>NC_064000.1:0-9166468 GCF_932276165.1 Plutella xylostella | reverse complement strand
CCTAACCTAACCTAACCTAACCTAACCTAACCTAACCTAACCTAACCTAACCTAACCTAACCTAACCTAACCTAACCTAACCTAACCTAACCTAACCTAACCTAACCTAACCTAACCTAACCTAACCTAACCTAACCTAACCTAACCTAACCTAACCTAACCTAACCTAACCTAACCTAACCTAACCTAACCTAACCTAACCTAACCTAACCTAACCTAACCTAACCTAACCTAACCTAACCTAACCTAACCTAACCTAACCTAACCTAACCTAACCTAACCTAACCTAACCTAACCTATCCTAACCTAACCTAACCTAACCTAACCTAACCTAACCTAACCTAACCTAACCTAACCTAACCTAACCTAACCTAACCTAACCTAACCTAACCTAACCTAACCTAACCTAACCTAACCTAACCTAACCTAACCTAACCTAACCTAACCTAACCTAACCTAACCTAACCTAACCTAACCTAACCTAACCTAACCTAACCTAACCTAACCTAACCTAACCTAACCTAACCTAACCTAACCTAACCTAACCTAACCTAACCTAACCTAACCTAACCTAACCTAACCTAACCTAACCTAACCTAACCTAACCTAACCTAACCTAACCTAACCTAACCTAACCTAACCTAACCTAACCTAACCTAACCTAACCTAACCTAACCTAACCTAACCTAACCTAACCTAACCTAACCTAACCTAACCTAACCTAACCTAACCTAACCTAACCTAACCTAACCTAACCTAACCTAACCTAACCTAACCTAACCTAACCTAACCTAACCTAACCTAACCTAACCTAACCTAACCTAACCTAACCTAACCTAACCTAACCTAACCTAACCTAACCTAACCTAACCTAACCTAACCTAACCTAACCTAACCTAACCTAACCTAACCTAACCTAACCTAACCTAACCTAACCTAACCTAACCTAACCTAACCTAACCTAACCTAACCTAACCTAACCTAACCTAACCTAACCTAACCTAACCTAACCTAACCTAACCTAACCTAACCTAACCTAACCTAACCTAACCTAACCTAACCTAACCTAACCTAACCTAACCTAACCTAACCTAACCTAACCTAACCTAACCTAACCTAACCTAACCTAACCTAACCTAACCTAACCTAACCTAACCTAACCTAACCTAACCTAACCTAACCTAACCTAACCTAACCTAACCTAACCTAACCTAACCTAACCTAACCTAACCTAACCTAACCTAACCTAACCTAACCTAACCTTTTTTTTTTTTTTTTTTTTTTTTACGAGGGGGAAATCTTCAGAAAGATTCCCGCCGACCTCGGGGGAGGAAGGCGGGATATGTGGGATTTTTACCCACTAAAACCCCCTCGGTGGCCACCATCAGTGCAGGTAGGTGCTCCGGGATCTCCAGGGGAACGCACCGGAGTCACCTCACACCGTGCCGCAGCTCTTCTCCGGGAGACTCAAGGTCTCCCCACTCCTTCGCAGCCTTCGCGGCTGTACATGGCCACATGCACAGCCGCTCTTCCCGGGGCCGCTATTATGCGGCGGCTCGGACCCCCGTCCTCACCGCCCACAGCCCCTAACCTCCTTTTGGTCGCCTTCTACGACGGGCAGGAGATACCGTAGCCTTATTCTTATTCCTGGGCTACAGGGACGAACCTAACCTAACCTAACCTAACCTAACCTAACCTAACCTAACCTAACCTAACCTAACTTAACCTAACCTAACCTAACCTAACCTAACCTTTTTTTTTTTTTTTTTTTACGAGGGGGAAATCTTCAGAAAGATTCCCGCCGACCTCGGGGGAGGAAGGCGGGATATGTGGGATTTTTACCCACTAAAACCCCCTCGGTGGCCACCATCAGTGCAGGTAGGTGCTCCGGGATCTCCAGGGGAACGCACCGGAGTCACCTCGCACTGTGCCGCAGCTCTTCTCCGGGAGACTCAAGGTCTCCCAACTCCTTCGCATCCTGCGCGGCTGTACATGGCCACATGCACAGCCGCTCTTCCCGGGGCCGCTATTATGCGGCGGCTCGGACCCCCGTCCTCACCGCCCACAGCCCCTACCCTCCTTTTGGTCGCCTTCTACGACGGGCAGGAGATACCGTAGCCTTATTCTTACTCCCGGGCTACAGGGACGCGACGGGCTCACCTGGCCTGAGCCCTTCGCCGTCGCCTCCGAGCTGGATCGGCCCTCTCCCGATCTCGCTCTGCGGCCTCTTTCTGGACCATGACGGTCTCACAGAACGAGACCACGGCCTTCCAACACTCCTTGCCTCGAGTCATGGCTGCCACCACTGAGGGCAGTGACAGATCCGGCCCGATCCTGTTAGACAGGATCTGCCTTTCGGACTCCCACGCTGGGCACACTGCAAGTGTGTGCTGCGCGGAGTCCAGGCTGCCTTCACAGTGGTGACACGACGGTGCAACCTCACGCCCTATCCGGTGCAGGTACTCACCGAAGCAACCGTGCCCGGTCAGCACCTGCGTCAGACGATACGTGAGGTTGCCCGGTCGTTGCATCCATGCGTCGAAGCACGGAAGTACGGCTGCGACAGCTCGCTGCCGACAACTTCTCGGCTCCTCCAACCGCTCCCGCCAGTGCTCCAGAGCGACCTGGTGCTCGTATCGCCGGACGGCTGATGCCGGCTCCGCATCGGCAACTTCCACATTGTGTAGTCGCTGGTACACTCGAGCGTCCATTTCCGCCAAGATGTCGAGTGGCGGAAAGCGACCCAACAAAGTCGCCGCATCGTACGATATCGTGCGATATCCGCGAACAACGCGGATGGCCATCTTACGTTGGACGCTGTTGAGCAGTGCTCGGTTGCGTCGGACACCCGTCAGTCTCTTCGACCAGACAGGTGCTCCGTAGAGGGCCATGGATCGCACGACTCCCGTATAGAGGCGGCGGACTCCTTCGCGAGGACCCCCCAGATTCGGAAGCAGCCCGTGCAAAGCACCAGCTACTTTTTGTATCCGGGGGGCTAACCTTTTGAAGTGTTCCTCGAATGACCAGCGACTATCCAGGACTAGGCCGAGGTAGCGCATATGCCGTCCTATGGCGATACGAGCATCACCAACTTGCACCGCTAGGTCAGGTGGTTCCCTGCTCCTAGGCAGTTTGTGGAACCACAACGCCTCGGTCTTGTGGGGCGCTGTTTTGAGACCCAGCTGGTGGATCTTGCCAATCACTCTGGCCACAGCATCTTCCGCCCTTGGTATAGCCTCCTCGAAGGAGGCCCCGTTAGCAACTACCAGTGTGTCGTCGGCGTAACACACTGTGCTAACACCATCTGGGAGCTCAACTCGCAGGACCGCATCGTATGCCAAGTTCCACAGAAGAGGGCCCAACACCGACCCCTGTGGAACTCCGCAACTGACATCCCTCCGCGAAAACATACCCTCTCTGCCCGGGTACTTGATATACCTGTTCGACAGGTATGACCCGACTATTCGCTGCAGGTAGGAAGGCAATTGGTGGTACACAAGAGCCTCCCTAATGGTTCCCCAAGGGATGGAGTTGAACGCATTAACTATGTCTAGGCTAATAGCCAGCGCAACTCCCCCTTGGTTCACAGCCTGCTCCGATAGTGAGCGAACGCGAAGTATCGCATCCACTGTCGATCGCGCAATCCGAAAGCCGTACTGACTATCCGAAAGGTCGGGACCATCCCGTCTCAGGTGTGCCTGGATGCGATCGGCGATGACTCGCTCAAAGAGCTTGCCAGCCTCGTCCAGCAGACAGATGGGTCGGTACGCAGAGGGAGAGTCTGCGGGCCTGCCTTCCTTCTTCAGGAGCACCAGCGTGGCCTCCTTCCAGTCGGTGGGGAACTCGCCGTCACTCAGGCAGCGGTTCAGCATATAGATGAACTGTCTGAATAAACCAGCCCTGAGCGCCAGCACCCACACACGTCCTGGTATGCCATCGGGGCCGGGAGCGGTGTTCCGCGCTCCGAGACGCCTGACTGCTCGTTCCAGCTCCGGATCCTTCACTCCTAGCTCGTCAGACCACGTGGTCGGGTCTAACGGGAGAGGGTCTTGTTGACCTTCCTGGGCCCTGGGAAACAGTGTGCTGACCACCGTCTCTACCAGAGCGGGTTCCAGGGTTTCGGTCAACGGAGGGACCCACGGATGCAGCCTACCCAGTACTGATTTGTACGGTCGGCCCCATGGATCCCTGTTGAGACCCTCCAGGAGCTCTTTCCAGGACCGAACCTTCGCGTCTGCAATCGCGAAACGAAGCGCGTTTTTGGCCTCCCGATAGGCGTCATAGGCGGTACTCTTTTCGGCCTCCGTTGCCTGGCGTCTTCTCCGTGCTCGGGTGTACTGGCATCGACTGCGGAGACAAACCGCGTGCAGCTGCGCAATTTCCTCTGACCACCAGTACGCCCCTCTGCGCGTGGATGGCTTGGCCCGGGGCATCGACGCGTCACAGATGGACGTCATCGTTTCCCGGAACCAATTGGCCTCCTCTTCTACGCTGACGTCTTCGGCCGGTCTTCCCGCCCATGACGCTACCGTTGCAGCAGCAACTAGGCTATCCCGGTCCAGCGATTTTAGTGCCCAGCGGCGTTGTGCAGTGTCCGTGCGGATGGTATGGCCAGCTGGCCGGAGGTTCACCTCAAACACGACGTGTCGATGGTCCGACAGGGTTACCATCTCCTCAGCCACCCTCCATCCAGACACAAGACGTGCAGCAGGAGGAGTTGCCCATGAAAGATCCACGATCGACTCCCCCTGCCACCGCACGCACGTGGGCACGGACCCCCGGTTCAATAGCCGTAGGTCGAGCCCAGCAGCCCATTCCAGCACTGAGTCTCCCTTAGCGTCGTCTGCCTCCCCGCCCCAGGCTCTAGAGTGGGCGTTGAAATCGCCCAGGACAAGCACGGGGCGAGGCAAGCATCTGCGAACACACAGCGCTACCGCATCCAGATGAGACTCATACTCTGCACGGGGACTGTTGGGGGACAGGTAACAGCCCACTACCGCCATAGGGCCCAGCTGAACCGCCACAAAGCGCAAGCCCCGCTCGAGGAGAGTGCACGGGGGGTCACCCGATCCACCGCACCAATAAACGGCGACGAATCCTCCGGTATCGCCGAACCATCGGGGGTGATTTGGCACTCGGTAAGGATCCGACGCGACTGCCATGGCAACCGAACGCTCCGCCAGAGTATGCAGGAACAAGTCCTGTGACTCTCGGCAGTGATTCAGGTTGCCTTGCAACAAGTTTATGGCTGCGAATGGGAAACCTCCATTGCCTCCCTCGGGCCCGTGTTGCCCGTTGGAACCGGCAAGCTGGCTGGGACCGGTTCATCGGCTCGTGGGTTGGCAGGCAAGGCCTGCGGCTTCTTTTTACGGCCCTTTGGAGGAGTGCACCTCTTGCTGCCCAGCCGGTGGTCTGATGGCCTACCGAGGTCGGCACAAAGAGGGCATTTCGGCCTATCCGCCCTGCACTGGCTTGCGCGATGACCGGTCTCCCCACAAGTGTAGCACCTGTCGCTTCTGTCAACAGAGTTGGGGCACTGGCGGCGGACGTGGCCAGTCTCGAGGCAGCGGTAGCACTGCATTGGTCTGGCCGCCAGGACCTCAACTCTCGCCGATGCCCACCCCACGCGGATGCGCTTCGCTGCTGCCAGCTTGCGCACCGCAGAGAGCGGACACCGGACCCACGCCGAATTCAAACCCGACCGTGCTTGTCGGATCTCGCCCACCTTGATGTCGGCAGCCTGGCACTCTCCCGCATTCGCAATCGCCGCGGCCAACTGAACAGGCGAGATTGCCTCATCCAGATCCATGACGCGCACCTCACCCGTCTTAAAAGGGCGCGCGATATGGACCGGCATGTCAGCTAGGGCCTCCCTCATTTTCGCGGCAAGATCGTCCGCATGCTTCGAGCAGTCTGCGCCAGAAACCTCTAGGACGAGGCCCCCAGTCACGGCTCGCTTCATGCGGACGGTGCTAATGCCGCAGTCACTCAGGCGCACACGCTCCTTCGCTGCTGCCATGACAGCAGCGTATGTGACGTCTGCGCCCTACCGAATTGTTACGGCAATAGCTGCCGATGAGGTAGGCTTCGCCGGAACCACCTTCTTCGTCTGTGCCGGCCGCTGCGATGCAGTGACCGCTGCTTTCGGCTTCTGGGCTTTCCTGCTCACTACGGTGGCCCAGGTGCTTCCTCCCGCTGCCGGAGTAGCAGAGGATGGCACTGGTTGTGTACGAGCCACCGGAGCTGGGGTCTCCACAACCCCCTTCTTCCTCTTCTTCTTCCTTTTTTTGGCCTTAGGCCTGGGCTGTGTCCCTGGGACTGCCCCCACTGCTGGCCTATTGTGCCCGGCTGACGGTGTCGAGCCGACACGAGGTGGAGTCTTAGGAGCGGAAGCGATGGACGCAACTGCCGCAAGTTTCTTGTCCATCAAACTCCCAATGCGCTCCATCAGGCACCGCTCCCATTCTCCCGAAGGTTCGGGGGAAGGCCTGACAGGCGAAACCGGCGCTGCGACCTGGTCCTGGGTCTGCCGGAGTGTTGCCACCTCCTTGGCCAAGTCCTCCAGCCTCGAACTGAGGGCGGCTACCTGAGAGCGCAGCTCTGCGTTCTCCCGCTCTAGCCTCTCCTCGTTCCGGCCCGACACCGTGCGTTGCACCAGCTCTGTGGTAGCGGCCTGCACCTGTCTCGCGGCAAGGCGAAGACTGTGAACGAAGGTGCCCTTCAAATTTCTCGACCTGTCGGCAACCCCTTCGACAGTGGACAGCTGAGCTGCAATAAAAGCATTCAGATCAGCTGTCGGTCGTCCCTGCATTTCTGCCAACAGGTCATCCACCTTTGGTAGTGAGGCCTTCGCTCTGGTGTTGGAGGGGGTGAGAGATTGGCCAAGAATCTCATCGTCCTCCCCACTTCCATCCCTAACCGAGCGCCTTAGCACTCGGCGTTTTGAACCCGGCGGGCTGTTATTGGCTCCCGGGTTCCCCCTTTTCCTGGGCCGTTTAGACACGACGTCCGATGATGTCATAGAGATAAATGACACCACCGACGACGTGTCCGACCCGACACTGTCTCTGCGCTGAGACGTGCGCTCAAATGGGCGCGCAAATTCTTTATCACAAATTGAAACTTCAATACCTGACACATTGTCACAAGTAGTTTTTTCTAAATCATAAAGGTGCAAATTGCCCCCCCCAGAATACGAGGGGCAGCCCGAGCCAATTGGCTCGGGGAGGGATTCTCCAGTTACGGGACCCTCCTGGGGTACAATATCATCTATTTTTTGTACCTCCATGATTTAGAACTCCTCATGCCTCCTGATTTAGAGCGGCTGTGCATGTGGCCATGTACAGCCACATGGCCACATGCACAGCCGCTCTTCCCGGGGCCGCTATTATGCGGCGGCTCGGACCCCCGTTCTCACCGCCCACAGCCCCTAACCTCCTTTTGGTCGCCTTCTACGACGGGCAGGAGATACCGTAGCCTTATTCTTACTCCCGGGCTACAGGGACGCGACGGGCTCACCTGGCCTGAGCCCTTCGCCGTCGCCTCCGAGCTGGATCGGCCCTCTCCCGATCTCGCTCTGCGGCCTCTTTCTGGACCATGACGGTCTCACAGAACGAGACCACGGCCTTCCAACACTCCTTGCCTCGAGTCATGGCTGCCACCACTGAGGGCAGTGACAGATCCGGCCCGATCCTGTTAGACAGGATCTGCCTTTCGGACTCCCACGCTGGGCACACTGCAAGTGTGTGCTGCGCGGAGTCCAGGCTGCCTTCACAGTGGTGACACGACGGTGCAACCTCACGCCCTATCCGGTGCAGGTACTCACCGAAGCAACCGTGCCCGGTCAGCACCTGCGTCAGACGATACGTGAGGTTGCCCGGTCGTTGCATCCATGCGTCGAAGCACGGAAGTACGGCTGCGACAGCTCGCTGCCGACAACTTCTCGGCTCCTCCAACCGCTCCCGCCAGTGCTCCAGAGCGACCTGGTGCTCGTATCGCCGGACGGCTGATGCCGGCTCCGCATCGGCAACTTCCACATTGTGTAGTCGCTGGTACACTCGAGCGTCCATTTCCGCCAAGATGTCGAGTGGCGGAAAGCGACCCAACAAAGTCGCCGCATCGTACGATATCGTGCGATATCCGCGAACAACGCGGATGGCCATCTTACGTTGGACGCTGTTGAGCAGTGCTCGGTTGCGTCGGACACCCGTCAGTCTCTTCGACCAGACAGGTGCTCCGTAGAGGGCCATGGATCGCACGACTCCCGTATAGAGGCGGCGGACTCCTTCGCGAGGACCCCCCAGATTCGGAAGCAGCCCGTGCAAAGCACCAGCTACTTTTTGTATCCGGGGGGCTAACCTTTTGAAGTGTTCCTCGAATGACCAGCGACTATCCAGGACTAGGCCGAGGTAGCGCATATGCCGTCCTATGGCGATACGAGCATCACCAACTTGCACCGCTAGGTCAGGTGGTTCCCTGCTCCTAGGCAGTTTGTGGAACCACAACGCCTCGGTCTTGTGGGGCGCTGTTTTGAGACCCAGCTGGTGGATCTTGCCAATCACTCTGGCCACAGCATCTTCCGCCCTTGGTATAGCCTCCTCGAAGGAGGCCCCGTTAGCAACTACCAGTGTGTCGTCGGCGTAACACACTGTGCTAACACCATCTGGGAGCTCAACTCGCAGGACCGCATCGTATGCCAAGTTCCACAGAAGAGGGCCCAACACCGACCCCTGTGGAACTCCGCAACTGACATCCCTCCGCGAAAACATACCCTCTCTGCCCGGGTACTTGATATACCTGTTCGACAGGTATGACCCGACTATTCGCTGCAGGTAGGAAGGCAATTGGTGGTACACAAGAGCCTCCCTAATGGTTCCCCAAGGGATGGAGTTGAACGCATTAACTATGTCTAGGCTAATAGCCAGCGCAACTCCCCCTTGGTTCACAGCCTGCTCCGACAGTGAGCGAACGCGAAGTATCGCATCCACTGTCGATCGCGCAATCCGGAAGCCGTACTGACTATCCGAAAGGTCAGGACCATCCCGTCTCAGGTGTGCCTGGATGCGATCGGCGATGACTCGCTCAAAGAGCTTGCCAGCCTCGTCCAACAGACAGATGGGTCGGTACGCAGAGGGAGAGTCTGCGGGCCTGCCTTCCTTCTTCAGGAGCACCAGCGTGGCCTCCTTCCAGTCGGTGGGGAACTCGCCGTCACTCAGGCAGCGGTTCAGCAGACAGATGAACTGTCTGAATAAACCAGCCCTGAGCGCCAGCACCCACACACGTCCTGGTATGCCATCGGGGCCGGGAGCGGTGTTCCGCGCTCCGAGACGCCTGACTGCTCGTTCCAGCTCCGGATCCTTCACTCCTAGCTCGTCAGACCACGTGGTCGGGTCTAACGGCATAGGGTCTTGTTGACCTTCCTGGGCCCTGGGAAACAGTGTGCTGACCACTGTCTCTACCAGAGCGGGTTCCAGGGTTTCGGTCAACGGAGGGACCCACGGACGCAGCCTGCCCAGTACTGATTTGTACGGTCGGCCCCATGGATCCCTGTTGAGACCCTCCAGGAGCTCCTTCCAGGACCGAGCCTTCGCGTCTGCAATCGCGAAACGAAGCGCATTTTTGGCCTCCCGATAGGCGTCATAGGCGGTACTCTTTTCGGCCTCCGTTGCCTGGCGTCTTCTCCGTGCTCGGGTGTACTGGCGTCGACTGCGGAGACAAACCGCGTGCAGCTGCGCAATTTCCTCTGACCACCAGTACGCCCCTCTGCGTGTGGATGGCTTGGCCCGGGGCATCGACGCGTCACAGATGGACGTCATCGTTTCCCGGAACCAATTGGCCTCCTCTTCTACGTTGACGCCTTCGGCCGGTCTTCCCGCCCATGACGCTACCGTTGCAGCAGCAACTAGGCTATCCCGGTCCAGCGATTTTAATGCCCAGCGGCGTTGTGCAGTGTCCGTGCGGATGGTATGGCTGGATGGTAACCTAACCTAACCTAACCTAACCTAACCTAACCTAACCTAACCTAACCTTACCTAGCAAAATGAAAATGAAAATGAAAATGAAAATGAAAATGAAAATGAAAATGAAAATGAAAATGAAAATGAAAATGAAAATGAAAATGAAAATGAAAATGAAAATGAAAATGAAAATGAAAATGAAAATGAAAATGAAAATGAAAATGAAAATGAAAATGAAAATGAAAATGAAAATGAAAATGAAAATGAAAATGAAAATGAAAATGAAAATGAAAATGAAAATGAAAATGAAAATGAAAATGAAAATGAAAATGAAAATGAAAATGAAAATGAAAATGAAAATGAAAATGAAAATGAAAATGAAAATGAAAATGAAAATGAAAATGAAAATGAAAATGAAAATGAAAATGAAAATGAAAATGAAAATGAAAATGAAAATGAAAATGAAAATGAAAATGAAAATGAAAATGAAAATGAAAATGAAAATGAAAATGAAAATGAAAATGAAAATGAAAATGAAAATGAAAATGAAAATGAAAATGAAAATGAAAATGAAAATGAAAATGAAAATGAAAATGAAAATGAAAATGAAAATGAAAATGAAAATGAAAATGAAAATGAAAATGAAAATGAAAATGAAAATGAAAATGAAAATGAAAATGAAAATGAAAATGAAAATGAAAATGAAAATGAAAATGAAAATGAAAATGAAAATGAAAATGAAAATGAAAATGAAAATGAAAATGAAAATGAAAATGAAAATGAAAATGAAAATGAAAATGAAAATGAAAATGAAAATGAAAGTGAAAATGAAAATGAAAATGAAAATGAAAATGAAAATGAAAATGAAAATGAAAATGAAAATGAAAATGAAAATGAAAATGAAAATGAAAATGAAAATGAAAATGAAAATGATGTTCTGAGTAGGGTTTTGTTCCCGTGTTCCCGGGAATTATAAATTTGTCCTTCCCGAAACCGGGAAAAAAAATAGCATTCCCGGGAATTCCCGGGTTTGATTTTTAATCGATTATATGCTATATTTTTATATTTATTTATCTGTTTCTCCTACCTTAAACCAAAATATTATATCGACAGACTTGTCGTCTATGAAGAGAAACTCGGTTTTGTTGTAAATTATTGGAAAATCATACGTGTTATTGTTTTCGAGCAGCTGCATTGCAAAGATAAATGACTCATCTACATCACCTTGTTTCACCTCTTCCTGATTCAATATTTTCATCTTTATTTATCTGTTGGTCCTATATACCGCCTACCTAAAAATGTAAAAGCTTACGCTAGTGTGACGCCTGTCATATTTTTTTTATGTCCCCGTTTTGTGTCCGCGTTTATTTTTTATAAACTTACTAACAGATAGAAAAAAAAACAAAATAAGTAGTAGGTTGAGCGATAAATCGTTGAATGTATTAATTTTTCTAAAACATTACCTCAAGTGTTATTAATTTTCTATTTTAATTATATGTCATAATAATATTATTTTCATACTGTTAATTTTTAGTATTTTATTATTATTGGGTACCTTTGAGCCGGGTACGATTCGGGGAGGGCTTTTAGATTAATTACGAAGCATGTTGTGGATGTAATATTTGGCCAAATTTGATTTTATTGTATTATTAATGTATTATTTGCATAAAAAATAAAAACTTGTAAAATTATATCAAAACGTAATACATCAGTAAAACAAAAATACCGCATGTAATTTAACACTTCACAGTTCAAATGTATGTAATTAAAGTACCAAAATACTGTTAATTATAATTATAATACCTTTTTTATTATTTAATTTTGGTACAATTAAGAAAAACAAATGATTTGGCATGTAAAACAAATAAGTATAATTTTGGTCGTTAATTTATCTGACTGTTGCTTTTTTTAACCGACTTCGAAAAAAGGAGAAGGTTCTCAATTCATCTGTATATATATTTTTTTATGTATGTTCACCGATTACTCCGCTATTTATGAACCGATTTTGAAAATTCTTTTTTTGATGTATTGGGTTAAGCTCAGGGGTGGTCCCATTTTTTTTTCAGAATTTTATTCCACCCCCAGGTTGGGTAAAGGGCTAAAAACAGGGTATGAATTTCAATTTTTAACAGACTTCAAAAAAAAGGAGGAGGTTCTCAATTCGTCGGGTTTTTTTTTTTTTTTAATATTTTTTTTTATGTATGTTCACGAACCGACATGTTTATGAACCGACTTTGAAAATTCTTTTTTGGTTGTATTGGGTTGAGATTCCAGGTGGTCCCATTTTTTTTTCAGAATTTTATCTCACCCCTAAGGGTGGGTAAAGGGGTAAAAACAGGGTATGAATTTCCATTTTGGACACATATTAACCGATTCTAATGAAATTAAGAACGTAAATATAGTTCTTATAACAATAAAATATGATGGTGACCTTGAGCTGATCTGATGATGGAAACGGAAGGCAGTCAAGGGAACTCCTCAACGGTATATAGCAACTACCTCGTGTTTAGGCTTGAATGATTCGTATTGATTAGTAGGACTTTTTGGTATCATTTGCATCTTACTTTTGATTAAAAATTATTGCAAATTAATTAAAAACTATAAAAAATAAAAAAACCGACTTCAAAAAAACACTAAAATGTAAGAAATAATTTAAGGTTTACACAAATTCTACTCGTATGTGACAGTACAAATATACCTAAGCAGGAACTGTTCTCTTTTGATGTTGGTGCGGTGACAAAGTAATCTGAAGAAATATGGCACCAACTTCAAAAAAGAACAGTTCCTGCTTAGGTATATTTGTACTGTCACATACGAGTAGAATTTGTGTAAACCTTAAATTATTTCTTACATTTTAGTGGTTTTTTGAAGTCGGTTTTTTTATTTTTTTAATTATTATTTTATTTTATAGTTTTTAGTTTATTTGCAATATTTTTCAATCAAAAGTAAGGTGCAAATGATACCAAAAAGTCCTACTAATCAATACGAATCATTCAAGCCTAAACACGAAGTAGTTGCTATATACCGTTGAGGAGTTCCCCTGACTGCCTTCCGTTTCCATCATCAGATCAGCTCAAGGTCACCATCATATTTTTTTGTTATAAGAACTATATTTACATTCTTAATTTCATTAGAATCGGTTAATATGTGCCCAAAATGGAAATTCATACCCTGTTTTTACCCCTTTACCCACCCTTGGGGGTGAGATAAAATTCTGAAAAAAAAATGGGACCACCTGGGAGCTCAACCCAATACAACAAAAAAAGAATTTTCAAAATCGGTCCATAAACGGCGGAGTAATCGGTGAACATACATAAAAAAATATATATAAAAAAAAAAAGATCCCGACGAATTGAGAACCTCCTCCTTTTTTTGAAGTCGGTTAAAAATAAAATAATAATTTAAAAAAATAAAAAACCGACTTCAAAAAACCACTAAAATGTAAGTAATAATTTAAGGTTTACACAAATTATATGTGACAGTACAAATATACCTAAGCAGGAACTGTTCTTTTTTGAAGTTGGTGCCACATTTCCTCAGATTACCTTGTCACCGCACCGCACCAACATAAAAAAGAGCAGTTCCTGCTTAGGTATATTTAATTTTGTACTGTCACATAGAATTGGTGTAAACCTTAAATTATTTCTTGATTTTTAGTGGTTTTTTGAAGTCGGTTTTTTATTTTTCCTACCTATACGAGTGATAAAAGTATATTTGATTTAATTGTAAGTGTTTTAATAGACTTTTAATATCCAAAAATAGCAAAACCAAGCATTTAAAATAAATTCCCGTTTCCCGGAAATTCCCGGGAAATCTTGAAAATAATTCCCGTTTCCCGGGAACAGAAAAAGGTCGGGAAAAACGAAACCCTAGTTCTGAGAATCATAAAAATGAGAAAGGCTAATAAATCTATTTTTCTTATGCAAACTTTCATTGTTTTTAAGAATTTTGTATTCATCATGAAACATTTCCTGTTGCGAAGATCTGATGATAAAGTTCTTTGCTGACTGTAGGTCTGAACTGAACTAAACATGTTAAAAATTTCATGTTAAATATAAGTTAGCCATGCGTGCGCCGCCAGTTTTTTGACAGGGGTCTTTTTTGTTAGCATGTAAAATACCTAGTTTTTTTTTACAGATGTCGCTTAATTGACAGGTTAAATAAAATGCAGTGCTTTTAGGTTGAAGATTTTACTAGCGCCATTTATATAGGCAGTTTTTTGTAGAAGTTGTTGTGTATGGTTGAAAATTCCTCATTACAAAAAGAGGTAAGAAACTTGATTTTTTTTATTTTTCTAATCAAACAAAATACTTAACTATTTGTTTAAAGATTAATCTTTAAGTAATGTGTAGTAGCTGTAGGCTCCTTTGAGTATCTGAAAACATAATAATGCATATTAACGTCTTATTATAGGAAGCAAGTTAGCGTCGTCAATTCACACGTACCACAACCACACCACGTCGCAGCGACAAAATGTGTCAAGCTGTGGTTACGTGTGAATCGTGTGACAGCGGCTTTTTGCAGTTGCGTTGTGGCAGCGACAAAATGTCGATGTGGTTGCGTTGTCGCTGTCATTGCGATGTGGTAACCACGTCGTCGTGTGCATTTAATAGGGAGAGGAGGTGGCCGCGGTGCCGCCGCCGCGTGGCGGCGTTGCCGTTGCGATGTGGTTGCGTTGTGGTTGCGATGTGGTTGCGATGTGGTCGTATTACACAGGTGGTCGATAACAACGGCAAAATGTGGCACGTGTGAATTGGATTATTCATTGTCAATACAAAATATACGCCCGACCACACCGCGTGGTTGTGGTGTGGTTGTGGTTGTGGTGTGGTTGTGGTACGTCTGAATTGACCCGTATGTGTACGTACACAAGAGTACCTACTGTCTGTTCCCATCACGTACTTGAGTAAGATCAGGTAAATTCATTTGGATACGTTTCTGCTTCTGTAGTAGTATTGTGTACTTACAGGGAACATCGATTCGAAAATAATTTAAATAATTGACATATGAATTTTATTGAACCGTACCACTACATAATGCAAAAAAAAGTCTCCAAAGTGTAGGCTAAATTAGCTGTATTACCTGTGAATGAATTTCCATAATATTATAAAGGTAAGTAATGGAAATACTGTAAGAGCGCCTATGCGAACAAAACCTGAATGTGAATTACGACGATAGATTTTTGAATAGGTATAGTAGTGTTTCTGTACGATTGACGTTTTACCTACCTACCTACGAAGTGGTTATTTACGGTATAATGTCAATTATTTTTATTTTATTTATGATAATGAAGTGTTGGTTGGTAATGTTGAACGTACGTTGATGAAGTTGGCGAGCGTGAGGTCGGCGAAGGGCCCGGCGGTGAAGCGCACCGGCGTGGCCAGCTGCCCCGCCAGCAGCCGCAGCGCCTGCCGCCGCGCCGCCGCCTCGCGCCGCGCCCCCGCCGACCCCGCTGCCACCCTCGCTGCCACCCCCGCCGCCGCCTCCACCCCCGCACCCGCTGCCCCCGCAGCCCCCGCTGCCACCCCCGCCGCCGTCGGCCACGCGTCTGGCCACGCGCTGCAGTACACTCCATACGAGGCTTGCTGGCTCTGCGTACACAGTAATACGGGTCATAGGTATTATTGTAACTGTAATACTGCGGCCACCATGTAGTAGAGGTCTATAAATAAATATAAATAAATATGTGGGGACATCTCACGGCCATCCGACCCCAAGCTAGGCAGAACCTGTGTTATGGGTGTCGGACAGCTGATATATCTACACAAATACATAGATAGATACTAAATATATCAACACTCAAGACCCGAGTACAAATATCTGTCTTTAAACAAATATCTGTCCCAGCCGGGAATCGAACCCGGGACCTTCGGCATAGCAGTCAGGGCCACTAATCACTACGCCATATGGTGGGCACACAGCGAAGACGTCGGTTGGACTGAAATATCCGGTGCTTTACTAGATATCAAGAAGTGTGTGAAGATAGCACTCGCCGTTCGACCCAGCTGTGTAGGCTCCATGGGTAGACATGTTATGCATGTCGGGACGTAAAAGCTGCTGCATTACTGCTCCAGTACCAGAGTGGAGATCTGGTAAATGGCTTTTCCATTGTTCCTAGCCAACCCGAGTACTTTTATAGAGTACGGGCAGAAGTTGCATGGAGGAGGATGAAACGGATCCCATGTCTTGTTACACTGCAAAGGCGTGGAGACACTACGAGTAAAACCCTCAGATATCCGGGGACTTTCCGGGATGTCACAAGTAACCTAGGTCATTTACTGGCTTTCTGATGTCAGGAAGGAACAGACGAGGATATACATAGACAAGATCAAAGAGAAAACAGGATCAAGAAGGCGAAGACTGCGTTTGCCCAGCTCAAACCTGTCTGGGACTCGAATGTGCTCACATAGCGGATAAAAATCTCCCTCTTCGATCCCATAGCTATCGTTCGTTCCATTGCTATTAGGTTGCGAAACGTGGAGAGTGATGAAAGGGATGACGAACAAACTGCAAGTGTCCGTCAATAAGTCCCTGAGGTTCTACACGTTTTCTGGCCGAAGACAATAGGTACCTAACGAAGATCTATGGAAGCTGTACCGACAATCCCCCATCAGCAAGGAAATTGCGAAGCGAAAGTGGAAATGGGTTGGGCACACTGTACGAACAGGAGCAACGAATGCAGCAAATATGTCTGGCTGACGGTATAGTAGTTGCAGCAAACCGGGCATTACAAATTTACCACGTAGTTTTAAAAGCAGGTGCTTACTGATTAGTGTAGTATTTACTTATCCTAATACTCTAATTTACAATCCTAATGAATAGCTACCTTCCACAGTACGTCGTTGCTGAACCAGGAGAACATGAACACCTGCGCCACGCCGAATATCAGATATTCGACCGTCATGATCTTTTCTGTTATATTCATCGGCATGGACTGAAAAGCGGTTTTAAACACATTTCGTATCAGAAGTATCGTCTATCGGGCATCTTTATCATAAACAATCAGGTAATGTAATATCCTCACAGTGAGTTGGAAGGCGGTGGTGCAGAGCATGAGCGAGCAGAGCAGCGCGTACAGGAACATCACCGGGGAGACCAGCGAGTTGAACACCCGCGAGTACCTGCGGGCGACACCATGACGTCAGTCACACTCTGCTAGGATTGTGAGATGGTTGAATTAATCCGTTTGAGGAAACTATGGCATATTTGAGCAACTGACTTGATGAGCAGGACGTGTTCAGTGTGCACCTCGCGCACGGTCTCCCAGAAGCGGTCGGGGGCGGGTGCAGGCGCGAACAGCCGCTCGCAGCGCGCCGCCAGCAGCTGCAGCTTGCAGCCCAGGAACAGCATCAGCACCACCGCCGCCACGTCGAACGCCGTGAACACCGTGCAGCCGTACAGCGTGCCTAGCGCGAACCAGATATTGGCGAGCAGCCGCCCGCGCGGGGTCGTCTTGTCCCACGGCACGTAGGCCTGGTAGATGAGGTCCACGGCGGGGTGCGGCGCGCCGTCCAGGTACCGCTCCGACAGCCACTTGATGTAGGGCCCGAGCACCACGGTGACGCCGGTGAGGGCGCTGAGCGTGCAGAAGGCGGCGGTGACGCGGCGGCTCAGCGCGGTGTAGCGGCGCACGGCGGCGGCGGCGGCGGGCCGCGCGCGCTCCGCCTCGTCCGCCGCCGCCACGTACCGCAGCAGCTCGCGCCAGCGCCGCTTGAACACGACGTAGCAGAACGCCTTCATCACCACGTTGGTGCTGACCATGTTGATCTTGAGCGTGAGCACGACGAGGTGCAGGTCGTCGCTGATGAAGTACAGCTCCACGTACTGCAGCACTATGAACGCGGTGCCCAGCGCGTGCAGCAGCAGGCACCCGGCGCGCGCGCCCCGCCCCGCCGGCAGGTACAGCCCCGCCAGCCGCAGCAGTGCGATGTTGGGGCCCAGCAGCGCCTGAGTGCCATCGTTCAAACTATGCTTTAGCTTCTTTAACATTATGTGCGACTTCAAAATGGTGTCGAAAGATCATAATGAATTTTAAAGTCCACGTTATATTATGTAAAGGTCGGATTGAAAGTTAATAATTGAGTGATAGTCCATAATTTTATTCAAAGATTTTTTATCATGTTATTTTATTTGGTCAATCGTAGTTTATAATTATTTAACAGCAGTCAGTTCTACCACATATCAATAGCCAGTACTTAAATAATTTTACAGGGTTTTTTTTACCTGCTGTCCCGGTCTGTTGTAGGTAAAATTATTATTGCAACTTGAGTAAGTAGGTAGGTAGGTAGTTAGGTACCTATACTGGTTTCATTCGGTGTCGAGTTGTCGACATTTTGTGAGTGGAACATTTTCATTGCTCGGGATTGCTCATTGTAGTAAAAATAATATTAATAAAGAAACCTCTTGAGTTATACATATTTATGTAAGTAACTATTATGGAAGTTTCCTAAAAATATTATTTAACTACTATGTAAGTACCTAGTTGTAGCAACATTTTGCTTCGTTCTCAGTAGTTTTAATTTCAATTACTCTGCTGAGATCGAATATTTCCAATGGTCTCTAGTCTCGTGGGTAGTCAGTGTCAGACCTGACTCGGGAGATTCCTGGTCCCTATTATACCGGCAAGCGGAATAATGGAAATTTTGCCGCATCGCCTTTAAAATTAGCTGTACAATGATTAAATTAGAACCTAACTATAAATTCCGCCTTAACCGAAAGCAAATCGAAAAAAGTATCTTATCTTTCGGTCTCATCTTCGCTTTCATCCAGGGCATATGTTTTCAGATTGCGTAGCAGAGTTGTGGTTGGCCCGCGGCCTCGGAAATGCTTGGAAAATGTGTGGCAATGTTTTAATAAGGCGTTATAAAAAATATAATATAGGTAATAATGTACTGTAATGTAACTTTATAGGTATCAGATATAATGAGCGGTATAACTATGGTAGGTAGAGTGTCGATGGAGCAGCTGCTGGGGTCACACGAGTTGGAAAGTATTTAGAACAACTTGAAAGGCTTCTCGAATGTGCTTTATTCCTTTGTTGCGATGCCAGTGAGCTTTAGGGTAATGTTTCAACTAAAGTATCTAATCTCCTAAAGCACTCTACTAACACTAATAAAATGTAAATTGGGCTTTAGTGATGCTGTGAGCATACCTACGCGTAATGTATAAAAACACGTAGAAGAAAGTTAGTTAAGTAGGTATAAGTAACGTGATATTTTTTAATAAATATAGGTAGGTAAGTACTTGATAATATTTCATAACTACAATAAGTAGTTAGGTAAGTACAAGGTAGGTCAAAAGTAATCACCCTTTTGGAAGTTGCTCTCATTTGTGCAAATGGCCGCCAATTTCAAATCTGTTTTGATATTGGTGGACTAGACAAATGCAGAATACAAGTTCAGAAGCCATGGATTGATATAGGTACTCCCCAAGAACGTTTAGTGCCATTTCTCCATTCTCGGTTATCTAACCAACAGGGATTGATTTATAAATTAAACGTCATCTCCATATAAAATTCATGACAGATGTGTCAAAAGCAGCGTTGCCAGAATGTTACAAAAGTAACATTTTACGTTACTTTTGACCCTCTTGTGTTACCTCCATGTTACACGACTCAATATGTTATATTTGTGTTACTTTTTAGATTTTCTAGGAAATAAAAAAATATTAATGAAACGATTCCAAGAATTATACATTTTTTTGTTTGTTACGTTGGCTTGTACTTGATTTTGTGAATTGACTAACGGTGTGAAAATCTATCAACTTCGTTGTGCCGCATATTCACTCACTCGCGTGAGTCGAGTATATTTCGCAATCTTCCATCCCGGTTTCTTGGCGTGCGAACAAGTGAGTCGAGTGAGGTTCACTCTAAGTTCTGTCTGACTAGCAGCGAATCGATCAGTCGGTACTTTTTTCAAAGTAACTACCTAATACTATGTGTCGTTGTTTTTTTTTTGTAATTTGCGTTTTGATTTGTTAAGTAAATGTTGCATTCATTATTTTAATCTAATAAATGAGTACGTTTTTATGGAATCAGTCATTTAATAAGTCGAGTCGTGTTTGCAACTAAAATAAGTTTTGACTGACATTGACTGTATGTTTTTTGATTTTTTAAATTTTACCGAATAGGACAGGAAAATTATTTTACTTTTTGTATAATAAACTGCCATAGTAAGTATTTTGTCGGTTTCCATATTTAAAAAGGCCATGTTACTTTTCTCGGGAAAATGTTACTTTTTGATCTGATTCGTGTTATATTTGACTATCTGCCACTGGCAACACTGGTCAAAAGTAAACCACTACCTACTCCCTGGTTATGCTCTAACCGAGAATGGTGAAATTGGCAAATTAAATTGAATTAATTGGTAGTAATTTTTCCCTGCAATATCGCCCGATTTAACCGTTTCAGACGGTTTTTGTGGGGTTTTTGGAGTCCCGTGTTTATGTGAATAAGCCCGTGTCTCTGAATATGTTTCTGCAAAAGG
This sequence comes from Plutella xylostella, assembly GCF_932276165.1. Lineage (NCBI taxonomy): Eukaryota > Metazoa > Arthropoda > Insecta > Lepidoptera > Plutellidae > Plutella > Plutella xylostella. Next base: position 9,146,028 of record NC_064000.1, on the reverse strand, counting down.
CCCTAAGTCATGTTATTTGATGAAACGCTCTATAAAAGGACATTGGGCGTTTTGTACTTATAGAAAATTTGCCCACAGTCATATTACTATCTTGGGACGTGATTTATATCTCCCAACCTCCTTCCAGCGATCAGTTTTCAACTTGAGCCCGCGTGGTTCTATGGTTAAATGCAGTTAAATGCGTACAGTAATAATGTACCTAATAATGACCTTAAAATAAATTTAATATTTCCGTATTTGCATGGTATTTCTTTATGGAACGCACCCTCCTAAACGTCAAACAGTGAATGTTGCACAGATTATAGTCACGTCCTGTCATTGTTGATTGTGTTAAAGACGTCAAAGTACTCAAAGTCAACGAAGTCGAAGTGTCAAAAACTTGTTATTTGTCAAATGTGAGCTCGGCGCGTGGTGTGTGCGCGTGTTGTGGTATCGGATATCGGTTTATTTGCGTGGTTGTGTCGGATTGTTCACACTCGAGTAGAGTGTTGTGATGAGCTCGTGACCGTCTGCTGCAGCAACCCGGCGACATGAAGCCCGACGGCTACACGAACGGCGACGACGACGGTGAGTCCGCCGCGGCCGCGACCCGGGTCAAGGTCGCCTGTTGCCTGCTCCTCCGCCTGCTGCTGCCCTGGTACCCGCCCGCTGCACCAGCCCGCGGGACCAGGCGGCTGCTCGCGCCCGCGACACGCATAACCTCTCCTTCCTATTGCGACGTTTTTATTGCTCCACATTCAATTCAATTGGCTAGCTATTGGTACTAAAAAGATAATGAGGTTGCTGGAAGAGTACAGGCGACATCATGTTGTCTGCGTACATAGATACAGGCTGGTTTTATTTGGCCATGTGATGCTTATATTAAAACCATGTGACTTGAATATTTGCAAATTGATTTCCTTACTATTATTACCATTTACCTAACTATGATTAACACATTTCTTATGAATGTTTATTTGTTAAATTGAATACTATCTTGTATTTATAATCCCTACACATCACTGCAGTGATGGTCAGGTCTGGTAGCCGTCCCCCTGCACGGGTGTTATTATTTTAGTGTCATAATTCAAAGCACATTATTAGGTTGCTAACTTTAATCTGCTGTTGAGACATCCTTTTCTTAGTGTGTTGTAACTAGGGTTTCTTACTATGTGGATACACCATAGTAGGTTAATTTTTATTCATACCTATAAAAATTGAGGCCCTCTGTTATCTTTAATAATAAATGAATGTTGTCTGGAGGGTGATAAGAATGTTGTTTTGCTTTGTTTTGATAATAATCAACATTTAATCCTTAGCAGCATTCTTAGTTATTATGTTGTATAACAATCCTGTAGCAACTTAGCAAGTAGGAATGTTTCTTACAAATTGATTTAATATGTTTTCCATTGTGGAGGCCAATATATGATCTACTAGCTGTTCCCTTGAGCTTCGCTTTGCCTTAAAAAGTTTTCCCGTGGGAATTCCAGGATAAAAAGTAGTTTATGAACATATTCTTTGTCAGGGTCTAGACTATATGTTTACCAAATTTCATTCAAATCCGTTCAGTAGTTTTGGCGTGAAAGAGTAACAGACAGACACTTGATTTATGATATTAGTTATTAAGTTAGGATTCTATTCTCTGCAGAGTTGTTAGTGCCTGTACCTGGTTTTCCCAAATTTTACCTTTGAGCATGTCCCCAAGGTCTAAATTGCATTCCACTGCGGGTTCACACTCCAAGATATGTGTTAAATGTAATATGCAGGTCTTCTTGTGAAGTTTTCCTCACTGTAAGAGCAGTTTTAAAGCAAAATTTATTATTTGATGTAAACCCACAGGTTCTTGAATGAGAAAATGAGTATTTTTTTATTGAATAAAACTGGTACACCTCAAAGTTTTTAAAACAACAAACATTCATAGAAGAGCAATATAAAACTATACTTTAGTTGTATAGGTATAGATGGTGATGTAATGAGTGTGTTGTGGGTGCAGAGTCGCAGGAGGGCGCGATGTGGCCGGCGGCGGTGCTGGAGGGCGGCTGGGCGGCGCGCGTGCTGGCCGCGCTGCACGCGCTGCGCCTGGCGGGGCTGGGCTGCGACGCCACGCTGGCGGCGGCGTGCGGGCTGCAGCTGCCGGCGCACCGCGCGCTGCTGGCGGCCGCGGCGCCGCGCCTGCTGCAGGACCAGCCCGGGCCGCTCATCCGCATCGACGCGCCCGCCGCCGCCGTGCGCGAGCTGCTGGACTTCATCTACACGGGCCGGCTGCGCGCGGCGTCGGGCGCGGCGGCGCGCGGGCTGTACGTGGCGGCGGCGCGCATGCGCGTGGAGGCGGCGCGCTCGGCGCTGGCGGCGCGGCTGCTGCGCGCGCTCACGCCGGCCGACTGCCTGGCCGTGCGCGCGCTGCCCGGCCTGGGTGGCGGCCAGCGCGCGCTCGTCGACGCCTACATCGCTGAACACGTGAGTGACTACTTACAGTGACAAACTTTCCAGCCAAATCAACATCAATCAAGACCTAATCCACTAATTCTCGTGAAATATAAGAATACATTAATAGTTTGTCTCAACCTTATTTCTGCAAGATTATCTGTCTACATTATCTGAGTTGCAGTAGTCGATTTGTTGTTGAGTGGCAGTGTGTACCGGCGCCCGCTCACAGCTGTTGTATGTCGTGTGCAGTTCGACGAGGTGCTGTCGGCGGGCGGGCTGGGCGGTGTGCGCGCGCTGCGGGTGGAGCTGCTGCGGGAGAGCTCGGCGCACGACGGCGAGGAGTCGCCCAGCATGCTGGCCGCCGCCGCGCTCGCCTGGACCCGCGCCGCCCTGCAGGACTCCCACCACGACGTGCGTACTCACACACAAACACCGACACTGGAGATGTATGGCCTCGCTTCGTTCGGCTCTTTAGGGTTTAGAAAATGCCGATAAGGTTAGGCTGTAGGGAATGCTGGGTTGAGATGAATGGCCTCGCTTCGCTCGGCTCTTTACAGTTTAGGAAATACCGGTTAAGTTTGTATATTGCCTCGCTTCGCTCGGCTTTTTACACTTTAGGGAATTCCGGTTAGGTTTGCGCACTAGGTTAAAACCTAGAGTGCCAAACTTACCCACATTTCTTAAATTTAAATAGCATTTCCAAAAACCCTAAGGAGGCAAGCGAAGCCATATCAAACACATCAACCCTGCATATTCTCAAGCTTTGAGGACCGAGCGAAGCGAGGCAATACAAACTTAACCGGTATTTCCTAAACCGTAAAGAGCCGAGCGAAGCGAGGCCATATAAACCAACTTCGCATTCCTAAACCCTTGAGAGCCGAGCGAAGCGAGGCAATACATTATGCAATACAAAGGCATTTAAGTGTTTAGTGCATTATAGACCATTGAGCTTATCAGTTCGTTCTTATTTGACAACCTTTTGCACTCGCATCTGACATCCTTAGGGCTTGACCGTATCACCAGCCCGAACAGATGCCAAACACATCAAACCCGCATTTCCTAAAACCTACCTGCTTTGTATGTTGCTCATGGCGGCTAGAGTGTAGCAGCGAGTGTGGGTGGTTGTTGACGCGGCGTGTTGTCGGCAGCTGGAGGGGCTGTGCGCGCGCGGGCACATGCTGTACGTGGACGCGGGGGGCGCGCTGCGGGACTGCGGGGAGCTGGGGGGGGGCGCGGGGGAGGGCGCCGCGCTGCGCGAGTACCGCCAGGCCGCCGCCCGCCGCGCGCCCCCCGCGCCCCCCGCGCCCGCAGCGCCGCCCGCCGGCGACGACTGGGCCGTGCTGGCCGCGCGCCGCGCCCCGCCCCGCGCCACGCGCGCGCTGCTGGCGCTGGGCGGCGAGGTGGTGGCCGTGCACATCACGTGGCGCGCGGAGGGCGGCGGCGGCGTGGCGCGGGGCGCCCCCCTGCCGCCCGCGGGCGCCGGCGCCGGGCCGGGCGAGGCGCGCGCCGCCCTGGCCCGGCCGCGCTGCGCGCTGGGCGGCGCCACGCTAGGCGGCAAGCTGCTGGTGCTGGGCGGCTACGACCGCGCGCAGGCGCTGCGCAGCGTGGAGGTGTACGACCCGGCCAGCAACACGTGGGCGGCGGGCCCGGAGCTGAGCGTGGCGCGCGCGCGCTGCCCGGCGGCGCGGCTGAGCGGCGCGGTGTACGCGCTGGGCGGCAGCGACGGGCTGGCGGAGCTGGACTCGGTGGACGTGCTGGCGGAGGGCGGGCGGCGCTGGGAGGCGGCGCCGCGCATGCCCGGGGCGCGGTCGCACGCGGCGGCGGCGGCGCACGAGGCGGGCGGCGCGCTGTACTGCGTGGGCGGCTGGGCGGCGGGCGTGCCGCTGCGCGCCGTGTGCCGGCTGCGCGGCGGCCGCTGGGAGCCTGCGCCGGCGCTGCGCACGGGCCGCTCGCAGCTGGCGGCGGCGGCGTGGCGCGGCGCGCTGTGGGCGCTGGGCGGCTGCGACGCCTGGCACTGCCTCGCCAGCACCGAGCTGCTGCCGCTCGACCGAGACGACGCCGAGTGGATCGAGGGTGAGACACCTACTACTTTTCTTTAACAATTATTCTTCCTTGACAAAAACATTCATTTCATTGACGACCGAATGGCGTAGTGGTTAGTGACCCTGACTACTGAGCCGAAGGTCCCGGGTTCGATTCCCGGCTGGGGCAGATATTTGTTTAAACACAGATATTTGTACTCGGGTCTTGGGTGTTGGTATTTATATTTAGTATCTATCTATCTATGTATTTGTGTAGATATATCAGCTGTCCGACACCCATAACACAGGTTCTGCCTAGCTTGGGGTCGGATGGCCGTGTGTGAGATGTCCCTACATATTTATGTCCCTACATATTTATATTGTTGTAAGATAGAATAATCTATTTATATTGTCATCTCTTTACACATGTTGTGGTGTCATTTTCTCAAAGTCAATGTTCGTGAACTGCAGTTGGCACGATGCCTTTGTTCATTCACAGTGTGTGTAGTTGTGTGCTGACCTGCGACAACACTTGGCCGTCGTGTGAGTCCGCCAGTGTCGGGTGACCGCGGCCGGTGCAGGTTGTCGCAGGTCAGGCACATTGCTCGATGCAACCAAAGACCGGTTCTGACAGTATTTATTGAGAATTTTATCATTTCGAACTTGCTGTTATAGAAGGTGCTATACTCACGTTTGGGTTTTTAAAGTAGTCGTTAAACATCACACCACCGCTAGATGATTAGGTACCTATACAAAGATAATAATATACCTGAGGATAGTGAATCGCTCTACTTATTTTACTTACAACGATTTTCACGATGCAGTTCCAAGAGTACATCCATTCAAACCCTTTTCCGTACCTAATAGATAGATCTAGACTCACAACGCTTTTAAATATCCGTAACATTTCATCCACTCGTTTAGCTATAATGTAGTTACTGTTTCTGAGGGCTGTGCCTTTCCTATGTTGATTCTACAGGAGAGATGAAAATGTTTTTCTGTCCAATAAAGTCACAGTCACCACTATCGGCCGTTTACATTTTAAACCCTTTATAATCGGTGACCGGTCCAGTTCGTCGACTGATGTAGCCCTTGGTCCTTAGGGCCGGCGCTGCCGACGGCGCGGCGCTCGGTGGGCGGCGCGGTGTGCTGGGGCGCGCTGGTGTCGGCGGGCGGCTCGGACGGCGCGTGCTCGCTGCGGCGCACGGACTGGCTGCCCCCGCCCCCCGCCGCCGCCGCCGCCTGGCTGCCCGGCCCGCCGCTGCGCGAGCCGCGCGCCGCGCCCGCGTTGCTAGCGCTCGACGAGGTATGCATACCTACCTCTTTTTTTCAGTGAATTATTATAGAAGCAAAAGTCTGCCAGTCAATTTTTTTTAATTAGTTTATTTAGTTTCTTACTGCTGGGCAGACAATGGATGTGTATTTTTTTCTAACCTTTGAAATAAAATGACTTAAATGTAACACATATAGAATCGCAGCCTAACTGTTTAATAGGACCTTGACTTAAACGAGAGTTTCTTTCACTCTTTTCAAGATATTTACCAAATTGATGTGTCAGTAACTATGTAGTGCAAGTGCAGTAACTCTGTTCTCCTCAGGTGCTGTACGCGGTGGGCGGGTTCAGCGGGCAGCACTTCCTGAGCTCCGTGGAGTGTCTGTACGAGCTGGCGGGCGAGTGGACCGCGCTGCGCGACGCGCGCCCGCCACGCCACCTGCCCGCCCAGCCCGTCGGAAACAAGGTATCTACTCGTCACTTGTTGAGCTACGACTAGGACTCATGTTCAATTGGCCATGCTAACTTTCTGAACAAGAATGAAATGCTTAAAACCGTTTCGAGGAATATGCTTCCAGTACAATTTCTGGTCATCAGATTTTAAATTAGGTCTCTTTTTTTTATTATTCAATAAAAACGAATAACCTTCATTTGTCCTTTCTATGATTAAAAATAGTTGTAATTAATAAAAATAAAAAATAACGAAATAAGTTTCTTAAAATGGTCTATATTTTCAAAATAAATTATAAAAAATACATATCATAAATTGGTAGCATGGTCAATTGTAGGTACAAAGTTTAGGTAGACTTTTATGTACTTGTCAAACTAACAACAGTAAATTCAATGAAAACAATGTTACTTATGAAGCTAACTGTTCACATAATTTTCTTCGTTAAAAAACGTCCCACCGTAATTAAGTAAAGTGTGTTGACGCGAGGGTGCGTATCGAATACTTCACAGTGTAATCGGTCGTTTATTGACGCACTATGAATATGAAATAAAATACGTTTACCTATACCGCCTCGCGTGCATGTTTCTGCCGCGCGCGGTACCTGGACAGGTTTGAGAATTCCAATGACAGTTGTTTCCATTTCAGCTGCAAGAGTTAACTCTCGGGGAGGAGAAGACAGAAACAAACGGTCGGAAAGAGATAGAGACAGAGACAAACGGGGAAGCCGAGGGAGACGGCGGCGCCGCGCCCGCGCAAGTATAGTCCCTCACATACGGGTCACCTGTGCTTCTACAGATTTTAATTATAATTTTTGATAGTATTCTACAGAAATTACCTACCGATTTCCAAATAATGTTATCATTATAATGCAGGGTTTATGCTATACTATTGCACAGGTTGTCAAACCATCTGTTTTATTGTAGTTTTCATTGACCAATCTACTTTATGTATCTGCTTTTAGTTATTGCTGCTAAGCTAATCTGCCAGTGGATTGGTTGATGAAGTTCTTTTTAAACCCGACGTGAAAAGAGGGGTGTTATATCTACTAATGTCCACCGACTAGCACGGGACGTGTTGTCCCGGTCCAGACATGCCCGGATCATTGAATAAAATGTATATTTTTGTATGAGAGTATTCCACAGCGCGTTATCGCAAATATTATATAAATCTATATATTGTTCTCCGCGATATCGGCCGATAACGTGAGATAATTATGCAAAGCAATCTCTTCAGCACACAACATAGTGACATCGCTTTACGACGCAATAATTTATAATACATAATTTAGTCGAAGTTTACTTTAGTTGAACCAACAATGTTCGTCCACTTTATGAATCTAATAGAGTAATAATGTTCCATTAGTCGCGGCGCAAATTGAGGCTCGGTACAGTCGAGGACGCCTCGCACTGCAGGCACCGAGCAACCTTATCTTCTATGTTTTAATGCTCAAAATATGTCAGAATAGGAGATCCATTCGGTAAGCGTGTAGCGACAGCAGTTGGCAACTCATGTGACTAAATCGGTCGACGACCTCTGCGGCTCTGTCACTATATTATATACAAAACTTTCGATTTATCATACCTGATAGGAAAGAATATTGCTGATTATAGAATTTAAATAAATTTAAATTTCCTACAAGTCGTCATGCATCCTTCTGCTGCGGTCTGCGGTAGATACTTACCTACTTACTAAGACTAAGTAGGTTTTTTCCAAAACCTGAAAGTCACTAAAATTTTAATTCCTTTCGTCCTTCCTCATAAGTATCTTAAAATCGGCCGATATCTTGGTAGATACAGTAATGACCGCAGTCACCCTGTGTCTCATGTCCGTGGCACCCAGCACCGTGTCCCTCTCCCTGGCACACGGGATGTGTCTCATTGCCCTGGCACAGGCTCGCGGCGGTGATCGAAGAGCAATAATGAATCAATGAGCTACCTCAGCGACCGCGGCCGCCGATGACCACCACGTTATATACATAGATGAGTTATTTACCTATATGTAGGTACATTGTTAGCGGATTTAGCGCGTAATTATTTTCGCTGGTGTTAGTTTGGTGTCCAAGTATTTAGGATAATTCGCTGTCAGTATATAAGGTTTCTCTGTAACCACCTATATTATACAACTAATATAAACTTAATTATATCAGGAGTTCAATGGTCGAGTGAATAGCATGCTATAAAATAAATTACCTAGGAATGAATGAAAATATCATATAGAGCTACATAATACTACACAACTTTAGTTTCCTTTATTTTATCAAAAAATAAATAAGTAGGTAGGCATTATTATGTGGTTATTCTTCGTAATTCCCTCTCTAAAGTAATCGTTCATATTATTTACTTATGTAACGATTGGATGATAATAATGCTTGTTAGTAAGTATACATAGATATAATATATGATATATTAGGTAATACTACAGGTGGGTCGGCGAGCCGCGTCGCTCTAGATGTCGTGTCGTAGTGCAGAGTACTGGCAGTGAGTTCCCCCGCGCTGTGGTGTGGTGTAGCACAGTGTAGTTACTGGTGTAGTGAGCTCACTGCCTGGCCTCTGTCTGTGTTGTCTGATGCATACCATTTCCATTTACTCCGTTACTTTCGTTTTATTCCTGCATTTGTCGAGTGCATTTTTATTTCAAGATCTGGCATTTTGTATTTAGGTATCTCTGGTATATTTGTATTTTATCACAACTTTGTACACATTTTACCTAAATTATACATTCTTATTGTCCTAAGAAGCATTGGAATTTTATACTATACTTATGTATATTTTAGTGCGTATCGTCATTTTTTAAATAAAATATATGATGTAGAACCTTTACACGTATCAACATTGTAATACTGATTATACCTATCTGTATATTGCTACTGTACATTTTGTTTAATGTATTTATATTATACACGAAGTTTGTAAGGTAACTATTTAAATGTTTATAGATTGGTATTTTTTCACGTCACAAAATTTAAATTTTAATCTTTGTATGTATTTTATGGTAACCCACCTATTTACCCAGCTCACAACCAAACAAGATTCTTAAATGTATTTGATGTCAGCATTTGTTTTAAAATCGGAATATAAGGCTATGTCTATTAGACCTGATGGAATATTTTCTATCATACTTCTTGGATCATTCGTCTCTGCAGTAACATTGTACATCCACACTGTGTCCGTCTCTAATGAATCTTGTTTAGTTGAGGGCCGCGGTCACGGCCACGCAAACAGACTTATGCCTCTGCCCCCTATCATCGCCTGTATTGCTCTTTGCATAAGACGTAGATTCGCGTGACAGGTCCGTCTGTAAGGCTTCTCGTGCAGATTATGGCGACCGGCGGAGACATGCCACACAAGACTGTGTTTATCTTACACCGAGATATCCACGTGCTATATGGCGACGTCATGTAAACAATTAATCGTATACCATTTTGTTATTTCTTGTCATTGTTACTATTCACAATAGGTATCACTTTTATAAGATCGCGTGTTTTTCGTGTGCTTCATTGCGGAAAGCGTCGCCTCAGTGGGCAGACCTTGGGGCCGCTCCGAGCTCGTTTATCATCTATTATTCATTTCTTTTGATGAATATTTAATGGATTATTTGGATATTAAGTCGGTACTAAACTCTAATCGATATTTTTTGCCGGTAACTAAGTGGTATTAATTTATCTTGATTCTTGTGCTGTTTACAATGAGTACGTATATTAGAAGCTACGCACATGTGTACCTACCTATCTAGGTAGCCTGGTACCTACCTATTGACCGACCTTGTCATAAATGATAACTCCAGACTACAATATCACAACATCTCTGATAAGCGTAGTGTGTATGATAATGATATGTTTCATAATCACATAATTATCATTTGTAGTTCCTATCTAGTATTTATATACGTAGTAACAGAATATTATTAGCAAAAAATGTACTGCGACCGAAAAATTCAGTAAGTACTTTCAGAAAGTCATGAAATATAATAATTTGATTCCCTTTTCTAAGTTTGTTGTTTATAGGGATTTCAATTGCGTAATGTATTTAATTAAGCCCTATCGTTTCAGACTTCCCAATAATGAACAATACCCATTTTAGAGTACATTATTACGTAGAGTGTAGTAGAGACCGCGTCATGTGGCCGCGACCTCGGCCGAGGCTACAGAATCATCAGAGGCCGGTTCGCTAGCACGTAGGTACCTCTTGTAGGACACCTAATAAATAATCTAAACTGGTCCTAATGGAATAATAACATTAATAGATCAAATATTTGTTGGTAGTTTATTTTTATAAATGAACGCAGTCAGTCCGTTACTGGACATGCCGGGCTCCCTGCGAGGCTGACCGACGGTTTTACTCTAGTTTTACTGTCATATCTGAACTTTCATAAAACTATTATCCCGATAACTTATTACGGTCATTAGAATACTCTCTGAGCAGCAGTTTTCTCGCGGGTCGCCATACTCTCTTTAGGTTAAATTTAAGTATTTTTTGGTTTTGTTTAATCTAAACTGCTAACCAGTGATTACCGTCGCCGTTCTGATTCTCTTTACTCGGCAATGCCTTGAACAATGTCTGTAAATGTTGCATGTATTGAGAATAAAGTGATATTATTAATTGTATTATCTAAATCTTAGTTTGTATTATTGGTAATGTATATTTGCTTACTTTTAAACAGAATCAGAGCTGATTTCGGTCTCGACGTTTAATAAAATTAAACTAATGTATTTAGAATTATTTTTGCGTATAAAAGACACTAATATTAGTTTAGGTAGTTCCGTTGTTGCACGTGTCAGCGCATTGTCCTTGTGTAAGGTATTATTTTGTGCTCATATCATAATATGTAGGTACTTTTAATGTTTAAGGTATTATGATTATATTAAAAGCGCTATCGCTGGGGCTTCAAAAACATTCCTAGTGAGCTTGCACCAATATTGGCAGATGTTAGATCACTTCTGCAGTAGCGAGGTGACGGTATTGTGGCAAGCTGGCAAGTGGTAGCGCTTCTTCGCCTCATCCTGTAGAGTTCATTGTTGTATTGACACTAATATTTCTAAAACAAAATATTAATAAAACTAAAAACACCAAGAGTTATGTGTATAAAATTAACTGTAACAAAAATGTGAGATAAATAACTGTTTCTGAATTTGTACAAAATATAGTTTAGTTTTGAGATTGGTTGAGGGTTTACTCTTTGTGATAATGAAGTACGTTTATAACTATTAATAACTGTGTCTGGTCTCGCTCGGCGCCGCACAGCACCTAGCACACCCCTAGCCCTAGAGACCCAGCATGCTCTAGCATGTGAGCTAGGGCGGTGATGCGCTGCCATAGAGCGTCCTATAGATAATGAAGTGACGTGACGCCGGCGCACAGTCAGTCGGGGACAGTCCGCTGTACCCCTGACGCTGTCAGGACACTCCACACGCCGCGGAGGTTGTGTCAGCGGCTGACTGTGCGCCCGCGAGCTGCCACACTATGAAGCGGCCGCGCAGTATTCGCCATTGTTTATGTTTCAATAAATATATTGCAAATTTTAACTAATCGAGTTTTATTTCTTAGCAAATGCCTTTACTGTTAAGAATGAGGCCCCATTGGTGCGTTGCCTGGTCGTTGCCATATTTATTTTTATAATCGTTCCTTTGGGATGAAGCGAAGTAACACCACTCAACACACCGATGGGGCATCTTCACTAAGACGGGTTAAGTATTTATAAACACTTGTAAAAGTCAATAAATATATTTAGAAAAATAGTAGCTTCTATTCTTACCTTCTACAGCATATTCTTATTTATCCATTTATCAAATTCAAAGGCACTTTGTTTCACATCACAACAACTTATTCTACAGCATATTACGCTATGTATTTCCACTAATTAACTTATAAATGCTACACCACGCCCGCCTCCGTCTCCAACAGCAGCTTGGCCAGCGAGTGCTTGGCTCCCAGGTTGAGGTCGCTGAAGCCGCGCCGCTCCAGCTCGCGCAGACAGGCGGCGGGCTGGGCGGGCGGGGCGAGCTGGGCGGCTAGGGCGGGCGGCGCGCAGGGCGGCGGCGGCGGCGCGTGGATGAGGGCGGGCTCGGGCGCACGCAGGCAGCGCAAGGAGCGAGCCAGGAGTTGAGGAATGGAGGCCGTCGAGTTGTCGCCGCTCAGCATTATCGCTGCAAGGGAATATGGAGTTAGTAATCGGTTTCGGATGGTCATACTGGGTCTACAGATCTATAGCCGAGTTCCAGAAAGGAACTTTAAGTTAATGTATTAAATTTATGTTTGTCTTTCTGTCCGTATACTGCCAAAGCAGCAATACATTGAAGGTAGACATTAGCGTTAACTTCCTTTCTGCAACTCAGCGTATAACTGAAAGGTGTACAACACCTATTAGATACTGTGTTTTAATTTAATTTTTAGACTTGTCATAAAAGGTAAACAATGTTGGTGTGTCTTTAAGTGCATCACTCTAAGACTGACTACTTGCCCTATCAGATACATCAAGAGTACAGTTACTACTGACCTCTATCCAGATCCCGCCTATAAACGGCCAGCACGTCGCTCCGTGCCGTCATGAAGCGGCCGGTGTTCACCGAGGGCCGCCGCCCCGCGCGCCGCAACTCCAGCGCGTACTGCGAATAGCGCGCGAAGCCGACTGGCGAGTACCATTGGAGGCCGGGGAGCGTGTTCATGCGGACCTGGGGGGGGATAGAATGAGGTCAAGATATTTATTTATTTGAAGACCAACAAATGATACACTTGTTGCATACAACAAGGCTACATAAATAAAATACTAAATAAAGTCTGCACTTAATTATAATGATAATGATATTTATGCCTAGTCCACCACGCTGGCCTAGTGTGGGTTGATGGACTCCAACATAAGCAAGCTTGTGCTGAGAGAGTTGTCGGGTAAGTGGGCAACCCGACTGTCAGATATTCTCAACCTGCCCTCTGCGAAGGCCTCTGACTAGGCTTAACGACTTTTCGAATCGTTGTCTAAGATAAACTCCGTCAAGGTTGAATCTAGTTAAGTCCGCTGGATGCAGGCCGCCTCCGGTCGGACAAGGTGGAAAACATTTGGGGAGGCCTATTTCAACAATGGACGTCCCATGGCTGAGATGATGATAACCTATACTACTAAAATAGTGTAATGTAAAGCTAACCCTGTTCAAAAAGTCCTCATTGAACTCCATATCCTCAGTAGCCAATAGCAGCAACGTATCCTTAGTGACCATCGTAGACGCGGCCTTCATTGCCGCGGCGCGCGCGCGCTCGATGCGGTCTTGCGCGCTGATTGGCCCGGCGGCGGCGTGCTGTGCGCTGATTGGCTCGTCCACATCGATGACGCGCACGCCGGCGTGGCTGGGCAGGGCTAGGGCGGCCGCGCGCACTGATTCTAGTTCGTTGGGGACCCCGCGCATGTGGATTAGTGCCTGGGAATAATACAAAATAACGTTTAGTGGCTTTAGGATACATTTAAAGCCTAAAAACAATGGTATTGATTGACAGTAGGGCAAGTTCAGTGATTCAAAATCTGCCATTTGAGATGGCAGTGCGTTGGTCTTATATTTGACTAAGTATTTATAGCTTTCTTTTTATATTCAACACACCACACCATCTGGTTCATATCGTTTATTAGAGGGTCTAGTATTTTAATTTAATTTTAATTTTCTTTATTTGGAAAACAAACAGCTTATACTATTACATATTATAAATTAACATAAGGTTTACACACAAGCCAATAAAGTTTTCACACCTATTTTTTTACTAAATACTCAGAACATCACTGAACTGCTTATGATGCATAAAGTTAAGAAGTTAACAATCAACAAAATAATTAGCTACTTTTATAATAATAATATAATATAATTAGGTATATTACCCATGTACTATGTATTTATATGATAAGTTACTTACAGACAAACTACTACGCTATTTTTAAGTTAGTAATAATTTTTTTCTTAAAATTAATGAGTTTTTCGCTAAATATATCAGTTATATGATGTGATTTATTGTAACTTTCGCAAGCTCTTATAGCGAAGCGGTTTTTAGTATAGTTACTACTACAGTTTTTAATAACAAAGGTCTTTGGATGGCGGGAGTTGCCTTTACAGTACAAAGCCATTTTACCAAGTAGGTATGGACTGTCAATATGGTTGTTGATAATTTTGTGCAAAAACATCTGGTCTCTCATGTCACGGCGGGTTTCAAGTGAAAGAAAAGAGTTGGTATCGAAATTTTTAAATTTATATTTTAAACGTTTAATGAATTTATTTTGTATTCTTTCAATATTATATATGTGATTTTGGTATTGAGGGTTCCATACCGTCGATGCATATTCAAGTATGGACCTAACAAAAGAGTTAAAAAGCAAGATAAGAGTGGTGGGGCTTTTAAAATCTTTACTCTGTCTAAAAATAAAACCCAGCATCTTATATGCTTTTGCTGTAATTATATCGTAGTGTCTCCGGAACGATAATTCACTATCGAGGTGGACTCCCAGGTCCCTCACCTCGGTTACCCTTCTTAAACTTATATCTTGAAAATTATAGTCATATAAAATTTTGTTTTTTTTTCTTGTGAAAGATATGACACAACACTTATCGATATTAAGTTTAACTTTATTCTTATTACAATACCGTATTAAATTATTTAAATCTGCTTGTAAGTTATGACAATCGTCTAAAGAACTCACCTTCATAAATATTTTCGTGTCGTCAGCATATAATAAAGAGTCGGAATTATTTAAAATATTAGTTACATCATTGATAAAAATATTGAAGAGAAGGGGGCCCAAGTGAGAGCCCTGGGGGACACCAGAAGAAATAGGGATAAAAGATGATAAGTATCCCTTAATAGAAACTGCTTGCGACCTGTTCCTTAAGTAAGAATCTAGCCATCTCAGTAGGTTGCCGTGTATACCAAATAAATCGAGTTTTTTAACTAATATATTATGGGGAATTTTATCAAAAGCCTTTGAATAATCGGTATACACGGCATCCACCTGAAATCCGTTATCCATAGCATCCAATAAAATATCTATGTATTCACACAAATTTGATTCTGTTGATTTTTGATTGATGAAACCATGTTGAGAATTTATCAGGTACGGTCTAACTGAAGGAAACATAACGTCGTATATAATTTTTTCGAATAATTTTGGAATAACATTAAGCTTAGATATACCTCTATAGTTGTTAGCATTATGCTTATCACCACCACCCTTGTAAATGGGAGTAACAAGAGACTGTTTCCACTTAATTGGAACTATACAGGTCTCTAAAGACATCCTGAATAAGACCGTGATTGGAATTGCGAGTTCTTTATGACAGCGTCTTAGAAACAGGGGATGAAGACCATCTGGGCCACATCCCTTAGAAGTATCTAGTTTTTTTAAATATTTTTCCACTGTATCAAAATTTATAGCTACAGTGCATAGTAATGTTGTGTTATTATAGTTACCTTCATAATCATCTAAATCGTTTACAGTGGATTCTTTTTCAAAAACTGAGTGGAAAAATTTGTTAAAAATATTTGCTATTGATTGACCGTCCGAACCAACATTATTTTCATCCAAGTATATTGTGTCTGGGATTTCATTTATACTTTTTCTCGATTTTATGTACGACCAAAAATGTTTGGAGTTTATCTTTATATTATCTTCTGCGTTGGAAATAAATCTGTCAAAGCAATCAGTTTCCATTTTTTTTTGTATTCGTCGCAGCGATGAGAAGTTTTCATAATCGGATAGCCTGCCGTATATTTTCCATTTTTTATGAACTTTATTTTTTTTATTTATTAAGCTTATTAACGGTTTTGAATACCACCTAGGATATTTCATCTCATCACGAACGACACGACTAGGAATTAATCTATCTATAATTTCATTAATGACAGTATAAAAATTATCTACGGCAGCCTCAATGCAGTCTACAGATAAATGCTGATCCCAGTCAACTGAGGCAAGAGCTGTGTTAACAGCATCGTAGTCCGCAGCATGAAACCGTCGCACGGTGCGCGGGGCGGGCGGCAGCGCGGGGGGGGCGGGCGCGGCCAGCACGCGCGCGCGCAGCGGCGGGTGGTGCGCGTCCGCCGGGACCAGGCCCTCCGCACCCTCCACCGAGCAGGATATGTTAGATAAAACTAGATCGAGCATTCTGTTGTTATGATTCAACAAATAGTTATGTTGTAATAAATTACTAAAAGACATAAACGCAGAAATGTTGTAAGTTAGGGAATCCTCGGATGGATTATCTAAGACAAAACAATTAGAATTGTGATGGGACGGTAGCCATTTACCATATGTAATATTAAAATCACCAACAATAAAAACCTTATCGTCGGGAAATTCGATAACTAAATCGGAAATAAATTCAAAAAATGTTAACTCTGAATTAATTTGGTCTACTGTATGGGGAAAGTAGCAACAATAAACACGTAATAAGTTTTTTCGAGGTGTTTCGGATAACAAAATATTAACGCAAGTAATATCGGCATCGGGCAGGGAAGGCGGTAGGCGCACATCTCGCGTGTCCACTCGGAGGTCGCGGTGCACGGCCACGAAGGTGCCGCCGCCTAGCAACATATTCCTACTTACGTAGTCCCGGTCTGTTCGGTATAAACTATAACGAGAATCCACTAGTTCGGTATCAAATATGCCTGGTAACAGCCATGATTCACTAATACATATTAAATCGTATGTTACACTTAGTA
The DNA here is from genome assembly GCF_932276165.1 of Plutella xylostella. Classification (NCBI taxonomy): domain Eukaryota; kingdom Metazoa; phylum Arthropoda; class Insecta; order Lepidoptera; family Plutellidae; genus Plutella; species Plutella xylostella. The sequence goes on along the minus strand of NC_064000.1, from coordinate 9,129,192 downwards.
TAGGTTTGTTTGATTGTCGGAAACTATACAAGTTTACGTTTTCTCGCATACAAAGTGGCGCTTCTATAGGAAACTATCATGCAACTTTTACAGATAATGTATGCAAATGACAGAAGAAAACGTAAACTTTTATACAGGGTGTTGCAAAATTGGTAATTTTTTTTTCGCGAATTTTCAAATTCTGATTTCAGTTTCAGGCTTAGATATACCATGTTGCACATGTAGGTTTCGGCTTAGTATACCCTTTTTGCAACATCCTGTATAGGTTTGAAAAATTGAAAAACCTGTTCTAGACGTACAGAGGTGTACTCACAACAATAAGCTCCGTATTCCTGTCCCTCTCCGCCACGACTCTATACTTCGCCAGCCAGGCGGCGGCGCCCGGGCCGGCGGGCAGCACGGCCGCCACGCGCGCAGACTCCGTCACGTAGGGCGCGGGCACGAGCCGGGCGGACCCCAGGGGACGGACCACCTCGAGGAGGCGCAGGCGCTGGGGGGAGACAACGTCATTTATACGTGTAGGTTTGGTAACATTCAGGTTTGTTGTTTCGATTAAAGCCGCGTACAGACCGGGCCAACGAACGCCAACGGTTATCTCAACGATGGATATTTATCATATATAATACAGGGCAGATTGCAGCAATGAAGGTCAACGAAACCCGTTCGTTGGCGTTCGTTGGGCCGGTCTGTACGCGGCTTTACATGGGATCTATATTCCATTCCACGGAGAAAGACATCTATAATACAAACAGAAACTACCCTTATTATAATGTAATAATGGTTCTGTCAGAAGTCTTTCGCCGTGAAACAAGGTATAGGCTGGCTGAGCTGTAATTAGGGGGATATGTACAAAGGTTCCACTCGAGAGAGCCATGTACAGGAGTGTCACCCCCTTATAATAGAATGTAGGTAGGTTTATTTAAGGTTCTACCTTTTTTGGCATAAGATTTATTTGCCTAATCTCGTATTGCATAGTAACGTTTGGTCAAAGTCTCGTTACGCCGAAAATCGTATGGCATAAATCTCGTTTCGTAAAAAGTTATTTCGCATAACATTGTTTAGCCTAAATAATGGTATGGCCAAATCTTGAATAGCCTAATAATGCTATGGCATAGGTTTATACAAAGTAATAATATTCGTTTGACTTTAACTTTGACGGAGCGTCTCCCTACATAGCGCAAACTGGTGCCTTGTATTGTTTCCGCTGTTTGGAAAACGCTCCGCTCCGCTTCGCTGCGCTCCGCTTTGGTTTTGATGAACATGTGCACCTAACACGCTCCTCCTCGCTTTGCTCGTCGTCGCACCTATTTTTAGGTTTCGATCTCATGGGGTTTGTAATAATTATATTGGTCGTTAACTTTCGATTTTTTGATCATACAATATCGTGATTTTCGGGATGTAAGAGAAAAATACCACAATTTGTACATTTACTACATACATATATTATATATTAAGATAACATTAGGAGAAATAAGATTATACAAAGGTATAGACGAACATAAAGGAGAACGGCAGTGGGCGTACCGCCTTTTTTTTGGAGCGTTTCAGAACCATGTTTTCACCATTTATTAATACAGTGTAGATAAGGTATTTTCAGTAATTACAATATTTTTAGAAGTCGGGGGAAAAGAAAAAATTATAAATGAAGAATATTTAAATCTAAGGATAATGGAACGTAAAAACAAACATATAGAGAACGGAACGTAACAATAGTGGTGCCAGACCTAGGAATATTACCAGCAAATCCGAGCAAAAAAGTAATCGAATAGAAATATCGATACATTCTTAAATACAAAAGATATTTTATTTATCAATAAATTACATGTTCTGGTACTATTTGTGCCAAAACTAGTACATTTGGTTTATAAAATATAATTATATTTAAGTCTTGAAGACTTTTATCCATAGTAAACCATTTTCTTTTTCTCTTTATTCGATTCACTATAATCGATATTTTTTGAATATTTAAATCTAATAACACTGAATCTTGCTTGTCAATCTTGTCATAGTAGTTGTTATTTCATTTTCCATTACCTAACCGTATTATTTAATATTTTGAATACCGCTGAAACTGCTGAAGATATAGAACAAATGTGACAAAGGGGAGAACCAGACCCGGTTCCTGTTCCACCTCCCCGGCAGGCTCCCGTCCCACTTCTTCATAAGGAACCTGCAGAAGCAGCAGAACAAGAACACGCAAAATCCTGACAATATTTTCTATGAACCATAGGATGATAAATACCTAAGTCAAATATGAGAAGAGCAACTGCGTTCTGCAGTTCAAATCCCGGCGCTGACATGTACCAATGTGTTCTTTGAATTTAATTAAAATGTATACCATCACACTTACAGTGAAGGAAACCTGCATACCTATCTAGATTTAGCACATCTTCTAGAGAGCCAGGTGATGGTACTTACACCCCAACAGAGAATAGAATAGAGTAGGTAATAGGAACATAAAATTCCTAAAATTGATTCCAGGCAAATTATGTTATGTAAATAAAACAATGATCTTTTAAACAGTATATTTTATTTCATTACATTACTCGCCAAATGCATACCCATATAGTAGAACCTTTACATATAGCATTTCGAAATGGCATAGCAGATCCCTGTTGCGGAATGGCAATTTAAAACTTCAGAAGTTGGATAAGTATAACATTATTCCATGATGAATGTAGTAGCCTGATCTAGTCGATAATATTAATAAAATCATTATATTTATTATATACGTTGCACGTCCCGTATTTATTTAAACGTAAACATATAACTTGATATACCTAACATATTATTATTCACGTTGTTCGTCTTGTGTTGTTCAAGTGTTGACATGGTGTTGACGTTTAGTTGTTGACATGACACATTTTTTTATCATTTCAATTTTTCTGCTCTGGTTTGTCAATTTTTATCATTATACTGAGATCCAACCTAGACATTTATGACGTAAATCACAGAGTACTTGACATAAACATTACTTCACTTGACGTTCCATTCTTCCTGTATGAATGTTTACGTTCCATTGCGACTACATTTTAAAGATTCTTTTTTTCCGTTTTTCTCTTTTCTCCCAGCTTCTAAAAATCTAGTAATTAATTGACTTGTGTACCTGTACAGTGTCTCTCTAATCATGGTACTTTCATTACGGTACCCGTCATTTCCATAGTGGTACAAAACGTCCTTAGAACCCTGCCTTTGTCCTTTGAGCAAACGAAACTTAGGTGTTTAAAGATTGTGCCTAAAGAGTTTTAGACGAAACGAGCCTTATGCCACATAAGTCTTGGCAAAGTGATGGTTCGGCCAAAAAAGTTTAGACCATACGAGTTATGCGAAATGAGTTTTGGTCAATAAAGATTATGCGAGATGAGCGGAACCCTTTATTTAAAGGTATTTAAATCAAACGGAAGTTATGATTTTTTTACAATTGGCGAGGCTATTTGGCGTTACACTTGAGTTTATGTAGTAACTGACCTCCCCAGTATGCACAAGTAGTTTGTAGTAGAGTCCCTGCGCGGGCAGCCACAGCCGCGCGCCCTCCACCAGCCGCAGCGCGCCCGTGGGACGCCCCTCCGCGCCCGTGGGGGGCCCCTCGGCGCTCGTGGGGGCCCCCTCCGCCGGCGTGTCCGAGGCTTGGAGCCACGCGCGAGCCGCCTCTAGCACCATCTGGAATCACCATAAATGAAATGAAATATTTATTTATTATTACAAAAAAAGTAGAAAGTTGATACATGTATTGTACACAGTACACGCTTATTTCAGCTAAAATTAGGAGTCTATTTGTGATTTGTTAAAAGTATTGTAGAATCGGCTATAGAATAGGAACTAGGCATAGCTTGTATTTTAGCTCGTTGTCCGTTTGGTATATAATATAAAATTGTGTTATTGTTTAAGTACGTCTACAATAAATGGTAGGTTAGTTAGGTTAGTATATAATGTGTGGATGCTGCACTGACCTCGAGTGCCTTCTTGTGGTGTCCTCTGTGCGGCGCGGCGGCGGCGTGGTCGTCAGAGAAGATGGCGTGCGACGCGTTGAGCAGCGTCCAGCGCGGGTGGTCGAACCTACAGCGAAGAGAAGGGTTTTATTTAGTTAGGTAGTAGGTACACCACCCTCAAATTTTCTTTACTTTTATTTTCTTTATGTTTAAGGTTGCCTGTAAGAGATCGCTCTTAGCGATAAGGCCGCCTATTGTTCATTGTTCCTAGTTTATAAGTTCTCTCTGTATGTTTTAATTTGTGGTGTTCAATAGAGATATATTCTATTCTATTTATTCATCGTGCAAGTACTGGGTTAGTCAGCGACTGATGCTGACAAATCCTAGTTAGTAGTCTTTGTCATGGATAAAAACGAAGCGGAGGACTAGACTGATGTTCGGCGATGTATTATGTTATCTGTTATCCCCTCTAGGTCGGACTAGGTGTAACAAAGTAGAATAATGTTTAGAGCCTCAATTTGTGTTTCAAAATTTGGTTAGAACATAAAGGCTGACCGCCTGATGTCCGGAAAGTGAAATGAAATGAAATATACAATATAATGATGACCTGGTGGTGGGCGGCGGCGGCGGCAGGGCGGGGTCGGCGCGCAGGCCGGGCGGCCAGGCGGCGCGGGCGGGCGGGGGCTGCTTGCTGCGCAGGCGACGCACCCCGCGCGCCAGCGTGGCCGACTCAGAGGAGATATGCTCCAGGTGCACCTGAGAATAAAGAACGTAAACATGAAGACGCAAGATCGTCTAACTCATCATCATCAGCCTATAGCAGTCCACTGCTGGACGTAGGCCTCTCCCAAAGCACGCCACTGGATGCGATCTTTAGCTTTCCGCATCCAATCATAACCAGCCACCTTTCGCAAGTCGTCACCCCATCGAGCCGGAGGGCGTCCCACACTACGTTTGCCTAGTCGCGGCCTCCACTCCAGAACACGTTTACCCCATCGGTCATCGGTTCTTCGACAGATGTGACCAGCCCTCTGCCACTTAAGCTTACTAACTCCGTGAGCTATGTCGGAGACTTTATTTTTATTTATTCTTATTTTAATTTAGTTGTGCACTCTGTAGAAGTTAGGTTACCAGAGAACGCCGCATATTATGACAAAAACCTTCAAGCATAGAAACAGAATGAATAGTAGATCCCTCACCCTGGACACGAGTGCGTGCAGCTGGTAGTAGTCGGGCGCGGCGGCGACCGGCCCGGCGGTCACCGCGCCCGCCAGCTCGGCCGCCAGCTCGCTCGACAACTCGCTCGACAACTCGCCCGACAGACGCACTGCACTGTATGACTCACCCTGGAATATACATATATCAAAAATTATGGGTCTGCTATACATATTATATTGCTTTATTAAATAATATTAAAATTAAAATTTAAAATTTTGTCTTTATTAGATTTATTTTAACAGGGAATCCTAGTTTGGAATCCAGGACACATTTAAAATGTACTGTCTTAAATAAATATATTTTAATTTGTTATAGGAGTTGTTGTCACCTGCAGCGTAGTTGTGCAAGGCACGTTAGCAGCGTGCAGCACGCAGCGGCCTACATTCTCATGATGCCTCGCGGAGTATGCATTGCGCACGCACCAGTCCAGCGCGCCCTGCACCGCGGCCAGCACCGAGCGGGACAGCAGCACACCTGACTCTGAGCAGAGAAACTGAAGGTTATATGACTGATGGACAAGCAAGACAGATGAAAGGCTGTTATTGGCTTTACAGGCATTTTAAGTAAATGAAGAGGTTGATAGGGTTGTTGAATGGAATATTCTTTCAACTAATGCTGACATTCACAGCTACAGGCTGTAGCTGTGAATGTCAGAATTTCTCCAAGCTTCTGCTGTAGCCTACAGCAGAAGCTTGGAGAAAACTTGTATGACCCTAAAGCCCAGGAGACTGTAAAATTAAGTCTGGCTATAGCATGTTTCTGTTCAAGTTAAGCCAATCACCTTTGAATCAGTGAGTTGCTTAAACATGAGATTCTTCTTGCTATTACAAATACAGTGATTCACACTAACCTAGCGAGCAGTAATGGCTGTCCTCCTCGGCGGGCACCCCCATGTACACGTCCTGGCTCACGGAGAGGCGCGACACCAGCTGCTGCAGCCGCGGCGCGTTGATGAACGCCGCGTCCGTCGACAGGAAGAAGTAGTTATACTCCTCCAGGAAGTTGTCGGCGAGGTACTTGAGCGTGTGGAAGGGCTTGAGCACCTCGCGCGTGTCGGTGAAGCCCACGACGTTGGAGGGCGCGCCCGCCCCCCCCGCGCCGCCCCCTCGCGCGCTCGCCGTGAGGAAGAAGCGCAGCGCGGGCTGCAGCGCCGCGGCCGTGTGGTTGAGCGCGGCGGCGCGCGAGCCCAGCGCCGCCTCGGCCGACAGCACGGCGCCCAGCAGCGGCGCGCGCATGCCCAGCTCCGTGCTGTAGTAGCGCGGTCTCTGCACGGTCCGACCCGCCGCCGCCGCCGCCGCCGCCGCCGCCGGCCGCTCCACGCGCACGGGCTCGAAGCCGTCGTCGGCCGGGGGCGGCGGCGCGCACGCCGGCTGCTCCTCCAGCGGCACCACCACCAGCGCCACCCACAGCCCCAGCGCCAGCCCCACCAGGAAGTACGAGTTGTGCTTCGCCTGCGACATTAGGTAGCGCGAGTACATCGTGGGGCACTCACACACGACACATGGGCCGCACTTTTACGTCTTGCGATGGATTTGGCGGCACTAACTTCTAATCACCGTCTAATCCTCACTGATAAGTGAGGTTGGATAAAATTAAGGTCAAACTATGTCGCAAGAACAAGTTGCCTTTCTTGAAGAACAAAGACTTTGACTTTGTTCTTCAAGAAAGGCAACAAAGCCCTATTGAAGAATTATAGACCCATTGCACTTCTGAGCCATGTGTACAAGCTGTTTTCGAGAGTTATTACGAATCGTCTCGAGCAAAGACTCGACGACTTCCAGCCACCCGAACAAGCCGGGTTCCGAAAAGGCTATAGTACCATAGATCACATACACACGCTTCGGCAGGTTATACAGAAGACCGAGGAGTATAATCTACCTTTATGTCTAGCGTTTGTGGACTATGAGAAAGCCTTTGATTCTATTGAGCTCTGGGCGATGCTTCAATCCCTTCAGCGGTGCCATATAGACTATCGCTATATCGAGGTGTTGAGATGTATGTACAATGCTGCCACAATGTCAGTTCGATTACACGAACATAGCACAAAACCGATCCAGTTGCAAAGGGGCGTGAGACAGGGAGATGTTATTTCTCCGAAACTGTTCACCTGTGCACTGGAAGATGTTTTTAAGCTTGTAGAGTGGAAAAGACTGGGCATTAACGTCAATGGCGAATATATCTCTCATCTACGATTTGCTGATGACATAGTTATTATGGCGGAAACGCTGGAGGAGTTAGGCGAAATGCTCACAGACCTCAATGATGCCTCTAAACAAGTTGGGCTGAAAATGAACATGGACAAGACAAAGGTCATGTCGAACGAACATGTTTCATCATCGCCCGTAACTGTAGGAGGTGTCACCATCGAAGTTGTTGATCAGTATCCCTACCTAGGACAAGTGATCCGATTAGGTAAATCCAACTTCGATAAAGAGGTAGCTCGTAGAATCCAACTCGGATGGGCAGCGTTCGGGAAATTACGACACATCTTCACTGAAAACATACCTCAGTGTCTGAAAACAAAAGTTTTCAATCAGTGCGTGTTGCCAGTGATGACTTACGGAGCCGAGACGTGGTGCTTCACCAAAGGGCTTATCCACAAGCTCAGAGTTGCTCAGCGTGCTATGGAAAGGGCTATGTTAGGCGTGTCCCTGCGAGATAGGATTCGTAATGAAGAAATCCGCAGGAGAACTAAAGTTACCGACATAGCCAAAAGGATTAGCACGCTGAAGTGGCAATGGGCTGGCCACGTAGCCCGCAGAGCCGACGACCGCTGGAGTAGAAAGGTTCTGGAGTGGAGACCCCGTGTCGGCAAACGGCGTGTCGGTCGCCCCCCAACCCGTTGGTCTGATGATCTGCGGAAGGTAGCGGGAAGCCGCTGGATGCAGATGGCGGGTGACCGTTTGGGGTGGCGATCGTTAGGAGAGGCCTATGTCCAACAGTGGACTACGGAAGGCTGAGAGAGAGAGATGTCGCAAGAAATTAAAATCGACTCGACCACCAACAAAAACATCTATTTTACATTGTCAATGTCATCTTAACAGTAACTGTCACCAGCTGTATTTTTTGCACGTTTGCTGTCAGCGGCGGAAAAAACACAGAGTATAAACTTAGCTTCAAATTTATTAGGTTATTATTCCGAGTTTTAAAAGAGTTCAAATAAAACTTATGCTTACGCGCCATAATTTTTTTAACATTAGAAGTTTATAATATACTCATACTCATAATAGTTATTAAGTATTATAAATATAAGTACTATACTAAAATTAATTCCTGCAGATGCAGGTTGTACTTTTAGTCCATTAAATTATTATCTGCAGTAGGTTTTATACACTAAACTTGTACAGCTACTAAGTAGGTAGGTACCTAAAGAAATATAAATTAGTGCTTACGTTTCGTCAACACTTAATTTTATAGCTATAGCGACGTGGGTACCTACGTGTGTTTGTGCGGTGGTTGCTATGGATATCGCTACTACCAGCTACTACGCGCAACATCGACAAGGAACTCATCAGTAAAGTTCTTCTTTTCAGCAGATAATCTTTTGTCAAATTCCCTCAAGCTGTTGCAATAATGGTGTTCTTCTGGAGAAGTCGGAAGGTGGCTCCGAGGAGGAAGCTGTAGTCGGCCAGCAGCCAGTGAGGACACACGAGCTGAGTTTAGCAGATGTAAGTATAGCCACTTTACAAAACTATCTCCAATCGATAAACATCTAATTGATTTGTGTAGGTGGGTAACTGCGTCGAACCTGTAATGCAGTACCTATTTTTAGATACAACTTCATAAACTTTTTTGTCTTTGTATGTAGGTACACTAAGCATCTACTTATACCAGACCTACTATTACCAATTTACAAACTTAAAACTTAGTAACTACCTAAACTTACCTATTTCATACAGATGGTTCATTATGATTTTTAGTAAAAATACTATATAACTACCCACTATTACACATTAATAATTTCAGTAAATTACAATCACTGCCTGCCATATTTCGGCTTAACACTGTTAAAACAGTTTTAACTAAGTCGTCATTTCCTTCAGTCCTGTCCGGACCTCACAGAGCATGGGTCTGCTGGAGAAGCTGTCGCTGTGGCTGGGCGGCGGCGCGCGCGAGGTGTCCGTGGTGGTGCTGGGGCTCGACAACAGTGGCAAGTCGTCGCTGCTGCGCGCGCTGCACCCGCCCCCGCGCACCCCCGCGGCTGAGGAGCCGCCCCCGCCGCCCACGGTGGGCACCAGGCAGGACCACTTCACTGGTTCGTTGTTTCAAAGAGGAAAGGAAGAAGCATGATCCTGTGAATTCGGTTTTGCCTAAAAAGGCTATTGGCCGTATCGTAACGAAACGTAAACGTTAAATGTCGGGTAATTGTCCACCACAACTAAACCGCCCAATTTGGTCGGAGGATCCTCCCGGTTCAACGAAGATGTTGCCAGTTGCCACCACCTACGCAAAATGACCGTTTTGTATCTACCCTTTTGTAGGGGGTCATAGCTAGCTGTGTCGCCGTCTGTCTGTCCCTCTATCTATGTGTCTGTGTACATTGCAGCGGGCGGCGTGTCGTTCAGCGCGCTGGAGGTGGGCGGCGGGCGGCGCCACCGCGCGCTGTGGGAGCGCCACTACCGCGCCGCCGACGCACTCATCTACGTCGTGGACGCCGCCGACCCGCTCAGGCTAGGTATGTACATTGTACACGTATCACGAATATATTCTACTCTATCGCCAGTAACACTGAGCTTGATTGGAGGATTCTCCCTTTTAGAGTTGCAGCATGAAAATCCTCCTATATGTGCATCTTGGTGACCCCGACGTGATATGAACACGTTATTGTTAGTTCACGCTGCTCACTTGCATTGAGCTGAGCGTCCATTTAGGTTGGTCCACTCACAAGGTATGCCATTAACAATGCGCAGAAACGGTGAATGAGGGGCAGCTGGAATGTCATGCCAAGCCATGCTAGATGATTGTTGTGCGCTATGCAAGTAATCCACAAGTTATGCAACAATGTTATCTTGTATAATGCCGGTGTACCATGGTTGCAGTGGTGTCCCGCTCGGAGCTACAGCTGGTGCTGGCGGCGGGCGGGGCGCGCCGCGTGCCGCTGCTGGTGCTGGCCAACAAGAGCGACCGCCCCGACGCGCTGCACCACCTGCAGGTCGCGCAGGGTACGTACACCACCAGGGCAAGAGTTTTGCATCGCGCTCACTCACATCGCGCAGCCTCAAGAGCGAGCGCGACGGAGAACTCTTGTCACGTCTTAATAGCGCCCTGTGCTACAGGGCCAGAAGGAGGCAGCTCCACATAGGCTGTGGATACTGTTAGGAATGAGGAATGAAAATCTTCTGTGAGGTCACCAAGACAGGAAGGGTGGGAGAACTGTTGCCTGCTTGCTTTACTATTTCACTATTAAACTATGTGGACTGTATCGCTACTTGAATATACATTACAGTATATTCACTACCTATATTTTTAACACTTAACTATCTACACAGCTGCTTATTTATTACTGTTTATACATAGTTACATCAACTGAAATCCCCAAAGAATCCTCTGATCACCCAAAGGTGCCTCTTAAGCGAGCCGACACCATTATATTGAATCCATTACATAATGTTTATTATGTTTTGTATGGTGGTTTCCAGCGCTCAGTCTAGAGCAGGTGCAGGGCGTCCCGTGGCACATCTGCGCGGCGTCGGCGGCGTCGGGCGCCGGGCTGGCCGAGGGCGTGGCCTGGCTCGCGCGGGAGCTGCGCACCACACACGCCAGCCGGAAGGGACAACACTAGGAGATGTGCAAGATACAACACTTGGTGGAGTGCAAGGGGCAATACTAGGATGATTGCAAGGGACTGGGGGGACTGCAAGGGAGAGCACTAGGAGGAATGCGAGGGATAGCAATATATCCCGCAAGGGATAGCGCTCGGACCCAATAACTATAAGAGGCAATATCGCAATAAGTATAACTGCCAGGTACCTACTTACGCTATAATTATGTAAGTGATCTCCCGTAAGAACACTAGAAAATGTATGCTATTAACCACGAGGGAAAGCAAGAAGCCATAGACCAGAGGACATGATTTATGTGTGCAAGCACCTCTCTTTTAAATTTATCATCAACAACATCACTGATGGACAAGGCATCCAATTTAGTCAGTGTGGCCATGTATTGGTAGGTACTACTTACTGTTCATTTCATTTTTGCTTGCCGTCTTGGAGAAGTAACTTTTGCTGTGTTTGCACATTCTTTAGTATAGGTCATTTTGGTTGTTAAATTAGACTAGTCCTTCACCGACCACAGAATTTTATTAAGATTTATTTCTTGTTAACTAATCATGGTTTAAAATACGGATGGTTTAAAACTGAATTTGTAGGTAGTCGTCTCTGAACTATGTAGGTACTTACCACGTAATGTACTTACTTACTTACTTAAATTGTAGGTGTGGTAGCAAATGGACGTACAATATGGATGGTACGCATGTAATTATTATCTGAGGGGCTCGTAGAGTACATGCAAACGAGCTGATACCGAAGCCTCAAATTAGCATTGAGCAGAGTGGTCGCGGTTGAGATATTGTGACTTGTGACGGAATACATAATAACTTGAACTTAGACGCTCGAAGGGTCTTGTTATTACAGTAACCCAGTGTAGCAGACAATTTTGTAGGTTTTAGTTGGTGCCAAGTTGGTGCCCTAGGCCTAGCTGTCTATAACTAAAAACTACAGAATTTCAGCATAATAATTTTATTTTAGTAATAAAATAAAAGACAGAATGTCTGAATGTTGAAAAAGAAATTAGGTACTTAACCTACCTATGTAGAATTAAATATTATTCACCAACAAAATTAATAAAAATGAGAATACACTGCATTGTAATGTTTTAACAAAATTGAAGTTTTATTTAAAACGTAAGTAGTTAGACAATGGTATGCTCATATTACAAACATACACATTTTATTTATTGCTGCGAATTTTAATCCAAACCATGCGCGCCTTAATCATAATATCTACCACACACGTGCAGCATCATAAGTTCATAACTAATGATCAGTGGTGTATGTGGTGTAGGACGACCACTTGTTCGATTCTAATTTCCAATATCCAGGATGAGCGGCTATTGTCCGCCGCCGCCGCCACCGACCAATCAGCAGCCGCCATAGACGCGCCAATCGCCATCCTGCCCGCTGACTCCCTTTCCGGTAAACTCACGGCACCAGTACCTAGTGCCGAAGAAATGTAGCATACTTACAGCATACCATCACACTTTACACTTTGAATTTACATTTACAAAGTTGGAGGAATTTAACGAGACCTGAAAATTTCGAAGGTTTCAGTTTAAGTAAGTAAGTACCTATGTTATTTCAGAAGGAATTCCCCATCGTCAGGACGAAGTTGAATGTGACTTTAAATCACTGGGTAGCAACTAGCACGTCCTTGACTCCTGGCATCTCCCAGTCCCTTTTTTTTCCACCAAAGTCCCAATTCTTCATTCCTTAACTTTACTCTAACTTTTTTCAGATTCCCGTAACAAAGTTGTATGTTTGATGATTTGATTCCAGATTTTCAGTTGCCACGAGCACGTCTTTTGCATTTTGTAGCGCTCGTACCTAAGTAAGTAGGTACCTACTCGTAGCTATCAGTATAAATTGCATTTCCAGCGTATGCCAAAAGTGTACGCGCAATTTACATTCTGGCTGGAAATCGTGTAACCGTTGTGCCTAAGTTATAGCCTCCCCCCTCCTGTCCCCCGCCGCACCCCCGCCGCGGGGTAATGAGCCGCTACTAGCGCCGCCAACCGGCAACCGGCGACAACGTGTGGGAAACACTCTGAGGGCGGGAGGAAATGTCTTTGTCTCTTGATTTGTCCTCAATTCATCACACGAACGAAGAGGACCGAGGATTTAAGAGAAACAAACTGGTAAATACTTACAATAGGTAACGAGTGTAGCGTTTCACGTTCACAAACTTTAAAGTACTTACCTACCTACCTAAGACGTGGAGAAAATTCGTATGCTTAGGTCCATTACTGTGCGATGTGGCGATATCAATCGAAATCACAAGCAGCGAACATCTCTTTTCGTTTGTTTTTCCCTGGGCACTATGGCTCCACCAACGGCGGCGGCGGCTGGCAGTGCGGCCATTGCCAGAGCCACAGAGTAGGTAAGTAAATGTAAAGTACAGCGCCACAAACTTATCTGTTCCGGTGAGAGCGAACTAAATTGATACATATCTCATTATTTACTAATGAATTATATACTTATTGATATAGATTAGACGGGTTTATTGAAACCACAAGAGCGAATTACCACTACTGGCAAACTTAAAATCTTATAGAATGAAGAAAAATATTACACATTTACGTGAGCTGTCACCGGAACAGATAAGTTTGTGGCACTATACGTATAGTACCTATACTTTGTCGAGGTATTTATAACTGTTTTTTATCATACGGAGATTATTAATAACAATCGCATCGAAAAGTTCAAAGTTCAAAGGTACCTATTTTAACTCAATTAAAAAAATTAAATAACCGACTTCAAAAAAACCACTAAAATGTAAGAAATAATTTTAGGTTTACACAAATTCTACTCGTATGTGACAGTACAAATATACCTAAGCAGGAACTGTTCTTTTTTGATGTTGGTGCGGTGACAAAGTATTCTGAAGAAATATGGCACCAACTTCAAAAAAGAACAGTTCCTGCTTAGGTATATTTGTACTGTCACATACGAGTAGAATTTGTGTAAACCTAAAATTATTTCTTACATTTTAGTGGTTTTTTTGAAGTCGGGTTTTAATTTTTTTAATTACCTATTATTTTATTTTATTATTTTTAGTTTATTTGCAATAATTTTCAATCAAAAGTAAGGTGCAAATGATACCAAAAAGTCCTACTAATGAATACGAATAATTCAAGCCTAAACACGAAGTAGTTGCTATATACCGTTGAGGAGTTCCCCTGACTGCCTTCCGTTTCCATCATCAGATCAGCTCAAGGTCACCATCATATTTTTTTGTTATAAGAACTATATTTACGTTCTTAATTTCATTAGAATCGGTTAATATGTGCCCAAAATGGAAATTCATACCCTGTTTTTACCCCTTTACCCACCCTTGGGGGTGAACTAAAATTCTGAAAAAAAAATGGGACCACCTGGGAGCTCAATGCAATACAACAACAAAAGAATTTTCAAAATCGGTCCATAAACGGCGGAGTAATCGGTGAACATACATAAAAAAAAATATAAAAAAAAAAGATCCCGACGAATAGAGAACCTCCTCCTTTTTTTGAAGTCGGTTAAAAATTGTACAATTTTGAGTGAAAATAAAGAGTGATCTGGGGAAATTTCACATCGACAACCTGAAGACCCTGCCTCTACAGCTAGTGCTAGTCCTGGTGCTGGAGCTGCTGCCAGCCGGGCACCGGGCAGCCGGCCGCCGCGCCACGCCAGGCGTCAGTGCGTCGCCTGGCGTCGCGGGCGGAGCACGTGCCGTAACTTTACCCCGTGGACCGTAACTTTACGTACTTCACGCACGTCCAGATATAGTTCTAAACTTTTCCTGAACGTGCTTAGACGACTTAAAATAAATTGAGATAATATTCGAGTGTTGAACTTGATGTTAAAATAAGTTTGAAAGTGTTTTGGTGGATGAATTTCCGTGACAAATGTGAAAAAGTGAGTTGTTTTTTTCTTACGAGTTGACAACTTTTGTTGATTTTTATCGGATGGATTTTAAGTAAACTGTTGGTAAGTAGGTACCTAAGCTATTCTATTGAACCCCATATAATCGTATACATATTAGGTATGTATGTTTACTGTGTAACTGAGGACCCCTCAGAATCATAAAATAATTTTATGTCTTAGGCATTTACTTCCATGGTCTTAGGTATCATCAAGGATTTTTCGACTATTCACTTATAACCATACAATACAAAAATTACGCATATTATCTACATCATGGAAGTAGAAAAAATAAAGATTCTACTTCCATGATCTACATTTATCAATTTGTAATATAGGTAGGTACTCCAGTGTACCAACTACTACGAACATAATTTGTGTTAGTTTCTTCTATTCATGTGCCTCCCACCCAACGAAGCATGTTGTAGGTAAATTATATATATTATTATATATTATTTCATGGCGAGGGTAGTTAGTATGCTGATAATGAGGCTGAAAAGTGCTATACTTGCTACCTGCCTACATACCTAAAGCTAAAGTAAAGTTCGTAAAAAGAAGGTTAGGTTAGATCAATTTCAAACTCCTAATTAAAGGTTTTCATCATCCCGATGAAAGGTATTGACAGTGTCATAATAAATATCCGCTGAAATATTGGCTGAAATTCAACATAAACATATTTTTGTCCTCGTGTTGCTTTGTGGCGTGGCGGTGGTGCGGGGTGCGGGGGGCTGCGTTGTAACGAAAGCGGCTGGTCTGGGGGCTGACTGGGGGCTGGCTGCTCAGTTGTAGTTGTTACAGTACACTTTTGTACCTTGTCAAACTAACAAACCGCCCATTCATTATTTTCTTTCAAAGATTGACGATTGGTTAGTTAGACGAAGCACAAAAGTGAAATCTGCAGCTAACTTCAGGAACTATCAAGTTGCTTGGACCGAACTGTACTTGTTTTGTTACTGTGCCTTTCACACGAGTGGGACTCCAGGCAGGCGGGGCGGGCTTAGTATTCGTTAGATGGCTATGTTCTCGAAAGCTCATAATTATAAATTGCCACATACATACGAGTAGGTACGTACTTCGCCTACCTATCCCGCATAAATGTTGCAACTCTTACCCTCACTGGAGATTACAGCTCGCGCTTACATTGTAAACCTCGATGGGTGTTGTGTAATTACTGAATTCTTGGGCCAAGGTTTAAATTTTAAATTGCAGCGGGCCTGATGACTGCTCTGCTCCTGGGGCTCGTACATTTAATGTTGCACAAATTTACGAAACTAACACTTTTCATTACAATGCAATTTTAACAAAGACATGCTATTTCACCCCGTTAGACACGTTATTTACTGTTTAGTGCGATTGTTTAGCAGATGTACATTGATGGGCTTGTTGTATAAATTATTACAGTATTTGTAAAACTTTTGAATCTACCATACATCTCAGCAATGTACGTCTACGTCTACGTTATAACGCAGAATGAAGGTGCTGCGCACAATCCTGCGAGGATTATTGTAGTATCTCTTAGCTTGTTTTTTTATGTATTAATAAAATTCATACCTATAATTCAATAAATACTCGCACTAAACAGTGTGTGAATCAGTCTTTAGCGAGAGCATGAATGCAGTTTGCAGCGCCCTCCGCATCTCATCGTCAATTAAACCCTTGTCACAGTCAGAGCACGCACTGCTCTCCAATTTGCACGGAAGTTTTAACTGTGACAAGGTACCAGCGCAATCAACGTCAATCAGCAGTAGGAATGTTGTTAAAAGAAATAAAATAAACCTTCACTACATTATACGTGACATATCCTGATAAAACTGTAAGTCCACGTAGTGACTGAGTAGTTTATTGGGTTAGTAGGTATAAAGATCAATACATAGTATTTTCGTGAGCTCATATCGCGTTTTCTGAGTCGACACCGAATTCCCTACTGAAAATTAACTTATTACTAGTGAAAGTCACGAACTCGCTATTGCCTAAATTACTTTGTTTATTAAGTCCTACAGGCAGACGATAATTTAGTCAGAATTTTTGCTATAAGGGATCTGGACAAAACTATTGTATTTTTAATTATAAATTGGTATCACATTTGCCCCAAACCTGAAACTGTGCTCTGTGGTTTGTGTGGCGCCGCCCGTAGCTGCTACGGCGTAGCTCGTAGCATCCGTATCCGTAGCGATACTAGCGATGATGATGTTAGAATAAAAATAATGTTTGTAATTTGTATTTTTTTATGTGTTCGAACTTTTTGTAATTATTTTAATTCGTGACTGATTGATAAATATACTATCAACGGTATGGTAAAGGTATATTTTTTCATGGTCGGAAAACTCACTCTCAAAGCCTAATAAGTGTTATCTTTAAGACATGAAAAAGAAACAGAATAATTCAAAGTTAGGAAAGTAAATGTCTAGCGTTTTAATTAAACAAACCCACCGTCACAGCGCAGCGGAGTAGAGATAAGAGAGAAAAGGGTACCATAGTACCATTTAAACATGCGGTTTCTTTAAAATAAAAGTTGTTTACTTTTCTACTAAACTTGAATAAAAGTCATGAGATCAACCCGAGAGCAGAGTAGGAGGCAGATATTAGAGCTCGTTTGTGTTGTGTTGAGTGAGTTTTTAAAACAAGAAACGTAATCATAATAATTATGGCATTATTATCATCTGACGATTTATTTTCTTCACCATGAATTATTTGGTGTCAATATGAGCGCAATGGAATGGGAGCTTTCTGTGAGGATAAATAATGTTGGAGGGACTCGCTGAACACCAGTTGCAGACGACAGCGGGGGTGAGGCGGCGGACAGGGGGGTAGGAGTCCATGCAAATAGTTCCGCCAATATCGGCACAAATATCGTGAACCTTATAGCGCAGGCGGTAAGGTTCTGTTTCTAACAACCAGTTGTGCTCTTGTGCGGCGAAATCTGGACGTACGTTTAAAAATAAATTGTCCGCGTAATTCCTAATGGAGCGTCTTTAAATAATGGGAGATGGAAGACGAAATTATTATTAAACATGAGCCTCAATTTGGTAAAAAATATTTCTGCTGAAAATGGCAGAGATTTTGATGTGGAACAGAATAAAAGGTAACTACACTTTCGTCTAAGTTAATGTTTCATAATTCATTTATTTTCTGATAGGTACCTATTACCTAAAGTCCTAAACTAACAAATTGTTATAATTCATTGATATAAATAAATTCATAATAGTAATTGTATCATCACTTTTTTCATAATACAGTGAAACCTGGTTAAGTGAGACTTCGTGAGGTAGTATTTATTATTTTTGCATGGCAATTAAAAAAATATAGTTTCATTCATTTCACTCAAGCGATCCAAATACGAACTAGCGATATGAAAACGAGATCAAAGTATGTGTGTTATGAATCGCGTTTTTGAACATTGCGGATTTCATCTCGTAACTCGTTCGTATCGTTTTACAAATATTTCGGTTGAGATATGAATCGCGCCCCTGCAATATCGTTTCACTTATAGAGGTATTCCACTTACCCAGTGTCTCAGATATACAGGTATAAATAAATATCTGTCTCATTTACAGAGGGTTCCATTAATAGAGGTGAGAATACGGGTTATTTCAGTTATACAGGTGCGATCATTAAATAAAATTAATTTAATATAGGTATAATTTTTATTCATTAGTTAAAATTCAGCACAAACTTATAAATTTCTTCTCGTGTCTTCCCACTTTCATAAACGGATATTACATTCAGTTTTTCACGTAATAATAACGATTGTAGCTTTCGTTTTGGCATTTTTCAAATTTAAACATCTGTATGATAGTAAAGCGAAACTAAAACTGAAGGTTATTGATTAATAAATCTTCTAATCATCTAATACTCCCAGATAGGTACCCTAAATACATTGAACTGAACTGAACTGAAGCTCAAAATTTGTACTTACGTACTTGGAATTACGTGTAAAATTTGTGGTGAGAATAAGAATGAGTAAAACCAACAATGTTATCTCAGTTACAGAGGTTTAT
Source organism: Plutella xylostella (assembly GCF_932276165.1). Taxonomy (NCBI): domain Eukaryota; kingdom Metazoa; phylum Arthropoda; class Insecta; order Lepidoptera; family Plutellidae; genus Plutella; species Plutella xylostella. The sequence continues at coordinate 9,110,371 of NC_064000.1, read as the reverse complement.
GCATATAAAATTTACTCGCTGTCTCAGTTATAGAGGTAACCATGATGATAAATCGAAAGAACAAATCCCAGATATAGAGGCTTACCTCGTCCCACTAACAGAGGTAATTCAGTGCCAAAGTGTTGGGACCTCAGCATGAGTTCCAGTTATGGAGGGGTCCCACTTAACCAGGTTTCACTGTAATATATTGTGAACCCCAATTCATTGTGTTTACTGAGCCCATTTTGCAAAGGTAAAGGAAACTTATTCAGACTTTTTCAAAAAGTCACAAGTTATAAGTCAACATACTGAAATTCAGTATTCGAAACGATCCATTTATTTCTGCGCTACCTACGTGTGCATGCACTAGTGATATTGCATGATTCCAGTCTTTGGTCGCGCTCGCTCTCATGAGATGGCTTCGAGAGCGAGTGCGACGGAAAACTTTAGTCAGATGTTGTCGTGCGCCCCGTGCTAGGTGCGCTGCTGTCGGGCGCACGCATAACTCACGCTCGTGACGCCTCCATTCGCTGCTAAAAGCCCGCGCCCGGCGGCCACCATTGTAGCTCGTACTGCGAGCTTTGTGCAGTTGCATTTCCAGGCTTGAGTTGTAACTATTCGTTGAAATATATGGTTTAAAGAGCTTAGTTTGTATTAGCCATAGAACAACGTGGCCTCGGGTGTACCAATAGACTTGTAGTCATCCTGTAGTGCTACATTATTTGATTGATACGTGCTCTGATTCCATATATCATAATAATATTGTAGCGTTATTTCCATTACTTATCGTCAGCTATTATCTAGAGCAATGATAACAGGAGGATCCCCACTCGGGTCAAGTCATCGATTCCAAAGCGGTGACTCTAGACATCCGTGCCACTTGGGAGAACTAAGTTTAATGAAACGCGTGGTCTTGTCTTGCAAATGTGGTCCCGGATCGCCGGCCCGCTGGTCCCGGGGTGGTCCCGGGATGGTCCCGCGTGGTGCACGCCGTCGCAAGCGCTAACGAACTTGCCGCCATGTTTTATTCAGTGCGGCCGAGCCCTGAAGGAGGCCTAGGGCAAAACATACTACCTTCACAAAATATGATAATGTTGGGTACAATCTACATTCAACATGTGAGCTAAAGTCTCGACTTGAGGTAATCCAATACACGTAAAGTGTCTACGAGTAAAGGGATTACATTCGTTCGTGTTCTCTGTTCATTGCATGTTTATCTGTCTACATAATTTACAGTGTAACAGATCTTTATTTAAAATGCACGTATATTTTTTTTTAAACGTAATTATTCATTATTGTATCTGATATAAAGATAAAGATAAAAATAATAATTTTGAAAATAGCATGTTTGTGAAAACTAAAGGCTATTTTATTTATAACACAATTTTATGTAAGTACACAAGTTCGATGATATTTGTGATTGCGCCTGTCAGCGGCAGGTCATGTCGGGATCCTCTGAGCGAATTCTATTTACTAAACTTTCTCGTCACTGTCGCCTCGTTAGACCTTGGAGAACAACTTATGTATGGAAAATAATATTATATTAAAGATCAAAGAACATAAACAAAAGAATTTAAGTTAATTATAAAGTTGAGAGGGAAATGGTTCGACATCGCCACTTAGGAACTTAATCTGTCGGACAAGTGTTGTTGTTGTGAACAAACACACCACCGGCGGCGGCTTATTGTCTTGTCGCTCATCTATCTCTATTAGTTTACATAGATATAGATAGTGTATCAGGAATTATCTTTATTATTTTAGACAGGAGATAGGATACACACGCCAAGAAAGTCCGCTGTTCAGGCCTCATGCCTTCTCTTATGTGTTTTTAGAAATGAAATAAAATATATAATTATCCCGTAATAAGTAGGTACATTTCACACATATAGGTACTATCTGACCCCAAGCTATAGGCAGTGCCTGTGGTATCGAATAGATGATGTGGACTATTAAAATATAAATATACCTACTTATATTTTATCTAAGTAAATAAATAGTAGATAGATACAGTCATGTATAGATAAATTCAACACAAACTTTCTAGTGATTTTCAAATTTACGCTTTGATTTGAAAGTTTCTTTTAACTGTAAGCGATAGTGATAGTTATTTTATCTAAAAGAATACGGCTACAGTTTAGATACGCTTCAGGAAATGAAGCTCTCAAACATTTAGCGAAGTCGCGGCCTCGGCACCCAGCCTCGTTGTCATATTAACTAACTTCGCAACTTCATCGGGAACAGTACTTTGTTGTTGTTCGGAAAATATTATTAAGTTTATACCTACTAATGCATTAATTTTACAGATTAATTTAAAAAAAATTAGAAAGTAATACTAATACTTAGTCTCATCTGAATACTGCCTACATCGATCGTAAGAGAATAAGAATAAGAATAAGAATAAATTTATTCAGATAACTATAGGTAATACATATTTTAAAAATAGGTCAACTCTTAAATCTAAAGGTAGGTGAAATACTGCTCTGAACTAGGAAATAACAGAGTTTTTCCTGTGTTTCAGATTAAAAAGTTACATACAGAAACTTAAGCATCTAATTAAATAATCTTAGTAACTAAACATCTTTATGAATAAGTTTAAACAAGGCAAAATTATGTAAAAGGAATGTGCAAAGTAGAAGTAAAATTGTTTGCTGAATAATTGTGTATATGTATCGTGGTGACCGCATCATCATTTATTAGTAAACTGGGTCAAGATCGATAGGTATTAAGTACATACTAAAAATCTTTCTCAAGTCTGTTTAGATTTAGTTTGATACATTGTTTACGTGTAAATTAGCTTAGGTACGGGTTTATTATTACGGTTAGTAGGACAGTTCCGTGTGTTCAATTACTTATGTAGAATTATTCTAGTTCATTAAATTAAGATAAGTACATACATAATATTATTCTTCATAATTAATTGACGCAATGTACCGTTTCTGGGCTATAAGCTTAGCTGGGCATTCGGCATCTCCCGTCTTGTGATTGCAGGGCTTGTTGAAGTGGAGGCAGGTAGCACATTTTGGCGGCTCAGCTTTTTTGGTGCATTCGCTCTGCACGTGGCCTCTCTCCCCGCAGTGGCCGCACGTAGCGTCCGTCTCCCGGCACGACTTGGCCGCATGGCCGTACTGCTGGCACTTGTAGCACCTGGTCACAATTGTGAAATCTTTCACAGGGCAGGACGACCAGTTAAGGAATACTCTTCTTTGGGCTATGAGGACGTTGCGTATCAGTGCTGGAACTTCAACGATAAAATTGCAGGTCTTAGCATCTCTCATGCCAGATTTATGACTTAATTTAATGCTGTTCAAAAAGGACTCTTGGGTAGTATCCTGGAGTTTGTCGGCGAGGTTTTGGTGGTAGAGGTAGTTGAAGACTTCTGAGTCCTGCATCTTCACAGGAACTCCAATGATAGCAATTCTGGGCTTGCGTTTATGGGGCTCATCGATGGTAAGACCAGAGGTCGTCAACTGCTTCGATTGTTTCAATTTCTCGATATCCTCCTTAGTGTCGGTGCTGATGATGACACCTCCATTTCTCGTCTTTCGTAACCCCGTGACATGCAGCTTCATGTCATTGGGGCTAATAATTTTCTGGACTAGTGACTTAGTGTCTTCACTTGATTTATTTCTGTCACTAGGGTAGATAGCTACCGAACTTGAGTGGTTGGGCTGGATATGGGGCAATGGTCCTTTTTTCAGGATATCGGCGAAGGTGGAGGTTCCGGGATGAGATTTTGGGGCTTCACTTATAATGCACTTAAGATCTTCAAGTTTTTGGGACAGGTTATTTTTATCTTGAACTGCATCTAGAGCCGTATAGGCTTGTCTAGTGTTCTGCCCCAAAGCCTGGTACAGAACCGCTATATGTGAGGTCTCACTTCCTACTTTCCGGCATAAATTGTGGATTCTAATTTTTTGGTCGGTATTTAGTTTTCCCTCGGTAGCAATAGCACAGATAGCATTTAAACAACAGTCAATCCTGTTCATGTAGTCCTGGATCTCTGGAGTGGACAGTATCTGGGCACATTCCCTGCGTGGGCTCGTCGCGGGCGGCGCGGCTGCAGGCGCAGCTGGCGGGCTGCGAGGCGTCGACGCACTCATGTTATTGTCTATAGTACACTTATGTCAGATACATTTTTAACTATAAATATTTTAAACACGTTTAACAAATCTAGGTCACGATTTTGCAAGCGATTATTTAATTATGATTTATTTGCCATGTACGTCTGTTCTCGACGGAGGCCGACAATATAGAAACCATAGAAACCATAACCACCAAGAGTGTGTGTGTGTATATTTTCAGCGTAAACACTGATACAGCTACCATATATTCACGGCATGCAGTCTCGGTGTGACGTGTAATTAAAGTTTCCGCCGCGACACTTGTTGGTTCCAGCCACCAGGAGAAAACCTTTCTGTACAGGCTGAATAGCGCGTCTTAAACCAGATCTTATTCTGTAAGCCATTAAACCTAACACTTCATTAACTACAATATAATGTCCCTAGGGTGCGTGTTGAGAAAACCTTTAATAGCTGAACGTCTTAAAGTGTATCTTATTTCGTAATCCATTGGGGCCAAGTCAGTAGGTCCCTGGAGTCGCGTGCTTGCGGATGATAAGCCGACGCCATCACTTGTTGCGAGCGCGTCGCTGGTTCCGTACATAGTTATAGTAGAGTAACTAGTTATTCATCTGTATCGCTGAGCCACGGGATTGCGGGAGAGATCGTGGAGGTGTCTACCAGGAGCAGGGCTGTGGAAATGTCACACTGTAAGCTGAAATTGCTACTGAACTGGTTTCCACACTCTAGTATATAGGATCAAAATTTACGCTTCTGTAAATAGCTTGCTGCTTGTTCTGATGTCAAACATGTAAGCTGTAATATCCTAATATATTTTTAGAAAAGTACAAATACCTAGTTCCCGTGTGCATTTATCTGGAATGACCTTTGCTCGGACACGGTCCACTATTGGAAGTAATGTGATGATATTTGTTGTTGGCCGCGGTCACTCGGGCGGACAGAATTTCATTAGCGGTGATACGTTCCTCACTAGCGGGGCGCGGGGTGCAGGGTGCGGGGCGCGGGGTGCAGGGTGCGGGGCGCGGGGTGCGGGGCGCGGGGTGCGGGGCGCGGGGTGCGGGGTCGGGGCGGGGAGCGAGTTGTGTGTGATACTGATAAGAAAAACGCTTTATTTGTTAAACCCATCATTACACAATGTACACATAAGTAATATAAATATAGTTTATAGAACGCGACTGATAGCCACAACGCTACGCGAAATTATTCAATTTATTATTTTAATTTTAATACTTAATTATTATAATGTTTTATCTTTACTCCATCCTGAACCTGAACAGACAATACACATTTTCCGTAAGCCACGAGTGCTAAGCGCCAGGCGCTGGGTCCCTCGCCAGCTGTAATGAAGCTGGAAATAGCTCATTCACTCCGCCATAGAGCAGCTGGAGGCAAACACCGACAGCTAAACATTCTTCTAATGGCTTCAACCTTCACCTTTTTGCTACAAGCCTTCTTGTCGGTGGCTTTTAGCATCGCTCTGTCTGAATTTTCTTTGCTCCTCGCACTACAGATGAGCTCAAAAGATTTTACGTCCATTTTACGGTGCACCGTGGTGTAGTGAAACCTCTTCTCGTAATTAGCGCGAGTTTGTAGGTAATATGGAATGCTTTATTCTGTTTAAATTTACGCTATGAAACACACGTGTTTATTTGATTGCTATAAGCGTAAATTAAAACCAATCTTATATCGGATAATCCATTTTTTTTGAACTTGTGTAGTAGAGAAATACAAAAGGTGTTGCACATATCCAAAAGTCCTGTAACAAAAGTGGTTCACATTGACCCCCCAGTCACCTTCTTTTGGCTTAGTATATCACTTTTGTAACACCCTGTATACATCGTGGATAAAATAGTTGCCCTGGAGGGAAAGTACCTTACATATTTAAGATAGCAAATTCAACATTGAAGGAAACATAAGTAGGTACATTTATTTTTTAAAAGAAACAAAACAATATTACAAGTATTTTAAATGAATTACATGGTTAAAACGATAAAAAAACCTTGTTGAGTTACTTTGTGTGTGTGTGTGTGTGTGAGTGATAGACATGTGTGTGTCAGGAACAGAGCCGATGACAAAGCGACGGCAACGCATTAAACTTCGTGTTGCTTTGTTTTGTACAATGGCGCGGATTCACAACTTTTAAATGGCTTTTTATCGCCTTTTAGTGGGACGGCAGTTGTCGGCACACATTGCGTATCGATTTGCGTCCTTGTTGTGTCAGAATGGCTGAACTGATTTTGATGAAATGAAATCAAAACGAATAATGTTCAGTCCATGGGATTAAGAACTGCATTTTTTCTCTGTAATCACGCAGATGGACCTATAACAGTCCTGAATTTCAGCCAGAAGTTAATCAATTCTGCGTGGTGAACCAGGCTCTCTCCTCCCACCTGCACATTGGTTGCACATTATTACAATACAAATTACATTGCACATTACATGCAAATAGAGCTCATAATCCAGAACATTAGTGACTGTCGGGAAACGTGGCACATAAATAACCGCCGGAACGTATTCATAGATTTATTGCACTGGTCATTATGCACGTAATTTTAAAATAATTCAGTCATATGAGATTTTAAGTTAGGCTTTGATATTCCAGCAAATGAAAACAGCCTCCTATAGGTATCATTTGGATCAAACTTATTTTTCCGTTTGCTTCGGTACCTAGTTCTTAGTTTTATTGAATAACATAATTTATGTTTATACTATTTCGATTGTAATCTTTATCGATATTTAAAATTATCATATTGTAGGTGTGCGAAACCTAGCTAGGCGGTTCGCATCCAACCGCCTACATATTTTTCACAAGTCGTGTCAAACCGGGATATGGCTTTGTTTCTTCGTTGTGTGGTATTGATACAGAAGACTGGAGGCACGCATCGAGCCATGCGGAGCTGAGGCATGTTTGCGTTTCATCTTGTGTCGGTTTCTTATTTATTTCTATGCTATTCTGACCTGGTCTTGAAGATTGATTAGATCCTGGTACATAATGTTAGAACGTTTGTTTGGACATAATTCGTCTTATCTAGCAAGTCTACAGCAGGGCCTCGTTTGTTCTCGGGTGACAGAGCATACACACCGCCCGCATGTGGTCGAGGCTGTGAGGAACATGACAAACACATCATATTCATCCCCTTTGGCTTTCAAGCTGCTTCCGCAGTACGGATGTGAACCCGGGACTGCTGCCAACTGACCACCCACGCATTTATAACTGTTTTTTTTAACCGACTTCAAAAAAAGGAGGAGGTTCTCAATTCGTCGGGATCTTTTTTTTATATTTTTTTTAAAATAATACGAGTATAAGAGTAGGCGTGTATATAAAGAAATAAGTAGGTATTAAGAATAATGAAGTATGCGTTCATACTATCTTAATAATACTATTGTTCTTATGAATTATGGATAAGGATATTAATCTAAGTGTGAGGAGTCAGTAGGAAGACAATTACTGCGGTGGCGGGGCAAAGGGCGCGGGGCGGGGAGGGGGGGGGGGGTGCTGAGTATAATTGACGGGACAAATTGAAGAGATAGCCGCAGTTGTGAAGAGGAAACTCAGCGACTTCGCTGAAGTAGAACAAAATGGCGGGATTAGACGGGATCGTTGCGTGCGGAGAAGCCGGCAACCGCTGACTGTGACGGTAATCGGGGGCTCCTTAAATATTGCAGCGAAGCGTTGTCTTTGTGAGATGAAGTGATCCGGCGCCGTAAGGATCGGGGGGTTACTGAAGCTTCAGAAAAATAACAAACGAACGAGAGCTTTCATGCAATTGGTACGTTTCATGCAACGAGGTGAGTTAGCCGCTCACTGCTATAGTGGTGGCGGCGTCAAGGCTTGAAAACGCATAACGGCATTTACAATGTCGACTTCCCGCCTCGAATTGTTCAATGAGCGTCCACCTAAAGGAAGGGCGTGCATCTTTGTCGTGAGCACTGCGAAACTTGATTTTTCGTAAGCTACAGTGACCCTAGCAGCCAGCAGCTTGTGAGCGGAGTGGGTGGAGTGACCCCAGCAGCTAGCACATTGTGTGTAGAGTGGCCCCCCGCAGGACCGCGGTCGAGGCGACCTCGAGGGGGCTTGAGATCACAGAGTGTATCATACCCTCTCGAGATACACTCCAGATTCACAGTCTTAGATATTATACGTATGTAAGGGCGGCTCCACAGCGGGGTTAAGGAGACAAGATACTTGCCAAAGTAAAATAAATGTAAAATTCTGTATGTTATTTTAAAATCGAGCAACTTTGTTATTTTCAAGATTAAACTGAAATAACATTATAAGCACATTAAATACAGCGATGAATAGATGTAACAATACGGATATTAGGTATATTAGTGAAATTAGTTTCTTGGGAAAGTAAAGCATTGGGCAATTCTGTGTTGATGGTGAAGGCTAACACTGCGACTCCAGTAGGCGAACTGTTCGCGGCTGAGCGAGTAAGCGGCGAATCAGTTGAGTATGCCGAGTGTTCACAGTTTGCTAGTTCAGCGCTCATTCTACGCAATCCATCTCTATGCAAAACATCTGACAGTCGGGTTGTCCACTTACCCAACAACTCTCTCAGCTCAAGCTTGCTTGTGTTGGGGTCCACCAACCCGCCTCGGCCAGCGTGGTGGACTAGGCCTAAACCCTTCCTTCATTGGAAGGAGACCCGTGTCCCAGCAGTGAAGACGTGATGGGTCGTGATGATCTACGCAATTTCTACATTTTACTTGTGCCAAGTTACGCGAACAATTTACCTATTGCTCGGGTATTCTTACACCGCGCATATAACCACGAAGACGTGTAAAGAAATTAACAAAGCATATTTTTACCATCTCACCCCAGCTGGCCTGCGCACAGCAGTGGACCTTGTTGCGTGGGCGGAGGGTGCAGTGTCGCGTGGGCGGTGCTGAGAGCGACTCGAGGCTGGAACAAAGCGGAAGTGACGTCACGTCATTAGGTCCGAGCACATTCCTGAGAGGAAGTGCCGCCTGGCGCAAGCCACGGGAGGGTAGAGGCTGGAATTATATTTATTTTAGATTTGCTGTAAATTGTAAACTGTGATGGGACATCAAAACATTGTAAATTAATTAATTACCAACACTTTGTCTATCACTTTACACCTACTAGTAATTCTACTAATATTAATTTATACTTAAACGTTTTTTATATGTTCGTCCTTTCTCATAAAAATTACGCAACTTTATGTGTCGGAAGCTGACCCTCTAGATTGACACATGGGCCACTTTTTATTCCGAAATTCCTGTGAAGACCTTTTGAGACTAAGCGAGGCACATGTAGTCATATCTACAATAATAATTTCACAACTAAATACAGATTTGTTTTTACTAACATAATTTTGCATGTCATTTTACTAACTATACATTTTGCTACACCCATTGGGTAAAATTGCATTGAAACTTTTTTATAAAATTTCATAATGTAAATCTATATTTTGTATAAAATAAAATATATATATATATATATATATATATTTAAGAACCATGCATAGTCTGCTTGAGCCACGCTCGCCGCACGACCGCTGACTTCAACATTCCTAATACAATGAATAAATAGTCAAATTAATACTCATGAATTATTTATCACTGAAGGAAGGACAAGGTGAAGAATGGAATTATCATAATCATATAAAAATCTATTAATAGTTATGTATTTCGAGATGTATTTTGAGATGGACCTCTCTTTTGAGCAGGTTAAATGCCAATGTCTCCATAGTCGGTTATCTAACCAACCAGGGATCGGTTATAAATTATACGTCATCTCCATATAAAATGGACTGAATGAAACTGAATGGAAACCTGGTTATGCTCTAACCGACTATGAAGAAATTGGCACTAAAAGTACAATAGGCTTAATTGATATGTAACTATTGAAATCGAATCATTTAACATTATTGAACATTAACTTATTTATTTATTTGAATAGTAACACCTTATTATTGATAACTGAAATGTATTATGTTAGAACTTATTAAGTAATTCACACAGCAGATTTCAAAAGCATACATTTTTAAATGCTTGAAAGTAGGCACCAGGCCCTGTTATAAACTACTGTTCCTGAAGTCAAAGAATTGTATCTCGGCAGCTTTCGTGAAAGTGACCGTTAGCCAATCTTAGTCTGGCCATCTCTGTCTGAGGGCTCATTCCACGCGGCATGCCAGTCACGCAGCGCGAAGGGGGGGGGGGGGGTTGGGGGGGGGGCTCAACCCGCACATTTTATCTAGCTTCATAAAATACTTGTGGTCCGCTAACGTTTGGAGGGATCCCGAAATGTCCTAGAGCTAAAACAATGTATAAATCTTTGGTATCTCTTTCAAAATAACGCTAAAGTTGTAGGATTACTGGCTCTTGTTTACTTAACGTGGCTTTCCTGAATGTCCGGATGTTTATTCAAGTTGCAATTCCACAGATATTACTAATTTACAGGTTGTAGTTTGAGAGCAAACGAATATGTATTATTGTACTGGATGTTCTATTAGTTAAATAAATACCTGATGTTACTAGGAATAATAGAAACACCTGAGTGAGATATTAAATTAATGGTAACAATAATATTTAGATGGCATAATTACACCGTATGGCACACTCACGAGCAATATGTTACTAAATACAGTTTCACATATTTTGGTTATAACTTAATGATTGAACTGCCTTTGGCCTACTCAATCATCTACAATAACTTTGTATCATTAAATTTCCATAAAAACCCTGGAATCAATACTATATTATATGGATGTCTTCGACATCGGAATTTTAAACACCTTACAGTCTTCTTATGATTTCAGATATAAACGTTTATAAACTAAACTCAAAAGTATAAACATTGAGACTGTATCCCCGACACCGTGCGTGTGAGCCCCGACTTAGCACGCTCGCTGTAGACTCATAGCCTGCGAGTCCATATCCACACCCTCTCATACCATACTCGACCCTATCACACTACCAAACGGTTTAAATTCCGTTGGGTATTTCGCCCACGATTCCTATGACTATTGCTGTGAGAACTGTGCTAGCGGATAGTGTCGTATCCTGTGGGAATAAGGCCCAGTTTGCTTCGCGCTGGCTGCGTAGTAAGTCAGGATGAACCTAGCTTTGGCAATTGACATAAATTCAAAGGATCTGTTTGTTTAGAATACGTAGACGCTCCGTATTATAGGATCAACAGTTCTCTGGGATCAGAATGTTGATAAAATAAAATAAAGCTAATTTTTTATGAGAAATAGATAAAAGTCTGTGAAAATACGATTATTATATAATTTGTTTTTTCTTTTACGTTGCAATGGCTATGGAACTGAATTTATATATTCTCCTTGTATGTACGATTCCTTCAGGCCAATTTTAGCTAGGAAGCTCGCACGTAGAGTAAACACTTTATTATATAAGGACGAATATGTGAAAGAGGAAAATATTATATATTTTTATCCTTCTTACGCGTTTAAGGCTCAAACACATTCCGCCCTATATTAAATTATTACCTAAGCAGCTCGTAGCCGCGTGCTACGTGCTACGAGCTACGACGTAGCCACGTGCTACGTGCTACGAGCTACGGCGTAGCATATCGTAGCGACGTGCTACGCCACTGTAGCGGTCTGCTATATTTATCCGTGATGATACTGGTAACGTAAGTACACGGTGAATTTTATATGTGATTTATAAAGAAGGCAGGTCAATGTAACAAAATCGCCATCCTAACAAATTATTTTATCTTGCGACTACCCGCACAAATTCTGGCCAACGCGCACCCTTACACAGAATATGCCACTCACATAATGAAAAGTTTTTGTCGGTTGATATTTTTCAGAAGAAACTAGGAGCAATTAAGAAAATGTTAAACGAAATTATATTATAAATACCTACCTAACCTTTTTGTGTGTCACGAAATTATTAATATTTCATTGTGTCATGGTGATGAACATTTAAGGCAATATGTTAACCTATGTTAGTTATATTATATTTAAGATATCTTTATCATATTGTTGTAGTTTATCCAAATAAATAAATAAATAAAAATGTACCGACATACTTCACAACAACTTTGCTGCAGCTGCATTTCACTATAATCTATGAAAGGTCAGACATGTTACCTTATAAATTATCTTCTTGATTAATTACTACTATCTACTTTAGTTTTGTCTTCTATCAATAAAATCCACATAAAAAGTATAGTGACAAACATTTTTACAGGGAAAGAAGGATCATAATACATCTATAATTATTTATTTAAATTTTGTATATTATACCTATTCATTTCGTTAAGCTAGAAATATTATAATAATAAAAATTAAAGCTCGAGTATATTCGTGAGGTAGATTAAATTTCTCCCAGACCTTGTGCCTTAGCTTTCTAGTTCATGTTAATTAAGAAAATAAATACAGTTTATGCTCTCAGATGTTTCAGGTAGATTACAGCGCCGCCGGCACACGGCCACTTGCTTGTACTGTAGCATTCGGGTGAATTTCCCGCGGCCAAAAATTGAGTGGCATCAATGAAATCGGTACTAAAAAACCAAGTTATAATTTTCTAATATTTTTTTCCGGTTAAGTGAAATAGTTATCTATGTGTAGCACTAAATATTGTATTAATAGGATTAATGGATATTTTTAAATAAAATATTAAACCTCCAAATCTTTCATTGCCGTGTCTGTCCCCACGTAACCACGTTTTGTATTATTCTTCATTGATGAAAAAATATTGAGTATTGATAGTTAAACTTAGTTTCATTTGATACATTAATAGTTAAAGTATTGTCACGGAATACATTTATTGAAATATATAAAGAATATAACGAACGGTAAGTGAAAATTCATGTGTCCCAGAACTTCTGTTCATCGCCGTGTCCTAAACATGATCAAGGATATTGTTTTACCTATGAACTTGGGTGCCCCTCTGAGTGCGCTAATCGTTTCTTACAAGTGTCGTCTAACTGCTAGACGTGGCAGGAGGTTCATCGGTGCCCGCGTTTTTGCGCAATAGTGAAAATCAGTAAAATTTTTGGGGACTGGACAATTTTTCTTTCATTGCCGTGGATAGATATAACTTCTATAAAATTAAGTTTGTCTTCTAGAATAAGCATTCAAAAGAAAGTTTTTTGAAAATATTTACCTTATAAAGTGTTTATTTCTTCGAATAGTTAATACTTTTTTAGTTATTTATATTTAATGCCTTGGTTTTCATCGCCATGCTTTCATTTCCGTGGCTTCCGTGGCCAATATTTGCTATGGCAATGAAAAAAAAGCCACGGCAATGAAAAAAATTTCATTGCCATGTCTTGTTAAATAATTTGTATTCATTGCCGTGGTTAGGTTATTCATTTCCGTGGCCAAGTTATTCATTTCCGTGACTTATGTTTTCATCGCCGTGGTATGTATGATTAGGCAAAGTAACATATCTTTACCATCTTTTACCTGTAATACAGGTAATACCGATCACTGACATTACCTACAGGACTAGTCAAATTACCTCTTTTTGCAGTGCGTTAAAACGGGTACGTATCGTATGTATAAAAACGAAATATATAATATTACATTAATAATAACAATCACAACATAATTATAATGAACGTTATGTATAAATAAGATCGGTGGTAGCTCAGTCGGGTAAGCGCCCGCTTCCCACGCCAATGATGTGGGTGCGAATTCCGGCACTGACATGTACCAATGTGTTCCTTTGAATTTAAATACAATGTATACCATCACTCTTACGGTGAAGGAAAACATCGTGAAGAATCCTGCATATCTACCTATAGATTTAGCACATCTAGATAATATGTGAACCCACCAACCCGCTGTGGACCAGCGTGGTGGGAAATAGTCCAAGCTTAGAAAGGCAGCTTAGACCTTGGGAATATGCACATTGCACAAAGGTCCCATTCGAGAGAGCCAGCTGCAGGTACTTATACCTCCCACAGATAGTAGAATAGAATATAATAGAACAAACATCTCTGCAGGAACTCAGCTGGATGCTAAGTGGCCTTAATGCTGCTTGCACCGTGTAGGCGTCCGTATGAACTTGGGCAGGACAAAAGTCATGTAGAATGTTCACATAAAAGCGGAGCCAGTGATCGTTCGTGAGACAACTATCGAAGTTGTGCAATAATATGACTACCTGAGGCAGACTATTCGGCTAGGCAGAAGCAACTTCGACAAGAAGGCTGAAAGGCGCATCCAACAGTCTTCAACCATTGCGCCCTGCCAGTTATGACATATGGTGCATATACGTGGACACTGATGGGGGGACTGGTCCACCGATTTAAAGTCACTCAGCGTGCTATGGAGAGAGCTATGCTTGGGGTTTCTCTAATGGATGGTATCAGAAAAGAGGTTATATGTCAGAGGACTAAGGTTACCAACATAGCTGTCAAAATATGCAAGCTTAGGCAGGTAGCCGGTAGTGGCTGGATTCGGAAGACCGAGGACCGAGTGTTGTGGCGCTCCTTGGGAGAGGCCTATGTCCAGCATTGGATGATTATAGGCTGATGATGATAACATGTACATTTCATATTATTATACCAATTAAAATATACCTACTATGATTTAGCATAAAGTTCATAAAATATTCTATCATATCACATAATCTGTTAAATTACACAACACCATCAAAACCTCTAGCAGCACAACCTAAAGATAGATGCGATGACGAGAAAAGCGAGGAGGAGCGGTTAAGTGCACATGTTCATCAAAAGCGAAGCGGGGCTACATGGGGAGACGCTCTATGTTTAGGTTTTGGTGCAAGGAGTTTTGACTGCGTTATTATTATTGGCGCTATGTAGGGAGACGCTTAGCTGACCAACATGTGCACCTAACCGCACCTATCTTTATTAACCGACTTCAAAAAAAAGAGGAGGTTCTCAATTCGTCGGGAACTTTTTTTTTTGATTTTTGGTGCTAGGTGTTTTGCCGGTGTTGTGTAATTCAGCACAGATAATGTCATATTATAGTTTATTTTATGAATTTTACATAAAATTAACAGTTTACGAATTGGATATTATACCTTATGAAAATATAGATGTTATAGGTAAGGTTTATGATATGTTGTGAACGTTATTAGTGTGAAATGAAACATTTTGTTTTATACGTTGCAATACGGACCCCACAATGCTACTTAGAGAATTCCATACTATATTATTATTTTTTTATACATACTGTCGTTCTTTCTTTCGTTCCAATATCTATCCAAATATTTCTGCCATACATACCTGTCTAAGTTTGCGTTTCCCACACAGTCTTTTAAAAAAATTGCAGTGGATTGATTCTTTCATTTCCATTGTATACAGTTCTTTCATTGCCGTGGAAGTTTGTTTCATTGCCGTGGGCCTTTGTTTCATTGCCGTGGACGCTTGTTTCATTGCCGTGAACGCATGTTTCATCGCCGTGGCACGAAATTTTTAATCATCCGTATCTCATTCAGTTTTTAACTTATCTGCTACCCATTTAGTAAGAACACTAACATTAACAAAAACTTTAATAAAAGCGTTTTTCTAATATAATAAACCTTAAGATAAAAAAGTCCACGGAAATGAAGATTTTTTAGGACTTGTTGAAATCCACCCATTCAAGTTCATAGATTACATACTTTGACAATTTACTTGAACTTTATTAAGACGCAACAAATATTTATTAAATCGTTGAATTTGTGGTCAATGCAACAACAACAATACATTTAATTTCGGTTACCTATTATATACGTATATTAAATATTAATCGACCATTACGTTACTCCGACTACGATACTATAAATCTAGATCCTAAAATGCCAAGTCACCGAGCTGTAAGATGGGACACTGAAATGTGTCTGGATCTGAGATGAACCTAGGTCTCTAGCTGTCTCTAGGTGTCGCGGAGCGTGATAGTTGAGACTCGAGGGTGAGTGATGGCGTCGCGGCGGCGGCGGCGGCGGCGGCGGCGGCGGTGACAAATCACTTGAGATAGGAGATAGGGGGCACCACTGAGATAGACGGAGATAGATAACGAATCTGCTAGTAATGCCGATGCCGTCGGCTATGTAAATTGGAAACCTTTTTATAATTAGCGAAGACCTTTTTTACGACACGAATCTTCTACTTCAAATTATTTGAAAATGGATAATTCTGTTAGCAAATGTATCATCTGTGTGGTTGCTGGCGATGCAATTAGCTTGATACGTACGAGGATACGGTATTAAGTCTTTTAAAAATTATAAAGATTACCTTTGTCTTCTTAGCACTGTTTTCTGAACCTATATATGTCGAGGTTATTTGCAAATTTTACAGGAATTAAGCTAATCAGCTCGTTGTATTCCACTCACAGAGAGCTTTAAACGGAATTGAATTCGCAAACACAAACAGAACATTTCGATATACTCAGGGGAGTATTCCGAACAGGGTAATGTTACTGAAAAGTATATTGGAACACTTGTACCCGGATTTGTCATTATTTGTAAATTTCGTATAGAGTCATACAGGATATGGATAATGAATATTTAAAAATTTTACTTACAAGTTGTTACTTACCCTTTTTCCACTAAATGCAGATACAAAAAAGTTAAAACTTATACAATTTGGGCACAAATATTCCGTATTATAGCTGTTATGGTGTAGAAACAGATGAAGCGTGTCGATGAATAATGCATGGTGTTGATGGAGCCTCCGCCGCGCTCAGAGTCCGCATGTGTACTTCAGTAATCAGACGCCGAGCGAGTGGCTCCGTAGCAAATGTTTCAAATGCCCGCTTGTAATGTGTTCCTTTGTTGCAGGCTGTGGAGGACCCTTCGAGAGCTCCGTTGTTCGGTGAGTGGACTTTATGTTTAAATCAACAGCGTAATCTATTCGGTTAAATATTTCTAATAGTTAGTACTCTCCAACCTAGGTTAATGTATATATGTTATATTTGTGCAATAAAGAAATAAATTAATAGGTATATGGAACTTCATTATTGCGACCAAATACTAGTCAATAAGGTGAACGACATATTTTACCTTTTTTTTGTAAAAGTTTGTAAGAGCTAGTACGTTCTTATTTGTATACAAAAAAAAGTAATTTATTACATTATGGTGACGTCTAAAAGCATTTAGTTCTCGTGGGCGGCCGCTAGTCCAGTCTCACAGTAGTTTTATTATATTTTTTCTAACAAACAAGTCGTAAAGTTTGTCCTTCGACCGAACAGTTTATTGTAAGAAGCTCGGCCGAGGGAGGTTGTACGCGTAGTTGGAGGTTCATTCACAGACGCCGACAACAGCCATACTCGGGACTATGGGGGTATTTATACAGAGTATGACGTCATATAACGCGGTCGCTTCGAGCAATCATCTAGAAATCTTGTACTATTCGCTGCTATCAGGCTGTTCATTCATAATATTAAAAGCGAAACTTTAATGGCGAGTTATTGGAATACTGCTGTAGCTGTAGGATGACACTACTGCCTTCTTGGATGTATACTTGGATAATTTTATATACGATTTTCTGAATAACAGTTGAGGGCGGAAGTAATTAATACACGCACATCATGGTACCTATCGTAATATCATAAAGAATATGCTATCCACGTCCAAGAAGGCAGCATAAATATGACTAACGTCTGAGACGGTTGAAGGGATCACGGATTACGAATTGGCATAATTTACAAGACAAAGTGACCACAACTACGCTAGGACAACTCGAGCTCGGGTGTACAGTTATCATTCATTTATGTTTTACTTGTGACATGGCTACAACGAAGCTACGAGCTACGAGTACCGGAAGTCATCAGTCAATTAATAAACATACGTGCGAATAAACTTTGTTTAGCGAGGTTTGCTGTACAAATAATAATATTTTTTCCATTAGAACCCTGACATAAAAAGAGGAGTACCTAAGTATCGAATCGCGTATCAACTGCATATTAGGAAAATGAAACTCCGTGGTTCCTATTAATTATTTACAGAGTAATAATATAAAGCAATGAGAATACGCTGCCTAAATAACAGTACAAAATGCTTTATTCGCATGGCCATTGTCAGCACATGCGTCATGTTACGAACATAATTAATTCCGTGCATTACAATATGAAGGCTTCAGATTACAGCAATTAGCCGGAATAAATTGATACTCACTGAATTCGAGTCCGATTTTACCGACAACGAGGAGCTTTGATCCGTAAAATTATCATCAGTTTAAATTGTCACCTCTCGCTAAATACACAAGTTAGCTCACTTCGGAACATTTAATGTAATCACCCTTCACTGCCCCCTCCCCCCTGTAACCCTCATCGGATAGTGTTCAATCTCAACCATTTCTCAATGAATCCAGTTTGCATTACAGTTGGTCCTTCGGCGAAGTCCCAATTTATGTCACCGATTGCGGTAATTGTCATTGTCAGCCGAGTGCTGATTCACTATCTCTACATTTCAGAGGTCCTACGAGTACGTTATTAGAAGGACAACTGTTCCTGTAATATCTGTGCACCTATCGCGAACTTGGTTTGATAACGTTTTTCGGATTCAAAGTGTAGTGAATTTGACACTAATTCCTTCTTAAATATTATTTCTTTTTGACTTCGCGATAACAGAGGACCCCTGTTACGAGTAGGTATGAAGACGTATAGTGTGCGCGGCGGTGTGGTATATAATATTACCTTACAGATAAAAATAATATTTTATAACAATATTGCATTGTGAACTAATAAGAATGTTCCAAGTACTATAGGGTATGTATATTTATATACTAAAATTAAAAAAAATATATAAAAATTATTATGTTCTTCACATAACAAAAGCTAAACAACCGCAGCCTCAAAAACGTAACCTATTTTTATGTTAAAACTCTTAAAGGAACAATTTATAACGCATGAATTTCATTGTTTTATGCATGAGAGAAAACAATACAGTCATGGCCTTTCGCGGGAGCCGGCGGAAAAAAAGTAGTTTATTTTAATAATTTCTCGGGGATGTTATAAAATAATAACGACAGCCTCAGTAAATGAAGCGGCGGCGACGTCAGATATTTGATGACGGAGATAAACTAGGACATAAACTGACGTTGACGGTGATAGACGCTGCCGCTGCCTGTAGGATCCAGTGTCCGCTACCCGGGAGTAGGAGTTATTAATTTAGTGACTCACACTATGAAAGTCTTTAAAAAATCTCTAATCTAATCTCCAAAAAGTCTGGAAAAATACATGGAACTAAAAGTAAAAGTCTGAATTAGTTATTTTGCCCCATCACTCGGCTCTCGTGCATCAGCATCTTGTGAATATCCGCGGCCTCCTGAATAATGTAGCACTCAGATTAAATACATACCTCTTTCATACTCACCTAAGTACCTTAAGGGCCACTTTTTCAAGTGGCCCTAAATGTAT
This sequence comes from Plutella xylostella, assembly GCF_932276165.1. Classification (NCBI taxonomy): domain Eukaryota; kingdom Metazoa; phylum Arthropoda; class Insecta; order Lepidoptera; family Plutellidae; genus Plutella; species Plutella xylostella. The sequence continues at coordinate 9,091,005 of NC_064000.1, read as the reverse complement.
ATATTTTTTTTACTAACCTACAATAATAACATTATAATATCCCGTTTGGTTCGATTGTATATAAATTTCGGAATGCAGTGTTCTTAACACTACTGAGTTCATATTTTCTGAAGCATGCAGTATTGTTTATATAAAACGCGATTTTATGCTCATCAAGGAAACATGTTTCGAATATCACTGGATAAATATTATTACCTACATTACAATAATATTAAGAAAATTATGGCATAATTTAAAACTCCAGTATCATCAAATCAGTTTTGAAGGAAAATAACTGAAAAGGAGCCATTTAGAAGCACTTTCAGTATCTTTTACGACGGAACCTGAATTTATGAAGGTAAAAACATTCAAGTGAACGCTTCCACCGCAATATACGTAAATAAAAAGGGCAGTTCGATTTTTTTACGAGCCATGTTTGGTGTTCATGAAGCGAATAGTTAGTTATGGTTATACTCGTATGTAGCGAGAATCCAACAAAACACACACATTAGCAAATATAAATATTTTACTAGGTTTTTACGGGCTGTTGTACGTATATTGTCCATATCACATGATTACATAAAGTGCAGTAAACTGCCAGCTTGCTTGAAAACCTCGAGCTAATCTCCTCATACTTTTAGAAGCAAATTATTTCATGGCTCATTAGTCAGAATTGCAAATCATTTCGCAAATGTTTCCGCTTCCAGTACAAGACTGCCGCTGAGTTCACTGTAATTTATTTCCTTGAACTACTCAGTAGCTAACGAAGTTCAGGAGGAGACAGGAAACTCAAGCTTTTTGGGAGTTAATAGATCTTTGCCAAGGGCCTTATGCTGGAGAAATAAGTAAGGTCAAAATCATCGTACCAAAGTGATGTGAGCTTATTTGAGGAAGTAGTTGCTTACAATAACTACGGAGTATGATAATTTTTTTAATTCACCATACTTTATATTAGCTAATAAAGTTATTGAACGAACACAAAGTAGTCCAGTTCTAGAGCTTGTCACCGATAGAAGAAAACAAATATACTTTAATCTTCTTGACCTAAAAATATCTTCATTTTGTTCATGAATGTTTCATCTGAATGTGCGTGCGATGTACCAGGGTAGAGGAGAGCCGAGGATGTAAACAAAGTAGTTAAGCTAGGACTCAGTGGACTTGCGCGGAGTTCAATGGAGCTGTTCAGGTTCTACGGTTTTAAAGCCATAGGTATCAAAGTTTTAATTCTGGCTCTAGCTTGATGTTAATTTGTCTTAGATTACTTGTAGTGTAGACTGATGTTGGCAGTATTAATGAATAAATATGCAGTGTCTCAGACGTTTGCTAAATTAAACATATATATGTATGTTATTTCATAGTTGTAGTGTTGTTGTGGTCGTACTACGGTGCTACGAAGCTACGGCTATCCCACAACCGCTACGTGTGCTACGAGTGCTATAAAGCTATCAAGCACTGCTATGGAGTCGGTAAACATGTCCGTGTGCGACGACGCTACTGATGTTACCCAAGCGTCCCAGCTAGACTTGACGCCACCGACCTACGTTTTTGAACGCACCCATGCCCGCTACGTGTCACCGGAGGACTTAGGCGAATTTAAGGAAGACATAACCAAACTTATACAAGCCCTTGGGGAATCGCAAAAGAAAGAAGTACAATCTATTTTACCTACGCTTCAGATAATACAAAATTCAAACCTCAATATTGAAAATTCTATATCGTTTCTCTCGGCTCAGAATGAAGAACTGTTTCGTAAAATTGAACAACTGGAGAAAAAAGCCAAAGAGGACAAGGATTACATAACTATCCTGGAGGACAAACTTGAAAACTTACAAATGGGCTGCCGTAAATCTAACTTGGAAATAAAAAACGTTCCTAGGAGAAACAACGAATCGAAAGAAGATCTTGTCAATATGGCTCTGTGTCTGTCTTCGACTATAGGAGGACAGCTGAGCAAAAATGATATCAAGGACATATACAGGGTACGTGGAAAAGCTGAATCCAATAATCCACCAATTGTTCTTGAAACCTCATCTACCCTGCTGAAAGCCGACATCCTAAAATTATGCAAGGCCTATAATACAACTACAAAGGGGAAGCTCTGCGCCAAACACCTCGGAGCAAGATACACAAATGATGACATACCTATCTATGTATCGGAACAACTTACTGCCAAGGGATCGCGACTGTACTTTCGCGCCAGAGACCTCGCCAAATCTAAGCAGTACAAGTTCTGCTGGACCTCTTATGGACGAGTCTATGTGCGGAAAACCGAAAACTCGCCCATAATAACAATAAAAACAGAACTCCAAGTTGATGAATTGTTAAATAAGAACTGACTCCTAGCCTGTAAGTACTCTTGTTATTTCTGTTATGATGTAATGTTATACATACAACACCACCAGCAAACATACACAACTGTATGTATAGATTATAATGTATGTTTAATTGTTATGTTACAAACACCCATGCACACAAACACACTAACTCAATTACCCGACAACCACACTACCCCAAGCATATCATCTGACTACACGCAATCTTTCATATCACAATCTCACATATTCACACATAAACCTAAAAACCAACTGTTACCTACTTTCTCACCCTATACTATCTATAAACTAAAAACAACTTTACCCCTGAGCATAGATACAACGTGTTTACTTCAATTCGATAAATAAAAATGGATGACACATTAAATACTGTGATTGACCTAGATAACATAGAAATAGCCCAAGCATTTCAATGTGACTTAGAATCTATTGATAAATTTATTCACTTTAATACAAAGGACTTTTATTTAATAAATCAAAACATAACAAGTATATACTGTCACTTTGATGACTTATTGGTTACTCTTGCAAATTTAGATTTTTGTCCTGACTTGATTGTTCTAACAGAATGTTGGCTCAGTAAAGACAAACCGATACCTATTCTACCTAACTATACTTCATATGCAACAACTCGATATTTTAATCAAAATGATGGAGTGATAACATATGTAAATAATAATATATCAGTCCGGGTTACTGAAATTAGCTTAGCTGACGCCTCCTGTCTTCAGATAGATACAGAAAATAACATTGTTCTGGCAATTTACCGGTCCCCTTGTAACACTAATGCTGAAAACTTTATAAATACTTTGAACCTTCACTTAGCAAAACTAAAAACATGTAAAAATATAATACTAACTGGGGACATCAATATAAATACCATCTCTAAAGAACATGAGCAAAGCTATGAGCGAAAGAATAGACAAAATTATCTAGAAATGCTCCCTACACATAGTTTAATGCCGGCACACAATCTACCAACACGACAAGGCAGCTGTTTAGACCACGTAGCTCTGAAAATAGATAGAAGTAAGACATCTGCTCTAGTTTTAGTTCTGAACACGTCTATTACTGATCACTCAATGACTTTACTTAGTCTTACAAGGCAAAACCTTAAATACAAATGTAGTAAAACAAAAAAAGTTATTAATTTTGATGAAGCTTTAAATTCATTAAAGAATGAGAACATATCTGAATTATTATTTTGTAATGATCCTCAATTGGTTACACAGATCCTAATAGATAAAATAAATAGATGTCTTACAGACAACACCCGTGAAGTAAAAATTTCAAAAAACCAAAGAATTATTAAACCCTGGATTACTCCAGGACTCTTACGATGCATTAGAAACCGTAATAATATCCAAAAACAGCTACGTGCTAACACAGGGGATGAAATCTTGAAAATTACCTTTAGAAGATACCGTAACTTCTGCAACAATTTACTCAAGAAAATTAAAAGAAATTATCAAAGAAGGTTATTACAATTTGCCTCGAAAACATCAAAAAGTTTATGGAAAAATATAAAAAATATTACTCATATAAAGAATAATAAATCGGATAGTACAAAATTACTACAAACTAAGTCCTCCTCTCAGGAATCTGTTGATTACGTTAATAATTTTTTTGCTGATATTGGAAAAAACCTTGCTAATGCTATTACTCAAAAAATGGGTGATAATATACCTAAGCACAATACAAATTGTTATACTACTTCCCAAAGCTTACCTTCATTATCGTCATTTGCTATGTTAGACACAGATCCCGAAGAAGTTCATACTATACTAATGGGACTTAAATCAGATAGTGCGCCCGGGTGGGACGGTATACCATCCAGTTTTCTCAAAGTAGCTAGAAAAGAAATAGTACCCGTCATCTCTCACCTGGCAAATCTCTGCTTTACCATGGGTGTATTCCCTGCACTATTAAAAATAGCAATCATAACCCCGGTTCACAAGAGTGGGGACAGAGATGATGTTAATAATTACAGACCAATTTCAGTTTTACCATCATTATCTAAAATACTAGAAAAGTTAATTAACAACAGACTAATAAATTATCTTGATAAATACAAAATTTTATCTGATTATCAATATGGATTTCGTAAAGGTAAAAGTACACAAGATGCTGTTTTATCTATTACATCAAAAATCATAGATCAACTTGACAATAAAGGCAAATGTCTGACAGTATTTTTAGACCTCAAAAAGGCATTTGATACTGTCTCTGTCCCCATTCTGGTGAACAAACTAGAAAAAATTGGAATCAGGGGTACGGCTTTGCAGTTGCTTGGGGATTATCTAAGTGAGAGAAGACAAAGAGTTAAAATTGAACAAACTGTCAGTGACGTCACAAGTATAAGCTACGGGGTCCCTCAGGGTTCTGTACTGGGTCCTACCCTATTTTTGATATATATCAATGAATTATGCAACATAGAACTTGATAACACCCAGGTTGTCTCATATGCAGATGACACAGCAGTGGTCTTTACTGGTAAGTCTTGGGACACTATTAAGATAGCAGCAGAAAAAGGATTGGCTTCTATTTCAAACTGGTTAGAATCAAACTTACTTACACTCAACACCGCTAAAACCAATTTCATGTGCTTTTCGATCTATAATAATAGCCAACCTGATAGTTCATACAATATCAAAATTCACAACTGTACCAACATAGCCCAGTCAAAATGTACCTGCCCAGCTATTACTAAAGTTAGCTTCGTAAAATATTTGGGTGTCATCATAGACCAACGTCTTTCGTGGCATTCGCAAATAGAGGCCCTCGCAGGGAGATTAAGGAAACTAATATGGATATTTAAAACACTGCGGCACGTGACTGACAAAAATCTTCTCAACAAAATATACATAGCCCTTGCGCAATCATTAATAATATATTGTATCACTGTCTGGGGTGGTGCGCTAAAAACAAAGTTCATAGAGGTAGAACGTGCACAAAGAATTCTTCTTAAAGTCATGTATTTTAAAAAACGAACCTTTAGTACTCGCGAGCTGTACCATACAAGTAACCTATTATCAATAAGACAACTTTATATATTACATGTTATACTGAAAAAGCACACAACACTTAAATTTGACATCAGCATATTAAATAAAAGAAGAAAGGATGTTGTGGCCAAGTCCCTCCCAGTTAGAACTTTGTTTGCACAGATACAATATCCTCACCAATCATCTCATCTATTCAATACTATAAATAAAGAACTAGAAATATACTTTATGTCGTATCATGAATGTAAAAAGTCTTTAACTGAATGGTTGAAATCCTTGGAATATTGTGAATGTGAAAAACTTCTTGAATATAATAAATTTTAAGTGGTTGTTTTGGTTTTGGATTTAGAGAATCAATAAATAAAGATAGAAATGTAACATCTCGATACCAATCTTTTGTTATCTACTTTTAAATACTTGTCTACTTGTGAAGCTCTTAGGGTGCTGTTTTACTGATCAACTGCTGGTGTGTTGTATTTGTTTTGTTATTATTTTTGTTATATTTTAGTTAGTGTTATTTTATGATGCAGATACCTGCTAACCTTGAAATGCCTTCAGATTAAATGATATTTTTGTTTGAAGCTACCACACTGTTCATCTCAAACTGTAAATGAAAGTAATATATACTAAATAAAATTTAATTATGTTAATCTTTTTATTGTCTATCTCTTACTTTAGCATAATAACATAAAATAATATTTAACTCAAACTGTAAATCTTTGGAACTTTTAACCCTTACTCATTCAAAAGGGTATCTAAGGCAATAAAACTGTTTGATTTTTGCTTGTATAGCTGTAATTATTCACATTTTAAGTTTTTCAATTAGCTACTCAACATCTGACTGCCTTGATACTCACAATTTAATAAATTTTGCTTACTAAAAATCTTCAATGACTTGTAATCTTCCTATTCTAAGGTGTTGAATACTTGTATATCTCAATTGCTTAAATCCAATTTCTTTCAATGATATTCTTTTGTTTGAAGCTGCCACACTGTAAATCTCATACTGTACCTAACTCATGAATGTGTAATTAAAAGTAATTTTACTAAAGTTCATTATGTTAATCTATTTATTGTCTAGCACTTACCATAACTTAAATAAAATGATATTTACTGATATAGTAGATAATATTTTTGTTTGAAGCTACCACACTGCACATCTCATACTGTTGCTCATAAAGGTAATTTACTGGAATTGATAAAGTATGTAAATCTTTTTAATGTCTAGCACTTACCTTAACTTAAATGGAATGAAATGAAACTCAAACTGTCAATTGATTACTGTTTATTAAAGTATGTTTACTGAAAATCTTGAATATAACTTGTAATCTTCCTATACTAAGGTATTGGGTGATAAATAAAATAAATTGAATTCTTACTTTTATATCTCAATTAAATAGGTACTTAATTACATTTTTGGTTTTTATACTTATCCTTCAGTGTATGACTGGTTCAATACTTACTGAAATATGTTAGACCTGAAACATTATACTTGAACAAAACTTGAATTATACTTCACATAATTTATGCTTTAAATTTAATATTAAAAACTAAAATAGTATAACCGTGTCATTGTACTTAATACTTATAAGAATTAAATTATGTCAAAATTTGGCTAAATTACTTTGTTAAGAAAGAGTGACCTCTTCTGGCACAGGTGCTTATGTACTTAAAAGAAGGGGTCAAGCTTAGTTTACTGAAAAACTTTTTGGCAAATGAATAAACGTTTTTGTATTTTTGTATTTTTGTATTTTTGTATTTGTAGTTATTATGTATAATTCTACAAGTATGTAAGTATGTAGTATTCAACTGCTTCTCAGTAAAATCTCGTGCGGCGCGCTGCGAGTAAACAAGGTTGTTAACATCGAGAGAAACGTAGTAGTTTGAAATTCAGTAGTTGCTTATTTTGTTGTATTATGTGTACACTAAACTTTGTATAGTAAACTAAAGAATAAACTGCTAATACTCTTCTTGTTTCACGACAAGTTTTCGTGTTGTTGTCGTAGCGCGTACGAAGCGCTACGAGCTACGAGGTGCTACGCCGTAGCTCTTTCTATGAAATGTTCAGCGCTACACGGCGGCGTAGCAAGTAGTATGTAATGCGACGCGTACACTACTCATTTGCCGTCGTTACTGTCTTAGCGTTTTTTACGCAACATTACACGCTGTATTATGTACCTATAATGTATGAAAATTCAATTATTATTTTTACTACTAACATTACGAGTTACACACATAACGGTTCTAATGTTATGCCTCTCACTATGAATACTAATAATTGGCTTTTAGTTCTACTACTAACATTCCCTCGGCGAAGTGTTATCGATAAAAGGTAATAACAAACAAAGCCTTTATTCCATGATGGTGGCTGAGACGCGGTCGTTATAGCGGAGGGTAATGAGTTGACTCCTGGCGGCGCGTTGTTTATAATTAAGTCATAAACTGGGGAAGCACTTCCCCGCAGTCGACGTTCATTTTATAGGTGACTAGCTTATTCCCGCGAGTTTGCGTCGTTTGCTAAAAATTGGTATTCATGATAATATTTCCTAGTATCCATTAAAAAAATCTTATATGTATTTTGAAAACATTTATATGATTGTGACATGACTGACTGTATGATTGTATGATACGTTTTTCTTTTCTTGGTACTAACTTCAGTAATTTGAGACACATTTTATGCTTGATTTAAAATGAGCTGAGATAAAATAAAGTATTTTGTGTTGATAAAGTATGTAAATGAATGAATCGGAGCTTTTTATTTGTATGTATATATTATGTGGATAATAAAGTAACTGAACTTCTCACGAGCACATCATAAAATGGCAGTTAAAGACACGCGACCCGCGCGGGAAGTGAAATAAACAAGTCAGTTTTAAATGGCGACTAGGTTATAAACGAATATAAAAATTATGAATAACCAAAAGAACGATGGTTAAGTTAAGTATTTTTATGTAAAATAGTTTTTTTTATCATGGCCATCAAAAGGTTTAAAAACTAGATTTCAAAGGAAAGATATCATTTTTTTTTTTAACAAACCTTAATATAAATCACAATGTAGATTGGGACTTAAGTACATGTAAGTGGTGGTTATTGGTTAATGGTACTCGTATAGCGGTTATTCATATTTTCGGTTTTTGGTAGCGGAGTCCTGACTCCAGTTTGTTCATGCGCGATGATGCACGATGAGTAAATAAGTGTCTCGCTCCGCACAGCACCGCTCGCAGCACCTCAGCCCCCACCCCCCGCACCCCGCACCCCGCACCCCGCACCCCGCACACCCCCGCGACTCCTGCAGGGGACGGCTCTGCTCCACATCACGCACTCCGCGCGATATGGCGTGGAAGGTAATCGTAGTCTGAGCACAATAGTCGGTATATTATGCTGTGGAATACCTATTATGTTCTTGTGTCTATGTCTTAAGAGTATGATGTGTGCTACGATATAAAGAGGCAGTCTTCTCATGAAAATATTCGACTAAATAAAAATGACAGAGTGTCTTTATAGCAATGTGTATTTTAACAAAAATCTTTAAAGAATGACTGAAAATGTTACCTACTTCGCTTAAATTCATTGTATGATATGTGATAGGCTACACTAGCCTTAGGTTCTATCAGATTTCTATACATCCAGTCTTCAGTCCATTCAATACTCTCCACAGGCTCTATAGACAGTCACAGTCAAGACAGTATACAATGTATATAGGTACCTACGTCTATTCAAGTAATATTCAAATACCTGCAGAGGAGGCTCTATGCTCGTGACCGAATGTCGGCTCCACGGCCGCCATTGTCGTGACGTCACGCCGAGAATGTGCGAGCGTTTGTACAGCTATAGAGATCATTGCGCCTATTGTGGGAGGGATCTTATCTTATATTACCCTCCTATTTCTTCATCATTCGCGAATTCTGTTCTTTGGTACGCCGCTAAAGGCACACAGTGATAGGAATATTAATGAAATAGGACGAATACGAAACGCTCTCATCATAATATGGGATAGTTACGATTTACGGCCGGTTTCGATATCCTATCCGCAGTTATAGATAAATAGATATCTGGGATAAAAAGTAAAGTTTTATCTATGTATAACTGCTTTTGCTATAACAAAATGTAGGTAATGCTGTTACCAGCTGTTATTTCAGCCCTCCCAAACGTTTTATTTTTGCCCTCCCGTACTATCATAGGATGGGATAGTTATGATACTGTACCAGATAGTTTTATTGAAGAAATATGTACAAAAGCTGTTACAAATTGCTGTACCGCCTACGTCGGGTTTATTTCACCGTCGCATTTCCCTGGAATGTCGTAAGATTCCCATCTAATATTTCAATCGGTGCGAGTGAAAAATATTCAATTTTACGTCGTGAAGTTCGTCCATTCCTCTTCACTTCCAAGATTTACAGTTCGTTGTACCAAGTTTGTTCGCTCCAGTGAAAGTTTTGAATTTAGGTCTTACCACGTTGGCTTACGGGGTATATTGCTCTGTAAGTTTGTGATTTAGTTATCAGTGAGTGGGTGCAAATGCCCCGGATCTCGTTTTATTCTGCGGAGGGACGAGTTTGTAAATTAGATCCATTCATTGCCTTTTTGGTTTATTTAATCAGGCTGTGATACTGAATTTTTTGATAAATAAGTACCTAAATTTATTAATTTTTAAAGATAGTCTGTTAAAGAAACCTTATAAAATACATATTACATAGTTATAAAACAAAAAACTGGTAATTAATAAAGAGAAACATCAAACCAGTTTTAATAAAACATGGCGTACATAAGTCTTGCGACTCTAGAGCGACTTCCTATTCAAAACGTAGAGCTAAGACTTCCATCAGCCCTTTTATTCAACTTTAACAACACTTAACTAATAAATAGTAGTTCAATAACTAAATTTTAATAATACACTTACATACTTTATAAATTCGCTTCGCTATAAACTTTCCTCACACAATTTACCGTTGAGTTGCGAAGTGAGGGTCACGAAGTTGCGATCAACTTACAGAGTACGTTTTTATTGTTACATTCGTACTTACTAACTTTTTTGTGCGTACTTTTTGAACAAGATTTTGTATAAAGTGTGTCCCACTCGCTCAAAAATTACAAATGAGAATGTATTTATTTATGTAAATGCTGTTCCGCAGGGAGCGGCATATTTTGCTTTATTTTTCGGAAGAATCTCAGAACGATGCTCGTTTTAGTGAAGCAAAAAAGACATCGAACAACTTATATGCAGATAGTTCCCCTGGCGAGGCTTCATGCTTTATAGCTACAATGCGCTCAAGGCATATATATCTTACAGAGAAAATGCTGGATATAGTTTAGGAATTTAACTAAAACACTATTTTTACCCGACTGCCGAAGGAGGAGGGTAATGTTTTTGTCTACAAAGTTGTGGACTGATGCACAAACAGTACCAGTTCTCTGCAATAGCTTTCGTATAGATCATTTCTATACGATTAACTTTCAGTTGGTCGATACTTCGATACTTACAACGTTTTTCTATTTCTTCGTCAATGACAATTCCCTGCGCCCTAAGCGACGCCACCGCGACGCCGCGTCACCTCGACGCGACGCCGCCTCGACTCCAGCAGTGGGCGGAGTGCCTCAGGTATTTCAACCGTATAAATAAGTGACTGTTGCCAATCTTACACCCCACTGAACTGTGCAGCATTAGTAGAACCACCAGCCCTGCCTCCCTGCGGTCCGCTCGACGAGCCACGGCTTGTTTAGAATAAACGCCCGCGGGGACTGATACAACCTTCGCTACAGATTTTATTTTTACCTCAGAATACGAAACACTTTCAGAATCTCTAGAGTAGAGCCATTCAAAGAAAGAGGAGAAAAAACTGACTGAAATTTCTCGCATCCGCATCTCACATGCCTATTTGTAATATCCTGAAAAAAAGTTTAGGATATCGGGATTCCTGGAGAAAGTGATAGGTAGTACTAGATGCTGAGAGCACATAATTGCTAGTCATACAAGATTCAGTACTTGCTTGCCCGCATGTGTGTCCTAACTAGATGTTATTTTATTCTCCGGTTGACTTATCTGACTGCGCGTAATAATACGCGTTGCTTAAAAGCTTTCGGGTTTTTGCGGTTGAATATTAATGCACTTTATGAATATTTCAGTACCTTTGGTTGGCTGAATTTATTTTTATGAACCTAAATTACTGACTTCAATAATGTGACGGTGCCGTAGCTTAGGCGGTAGTTAACCTGCTTCCGAAGCGAGTTCACAACATATCCATATTTTTATGAATCTAATAATTATTTGAGTCGTAAAAAACAAACAAAATAGATGTATGAGTCGAAACCACAATGTATGTAGAAACATAAACATAAACTTGCGACAAAAATAAACTCTTTGCTAGTGGGACCTAACAATCACTAGAATGTAGTAGATGATATTAAAAAGCAATATTATGTAGGTATATTATGGAAGCAATAACATGAGGCTTGACGTAAACTGTCCGCCAACCACCAATATTATGGTCGTAGAGGTTATGAGATGGAATATATCATCTTCAGAATTTTCAAGCCCGTCCCGTACCTAATGAAAATATGAGTTTTATTAGTTTTACCTGTTTGTGTACATATGTGTAAGCCTACGAGTGTGTCACAATGAATAATTGTTTTTAGATTGATTTTTAGAGGTTTATATTGATGTTTTACTTTGTAAATCAATCTAGTAGTTTGAATGCTATCATAACCATGTGACGAGGGTTTTTAATGAGCGAATAAGTATGACACATGCAGCGAAAAACGAGTATATTATTATTACCATAGAATAACGAGTACTATTATTACTGTACTTATTATTCTACAGTATTACTTACCAGGGATGCATCCCTTCTAACCCCACTATCTGTAAAGACACTACGTACACACATTCTAAATTGTGTAAGTTAGCGCGGCACTTCGGGAAGACTTAGCATATTATTAAAGATACCAGGTCTAAGCTCCGTGTGGCAAGTTGTGGCCGGGATTATCCCGTCCGATGTGGGTCATATTAGACGAATATTGAGAGATTCTTACCATCGTACTTGTACCAGTTCAAGATTAAAACTTTAATGTATCTAAGAATTTACATTTCTAGATAGGAGTGGTTTTAACATAAGATAACAATGTAAAGTACTATTGTTTTGGCCCATTCACAAGTCACCTTCACTCGTGTAAGGCTGTCATCTTCACTCGCCCCGGCACAGCGGCCGAGACCAGAGGGGTCACTCTAATGTATACTGACGAAAAAAGAACGAACGAAGAGCTGTCGTGCAATCGGCATGTTTAATACAATGAGATAGAGTCGTGGCTCGCGCAACAGCGCTTAGTTTTTCGTCATAAAGAGTGACCCTCTAGGGTCGGTATCAGAGCGGCCATCAACATAATTACACACAGAACAAAGGAACACACTCAGTACGGACGAGAAGTATTGTGTTAACTAGCGCTATCTTGTTACTTTGAAATCCTACTCTTAACCAGGCTCCCATCGCCAATATGTCATACCTTTGTTATATGTAGCTGTTCCAAGAGTCGGGTCACCTAAAATTAAAAACAAAATAAGATAAAACACACAAACAATGAAATGTAATATTATTAGGGTTGGCATTACAGCAAATAATAGTGATGACGGAATAATATTAGTGTAAAATAGTTTTATTGGACCTCCCAGAGACTATTGTCTGACATTGCGTAGCATATTTTTACGAGGATATTTCCCGCGCTCGCTCGCCACGCAATCAGCGGGAACTATAAAGGCCCCGAACACATTTTAACACTTTCCTTTATTTTACAATCGTCATAAAAAGGCGCGGGTTCTGTGGGCAGCCGTGTTTTCGCAGAAACTACTCAAATCCGATTAACAGGGATGGATCCAGTAAATAATAAATTACGATAACTATGAAAAAATTGTAAATACCTAATCTAAGATTAGAAAACGATATGTACGATGAACGATGACGAGTGTAGGTATTCTTAGGAATGTACATAGAACGGCCAAGTCGTGTGAGCCAGGTGCAGGGACTAATAGCCCCTTACATAATATAATGTGATAGCCAGGTGGACGTTGTGTGGGCAGGAGAACTCAGTACCACTGCATCACGAATGTAAAATAACTTCAGTTACACGATATAGCAATTTAACTTAATTTTGGTTGTATGTAACTTGTATTAATTTTTAAATAATATAATATAATAATATAATAATATAATAATATAATAATATAATAATATAATAATATAATAATATAATAATATAATAATATAATAATAAAATAATATAATAATATAATAATATAATAATATAATAATATAATAATATAATAATATAATAATATAATAATATAATAATATAATATAATAATATAATATAATAATAATATAATATAGCCTTTATTTCCCCGTAGGGTTACAAAACATGCATAATAATTAGGTACATTTCATAATTATAACTAAAATAATCCAATTAATTAAATAGTATTACATTACACATTAAATAAAATTGATTCAATATAATAATAAATATACAAGTCCTTAAGTATAAGTATAAATATTAAATTAAATACTAAAATTTTAATTTGAATTAATTAAATTAAAGAAGGGGTACCCATTTTTGGGCAAAGGCCTCCTCCAACCGCTTCCAGCTTGACCTCTCCTGGGCTAGGCGCGTCCATGTGGCCCCCGCCACTGCAGTGATGTCGTCCCGCCAGCGCCGCCGCGGTCTCCCGCGTATTTTTAAATATAACCCTTAAATTAGTACTCAATTCCCTATTGAACCCTGAATCCATCCCTGCTCACATCGCGGGCTTCAATCCTGAACTAGCGTGAAGGAAACAAGTGCGGCTCGTAAACCGCTATCGGTTATGTATTTCGATAGACAATAATAATATTGTTGTTCGCCCGCGTATCTGATCCGCTATCAGTGTTGGGCGTTTTAGAGTACAAGTTACGAGTAGTTTACTGTCGTGTTAGAAATTATTAGTTTTGTATTGGGACGTAACATGTTTGTATTCATATCAGTAACATATTTGTATTCATATCAGTAACATGTTTCTATTCATATCAGTAACTTGTTTGTATTCATGTCAGTAACTTTAATTTGTAAAATATAGCGTGATTCCTATGGTTAAAAGCTTGTGCCTGGTAAATAAAGTTAGTTTTCCCTTGAAAACAAACAAATGAAAAATAAAATGTGTAAATTTGTCGGGCTCATGCTATATTATACAAAGTATACCAGTTTAAAATTTATAAAACACATCCTAACTAATATTATAAATGCGAAAGTAACTGTTTCTGCCTGTTACTCTTTCACGCCTAAAACTACTGGACTACTGGACGGCTTTGAATGAAATTTGGTATACATATGGTCTAGACCCTGAGAAAGAACATAGGTTACTTTTTATCCCGGAATTCCCACGGGAATTTTTTTTAAGGCGAAGCGAATCTCGCAGGAACAGCTAGTACCTAATAAAATTTTAATCTACTTTATATTTTATGATCTACAAAAATACGAGTAGTATAACAACGATGGCCCTTGATCGGAATCAAATCGGATCAGAAGTAATGTCTTCCAAATGACAACTTAGCAAGCGTATCGGTAGGTACAGATATCTCTAGTCATCCATATTCCGTTTTGCGTGAGTGTCGTTACTAATGCATGTCGGAAGGCCCCGTGACTGAGGCAGCCGGGATCACACGTCATTAGCGGCATACACGTTGCGGTGCCTTTGACTGATGTCTGTAAACTGTCGTTTGACAAAATACTACACAACATGTAGAGCTACAGTCTTGGTACAGTCTATAACAAAGAAACCTGACCCCTTTTAGAATGACAGGTAGCTGCATGTTTGGTAAAATCAGTTCAGCCATTTACATACACAATTTATAATCAGATTAATTTATTATCAAACCCAACTTTAACTTTAGTGTTTGTACGTTTTAGGTATCAAATGGCCGTATACTGATTTTTTTCGGAGGAACTCTAAGAAATATACCATATTATATGTTGTACTATAATCCTTGTGGATTTTACCTTTGCCATGATTGTGTCGTCACATGTATGTGTGTATGGAGGTATGTATGGCATGAGACAGGCTGCGGGTGACGCGTCGTCTCCTTGAATGACTGTCGGCTAATGAGATGTGGATGTGATGTGAGGTTTCTCTGAGACGACGGAAAAGTACGCTTGTTTTCGGGCCAAGAGAAACAGAATATCAAAATAAGGAAAGTTTTATTTTGTAGCATAAGAAAATATTATTCGGCTTATTTTTTTCTAGGAACAGAACTCTCTTCAGACGCAAGTATGTTGGATCTAGTTTCTTTTCATAATTATTATTCGTTGTTTTTATGCTCATACAGATGGAATTTTCCGTTTATCAGAAGCACGATACCTATTTATAAAATCTCACAATTTTTGCTGCCACTTTCTTACACTCACTTTTCTTCATTACGAAAGTAGCAACAGCAATTTTAGAAAGAAGAATAAACATTAGTAAAATAACTTTTCAAACGACTTTGCCACAACAAAGAAAGAAATATATCATAACGGAAATGACAAAAGTGGCGGAAGTAATGTTCGAGACCGGAAGTGAGGCATGGGGGGTGGGACTATACGTGTAGGAATATGTGTAAACGAGATTACGAGTAGAATAACTTTACTAAGGTCCTGTTTTTTGATCCGTAGTTAACTCTACCAATTCCACACATTTATTTATTTATTTATTGAATACAATAGCCAACAGGCGTACACTAAACTAATAATACAAAAAAAAATAACCAAAAATAATAGTGTAAACCCAATTACAGGCTATCACAGCATGCATTGTTATAACTTAACCTAATAACTTATTTTGTATTTAAATTTACAAAATAAACCTACAAAAATAATCAAAAATAGCTTATAAATGATCTAAAACAAACTGTGATGTGTGTCATCACAGTTAATTACTTTGTAGATATTAAAATGGTGAAGTATTGATAATTGAGAACAACCTCTATATTCAGGAAGGTAGCGGTTGATTGTTAGCTCTATGTTATGACATGTCAAGAAAAATATAGCTACAAGCGTAATTTCAATCAAAAATACAATTTACTATTAAGATTTGCTGCCCAACAGACTGCAGTAGGTACTACGAAGGAAAATCGGCGCATTCCCGTACACTCCATTTGTTTCGGTTCCTAACTAATGTACCGGGTATGATTGATAGTCTTCTTGTCTTCACACACAGTAGTTCGAAGCATTTAGTATTATATTGTTGAGGCTCTCTGCTGCTAACGAGCTGTAGATAATTGGTGAGAAACACTCAGCATTATGCTGAGCTGAGAGCCTTTTTCATTACCACATTACTTGTCTTATTATAATGTTATTTGTTGGTTTGTATAGGATATAAGAATTGGAAAATATTTTTTTTTTAAGGTTATACCTAACTCAGCGTGTTTTAATATTAAAATATTTGTTTCAATATAGACGTTTAATACAATAGAAATACAAACTAGTTATGTTAAGCGCTATTAAATATCTGTCAAATTCCCTTAAACCTAGTGTAAACAATGTGGGCGTAATAAACACTAGTAAGTAGTTTATACAGAAGGAAGCGGAAGGATCACCTGTTGAGCACACCCGTATAACTACTACCTGTATGTGTATATCTCTTTTAGTAGGTACCTATATTATTATAATATTGTGCTGGATCCTTATATTGATGTTGTCCTGGTAATAACGAGGTCTAATACGATCATTGATGAAGATTTGCTCAGCGGGAACCAGCGGGATGTCTGCTGCGTTATTACTATTAAGCCGGTATATTTTTATATAAAAAAATAATAGTCTTAGGAATAAATTGCAGTCTATGAGCTCTCAATATAAGTTAGTTAAGAAAATGATATGTATACGTTGATACAAATAGGTTAATGCAGTGCAATTTGTGTGCAATTTTCTAATATATTTCTTTTCTTTATTTCAGGTATAATGAAGCTGAACCTGAATTTAATAAAATACCGTATAGTTACCTACAACTAAACAACTTTGCACCAGGAGATCATAAACAGTGAACTGTGCCATTCACTACAGTGGCCCAACCGAAGCTTATCCGATAACTTAGCCATGTGTGGCTGAAGTGTGTTGTGTCATACGTTGCGTGTGTGTGTGTGTCGCGATGCAGACGAACGTGCAGATCGACTCGAAGAACCTGCGGCACTCGCCCGACCACCGCAAGCTCAAGGGGAACTACCAGCCCACTGCAGAGGTAAGCGACTTCATCATTATCATCATCAGCATCAATCATTACTAGAACTATGGTCCATTTTATTTACAAGCGAGTACTGAATATATCTTTCGCGCATTTCCAGTATTGACAGTGATAGGACATTATTAGGACCAATAGCAACGCAGTGCAACAATTTCAAGTAGTAAATTTTACTTCAGTGCGTTTTGAGCATTGCATAGATATCTAAGAACATTTTTCAGTCGAAAAACTTATGAAACTACCTACTTGTTTTAAATGACACAATCCTTTTGAAGCAGGTACAATTCTAAATAATTTTCCGTACATTCTTTTAATTCCGTTATTTAACTGGAGGTTTGCATTTTTGCGCAGCTGCGATCTACAGGCAAATAAAGCGAGCTACGGCGGCGGCGTAGCGCTACGAGACCCGTAGATAGTGCTACGAAATTTCGTAGCCAAATAATTTGTTGCATGAAATATGTTTGTTCAACTAATTTTCCTGGACATTGTACCAGAATAAGGCGCAAGTCCAGCTTCAATTAGTCCCACAAAAGTGTTTTCTCGTGTGTGTTTGTTTTCATTACGCCGGCGGCGGGGCGGGCGCGGGGGGCGCGGGGGCGGCGCCACAAAGAGTTTTCTCAGTCCAGTGCGTCTTATTAAATATGTCATATTTGCATCTATCGTGATCGATCTATCGTATCGATACTTAAAAAGAAGATTTATTTTGTTTTTATCTTCATATTTCTTTGTACGTTTTGGTACTTTGTTGACAGAGTAGTATCATTAGCTAAGTCTACTTATAAGTTTCAAGATAACAGAAACCACAATCGCAATGAAAGGAAACGTTTTAGAAATGTATAGTATAAACTATCATACCAAGTATAATAGCTCGTAATAGTATTATACCTAGAATTATACTTATATTTGTTGATAATATAAAGGAGTTGTTGAATCAAAGGCCGCGACTGCGTCGGTGGCTCAAAGTGCACAACGAGTGGCAATGTTAGAGAGCGAGTTTAATTTATTCTGGTTTGAAGCGGAGACTAATGTTCCAACTGTTAATTAAGTTTCCTCCTTCACTTGGGAGCCATCTAGTGCTCATTTAGTCACTGATATTTATTTTATGAAGAGATTATTAACATAATTGGGGTCTTTTTCAGCGGCTGTTGACTGTGAGCACCTGACAAACAGACTGCCTTTTCTCTCGTTTCATATTCATCTCAATTTGGATAAATTATGTGTAGGTATTATGACACTTTGACCTTGTACCGAACTGCCAACTTCGTTGACCGTAAGGCGCTCGGCTTGTAAACTTTTTAATTAATCGTCGAATTTTAATAAAAAAATATAATTTAAAGTACATTATGTAATGGTTTAGCATAATAAATTAAAATTCCGCTCTTCCAATTCCACATAGTAAAAAATGGACATGCGATGTTCGTGCCTGTTTCTGTGAGAGTTACGACTGTCCACATTAATGCAGGTTTATAGTTCTGGTCTGTTCACAGTCGGCCAGTAGGCTTGTAAGATATAAATAAAATTATAAGACACAACACATTACATGCGTGCTGGGTTGAAAATTCGATTACACTATGCTGCGTTCCCAGTCAAATTCCGTATTGTGGGCGCAAAATTACCTAATTCTTAACACTCGGCATACTAATGTGATATTCATGAAAACGTAAAACGTACACACGGCAACGTTAAATGGTTGGCAGGGCACACTAACGTAGGTAGTGTATGTGTGTGTCGGCGACGGTTCTCGGCAACCAACACACGGATATTGTAAACATGTAGTTGTGCCAGTGGCAATGATTCATTGTTTTTATGATATGAAGCGAAATTTTGCCAAGCATCGTGATTGATTGGATGGCTCAGTTGGTAAGATATAAGACTGACATCAACCGGGACGGTGGTTCAAATCCCTTTGAACCTAAATTATTCTTTTTTTGTTTTTATAATAGATTTAATTTATTTTTCTAGATAGTTACTAATAGTATTGTAGTATATACGAATAAAAGCAACACAGAAAGTGAATGAAACAAGTTATTAAGTGTTAAAATTACCAAATTTATTCTTGCCGTAACATAAACATTAAGGATGTTACGTTTTTGTTGTTTTTCGTTTTAAAACATAGTTGTAGTTTATATTAATAAGGAAATTTTTCAATTAGCAGTTTTAAATCATAATAAACATCAGATAAGGATGGACTGGCTGTTTTACTAAAGTAAATAGGCAAGTCATTAGTTATATGAATCAACATGTTAATTAGCTAGAAATAAGATAACTTATTCCAACCTCAGTAACAATAACATCATTAACACATTGGCTTACCCATAATTGTAAATAATAATAAGTATTTAACAAAATAACTAAAATCTTATACAAATGGAAAAATAAAAATTACTGAGCTAACCCCAACAACTATAATTTTCACCACTTTTTCGCCATAATATCTTACGTCCATCCTTGTCTGACTTAAAGGACTTTTCATCACTAAATATCACCACATTGTTGCACCAATCAAAGTTTAAAATAGTCAGTCGCAAAACGCACTCTGTTTCGACGATGCTGATCGGTTAGAGCAAATTCTTCATCGGCCTCCGACACCGCAACCCAGCAGCACGCAAGTGAACCCGTACGGTTTGTAGGGATAGATTATGTGTTGTGGCCGTAGAACGGGTGCTGCAGAACGGATCAGCGCTATGTGCAGCTACGATTTCTCGATGGCGTGGTGATGCATCCAGACGACTACCGTCTACATGTCCCGAATTTGCGTATCGGTGAACCCATAATTGAACAGTTCTCCTCTGCAAACAAAAAAAAACAAATACTTAGCTTATACAAATACAAATATTCTAACGGTCAAATAAAATTATATTTGCAGTTCTATGTTACTTACCGATATCATTAAACGTCTTGCGATTTCACTAATTGTAATATTTTGTTCATATAATACAATTATCTCCGCCTTTTTGAACATGGTTAAATGACTTTCCATAGTGACTGCGAAGATAAATTAATTATAAATTGACAAATCACAAAGTGAATCACTATGCAGACGCAGAGGTGAATTGTCACTAAAACTAAAAACTAATTTCGTTTATTCATATTGTATGAGGGTAGAATGGTTTTACTTCTCAAATGAAGAACGAATCATATATTTTTAGCGAAGAGAAATAGTCGACAGCTATGCATATTGTAGTCATTTGTCAATTTCAAATAAATTTATTTTTTACTCAACAGCGTTTAAATTAACGCTAAATTTAAATAAAGTAAAATAAAAATACCCATCAGTGGACTCGAACTCACGACCTATGTTTCATAAGTCTAACATACTACCAATGAGCTACGAAGAGTATAGCTTCAAGTTGTGAAATTTTGCTTCAAGTCAATTTTATAACTATTTGACTTACTCGACCGGTTGATATTTTTATGTCACAGCTGGTGTAAGGGCGTTTGCCTACGCGCAAACTCGTTTGTGCTGTTGTGTGTGTGTGTGTGTGGTTTGTTACTTGTATTTACCGATTTCTGCTTTATTGCACACATAGACCACGTTAGTGTGCACACATACACTACGTTTGTGTGCCCTGCCAACCATTTGGAGGTGCCGTGTGTAGTTGTGCCAGTGACAATGATTCATTGTTTTTATGATATGAAGCAAAATTTTGCGAGGCATTCTAATAGATTGAATGGCTCAGTTGGTATGATACAAAACTTACAATTATCGGTATGGTGGTTCAAATCCCACTGAACTTACAATATTCCTTTTTTGTTTTTTTTTTATAGATTTAATTTATTTTTAATATGGTTAATAATATTATTGTAGTATATACGAATAAAAGCAACACAGAAAGTAAATGAAACAAGTTATTAAGTGTAAAAATTACCAAATTTATTCTTGCCGTAACATAAACATTAAGGATGTTACGTTTTTGTTGTTTTCCGTTTTAAAACATAGTTTTAGTTTATATTAATAAAGAAAATTTTCAATTAGCAGTTTTAAATCATAATAAACATCAGAAAAGGATGGACTGGCTGTTTTACTAAAGTAAATAGGCAAGTCATTAGTTATATGAATCAACATGTTAATTAGCTAGAAATAAGATAACTTATTCCAACCTCAGTAACAATAACATCATTAACACATTGGCTTACCCATAATTGTAAATAATAATAAGTATTTAACAAAATAACTAAAATCTTATACAAATGGAAAAAATAAAAATTACTGAGCTAACCCCACTAACTATAATTTTCACCACTTTTTCGCCATAATATCTTACGTCCATCCTTGTCTGATTTAAAGCACTTTTCATCACTAAATATCACCACATTGTTGCACCAATCAAAGTTTAAAATAGTCAGTCGCTAAACGCACTCTGTTTCGACGATGCTGATCGGTTAGAGCAGTTTTCTTCGTCGGCCTCCGACACCGCAACCCAGCAGCACGCAAGTGAACCCGTACGGTTTGTAGGGATAGATTATGTGTTGTGGCCGTAGAACGGGTGCTGCAGAACGGATCAGCGCTATGTGCAGCTACGATTTCTCGATGGCGTGTTGATGCATCCGTATAGACAACTACTGTCTACATGTCCCGAATCTGCGTATCGGTGAGCCCATAATTGAACAGTTCTCCTCTGCAAACAAAAAAAACAAATACTTAGCTTATACAAATACAAATATTCTAACAGTCAAATAAAATATTTGCAATTCTATGTTACTTACCGTTAAACGTCTTGCGATTTCACTAATTGTAATGTTTTGTTCATATAAATACGATTATCTTCGCCTTTTTGAACATGGTTAAGTGACTTTCCATAGTGACTGCGAAGAGTAATTAATTAAATTGACAAATCACAAAGTGAATCACTTTGCAGACGCGGAGGTGAATTGTCACTAAAACTAAAAACAAATTTCGTTTATTCATATTGTATGAGGGTAGAATGGTTTTAATTCTCAAATGAAGAACGAATCATATATTTTTGGCGAAGAGAAATAGTCGACAGCTATGCAGCTTGTAGTCATTTGTCAGTTTCAAATATATTAATTTTATACTCAACAGCGTTTAAATGAACGCAAAATTTGAATTAAGTTAAATAAAAATAACCATCCGTGGACTCGAACTCACGACCTATGTTTCATTAGTCTAACATTCTACCAATGAGCTACGAAGTGTATAGACACAGGTAGTGAAATTTTGCTTCACATCAATTTTATAACTATTTCACTAACACTACCGGTTGATATTTTTATGTCACAGCTGGTATACGGGCGTTTGCCTACGCGCAAACTCGTTTGTGCTGTTGTGTGTGTGTGTGGTTTGTTACTGGTTTGTAAACCGATTTCTGCGTTTATGCACACATAGACAACGTTAGTGTGCACACATACACTACGTTAGTGTGCCCTGCCAACCATTTGGAGGTGCCGTGTGTACCTAGCTTTATAAAAGTTATCAGAAAACGACGATGTCTTTATGCGACGGTCATATATTGGGCATGAATGTTCACTTGAGCTGTTAGAAGCTAAATCGGTTACTACTATCTGAAGAATGACCTTATTTCTAATGTGTAACTTTAAATAATGTCTGAAGCATTTTAATCTTCAGTGACTTCTAATAATAATAATTCTAAATTTATGCTTGATACTGGATAAATAAATAAACACTATTAAAATTTTTGCTTCTTCTTATTTTGACCCAGCACCGGACAAATTAAACAGTGTTCAAGATTTGTCTTCATTTTATTTTGATTTGTAATAAAATACTTTCGCGTACACGTCACATTCAGTGGAGTGAGACTGTTCGATAGTGGAGGAGTTTCAATTTACCCTCCACACGAGCAACTTTCAGTTGAGCTTCAGTTGTAAACTCGAGGGCTCGAGTATTCACTGGTCATGAAAAATATATAAAACTTAAATAACTCGAAATCAATTTGATCATGAACGAATGAATTTTACTAGACACATCTTTTTAACTAACATAAATATTCTTTTAGCCGTGAGTACATGGTATTCAAACCCTGAAACATCGTGCAAAAGGTTTTGTTGATGTATCTTGTTATGTGTATCACTTGCAACGTAACCAGTTTACAAGATTGAGTTCTTACCTAATCATTATAATAAACGTGTTGTTCCCGCGTGCTTTAAAAAGTTTTTCAAATCCGTTCAGTAGTTTTGGCTTGAAAGAGTAACAGACAAACAGACCGACACAGTTACTTTCGCATTTATATATTAGTTAGGATAAAAAAATCATTATTTACCAACATACATAATACACAGTATCAAAAACATAAATAATGTTTCCTTGTATGTAAATAAAAAAGTATATCAATAAATAAATAACATTCCACTCTATGATCAATCAGGACCGCTGATCAGTCAGGACTGATCCGCAAACTGAGACAGTTATTAAGTTAGACAACTCTTGTGTGAACCGACTTACAGACAGATAAATAACTGCGCTCAACTTTCACCCTTCAGACATTTGTAATAAGGAGCAAGCGAGCCAGCGGGCCGGTGGGTCCGGAGCAATTTTATCGACATAGAGTTTTGAATTTAATTTGGTTTACAAGATGGAGGTACATAGATGTGGGAGGGAAAGATACTGGGAGCGTTTTATAGCTTTGAGCGTAAGTGCTATCAAGTTACCAAACAGTATATTATTTTATGTTCTTAGGCGTTGCTTATTTATTTATCTTTACATTTTATTCGTTAAAAACAAAGACGTTGGGATAGTAAAAGCATGTAAAAGGCGTATATGTAGCTACCTAAGTACTAAAGGTTTCTTACTTTAAAATTGTTTACACAGTACACATGACTCTTACCAGATCACTTCAATGCCCGTGCCCGCCCGCCTGTCTATCTGTTTGTGCGTATATAACTTTAATATTTCAGTAGCTGAGCAACACGTATGCATCTATTTAATATTTTTTAATTTGTTCTTTTGTATGTACATCTGCTAAATTAATTCTGCCTCTTGCTTGTCATCTGCAAGGTACACCGCCAGATGGCTTCAGTTTGGGCCCTCCCGCGCGGGCCTGGGCTCGCCCGACCGTGGGATTGCTCCTTTTCTCATCACTTGAGCCATTAATTGACTAATCAACTGTTTGATCGCGGCCGGGAACAGCCAATACAGCCAAGTACTGGCTTTCAATTGCCGGGACCAGACCAATTACTAAAAATGTAGAGGAAAAAACATTGACTTATATATTACTAGCGTAAGGACAGGCCCAACCGCTCTAGAAAATTACACCCTCGCGTTGGCCCTAAAACCTCATAAATCTGTCATAATTTGTATGAATTTAGGGCCAGCGCGCGGGTGCCATTTTCTTTTGACAAAACGTTCTGACGGGCGTATCCTTCCTTTTGAAATCATTGGGAAAAAATATATTTATTTGCATTCTCTTCGTGTTTGCTCTCTGAACCTCGTGCACTAGCTGCCGCAGCTGCCGGTTGTAATTGTACTAATAAGTCATCCATCTATCATTACTTTAGTAAAATATGTAATAAAAGCATCAATAAATAAGTTTGGGACTAATTTATTTATTTATTTAATTCTTTATTGCACAAATATAAAAATACATGTACAAAATCTAATTAATGGGTATAAATATTAGTAAGACTAAGTTCGAAGTAAAAGCAAAAGGTGCTGCGACTGTTGTGTGAGCACATTGGAATACTATCAATGTGTAATTACTGAATTATTCCCGGGACAACAGTCCCCCGACACAAACCCGACATTAGAATGTCCCACAGCTGAATATATCTATCGTCGTGGAGGTCACTCTCGCTTGATGACGCGATGACTCGATGGTATTGCTGTGTGACTCTAATAGCCGTGCCGTGTACGCAGCCACGGTAGATATTTGTTTAGACATAAATATTTATTCTCGTGTCTTAGTTGCTCAATGTTTGTGTTGTTTGTGCCGTGTTACTATGAATACGAGTCTTTCAGTCCCTAAAAACATTCACAAAACACACAACACACTACTGTGTTTTTACAAAAGACTAACCCCCTTATTCATAGAGAAGTTACAGAACTTTTTAACTAATAAACTGTTTTGTCCCTCTCCGACAAAGTACAATTTGTTCTTTGACAGAGAGGGACAAAACAGTTTATTAGTTAAAACGTATTGTAACTTTTCTATGAATAAGGGGGTAAGTTTCGGAGCGCTGTTGCTACGCTAACTTCGACTCTATCTCTCTCAGCTCTCGTTATTATATACAAATAAAATAAACTAATTACAGCAATAAAAGAAAATAAAAGTTATTTAGTTTTGTTGCCGAGCTAGAGTGACCATCCTGGGCCGAGGGAGCGCTTTAGATCGGTAATATATTTGCTTATAAATTTTAATTGCCAATTTATACCGGAATACACAAGCGGAATAACGTAATTACTCCGTGGACGCTGGAAGCCTTATCTTCTTATTGTAAAATGCGATCAATTTGATACTTTAACAAGATTGGTTTACAAATTGTGGATTGGCCAACTAAGACCCGATTTCACCATAGGCTATTCCGAGAATAAGTCGTCTATTTAGTCGAGAGAAAGCCACGTCATTTACTGTAAACTTATTCTCAGAATAGTCTTATTCTTCAATTGTGAAATCGGGCTTAATATAATACCTATAATTGGGGTGATTATAATTTTGTACTATAGTGTATTTTATGAAAGTTATCTTCCTACACCGCGAAGGTATCATCATCACCTACTTTTAATGTGCATTTACTTTAAATTGGGTGTTAATTAGATTATTCATTTTTTTATTTCTGTATCTTTATGATATCTATGTAGCTGTAGATTTCATAATCGTTTGTTGCTATTAAAATCAAAGTGATAGCGATAGATGTTAGATTGACACAGGAATGCGCCGGGCCGGTTTTAATCAGCCTTTGTTTAATTTTGAACCTTCACTGAAAGGCAAATTTTCAGGTTATATGGTTGTGTGTACTTAATTAATTTGTGTTGTATACGGATTTAAGCAGTTTAAATGAATTCGGATATGCGGGTAGGCTGTTAAAAGGCTAACAACGGGATGGCACAACCGACTCTTGTGCCGGTTGCGGATTTCAATCCAAAAGGGTGCAAATAGTGGTTTTCTTGTCTGGGCTGTTAAATGTTGGTGTTAAATGATATCTTAAGCCAGCCCGCAAAGTGTGTTCTTTCTTAACTAGCTATACCCGCGAGCTTTGCTTCGCCTTAAAAAGTCTTCCCATGGGAATTCCCTGATAAAAAGTAGCCTATGTATTGTGTTAATCCAGGGTTACCCTGTCAAATTTCATTAAAATCGGGTTAGCCATTTCGACGTGAAGAAGTAGCAAATGATACACACAATACAAATTCGTATCTCGTATACATACAATTATACAATGCCACATCAGTGCATCGTATTTCAGACCCGGCAGTTTCAGGAATTCCTCGTTGCCATGGCAACCGTGTAACTCAATCGGCAACGACCTTGCCAAGGCCGCGCGAGGGTTCCGCTACTCGCCGCCGCGGCGCTGCCGTCGATATTTGTGCGTAAAATTTGCAACTGTTCAAGTGCTGAAGTACAAGCGCTTGAGTGAAGTTTGCTACTTGCTAACAGATGGCGTTACTGGTAAATTTCTTTACATTTTTGTCTACGTCTACGAAAAACAAGGTCTGCGTAAAGTCGATGCATAAATTGATATTCGTGTTGTTGGATTTGACATTCTACTCATATTTTAAACGAGAAAGTTTATATGGATGTTACTCTTTCACAAGAGAACGGCTGAACCAACTCGCATGAAATTTTGTACGTAAAAAGATGAAACCCGGGATTAACATTTTAGATTAGCAATATTGTAAATCTAAGATTAAAATACAGGCTTTTTATACCAAACTTCCCACAATAAAACGACTGTCAATAGTGAAGCGTCGATAATAGTCGATATTCACAGATTCCGAAGTCATTATTGAAATGAACGCCGCTTCGTTTGGGGTGTAATTACATTCCGCGAGGATCCTACCTACTGGCCGATACGATGGAAATATCATTTATATTATTGAAAAGATGGATTAGTACCTATACTAATACCTATTTTATATGTACTATATTTTTCCATCTTTTCTGATTATATTTTAAGATTTAAATACGCCAAACTTTTAACATACACGACGACCGAATGGCGTAGTGGTTAGTGACCCTGACTACTGAACCGAAGGATTCGATTCCCGGCTGGGGCAGATATTTGTTTAAACAAAGGTATTTGTTCTCGGGTCTTTGATGTGCCCGTAAAATGGCAATAGGGCCGCCCCCTATTACATTGGGACTAACATAACACTGGCGAAAAGTGGGTGCAGAAATGCACCTCTGCCTACCCCGCAAGGGAGTACATTAGTACAAGGTGTGAGTGTGTGTTGTGTGTGTGTTTTAACACACAAGCTTGTCATTTTCATGCTCTGAACATTTTCTCACTAAATTATTCCTGCTCCCGCGCCACCAACGATCCAATTAGCAATCAACAATCCGCAGCGCTGCCTATCTGTCAAACATCTGTCACATCAATACAATTTATGTCAGATAGCAGATTACAGTGCGGTCCGGTAGCTGTCCGATTAATCATACATCTGCAATAATATCCGTTGTATTGCGTCAATAGTATGACGTGCTATGAAGCTTATAGCTTATTGGTGCCATATACAGGTTTTATGAGAAAGTATATAATTTTTATAGATAATAATAAAACGTAATGCTCATTTTTCTCCACAGCTCAATTCAGCTGTAATTATTATTTTACAGGGTGTTGCAAAAGATGTATGACGAGCGGTGACTCAGTCAGGGGTCGTCATGAACAACTATTGTTCTACGACTTTTGGGAATTGCTACGAATTTTCGTACTTATAGGAAATTTGGTTTCTGATAATTCAATGAGGAAAATAAGATTGAAATTTATAGTTTTGTCAACATTTTTACCCAACATCAAATTAAGTAGCTTTAAAAATCAATAGTTATACAACCTGTATGTGGGTTCTTACAGATATTACAGTAGATACCTCTCAGAGGACAAAAACAGATATATCTTTATTTATATTGTGAGATAGTTCTCCTTTCATTTATCTTTGTCAAACCGAAACGTACGAATCATTCCATTATGGTATTAGTATTTCGCGGAATACAGTCCAGTACGAAAAGTTATCTTCGAGGTATATAGTCATGTGATCATGTCCCTTTATATAAAAAAATACAGTTTCTGTTTCTACGAGAGCTTGACCACGTTAACTTTGCAGCAGAAACAAGTGTCACTACCAAAACACATTTATACACGTCTTACTGTTTCTCATTCCTTTATATAGTTATTATTCTGTGCTTAAAGAAAAAAGGAATCTTTCATATTTTACTAGTTAGTGCAATTACCCAAAGTTAGCTTTGTAAGATGATTTTGAACTATAAAATTCCGCTGTTTGTGATTTTTATAAATCGTATTTCGTACTTCAAATTTTAGTAGCGGAGTCCTCTATGAACTTCACTCGAGCTCACGGGCAATGAAAATGTTCCAGTGACATGTGGAACGGCAATGACAGGTGAAACTTTTTCATTGCTTGTGAGTGTAGTATGTATACGTAATACATGTACGTATGTTGTACAGCGCGGGGGCGTACGACCTGAAACTCATAAAACGACAAATATCACCTCCGCAGTCGCCGTAACAAAGGCAATATGGAACCGTATTTATTTACTTCATAAACTTCGGCGGCGGTCATCAAATGCTTTATGATTGTGTATAAAAACGTGAGTTAATACAATACAGAAATCGTCACCACTGATGTCTAAATTGAGATTATTTTCTTATACTTGCACTAGTCATAAATAACTGCCTGTGCTAATAAAGGTGAATATTCCCTTTTTTATAGTCTTTGTTGGTCACATTTAGTCACGTGACCAACAAAGTTTCTATGGAAAATGAAATATTTTTTTCGCGAATTTTTAAATTCTGATTTCAGTTTCGGGCTTAGATATACCATGCTGCACATGTAGGTTTCGGCTTAGTATACCCTTTTTGTAACACCCTGTATATTAGTTTTTTGTTTTTGTTTGAATACTGCGAGGGTAGGTAAGTGAATTCAATCATGAAAATGTAAGAAATTACTGAATAACTAGATACTCGTATGATATATCTAACTGACACAGGGTAATGATATATTATATCTAGTTGACGCTGGGTAATGAAGCGTGCTCCACCAACTACAATTGACACGATAACATCTGCCCAATTTACATACAAAACAAGCAATTAGTGTGTTTTAATACAAGCAATAAAGCTTCATTTCATTTGTGTAATTATGTATGAGAGGAAGCACCGGCAGGCAATTAAGAACTTTATTACTCTCGCTATAAAGCGCCAAATGATGATTTCAAATCTGTTTCTGTTTTTAAATGAAATTAAATTTTATTTGCTCACGGGGATAAAACTGATTATCCGAGACGACGCACCTCATTTTATATGATAAGTATTTTACTTTTTTTATGACAAAATGTCTAGACTGTAGAGTCTATTATCTAGTCAAATTCTAGTGTGTAAAGATCTAAAAAGAAAATAGATCCTATCGTAAAGAGAAATGAGAATAACTTGGAAATAATTGAAGGTGTCTGTTTTACATCTAGGAACGTCAAGTTAAACTTTGCAGCTCTGTGATTGGCGCAATGCTCGATGAGTAGGAATTAAATTGATCCTGAGGTTAACTTAATGAAGGAAAAAATGAAGTCACATGTAACATATGTATGATACAGTAATAGGATTTTACGTGCGATACATTACTTATAAACTGCTAGCATTCAGCATAAACTCAAAGTTTTAACAATTTTAACCCGTTTTAAGCTTTCAATCGTGGACTGAGCCGCGCCCGGCTTAACAAACAATACAACTGGAAATAAGAGAACAAACGTCGAGTACAATAGCATGTTGCAAGAATTGATCCAGCGTCGAGCAGTCGGCGGTAACACTCTCATGCTAATGTACTCGCTTGCGGGGTAGGCAGAGGTGCATTGCTGCACCCACATTTCGCCAGTGATATGTTAGTCCCAATGTAATAGGGGGCGGGCCTATCGCCATTTTACGGGCACATCCAAGACTTGAGAACAAATATCTGTGTTTAAACAAATATCTGCCCCAGCCGGAAATCGAACCCGGGACCTTCGGCTCAGTAGTCAGGGTCACTAACCACTACGCCATTCGGTCGTCTCATCTGTGAACGCAGATTCAAAGGTGGTGGCGTGCATTATTTGTTTTCAGGACTTGTGTGTTAAGTTACCTTGTTTGATAAGAACACACAAACATATCGCCTCTTATGTCTGTTTCAAGCAATACATTACTGTAACGTGAGCCCTCTTGAAGACGACCACGGCTATCTGCCTCGCAGGTGTGTGGACTAATGGGGGGTGTAACTGACTAGAAGGGGGGATAGTATCTCCACGAGCTGGCTGGGAAGGTGCCAAATGTGAATCCGATCTCGATATCACGGGGACTATTTGTCGCTTGAATCAAGAATAGTCAGGATTTACCAGCGGCCGTTCAGTAAGAAAGGATTATTCGTGCAGTTAGGATCAAACAACTTAATAGTTCTGAAGTTTGTAGCAAATTATTTCTATTATAGATAAATATAGTGTTTCAAAGATTGACAGTTGGTTAGTTTGAAAAAGCACAGAAGTGTAATTGGAGTCAACTTCAGGTTGTTTCACTATCAAGTTGTTTGGACCAAACTACACTCGAGTCTGTTTTTTTTTGTCACAATAGATAATACTAGTGCTTTATATTGCATAGAAGTGGGTGAGATATCTGCTTGGCGGACTGTATCTTCATATTAGATCGTTACAAAGCAAAGACAGTATAAATGTCAGAGAGTTGTTGAGTACAAAGATAATTAACTAAATTTGTTGAGGTAATGGCCGCAGAGATACCGGCGCGGTGTGACAAGCATCCTCACGCACTCAGAGAAGGTCTGAAAGATAACCGGCCAGCACAGAATTGTATTTAATTTACATAGTAAGAATATAAATAAATTTACAAATAAACACGCGGTTTTTAAACATAATATATACATACGTGCACAGACCTTTGATATGATACGTTATATTTCCGTGTAAAAAATATCAGTGCGCGATATTGATATGTATTAGCAAACATTAATTAGAGTAGTTAACACATTTCAAGATAGAAAATTATTAGTTTCCTTATTTCACTCTTTTTCCACAAATATCCCGAAATATGATATAGCTCATAAACGTTTATTTTGTTTATTAATATTTAAAGTACGAGACGACCGAATGGCGTAGTGGTTAGTGACCTGACTACTGAGCCGATGGTCCCGGGTTCGATTCCCGGCTGGGGCAGATATTTGTTTAAAGACAGATATTTGTACTCGGGTCTTGGGTGTTGATATTTATATTTAGTATCTATCTATCTATGTATTTGTGTAGATATATCAGCTGTCCGACACCCATAACACAGGTTCTGCCTAGCTTGGGGTCGGATGGCCGTGTGTGAGATGTAATAAAAAAAAAAAAAAAAAAAAGTATTTCTTAAAAGTTCTTAAGTAAACTAGTCGTTAACACTTGTTCATAACGTCCATTAGGTAAGTGCCACGATCAAAGTCTGGGAGAATGTGCAAGTAAATTGAAACTAAACTTTTTACTCCGCCGCTACACTCGTACACCCGCTCCGTTAGCACGTAATGTTCTTAACTTCTTAAAGTTGGAGGTATATTATACTAAAGTGACACTACTAAAAGATATGGTAAAACATTTTAATATATTTCAAAATATTTTAATATATGATATTTTATTGATTCCGTGATAAATAACGGTTCTTGTAATTAACATTTTATATAAGTTAATTAAGTTTACTGGATGTTGCTAAAGTCGTAAACAGCAAGTAAGAAAGGACATGTAGACAGAAGTTGTTAAGAATGACCACTTGAGTAACCCCCTTTCGGCTTGAGGTATACCCTTTTTGCAACACCCTGTATAATTCTACTCGCTAAGCCATACCATTCGCCGTTTACTATACGAAGCTTTCATGTTTTTCTAAAAGGAACTTAATAATTAATTTAACACGGTGCAAATGCAACATTGCATTGTTTCTTGCCAGAAGTGTGCTTTTGTAATTATTCGCTAGGAATTAATTAATTAATTTATTTATTTATTTATTTATTTTATTTTTGTAGGAAAACTTAACTATATAACAAGAATACATTAATTAAGACTAAGTATAAAATACGTTTAACAAGTTTCCACCTATATGATAAAGAAATAAGCATAGGCAAAGGCAAAATGGAGTGTACTCTAACTAATTATTACTTACTTATAGAAAACTTGCAACAAAACTACAACTAACTATACCTAATTACCGGACCGCTACGAGTCGCTACGAGTCGCTGCTACGAACGCTACGAGACGACATCGAGACTCCGCCGCGGCGTGCGCGCCGCCGCCTCACTGATACAAGTTAATTGCGTTCTACGTTTCGTCGATACCTACTGCTACTGCTTAGTAAGATTGAACATTATATTTTCTGTGAGCTAACTTATCGGCTTATTGCGCCAAATTTAAACTGCTACCTAATTTTTGCTGAGCTTTCCTGCTTAATTAGTGGTACATTAGCGGGTTAACTGCTCAATAAAAACATAATCCTGCAATTTACCCTGTTGGTTATCCATGATGCGCACTCCAGAGAAATCAAACTCCGTCCCGGATATCACGGCTCTGGATCAACCAGGCCAAGCATTATCACGTAAGAGGAGAAAGCCGGCTGATTTATTTGCCCTCCCCCAGCAGGAAATGACAAGCGACTTTAAAAATGAGATAAAGGAGTTATTCAAGCAATTTGCCCAGACTCAAAGTGAGCAAGTAAACACAATATTAACTTCTCTCAATGATCTAAAGCAAACTAGCTCCAATATTGAGAATACAGTTACTTTTTTATGTGAAGAAAACTTGGAACTCAAACGAAAAATAGAACAGATGCAAATGGAATCTAAGAAGGATAAAGAGGAGATAGTTATTCTTGAAAATAAACTGGAAGACATGCAAAAATCTCAAAGAAAAACCAGCATAGAAATAAAAAATGTACCATTGAAAGGTGAAGAGACAAAAAAAGACTTGCTTGAAATGATAGTGAAGCTATCCGAAAACATTAATCTGAAGCTTGTCAAACCAGAAGTTAAGGACATTATAAAAATTAAAAAGAAAGAGAACACCAAAAGTACTATAATAGTGGAATTCACGAACACCTTCATAAGAACGGACATCCTGAAGTGTGCTAAAAATTATAATATAAAAAATAAAACAAACAAACTAAGTGCAAAGCACCTGGGTTTACAATATAATCCTGATGTACCAATCTACATCTCAGAGAACCTCACACCTAAGTCAGCGCGACTGTACTTCTTGGCCCGAGACCTACAAAACACGAAGAACTATAAATATTGCTGGACAAACTACGGCAAAGTTTATATACGGCTGGACGATAACTCCCCCATCATAACTATTACAAGTGAATCACAAGTACATCAATTGCTTAATAAGTGACTATCCTTATTTAAGATAAGTATAGTTTTCATGTTTTTACTATGCTATAATGTGTTTTCATACCTAAACTACAATATAATGGTTCACGATTTTTACAATAAATGCGACTTAATCGCCTTAATATCTATAATTCAAAACAGCTTCACACATTCACGTAATATGTTAGATAAATCAACTTATAATCAAAACTCTATAATGTATGAAATATGTACTCTTACACTAACATTTCTAACTACCAAGTTTTTATTAGAAAATACCTTTAAAATTAGTCACATTAAAAAACAAATATACAGTTATATTGTAATCAACCCCCACACGTTTATTTACACCTCAAATGGTTAGAGAAGATCATCTTATATAAGAATTAGACTCCACAAACATTAATGCACTTACATGTAACATAGAAGACTTATCTAACTACTTACCTCCAGGTTCTCCAAACTTATCAATCATTACACAGAACATTAGAATTATCCATAAAAATTCTAATATTGACGATTTAGAAATAAATCTCGACCTATTGGAAAAAAACATAGACGTTTTAGTCTTAACTGAATGCCGTATAGATCCAAAAAAACCACTACCGAACAAGCCCAATTACGTTACACATAATACAACACTAAAGGTTAACCAAAATGATGGTGTGGTAATTTTTATAAAAAACTCAATTGAACATTCGGTCAAAGAAATAAATCTTTCTGGTGCTTCTTGTTTAGAAATTTCAATATTTACCTACAGCATAATTTGTATATATCGTTCTCCATCTGAAAAAAACCCAGATAATTTTTTAAAATCTCTTGAAACGCATCTTAATTCACCTCACCTTAAAAATAAAAACATAATAATATTGGGAGATATAAATATAAACATAATTGAAGGGAATTGTGATAACTACGGATCTATCTATCTGGACATGCTGGCTGAGCACAATTTACTGCCAGGACATAGATTTGACACAAGAATAAATAGCTGTCTGGACCATATCATAACTAACCTAAATCCCACTAAATTTTCTGCTACCATAGCAGTATTAAATACAACAATAACTGACCATAAAATGGTAAGTATTCATATCTACGATAATAAAAAAATATATAAAGCACCTAAAACAAAAACAATTATAAAATATTCAGAGGCTCTAAACACCTTAAAAGATAAAAATATTAATGAAAACTTAATTACAATAGAAGACCCAGATTCCTTAACCTATGAACTAATTACCAAAATAAATGATTCATTAAATGAAAACACAACAGTTATAAAAATTCCTAACTCTAAGAGAATAATAAAACCATGGATAACACCTGGAATTTTAAAGTGCATAAAAAACAGAAACAAATTACAAAAACAATTAAGTATAGACTCATCAAATGATATTCTAAGAATTACATACCGCAGATATAGAAACTTCTGTAATAACCTGATAAAAAAACTTAAGAATAAATATGAAAGTGATCTATTAGATAAAAGTAAAACAAATAATAAAACGTTATGGAACTGTATAAAAAATATAACTAATCTTAAAAAACAAAAAACTATCAATAAAGAACTTATAAATCTAAAACATAATCCTACAGATTCAGCGGAACATGTTAACAGGTATTTTAATAGTATAGGTAAAAAATTAGCTGAAGACACTAGCATGGATCCAAATATTATAGATGACTATTTCACTATGTTACCCTCTTTACCGAACTCTATTGGAATAATTGAACCAGAACCTGCTGAAATCGCAGCTATCATCGTTGGACTGAAGTCGGAATCAGCAGCTGGGTGGGATAACATACCAACCAAATTCCTCAAAATGTCCATTAATGAAGTAATTCCCATACTTACACGTCTTTCTACTCTAGTTTTTCAACAAGGAATCTTCCCACAGCTCCTTAAAAGGTCAATAATCCACCCAATCTATAAGAGTGGGGATAGAGACGATATAAGCAATTATAGGCCAATCTCGATGCTCCCAGTTATATCCAAAATTATGGAAAAATTAATCAACAACCGAATAATAAATTATCTTAACGCTTTTAATATTCTTTCTAATTCTCAATATGGCTTTCGGCAGGGAAAAAGCACTGAGGATGCTATTTTAGAGCTCACTAAAAATATAACTAATTCTATAGATAACAAACGGAAAACTCTTTGCATCTTTTTAGATCTAAAAAAAGCCTTTGATACCGTCTCTGTCCCCATTCTCCTTCGCAAATTGGAAAAGGTGGGCATAAGAGGATCATTCTTCAATTTAATTGCCGACTATCTTAATAATCGCTCACAGCAGGTTAAACTAGACCAAAATACTTTTAGTAGTGACATACTTTCAACAGGCTACGGTGTTCCGCAGGGTAGTGTCCTCGGACCTACCCTGTTTCTTATTTACATTAACGACTTAACAGATCTCAAACTAGCCAACGGACAAGTTATCTCTTATGCAGACGATACTGCGTTATTATTTCAGGATATTGATTGGCCAAGAGTATTCGATAAAGCTGAACGCGGACTGCGTGTAGTTAATACATGGCTAAACACAAATAGTCTCGCCTTAAACACTAGTAAAACTAACTACATTACCTTTTCCATTTATGATTCTATGCAGCCCGATGCTCACCTAACATTAACATCCCATAATTGTTTGTATAACCCAAATCAACAATGTAGCTGTCCTAAAATTGAGCGAGTTGCTTCAACGAAATATTTGGGCGTAATTATTGATAGAAATTTATCCTGGTATCCACAACTAGATGCCGTCGCTAATAGAGCAAGAAAATTGATTTGGCTTTTTAAATACCTTCGCAAAATATCCGACAAGCAACTAATTACATATATTTACACAACCCTTGTTCAGTCTATCCTGCTTTATTGTATAGTCATCTGGGGAGGCACTTTTAAAACTAACTTTATAAGTATCGAACGGGCACAGAGAACTATTTTAAAAGTCATGCTCAAAAAGAACAGAAGATACAGAACGGCACATTTGTATCATGACGCCGATGTGTTAACTGTGAGAAAATTATATATTTTACAGTGCCTCCTTATAACCCACAAAAATACAACAATTGATTTAAATATTCTTCAAAAACGAAACGCATATAGTGTAATTAAACCTAAAACAGTAAGAACAAATTTTGCTTCCAAACAATTCTCAGCTCAATCTGTAAACCTGTATAATAAAGTAAATAGAATTCTAAACATTTATTCCCTAACATACCGTGAATGTAAAAGAACTTTAACGATCTGGTTGAAATCCTTAACTTATGAAGAAATAGAAAATTTATTATCTTGAACCATTGTACCTAACATAATTATGAACCTACATACTAGTACTTATTATAAAATTAACTTTATCTAATAATGTATAATAAAACATAACTTAGGTATATTATTCAGAATAATATTGAATCTCTAAAATCAC
Organism: Plutella xylostella; assembly: GCF_932276165.1. Lineage (NCBI taxonomy): Eukaryota > Metazoa > Arthropoda > Insecta > Lepidoptera > Plutellidae > Plutella > Plutella xylostella. The sequence goes on along the minus strand of NC_064000.1, from coordinate 9,053,521 downwards.
GAACCTAAGTAACAGTTACATCATTGAATTTATTGTTATGAAACCTAAATACCTACTGTTAAAAGTAACAATAAGCCTTTTGTTTATATAATTTTAACTACATAACTAAATTCATACTTTGCTAAATCATGAAATTATTAACGTAAATTCATACTTTGTACCTACAATACCAACCTTATGTTTATTTAAAATTTTAACTTCTTGGATAATACACTCACGGCAGTGAGAGGGTTCCAGTGAGAAAAAGCAGCAAATTGCTCCTAAACGGAAAAAGCTGACTCAGTGAGTCGCCAGAATATTACCAACTAAAAACGTCAATATTGTGATCAAATTCTAAATTTTCTAAGTGGAACTGTCTCTTTGCACGTGAGTTTATAATAATTATATACATATATAGCTACTTTTCACTGTAACTAAATTAAATATAATGAGTTATCATACCTAAAATATTGTTATATGCATAATTTTAACTTCATAAGTAAACAAGAATGTAATATTGGACAATAAGAGCGGGCCTCTTCAAATACAGGTTTATACTTAACTGGAGAGTCCCAAACCCTGTAATGTACCACTTGTTTTTGTGAATAAAGAATTTATTCATTTATTCATTTATTCAATTAATATTGAAATCTTAGAGATATATATATTGGGAAACTTAACTACTTATACAATACAATAATACTTATTTATGCTTGAGAATCGAAATAATCCTGAACTAGCCTATTGCATACTGTTGACAGACTATTTGCGAAGATGTCTATTTCAGTATGCTTAGAGATAAGTTTATTGATAGCATGCGGTACGCGCCAGAAGAATGAATTTTGACAATAATTAGTAGAAACGAGGGGTATGTAAAAAAGGGAGGGATTGCGCATGAGCTTTGAGGGAGCAAGGATTTTTATATAATTAAGTAAATGGGGACTATCAATAATGTTATGCAAAATTTTTATAAAAAAGCAAATGTCTGCGATATTACGACGATTGTAGAGTGGTAAAAGATGGTGACGCTTGCAACGAGCATTATAACTAGGATCATTTATACCTGTCCTGTAGGTTAGGTATCTGAGAAACCTCCGCTGGATGCCTTCAATCCTTGTGACATATTCCTGGTATCTCGGATTCCATACCTGAGAAGCATATTCAAGAGTACTGCGTTTAAAACTATCTGAGCCGGAAAAAACACGGAGTCTAACTAGTCTTTGTCACTTTTACTGTACTTTGTCTAAGTGTAGCAGTGCATTATCCAAAAATTACAAGTAGGTATTTTAATTTTTTAAGACTCAAATTGGATAACTAGTCAATAGTAGGCGTGGAAACTAGTAAAACATCTGGTATCGTAATGCAGGTGGACTGCGAAAGTTCACATTCTTCAAACTAAATCCCTGCTACGACTCTACTACGAGCCCGCTACGTCTTTGCTACGACTACGCTACGAGTCTGCTACGACTCTGCTACGAGCCTGCTACGACTCTACTACGACTTTGCTACGAGCTTGTTACGACTTTTATTAACACCTACCAAAATACACTACCTGGATACAAGTTTAGTGTGCTCTTGTATTTCATTGCAATGGCTGTATCAATATTTTGGAACTTCCCTGTATTTTCAATGTGAAGACAAACTTCTTTATGTAATTTGAACGGTGATATTGTGTCTGCGAATCCTGCGATGTTCATAACAATTCCAATTCAATTAGTAAGCCCTAACTCCAGGTGCAGTCTGCCTAGCATAAATACAGGATGCATGTTCTTGACCTACACTCGAGAGTACCAGGCGCACATACAAGCAAGGGCAGTGGCGCAAGGCTGCTCCTGTCTCCAAGGACCCACTCAGATGCACTTAGTCATTTTATATTCACACAGCTTGTTAACATCTAAAGCTCGCCCCGCTGAAGGTTTCTTTACAGTTCTTAGTGAAATCAGTGCATCTTTATTAGCGGTACGACGTCTTTATAGCGTCGCTCTTATGCATAAAGGATGCAAGCTCTTGACCCGCCCTCGTGCGACCAGGCGGCCAGACAGGCCGGGGAAGTGGCGGGAGACTAGTTCTACGTGTAATAGAAACTATAGCTTTATCGTAGGTATATTCATGACAATTGTACAGTTTGTATTTTAGCTTGTCGGACACAAATACTCAAGAGCTACCCTTACACTAGGTTTGACGCTGTGATGAAAATATTGACAAGGAACATTTTTGTCCGTAGGTTACTTACACTTTGTGTAGCCTTTAGATATTTTTATCCGTAATCTAATCTACTTACTTCCACTCAGCTAGGTACTTCTTTATATTATAAAAATAGAAGACAAAAAGAATGAAATAGGCCGTCCATGTAGGTCAAATAGCGTGAGATACCAGGGCGGCATAGCTATAACAGAGTTACAGGCACTTGTATGAAGGGGCTAAGGAGGTGCAAGCTTCGGATATTTCTAGATAAACAACAATGGAGATAGGAATTCGCTCAACATGTTCATACTGAATACCTGATGCTGCAGTATTTAAGCTGCTTTGAGAAATTTTGAAGGATTTTACAAAGTTTTCGCAGTTTCGTACTCAAAGAAGTGGCAGGGGAAAAATGTGTTTGGTGCTGCCTCGAGCTTAGGTTAAAAACAAAAATAAATTACCTTCAATTTACTGACTTAAATGAATTAATTCGTACTTACCTCAATATTCAAATACATTTGCTACTTCTAATGATGATAGAAAATTACCTGCCTATTCAAAGTCAGAACTGACACAAATACATTGATTGATTGATGATCTAGAACTATAACTAGGTACCTATAAACTATTACTTATTATCAAATCATAACGGTTGTTCTCAGTTGATAAATAAAAATACCTAGTTAAATTCATATGAAAAATCCTACATACATGTATGTGTTTGGTGAGGGCTTTGAATTCCTATTTATACAACAGAATTGTAAGCGAATATTTTCAAAAGCAATATTAATTTTGTTTTACCACATTTTTCGGTTGGGTTGTAGCCTCATGTCTCATTTATTATAATTAGCTCTTGATCTACAAAAGCCACGTTTTTCGTATTATTAGCTACTATGTTCATATAAAAATATTTATTTTAATAATTGATAAAAATTACTGAACTAATGTAAATTTGTGTAGGTACTACAATTAACTTAAATTCATTAGAGTAAAATACTATTTATAAGTAAATATACTCACGGGCAATGAAAAAGTACCATTGAGAAAATCGCCAATTTACTCCTAAACGGAATAAAAACTTAATGTCGCCTTCTGCAATATTTTATTAAATTTAATGGTGCATCAGAATATAAATACGTACCTAAATATGTTGTAACAATTTCATATTAAAAGTTTTAAAAAATTGAGGTCATTTGGTGTCAGTATTTTGTAAGTGGAACTGTTTCATTGCACGTGAGTGTAGTATGGTACAAATTTAACTGCGTTAAATGCTTTAAGCAATACTGGAATAACAATTAAAATTTTGTCAGAACAAGCAAAATTTATCTAAATGAATGCCGCCCGTGACCCACATTCTGTCGGAGCTTTCGAGAAAAAAAGTAACATGATGTTACGTACAGAGCGGGGGTAGGGCCCCGACGGTACTCCAGGGGGGCTACTGTCGCCTCTCACTTAGTACTAAAATTAAAGCAGGAACTTACGTCAGGATACTTCTTAAATCGTCTAGCAAGAGTAGTCCCGCCGAAGGGTCACTCTATATGACGAAAAACTAAGTTTCGAAGTGTTGCTGCGCGAGCCACGACTCTATCTCGTTGTAGGTAACGTACCGATTGGACGAAAGCTTTCATTCGTTCCTTTTTCGTCAGTATAGAGTAACCCCCTGTGCCGTCTATCGCGATGTTATCGGAGAAGTCGGCTCCTTCCAGAAATATCTGCTCCGAGGTCGGACACATGATACGTCAAGATGCGAGACTGATGAGGCTCTTTTTCTGGCTTTATGTGGTCAGTTTATTTAGAAATAATAGAGATCTGGTTCTACTCGTGTTTAGTAATAATGTGGGTCGATTAGCTGAATCGGAGTATAGCTCTCTTTGGTTCTTCGAAGAGTGATGATTTCTTGAATTGGCACCAATTGATTGTTGAATTGGTATTCATTTGTAAAATGGCAATCGAGTTACACTTCCGATGTTGTATTAATACGTAGATATTAATTATTTTTTAATATTTCTTATTTCATCTGAAAACAGGAATTTTTAAATTATTAAGGAAACATCATACTTAAATTAATATGAATTAACATAATCAAATAAATTGCCTCCAGAATCCGAATTCGAATGACATAAATAATAAACACAAGGTCGCAAAAATTCGCACTAACAATCCTGTGTACCTACCTTGTCAACAAGAGCGGCCGGCGACAGTAATGATTCTCCGCCACCTCGCGACTCTCACAGCATTCGTCAGAATCAGGCGCCCGTCCCTCGCGGCGGCGGCGGCCGGCAGTGCCCCGGCAGCGCGCGGCCCGGCACCCGCTCCGCCGCACCGCACAGAATAAGCCCGCGCAAACGAAACATTCCTAATTCAAAATAACAAAATAGAACAATGCGTTCTTAATTTAAAAATAGCGGTTCACGTGCAAATATCAAAATAGGACCAAAGAGGATGCATATTATTTTTCAAATAGTGCCGTTGTTGTAGAAATATTTTTATACTTAACGAAATATATTGTATTAAGTAATTGTTAGAAATATACAACCCCGTAGTGTAGACGTGTTAGAAATTGGTAGTTTATATTGAATGTTTCATGTTGTGAGATTGACGGTTTTTGTAAGTATCTGAAGGAACGAACTTTATTGTTATTAATTAATATATTGCTTATAAATAATACGATATTAATAGTATGCACTAAAGCGCGGTTATTGTGCGGTGGGTTGCTATGGGGTAAGCCGCACATGATCGAAAACAAACCTCGCTATATATTGGAGCTTCAATAAGGCTTTAGCCAATATTGTACTAGGAGAGCAGATGCACAAACCATATCAGACTATTTGATTTGTGATCAGATAGATCGAGAGCTCAGAAATCTGGATGCGGTTGTTTATTTATTTATTGTTGTTGTTGGTTGTTAGCGGATTTCAAATGATCATTTTTCAGCCAATAAAACAAAATCTCATAGTCATTATGATATTCACAATGCAAAATAGGAAATATTAATTTTGCAGTGTTGTTTCTGTTTCATTAAATACACAGCTGAATCCATGCCTCTGTACTTGATTATCTTGTAGTTTAATTAACCAGGACGTATTTACTGACTGTAAATAAATATGTACTTTATTCTGCTGTGAAAATATTAGTATTGAAATCGAAATTGAACTTACTAGTTATATGCTGTGTCTACCAGATGGTGTAGTGGATAGTGACTCTGACTGCTACGCCAAAGGTCCCGGGTTCGATTCTCGGACGGGCAGACAATTATTTAAAGACACATTTGATCTTGGATTGCAACCCCTTGCATGCATTGTCTGATATCACCAACATTGATTGTGGCAACAAACCTCCAACCCAAGGAGGCCCATGTGCAGTGGTTATTACTTGATATCTAGGTATTTGCGTTTCCTATCTATGTATAGTTTTGGTGTACTATTATCATACTTTAAATTGCTCGTGAGTGTAGCTATAATTTTTATGATAATATGAATCCATATGTTTATCCATGAGTAAAATCCTCGTTATCACCCGGAGTTCATCAATCTGCCTCCACTCGACATGTTCCCTGAAGAGGATCAGGGTTCACCATAATCTGTGGCAGCTGGCGCGCGACCGCGCCGGACGATACAGGTTGCTTCGGAATTTTATACAGGATGTTGCAAAAGTGGTATACCCTCTATTATAATTAGCTGTAGCCCGCAAGCTGCGCTTCTCCTGAAAAAGTTTAACCATGGGGATTCCGGAATTAAAGAAGCCTCTATCATAAGTTCAATATAATATCCAATGTGTCATTTTAGAAAGAAAGAAAGAAAAGATATTTATTTAGTACTACACAAATACACCACTTACACAGAAACATATACGCTAATAACACAAACACAGATAGTACACAAAAAAGAAAAAAAAAACATACCAAATTTCATCAAAATTGATTCACCCTTTTTCTCGTTAAAGAGTAGATAACAAACGCATCCATCCATGCATCAATACTTCCAAACTTCAGCGTTTAGAATATTTTATCCGTTCCCACGCTCATATTTAAGCCTTAAAACGATTTCTGTTGTTGTGTAGATCTTTACACCATTTTCTATCTATTTCCAACTAAACTTACCCTACTCAAGGCTCTTTGCATTCATTCATACTGCTCGTATAGAGCACATGTTCTGAAAACATATTATTTCCCGGAATCCTCTTACGACTCACAATCTCCCTGTAAGAGAGTGCCTCATACCTTATACCTGACCCTAAATCACTGTACAAAGGAGGAATTACACATATACATGTGTTGTGTAGGGTGTTAAAATGGTAGGTTTAGTAGGGGATGCTGACTCAGGTTTATTATCAGGTTAAAATATTGTCTTTTCCATAAAAACTTTTTGTAAAGTATCATTTTACTACAATTTATTAGGGTTCCGTAGCCAAAATGGCAAAAACGGAACCCTTATAGTTTCGTCATGTCCGTCTGTCCGTCTGTCCGTCTGTCCGTCTGTCACAGCCGATTTACTCGGAAACTATAAGTACTACAGTGATGAAATTTGATGGGAATATGTGTTGTATGAACCGCTACAAAAATATGACACTAAATAGTAAAAAAAAGAATTGGGGGTGGGGCCCCCCATACATGTAACTGAGGGATGAAATTTTTTTTTTCGATGTACATACCCGTGTGGGGTATCAATGGAAAGGTCTTTTAAAATGATATAAAGTTTTCTAAAAAACATTTTTCTTAAAGTGAACGGTTTTTGAGATATCAGCTCTCAAAGTCGTAAAAAGTATGTCCCCCCCCCTCTATTTTTATAACTACGGGGTATAAAATTCTAAAAAAAATAGAGGTGATGCATGCTAATTAACTCTTTCAACGATTTTTGGTTTGATCAAAGTATCTCTTATAGTTTTTGAGATAGGTTGATTTAAGCTACGGAACCCTTTGTGCGCGAGCCCGACTCGCACTTGGCCGGTTTTTTTAATATAAAACGAATTTTAAAAAAATACAACTAAGTTTTTATAGAATGATCTCTTTAGTCAACCCCTTTCGGCTCATTTTAGCATTTTTGCAACACCCTGTGTATCATTGTAAATTATGAGGAAGCCATAGTGAATAGTGACAGAGAGCAATGGCCGGATGGCAGGTGGTCGCTTCCTTCCTCTATGAAGATGCAACGTTTACTATTGTAGAATAGAATAAGTACCTACTTTGAATAGACAATTGGAAAGGCTTAATTAATTTATGGTAAACTCGACCGAACTACATATGTTAAAATATCTTCCACTGAAACTGATTTAAAAGTTATTTCTAGTTATTAAATTCCTTGAATTTTCTGCACAATGGTTTCGTAATTGGTTGCCGACCAGGATTCTTAATTTTAAAACAATCGTCATCATTTGAAGTTCTGGCAAAGTACCTAAACGGCGTGCCAAGTGTTAGTTCTGATAGTTACCTTAAATATTACGGTTACTAACCTTTTTCTTATATACATAATTTCTTACATAGAGCCATGCGAATCTATGCAATAGCTCGTGATTTCTTTATTCTCTTTCTTCAAATTATGCATATCAGACGTGGATATGTCACTGAGGTCCCTCCCGAGCCCTCATCAGCCCCCCCCCCCTACCCCCCTGCCCCCCAGGGGTCGAGGGTCGAGGCTCGTCAGGGACACGCACTTGTTATCGACGACTGTTTCATTCATATTCAGATCAGGACTCCTGGGACACTGGATTATGGAGCGTGTGCGGATTGACACATTTAGGTTTACATACCGACTTCTCTACAGAAAGGAATGGCAGTATCATTATCAGAGGACCACAGGAAGTCTATGTTCTTGCAGTGTGGAATAAGCGAATCAGTTTTTTTAGCGATTAAATTATCTTCTCACTAGCTTTTATCGCGAGCTTCGCTACGCCTTAAAACGCTTACCCGTGAGGATTCCGGGATAAAAAGTACCGTTTATGGTAAGCAAGCCAAGTTTAATAAAAAATATTATAGCGCCTATATACCCTGAAGGATTAACAAACATCTATCTATCCATACTTTCAAACTTTCCGCTTATAATATTTAGTAGGATGGTCTGTAACTAAAACATGGAGATTAAAGAATCTTCGACTTAAATTTCTTCTTGGTTTGTGTACGGATACGAAAAAGGCAGAAATCTTTAACATAATCTATTCATTGTGAGTCGCATTGCTATCGTTAATTTCCCCAGAATACCTACTCTCACCTGAGCTGATCTACATACAGGATGCTCCTGGCTCGGATGTTAGCAGTCCTCGGGGACAGACCCTTTATCTATTTGAATTTCAGAACTTATCTATGCCTAAGATACGTAACTTACTAACAATAATCTCAATATGAAGATTATTTATTTAGGTGTTTGAAACAATATTGTGTCAAATGTTCCTCAAAGAAACATAGTTACCTACATCCAAAGTATTATACAGGGTGTTGCAAAATTGGTATACTAAGCCGAAACCTACATCTGCAGCATGGTATATCTAAGCCCGAATCTGAAATCAAAATTTGGAAATTCGCGAAAAAAAATATATTTTCCCATAGTAAAAAGTCACGTGACCAACAAAGTTTCTATGGAAAATGAAAATTTTTTTTCGCGAATTTTCAAATTCTGATTTCAGTTTCAGGCTTAGATATACCATGCTGCACATGTTTTCAGAACATGTGCTCTATACGAGCAGTATGAATGAATGCGAAGAGGCTTGAGTAGGGTAAGTTTAGTTGGAAATAGATAGAAATAAGCTGTAAAGATCTACACAACAACAGAAATCGTTTTGGGAGCGGGAAAGCGGATAAAATTCTACTTATATTATAAACGCTGAAGTTTGGAAGTATTGATGCATGGATGGATGCGTTTGTTACCAACGGTTTAGCGAGAAAACGGCTGAATCAATTTTGATGAAATTTGGTATGGAAAATGACACTTTGGATATTACTAGACTTATGATAGAGGCTTTTTTTATTTCCGGAATTTCCATGGGAAACCTTTTCAGGATAAGCGCAGCTCGAGCGAGCGCTACAGCTCATTATATACAAAATGTTGCAAAAGTGGTATACTGTTAATCCGAAGGGGAGTTAGTTACTCAAGCGGACATTTTAAACAACTATGTTCTAAGACTTTTGGAAATTCCGTATAAAATTCCGAAGCACCCTGTATCGTCCGGCGCGGTCGCGCGCCGGCTGCCGGAGATTATGGTGAACCCTGATCCTCTTCAGGGAACATGTTGAGTGGAGGCAGATTGATGAACTCCGGGTGATGACGAGGATTTCACTCATGGATAAACATACGGATTCTTATTATCATAAAAATATTGCTACACTCACAACTCACGAGCAATGAAAAGTATCATAATAGTACTCCAAAACTATATAAATTGTATATAAGAAAGGCAAATAGATAGCAAGTAATAACCACTGCAGGGCAAGTGCCTCCTCCAAGCTTGGAGAGTTGTTTCAAATTCTGATTTCAGTTTCAGGCTTAGATATACCATGCTGCACATGTAGGTTTCGGCTTAGTATACCCTTTTTGCAACACCCTGTAAATCTAATAACGAATGGCGTTGAAATAAAAGAAAGAAAACTCCTGAAACGGTTCTTTAAGTCGTTCATCTACGGTTCGGCCAGGGGCCCAAAAACCGTCCGATTATGAAAATCTATTTGGAAACCTCTCAAGTATGCGCCCAACACTAGCCGAACCCCAGCCCATCCCTAGCCAAGTCTTAACCGAGCCACGAGCCACAGCCGACCCCTGGCCGCATCGGATCCCTGAGGTCCAGTTTCGTTTAATCGAGTATGCCCGATCGATCCATACGATATCACTGTTCCATGCTCACTTGCCTTGTCTAATTCTTGTCATTTGCTCTGATTCGAAGGTTTGTGTCTGTCTGTATATCTTTATACCGCATCTATCTGTCTTGCGTTGTATACATAAAAAAGAGATTTGGTTCAAGAGTATTAAATTTAGTATCTTCTGTTTTTATTATAGTGTCACAAATAATACTGATATAAGTCTAGTGAACTTTATTTATTATGCTATTATAAATTTAAATCATCAGATTGTAAAATCATAAATAATGCTTTTGTTTGCAGCTTATTATTTTTTATGCATCTGTTGCCAATGCCCATACTAAGGTATTCTGAACCAATACTGAAATGCTGAAAAGTATCATGATATAAAAGCTTTTCACCATAACGAACAAATGATTTCATCTATTCGAAATAATTAATATTTTGCGATTGATACTTAATGAAAGTACTTATGTTCATAAAAATAAAATATCCGAATCAATTCTTTAAATAACATTTTATTGCCTATTGACCTATAAAGTTTATTACAAATATAAACTAAGAAGTCACATTACTTTTAAATGTGGCTTTTCGAAGGATTTTCGTTTCAAATAACTAACAATAAATATTATTATAAGAGTTTATGGCATAATTAAAAAAACTTTCATCATCACAACCCATCAAGTCTCCACTGCTGTAGCACAGGTCTCCTTTCAGTGAAGGAAGGGTTTTTTTGAAGGGGAAATAAGCTTTGATACGTAATAATTATCGTTTGGCAGTTTATATTGTTACACATCATCATCATCATCATGATCAGTTTATATTGTTATACATCATCATCAGATCGTAGTCGACCACTGCTAGACATAAGCCAAAACAAGCAGCGTCACAACACTCGGTTTGCCTGTTCGGCGTCTCCACTAGAAAACTCGTTAGCCCCACCACCGGTCATATAGCCGGCCCACTGCCAGTTCAGCTTGCAGATTTTAAGAGCTATGTCTGCTACTCGAGTTTCCTTACAAATTATACATAACAATTAAACAGTCAAGGTCTTAGCAGTAGCTGTTGAAGAAGAAAGTTTTGTATGGACGAGGTTTTCAGCACTAGCCAAAATGTTAACCATTCTGGCATATTGTCGGAGGTTTCTCAGAATAAAAAAGACGAAAGAGACAAGAGAGACAATACCCAAATTTGTCACAGCAAAGGAAAGAGAGGAAGTACTCAAAATAAGCATAAAACAAACACAAGAGTTTCACTTCCGCGAAGAAATAGGAAGATTGCGTGCCGAAGGAAAGGTTGCAAAGAAAAGTTCACTGTACACGTTAAATCCTATCATGGATAAGGATGGAATAATCAGAGTCGGTGGACGCATTCATTTGGCTCAAGTAACATATGAAAAACGACATCCAGTAATATTGCCCGCCAAGTCACACCTTACAACATTAATTGTTGTGGAAGCCCATAAGATAACTCTACATGGAGGTCCGCAAGTAATGCATAACTATTTGAGGTCAAGGTATTGGATTATTCGAGGCAAGGATCAAGTAAAAAAATGCTACAGAGAGTGTGTCACATGCTTACGGTACTCCAGGCAAAGTAATAATCAATTGATGGGTCAGTTACCAGAAGCACGACTTAAACCGAGCAAACCATTCCAAGCTTCAGGAGTTGATTATGCTGGCCCTATCAACATTAAGTTTTCACCTGGAAGAGGAGCCAAGTCGTACAAAGGATACATTGCCCTATTTGTTTGTATGGTCACGAGGGCCATACACTTGGAAGCGGTCTCAGACTTGTCCACACAAGGATTTATCGCGGCGTACAGAAGATTTACAGCAAGAAGAGGTCATTGCCAAGATTTGTATAGTGATAATGGAACGAATTTCGTCGGCGCTGACAGACAACTAAAGGAGATGTTAACGAGTGCTAAATCACAATTACATCAAGACATTGCGAGTCTGCTAACTCTAGAAGGAACCTCTTGGCACTTTATACCACCAGGCGCACCAAACTTTGGTGGACTATGGGAGGCAGGAGTGCGCTCTACAAAGTCACATATGAAAAGAGTTATTGGTGATTCGATCCTCACCTTCGAAGAACTGACAACAGTGTTAACCCAAATCGAGGCATGCCTCAATTCGCGTCCTTTAACAAAGCTAAGCGATAATCCAGATGACCCATTGCCTCTGACACCTGGGCATTTTTTGGTAGGTGAGCCGTTATTAAACATTCCTGATGAAGACGCTACTTATACGCATGTTACAGGATTGCAACGTTGGAGACTTGTACAAAAAATCGTTAATGATTTTTGGAAAAGATGGTCTGATGAATACCTTGTTACGCTTAATCAGAGACATAAATGGAACAATGTGTTACCTGAACCCCAGATAGACGACGTAGTTATTATTAAGGATAACAATTTACCACCAGCCAAATGGCTTTTATGTAGAATTGTAGAGAAACATACCGGTAAGGATAACATTACTCGTGTTGTTACTGTTAAATGCAAAAATTCTTTGGTAAAGAGGCCATGTAACAAACTATGTTTTTTACCTAAGACTACGTAGGATAACTATGCGGAGTGGGGATACCCCGACAAGTTCATTAGTAGCTCCGTAATAATTCGGCCCTTAAAATTGCATAACCATGTCTAAAACAGTGGAAAGTGTAATACGTGAACTCCAAAAGACACTAGAAAGTCTAGTTATTAAAGTCAGTGCTCTGGAGCTAAAGATTGGTGAGCAAAGTGCAATAATTGCTAGCCAGTCGAGTCTGATATCTCGCATCAGTCCGCCATCACCAGCAGTAGCCACGCCCACTCGCGAGACAACTACCCCCAAGGTGACGCCGCAGCCAGCACCGGCCCGCAACGCGCAAGCAGCGCTACAGCGCCCGGTCCGCCAGGCCCGTTTAGCAGCTACCGCAGCGATCAGCGGAGGAAAAAGCGCTGCAACGACCGTTGGAGTGAAACAGGTACAGCCCCGTGCGTCACTCGGCGAGCGCTCCGCCGCCGCCGCCGCCGCCGCCGTAGCCGAAGTTCGAACATCCAACGGACGAACATCCAGCGCGGTGGCCACTAAAGGAGAGTCTGTTCCGCTTAGCAAAATAGAAAATACTCATGGTGATAGTAAGGAAAGTGAATGGACCATAGTGGGGAAAAGTAAACGTCCACGAAATGCCCGTTCACATAATACTGTTATTGAAGGCGTCGGTAAACAGAATTACGGAATCAAAACCGTAAAAAAGTTAAAATACATTCAGGCTTGGATGTTCGCCCCAACTACAACGACTGACCTTATCATTGACTTCCTAAAAAAGGTGATACCGTCACTGACTACGCATGAAGAATTTCATGTTGAGAAACGTGTCATCAACACGGACAGACACTCGTCCTTTATAATCGGCATACGTGAAGACAAGTTTGACGAACTTAAAACTCCCACTCTATGGCCACCGGGTGTAAAATACTCGGACTGGTTTCTCGCTCGTCCCCGCCACCAGCGGGGCCACCGTGAGTCATCCCCAACCCGAGGCAGCGGCTCCGCGCCCCGCGCCGCCGCCGCCTCCGACTAGCCCCGACGCCGCCCGAGCGCCGCCGGCCACTGCGCGACCAGCTCCGCCGACTTACATTACTGTGACTCACCAAAATGCCCAGTCACTTAACAATAAGACAAGGCGCCTCGAAGCGCTGCTACTGCACGATTTAAAATGTGATATTTTAGCGATAAGTGAGCACTGGTTACCAGTAGATAAGTTAAAGTCCACAACTATCCTTAATTATAAACTTGTGTCGAGTTACTGTCGTCCCAACATTGAGCATGGTGGCACTTGCATTTATATTAAAAATAATTTAAAAGCCCAACCTATTGCCGAATTGTGCAGTCTATCTGTAGAACAGGTTTGCGAAGTGTCTGCGGTTAAACTCGTAGACTTAGGACTAGCGGTAGTTTGTGTGTATCGCTCTAATTTGACGCACTGTAATGAATTCTTCCCCGTGTTCGAGTCTTTGCTGAGCGAAATTGTTGTACTTAATTTTCCTAGCGTAATCATTGTAGGAGATTTTAATATTGATACCTTAGTAGTGTCACATAATAACAAAATGCTACTTGACACAATCACATCGTATGACATGGTGAATATTGTGGATTTCCCAACGCGCGTGCATGGGACATCCAGCACATCCCTGGACCACGTCTACGTGCGGCGCCGCTCGGGGGGGCCCGGCGGCGCGCGCGCTGCGCCCGTCACTACGCACATCGGCGACCACCTCGCCGTGCGCGCGCAGCTAGACTGTGCGCCTCCGTCTCGCGCGCCCCACACTGCGCGGATCAGAGAAATGAGTCGTGCTAATAAAATGAACTTTGTTGCCGCCGTACGAAGCGTCGACTGGGAAGCCATCTACACTGCACCAGCCGATAGTACCGACGTGCTTGCAACACGTATTCTTGAGATACTGAGCAGTAAATTTAGTATATGCTTCCCCTATAAATCCAAGACGTTTACTGCAAAGAGTGAGCGTTGGATATCGGAACACACTCTTAACATTAAAAGATTACTGTTCGACCTACTAGAACTCAACTCTAAAATTGACGATCCAGACTTGCACACTATGGTGAACGAAACGACGGACAAGTACAAAAGTATGCTAGCTCTGGAGCGCACGAGTTACTTTACTCAAAAAATTGCCAGTAACGAGAACAAGTGCAAGGCAATGTGGGGCGTGATTAACACTGAGCTGGACCGCGGCAACCGCTGCTCACTCGATATTACCGCTTTGGTGAAAAGTCCTGATGGCTCAAACTACTCATCCAAACGAGAGCTACTCGATGCGATGAATGAGCAGTTCGTTGGCGCGGCGGCGGCGTGCGGCGCGCCGGCCGCGGCCGTGCCGCTCGCGCTGGCCATGCTGCACGGGACGCGCCGCCCACTCGACCACTCTCTTCGACTCAAGCCATTTACTCCGCATGAAGTTTACGCGATTATCGTGAAAAGGATACCCCGCAAACCGAGCAAAGATATTTATAATATATCTTGCGAACTACTGAGCCTTGTAGCTGACTCGGTCGCCGTCGCCTTATCCACCCTATACAATCGATGTATAAAGGAAGGCATCTACCCAGCAAGCCTCAAACGGGTGAAAATATCACCGCTGTATAAGGGAAAGGGTAAGAGAGAAGACGGCAATGCATACAGACCAGTCGCTATAATACCTACACCAGCAAAGGTCCTGGAGAACGGACTAAGCGCACGGCTCACAATGTTCCTGGATGCTGGTAACCTCCTCTCCGATAAACAGTTCGCGTACAGAGCTGGCCGGTCCACCACGGACCTCGCGCGGGAGGTGGTGTGGGGAGTGCTGTCCGCACGAGAGTCCAACCGGCACGTCGCTGTACTCTGCTGTGACTTGTCGCGTGCCTTCGATGTGGCCGACCACTCCGTCATAGCTGCGAAACTCGAACACTACGGCATCAGGGGCCCAGCCTTGCAGCTCCTAGTTGACTTCATGTCTAACAGAGTGCAAACTGTGGTAGGCGAGGGAGGTGCATCTAGGTCGCGAGAAATGGGTACTGACCTCGGCGTTCCACAAGGTTCGTCGCTGTCAAATATCATCTTCTCGCTACTAATGAACGACCTCCCAAATTCCATTCCTGATGCCCAAGTCACCATGTACGCGGATGACGTGGCCGCGACGGTCACGGGCAGCTCGGTCGACGACCTGGAGCGGCGGCTGTGTCTGGTCGCTGGGCAGCTAGCACACTGGTTTCAGGCTAACGGGCTTGCACTCAACCCTAAAAAAACTCAGGTGATGCTGTTCAACCTGGCCGGTAGACGCAGCCGTCCTCTACAAGTGAAAGTAGGGAGCGAAGACCTGTTCCAGGTCGATACATCTTGCTTCCTCGGATTCAAAGTCGACTGTGGCTTGTCCTGGAGTGACCATATAGATTGGCTCTGCGGACGCCTGGGCGGCGCTTGCTTCGCTCTCCAGAGACTTGCAGGAACGGTGCCGCGCGAGGTGGCCAGATCTTGCTATTTTGCGACGATCCAATCCCTCCTCACGTACGGGATCGAGCTGTGGGGCCGCGCGGCGGACTGGCACCGGGCATTCGTAATGCAGAAGCGGGCAGTGCGCGCTATGGCTCGAATTAAGTCAGATGAGTCGGCACGCCAGTATTTCGTTTCTCTGGAGATACTGACGTGTCCATCACTGTACATACTTAGTGTAGCCTTGTTTGTGCGGAAGAACCTGCACTTGTATAAAGAATGCCGGGGAGCCCGCCGCCGCGGCCAGCTGCTCGACGTGCAGCACAGGCTCGCGAGGAGCGAGCAGTCCGTGTATGTGTGTGGTCCGGGAATCTACAATAAACTACCTACTGATATAAAAAGTATGCAGACACTACAAGGATTTAAATACAAACTCAAAAAATGGCTCGCTACGCAGGCATTCTACACGGTAGGAGAATTCATCGACAGGTAGAATTAATGATTGTCTCTTTATCTGACAATTTCTATTTTAATAATGTAGGTACCTATCAATGTGATAATTTTAATTTGTTTTTATATTATATTATTTTATTATTTGTTACTGTGACATTGAAACTAATTGAATTTTCGTAATTATTCTATTTTATCTTGACATTGTTTGTGACAATTTTTGGATATATAATTATTTAATTTTAACTTTGGTGTACTGATGTATAACTTTTAATATTGACATGTAATGAATAATTATCAATAAACAAATCTAATCTAATCTAATCTATGCTCATCATTATTAAGTATCGTTTAATCTACAACAGCATGCTAGCCACATATTGTTTAAGAAGTTGTTTGTTTTTATGTTTCATTAGTCATGAGGGAGGTCAAAGGGTGTAAGTTTGTGTATTTTTATAAATTATTTGGTTTAGTTGCTTGTTGCCATTGTGTATAAGATATGTTTATTTAAAGGCAGAGTTGTCACGGTGGGCGGTAGGGTAGCTTTGAGACGTAAGGTGCTTGTTATAATGGTTAGATTTTCTAAGCCCACCCAACATAACTATGTTGTTTATTTTTTATTTCGATAAATTTAAACTCTTAATTTGTATTGTTTTCTTATAGGTTGAATCGGACATGGTCCTCGGTGGGCGGAATGTTCAGTTTATAAGTTTATAGTTGTGAAGTCTGCTCATAGATGGCGTTGTAGGTAGTCGTGTACATCGCGGTATGGTTTCGTTTTAGCTTATGTATTTATATTTTGTATGAAATTGTAGATGGCTCCCTGAAAACAACTAAAATAAACGGTTATTCTTAATATTACGAGGTTTCATTGTGAATTGTGATTATGATCAATAAGTGCTAGAAAATAGAGTTTACATTATGGTAACACCTTCAACCTTTGTGTCTGTTTGAGACTAGGCTGTAAGACCAACGAGCCACATCGCTGCCGTTGCGGGGACCCCGTCGACCAGCTAGGCCACCACGGCCTCTCCTGTCAGCGGAGTGCCGGCCGATTACCCCGCCACGCGGCCCTTAACGACGTCATACGTCGGGCCTTTGCGAGCGCCGGAATCCCCGCCATTCTGGAGCCAACCGGCCTGGCGAGAGACGACGGGAAGAGGCCCGACGGTATGACCGTAATGCCCTGGAAGTACGGGAAATGCCTAGTGTGGGACGCCACCTGCACCGACACAGTGGCCCCCTCCCACATCCAGGGTAGTGCCGCGGCGGCGGGCACGGCGGCGGCTGCTGCAGAAAACCTCAAACGGCGCAAATACAACGGTCTGTCTGACAGCTACATATTTGTGCCGTTTGGGGTTGAGACCCTGGGGCCGTGGGGACCCGAAGCGCGACGATTAGTAAAAGAACTTTCGTCGCGCCTGGTCGAGGTATCAAGGGACCAGAGGGCTGGCAGCTATCTCAGCCAGCGCATCAGCCTGGCTATACAGAGAGGGAACGCTGCCAGCCTCCTCGGAACCATCCCGGGCGACGGCAGCGAACTAAAAGAAATATTCTACCTTTGATAAACTCCTGTTTATTAAGGGTAGAATATTTCCAGGCCAGTTATAAGTATTTTATATTATTATCATTTTTATTTGTAAAATATCTAGATAGTTTAGTTAAATAATAAGTACTTAATATTTTATTTTAATAATAACTTGCACCATCAAAAAAAAAAAAAAAAAAAACAATTAAACATTACTCGCTTTACCTCGTCTTAATATTATAGCTAACTGGTTTGTGGGAGTATAATAGAACCCGAGATCGCAGTAAATAAGCTCGGGGCAGGTCCGAGGCGGTATTTATTATTGAGGATCGCGGAGAGATTTACTGCCTCGCGCTGACCCGCGCCGGGCTCTCCGAGTGCCGCTCAAATATGTACCGTCTAGAGGTATTACTGCTATCCATCTATTATCTATCTATGTATAAACTGTCCGATACCCATATTACTCGTACAGGTTCCGCCTAGTTTGGGGTCGGATGGCCGTGTGTGAGATGTCCCCACATATTATTATTATTATTACAGTCACGGGCAATGAAAAATTTCCACTCACAAAATTTCAAGACCAAAAGACCCTAATTTTTTCAAACATTTCATTAAAAAATATAACAAAATATGATTGTGTTCAGTTGGTCATATCCTGATGCTTTGTTAAATGTACTTCAATGTTGGAAGAGGCGTCATTAACCTAGAATTTTCCGTTTAGGAGTAATTTGGTATTTTTCTCAGGTTCCACCTTTTCATTGCCCGTGAGTGTATTTTATAACAAATTCAAAAATCAGAAAAAAAACATTCTTATATTACTGCCACTGACTTGGTACGTTTTGTTCTCCTTCATTGATACCTCTGAAAGACTGGCTTCTTTTACCCATTGCAAAGGTAGGGTAAACTACCCAATTATTGACACTTTAAGACGAGTTGTCTGCAAAACTGGCCATAAATACGCATAAAATATTAGTATTGTGGTATTTTTTTCTGTAGCGGTTTCAGGTGTATATTCATTTATAATATTTTTGACAAAACAATGACCCAATAGTCTTAGTTTTTTATTATCAGCTATAAATTTGAATGAACCCCTATTTCCCAATTATTGACACGCGTTTTCCAATTTATGACACCTCCTGTACCAATTATTGACATGTTTGATATTAGCTAATAAAAACCGTTTTTAACAGGAATTAAACCTTTGGGAGGGTACCATGGGTCCTGTTCTCTATTTGGTATATCACGGTGATATATTGAAACACCATAAGTGTCAAATACCATAAGTCGTCAGCTAGTTATCTGACATACCATATGTACTGCAGCTCTAATACTGATGCTAGCAGACTAGTCCCACTGAGTTAGGCTGCTTCGTCTCATGATCTCCTGGGCATTTCTCAAAGGTTCCAGCCAGTGCGTCCTGCTGCTAATGCCATATGGTTTAGAAACGTGGTCACGGCTGGGCTAACAGGTCCACTGATATAAAGTCGTAATGCGGACTGAAATGGGGTAATCAATCCATCAGAGAACCAATGTGAGATGCCAATAGGCCAGCCACTCAAGAAGAAAGACAGTTGGAGTAATCGAGTTCTCGAGTGGAGGTAACGAACAGGCAAGCGTGACATAGCACGCCTTTTGGCCATCAGGACCAAGGCTGATCTTAGACATGTACCTGGTAAGTAGCTGCTGGAAGAGAAAGGCCAAAGAAAAAGTGTGGTGTAGCTTTGTCACATCTGTATTGATGAAGACATCATAAATCATGAATATGCCTCTGATATCTCCAGTTTATGCTCGCAGAACTACACGTAGCATCCTTGAGAGTTGGCCTGTAGATAAACATGTTCAAGACTAAGGTAATGTCCAGTGTCCCAATCGAAACGAACGATACCGCTGGATATCATTCAATTTTGTGAATCTTAACACCTATCTTGATCATTGTTTACCCGCCGGGTCAGAATCCCAGTTTTAATAGATTACGAGGTGGATTCAGCTGGGTGGGAAGTGTGCGGGACACTTTTGGACAGGCAAAATGATGACAGGTGGACGTAGAGCAGTTGGCAGGCCACCTGCCACTGATAGTCAGACGACTTCGTATAGGTTGCAGGAAGGCAGTGAGAAGTGAAGCAGGAAAAGTTATTTTTTGAGTGTCATAGTATAGTAAGCTCCCATAAAAATATTTATCGTTTATGAGACTAATTATTGACACTTTGCCTATATATAGACATGTCAATAATAGGGAAATAGATTACTGACACTATGTCGATAATTGGATTTCACTGTATTGACACTGTGTCATGAATTGGAAATTCGTGTGGGATAAATGATTAAATAGTGTTAACATGATCATTATAGGATATACTACCGGAAAAAGCAAAAATATTAACATGAAAACAAAAAACATTCCTTCCAATTATTGACCCAATATGTCAATATTAGGAAAATATACCGAAAGTGCTACCTATAATTGACACCACCTAAATTCGAAGTTATAACCGAAAATAAGTGGTTTTTGAGGTAAGAAATGGAAAAGGAATTTTGTTCACTTTTCAGTCCAAATAACAAATTTATAATTTTTTTAAAGAAATACTAGCAAATTTCTTCTTAAAGTAGCCACTGTCCTTTGCAAAAAGCGATCCAAGATGGCGGAATTTGAAGAAGCATTGGAGAGGCACGAATTGTCTATGTTTTATTGGTCAGCCATTGCTGTAAAAAGGACTGCCGAGTGTTACCATTACAGAATAACTATTACTGCTGAATTCAAAGATAAATATCACTAAATAGAACGAAGCGTTGTCTTGTTTTCTTTAATTATTCCGCGCTGTGTCAATAAATGGAGGGGTGTCAACAATAGGGTAGTTTACCCTATCTCTAATCTCCTTGAAGCACATTGCCGGACATAGGCCTCTCCGAGATCCAATGCGACATAGCAAAAGTATATTATTTTGGCTTATGAAGAGAACGTTTTCTTATATTATTTTAACAGCTTATTGGACTGATGATAATGTGTATAGTTATTTGTTTTAAGCATAGAACTAGGAGGACTCGAGTGTGTTTTAAATTTTAACCGGAGCCGATATTAAATCATTTTTGCGGGCTCAATCAAACATTTATAAGAAATCTCGTTTGTAAATAAAGGAGTTTGGCTTCTCGTCTCGGGCTGCCATACATTACGGCGGCTGATTGGATTAGGCAAACTACTAGCGGAGTTTTTTGTTGTTCCGACTTTTCATTAGTTGGTTTTCCTCTCTTTAATCTCAGACAACTGCAGAACGTAAATACTACGACTTATAATGGCTACCCCAGTATTAGGTAGGCTCCGACAGCAGAAAAGTATATAATATAGGCAAATGTAGCAATGGAATTAAATAAACTTATTTCAAAATAATAAAGTTCGTAATTCCTTGGTATATTGTATAGAAGTGCAATCTTACAACATGAAATATCTTACTCATATTTTTCGCAGTTACACCCAGAAATATTAACTAAACCAAACCAGTGTACCTACTCTAGTGAACCCTATATCAGCACAACGTAGTGGTCCAAATACGAATTTTATTTAAAACCCATTTATAAAGGAAAAGTGATTTGAACAAAGACTGAGGACTTGAGTGGACTGAGTGAAACGAAATTGGCTAATATCCGATAGCCGAGTAATAGTTGACCTTTATTGGCGGAGAGCTCTTGGGGATTCCTGTTTGCCTGGTACCTACCCCGTACTAGTGTGCTTGACCACTCATGTGTGGAGAGTGCTGTGCCCTTTCATTCTTCTTATATCCTGGTAAATTAAATCACGGATAGGCGAAAAAACCAATTACTTTTGATCAAATTAAGAAGAAAAAAACATTCGTCTTATTAGACAGTGACAGTGACTAAGTTCAAACTAAATTAAGTTCTACTAAATTTTAAAAAGAGTTCTTAATTAAAATTCAGTGATGCGTAAAGTTTCTGCTAAGAAGAAGTGAACTCAAAATTAAAGAAGTAAAGGTTATTATGGTGTGACAGATAAGACGTTAAGTACGGTCTGCAAACATAACTTGAGCTTCAAATCTCTTTGTAAGAAGGTCCCAAATGGAACAGAATAACGGTCCCAGTTGAAAACTCTACTTAATTGAATTGAAAAATGAGAGTCGCAAAATGCGAGAAGATAGTGGGATTACCCTTAATCAAGATTCATTGGATTTCAGACTTTATTAAAGAGTAAAAAGACTACATAATGTAGCTACACTTTCAACGCAAACATGTGACCGTGGTTTGATTAAACATAGTGTAAAATCCTCAATGGCTTACAAATTGGGATCTCTAACGCCTAATCTTTGAACAATTGACTACTTAAATCCACTTTATCCTTCATCAAACTGAAACTTTTTAACTTAATCTGAAGTGCTTCGATTCAGCCCAAAAGTGTTAAACAGTGAAACTTTCGGACCCAAAGGATTCTACTGTATCAAGTGCCGATAATGGCTTCACTGACTGGTCAATTGACTTCAAAGTGCTTCGACACAACCAGTGGGACGTGAGACGTATGTGCCGCATCAACGCATAGTCTATCTATGTCTAGTTGTTTTGTGTGTAGGGTGACCATAAACATTAGACTTCAAAGTGTTTCTATCCTACTACAACCCTGTGGTGTCCAGTGTAAAGTGACCACAAACAAATTGTCTTCTAACTTCTTCTACTAATGGATCACATGAGTGTGTAGTTCTAGTGTATCAGTGCCAGAGGGTGACCATGAATAATTGACTTAAAAGTGCTTCCACCAGTGGACGGCACAAGTGTCTAGTTCTTGACCAGTGGTTTTGTGAGTCGGGTGACTATGTTTTTAGCTCAGTGGTGTCGTCAGTAGGGTGACCATGAACGATTGACTTCAGAGTCTCTCTAACTGTAGTAGTGTGACCATGAGCTCGGCGCGCGGCTCGGCCCCCGCGGTGACTGCGTAGACCACACTCGTCTCCAGTTCTTCCTGCGACCCCTGGTGTAGGGTGACCATGAGTGCGGCGCGCGGCTCCGCCCCCACGGTGGCGGTGGTGCCCGTGCCGGAGTCCGAGATGGACGCGCTGCTGCTGGGCCGCACCGCTGTGAGGACCTTCGATCAGTACATGAAACACGTATGTATACACATGTTTGTTATGTAGTGCTGTTTTTTTAGGTATAAGTATGTAGGTGTTTCGTTTTTGTACCTATATTATTTATTACACAATAGTCTTACACATGCGACACTAACTGAATTACTTACCGGTAACTTATATATATATTTGAAAGATGCTTTGGTATTTGACATCGCCAAAAAGCTGTTTATGTTCCCCTTGTCGTGTTGGTGACAATGACAAACACTAGAACTAGGCAAGGGTTTTTCTTGGTGGTGAAAGGTTTGGTCAGTCAGATAAGCTCCTTTCGTGCTTGATGTTAAAACTTGACAACAATATACGCGAATATACATAGATAGATAGTTAGCAATGTGTAGCACCTCACATGCAAAGATACACTTTCAATGTTCAGCATTTCGTGTATGTACTCGTACATTGGTACATGGGCGTTACAATAAATTATTATTTACAGCGAACAGACATGCTATGTGCTGGGCTATTTTCAGCTGAGCATAAATCATGTAATACATAGTGACGTGATGATATTCTCGTATTCGACATATACTTATTTATTACCATATTTTATTTACCTACATTATGTAGCTCGTAAACAATGTTGTCTACTGCAGATATTATCATGTTTTAAAGCTTTTGGCAATATTCCGATAGGATAGATATAAGATTTATAACTAATTTTACGGATGTGCAATTTTGATACTTCACCATTCTATAGAATAAATAAACATCCAATATGGGCTAATTAATCTATTTACTACGGTGACTAATTTTAATCTATAGTTAGTGTTTTGTCACCGACTAGCTTAAAAAAATTGCCACGGGATTGGCAATTGGCGGGTCAAAATCATACAACCATTATTTTTTTCTTGTTAAAAAAATACTTATCCCTTTTGGATTTGCACAATCGACCACCGATGCAAAAGTCACTGTACGAGTGTACGGTCGTCTCACTACCTACACTATAAACTACCGCCACTCAACCCGTATTTGTCAACACAAGTACATTACCGGTTCAGTATTTTCCACTGGACCAAAGTGTGGATCTTCAAAGCGTCTATATTTAGCGGCACCCGCGCGCCCCCCGCGGCGACGGCAATCGATGGAACTATCCAGCTGCAACTAAATGGACGGACGTAGTAAAATATTTTAATATTTTTTCCTGGCCAATCCAACATGGCTGATAAGTGAGATCTTTTTCTTATCGACGACAAACACAAGAGGGAAATTGAAACTTCAGTTTCAGTTGAAAGTGATGGCATAGAATCAGCTTTTTCATTTCAGGACTAAAATACAAGTAGATTTACAAACAAAACCTCACTTTTCATAATTGTGTGACAAAGTGCCTTTCACTCATTTCAAGTGAGTCACTTGAGTTGACCTCCACTCTGTCATTTAGTCAGAGTAGACCTCTTATTATTCCGATCTAAACATAGATTATTGAATGATATCGCTGTTTTCGCTCTGTTAGTTTTGGCGTCACGTGGCGCTGCGCTGCACTGCCAAACACCCTGTATATGACGTTCGAGCCACTGAGGTGTTTGAAAAGCGATAGTGATTGATAACGTTTTGCATGGGAGCTGCATAGATACAGGGTGTACGGAAATTCACCATCGAAATAGGATTTATATATTTTATATTGGTTATTAATAAAGTGGGTATACTTAATCAGTATCAATTTCACATTATCAACGTTCAGAATTCGAAAGAGTAAATTAGAAACATTCATCTCTGTGGCTGAATGACCTAAACCAATTACCACATTCCAATTCAATCAAATATCACTAAACTTCGGTCGTTAGGGAAGAGTAGAAAAAACCTCATCGAACCCCCGAGCACATCCATCACTCTCACACACCCTGTAGATAGCAGGCGCTGATTAAGCCCGTATACATGGGGTACACTAGTAACCACTTGACTTGACCAAAATATATAAAATATAATGGCCATAATTACGTGAACGAAAGATATTAGAGAATATATTATTATAATATGGAGCGCGTCTTTTCACAATAGACGTATAGTGGCCGAGCGGCATAGTGCGCACCAATGGCGTCGCCTGTGTTTGATACCCTCCTCTCCTCTCATTGGTCAATTTAAGTGATTCCTAGTGCGCCCAAAATCAAATAAGACTAATTAATCAAATGAGAAAGAGGCTACATCATGCCGCAGCCTTTTGTAAATTCGCGGATTTTTTCCCATACGGAGTTGCCACATCCAATAATTTTATACCGTGATGTTTGTAATGTTAACTAGCAAGTTAACTAAGCACGCTGGCATATGAGTCCTTGCTAATTACCTGTAATTGATGGATGACTTCATCTGTGCTACCGGCTAAACGGCCGGCCTCTTCTTTATAGCATTAAGCTGAGCTATAGAACCCGTTTCAGCACTGGGAAGCAACACTCACCCAATTTTTTTTATTACATACTTTTTAAACTTTTCATTTATTTCGTCACTTTTAGTGTGAACTAATTATTTTCACCTCCTTTCCGTTTGTCCACTATTTACGGGACACCCTGTATAAATAACAGTAGATAGGTTACTCGGGGAGACTAAAGTGAGTGCTCTCACGCTGCATGGGCCTGGCTTATGTCCCGTTATTCAGCTGGACATAGGCCATTCCCAAGGCCTATGGTTATGAGCTAAATATATCAAACTGAAGAAGTATATCTATGCTAGTTACTATGTTTATGTTTAAACCAGCTGCCGCCATTTTGCATACATAATTAACTCAAGAGGATTATTCCTCAATTTGAAAGCAATTTTAGTCTTACCCAGTGTTTACGAAGTTCTCAAGGGGATGTTTACTTCATCTATCGGCTAATCCCATTTTGAGACACATAAGAGACAAGACACACTTATAAGGGTGACAAACATTTTTAAACGTTCCTAATCATTGCTTTGAAAGTATAGTGTCAGCGAGCCAGCAAATTCTATTACATTTGGTTACGTTTGGTGCAAGTCACCCAAAGTCTTGTAACTCAATTCTTTTTCTCAAGAAAAAACCATTACATTTAAGCATTTATTTTGATTAAGAAAAGATAACAAAATGTCCTTTTCTTGAGCAGTAAAGCTGGATTGGCCGGCTCGCTTCCTCCCACTGGAGACAGAAGTAATCTCTAGTTACGATCGAGATTATCAAGGCAACACAATTTTGCAATGGTTTGTTTTATTTAAATATGTATTTAGGTTCTGAGTTGTGTAACCAAAACTAAAACCTACGGGACCATGTCTGTCGAAAAAGACAGATGCTCGTTAAATCAGTTCAATATATTTCTAACCAAAGTAAATAATTGAATAGTATATAGTACATAGTAGATATATCTAGCCTGTACAAAATGCATGTGGTGTAAAATATTTGGTAAGGCAGAAATACTGCGATTGTCTGAATTGTCATTGAACAGGACTTGGGTGATTCTTCGGGGACCGTATTTTCGACGGCGTTGAGGATATCTCTGTAACCAATTAAGATAATACCACGTAATTTTTTTTCAATACAGTCTAGCTCTATCTCTATTTGTAACCAATCTTATTTTTTCAGTAAATGTTGTTTCAGTACTGAAAAAAATTATTTGAAGTGTGTTATTCTGATTCATATAGGGCGTCCGTTTGCCAGCTTGAGAAACAAAATGTTTAGTATCACATTTCCCTTTTAATTTATTAACATAAATTAAATTTTTATCAAGAGTTTTTCTTTCACAAAAAAAATATTTAGTTCTTATAAATACGTAAGTTTTTTTATGAATAAATAATTAAGGAGTGTCCGGCATGTACACTCGCGAGCAACCAAATCGACTCAAGCCTTGACGGCGCAAACATACATTAATACAAGTAAAATTATGAATAGAAATAATAAAAATGATATGTCATTTAAAAGCTTAAGATGTCAGCTTTAATTTGATATCATTATTATTGAAATCCATTCATCATTTTTGAAATAAATGATGTCTGAACGCAATTGTAGGAAAAACGGGAATTTAGGAAAAAAGGGTATGGGTATCGTATTATACAAATTAAACAAAAAATGTTAAGATAAAAATTTATTTATTTAAATCAATACTTTGTATTGCCCCCTCTTGCCCTAATTACAGCCTGCAGCCTGTTTCTCATAGACCTTATCAACTTTTTGACAGTTTCCTGAGGAATGCCGTCCCACTCCTCTAATAAAGCTGTCTTCAGCTCGTCCACGCTTGCAGGGACTGGATTCCTGGCCCGAACTCTTCTTTTGAGCTCGTCCCATAAGTGTTCGATGGGATTCAGGTCAGGACTGAGCGCAGGCCAGTCCATCGTGCGCAATTCCTTCTCTCTCAGAAACTGCCGACTGACTCGTGCCGTGTGGCAGCGGGCATTGTCGTGCATTAGCACGAAGTCTTCACCGACAAATTCTGCATAGGGCACAACATGACCGAGTAGAATGTCGGTGATGTACCGATCAGCTGTTAACCCGCCTCCTCGGCCGCCTCCAGGCACGAAAACAAGTGCGGTTTTTCCCTCTAGAGAAATACCAGCCCACATCATGCAGGAACCGCCGCCATATGCTACTGTTTCAGCGAAACAACATTGGGCAAATCGTTCCCCCGGACGCCGGTAGACCCGGCCTCTCCTGTCACTGCCATGCAGACACACTCTGCACTCATCAGTAAACAGGACCGACCGCCATTGCGCAATGCTCCAATCGAGATGCTCTCGAGCAAACTGAAGACGCGCTTGTCGGTGGCCTGCAGTCAATTTGGGGCCTGATGCAGGTCTTTTTGGTGTCAAGTTGGCTTCCTTCAAGCGTCTTCTCACTGTCCACTCGCTGACAGCCACTTGTCGTACACGTCTCAGTTCTTGCTGCACATCAACGCCCGTAAGGTGTCGATTGCGCAGCGAGGTTGAGACAATGAAGCGGTCGTCTCTCTCTGAAGTGCAGCGGTGGCGGCCCGTTCTTGGTCTTCGATTGAAGGCACCAGTCTCTTGGAACCGTCTGTATACTCGGGATACAGCAGACTGGCTCAAGTGGAGCTGGGCAGCGACTGCTCGCTGACTTAACCCTTGTTGCAGCAAGGCAACAACTTGAGCAGCTTCTTCTGGTGTGGTATCCATGGGTTTGCGAAAACAAGGAATACAATGCAACGAGATGTGTACCGGTCAACTTGCAACAAGCGACTGATAAGGTACACCGGATGTGGAAAGGTTTTATAGCGGGATCAGGTAGCGCAAGGCGTGGATTCCTAATGAGGTAATTAACACTGACGGGCAATTAAAATGCGTCATTAAATCTGCGCTTAGTTTTTTTTTATGGTATTGATCTTAATTGAAAGCCTAATTCTTCAGCTTTCGAATGACATATCACTTTTATATTTACCATTTATCGTTTTAGGAAAATCAATGTATATGTGCGCCGTGAAGGCTTGAGTCGATTTGGTTGCTCGCGAGTGAGTAGTACTGATTCATATGTCGTAACATGTTGATGACCATACTTGGTCTTGTAGTGGCAATGGGAGTCTGGTTGTCCGCTCGCTGGAAGCCAGCTTTCCAACGCACCAGCCAGTAGATGGAGGTGCTCCTAGAAGGCCTACATCCAGGTGAAAAGAAGGTCATAATCTGATTCATATGGTCTTGGTTCAGGTACCCTTCTGATTAATATGTCTCCTGTAAAAAATATATTTTCTGAGTATGATTCTTCAATATGAGTTTCATGTAATACTCTTGGGTTACAGATTTATGAAAAAAATATTCAGCACTGTAGTGTGTATGTATTACGAACTACCTAAGGTTTTATGCAAAATCCTGATTCATATGTATATGATTCATACGGTAAAAAACCTCATCCTATACAGGATGTTCCAAAAGTTTGGAAGGCTGATAGAACACCTTAGGAGTGACCAGAATATTGCTATATGACCTCAGTAAAATGTCGATAGTTTTTGAGATATTGACACTTTTATAAATTTTCTGAAAATTGTCGCCCTAGACCAGTTTTTTGCATGTCACTGGTACAAAATTCAATATTTTTAGTTTGAATTTTATTTTGCGTAACCTTCTATAGTTCTTCTATTGATGACAGTCCAAGAAGATTACCAGAAATGTTGTATGTTAAAAAAAGATGGTTTTCCTTGGTGTTCTTTTTTCTGTTTCTGATTCATATGGCCACAAAAAATTGTAACGTCAATAACTCAAAAACTACTTGATAAAAACGAGTGCCTTTTCCAATTATATGTTATTTGCTATATCCATTTTCATATAAACATATGTTGTAGAGCTAAAAATGAAATTAAAAAATGGCCATTTAAATCAGATGAAGAATGGAATTTCGAAGAATCACCCACTTCTTTAAGGAAATTACCCAGCTGAGGAAATGGGCCAATGTCACAGTTAATAAATGAACAGAAGCACACAATAGCCAGCCGCGACTAATCCCGTTACCGTGACGACGGCCAGAGCCAGCCACACCTTCATTGTCGCTTCTGCTAATAGAAATCCCAATAAAAACAATACTTGTCAAAAAAAACCAAGTCTCATGGAAACACGTGTTAATTAAATTATTTAGTGCGATGACCAAGTCAATATATTTATATAAAACATTAAATATTTTTAAGATTGAGATGCGTGCGTGGATAAGACTTGGTATTACATGGATTTCACAACTTTTTACCGTAGAACAACTGAGTTACGAGACTTGGTTTTTTTGACAAGTATTGTTTTTATTGGGATCTCATTTCTTTTTGTATATTGTAGACAGTTCTACTAGAATCAAGAATCTTTATTTTTGGCTACGTAATGTACGTGTAATAAATAAACGTAACTTTGATACTTCGTATTGCATCAAATTTCCCTAATTAAATTTCAACCTTAGTTTCCAATACACAAAGTTCATTGTACATTAAGAAAAGACGACCGAATGGCGTAGTGGTTAGTCACCCTGACTAGACGACCGAATGGCGTAGTGGTTAGTGACCCTGACTACTGAGCCGAAGGTCCCGGGTTCGATTCCCGGCTGGGGCAGATATTTGTTTAAACACAGATATTTGTTCCCGGGTCTTGGATGTGCCTGTAAAATGGCAATAGGCCCGCCCCCTATTACATTGGGACTAACATAACACTCTGGCGAAAAGTGGGTGCAGCAATGCACCTCTGCCTACCCCGCAAGGGAGTACATTAGTACAAGGCGTGAGTGTGTGTGTGTGAAAATTTGACTATAAGTGGTAGCACTGGTAGCCTGATGTAATTTGTTCGTAGGTAGGTAATCCATCCTTTGCGGATTTAATTTGCATGACGCGAATTTTTTGCTCGATTTGGCAGGGGCACTACCGTGCGCCTATATTTACTTGGGGGGGCACTGCCGTGCCCCAGATATGTGATTATGAAATTATTTAAGCAGTTATGTACTACCTATCTAGAAAACTGGACCAAAATTGAAAAATTTTACTCGAGTTGGTGGGGGCACTATCGTGCCCCCAAATATTATAGTTTTTCCTTGGTTCATACACCAAACTCTACTTATATTCCAAATTTGAAGCTTCTAGGTCTGCTAGAAGTGCCTTTGAATTTTTATGATCGGTGAGTGAGTGAGTCAGAAACTTTGACCCCTGATGTAATTTGTCCGTAGGTAGGTAATCCATCCTTTGAGGATTTAATTTGCATGATGCGAATCCTTTGCTCGATTTGGCAGGGGCACTACCGTGCGCCTATATTTCCTTGGTGGGGGCACTGCCGTGCCCCCAGATATGTGATTATCTAATTATTTAAGCAGTTTTGTACCTATCTAGAAAACTGGACCAAAATTGAAAAATTTTACTCGAGTTGGTGGGGGCCCCCAAATATTTTAGTTTTTCCTTGGTTCATACACCAAACACTACTTATATTCCAAATTTGAAGCTTCTAGGTCTGCTAGAAGTGCCTTAGAATTTTTATGATCGGTGAGTGAGTCAGTCAGTGACAAAATTAAGAAACTTTGACGCGTTAAAATTTTTAAACTACTGGTTCAAATTGAATGAAATTTGAAATATACCGTGTCTTTACAATGCCTGCATGGTTAGTGAAAATTCAGTCTTGTAGTTTTATCCACAACGAAGTTACAGGGGGTCGAAAATGGCCTGAATTGCTTCGAGAAAAGGATGGTAAGGCCGTGCCGCTTTTTTGCTCGACTTGGTGGGGGCACTGCCGTGCCCCCAGATGTAGTTTTATGTGAATCTAACACCGACTGTTTATTTACACCTGCAATTTAATAAAGACTCAGGTAGCAGTATACACAAGGAAGACAAAGTCACCTCAAGTTCGATAGTTACGTGAAATGATTGGTCCTATCTAATATCCAAAATATAGTGCCCGAGTCAAGCATCATTACATTTTATCTAGTATACATAATAATAATTCTAGTTAATAGTGGTTCAACCTGATGACAACCATTGTACCAATAAATAAAATCATATACTTATCTTCCAAATTGCTTTTGCAGTCACTGCATCCAGTTCGTTTTAAAATAATTATCATTGTAGGCCATACAGCAAGAACAAACACGTTCTTCAATATATATATATATTTTATTTCGCAATAGAAAATGAGATCCATGTTAAATACATTTTGATTCCTCTCGCTTGTGCGTATAATATTTTCAGTGGTAATCCGCAGTTGACGGCGTCGCGACGGAGCCGGATTAGACTCGAATCCCGCACCACGGAATGGGAGGATCGAAATACAAGAGTAAATTTCAGAGTCGGTATGATATGTTGCCTTATAAGGAGTTTGATAAAAATTATAGGCGAGATATTTCTTAGAGCACACTTACAATTCACAATCTTATCAAATGTCTTAAGGACAGTTTAAAAAAAAATAGGTACTTACATGACTGTCGTTTATCTTTTGAATAGGTATATGTAGGCTGTGTTAAAATAATTATTATATCAGAAAGAAAATAATAATAATACAAAAAACTAAAACAGGTATGTAGGTCTCTGTCTTACTAACACCCTTGTAGGTATTTGCGTAAGCTGCATGTGGAGCTACTTCACTAGTTCACTGATTAAACTCCTCCCTATATTTGTTTAGTGAAGTAAAAGTAAGCTATGTAAATTCCGAAGAAGAATCGATCACGTTGACAAATTGATACAAATTCCCAGCGCGAGGTGATGGATGCTCGAAAGCATTCACTTTAGAGGAACTTTTTAAAAATTTAATAAATAAATACTGAGTAGGTAGCTAAAATTTTCTATTGAACTTCGTAATAGGCGTTTGACTTATCGGTCTGTTATATCACAATCACAACAACGGAGTATTTATTACATACATATGCTCACGACTGTAATACTCGCAAGCGAGTCACCCGCTTTTCGCTGTACAGTTGCACTCACGGGATAGGTCGCGAGCCGTATCGCCGTTTTTTGAATGAGTACAATGCACTGAAGTTGTCGGGTAAGTGGGCAATCCGACTGTCTGATGTTTTCAAGCCGCCCGAAGGCCTCTGACTAGACTTAACGACTGCTGCCGAAGCAGCAACCGGGACCCACGGCTTAACGTGCCGTCCGAAGCACGGAAGCGTCCAGAAAAGAACCACTTGAAATCGGTCGCCCATCCAATGGCTGACCGTTCCAGTTGTTTCTTAACCTCAGTGATCAGTTACGCTCACTGAAGCCAGCTCGACTACGGACGCTTCAAAGAGTATTTACAAAATTTGTATAAAAGTCTTTTTACAATAGTTACTTACTAAGCAAAATATTCTAGTAAAGCATAGCAGCTCTACACACGTAGCGAACGGTGGACGCAATCTACAGCGTAGCAAACATATGCATAGACTGATATGTAAGAGTTTTGAACATAGTCATGTTAAAAACATAACCCATAATAACCTCTTTTGAATGCTTACGTCTCAAGTTGATATATGATCTATGTATTTGCCAATAGTTAGGTCTGAACAGAACACTGGTGAGCGTGAAGCGACTTACTTCTGTCTGCACCGCACGGGCGGAAGGGAGTTTTACAGGAGCACAAGCTGTATGTGTTGTGTGGGACGACAATACATAAAACAGTACAAAGAATTTCTAACCTAAATTTCTTCTTCATTCTAAATTCTAACCACAACACACTTACATCCTAACTAATATAATATTATAAATGCGACAGTAATTGTGTCTGTCTGTCTGTCTGTGTGTTACTCTTTCACTCAACTACTGAACGGATTTGAATGAAATTTGGTATACATATGGTCTAGACCCTGAGAAAGAACATAGGCTACTTTTTATCGCGGTATTCCCACGGGAAAACTTTTTAAGGCGAAGCAAAGCTCGCGGGAACCGCTATACTTACATAAAGTATATTTCTAAGGACTCGTGAAAGCCAGATAAAGTCGTCGCTACGTAATACAAACGAATGTTCATTTTTCTCTTTCCCACTTTAATTGTAAGGCTTCCATTGTGTCCTCGCTCCTTCCTCTTTCAGTTGTAAATAGAGCTCGTTTCGAATTGCTCTTTGCTATAATTGATTGAGCTTCGAGGATTTACCACCCTGTATGCCGTTCTACAGGATGTTGCAAAAAGGGTATCCTAAGCCGAAACCAGCATGTGCTGCATGGTATATCTAAGCCCGAAAATGTAATCAGAATTTCAACATTCGCTTTTTGCAACACTCTGTATATAGCGATAACACCTATCAACGTCGTGTGAATACTTGGATCCAGAGGGCTACTCTAGTTTTACAAAAAAACTACCGAACGAGAGCTGTTATGCAATCGCAATTTAATGCAACAAGATAGAATTGCGACCGAATAGTGTAGTGGTTAGTGACCTGACTGCTATGCCGAAGATCCCGGGTTCGATTCCCGGCTGGAGCAGATATTTGTTTAAAAGACAGATACCTATTTGTACTCGGGTCTTGGGTGTTAATATTTATATTTAATACTTATTTATCTATGTATTTGTGTAGATATATCAGCTGTCCGATACCCATTTTACAGGCTCTGCCTAGTTTGGGATTGGATGGCCGTGTGTGAGATATCCCTACATATTATTATTATTTACTCTAGCTTTACAAAAAACTAACGAACGAGATCTGTTATGCAATCGGAATTTGATGCAACAACATAGAATCGTGGTTATTGCAAAAATTCTCCGTAAATCGTTTTTTGAAGCCTAGAGTGACCCTTCTGAGCCAGGCAAAGACCGTATTAAGCCACTAGGATCGCTATAAAATCTCTAAATCATTATAGAGATCAAACCGTTACTTTTAATTATGATTTAGACGTTATGACATACAGCTAGTCTATTAACGATTTTATGGGTAAGCTATAAGGGTGCTTTTCCACCAGAGATGTGCTATGCTACGATGCTATGGATGCGTTTGATATCCACCAATCATAATTATTGGTGCACATAGCTTAGCACTGGTGGAAACGGATTCAACTAAGATATGTTTTTTGTATGGAATGATGCGTGCTATGGATGTGTGCTATGGATGCGTGCTATGGATATGTGCTATGGACCATCGCGAGTGGTGTAGCTATGGCGCCGCCGCCCCCGTCGTTTCCCTACTATCGATACATAGCATAGCTCGAGATGCGCATCTTTCTCGCACAGCTACTTTGCGGCGGCGCATCTTCGTAGCGCATCTTCCTCGCACAGCTACTTAGCGTAGTATTGGTGGAAACGGTCACATATTTTCGTAGCGTAGATATCACATCTTCGCAGCATAGCTGCATAGCACATCTCTGGTGGAAAAGCACCCTAAGGCACCTTAATTCTGAATAACTTTAACTTACCCCAAAATTCATAGAGCTTTTTGACACTTTACAATAGGTTTAAAATTGACACTGTGTTATACGAGTTTCAACTTTTTCATTGACGTAAAGAGTTGAAACTCGTGTGTGAGCATATTCTAACCTTGTTGTAAAGTTACAATATGTTCCATGAATTTGAGTGTGAGTATTTAAATAATATATTATTAAATACTAATACCAGATAAAGTTAAATTAAAAAGCCAAATAAAAGAAATAAATAAGCTCCCCCGTCCGGACGGACGACCTCCTTTTATAACCGTTTTTTAAAAGAAGCCTTCTGTTCAGAGAATCAGGTCAATTCTCCCATCACAAAATGTAAAGAGTACAGAAGTAAAGCTTGTCCTCTGCTCAAAACCAAAATTGTGGATTATAGATCTATATTTACAGGATAATATAAAAAGAGTAGGTATTGTGGGCGAAAGGGTGGCACTCGTAATTATAAACAAACAAGCTTTTCCCGCGAGCTTCGCTTCGCCTTATTTATTTATAAACAATTTATAAATTTATGTACATTATAAAGTTATAGTAAAAAAGGAGAAGAACATTAAAATAAAGCTAACAATGTACAAAGGCGGGCTTATTGCCAAAAAGCAAGTTCTTCAAGCCAACCCTTGTCAGGTTGGGAGAAGAGGACATTAACGCTTTCAATCAATTAATAGCCCAATAAAATATTAACAAAAATTTAGCCTGTGAGTATTATAGTAATTACATAATAATTATAATAGACCATTTATGTTATAAGTATATTTTATTTGTGAAGCTTGACTCCTTTAATGCCTGTCCGTCTGTTTTCCTGGTTTTCAAGATGTTTTCTGTTTTTCATTACCCTTAATATCTGTCAATTGAGAGCCTTAGTAAACGAATTTATAATACCTAAATCTCTTAAATTAAGTCTCTTGAGCTTGAGGCTCTACATTGATTACAAAACTGTGTACTTTATTGGAAAAAGTTATGTATGGTTACTAATAACGCACGCATAGCGGTCAGCTTACAAAGATCCCCTCCGAGGTATTAGTGTTTTTAAGTCCCGGCCAAGGCAAGGAAATTTAATAAAAACTTTTGATGCAGTTTTGTTTTTTGTTTAAATATAAAGGAATGTTTACTTTCAGCAAAAATAAACTACTAAAGGATTTGGGATACTTTCACACAGATCATATTCCATTTTCCACTCTGTACCTATACGCCCAGTGCTAACGACTTCCCGTCACCTACGGCTGCGGAAATGACAGCCGTAAAAGTATCAATTTAGTGAACAAAGATGGCGGATTCAGCGGCGCGGAGTGACGCCGCGTCGGACAAAGCGAACCAATTACACCCACCATTGTGCGACACCCTGTATAGCTTCACACCTGGGAATGGTTTAGTGGTTAGCAGTTTGCCGTAATTAATTGCACGAGCAATGAAAAGTTCCAGTGACATATAAAACGTCAATGGCAGGAGAAACTTTTTCACTGCTCGTGACTGTTTAATAATGTAGAAAATGAAGAGCTGTCAATTACCTACCAATATTGAGATAAAGATACTAAATAAAACCCCAGAGCGGTGGTAGCGTAATGGATAAGGCCTCGTCCTCTCAATCGAGAGGCCGTGGGTTCAAATCCTAGCCTGTACCAATGAATTCTTTCTATTGTGTTTTCAATTAAGGAGTTTAAGTACAATAATATCACGTGCTCTTACGGTGATGGAAAACATCGTGAGGAAACCTGCACATCTATATTTTAGATGTGTATCCTAAGTGCATTGTACTTATTACAAAACGGCGATATGGTTCACAACCTATCACGTGAGTACAAATGTGCTGCGAAAAGTGGGTGGTTCGCTTGTGAGCCACCTCTGACTACCCCATCGGGGATTACAGTCGTGAGTGCATATTATTATGTATGTATATGTATAAAACCCCGTAAAAGTTTGCAGTGCTAAAATAATGAGTGAATTACAGTTCCTTTTGAACCAAATGAGGCCGAAATTATGAACAAAGAGTGAGCATTGTTCCCGGGATGGTGAAATTGCCGGGAAAATTATAACGTGCATTGTGTGCACGCGCCTTTATAAACTCACACCTACAATTATTATGAGGGCTACGGACTGTTTCACTAAGAAATGATTTTTCAATTGTCAGATAAGTGTTATCTGAAGAAGAATAATAATAAAATTGTTGCTGTCATTGTCTAATACAAACATTCAGATGTGACAGCAACCATTTTATTCCTCAGATAACACTTAACTGTTACCATTAAACAGAAGACGCGAAATTGCTGACTCCCTCCTTCTCATGAAAATAGCAAGGAGTTATGTCGACTGCCCCGAGCTTCTGTCTAGATTAAATTATTACGTACCGAATAGACCTCGAAGATCTCCACCAACATTTTACGTTCCGAATGTATCCACTAATTACAGACAGAACACTTATTTATGACGAGCGTGCAACAATTTTAATAAATTAGCAGAGCAATTGACATCGACATCTTCCACTCAAGTATCTCATCAGCGAGGCGTAAGCTTAGTAATATGTTTTTTGAACCGTAGCCTAGATTAATCTATAATGTTAAAAAATATTTACACTGTCATTTCATCAACATAGTTAAAACAAAATGTTATTATTAGGTAAGTACTGTTATTAGATACAATAGATGAATAGTATAAAATAATATATGCACTATAAATACTAAAATCCTAAGGTACAAGCTTAGCATAAGATTAGTAAGATATTTAATTTATGGTACTACATTATTGAATAAGGCTTACGACGTTGTTTTCAAGTCTCTACAATGTTACTAATTACTATTAGTGGAAACTTTAATTGACTTCGTGTTATTTAGACGGTCGAATGGCGTAGTGGTTAGTGGCCCTGACTGCTATGCCGAAGGTCCCGGGTTCGATTCCCGGCTGGGGCAGATATTTGTTTAAAGACAGATATTTGTACTCGGGTCTTGGGTGTTGATATTTATATTTAGTATCTATCTATCTATGTATTTGTGTAGATATATCAGCTGTCCGATACCCATAACACAGGTTCTGCCTAGCTTGGGGTCGGATGGTCGTGTGTGAGATGTCCCCACATATTTATTTATTTATATTATTTATTTATTTATTTACTTTAAGATATAGCTACACACATTGTTATAAGTCAAGAATGTTAAGATAACCACAACTTAAATATGGAATGCTGCCCTGTAAATATCGGTGATGTACTTGTTTTTTTTTTACTTTACGAAAAAAATGTTTTCCTTTTCCATAGAAACTTCGTTGGTCACGTGACTATGGAGAATGATTTTTTTTCGCGAATTTCCTATGCTCGTTGAACAAAAGTTGTTTAAAATGACCCCCTGAGTCACCCCCTTTCCTGTATAAGTAAATTAAATAGTGATGTTTTATATGTATCTGCTTTAGGTATCTTTGTGTTGTTTTTATATTGGCCTAAATTGAATAAGTAAATCATTTTTATGTCAGGTAAAGTCAGGTTCAGTGTGAACGGCGGTTCATTGGTTTAGAAGTAATGTGTATTTCCAGTCAATACTGACTATTTCCACCAGAGAACATTTACTCTGGCAAGATTGACACCACCAATACAAAAAAAAAAAAAAAAAAAAAAACACGCGCTCACGCCTTGTACTAATGTACTCCCTTGCGGGGTAGGCAGAGGTGCATTGCTGCACCCACTTTTCGCCAGAGTGTTATGTTAGTCCCAATGTAATAGGGGGCGGGCCTATTGCCATTTTACGGGCACATCCAAGACCCGAGAACAAATATCTGTGTTTAAACAAATATCTGCCCCAGCCGGGAATCGAACCCGGGACCATCGGCTCAGTAGTCAGGTCACTAACCACTACGCCATTCGGTCACCAATACACAATCCAATTATTATTGAAGATGTAAACGGTAGACGCACCCGGTTACTCTTTTGTAACCAGTCAAAGTATAAATTCAGTATCGACAAGGTACAAAAGTAGT
This sequence comes from Plutella xylostella, assembly GCF_932276165.1. Classification (NCBI taxonomy): domain Eukaryota; kingdom Metazoa; phylum Arthropoda; class Insecta; order Lepidoptera; family Plutellidae; genus Plutella; species Plutella xylostella. The sequence goes on along the minus strand of NC_064000.1, from coordinate 9,014,822 downwards.
ATAGACTTTAATATACTGGAGGAGACGGGATGGTATTGTATACATAGTCATTATATTGGTATATAATAGTAATTGTTTGGCTCTCTGTTTGTCTTTGACGCAAACTGAAAATAAAAATGACCTTACCTATGTAATAAGTATATCTGAATGGATGATAATTGTAATACTACAATTTAATTTAATTTATTATAACTATATATTGTAATCTTAAACTGTGTAATATGGGTGTCTAGCCTGAACTAAATGACTATTTATTTTATTATTTATTTTATTATACTGACTATACCACCCCGTCTCCTCCAGTATATTAAAGTCTTCGCTAAAGTAAAGTTCTTTTAAGTTTCATAACAATGTTAATAGTTTTACCAGTTTTGCTGGCACAGTAAATTTTTATTGACCATAATAGTTAATGGAAAATAACCTTTGTATCCAGACTCCTTGTTGAGAGAATTTCATTTTATGTCTCTGCATCACTGCATGGGTTTGCTAGTTCGATGTTAGTAGATGCAGTTTCATATTTTCTGACGACATTTTTCGATTAAGTTTTATGTGCTATTTTTATCAAGCTGTTTTGCTATTTTATTTACTTCAAAAATCCTTGAAGCACTTTACGTTAAATAAAGTGCTGCAAGCACGAGATTAAATTTTTGTGTTAAAATAATATAAAGGGTGTTGCAAAAATTGTGGTGTAAGCCGAAAGTGAAATTACTTATCACGTCATCCTGAACATATTCAGAACAACTTTTGTTTCACGACTTTTGTAATTAATTTACACTTCACTATCTTCTTGAGGTTGATCAAGGTTGTTGATTATTCCATCACGTCACTTCCACCCAGAGCGCATATCAATGACTTCTATTATAAATGTCCCATTCTGGGCCTGTACCGTCCCCTTGTTCGTATTTGGCGACAAACACTACTACTGGGGTTTGTCACCGTGATGCTTGCCTTCCAATCAGAATAACGCCGCCGGGCGTAATAAGTAAAAGCGAGGGCTCCTTTCGTGCATTCCCTGTAGGTATAGGAGTACATGAGTAGTCCTGTATAACTGACAGAATTCTTACTAACCCGTCCTCGATGGCCCACCTGTCATCCCGCCTACCTCGTCCAATCAACAGGACATGTCGGAACATGTCCTCAAAATTGCCCTCCGAGTTACTGCCACTTCTGTGCGACAATAAAAAAATACGATGTGGACATTTTGTGTCATTTGTGGATCGCCAAATGTCTAGTAGCATTTATGCGTTAAAGATGTATTGCATTTGTGGAAATGCTTTTAATTATAAGGGTGGAGAAATGAATCAGACTTGAAAGATTTTTTATTGCAATATTTACTATTTTAGTTGCTAATATTTTGATACGAGGGCGTACCCAGGATTTCAGCTAGGGAGGGGCAGCTCATACCTGTTGCGAGTTGATGGTCGGTCGGGTATATTTAAACAAAAAATCATGAAAATTTACTTTTATGATTAGTTTGAGTCAATGTATTATTAGTACATTGACTCAAACCGCACCTTACATCATAAACATCCTAACCGCGTGCAAATTTTACAGAAGACAAAAAAAAATGATCTTCTACTTAGGATACCCCCTGATGTTTTTTTGTTACTAGACTTAAAAAGTGGTTGCGGATTCAACGGCGTTATGAAAAATAAGCTATTTTACTTTCTTTTACTGACTTACGATCTTTGGCCAATCTCTATGTGAATACTATTATTGGAGATACGTGTTTCTCCTGGAAAAACGAGTTTTTCGGACTTTAATTATGCAAAATACTTTTCTCTTTGATGGACTTACGCTATTTAAATATAGATAAACCTCCCTACGTTTTCCTATTACTTAACATTTTGAGTATTATTGATGTACTTAATAAAATGATTATATTATCGGCAATCATCTTTAGGCAGGCTGAGTCCATGGTCCCGCCGTCGCTGTTGAAACCCTAGTGGTAAGCACGCTGTTTCCCAGCGACTACATCATCTGACGAGCAAGTTTAGTGACAGATCGAGAGTTGGAACGGAACGCAATAGTTCCTAGCCCCGATGGCATACCAGACCGTGTGTGGGTGCTGGCGCTCAGAGCTGGTTTGTCTGCTGTTATTATCTGTCTGTTGAACCGCAGCCTGAGTGCCATTGAAATCTCCACTGACTGGAAAGAGGCCACGTTAAAGCTCCTGAAGAGACAGTACTGCAGATTCTTCTTCTGTATACCGACCCATCTGCGTGCTGTAAGAGGCTGACAAGCTCTTTAAACTAGTGACACCCCTGGCTGAACAGCCTTGACCTTTCGAATTGTTAGTTTGGCTTTCGAAATGATGCTATAATAGTACTATAATTTATTTATGTAGGTAGTACTTAGTAAAAAAGAGGTTAAAAACCTAGTTTTATTGGAAAAACGTAAGTTTGGTCTCTAAATTTAAATTCCCACTTGGCAGGAAAATTTACGTTTATTTTATCTTCTAGGGGGGGGGGGGGGGCAGCTGCCCCCCCCTGCTCTTACCTGGGTACGCCCTTGTTTTGATACTGTATTAAATATACCTACTTGAATATTATGGCAGATGGCGTCAATAAGCTAACCTTTTCCGTTTAGGAGTAATTTGGTGATTTTCTCAATATACAATCTGAACCAACGTGGGAAATGATCCAATCATAGGAAGGACGTTTAGACTTTGGGTATTTTCACAAAGCAAAGGCTCCAATGTCATAAACCAGGTGAACCATAGGTTATAGAATATAATGTCAACAGCCTGGTTCCTAGAAATAACATAATAATCAGGCTCTTCTGAATACGAATAAAGCAGACTTTCGGAGAATCGGACTACGTAAACATGTTTGGTTTGAGTTTATGAATATTAAATACTTTAACGAAAATCAATACACATCTGGGCGTCAATGATACGTTTATTTTATCGTTATACAGTTGAATTCATAAAGTCTGCATCCAGGTTACAGCAGCTTTACATGGTTAATATAGCAGACCCAAACACATGATAAAGTTTGAGGGCCTGTTTGAACCGGTAAGTTGTCTGTTACCGACACCGCCGTGGGTAGCGGTAAGAGGTACTCTTGGCAATAGTAAGCCGAAGTTTACCATTACCAGTTGCTGTTTCAGCGACAGCAGTCGTAAAGCCTAGTCAGAGGCCTTTGGGCAGCTTGAAAACACCTGACAGGCGGGTTGACCACTTACCCGACAACTCTCTCAGCACAAGCTTGCTTGTGTTGGGGTGCACCAACCCGCACTAGGCCAGCGTGGTGGACTAGGCCTAAACCCTTCCTACATTGGAAGGATACTTGAGTCTTACCATCGTTACCGCTAGCACTATCCTACCTTTAAGCTTTAAAAGTTCGGATCCGTACAATTATGTTAGTCGGAAATAAAATTAAAATGATATGAATTCGTTTTATTCAATTACACATTTATACACTTTGTTGCACACGAAAACCCAAATTGTACAATATTTTTTATTAAAATGGAAACATGTAAGTATGTATCTACATATTGTACATAATTTGCACACTAAGGCGGTGTTATTTCCAAAAAGCCATGTCTTCCAGCCAACAATTGGTAGATATCGATCTAAGTAACCTATTATTTTTAGGTTTTATTTAAGTTCATAACCTTTCTAAGTTATTTAAGTCTTAGTTTTTAAAAAACTGGTGTATCTTGCTACTTTAACTCGGCGTTGTATTTTATCATAATTATAACAACATTGTTTACATCATTTATCGCATTTTGAAATGCCTATAGGTACAGGCCGAGTTAGTGTCGCAAATAAATAGTGTTACATAATGTATATCTATTGGAGGCCGTGGCTCGGTTCATTATGGTAGGTATAGTATGGCCGTTGAAGGAATGCTTTTTTGACATTCGAAATCCTTTTGATATTAATTTGATAACTGCAAAGGAAAACCCACTTTACGTACTTACCAGACATAAGCTAACGACAAAAACGCATTCTCCAAAAGGCCATACTATAGTCGGAATGTTTACTTATTACTAGTTATAACCCACGAACATGGAAATAATATGAAAATGGCACACGCAATATCGCTATCACATTCTAATTGTAAATCTGTCCATACTTCTTCCTACTCGCACTTATGAAGTGGTTGCCACTTTCATAATGTTTCTTTATTCACGGACGTACCTTCAAGTATATCTGACGACTCGTGTCAGTTAGTTTTGGGTTGTAAAGAGTTAACGAACCAACATGTAAAGTGTGTTATTCGTAAAATAAACGTTACAAGGCTGTTTAATATCATGTATCTGATAGTTAGCTCTCTTATGTTACGTTAGTGGTTGTTTACTGTTATTATACTCAAAAGAAATATGTTTAACATAAAGGTAGAGTGAAGTTAGATGGCTCGTGTTAAGTTTATGATCACGGGGCGTGGAGCCGAGCCGACGCTCGTTATTTTAGTAATCTCCTAGTGGTAACGCAAAAAATATGCTATTAGAAATAAAAATCATTTATTGGAAAAAAAAAAAAAAAAAAAGTAACCTAATATACAATAATAAATTTACAATACATAAACGGCGGACTAATCGGTGAACATACATAAAAAAAAAATATCCCGACGAATTGAGAACCTCCTCCTTTTTTTGAAGTCGGTTAAAAATACATTTTACTCAGTGCACGCTCCAATATTAATTACTAGACTGGTTTCGCTCAGTTTGTTCAGAAATATTAACCTGCAGTTCTGTTGTCGCGCGGCAGTCGCAATTATTGCTGAACACCCAGTTTTAAGCTATAGCTTTATTTCTGAAAATCTGTACCTGTCTACAGTGAAAGTACTTTAAAAAAAATTGCGACTTTTGATTCTTTTTGACCTACATAGCCTCGTTAGTCCTAGGTCTCACTCAATAACTCTTCTCTTCATCTATCAGTGTCCCGGCTATGGCTACCTTTCCCTAGACAGACTGGCCAAACCGCATCTCCTTGTATTTTGAACGTATGTGTGTGTTTGTGCGTGTGTAAGTGTGTGTGTGTAAGCTCCCAATGATGGCTCGTGATCGACACAGCACACGGTGGAAGTCAAATACGTACACATTACTGGAGCTCGCTCGATGTTTGCACTCGGGGTCATGTGTGTCGACGCAGGGACGCACTTGGGACATTCCGGTTATTTCCGATCATCATCACAATCCACAACTGCTGGGACACGGGTCTCCTTTCAATGAAGGAAGTATATTATGCCTAGTCAACCACGTGGGGAAACCAGATTGTCACATGTTTTCACGCTGCCCGAAGGTCTTTAGGCTTATCGACTGCTGCTGAAACAGATAATAAAGTGAAATAATTGCTTGGATCGTTTGAATTTGAACAAAATGTTGTTTCAGCTTGACCTTTTAGCTGTGCTCTCTGCAACTGTAAAGGTTGACCTGAAAATTACAGCAAAATTAAAGATCAGATTTCGCCATAGAACCAAATAAACTATTGCATTTTACAATCGTCCGTAGCTACGCCTCAAAGGTGTTTCACAATTAGCTGGGAACCGATAACTATTACTGGCTATTTAAACAAAACCCATCCATCGTCTTGGGAAGTGATGGAAAACGAACACAAAAAAACACACATTTGCATTGATTTAATCCCACCCTCACTACGTCCCTGTGCCCGAGCTCACGACAGCCAATCATTGGCCAGCGACCACTCAGGGCCGGCACAGGGCCTCGTATTTATACATTTACGATTAATTATAATCTTACTATGAAAGAATAATCTAATTAATTTGTGTAAAACATCATAGTTACCTAACTTTCTCCCAGAAGACAGATTTGATCTAGTCCGGGAACCAGTGCTCACTAGCCTTATAATAATTTGATACTCCAAAAGTAAGTGATACAGGATATTGTGTCCAAAATACAGGTTACCCTAGTTTGGATAACTATGTCCTTCTTCCCTTTCACTAAACCAATTTTAAATAAAATATTTTACAACGTAATACAAGGGCAAATTGTAACTTTTAACTATTATCTGTATTCTAAATTAGAATATCGTATTAGAGTATCGTAACTATTATCTGTATTCTAAATTAGATTAAAACACGTAAATGGACGGCACAGTTACTAAACACTTGTATTTTTGGTCACATAAGAATGTATTTATTTATTCTTCGTGTTTTATTTGAATTTCTGGGAATTAGAGCACGATGACAAAATTATCATGACGTAAATTAAAACCTTTATAATGCCAGGCTGGACATACTGATAAATGTGGTACATTCACACTTTACCAACAACATCAAGAGTGACGTATGGGGATGTTACGGGTAAAGTCCCGGAAAATACATACAATAAATTATCGTGACACTTTTGTGTTCGAAGAATACAAGGTTTTTTTTGTTGGTAAGATAAATAAATGGGTTCAAATCATTTTCCATTTGAGGCTTAAGCGGAGATTATATCAGGCTTAACTTTTTATCTGTTAGTTAAATGCAAAGTACCTACATTTTACCAAACATTATAACACAGTCCATATTAACTTCGTCTGCTGCAAAGGTGTTAACATGGCCACCTCTATAAGTTCGCATCGAATTAGTTTTTTTATATTTTATTTTGTTCTTTTCTTTACCCCTGCGGGGATTCACCTATAAATTTGACGTACTTTAATGGGTCTGACAGATGTGTGACTGATTATTGTCGGTGGTGGTACGGTAGCTGTTACCCTATGATTAAAAACAAAAATGTCGCGTAAAGTTACCGGAAAACTCAGAAAACTTTTGTAATGTAAGAAACACCTGCAAATGTGAGTGATGTCGCACGACGTGATGTCACTGGAACTTCGCAATTGGTTCTGACGGTGAGGCAGCCGGATTACCTACCTAAGGGTGCTTACATAGAGATACTGGTTACCTGTATGTACCCGTACCGGTAACCTGCTGTTTATCTTTCTCCGAGTGCGCTAGAGCATTTCCCAGTTTTAAATCTCTCAGTGAGCGCTACCTTATCAAGTTACCGGTACGGGTAGATACAGGGAACCCGATTCTTTATGTAAGCACCCTAACTCAATGCAGCAGAAGTTCAGCCAAACAAAGTTTAGTGGATATAAGCATAGAATAACGAGTACTGTACTTGTTATTCTATGATATAAGTAACATTGTTGGATAGATAAAATTTAACTAAAAAGAAACAAAATAATACACACCAATATTATAGTCAAGTCAGGAGTTACTCCTAAGGAAAACGGGCATATCTAGAAAAAAATATGGTAGTAAGATAAGCTTTAGATGAAAGTTTCAGCAATTTCATCATAAAAATACATAATTATTTCTTACACTTTTTGAAACGTTGTTTTACAGTAACTTGTACAGACCCTTTAGTACAGGTTTTGCTATTTATGAAAACGAAAAAAGTTTACGTTTTTTCCTGTCAACTGCATACATTATCTGATAAAAGTTACATAATAGTATCCATTAGAGGCGCCACTTAGTATGCGAGAAAACGTAAACTTTTATAGTTTTCGACAAACTATCAAACCAGTACACGGGCAGGTCATGACAAATCTCCGATCCTTCATAATAATATTTCGAGAGCAAGAGTTGAACTACTGAAACTGACAGGCCGTCGGTTCATATTGAAACTTTGCACACTTCTCTGCCTTTTGAAGAGAGTTTTATTGAGTTCGACGCTGCACTATTATAGCCCGGATCATTTTTAGAATTCCGGTAAACTTATATTTCGAGTAGGCATGGTTGTATTCTTGTTGTTTATTAATTTGGTCCAAGAAGTAGAACATTTGGACATCACTGAAGCTAGTTTTACGCTTCCGTAGTTAAGAATAGTTGACCGTCCGGTCAGTGACAGCTGATCAGATAATGTTGCCATAGCATAAAACATATTTTATATTGTTTGGTCACAGACTCAAAAGTAACGTTTCGTTCTTACAAATTTAATGTGTATCAATATGTGTATTTAAATTTATAGCTGAATTCGTGTTCTGAGCTCTAGTGATGCCCTGTTGTTTACTTCGTTAATTTTTTTAGTGTTTAGCTAATTTTTAATTCTCTTTTCTATCTTTACAGTGCTGGCGGTGGATGTAGTTGAAATTGTTTGGTGTGTATATTACTAACTATCGATGTGTAGGTATTAATATATACAAATTTATTAAGTACATACTTCTCGTATTTATATATAATATTTTTAATATTATTTATTTATTATTATTTCTTATATAGCTGTATTTATTTTGGTTATTATTGCGTCATCACATATATTATATAAATATTACCTATTATGGATGTATCGATTAACTCAGATTTGTTCTACTCTTTGGACTCGATTGATACGCTTTCAGATGTATCTAGTAGTGATTGTATTCACCTAAGTGATCTTCTTCACAACACTTTCTCACCATTTCCCAAGAATCTGAATCTCTGCCACATTAATGCTCAAAGCATTCCTTCGCATTACTCTGAACTTCTCTCCACTTTCACCAGCAATTGTATTCATGCGTGCTTAGTGTCGGAATCCTTTCTTAAACCCTCACTTCCAACTACATCTTTCTCATTGCCTGGATATGTCCTCATAAGAAACGATAGACTGGAGAAGGGTTGTGGAGGGGTCGCCATTTATCTCCGTGCCGATATAAACTACCGAGTACTGGAAACTTCTCCCCCTAAGTACAGTAAAGGCATGGAGTTCATCCTGCTTGAACTTAACTTCAATACGGTTAAGTTTCTGCTGGGTGTTGTCTACGCTCCTCCCAACTCCGACAACTTTGACGCACTTGAACAATTGCTAGACACACATCTGCCAAACTATGAACATGCGATCCTGATGGGTGATTTTAACACCTGCCTTCTGCAAGATAATACTCGTACCCGCAAACTCCTTACTTTAGTTACTTCTCTAAATCTCCATATTCCCAAGTTAGATCCCACTCACCATGTAAATAACTCCCATACCCTCATAGATCACATATTAACTTCAAACAAGGAACGGATTGCTTCCCACGGTCAGTTCACTGCCTCTGGCTTCTCTCACCATGATCTAATTTTTGCCTCTTATAAACTGAAAATTCCTAAACCTAAACCTAAAATCATATTTCAACGTAGCTTTGCGAGTATGGATTGCGAAAAAATGGCTCTTGACGCTGCTAGCACGGACTGGTCACAAATAGAGCGCATTGACAATATCGATGGTATGGTCAAGTGCTTCAACAGCCTCGTCACCGACCTACTTGATCGTCATGCGCCTCTCCACCCAGTCCGTATGAAGCGGCCCCCAGCCCCATGGCTGACAGCTGCGATACGCAAGCAGATGGCATATCGGGACGCACTTCGCCGTAGACATAAAAAGGATCCATCGGAGGCTAATTGGAACAACTTCAAACAAGCGCGTAACCGATGCAATCAAATGATTCGCAATGCAAAGCGTCGTCATATCCACGCGTCAGTCGAAAACTGCTCGTCCAAAAACCTGTGGCAATTTCTGCACTCTCTGGGTTTTGGAAAGTGTAGGAAAGACCTACCACTGTCAGTTGACAAGGACGGTCTCAATCGTCACTTTTCATCCCCTCCCCACATCCTTGATCCTCATACCAAAGCTCTCACCATCAGAAGTATTCAAGCTCTTCCTATTCCACCCTCTTCTCCCTTCTACTTCGCTCCGGTTACTGAATTTGATATCAAAAGGATTATCCTTTCCATTCCCAGCAAGGCGGTAGGCAGTGACGGTATAGGTCGTGACATGTTGCTCCCAATTCTCTCATCCATCTTATCTCCCATTACCTATATCATAAACTTCTCCCTATCCTCAGGCAAGTTTCCGCTCATCTGGAAACTGGCTTTCATGGTTCCTGTTCCCAAAATACCTGTTCCTGCCGAGTTTAAGCACTACCGTCCTATATCTATCCTACCATTTCTTTCCAAGGTGCTTGAACGTGTAGTGATGCGACAGTTCTCGAATTTCCTCTCGTACAATAATCTCCTTAACCCCTATCAGTCGGGATTTCGTCCATCCCACAGTACCTGCTCTGCTCTCATAAAAATAACTGATGACTTTCGTAAGGCTGTGGACGATCGCCAATTAACCCTCCTGACACTCCTTGACTTCAGCAATGCATTCAACTGCGTAGATCACGATATCCTCCTGTCCATACTCCGTTCCCTCAACATATCAGGTTCAGTAGCCGAGTGGTTTACCTCATATCTCTGTGGTCGCCGTCAGCGCATCCGGTCCGATGGCATTGAATCTGACTGGTGTGATGTCACAGCCGGCGTCCCGCAAGGTGGTGTCCTTTCCCCTATCCTTTTCTCTGTCTTCATTAACACCCTTGTGTCCGTCCTTAAGTACAGCTCCTATCACCTATATGCCGACGACCTTCAACTTTATGTTACATGTGGTCCCGATGAAGTCCCTGAAGCTATCAACAGGATGACTGCTGATCTTGAAGCTGTCAAAACCTGGACAGATCAATACGGTCTCCTTGTTAATCCCTCAAAAACACAAGTCATGTTTGTAGGCAGCAGATTTCACCTGGCAAGGCTTGCTGAACCATTACCGTCAGTTATATTTGATGGGATTAGCTTACCATACTGTGCTAGCGTTAAAAATCTTGGTCTCCACATAAAGAGCAATTTGTCATGGGAGCTACAAGTGTCTGAAATCAGCCGCAAGATCCATGCATCCATGCATGGGCTTAAGCGCCTACAGAATTTCCTGCCATACTCGACCAAAGTTACGTTAGTTAACTCCCTGTTGCTTCCTATTATTGATTATGCAGATGTGTGCTATCCTGACCTCACAGAAGAGCTACTTGATAGACTTGAGCGTCTCCTCAACTTATGCATTCGCTATATATTTGGCCTGCGTAAGTATGATCACGTCTCCGAATTTCGAAATAAACTCAAGTGGCTCAATATCCGTCACCGAAGGAATACCCATATTTTATCTCTCATTCATAGTGTAGTTTATAATCCTTGTGCCCCATCCTACTTAACAGAACGCTTCACGTTCTTCGACTTCTCTGACCGTCCTCAACGGTCAAGTCGAAACCTTCTTTTTCGTACCCCAGAGCATAATGCGGCAGGGTATTCGGATTCATTCACTGTGACAGCGGTTCGCTTGTGGAATAGTTTACCACTACATATAAGGCAGACAAAGTCTATAGACATCTTCAAGGCCAAAGTTCGTCAGCACTACCTCCAAGTGCAGAACGATCAATAAAATTGATTTTAAATATATTTTATTTGATGATGATGATATTATACTATAGTTTATTATATTTTGTATTATTAGTATGTATTAGGTATATTATAATATAATGTAGGAATATATTTATATATGTATGTATATCATTTGTATAGCTATTATGTATAAGTAAGTATATCTCTGTGTCTCGATTTAAGTAGATAAACTTCTCTCCTCTCAGCCTATCGCACTACCAACCACTTTCTCGACATCACCAAAGGTTAACTGGTAGAGAATGCTACTAGCATTAAGTTCGCCTTTGTACAATGTTTTTTTATGTGCAATAAAGAATTTATAATAATAAGTATATCATGTCTTAATTAATGTGATTATCATTTTTTTTAAAGTAAAACACCAATATACCATCAAACACACCAGGTATTCAGGTTATTTATAGAAACATTCGGAAACATGGATTTGTCCCGGCGTCGTCTCGGCACAAACGTTCACTCCACAGCTCCATTTCATTGACAGGAAATGTGGTTACCGCTAGGAGGGTTACTCTATACTGACGAAAAAAACGAACGATCGAGAGCTTTCGTGCAATCGGCGCGTTTCATACAACGAGATAGAGTCGTGGCTCGCGCAGCAGCTCTCCGAAACTTAGTGTATCGTTTTAGAGAGTGACCCCCTCGCACCGCAGCCGACTGGCCCGTTCTATCGCATTTTACTCTTAGTTCGTATTCCATTCACCATAAGGGTTACATTTCTATACCATCTTAAACGTGGCGTGAAGTATACATTCCTGTGATTTACCTACTCAGATATGCAGAATCCATTTTATCAATGCTATGGTCCATATGGCCGTCATATAAAACTATGTCTCCTAGTTAAAAGTAGTGAATTTCAAGAATGACTACAAATTAATTTTTTACCTGTCTGGCCCGAATTGGCCCGATTTACATAAAACAGGCCTAGGAACACTGCCGAACAAATAGAAAACTTTCGAAAAATTGCTTTACTAACCGCTGGCTGCTAAATATAAATAAATACATATAATTATCTTAAATTCATGTTCGGTTATTACAAATTCTACACACCTATCTTGTGTTATTCCTGTTGGTATTTGTAAATTATTTGGCAAAAATCACTTGCTTGAACCTCGCCACCCTAAGCCTATATAAGCAGCTACAGACGCTGGCGGACGTATACCTTCTAAAATAATATAAATTTATTATAAGAAAATTAAACGCTGATTAAACGAATATCTTTCTACAAAGCGTTAAACTCTGTTTCACTATTTTTGTCCTAAATGATCCCCAAAAACCAATAATTCCTCGGACTCGATCACTAATAAAAGCTTACCCACTGGCATCGGGATTGAATCCCGCTCACTCACTCAATCGCCGGTCCCCGCGGCTCTAGGGCGATAATCTAGTTTCAGTACTTACTAGCTGTTCCCGCGAGCTTCGCTTCGCCTTCAAAAGTTTTCCCGTGGGAATTTCCTGATAAAAAATAGCCTATGTTCTTTCTCAGGTTTTAGACCATATGTACATTCATTCAAATTCGTCCAGTAGTTTTGGCGTGAAAGAGTAGCAGACAGACAGACACGCAGTTACTTTCGAATTTTATAATATTAGTTAGGATTAGGATACATACTGAGCTTTATACTTGGGATCTTAGATCCATTATCTTTTGGGAGTGCAAATTTTAATAGCTACACATATTATTGTATTTAATTGGAAGTGTTACTATTTATGATACTAAAATATTATGCATCTTGTAATTCAAAAAGTGGATATCTAACCTTTGTAAACATAAAATACTGTACCATTTTGTAACATGCAAACTATTTTACTATTTTACGTTAGGTACCTATATGTTTACTTGAACCACCTTGTGAAGTCGTTTATCATAACTCGCACACAGCACGGACAAAAAGCTTTGAGCTTTGAAGCTCAAGTTAGTTTTCTTGTAGGTGAGATTTAGCAGGCCCTGGGGTATCGCACGGACCTCTGTCTGTCTGTTCAAGAACACAATTACATATTACATAGACATTTATGACGGTTAAGGTCATAAAAATTAATACTATTAGACCTAAGAAGCTATTTACAGAAAAACATGTTACCAAGAAAAAAATACCTTGGTACTTAATTACAGTTTCCACAGTTAAATAAATACACATACATAATACTTACATAAATGCTCACGACTGTAATCCCCGAAGGTGTAGTCAGAGGTGACTCGCAAGCGAGCCATCCGCTTTTCCTTGTACATTTTTTGTATTCTCGTGATAGGTAGCGAGCCGTATCGCCTTTTTAAAGATTAATATTAATGTCTACGTAACACTCACCGTGCAATCACGTCCTTCTAAAATAAAACCACTACTAAATAAAAGCAGTACAAAAAAAATAAGCAGGTCGAAAAATAATGAGTGGTCCGCAATTTTTGTGTGTGGGCGGGTCGAGGAATGCTTTGTGTGCCGCGTCGGCGGGACACCCTCCGGACCCACCACCACGGCTATTTGAGGCCTCTATACTTACCTACCTATACAGGGTGTTGCAAAAAGGGTATACTAAGCCGAAACCTACATGTGCAGCATGGTATATCTTAGCCTGAAAATGAAATCAAAATTAGCTTAGCATATCCTTTTTGCAACACCCTGTATATACTTAAACCTATAATTATACTTACTCTATATTTTTGTATTTTTAAGTAGGTAGGTAAGGTTGCAATTTTATAACGGTAATGTACCATAGTATTTTATTACGTAATTATAATCTAAGAAAGCAGTAATAAAAGTTTTTTTTACCCGAAGGAAAAAGAAGGTTCTACGTTTGACTTTAACAATAAAAAATCTGTTAATTACCAACACAAATATTTATGTCTGTTGGTAGTAGAATGGCATGGTAGTAAACTTATACTAGAAGTCTTGGGTAACTTTTATAGTGTAAACTTTTTATGACCTACACTTGGTACAGTCACGGTACAGAGGTCAGACGAGGCACTCAGTGCAGGTTCCTGAAAGCACCCCCCCCCACCCCCCCTGAAAGTACTTTCATTAGTAATGCAAATATCTGCCGGCCGAGGCGCAATCTGCACAGTGTTTGGCTCCTCGTTAGCTGAAATCCTCCTCAGATGTTGTTAAGCAAAGTACCTACTAATTTTAAAAATAAATGCTTGAGTAATGTTTTTCTTTCGAGCTGAGAACATAGAGCGCTGGCACCTAAGTTCAGGTCTATTTTCGTCATTCCGTATTTTGGGTTTACCTACGGGGACCTAAGTCAAAGAAGAAAACACTGCATAAGAACGCCTCTATCACAGAAAAAAATTGTCTGACCATGTACCAAACACCCTGTATAGTTGTATACTTTGGAAGAAGAAGAAGAAGAAGATTTAACTTAAATTTCACGTTCTTACATAAACAAATCTAAATCATTGCAATAATGTCTTAATAATTCAATCTTTCATAACAATGCTAAGTCATCATCGCTTATCTATCAAATTCTGTGTAGTTTGTTCAAGTGCGGTGTACCTACAAGGTCGGTATTACAAAGTGCGAGTTCGGTAAATCCCAGCACTCTCGGAAACAGCAGTATGATTTCTGGTCGATGTCGAGCTGGATATCCGTCACGCGTGCGCGTGCACGTGTCAGTACCGACACTCGACGCGTCACTCGATCTATCGCACGACGTGTCACACACAAGCTGTTCAGGGTTCCGTGCAACCATGGTTGGTTCCTTTTTTATAATAAAAAATGCATTTGAATCGTACCTACGTTGTTCTTCCATACAGACAACTCAATGTTCTATAAATATATGTACCTACTTAATTCACCTATCGTCGGTTAGAAAAATCACCTCATCATCATCACGACCCATCATGTCCCCACTGCTGGGGCACTGGTCTCCTTCCAATGAAGGAAGGTCTTTGGCCTAGTCCACCACGCTGGCCAAGTGCGGGTTGGTGGACCCCAACACCAGCAAGCTTGTGCTGAGAGAGTTGTCGGGTAAGTGGGCAACCCGACTGTCAGATGTTTTCAAGCCGCCCGAAGGCCTCTGACTAGGCTTAACGACTACTGCCGAAGCGGCAACCGGGACCCACGCCTTAAAGTGCCGTAAGCACGGAAGCGTCCAGAAAAGAACCACTTGAAATCGGTCACCCATCCAATGGCTGGCGTGGCAGTATCAGTTGTTGCTAAACCTCAGTGATCAGTAAGTTACGATTACTGATGCCCGTTCGACTACGGACGGACGCTTCACCTATAAGAAAGATCACCTATCTATTTATATTATACGAAACATAATATAGTAACATAATTTGATTACTGCGCGGCGGAACCCTTGCAGCCCCGACCGCACTCAGTTTTCGATATTTTGTTCTATTTTCACCCGGCAACCCTAATTGAATCGGGACGTGACGGTGAAATTCGATTCTCGCTTTCATTCGATTCCGCGTGCATTCGAATACCCGCACTCCCGAACTGTATCTCTTTTTCATGGAATATTCCACTGTGCTCATGCATTTGGTATTCTGGGTAGCGCCGTGATACTGGTTATTTGGATTTGTCCACTGCAGGACACAATACTCATCATTGGCCGTCGCTACGTGATATCAAACATCATCCGGAAACAATACAATAAAATACAATATATCTTTATTGGTCACCACAAATTAAAACATACATAGACAACTTATAAACTAGGATCAATGAACAATAGGCGGCCTTTTCTAATGTAACCTGCCCAGGTGGCCTCTATCTACGGCAGTAAACCGCTAGTAGCAGATAATGTAATAAGCTTGAACAATAATTTCAATTGCACTTTAAATCACTAGCGGAAACTTTATTAATTCGATTGAGCTGCTATTGGAGAATCCGACTTGTACCTCTAGAAAGTTTTAGATTCCCCCTGAACTCTCGAGTGCTCATAAGTAGTACGTAGTAGACGGTCGAATGGCGTAGTGGTTAATGACCCTGACTGCTATGCCGAAGGTCCCGGGTTCGATTCCCGGCTGGGGCAGATATTTGTTTACAGTTAGATATTTTTACTCGGGTCTTGGGTGTTGATATTTATATTTATCTATGTGTTTGTGTAGATAGGTATATCAGCTGTCCGATACCCATAATACAGGCTTTGCCTAGCTTGGGGTCGGCTGGCCGTGTGTGAGATGTCCCCACATATTTATTTATTTATTTAGTGCGATGCAACATGCAACACGGCGCGACGCGACACGACGCGACGGGTCGCGAGAATAGGCGGAAATAGTTAATAAAGTCGGCACTCAGCACTTTCGCCCGCTCTTGAAAGCTATGAAACTTTCAGCATCGGAAAAACTACAAGTGTACGTATAGTATATATCTGCGATCGTGTAGTTAAATTCTGATACAGTATATTGGAATTGTAAATTGAAACAACCCGTAAATATTCCACTTCAGGCCACGGGCCTTCCCCAAGAATGGGTGGGTAAAAAATAAAAAAATATAGGAATATCAGAATGCTCTCATTGAAGTTAATGTTATGTAGGTAAATAAAAGTATCTACTTAACCCTAAAATTATCTACTTATCTAAAACGTTAAGTACCTACAATATGTTGTTGACTACTTCGCATCTCAAGTGAGTGAATGAAGCTCCTTGAAGACTTGAATGAGGCACTTACAAAAATAACGGCGTTGTTCGCACAAATTATCAGTGCAGGCAGTGATTTAAGTTGAATTTATTAGGTTATTACTTAAAGGAGAATTTTGCTTAGGGTAGTCGGATAGGTCAGTCTTTAAATTACTAGAATGACAGATATTTTCAGTTATCTACAGAATTTCCAAACTATCAGCACAAAAGTTTTTCAGAATAGCCCCCTGAGTCACCCCCTTTCGGCTTGGTAAACCCTTTTGCAACACCCTGTATATATCTGTGGGGGGGGGGGGGGGGGGAGGCTACACTAATAGAAGAAATCAAGTTCTCATTGTTTCTCTAAATCAGAGTAATTGTTATGTAAATTCAGCTAACCAGTGGAGTTCAGTTTGCGAGTGGGTCTACATAATGTATGTACACGTAGTCATGTACATATAACTACATTAACTACATATGAGCTCGGAAACATATAATATGTGGGTAGCAGACTCATTTGCATATGAGTACTTCCATTCATTCAATTGATTCAATATAAGTTTTACGTCCGAGCAAAAAACGAAAACAGCTCTGAAGGTTGCTAAACACACATAAGCCCAATCGCCCATGTAGAGGTATGATAAATTGACATGGAAGTTTTTCTCAATGTAAAAGCTTTTTTAATTGATGAATGATTCAACAAGATAACATTAATGTGGATCAAAAAATATAAGTCAATGATGTGGATTATTTACATCGGAAGATAATTCAATGTCAGTCGCCACCTTTAGAGATAAATGTGTATATTGTAAACTTATTTATGCTGAAATTTGTCTTCAAACAGTACCTACATAGTTGTTGGTTGGGTACCTATCTATAATATACTACCGTTCAAGCGAATCACTAGGTACAATCTCAAACTGATATAACTTTCAAATATCCCGCGCCTCCGCCGCCAAGAGAACTTATTCAAATAAAATACCTTTGAACTTTTTTATATTGCTGTAGACTTTTTTTTACTCCAGCCTGTAAAGTCTGTGATATCCAGTGAGGTGGATATTTTGAGCTACATTCTCTATGCTTTTTTTTAAGGATGAAAAATAAAATACTTAATCGTTTTTTCTAGAGCGTCGCAGAAAGGGGTTTCCTCTGGGAAGTTTTGGGATTAAATAGTATCTTCTGTCCGTTTCCCAGGTACCATGGGCATTGGGCTGTTTGATTGGGCATTGCAAGCCCATCCCCTACCAATGAAGATAATTAAAAACTCTATTTCAGATAGGCACAGCCAAAAACAAAGGAATATCTGGCTCCACTTGAGAGAATCACATAATATATAGGAACTTTACCCCCTCCCAGAATAGAATAGAATATTCGTCGAAGCAAACATCAAGTTAACTAATGGTGAGACTAATCCGGGCTTCCCCTAACTTGGGCTGTACAATTTGGAAACTATTTAGCAATCTAGTTACAAGATTTGCAGCTATTTACGAACTTCCACTGAAGATCGGTCGGATCTGAGGTCACTCGCTCATTGTCTCACCAGCTCAGGGAAACACGGGAATCTGTCATTACACTTTGTTTTCATCCCACATGGAAAACAAAGATGTATACTTACTAGAGGTATAGAAACAAGAAACAAAATTTTAACATTTTTCGAATCCCGTGGTAGTATTGACAGTATTGTGGGCTACAGTAAGGTAGTTTACAGGGTACTGCGCACACACTTGGGCACTATAATCTACTCCTGCGTAGATGGCTGATCTCAATTGAGATTGGCCGCCGTGGTCGAAATTCGGCTAGGAGGACATTATTTACAGGGTTGCAAACTTCAGAACTAACTCTCATGGAACCTAACATTATACATACAAATCTTAGACACATGCGCTTTTGCGATGTGGTATGTTTAAAATGACTCTAGTACGTTATATCTGTACTCTTATTCACGTAAGATGCTATTGAAAACAGAAGACTAAGGCCATTCTACTCTTTTAAAAATATAATTTGTACTAAAGAACTAAAGCACCCTAAGTACTATCGGGAATTTGGCTGATACCGAAAATTTCTTTCATATTTTACCTTCCCACTTCAATACGCGCGCAATGGGCCCAATTTACATAACATGGCTGTCAGCCATCCCTGCTCCTCTCTCACCACTTCATTTCAATAATTACAAGTGCCAACATTATTATGTACTTACGAGATAATCGCTGTCGAAGCGCCAGGATTGTAAAATACTTTAAAGAGTATCTATACGTGTATAAAGTGTAATACTAATTTATCTATGTATGTTGAAAAACTATTTCCCATCGCTGAAATCGCTATGATGCAATTATTTCATCTTTCAAGGATAATAAGGGGCTGATAGGAATTTAACTAGACACTCTAAACTAAACAATAAATAGTGTTCTACATGAAGTTTG
Organism: Plutella xylostella; assembly: GCF_932276165.1. Classification (NCBI taxonomy): domain Eukaryota; kingdom Metazoa; phylum Arthropoda; class Insecta; order Lepidoptera; family Plutellidae; genus Plutella; species Plutella xylostella. The sequence continues at coordinate 8,995,662 of NC_064000.1, read as the reverse complement.
AATAGGATGAATTTTGAAAACTCGTAGGACAAAGAGTGGGATTATTTCTAAAGATTTTTTCACAAGTCGATCCGTAGGAGGCTATGACTTTCTCTTAAAAATAAAAAACGGTAAATAATCCCTTATCATTAATAACATGTGAAGGTTGGTTCCGGGAATTAATTTAATAGCCACCAGAGCACTTGATTAATATGTTGACCCCAGACCAGAGGTAACTTAATAAATCCTCTAGCGCTAGCTAGGTCTAGCCTAAACTAGTAATAAACTGCGGCGCCCAGGCCAGTTATTTTACGTAAATGCTGGGATGACTGGACGGCTGAGCTAGGTCTCAATTTAGGCGACCTAGCCAGGTGCCTGGCTATTACAGTGATATTGGCAAGAAGCTTCAAGTGGAAAATCAAGATCCTTTTATAACATATGATTTTGGAACCCAAGACACAATGGTTCGGTAAAACATTCGCATTGAAATTGTTTCAAACTGTAAGGGTGCTTTAATTTTTTTGTATAAAGTTAAAAGGGTTTGTACAACAAAAACAACAGATATGTTAACAAAATTTATTCAACGATCTTGGTCGCCTCTTTTCTCCTTATTATACGATTTTTTCCACATCTTCCCAAAACTCTTTGTTATAACAGTCTTCACCATCCCGTAATCATCAACTGACAGACAACCGTCCACACATTTCCTATGTGAAATTGGAACCCAGGACTCAAGCCGTTCCTTAACCGCTGCGGCGTCGAGGCAATCTGTCTTCAGTAGACTTCGAAATAAAATAAATGGCCTCAATTTATGCATATTCATATTCAGTGATCAAAAATAATGAATTGTTTTGAATCCACAAAATCAAATCATATCGCAAGTTAAACTCTTGTGTTTTAACCGACAAGTGGTAATTTTATTCAGAGCTCGGTGCCAATTTCCAAAATCATAATAATTTTCTTGCCTTATAGAGTCCTTTCATACATCTCCCCAAGCCCAGTGGTTCCCAACAGGAGGGTTATAACCCAATCCTTCTTCAGCATTATGCAGAGATTTTAATACATCTCTCGTAAATGAGTTAATGTAGATGTTTGTTTGCACTCGCTCGCCCCGAGTTTCCGCACACTCCGGTTGTTGCTCCAACTGTCGGGATTTGAAGCTCTTGCTATGTGCTGCTAGGGATTCACTCAATTCATGTATTGTACCTTTTTTATTTCTATTTTAATTCATGTGCCGTAAGAGTTAGGTATTTAGAGCAGAAGGATTGCGTGAAGGGTGTTTCTCACTGTGTCACGGGTTAATAACTAAGTAGTAATTTTGACGTGATCACAATAAAATTATTCCCCAGATTACTTTTATCAAGCCATTGACCTAAATCGGCCCTAAATATGTAGGAAAATTGGCTCGTGATGCGGTTAATAATATAAAATATATTATTTGGTTCGTAAATCAAAATGCTGTAAAATAGACCAAATCTATCCCTTAGCCTGAACCTTAGAGACCTTAGAGAGGTTCAGGTGTACCCTTTTGACACATACTTATCCAAACTGATCAATTTGACCAAATCAATTGATTATGGTTAATTTATGGACAGGTACAAATTACAAACTTATAATACATCATATATATAGAACTTATAATAATCGCTTACCTTACCTATAAAGCCAGAGTTTGGTCACAACATTCTTCTGATCTAGCCGTAACACGAAGAAGCTTCACGTTCACGACTCATATTTTACTGGAAGTGCTAATAAAGTTACAATGTAGCTGAAGCTGGCCGGTTATTGAATCTCCTGGTTATTTTATCGTACATATAATATTATTTTACACCAGAATTATATGTATCAAAGATTTTCTCTCTGTCTTACAAAGTCTAAAACCCATTTCCTTTCTTAGTTTATTGCCTGAAATAAAGATTTTTTTTTGTCTTTTATTATATTTTTTTAGTCAACACCTAGGGCCACTTGCACAAACATATAAATCTAGATTTAGTACCTAATCTCAATTCAAGATACGTAAATCCATATAAAATTTGACACTAAATCTAGATTTAATATGTTGGTGACAATTGACCCTAATGATACTAAACCATCATTTACTACGGCAGTCGCTTAAGTGCCAATTTCTCCATAGTCGGTTAGAGCATAACCAGGGAGTAGTGGTTGACTTTTGACACATCGGTCATGAAATTTATATAAAGATGACGTATAATTGATGAATGATAATTGGTCTGTTAGATAACCGACTATGGTGAAATTGGCACCAAGACTGTCAGCGACCTTCCTTTACCAGTCCCTACTCCGCGGCTGACAGCGTATTGTGGGACGCCCCACGACTCACTAACTGCCGGTTTCTATAACCTATCTATCTGTGATTTTGCTTACTTAAGTTAAAATTTCTATCTTTCGATTTCAATAACCTACCATCTGTCAAGTTGGCTTATCCCCGGTGGCTATCTATCTCTGGGAGGGTCAACTGATTATCCGTGGTAGCATTTAGTATGGAGATGACGTAAGTTGCGTTCCAATAACATTGTGACCGCTTGCTATAGATAGTATAGTTGAAATTATTAGCTGTCAAAGTTTTGTTGATCTCCCAATATTTACGGATAATCGAAGGATAGAGGGATAAAACGCAAAAATAATGGAGGATTTCGCTTTCGAATTGGACGCTTGTTGGCTAATGATGAAACAATGTTTTAACTGTATGGATGTATATTCTTAATACCTTTGTTCTACAATTTCCTGCATAAATATGGTAGCTCGCAGGTTTGCTCGGTGTAACAGAGAAGTCAAAGTGTCACTCTTCAAGGCATACTGCCAAACATTTTACACCTGCAGCCTGTGGGTGAAGTACACACAGAAAGCTTACAGCGCCCTGCGCGTGCAATACAACAACTCGTTCAGAATACTGTTGCGGCTGCCCAGGTTCTGCAGCGCGTCAGCGATGTTCGCCGACTCCCGCACGGACGGCTTCCACGCGATACTGCGCAAGAGAGCAGCATCCATGATGCAGCGTATCCGGTGCAGCTCCAACAGTATTCTGAACACACTCTGCAATCGTTATGATTCCCCGATATGGCAGCATTGGGTGGCCTTGCATGTTTAATTTAAGTTTCTGCCTATGTTGTTTTTACCTTGTTTTAGTCATTTAATATTTGTTTGTTGTTTTTTGTTTTTGTACCTGTCTTACTAATATTTATATTTTAAGAAATTTATGTAACTAACTTTTTATGGACTTACAGTCTGCAATAAATGATTTAATAAATATATATTATTTGCTATTTCAATTTACCTTTTCATAATGTCTACCCTTTTATGAGAAATAAAAATATAGATACTTAGGATGAATTAATTTTATTATACATATAGGTATCAATCTTAATACAATGTACCTACATATATGTATAAAACCATCAACACAGGCTGCAGGAATAAATAAAACAAATATACAGGTGGAAAGTATCATTCTCTGCATCACCATCACCACCAAACTGAACCGTAAAGCCAGTAGTAGTATATGTTCCCCCAATATAACTGCTACGGTCCAGGACTTCAACAGGTGATATGTGGGACTTCCCCCCTCCAGTGTAGAAGACTGAGTAAAAAAAAATTTTTTTACTGATATCATTACTTATATTCAAGCTTGATATTTAGTTTAAGTTCCAAATATAGTTAATTAAGATATTGTTTTGATATGGTATTACGAACTCAAACTATGCCATGAATTACCGGGAGGGCAAAAATAAAACATTTGGGAGAGTTGAACCAACAGCTGGTAACAGCATTATTATCTACCGTTAATCCTAGATAGGCATGGTGACATTTTGTTATTGAAATGACAGTTACAGATAGATAATAAAACTTTACTTTTTATCCAGAATAGCTATCTATCTATATTCTATTCTATTCTATTATCTGTGGAGGTGTAAGTACCTGCACCTGGCTCTCTCGAGTGGAACCTTTGTGCAAATCCCCAAGGTCTAAACTGCCTTCCTAAGCTTGGACCATTTCCCACCTCCTACCACGCTGGTCCACTGCGGGTTGGTGGGTTCACATATCTAGATTTGCTAGATCTAGATATATGCAGGTTTCCTCACGATGTTTTCCTTCACCGTAAGAGCGATGGTATACATTGTACTTAAGTTAAAAGAATACATTGGTCAGCTCCTAATCTAGTATCGTATAGTCGAATACAGTCATCTCATCCGCCTTCTAAAAATATAATAAGTACCACCCAGCTATGATAAGAAACCACAGCGCTTCGGAGCATATTTTTTAAAATTAAACATTTCTACAAAACAATATATGTAATGTATGTACTAAATAGTAATACAATATATGTAATGTATGTACTTTTCACTAATAAGAAATTAATACATTTTCCATTTGATAATAATTTACTTGCACATAAATTATCTTCAGTGGACAACGGGACACAATACCTGTGTTATGAATAATTAAAATTCATATACTTACGCATATATTATCACATATTATTTTATTATGTTTAACGATAACAGTATTTTAACAGTGTTGGCTCACTTCACGATATGGATCCGTGACGAATCGAGCCAAGTGTGTACTGTTTCCCTCGTATTCATGCGACATGCGACAACTCCCCAAATCACGTGACTTAAACAGGAGTCGTCATTTCAAAAATATCAACATTTCAAATATATCTTCAATTCAATTTTCTTCAGAGATATTTTGATTACTGGCCTTGTATATAAGTGAGGAGTAGATCAAACCATACCGCGATGTAGAAACGAGTCCCACAGCGACATCTAGTAGACATTCTTTAAACTTTAATATTAATAAATTGAACCTGGCTGATTTTTCAATGGTCAGATAAAAGTTATCTATCTATAACTGAGGATAGGTTATAGAAACCGGTAAACCTACCGTAAGTAGTCGGTAGTGGCTGTACGATGAAGGCCGATGACAGAGTGTTGTGACTACTTGTGACGCTTCTTTAGCCAGTCCAGCAGTGTATGACTTCCGATGGTCATGATAACTTAGAGGCTACAGAAATTGGTTTCCAAAATGGCCGCTCAGTGACGTCACCTCCGCCGGCTAATGTGGTTACTGTCAGGCGAGCGCCGTAATTTACTTCATATTAATTTCATGCACATGCTGTATAAGAGCGAAAATGTAATGCCATTATGACCTCGACCATGCGTTCCTGGAATATGCTATTTTAGGATAATATTATCTCGAAGTTTTGTTTTTGTGATAGTTTATCATGCGATAATTTAAATTTCCTTTACCAATCTATGTGCACATACAGGAGGATTTCTATGTCTATTTATTCCAGAAAATAGATTTCAGAGGAAGGTGTTAGAGACAAAAATCCAAACATTAGAACCGGCCCAAAAGCAAACACATTAACTTAACAATTACAATCTTTAGATACCAATCCATGATATAATTATTTAATAAAAAAGGCCATAAAATTGCGTAAAGTATGACATTTTATCGCATACAATGTAGGTATTATGGGTTTGGCAAGGAGTGGCTCTAATGAGCTGTGACCTCAAGACACATTTTTATCCTGTCTCAGTCCGACTGTCAATTTGCGAGGCATGCGGCATGCGGCGCGTTAATCGCACAGGGTTCCATCGTGCGCGCCGGCTCTGTAATGAAGCACCTTGTCACTGTAATGGCTGCTCCATACCTTTCATGTTATATATATGGGACAGTTCATTACTTACTTTCTTTAGGGCCTTGATTAAAATCATAATGGTTGTTATTTTGTGACACCAAACCAAAAAAGTTCATTTTTCATTGTTTTTACATAGTCATCATAAAAAAATCTATTAGTAAATAAGTATGACGATTCTTCAATAATCAGTTATTAGAAGATTTTCTTACTGTACGACTCCTGTTACCTATAGGGGCTATATAGGTTATCTATACTTAAACCTTAAAGCGTCCAAATAATTATAAATTACCTATTATACATATTTTTATGTATCAATTGAAAATAAACCCTGTCAAAATGAAATCAGCTACAAAGCAATAAAATTTTACAGCACATCATAATTATAATCAAATCATTTTCTTTATTTACAGGTAAGTACAAAGTGGATCTGCTGACCGTGACCTTGTCTCGAGGTGAGTCAATTATCAACTGTATCGCCGAGACTGAGCGTTCATTATGCAGTGACCCAGTTGCCGATGTACCCCCCTCCCTAAAGGGGGCTTACATTAATTAGTTTGTTTGCGAATATTCAAAGATATTGAGTTTGCGGCTGCTTGTATTAACGTCACAATTTAATTATTCTTGCGCACATCTGCCTTGCTCGAGCTCGGTGGTTTGAATCCTGACATATTATGGGTACCTTCTTCGTAATATTGTACAGCCCGTCTAAAACAGGTTTTTTTCAATTTTTGAAAACTTTAAAAAAATACGTTTTCTCGCATACTAAGTGGCGCCTCTAGTGGAAATCATCATGAAACTTTTGACAGATACAATGTGCCGACGACAGGAGAAAAGGTAAACTTTTTTCGTTTTCATAAATAGCAAAACCCGTACTAGAGTGTCAGGTCGTTGCAAAATGGGTATCAGTTTTCTACAAACGATATGTCGGAACGTCATTTCTACGGGATTTATTTGGAGCCATAGAAAAATCCTGGCCTGCTACAACTTCATGTCGTCGTCCGCCAATTGTCACCATTACAGCATAGACTATATAATACACTAATATTAGTCTATGATTACAGGTACGGTCAGGTGCAGAGAAACCTGACCCCCCTCACATACTAACAATGCTTCTGAGGGGGGTCAGGTTTATCTGCCCCTTACTGTACTAGTTCTGTGCCTTTACTAACTGTACCTGACGCCGCTGTAAACCTCATCTTTGTACCCTCTACAAGTACTTCTCTTTAAGGTTGCGGATTTGATCAAAGCAAATAAAAAATAACAAGATCTTCAGTTGTTCTCGAACTCGCTGAATAAAGGGGTTAAAATACATGAGATAGGTCGTTGGGTTGGCGGCTATAGGCTAGCTCAGACCTTCCGAAGCGATAATTTTTTGTACTTGCATGCATGAAAGATATAAAATACAACGATTGAGCTTTTACACTACGGTCGATTGAGCTTTGTATGGATATTTCATAGCATTTAAAAAGCTTACAGATACAATATTTATACTTTAATTACCTAATTTACGTATATAAACTAATTTTTTGTTAATTTATTGAAATTACTAACAGGTTGATGTAAGTACACTGCCGGGCAATGAAATAGTTCCATCCACAAAATGCCGACAAACACCTTAATATCTCCTAAGATATAGAACCTAGCTTCATGAATTAAAAAGTTTAATGAAATATAGTTTATTATGCAAACATTTTTAAATCCAAACTCTTTATAATAGTGTTCTTTTCGAAGCCATGGATAAAAAAAGATAAGTAGGAAAATTTTCGGGTTTGAAAATTTAGGAAAACATTTGCTTCGTTTTCAGTTTTTGTTTTTATTTCATTCTTTTTTTTGGTCGTTGTGAAAGAATTATAAAATTGTAAAGTCTTACGGCTCTCGTGCCCATAAATCATGCCTGTATCACGCTAGGATTGTGCGCTATCATCACCATGGTGGAAATGGGAACCAGCCAAAGAAATGCGGCCAGAACAATGGGTGTGACTCATACTACTGTACGACGAGTGGTCTAAAGGTTTAGGGAGACTGGATTAAACCTGAGAAGACCAGGTACTGGCAAGCCAAGGTGCACAACAGTCCGAAAAGATCGATTCATTGCGGAAATCATGTTAAGAAATCGTCATCAGACGGGAGTAGCCGTTCAACAACAACTTCTACATGTTCGAAGGGAGCCAATAAGCGAGTGGACAGTCAGGAGACGTCTTGCCGAAAGAAGATTAAAGCTTTACAGGCCAGAAATTGGCCCAAAACTGGAACGGCATCATAAAGTTGCCCGATTGCGATACGTCCGTAATCATACAGAATGGGGTGAGGACAAATGGGGCAGAGTGATGTTCTCAGATGAGTCACAATTTATGCTGTACCATCATGATGGGAGGAAAAGAGTATACCGACAACCAGGGGAACATTTTTCACAAGTATGTTTTGAAGAAAAAGTGGCACACGGCGGAGGCAGCTTTCACCTGTGGGCGGGCATCTCTGCAGAGGGTCAAACAGCGTTAGTTCCAATCCAGAACGGGAACCTAGCTGCTGTGAGATACATCAATGAGGTCCTCAATGAACATGCTGGTCCGTTTTTGGCCAATATGGGCGAGAATGCCATGTTCATGCACGATAATGCACGGGCGTACAGTGTTTAAGTTGTAAATGAGTATCTTCATGACGTAGGAATCCACAAAATGGAGTGGCCAGCAAGGAGCCCCGATTTGAAACCCATTGAGCATGCTTGGGACGAGCTTGACAGACCTGTGAGAGACTGAGATCCACCTCCAATTACACTTCGTGGCTTGAAAGACGCGCTCATCAAAGAATGGGAGAACTTCCTCAGCATATGCTGAAGAATCTGGTATTCAGCATGCCCAATCGCGTAGAAGCTGTATTGAGAGCACATGGAGGAAACACCAAGTACTGAGTTATCAAAATACCACGTTTACACCTAATAAACTCATAATTAGAGATTTATTTTTATTTGCCAAATTCCCCATTTCTTTAAAAACATTTAATTTAAATTTTTATTACAATATTTAAGTTTTTACATGGGAATATTCTGATGCGCAATTAAATATTCTCCAATATTGCAGAAGGCGTAATTAAGCTAGCATTTTCCGTTTAGGAGTAATTTGGTGTTATATCAGTGGAACTATTTCATTGCCCGGCAGTGTAGTTAAAAAGATCTTTTTTGAAACTAAAGTTTTTTAGTAAAAATATCATGTAATAAAAATAAATCTTTTGCTTAAAAATATCAAGAACAAAACACAATTAATTTTACTTTCCTTTGAGTAAACTTTTATAGCCAAGTTGTTAAATTTGCGGTATTTTTTTGGCGAAAGCTGTAAATAAATAAAGTTAATTACGGAAAGGAAATGAAAATTAATTGCTTGCTACAAAATCCTTTGTTGTACCTACCTGGGAATACTTCCTATCAGAGCTGTGATTGATAGTTAAATGTTTTTTTATCATATTTAAACTAACTAAGTACTTAGGTACGTCATCATTCCAGTGTAAATGTGTTATTCGTATTATGTTTGCTAATATTAACCCGCCAGTGGTGACGTGAATTTGACTTACATCGTTGGTGACGCCGGTCTCACGCACCGGGATTTTCAAACTTATTTTTTTTACTTAATTAACAACACATGCTACTTAAAATTAGTTTAATTTTAAAGATAAGTATTTGTTTGACAATAAAACAAAGCATTATCATAAATCACGGCTCGTTTATTAGTCATTTTACCATGGTACTTAGAACACTTAATATTTACATAATTATTCACCTATCATCTTAAAAATTAAAATAATACAACAATGATGTAATTTTTTATAACTAAGTCCACCTTTTATAGTTTTATAACACTACGAACTTCATAAGAAAAAACAAAAATTTACATACTTCTACCAAAAAAATAATCATAATAATTACCAACATGTTTATTTATGATATTTGGTGTCTAAAAAGTAGTTAATATTACAAAAATGCAGTCTAAAAATACAGTCTAAATAACTTATTCTAAACTTAAGAATAACGTAAAACTATAGGTACTTAAATATAAGAACAAAAACTAAGTGTCCTCGCTCCGGAACGCCTCTGACGCAAAGGTCCCCAAGCCGCTGGAAGCGTTGCCTCGCTGTACAGCCAGAGAGATCCTCTGCATCAGAAACGCTCCAGAGCGGATGTCCAGCCCACAATCCCTCATGCGACGGCCTAGGCTTTTGATAAATATCATGCCGTCATGACCCCAGACTCCCGTGGTCTCCAGAGCCAGGGGCACAAAGATGTAACTGTCCATGAGACCGCTGTATTTGGCTATTTTCTGTTTTGCCGCTAATTCTGCTGCGGCCCCAGGAGTTGCAATGGTGGATGCCACATGTGAAGGTGCAAAAGTGCAAAAATATATGAATAGGTACCATCTTATCGTTGTTGGCAAGTTGACATCTCTTCCAAGCAACCCTAGGGTGAAGTAGTGGTTTTAGGACTTCCGTTTAACTATACATAACGAACTTACAAAAAGTTACTTACCTAGTACGTACGGTGAATTGGCCGATTAAAACGTATTATTTTTCGTGTTTTCTGGGCAAATAATATGCTAGAACACTGATAATATTCCACCCTCACGCCACACACGCCCGCGCGCGTGCCATGTGTTCAAACAACATTGTCATCCGCCGGCCGCTATTTGCTCACCGTGTACAGTACAGCGCCGCACCAACTGAAACTTTTTGTTAGTGAAAGCTACTAAATTAGGAATGCGGACGAATTAGAAAAGGTAGATGAAGTAGGAAAGTATCCGAATAGGAAGGTAAGATATAGATAAAAGATAAAAAATCTTTATTCGGTGACCAGCACCGCACACCAAAAACACAAAAAGAAATACGTACAGCAAACAACAAACAATATAACGTCCTCCTGAAGGTTTTAATCGAAAAGTTATATAGTAAGAATGGATACATAGATAGCTGTTTGTTACACTTTCATTGGAAAACGGCTAAACCAATTTTTACCGACCGAAAATCCTAGGACAAAAGTTGACCACAACTACCTCCTTAATCTGGTGGTCTTGCGTTTGCAGGAAGCATTATGACCAGAGCCGCGAGCACAGGATTCGAAACCTCCGTTTACGTTGCGTATCGTCAATTGTCTTGAAATGTCAACTTTATGCATCTTAAGCAGTTCAGTGTTGTTCTGAGTATTTAGTAAAAAAATAGGTGTGAAAACTTTATTGGCTTGTGTGTACCTTATGTTAATTTATAATATGTTATAGTATAAGCTGTTTGTTTTCCAAATAAAGAATATTAAAATTAAATTAAAATGTCACTGTCAAAATGTAAGGCAAATTTGTTAGTTCCAAAATTGGCATTTGTTTTTTTCATGTTTGTGTAGATTCGAAAATAGTGACAGTTGACGATACTGTTCTTTTTCATGTTTTATGTAGATTCGAAAATAGTATCGAATCCTGTGCTCGCGGCTCAGAAGTCGATTTTTGACTTATACTGATGGAACCTTTGAGTTCTGCCATCCTGTAATGTCCGCGCACATATTTCTGTTGACTCTACGTTTTGTGTGACAGCTCAAAGCTATGTTTGAACGCTTCAAACGATTTTCAACTCTGACACCTGCACTTTGACGCGAAAATTGGGCGTTTGTGGGGGGCGAACTTTTGGAAGGTTTTCGCCAAACGATTTTGGCGTTGTGCTGAGTTGAACTTGGTTTTACTTACATACATTGATGCCGGACATACGGAAACAGACAAGATAAAATAACTGTTTTATGTCAGTAGTAAAATTGAGAACACTCTCGGTCCAGTAAGCCTGAGGGCGTCCCACGCTGCGCTTGCCGTTTCGAGTTCTCTGCCGAGAACTCGCGATTGATATTTTAAATTGGTTATATATTAATATAATTATAAAACATGAAATTAATGACAAACAATTACGGTATCCTTCCAATGAAGAAAGGGTTTTAGGCCTCCACCACAAGGGCACAGTGACGGTTGGTGGACAAAATAATATAGTAATAACGTTAAAAATTATAGTATAATTATGTTATTCGGAGTCAAAGTCAAAGGAGTGTCAGGTACATTGTCTAGCCTTTTGGAAAATTCAATAATAAAATTCCAACCTGCATACTAAGTTGGTATAGGTATCTAGATAAATAGAAGTCTGTGCCGGGGAGCAGCCAGCTTGCATTATGAGACGAGGGTGTCCACATTGTACGGACGTAATTGGGACATTTGTCTGACCTTTTCGTCTGATTTGTACGGTTGCCTTTGACAGACACATATAAAATAGATCACCTACCGGTCCTGTAGGATTTTATTTACTCCTTTTTAGTTCAAAATTAACTCATAATTTTAGATAGATCTATAGTTAAAACATTAAGTACTTACCTTAAACTATTCAACCATTTTTAAAGAGTGTTATCATTTTACCAAGCTTATTAATATACCTAATTTTAAGTCATGCAAAAGCTCAGATATATACTTCACCTTAGCGTGTCGCTTACATAGTCCTTAAATAATTCGAAAAAAAGACGCTGCCAAAATTCTAAGTTATTATCATTACCTATATTATTATATGGCATAAAACATCTATGTAAACCCGCATAGAGATGGGCAGTATGGGCAGCCTGCCCGGATATACCGGTAATAACTCACGCGCCGCGACCCGCGCCTGAAAGAGCGATATTGCCGGCGGACTAGTGACCAGAGGCCATATTAAGCTGCGTACAGACCGGCCCAACGAACGCCCAACGAACGCCCAACGATGGATATTTATCACACATAATACAGGGCAGATTGCAGCAACGAAGGTCAAAGAAACCGTTCGTTTGGCCGGTCTGTATGCAGCTTTACTGGAATAGGAGACCATGCATCGTGGGTGGATGGATTTAACTACGACATCCGAGAGCCGGGATTTTATTTTGATGAATCATTAATAATAATAATAAATCAATTTGTTTTCAGATTATTAAATCCATACAATATGTTAGTAACAATGTGTCCTTAGCCTATGTTAGTAAACAATATGGATAATTAAGTTGCATAAAATAATGGATATGCATTTTATTTCTTTGTATTATCCTGCCGAATTAGTTCCTACAGATATTTATATTAAAGGCAAGGCAATCTATGATTATGATTATGCTATAATTCCACCTACATATTTGTAATGTTTATAGAAGAAATAGATTTAGGGAAATAAAAGAAATGGCGCTTTCAGATACATAATATGAACAGTAAAGACAAACCCCCCTATGTAGCTCCAGGTGGCAAAACATCTTCGCAACTTTGTAAAGTGCTCTGTCGAGCTCACATCTGCTGCTCACAGAACTAAGAACTGGCGCTCCTAGAGGTACCCTGCCTGTACATCGAGCAATAGTATTGTTGAATAGAATGTAAAATTCAAATTCAAATTATTACCATATGTATTACTACAAAATCTTTAAACATTGTTTAACAAGTGTCTAAAACAAAATTTCATTGATTTTTAAACGATTGACAGCGCTAGACATCTGATTAATGCTGTCTAAAGTTTTGGTGGTAAGGCCCTTAGTGTCTGAGGAGAATCTAGTAGCATTAGGAGGGCAACAAATATTCACTTGGAATGTAGAACTTTACTAAAATCACACGCGCTCATCCTCAGCCCCGCACGCTCCGCTCATTTCCGCTCCGCCGGCGCGTGACGTCACATCCGCCTCACTACACACTTCCGGTGCAGCGCCGTTACTGCTAATAAGCGGAAGGCTGCATTAGTTTTCACTCGACAATGATAGAGTCAAAGGGAAGGGAAGGGGTGGTGTGTCTGGACCTTTAATAAGGTTGTTTTGAAAAGATCCTGTAGAATAAAAGCTTTTCTATGTCAAACACAACACACAACACACACGCACTCACGCCTTGTACTAATGTACTCCCTTGCGGGGTAGGCAGAGGTGCATTGCTGCACCCACTTTTCGCCAGAGTGTATGTTAGTCCCAATGTAATAGGGGGCGGGCCTATTGCCATTTTACGGGCACATCCAAGACCTGAGAACAAATATCTGTGTTTAAACAAATATCTGCCCCAGCCGGGAATCGAACCCGGGACCATCGGCTCAGTAGTCAGGGTCACTAACCACTACGCCATTCGGTCGTCCTAACCACTACGCCATTCGGTCGTCAAACACTCTTCGAACAACTAAGTACAACGTCTACAACAATTTATAATTTACTGGTAAGTTTATTTCTTACATACTTTGTACTGTACACTATAGATCCTATTTAATATTTGTAATTAAAATGATACTTTTCAGCATAAAATATTTCTAATACTTACGAAACAACGTTATAGCTTGTTAATTATTATATTCTTGTTTCCGAAATGGACAAGATTTACTTTTGTTTGAACAAAATGAAAATGGACTTAATCCCTTTGATGTTGGATCATATTATTTGCTGTAGATTTCAAGCGGACACTGGGCTATTTTGTAATATAGGAGGTTATTAAACTTATATAGGTAAGTACTTTTACCTAATATCTTTCTATTTTATAGAGTACCTACCTCATAAATTCTCCTAAGCTCATTATAATTAATAACTCATATAAAATTTTGAATTTCGGGCCTGAACTTTGTTTTAGAAATATTTTCAGCTATAGTAAACTATGTACAAATAGTTCAGTAAACATTCCGTCCATCCAAGCGACATACAATATGCACTGAAATTTTATTTTACAACAAGTTTTCTAATAAACCTTTATTGAGTTTCACGTAACGTTCTGCATTGCACATAAACTACACGTGAACGAATACTGCCATATTATACATATTACATTGTTACCGAATGTACCTATACTTTTTGCGTTTTATTGGTTAGACCTTATAAGTAATTTTTGTAATGTAAAGGTATCATCGCTTGTCTAAGACAATACATAACGTTTTTAACAAATTCCTAACGCTATTAGTTCATTAGTTGGTTGTCATTAGGTTAAACTTAAAACGGTGTGATAGTAAACAAAATGCAGTCGGTTTGCTGCTTTGTTTTTGTATCTGACAAACTATCCTCTTCGTATATTGTTAATCTAAGCTATTTAACCTGCTCCGCTCACTAGAAAGTCGTTCGTAAATACTGTAGCTCGTAGTTGGAGCTGGTATTTACCGCAGACTGGAACTGCAGCTCTAAGTTACTTAATTGCTGCCGAAATGTTCCAGCCGTTGAATTGATGCTGAGCTGGATGGAGTTTAGAGCACCCTGTTTGTAGTGAGATACTACAACTACTTACAGTCATGCTATGCAAAGTGAACGTTTTAAGTATAGATAGATGTTTGTTACTCTTTAAAATAAAATTAAAATGTACTGAACGGATTTTAATTTAATTTGGAATACGGGAAGCTGATAATATGGATTAACCTACCTTTTGTACCGGTATTTAAACGATTATTGTTTTTTTTATTTTTACTTACCTACTTGTTTATATATCCATTAAATACACACATACAGTAAGTACCTACATAATTCATTGCTTCATACACTACCAAGAAGTACATAGGTATAACATAGAACCCTGACAATTGAGTAGACCACCTGCAAACACCCCTATATGTGTACATTTTGCTCATCTACTTATTCATACAAATAGTTTTTTTTCCAATTTTAAACATTTATGCCAAAATCATATAGAGGTGTTTGAAGGTGGACTACTCAACTACACTCGCGAGCAACCAAATCGACTCAAGCCTTCACGGCGCACATATACATTGATTTTCCTAAAACGATAAATGGTAAATATAAAAGTGATATGTCATTCGAAAGCTGAAGAATTAGGCTTTCAATTAAGATCAATACCATAAAAAAAAACTAAGCGCAGATTTAATGACGCATTTTAATTGCCCGTCAGTGTTAATTACCTCATTAGGAATCCACGCCTTGCGCTACCTGATCCCGCTATAAAACCTTTCCACATCCGGTGTACCTTATCAGTCGCTTGTTGCAAGTTGACCGGTACACATCTCGTTGCATTGTATTCCTTGTTTTCGCAAACCCATGGATACCACACCAGAAGAAGCTGCTCAAGTTGTTGCCTTGCTGCAACAAGGGTTAAGTCAGCGAGCAGTCGCTGCCCAGCTCCACTTGAGCCAGTCTGCTGTATCCCGAGTATACAGACGGTTCCAAGAGACTGGTGCCTTCAATCGAAGACCAAGAACGGGCCGCCACCGCTGCACTTCAGAGAGAGACGACCGCTTCATTGTCTCAACCTCGCTGCGCAATCGACACCTTACGGGCGTTGATGTGCAGCAAGAACTGAGACGTGTACGACAAGTGGCTGTCAGCGAGTGGACAGTGAGAAGACGCTTGAAGGAAGCCAACTTGACACCAAAAAGACCTGCATCAGGCCCCAAATTGACTGCAGGCCACCGACAAGCGCGTCTTCAGTTTGCTCGAGAGCATCTCGATTGGAGCATTGCGCAATGGCGGTCGGTCCTGTTTACTGATGAGTGCAGAGTGTGTCTGCATGGCAGTGACAGGAGAGGCCGGGTCTACCGGCGTCCGGGGGAACGATTTGCCCAATGTTGTTTCGCTGAAACAGTAGCATATGGCGGCGGTTCCTGCATGATGTGGGCTGGTATTTCTCTAGAGGGAAAAACCGCACTTGTTTTCGTGCCTGGAGGCGGCCGAGGAGGCGGGTTAACAGCTGATCGGTACATCACCGACATTCTACTCGGTCATGTTGTGCCCTATGCAGAATTTGTCGGTGAAGACTTCGTGCTAATGCACGACAATGCCCGCTGCCACACGGCACGAGTCAGTCGGCAGTTTCTGAGAGAGAAGGAATTGCGCACGATGGACTGGCCTGCGCTCAGTCCTGACCTGAATCCCATCGAACACTTATGGGACGAGCTCAAAAGAAGAGTTCGGGCCAGGAATCCAGTCCCTGCAAGCGTGGACGAGCTGAAGACAGCTTTATTAGAGGAGTGGGACGGCATTCCTCAGGAAACTGTCAAAAAGTTGATAAGGTCTATGAGAAACAGGCTGCAGGCTGTAATTAGGGCAAGAGGGGGCAATACAAAGTATTGATTTAAATAAATAAATTTTTATCTTAACATTTTTTGTTTAATTTGTATAATACGATACCCATACCCTTTTTTCCTAAATTCCCGTTTTTCCTACAATTGCGTTCAGACATCATTTATTTCAAAAATGATGAATGGATTTCAATAATAATGATATCAAATTAAAGCTGACATCTTAAGCTTTTAAATGACATATCATTTTTATTATTTCTATTCATAATTTTACTTGTATTAATGTATGTTTGCGCCGTCAAGGCTTGAGTCGATTTGGTTGCTCGCGAGTGTAGTAAATTGGAAAGTCCTTCTCGATAGGGCAAACATCTCGTCTCATATAATTTAAATCTCTGTATTCCGTGTACCCTGAGTCACCGCTCAGCAGCTCACAGCCATGATTACAGCAGCTATTACCATACCGTGAAGCGAGCAGCTACCATATCTGACGCAGTATCCGATATACAATACATGACTACAGTGTATGCCAATAACTTCTACAAAACGTTAATATTTGTATTGTTTTACAAACTTGGCCAATTGACTAAATATTTAAACCATTATGAACAATCATCATCATCATCATCAGCCTATGTCAACCCACTGCAGGGTTACGGTTTATAGGCAACAGAACTATAATGATTACTTACTAATGTATCGGTTTTAGGAATAAATAGCTTGTAGGAGGTATAAGTACCTAATGATGATGATCAGCTTCTCCCTCTAGGGCACCAAATATTAAGAACAGAATAATAAACATATCACTGTATCAAATTAAATTTTATTCAATCTTAAGGAAACAAAATTTTGGTATCTCGTTTGCCGTCGCTTTCATCTTTCTTTGGACCAGTTCTCATTTAGGTTGGAGTATCCGTATTCTTATCCACTTCAGTAACGTCTTCCACCTTCCCTCCCGGTACGTCAACTGCATGTTCTGGTGCTGGTGGTTTATCAGCCTCGTCTTTGGGAGCTTCTGTTACTGTTTGCTCTTCAGTTGTGGTGCCTAGTTCTGCTCCTGTATTAGTTTCACCACCTGGTCCTGCTTCTGTTGTAGGTTGATCGGGGGCGAGTTCTCCAGGTGGTGCGCTGGGGTCTATGGGGTGCATTGGATCTACTTTTTCTGTGGTTTTCTTGGTCTTTGCTTCCATGGAGGAGGCGGTCGTGGTAGTCGTGCGTTTTAGGGATATGTAGTAGTCTGGATGCTGGAATTAATACGACTGAGTTATTTACCTTATCAATTACTGACAAACACACTGTACATTTTCTTTTTAGTAGTCGGTGACAAAAACAGAACGCCGACCAAGGTTTGCCACCATAGTGAAAGGACCGGCTAGTCACATTAGCATTATTTGGTGACCATCCTCTTTGCACCAAACATACATATGCTTATAAGAAAGAAGCAGGGCGGTAACTACTCTCTACATAATTGTTATGCTATCCTCTCCGAAACTATAAACTAAAATTCAGCGTGACAATTCTCGTTCGTTCTTTCGTCGATAGACAGTACCTTTCAAGTGATATCCAGCTCGTGTACTCACAGTGTCATTGACCTCCTGGATCCAGTCGCTGTACGCTCCTACCAGCGTGAGTACAGTGGGGTTGCCGGCGGCGCCGCAGCGCGGGGGCCCGTACGATATCACCCCCACCAGGTTACCCGCGAAGACGGCCGGGCCGCCGCTGTCGCGCTGGCATGAGGAAATATTATTGTTATTCTGCTTAGCGTGTCGGTAACCAACACTAGAACTGAACTGCTACGTGGTGAAAGGGTTAGTTTCTAGATTAAATTTGGCAAAAAAATGCATTATCTTCTTCTTCTGAGAGTGTGGGTGGAAAAAAATAGAACTGGATCTGGGTTTGTCACCTTGGCTGTAGTCAGATTTGTCCGCAAAATAAATTCATCCGTCAGAAATTGCATTATTATTAGGATCTTAAGGTTTGAAAGGTCTTGGAGTTCTTTTCCATACCTAGAAATTGGCGTAAAAAGCCTCTAACTTAGCCTAGATCGAGACGTAACACGTGCACGGTAAGACGTGATAAAAGTACTCCGCCGCACTCGCTCTCGAAGCCGCGCGATCTGAGTGAGCGATCTTTGTCACGTTTTTAGAGTGCGCAACGTCTTGCGTCCCGTGTTAGGCCTTCTGGTTAGTAAAGTCTTCTGGTAAGTAGAGGGTACTCACGTCGCAGGCACCGTTTCCCTGGGAGACCGATCCGACGCAGAACATCGTCGAAGTCACGTACTTACTGGAACATACAACGTTCATCATCACCACCCATCACGTCCCCACTGCTGGGGGCGGGTCTCCTTCCAAAGAAGGAAGGGTTTTAGGCCTAGTCCACCACGCTGGCCTAGTGTGGGTGGGTGGAGTTTAAAATCATATAACACTTTCAGTGCTACAGATACATGCATATAACTTGTAATAACCAAGAGCAATTTTACTATAAGAAGCTAAAAGTACCACAACAACGTCCCTAATAAATAAGTACGTAAATAGATACATTTACTTACGCGCCATAAATATCTTTGCAAAAATGGTTGGGATACACCGGTAGCAGCTTTTTTTTTAACGATTGCGGCATCATCGACTTGCTTGATTTTTCCTGTAAATAATCATTATTTAATAAACGGTACGTACACACTTTAGATCATCATCATTATTGGCACATGGCGGGATTTTGAAAAGATGGCTCAGGAGATTCTTATTGCGTCCGTTCTTCTCCAAAGACAAAGAGCCATTTTTTTAAACGGAGAGTAGTTTGTAAAATAAAAAACAATCATTACAAAAAATATATTTATAAGATGAATAAAAGCATTTCACTTTGATTTTAACTTAGGTTCAAACCCAACGGCACGACATCTTTGGACCCGGACCTTCGTAACAACAGTAAAGCAAACCCACTCACAGACGTCCCCCACCCCAGCAGAAGCACTTCGGCGCTGGCCGGCAGCGGGTCACTGGAGTCCCTGACCGGGATCAGCCGGGGCGCGCGGCGGCTGGTGAGACGCAGGTGGCGGGAGAGACGCACCAACGCCAGGTTGTGGGTGAGGAGGCGGGGGTCGTAGCTCGGGTGGAAGTATACCTGGCGATTGTTGGAACGTTATTGATGCAGGGATGTTATAAGCAGATATATCGAGTTAGTCAGCTTAGTGGCAGTGGGCTGGTCACATCAGGGCATCTAGTACGAGTTTTGCAATTTATGTAAACGAGAAATGTTTTGGTTTCTTCTGTCACCTGCATACATTATCTGTCCAAAGTTTCATGATAGTTTCCGCTAGAAGCACCATTTTGTATGTGAGAAAACTGAAACTTTTATAGTTTTCGACGAACTATCAAACCTGTACTAGTCGGGCTGTAGAAGAACCAATAACCTATGGGACAAACGTGTTCTGGAGTGGAGCCCACGATTAGGCAAACGTAGTGTTGGATACCCTCCGGCTAGATGGGGTGACGAATTGCGAAAGTTGGCTGGTAATGAAAGCTATGGATCGTATCAAGTCTACTCTAGTTTACAAGACATGGGTGTCGCCCAAGAGTAGAAGGTTTTTGCCATCTTTTCTTTGGTAGAATGGTTGGGGGTAGCATTAGCTAGTCACTACTGATAATATAATATATATATATATATATACTCGATCTGAATCCAAACCGCTGCCGACTGTCTGGCAATAATAGCCTAGTTAGGTAGATAATAACTTTGTACAAGACCACCGCATAACTAAGGTCGGTTCAGCGGGCTGGAATGCGCCTACGCTAATCTCAATTTGAGAACTAGTCTGCCCCAATGGTTACGATTTTTTCGGTACGTTTAACACAACTAAATATGATGTGAAACAATTGTTTGTCCGGGCAAGATTCAAATCGCTATCTTAGAAACTAAAGAAAATCTAAAACATTTAATTAATGTTGTCCTTAAAAAAAATAAGCTAGCGAGCAATGAAAAAGTTCCAGTGACATCTGGAACGGGCGGCGATGGCGGTTCCACCCGCCGCTTCTTCATTACTCACTTTTTAATCATCACCCAAGGTTAACTGGTAGAGAATGCTACACTACCATTAAGTTCGCCTTTGTATCATTTTACTATGTGCAATAAATAATTTAATAATACATTTCATATAGATTAATGTTGTCAAAAGGGCCTCTACATATTGGCTTCGGCCCCATGCACGCCTTCCAAATGTCCGGGACCCCATGGTCCCGAGATGGAAAAACAACAACATACTCGTAATAATAATTATTATTGCTCGGGAGTGTATAATGTGACATACCTCTAGAGCCTCGATGAACTCCCCGCCGCCGAGGCTGTAGTCGCTGCCCACGCGCACCGCCAGCGCCGCCGGGTTCTCGCGGAAGAACCGATTGTTGTGTATTCTGGGAAAAAAGTATACATACAGACGAATTGAGAACCTCCTTCTTTTTTGAAGTCGGTTAAAAGAGTCAATAAACTCGCTGCAGTGGGCTACAAAACGTCTTACGCACGGAGTCTTGGAATCATCAGGAATAACGGCCTTTGTTGGATGTGGTTTGCCAAGTATGGAGTAGGTATTGCTAGTTGTGGGGCTTCTTGGTCACCTCTACCCAGCAGTGGAAGATTACCGGCTAATGATGATGAAAAACGTTATGCGTAACCCCAAATATGAACTTTTCCAAGTTATAACACAGGGGAAAATACAAAGCATGAGGAGACCTGGGCGGCCAATGACAATATGGCTACCAAATCTACGCCAGTGGTTCCAACTGAGCATTATCCCGTGCGGCAGCAAGACGGAAATCAGCAGGATTTCCAGCCTCCGCATACCGACGGCAAATGAAGAAGTAGAAGATTATGAGAAAGCCACTCACATCTGTAGACAAGAAGCGGCGGTGACGACGAGGTCGCGCCAGTACAGCGCGCCGCCGCAGTGGAAGCGCCCGTTGAGGTGGACCGACACCACGAAGGGGAAGTGGCTGATGCGGGTCTTGTCTCCGCGGAACAGGCGCCGCGGGCCGCGCCGCCGCGCCGTCAGCTCGGCTACAGGGTCTGTAGGGCGGGTAATGGTCTCAGCACATACAGGATGTTGCAAAAAGGGTATATTAAGCCGAAACCAGCATGTGCAACATGTTACGAGTATATGAATATTTTTTTTCGCGAAATTTTAAATTGTGATTTCAGATTCGGGCTTAGATATAACATGCTGCACATGCTGGTTTCGGCTTAGTATACCCTTTTTGCAACACTCTGTATAAAGGTGGGTACCAACGTTACAAGGTGTAATGTGACATACCCAGCGAGGATGTTCAGCAACGCTGTGTTCTAAAAGCGACTCGTTGCTCGCTGGTTTACACGTAACAATACGTACTGACTGCACAAATGCTCACTGTGTAACATTACATTTTACCTCGTAACGTTAGTCAGCGGATCACCTTTTTTTCTTCTGTCAATCAGGCGATCGCGAGCTCACGTTCTACTGGTTGGCGGAAGAAAAAGAGGGATCCCTTGGCAAAGACCAAACTTGAAATTGGCAGCGTAAATGAACTAAATGGAATTGGACTACAGATTATTGGTAGAATAAAGGTAGGATATAGGTAATTTAAAAATATAAATGGCATGATTGAACTAGATATGGCATCCATAGTCATAAAACAGGCACGGGACTCATTGGAATTAGGGACCGTTGTGTTACTAAAAGAGGTTGGCCTTTCGATCAGGTACGTTCGTAGATAAACCCTCTAGTTTATTAAAGAGCTAAGAGGTACTGCTACAGTAACTACCTTTAGCGTCATGGTGAAATCTTCTGGACTTGATGCTTATAATATTTTATCAGTTTAAGTAAAGATTACTCTGAATAACGTGCCTATATTGTGATTATTTTCAAATAAGAGTAAATTGCTTGTTTATACAGGGTGTTGCAAAATTGGTATACTAAGCCGAAACCTACATGTGCAGCATGGTATATCTAAGCCCGAATCTGAAATCAGAATTTGGAAATTCGCGAAAAAAATTTTTATTTTGCCATAGTAAAAAGTCACGTGGCCAACAAAGTTTCTATGGAAAATGATATTTTTTTTTCGCGAATTTTCAAATTCTGATTTTAGTTTCAGGCTTAGATATACCATTCTGCACATGTAGGTTTCGGCTTAGTATACCCTTTTTGCAACATCCTGTATACTTTCATTCATCGATGCTATAACCATGACAAAATTACTAAAGACTTTCATTTTCGCCACTCACCCCAATAATCTTCGCTATTATTTCCATAACTCTTTTTGCCAGTAGGCGGCGCTGCTATGACCGCGTCCTTCACAGCTTCAACCCTGTCTGTGTCGGCTACACTCAATGTGCTATTTTCTAAAATATCTTTCGCAATAACTAAGTTTCTAGTAAAACCTAACACCAGACAAAGGAAAAAAAACATTTTGATTAAAAAAAACCTTCCTACATTATTCGTGAAAAACGATACAATAAACGAACTGAGGCATTTTATTTGTATTTTTATTGCATACTGCAGTGGAAATTTATAGAATTTATGACTAGAAATAATGTAGAATTATAATATTGATACCAAAATAAATTGTATATAATTTTTTATAGTAGTAGGACTTAATACATAAACATATACACGTGTATTATTATAGTCCATGGCAATGCTCGTCGAAAAGTAAGAAGTGATTCGCAAGTGACTCACTTGTCCTTTAATTTAATTCATATTATACTATAGTTTGTAATAATTTAACTGCTACGTTCATACAAATAACCATTTATTTACTTAAGTAAAACATAAATGAAGCATATAATTGTCAGAAAACGTTATCGGCGATGTAACTGAAGTATTTGATTAATAGGAGTAAGAAGGCGTAAGAACTTATCTAGATAAAAACTTGCGCCAACACGCCTCGCCCATCTGTCTTGCTTCTGCTAAGTGAAAGACCCGCTACAGATACTGCCTACCTAGTACCTATTTGATAAAACTGAAGCTGGCCTCTCGATCACGCTAGTTCGCAAAGGTTAGATGGTAAAAGGGCTACAAAGTTAACCCACTTATCTAAGCTGCAAAAAAATTATATATATGCACTCACGACTGTAATCCCCGAAGGGGTAGTCAGAGGTGGCTCACAAGTGAGCCACCCACTTTTCGCAGCACATTTGTACTCACGTGATAGGTTGCGAATCATATCGCCTCTGGAATCTAGATGTGCAGGTTTCCTCACGATGTTTTCCATCACCGTAAGAGCACGTGGTATTATTGTACTTCTTCTTCTTCTAGTGTCTCTCCACTACTGGAGGTCGTTGGCGGTCAGCTCTGCATACTCCTCTCTATTCTTCGTCAAGCGCATCAGCTGTTCCACGCTGGCCACTCCCATCCATTCTCTTATATTGCGGAGCCACGACTTAAAACTTCGTACTTAAACTCCTTAATTGCAAACACAATTGAAAGAATTCATTGGTACAGGCCAGGATTCGAACCCACGACCTCTCGAGAGGACGAGGCCTTATCCATTACGCCACTACCGCTCTGCAAAAAAATTAAGTACACCCTGTATAAATAATAATCGTCCGTAGCCGAACTAGATTCAGTGATAGCAACTGATCATTGAAGTTAATTTTAGTTGTGTTCAGTCAGTCCGAGGTTGTAGATAGCAGGTTATTTAGAAAGCATAATATACTAACTTATCCCGTTTAGCATTCTACATTTGCAACCACCTGTATAATGCATGAATCACTTATGAAGTTATGAGGTAAGGAGCTATAAAGTGTTGGAGGTTATACTCGCGGCTCACTTTATCTACGAACTTCCTGCCGTATTGATAAGTAACCTCTTCAGTACCATATTACATAATATTGCATAAGACCTATGGCCCTATCTATCATCTAAATAGTAATTCCGGAAAAAATACGGCATAAATTCCAGAGCTTTATTTTGTAAATATGTATTGTAGAAAACCGAATGGCGTAGTGGTTAGTGACCCTGACTACTGAGCCGAAGGACCCGGGTTCGATTCCCGGCTGGGGCAGATATTTGTTTAAACACAGATATTTGTTCTCGGGTCTTGGATGTGCCCATAAAATGGCAATAGGCCCGCCCCCTATTACATTGGGACTAACATTATACTCTGGCGAAAATTGTACCTCTGCCTACCCCGTAAGGGAGTACATTAGTACAAGGCGTGAGTGTTTGTTTTTTGTTTGTTTTTGTATTGTACCTTTGAAAACGCATAAAGAGAACAGTAACAAAGATTATTGTTTTATAAGAGTGAATGCACTTTTAAATACTTTGGAATTCATACTTGTACAACCTCTTGATCTGGTAAACTTATTTTTCAGGAAAAGTATACTTTCGGACATGCAGCGCCATCTATTGCCGATTAGCGTAAATATAATTTCGTTCTACTTGTGCTACTCGTTAATAGATGGCGCTGCATGTCCCTGAAATAGCACCACTTCCCTGAACCTGAATGTAATCTGATTTGCTATCCCTCTCACAGATGGCGTTAATACCCTAATTTGTCATATTCATCAAAGACAAGTTAAAATAGGTAGGTATTTTGCTTGCTAAATTGGTCGCCGATAACTACTTACAATACCCAATCATGAAAAACACAGTATTAAATTATGGTTTCTTTTAGAAGTTAAGGTTATTAAAATGTAAGTTGTGTCCTACTGCCAGGCAAAGGCCTCCTTATAAATTGACCACCGTTCCCGATCCTGTGCTTCTTTCGGCCATTGAGGTAAAAACCTGTCGAGGTCGTCCCGCCATCTCCGTCGGGGTCTTCCGCGGTGCCGACGTCCATCACTGGGCACACTCGGTGACAATTCTGGCCCATCATACAAAATAAAAATGTTTGATTCAATGTTAATTAATAACTATTAACGGCTGAATGGTGTAGAGGTTGGTAACTCTGACTGCTGTGCCGAAGGTCCCGGGTTCGATTCCCGGCTGGGGCAGATATTAGTTTAAAGACAGATATTTGTACTCGGGTCTTGGGTCTTAATATTTATATTTAGTATGTACCTATCTATCTATGTATTTGTGTAGATATATCAGCTGTCCGACACCCATAACACAGGTTCTGCCTAGCTTGGGGTCGGTTGACCATGCTAAAAACACTTTCCCAACAATTTTATTTTTTTGCACACATTGTTACATAGGTTTGACTGGTAGAAAATGCATTAAGTCCACCCTTTATACATTTATTTCATTCAAGAAGATTCTGAACCAGCGGCCATGAGTTTTAGCTTCAGCAACTCTGGAGGTGTCCCACGCTACGTTGGTCTACGTAGATAGAACGAAATTAATTATTCATTCCATCATTGTTTGAATAAATCATAATAGGTAACTAAATTGAGCGCTATTTTATATTTATCCTGAAATTTAAAGGCTAAATTTATGCTTTGTTATCGAGTCACTTAAAATTTAATTATGCTGCATAATTTACATTCATATTTTAGTAGCCATTTAATATTCCTGAAAGTAATTTCGCTATTATTTTAGCCGGATTAAAATAGTTATTATGTCGATATGGTATTCCGCTTATTAGGACTATAATAATAATTATAGATTAATGTTGTCAAACGGGCCTCTACATGTTGGCTTCAGCCCCATGCACGCCTTCCAAATGCCCGGGACCCCATGGTCCCGAGATGGTAACGACACAACATAATAATAATATGATACACTAATATACAGGGTGTTGCAAAAAGGGAATACTAAGCCGAAAAGGGGTGACTCAGGGGGCTATTCTGAACAACTTTTGTTACGAGTTAACGAAAATAAAAATATATTTTCCGTATAAACTTTGTTGGCCATGTGACTTTTTACTATGGAGAACGAATATTTCGTTTCGGCTTAGTATACACTTTTTGCAATACCCTGTATATTTAAAAAAACTGTTAACCAATCAGAAGAGATATAGGTACAGTCACTTCAGACACATACTATCGGCTCCTAATTCCGATGGGCGAGGTCCAATTCTGATAATGTTTGTGATCCCTGTGTCCTGCAATCAGAGACTGTCTCTCTCTCTCTCTCAGCCTTCTGTAGTCCACTGTTGGACATAGGCCTCTCCTAACGATCGCCACCCCAAACGGTCACCCGCCATCTGCATCCAGCGGCTTCCCGCTACCTTCCGCAGATCATCAGACCAACGGGTTGGGGGGCGACCGACACGCCGTTTGCCGACACGGGGACATCAGAGACTGAGTTGGACGATAATTAATTCTTTTTTACGACCTCATTAAGACTCACTACAATTTTCTACTGAATGATACATTTATCAATGTGCCGCTTAGCTGTTACTCTTTCTATACTATAATTTATTTCATCGTTGTCCTCTACATCGAGGACTATATTTAAAATGTATCTCCTATCATGGAGTTCAAAAGGGTTGTTTTTGAATGCTATCATCTGAGCCCAGGGGTCAACTTGCAGTGAACTGCTGGAGTGTGAACGGAGTCGACATGAGTAAAGTGCAATCATTTGTCATGTGAGAGTGGGGCCAGGAAGTACGATTTTATAAAAAAGAGGAAATTTTTTTTTTAAACTTGTCACACATATACTTATAGGTTAATTAGGTATAAAATGATTAAGTGACTTATTACATTCTTTAATTTTTTCCTGCACATCCTGCGGGTTGACTGACAGAAAATGCTTTTAGCATTAAGTCCACCCTTTGTACTATATGTATTTAGTATGTGATATTTGTACTATAAAGAGTTTAATATATAAATAAATAAATATACCTTATCTTTGATATCTAGGTAGGTCTTAAACGTTTAAAACCACATTCTATTTAATAAAGATTATAAGTACAACTTAAATAAAAAGTAAATTATTTTTAAAGCTAAGAAACCATATTACTTAACGGGCCAGAGTTAAACATCATTCTAGTCCCAAATGCCAATCTGTGTTAGACATTTCAACTACTAATTATTGTTATAGGTAGTCAGTATAATTTTAGTTTATTTTATGGTAATATATAGCACAGAGAATACACATGTAATGCACAAAATGGCCTTCCTAAGTTTTTTTGTCATTTTTTAATTTTCCTAGCCCCATCCCAGCAAATGAGTTTATAAGATAACGGCCAACATCACTTGATACGAACAGCTCTGATTTATGGCGCCACTTCCGGTTCAAATTACGTTCCTTCCGTCCTAATTCAAATAAAGAACACAAGTTTTTGAATTTCTCGAACGGTATCCGGAAAACTCTCTCAAAAGTTTAATCCTATTTTTGATGAGAGACTTATATCCTAATAAAAAGTCAGTGTTATACAAAAGTTGTACAGTAACGGTATATTTTACTGTAAAAAAAAGAGTTGTTTATTATTCTTCTAAAAGTTCAAGCTTCAGTTAAGTAGCTGGGGATCTTTGTGGTTATGATTTAGACATAACATTAAATTGAGTTACTTTTCACGTTTCTTTTCTTGTCAATGGTTCAAATGCTGTTAATATTATAGGTCTATTTATAAAAATCGACGGAAGCATTAAATTGATAGTGTTATTAACCCATTTCAAGTATAGAGAAATTGGTGTAAATTTTATGAATGCAACAGTACAAAAAAATATTGTGTTTGAATTATTATTAGGAATAATAATATCACACATTACATCCTTCCATTTTAAAGGACACAATGACTTATCCTTAGAAAGTACGTACCACATTATTTATAATCGATGTAATAAATAATCATTATTAACCCCAACAAACCACCACCATACATTACCCTTTTAACTATTTGCAAATAAATCAAATATTCCTCAATTCGCTCCATTTAAAGATAAATTAAATTGAGGCAAATCGCCCGTCCAAGTGGATAATTCAAATGAGTCGGTTCATTAATATGAACGAGCGGGTCAGCTCTTAGATTAACAATATGCGGAATAAATGGTGTGTCACATTCAAAAACAAAGCAAAAACCTGTCTGCATTTTATTTACTGTAAAACCGTTTGAGTTCAACTTGGTGACAACCATTGCACCAATGACTAAGGTCACAAATCTTATTCTTCTTCCTAGCCTTTTCGTTATTTAGGGTCGGCTTTGTGCGTCATGTCACGCCATTTTACCCTATCCTCTGTCATGAACTAATTCAAAATAAGATCTAAGTGGTAGAAGTGCAGTGTTATTTGTCGAAACGTGTCTT
The DNA here is from genome assembly GCF_932276165.1 of Plutella xylostella. Taxonomy (NCBI): domain Eukaryota; kingdom Metazoa; phylum Arthropoda; class Insecta; order Lepidoptera; family Plutellidae; genus Plutella; species Plutella xylostella. Next base: position 8,966,879 of record NC_064000.1, on the reverse strand, counting down.
TTGCCCTGACACTCCATCTGTTTGTATTGAAACATCGTTAGTGGAACTGCTGTATTGGATGTCGTGTGAAACAAGTGACGGTCGCGCGATTGTCGATAATGTCCCGTGTTTTATTTTATTTGTTTATTTATTTATTTACTTTGGAGTACCAACAACATCAACATGCACATTAAGTCTCTTTTAGAATCATGCATATTAATTACATGTACAGACATAATTCACTTTAAATCTTACAAGCAATACAACATTTTAAAATAAAATTGAATATTTATGTTTCTCTTCAGTAGTGTGAGATCAACCTTGCCCCCATTACTACCATGGGAAAAACTTTTAATGTAAAGCAAATCTCACGACATGTAAGGAAATGTACAAATATTTTACTATGATAGCGCCGCTGTCGCAGCTCTTATGGCACAGAAAACAAGTGTTATATTCGCACTGAAAGTTGGCAGAGGCTCTTCATTCCTCGAGTACTTTTGGGATCGACATTGTTTGACTTTCATTAACATGGAGTATGTGTAGAGACTCAAGTGAAGCACCAGGGTACAGTCGTGTTCATAATTTAGAGATAATTAAATAAACAATAAACTCATATATTTCGAACCTTAGGTTGCAGGATATGCTGTCTAAGGTTTAGCCAATATACTGCAATATAAATAATGTAAAAACGTAAATAAATGAATGTTTTCGAATAGATTGAATCAAAAATTTCGTTATTACGAACTGAGGCTCATTAGCTACTTCCTAAGTTTATAAAATAATAATCAAGTTTTTTACATTCGCTAGCAATGAAAAAGTTTAGATTACAAAATGCCGACACCTAGAACACTTAGGTCCACTTGCGCAGACCTGGGTTAGCGAATTAACTCTGAGATATTTGACATAAGAAGGGTTAGATTATTAATTTGTCTTGCATCGCTGAAATATGAGCGCTAACCTTGGGATAAACTCTTAAATATTTAACCCCCCAATATTGGAGGGTTAAGACGCTAACCCGGCTTACGTCAAAAAAAAAGGTTTTTATCAATATTCTTGTATTCGTTGGAAATGTTTGATTATGATGATTAACTCATCATTCTTATATTTTTCCCCTATCTAGCAAAGTAGCAAATGGTCCCACTTGTGAAATTAAGAGCACGATGGTGTGGTTACATACATATATGCTCACGACTATGACTGTAATGTAGTTACTCAGAGGTGACTCACCCACTTTTCGCTGTACATTTTTGTACTCACGTGATAGGTCGCGAGCCGTATCGCCGCTTTTGAAAGAGTGTAATGCACTTTAGGGTACACATTTAGATCACGATGTTTTTTTCACCGTAAGAGCTATGGTATACATTTTTGGAGATATTGTGTAGAGTAGGTAGAAAATAATACTCAGAGTGGACAGAATAATAATAATTTATTTACAGAAAATAAGCCTACTGATACGCGCGGTGCTAACTTAAATACTCGTGGCGTTGGGAATGCACGGGGACTCGTTCCTTTTCTGCGTTGTCGGAGGCTCTCCTCCCCGAGCTGCCGCGGTGACGGTGGTGGTCGCTGCTGCTGCTTGCTTGAGCTTGCTGAACACTTATTTTAGGAACTCCCTCTTTGTTTCCAGAAACAGCTCTTTACAGGGCTATCTTTGCTGTTATCTAAAGCACAACTTGCAACCGCGATGTGTTCAATAAAATCAATACTTGCTGTTGTTATTGGTTGAGTATTGCTTGCTGGTACGGTTAGATTGAAGAGAGCTGCTTATGATAAGGTTCTTGAACGTTTTGTGGTAAGTAGAATGTGTGGTAGTAAGTTGCCACACATTGTACTTAAATTCCAAAGAACTCATTGGTATGTCTGCGCTAGGATCCAAACACGCATCTTTTGTGTGAGAAGCGAGCGCTTACCCGACTGAGCTACCGCCGTTTCTTTTAAATTTTTTATAATTTTCGTAATGTATATCTACAACAAGGAAATCACAAATATGACACTTTGTAAACAAAATACAAATTACTGACAGATTGCGAAAATGGAAATAGAGAGGGATAGTTTTATCCAAAGACGTGAGGTGAAAACGAGATAGAAGACAATGTTTTTTTACGGCAATAGAAACTTGGTCCCTTTCAGCCTGGAACGGGACATAGATTCACAGAGTGCAACAAGAAACGTCAGGTTAGCTAACTCAGGGATATTTTCCATTAGCGCAATCAAAAGTCCGGGTTAAAATTTTACAAAGTTAACCCTGAGTTAGTTACCTCTGAGTTTATATTTTTAACCCTGTGATCCACGCAAGTGGGCCTTACTTGAATTAAAATTTGTTCTTAAAATTCACGTTTTTTATTGTTGTTATTCTAATGCGCTGGCACTGTCAAAAGTTCTTTTCCGAAAGCCTGTTCCGTTTACGAGTAATTTGGTGCTATTGTCACTGCAATAGAGCGGTAGTGGCATAATGGATAAGGCCTCGTTCTCTCAATTGAGAGGCCGTGGGTTCAAATCCTGGCCTGTACCAATGAATTCTTTCAATTGTGTTTTCAATAGGGAATATGCATAAATTTTTTAAATACTTTTATTGGATAGTTTTACATCACTTTATTATAGTAAAAAAATTCAACGCCAAAATAAGTAATTTAAGATATTTTAAAGAAAGTTAAAAAATTACAACCATGACGACCACTTTGAAATTCCCGTCAGGATGGCGGGATGGTGTGACGTCATAATCTTTTAATTTCACGGCTCATAATAATGAGTCCCGTCAGTCGGCATAGATTTTTTACCTAATCAAGTAATCACAGAGTACTTTTGTATTTTGAACAAACCAATGTTGTCATGGTAACAAACGAAAAAGGAAGTGTATAAAGTGTGATCAGTGGCTGTTTTGTAATGGTAATAAAGCGTGACCAGTGGCTGTTTTGTAATGGGAGCTCGTAAATAGCTACTAGTAGCTCTTTTGAAATGGGAGCGCGCGAACCAGAGGACATTTGTACACAATATTACGCTATTATGGCAATATGAATATAAAGTAATATTTGTATTGTATGTAAGTACTTACTGTAACTTTGGTTCTCAGGGTTCTAGGGTTAGTGGGTCATTCTATTCTATTATCTGTGGGGGTGTAAGAACCTGCACCTGGCTCTCTTGAATGGAACCATTGTGCATATCTCAAAGGTCTAAACTAAACCCCCTTCCTAAGCTTGGACCATTTCCCACCACGCTAGTCCACTGCGGATTGGTGGGTTCACATATCTAACTGTGCTTAATCTAAATATTGAGGTTTCCTCACGATGTTTTCTTTCACATGCTACATGATTATCCCCGAATTTAATTCTACAAAAATAATAACGTATAACATATACATATTATCTTTTATTTATAATAAAATCTTTTCCGCAGCTGGCTACAGTTTACTCGTTCAATACTGTGTAATAAATTTAATGTGTCCAGTTCTTCTGATTACGAGAATTCTTCCATAACTTAATTTAGAAAAAAATAACAACTTTTGAAATATACTAACGACTGCCATTATAACCTTAAAGTAGAAAGAGCAACTTGTGCCATGTTCACGTCATAATACTTACAATACAAATTTAATTTTATTGTGTTGCAATATGGAGCATATTTGAGTGGCTCGTTGACTAGCGAATGGCTGTTTACGCCTCATTACAATAGAACAACTAGTGGCAGCCCATACACTACCAACAAAAAATATAAAAAGTCCTAAACTTTGCAAACAAACAAGCATATCAAACAAGAAGTGGAGAGGTTATAGGAGGCTAGGATCTATTGGAAGAATTTTTATGTGATCCATCGTATCTGATCACAACGAGCATCACAAACACTCGGTGACATTAACATTTCTTTGTTTACACTTGACATTTATTTAACTTCCGCCGTAAACGCAAAGAAGTTATTATTCTGAGATTGATATATAAAGAATTTTGACGTCACATCCGCCCTAAGAAAATGGGTGACGTTTCTCTGAAGTTAGAATTTACCGAAGTTTCTTTGTACTTTTCAACTTCATTTACTTGCTCAAAAATAAATTATAATCAAAAATATTGATGGAGGCGTAGTTATGAAATAACAAAGTTTATTTTAAATAATATTTGACCTTTATTTGAACCTCTTGCATATTCCCTATTAATGAGTTTAAGTACAATAATACCACGTGCTCTTACGGTGATGGAAAACATCTTGAGGAAACCTGCATATCTAGATTCTAGATGTGTATTCTAAGTGCATTGTACTTATCCCAAAACGGCGATATGGTTCGCAACCTATCACGTGTTCGCTTGTGAGTTGTGAGCCACCTCTGACTACCCCTTCGGGGATTACAGTCGTGAGTGCATATGTCACTGCAACTTTTTCATTACTCGTGAGTGTAGAATACGAAGAAATCCGCAGGAGAACCGCGGATAAAGTTACCGACATAGCCAAAAGGATTAGCACGCTGAAGTGGCAATGGGCTGGCCACGTAGCCCGCAGAGCCGACGACCGCTGGAGTACAAAGGTTCTGGAGTGGAGACCCCGTGTCGGCAAACGGCGTGTCGGTCGCCCCCCAACCCGTTGGTCTGATGATCTGCGGAAGGTCGCCGCCGCTGGTCGGGAAGCCGCTGGATGCAGATGGCGGGTGACCGTTTGGGGTGGCGATCGTTAGGAGAGGCCTATGTCCAACAGTGGACTACGGAACGCTGAGAAAGAGTAGAATACGTTTGTCTCATTGGTCGCGACTGTACTCCACCTGAAACGTAAACAGTACGGGAGAACAAACACACGCGTAGTTTTACGAATAAATGTATTATTCATGAATTACATGATTCGTGTGATTCGATTAATACGGGTGTGTCGTAATTAATAATAAAACAGTTAAATTATTCTTCATTATTACGACTAACGAATTGCTAAAGGATAATTGGGTCAACATGGTTTGTTTGTGAAAATGTTAGGATGACTTGCACGAAATGTTTAAACGTATTTAATCTTAATGGCAACCATTGTGCCAATGAATAAAGTTGCAAAACTGAACTTATTCAAAATATACTGTATTAAAATATCATTAACATTTTTTTAATACTTGACATAAAGTCTTAAAATAAAATTAAAAGCTATCCCCCTTATTCATACAAAAGTTACTGGACGCTCTAGCTATTGAACTGTTCATTGTCAGAGAGGGACATTCAGTTCAATTGTTAGAGCGTCCAGAAACTTTATAATTGATAAGGGGGTATATTTATATCCCATGTGAAAGGAAATTTTTTGCTTTAAGGTTATTTCTTTACATAATAGAAAAATAAATTACAAAAATATACAGAAACGCGGGTTTAAAGGGTGATTTTCTGGTAAAAGCAATACGATTTAAAAGATTCATGGCACCTAACCGTTTATCTTAAATAGGTGAAAATGGAATGGTAATGCATGAGAGGTGTAACGAAATGAGCTGAAAGCCTCCTCGCGGCGCTAATGACGTACTTCCGGCCGCCATTGTTGCTTGCTTCATTTCCGGTTCTATCTCACGTCGTGAACTGTATTTACCACACTGTATAGCCAACAAATCATACAAAAATAGATATATTAAAAAGTAGTTTTATTTTAGCTACGCTTTTTTTGTATACCGGGTGTTCAAATAATAATATGCAGCATGATATATTTATTTATTTATTTATGCTTTTATTGCACAATTTACAAAAGTAGATGTACAATCAGGTGGACTTAATGCTAAGAGCATTCTCTACCAGTCAACCTGCAGGAGGTTATATCTAAGCACCCTTTTTACAACACCATTTAGAATAAACTGACTTATACTTAGAAAATTGTGATATCGTTCCGAATGTCCTGTATGTAGGAATGTTAGTAACATTTTTGACTTTCAGACATAACAAAATTGTCTTGAAGTCCCATTCATTTTTACTATGTAGTATCAGTCGTTCGAAATTTCAATTAATAGATACATAGTTCATTAATGGCGTACTGTGACTAACTCACATGAGTTTCTATTGACATTACTATTTTATATCTACTAAAAGTAATTAATTATTGGTAATTATATATTATGTTATTATTATATTATTATTTAAAGTTTGACATGTCATCATATCATTATGAATAAATGACTTTTATGACTTATAACTTACTGTTCAGTTCTAGTAAGGTTCTTGAAATAAAATATACTACGAGAATATCGTAGCCCATGCTACGAAGCTACGGCGTAGCGCTACGGCGTAGCACGTACTACAACGTAGCATGCCTACGAAAATAGAAGCTGGAATCAAAGATCGCTTGCAGCATACAAAGGAAGACCGGAAGTCTTCTGTGTTACTGTTTTGTAAGATAAACTATTTTACTTTTACAGTTCAGCAAAAAGATTTATTCATATTAATAAATGCACTCACGAGCAACGAAAAAGTTCTTGTGACATAATATGACAGGTGGAACTTTTTCATTGCTGGTATAGTGCCACAAACTTATCTGTTCCGGTGACAGCGAACTTAATTGATCCATATCTCATTACTTGCTAATGAATTGTATATTTTAAAACATTAGATGGGTTTATTATCACCGCAAGAGCGAAATAACAATACGAGCAAACTTAAAATCTTATAGAATTAAGAAATATTAGAGATTTATTTGAGCTGTCACCGGAATAGATAAGTTTGTGGCACTATAAGTGTATTTTTTTATTATATAGAAAACACTTCCCTCATAGATATACTTTTATCACATTACAATCAATCAAATAAAAAATCCTTTCAGTGTTAAAAATATCCAGTGACATAAAGCTCTGTGCTCGCAGTGAAGGACAGCAGTAAATGATTGATCACGCACATTGCAGCGACAAATCGGCTTCCGGTGCGGAATAAGGATTTGTTTAAATTGGATCACTTCCGGTGGGACGTACGAGGGAAAAATGAGACTAACAAATACTTTTTAACCTTCGACGGAAAAAGATTGGTGTAAATTTGACGTGCCTGTGTATCTGTCTGTAGCGTAGCACCCAAACGGCTAAACCGATTTTCGTTTTTTGGTGTTAGGTGATGTTACTTCGAGTGTTCTTAGCCATATTTTATCAAAATCAGCTTAGCCGTTCAAAAATAATGCGACTTTTTGTGTTGAGGGTAGGGTTTTAACGTTGGTTAGGTCGTTGTGGTCTCTCCGTGCAGACAGTCGGTACCTCGGTAGCTTCTTCCTCGAGACGAGGTGGTGGCTAGATCTAGACTATCTAGACTATGAATTGTCAGTCAGGTAATCGTTAGTTGCTGACTGATTCCGTGAAGCTGAATTATGGAAAAAAGCATTAAGGGCCACTTGCAGAAACATTTAATTTAAATCTAGATTTAGTGTCAAATCTCGATTTAAGAAACGTCAATCCATATAAAATTTGACACTAAATTGAGATTTAACACTAAATCTAGATTTAATATGTTGGAACAAGTGGCCCTAAAACACTTATTTATACTTTAAACAATCAACAACCGAAGCTAATCTGCAATGATATTTTTATAGACAAATGATAGTTCAGCCAGTTTACGAGCTAAAAAATACTATGCACACAAAAGACCCTTTTAATACCATCATCACATCATCACGACTCATTACATCCCCACTGCTGAGGCACGGGTCTCCTTCCAATGAAGGAAGGGTTTTAGGCTTAGTCCACCACGCTGGCCAAGTGCGGGTTGGTGGACCCCAACACAAGCAAGCTTGTGCTTGAGAGAGATGTCGGGTAAGTGGTCCACCCGACTGTCAGATTTTTTTCAAACCGCCCGAAGGCCTCTGACTAGGCTTAACGACTGCTGCCGAAGCAGCAACCGGGACCCACGGCTTAACGTGCCGTCCGAAGCACGGAAGCGTCCAGAAAAGCACCACTTGAAATTGGTCACCCATCCAATGGCTGACCGGGTCAGTTGTTGCTTAACCCCAGCGATCAGTTACGATCACTGAGACCCGCTCGACTACGGACGCTTCAATACCTCGCTTTTAATACCATAACTATCAAATTAAACTAAAAAAAAAATTACAGTGTTTTACAGCGAAAAGCAATGTATACCTTTTGTTCCACAATTCTATGCATCAATAAAACATTTTCAGGATTGAAATACATTACACATTGTGTTCGAATGAATAAAACAATCCGAATTCTTGTTAATTATCAAACTGAAACCAAACAACATGGTACAATAAAGAATTAAATAAATAAAAGCAAGATCAGTGAAAATGTATTAAGTATAGGTAGGTACTTTTGTTTTATCCTAGTTTTAAGGTAAGGGTATCGGCACGCGCGCCAACAGAACTAGGGGTCGAAGTGGTCGTCATGGCCGAAATCGATCGGACCAATCATCATTATCATCATCATCATCGGCACGGAACGTATTTTCATAAATGAATAGAGAAACCGCGTCTAAATAATAATCATCTTATTATATTATTATATTATTATTACAATCAAATAGCCATATCTACTTACCTACCTTTGTTTGATTTGAATAATAGTTTATTAACAAGTACGAAAACTGTTTATTTACGTTTGTTTGAGTTAAAATTTATATTTAATATGAACATAATTTGCTTATGTTGAATAGTAAATTCAGCACGCTTCTATCGCTCTATACAATCGCTTATCACCGCACCGTCACTGTTTCCCGATTGGTTGGTCGACCAGTCTACGCAAATACGAAATGATCGACGGACTAGTTGAGTCGACAGTCTACTGCGTATTTTCGCAGACGTCAAATCAAACAAGTGGCCGTTGTAACTTGTGTTCTTGTTGAACACCTGGCTAAGGATAAGGATCTAGAGTTAGTTTAAATAAATAGATACATACATGATAGTATTTATGTATGCTCACGACTGTATTCCTTCCTTGAAGGGTTCAGAGGTAGCCGTATCGCCATTTTTGAAATGAGTATAAAACCCTGGGGCACACTGGGGTATCTAGAATCTAGATGTGCACGTTTTCTCATTATGTTATCCTTCACCATAAGAGAACGAGGCATAATAATTGTACATTTATTTTTTATTTTTAATGAAATTAATATGTAAATTAAGTAAATCGAAATGGTAGGATTCGAAGCCACGAGATCTTATCCATTACACCGATACGAAATCAGTTACAATTATCGCTATAAACACGTAACATTTACCTACGTACCTTGTCGAAGTAGATTAAAAAGCTGCCAATTTATTTATGATTGGTTGTTAGATGTTACTATTACATGTTATTTCGACACGGTAAGTAAAAAGTCTAAAACACATCATACAAAGTACTAGTTAACCTATATATTTGTGCCTTTTGCCGTCGAAAAAACGGGAGTGTGGGGTTTTGAGGCAAAACAGTTTTTGTCGAGCCTCAGCCGACGCCTCAGGGAGCGAGGCCAAGACCGACGCTCGGGATCGTATCTGGCTCAAAGAATCACCCTAGCCATACAGCGAGGCAATGCAGCCAGCATTATGGGAACCTTTGAGCCAGGTACGATAAGAGGAGGTCTTTTTGATTAGGTGAAGTATTTTGTTATTTTGCATGTTTATTTGTTAATTAATTTTATTTTGTAATTCTTTAAGTGACATTGTTTTTCTATTTTATTTTAATTCATCGTGTAATCATTGTATTTTGAGCCTAATAAATTAAAATACTTAACACAATAGCAATACACAGTTAGGATATTAGTTTCCAGTAAATCATTGATAATGATTGCCATTTCAGTATCGATAATGTTCATGACTACTAATCAACAATGAGCTTTGTAACAGAAATAGCAAACTAATTTACTTGTTTACTCAAACCGTGACCCAAATAAATCCACTCTAAAACTTAGTAGATACACTATGTTATCGAAAATGAACTTATCAAAGGGTGTTGCAAAATTGGTATACCAAGCCGAAACCTACATGTGCAGCATGGTATATCTAAGCCCGAAACTGAAATCAGAATTTGGAAATTCGCGAAAAAAAAAATTCATTTTCCATAGTAAAAAGTCACGTGACTAACAAAGTTTCTATGGAAAATGAAATTTTTTTTCGCGAATTTTCAAATTCTGATTTCAGTTTCGGGCTTAGATATACCATGCTGCACATGTAGGTTTCGGCTTGGTATACCCTTTTTGCAACACCCTGTATAAATTAACCCATAAATTCATAGACCGTATTTTTAGTTTAGAGGAGGTTGACAAATTACTTTGAAACACACTACAAACTAGTTTTGACTGTTTGTATCAGTAAAAAAATTCACAAAGAGAAAAAGCTCTATTAATTCGGGGGTATGTTTATAATCTACATACTAATATAATGCATATTAATTTTAAAATAAAAGTTTTGTATCATCTGAGTACATTACCATAACGTGACCATAACTTACCATAACTCAGTCCTGACATTTCATTTATTTGCAAAATAAAAAATGGCGTCGCATGAAGAAATATTGCAGATTGGCACAAAACTTAAATGACGTTCTTATAAGAAGCTCGAGTAAAGAAGAATGGCAGATTGAGAGAATCTAGAGGGGTCAATGACCTGCCTGCTCCACGCATACATCAGTATAAGAGTTACGAGCTTGGAGAATTTCGGAATTAGGCTGTAAATAGTGCCCAAGCAATGTATGCATATACAAGGTTTTATAAAAGGGTATATATACATTGGTAATTAGTAAGCGTCAATTCACACGTACCACAACCACACCACGTCGCAGCGACATAATGTGGTCAAGCTGTGGTTACGTGTGAATAGTGTGACAGCGGCTTTTTGCAGTTGCGTTGTGGCAGTGACAAAATGTCGATGGGGTTGTGTTGTCGCTGTCGTTGCGATGTGGTAACCATGTGGTCGTATGCAGTTAATAGGGAGAGGAGGTGGCCGCGGTGCCGCCGCCACGTGGCGGCGTTGCCGAAGCGATGTGGTCGATAACAACGGCAAAATGTGGCACGTGTGAATTGGACTATTCATTTTCAATACAAAATATACGCCCGACCACACGGCGTGGTTGTGGTGTGGTTGTGGCTGTGGTGTGGTTGTGGTACGTCTGAATTGACACTTAGGATATATTAGATTGCCAAAAGTTATGACTTAAGAGGGAAGGCAATTGTGTACTTATTCCGTTTTATTTAATTAATACAATTGCCTTATATAAACGTGGTGGCGTAACGGATAAGGCCTCGTCCTATCATTCGAGAGGCAGTGGGTTAAATTCCTGTAAGTAATGTAATCAGTTAATTATTTTCTATTTAAGTTTTGTACAGCTACACTATGTTGTGCTCTTAAGGCAAAAACCCGTGAGGAAAATCTAAATCCACTTGTGTTTTCTATTCCAAAATATTCTCGGAACGGAACCCTCAAAGTAAAGGCTTAACTACTTTACTTTTCATACACTTATCTCCACAAAGCCTAGATTTGGCTGTCAAAATTTACTGCTAAATAATTCTACCCGAATATTTTACAGTGAACAAATAAATTAGACTATCTAGCCAGAGGAGGGACTTGCCAAACAAAAATCAACTTTACACTGCACTGTTAGAGTGCATAGTCAAACGTATATTAGTTTTGATTTTGTCTTGAAGCATTTTTATCGTTTTAGCCGCATTTTTCGATTTGTCCAAATGGTTATCTTGTGAATTATGGGAGGGCTCGGGGTACATGTTCTTATCAATCTTTGTAAGGTCACATTTGTTATAAAAATCTCATTATTTCTTTCAGCTAATCATTTATTATATTGTATATAATTGTGTATTATAATAAATGTAGTAGTCGTATGTACTTGTGTGTATTTTTTTTATTATTTTTTTTGCTTATATTTAGTGTGTAGTTAGATAATATTAAATAAAAACTATATTCCTTGAGTAAGTACACTGTACCCTTTTATATCTTTAGTCCATCCATCCAAAGGTTGTCTGGAAGAGATCGCTATAAGCGATAAGACCGCCTTTTGTACCCTATTTAAGTGTCTATGTAAAATTGTTAATTATTTATTGGTGTACAAATAAAGAGTACTCTATCTATCTATCTAATTGAGATCTTCTTACATTACCTACATAGTAGGATGGCTTAATCTAAAATGAAATAAACAAAACCACCAACATTTGGTACATAACCTTAAAGAGTTCTAGTCTTTTCACACCTTATACATATAAATGTACATACTTAGCATTGTCAGTCACACCCATGCAAAGACATTCACAATCAAATCACAACCATTTATCACTATCATAGACGTTACAAATATCTCCGCGGGCGATCTACGCAAGTCGCAGTACGCAACGTATTTACCGACTGATCGGGCGACCGATCCGACGACCGCTATCCGCAGGGCCGTTGCCACCCGCGCCAGTGCCGCCTGGACCTCCGCGAGGGGCGCACCTCACGCCCCTTCCTCACAAATACCTTCAACCAACCTCCTTCCATTCTTAAACTTAAACCTCTTGCTGCAAAAAAGAAATAAAAAACAAAACACTGGCCGCTTGCACTGTGAACTGTCGCAATCGGCGGATTAAAAAGTTGCATTTCAAATTTGGAATCTACAGGTTGCCGCGTAATTTGTTGATGAATTACTGTTGTTTTCTTTAGTGTTAAGACGAGTGGCTTAAATGTTGTATGTGCTGTGATTGTTCAGTAGATTATAATTCAGCTAGGTATGTAAGGCAGTGGAGGTAAATAAATTTAAGACGTTATTACGGTTCACGATCGTTTTGTAAACTCGGAGGAAAACCGGATATTGCGCGTCCTTGCTTTTTAAATTATCCTTGTTGGTATTTTATTGGAGATTCTCCGTGTAAAGTAAAGCTATTTGCTGACTCAGGAAATAAATTTTAATTGTAGAGTAGGAAGATTTGTCAAAAATTAAAAGACCCAAAATGAAATGTTTACCGAAAAATAATAATTAAAAAAATTAAAAAACCGACTTCAAAAAACCACTAAAATGTAAGAAATAATTTAAGGTTTACACAAATTCTACTCGTATGAGACAGTACAAATATACCTAAGCAGGAACTGTTCTTTTTTGATGTTGGTGCGGTGACAAAGTAATCTGAAGAAATATGGCACCAACTTCAAAAAAGAACAGTTCCTGCTTAGGTATATTTGTACTGTCACATACGAGTAGAATTTGTGTAAACCTTAAATTATTTCTTACATTTTAGTGGTTTTTTGAAGTCGGTTTTTAATTTTTTTAATTATTATTTTATTTAATAGTTTTTAGTTTATTTGTAATAATTTTCAATCAAAAGTAAGGTGCAAATGATACCAAAAAGTCCTACTAATCAATACGAATCATTCAAGCCTAAACACGAAGTAGTTGCTATATACCGTTGAGGAGTTCCCCTGACTGCCTTCCGTTTCCATCATCAAATCAGCTCAAGGTCACCATCATATTTTTTTGTTATAAGAACTATATTTACGTTCTTAATTTCATTAGAATCGGTTAATATGTGCCCAAAATGGAAATTCATACCCTGTTTTTACCCCTTTACCCACCCTTGGGGGTGAGATAAAATTCTGAAAAAAAAAATGGGACCACCTGGGAGCTCAACCCAATACAACAAAAAAAGAATTTTCAAAATCGGTTCATAAGCGGCGGAGTAATCGGTGAACATACATAAAAAAAAATATAAAAAAAAAAAAAAAAAAGATCCCGACGAATTGAGAACCTCCTCCTTTTTTTGAAGTCGGTTAAAAATGAGACAAAACTTTTTAGCTTGTCGCCGATCAACACTGGTGATGGGAAGGGGTGAAGGAGCTGGACTATAGTTACTAAGAAACTTGGCATACTAATGTTATATAGCATTAATTATTGCTAACATTGTTCAGTAACAATAATAATAGTACTAACGCATATAATTCAATTAATATTGTACCTACATGTAAAATTGGATTAGGAAAATACTACTTAAACCAACAATTTCCGAAAGACTGGTCAAAGGTGTTAATCTTCTTACACACGATAATTTATACTCTAATCTCTAATTTTTAATCCCACGGAATTCTGACAGTTATTAATTTTTGACATGTCAGAGATCACAAACCTTTTTTTGGCTGGGTACTTTTTAGGGTTCCGTAGCCAAAATGGCAAAAACGGAACCCTTATAGTTTCGTCATGTCCGTCTGTCCGTCTGTCCGTCTGTCCGTCTGTCCGTCTGTCACAGCCGATTTACTCGGAAACTATAAGTACTACAGTGATGAAATTTGATGGGAATATGTGTTGTATGAACCGCTACAAAAATATGACACTAAATAGTAAAAAAAAGAATTGGGGGTGGGGCCCCCCATACATGTAACTGAGGGATGAAATTTTTTTTTTCGATGTACGGTGGCCTGCGCCTAAAAGTATACAGGCGGAGTTTTTAAAATAGCGATCCCTGATGATGAAGGGACCAGCTACATCTGTTATAAATCCGGGGACGTGTTGTGTGTGATGTGCGTAGCAGTGGTGTTTATGTGGATGTGCTTGAGCAGCATGTGAGCTTGAGATCGCTATTTTAAAAACTCCGCCTGTATACTTTTAGGCGCAGGCCACCGTACATACCCGTGTGGGGTATCAATGGAAAGGTCTTTTAAAATGATATAAAGTTTTCTAAAAAACATTTTTCTTAAAGTGAACGGTTTTTGAGATATCAGCTCTCAAAGTCGTAAAAAGTATGTCCCCCCCTCTATTTTTATAACTACGGGGTATAAAATTCTAAAAAAAATAGAGGTGATGCATGCTAATTAACTCTTTCAACGATTTTTGGTTTGATCAAAGTATCTCTTATAGTTTTTGAGATAGGTTGATTTAACTGTAATTTTGCTGCTACGGAACCCTTTGTGCGCGAGCCCGACTCGCACTTGGCCGGTTTTTTATTTCAATACGAGTCTGAACATCAGTTGTATCCGGACAATTTACTATATTATATTTTTTTATATTTAGAATGAGAGTCTTTACGTTAGGGGCAAAAGAACCACGGGGACGCTTCTTTCTGGGAGAGAGAAAGTCTGACTCTTGTGCTCTGTCAGATGGGGCTGCTTCCAGGGAAGGGCCAGGTTGTGGCTCCATAACGTTTATAAAAATCAAAAAACGATCACAACGCGATAGGATTTCAACAATTAGAAACCGGCCAAGTGCCAGTTTGACTCGCGCACTGAGGGTTCCGTACAAGTCTACTTACCTGAGATATTTTTCCTTTTAATTTCATCATTATGTACATCCATACGAAATATTAGCTTGATATCTTTAACCGTTTCTGAGAAAAAGGGAAGTGACAGACAGACGGACTTTTTCCTTTTGAGGTACGGAACCCTAAAAAAGAATTGTAACAATCGGATCAATCGTAAAAAACTAGTTAAATTCTGGTTACAACCCAAAACATATGACGAAACGGAATCACTAATACAATAAAAAACAGGTTTTACTCATGTCTCCAAACACTCACACATTCATTCACATACACACATAAACACAAACACCCACACACACACACACACACACACACACACACACACACACACACACACACACACACACACACACACACACACACACACACACACACACACACACACACACACACACACACACACACACACACACACACACACACACACACACACACACACACACACACACACACACACACACACACACACACACACGCACACACGCACACACACACACACACACACACACACACACACACACACACATACGCATGCATGCATGCATTGCATACATACCATAAACAACCAACATTTTATATTTTTTTAATCTACGTTAGGTAATTAGTTAATTAATTTTGCATGCTAATAAAATTATATAATTATGTTAACAACAAATATAAATCAACCTATTCATTTATAAGTAATGCATTAATATAAGGTACTAAGGTAATTTTGTAAAAAAATTAGATCGTTAGTATTATCCAATTATTCATAAGTTAAATATTTTATTATTTTACCATTACGCGATGGATGTTAAGGAGCGGGGTCTTCTGGTTCAGGTATTTCTTACTTAAAAGAAGGCCCCAGCCAACTCATATTTTTGAAATTTATGGTACTGCAATAAATATTTTTGATTTTGATTTTTTTTGATTTGAATCGTTTCCGAGATATTTGTGGACAAACATACATACCAACAAACATATAAACATACTTATACAATTAAAAAAATCATATTTGTTTATTAGGCTTAATGGATTGTCATAGGTGAATATGGTGCAGTTCCAATAATCTTACATACCTACATACCGAACATATTATTATGTACTTACTGAATTGAGAATCTTTTATTTGAAATCGATTAAAAAGGTTTGTTATCCCTGAATTTAGTAGCAAGTGATGCCATGCTAAGGAATAAAATAAAGTAATTAAAATAAATTCGATACAATGGTCGTGAGTCGTGATTTTACTTAATATTATAAATGCGAAAGTTTGTGAGTATGTGTGTATGTATGTTTGTGTGTATCTTTGTTACTTCTTTACGTCAAAACGGCTGAACCGATTTTAATAAAATTTGGAATGGAGTTAGCTGACACCCTGGATTAACACATAGGCTTTTTATCGCGGAATTCCCACGGGAAAACTAATTAAGATGAAGCGAAGCTCGTGGCAACAGCTAGTATAGAAATATTTGTTATTTTTGTATTATCTACTTCACTTGAGCAAGTAAATATTTAGATTTATCTTTTTGTATGAAAACATTAAAAAAAATATTGCCCTAAAATGGATCAAATTTTTTCTTTTTTTCGGTAAAGAGCTTTTTTAGTGGTATCACTAATGAAATGTCAGAATTCCGCGGAATTAAAAATTAGAGTATACATCATTTATGTATCAATTATTCGTCTATATCATTTTTTTGTATTTCTCATTAGAAATAAATACGGAAATGGATCTTAGTGACCAATTGGGTCATAAGAAGGTACTACATGCATAATTTAATTTAACTTATGCATTCTAATATGTATTAAATGCAGGGCACAGCCTAAATGCAAAATTAATAGTCTAATAGTGAAGTTACCTATTATAATTTTTTAAACCAATATTTTTTTAGATAATTACTTACTTTACCCGACTTGCAGTTAGGCCCCAAATTACACGATAAATTGTAACCAATATAAATCCTAAAACCAATTTCCTTCATCCTTTACTTTAAAATGTACAAAGGGAGGTCTTGTCATTAAAGCTCAGGTACTAGAGGGGTCACTCTATATAACAAAAAACAAAGTGTCAGAGCGCCAATCGCAAACCACAACTTTATCTCGTTGTATTAAACGTGTCAATTGCACGACAGCTCTCGCTGGTTAGTTTTTCGTCAGTATAGAGTAACCCTCATGAAATTACAGTTAATTACGTTTCGCAGCCTACAACCGCAGAATCGTAAAGCAGTAAGGTTTATGTGCGTTGCGATATTTACGTGGGACGCCCTCCATCTCGCTCACGACCACTCGTAAGCAATAACAGTCGACGAGCGGTGGTAGCTCAGTCGGGTAAGCACCCGCTTCTCACGCCAGAGATGCGGGTTCGAATCCCGGCGCTGACATGTACCAATGAGTTCTTTGAATTTAAGTACAATGCATACCATCGCTCTTACGGTGAAGGAAAACATCGTGAGGAAACCTGCATATATCTAGATTTAGCACAGCGTGATGGGAAATGGTCCAAGCTTAGGAAGGCAGTTTACACCTTGGGGATATCCACAAAGGTTCCACTCGAGAGAGACAGGTGCAGGTACTTATACCCCCACAGAGAATAGAATAGAATAACAGTCGACGAGGAAGGCCGAGGACAGAGCTGTGTGCCTTATTTAGAGCGTCTAATGTTGAGCTATAGAGCTGTGTGACTTACGTAGCGTTCTATGTCCAGCAATGGACATTAAGCGTCAATTCACACGTACTACAACCACACCAGGTCGCAGCGACATAATGTGGTCAAGCTGTGGTTACGTGTGAATAGTGTGACAGCGGCTTTTTGCAGTTGCGTTGTGGTAGCGACAAAATGTCGATGTGGTTGTGTTGTCGCTGTCATTGCGATGTGGTAACCACGTGGTCGTATGCAGTTAATAGGGAGATGAGGTGGCCGCGGTGCCGCCGCCGCGTGGCGGCGTTGCCGACGCGATGTGGTTGCGATGTGGTCGTATTACACAGGTGGTCGATAACAACGGCAAAATGTGGCACGTGTGAATTGGATTATTCATTGTCAATACAAAATATACGCCCGACCACACGGCGTGGTTGTGGTGTGGTTGAGGCTGTGGTGTGGTTGTAGTACGTCTGAATTGACCCTAAGTTAATCGCTTGTACATAATGTGTTGCTTGCTGCAATAAATTTCCTAAAAGTGAGGTACAATTAATTGTTTCTTAATAATACTTACCAAAGAGTATTTTTTATTGTATTTAATGTCTGTTTTGGTGTTATTTTCGTGAAAAGGGCATATGGTTTTCTGCTATTGTTTTATGAAACAAGGTTATCTTTATTAAGTTAGCTGCTGCATGTAACATACCCTAGGGCTGAAAAACGTAACTGTGTTATGGTATTATTTCATTACGTATTAAAGCAGTTTTTAATGTATGTGCTACCATCTCAATTAGACATTCTCAACCAGCTTATAAAATTAAATAAAGTCAACTTAGGTCCAATTTCACAATAGTCGGTTAAATCGTAACCAGGGAAAGGTTGATCAATTATACGTCATCTCCATATAGAGATGTGTATATCCAGATGTGTCAAAAGTTAACCCCTGGTTATGCTCTAATCGAAAATGGAGAAATTGGCACTTAGCGCATTATCGGTTCGTGCTACAAGCCAGGATCCCCTCGCGAACATGTTTTGACAACGATTATTTCGAATTTGTGTCAAATAACTACTTCGCGTTGACTTCGCGATGTTACAAAAGTCAAAAACTATTCTTACCACAAACTATACCATACCATCTGAAAAGTTTGCTTTGCGAAGTTTGGAAGTTACTCTTTCACGCCGAAACTACTGAACGGATTTGGATGAAATTTGGTACTTATACATATTGTCTACACCCTGAGAAAGAACATAGGCTACTTTTTATCCCGGAATCCCCATGGGAAAACTTTTTAAGGTGAAGCGAAGCTCGCGGGAACAGCTAGTACCACATTATAAATCGTCATATAAACATTGAAATATTACTACGCAAACTACGCATAAACACCAATCCTCTATTCCAAACCGCACCGGCTGAGATTCACAAAGCCGGCGGTTGGTAATGCATGTGGCGGGGCGTTAGTAGGCGTCGTTGTGCCCGCGACGGTGCTTCTACTGCGGTGGCCGCCCGCTGTCTGATGTGTGTGTTGGAATAGGAAGGGAAACGTTTTGTTAGACCATGCTGAATTAACAATGTTGAATAATATAAGTAGGTTCCTAACTAGGGGTTTCCGCTAGCTTCGCTTGGCTTTGAAAGGTCAGATACTTTTTATTTTTGTACGAGTGGCAGAAAATGCTTTTAGCATTAAGTCCACCTGATTGTACATTATTACTATTGTAAATTGTGCAATAAGTATAAATAAAAATAAATAAATAAGATTCCATCTGTCGGTATTGTACGCATGCACCAATGCAAAGGGATTGTCATAAATGTATGGAGTAACGGCGCGGCGTCGGCAATGCCTTGTGTGAATCGTACGCAACGGACGCATTGCATTCACTATTATTCGTACCTATAGAAATTCACTCAATTGCGGGCCGGCGTTGCCGACGCCGTTTCTCCATATATTTATGATAATCCGTATGGTGCAATACGAATGATACCGAAAGGTCGACGCTTAACTTAAGCGGCTTATAACAAATCAAATCAAATGTTGTTCATTCGACGCAAAATTTACAACTAGGTATTTGTCGATAGTCATAATACTACTCTACTACCATTTCACAAAGGCTCTCAAATGCTAGGCACGACATATTCCGGTTTATTGAGGTAGCGCCGCGTGCAAAGTGCCATTTCCACAAACACAGGCTTCGGGTAATCATATTAAGATATATTTTAAATGGTAATGCAACATGCTTTTGTATTGCACGTTGTTACGAGTAATATTTGTGATTTCTTTGCTTACTATTTATTGAAATGTGAAAATGGGTATCTTTGCCAAATGAAATCTAGCTTATCTGACGCGCCGCCAAACAATTTTGAATCATTGCTACGATAGTAAAATAATACCAAATTCTGCCCTATTTCTGAAACACACAAATGAATAACGTCAACATTTTGCATAAATCATAACTAAACAAAAACTTTAAGCAGAAAAAACTAGTAAGGGCTTAATTTATAATAAAATAACCCTCATCTCTCTGAATAGTGACCGGACTCAGAGTTGTCAGCTCGCCACGCGTCGTGCGAACTAACGAGCCACTATTTTTGGTGCGCAAAATGTAAATTGCCAAACTCGCCGGTTAGTTAGGCTAATCACGATCGTCACTTATTTATTAAAATTTGCTTGTATGTAGTCATAAATTTGCATATTTTAAAGCACATTTTTATTTCTAAATCGCATTCAGTCACTAAGTACTTTAATGAAATTCCACTCTTAGCATGTTTTGATTTAAAATTTATTTCATATAGATCTTTGAGAATTCGTGATGAGTGCATACCTATATCAAATGTGTAACGTCAGTGAAACACAGAGGCTAATGGTTGACTGATTTATTGCTAATGTCACACCGCATACATACATATAGCAACACAGGTAGGTAGGTAAAGATATATATAGCTACTTATCCTAACATCTTCCCCTCTCAAATGACATGCTTACTACAAAACACAACTAGATAATACTACATAGTATTCAAAGAATAATGTACATACCTACTAAAGAATTATGTACCTACTAAAGAATTTACACCCTAAGAAGTTCACAGTTAGAATACTTATATTAACATCCTATAGTAATTACTTACTCGGCAGACACGCATTAACAATTTAACACACTACATCATAACAACGTAAACAAATGAAGTTATTTCTGTTTTAAGTTGGTAGGTACTTAGTTATTATTCTTATTAACTCGTTGAGCCCTATTGAGAGCGCGCAACGCTCGGGCCGACATGTCGGAGGGTAACAGCTGATGCGGCGGCGGTGACGTCACTTGTTTACTGTTACTGCCACAGACCGGGCTATTATGGTCAGCCGCCGCCGTGTCCCCTTCACCCTCTGACGCATCCTCAAATGTAACGTCAGCATCCTTATCAACTTCTACCGAGTCATTGGCAACTACATTAGCATTAGCCCGCGTTAATGAATATCGGTTTCTATTTACTGGAATCAGCTGATCCGAATGTCTCCGCCATTGTACCTCTCGACCTACGTCAACTTTGTACGAAACTGGTCCGGTTTGTTCGACTAGCTTCCCTTCCGTCCACTTCCCCCCCCGCGCGGAGTAATCCCTGGCCAGCACGGTGTCCCCCGGGAGCAGCGCGGGGCGCGGGGAGCCCGGCGCGTGCTGCTGCTGGCGCCGCTGCGCGCGCTGCACCGCGGCCGCCACGTCGGGGCGCAGCGCGTCCAGCCGCGAGCGCAGGCGCCGCCCCATCAACGCGACCGCCGGGGCCACCCCCGTCGTTGCATGGGGACAGTTACGGTATTGCAAAAGAAATTTTGATAAAGCGGTAGCAACGTCCTCCCCCTCATGTAAAGCCCGTTTTAAACATTTTTTAATTGTTTTTACGGCATTTTCTGCCGCCCCGTTACCTTGCGGCCTATAAGGAGCTGACGTTACATGTTGAATGCAATTCTTTTCACAAAATTCCTTAAACTCTAAACTAAAGAACGGCGGGCCATTATCGGTCACCAATTGCGAGGGTAAACCCTGTGATGCAAAGACTGATCTGAATGCGGCTATTGTCGATCGCGAATCTGTACTACGCATCATAATGGCTTCAATCCATTTGGAGTGTGCATCCACTATTATTAGGTACTTTTTACCTCCGCATTCCCCGAAATCCGCATGAATTCTTTGCCACGGGTTGAGTGGAAACTCCCAGGGGTGCAGCGGGGCGCGCGGGGGCGCGTCGCGGACCGCGCGGCACGCGCTGCACATTTTACAAATATCTTCTATATCTCGATCTAAAGTAGACCAATAAACATAATTTCGTGATAAATTTTTCATTTTATTTATACCCAAGTGGCCCTCATGAATTTCTTCTAAAATCTTTTTATGTAAAGTGCCCGGTATCACTATTCTGTACTTATAAATTAGACAACCTAAGTCAATTGTTAGTTCATTTTTACGCGCAAAATATGGTTTTTCTTCCTCGCAAGTGGTGTTCGACGGCCAACCAAATAAAACATAACCATAGATTTTACTTAGCAACACATCTTTCTTTGTCTCTTTAGCAATGTCATGGAAACTTATAGGCAATGACTCCTCAATCAAGTTTATATAATTAACAACGTCCTTTACACGACCTTGCTGAGGTAACGGTAAACGCGATAATGCGTCGGCCGGGCCATTGTCCGCCGATCTAACAAATTCGACTGTAAAATCATACGCAGCTAAACGAGCTGCCCACCTCTGAAGGCGACTAGCCGCCGTCTGAGGAATACCCCCTTTAGCCCCAAAAATGTAACTCAACGGCTGATGGTCCGTTCGTAAAATGAATCGACGGCCAAATAGGTACTGATGGTGTTTGGTAATTCCGTAAAATATAGCTAGTGCTTCCTTGTCGAGCTGACTATAATTACGTTCGGCCGGGCTGAGCGTGCGCGACACGCAGCTGACGGGGCGCTCGGAGCCGTCCTCGTAGCGGTGCGCCAGCACGCCGCCCAGCCCGTACGCGCTGCTGTCCACCGACAGCACCACGGCCCGCCCCTCCTCGTAGTGGGCTAGTACACGTTCACTCAGCAAAGCCTGTTTCGCCTCTAAAAAAGCCTTATCACATAATGAGTCCCATTTCCAGCTCGCTTCCTTTCTTAACAAATTATGTAATGGATGAAGTAAGCTACTCAGGTTAGGAATGAATTTTCCATAATAATTTAACATCCCTAAAAAACTTTTTAATTGCGATACATCTTCAGGTCGTGGCGCACTGGAAATGGCCTCTAATTTCGTTGGATCAGGCCTCAAGCCATCCTTATCTATTATAAAGCCCAAGTATTTGACCTCATTTTTCATAAATTCACATTTACTTAGTTTAATAGTGAGTCCCATGTTACGTAACCGTTCGAGTACAGCCCTGAGATTACTTATATGCTCTTTTTCATTAGCACCCGTACAGCAAATGTCATCTAAAAATACTACAGTACCAGGCACCTCTCGTAGTGTCTCTTCCATTAACTTTTGGAATTTTTCTGGAATGCACGATAACCCGTACGGGGTACGGCGGTAGGCAAATGTACCCATGTGCGTCGTGATAGCCGTGTACGGCTGAGAGTCTTCAGATAAAAGACACTGTTCATAGGCATGTTTCAAATCTATCTTTGAAAATTTTTCCCCCCCGCTCAAATTAGCAAATAATTCCTCAATGCGAGGCAAAGGGTAAAAGTCCCTCTTTAATTTAGGGTTAATTGTGATCTTATAATCACCGCATATTCGTACCTCGCCATTCTCCTTGACGACCGGTACGATGGGGGTGCCGTAGTCTGAGTGGTGGACGCGGTACACCGAGCCGTCGGCCTGCAGCCGCTGCAGCTCGGCCTCCACGCGCGCCCGCAGCGCCAGCGGCACGGGCCGCGCGCGCACATACACGCCCTCCGCGTCACTCAGCTGTAATCGAATGGTTTGTTTACATGTACCCAACTTATCTGTAAACACCTCAGGAAACTCCGCCCGTAACTGGTTCACTAATGAGGTCTCGGTTATTTCATTAAAGTTTATCTGATTAACTTTGAGTGCCCGCATCCAATCCCTGCCTAGTAAGGGACGGTTACCATTTTTTATCACGTATAGTGATAAGCCCTTAGCCTTTTCAACCCCCAAGGTAACGTCTACGTTAATATAACCGAGTGACTCGATTGGTGAACCAGAATAGCAGCGTAACAATAAATTATCCGATTTTAGTGGGTGGTGATAAAATACCCGTTTATAAAAGTCTTCACTAATTGCTGATATTCTACTGCCCGTATCAATCTCACATTCTATCTCACAATTGTCTATCAGTACTTTTATAAAATAAGGTTTATTACCTTGCGCTACGACCGCGATGTTAAACATGTCCTCGTCCGACTCCTCATTCACGAAATGGTGCCGCCCGGCCCATCTATTATCACTGTTATTTACTTGTTTACACATCACTTTTAGGTGACCCCTTTGATTACACTGATCACAATTATAATGCACAAATTTGCATCTATCCGGCCGATGTGGCTTGCCACATCGCCAGCACTGCATTGCGGCCTGGGCCCTGGGCCCGCCGCCGCCGCCGTCGCCGCCCCCGGGGGCCGCGCGGCCTGGCCAGCGCGGCCGGGAGACGCCCCCGCTGCCGCCGCCGCCGCCGCCGCGCCTCGCGCTCGCCTGGTGCAGGCCCTCGCCTGCCTCGCCGCCGCCGCCGCCGCCACCTGAGGTCGTCGCAGCCGCCACGCTGCCACTCACCTCCGCGTGTTTCTCTGCAGCCTCCAGCGCCAGAGCCAGTTCCACCGCCTCTTTATATTTGATTGTTGTTTCCGCGAAGATCCGAGATCTCATTGCCTCGCTCACCAGTCCTGACACAAATTGGTCTCTTAAGTTTTCTTCCAGGTTAGTTTTAAAGTTGCAGGTGGAAGCAAGGTGCTTGAGACTCTGTAGGTAGTCCATCAGTGGCTCGCCGGGGCGCTGGCGCCGCAGTCTGAAGACGTGGCGCTCCGCTATTTCGGACCGCTTCGGCTCCAAGTGCTCGGAGACTAAGCTTACCAGCTCGTCGAACGTCTTCTTCTCAGGATCCACCGGTGAGCAGAGGTCACACATCAGTGAATACGTGGCCTCGCCGACGACCGTGATTAGCATTGGCACTTTTAGCTCATCCTTTATTTCGTTAAGCAAAATAAACTGATTTACCCGCCGCACGTACGATAACCACTGTTTCGACCCTAGGTCAAAGGCTTCTATTTTGCCGATTGGCATTTTATCGAACGATTAAATATCACACACGCCGAAAACAAGATGTCCGCTTCCGCTCGTCGCCAGTGTAACGTCAGTGAAACACAGAGGCTAATGGTTGACTGATTTATTGCTAATGTCACACCGCATACATACATATAGCAACACAGGTAGGTAGGTAAAGATATATATAGCTACTTATCCTAACAAAATGTATGCACTAAATTACATTAAACTAAATTACAAAAATAATAAAACTCCCATTCTTTCATATAGCTTGTCCACGAAAGAGTTCTAAGCACCCTGTATGTTATAACGAGCGGTTTCTTCGAGGAAGTTCAAATACTTTGAAGCTTTGTCAGAACAATGAGAAAGTTTCCGAACACTTACAAGTGAACGATTTTGAACGAACAATATGAAAACAGGCTATTGTTACAGATTATACCCATCGTAGTTTGTACTCAGCCTGCTGTACCGGTTTATGGAGATGCTGGAGGTGGTAGGAGCATCTCCATGCAAAGGGAGGATCCTCCGACCAGGCCGGGTGGTGTGGCCTGGCGGGCAGCTGCCCAACGGTTAGCGTTGGGGATTTCTATATATTGCAGAGTAGGTGAGAAACTTCGAATGCGCGATGTAGGATTTTCATATTAATTTGCGTAGTTCCCATACATCTTCTCTGTATTGCGTTCCGAGCGCCATCTGTTGATCTTCGTCTGAACTAGTGGCTAGGAGTCCGCCACAGGTTTTTAAACAAACTTTGCTAAAAGTGGGTCAAAAGCTCGCTACTTAACTGGCGGTACTGTATTTTACAGAATTAAAATTATTATGATTGAATTCGGATAACTTAATAATAATATTATTTTGGTCTTTGAACTTTCTACCGATCGCGTTCGTTTCTACGAGTATACATAATATATTAGGTATGTAATTCTTGCCTGTATTGAATGAATAAAGTAAATTTAAACTTATGTTACTTAATTCTTCTCAGCTCCTTCCAGTTCCTCCACGCTGAAAAATCATACATGTAGCCGAACTGAGAACCTCCTCCTTTTTTTGGAGTCAGTAAAAAAAATTAAATATTCGTACCCAGTAATAACATCGAAATCTAAATTCAAACCACCGGCCGCAATCTTCGTACTATGTATTTTAAGTTAACATTGCGTGACTAAATACAAATCACAGTATGCAAATAGTAAATAACAGGACAAGGGCACATGAACCGCTCCGCTCCTTACTACCGCGTCATCGCATGCCAGTTATGGGCTCAAAATAAATAGCTACATTTACTTACATTTTTAAACAAATACACACAGAACCGCACTAAGCCAGCGTTGTGGACTGGGCCTAAAATACTTCCTTCATTGGAAGAGAATCGTGCCCCAGCAGTGGGGACGTGAAGTATCGTGATGATGATGATGACACACAGATGTTTTTATTGGTGCTCATGTTGTATTGTTCTACGGTTCTATTTTATGGAGTAGAAAGGGTTGATGTTAAAATAATAACATATGTAATTATTTATTAATACACATAACAATAATTATGATCTTAAAATAAACAGACTGTTTAGGCACAATACTGTAACAACAGTGAACTTTTTGAAGTACTGTAAATTAAGCTAAACATTATATATCGGTGTATGTTTATAGTCACTGCTGCTGCATAGTCACAAACATAACCTGAAAAGGAAATCCAAAAGTAGTTTCTTTTCATTCGTTTATGAACGTTAAGCGCCCTGTCAGGCGGACGCGTCCGGCCGGAAATCGAACCTGGGAGTGGAGCGTGGGGCGCCCTCCAACGCACCGGCAAGCGACGATGCTCTTCAGAAAGGCTTGTTTCAATCATAGTAGGTACATTGTAAAAAAATGGTAGTATCATGTACCTAATGGAGAATCCAAATAAAATGTACGGTGGCCTGCGCCTAAAAGTATACAGGCGGAGTTTTTAAAATAGCGATCTCAAGCTCAAATGCTGCTTAAGCACATCCACATAAACACCACTACTACACACATCACACACAACACGTCCCTGGATTTATAACAGATGTAGCTGGTACCTTAATCATCGGGGATCGCTATTTTAAAAACTCCGCCTGTATACTTTTAGGCGCAGGCCACCGTACATGTATTATATTACATATTTTTTTCGGAAACTCTTAATGGAATCCGTCAAAATATCAATTTTATATTTTTTGTATCGGGATATGTTGGCAGAGACCTGGATAAAGCGTATTTCCAAATCCGGCTGCCGTTTCTCGGCGGCCGCGGCTGCGCGCGACAGGCAGACAAATGACGATCGCACGTCCCAGCCCGCTCGTGCTCTAACGAGACTCTTTTATTTCCCATTCTGATTCCCGTTTGCTAGCGCATTGAAGAAATAGGCGGTCTGAAATCGTGTAGGTTTTGGAAGAAAAAGTTTATTAATATTTTTTACCATGGCATGGTTTTACTTACAGTAATTTTAAACTGAATATTTTAAAGATTTTTCTATATTTTAAATACTTTAACTAAAAATACATATAGTAGGTGATATCGTCAAAAAGGTGTCCACTCAGCTAATGCAGTGCCCTTGGTACTACTACTACTATCATGTTGTAAAGTTTGAGTTAAGATATAAATACACTGAATATCAACTAATTATCAACTCCTCGTACAGGTAGGTCATGAAAAATCAATGTATAAACTAGGTACGTACGTCATAAAATAAAATAGGTCCAAAACAAACAACAATTACCCAAACTCCAATAAAAATATCTGGATCGCCTGCCAAACTGTGTACAGTATGATGATTGATTCACGATGTTAGATCTTCCAAAAGTGTCACAGTAATCAGGCGGCTTGTCAGGTTTGTGAACGGGTTTTGTATTTACGCCGTCTAATCGGCTGAGCCCGGGAGCCGATTGGATCTCGGAATTTGTCCAGATTCGGATTGATTAATCGGCAACCGTCATCGTCGGGTTACAGCGGCCATTTTGCCCGAATTGGACATCCTATTGTGCATTATCCTGTGTTGTGTATGTTTTAGAGCGGTGTGGCGTAATGGATAAGGCCTCGTCCTCTCAATCGAGAGGCCGTGGGTTCAAATCCTGGCCTGTACCAATGAATTCTTTCTATTGTGTTTTCAATTAAGGAGTTTAAGTACAATAATACCTCATGCGGCGATGGAAAACGTCGTGAGGAAACCTGCACATCTAGATTCTAGATAATTATGTATCCTAAGTGCATTGTACTTATTCCAAAACGGCAATATGGTTCGCAAGCTATCACGTGAGTGCAAATGTGCTGCGAAAAGTTGGTGGCTCGCCTTGTGAGCCACCTCTGACTACCCCTTCGGGGATTACAGTCGGGAGTGCATATGTAATATGTATGTAATATGTATGTATGTACGTATGTGTATGTTTTATTACCTATGAATTTAGAAGAGATATTAAATTTATGCGTAGGTACTTAGTATTGTGGTCACTGTGCATTGTAGTGCCTGATTGTACATTAATATTTGAATAGAAAGCTCATAAATAAATACCTAATGATTATTGTTGGTGCTTTGAGCTGCGCTTTGAAATCTAGAATACATACCTACATAATTATAAAAATCAGGCTATTACTCGCGTGTTGTATTTATTTATTTATTTATCAATATGGTACACAAAACAGCAGTTAATCAAAACATGGTACACAGTTTTAAGTTTCTAAGATACAATCTAGATCAACTACCGAGGTATGTATACACATCCTGGAAAGCGTATGTAAACAAAAGCACTAATTTAACATCCTAGATATACATACCTATTTAATTATACATTAGTAGCAGATTTATGGCAGAACCTTGAATAGCGATACTGACTTTCCAAGTCGGGAATCGAACTGTTACTAGTTCAGCGTTCTAGTGTTTGTCGCCGATATGCTAAAAAGTTTTGTTTATAAAAGTTCTCCACGTTAAAAAAACTATACCATTATTTTTTTACCTATTTTAATTCCATTTATTAGTAAATTAGATGAGTAACATGTAAACACGGATTTATCAAACTGAAATTACAAGCACAATGGCGCGCAACTAATGAAATTTTACGTTTGAATAATAATTTAATTACCTTACAATTACTAAAATGATTCGAGAAATTGCCTCTGCCGTAATCAACAAGTACCTACCTACCTAAATGTTATCTACTTTCAGCGAATCATCGTGAAATTTTAGTGAACCAGTGCCTAAATTTAGCAAAAAAGTCCATTTTACTGTAGCGGAAACGTAGACTAGATAAAACCAACGAATTTGAAAAAAAAAGTTTATAGTTTACAAAAATCGGATGTGTATTTAAACATGTTGAGTGATTTATCGAGCGACTAGTGGACTGATGTGACCTTGGGGTGTTAAGTTGTCCATTCGAGGTGATCCTCTAGTGAGTGCTAAGTTGGCTGGCGGAGGTGATCCACCATGAATACTGTGCAGAGCTCCGGCGGAGGGGGCCATGGGGGGTCCATGAAGAAGGATCATAAAGATGTGAGTATCTATGTATGGTGTATATACTTATGTCGCCATCTCAACAATGTTTACGAAACTGTAATGAAAACTTATAATTTTGAACCACCAAAACAGAAGCAACTTTAATCAAAACTTCCAAAAGTTTTACCTAATCAATTTCTGAACCTAAACAAGTCAGGCAAGGTTATCTAATTTAACTTGATACAGGTAAGCTTTATTTTGTTTCTCCTAACTGCTTTATCTACCTACTTAGATTCATGACTATACATCATTTGAGGTACTACACTTCCAAACGTGGTTATGAATCAAAGTCCCTGCGTAACCCAAATAAATCCACGTCGGCCTTGCAATTACACTTAAAATAACGCGTAGTTATTACAGGCCCACTAATTTCTAAGCAAAACACAGCTCGCGTGACCTGTCCACTATAAATTGCAGCGGCTGTGGGGCGGCCATCTTGTGTGGAGGCGCGGGCCGGAAGCGGAAGCGAGCGGGAGCGTCTGTGGAGGGTTACTCTATACTGACGAAAAATTAACGAACGGGAGCTGTGCTGCAAATGCTTTTAACACAGCGACATACGAGAGAGTCGTGGCTCGTGCGTATAGAGTGACCCCATGAGCCGCACTCAAAATGGCGCTGTCTTTGACTGTCAAAGAGGATGAGGTTGCGCTTTTGGTTGGTTTCTTTCAAAAGGCCTTTAGGCTGGATGTGCGGAAGTGCGGGCTATGTAATGTGTCGTGAAGGATTGTGTAGCGGTAGAATGACAGCTGTCTGAAACGTTGCTTACTTTATTTTAAGCGAGGTAAACGCCAGTTAGACTTTAGGATACATTCTACATTTAATCTTTATATCAAACTTCCGATAGTTCTCCAAAATTTTACAACAATCGTGTCTTGGGTGTTATTACGAATATACTTAATAATTATGTATATATCTATGTACCCGTACAGATATATATCTAATTAGATGTTTGTATAAGATATCCTATACCCATATTACCTACTTTGTGTTCGGATGGCGGTGTGTGATGTCCCTAAATAAATAAGTAATATACTGCTTTACTTCAACCTCATCAAGCTGTTACATATTTGTGTTTAAAAAACTTTTCCTTTATAAATTCTACTTATTCTTAACAAGTTTTTGTAGACTCCTTCGTGGTCACCCTACTCACGTAGCACGCAGTGGCTCCGACGTATTTATGTTAATTCTAGTAAGTGCTGTGTACCTTTTAATATGCTTTATTAAATCTTTGTTACAAAAATAATCCCGTCTGATTTTTTTTTTTATTTTCTCAATACCTAGGCACATAATTTAAATTTTATTAAATGAAACACAAATAAAACACTCATTATTTGGTTCGACGAAACGTAATATCTGGATGTGAAAGAAAATTACTTATACATATAAAAAAATATAATGCTAGTAAAGAATTTAATTTATAAAAAATCACAGCACCACCCAGTTGATCCAGCGTAAGCCTTCAGGCGGTTTTTTTAACACCCAAAATAATAATTTGTCAATGCCCGTTCGGGCTGAATGAATAAATATGAGTCCAGAAATGGGTCAATGTCGCTTATCGCCGAAAGCAATCTCCGCCAGGCAAGCTTGATTAATTACCTACTGACCACGCGGCGTTCCCGCAAGAGACCGTAACTGAATTTCCTTCATCATTTAACAAACAGTTACATATTTGAGTAATGTACTTCGTTAATTAACTGTCAGATTCATAACTGGGAACGTCAAGTTAAAGGTCAATCTTTCGACTGCGTACGCAACGGACGCATCGCATTCAATATTTTCTGTCACAAGTGCGTCAACTTTATCGGCATTGCCGTCGCCGTTTCTCCATACATTTATGAAAATCCGTTGGGTCCGATAGGTACGATACAAATTAAGTTTCGCACGTTTATAATTTTAGTTTTAACAAGGAAAGTTTACACTTCCAATACAACCGAACTTCAGAACTCGATTTTCTCTTGTAGATCTCGGTTTCTCGGATATTCCAACCTGTTCGCCGATGCATTGAAGATGTCTCTGAGATGTTGGACCGGAACGGACGTGGCACCTGGGGGTTACTCTATACTGACGTAAACCGAACGAATGAGAGCTGTCGGGCAATCGGCACGTTTAATATAACGAGATAGAGTTTGGTTAACGTTGCAGTTTTGTTTTTCAAAAGCTTTGGAGCGCTGCGCTATATATCCACGGCTCTCTTACTGCCAATTTCAATACTCCATCTATCGAAGGCTGACTTTGACACATAAAAAGTGACATTCCGTCAAAATCGTATGAAAGTAACTGTCAGCTATTGATAGATAGAGTTATAGAAACTGGCAGTTAGTATTAAATGTGCGGATTGCACGACAGTTCTCGTTAATTTTCCGTCAGAATAGAGTAGCCACCCTGACCGCTCCAAGGACGGCATGTTGGAATAGTCGCTCGGTTATCGATATAACGTAGACAGAAGCGAATCGGATTGAAATCGCGAGAATCGGTCCAGCCGTTTTCATGTGAAATAGTAACAAACATCTATCCATCGTTTATTTATTTATTTTTGCATGTAGGCATGCTACTTATAATTAAACTAGGTACTTATTCAGTTACCACATTATTTAAGCGTAAAAAATTGTGGGCTGGGCATCACCCTTTAGGCTTAGTTAATTGCACATTATAGTTATGTTTATCCATAAATATTCATACTGACAAACTTTTACATAAAATATAATCTTTGTGGTAGGTAGTACTATAGCAGCACCTACCACATGTTTTCCAGTAGGTACTTCGGCCGTAAAAGGCGTTGGATCGCATCCGCTCTATAGTCGTTGCTTCCGCTTCACCGCGCGCTTCAGGGGGTCACTCTATACAAACAAACAACGAACAAGAATTGCCACGCAATGAGATAAAGTCTTGATTAGCGCTGAAGTTTTGTTTTTCCGGAGCGCTGCGCAAACCATAGCTCTATATTGTTGAATTAAGCGTCAAGGTTGCGTGTATTTTTTTGTTGGTTCGTTCGTCGATTGAGAGAGTGACCCCTCAGGGAAACGATGCGAATGGCGACACTAATGGAACGTAATGCTTTCTGTTTGGCAATTTTTTAACACCCTGTAACACCTATTCTTGTTCGTGACAGATTTAGAGTGATCTGGTAGTGCGTTTACCGACTGGTGTAGTGGTTAGTGACCCTGACTGTACAATGCATACCATCGCTCTTACGGTGAAGGAAAACATCGTGAGGAAACCTGCATAGATATTATATCTAGATAGATTTAGCACGTCTAGATATGTGAACCCACCAACCCGCAGTGGACCAGCGTGGTGGGAAATGGTCCAAGCTTTGGAAGGAAGTTTAGACCTTGGGGATATGCACAAAGGTTCCACTCTAGAGAGCCAGGTGCAGGTACTTACACCCCCACAGAGAATAGAATAGAATAACAGTCGACGAGGAAGGCCGAGGACAGAGCTGTGTGCCTTATTTAGAGCATCGTATGTTTAGCTACAGAGCTGTGTGACTTCTATGTATGTAGCGTTCTATGTCCAGCAATAGTCATTAAGTTAATCGCTTGTACATAATTTAAAATAAATATTGCTTGCTGCAATAAATTTCCCAAAAGTTAGGTACAATTATTTATTTCTTAATAATATTAAAGAGTAATTTTTATTGCATTTTATGCCTGTTTGGTGTTATGTCTGTTAAAAAAGCACATGGTTTTCTGCTATTGTTTTATGAAACAAGGTTATCTTTATTAAGTTAGCTGCTGCATGTAACATACCCTAGGGCTGAAAAACGTAACTGTGTTACGGTATTATTTCATTAAGTATTAAAGCAGTTTTTAATGTATGTGCTACCATCTCAATTAGACATTCTCAACCGGCTTATAAAATTAAATAAAGTCAACTAGGTACCTCATTTAGGTCCAATTTCACAATAGTCGGTTAAATCGTAACCAGGGAAAGGTTGATCAATTATACGTCATCTCCATATAAAATTCATGACAGATGTGTCAAAAGTTAACCACTACTCCCTGGTTATGCTCTAATCGAAAATGGAGAAATTGGCACTTAGCGCATTATCGGTTCGTGCTACAAGCCAGGATCCCCTCGCGAACATGTTTTGACAACGATTATTTTGAATTTTTGTCAAATTACTACTTCGCGTTGACTTTGCGAAGTTACAAAAGTCAAAAACAATTTTTACCACAAACTATACCATACCATCTGTTCTTTTAATATACATCATTAATCGAAACATTCAAGTATTACTACGCAAACTACGCATAACCCATCCTCTATTCCAAACCGCACAGGCTGAGATTCACAATAGCCGGCGGTTGGTAATGCATGTGGCGGGGTGTAACGGGCGTCGTTGTGCTCGCGACGGCGCTTCTACTGCGGTGGTGCGGCCGCTGTCTAATGTGTGTGTTGGAATAGGAAGGGAAACGTTTAGTTAGACAATGCTGCATATATCCTACTAATATTATAAATGCGAAAGTTTGTGAGTATGTGTGTATGTTTGTTACTTCTACACGTCAAAACGGCTAAACCGATTTTAATGACATTTGGTATGTAGTTAGCTGACACTCTGGATAAACACATATACTTAGGGTGTCTTGCACAACAAAGTTAATCAAAATTAAATCTATGACCTCTTGTTCTGACATTATACTGTCAGAGCAAGGGACAAACTATTTAATTTTATTTAACTTTGTTGTGCAAGATGCCCTTAGTCTATGCATATACTTTTTATCGCGGAATTTTGACGGGGAAACTTTTTAAGGCGCAAAGTAAAGCTTGCGGGAACAGATAGTTAATAATATAGGAAAGTACATAACTAGCTTTTCCCGCAAGCTTCGCTTGGCTTTGAAAGGTAAGATTCCACCTGTCGAACGCAACGTTTGTACGATCGCACCAAAGGGATTGTCATAAATGTATGGAGTAACGGCGCGGCGTCGGCAATTCCCACTTGTGTGAATTGTACGCAACGGACGCATTGCATTCACTATTATTCGTATAGAAATTTACACAATTGCGGGTCGGCGTTGCCGACGCCGTTTCTCCATATATTTATGATAATCCGTATGGTGCAATACCGAAAGGTGGACGCTTAACTTAAGCGGCTTATAACAAATCAAATCAAATGTTGTTCATTCGACGCAAAATTTACAACTAGGTATTTGTCGATAGTCATAATACTACTCTACTACCATTTCACAAAGGCTCTCAAATGCTAGGCACGACATATTTAGGTTTATTATTGAGGTAGCTCCGCGTGCAAAGTGCCATTTCCACAAACACAAGCTTGCTTGGTAATCATATTAAGATATATTTGAAATGGTAATGCAACATGCTCGTGCATTCTGTACGTTGTCACGAGTAATATTTGTGATTTCTTTGCTTACTATTTATTGAAATGTGAAAATGGGTATCTTTGCCAAATGAAATCATTGCTACGATAGTAAAATAATACCAAATTCTGCACTATTTCTGAAACACACAAATGAATAACGTAAACATTTTGCATAAATCATAACTAAACAAAAACTTTAAGCAGCAAAAACTAGTAAGGGCTTAATTTATAATAAAATAACCCTCATCTCTCTAAATAGTGACCGGACTCAGGGTTGTCAGCTCGCCACGCGTCGTGCGAACTAACGAGCCACTATTTTACTGTTTTTGGTGCGCAAAATGTAAATTGGCACACTCGCTAGTTAGTTAGGCTAATCACGATCGTCACTTATTTATTAAAATTTGCTTGTTTGTAGTCATTTGCATATTTTAAAACACATTTATTTCTAAATCGCATTCAGTCACTTAGTACTTACTAATGAAATTCCACTCTTAGCATGTTTTGATTTAAAATTTATTTCTATAGAGCTTTGAGAATTCATGATTAGTGCATACATTTGATATAGACTAAATTACAAAAATAATAAAACTCCTAAATAATTTAGCTCGTCCACGAAAGAGTTCTAAACACCCTGTACGTTATAACGAGCGGTTTCTTCGAGGAAGGTCAAATACTTTGAAGCTTTGTCAGAACAATGAGAAAGTTTCCGAACACTTACAAGTGAACGATTTTGAACGAACAATATGAAAACAGGCTATGACGACCGAATGGCGTAGTGGTTAGTGACCCTGACTACTGAGCCGAAGGTCCCGGGTTCGATTCCCGGCTGGGGCAGATATTTGTTTAAACACAGATATTTGTTCTCGGGTCTTGGGTGTTGATATTTATATTTAGTAGGTATCTATCTATGTATTTGTGTAGATATATCAGCTGTCCGATACCCATAACACAGTAAGTTCTGACTAGCTTGGGTTCGGATGGCCGTGTGTGAGATGTCCCCACATATATTATTATTACATATTATTATTGTTACAGATTATACCCATCGTAGTTTGTGTTCAGCCTGCTGTACCGGTTTTTAAACAAACTTTGCTAAAAGTGGGTCAAAAGCTCGCTACTTAACTGGCGGTATTGTATTTTACAGAAATAAAGTAATTATAATTGAATCCGAATAACTTAATAATAATATTATTTTGGTCTTTGAACTTCCTACCGATCGCGTTCTATACATAATATATTATGTAATCCTTGCCTTGTATTGAATGAATAAAGTAATTTTAAACTTTTGTTACTTAATTCTTCTCAGCTCCTTCCAGTTCCTCCACGCTGAAAAATCATACATACAGCCGAACTGAGAACCTCCTCCTTTTTTGGAGTCGGTAAAAAAAAAAAATATTCGTACCCACTAATAACATCGAAATCTAAACTTAAACCAGCACCCGCCATCTTCGTACTATTTCAAGTTAACATTGCGTGACTAAATACAAATCACAGTATGCAAATAGTAATAACAGGACAAGGGCACGTGAACCGCTCCGCTCCTCGCCACAGCGTCATCGCATGCCAGTTATGGGCTCAAAATAAATAGCTACTTACATTTTTATCAAATACACACAGAACCGCACTAAGCCAGCGTAGTAGACTGGGCCTAAATTCCTTCCTTCATTGGAAGAGAATCGTGCCCCAGCAGTGGGGACGTGAAGGATCGTGATGATGATGATGATGATGATGACACACAGAAGCTCATGTAGTGTTGTTCTACGGTTCTATTTTATGGGGTAGAAAGGGTTGATTTTAAAATAATAACATATGTAATTATTTAGATAGATAGAATATTCTTTATTTGTACACACACATGAAATAAACTTACATTTAATAATACACATAACAATACTTATGATTTTAAAATAAACAGACTGTTTAGGCACAATGGTGTAACAGCAGTGAGCTTTTTGAAGTGCTGTAAATTAAGGTCAATGCTGCTACGTAGTCTCAATCACAACCTGAAAAGGAAATCCAAAAGTAGTTTCTTTTCATTCGTTTATGAACGTTAAGCGCCCTGTCAGGCGGACGCGTCCGGCCGGAAATCGAACCTGGGAGTGGAGCGTGGGGCGCCCTCCAACGCACCGGTAAGCGACGATGCTCTTTTGAAAGGCTTGTTTCAATCATAGTGGGTAGATTGTAAAAAGTTGTTAGTATAATGTAATGGAGAATCCAAATAAAATATACGTATCACATTATTTTTTTCGAAATCTCTTAATGGAATCCGTCAAAATATCAATTCTATTTTTTTTTGTATCGCCATATATTCGCACAGACCTGGATAAAGCGTATTTCCAAATCCGGCTGCCGTTTCTCGGCGGCCGTGGCTGCGCGCGACAAGCAGACAAATGACGATCGCACGTCCCGGCCGCGTCCGTGCTCTAACGAGACTCTTTTATTTCCCATTCTGGTTCCCGTTTGCCAGCGCGTTGAGGAAGTAGGCTGTCTGAAATCGTGTAGGTTTTGAAAAAAGGAGTTTACTAATTAAAAAAATACCAAGGCAAAGTTTTACTTACATTAATTTTAAACTGAAATTGTTATAGATTTTTTTTTGCTTTAAATAGTTTAACTAAAAATGCATAACATATTGTGAAGTTTGTGTACGATATGAGTACACTGATTATGAATTAAGTACTCCTCGTTCAGGTAATAGGGAATATGCAAGTGGTTCAAATAAAGGTCAAATATTATTTATAATAAACTTTGTTGTTTCATAACTACGACTCCATCATTATTTTTGATTATAATTTATTTTTGAGCAAGTAAATAAAGTTGAAAAGTACAAAAAAACTTCGGTAAATTCTAACTTCCGAGAAACGTCACCCATTTTCTTAGGGCGGATGTGACGTCATAATTCTTTATATATCAATCTCAGAATAATAACTTCTTTGCGTTTGCGTATAGTTAAATAAATGTCAAGTGTAAACAAAGAAATGTTAATGTCACCGAGTATTTGTGATGCTCGTTGTGATCAGATACGATGGATCACATAAAAATTCTTCCAATACGAGTAGATCCTAGCCTCCTATAACCTCTCCACTTCTTGTTTGATATGCTTGTTTGTTTGCAAAGTTTAGGACTTTTTATATTTTTTGTTGGTAGTGTATGGGCTGCCACTAGTTGTTCTATTGTAATGAGGCGTAAACAGCCATTCGCTAGTCAACGAGCCACTCAAATATGCTCCATATTGCAACACAATAAAATTAAATTTGTATTGTAAGTATTATGACATGAACATGACACAAGTTGCTCTTTCTACTTTTAGGTTATAATGGCAGTCGTTAGTATATTTCAAAAGTTGTTATTTTTTTCTAAATTAAGTTATGGAAGAATTCTCGTAATCAGAAGAACTGGACACATTAAATTTATTACGCAGTATGAACGAGTAAACTGTGGCCAGCTGCGGAAAAGGACAGCAAAGACTATTGAAAAGTCGAGAGCCGTGTGCCCAAATATTAGGGAATATGCATATATTTTTATACTCTTATTCGATAGTTTAGATAAGGGGGTTTAGACCTTTGAGATATGCACAATGGTTCCATTCAAGAGAGCCAGGTGCAGGTTCTTACACCCCCACAGATAATAGAATAGAATGACCCACTAACCCTAGTCAGACTGTAACTTTGGTTCTCAGTAAGAGCACTGAGAACCAAAGTTACAGTAAGTACTTACATACAATACAAATATTACTTTATATTCATATTGCCATAATAGCGTAATATTGTGTACAAAGGTCCTCTGGTTTGCGCGCTCCCATATCAAAAGAGCTACTAGCAGCTATTTACGAGCTCCCATTACAAAACAGCCACTGGTCGCACTTTATTACCATTACAAAACAGCCACTGATCACACTTTATACACTTCCTTTTTCGTTTGTTACCATGACAACATTGGTTTGTTGAAAATACAAAAGTACTCTGTGATTACTTGATTAGGTAAAAAATCTATGCCGACTGACGGGACTCATTATTCTGAGCCGTGAAATTAAACGATTATGACGTCACGACAGCCCGCCATCCTGACGGGAATTTCAAAGTGGTCGTGATGGTTGTAATTTTTTAACTTTCTTTAAAATACCTTAAATAACTTATTTTGGCGTTGAATTTTTTTTTTACTATAATAAAGTGATGTAAACTATCCAATAAAAGTATTAAAAAAAATTACGCATATTCCCTATTCATTAAAAATGTATGTGTAACTACGTACCGTATAGAATAAAATAGGTCCAAAACAAACAGCAATTACCCAAATTCCAATAAAAACATCTAGATCGCCTGCCAACCTGTGTACAGTATGATGATTGATTCACGATTCACGATGTAAGATTCTTCCAAAAGTGTCACAGTAATCAGTCGGCTTGTCAGGTTTGTGAACGGGGTTTGTATTTACGCAGTCTAATCGGCTGAGCCCGGGAGCCGATTGGATCTCGGAATTTGTCCAGATTCGGATTGATTAATCGGCAACCGTCATCGTCGGGTTACAGCGGCCATTTTGCCCGAATTGGACATCCTATTGTGCATTATCCTGTGTTGTGTATGTTTTATGACCTATGAATTACATACATACTTAATTATGCACACGACTGTAATCCCCGAAGGGGTAGTTAGAGGTGACTCGCTTGCGAGTTGCCCGCTTTTTGCTGTACATTTGTTCTCACGTGATAGGTCGCGAGCCGTATCGCCGTTTTTGAATGAGTACAATGCACTGAAGTTAGTCGTGTAAGTGGGCAACCCGACTGTCAGATGTTTTCAAGCCGCCCGAAGGCCTCTGACTAGGCTTAACGACTGCTGCCGAAGCAGCAACCGGGACCCGCGGCTTAACGTGCCGTCCGAAGCACGGAAGCGTCCAGGAAAGAACCACTTGAAATCGGTCACCCATCCAATGGCTGACCGTGCCAGTTGTTGCTTAAACTCAGTGATCAGTTACGATCAGCTGGACTGCGGACGCTTAACCTATGAATTTAGAAGAGATATTAAATTTATGCGCATTTAGTGTTGTGATCTCTGTGCATTGTAGTGCCTGATTGTACATTAATATTTGAATGGAATGTTCATAAATAAATAATTATTATTGTTGGTGCTTTGAGCTGCGCTTGAAAATTAGAATATATTATATAGAAAACAGGCTATATAAATCGTGTGTAGTACCTATTTATTTATAGCAGCAGAACCTTGATTGGGTATAGTGACTTTCCAAGTGGGGAATCGAACTGTTACTAGTTCAGCGTTGTAGTTTTTGTCACCGATACGCTAAGAAGTTTTGTTAATAAAATTTCACCATGTTAAAAAATAACCATGTTGTTTTATCCATTTTATTTCAATTTAAGTACTAAAAATTTTATGAGTAAAATAAATAATGAGGAAAATTTTATGGATTTAATACACTGAAATTACAAGTACAATGGCGCGCAATTAATGAAATTTTACGTTTGAATAATAATTTAATTACCTTACATATACACATAGATTTAAACAAACCAAATTATTTCAAATTATTAAAATTATTCGAGAAATTGCCTCTACCGTAATCAGCAAGTACCTAAATTACTTTCAGCGAATCGTCGTGAAATTTTAGTGAACCAGTGCCTAAATTTAGCAAAAAAAGTCCATTTTACTGTAGCGGAAACGTAGACTAGATAAAACCAACGAATTTGAAAAAAAAGTTTATAGTTTAAAATGTTTTCGAAAATCGGATGTGTATTAAAAAATGTTGAGTGATTTATCGAGCGACTAGTGGACAGATGTGACCTTGGGGGTGTTAAGTTGTCCACTCGAGGTGATCCTCTAGTGAGTGCTAAGTTGGCTGCCGGAGGTGATCCAACATGAATACTGTGCAGAGCTCCGGTGGAGGCGGCCATGGGGGGTCCATGAAGAAGGATCATAAAGATGTGAGTATCTATGTATAGTAGTTGGTATATAATATAGTTATGTCGCCATCTAAACAATATTTACGAAACTGTAATGAAAACTTATAATTTTAAACCACCAAAACAGAAGCAACTTTAATCAAATTTTCCAAAAGTTTTACCTAATCAATTTCTGAACCTAAACAAGTCAGGCAAGGTTATCTAATTTAACTTGATACAGGTAAGCTTTATTTTGTTTCTTCTAACTGCTTTATCTAACTACTTTGATTCATGACTACATCATTTGAGGTCAAAAAAAAAAAAAAAACAAAAAATATTTATTTAAACACCTATGAATTTAAATGAGTAAGTACAATATTATGAAATTAAATTGGAAGTGTGTGAGTTAGTAAATTTACGAGTTTTGGTGGCTTCCACACTAGGCTCGGCCTGTGTCGTGGATGCCGGTGTACCGGTTATAAAAGGTATAATATTAACAAAGAAGGTAGGTAGCACTTACAGTAAAAACAAATGTAAACAATGTTTAAATTACTAAGACTAATCATAGGAACATTTTTCATTGACTTATAATAGGTGCTACTATAATAGGTGCTACACTTCCAAAGATGGTTATGAATCAAAGTCCCTGCGTAACCCAAATAAATCCACGTCGGCCTTGCAATTACACTTAAAATAACGCGTAGTTATTACAGGCCCACTAATTTCTAAGCAAAACACAGCTCGCGTGACCTGTCCACTATAAATTGCAGCGGCGGTGGGGCGGCCATCTTGTGCGAAGGCGCGGACCGGAAGCGGAAGCGAGCGGGAACGTCTGTGGAGGGTCACTCTATACTGACGAAAAACTAACGAATGTGAACTGCCGTGCCTACGCTTTTAATACAGCGACTTAGAGTCGTGCCTCGTGCGTATAGAGTGACCCCTGTGAGCCGTACTCAAAATGGCGCTGTCTTTGACTGTCAAAGAGGATGAGGTTGCGCTTTCGGTTGGTTTCTTTCAAAAGGCCTTTAGGCTGGATGTGCGGAAGTGCGGGCTATGTAATGTGTCGTGAAGGATTGTGTAGCGGTAGAATGATAGCCGTCTGAAACGATGCATACTTTATTTTAAAAGAAGACAGATTTAATGCTGAATATTTAAGTTCTGTTCAGCATTAAATTTATTATCTTTTGACATGATTCAAAACATTATACCAACTTATATTATTCTCTTTCTTCAACATGCCATAGTGTTCCAAAATTTTAAGAAAATTTAAGTCTTTGGTGTCAATACGTACCTAGGCATATAGGTAATATTAATGTCTGTGTAGATATATCCGCTGTCCGATATCTATATTACAGGATCTGCCTAGTTTGGGGTCGGATAGTTGTGTGTGAGATGTCCCCACATAAAAAATAATAATAATGAAGATAATGTTTTGCTTTACTTTAACCTCATCAAGCTATTGGAATATTTGAATCGTGTCCTTGGTGCAAGGTACTGCTATGTCAAAACCTTTTTCCTTTGTACATAAGTGTAAATTCTTAACAAGTTTTTGTAGACTACTTCGTGGTCACCCTACTCACGTAGCACGCAGTGGCTCCGAGGTATTTATGTTAATTCTAGTAAGTGCTGTGTACCTTTTAATATGCTTTATTAAATCTTTGTTACAAAAATAATCCCGTTTGATTTTTTTAATTTTCACAATACCTACCTAATGAAAGTTATATAATTTTAATTTTATTACATGAAACAGAAATAAAACACTAAAATATAATATTTATAGGTAAATAAAATAAAATATTTTTGAAATAAAATATTTTGTTCGAGGAAACGTAATAAATATCTGGATGTGAGGGAAAAATACCTTTATAAAAAAAATATAAGTAATGCTCATTTTAAAGAATTTTATAAAAAATCACAGCACCACCCAGTTGATCCAGCGTAAGCCTTCAGGCGGTTTTTTTTAACACCCAAAATAATAATTTGTCAATGCCCGAACGGGCTGAATGAATAAATATGAGTCCAGAAATGGGTCAATGTCGCTTATCGCCGAAAGCAATCTCCGCCAGGCAAGCTTGATTAATTACCTACTGACCACGTCGTTCCCGCAAGAGACCGTAACTGAATTTCCTTCATCATTTAACAAGCAGTTACATATTTGAGTAATGTACTTCGTTAATTAACTGTCAGATATGAATCTGACACTGAAACTGTGAACGTCAAGTTAAAGGTCCACCTTCGGCATCGTACGCAACGGACGCATCGCATTCAATATTTCCTGTATAAAATTCATACAAG
Source organism: Plutella xylostella (assembly GCF_932276165.1). NCBI lineage: Eukaryota > Metazoa > Arthropoda > Insecta > Lepidoptera > Plutellidae > Plutella > Plutella xylostella. Next base: position 8,923,927 of record NC_064000.1, on the reverse strand, counting down.
TGCGTCCACTTAAACAGCATTGCAGTCACCGTTTCTCCATTCTTTTATGAAAATCCGTTCGGTCCGATACATACGATACAGATTATGGTTCGCACGTTTAAAATGGCATATGTATAGTTTTAACAAGGAAAGTTCTGTTAACCCTTCCAATGTTCATAATACAACCGAACTTCGCAACTCGATTTTCTCTTGTAGGTCTTGTATTCTCGGATATTCCAACCTGCTCGCCGATGCAGTGAAGATGTCTCTGAGACGTTGGACCTGGACCGGAACGGACGTGGCACCTGGGGGTTACTCTATAGTGACGAAAAACTAAGGAACGAGAGCTGTCGTTGTTAACATTGCAGTTTTTTTTTCAGAAGCTTTGGAGCGCTGCGCGACTCACTTTTGTTCTGTTGTATTTAGCGTGCCGCTTGCGTGACAATCCCTGTTCGTTTGCTCGTCAATTTATAAAGTAACCCCCCTGACCGCTTCAAGGACGGCATGTTGGAATAGTCGCTCGGTTATCGATGTAATGTAGACTGAAGCGAATCGGATTGAAATCGCAAGAATTGGTCCAGCCATTTTCCTGGGAAAGAGTAGCAAACATCTTACTTACTCAGCCTGCCTGTAGTTGGCGCAGGTCCTTGCCGACTTCTTCGCTCCAGCGATATTTGGGACGGCCAACTGGTCTACGACCGCTTGGTACTCCAAGGTAGGCCCTCTTGGCAGCGCGATCCTCCCCCATCCTTTGCAGATGACCAAGCCAACGGAGTCGCTGGGATTTAATTTGACCAATGATGTTTGGCTCGGAAATCAGGTCTTCGATTTCCTGGTTCTTCCGTACTCCTGCCTCGTTGCCTCGGTGTCGTGTCATGTGAAGGTATTCGGTCTTTTCTGTGCTGATTCTGAGCCCGACCCTGTGAGCTTCCTCTTCCAGTATTAGCAAACATCTATCCATTTTATTTTTTGCATGTAATTTTTACTTATAAACCCACTTATCTATTTTGTTACATAGGTTAATTAATGTTAAAGCGACAAAACTTTTGTAAAATTGCTGAGAAGGCTAACTTTGTTAACTCCTGACGTACAGATGCTAGTTTAGGAGTCATGGCTTCACCTTGGAGGCTAAGTTTATTGCACAATAACGTATGTTTATGTTTATCTATCCATTCATACTGACAAACTTCCACATAAATATAATCTTTATGGTAGGCAGGACTATAGAAGCACCTATATACCACCTATGTTTTTCACGTACTTCAGCTGTAAAAGGCAGTGGATCGCATCCGCTCTATTGTCGTTGCTTCTGCTTCACCGCTTCAGGGGGGTCACTCTACAACAAACGAACGAAAAAGAATTGTCACGCAATCGGCACGCTTAATACAATGAGATAGAGGGTGGTTAGTGCTGCAGTTTTGTTTTTCCCGAGCGATGCGTGAAACACGTCTTTATCTCGTTATAATAAGCGTGTCGATGGCTTAATTTTTTTTTGTTGGTTCGTTCGTCAATTTATAGAGTGACCCCTCAGAGAAGGGTTGCGAATGGCGACACTAATGGAACGTAATGCTTTCTGTTTGGCAATTTTTTAACACCCTGTAACACCTTCTCTTGTTCGTGAGAGATTTAGAGTTATCAGTTTATGGTATATCGATTGGTGCAGTGGTTAGTGGCCCTGATTGCCAATGGTCCTGGGTTCGATATTTGTTTAAAGAACGATATTTTTATTCGATATTTATAATTATATAGTCTGGAGTGTCTATATAATTATATTATATGCATCGATGTATCTGTGTAAATATGTCAACCCATATAACAGGCTCTGCCTAGCTTGGAGTCAGATGGTCGTGTGTGAGATATTCCCACATACTTATATTTTGATTTTAATATTTATATGATAATGTTTTTAAAAGAAAACCTTACGGGAAACTCAAATTCAAAAATTCAAATTCAAAATATTTTATTTCGTAAACTTACATACTAGTTACAATAGTTGATGGGGCATCCTTTTAAGTATAAAGTACCTGTGCCAGGATACCCCGCTCTTCCATATACTAAGTACATTTTAAATAGTTTACGAGTTAATTAGTTTTAAACTATGTAGTTATTTACATTCAAATTTAGACTATAAAGATAAAGAAGATATAAAATAAAGAAAAAAGTAATTTACAAACTTTCATAAATTAGAAACTGTTTAAAATATGGTTATTATAAGGTTAGGTCAGGTTACATGTTTACAGGTAAGTTACAGGCAATCTAGGAACTCATTTATAAAACCTAATTTAACATTTTTAGATTATACAAAATTAAATAAAACTTTAGCTACTAGCCAGCTTTACAGCTACGAGACTCATATTTGGTATGTAAATAATAATATAAATATATATATGTATAGAAAAAAAATATAAATGGAGATAAGTATATTATATATAGTAACGTTAATATATAAACACATACATGTATATATAGATTACATCAATATTCAAACGCCTACCTACAACTACTACAAGGTAATATTTGTTAAAAATTCATTCAATAACTTTGAACAGCTCCTCCACTTCTTCATAATTTAACGTTAATAACCACTCGGTGACTTTCTTCTTCATTTCGTATAATAGCATAGGGTAGATGTTAAGTACTTAAACTAACACATAACTCAACATAACCTAGTATAATCGTTATCTTCTCGTTAGAGCGGTACTTATGTTATTTATCAATGTCCTGTCAAACGTACACTCACAAGTGATTCATTTACGAGCGGCCATCATAATATACTCTACGGTGGCTATTAGGAACCAAACACTGGAGGTATTAGCGGCTGATGGATGGACCCGAGAGATATCTTCACGCAATATTGTTTATACAGCTCCTTGTAACCTAATATTTATCTACAATACACGGCTGAAATATTAGTGATATTAAAATAAGGCAAACATGGAAATTCAAGTGCTTCTTCTTAGCAAGTTTTGGTTGGCGTGTGAAATATTTTGAAGAGGCTTAGCTATTTCTGAGTAATGGCTATCTGTGGGATAAAATACATGCTGTTACTTTGAATAATTATGTTTGAAATAGAGACAGCATGTATGTTATCCTACGGGTAGTCATTATCCATATTGTGAAATAGGCCCTAAGCCTAATAATATAAAAGGAACTAGGTACATTACAAACTAAACTATATTTATATACAATTGAAACGTTTTATATTATGTACTACAGTCGTAATTTTTATTAGTTTGACGTATCTTCTTAGATTTGTCGGTCAATGAGAAACACTACAGAGTCGCGAGCACAGGATTCGAAACCTCCGTTTAGGTACGTTGCGTATCGTCAACTGTCACTGTCAAAATGTAAGGCAAAGTTAGTTCCAAATATGACATTTGTTTTTTCCATATGTTAGGTGGAATTTCACCAAACGCTAAACGTATTTTTAGTAGCCTGTCATACGTCTGTCAGTTAGTACAAAATGTATTTAAAATTTGATTTAAATACGTTCAGCGTTTGGTAAAAGTGACCCTTCGTGTAGATTTGATAATAGTATCGAATCCAGTGCTCGCTGCACAGCTTCATTACAGTTTGTCACCACGAAGGAATTAAAGTTTTGCCAGATTTGAAATGCTCAGTAAGTACTTATATACGCACTTCTCCACACCATTATGGAGTCGTCAAGAAACTTTTTTTTTTTTATTTACACGATAAAATAAATGTACTTATACAATGATGGCTTATACAGGTCATAACGACTAACTCCAATCCAATACTCCAGACTTGTTCAATCTTAAAAGTCCAGAAGTGTCCTCAACTTGTTGAACGAAGTCCGATTCATTGTTATTTCTGAAAAATAATAAATTTTCTCGGAGTTTCTTCAAGTTTCATGTAAGAATTTATTTTTGACATCTACTTGTCTGACGTCAGAAGTTGCTACTTCAATAAATGTTGGACATTTTAGGATCAATCCAATAAATTTGATTGACATCCTTCAATAACTGCCTTCCGCAAAATCTGCCATTTCCAGAATCTATCATTCACGATTTTTTGCCAGGGCATTTTACATAGCTGCAATTATGCCAAACTGTAAATTTACAGCCCTTTTCCGGTTGCTCTTGGGGAGTCTTGGTTTGGTGAAAGTCCATCTGTATGTAAAGCAGCGAGCCGATAAGGAAATGATAGCACAAGTTGGGGAGAAGCCAAGATGCTAATTCTGTAATGCTATCATTACATTACCTCAGTCGTAACACTATACGGCCTTGGAAGGCTGTAGGTTTGTCATGAAATATAGAGAGTTTTTCTGTTTTTCAGTGGGTCGTCCTGAAATATTCTGAGTAACAAACCCATACAAGATTTTTGGGCCACTAATAAGCTTCCTATTATATTGTGACTTCGTAAGATACCTTGCATAACACAGATTCTCTATGGTAAAAAACCTGCTGTCTTGATTAAAAATCTTGTTTTAGACAGCGACCGTACTATTTTATAATACGAATAACTTTTATAAGAACAAAGGGAAACAGGCACTAACTAGCCGAATGTCTCTATATTGCGACCACTCTGCGCCGCGCTACCTGTCACTTCGCGCTATTTATTCACAGGATTACTCCGGATTAGCCGACTGGTTGAGGCAGCTTTAAATTTAACCGCCGTGTACAAAAGGGGTTCTATTCTATTCTATTTTGAGAGGGGGTGAAGTTCCTGTACGTGGATATCTCGAGTGGAACCTTTGTACATATCCCCTTGATTTCAGCTCAGCCGGCCTAGCTCCCGAGTGAACTGGAGCAGCAAGCCTGGGTGTTGCAAAAGCTGAGATAGGCGCTCAATAGCGTGTTGTAGTGATGTCGGATTGCCATTGCAGAACCATGCACTTACCTACGGATGGAAAACTGCAGTTGGCAATAGGCCATGGGTAAGATTGGACAGTTTTACAAGGTTGACATCAAATACCTATATGGTTTGCAGAATCATAGCAAACAAGTACGCGTAATAACATGTGTGTGTAAATTTAATAAGATCTTTGTCTCCACATGAATTAAAACTCAAGACCAAAACCTACCTAAACCTAAGTTACCAAAATCTTGCAAATGCTAAACTGCATAAATATCTTTTAACATTAAAAAAAAACATTTGTGTAACCTTGCCAACTAAAAAAATATATAATTAAATTCATGCATTCGTTAAGGATTTAGGGTGCCTCATACAGATTTACAGTAGGTCATGCTTATCAGAACCCTTTAAGTATCGGTAGGGATCGGCAAAACGTATTAGTTACACGGCTTTACTCTCGCTTACGTAAAACTACATTTCGGTGTTCGATGTTACGCGATCTATCTATGTATCTGTGTAAATATATGAGTTGTCCGATAGGTACCCATAATATAGATTGTATTTAACGTACTGATAACATTTCTCGTTCCTCGATTTTTGTAAAGCCTTAGAGTAACCCCGCAGGAACGTAGGTACAGTGGAGTCGAGAAGTGGAACGTGATATACGAGGGTCCAAAATGTTCAACATTTGTATTTTTACTTGCTGACTCTCCTCCTATGATTTATGGTTTAATTTCGTCCGGTTATCGCCGTCTTTTTATTGCGTATTCATGCGCGTGTATACAATATGTTTATTGGATTTTATGATTTACATTTACAACCTAAAATTACGTTGTACCTGATTTGAAATCCAGCTAACAGCTACCTCAAGCTAGCAATGACTATGAAGCCGGTTTTAAAAAAAAAGTTTAACAACATAAGTTACTTATTGTGACTGCTGAGACGGGGGCCTCTTTCGGCTTACTAAGTACCTTCCCACTTTAACAGCCTGTATAGACAATATCCTAAGGCAGGGACTACCTGTTCCCCTCAGCCCAAGGTAGAGCTGTAATAGCCAACAGGCTAACAGCAAAGAAGATCCCATAAAAAAAGCCTGTATAGACAACATTTCCACGTATTCTGTGCGGGATGAATGTCAAAGGCAGCAGTAGAAAGACGATCTCGTGAAGAAATGCTCCGTTTACCGATTACGTCTCCCGTGTTCATCTCAATTTACTTTTATCCTTTGAGGGCTGCTGTTTCACGGGTTGTCCCCGGTTAAACCCAAGTTGAAATTAAAGTGGGAAATACCTTTATTTTTATTGTAAAAATAAGATTTATTTATTTATTCTTCATTGCACAATATACAAAAGTAACTATGTACAATTAGGTGGACTTAATGCTAGAAGCATTTTCTACCAGTAAACCTGCAGGAGGTACAGGGAGTAAATTGTATGGGAGTCCAAAAAAAAACCTACTTAGTTAAGACAAGACAAGATTAAGACAAGATTAGCTTTTGAGTGACTAGAAGAGGATTGTACCTTTTTGTCTTTTGTATACATACTACTATGGTTAGATGTTAGATCCTTTCAAAGTAATTATACATAGGTACAGTTGTTCTTGCACTGATAAATTGCAATTAAATGTAAAAATACTCACGTAGTATATTTTAATTAAATTACAATAAAGATAATATAGCACATACCTACACACAAACAAAAAAAACATATTAGGCAATAAATAATAAAAATGACCAATTACAACACCTCTTTTGAATCAGTCTGAAGTTAAAGGGCCTTACGAGTACCACAAAAACTTAGGCAGTATTTAACAGATGCTTAGCGCTATCAAACGCCTACTAAATCTGCCAAATTTTGATTTCAACATTTGTTAAACAATGTTTAAAAAAAATTGTGGTAGAACAGTAAATGTCTAGGCGTATACGGTGGTCCAGTCGGTCCTCGCCTCCGTTCGACAATGCAATTAGCTTCTCGATCCTTCTCTCTGGAAAATATAACTTTTTCGACTGATGAGCACAAGGATTTAGTTTTCTTGAACAAAATATTATACGAAGATGAAATTTCTGAACTCGCTTTGTAATTTTCTAGTCGGAGAAACATTTTTATACATTTTTAAACGAAATATAAAAGATGGAATATAACAAATAAGTTCATACAGGTGTTGCAAAAAGAGATCCTCTGAGTCATCCCCTTCCAGCTTAGTATACCACTTTTACCACATCCTAAATGCCTGTATGTTAAGGATATGTAAAGGCCCACAAATAAACTGGATGAACTATACAGTGTAAACGTATGTACCTATTATAATATGTTTTTTGAAAATAAACGAAATAAATAAATAAATGACAAAATAAAGGTGTTATTATGATGAATAAACATATTTTATTTTCCTGTTTTCCACTCTAACGCACACTGTACAAGCAAGCTAGGCATGAGGAAACTAAATCATAGTCCTTGAGACGAAGAAAAGCAAAATAAAAAGTTCAACATACTACTTACTACTGTGAGCTTTCCTAAGCTTTTCCCCGGGAGCTTTATGTAGAAAGTACGTGCTTTACGCGTGTGGTCGAGGCCCAGGCGGGTTACCCTATACTGACGAAAAACGAACGAACGAGAGCTGTCGTGCAATTGGCACGTTTAATACCATAAGATAGAGTCGTGGTTCACGCAGCAGCGCACTGAAACTTAGTTTTTCATTGTATAGAGTGACCCCCCTGTTGTAAGAAAAACGTAGGTTTAGCACCGCCACCGCCGCCGTCCGTACTGACCGCTGCGGCTGTATACCCTTGTAGGATATACACCTACCGAGTAGAGTGATCGAGTGCTCGGCCGACGATATGGGTCGATTACACCTAACGAGTACAGTGGCGAGACAGTATCCTCGGCCGCTCCTCGACCAATGAACGGCTAGCAAGTGACCGAGTGCTCGGCCGAGGATACTGTCGCAGTCACTCTACTCGGTAGGTGTAATCAGGGTATAAGCTAGCTTATTCTGTTAGGAGTAATTTGGTGCCGTGTCACTGGAACTTTTTCATTGTTCGCGAGTGTATTTTCATTCTTGTAGATCCAGGCTGCTTTATTTATGAAACATTTTATGCGAAATGCTGGACTTTGGTTTCTTTAATTAAATTAAAAGGGACCTCTTTTGATACAGAAAGGGTGCCAGTGTTTCATAATTATTTTATTAAAAAACCAAAGGCCTTAAGAATTAATTTAGCTTTGAATAGCAGAGTTACAATGGAACAGTTAATTATCTCTTTGTTGTAGCTGTTTTCTCAGCAGATAGTATCTGGGATACTGTGAATGCTGTAATTTCAGCAGATATTATTCTACGGCCACTGTTTTTTCATATTTTGAGATAACGCCTATTTTTTGTATTTTTCTTACCAAGGGATAGTAAATTTGATCTAATTAATCTATTTCTTCTACAATACATCATTATGTAGTCGTAAAATTATAATATTAATTTATCAATCTAAATAATCGTAGTAAAAAAAACTAGAAAATGGTTCAATAAAATGTGTGTAATTTATAAAGAAATTTCTTTGTAACTTATCTAAATTTTAATATTTATTTAACTTTCTGTATACATATATTGCAAAGAAATAAACTAATTCTTATAATTGTTTTCAGGTAAGTGATGCTGTTACAAACACTGCGATACGTAAGTTTATACTAAGGAGGCATTTTTATCTACACGGTGTTGCAAAAAGGGTATACTACTACTACCTTTTACTATGGAGATTGTTTTTTTTTTCGCGAATTTTGAAATTCTGATTTCAGTTTCGGGCTTAGATATAGGTACCATGCTGCACATGTAGGTTTCGGCTTAGTATACCCTTTTTGCACCAGCCTGTAGAAATACATAATTATGTATTTTCTTTACCACACTATTTACACAATGCATCAATATTTAGCGGAATAGTCTCATCGATGGCAAGATGGCCGGATGCTTCAGGAATTCAGGGAGCTGAAGTGTTGTTCACAATAACGAGTTTTAAACTCAATCTGCAGTTACCGTCTTCAGTATGGCTGCTGAGGAGATCAATTCAATATCTTTTGAACTAGGGATTCTGTAAAATGTAAAATATTACGCAAAACTACGTAGGTACTACAAAAATTAAAATAACGTATCACGTCCATACAATCTAAACTATAAACAATTTCAAAAATGGGGGAACTAAGCCTGTAAATAAAATAACCCGTAGGTACTTAAAAAACAGTTTTTTTCCAACTAGGTTACGACAAACATTAGATCTGGTCTAGATTATGTTACTGTAGTAAATGGATTAGCCAGTCAGATAATCGGACGTATCGTGTGTGAGGTCACTCGCGGAGGATTCGTTGGTGCACTCCACTAGTAAGTAATACATACATACAGGGTGTCCCAAAACTCAACGTTATGCCTTGGAAAGCTGAGAGACCAGCCTATGAATAGCCAGAATATCATAATATGACCTTGGTAAAAATTCGATAGGTTTCGAGATATTGACACTTTTATAAATATGGTGATAATCGACACCTTGGCTCAGTTTTTTGCGTGCCGCCGGTACAAAATTCCAGCCATCAGCCATCCAAGGCATATCGTTGACTTGTGGGACATTCTGTATAGTAGATAAATACACCATCATATGCTCACGACTGTTATCCCCGAAGTGTTAGTCAGAGGTCAATCGCAAGCAAGTACCTGTCAGGATTCGAACCCAGGGCCTCACAAATGAGAGTCGAAACCTTATCCGTTACACCACCACGACCCGACTACTAAATAATACAGTAATATTAAAATACCATGAGCTAACCTATCGTGAGAAAAAATCCAATGATTTAGTTTATTTTGTTGATTGTTAATTTATTTTTCTATAAAGTAATTACGTTGACTATGTTCTGCTCTGCCGATTTTTCACAAAAACAAACTAAATTGTTTTTTTTTAATCAAACCTTGATCTACGTACGCGAATGTTAGTGTGTATTCGGTCATGTCTCTGAATTGGTCAGTTCTGACGCGATTAATTATTGTGCTATCTCTTATAATTGTTAATAACTATGCTAAGGTTGGTGATACATTCTGGTTTATAATATTGCTTACTACTCATGTGTGTGTGTGTGTGTGTGTGAATGCGCCAATTGTACCTACTGACAAACAAGGAAATTCACGCATTGTTTGTATTTAAAAATTAACGTGTAGCAGAATTATATAAACCGTAAAAATATAATTGTGTTTTCGAATTTAAATTTAGGTTATACCTGAATGTGTGAATGGTATTCGTAACTCGGTTCAATACTCAATCATTTATTGTTCCTGTATACTTTGTCTCATGAGTATTTACTAACAAGGTATAAATTCTTTGGTGAGTCCTCGAGAAAACACTAAGGGTATGGATCCTTTCATATGCTCACAACTGTAATCGCCGAATAATTCGCAATTCGATTCCTGGACGGGGCAGTTATTTGTTTATAGACACATATTTTGTACCCGGGTCTATGGTATTAATATGTATATCTATCTAATTTAATTTTAACACTTTATTGTATACAAAATACATACTTAGTTACAATAAAAGATGAAGAGAAATAAACTTAACTACCTAGTATACAAGGGCGGACTTATCGCCTAAACGCGATCTCTTCCAGTCAACCCTATCTACGTATCTGTAGAGATATCAGCGGCGGTCCGATACCCAGACAGGCTCTGCCTATGTTGGGGTCGGATAGCAGTGTGTCAGATGTCAGATCCCCACATATTATTACATACATAAATGCATATTTATTATGCCCACGGCTGTAATCCGCGAAGGGGTAGTCAGAGGTGACTCGCAAGCGAGTTCCCGCTTTTCGCTGTACATTTGTACTCATGTGATAGGTCGCGAGCCATATCGCCGTATATACATATTATTATTATTATTTAAACTGACATTCCTCAGCAATACTACATAGAGCTGGAGCGCTCGGAGCTGGCGTCGCTGGACACGCGGTTCCTGGAATACTTCAACGTGTCGGCGCGGCGGCGCGCGCGGCGCGGGCCCGTGGTGCTGGCCGGCGGCATGCGCATACTGTACCCCGCGCAGAACAATGTCACGGTATACATAATAATATACCTACAAGATAGGTACATTGTTAATTATAAAAATGAAATGATAATAATACATGTGAGTGATTTAAAAACTCAAAAATGGCGCCGGTGAGAGAAATTCAAAAATGGAACAAGTTTATATATTTTTTCACCGTTTTTTTTTCACTCTAGAGTTTTTTAAACGATACTGTAGTCTTCCATGCAAGGTTGATGGTGAGAAATACCTTCATTTACAGTAATTAGACAGCGGATAAACTGTTGTGGAATGTTTAAAGATAAATTGTTCTATTTAAGACTTGGTATGATAAGTAGGTAGTTTTTCTTAACTGCCTTGAGTTGTCTGCATATCTACTCATCAGAGGAAGGAATTGTCCCATAAATTCAGTACCTATCTGATAATACCTACTCATAGTGAAGTCATGTATTTTCACGCGACTGTAATCCCCAAGGGGTAGTGAAAGTTGACTCGCCAGCATATTTGTACCCATAGAACACCGCGGACTCAGGTATGTATAAAACGCAGGTAACCAGCAGCCAGCTTTCTGTCTGTATAAAGCCATAGAATTTAGATGTACAGGTTTCCTCTCCATGCGTAGTGCTATCATCATCATGTATCAATAACCTTCCAGCTCCGAATGCTGCTGCTCGAGAAGCACAAGACGGGCTACCGGCCCACGCCGCTCGACGTCAAGTACAAGCTGTGCGAGCTGCGCACCAAGGACAAGTACTTCCTGCCGGCCATACAGCGGTTCTCGCCACAGGATCTGAGCAAGTGCCCGTTTCTGGTACGTTTACCTGATTGTGGATGAGGATTTGAGTAGGGTCCGTTTGAGGTACGTTCACCTGATTATGGATCAGGATTTGAGTAGGGTCCGTTTGAGGTATACGTTCACCTGATTATGGGTCAGGACTTGAGCTAGTGTCTGTTTGAGTTACGTCGAGCTAGCTTCAATGATCGTAACTGATCCGTTGTCTTAATCTGAAACCTGTCTTGTGTCCAGTAATGAACCAATGTTAACTGATGACATATAATCATCACATGCCATCACGTCCACACTGCTGAGACACGGGTCTTCCAATGAAGGAACATAGACAGAGAGAGAAGGATGATATATATAATACTGACAAAACACAAACCTACCTTCCAGGGAGTAATAGAAATAAAGGAGATGACCTTCGAGCCCAAGATGCTCCCCCTCAAGTACTTCCCGTACCAGCACGTGCGGCTGGACCTGACGTGGACCGCCACCGCCACCGGCCAGCTGCTGCTGCACTACTCCGTGTATCTCAAGATCTCCGAGCAGCCGTGAATGAGGGTTTTGAGTAAAGGGATGGAGGAAGTTATGTGTGGGTTGTTTTATTTTTTGCGGACGTTGTCGAACACGACTGAAGCAAGGTAATTTGCGCGTATTTAAAAAAATCTGGTTATTGGCTACCAATGTGGCATAATGTAAGTTTTGTCAATGATAGTATGTATTTTATCGCACAGGTAGCTATTATCCAGATATTGTGAAACAGGTCCTTAGACTGATACCTCAAATCTAGTGTTATGTGCAGTTAGGGAAGGCTAGTAGGGACCAGTGCTTTATACAGAATGTTTAAATAATAGTAATCTGACCTGAAGAATTGGGAAAATTCGTGAAAAAATCTTCTCTGCATGCATAGTACGTCAGTTCGTGAAAAAATCTTCTCTACATGCAAAAAACGTTGCGTGACCAAAAAAGTTTCAATATGTAAAAAGAATTTGCAAAAGTCTTACATTGAAAGTTGTTCAGAATGTTCAGCATAACCCCTTGACTAATGTTGCAACATTCTGTAGAAAAAACATACTAAATTAAAAAAGTAACTAAATTAAAATAGTTGTAATTTAAAAAAAAATAATTAAAAAGACTTATTCGTTTTATGTTTGTTCTGTAGTATCTATATTGTAGCGTCCTCTCATCAAGGAAGACACAATTCTAAGCGACCACAAGTACGTCCTTCAGTTTCATAAAGAAACCTAGTATTTCAAAGAAAGAAGCAGTTTTCATATTTTTATTATTGTTTCCGCGGCGGACACTCATTACGACTTTTACGCTTAAGAGTGTTTTTTTACTCTATTGAAATAATACCAGCAGAAACTGTTCTTATTATTGTTTTGTCTTTGTCTGCGGATTGTTTATTTTGACCTCGGTATTGGGTATTTCAATTGACCGAGAAAAATAAGAGTATCTAGGTATGTATTACATCAGAAAAGTTAGATGAATTAAATAATCATTTTTGAAAAAAAACTTTGACGATCGTTCTAGATGAGGAAGGCCGAGGCCGATAATTTTGGTAAGTAGTCCAAAGTCAAAGTCAATTATTTTTATTCATCGTATAAATATAAAATTTTCTGATGAACGTAAATTTTTACAAACTACTCTCCGTTCGGATAAGGGGGGCTCTATCTGTCCTAGAGAGAACGAATATTGGATAAATATGGTTAAAATTTAAGATATTACACAAGTTTACATTTTAATGTAATTTTCATTCGTGGTCATATTAATGTAATTTATTCTTTAATTTGATAACTGGATTCTCCATTTTGCTCGGAGGCACCGAGTTCTCTATGCATAGGTTAAATAGAAGGAGGAAATTTATCATTGCACTTCCATTTGGTGTGTCAATTTAATGAATAAATTGCAATGCTAACTATTTTAACTATGATACTAACTCAGAATTTTCGAAAAAAATTGTAAACATACTTTTAACTTTGAGCAGAGGTTTTTAAAAGAATTTCCGTATAAACTATCCCATAGTGATTTTTTAACTATAACTGACGAGTAAATTTACCTGCTGAGGTTCACTGATGAAATTCCTCCCTCTATACATAAGCTTCATTTTACATACATTAGAATTGCTAATTCCCACTTCCGTTTACATCATTCGTAGTTTCTGAACGTGGACTCATATAATTGTGACAAGATTTATGAATGGTCTACCTGTGTGGTATTTTCATCACTCGTGCTCTGAAAGTAGGTAATAAGAGCCTGAAAAGACGAGCAAAATTCTAAGTATGCAAGTACCTACCTTTTACTCGTAGAAACAAGTATTGTGTTTCAATTTGGCCGCCGCGCCATAGACAACGCGTCGGCCTCGTTAGTGGACGGTGTGGATGTCTGGCGTTCAGTAAACAACTCCACTTGGACACGTATGGAGACAGACTGCCAATGAGATCTAAGAAAACGCTGCCAGCTGACAATTAGATTCGTCGAATTCTAAGAAAGAATTTGAGGTTTTGACAGCACTAAAATTAGAATTTGTGCCTGCAAAAATTGCAAAATTAACATCTATATCCGGCTTACCACAAGAAATGTTGTTTAAAGTTTCATTCCCCATGAACACCATCCATAATCCACTGTGAAGGAAAATTATATCATACTCCAAAAGGTTCATAAAATGGCAAGAGGTCATTAAAAGGTCACAATAATAATGTTTATTAACTTTGACAATATTTCCCACTTTTATGTCAAGACTCAAGATAAAATGCAATAAGTCTCCTACTTTATAACGACGTTTAACGTCAAGTTAACGCACATTTTCTGTGCGGGCAAGTCTTTTAGGTTTAATAGACGTCGGATATAATTATATTATCTTTGTTATGGGGGCTTGCGGCAGAAATGTTATTAACTTATAATGGATTCGGCTGAAGTCAACAAGTATTTTAATCCGATGATATGGACGTATATATACAAAACTTAATGGAAAAATACAAAAAGCTTTCACCGTTTACTTAGAATGGTACACTATGTGCCGTGGGACCCATTTCGAAAAAAAAACAAACACCCACATTTTGTACTAATGTACTCCCTTGCGGGGTAGCCAGAGGTGCATTGCTGCACTCACTTTTCACCTGAGTTATGTTAGCCCCAATGTAATAGGGGGCGGGCCTATTGCCATTTTACGGACACATCCAAGACCCGAGAACAAATATCTGTGTTTAAACAAATATCTGCCCCAGCCGGGAATCGAACCCGGGACCTTCGGCTCAGTAGTCAGAGTCACTAACCACTACGCCATTCGTTCGTCTACCCATTTCGAGTTCCGTATGATCGGCGAGGTGATAGGATCGTGATATAAGTTGGCAGCGTCAGCATGGCTGTAAATCGCTGACTACTCAA
Organism: Plutella xylostella; assembly: GCF_932276165.1. Lineage (NCBI taxonomy): Eukaryota > Metazoa > Arthropoda > Insecta > Lepidoptera > Plutellidae > Plutella > Plutella xylostella. The sequence goes on along the minus strand of NC_064000.1, from coordinate 8,908,922 downwards.
GCAGCCGCTCTGACTGACTTATCACAGACAGATATTAGACACACACCTTACAGACACCTTTAAGACAGAAAGAGCCAATTATCCGAACGGAGAGTAGTTTGTAAAAATTGACGTTCATCAGAAAATTTTATACTTATGTGATGAATAAAAACATTTGACTTTGACTTTCAGCATCGTACGGAACGGATACATCGCATTCAGCATGTCTTGTGTAGATATTCACACTAGTGCTGTCGCATATTCATTAAACTATTTATATGAGTAAACGCGAATATCTGAACTGTTAATAACCGTGATTAGTACAAACATACTAATCACGGTGACGAACTGAATATGGGATATATCATAAACATATTAGTTACTTAATATCACGCACACGTGATGACCGATCAGTCTAATGACCTGATCGTCTGAATGTCAAGGATAATCCTGATGTTCTTAGGGGTTTCACCCCAGTGGCCTCCAACCTCCCCTATAGCCACCCCGTGCCTCGCTAGCAGGGTTGTTCCCTGGGACTGATCACATAGGACTGTTTCCCTAGCTTCTTACACTGATCACATGGGACTATTTCCCTAGCTTCTTACACTGATCACATGGGACTATTTCCCTAGCTTCTTACACTGATCACATGGGATTGTTTCCCCTGGCGCACTGAATATCTAATCTATCTATTATCACACGGTACGGGTACGGTATGTACTCGTACCTCCTTTGAACCTTACATTACCTCCTTAGTTTCCTTACTCATTATAAACACAATTGGTACATCAAAAAATCAAGTGTAGGTATAACTTATCAATCATAAACGAGATATAAAAGGTAAGTAGAAAGGTCACTTAGCTATGCACTTGCAGTAACTGGCTGTTGTCTGAACCGGGCCATCACGCCCGCCTCGGCTCCCGGAGCCTGGGCGCCTCGGCTCCGCTCCGCGGGGTCCTCTCGCACCCACGACACTGATAACTCCCTCACTCTCCGTCTGCTCACCGCGGCTGCTCACAAAAAATGAAAAGCGCTCCCGCGCTGCTCGTTTACGTGGATAAATTAGTCTACCCTCAACTCGCCGATATTAATATTAAGGATCGTCTACACTCAGAATAATTATCTTGATTATTCTGTGAGTCGAAATCGGTACAACTCCCGATAATTCGGGACAAATGCGTTCACTTCGTTGGCATTTTCGACGCCTTTTCTCTATACATTTATGTAAATCCGTTTGGTCCGGTACGAATGATAGGTGGACGCTTACCTTTGTGCGAATATAATTATACTCTGTTCGCACGAGCTTTGTGTCGCCTTGAAAAGTTTCGAGTTTATAATATTACTAGGATTCTTGTAGGTACTCAACAATGCAGCAGCCGCAAGTCATCTTGCCTGCAGCCTGTTGCAAAATTAAATACTACTTAATATAATTTATACAGTAGCTACTAAGTATTAGTGTCTGCACTACCTCCAGAAGCAGAACAATCAGCAGCAGATCTAATAAATAGTTTATCTTTTTTTGTTGTAGTATGTAAGTGAGACGATGATATTATTATTTTTTGTTATAGTAACTATGTATTTAAATTATGTATGTAGGTATACGTTTATTTTATAATATTATGTATAAGTAAGTATATATTCTAGTGTTTAACAATATAGATATTAAACAAAATTAAACTGTCCTCATTGTCTTTCGCACTACCTATCACTTTCTCCACAACGCCCAAGGTTAACTGGAAGAGAATGCTTTTAGCATTAAGTTCGCCTATGTACAAAATTAATTTATGTGCAATAAAGAATTTAATAATAATATTAAATATCTGCTAACTAGGTATATAAACAAGAGCTTCTTGCTCCATCTTCGCATGGGAACAATATTAAAACTAATTACAATAGGATAATAACCTCCATATTAAATACTTTAAGTAGAAGTAATATTGTTTTCTGTAGGGTTACTCTATACTGACGAAAAACTAACGAAGGAGAGCTGTCCAATACAACGAAGAGTCACGGCTCGCGCAGCAGCGCTGCAAAATTTAGTTTTTTCTTATACAGAGTGACCCCCTGAACATGAAGTAACAAACCTGCCAGGACGCCACCTGCAGGTTATTTCCATTCATATGAATGAAATAAACATAGACTAAACAGGTCTGTGCTAAGAACAATAAATTGTTAGACTACGTGTACAGTCACAGAAAAAGATCTTTAATTATTTAATACAACTTTATTTTTTACGACCTAACTTCTAGTCTAAACTCCGTTTGATATTATCACTTTTCCGTAAGAATTCCGGAATAAAGAGCAGCCTATGTGTAAAAACAAGGTATCAGCTTACTACATGCCAACTTTCACAAAAAATGGTCTAGCCTTTTCTCGTGAAAGAGTTGCAAACATCCATCCATCCATAACTTACAAACTTTCACGTTTACAATATTAGTACGTACGATCTGAGTTCAGTCAAAACATATACCTATTTTGACTCCGTATGTTCGACTAATAATCCTCTTCTTTTACGTTATTATTACGTTGATAGTAGTGTGTTGTCGGTAAAGTTCTCAAGTAGGTAATCGTGCGTAAAGTTGTTGCTTCTAATAAGCAGTGGGGTAACTTGGAGGCGAGTTGCTCGTTTGTTCGAGCTTCGTACTGTTACTGCTTCACGCCGCTTTGGATATCGTATCGACTTTTTGTAGCTACGTAGTTTTCGGTAATAAGGTTAGGTACTTACTACTTATCTACTTCTAGTGTTCATGAGTTTTTTTAAAAAGCAGGATACCTACCACTTCTTTTTATGTGTCTTTCTTTACATGTATTTTAAACTGCAATGACGAGCTTAACTGAGCCACGTCGTATGGTGTACTAAACTAACTTGTAGGGTATGCTGCTTAATAGTTACAATTGCTGAACCTAGAAGCAGTTATATCACTCAAAAGCATCTCATCCAAGTTATGGCGAAATTTTGTATCAGCGATTAGGCACGGCCCACTTTGAGCGGTAATTCAGGCATAGATAGTGAGCGAAGTTTGTTCTCACAATGGACAGAGAACAGTACAGTGGTCATGAATTGAATCTAGCTAATTGTCGTCGTGGAGATTGAGGCCCAGGGGGTCACTCTAGGAGAAGAAAAACTAAGTTTCGAAGGGCTGCTGCGCGAGCCACGACTCTATCTTGTTATATTTAACGTGCGGGTTGCACGACAACTCTCGTTCGTTCGTTTTTCGTGAGTATAGAGTAACCCTCCAGTTTCTCATTTGAGAGACTGTACCAAAGCATGGAGAATGAATATTCTACAATCATAGCGCTGCATTTTATACTTTAGTTCTGCCGAACGTAGAGTTTCCGTATCACGAATAATTTTCAAATTCAAATTCAAAATTATGTATTTGTTTAACACCGGTTCAGTGGTAAATAATATAAAAAGTTTATCTATGCTATGCCACTAGTAATATACCTACTTACTCATATTATAATTTTCAAAACTGTATAATTTTCAATGTGTTTTGTGAAAATATTATTATGATGCACAAAGGTTCCAGTCGAGTGATCCACGTGTAGGAACAAATAGCATTAAATATTCATATTATTCTAGAAGTATCTGTCTTTGAGCAATATCTACCCGGCCAGGAGCCGATACCGGGCTAAGGAGTCTTTATAACAGAGGTTTCTTCTTAAGCTGCGTACACACCGGGCCAACGAACGCCCAACGAACGCCAACGGTTATCCCAACGATGGATATTAACATACATAATACAGGGCAGATTGCAGAAACGAAGGCCAACGAAAAACGTTCGTTGGCGTTCGTTGGCCCGGTGTGTACGCGGCTTTACTGGCATACGCTATGCATTCGGGAATTATGGTAATAGGGCAACAAATATGTCACAGTCGTCATTTTGAACAACTACAGTTCTTTTTTTGCACTCACGAGCAATGACGAAGTTTCACTTGCCTCTGAAATTCCATATGTCAGTGTATCTTGTTTTTTATTAATGTATACTTAGTTAAATGGTGTCATAAATACAGTGACTTATTAAAATTTATATTACCTACCAATTTAAATTTACACACATAAACTGAAGTGTTATCGAGCGAGTGGCTGGGCGATCTGCCATAAGTCCTGTTATCTGTGAAGTTATAACGTAATAAGCTGCTGTATTCTAAACTTGACTCTGCGTTGTGAGTTAGTGACTTAACTATGAACCGTGTAGTATGTAGGAGTATGAAGTAACTATCAGAGTAGAATGAGGTGCACGAAAGGACGGAAACAACATTAATAGCAGTTTTGTTTCTAATAATAATAATTTAAGTTAAACTCGAAGATTTAAGATTCAGGATTTAAGTCGATCTTATCTTTCCATCCTGTATATGTAAAAAAGGTGTTGCAAAAAGGGTTTATACCTAGCCGAAACAGAGTGACTCAGGACGTCATTCTGAACGACATTTGGAAATTCGCAAAAACTTAATTTGCTTCTCTATAGTAGATACTTCGATGGTCTATAGTTAAAACTCACATGATTAACAGTGACTATGCTAACTGCACTTGTTATAAAACTGAATTTGTTCATCCGTTTTTGATACAAAACATCTTTTCAATCCGGAGTGGAATGCCAACGGGAAACCCGCGTAGGTACAATACATACAGCCAAAAACAAAGTATTTCAAACTGTGCATTCGTAAACTGTGACAAGCCCATGCAACACGCGCTGGGAAAAAACGACCAAGGGAGAATCGCAATCACACATGGAGGGTTCCGTCTAAGATTAAACAAAATATAAAATAAAAAATTACACATCTATATTCTAAATGTGACCGACCGACGCGACCTATCACGTGAGAAAAAAATATACAGCAAAAAGCGGACTACTACCTCCGACTACCTCTTCGGGGCATATTGTATGTCTGTAGAAATAAGAAGTACCTACTTGAATAAGATAATGTACCAAAAAGATAATAATATATTTTGACGTGTATAATGTAAATTAGTGCATGCATGCCGCCACCACCAACAAAATAAATATTGTACGCCTATTAGGCATAACATAGAGGACTTGGACATGACACCTTACATAATTTTATTTTTACCTTAACCTTTAGCAAATGTTGGACTTGAATGGAATATCCTCCTTAAGAGAGCTTGTCCTGATACTATTAACATAAATAAGACATCGTATAACTTCAATAATCAGTTTATATTCCTTTTTCCACAGTTTCACTCGTTTTATTCTGAATACAATCAAACTCGCACCACTCTTTTACTCTGACCATCGACCAATCCCCAAACGTCACTTGTTTTTTTTTTTAAACCTACGTTCCGAATTTAACACAAAAATATTCTTTACAGGGTGGTGCAAAAGTCAAATAGGGTGACTCAACAATTTTTGGTCAAAGATTTTTAGAATTTCGTGTGGAAATACCCAACGGCACCCTTTGAGAGCGGAACCCTAAAATTTTCCACTATTTGATGTCCAGTATTCACCGTTTCCGCTTTGTCAGTAAATTGGATCCACCGGACCATATTCCTTGTATCAAAACGGGACGATAGAACAAATTTTGCACAAAGTACCTGCTTAAATTTTCATCTACATAAGATTATTCGCATCAGAATATTACTAACTAAAAAAGGTAAATATTTTGATGAAATTCTAAATATTTTTTTTTATAATACTGAGGTCGTTTTGTGTCAGCATTTTGTATGTGGAACTTTTTCATACTCGTGAATAAGATCTAAGTATAAGATTCCCAGCTCCAACAAGTTACGTAAACTTATTACCCTTATTAGTAGAGAATCGATCGGTGCTCAACTTTTCTAATTTTGTGCATGATTTGTCATTGCCAAGGAGAACTTGTTATATCATCGTATTAACAGTTGTCTACAGGGTGCCCCGAGTGACGTATGTTTTTTTTCTTATACATGGCGTTGTTATAAATTTATTGTCAAAAGTACCTGTCCAATCCTACTACTATCATAAAGGCGAAAGTTTGTGAGTATGTGTGTATGATACTTCGTCACCTCAAAACGGTTGAACAGATTTTAATGAAATTTCGTATGGAGTTAGCTTACCTTACACCCTAGATTAACACATAGGCTACTTTTGATCACGGAATTCCCATGGGAAAACTTTTGAATCGAAGCGAAGCTTGCAGGAACAGCTAGTATTATCTAACTTCCAATTCAACTCGGTGAAACTTTTGTTGTAACAAAATAAAATGTGAAAGTTTCAGTCACGGCATATATTGTTTATTACCTTCATATCCGGTGGTTTGGCGCGCAATCTCCGACCGCCACTTCCGGTAGCCCACTTCCGGTTCCGGCTAGCCACAATCGAATAGATTTACTGTTTATTAGACGGCTTTCATTCAGTTTTGCATGCGAGCTCGATCAATGGGTTTTGAATAGACTAATGTACCGTGATGAAGTTTCAATATTTACGTTACCTGTATAAAGGGTTATTGGTAAGTAGACCGGATCCTTTCAGGTGGTGATAGAGGAAGGCATTTCCAGTCGATTGAACCCTATAATTACTGTTACTGTTGAAGATGATACTGTAGAGAAGCTTCTTTGTAACCTGGATATCAATAAATCCGCGGGTCCAGATGGGTTACCAGCATCTTTCCTTCGATACTGTGCTAGCTCTTTAAAGGTTCCTATAGGCATTCTTTTTAGAAAATGTTTCTCAGAGGGTAGCGTACCTATTATTTGGAAGTCCGCGTTTATAAGTCCAATTCATAAAAAAGGACCAAAAAAGCTTGTTGAAAATTATCGACCTATTTCTAAGGGGTAAGTAATACGAGGTATAAAAACGAATGGTATAACATTCACAAGGTATATGCCCATATGATATAAATTTATTAAGTATAACGGTCACTGTGCATAACAAACGAAAGGCATAATTACTAAATACATAATTTCGTAAAGAATAACGTTCAAAAAGTATAATTTCTATTGATATATCGATCAAAATGCATAACGTTTATAACATATATTCTACAACGGATATAATTATCATAATGTATAATGCACAAAAGGTATAAAAGATTTTCGTATCATATTTTCATTATTATTGACGTTATGTGGGGGGAACGCTCCGCTCCGCTTCGCTGCGCTCCGCTTTAGTTTCGACGAACATGTGCACCTAACACGCTCCTCCTCGCTTTGCTCGTCGTCGCACCTATCTTTAGGTTTTGGTACTAGGGGTTTTGACATTATTATTATTATTGGCGCTATGTGGGGAGACGCTCCGCTCCGCTTCGCTGCGCTCCGCTTTGGTTTCGACGAACATGTGCACCTAACACGCTCCTCCTCGCTTTGCTCGTCGTCGCACCTATCTTTAGGTTTTGGTACTAGGGGTTTTGACATTATTATTATTATTGGCGCTATGTGGGGAGACGCTCCGCTCCGCTTCGCTGCGCTCCGCTTTGGTTTCGACGAACATGTGCACCTAACACGCTCCTCCTCGCTTTGCTCGTCGTCGCACCTATCTTTAGGTTTTGGTGCTAAGGGGTTTGACGGTGTTGGGTAATTAAACACAGATTATGAACTTTATACTGAATGATAGTATATATTTTAATCGATATACGTAATGTATGTTATACGAATTGATATTAGTCCTCGTAAGTATTATATATTTTGATTTTATATAAAATGTACGTTATACCAATTGAATCTTATACCTTATGAAAATATAGATTTTGTTGTTATACGTAACGTTCATTATGTGTTGTGAACGTTATTAATGTAAAATTATACATTTCGTTTTTATACGTCGCAATACGCACCCATTTCTAAGCTCTGTCTTATTGCCAAAATTATGGAAAAAATTGTCTACGATCAGATGTATTCGGCTTTAAAACCAATATTTTCACCGCAACAGCATGGTTTCCTTAAGGGAAGATCAACTGTCTCAAATCTAGCTTTACTGAATGACTGTATTACTGAACGTATGGATAGGGGAGACCAAGTTGACGTAATCTATACCGACTTCAGTAAAGCTTTTGATCGAATTGACCACGCGCTTCTTTTAAATAAACTTCTAAGACTGGGTATAAGGGGTAACCTCTTTAGGTGGTTTTGCTCATATGTCGATAACAGATCGCAAGCTGTTGTACTCAACGGTTTTATGTCTCCTTGGTCTGGCATTCCTTCTGGCGTTCCGCAAGGGTCCCTTTTAGGGCCCTTACTGTTTATAATTTTTGTAAATGACATAGACTCCTGTTTTCAGCATTCTATGTGTCTATTATTTGCTGATGATTTAAAATTATTTCGCACAGTCAATAACATTGAGCAACAAAATCTTTTACAGGAGGACCTTATCAGATTTGACCACTATTGTCATACTAATAAATTAGATCTAAACATTTCAAAATGCTACACAGTATCTTACACTAGAAAAATCCATATTTACCTATCTAATTACACTCTCAGAGGTTTACACATCCAGAGAAGTAATAACATTCGTGATTTAGGAGTTATACATGACTCGAAATTGGTTTTTGATCAACATATAGATGCTATAACTACAAAAGCTTTAAAATCCCTAGGTTTCATCATGAGAGTCTCTAAATCTTTTCGGTCATTGAAATCTCTGAAGGTTCTCTACTGTGCTTACGTAAGAAGTAGTCTGGAATATGCCTCCCAAATTTGGAACCCTCGGTACAAAGATTACGTCTCTAGATTGGAAAAAATTCAGAAAAAAATCATACGGTTTTTAAGATTTAAATTCCACTTGCCAAAGGAATCATATGAAATGTCTTGCAAACGCCTACACTTACTTCCACTTTATATAAGAAGAGAAGCTGCCGATATTTCGTATTTAATCAATATAATTAATGGTAAGACTGATTGCTCAGATCTAGTCGCAAAGCTTAAATTTTATGTCCCTAGTCGCCTACCCCGTCACCATTCCATAATGCAAATTCCACTTGTAAAAACTAATTATAGACAGAATTCATTTTTTATACGTGCGAGTAATTCACTTAATAAAATTTATAGCGATTCAGAGTTTGATCCATTCAGTAAGAAACATTGTAATGTTAATAGATACCTAACAGTTGCTTTTGTGAACAAAATAATTTAAGTCAGTCTAAGCCAAAGACAGTCTACCTAATTATCTTATCTAGTTTTAGTTAACTTAGTTGTTTTTATTAAGTAAGGATATTAGTGTTTTAGTATTAGTGTGTGTTACAGCTGGTGTCGTGTAACGCCTAGGTATAATAACTAAGGATTGAGTCCTGGAACCGGTCTCAGCGCTGAATAGCGAAGAGATGGGTTCTAGAATTCAATCCTTACCATTGGAACCATATGTGGGAACTTGTAATTGGCTAGTAGCTGTTTACCTGATATGTTCATATTGTGTTGTAGCTGTAAGTTCTCCAAATATTATAAAATAAAATAAATAAAATAAAATAATGCAAAACCTACTTACCAATAACCCTGTATAGGATGTTGCATAGAGAGAAAGATCATTTTTGCTATGACGCTTCCCCATTTTGTTGCCCGCCATCCCGTGGTTAAATCCATCACAAATCACAATATGCAATAGCATAATTACAATATTATCGTTCATAATAATAATATCCTACCATCGGTAATAGACCTCTGGTGCGCGACGGTTCCATTAGCATATTCAAATAAACTAGTTCTGGAAGACGCCGCGAGGTGGCGCTGAGCATAGAAATGCTCCAAATTTTATCGCATTTCCATTCAAAAATACGCCCGGAAATTTTATGGACGTTTTCAAGATGTTCCTGGATTTTTAAATCAGAGTTTGGAGAGTCCTCGTTGCGACGGATTGAACTGTTTAAATGGGGTCGTTGAGATTTGCATTGTAGATTTATATAAAAGGGTCATCATTAATTTATATATTTTTTTTATTATTATTATGATTTAATTTAATTCAAGTCATTTTATTATACCAAATTAAATTAACGTAACGCGACTACTAAAAATAAAATTTAATTCAACTTTTGCATCAGTACTTGTATAGGGTGTTGCAAATAGCGTTAAGTACTAAGCTGAAATGGGGTGATTCTATGATGTATAGGTCATTCTGAACAATTTTGCTCTACGAGTTTTGAAAATGTACGAAAAATTTGTTGGTGAAGTGCCTTTTACTATATAGAAAACATTTTTTTCCAAAGTAGTAGAACAAAGAGTAGTTTACTTTTTCAAGATCCTGTACACATTTTATACCTACATAGTCAAGTACTTTCCCCACAATGTTTTCCTTAGCGAAACGATAACACGAGCGGTCTAAGTCTGACAGACAACACACGCCATCGCGGAGCACACACACAATCCGTGTTGGTTCTCAAAACACACCGAGGTTATAACTGAGAATACTTAGTTCGGAGGAAGTTATTCGCGATTGTTTTATTAGGTTTCTTGTAAACTAAGCTGGTACAAAATTATAAGTAAGTATTAATATCAGAAAATATACATACCTACATAAATTTTAAGAAAAATATATAATATTGTGTAGTGGATAGATAAAGAGTACTTTTTAATATAAGCACCGAATGGCGTAGTGGTTAGTGACCCTGACTACTGAGCCGATGGTCCCGGGTTCGATTCCCGGCTGGGGCAGATATTTGTTTAAACACAGATATTTGTTCTCAGGTCTTGGATGTGCCCGTAAAATGGCAATAGGCCCGCCCCCTATTACATTGGGACTAACATAACACTCTGGCGAAAAGTGGGTGCAGCAATGCACCTCTGCCTACCCCGCAAGGGAGTACATTAGTACAAGGCGTGAGTGCGTGTTTTTTGTGTGTGTGTGTGTGTGTGCATATACCTACAGAGTATTCGTAAAATTAAGAAGGAGAGTATAAACTATAAGAGTTGAATGGTAGGTAATGTAGAGGTATGTATCTTTAGTAAACACAGCTGAGCTTTAGAACAGATTCAAGAGGTTATCTTTATCGTTTCACATTGACAATACAGAGAGGACTTCATTAGTTTCCGATACGATCACGTCAGCATCTTTTGTTTTGGAGCAGAATTTTAACCGGAAAATCTCCTTGTTTCAGGCTAAATGGTTTTTAGGGCGGATAGTTGGCTCTAAAAGCTTCACTGCTAATGATAGTAAGCTTTTCTCGGTAAAATGAGCTTTAGTCCTTGGTACCTGGTATGCATAGCTTTTTGGGATTTTCTGATTTTTACATTTTGTATTAAAATTTTTAATCGTCAGAGCTTTTGTTACCCATTTTTAACAGATACAAAAGAAAATTTTCAATTCACCTGTATTATGTATTTATAAGCTTTTGATGGGATAAACCTATGAGCAATGGAAAAAGCAATGCTCGGGGTCTCTCTGAAGAGAACTTCAAGAAACCGAAACAGCTGCTTAAAATCTGCAAGCTGATGTGAACGACCTAAGACAGGTGGCCGGTATTGGCAGGATGAGGAAGACAGAGGACACAGTGTAGTGGGGCTCCTTAAAACAGGCCTATGTTCAGAAGTGGATGAATACTGTAACGTACGGTAATAATTATATTATAATACTAGGTGACACACTTATTGCACAATTTGGTCGGACGGAAAATGCTCCTGAAAGTATGTCTATGAAGGTAAGCCGCAGAATACTGCCTTTATCCTTATAATAAAGAAAAATGTTGTCCTCAAGTTTCGTTTTACAACACAATCTCTGCTTGTAAAGTAACATTTACGACGGTACGTGGCGGGATAAATTACAGGTGTTATGTGTTTGGGATGTTCTGTGTTTTTACTCATGTGGCAAAGTTTTTGGAAATCAGGAAATGAAATTCAGGTAACCGACATAAAAAAATAGATTGATAGAAGTCGTGGCTCAGTCGGTTTTCGATCGCCAATAGTTCGGTACAATTTGGCTTCGAATAAAAAAATATGAGTAAAAATAGCTAATGTGTATTTTTATTTCTGAAAATAATTTATTAACATCCTGCCATCCCGTACGTTATATCATGAAAGAATATTATGCTCTTACGGTGAAGCAAATCAATGTGAGGGAACCTGTGAAACCAGATGTTTACCCACCATACCGCAGTGGAGCAGCATACACCAGCGTGTTTGGAAATAATCAAATATTAGGGAGACAGTATAGAGCAGGAATACGCATATTATGATATTTGCTCTATTATCATCTGTTAATATGCTGTGGCCAATGATGGTCCAGTGACTAACACTCTTGAAGAAAATAGGATAGAATATGCCCAAGACATGTTTTCACTACCGATAGTATACTCATGGCGTTGGTCTTGTCTTATCTCTGTTTATGTATTCGTGTCTCGCCCGCAAGCCTTCGTTTCGTCGACAAAGACATTTTAGGGCAAAATAAAAATGAACAACATAAAAGATTTTGCCGCATTTTTATTTATATCTATTTAAATACGGGGACGGGTTCTCAAACAGGACTGGAATGAAATCTACCGCATTATTTCATCCACCAAAAAATATACCTATCTGCGCAATGTTAACAAATTTCGCAATATCTGGACAAAATCGAAACATAACTCCATGGAGTGCCAAGCGCAAGGTAGATAGATACATAGAATATTCTTTATTTGTTCACAACAAACACATGAAATAGACTTACAAGCAAGCTTTCTATCCTACAGATAACTTTTATCCAGACATTCTGAATCATGCAGTTAGTTAATATAAATAACAACATTACAAACAAGTGTCTGGCGCGCTGGCATCCATATTCATGAGTTAATGGCCGACACTAAGATTACACTTTCCGAGAGAAATGGGGAAACTTGTGCAAACCTGGAATATTTACCAGAAACATAACTGGTTCAGATTACTTTCTGTAATTATTTATTTAGATTAGTGTCTACCGGGTTCGATTCCCGGCCGGGGCAGATATTTGTTTAAACACAGATATTTGTTCTCGGGTCTTGGATGTGCCCGTAAAATGGCAATAGGCCCGCCCCCTATTACATTGGGACTAACATACACTCTGGCGAAAAGTGGGTGCAGCAATGCACCTCTGCCTACCCCGCAAGGGAGTACATTAGTACAAGGCGTGAGTGCGTGTTTTTTTTTTTTTTTTTTTGTCTACAGGTGTTCATTTCGAGTATTAGGGTGCTTACATAGAGAATCGGGTTCCCTGCATTGCGATTCTGTAAAATCAGTCTTCACTTCATTCTCCCTTCACCTTTCACTTCACGTTCGAACAGTTATGACATTATATGTCATCTCATACATTATTTGTCAAAATCTCGAAAATCGATGTGTCTACGGAAATTACAGAATGCCAATTTGAAAACTCACTCCGGATTCAGAATCGAGTTTTGACAATTAGCTTTATAGAATCGCAATGCTGTATCTACCTGTACCGGTAACCTGATTATGCGAAAGCGCTCACTCACGGAGCAATTCCCGTTTTTTTTAATGTCATGAGCGCTTTCGCATAATCACGTTACCGGTACAGGTAGATACAGGGAACCCGTTTCTCTATGTAAGCACCCTTAAGCTGCCTTTGTTGTGAGTGGATAAAGGTAGCGGAGCGGAGCGGTATCATCACCATCATCCTAAAGCGCATTGTATTGTATCCACTGTTGGAGGATAGGCCTCATCTCCCAAGGAGCGCCAGACCACTATGTCCTCAACTCCTCTTCTTAAATTCGTGGTCCAGCGGGCGCCCCACGCTACGCTAATCGTCGTCTCCACTCGAGCGATTTGCGGGGTAAAAATGTTCACTCCGCTTCGGTGCATAGAGTAGCTTCAGTGCTAGCTATCTAAAAAAATATACAGGGTGTTGCAAAAAGGGTATACTAAGCCGAAAGGGGGTGACTCATGGGGCTATTCTGAACAACTTTTGTTCTACGAGTTTTGGAAATTCCCCCTTTCAGCTTAGTATACCCTTTTTGCAACATCCTGTACAAAATACCGATGCAAATTTTACCGTGTGTAATTGCATAAATACTCTTGAATTTAATTTTGATTAATTATAATTATAGTTTATAGGTAAGTACTTATGTTTCAAGTAGCTCATGACACATTTCATACATTCTGTAGCAATGCCAGTGCGGTACACTCGTAAAGAGAACTGTGAGTCCCTGCAATGCGGTAAAGGGACTCTCCACGACTGTCCCCGGGGAAGCTCAAACGCACGCTTTATTATTATGACGAAGCTGGAAAAAATATCAGCAAAGATATTTTTACCTTATATTATACTAAAAGAATGTCACTTTTTATACATACAATGGTAGCTATTCTGAAGGCGGAAATTCTAATTTTAACGCTGTCAAACTATAAATTTTGCTAGCAAAAAATGACATTTACCAGGACACTCATAGAGTCGAATTCTAAATAAAGAAATTAAGGTTTTGACAGCGTTAAATTTAGAATTTCCGCCTTCAGAATCGACATCAATGTTTATTAAAACTTGATGAATATGGATGGCACAAAATACTAGATGCAGTGAGGACTTACAAAATTGGAAGCGGAAAGCTATAATAGATCGCATCCAGTGAGTATGCTTTGGGTGAGGCCTACGTCAAGCAGTGGACTGCTATGTAGGCTGATGATGATGATGATGATGATTGACTTCTATTGTTTTCTTTAAAGTGTCGAGTAAATTTACCAGTTGATGTAAAGTTCACCAATAACATTCAACCCCGTATAAAGTTATAAAAACCCCTACACTTAAAATAATGTACCTAGTTTGGCAGACCAGTTGCAAATTATATTTATGATCAGATTTCATATTGGATTTGGTCCAAGCCTTGTTTCGTAGCTGTTATATTTACATTTTACAGCAAGAATTTTATCAGTGAGGTCGTGAAGTTTTGAAGAAAGTCGATATGAGCACTTAGTTTTTTCAACTTTTAAATCTCAAATTTAATTGTGATTAACATTACAAAATTATGTTCAATATCAATAAATTATGCCTATACCTATGAGATCAAATCTAATTCGAATAGATCTAAAAACTAACATATTGCATAATTTTCCCAACCATAGAAACCTATAACTAAGATTACGCTATGTCCATGTAGTATGTTGACTATGTAGCGACATGGCGTCCCTAGGGCAACAATGTCGCTACGCTTGTAGTCCCGCGCCGGGGGAACGCTTGAGAGTTTAGCTTTGCTTTAAGTAGTTGGACTAGACATCGGCTTATCGCTCTACAGGGTGTGGTAAAAACCTGTAGTGGCGATAGTTTTATCTATATGTGAAGCATAATAAGCACTATAATGTATTCGATTCGAATTTTATTAATAAAGGATTTAGAAAGGTTATTTTCCTGTAGAACCGATGATTTTTAAATTCACATTTAAACTCGATTTAGAACCTAGTTTAATAACTACTACTACTGCTAATGCAGGAGGTGTATGCAATTGTTAAGTAGCCTGACAACAAACTTTTGTTTTAGTAAACGTTTTTAAATAGAAGTTACCTTATTTTTTATCCAATTAGCGAGGACAGTTAGCTTTTATCTGCTTTAAACTTACAATAAGACTTTTTGTAGCACTTACGCAAAAGCTAGTAAGTATCTAGATAAATTGTGTAAAAGTTTTGTCACAGCTCTACCTAGAGCTAGTTGCTAGAAGTTGCCGCTCGCATTTCAGAGTTACATTCTGATTTAAAGCTAGTTTTGCTGTTGTCTAGCTAGAATTTAGTTAGGCGAAAGGCATTGCGTAACTTCTGGCATACTAGGAACGTAATATCCTAATGTGTGGATAAATTTAGAGCTTTTATAAAATCATGGTGTCACTTACATAAACTTTATTTCAGAGAGTAAATGCACGATTTTATTCCGCTATTTAAACTAACTAAATAATTTTGATTAATAATTGTTAAAGTACACACAAGTACAATTCTCATCGTCAGAATATTAAAATATTTAAGTGTGTTGCTTGGTCTAATTGATGAAGCCATATTATTATTGTTTCCTTATCATTATCCTGAATGAGTGGTGCTCAGATATTTTCCTTGAGATGTGGATAAAGTACTCTGAGCAGGTACAGTCCTAGTTGGCAATATCCCACTCAGCAGGCTGCAAAGTATGTCTGCAAACAGTACAGTTGCGGATTTAAGGAAAGCGTCGACTTATCGATATGTCGTCCACCTACGATTTTCGAAGTGGGCGCACTTGTTTGAATACTGAATTCAATGCGTTTGTTGCGTACGATGCCGATAGATGGACGCTTACCTCTATTACTCATGTGTATATTGAGAGGATAGCCGGTAGATTGAGTTCTGCAGCTTATGCGGTTAGAACCATTAGACAGTTAACAGATGTAGATACAGCCAGGCTTGTGTATTTTAGTTATTTTCATAGTGTTATGTCTTACGGAATTCTATTGTGGGGACGAGCGGCTGACATTAATCAAATCTTTGTTCTGCAAAAACGAGCAATTCGAGCCATATATGTATTAGGGTCTAGAATTTCATTAAGAGATACGTTTAAGGAAATAGGTATACTAACTGTTCCATGCCAATATATCTATGAAAATATTATGTATGTTCGTAAAAACTTAAATTCATTTAGTAAAGTAGGAGCCACTCACGGTATTGAGACCAGAAACAAAAATAAGTTGCTTTTCCCCACACTCAGACTTTCGAAAACAAACACATCATTCATGGGGAACTGTATACGTTTTTATAATAAATTATCAAATGAAGCAATAAACCTTACTGAGCAAAAATTTAAGAATTATGTTAAAGCTACATTATGTAGTAAAGCTTACTATAGTATAAATGATTATTTAAACGACAAAAACGCGTGGTCTTGTCCACCTCAGCTAAGGCTATTGAAAAAATGAAATGGATATAGGTACTTAAGTAAAATTGTAGGTACTAGATATAAGTAAAAATTGTAATAGATATATAAGGAAAAAGTTGAAAAGATGCTCGAGGAGTTTCTTTCGCCATTTCTTTCCTTCTCAGTGACGGGGCCTTTGTGAAATGGTGGTAGATGACTATCGACAAATAATTGTAAAATTTTACGTCGATTAAACCATTTGAATTTGAAAATTTATAGTTTGATCACACAAATACACTCATACAATCCCGTAACAGTCTTAAATTGGGTAATAATAATAATGTCCTCCTAGCCGAATTTCGACTACGGCGGCCAATCTCATTTGAGATCAGCCATGTACGCAGGAGTAGATTATAGTGCCCAAGTGTGTGCGCAGTACACAGGAGCACTCTCTGTTCCATCACTCTCATAGCCCAATGGGACGGATTGACCGACACGACTGGAGAGAGCTAGGCGCAGGACCGACTGCTTTACATGCCCATCCGACAGCATGGATCGTTTCACTGTTTCGGACATCAGGTGATCAGCCTTCTATGTCCTAACCAAACTTAGAACCACAATTTAGAAACACAAATTGATGGTCCCACCCGGGAATCGAACCCGGGACCTCTGGGTCATGAAGCGAAGCTTCTACCACTAGACCACAGAGGCAGTTACTTAAATTGGGTATGGTAATAGTAACAGTCTTCTATTCGGGATGGTCTTACAAATAACTTTCGTTAACAAGTGCGTATAAATTTCGGGTTCAGATTTAGACATTGTTATAATAGGCCCCTGTGTGTATATCCATTAATTTCCCTGTCCAAAGGTTGTTTTGTACTGTAGTGGATACTCCGAAACGAATACAATAGGAACCTCGTGATTTGACCAAAATGGCTTCATGTAACGTAGCGCATGTAGTATTTATGAACGAATGACAAGAGAGGATTTAGATTGCGTCCCCGCCGCAATAGACCAATAGCGGCCGAGCGGCATAGCGAGCACCAATAGCGTCGCGAGGATTAACACATTCAACCCGGCCGCGCCTCACCCCGCACCTCCAAGGGGACTTAAAAACTGTCCTCTGCACATTGGTCAAGTTCCGTGGTTCCTAGTGTACTCTACCGCGCCCGGGGCTGCGGGGGAGGGGCAGGGGGGGCTGTTGTGGCGGATTCCTTCTTTGTAGTCACGTCAAGTGCATTCACTTGGTTACCTGTAGGTACTTATATTTGACAAGCTGTCCTTGCTTTTGAGAAATAAGTAAACGTAAACCAACTCAACTAAATCAACGTGGACTCGGATGACCGTGTAGTGTATAATCTATATAACCAATATATACTCAATGCTTATCCTTAATAAATCAGTCTCTATTCAACCTTACGCGTGTTTACTTCATATCCCGACTCCCGTCCCTGCAACCGTTAAAAATAAAATACTCTTTATTGCATACAAACAGGATTCAAATACATATAGCAGAAAATATGCGGCTTTATTACTAAAAGTAAGTCCACGCTATGCATCCGTTTATTACGTTGCTTAAGAGAAAGCTATTCCGTTTGCAATAAGGTAAACGTCTTCTTATCACTATCGCACCAAACGTATTTTCATAAATGTATGGAGAAACGGCGTCGGCAATGCCGATGAAGTGGACGCACTTGTGTGAATTTCTGAACACAAGAAGAATGTGATGAGTCCGTTGCGTTGCGTACGGAGCCGAAAAGTGGTCACCTTTAGGCGCATGTTAAACCATTTAATTGAATGTCACATTAATTACATTATTTGTACACTCGCGGGCAATGAAAAGGTTCCACTGAGAAAAGCACTAAATTACTCCTAAACGGTAAAAGCTAGCTTAATGACGCCTTCTGCAACATTGAATTACATTTAACAGAGCATCAGGATATTACCAATAAAAATCGTTAATATTTAGATAGATAGATAGATAGAATATTCTTTATTTGTACACAAGAATAGATTATACAAAGCTTAAATATAAACACATAGGTACAAAAAAGGCGGTCTTATCACTAAAGGCGATTTTTTCAAGACAACCTTTAGGTGGAAGAATATTTATGTTCAGATAGGGGATATTTAGTTGCAATTTTTAATTAAATCTTTGAAAAAATCGGTGTCGTATGTTGTCAGTATTTTGTGAGTGGAACTTTTTCATTACCCGGCAGTATATTATACCTACCTACTTTTACCTCATTTATTTGCCTTATCAGTAGTATCACTTTTATCCTTCATTGTGGAGGTATTATACCTAAGTTCATGAAAAGGGTTTATGGAGATGCTGGAGATGTTAGAGCATCCCCATGCAAAGGGAGGATCCTCCGACCAGGCCGGGTGGTGTGGCCTGGCGGGCAGCTGCCCAACGGTTAGCGTTGGGGATTTCTATATATTGCAGAGTAGGTGAGAAACTTCGAATGCGCGATGTAGGATTTTCATAGTAATTTGCGTAGTTCCCATACATCTTCTCTGTATTGCGTTCCGAGCGCCATCTGTTGATCTTCGTCTGAACTAGTGGGTATAATGTGGCAAGTTACTTGGCGACCCTCCTTGCGGGGTGAAAGAAGTGGCGGGGGCGAGTTAGCACGACATGCTACACACGTAGAAAAGTGTGCCCGGATTAATCTCGCGATAGCTTGTAACTATTTCTGACGTAAGTAAAATTTTATTCTATGAGTGTTCCCGTAAATGTCATATTTAGCTTAAAATTTATAGTTTAACAGCATTAAAATTTGGATGTTTACCTTCAGAATATCTACCAATTTGAATTTATTTTTGTAAAAGTGTTTTATTTTATAAATCAATTTCCATGTCACTTTCATGTTCACTCTCTGTTTGAACTTGTTCATCGTCGTCGTCATCCTCATCTTCATCATCGTTTTCATTAACTTCAATTATAAATCTAAGACAAAAACCAAAAACATTATACCTACTTTAAAGTATAATGTACTAGAGTACGCCAGTCATATTAGTTCAGTGTACACCTATAATATTTTATGTTTAATTTACATTAAATTATAAATAAACAATAACATACCTGTCCAATACATCGTCAAATACTCTATCAGATTTATAATATTCGTCGGTCGTCACAATTTCTCCACTTTTCAGGCGAATAATTAGAGAAAAGCAACTCTAAGTCTTTTATCGCTTTATCTAAGTTAGAGTCAATCGACGTTCTTGCGAGCTCGCCTTTCACGTACCGCCACACAAGTTCAATAGGATTTAATTCCGTGTGGTATGGGGGTAGGCGAAGCACGATATGACCATTTTCTTTCAAAATTTCATCAATTTTGTAATTTTTTCTGTGTTTTGCTTATTAATTACTTTCATTAAATCACATAAATTTTGGTTGCTTTCCTAGTTACAAGAACTGACAACTGACGCACTGTCATATGGACTCTTCGTCTTTGTTGTTTACTTTTTCGTATCTGACTGCGCAGTATCAAACTTTAGCCGCGTAGCATGACTGATCCGGTACGCTGTTCTACAAGAAGCCCCTATATTGAGACATTATACGATTTGTTGTTTTTAACGTTATTTTGTTGACGAATTATAGATACCTAATAATAATATAATGATAATATTACGTATTATTAAAAGGCCTTAGGATTAGGATGAGTGTTGAGGCCTTTTAATAATACGGATAATATTACGTATTATTAAAAGGCCTCAACACTCATCCTAAGACTAATGGTCTCAGGATCAATGATCTCATGTGGGTCGCACTCAAATTATGACAGACTATTAAGACATGTGGCCGCCTCGGCTGCGCGGCCGAGACTGCCGTAACAATGACATGCAGTGCACGTGTTGCCCTTCAACTCTACCCCTCCCGCTACCCGCTGTCGTCTTGGGTACCTCGTCCCCTCCGCGTCTTTCACCCCGCAAGGAGGGTCGCCAAGCAACTTGCCAATCTATAGGAGTCCGCCACAGGTTACTCTCGCTTATCAAAAATAAAATTTCCTGACTCTGTTGCGCTAGCCGACCCCATCTCGTATTAAGCGTACAACTCGCTTAAAATCTTTCGCTCGTTGGTTTTTTGTTAATCTAGAGTAAACCCCCAGAGACCCTAGGGGCAGAAGCTTTATATTACATTATCAAAAGGTAAAGAGGACTGAGTTACGGCGTCATATTTTTCCAAGGATTCCCCGCGGGGTATCTGTGCATAATAGGCACGTTACCTACCTACCTACCATACCTTCCCTCTTTTTACCGCTTTACCCCATTAACTGATATATTTTAGTTAGGTTTTGATAAATCTTTACATCCTTGGGTAGGTACAGCGTGGTGGACTAGGCCTAAACCCTTCCTTCATTGGAAGGAGACCCGTGCCCCAGCAGCGGGGACGGGATGGGTCGTGATAGTGATGGTGGATCCTTAAGTACTATTAAGTAAAAGCGCTGGTTGAAAGCTATTCCTGGACTCACGTGATTTTTCTTACCGTCTCGTTGATCGTTTGTAAAGGGCCCTTCGCTAAGAAAAATATCGTAAGGAAACTACTTGACTACTGAAACAACATTATTTATGTTCAATAGTCAATTGTACTGATATGGGAATAATTGCGTTACGTGAAATTAATTATTTGGTTTAATTAATTAATGTCTACTACGCAATCGTGGAAATCAAATTAAATTAAAACAAAGTTCAATATTTACTCGTTCGTCTTAACAATAATAATTATGTTTCTTTATTGTCCAAAAAATATTTTGCTTACTTACTGATTTTGGCCATAAACTTGTTAAATGAAACTTTAGTGCTAGGCTTAGGTTTTTAGCCGCGGTGAAAGGATTGGCCAGGCAGATTAGTGTCAGTTATTGCGAAGTATGTAGATACTCTATAAAGAAAGTGTTTACGTCACTCGAATAGCTCGCCTTCTGCCCAAACTTTTGTTTATAAATCGACCCGCCTTAATGAACTTATCAAACCCTCTGTAAGTTCTATAAAGGGATAGATTATAAACCATGGAGCAACGTGTTGGCCCCCACTCAGTCTATCAGCTGTCGGCTTACAGAACTATCCACGAGAACTTTCCTAATTATCCCTGAAGTGAGATGAAGCCGTGAAAAATAGTGTTTGCTCTAATTACGCAGTGTAGCGAAGTACGCGCTGGTTAGGTCGTGTGTACATTGCACAGTTCACGTTGCAATGTTAGCTTTGTATGACTCTAGGTAAATTAAAGTAAACAATTTAATACTTCATTTTTACATGTCGGTTAGAGCATAACTAGGTATTAGTGGTTGACTTTTGACACATCTGTCAAGATTTTTATATGGAGGATGACGTATAATTGATTAACCAATCCCTGGTCGGTTAGATAATCGACTATGGAGAAATTGGCACTAAAGATCGGAGTTTATTTTGAAAAAGACTAAAGTCGTACAACGTCAGTATCAGAAAATGTAATTGTAATTTCTATAATCTTCTTGCACCTCTGTAATGGCCAAATATAAAATAATAAATAAATATGTGGGGACATCTCACACACGGCCATCCGACCCCAAGATAAGCAGAACCTGTGTTATGGGTGTCAGACAGCTGATATATCTACACAAATACATAGATAGATAGATACTAAACATAAATGTCAACACCCAAGACCCGAGTACAAATATCTGTCTTTAAACAAATATCTGCCCCAGCCGGGAATCGAACCCGGGACCTTCGGCATAGCAGTCAGGGTCACTAACCACTACACCATTCAGTCGTCGAATATCATGATTAGGTAATTCAACCCCATAACTCCCATATACCTAATGTAAGATAAAAACTGAACACAACTTTCATAAGCACTTTACACTACTCATTAACATGTGAACACGCCCTTAGAGATTCGATTAAACTTTTTCCATTAGGCAATGTCCACACTGGACATAAATCTCTCGGAGGCTACCGCACAGGGCTCACCTGTAAACAGGATAAGATGGATAAATGGCTAATGGCCATTTTATGGAAATGGCCTGGACATTTTGTTTATTGGCGAAATAATTAACAATTGCAGTTGTTGAGTTTGACCACGGTAAAATGTGTAGGTGTTTAATTAATAGCTTTTGTATTACCATGATTATATGTATAACTTTTTATTTTATAGTATTTTCTTACTCACATCATTTGAAAATAGTTTGTTGTTTTTTCGTGTATACAGCGCCACCTTGTGGGTGGTTAAAGTGCTTTAACTATGACTGAATACCAGAAAACCAGACAGAGCCACCTTGCGGCGGGTAGTGGAACTGAGTAATACAGTAAGAGTTTCTGGTTTTCATCCCTGGTTCAACACTTTGTTTCAGTTGATTTTGAAGTAGTTCGCGCTGAAACCACTAGATGGCAGCAACACCAACAAAGGCAAACAGATGGCATTTGTGTAAAAGGAAAAACTTTAGGAACAGGAAAAACTGGTAATAGCCTTTTCTTTTGATGGATATAATCAATCACCATGGTTTAGCATGAAATCCCTATCTTGCCGTGATCCCGCTATAACGAAGGTTCGTTAGTCTTAATTGTTTACTTGAAGAATCTCGCAAAAACCACAAAGCTAGCAATTTATTATTATTTTTTGATCGAAACGTTATTTTAAAGATATTTTGTAAGTTAGGTACTTATTACTTACTATCATAATCGGTTCAACCGTCCATAACTTAAGGCGTTTCTTGATATGTGTGTGTGTATGGTAGTTTAACATTTTATTTTGGTTTATTTAAACTATAACTATAGCTAAAAATAAATTTACAATACGTTATGTAGGCTTGTTTATAAAACAGGCTCAAGCTGTCAACAGCTGCCGAGAGAGAATGACACGTGCAATCCTCAACTGACCTCAATAAAACATACTATACATGGTGGAAAATGGTCATAGGTAATGTTTATAGGCTTAGCTGTTAATTAGTTATGTGACTGTTGAATGTCAGGAATTTTTAACGGTGGTTAGGTTACTCTATTGGTGGCTGAATTAGATAGGGACCACAGCAAACTCTTCAAAAAGTGCATATTTATGAACCCTTAAATTCGTTCAAATAGTACAAAAAATCCTGTAACCTCAGCTGATTGCCAAATAAAGGCTTCGCAGGACGTGACGCGCGCTCCTCCCCTCGGGGAAAATTTATCGAAAATTCAGACGAGAAGTATTTGTAGCTATAAATCTTCAATTTCTAAGGACTCGGCTCAAAATTCGGTTTTATCTGCAAAAGTTACGAAGGGCGAATATTAATTAGGACTTCGCTTCTATAGAATACTGTGTAAATTGAGTGGGTATTCATTCACGTGTTTCTGGACTGGTATAAATTATTCAATCTATCAATTTAGAAATCCTGTTTATAATTTTATTACAAACTTGAAACTTTGTAATCATAGATGGATGTTTGTTACTTTTTCACGGGAAAACGCCTGGTCCAATTTTTTTGGAATTTGGCATGAACAAACACACCCTGGGCCGTGGACTCACTTTTATCCCGGAATCCTCCCGGGTAAACCTATATATAATTAATATTTTATTGGGTATTGGCTAAAAAGATATCCCGTGGAATTCCCTGAATCAAAATTAGTTATAATGACAAGAAGACATTGACTTATATATTACTAGCGTAGCATATAACTAGCGTAGCATATTACTAGCCTTTTGAAATCATTGCAAGAAGAAGATCTCCGAATTCTTGCGCTAAAGTAAATAAATAGTCTATGACCTACGCGGACAGTCTGCACAGGTATTCCTGCTGAGTCACGCAGCGTCCATCCATTCTGTGGCATCTGCTACTGATTGTGCTCCAGCTATGTAGCACGTTTACCATCGAAGAGTATACTTACAAGTATATCGTTCAGCTAGAATTATTATAATTGTTACAAGTTACAATGTATTTAAGTTACAATTACAATGTCTTGTATATGCTGAAGTTTGAGTACCTACGTGTTTGTTCAGGCCTGTAAAACCTACAAGACGGATAGAAGATGACGCTATGAAACGGTTTTTTACAGTAACAGTCATAAAATAGGTACTTAGATCCTTTTTTAGCCTATAGGTAAAGGACACGGTAAGTATACATGTATATGTCGCAGGCATCTGGTTTAATCTCCTGTTTGATTGAACCGCTAGCCCGTTCATTGGATGACGCTGCTTAGTTGTATGACTAGGCCAAACGTTGATTGCGTTAAAGCGTCACAAAACGTCCAACCAGTTAGCTGACTTAAAATCAGTCAGGTGGTGAACAAAACAAATATGGCGTCTAACAGCTAACAGCTGATACAAAAGCACCTATATTGTTAGTTTTTTGCAAATAAATTAGCTTTAAAGTGCGTTATTTGTGTTAAAATAGTGTGACAACATGGATTTACCTATAATTACGCCGCGGGCTGATAGTTTCAAAGAAAAAATTGTGGCGTAACTGGATAATTATATACAACAATATAAAGGTAAGTTTATTGTAATTGTTTAGATAATTTGTGAGATAAGAGCTTTATAACATAGTCTTTTTGTTGACTCTTGTCTGTTCATGTTCACCCTAACCAGACATTACAAAGTTGCTATACTATATCCCATTCAACGACTCCGCTGAATTACGTTCAGTCATGACGTCGAACGTTACAATCAACGACTTGACGAGTTGTCCTTTAGTCATACAACTGAATAGCGCCATCCAATGAACGGGCTAGTGGTTCAATCAAACAGGAGATTAAACCAGATTCCTGCGACATATATATAAGTAGCACAATGTTCACATAATTTTAAATTTTGTAGAATCATGATTATGAGCTGAGTTATTCTTGTAAAACTTTTCCCTAACAATTTCCAAAGTCTCCATAACGCATACCCAATGCTGTGTGCCACTCTGATTTTATTTTAACAAATATTATAAACAATTTTGCTAAGACTTTTCCACTTGATACAGACATACTTACTTACAAACTTTCTAAGAAATACTTACTTACCTAAATGTTTAATAAAGTGAAGTACAAATGAAGATATGAGTTTCTGTATTTACGAGATAAGACTTACTGAAGAATAAGTAGCAGAGGTTTGCTTGAAACATTTTGTTATTATTTTAACGTGTCTTAAGGTAAAACGTCCGTTATAAAAAGAAAACTATAAAAACTAACTAGTTGTTTTGATGCAATCCGCAACTTTTTCATTTTTCCTATGTATAAAAAGAAAAAAAACACTGAACTAATTTTGAGGAAATTTACCAAATTGCATTATAAATTAATTAATATATATAGGGTGGGTTGCACCATTTAACTTTAACTATAACAAACGTCAAATCTCTAGACGAGACAGATCAATCTTCAAGAGATTTGACGTCTGTAATAGTTAAAGTTAAATGGTGCAACCCACCCTTAATAAATTGCATACCAAGTTGATCCGGGTTTGCAACAAAAAATCGCGGGAAATGCTAGTAATAAATAAGTGCCTATTTCCACATAATAATAATAAAATGGCAGTTATTAATAAAGATCCGAGTAAAATACTTGTGTCGCGAATATGATGATAAAATGGCAGACACTAGTGATGTGATGCGTTTCGACTCGACAGAGGTTTTCTCGAGTATCATGATCATGAATCATATTATTTTACCACCGAGAATAGTATTTACTGAACACTCTGACAACACAAATATCAGTTTTATTACTTACTTACAGAAAATAAATATGTGCAATAATAGGTTGGGCAATTGGGCATAAATGTCATGACCTTATGCCTATCTTTTTATGTCTCCACATATTATTTTTGTCTCCAAAATGGATAAAAAAGCTGCAATTCTTTAATTTTTAGTTTAGAAGAAAAATACAAGACACTTGAAGAAAATAATATTAATATATACCTACGTACTTACTAATAATTGATATCTAATTTTAAAAAAATCTAAGTCAACGCAATTTAATTTAATTATAGTCGAGGATAAAAACCATTCGATTCACACCCCTAGAGGCGCGTCGCGTCACAGACTAGTACCTACTAGTAATATGAATCGCTGACATCCCTGCGAGTGAGGCTGTGTGCGTGGTCGCGCCGGACCGACAGCAGTTTTGCTGGAACAACAACAACACAACTACGCACCTAATAATATGTTAATACAAGTCCTTGGTTAATACTGTCAAGTCCGTCAACCAATTCCAAAATGTAGCAAAAAAAGTCACAGGGTCTGTTTCACAATGTCTAAAACATATTAACAGAGAGTGAGAGCATGTCTTTTATCCCATAGATAGCTGATGATAATGATACCAGACATTTTGAAACAGGCCCTTAATATTATTTACTAGATTAGTTATGTACCTACATCTATAACTTCAGTGAAGACTGTGTGTAGGTGTCATCCGATCACATAAAAGTATATTAGGTATCTATGTCTAGACTTAACGAAGCCAACAAATAACTAATATTTTACGGAATCTGTTCTTCGAATAGAAAGAGAGTCTTTTCTAGAAAACCTATTAATTTATCCACACACAGGGCGGTGGTAGCTCAGTCGGGTAAGCGCCTGACATGTACGGTGGCCTGCGCCTAAAAGTATACAGGCGGAGTTTTTAAAATAGCTCCCTGATGATGAAGGGACCAGCTACATCTGTTATAAATCCGGGGACGTTTTGTGTGTGATGTGTGTAGCAGTGGTGTTTATGTGGATGTGCTTGAGCAGCATGTGCGCTTGAGATCGCTATTTTAAAAACTCCGCCTGAATACTTTTAGGCGCAGGCCACCGTACCAATGAGTTCTTTTAACTTAAGTACAATGTATACCATCGCTCTTACGGTGAAGGAAAACATCGTGAGGAAACCTGCATAATCTAGATTTAGCACATCTAGATATGTGAACCCACCAACCCGCAGTGGACCAGCGTGGTGGGAAATGGTCCAAGCTTAGGAAGGCAGTTTAGACCTTGGGGATATGCACAAAGGTTCCACTCGAGAGAGCCAAGTGCAGGTACTTACACCCCCACAGAGAATAGAATAGAATAGAATAGCCGCACACAGAATCACCTAAAAGCAGAATATAAAGACGAGGTTTCTAGTTTATACTAAAAATCCACATACATACATACATATGCACTCAACGACTGTAATCCCCGAAGAGGTAGTCAGAGGTGGTTCACAAGCGAGCCACCCACTTTTCGCAGCACATTTGTACTCACGTGATAGGTTGCGAACCATATCGCCGACTAAAGATCCAATCACGAAGAATTACTCCAGGTTACCTGTAACTGCCAGAGTGCAACGACCTCAGGCCTGGCAGTTCATGAAGTCCGTTTAAGAGAGAGGAAACTACTGGAAGGAAAGACTTTAAGAACTATTGAGGTGCTGGGAGCCTCATCCTCCAGCGCAACCTGGTCAGTCAGTGTGTAACGCTTATCTGACTAGTCAATCCCTTCACCACTGTGACAAATCTTAGAGAAGACTATCTGTTCCCGCGAGCTTCGCTTCGCCTTAAAAAGTTTTCCCGAGGGAATTCCGGGATAAAAAGTAGCCTATGTTCTATCTCAGGGTCTAGACCATATGTATACCAAATATCATTCAAATCCGTTCAGTACTTTTGGCGTGAAAGAGTAACAGACAGACAGACAGACAGACACAGTTACTTTCGCATTTATAATATTAGTTAGGATAGCTTGTATTTGTCACCGACACGATAGAAAAAAACTATTTATCTTACGATACATTATTTCAAAATACAGTCACGTAAATATTTTAATTGATTTTAAAGTGAAACCAATTAAATCCTTCTCTGAATATCTAAATTAAGCTAGGGGTTTATGTTGAGAAGGGTTTTCAATAGTTAATCATTTCCATATAAGTAGGAAGGTATTTCTAGGAGAGGAAAGGTTGAATAATGACAGGTTGAATAATTATTAATGACCCAACAGATTTTGCCGCTACAGATTGTTGCAAAAACACACACACACACACATACAAACACTCACACCTTGTACTAAAGTACTCTCTTGCGGGGTAGGCAGAGGTGCATTGCTGCACCCACTTGCCAGTTATGTTAGTCCCAATGTAATAGGGGCAGGCCTATTGCAATTTTACGGGCTCATCCAAGACTCGAGAACAAATCTCTGTGTTTAAACAAATATCTGCCCCAGCCGGGAATCGAACCCGGGACCTTCGGTTGTTGCAAAAGTGGTAGATAATTTGATTCTCCATAGAAACTCTGTTGGTCACGTAACTTTTTGCCACGGGTGAAAGTTTTTATTTCCACTAAAAATAGAGTACCTAAATCAGAATGATCCCCTGAGTAACCCTCTTACGACTCACTACAACCCTTTTTAACACCTTGTATTTTTATCACCGTCCATTTGATTCTTAAGATGGATTTATAAAGGGTAGCTTACTCAATGACTTTTGAAACATTCTGTATATTTTATCCCAGATCAAACATTATAATATAATTGCCACAATTATTATTATTATTAGTTTAAATACATAGGAAAATTGTTATTGTGTTACCCCCCATTATGCAATGATGACCCCTCTCAGCTAGCATTGACACTCTGAGTGGGGTCAGGTTTCTTTCCCCCAGACTGTACCTACCTATATAAAAAGTTCTGAATATAAGACAATCGGTGGATGTTATACATATTTCATGCAATTTTCTATTTCTTTCAGGTAAGTTTACTAGTTCACCACTGAAACAACTCCACATAAATGGTACGTAATTTAATTTCCCTCCTTTGATGTCCAGTTTAAGTGCTCACAGAACGAAGTTTGTTATCGATTATTTATTCTGGGAAATTCAACCAACTTATAACGATTTAATAAAAATCGATTACTTTCCAAACCATTCTATAAAAACAAACGAGGCATATAATTAATTGAATAAATCGTTCGGCCGTCAAAAACCACGGCAATCAATAAACTTTGACGAAACAGAAAAAAAAACTGAAACAAAGAAAGCAGTTCCAAGTATTTTCCAGACGCTTAAACTTGAGCCAATGAGGCGCCAATCAGCAACCGCCTCTTCGCGAAGGGCCTTTTTTAAATTTCGAACACGCTGAAAATCTTTCCGTCCATTTTCGCACTTAAGTTGGCATCCCTTTTTGCTCTCGGTACTGGCGGGGTAGTGTGGCGCCGCCCGCCGCCCGCGACGCGCGCACTGGCTGGCTCGGACCCGGATTTAAAAACAAAATATTCGAAAACATATTCGAACTCTTTTGTAGTGATTATTCTGAGTGTAGTGTTAAAGTGTAGACGTTTTGCGTAGTCTAGGTGCAGTTGTAAATGTGTTGTTAAATTAGTGAACGTCGTGATTATGAATATAGGCGATCGTTAGTGTTTCTTATAATACTGATAGCTAGTTAGGTATTTGATGTGAACTTGTGGTGGAAAAGTGGTTTGTAAAAATGCAATTCTAGAAATTTTATACCTTCCTATTATTTATAAAAAAACATATTAGAACTTAGGTCGTCTGAAAAGTTTACTAAATAAGTAGGTACTTAATTTAAAATTAAGGATGTTCGAGGTTAGGTAAGTAGGTACCTACTTAGTCTATTTAAGACTTATGAAAATTAAAATAACAGAAACACAAAGAACCATTCTATTTTCCTGTTATTTAATTTGTAGGTGTTAGATTTTTACCATGATTTTATTTCTGTTGCGATAATATACCTAAGCGATTTTTATTGAAAGATACCCATCCATCTACACATTTTATTATGTTGGTAAAAGTTAGGTATAGTTATTTCTCCTGCAAGTATTTAGGTTTTATAGTCATATTATGAGTCATAAAAGTAGTAATACTCGTAATTGAATCAAAAAGCCTGATTGCTAAGCTAATTAATTTAACATCTACCAATAAACCAGTCTTATAATGCTAGAAATAGTAATGTGGATTATTCTTATTGGTATACGATTGATAAATGTATCTGATTTAAATAAACTAACCCAAAACGAATCTCAGAAACTGTTTAAATGTAAAACATACCTCTCTTCTTCGCTCAGAGTGTGGGTTTTTGGAAAAATAAACAAAATCATTGAGTGGGCAGTTTGATTACGCGAAACTTAACTTGATATAAAACTCTCTTTGCGTAGGCAATCTATTTAGTTTACTCTAAAAATAGATTAGAATCGAATGAATATTCATCTGAAATTAGCACATTAAAACTATTAGATAGGATCGAACTTTTAAGTAGGTATTTACTTACCTAATTTATCTCATAATCATATTTTATTTGTACAGAAATACAGAGTTAAAAACTTTAATTTGATAACTAAAACAAACACCAACGGACCTAGTAAACCGCCTTGCGGCACACCAACACCAAAAAACGTTAACCTCCAAAATGGCGTCGTCAAACGGGCGGGAGAGTTCCAAAGTGACAGCCTCAGTCGACAGTCTCAAGCTATCGACAAAAACGTCAGTGAGTTCGAAGCACGTGTCTTCAGAGTCGGTGCTATCTCGGAAGGAGGTGGAGAGCCTTCAGCTCCAGGAGTGCAGGAAGAAGCTGTTGGGCGAGCAGCAGGTCATCATCAGAGACGAGACCGTGGCGTTGCAGCCGACCCAGAAGAAGATCGTCATGCCGACCACCGTCAACCCGGAGGTAAGAAACGGGAACTAGCGAATGTACTGGCAGTATAAAAATTACATTGGCCACTCCACCGCCAACGCTTTTTGCATAAATTTTATATTGTGTTTTTAATTTTTATTTATTTATGTGGGATATCAAAATAATGACTACACATTTAGGTAGGTAGGTACCTATGTTATACAAATTCTTGTTACTAAGAAGTAAAATAGGTGTAAAATCCACACCGTTATCCATAGGTAATATGTTATACAAACAGAAACCTAATTTGTTTTTAAATCCCTTATTTTTGTAGAATTCATTGGTTTTTTACATGCCAGGGCCCCAAGTCTGCTAAAGAATGGCGGCACAGTTGTGTGTCGGCAGCATGGGTTTCGCACTGTAGGTATTCATTATCTGCGTTTTAGGAAACATTTATTGCATCTTTTTTAAAGAACTAACTTTAATAAACAGTAACAAGTGTTAAGTGTTTCATATTTCACTACTGGGACTCACTAACCAAGAGAAAACAGATACCTAAAGTCGGAAAACCATTCAGACGACACAGCATTGAGCCGACATTCATTAGCAGACTTGAGGCCCAGGTTTTGAACGCTCGTATGAAAGTCGAGATCTTATTCGTTACACCGTCTTAAATATTACCTACATCTAAACTAGCGATATGCATCCCGAAGAGCATACCACGGAGATAAGCGTGTATGATACACGGAAATGCTGCAAATGTGCGCCCAACTTTATATTTTGATCTTGACAAACAATTGTAAATTAAACTCATTGTTTGAGATAGTTATTTTTATAGTTTGGCAAGCATTGAAGGTTCAAAAAGTATTTTGCCAATAATAATTAGGTTATTTCCTATTGATTTTTCTGTAAGTACATGACATGCATGTTGTATGACATACAATTGGGCTGCTTTATCAGTAAGCTTCCCGAAAGCTGCCTGTCAGCTGCTGACAACATTCTACGCTTGGAGTATTCAATCATACAATCATACCAATAAAAACTACCTCTAGTATTTAACACGAACCTCGCCTCGCCTTAAAATGTTTTTTCTTGGGAACTACGGGATAAAATTAATAGTAGCCATTGTGTTCTGTAAGAGATCGCTCTCAGCGAGAAGGCCGCCTATTGTACTTTAGTTCTAGTCTATAAGTATGTTTTTTTGTATGTCTGATTTATGTGGTGTTCAATAAAGCAATATTTTATTGTATTCTATTCTATTCTAGCCATTGTGTTAATCATGGGTCATTAGTTTACTATTATGTCAATTTCATAAATTGGTCCAGCAGTTTTCCCGTGAAAAATTACTTTTATATAAATTTTATTAAACCAATTATACTTATACACTAAAGGAAAACATAAGAAAAATAGGTAGGTCGAGACAGAATTGACTGGAAAACGAAATAGAAAATATGTCAGAGTGTGATGTGAATGAAGATATGACAGAGGATAGGAAAAAATGGCCGACCCAAAATAAGGATAAGGCTATGAAAATAAAGGAAGATCTAAAGAAATTAAACTACACTATAAGACCCATAAAATACTGTTGCAACTGATGCTTAGTCACGAGTAGTCATATTTAAATGCAATTTACGCTATGACCTTCATTGCCTGTGACGAAATGTCAGGTCCTGGCACAATGGCATTTTACGGGGCTTATAACTACAAACATAAACGCAGAAAAATGACATATAAATTCATATTTTTATTTATAGTATCTGACAAAATAGCTTTTAAAGATAACCTAATCCTCAATCATCCAGACAAACAAATGAAAAAGTATTTGCGGCTACTAGTGATAGCTGCCACAGCCGCCAACATCTGGAAAGATGAATATTTTATTTATTTTTTAAATATAGGTAGTTATAAATAATGATTTAATAGGAAATATGCCTATTTTTGTTATTATTTTTGTCTGATGTGATGAAAGTAGGCAGTTGTAGGTATCTAGGTAGGTATTTATATTACAGTCTATAACTATATGCATACATGTTACAAATGTATTATTGTTACTATCTGTGTAGTCTAGAGTCTATCTCTATAGTCGAGGGACATAGGCACACGATGCAAAAAAACTTGAAGGTTGGAAGAAAAACTTAAACAAATTAGTCATTCACACAAAAATAATGTAAGCGTAATTTTCATTATTATTTATTATTGAATTAGAGGTAATAATTAACACATAAAAAAACAAATTTAAAGATACTGCATAATCCTAGCAGGATTGTGCCCAGCACCAGCAGAATGAAGATTCTGCGTTATTATAATACCTATGTATAATCAAAGCCCTAGTATTACCACGGTTTTCTCTTGGTAATTCCGAAATAATTCACGTTTATATCCATTTTATTTAAACCAATTATTCTCATATACTGAAGGAGAGCATGAGAGAGTCAGCCCGCGAAAGAATTCGCTGGATGGCGAAATATAAAATATGTCAGAGTGAGAAGTGAAGGAAGACAGGGGATAGGGAAAAATGGCGTGACATGACGGATAAAGCCGACCCTACAAATATATAGACCCTATAATAATAGGTTAGGGAAATAAAGGAAGATGTAAATAAAACTATAAGCCCCGTAAAATACTATTGCGCCACATGCTTAGTCGTGTAGTCATATTGCAACTAACGTCATGGCCTTTATACCATGTATTGAACTGTCAGGTTTTGGCACAAACGCATTTTACAGGTCATATAAATACATATTATTTTTATTTATAGTATCTGTCAAAGTAGCTTTTAAAGATAACCTAATCCTCAATCATCCAACGACAAAGTATTTGCGGTTACTCTCATGATTAGTGACAGCCGCCACAGCCGCCAACAACTGTAAAGAATATCACTTTTATGAAGAAAAATAAATAAATAGGAAAACATTACCTAGTATGGTTTTTGTTACCTAGTACGTTACCTACTAAGTTCGAAGCAAGATTTAAACAGTTTAGTTCATTTGCACAAAAATTTCATGAATTTCATTTAATTAATGCCATTGACTGACTGCATTTATATTTTTCATTTTAATTAGGTGTACCGTATACATACCTAATTTTGAAAAAACACAAAAAAAAATATATAATTTAGGTTGTAAGTATGTAACTTACAGCTAAGGTGGCGATGACAAAGGCCGTAGCTGGCGACATGTTGGAGCGCGGGGCTGCAGTGACACCGGCACTTACTACCAGCCTATTAATAGCGCTGGTTAGTTTGTTTATGCTCTGCCTCGTACAGTCGGTAAACTTAATAGTTACGTTTGTTGACTGTTGCATCTGTATTAGCAAAGAAGAAAACATATTACTTACTTCATGCAGATACACCACTGTGTAAAAATGTTTTATGTTATTTATTTTTTTAATTATTCGAATAATCGGTTAAATACATGGTGGAGTTTTATAAGGTCACTATCAAACCAAGACAATCATTATCTGTTATATTTTCTTAAGAAAACTGAAAAGGGGCTAGGAAATTATTATTTTCTTACAGCAGGCATACAACACTAGCTTACACGACTATAATGTCCAACTTTACGTACTCGTATCACAGTACATACTTACTATATTATACGGATTAGCCAATTATATTTGAAAGGGCTGATTTTTCAATAGCCAGATAAATTATATCCGAGGAATATAATTGTTCCTGTCACTGTCTAACACAAACATTCAGTCGCGACAGCATAAGAATTATTCCTCAGATAACTTTTATCTGACTATTGAAAAATCAGCCCTTACTTATCTACGCAATGTTTTTTTTCTTCTTTTCTTTTGCTATTTACGATGCATAGTTTACCGACTATAATTATCCAGTAGCATAAACAAACTAACTATGGCTATTAATAGGCTGGTAGTGAGTGCCGGTGTCACTGCAGCCCCGCGCTCCAACATGTCGCCAGCTACGGCCTTCGTCATCGCCACCTTAGCTGTAAGTTACCTGCCTATAAATATTATTTATTTATTGAAACCCACGAAAAAAAGACGGCTGTTATAAGTTTGTGTGGGTGTATCCTGTCTGTGGGAGCGTAGCTCCTACACGGTTGAAACGATTTTCGGTTTGTTATTTTAGGGTCGTTTCATGAAAATCGGCAGTTCAAAATGTCTTTAGTTAGTGTTGAATGTGGGAGTTTTTAACTTGGTTAGGTTAGGTTAGTTCAAGTGATAGTTTCGCTATTCAAAAATATTTAAGTATGTTGTCCACGCCAAAGTTCCAATAGGACTGGTGTCAGCTTTGTGTGAGTGGAACTTTTTCACTTCTCGCGAGTGTAATTATTTAATTTGTTACAAAAGTGATGTTTTTTTCAGATGGTGGCGTCTTTGGCAGGTGCCGCTTATCATGAAAGTTATCGCAACCATTTTTGTGTAGCAATAATCGGTTAATGGCCTCTT
The DNA here is from genome assembly GCF_932276165.1 of Plutella xylostella. Lineage (NCBI taxonomy): Eukaryota > Metazoa > Arthropoda > Insecta > Lepidoptera > Plutellidae > Plutella > Plutella xylostella. The sequence continues at coordinate 8,873,332 of NC_064000.1, read as the reverse complement.
CCTTGAAAAAATATTTTGAAAGAGTATGAATGGACTGGTAGAATATGCTTACAGCATTAAGTCCACCCTTTGTACACCAATTTTTACATTTGTTCAATAAAAAATAAATAAATAAATAAAAATATTTATAACAATGTATTTTTTCATGTATTTTTTGCCGTTTCAGTTTTGTACGATACCGATAGATGGACGTTTATCTTAAGCCAATTATTTGGATAACTTATCTACGTACCTAATATGTGTTTTTCTTTTGCTATGAACGATGCAGCGTTTCTCAAAAAACAAACTTAATTATTAAGTTTACCGACTATAATTACCCACCTCAGCATAAACAAACTGAACACCGCTTTTAATAAGGCTTGTAGTGAGTGCAACGTGTCACTGCAGCCATGTCCACCATGCCGCTAGCAGCCCTTGTCATCACCGCCTTAGCTGTAAGTGACATGTCTACAATACCTACCTACATTGTTTGTAATAATAAGTGATGGTTTAGCTACGTATTCAAAATAAATTTTAAATTCCATTTTTGCCTAAGATTCAATGAATCGCGCCCACTTTTCACAAAAATAACAAAATGCTCTCAATTGTCATTAACACCATAGTTATCGGCAGCATTAAACATTGCTAAGTATAATTTTATTAGAGCCAAGATTGTATCATCAAGGTAAACGCAACATTCAGTGTCACATTGGAACTACTCATCACATCACACTTAAGTAGTAGCAATAATAATGTTCCTATTTAAATAATTATTTATATTTAATTTGTGACAAAAGTGATGATCTTTTCAGATGGTGGCGTCTTTGGCAGCGGCCGCTTATCATGAAAGTTATCGCGATCACATTTGTGTAACAACATTATTATTACTCAGTTAATGACCACTTCCGTATATTATATATTTTGAAAGACAGTTTAAATGGACTGGCAGAAAATGATTATAGCATTAAGTCCACCCTTTTTAATGAATAAAAAGTATTAAATAAATAAAAATATTTGTATGAATGTATTATATCCGTTAAATTTGTACTCAGAAACCCCGTAAAATATACTACGCAGTACCTGAAAGTCACCGCAAGCAATATTACAGCACTATAGGTACACACGGCAACGTTAAATGGTTGGCAGGGCACACTAACGTAGGTAGTGTATGTGTGTGTCGGCGACGTCGACGTAATTATTTAGTTCTGGGCAACCCACACACAGATATTGTAAGCATGTAGTTGTGTCAGTGACAATGATTCATTGTTTTTATTATATGAAGCAAAATTTTGTAAGGCATTGTAATTGATTGAATGGCTCAGTTGGTATGATACAAGACTTACATTAATTGGTATGGTGGTTCAAATCCCACTGAACTTACAATATTCCTTTTTTGTTTTTTTTATAGATTTAATTAATTTTTTAAGATGGTTAATAATAGTATTGTAGTATATACGAATAAAAGCAACACAGAAAGTAAATGAAACAAGTTATTAAGTGTTAAAATTACCAAATTTATTCTTGCCGTAACATAAACATTAGGGATGTTACGTTTTTGTTGTTTTTCGTTTTAAAACATAGTTGTTGTTTATATTAATAAGGAAAATTTTCAATTAGCAGTTTAAAATCATAATAAACATCAGAAAAGGATGGACTGGCTGTTTTACTAAAGTAAATAGGCAAGTTATTAGTTATATGAATCAACATGTTAATTAGCTAGAAATAAGATAACTTATTCTAACCTCAGTAACAATAACATCATTAACACATTTGCTTACCCATAATTGTAAATAATGATAAGTATTTAACAAAATAACTAAAATTTTATACAAATGGAAAAATAAAAATTACTGAGCTAACCCCAATAACTATAATTTTCACCACTTTTTCGCCATAATATCTTACGTCCATCCTTGTCTGACTTAAAGAACTTTTTATCACTAAATATCACCACATTGTTGCACCAATCAAAGTTTAAAATAGTCAGTCACAAAACGCACTCTGTTTCGACGATGCTGATCGGTTAGAGCAATTTTCTTCGCCGGCCTCCGACACCGCAACCCAGCAGCACGCAAGTGAACCCGTACGGTTTGTATAGATTATGTGTTGTGGCCGTAGAACGGGTGCTGCAGAACGGATCAGCGCTATGTGCAGCTACGATTTCTCGATGGCGTGGTGATGCATCCGTATAGACGACTACTGTCTACATGTCCCGAATCTGCGTATCGGTGAACCCATAATTGAACAGTTCTCCTCTGCAAACAAAAAAACAAATACTTAGCTTATACAAATACAAATATTCTAACAGTCAAATAAAATATTTGCAATTCTATGTTACTTACCGTTAAACGTCTTGCGATTTCACTAATTGTAATGTTTTTTTCATATAGATACGATTATCTCCGCCTTTTTGAACATGGTTAAGTGACTTTCCATAGTAACTGCGAAGAGTAATTAATTAAATTGACAAATCACAAAGTGAATCACTTTGCAGACGCAGAGGTGAATTGTAACTAAAACTAAAAACAAATTTCGTTTATTCATATTGTATGAGGGTAGAATGGTTTTAATTCTCAAATGAAGAACGAATCATATATTTTTGGCGAAGAGAAATAGTCGACAGCTATGCAGCTTGTAGTCATTTGTCAGTTTCAAATATATTAATTTTATACTCAACAGCGTTTAAATTAACGCAAAATTTGAAATTAAGTTAAAAAAAAAATAACCATCCGTGGACTCGAACTCACGACCTATGTTTCATTAGTCTAACATTCTACCAATGAGCTACGAAGTGTATAGACACAGGCGGTGAAATTTTGCTTCACATAAATTTTATAACTATTTCACTAACACTACCGGTTCATATTTTTATGTCACAGCTGGTATACGGGCGTTTGTCTACGCGCAAACTCGTTTGTGCTGTTGTGTGTGTGTGTGTGTGTGTGTGGTTTGTTACTGGTGTGTAAACCGATTTCTGCGTTTATGCACACATAGACAACGTTAGTGTGCACACATACACTACATTAGTGTGCCCTGCCAACCATTCGACGTTGCCGTGTGTACTTAAAAAAACTTGTATGAGTTGTATCGAATATGACTATATGAATATACGAAATATGCATATAAATTCTGTGTTAAAAGTATCGGGACTGGGTCAATAAAACAAAAAATGATTGTTATTCATCCAAATTTATTTTATCACCTTCAAAGTATGCTCCTTCAGAAACGATACACATACGCCAACGAATTATCCAATCAACACAACAATTTTTTAAACGCATATTTCAGAGTTGTGTTTAGTTCTCGCGGCGATTTTTACTTACATTTTCTGATTTGAGTTTTGGAAAAAAAAGAAGCTAGAGCCGTGATACCTGGTTAATATGGTGGATGCTCGATGGTATTAATTTGTTGAGTTTTTGCCCAAAAAATAATTCACAATGATGATCCTTGTGCGTAGGCGCATTATCGCTGTGTAAATCTTTATAATTTATTTTTCCACAAATCTGGTCTTCTTTGTCCAATTCGCTGTATTAAATTCCACATAACCCGCAAATAATATTCTTTTCCTATCGTTTATCTTTCTGGCAAGAATTCCGAGTGCACAGCACCACGATAGTCAAAGAAAACAGTCAACAAGACTTTGACTAACAATCGATGGAAGACAAAAAGGAAAAATCGCCGCGAGTACGAGACACAACTCTGGAAACTGCGTTTAAAAAAATGTTGTGATGATTGGATAATTCGTTGGCGTATGTGTATCGTTTCTGAAGGAGTATACATTTAAGGTGATAAAATAAATTTGGATGAATAACAAACATTTTTTGTTTTATTGACCCAGTCCCGATACTTTTTACACAGAGTAGTATATAATAATGAGTGACCTGGCAACCCTAGTCGCTAACCATAATTACTACCGACTGCATGACTGTTCGCATTCGTTAAATTTTGGTAAAGCTTCAAGCTAGAGTAAACTTCTGAGCCATAGGTGTGGACTCAACAGGTGGAGGTCTGTGCCCAGCAGTGGCAAACCACACAAAAAATACCAAAAAGGCAGAAATGCCTCTTGTACCGACATCTACAATTAATACGCACAAGCTTCTAGTCAATATGTACATAGATCCTATGAAGAGATATCGGGGACGACCGACAGATGGCACCGTGAAAGCAAATTAACCTACATCACGGTATCAAAGAATTACAGCTCATTAGTATAATAATTATGTATATATACCTACTTACAGAATCCCGATATGTTACCGTCGCTTAGTCGGAGGATCCTCCCTTTTCAATGGAGAAGTGGCAAAATAATTATTGTCTAGGTAATAATATTATAATAATAATATTATAATTACCTATAAACAAAATTTTCTTGAGCCTACTTTTAAGTGAGGTAATAGAACCGCAGAAAAAATAATTGGGTGAATTTCCCGCAGCCAAAATTTGCGTGGCATCAATGAAATCGGTACTCAAAAACAAAGTTCTAATTTTCTAATATTTTTTTCCGGTAAACGATAATAATACTTAATACATTAAAATTAAATAAAATCAAATTAAAACTTATTTATACATCAAAATAAAAACATAAAAAATAATATTAAATCTAAGTCACAAAAATAATTAAAATAAATGTCAACAATAACCTAAAATAATAATTTAAAAATATGATCAAATGTCATTTCTTCAATGAAATTCCTACACTAGCAATCCGACTCGGGCCATATCCGACCCAAAGGTCCCCAAGACGCTTGCAGCGTTTCCACGCTGAACCGCCAAGGAGATCCTCTGCATGAGATATGCCCCAGACCGGAAGTCAAGACCACGGTTCCTCAAGCGGTGTCCTATTTCCTATAGGCCTGGGTCTCCTACTTACGCCGTAGATCGCGTCCAGCGTCACGCCGTAGGCCGCGTCACAATGCTCATTATGTCTACGCGCCAACGTCGGCGTGTGAGGGAGACCGCATCAGTACATTTCTATAGTGAGCATCGTGACGCGGCCTACGGCGTGACGCTGGACGCGACCTACGGCGTAAATAGGAGACCCGGGCCTTAGAAAGGCCTTGCCCAGTACTCCCCACACACCTGTGGTCTCCGCAGAATACTTATGTCGATTTCGAATTCGAATTTAGTTAGTGGAGGAGCACGTCATACGGTACATAAAGTCTGGTTTTTAATCTCAGACACTAAATTGACACGTTACCAAGTGACCCATAAAAATTCTTATGGAAAAGTTAATAGTTAGCTTAGCTTTCGCGAATGTAGGACAAAAGTTGTTTAGAATGGGCGCTAGGGTAAACAGTTTTTGGCTTGCTAATTTGCTATACCAATTTAGCATAACCTGCTGTGGTCTGGGGGGTCACTCACGAAAACGGCACGCCTAATACAACGAGATAGAGTCAGGGTTAGCGCTGCAGTTTGGTTTTTCCGAAACTATGGATAGCTGCGCTAACCACGGTCGTCGATTTAGAGAGTGAACCCCCTCGAGGTTTATTTTCCCCACCCTGACCAATGAAGGCTAGGTTTAGATTTAATGCAATAGAAATAAATAAAATGATTTAGTCAAATTAATAAAATTATTTATTTGTGTACTAGTACATCATTAATAATTTATTTAACTTTGTTGACGAGAAGATGGCAGATGGCAGCACGATAGTCTTCAGGTCTGGAAAACACAGGTTTCAATTTAATTCATGCAACAAATAGAACAAGTAATAAAAGTTAGAAGGCAGATAGCTTCTATGGAACCGACGTATGCAGGTTGAGGTTGTGGCAACATTGTAATAGTAAAGCTAACAGTCACTCAATCTAAACAACTTTTGTTAATTCATGAAAAAAAATCTTAATATACTCTGATTACGGGAGTAAGTCGTACTGAATGCGATGCGACCGTTGCGAAGGATGCTGAAAGGTGGACGCTTTCCTTGAGAACGACGATGCTGGGGAACCGGGCTTACCTCAGTACTTGAAATGTCAGCTTGACACTTAGCTGTCGGAGCTGCCGCCACCGCCGCCGCCGCCGCCGCCGCCGCCCTCCCTGGGCACGGCGGCCGAGGCATATGCCACCATCTGCAAGTAATGTCAACACTATACAACCGATTTTGATAAAATATACCTAAGAACACTCGGGGTATAATTACCTGCGGCCAAAAAAAAACAGCTGTTTGGGAGCTACCACAGATATAGAGATACACACACCCAGATATACAAATTGTAGACACAATATGAAACATTTATTATTATAACACCCCTATTTTGTCGAGGGTTACTTAAGTATAACTTACGGCCGACTGAATGGCGTAGTGGTTAGTGACCCTGACTACTGAGCCGAAGGTCCCGGGCTCGATTCCCGGCTGGGGAAGATATTTGTATAAACACAGATATTTGTTCTCGGGTCTTGGATGTGCCCGTAAAATGGCAATAGGCCCGCCCCCTATTACATTGGGACTAACATAAACACTGGCGAAAAGTGGGTGCAGCAATGCACTTCTGCCTACCCCGCAAGGGAGTATATTAGTACAAGGTGTGAGTGTTTATATTATATTATATTATTATAACTTACGGCGTAGATAGCGATCACGACTGCTGTAGCGAACTTCATGTTGCAAGATGTAGAGAGAGGATGAGAGTGACTCTTAGACCACCGACTGCAGTTTAAATACTGTTATTTTGTTTGTTTCTTATGCTAATTTAAAAAAATAAACGGCTCTTTTAATAAAAAAACGCTGCCATCTTTATTGATATAGTTGTAATTTATGTTATTAATTTTAATTAGCTAGGCATCTAAATAATAATTATTGTCATTACCTATACCTAGTTAAATATTCAAAGGTTACAGAAGTCACCTAACTGTCGCAAGTAAATAGGTATTGGTAATACCATTTAATGGATAATCATCATCACCGGCTCCTAATCTTCCACTGCTGGACATACGTATACAGGGTTATTGGTAAGTAGACCGGATCCTTTCAGGAGGCGATAGAGGAAGGCATTTCCAGTCGATTGAACCCTATAATGCATTATCCAAAACTTAACCATTTCTAAGATATTTAATATTTAAGTTTTTTTAAATTTTTTGCCAAAATTTTATGTTTAAAACCGAAAATAAAAAAAAATAAAGATAAAGATAAAGATAAAGAAACATTTATTCGACACATAGCCACATTTCAATATATTTTTTGGTTGCTTGGAAAAGTAATACCTCAATAAACTAATTAAAATAATCAAATATGCATTATTCGACTTAAATTAGACTCAAAACCTCGAAATAGTTTAACATTTTAAAAAAATATTCAAAACACAAAAACAAATAAATTAAATTAAAAAAGAATTTCAATTTCATATAACATTTTTTTGTGCACTTAAGCTTAAAAACATGGTCAACTTATAAGCTTTCAAATAAGATATTTCAATATCAAATCGATTTATGTATCACCAAGATATGGCCAAAACAACCAGAGAAGGCGGAGAAAACTCATATTTATTTATTATTTTATTTATTTATAAGTCTGTCCCACCAGAAGGGCTAGCACAGGGCGCATTTAAGATGTGACAAAAGTTTTGCATCGCACTCACTCACATCGGGCAGCCAAAAGAGCGAGCGCGACGGAGAACTTTTGTCACGTCTTAATAGCGCACCGTGCTACAGGGCCAGCATCTCAATGTCCTGAGCGTCCTTATCTTCGTTCTACCAAAACCGTCGTTGGTCTTTATAGAAGTAGCGGTACATACATTTTACTTAGCCAAGTGTCAAGTCATATTAAACTCGGCCTGAAATAATCTCGTTCTATAACTCGAGCCGTGATCGTATTTAAATGATTGTAAAAAAACTAAAAAAAGGTTTTTCAAGGTGCAGTTATTCTGTCATTATAATATTATATGTAGGTACCTAACTACATTTTGCTTTTGATAAGAACGAGCACCTTAAAAGACTCAGAAGTCATAAATTGCAAACATTGTAATGCCGCCAAATCAAAGAGGACACTAAGTCAATGATAGTTCAATTTGAAGTTCATCTTTTACATTTTTCAACACCTGAATAACTGCCACTTTGATGTTTACAATCATTTAAATACGGTCACGACTCGAGTATAGGTGACGTGACGGTGGCGGCGCGCGGGGGACCAACGCTCTAAGGGCCAGTTTTTTTAATCCCTAGTTAACTTAAACAATGGTCAAAAATGCCCACCATTAGTTAAATACAAACTTATAATTTCAAACAGTGTTTCTAACAAAGTTGGAACGAATGCTTGATTGTACGAAACTTGTTCGCGAATAATTTGGAAAATTTAATGAAGAAACGCGGAGAATACAAAATTGTAGGGGATAAGAATAATTTAATGAAGCAGCTCCCAGATGGTGCCTTATGAAGTATGTTTAGGCAGGAAACGTGGGTATAATCTACGGATTACATAATTTAGCATTCGGTAAACTTACAGCGTACAGCCACCATCTATGAGAAATTTTAGTGTACCTACTTATTCTTATCGTTTTTTTAATAACAGTAGAGGCAGTAAAGACTAGGGTTCGTTGAAAAGATTGACTGTAGTCAGTTACCAGATTCTTATGTCACAAATAAATACAGTTGTGCAGCTCATACTCATACATGCTGTATTGCTTTACTTTTTTTACTATTTAAAATAAATGCTGCGGCGGCGGTGGCAGCTCGGGTGGCGGCGGCGGCGGCGGTGGCGGCGGCCGCTAACTACATTCCCTGGCGACACAGACCAGACACCTAAACAGATTTTTGTCTCTCCCTCATCTCTATGGATGATTGATGTTAATAAACAATAATTTGTGTACAACCTATTTAATTCTTTTTATCGAATTCACCATAGTATTTTATCTGCATTGTGCTTTGGATTCAATGCTAGATTCATTTGAACGAAAACCCATGTGTAATGGCTGTCCATCAATGCAAGGCTGGGATAGCACCCCCTAGCATACGGCGAAAAGTGGCATGTTCTGTTGAGAAAGCCAAACAAGAATGCGACTCCAGACATCCACTTTACTCACATACTGCCGCACCTTCCCGCCTTAAGAGCCGCAAAGCGTTTCTAAATAGTGAGGTGTCCTTAACAGGTGAAAACCCACAAAACGTAAGGTTAAGGCTCTGGGAGGAAAAGCAGCCCCAGGATCCTTTCCTACCTTGAGAAAAAACTTGCTCCCGGTAACAGTCTTCCCTGGCTCATTAGGAAGACTCTAAATCGGTTGCGAGCAGAGGTAGGCTGCTGCAAGGACAATATTTGAAAGTGGGGCTATACCGTTGGTACCAACCTATGCGACTGTGGTACCGCCCCCCAGACTATGGAGCATTTACTCTCCTGTCCCCTGTGCCCTTCCACCTGCACTTGGGAAGACTTACTCCAGGCCAACCAGAATGCTATCAAAGATGCTTATTTTTTGTCTGGATAAATTTAAAAAATTCGCATGTTCACTGACACGATAGAAGAAGAAGAAGAATGCAAAGCAGGGTCACCCAGCACTGTTTGAGGCAATAATCGTCCAATGAAATTATAAATTGGGCTCAAATTTGATCCCTGTGGGATACCCAACATTACTACGGAGCTTTTTGTCTGGACACCATTGAAAACAATATGAAAACAACGATCAGTCAAGTAGAACTTCTTACCAGAGAAAAATCCATACAAAATATCAGAAATACTTTGTTTTATTATTAGATTGTGATTGTCAACTTCATAGAATGCCTTACTGAAGTCTGTACAAATAATTTGGACTTGATTGTGCTCATCAATTTACTCTGACAAAAATTACTAAATACCTACCAGTGGCATGGCTAAGGGTACCCCTTAGCAGGATAATTAAGCCGGAGCAAAAAAGATACCTGTGATGAATATTGAATATCAAATCTTGAAATCCGCCAATCCAAAAAGGGAGCCAATGGGTATTCCGTCGGGGCCAAGCACCTTTCAAAATAGCTACTTTTTACTTATTCTTACAAGAGTCATTAGATGTTTTATAAGAAACATACATTTATAATAGGATATATACTTATCAAAACCATTATCCTCACTGGAAATGCTAGCACGGGGCGCAATTAAAACGTGACAAATGTTTTATATCGCGCTCACTCACATCGCGCAGCTTCAAGAGCGAGTTGGGTATACCTATACCCGATACACCGGCTTCCCCAACAAAGAAACTTACCCTTTGCCTTTCGTCTTTGGTATTAATTGTAGAAAATATGTCATTCGAAATCTAATAATGCTCCCTCAAGGGGCAATCACGTGTATTGATTTAGGTACTTAAGAAGTTATTTTCACTGATCGATGTTTTTATATTGTCTTCAATGGCTTCCAGTCAAAAGGTTACCTCTAGTAATGTCGGGTGTCTCACTGTGTATGTTTGTTATTCTTTGACGCTAACTGCTGAAGCAATTTCATTAAAATTATTATGCAGAATGCTCTGGATTAGGGCTGCCTGTGCACGAGAGTGGAGTGACGGAGCGGAGCGGTGCGCGAGGCAATACTCGTCCAATGAAATTGCAGTTACATATCATGTAATTACAATGATCCATTTTTACCTCGCATTATATTTAAAACTGCGTTCAAACAATGTCATTGGGCTACAAATGGGCTTTTTGTCCCGTACCCCACGGGATTTTTTTTTACGCGAAGTGAGGCTCGAGTCAATTCACCCTTTCACATTTTTTCAAATGTTCAAATCATGGATATTAACAAATATTACTTCCAAGGTTCAAATTAATTTAGCTCACTGCTAACCAAACCATAGGTCAATGCATAAACAAATGAAGAGATAATACTATCTATGGTATGTATTGAATTCAAAAAAACAATGTGAGTATGTTGTATAGAAATATTTGAAACACGGATCGTGAACGGATGTGGTGGTGCCCGTCTACGTGGGTACTGAGGGTCACTCTCTAAGATGAAGAACGAAGTGTCGGAGCGCTGCTGCACGACAGCTCTCATTCGTTCGTTTGTCGTCAATATAGAGTAAACCTCCTGTAGGGGGTGCAATTAGCGTCCGCGATTAAAACAAATAGGTCACACACAAATTATTTTTTATTAACATCAATCATCCATAGAGATGAGAGAGAGCCATAAATCTGTGTAGGTGTCTGGTCTGTGTCGCCAGGGGATGTAGTTAGCGGCCGCCGCCACCGCCGCCGCCGCCGCCGCCCGAGCTGCCACCGCCGCCGCCGCCGCCGCCGCCACCGCTTTCACTGGAGTCATTGTTGTTGTAGAATGTCGGCGATGGAGACGCTACAGCCAAGGCTGAGAACATCTAGAAATAATAATAATAAACGTTATTTAGTTACAAAGCCATGTAGTGCTTCTTCGGAGAAGCCTATGAGCTGTGGATCATCATGTGACATCTTACACACGGCCATCCGAACGCAAGCTAGGCCGAGCCTGCAATATGGGTATCGGACAGCTGATATATGGACACAGATACAGGTTTACTAACTACTTCATCATTTGTTCGTGAAAATACTGATGATGATAAAGCTGTTTTGCGAGCGCGTGTCAAAAACACCATTAGTTCAAACTGTGTTTCTCACCAAAACTCTAAGAAGTATATTTCTATGTTAAAAGAATAGTTAAAAAAGAATTCGATAGACTTACCGCGGCCACGACTGCGAGAATAGAAAGAAGTTTCATGTTGTCAACTGATGCCCAAGGATCGGCCGCCGAGCCCTTATATACGTGGCTCGCATCTACCTAAGCTTGTTATTCAGCAAATACGTTAATCAAACAGGTAAACATTATAATTATTTTGCTGAGATTCGTTACACCCGAGCAAGGGTACAAAGAACAAATCAAACAACTGGCGATGACGAACAACCAGCATAATTAAGTTATTGTTCTTGCGCCTTACTAGTACGAAACGCCCGTAGTCCGGATAGCTTCAAGTAATCATTGAACACATGGCATAGTTACTCATTGGATGGGTGACCGATTTCAAGTGGTTCTTTTCTGGACGCTTCCGTTCTTCGGACGGCACGTTAAGCCGTGGGTCCTGGTTGGTATTTCGGCCGCAGTCACAGGCCTTCGGGTGGCTTGAAAACATCAGACAGTCGGGTTGATCATTCACCCGACAACTCTATCAGCACAAGCTTGCTACTTGCAAGCGTGGTGGACTAGGCCTAAACCCTTCCTACCTTGGAAGGAGACCCGCGCCCCAGCAGTGGGGACGAGACGGGTTGTGATGATGATGAGTTGCATGAAAACTTTATAAGTACACATTATTCGGATGGATCTGCAGTAGATCGTAAGCTTCCTCGTAGTAACTATTCGTTTTGTCAATGAAGTCAGCAGTAAATAAATGGATTATAACGTCGCTACCGACTATAACGAAAACCGTTACTACACATACAATCGGTAACTGACGACAATTTATATCACGCAAACTGATACTTCTGATTTAAATAGTGCAATGCAGACGTTCTATAAAAAGTTGGTCGTGTCCCAGGCTTTCACCTATCGGTATCCTACGTATCGCACCAAATCAATTTTCATAAATTGTATGAAGAAACGGCGCCGCGTCGGAAATTTCGCGATGAAGAAAGTGCGTCTTCTTCATGACGTATGAATTTTTGAACAAAGAATACTGGATGCGATGCGTCCGTTGCGTGCGAGGCCAACAGGTGGGCCCAATGACAATGTGAAAGTGAATTCCGAGCTATCAACAAAGCAATAGCTGAAATATCTTACCTGAAATTCGTGCAAAGTAAATACTTGATGTCATTAGGTTATTAAATTATTCAAATACCTACCGTTCATACCGTAAGTTAGCGATATCGTAAGCAACCTAATATACTGATACAGGTACATCGATCGAAATTAAAGGATAGCAATAGATAGGTCTGTACGAAAAACATCTTTAAAATAGCGGAAAAACAGAAGTTTAAAAAAAGTAGGTGGCTATTAAATTTATTTTATAGTAGTGTTACATATTTTTATTAGATTAACTTTCTGCGAGTTTACTGGTAGAAAATACTTTTAGCATTCAATCTACATTTTTATTATTACTGTTGTAAATTGTACAAAAAAGTGAGTATTCAAAAAAAAAGTATGAATTTTCAGGAACATCATCATAATTTATTTGTACACATTTCGATATTTTACACCTCCAATTGTTTTTTTATCATTTACATCATGGTCTGTGTTTACCTAAGACTGGTATGAGGTGGTTCTATATACCTATTTTACGAGTTTATTGTAGCAACAAGTGTTCAAACACATAAGTAATCACAATTAAATGTGCAGTTAAGTAAATACTTAATGGAAACATTGTAAAGTATTGACTTTCAAATCATAACATGCAGGAGGTCACTCTTACTTGCGAGAAACGAAGATTATTAAACGAAGGCTGATTACGCAAACCGCTTTATCTCGTTGTATTAAAGGTACCAATTGCATGAAAACATGTAATGTTTTTTTTTATCAAACTAAAGTAACCCTACAGGTTTAGAAGTTAAAAAAGTCACTAAGCAAAGTGACTTTAGTGGTTAATATCATGACTTTTTTTTCTTTATCCATAAGTTTCTACATCATATTTTATGTATTTTTATTTAAACGTTATCATATTATTATAGTAACATTATTATTATTATAAAATATTTTATTTTTAGTTTAGTTTTAATAGTTTAGCTATAATAATAATAATTCTATTCTATTCTATTCTCTGTGGGGGTGTCAGTACCTGCACCTGGCTCTCTCGAGTGGAACCTTTGTGCATATCCCCAAGGTCTAAACTGCCTTCCTAAGCTTGAACCATTTCCCACCACGCTGGTCCACTGCGGGTTGGTGGGTTCACATATCTAGATGTGCTAAATCTAGATATGCAGGTTTCCTCACGATGTTTTCCTTAACCGTAAGAGCGATGGTATACATTGTACTTAAATTCAGAAAATAACTCATTGGTACATGTCAGCGCCGGGATTCGAACCCGCATCTCTGGCGTGAGAAGCGGGCGCTTACCCGACTGAGCTACCACCGCTCCAGGGGGTCATTCAGCAAATGGCAGAATCCGGAGTACATCATGTTTCAAACTGGCTTACAAAGAACCTACTCACACTTAACGTTAGAAAAACTAAATTTATCACGTTCTCCATTCGTGAAAATAGTCTTCCTGACTTCGAATTCACGCTAAAAGTACATGCGTGTGTTAACCCAGCTACAAATAACTGTGCCTGTGAAAAAATTGAGAGTGACTCTAAAATAAAATATTTAGGTGTAATTATTGACCAACATCTCACATGGCGGCCCCATATACCTACTTAACTTGTCTGAAAAAATTAGAAAATTGATGTGGGTTTTCAAGAAGCTGCGCTACGTTGCTGATGTTTCCCTCCTTCACTCCACTTACAAAGCGTTAGCTCAATCTGTTTTAACATACTGTATAACCGTGTGGGGAGGTGCATCTAAAACTCACTTTATGCCTATAGAAAGATCCCTAAGAGCGCTACTAAAAGTCATGCATTTCAAACCTATCAGATTCTCCACTTATCAGTTACATACTACCTACAATATCCTGACGGCGCGACAAAATTATATCTTAAGTACTGTTCTTAAAAAACATAAAAATCTTTTATTTAACCCAAACATCATGCTTAGACGCAGAAACTACATTGTTTGCAGCTTCCAAAAACCAAACACCGAATTCGTAAAAAAACATTTTAAATACCAATCTTCATCTATCTACAATAAAGTAAATAAAACCCTTAAAATTTACCCCCTAACAAAAGTGGAAATAAAACGCATTTTATCAATGTTCTTAATAAATTTAACATATGAGGAAACAGAAAATATTATAAACTGAACACCTTCTTTTTGCTGCCTACTTCAATCATCATCTATTTATACCTATAGTTTGTGTTGTGCATTAGTTTTGTATATTTGTTACCTAATCATAACTTTAGTACCTATTATATTGTTATTAAATTTTAGTCCTGTACTTTTAATATTAACTTGTATATATATTTAATCATGTGTACCTACTTAGTTAAATTAGTTGTATTTTATTAAATTATTGTCTTGGTGGATTGAGCGGGGCACCCAGTAATACAGGTTCCCACCTAGTACAGGGGCCCTTGCGAATTGTTTTAACTTGTGTTTTTTGTACAATAAACAATTTTAATTTTTAATTCGGAACAACTTTTGATCTATGAAATAAAAAAATACAATTGATGGTTGATCGCCCAAACGCAATAAGTAATCAGTGTAATTTTCGTTGTTGTATTTTAATTAAAGTGTTTCATCAGCTCCTTTGTGTTGGCATTCGGGATGCAATTGAATTTAAACGTGAACGTGAAATGTGCGAAAGTAAAATCAATTCACGTAATGGTTCAACACTCGATTCCCGATTTTTCCATTAACTGTGTTTATGTTTATTCGGCAACTTTTTTGTTATTTATGATCGAATTTCCGTTCACCGAAACCAATCATCGGTTAATTGACTTTTTTTTGGTCAAGTACTTTTAAGGTGATGTTAAGTTTTTGTACTGCATAGATTTTATCAACATGGACATGATTATAAGTACGATAAGTTTGTATATTTTTTACTGTACAACCGTATTGATTTTCGTATTAAATACCCTTTTCCACTGCGATGTATCTATGTTATGTATTTTACAGCAACTCTGTATACCACTATAAATCCTTCAGAACGGCCATAAATATCTGAAACCAGTCCGTCTACCACAATACTACAATATAATCCCCAGTTTCTAACAGCGACGATGACCCTCAAATAAATCAACCTCAGTTCAGTCAGAATTAGGGTTTGTATTAAGCTGCGTACACACCGGGCCAACGAAGGCCAACGAACGGATTTCGTTGGCCTTCGTTTCTGCAATCTGCCCTGTATTATGTATGATAAATATCCATCGTTGGGAAAACCGTTGGCGTTCGTTGGGCGTTCGTTGGCCCGGTGTGTACGCAGCTTTACCGCTTAACGGAATAAGAGGATGGGATGGCGTAGTAGTGCGCCTGAGTGCTATGTAGAGGGTCCCAGTTTCGATCCCCGATCGGGGCAGATATATTTTTATAAAGACATATATTTTTTGATAAATTGTGCAATAAGGGTCATAATTATGACTACTAAGCTCTATCACGTGAGTACAATATAAAATGCGACTGCGTGTCACCTCAACTCACTTCTGACTACCCTTTCGGGGATTACAGTTGCGAGCATATTATACTTATTATATATTTTATGTTATAAGGTTGACGATCTATCTGTCTACATACTCTGTATACACGTATCACCGTGGATGAATCTATTACATAATATGCTAGATAGTGAAGACACAACATATAATATGTGGTTAGAATCAATTCACGGATGAGCCTCCATGCTCTCTCTCCAGGGAAATTAACACCCACATGATACGTACCTATATACAGGGTGTACCAAAAAGTTTTTTTTTTATATACTTACAGGGTGAGTCTTTCATAGGTGCACATCCGGAAGTATGTCACAGAACTTTTCATTCTGAGCAACTTTTGTTATGGTCTTCTTCTTCTATCGTGTAAATGCACTAAGATAACTTCCTCCAAAGTTTTGCTACTCTTATTGCGAGGTCATTGGCCTTCATCAGGTCTCCTTGACCGCACTTTGGGGCATTAGGGCACTCTATAAGGTGTGACGTAGTCTGGAGCCTTCCGCAACTGCATAGAGTGCTGGCATTGGCTGGGAGCATATCCCATCGCCTCAAATTATCTTTCGTCCGGGCAATGCCAGCCCGGAGGCGGTTTAGTGTTTTCCATACAGACCACTCTTCACCCCCTCCAGCAGGCAGCTCCTCGGCTGGCTGGACAAACCGACGCAAGTGGGAAGTATCGGCTCAACCTGAACTCCTGCGCTGTCTCGTTAGTCAGCGGTTCGGTTGTGACGAAGCTTCTGCGTGATTTAAGGCGCTGCTGCACTGGAACATGGCCATACAAAGGATAGCGCAAGTCGTTCAGTTGTTTCCAGCGCTCTTTGGCCGCAGCGGCCTGTCTGCGAACCGCTGGCGGTGCTATTCTAGCAAGCAGGTATAGCTTATCAGTCGGAGTTGGTTTTAAGCAGCCTGTAACCAGCCGATAGGTCTCATTAAGTGCGGTGTCCACCTTCCCAGCGTGAGCCGAGTTGTTCCATACTGGGCATGCGTATTCTGCCGCGGAGTAACTTAAGGCTAGGGCTGAGGTTCGTAGAACATGCAGGTGAGCCCCCCAAGTTCTACCGGTCAGGCGACGAAGAATGTTGTTTCTTGCGACCACTTTCATCTTTGTGTTGGTGCAATGGGCTTTGTAGGTCAAGGATCGATCCAAGGTAATGCCAAGGTATTTAGGGTTCGGGCAGTTCTCGAGCCATTGACTCTCCCACTGCACGTGAAGTAGGCGCGTCGCCTCGCGATTCTTCAGGTGAAAAGCACATAGCTTCGTCTTGCTGGGGTTAGGACGCAATTGGTTGGCCTCATAGTAGGCAGACAGCTCCGTCAGTGCAGATATCAACCCCTGCTATACACTCTAGAAGGTCTTGCGCTGACATGCCAATGCGAGGTCATCTGCGAACAGTATATGCTTTATACCTGAGATAATCGGCTGGTCGTTGGTGTAGATGTTAAATAAAAGAGGGGCCAGAACGCTACCCCGTGGTAGCCCATTTTTTTGACGTCGCCAGGGAAAGGACAGTAGATGCATCTACTGTCCTTTCCCTGATGAGTTACGTAAAACCTTCGATTACTCAGCATCTGTTCTATGACACGAGTAAGGTGGTAGTCTTTATAATAGTCAGGTTGTAGATTTTTGTGATCAAGCGGCGATGGCTGACTGTGTCGTATTTATAATAGTCGCAGACGTAAAGTTGTAAAGAATGACGTAGATTCACCAACATTTGGCTTAATATACCAGTTTTGTAACACCCTGTACTTATAGCAGTTTATGTGGGTACATATTGCGAGAGTCGTTATTTGCGGCGACAGGTCCGAGTTAGTTTAGACAAATGTTTGGTCGCAGTCAAATGTTTCGGGAACCCCATTTATTTTAGAGGCGCTCTAGCTGTTTACAATGAAAAAGAGGAAACTAATAATCACATACTGAACCACATGAAATAAAAAAGGTACTTATAGGATTTAAATGACATACTCCTAAACCAATTTCTCAATCAATATTTGCACCAGTTTTTCTGCACCTCCTGTAGGTTGGCTGGTAGAAAATGCTCTTAGCCATTAAGCCCATTAAGCCCACCTTTTGTACATGTATTTTATATATATACAATATGAAATTTAATTTAATTCTTTATGCAATAAAGAATTAAATAAATAAATTTCATATTTCTTTGAGAAAGTTGTTCAGTTAGACCAATAGATGCCGTAGTTGTTTTTTTTGGGTGCATGCCAATTATACCCTAATTATCCACAAACGATAATTAACCAACCAAAACAAATGAAAAATCGTTCAGCTTTGAGCTTTGAGGGAAAAAAATTGCTCAAGTTTGGGATTAATTTACACTAAATAGGTGTGTGTTCATTAAAAAACAAGGTATTTAGCGCCTAGTCCAAGCATTTATCTTTATAATTTGATAAGAATTATATGAAAATTCTTGATAATTACGACACAGTTGTTACAATACGGGAGTGTGATTTACTGGTTTTTCAGATTTAATTTACAGTTATCCATAAGCATTTACTTAAATTCGAATGATTCAGCACCTAGCTAAACTCTTCGGCTACCTGTGTGATTTTTTTCAAGACTGTAAAGCATCATTTACTACATAATTCTATGACAATGCCAACCCTCGATTCCCTATTGCCGACCCTTAAATATCTTGGATTTTCCTGAGACCCTTCTTATCTCGAAAAGATTTCCTTCATCCTTCCCTCTATCTATAGTCGATGTCCAGTTTTGCTACGTATACAAAGGGATATTGCAAATTTTATCATAAAGTATTGCTTTAGATAGCATTATTTATAAATGAAGGAACCATTTCTCTATCAGGATTTCTTTTTGTTTATTGACTTGCAAGAACTCTATTCCGTAATGATTTGTAACCTTTATTTTGACATTCTATCCTTGTGTTTGTAGGTAGGTTAGTACATATGTATATCATGAAAAAATATAAGTACCTATAATAATTTTGTTGTGTTCAATTCGTAAGGTGAAATCTTCAATTATTATACAATTTTATATAGGTAAGAAAGATACCTAAGCATATTATTATTAATAATCCTGCAAATAAACGATATCGTTTCTGTACATTGTTTTTAACCCGTCCTACACATATAAACTGTCGATCACCTACAGACAGGTGCTAACTGACTTTGATTGCCATTTTACTGCTGCCGGGATCGAACCCGGGACAACGCAAATAAATATTGTATCCGTTTGTTTTTATCTGTTTCTTCAAGGTTTTTTATTCAAAGAACGGTCGTAAAGAGGAAACGATATGGGTTTAAGAACGCGTGAAAGAAAAATGAGAGGAATTCTGTTCCCTAGTCTCATTAGAGTGTGAAAACGTAGCGTGGGAGGCCCTCCGGCCCGCAGGAATGACTACTTTAGACAAGTAGCTGGTTGTCCTGGACCAATTTAGTTTAGCATTAAGTCCACCTTTTATAAACTTAAACCGGGTGTTGTGAAAGTGGTAAACTAAGCCGAGGCTGCTCCAGGGGTCATCCAACTCAACTTTTGGAAAATCTCAAACCTCTGAGTCACCCCCTTTTGGCCTAGTATGCCACTTTCGAACACTTCTGTATACATATTATTTTGTGTATATCAAACAGGCAATTTATCATCAATTCATCAGTCACCATATACACCGTAGATTCCAAATGAGGCGTTAAAAAAACAAAATACAGTCAAACATCACATTATTTTGCTATCAACTATATTTATTACATTATCCACGTAAAAAAAACTAAGGTAATAATAAGCCTTTTTGTCTCTATAAAGCTCCTTACACACCATTTATTTCCATTCCGTCCGCACTTTATAAATAATGTATAAGGGTACCTTCACATTTGTCTGGATCTCCCTCGCTAAGGTAGCAACAATAAGACATTTTATACAGGGTGTTGCAAAAATCTTATTTAGCTTCTCGGGTGCCTTACAAAATGTCTCCATTTTGTTTTTACTTTTGTGTTTTTTATTATAATCTTATTACCTACAAGGTATAATTATGCCTAGTGCTAGGAAATGTCATTAGAACGAGAATCATTCTCAAAATTGACATAATTATTTTAATAATTGAACTTTGAATCTGGTAAAATTTCTGTCAAACTTCCCATTTTCACGCAATATAGTGCCTGGCAGAGAAACTAGGTCAGTTTAAATGGGACGTCAGGAGCCGGGTGCTGTAGAGATATATATATATATATATTCAAACTGTGCAGCGATTATAAGATTCGAAACCTCCGTTTACTTTGCGTATCGTCAACTGTCACTGTCAAAATGTAAGGCAAATTTGTTAGTTCCAAAAGTGACATTTCCATGTTAGGTGGAATTTCACCGAACGCTAAACGTATTTAGTTGCCTGTCATACGTCTGTCAGTTGGTACAAAATGTATTTAAAATTTGATTTAAATACTATTTTATATACGTTTAGCGTTTGGTAAAAGTTTCGAAAATAATATCGAATCCTCTGATCGCACCTCTGAGTACCTTTTACCGGGGGAGCCTCACCATTTTCTACAAATCAATAACGATTACTGTTAAATTGAAATAAGTCGGTAATCCTCAACACATAATTAATTGCGTCGATAGATTATTTTGTTCATCACTGTTGCTTTGAAAGTATAGAGATATAAGATTTGATTAGATATTTAATTTCATCACATTCGTACCCCACCCGAAGTTAATGGTTTGATAAAAAAAATATCTTTCTTAACTTCTCTTGCGTTATCCTGGTTCCACTCTATATTATCTAGGTATTTCATTTCAGTATCGTCTCCCATGTCGTTATTCATACAATTTTATTATCACGCTAACTTTCTTCATGTATCACGAAATCACTTAATATTAGGTACCTAACTTTCTGTTTCCTTGTTTTTCAGGTAAGTATCTACACGATGGCCTCACCCCGCCCAGGGTTTTAGGACCACTAGGTGCAATGCCATACACATTTGGTAAGATTAAGATCCACAATTAATTTGAAATATGAAACTGAATAATTACTAACAATGATACATACCTTGACTACGATACAGGGGGTTCGCGAAGCCTGATATTAAATAGGCAATAATAAAAGAACTTATACAAAATAACTGCCCGTTAATACATTTTTGGTTGTCAATATTTAACTTAAACTGCCTACAGTGAAACCAACCCAAACGTAGCAGCCGTTGAAATATAACTCTTATACAACACGAATTAAGAAACACTGTGAGACCTAAGTACTCCGCTTTCTTGTGTCCTACTGTGTATACTTTACCTATTTTATGTCTATTTTAGTACCGTGATAGTTAAACGCCTTCATAACTTTTGGGGAAAGTATCTTGTAATAATTTAATTCTCCCATTTGAGTACTATACGATGAGAATATAATTTACCCAGACAGTCTGTTATAGAGCTTTTCAAACACTAAAGGGTTTTCTAACGAAACTGCGAATAGTTACAAGACTTTTGTTGCGAAACTGATGTCAGTTTCTCGTAACTCAGTTCAGTTCCGTTACAATTTCAGGTATCCTTACGCTGCATCTATTCTGCCTTTCATGACCGTCTGGGATTCGAACCCGCGTCCTTCGGCACAAGAATCAGCGGTGCTAACCGCTGCACCATATTCTTTACTTCATCTATGTACCTTTTCACCTGTGTATACTGTTACTGGGAATGTAAACACATATGTTTTATTTATCTGTACTCGTGCACTTACAGTTATTGTACATAACTAAAATAAATATTGTTCATGCACTCTACACACATGCATTCGTTCATTTTACCACGCAAAAAAAGAATAATAAGAGATCGGTGTTTCAATTTGCATATTTATTATCAAGCGATCTATGTATGTAATCCACCGTTAACGTTATTATATTATATATGTTACTGTAAAAGCCCGAACAACGGTAAATCCTAAGATTTACGCGTAAAACCTAAGATTTACCAACTCTTAATGGTAAAAGCGGGCTTCAGTGATCGTAAATGATCACTGAGGTTTAGCAACAACATGGTCAGCCATTGGATGGGTGACCGATTTCAAGTGGTTCTTTTCTGGATGCTTTCGTGCTTCGGACGGCACGTTAAGCCGTGGGTCCCGGTTGCTGCTTCGGCAGCAGTCGTTAAGCCAAGTTAGAGGCCTTCGGGCGGCTTGAAAACGTCTGACAGTCGGGTTGCCTACTTACCCGGCAACTCGCTCAGCACAAGCTTGCTTGTGTGAAAAAATGTAACTGTCTCAAAAAATGCTCGTCGAAGAAATGCACTTGCAAGTCATCAGGATTACTTTGTAATTCAAAATGCCATAACAGCACTCCGTGTTGTAACAAGTATTTTTTTTAACCTAGCTACCTATCTTTAATAATAGGTAATAATTAATCTTTGTTTTATTCCCAAAACCAACTTTAACTAGGTGTCAGTAGTAAAACCTAGCTTTTACCAAATTCTAATGGTAAAAGCCCGAAAAAAATGACCCATTTTCACAAATCCTTACATTTACCAACTCATGTTGGTAAATCCTAAGATTTACTGGTAAATCCTAGGATTTACCGTTGCTCGGGCTTTTACAGTAACATATACATACCCAAGTGCCAATTTTTCCATAGCCGTTTATCTAACCGACCAGGGATGGTTAGTCAATTATACTTCATCTCCATATAAAATTCATGACAGATGTGTCAAAACTCAACCAAATTTGTGATTATTTCGTATTTTTTAATTATTTTTTTTTTAATTATTCTTTTTGGTATATTGTGTACTAAATTAATCAGGCTGTATACACATAAGTTTGGTGCTAATACTAGAACTAAGCTGTAACCCTGTCATCATTGTATTGCCTTGTATATAGCACTGTTTTGTGTATCAATAAATTTAAAAAAAAAAAAAAAACCACTACTCCCTGGTTATGCTCTAACTGACTATGAAGAAATTGGCACTAAGCCTGTCAAAGCCAAAGCCACTCTCACACTCTGTCCTCAGCCGTTTTTGGCATATACGACCAACTGTCACTTCAGCTTGCAGCTTTTTATTGTTTAGGATTTATAATGTAATACAACACAACTTCTTATCGTATCTATCACTGGAAGAAGGGTTATTTAGTGATAAGCTCCCCACAGAGCACCCAGATACGCCGGAGACAGCCGTGGAATGGAATATATTCGCGTATTTGTTACCAGGGCGCCATAAATCCTGCAGATGTCTCTTTAAACGTAGGGGATTATTCTGGTAACCCTGGAGATAATACAGGCGGACCCAAAAGTTAACGTCAACGCCTTCAGCAAATTTATAAAAGTGTCAATATCTCGAAAACTATCGACTTTTTACTTAGGTCATGTTGCAATATTCTGGTAACTCCTAAGCTGGCCTATCAGCCTTTCATTGACTGTTGGGACTATCTGTATGTATAATGGATAAAAAGACCGCATGACATATCGCCAACTGGGCAGTCAGTACATACAGTACATGCGCAAATCTGACAGACTGCGTTGACAAACGCTAATCTATAGCTTGATAGCTAGTGTTTTAACTCGCCGAGAAGAGGAAAATATATAGGTCCCGATTGTTATTTTCTTGACACTATCGACGTTTATTATCTAGCGTGTTACATAAATACATCATAAATTCATTTGAATAACCTACAGTTACTAGTTTCAATATCAAAGAAATTATGTAATTACCTACATATATTCAATTTAAAAAAAATGGCATGTTTATTTATTTGTAAATTAATACTTTGACATTGTTTTTCTATTTTATTTTGATGTTTTCACTAACATAGACTAAGGACACATTGTTATTAACACATTTTTATGAATTTTATGGATAATACTTTGTAAACTAAAGCTAAAATAAATTTTTGTATTTAAAAAAGCTTGATTTCGAATCTGGATTTCTTATCTTTGGAGTCACGAGAATCGTGCCCCGGCGGGGCGCCCTGGCGACACTGTCACGGATTCGGGGAGAAATAAAATAGGGCGTTATTCAACCACAGTCGGTGTAGTATTAGTTACCTAAATAAATTCAAACTGATATCCTAAATATATATTTATATATTAATATTATAAATGCGAAAGTAACTGTGTCTGTCTGTTACTCTTTCACGCCAAAACTACTAAACGGATTTAAATGAAATTTGGTATACATATGGTCTAGACCCTATGAAAGAACATAAGCTACTTTTTATCCTGGAATTCCCATGGGAAAACTTTTTAAGGCGAAGCGAAGCTCGCGGGGGAACAGTTAGTGTTACATAAATTGTAGATATAGATAATAATTGCTAGTATACTCTAATCCTCAAGTGACTAGAACGTAAATACAGGGTGAAATTGAATCAATACTAGACTAGACTTCCTCAACTCAGGAAGAGGGCTTTAAGGGGGGTTAACGTTAACCTATGAAATCGATTGCCAAGTTGTATAAAATAATGTATACCAGTATACAACTTTAAATATCTATAAACCTCATTAATGTGTAAATACATACATACATACATATGCTCACGACTGTAATCCCGAAGGGATAGTCAGAGGTGACTCGCAAGCGAGTTACATGCTTTTCGCTGTACATTTATACATACGTGATAGGTCGCGCGCCGTGTCGCCGTTTTTGACGCTGCCGTCCGAAGCACAGAAGAAAAGAACCACTTGAAATCGGTCACCCATCCAATGGCTCACCGTGCCAGTTGTTGCTTCACCTCAGTGATCGGTTACGATTACTGAAGCCAGCTCGACTACGGACGCTTCAATGTATAAATATGTACGTATAATATATGTTAAGGCTTGTGGTTTTAACCTGTCTCTGTAGAATAAATACTTTCGTAATTTTGCTCAGCTTCAGAAAACAGTTAAATAAACAAAGTTCAGAATAATTGTATGTAAAGTAACTTCGTTGTTATTCGCTATTGCGAAATAATAAATTAAGCTTTATAATTATTACTAAGTACACAAACATTTACATTCAAGGCCTGCTTCCTAAGGGTGTTTACATAGAGAATCGGGTTCTCTGTATCTACCTGTACCGGTAACCTGATTATGCGAAAGCGCTCATGACATTTAAAAATCTGGGAAATGCTCCGTGAGTGAGCGCTTTCGCATAATCAGGTTACCGGTACAGGTAGACACAGGGAACCCGATTCTCTATGTAAGCACCCTAAATGTCGCGTCCTACTAGTAACAGATGAAAAAAGAGGCGATCGCCTTACGTTACGGGTTATGTGCAGTGACCATTATTGAAGATGATAAAAATATGAGACACGTTTGCATCTTTTTATTTATATTAATTTTATTTTTAAAATAACAAAGTTACCTACTTATACAAAGTGGCAATACTGTGACGTCAGTCCTTCAAACACAATGTATGAACTTTATTTCTACCGATGATGACTAAAAAGCCGAACATTTGTACTCACCGATACTCTCGTAGGTACTCGTGATATATCGCGAGCCGTAACGCTGTATCGTACTGGATAATAAACATTTAAATATCCTTCACTTAATGTCTCAGTTCATAAAAGCGAGTATAACCAACACTACATCCAACAAACCCACTAGCACATAAATTCCACAAACAACACTTAAACCCCGTTCGTACAACAGTCGGGAGACATTGTTGGAATCTGCGAAGCGATGGACTTGAGATGTTCCTTCAAAGTTGTCCCGTTGGATAAATTGTTGGAGTTACTGTTGCACAGGTTTGAGTGCCGATGACGTTCAGATACATATTACTATGTTTACAAATAAAACTCGATTGACACACTCTTTAGCTAGAGTTTTTAGCAGATTAACCATGATCATACATTAGGACAAAACCAGACCGATCATTAATATATTGAATGACTCAGTAACTCTAAGCTACAGTCCTATTTTTTTCTTCAAAAAGCGGATACCCACAAATCATCATTTAATACAATCTTTGTTTCTCAATCTTTCATTAAATTAAAATACCAAGAGTTAAAATAGAACGTTAAATCTTTTATTTACACAAACTAAACGTAATAAAGTCGTAATCCATTTGTTTTCAGAATCCTTTTAACTTGACCTGAAAAGAGTCGAATGGAACCGCGGTGTAGGAAAGATACGGATTTTAGAACGATTTCTTCGGAGCTAACTTTAATGGGAGATTTTCTTTGACAGTTTAAAAGTTCCAAACTCGTCCGATAGATGGCATCCGGCCTGTCGTTTTTTATCAGCTGCATTCTGCTGAGGGGACGGATGATGTGATAAATGGTACAAAGCTGTCTCATTCTTAAACAAAACACTTAATATTATAACAGTTGTTATCGCATATGGTTGAATTCACATCCATTGTGTTTTTGTATTGGCTGAAAGGACTAGAATCCAGGCCGGCTAAAAAAAATGCAGTGCCATCTATAATCGGTTTTTGTCTATGGTTGAAAATCTCCCATTCTCGTGTGTGTTTTTCGTTTTTGATGATGTCTTCATGAAGAATGTTAACCCTACGTTATAGTTAACTCTAGGTAAGATAACCTATACTTTTGTTGTTTTTCCATCTGCTATATTTATAAATGTAATTATGGATGTTACTTGACTTGTGAGCAAGAAATAGCTTGTATAAACATAAAAAACATACATTTGAATATGCTATTTAACCTTTAGTTAAGCTAACCAATAAATCCTAAGACCTGGTTTCTCATGATTCTGTTAGTTACAGTCTAAATCACGGATTTGCTGACGACTCGTTTAAGGATTAATACCCTTGTTAATTGGATGAGTCCCATGACGAAAATCTAACAGACCATTCATAAATCAAGCATTATGTGAATCATTCACTCACACTTAATTCAATATTCTGTCATATTCATTGAAATTGGTGTCTATGTCTCTGTGATGTCAAACAACCTCAAACAACCAAACTTTTTGGTTTTGAGGTTGCCATGGTTACTATTTCTATCGAGGTTGCTTTTTGACGTGCGTCATTGAAAATAATATCATTACGCCATGCTCTTTGAAAAACAATACAACGAACTAGATGGAGTGTCAGTGCAAAAGAAACGACTCAACAAATAAAAAAAAAACACAAAAAACACGCACTCACGCCTTGTACTAATGTACTCCCTTGCGGGGTAGGCAGAGGTGCATTGCTGCATCCACTTTTCGCCAGAGTGTTATGTTAGTCCCAATGTAATAGGGGGCGGGCCTATTGCCATTTTACGGGCACATCCAAGACCCGAGAACAAATATCTGTGTTTAAACAAATATCTGCCTCAGCCGGGAATCGAACCCGGGACCATCGGCTCAGTAGTCAGGGTCACTAACCATTACGCCATTCGGTCGTCTAACAAATAACACATCAATTTGTAAGTAAGGTCTTATTTTAAAATATTTTGTTAGAAGATTTTTCACTTAATTCAATAGTTGTCATTAAGTCATTGGGTTAAACTTCTTGAATCTTCTATGTGGTCTAGTGGTAGAAGCTCAGCTTCATCACCCAGGGATCCCGGGTTCCATTTCCAGGTAGGGCCATCAATTTGTGTTTCTATATTGCGGTTCCAAGTGAGGTTAGGACATTAAATTAAAACTTTTATCTCGGTTTGACAGTATATAAAACCCAAACAGTATTTCACTTCATTTTTTATGTCACACAACATCTAGTTCGTATATTGTTCATCAAAGGCTCTTCATTTTTCCATCTTGAATTCTTGACAGATGTGTCAAAAGTCAACAACCCGTTGCCTGGTTACCGGTCTTAACCAAGTCTTAACGGAACCCCACAGCAGCAATTAAGTTAATCAAACGATTAAGGGAGTTAACCCCTTGATTTAGCATGAAGAGACACTCACTAACCTTAACAGTCCATCATGTAACCAAACCGAGGTATTTTTAACCTAACCGAATGGTGTGAAATTAGGCCTTAACAGACAAGACATTATCATTCTCCATAGTAAAAAGTCACGTAACCAACAAAGTTTCTATGGAAAGTGTTTTGTTTATCGCGAAATTTGAAATTCTGATTTCAGTTTCAGGGTTTAGATATAGTACCATGCTGCACATGTAGGTTTCGGCTTAGTATACCCTTTTGCAACACCCTGTATAGGTATATTTCAATAGATAGGAAGTACCTACAGATATTTCAAGTATGAATAGCGAAATGAGTTTGAGCTTTAGCCAAAGCCTTTGCGACTTGGTAAAATTTCAGTCCTTTACTATTATTTACTTACTTTTATCAAACGCTCAAAAATAATATTCATATTTTGCTTACGTAAAACGTAGATACATATTTTGGTTATAAACAGCAAAAATAACATTTGTGTTAGCTCAGACCCGCGCCCGACAGTCGGAAGATGAATGTATTTGTAGCCTACAATAATAAAATATGCTCGGGTATTCCCGATAACATGTACCTACCTACCTGCTCGTATGTATCTACAATCATATTGAAGTATTTCTACAGGGTGTTAAATATTGTAAGCCGAAAGGGGATGATTCAGGAGGTCATTCTAAACTAAACTCTACTTTTGAAATAGCAACTCAACTCTATTCTATTCTATTGTCTGTGGGGGTGTAAGTACCTGCACCTGGCAATCTCGAGTGAAATTTTTGTGCATATCCCCAAGGTCTAAACTGCCTTCCTAAGCTTGGACCATTTCCCACCACGCTGGTCTACTACGGGTTGGTGGGTTCACATATGTAGATGTGCTAAAGCGACTCACCTCGTTCTTGGTCGTATACTTCGGAAACTACTACGAATGAGAATATATTTCTTGTTACTAATTTGGTTGAACTAGAAGTGTATTGGAGCTACACACGAGCAGGGCTGCGTAGATGCTTCTTTGTTTAGTTAAAACGCACATAAACTGCACTTTATGTGCTTTTAACGCGAAACAACGTTATATGTGTAACGTTCCGTTGTATTGTCGGTATTTATAGATTTCCTTGTCTGTTACTGTGAACTAAATACTAGCCGGTACAACGCAGTATCACAGAAAATACACAAGACGAATTATCAAAAACATAAAACCGTCAAATTATTTCAATGCAGTTTAGTTAGTTACTTATATTTAAAATTGAAACAAAGTCTCCTTTTAGTATTACCTAAGGAACGCTAAAACCCCCCGAAATTCCAAGCTTAGGGAGGCAGTTTAGACCTTGGGGATATGCACAAAGGTTCCACTCGAGAGAGCCAGGTGCAGGTACTTACACCCCCACAGAGAATAGAATAGAACCCCCCGAAATTTAACACTAAAAGTCGCATAACTTTTAGAACTGCTGAACTGACTGTAATGAAACATGGCTACAGGAACACACGAGGTAACATTACCTACAACCCTAAAAAAACAAAACGAAAATTGGTTCAGCCGTTTGAGAGCTACGTTATCATAGACATAATATATGTGTAATATACACAACACTTTAAACTTATAATACCCCCCATTTTTCCGTCGGGGTTTTAAAATGGCATGCCCTTTCAAACTTCGCCGTCGGACATCCTATATATATTGAGGGGTATACTAGGCATACAGTTATGGGATTATTGTAAGTCTAAACGGTAATTATAAAACAAAGTTCCCAGTGACATTTAATTAAATTTCTGCCTTCATTCAAATAATGTATGTAATGTGCTAAAATTGTACACAATATTAAATTAATGTGGCTCGCTTGCTAATCTCGCTATTGCTACACCAGGTATATCAAAATAGCTGGAATTGTAGTCGTGTTATGAAAAGTTTAATGCATGAATTATGTTTTCAAATAATGAATCCGTTATTTTTGTACAATTATAAGATATAGGAGTTTCCGAAACAGACGAGCATGTATGTGAATTCTTATGAAGGTAGAAAAAGCGAAAGAAGTACCTATGTCAGGTACGTGGCACATGGCTGGCTCGCTATCACTACACGGAGGAGGTCCATAGTCTCTGCCTACCCCTCTAGGAGACAAGCGAGAGCATAAGTATGCAATGTAAAATGTATAATAAAGTTTCAAATTATAGGTATATGAATGTGATGTTTATATTTATGGTGACATGAGAACACCGACAGCATAGACTTATGCCGACAGCTTGGTCAAGCTATGCTTCAAGGTCTTGGGTTGGTAAATTTAATGAGCCAGTGCCAGTCACATGACACCGTACCTATGTTATAATTATGTTACCTTTTGTGTTTTTGTCAGACACTAACTAGTCTTAAATCAGCACCTGTTCTCGTTAAGTATTTGAAACTTATAGCACCCATTATTTCTGGTTGTGAGTAAACAAAACATGAGTTTCATATCAAGTGTCTGTGATTTGGCGCTGGGCGCCGGCTTGTCGACAGATGTCGCCACTCTCACTCCAATATTTACTCCATAACGGCTGTTACAATATTTACTGTCCAAAATGCGTGCTCGAATTATGCCCACAACACCAGTTTTCAATCCCTGACCAGTAGAGCGATCCGGAAAAAGCCGCAGCACATTCTATTCGATAGTCTATTCGAAAGTGCTGTCAACCTGTCAACAACAAAATGGCGGTGTATAGATTTGCGAAAGTTTGACAGCTATCATTCCATAGGTCATTGTCAGAATAATATTATGTACTCTGTGGTCATTCTTTTTGAAACTCATTCGAAAGGTAAAAAGTGTTCGAAAGTGCTGTCAAGTTGACAATAGTCGCACTCGCCTTCGATTCTATTCGTTAGCTCGAATTTTCGTGATACGGGTACATCAATAGGGGTGCTATAAGTTTAACGTGTCAGTGTATATCTCTGTGTATCTTTATCTTGGTAGCGTAGCTCCCAAACGACTGAACCGGTTTTTCGTTTTGTTTTTTAAGATTATAGGTAATGTTACTCCAAGTGTTCTTAGGTATGTTTCATGAAAATCGGTTCAGCCGTTCAACGTGAAGTGATGGGTCTCACTTCCTCACCCTATTAGTATCATATAAGGTCGTCGTTCCACAGCAGCGGAGGGCGTCCCACGGTATGGTCTACTTCTGGAGACTCCGACTATGAATATACATGATAGTGACCGATAAACGATAATCGATATCTGTGTGCGAATCACGAATATTGTCGACTCTAGTGGTTAGTAATTTGATAGACGGTTAACTGGAGTTTGTATTGTTTTTATTAGTTTCTATCGTTACCGACTTAAGAACAAGGCAAAGGTCGTGTCGTACCAAGAAATGAAGGAACTGGCTTGTGACAGACTGCGGTGGTGGCAACTACACCAACAAGAGCAAGGCTCTTCAATTTAAGAAGAAGACGAACGTTACCGACTGGGGCGCTGATCAATATGTTATAGAAATTGCTATCGAATTATCTATCAACTAGAATCGTCAATATTCGTGATTGGCACACTGAAGCCGCGAGGTCAGCCAAGTACTGACCCATCATACATTACCCTCGCTTTCTACTGGACTTATGTGCAAAATGTACTCGATTGCAGGGTAGGCAGAGATGCATTGATGCGCCAAAATAATGCATCTACTTCATCTCATCTTCAACTACTTTCAGAGCATGAGTGATGAAAAACCATTTTCAATATGTCTTGCAATTCAAATATTAATTACGATAATTTTAAAATTAGAATCATTAATCGCATCCTTATTATGGCATAATAAAGTTATAATGATGATAAGTTATGAAATATTGCAGTAAATTATCATCTTGGTGTGTATGTTTCGGGAACTACATTATTGTTTTATTGTACAATTCCAAAATTATTGTATAAAATTTTCTAAATATTTCAACCGATCGTAACCTATAAACTCCACCCTGTATTTAGTTGATTATTTTAATGATGTACTTCATCATTAAACTGCTTGCATGCAGTTTGGCAGAGTGCTGTAAATTATACTGTGTATTGTATTATGAATAAAAACAATAATAAAAATAATAAATCATCATCATCAGGTCCTGGGATTCCTAATCAGGGACACATAGGGCTCGAAGTATAGCTTTCCACTCTGACCGGTCCTGTGCCACGTCTTCGACTTCTGATATAATGTACTTAATGTTTTTTTTTAATCTTTTTCTATTAATGATGCAACCTTTCTCAAATAAACAAACATCATTATTAAGTTTACCGATTCTACACGAAACAGATAAACAAACTAAACACAGCGCTATTAAAAGGCGCGTAGTGAGCGCTGGTGTCACTGCAGCCCCGCGCTCCAACATGTCGCCAGCTACAGCCTTCGTCATCGCCGCCTTAGCTGTAAGTTACAGACAACAATTTAATTGTATTTTTTTATATTTTTCAAATATGTTTGAATTTGAAATCTTGCTGCATTTAATGAAAATCACGCGCACCTTATTATTATGGTGTAAATGAAACCTGCAAGTTAGTTCGCATTGCAATCCTCATGTTATGCCTAGAGACTGTCTAGATCTAGAGCCTAGAGATAGTACAATACAGTTGTTACACGTATACGTAATAGTTCAATTATTATACTGATCAGACAGAATGCAAAAACTAACCTAATTTTAATAAAGTTACACGAGATGTGTTGCTGTTGAGATAGTATATAAATATAAAACTCCATAATAAAAGCCGATGTTTCCTATTTCCTCTTTCTATATTTATACCTACATTATTTTTTTACAAAAGTGGTGTTCTTTTCAGATGGCTTTTGCAGTTGCCGCTTATCATGAAAGTAATCGCAAACACATAATGGTACTTGATGATCAATGATTTCAAAAGGAAGGATACGCCCTTCAGAACATTTTACTGAAACCTTCTTCATACAAACAAGATAACTGTCATCTGTCTGCGTGGTTTCAGCGGCAGGTTTTTGTTGCAAACTTATGTACCTATTGTAATATGCTTTTGAAAAATAAACGAAATAAATAAAATTTGAACTGTGAAGTGACATTTATAATAATGAACACAGTGTCTTCATTTTTCTTGCCAATGGATGTAACAATTATCGATAAGTGTTATCGATGAATTCGAGAACATGGGTTAGAAATACTAATTTCAAATTAATTAGGTATAGTTAAATTTAATTAGGAATGATTAATAAACGAAGTCACCCTTTTTGTCAGTCAGCTTTTCGCTGTACATTTTATACTCACATGATAGGTCGCGAGCCGTATCGCCGTTTTTGAATGAGTACAATGCACTGAAGTTGTCGAGTAAGCGAGTAAGCCTTTCATATTCTCCAGACCATTCATACTCAATGATTTTAAGGATGGTACGATATTCTATCTTCCTTTTTAACCTTTGCATCATAGTTTTTGCAGCCTTTTACAATACAACTAGGCATATTTATCACAAGATTCACAAAAAAAGATTATCTCTCCTTGACAAACAACTGTCAACTGAGGACCGTGCCATTTTCTCATTGACAAAAGAATAAAGAGAGGACATGCCATATCAACGAAAAAAATGCGCTTATAGTGCCACAAACTTATCTGTTCCGGTGAGAGCGAAATTTAGTTCGCTCTCACCGGAACAGATAAGTTTGTGGCACTATATTAAAAATTAAAATGGCGGCTTTTTTCTTGAAAAATGTAAACAAACAAATTGTTTGACAGCTGAAGTACCTTGTGTTTGGATGTCAATCTTGGTAAATCAACATGGCGACCGATCGCAATGTTGTAATTTTAGGCAAAGACAAAACTACTGTTGTCCTTTTTTACGTACGATAACACCAATAAGTTAAAAAGAGACGACGATATATTTTTAAGTACCGATTTTTATGCCAAGTCCTCTTTATTCTTTTGTCAATGCATTTTCTTGATTGGTTTGCCCTGTCCTTACGCTAGTAATATGTCAATGTTGGTGATTAAATTCGTTATTGCACAAAGTAAATTGGTACAAAGGCGAACTATGCTAGTAGCATTCTCTACCAGTAGGTCCTTATCTATCATGGCGAGCTGATTTTCCGCATTTAGGCTCTAAGGTGGGCCATTATGCGTGAAATCCAGTTGGTCCTTGTTCAGGTATTTAACTGAAAACCAGCGCTATATTTACACTGACAAATACAAAATAATGTTGACACGTGAACGGACGAGTCGTTTGTCTAACAAAATTAGTGACAGTGAAAATAAGTGCAAGACGATGTGGCAGGTAGTGAACGAGGAACTAGGACGCCATTCTCGGACCTCAGTCGACTTCACGGACCTTGTGAAGACGCCAGAGGGGTGCAAATACGCCTCAAAAGTGGAGCTCATCACCGCAATGAACAAGCGTTTTGTTGAGGCCGCCACGGAGTGCAACGCCCCAAAGGCAGACCTCCTGATGTACCGCGCGATGTTGAGCTCCGTGCGCCGCTCACTAGACCGATCTTTGCGGTTCAGGCTCTTTACGCCGCGGGAAGTCTATGTCAGCATTACTAGACTGATCCCACCAAAACCTAGTAAAGATATTTATGATATGTCCTGCGACCTAATGAGACTGATCGCACCGTCGGTCTGTACCACGCTGGCTGCTCTCTATAATCGATGCATACGCGAGGGGATATATCCCGTGTCCCTTAAGCGCGTAAAAATTTCACAAATTTTTAAGGGCAAAGGGAAAAAGGAGGACGGGAACGCGTATCGCCCTGTTGCTATTATCCCAGCTCCTGCAAAAGTTCTAGAGAGCGGCATCAGCGCGCGGCTCACGGAGTTCCTCAACGACGCGGACGTGCTGACGGAGCGGCAGTACGCGTACCGAGCGGGCCGGTCCACCACGGACCTGACGCGCGAGGTGGTGTGGCAGGTGCTGCGCGCGCGCGACGCCAACCGGCATGTCGCTGTCCTATGCTGCGACCTATCGAAAGCTTTTGATGTGGCCGATCACTCCATCGTCACGGCCAAACTGGAGCACTATGGGGTCAGGGGACCTGCTCTCAATCTACTTAGCGACTTCATGTCAGATAGACAACAAGTTGTGGTGGGAGAGAGAGGGCTGGTTAGGTCACTCGAGATGGGAACTGAGATCGGGGTTCCGCAAGGTTCGTCGGTCTCCAACATTATATTTTCCCTACTGATGAATGACCTACCTGATTCCATACCTGACGCTCACGAGACGATGTATGCTGACGACGTTGCAGCGACTGTCACTGGAAGCTCAGTCGAAGACCTGGAGGAGCGGCTGTGTGTAGTTGCCGGGCAGCTGGCTAAATGGTTTCGGATCAATGGCTTAGCCTTGAATCCGAAGAAAACCCATCTGCCGCACTTTAACCTGGCAGGTAGACGCGGTTGCCCACTCCAGGTGACTCTTGAGAAGGAGACCTTGTCGCAAGTCAATGAGTCCTGCTTTCTAGAATTCAGACTGGACAGCGGCCTTTTCTGGGATGCGCACATCGACTGGCTGTGCGGCCGACTCGGGGGCGCGTGCTTCGCGTTGTCGCGGCTCGCAGCCACCGTCCCGAGTGAGGTGGTGAGATCGTGCTACTTTGCCACGATCCAGTCTCTCCTCACATATGGGATCGAGCTGTGGGGCCGCGCGGCTGACTGGCACAGGGTATTCGTCATGCAGAAAAGAGCAGTGCGTGCTATAGCCCGAGTTCGATGCGATGAGTCGGCACGCGACCATTTCATCGCGCTCAATCTGCTGACGGTACCCTCCTTGTACATACTGCAGGTAGCCTTGTTTGTCAGGAAAAATCTGCAGTTCTACAAGCAAAGCCAAAGAGCCAGACGCGCGGGGCAGCTGCTCGCCGTCCAGCACCGGCTGGCGAGGTGCGCGCAGTCCGTGCACGTGTGTGGCCCGGAGGTCTACAACGCTTTACCTACTGAGATCAAGGATGCGCCGTCACTGCCAGCTTTCAAACAATATTTAAAAAGGTGGCTTGTCCAGCACGCCTTCTACACTGTGGGTGAATTCATTAGCAGGAAGACTTAAATTATATTGATTTTTATTTTCTCGACTTCTAACTACTGACATTGTATATTCTTATAAATTTTTTAGTCTTGACATTTTATTATTTTTATGATTATAATTTTTTGTATAATTTACCATTGTTTGAATTTTGTACTACTAAGTACATTTTAATGTTATATTAGTATTTCATTTTAGTTTAGGTAGGTATGACTTTATTTTTATATTGTTATTATTATTTTTTCCCTGACATGTAATGAATATTATGAATAATAAATACAATACAATACAATACCTTTAGCATCAAACTGAGCTATAACCGGTTCAGCACCGGGAAGCCACACTCACACCATTTTTTTTAATACTTTTTATTTATTGAATGGCGTAGTGGTTAGTGACCCTGACTACTGAGCCGATGGTCCCGGGTTCGATTCCCGGCTGGGGCAGATATTTGTTTAAACACAGATATTTTTTCTCGGGTCTTGGATGTGCCCGTAAAATGGCAATAGGCCCGCCCCCTATTACATTGGGACTAACATAACACTCTGGCGAAAAGTGGGTGCAGCAATGCACCTCTGCCTACCCCGCAAGGGAGTACATTAGTACAAGGCGTGAGTGCGTGTTTTTTTTTTTATTGATTATGCCTATGTCTTTGTTGTTTCTGAGTTTATTACAAATAAATTAAATACTTAATGAAATTATCTTTCTTTCTTTTTTGTAAACACATTTTCCTGAGGTGCCAATAAATGAGATTACAATATTTCGGAAAATAGATGTGTTCTGTCTAAGGTCCAAAGGGTAAGAGAGCGAATTTTGAATGGTTTTGAGTGAAGTTATAATACAGTCAGGAGCAATGAAAAAATACTGAAACCAAAAAGGCAATTTTTTTAAAAATTGAATTAAAATTTTAAAAAAAAATTAATGTTTTTCGTCGGTGATATCCAGCTCTGTTAATGTACTTCAATGTTGCAGAAGAAGTAATTAAGCTAGCCTTTTCTGTTTAGGAGTAATTTGGTGATTTTCTATACAATTCGATATACTTGAAATAAGTAGGTAATTGAATATCGATTTTCTTATACGGGAAAGTCCCGAAGTGGTTCCGACTTTCATGCAAAGTAGAAACTATCGAGAAAGGAAGGAAGTAATCAAATTACATTTGATAGCTGACCCTCGGTCGCACAGTACCTACTGGGGGTCACTTCACTACCGAAGTTGAACGAAGGAATGAAGAAGAGCTCTAATGCAATCCGTACGCTTAATAATATTAACTGCCTCTGTGGTCTAGTGGTAGAAGCTTCACTTCATGGCCCAGAGGTCCCGGGTTAGATTCCCGAGTGGGACCATCAATTTGTGTTTCTAAATTGTGGTTCTAAGTTTGGTTAGGACATAGAAGGCTGATCACCTGATGTCCGAAACAGTGAAACGATCCATGCTGTCGGATGGGCATGTAAAGCAGTCGGTCCTGCGCCTAGCTCTCTCCAGTCGTGTCGGTCAATCCGTCCCATTGGGCTATGAGAGTGATGGAACAGAGAGTGCTCCTGTGTACTGCGCACACACTTGGGCACTATAATCTACTCCTGCGTAGATGGCTGATCTCAAATGAGATTGGCCGCCGTAGTCGAAATTCGGCTAAGAGGACATTATTATTATTATTATTATTATTACGCTTAATAATAATATGTAGGGACATCTCACACACGGCCATCCGACCCCAAGCTAGGCAGAGCCTGTGTTATGGGTATCGGACAGCTGATATATCTACACAAATACATAGATAGATACAAATTTAATATACCTAAATATCAACACCCAAGACCCGAGTACAAATATCTGTCTTTAAACAAATATCTGCCCCAGCCGGGAATCGAACCCGCGACCTTCGGCATAGCAGTCAGGGCCACTAACCACTACGCCATTCGACCGCCATTCGACTGCTTAACACAACTCGATAGGGTCTCGGTAAGCCTGAGTTCCCAAGCTTAGCTAATCACAACTCTATCCCGTTGCATTAACCGTACCGTTTGCGTGACAATTCTTGTTCGTTAGTTCTTTGATTTAGAGAGTGACCCCCTCTGTAAAGTTTAACCAAAAATAATCATCATATTGTAGGTGGAGACAGTGAGACTTGGAGAGAAATACTTGAAGGCTTAGATTAACGATATATGAACTAGATATAGATAGATAGATAGATAGAGTACTCTTTATTTGTACACCAAGATATAGTATGAAATACAAAAACAAACCTAAAAACTGACCGCATTAGGTTGACTGTCAAAACGTTTCAAGTTCCACCTAATGAGAACCATAAAGTCACAAGTCTTCTAACCAAGCTAATATTAAATAATTCGTGTTATTTGCCAAGACTTTTTTCTTTGCACTGACACTCCATCTATAGACAGTTTCACCGGATAATTCGTCTGTCGAAACCCTTATAACATTGGACTAAGGTTGGATTTTGTCTGTTTAAGTCATGTTATTTGATGAAACGCTCTATAGTTCGTATTAAAAAGTCGATGGCTTTATTTACCCAGCCTGTACCCCGGCGCGGCGCCGGTGTGGCGCGCCGGCCTCCCTGTGCCTACTACTACAAGTCTAGGTATGCAACTGTACAACGATTTACATCCGACTGTACACTGCGAACTTACACAACCTGTGTGTCTATCACAGGCTAACGTGGCAATACGCTAGCGTTGTACAGTGCCAAAAACTTATCTGTTCCCAGCTCACGTAAATGTCTAATATTTCTTCGTTCTATAAGAATTTAAGTTTGCCAGTAGTGGTGATTCGCTCTTGTGGTTTTAATAAACCCATCTAATATTTTAAAATACATTACACTGAAATACAAACGAATTAAAGTTATATATATTTGAGCGACGTTAATAATCGTAGTAACTCATGTGCATAAAATTTAAAACCCAATATAGAAAGACGCTTACTCCACGTCCTATATAGAAATTATACTCTGAAAACAAACATTAATATTAAGTGCGTATATAATTCAATTTAATATGAAAAGCAAATTGAATACAGTGCTCACTGAATGCTTCATAATTTCATTGAATATTTTTTCTTTGTCATAAAAAATAACTATATTTCGAAATGTTGTTTTCCCCATATTTATTCGGTTATAAAATAGGATCATTACCTAATGCTATATTTCACGTAAATCAAATAAAAATAATCTAATTATAGCTTACAAAGTTACAACAAAGTGCTCATATTTTTGTGAAACAACTCGAGCACATTACGATCAAAGACTTTGGCACAAATCCGGCACAAACCCTCTTAATAATAAACTGTACGGCACAGCACATGCATCATTAGTAGTAGAGTAGGTATTGTTTATGGTTTTTTAAACTAGTATTCAGGTATATTCTCATTCAGATAAATTTTAAATTGGATTTATACTATTTATCTGTTATTTTCTTACATACATACATATGCACTCACGACTGTAATCCCCGAAGGGGTAGTCAGAGGTGGCTCACAAGCGAGCCACCCACTTTTCGCAGCACATTTGTACTCACGTGATAGGTTGCGAACCATATCGCCGTTTTGGGATAAGTACAATGGATACACATCTAGAATCTAGATGTGCAGGTTTCCTCACGATGTTCTCTCGCATTTCCCTTCATTTGTCCATATCTGTGCCGATACATGTGTATACTCAGTTGGTTAAAACAGCGTTTAAATATATGTACTCTTCTGTTGTGTAATTTTCCATCTGAAACTATATAGTTCCCGATGCAGATCGATTTAATGGACAAAAAACCAATAGAATAACGTGTCTACTTCGCCAGACTCTACTCCATTTACTACTTATTATTTCTTCAATAAATGATATAGCTTCAACAGTACCTAACTAAAAGCGAATTTCTATAACATGTCATTGTAGCCGTAACATAACATAAATTTAAAATTTATTGTTTATCATAGAATTTGACGGGTTCAACAGGCAAACGCAGAGTGGGACGCCCTCCTGGCCGCTGGACTGGCGACCTTAGGCAGGTAGCCGGTAGTAGTTGGATGAGGAAGGCTGAGGACCGAATGTTGTGGTTATCCTTGGGAGAGGCCTATGTCCAGCAGTGGATTATTATTGGCTGATGATGATGATGATGATAGAATTTAATAACATCGATGGATGTAGTTCCCTGTACTTATTGTTTATCCTAATCCTAACTAATATCATAAATGCAAAAGTAACTGTGTCTGTCTGTCTGTCTGTCTGTCTGTCTGTTACTCTTTCACGCCAAAACTACTAGACGGATTTGAATGAAATTTGGTATACATACGGTCTAGACCCTGGGAAAGAACATAGGCTACTTTTTATCCCGGAATTCCCACGGGAAAACTTTTTAAGGCGAAGCGAAGCGCGCGGGGACAGCTAGTAAATTATATAGCTTCAACAGTAACCAAAAGCGAATTTCTATAACATGTCATTGTAGCCGTAACATTACATAAATTTAAAATTTATTGTTTATCATAGAATTTGACGAGTTCAACAGGCAAACGCAGCGTGGGACGCCCTCCTGCCCGCTGGACTGGCGACCTTAGGCAGGTAGCCGGTAGTAGTTGGATGAGGAAGGCTGAGGACCGAATGTTGTGGCGCTCCTTGGGAGAGGCCTATGTCCAGCAGTGGATTATTATTGGCTGATGATGATGATGATGATAGAATTTAATAACATAGATGGATGTAGTTCCCTGTACTTATTGTTTATACTGTTTATGACACCGTACTGTGCCGCCAGGGTTGTGCCTTTTTGTGACGAGAGCTCAGCCTGAGCATTTGTTGGGGTTCATTAATAATTACTGGGTAATGAAGTGAGCTTTTGGACTCAAAAGAAAGATTGTATAACAAAGTTTTTAACATGAATAGATGATGATAGAAGTCTCGGATACAGGGATATTATGTTGCACACAAAATGCCTATATGCATATGTATATTAAGTACACTGTATGTTTGATATGAGTAGATGACTTTGTCTGTTCGTCAATTACGGTTAAGTAGGTTTACAATATATATACAGGGTGTTTCAAAACGGGTATACGAAGCCGAAAGGGGGTGACTCAGGGGTCATTCTGAACAACTTACGTTCTAAGAGTTTTGAAAAATCATGAAAATAAAAAAAATATTTCCATAGAAACTTTGTTGGTTACGTGACTTTTTACTATGGAGAACGAATATTTTTTTTCGTGAATTTGCAAAACTCGTAGAACAAAAGTTTTTTTTGCCCTTTTTGCAACACCCTGTATTTGCGTCCTCCGCCACTGTATCACGCAGTATGTATGTATCCCCTTTTCTTCGCGGTGATGGATAAGGGTGTGTGTCGGCTCATGAAGAGAATAAAATGCGGCTTTATGTGTGTTTAAACCCGGAAATGATACTGATGGATCGTGACTGTCACTGAAAATTATGATATGGCAACACCGCCTTTGATAGTAAACAGTAGCTTTTGTTTATATTTAAATAAATAATTAAAATACAATATATAAGTCAATTACCTGTAACCATATTGTGCAGCAGTGACAACATAACCTTAAGTGACTATTTGTGACGGAAAATACCACGGTTACTTCAGTATTTACGGACTTCACAACACAAAGAGGTACTTCAATAACAGTTTTTGGTTTTGAATTTCTCACTCACACACTGATAGTACTGCTAAAACAATAGAATATCGGACGCATAACCCACGCACTCACACTAACTCGGACCGGCTGTCAGGTGGCATTTGACAGCACTTAGTGTGACCAGATTAAAATTTGAGAGCTGCGTTTTGTTTCTGCACCGCGAATCCTTATTCTG
The DNA here is from genome assembly GCF_932276165.1 of Plutella xylostella. Taxonomy (NCBI): domain Eukaryota; kingdom Metazoa; phylum Arthropoda; class Insecta; order Lepidoptera; family Plutellidae; genus Plutella; species Plutella xylostella. The sequence goes on along the minus strand of NC_064000.1, from coordinate 8,831,690 downwards.
AGGTAGCGTGTTATTAAGACGTCCCATTTTACGCAATCACAAATCATTTAAGTAAATGTCTTCAAGGCCAACTACCCGGAGGATGGGAAATGGTAGTCCAAGTACCAAGGACATTAATCTTGAATCGTTGATGAGAGAATTACAAGAAATTCATAAAGAAATAAAGGAAATTAAAACTATCAAGGATGATTTAAAAAGCATAAGAACCGATATGGAGGAGATAAGGAAATCTACCCAGGATACGAGTGATAGAATTACTGATGTCGAGAAGAAGATCCTGAGTCATGATAAAAAAATCTCTACGATAAAAAAACTGGAATCGAATATAAATGAACTCACTAATACCGTAAAGAGAATACAAAATGATAACGAGCATCGAGAGCAAGGATACAGAATGCTTAATATTGAGCTAAGTGGAATACCAGAAACTAAAGATGAGAATCTTCAGTCAATGCTGTTGAAACTGGCTAAGACATGTGACGTTCCAATGGATAGCGCTGATGTGGAATTTGTCAGTCGTGTAGCTCAATTTAATCCAGGCAATGGCCGTCCCCGCTCAATAGTAGCTAAATTAAAATCCAAGCTCATTAAAGATGGTCTGATATCTGCTGCCAGAAAAAAACGGCTTACTTCAAATGCACTGGGACTGCCTGGAAAATCTGCAGACATTTTCGTGAGCGAGCACCTAACGCCTAACAACAAACTCCTGTTAAAGAAGACTAAGACGCTGTGTAAGAACTTGGGGTTTCAGTATGTCTGGGTGCGAAACTGCAGAATATTTGTAAGGCGCAACGACGGTGCGGACAAAACACTGATAAGTTCCGAGGACGACCTGTCAAAACTGTCACGGAACGTTCCAAATTAAATATTTGCTCTGAGTGTTATTTGTTTGTAGTTATTATTGTTGTTTATTATCGTTATATTATGTTCACATACGCAAACTCACATACACAACACAACTCACCACACTATTCCCTTACGCTTGTCTGTAAAATAAATAAACCACTCTCATTGGATATGGATTCGCTGCGATTTGACATTTATTGCAATTTTTATTTATTGATTATATTTTGATTTAATTCAATTTTATCTACCAGAACGTGCGCGGTTTGCGCACTAAAATTAATGACTTCTACCTCAGTACATTAAATTTAGAATGTGATGCCTTTTTCATTACAGAAAGTTGGTTAAATGATGGATTTCATGATGGTGAACTTTTCGACATCAGTAAATATGATGTTTTTAGAAAGGATAGACTCGCTTCGGTCGCGCTTACTGGTGGAGGAGTGATGGTTGGGATAAAAAAGTCCTTGAACGCTTCCGTTGTTGATGTGTCTTGTTTTGTTGACAGTATATGGTTGCAAATGTCATTGGCAGGTTCACGAGTGCTACATATTTGCTGTGTTTATGTTCAACCAGGTCCAAATCACCATGAGCAGATGCTAGAGTTTACTGAAGCTCTTATGATTTACAGAGATAAATATAAAAGTAACTCGGGAAAAAGCCAAGTACCATAAACTGTATAAGCTCTACAAAAATCCCCGTGACTATGATACGTTTGCTCTATTACGCACTAGACAAAAGAGACTTATTAAGGAGGATTATCGGAAATTTACTATTAAATCTGAATGTAACATTTTAGATAATCCGAAAAATTTCTGGTCCTTTGTTAAAGTCAAAAAGGGCACTTCGTCGATTCCTAATAGAATTACATGTGGGAGCAATGTGGCAAACTCACCAGCAGAGATAGTTAACTGTTTTTCAGACTATTTTGGTAGTGTTTTTAATGGCAATGATAATTATAGTGTAGACAACAATAATCATTTCACCGCATGTGATGAAAAATGTTGGAATACTGATTGCTTAGGAACTATCAAGATTACACCGGATATAGTAAAAAGATACATTGATAAACTCGACATAAATAAGGGAAGTGGTCTTGATAACATCCCACCGATTTTTATTGTTAGGTGCAAGGAATCCTTAGCTGTCCCACTGTGTATTCTGTTCAATAGATCAATAACAGAAGGCATCATGCCTATTAAATGGAAAACAGCGAAGGTTGCACCCATTTTTAAGGGCGGATCTAAATCAAGGGCTACTGATTATCGTCCAGTATCTGTACTGCCGTGTATAAGCAAATTATTGGAGAAAATAGTTTATGACTCAATTTATCCATTAATAACTAAGAACATACCAGAAAACCAGCATGGTTTTATGCGCAAACGGTCGGTTGTTTCGAATTTGTTACAGTCATCGTACTACGTACTGAATAATATTGATGGCGGTAATCAGGTGGATGCTATATATACCGACTTTTCAAAAGCCTTTGATAAAGTGAGCCATAACGTGCTTTTGTCGAAACTTAGCGTCATGGGTGTACATGGCAGTCTGTTGAGATGGGTAACATCTTATGTCACCAATCGAAGCCAGTCAGTGGTTGTAGGAGGGGCACGATCTGAATTAGTCAAAATGAGCTCTGGTGTTCCGCAGGGTTCACTTTTGGGACCACTATTTTTCAATGCATACATTTTTGACATCTACAAATGCTTTAAAAATGCCCACTTCAATCTATTTGCTGATGATTTAAAACTATTCCTTGTTATCGATTCATTGAATGATTGTAACAGATTGCAGAATGACTTAATACGTCTACAGGATTATTGTACGGTAAACCAATTAGAACTTAATGCTAAAAAATGCTTTAAAATATCTTATAGTAGAAAAACTAATAAAATTTTACATAGCTACACTATAGCTGATTCAATTTTGACGGAGAAAGACAAAATTAGAGACTTGGGTGTCATCATGGATAACAAAATGATGTTTGATGCACACATTAGTAGCATAATAACTCGTGCTAATAAAATGTTGGGTTTCATAATGAGGATAGGTCGTGGATTTTCATGTACAGAAACTCTTAAACTTCTATATATAACTCATGTCCGTAGCATTCTGGAATTCGGCTCACCAGTTTGGTCACCCCAGTATGAGGTTTATAAGAAAAGAATTGAGGCAGTTCAACACAAATTTATTAGACACCTGGCATATAGGGAACGAATTTTCTACAAAGATAATTACCAATACCTAGAAAAATATTATGGTCTGGATAGTTTGGAAAACCGTCGTGTAACATCGGATATGAAATTACTGTATGACATTATTCATGCCAATATTGATTGTTCTGAACTGTTGTCTTCATTGCAATGGTGTGTTCCAATCAAGCGTACCAGAGTAACTCCACTTTTTAAACCTCTGCCTTACCAGACTAACTACTGTGCTAATAACGCTCTAAAAAGAATAATGACAACCTATAATAAAAACTTTAGCAGTCTTGACATATTTGCAACATCCAGAAATATTTTCATTAATAACGTCAGGGAAATTATCGCTGAGAATTCAGAAGGAATACCTATCTAACAGTATTATTATTTTACAGACAAACTGCATTTAGTCTCCCACAAACACTTCATCAGACACATGCTCACATACACACACATGCACACATACATACAAAAACACACATACATACAAAAACACACATACACACACACACACTCACCCCCGCTTGCGTATGTAAATTTTGTAATATTTTTAAATTTCTTGTTTTTGTAAATTGTAATCATAGTCTTATTCTAAATTAATTAATTTTATAATTGTATACATATATTAATTTCATAATTGTATATATATTATTATTATGATATTTTTTGGCCTTCAATGTAGATACCTTAGTTATTTAAAATATTAAAGCTCTTATATTTTGGTGTATAGTCGAAACATGTAATTGGCATTTTAGTTGTAAGTTCTTTACTGATAATTTATTTTTAAAATAATGCTGTTTGTTTCGCTAATAAATAAAATAAAATAAAATAAAATAATCTTTTCCACCGCCGCTGCCGTGATGGTTTCTTTAGCTACAGGCTGTTTTGGAAATAGGTTTATGGTACATAAAATATATATGTGGGGAGATCGGATCGGATCGGGGACGGCCATCCAACCCCAAGCTAGGCAGAACCTGTGTTATGGGTGTCGGACAGCTGATATATCTACACAAATACATAGATAGATACAAAATACATAAATATAAATAATAAATACCAACACCCGAGACCCGAGTACAAACATCTGACTTTAAGCAAATAGGTATCTGCCCCTGCCGGGAGTCGAACCCAGGACCTCCGGCACAGCAGTCAGGGCCACTAACCACTACACCATTCAGCCGTTTATGTGCGAAATACATACCCGTTTAAAAATATGTACTACACCTAGCAGTCCTTCGACATGTGCAAAACATTGTAAAACACCTTATGAATGGGTCAAATTCGTTCATTTCTAAACACCCGTTGAACGTGGTAACTTACAGCACTGTCATTTGCTGGATTGTCATCGAGCAATATTGTTCCGGCTCTAGTAGATTTAAAGATGTAGACTTATTTATTTATTTGGTACACAAAACAGAATAAAATCATTACAAATTAAGAATATAAGCATTGAAGTACATAGATCTAGATTTCATTCCAAAGCATGCATACACATAATCATATTAATATAAGGAACATGCTACATAATTAATTTATCATAATATCTATCAAGTGTTCATAATTTCATTCAATAGGTACAAACAATTTTACATAATTTACAAACATATTTCAATAATTATAACGATACAATTTTTGTAATTTAAATTTAATTAAAAATTTAAATCAATATAAAATTTAAAAATGTAATAATACTGGCAATATTCTATACTATTCTATTCTATTCTATTAAATTAAAAGTAATTTTGAAAAATAAATAATCAAATTGAAAAAAATAAATTTATAATGGCGTGCTATTTTTAAAGATTTTGGTTAAGCATCCTTTGAATTTATACCTACGGCAGTCAAAAACATCTATGTCTGGAAATGATTGTATGGTTTCATTATAAACTCTACACATTCTCACTATTGGATTGTAATAGGAAGTGTTGTTAATGTACACCCTCAGGGTAAAAGGTAGGTATTTGCGACATCTATTGCGTGTATTAAAATTGATTAGGGATAACAAGTCGGGACAGTCTATCATGTTGTGTATGATTTTGTGTAAATGAATTAAGTCAGATTGTTTTCTGCGGACATCCAAACGCATAATGTTAAATTTATTTAACCTTTGGTCATAACTAGATAGGGTGCGTCCAAAATTACACCTGTACGACAATATCCTGAGAAATCTCCTTTGTACTCTCTCTATGATATCGCTATGAACAACGTAAAACGGAGACCATATGATACAACCGTATTCCAGAATACTGCGGACAAGGCTATAATAGAGAGTGATCGAACTATAAGGTTTTTTAAACTCCTTGGTAGACCTAAGCACGAACCCCAATATTCTGTTTGCTTTGCTAACTATATTTTTATAATGGGATTTAAATGAAAGTCGTTCATCGAAATAAACACCCAAATCCTTTATAGTGGTTTCACGACCTAGAGTTCGACCTGATAATCTATAATCATAAAGGATTTTATGATGCTTATTCGTAAACGAGATCACTGAGCATTTACCAACATTGAGCTGCATCAAATTATTACTGCACCAATTCGCAATCAGATCAAGATCTTTTTGTAGTAAAATACAGTCACTTACGTCTTGAATGACTTTGTAGACCTTCAGATCATCAGCATAGAGCAGGCATGGGTTAGATAAGTTTTCAGCAAGGTCATTTATAAAAAGAATAAAAAATAGAGGTCCCAAGTGTGATCCCTGGGGAATTCCAGAAGTGACCTCTATAGGAGAGGATGTGAAGCCCCTAACTGCAACCAGCTGAGTTCTCAACTCAAGGTATGATTGCACCCAGCGGTATAAACTACCCTTTACCCCATGAGCTGCGATCTTTCTGCACAAGAGAGCATGGTTTACCTTATCAAAAGCCTTGCTGAAGTCAGTGTAGATGCTATCGACCTGACCACCCGTCGCAAAAGCGTTGCAGAGAAAGTTCTTGTACACCAGCAAATTACTTATAGTTGACCGACCTTTAACAAAGCCATGTTGTTTATCTGATATGTAGGGCTTTAATTGTGCATACAAAGAGCTATAGACTATTGATTCAAATAATTTTGCCAAACATGATAGTATGCTTATGGGTCTATAGTGATCACAGTTAGCCTTGCTACCAGATTTGTGTATTGGTATGATGTGAGCAGTTTTCCATAGCTTTGGGAATTGTCCGGATTTGAGAGACTTATTGAAGATTATTTGTAGTGGAGTACTTAGTTCATCAGCGCAATTCTTAACAAATACTGGTGGAATATTATCCGGACCCGCACCTTTATTGACATTCAACTGCTTAATATGATTTACTATTTCATTTTTTGTGATTGAAATACTATGAAGAGTGTCTCGACTAACATCAGGGAGAGGTTCCAATGTTCTAGGTTGCGAGCTGTCATAAACAGAGGCAAAATAATCGGAGAACAGCTCACATATACCCCTTCCATCAGTCGCGATTCTATCTCCAAACATCATAGTCTGTGGTATAGAAGTGTGTCCTTTTTTATTGTTGATAAAATTCCAAAAAGTTTTAATATTATCTCCCAAGGCATCCTCAACTGACTCTATAAAATCCTTATAGCAGGTAGTAGTTAATGCCTTGCATCTAGCACGTAAAAGAGAAAACGTATCGTAGTCAAGCGGATTTTTATATTTTTTAAATCGTTTATGGTATTTGTTCTTTTCGGCGAGACATTTCTTTAGGCTTGCACTATACCATATGGGGTATCTATGAGAATCGCTTTTAACCAGTGGGGTGTGTTGATTAATTATACTATTCAGTTTTGCATAAAATATATCTAAACATACATCTATGTCTTCAGAAGAAGAAAGAATGTTTTGCCAGTCAATCTCACGTAATGAAGTTTTTACCCCTTCGTAATTACATTTACTGAACAAATAACGTTTCGATTTATTTGGTAATAATGGGGGTATATTTTTTATCTGAGGAATTTCAAAAGTTATAGCAGGATGGTGACCGTCAAGCCGAGTCATTGGATCTGCCCCATAAACTTTAATATCTGTTAGTGTAGACAGGACCAGGTCCAAAAGGCGGTTGTTTTTATTTCGTATACTATTGAATTGCTGAAGACTACACATATTCATAGTTTCAAGAAGACAGCAAGCTTTATTATCAGCAGGATCACTGGGAGTAAGAGATAGATTAATTTCGTTAGTTGTCCAACTCATGTTTGGCGTGTTAGACTAAATAGACAAACTGGGAATTTTGTAAAAACTACATTAAAATTGATATTTGTTTAAGCTGCTTACCTACTTCATAATATCTTTACAACTTGGCCTAGACCTAAATGGGAAAAGTTCTCATATCCACACAATGAGCTCAATAACACTGAACTAGAGTGAAACTTGTAAAATAAAATGGCAAATATGGAGTCAAAGTAACAAAAACTACTTTGTTTGTGTCCAGGCAGATGGTGACTAGTGGATTTAACGTTAAAACTAATTTACTCGTACATAGTGGAAAAATAAGTCGGGCACTGGAGGAAACTACCTATAATCTGCAAGTTAGGTAGCTGACTTAAATAAAAAATAACGTTTTGTACAATTATTTTGACGATACCCATTGGTTAGTAAGTATTAAGTCAGGCAGTATAGAAAATTAACATTAAATAAATAAAAATGGGCTATTCCTTTTTTTATTTCCATCTTTTGAACTCTTATTTGGTGGATTCGCATTTCTAGAAGAGAAATGGGAATCCACCTTAAAAATTCCACCTGTATATCTCTGCTATTCGGGAAGTATTTGGTACACAGAGCAGCAATGTAATAAACGATAGTAAGGTACAAAGCAAATACAAAATATTACTTATTCTTGACATTCCTCGCTTAGTGAAGTAACTACAATGTAGGTCATTTTAAATAACTTTTGTTCCACGTCTTTTAAAAATAATATGAAAAAAGATGTTTCCATAAAAAAAGTCACATGACCAACAAAGTTTTCATTTGAAGGTTTTAGGGTTCCGTAGCCAAAATGGCAAAAACGGAACCCTTATAGTTTCGTCATGTCCGTCTGTCCGTCTGTCCGTCTGTCCGTCTGTCACAGCCGATTTACTCGGAAACTATAAGTACTACAGTGATGAAATTTGATGGGAATATGTGTTGTATGAACCGCTACAAAAATATGACACTAAATAGTAAAAAAAAGAATTGGGGGTGGGGCCCCCCATACATGTAACTGAGGGATGAAATTTTTTTTTTCGATGTACATACCCGTGTGGGGTATCAATGGAAAGGTCTTTTAAAATGATATAAAGTTTTCTAAAAAACATTTTTCTTAAAGTGAACGGTTTTTGAGATATCAGATCTCAAAGTCGTAAAAAGTATGTCCCCCCCCCTCTATTTTTATAACTACGGGGTATAAAATTCTAAAAAAAATAGAGGTGATGCATGCTAATTAACTCTTTCAACGATTTTTGGTTTGATCAAAGTATCTCTTATAGTTTTTGAATAGGTTGATTTAACTATTTGCTGCTACGGAACCCTTTGTGCGCGAGCCCGACTCGTACTTGTAATAATAATACATTTATTTCAGAAATCTCATATAACAAAATCAATTCAGCCAATCTTGGGGGTTTTTATCTCCGGTTACGTCATCACAACAGAAGTCGGTCTGTAGGAAACTTGACATATTTTGATTAAATTCTGTGTGCGGATAGTATTACAATGTTGTTGTTTACCGAGTCAACTTTCTGCACCATTCGTGGTTTATTCTTTATTCTTTTATTTGTGTTGGTAATCGTCACGATAAGGTTTCAGTGGAGAAAGTTATTTAAAATTTTGCGCACAAATGAGTAAGTAACTTCGGGCAGCTTGAAAACATCTGACAGTCGGGTTGCCCACTTACCCGACAACTCTCAGCACTAGCATGCTTGTGTCGGGGTCCACTAACCCGTACTAGGCCAGCGTGGTGGACTAGGCCTAAAAACCCTTCCTTCATCGGAAGGAGACCCGTGCCCCAGCAGTGGTAGACGTGATGGGTCGTGATGAGTAAGTAACTGTGTCAATTTAATTAGTTCTTGTACTCGCGCCTAAACTACCTATATTTAATTAATTAAAATTCTTTTCATCCAGTGATTTCCTAGGTAAAAGAAGCATATTTTCTCCGTAATAAAGCTTAAAGGTAAGCGCCCACCTTTCCGTTACGATTCGTACGATAATGATAGATAGACACTTACCTTTAACCTTTGTTACGGAGAAAATATGCTTATTTTAGCTAGGAAATCATTAACTGGTCTGGAAATAAACATTATTTATTTATTTATTTAAATAACCATCCTGTATAGTAATGAAGCTTAAATCCAGAACATGTAAGGTGTGCCCACCTCCATCAAACTGACACAATTTGTAAAAGGCTTTTTTATTAATTCGCAACTTTATGCCCATGAAGCGAGTCGGGGCGTGTCGCACATCAGTGATGGGCTACAGTGATAATGTGAAATTATGTCAGCTGCCTACATAGTGTTGGGCACAGATTTAGATTTAAAAAAGAGCATCAATAGCGTAACCTACGTTAAATACCCCAACCTTCTACAATAAAAGACGCATAACTTTTAAAAGGCTGAGACGATTTTGATAAAATATGGCTAAGACAACTCAGGGTTACTCACATTTAAAAATTGGTTTAGCCATTTAGGAGCTATGCTACCTCAGACAGATACACAGACATGTGAAACTAATAACACCCCTCTTTTTTTCCGTCGGGTATTAAAAAATACTTTCCCATCACTAAAAGTACGTAACTGTTTACATTAAATGAGTGAGGTGATGTCAACAAAGTGCCACATTTTGTCACAGTCGCCATTACAGCCGCTATTCCACGACTGACGGCTTTCAACAGCTTATGCTGAAACTCTGCGGCCGTTTGATTAGCTTTTGAGTTGGGTGTAAAGAAAGAAAGAAAGAAAGAGAAAGAAAGAGACATTTATTTGACACACTGAACAATAAAAAACAGAAACAAAAAGAAAAAGAATAGTACAAATAATTTATATGAAAAGAAAAAAACAGAAAATAATACAAACAAGCACGGTTGCTGTTTAGAGCGTCAAAAAGGCACCAGCTCAGCGTGTGCTGTGCCCAGGAGGCCACAGCGCTGGTTTTCAGCTGGCCCTGAGAGTTGTGACCTCAGTCACGAACGCGAGGTACTGATATTAATTAGGATGGGTTGTGTTGTGTTGTGTGTGTGTGTGTATGTGTGGAATGTGTGTATATTTGAGTATTATATATATAGTATATTTATGTAACACTCGTGAGCAATGAAAAAGTTCCAGTGACAATAGCACTAAATAACCCCAAAACGGAAAAGACTAGCTTAATCACGCTGTCTGCAATATTGAAGTACAGTTAGCTACATACGTAGGTGTACACTTTTGCACCTTGTCAAACTACCTATTAAATGAAACGTCAATGTTTGAATGAATGGATAAGCAGTTTGTGCGTTTGACAAGGTACAAAAGTGTACACTTACCACTTATGTACTTTACATTTAACAGCGCATCAGAATATTACCCAGAATATTAACTAAAAACGTAAATACATTAATCAATTTCTAAAATATATCTGTACTTCCACAAAAAACTTTAAACACTGTTTAACAAGTATTTAAACTGAAATTTGACAGATTTTGTAGGCGCTAAACATCTGTTAGATACTATGTACGTCTTTGTGGTAATGCCCTATGTTTTTAAAAATTGGGGTCATTTGGTGTCTACATTTTGTTAGTGGAACATTTTTATTGCTGGTGAGTGTATTAGTAGGATTTGTTGTTACAGACTTTATTGTATTTATAATGTTCTCTGCAATAAAATGTAAATTACGACTCTTCAGCGAGTGTTCTCGGATCGATGGCAACAGCTGTTGCGTCGTACAATCATTCATTTCATGATAAAATATACGACAGAGGGCGGGGCCGGCACCTGACGAGCTCTCATTGTTATATTCTGCATATACAGGGTGTTACAAAAAGTATGGTATGGAAAGCCGAAAGTTGTGATTTGTTTCAACCAATTTTCTAAAGTCGTAGAACATCTCATCTTATCTTTTAACATCCTTTAGATAGTAGTAATGTTGGTTTATCTTACTGGTTGGTTACTAAGCTGGAGCGAGGCCAAAAGTACAGCCGAAAATAGGCGGAAGTGGCGGACGTTAGTGGAGACCCTCTGCACTTATGGGGTGCCATAGGAACACAACAACAACAATGTTGGTTTATCTGTACTTTTATTTTTCACTAGCTGTTCCCGCGCGCTTCGCTTCGCCTTAAAAAGTTTGCCCGTGGGAATTCCGGGATAAAAAGTACCCTATGTTCTTTCCCAGGGTCTATACCATATGTGCACCAAATTTCATTCAAATCCGTTCAGTAGTTTTGGCGTGAAAGAGTAACAGACAGACAGACAGACAGACAGACAGACAGACAGACACAGTTACTTTCGCATTTATAATATTAGTTAGGATTATGCTCACGACTGTAAAGGGGTGCCAGCCACCCGCTTTTCGCTGTATATTTTGTACTCACGTGATAGTACTATTTCAGTAAGTAAGAAGTTCATTTATTATACTTAACCAAGGTTTTACTTAGGTTATGTTTAACCTCGACTACTGGTTACCTTAATGTCCGAAGCAGGGAATTATTGACTATTAATTACCATTAGATATGGAATGTATGTTAATTAAGATGGATGGCGCATGGGTTACTAGCGGATATTGACTATAATATATTATTAGTGGTCGTATAATATATTGGAGATGTGACATTTGACATTAATAACCTCACTACATTTCACTTAGGTATACACATGATAGTAATATGATATAGCTTATATTTGTCAACTAATTATGACTCCTAGAAGGTACCTATTTTAAATGTTTTATCCAAATCCATTCAGACGGCTAAAGAACCGAATCAAAACCGTAAAATAACAAACTAGCACTTATACACAATAATTTATGTAATTTCATTATGTAAAATTGTAAATAATGTCAAGTAATATCATAAGCTTTAGTTATGTCTCATCTCATCAACCTATCATTTGAGCACGGAATATTTCCCAATAAACTAAAATTTTATATGATAAAACCGCTACATAAACAGGGTGACAAAACATTAATGAATAAGTATAGACCCATGGCACTTCTTCCAGTAATATCAAAAATATTTGAAAAAATATTTAAAAAAAGGTTGATTTCATTCCTGGATAAATTCAGTATCATTAGAGACGAGCAATTTGGTTTTCAAACAAATAAATCAACTACACTAGCTATCTATAATCTCGTAAAAGATATTTCTCAACTAATTGATATTCGGAAACCAGCTGTAGTAATGTTCTTTGACATGACAAAGGCATTTGACCATGTTGACCATAAAACTCTTTTAGAGAAACGTAACTGTTATGGCATCAGGGGTACTGCTCTGGATTGGATAAAAAGCTATCTAGAGAATAGACAGCAGTTTGTTCGTATTGATAGCTTGGTCAATGATGAAATGATGTCTTTTGATTCTTCAACGAGAGTAAATACATTCGGAGTGCCTCAAGGAAGTGTCCTTGGCCCAATATTGTTCCTTTTGTATATAAACGACTTACCTGAAATATCCCAATATAGGTCAATTTTATTCGCAGATGATATATCTATTTTGATTTCAAGCAACAAAGAGGGATTAGAGAACGAAATCAATCTAACCATTGAATCTGTTGTTGAATGGCTTTAATCAAATAATCTGCAAGTTAATCTTGATAAAACTACATATGTCCAATTCCAAAATTATTACAACAAGAAAATGGGTCTCACAGTAAAACATAAAAATAAAACAATCAAAGAGTCCGATACAGTCAAATTTCTCGGAGTTACAATTGATACGAACTGTAATTGGAAATCTCATATTGAAAGCGTATGTAACAAGCTAAATAGGTTCGTGTATGTACTGTATAGATTGAGCAGGATAACAGGCCAAAAGGCTGCTCTTGCAGCATATCACGGATATGTATTGTCTGTCCTAAGATATGGCTTATTGATTTGGGGAAACTCCACAGACTTTAATAAAGCCTTTATTGTTCAAAAAAAATGCTTAAGAGCAATATACGGTAAGAAACAAACAGATTCGTGCAAGCCTTTGTTTAAAAAGTCTAAAATTATGACACTTGTTTCTATGTACATTCTAGAGGCAGCTATACATGTTAAAAGTAACCCTAATCTTTATAAAAAAGCTGGCAACATTGTAAATTTTGACATAAGGAACAAAGAACGCCTAGTTCTACCAAAGCATAATAGTGCCTTGTATAGCAAAAATTGTCACATCATGACTATAAAGGTCTATAACTGTATACCGCATGAAATAAAACAATTGCCTCTAAAACTATTTAAGCATAAACTAAAATATTGGTTGACAGAAAATGTATTTTATTCAATCAATGACTTTTTTAATTATAAAAGAATGAATTATAAATTGAAAAAATGAAAAAAAATGAAAAATTTCTTTATTATACAATTGTTACAAATTTTATGATGCACTGCTTCTACATTAGGTTGCCCTGTGTCGTAGAAAACAGGCTCCTCATTAATGTGACAACTATTAAGTATAACAAAGAGAAGAAAAAAAAACTTAATATGAACTTAAGTTAGTTTACAACTATTCATGCATGTGTAGTGAGTAGTGAGTGAGAAGTGTGTATGTGTGTGTTTGTGTGTATGTTTGTGTGTGTGTGTGTGAGAGAGAATGTATGTGTGTGTGTGTGTGTGTGTATATGGGCGAAGGTTGAATGTGGCGTCTATAAATAGGAAAAATTCAAAAAAAATAATAAATGAAATACTTAGTATACAATATGTAACTTAAACTTGGATATAAAATAAGTCCTCAGTTGATTCGTAATCAAATTGTCTCAGCCAGTTTATAATGAACTTTTTGAAATTGAAGTTCTTGAAATTGACAAGTTGATTGTCCTCAAGCAAGACCATGTTATATAGTTTAGGGGCAATGTAATTAAAATGTCGTTGGCCTATGGCTGATTTTACAGAAGGAATATAAAATCTAGGCACTCTTCTAAGCATAAGTGGTTCGCTAGGGACAACTTTGGAGTGGAATCTTCGCAGAACCTGATAAATAAACAATTTACGTATAGGAAGGACATTCGCGTCTTTGTACAAACAGTCTGTAGAGTATCGGTAAGGTAGACCAAGAGCAACTTTAAGAATAGCTCTTTGAGCTCTTTCGACTTCCAACAAATAAGTTTTAGCTGCACAGCCCCAAGTACAAATACAGTATGTTAGAATACTTTGGCATAGCGCTTTGTAGGTTGAGATTAACAGCTTTTGGTCAGCAGCTAGCCTTAGATTTCTAAAAACATGTATGAGCTTCCGAGCCCTGCCTGATAGGCTTGATATATGCGATGACCAGTTCAGCTTGTCATCTAAAATTACACCTAGATATTTTACGGTGGGAACTCGCGCAAGAACGGTACAGCTACAGTCCCTGACACAGTTCCTGTTGCACGGAAATGTATGAATTTTGATTTCGAAAGATATATCAGGTTCGTTGGCTTTAGTTTTGCTGAAACAAAGATATTTAGTTTTGAGTGCATTAATAGTAAGAAGATTATCCTCCAGCCATGTCGTTACCCTACACAAGCCCTTCTCTGTTAGAACACGTACCTCTGGCCAAGTTTTACCATGAAACAGTACGACTGTATCATCAGCAAACATGACCAGGTCTGCACCAGGTATGGAGAGATTGCATAGACTGTTAATATACAGAAGGAATAAGGATGGACCAAGTGTGCTGCCTTGTGGGACACCATCCAAGTGCATTTGGCACTTTCGCTAAGATAAGAACCAAGTCGCACACACTGTTGTCGGTTAGTTAAATAGTCTTCAAACCAGGAAAGTACCGTACCTCTGATGCCTAGATTTTCGAGACGTCTCAGAAGAATCGGGATCGAGACCGTATCGAAGGCTTTCTGGAGGTCCAAAAAGACTCCGACACAGCTCTCTCCTTGGTCCACGTAATCAGTGATCATTGAAGTTAGTTTTAGTACTGCGTCCTCGGTAGATATTCCTGATCTGAACCCGTATTGGTTAATGCTGATTAAACCAGAATTATTTGCATAATTAATTAACCTTCTGTTCACTAGCTTTTCTATTATTTTAGAAAGGATTGGAAGAAGTGCAATTGGTCTGTAGTTGGTTGGTTTGTCACGTTCTCCTGACTTAAAAATTGGGCAAACAACGGCAGACTTGAACAGTGTTGGGAAGACCCCAGTAGAAAAACTCAGGTTGCATAAAAAGGCGATTGGTTCTAATAGAGTATCGCAATTAAGTTTTAAAATTAAATTATGAGATTGCAAATGAATTTTAATATGTATTAATATTTTGTTATTCTTATTTTAATTTCAATTGACATATCACTAGTACCTATTTAATTAATTGTATTGAATTGGCATAGTATTTTAATTTATGTAATTATTGTGGTGCATTTAATACCTATTTAAGTAATCTAAATTTGTGCATGAAGTAACATTTTATTTGTTAAGTATTTCACATACCGATTCCTCGGTGAAGCATGATAGAAACTGTAATTTGATGTTTAAGATCTCATGTATAACCTTGTTTCTTGTGTATGTCTATTCTATTCTATTCTATTCTAATGTCTCAGCAATCAGCCTACGACGCGCGTCGTAGCAATCGTAGCGCGTAGCAACCTGCTACGAGATTCGTAGCATAATTTAGAAGTTTATTGCTGCGAAAGGAAAATTTTAATGAGGATGAACTTCAACGGTATAACTTTATAGATAAAACACACAACATATAAAGATAAAGATAAGATAAATACTCTTTATTGCACACAAACAGAAACTGTTTCATAAACCATATATTTCATTTTAAAGTTAGAATAAGCACAATAGACGGCCTTATCGCTAAATGCGATTCCAATTTAACTTCTAGCTATATCGACTTGCGTGATCGTAGCCTCAACTTGAGAGAAATAAATATGAATATGCTATCTAAGTTCTTTTGTTTTATTTGTTGTTTGCTGTCTGTATTTCTTTGTGTATTTTTGGTGCGTGGTGCTGGTCACCGAATAAAGAATTTTTATATTTATCTTTATCTCATCTTTATCTATCATCACTAAATTCGTTGCTATCTAAAATCTACATGCTAAAGTTTTATGTGCAGTGCAGTGATATAAAACGGTAGTTATTCCTGCTTTACGACGGGGAAGTCATAAAGAACGGCGTAAGTTATCGTTGCCGACGTAAAGATGGACGTTTTTTGGCTCTTTGAGGTCAAACTTGTGAAGTATTACTCGTATTTGTGGGATAATAGGTAACGATATAACGATGTGGCCATCATATGAAACTCTTTTATGTGAAGGTGCAAAATTTTTCATAGCTTTTGTTTTTTTACTGAGTCCTCTGTTAATAGTTGATCCTCTTTACACGACTTTTATTGTGTATATTGTCATTATAATACACTCGCAAGCAATGAAAAAGTTCCACTGAGAAAAGTACCAAATCACTCCCAAAAGGAAAATGCCAGGTTAATGACGCCGTATGCAATATTGAAGTATATTAAACAGCGCTTCATAATATTACCAACTAAAAATCGTAAATATTGTGATCAAATTCAAAATTAAACGTTTCAAAAAAATTAGTTAATTTTTGGTGTTGACATTTCGTAAGTGGAATTTTTTCATTGCTTGTGATTGTACTTATCGCTTGAATCTACCCAAGTCTATCGTCGCGATCGCGCCCGGGCCAGCCCGGCCAACTGGGTCAAAACTTCAGAGTAACAAAGTGACGTGCGATAATTTATGACAAAATTATTCAACCTTCATGTCAATATTAAATGAATGTGTCTTAACTTTTCTGATTCATGGTTCTCTTTCAAAAGTAAGAGATTTTGCATATTATTCTTCACCTATCTATACATCGATTTAAGTTTTATTTTAAAACCTGACATTTATATTGTTAAGGGTGACTTTTACCAAATGGTAAACGTACTTAAAATTTTATTCAAGTTCGATTTCCAACAAAGAATTGCTTTAACAGTATCCATTCCTAGCTCGCATTTCTCAGTTCCGTGCAACAACCTTCCTTTTCTATTTTCGTGTATCTTTGAACATGGCCGCCTTTTCACCGGAATTTTAATTTATTATATACTTAGGTAGATATATTGAATCTACTTTTGTATATTTTACAACAGATAATGCGATGCTACGGTCAGTTACAATTCATTTACTTTGTAAAAGATTTATTTTAGACTAGTGCTGCCTCAAGCGGTATTGAGTTTATTCATTATTTTGTTCAACTAAAGATAAAATAATGATTATATGCCACCAATTTAAAATATAGCACGAGTCGTGCCATCTTGTTCCGTTTTTCGAGTTTATACATTTGCAAGTTTCCTCACTATTTTTTCCGTCACCGTAAAAGTACGTGCTATGATAACTGTACGTAAATTGCTTATTATTTCTAAAAAAAACTCATTGTACAAGGCAGGATTCAAACCCACACCCTCAAGAATGAAAGCCGAGACCTTACCCGTAACGCCTCCATGACTCCAAAAAAAAACAATCCAATACAGAACAATACCAATATACATTTAATTTTATCGACGGTGAGCCGTCTTGGGTCGTCACTGCTTTAAGCACCCATTCACTTCACGCACCGCGAGCCGTACCCGAGCCGTACCATTCCGTGGACAAATCCGTCATCGCCCACACACTACACGAGCCCCGAGTTGCAGTCCAGTCGATTGTTAACTTTATTGAGCCTTGCACAAGGCACGGGTTCCGCTCATCTGGCATAATCTTTATTGAACAAAACTCATTTCGCATAACTCGTATGGTCTAAACTTTTTTGGCCAAACCATCACTTTGCCAAGACTTATGTGGCATAAGGCTCGTTTCGTCTAAAACTCTTTAGGCACAATCTTTAAACACCTAAGTTTCGTTTGGTCAAATTTATGTTCGTCTATACCTATGTATAATCTTGTTTCTCCTAATGTTATCTTAATAAATAATATATTAAGTATGTAGCAAATGTACAAATTGTGGTATTTTTCTCGTACATCCCGAAAATCACGATATTGTATGATCAAAAAATCGAAAGTTAACGACCAATATAATTATTACAAACCCCATGAGATCGAAACCTAAAAAAAGGTGCGACGACGAGCAAAGCGAGGAGGAGCGTGTTAGGTGCACTTGTTCATCAAAACCAAAGCGGAGCGCAGCGGAGCGTTTTTCAAACAGCGGAAACAATACAAGGCACCAGTTTGCGCTATGTAGGGAGACGCTCCGTCAAAGTTAAAGCCAAACGAATATTATTACTTTGTATAAACCTATGCCATAGCATTATTAGGCTATTCAAGATTTGGCCATACCATTATTAGGCTAAACAACGTTATGCGAAATAACTTTTTACTAAACGAGATTTATGCCATACGATTTTCGGCGTAACGAGACTTTGACCAAACGTTACTATGCAATACGAGATTAGGCAAAAAAATCTTATGCCAAAAAAGGTAGAACCACAAGGCACATAACCTATCTGTCACGCGGCGCTCGCGTACCCAGTCGGCGAGCGCCGCGCCGTACCGCGAGCCGCACCCACCTACCCATTCACACGCTGATTTGTCCGCGGACTTGTCGCCTGCGACAAATCCGCGGATTGGTGCGCCCGTGAATCTAAAGGCTCAAGCCTTTAGATGCACTCGAGTTGTTAAAGAAGAACCTTCGTTGGGGAATAAACTGGAAAGTATCCGTGTTTTTAGGAAACATAGTTCAGCTTAACTACGGAGTAAATGTTTTGAAAACTTATTATTCTCAGTTTGAGATTATTTTCTCCTCAGAAAGAACACGAGGATTGTTGCAAGTTTTCTGTTCGAAATATTTTATGAAACTATTATTTACCATTTTATTATATCTTTTCATATTTTCTTGATCGAACACACTAACACATTAAAATTTAAAATTGGAGCCATTTTGGCGTGGCATTTTGTGCGTGGAACTTATTCATTGCTCGTGAGTTTATGAACTTATAGTCTAAATATAAAGCCTTTTGTGTAATATAACTGATAACTTCTCAGTCATTCACAGTGCTATGAGTTTCACAACTTCGCTCAGTTTCAAGATCTGCTATCTGACGATGTGTGATAATGGCGCATTTCTGAAAAGCTATTTAACTTACCTTGAAATTTCATCAGAAATAATAGCTTTTTCAGGGTGTAAAACATCGGAGAACTGGACTGGAGAGGGTTTTTTACCGGAATGGTGAAAAGATTAGCCTGCCAACACTTCATCATATACTTTTTACTGCCGTACATACTAATCGTGCCATCATGTACCGCGCCAAAAATATTCAAACTTCGAATTCTTATAATAAATAATCAGCGATGTATTTAACGGCAGATTAACAAGAACTATCGTGTCGGAACCTGGCTAAGAGTGTGCGGCGAAGTTGCCAAGTGTGCATCCAACTTGACTTGTACCTAAGTACTTCAACTGTGAGGCAAGTTGGGAGGTTCCTGAGGGTATTCCCCTCTCAATGGGTAGTTGGATACAGCTGCCTTACCGGGTCATATTATATTATACTGTAGGAATGAGAATTTTCGAACTAAAATTACTGCAAGGGATAACTTTTCTTATATTAGTCACAACGTTATACGATTAGTATAAATAATATGTAGGTTTTCACACCGTTTTTATATCAAATTGAAGTTTCATAGAAGGTCTTTACAATTGTTACAATTTATTTAAAAAACCGAACAAAGAGTACAATATAAAAGCTGACTTATATTAAATAATGTTCCTATGTATGAACTGAAATAGCTTAAAGGAAAACCTTATTATCTTCGCTGAAACCTTTTAGTTACCAAGCCGAATTAATCGCCACGTACGAATATGTATAATACAGTGTTAAGGCTAAACCATTCACAAAATAACTGTTCAATATAACACAAAGCTAAAGCGTGTTAATTATAACTTCACACATCAGATACAATCTTTATGCACCCCAGCCAATAAGGCTTAACCACCTGTTGAAACGCGTGCGATATTAGCCCTTACTGCTTTAGTAATAGGCGGCGCATTATCACGTCTTTGAAGGCATCGTCGGAATAAACCTTCTATTATTGGAATATTCCCCGCCTACCCTTCACGGGGACCCGTTGGACGTCAGAACTTGGACCGTAATAATTATCAATTTTAGAAAAAAAAAATTTCGTCTTAAAATGAGATACATGTTTGGCGAAAATTAACTAAAGAACATGATCCTAACATTTTATTTATTTTACATCCAAATAATAGTATGTAAAGTATATCGTTTTACATAGAAATAACCTTGAACCTATATTTTAGCATCGTAGAATATCACGTTTGGGGTGGCGATCGTTAGGAGAGGCCTATGTCCAACAGTGGACTACAGAAGGCTGAGAGAGAGAATATCACGCAGCTCTGAGCAGCGCAGCAAAATTCAAATGAAATCAAAATGACGGCTACCCTTTCGATTGAAAACAGTCGGATGACGCCGTAGAAAGTTTGACGTTTCGTTTAACGAATAAAATTGTGGCTTAAAATTATCATTTTTTTTGCGTTCACTAGTTGTCGTACCCAAATGTCAGATCTATGACATATTTTTAGTGATAGTCGTTAAACTTTTAGTAGTCTAAGGTTCGTCTGCACTACCTCCAGAAACAGAACAATCAGCTTAACTTATATAATATACTAGCTGTTCCCGCGCGCTTCGCTTCGCCTTAAAAAGTTTTCCCGTGGGAATTCCGGGATAAAAAGTAGCCTATGTTCTTTCCCACTGTCTAGACCGTATGTATACCAAATTTCATTCAAATCCGTTCAGTAGTTTTGGCGTGAAAGAGTAACAGACAGACAGACAGACAGACACAGTTACTTTCGCATTTATAATATTAGTTAGGATACATGTTTTGTTGTAAGTAGTATGTAAGTGTGACGATGATATTATTATATAGGTATATTATTTTTGTTATAGTATGTATTAGGATTATGTATTGTATATTTAACTTTATAGGTATATATTTATTATACATGTATTATATTATAAGTAAGTAAATATATTCTAGTGTTTATTGGTATTTTAACAAATTATCTTTTTCCTCTCAGTCTATCGCACTACCTATCACTTTGTCCAAAACGCCCAAGGTTAACTGGAAGATAATGTACATATTTATTGTTGTGCCATAAAGAATTTAATAATAATAACGTTTGTAGAAATTCTTTGGCCCAGCCTCCTGGTCCGGCGGGCCCGCGCCGCGCCTCGCCCGCGCCTGCAGATCGATATCTCAGCCCATCCCGAGCCGTAATGAATTGCCCACTTGTATACAAATATACGGAGCTGTGATAATTCACCTACGTATTTAGGTTATATTCGCATCTCCCCGTTCTGCCTATGTGGCCTAGTGGGAGTTCTGCTTCAACTCCAAGAGGTTCATCAATTTCATATGTTTGTAAATTAAAATTCCATACATCGGGGGTATGGACACGCTATCATGTCTATAGTAATATACGTACGTACGTTTATCGCGAAAATGTTAGGACGACG
This sequence comes from Plutella xylostella, assembly GCF_932276165.1. NCBI lineage: Eukaryota > Metazoa > Arthropoda > Insecta > Lepidoptera > Plutellidae > Plutella > Plutella xylostella. The sequence goes on along the minus strand of NC_064000.1, from coordinate 8,810,079 downwards.
CGAATAAAGCTATAGGACTACATAGGTTAGGTATGTGTGTATTTCTTACATACTATTGTAAAGGTTGTCTGGAAGAAATCGCTTCGATAAGACCGCCATTTGTAAGTACATATGTGTTTGTAAGTACAGATTAAGTTTTTTGTAATTTGTGTCCGTGTTTTTAGTGTACAAATAGAGACAATGTTATCTTATAGATTCTGATAGATATCAAAAAGGGGCTGGAAGATCCTGTATTAAAAACACACCATTATTATAGAAGAGTCTTAACCCATAGCGATTGTACGGCTGATATGATCACGTGAGTACAAATGTACAGGTGACTCGCAATACCCCTTCGGGGATTGGGTGACTCGCAATACCCCTTCGAGGATTAGGTGACTCGCAATACCCCTTCGGGGATTGTAGTCGTGAGCATAAGTATATTATGTATGTATGATCTTAACGCAATATAGGTCATTACAAGAACCTCTCACAATGTAGCAAGCAGGTGGAGGAGACGACCGAAATAACTTGAATTTAATTTCCGGATCCGCCACACGTTTCACAGAAAAGATTTTGTTCTTGTAAAACGAAGAGCCTCAAAACGAAGAGAACTTTTATTAATATGTATTCCAAGCATCTAAAAGAATAATGCAAGGAAACAAAAAATATTTGCATAAGATATTTTACAAAACGAAAATAAATAGGATGTAAGTAATTATATTTAGTTTAAATTAATCACTTCATTCCAGCAGATCTCAAAGCAAAGCAAAAGTAATAAATACTTACTGGTAAACAGGCAACTCGGTTTAACGGTTATCTGCGGCGTAAAAAACATTCCTATAGTATCACAAAAATACGTTTTAGACAGTGTTATTTCTCAGCTATTGCAAAATAAATAAATGTGGGGAGTAACTATTTCAAAATATTGATTAATTGATTAATTTATCCATCGTTTGTCGTATTTTACCTTTTTGGAAAATAATGATATACTCGTAAGATGGACAAACTTCAACATTCGACATTTATTAAAATTATACTGGCAAAATGGGTTACGAAGTCAGTGAGTGACCCTAGACTAAAATAAGCCAATGACTGATAAACCTTGGATAAACCCTATTCTGGCACTTTTGTTTGTCACCGACACGACTGACGAGAACTTCTGAATCCCTTGTCGAAGCACAGTTGCAAAGTGTCGACAGTTGACAGCTATCATGCGCTTCGACTAAGCCTATCGCCACTTTGCAGCTTAAAACCCGGCAACATGTTGGCTCAACTCCAAAAACTCACTCTTAACTGAAATTATTCTGTGAAGCTGAAACGAAATTGCTTGCTCGTCATCATATCAGGGCCATATCGTGAAGTCAAAACGAAATAATATTTAAGAAGTAAAAAGTTCGCAATCCTAATCCTAACTATATAATATTATAAATGCGAAAGTAACTGTGTCTGTCTGTCTGTCTGTTACTCTTTCACGCCAAAACTACTGAACGGATTTTAATGAAATTTGGTATACATAGGTACAGTTTAGACCCTGGGAAAGAACATAGGCTACTTTTTATCCTGAGATTCCCACGGGAAAACTTTTTAAGGCAAAGCGAAGCGCGCGGGAACAGCTAGTAATACATAATAGTTGAAAGTACTAAGTGACTTTTCTTTTGAGATAATCTACAATAGACAATAGAAAACTAAACCATTGCTTAAGTTTACAAACTCCTTCAAGATGTGGCTGTTTTATCCACAATTAAATCCTTTTGCCCTTTAAATAGTAGGTAAATCGCTTAGCAATAACGTATAATGGCACACATAGTTGACCCAAGCCATCGCGCTATAGGGTAGTGAACAGATCCAGAATATCTCTCTAACCCATTTGTCCTTTTGTCTCTCGAAACGATTCCACCCAAGTAGATGTAAAGCCTGAGGAAACCACTTAAGTATACAATCAAATATCAATACAATATTGTATACATAGGGATAATACTAACGATCTGTGACCGGATGGATTCCATTCCTGATACTCACCTAAAGGGCCTGTTTCACAATGTCTGGATGATGGCTACCTGTGGGATAAAAGACAAGCTGTCACTGTCTAAAACATAATTATAGAAAGTGACAGCAGCTTTTTATACCACAGGTAGCCATTATCCAGACATTGTGATAGGTACAAGACCTAAGAATTTTCGATCGTCACTTAATTCTTCTTCTTCTTGTCGTGTCGATGGCAACTGTCACACTTCCACGGCCCAGTGGACCGCCACGTCGATACCCCTCTGGTTGGCCTTGAGGAGGTCTTCCCGGGTGCAGGTGTTGGGACATCCAGGGCACACCATCAGGTGCTCCATGGTCTGTGGGGACGCACCACATGCGCAGATGTTGGAGGCAGAGCCGCGGTCACTTAATAAATTTGGTTCTCTATCTACCGATGACTGGTGGTAGTTACTTTCATGTGATTTTGACACGTTGTAACTTTTAGTGCCAATTTCACCATTCTCGGTTATCAAACCGACAGGGATTGATTTATAAATTAAACGTCATCTCCATATAAAATTCATGACAGATGTGTCAAAAGTTAACCACTACTCTCTGGTTATGCTCTAACAGACAATGGTGAAATTGGCACTTAATGTATTATTGAAACTGGCAGTTAAGTTATTGATAAGCGATAATATTTTGACGATTCTGATAAAAATTCAAAAGTTAACTGACTTCTCTTGCTTGCTCTTATGACACTGTATCTGGAATTGTACCCAAATATAAATATAAGTACATAATGTAACGTTTCAAAATGTAGGTGTATAACTATGAAGGAACAAATAGTTCCCAAGAATAACACAAGTACACAAAAGGAGAACTAAACCAGCAACCACTGTTAAAATAAATCGTTATTTCTCGAGAACAACACTTGAGAGGGTATTGTCCCGGTCTGACCCAACCCGTTGGGCCTCGGCGTCGTCCCAGCGGACCCTCGGGATGACCCCGCGTCTATTGTCCCCAGAACAAAGCCAGGCGGGCCCAGTCGCGGTCTGACAGTCATTATTTGGATTGAATTATTTATGTCCTAAGATTGATTTTAGTTATTGTGTGTGAAAATAAATACAATTGTACTTATCCAGTGCTTGTTATTTTATATTTATTTGTTCGGAAAACCTAAAAAATATTATACCTCTACTCTCTCAAGCAATTGAAAAGTTCCAATGACAATAGCGCCAAACTGCTTCTAAACGGAAAATAATTTGCAGGTAGATTAAGGTCTTGTGCTTATCCTACTCATATATTTTAAGAACGGTTATGTACCCTACCCTAAGTCATACGATAAATAAAATAAATAAGTCATGCACAAATAAACACTTACTTAATATAAGCAGAATTGCTTACTACATTATTATTGTATTACAAATTATCATCCATATTTTTCCGTCACTGCTTTTAATACGGAGTACAGAAGATACTCAGTGCCTACATTTTTGATGTCCATTGAATTCAGATCGTATACATTACAATTTCAATGAAAACAACCTTTGAAAACGGCTGAAAAGCGACGCTGCAATATTAATGTGGACCCAGAGTTGCCATTATACAGTTTTCCAGTCGTTGCCAGTTAGGCTGGGGACACACTGGTGCATCAGTTTGGGTAATAAATGGCGAAATATAGTTATCTAGGTATACAAGAGTGATTATTTTACCTTACCTCAGAGTGAGAAACTGAGAAAGCTATTTTAGTTTTTTAAATACTTATTATACATACCTACATGTGAGTCTTTCTCTGATGCACACGATAAAAGTAGGTGACAGGGCTCTTCAATCTAAACAACTTTTTTGAAAATGACTATGGGACAAAAAATGCTTTCGGATGTGCCCCTCAGCCTGTATAATACAAACAGCAACCTCACTTATACGGAAAAGTCATGTTTTTGTTTATTAGATATTTATTTGTTGTTTTATTTATTTATTTAGTGTATGTACTGTTTAAGTAGTATATATTTTATGTATATATATACTTGCACCACAACTACCTCACAATCATATAGACTTACTCTCTTCCATCCAAAGGTTGTCTGGTAGAGATTGCTATAAGCAATAAGGCCGACTCTTTGTACTGTTTTATTTTTAAGTTTTGTTTTTTGTAAGTTTTGTTCTTGGTGCAAATAAAGTGTTTTGTATTGTATTGTATTGTATTGTTTTACCATTGAATTTCATCAAAAATCGCCCTGCTGGTCGTTAAAGCAATGGATATGGATAAGACTATTTGATCGCGTCGTCTGCGTCTGTTTGGTCGCAGCTTTAGCTGTGCTCCGTAGTTTGGTTCACTTGGTTGTGAATGCGAGTTGCAGTCATCAGCCATTTCGTTCATGGCCATATTCGATACTACTTATAATGAGTTGCAAAGGGAACAAAAATGTATTTTGATGATTGAAATCGTAGACGGGTAGACCAAAAGGATGAATTCAGTCTTACAAGTGTTCTACTGGTAGGCAAATGAAATAAGCACTTTATTGTTTTACTGATCAAAGGAGGCTTTTCTCCCATTTATTTCTGATATTTGGCTAGGAAAAGTTATATATACCTAACCATAAGGAAAATTATGCTTCCTCTTAACCCGACTCAAGTATCGAACCTGCAACCGTCCGATCACCCGCCGAGCGCTCGACCGCTACGCCACCTCACCACTCACATAACCTTGCTAATTCCCGCATCTCTTCGCAGGAGCTAGCGGCGGCCACGCCGACGCAGCGCAACTGGCGCGGAATCCTCATAGCGCTGCTGGTCATAGCGGCCGTGCTCGGACTCATCGTGTTCAGCATCGTCCTGCTCACACCCGTCACCGACGGGCAAGGAGTGAAAGGGAGGAGGTTAGTTCATTGCAGTTATTTGGTTGGATAATAGATGGCTTTATGGTAATAGATGGCGCTGGTTGTAAGGAGTCGTGGTGGGGTAGCTGGGTAGGATAAGGTGTCGGCTTTTATTCGTGAGAACGTGGGTTCGAATCCACGCCACGTATAGGTACGTGAAATCATTATAAGTATGAAATCAACGTAAAAATATACAATACTACTATTACTACGGTGAAGGAAAACATCGTGAGGAAAATAGCACATAAAGCCGGGTCCAGATATGTATCATTTGCCTGATCCGATCACCGTATCCGTATCGTCGACGCGTATCATGATCGCATATGTGGACGGTTAATGATACGCGATCTCGATACGCCGTTATGATACGGCCTGTCCCATGTCGTGTCGGTTTTTGTCCGATCATCAAAAGAATTATGAATATTGTGAATATACGGATATATAGCAAATCGGAGGGGTTCACAACTTGATACGGCGCATGATACAAACATCATCGGATCGGATCATACAATACGCAGATACGGTACGGTGATCGGATACGGTGATAGGATCGGGCAAAGGATACATGTCTGGACCCGACTTTAGATGTGTACCCTAAGTATATTGTACTCATTCAAAAACGGCAATACGGCTTGCAAACCATTACGTGAATACAAAATGTACAGCAAAATGCGTATGGCTCGCTTGCGAGTCACCAGTGACTACCCCTTCGGGGATTACAGTCTTGAGCATATATATGTAGTTCTTTGGTTTGGTGATATGAATAAATACAGAAAGAAAGAACAAATATGTGTAAAGACTCACTATTGTTAGGCTATAATCCTTTCCCTTTCACTCAAACGACAAATAAACCTACAGAGTAAATCTCTAGCTTTACTGTTATTGGTGTTCTCGCCTTTTCTTTCACGGAACCAGTAAATGGTAAAAGCCTTTACATATATAAAAATAAACACAAAGCGAACTTAGCTTGGATTAGGTATATGTTACGATAGTTTACGCAAACGGAGTTGTAAGCGTTTTCTTTTGTCATCTGCATACATCTCCTGTCATTTGTTTCATCATAATCACCATTAGCAGCCGCTGTATGTAAGATTACTGGGAGTCACTCTCTAAATCGAACAAAAATTTTCACGCAATCGGACAAGATAGAGCCATGTTTCGCTTCGGAAAACTCAAAACTGTTGCACTAACCACGACTCTATCTCGTTACATTAAGCGTGCCGATTGCGTGGCAATTCTCCTCCAGAAAGTGACCCCCTGAACTCAGTGACAAGGTGCAATCGGAAGTGGTTGAGCCGTTCGCTGAAGACACAGTTATTGTCGTGCAGCGCCGCACCTGGCGTAGAACAATACCGTGTAAATTGCTTCCAACCCGCTTTTGTGGCTGTTGTGGTTTCAACCAACGCGTTGGTTGCAACGGTTATGTGGGTGAATTTTACACAATATCTACCTAGAAAATTTGGGTGCATTTTGCTGAGCAAACTTTACATACACAAAGTTTGTTAATCACGTGACTTACAATACTTTTGTTAGAATGGTTAAATCGAAACCCCAAAAATACAGTGCTCCTGATGATGTGTCAAAGCCAAATTATAATCCGTATAATCCGCCATTACGTTAACGGCTCAACTATTATTTATTCAAACCAAAGGGAACTTTGTTACAAAAACAAATAATCTCCATTTATCTATGTGTGAATAATAATTAAGTGTGCTCCTTGTGTAGCATGATGCCCTTAGCCCGCGTTTTGTCAAACTGTTTTAGGTTGACATTTGACAACCATTGTACCAAAGAATAAAGTCACAAATCTTCAATCCGAACGAACTCAAAATAAGAGCTCAGTGGTAGAAGTGTGATGTTATTTGTCGAGACTCTTTCGTATACAGGGTGTTGCAAAAAGGGTGTACTACTCGTAGAACAAAAGTTGTTCAGAATGACCCCCTGAGTAACCCCCTTTCGGCTTAGTATATCCTTTTTGCATCACCCTGTATATTGTAAATCTTAGATGATGCTCTAAATCTGTTGTGTGTTGCAGGCCGAGTCTGGCGCAGCTCTTCACGGACAAGTTCGTGCCGAAGCCCACCAACGCCACCTGGCGCTCAGGTGAGAACTCACTCTTGCTAGCATCATCATCATTGGCCCATCATCATCTACTCCTAGACATAGGCGTCATCAGAGAAGCGCCACAGCGTCTTCGTTCCTCTAGCCACTAACTTAATTGTTTTCCTACCCCACTGGTCATCGGTCTCAGCATATATGGCCGGCAGAATATCACAGGTATTATAGCGAGCCAGTACGTCACTGGCACCCAACAGGGATCAGTGTACTTTACGTAAGCGTAAAAGTTTGATTGAGAAAGGAAAAAATAAGTGTTTGCTGTTTTACCATCCTCTAATTTACGAATTAAAAATAAATTTATATTTTAATAGATGGAACCTACTCTATTAGTCATTACTATGGAACTACTTGCAAAAAGTTGCCTACGATGTAAAATTTTCAAAACAGTATAGCGACCACCATAAATATTGGCTCTGACGGAAATATTCATCCAATAACGGCTGGGTTTTCCACCCATTCCGTGATCCTGTGGAAGCTTACATTAAAAGCGAAGGGAAGCCAATGCAGTCACATTCCATCAACGGCTGATGGCGGTCCTCAATCCGGCCAAAAAAAACAGTGGAAACTCCAAAAACCTTTCCAAAGTAAACAGTGAAGAGATGGAATTTGTAGCACGCTTTAGACTTTAAAGGTTCCGTAGTCCGAACGATGTCTGTTAATGATAATAGAGGGATATAAACTATATAAATAATATATTTTATCTGACATAAATACATATATATATATATATATATATATATATATATATATATATATATATATATATATATATATATATATATATATATATGTATATGCTATTTCACGCGGGGCCTATTTCGTGCACCCCAAATTCTACAGTGAAGAAACTGTTGTATAATTATTACATTTCATAATTATGTACCTACTTAGGTATAATATCCAAGTATCAAAAATTACTCATAAGGGTTGAATCTGAAGCCTTATTGTACAAAGAGCCCTAAAAACGAAAATCCTTTAACCTCTCGAAAAGAAAAGCTAATTTCAATCCACCAGACCACTTTGCTAAAACAAAATTACCCTTGTAACAACAGCAATAAGGACTAAATTGCCTTGCTAAGGGTCTTTATTCGGCCCATAAGTAAGTACTTACCTACATATTTCGGTCTCGCGAAGTGCTAAGAATTATTTCTGTTCAATTTATCATTTTCGCAGTTTGCCCATTCTTCTGACAAAAAAGGAGTTTTTTTGTACTTTAAAAATCTTTTACTGAACATTTCTTTTTTGGAAACAAATTTTCGCTCGCGCGTTTTTCAATTATTTTCTTACTAGGTTGGTAATTTCTGGAATTTGCGTTTTATTCGTTTCTCTTTGTTTTATTTGATTTTTGTTTCATGTACCGACTTACATTATGATGTCAGTCATTCGTCACAGCTGTCAGATACAGTATCAATTGATACAACATTGTATCAATGCGTCAGTCAATCGTCAGTGCCTTCCTTATCGAGCCGTCTCTGTGAACGTTGTCTGTCAAGCCCACTGGCGTCCCACGCTTTGGTTTTCACTTGAAACTCGTTTTTATGGTATTAAAAGAAATATTATAACCGAAATGGACTCAGGGGATCATTCTAAATAAGTCATGTTCTGCAACTTCAGAAAAAAACTTATTTACTATAAATTTAACAGCAGGTAGATTTTGCACGAATTTTAATATGTAATAGAATAAAACCATTGTGAATCCATTACTCACCTCATCTTGGTTTACCGTACCACTTTTACAACACCATGTATTAAAAAACTGGCCTAACTAATGTCAAAGAAACAAGGTATCATTTGAACATGATTGAATTCTACGAATCAAATAATATGATTTAGAGGAATACCTATACAAGTATACAGCCTGTTCCTGTGAGTAACAACATTCCTGGAATATAATTAATCATATTCACTGTGTGGTACATGTACGTAAAATCATTGGTTTTTATCTTGTTCATTTCGAAGGAAACTAAGGATTACCTTAAATGTGCTTTACGAGTATGTTGAATAATTTGGTCCAAAAGTATTAATAAATTTAGAACAAATTTTTCAATCGTTAAACAAATGTTATCTGAAGAATAAATATCACCGTCAAATTTAAACATTCTGACCTGTCATGCATCAAAATTAATCCCCAGATAACTTTATCCTGCCTGGAATATTACTTATTCCATAACATTCACCTCAATCAGAAAAGAAGATAACTGTAAAGTGAATCGTTTAAAATAATAAGCATAAGTCAAATTCAATAAAGTCAGTTGTTGCATTGCGTCCATTAGTCAAATAACCCACCCAACTGAAATGAAATGCAGATAGGACGGTATTCTAATATTGAAAAAAAAAATACAACTAGTCAAAAAATAAAAAAGCATTTTTACAAAAGCTCCGATCCTTTTCCGCTCCGAACCACTGAGCAGAGGACTTATTGCTTATAGCGGTATACACCGACATTACAAGGGGCCCTGTGCGATGAATTTGCCATCGAAAACCCAAAAAAGGCCGCTGTTAAACACGGTGTCGCAAAAGTGGTAAAGTATTTTTTAATTTTATTATCTGATTCACCTTCATTCGGATTACTATGCTAAGGCCCTGTTTCACAATGTCTGGTTGGTGGCTACCTCTAAGGTAAAATACATGCTGTCACTCTCTGTTATTATTTTTTTGACAGTGACAGCATTTTTTTTATCTTACAGGTAGCCACTAACCAGACATTGTGAAACAAGCCCTCAATATGCAAAACCCTGTTTATTAATTTTTTCTCTGTAAATGAGTCCGTATGAATTTCCTGTTGAAATTCATTCATGAGAATTGGTCAATCCGTTTCGGCAGAGATTTGATAGATAGGTACCTAGGTACTGGAAACATAGGTATACGGAGGGTCTCAAAGGCGTGGTGTATTTTCAAGGTGGATAGACAAATTCTTACGAAATTGTACGGCCAGCACCAATAATTTGAGATCTTTTTATTTCCCTCACGTAAACGATAGTCTTTTAATATCCTCTGGAGGGCCGTTTCTTACCTCCCCCGGGTTTCGCTAACGATATTATCATTATTGTAACTGTGGTAAGAGGATTACGAATGATACATTTTGTTTTCTATTACTCGTTATGTAGAGGGTCTTTCAAGGAAACTTCGTGGGTCTTGACTGATATTAGTTAGGTTGCTAGCTCGCAAGTGCATATTATGTATTTCAGCAGACCTCTTCCGGTAAGGTAAACCTTTGCACCACCCTGAAAAAGTAAAATTGATATATTATGTAAAGTGTGTAGGTACATTATTTGTTTGCGCTCAAACGAACCCATCTCATTTGCATCCAAATAAACAAACCTACCCTTAACACTAACGACTCTTATTACGGTGCAGTAGAACCATAGCACATAATATTATTATCTTAAGATGAAATGTGTATTGTATCTCCAACACCACATCTACCGATAAAAAGGATAATCTTACTGTAAATAATGTAAAAAAACAACGTTTATAGCCACAATCATTGTTATATTGTTCCCATCTATACAAACACTCCCTATAATGTGTGACACCTGCCCCGGCCCCGGAATCAACGCAGGATCGCGAGCGTCATCGCCTCACACGCCATCACCCCCTTCGGGGATGAGACCTGGAACTGGAGCCTGTAACTGAAAACAAAAGGTTTATAAGAATAAGGGTGCTTACATAGAGAATCGGGTTCCCTGTATCTACCTGCACCGGTAACCTGATTATGCGAAAGCGCTCACTCACGGAGCATTTCCAGGATTTTTAAATGTCATGAGCGCTTTCGCTTAATCAGGATACCGGTACAGTTAGATACAGGGAACCCGATTCTCTATGTAAACACCCTAAGGCAGGTGAATTTAAGAGCCACCGTAGCGGCGTCGCATCGACTTGAAGGCCTACCGCGACTTAACCTCAACTTCTTCAGTAAGCGCCTGCCTGGACTTGCATATAGAAAACTAGCTGTACCCGCGAGCTTCACTTCGCCTTAAAAAGTTTTCCCGTGGGAATTCCGGGATAAATAGTAGCCTATGTTCTTTCTCAGGGTCTAGACCATATGTATACCAAATTTCATTCGAATCCGTTCAGTCGTTTTGGCGTGAAAGAGTGAGCGGAGTGCTTAAGAACTCCGAAAACATAAAATAGGTGTGTGAAAGAAGTGACGTAATGTACTTTGTATACTAACGCACTCTGATCAGCCATGTAGATACATAATACAAGGCAAACCTATGACATCTATTTTTTTCGCCGGTAGTCAAGAATGCTGACAGTACTCACTGTTCCCCCTTCTGCATGAGGTGCTGGTAGATGGGGAAGAAATCGTTGAAGTTGAACCGTTCCATCGAATAATTACCCTGCAACAAAAATCATCCAGTCATTAAATTTACACAAAGTTCTGTTATACGGGTAACATTTGCAGCATAATATATCATTGTCTATTGCGTAAAATAGGTATTATCAGGGAAGTTCATCCTACTGTTTGTCACTGTCTCGATAATAACCTCCGATTTTCAACACTAAAATTCAACACAAAAAACACTTGGGGTAGCAAAACAAACAACTATGCTACCACAGACAGATACACAGATACGCAGACACACAGACACACAGATACACAGATACATAGATACACAGACACACAGATACACAGATACACAGACACACAAATACACAGACACAAATATACACATATACACAGATACACAGATACATAGATACACAGACACACAGACACACGATAAACTTTTAACGCCCCTCTAAAATTACGGGGTTTAAAAATAAGCTGATACAAACCACACCAGCAACGCAAGCCGTCTTGTCGTAGTCGATCTTGAGCTTGGTGAGCGCCATGGCCACGACGGGGCTGCGGCAGGTCAGCCCGTCCAGCTGCAGCTCCACCTCCCACGCCGGCGGCACGAACTTGAGCACGCGGAACGTGATCTGGAAGTCAAAGTCAAAGTCAAAGTCGCCCAAAAACCACCAGCGGTGCGGAGGGATAACTTCTTCTTCAGCTTATATAGCAGTTTACTGGCGCCGACACAATGGTTCTTTTGTGTTGGCGCCCATTATGTTCACTATAGAGCTGTTCCGAGCTGAAAAATGATGAGCCCAAGTGGCCATAGATTCGATAGTAGGTGGCACTTAATGAAAATAAAAAGAAAATAATAACTCAATGGGACGGAAGACCAACATCATTGACCAAATTAGTAGGCCGAAAATCTTGGGGAGTAACTGCCACAATCTCGACGCTTGGCAGACGGGTTGGACACATGAAACCACACACATTTGAAATCCAAGACCTAGAACAAATTTAATATCACTCACATCTGTCCCAGCCGAAGATCGAACTCTGTACCTTCGGCATAGTAGCCAAACTAACCACTACACCATCACGTCTGATACTTACCGAGACAGGCGGCGTGGGTTTCACGATGCTGAAGTTGTACGCGACGTAGGTCTGTCCGTGGAACTTGATCAGTGCAGCGTAGTGGGGGATCCGGTGTTCCTCGTCGTAGGCGGCCCCCGCCAGGTCGCAGTCTCCGATCGAGAGCAGCTTCTGCTTTAAGCCCTGCAACCAGATATTCTTCTTCATCATCATCAAGACCCGTCCCCACTGCTGGGGCACGGGTCTCCTTCCAATGAAGGAAGGGTTTAGGCCTAGTCCACCACGCTGGCCAAGTGCGAACCGGTGGTGACACAAGCAAGCAATTCTATATTCCACAAAGTAAATTGGTACAAAGGCGAACATAATGCTAGTGGTATTTTCTATGAGTTAACCTTTGGTGATGTTGAAAAAGTTATCGGTAATGCGAGTTAGATGATCGAAGATCGAAGATTGTCAATATGTCAATTGTCTTCTTGTTCTTCGTTTTTCAGTGACCATTAATTGAGCATATTAGCTATTAGATACGTCGGACGTATACAGGGTGTCCCATAAGTGAACGATATCCTATCCTAACTAGGAGGTGATACAAATCGTAATTCTAAGCAACTTTTATTATTGGAAAATTTGCGATATATATATGCCCATATGGCAACGTTATATAAATATATATATATATATATTTATGTGTAATATAACGATCAAGTTATTATGCGTCACTCGAGGTAGTATAGTTACTATCGACGAGTAGCCGATTAATATTTATAACTGTTCCGTAGAGAAAGAGTTTTACCAAAACAACCGCAAACACTATCACCAAATAAATAATAAATAACTTTGTAAAATTCATATTTTTTCCCAACTAATTGTGTACTGAATCTCATGAAGGGTAATAAAATAATGCATTATGACTTATGACCCCTGAACCAAAATTTCAACTAATGGGGAAAAAATTGCTTCTGGATAATTGAAGTGTAGTAATATTTACACTGTACCATACAATTTACCATAATTTTATACATATACCGGTTCAATAGAAATTGAAAAGCATACCACTGTGTTTTTTTGGGTTTGGTAGGCAGTTATAATGCTATACATATAAATAGCTGTCAAAGTTTATTCTACACTTACAGTAAAACTATAAAGTCCTGAAAACGGAAGTGGATTTTAACTAATTGTTACAGACCGTATTTAATCGATGTATTACATTTATTAGTTTTTGGATGGTATTAAGTATAATGTAGTACATATTATTAAATACTTGTTATGTTTTTATTATATTTCACACCCCCTTTCGGCTTACTAATACCACCTTAACAACACCCTGAAGAAGTTAAATTGATATGTAAAGTATGTAGGTACATTTGTTTACGTTCAAATAGCCCCATCTCATTTGCATCCAAATAAACAAACCTACCCTTAACACTAACGACTGTTATTACGGTGCAATAGAAGCTATTTTGGTATGAATGTCTAACTTGGCACGGGCTCCAGACATGTCGTTAAAATTTTATGTTTGATTTTTGATGCTCTTAACTGTTGGAAGGAGAAATATTGAATTTTGTAGCAGTTGCGCGGAATACTGAACAAGCTAAAAACTACAATGTAAACAAACTTAAAAAGTTACAAAATGGACGGCCTTATACGCATTTTTTTTTTTTTACTATAGGTCTTTTCTATGTATAGGGTATAGGGCACAATTAAGAATAATCACATAACTTTGAGACGCCTGAACCCATTTTCACAAAATATTGTTGAGGACACCCTCGGTGAAGAGTATCAAGATACATCCCACGCAAATAATTCCACGCATAATCTATGACAGCCACAAAAATTTAGGAGAGCCTCACGACATTGATATTATGTGGATTTGTATAAGTATGTTCATCTTTTTAAATTAAGTAATTACGTTACCGAAACTCCAAAAGTGCTAGATACTCCTGCATTTATTCGAAACAGAATTCTATAAATAGTTAGTTAGGTATATCAAAAAAATCCTTTGAGATGTTTTCACAATTTTTCTTTCATTAAAACACCCGACTAAACCGGCAAACCGCCGGACGAACCAAAGAATTAACAACGTGGATTCTTTTGTGAAACTCGCCTCAAATTCCGTATTATTCGGCTGAAACTTTCAGACTCCAATTAAAAAGTTTCCCAGTTCGTCAATCACGGTCGTCGACCCACTGAATGTAGAGAAATGTGCCTACAGGGTGCAAATAACTATTGATGAAATTCAATTTAGTGCTGTTAAAACCAACAGTCATTAATATATTAGGTCCTTACATATGAAATTGGCGTTTTGTCGTACTGGCCACTTTGATCTCAAATATTACCTTTATGGTTAGGAATTCCAAATTCAAATTCATACAGCTATTTACTCATGCATTTGTGTTTCAAACCCCCTAATTCATTTGTTTTTTCTTCTTTTGTTTTTTTCTTTGTGTCACTCTGTTTACAAAATGGAAAACTTGAAATATCGCGTTATTTACGAGTATGAGTTCCACCGTGGCACCAGTGCTGCAGAAACGGCTCGAAGGATTAATGATGTGTATGGTGACGGTGTCGCAAAAGAAAACACAGTGCGTTTTTGGTTCCAACGTTTTCGTTCTGGAAATTTCGACCTGCAGAACAAGCCTCGTGGACGGCTGGAGACCAAAGTTGATAATGAAGAATTGAAGGCTATTGTGGAAGCGGATCCATCGCAAACCACGTCCGAGTTAGCTGCAGGCTCCGGTGTTAGTGATAAAACTATTCTAATCCACTTGAAGCAAATTGGGAAGGTGAAAAAGCTTGAAAGATGGGTACCTCATGAATTGAGTGAAGCAAACCGACAAACGCGCGTCGACTGCTGCGTTACGTTACTCAACCGGCACAATAACGAAGGAATTTTAAATCGAATCATTACCTGTGATGAAAAGTAGTAGATTTGTCTGTGAGTAACTTATCATATAAATACATAGTACATGGGTAATATACCTAATTATATTATTATTATATAAGTACCTAATTATAATGTTGATTGTTAACTTCTTAACTTTATGCATCTTAAGCAGTTCAGTGATGTTCTGAGTATTTAGTAAAAAATAGGTGTGAAAACTTTATTGGCTTGTGTGTAAACCTTATGTTAATTTATAATATGCAATAGTATAAGCTGTTTGTTTTCCAAATAAAGAAAATTAAATTAAAATTAAAGTGGATCCTCTACGATAATCGGAAGCGCTCATCGTAATGGCTGAACCCTGGCGAACCAGCCAAATCCTGCCCTAAGCGAAAATTGACTAAAAAAAAGTTGCTTGTAAGTGTTTGGTGGACTAGTGCCGGTGTCGTTCACTACAGCTTTCTTAAATCTGGCCAGACGATCACGGCAGATATCTATTGTCAGCAACTGCAAACCATGATGGAAAAGCTAGCTGCTAAACAACCGAGGCTGGTCAATCGCTCTAGGCCACTGCTGCTTCAGGACAATGCTAGACCACACACTGCACAACAGACGGCTACCAAATTAGAGGAGCTTCAATTAGAATGTCTTAGACATCCACCGTACTCTCCGGACCTTGCTCCAACAGATTACCATTTTTTTCGCAATTTGGATAACTACTTGCAAGGAAAAAAATTCAACTCCGATGGGGCAGTCCAAACCGCCTTCAAAGATTTTATTGATTCCCGCCCGAATGGTTTTTTTAGTAAGGGGATCAATGAACTACCTATGAGATGGCAAAAGTGCATACATAGCAATGGTACATACTTTGATTAATTTAATATATTTCATTTAAAAAAAAACGACTTTATGTTCCTCCTATAGAAAACGCCAATTTCATATGTAAGGACCTAATATTAGTAGGTACATTATACATCAATGGTTTTAGTTTAAAACTGTACCCTATGATTGAGCATATATTATAATTATCATGGTCATCTTCCGATAAGGAAATGTAGAATTTGGAAGTAGTGTTTCCGAATTCGGGCTTACATTTCCAAATAGTATGTCATACAACGGTAGAACCATAGCACATAATGTTTGAAATTATTAGATTGTTAGTGTACCTAATTGTATTTCCAACACCTTCGCTGAAAGTAAAAAGCCAATCTTACTATAAATAATACAATGTTTTTAGTCACAATGTTTTATTATTCTTACATTGTTCCCATCGATACAAACACTTCCTATAATGAGTGACATCTGCCCCGGCCGGGATTCAACGCCGGATCACGAGCGTCATCGCCACACACCCCATCACCCCCTTAGGGGAAGACATCTCAAACTGGATCCTGTAACTGAAAACATAATTATACATTGAATTGCCTAACTTAATTAAAAAAAAACCCCGACAAATCCATAATTTAAACCTATAAAATGGGTGTGTACATACGAGATACATGAGAAAGCCAACTTATGACATCTCATTTTGTCTTCGTGCGACCTTAGTGTCCACCAACCCGCACTTGGCCAGCGTGGCGGACTAGGCCTAAACCCTTCCTTCATTGGAGACCCTAGCAATGGGGACGAGATGGGTTGTGATGAGTCAAGAATGTTGACAGTACTCACTGTTCCCCCTTCTGCATGAGGTGCTGGTAGATGGGGAAGAAATCGTTGAAGTTGAACCGTTCCATCGAATAATTTCCCTGCAACATAAATCATCCAATCATTAATTTTACACAAAATGCTTTTACGGGAAATATTTATATCATATTAAACCTCCTAATATCATTGTTTATAGCGTAAACTAAGTTAAGTGAATAGATAATATCAGGGAAGTTCATCGTCTCGATGATAATCTAACCAACATTTAAAATCCCCGATATTCAACACTAAAAGTCGTATAGACTTTGGAAGTGGCTAAGAACACTTGGAACTTGAAAACCAACAGCTACGATATAGATATACAGATACAAAGACACACACAGACACGATCTTAACGGCCCTCTAGATTGTCGGCGGTTAAAAAGAATCTGATACTAACGGCAGCCACCACACAAGCGGTCTTGTCATAGTCGATCTCGAGCTTCTTGAGCGCCATGGCGACGATGGGGCTGCGGCAGCTGAGCCCGTCCAGCTTCAGCTCCAGCTCCCACGCCGGCGGCACGAACTTGTACACGCGGAATGTGATCTGGAAGTTAAAGTCAAAGTGAAAGTCACCAGCACAATGGTACAACAAGTGGCCATAGAGATAGTATAGACCTTCGATAGTAGATGAAGATGAAGAAGAATTCAATGTTACGGAAAACTAAAATGATTGAAGAAATTTGGCCCAAGACCTACTGATCTTGTCGGTTTCCTCCAAGACTGGGTGGGTTACGACCATAATGGCCATAATTTCTACCTATGGCACGCTTGGCCTGGTGGACCCAACACAAGCAAGCTTGTGCTTAGAGAGTTGTCGGGTAAGTGGGTCCGACTGTCAGATGTTTAAGCTGCCCGAAGGCCTCTGACTAGGCTTAACGACTGCTGCCGAAACAGCAACCGAGACCCACGGCGTAACATGTGACAATACTGTTAGTAAAGTTATCAAACCGTTGCTTGGTGGACCCCAACACAAGCAAGCTTGTGCTGAGAGAGTTGTCGGGTAAGTGGGCAACCCGACTGTCAGATGTTTCAAGCTGTCCGAAGGCCTCTGACTAGGCTTACGACTGCTGCCGAAACAGCAAACCGGACCCACGGCTTAACATGTGACAATACTGTTACTAAAGTTATGAAAGCGTACCGAGACAGGCGGAGTGGGCTTCAGGATGCTGAAGTTGTAGGAGATGAAGCTCTGCCCGCGGAACTTGGTGAGCGCGGCGTAGTGCGGGATCCGGTGCTCCTCGTCGTAGGAGGCCTCGGGCAGGTCGCAGTCCAGGATCGAGATCAGCTTCTGCTTTATGCCCTGGAAGAAGATTTTTCATGTTTTTATCGTGTCCTTGAGCCATGTATCACCGTACCACCATCGATAGTTACATTAGCAATTTGACAATCCATAAGCAGCGTCGCTTGCTGGTGAAATCTGACGTAACTTGTATGGATCTTACATATGTTCGACAGGCGAGCGATGGTGCTTATGGATTGTTGGTGGTGGTACGGTATCTATAGGTTATAGGTAGGCAGCTTTAGCCTAGGGTTTATCACATTAGCGTCTGTCGGTGAACCGTTCCGTAGACAAAGATTTTTACCAAAACAACAGCAAAAACTGTCACCAAATAAATAATAAATAACTTAGTAAATTTCATCTTTTTTCCTAACTGTGTACAGAATCTCATGAAGTGTAATAAAATAATTCATTATGACTTATGACCCCTGAGCTAAAATTTCAACTAATGGAGAAAAAATTGCTTCTGGATAATTGTAATGTGCAATGTATACTTAATAGTTACACTTAATGTAGGTACCATAACTGTAGGTATTCATGTAGGCTGGTTCAATAGAACTTTAAAAGCATACCACTGTGATTTTTATCGACTGCCTACAGTTCTAACGAAATAGCTGTCCAAATTTTATTCTACAAAACATTTCTTTCTATTAAAAACTATAATAGCTATCTGAATTAATAACTACAAATTTAAATAATATCCACAAACGAGTGTGTGCTGAACTGTACCCACACCGCAATTAATTTCCCCGTATCGCTTTTGTAATTTACAATCACAAACATAGTGCCATTAAGGCTGTCACTAAAGCTGGAAGAAAATCAGAATCTGTCAAATCTAGTGAGGGGGGGTTGAGGTATGCGGGGCGTTCTACGGACAATGACATGAAATTTTAACATAGTACTCGAAAACATAAAAGTGAAGACATGCCACTTTGTTAAAAATATACTAAGTAAGTAATATTGTTTTGTGATACGAAAATATTTATTTTTATTTGAAAGTATTTTTAATATTTAATAATTAATTATATATAAAGTCGTACCCGTGCCGATATTTATACAGGTTGTTGCAAAAAGGGTTTAATACTATGCCGAAACCTACGTGTGCAGCATGTTATTGATGTTATTTCTAAGCCAGGAAATGAAATCAGAATGTAAAAAAATCGCGAAAATATTATCAGAGTTTAATAGTTCAGGGTGTTGTATTAAACTCTGCCCCCGTGTAATAAAAAAAGTATAGTTAGCCGAAAGGGCGTTACTCAGGCGTCACTCTGAAAAACTTTTATCCTACGTAATTTTTTATATTCATGAAAAAAACGCTTCTTCATATAATTTTTTTTTGGTCACGTGACCTTTTAGTTAGACGACCTGTTTTTTTTTGGTGTTTCAAAAGCAGAACAGTAGTTTGCAGAACTCTGCATATACAGGGTGTCACAAAAGGTTACGTAGCTGGCAAAGGGATATGGGGAGGTCACCAGAAAAATAATAACATGTAAGTACCCCCGCAAGGGAGTACATTAGTACAAGGCGAGAGTGTGTATTTTTTTTTTTAAGTACTTATGTGTATTTGGGATATGATAGAAATAATATTTTTGTTTCTTAAAAACCAAAAAATTTACACCTTGCTGCGCTCTTTTGCTCACTGTAAGTACACCTACAAATATTGCTGTATTAAAAAAAACGGTTTTGTTATAACGATTATAAAAAAAAAGTTATTTTCATGTCAAGGAGTCATTTACCTAATTACGATTTCACTCAACAGCAGGTGAACTGAAAAAATAAGTTCTAGTTCTATCATCACTTTAGATCGCAAACATTGTAACTCCACTTTTCTCGGCGAAAAGTACTCTTTGGTGTCAATAGAAACGTTTTTTGAATTCACATGTTTTCCTCTTTATTCGAAAAAAAAAAACAGTATTCCGCATTTTACCATTTGTTTTCCTCTAAACCCCAAACCGTGATTTTTAAACAAGAAAACTTAGTAATTATACCCTTTATTCTCATATATACAACGTGCGATGTAGGCGAACGTGAACGAAAACTATGCAATAAGCCTTTGTTTTTATTACTACTTTAGTAAATTACAATAACATACTCAACAATGTTAATTTTTTTTTGCAATGTTATGTTGTTAAATTAAGATCTAATATTTTATTAACATGAAGTTACTTTCAACTTTTTTTGCATCTATGCGTCGAATCACAGCATGACGGCTGCTGCAGCTTCCTGCTGTCCTGTCCTCCAACCAATCCCACCAGTACTGCAGGTTGCGTCGAATACGAGCCATTCTCTTCGACTTGACAAGACAGGTGCTCCCGGAAGGATCATAGATCGCACGGAACCCGTACCGTATAGAGGCAACGGACTCCTTTGCAACAGCCCCCCAGATTCGGAAGTAGCCCATGCACTGCATGGCAAGCACAGCTGCAGCAATTTTTTCGTAATGATTCATTGGGATGTCATCCCCGAAGGAGGCTCTCAGCCTACCTCACGACCTGTGTGACATTAGAAAAATGCACTGTGCTAACGCCGTTTGCGAGCTTGATTTGCAGGACCGCGTTGTATGCCAAGTTCCACAGCAGAGGGGTCCAAGACCTACCGCTGTGGAACTCCGCAACTGAACTTCTTCAGTGAAAACAAACCCTCTCTTTTCGCATCCTTAATGTACTTGTTAGACACGTATGACCTCTGTCAATTTTCTGCAGATAAGAAGACAAGTGATGGTATACAAGAGCCGCCCTAAAGGTTCGCCCTCTAGGGGATAGAGTTGAACGCGGTTACTATTTTTAAGCAAACAGCCAGCGCAACAACTCGCCCGTGGTTCTTATCCTGCTCCGACAGTGAACGAACGCAAAGTATTGTACCCACTATTCGAATCCGCATTTCGGATGCCAAACTGACTGTCCGAAAGGTCGAAACCGTACCACCACAGAGGTATGACTCGTTCGAAGAGCTTATCAGGCTCTTACAGCAATCAGATGTGTCGGTACACTGAAAGATAATCTACAGGCCTGCTTTATTTATTTAGGAGCACTAATGGCCTCCTTTCAGTCATTGAGTCACTGGCACTCAGGCTGCGGTTGAACAGGAAGATAGACTGTCTAAACAAATCATTTTTAGGCTAGTTAAAAAAAACTTTAGGTGGGTAGTATGCCAACTAGAACTACAAATAAAACAGTATTTTTGTCTCCTTTAAAATTTGGTCACGAGGAGTTACGATGATTACGATCTAAGGTGACGCTGACGATATTTTATACAAGGTATTGAAAAAAGGGTATAAAGCTTAGCCAAAAGTGGATTTAGGTGCCATTCTGATCCACTTTTCTTCTACAATTTTGAAAATTCACGTAACAAAACCTTTTACATAGAAACTTATTCGATCACGTGACTTTTTACTATAGAGACCGAATTTATTTTTCGAGAATTTCCAAAACTTGGAGAACAAAAGTTGTTCAGAATAACCCCTGAGTCAAACCCTTTCGGCACAGTATACCCTTTTTGCAACATCCTGTATAGGTAATATCAGGTTTATAAAAAACCTGGGCCTGTAGAGTGAGACTCGGCATGGGGAGTCATAATTTATAGATCTTTTAGGTTGCAGTGGCGAATGGGCACTGGTAGCCCTGGCCTTTTCTATAACTATAACTATAGGTAATTTTATGGCAATTTAAAAATGGTATAACATTTATCTATTTGAAAAAATCATTAAAAATATACATTACCTATCACCCTAATTTAAAAAAAAATTCAGCCCTTACTTTAAACTTATAACACCCCTCTATTTCCTTCAGGGGTTAAAAAACCTGTGTATTTAATATTTTCTTATGAGTTTTTTTTTTTTAAACTAGGCTCTTACATAGTTGTACATAATATTATGCGGTATTTTATTCCACTTGTAACGCATAAAATTCATAGCTACAGTAAACATTTCATTTTTTTCATGGCGAGATACAGTCGCACTTAACCGCTTTTTTGCAAAGCTTGTTAAATAGATTTAAAAAATTATGTAAATTATTAATGTAAAATAATTATTACTTATTTTTAACAACCTGTAGTGTACAGACTACCACATCTTAAAATATATATATTTTTAATTAACTACGGTTTTTGGTTTCAAATAAAACAAATTATGAACTTACTTTTCAACACCCTGTATATTGTGTAGCTTACCTACCACAGGGGTATAATCGTGACAGTTCTGACATTGCGAAAAAGAGACGCTTAGCTACATTAAGCGTAAGAAAGAAACGTTAAGCTGTAAATGTTTTTTGTCCTTTTTGCTGTGGCGCCTGTTTACGTCAGTTCTCTTTGCCAAACAATGAAACAAATGAAAAATCTTTGCCAAACAAAGGCTGACAGTTACAACAAAATTTTCTAAATCCTATTTATTTTTGATTTGCTAGTGATTTGTGGGTGTTTATTAAGTTTATTAGACTATTATCATCACTTAACGAGTTTGTGACATGGGTGGGTGGATTTTGTTCGGTTGTATATAGCATATTGAACGAAAACACGATGGAATGATGGATGAGATATATTTTCACATGTAAGTAGATACTATCAAGTTTAACAAGCTTACATTCATCATAGTACTATCTATTGGCTCGATTTTAATATAAAACGATACTAATTTTAATACTGTAAGGTCTTTTAGTATCAGTTTTAAGTAAAAATTACGAGGTACCATATCATAACAAATCACATGGTGTTGCAAGTTATTGAAAATTTATTTTACCCACAAATATTATAGTATGCAAAGAAAATACTAGAAATTGTAACGGACTCGGGTTGGGTTTACAAATGGGGCGCACGAATTCGGTTTTTGTGAAGATTGTATTTTGTAGAAGTCATTCTCCTCTTTCAAATGAGGTGCCTCTCATTGTGAGGAAACGTTCGTTTCGTTTTTTTCTTGCATGTGTGATTTCTTCTGTATAATATAAAGTTTATTGTATTGATACGAAATACGTGTTTCCTTTAAAAAAAACCCCATCACATATTTGGCCCACGATTATAATGCTCATGCTCATCCATTTATATCTTTCATAGGTTTCCGACAGAAAAAAAAAATATCAAGAAAATGGATAGACATTACCGGTCGCACAAATTGGGAACCAAGGAAACATACAAAAATTGTGTTCGGCACATTTTGAAGAGGATTGTTTCGATTGGACGAAGACAATGAATTATACAATCCACTCAGTTTGTGTATATTAAATAATTATATTGAAATCAAATAAGTATGAGTAAAGTTTTTTTTCTTATATCGTCGGTTGACAGGAAAAACTCACTAAGGCTGATTTTTCAATATTCAGATAAATGTTATCTGGGTAATACAAACATTGAGAAACATTGAGACGCAACAGCATCAAAATTATTTCCCAGCAAAACTTTTGTCTGGCTATTGAAAAATTAGCCTTTAGTGTCTTTTTCCTATCAACCGACCATATACTCAAGTTTTGTTTTTGTTATTATGATAAGTTAAATTTCCCCATATTTAGGTTTTATTTTTTTGTCGGCAACATCTATGGTTTGAGTGAGAAAGAGAATAGTGCACACGGCGATTGCGAATCTATTTGTAGTTGATCTGAGTTACCTACCATACACAACCGTTAAAATAAAATAAATTACCCCTCAGAATATAAACAGGCTCGCGCTTTGGCATACTGCATTGACCGTATAGTTCTTATTCGGAGAATCTAATAAGTGTCATTATGTGCAATGTTTACCTTTATCTATGCATCTGTAACTCTATAGTAAAAAATGTAAACAAATCGAAAAGGCGAAATGTTTTCTAAGAATTTTCGGCTTTTCTGCATCTAAAATGATTAGAAAATTAACTTTCCATAGCAAATGCATATGTATTATAATACTTGTAGTCATAATTTGTTGATTTAATCAGTTTTTGTGAAATATTTGATAAAAAATAAAATGGCGTGGGTATAGCTCCTAACAGGCCGCCACAAGGGCGACGACTGAAGAAATCTGAAATCTGTCACGGTGTCATCATTTTTAAACCGGAATTTATTAGTTTTTTGCAAAAAAAGTTGACTTCTGGTCCATTAAATCCAACTCTTTAAGGTAACTTTGTTAAGAATTTAATTACCTACACATACATATAAGATTCCATGAAAATGGGCCCTCTGATTTCGAGGGTTTTTTCATAATAAGTCAAAAAATGGCAAAAGACATGGTGTGTTTGCAATTTTTTTTAACATACTTATTATAATACTGCACCAATTTATAAGCAACTAACATGTTCAGTATACCCTCTGCTACAAAATATATTTTTATCAATGTGATAGAAGCCACCGTTTTTCCAATCTAATCAAGTATATCAAGCCGACTTTAGCATTTTAGCTTTAGGGATCCCCTTAAAAGCAAATTAGATGCTTTTCATTTGTTTGAAATGAAGCTATTAATTATATTCGCATTACTTACGTACTCATACTAATACATACATTTTAGAAGAGGACAGATAGAATTGGTAATATTCTGATACGCTGTTAAATGTTCTTCAGTATTGCAGATTATCCGTTAAGGTTCTAATATCATTGGAACTTTTTCACTGCTCGCGTGTTGTTCGAAAAAAGTTGCTAGACTAGGAAATTATTAGTAGTAAGAAATAAAAATCCAAAAGGCTTTAGCGGATTCCTCGATAAGTAAAGCACATTCTTCCTTTGTGAAAACTTCGGTGGAAAACAAAGCTTTGTCATCTAAAACCGTCCGGTGTGTAGTTGTACACAAAGCTAATATGGCGGCGTTTCCGGTCGCGGCGGAAGTGGCCGCGGCGACGCAATCTGCGTTTGACAGATACATTTGTTCCCCTCTGTACTTTTTCATAGTTTATTTTAGCATTTGACGCAAATTTCACGGTAAAAAGATAACGTAACGGATAACGCTGGATGACGCAAAGACTTGTTTTCTAATTACTATGAGTAAGGCCTGATTTTACAATTTAAGAATATGGCTAGGGGGCGGGGAAGTTACTCGCTCCCCTCGTCCCCGCGCAACTTTTCTGCCGCGCACAACTCACAAAATTACGTTCGTGTGGCCTCACCCTAACGGCAATACGACTCTATCACGTGAGTACAAATTTACTGCGAAAAGCGGGTGGCTCGCTTGCGAGTCACCTCTGAACACCTCGGGGATTATAGTTTACTTAGCATTTATTTAATTATAATATAAATTTAACGCACGGAACCCAGTGAATACCCGGCGGTTCTTAAAAAAAAGGAAAAATAATAAAGTCGGAAAAGTAGGTAGGTACTGAGCAACGCCATAAAACAAGAATGCTTTTATTATTATAAACATGTAATAATGTTGATGAATTTCCGTCCGTTTCATTTGACTGCGTAAATTTTTCAGACTCATTTAGAATTTTCTTTTCTCCGTGAAACAGAATTTTGTTCTTCGAGACAGTTGGGCATTCCTGTTTAGGCACTCAATTGCAATAAAAAAAATATGAGG
Organism: Plutella xylostella; assembly: GCF_932276165.1. Lineage (NCBI taxonomy): Eukaryota > Metazoa > Arthropoda > Insecta > Lepidoptera > Plutellidae > Plutella > Plutella xylostella. Next base: position 8,784,451 of record NC_064000.1, on the reverse strand, counting down.
AGTATTTGATGAAACGTAACGTATTAAAGATTTTAATAGGTACTTAAAGTATAATAGTAAATAAAGTATCTGTAAAAATGTATTAAATTTTTATAAGGGGTTATTGAACAAGTAAATGACATCATTTTACTGCTATCTGAATAACTTTGTTGCTATCAATTTCTAACAGCAACATTCAGAAGCGATGGTATCAGTACATTACCTTACACAAGTTGTAAGAAAAGATTTTAAGTAAGGACTTATTACAAATACCTATTTTTCAAATTTCTGTAGGAAATTTTCACATAAACATCATATTTCTGATGTTGGCAGGTCGCCGTACATCCTCACCTAGTATGACCCAACTATTGTCGTGAAACAAAGAACCCTCCCCCCCTCTAGATATACGACCCCCCCCCCAGCGTCTGTCGCGTCACAAAGGAAAACATTATAAAAACATGTCACTCTCAACTCTTGTTTTGTCTAAAATTTAATTCAGAAGTTGGTAACATTTTCTATTGGCCTCTGGCCACGGTTTTGGACCGCTCTGACGTCGTGAGCTGACCCGGAAATTTATTTGATTTTTAGGTAGGAGGTTAATGTAATTTGTAAGGTTACATTATGGCCTAATTTCATTTAAATTATCCGGCTGCTCAGCATACGAGGTTCAAGGACATACGTGGTAGGAATGCCAAGTGAGTAAAACTCTTTGCGTTTATCATTACGTTTTTAAAGACTAGCAAATAATTTTTATTGACTTCTATTCTCCTAGACATAATCAGAAATTCGCACTAGACGAAAGCATATTCGAATGATTTATTGCAACACCAATGCGACGACATATACGATTGACTACACTCTGATTACCTTTAAATTACAGCTTTCTCATCCGACGCCATCTTTTACACTAATCTTCGCTTTCTATGGCGTATTATTTAAGACACTAACCCCCTTATTCATAGAAAAGTTACAATATGTTTTAACTAATAAACTGTTTTGTCCCTTTTCGACAATTAACAATTTGTTCTTTGAGAGAAAGGGACAGAACAGTTTATTAGTTAAAACGTATTGTAACTTCTCTATGAATAAGGGGGGTAGAATTTAGTAATAACAATGTAAGTATAAGAATATTGTTACTAACAAATCGGGCCTAATTATTAGGGTTCCGTAGCCAAAATGGCAAAAACGGAACCCTTATAGTTTCGTCATGTCCGTCTGTCCGTCTGTCCGTCTGTCACAGCCGATTTACTCGGAAACTATAAGTACTACAGTGATGAAATTTGATGGGAATATGTGTTGTATGAACCGCTACAAAAATATGACACTAAATAGTAAAAAAAAGAATTGGGGGTGGGGCCCCCCATACATGTAACTGAGGGATGAAATTTTTTTTTTCGATGTACACACGGCAACGTTAAATGGTTGGCAGGGCACACTAACGTAGGTAGTGTATGTGTGTGTCAGCGACGTCGACGTAATTATTTAGTTCTGGCCAACCCACACACGGATATTGTAAGCATGTAGTTGTGCCAGTGACAATGATTCATTGTTTTTATGATATGAAGGAAAATTTTGCAATGCATTGTAATAGATTGAATGGCTCAGTTGGTATGATAGTAGACTTACAATAATCGGTATGGTGGTTCAAATCCCTGTGAACTTGCAAAATTCCTTTTTTGTTTTTTTTTATAGATTTAGTTTATTTTTTAATATGGCTAATAATAGTATTGTAGTATATACGAATAAAAGCAACACAGAAAGTAAATGAAACAAGTTATTAAGTGTTAAAATTACAAAATTTATTCTTGCCGTAACATAAACATTAAGGATGTTACGTTTTTGTTGTTTTTCGTTTTAAAACATAGTTGTAGTTTATATTAATAAGGAAAATTTTCAATTTGCAGTTTTAAATCATAATAAACATCAGAAAAGGATGGACTGGCTGTTTTACTAAAGTAAATAGGCAAGTCATTAGTTATATGAATCAACATGTTAATTAGCTAGAAATAAGATAACTTATTCCAACCTCAGTAACAATAACATCATTAACACATTGGCTTACCCATAATTGTAAATAATAATAAGTATTTAACAAAATAACTAAAATCTTATACAAATGGAAAAATAAAAATTACTGAGCTAACCCCAATAACTATAATTTTCACCACTTTTTTGCCATAATATCTTACCATCCATCCTTATCTGACTTAAAGGACTTTTCATCACTAAATATCACCACATTGTTGCACCAATCAAAGTTTAAAATAGTCAGTCGCAAAACGCACTCTGTTTCGACGATGCTGATCGGTTAGAGCAATTTTCTTCGTCGGCCTCCGACACCGCAACCCTGCAGCACGCAAGTGAACCCGTACGGTTTGTAGGGATAGATTATGTGTTGTGGCCGTAGAACGGGTGCTGCAGAACGGATCAGCGCTATGTGCAGCTACGATTTCTCGATGGCGTGGTGATGCATCCGTATAGACGACTACTGTCCCGAATCTGCGTATCGGTGAACCCATAATTGAACAGTTCTCCTCTGCAAACAAAAAAAACAAATACTTAGGTTATACAAATACAAATATTCTAACAGTCAAATAAAATATTTACAATTCTATGTTACTTACCGTTAAACGTCTTGCGATTTCACTAATTGTAATATTTTGTTCATAGAATACAATTATCTCCGCCTTTTTGAACATGGTCAAATGACTTTCCATAGTGACTGCGAAGATAAATTAATTATAAATTGACAAATCACAAAGTGAATCACTATGCAGACGCAGAGGTGAATTGTGACTAAAACTAAAAACTAATTTCGTTTATTCATATTGTATGAGGGTAGAATGGTTTTACTTCTCAAATGAAGAACGAATCATATATTTTTAGCGAAGAGAAATAGTCGACAGCTATGCAGCTTGTAGTCATTTGTCAATTTCAAATAAATTTATTTTATACTCAACAGCGTTTAAATTAACGCTAAATTTAAATAAAGTAAAATAAAAATACCCATCAGTGGACTCGAACTCACGACCTATGTTTCATAAGTCTAACATACTACCAATGAGCTACGAAGAGTATAGCTACAAGTTGTGAAATTTTGCTTCAAGTCAATTTTATAACTATTTGACTTACTCGACCGGTTGATATTTTTATGTCACAGCTGGTGTAAGGGCGTTTGCCTACGCGCAAACTCGTTTGTGCTGTTGTGTGTGTGTGTGTGGTTTGTTACTGGTGTATTTACCGATTTCTGCTTTATTGCACACATAGACCACGTTAGTGTGCACACATACACTACGTTTGTGTGCCCTGCCAACCATTTGGAGGTGCCGTGTGTACATACCCGTGTGGGGTATCAATGGAAAGGTCTTTTAAAATGATATAAAGTTTTCTAAAAAACATTTTTCTTAAAGTGAACGGTTTTTGAGATATCAGCTCTCAAAGTCGTAAAAAGTATGTCCCCCCCCCCTCTATTTTTATAACTACGGGGTATAAAATTCTAAAAAAAATAGAGGTGATGCATGCTAATTAACTCTTTCAACGATTTTTGGTTTGATCAAAGTATCTCTTATAGTTTTTGAGATAGGTTGATTTAAGCTACGGAACCCTTTGTGCGCGAGCCCGACTCGCACTTGGCCGGTTTTTATTTTTTTTTAATAATTAAAATTATTATTATTATTAAACAAAACTGCATAGCTGGTCAGACAGGGTCGAGCCCGGGCAGGGCGCAAACAGCTGACGTCTGTAACAGAAGTGGGTCACAAGTTACAACGCAAGTTCACTGTATAATACCTCGCAACTCTGCGCTCGGTAAGTTCAGGTTGACGCGAAACGATACAAGTTGGTATGCGGTTTGTGTTGGAAGTCGACTCTTGAGTTTAAAATGTTTTTGTAGCTAGTATCACCATCTGATTGAAGGTTAAGGTTTGAGAATGAGGGTCAGCCTAAGACCAGGATGCATTGCTTGGGGAAGGTATGTATACTTGTACACTCACGACTCTCACGAGCAATGAAAAAGCTCCAATGACAATAGCACTGTTATATTATTGTAGGGTAAGCAGAAAGCACCGCTGGTCAGTCGAATAGAGGCATTCAACTCTAATGGTTGTTTCACTTGTCCGCTCCCCACTACGTCACCTCGTCCCGACACACCGTAGCTAAAAAGCACCAAATTACTCCTACACGGAAATGACGCCGTCTGCATCATTGAAGTCTAACCATAATAAAATTATAAATTTATTTACGTGTATGGATCAAGTCATATGAAATAAAAGAATTAAATAAAATTAAAAAAATATATTTCTCCTCCATTCCATATTTTTTTGGTGTTTTCCTGGATTTTGTTGCATAGTTATCAATGTCGGTCTATTATACAATATCTGTCCCGGCTGAAACCGCCCGTCAGCTGTAATCCGGGCTGGCGGTTGCCGGCCGGATTAAACCGGATCCCGGGTCTCCATCAGGTTCATTTTATCGACAACTTTCAAACTTGTTTACTTTTCAAATAGTTTACCTACAAAATTTTCATTAGTTTAGTTTATTTTATAAAGAGCCACAGAGAGGAATTAATTATAAACTATTACATACTGTACCTTTATAAGAGTCGAATTCATAGTAATTTATGATCAATTAGGTACCCTACAAACTATATAAATAGTCTGCACTCATTCTTACTCAGTATGATACTTTTCGTATAATCGCATGGCATCCATATGATATAAAGAAAATTCCAATTAACTCTCAAGTCGTATCATCTTATCATAATAACCTCGGCTTTTATTCCGGCCACGCCGATAGCCTAGTCACCTAGGCACATAATAGACCTAGGCGCAGCTCATACACTATAGGGTATCAGTGACGCTATCTAGTAATACTAGATTACTGCAGACATCAGTGTAGGCGGCGGACAATCTAGTTAGAGTAGCTGGGTCTACGAAACCGCGGTCCAAACGCTCGTTTTTTAAATACTAGCGGTTGAAGATCGCAACGGTTACAAATGGATTAATCTAAGTATATTTTAGTTAGATGACCTGTACTCATTATAAAGATAAAGATTATAATTATGGGTATTAGTAAATTTTCGGGCAGGTAACTTATTTGTTTAGCAATTATTTTCATTTTAGCAGCAAGCAAGAACGTTGAAGAGAATTAATTATTTACTAAGTAGCGATCGTGTTACAATATGATTTAATTAGGTAGATTATTCTTTTTTTGTATTACAAACAGTATCCACAGTTACTTATAAAAACTTAAGCAAGTACCATAAATGTAATACAAATACAATCACAATACTAGGTCTGGATGCGCAGATAAAAGATGCATGTGGATGATGCAAAAGAACTGTATCAGGACTACTCAGGACGTCTCTCCGCCTATATACCCTCTGGGAAGTAGGTTTAAGAGCATATATGTATGTATTTACTAGATCCGGATATTGCTAGAGCTATATAATGTGCAGTCGACATCCAGGCCGCAGTGACTCGCATCGCAATCCTGTTAAGATAATGCGTTTACCCGCCCGCCGCCCGCCGCCGCTTGCGATTTATTTTTATTTCTATTCACTTGGCTACAGCCTGCCAACTGTGGCTTGGCTTAACATAATTATATAATTCTTATGTAAACGTAAAAATCAAAGAAGAAAACTACGATGTACAGCATTGCTCCTTTATACCTACCTGAAATAAAATTAGTAATCGTCCAAAATGCAACCTGAAAGATTCTAAATATCTTAAAGAAATTTTAACTGTAAAGGTCAGATAAAAGTTTCTGTACAAAGTACCTATTTGGACAATCATATTTTTTTTTACCAAAGCTCAATAGTAGTGAACGGGTTGTCACATCGTTGTACGTACGCCTGTAACAGTGCATTGGTTTACGACTACAGGGGGTCACTCTATATAATGAAAAACTACGTTTCGGAGAGATGCTGCGCGAGCCACGACTCTATCTCGTTGTATTAAACGCGCCGATTGCTCGACAGCTCTCGTTCGTTAGTTAGTTCGTTGTCAGTATAGAGTAACCCTCTTGGTCTAGCTATCCTAGGTATAGGCAGGGCGAACGCGCCGGGTGAACTTCCACTCACTGACCCGCTCCGGATTAAACCGGTTTAATGAAAATAATGCAATGGATGCTTTCGACACACTTTATTGTATTCGTGCTCACTTACCTGTACATAATGCTTTTCATTTTTATGTACAGACCATAGAGCTTTACAACTAAAGAACGAGTTATGACTATTTGAGTTAATGGATTTAAATAACGAATCTTTTACTCCGATTTAGATTTAGAGTACTCTTCAGAGTGCGCTCTCAGACTATGAATGTACTTTACATACATAGTCCGGGAGACCAATGATAAAATTGCACCTTGTTAATAATATAGGTACGTTTTGCGATAGTGTTACATATGTAGGTGCATTTAATTAAATGTGATTACCCCTTTGGGTATTATATCACATGCATGTATGTTACAGGGATTTTTTACACTAGAAATGAAACTAATTATTTCGACTTTCCTATATGTAGCACATTCCAAGTCGCTTTTCATTATATAAATGTGATTGTGTCGCCACAGTCTGCGGGCGACACTGTTCGCTGTGAACACTTATTAACCTCTTATCGGACGTGACGGCGCTACAAGCAAGCGGTCGAAACGCTCGGTACTGCGGCGTGAAAAAAAATGCGTGAAATAATATTTATTTAAACAGAAGCGTATTGAAAATATTATTAGAGGATACACACAGTATGTTCATGTCATAACATCGATATTTTCTATTAGGGGATATAAGCAAAATTATGCTAAAGTAAGATAGTCTTACAACGCAACGCAACGCAACTTTGAAACAAGATAAAGATTAGAGACTATTTATTTCTTTAACTGTCTTATCTATCTAAATGAACAACAGAAATTTCGAAGTAATGAATGTTGCCCTTATAATCTTTTTTGTTTCACTTTTTTCTGTTGCAAAGCTAGCTTTGTCGGACTGTACCTCAGCCAATTATCCGCAGATTGATGTGTGCAATATCGCAGGAAGCGAGGAGGCTGGAAGTGACGCCATTTTTTATCCGAATGTCATAATAAATTCACTTTACGGCATGCAACCTGGCTTCCGGATTAATCAAGGAATTTTCAAGTGAGATTTTTTGGGTCGATGAACATCACAGTTCATAAAATATATACCTGGGTAGTTTTACTGGATATTAGTTTATTTGGTATTTTCAACTTCTACAATACATTGTACCAGTATGGAAATATGTACCTATAGAGGTTCCACTATGTTACTCCATTTTTGACGTTTCTTTATGTCTGGTAAGTAAAGTTGGTTTTCCTTTGCAGTCATCAAATATTCAAATATGTATGGGATTTCGAATGTCAAAAAACCAATAACATAATGGACAGAGTATAACCATCCGTTCTTCCTAAAAAAATACGCACTAGGGATTATAAACCGATACTTTACCGAATCAAATATTCCTCTTGTTTCCGACTTCCCCATATTGATATACCTCAATATTAATGCATAATCTTTACCATACATACAATATACGTCGACAAGTAGTGCCTTCTCATTAACCATACCTTTTACTAGTAGAAGCTGTAGCCACTACGTGACGTAAAAAAACGTTCTCTTCCCACGAAAGAGAGCAAATAATTTATGAAAAGAAATTAACTCGTTTCAGTGAGTGGGAAACCTAATTATAAGAGTACCCGGCTCACTCGCCTCACGTTACTTTAATGAGAAAACTCAATGACATTTTCATCCGGTAGGTATGTACCTATGTTTTGAATTTTACTACCTCTACACTCTAGGTAAAACATGGTAGATAATAATTTTCTTTAACTGGTAGCATGAATGAAGGAGAATAAAAAACACCACTTCAGTGTCAGAAATTACTGTGAATACTTAATTGATGTCCTAATAAAGTTAATTTCGGTATTCTCACTTTGTATCACATGCAATTTAATGCCTCGTAACAAGTTATTTTCGAGATGTATCATGATGTCCTGTTTCTCCACAGTTGGTTCATAGTTAAAACACTCTCATTATTCTATCGGGACTCAATATTTATAATAATATATCGTCCGTCAGTCGGTTAAGCTCCAGATAGAATTGGTTCATAAATCAAGCGGTCTCAAGATTGGTTATCTTTGATGGAGAACGGGCTAGACGCTCCCAGGTACCCTATTCAGGATGACCTAACGTTTCCTAAGCTGTACGAGTACCTAGTCATTTTTAAGTGGACTACACGAAAGGAGCGTCATGAATACTTCACACCCTGCAGCCGCTACACGGGTTCGTTATCGACGTCGATTATCTAGTTTAATGAGCGTTCCACCAATAACAGCGCCGTATTCATGGCGAATTGCGTATAGTGACACTTAGTCCAGTCAAAATCACACTGTTGTAATGTTACTGTTACTTTGAAGCTTAAACATTACTTTGAGACAAAAGTTATAGATTCTCCTTGTAATAGCTAATTTATCCTGAATAGACTGCAAGGAGTGCCTAGGCCAAGGCTAGCCAAACTATTTATACGTCAGAAAAAAACCACTTACTACATCGGCCCTAGACCTCAATTTATGGGAAAACTACCTACTAACTTATTATAGTTTCAGCTAACACATAGAGACACAAGACGAGCCTAGCGTTATTTTTCTATTAAAATATTTATATTGTAAGAGGTCTATTACAAAACAATTAATTAAATGTTACTCCCGAATAGATTAAAATACCCTCGTCTAAGCCGCCCTTCACAATATAGACGGACAAAATTTCATAAATTTTAAATGATTAAACCTGTTTCGATTTTGCGAGCAAAGCTCTTTTCAAACAAAAACTTTAAATAGTTACTTATTATAAAGTATTTTGGTCACCTCGGTTTTTCTGACTTAAGTTGATACAATAACGCATTTTTTTCGATCACGGGTCATGTAGCGTTACATTATTAATTGTTATCATTCAAGTGAACTCGCTACCTCATTAACTAAGCTAACCAGTTCCATTAACCCGTGATTAACTCGCGATTAATTTGCGCAAACAAACATCGGCTATCGATCGAGCGATCCGTCACTGCGCGAACACGAATTAGCTTTTAACCCCCTTCTTCTAGGGGGTCACTTTAACTTACGCAGACATAAACTTTTACATACAAACGTTTAATATCTAATTGCATTGTTAAAAACATATAAGTCACAAACATGCATAACATCCACTAGAAGTTTCGTCAAAAAAAGTATTATAAATATTATTATATATACAGAGTGTTGTTTTTCGGACCAGACAAACTTTAAGGGTGGATTCTACGAGTAATTTAATCGAGAGAACACCCCCATTTGTTCTAGCGTTTGCATTTTTCTGCATTTATCTTGAATATACTCTGTTTTATAAAAAAACAAACATCTTCCTCCTACAAAATTCCCGCGACTGCTTTGCTACGGCGCGGCGTAGCTGTGCTACGCAGCCTGCTACGGCGTAGCGCGTAGCCAATATTATTCCTTGAAAAATATTCGCCCATATTAAAATTTGCTTTTGCTGCTATTTTCACGGCGGTTTCCATTGCCTTGGCTCATAATAATGATACATAGATAACGGAAAAGAAGGCTGGGGAATATACTTCGAATAGACGAACAAGAATTGCCGGTTGTGTGGCAACAAATAGAGCCGTAGTGTATTAAGCGTCCCGATTGAGTGACAATTTGTTGATCGTTCGTCGATTGAGAGTAACCCCCCAGACTCACAGCACACTTTCTCCTTCTTCAGTCACGGCATTATTCAGTCCACATTCTATCCTTTTCCTGTTGTTTCAGACGAGGAGCTGGTGTTTCGCGACCGCTGGGGCGGGCTGACGCTGCTGCACGCGCGCAACCTCACCACGCGCCTGCTCATCAACAACTCCACCTTCGTGAGTACAACCCACTCCTTCATGGCGGAGATAGAGACGTGACAGAGACAGAGATAAAGACGTGACACAGCGCAGCAGCCCATTCTCCCGTTTCGCCGTCCGCATACTTCGGGTACCACACAGGAGTTATGGCCACACTTATACCTAGTTAGGTATTTAGTCTATTCATAATGTCCAAATAGGTGCAAAAATTATTCTTGACTGGTTATATTTCCTCGACACATTGCTCGAAGGACTGATGGTCTGTGGAGCAGAAGAGTCCTCGAGTGGAGACCACGTACCGGCAAGCGCAGCGTTGGGCGGCCCCCCGCGAGATGGAGGGACGATATATTCAAGTCCGCGGGGAAGCACTGGATGCGGGCCGCCTCCGATCAGACAAGGTGGAAATCATTGGGGGAGGCCTATGTTCAGCAGTGGACGTCCTATGGCTGAGATGATGATGATGATGATGGTTATATTTCCAACGTTGATATAATCCTCTTGGTCTATGATCGTTTGATTTAAATCAAACAGGTATGAGTAAGATGCAGAGTTTCGAATGCACATTCATACACCTACTCTTTATCTAAAGAAGGTATGTATAGTGTATATTGTAACATGTACTGTTGATGTGCCTTATTATTATTATTATTATTAAATTCTTTATTGCACATAAATTTATTTGTACATAGGCGAACTTAATGCTAAAAGCATTCTCTTCCAGTTAACCTTGGGCGTTGTGGAGAAAATGATAGGTAGTGCGAAAGACAATGAGAACAGTTTAATTCTGTTTAATATCTATTGTTTAACACTAGAATATATACTTACTTATACATAATATCATAAAATAAACGAAAAAAATATACTTATAAATACATAATATATATATACCTACATACATAATTTATATAAATAAATAAAATAAATATTAAAACAAAATACCAGACGAGACAAAAGATAATACCTAATGTATCCTAACTATCCTAACTAATATTATTCTTCTACCTATCTTAGACTATGCGGATGTGTGTTACTTGGATCTGACCGAAGTGCTACTCAATAAGCTTGAACGCTTATTGAATACCTGTATCCGTTTCGTTTTTGGGCTACGTAAATATGATCACGTTTCTCAGTACCGTTCACAGCTAAAATGGCTCCCCATTCGTGATCGTAGGAATCTTCGTATCCTATGTCTCCTTTTCTCCGTTCTCCACGAGCCTAATACTCCTCCCTATCTTAAATCCATGTTTGATTTTCTTTCTGACACTCATACACGTCATCTCCGTTCCTCCCATAATCATCTATTAGCACTGCCCTCTTTCCATTCCGGTTTTATGTCTAACTCCTTCGCTGTCACCGCCGTTCGCCTATGGAATAATCTTCCCGAGAACATTAGAAAAGCCCCTTCTCGCCACATCTTCAAGCGACTAACCCGCGCTCATTATCTCAGCAACTTAAATAAATAGCATTTTCGTGTACCTGTCTGGATATTATATTATTATATGTTTGTATACAATATAGTATAGTATAGTTATGTATCCTAATATTATATGTATATTATTATTATCTTTTATAAATTTATATAATTATTTGAATGTATTGTTATTATATATTAAGATAATTATTAAGTGACTATTTAGTTTTTAGTTTTTTCATCTTACATACTTTTTCGTTTTTTTTTTTTTTGCACATCTTTGTACTTGTTTTCCTGCACCTCCTGTAGGTTGGCTGGTAGAAAATGCTCTTAGCATTAAGCCCACCTTTTGTACATGTATTTTTATATTTGTGCAATAAAGAATTAAATAAATAAATATTATAAATGCGAATGTAACTGTATCTGTCTGTCTGTCTGTTACTCTTTCACGCCAAAAGTACTGATCGGGTTTGAATGAAAATTGGTATACATATGCTCTAGACCCTGAGAAAGAAGATAGGCTACTTTTTATCCCTGAATTCCCACGGGAAAACTTTTTAAGGCGAAGCGAAGCTCGCGGGAACAGCTATTTACTATATTCCTACACATATAGATACTTGTGCACACAACATGCTACGTTCCTAGAGCGTATCAGAGCCGCAACCGTGAAATTAGACTCGGGACCCGCACACTCGGTCCACTAATGTATTATTACTGCGCACTTAGTACTGCTAGTACCCTTCGGAGAGTGATTCAAATACAACCATGGTACCTATACAGGGTGTTGCAAAAAGGGTATACTAAGCCGAAACCTACATATGCAGCATGATATATCTAAGCCCGAAACTGAAATCAGAATTTGAAAATTCGCGAAAAAAAAAAAATTTTTTCCATAGTAAAATAAAAAGTCACGTGACCAACAAAGTTTCTATGGAAAATGTTTTTTTTATTTTCGCGAATTTTCAAATTCTGATTTCAGTTTCGGGCTTAGATATAACATGCTGCACATGTAGGTTTCGGCTTAGTATACCCTTTTTGCAACACCCTGTATATTATAGCAGTAGCAGCACCGATACTGTTACTTCTGCTGAGATACTGAAAAATATTTTTGTCATTGAATTTTTATTCATGTATGAAAATTAAGTGGACATAATTATGTATCACCAAATTACTCCAAAACGGAAAACCGTCTGCAATAACATTATTTATTTTAAATAAATGACCCATAAAACTTGGGCTATTTGGATTGTGTGAAAGTAAATTTTATATTGCTCGCGAAAGTATTAATATAAATTCTCAAAAAACCTATTATTTAATGTCTAAAATTTTAACTATCGCAATCAGAATTATTTTCTTATTCATACGTGAAGGACAAAAAACTAGGCACAGTTTCACAAAATAAATATTTATATTATCTTCAGTTATGTTAATGAATTAATAAGTGCTGCTCACAATCTGTTTCAATAAAACTATGAATACTTAATCAAAATATTCCGTTGACTTTAAATAATGAAAAATAAACAGATTAAACAGCTGTGGATGACAATAATTTTTGAATAGAATTTTTTTTACCAATATTTATTTCTTTGTTACCCTCGAGCTCCACATTTTAAATAAAAACCCGTGGGCAATCCGGGATAAAAAGTAGCCCATATTAGTCCAGGATATCAGCTTCCTTCACATAAAATTTCATGTAAACCCGTACCGTAGTTTTAACTTGAAAGAGGATCAAACATTTGTATTTACAAACTTTTGTGTTTTCACTTAATATAGTAGGATAAATGACACAAACAGTTTCAATAGATTCAGGCAAAGTAAAAAATAAACTAAGTAGGTATATTAAAATCAAAAACATTTATTTAAAACACTCACACATTATGCTTAAGTATAAACATGATTAAGAATCTGCAAGAGTGTGCGTGTTTTCTATTGTTGGGTTCATTTGCCGCCACCGCCGCCGCCACCACCACCGCCGCCACGGTTGTAGTTATCATTATAACCGTAGTACCTGTTTCCGTTACCACTGCCGCCGCCGCCGCCGCCGCCACCGCCGGCGAGGGCACTGCCAGTGCACACCTGAAAGAAAACATGACATTACAGTTAAAACCTGTAAAATGACTGGACAGTTTATCACATCTTTCAGTTTACACCAAACTAAGGTAGTAAGGGGTAGTGCAGTAAGTGTCCGCTAGATGGCGACTCATCTGGTGGCAGTTTTGTTAATTATGCTAAAGAACCAATACCACACACAGTGAATTTAACGTCGACCGATTCAAGTGGTTGTTTTCTGGACGCACCCGTGCTTCGAACGGCACATTAAGCCGTGGGTCCCGGTTGCTGCTTCGGTAGCAGTTAGACTAGTCAGAACCCTTCGGGCGGCTTGATTTGCTCACTTGCTTGCCAGACAACTCTCTCAGCACAAGCTTGCTTGTGTTGGGGTCCACCAACCCGGACTAGGCCAGCGTGGTGGACTAGGCCTTAAACCCTTCCTTTCTCAGAAAGAGACCCGTGCCCCAGCAGTGGGGACGTGATGGTTTGTGACTTTTGATGAGGATTGACAACGCAGACTTGATGCCCGGTTTCAAATGAAATAACGAGATGGTATCCGTAACACCACCGCGTCTCCAAATAATACGCTATAAAAGTAATTTAATAGAAGTAATCAGAACTTACCGCAAGGACCAAGAGTAGTGCTGTGAACAGTTTCATGATGCTGCTGAATGATGGAACTGATTCCACTGAAACGGCTTTTTATTCAGAACAGAAGTGCGTCACTAATAGACGAACAAACAAACAATTCATTTAATTAACTAACGGAATTGTTGTAAACATGCCAATACAAATATTATTATGTTGGAAATTTGCAAATATTTATAAAAGTTATAAAATGCTAATGTTGTTTTTATGTTTTTATAAAGATAACAATGTTACGAGTATCAGATCTGTATTATTTTGTAACTTCTATAAAATCAATGTGTGTGTTCGTTGAGAACGGCTGGGCCAACTTGTTGAATTTAGATTTAAAATTATTTTTGTATTTATATGAAATAATATATACTTACAGATGTAAAGAATACATACAGCCGAATTGAGAACCTCCTCCTTTTTCCGAAGTTGGTTAAAAGGTTTCAAGACGAAGTGAAGCTTGCGAGCAACAACTAACTAGTGAGAAATAATAATACCTATATCATTGATATTTTTACATAGAATAAATAGATAGCCCAATCGTGGTCTAACCTAAAAATGGACACTTGAAAAATTAACTCTTAACCTCTGTTCTTGATCCTGTTTTCTGCCTAGTTTACTAAATTCTCAATGCATTAGATCCACAGTTTCTATCATGCAGCCTATTGGTCCGGGAGACTCAGTAAACGACTTGGCAACCGTCCAGGCCGGGAGTCGAACGCGAGACCACGACAAGCGGATAACCCCCGAGTCACACGGGCCACTGCGTTTTGAGCCGTGGGTATTGGACCTAAATTTACTAGACAAAACATGACTTCAGTATATGTATGATATCTGTATTTTGTACACTCACTAGTAATATGTGTTCGTATATAAGCTTTGTATAATCTGTTCTTGTGTACAAATAAAAGATATTCTATCTATCTATCTAATGAAAAAGTTCCAGTGACATGCTATATTGAAGTACATTTATCAATATATTACCAACTAAAAACATGCAACAACCTGTATATTACGGTGGTACGATAGCCCTTTAACAATCAGAGTCGTGAGCACAAGTTTCGATCTTCCGTTAAAGTTGCGTATCGTCAACTGTCACTGTCAAAATGTAAGGCAAAGTTAGTTCCAAAAGTGACATTTGTTTTTTCCATATTATGTTAGGTGGAATTTCACCAAACGCTAAACGTATTTAGTAGAATGTCATACGTCTGTCAGTTAGTACAAAAAGGTATTAAAAATTAGATTCGAAAATAGTATCGAATCCTATGCTCGCTGCACAGAACGTTTTGTACACTGAATTTTGATGCATTGCCATAAAAAACATCCTGTACAATACCGGATTCAATCTATGCGCAGCTGTTACATTTTATTAATACTTCTTTTTACTTGTTTTATCCATCGCGTTTTCGTTTATACAGGGTGGGAATAGATCGAGGATCGCGCTGAACAATAAGCCTGAACTGAACTTTAAGACCTAGAAAAAAGTTTAAAGCTAAACTGCCGGGATTTTTATCTAAATTAGAAAAGTCTCTAAGACCTTTCTGAACAGAGGATTCATATGAGTTCTGTTGCTGTAGATGTGAGTTTTCACATTGCAAAGAAAGTAGAAAGAGGTGAAACTGTGGAGAAAACAAGATTAGCGTCAGTCGCTGACACACTTAGATTAATAATATGTACAGGGTACGAACAAGATAGTGTAAAACTATATACAAAAACAAATAAAAAAACTGTCCGCATCTTCTAAAGTTCTTATCGAAGTTAAGGTGTTAATGGGGTGTTACTTGTCGAGACGTTTCTTTTGCACTGACATTCCATCTCCTTCGTATATTGTTAAGCTCTGTCACTGACAAATCTCCCGTCTGTATAAAAAGAGCTATTTTTTACAACATGTTGTTTTCTTTTCGTCAAAGTTTTTCAGTTTTTATGCGGCTTTTGTGTTGAATTTATTTGCGTCGTAAACATTTATGTTTCGTAGACAAACAAAAGAAAATAAAGTTTCCCAAACTATTCTCGTATTATTTTATAACATGCTAACCAAAGCTCAAATGCTATGTGTTTTTTTATTTATTTTATTGCATAAAAGATTTTATTTTTTGATAGATTAAAATCAGTTCAGCTTTCTTATCTATAGATACAGGGTGTTATATTAAGTAAATAAGATACCTATTCCTATTATACAATGACATGTATTCCGAATAGTTGATCAATTTATTCAATATCCTCTCAGTCAATCAAACCCATGAAAGCCTCACAGCTGTAGGTACGTTGCAGTGCATGCGGGAATCCGGTCATTTCATGAAACGGCCGGGTGAGTCGCACGTGCCGCGTCACACTGGGCATTGTGCCTGCGACATGAAGTGTCATTGAGACTAGGGCTGCGTACACGCTTATGATAAATGTTAACACTATAAAACATATATTATATTATTATTACCAGATAGACCCAAACACACTTATTTAGAATACTTACTTTTTAGGTATAAGTCAAATTATTTCTCAAGTTTCGCCCACAAGCTTTACTTCACCTAATTAAGTTTTACCGTAAACTTAAACCATAAGTACATGTTAAAGTTGGTAGCATCTCATTTGTACAGTGTTAAACATTTTATTGTGTACTATTTCAATTTGTAAGGTTGAAAATTTAAAACTTAAATTAAAATTTTAAACTTTAAATAGTGATTGATTTTCAAAATTCTTTATTATCAATAAGTATAATGGTAACAAAACAGTACAACTAAAATATTATACTATATTATGACATTGTGGTTTACACACTTAATTAGGCTGCAGACACCTTTGTAAGTTTACAAATTATTTGACTTAATGCTATTTACATCGATAAGTATTTTAGTAACAGAATAGGAATGAACTAACTCGACAACAGTATTTTAAGTGCGTACGATCTCATTAGTGTTGAAGACCATTTTTCGCCGGAGATGACAAAAATAGTAATATAAATAGTAATATACTTACTAATTACAGCGTGCTAAAAAGAAGACTTCTTAAATGCATCTTGCATTGAAATTGACTGCAGTCAGTTTAAGCCACAAAATTACGTGGTTGGCAGCACATCTATCTCTGCCACCCTGACGGCCGCGGCCGCTCAGATAGCCAGGGGTTACTCTATGCTGACGAAAAATGAACGAAGGACAGCTATCATACAATCTGCATGTTTAAAGCAACGAGATAGAGTCGTGGATCGCGCAGCAGCGCTCCGAAACCTAGTTTTTCGTCATATTATAGAGTGACCCTCCAGTATCGCGATGCACGTCGCGCCCCCCGCGCCCCCCGGACCCCCGCACCCCCCGGACCGGGCAAAATGGAATCTGTCACGTGGCGATGCGGCCGCGTCGTAACTCGTGCGTGATCGCGCCATTACTGCAACATACATCGATGTCATAGCCAGTGCTCTGTTTCTATTCAATGCTATTCACATTCATAGGAACCTATTACATTTGCCAATAATAAACCTAAGAAATATAATAACCACACACGCAAGCAATGAAAAAATTTTTGTGACATAACAAGTGGTTGGATCTTTTTAAATGCTCGTAAAATCGAAAGTATTGCTTTTCTTTTCAAAAAATACTAGAATGACTAATGTCGGTTAACTTATGTTACCAACCTAGGCTTAGGTATTTTATTCGGAGCTTTTATTACAAACATCCAAAAGAATATGCTATCTTTTAAACGATTTCCCAAAACCGATTCCAATAGGGAAAATTCCCGAAGCTATCATTGTACGATGGGCAACGTTCAAAGATAAACGCCCTTAGTCCGCCTTTCCTTTTTGCATTCAACCGAAGAGGGTGCCGCCATAACATAACTTATGAATAATAAACGTATATTGGAACTACCTTCACAAAAAGGCACACGTGTGTCGAACCCACATAAAACTCAGGTTTTATTTCTGCGAACGGTCACAAACCTTCTTTATGAATACTGACACAGTGATAGTGAATTGAGTGGTGGAATGGCTGAAATTATTGCGAAAAAACAATAAGTTTGCTTTTAACTATCCGTATTTGAAATAATGAAGCTACTTACTAAACTGTATTGGGAGTGCCTACCTATTCTTACTAAACTTGATGTTATAAGAATGGCACTTATTATAGGTGAGGTCAAAGTATGGTACTTATTGATTTATGTTACTGTAATACAGAGTGTTTATTATGTAAAAACGGTTTGGCAGTATCACGAGAAAAATCTACTTCTTTTGGATACTTGCGAAGTACCTATCTGATTACCTATAAGTAGCTATGGAGCTTCCACTATGTTATTGTATTTTTGACGTTTCCTTATGTCTGGTAAGTAAAGTTGGTTTTCCTTTGCAGTCATCATATGTATGGGATTTCGAATGTAAAAAAACCAATAATATAATGGTCAGAGTATAGGTAAATAGGTATATCACATTACCTTTATTTACATTCCTGATATTATATCGTGCAATATTTTGTCTATTTATAAGCGAGGTGCACGGAAGTTGTCGAAAAATGCAAAATAAGAATAAATCTTTTGAAGAACTTCCTCGCAGTGGATTCATTTTGAAATTTACTATCGGCATATCCGATATCTTTTAAAATGGAGTGGCTTTAAAAGCTTGCGTACAGAAGCTTTTGTATATTCATTATATAATGAATATATGTTTCACATATGTGAAACATTTACTTTGATGTTACACTAAAATTACTGGTAAAATATAGAACATTTACTTTTACACTGCCCTGGGTACCTACATCTGACATATTTAAGGTGCGGTGAGGATAGGCCAACTAGCGCCGCCAATTAGGTAAATTGAAAAAAACACTGGAGTTGCCTCCTTTAGGGCATCTGTTCACTGTGACAGTTCCAGATAAATTAATTGAATGATTGACAACTATTATTAAATTATTAAATACTTTATTGCACAATAATAAAATTATGTACATAGGCGAACTTAATGCTAACAGCATTCTCTTCCAGCTAACCTTGGGTGTTGTGGAGACAGTTATAGGTAGTGCGAAAGACTGAGAGGAAAGATAATTTTGTAAAAATACCTACAAACACTAGAATACACTTACTTGTATATAATACATGTATAATAAATATATACCTATAAGTTACATACATATACAATACATAAACCTAGTACATACTATACTTAACTAAAATAATATTTTATATACTTATATAATAATATCATCGCCACACTTACATACTACTTACAACAAAACATGTGTATTATATCAGTTAAGCTGATTGTTCTGTTTCTGGAGGTAGTACAGACGAACCTTAGACTTAAAAGTTTCAATGGACTGCGATTGCCTTATATGCAATGGTAACTGGTTCCACAAGCGAACCGCTGACACGGTGAAAGAATCCGAATACCCTGCCGCATTATGCTCTGGGGTTCGAAAGAGCATATTTCTACTTGACCGTTGAGGACGGTCAGTAGAGTCGAAAAATGAGAAGCGTTCTGTTAACTAATGCTTATTACCTTCCTCCTCCAGAGGGAGCTGAACGCGGTGGACTGGAAGGTGTCTCCGGACCTCAAGTTCGTGCTGCTGGTGTCGGACGCGCGGCCCGGCTGGCGCCACGCGCGGCGGGCGCGGTACCACGTGTACGATGTGCTTAATAGGTAATGTATAAGTACTCATTGTACTATGCTTACTTGATGGTAGGTTACTATCAGAGGGATTCCGACTCTTTTTTTAAATTGTGAACCAATTTTAAAAGCTTTAACTTGGGGTAGAGTATTTCCGTTCTGTCACTGAAATGGAATAGCAGCATTTGAATACACAACACATGCGAATTCAATGCAGAAAAGCTACTAAGTTTGTTGTTTTCCATATACTACAAAAAATGGGTCATGTCTGTCAAAATACAATATGGAAAACCAAACCGTGAAGCCTTCCATTCATGTGGCGAGGGCACAATTGGCTTACACAGTCATTAGTCACCTTCTCCACATCCTTACAACACCTACCTTCTATTCTATTCTATCACCGCTCCCCTCAGCCTCACCCTGGCTCACACCACCCCACGTCTCCCTTCCAGGAACAAGATCCCGATCTCCACCAATCACCGCCCCCCTCAGTCTGACACTAGCTCACTCCACACCTCGTCTCCCTTCCAGGAACAAGATCCCGATCTCCCCGCACGAGGACGACCGCTCGGCGCCGCTGCTGCAGCTCGCGGACTGGGCGCCCGTCGGCTCCGGGCTGGTGTTTGTACACGACAATGACATCTACTACAAGCCCAAGGTGCAGAAGGCGCTGGTTTGCAGGATCACTAATACTGGTGAGTATTGAGTTGTTGAAATTCTTTCGAATACTAGATAGGTAGAACGAAGTGTCTGGATGGGGAAGACCGGCTACAATGAGGCACGCACTTGCAGAGGAAGAGCAATATCCGATGAGGATATTGGCCCTCATCGTATCCTCATATCTAGTCATCGGGCTATAAGAGTTGTAAAGTTTGCCATTAATTTACGGATTGAAAGGGAGGGAAGCAATGGGGATAAATGGAAAGGTATGGGAAGGGAAGAGGAGCAGAGACAAGGGTAGAAGATATTTCAGGAAGTCTAAAAGTTTTAACATAAAATAGCCGAGGGTTCAGGGGAACAGGAGACAGGTGAGGCTTCGTTTTGCCTTCAACCTTGAAGCCAAAGCGAAGTTCACAGGCTACAGCTAATCAAAAATAAAATACTAATTTTCATTATCGATGCAGTTTTGAACCCAAATCCCCTGAACCTCATTCATTTTGGTGATAATATCCAGGCGTCCCGGGAGTGGTGTTCAACGGCGTGCCGGACTTCCTGTACGAGACGGAGGTGCTGCGGCTGGACCGCGCGCTGTGGTTCAGCCCCGACGGACAGCACCTGCTCTACGTCTCCTACAACGATACCGACGTGCAGGAACACAAGTGAGTTTACACACACGGCCATGCGACGCCAAGCTAGGCAGATCCTGTGATATAGATGTCGGACAGCTGATATATCTACACAAATACGTAGATACATAGATACCTACATATTTAATGTAGTAAACGACAACCAGACACAAGGCAAACACAAATGCTTGCCCTGGGCGGGATTCGGTTTACTTACATCTTCTTTGACGTGAAGACGGTGGTGGTAAAAGCAAAATTTGCTTCACTGCCATACTGGGTAGACAGCGACTACCCCCTGTCTGATTGAAATAATACATCCAGCAAGAATCATCAGCTGTTATACTTCGAGGACGTCTCATTTCAGTATTGTAACTCACCATGCGAAAATGGGGATATCAGATACCGATAGTTATTATTGTATTTCAGTCAGTCCAATTCAAGAAACACTTCAGTTTACTGATTTAGTTAACGGGTATTCTTCGAAAAGTCGCCAATTCTGTTAGTCGACGTTCAATTTTCAAAGTTATCTTAGGCACAATAATTGCGTTACCGACTAGGAGCTCTTAGGTTATCTGCTTCACTTTCAATTACCTAGGTAGACCCTGTTAGAAAAGGTGAAAAGGATCTGTCGTTATTTCAGTCATTATAATTAAACTGCGGATTGGATTGTGCGTGTGTTTTACGTGAGATCGTAAGCGCCTTTTTAAACGATACCGTAAAACGTGTTTCCATTAAATTGCACAAGTGAATTGAAAGCTCTAAAACTTTATGTTGATGGTTCAGACCGAATGAAGGAACAAAGAATAGGAAAGTAATGGATTCCCTAGTTGAAGATAGTTGAAAGGTCGTTTAGCTTAGCGCTTAACTTAGCAGTGAAGTCTTAATTACTTTAAAAGTGTTTCGTCGTTTGCCGCTGTGAGAGTAAAAAGAACGGCTTATGCATTTTTATGAACTTCGAAAGGACTGTCGTTGGTCACAGCCACATTGAAAGTAAACTCTACTCTTAAATCACCCCATTCACTTAGCATTTCTATTTACAAAGAAGAGATAGTTTAGTGATTGTTATGGATAGAGCCAATGATGATGATTATTCGTTTCAGGTATCCGTGGTATGGGCTAGATTCTCCGGAGCCTCCAGCTTATCCGAGCATACGGACTCTCAGATACCCCAAGGTAATTTATGAGTATGAACCTATTGCATACAATAATAACATAAGTTTCGTACCTACCTTGGACTGATATGAATTGAGCCCTGTCGTTTACATCTGACATTTAACATTAGCTCTCATTTCTACCATGATAAATAAACTGAGTTAATTATATGCCGTATTCACATTAAATAAGAACTAGAAAGATAATGATGATGAAGGGGTAAGTAATACGAGGTATAAAAACGCATGGTATAACATTCACAAGGTATACGCCCATATGATATAAATTTATTAAGTATAACGATCACTGTGCATAACAAACGAAAGGCATAATTAATAAATACATAATTTCGTTAAGAATAACGTTCAAGAAGTATAATTTCAATTGATATAACGATTAAAATGCATAACGTTCAAAATATATAACGTTTATAACATATATTCTACAACGGATATAATTATCATAATGTTTTTTTTTTTATTATTATTTTATTTTTTTTAAACTTAATTACAAAAAAAACAAAGTTAACAAGCATAGATGTAAGCTATATATATGCATGAATAATATGTCCCCTGATACTCAAACTAGGTGAAAACCTGTAAGATGAGGATCAGTGGTCACTCTCCGATATAGTACACAAAAGTAGTTAGTAACTTATCAAAATAACATTGTTTAGGGTTTTTATCTTTGAAAATCTAATTAAGTAAAAGATTTTAGTTTAAGTTTAACAATTTACAATTTACAAAGCTAGAATATTACTATAGTAGTTAATACAAATAACATAGGTAAGTATTTCTATTTGTACATCTTGATTGGATTGAAAGCTTGTGTCTGTTTGAGTGTGGGTGTGTGTGTGTGTGTGTGTGAGTGTGTGCGTGTGTGTGTGTGTGTGTGTGTGTGTGTGTGTGTGTGTTTTCTGTGTGTGTACATTTATAAGATGTTGTGTTTGTGATTTGATTACGAATGAATGAATGAAATGATTAATATAGTTGATTTACGGAAAAGTGGCAAAATATGAGTTATTTTATTATGGATTCAGTGCTTTCGTAGTCTAACGTTAAGAGCCAGATTTTTAATTTATTTTTACATTTGCACTTAGTGGAATATATAAGATCGAGGGAGTTATTAATATAGTTATATAATTTAGAACTTTGGTAGCTGAATTGTTTTTTAGCAAATGTTGTACGCACATCAAAGTTGTGGAAGGGAGGTTTAGGTCTTCTTCGAGCAGCATCCTTAGTTCGCGTTGGAGCAGAGGCATGTCTACGGAGAGTAGCACGAAGAATATATAGCTGTCTAACGGTAAGAAGGGAGAGTTCGCTGTATAATTGTTTTGTAGGATACCGGAAAGGTTTTCGAAATAAAACTTTGAGCACTGCTCTCTGCGACCTTTCCAGATCTATAAAAGTAGTCTTCGATGAACCTCCCCAGGCAGGGATACAGTAAGTAAGGATCGACTCACAGAGTGCCGTGTAGGCCATTCTTAAGGTTTCATTGTCAGCAGAATTTCTGAGTTTTTTAAAGATGAATATTAGTTTCCTGGTTCTGTTCATTAGATAATTAAGATGTTCATACCAGTTGAGACAGCAATCTAGAACGACACCCAAATATTTTATTGATTTGACCCTACTTAAGGCAAGACAGGAGCACTGCACCGGCGGATTCTGACATGTGTGAGCATGAATAGTTAATTCTTGAGGGTGGTCGCTTGGTCTAATCGCAAATGTTAAATATTTGGTTTTTAGTATATTTAAAGTCAGAAGGTTATTTGTGAGCCACGTCATAACCGGAGAAAGAACACTTTCTGCAATTGCAATGGTTTCCTCCCAGGTCCGTCCATAAGCGATAATTGCCGTGTCATCAGCATAGGCGAAGATGCTGGATTGATTTGCTGTTATATTGCAGAGCTCATTAACATAGATGAGGAAGAGGGTTGGACCCAGGATGCTACCCTGGGGCACGCCATAGTTAACTGAAAGTGTGTCACTGATATGAGAGTCAATTTTTATAAATTGGGTTCTATCGGTTAGGTAATCAATTAGAAGATCCAGGGCAATGCCCCTGACACCAAACTTTTCTAGTTTTTTTACCAATAGTGGGACAGACACCGTGTCGAAAGCCTTGGATAAGTCAAGGAAGATACCAAGACACTTATACTTGTCGTCAATTTTTTTAACTAGAAAGTCAGTGAGTGATAATACTGCATCTTCCGTCGAAAGACTCTTTCTGAAACCAAATTGATTTTTAGACAGAAGGGAATTGTTTTCCAGGAAACTGACTAGAGCAGTATTGATAACTCTTTCTAGGATTTTTGAAAGTGAGGGCAATATAGATATAGGTCTGTAATTGTTCACTAACATTCTGTCTCCACTCTTGTGTATAGGAAGAACCATTGCTTTTTTTAGCGCTCTAGGAAATTTGCCCGTCCTGATTGCTAAGTTACAGATAAATGTTATTATTGGGGTCAAGGTGTGTTCTGCGGACTTTAAAAATTTGGAGGAAATCCCATCCCATCCAGCGGCTGCATCGCTACGCAGGTTCAAGATGATAGCGCGAATGTCTTCAGCAGTCACTTCAAGAAGGGTAAGAGAGTTAGATGGCGAAACGGGGTTGCTACCTACAGATGGCGGTACATAGTTAGGGTTAGGGGTTATCTTATCAGCTAAATCTTTCCCTATATTAGCGAAATATCTGTTTACCTCGTTAACTGAGAGGCATTATGAGATATATTTAATAATTCTGAAGGAGATGATATGGTACGTGAGGTATCCGTGACTTTTTTAATTACTTCCCAGGTTTTTTTTGCGTTATTACGGGCTTTATCAAATTCTGACTTCTCATAGTTACATTTAAGCTTACGGAGGAGGATATTACAAAAATTGCGGTAGCGCTTATATGTTATTTTAAGTACCAGATTATCGGGTTGTTTTTTTAAAGTTTTGTGCATGTTGTCTCTATTATGGATACATCTCAACAATCCTAGTGTGATCCATGGTTTTATGATTCTTTGACGACATGGAATTATAGTTGAAATCGTATGTGTGTCGATTACCGATTTAATAATATTAATCAAAGTATCAGTTGCCTCATTTACATCACTCATTGAGTAAATTAGAGAAAAGTTTTTATTTTCAATGTCTTTTAAAACAGCGGGATAATTTGTGCGGGATACGATTTGTTTTTTATTCCGTTTTAAACCTGAGTGATCAAGGCAGAAAATTACAGGAGAGTGATCCGTAATGGTAGCTTCAAGGACTAATGTAGAGGCAGGGCAACAAGTTTTGACTAGAACATGGTCGAGACAGTTTTCATATCTGGTGGGAAATCGATGCGCGGGCAAGAGCCCATGAAAAGCGGTGACATTGAGATATTCATTTGAGCGTTGGTCTTCGAAGCCGATTTTGATGTCTAGGTTTATATCGCCAATCAGGATTACATTTTTAAAAGAAGCTAGATTTGATAAAATACTGTTTAAGCTGTCGATAAATTTACTACAGTTTTTATGACATGGTGATCTGTAAGAGGCAACTATGGCCGTTACAGAATCAATTTTACAAATTAAACAGTTTGATTCCTCTACAAATGGCTCAGCGACAGAATAGTTTTTAAGATTACTTTTAATAAACATTATAATCCCTGCATTCTGATGACTATTTCTTGAGGTGGAAAATCTCTTATAACCTTCAATGTCTGGTAGAGTATCTGCTTTCGAGAGCCAGCATTCTGACAGTATAATTATATCGCAGCTAATTTTAAGAGAGCAAAGGAGTACTCTAAATTGATCAAAGTTTTTAGTTACACTCCTAACATTCATATGGATCACTGACAATTTGCTGTTTGTAGAAAAGTTTACGAGTTTATGACACTCACCATATGTAGACATGTAGGCTCTAGATACACTTAGGTTATCAAGTTCTGGAGTAATATCCATTATGTTAGCCATTGATAGAGAGAGTATAGGACCCAGTCAGTTGTCGTAACAAATAAACATTTTTGCCGTGTGAGTGAGCGCCTGAAACATAGTCAAGGTTAAGCCAAGTTATTTTAATAAGATCATAATGGGTGTTAGAGTAGGTGTTTTTCTTGTTATTGGTGTAATCCCATGATGAGGGTGTGTGGGTTGTGTAAATGTGTTTGTGTGTTATAGAGTGCATGTGTTGTTGTTTAAAGACATAATATAAAAGATATACAAATGTACTCCAGAATATACAGAACAAAGTTGAATGTGACACAGAAATGGTTAAGATGACATTTATAATTGATATGGTGTCACTAGGAATATGCCAGAATAGTCATTCTTGTTTACGTAAGTCTTGTAAGCATTTTTCAGACCGAATAATAAGTTGTTTTCCTTGTGGTTCCTTACGAAGAAAGATATTTCCATTTGATGACCAGCAGTAGGCATACTTATTTTCTTTGGCAAATTCTCTCGCTAAGGACAGGAGCCTCTTTGAGCTTGCGGATAGGTATTCGGCGACAAAGATTGGTTGGCGGCCTCCTGATAGTCCGATTGTTTCGGTATTCAGCTTGTCCTGAGTTTGTAATTTCCTATTAAAGTCTCTAGCTGATGAGAGGAAGCGGTTCTTTGCGTGAACTTGACCAAATTCAGGCCTGGTAGTCCCTGGCTTTCCCGACAAGCGTCGTATATCTCGGATTTCAGATGACGTCACGGGGCAGCCGATAGCGCGTCCAATGCCGGAGACGATAGACATGAGATCTGAGTGAGTTTCTTTATCCTTAAGGGGTACGTTCCTCATTTCGATACTAGAGCTTCGTGAGCTTAGCTGAACATCTCTCAGTTTGTTCTCGAGATCATTTGCATGGTCATTTAGTTCAGAGCGCTCCTTTTCTAGGTTCTCAACTTTCTTTTTGAGTTCTTCAAATTCCTTATTAATGAAAGACATAGACTTCTCTATTTCCTGATTTGTCGAATAGATTTCATTGTTTTGGGCCTTCACTTCGGCGACATCGGACGCCAGTTTTTTAAAGACATTGTTTTGACTCTCCATCATATTTTTAAAAAGTTCCTTCTGATTGTCCTGCCAACTTCGAAACATATCCATCATGTCAGCTCGCAGTTCTCTTCTAAAATTCTCGAAGTCTTTACTAGGAGACATGTCATCATAAGTGCGCTTTTTTCGCGGTAAATCAATGTTACTATCGGCATCACAGGTACCCGATATATTGGGCTCCGAATTAACTTGAATAAGTCCAGGGAGCGGCGTGCCGGGGGGTGAGCGTCGCATCATAGACATTATTATCACCCTGGGTGTAGTATTTATTTATTTATTTTCGTGTTCGGTATTTAGTACTTCTGGTCTAAACTTGAAGCCCACCTCACCTTAAGTGAAATCTCTATTATGTTAGGACAGCTCTACTCGGTCGATGACGGTCTCTACACTCATGTGAGACTCTACCTTCATCAACTTGGACTCTACCAAGTGTTGTCTATGGTAGTCTTTGCTCTATGTTGTTAGCTCTATGACTCTATTTAAACTTCGTGTCTCTATCTGATATGTCCTGCCCTCTAGCGTTGAGTAGCTGAACTTCGTCTTAACTTTCTAGCTTTGACTGTTGAAATAGATGGCGCTGATTTTCGAACGTTCAAGATGTCCGGTTATTATTGATTTGTTTATAGGTTATATTATTGATTATTAATGAAATCCGTTGTATACACTCACAGTTTTTGTTGTATTTCATAGGGAGCTGTGGTTATTTTCGTGTTAAGACTAATGTATAATGCACAAATAGTATAAAAGATTATCATATCATATTTTCATTATTATTGACGTTATGTAGGGGGAACGCTCCGCTCCGCTTTGGTTTCGACGAACATGTGCACCTAACACGCTCCTCCTCGCTTTGCTCGTCGTTAGGTTAACCTATCTTTAGGTTTTGGTACTAAGGGTTTTCACACCGTTATTATTATTGAAGCTATGTTGGGAGACGCTCCGCTCCGCTTCGCTGCGCTCCGCTTTGGTTTTGACGAACATGTGCACCTAACACGCTCCTCCTCGCTTTGCTCGTCGTCGCACCTATCTTTAGGTTTTGGTACTAGGGGTTTTCACACCGTTATTATTATTGAAGCTGTGTTGGGAGACGCTCCGCTTTGGTTTCGACGAACATGTGCACCTAACACGCTCCTCCTCGCTTTGCTCGTCGTCGCACCTATCTTTAGGTTTTGGTGCTAGGGGGTTTGACGGTGTTGGGTAATTAATGTTATATGTTAGGTATTATGTTTTATGAACTTTATACTAAATGATAGTATATATTTTAACCGATATACGTAATGTATGTTATACGAATTGATATTAGTCCTCGTGAGTGTTAGTTATTTTGATATTATATGAAATGTACGTTATACCAATTGAATCTTATACCTTATGAAAATATAGATTTTGTTGTTATACGTAACGTTCATTATATGTTGTGAACATTATTAATGTGAAATTATACATTTCGTTTTTATACGTCGCAATACGCACCCATGATGAAGCAGTTAAAGATGCGTCCAAACCGCCTACCCTTTTACAGGCAGTGGCTGAATTTGGTGGCAATATTTTAACTTTTTTGCCTTAGAACATCGAATGCGTTTCGTCTGCATTAAAACTAACATTGTACATTATATAATTTGTAGATGAACACTAACTCCATTTATACTAATATCTTATATGTTATGGTTTGCAGATGAACACCAAGAACCCGGTGGCGACCGTGTTCGTGGTGAGCGTGAAGACGCCCAAGTACCTGTTCCCGCACGCCCTCCAGCTCAACGCACCCGTCGACAAAGGTAATATTCGTTATAGTTATAATTACTCTCACTTCTGGGTCCTTAAGGAGCTGGAGAGTGGGAAGCCCGCAGGACCGAAGGCCTTAAGACAGACAGGTAGTGGCTGAAGGAGAGGAAGACCGTCGACAGAGTGGTGTGGAGTCCTTCGGAGAGACCTACAACATCCACCAGGGTACGATTAAGGATTGATTATGATCATGATTATCAAATAAAACTGTTTCAGATTCGTCCACAGCGTTTTCTGGTTCTCACGAAATCGCTTCACTAGTGGTGACTCTTACCCATAACTATGTGATTACAATTCCATCCTTCAGGATTTAGTGACTGTACCCAGCACATGTGCTTACATTCCAGAGTGGTACGTGCGCTGGAGCGGCTGGACGTCGGAGCGGCAGGTGGCGCTGCTGCTGCTGAACCGCGCGCAGAACGTCTCCGTCATCACCAGCTGCAACGCCATGACCTACAACTGCCAGGATGTGAGTTCTGATGTTGGCTTGTTGGTCTTAGTGAACGGGTAGGACGGGCGAGAATAGGCTGATCGGGCCATACAGATGTTCTGTTGACCAGGCTTAGCGCAATCTGATTTTCAGCTACTTTTTAAAGTGATCCATTGTATTATTACAAGCCAGGCCATGTTGCACCACGGCTATATCCACCTGTCAGATAGTATAACGGGCAACGAGAGGTGACAGACCTCATCTGATGCAACGGTTGATACAGTCTATTATCAGCCTGGCCTGGCGTGATCTGGCCAAATCACTTTGAGAATCTAGCTTCATGCATCCGACATTATAGCTGTCAATATTTATAATTATCCCTTCGAATTACTTAAAGAAGGTTACGGTACATCTTACAATGGGCCTTCTCTGTCCACGATGACCTGCCACAAGTTGACCTCTAATATTTCTCATCTCAACAAGACTCATCTCCCGTCCCCAGATAATCCGTGACGAGGCCGACGAGTCTCGCTGGTCGGGGCTGGGCGCGGAGCCGGCGGACGAGGAGTGCGGCTGGTGCGGGGGCGCGGCGCTGGTGGGGGGGCGCGGGGGGGTGTTCACCTCCGCCCCCGTGCCCGATGCGGAGGTCGGCACGTGGCGGCATGCAGGTAAGGGGTTATGATTATAGGCGTTGTTTCTTGAAGTCAAGGGGGTCAATAGATCGTGCACATTGTGACTCGCCGTAGCGTAAAAGTCAGTTTGCCGGGGTTCATCGGGTCGCATTGTCGTAATTCAAATAAAATAGGTAACTACGCGTGACTTGCTAAAATAATATTAAAAAATCTTAATTTATGACTATCAAAGCATGACGGCAATTTAAATGGATCAATTATATTTGCAGTCAAAGTGGCAGACAACGTTAAAACACCTCTTACGCAAGGCGCATTCGAAGTAACACAAGTATTGGGCTGGGATGAACGAAGACGGCTGCTGTAAGTAGATCAATAATTTTTCATATTATAACACACACACACACACTCACGCCTTGTACTAATGTACTCCCTTGCGGGGTAGGCAGAGGTGCATTGCTGCACCCACTTTTCGCCAGAGTGTTATGTTAGTCCCAATGTAATAGGGGGCGGGCCTATTGCCGTTTTACGGGCACATCCAAGACCCAAGAACAAATACCTGTGTTTAAACAAATATCTGCCCCAGCCGGGAATCGAACCCGGGACCTTCGGCTCAGTAGTCAGGGTCACTAACCACTACGCCATTCGGTCGTCTTTCATATTATGTACTAAAAATAGACATTCTTATCGCAGCACATAACTACCTAAACGATCATGAATTGCTTATCATAAAAAGTTTCATATTTAAAACACCTACATTCAAGCTTTACATGCACTTGTGACTACATAAATTTGTAGACCTTAAGCAAGCAGTTTAAATTTTCTTGCACCTAAACGCTGGAACAACCTTCCTCCCCCAGCTACGTGATGGGCACGCGTGTGGACCGCGCGGGCGAGCGGCATCTGTACCGCGTGGAGGTGACGGCCGAGGGGGCCGCGTGGCCGGCGCCGCGCTGCCTCACCTGCCCCGACGAGGGGAGGGACGATGAGGAAGGCGTTAGTGATGACCCGGTTTGTTTCAGTTTGCCTAATGTGTTTTCGATGTACTAAAAATATACGGTACGATCTTTCCTGTTTAGACCTGATAAAACCCACTCCTCGAAGTATTTTTATCCATGTTATTCCACCAGGAGCTGGACAACCTGACCTCAGCCCTGCCCTCGTGGCCGTCGTCCGCAGCGCCCGCGCTAGTGACTGATGAGAACGACACGCTGCCCGCGCTGTGTCTCTACAACCGGGTTATCTTCAGCAAGAACTTCTCTTACTATGTGCAGGTATATTATCAGTTATCAGCTAAATCATGTAGGCACATTACAGAACTTAGTGCCAATTTCTCAATAGTCGTTTAGAGCATAACCAGGTATTAGTGGTTTATTTTTGACATATCTGTCAAGAATTTTATATGGAGATGACGTATAATTGATTAACCATCCCTGGTCGATTAGATACTATATTTAATTTTTCATATCCATCCTGTCACCAGCTATCTGGCTTTCGGTCTAGTTGGTCCAAGGATATCTCTAAAGTACCTTTGCCCGTCTTGAGATCACCCATGCGGAGTGCTGGTTAGTCGCTGATGCAGTCCACAAAATCCTCTTCCATGAGAGCAATGGCTAGTGAAAACTACTCGCTTTGCCATTACCATATACTTATATGTACGGAAACCGTATTTCATGCAACCCTAAAACTCCTCTCTCTCCGCATCCTCCGCTCATGCCATGTCTAACCCGCAGGAGTGCCTGGGCCCCGGTCCGCCCGCCACGTTCCTGTGCGACTCGCGCGGGACTCGCGTCTCCGTGCTGTGGGACGGGCAGCCGCTGCGCCAGCGCTTCCTCGGCTTGGCCGCGCCGCAGTCCAGGGTCTTCAAGGTTGAGGTTAGTTTTCGGTTGAATTTCTTCGCTTCATCAATTACAGTTGTGTAATGATCACGTGACCATCAAAGATTCTAAGGAACACATATTGTATTCGCGAATTTCGAAAAGTAGTAGAACGAGATTTGATCAGATTGACCCTTTGAGTCATTTCCTTTCGGCTTAGTATACAAATACCACTTTTGCAACACCCTGTATAAGCCCTTGTTTCCATAATTGCAGGTGCAAGCGAACAGAGCGGCGCGCGTGCGGCTGCTGCTGCCGCCAGGGTTCCGGGAGACCGACGACCTGCCGCTACCACTTGTTCTTCACGTGTAAGTAAACATTCTTAAAATTACAACAGTAGGTCCTACTCTATTTCATCAATCTTATAAACTAAAAATTAAAAACCGACTTCAAAAAACCACTAAAATGTAAGAAGTAATTTAAGGTTTACACAAATTCTACTCGTATGTGACTGTACAAATATACCTAAGCAGGAACTGTTCTTTTTTGATGTTGGTGCGGTGACAAAGTAATCTGAAGAAATATGGCACCAACTTCAAAAAAGAACGGTTCATAAACAGTGGCGGATTTACCAATAGGCCAAAAAGGCCAGTGCCTAGGGCGGCAGATTGAGAGGGGCGGCAAATTTGGAAAATAGTTTTATTTACAGTTTTTTTTTATTATTAGTTAATTATACGTATACACAATCCATGTATAAATTACGATTATAAAATACGAAAACGATTAATAAACGCTATGTAATATTTCGATAAAACCAGATTCTAGAAGATTACATATCTATCTTTGCTTCTGAAAAAACAGAATTTGGAGCATATTATTATTTATCCAAACTTGAATATAGTACTTCGCATAGAACACCGCTGCACCGGTGACAATTGTTCAGGTGAGAGAAGCTTTTCTTGCTTAAAACGGGATAAAACCAACCTACGATCTACTTTAACTTAAGAAAAGCTTAATAATGCTTAATTTCTTTTGTGCATAGAGTCAGAACTTATGAAAAATATTTCATACGAAAATATAGTTTTGATAGTGATTTTGCAAATTTAAAATGTCGAAAGAAAATTATGTTAAACTTATTTGATTTCATTGTCTTTTTACCCGACTGCCGAAGCAGGAGGGTAATGTTTTTCCAATGTATGTATTTATGTTTGTCTGTTTCTTTATGGCTTCCTGTAGCCTAAAGGGTTTGATATATTTTGATGTATGAGTAGTGTTGCCCAAATTCAGTCTTGGTCTTGTTCTTGCGTTTTTGCAAGACCAAGACCAAGAACAAGACCGCGTATTTTTAGCAAGACCAAGACCAAGACTGACCGTGCAAGACTTGAGCAAGAACAAGACATAGCCTGCAAGACTCTTGCGTCTTGCAGAGCGCTATTTCACTGAGTAGTTAGGTGTAACAGTTCGGTGTATAGGTAAGTACGCTTAGGAATTCTATGAGATGCAAAAAACTGTATCAAAGAAAATGAAAAACTGGACCTATGCGCATTACGACTAATACCATAAACATAGCGAATAAAAAAATATCTATTAAAATCAAAAAGTAAACTTTAATAAATAGTAATAGACTAATAGGTAATTGCAAGACTTGCAAGACTCTTGCTGCAAGACCAAGACCAAGACCAAGACTGGGAGCGCAAGACCAAGACCAAGACCAAGACCAGGTGTATTGGCGCAAGACCAAGACCAAGACCAAGACCAGGTGTATTGGCGCAAGACCAAGACCAAGACTGGCTAAGTCTCGTCTTGTTCTTGCATTTGGGCAACACTATGTATGAGGTATTGTTGGAAGTGTATTGCTTGCGCGATGGTTATAAGCTATGTGACGTCACATTAAAATGTATATAGCGCCCTCTAGAGAACATAAAGTGATGATCGAAAAAAAAATATTTTTTCCCACTTTGCCGCGTGAGGTATCAAATGAAAGGGCCTGATTAGCAAATTACAAAAATATGCATATTGTAGATATTTATGCAAAAAGTGTTATAAGTTTGAAGTGTCTGTCTCTGGCATCATAGCATCCGAACAAATAAACCGAATTCAATAAAAAAAAATGTATCACATGTGTTCTACGGGAGAGGGTTCTTAAACAATATGTTTGCTGAAAATCGATTGAGCCGTTTAAAAGTTACAGATGTTTTACGCTTTAAAGTCGGGGAGTTTTATATTTGCCTGTCAAATTAAACTTGTTAGGTCAACATTAAACTGTTTAGTACATAGCAGGTTGCAAAAATAATCTAGTTTTTAAATGACGTTATTAAACTAACGTATAGAATTTCAAAAGTCAGTAGGGGCGGCAAAATTTGAATGGCCTACGGGCGGCAAATTTGTAAATCCGCCACTGTTCATAAACTATGTAAAAATTATGTTAGAAATAATTTAAGGTTTACACAAATTCTACTCGTATGTGACAGTACAAATATACCTAAGCAGGAACTGTTCTTTTTTGAAGTTGGTGCCATATTTCTTCAGATTACTTTGTCACCGCACCAACATCAAAAAAGAACAGTTCCTGCTTAGGTATATTTGTACTATTGTATATATGTCACATACGAGTAGAATTTGTGTAAACCTTAAATTATTTCTTACATTTCAGTGGTTTTTTTGAAGTCGGTTTTTTAATTTTTTTAATTATTATTTTATTTTATAGTTTATTTGCAATAATTTTCTATCAAAAGTTAGGTGCAAATGATACCAAAAAGTCCTACTAATCAATACGAATCATTCAAGCCTAAACACGAAGTAGTTGCTATATACCGTTGAGGAGTTCCCCTGACTGCCTTCCGTTTCCATCATCAGATCAGCTCAAGGTCACCATCATATTTTTTTGTTATAAGATCTATATTTACGTTCTTAATTTCATTAGAATCGGTTAATATGTGCCCAAAATGGAAATTCATACCCTGTTTTTACCCCTTTACCCACCCTTGGGGGTGAGATAAAATTCTGAAAAAAAAATGGGACCACCTGGGAGATTAACCCAATACAGCAAAAAAAGAATTTTCAAAATCGGTTCATAAACGGCGGAGTAATCGGTGAACATACATAAAAAAAAGATCCCGACGAATTGAGAACCTCCTCCTTTTTTTGAAGTCGGTTAAAAAATGTAAAGATCGGCTCTTCGATGATTTTTTGACGTCACTGGCTTCCATGCAGTCGTTGACGTCATCAAAGTCGTACATTTTTATTCTCTTTGGTGGAAACTTTAACGTTGCGGAGCGTCTTGAAGGACAAATTATACCTATTTTCATTTTTGATAAAATAATCGGAATCGTTTAATATTATTTTTTTTAAGAATGAGGAAGATAATATCTCGAAACGGTATTGTAATTAGCTTAATAAAATACTGATCTAGACTTTACCAATAAAATTGTAAAGGTTCAAATAAACATAATAAAAAAACAGAATACAATGTATACCATCGCTCTTACGGTGAAGGAAAACATCGTGAGGAAACCTGCATATCTAGATTTAGCACATATAGATATCTGAACCCACCAACCCGCAGTGGACCAGCGTGGTGGGAAATGGTCCAAGCTTATATAGGAAGGCAGTTTAGACCTTGGGGATATGCACAAAGGTTCCACTCGAGAGAGCCAGGTGCAGGTACTTACACCCCCACAGAGAATAGAATAGAACAGAATCGAAGTTTTTCATTTAGAAAAATATTGAGAGCCAAAAAACATCGGACTTATTTTGGTCCACCTTATATTGGTGTGGAACTCTTAGTTCATCTCGCACCGCTAGATGGCGCTGCAGTCGCTACTTGTACATCGCGGTATGGTTGTGTTTCAGCGAAACTTTATTTTAAGATGTAATAATGTTCAATTTAATGGGACGCAATGTCACACAGTACTTTGATAAGTTTGACAATTAAATTTTTGAAGGTAGCATACTTTTTGTCATCTACCGCGTTATTAAATAGAAAAATGGAAAAATTATTTCAGTTTATTATAAAGAAGTCACTTACTTCATATTCAACTCATGTGTGTTTTTTTTTAAATTGATATATGTCGCAATTTGTGACGTGACACTAATTTTAAATATTTTTTATTTTACTGCTCTCGTTAATAAAAATAAAAAAATAAAAAAACGACTTCAAAAAACCACTAAAATGTAAGAAATAATTTAAGGTTTACACAAATTCTACTCGTATGTGACAGTACAAATATACTTACCTAAGCAGGAACTGTTATTTTTTTATGTTGGTGCGGTGACAAAGTAATCTAAAGAAATATGGCACCAACTTCAAAAAATAGATCCCGACGAATTGAGAACCTTCTCCTTTTTTTGAAGTCAGTTAAAAACAGAACGTACGACGGCAACAAAGACGCTTTTCAAATACCTTAGAGAGGGGGTTGAAACTAGATAGATGAGGAAGTCACACCATTCCTCTGGAGCTTCTCAGTAACTAGATACCTACTTGTTGCTGATGAAGGTCTGCTCCCCATCCTACTGGAATCTGAACAAAAATTTAAATCGGAGTTTTGCAAATCCGACTGTCACGGTGTATTTTTATTTATTTTATTTAAGGTTGGGGATAACGTTTTCGTTTTTTACTTATATGGTTGGGGATATAGAATATATATTCTAAGACTGTTATTCACATTGATCCCTTGTCCTCAGATCTGCGATGCCGGGCCAGCAGCTGGTGACGGAGCGCTGGCGGCTGGACTGGGGCTGGTACCTCGCCGCCGCCAGGAACTTCATCGTGGCGCAGATCGACGCCAGCGGCTCCGGCGGACAGGTCGGGGCAGGGATTTAGAGAACTAAGCGTTGGATTCTATTGTTCTTCTTCTTAGTACGGGGTAAAGGAGTCGGCAAGTCAGATTAGTTGGTAGTCGCTGACTGAAAAGGAGTTGCCGGAAGTGTATTAGGTACAATGGATACGTCATTCGAGGAGACTCGGTCATGACAGCGCAACCCCATCCATAGATCCATTCTTTGGTATTTGGTATGATCACCTCCAAGAATGCAATTTAAAGCTATCTATTTATTTTTTCAGGGAGAGGAACTGCGAACCGAAATCTACCACAAACTGCTCTCAGTGGATGTTGAAGACCAAATAGCTGTTTTATCGTAAGTAATACTTTAGATTTATGACTCAATATAATTGTTTAGGGTAGAATTTGCGTCTCTGACTCGGCGTCTGCCAAAGCACGACCTGTGGCTAACGCTGCACGTTAGACTTTCATCAATTGCCATAGTACGGAATCAGACGCTCTCATAGACGCTCACTTCTAAAGGCTACCTTCATCTATAGCTTCTTACCATATTTTTTCTGATCATCTAATCTTTAGCTTCATAATAATTTTTACCATAATTTTTTTGATCATGTAACTAATAGCTTTTTGCCATCATGTTTCCGACTGCCATGACCAACGTCAAAATATTCCTCACTTCCCCAGCTACCTCCGCGACAACCTGAAGATGGTGGACGGGGCCCGGGTGGGTGTGTACGGGCGCGGCTACGGCGGCTGCGCGGCGGCGGCGCTGGCGGCGGACGACGCGCGCAACGTCACGCGCTGCGTCGCCGCCGTCGCGCCGCTCACGGATCTGAGGCATTATAGTGAGTTTTTGTTCTATGAGTACACGCTCAATAACTCTATCTACCGATGACTGGTAGTTACTTTCATACGATTTTGACAGGTTCTAACTTCTATAGTGAGTTGTTATGCCTACAAACTGTTATGATAACAAGAAAGTGTATCAGCGGGATTAAAACTACCGACACAATCAGCTAATCAGCAATCCCATAGCTTATGTGACAAATCTGACGTTAAATAAATGGATCTGGCAGATACTTATTAACGTGGTCTTCTTCTAAGCGTGTCACTAGCTGGACTAGAGTTTGTTAATGCTGTGGTGAAGGGATTAGTCAATCCCATTCATTGACTGCCGAGGGTGCGCCAGCTATACAAAGGTGTAGTGTGGATATCTCACTCCAGGAAGAAACTCACGTACACACTGAGTGTAGTGTGTAAAATGAAGACTGTTATGACCTAGTTGTGTACCTAGAAAAAGCATAACTACCACATCTTAAATTGCCTGAAAATAACGAAGAAGAATGAATTCTAATTCCGTACCCAATTATTTAATAATGTTCTATCGACATCAATGAACTCAATCCATCACCCACAGACTCGTACTTCGGTCTATCGACACCAACACACTGAATCCATCTGCATTTATTACCCCCTCCATCACCCCCCAGATTCGTACTTCACGGAGCGCTACGGCGGCTACGGGTCCAGCTGGGCGGGCACACTGGGCGCGGCGGCGGTGTGGCGGCGCGCCGGCAACCTGCCCCCGCGGCGCCTGCTGCTGGCGCACGCCACGGCCGACCTCACTGCGCCGCCGGACCATGCCCTCGCGCTGGCTAGGGCGCTGATTAAAGCGGGCGCGGTTTATAATCATCAGGTAGGGTGTTTGAGATAAATAAGAGCTTGCCGATAAACTGTATTATGCAATGTTGTGATACAGAAATGAATAATGTCAGCATAGAGCGATAGCAAGTATATTTTGATAGAGTCGGCATGCCGCTTCCTAATGTGAACCGACAAAATTCGAGTATAATCATCGATGCACTTGCAAGCCTCTTGTAAAATGTCTGTTAGTTCCAGGGCTTCTATTCTCCACCTCCACCACACTACATTGAATCATCGCCACACTACATTGCATATCAATCTTCTCCCCGTAAAGGTTTTTTTACCACGTGACCAACGACGTTTCTATGGAGAACCTTTTTTTGCGAATTTCCACACAGGAACAAAGTTGTTCTGAAAGAGCATTGAGCCTCTTTCAGGTTACTTACCTTTGCAACACCCTCTATAAGTATAACATCTGATGCCGACGCGACTAGGTGAGATTCGTCTATTCGGTAAAAATTTTGGTCCTTTCTAAATTATAACTTCCCACCTTCCAGGTGTACCCGGACGAGGGCCACAACTTCGAGCGCTCCAAGCTGCACCTGCACACGACGCTGGAGCAGTTCTTCGACGACTGCTTCGGCCCGGTGGAGCTCGCCGACTGGGAGGTCGGCGGCGTCGGCGGACTGTTCCCGTTCAGGGAGTAGGATGGACACGAGTTTGACATCATCTATAGGATATACAAATATGAGAATTGAAGAACTAGGCCTCTAGTACAAGTTTTGCAATTTATGTGAACGAAAAAGGTTTGGTTTTCTTCTGTCACCTGCATACATTATCTGTCAAAAGTTTCATGATAGTTTCCACTATAAGGGCCACTTTGTATGTGAGAAAACTCAAACTTTTATAGTTTTCAACGAACTATCAAACCTACTACTAGCTACCTACCTAGACGTATTGTAGGCCAAGTGCTGTCAACTCAAGTCGCTAGCGTAATTCGATAGCAATTTGCATGTCATTTTGAACAGCGCCCCGCGCCTCGGTCAGTTACGTTAGAAACTTATACTACGCATATAAATTCCAGTGACTTTCCTATCAAATTCGTATCGACTTAAGTCGACAACACTGATGATCGCACTACTGTACCCATGTCCGGCACTTTACCGATTGCTTGGTATTTCTAGCCCAAGTGCCGACTGCGGAAATATATAAATGGAGGATAATTAATGGACGTATGCCAGAATTAGAAGGATTTTGACTGATTTAGTTAAAGCAAGATGAGAAAGATGTTTTGTTATTGTACTTTGATGTGGCGAAGGGATACTGACTGATGGAAGTTCGAGATATTTATATCGAATATTTCTTGAAATAACTTGTCTGATATGATGTTTTAAATGAGTGGTTTGTCCCTTGGCCATTTGAGCTCGGAGGTTTTGTCTCCGAATAATTTCTGAACTATCTTGTCTCTATAAAATCTTTGCCTTTTTCTTGTTTACGTAGATGACATACTTGTATTTACCATTACCTATCTAACTTATTTACCTACCTGTAACATTCACTAGCGTTCATATACATGATTTAATCATTTATTTATTTATTGTTTTCAACTTCAGCAGACATTTTATAAATTGTGACAATTGTTATTTTTATTTAGTACCCTATTTTTAAAAGAAGGCGATGAATGTTAAATTCTGTCTGTAACTTTCTTCTTAAGGCTTCATGTAAATCTCAGCTTTCATAAGATTAACTAATTCTTGAAAATCTAGTCGTTATCTTTAAGAAATACGTGTTCAGATATTTAAAAGGCAATAGAAGGTAAATTGCCTAAAATCTTAGAAGTGCTAGTTTAACTAGTAATTGGAATATTTTTTCCGATACAAAATTACATTATAACTAATACCTAAGTATTTTAGAAAGAAAGTGAAAGTGTTTGTTTATTTATTAAAGTGTTGTCTTCCTTGTTTTGTCTGGAGTCGAAGGAAATAATTGGTTTTCTGTACATGAAATTAACAGTCGTGGATTGGCTAAGCCTAACATTTTGGACTTCGTTCTAGTCAAGATTACCTAGTCATTGGAATTTGTGTGATTTTTTCGTTTATGGAAATAAAGTTTTAGAATTTGTTTGTAATTAATACGGTTTTTCCATAAATCTGTTATAAAGAAGCGGAGGTAGGTTATTATTAAGCCTAAAATATACATTATTGTAATAGAAACAATAAACTATGAAGACGTTATTACGAAATCTAAATGTATATTTACTAAATGTGTATTTAAACAAATCGTTGAAATAATAATTGGACTATAAGATCTAAGTTATAAAATATAATTTGTTGATCCTATAAATTGTAGGCCTTATCTTTTATGAAAGTTATTTTATATTAAGTAAGTATAGATATCTTACAGTCCATTTATTATAAGATCGGAGCTATTGTAGCTCTGAAATCTTCTTATGATTATTGTAAGGAAAAATATCTATATTTAAGTGTAAAACCCTATCAACTATATTCTCATGGTATATTTCTATGTCGCTTTCTAGATCTACGGAACCTTAGCTTTAAAAGATATCCTCACTTTTAGAAGTAGTTAATACATTTTTCTTTTACTTTAAAATAAAAAATACATAAAAAAATATATTTTTGAAACTAAACACAAACTGATTGGTGAAGAAGTAGTTTTTAATATCAACCTGGGTTATTATTACATGAAAGATGATAACTTTGGCATGGCTTTGGTTCCTATCTGGTTCTTTTACTATTATCTCCCTGTCTGCCCTACTCAAACTGTCTTACAAGCATTCCAATGTATTTTATTTTTAGTATCTTAACTCAATGCCGTCTAAGTAATACAAACTGTTCAACCCTTTAAAAACACAAAACTTTAAATGTTTGAAATAAAACCGGTAAATAGTCGTTAATAAAAAAGAATTAAAGATGATAGTTGTGTATAAAAGTCAATGGTAACTGTGTTTCGACGATAAATGCTCAGTGTTTAAAAAATACATGAAATATTTATGTTAAATGTTGTTTTATAGAAAAATAAAAGTTGTTCCCTAATTTGTATTCTTTTAAATGCCACCTTAACTACCCCACCACCACCAAAACCACCATTACAGTCCCATCTATTTCTGTAATAAGAACAAAACATGCTTACGTGTTCGATTTCAATAACATTTATTTATCTTACATATACATAATGCTTATATAAATTACATTTGTCTACTCTACCGCCCGTGTGCAGCCAGATGTGAGGATAGCACCAACAGCTATCTGGAAAGAGAAGAAACAAGAGTCTATTAAGAGTTGGAAATATGAGTTAAGAATATAAAGTTAACATAGTTGTTAACTCACAAAGTTTATTCGAGAAGATCGTTTTTAAAGCATTACATGAATACAGTTTTTCACGTCTTCATGCAATTTTTACAGCAGCCAAGTGCATTTTCTGCGTCGCTATAATCATACCCTAATGGGATAGGCTAGATTTCTGGCAGGACTACAGAGATAACCTATTAAAATATTCATAGCACTCCTATTGAATAGGCTTGTAAAACTTCTAAAAATCTATGTAAAAGCATTAAATCTGTAACATATCGCAAACAAGACAAAACCTCCCACATCCTAAACAAGATGGTAGCACAAAAAAATCCTACATCGCGGAAGAGAATTCCCCCAGCTTCCACTTACCTTAGTTTACTTCCAGCGGTTGTTCTCGTAGTCCCACTTGGAGGCGAGTCCGTCCACGGGGTTGACCTTGAGGTCCAGCATGCGCTTGAGTTGAGCCTTCTGGTGCTCGTCGTCGAAGGTCTCAGGCAGTGGGGAGTACACTGGAAAAAGGAAAAAAATAATAATATTTTATTGGTGCTAAAGAGTTGGTGCACTGCTGGGGCACAGGTCTCCTTACAATAGGAAGGGTTTTAGGCCTAGTCTACCAGGCTAGCCTAGTGCGGGTTGGTTGTACCAAAAAAAAATGCATTGTTTATTGGGGAGCAATATGGATTGTTTAGTAGGTTTTCTTCTTAAGGGTCAATAAGGCATCCACCATAAAAAAAAGTATGTTAGCTAGAAACAACGTCACTGTAACACTGCAGGGTTTTGAAGAACTGGTGGGTTGGTAAGCAAATTATCGTAATTATAAATGATAGTAGGACTCATATCAGACTGAGTTTTTTAGTTAAATCAACCTAGCTGCTATACACTACAGGCAGGCGACTGCGCAGGATAGAGCTCAAACTCACAGTCGCTGAGGCAGCGAAATAAGTAAGTAAGTAATCTGTTTGGTCATGGATATCCCAAGCCACTATCGACCCACCTAATGTCGGGCCACGTAACCCGTTTTCTAAACGACTTGGTCATAAACTACAGGCACTATACCTTCAGTCAGACGCTAATGTCGGGCCAGTTATCCTAACTAATATTATAAATGCTAAAGTAACTGTGTCTGTCTGTTACTCTTTCACGACAAAACTACTAAACGGATTTGAATGAAATTTGGTATACATATGGTCTAGACCCTGAGAAAGAACATATGATATTTTTATCCCGGAATCCCCACGGGAAAACTTTTTAAGGCCAAGTGAAGCTCGCGGGATCAGCTATTATTAAATGCAAAGGATCTTACCGAAGATCTTCATGGCGAAGTAGATCCAGACGGACAGAGAGGCGAGGGTCAGCGCCCAGCCCGTCACGCCCTTCCACTCGCCAGTGGGAGCCTGGAATTAATACGGAGCATTTATTAAGAATATCTATACTCATCATAATATTTGATGTTTAGTTTAGGCCGGGGTCTCCTATTTACGCCGAAGGGCGCGTCCAGCGTCACGCCGTAGGCCGCGTCACAATGCTCACTATAGAAATGTACTGATGCGGTCTCCCTCACACGCCGACGTTGGCGCGTAGATGTAGTGAGCATCGTGACGCGGCCTACGGCGGTGACACTTGACGCGACCTACGGAGTAAATAGGAGACCCCGGCCTTAGACATACCACCTATAGATTGATGTTAAACTGAATTTTGAAACATGAAACCTATATGTACAGTCAGCTGCATAAATGACGGTTCCTCAGTTTGTCAAGGTACAGAAGTGTATAACAACTTATGCAGCTGACCGTACATGATATTGCAGCTGCCAGACGCCAGGCCATTTTATAATATTTTTAGCTCAGAAAATAATGACAGTTACAACAGATGCAGTATATTGAGAGCTAAAAAATAAATAAACATTGTAAAATATTCTGGCACCGGATGAGATGAGGGGTTTTTAATAAGCCATTCCTTAAGATTATACTTCACCTGCCAAGCATGATGAATATAACCCTCCAGTCCCAGACCCTCAATCCTGCAGTCTTGTTTGAACCAACTTTAGGGTTGGTGACCGTAGTGAAAGGATTGGCCAGTCAGATCTGCTGGCTGCCCAGGGTGAGCCGGACATATATTTATATGGAATAGTTGTTACGTCACTCAGGACTCAGGAGGTTCCTTCAGTGGTCCTTTTTACTTAAAAGTAAATAAACATGACGACCAAATGGCGTAGTGGCTAGTGAGCCTGACTACTGAGCCGAAGGTCCCGGGTTCGATTCCCGGCTGGGGCAGATATTTGTTTAAACACAGATATTTGTTCTCGGGTCTTGGATGTGCCCGTAAAATGGCAATAGGCCCGCCCCCTATTACATTGGGACTAACATAAACACTGGCGAAAAGTGGGTGCAGCAATGCACCTCTGCCTACCCAGCAAGGGAGTACATTAGTACAAGGTACGAGTGTTTATATTATTATTATATTATATATTATTATTTATT
The DNA here is from genome assembly GCF_932276165.1 of Plutella xylostella. Taxonomy (NCBI): domain Eukaryota; kingdom Metazoa; phylum Arthropoda; class Insecta; order Lepidoptera; family Plutellidae; genus Plutella; species Plutella xylostella. Next base: position 8,740,584 of record NC_064000.1, on the reverse strand, counting down.
AAGAATCTCTCAATTTTTGTGTATACTCATAGTCATAAAATGTTTAGTTCATATAATAGAAGCTAATCCACCTGTCATATAGCCCCAATCCTGCAGTCTTATTTTTATTGTATTGTTAAAAATGCTACAGGCTGACTAGGATTGGCCACCGATATGAAAGTATTGGCTAGTTAGATTAGCGTTAGTCGCTGATTGTCCAGGGTGCGCCGGGCGCATATAATGAACAGCTACCATACCACGAATGACATAATTATCAATCCTTGAGCAGGTAAGTTAGCCGCGTATCGGGTATACCCTTTTATTACACTTCAATGGAGTGTTCACAATTTGCTAGTTTTGGGCTCATTCTACTTGCAGCGCTACACATGACGAATATCTTAGTTCAGCTAACTTAGTCGTCGGCAAACTCCTTGCCGTCTTTACACGCAGCCTGCACCTATTTATTATGTGAGTAAATAAACACTGTACCCACCTGGAACTCTGCGAAGGTCTGGCAGAAGGAGGCGCGGTACAGCGCCTTCTTCTCCTCCATGGTGAGCTTGCGCCAGTCGCCCTTCTCCTTCTCACGGAGCATCTGTAGAGGTCGTCAAGTGTTACAGATGAGTTGAAAATTCAAATCATTTATTTCAGACTAAAAGCCCATAAATTAATAATCTTCATACAAGCACGATAAATATTTTCAATAAAATTAAAACGAAATAACATAGCAATTTAAAAAGGAAATGTGTTCCTTTGATAGTTAGACATTCTGTATGTGTACATAACATGACCGAGTTGCAAAATTTCTAACACATAAAAGATGTAGAAAAATTGTATGCATTACAAATATGAAATTGGTAATTTTAATGTTTGTAAATATTATTTTTGTAGACTGTATTTTCTGAAAGTGTTAGCCATCCTTGAGAAAAAAAAATTACTATAAAAAAAATTCACAACTTTACGATGACAAAATGTACAGGCAGTACACACTGATTTATATCATCTGTATTTTATATCATCTGAAGGGTACTGTGTTTACTGGATGTAGTATCCAAACATGTTACCTTAATGTCAGGGGTCTCAGGCTGGAACCGGACGGCCGGCATGGGGTAGTCGGGGCGGTCCACGTAGTTGGGCTGCCCGTTGAAGCCGTAGCACACCCACTCACGCTTGCCCACCTGAGGGAAATGTGTTACATCATTGACAACTGGGTAGTGTAGTGGTTAGTGACCCTGACTGCTATGCTGAAGGTCCTCAGATCAATTCCCGGCTGGACAGATCTTTGTTTTTAAGACAAATACTTGTTCTCGAGTCTTGGATATTGAATGTGTGTATTGTTTGTGTCATGTGACTATGAATATTGTTGACCTTCCACTTTCATGTCTTTTATTTCTTGTTCCTGGTTTTGCTATGGGAATATGGATGGCTTGTGAGTCAGAAGGCAGAAATAACAGTTCTTCATGCATCTATTGGTTCTCGGCTAGCTAGCATGATGGAATCTGACTGGGAAAGATATGTACCTATGTATTTGTAGTGAGTGTATTGACATTATGGGATAGATAAGTATGAGACAGTAATAGTGAATGTGGGTAGATTGAATATCTTCAGACTGGACCTTACATGAGTCAAATAAAGTTTTCACTCCCTTTTGTTTTAGTGTACTATACCACTTTGTGGCGCACCAAGTGTGGTGGCGCTCCTTGGGAGAGGCCTATGTCCAGCAGTGGATGATTATTGGCTGGTGATGATGATACCACTTTGGCAACACCATGTATAAGCTAGTCATACCTTGGCGAGGTCTGTGTTGACGCTGCTGGCGCGGGTGCCGGCCGGGACGCGGATGGCGTTGATCAACGCACGACGCATCAGAAGGTTCGCCATTTTGCTGTAAAAAGGAATATTTTTTTTGAGAAACCGATCGTGTAGACTAACCCCCTTATTCATAGAAAAGTTACAATTCGTTTTAACTAATAAACTGTTTTGTCCCTCTCTGTCAAAGAACAAATTGTTCTTTGTCGGAGAGGGACAAAACAGTTTATTAGTTAAAACGTTCTGTAACTTCCCTATGAATAAGGGGGAAAAAATATTAATATTTAAGTCTATCGCTAACATGTCACTTAACTCCTTCTATGATTAACTATCCTATACTTATGTGTGAATGTTAAGTTTCTCACAATGACATAACTATTTAGTTTTTTTATTATGTTTAGCTATTTTATAGAGGAAATGGATTTTCAATTTTGATTAGACTCTGTATGTAATCATGAAGACAGTGGATTTGATCCACTAAGGTCCTTCTCTTAGAATTGAGAATCAAACACTAGTGTAAAGTATATCTATCGGTTCCTTGGTTATCAAATTTGTCTATCTCTGGGCATAGGTGTTATGAAAATGAGAGGTTATGTCTGTAATCAATACGAGTTACATAATGCAAAATATTCATAAATCAACGCTAAGTTAGGCACTTAATGAAAAAAAATAATGCACACTACATTTAATTTAGTTATTCGATATAAAAACAAGTAAAACTACGTGTAATTATTCGAAATTATTTAATTTAAAAATCGAATGTCTACGACGAAAGTTGATTCATCGTTGTTTCTGGACATTTTAGACTACTTGAAAAGCATGATTGATGATAAATAAGCAATAAATTATCATAACTACAGATTATTGGGCCATTTTACCTCAAAAATATGGAATTTTCACGTGAACTTTATCTTCACCACTTCACCACCATGAAAGAAAAACTGACTACAGCGCCACCAATCGAGATAATTGTGAACCATGATCTGTCAAAATAACAGGAACACGTTTCATTACACGCAAAACAAACTAGAAAATAAAATATTATAAGTAAGTACTTACAATCATTTACCTGAGCCTGTGAGCCTAGACCTGAGTTATAGACCCATCCCAAGGGGATTTTCACTGTATTTACTTGTATTCCCTTCGTCGAAATGTAGGTGACGCATGCTACGACGACGGCTGACTGGTGTAGTGGTACGTGACCCTGACTGCTATGCCGAAGGTCTCGGGTTCGACTCCCGGCTGGGGCAGATATTTGTTTAAAGACAGATAAATAATAATAATAATAATAACGACCCCACCCACCCGATGCCAGGGAGAACCCCTGTTCCTCATCTCTGGCTTGCCTTTATTGGTTGTCCAGAGTGAACACTGACGAGGAACAGGATCTCCCACCTCTTGCTTGCCTTCATTGGCTGGCTTGAGTGGTGTACCGCTAGAGCATTTTGCTCGGAGGAAGGAAGTATATCCAGTAAGTGCTTGTAGGGGTCTTGACCGGTATCCGCGATTGCTCTGAGAGCCTTGGTATACCTCTCCATCCTCAGCACCTCATGCCATGTTGCCCCCTTGTTGCTACGTCACTGTAATGTGCTAGCGACTGTTTTGGGGGGCCCATTTAATGTGTGTGCGAGTCACCCCCTGCCTTTTTATCCGTATGTGAAACATATAGGTCCAGGCAGGGGCCATAGTCCTTCCATAGTCCCAGATACCCAGTCCATTTAGCACCCCATTCCATAACCCTGTATTAGTTTTCTCCATATCCTACAGTAGTCCTGCACTAACCGGGGATTTTCCTTGGGTTTACTTCTATAGTTTACACAGGGAAAATCGTCGGTTAGTGTCACATTTCATATAGATTAATGTTGTCAAACGGGCCTCTACATGTTGGCTTCGGCCCCATGCAAGCCTTCCAAATGCCCGGGACCCCATGGTCCCGAGACGGTAACGACACAACATAATAATAATAAAAAATCTTTATTACGCAAAAGTTACATATCCTAACTATCCTAACTTCCTAACTAATATTATAAATGCGAAAGTAACTGTGTCTGTCTGTCTGTCTGTCTGTCTGTTACGCTTTCACGCCAAAACTACTGAACGGATTTGAATGAAATTTGGTATACATATGGTCTAGACCGTGAGAAAGAACATAGGCTACTTTTTATCCCGGAATTGCCACGGGAAAACTTTTTAGGGCGAAGCGAAGCTCGCGGGAACAGCTATTTACTATATATTATACAAGGTATTATACTTAAACTATATCTATGCACACGTCAGCCCCCTACTCTTGAAAGGCAATGTATTGCGCCTGTCTTGCGTTGTCAACATTTAAAAAATCATAACTTCTCTTCAAAAGCGTTTTTACAAAGACTAAACATACTTATATGTATAATCAGCTAGGTAATGCCTATTTTAAGAACCTAGAAACAAGAATATAATGCATACAATTTAGAAGTTATTTTACAAAAACGCCAATAAAGTATTTTTCGGCCAAAATCTGAAATAAATTCTTCATTCTGGTTACTTGGTTCTTAGTGTTAGGTTCTAAAAAAAGGCTTTATCTTGATGAACATTTATGTATTTTTAATTTTTGTAAAATCGAATTTTGAATAGAAGTAATTTTTTTAATGTTGACAACGCAAGACAGACGCAATACCTACATTGCCTTTCAAGAGTAGGGGGGCTAATTGAACATTAATCACAAGGAGCAGGGGTACCCAAACAAGGCTCAGCCCGTATCTTGGGGTACCAAAAATGACTTGACTAAAGTGAATTTATATTAGTAAAACATAAACAGTGTATGTCACACAAGACAGAAATAAAATTTCAAAACAAAACCAACCAAACATAAAATTATCTTAAACAGTCTTCTTGTTATACGTAACTAGGTAAGTATAGAAATAAAATCTTAAATAAAATCTTTAAAAGTAGATAGTTGTACCTACTCGGATCTTTTTTGTTGATATTTATATATTACTAGCTGTTCCCGCGCGCTTCGCTTCGCCTTAAAAAGTTTTCCCGTGGGAATTCCGGGATAAAAGTAGCCTATGTTCTTTCCCAGGGTCTAGACTCTAGACCGTATGTATACCAAATTTCATTCAAATCCGTTCAGTCGTTTTGGCGTGAAAGAGTAACAGACAGACAGACAGACAGACAGACAGACAGACAGACACAGTTACTTTCGCATTTATAATATAAGTAAGGATTTAGTATCTATCTATGTATATATATGTGTAGATATATTAGCTGTCCGACACCCATAACACAAGTTCTACCTAGCTTGGGGTCGTGTGTGAGATATCCCCACATATATTTCTTTCTTTCTATTTTCTACGTTCTTGTTCGTAAGTGGAAGAAAGTAGCTAGTACCTACATACTTAACTACTAACACCATAGGTATATAAGTACCACACTTCACAACAATAGTTTTCAGTTCTGTTGAGCAATATAGTGTTAAAAAATCATAAAAAACAATAACTTATAACTACCTACCTGCAATAAAGTTGGTACAGTAATAAATAATAGCCATTTGAAAAGAAATCGATTTATTGTTGCTACATAGTTCGTGTTAAGATTTGTTAAATTCTAATGTAAAAGTTTTTAAAAATACTAAAATAATCTAAATATTTCTTTATAACTATCTTCATGTTTGTGAACACAATCTTGTTGACCATTTTGTTCTTCAACATCCGATCCTCTGGTGCCGTGGACGCCATTCCGTCAGTCCCTGACAACGACTTACAGGCAACTGAGGCTGTGGTCAGAGTCATCACCAACAGGCTCTTCAAACTACTCAACTTAGACCCCTCGGCCAGAGTAAAGTTCGACCATTTCACTGCACTCCACGACGACCTGGCTCCGCTGACTGTGCGCGACCACAACGTTCTGAATGATATAGTCGAACTAACGAGGGTCGATATCAGCAGCGATAATGCCACCATTTTTACGACTGAAATGTTTCAAGATAATAAAGAATTAGAACCAGAATTCAAAGCAGATGAAGTAAACAATGAAACTGATGTAGCTCAGAATTATATTGATACCTTAAAGGATGTAAGAAATGAAGTGATGCTGTTGATGCAACAAGATTCCACGAAGAACTTGAAAGGACCCTCGGAAAATGATACAGTCGACCAAGATCTTTTAATTAGTGATATATTGTTGAGAGACTCAGATGCTGAGGATAAAATAAAAGGAGATGGCGATTTTTGGCGTAAGTTTTGAGAGTTAAAAAATCTAACATAGGTACCTAGACTACCTAGACATTTATCAAAATTGTCTAATAATTTTTTGATGGTATATTTCAGGGACAAGCAGCCGTCGCATATACAAAGGCACAACGAGTAACATAAAGAAATACCCTTTCATGGCGAGCATTAGCGTGTTTGACAAGTTCCAATGTGCTGGCAGCATCATCAAGTCAGATCTGATCATCACTGCTGCCTCCTGTTTGCAATTGTGAGACGATCAACATTTACTTATTATGTTTCTAACCATTTTGTTTTTTATTTACTTCATCATGACTTCCAAAATAAAATTTTCCAGAGCACACAACAACCGTTTCTATCGTGAGAATCCGAAATTCGTCTCAGCCAGAATCGGCAGCAGTTTCTACATGGGGGGTGGTGAAGTGATACCTGTCATTAAAGTGTACTTCCCCCCTACCTACGAGCCGCAGAGCTTGCGGGACAACCTGGCCATCATGAGGCTGCAGTATCATATACAGTTCAAGAAGAAACATGCCAGAGTTAAGAAAATTGATTTTGATAGAAAGGCACATCCGTTGCCAACGAATACTGACGGTATAACTATTGTTGGCTGGGGAGCTAAAACTGTGAGTATTTGCGATATAAATGGGTAGGTAACTTACCTATAAAACCTAGCTATATACATGTAAGTATGCAATGATGATTATTAAGAAGTTAAAGCCCTTAGCCTTCGTGTTTATGGGGATATTTCGTTACAGCGTTCAAATATGATGCAAGATCCGTTAAAGAATAAAATATCGTATGCAGTTTTAGATTTTTACGACTTGCGAGAATGCCAACAAATGTATTCCAAGTAAGAAAACTCTGTGTCATAAAATACTTTAAATATCTACAACTTATTTTTTTATCAAATGATTTAAATACTTAACAACATTTTCAGAAAATACGTAACCAATAAACACTTCTGCGCAGGATTCATCACCTCAGGCTCCGGAGCATGCAACGTAAGTACACCTACCTACATTCTGTTAAGTTATTAAAACAAACAAACAAACCAACACTTACACCCTGTACTAATGTACTCCCTTGCGGGGTAGACAGAAGTGCATTGCTGCACCCACTGTTCGCCAGTGTTATGTTAGCCCCACAGTGTAATATGGGGCGGGCCTATTGCCATTTTACGGGCACATCCAAGACCCGAGAACAAATTATCTGTGTTTAAACAAATATCTGCCCCAGCCGGGAATCGAACCCGGGACCTTCGGCTCAGTAGTCAGGGTCACAAACCACAACGCAATTCGGTCGCCAAAGTTATTACTTTTAAAGAATACGAGTCATCCGCAGCGCTTATTGACTGGTCAGGATCTGTTGACTCTCGCTTGGTGTCTGTTTCAGCATGATGTTGGAGGCCCAGGAATTGTTGATGGAATATTAACTGGTATAATCAGCTTCGGTTCATCACCATGTGGAGACCAAAATGCCCCCACAGTGTTCGTCAAGTTGGGATACTACGCTACTTGGATTGACGACATTTTGTCAATTGTGGGTTTTTCAAAGTTACCTTTGCAGACCGTATTGTTATTAAGTTCAATCCAGGGTCTTTTAACTGAATGTTTTGTATTTGTTTATAGAAAGTTGTGTCATCTTATGTTTCTACGACGGTGCCAACTACACCACGGATAGTTGAGTCATCCACGACTGAGAAAGAAGAAATGATGATGCCTGTGGAAGCGGAGGCCAGCCGGGAACCGTTATTTGATCGTGTCAAACTTAATGAGGATAAACCTACTATAATTATACCATTGAAAAAGGAACCGTTATATCCTACTGAAATTATGAAATTGTCTAATAAACCATTATTAGATCCTTACAGTGAGCATAATCCAAAGCTGAAACTTACTAAAATTATGAAATTGCGAGATACATTTGTAGACAGAATAAATTATGATAAGCTGGAGGTAACCAAAGAAAAAAAAGCTAAAAAAATTGTTCCACAACGAGATGAACTGTTTAAACAGTATCTTAAAAAAGTATTTGGCAGTGAAGAAGACATTTCTGGATTCATGGGTCCGGGTATGAAACAGAGTCACTTGTATAAGACATTTTTGAAAGACATTGACACTTTTTTGCCTAATGTACAGGAACATTTTACGGACAAAAAGAGTGAAGAAAGTGTAGAAGTGAAGAATAGTTTAGAAAGCATATCCAATACCAATGTGACAGTAAAAGGTTCTCTTCAAAGCATTGAAGATAGTGGTAGTGCTAATAGCATCGAGATAGAAATTCCAACCACTAAAACAGATTTTGATGCTACTACGCTTGAAGCTAAAAGTGACAAATCAGAACAAAATATTGGTGAAGAGCAATCAGAGAAAGAAAACAAAAGCGAAAAAAAGAAAATGCTTGTGGATTATGAAAGTGAAAATAATGAACCTGAAGACGAAGATGTAAGTGATAATAATGACCTAAAACAAGAAAGTATATCTAAAGATAATAATAATAACCATGGCCTGAAAGTTTCTTCTAAAGAATCAGATATGGGGGTTAACTTAGCTAAAGAAAATCCAACCATACGAGATGAATCAGATAGCAGAGAAAGTTCTATAATTTCATGGAAAGAAGAGAAAATAAAAAATCATTCAGAACAAACTCAAAGTTCAGAAAAATCTATCAGAACAGAAACTAAAATTAATCCATCTTCAAATATTAAAACTGAACCAGATGAAGAAAAAACGAACCCCATTGAATTGAGAGATATGGAACGTATTATACTAGAACAACAGAAAGCATTCAAGGCTCTTGGGGTCTTAGAAAGGCATTTAAATAGTGCAGACGAAACATCCAGAGAAATCAAAGCAGCAAAGAGTTTTGCCGATAGGCAAATAAAATTAGCTGAAAAACAAGTTGCGGCTGAGAAAAAATCTAAGTTACTTGACGATGAGGACTGAAAATAATTGAACAGGTTAATCATTATTTGCAGTGACTTTTATGAATAAATATTGAAATAAACATTAAAAAAACTACTTAGGTAGGTATTTCTAATTTAAAAAACATACACACACTTTTGAGTAATCGTAATACAGAGGTTTCAATTAAATCGGTTAGTCAGTATATATGAGCTAGCTAATGCCACGGTGCTTACATGTGTACGGAATTTCTCTACTTGTTACTTTGTTAGAGAATGTTGATTTACTTACTTCCTAATATGAGGACATGGCGTGTATAATACCTAATGCAGGTAAGTAACTAGCTTATGTATGTAGAGTCAACATTGAAATGTTTTATTATACTTTACATTTATTGAAGGAGTTAGGTTAGTATAATTATATAAAAGTGATCATGTTAGCAATCCCCTACAAAAGATGATACGGCAGCTTAACTCTTAGTTATCAACTAATAAATATGTGGGCATAACTTAAACCTTAGGTCCTCGGGTCGATCCTACGCGTTTTCTGGCCGAAGACAATACGTAACGAAGATCTGTGGAAGCTGTGCCGACAATCTCCCATCGCGATCGGCAAGGAAATTTCGAAACGAAAGTGGTGATGGATTGGGCACACTATAGTGCAGAAACGTGGACACTGATTTAAAGTCACTCAGCGTGCTATGAAGTGAGCTATGCTTGGGGTTTTTTCTGATGGATCGTATCAGAAATGATGTTATCCGTCAGAGGACTAAGGTTACCGACATAGCTGTCAAAATATGCAAGCTGAAGTTGCAGTGGGCTGGTCATGTCTGACCAGTAGAAGAAACAATAACCGTTGGTGTAGACGAGTTCTCGAGTGGAGACCACGAACAGGCAAAAGCAGCGTGGGACGCCCTCCTGCCCGCTGGACTGTGGACCTTAGGCGGGTAGCCATTAGTGGTTGGATGAGGAAGGCCGAGAACCGAGTGTTGTAGCGCTCCTTGGGAGAGGCCTATGTCCAGCAGTGGATGATTATTGATTCAGCCAACAAAAACAAAATATACAAACACCATCACTCTTTATTCAGCACCAACAGCACTTATCCTAGTCCCCTTATTTCCACTGGTCCTTGTCGTGGTCCCAGTGTGAAGACAGACCGTCGATGGGGTTGACGTGCAACTCCAACATGCGACGGAGTTGCGCCTTGCGGGACGCCTCGGAGTACGACTCTGGCAGGGGCTCGTTCACTGTGGATGAAGGATAATCGAAGGATGCAGAGTATGAAAGGCTTCCTCGAGTGAGGTATCAACTAGCTATACTTTACATATGTATGCATGGTCAGATTGCTCAGGTCAGGGCATTCAGCGAGTGACGCTTCTGACTGACTTATGCCTTCAAACCCAACTTCAGGCATTTTAGCAACGCGCATCCGGGCTCGCTCGGTGGCATCATCATCAGCATAACATTTGTTATTTTATAAATCACTCAGAACAATCGTATTTATCGCTTCAATTTTACGCATGTATGTCACTTAATTTGTTAGTAGGACGCAGAATACAGTATTTTTATATCTTCCAAGCAACTCACCAAAGTGATGATAGAACATGAGTGCCCAGAACCCAAACGACGTCATCAGCAGCACCCAGCCGGTGACAAACTTCCAGGATCCAGTAGGCGCCTGGAACTCCGCGAAGGTCTGGCAGAACGAGGCGCGGTACAGCGCCTTCTTCTCCTCACAGCTCAGCATCTTCCAGTCGCCCTTCTCTTTCTGGCGCAACGCCTGGTGGGGGAGAGGGATGGGTGATAGGTAGGGGGGTTGTGGGTAGTCTCTATGAAATTTATTCAGAATAGCTGTACCCGCGCGCTTCGCTTCGCCTTAAAAAGTTTTCCCGTGGGAATTCCGGGATAAAAATTAGCCTATGTTCTTTCTCAAGGTCTAGACCATATGTGTTCCAAATTTCATTCAAATCCGTTAAGTAGTTTTGGCGTGAAAGAGTAACAGACAGACAGACAGACACAGTACTTTCGCATTTATAATATTAGTTAGGAAGTTAGGATAGTTAGGATTAGGATTAGGATTAGGATAAGAAGGTGGGGAGATATTTAGGTATGTTGGGATTGTTGGGACTGCTGAGTTTGCACCAAAAAAGATTGCCTATCACGCCTTGGATGAGTCTGGTTGCAGCTCCACTGTCACAAACATTTCTTGTAAAGATGCAGCTTGTACATACCTACCTACATAGAGAGTTACTAATAGCTGCCATGCAATCGGTAGAGTTACGATTAGCGCAGCAGCGCTCCGCTTATCGTAAGCTAGACTGACTGGGCCTAAACCCCTTCCTTCCTTTACGACCCAAGCCCCACCATTGTGGACAAGGTGGGTTGTGATGATGATGATGATGTCGGTAAGTGACCCCCCCCCCTAGTCTCTCAAAATCAATATTTACAGGAACTAATATATACTCAGTTTTAACAGAAACTCGGAAGAACCGAAACGGTGAAGGAAAACATCGTGAGGAAACCTGCATATCTAGATCTAGCACATCTAGATATGTGAACCCACCAACCCGCAGTGGACCAGCGTGGTGGGGAAATGGTCCAAGCTTAGGAAGGCAGTTTAGATCTTGGGAATATGCACAACGGTTCCATTCGAGAGAGCCAGGTGCAGGTACTCACACCCCCAAAGAGAATAGAATAGAATAACAGAAGCTCCTTACAGCAATATCCCTGGTGTTCTCCTTGAACCTGATGGAAGGGAACGGGAAGTGCGCGTCGTCCTGGTAGCTGGCCATGCCGTTCTTGCCGTGGCCCACCACGTCGCGGCAGCCGATGCGGCACCGCCCGTAGATCGTACGAGCGAGCTAATATTATCCTAATCCTAATCCTAATCCTAACTAATATTATAAAGGCGAAAGTAACTGTGTCTGTATGTCCGTCTGTATGTTACTCTTTCACGCCAAAACTACTGAACGGATTTGAATGAAATTTGGTATACATACGGTCTAGACCCTGGGAAAGAACATAGGCTACTTTTTATCCCGGAATTCCCACGGGAAAACTTTTAAAAAGCGAAGCGAAGCTCGCGGGCAACAGCTAGTATACAATATACAGCAACTAATCTACTCAGAGTTCACAGAAGCTCCTTACAGCAATATCCCTCGTGTTCTCCTTGAACCTGACGGAAGGGAACGGGAAGTGCGCGTCGTCCTGGTAGCTGGCCATGCCGTTCTTGCCGTGGCCCACCACGTCGCGGCGCGTAACAACTCTTTCACGCCAAAACTACTGAACGGATTTGAATGAAATTTGGTATACATATAGTCTAAACCAGTGTTTTTCAACCTGTGGGTCGCGACCCCCTGGGGGGTCGCGAAGCTTCTGTAGGGGGGTCGCCAAAGGGCGAAAAAACTGGGAACTTTAGTACAAAAACAATAAAGACAATTAGTACTAAATTAAAAAATTAAAATTAAAAATAGTTTATTTCAAAAACTGTTAACTTATAACTAATACAAGGTAAAGACCTCCTATTAAGTATAAAATACCTGTGCCAGGAGATCTCGCTCTCCATATCAAAATTAACATTAAAAATTTTCAGTTTCAGAAATAAATAAACTTAATTAAGTGTGTGTGTGTGTGTGAGTGTGAGTGTGTGTGTGTGTGTGTGTGTGTGTGTGTGTGTGTGTGTTTGTGTGTGTGTGTGTGTGTGTGTGTGTGTGTGTGTATGCTGGAGTGTGTTTGTGAAAGTACCTATGGGTAAAATCTGCGTGTAGAATGTAATATTACTTAGTATAGTCCAATAACTTCTCTGTTTCTTCATAGTTTATTGTTTTGATCCAAGTGGTAATTATTTTTTTTGTTTCATAGAAGGTCTTTGAATATATGCATAGCTGTTTGTTGAGTTGATTATATAGATGAGCTGATTGATTACCGTACTGTTGCTTGGCAAAAGTTGTAAAGTTAAGACGGACAGGTGCAACCTTATGCTGTCTTCTTTTTTCTAAAATAGCAGTATCATATCTTAGCCTTTTGTGCAATCGCAAAATGGTAAACAAAATATACAATTTTCTAACCGTTAGTAGGTTACTCATGTTATATAATTTATCAGTCAGTACTCATACTTTAAAAATGAAAAAAAATCTTAAATGCGAAGGCTGAGCTTGTTTTTTATTAATTAAATTATCTCAGAATGGATCTGTTTAGGTACAAAAGACCACATCCACACAGTAAGGCAGATTACACAGAATACCGAAGAGTATAATCAGCCTCTGTGTCTAGCCTTTGTGGACTATGAAAACGCCTTCAACTCCATCGAGACATGGGAAATTTTGGTAGGGTTGCAGAGATTTCAAATCGAATGGCGCTATATCGAGGAGTTGAGGAGTCTGTACGATGCCGCCGGACTTGGCATATGTATAAATGGTGAGTACATGACACACCCCTCTGCTTCGCGGACGACATCGATATTATGGCAGAATCTCTGCAGGAACTCAGCTGGATGATGGAAGTGACCTAAATGCTGCTTCCCAACGTGTAGGCTTCGGGGTATAAATTTGGACAAGACGAAAGTCATATAGGTACAATGCTCACATCGAACTGGAGCCGATGATCGTTGGTGAGGCAACAATCGAATTTGTGCAAGATATGTCTACCTCGGGGAGAAAAAAGGCAAATTCGGCTAGGCAGAAGCAACTTCGACAAGGAGGCTGCAAGGCGCATCCAACTGGGTTGGGCTGTATTCGGAAAACTTCGTCAGCACATATTCTCCTTGGCCATCCCTCAGAGCCTGAAGACTAAAGATTTCAACCAGTGCGTCCTGCCAGTGATGACGTATGGTGCAGAGACGTGGGCACTGACGGTAGGACTAGTCCACCGATTTAAAGTCGCTCAGCGTGCTATGGAGAGAGCTATGCTTGGGGTTTCTCTGATAAATCGTATCGGAAATGAGGTTTTCCGTCAGTCAGAGGATTAAGATTACTGGCATAGCTGTCAAAATATGCAAGCTGAAGTGGCAGTGGGCTGGTCATATCTGCCGAAGAACCGATAACCGTTGGGGTAGACGAGTTCTCGAGTGGAGACCACGAATAGGCAAACGTAGCGTGGATAGGCCTTCCTGCCTTGTTCAAAGACGACGACCACAAGTATTTACTTTTTTGTAAAGCCAGGTAGTTTGTCTTTTTACTTTCATTTCACCGTTGAAAACTTTTACTCAAGATATTGAAATGCTCAAAAAAGTCAGATAGAAAAAGCTCATTTTGAAAAAAGAAATTCCGGGTCGCAATGGCATTAGTTGTACGTACGTATGTACATGGCCACACGTATTCTAAGTGTGTAATTCTAAAATAATGTGTTTTTAAATCCGATAAGTATGTACTACTTTGAATCCTAATCATGGAGACTATCAATACGTCGTATGGAATGAATATTGGGAATACTGTAACATGTACACATACATACATACATATATACTTAATATAATATAATTATAATTATTTGCAAGTTATTTTTATATGTTTACTTTTGGAAGAGCGGTCATATCCTAATACAGGTTTTCAAAACTTAAAAGGATGTGGCCTTACATACTTGTAACAAATAACTTGTGTTTTGAATAAATGATTTGTATTTGTATTTGTATTTGTATACATGATAAAAAAACCGAAAGGGTCAAGGGGGTCGCGAAATATTTTTTTATACCAGGGGGGTCGCGTCATGAAAAAGGTTGAAAAACACTGGTCTAAACCCCTTAACTTTTTATCCGGGAATTCCCACGGGAAAACTTTTAAAGCGAAGCTTGCGGGAACAGCTAGTATACAATATACAGCAACTAATGTACTCAGAGTTCACAGAAGCTCCTTACAGCAATATCCCTGGTGTTCTCCTTGAACCTGACGGAAGGGAACGGGAAGTGCGCGTCGTCCTGGTAGCTGGCCATGCCGTTCTTGCCGTGGCCCACCACGTCGCGGCATCCGATGCGGCACCGCCCGTAGATCGCGCGCGCGAGGGGTGGCGGGGTGACACGGATGGGGTGCAGAAGGAAAGACATTTGTTATTGGTGTAGTTGGAATTATTTGTGTTTGTCGCAAATTCACAACGCAGTTTGTTTATTGTTTATTGATTGACATTGACATCGATTTCGTAAATGATTGACACACGAGTGACAAAGCCAAAAGACAAAGCGATTGTGGTCTTTGGGCCATAGACTAATATGTGTGCTTTGGGTACAGCTTTGACATGAAGGTGAAGCCCCATTGTGGCGTGCAGTGCAGATTTAAGTTTATTATACGTACCACTTCACACACAATATAAATCTATGATACACGTAAGAAAACCGCATTAAAATTAAAATACAATTTACCTAATTATTATTTCATGCTTTTGGATGTAAACTATTGTAAACAGGTATGCAAATGGATATATCAATCTATGCACGTATTATTAATTATGTCGGTACTTTCAACTAATATAGCAATTTGCATTAATGAATAGGTAAGTAATGTGTTGGTTATATCGGAAATTAAATTAAACATGGAACAAGATTCTGTGTAACAATAGCATCACACACACAAAACAGTACTGAGTACCTACCACTAAATAAATTGTAATATTTATTAAGTATACTACCTACCTAATTATTACACCTGCGTTAATTATATTCATGCAATGGCCACGTAATATAGCGAAGTATTACATCAGGAATTATACACCTTACTGCTTTTAATTTAATTTGAGATGGTCCTTCAGAAGGACACTACATAGCTAAACGAGTCTTCAAATGGACACTATAAACGTAAGCGTCGTAGCGTGGGACGCCCCACAGGCCCACAGGTACAGGATAGAGGTAGCCGGCAGTGGCTGAATGAGAAAGGTGACAGAGTTTTGTGGCGCACCTTGAGAGTAGAGATACGCATAGTGGCTCAAAACTATTAACAATTTAAGTCGTTAAACCATTATGAGCTTAGTTGCTTATTAAATGAAAAAAACTATTTACTTACTAGTTATTGACTTTCTTGGACCAACAGACTGCTGCTCCAGTTTACTCGGGAGCTAGGCTGGCTGAGCTAAAATTAAGGGAATAATATGTAGGTACCATAGAATAACAAGTACAGTATATGTACTAAGGTTCCACTCGAGAGCCATGTACAGGAACTTAGCCCCTGTGAGCCCCTCTCTGAATAGAATAGAATAGTTATTGACTTCTTGATTAAATTCAATAAACTTTCCTTCGTACATCTCAAATGTATAAATATTTAACTAACTTAAATACTTAGTAAAATACAATTAACTACCTAAATGAATAATTATGGGATATCATCATAATTATTACGCACTTTTGTTTATAGTCATAAATATACGTGTAAAAACACAGCATTTAGTGCCAATTTGAAATGCTAATATCTGTAGTCAGCTGTGAACAGATTACAGTCTAGGAGCGTGATGCAAACTTTTCACTGTAATAACTAAAGACTAAAGTAGGTATACTTAATTATTACTTAAATAGAAACAAAGCATCGATTATGTAGGATTTTTATTTCTCATTTGATTATTTATCATAATTTTCTGAAAAATTTAACATTAAATGACGATAAAAAGGCTAAAGTTATAATAGCTTACAGGCATGTAGCAATGTCAGCCTTACCACTTAAAGCGATTGCTTCCAGGCAACCAGGCAGGTTGGAATTTTGACAAAGTTAATCACCACATCCTTACTCCTGGACTAATATTCTGATGAAATTGTACCGAATTATGAACAAACCCCCCCTTCCGACACTTTGGCAGGAAGCTGAAATCCTTCTGAAACCGAAAACTACTATAAATTGGATTTTTATCAGAATCCCTCGCAGTACACTCCAGACAGGACTACTAAATTTTGTTTGTTTTCAAGTTCAGAAGTTATTAAAATGAAATTCGCAGTAAGTTTGGTTTTTCTTCTATCGTGGTTTTATTCTGGCATTTCAGCCCCAATACAAATTAATTCAGTGTGTTGCAAACATTAAAAACGGAAAAGGTGATCAATGTGATCATCTCGTCTTATCGGCTTTCGGTAGTGCCATGTGATGCTCTAAAAGATTGCACGACCCCGGCAATTACAGCTCAATTTATAATCCAAATGCTTCAGTAAGCATATATATACTTATACATGTACATACTTATATTTTTTTTTGCCTGAAGTAATGTTGTTTTATAAATATATAGAAATATAAATCTACTTATGTATTCCTTCAGGTAGTAGTCTTGGCCCTCTTGGGAGTGGCGTGTGCCAACCCCATCAACCCGTGGGGCTACGGATACGGAGGTAAACTACTTAATATAATAATTTCTTACATACAGGGTGTTAAATAAGTAAGCCGAAAGGCGGTGACTCAGCTCCTCAACGTTTGGAAAATTTAAAAAAAGTCAAGACACGTAATTTTTTTCTCCTATTTAAAAAAGTCTTAGACCAAAAGCTTATCAGGTGACCCCCTCAAACTCCCCCTTTTCGGATAGCTCTTAGCGGTATTATATTTAAACTCCTGTCCATCCTATTTATTCAACTACACCAATAAAATACAACAACATTTCCCCCCCACAGCTTCAATAATCTCCGTGCCATCAGCGGTCTCGGTCCAGTCGAGCGTCGTGAACCACGGCCTGTCCCTGCCCGTGGTCAGCAAGGTCGTGGTCCCGATCGTCCGCCCCGTGGTCCCAGTCATCAAAACTGTGGTCCCGATTGTCAAGACTGTGGTCCCGGTTGTGTCCCCGCTGTCGTATGGTCTGGGCTACGGACTGGGTGGTCTAGGATACGGTTACGGCGGATACGGATACGGATGGGGCAAAGGCCTTCACTAGAAGACGACTGTAAATGTATCGTGTCCCACTGATGATGTTTGGAGTGTTACTTTGTTTTACTTACCTGTTGTTATGTTGATTTGTTTCTTGCATACGCATTAAAGAATATCACACTGTTTTTTGTAGTTTTGTTTTTGGAGAGGGAATTTTATAGATATTTAGGTACTCCGGATTTTTATAATCCGGAGCCGAAAATATACCAATACTATAAGTAGGTAGCTATACTTTAGATACACACCTACATTGTATATATATTATTGTTTATCAAGATAAAGATCTTTAATCTCAAAATTGAGTCGTTCGTCAAGTCGCGCGCCTTAAAGTCGCGCGCCACGCGAGTTGGCATCTTATGTTTTTTTATATCGTCAACTCGCGTGCCCATGTAAAGTACGGTCAGATGCAAACGAATTGAAACTAAAAAGTATAGTTCAATATTGTCTCCCTGGCTGATTAGCATAAGAAGGTACCGACTAGACATTCGCCAAGTAAAGTACATGCTTTGATTTCGGGATAAAGATACAATAAAGCCTATGTTGGAAGTGCGGAATGAGGCAAAAGAGGATGTGACCTATGACGCATGATACCCAAGTTTGCTATCTCTCTCATCCCGTGCGCAAATTTTACCTGTCATAGCTATGTCCTTCAAGTTTTTGTTGCAAAAACTGGTTTAAAGGGTTAAAACGTCATTGTTTTAGTGTCGTCGTTTTAGTGTTACTCCTAATTCGAAGCAGAGATGTACAGTGCATTACTTACAGTCTACAGTACAGCGCAAAAATATTAAAATGTGGCAGTTTTTACTGATTTTGATGTATTGTGGGGTAAGCCTATAATAAATTAACTTTACTATATTACCAAGTCTACTTTGCCGTAATATTAACACAGTGTTACGTTTTTGTTGTGTTACCGTTATATTAAATATCGAATTAGCACTAAAATTTAAAACAAATTTCGTTTATTTCATTGTCAAAGAGACAGACCTAACTGTAACAATTACTTCCAGGAAGTGCATCGCAAGCAGGTCCATCTAGTAATCAAACTGCACATGAAATCATAACATCCCAGCGAGGAAAGTCGGTACTGCTTCGTGCAGTTTATAAATATAACAAAGACCGAACAAATAAAAATGGTTCCTGTGTTTGGAGGTGTTAACGTCGAAGAGAACAGTTTACCAAGCGAGATAAATTACTGATTTTATTTTAAAGTAAAGTCCTATAAAATGCCCTATACACTTTAAGTAGTTACCTTAAGCATAATAAATTGTAACTTTTGTGGCTGACTCTACATATTTTCACAGTAAATGACGACAAAAAAGTAGGTAAATACGGGAGGGGCAACTCGCGCGTGGCGCGCGAGTCTAAGGCGCGCGACTTGACGAATGACTCTCAAAATTTAGTACTTATAATCTTATGAAGAGATAGGTATACCACCTATTATGAGTATATGGTCACCAAATACGTACCTAAGTGTTTCTTCCACTCTACACAAATAGGTATTCTTGTCAAAAGGAAATTCTATATAGTGTGTGTTTGTTACTCTTTCACGTAAAAACTACTGAAAAACGGTGATACGGATCGTGACCTATGTATCACTACCACGTGAATCCAAAATGTACAGCGAAAAGCCGGTGGCTCGTTTGCGAGTCACCTCTGACAACCTACCCCTTTTGGGGATTACAGTAGGTATGTCTAGCAGGTAGATACTTATAATAGGTACTTACAGTCGCGAGCATAATAATTATGTATGTACCTAGTACCCGCGCCACCCATTCAATATAATCTACGAGTACCTACAATACTGAAACAATTGAACCTTATGTTTTTCAGTTTCGTATTGTCTTCATTGTTACGTAAGTATGTCGTATGTAGGTGTAACGTAATGCACCCTACAACGCACGCGCTCTATTGGTTATTCACTCATGCTACAGCCAAACGTGTTAAACTTTTTAATAGTCATAAAACTGTTTCGCTTCCAATAAGTTATTGGTTGTGATTTACTGTTGTTTTTCAATTTCAAACTATGAACGATTGTAACTAAGTAGGATTATAAACAAGGTAAGATATATTTTCTTTCAATCCAATTTCAGCATTACAGCAAATGTCATATCATAGAATATAATAGAACAGAATAGAATCATCTAACATGCCCATCCAGCCACTACGCTACTACCAATCCAACCAACAGTGCAGTTGCCGTCTCTATACAATATACAAATATTTGTACGTTCTAGTACACACTAGACCTAGTACATACGAGTATTACACTCTATGCACTAGACAGTCCTCTCCATAAAACTTTTATTCATCAACTCCAGCAATGGAAGTCAAACGTAACGTCCAATCTAAGATGGCGTCGCTGTCACTGTCAATGGCGCTGCTGCTACTGGTGGGGCTGCTCGAGTGCGCACGCGCATTCAACTGGCGCGCCAACCACGTGGACGAGAGCAGTGGGGAGATGTTCCGTGAGTGTCTAAATTAAGGCTGCTTACATAGAGAGACTGGGTTCCCTATATCTACCTGTACCGGTAACCTGTTTTTTACCTAATGAAGTTACCGGCAGGGGTAGATACAGGGAACGCGTGTAAGCACCCTAAATAATAAAAGACTAGGCTTAAAACCCTTCCTTCATTAGAAGGTGACCCGTGCCCCAGAAGTGGGGACGTGACGGGTAGTGACGTGT
Source organism: Plutella xylostella (assembly GCF_932276165.1). NCBI lineage: Eukaryota > Metazoa > Arthropoda > Insecta > Lepidoptera > Plutellidae > Plutella > Plutella xylostella. Next base: position 8,720,187 of record NC_064000.1, on the reverse strand, counting down.
GATGATCAAACATTCAGAAACATACCTATACCTCATTTGTGACATGTGTTATAAGATTTTTTTCCCACATTAAGCATTCACCTTTCTTAACATCAGAACTTCAAGAAGCCGCAAGAGTTCAGCTGAAATTCGCCGCGTCACCAGAGGTGGTCCCTCAGAGGCGCTCCGGACACCACCAGCATCAGAGGAGCAGGAAGAAAGCCAAGAAACATGGTCATAATTATCAACACTTGCGAAGATTCTCTCCAGTAACCAATGACACCCAGAACGATGATGAAAATCAGGACGTTGATCTGGTGACAACTATCAGTAAGTTCTAAAGTGTATTCGCGAGCTATGCCTAGTAAAAATTTCCCATTCTCTAAAACAAACATTAGGTATACTTACTAACCTGTGATAAACCTATCCGATCATTCATGGCCCCCTTCAAAAAACCACATCCAAATAATGAGTACTTAACTATACATTTCAGCACCCGTCCCTGACACATCAACGCCACATGCCATCTCCACCGACATTCAGGAGGCTCCGTTCATGGCGGCCGTGCTGCTCAACCGGCAGCTGTGGTGCACCGGAGTCATCATTGATGGAGACAAGGTGCTCACCGCCGCGCATTGTTTGCAGCTGTAAGTTATTACAACGTGATGAGACACTCTCTAGTGTTTGTCGCCGAAGTGCAGACTGTAATTGTCTACTGCTGGAGTTAGTCTTCTAAGGAGCGCCACAACACTCGGTCTCCAGCATCCAGCCATTAACGGCTACCTGTCCAAAGTTTTCGCTCAACGGGTGTATGGGTCGGCTGATGGCAATTGAAATGATATTACACCAAAGCACTTAATATTCCGTCCAGGCATAAAAATACCAGCTGGGTACACTTATTTGATAGTCAAACAAAACCATAAAGAACCTGCAGGTTACTTTCCCTTATGCTTAATATTCCAGGCAGCACGACAACAGGTTCTTCAAAGAATACGTCAAGCTCCTCTCCGTGAGAGTCGGGTCCAGCGACGCCGCGGTCGGCGGGGAGGTCCTGTGGGTGACCGACATCGTCTTCCACCCAAACTACAAGCCCGAGACCCTGGAGTTCAACCTCGCAGTGGTGCGCCTCAGCAAGAACTTGACCTTCGGGAGAGATAGCGATGTGGACAAGATTGAAGTTTCGAGGGAGGATTTTATACCGAATGATAATAATGTTACGTTTCTGGGATGGGGTGATGTGTCGGTAAGTTTGTTGGTTTTGTGGTCGGTTAGATTTAAAAAATTGTTACCTACTTAGCTAACCCTGGCCTAAAATTTCCAGACAATGCATTGTCCATGGACTAGATTGGCTTGGATTGTCTCTCAAGCTTGTGCTTGAGGACAGTTTAGACTCTTAAATCACAGTTACAGATCTCATAAAATACTTCTCTTCATTCATGTATCATGTCAGTTCAATAAGCGATCTCCATCCAATATTTCGCTACCTCGAATTTGCCTCGCTACCCTTAAACACCTTCTACAAATCTTCTTCACTCGTCAATGCTATCCCTGCAGGGTGAAGAAGGCGATGTCCAGAGTCTGCAGCGGCTGGAGCTGCCGGTGTACGACTACAGCGACTGCCAGGAGGTCTACGGCAAGGAGCTGGTCACCAGAAACCACTTCTGTGCCGGCTTCATCACCTCAGCCAAGAATGTTTGCCGTGTAAGCTGGGTTGCAGAGGGTTTACATGCAATTGCAATCTGGGTCCAATGCATTATTTACAAGTTTACAAGCCTTATTAGAGTGATAGGCATGTAATATTGCCATGCTTATTAGGAGGAGACACACTATATAAATGTATGATAATTATAATCCTTGGAAAGAATGAAATAGAAATATAGCTTAGGATATAGGTACTTACCTATAAGTACTTACGCAGAATACTGGTTACCGTCGGTCATAAATTAGCAGCAGGCAGCGTTTCCCGGTGTAGTTACTCAACAATACGCTGTCTAATCTTCAACATTATGGCATATTCCCAACGGGCCGAAGAAGACGAGTAGGTACCTACATATCCTCCCAGCAGTAGACGCTACAGGCCATTAACTCCCTGCTTCCAGCACGGGGCGGGTGGCGCTGCCGTGCTAGACGGGCAACTGGCGGGGCTGCTGACGTTCTCAAGCAGCCGGTGTGGGCCCGACCAGCCCGCCGTGTTCACTGCTACTGGATCTGTGGTCAGCTGGCTTGATAGCGTCGGAGATAACACTTATGTTAAGGTAAAGTACTTACTTAAAGTTTTTTTTGTCAATGTGAGATTATAGGTATGAAAGGATATAAAAATGGCGGCTAGAAGCAACATATTTGACTTGTACTTCCAAGGCAAGGATACGTAAAAATGAGCGCACTTCAATTACACTGGAATATGTGCCATACACACTACAAATGACCGCCATTTTGATTTTCTTTCGTAATAGACACAAGGTTGACGAAAAGTAATAGTTTTTTTTATTACCAAACTACTTTTCATCTGTCAACAGCAAGCTGCATTACATTGACTCGTTCCATGTTGTTACCGCTAGTAGCGCTGCATTGTATGTAAAAAAACTTTTCCTATCTATAGGTAACCTTTGGGTAACTTGCAGTTATCATAATTATATATAGGTACTACCTACCTATCTACACATTATTTAACTTAGATAATCATAACATTCATAACTAATAAAATCTCCTTTATCTACAGAATGCAGGCCTACGACGGAGATTTGGATAATCTTCAAAGGAGAACTCCATTTGTTTTTGTTACCTACATTATTTATTATTTTTACAAGTATCTAGCAGGTGACCGGCAACAATGTGCCGATCTTTTGCCTACTTCCAGAGTGCATTAGTAGATTAGTACTTACGAAGAATGCTAATATTAATTATGTTTCGTTAACAATAAATTAAGACCTACCTACGTACCTACCTATTTATTAAAAATAAAACAATGATTCAACATTACATCAATATATTTGCTCTAATACTGTACACACCAGTTTCCATTTGAATCTAAGCAGTAAGTAAGTATAATATAAACACCAATTTCAACATTAATATTTCTATATTCAACATACAACATAGGCTTAGTAGTTCGTTAATATGGCTGCTCGCGGCGGATCTTCAGTGATCTTCAAATGGAATGATACCGAGCTGATTTAATACATACACATTAATTAAAGATAACAAACACAGCAATACAACATTTTCAAGCTAAACTTTTTATTTACAATGCGCGGCCATTTTGAAACATGGCGCTGCCTGTCAGAGTGACATTTGTTGCGCGGGAAGTTCGGAACACGCTACCGTAACGTTCAGAAAAATGTATAAGTTATTGGATGCGATTTTTGTAACAGTTTATTAAATAGTTATTATTTGTGCGTTAATCTAGTGTTGTCCGACGCGGTAGTTGACGTGCAGCTCCGGCTTCACGTCGTACACCAGGTCGATGATGTCCTTTATCACCTGGAAACAGAACATTCAAAAATAAATTACTTGTTCTGAGGAAATTAAATCAACATGGGGGCCGTCCATTAATCACGTGAGGCTCAAAGGGGAGGGGAGGGGGTACTGAAAACCTCACGAAACATCACGAGGGGGGAGGGGGGGTTCTCGTTAGACATCACGTGTATTAATTTTTTGTCAAAAATTAGGTATTTCTGAACCGATATTATGGACGGCGCAAAAATTTTAACGATTTGTAGTATGACCTATATTTTTTCTAGTCAAAAATTGCCTTTACATAGACTTCCAAAAAAATACACGTGATCCAGGGGGGGGAGGAGGGGTTGGTCCCAAACCTCACCAAATATCACCAGGGGGGAGGGGGGGGTCAAAAAATTAGAAAAACGACCTCACGTGATTAATGGACGGCCTCTGATGAAAACGAAAATTACGACTTATGTATTTTCCTGGTTTTAACCGATAACTATGAAAGCATTATGAAAAAGCTAATAACACGGTGGCTTTGGCCGAAGAATGCAAGAACGGGCAAACTTAGTTCTATAATCTAGGCATAATCAACAGTGGCGCCACCTACAGTGTATTTATATTTTCAGATCCTATTATTTAGATAAGAATAGTACCTATTTAGCTTTTATACCAAGCTTAGGGTCTGACCTAACCGAGAGGACCCCACAGGTGAGTGAATACACACTCATAGAACGACTCAGCTCGGACGATTCATACAAATAATCAGCCAAATCAATGTGGCTGTAAAACCACCAACAATAGAACATAAAATACAATACTGACCGCTTTGTGTTGTGTCTGCACGAGCTTGTTCATCTCGTCGATCTTGACCTTGGTCTCCGCGTCGATCTTAGCGGCCACGCCCTCCCGGGTGCCCATGTGCTGTGGACAGGAGAATGCAGCTTGTGAGATTAAGGCTACGGTAAGTGTATGTGAGTAAGTAAGAAGAGAATCATAGGTGTTGCTTTCCTAAGGTACTCAAATGGTACAGTGGGCCTTCACAAAGGTTAAAGGTTAAACATTGCGGTTAAAAGGTGTGTGAGATATCGGGTAGTAACTAGTAGTAAGAAAACAACCGGCCACAGTGAAGCTCGTTTATTGACTGCTTATAGTATGATAGCCCGCATATATATATCTATCGTGAGGTAGGTATACCACACTCCTCCAACACTATTTCGAAGCTCTGCAAATAACATACAACATAATTAGATACTAACATTTATAATCTAAAATAACTAAACTTAAACTAATATCCTTAAAAATATTTCTTATAATCTACTTTTCTGTTAGGTCTGAGTGACCGACCCAATGACGCCTCTGAAGATGCAACTTCAGCTGGTGCTTGGTCTAATGGTGCATCATTCGCTCGCTCACTCAAGACTTGTTCATTTTCTCCAACCGCCTCTGCCCACTGTTCCTCGTCCTCCTCCTCCGGGGCGGGGTCGGTGACCTCCCCGCGCTCACGGGAGTCAGCCTCCTCTGCGGGCGGCAACGGTGGCGGTGCAGGTGGAGACAATGGTCTACTATCTACCTCACATGGATCACTTGTTGTGCAATCATTCCCCGCTAAAATATCTCGTAACGACTGCCCCGTATATTTTATCAACTGGTCAACATGTCTTTTAGTCATAACCCCATAATCAGTGATAAAAACTTCAAACAATCGATTACCTAATTTCTTTTTTATTATACCTAATGACCAAAGTTCCTTTCTTTGATGAAACCATCGGGCCCAAACAATCTCGCCGATAGTAAAGCATCTACTTGCTGTTAATTGGTCGGCGGTTCCGGTATTATTACCACTGCATGTAGGTAAAATTAAATCCAGTTTACATTTAATATCTCGACCGAACATTAATTTAGCAGGTGTCGCTCCAGTTGAACAATGGATGGAATTTCTATAACTAAATAGGTAATCCGTCAATTTCTCATTGTTATAATTATTATTAGTTTGTGAGTTATCAAAAATAATTTTCTTTAACATATTTTTGCATGTTCTTACCGCATTTTCGGCCTGGCCATTACTACAAGGGTGATACACCGGTGATGTTAAATATTTTATGCCGTAACAAAGACAAAAGTCCCTAAATTCAACAGAATTAATCTTAACATCATTATCGCTAACGATTAAGTTTGGCAACCCGAAAACAGAAAATAGGTTCTTTAACTTTAATATTAAAGCACTCGTTGATGTCCCATTGTTCATACATATACATTCAAGCCACTTACTGAACGCATCAATGACCACCAAATATACCGTTTGCCCTACAGACAAGTAGTCTAGGTGTATTCGTTGCCAGGGCCCGGCGGGGCGCGGCCAGGGCGCGGGGGCGCGGGCCGGCGCGGCGCGGACGCTCGCGCACTGACTGCACGAACCTATGTACCGCTCGATGTCACTATCCAGCCCCGGCCACCACATTCGGCTTCGAGCCATATGTTTTGATTTGGTTATACCCAAATGTCCGGAATGTAGTTCTTCTAACATTCTTTCCCTGTACTGTAAAGGAATTACAACCCTATGTCCTCTTAATAAACACCCATTTTCATACTGTAAGTCTGTCTTACATTTGAAATAAGGTGCTATCGAAGTACAACTTATTTTCCGCGGCCAGCCGTTCTGCATATACTTAATTACTGTCTGCAAAGTGACATCACTTTCAGTTGCCCCTTTCAGGTCATTAAATGTTATTGGCAAAGAGTTAGCACATACATAGTTCAAATACAGCTTTTCTGTATCATTTTCGGACGTGACTGTACTGTCTTTTAATGAGGCGCGTGAAAAATAATCGGCAACAACATTGTTATCGCTCGGTATATACTGCACTACGTAGTTATAGGCCGACAGTAGTAATGCGTACCTTTGTAATCGAGCAGCTGATGTAACGGAAATACCGTTTTTATTGCTAAATATAGATAGCAAGGGTTTATGGTCAGTTTTGAGGATAAAAGGTTCGCTACGCCCGTACAAATATTGATGGAAGTGTTTTATTCCAAATATAATGGCCGTCGCTTCCTTTTGAAGTTGGCTGTAATTTTTTTCACTTTGTCCCAACGACCTTGAAGCGAATGCCAATGGCCTTTCTTGTCCGTCGGCGCCTATCTGCGCCAACACGGCGCCCAGGCCGTGCGGACCGGCGTCCACGGCCAGCACGAGCCGCGCCGCCGGGTCGAAGTGCGCCAGCACGCGCTCCGACGCCAGCTCGCGCCGGACCAGCTGGACCGCGCGCCGCTGCCTCGGGCCCCACTCCCACGCCGCGTCCGCGCGTAGCAGCTCATGGAGAGGACCTAATATGGATGACGCATTCGGAATGAAATTTCTATAGTAATTTACCATCCCGAGAAACCGCTTCACCCCCGTGACGTCCGTCGGCTCCGGCGCGTTGACGATCGCGTCCACCTTCTCCTGGCTAGTATGCAGGCCGTTCTTATCTATGACGTAACCAAGGTACGTCACACTATCTTGGAACAACACACACTTATCTTTTTGTAAACGTAATCCTGCGTCCTTTAACCTACTAAAAACTTCTCTCAACCTACTTAAATGTGTTTGTTTATCGGGACCGGTGCAACAGATATCGTCTAGCCAAATGCTAACACCTTCAATCCCCGCGAGTAGTGTTTCCATAGCTTTCTGGAATATGGCCGGCGCGTTGGCTAGTCCATAGACCAACCTTGTATATTTAAAAAGTCCTTTTGAAGTGTTAATTGTAGTTAAACCTTGCGATTCCTCAGAGATCCTAAACTGATTATATGCATTAGATAAATCAATTTTTGAAAATTTCTCTCCCCCCCTTAGTTTTACAAACACTTCCTCGATTCTAGGCATAGGATATTTTTCAACAAGTAAATCTTGATTTAATGTTACCGAGAAATCGCCCGCAATTTTGACTTTGCCATTTTCCTTCAGTACTGGAACAATAGGAGTCGCATATTGAGCATGATCAACCGGTATTAAAATACCTAATTCCCCTAATCTTTGTAATTCCTGTTCGACTTTATCTTTTAGGGCAAACGGTACAGTGCGAGGTTTAAAAAATCGAGGCCTTGCGTTCTCCTTCAAATGTAATTGTATGTCATATTTATTAAAACAACCCAACTCATTTTTCCACAGGTCATCAAACTCACTCATCAGCTGTTTTATATCATCATTTGTATCCACATTAATTTGGTTTTGTGACAAAGAAATTTTAAACTTGGCCATAAAATCGCGGCCCACAAGCGGTGGCCCACCATTCTTTACAACATAAAATATAATTTGACAATATTTACCATTATAGGATACGTTTAGTTTTAGACATCCAACGGGTGTGATTTTGTGGCCATTATAAAAACACATCTTTAAGTTACATGGTTCCAAACATTCCATTGAAAAATAATTGTTGTACAAACTTTCAGATATAACACTAACGCTTGAACCGGAATCGAGTTCCATTTTAAATATTCGTTTGTTTATGTCTACATTTACTAGAATTGGGTCATAGTTGACATACCTCAAATGAAATAGTTCGCACTCTTTACAGATTGCCTGAAGGTTGCTCTCGTCGCATTCCGTATCGACATCTAGGTTATGCACACTACACTCTTTTTTTACACACACTTTCTTTAGGTGGCCTTTCTTTCCACACTTTTGACACTTTAGATTTTTATACCGACACTTTTCCGCATTGTGATTACGGAGACCGCACACTTTGCACCGCTCTTCGTTCCCGGGGCGGGCGGGCCCGGCGGCGGCCCGGCCTGCGCCGCTGCGGGCCCCGCTCATGCGGTACAGCGGCTCCTCCTTCACCGACGGTGCTGCTGCCAGGGAGCTCCCGGCCGCCACCCGCGCTGCGCGCGCGCTCGTAGCCTGCTTCGCCACCTCCACCGCCCTTGCGAAGGTCAATTCGGTCGAGTTCTGCTCAAACAATCGGTCTCGCTCCGGCCCGGTGTGGAATCCGAGCACGAACCGATCACGAAGAACGGTGTCCAGGGCTGTGCCGAAGCCGCAGTGGATCGCCAGTCCACGCAGTCGCGCCGCCCATTCTTCGACACTTTCTTCGTGCCCTTTCATTGCGTCATAGAACTTTGCTTTGTCACCGAACGTTGACCTTATCGGTTTAAAATGATCGTCCAGAGCCTTAACTAGCTCATCATATGGCACTTCTTGAATGTTTTTTGGATGTACCAAGTTACTCACTAACCGATATGACTCATCACTTAAATGCGTTAACAGTACGGCACTTTTTAGATCTTTGTCTATTTTATTAAGTTTGATAAACTGATCTAAACGGCTGAAAAATATCTCCCATTCTTGCACTTTGTGATCAAAAACAGATAAATTTCCTAAAAACGCCGCCATTTTGAACGCGTGGATAAATTAATTAGCACCTCGTCGACACTGAGATATCGGGTAGTAACTAGTAGTAAGAAAACAACCGGCCACAGTGAAGCTCGTTTATTGACTGCTTATAGTATGATAGCCCGCATATATATATCTATCGTGAGGTAGGTATACCACAGTGTGTGTGTGTCATTAAAATCCATTCTAATGTGTGTAAAACTGATAATGTCTTCATGAAAACATCTTACATTGAATAGCTGAAGTCTTATCTACTTACAAACAACTGTAATTTCACATTTGAGCTACTATTACGCTACATCCGCAAATGCGTCATTCAAATCATACAAGAAACTATATTACTAAAGTAGTATAATAATTATAAATAGTAATATAACTTGTATTTATTATTTCGATGTTGTTTCTATTTCCTAAAGAAACCCCTATTAATGCTTACAAACTTTCCACCACCCCGCATTTCCATCCATGTGTGTAAAAAACATTACCTTAGCCTCAAACTCCTTGAACTGGCGCTCGCGCTCCTGCCTGTACTTCTCCACCTCATCCTGGGCCTCGTCCTTGGCCTGCTTCAGCCGTCTCGCCTTCCCTGGAACACGGGAATAAACCATTGTTATCATCATCAGGTCCTAGGATCCCTAATCAAGGTTATAGGGCTTGAAGACCATTTGAAAAATTCATTCAAATTACAGAAAGAATGACTGAATAATGAGATTGTGTATGTACACAAAAAGGTATACATTGCTCAGGAGTGATGTATCAACTGTTCTTATTCAACACAAGAATTGACAGCAATCAGCTGACCCTTATCAGTAGGTACAGACTGAGAACTCTTCTTTGCATCGGGTAAAAGATGTGACATGTCTTATTCTTTAACTGGTGGCAGTAAATTAATGAAGAATAGTCAGACCTAACATTATCAATGACAGAAATTGTTGCTCTCCTAGTAAACTTCTTCTCGTGTTTCCACTTGTTTCCGTTGAAAACTTAGCTTTGTTGGACTATACAAAAATATGAACATATTGTATCAGATATACAATTGTGTGTTCTGGCTTCTGGATGATGATGAAATTTGGTAAACAGTAGTGGATATTTGTCCTTGGCCTTGGTTTTAGGCCCAAAAATGACAATATGCAAGTTTGGATGAACTGGACTCTGCCAACTAGTAGATGCTATTTTACTACAAGGGATTTCAGTATTTAAGTTAGCTACAACATAATAGATTATTTTTTTTTCGAACAGCTGATTTACTTTCAGTTCATGCTATTTCCTCACCTTTTTAAAACTCAAATTTAGGAATAGCCCTTGCTTCGCACTCTGAACCTTTCAAATAATGAAGTTTATAACTGAAACACCATTTCTGCTTTCATGGTTGTTACATGAATTGACTATCTTATTGGAAACCTGCACAAGGCTAGATCTTTTTGACTGCGTAGTCGTAGCAACTAAAATAAACGCAATAAGCTTGTGTCGTAATGAATATGGACTTAACTAAAAGGGGCAGACAAGAACAGAAACAATATTTAGCTTCGGCCACCTCCTTGAAATGGAGTCAAAACGCACAATCAGTAAAATCGATTAGCAACTTACGCTTCCTCGCCTCTGAGACTTTTTCTGCGGCGCGCTTTTCAGCAGCCAACAACTGTTGGATTCCCTGGGTCTGGCTCGCCATTATTTCTTTTCACAATTACTATTTCGCGAGAGCACCGAGACAAGACCGAGCACAAATCAATAAAAGCAACGGAGATGTGACGAAAGTCATATGATTAGTTTATCTCCGCCATGTTGTCACGACTGGCGCTGTCATCGGCTCGTGTTTTGTCAAACGGTACGTGTAACGGAACGGAATAAATAAATTTTGACCCCTTTTCACATGATACTTCCGTAAGTGGACTTATGAAAGAATGTTTTCGACTACTTCAGTGCTTTTTGCCATCAAATAATATTGGAAAAGGACAAAAGAACATAACCCCATAATTTATTGTTAATCAAAATATTGGTAAATTGGAACGTACGTCTGTCAGGTTGGCAACACTTTAAGGTTCACAAGATGGCGCTAAAACCATAGATTAAACAGCCACAGACAGAGTTGTCTTACTTTTTTAAGAAGTGCGGCGGACTTAAACTTTTGTGAAAGTTTTAAACTGTTTACCCTGTTTAGGAATGTCGGTTCAAATCTTCGTAAACCTTTGAATCAAGAAACACAATAAGTAATTCTATAAGTTTTCAATGGTTCATTCGTCCATTCAATGGGAAATTTTCTTAAAGATTAAATAAATAGTTCCAAAGTCATCCGATAGATGACAGTAGACAACCGGATGGTGTAAGAGTGCTTACCTGCCTGCGAAAGCCCCGGATTCGTTAGTAAATAGTAAAGTATACAGTTAAGCGATGCAAATATTGCTAATGTATCAGCGGTGGTAAGGAAGTTGGTAGTGGAGTGGAGTGAGTGGGGTGGTGGGACACTTGACTCTTGGGGAGAGCTGAAAAGACAAATACAATACGGTCACAGAATAGTGGCCCAGAGATGGTCAAAGAGTTGGCAGACCACTCGCTGGATGGTCAGATGTCACCAGCATGAGTTCATAGGTGGATGTAACGGTTCATGAACGATATTGAACTGTTAGCCCACCAAGTGTTTCGTCCAAAGAACTTGGCACTTACCTAAGTAGAGTAGGTACCGTCATGTAACTACTTCTGGCTCGGTCCAAATAACTTGATATTTCCTGAAGTAGGCTGCGATTACACTTTAATGTTTTGTCCGTTTGTCAAGCTAACCAACTGGAAGAATTAATAGTAAGGCGGTATGTTAGTTTGACAAGGTACAAAAGTGCATTCGCTGACAACTTCAGAACTACCAAGTTGTTTGAATCCAAGTTGTTTAACCTACCTGCATTTGTGCGTGACAAAAATTGTGGATAACAAGTAGTCTATGTTCTTTCTCAGGGTCTAGACCAGCGTTTTTCAACCTGTGGGTCGCGACCCCCTGGGGGGTCGCGAAGCTTCTGTAGGGGGGTCGCCAGCTCTCAGCGGTTATGACATAAATAAATATAAACAAAATTTTCTTTAAACTATTTTACATCATCAATTAATAGTACTAAAATGGCAATAACTTTTTTCTCAAATAAAACGTGAAAGACACGGTTCATAAGTGTGTTTTTTAAATAAGGTGCCAGGATTGCGTGATATTTTTTTTACAGTATATACAGTCAAGGTTGCTTATAAAAATATGATTAAGAACCTTTTATGACTTATTTTATTACTCGTTACTTTCTTGAACTGTAATTAATAGTAGGACTGTACAGGTTGATGCAACATCAAAAACCTAACAATATGGAATTTTGTACAAGCAAGCAAGCAAGCAAGCCAAAAACAGCACCGAGGCGTCGATTTTCAGTAAAATTTATAAAAGTGTCAATATCTCCAAAATTATCGTTTTTTTAGTAAAAATCATGATGGTGCTGGTGGTATTACGATATTTTGGCTGCGCAATGTAAGTGAGCGCGGTGCAAAACTTATGTCACGTCTTAAATGCGCCCCTGCGATAATTTAGGAGATATTGACACTTTTATAAGACAGCAGCCCTGTATCTATATGCCTTGATGTTCACCTCACAACCGACTTCTTCAGTAAAAGATTATGTTGACGAAATAGCATCAAAGTTATTTCGGTTCAAAGACGACGATCACATGTATTTTTTGTAAAGCCATGCATTTTGTCTTTTGTAGTGATGATGATTTTATTTCTTGAACACTTTTAATTGTAAAATAATGTGTTTTTGAATCCGATAAGTAAGTATGTACTTACGAATCCTAATCATGGAGACCATAAATACGTCGTATGGAATGAATATTGGTAATTAACTGTGTAACATACACACATAGGTAGTTACATGATAAAAAACCCAAGGGTCAAGGGGGTCGCGAAATATTTTTTTATACCAGGGGGGTCGCATCATGAAAAAGGTTGAAAAACACTGGTCTAGACCATAATGTATACCAAATTTCATTCAAATCCGTTCAGTAGTTTTGGCGTGAAAGAGTAACTTTCTGACAGACAGACACGTTACTTTCGCATTTATTATTTATATATATTATAAAGTTAGGAAAGTTAGGATTAGGATTCCTACTTCATTCATAGATCTACAACATAATGTGACCAATTTACGTTGTGTGACCACGGAAATTACATACTTATCGTTTGCCAGATATATCTAATAAGTACAGCTATTATTACCGACTTACCTACTAATTAAATTAAATACCTACTCATTTTATTAAAACAAGCGTAAGTAACAATAAAAAGTTAGTTTAATAATAATAAAATAACAAACAGGTAATTTGATAGGTAACAAACTAACAAATTAACTTTGATACCGACGAGGAATAACTATTTTATTCAAATATCTAGTTGCCATTTTTGTGCAACAGTGCACCCTAACTTTAAAGAAAGAAAAGCCATTATTGCGCGAAAATAGTTGAAAATTGTTTATTCAAGCGGTGAAGGGAAGAGCGGAGGTTGAAGAACTGTCATTTGCTACCCATCTCTTTCTTACACGAACAAAATATGAAACAGCCAATATTATTCGTCTCTACTATATTTTCATTTCACATTTACAATAATAAATAGATCGCAATACATTGCATGTTACTTAACAAAGAGAAGAACTTTGTCGCAGCAAAAGCGGCAATGGACGTAAAGGAAAGAGTAACGATTGTATTTTGACTGCGTCCCGGTACAAGGTCGTCACCCCCCGACGCGGCAATCGCGGCATACGTCACTTTTCTTTATCTAGCAAAATCATTCTGGTGGCAAACTTAACATAGCATGGCCGTCGTTTGGAAGTATTCACAGTTTTACTTCCACAAAGAATACGCGATAGACATTGCTCAGAGCCAACTGAGAGAGACATTATTAAACAAATATTTAACGCGAGTGAGATAAACAGTACGTTGAAGTGTTCAATCCGCGGAGTTAACCTCAAATATTTGCGACATTCTTTCTTAGTTTTTAAAATTTACAGTTTTTAAATTTATCAAAATGTGGTTAATTAGCCAGCCGAATTCTGTGATCTTGGAAGTGAAGGTGGAACCTAATGCCATTGGACAGGACTGCCTGGAAAAGGTGAGAAATCGCTATTTCACATCATTGTAATCTTTCTGTGAAGCATTCTAGATGTTGTATATTTTCCTCTTTCAGCTAATTTCCTGAACTTATTTTTAATTTTACGATTTCAGCCTTATTTGTTGCGTCTTATATTTTATACCATCATGTAGTTCTAAATTCAAATAGTTTTCCATCCGAGTCGAATGTATCACCCAACTTTGTCCGCGAAGCGTTCCAGATTCAAAACAACAACATCTTCCATTTGCCCTGAAACCTGTTCATTGTTTTACAATTAGAAAGTGTACAAAATGCAGTAGAATTTCGTATAAAGTGAGCATTTTACACAAAGCATGGCTAGAGACACGTTCGCGCCTTGCGTCACTGCGTTTACCTTGTGGACTTTGTACCCTAGCAGTTAGTAGCACGCCTCGCCTACGTGCGGCGTTACTACAATCTATACATTCTGCTGCCCTGGTACCATCACATTTCTGACGAAGCACTTCAGCTCTATAGGAAGTGCTGCGCCTTCCTGGAATCCTGGTACTTTGTTTACAATAATGTCCCTATCAGTTCCAGTGGAGTCTTTAACTTGAACTTGTAATGTATGCGGACACGGCTATCACGTTTAACGACAAGTTGGAAATTGGATAAAGAATTCTTACTTGATTTACCTACGTGTTTATCATAACTTTGGCATATTGTTTAATGTGTGAAGAAAGGACTGAATGATATCATGCCTTGGCCACTTGAAAACTGAAAACATGATAAGGTGCTGGTTAATATAAGTCCTTCAGAGACTAATAGTAGACAAGTAGACACCTCAGTAACAATTACTACGTATTTGGTAGTAAATTCCCAGTAGCAGAATGCAGTGGCGCCCAATCTCAACTTTGAAGCATCTTGGCAACGTTCCAGGAATAAAAATTTCAATTTGGAACGATGAAAAGTTTACGTTGGTATTCCAATTTGAAATAGGTTGTAAGGGTACTGCGACGTAACCTCATTTCACCAACTCCACGAAATTTTCAGCCTTGATGCTATAATATCTTTCAATACATTTTCTATTTGTGTTACACCTTGATGTAAATCCTTCAGCCAGTAGGACTTCAGACTTTCCGCATTACTGGCATTGAATCGTGTCATTATCCAATTATGATGTCTTAATCATCGGTTCATGTTTTCCATGTTGGTCATCTGTCATCTGCGAAATGCTATAATTAAGCAAGCAGACAATGTAATACAAGAATGATAACAAGAGACAGACAAAACCCAAGCAGATACTAACAATCTTTAATACGCAAAGGGATCCTATTATACCATACCTATTATTAGATTAGAGAAGTACTTCAAAATCAAAGACAGATGGGTTTTTACAGAACTAAAAAAAAACCCTATCAGCAACGATCAAGATTGAGTTTTCGAAAACGGTTTTATATCACTGGCAGCGCGATGAATCGGGCTCAAGGCGTGTCATTATTCAAACAGCGTTCTGCGTTCGTAACACCGGCGATTGTGAGCCGGGTCCAAAGTCCGCGCCGAACAAACAGCTGGCCGACTCTCTACCGGTGCACGTGCGCGCGCCGTGATCGCGTCCTTACAACCGACACTCAGAACAAGGGAACTTTCGTTCTAAATTCGAAATAAAGCTGGTTGGATTTGGAACTAGCAATCCAAATTTGAAATTTTACGTTCGAATTCTGAAATCAGAAGCAGAATACTGCTAAGGATTTCTAAAGCAATTTTGCCTTCCGCTGGTGAATAGCTTAAAACAATACATTCGTCCGTGAAATGGTATTGAAATTTTGAATAAAATAACTCTACATAATAATGAGCGTCAAACAAAGCGCGGAGCGACGAAAATTAAACGGCGGAAGTCATTGTTTGTTATATTCAAGTATTTTTACAAAACTACCTATTACCATTTGGAAAAATACTAAGCCCCTGTTTCACAATGTCTGGTTAGTGGCTAACTGTAAGATAAAATACATGCTGTCACTCTCTGTTATTATTTTTTTGACAGTGACAGCATGTATTTTATCTTACAGGTAGCCACTAACTAGACATTGTGGAACAGGGCCTAAATCTGATATTTCTATCATAACCATATACAATGCAAAAAAACCTTTTATTCTAAGAGCGTTAAGTTCACAATTGCCTCCACCTCAGTCATGCGGGAGCTTCGACTCCAAAGTCCAAATATTCAAACGATAAAATTAAACCATTCAGCCATGGCACTGCTCCCGACACTGCCATGAGTCACAAGTCAAAAGATAATGGGATAGTATCATTAACGGCATTAAGTACATTACATTGTAGTTTAACCATAGATGTGGATATTTTTATTCAAATTCTAATCGTAAGTTATTTTTCATGGTTCATGATCAATTGCAGGAAAATCTAAAATCTCAACTTTGTGGAGATGTAATGTAATGCTTTTATTGTGTACCTAATTCAGTAAGAATGAAAATGTTAACTAAAGTATCTGTTATGCTTAGCAAAAATATACAATACAATTTAGTAATTACAATACATTTAACTTATTATTCTGTTCTTTCAATGTCCTGCAAAACACGTGGCAAGGCAGATGACCATAGATATGGAAAAATAAATATTCACGGATTTTATTCCAAAATACATTTTTGTTACGGCGATAACAATACCTCCTATACATTCGCAACATTGCGCAATCAACCAGAGGATGTTGCTCAATCTGAACATATTCTGCTTACAATTCTAAAATAACTTACTTATTGTTAAATTATTTATTGCCATTATCTACAACCTAGATCACTAGTTTTCAGAGACAAGCTGAATTCAGCATAATATTATATGACCGACATACATCGATGATTGCACCAGAATTACCAACTTTTGGGAATTCTTGACTTATAATGGGTTTCCCAATTAACGCGTGCATATGGATCCAATTTACGAGGGCCATTAGCGACTGTGTCTGGGTCCAACGTCCATATTTTTTTCCCAAGCCAGCCCAATTGAATACGACCTAACTAGTGTGTCTTTGATTCGTGTGAACTCACCAATTGTAACACTGGACTTTGGACTGTGATTGTGATGTCACCTGTTTTGGTCCACGCCGTTCTAGCATTGTTTGTCACAATATCCTTTTGGACTGTGCGGCATCGCTTTGTTTTGGAAACTCTCACTTAGTTTTTGTATGTGATACTGAATCATCTGTAGTTCTTTAGGTATGCAAAAATACACGGTTTTACTACAAAAACTAGTCATCCAATAAAAATATGTTTAGTGTGGTAAAACACCTTATGGGTATTTGTCAAAAACTATGTTAAATACACTATTAAACTTGTTAGTGGTCGTTCGAGTCGAAACTCAGATGTTACGGACTGCTGTTCGAATAAAAGGTGAAACACCACAGGGGTGTACGGTATGTATCTTTTTACAGAATCAGTCATACTTTTGCCAATACTTTATGCAAAGCGAAAGTCTCGTCCACGGCACCAATTAGCTTTACCTTTTAGGAGACGAGTAATATCAGCATTCACGATTACTGGCCCAATAAGTTACTCCCTGGAAGCAAAATGTATGTCAGCGTTGGCCACCAATATGACAACACATCTGCCTGTGGCTTGCACAGTGTGTACCTCTCGGTGAAACTCCGTCCATGTGGGTACCGTTAGCTGCACCGTGTTGAAGTCTGTCAATCACGGTAATAATTCCACCCCCTTCATTGTATACAACAGTAAACGCCCGTCACAGTTTCTTAACGAAGCGTGCTTCTGTAATTACACACTATTCCTTGACATTACCTGTTTTTCTTCCACGTATCGTGTGTGTAATTATACCCTTACAGTGAAACTTAGTTTTCTAGGTTTTTTAACGGTGTAAAAATTACATATACAAAAATTGTTTGACTTGGTAGATTACATGAGACTTGTGCAATCAGGCACTACACTACTCACCACGATATAAGAGGAAATATGATTATTGGTAGGTGGGTACTTGTATACAAAGAAGTTGCGGTCATTTAGCATTTCTCACAACTTGAATAATGAACTCGAAGTCCACTCGTGACGGCCCATGAGTCACACTCCATGGCTAAAGACAGAAGCTACATACTTTTTTCGATGAAGGTCATTCCGAAAATTCGAGATAATTTAGTCGCTATATTTAACTTTGCATTTAGAAGTCACCTCTGCACGTTTTAGTGCAAAAAAAGTGCGAATCTCTCGTTAAGATATAAAAAAATAGACTTAAGTTTTTGTGTTCAAGCTGTTATATCCGTCATTTGAAGTGACTGGAACACGCTAAGGCAGCGTGATCAGAACTCAGAACGGACCTTGGCTTACATAGCATTATTATAACATAGCAACAAAGTATCTCGGATTATGTACTTAACAACTAAAACGACAGCTTATAAAGGCATCGGCCATAATTGAAAAGTCCAGATAAAATAAACAGTAATCTTGATGATTTACGTAAGTAAATGTAGGTACTTAAACAATGAGCCGTAGATAGTGGCCGAGGTGGCAACGGGTGAGCGCAAAGTTATCGCACCCAATTTATTAACAGGATCTTTGCAAAATGGTGATAGGTAGAAATTGGCTGGTGATAAGGATAAGACGATAATGAAAGCGATAACCTCCCGCACTTTGCCATGTCAAACTTATCGCATTATGTCACACTCACGCAATTTTAACTATAGTTGAAATATTTTATCTTTTCCGACATAAAAAATGTGGACACTACTTACTCACTCGTTCTTTCTCAAAATTCAATATTATTTCATGCCTTGACAATAAATCTGAATTTATCAATGTGTTGTAAATATTTTTTATTTGGTAATGATTAGTTGGTTTACAATGGGTTTTAGTGGTTTACCTATGTGTAGTCATTACGGTAATTGACTTCAACAGTCTGTACAATGGCAACCACGACATTGATGGATGGGTTGCGATCAAAGTACGAAATGATAAAGGAAATAGAGATCTAGATAAGCTAATGTTGGCCGGATTTGTTACCCGGATCTGATAATAGCAATGATAAAACAATATGTATCGACACATTTAGAAATTTTATCATAATTATACCTAAGTAATTATAATGTATGTACATTTGAGCTTCTTTTTATTTACTTTCTCTTTTTCCTCATTGTGTGAAATTATTATTGACCATATATGTGGCCATTGGTTTCATTATTTATGAATCAATTCACACAAAGCCCTTTGTCCTTAAAAACTAGTGGTGGAGTAAAAAAATGATCAAACAAGCACTGCATACTAAAGCTATTCAATAGTTCTCGTAGATGCTAATGTACTAGGTGCCCTTTCTAATATCATCAACGTTCACTTAACGCAGAGCGCTTGGCAACTGCTAATGCTAACAAAGAAGCAACACACAAAGCAAACACCGCATTTGCTCACATAAAAAAATACGCGCTAACTACCTAGTTACTTTACGAATAAATTAGACGAATACTTGAATAAGTAATGCTGTTGATATTAAAGTCCAACCTATTTCTGTTTGTGCAAATAGACTGGAAACAGTTGAGCGCGGCGCTGCGAGACCGGTTTCTGAGGCCATTGGGAGAAGGCGCTCTAACTGGAAACAACACAAAATGAAGTCTTTTTACAGAAATGTATGCTTGGTTCAATTGGTTTTCATACGCACCACAACTCTTAATGTTGAATGACTAGATGTCAAGACTTTTTATTGTTAGCGTGCTAAAACTACCAAAATATCTGATTTATAGTAGTAATGGCCGCCTACAAACTATCGCTCAGAATTCCAATGTGCCATCAATATTACGTGCTTCCTTAAACTCCAATGGCACATACAACTATAGCAGTATTTACTAGCTACCAGTTTCTACCACCTAACATATTTGCAATGTAGAATGGCGCAATCAATTCTAAGTCATATTGGTTTACGGATAAAGCGCAATAGTAAAAATGTTTTATGTGCTTCTGGGTTGTCCGGTTGTCGTCAATACCTAGTTCTTCTGGTTTCCATAATTATGTCATCTAAGTACTCATACGTTCTGCAAATTAAGTATTTAGACATCTTATTGGATATACCGATCAATGGTGAATATTTTCTATATTTATGATCGATATATGTTTTCATAAAACTAAAGCGTCTGCACCAGATCCAGCTCTTAAGTTAAAAATGCATATGTGTCAACATCAACTACAACCCTGTTCTTGCGAAACTATCCAAAGGCTATCTTCCTTAAAATATCTCGGAGTAATCTTGGACGAAAAAGTGAACTTTAATAAACACATAGAATACATCTCTGGCAGAGCAAGAAAGCTAATTCGTATTATGCGCTTACTCCGCAACGGTGCAGAGTTAGATACTCTTCGTAACGTATACATGGCACTCTGTCAATCAGTCCTAGGATACTGCATCACATGCTGGGGTGGAGCGTCTAAAACAAGTATGTTAATATTAGAAAGAGCGCAGCGGTCCATACTGAAAGTAATGCTCAAAAAGCCGAAACGGTATCCCACAACTCAAATATATGCCGACTGCCAAGTGCTAACAATGAGACAACTATTTATTTATCGCACATGTCTACAAGTACACCGCAATACAATTAACTCCACGGACTATCCCATTCTTTTATCCAAAAGAACATTTAAATTGCCCGTACATGCCACAAACACAAGGTTCTCTCAAAGGTTTCCCAATTTTCTTCGCCCACATACATACAACAAAGCTATAAAACACTGTAGTTTGAATAATGCTACAATGAAGGAGGCAAAGGATACCATGAAAAAATGGCTCACTGGTTTGAATTATGACCAAACTGAGGACATTATTTCTATAACGGAATGACCTTGAAACCCTTTATAGGACCGTTCCTACCTGTGTAATAATCTGGAGTAAGTACATATACTTTGCTTATATATTTATAAACTTATATTTTATATATATTAACTAATGTTTATTTGACTTTATTTATCCATAACTATTATATATATTTTTTCCTATAAAAGTGTACAAGCGAGCCTAAATTCTATCCTACATTCTGCTTAACTTAGGTTTTAGGTTTTAAGTTTAATTTGGTTAGTTTAAAATCTAAATTGTTTATTTATGTCATTTAATGGTCCATAATTTTATTATAAAGCCACCTAACGAATACCTGACCAAACAATACAAATAACCTGCCTACCGTCCCCCACGATACGGGTTGTACCTAGTGTAGGGGACACTGTCAACACTATATAGATCAACTCCTCACCAAATTATTGTAACCACCAGACTATTGTAAAAACGTTTTATCGGTGCCAATAAATGATTTTTTTTTTTTATTTTTTTTTTTTTTTTTATTATCTTGATTGAAATCCTTCAAGAATACTCAATTTGTCGATATTAAAGCGGCGCCTTTAGCATCCTCATTCCAGAACCGCAATGATGAAATCCCCAGTGTAAATCCAAGCAATTATGTGTGAAGTAACTCTTCATTCCTAGAACAGCGTGTTTCGATCTCACGAGGCAGTGATCACGTAGTCACTCCCCATCCCCTCCACCCACCAGCCAAGACACGAGGTTCCTTCCGAACGACCGTTTAAAAAGTTCAAGTGCTACTTCATATTTTCTTTCCTGGCATTGAAAGCGTTTCGTCGGCGTGTCATGTGAAGTCATGTCATTCAACTTGAAAGTTTCGTTGAGTTTTCGTCACATCACAACGGAGACTATTCCATAGGTTATCCGTTTCAGGTTATTGGCGATGTGCCAAATGTATTTTCGATGCAGACGTGTGAAATACTTATAGAATTTTCATAAAATTGTTCTATTTTAGTTAAACTACCTACATGCCCGTAAATATAATTTGTCTATGTGCTGCGTGCAGCATTTCTTTTGTACCTAATGACATGACCATGTTAAAGTTGAAGAAAAAAACTCAATTTGTGTTTAGTGAATATGTAATTCTACATCTTCATTTGCAATGCAAACCTGAAGAAAACTTGAAAGTTAAACAATAATTGGTTATCTAAAATGAGGTCAGCAAGTCAGCAGCATGCATAAACACAAATGTCCAATTTGCAGACTAAAGCATTTGGTCACACAAATCAAAGTAGAACAAACAAAAATATCTTTAAAAGAAAAATATTGCACAACTTAACAAAACCCCATAAAGACCATCACATAAAAACCTCGTTAAAAACTCCTTTACGGTCATCGCCTGTATGCTCTATACATACACACCTACTTATGGGTTATTTTGGAGTGATGACCTCATAACTAAATGTGGGAGTTCCACTTCCATCTGAAGGGGACACGCGAGGGACGCGTGCTGAGGCTGGAGAGCTGCCAGGAGCCAGGAGTCATCGACCAGCGCAGATATTGCTGGCCCTAAACCTTCATTTAGCAACATTGTCGATTTGTCCGCAGTAGATATGCGATGGCGATCTTAGGACACGTATGTTTCTCTGAACACACGTGCTTGTATTGAACGAAGAAGTGTATTTTTCAATATATCCAGCTAAGGGTGAATTCGTCCAAACATCACGTTACACGAGAATAACTATACCGGAATTAAAATTATACGCGAGTAAATATCTAGGATAAGTACATTTGCATTCTACCAAGTTATACCATGATTAAATTGAATGAACGAGGAACGAAACTGTAATGCAACTAAAATAAAAATAGCTGCGTTTCAAAGCATGCAATAGAAATGACATGCCAACTTAGTTTGAATGGATTATAAAAGTATGAAATTGTTTATGTTTTAATATTTTATTCGCTGTTGTTATTCTGAGACTTTGCCTTTTAACGTACTTTTGTTTATGTTTTGACAGATGTGTTTATATGTCATTATGACGGTTTTCTAATCAGCTGATGTGCTGCCGCCATTACAAAATTACTCTCGGATAAGCTCGTTACACGGTCAATTTTGGCGGTATAACATTTTATTCTTGGGATAAGCTAGTTATCTTGTTTTCAGGTTTGGTAGAATGCAAAATCTGCTTACTCGCGAGTAACTGGTAGTTTACTCGTGAGTAAATAGTTACTCGACGTTGGCCGAATCCGCCCTAAATAGTAGTATTTTTATAATGCAACTAAATTAAAAAGGCTTACTTAAAATGGCGCCCGTTTTGTTTTCACACCACTCACGTTTTAAAACACCTAGTAGGTATGTTTGCGATTGTAAATGAAATATGACTCGAAGGACATTGAGTAAGCGATAAACTTCACCAATGAAGTTGTTATTTTATTCTGTTGTTTACAAACAGAAACTTTAACATGAATCCTACCCTACATTATTATTATTACTATACGTTCTCGTAGGAAGTTAAAAACTACCTTTTTATCAAAAGCTGCTGGTTACATATATCCCTAATAGCATGTATTTAAGAAGTTATTTTAATGGGACTCTCACTTTTCTAGTTAAGTACTTAATATACCGACCAATAGGCGTGTCGACAGTATTACATTATCAAAGATTTAATGACTTTAGAGGAAAATACACATTCAAAGGATTTAAAAAACTGATTTAGTTTTATTTAAACAATTGAGATTAATAAGATTTTCAATAAAATAAAAGAGTAAAATACTGCAATCGGCCATTTTGACTGAAACGCCAATCACAGCGCATGACGTCATACTTATGTACGCTACACTGTGTTTTGATTACCTTACATACTGATTGCGCGTTACGATTGATATATATTTGTTTTTGTGATTTATCGACTTTATAACACGAATCTATCTTTAACAATGGAACCAGGTTTTGTTAAGGCAAACAGTGCAAATTTGCCCAGGATCGATTTATTGATGTTGGGCGAGTTCCTTGCAACAAATAAAGAATTTTGCTCTTCCGAATTTAGAAACGTGAAAACCTCTTTGTAAGTTTTTTTTATTAGTATTTATCTTTAACTCTCTCTCTCTCTCAGCCTTCTGTAGTCCACTGTTGGACATAGGCCTCTCCTAACGATCGCCACCCCAAACGGTCACCCGCCATCTGCATCCAGCGGCTTCCCGCTACCTTCCGCAGATCATCAGACCAACGGGTTGGGGGGCGACCGACACGCCGTTTGCCGACACGGCATCTCCACTCCAGAACCTTTGTACTCCAGCGGTCGTCGGCTCTGCGGGCTACGTGACTAGCTACGTTATCTTTAACACTAGATATAAATATGACTAAGTAGCAATCAAACTCGTTTTAAACTCGTAGAAGTTTATTTCGCCGAAGAAGTTTGTTTCGCCGTGCAAGCTTTAACCATTTATCTCTTATTATTTTCTTGTATGGGACATGTACAAACACCTTGTTGGGTGTCGTTATTGATGTATTTTGCACTGAGGCACTGCACACCACTTATAAACTTTAGAATTCATTTATAACACAAAAAATACGCAGTGTTTGTTTACTTTGCTGTTGTAAACAAATTTGACGTACGTAAGTGTGACGTCACACACGACGCCATGACACGGCGAGCTGTTTTCGCGCAGTATTTAAAAATGATTATAAAAATGGCTTTAAATTTCCAAAATCTTAAGTTTATTACCGAAATAAAGGTTTTGTTGTAATCAATAGATGGTTATCTGCATTACGGAAGAGGATTTCAAAATCTTTCGCCTTGCCTATTAGCACTTACAACACCTAGGTAGTCAACTGGTTGTATTTTTTACATCTATTACAGCCAATGACCATCGTTTGAGCTAGTAATAGTCATACATAACATAAAAGACTTATTTATTTGCTTGTTTTGATGTCAGCAAAATTATTTCAGCCTTCTAAATTCTAATTAACCGCTATTGCGCCGTTTTGTTTATCAGTCCACACGAGGGCAATAATTAAACTATACCCTTCTCACTCCAAAGCATTGTATCCGGCATTATACTGTCTTTTTCGTCTAATTTGTACTACCTTTCCTTCGATCCTCTTGACAGAGCTTAGCAGGGCGCTAGCTTGGCTCCTAGTACCTACCTACGTACTATCGAACAAAAAAGTGTCGACCCCCTTAAGGATCATTTTCCTTTGCAGGCATCAGCCATCAATGACTCGCTCTTGACCAATGGGGTACAAGTTGACCAAAAGTTACTGTCTCTATTGCCACCAGATGTGTAAACACAAAACAACATTGCATTGTCTTAAAGGTGCGAAAGTCCGAAAGCAATAAATAATACAAAGGGAGAAATTTAAAATAATGGGGTTGGTTAAAAAAGACAGGCAAAGGCAAATTTGGGAGTGCAAAGGATTTGTTTTAAAAGTGGCAACTCACTTTTTTGTTCGATAGTACTATGTCGTTTGAGTCTTGTTGCAGTGCGTTCGTTAACCTCCTTGGTTCCTCGTAGGATAAGGCGAGTGACCTCATTTTGTCCTCAACGCCTTTGTTTTGGAGACAACTTCATTATCTTTATCATTCTTTTATTTGCTCAAAAGTTTCATTGTATGTTTGAATTGTATGATTTCCTTAATGGCAGTCGTTGTTTTAAGACTGTGAAATTGGTAACAAAAGCATTTGTTCCAGCAATGACATTTTATGGCACCTACCTAAGAATGAAATCATAGCATTTTCACATAACATGTTAATATTCTCCCTATTTGCCGAACCATTATTTGAATTCGCGTGATTAGTCGGGCAACTAGTCGAGAGATATGCCAGTGTAAATAAAGATGAACCAAGCCGATTGGTCGACCGAGTTGGCTTTGCGCTGTGCACGCGCATGCTGCGTGATCGCATCGTGATCGTGCGAGCAAGACAGATACATGCGCTAGACAGAGATGGAGAGAAAACATCTGGGACGGTGGGACGCCTCGCTTGTATTTATTTATTTTTGAGTTTGATTTGAATTTTGAGCACCACTTATTATTTTTATTCGTGTTACTATTTAAAGCTGAGTTGATACACATTTATGGTGTTATCTAATTGGCACCTACATAAGTGACAAATAATGATCATTGTGATCATCATCAACTCACCTACGTGCACATAATCGTTATGTCTTCCACATTATCATAATACATAGTTAACTTAGTTATTACAGGAAAACACACGGTACCTTCTCGTACTTAGGTAAACTTATCTTCAATGTAAATAGCATACACTTTGTTTACTTAATTATGTAGGTTATTTTTATGACCTATCTTATAATAATCATAGACGCAATCTAAAACTAGATCTATTTCCTCATACCTCCGCATTAGAATTGTTATTGTTAAATCGCGTTAGTGTGGAGATTTGCATCAATTTTTTAAAGGTCACTTAAATTATTATTTCTTCTTCCCGTATTGAATATGAACTTAGTTTAATAACTGGTTATAGAGCTTATTAAACCTAACCTATTAAAATTAATAAATTATGGAAAAGCAGGTAGTTTACAAAACGTATTAAAAGTTTCACTTTTGTGCGTTTCCGATATACCGCATGAAGTGAAACACGAGAAAATGAAGATGGATCAACGAACTGCGTCTGAACTGAACTCGACATCACTTTCTTTACAAAGGACTCGCTTTCTAAACTGTTCGCGTTGCTATTGTACGAAATTTTAAGGCTACACGAATCTAATCTGCAACGAATTGCATAGACAAACAACTGTATTTTTTGTTTAGGTGGTTAATTTTATTTAATTGTGTTAAATACTACCCATATAAGAAATAATAATGAAGTTTAGAAGAACATAATATACAAGAAAAAACGATCTCCGTATGATAGAAACAAAAAGGTAACGTTCGTGTATTTAATCAAAACCAAAAGTTCGGAATTAAATGTTGCCATCTACGATACCCTCCGATACCTCTGTGGTTACGCAAGTGAGATCCAACTTCACTAAATTGAAAGTAAAGGGTCACATCCTTTTCACCTTACGGATGTATCAATTTGTATTCGGCACGATGACTCACAGCCTAATGAAGATCTCCTGCAAAATAATAACTTGATAACATTCATCCTGACCGCGAAACAAAAAGTAATCTTTGATTAAAACCTTGCCTGGTGATGCCTTATTAAAAACACGTTTTGAACACAAGTCTTGCTCATGCTCATATCCTAACGCATCAGACAGTGTCCTTGTTGCATTCACATTATGGGTGATTATTGCAGTTGCCTTTCAAGTGCTGCCATCTGCCATGCAAACCATCCATACGTGGAAATTATATAAGATCATTTGAACACTTATTTAGCCCAGAGTATTTAGTATGCATGTGGTTTAAGAGTGATTCATAAATTGATACACTTACTAGGTGGACGGTTAGCACATTTATATTTTTCAATAATAAGTTAGTAGTAATCACCTGTGCAAACATTAAATTCTGAAATTCTAGACTTGAACACTATGGAAAGTTTTACGATGAGCAAATATCCTGAACCGCAGAAAATGTCTTTACACTCAAAATGTCTCCATTTCATTGGCCACAACTTTAAAATTGTAAAACGAATTTACTCGCTATATAATCCATTAAATATACTTTGACCTCGGTGAATACAATCATCGATTTTATTTAAACGTATTATTGGCGCCGCAACAGCTCAAGGAATTTTATTGTTATTTTTTTTAACTTTATCGTAAAACATCCTTTATCGACATTTTCTTTTGCGCATTGTTTTTCTCGTAACGGTTAGTATCACCGGGTCCGATGACAAATATTTACTATGCATCAATATCAAGGTTTTGTTTTGCTTCATCATTAGGTTAGGTATGTTCCGTATCTATTTTATTATGCAGTAACACAACACTATTGGCTCTTGTTTCAATGGGTGTGAGAAGCGAATTTACTAATAAACAACTTCCCATATTAGTATTAGTCAATTATTTATTAAAATTAGCACTATATCAAATGCCAAAGTTACTAAATATAGGTTCAACATTAGTTTCTCCAAAAGAACAACTTTCACTTGTAGTAACATTTGAGGCGGAATGTTTCCTAGATGCAAATTCTGCTAGACCATACAATTATCTTAGGCAATCGGACATTTAATCGACTCCTACATTGAATGCAATGTCTACAAAACCAATCGATTTTACTGCTGCAATCTCAACCACGTAACATCGCATTAAACTTGATGTCTATCCGCTTTACGCTAAACCATAATCTCTTTGTCCTCAGGTGTGTGAGAAGTTGGAGATAGGTGCGGAGGCGGACTACTTCGGTCTTCGCGTGTGTCCCGGATCCGGGCCGGGGCGGTGGCTGAACCTGCGCAACCCGCTCGACCCGCACCGCATCCCGGGCGGCCGCCTCGACCTGCGCGTCAAGTTCTGGGTGCCCCCCCATCTGCTCATCAACGAGCCCACGAGACACCAGTTCTACCTGCAAGCCAAGCTCGACCTCACTGAAGGAAGGCTAGTTGTAGCCGACCAGGAAGTGGCGAGAAGACTCATAGCGTACATAGCGCAGGCTGAAACAGGAGACTGTGATGTCGACGTCCCACCGATGAACGTTTACGAGGAATGCGACAAAATCGGACCCCAAGGCGAGAAGCCCGACGACCATATCGAGTCTATAATCGAAATCCACTGCGAATTAGCCGGCATGAGAGCTTCTCAAGCGGAATACAGGCTTTTAAAAGAGATATCGAAACTGGAGTCGTTTGGCGAGGAAGTGTTTTTCTGCAAGCCAGTGACGCAGTTAAACAACGCTCACAACCTATACAGCCACTTAATAAACCACACGGTGGTGGTAGAGGAGACCAGGGCGCGCGACGACGCGGAGATCGACGGCGGCAGCACGGTGGGGTGCCTGGCGGGGGGGCAGGGCGGCGGCGGCTGCGGCTGCAGACTCAGCACCTGTGTGGGCGTGGGGCCGCACGGGCTGGTCGTCTACCGACCCTCGTGCAATGGCGCCGAGCTCGATATTGGAGAGGAAAAACAAAGGTTAGTTATTTTAAAAAGGATTTATACCATAGCTTCCTTGACAGAGGCATAGGTATGTACTACATAACAAGATACCTATTGACCGAGTTGGAAAAGCTTTACAAATAATTTTAACCTACATTAAAACTACAACGTAGAAAGGTTTCGAGTAAATATTATTTTATTATACCGACCTACTTGAAAAGAAACAATATCTCCGATTTACAACTTCATCGCAAAATTCATATTATTATGCTAATTCTACTATACTTCTTAACACACGCTAGTACAATTTATAGCATCTATCAATCTTAAGTTAAAGCCACCTAGCCAGCCTTAATTGCTACCCATGCTGTTCAAAAATTACACGTATGGCCCATGGATTAAAACTGCTAAGACCTAGGTATGTGTTAAGTACCCAGAGCCAAGTACTAAGCTGGTTTTCTGTGCTAATATGTCAATGCCAAGAATCTCAACTAGTTTTTCTGCAACTTAATTGCAGTTAGTTAATCCTGCATTTATTACCATAGTAGGTAATAATCTAATAATAACTTAGTTCTCTTTATTGTATTGGGATAATTTTGGTCTGTTGAAGGCACTTTAGGTAACTTTTTTATGTTTCTTCACTAAAAACGCTTAATACTCAGACAAAAGTATACCTAGGTACATTAAGCAGTGATGATTGCTTTTTGATAGCGTTCTAACGACATTGTTATTGTAATCGGACTCAGAGATACCTGTCTTCGAGGCAGTGCTATCTTTGTTGACCTAAAACGATGCGTTCGTAAGATCCACATAGTAAGTAGGTGATATGTATAACTTTATTCGTATATCCAAGTACCTACTGGCAAAAGGTAAACAAGTAATAAAGAACAATGTGATGTGATAAGACTGATAGTACCTATACTTACCTAATACCTATTATAATAGAATTCTGTTTTTGTTTTTGTCTTGTATTAGCGAATAAGTAGGTACTTAATTACTTATTGCTACCTATTAGGTACTATAAGGTTACCTAATAGAGTAAGTAAACAACTGTTCAATGGTTCATCAAATAACGATAAAAGTTAAAGTCGTAAAGTTGTTATTGCCTAGCATATACATCTACCTACTGAATCCAATCTACCGACTTAAATTCCAGGCCAGAATTCTGACACCACATTAACAATCTGACCGAAATTTTGATTTACGTGTCACAAAAGTACATGACTTCTTAATTTGGTCGGTTAACCAACTCGCTACTCCCATCGCTGCCAACTTCACACCGCTCAATTCTAACCTCAAATTCTCCGTTTCCAGCATCCCCTACACGGCGATCCACCGAGCGCAGCCGGTGCGGCGCCTGTTCCAGCTGTCATACGTCAGCAACGAGGGTCACGAGGCGACGCTTCACGTCAAGATGGCGACCAGCGGTCAAGCGGCCGCGTTGTACCGCGCGGTGACTGAGAAACACGCCTTCTACTGCTGCGAGACTGTGCGGACAGATGTCACGGAGCAGTTCATCAGAGATCTCAAGGTGAGCATACTTTTTGCACTGTGAAACTTCTTTCTTTGTAGGGGAATAGAAAATAACCTCAAAGTTTTAGATTGCTTTGTAAAGTTAAATGTAGATGGCGTTGGTGACAGTAACGAAGTTGACGCCATTTTGATTTCTGGCTTTAAAACTCTGTAAAATAAC
Organism: Plutella xylostella; assembly: GCF_932276165.1. Lineage (NCBI taxonomy): Eukaryota > Metazoa > Arthropoda > Insecta > Lepidoptera > Plutellidae > Plutella > Plutella xylostella. Next base: position 8,689,825 of record NC_064000.1, on the reverse strand, counting down.
ATAATGTTAAGTGTAGTATAGGGCCCATGAACTCAGTGTGGCGTTGTTTGTATTTTAATTAATAATGCATCAACATAAATATTCCTTGCCAATCACTTCTGACTGATAGTTCCTAATACCTAAGTAATAAATAACTACATAAATAATTATGATCACACGTCGTAAACGTGACAATAGTTACAATAGAAATGCGTGTTGTTGCCCTCATATCGGAATCTGAAATTAAACACTATTATTTGTCTTTCCATATCCACATCAGCATAAAGCAAATACCTTTAGGAATAACCTAGAACAACAACTGTAATTTAATAATAGAATAGTGTTAGCTAGATTAGTTAAACCAGTTTTATCGCAGAATGCATGTTTATTGTGTATGATTTACTTAGATATTATGCAGGTACTTTGTAAATCAGTCACCAACCTTACGGCTGATTTTATTGAGGCACCTACTGTAATGCTATAAATACCTAAAATGTTCAAGTAAAGGTAACAGATAGAAGTTTAAACCATTGTCCACAATAGCAACAAAGCTTGCATTGCTGAGCGAGGCCAATACCTACTACTTTATTACTTTATACTACGCCTTATTAATTCTTGTTTACATATAAATTCAAAGCTTGACCGTCAGGCTGTATTTCCTCTTCTTTCAGCAAACAATGGCCGTGTAAAAGTCCAATATGTTAAACAATTTTACTGAGTGGTAATTGGTGTTTCGTTTAAAATGAGTAACTCATTTACATGGGCATCTTTAATTCTTTTCATAATTAATTTGACACGTTAACCTAGGTCTATAGGTCCAATGTGCTTCAGTTTAGGGGCTCGGCAATGCGGAATCCGCATTATTTAAGCTGCTTTCCCAGAAAATATTGACGACTCCAATAAGTACATAAAAATCGGTTATTAACAGATAACAAACCAGGGGACTTAGTGTAGGTTTTGCTTTACCGATCGAGCAGTGAATCCTAACGCCTTGTATGGCAGGGTGCTAGTGCAGCTACTTACCGCTAGGAGGCGTCCCACGCGCCATACAAATTGACGTCGCTTCTCGATCGGAGTTATTACTCGCACTCCCCATACTGTTTTATGTGATTTGTCCAGCTTTTGAAAAGCATTTTATGCCTTTACTGTACTCATCACCAACCCTTCTTAACCCCCCACTTTCCTACATCCACAGGGCACAATAGCGTCCCTCTTCAACGAGTCGACCCGGCTCGGGCGGCGCTACGTGTTCGACATCCGGCGCACGTGCCGCGAAGTGCACGACCGCGCCCGCCGCGCCGCGCACGCACGGCAGGCCGCTGCTCACGAGCCACGGCCGAGGCGGAGGAGTACTGGGAGTGAGACTAAGGTACGGATTGGATGAGGTAGATTGTGATTGTGATAAGAATTCCCTTGTCGCTGAACTTCCACACTTACCACATACTTAAACCAAACTTATAAGACCATCAGTCATCAGCGCGAGAGTAAATTATGCCTACTTACATAGAACCCACGTGTGATGTATGTATAACGTGACCATTTATTTTTTTTGTCAAAGCGGGACACCTGCGGAATTTCATATCCCTCAAAGATACTTATGTTATCTTTCTTTCTTATATTCTTATCTTTTCGCTCAGTTTGCTCAGTGCATCAATTGAAAGTTCAATCCCTACAATGAAAGAGTGAAATGTGAAAGATGAAATGAATGGTGAATGACCGTTTTTTAATATTTATCTAATAATCTTGTAATGTTAGTATATTTAGGATACCTAAGTACTTACTATGTTTTTATAAATATACCAGACGGGTAGACTACATAAATCCGAATTATTTTTTTACGATATTTTACTTTTTTACGATATGAAAATAACGATTTTTTAAATTATGAATTTCAAAGTTCTAGTAAATTTTAAGTTTCCGAATAACAAAAATTACTAAAAGTTGATAAACGAAATTTCAAACAACAGATTTATAAAAATGACCAAAGAAAATTTTTCTAATGTTATAATTTCGATGTTTTAAATGTACGATTTTTTATTATATCGTATTGTGTAAATAACGAATCCCGAAGTTTTAATATTCCGAAAACACAAATCCCCGAATGTAACTTAGTAAACAATTTAACTTTTTTTTGCTTCGCTCCGCTTCACCGCGCTCCGCTTTGTTTTTCGACATCTATGTGCACCTAAACGCTCCTTCTCGATTTGCTCGTCGTCGCACCTATCTTTAGGTTTAGATCCTAAGGTTTTTAAGGTTAAACACCGTAAAAATCCGAGCAATTGTTTTGCTTTGTTGTGTAACTTAACAACAACTACTACAAATAGTTTTCTATTTAAGAATATTTTTACTTTATATTTGAAACGCTCCGCATAGTTTTTCGATATCTAAGTGCACCTAACACGCTCCTCCTCGCTTTGATCGTCGTCACACCTATCTTTAGGTTTTGGTACGTTCATTTTATTTTTGTCAAAATCACGAATTATCATATTTTCCGTCCGGATTTGATATTTTCGTGATTATAATAAATCTGTATTTTATTTTTTGTATATTAAAGTAATCGTATTTTTTAACGTTCGTGTATTTAACAATCGTAATTACAAACCTTCGTCATTATAATATCTATTAAATTTTTTAAATGTATATTTAAAAAATCGTTATTGCAATATTTTGTAAATTTGGTACATATTCGGTGTTTCTATTACGGAAAAAAGTTTTTCGGAATTTCTGGGTGTTCTCATACCAGACGCTACAAAATTCATAAACATCATACTTTGATTTTTTCAATAATTTGAGAAGTTTAATTTAAAGTTCTTATCAATAGTACATCTTATCTTATTTTCACATTCATAAAAGTTAATACAGATTACTTTTTGGAAAACATGTACTCCCACACATTTCTTCTTTGTTAGGAAGCGGTAGGTGAGCGAGATAAATTTATATAAGCATACACGATAGAGCAAGAGCGAGTCAATGATCGTCACTGACCAAAGTTACTTGCGGAGTCTCGGTGGAACTCGGACTCATATTACTCCCTTTAGTCTATGTGAGTAAGTGATAAGAAGATAAATAGTTGTCTCAAGTGATTAAAAGAAAGAAATATGGGATGAAGTTATAAAATGTAGGTAATTTAAATTATCGTTTGACCTGTTTAACAAAGCGGGACATTTTTGCCCTCGCGGGGGACAGCGGGACGGACAGCTTGAAAGCGGGACTGTCCCGCCCAAAGCGGGACGTATGGTCACGTTATGTATGTATCTTCACTCACATAATGACATGAGTGACCAACCCGACTGAAGACAGCTAGGCGCAGGATCTAACAGCATAGATCATTTCACTGTTCGGACATCAAGTGATCTGTCTCTGAATCCCAAATAGATGTAGTTCTCTGCTATTCAGATCAGCTGATTCCGCCATTTTGTTTTACCCAACATTTGCCGCCATCTTGTTTTCAACCGACTTACCATTTGGATTCTTGTTTCTTCAAATCTTCAATCTATTCCTAATAAACACCCTCTCCTGTCACCAATCCCAATAAGATATTCTGAGTTCATTAAATCTAACCTCCTTCTTCTCTCTCTCCTCAGGAGCCCCGGTCCCGCTCAGCCAGCGCCGGCGGGGAGCGCGCGCTGGCGTGCCGCGTGTGCATGGACGCCGCCATCGACACCCTGTTCCTGCCGTGTCGGCATGTCGTGTGCTGTGAGGATTGCGCCCCGAGGTGTGTACATGATAGAGGAGTTTAGTAACATAGCAGTATAGCACTCAGGTACACTTCCAAGTAGAGTGCTTGCGACAGTCGTAATGCAATGCACGGTACTCTTGAAAGGCAATGTATTGCGTCTGCCTTGCAGTCAACACTAAAACAATCATAGCTTCTCTTCAAAAGCGTTTTTACAAATTTATAAAAAAATATATATCGTACTAAATACCAAAAGATAAAGTATTCCGATTCAAAATAGAACAGACTATTGAAATTAAAATCTGTATTATGCATGGTTGTTATCCTAATTTGTGGATCGAGGTGAATCCATAATGGATCTTCAGAATCATAAAATATCATTGTCTCAAGATTATTGTTTCTGATGTGGCACGCTCAGGATTATTCGGTCGAATTTCCTTTGTGATTCCGTCTTACACAGGTTCCGTAACATGCCAATATTCCTTTGTTAAAGTCAAAACTAATTAGGAAGTTTCGGCTATTAGTTACCTGTTTCGTCGTTAGATTAGACAATTTAGTAACTTGTCTAATTTACAAATTGCCTGTGTACATTGTGAATTGGACAAGGTACAAACCTTGTAGCTTCTTATGAAGCGTACCGTATTATGATTAGCTGTTGTTTCTATGCTGACGACTAGTTTCTGACAACTCATGAGGAAATAACCAAATCATAGATGGCGCTAGTATTTTTTTTTTTGTGGTCGTTGCATGATGGCTTTACTAGCGCCATCTATGATTTACTTATTTTTATGAGCTGTTAGAAAATCTCTATTCGAGCTCTATAGACATTTTATCACTGGACTATAACGAACGTGGCAAATAAGTTCAGATATTGACCTATGTAAGTAAGTTTATCTAATACTTAGATTGAAGTTAACGTTTCTTTTTCATTTGTTCCAGATGCGAGCGCTGCCCGCTTTGCCGCAGCGAGATTGAGAAGCTCATGCACATCTTCCTGCCAGTCGAGTATCAGAAGAATCACGGCCTCATCATAAAATGAGGCGCTAACGATGTCGACTCGATTGAAAAATCTACTCACTCGATTTGGATTCAATTTTGACCGCGGCGCTGCGCCCGGCGTTTTCAAGACTGACTAACTACTGGTTGCCATGAAATGGAACGTGACGTGTCGTAAAACCACAGACAAAACTCCCAAGTTTTTTTATGGTGATTGGTGTTGCAAGGCTGAAGAAAAGAAACGATTTTGTTGTCGAAATGGTGCATCTTTTGGGTGACGTGGCAAAGTGCCTTTGTGAGACAATAATGAAACAAAACTTTAATGTGTGTGTGTGATTGTCTAGTCAGATTATGTTGACTTTACTTTGGGGCAGATTTTTTAAGCAAGATATAATTTGTCAATTACTTTAGACCCAATTTACTGCCCCTATATGTATGTAAATGTCGAAATCGTGCATTTCTGAAAATATTGTTTACATTAATAGTCTTTCAGTATCTTTTGGGATTGTTTGATGTTTAAATAATAACTTTAGTTAATAACTATGATGGCATTCCGAGTTAAAAGGAATGCACTACATCTTCATATTTTCTCTTGTACTTATCTTCTTAGATTTCTTTAAGTTTGCGTCTAAGTTTTATTTTTAAAATTGAAACTTTAAAAGAGTAAAAAAGAAGTAGGTAAAAACCAATTCTATGTAATATTTCTGTTCCGTCCTTCGTTTTAGAAGGTCCTTCAATAATTTCTACTATTCTAGCTTAAGATTGATACTTTTTGTGATAAAGCTAAATCATAATAACATTTCAATAAGTAAGAAATCACTACTGCCTTTGTAATTAGAAAACAACTTGCATTTGTATACTTACTACTACTACTATTGTTAAAACATTGCCTTTTAATATTAATCATAATTGTAACTTGTAAAACATTATAGGCAACTAGGATCTGGCTATTGAAAGATGGTGGTTAGAAATATAGAAAATAAAATTACAAACTAGTTAGGCACTCTACCGTCAAAATATTAAAAATCAGATAGAATGTAGCCAACTCTATAAGTTTCGATAAACACTAATATCTCCATACACTCAATTTGTAGCCCGGTCTACGTAAAGGACTAAAGTTAATTGTTTTATCTATATTTTAATAGTAAGACCTGTGGTCTATAAGTTATTAATAAGTATACTTTCATAATAACTAAAACAAAAAATATTTGAAAAATGGAAAAGTACCTACCGTAAATAAAAAATATTTTAATTTATATTGTATTTTTACTTAACTACTCCTCTACGAAATTGATTTAAGCAGTTTTTAGTTGATTTATTACCTACTTTATTGTTGCAAAATCCATTAAATGGAGATTATTAATCGATATCTCTTTTACCATAGGATAATATTTGGCAATGATATTATGATAAAGAATCTCGGCGATACGGCTCGCAAACTATATCACGTGAGTGATAGTTTGCGAGCCAAGCGTCAACTCTGACTACCCCTTCGGAGGCCCTTTCGGGGATTACAGTCGTGAGCATTATTATGTATATACCTACCTATGTATAAAGAATCTTTGCAAAATTTCCAAATTTGATTTTTTTGTACTAGCTACAAAATGACTGAAAAGCAGACAACGCCATCTTGTTTTTACGTAAAGGACTAAAAAACAGTAATCCTTAATGCCTAGCTCAGCCTCCTATTATTACGTTACGAAATAGCGTATAGCTACAAACTTTTGCAATCTTATCAAAGTAACAACCGTGGAATTAACAAAAGGCGAGACAATTTTTTGACAAGGTACAAAAATTTAAGTGGTTTTGGGCACTGGGAGTACTGGGACCAGTGGGGTAAATGTACTTTAGTTTACAACGCTATCTGGAAACTAACTTATGTCCTGAACTAGCGCCATCTATAAATCATGTAATCACCATAAAACATGCAAGGGCGTAATGTAAACAGATGTGGCAATGATACTTCTGCAAGATAGATAGATAAATAGAATATTCTTTATTTGTACACAAAAAAATACGCGCTTGAATGCGCTCGCCTGCTAAACCTCAATAGATTATTCTGAGGACTTAAAGTAGTTAACACCACAGAATAACAGGATAAAAAGTGCTTGTCTATGGTGTAATATAATGTTGCTACAGCATATAAATTTACAAATTTTATGATTATTATTACTCTATTAGTACCTACCGAATCTACGAAGGAATCTGCTAAGAACATCTCAAATTATTGTATGTTAACTATATATCAAAAGTTATAAACAAAACTAGGTATTTGGAAGAAGAAATTATATTTTTTGAGTAAGGGTCAATAAAGTTTTACTTAAACGCACACTTAACTACCCACATAAAAATGAACATAGGTATTATACAAAACATACAATTTAGTGCCATATACTTATGCATTTACCAATGAATTATTTATAAATTACGAATTTAAGTAAGTAAAAGTACACGATGTACTCATACAAGTGAAGCAAAACATCGTGAGGAAACCTGCACATTATTTAGAGAGACGTGTACCCTACTACCCCTATGTACTATAGATAGGAATCATTCTAAAATGGCGATACAGCTCGCATTTATTAACGTTTTAAAAAAAAATACAGAGCTATCTGGTGGATTCAGAGGAATTATAATCATGACTAGTATGTAAAAACATTACCCTCCTCCTTCGGCAGTCGGGTAAAAATGCATATTACCTATTTGTAATTTTGAAATAAAAAATATTTTACTCTTTTAAGCCCAAGGACTGACTTACTACTTCCCATAAATTATTTTTTTTATAAAATGGGTATTTCATATTGTTTTCTGGCAACATTACGTTTAGTTTTAAAAAAAGTTATACGAACGCAAGATGGCTGCCAATTTATGTGAACGCAAGGACAAAGTTTCAAAGTGATTTTCGTTAGTTGTTTTAATTTAGCTGTGACTGTGATTTAACCATTTTACTAGTTTATGTTTATATTTATGTGAGTTTCACGTGCTTGTGCAATTTTTACAAGTTATTAGTGCTGTTAGATATCATAGTGCACTTTGTTGGATCGCCTTTGGATGTGTTCAGTGTTCAATTCTGTGATTATTTACTCAGTGACAGTGCTTTTCGGGCTGTGATAATGCTATTAATTGGATGATGCTGGCGTGCTGACGTAAGTAATGTGATAAGTTGTTTTTAGTGAGTAGTTTTGATGTGAGGCCGATGTGGCTTGGTTAGTCAGTCCACTGGTTGGTGTAACCTATTTGACTATATCGGGTTGTTTTCGTGGCGTGGCGGCGGAGGCGCCGAGGCGCCGGCTTGCTGGCGACAGCTGTTCCAATCTCACGTTACGAGAGAGACATAACTCCCAAAACATCCTCAGTAATTAACAAAGCATAGCTGTTTACTATAACTTTGTGATGTCCCAAGCCGTTGTGATCGAATTTCTTAATTTTAGGAATGGCTGGGGTGGTCTCCTATCAGTTACACAACTCTCAACAAGGTAGGTCAATATCTAGAACACTTTTCGTAAAGTGACAGTAGGTAAATAAAGTTTGAAAAGTAATGGTTGAAGTTACTAATTTAATAATATTACAACATGTTGACTGTGAATCTGCAGAGAATCTATTCAGAGCAACAAAGGAACAGAAAATTTCTGGCCTGTTTTTTTTGAGGTTCGGTAACCTGATTTCTACTCACAAATCTGCGTTGATGCATCATAAATCTCAATATATAAATCAAATTCCCAGTTTTCCTGATAAGACTACCAATAATGCTATTATGCAGAATAATAGGTACTAAGTACAGCTTTCAATCATCACCCCCATGATAAAAAATTGTTAATCAAATTCTTTATTTGTACATTGAAAATACTTTTATTCTTTCCATAGAATTCAGTCTTCAATAAACACAGCTGTGCTCCCTATTGGACTGACCTCACTTTTACATACATATTTAACTAGGTGATCCACTTTTTCTCATGTTTCATGTATGAATTTGATACTGCAGTGTAGTATAAATTATAGACACACTGAAGGCTATAACAGTACATAGTCAATACCAGTATCCAACACACTTTCTTATCCGTGAAGAATGAGCTGTGTAAGTTAACTAACCTATTATTATTATGAATGCACAGTTATTGTAAAATGTATCTAGCTAAGAATCAAGCGACAATTCTCAAAGTACACAGCAACACAAGAATTAATTGATTGGCCCATGGATATATTATTAGTCCACAAAATATTTCCCACATTATAATATTCTGATAACATACTACTTCGTCGGTGAAACATTTTAAACATTCTTTGGCTAAAAGTTAATTGGCTATTGATGAACCGTTAGATCCCTAATGCGCCAAATCACCTCACAGTCAAATTTGTTGGCCCTATCATCAAAAACGCTAGAATACTTAAAATAACCAGACCTACTGGCAATGTAGCTAGTACAACCCCTGATAACTATGTACATTATATCCAATAAGCCTATGTACGTTTTGCGTGGCTCATGCAATTTTGATGAAACATGACAAAGACAAGACAACTGTCTATCACAAGTAACACATCAGTCACCTATCTATACAGCTATACAAAAAGCTAAATCGAATTGTTCACACGAAAACTTGAATTGAATGAAACACGTAAAATTAGAACACCCCAATTTTCTGCTGCACATCGAATCGGTATGTGTTACAATAACTAGGGATGCTTCTTGGTTCCATGAAATATAAATAAATAAATATCCATGCAGTTTTGTCGGCAAGAAATTGAAAAGCGCACCTGCCTTGACTTCGCACGCACCTGGCTCCTTTAATGTTTTTTTTACTACCACTACCTCCACCTAAGTAGAGTAGGTACTTGCTCGATTACATCTTGGATTCTCTTTTGTCGTTTATTAGCGTAAATTCAATGTAGGACGAGCGGCTGTAAACAAACTGGTATTCTACCTAACTACTACTGAATTTGTCGTTTATTACCTCAAACGGAATTTACAACCAGCTTTCATAAGCCACACTTCGCGTTAAAAAATTCCCGTATAAAAATAGCCTAAATGTCCCTCAGTCCCTCTCAAGCCACGCAACTATTTTCACACAAAATACGCTCTGCGAAGACGTGACATCAGGGCTAACACTAATCAGAAAAACTCTTTCGCAGTGATAAATATTTTGTTGGGATGGATCACGATCCCGGCTATAGTATACACGGTGATTGGTTTATTCGATGTATTCCTTTAAATGGGTTGTAGATCAAGGCATTTGCAGTCGATTGAACTCTATAATGCATTATCAGAATCCACCCTGTATATTCACCACACAAATAAGTACCCCAAGCTAAACTATTATAACTTCTATCTACGGTCTGTTGTAGGGCGGAAGAGGCCAGTAACAGTCGTACACTAAAGACCGCAAGCACAAAGGTCCAGCCGCCCCCGCGACCGCACCAGGTAGTGCCGAGGGGTCAGGTAACCGCAGCCACCACGCTTGTTCGCAACGGTCTAATAACTGGTAGTAAAGCGGTTTTAGACTAGACTAGTTTTGGGCGCGAATACGGGCGTTTCAGCATAAGAGTTGTCTAAGTGTAAGCCTTTTCGAAATAACATAACGCGACTTCATTGTGTACCTTCGCAAGGTGAATTTTATAACTTAATTAATTCAATCTGTACGACTGTCGGATGGTCCTTAATCTTCCTTATCCGGCCAGTAACGGCTATGTCTGCAGGTGAATTTACGTTATCCATTATATGACATTTGATACACCATGATTGGTTCTCAAACTCCCATGCATCACGATTCATGTTGCGTGAATGCGTGTTCAAGTGTTGCTTGTACGTTACTCTCCGTTTGTACATAGAAAACACGTACAGTCCATTTCACAGAAAACGCATCGCGCTCAGAAATTCACGCAAGACGCAGCGCGATGCGAGGCAGTGTGGGATCCTCCTAACTCCTAAGGCCTGGGTCTCCTATTTTATGCTATATGCGGCGTCCGACTTTGACGTAAACGTTTCGATCAACGTCCTACGGCCTACCTACGGCGTCTACGCCCAACGTCGGCGTGTGATGGAGACCGCATCAGTACATTTCTATAGTGAGCATCGTGACGCGGCCTACGGCGTGACGCTGGACGCGACCTACGGCGTAAATAGGAGACCCGGGCCTAAGTGAAATCGTACGCCTTTGCAAATACACTGCCATACCATAATAATAATATTCAATACATAATAAGCGTAGTTATTTTGTATTTAGCGTGCATGCCAGTCCAATATATCAATGTCAGACTCCTCCCGATCAAACGGCCCATTCACTGTATCCTATCAGTTGAAACCTCGCAATAAATCCATGTGTTATCAAGTGTACTGCATCGGATGTTTGTGTTGTGCTTGCCTATACCTACATTGCCAGATTAATGTAATAAATATATCCTAACATAGGTATAATTCAGCTAAACCCCTGAAATACAAGTCTGTAAAGTCTGGATAAGTTTTCAACTGCTGGACAGCCTTTCAGTTTCTATCTAGATATACTTACTTTTTAAAGTAATAATATGGATTTAATGTAATTAAATAATCAATTGATCGCTTCAATTGACTCCTACTTACAGATAATCATAGTAAATATCACCGTATTATTATTACTTTAATCGCAGCGTAAATATTGGTGAACACAGCGAGTCCTTAGGCCAGCTCGATAGGACAGGACTACTCTTGATAAAAAACCTCAATAATATGATCGCTATATCTCGAAGTGTACTGTGTAGATTTTATACTAGGTACCTATTGCACTTAGGGAGAATGTGTTTTTAGACGTTTATTGAGAATACTCAGCTAGGCATCGTAAATAAATTATTATTTTCAGTATTGAAATAAATGCGTTTTTCTTGTATGTTGATTGTCTGACTTGATGTATCGTATAATATAATAGAGTTATCTTTACATAGCTGTGAGTAGCCTCAATAGGATTCGCGACAGTATTTTCTGTTATTTCTGATCAATCTCGATTCGTTGCCAAGGCATAATCTAGACGCGATCCAGTAACTGGTTTGATCAGATAGCCATTTTATTTGTTTATGAATATGTGAATGAGCAGTTTGTTTGATAATTAATTTATGTAGAGGACTTTGTGCCGCCCTGGTCTGGCAGGTTGTTAAGATTAGATTTTCAGGTTTGATTTGGCCTATTTGCAATAACCTAATGTGTTGCTCCGCTTGACCTATATTAAATGCCGTATGCGGTATGCTACATAAACATAACTAAACCGCATTTATTTATACAATTTGTGGCGACTGTCATGTCACCGACTGAAACCTTTGGGCATATCACTCACAGGATTCGAACCTACTATATGGAGTAGCGATCATCGAACGTTGGCTCAGTTATTTATAGTTTAGTTTACCAATTTTAACTGATAAGGTTATCTTCCCATTTTATCCAGTTATCTTCTCGATTTATTAAATGCGCGAAACGTGACGCAAAGCCGCAACTCTCCGGGTTGCGTTCCCGAAATAGCCGACAGATCCTAGCGCTATCTGTGCCCGGAGTGATCTGTGGCCGGAGGTGGCGACCCCGCGACCTTCCCCTCCCTTCCCCCCGCGTCACCCTCGCGCCTCCCGCAGCCTGCGCCCGCGCATGCTAGTGTCAGCGATTGCACGTCGCGTTTGGTTTAGTGGAGTAGCCACGTAGTGACGAATGATGGTATTAAAGTTTAGGTCTAATGCGGTCTATTAGGGATTTAACTGTTAATGTGCCTGTAGTCACGTAGTTCTGATGATGCTAATTTACTTAATCCTTAATCGGCAATATCCTTAATAGACCTGTGCCATGATTTTAGCCATTTTGAAGTTATGCTTTCAGTATATTTATAAATACATTTTCTACAGATAAGTTTCTCCTTTTTCCCTCCGACGTACACCCAGGAATGGAGGCTACAGAGGATTTAATTGGTCGTTTCCTACCGTGCTACGTGTACTTTCCTTGTCTCTGTTTGCTAAGACAATCAAATTAACGCTTTTAATCCTGTAGCAATGTGAAGGACAAATATCAACATTCAAGTGGGTACCCGAGGAATCTTTCTAGGAATCTCGTTTATACGTTGAGAGTGAGTAGTAGGAGAAGGGATCCGATATCTCGACCCTTAGGGCATGTTTTAAAAGTGTAGAAAAAGAAAACAACAAAAAAATCCAATGAATGATAATCACGCGAGGAAGCCGAAGTTATTCTTCTCATCTGTGATTGCATTTCGTTTTACTGCAATTCAACAAAGCCTCTTGACCTATAAGAACCACAAATTAGTAATCACTTGTAGTAGACCTCACCAGTCACCAGCAATATAGGTACGTGATGAGGCATCACTGATTTAATGTTGTGTCGACGTGATCGGCCTCACGCAATTAATTATAAAATGGTGGAGGACCTGCTAATTGTAAGTCTTTTGGTTTATTTCTTAATTCGTGAGCGGTTATAGTTCAATTGGAACTTTAACTGTTCCATTGTGGATGGCGTGAAACTACACATACTGTTAACATACGCAAAAACCGTGGAACATTCCTTAGGGGTACACATTATGTGCATTTATTATTTATCATGTTCTGATACGTTGTTCTGGCCTGGCATCTGGCATAGCAACCAGAACCAAAGTTAAGAATGATTGATTGCAAATTCTGTCGCTCTTCTACCCAGATTCGTCTTCTCATCGATTTGTATCTGGACTTGTTTGCAAATGTACAAGGAAAGTGGACATGCAGGCGAAATATTTATGAAGAATAAATAACGGTTCTGTCCTTATATGGCTCTCCAAACCTCCAAGGGTTTGTAACATTCAGACAAAAATTTAATATCGGAATTTAGCTAATTTCTTTCCTTCTTAATGACGGGGCCCTTGTGAAATGGTGGTAGAGTAATATAGTAGATGGATGGCCAAAGGATTATCCACTCAGGTTAGTTTAGCAACTTCATAGGTGCATCTTAAATTTTAGATTCTGATTTACGTAATACTTAATTTATTTGATATCCCTTATACATGGTATACTGTATCATTTCAGGAAGGTTATTGTAGTAATTAACACCGAAGTAATCAACATAAAAAGCATTCAATCTGCACTTGCAAATTAAAAATAGCACTTTTGAAAATATCGATAATACGAACAGCCGAGCGATACTGTGTGAAAATTTACGTATGCCGTGTGAAAAAATGGCGTCGGCTGTTGATTAAATTGTAAATTGGTCAAGGCTTTTTACGTATTATATTAGTGTTCTTCGCTAAAATGGTCACGTTCAAATATTTGATCTCTAGGTATTTGAATTAGGAGATAAAGGCGCGATTACTTCCTAATTCTTGCTTGTTTAAACAAACCACAAATATTGGTAGCCACTCTGATGGCACCACATTTAAATTTACTTATTATGACAAAACCTATATTCTTTGATCATAAATGCACCCTAGCAATTTTTTTTTGTTACACTTTGCCAATATTATGTTTTGCTGCCTTTAGGATTGACAAATATTTATTTTACTAAATAGCATAAATGATCCTTCGAATGCGTACTTCGTACCTTCACGATGGCTGATGTAACTGAAGTAGCCAAAATTTAAAATCATTCTGTATCAATGAGCCTCTATTCAATATTAATGTTTAAAAGTTGTTTAAAATCATAACATCTAAACATAACACATTAGGTAGGTACCTATCATAAAAAAAAATATGTAAAAAGGCGAGTATAGCGACAGTATTTTCTCAGCATGCAATAAACAGTAATAACCGTAAATTCCTATGTTTGTGTTTAATTATTTTATGGTTTACACACAATAAGGCCGTAAACTATTGGAAATAGCCGAGCGGCTGTGGGGTTAATCCATCTTGATAAAAAACGAACGAACGTCAGCTATGATGCAATCGGTACTTTAAATACAAAGGGATACTGTACTACCACAAAAAACTGTTTAACAAGTGTTTAAAACGAAATCTGTCAGATTTTGTAGGGGTTTGAAAGCGCTAAACATCTGCTTATTATTGTCTAAGTTTTTGTGGCAAGGCCCACAGAGTCGTTGGTAGCGCAGCAGCGCCTAAACTTAGTTTTTCGTAAGCTGGAGTTACCGCCCTGAACTGAAAGTTTCATGTTTCACATGTGTTATATGTTTAATTACTCACGCAAACACTATCGGCTGTTGTAAGTTTGGTTGAACCATGTGCCTGAAATCAAAATATTATCATAATATGTATTTAATAATATCCTTGGCGTTTCTCAAAGATTTTATATGGACTATAGCAAATTATGAGTACGACGGGCCTCCGATCTTCTATTTCTTTCATATAGGTACCTATAGAGATATTTGCGTCACTTTAGAGTGCTGTTGCTGTCTTCCCTTTTAGTTGCGCAAACAGTGCCCAAGAAAGTGCTTCCATGTAGGCTATGTACAGCAACATGGATTGCTGGGATTGCATTTTTCGCTGCTTCATATCGGCTTCTAAAAGAAAACGGCCAGTAAATACACTGGAAAAATATCCATATCGTCTTAAATAACCAGGGTAATTGGGTCAGGTCTTCGGCTAAAAGCATCTACGTATAGGCAATTTTCTAAGTCGTCGAAATAAACCTTGGACTAAACTTTCTAGTTTCGGCCACGGCCGGCGAATCCTTGCATAATCACCGAAAAAATACAAGTTTTAGAGGGAGTTTTCGAGCTTTTAATACTACTTTTCTATTTGTATACTTTCTGCAAACATTTGCGAAGCGTTTCAATTACGTAATGCAAAGTTGTATCTCCGACACGAAATCTCAGTCGAGAAATTTATTATTTTGTATGTTACAACAACATGGGAACGATAAAACTGAATTTCAGAATTTATCAACATTGTTCTTGTCTCTTTGTTTTGTGTTTTGTGCATCGGATCCAAAACTCTCGTAATGTACAGTTGTAGACTGTTTGAAAACAAAACACACAAATTATTCAATGAAGGGGAAAGCAAACACTAGCAACGTGTTCCACTTTATTTTCGTAGTCTCATTAATTTATTTTTTATTTAAACTGAGAAATATTTATTGGTATCAATAAATGCCTTGTTATTTGCAATGCTCTTTCATTTTATTCCTGATATTCATTTCCCTTATTGTTCTATAGAATCGACAAAATATAGGCATAAACCAGGTTACCGCACTTACGCATCGAGGTTCGTATCGACGTAGATAAACGTCAATATATCGCGATTCGCTATAAATAAGTCGCTGTGATTGTTGGAACGCGCACTAAACAAGTACATCGACATCGATAACGAACCCGTGTAGTGACTACTGGTGTAGCTAAGCGTGGTAAGTTGTCGGTAGCAGGGTCTCTGGGTTGCGCGGAGCCGCCAGCCGCGGGTTTCATCACGCCTCCGACCCGACCTTGGACCGAGGCCCACTTCTGGACCGGATTGTGCGCCCAACTGTGTCTAGTTCGATACTTACGATATAGGAGGCTCGTGTGATTGTTTGAATAGTAAAGATACGTTTGTGTTACTGTTTTTATGTTTAAACAAGAAGGAAGGGTTTGTTAGTTGCTTAGAAATAGAAAGTCTTAGTTTTTCCATCGCTCTGTGTAAACAAAAATGCAGATTTTTATGGTCGTTTATAAAAATGTAGAATAACTGAAAAATTACTTTACATGTTTCAATTAATAAATCTCAATACGAAATCCTGAATGCTTTCAGTACAACAAAGTTGTTGCGAAAATATGAGCAGCTCGTTTTTGAAGAGAGGTCACTTTCTATGACGACAAACTAAGTTTCGGAGCTCTGCTGCGCGAGCCACGACTCTATCTCGTTGTATTAAACGTGTTTATTCTACAACAGCTCTCGTTCGTTCGTTTTTCGTCAGCATAGAGTAACCCTCGGGGCTCGCGCAGTTTTTGCACGCTCTTTGGCTCTCGAAGTGGGTTGCCGAACAATAGATACCATTGCATTACATTACATGAATGGATGGCGAAACCGATTGTCCGCTTCCTGCTGCCTCGTTCCAAATGAGATATGAATGAATATTGCAAATTAAATACTTTTATAAGCCTTGCCTGGCTTTAAGCTCGCTAGTTAGATAATGTTAATTTTGAGCTGGTGATATAGTGGCAGGATGAGAGAAGATTTAGAGAGTGAATTTAGCTCATGAAAAACGAGGTTTCGGTGTGCTAATCACTCCTCTATCTCGTTGCATAAAATGCACCCATTGTAGGACTACCGTTTTTCGTGAATTTTGTAAAAATAGAGTAATGCATTTATTGTGAGCGCTGTAACGGTGCGTCGGGCTCGCAACGTTGCGAATGAAAATAAAACAGTTTCACGACGGCGAAGACCTTTTATGGCAGCTAACAATGTTTATCGGTTTCTTTTACGGATCTTATTTATTGCCGCGTCATAATTCCGATGTTTCCTCCGGGGGTAGTTCGGGGCTCGGCCCGCGCTCGCTAAATTACAGGTGCGGTTTTGTGCGCTATTATATGTGATGAGATGGGGTTTGATCAATCTATTTCTTCTTGTAAGTAGAAAGAGTGGCGTGTAGAAAGGGCTCGAGTTGGGTTTGTCACCGTAGCGAAAGGATTATCCAGTCAGAATAGTATATAATGTAAGTTAAATTAATCTATCGGGACCCAAATCCATCTATCACTTAGTTTTAAACTTGTAAAGGCACCAAAGATTATGCTAATTTAAATGCGCAGTCAATCGTGCTGCTAAAATCTAATCTTTCAAATATTTTCGAAGCCAACGTATTTACGATGTAAACTCATTAGGCGTATTATAATGTATATCTAGGTTGTTCGATTATATTCATGATGTTGAAATGTTTAAATTACTTAACAGGAAAATTTAATATTAATTCCTAAAACTCCAAAAAATGACATAGCCGTGTTCTCAACGCAGGTGCCTCACCATCTCTCCTCAAACACACATTTCCGTCGCACGGTGTTGCGAGTATTCGACCAATGTGGGCACAAAACACGGCGAGCCACCTCGGCCCACTGTGCAGATATTTTAATGATGGACCGGCGTGAGGACTTTTTATTTGCATTTCGCCGGCGCGCCGACCGACGTTTCATTAATTTGACAAATTAGAGCAAAACGCAACATCGGTAGTCGGTACTGGGTATCTGGGGTCACTCTATAATAACGAAACACTAAGTTTCGCTGCGCTGCTGCGGGAGCTACGACTCTTGTTGTATTATTCGTGCCGATTACTCGGCAGCTCTCCTTCGTTAGTTTTTCGTCAGTATAGAGTAGCCCTCGCGGTCCAAATGAAAGGGAATTTAATAAAGACACACGTACGAGTGGCCCCGCTGTGTTGCGGTGTGAGGGAAAGCGACGGGGACGGCTGCGGAAAGGGGAATTTGGTTAGATGTATTTAGTTTTATGGTTTTATCTGGTATGATAGTATCTGTCTATCTATAGCTCCGTAGTTATATATGCTGCTTTTTCCTATGATAGGTATAATTTAATTTTAACATACTCATCAGTTGTATATTGTGATGATACTTCCTTATCGATGGTAGCCACTAGCCTCACCTTTGTTCACAGCGAGTCACACTTCAACCAGTCACACTGTTACTCGATGGGAATTTTATATTCACACTCTTTGAAACACCTGAGGCTGGCTGAAAGTCTAGGACCTTTTTTAATTGGATTTTAAATCCAATCGATACATTCATACAGTTAGGTACGTATTTGGATATATGGAACTCTCATCGCTTGTCCGCCCGTAGACTCGCCTGCAATAAAATTCCGCCACAAGTCCGCGCCGCGCTTTCGTCGATTGAAAAATAAAATTCAATAAAAATTACACATCGCCCGTCAGCCGTGGAACCAGCAGCGGCCCTTAACTCGAGCGTGGTAAGGGCGAGGTCTGCACTGCATTTGTCTTTTGCTATTGTTTTACTCTCTTTCGATCCAGTGGGCAGTGCGGGTCTCTCCAATGTTGTTTTAGAGTTTGAAAGAAAAATACGCGTATCTTTGTTTGTACAAGCGTCGGCTCTGGTGGTGGGCTTTGTTTTGAAAGGACTGTGCTGCGTCACGGTGGCTGTAAGTGGAGGCTTGGCATGTGCTCAGATGTTGAAGAGACTTCACGATGCTGTGGATAGTAGTGTTGGTCCACGAAATGACAATGAATCGTCTGTGATAGACGTAGGTAGATGTGAAGTTGATAATGATAATGATTATGATGCGGCAACAACTAATGCCTTTAAAAACATTAGGAGAATGCTTGCTCGAAATAAGTACGAACGTCTGCCTATTCCGGAAAATACAACTACTTACGACTTCATAAAGACTGTGAATGAATTTTTGATCTTTTTCTATTTTTGTAGTTCTATCATGAGACTACCCACCTTTAAAGGCAAACAGCTACAGTTTCTAAGAATTCGCGCCTTCGTTCCAGCGTGCACTCGCAGCCAGTTGCAGCTCTGTACAGAATTCCCGGCATTCTACAGAATGTCTGGCATTTCTGCAGTTTACGAGCAGGTTTTTCTACTGGACTATATTTAGAAACGTCAAGCGTGCTAGTTATTCCGTCACCGCCTCTTCATCTTCAAATGAAGCGATGTGTCCAGCTGTCCAACGAATGGGGGCCGATTCTGAATATTTGAAGAATATTTTGCTTCTATCTAGGTAGCATAATGTGTTGCCATTGCTTATGTGCCACAGTTAACAAACTATTATAATTACGTACGTATAGGTCGGTAGGTACTGATAATTAATACGAAAATAATAATAGAAAACAAAAACTAAATTCAACTTTGTATAGCAATTACAATAAATAGCGTTCTCAAAATGTCTTGGCTGTAAATTGTAAAATCATGTTAGTGCTAGTGTCAAGAATAGCCCCCCGCCGCTGCCGGTTCCATGAGTGATCGGGAAAACGGTGACAGTAGACTCGCTGTTACAGCCATTAAAAAGTATTTCTTATTTTGATGTTGTTAATGGCTCCATTTAAGACGTATTGTGGGGTTAAATGTTTAATACTAGCCACAGTAACCGATGTTGAATATTACCGCGACACTTACGAAAATATCTCGAATTGACTAACTACATTCTAGAATTGGTCCACGAGTCAGAAAAAAAATATTTATTCGTCTTCAGAATATTGTAAGTACTTATAAGAAAGTATTGTAAGCAAGAAAAAAATAAACAACAACTCAAATAAAAAAATAACAACAGAAAACGCTAAAACAATCATCTATTATGTATTGAATAAGTACATTTTTCCGTCCACAGTTACTGAGTGGAGAGCCCACTGTAATAGTTTTTTTCACTATTGACGTATTCTCTTTCATAAACCGTGTTATACATTTTCTAGAGCAAAGGAAATTTTAATTAAAATATTTTAAGACTTCACGTTTCCTAGAACCGTTTCAAATAAATTAAAATAAGGTTTCTCTCGTACTCTTTTCATCATATTTTATTTAAGTAATTGCTTAAATTTTTCCCCGCGTGTTTCCTTTGATATTATTTAGAGCGGTATTCGAATTAAATTGAGTAACTTTTCGTTTAATACCTCCGAAAATAACGAGAAATGAGCTAATTTTAGACTGTCTGAACTTAATATCCTATGTTTATGTTATTGTATATGTTGTTATGTAACAATAAAATAAATAAATAAATATGTGGGGACATCTCACACACGGCCATCCGACTCCAAGCTAGACAGAAACTGTGTTATGGGTATCGGACAGCTGATATATCTTCACAAATACATATAACAATAAAAACATAGTAACAATAAAAAGTAGATTCATAAAACTGCACGTTATTTAGCTATATATTTGCGTTTTCTTTCTTTTAGAAAAGTACATTCAATAAGTGATCTAGATAGTTAAAGGCCCTTCATCATCATATAGCCATAGAGTTCCATGCGTTTTGCGCTATTTATCATAAATAGTTGGTTTTTGAATTCGGTTTTGTTCTCATGTAAGCGTAATTACCGAGCGAAACCCGCCGCGCACATCATTAACGAAATACAATGTTATATTTATTTATTCCAATGATTAAAACCCATAAATTTCCGCGGAAAACACACTATATTCATGTTCAAATTAATTATATTTCCCCGTGTTTTCGGCGTAGGTACGTAAAATTTCCGCCTCTGATGGTTAATATTTAAACATTTCGATGTTAGAATTTCAATACAAGCTTCCTATTATTATTGCCCGTCATTGATTGGTGGTTCAGCTGTGGGTAAATTCTGTCGCAGTTCATTAATTTTGCAGTAAAATATATATATATATATATATAGCTTAAAAGCCATGTTCAGATATTCGGCATTTGTAAATTTAACCAAGTCGCATGTAATAAACTGTAACTGTAATTGTAACTTTCTAGTACTAGTGTTGTTTTCTTTTTGCACACCCTATAATAAAATTTTCTTGCACCTCCTGTGGGTTGACTGGTAGAAAATGCTTGTAGCATAAGTCCACCCTTTGTACACTTATTTTTATATTTGTGCAATAAAGGATTAATAAATAATAATAATAAACGAGTTTGAGTGATATCTGGTGCAAGTATTTGAAATTAAGGGGTTTGTTACGTTGTGCTCCAATTAGTAGACATAACCTATCTACATCGGTAGAGATTAATTTATTATGCAACTTTTAATGCCAGTTTCACACCTGAAAAAGTCTAGTAAAGCAGAAGTTAATCCGTGATTGACTGAATTTTACTATGCGCATGACTTAAGTTCATACTTAGTTTTATGAAAAACTGGACAATAGCGCCGAATATCTCTGGTTTCGACGCTGTCATGTCAACTATGTGTGTGAGTGAGTGTTTAATATTTCACATGATTCGGCGTCGATAAAAGTGTCGGTCGAACGACATGTCCACTAATGACCCGAACTGAGGGTGGGACGGGCTTATGTACTGTTTACATACAGTGTAAATAGTGTTATGTACTTTTAGGTGCGTTATTTGGGATTTGTAAGAGGGTTCCATCGATGTGCCGATGGTTAGGTGATGTCTGCCAGGTTATGTCCTGGCCAGCTCCTGTAGATTAGCTCAGATAGATAGATCGATAGATTATTCTGCATTGCACACAACACACAGAAATTACAACAGGAAATGCACAACATAGACGGTACAAATGGCGGAATTATTACTAAGAGTAATTTCTTGCAGACAAACTCGGGCGAGAGAAATTATACATAAGAAAATACAGCTACATAGACTAGTACACACGGGAGAATCTCGCAATCTGACCTTTTAAAAATCAGCCCTTAGGAGGTGAAATTTATTAATAATAAAGTTCAAAGAACCTCTACTAGATGTCGCTGTGGGACTCGTTTCTACATCGCGGTATGGTTTGATCTTCTCCTCACCTATACAAGGCCAGTAATCAAAAGATCTTTAAAGAAAAAAGATCTTCAAAGGTATTTTTGGAATGACAACTCCTGTTTAAATCACTTGATTTGGGGAGTTGTCGCACTCGCATGAATAGGGAGACAGCAAACACATGGCTCGATACGTACGGAATACGGATACGGATCCATATCGTGAAGTGAGCTAACTCGGTTTAATTAATATCGTTAACCATGTTATAATTATGTGATAATAGACATTATAAGAGTTTATGATTTTTCATGATTCATGACACTGGTAGTGTATCCCATCCACTGTAGATTTACGCAAGTAATTTTCTTCCAAATAGAAAATGTATGATTTTTTTATTAGTGAAAAGTGAATGTGAATATATTGTTTTGTAGCTATGTTTAATTAAAATTGGAATGCTCCTGAAGGCTGTGGTTTTCTTATCATAGCTGGGTGGTACTTACAGTGAAACCTGGTTAAGTGGGACCTGGATAAGTGAGAAACCTCCATATCTGGAACTCATGCTGAGGTCCCAACACTTTGGCACTGAACTCCTAACCTCTGTTAGTGGGACAAGGTAACCCTCTATATCTGGGATTTGTTCTTTCGATTTATCATCATAGCTACCTCTATAACTGAGACAGCGAGTAAATTTTATATCTGCCCCGGCCGGGAATCGAACCCGGGACCTTCGCATAGCAGTCAGGGTAGTGACCCTGGTTAGTAGTGGTGAGAATGACCTGACGGTCGAATGGCGTAGTGGTTAGTGGCCCTGACTGCTATGCCGAAGGTCCCGGGTTCGATTCCCGGCTGGGGCAGATATTTGTTTAAGGACAGATATTTGTTCTCGGGTCTTGGATGTTGATATTTATATTTAATATGTATCTATGTATTTGTGTAGACATATCAGCTGTCCGATACCCATAACACAGGCTCTGCCTAGCTTGGGGTCGGATGGCCGTGTGTGAGATGTCCCCACATATTATATTATTATTATTATAATAGTGTAATGGTTAGTGAACCACCACTCGGTCTGCTACACCGTTCGGTCGTCTTGAAGCTTGCTCGAGTGCCGCCTGTGCTCACGATGAAATGTAAAATTACCAAAATATATTTTACGCAGTGTTTTCACATTGTAGGTACATACCACATACCTACCCTATCTCCCTACCTGTCTACAGTATACATATAGATATATTAATACTGTGCGAGGGTGATTCTCCGCGTCAATTAATGAAGTGCAGGGGTACGTGTCTCTCTGATGTAGCGCCGGTGAATTCTGAATTACTGCATGTTTTAATATCGTATTGCACTTTTAATTTATACTAGATGTTACCGCGAGCTTCGCTCCGCCTTAAAAAGTTTTCCCGTGGGAATTCCGGGATAAAAAGTAGCCTATGTTCTTTCCCAGGGTCTATACCATATGTATACCAAATGTCATTTAAATCCGTTCAGTAGTTTTGGCGTGAAAGAGTAACAGACAGCAGACACAGTTACTTTCGCATTTATATTATTAGTTAGGATGTAAGAACGTAAGCTTCGTAAAATTATATTTAGGTACATTTTTATATTTAATTGTGACACTCCAGTAAATGCAGATTCGGCAACTCCATTGTTAAACGTAATTAGTCAAACGGTAAAAAATTACGCTCGGTCAATAAGCTATGATATGATTAGGTACGTCGAAGGAGGGTTACACTATCTTACGGAAAACGAAGTACATCAATGAACAACTCTTTCTTGTTTTTATTTCACCAATTAACAACTCGATCTTGTATGTTTACTTTCAAGCTTCAGTGACCCTCCAGAGCCAGCCTCGACAGGAAGCGATCTGGAGGTGATCAATCACACACACACAGCATACCTATATGTATACATATTGTAGGTACCTAAGTGTACAAACATACATCTAAGTACATACTATACACGCCAATCATGTGTACGGTACGAATGAAATGACAAATATGCGGATGCCCGTTCTGGTATTCTTGTTGTAGTGGAGGGTTGTGTAGTATGTATCTATAGTTGTAGTACTCTTCATAAGGTTCCGTCCATAATAGATTTTATACATACTTACACTTCTTGTGATCTAGACGAAATTCTACATTAGTACATTTGTAAATCTAACATCTAATTAAACTATACTTACTAAAATATCTCCCTTATCAATAAGGGTAGTACCTAGTTCTATCTATCGTTGTAAAATGTCCTAAGATCTTCTGAACTCGGCTGTATAATTATAATGTACAGGCTACTTTCTGGCGGATTGGTAATTGAATTAACTGTTCATAATTTTGCGGACTAGGCCCCAAAGCTCGTAATACGCAAACCGATTGGGTGTTTGCAATAAGGGAGGGGAGGGGCGCGGGGAGGGGTTATCGACCGAATCATATAGATTTGACAGCTGCCCAACCGACCACCGATAGCCGATGCGTAGCGAAGGGTTGTGTGTCGTGTGTGTGTATGAAACTAGGTGTGTTTAATCACCTGTAATAATATGCGTGTTATATAGAAGCTAAAAAACGAAATGAGGCTAAACGAGGAGTCCCAAAGTTTTCTTGCAAAAAAGTTATATACCCTATTTTAATATTTTATTAAATAAAAAGTAATATAAAGTTTACATATTATATTATTATGTTAACTGCGCGTATAGTAACCTATCTGAGAATAAGAATATGTTACTAGACCGGTACCGTACTTTACTCGTCTAGGAAACATCTATTTGATCTAAAGCATCTAAAATGATGTAATAAATGACAAGAAACTACTAATGGTCATAAACTAAACTGACCAAACTAGTAAATGACTCGTCAAGTAAACATTACCACAATAAATCGAAATACGACTCACTCGACAGCTAAAACCGCGTGTCAGAAATTCCGATTGTAGGGTGTTATTAAAAACAGCTTTACATAGCAGACTCACTCATCGATAACAGTAAAACCTGGTTTTCGTTTTAAGTCAACATGTTTGTGCGCTATCTAGATGCAAACAGCTGTCTGTACGGCCAAGCCTGGTTATTTACAGGGCGTGTGAGTTTGTTTAATTTGCGGGTACGTGTTAGGGTGTTAGGGTTTGGACATACGGTGGTGTCGGTTGTGGCTACCTACTGACCCTCGGTTGTACTGTATGAAGGCTGGTTGTGGATTTGAAGTCGTATGAAGCTAAGCAAATATAGCATTGATTACCTAGATAGGTCCAAGCGATTATTTGCTTATAGAAACCAGTTAGGTACTATCACAGAAATACAATACGAAGTTACTCTTTCAGTTTAAAATCGCTGACTTCCACGGAAATTGAGCATCAGGGTGACAACATTTACTATTTGAACTTTTACGCTTATGTTCATGACAGTTATAGGATTGTAAGAAGAATATACATAGATATATAAAACAGAGAAACATGAGCTTCTACGTGTGGAAATCTATGCATCACGTTTATGTTTGTAAACCTGGTGCATACAAATATCTTGCGTCTGAAAGAAACATTGCGCCTACATAAGCATCAAACCTACCATCAGATTTACATAAAAGAATCCCCTTTACGCGCTAGACTTCTGACAATCAACTAACTAACATTTCTCTCTCTCCGGCTCCGCAGGAACGGAGAAGCATGGAGAAAGCGAAGGCGTACATCAAGAACCGCTCGCCGCCGAGCGACAAGCCGCCGCCGCCCGACGACCGCGTGTGCTTCGTGTGCGGCGGCGCCGGCTTCGCGGACCAGTACCGGATACGGGTCAAGCCGGACCCTCAGGTGAGATGGTAGACTGTGATGAAGGGGGGCTAGTAGAGCTTGGTTTGGGATTATTTGGGTTAAGGGATGGTTGACCAGTACCGGATACGGGTCAAGCTGGACTCGCAGGTGAGATGGACTCTGGGATGAGGGACAGGGGTTGGTTTGCTAAGGTTGTTCAAGGCAGAGCTGGTCTAAGTTTACTTCTGTAAAGCTAGGCAGGGGAAGGTCAGGCTATGTCAAAAATCCACAAAATAAATACCTTAAAGATACCATTCTGTAGCCGACCCGCAAAAATAGACGATACTGCTCCGTATCATCATCATCGTCAACCCGTAAACGTCCAGTGTTGGAGATAGGCCTTCCCAAGGAGCGCCAGAACACCTTGCCTTCAGCATTCTTCGCCCAGCCACTAGCGTATGGTCCAGTAGTTGGAGGATATCCCTTTCTACTCTTGACTGTTTTTTTTTTTTTTTTTTTTTTTTTTTTTAAGATTTTATTATCACTCCACAGACTTTATGTCCGTGCCTTTTTGAGAGATCAATATATTGTGAGAGTTTGGTTGTTTTTTATCTTCATCTTTTAACTACTCACTACTCAATGTGGAAGCTTATAATATATATATTTTATCTTTTATATATATATATATATATACCTATATATTATTAATAAATTATTTTTTTTTGCACTCCTGGAGGAAAATCTACACAGACACCTGGGAAGGGGACCCAGGTAGTGTCGGCCTTTAACCGACTAAAAACCCCCAGTTGTGCATTTCTTGTTTTTTTTTTTTTTTTCTTTTTTTTTTTTCTTTGTTTCACACAGTCACACTTACAATTATAATGGCAACAAACATTTGAAGGGTAGGGCCAGTGTCAGCTGTCTTCAGAGAACTTAACAGACGCCTGTCAGTGGCCACACACTCCTTTTGTCATCGCTGTTGTTTTGCCTGGTGTTAATGTGTGACAGTGTTCTTAAAACTATCTTAATTTTATTGGTTAGTTCTTATACAGATAATATTAATTCATGATATACTATACAATACCTACATATCAGAACTATACAATACATGCTATATACTATACATAACAAAACTATAAAATACATGCAATACGGTTTGGCCGTCAATATAAAATTAAAATCAAAATTCTCCTATTCCGCTCCATTTTGCGTTGCCAAAAGCCTTGATTGCTGGGCAACGACCTCTTTGTCCCGATTTTTTATTGCCATCTTTAGGTTGTACTCGAGGATCCGTTTCTTCGGTGCTGTTATTGCCGTTTTAGCGAGGTTGCCGATAGCGTCCTCGGTGTCATCCGCATAGTAGGTGCAGGCGGAGGTGTGCCTCGACAGCGCCACTACTGCGTGAGGTATGCTATCGTGCAACTTTATTTTATCTTTTGTTTTTATGATAATGACGGATTCGTACGTCAATCCCTGTGCTTCGTGTATGGTTAAGACGCGTGATCCCGTTCCTTCTCCAAACCCTTGGCTGGTCAGGGTCTCTTTTTCTTCCTGTGTATGCGTCAGGAATAGAGTGTTGGTTTGGGATTTTGGAATTGCTGCGTCTGTAAACCTTTTCAGCTGCAGGGATTGGATACGCGCTGTGGCTGCGTATATGCCTGAGTATACTTCTCTTAGGGCGTATGCAACATCCATGGGGTTTCTGTATGAGCACAACAGCTCCTGGGTGATGTTTGCTACCAGTGTTGGGCGACTGTACCTTAGTTCGAATAGGTTCTCTCTGTCTATGTACGGTAGCTGGTTGATGTCTCCGATTAGAGCAATATCACTGGCACGGGACAGGCGGGCGGCAATTACGATTGCCCCGAAATGGTTCATCAGGGCCTCGTCAATTATCAGGCGTTGGCATCCGACATGTTCTCTAAAGCCGTTTACTAGGACTGATGCCATCGTACGTACCCTAGTTCTAACCATGTCCCCGATCCTATGCGCTAGCCTGTTTCGTATATCGACGGCCGCCTCAGTTGTCGTGGTGATAATGGTGTCTTTGCTCACATCGAAGTTATTTACCACCCAGGTTGTCTTCCCACATCCAGGTACCCCGTTCACCCAAGCGATGGTGGGCATCGTCCAGCTATTCCAGGTAGCGTTAATGGTTTCCGCTTTTGCTAGGATTTTGTCCTCTAGCATAATCCTGGTACACTGAGCTACGACCACCATTTGGTTGTTGTGTGGGAGAGTGAGTTTCGGGATGTTGCGTTCCCAGGGCACGAATCCGCATTCCTCGCTATAAGCCGCCATATACGCTCCAGTCATTTTGCCTCTGAGGACTTGGCAACTACTGTTATCGTATATGCAGGCTTCGGCCTCCTCGAGTAAAACTTTTAGCCGGCTTTCGTTCTCTTGCCTGTAGGTCTGCATGATCGTTTTGCAGGACAAGAGATTTACCTGCTTTGTGGCGGTTGTAATTGCCATAAATTCGATGGCGGCATTCTCTAGATGGTCGTTTGAGGTGGTAGCTGTTTTCAGCTTCGGTGGGACCACCTGGCCCATATCCGCTCGAGTAATTTTCCTCTGGGCAAGCCTTTTTCCAGTTTTAGGTTCTCTGGAGATTTGGCGCCTCTCGGGTGTCCTCTGTGGTTTTCCTATAAGGCTTGAGGCAGCTGCTTTAAAAGCCTGGAGGAACCCTTGGACACGCCCTTGCGATGTTAAATTGTGCATCCTCCTTTCCATGTTCCGTTGTTCTGAAGCGGCGACAGCCCCAGCGGTCATCCTCTCCTGTAGGCGTTCAGATCCGGTGACCAAGTATTCGGCTTGTTGGTGGCAGTTGTCAATGCCCCTCGCAAGTATATGACCTTTGAGAAAGCTTAGATCTTCGCCTCTGTCCTCGTACACCACTATTTCATGATGTTTTGAGGCTTTTAGGCAACCCAGCTGGTCAACAATTTCGCCTTTCCTATACTCGATCACCATTGCGTTTACTCTTGACTGTTCATGGTCTCTGGAGAACAAATATATACACAACTGGACATGCGGCCTGCTACCACTTTAGCTTGTAGATTTCTACGTACCTACTCCTCATGTCAGGCACATCTCATCGTCCGCATAGAAACCAGCAGCGTCGCTGTTGCCGCCCGCTGCCTCATACACTACTTACTCGCATTTTTACTTTCGGAACCAACTCGGGCGGCGCTCGCTGTCCACAGCAATTAGCACATCACCGGCCGAGTGTAATCATTATCGCGGAATGCAGCCGCGAACGCACGCAATCGCTAATTGTTGGCTCTCGGCTAACGTGCTTCGGCTGTCAATGTTTGAGGAAAATACACTCACGATTAAAAAAAATCCAAAAATATTTATTTAAACACCATAGAATTTAAAAAAGTTAGTAGGTACAAATAAATAAATTTAGGAAATTAAATAAAAGGGTGATAGGTTATAAATTATCGAAATTCGGTGGCTTCCACACTAGGCTTAGCCTGTGTCGTGGATGCCAGTGTACATGGTTACAAATAAAATGATAACAAGGGGTTAATGACAAAGTTCCAGTGACATATGGAACGGCAAAGGCGGGTGGAACTTTTTCATTGCTTGCGAGTGTATTCGTTCAGATTATCGTGTTATGGTTTAACAGTGCGTGTCGGTGACGAACACTGAGCCCCAGTTTTACCATACTCTGTTAGATCATAACAAGGGATTAGTTGTTGACTTTAGTTTAACACAATTTCAATATGGATGTCGCAGGCATCTGGTTTAATCTCCTGTTTGATTGAACCGCTAGCCCGTTCATTGGATGACGCTACTCAGTTGAATGACTAAAGAACAACTCGTCAAGTGGTTGACTGTAACGTCCAACGTCTTGACTGAACGTTATTCAGCAAAGTCGTTAAATGGCATATAGTATAGCAACTTTGTAATGTCTGGTTAGGATGAACATGACCAGACAAGAGTCAACAAAAAGACTATTTTACAAAGCTCTCATCTCACAAATTAACTAAACAATAACAATAAACGTACCTTGATATTGTTCTTCATAATTATCCATTTTCAGCACATTTTTTCTTTGAAACTATCCTCTGACGGTGTAATAATAGGTAAATCCATGTTGTCACACAATTTTAACATAAATAACGCACTTTAAAGCTAATTTATTTGCAAAGCATAACATGCTTTTTGTGTCAGCTGTTCGCTGTTAGACGCCATATTTGTTTTATTCACCACCTGACTGATTTTAAGTCCGCTAACTAGTTGGACGTTTTGTGACGCTTGTACATTCAACGTTCGGCCTAGTCATACAACTGAATAGCGTCATCCAATGAACGGGCTAGCGGTTCAATCAAACAGGAGATTAAACCAGATGCCTGCGACATATATATAGCAAAATGTTCACATAATTTTAAATTTACTAAGTAAACCTATTATTCAATTTAAACTTTTTTATAAGAATAATACAGCCGTGGGCCTGGGCGGTCTGAAAACATGTCGAGAACAAATTAATTTCTGTCACTGACAACAAGGAGACATGCGCCGCCATGTCAGATGTCAATTGGTATTCCACTCGTACATAAATAAACTGTATAGATCTGCACATACAAGGCACATACTGTTCTGAGGGGCAATTCTGGTAATGGCGCTTACGGGTAACACGTCGTCATAATCCTTGTGTTAATCCATAAGATAGTAACCAGCCATGTCAAAGTTAAAGAGGTATTTCTTAATATTACTTAATATTTTCCATAATAGAAAAATTGGGCAATACGCATTATAGCAATAAGATAGGCATGGCCCATACAGCGTTATACGTTTATAAGTTCATAATATTTTAGGGAATGTAAACTGTACATTGGGTTTTATTAAAGCCCCAACACATCAATAAACCCATTATTTCTTGGAGTCACAAGTCAATTGGTTCTAACAAGGAACCGGAGTGAACTGGTTCTAGTGAAGCGTTCACGCTGCCTCATGGTATTTATGAAACTAATGAAATTATTTCATAAGACAGGCCACAAATACCATGGAAAATAGAGTTTATTTTTTATTTATTTCAAGTAACCTAAATGAATTAAAAAATTAAGAGGCACCCCAAGGTCCGTAAGAAGGTCCCCGAGGTCTGTAAGTGACAGAAATTACAATGAATAATTGTTGCTCTAATAAACTTTTTAAAGTACTACTTTCTGTTGCAAAGTTTAGTGTTGTCGGACTCTATCATCGTGGTTGGTAGCGCGAGCGCGTATTGAACGACTGCATGTGTGTTAACAGTTGGACGTTTTTGTACACTCAATAAGGATATCCTGCGGGTCGCTAAAAATAGCTGTCCCGGTTTCGATTTGGCCTGCCCTATATTTAGTTTTTAGTCCAGTTTTATGAATTATGAATTCCTCCTCTTATCGAAGTATTTATAACATTTTGTAGTAAATAGGTAAAGAATAAAAATTATCGTGTAACGTTGATTCTATCTGGTAGGATACGCCCGATCGATACTAACGATATAGTATTATTGTAGATATGAACATTGATCATAATAATGGAGTACGCGAATTATATGAGAGTGGAAAATACTAGAAAGTAAATGGTCATGTCTATAGAAACATGACATAATGTCATATTTTAAGAGACTGATTCACGATGTCTTGATAAAAGTTATATCTGTGATAAAGATCAAACTGCCACAGCAGCATGACTTTTGTCCCGCAGATAACCTAAATCCAGGCATTGTGGAACAGACCTTAACAGTTATCAATTTAACATTCATAAATTTGGGGCTGGATAGTTATTCGATGACGTATTTCGATAGGACGCTTGTGTTTACAACATATACATAACAAATACTGGTGGGTTATTCGCTAGAGCGCCTAAGCGTTTCCAAAACGATTCATATGTGTTCCAGCACGTTTAGGTTTCATAGTTTGTCGAAAACTATATCGCATTTATATACCTACAAGTTGGCGCCTCCAGCGGAAACTGTCATTGTGGCACGTGACAATATGTCATTAGCGATTAGTAATCCATAAGCAAAAGATAAGCAAAACGTCGCTCACCTGTCAAACATCAGTCAGATCCATACAAGTTACATCAGATTTTATTAGCGAGCGACGCTGCTTAAGTATGTAGTAACCCTACTGGTTTTAAGAAAACGCATTGATTTTGAATCTCTCTTCTGTCCAGAATACAACGCCAGGTTGTTAGACTGTCTGAATGACGCACGTTTTGGGATGAGCAGAATATATTGCCATGTCAGCTGTCTGTCCCAGTAATGCCGCTACAAAGCCTATTGTTTCAAATGCGTATATCAATCCAGGGAAGCGGGACCGCCGTATTTGTGAATAGTGAAGATCATGCCGGTTTAGCTTAATCCTCTCGCGAGATGATATTATTTAGCTCCGTATTCATAGAACTTACAATCGATTTACATTTGTGTCACCTACACACATACAGGATAAATTAATAAGGTTTAGTAAGCAAACAAATTGAAAACAGTGTACCCATCGAGAACTTGTTTTAACAATGATTTTCTGATTCAAAACGTGTTAATTTAACACGAAATGATTTCCTAAATGTTATATCGTTTAGACTTCGCGATAAGGCCCCAGGACGTAATGCAACAAATATCAGCGTAGTTGCGATTCATGTGAACATTTATGTCATTAGTTAGCTATGAGTCAGCCATGATTGCAATTCCTTGTTACGGCAGTGTCGCGGTGTTCGCATGAAGTCAGAGTTTTTCTAATGTAACTCCATTTTTGGCACTAAGCATGGGAAAGTCCTATGGGAATGCTTGTGGGTTTATTGTTTGCGCTTCAACGGTTTAGTAGTTACATGCCGGATTATAGGAATGATTTGTAGCTGAAACGAAGATTATTCACCTTGTGAGGAAGGCGAAGGACGGAGTGTTGTTTCTAATTATTACGAGCTGATGATGATCATTATCATGAATTGTTTGCGAAGCCTAGCGTTGCTTCGTATACATACAACATAGTTTTGATGGTAAATAGTATCACACAACGTGACCTCTATCAAGGCAATCATCAAATAGGTTGGCTATAGATGTTGAGAGTCAGAAATAGGTCGAGCGTCTGCCGGATCCGGTCGATATGTTCTCATAATTTGCCAATTGCCACTGCCTAACGAATGGTGGGGTTACCACCACCGAAAGTATGCAATTAACAATCCATAAGCAGCGCTGCTCGCTTGCCAAATCTGACGTAATATGTATGGATCTAGCAGTTGTTTGACAGACAAGCGATGCTGCTGATTGTTAATCTCTAGTGTTTGTTTTATAGAAGTGATGATAATTCCGATAACTTCCGAAGGTGTGCTAGTAAAGAATCATCGAAGGTATCTCAATTGCGTATTCTTGCAGTGGGCCGAATAGAAACTGAGAGAAAACGCGTACACCCGCCCACGATCACTGTTGTGTCTTGGTTGAATATTGTGTCTTACGAATATTAATTACTTACATGAGTGTTTAGAGGGGCATACCTTGTAAAAAGTAGACTATGGCTTAGGATTAGTGATTGATAAACATGTAATTTTTGTCGTTCTTTTCGACTTTATAGCATGGAGGAGACCTTTCGAAACCTTTTTTTCTTTACAAGGATGAAAGTAACCTTTGCAAGGGGATATTGAACTGTCGAATAAACAAAACAATATGAGTAGGTCATTGTTTCTGCAACGAATACCGTGAAGTATGTGTGACTAATGCTAATGATGATTTATGGATCTGACTTCACGTTATAAGTATTTGTAAAGTGTATTATTGAGAACTAATTGTTTAAAATTTTCATTCATTTAGACAACCTCATGTAGAATTTTCAGGTACATAAAACAATCAGGTCAAATGTAAACGGGTTTATATATTATTTTACTTAGTTCCTAGCTTTCTAACTGTACTTGTAATTGTACATATTTTCTTGTAACACTCTAATATATATTTTAACCCCCTTATTCATAAAAAAGTTACTGGACGGATTAGCTATTGAACTGTTTTGTCACTCTCTGTCAAAGAACAAATTGTTCTCTGTCAGAGAGGGACAGAACAGTTCAATAGTTAATCCGTTCAGTAACTTTTTTATGAATAAAGGGGTAAATGTTTGTAAAATAGTGTGGAAGAGTGAAAGCTAGCCCCTACAACACAGGGAATCCTAGTTTAGGGACTAGAGACAAGATGCATTTGTGTGAACCTTTACTTAGCACCAAATAAACGATTTGTATTTTTGAACTCTGTGTTGTTTCTGTAAAAGTTGTACCCTGAAAATCTATATTGAAGAAGGAGGATTCCTTCCTCCTTAACACAACCTATTCATAGTTTGAAAAAGTTTTGTAAGGTTAGTCTTACAACTAGGTATATTTACACAAACTTTAACCCCCACTTTTATATTCTTGCATTTAAGTTTTTGCGGCATCTACTTGAGTTTGTTATCGACGTCAATAAACTCCTTCCTTGCGCGTTCCACCAATCATAGCGCCGTATTTATGGGGAATCGCTATAATATGATGATTGATTACCCTGAGATTCGAGATGTCGATGGAGTTTATAATGAACCCGACTTCGGCAGCTGTACCTTACATATCTGTCAATTTATCCTCAATGGTGCACAAATATCAGTGCACCTCCCGTATATATCACACACATATAACTAATCCATCCTCCCCCCTCCACAGTCGTCGGAGCCGTACTTCCCGTTCCTGGGCGCGCACCCGCCGCCGGCCGGCTACCGCGGCGACGGCGACGGCGACACGGTGCGCTGCTGCTGCGTGTGCTACACCTTCCTCCGGCAGCAGTGGGAGCAGGTAACACACACAGCTGACGTGTCCCCCCCCGCACTGCCGCGGCGACGGCGACGGCGACACGGTGCGCTGCTGCTGCGTGTGCTACACCTTCCTCCGGCAGCAGTGGGAGCAGGTAACACACACAGCTGACGTGTCCCCCCCCGCACTGCCGCGGCGACGGCGACGGCGACACGGTGCGCTGCTGCTGCGTGTGCTACACCTTCCTCCGGCAGCAGTGGGAGCAGGTAACAGGGGTTTTACTGCCACACCTTCCTCAGGCAATAGTGGGAACAGGTAACAGGGGTTTTAATGCCAAACCTTCCTCAGCCAACAGTTAACCAGGATGTTTAGTCCATGGCTAATCACAATCTAAGTCACGGCAATGCCGACAGGATAGTATAGCCACTACCTACAGTAAAGTTGAGTTTAGCTTATTTATCCTGACTGCTA
This sequence comes from Plutella xylostella, assembly GCF_932276165.1. NCBI lineage: Eukaryota > Metazoa > Arthropoda > Insecta > Lepidoptera > Plutellidae > Plutella > Plutella xylostella. Next base: position 8,654,979 of record NC_064000.1, on the reverse strand, counting down.
TGCTACTGCTATGTCCGATCCCCGACTACGAAATTAAGACAAATATTTTGTAGTACACTACACCCCTTTGTGTGGTAGGCAGTAGAGAATTGCTACATCCAGTGTTTGGTGTGTTATTCCTTTTCTATCTAATAATAAAGTGCTACAGTATTAAAATTGTTGTAATTTGTTTGCAGTATGACCGCGAGAACAAACCCCACAATCAAAGGTTCTACTGGATGAAGCGGCTAGATGGAAAACAATTTATCGGTAAGTCAATAAAATATTGGATCAGAAATATTATGATATTAAAAAAAACTTAACAAATAGTTATGAGTTATCCGTTACGATTGCGATTTAGTAGAATATAATGCATTAACGATCTATGACGATTCGCTTCATGAGACGGAAAAATGGTTCTCTGAAATATTCGATAGTTTGGAAGCGATGCCTTAGATTTCCGCTCCTTGGCCATCGTCTCAAAACCCACGTATGTCTCGTGGTGTGTGTGTCATGTACAATATTTCACAGATAATTCGATATATTTTTGTAAACAAAATACGCACGACAAAATGGACAATACCTACACTTTTTTTGGTTTGGGAAAAAATAATCAATTTCCATTTGGAACGCGATAAGATAAATGATATTTCCTCTCTCTCTCTCTATGTAAATAAAGTTAAACGGCCCGTGAATCTAGACTTCGATCCGCGCTTTGATAAATAAATATTATTTATTCAGAGACGAAATATGATTTGTTTTATTTAACTCCGTCTCGTCTGCATCGCGCTAGGGTTGTGTCCCTGCAGGGCAACTATTATTTCCGCTTAAATGGGTAAATTCAGTAAAAAAAGCATTGTATTTTTAAAGTACTTAAATGTGAAGAGGGTTTTGCCAAAACTTTATACATATCTTCAATCATTCAATCCGTAATTTAGGTTAAAACGACACGAGGTTTAAGGAAATGTTTGCTATCATCGTCATTATCATCAGGTCCTGTGATACTTGTAGTGTACGTACTTACCTATCCAAATAGCAGCAGTTGAAGCATCTTATTTACGTAGGCATATGTATTTATTATAATTATAACCTGTAAACAAATAAAATATTATTATGTATTAACTAGGTATAGCACTATTTATATTTATTTATTTAATCCCTCATAGCCCCTTAGTTTACACCATTTTACACTATACATATACCGTACACAAGTCAGTTAAAGTGGCCGGTGTATCAATTAACTACCTACGCCATAACAGTTTGGTTATTATTGCCTTATTAATCCGTGGTTTAATACACCTTTAATAATGTATTGTGTAACTAAATGGTAATCTGTAATTGTGTACTTTCTTACCTTCCATTTTTGTTTTCTTTCCATAAGTATGATGTTTATGTTGACTTTCCTTTGATATTATTCCGTGTTTAGTCTGTTTCGGTGCGCGCGCGACGCGTGTGGTCGGCTGGGTGTCCCGTTCTTGCCTGAAAACGGGTTTCAGGGCGAACGCGCTCCGCCTCAATGTCGTCGCTCGCGCACTCATCACTTTGTCTCCCTTGTGTTTGTTAGTCTTTCGTATTTTTTTGTTTATTTAATAGTGCGTCACTACTAAAGAGGCCTCCACTGAAACACCAGCGCGGTGTCCTTGGCTGTGGCCAAGGGCGCTGCAATAGCTGAGTGGACGCCTTTTTGGCGGACAGCAAATTTATACGTGAGTTTATATATTATGGTGTATAATTAAGTATGATTGCTGTCATTGTCAAATAAAGTTTTATCTTTCTTTCTTTCTTTTCTTTCAATAAGTACAAAAAAACGTGATTTAAGAAACATGGTCGTACGTCTCATGTAGGATGACTATACCAAAGTGTCACGCTTACGAAGCTACCCACAATGTAGGTACCTACTGATTTTAATCTCAGCACACCTACATATACAACTTGTCATATTAGCGAATATCAATATACCTGGTACACGGATAACCAATCAACTAAATCAATCATTAATTAATATTGAGTCGACAACCCTGCGTGGCACCCCCGCCCCTGCTCCCCCCCCCCTAGCGGGATTAAATGGGGGGGAGATCCGTCCGACGGTGACACGGCTCATCCTAGCGGGATTTCATGTTTCCAGCTATGCTTTTTGTTTTTGTTTAGCTATACTAGTGTAGGTAGGTATGGTGCCTACAGGGTGATACTCCTTTTTTGTCGCAGAAGCAAAAATGCAATACAATACAATACAATATAACTTTATTGAACAAAACACACAACATACATTAAATTACAAAATGCAGCTTTGTCGGTATGATATCGGGCGGAATAAGGCGGTTCTCAGACTGCAACTCGATTGAGAGCCGAGATCTTGTCCGTACACCTACGTTACACGACTCCGTTTGTATCCTCTGTTACCGAAATTATGTTTCCAAAAGTTTAGCTGCAAAACGCACAGACTCATTTCAACCTGCAAGTTCCCAAGTTGATGAGAAAGGATGTTATAAGTTTGATATATGTGAGTGTCTGTGTATCTGTCTGTGGTAGTGTAGCTCCCAAACGACTGAACTGATTTACATATCAACGCCGGGCTTCGAACCCGCATCTCTTGCGTGAGAAGCGGGCGCTTACCCGACTGAGCTACCACCGCTCAGGTTTTATTATAATAAAGCCAGAATGATTTCCTCGGAAAACAAGCAATAATACGAAATCTCCAGACGATCTCGAGATTAAGACTTGTCGCTATTGTTGCCGTAAAAATAGACGTCTGTAGCAAGAACCACTCTGAACTCGGAGCTGACAGTGGAAATGTAACCAGTATTGTTCTTGTAATGAAGTCGTTTATAAGTGTATAGAACGACGATTTTTATTCTGAACGAATTGTGAATAGTTGATTGGCCCATGAACTGTAAGCCCACAGCCACATATTATAAGTTACTAATGAAACGCTGGATGATTCTGTAAGAAATTAAACGACGAGTTCACGGACCCTTTTATGCAATGTTTTTTTGCGTGAGTCGTCAAAGTTTAAAGTGAGATTGATGTTATGAATGTATGCTATTTCTGAATTTACCTACATAGGAATCATTCATCCATCTTCTTGGCGTTTGTTACAAAGAGATAACTTCGTGAGTTACATTTTATTCACTAGAGTCAGCTAAGTTAAAGTAAAAAAACTGGTAAACGTAACATTTATTTTGAACACTCATAAACAAACATCAAATTACAAAAAACCTGAATTTGAAGACGACCGAATGGCGTAGTGGTTAGTGACCCTGACTACTGAGCCGATGGTCCCGGGTTCGATTCCCGGCTGGGGCAGATATTTGTTTCAACACAGATATTTGTTCTCGGGTCTTGGATGTGCCCGTAAAATGGCAATAGGCCCGCCCCCTATTACATACATTGGGACTAACATAACACTCTGGCAAAAAGTGGGTGCAGCAATGCACCTCTGCCTACCCCGCAAGGGAGTACATTAGTACAAGGCGTGAGTGCGTGTGTTTTTTGTGTGCTGAATTTGAAATCGATGATTGAAAAAATAAAAATATATCCGAAATCTCATTCCATAGAATCTCTCTTGTTTGAATTTTACAGTGGATTAATTTATGCGTTTTTATTCGCTTTGTACAAAGAATTGTGTATTTGTTTTCAATTTAAAACGCTCGCTAGTTGCAATCCATTTTTTATTTATTTTTTAAACAAATTTGATTTCGTGCTCCATATTTTTTGGAAACTCACTCTGGATTTTGTCTGTCTGTAACCATGTCAGGTAATTCTGTTATGATTTTATTAATATCATAGATTTTTAGTGACGAATGCTGGGATTTCGTGTAAGCTGGAGAAATATGCAGTCATACACTTAGCCAGGTGCTACTATGTATAACCACTTATGGTAGGTAGTAAGTAGTATGTAAGTGGTCTTATAAATGCGAAATTTCTAAGTACTTAGTACATAAATTATACTAAATGCCACAATCCCGCGATGCTGCTGTCGCTACACGGGTTCGTTATCGACAAGATAAACGTCATTATATCGCGATTCACCGTAAATAAGTCTCTGTGATTGGCAGAACGCGCATTAAACGAGTTTATCGACTTAGATATCGAACCCGTGTAGCGACCGCTGTACAGTTCATACCTAACTGTATCGTTTCTGTAATATACAACGAGCTACACCGAGGTATCTATAGAGTGAAACAAAGTTGTGAGCGACGGAGATCGATGGACGAGTAACGATGATGGATGGGGCGGGCTGCGGGGCGAGCTGGCGGACGGAATAATGGCGGAATCGCCAGGGAAAGTAGCGGGTGTTGTGATGATGATGAGAGCGGTGGTAGCTCAGTCGGGTAAGCGCCCACTTCTCACGCAAGAGATGCGGGTTCGAATCCCGACGCTGATATGTACCAATGAGATCCTTGAATTGATGTACAATGTATACCATCGCTCTTACGGTGAAGAAAACAACGTGAGGAAACCTGCATATCTAGATTTGCCAACCTCTGTGGACCAGCGTAGTGGGAAATGGTCCAAGCTTAGGAAGGCAGTTTAGACCTTGGGGAATAGAATGGATGTGATGATGATTACTGTGGGCTAGGCTGGAAGGTTGTCCGATTGTGCAGGGCCTGAGGTTGAGCTTAGCTGGGTTCTGCCCGGGCTGAACTGATTGATTGTTTCTCTGAATGTGATCGGTTTCGTTGTATAATATGATATACTCAAGTATAATGATGGCATATTAAAACGTGTCATACATGATATAGACATAAAAATATTATGTGGGTTGCATAATAAAATGGGTTTTATTACCATTTTGTAGGTTAGGTACGGTGAAGGACATATCCAACTCTCTAATACCGAACCGAAGAACGAAATAAAGACCCGAACTATTTCTCCAACTGTACGCCATTCATCTAGATTTTAGTGTCAGTTCTAAAGTGAACTTTATTGATTGCTATAAAAATGTACAGTGCCGCTTTAACTATCACTTTATACTTTACTGCTTCGTATAAAACCTGACCTAATATCCTAAGAACTGGTTTCACTGGTTTTTATGCAGTCATCGTCATTACGAGGGCTACACCGAAAAGATCGGGAATAGAATACTTAGGAATAAATTAGAGTGAAACCTTTTTGGTGTATCAAATGTAGTGTTTTTCAAACATAATTCCATTTTCGAATTTTAAAAAAAGTAAAAAATAATAGAGTATTGACCATTTGAATTTGACAAGTCGGTGTAAAAAATGGAGCTTACGCGGGAACATTTCCGTGCAATAATTTTTCACAACTTTCGTCGAGGTTTATCTCAAGAACAATGTCTCGCCGAGCTTGTTTCTATTTATAAACTTGAAGCACCAAGTAAAACGACTATATATCGTTGGTATTCTGAGTTTCGCCGTGGACGTTCCTCTCTTACCACAGTCCCTTCTACTGGTCGGCCAAAAACAGCGGTAACACAAGATAACATCGATGCTGTACGCCAGTTAATAAAAGAAGATAGACATGTGACATACGAGCAGATTCGGGCTTCTCTCAGCATTGGTATGACAGCCATTCAAACCATTTTACATGAAGAACTGGGTGTCAAGAAGTTAGTTTCGCGCTGGGTGCCCCACCGTTTGACCGAGGAACAAAAGTCGGCTCGTGTTAATTGGTGTCGATCTGCTCTGCAACGGTTCAATGGAGGCAGTTCAAATGCTGTCTACAATATCGTCTCTGGTGATGAATCGTGGATTTATTCATATGAGCCCAAAAGAAAACATCAATCGGCAGTTTGGGTCTTCGAAGGTGAGGTCAAGCCAATAAAAGTTATTCGCTCACGCAGCGTGTCGAAAAAAATGGTCGCTTCGTTTGTATCGAAAACTGGCCATGTGGCTACGATTCCATTACAAGAACAAAGGACGGTTACTGCTGATTGGTACACAACAGTTTGTTTGCCGGAAGTCGTAAGAGAACTTCGTAAAACTAACCCGAATCGTCGTATAATCCTTCACCACGGTAATGCAAGCTCTCATACCGCTCGCAAAACAAGAACGTTTTTAAATATGGAAAACATGGAGTTGATGGACCATCCTCCGTATAGCCCTGATCTGAGCCCCAATGATTATTTTACATTCCCAAGAATTAAAGATATGCTACGTGGTCAACGGTTTAGCGGCCCAGAAGAGGCGGTCGAAGCTTACAAATCAGCTGTTTTGACAGTATCCACTTCAGTCAGACTGGAATTACTGTTTCAATGATTGGTTTAATCGAATGAAAAAGTGCATTGAATGTCACGGAGACTACTTTGAAAAACAATAAAAGTAAATAATATTATGATATCTTTGTACTTTTTTCTATTCCCGATCATTTCGGTATCGCCCTCGTATCGTTTACCGACCTAAACGATGCGTAAAGATCTGTTGTATAAAATACAATATAAAAGCACAATTATTACTTACATTACAAAGTAAGAGGAAGCACAATAGGCGGTCCTATTGCTAGATGCGATCTCTTCCAGGCAACCTTTGGGTAAACGAAAGAGTTGTGGAAATGAGTTATATTGTTCATGCTACCCTACTCGCTCCCCTAGCATATTAATTATGTTGTGGTGCTATGTCATGGTGCCTATACCCATTTTAATTCTGGACTTCTCAATTGCGCGGCCATAGCTAGTTTAATAGAACATTAAGCTAATGTCGGCATTAATTCTATGTCTCTATCTTTATATCCGTATAGTGTTTAATGCCGACATTAGCTTAAGTCCCTTTGTGCAGCTCAGTGTAAAACTTATAAGATAATCGGAGGCAGTCGCGGTAAGCGCGGCGTAATGAAGCGATGTTTATGTAATTATTGTAATTGAACAAGTATTTCGGGTCACGAAGACATGTAATGTACGGGCTACTAGTTTGCTTGTACTTACAATACAAGACCGGTTGCTTTGAACGTCTATGAATAAAATGCTAGGGTGTCCATCTACTGAGAGCATGATGAAAAGGATTGTAACTCATGTCTGGTTTATTTATATAAACTACTACTGTACTTGTTATTCTATGGTAACAATCATATGATTTGCTATTTTATTACCTTACCTTTCTTTTAGCTGGTAAAAAATCCTATCATGATATTATCGCCTATTGCGACTAATGGCATTTTAGACATGTTTGCATTATGTTGTGTAGACTCATACCTAACGTGACCATTTATTTTTTTAGTCAAAGCGGGACACCTGTGGAATTTCATATCCATCATAATATTATATTACTTGCTTATCTTCTTATAATTATTTTCGCTCAGTTTGCTCAGTGCATCAATTGAAAGTTCAATCCTACGATGAAAGAGTGAAATGTGAAAGAGATGCATGAATGGTGAATGACCATTTTTTATATTTATCTAATAATCTTGTAAAGTTGACATATTTAGGATACCTAAGTACTAACTATGTTTTTATGAATATAACAGACGGGTACACTACATAAATCCGAATTACTTTTTTACGAGTATGGAAATAACGATTTTTTTAATTATGAATTTCATAGTTCTTAGTACTTAATTTTAAGTTTCCGAAAAACGAAAAGTTGATAAACGAAATTTCAAACAACAGATTTATTAAAATGACCAAAGTAAATTTTTCGAATGTTATAATTTCAATGTTTTAAATGTACGATTTTTTATTATATCGAATTGTTTAAATAACGAATCCCCAAGTTTTAATATTCCGAAAACACAAACCTCGAATGTAACTTAGCTAACAATTTAACTTATTTTTTGCCTTGCTCCGCTTCACTGCGCTCCGCTTTGTTTTTCGACATCTATGTGCACCTATAAACGCTCCTCCCGCTTTGCTCGTCGTCGCGCCTATCTTTAGGTTTAGGTCATAAGGTTTTTAAGGTTAAACACCGTAAAAATCTGAGTAACTTAACAACAAATAGTTTTCTATTTAACAATATTTTTACTCTATATTTGAAACGCTCCGCTTTGTTTTTCTATATCTTTGTGCACCTAACACGCACCTCCTCGCTTTGATCAGCGTTGCACCTATCTTTAGGTTTTGGTTCTAAAGTTTTTGAAACATTCATTTTATTTTTGTCAATATCACGAATTATCATATTTTTGGTCCGGATTTGATATTTTCGTGATTATATTATAAATCAGTATTTTATTTTTCGTATACTAAAGTAATCGTATTTTTTTACGTTCGTGTATTTAACAATCGTAATAACAAACCTCCGTGATTATTGTATCTATTCGATTTTTCATCATCATCATCATCACGACCCATCACGTCCCCACTGCTGGGGCACGGGTCTCCTTCCAATGAAGGAAGGGTTTTTTAGGCCTAGTCGACGCTGGCCTAGTGCGGGTTAGCGGACATTTGGATTTTTATAAACCAATATTAAAAAAATCGTTATTGCAATATTTTGTAAATTAGGTACATATTCGGTGTTTCGAATTCGGAAAAAAGTTTTTGGGTGTTCTCATACCAGACGCTACAAAATTCTTAAACATCATACTTTGATTTTTTTAATAGGTAATTAAGTAGTTTAATTTAAAGTTCTTTTCTTTTCACATTCATTAAAGTTAATACAGATTTCATTTTTGGAAAACATGTACTCCCACGCATTTATTCTTTGTTAGAAATCGATAGGTGAGCGAGATAAATTTATATACACGATAAAGCAAGAGCGAGTCAATGATCGTCACTGAACGAAGTTACTCGCGGAGTCTCGGTGGAACTCGAACTCATGTTACTCCCTATAGTATATGTGAGTAAGTGATAAGAAGATAAATAGTTGTCTCAAGTGATTAAAAGAAAGAAAGGAAATTAATATGGGATGAAGTTACAGAATGTAGGTAATTTAAATTATCGTTTGGTCTGTTTATGAAAGCGGGACATTTTGCCTTCGCGGGGGACAGCGGGACGGACAGCTTGAAAGCGGGACTGTCCCGCCGAAAGCGGGACGTATGGTCACGTTACTCATACCTAGTCATTTTTGTACACGAATCTAGGCATACTCTAACTCTAATGAAACTCTTCATCGTTTATCTCAAACAAAAGCCGCGTTAAACATAACCGTACACAAAACGTGCACGGTAAAAGACAAATGTGAATAGCACACAAACGGAGAGATTCTAGAGCGGCGTCCCTGACCCACTGCGGCGGCGGCGGCGGCGCGCGCGCAGGGAAAGTAGCAGCTGACTAGACCGCGTCTGTGACGTCATCATTAGTGGGTTTCTAGAGTAGGTGATTGGCGGTGTTCCTCAAGGGTGCGTCTTGGGACCCAGATTTTTCTGTGTTATATTTTTATTAAATTAATACAAATATAATTAATATACATCTATCTAATACGAATGATATGGACTTATATTTGAGTATGTGGATTTTTTTTTATATATTTTTTTGTTTTTTTTTTGACGTCCGAATGGCGTAGTGGTTAGTGACCCTGACTACTGAGCCGATGGTCCCGGGTTCGATTCCCGGCTGGGGCAGATATTTGTTTAAACACAGATATTTGTTCTCGGGTCTTGGATGTGCCCGTAAAACGGCAATAGGCCCGCCCCCTATTACATTGGGACTAGCATAACACTCTGGCGAAAAGTGGGTGCAGCAATGCACCTCTGCCTACCCCGCAAGGGAGTACATTAGTACAAGGCGTGAGTGCGTGTGTGTATTTTTTTAAATTAAAATTTCGGTTACATCAACATGACGACCATATGCATTTATGTATACCTAGGTATTCGTAGTGTATTGAAACACATCTTCCTCTAGCCTTAGGGCGCTTTCAATTTATGCGTTTCGTGTCGGACCGCTGCCGCACGCTTAACGTGCCGGTGGTTATATCTCGCTGTCGGGCCGCTGCGGTACGGTTGCAGTCCGACACCGAACGTCTAAATTGAAAGCGTAATTTACAGCCGTGCGTTTTTATCCCAGTGATGTGACATCAGTCAAGCCATGGACTCTGACGAAGAAACATTACTGTTAGTGCTCGTGTTGATCATCAAAGAGAAGCAAAAACGACGCCCCCGTAAAAGAGCAGCACCGATGTTTTCTTTAACATGTAATTCTGGTGATTTCCATAATCTTTACTAAGTTCATTTAGGTCTAAAATCACTATAATAACAATTGAACTTTACCCCGCCATGGTGGTCCAATCATCCTTCATTATGCAACAGTAATTGATGGAATTGCAAATGAATTAAAAGTTGCAAATGCCATTTAACCTGTGATCTTTGATTCTTGCCGTTTTGGCCTTTGGTTTCTATTAACCTTAAATTCCTTGTGAAAAACAGTAAATTGATATTGCGCCTCAATGCGAAATTTATACTGTTGGCTGAACTCGACGTTGTAATACTTTGTACTTCATTTCGCGTTTGCTTTGTTTCTGTGGTATTTATATTAAACAATAATCCTACTTTTGTGAAATCGGTGATTGGCGTAGTTGCCATACCGTCCATACGCTAAACGCAATCCGATACAGCGGTGGTTAGCTCCGGATAAATCACATACGTGAATGTAGGTTAACTGATCTAATCTTTACCTTTACCATCCTGGATTCCGCCGCCACCACTGACCCGCTCGACCGTTAATCGTCAATTGCGGCAAGAAAACGCTACCAATCGTATCATAACATTCGTTTACAAAATGGTACATGGAAAGATGGCCGGAAGCCCTGCACGCAACGAGCTTCCTTTAGTGAAGTATCGCCGTTTCCTTACCTATACATAATTATTACGTCCGGCGCACTTCCCGAACGCTAATCTGACTGGCCAATCCTTTGACCGAAACCTTAAACTGTTTGTCAGCGACTCCTAATGTTCATATTACTAGTTCAAAATATCTTAATTTTAAGCCAAAACTGTTTTATATATTAGTATTAATTAGTTTAAAAACAGAATACTAAATGTAACCTACACGCTATGTAAATCGTTTTTTGATAATATCTTCCGCGGGTCACCACTATACAGGCATTTAGCCTAGTGTGGAGACCACTGTAATTGGTGTTGTAATCTCTTTTAGGGTTCCGTAGCCAAAATGGCAAAAACGGAACCCTTATAGTTTCGTCATGTCCGTCTGTCCGTCTGTCCGTCTGTCCGTCTGTCCGTCTGTCACAGCCGATTTACTCGGAAACTATAAGTACTACAGTGATGAAATTTGATGGGAATATGTGTTGTATGAACCGCTACAAAAATATGACACTAAATAGTAAAAAAAAGAATTGGGGGTGGGGTCCCCCATACATGTAACTGAGGGATGAATTTTTTTTTTTCGATGTACGGTGGCCTGCGCCTAAAAGTATACAGGCGGAGTTTTTTAAATAGCGATCCCTGATGATGAAGGGACCAGCTACATCTGTTGTTAATCCGGGGACGTGTTGTGTGTGATGTGTGTAGCAGTGGTGTTTATGTAAATGTGCTTGAGCAGCATGTGAGCTTGATATCGCTATTTTAAAAACTCCGCCTGTATACTTTTAGGCGCAGGCCACCGTACATACCCGTGTGGGGTATCAATGGAAAGGTCTTTTAAAATGATATAAAGTTTTCTAAAAAACATTTTTCTTAAAGTGAACGGTTTTTGAGATATCAGCTCTCAAAGTCGTAAAAAGTATGTCCCCCCCCCTCTATTTTTATAACTACGGGGTATAAAATTCTAAAAAAAATAGAGGTGATGCATGCTAATTAACTCTTTCAACGATTTTTGGTTTGATCAAAGTATCTCTTATAGTTTTTGAGATAGGTTGATTTAACTGTAATTTTGCTGCTACGGAACCCTTTGTGCGCGAGCCCGACTCGCACTTGGCCGGTTTTTTAAATAAATTTTGATTTTTTTTTTTTTTTTGACTCTCTGAAAAGAAAAATCAGATGACCACAATTTCTTTCTCTATGCCATGTGTACTTTGTGTATTTAATCATGACTGTATCGTGTTCCAGGTGCGGACATGTCGTTCCAGGGCGAGTACGCGGCGCAAGTGCTGGGGCTTGGAGCCGAGCACGCGCGGCCGCCGCCCTCGCCGCGCCCCGCCCTCAACCACGAGAGCAAAAGGGTGCCGGAGACTAATAACATTGTGAGTGGCTTACTTTCTTCATCATCATCATATAGATAGATCATACCAAGAGAAGCCGTGGTAGCACCAGAACAACGTGAAGATGCCTACGGAGACGAACGAATGGAGACTTGTGTGGCTTTGTAGGTATAGCTGCAAGCTTTCGCAGAACCTTGCTGCGGTCCCTGGTCATCCTTCTTCAATCTGGAAGTAACCAGCAATCTGGTAGTGAAGGTTTACAGGATTTTGAGGCCAACGATAAGTGGCAGCACAAATCCGGGCAAAACCAGTGGCATGACCAGAGATTGACGGAGACCGACGATATTGTGAGTGGTTTTGCCTGACAGTAAGTGACGACAGCGTTATGCTACGGTCCCTGGTCATCCTTCTTCAATCTGGAATGGAAGAGGTGGTCAAAGCATTTAGTATTTTGAGGCCAACGATACGAGAGAGCCTTAATCTAATAATGTGTCCTCCGTCGCCTCCCGCCGGCATGATTCTGATTGTGATCCGGGATTCCATTCTGCTTTAAACTGTGACTTCAAGCTCTTCACTAACCCCTCCCCCCCCTCTGTTGCAGGCGCGCTACCCCCCCGCGGGCGACGAGGACGGCGTGCTGGACCTGCGCGCGCGCGAGCCCTCCGTCATCAGCGTGGGCTCCCAGCACTCCGCCGCCAGCGAGCCGGCTTACTTGGACGCCGTCAGGTTAGTGGGGGATGGGGACCAGGGGAGCAGCACCTCCGTCATCAGCGTGGGCTCCCAGCACTCCGCCGCCAGCGAGCCGGCTTACTTGGACGCCGTCAGGTTAGCGGGGAGATGGGGACCAGGGGAGCAGCACCTCCGTCATCAGCGTGGGCTCCCAGCACTCCGCCGCCAGCGAGCCGGCTTACTTGGACGCCGTCAGGTATGTGGGGGATGGGGACCAGGGGAGCAGCACCTCCGTCATCAGCGTGGGCTCCCAGCACTCCGCCGCCAGCGAGCCGGCTTACTTGGATGCTGTCAGGTTAGTGGGGGATGGGGACCAGGGGAGCAGCACCTCCGTCATCAGCGTGGGCTCCCAGCACTCCGCCGCCAGCGAGCCGGCTTACTTGGATGCTGTCAGGTTAGTGGGGGATGGGGACCAGGGGAGCAGCACCTCCGTCATCAGCGTGGGCTCCCAGCACTCCGCCGCCAGCGAGCCGGCTTACTTGGATGCTGTCAGGTTAGTGGGGGATGGGGACCAGGGGAGCAGCACCTCCGTCATCAGCGTGGGCTCCCAGCACTCCGCCGCCAGCGAGCCGGCTTACTTGGACGCCGTCAGGTATGTGGGGGATGGGGACCAGGGCAGCAGCACCTCCGTCATCAGCGTGGGCTCCCAGCACTCCGCCGCCAGCGAGCCGGCTTACTTGGACGCCGTCAGGTATGTGGGGGATGGGGACCAGGGCAGCAGCACCTCCGTCATCAGCGTGGGCTCCCAGCACTCCGCCGCCAGCGAGCCGGCTTACTTGGACGCCGTCAGGTAAGTGGGGGATGGGGACCAGGGCAGCAGCACCTCCGTCATCAGCGTGGGCTCCCAGCACTCCGCCGCCAGCGAGCCGGCTTACTTGGACGCCGTCAGGTATGTGGGGGATGGGGACCAGGGCAGCAGCACCTCCGTCATCAGCGTGGGCTCCCAGCACTCCGCCGCCAGCGAGCCGGCTTACTTGGACGCCGTCAGGTATGTGGGGGATGGGGACCAGGGCAGCAGCACCTCCGTCATCAGCGTGGGCTCCCAGCACTCCGCCGCCAGCGAGCCGGCTTACTTGGACGCCGTCAGGTATGTGGGGGATGGGGACCAGGGCAGCAGCACCTCCGTCATCAGCGTGGGCTCCCAGCACTCCGCCGCCAGCGAGCCGGCTTACTTGGACGCCGTCAGGTATGTGGGGGATGGGGACCAGGGCAGCAGCACCTCCGTCATCAGCGTGGGCTCCCAGCACTCCGCCGCCAGCGAGCCGGCTTACTTGGATGCTGTCAGGTATGTGCATGTGTCTGGTGTGAGGAGAACAGATGTTTAGCATCTTCGAGTTCAGTATAGATTACTCCTGGAGGCTTATTTCATCCACCACAATTGTGACCGTCTGCATCATTTGTCGTCGTCATGCACATTATGCTCTAGATTTCTCTAGTTTATCACCACTTTTGGATCCTTTCTGTTCCAGCCAGTCTTCCAGGACACGACACACTTATCTACAATATCTTCTAACAACTCCTCGTCTCCCTCCCCAGATCCACGGTCTCCGTGTACAGCGGCAACTCCAACTCGTCATCAGACCGCGACATCCTGGACCTGTCCATGCCGGACAAGAACAGCGTGACGGAGGTGTGCTACGTGTGCGGCGACGAGCAGCGTCGGGGGACCCTGGCTAACTTGTGCACCAAGCAGCCGCGCGACCAGCAGGTGCAAAATTCAAAAAGATTTATTTGCGATAAAAAGGAACATGCATCCGATGAAGTAGTGATAGTAACTGATCACGGAGGTTAAGCAACAACTGGCACGGTCGGGTTGACTACTTACCCGACAACTCTATCAGCATGGTTTTCGTGTCGGACGATCAGCAACTACGAACCATATTTGTTTTGTTGACTCTACACTGAGCGAAATGGACGCAGGCTATCAGGTGGATACCGCATTCTTTGATTTTCGAAAGGCGTTTGATGTAGTCAACAATGATTTACTTTTAATTAAATTGGCTAGTTTCGGATTTGACACAGGTCTGCTCAAATTTATTGCTAGTTACCTGGCTAATCGTAGGCAATATGTTAAATTGGGACCTTACTGCTCTGACGGCTACCACACTCGTTCTGGTGTCAGTCAGGGCAGCACCATCGGGCCAACTCTGTTCGCTCTGATGGTCAATGACCTTCCCAAAGTGCTCCAGGTATGTAAATGCCTGATGTACGCTGATGATTTAAAGATCTACACATCTATTAAAAGCACTGTCGATTGTGAATCACTACAGCAAGACATCGACGCTATTGGCCATTGGAGCGAACTAAACGATATGAATTTCAATGTGGACAAGTGTAGGGTGATGACTTTTGGCAGACTGCAAAGCCTTATTGAGCAGTCTTATACGTTACTTGGTTGTCCTATCCAGAGAGTAGAAGAGATACGCGACTTGGGTGTCTTGTTGGATCCGCAAATTTCATTTAGAAACCAAATTCTGGCGTGTTGTAAGAGTGCTAACAAGACTCTAGGTTACGTCATGCGCACTGCATCTCATTTTAGCGACACTAGAGTTGCCATGGTCCTATATAATTCGTTTGTCCGAAGTAAACTAGAATTTGACGCAATTACATGGGGCCCCTACGAGGCTAAGTATATTGTCATGATGGAGCGTTTGCTGCGTAAGTTTGCCAGATATCTATTTAGGAGGGTCTACGGATACTATCCTTTTCTATATCCGTCTCTATTTGTAATAGGCATGGTAGGTATGGAGACACTGGAAGTGCGTCGAGCGGTGCACACCGTGGTGCACTACCTGCGCCTGCTGCGGGGCGGCGTGGACAACCCGGCGGCGCTGAGCGGCGTGGGGCTGTGGGCGCCGACGCGCGGGGGCCGCCCGCGCCGCGCCGCCTGCGCGCGCCCGCCTGCCCTTGCACCAGTAGTTGAGGTCACCACAGTACGTGGACAGAATGCTCCCACTGTCAGGGCTATTTGTTATATTAATAACTTTTTAGAGCGATGTCAGGATGCCGACATACATCACACTACATTACCTGCTCTCATTAGGCTATGTAAAGTTGTACTTAGTTCCTAAGATGTATGTTATTTATTGTTTAAAATGATCTCAATTTATATAGATTTTTAATTCTGTTTTTTTTAATGTTCTATTTTATGTTTCTTTTTGTATAATTTTAATTGTATTTGTTGAATGCTAGATTCTATTTTGTAAATACATAATTGTTGTACTACCTAGCAATAATCGCGTGTTGGCCATAGCTGTTAAGCATTATTGTTTTTATAATAAATAAATAAATAAATAAGCTTGCTTGGTCCACCAACCAGCATTAGGCCAGCGTGGTGGACTAGGCCTAAACCCTTCCTTCATTGGAAGGAGACTCGTGCCGCAGCAGTGGGGACGTGATGAGTCGTGATGAGGAACATGCATACATTAACCGTGATTGGTGCCTCCTTTTAAGCCGAGCCTGTGACAGGAAGCACCGCTCTTCCGTAGCTAATAGTTAGTGCAATTACATAATTACTATTATAACAGTATTTAGGTAACAATAACAGTTTCAGTTATCAGTAGGTGCGCCTAGCCTAGTAGTGTGACGGACAGGAACAGCGTGACGGATGTCTGACGGACAAGGACAGCGTGACGGACGTATGACGGAGAAAAAATACTTGACACGGCCATATTTGACATCTACATTGCGTTCGGAGAGGTCCTTTTGTCTTACCTACCCTTAACGACATCTACCTACGAGTGTAGGAAAACGAGAGTGTGGTCTATTCGGCAGGAGTTGCCAATAGTTTTAATAGTGAATCATTTTGTTGGAATAGGCGAAGCCAGCGGAAAGTTAAAAGCTATACCTCATTCGGGGAAACGACGTAGTACTACGAGGGCTACACCGAAAAGATCGGGAATAGAATACTTAGGAATAAATTAGAGTGAAACCTTTTTGGTGTATCAAATGTAGTGTTTTTTCAAACATAATTCCATTTTCAAATTTTAAAAAAAGTAAAAAATAAAAGAGTATTGACCATTTGAATTTGACAAGTCGGTGTAAAAAATGGAGCTTACGCGGGAACATTTCCGTGCAATAATTTTTCACAAATTTCGTCGAGGTTTATCTCAAGAACAATGTCTCGCCGAGCTTGTTTCTATTTATAAACTTGAAGCACCAAGTAAAACGACTATATATCGTTGGTATTCTGAGTTTCGCCGTGGACGTTCCTCTCTTACCACAGTCCCTTCTACTGGTCGGCCAAAAACAGCGGTAACACAAGATAACATCGATGCTGTACGCCAGTTAATAAAAGAAGATAGACATGTGACATACGAGCAGATTCGGGCTTCTCTCAGCATTGGTATGACAGCCATTCAAACCATTTTACATGAAGAACTGGGTGTCAAGAAGTTAGTTTCGCGCTGGGTGCCCCACCGTTTGACCGAGGAATAAAAGTCGGCTCGTGTTAATTGGTGTCGATCTGCTCTGCAACGGTTCAATGGAGGCAGTTCAAATGCTGTCTACAATATCGTCTCTGGTGATGAATCGTGGATTTATTCATATGAGCCCGAAAGAAAACATCAATCGGCAGTTTGGGTCTTCGAAGGTGAGGTCAAGCCAACAAAAGTTATTCGCTCACGCAGCGTGTCAAAAAAAAGGGTCGCTTCGTTTGTATCGAAAACTGGCCATGTGGCTACGATTCCATTACAAGAACAAAGGACGGTTACTGCTGATTGGTACACAACAGTTTGTTTGCCGGAAGTCGTAAGAGAACTTCGTAAAACTAACCCGAATCGTCGTATAATCCTTCACCACGATAATGCAAGCTCTCATACCGCTCGCAAAACAAGAACGTTTTTAAATATGGAAAACGTGGAGTTGATGGACCATCCTCCGTATAGCCCTGATCTGAGCCCCAATGATTATTTTACATTCCCAAGAATTAAAGATAAATATGCTACGTGGTCAACGGTTTAGCGGCCCAGAAGAGGCGGTCGAAGCTTACAAATCAGCTGTTTTGACAGTATCCACTTCAGACTGGAATTACTGTTTCAATGATTGGTTTAATCGAATGAAAAAGTGCATTGAATGTCACGGAGACTACTTTGAAAAACAATAAAAAAAAAAATATTATGATATCTTTGTACTTTTTTCTATTCCCGATCATTTCGGTATCGCCCTCGTAAGAATATACGAAAGCATATGATTGGTCATAGATAAGACGCTAAGGCGCGATTACACTGTAGGTCATAATTAGTCTGTCGTTGCTCTCTGTACCGTTCGGACGTCTCCCGTGTATACTTTCGCTCTCGCCCTCGTCAAAAATGGACCACAACTTTGAAAATTTTAATGAATCATTTATTATAAATGTAAATGATAGGAGTGATGAGTCGTCAGAAAGAGATTAATAAAAAATATTATTATGAACATACACAATTTTATTTCCTACTCCATACTTTAATTCAGAAGTGTAGACACGGCTTTACAATTTTAGGTAATCACGTAGCCAAATGGGCGTGGCTAACTCATTTGTCGTCTTTGTCTTGTGTATGGAAATGTGGGACAAAGAGGGCGCTTTGCTACGTCGTTTCCCCGAATGAGGTATAGTAAGCTTAATGCGGACTAAATAATTGAATAATTCATTGAGTGTGGCAGTTTTTTACATTTAAATGTAGATGTCGCCACTGACATTAAAAGAAATCAATTCGATGATAATTTTAAATACAAACCCTACGGTAAATAATTGAAATATTGGCGAGTACGCACATAGTAAGCAACGTTGCAATACATAGATATATAATAATTGGTATATAGAGGTCTATCCGTATGAACGTCACAGCAAAAAACTGTCTTCCACCTTCCTCAACCAACCCTACTATGTATAAATATAGACTATCCCTATATATTAATGCTCAGACATCAGGAGTAGCTATCGCTGGGTTTATTGGTACTAAGGGTAAAGTATAAAAGGTCATATGCCAATTATTAACTCTGTAGCATGCTCTTATGTTAGCATGTATACTACTGTTTGTTTGTTACATGATATCATATTATTAATATTTCCGCCTTGTGTATCAACATAATTAATATGAATGACGAAATAAACAATCTTTATTACTGTATTATTTTTAGTACGAATATGGTACACTTGACCAATTTTTTTGTGTTATTCACTATCAAAATACGCTTCGAATGTTCACTGATATTGATTATTTACATTAAACGCAAAACTGGTTCTTAAACGTAGATAGCTGTTTCTATAGTAAAACAGATAGAATAGAATAGAATAGAATAAATCTTTATTCAAAGAAAACAACTTATGCTATTACATACATCCCACAAAACCAAATGTTGATATGGTTTGACTGTGGGTAAGGAGTCGCACTACATAACAAATTTATCATAGCTTAGTAGCACATATGCACATTTATATATACCTAGCTTACATTATAGTTAAACAGGAACAATTAGTTTTAGAGTTTAAGATTTATCATTCGATAGGCATATAAAGAGACGATTCAATGGTAAATATCTTGTTGGATTATATTATTATCATGAATTGAACTGGTTGACTTTATAAAAGTTTATCTCGCTTTTTTACATAAATTAAGGCAGGTCATAAGCTTATCATCTGACTTATTATCGTAATGGGTAACGTGCCTGCTTTTCAAAAATATTCACGGGTTCAAAATTAGTGTTATTTACAATTTATTTGCATAATATTTTAAGATCTATATTTATCAGCATATTATACCTATATCAGATAAATAGATCTGAATGTGTGAGAACAATCACATAACATTATTACTTTTCCTGATGTCCACGACAGACAATCATAGTATAGTGCACAAACATATAAGACCTCTCTTTATCGGTAATGGAGTTCAAATGTTCCCGTGAGAAAACCGAGGATGATTGGTGACTTTATCTTTATGACTTTGTCCCATTTTTTTATCAATTTGTCTTTTCTAGAAGTAAAATATCAAATGAAATCGTAGCACGTCACGATCTAATTTTATAAAACGACTTAATTTTCGTATTAGTGTCTATTTCATTAACATATTTAGGCACCTTAATAGTAACTAGAAAGTGCTGCATATTAGGCACCCAGCGATTAAGCCTGATCTGATGGGCCAATAGATGAGCTCACGACGCACGACTAAATATAAGCTTAAATAATCCAAGTTAACTTTTATTTATTTATTTTTCGTCGCACGTTCGTCACGCTGTTCCAGAAATATTTAAAAAATAACATCTCTAAATTCTTAATCAAATCCACATAACATCTCAACAAAGAAACCCATCGAACTACGCAGCAAAATCCACATCCGTAAACCTATAAATAACCCAAGGGCTAGTTCCCATATCGGCCGTGGTCCGACGTTAATCAGCCTCTCTATAAACAGTACAAACACTCGGTATCTGGAGTCACAGGCCACGCCGGGGCAGGGGGCGCCACTATCGCCGGGTGAAGTGGCAACAGGTTATCTGAGCGATGGAAAATATTACTGACTAACGACGTCGATTAATCAGGGCTGGCCGGCTTGTTGTTTATATAATTATAATGTTAGTGGAGTGTAGGGTTCGCGGGCTCACGTTTTCTTGGTTTAAGGTTAAACGCACACTAATGTGTAAATGAAGTTTAAAAGTTATTATTATCAGACATGCGCAATAATTTGCGCCCAATATTTTTCAGTTTTTTAAATGAAAAAGATGGTCGTGGAGTTTCTTGCCATTTCTTCTCCTGATTGATTGAGCCTTTCCGAAATGGTGTAAGTAGATTGATTTCAATATCTTAACAAATATTCAACTGTCTCATGAACTGATTTTCAGTTGGATTTCGCGGCTCGCAGTATATCGTCTGTGTGGCCCCATTTACCTATCTCTGTTTTTATCTATATTCTAATACCACTGTATATGATCATCTCTAGTATTACCCCTTTTGCATAGTTTGACGCCTGTTTCCATTATTCAAATGTGTTTATGCCCCAATCTCATATGATCTCTTTTACATCAATAAATAATTTACCTATTTTAGTTTTTCTATTTGATTGAATATTAAACCCTTTCTCAACAGTTCTCTAAAACTCTCCCATCTCTCCGTCCGCAGACGAAGCAGCCCTACTTCCCTATATTCGGCGAGCAGCACCCGCGGCCGCCGCGCTCGCGACCCAAGGACGCCGCCGGCACCGTGCGCGCCTGCGCCGCCTGCACCGCGCACCTCGTGCAGCAGTGGAACACCTACCAGGTACAGTCATCATCATCATCAGCAGGACAGGCCAGCCAGGTCACTGACGGCCCAAGGACGCACCTCGTGCAGCAGTGGAACGCCTACCAGGTACAGTCATCATCATAATCAGCCTATCATCACGACCCATTACGTCCCCACTGCTGGGGCACGGGTCTCCTTCCAATGAAGGAAGGGCTTAGGCCTAGTCCACCATGCTGGCCAAGTGCGGGTTGGTGGACCCCAACACAAGCAAGCTTGTGCTGAGCCTATGCTGATGATATGCTATATAGAGCACTGCTGGACGAAGGCCTATCCCAAAACACGTCACTGGTTGCGATCTTTAGCTTTCCGCTTCCTCACAGAAGCATAGTTACTATGAGAGGGGGTCAGGTTTCTTTGCACAGGGCCGTACGCTCCACCGAGCAACCCCCGCCGCACCTCGTGCAGCAGTGGAAAACGTACCAGGTACCCTCCAGCATCAACAGCAGGGATAGCACGGGGCGCAATTAAGACGTGACAAAAGTCTTGCATCGCGCTCACTCACATCGCGCAGCTTCAAGAGCGAGCGCGACGGAGAACTTTTGTCACGTCTTAAATGCGATCCATGCTAGCCCTTCTGGTCACTGTAGGGTCCAATGGGAAAGACCATGTGGCAGGCATCGATAAAAGTTATCATAAGAGGGCTTTCAGAGCGCGTCAGTACCGCAATAGACGAATGGTGAGCGAACAGCGTAAGGCACACTCAACGCGCATCTCAAAGAGGTATACGAAAAAAGCCTTCTCTCTATCTTTAAAACATTTAAACATGATAATAACGACAAATAAATATGTTTTATTTAACTCTGAATCTTATATTGGGACACTGCGCACTTAATTTGATAATATTTTTTTCTAATCACGTAATTGTACGAGCGCGTAGATAAAGCCACTCAAATATTAGTCGAGACCGTCTAATTTGTGTCAGCGAGAGTTAACAAATAACAATTATAGTTATTATCTAACGCGACGGAAAAACTAACCTTTGTGTGTAGTTTTCTTATTTACTGATCCTAAGTATACAAAATAGATAGGATCTGTAGAAATTTGGTAATATCGACGAAGCTAAAAATTACGGATGTTTCATTAGTGGAAGTAGGAAAGTCATTTTATATATTGTTTCTTTATTTGCGGATGTTATACTTATATCTCACCATTTTTGTTAAAGGTAATAAGTAAGTACAAGTTGATGGGGAAAATACTTCTATTCAACAACCATTCATATTTTTTTCTCTGAAATATTCGCCAAAACAATACTTATATAATGTAGAATAGAAGGTTTCAATCTTATTTACCCTTTAATTAACGTATTTTATATGGGCGTGTACGTTCAATAATATTTGGGCATGTAGAAACGTGCTTATAATATTCTCACAATATTTGGCAAACAAATCAAATAAATGATTTGATTCCACAATAGTCGCAATAGTGTATGACGTTGTCGCTACGTCACGCTTAGGCTAATATTCTAACATTTTCTTATAGAATTATATGGGATGGCTATGTGGCCAGGCTCTTTGAAATCTAATTGTTGCTCAGTAGTAGTATTCGGCGATCAGTCGGTAGACCGCCGACCCGTTGGTCCGATGACATTAGGAGAGTAACTGGACCAAACTGGATGAGAGTAGCACAGGACCGTGGGACTTGGCATAACATGGAGGAGGCCTATACCCTGCAGTGGGTTGACATAGGCTTATGATGATGATGATGATGAGTAGTATTCAGGTTCTTATATTCAACACACAGAGGGCGACATATACCTATAATATTCTTGTGTTTTAGGTTCTTTAACTACTATACTGAAAATACAGGCAGGCGCTAGTCATACACAGTAAACGTCTGGTGAAATGAGGTAAAATCGTTAGCAAATAAAACTGTTAGCGTTATTTTGTCAAGTGGTAGTCAAACAGTACGTACCACGCCTCTACAGAGTTTCTGTAGTTGTAAGACTATAGTTCCGTTACATGTAATACTTTCAAATATGGACATGATTTTTTATTATGATAATGTGTGATATGATACGTCACCATGTGGAAGTCAATTTTCTTTTTAGCGTGTCGTTGACAAACACAAGGGTTGATCAAGGGTTTGTAAAAGATTAGCCAGTCAAAATAGTGTCAGTGCTGATAGAAGGCATGGCTCACAACATTTGTTTGGAATGAACCCTGAAGTCACGCGCTTTTGGCTTACTATGCCCCTTTAGCAACACCCTGTATAATTATTTTCTTTCGATTACTTTGATTCATCACGTTAATCATTCACGTCATATCACTTAGCCTCGAAAGAGGAATACCCTGTCATATAATGTATTTACTGAATTGGTTACTAAACAAAGTAATCAATATATTTTCTTACCATATCACTAACATTTACCGTTCATATACAAACAATTACTACCTCCATGTACTTGACAGAGCAAGATTTACTCAATAAGTACATAAGGCGAGTGTTTAGGTATCTAATTATTGAAATTAAACATTCGTGCATGACCCGAGTGGCTGGGGTTTATCACAAATATGTCCGTAATAGCTAGCCAATGTCGACAGTCTAGCGGTTAAGATTACTTCTTTATTAAGGTTATAAATAAATATGATGTCAGCATTAGTTGTGCTTTCATGCAATAGAAATATAATATACTCTATATTAGCACAAACAAATCTTCATCGAGTGACGTATAACCTATTCTCTTATACATTCGACGCACATTGGTCTGTCAGCGACTGACACTAATCTGACTGACACAGTGACAAACCCTATTCTAGATCTGGTGCTACCTGATGACGTTTACTTGTGAATGTATTCTTCATAAAACCAACATTTCGTTGTCATTAGCACTCAAAGTAGTATTCAAAAATCATCCGTATCATATCACTTAAAAACCCATTACAATGATACGATATCAACCATCACATGAGGCGCAAAGCATCACCACACCCCCGAACCAGGATCGTTAAAGTCCAATGATACTTGAGCACTATCACAGCACGGGACTGATAAGAGCGAGCTACACCGCAGTCTTATTCTGACCGTCGCGGAGAGCAGACGTCTTTTACGCATTGGGTTGTAAAGTCTTACGAAACTTTCTCAAATAAAACAGTGTTTTTGTAGACTACAAAGTAATGATGGGTCCGTAATAGCTAGGATAGTGTTGTGTGCAACTGAGTGACGTATTAAGTGTTGGGTAAAGTGTCAAGTGAAGTGTGAGTGACGGACGATGTTGGATCGCAGTGGAGTGAAGGAGGAGCGACTGTCGCCGGTGGATTATAGGGTCTGGTCCTTTTGTTTTGGGGTTGGTTTTTGTTTAAACATGTGTGGTTGTAGTTGGAGACATAAGCAAAGGTTACATTTTGCATTCAATTCTTCGTTTAGGGTGTAATTTTTAATGTTTGGTTGTGGCCGATTGTTTTCAGCTGAAAAGGTTCATCTGATCTTTTATCAGAGTTCAAGTTAGACTTAGTCTTCCAGTATAGACCTACGCAAGACGTGCACGACGGAAAAAAGTGAATCTGAGTGATCGAGACTCTAAGCTTTTTTCTTGTCTTGCGCCCAGTGCTAGGATTGCTCGTTACCTTAGAAGTCTTGTTAGGTTTATTACTCTCCCTTAAGAAAGTATACTACAATCAGAGGTATATCTTGCTGTCATATTAGGACTCTTGCTATATTAAATATAGTATAATGACGCTGACTGTACAATGTACTATGTTGGGTGGCAAGTGGCAAAGTCGTATAATACATATTATTATCTAAAGTTAATTTAACACTTGTCTCAATATTTACCCGTGACAATAAAAAAGGCTAAAATATGTGCCTATTCATAAGTAAACCAACACTTAAACCTATACACCTATACAGTATATACACTAGGAATAAATGTGTGTTTTAAAACACTTGTGCAATCTTTGTAATAATAAAAAGTGGATTGAATACTTACAACAAAAGAAAATGTTTATTTATAATGTAAACTTTGTTCTATCTGTACAATAAGCATTGAAATAGGGCTAAACAAAAAACTTACACAAGAAAGTATGTAGGTAGGTACTATTTCTATAACATAAACACAGTCATGTTAAGAAACACTCACCACCCTAAAAAAAGGTTCATACAAGTTTGGTTTGTGTTTTATCTGAAAGCTACTATTGCCAATATAAGATTTATTTATTTAAATGTCATGAGACTCTTGACGTCCTAGGTCCTAGTCTAGTATTCTCGTCATCAAAATTGAATTCAGCTGTAAGATCTAGTTCAAATTTGAAAAGATATATAATATATCTTTATGGGTCACCAAAATAACAGAATAGACACAAAATACTTATATACTAGAAACATTAAGCAATAGGCGGCCTTATCGCTCGTACATGCATCTGTCAGTTACAGAAAAAAAAGTACTGAGGGCAGGTTTTTCAATGCCAGGATAAAACGTCAAATAACTATCTAACGAATAATTTTATTTGGCTCTTTATCGGCCTGGTAGTTGCTTAACCATTTTTCAATTGTGATTTGTGCTGTGCTGCTACATTCCTGTTTTATAAAATTAATGATTGAAAATAAATCAACATAATGTTTCTACATAGTCTGGTGCCTTTCGGCGATGAAATTCTTTTGCATCCCCCATACTATAATGATCAGGCCTCGTTTTGACGACTGTGACTTTCCTTTCAAATGGATTAATATATTCGTTCATTACTGCCTCTTCTTCGATCGCCATATCATCAATATCATCGAAAATATCAATTGAAAATGATGATTATTCTCTGCGCTCGTATACTTTAGAATTGGTATAAGTATAAACACAAAAAAGTACTTTCTTAATAACCTCAAATGTCAAACAATGTCAAATTATCAATCGAATAAGCACTATCTGGCGGCCCAAGCAGCAGATAGATTTATTCTCCAGGTAACTGAGTTATTGGACGAATAAGTTCTATCTGACGGTTGAAAAATTGAAAATTTCGCTATCTGTCGAATAAACGCTATCTGTTTGTCTATCTGAGCATTGAAAAATCGGCCCTTAAAGAAATTTGTAGGCGGTGTACCAAACTACAACCTACTAATAAATAAACCATACATAGTATTTGTTCGCGACTGCAGCGCCGCGACCGCCGCGCCGCCAGGTGGCGGTCGGCGGAAACTAAAAACAAAAGAACTGAAAGAATCCTCTGAAAGAGGCCTATAGAATTTTCACTTCTCAATCTGAACTCGTCACGATACGCATCTGTATAAATTGTATTATATTCAGTTTTCTTTGTAAATAAACGTAATATCACCACAAAACCTATGGATTATTAATCGCTTGAACATAAATTTGGACCTCCGGAGCCGTATAAAACAAGAAAATTGAAGAATTCGAAAATACAATATACGAGTCATCGAGCCACGTCTACTTCGACGAATCCAGTAGTACGTGCGGCGAATACGAAGTCGACGAGTCAGAACCACTGGATCAGACGCCAGATACGCTGGACGAGTATCCTGAATCAAGACATATACGAGAGAAGCAGATGTCCCACTGACGCGAGCGAGAATCCCACCACTTCGAGGCGGTCTCCACGCAGTCAGCGCGGCGTCGAGAACACGGTCAAGACATTCCTACTACATATTCCTTTGCCCTTTGCCAGAGATCTGTGTTAACATAGCTTGTGCACTCACTTTTCAGTACACGAGACCCTGCTGTTCGGCTCAGGTTGGCGCGCGCAGCACAGGATAACTGTGAGTACTCTTGCATTCTATAAACTGCCAAAATGAGTAAAGAGGATATTAGTAGAAGTAGGTCACCTTGTAATCCACGCATTAGCGACCTTAAGAAACAGAGAGGTACGTTAAAATGCAGATTAACTATATTCGAAAAGTACGTTACAAAATTTAAAGATAGTACGTTAGATAAATTGCAAAAAACCGAAGTTAGCGTTAGAATTCAGTCGATGGAGGATACATTCAAATGTTTTAATGCCATTCAGAGCGATATAGAAGGATTAGCCGATGAGGATGAGCTTATGTTGCAGTTGGATTACCGCGAGTCATTTGAGGAACAATATTTTAACCTCATAGCTATTGCTAAATGCTTGCTTGACGATGAATCGCCTAGTTCTAGTGCCAAATGCGCTCCATTCGCTAATATAAAATTGCCTGACATTAAACTCCCTTCCTTTGACGGTAGCTATGATTGCTGGCTTGAGTTTCGAAACTCATATGTAACGATGATTCATGAACGCACTGATTTAGATTGCATTCAAAAGTTTCACTACTTAAAATCGTCACTAACTGGTAGCGCTTCTCAAGTTATTAGTGCTTTAGAGTTTACTGCGGATAATTACACGCACGCTTGGGAGCTTCTCGAAAAGAGATTTCATAACGATAGGCTACTTGTTCATAATCATGTTAAATCACTTTTTAACATTCACTCGGTTAGTAAGGAGTCCCCTGGGCAGTTACGGAAGCTCATAGATACGGTGTTAAGGAACCTACGTGCACTTCAAACCTTGCATGAGCCCACGAGCCATTGGGATACGTTATTAATATATCTGATTGTTACTAAACTCGATGAGAGCTCAGAGCGAGAGTGGGAACAGCACAAGGGTACCTTACTGACTAATTCGGAGTCAAATAAACTAAAGTTAGACGATTTAATGACGTTTCTTCGCAATAGGGCAGACTTTTTAGAAATGATTAATGCGAATCAATCTAACTCAAAAAGCACAGTTAAACAAGTCACAACCGAAAGCAGAGTGGCACACGAAAAGAAAGGATCTTCACAAAATAATTATGTACACAGTTACGTCTCCACTCATAAAAATAAGTCGACAGATAAACGATCACCACGGAGCTGCGTAATGTGTAACAAAAGTCATCCTTTGTTTACGTGTTCGTACTTTCTTAACATAGCTGTAGGTGAAAGAACGAAAATTGTGCAACAAAACGGTTTATGTGTGAACTGTTTACGGGCAGGTCACTCTGTAGCAGACTGTTTATTCGGGCCGTGCAGGCAGTGTCAACAAAAACACAACAGTCTACTTCATACGAATCAAAACGATAGCAGTACCCGCGTGTTACCCGACAAAGTTCAAGAGTCGGTGTCATTGTCTAGCACACTAGGGTCGCAACCAAGCAACACAAATACGGAGTATAACGATCAGCTGTTAAACCGGGTTTTATTGTCCACCGTGCTAGTCGAAGTCGCCGGTGATAATAATAAGTATCACACTGCCCGTGCATTATTAGATAATGGCAGCGAACACAATTTCATTTCGGAGAAATTAAGTAAACGATTAAATACGAAATTAATACAGTCCACTCTAAACGTTACAGGTGTAGGTAACAAGCACACCAATTCGAGTCACTTATGCGATATCACCATGCGATCAAAGGTACAGGATTACAGTACACCTTTAAGATGTATTGTACTTTCCAATATTACCTCACACTTGCCATCTACCCGTGTAGATGTGCAAAATATACGAATCCCTGAAAATATACGGTTAGCGGATCCTAGTTTTCACGTTCCTTCAGAAGTCGAGTTGCTGATAGGTTCTGATTTATTCTGGGATTTGATAGAATCAGGAAAAATACGATTATCGAGCGGTACCTACTTAATCGATTCTAAGTTAGGATGGTTAGTTTCAGGGCCGATTCCAAACACTGACTTGCGCATGAATTATCAAGTTCAGTGCAACTTCACTCAAACGATTGATTCACAGTTACGACAGTTCTGTGAACTTGAGGAAATACCTAACAGTAAACCGAGTTTTACATTAGACGAACAAAAATGCGAGGATCTATTTACTAGTACGACAATACGGGAAGCTAGTGGTAGGTTTTCAGTACGAATGCCATTAAACGAACCAGTTGAATCTCTCGGAGATTGCCAGCCAGCTAGTCAGACGAATCAAGTGCATTTCGAGTCACTGCCTGAAATGAAACCGACAAATAATACGACGAGCTTAGTGAGTACGCAGCCTAATGATGACTTATTTGACTTCACTAAACAACGTATAGCTGCCTACTTGCTACGTTTCTGTTGCCTTTCGACGCGAGCGATTCATTTGGAGCTAGTAAGCGGTTTATCGACAAATGATTATGTTCTAGCGCTCATTCGGTTCTATAGTAAACGCGGTAAACCAATTTCGATTACTTCAGATAACGGAAGAAACTTTGTAGGCGTAGAAACGCAATTTCCCTTACTCTGTGAGAAAAATAAACGAAAGGTCATTGATCACTCGGCTAATCAGGGTATACAATTTCATTTTATCCCTCCTTACTCTGCTCATTTTGGTGGTTTGTGGGAGGCGGGAGTAAAGTCCTGCAAGAGTCACCTGAGGCGAATAGTTGGTGATGCTCGATTAACGTTTGAGGAATTTAGTACTGTGTTAGCGCAGATCGAGGCCGTCCTAAATTCCCGCCCCCTGTCGCCGCTCTCCGCCGACCCGAACGACCTCTCGCCGCTGACGCCGGGACACTTCCTCATCCTCCTCAAATTTATGTTCAAGCGATTAATAATCCATAGGTTTTGTGGTGATATTACGTTTATTTACAAAGAAAACTGAATATAATACAATTTATACAGATGCGTATCGTGACGAGTTCAGATTGAGAAGTGAAAATTCTATAGGCCTCTTTCAGAGGATTCTTTCAGTTCTTTTGTTTTTAGTTTCCGCCGACCGCCACCTGGCGGCGCGGCGGTCGCGGCGCTGCAGTCGCGAACAGTATTGCTACATAAATACTTACAGTATTTACATAATATGTATATGTGCGAAGGTATATGAGCCCTCTTTAACGTATTTTTTTTATCAGACCCACACCGGTTGCTACTGGTTTAATCCGGAACGTCAATGTAGGTACTTACTGATATTAAGTTGTAAATAAACTGATAGCTTTGAAAATGTGTGCCCTTATCTGCTGATAGCTACATTCAAATTTTCCAGACATCACGCACATTATAAATACACATAATGGACAGCGTATTTAGGCTGATGGTGATAACAATATACAGTAATGAAATGTATAAAAATAATGAGACAAGTATGTGAAATGATGCTTCAGTTTTAGTGATAAGGTACAGGTTACGGGTAGGAAAATGTCTGGATCTATTAGAATAATAAAAAACCTCTTTTGGAAAGGATAAGAAGGGCTAGTACGGGGATTTAAGACGTGACAAAAGTTCTCCGTCGCGCTCGCTCTTGAGGCTGCGCGATGTGAGTGAGCGCGATGCAAAACTTATGTCACGTCTTAAATACGCTCCGTGCTATTAGACCAGAGCCATATTTTCAAAATAAATCCACTGACGACACTTTCTGTTCCAATTACAATGCACAGTGTCACCTACATTCGGTCACATTGGCCTGCTTTTTGGTCGCTCACTGATAAATTTCCGCCCAGTATAGGTATTAATACGAAGAATAAAACGAGTGGGTATTGTTCGTAGATACAATATTGCAGCCTGTATCTGTATTGTGCTCACACACCGTGTATTTGTCTGTTTGCACTACGTTTACGTTTCATTGATACAGGTGCCTTCCCTTTAGTGTGCTGTAGATGTTTGAAATTACTATCATTTCATAAAATTTAGACTGCACACATTACCACATGTAGTTTTTCATAATAATATAGTGCAAAAGTAAGAATATCGCAATTTGCTGCTTTACATTTACAATTATGTTCACCCTGTAAGTCTTCAGGTTGCCCTCTGCCTCTAGATGTTTTCAGTGCAAATTATAATATTATTTACTTTATCTCCAAGTAGGTGTACACTTATGAAACTTTTAATTTGAGTACGTCTATTTATATAGTTGCTATTCATTAAGTTGTCTTTGTTCCAATTACGTCAGTTTCTAAACCTATAATATAGCCTTTATTTGGCAATCAATATAACAGTAATTGTCAAGAAGTTTACGAAAATTAGTAACGTGTTGGTAGATATAGTGCCTAGACTTGGTCATTTTGTATAGACGATAGAAAAAATATACATATCTTTGCAAGGGTATGTTTTTTTTGAAGGTGTTTTATAGCAAATTGAAACATCAACAAACTCAATGACTTCATAATCATTAATCAGTGTCCAAGTAAGAGCACTGTCCTCAGTAAAAACACGTCATTGAATGAAACAATGACTCCTGATAACCCTGATGACAGTTTATCTCGTCACATTGTTATAATATTGTTACACTTACATGCAGAGATAACTTTTATGGGTAGTTTAGTCCGCTGTCTTATACATCTACCTCTAAGGTAGTAAATATTTACATATTGAGCCTTTCATATTCCAGATTCCAGACTTAATCATTATGCTGTTTAAAGCTCTTGTAAAATGTGATTGTTTTATTTTACATTACTCATTAGCCGATTTTTCTCTTGCCTTTCTTTATCGGCTACAGTAAACCGCACATATTTCATTGACTTAACAATTCACCTCATCTTAATAGTTTCTTAGAAACTGTCCATTTGAGTCTTTTATATCGTCTATTCACCGTGCACTACGACAGAGAATAGGTCATGCTGCATATCGTAAGACATTGTAAAAATCGGGAACTATATTTCTTGCCAGCAAAGTTTATTTTTGTCATCAACTTGTATCAGCAAATTAAAAGATCAACCGCAACAATATATTTTTGTCCTCAAATAAATAAAAAGTGTCCTCTGGTATGAATCAGCAAATAATATCAATACAAAAATCTAAAATAATAGATGGATTGCAAAAAAATTTGAGTTCATTACATAAATAAAAACTTTGTATGCAGAATATTATTTTTGCTCCTCAAATAATAACTGCGCCCGCAGAATAGTAGATTTGCCAGCAAATATATTGACTCTAGGTCGCATGTTGCGATTTCTTTTTAATTCATATTTTATCAGCATTGCAGTAGTTACATTATGATTGGTCCAGTTATTAAAACATTATAATTCGTTAGCAATTTAATACATGAGTTTACAAATTAGCGGAGACGGTGCTATGGAGAGAGCTATGCTTGGAGTTTCTCTGATGGATCGTATCAGAAATGAGATTATCCGTCAGAGGACCAAGGTTACCGACATACTTAGTTGTCAAAATATGCAAGCTGAAGAGGCAGTGGGCTGGTCATATCTGCCGAAGAACCGATAACCGTTGGGGTAGACGAGTTCTCGAGTCAAGACCACGAACAGGCAAACGGAGCGTGGGACGCCCTCCTGCCCGCTGGACTGACGATCTTAGGCGGATAGCCGGTAGTGGTTGGATGAGGAAGGCAGAGGACCGAATGTTGTGGCACTCCTTGGGAGCGGATCTATCTCCACCAGTGGATGATTATTGGCTGATGATGATGATGATGAAAAGAGGAAGTTTAAGTTTTAATTACAATAAGATTGCTTTTGATTAGAAGAAGATTAAGGTTTAAGTTATAATTAGAAGAAGGTTGTTTATGTTGTTTTTAATTAAGAATATTGATGATTTAAACTTAATTTTTTGTTTCATTTAAATATTAAACATAACATCGAGTTATGTGGACATACCTATTAAAATATATACATAAATGTTAACTTGCCACTTGATCATAAATCCCGGCAATTTTAAGTGATTAATTGTTGAATTGATTTAAAATTGTTTGGGGGCAAAAATTTGCTGGCAAATCTACTATTTTGCCTTCAAACCTATTATTTAGCAAATTCAAAACGGATTTAATTGGCGATCGTTTAAATGACACCCGTAAAAATCTGTTGTATTTACATGTTTAATGCTCGTTATCTTTACAGTTACAAAATTAGTTACGTCTGGTTCTCCTGATATTTCACTTCAACCAGATTTTCCAGCCTTATCTGGTTTCTTATTAGATATTCAAAGCGCAAACTAAAATATTATAAACTACGAGCACAGTTTATTAGACTAGGACAATAATTTAGTGTTCCTCTTTATTTTGAATAATAATCTACAAATATCATTCAAAATAACTCATAAGTAATAGTATATTCATAGTCTAATAATCCTAAGCTTCTGTTAGGATCAATTGTAAGTGCTCCATAGATTAAATAGGCTTAATAACTCTTATAAACCGAGATATTTTTGTATATGTCGCAGGCATCTGGTTTAATCTCCTGTTTAATTGAACCGCTAGCCCGTTCATTGGATGACGCTATTCAGTTGTATGACTAGGCCGAACGTTGATTGTACAAGCGTCACAAAACTTCCAACTAGTTAGCGGACTTAAAATCAGTCAGGTGGTGAATAAAACAAATATGGCGTCTAACAGCGAACAGCTGACATAAAACAAGCACTTGTATTGTAATTTTTTGCAAATAAATTAGCTTTAAAGTGCGTTATTTATGTTAAAATTGTGTGACAGAATGGATTTACCTATTATTACACCGCCGGCGGATAGTTTCAAAGAAAAAAATGTGCTGAAACTGGATAATTATGAACAACAATATCAAGGTACGTTTATTGTTATTGTTTAGTTAATTTGTGAGATGAGAGCTTTGTAACATAGTCTTTTTGTTGACTCTTGTCTGGTCATGTTCATCCTAACCAGACATTATAAAGTTGCTATACTATATCCCATTTAACGACTTCGCTGAATAACGTTCAGTCAAGACGTTGGAGGTTACAGTCAACCACTTGACGAGTTGTTCTTTAGTCATTCAACTGAGTAGCGTCATCCAATGAACGGGCTAGCGGTTCAACCAAACAGGAGATTAAACCAGATGCCTGCGACATATACATGACTACATTAACTTATTCCACATAAAAGATAAGATGGCTAGGTAATGTTTTTATCTTAATTTCAAAAGGCATTCGATACTGTCCAATCTACTCATAATGGATTTGATTTAATTATGTCTCAGAGGAAAAATTATATGGTAGGTCTAATCACATTTTCCTACATCACGTGGCTAACATATTAATGTGTTGTTAATTAGAACTGTAATAATGATCCTGGAATCAGTGGGAGTGTCTCAGGGCGTGGACCTTTGACCTACGCTATTCAAAATAATAATATGTTTACAACTCAGTAGCTATTGATCGATAACGTTATAAAACAAAATCACTCGTGTCAATTGACTTTTTACTGTCATTATTTACGACTCTGTTTACGTCGTTATTATATATTTTATTAGATTAGATGTTTTATAATTAAATGACTGCGTAAATAGTTCTATCCATGTGATCTTTGCATAAATTGACTTTCAACCACTGATTGCTTTTAAATGAGTCACAATATTCATCATTGATACCATAATATTTAAAAAACATAACGTACTTATTTCTATCAAAAACAACAAAAAAACACACACACACTCACGCCTTGTACTAATTTACTCCCTTGCGAGGTAGGCAGAGGTGCATCGCTGCACCCACTTTTCGCCAGAGTGTTATGTTAGTCCCAATGTAATAGGGGGCGGGCCTATTGCCATTTTACGGGCACATCCAAGACCCGAGAACAAATATCTGTGTTTAAACAAATATCTGCCCCAGCCGGGAATCGAACCCGGGACCTTCGGCTCAGTAGTCAGGGTCACTAACCACTACGCCAATCGGTCGTCCGCCAATCGGTCGTCATTCTATCAAAAATACTCTATTAATCTAGTCTAGTAAAAGCAAAGCTTTCGAAATCCAGCCTTATCTAACCCAATACCCCCAACCCAACAAACATATTTATATCTGCCAGCGTCGCCAATAATAAGCCAGCCCATCCCGGCTATCCGTCCGCCGGCAACCCCTCGACCCTACGTTGCGACACACGACCTCGCTCCGCAGATAACTGATAACCTCTGAGCCCCGTTGTTCCGAGCGGCACCCACGTGTCACGTCCTCAGATATGTGTGCTGACCTCTGGAGAGTTGAGTCTCTAGCTTGATGAAAACGCGCTGTGGTAGCTACGGCTTTGTAGGGATGTTTAGAGATATAGGCGGACGTAGGCATTACGTTTTGGTGAAGGTGGAGTGACCTCCAATTGATGGCCGTACAGACGTAAGACTATGACTTGGAAATAACGGTTGTTAGTAATGTCTAAGAAATACAAGGGCGTAACATTGATATCAAATTAATTTGTTTATAATTGATTCACCCTTTAGGGTAAAGCGGGTATTCTAAGTTAAATCTACTGTATGCAACGAATAACAAACTGTATGTAATTTAATTC
This sequence comes from Plutella xylostella, assembly GCF_932276165.1. Lineage (NCBI taxonomy): Eukaryota > Metazoa > Arthropoda > Insecta > Lepidoptera > Plutellidae > Plutella > Plutella xylostella. Next base: position 8,619,943 of record NC_064000.1, on the reverse strand, counting down.
TGTCTAGTCAGGTAGATTGTTTCCCTCTTATCTAAATATTTTTAGACTTATCTTCAATTGATTTATTGATTTAATTACAACGGATATCGTATCTGCTGTTTCATCATAAATATTTATAAATATAGTTTCCATATATTTCTGATCTAGATTATCACTAATATCTGCTAAAAGATTAAAATCTAGTTTATTGAACAAGTCTAATTCACGTGATCAAGTGTACTTAATGATAAGATAACGATTTTATAATGCCGATCGTTCATTACAATCTTAAGTAGTTAAGTACCTACTTATGAGCATCTAAATTATATTTATCTTACAAATCTTTATCTTACAAACATTTACTTAGATTTAAAGATTAAAACCTATGTAGTTTTAATGAAATCGTATCCGGTTCTGTATAAATAGAATTTAAGATATATTTTCCGCAGTGGCCCATAGATTTGACCAGTTCCTTATGAATCTGATTATGATATGAAGATGATTGTATACTTCCGGATCCCTATTTATTAATATGACAATAATTAATACTCAACAATGTAATTAAAACTCAGAATGTTATGCCTCTCCTACCGTATATTTAAGTACTTCAAAACTTCAACCTTTACTTTGACAAATGAGTAAAAACTTGACTGTCACTTTTTTATTCTGATATCCATGAATCCCATGATGTATAACTCCTACCTCTTTCTTACTTGGCTTCAGACTTTGTCTTTTAATTAAATTCAAGTCCGTGTATAATTGTCTGTCTGCAAATCTGTAATCCATATAATTTCATTCATCATTTCTCTCCGCCTCTAACAATAACTTGTCTTTTTCTCTGCCCCCAGATACAATCCTTATAATTATGTATATTCATCCTTCTCTCGACCACCAACAATAACTCCTCCATTTCTCCGCCCCCCAGATGCGCGGAGTCCCGTGCGCCGAGCGAGTGTACAGCCTGCGCAGCCGCCCGCCCTCGCAGCTGCCGCCCTCGCCGCTGTCGCTGGCCAGCAGCGGGGACAAGCCGCCCGCCACGCACTCCCCGCGGGACAAGCACTCCGCCAGGTGAGTAGAGAGAGTCACTAGCTGTTGGTGGTCTCAAGGAGTGAAGGGTTGAGCCGTTTATGGCGCTGGACATTAGAATCAGACATCGTCAGGTGAAATAACGTCAAATTAAGACCAAGGTAACACTGTGCCTTTTCAAGCTATGATAGGTAAAATTAACAGCCGAAATTTTCGCAGATTGACCTTTTACATTTTCAGACTTGTTCTTGCGCTCCAACTGCCTACCTAAACAAACACATGTAGATTTTAATGTCGGTTATTTTAGTTTCCCTCCGAATCGTCTTATTTCAGATGCGATTTCTCCGCTCTCTTCTCCCATGACTAATAACAATAAAGGTGTCATCTGCGTATTAGTCATAACATAACATGATTTCTAGTGTACTAATCAGTTATTCCCCATGTTCCAGCTTCGTGTGCTACGTGTGCGGCTGCTCCACGGCCAGCTCGCAGCTGAGACTGGTCTACTGCTGCGAGAACCGCGAGCGAGAGCCCTACTACCCCTTCATCAGCAGCCTCACGCCGCACGCCCTGGCCAGCCCCATCAGCCCGCAAGGTACTAGCCGGTACTACCGTCAAGTAGTTAAACTGGTGAAAAATGCAATCACTTCGTATCACACTGAGCTGGCTTGCAATAGTTAAAAGTGAACAACACAGGTTTTAACATTCTGGCATGAACTTTATGAAGCTAGTTCCAATATTTGATTTAAGATGGCGCTTAAATTAATAAAAGTCGATATTTAGCGCCATCTTTTAACTGTTGGAATAATGATATAAACCAGTACAATATTGTGTGATTGTATTCTATTTAAGAAAAGCAATGTGCTCTATGTACAACTGACATCTTCCCTCTTTATCGTCTTACCTGTCTAACCGTGTACATCCAAATAAAAATCCAAATTACAAAAAGTAATCTAGCTGTTTTCACTTACGCCTACCCAATAGGTTATGGGCCCAGAGCTTAAATAAAACACTGAGCATATTATTTTGATAATATTTAAACTAATTATCGTAAAATAGTGAACTGTCATGAGTATGGCGAACACAGCGGCGACTGTTTTTCCTCTAGAAAAACTACGAGGTATGGATAATTATACTAATTGGAAATTTCAAATGAAAATGTTACTTATACACGAAGATCTTTGGGATTGCTGCGAAAGTGAGAGTTGTTCAGACGAAAAGCGTGTACAAAAGGCTCTCGCGAAGATATGTTTGTCGGTGCAGCCGTCAATATTCACATACGTAAGAAACGCGAGCACAGCTTACGAAGCTTGGAACAACTTACAGAAAGCTTTTGAAGACAAAGGATTGTGCAGAAGGTTAAGTCTTTTGAGGATAATCTTCGCGACAAAGTACGATCAATGTCAAAGCATGGAAGACTACATAGGCAGGGTGAGTGATGTCTCACAGCAACTTACAGACATAGGAGCACCTCTAGACGACGATTTCCTGGCGGTAATATTGCTTAGTGGGTTGCCACCTGACTACGACCCACTGATAATGGCACTTGAGAACTCGGATATCAAGCTGTCGAGCCAAGTTGTCAAAGCGAAATTACAACAAGAATGCCAAAGAAGAGCAGGTAAAGATGAATCGGCCACAGCACTTGTAGCAAAGAAGAATTTCAAATGCTATCGCTGCAAGAAACCAGGACACAGTATCAAGAACTGCCCAAAGAAGTCAAGCACTCCGAGCAACGACAACAAATCTACTAGCTGTCAAGCAAAGGGGCGAATGGAGCGCTGATGTTGAATGCACTGTCAGCGGAGATGCGGCGTGATCGATGGTACCTGGACTCCGGGGCGACGAGTCATATGTGTGGAAACAAATCAATGATGACTGATTTCCGTGAAAGCAAGCCTGTTGCAGTATGCGTTGCAAATGGTGAGCAGATCTTTACAGCCGGACAGGGTAATGTTAAGATTCAATTGGAAAAAGTAAAGACTATCAGCGATGTTCTGTATGTACCTAAACTGACAGCCAACTTGTTATCTGTCAGTGCTATAACTAAAAAGGGTTATAGGGTTATTTTTGATGATAAAAGTTGTAAAATATATGATGATGGTGAGATTATTGCCACAGCCAGTCATGTAAATGGTATGTATCAGTTGAATGATGGAACATCAGGTAGGGAGCAGGGCAACTGTTTTGTTTGTCCACAGATTGAATCAGATTTAAGCAGTGAGTCTGCTGTTCCTGAGGAGAAGGAGTTATCCATGGCGGCTAAATCTGGGAACAAAACTACCCAGGATACTTGGCATCGCCGGTTGGGTCATCTGAATGCCAGAAGCATGCGTCTTCTGAAAAATGGTATGTGTGATGGTGTTGATTATGACGTAGGTAAATTTGAAGCATGTGTTGCTTGTGTCAAAGGTAAACAGAGTCATTTGCCGTTTCCGAAGGCATCAAAGAGCAGAGCCACAGATGTGTTAGGGCTTGTACATACGGATCTGTGTGGTCCGATGCCTGTGCAATCTTTCAGTGGTGCTAAGTATGTATTGACGTTTATCGATGATTACAGTAGAAAGACGTTTGTTTATTTTCTAAGAAATAAAAGTGAAGTTTTCGAAAACTTCAAATATTTCAAGGCAATGGTGGAGAATCAAACAAACAAGAAAATCAAGGAGCTTCGTAGCGACAATGGAGGTGAGTATGTTAGTTCTCAGTTCCGGGAATTCCTCAAGAAGCATGGCATCCGACATCAAACTACTATCCCGCACTCGCAAAATGGTGTGGCAGAGCGGGCAAACCGCACGATCGTCGAGAAGGCCAGATGTATGCTACTGGACGCTGGACTAGACCAGAGGGTATGGGCAGAGGCTGTTAATACGGCTGTATATTTAAAAAACAGAAGCCCAAGCCGTGCTGTGCCTGGAGCTACCCCTGAACAGAGATGGACCAATCAAAAGGTAAATCTAAGCCATTTACGTACTTTTGGTTGTGTAGTGTATGCTCTTACCGAGAATCGAACAAAACTAGATTCCAAATGCAAAGAGTACATATTCGTCGGTTACTGTGAGGACAGTAAGGGCTACAGACTGCTAGATCCTTGTAATCCAAGTAAGTGCATAAAAGCTAGAAATGTCACATTCTTCGAAAATAAGTTTTTAAAGAAAGTTAGTAATGATGGTGACATGTTCTACATGGTGGAGTTGGACTGTTCGGCAAATAGCAGCGAGGAAAGGATGCCATCTGATGGTTCCGCTGCTAGTGCAGGTCCTTCTCCAAGTCAGCAGGTTGTGCCTACAGAGAGGCGAAGCGTGGTGTCAAGGGCATCAAGTTCTGAGTTGTCATTGTCAGACAATGAAACGTCAGGTTCTGATCCCACCTATGTACCAGGAGACTCTACGTTGGATTCTATGGACTCCGACTGATGTGTGAGTTCTCAGGGTGAATCGCATCGTAAGAGCGGCCTAGATGTCAAAGGTTAAGTTGATGCGATTGGGCCAGCTGCGAGATTGTCCGTAGGTGATATAAAGGGTACGTCTTTAAATTAGGTAACTCTGTTACTTCATGGGAGAGAGTCTTAAACAACTAACAGTTGCCCTCTCCAGTACCAAAGCTTGATATTATAATGTACTTTGATTTATAAGTTGATAGGTACTTATGTGTTTTATAGGGTAAATGCTCCTGTTGTTGTACCTACTTATATTTTTATAGGGTAAAAGCCCCTATTGTTGTGTTACTGTTTTGTTGTTATTTGAATGTTTTATTAAGGGCCACTATTTTATGGAGACTGATTTTATTTTGAAATGATTTTGGTTTCTGTTATAAGTACTTTTGTTTTTGTAACTTAAGTTTGTGAATTAGTTTCACGTGTAAGGAGTAAGGTCACAGTACATATTATTATACTGGTTTAAGGGCCACTGTTGGAATAATGATATAAACCAGTACAACCTTATTGTGTGATTGTATTCTATTTAAGAAAAGCAATGTGCTCTATGTACAACTGACATCTTCCCTCTTTATCGTCTTACCTGTCTAACCGTGTACATCCAAATAAAAATCCAAATTACAAAAAGTAATCTAGCTGTTTTCACTTACGCCTACCCAATATTAACGCACACACAGAAGTCTTAGTAACGAAACAAGGTTTATGTAGTTCAAGGTTATTTTATATAGGTGCCGCCTAAGTGGGAGGGTTGTAGTTATAGCTATATAGGGGTGTCAGGAGTACTTGACCTTCACTGTACTAGCCAGCCCGGCAGTACAGCCGGGCCCTACTACCCCTTCATCAGCCCGCAAGGTACTAGCCAGCCGCCCTACTGCCCCTTCATCAGCAGCCCCATCAGCCCGCAAGGCACTAGCCAGCCGCCCTACTGCCCCTTCATCAGCAGCCCCATCAGCCCGCAAGGTACTAGCCAGCCGCCCTACTGCCCCTTCATCAGCAGCCCCATCAGCCCGCAAGGTACTAGCCAGCCGCCCTACTGCCCCTTCATCAGCAGCCCCATCAGCCCGCAAGGTACTAGCCAGCCGCCCTACTGCCCCTTCATCAGCAGCCCCATCAGCCCGCAAGGTACTAGCCAGCCGCCCTACTGCCCCTTCATCAGCAGCCCCATCAGCCCGCAAGGTACTAGCCAGCCGCCCTACTGCCCCTTCATCAGCAGCCCCATCAGCCCGCAAGGTACTAGCCAGCCGCCCTACTGCCCCTTCATCAGCAGCCCCATCAGCCCGCAAGGTACTAGCCAGCCGCCCTACTGCCCCTTCATCAGCAGCCCCATCAGCCCGCAAGGTACTAGCCAGCCGCCCTACTGCCCCTTCATCAGCAGCCCCATCAGCCCGCAAGGTACTAGCCAGCCGCCCTACTGCCCCTTCATCAGCAGCCCCATCAGCCCGCAAGGTACTAGCCAGCCGCCCTACCTCCCCTTCATCAGCAGCCCCATCAGCCCGCAAGGTACTAGCCAGCCGCCCTACTGCCCCTTCATCAGCAGCCCCATCAGCCCGCAAGGTACTAGCCAGCCGCCCTACTGCCCCTTCATCAGCAGCCCCATCAGCCCGCAAGGTACTAGCCAGCCGCCCTACTGCCCCTTCATCAGCAGCCCCATCAGCCCGCAAGGTACTAGCCAGCCGCCCTACCTCCCCTTCATCAGCAGCCCCATCAGCCCGCAAGGTACTAGCCAGCCGCCCTACTGCCCCTTCATCAGCAGCCCCATCAGCCCGCAAGGTACTAGCCAGCCGCCCTACTGCCCCTTCATCAGCAGCCCCATCAGCCCGCAAGGTACTAGCCAGCCGCCCTACTGCCCCTTCATCAGCAGCCCCATCAGCCCGCAAGGTACTAGCCAGCCGCCCTACTGCCCCTTCATCAGCAGCCCCATCAGCCCGCAAGGTACTAGCCAGCCGCCCTACTGCCCCTTCATCAGCAGCCTAGTAGTAGAGACAGCTCCATCAGTTCTCAATGCGTCCCTGCTGCCCCATCAGTACCACTAGCGGCTGCCAAATTATTTCGCTTCTTCAACGTTATGGCAGCCTATTCTAGCCATAAAGTGTCGATGAAAATGAAAGGATGGCAATGAAGTGAAATCTATACCTATAAGTCGCATTTCCAGGTTTGGTTTGAGGTTTCTTTCTTCACCAGTGAACGCTCGATATTTTTAAAAAAGTTTGTAATGTTGTCTTTACTTCATTATAATGTGTGACGAGTTAATTTGTGACTGTTGTGGGTTATCTTTTACCGATTCTTTCGTTAATGGTATTTGTAATAAGTACAAAAAGTTACGTCAGTATTTCATCTTCCAACCGTTCAATAATGTACCTTATTCCGTTGCAGGCATGGTGCAAATCTGCGCGTCGTGCAACAAGAGTATTCCCCTCAAGTACCCGCCGTACGGAGACGCCGAGCCCGCGCCCGCCAACGACAATACTAATAATATACGGTAAATAACAGTTTCTACATAGACTTGCATTGCGTGGCTTGTTGTATAATAGTATACTATGAGGATAACTTATAAATCTATGATTCGTACCCCGCAAAGTTGCAAACAGAGTCCGTAAATAGTCCACTTCAGGACATGGGTCTCCTGTAAACCTGTAATACTGAATGATTATTGAAATAATTTCCACACTAAACAAACATTCACGAAGACGGCCGAATGACGTAGTGGTTAGTGGCCCTAACTGCTATGCCGAAGGTCCCGGGTTCGATTCCCGGCTGGGGCAGATATTTAAAGACAGATATTTGTACTCGGGTCTTGGGTGTTGATATTTCTATTTAATATGTAACTATCTATGTATTTGTGTAGATATATCAGCTATCCGATACTCATAACACAGGTTCTGCCTAGCTTGGGGTCGAATGGCGAAAAGAAATATCCGCCGTGGCTCTCGGCACAGCAGACAGAATCAGAATCATTACACGACTGATTATGAATTTAACTGTACAACAATTCATAATTATTATCTTGTATTTCCAGGTTCAAGCCCTACGACATAAAGTCTCCATCGAGCGTGACCAAGCGGCCCAGCAGCGCCGCGTCCAACGGAGCGCCGCCCGAGCACGGGACTGGACTTTATAGGTATTATTTATTTAGTGGCATATCATGTCCTCATGGCTGAAATCGGAATAGATTAATGACGCGACTGGGTCTGCTATGGTATATAGATTCCAACAGTATTCAGAATAGTGCCGCTCAGAGGCCGGCCATGTGTTGTATCTTTATAAAATAGTATCATGGCCGGACAAGTAATTTAACCACCCCGTGATTAATTTAATCAATAACCTTCTTATTAACGATTTTTCTCCTCAAAGGCCCCATTCTGTCTATGTCATTTACTCGATCTTGCGCTGTCTCTGCATTTCCCGCCAGATGTCTTCTTTAGATCACCCGTCCATCACCATCACATCATCGTCCGTCAGCAGAAACCTAGGTTTTTAAAGTTTATTTAATGCGAAAATATCTGTAAGTGCTATAATAATGATGCTACCAATTGCATTCAGTTTTAGTATACAATGTATGAATTATGCGAAAGTAGATTAAATGCTAATTAATCATTTTCCCTACCCCCAGATGCTACGTATGCTGCGGCCTATTCCCCCAACAGTCCATGGAGTGGCTGTCCACCATGGCTGAATACATGAACTCTCACGCCATGCACTTCCCGTGCCTGGCGCGGGGGGCGGGCGCGGGCGCGGGGGCGGGGGCGGGGGCGGGCGGGGCGCGAGTGCTGGCCTGCAGTAGATGTGTGACGCATCTGACCAGGCAGTGGGAGCTGCTGGATCAGGAGAGGGTGCCTATTGAGCATAGAAGGTGAGTGCGAAACGTGTGCGAGTTTTTAATCTGACATCAGGGGGTCTAGTACAGGTTTAATAGTTTGTCGAAAACTATAAAACTTTACGTTTTCTCGCATACTAAGTGGCGCCTCTAATGGAAACTATCATGAAACTTTCGACAGAGAATGACAGGAGAAAACGTAAACTTTTTTCGTTTTCATAAATAGCTAAACCCGTACTAGAGGGGCAAGCCATCACTTAATTTTTCATAGCTTAATTTTCGCTTCTCACCCTCGTTTCGTCAGTTTTTAATTTATTTTTATTCTGTGTCGACACCCATGGATGATTTGCGTCCGTCGCGTATGAATTCGTTCACTCAAATCCGCGTCACTTTGAACGCGCTGTTACGTTTCATATATTTTACGGTCCGTCCGTTGCGTGGGTTATCCTGAAATGGCCCTAACAGGAAAGTTGCCACATTAGATGCTTTTCTTTCTCTGCTTATCTTTTCGTTTTTTTAATAACATTCCATTATATTCTTTCTAAGCTTGTCGTTGTTCCTCTATTAATAATCCTGTGTTTGTCATCCCAGATACAACATCCCGTCGCCCCTGCCGTCTGCGGCGGCGCCCGGCGAGCGCGTGATCCCCACGCCGCCCTCCACCACCTCCGAGCGCACCGTCGCCAGCAACACCGGTCAGTACAGTACAGTCCACTAGAGCTGACCCCCTCCGCCGTCGCAGCAACACCGGTCAGTACACTGCGGCTCACTAGAGTTGACCCCCTCCGCCGTCGCAGCAACACCGGTCAGTACACTGCGGCCCACTAGAGCTGACTCCCTCCACCGTCGCAGCAACACCGGTCAGTACACTGCGGCCCACTAGAGCTGACTACCTCGACAGTACAGTGCGCACGGGAGCTGACCATAATTACGGGAGTGAGCAGAAGGACCCTCATTTATTTATTTATTTTTATTTATTTATTTAAACTGGAACACCAGTAGCTTATACAACTAACATTTTTAAAACAGATATTAAAATTATAATTTCGTTATAAAAGCCAATTAAAGGTGTACACAACATTCGTAAATTATCTAAGACAACTTAAAATAAAAATTTATATAAAATTAACAATTTTTTAACTTAACTAAAATATATAAAATGTTTTTCTAAGTACCCTCATGGATTATTGACAAGAGTGTAGTCGACGCGTGACAAAAGGGCTCCAAAGTCCGATTTTATTACACTCACGGGCTATGAAATAGTTCCACTCACAAAATTCCGACACCAAACGACCGCAATTTTTCAAAGTTTTAATTTAAATTTTAACAAATTATTAATTAATTTAAAATGTTTTTAGTTGGTAATATCCTGATGCTCTGTTAAATGTACTTCAATGTTACAGAAGGCGTCGTTAAGCTAGCCTTTTCCGTTTAGGAGTAATATGGTGCTTTTTTGAGTGGAACCTTTTCATTGCCCGTGAGTGTAAAATCTACTGCTGGGTAACGGCCACTTTCAAAATTCTTGTGGGTTGGAGGCGCCATACAAACGAATATATCAACTAAAGACTCGAGCACAAAATATCAGTCGTTCAACACATAGCACGTATTGACAACAGCTGTCATACTAATCCTAGGGAACAGTACCCGTATCATGAAAATTCGAGCTAACGAATAGAATCGAATGCGAGTGCGACTATTGTCAACTTGACAGCACTTTCGAACACTTTTTACCTTTCGAATGAGTTTCGAAAAGAATGACCACAGAGTACATAATATTATTCTGACAAAGACCTATGGAATGATAGCTGTCAAACTTTCGCAAATCTGTACACCGCAATACACCGCCATTTTGTTGTTGACAGGTTGACAGCACTTTCGAATAGACTATCGAATAGAATGTGCTGCGTTTTTTTCCGGATCGCTCTACAGAGTGGTAGAAAAACGGGATGCAAGAAGCGTACGCCAAAACGTGATAAAAGTTTAACGTAGCGCTCACTCGCATCGCGCGACTTCGAGACTTAGTGCCGCGGAAAACTTTTGTCTTTTCTTGCGGTCCTTGCTAAAATTGCAGATTGCAAGATAAACTATTTCGGCCATGCTACATACTTACGCTTCTTTTATATACCATTAAAAACTAATATTTGTCTTTATGTTGCAGCGTGCACATCGTCCATCTACTGCTACCTGTGCGGGCTGCACTCGGACTTCACTCTGGCTCGCGTGCTGTACGGGCAGCCGCAGGGCAACGCGCCCTTCTTCCCCTGCCTGCTCACGCACCAGGTACTGTATACTCTATGTATGAGTTAGGAGAGGCCTATGTCCAACAGTGGACTATAGAAGGCTGAGAGAGAGATGTATCCAGCCGCATTGTTACCAGCCCGCAGTCGTTAGCTATTGAACGTTGCTCCCAACTGAGGAGTGACATAAGAATGTTATTTATAGTCTTTAGCCTCTTAGCCCAACTCATTATCACTTCTATCGCCCAGCTTCGCGTTGAAGTCCCCCATAACAATACTAAAATGCGACTTAGAAGTCTGCGTGGTTTTTGAAATGTGCTCATACAGAAATTCTTCTTCGTCGTCGGGTTGTGTCGAGGTCGGTGCGTAGACCTGTATGATCGTGAATTGAATTTAAATTCGTAGAACACACCTATACTACATAGTTGAACTGTGTCTGGTAATCTTCCAGTTTTGTACCCTTTCATAATACGATTTCAGCGTGCTGTATTGTTGAGTAAATAAACAATTATTATATTGCAATCCGAGAGGTGTATTGTGTAAATAACAATGTATATTATTATTAATTCCAGAGTCACGCGAACGCGGAACAGCTGCGGGAAAACGGGTCTGCGCTCGTGTGTACCTTCTGCTACCACTCGCTGCTCAACCAGTGGCGGAGGTGAGCCCTTAGCTCTAGTATTTACTTACTATAGTGAAACATAGATAAGTGGGACCAGAGGGGCTAGTACGGGGCGCATTTAAGACGTGACAAGAGTTTTGCATCGCGCTCACTCACATCGCGCAGCCTCAAGAGCGAGCGCGACGGAGAACACATGTCACGTCTTAATAACGCCCCGTGCTACAGGGCCTGGATAAATGAGAATCCTCCATGTCTGGGCCACATGCTGGCTGCTGAAGTTCACAACTCATTGTTAGCGCAAGACTGTAGTACTTAATTACGCTTGTTTGTGGGAGAAGACAGACTTAGGACATTTTACCTGTATAACAGATACAACTAGTAGGTACATAAATATTTATGAAATAATTCTAGTTTAGGTTAGATACCAATATATCCCATTCCACGGGACATCTGACAGAACCCTTATTACATTCGAATAAGGGTAGTTTTTTGTTTGTATCAGATGTTATACCCCGTGGAATGGGATATAATTAAAGAACTTTGACTATTGATTTTATTAACCTTACTTTCCAGAACAGTTGCTAACATTATAATAATGTCTGTAATAATTTCCAGATACGAGGCGGTGGGCGGGTACCCGCCGGAGCGGCGCGTGTACAACACTCATGACTACCACTGCCACCTGTGCGGCATCAAGACGTACCGGAAGAGAGTTAGAGCACTGCCCATTAAGGTACCTACCCACATACCAACCTAACTCTAAGTACACAGAATATTTGGCAAGACAACGTTTGTCGTCGTTGTAGACATCAAGGTACCATTTATACCAACGTCACTCTAAGTACACAGAATCATAGTTGAGTATGACAAGATTCGTAGACAGTCGCTGCTGTCGCTTGGCCGTCGTCGCTCGGTAGCGATATCCAGATTCAGATATCCTACCGCATCTGCTTAGTGTGTGGACACTTTTAAGGCTATGGGAGCGTTATTCGCCGGAGCGGCGCGTGTACAACACTCACGACTACCACTGCCACCTGTGCGGCATCAAGACGTACAGGAAGAGGGTCCGAGCACAGCCTATCAAGGTACCAGTTATACCAACCTAACTCTAAGTACACAGAATCATACTTCAGTATGACAAGATTCGTAGACGGTCGCCGCTATCACTTGGCCGTCGTCGGTAGCGATATCCAGATTCAGATATCCTACCGCATCTGCTTAGTGTGTAGAAACTTCTAGACTCCGCCAGAGTGGTCGAATTGATACCATATGTAATGTATGTAATGTACAACACTCACGACTACCACTGCCACCTGTGCGGCATCAAGACGTATAGGAAGAGAGTTAGAGCACTGCCCATCAAGGTACCAGTTATACCAACCTCACTCTAAGTACACAGAATCATACTTGAGTATGGCAAGATTCGTAGACGGTCGCCGCTATCGCGTGGCCGTCAGTTGGTAGCTTTAGACCCCCCTCGTCGAAATTATACCGAATACGTAATAATATGGGAGGGATGCTGACTCCTTATCGCTTGTCCTTCAAAAAGCAGAATTGTATAAAATTAATTTGGTAGTTCCACAGATTACCACTGGAATCTCGCAAATTTACCTGTGATTTTTGACAGATTATCCTGGGCATCCGGCACCCCCAATCTCTTTTGTGCTTGTTACATATAATATGAATATTAATTGATTATTTTTTTGTTGCAGGAATTCCCGTTCTTAGTGCAGCGGCGGACGGAGAACTCGCTGTTGTTAGAGAACGGCGACTACGCCGTCGTGTGCTTAGACTGCTACGAGAGCTTACGGTGAGTCACTATCTAATACGAGTATGTAAATATACAAATATGTGATGAAAGGTGATGAATTTTAAGTAAAAGCTTTCTTAAACCAAGCACCTTATGATATATTTATCTTGTAATGAAGGGAATCTTTTTTCATTGATATAAGCGTATAAGTACGCCTAATATTAGAAGAAGAAATCATCATTCATCATCATTATCAGCCCGTATCTGCCCACTCCTGGGTTTAAAAAAAATAGCAACTATTTTTTTCAAGTGGAAAACAAAATCTTTTCCACTTTTCTCGTATTTGATATGAAAAACACTGTTAACCTCGGATGAACCCCTTATTTAGTGCATCGGCCCATTAGCGCCCTTGCTACGCTACTACTACAGTCGCACTAAATAATCCGCTTTCACACATTGGTTAACAATGTACTATTCTCCCCACCAGAACGCAAGCGCAAGACTACTCGCGTCGCGGCGTCCCTGTCGAAAAACGCGAGTACAACTGGCTGCAGCAGCCGCCGCCGCCCGAGGACAGTGCTGATGTGACCATCGCGCGCCTGCCCTCCGGACACCGCTCCGACCGCCTCGTACGTACCCCCTCCCCACAGATACATGTGCCTCTCGAGGACATAGATAATGTTACCCCGAGTGTTCTTAGCCATGTTTTATCAAAATCGGATTGGCCGTTTAAAAGTTGTGTGACTTTTCGTGTTGGAATTTGGAGGTCTTTAATGTTAGGTTATAAACAGACAGTTGTAGTGACGGCTTTGACGATTTTGTGACCTTTGAGAGTTCGCTTTAGAGCTACCGGTGTTGATTATGAAGGCTCAAATTCTAATTTTAGAGCTGTCAAACTATACATTTTGCCAGCGAAAAATGAGATCTGCGGATACACACATTGAGTCGAATTTTAAACAGATATTTTAAGGTTTGACAGCATTAAAATTGGTGCCTTTATAAACGACATCACTGTCTTCACTATCTGATTCTAAACTTGCACATTCTCCATCAGATACCTCAACCGCTGGTGTTATCCCGCTCGTCGTCCAAACGCAATAGTCCCAAGACGACTCCAAACAACGACCGCCGCCTCGCCGCGCCCAGAAATGACAAGCACGATCAAGGTTAGTCACATACTTATACACGTTATCATAAAATAACGAGTACTAGTACTACTTCTGTACTTTTTTTTCTATGACGTTATACACTAGGAATGATAACTTTTGAAGACCCGTGGGTCGGGAGACCCGCGGCCCGCTGTGAGCGTATCACGATTATTGTTGACTCTAGTCGATAGGAGTTTGTATTTTTGTATGCGTTTTGTTAGTTTCGTAAACAAGCACAAACAAGGTTAATGACATACTTATATACACTAGGAGCTAGACATGTGTCCGTTGATAATTTTTCAGGATTCGTAGGGCAAGAGACTAGACTGAAAGAAAGAGGCGGAAAATTGCGAATGAAAGAGACAATAAAACCTACGACATTTTACATATTTATGTATACGTACGATCGTGTCCAACTGTACAGCAGTTTCTCACAAATACACTCCAAACACCTTTCCTCTTCATACTATCGTCGTTGATGTACAAAGTATAACAAAGTGATCCTATTTATGAAACAGACGCAAAACTTATCACTAATTGCAAATTGATTTGCTATTTCCGTGAATAGCACAACGAACACAAAACAACATCCTCTTCACTCACACAAATGTAACTTATTCTCACAAACACACACACACTCACACAATTATCTGATTCTCCGTAATCCCGTCAAAGAGACGCTTTGTAGCTCTTCCTACAACCACCTGTCGGGCGGACATAGAGTAAGAAGTGCGTAGATGTGTAGGGAAGCTAAATTTTGCCTGTCTGGTGGTTGCCTCTCAGAGGTTGGCAAGTATATTTGATTTTTTTATTTCATACCAACAAATAGTATGAAATCTTTATTGTATAATACTTTATGCTTTATGCTATACATTTGTATCGATGGGTCACGAATAAGATATTCTTTATTTGTCTTTATAAAACGGATGCATCCGCAGTGTCAATATAAAATATCCTTACCAAAAATCTACAGAAGTATATATAATCAACTCTAAAAAACATTACCCTTCGGTAGTCGGGTAAGAAGAGCCACAAATCTCTGTCCCCATCCAACAAATTTTATTCACGCTACACAAACCCCAACATCAACGAACTGTCGCATCTACCCCTCCACTTACTCTACCCCCCTGTCCGCCCACTCCGCTAGATGTGCTGTCGACATCGCTAAGTGCCGGGGGATCGGTTACCGAGCGGGGGCGGGGGGGGTGGTGGTGCGGGGGTGATTCTACTAACTACGAGAGTAGTTGTGTAATGAGTGGTTATACGTAGAATTTCTGAATTAGCACACAGTGGGAGTCAAATGTTATAACAAATTGATATTTGTGCCCTGGCCGGGGATCAAACCATCAGTAGTTAACGTCACTAACCAAAGCTCCATACGGGCGTCGGTTAGTCGTAGGATCTTTGCCGTGTCCCGAAAGACAAACACCCGTATTCACATGGTAAAATTATAAAACACAACTTTAGGTGGTTAGGTTAGCCATGCCACATGAGCGTTGTGTTCGTGTCGTGTCTTTTAATTTGCATTATAAATTTGAACTACATGCCACATTCGATGCGTTAAAGTGACAAACAGCGACGCAACGCACACACAACGCCCATGCGGCGTCACCCTTAAACCAAAACTCTGCATTCAATTAGCTGTTACTTTCCGTCTATTTCGGAGAGCTTACACATTATAAATCTCCCAAGAGCGTAATACAAGCCGTGCCTCGAACAGTGTACGTCAAAAGCCACTTAATACTGTTATAATACCTACTGCATCTCTATGTACCGGCAACAGCGAACCATAGATAACAAACAGAACCAGCAGTGAAATATGAACTCAAACGTCAGGGCAGAAGGTGCACAATCGCTGGTTGTCGTAAACAAGCAACCCCCTTTGTGTTGTTGAGTTGAGGTGGAAGCATCGCAACATATTGACATGTCATATCCGTCTGATGCGTGCGGGTTAAAGCGGGGGCTGGAGCGGTTTTGAAAGCGATTTTCTGTAGTTTACACAACCTAGTGTAAATAAAGTGTACTTATAGCATTTTTATTTCAATTGTATAACAGAAGCCCATTAAGTTATCACACTGCAATCCACTGGATAGGTCTGAAATGACATTTCCGTTGGAGAGCCTATAAGAAGATGCTATGCTCCATTGAGAGCCTATATGACATGTTTAAAGTCGTATACCTAAGTAAATTAATGATACGTAGATAAATAACTTACGCATATATTGTTGACAACCTGTAAAACTTAAAAATAAATATAAACCCTTCATAACTTAGATCAATCCTCCATGCCTCCCCTCCCCTCTCCCCTCCACAAGGGGGGGGGGGTGTCTCGCACGTGACGCGAGCACGGAGTTGACGTAATAACTACACACAGATTTACTTTGTTTGCGGAGGCTCTGTGAATATACAGGTATAGAGTTCCGTAGGATTATTGTAGTTTATTGAAGCGCTGCTGAGAATGTTAAATGAGAACTACGTTCCTTGAAAAATAAAAGACAGATAGTAAAAACTACCGCCGTACATGAGCTTCCTCCAAGATGAGGAGTTATTGCATTTATGTCCTAGGTGGGGATCGAACCCGGAACCTTCGGCTCAATATTTAGAGTAAAAAAATGCATCATCTGGTAGTAGGCAACCAATGTACCATCAGATCTCTTAACCTTTGCCCGTGCCGTACATACATAATATCTAATGCTGAAGTTCTTTCTTCCTTCTTGCGATTCCACGTATGACTTTCTATCTAAAGTTTATGACTTTATCTAAACTTTGAACTGCACAAATAGGGCAACCTCGCCGGCCCCCAGAGCTCTCCTACAATATTGCTAGGACAGTATTCAGAGAGACTTTGCGATTCTATATAAGGTGATATCTAGCCTGTTCTATTATTTTTCTGCAATCTTGAAATATGAGAGCAGTGGCGATTTCTTGTGATTGTGAATCTCTTTTGTGTTGCGATATTAGATAACACAACGATTTCATATCAGATAGAAGACAAGTTCTGATAGGTTTATTGCAATGGAAGTAAAATTAAGCAACTTAATTAGCCCTGGCCCCGCGGCACACATCTGCTATCGACGTCGTTTGCGCGTTTTACCAATCACGGTGTCGTATTTATCTCGACTCGCGATATAAAGACGTTTATCTATTCCCATAACTGACCCGTGCAGTGAGGATTGGTTTTTGCTTTCTCGAAGCATCGCGTTGTGTGGAAAACGCCTTGAAATGGCCAAGTATTCCTGAATTCCTGTAGCGAAGCGCTCTCGTAGCCCGAGTTTGTTACGTATCCGCACGTTCTATTGTTGAAACTTGGAATGATGTTATTAAGTTCTTCCGTATTGTGCTCTTAAGGTATTGCAGATGTGTTGTGGATGACAGTAGTGGGGTCACCATCAACCAATAAGTTTTAGAATGGTTCCTACCAATGTTATGAATACTTTTTTACATTTTATCATTCAATTAGGTAATTAATAGTTCTATCAGTTGTATACAACTGCCGCTTGCCGCTGCCTGCATTCTAGAGTATTTTCTCGAAAGTAAACACAATAATCCATCATTGTAAATAAGAATTAGAATTAAAAGTGACCAAACATATCTACGGTCAGATATTATGGCACACCGGCCGACGGATCACTCCCGCGGGTCACATCCGGTGCGGACCCGTAACTTACGTCCGCAACGCGTAACACACGCCGTATCATGTCACAGGGAGGACTGACTTATCTGACCCACCATGTTGGTAAAGCATTGCGAGGAATAACTCAGATGAATGGTGGGCTTGTTGGGCGTTTTACTCCAGTTGTAATCTGGTCACGTTAACTCATATAATTTATTTATTTATTTATTGTTTAGAAAAACCAACAGCGTTTCACAAAATATAGTCTTAATTAGGTAAGTATTCTTAAATAAGGCCAATAACAGGTTTCTACAAAAATTAGTGATCTTAATTTCATGATAGCAAGCAAACAAACATATTTTTTACAGGAAAAAAAAATAAGTTAAATTACTCAGTTATAGTAGTAGTTACATGGATGGGGAAAACATATTATATAAGTAAGTATTTAAAAATTTAAAAATAGCTAACTGATAACTGTTACAAATAAATTATATACTTTATTAGTCTATATATTAAATCCACATATAATATAATATTTTATACATATTATTACACAATCCTATTAAATAAAGCCACAAACATAATCAATTTATTACAATTTAGATATTTATTTATTTATTATTTAATCGGCCTATTATATCGTTCAGAGCTTCCCCCCTCCCCCCTCATTTTAAATTGTTTACTTACCTATAATAAATAAAATATACGATCAAAACAAGCTACTGATACACGATGTAAGCAACAGCATAAAACATGGCATCAGCTACATAATTCACGGACAATGTCGATAACTCCGGTACACGGCGCGACTGGAGCCAGTAAATAGGACGGGACGCGCGCCGCCGCGGCCGAGACAGGAATACCAAGTGACCGTGGTTGGGGGTTGTGGCGGGCGAGCCGCTTGACTGGAAACTTGGGCATCTTGAGCTAAGTAGTTAGGTGTCCTTTTGTTCACTGTTCAGCTATGGCCTTTAGGCAAGTGCGGACAGGACTATATGGCACGATTTGGTTCAAATAAAAAAAATACAGTAGAACTTATACAAGGTTGTAACTTTCTAGAATGGCATCTAAATATTCGTTCTATGGTCAACATAAGAAATTTGTGCCCCTAAATGATTTTACGTGATACTTTTTCAAAGTGTCTTCCAACGGTCGAGGTCTCATATCGGGACATTTGCAAGACGTTAATTTAATACACAAAGATTGTCATTAAAGTTAATTCAAACAATGGTGTTGTATATTTATTTAGTTTCTTTATCGTTTTGAATAGAACTTAGCAAATGAAACACTGTCAAGTCCACTTGCCCACCCTCTGTCTCATTCCACTATCTATCTCAGTCCTTGTAAACGAGGCACAACACCCGACCCGTCCGGGGCGTGTTTGAGCTACTAACAACTTACAATGATACATTTACTGAGCGCCGCCGCTGCCGAATTCACTCCTACATTAAACCACTCCTCGGAAGCTGTACACCGGATACCCAACTCTTGTCAAGAAGTGCAGTTTAGTGAAGATAGTGTTTTGTTTCGTAGAAATACTTGTCATTGTAATGCAATCGTAGCGAACATACGGGTGTAAAAGTCGCAATTAAATGAAGTTGGTTTCCACATAGACCATTTTGCCTTTCGCAGTACATATTTTCTCTCCAGCCATTGTCATTTAATTACACCGTGCAAGTAAACACAGCATTGTGTGACTCATTCAACCGTGTTTGTGTCTCGAACGTGTAGTTCCCTACACAAACACAGCCCTCGCGGTATAAAACCGACACGGCCGTTCAACTGAACCCGTAATCACATACAATTAAATTATTCAACGCGGCCAGACCCCCTATTAACCTGGCTTAAGTGCTACAGTAGTATTGCTGGGGGTTACTCTATACTAACGAAAAACAAACGAACGAGTGCTTTCGTGCAATCGGCACGTTTCATACAACGACATAAGAGTCGGGGCTCGGGCAGCAATGCTCCGAAACTTCGTTTTTCATAATATAGAGTGACCCCTGGCACGTTGCGCGCTGCCTCTCTTTCTAACAGTATCGCTGTCTCGCTTACTCCGCAAGTTGGCGCCCAACGCGGGCTGGCGTGTTTGCACTTATTCGATTTCATACTCTCCTGGTATCGGTGGCTCTGTATTGGTAATAACTGAATTTGTTTTTTTGTGGCAAATGCTCTTTGTATTTTTGGGGAAACGTCGGTATTGTGAGTTTTGAGCTATTCAATGGCGTTTATGCGCAGAACGTTTTAGTAATTGAATCATACAGGTAACTCAACTAAGTATATAAATATGTATTAGATAGCATTGTTATTTAGTATGAACAGCCAGCTCGGCCAACGTAGCAATCAATCCAAGTCAGGGCATAAAATCCTGTTAAACGAAGAGGCAACATAGTTACTTTTACCAAACGCTATTCAAAATGTATTTATGAAAAAATATAGGTATTTAAATGAAAATTTAGATTCATTTTTTACTAACTGACAGACGTTTGACAGGCGACTAAATAGATAAATACGTTTAACGTGTGGTGAAATTCGAATTCATGCGACAACTCCCCAAATCAAGTGATTTAAACAGGAGTCGTCATTTCAAAAATATTGAACATGGTCCTTCGAGATTCGAGATTAGTCTTCAAGTTTCTTCAGAGATATTTGGACTACTGGCCTTGTATAGATGTGAGTAGATCAAACCATACCGCGATGTAGAAACGAGTCCCACAGCGACATCTAGTAGACATTCTTTGAACTTTATTATTAATAAATTGTCTGATAAAAATTATCTGAGGAATAATTCTGATGCTGTCGCGTCAGAATGCTTGTATGAGATAGTGACAGAAACTATTTTATTCCTCAGATAACGTATATCTGACCATTGAAAAATCAGCCCTTATACAAACATTCAGACGCGACAACATCAGAACTATTCCCCAGATAATATCTCTCCTCCGAGGTTGTCTGGAAGAAATTACTCTTAGTGATAATTCCGCCAATTGTACCGTCTATGTTGTGCATTTCTGTGTGTTCTGTGTTGTGTGCAATGCAGAATTATCTACAGTCAAACTAAAAAGTCCTGACATCAAAGAGTGCGATTCTGCTAAGACTTTGTATGATCATCAGTTATTTACTTACTTTTACATACATTTTAAAAATAAAATACCGATTGATTATGGATTTTTAACGGATTTGTCCTTTAATAAATATAACAGATCGATTAAATGCGATCTTAAACAATTAGTTAGGTCCAATTCCGTTTTCACGACTTTATTGTTGGTTGTTGGACTGTAAGTGTGTCTCAGAAAGAGCTTCTATCTGCTATCTCTGCTCGCATCAACACGCCCGCTACTAGAGTCGAGGGGAAATAAACGAACAGTAACACATAGTAGTAGTAGGGAGGACGAGGATAGAGTAGTCAAGCTTATGTTATGTGAAGAAAGAAATAAAATACGTTTATTTTCATTACAGAAGCAACAAAAAAATAGGTATTTAAAAAGTTTAGAAAATAATAACATGTGTACGGTTATGTGGCAGTTATGGGACCAAAGTAACCTGTGTGATTCTGATGAATTAGCTAAATAGCTTATGTTGTATCTAAATCCGTTTAGTAGTATTTGCGTCAACTAAGTTATGTAAATACCTACATGGTTCTACGAATTTTAAGTTTTCAGTTCATTAAATTCCCTCTGGCGAAAAGTGGGTGCAGCAATGCACCTCTGCCTACCCCGCAAGGGAGTACATTAGTACAAGGCGTGAGTGCGTTTTTTTTTTAAATTCCCTCTTTACTTTACGTTAGTTGCGGATGCGCTTCGCTGTGCAATTGAAACAAACTGACTTTTATTGCCGCTAACACAAGGTCTCCTTTTCTTTGTCTAAGGAGGAACCTTTCAAAGTTTACGTCGCTGACACGTCCACAGTTGAGAGCGACTCGGAATAGTTGGAGGTAATAAAATATGAGTCCTCTGAGTTCCTGACCTGAGTGATGCATGGGGCATCGACAATGTATTTTGATGACAGAGAAAGAAGAATATGTTTGAGAATGTTTTCTTTGAACTAGGGAACTGATCTATATCCTTATCATAATCAAATGAACTCTTTGAAGTGACATAATCACAGCGCAAGTGATAAAGGTTAAGTGCTCCATTCTGAAAAGGAAAAAAATATAATAAGTAAATCGATTCTGTATATTTATCACCACAGCATACCTATAGCATCTAAAGTTTTAAGGTTAGAAGTCACTTCAATTACTAGGTACATCATATAAAAGCGAAGCTAACCTCGCCTAGCTTACAATCTCAGCTCCCTCTACACCACTACCCCTCAGCGCGGCTAGCACGGCGCACGCGCCCCGCCCGCCCTAGCGCCTCGGCTGTTTATTTTTATGACTAACCCTCGCCGCCCCCGCGCCCCGCGCCCCCGTGGTGGCTGTAGTGTAGGGCTACCAAAAGAGTGGGGCTTCTGTGGGATGTCGTTGTTTTTTAAGTGGAGGTTTTTGTTGGTTGCTTTGGTAGTGGGCTTGTGTGGTGTGATTGCGGTTTTTGAGATACTTTTGTGATGTTGCGTGTGTTGCATGGCTAAACGGGTGTTAATTAGGGATGGTTATCAACACTTTTGTTGTTTACCATTAGAATAGCATCAATCTGTTATGGAGCTAAGCTATTATGATTTGATTACGGATAAAAATCCACATATACAGTCACTAAACTCATAGCTCACTCATCTTTTACGATCGAAGATAAACTGTCAGATGTCCGAAATTGTCTATGGTCTCGTGGTCACCCTACATCGGATGCAGTCGTTTGTCGCGCGAATTTGTCCCGCTCGGAGCTCCCGCTTGATTGGACTCTGAGTTATGTGGGGTCGTAGCATGGCGCGCCCGACCGTGAAGTACATGTCATTGGGCTGACAGAGCCATGCTAAGGGTGCAGGCGGTGGCTGGTTCGGATTCGCCGCGGTGATTGATTACTTTGTAAATGGCAATGTTTAACGCTACCAGTCTACTCTTGTACTTCAAGAGAGGTAGAGAAGTAGGAAGGTACTTACTTTGGGTTAGTAAAGATTGACAATTATATATACCTAGTTGCAAACGGATGGGGTTAGTAATTAATTCCTTTAAGATATTATTGTGTCATATAACGGTCAACGCATGGAATTATAGTGGTATCAATCGATATCGTAATGATATAGATAATCAATGTAACTACTAACTATCAAAAGTACCGACAAACCCAATTTAATTAACTACATATAACATTCGTATAAAATTCGTACTCCCAAACCCAAGAAGCGTACCATTCTCCAGCGTAATTTTAAGAAGGTGGACGAGCAGCAGTTGTGTGAAGATGCTAAGGCTGTTGACTGGGCACAGCTGAACGGCATAGACGACCTTGACGAGAGGGTTGCTCTGTTTAACTCTCTCCTCACCGATCTTTTTGATAAACATGCACCCCTCCGTCCAGTCCATGTTAAACAGCTGCCTGCCCCTTGGCTCACAGATGACATAAAGAGGCTCATGTCCAAACGTGATCACGCCAGATTTCGCTACAAGAAGCAACCCACCGTGGAGCACGAGAGGCTGTACAAGGAGCTGAGGAACCGCTGCAATAGAGTGTGTAGGGATGCAAAACGCCGACATATCCATAAATCAATTGAAAACTGTGACAATGCACAATTATAGAACTTCCTCAAAACTCTGGGCATAGGGAAAACCAAGGCAACTTCGAACATCAACACTGACCTCACTGCTCTCAACAAGCATTTTTCAACACCCCCTCTGATTCTGAATGATCACATTAAAGCTACAACTCTGAGTCATCTTTCTACTTTGCCGTTCCCTGACTGCCCTTCA
Source organism: Plutella xylostella (assembly GCF_932276165.1). Lineage (NCBI taxonomy): Eukaryota > Metazoa > Arthropoda > Insecta > Lepidoptera > Plutellidae > Plutella > Plutella xylostella. Next base: position 8,596,482 of record NC_064000.1, on the reverse strand, counting down.
TTCAATTTCAAACTTGTTTCTGGCCGTGACGTTAAGAGATGTATTTCGGCGATAACTAGCAGAGCAGTAGGCATTGATGACATCAGTGCCTACATGTTAAATCCTATATTGGACGTTATTTTGCCCCACATAACCAATCTCATGAACCTTTCACTCCTGTCCAAATCCTTTCCTACCCTATGGAAGAATGCGTTCATTCTTCCACTACCAAAAGTCCCGAATCCTACATCGTTGTCGCAATTTCGCCCAATTTCTATTTTACCCTTCCTCTCAAAAGTCCTCGAACGTCTTGTCTTTGAACAGTTTTCCAGTTTCCTCTCCAACAACGATCTCCTTAATCCTCTCCAATCCGGCTTTCGTCCAGGCCACAGTACTGTTACCGCTCTGATCAAAGTTACTGACGACATTCGCAGCAACATAGATAAACAACACGTTACTGTCCTGGCGTTGCTGGACTTCAGTAACGCATTCAATACAGTCGATTTTGATCTACTCCTTGGAATTTTACGCTCTCTTAATGTATCTCCGGCAGTCACCAGTTGGTTCGAGTCTTATCTCAAGGGACGCAAGCAGTGTGTACGTACCGACAGTGAGAGTTCCACTTGGTGTCCAGTACTTGCGGGCGTCCCTCAAGGTGGCGTTCTTTCTCCTCTGCTTTTCTCTTTGTTTATAAACATTTTAGCCAATAAACTGACTTCTCTCTACCACCTCTATGCGGATGACCTTCAGCTCTACACTAGTGCACTTCCCGAAAACCTCAACTCTGCTGTTAGCCTCATTAACACCAACCTGGAGATTATCTCCAAGTGGGTGAAATCTTTTGGTTTGCTGCTTAATCCCACGAAGTCTCAAGCGATTGTTTTCGGCAGCTCCAGAATGTTAAATAAAATTAACTTTTCAGCTGTGAGGAAAGTCAGGTACGACCAATCAGACATACCATATGTAGCCTCAGTAAAAAATCTCGGCGTGGTCATGGACAGCACTCTCTCTTGGATCCCGCAAGTTGACGCTGTGAGCAGGAAGCTTTTTGCATCTTTCCACTCCCTTAAACGCTTGCAGTATTTCCTACCGTTTTCCACTAAAATTACGCTGGCACAGTCTCTACTGCTCCCAATTCTCGACTACGCTGACGTAAGCTATCTTGACCTCACTGAAGAGCTACTCAACAGACTCGAACGTCTCCAGAACTTATGTATCCGATTTATTTTTGGATTACGTAAGTATGATCACATTTCAGAGTATCGTGCTCAATTGAAGTGGCTCCCAATTCGCCTTCGCCGGAATACCCACATTCTCAACATGTTATTCAATGTTTTGAATAACCCTACTTCCCCCCAATATCTCCGATCTAAGTTTTCATTCCTATGTTCCCACGGCCGAGCGTTGAGATCTACAGAGAACAAGATGTTGAGTGTGCCTGACCGCAACGCTGCTTCTTACAGTGACTCGTTCGCTGTGAAGGCGGCGTGTTTGTGGAACACCTTGCCCGTAGACGTGCGACTTTCACCTTCACTTGCTACCTTTAAAAAGAGCGTAAAGGATCACTATTATAAAACCTTAGGTTGGTAAATAATATGTATTATATTATATAGTTATATATGTATTTATATAAATATAGCGGATATATATTTAGTCTATTTTGTCATTTAGGTATTATGTGTATTTGTATTATTATTATTTATGTAAGTTAAATAGGTAGTTAGTTTGTATTTTTCGTTTTTATCTTAGATATGTTTTAGTTTAGGTTCTTTCCACATTGTTTTTGTACTTATAGCTTTTTATTGTATTAAAGGAGTTAAAAATCTTTAGTTTTCCACCTAACAAAGGTTGGTTGGAAGAAATTGCTTCTTGGCAATAAGCCCGCCTCTGTATATACTTACTACTTTTAAGTCCATTTTTGTAACTGTTTTTATTATTATACAATAAAGTGTTTATAAATAAATAAATAAATAACTCTAATTGGAAATCAGTCCGCAAAGCCGTCCCGCGTTGGGTGCCAAAACTCAGGCTTGCACACACAATGTAACAACACACACAGCTTCTATGTATGTAGTGCTGTGTTATGTTGTGTGTGTGTGTGTGTTGTGTATCTGTACAGCGGCCGCGGCTGCAGCAGACACAAAGCCGGCCCGCAACTCGATTACCAACGATCGTGCCTGTCGGACCACAGACAGGTCACTTCAGCTTCCTAAAAACTAAGTTTCTATCTAACCACGATTCTATCTTGTTGCGTTAAAGTACTGATTGGGTGGTAGCTCTCGTTAGTTGGTATTTTGTGAAGATAGAGTAGTCTTTCAGGAGCTGGGTACCGTGTTTGTTGTGGAGGATAATAGCTTAGTGGTATCTTGCCAGCTGTTATGCTACCGGAGAGACGAAAAAATGTTGAAAAGGAATGAGACATTTGTGCCGAGTTTTATTGCGTTAATGGATTAAAGATAACGACTTATTACTGATCTTTTTATCGTGTTAGTAGCAAATACTACAGGGAAAGGATAAGTCAGTCTGGTCGCAGACTGCATCATCTTTTTTCGATTGGTGATGCTGACTGACTACCGGTCTCACCGCGGCGACAAACCCCAAGTTCAGCTGTAGTATTTGTCACTCACATGCTCAGAATATTTTTTTACCTAGTACGTTATTGCCACCGTGTTTAGTTTACATCGAGATTCCGTGGTGCCACAGCCGCATACAAAATTCATCGGAGCGGTTGCAGCAACTAATATAGTAGTGGCTTCCCTCCGCCCAGTGGGGTTACTCTAGTTTAACAAAAAACTACGAGCAAACTGTACGTTTTACACAACCAGATAGAGTCGCAGTTAGCGTACTTAGGTCCAGTAGCGAATCGGAAGACTTCGTTTTGCGTGAGATAGAGTGACCCTCCTAGATAGCTCCGCCCCGGATTAACAAGCTGATTGTATTGTACTCTGTTGCTATTCACCGACTCCGGGACACAGTGATTACAGTCGGATGGCGGCGACCAACGCAAATAACGACATTTGTAAAGGTTCCGTTGTAGCCCGCAGACGGGTAGTTGAAGTATTTGATGCAATTCATTTCAAATCGTTTTAAAGATGGTTCTGAAATGGTGTTAAAGTTAGTGTTTTTAACCGACTTCAAAAAAAGGAGGAGGTTATCAATTCGTCGGGATCTTTTTTTTTTTTTTTTTTTTTATATTTTTTTTTATGTATGTTCACCGATTACTCCGCCGTTTATGAACCGATTTTGAAAATTCTTTTTTTGTTGTATTGGGTTGAGCTTCCAGGTGGTCCCATTTTTTTTTCAGAATTTTATCTCACCCCCAAGGGTGGGTAAAGGGGTAAAAACAGGGTATGAATTTCAATTTTGGGCACATATTAACCGATTCTAATGAAATTAAGAACGTAAATATAGTTCTTATAACAAAAAAATATGATGGTGACCTTGAGCTGATCTGATGATGGAAACGGAAGGCAGTCAGGGGAACTCCTCAACGGTATACAGCAACTACTTCGTGTTTAGGCTTGAATGATTCGTATTGATTAGTAGGACATTTTGGTATCATTTGCACCTTACTTTTGATTGAAAATTATTACAAATAAACTAAAAACTATTAAATAAAATAATAATTAAAAAAATTAAAAAACCGACTTCAAAAAACCACTAAAATGTAAGAAATAATTTAAGGTTTACACAAATTCTACTCGTATGAGACAGTACAAATATACCTAAGCAGGAACTGTTCTTTTTTGAAGTTGGTGCCATATTTCTTCAGATTACTTTGTCACCGCACCAACATCAAAAAAGTACAGTTCCTGCTTAGGTATATTTGTACTGTCTCATACGAGTAGAATTTGTGTAAACCTTAAATTATTTCTTACATTTTAGTGGTTTTTTGAAGTCGGTTTTTTAATTTTTTTAATTATTATAATCAATAAAAGCAAGGATTTACAAATCTTCGTATGCTTAAAGATAAATAGTAAGCTGATCTCATACCCTTATTTAGATAAATACCTCTCTTGTGTACCATCAAAAACTACTTACGGAAACGTAATCACAATGTAATAGAGGCAGTCGAGACATTTATGTGAGGCCATAAACCGAACTAATCTCGATAAACGCCGCAAGTAAACCGGAGCTTCGCGGTGTTAGAGTGAGGGCCCATCGGTGCGTTGTCCCATAGTCCAAACGTCCCAAAAATTAATGACAGCGACGCGACGCAGAAATGGGGCCCCGCCCTTAGTGACTCAGAGATTCCAGTCACATGCCGCGCCGCCCCAAACAATTGAGGCACAGGGGTGGTCTGAGGGCCTAGTATAGGTTTTCCTAACCAGATCGCGTAATGAAAATCGAAGCAAATTTAAATGGCGCGGAGCTAGTGCAGCGCGAGAACCGCTAGGTGGCGAATCCGTTCCATACGTCTTCTATCCTTATCATTATCATCATCATCATCATGCAATAATCATCCATTGCCAGGCGTAGCTCTTTGAACTAGACGACTACGTATCCCAAAATACAGACGAATTGAGAACCTCCTCCTTTTTTCGAAGTCGGTTAAAATTACATAATGTGCCGAATTCACAGTAAGCCTCTCCGCTCCGGAAGCAATATCTGATACGTGAGCAATAAGTGGATCTCGTATCGCGATGTATTGTTATTGTCCTCGCGTAATGGGATGTTTATACAGATCGAAGCGAGGGTGCGGGCCGTGTAGCCATGGATTCAACTAGATTTGCCGCCCGTCTGATTATTGGATAGGGTGGTGTAGTGGTTAGTGACCCTGACTGCTATGTCGGTGGTCCCGGGTGCGATCCCCGGCCGGGGCTGATGTTTGTCTCAAGACAGTTGTTTGTACTCGGGTCTCGGGTGTTGAAATTAATATTTGTACTGTCTATAATTTGTATGTATCTATATTTATGTGTCTGTGTAGATTTATCAGCTTTCTGATACCAATAATACAGCCGTGTGTGAGATGACCCCACATATTATGCATATACCTACAGGGTATATACAGGGTGGATCTACTTCCTGAACAGAAAACAGAGAATTCAATTTAATCGACAAACGCAAATAATGAAAACGATCCTGAATAAGCACAGAGCTCTGTGAATCGCTGTGTCGGTGAAATGATTTCAGCAGAACATTCGCCGTTTACGAGGAGGCAAACAACGCCAAATATAGGAGACGGGAATCGAATAACCGTTGTGAGAGCGATCACACTCGACTCGCGCACAAAGACATTTGGGGAGCTGTTAAAAAGATCCGGAAAGGGAGGATTCGATCAATTTATGCGTGGGTTTAAGACGACCGGTGCAGCGATCACAGGATTCGATACTATTTTCGAATCTACACAAACATTTATGGAAAAAATAAATGTCACTTGGAACTGACAAATTTGCCTTACATTTTGACAGTGACAGTTGACGATACTGTTGTTTTTCCATAATTATGTTTGTGTAGATTCGAAAATAGTATCAAATCCTGTGATCGCTGCACAGAACTGCGGGTTTTTATGACAGCATTGTATCTTTGCTGATCACAGGCGAGGTAAAAATTATGTTTTGTTACGTTATTTTGAAGGTTCTAGTGGTTACTTCCTCACCCAGCCTCTGAAGTTTCATCGCTATCAATATCCAGGATCGAGAATAGCTTGGTTTAACCAATTGCACATTTAAAGATGCATGATTTGATTCCTGATCATAAATTAGTTTACAAATCAGGATACAGGGCAGGTATGCTAATCTTCATTCTGTACACAAACATGTCTTCTAGAAAGATGAAAGCGTCCCGTGATCAGGAGGGCTACTCTATACTGACGAAAAACGAACGAACGCGAGCTGTCGTGCAATCGGCACGTTTAATACAATGAGATAGTACCAGATACGAGACTTCGTTTATCGTCATATAGAGTGACCCCCCGGCGGTGGCAGATTATTGGAAACCCATTTGCCGAGCGTCCCGCGCCATATTGTCCACATAGTAGGTACAGTCAGCGCTATGAAGATGTATTCACTTCTGTGACTTATCAGAGTGTACACTGGGAAACCGTCAATTTTGATAAGGTACAAAAGTGTTATCATGTTTATGAATCTGATTGTAGAGGTTGGCTTCTCTTGCCTGAGCAAAAACAAAGTTTCAAATGAAACATTTGGCGAATATATTACTTGAGCAAAAGTCGCCATGTTACATTTCTAATAACGTAATGAACGTTGGCGCCCAACGTGGGCCGCGCTTGAGTGCTTTCGATGGAGATCGGAGAGTGTGGGTGTTATTCAGTATCTATTATTACGATACGAATTGGCCATTAAAACAATAACTGATACGCGAGAAGCAATGTTATAATTATACTTGTTGAAAGCCGAAGTATTAAGATTAAGGCGCCATTTACACAGTCGAATTAAGACATAAGCATAATCATATTGCTCAATTTAAGTGGAAGCCTCAACAAATGCACTCTTGAAGCCCACACTCCTCCGCTGATCCGCCATTTCATTACCCCAACTTAGCGGAATAATCTCGCCACTATCTAAATCGGCCTGTTCCATTACGGTTCTCCACCCGACCAGAGTAATTTGACACTTCACAGCCCCTTAACGACCAGCCAAGTGGACGGCTCCACGGCTCTCTATAAATTAGCCGTGTCATTCGCGCGTTGGTGCCAAGATGTGACCGTATTCGGGGGTGGGTAAGGGTGTTTTTGCCGTAAAGGTGGAACCTCAGCAGTCGGTGAGAGGTATCAAGACGTTATTACGGTCCTCCCCCCTTTTACGAGCGTTTAACCCCTGTCTGTGATGGTTGAGTGAGACAGGGTTCCATTGCTGCTGTTGGTGCGCTAAGTTTTCGTACTGGTGCACTGGAAATACCGCGACAAAGTTGTCGGTTGTATTGCTTCGCTGCTACGCTTGTGTTGGACACTGAAAATGTAACTGAACGTTGCTTGTTATTAAATTCCTGAAAGATTCTTGTTCGTCTTGACAAGCTTGCAGAACATCTGAGAAATAATATTACTTACTATATTTTCAATTAAAAATCGTATGCTAATATGATTTAACGACTCGAACTAATCGAACTATAATCTTAATTATCTGAGCCCTTAATCATCATCATCATCATCATTTTCCGTATTCGACCACTGCTGGACACAGGCCTCCCCTAAGGAGCGCCACAAAACTCTGTCGTCAGCCTTCCTCATGCAGCCAATCACTTCACGACCCGTATGCCACGGTTCATTTAAAATCTCTGTGATATCGTGCGACAATGGAGCCGGGTCCCCACGGCGCATGCGCGGTCGCCAGGCGAGGCCGAATCACTGGCAGCGAGGCCGACACGGTACCCAGGGGGGTACACTCCTGCTTGACGAAGGGGGTACTCTGGTTTCCGAGAGCTGTGTCACAATCGACGTGTTTACCAGATATGACTAAGAGTTGTGATATGGCAGCGCAGCGGTGATCAGAAACTCCCCAGTGCAAAGCTTTTGATCCGACTGGCTTTAAGTTATGTTAATATCAGAGTATCGTGAGATATTATTATGACCTTCACCTTTCTACCTTATCATACTCAATATAACCGCAAATACACACTAAACAGTGTATACCGACTGCAGTAGCTGACCTTACATTTCAGAAATGAAATGAAACATTGAATTAGTTGCGAAACATCTGACACTTCCCACTCAAATTAATAGCAAAACTCCGGAAAATACGAACAATAGGGTATGTGCCGAAAATATAGCTTTTCTCCATTGGACAACAAAGTCAACCAACAAAATAAATGATGAATACAAATGGACATTTCTATTCAAATACGGAGCGGAGCGGTTATGAAAAATTGTACTTCTTTGCGGACCTTTTTTGGCGCAATTCATTCATTCGCAGAGGAATATGGGGAAGGCTTTCAAGTGAGACATTGTTGGTCCCAGCAGGTTTATTCCGTGCGCCTCGATCAAGGAAAACACTCCTTGGGGTGGCGCGAAGTGAGTTAGCGGTTCAGGGGCTTAGTTTACACGTTACCCCTGATCCCATACAAGTGTTGTACCAATAAGTTATTATAAGAAGATCTAGGGTTACTTTGTAAATATAGTTTGAATCTTTTTGATTTTGTGTTTTTCAAATATTAAACTTTATCTTATTTACTGAACCATTCTAGTTTGTCTGGCACATCTGTTTTTTTACTGGTGCATATGTCTATGTGCACTAGTAAAAAGACTCTATACCTAGATTTTTTTCCAGGCCGGAGGGCGTCGCATATATTATTATGTTTGTGGTTGCCCCACGCCTATTCATCCACTATTGGTTTTTTGAAACTTTTTTAAAATGTGAAATGAATTCAATGAACACAGCCACATGTATACGTGTACACAGAACACAATATTTGCACGAGAGAGTCCGGAACTGAGCTGTAGCAGCACAAAACTATTGTGGGACGAAACTGAATACTACCCGGTGAATCGTAACTGAAAATTGTACCGCAGCATTTACATGAAAACTGCCCTACACCGCAAAACACACCCTCTCACCTCCACCCCAAGGTTCACTTTGAAACTAGTGAGATAGGAGGCATATGTCCAATGAGAAATGTACTTTATTTCTTTGTATCTTTAGTTGGAGAGTAGACGGAAAGTTTGAGCAGTTTCTTGATTGTGAAACGTTCTGAATATGCCAACAGCTGCCTTATTTTTGTGCTTGTCTTTAAATAGAGGCGGTTACCCCGAGTGCCTCAGTATGTTTTTGTACATTATCTTGTACATAATGAGCCTTACTGCGCGAGTATTTTAAAGTTTAATAACTCCGCTAATTGTGAGTGGTGAAGTTGTTGAACCTTAAATTAAAATGTTTCGAGCGCTAACGCTGAAAGTTGTATCCTCCGCCACTGAACTCGTGTCTAATGTGAACGGACGTCACAAAACTTTTAACAACTCGTTATAAATCCACCATTCCATCTGACGGCTCCCGCCTACCCAACGGTCACTCTAGCTTGACGAAAAACAAACGAACGAGAGCCACGAGTACCAACTGTACCCACCAATTTGATTTAATACAGAGTCGTCTCCGAAACTTAGTTTTTCGTTTCGCTAAAGCGACCCCCTTGGATGTCGCGCCGCCATACTTCATGTACATTTAAACTAAACTTGAGCGCAAAAAGCGTCGCGAGTGTGCGCGAAAATGCACCTTATTTGTTAGAGTTAAAATGTCAGGAGCAGCGGCGCTTCGGAATTATTCAGGCAGACTTTATACAGTTGAAGTGCATGCTACAGTCGTAGGGATGGGCTGGCAGGTGCGGGTCCTTCATCGACTGTCGATAATTTTAGTTTTATCGTAATATTTTATAAGGATTTTTATTATTTAGCCTTTAGTGGGTATCTGTGTAGTCTTGCGTGTGTGTAGAATGTAAAGTTCTCTTATCAAAATGTATATTTCGCATTTAATTGATTTAATTAAATAGAAAATGTAAAAAAGCCTAGTTCTATGTTCAGTAACTCACTGAAATTGTCCCGAATGGCGGAACCGCCCGCGGCCGACAATTTACATATCAATCGCAGAGCACAGATCTAACGATTCGAAATAATCTGATTATCGGGTGACCTGGTTCTGTGATATCCGCTTTTTAGCCCGTGAAATATAAACGAGCAACGCCTGATAAATGTATTGTTTTCAATAACCCTGTCCATCCGTCACACGTCGCATTACAATTAAATTTTCAATTTTCCCAAGTACATTTTGTGTTATTAATTATTAGCTATACAAAGCGACCATGACTTGTCCATATATATTCGGTTGCGGTGCAATTAAAATCGTATTTACAGCGGGCAAATAAAGCTCACATACCTACTCGTACATTGTGGCGTAGCGAACTTTCCCGCCACCGATCGAACGACGCATTTAAAAACAAAACTATAACATAACCTCCCCCCGTCACAAGTACCCGTGCGGTGTAAACGTGCAAATCGATCCCCGCCTGTGTACATTGCGCGTCTAATACGACAGCCGTATTACCGAGCCGTGAGCTGGCAGCGATGTATATCGATACTTGCGCTGTTGGCGGGCCGCTGTGATTGCTTATAACTCTGATGTATTGCCAGCGCCTTGAGTGGGGCTCGGCGGAGGGGTGGGGTGGGGAGTCGACGATCGAGCTGGAGCTATGTCGATGAAATGTAAACATTTTATATAAGTATGTTACAAAATGGAGATTGTAGGTACTAGAGCGTTAAAAAAAGATTATAAAAGAACCTGCTTATGTATTTTCAATTCGCAACTAAGTCCAGTGCTCCCCTGGCACCTGGGTAGTGGATGCAGATGATGACATGAGAAGTGACATTTCAGGGCCCTCTCGCATTTTATCATTACGTATCTACACCAAAAGATCCCAGGGTAGCATCGACACGTATGTAGTGCCATAGTCCTCATTCCGTACCGCTATCATGGACCTTGTCACCGCCTGTCAGCACATCGACAGCGCCCCATCCCTCCGGGGGGCGGGGGGCGCGGGTCGTGATTAGCAGCCGACAAGCGACAGCGCCCCCGCCGGCCGACAGGGGGCGCCACAGTCGAGCGGGGGCAGTGGGGGACATGTAGATGTCGCTTGCAATTTGTGATGCTGAAATTATGTAGCTGTGACTACCGATAAAGTGGGTATGATTAATTGATTGAAATAAATACTGTATAAGTCAGGATAGAAATAATTTGTCCGCCATTTTAATATTGTTTATTTATTTATACTTCTTATACCAGCAGCGATAGGTATTGCCTTCACAAGGCACTAACTACGGAACCGTTGCTATATTCCTCAATCGTTATCTTTAAGGATACCTCATCTATTCCTTACTCTGTAGTATATTACTGTGCCTAGCCTCGCTCATGTGTCACGGCGGAGACTGGCTGGCTCTGCGATTTGTTTGCGTACACGAATACAAATAACGCTTCCCGGAAATACAATTACATAACTTTCAGATCAATACCATGTGAGAATCATATTTGTTAGGTTAAAGGTCACACGCTGAGTTAAGCTTCATTTGTTCACCGCAAAATAACCTTTAAACATGTCGCCCATTCTAATCCACTTAGCGAAGAAATGTTTTCACAACAGTGAATCATTCGCAAAGCCCGAATGTCGGGGACGGAAGGCCACAAAAAGGCTGCGGGCATCAAATAGCTTCCGCGCCCGTGATAATATAATACCGGGGCGATGCCGTGCGCGCCGGGTGCGCCGTAGAGCGGGGAATGTGTAGACAGGACAGGAATAAGGCTTAGGTGCTATTCTATTCTATTCTGAGAGGGGACGTGGTTCTGTGTACGTGGCTCAGGTTTAGGTGCTATGGACGAGGTTTTGTGGATGGAAACATGTCTAGTTTGGCGAGATCATGAGTTCAGCTTTAGAAGCAGAATTTTAGTATCTGCTCAAAGGCAGAACATTTTTACTGTTATATAAAAGATTATGCATCTGTCTCATTCATTATTAACGATAACATTACTTTGTTTCAGGTAAGTGTGTTTCGTTATCAATGCCAGAAATCGAAATAGCGTTCATACCGATCTTCAATTTGGTAAGTACTCGTATGTAGAGCAACTCGATAGCCATTGAATTTGTGCAGCTATTACACAGTATAGTATTCTATATCATTTCCCCCGTGCCGTGTCTAGTTGTGTCTGCGTCTGCTGGGCGCTGGGGCGCAGGCGCGGCGGCGTAGGTTTAACAGGCTGCCTTTTACCAGTCGGGAGAGACGAAGCATTACGCTCTATACACAGCCGTAGTGGCGTAGTGATGGGGTAGAGGCGGCGGTCATATGTGTCGATAGAAATTTATGTCGATATATTATTGGGTTGTAGGTTGGTATTGGGGTGGAATAGGAGTGTACTGCCTATAAATGTACGTTGATGAATATAATGTGGTTTTAGGTAGTAATCAGAGGTGACCTGTTATATTAAAGGTGTGATGCCATGTTACTGAACAAACATGGGTTATGTTAAAAAGCACTTAGACAAATTATCCAATATTTTATTACGTTATTTTTTATATTAACCATCGACAGCACGTATGCCGTGTCGATACGCCCCTCGTGATGGATGGCGCGCGTCCCCGACACGGTGGAACATGACCCCTGACCGCCGCCGCCGCCGCCGCCGCCGCCGCTAGATATAGATATAATGAGTGCGGGGGCGCCGGCCCAGGGCGCGAGTGAAGCCGGCCGGGTGACTTCTTTGTGTCTCGCTTGACGGCGGCGGTGGTTAGGGGTTCTCTTTGACGTGACGTTTTCTGTTCGCTGATTGGGAATGCATGTCTTTGGTTGTTTGTTTGGCTGGGCGAACCAAACGTAGTACCAAAAAATATTGCCTTCATGTCGCCCTGTTGTAATATGATCATTTGTAAACCTCGCTACGAAAGTCCCTTCCAATACCAGAGGATAAGTCAATCGAAATGTCCATCATACACCAATCAATAGGTACAACACGAGTGTGTTGACAATCTGTGGCGGCCCTTTAGCGGTCGATATTGGTAATGCAATAGGCTGGTCGCCCCCCGGTTGCGTCATCGACGCGCGAAATCTCATTTTTATAAGGGAAGCGATGTGGCGGCGTGGAAATTACTGCACCCGGACGTCCGACCCTAAATGCCCCTATATACAGGTGTCTGTCGCCGCAACCACCGCAAATCCACCCCTAAACTGTGCGGCTTTAGAGCCTTTTTCGAGCGGAGATTGATGGGGTTTTAGCGCATGCGCGGTGGAACAGGTGTAGAGCAGGGTTGGATGGAGCGGTGTTTTAGATGTGATTTTTCCTGAACGGATTTAGCTGAAGTGATTGAGTGGAGATAATTAGATTTGCCGTTGGTAGGGATGCTTGTACGGAATGATGTTTCTGTTTTCGTTTACTTTGTTCTTTTACGCTGTTGTTAGTGTAAAAGTACTCATTATGATTAATCAGAGGAAATTGGGTTTCAAGGAGTAAAAACGCAATACGTTAAAGTTTTTTCATGCTTTTAAAAACACGAAAACTGAAAAACACTAATTTCATGAATGTTTTCATATGGCCACAAATAAACCATTTCGTTACAACACACATAATATTTTATGTAAACCAGATGCAACACAAAAACAAACACATATTTGTTTTGCTGTCTGATGCACGCCGCATCCAACACTTCGTCGGTGCGGCGGCGCCCCGGCTGCAGCGCCCCCCGCCCCCGCCCCCGCGGCCAGCGCCCCCCGGCTCAGTCCCGCTCGGCGCCCCGACGCGGACGGTCCTCGCGCGCGCCCCATGCACCCCGCTAGTGATGGGAACAGCGCGCCGACAACTATCGATACTCGCGGCGAGTGATGCGATGAATTGTGCGTTTCATGTGTGAGTGTTGTAGTGGTGTGATTGCGGTGTTACTAAAACGGGATGTTAATATTGAGCGTGGTTTTTAACGGCTGATAAATTTACGGTTTACGGCTCGAGTTTTTTTTTGTTGTAAAAATAGGCGTTGAGTCGTAAAAGGAGGGAAGTTGTAATTCGGTTCGTCCCCGGTGGGTCGTGGTGGAGGTCGCGGCTCTGTAAATAAGCGGCTTACAGTCGGCGCGTCGGCCGCCGTGGGACGCCCGCGGCCGGGGCGGGCGGGCGATTCATTGGCGGACACGGCGAATGTAAACTGTTTGTCACTGATAATTGGTGACACAGTGTGATAGTGAATCATTTGCTATCTACAATACTACTTTATTTGCACAAATAACAAAAATTACAAACACTAAAACTTAAAAATAAAACAGTCCAAAGTGGCGACATTATTGCTCATAGCAATCTCTTCTCTCTCTTTTTGTTAATAAAAAAAAGTCCCTCCATTATCACGATGTATCGGAAATCTGAAAATAAGCCTTTTCCAAATCTGCACTCCCCATTCAATCAAATTGAATAGTAATTAACCATGCAATATTCATCCCGCTGAAGGGCTCAGCCTACAGCGCTACAGAGTTGCAGCGTCCGTCACTACCACCCCCTACTTACCCCCCCTAGCGGGTTATTTATACAGACGATGTGGCTCCGAGTGGCGTCCCGGCGGCTCCCTTCAAACGACCAGCTAATTTAATAACTTGCTGCCGAGTTGACGACTGTACGGTAACTTCTGGTTTAAGCCCGGTTTAGACGCACTTTGCTTGCGGCTCTTCGTCTCGGAATGGGTTTAGGTTTTCCGGAGACTTTTCTATTTTTTCCTTTAAATTTATGTTTAAATACGGTGGCCTGCTGGCCTGCGCCTAAAAGTATACAGGTGGAGTTTTTAAAATAGCGATCTCAAGCTCACATGCTGCTCAAGCACATCCACATAAACACAACTGCTACACACATCATACACAACACGTTCCCGGATTTATAACAGATGTAGCTGGTCCCTTCATCATCAGGGATCGCTATTTTAAAAACTTCACCTGTATACTTTTAGGCGCAGGCCACGGTACATCACTTTTGAAAAACTTATGTAGCTTAAATTTTATGTATTTTAAAGAGATTTAGTAAAAATGTTTTTTTTTTTTTTTAAATCATTTATTTATCCCAATTACATGTTTTTACTTAATTCTATCTAGCCACTATCGGAAACCACTAGGTTTATCTGTAGCAGCGAGTGTTACTGGCAGAAAGTTACTAATTACTTAACTTATTTAAACGAAACAGAGTTACATTACCTACTTAAGTATCTAACAATTAACTTATATATTACAGTTCCTAGATGTCTTATTTTTAACAAGAAAATCTTTTATCTTACTTTTATACTTATGAATATTGCTATTTATATATAGATTCTGAAGGTCGTTAGGAAGTTCGTTGACAATATCCGGCAAAAAATACATCCATATCCTAGTTCCATAAGTGTTATTATATCTAGGCAATGTATACATGGGCATATAACTTAGCTTACGTAGTCTAGTAGGACGTTCCTTTTTTTTCAGGAATGTTTTATTACAGTCTTCCTCGATAAGCGTTTGTAATTTTAGTTTGTCGTATATATCTAAGACTTTACAATAATGGAATAGGTTAATTTTGTTTTTCTTATATTCTAA
Source organism: Plutella xylostella (assembly GCF_932276165.1). NCBI lineage: Eukaryota > Metazoa > Arthropoda > Insecta > Lepidoptera > Plutellidae > Plutella > Plutella xylostella. The sequence goes on along the minus strand of NC_064000.1, from coordinate 8,581,481 downwards.
CATGATTTTATTAGGAACAATTACTTTTAATATACTTTTTTGGAGCTTATAAATCTTTTCTAGGTGTGTTTTGTATGTTTTTCCGTAGCTACTTAAACCATACCCTATTATTGAATCAGCCATCGCCATATAGATAAGTCTCAATATGTTAAATGGAACTTTATATTTGAGAATAGCCATTTTACCTAACAGTGCTCTGAGCTTGGTACAGACGTGGTTTACATGCGGCTCCCAGTTAAAACGCTGGTCTATTATCAATCCTAGGTACTTATGTTGTTGGACCACCTCTAATGAAATGCAATTACAATTAGTATTTTTTGTGTGGAAGCATTGGTGCTCGTGTGCTATGATACTAGGTTGTATGTCATAGGTGTTGTGCGATGAACGTATATGTACCACCTTTGTTTTGCTTGCATTGATAACAAGCCCCGCGTCGTGAGCCCATTTGCATAATAGGTCATAGTTTTTTTGCATGGACCGCTCCGCTATTTTTAGGTCTTTGTGGGCGATGACCAAGCATGTATCGTCCGCAAATTGGTAGACAGAGCCTTCGGTAATTATGTTACACATGTCATTGACATAAAATAAATATTCTAATGGAGCTAATATGGATCCCTGCGCAGTTCCTACAGTGGTAGGTATCATATTACTGAGCTGCTCTGATATTTTTACCGTCGTGAAGCGACCGCAGTGATAATTTTTTATCCATTTTAGAAATGGCCCCTGTATACCGTTTTGTTCTAATTTGTTGTATAAGGTTTCGTATTCTATGGTATCGAAGGCCTTACTAAAATCGATAAAAGTGGTTAAAACATGTTTTTTGTTATTTAAGTGTTCGTTAACTTCGTTAGTAAATTTTGCTAATAATTGAGTTGTACTTTTATTTTTTTGAAAGCCGTGTTGGTTATTATTTATTATATTGTTTTTTCTAATATAGTTATTTATTTGTGTACCAAAGTATTTTTCAATAATCTTATCTATACTGGACAAGATAGTGATAGGTCTATAATTATTAGTGTCGGTTTTTGTTCCGTTTTTGAATATTGGTCTTATGATACCGATTTTTATTTTGTCCGGGTATATAGATGTTTCTATACACTGGTTAATCAGGTGAGTAATAGTGGGAACCAGCTCATTAGATATGCTTTGTATATCGCATACTCTGATACCATCTATGCCGGGACTTTTTTTTGTATTTAAGTGTTTAATTATTCTTTCCGTGATCTCATTAGTAGCATTGTATATTTTTATGCATCTATCTGTGATATTTGTGTGATTGTTGTTATCTAACAGTGGTATTTTACAGTTTAGGCAGATTTTTTTAACATTATTACTGAATTCCTTAGCAAACATATTAGTTAAGTTAGTGACATTCGTTTGGAATGCCTTACATATTATGTCATCAACTGAATAAGAAATTTTACCACATAGTCTGTTTATTATTTGCCAGATTTGTTTGGTATTTTTAAAGTTATTGCTTATTTCCTGTCGTGTAAAATTATTTTTAATTAAATTAGTGTATGCTATGGTTTTATTCCTGTAATTATTATATATTAATCTATTTTTTGCGTCGCTTTGATCCTTTTTCCATATTTTATAAAGTTCATCTCTTTTTTTACACATATATATTAGTTTTTTATCGATCCACATACATTTTTTTCGTTTACTATCATAATTAAGCTTGACACTGTACTTACATTTCTCATAAGCTAAAGTAAATTTATCAATAATAAAGTTAAGTATGTCGTTGGGGTTTTTCATTTCCAGTGTTGAACTCCAATCGATATTTTTAAGTTCAAGTTTAAGTTTTTGATGATTAAGTTTAGTTACCGTCTTATTCGCTGTAGGTGACGGGGTAAAAAGCGTATTGTCTTTTATCAGGCAACCGGTTATACAATGATCAGCTGGGGCGATGTTGATAACGGCTGTGTGCACGTCGCAGTTACCTACGCTACGCATAAAAATATGGTCAATACAAGATTTCGTTATAATATCACCCTTTTTTTCTATCCGTGTGTACTGAGTGATACCGCATTCCATACCTAATTCACTTAACTTGTTTAAATACTGATTTCGTTGCATATTAATTTTTTTTAAATCGATGTTCATGTCTCCTATAATCATCAAATTATTATTATGCGCATATTTTCTATTCAAAACAGTTAGTTCATCAATAAAACGCGGTATACTTTTCTCCGGTGGTCTATATACGGCACAGATTCCGAGTTTGTAGTTATAAAGTGTTTTTATTTCGCCTGTTATACACTCAAAGTTATATGTACATGAGTTAGACCTGTTAAATTCTAGACTATTATGTATGTATAGAATAATACCACCACCTTTTCGATGATTCCTAAGTTCTGTATACATATTGTAATTTTCTAACTGATATAGTTGTTTACAATTATCATTTATATTCGCTTCCGTAATCACAATTAAATGGACTGTTTTTTTACAGTTAAGTATGGTGTATTCTAGGTGGTCAAAGTTCTTTAACATGGATCTTATATTTACATGCAGCGTTAGTAAACAATGCTTATTAATTGATTGTGATGCTACAAATTCATTCCAAGTATCAAAGTTTTGTTCTATTATAAAAGACTCATTATCCATTTATAATTATAGAGGTTAGCAGTTATACAATATTACATACCTACACAAGCATTAAAGGGCGATGTAAGTACCTTGTTTAAGACCGGTCCTGAGTTTCGGTGACTGCTCTCTCGATGTCGCTTTGGGACCTAATAACAAAGTATTTTTCATTTTCGTTCTTACGCGCCATTATATTCCCGTGCTTTATCCATACGAACTTGAAGCGGTGTTTTTCCTTCAATTCCATCTTGGTTTTCCAGAGTAAGAATGCAGTTGAAGGTGTGAGTTCCTCTCGTATGTAGATCCTGTTGTCTCCGTCTATGCCTAGGTCCCTGCTGTGTATGGGGGTGTCCCTCGCGCTGTTGACCCACTGGTTGCGGCAGCCATCACGCAGGATGACTGTGACGGCGGAGTGCTCGCGTCTATTGTTGTTTGTTTGGCGTGATTTCTTCCTGAATACTTTTTGTATATCAGCTGGTTTTTGTTGCAACTTGGAACATATAGTATTTAATATATTTGTTAGGTTCTCATCTTTTTCTTCTTTAATTCCGCATATTTCAATATTGTTGTTAATCTGTAATTGTTCCAGCATATTAATCCGCTGCTCCATCATATTATTTCGCAGGGTAATAGTGTTCAAGTTGTTTTTGAGTTCCTGTTGTTGTTTTTCCATATTTTTGCGCTCCTGTTCATATATGTTTATCTTCTCCTCATACTCGTCTATTTTGTCTGAGAAAAAAGATAATGCTTGTTGCATTTCCATACGTATGGCTTCGCGTACCTCTCTCCTTATCTGTGATAGCATATGTTGGGTGATGTCACTGTTGGTTGGTTGTTGTTGCTCCGAGTCGGTGGCCTCTTCATCGTCCGCGTCCGGCATGATGCATGACAACCGCTTGGGGCGGGCGCTTCCGTTGCAGGGACGGCACTTCCAGTCCACGGAGTCAGTTGAGTTTAGTGCACTCAGCTGATCGGCAGTGATGGATGCACACTGTGCATGGATCCATTTGGAGCATTTACTACACTGCAATCCAGGGCTTTTTTTGGTCACCAGTTTATTACACTTGGCACATTTTGCCATCGTAGAAAAGCGGGTAGTTGTAATTTACGTTAGAATAATTCGTGCGTTTGCTCGTCCACTCTGTTTCGCACCGAGCGAACGACTGATATAATATCTATGTATTGAAAATATGGATGGATGAAAACATTTGAGTGGCTCTCCACCGCCCCCGGGGCTCAGCTAACACAACACAAAGCCACATCTGCTCCCGTATACTTTAATTAAGCCCCGTAATAACAACTCTCTCTTTATCCTGCCCTGAAATATGAATTCATATTTGTGTGTTTGCGCGGTCACGATCGAGTTTCAGCGGCTCCGGGCGCAGATATTTTCTATTCCAATGATAAATCGATCTGTATATTTTATGCAGCTTTGACTTCAAGTACTTCAACCTCCCCCCTCCTACCCACTTACTCGAGCCTTATACGTAAGTCGCCATATAATTGCTTCATAAAACCGTGACGTGGCCAAAGGAATTAACATTTAATATGTCCATGCGCTATTCAACCAATACATTATTAAATCAACCGTCAGTGATCGACAACCGGCGCTCCACCGTGTTATTTATACGACTGCAACTTTAAAAGCAATTTTAAAATACAGCGGATTCTCTATGTACAAAGGTACACTCCGCTAGCGGCCACGAGCTATGTCCGTTCCAATCGATTCCCTCCTTTATTTACTCGTTAAAAATAAGTAGCGTTGCAAAATTACCTGCGGCTAGAAGTATCCGATTCAACAGCGCAGTACTTAATAGTCATTAGGGCAATTAGCTTAATGCGGGGTCTTGAAGGGGCGGGCGATTCACCCGTCGTTTTCCCAAAGTCCCGCTTAATTATTTATTATTCCGCTCGGGATCCCCGCCGCCGCCGCCGCTGACTGAAGCAGAATGGCCCGCGCGCGACACAAACGCTAAATCAACGCTCAACTGACAACGAAATAAAAACAGATACGACACACGATTGTGCGGCGCCGGTGCTCGATAACTCGAGACGCCACCGGTTTTCCGCTGCTTTTTCATGTCGGTTTTTGTTTACAGAATTTACCAATTTGTCGGTATCGAATTGAATTTTGCAATTCGCGGAATTTCGTTTGTCCTGTAAAAGTGTAAAAAATCATGTGATTTTATACCGCCCTATTTAAAAAAAACAACCAATATCTTACATATTGCTATAGGTACGGTACGATACAAAATCGAAACTCAATTACTTTTCGCAGGCTGAAAATAAAATCGTGAAGTGCATATCTGTGAAAAATATAAAAGTAAAAAATGAACGGGCGCGCCGGGCGGCCGCGCGTGCTCGCTAGTGTTGTGCCGGTTCCTTGTTGTCGATAGTGCAGTGTTGTCGATAGTGCAGTGCTAGTGTTGTGAGGATGGAGTACCGCGCGCCTCACCCGATGGCCAACGTCGGCGCTTCGTACTTCCCCCACCCAGGTATGGTAAAAAAAATGATTGATGTTGTGTAATTATGGTAGCCTAATGATGTGCTCAATTAGCCCAGATGATGTAAAATAAAAATAAGACGCCGCTGGATGTTAGAAGATAAGCTGTGGTTTAATTGGGTATTATTTTTTTCAAATGTTTTAAATTTTTTCAAAAAATTAATGGTCACACCTCGGACCATTATTTTTCATTTTATTCATAAACGACCTTCCTAAAAAACTAAAATGTAACTCTCTCCTATACGCAGATGACCTTAAGATTTTTAAAAAGATATCATCTGATGCTGACTGTTTGGATATACAAAACGATATATCAACTCTTAATAATTGGTGCATATCAAATAAAATGTGTTTAAATATTTCTAAGTGTTTCGTTGTCAAATTTAGTAATCTAGCCAAATCCCGAGATTATACATACAAAATTAATAACACCGTGTTGAAAACTGAGGAGACAGTAAAAGATTTAGGAGTCATATTAGATAAAAAATTTACATTTAAATTTCACTACGAAAAGCTGATTAGCTCATGCAATCAAACGTTAGGCTTCATTCTTAGAGTTTGCAAGGAGTTTAAAAATCCTTACACATATATTACACTTTTCAATTGTCTTGTTAGATCGAAATTAGAGTATGCCAGTATAATCTGGAACCCGTTTTATATGGTCCACATTAACCTCTTGGAACGCATTCAGAGAAAATTCTTAAGAATATTATCCTTCCGTTTTGGTCTTAAATACAAGTTACGTTCATATGAAAGTAGACTACTTCATTTTGGATTAGATTCGTTAAAGAATAGACGCTGCTCTACAGATATTTTGACTCTACATAAAATAATCCACGGAAATCTTCATACGTCACTTTTGTCTGAAATTTACATAAACTTTGTCACAAAAGCACCAAGAGCAGGTAGAGCCTACAAGACATTTCATATTAAGACACGTAGAACAAACAGAGATTCGAACTCTCCAATTGCTCGCATTTGTAGGCAGTATAACGAATTAACCATTCGTGAACCAAATTTGGACATATTTGTTAGTAATAAAACTACATTGCGATCACTTATTTATTCTTCCTTTCACTAGTTTATATTATATTTTATATCCAAAATTATATGAACCTGAGCTTTATATGGAAACTGTTGGTTAGTAATAAATTTAACTTAACTACTTATGTAAAACTAAAACCAGTAATTTAAACTTTAATTTAAGTATAACTATTTCAACCTTAAATTCTTAACTTTTGTACTTATATAATACTATGTAAGCAACTAACAAGACATGTTGTCAGTATCTATTGTGGGATGTTAATTAGTTAAGTATGTATGTTAGCCATGTTTAATCATTTGTGACATGTATTGTTAACAACCTGTTTGATACTGCTTTAAAAAAAAAAAAAAAAAAAAAAAAAAAAAAAAAAAAATTCAGTGGTGAACAATTTGGTGAAACACATTGACATGTTACAATTTGACGGAAGTCACACACACACAACACACCAACGACAATAGAAATAATTGTCGTTGGTATTCACTTTATCCATTAATGCAACTTTAACTTCTACAGATAGGTATTCTAAGCAGCGTGAATTACCTGTTGTTTGGCTGCGCTACAACAGAGCCGACCTAGTTTCAAATATACATATGTCAGGCTTACTATCGCGAACTGGTTTTCACAACGATTTAAAATGTATTTAATATAACACAAATTTCTTACGAAATGTTAGATACAACTTCATAGTATCGATCGATATCGATAGTGCAAGACGGGTCGCGCACATCACTACACTTGCAACGCTTTTCAATTTGCACACTCGAGCCGGCACGCGCCGCTGCTTATTCACAAATATATTTTAATTGAAGTGCTGTCTATACTTTATAGTTTTATTTACACAAACCATATTTGAAGTTGTTAAGTCCCTAGGGTCGTCAACTCATCTGCCTCCCTTACTGGATGCACAAGGAACATAATACCATATCATCGCTGAGTTGCAGAAAGGAATTTAACCCTAATGTCGATAAAATGTATTGCTGCCTTGCTTTGACAGTATACGGACAGAAAGCGACAGACATAGATTTAAAGCCGACATTAGCTTAAAGTTCCTTTCTGCAACTCGGCACATGACTGATTCGATCCTGGAATTGTATAATAAATCCACAAGGTCGAAGCGCCATTTCCAAACACACCTGCCTGGTTCAGTATCACGCGGCCGCCCAGAAACTTGTGAAACAGTATTTCAAACTAAACTTTTTTACTGGAAACCTTTTAAGTATAAAATTTCAAATTTCTCAACACCAACTTTACTGTAGCGAGAAAACATTGAGAGTTTGAATGGCTTTGATACTAAATAGTTCTAGTAGGTATAACTCTCATTCTAGCACGGTTACTAAGTTAATAACCTACAACCAAGTAGTACCAATTTATTTTGCTCACACATTTAAGACGTAGGTAAACACAATAATTATCTTAATCAGATTAAGATGGAATACAGGGTTACCAAAGAATAACTACCGCAAAAAATTAGGGAAACTGTGCTCATAAAATTAGGCTGGAACGGCTGAATTGATTTCGATTAAATACAATTCACATAAACGTATCTAAAAAGCCACAACATCTAGAAATCCGTATCTAGAAAACAACATCAAACATGAATGTTCCACTCTTTTTCAGACACATTTTGGCATAGCTTCTATTTCAGTCGTCAGTTCCTAGAACCAATATAAGGCGTGTGTGTTTTATGGATCCGTGCTAGAGGTTTTATTACTTTTCAATTTATTCGGATCATATTGCCCACACCACGGGGCCGTATGTCACACGGGTCAAGCCAATATGGACCGAGAAGCTAAGATTTATGGTTGGAAAACTGTTGGACGTTTAATTCAGCTTATGTTGATGTTACTGATTTCCGTTTTGATCCATGAAAGTCTAAGCTAATAAATCTTTCCACTACTTGACACAGGCATCTTTTTGCCATCGCCCTTTCTCAACATTTAACACGTTCAACGATGTCAGTTCACAACCACCAAAAGAGTCAATCCTAAAGCCGCTACAGATGAGGCAATACGAAAGTAATAAATGACGACATTATACAGCAAATAGCTCCCTATTAGCAACACCCTGTATATATATTTAAGTGCCGTCCCATCGCTAATCGTCAAATGGTGTGTACCGCGCCGGAAACGCCGTTAAAACACGCACAGCTTTATTTTTGGGGAGAACCTCTTTTGTTTTTCTACAAGATAAAGTGCCACCAAACTGTCGCACTGACTGCTGCCATAGACGCCCGAACTTCAGTTAGTTCTATTATATTATCTGCGGGGGTGATTAGAATGGAACCTACCTATCCTAAATGGTACCTAAATATCTCTTTAAGGTCTAAAACTGGCTTTGCTTTTAACCAATTCCCAACACTCTGGTCCACTGTGTGTTGGTATGTACACACATCTAGAAGTGCAGTAGGTTTCCTCTCGATGGTTTCTCCGCCGTAAAAACGGTGTTAGGACATTAAAAAAATCCCTGCAAACTACAACTTACGTTAGAAAAACCGTTTCAATATATTTCCATCCCAGCACTTGACTGCCGCAGTCTACTAAAGAGCCACCCGGCCCGTGCTAACACGGCTATTTGTCGGTCCGGGCCGCGCCGGTCCATCGCCGTGAACCGGGGACCTTATCCGGTTATTTATGCCGTACAGGTACAGCCGGGAACAGTATCGGGAGGGTTGCTCTAGGTTTTTTACATAATATGAACGGATGAAAGCTGTACGCTCGTTCGTCCGTTACATTTTCGTAAGCTCTATACGCGTCTGCCGCTATTCAAACAATCTTCAAAAAAAAAGATTTCTGATATAACTTGTCACCAGCGTCTATCCACAGTCATGCAAACTCTGACTCTTGATGAAGTCTTGATAAAACCAGTCAATCAATTTTACATCTGAAAAAAATATAAATTCATTACTTAGGAGCTAAGGTGTCTGCGTACTGTCCCCCGCTGTAGCCCGGGAGGGCTCGTGCCGGGGGGGACAAGCATTTACTTTCAACGGTTTAATTAAAGAGGTATTCTTTAGAGGAAATTATGTTGTCGCCAGCGCGACTGTATATCTCGTTAATTTCTATTTATACGCAGAGATTTCGTCGTTTTGTTGAAATCTGCATTTATTTAACCGCATATTTTTATTTACACCAGAGTTTAATTTTACATTTTTAATTAAGTACCACCCTCGTCATTCGCGCTGTCGATACCGAGCACGAATTAAAAATCAATTTGGAGCTCGTTCGTTTCAGCAATTTATTTAATGAAACGCGGCCGAAGCGCGGTGGCGTGTGACCCGAGTGTGTGATCCGTGCATATATGCGACCAGAAGGGCTAGTACGGGGCGTATTTTAAGACGTGATAAGAGTTTTGCATCGCACTCACTCACATCGCGCAGCCTCAAGAGCGAGCGCGACGGAGAACTTTTGTCACGTCTTAATAGCGCCCCGTGCTACAGGGACAGGATGGTTACTCTATACTGACGAAAACCGAACGCACGAGAGCTGTTTAATCTAGCTTGTCGAGAACGACAATTTGCAATCGGCACGTTTAATTAAAAAAATCCACAAACATACCATTTTAAATGCCTGTTTACCGTAGTGTCTATAACTCGAAATTAGGTATTATTAAAGTACCAGCAACTATCATTAACATTCGGCAAACACGCGCGGCCGCACAAATCAAACATGTCTGCATGATATTGCCGCCAATACCCTTCCTTTACGGATGTACAAACAGTAGAGTAAACTCGCTTCATATACGATGTTTTTCGTTCATATATTCGGTCGAGCTAGGAGTATCCGGTACGCTTCACATATTCACCCTTTCCTGCTTTGTAAATTGGATTGAATCTCAGAAAGTAACATGACATAAGTTACTTTTCCTCCATAAGTCCATCGGGAAACTTTCGAGACGGATAAAAGACTTAGAGGAGCGCAAATCAAAGCTATTATAATGTAATTATTAAACTCTCATTCTCGTTTTATCGACGGGCAAAATATTGAAGAATATCTCAACTAAAGACGACCGAATGGCGTAGTGGTTAGTGACCCTGACTACTGAGCCGATGGTCCCGGGTTCGATTCCCGGCTGGGGCAGATATTTGTTTAAACACAGATATTTGTTCTCGGGTCTTGGATGTGCCCGTAAAATGGCAATAGGCCCGCCCCCTATTACATGGGACTAACATAACACTCTGGCGAAAAGTGGGTGCAGCAATGCACCTCTGCCTACCCCGCAAGGGAGTACATTAGTACAAGGCGTGAGTGCGTGTGTTTTATCTCAACTAAAAACCTTTTAATGCGAACTAAAGCGAAGCTTTACACCCAGACATATAAGTGCAGGAGGCATGGGGCGCGCAAACAGCATTAACAGGTAGTTCTCGTGCTACCGACGGGGGCGCTGAATTATTCAGCGCAGCGCCCCGGGGGCGGCCAGGCTGGGGCGCTGTCGATACTTGTTGTTCTCACGTGAATTGTTGCACTTGAAGCGATAGTTTTGTTTCTTGTGTGCGTGTGGGGTGGAGGTTTTGTTGCGGTGGTGTTTAGTAGTGTTCTTTAGGTCGTTGGCGATAGCGTTACGTGTTATGTGCGTTCGTTAGGACTTAATGGGTTGTTAGTATTGTATGGTATTGTGTAGTGATTAGAAATGTACATCTACACAGACGCCCTAGCTCTCTTTACAAGAAATATTGCTTCTTCATAGTAAAAAGTTTTTTTGCGAATCGTAAAAAATTTTAGAACTATAATATTGTTTCTTTCGGTTTACTATACGTACCTCTTACAACACCCTGTATATAATTAAAAGAGCAACCATTATGTTTACTAACGAAGTGCCGGACCGCTCCGTTGCAAACTTACTTAAAAGGCTCTCTAAGACGGCGAGCTACTTCCGTGAAAAAACAAGGAGGAGAATTAATTAAGGAAATTATAAGTGAAACATTTCTCGCCCCCGACTGCGGGTAGTTGTAAAGAGCTCAGCTGAGCCCCGGGGCGGGGGCGTGGGCGGGGGCGGGGGCGCTGCATTCATTACCCCCCAGTGATCCCCCCTCTTGCCAACTGTAAGTACTGCCGGTGGAGGGACTGGCGAATGGAAGTTCATTGGGAGTCTATGCTCATTACAAACTAGAAACATGTTTTCTTTAATATCAAACACACACAGAAACAACACAAACATATAAAAAGATGATAGGGGGCTCATCTTAATTTTATGTTGAATCCCAACTTCTTTTTTCCTTGTCTTGAAAAACCAAAACCACCTTCTTTTCTCCTTGATAAAACAAGCTAGTCAGATATGTAGATATAGGTACGATTGATATGTCGCTTAAGGTTGAGATGGCTTCTTTCATACACCCCTGAATCCCAACGGCGGTAATGAAGTTCGTAGCCTCACTCCCGCGGTCGCCCCGTGCACTTAATACCAGCTACTCGGTAAACCCTGAGGTCACTCTAGCTCGACAAAATAAAACTAACGAGAGCGGTAAGTAATGCAATCGGCATGTTAAATACTACGAGGTGGAGTCGTGGTTAGCTGAGTAAAGCTAAGAAACTGAATTTTTCATGTGATAGAGTGACCCCATAGTCGTGAGAGTCCCTGCTTACGATGTGAGCTCTAAATGCAAATCGGCGTGCGTGTTGATTGTGTAATGGAGTGTTTGTCTACGTTAGGTAGGGATTGGACTAATTCAAGTGATTCTATGATACCAAAGGTTGTTGGTAAAGATTGGCTTTTTTGTACTGTTTTATATAACACTAGCTGTTCCCGCGCTCCGCTTCGCCTTAAAATGTTTTCCCGTGGGAATTCCGGGATAAAAGTAGCCGATGTTCTTTCCCAGGGTCTAGACCATATTTATACCAAATTTCATTCAAATCCGTTCAGTAGTTTTGGCGTGAATGAGTAACAGACAGACAGACAGACACAGTTACTTTCGCAATTATAATATTAGTTAGCATTTCTTTCATAGTTCAAAATAAGGAGTACTCTATTCTACTTTTTTCAGTTTTATAAGTATATCAAAACGTAATTTTAAAAGTTCTTGAAGACTACCACTTTCAGACTTCCTAGAAACCTGAGCTTGTAAGAAATATGTCGTTATTATGAGAACCTTTATGATTCTTGAAGACATTTACTTGCACAGTTCTTCCTAGAAAGCGGAGCTTATGAGAAAGGTGTAGTTATTTTAAGATCCTTTATACTTTTCTCGATGCTGTCAGTAGTGGTCTATTGTTTGACGTTGTGTGGGAGGAATCTAACTCTATTCTGTATTATCAATGTTAAAGGCTAACAAAGAGGTGTACTTACTGTAAATACAGACAGATTTTCTTTACGTTTCTTCATCCAACCGATCCGTATTACAGTTACAATCCGTTTGAAGTTGGTATGGCATTTCTTTCGACATCGTCTGTTATATGAAAAGAAAGTTTAGAAATTGAGACGGGCCGTAGTGGTAACCCTGGTGGTCTCAATATGCTATTAATAACATTGCGGTGGCAGCCCTAGAGCCGGCTGGTAATTGAAGGGATATGGACGGGGCGACGACGGCGGTATTGGTTCTGCATAATTTGTGCAATCTGCATTATCAGTCTGTGCGTCTACTGGCTATGTACCTATGTAGTAGTATGTACATTGTGCCTATGTGTGTGCGAACGGCGAACGAGCTTAGGGATTGATGGTTATGATTATGTAAACATATTTAGATAAAATAATAAGTATATTTTTAGTTACAAATAGTTTTATACATGTACTTACTTATATTTTTAAGAATGATGCTGACAAAAAGTAGTTAAAATATAAGTCTACTAATAACAAATGACTAGCAGGAAATATCAACGCATAATTTGTGATCGTCGTTAAAAAGACAAAAAAATATGGCGTCAGTCTGTCTGAAAGCTCTGCCGAGCTTTTACGTAATAAAATAACGCTAATAGCAATCATCTGGGACTCCTCGCAGCCGCCCCATGTGTCGGGGGTCACTCTCTGAACGAACCAACGAGAATTGTCACATAATCGGTACGTTTAATACAACGATATAGAGTCGTGGCTCGCGCAGCAGCGCTCGAAACTTAGTTTTTCGTCATATACTAACTTTGAAATTCTGATTTCATTTTCGGGCTTAGATATACCATGCTGCACATGTAGGTTTCGGCTTAGTATACCCTTTTTGCAACACCCTGTAGAGTGACCCCCAGTGACGTCTCACACGTGCTCTCGTCACTACAGTCATTATTATCGTCAGTCGCGTGACGCGCCGGAATAGACTCGGGTAGTGTCTGGCCACACTAACTTTGCCACGGGCAAAATATGGGAGGTTGTATAGATTTATTAGTAAATAAAAAAAACTCACAAGAAACTCTTAAGAATCAAGTCAGCCCTAAATTCAAATAAAATGGTCTATTCGATTTCCAGCTGCGAGGGTGGCAATAAAATAACGACAACGGAGAACGACATAACATCGACACGGTAAAATGGATTATTAAAAGTTAGTTATCTACTCTTGGAGTTGAGGAGTTACTCTGTCAGTGCTCTGGCGAGGAACGTGAATTCGGGACTCCCTAATCGTTACTAATACATCAGCATAAAGGCTGCATCAGTTTTTTCCCTCATTTTCCGTAATCTTATACCTTCTACGAGCCGCTGTTGGAAAAGGCAGAGCATTTCCATTAAAGTTGGCAACATCGCCGTCCCTCCCCCGGTCATAGAGTAGACGGGTGAGGACAGAGATCTCTGCCCCGCGCTACTGTGACTCTCAGAGTCTCGCATGCGCCTCACTGAAGTTGCTCCCGACAAGAATGCTGATTGCGAAATACCGTTACAAAGTCGCCAAGTTTCAGCGGTTATGTAACGTTGTGAACTTGTGTGCATGTTAATAATACTGTGTGTGCAGAATATTAATATCGCGCAGCATAGTTTTAAAAGTAATATAGGTATTTTCTCAAAAATACTGAATACTACCACGTGGGTGGTAACTGGTAACCACCCTGAAAAAACATTCGAAGTTCTATGTTTTCGAAGTAGAAAATTGAACAGCGATAGCACTCAGCTTTTTCACCCTTTCCATCCCCTAATTGAATGCGGAAGTGAAACCGCGGAACACTCGTCGCGCTCACACAAGTGTTGTACAAGAATGTGCTCGGTACTGAGCAGATCGGGCTCAGCCGATTACGGCTGTGAACTGAGCCCGGGGCGAGCCGTCTCACCCACCGCCGAGACCCCCGCCCCGGTGCTCTGTACCCCCAGGCAGGGGTCAGCCCGCGCTGGCCGCCCGGACCTCTCGGGAGGTTGAATCAATTTCCATTTGAACGCCTCACGCTCCGCTTTGTTACCAAAATAGGATTGTAGACTTTATCACGACACTGATACAATATAATTCACCCTGGGAGGCGCTCGGCTATCTGTTGCCGGGCGAATTAGTGACGCACTGTTCCAGTAATAGAGAGGTTTTTTGTTTGTACTGGTTCGTTTCAGGAGGGAGGTTTCGTGGTGTTACAGGAAAGGTTGCGTTTCGGTTGTGTAAATAGGGTGTGTTTTTGTTCGACGCCGATAGCGGTGTGAGACAGTAATCCGGTCGACAGGCGTTGAATAGTCGACTTTAATTAAAAGTTGAGCTTTTTACAGCGACTGTACTGTATATACAATCTGACGTTGATTTGAAATGATAAAGTATACATTTTGTATAATCTGTTAGATGGAGTTTTGGATTAAGTCTGACTGGCAAGGAATATTGACCGAACACATAATTATGCGATGATAAGAATATTTTCATGATAAATATCATAAGTGGCTGTGAATTTATTAGGACGTTTAGTTTTGTTATTTTTTATTGTAAATTGTATACCATATAATAACCTATATTTTTTTTATTGTTCTTACTAACGAATACCTTTTTCTTGTTGCAGGTAAGAGACTGATTACAACATCATCAAAACATAAGTATGCATCTCACGGTAAGTATGTAGCACGGCGGTTTAATCGTCGTAACTGCAGGGCGTCCCACTGTAGAAAACTTTTACTCCATCGAATATCGGTCGTTCAACAGATGTTGTCGGCTCACACGCGCTTCACGCTTTCCACTTAGTTATTCTAACGTTTCTGATAACTTTTGTTTCACTCTCGATAACTTGATCGTAGTTTCGATCTCTCGCTAGTCACTATCCAATTCCAAGATCTCCACAGCGCTAATGCCTCGTTTAGTATTACAACAGCGTCGTGCCACAAAAGAATCTTAGCTATCACAAACTTTTTCTTGGCTCTAACTGAGACATCAGATTGTGTAAGTCTTTAGATCTTTAGTGATGTCACTTTGTATAGTTATTGTATGTATTGGGATTTCCACTTTTACTGTACCTACTTGTTTTGCCAGCCACTGTGAATTCGATATTCGAAACACATTCCTCCCATACAAATAATGCCCCAGATCTTTAATGAGAGTCACAACAAAACATTCCTTAATAATCATAATAAGAGTGCCGCTCACCAATTAGAACAATACAAGTGTATTGTCACAAATGATAGTGAACATGACGTGATGACACACTGTAGGCCGCCCAGCCTCGCTTGACCTCCTACTTGTAGTACCCTGAAGACCTAGCACGAGATGTAAAACTTTTGTCACGTCTTGCGTCCCGTGCTAGGCTAGGAGTATCTTACTTGAATCGCTACGGGTACTCCGATAGTGGAAAAAGCGTTACGTGTTATTCAAAATACACACATGATACGGTTTTGTTTTGCTGTAAAAGGTTTCAGGTTTTATTTTATTTATTTCGATCCATTGCCATTCCCTTGCGCCGCATAGCCGCGGAGGTAATTGTGGATTTTCCAATCACGTCGACATAAATAAGAGTTTAAATAGTCTTAGGTTATTGAAGCTTTCATTAAATAACATTTAAGCAATTTATTTGGTAGCTTAGAGTTTTATTCCTAAAATGATGTGTTCTCTCACTTTCCCCGCTCTATTTATTACCCTCGACAACACACTGCTCTTTCGCACAGCCTCTAATACCCTTGCAGATACCAAGTCCTATATCACTGGTTGGTCACTCACTACCCGACCATTACAACCTGATCTCTAGGCCGGACTGAGCCTCGAGAGGCCGTGGGTCACGGGCGTTCGTGGCGCGGAGAGCGGGGTCACAAGTCAACTAGGCAAATGCGACCCGGCCCCAAGTGGGGTCAATTGAATTGAATTAGTACAACCGCTTCGGTGGCGTATTAATATGCGTGCGTTGTTCCCGTGGAGTGCGGTGCGTGGTCTTGATACTTTGAGAAATGTTTAAAATGGAATTTTGATTTAATAAAAAAAACAATAGGTAATGCTTTAAAGCTACCGCCTACACGCAATTATTGTTAGCTATATCAGTTTTTAATAGGTTCTCAACCTCAATAATCCAATCCGTTGTGTCTCAACCTCAACTGAATTGAAGCTTGGTTATACTCGTATTATAAAAGCTCCATTTTCTCCATCGTCGCTTAGATCGTAACCAGGGAAAGGTTGATCAATTATACGTCATCTCCATATTAAATTCATGACAGATGTGTCAAAAGTCAAGCAATAATCCCTGGTTATGCTCTAACCCACTATGGCGAAATTGGCACATATAATGTTTAAAATTACGACTAATGTAAAGATGTACTTTCCTGTGAAGGTAAATTATAACATTTATAACGACGCTTAAAAGAACGACTATAATATGTGCAAATCTCTCATCGCATGACACGATATGAATCTACACGAGGTACTCAATTGTGAGGTCAATTGGGATCGCGATGCGCGCGACCCTTCTGCGTTACTCACTACTCTGTGTCGCTGTTGTGTTGGCGGAAAATATTTTATTGCTGTTCGTATTTTATCATGTACCGCTTGGTACATGGTTGTGGGTGAGGGAATGTAGAGCGAAAACGGGTGCCTTTCGGGGTTTGTAGTCACAAATATGTAGCTTATTCACTTTAAATGTATTGTGTATCTTTGTTATCTATAGCTTAAAGCTATTATGCAATGTTTTTGTAGTTTACACCAGTATCGCATTGGACTGTTGTTGTAGTATGTAGACTGAGACATTACATTTTAAGCAGTCCTATGCCATCTATTGAAGGATTTAAGCATATTTACCCCTGCAGCGGACAGTGGTAATTAAAGTATTACGTTTTACGTTAATCTAATATTTTTTAACAAGTATTCTACATCCAAGACAGCGGATAAATCTAGCTAACGTGTACCTACAGTATTTTCAACAAGACAAAAAATATGTAAATGATACACACGCCAACCCCACACCCCCTATCACAACAAACCCATACACCATTATCTAATACAATTCGACACACGGGGCAATGAAGGAGCGCTATCAGGGCGACACGCTCAAAGAATTATAGCCTTATAAAGTACCTTCACATCTTCCCGACTGTGGACGACACCCAAATAAATCGGTGTAGTTGAAAATAAACCCTTATGGCGCACGAATTAACGAGAGCTATAGAATATAGAACAATGCGGACTCGGGTCCATATAGGGTAATAGATTGAAGGACCCCCTAGGACCGAGATAAGGGAAGCATCGTAAGATGAGACATCAATAATGTTAGTGTTATGCCATCATACGGTTCCCGTTTCTGTAATACGTTAATCTATCGGACATATCGATTTTATAACTCTCTATAATTTATATTGTGTCTTAAACATGAATTTTGTGATGGTATTGTATTGAACCATAAACCAAATAATTATGTTACTACCACGAATCATACACGACGATATTAAATACATAAGTGCCACTGAAAGCCTTCAGCAATTATAATTGTAAGAGGAAACAAAATGTCTGCATCTCAACAGCCCAATTAGTGGCAATATATCTGTTCTGAGTGCCACATTTATTTATGTCTCTCATTTTGCACGCGCGAACAAATATACGACGGAGCGGATCCTTCTTCAGAGCACTCGTAGTGATGGGGTAGGACGATAAGAATCGATAAACTTTTATATGAAAATAGGTACACCATGTGTTTAAAACTGAAGGGTATGGATATGGACGGAGTGTCATAGATACCAGTGGCGAAAGTAAATGTCTTTGTAGGGCAAGCCAGTGGTAAAAAACATAATTATTTACTATTTATGTAATGAAATATTGTTAAGTCTAATTAAATATTGTCTCTGCTTCGAATGTCGAATGTCAAAGATATTATTAAATGTTTATCAATTTTCATTTATTGACGCGTCCAAAAAAAACGGCTATCGATAATATTAATAAGAATTTCCCGTCCCTACTCCGGCGCTAGTCGCGGCAGTGATTTACCCGTGAGTCTGGGAGCGGTGACGACGCACATTTCACGCGCATTACCCGCCGCCGCCGCCGCCGCCACTGACAGGTACCTGCAGGTCCTACAGGCTGGAGGGAATACTTTCAGGGCTTGTGCACATTGAAAACCTTACGTGGTACTCAAACTGGCCACTTTGAATCCACTTTTGTCGCAAATTTAGAAGTGACAAGTTTTTTTATTTTAATATGGCATTACGTGAAGTGGCTGATAACTGACAATAAATTAATAATCGTTATGCATTTTTGAACATCTGCCACCGATTACATATGAGTTACCAACAACTGCTATCACCCCTAAACGCACTACCGTTTCGAATCTCACATAACAATCAGCATTAACGTATGTATAACAAAAGAGACTGCACTGCCGAACGCGACTGTGGCTAAACGGCTGGATTAATTTGTAGTTGTTAATAAACGAGCGGCGCGGGCCAGCGCGATATGTCACGGCATCGTGTGGTGCAAGTCACGGGGGAGAGCGATCGCTGTAAGGGTTATACACACACACGCACTCACGCCTTGTACTAATGTACTCCCTTGCGGGGTAGGCAGAGGTGCATTGCTGCACCCACTTTTCGCCAGAGTGTTATGTTAGTCCCAATGTAATAGGGGGCGGGCCTATTGCCATTTTTCGGGCACATCCAAGACCCGAGAACAAATATCTGTGTTTAAACAAATATCTGCCCCAGCCGGGAATCGAACCCGGGACCATGGGCTCAGTAGTCAGGTCACTAACCACTACGCCATTCGGTCGTGTAAGGGTTATCTACCTACCTATTTACTTATTCCTAATCTCCGCTGCGGAGCTAAGGCAGAAGTGAAGCGCCGCCACCCTATACGAGATATCCGCCTCAGACATCCCCGCCTGGCCCATTTCCTTCTTGGAAAGAAGGGAGGGCTATCTACCCTATGTAAAATAAAAGCTTTTAGAAAATTGGATTTGCTCCACTTTCACATTATTTTACGAAAGGTTTTTCTCCACCTGGAGCTGTAAGACCTTCGTGGCTAATGTGTAGTGACTAAACGTATACTCTTAAATATTAAAAGTGGGTAATACTAGTGAGACAAAAAGAAGTGACTCAGGGGCCCATTCTGATCAATTTTTGTTTTACGCCTTTTGAAAATTCGCGAAACGTTTAGAATGAAGAGCTGAGTCATACTCTTTCGTCTTACTATACCGCTTTAGCAACAGCCTGTATACCGTTCCTCTACGCTAGCGTATTCGGAAGCATTGAAAGCTCTCGTAACTTGAGCCGCACCGCTCTCATGAGTAATGTACCGCAGTGGTCGGTCACGGTCGCGCGGAGCGACGCGAATTGACACAAACATGCGCCCCCACCCTCGCCCCCGCACCGCAACCGCCCCCGCCCCGATATGTAGTAGCAACCTGTTTGTAGCTATTGCAGCTAGAATATTGTCGGTGTACTGAATCATCATCACAACGCATCACGTGGTGCTGGGGCACAGAGACCTAAATGAAGGAAAGGTTTAAGCCTATTGCACCCGCAGGCCAGTGCCTACTATGTCTACTGCCAATCTCTAAACCTCAGTCCGATTATAGATAAATGGAAAGGTTGTCGTCTGGTCGGCAGCCGGCTGCGAAAACCCCTGACAAATATTTAGTCATGTCATGTCAAGTAATTAATACGGTAAATAAGAAATATGTGCATTATCAACAGTATATCTGTATTGTGTGGGACAGGAGCCAGTGGGTCAAACAGATGTGCAGGATGTGTGGTGTTTAGACACGCATTCATTAATACCAGTAGGGGTTCCAGGTAAAAAATACTCTACTAATGAACCATTTCGTTAACGGGTAACGGTTTTTTATTGATATTTAATAACCCTTAACCAGTTATGCAAGTAACCTAAACTTATTTGATTCAATGAGTGTAAGAACAACCAATTAAAATCGGTTTATCCGTAAAACCTCAAATACTAAATACACTCGTATTTTTCTGTAACCAGAGAGTAAATACTGTTAATTATGAAAGTTAAACACGACTTGTTATTTATTTGCCGCCGTGGCCGCCATTACTCAGCGATTCATAAATTATTGATTCTGCCGCGCGCCTCGCCATTAATGAAGTCGGTAATTTTTCATGCGCTTTAGATTAACAAGCCTGGAGCAGACGATACTGTTTGTTCGTAAATATTGATTGAGTGGCCGTGAGGACTTAATTCATACCTAATGGTGTATTTGGGAAAGTGTGTATCTTGAATATCGTAAAACAAATAAACACATTTTATTGGAATATCATGAACTGAATTATAGCTTAATCATTCATAGCAAACTCAATATAGAAGTCATGAACTCCTGAAGCTGAATTTATTTACTTTGCTACGTCCGTCGTAGCTCGTAGCACCTGCTACGGCTGCTACGCCGCGTAGCACATGGCTACGACGGCGCGTAGCATGATGTAGAGGCCGAAGAAATCTGTTGCCAACTTTTCCTAGTACCGCTATCGCTTAAAGTATTTTATTTATTAGAAGTATATAAGATCGATGACGACCGAATGGCGTAGTGACGACCGAATGGCGTAGTGGTTAGTGACCCTGACCACTGAGCCGATGGTCCCGGGTTCGATTCCCGGCTGGGGCAAATATTTGTTTAAACACAGATATTTGGTCTCGAGTCTTGGAGGTGCCCGTAAAATGGCAATAGGCCCGCCCCCTATTACATTGGGACTAACATAACACTCTGGCGAAAAGTGGGTGCAGCAATGCACCTCTGCCTACCCAAGGGAGTACATTAGTACAAGGCGTGAGTGCGTGTGTGTGTGTGTGTATATAAGATCCTGCAATCTGAGAGACTGCAATCTGTTACTGGCCCTAGCTAGCAGTTACTCCAGCGTTCGTTGGACCTGCGAACCCAGACTTCATCTATCTCAAATGGCTCTACACTTTAGCTCATGTCAATTATAAAAAAAACAACAAACAAAACAAACACTCACACCTTTTACTAATATACTACCTTGTACTAATGTAATCCCCGGGATATGCAGAGGTGCATTGCTGCAGTTGCTGCACCCACTTTTCACCAGAGTGTTATGTTAGTCCTAATGTAATAGGGGGCGGGCCTATTGACATTTTACGGGCACATCCAAGACCCGGGACCTTCGGCTCAGTAGCCAGGGTCACTAACCACTACGCCATTCGGTCGCCATGTTAATTATATAATTATTAATAACTCTCAAGACTATAACTAACCCCCCTCTCCATCTATTACAGGCGCGAGCGCGAACAAGATCGCGAAGCGCACGGACCTGGCCCCTAACAAGGGCAGCGGCCCGTTCGCGGCGGCTCTGCGCACGCTGGCCAAGAACGCCGGGCCCGAGAGCAAGGACGGTGAGTGTAGCGCGCCCCGCACTCCCCTCCCCACCCTGTGATAGGGATGGTTGGCTAGCGCTCGTGGTAGCGCCACCGGTAGGAATCTGACGGGAGTTGTAGAGATGGTGTTGAAGGTCTATTCTGACATGGCTCGACAGCGATATCAAGGGAAGTGGTAAAGCAAGCCGAAAGGGGTCACTCAGGGAGTAATCCTGAACCACTTTTGTTCTACGACTTTAAATTCGCGAAAAAAAGTTAGTAAAAAGTCATAACAAAAGTTGTTAGAGTATGAATGACCCTAATTACCCTCTTTTCGGCTTCTTATACCCTTTTTGCAACACCAGCTGCAGAGAGTATGTCTGAATAGGCCGTCAGTGACAATCTGTCAATCTGTTTCAATTTGATGGACTATACTGTGATGGTTTGATCTGCATTTAATTTAGCGAGCTTCTGTCAGATTATTATAACGGTGGTGTTGTCACGAAAGTTAGCCAACTGGACCCGAGAACTGTGTTGAGATCAGCCCCAGTGTCGCCGTCTTTTGTTTATGTTGCTGCCGAGCTGTCGGAGAGATTATAATGCAATAAAGGGAATAAATATACTTTCTAAATCGGTCTTGTTTTCATGATAATATTATTCAAGAGTGACCGCGCGTCTTGTTCAAGTAATTTTTTTTATTTTTTTATACATAGATTTAGATATATGGGAGCCCTATGGGGTAAAGATTCTAATGCAATAATGAATTCTAAGTGCATTGCTGTGCGGGATACCGATGGCATACTTAAGTTTTAACAATAAAACGGCAAACATAGCATGGAGGGTGATGGCAACACAGTTCAATTTGTATTTTCCGTATTATTTTGATTACGTTGACTTCTTCTAGAATACTACACTTGTTGGGTTTTGCAGTTACTGTCTAACATAACATATACGTTACATAAAGTATCCTACTTCTTCTGTAGATTGTCTACAAGTATTGTATAATTTATATAGTTACTGCTCAAATATTTTTCATGTATACTTTGTAGACATAAGTATTTTTTCTGATTATCTTTTCCTTCAGTCGGTATTTTAAGACAAGTCTAGAAAATTACATACTCTTTGTATTGAATTGTATAAATAAAATCTATAGGTAGTACTTACATGCAATTTGTGAAATTGTTTTCGGTAAGATATAAGTATCATGTAAGAAATGATCTATGAATTGTAATTTGAAGTAGTATTTGCCCACGTGTCTCGCTAGTGAGTCATCTCATTCATAAGTCCAGTAGCATCATCTTATTTCCCTTTAATTTAATCTCTGTTGCTGATAAATTCCTATATAAAACAATAAAATGCTACTGCACTTATGAACGACAGTAATGTTCAATGAGACACGTGGGTGGCCCAGCCGCCATGTTTGGCCCAGCCCTGTGTTTGGCCCATGGGCCGGGGCACGTGATCAGCTCGTGTGTTGCAGGGCCGGCGCCCGAGCCCGCCAAGGAGAAGCCGCCGCCGGCCAAGCGCGCCTCCCCCGCGCATCACCTGCCGCAGGCCGGCTTCCAGCCCTACCGACCCGACGACAGGTGAGGATTACAGACTTGTCACTAAAGCTAGACTAGGGATTTTTCCCCGTGGCGAAGCGACGCACTATTAACAAATCACCACAGTAATTAAAACGTTTTTATTCACCGTAGGTACCAATTTTTTATACACAACATGGTAAAAGGTAACAAGTGCAAGTGCAGGTTGACTGGTAGAAAATGCTTTTAGCATTAAGTGCACCTGAATGTACATAATTACATTTGTATATTGTGCAATAAAAGAATAAAATAAATAAATAAGTATGTCACTCGGTGATGCTCCTTTTATGCACACCCACTTGATGGAGAAGATCCATATCCTGCAGTGGACTATTTACAGGCTATGTGTTTGTGTTGGTGGTGCCTTCATCATCATCATCATCATCATCATCATAATCGTCCTCTGCTGAACATAAGCCAAGAGCGCCACAACACTCTGTCCTCGGCCTTCCCCAGTCAGGCACTAACACCTGTGGTAATCGGTCGTCGATCTAGCGGGCCGGTTGTGTGTATCGACGAATATAGGTACCCGTATATCAGGTTCACCGCCAACGACTAATCAATTCGCCATTATAATAATGTCACAAATTACGTAACTATAATGGTGGCGTGGACCAACATAATTTCTTCGGTCAGATTGTAATGTGTTTTGTGTGGCAGGGTGCACCACCCGGCGTCGTTCCCGCTGCTGGAGTCGCCGTACTCGCCGTACTCGCACCCCGCGCTGTACTCCAGCGCCGCGCTGCAGTACAGGTGAGAACTCATTATTTACATTTAGCCAGCCTCTAAATTACAGAATAAATCGAATTTGGATTGCTATTCCATGAGAGCTATTGTAAACGACTAGCATTTTTAAGCCATATCCAGTTTTAAGCGGTATAGCTGCAAGTTGCTTGTACCTTTGTGATCCTTCAAAATTTTACCACTTTGTGATCAAATCTCATCCAACCTAAAATTTTTAATCAAAACGAATACTTAAGTCACCAATGTGGAGACGAGACGAGCGGTAACATGTTTTTGTACAGTTTCGTGTATTTTCTGTGACCTTTAACCGCCACTTTACACCCCACAAACAACCGCCTAAAGGTCCAATTTACCCAGCAGACTAGCAGCAGAAGAGCAATTGTACTTCGAGCGCATGTTCCGCGGCGGCGCCGGCGTGGGCTGGCTGCCCCCCTACCTGTACCCGCCGCCGCTGGCGCTGCACCACGTGCCCCCGCACCCCCCCCACCCCGCGCACCCCGCGCACCTGCCGCCGCCGCCGCCTGTCCATGAGGAGAGGGAGAAGGAGAGGGAACGGGAGAGGGAGAGGTGAGTCGGAGACTTTGAATGTCAATTAGAAATCAAACCAAAATCTTTATTCATAGTAAATTTTTCACATAATAAGAATAGTTTTGACTGAATGTAGATAGATATGTGTATTTTAAAACATGATAATGACATATTGATTGGTTTTAGGCGATCATTGTATTGATGCTCATACTTTGCGAATGTAATTTTGGGAATACATACATTTTTAGTAAATTATTATGTCGAATTAAAATTCAAATGTTAAACGTAATACGAAAACGTTCTGCACCCATCGATCACTTTCTAAAATCCTTTAATTTCTCATTACAGAGAGCGCGAACGCGAGCGCGAGCGCGAAGCCCGAGAGAAGGAGCAGCGCGAGCGCGAGCGAGCCGCCCGGGAGAAGGAGTCGCGAGCGCTGGCGTGCCACCTGCCGCCCTACGGCCTGCCCCGCGCCATGCCGCCCCTGCTGTACCGCCCCTACCGCCCCTACGCGCCCTACGACGCGCCCGCCAACCTGTCCCTCTCGCACCGCGAGCTGGAGAGACCGGAGCTTAGAGCCGAGAGACCGGAGCTTAGAGCCGAGAGACCGGAGCTTAGAGCCGAGAGACCGGAGCTTAGAGCTGAGAGACCGGAGCTTAGAGCCGAGAGACCGGAGCTTAGAGCCGAGAGACCGGAGCTTAGAGCCGAGAGACCTGATCTTAGAGCCGAAAGACCTGATCTTAGAGCTGAGAGACCCGATCTTAGAGCTGAAAGACCCGACCTCAGAGTCGATAGACCAGAGCTGAGGGCTGAGAGGCCAGAATTGAGGGCCGAAAGAAACGATCTAAGAGTTGAAAGACCAGAGTTGAGAGCGCAGGAGCTGCGAGTGGAGAGGCCGGAGAGCCGCCCGGAGCGCCCCGAGCCGCGGGACGACAACGAGCAAGAGAAGAAGGAAGGTGAAGACAAAAACAACGTCTGATAATGTCGGGTAGCACTGTGACTGAGACGGGTTGGGAATCGTTTGTGGACGTTTGAGAGCCTGAATGTTAGAGACACAGCTGAAAGTATGATTTGTCCCAAACGATTCTCAACCTTACGCGTTATTGTATCATTGACGTGCTGTTAACACTTGGGTGCAACACTCATAGGACCAAAGCGACCTAAAGACTAAGGAAACTATATTACACAGTACCGTATTATAATTTCCTTCCATAATCCACTGACTGTGACATGATATGTTGTTATTTTATCTATCTTATTGATTATTGAATACTCCGTAATTATGCCATTGAATTTATAGTTGTGTGAAGCGGACCGCTTCGTATGTATCCGTAACATGTTTATATAATATTACTGATTATGCTAAGTCATTTAAAAACCGAGCCTTAAAAACATCGTCTAAATAAAAACTCTAGCTTTGGAAAAAATCTTTAAAAAACTTAGTTCCTATTAAAAATCGAATTGACTTCATGTACATAATAATAATACTATTTTGTGCTAAAGAAAAGGGAATAAGTTAAAAAAAAACTACTTCGATGTCACAGTGCTGTAGTAAAATAAATACAAAAGTAAAGTTAATAAATCTGCCTGGAGCAGACAATTTAGATAGAAATGCGGCTAACATTATTAAATTTAGAATATTCGTTCTCACTCAACTGTTCCAAAGCTTTCGGATAATATTAAAAATGGCGTTCACAGTCGGCCATCTTAGATTTTGACACGAAATCACTTTTACCAATTTTACGTTTAAATTCGTAAGCTATAATTTTAAGTTAAGAAGTTTTGGCTCAGTAGAGTGAGATGCCGATATGTATTGCTCGCTCGCTCGGAACTTAACTTAAGTAGGCTTTAGTCATAGTCAGGCTTTGGACAGCCACACGTGCAATCAGCTTCAATTCTGACTCTACTGCATTTTGTGATAAGACTTATATTCCTTTGCAGTATTGTAGTATTCTTTCCTCTACTCCATATGTAAAAGGGGTCTCTCCGAGCGATCGACTCAAGACTGCAATGTTTCTTAGGATTTAAGAATTTGAAAAAAAAACGAAATTTTATAATACAAAAACACACCTCTTACATAATATGTAACTTAGATAGTCTGTATAATTAATTAATGTAGTCCATAATAGGTGTTCAATAATATTGTTTCGCCGCGCTGAGCGGCAGAATCGACTTTTTTCTTTTTCTATGAAAGTGTCAGTGGGTGTCTGTAAATATAATATTTAATAGGTAGATGCGATATGGACAATACCTAACAAGTGAATCAAGTGAACGATTTTATTGAAAATACATTCAATTGATGAATTAATCTAGTGCATGCTAGCTCGCTGCGACGCACAACCGGTGTTGCCAGAGTCAATAGTAGTGGTTGAACATGGCAACTTATTACTAGATTTGTTCGTCGCAGCGGGTAGATGAGTTTTTATTTTATTTTACACACGCCCCCCCCTGCCTACGCTTTTTTAGACAACGCATGTAGTTAGCTATATTGATGTCATGTGAAATATATTCGCTATTTCAGCACTTGGTACTTGCAGCACTGAAGTTATGCATTTATGTGTAGATTTGCCTGCGTATTCGAAGAACTTACAGAGTTTGGTGGAGATTTGTAAATAGGTGCAAAACATGTACTTTCGATCTTTTGATTCAGTCAAAAAGACGAAATTCGTGTTTCGCGCCGACTTAAAATCCTTCTTCAAACCATGAATATGTTCTATGAATACGGGGGAAGTGCAATTTTCAGGAACTTGAGTGCGGGTTCGATTCCCGCTCATGGTAAGTCGTTATATGGATAAAGTATAGCAGTTACTTTTATAAGAGATATATTTTTGAGGTGACCTTGTCTGCATATGCTGATAGAATCATAAATTATGAACTAGAATAATCATTTCATCATCATTTTTCAAAATCTGAAACTGATAGATATCTTTAGGGCGCTACGAAAGTTGATCTATGCACATAAAAATATTAAATGACCATAGCGGAAAACCATCGGAAAACATATCTTTTCTGTCAGTAGCAATAATAATATTCTAGTCTATGTGTCAGTTCTACTTCAACCGTCACCAACAAAACAATGAACCCCTTTTCGGTTCTTCTGTCAAAACAAACTCTAAACTACCCAGGCGAACCGCATTATCTTCGAAACAGAGCTGAAAGTGTCGACACAATAATAAAGAACATCAGGAGAAGCCACTGGGTGATGGCCCGGCCCATCCCTGACCTGAACAAGGTGTCTAAACTATCGGAGCCCGCGACTATAGACGGACGTAGTAAGACGATTCTAGCTCACGAGGAAGATATCCCCTACTTTGAAGGGGTTTGTCGCAAGAAGTCGAATAATAGTCTTGTTTTAGGCAAGTTTTATCATTTTAGTAACAGACGAGGGTGTCACAGGTTTGTAGTGTGTATGGCTGTCTGTGACGAGGTAGCCTGTAGCACTGGGGACCATGAATAGATAAGCGTAGCGTGGGATGCCCTCAGGACTCACTAAACTATCGACCTTAGACCGACCTATGCGTAGCTGTGGCTGGATGATGGAGTGTTGTGGCGCTCCTTGGTAAAAACCGATGTCAAGCAGTGGGTCATTACGGTCTGATGAACTATAGGTACTCATTCATACTTACATAATACCTACATACTGAAATTGACTGATGATCGTCACGAGTCACGATCCCCATTGTGGTACCAACTTTGATGATGATGATGATGAATCGTGTGTTTTGAGGAAACCATTTAGTTTCATTTTCATTTATAGATCTACCTAAATTATCTGGTTGAAAGCAAGGCAGTTAATCCAAAATTTATATAATAATGGACGAGATTTCCAATTTTGCACAAGGTAGGTTTTTGTAGTCAAGAGATTTTATAATTTAGGAAGGTAGAGTACAGTTTATAAGGTAGAGGATGGATGTCGAAGGCTGAGGACAGAGTGTTGTCGCTCGTTGCAGACGCAAACTCCAGTATTTTATGTGAAATAAACATCAACCGCCCAGTTTAAACTCTCATTGAATTTCACATTCGCTAAAATGAAACCCTCTAACAGCGCCACCTACCAAACTCACCCTAAACTAGCAGAAACTCCGCAGGCACATTCTCGGGATGGCTGGCCGGTGTTGCCATCGTAAAAATAGGGAAACTCGCCGCGTTCGGGCTCGGCGGAGGGGTGATTCTGCTGCACTTCGCCAGTGAGAGTGGCTACATCGACGTGCACTGGGAGAAGGTCAAGGCCACAGCTGCAGAATCGCCGCGCGCGCTCGACCGTTGCCTGCGTCTAGCCAGAGACAACAGCTGCTTGTCTATGGGCTTCCTCGGCGGGTTTTTCTTCGGTGTTGCCGCAACGTTGAAGTAGAATTTCTTGTTCTTTTTTTGAGAAATTATACACTGTTTTTGTAATGAGTACTTTTATTTAAATGAGGAGTTAGGTTCGAATCCCGTGTTATTCGCTATTGCGAACAGCTAGAGAAAACTTACTTATCAACACTCGAAGCCAGGAAAGGTAAAGTACAGAGCGGAATATCATAATGACATAGGCCCGGTGAAAACATGATGAAACTCATAACTGATGCAAGTAAATGATGTAGGTAACATACCTTGTCAGAATTTCTGACTGAATATGAGAGTCCAGTACCAAAGGCGGTGAGTTTGGAAAATATGGTAGGTACTTACTCATTCTATTCCGCAACAATCCCTAGTCAGTTGACGATTTCTAGGGTGTATCTAGTACCTATCTATTAGTATATATGGAGGGTCAGCAGACTAAAGTACATAAGTCATAATTCATTTTCACTTTAGTTTTTACAGGAACAACAAAAAACATAATAAAAATCAATGTATTTGGAATTTAATAATTTATTTATTACACTTTCATTGTTAAACATGAAATACATTAGATGAACATAAAAAACTATAAAAAATAAGTCAAAAGCGGACTTTGAGTGACTTATGTGATACGTATTATTTACTAAGTACACCTTAGGATATGACTTAAGTGATTAGGCCTAGTGAAGTGTTGCTTTTATATCAGATAATAATATTAATCATACACTCACAGAAGAGATGTGTGTGTGTATGATTAATAATTATCTAATTATTGAACTCTTCTTCACTACTGAAAACATCTGGGAGTGTGTTCCGAGCTGTTTCAGAAGAAGGAAAATTATTGTAAAACTAAGAAATATCATCTTTTTTCTCTTTGAATATAGGTTTGTTGGACATCAATGGTATAGCATCGGGCACTATCTTCTCTTCAGATTCATAGTCTGGAAATCACTATTTCGGTCTAAGGTATTCTTGAACAAAATAATCATCATCAGCCTATAGCAGTCCACTGCTGGAAGTAGGCCTCTCCCAAAGCACGCCACTGGATGCGAAGTCGTCCCACACTACGTTTGCCTTGTCGCGGCCTCCAGTCCAGAACACGTTTACCCCATCAGTCATCGGTTCTTCGACAGACGCGACCAGCCCACTGCAACTTAAGCTTACTAACTCGGTGTGCTAAGTCGGTGACTTTAGTTCTCTGTCGGATTACTTACGTTCCGGATGCAATCTTTCAGAGAGACTCCAAGGATCTCTCTCTCTCTCTCTCGCATTAGCTCTTTCCATAGCTCGCTGAGTGACCTTCAGTTTGTGAACCAGTTCCACTGTAAGTGTCCACGTTTCAGCCCCATAGGTCATAACCGGTAGGACACACTAATCAAAGACGTTTTCGTCTTGAGACTTTGTGGTATGGGCGACGAGAAGACTTGACGAAGTTTGCCAAATGCTGCCCAGCCCAACTGTATTCTTCTATTGACCTCTGATTGGAAGTTGTTTCTACTCAGCTGCATATTGTTGAACAACTTCTAGGGTCATGCCATCAACGGTTATTGGACACGGTAAAACGTGGTTATTATACATAACCTTAGTTTTATCCAGGTTCATCTCGAGGCCAACCTAGCGTGAAGCTTTGAATAGGCTGTTCAGCATTTGTTGAAGTTCCTGCAGATTCGGCTTTATCCTCCTGACGCCCAGCCGTTATTTTATTTTTTAGGACTATCTGCCCACGGTCCTCACACAAGGACTATTGCGTTTACCTAGCTTACTGCCCAGAAACTTAAACTTGAATAAATGTCGCCAAAATTATTATATAGTGTTCCTAGTAGTATGTACGGGTAATGCATTAAAAAAGGAACCAGTTTCAATAGGTTTAAATTCGAAAATCATTAGTCCTCATGTGAGGACCGTGGGCAGTTAAAAAAAGTTTAATTTATTGGTAGAAAATATATTTATAAGGTAATTTGTTAGAAATAACAAAACTAATGAAATAAGAACCACTTAGGAACACATTTAACACTTTAAATCAGTCTCACATAAGTTTAGAACTTATATTTATTCTAGATAAACTCTTACATATCATCTATTATAATTATTGGGATCAATATAGGAACAAAATAAGATAAAATGAAAGGCTCAGCTAGCAGCTCCTGGATATCATCATCACAAAATTCAAATTCTACGGGTTCATGGTGAGTCATTTATGTCGTCATGTCATCGTCCTCCGAGAGATCTATGTCCGACATAGCTAAATCAGCTTCAATTTCTTGGATTTCGCATTATATTCTGTAAAAAAATACAAAAATAAGTATATCTAAAATTATAGTATAGCGGACTAAAAGTTTATGTAATTGAAGACCACGGTACTCAGACGAGTACTAATGTAAATGGATGATCATAGAATATTATTTAGAACCTTAATTGATAAAATATTAGTATTCGTCTCTTGCTAATATACTTAACAATAAGGTTTTATTAAAGTTATTTAATTAAATGATTAGATCACATAAGTATAATGAGATTACAACTTACTTAGTCGACGGTGGCCCCGCCGAGCTCCGAATCGTTTTCCGAATTACTCTTCTCCGATAGCACGGTTCGTCGAAATCACTGTTCGTCGACGGTTTGTTCATCGAAAAAATCCTTCTCCGATAGCACGGTTCGTCGAAAGCACTGTTCGACGATGGTTGCTTTGCCGAAAAAATCGTTCGCCGATTGAAAGATTCGTCGAAAGCATTGTTCGACGATGGTTGCTTTGCCGAAGAAATCATTCGCCGATAGAGAGATTCGTCGAAAGCACTGTTCGACGATGGTATATGATTGGAATAATAATGTATAAACTAGTATAACCTTATTTTGTCATTGTGTAGTATTTAAGAAAAGTAATTTCTATTTCTATACTTGCTCTATAAGCACCTATCGTCTCTCTCTTTCTGTTTGCCTGCCTAACGGTGTATAATATGTGTGACTATCGTTTTGCAATAAATATCCAAGTTATAAAGTAATCTTGCTGTTTTTGCTTACGCTTACCCAATACCTATACGGATGGTTCGTTTAACAAAAGAATCAATTACCGCCGCAAAGCTTTGTTTGCCATTTTAATATCGATACTGAAATTATGAATGATGATTAAATTAACAATACACAATTGTAAATAAATTTTAAAGTACAATTGTTTCTAAGGCATAGAGTTTTATTTAAGATTTTATCATTATAGATGACAAAACTGATAATTGAATTAAATTAACAAAAAAAACAGTCGAATCCAGTGCCGGTCATCAAAAAATTAATGAAAAATGCAGTGCTGTTGAGTATGAAGGATTCACTAGCGTGCCATCTACACTAATTTATAAGTAGTCGGTTTTTGTCTATGGTGAATTGTTTAGTTGTTTGTTAATTAAAGGTTTTTTTATTTCATGAAATAAAGGAGATTTGGTTGTACTTTGGTTGTAGAACTTTTTTTAAATTATATAATTTAAATGGAGTGTATTTCGTGGTAGATTTTTAATAAAAGCATTTTTCTTGAAATATAAATGAAATATTATGTATGTAGACTGCCTGAAACTATTTTTATTTCAGGAAAAATGCTTCTTTTATGATTTCTGTGCCTGTCTGAAACCGGGTGAACATTGTGAGATGTGTTTAGTATTGCATGGTGGAGAGAACACCAACTGTAAGCTACTGATGAGTACAGCCTATCTCATCTCAGCAGATCATAATATGAATCTATAAATTATGCATCGATCTTTAGGCAGTAGGTATACTAAATGGAAAATTATAAGTGCATTTGTGTTGTGTACCTATAACATTATAGCTTGGACATAACTCATTTTTTTATCCCTGACTTACCAAAGAGTTGAGGTAGATACCCTATCTAGGTAGGTATTTATACACATGGATACACACAGTACCTTTTCGAAAGCAATACTTATAATGATTATACTTACCTTAAATATTCCAATAAAAATGTTAACCCATTGGGTTCGATTCCTAACGAAAATGGTAAACAATTCTTTGCGGCGGCAATTGATTCTTTCGTTAAACGAACCATCCGCATAGGTATTGGGTAAGCGTAACCAAAAACAGCAAGATTACTTTATAACTTGGATATTTATTGGAAAACGATAGTCACACATATTATACACCGTTAGGCAGGCAAACAGAAAGAGAGAGACGATAGGTGCTTATAGAGCAAGTATAGAAATAGAAATTACTTTTCTTAAATACTACACAATGACACAACGAGGTTATACTAGTTTATACATCATTATTCCAATCATATACCATCGTCGAACAGTGCTTTCGACGAATCTCTCTATCGGCGAATGATTTCTTCGGTAAAGCAACCATCGTCGAACAATGCTTTCGACGAATCTTTCAATCGGCGAACGATTTTTTCGGCAAAGCAACCATCGTCGAACAGTGCTTTCGACGAACCGTGCTATCGGAGAAGGATTTTTTCGATGAACAAACCGTCGACGAACAGTGATTTCGACGAACCGTGCTATCGGAGAAGAGTAATTCGGAAAACGATTCGGAGCTCCCTGCAAAAGAGCTCCGAATCGTTTTCCGAATTACTCTTCTCCGATAGCACGGTTCGTCGAAATCACTGTTCGTCGACGGTTTGTTCATCGAAAAAATCCTTCTCCGATAGCACGGTTCGTCGAAAGCACTGTTCGACGATGGTTGCTTTGCCGAAAAAATCGTTCGCCGATTGAAAGATTCGTCGAAAGCATTGTTCGACGATGGTTGCTTTGCCGAAGAAATCATTCGCCGATAGAGAGATTCGTCGAAAGCACTGTTCGACGATGGTATATGATTGGAATAATAATGTATAAACTAGTATAACCTTATTTTGTCATTGTGTAGTATTTAAGAAAAGTAATTTCTATTTCTATACTTGCTCTATAAGCACCTATCGTCTCTCTCTTTCTGTTTGCCTGCCTAACGGTGTATAATATGTGTGACTATCGTTTTGCAATAAATATCCAAGTTATAAAGTAATCTTGCTGTTTTTGCTTACGCTTACCCAATACCTATACGGATGGTTCGTTTAACAAAAGAATCAATTACCGCCGCAAAGCTTTGTTTGCCATTTTAATATCGATACTGAAATTATGAATGATGATTAAATTAACAATACACAATTGTAAATAAATTTTAAAGTACAATTGTTTCTAAGGCATAGAGTTTTATTTAAGATTTTATCATTATAGATGACAAAACTGATAATTGAATTAAATTAACAAAAAAAACAGTCGAATCCAGTGCCGGTCATCAAAAAATTAATGAAAAATGCAGTGCTGTTGAGTATGAAGGATTCACTAGCGTGCCATCTACACTAATTTATAAGTAGTCGGTTTTTGTCTATGGTGAATTGTTTAGTTGTTTGTTAATTAAAGGTTTTTTTATTTCATGAAATAAAGGAGATTTGGTTGTACTTTGGTTGTAGAACTTTTTTTAAATTATATAATTTAAATGGAGTGTATTTCGTGGTAGATTTTTAATAAAAGCATTTTTCTTGAAATATAAATGAAATATTATGTATGTAGACTGCCTGAAACTATTTTTATTTCAGGAAAAATGCTTCTTTTATGATTTCTGTGCCTGTCTGAAACCGGGTGAACATTGTGAGATGTGTTTAGTATTGCATGGTGGAGAGAACACCAACTGTAAGCTACTGATGAGTACAGCCTATCTCATCTCAGCAGATCATAATATGAATCTATAAATTATGCATCGATCTTTAGGCAGTAGGTATACTAAATGGAAAATTATAAGTGCATTTGTGTTGTGTACCTATAACATTATAGCTTGGACATAACTCAATTTTTTATCCCTGACTTACCAAAGAGTTGAGGTAGATACCCTATCTAGGTAGGTATTTATACACATGGATACACACAGTACCTTTTCGAAAGCAATACTTATAATGATTATACTTACCTTAAATATTCCAATAAAAATGTTAACCCATTGGGTTCGATTCCTAACGAAAATGGTAAACAATTCTTTGCGGCGGCAATTGATTCTTTCGTTAAACGAACCATCCGCATAGGTATTGGGTAAGCGTAACCAAAAACAGCAAGATTACTTTATAACTTGGATATTTATTGGAAAACGATAGTCACACATATTATACACCGTTAGGCAGGCAAACAGAAAGAGAGAGACGATAGGTGCTTATAGAGCAAGTATAGAAATAGAAATTACTTTTCTTAAATACTACACAATGACACAACGAGGTTATACTAGTTTATACATCATTATTCCAATCATATACCATCGTCGAACAGTGCTTTCGACGAATCTCTCTATCGGCGAATGATTTCTTCGGTAAAGCAACCATCGTCGAACAATGCTTTCGACGAATCTTTCAATCGGCGAACGATTTTTTCGGCAAAGCAACCATCGTCGAACAGTGCTTTCGACGAACCGTGCTATCGGAGAAGGATTTTTTCGATGAACAAACCGTCGACGAACAGTGATTTCGACGAACCGTGCTATCGGAGAAGAGTAATTCGGAAAACGATTCGGAGCTCGGCCCCGCCATGGTTCCGTTTTTTGACGTTTTTTCAATGAACGATTGATTATCCTCAGATGACACTTAAGACAGCTGTCAGTGATGGAATGTTAAATCCATAGATGCAATCCCAAAAAATAATGGCGGTAAATTCAAATATGGTTCAAACACAAAGTATTCGTCCTCGGAGAAGGACCGTGGGCATTTAGTCCAGAAAAAATATATTATAGCTTGGGCAGTAACAACTATACTCGTTAAGTACTCACAGAAGGACCGTGGGCATCAGGAGGTTAATGACGATGTCGTCGGCAAATCGAAGGTAGGTGCAAGATGTTTTCGCCGTTGATGTTTATGCCTTGTCCTTTCAAGTCCAGCGTTTTAAAGACATCGACCAAAACATTGCTGAACAGCTTCGGGGAAATTACGTCTTGTCTGCTGTTTTATTTTCTTTTCTTACATTTCATTCTACATGCTGCCTGAGCCTGCAACCTTCTTTCAGGAATCTCTTCCCAAGTAACATTTCATTCGAGCTTAGGTTGTAAGAAATGCCTTTAGGTTTTATAAGGGTTGTGAAAAGGTTAATGCTTTGCTATCTGGTCATATTGAGTACTTGAGAATGATTACTAAGTCCTAAAACTAATTGTTTATTAATACAACCTTGTAGCTGCTGATAAGAGTTTATATTAACGTTATTTTAACATGTATTTCAGGAGCATATAGTTCTAGGATCTTATAGTTGTCGTAGACTCCTGATTTACTTCTAGAAAAGCTAGCATTAATGCTAAAGTGAGAGCTTAAGGTTAAATTTTTAACCTTGATACAACCATAAAGTTATGGAATATTTAAATTACTTATAAGTATTTTTTAAAACCTATCTTAAACCTTTAGGTTGATAAGAGTTGTCTAGGCAAACAAATTAGGACTACTTGGTGAAAACCAAAAGCATTAAGCACTGGCTATGAGCTAAAGGCATGATTTAAGTCCTACAAGAATATTTTAAAGCTTTAGAGGCATCCTCAAAATATGTTTAATGCTTTTTAGTAATTTCCTAACGGCCGCCATATTTTTTCACTGAAATAAAAAAAAAAACTTACCAAAAAGATACATTTTAATTAATAAGGGAAAATTCAGTAGCGTTTCCTATACTATTCCAAATATATGTTTTTTTATATAGACAGTACTTTTATTTCTAATATAAATTTACACCAAACATAAAATTTTATCTATTTTTTTAAATTAAAATATCTTCAAATTTATCATTTACAAAAGGCCCGTCACTTATACAGAACTATTATCCGAAAGTATCACAATAAAGTGCTAGTCGCACAAGGTTTTCATATTTCCTGACTTCAGCCTAACTACTTACTATATTTTGTATTAATACAACACTTACAAGTTGTAGGTGTAGTTGTTGTAGAGTTACATCCAGGACTAATTTAGAACTTAAAAGCTGTCTTCCAAGGTTATGTTAACGTTAAATTAAGGTTGTGAAGGTTTTATTTAGGTTCTGTGTAAGTTGTTCAAAAGGTTCTGGGTTTGAGCTATAGGTTTTGCTGTAGCTCTCAGAAAGGTTCTAAAACGTGGGCCCTTTTTTCACTCAGGAGGTTAATATAAGGTTAATATAAGGTTATCGAGCCTTCTAAGTCTCACGAGTTGATTTCCATACAAAGGTTCTAGAACCTTTTCAAAACCTTTTTAAAACCAAAAATGTTACTTGGGTTTGCATTTTAATGTTTTGTAACTTTGGCCTGTACTACGCATTTTTTTTCTGTTGTTTAAACACACGCAAGCTTAATCCAGCAACGGTGGTTAATTTGTAATTTCTAAGTCTGAAGTCGTAGAAGAACTATCATTTGTAACATTTTCAGTTCTATGTGTTCCTGTTTTCGACTAGACCGGTTCTTTGACAAATAAAAGTTGGGGTCAGCTATAGAATCATCTGAATCTTCCTACCTGATCTCAACTCCTCTGAATGTGTTTGATGTGTATGGTACTGGCTCCATGTATGGGTCATTGGTTGATCCATTGCTTGAGAAGTCATCACCAGACTTATGGCGCCTTCGTTTTCCTTTTGATTTTTACCGTGTATAAAGTATAAGACAAACTAAGCATAATCAATTTCAATTAATAAGTACCTATTTATGAAAATATGCATGAGTTTATACTTTATACATATTGCAGTTAAACACTTACTTGCTGTGGGACTTTAATCCTAGCTGAGCTGCGTCAGTTCCACTAGCTTTTTTCTTCTTCCGAAATTCATTTTTAACAATAATTCACTTCACACAATATGAACGATTAAACGTACTGTTTAAAATAGAATCAAAGTTAAGACTGAAGCAAAATAACACTTATATCCCACAGGATTGTAATAAAAAATATCGTGTAGGTACCTAACCACTTGTAGACCACCCGTAGTTGACTGCTGTTCAACAAAATTCTTTGAAGATATATTTTTTATTTAGTGGGTAGTAAGACACTTGAGAAACGGTGTTAAAATTATTAGGTACCTTATAACATAAGTCGTTCCTTATCGGCACAACGTGACTGTGGAGTGTTTGTTCCTTTTCACATAAGTTCACTTATGTTGTTTAGCCTGATTACAAATTTGTAGCTTTCAAAATGTTCATAAGGAACAATTTGAGACTTAGCTACTTATAATAGTGATTTGACATGTGTGTTTTAGTCCAGCTATGAGTCGAGCCAAAATAATGCCCCTGGCGATTAACAAAAAATAGAGGGAAAAATGACTTATGTGCTTTAAGGCTCGTTGACACAGTGCGAGCTGCTGCCTGGCCAGTAGACAGCTACTCGGTTTGTGTACTCGTACGCCAGTAGCTCGGCTCGCCTTTGCTGTCTACACGACACCCAGTCCCATGCCGAGTCGAGTCGCGGCGTAGTACACAAAAAACACGGGTTCCACTGACAACTGTCCAGCTGGCACTGGCGAGCTACTGCCGAACGCGTCCAAACGATGCGAGCGACGGCCGAGCCGCTGTCATGGGCGAGTAGCTGCCGGGCGAGCAGGCGAGTGAAAACAAAAAATGTTGAAGTAACTCGGATGCGAGCTACTGACCAACTCGCACGTACGAGTTACTCGTAAGTTACTTCCAAACAGTGCGAGTTACTGCAGTGCAGCTACTCGGAAGGCTGACTCGTACGCTAGCTCGCACTGTGTAAACTAGCCATTAAGCGACGGCCGAGCCGCTGTCATGGGCGAGTTGCTGTCGGGCGAGGCGAGTGAAAACAAAAAATGTTGAAGTAACTCGCATGCGAGCTACTAACCAACTCGCACGTACGAGTTACTCGTAAGTAACGTCCAAACAGTGCGGGTTACTGCAGTGTAGCTACTCGGAAGGCTGACTCGTAGGGGAGACCGGGGACAAAAGTAACAGTTTGTAGTTTCTGTCTAATTTCTCGTTATTAATAACATTTACGATAAAATAAATATAGTCACATAAAACTTTCGTCTATAGTCTACAAATATCCTTTATTACTTTACTAAATGCATCCCGAATTTTAGCAATTTTAAAGCCTCAAAAAAAAAAGGGAAATCGTTACTTTCGACCCCATGGGCAGGGCGAAAGTAACAAGACATGGGTCGAAAGTAACAACCCATAAATTCTGCCCAATGTTATAAATACGATTCAAAATAAAGAACAAAAAAATCAATCTAATTATTTAGTTAAGAAAACTTCATAAAAAACTATCAAAACTAAAAAAACTTATAACTTATTGACAAAACTAAAAAAAACTTCTTAAGATAAAGTTTAAATGAGATCCATCATTTAAACTGACTAACTGATAAGAAGTTGTTTTATTTGTGCTATAATATACCATATTATGGCACAAATATCTAATCAAAACAACAAAAAATAAAAATTTACAATTTGACATGGCAAACTTACCAATGTAACATGTTACTTTTGTCCTGCCGCGAGCTGTTACTTTTGTACCCATCCCCATTTTTGAAATATCAGGCGACATAACTTTAAAACAGCACGTGTTATTCGAAAACAATTTATAACATGCTACAAACAATCTTATACTGAATCAATGAGCAAATAGTCATATGATTCTTGGCATCTTAATTCTACGTAAACACTAAATGAATAAACACCAAAAAACTTACTTTTGGTGTGTAAAATAACGAAATGCTCACTAACACAAACTTGCACCGCGGCTCGGCCCCGGAAAATGGTAACATGCGCGGGGGGCAATGCAAGCTGTCAACCATCGGTCGCGAGCGACGTTTCGGCTATTGGGGAAGTCTACAGAGTCTTTGTTACTTTCGACCCGCTGTTACTTTTGTCCCCGGTCTCCCCTACGCTAGCTCGCACTGTGTCAACGAGCTGATGCGAGCTACTGACCAACTCGCACGTACGAGTTACTCGTAAGTTACGTCCAAACAGTGCGAGTTACTGCAGTCCAGCTACTCGGAAGTCTGACTCGTACGCTAGCTCGCACTGTGTAAACTAGCCATTAGTCTGCGGGCCCTTCATATGTTCTTATCGTCTTATCCTTAGAAATGTTTGGTCTACCGCTAGAGACATAAGTGGTATATTAATATACCACTTATGTCTATAGGTATAGAATAATAACTTCGTTTGTCAGGGTTAGTGAATGATATCACTATATGGATAGCGGAAGATCCTGGGTTCGAATCCCGGCTTGTCTTTAAGATGGCTTGCTCTGAAATAAAATAGGTAGATACATAAAATACCTACGTACACTAATTATTGCTAGTATTATCCCGGAGTTCGAACCTGGGTCCACCGTGTCGTGTATCGATGCAGAGCTTCCCCAACAGGACTACAGGGGTTGTTAAAAGTATACGAGTACTTATGTATAAGTCAAAGTATTTTGGAAACAAAAAGTCATGTTCAAATAAATTTTACATAGGTACCTACCTAACTATGTACCTACTAGCACACAAGGAACACGGTACCCAACTATATAATTGTGTGCTAGTAATTAGCTTGCGGTGAACAGTCATTGCCAACTACATTAGAATTTTACAGGGCTTGTAGTTTTAATTAAGTATATGTATAGGTAACTGGGTACCATCTTACTGGGACTCAAATGTTCCATCATACATAGCTTCAAGCTGCAACGCTGCTGCTTTTGAGAGCACAAAAAAGGATTGTCTCATAAAAGTAAAAGAAGGCACATGGTAGAGTTTCCTATAGTACCGACTTTATCTTCCACCCTGTATTACATAACTATGTCTAAAGAATTAACTTTGAAAAACGAACTCGATCTCAATCCAAACAATCTTCCGTAAAATAATAATAATATCATCATCAGCCAGTAATCCACTACTGCACTGCTGTCACAACGCTTAGTCTTCGGCCTTCCTCATACAGCCACTACCGACTACCTCATCAACTCAGTCTGAAGTCATCGGTCCAGCGACCCGGAGGGTATCCCACGCTACGCTTATTCCCTGTCTGGTCTTCATGGTAAAACAGGAAATCCTATTTTATTTATTTTATTTTACATTTCAGGAAAACTTACAGCTATTAATAGTTGGATAGCAATTAAAACGTATAGCTAAAAGCCAATTATCAGTTTTCACTGATACACAGGGCACTTTGGGCAAGGATATTTTGTGGTACCTACCTATCTTTCTATAACTATGTAAGTACTTAGATCGTATATTGAAAAATATTATAAAGGTGCAGTTTAACAAACACCTTTTAACAAAAACCTTTTAGACAATTTGTAAAAAAAGCGAAGGAAAAATGAAAAGAATGTAAGGCAAGGTCACCCAAAAATTATATAGTTAGGTAAATTAGGTACATTATTAATTACTTATTTATTTAAACTGCTTCGTGTTAGTTGGAATACTGACTTATTATTTAACATAATTATATTAATCACTGCTTTAGATGTTTGTGCA
Source organism: Plutella xylostella (assembly GCF_932276165.1). NCBI lineage: Eukaryota > Metazoa > Arthropoda > Insecta > Lepidoptera > Plutellidae > Plutella > Plutella xylostella. The sequence goes on along the minus strand of NC_064000.1, from coordinate 8,540,152 downwards.
GCTTCAGCTCTGCCTACCCCACTAGGGTCAACCAGGCGTGAGTGACTGTGTCATTTTAGTTATGCTTTAGACATGGAAGTAGAAAAAAAGACGGAAGGAATCTTGCTAACTAAAAAGTGAAGCACCCAAAGTAAGTCGATCATTGCGACGAGCCCGACATACACACACATTCACACTCAAAGTAAGTCAGTTTGCCGCCGCCGCGCGCCAATCACGTCGCACCTACGCACCCACACTCTTATGTCGCCGCCATTATGGTGCTTCAGTGTTTTACTAAGCGAGATTCCTTCCGCCTATTTTTTACTTCCATGGCTTTAGATGTAATTTACAGTTGAACATATTGTTTGCGTGCACGCAAGCCAAGCCAACCTTACCAACAAAATATTGATATTATTATTTCTAGCATGTATTTTCATCAATAAAATCAACACCCTAATAAACCTACTTGTTTTGGTAGTTAGCATTGCAGTCTTGATAATAGGTAATTTGTTGACAATGATTTAAAGTCTTAAAGCAAATACTTACAGAGGAGTCTAGCATTTCCAATGAGTTATTTACTGTTTACGTTTGACTTTAATCCATAAGTACCTAAAGTTTCTTTAACTGAACCTTTCACTTCCACAGCTCGATCAGCGCCGCCCACCCCTGCGCCGCAGCCCACGCCCCCGCCCGAGCCGGACAAGCCCCCCGACCCCCCCGCGCGGCCCCCGGACCCCCCGCGGCCCCCCGACGAGCCGGCGCTGTTCCCGGAAAAACCCGCCTTCCTGCCGCCCAAACCTGTCCCGCACTCCCCCAAGATATCCCCTTCCTCAATCCCCAACCCCAGTCCCAGCGTCACCACCAACAAGCATGGCGAGCAGGGATACCCTAGCTATGGCGGGTACCTGTACTCCATACCAGGGTACTCTGCATTCCAACCAATCGGGTACCAAGGAATAGCGACACAGACTGTGCAGCCACCGGCCCCCCCTGTGAGCACAGCTAATGAAACGATTAGCAAGCCAGAATTCATCCCATTTCCTAAGATTTCAACTGAACATAGTGAAGACAGAAAAGTCACAGATACTAGTCTTGGGCCTACAGCTCCTGCAAAGCCAGCAGATCCTTCGAAAACAGATTTTGAAGATCATTTCACGCCTGAAATTATTCCGGCCACATCTGAAACTAAGAACCTAACGAGTGAATCTAAGTTAAGTATAGCTTCGTTATCGCAAGGAGCCGGCGCTACTGTCACAATATCTAACTCCATGCATGAGACTAAAAAGAAACAAACGGAGCGATTCAGTTTGAAAACTAGCATTCCTATCAGCAAGATCGATATGAAATGTGTCAACACTGCAACGGACGCCACTTTTCAAACAAATCTAACTAAAAAAACACCTGTCCCATTTAATCCTGCATTTCAAACAACAAAAGATATCGCCAATAATAATTTAAAAACTCGAGTTGAAATTCAAAGCAATGTGGTGATCAAAAATGCAGCTAATAAAGAACCAGAAATTAAACCAGAAGAACCTATAAAACAGATTGTACGCCATACACCTAACAACAGTATTAGCACTTTAATTAACGCAGCTGAGGCGTTAAATAGCAGCGATAGCCCGTTTTGGAAGACAGACAAGAATCCTGAGTCATTAAATAAAGAAACGGAAACCTTTGCTAAGCCCATCACCACTAACAGACCAATATTCAACCCAATGAACGCAGAACCAAAATTAAATTACTCAAACAAACCACCAGATGGGTTTAGTGAGCAAAAAAATCAAATAGTGTTTATACAAAATAAGAATCCGTCCAATCCAAAGATGCTGTTGACAATATCTCAACCATCGCAGCCTCAGCCCCAAGTCATACTTCAAAGAACAAACTGCGAGTCAAAAAACATGCAAGCTCCTTCACGTCTGTCAAGCCTGACGAAGAAGTGCAAAGAAGAACTCATCAGTGAGAATAGCACTTCTTCAAAAGTCGTTGCGTTAAAACGTCTTCATCAAGAAAATTGTGACGAAAACGACTTTGAGAATCTCATTACAGAGAACCAAATATATGGCAATAAGATAGTCGTGAAGGAGAAGACTCAGGGAACACTACAAGAGCAGGAAATTAAGAAGAACTCCACCAAGATAATGAACGAAAAATCTAACCAAACATCAGATACAAAAAATGTTGTTTTACAACCTAATTTTGTTTATTTAAGCAATTTACAATTCCCAGCAAATTTAATGATGATTAAGAATTCGGCAAAAGTCAACCAAGCCATTAACGAACAAATTAAGATAAACTGCAAAGCAGAAGGAAATGAAAATAAGTTTTTAAACGAAAACAATGTAATTGGAAGTAATGATATGGCTACAAATACACAAAAAGCAATGAAACCACAAATTTCGGTCACAAAAGAAGTGCATGTATTAAAATCAAGCAATAATGTAATTCAAACAATAACTCCTAAGAACAACAAAACAGATTTAGTATTTCAGACGAATCAAAAAGTTATAATGAATTCTCAAATACTTTATCAGGTACCCATGATAGTCGACACACATGGAATTACAAGCAATGAGCAAAAAATTAACGGACAAACATATTTAAACAGAGACTACACGAAGTTTTTAGCACATAACAAGAAAGATAATAATATGTCGAGAATCAACGAAAACACAAAATGTAATGAGAAATTGTACATAGCTTGTCCTTACCAAATGGATTCAAAACTACAGCCTAAAATAGTAATAACTAATTTGAGGCCTAAAATAGCGAAAGTTGAGGAAATCAGTACTTTAGATTTGTATGAAAAAAGAAAAAGATTGCGAAGGTTAAAACATTTAACACCACGAGAGCAAAAGACTGATTTTAAAAAGGAAAGGACAGATATACCTAGAAATATAATCACTCCAGATAAAATGAAAGCTGAAATATGTAAAGAATTCACCAAAACGCAAGTGATGGATTACGATCAAACTAGCGAGAGTGAAAGCGATGGGGAAGAGTCAGAGTTGAAAGAATATGAGTCAATTATAAAAGAGTTTAGCCCTCCTTCCATAGTGGAAGATCCAACACAGAAGAAAAGCTTTCTTTCACAATTTAGACTGGGGACACATGAAGAATGTAAAGGTATTGCTATTTTTCTACTAAAACAACAAATCCAGTGAGTGATCTCAAAAAGCATCTACCGTACCACCACCGACACATTAACAATTAACAATCCTTAGTGCCAATTTCACCATTCTCTGTTAGAGCATAACCAGGGAGTAGTGGTTAACTTTTGACACATCTGTCATGAATTTTATATGGAGATGACGTTTAATTTATAAATCAATCCCTGTCGGTTAGATAACCGAGAATGGTAAAATTGGCACTTAAACAGCGTCGCTCACCGGTCAAACATCTGTCAGATCCATACAAGTTACGTCAGATTTGACAAGCGAGCGTTTTTAAATGCTAATGTTTGGTAGTGGTAATCCCACAGCACCGATTACCATTATCCTCACCATTAAATCTAAATTTCCAGAGAAGCTGCTGGATCGCCAAGAGCGCTCTCTACGTCGGGACGCAGTGGCATCAGCGTACATCAGCGTGGGTAGAATCGACCGCCTGACCCGGGACCCGCCTGGTCAGCCGGCGACGGAGACTGACGCTGGCCCCCGCCCGCCCCTCGCCGGGACTGCGACGTGGAGCCACGAGCCTGAGCCTAGCGCCACGGTTCAGAAGAAACAGATGTTCCTGTCGCATTTGAGATTGGTGCAGGTTTCTCCCCGGCATAGAGATGGTGAGTTGTTATTCTTAATTAACCGACTTCGAAAAAAGGAGGAGGTTTTCAATTCGTCTGTCTCAAGTCGGTGCCATCTTTTTTCGGATTACTTAACTACTTTGTCACTGCACCAACATAAAAAAGAACAGTACCTGCTTAGGTATTTGCAATATCACATAGAATTGGTATAAGCATTCAATTATTTCTTACTTTTTAGTGGTTTCTTGAACTCGGTTTTTTATTTTTTTTAATTATTGGTTATACGATAAGCCCGAGCTTGTGTATTGTTTTTAATGCGACATATGGGGTTCTTTAACCTGAATTAACCTTGCTCTTGACGACCGAATGGCGCAGTGGTTAGTGCCCTGACTACTGAGCCGAAGGTCCCGGGTTCGATTCCCGGCTGGGGCAGATATTTGTTTAAAGACAGATATTTGTACTCGGGTCTTGGGTGTTGATATTTATATTTAGTATCTATCTATGTATGTATTTGTGTAGATATATCAGCTGTCCGACACCCATAACACAGGTTCTGCCTAGCTTGGGGTCGGATGGCCGTGTGTGAGATGTCCCCACATATTTATTTATTTATTTAATTCGAAACGCCGTCCTAAACTTAATTACAGTAACTAACCAAGAATTTCACAGAACAGGTACCTACTACACATAACAACCTGATATTTTCCTCTTCTATTTTATCGTGTTAATTGCATTTCTTAAATTTTTCAGATTACGAAAAGATCTGGCACGAAATAGTTAAAGAGCGAAGAAGAAGAAACGGCGACCCACAGCCGCCCCCTGCCAGCACTCCCACCGCCTCCGCTCCAGGGAACATGACCATGGACACAACAGACCACCTGCAGATACTAACAGATATAAAGAACTCCGTCCATGAAAACAACAACCTGATAAAGCGACGGTTAGACGAGACGCAAGACTCAAGCAGCGCCGACAGCATACACACTCTAGCCGAGAAGAACTTTTCCGAACTGTCCAAACTTTCCAAAATGGCCGACAGAAGCGTCAAACTGTTCAGCGGACAAGACATGAAGAAGCGCGACGTGAATCCGGGGTTCGACAGCGAGAACATGCAAAGACTGCACCAGAAGCCGTGCCAGAGTTATGCTAATATAAATATTCCTAATATAAGTAAGATAATATCGTTGAAGTCGTGTGCGGAGGCGAGCGTGGTGGCGAGCGCGCCGGCGACGTCCATGGACGAGCCCCGGAGCTGCGCGGCCGGGCCGGGCGGGGGGACAGGCGGGGGGCCGGACGGGGGCACGGGCGGGGGCACGTGCGGGGATGCGGGGGCGGAGGACCCCGAGCCACGTGCGAGCGCCTTCACGTGGCCGGGAGTCGACGCTGTCGTCAGGAGTTTTAAGGAATTTGAAGCTGGTAAGTTGTTACACATAATCTTATTCTTAGCGAGTTGGTGACAAATACATAGTACTTATAGTAGACGAGACAAGGGAGGCGCTTGCCGAATATGAGGAAACGGTAACACGTCACGCTGGAGACTTATTTTGTGTTAAATAATGATCATATTGATATAGACTGTACCGACGACGGCCTGTGATAATAATTAATTAGTCTAAAACCACCGATTGATAGCTCACAGATCATTTGTTTCTCTCCTTCCAGTGAGAAAGAGAGAGCTATCCACTCTCCACCGCCGGAACACTTATCTCCGCGTGGAGAGCGCCCGCGCCACGCGCACAGCCGCTCGGGAGGCCGAGCTGGCTCGCGCGCTGGCCACTGAACGAGCCTCGCTGGCCGCTGACGAACACAGCCTGCGCGTCAGCATACAGAGGATAATGACCTCGGTGGACGCTGTTAGGAGTGCTAGTTTGCATTGAGGATGTTTTTTTTTACTTTTGGAAATTACAGATTGAGTTATAGGTTGAAAATTACAAAAACATACGCTACATATTTTTTTTGCTGTTAAAATTTGTAAAAAAATATTAAGCAGCGGTTTTTTTTTGTTATGAAAGGTTAAGTTTATTTTGTCAATTTCTTTATCCCATCTTGACAATTTATTTTGCATCTTCTGGAGTACTTATGAGTTTTTTGTGAGCGATACTTTGCACCCTGGTTGACCCTTCTTGACATTAGAAGGCCTACCTCCAAATATATTAATTACCTATTTAGTTAGTGTAAATATATTTATGAAAAAAAGGTTTTAGTAATAAATTTTAGCATCTTGGAAACATTTAAATAAGAACTTCAAATATAGAGTGCAATTTTTGTATTAAAATAGGTTTATTTAAAATTAAGCCATCTACTATTTATACCTGTATTATAACTAGTATTTTAAAGTAAAATTATGTAACATAAGAACATATTTAGTAGGTTACATAAAGCGCGAGTAAAACTCGCAAAGTAATTAATCAATACTAAAGTTAATACATTATTTATACAGTCAACAGTGTCAGTAAAATATTGCAATCATACCTAATACCTACTCCTATTTGTTCGCCGTAGTTATAAACTAATTAAATAACCTCCAGACGCTAACCGCCCAGAGTTTGGATCTATGCAGTGCAAATACAAAATATACGAAATGCAAATACAGTGCCTAACATAAAACTACCCTGGCCTACCCTGGAAGGTATTATGACTGACTGTGTTGGAATAGATTACATTAAATTTGATTAAAATAAGTTTGCAGAATGTAGAAAACACCATAATTTAGTTTATCTACTAACTACCTAGTCACTTTTTTATAATATAAAACATGATTTACGTTGCATATTAATTTACAGTGAAGTGTTTCTTTTTACATTTGCTGTTGATAAGGAGTGGTGCCTGTTATCTTTTTTATTAAGTAATACCTAGATGGAAAATGTACTTAACTAGGTATTTACTGTTTAAGTCAGCGTAGCAATGTATAAAATAACAAAGTACTTACATACACCTATAATAATAATATTACATTATTTAACAAAAATACTGATTTCTTTCAATTAATGTCGACGCTAAATGATTAGGTATACACACATAATTTCACACTTCCACTCTCCTTCATAATTGACATGTGTGAAATGTGAGCTTTAAAATCTACATAACTCGGCTAAACGTAGGTACAATCAATCCATCTATAAAGTCGAGTTTTTGCGGTGTTTTGTTTAATCGATGTATATTTTTAATAGTAACTTTTCATGTAAGTACCTACTATTTACTTACTTATTCCCAATCTCCGCTGGGGAGCAAAGGGCCGATATTTACTAATGACAAAGTCCTTAAAAATAACTCTTTAGTTATAGATGGACTGTAGGTACCAACGATCTGGTTATTCTATGGTACCAAACAAATTAAATTTTGGAATGACAAAATGTGTTAATTCATTACATGATTAGTGTAATGTTCGTCAGACTCACACTTCACCCTCGGCCTCCATTTTGTCCGTGTAGCACAGCGTGGTTCCTAGCACAATCAGCACTATTCCCACTATTGATTCTGCAACAAGAAACAACACTAAATACTTACCCAAATATAGAGGAGGTCCCAGAAAACACATTTTAATTAATACACTTCCACATCACGACTTAAGTCTTTCGGGACCGCACCCACTGCCGCGCCCGCGATGTCAAAATAGTTTGTAAAATAATGACGTTATTACATATTTAAGGTAAGTATTATAATTTATAATGAACTAGATTTTCCCGCGAGCTTCGCTTCGCCCTAAAAGGATTTCCTGTGGGAATTACGAGCTAAAATGTATTTATAAGTACCTACTTAGGCGAGTACATATAGTTAACTTCTTCATCATCACGACCCACCACGTCCCCATTGCTGGGACACGTGTCTCCTTCCAATGAAGGAAAGGTTCAGTTCCATGTTCCACTTCATGCTTTACGTGGTGTGAAATAAAATTCTATTGTATTCTTAACACTACGTAGTAACTATAGTGATACTTTTCCCACGATACTCACTGCTAGTAAGCCGCTCCTCGCCCAACACGGCGCCGACGACCGCGGTGAAGGCGAGCGCCAGCCCGTTGGCCGCCGGCACTGCGAGGCTGAGCCGCGCGCCGCCCAGCGCCAGCACGTACACCAGCGAGCCCAGCTGGTTCAGCAGCCAGCAGGATACGTACTGCGGGGGATGAGGCCGGGTTATTTTTTGTTTATTTATTTAAACACTTTTATTGTATACAAAATAAAAACATATTTACAAAAATGGACTTAAAAAGTAGTGTATACTAAGGCGGACTTATTGCCAAGAAGCAATTTCTTCCAACCAACCTTGGTTTGGTGGAGAACTAACGTTTTTAAATATATGAAACTCTTTCAATGCCTACAATAAAAGTTATTAGTAATTTAATTTAAACATAAAACAATGTTTACACAATGTTATGTGGGGTTTACAGGCGATTAGCTAACGCTAGTCTATATAAAAGCAAATTCATTAGTGAGAGTGCCAAGTATGAGTAGGTACCTACATAACTATAGATGCTTTTCGCTGGCTTCGCTTTTTCTTTACTTAGCCTATTCCGACACGAGAGGATTTGTCTCGCGTGTTGACAAAATTATTCACTACACACAAACTATTGGCAACTCCTGTCGAATAGGCCACATTCTCGTATTCGTACACTCGTTTAGCCAACCACTCACCTGCCAGTTGCCCAGTAGGTAGGTGACCTCAGCCCAGGCCTGGCCGGCCAGCGAGCCCCCGCGCACGGCCCGCAGCCCCCGCGCGCCGCGCCGCAGCCCCGGGTTCGTGCCGCCCCACAGCGCGCCCACCAGCACTAGCGAACCTGAGTGGGGACGAGGGAAGGGTTTGATTTGATAGGCTATTGAAAAAATTAAATGAATATACTCAAGGGGTAGTCAGAGGTGGCTCAAAAGCGAGCCATCCACTTTTCGCAGCACATTTGTACTCACGCGGTAGGTTGCGAACCTTTGGGGATAACAATCGTGAGTGCATATACATTATACATATTATACTCAAGTAAAATTGTAATAGACATAAAGTAAAATTGTACTAGACATAAGCAAAAGTTGAAAAGATGCTCGAGGAGTTTCTTTCGATATTTCTTCTCTTCAGTGACTGAGCCTTTGAAATGGTGGTAGAGTAATATTATGATAAAGGAAAAATAATTGTAAAATCGTCCAATAAAATGATATTCTATTCTATTCTATACTGCGATAGCAGCCAGGGGGGTCTATACATTATACTTACATATTTTAGGTATATGGCTAAAAACTAAGTTTCCGACTGGACAGTGCGGTGGCTAATTGTCACTTACTTACTTCATCATGTCATGAAAATCATCAACAAATAGTTCACTACTGGACCTATTATAATGTTGGCCTCATCACCCTTATCCAGTACCGGATAAGTCTCTGACTATGGACACCATGAATTACTGTTCGGTTGGCTATGGTTATTATATTATGTTATAAAAGGGAGGTTTGTCTTGTCCTATTTTCAAGCTTTATGTTTGCACAATGCACAGGATATAGGTAAGTATGTCGGTAAAAAATTAAAGACAGATTATGTAAAAAATATAAAACTTTATTTATAAATGATAGTTTCTTAATTGTATAAAGTATAATTATAGGTAAATGCAAGTACAACCATATTTATAATACATACCTAAAAGAACTATAAAAAATACTATGTAGAATGTAGACAGTTACAAAATTATAGAAGTTTTTTTTAGGATCCATGTCATTACTTGCAAGTAGCAAAAAAAAAAAATGATTAAGACACACAACACAATCATCAGTCATCTAAATAACTCATTCACATGATCACAAGAAAAGGTATTTCACAAAAAATATTCAAAAAAACAATAAAAAATTATACAATAGAAAAAATTGATCAAGATAAAAATATTTTGAAAATTAAATTAGTAAAAAATATTGTCATAAATATACATATTTTTAATCCTAATCCCCCACAGGCACCCCTGGTGTCATGGCGCGCACTTCACTGAAACTCTGACTGTTCTGATCCACCCACTCGCAGAAGTCTTTCCCGATGGCCACCGAGCATTCCATCATGAGCACGCAGTCACCTTCAGCATGGTGTGTGTTCGCTGCCGGTCGATTCAGCAGTCTTTCATAAACATGCCCTAATTTGTATGAGTCCTTCGGCTTGTTACCTAAGCTAAATGGAAACCTTCTTCGTGTTTTGCTGCCTCTCATGACAGTCACACCGGCTTTCATAGGGGTCCCTGGCTGCTCCTGCACCGTGGACCGTTTAGGGGTAGTCTCATTCTTCAATTTCATTTCCTCAACAGTAGATGGTAATTTTGTTGCATCACAACTGGCTTCTATGGGCATTTCTGGTTGTCCATGAACTGTAGACACCTTAGGAGTAGTTTCATTTATCAATATCCTTTCTACAGCAGTAGATGGTAATTTAGTTGCATTAGCAGCACTATCATCTGTAGTATCACAGCTTGACTCACCAACGGTTTCATTTAAACACTTTTTGCGGCCCTCCAAGATATCATAGAATGCATGGTACGAATCAGCACATAACACATCATCAGGCAAGCTGACATTCAGCACTTCAAAATGCTTTTTCAGTATGGGGAAGTCAAAACCGTGGCCGTTTTGAGCGATTAGACATACAGGCTTAGTTAAAAGGTCGAGGAATGTGGTAATCATAGTGTAGACCTTCATGTTGAAGGTAGTTTCGTGTTCAAGCAGGTCGTTGCAGAGTCCGGTGACCTCCGAGCACTGAGGGTGCACCATGCGGCGCGGGTTGAGGCAGAGGGTCAGCTTGTGCTGGACGCGCGGCGAGGCCCCGGCGCGGGTGTCCAGCACGTGCCTCCGCTTCACGGCGATCATGCTCAGCTCAGTTATTCTCGTCTTGTTATTCTCGAATTTCGGTATCCCGGTGGTCTCCAGGTCCATAAACACGTACGTCGCGATTGGCGTCATTTTGCAGACTACGACTGTAACCTACTGCTGATAACTGATATGATAAGACACAACGCGAGGTCACTCAAATTGCAATGTAGATTATGTAGAGGAATTAAGAGTTTTCGATACTGCTTACCTAGGGTTTGCAACATCTTGATGACTCATTCAAAGAACTGTTATTTTGAAGGTGTAGGTTCTAAACACTGACTATATTTATTTAATGGGCAATCATGTCCATATCTTTAAATTTGTACGTATTCATAGAACCAAATAAGTATTTTGAATGTGTTTTCCAATAAATATTTGAGTGTTTCCAAAATATAAACATAACCTAAACTAAAAACAATGACAACAATCATCGAATGTCACTTGACTCACTTGCCACGTTTTTTTTTTTTTTTTTTTGGTTATTTTTTTTCCTTTTCACGGAAAAGGCTAAGGGCATTATCCCATACCGCCTGGTCTTATTTAATTTTGTCTTCTATGTGATTTTGTTCGAGGCCAAAGGCCTTGTCTTTCGTTGTAATCTTCAAATTTTCTTGTAAATATAAGGTCGAAACCAAGTCTTTAGTATTATATTGTCGAGGCTTATAGCCTTATCTATCGTTAAGTATTTTGTCATATCAGGGTAAGTACTGTGTATTTTTCCGGTAAGTATTTGTTGTTTCAGATAACTCCAATCGTATTCTTGATAAAGTCATAAATGGGGTAGAATGTATCCGTATTCTTGAGAAGATCCTGAATAGAGCGCGGGACATCCAGGGCTTCTTTGTATAAATCCAGTAAATTGTCAATAAGAATAATCCTTTGTATATTAAATGCAGAGCAATCAAAAAATATATGATCCAGGGATTGAATTATATCGTTATTACAGTATGTGCAATTTGGGGAAGGTATCATTTTTAATCTAAAAAGGTGTTCATTGAATCTGCCATGTCCAAGTCTTAAACGACAAATAGTTGAATAAAAGTTTCTGTTTATAAATTTTCCTTTGATGAACCAGGGTTGAGTAATCTCGGAGTTGATAGAGCTGAACCATTTTCCTTTAATTTGGATTGTTTCATGCCAATGAGTCATCCATTGGTCTTTTATAATATTCTTGATTAAAACTTTGCAGTCTGAACCTGGCAACTTAATATTTTTAATAGGTATTTGTTGGATATTGGGATTTTTTACTATGGAACTGGCAAGTTTATCGGCGAGGTCATTACCCGAAACGTCAATGTGTGAAGGTGTCCAAATAAAGCGGATTTCTCTGTCTTGATTGAGCCAAAGCCTGCTATAAATCTGCCTGATGTTGTATATGATGTAATTTGTGCCACTACTATAAGAAGGATTTGATAAAGCCATTAATACACTGATGCTGTCCGAAATTATCAACCATTTCTTGAAATTGAGGTTAGTTGCTTCTATGTATTCTAAGGCTGCATAAATGCCCTGAGCTTCTGCTGTATATATGCTTGCGTTAGAAGGTAATCTTAAGCCATGACCCAATTTATAATCAGGAACATAATATGCCATAGAAACGTTATCGATACATTTAGAGCCATCTGTATAAATTTGCTTAAAGTCTCTGTATTCATCCAATCTATTGTAAATTGTAAACAGCATATTTGTCAGTCAGTGTCCTATCTATTTCAATGTTAAGGCTACAAAATTTGCTTCCATATGTTCCCCCATAGCAGGGCAAGGTGGTACTATTGTGAATATTATATTCACTCTTAAATGTTAAAATCTGTTGGATGTTATTTGTGATGTTAGATGTAATTTGTGCCACTACTATAAGAAAGATTTGATAAAGCCATTAATACACTCATGCTGTCCGAAATTATCAACCATTTCTTGAAATTGAGGTTAGTTGCTTCTATGTATTCTAAGGCTGCATAAATGCCCTGAGCTTCTGCTGTATATATGCTTGCGTTAGAAGGTAATCTTAAGCCATGACCCAATTTATAATCAGGAACATAATATGCCATAGAAACGTTATCGATACATTTAGAGCCATCTGTATAAATTTGCTTAAAGTCTCTGGATTCATCCAATCTATTGTAAATTGTAAACAGCATATTTGTCAGTCAGTGTCCTATCTATTTCAATGTTAAGGCTACAAAATTTGCTTCCATATGTTCCCCCATAGCAGGGCAAGGTGGTACTATTGTGAATATTATATTCACTCTTAAATGTTAAAATCTGTTGGATGTTATGACATAGGAAATGATAAGAATTATACTTCAATAGTTTGGAAAGAAGAAGATTGTCAGTTTCAGACAACAATCTTAGAATAAAATTGTATTTTAAATGACTAAATCTGATATTTAATGGACACAAGTTACACTCAATTTGCATTGAGTTAATAGGAGTTGATTTAAAGGCACCCAAAATTAATCTTAAATTAATATTTTGAATCTTTTCAAGTTTACTTACTAATTTTGAATCTGAAAATGAAAATGAAAATGAAAAAATATTTATTTAAATTTAAGATTATGATACAAAAAGTATAGGTTGCAGTGTTTGGTAACAATTTAAGGTGGTGATATAGCAAGGGCTACCACACTATCTATGACCCTCTGTCATTTCATTTTCAAGCAATCTTGCTTCCATTCTTTAGGAATTATTGATTTATCCCAAAGTAAATTTAAAATGTGTAAAAATTTGTGTAGACTATCTGTATTAATATTCTGTAACATTTTGTATGAAATGCAATCTAAGCCAAAGGTGGTGTCTCTACGTGATTTAATTGCTGCTTTTAATTCATCTAAAGTGAAAGGATTATTAATGTAACTATTGGTGGGGTTAATTGAGGTATTATTTAAATGCAGTGGTTGTGAGACAAAATCAGGTGTATATTTTCTTAAGAAGTTATTAATCCAAGATGATTCACTATTGTTATGGAGTTTGGTATTTTTACTGTAAGATTTATTAAATTTACGCATAGATTGCCAGATCTTTGAAATAGGAGTTGATCTATTTAAGTCTGAACAATATTTATTCCAACTATCTGTTCTCTCTAACTTAATAATTAGTTTTTTCTCAGCCTGAAACTTTTTAAAATTAATATAATTTGATTCACTAGGATCCTGTTTGAATGCAAAAAATGCTTCTTTACTTTTTTGCACAGCATTAGCGCACTTTTCATTCCACCATGGAAGAGGAGAATATCGATATTTAGGATGGTTTCCTGCTGGCTTACTATTATTATTTACATTATGGGATTTAGTTCTAAACATAGATAGATCTACCACTTTATTTAAAATGGTACAGAAGTCATAGTACGACTGTAAAGGATCAGAACAATTAACATTAAATTCTTTAATTAAATTATTGGCTAGCTTTGAGTAATTTGCCCAATTTATTAGACGTAAGTTTGGTCTTTTTACTTCTTTTATGTAATCTTGAGAAGTAAAGTTGTTTAAAGATGGATCGCTAACTGTATTATATAGAATATCTGTTATTGTGGGAAGATGATAACTTCCCAGGGGATCATCATGAACTGTCCAGTTACAATTAAGAGCTATAGAAGGACTAACTATTGTCAAATCTAAACCATTTGGTCTCCAGATATTTGTTCCTACTGTGGTTGGTGAAGTGTCATTTAATAAAACTAAATTGCAATCATTTATAGAGTCCAGGACATCTCTTCCACGAGCACTGACGGATTGACAGCCCCAAATGGTGTGATGAGCATTAAAATCGCCTGATACAAAACATGGTTTAGGTAAGGAATCAATTAAATTTACTAACTTATTTTTTTTAAAAGATGGCGTGCAATTTGTTGGTATGTACGGTGGCCTGCGCCTAAAAGTATACAGACGGAGTTTTTAAAATAGCGATCCCTGATGAAGAAGGGACCAGCTACATCTGTTATAAATCCAGGGACGTGTTGTGTGTGATATGTGTAGCAGTGTTGTTTATGTGGATGTGCTTGAGCAGCATGTGAGCTTGTTATCGCTATTTTAAAAACTCCGCTTGTATACGTTTAGGCGCAGGCCACCGTACATACTAACTAAGGTGAGAGAGCTATTATTATATATTATTTTAATTGTTATATTTTGGAGTGAGTCATCATAATATGTATTTAATCTATTATATTTTATACTACTGCGAATGACTATGGCAACACCATTATGATTATTACCACAATCATTGCGTTCTATTGAGTATCCTTTAATATTTAAGCGTTGTGTAGGCTTAAGCCATGTTTCGCAAACTAAAGCTATATCAATATTATTATCATACAAAAATTTTGTAAAAATATGTCGATTACATAGCAAACTTTGAGCATTCCACTGTACAATCTTTAATTTGTTTGTGAATTGGAACTAATATTTTTTGTTTCACTGGGGTTGCAAATATCATTCAATACTTCTAACACATTTTTAGAAGATATTGGGGTATCTTGGGTCTTATTTAATGTTATCATTTTTATGATGCTTTGCACTAAGGGTGAATTCGTCCAAACATCACGTTACACGAGAATAACTATACCGGAATTAAATTTATACGCGAGTAAATATCTGGGATAAGTACATTTGCATTCTACCAAGTTATACCATGATTAAATTGAATGAACGAGGAACGAAACTGTAATGCAACTAAAATAAAAATAGCTGCGTTTCAAAGCATGCAATAGAAATGACTTGCCAACTTAGTTTGAATAGATTATAATTAATAATAATAGTATGAAATTGTTTATGTTTTAATATTTTTTTCGCTGTTGTTATTCTGAGAATTTGCCTTTTAACGTACTTTTGTTTATGTTTTGACAGATTTGTTTATATGTCATTATGACGGTTTTCTAATCAGCTGATGTGCTGCCGCCATTACAAAATTACTCTCGGATAAGCTCGTTACACGGTCAATTTTGGCGGCATAACATTTTATTCTTGGGATAAGCTACTTATCTTGGTTTCAGGTTTGGTAGAATGCAAAATCTGCTTACTCGCGAGTAACTGGTAGTTTACTCGTGAGTAAAAAGTTACTCGACGTTGGTCGAATCCGCCCTAAAAGGTTTAGTGCCTTGTCATTACTTTTCAATAAAGACAGAAGATCAAGAGGCTTCTTTGGACCTAGAGGGGGGAAACTTTCATTATTGAATATGTCAGCAAATGATGGTGGCTTAACTTTCTGTCTGTTTTCCTGGATTTTTTTTTGTTTGATTGGACACTGTGCTGAGATACTGACATGATTGCCATCGCAGTGGAAGCATTTTGCCTTTTCAATAGGTGTTGTGCATACTTTGAAAGAGTGCTCTTCTTTACAGATGGAGCAGCGTTCCGAGTTCTTACAAAACTTTGCTAAATGGCCATACCTGAGACACCGGAAACATTGCTTGACTGGAGGAACATACGCTGTAATATCATGCCGCCAACCGTCCAAGTCGACGTAGTCTGGAAGTACTGACGTCGCGAAGGTGATGGCTACAGTCTGCAGGGGCTGTAGAATAAAATTGTTGTCAATCTTTGTCCTCTTTGTAAATCTCCTTACAGATATGATCTTCTTGTAACTAGACAGCATGGTGAAGATTTTTTTGTTAGTCAGGTTGATAGGCACATTTTTAATAATACCAGTAATTTCTGTGCTTTGTGCTGGAATGTTAGCCTTAAATTGATAATCCTTTAGAAACGTGGAATTATTCAGAAAGGCATTTGCAAGGCTGGCCTTTTCAAAATAAATTGCAATTTTAAATTTGTTCATCGATCTTAAGTATTTTACCCCTTTATTGAATCGTTTAATGCAACTCGATATGGACATAAGGTCTCTGGTTCCGATGGGCATCTCCGCATTAGACGACTCTACGAAAACTACAAATTCTGCAGCTCCGGAATCCTCTGGGTAACGCCTCTTGTAATCTGTAACTAAGTAAGGTTTTGAAATATCCAAAACTTCGACCTCTGATTCGGAGGACGTCGTATCGACGTCGGACTTTTCACCCTCATCATCCTTCTTCCTTTTTTTCTTGTTCTCACCTTCCCCATTGCTATTTTTTAATTTATTGTGTATGTAACAAACTTTTTATTGGTTTTATTAGTAATTTACGTATTTGCAGTAGTTTTAATTAATATTATTAATAAATTTTTCGAAAATCCCGCCTGGTCTTTTCAATGGTTCCCGCGCTTTTTTTTCTTGCCACTTTTATTAACAAAGTACTCTGTGTTTGCCACTTTTATAAATCAAGAATTCAACGTTGGATAAAAATAAACGTTGTGATCACCATAGACACACTAATCGGTTTTGAGTGGAAATAAGGTCTATGATGGAAATTGAACTTTCCTTTCCTCATACCTACCTTTTGGTTGTGGCTCTATCTAGGTATATGTTATCTATTCCATGAGTGACTAAACACCTATCCTAAATACAGAGTTCGCCCTACCACTTCACTTTAACACCTGTGTACTAGTATTATTAGTTCAATGCTCGTTGGCCCGGGCTCGATACCCCTCACCGTGGCGCTAAATTTAGTAGGTATACATAGAAAGCTGATCATTATGATTTCTGATAGCTGGAACTTATAAACGCACGGACGCCATATCCGGTCTGCTGGTAGTTGGTCTGAGGCTGGTAGCCTCCAGGGCAGACTTAAGTACTCTGTGTAAACTGGTGCTTGGATGGTGAGTGTGTGTGGGGTGCTCCTGAGGAAGTCTCTATGTCCAGCAGTGGATTATTGTTTACTGATATTGAAGCTTCGGGTACCGGTTGCGGTTTCGGCAGCAGTCGTAAAGCCTAGTCATAGGGACTTCGGTCGGGTAGCTTGAAAACATCTGACAGTCGGTTTGAGCACTTACCCGACAACTCTCTCATCACAAGCTGCTTGGAAGGAGACCCGTGCCCCAACAGTGAGGACGTCATGAGCGGTGTGTGATGGAATATTGATATACAAATAAATGATGCAAAAAATAAATTATACTTAATGAGAATAGATGAGATATACTCAGAGCGGTGGTAGCTCAGTCGGGTAAGCGCCCGCTTCTCACGCAAGAGATGCGGGTTCGAATCCCGGCGCTGACATGTACCAATGAGTTCTTTTAACTTAAGTACAATGTATACCATCGCTCTTACGGTGAAGGAAAACATCGTGAGGAAACCTGCATATCTAGGTTTAGCACATCTAGATATGTGAACCCACCAACCCGCAGTGGACCAGCGTGGTGGGAAATGGTCCAAGCTAGGAAGGCAGTTTAGACCTTGGGGATATGCACAAAGGTTCCACTCGAGAGAGCTAGGTGCAGGTACTTACACCCCCACAGAGAATAGAATAGATGATATGATAGCAGGCGTTTGAGAAATATAAACCTAGGTGTAAAATGAAACAGTATTTAGCATAAATATAAAACCCCTTTAATTAAATAAGTACCTACTTAAATACAATAAATATAGTACACAACTTAACTAAGCATAAATATCGAACAACTTACTTACTTCAATCTTATTAGAATTATTACAATCAATAAAATAAAATCAACATTGAAATGTAGGCAGTTTAAGGTAGGTAGTTTTCGTTTACGTAGGTAGTTTTCATGTGACATACGAGCAGATTCGGGCTTCTCTCAGCATTGGTATGACAGCCATTCAAACCATTTTACATGAAGAACTGGGTGTCAAGAAGTTAGTTTCGCGCTGGGTGCCCCACCGTTTGACCGAGGAACAAAAGTCGGCTCGTGTTAATTGGTGTCGATCTGCTCTGCAACGGTTCAATGGAGGCAGTTCAAATGCTGTCTACAATATCGTCTCTGGTGATGAATCGTGGATTTATTCATATGAGCCCGAAAGAAAACATCAATCGGCAGTTTGGGTCTTCGAAGGTGAGGTCAAGCCAACAAAAGTTATTCGCTCACGCAGCGTGTCGAAAAAAATATTCGCTTGGTTTGTATCGAAAACTGGCTATGTGGCTACGATTCCATTACAAGAACAAAGGACGGTTACTGCTGATTGGTACACAACAGTTTGTTTGCCGGAAGTCGTAAGAGAACTTCGTAAAACTAACCCGAATCGTCGTATAATCCTTCACCACGATAATGCAAGCTCTCATACCGCTCGCAAATAAAACGAAATAAAATATGGTTCTTGTTTTGCGAGCGGTATGAGAGCTTGCATTATCGTGGTGAAGGATTATACGACGATTCGGGTTAGTTTTACGAAGTTCTCTTACGACTTCCGGCAAACAAACTGTTGTGTACCAATCAGCAGTAACCGTCCTTTGTTCTTGTAATGGAATCGTAGCCACATAACCAGTTTTCGATACAAACCAAGCGAATATTTTTTTCGACACGCTGCGTGAGCGAATAACTTTTGTTGGCTTGACCTCACCTTCGAAGACCCAAACTGCCGATTGATGTTTTCTTTCGGGCTCATATGAATAAATCCACGATTCATCACCAGAGACGATATTGTAGACAGCATTTGAACTGCCTCCATTGAACCGTTGCAGAGCAGATCGACACCAATTAACACGAGCCGACTTTTGTTCCTCGGTCAAACGGTGGGGCACCCAGCGCGAAACTAACTTCTTGACACCCAGTTCTTCATGTAAAATGGTTTGAATGGCTGTCATACCAATGCTGAGAGAAGCCCGAATCTGCTCGTATGTCACATGTCTATCTTCTTTTATTAACTGGCGTACAGCATCGATGTTATCTTGTGTTACCGCTGTTTTTGGCCGACCAGTAGAAGGGACTGTGGTAAGAGAGGAACGTCCACGGCGAAACTCAGAATACCAACGATATATAGTCGTTTTACTTGGTGCTTCAAGTTTATAAATAGAAACAAGCTCGGCGAGACATTGTTCTTGAGATAAACCTCGACGAAAGTTGTGAAAAATTATTGCACGGAAATGTTCCCGCGTAAGCTCCATCTTTTACACCGACTTGTCAAATTCAAATGGTCAATACTCTTTTATTTTTTACTTTTTTTAAAATTCGAAAATGGAATTATGTTTGAAAAAACACTACATTTGATACACCAAAAAGGTTTCACTCTAATTTATTCCTAAGTATTCTATTCCCGATCTTTTCGGTGTAGCCCTCGTACCTACCTAGAAATTTTTTGTCTCTTTACAATAAATAATGACTGCCTTTATATTTACAATACAATAGATGGTACTTGTATAGTGGATATCTAAATAGCAACACTATTGTAAAACAGCATAAATCGCCTATTCTATTAATAAGACGTAGTAAAGAGCCGCCGACACCAGTACCGTAACTGCTGTCACTGGGATCCAGAACTTCTGCAGCAGACTGCGATCGTCCGCATTCTCAACAACCCTCCTCTCCTTGTGCTTCCGTTTCTTCCCGCTCAGCTTCCACTCGTACTCCGCCAGCTCCCTCCTATTCTTCTCTTCTTCCTGTTCCTTTCTCCTCTTTTCCTCGTTCTCTTTCTCCAACATCGCAGCCAACTGCTTAGCTTTGCAGGATTCGTCGCAATCTACTTTCTTCCCATCCCGAGCCACATTGCACGGGAGCTCCTTCCTCAAGTTCCCGCATGAGCAGTAAGCCTTCGTCTTCTTGGTACAGACTTGGCCCTGACACGGGCCGGGGTGGCAGGAGTTCCTGCAGCGATGGCCGCACGCCATGTTGCGTGGGCACTGCTGCTTGCACGACAACTGCTCTTCACTAGCCACAATAAACTCATTGCACTTCATGTACAATTCATTAAGCCCACAGTGACAGGGTAACCTCTTTGCTACAACACATGGGGGGCAATCTCCGGGGTGACACGAGGATCTGGGGCATTTGTGAACACATTTCTCTGGACGGGGAACCAAACACTCTCGGTCGCATGGCTCACAGTTAGAAGGCACGTTTGGATACGATTTTTCATGCTCAAAGAGGTGACATGGTAATGAACACATGTGTTTTTTACATGGCAGTTCTCTGCCACATTCCCTGCCACAAGGGTAGCGAGCGGCTACATGGCATTTTTGGAATACTGTTTCATGTCCACCAAAGCAAGACATGGGAACATTTGTCTCACATGGAGGGCAGTCTAATGTCATTATTTTCGTTTTAGGCTGCTGAACTTCCCAGGGTGTTGCTGGTTTCTCAATCTGCTTGAATGTGACTGCAACATATTCATGACATGTGGCTACACACTTGTGGTTGCAGTCATACAACTTGTCACAAATGGCCTTACATGGTGGGCAGTCTCCAAAGTGGCATTGGTGAACATTTTCTGTGGTATGGCCACATTTATACTTGATCTTGCAAGGGAGGCTACATCTTGGGGGTTTGGTGTGTCTCTCTCTGCCGCATGGGACAGTGATGGATGTCTCCTTACAGCGGCAGGTCACTTTGGATTCTCTTGGGCAAGGGTAACAGGGTCCGCGGTGGCAGACTGTGGAGCACTTGTGCCGTCCACACTGAAGTGGCTTGTCACAAACTTTCTCACACGGTGGACAGTTCCCGTTGCAGCATTTCTTAGCACAAGCATGTTTGCCACAATCTCTGCTTCCTCTGCATTTTGTGTCACATCGGAAATCTTTGCTACAGGGCAGTGACTTCATGTGGGTGCCGCAGTGGCATTTCTTCTCCACTAGCACAAGACATGGTGGGCATGAGCCCTTGTGGCATTTTTCAGGACAACTATGGCCACAATCTTCATGTATCTTTCCACATGTTTCTAGACAGGTTTCCATCACATCGGGACACTCTACATAGCGTTGGTTTGCACCGCAGGGGCAGGATCTCATTCCAGAGTTTGGACAGAGGCCACAGTCTGATGAGTGGCATATTTCTTCACACTTGTGGTAGCCGCATGAGAAAGGTTTGTTGCAAGGCTTGAGGCACCTCCATTTTGGATCATTGCAGGGGCGTTTCACCTTTTCTGCCCCACACTGACAAGATTGTACACTTGTGTAGGTGCACGGTGGACAGTCACCCACGTGACATGTGTTCTCACACTTGTGTGACTTGCAGGACAGGAGCCTCCTGCAGGGGCTCCCGCACGACCATTTGGCAGAGCTGCAACGCACCTTCTTGTGTTCCTTCTCACAATAGCAGACTCCATTCACCATTTGTGGGCAGGGGGGGCACGGACCGGGGTGGCAGAGGAGAAGACATTTATGTTTGCAGTTGTCACCATCAGACAGCCGCTTCTGACAGATCTCCCCACAAGAGTGTGGTATCAGCCACGGGTGGCACGGAGGGTCCCTCGCCTTCCCACAGAAGCAGTAGTAATTGCGCGGTATCTCGTCTTTGGAGTATGAGTTGCGGCACTTGGGGCAGCACCATTCTATCTTCTTAGGCTTGACCACAGCAATAGGGCCGTGGTTTTCTTCACTGCGGAGACTGATGCTGTCATTGGACCACTTTTGAATGCAGGAGAGGTGGAAATAGGAGTAGCAGTGTCCGCAGGTCCATATGGCGTCGAGGCGCTTGATGGAACCTATGCAGATGAGGCAGGTGACGGCGCGGCCGCTCAGAGACTCTTCTAGAAGGTTCTTGGTGCGCTGCAGCATGTGCGCGTCGCCACCGCGGCTCTGGTAGCTCTGCAGCACCCCCTCCAGCACGCTCGACTCGTATGGGTCTTCATCGTCGGAGGAAGAAACCTCTTTCATTCCCTGAAGATGTTTCTGAACGTTCTGCTGCAGCTTCGCAGCCGCGTCCCGGTATTTACGCGACATCGTGGTTTAGTTAGATAAATTATTGAACATCACACTAAAGAAAATTCGTAAAAAGTCCAAAAAACTCGTATTTTCTGCACTGCAGTGGCCGGCTTATTTTCGTAAAGTTTGACATTTGATTTGACAGCGTTTGACATTGACAATCCAACTAAAAGGTTTTTCACTAAGAGTTTTTTACCATGTAAAGGAATATTATTCCTTTAGTTTATAAATAAAATAATTCAGAATCATCATAATAAAATTCTACGTGACTAATAAAAAAGTAAAAATAACAATAAAAATGATAAATCAAAATCATATAAATCTAATTTTCTATTTAAATAAATATTAAAAGAGATTTCACAAAATATCGTGAATACATTAGCCCCGAAAAACTTTTCATATGACATTGACAACATGTCAGACGTGGCGTTGCGTTTTCAGTTTCATAAAACTGAAACTGCGTTCTTAAAAAATATATTACAGAAGTCTCAGAATAATAACACTTCAAAACCGACAAAGCAAATGATAAAAACAAACATATGATCAAAACTAGACTGGAATGGTTGGTCGAAAATAGAAACCTCATAGCTAAGTCTCAATACGGATTCAGAAAGGGTATGGGTACACTAGACAGTCTGGGTATTCTGGTCACAGATATCCAGACAGCATTCAAAAGGAAAGAATATCTGGTAGGTGTTTTCCTCGACGTGGCTTCTGCGTATGATAACGTTCTCCTTCCAATACTCAGGCAGAAACTGCAACATCTGAGTATCCCTGAGAGGCTGACCCGTTTAATATGCAACCTCCTCGCGGAGAGACTTATTTATATTAAGTGCCCAAATTCATCCATTGACAATCCTAAACTTGTATGGAAAGGACTTCCCCAAGGTTCAGTATTAAGTCCACTCCTGTATAACATATACACTCATGACCTGGAACAGTCTGTAAACTGTTTTTGCGAAATTTTGCAGTATGCTGATGACATAGCGTTATACTTTGCTAGCCCATCAATAAGCGAAGCTAATGTTTCTCTGAACCTAGCCATGAGATATCTAACTGACTGGTTGCACGAGCATGGCCTTTCATTATCTGTTGCCAAGTGCTCCAGCGTGGTGTTCACCAAGAAACGGTATGTACCAGATATTGAAATCGTTGTAGGTGACGATGTAATCCCTGTTGACAACAAGGTAAAATTTCTAGGTGTTATTCTCGACACACGCCTAACAGGTGTTCCGCATTTAAATTACGTCGCTCAGAAATGTGAAAAAGGCGTTAACGTCCTAAGATCCCTGTCTGGAGTTTGGTGGGGTGCTCACCCCTATACTCAAAAACTAGTATATAACGCTGTGGTGCGCAGCCATTTCGACTATGCGAGTTTTATCTTAGACCCTTGCAATAAGGCTGCTTCAGAAAAATTAAATAAACTCCAATACAAATGTCTGCGCATTATAACTGGTGCCATGAAGTCTTCCCCGACCAACGCTCTACAAGTGGAATGTGTGGAACCTCCCCTCTCTCTCCGTAGACAATTTCTATGTGACAGATTCTTTTACAAGATCTGTCAATTTACCTCTCACCCTCTCCTTTACAAATTAGGTACCCTTCAACATCTATCTACTGTTCAGATCAATCAATCCCCATTAACAGTCCCACTTCTGCTGAGAAGCTTCATCAGATTCTCCAGACTTCCCAACACGACAGTGACGTTTCTCTCTAACCCTATGTTTAGCACCTCTTATGACGCCCTTACCTTTCAACCAAATATCATCACCGATTTTGGTGTGGAAAAAGATTCTCCTGACGCTGACCAAACCTTCAACTGTTTGGTAAGTAAAATGTTTTCAGATTGGTTATGCATATACACAGATGCATCCAAACCGTCAGA
The DNA here is from genome assembly GCF_932276165.1 of Plutella xylostella. Taxonomy (NCBI): domain Eukaryota; kingdom Metazoa; phylum Arthropoda; class Insecta; order Lepidoptera; family Plutellidae; genus Plutella; species Plutella xylostella. Next base: position 8,516,048 of record NC_064000.1, on the reverse strand, counting down.
CACTAGCGACACTGGCCTGGCAGTATGGATCCCCAAATTCAAGATTATTCTTAGTTTTAAACGCCCTCCCGAGTCTTCTGTCTTCACAGGTGAAGCTACAGCAATCTATGAGGCCCTGCTTTATGTAGAGTCTCATAATCTTCAAAATTCCATTATCTTTTCTGATTCATTGAGCTGCTTACACGCCATAATTTCATTCCCTTTTCGGAGTAAATCCAAATTCCCTATTATATTTCAAATTCGAGAGTGTTTACACCGCTGCGTTACCCGTGGCATCAATGTAGCTGTGGCTTGGATCCCAGGCCATAGCGGTATTGTCGGTAATGAGCGCGTAGACTCATATGCTAAGAATGCTGTCCAAACTGGTTTGCCGACTCATTATAAAAATTTTGCCCATGATCTTGCCTCACTTGCCAAGCCAAGACTTGAAAAATCTTGGCAAAAATCCTGGGATCTTTCAAAAACAATAAAGGGAAGGCATTATGCTGATATACAACCAACAATACCCAATAGACCATGGTTTTTTAAGTCTAAGTATATTGACAAACGCACCACATCTACAATCTGTCGACTGCGATTGGGCCACGTGTGTAGCCCAGTCCATTTGGCTAAGATCCGGGTCCGTGATAGCTCAATTTGCGACTGCGGGACGGACGAAGGCACAGTAGAACACCTACTGTTCAGTTGTCCAAAACTCCAATCCTCTATATACGACTCCCTACCTCCTTCAATCCCTCGTCCTGTTAATGTGAAGTGTCTACTAACCTATGTCCATTCCTCATTTGTAAATATTTTATCAACTTTTCTTAAAACTAACAACATTACACTCTAACAGTCCTCCCCTCCGAAATTAATAATGTAAATACATGTGATCGTTATACTAACATTAATCTACTAACTTTTGTTTGTGTTGTCTTGTTTCAGAATATTCATTCTCTGACTGAAATACATCAATCAGTAAACAAGGCTAAATAAAATACCGTGCAATCTCCAACACATGTTATTGGCGGAATTGACAGTGTTAGTCACACACAGTCAGAGAGCCACAAAAACAAAAAATTGAATTGAATTGAACTGCGTTCTTAAAAAATATATTACAGAAGTCTCAGAATAATAACACTTCAAAACCGACAAAGCTTTTGGGATAATAGCATAGAATAACGCGTACTAGTACCTACTGTACTTATTATTCTATGATAGTAGGTACAATACAGCCTACAGGACACTCTGAGTAACTTTATAACATAGAGGGCAAAACATTATGTACCTACGCATAGATGTAACCGTAACCAGAACATTCGAGATGGTTAGGTATTAAGTAAGGTCATTAACACTAGAGCCGAGTACAAATATTGAAATATCTGCGTAGAATAGAAACAAACATCTGCCCCAGAAAACCTTTTATCCATTCTTCAATAGGTACCTACCAGTACAGTACAGTACAGTACAAGTAAGATACTTACCAACTTTAGCCTAACATCGACAGTAGGTAAGTATATAAGCTAAATACATATAAGGTAAATCTATGATCTATAGGTAGGGTAGGCAGTATAGGTGTAGGTAGGAACCTACACATTGTAAATTAAACTGGAATTCAGTAGTCATGTCCAATTTGTTTAATTTAATGAAGTACATACATACCTAGGTAGTTATATAGGTTATAATAGTATGGTACTTCATTGAAGTAACAAATAACAACTGAAAAGTTACACTGGATAGTATAATAAATTTGCGTTTGGTCCTAGAAAAAGAAGCACCAGCTATTCATTTTAGCATACAATTTTAAAATTATAATATTTTTTCAGTCAAGATCTTAAAAACTACATAATAAACTATAAAAATAGAACAGATATAATCAGGGCCACTATAAAACTTTATACTTAAAACATGATTTCTTAAATATTACTCAATGCTCAATACCTAATGAGTGGCTTGACTTGACTAAGCAGTTTACAGGCATCATCAGCCCAGGGTAGGAAGTCATTTTTTAATGCAACAACACACTCTAACAACATGATGCAGTCTGCTTCAGCTCGGTGAGCGTTCACAGCCTCTTTGTTGAGAAGCCTCTTGTACAAGGCTGAAAGAGTATAACTTTCCTTGCCTTTAGAACCATCATTCTTTGGAACATAGCTACGAAATCCACCTTTCCGAAATACATTCTTGATAACTTCATCTCTTGCATTGATTCTGCTCCTTGTTTCTTCATTGTCGGAGCTGTCTCCTTCATTCACATCTTCACATGATATATCTGACAAGGACAGACATATTTCGTCTATCTCTTCCCATTCTTCACGACTCACATTCAAGTCTGGCCAGTTATCTTCGTCTTCATCATCAGTCAATAATTCTGTATTGACTTGTCTCAAGTCACTATACCCGATTGTAGTGCCTTTAAGAAGTTTCCGGAACCCAATCAAGGAGTCAACACATAGTAGATCTGTGGGCAATGAGGTTTGGATGTCTGAACATTCAGCAAGTAAGATTTTGAAGTCAAATGTGTTGCCGTTGTGTGCCACCAAACATGCAGGCTTTGGAAGCTCATCCAAAAATGTGTTGAGGCTGTTAAACTTGTCGATAAACAATGGGGCATGTTCCAGTGATTGGTTAGACAGCCCAGTTAGTGCTGTCACTTGAGGATGTATGGGCCTCAGTGGGTTTAACACAAAAGTGTATTTGCTTGCCAGTGGGATGTCACCGAAATTGGCCCTTTCAACATCTTTTCGCTGTACTGCGACAAAACTTGCCTCTATAATCTTTGTTCCGTTTCTCTCTTGCCAAGGAAACCCAGTTGTTTCGATGTCGAAGAATACATACGTTTCTATTAGCGGCATAGTTTACAACCTCGAGGCAGGTTGAATGGGAGCCACGGGTGGAGACAAATTATTTATCTACTAAATAATGCATAACATGCATAGTTTCACTGGACAAGGTTGCTTGCATGAACCATTTTATCACCAATCTCTTTCTCTCTACAAAGTGTACAACAAAAACTGTAATACAAAACAAACGCGCAAGGCAAGAACAGCTGATTGTGATCACAGACTACGTATTTTGTGTTTTATGTCATTTTACCACAATGCTCATAATAATGATTAGTAGAGTGCCTGTCTGTGAAGATATAGAGAAGAAAAAACTAAATATATGAAATTTGGACGTAGACCGACCATACGGTCCTCCGGTCCGGAGTCTGTGGTTGTTGTTGTTTGGTTTTTGTAGCTATTTGGTATTAAGATTTTATTTCGATTTTGCAAAAAATCGAAATGTAGTTATCTATAATAATTAAGAAAAGTGTGTGTTATGTATTAGTGTTTATTTTGTATAACTACTTAAGCATGTCGGATTTAAAAATATGTCGAATATGTTTACGTACAGAAGCAAAAGTGTACAAGTTCGATCAATTTCAATTGAAATCCTATTATGAAGAAGTAATGGCATTAAAAGTAAGTAATTTTCTTATTGCAGTATCTTATAGTTTGAAGGACTATAAATATTTTTTGTATACGCTCTTAATACTTACACAATAGACTAAAAACCGGTCGTTTAAACTTGATTTGAAACCGGTGATGTGATGTAAACACGGCTTGTAAGTGAAATAATACAGTAGGTAGTAAGAAAGATGGGGAGACCTTAGACAACTAAGGCCATTAAGACTGCATAAAGGTTAGGTTTATGCAGTCTTAATGGTAAATATCAATAACGAAAAAAATCGAAAATTTTTCTAAGTCCCGCACACCCTTTCCTTCACACTGACCTCCACTTCATTGGCATAGCCAACACTGTTTCTCCCTTCATTCATGAAAATCCGTTTTGTCTGATATGATACTGATAGGGGGATGCCTACCTTTATACAGATGTGATGTTATGATCTACTACCCCACTGTACCAGCAGCTTCCTGCTGATTTGTGATAGCATTGATACTCAGAAGGGCTAGCACGGGGCGCACTTAAGACGTGATAAGAGTTTTGCATCGCGCTCACTCACATCGCGCAGCCTCAAGAGCGAGCGCGACGGAGAACTTTTGTCACGTCTTAATAGCGTGCCGTGCTACAGGGCCTGGTTCCAATGGTTGTCTGGAAACAATCACTTATAGCAATATGATTATTTAGTGCAATGGCAGTGCTAGAACATGTTGATTGCTTATTGCATTGAACTCATCTACCTGTAATGTTGAAGAAATTCAATTTATAAATAAAAGTGTGTCTTAGTGTACAAATAAATAATATCTATCTTTGTCTCTATTTAATTTTCAGATATCTGATGCTGAAACCCTGCCCAGCTACGTCTGCTATGAATGTGCCACATTGCTTCATAAGTTTCACAAGTTCAAGGAGAAATGTTACAGTGGACTGAAGGCTCTGCGGGAGATCTCTTGGAGGGGCCCTGTAAGTTCCTGTGATGTTTAGTTGTAATTGTTTTTATGATATAATTATATTTATACATTCTACTTCAAGGCATTGAAGTAAGCTTATTGAAACAGTTTTTAGGGCTTTCATTTATTTAAGTAAAAAGTGTACTAAATCTCTGTTATTAATGAAAAAGTATTTATAATAAATAAGGATTATTAATTTATCATAATATCTAATTCATGTGTCATTTGCAGTTGAGCTATGAAGCAGTTTACAAATTTGATAGAGCAGAGAGGAACCTACAATCCTCTCTAGAAATAATGACTGTTACCAATAGAATCAAATCATACACCTTAACAGACCACAATTTAACAAACTCTGTAAAAACAGAGGCCAACAAACAAAACATTGAAATCAACTACATCGGAGACAATAATGAAGATAAGAGTTCACTCAAAAATGTTGAATGTGGAGAAAATAGCCATGATGAGATTTCAGATAAAAATGTTGAAAATATTACAGTCACCACACAAGACAATCAAAGTATAGAAATGACTGATAAAGCACCAGTAACAGTATTCATAGACGTAAAGAAAGAAGGTATAACCACAGAACCCCTGAAAGTTAAACAAGAAAGTGGGACAAGCAAAGAAATGTGGTCAGAGGCAGATGTGATGAATTATGCTTCGATCACACCGAGAAGAACCAGATATTTGGATGCAAACTATTGGAAGAAATACATCTTGTCCGAGGAAGAAGCCTTGAAAGAGTTTCGAGCTAGAACTGAGGATGCAAAGTATTTGAAAGCTGCGTTTAAATGTACTGATTGCTTTAAAGGGTTTTCAAAGAAAGAAATGTTGAATAGACATATTGTTTTGCGGCATAATGAGGTAAGATTTTTCAGTTACTTAAGAGTTGGGAAATAAAATGATTTTCTTGCTCATTCTGGTTTAGAAGATAAATTTCAGTGCAGCAGTGGAATTATTATGACAATTGTCTTGTTTTAGTGGGCTTTGGGTGAAAATTACAACAGTGAAGCTATAAACGGTTACTGTATCTTTCAAAACATATTTATGTATTTCAATATCACATAAAGGGACCAAGGCCAAGTTATAACATTTAGTTTAAAAAGACATGCGAATAGAACACAAAAAAATGAAGCATTATTAAATCATTATAAATATCTGTCTTAAAAATGTTAGTTGTATAAGCTGCTGGTGTTCCAGTTTAAATAAATAAATAAATAAATAAATAAATCATTCTCATAAATTTATATCATTTATTTAGTACACTTGACCCCTCTTTAATCAAATTATCCTTCCACCCTAAGGTTGTCTTGAAAAAAATCGCTTTAAGCGATAAGACCGCTATTTTTGTACATATTTGTTAGTATTTAAGTTACAAAAAAAAAACACGCACTTACGCCTTGTACTAATGTACTCCCTTGCGGGATAGGCAGAGGTGCATTGCTGCACCCACTATTTAAGTTATACAATACAATATAACTTTATTGAACAAAACACACAACATACATTAAATTACAAATCACTTATAGCAGTTATGTAAGTTTCTTTTATTTGTGTGTACAAATAAAGAATATTCTATCTATCTATCTACCATTTATATCAATTTACGTGTAGTCCCTACCATTGACTCACCATATAGAATAGAATAGAATAGAATAGAATAGCCGTTTATTAAATTTCATTACATTGACATAAATACTTAGAATTATTTTCATTTTTTTTATTTTATATTTAAATTATTACTATTTCAAATTTTATGCAAATAAGTAGATCCAATTCATTACATAATCATCCTATTTATCTACATTTTTTTTTTTTTTTTTTTTTTTTCTGTTAAACGGCCTCCCAGCACCATAATAGTGCAGGGGTTGAGGTAGTGTTCTCCAAGGTTACCAGCCTTTCTAGGAGAAATAATTATCACATTATCAGTTTTTTATACATGGTTACAATTTTGATTCATTCAGTATTTATTTATTTACAAATAAGTACCTATATATTTAATACTAATAATATAATTTATTCAGTTAGGGTGGGCATGATTACTGAGTTGAATACTAATCTTTTTAGTGATAATGCAAAGTTCCCTTTGAATATATGTTTGAGGCTCCAGTATCTTTTCCAAGCAATGTTGATTCTTCTATCTATTTCTTTAGTCATTTTATTACTAAATGAAAATAATTGACCCAAGTATATATAGTCAGTTACGCTTTCAAGTTCTTTATTGTTTATTTTAATTGGGTCATGGGGTTGGTTAGCCATTATTTTAGTTTTTGACTCATTCATAGTTAACCCTGTGGGAGCTGTCTGGTCCTGGAATATGTTCATGAGATTTTGCAGACTTTCTCTATTTTCTGTCAAAAAAACAATGTCATCTGCAAATCTGAGAGCAGTTAGATTTCCGCCGTCTATCTTGAGACCATACTCCGTTAAATCTTTTGAACGAAATATCTCTTCCAGAATACAATTAAATATAATCGGTGATAAGGGGTCTCCCTGCTTTACTCCCCTTAGGATATTAAATTTGTCACCATCTTTTTCCATTCGTATAGAGGCTGTACATTCACTATATATTTTGTCGATTAGCTCTACATATTCTGTTGCCACCCCCTGTGATTTTAAAGCTTTTATCATGTAGCTGTGGCTTACGCTATCAAACGCCTTAGTAAAATCAACGAAGCAGAGAAATAGTGTTTTTCTGAACTCCGAATATTTCTCCATTATCATGTTAAGGGCATGGAGGTGATCTGTCGTAGAAAAGCCTCTTCGGAATCCCGCTTGTTCTCTGGATTGCTGTTCATTCAGTATATTGTATAGACGGTTTTTGATTAGTGTCATGAATATTTTGTAAATAACAGGTGAAAGGCTAATCGGTCGATAGTTGTTTATGTCTGTATGCGGACCCTTTTTATGGAGAAGAACAATGGATGAATGGAACCATTGCCTTGGGATATCATTTGTCTTCAGAATAAGGTTGAACAGGTGTAAGAATGATGGGAGAAGTTCAAGCTTGTATGTTTTTAGAATTTCGTTTGTTATATTATCAATCCCAGGAGCTTTCTCGTTTTTAAGTGAGTTTATAGCTGCAATTATTTCGCATTCTAAAAACATTGGAATTCCTTCTCTTAACTCTTTATCTGTGTGGGCAGATTTCTTCTCCCTTTCATTGTTATTTGGAGATTTATATAGATTACTATAGAATTCTGTTGCGATTTCCAGTATTTCTTTCCTGTTTGTACATTTCTTATCATGTTTGTTATGGAGTGCCGGAACCAGTGTCTTTCCAATTTCTTTAAGTTTTGATATAGATTTGGTAGATGCAGTGGTCGCAAGTATTTTTTCGATCCTGGCGTTATAGAAGTTTTCTATATCCAGTTTCATGTTTATCTTTAGTTCATTTTGAATATTCTTTAGTTCTTCTCTATCATTTGTGGTTTGGTTTTCAATTGAGTTCAATTTTTCTCTCTTATCCAGTAATATTTTGGTTTTGCTGCTAATTTTTTCTGTGCTCTCAGGTTTTTTTGTTTTAAGTTTTACCATAATTTGCTTTATTACTTCCTCACCTGACTCACCATAAAAGGCCTTAATTCTCCACTCTCCACCACCTCCCCAGTCCATAGGCTCGTACGAGTGTCGCGTGTGCAAGATGAGGTTCAAGTGGGCGAGCCACCGGCGCGTGCACGCGAGGCAGCACTACGCGCGCTACCGCTGCCTGCGCTGCCCGTTCATGTGTCCGCTCGAGTGAGTATACTCATCATTAAGGGTGACTTGCACAAGACATTTAAACGTATTTAAATCTATTGCTGGCTTGCTTTGACAGTATAGTGACAGAGCAAGCCAGCAATATATTTAAATACGTTTAAATGTCTTGTGCAAGTCGAGTGAGTACTCATCATTAACTGTAAGTTTTTATGACTATCTATCCATTACTGGTAGTTACTTTCATACGATTTTGACATAGTCAAAAGTAACCAGTTATGGATAGATAGAGTTATAGAAACTGGCAGTAAGATAAAGAATGATTTATTTGAGACTAGCTGTCCCCGCGAGCTGAAGCGTAGCTCCTTAAAAAGGTTTTCCCGTGGGAATTCCGGGATAAAAAGTAGCCTATGTGTTAATCCAGGGTGTCAGCTAACTCGATACCAAATTTCGTTAAAATCGGTTCAGCCGTTTTGACGTGGAGAAGTAACAAACCTACACACATACCAACTTTCGCATTTATAATATTAGTAGGATATAGACAGCAATAACAATAAAAATATACGGAAAAATAAACCAGGAAGAAAAAATACAGCCCAAATACAAACAATATCGTAAAAAATTGCTGTCTACAGCTTCAAAAAAGCACCAGCTCAGCATTTCCTAAGATAGTATGACGTGACGTCAAGTGACCGCGCGAGCTAAGTTGTGGCGTTTACACATTTGTTGTGAATTTTCCAGGAACACAGCCTTACTGCACGAGGAATACCATAGCGGGGTCACCAGGAAGTGCATCCACTGTAATGAGGAATTCAGGTAAGGTTGTTTACCTTCAATACTATAGAAACAGAGCCGCGAACACAGGGTTCGAAACCTCCGTTTACGTTGTCACTATCAAAATGTAAGGCAAATTTGTTAGTTCCAAAAGTGGCATTTGTTTTCTTTCCATATGTTTGTGTAGATTAGAAAATAGTATCGAATCCTGAGCTCGCGGCTCTGGTAAGGTGGGCTGGTGGCATTTGGTAAGGTGGTGGGTGGTATTTACCAATAGTATTTTTAAGCCCACCTTTACCTGTTTCTGCAATTAGCTGAACAACTAGGCTGTACATATTGAGTAGCAAGGCTTAAGTCTACATGATTCATCATTACATTTATTACACTGGCTGTGAACATCACGCCGCTACATAGACATATTTTCATACATACATAATGGTCACGACTCGACTGTAATGCCCCGAAGGGTTAGTCAGAGGTGACTCGCAAGACAGCCAAACGCTTTTCGCTGTACACTTGTACTCATGTGATAGGTCGCGAGCCGTATCGCCGTTCAAAATTTCCATCATAAGTTAAATATGCAGATGATATCCATGATGACATTTAATTCCCTATATTTTCAGCATAAGTCATGATAACATGCATTACACTGGTTTTGTTCACACCGCTAAACCACTATATGTATTTTCAGCCTTCAGAGTATTCATGATGACATTTATTACACTGGCCTCTAAATTTTAAGTTCTATATTTTATTTTTTATTTACAAAAATAGACACACTAACAGCACATATGATCATACTTTATCAATTTGAAAAGATGGCTCTGGAGTTTCTTGCCCCCGTTCTAGTTAATTTTAGAAAATAAGAGCCCATTTTCTTCCCGAATCGGGAGTAGGTACTTTTTAGTAGACTTTCGTGAAGAATGCATTCATTTTACGACGACTAAGGGCTGATTTTTTAATGGTCAGATAAACTCTATCTGACGGATAAAATTGTAGCTGTCACTGTCTAATACAAACAGATAGACGCGACAGCATCAGAATTATTCCCCAGATAACCCTTATCTGACCATTGAAAAATCACCCCTAAATGGTTATCTTTCTGTTTAATTTGTTCTCCAGACACGCGTTGACGTACCACACGCACGCCTTATCGCCATTATTCTAAACTAGCTGTTCCCGCGAGCTTCGCTTCGCCTTAAAAAGTTTTCCCATGGGAATTCCGGGATAAAAAGTAGCCTATGTTCTTTCCCAGGGTCTGTACCATATGTATACCAAATTTCATTCAAATCCGTTCAGTAGTTTTGCCGTGAAAGAGTAACAGACAGACAGACAGACAGACACAGTTACTTTCGCATTTATAATATTAAGTTAGGATTTTCATAAGTTAATGAGGTAATGTAAGCATGCGCACAATATTCATCATGACACTCATCACACTCGCCTGTCCTCTCCAGACACGCGTCGACGTACTACACGCACGTGCGCACGGCGCACCGCGCGGCGCACGCGTGCGTGTCGTGCGGCGCGTGCTACGGCAGCCGCGAGTCGCTGCGGGCGCACGCGGCGCGCGCACACCCGCCCGACGCCGTCGTGAGTGTAGACGTGGATTTAGATTTGTGTTGACGCGTTTCACACTGGTGTATTTTATTAATATATTAAGGGCGTCTTGCACAACAAAGTTAAATAAAATTAAATAGTTTGTCTCTTGCTCTGACAGTATAATGTCAGAGCAAGAAGTCATAGATTTAATTGTATTTAACTTTGTTGTGCAAGACGCCCTAATTGTCCTTAATTTGCATGCCTGTAAGGTGAAATGTGCCGAACTTGTATATTTGTTTATAAAATGTAACACAATCTAATGATATGCATGAACTACATTTGTCGCAAATAAATTTTGTATTTGTCTTTTGAGAGTCGAAACTAATTAAATTACACACATTTTAAACTCTATAGTAGATACCTTAAAATACTTAATTCGGGTCTGCTATAAAGACAATTGCAACAAATATCAAACCCAACAGTTTTACCTAACGCTAAGTATTCAAATTACATTTCAACACACATTACATTCACCCTCACCACACTCTAAAACCGCTCCTATTTCAATGACAGGAGAGTCCAGACGACGACGACCCCGGCCCCACTGCCTGCGAGCGCTGTGATGTCACATTCGCCTCGGCCAGGGCGTACGAGGAACATCTGTTCCATTCTATCATGCATACTGACGGTGTTGAGTGAGTATTAGCTTATTATGAAAGTACTAGCTGTTCCCGCGCGCTTCGCTTCGCCTTAAAATGTTTTCCCACGAATTCCGGGATAAAAAGTAGCCTATGTTCTTTCTCAGGGTCTAGACCATATGTATACCAAATTTAATTCAAATCCGTTAGTAGTTTTGGCGTGAAAGAGTAACAGACAGACATACACAGTTACTTTCGCATTTATAATATAAGTTAGGATTAGGATTAGGATGACTACTGGCTAGCTTTTTCAGGGTTTAGGTTTCCCTTAGGAATCCTGGGACTTTAAACATTAAATCATTTGACCTTGACTAAAAGGTCTTACATAACAATAATATATTTTTGTCATTAACTACACTGCCAGGCAATGAAAAAGTTCCACTCACAAAAAAGCCAACAACAAACGACCCCAATTTTTTCAAAGATGTAATTTAAAATTGGAACAAAATGTATGATGTAATGTATGTACTTCAATGTTGCAGAAGACGGCATTAAGATAGCCTTTTCCGTTTAGAAGTAATTTGGTGCTTTTCTCATTGGAACCTTTTCATTGCCCGTGAGTGTATAACTAGTTACTTACCAAAAGTTACTTACAATGGCTTATCTACTTGTAACACATTTCTTTTACGGTTGTGAGGTAATCATCTGCTATTGTATTTTGTAATTTCAGGGACCAAATGAAAGATGAGTTCTCAATACCGAGAAAGGTGCTCGGAAAACGGGAAAGGGCTAAGGTGAATATTTTAATGGATTGACACAGTATCATGTTCATTAATTGCGTAGGTTCTTTATTAGTGCTTCGTAAGTCTTTAATTTTAACAGTAAGTACATGTTTATCCATGTTATGCGATTCTAAAGCATTTTTCCGCCTGAAATATAAATTGAAACTCCAGCTAATGCACTGATGCAGAGTATTATTAATATAATAATTTATTTGTTTTCAGATAACCAAAGAGCTACGCCGAAAACGGTATGAAGTAAATTATACATAATACTTTTAATTATAAAAGTATATAATACTTTTAATTATAAAAGTATATAATACTTTTAATTATAAAAGTATTATGTATAATGCTGGGTTTTTACCACTTAAAAAAAAATATTTGAATAATCTATCAGAATCGGTTAAATGAATAAATATATTTTGTTACAATAGGTCTTTTATATGAATTAACATAAGCAATGCGATTTTATTTCAGCAATTCTGAAGAGGATCCGAAGGCTACAGCTTCAGAAACTAAACGAAAGAAAAAGGTGAAACGGAAGAGAAGGAAACCCACAACATGTCACCAGGTACTGTGTGCTGATTCCTAGTTACACGGAATAAAAACAATACTGTATTCATATTATTGGTTATACGGGTTATACCACAAACACTGGACACTTGAACAAAACAGCTCATTTTCGCTGTCAAATACATTGTAAAACTCTCGTTAAACACATGTTAAACATATTTGTGGCAATGATCATGTCAGGTCATCACTGACCTCTACGTTTATTACAGATGAGTTAGTAATTGTCTATTAACACTGAGGCAGGACAAATGATCTTTAAGCTAATGTCTGCCTTGCTTTGACAGTACACGAATAGAAAGAAACAGACATAAGACTTAATGCCGACATTAGCTTAATGTTCATTTCTGCAACTTGGAAATAAGACATTTTTTTATGTTTCACTCCTCCTTTCGTATAACTTAACCATCACTTTCACACTCACCCCCAGTGCGGGCTCCACTTCCCGACGCAACAAGCGTGCATGCGGCACCACGTGACGTCACATCCGGGCACGTCGTTCCACCCGGCAAGGCACGTGTGTGAAATATGCGGGGCGTCGCTAGCGGTGAGTGAAATGCGAGTGTCATGTGTGTAGGATAAGATTTGAACAGACACTTACAGAACTATGTTGGGTATTGGTCATTTTATTATTATCATAGATATTTATTGTTGGGCATGAATGAAATGTCTGTATGTCGAAGAAAATATAATTTACTGCCACCGCGCGCGATACGTGTGCGAGATATGCGGAGCCTCGCTAGCGGTGAGTAAAATACGAGTGTCATGTGTGTAGGATAAGATTTCAACTTAAGGGTCTGCAATAGGGTATCGAGGGTTGGCATTGTCATAGAATTATGTAGTAAATGATGCTCTACAGCCTTGAAAAAAATCACACAGGTAGCCGAAGAGTCTAGCTAGGTGCTGAATCATTCGAATTTAAGTAAATGATTATGGATAACTGTAAATTAAATTCAGAATATCACGAAAAACCAAGAAATGATACTCCCGTATTGTAACAACTGTGTCGTAATTATAAAAAAAATTCACATGATTCTTATCAAATTATAAAGATAAATGCTTGGACTAGGCGCTAAATACCTTGTTTTTAAATAAACACACACCTATTTTGTGTAAATTAATAACAAACTTGAGCATTTTTTTTCCCTCAAATCTTCATACAAATATCTATGGCGGCTTTATGTGTTATAAAATCATAAACACAAGCGACGTTTGACTCAGTCGGCCGCTGGCCTCCAAAGAAGGGTCACGTCGGTTTAGGCAGCACTGACAGCTCGCGATCTTTTCGTGTACAGATACAAAATCACTGCACATTGGTTGTCATTGCACTTTTTCAACTTTTATGACACCAACATAATTTGATTTGAAATTGAGGAAGCATAATTCTTACACTATATTCAATACATTAATTAACCCATTGAGTGCCGAAGGTACCTAATGTCACTAGGTACCACATGGTACGTACTACGCAATATTGCGTAGTCGGAATTCAATGTGTTAAATTAAATTAGATAGTGGGCAATGTTCTCGCGTGACATTACAGTCTCGTAAAGTACCGATGAGGAGCTGGAATATAGCGAATGGATCTAAGTGATGACAAAACGTAGGAACATTAGATTTGGATTCAAAAACACAGTCTCATGGTGCTGGTTGAGGTATGGTCTCGTGAGGATCTGATGAGGGCAGTAACAAGGTGGTGACTGAATTTTATTTCAAAGATGTTAATAGCTAAAAGCATCGAGTTTGAGCTATTAAGTATGTTTTTCAGAGAGACAGAAAGATATTTTAGGTTTCCTCTGGATTAGTTAGGTTTACTGGGTTTACTAAATTCATTCGTAACGTAAAATTGACAATGACGGAATTTCTTCTATAGACAGTAGTTACTAAAAAAACCAACGATAGATGGTGAAATTTGCAGAAGTACCTATCTAGTCACCCTGTCACGGGGTGACTTCGGTTGGTAACTCAGAAAAAATACTATATGTTATTGCATCAATAATAAAAAAAAACAAGAAAATATTCAAAGTTTCCATCCTCGCACACAAATCACAAACTCATGCCTTGTTCTAGGAGCAGGGTCTACCCTAGTGCATTTCCATGACCACTTTTCACTTGTGTCCCACCGGTTTCAGTGCTCAGCGGAATAGCACCATTGACCATTATTATTCTGAGATATCATCACTTCTTATTCTGAGTTACCCAACATAAAAACACGCTATCTATTGAAATCATTTTTTATTTAGGATTTGTCTATGGTGTGGTCCCCAAATTTAAGGGTAAAAGCAAAATAATAATATTTTAACCTTTTTTATACCTATTATATTAAAAGACCTGTTCAACGATACCCTACCTACACCATCAAAATAACCGGAAAAAATATCAGCCCCAATTTACTTGTATGGGAGAGGGAGTACCCCAATATTTTTTGGGGTACTCCCCATATCTATGCAATATATCAGCTTGATATCTTTACCCGTTTCTGAGAAAAAGGGCGGTGACAGACAGTCAGTCAGACAGACGGACAACAAAGAGGCCTGTTGCTTTTTTCCTTTTGAGGTACGAAACCCTAAAAATAAAATAAAATATTATTCGGCTACCAAAAAATATACTTACAAACATACATACATACAATCGAAGAATATTACACTCCTCCTTCGGCAGTCGGGTAAAAACAAGTGAGACAGGGGTTCATTCTGAACTTTTGTTCTACGAGTTTTAAAAATTAACAAAAAAAACCTTTTTCATAGAAACTTATATGACACGTGACTTTTTACCATGGAAAACGAATATATTTTTTCGCGAATTTGCAAAACTCGTAGAACAAAAGTTGTTCAGAATGACCCCTTGAGTCATCCCCTTTCGGCTTGAGTCATACCCTTTAATACCTGTAGTTACCTTTCTACAAGTAAGTAAATACTACATTTGTTTAGAAAAGTAATCGGGTTCCGAGGCGTGTTTTGAAACTATACAAGGCCAGAACGCAGAGGGTGGGACTGCTCACGTATAGTTTCAAATTAAAATGGTGCCATGATTTACTTGAAAGTATACAAGGCCATTACGCACTAATAGCGTATATTTTCAAGTAAGTTGGGCCAAAATTATGGCTTGAAAATATACTGCAGCCGTTACCACTGCGTACTAATTGTGTATATTTTCAAGTGCCAAGCGGCAATGGGAGCACTTGAAACTATACGTGATTAGTTACCAGCTAGTAGGTTTTTATATTTAATACCCATAGATAGACAGGGTAGGCTTGATGAAAAACTTGATGAAAAATATGTCTCTAATAGGTTTATAGGGTACCTAATACACTCACGAGCAATCAATAAGTCCAAGTTGCAAAATGTCAACACCAAATGACCCCAATTTTAAAAACATTTCATTTAGAATTTGATCAAAATTTACGTTTTTAGTTGGTTATAATAATATTTTGATGCGTTGTTAAATGTACTTTCATATTGCCGACGGCGCGGCGTCATTAAGCTAGTCTTTTTGGTTCAGGAGCTATCGTCACTGGAACTTTTTTATTTCTCGTGAGTGTAGTAGGTATTACTCTTAATTCATATAAATAATAAGATATTAGTATTCTTACTTGCAAGTATAATGGCTGTTAATATCAATTAAATTAGAGTTTGTTAATCTTTATTTATTAACTTTCTATAGGTATGACAGGCAGAACAAGTAAATTGTAGTCATGTACATTTACCGAAATAGTTAAGTAAATCAGAATCAGCATGTAGGTATAAATTATATGCGACAAGTACGCCAATCAAGCAATGTGCGTAATAGCAATGTATATTTTCAAGAACGATTCAGTAAATCCCAACTTGAAAGTATACGCGATTAGTACATTTATATTTTCAAGTAAAATATATATTTTTTTCACTTGAAACTATACAGTGCTAGTACACTATGGGTGCGTTCTGGCCTTGTATAGTTTCAAAACACGCGGTTCCGAGTATGGAGAAAAGTGGCACTCCTATTAATTTCTACTCTTTCCTGGTGCTTACCAGTGTAATTAAAAATTATACTTACCCTCAAATCACTACTTGAAAATAATTGTCAATAAAGTTGGTGAGTAAAAGTTTATGACCCACTGTGCAAACTAACATGTGTGCGTGTCACTGCGTGTGCTGTGTGAAGAGCATTGAAAACCCAAATTTGGCGCGGCAAGTCACCCTGTACCGGGCCTTAAACAAACTAGTAACTACTAAAGTTTCGGTAGCGATATGGGCAAGCGAAAAGATTATGGGTATTGGTTGAAACATTTTATTGTAGGCAGATAGATGTACATAGTCTCTGCCTAGCCCTCTGGGAGACAGTCGTGAGTATAATGTATGTATGTATGTAAAACAAAAGATAAATTGGATTTATCATAGGTATACTATTATAGTGTGTGTGTACTACTAGTGTCAAAAATGTATACTGGGCCATAATTACAGAACGTTTTAACTAATAAATTGTTTTGTCCCTGTCCGACCAAGAACAATTTGTTCATTGAGAGAGAGGGACAAAACAGTATATTAGTTAAAATGTCTTGTAACTTTTCTATGAATAAGGGGGTATGTGTTTTGTTGTTAACGATAGCGCCCTTTATGTCTGAAAAGACATATTTTATCTTCGCTAGTGTGGCTATTGTAGTGTTTGGGATCACCAACAAAATTTCTATTGAGATTTTTAATAAACTTTTTTAATTTAGTATGTTATCTGTGTTCCAGCCGGGCAGCGTGGCGGTACATCAGAACATGCACTCGCGCGAGCGGCTCCACCCGTGCGGCGCGTGCCACAAGCAGTTCCACTCGCTGGTGGGGCTGAAGAGACACTCCGTGGTGAGTGCTGTGTGGGGCTTAGCTTTAAGAAGGTTTCGCTTTAGGGACGATAGATGGCGCTGTTTATATTATGTCTTAAGGGATGCAAGCAAAGACACAGACAAATATATGTAGATTGACAAATCATTATTAAAATCCTCATATTCGATTTTGAACATAAGAAGCTAACTGCAATCAATATCAATGATGCTAACGTTAGTCAACTGCCCGCCAGGCCACACCACCCAGTCTGGTCGGAGGATCCTACCTTTCCAGTGGGGATGCTCTTACTACCTTCGCATCTCCATACACAGTACACACATTGTTATTCAATCATAATATTATATTTTACTTTTCGCTTCTGCCATGATTGCCAGCGCAAGCCAGCTAGAGCTGGAAGAGTTGTCGGGTAAGTGGGCAACCCGACTGTCAGATGTATTCAAGATGCCCGCAGGACTCTGACTAGACTTCACGACTGCAGCCGAACATAATTGTGTATAGTCAGGTCCATAAGTAGCTATACACTTTTGTACTTTGTCAATCTAACAAACAGCCTATTCGTTCATTGAAACATTTACGGTTCGTCAGCTTGAGAAGGTACAGAAGTGCAGCTGACCGTACTTAGCCCTAATAATACGATAATTTTCTCCCCTAATTCCAGACGCACACGGGTGAGAAGCCGTTCGAGTGCCCGGAGTGCCACAAGCGGTTCACCCAGAGCAACAGCATGAAGCTGCATCATCGGACTAAACACCTCCAACAACCTTACCCGAAGCGGTCAGTATATTATTATTATTATGTCCCATAGTCCTGAGATGGTAATGATGTCAAATTATGTAAATGTCCGGGAATTTTGAAGGCGTGCATGGGGCCGAAGCCAAGATGCAGTTGACAACATTAATCTATATGAAATCTGACACCAAACGACGAGTTTCCCTTTGAAAACTATAAAAGCAAACCTTTGGAATTCTTTATTTAGATAACTAAGATCCATTTTGTTAGTAGACATATTAAATTACATTGGGTTAGTTACTTAAAATATTTACAATACATATTATGAACCTGTAGCTTAGATTATACGAACCAGATGGTGTGTCTCATACTCCTGTATCTTTTATCTACATCGACAAAGTTACGGTCCCATGCAGCTGTGACAGATCTATACACATAGGTGTTGCAAAAAAGGTATACCAAGCCGAAAGGGGGTGACTCAGGTGGCTTTCGGCTTAGTATACCCTTGTTATATAGTATAACGTTGTCGATGTAGATAAAAGACATGACGTGTATCGTGATTCGACATAAATATGGTGTTGTGATACATCGACAAAGTTACGGTCCCATGCAGCTGTGACAGATCTATACACATAGGTGTTGCAAAAAAGGTATACCAAGCCGAAAGGGGGTGACTCAGGTGGCTTTCGGCTTAGTATACCCTTGTTATATAGTATAACGTTGTCGATGTAGATAAAAGACATGACGTGTATCGTGATTCGACATAAATATGGTGTTGTGATTGGAGGAACGAGTTTGTCGACGTCGATAACGGACTTGTGTAGTGAGGTCTGGGTCATATGAAAATAACTTGCCTCAGTCCAACGTAATGTTTATCGATTCATCATTCACATTTCAGGCATTCAGCCGCTAAAAACAAAAATCGGTTCAGCCGTTTGGGAGCTACGTACCACAGGCAGACACACATACACGTTAAACTTGTAACACATCTCTGTTGCGTAAGGGGTTAAAAGTCTTCTAAAATGACATTCAACTACAATAACAATCATAACTTTTAACTAAAAAAACAAATCCGAACCTAACCCACACTTCTTCCTTCCCTCAGCAACCGTCGCAAGAAGCCTACGCCTCCTGAACAACCGGAGGAGTCGTCATCATCATCATCAGCATCATGCCTCTCTTCACCGCCGCAGCAGCTGTTGGAGACGGTCCACGACAAGCTTTATACCACCCTGTAGATGTATACAGAGCCTAAAGCCCTAAAGAGATAGTGGGGGGTTTGCAATTTACGAAAACAGAAAAAGTTTAGGTTTTTTTTTGAGTTATTGTAGGTCTAGTACAGGTTTGTTAGACTGTAGGAAACTATAAAAGTTTACGTTTTCTCGCATACAAAGTGGCGACTCTAGCAGAAACTAGAGTTTTGACTGATAATGTATGCAGATGACAGAAGAAAACATAAACTTTTATAGTTTTAAAAAATTACAAAGCCTGTACTAGACGGGCTGCATACATTATCTGTCAAAAGTTTCATCATAGTTACCGCTAGAGGTCTTTCAAGATTAGTACCTATACCACGTTTAAAACACTCTGTATGATGCGTTTATTTTGTGGAAAATAATCTAGTTATTATAATACTCGTAGTAAGTTTGTCTGATTAGGTTTGTAAGAATATAAAATATATCAAAGATTATGTAAGTAAAGTATAGTATGCAATAATGGTATGAGATCTACTGTCTCAATTTTCTGTCTTTATTAGAACCACTCTTTTAATTATTATTTAACATTTGTGTAAAAAAATAACAGTCTATCTAAAAGTTTACGCGTTTTATTTGACTTCATCCTTAAGTTGATTATAGTGAACAACATCTACCTACTTATTTTTTTACCTATTCCTATTATAGCGCCTGTGAATAAAGGAGTTATCTAGAAATGGAGGCCGTAACATGAAGTGGGAGCGAGATAGCATGAGTTCATGCGTCATTTTCTTCATTTTCATTCTTTATTCACAGCCGTTACCAAAACGTTCAATTTTAAATACCATTTTTACAAACTGAAGTAGCGAGAGGTATACATAAATGAATTAGAAATGATTGTTTTTTTTCTTATTAATAAAATTTAATTAAAAGTAAAACATGTACATCGCATTCTTATATGTAAATTTTAACAATAACTTTATTTGGGTTTTCATTACAAGAGCCAACGACATTATTACGATAATCGGCACTCTCTGTTTGATAGTCAGATGGAGTCGAATTGAGACATTTAAACACTTTACTTTACCATATTATATTAACTTTCCTTTTCTTCGTTCTTTGTTTATGCCTTTGTGTATTCATCACGACCCATCACGTCCCCACTGCTGGGGCACGGGTCTCCTTCCAATGAAGGAAGGGTTTAGGCCTAGTCCACCACGCTGGCCAAGTGCGGGTTGGTAGACCCCAACACAAGCAAGCTTGTGCTGAGAGAGTGTCGGGTAAGTGGGCAACCCGACTGTCAGATGTTTTCAAGCCGCCCGAAGGCCTCTGACTAGGCTTAACGACTGTGTATTTATCACGTTAGATTTTTGGTGTGAGTCTATTGTAGACCTTTAAGTTGATATTTGTTTTAACTGGTGACTATACTTGAATTAAATAAAGTGTTGGTTTATGCCTACACCGAGTTACGTTTTAAAAAGTAATTAGGTAAATATCTCATATCTTTACATGTTAAAATGAATTAAATATCTTACTTATGATACATATTATCATGAAATGACCTGCATTCATAAGTAGCATTACCAATAAAACATCGTTTATAGAAACACATAATTATACTAGGTATATGCTGTCTTATCTCATTGTGTATGTAGGTACCAGCATACTTATATCTCATTCTGTTAGGTTTTAAGTGATACACAATAACTCCCTATCAAACCTTAGTAGGTAGAAGAATAACAAACAAGCTACTTTGTACAGTCAGCTGCATAAGTAGCTGTACACTTTTGTACCTTGTCAAACTCACAAGTTGCATTAAAACATTGACAGTTTGTTATGTACAGTATGACAAACTTATCTGTTCCGGTGAGAGCGAACTAAATTGATCCATATCTCATTACTTACTAATGAATTGTATATAGCAAAAGATTAGATGGGTTTATTAACACCACAAGAGCGAATTAACAATATGAGCAAACTTAAAATCTCATAGAATGAAGAAATATTAGACATTTATGTGAGCTGTCACCAGTGGCGGATTAAGAGCATCGGTGGCCCTAAGCACAAAGCCTGTGTAGGCCCCTAATTTAGAACAATTTGTTCCTTGACAAAGAGTGACAAAACAGTTCAATAGCTAAAACGTCCTATAACTTTTCCATAAAAAAGGATCTAGGTAAAACATTAAAAAAAAATAGCCTGCCTTAAAGGCCTACGACACGCGCAAGTATCACCACCGTCACAACTGCGCAGGTACGCCGAGCTATCACACGGCACCTTAGAGTATACAGGGTGATTGGAAAGTCGATGTATTCCTTTAAATGGGTTGTAGACGAAGGCGTTTCCAGTTGATTGAACCCCATAATGCATTATCCGAAATTCAACCATTTCTGAGTTATTTAAGTGTTAAGTTTTTTTATATATTTGCCAAAATTTATGATTAAAAGTAAAATATTTCAAAAACAAACACCTTTTTAAACACTTTTTTGATTGTTTTGCATAGGTGATACCTTAGCCAACTAATTATAATCAATAAATGCGCAATATTTAACTTAATTTAGACACAGTGCTTCAAAATAGATGAAACATTCAGAAAATGTTACAAAGGTTGAAAACAAAAAAGCTAAATTAAAAAAGAATTTTATCTGACATTTTTTTCATGCACTACAGCTTAAAAACATAATCAATTTATAAGCTTTACAATGACATATTCCAATCTAAAATCGATTAAGGCATGACCAAGATATAGCCAAAACAACCGCATAGGCGGACAAATCTCAGTAGGGAAACGAACAAGATTTTGTTCCAATTTTAAGGTAAAATGTCTTATAACTGGACTTTGTAGAGCTCCGAACCGTTTAGTAATTATTGTTCTCTGATAGCGCGGTTCCTCAAAAGCACAGATCGACTACAAGGTTGCTTCACCGAAATAATGCTTGTCCGATAACACTGTTAGTCGAAAGTTTTTTCAATGACGATAGGTTCAACGATCGAATGCTTTTTGATAGTTTGTCAAATTGTTTAACCACCAAATTGCATCTCCTACAACACTATTCGGTGAAACTGTTCAGCTAAAACATTTGGCACATTGTTTGAACACGTTAAATTTAAAACAATCATTGTCAAACAGTGCTATTGTCACGAGCTACTGGGCAATCATGTTTTCGGCGAATTAACTGTCGTCAAACAGTAGTTTTGGGGAACCGGGTTGTGAAGAATTATTTTGTTTTACCAATCATAATTGAAAATTTCAATCGGCTAACCGTGTTAGATCTGTGCCTCTGAGGAACCGCACTATTGGAACACAATAATTACTAAACGGTTTAGATCTCTACAAAGCCCAGTTACAATACTTTTTAGTCTTTTTACCTTAAAATTGGAACAAAATCTTGGTTGTTTCCCTACTGAGATTTGTCCGCCTTTGCGGTTGTTTTGGCTATATCTTGGTCAAACCTTAATCGATTTTAGATTGGAATATGTCATTTTAAAGCTTATAAATTGATTATGTTTTTAAGTTGTAGTGCCTGAAAAATTGTCAGGTAAAAATCTTTTTTAATTTAGGTTTTTTGTTTTCAAGTTTCGTAACATTTTCTTAATGTTTCATCTATTTTGAAGCACTGTGTCTAAACTAAGTTAAATATTGCATAATTAATGATTATAATTAGTTAGCTAAGGTGTCAGCAATGCAAAACAATAAAAAAAGTATAAAAAAAATTGTTAGTTTTTGAAATATTTTACTTTTAAACATAAATTTTGGCAAAAACCAAAAAAAAACTTAAAACTTAAATAACTCTGAAATGGTTGACTTTCGGATAATGCATTATGGGGTTCAATCGACTGGAAATGCCTTCGTCTACAACCCACTTAAAGGAATACATAGACTAACCAATCACCCTGTATATGCACGGCACAGGTAAGTACGCACAAGCCTCATTTTTGTCAAAATCATCGGCGGAAACTAGAAACAATGTTACCCAATCAGGAACTATTTCTTCTACTGGTATATTTTCAATGTTTCAAGTTTGCAAACAACTAGATTTTTTTCACTAGAAAAAAGTCTAGTTGCCTGCTATTCCCAAAAATCAAACCGTACACGATAGAAGTGGACAAAAAAATTCCTGTAAAATTGAAAAAAATCATTCACATGTTAAACTACTCAAGGATTTAGAGAATACTCTAATGAATGGCAAAATTTCAAACATGTCGAAAAATGCGCAAGCCGCGCTTCGGGGTTGGCGCGGTGTACAGTTTTACCACCCATTCGCACAGTATTCCATGTACAGTATACGCCGGCCTGCGCAGGCAAAACTGTGGTGATGCTTACGCGTGTGGTAGGCCCTTTAATCAGAGCAAACTCATTACATCGGACATATTGAGGATGAATAAAATGTAGGTACAAAATGAAACAGCAGCAGAGGATGGGGGCCCCTGGAGGCCCGGGGCCCCAAGCACGTGCTTGTCGTGCTTATAGGTTAATCCGCCACTGGCTGTCACCGGAACAGATAAGTTTGTGGCACTGTAGCTAGTTTGATGAGGAACAAAAGTGTATAGCTACTTATGCAGTGATTTCCATTTCAAACTTTTCATTACACTATAAAGGGGCTGTGGGCTATAACGTCTAATATTATAATTTAGAATGTTTTGTCTCGTTCTAACTCTTGTCTTCCTCTTTCTTCTTGTCGGCGGCGCGGCGGCCCAGCAGGTCGCGCTTCGTGCAGCAATCGTCCTGGAAATTAAATAAAATACATTAGTCCAAGTCACACCAACTTATGTACAGTTAGATAAATATACAGGGTGTTGCAAAAAGGGTATACTAAGCTGAAACCTACATGTGCAACATGGTATATCTTAGCGCGAAAATGAAATCAGAATTTCAAAATTCGAAAGAGCGAGCACGACGGAGGACTTTTGTCACGTCTCAATCGCGCCCCGTGCTAGCCCTTCAGAAAGTAGCACTGACCTCGTCGCTGGAGCAGGCGCTGTCATATATCTATCTGTCTTTAAACCAATATCTACCCTGGGACCCGGGACTTGACTTCGGGTCCATTCTGTCATCTAAACTATGAGTACGAGTTTATCTATACTAAAGCACAGTCGCTAAGCACAGCAAAAAGCAAATACAGGCATTGCCCTTTTTATGTTTGTCAGTAATAGTGCGCTCACGCTCGCAATCCTTGATGGCCGGCCGCAGAGATTATGATCGGTGGTAGCTGCAAAGGTCAACGTTCGATTTTCTCTGTGCTTGCCGACCGGCATTTATCTATAGACGGCGAAAGTCATCTGATACAAACATTCACATTTCCCGTGCAATGGGATATAGTGGCACGTACCTCGTCGCTGGAGCAGTCGCTGTCGCTGGAGCAGGCGCCGTAGTGGCCGAGCCCGGGCAGCACGCCCACCACGCGCAGCGCGCCCGCCGCGCCGCTGCGGGGGAGGGGGGGCGGGTTAGTGGTAGTGATGACCCCGACGTGATATACAACAAACAGATTTGCAATTCAGAAGAGAGCGAATGAGCGTAAGATTAGGGTCAGAGAGTACCTAAGTAGTTGAAACAAATTGGTGTCTTTCTTTGACAGTACACAGATAAGAAGTTAAAGAAATACTATATTTAGGGTCAAAATAAAAGTTCTTTCGTGCGTTAGTAACACGTAAATACTTTTTTGTATATACCTAATAATTTCATGTTGATGTAAGCAGATTTTATAAGAAACAAGCTTCGCTTCACCTGAAAAAGTTAAATGTTCTTTCTCAGGGTCCAGACCATACGTATCGAAAGATTAACAGACAAAGTTACTGTCGCATTTATAATATTATTTTTTAGTTAGGATAAAAACGTAGGTATAGTATGAAATAAGACTTTTCTCTGCCCCATATTGTATTAAATTGGCAATGGCGATACATACCTGGTAGTGTTGTTGGCGACTCCGTTCTGTTTAGCTGCGGGCGCGTCTTTGTCTGTCTTCTCAGCATCCACTTCACTCGCCTTGCGCTTCCTGACTATCACCTGAACAAATATCAACTATTAGTGGGAACTATTGTATTTGAGATAGTTATTTATTTCAGTAGTAAATAGTTATAAATAGTTATTTCAGTGCAACACTACCATAGATACGGTATGGTTGCAGGGCTATAGAATTTGGTTTGGCTTGGCTTAATTTTAGAAGCACTGGTTTGGCATAAAGAATAAAACTAACAGATCCATTTAGCCCGCTTTTTACATACTGTATAGTGCTGGAAGTTGGTCTCCAGTTGCAAGTAGGCTCTGCTTTATAAGTTTTACGACATACCACTTGTAGGTGGTTTTGTAGCAGAGAATTGTGGCATTGGTGTGTATGTTATGTCAAGTAGACAACTGACCCCCTGCAGACTATTCCTCATTGGCGCGGGGGGCGCGGGGCGGGAGGGGGCGAGCTGCGCGCGCAGCCGCTGCATCTCCGCTGACTCGGTGGCGTTTGACACTCGCTCTCTGTAACCATTATGTATCATAGATATAGGAAGACAAGTTTTATAAAAATAGATATGAAATAGGAAAGTAGAACATAAGTTGGTCTTTGAAAGAGAGGGACAAAACAGTTCAATAGCTAAAACATTATTTAACTTTTTTATGAATAAGGGGTAAGATTGAGTTTCATACGCAATAGATAGAACTCCTTCAATAGATTAATAAACTGGTAGGTGTGGCTAAATATGTCCTATTTCATTCTGTGGTACAAGTATGCATAATGAGAGTAGGGAGGGATGCCAATAAAATGGTATCAATAACATCACAAGCACAAAATTTCAATTCTGTGTCTGCAAAAACTAGATGTTGGCATTTTGGCTTTACATTTTAAATTAATAAAAATGGCTTTATTTTCTTATAAAGGGGCCGTCCATTAATCACGTGAGGCTCAAAGGGGGCGGGAGGGGGTACGGAAAACTTCACCAAATATCACGAGGGGGGATGGAGGGGTCTCGTTAGACATCACTTGTATTAATTTTTTGTCAAAAAGCGCTAGGTATTTCTGAATCAAAAATAGCCTTTACATAGACTTCCAAAAAAATACACAGATGTAGGGGGGGGGGGGTCCCAAACCTCACCAAATGTGACCATGGGGAGGGGGGGGGGGGTCAAAAATCAACCTCACGTGATTAATTGACGGCCCCAAAAAGCTGACAATGGTAAAGTTGTTAATATGTTCTGTGGCGGGAACACCCAAATATTCCGAAAAACTTTTTTCCGAATTTGATAACGCCGAATATTTAATTTGATAACGATTTTTTTAAATACCGAATTATAATAATCACGAAAATTATAATTTCGAATATTATAATCACGAATATTGTTATTACGATTGTTAAATATACGAATGTTAAAAAATACGATTACTTTAATATACGAAAAATAAAATACCGATTTATTATAATCACGAAAAAGTCAAATCCCGATCGGAAATATGATAATTCGTGATTTTGACAAAAAAAAACATAAACGTCTTTAAAACTCTAGAACCAAAACCAAAAGATAGGTGCGACGACGAGCAAAGCGAGGAGGAGCGTGTTAGGTGCACATAGATATCGAAAAACAAAGCGGAGCGTTTCAAATATGGAGCAAAACTATTGTTAGGATTTTTATGGTGTTTAAACTTAAAAACCTTAGGACCTAAACCTAAAGATAGGTGCGACGACGAGCAAAGCGAGGAGGAGCGTGTTAGGTGCACATAGATATCGAAAAACAAAGCGGAGCGCAGCGAAGCGGAGCGGAGCGTTTCAAATATAGAGCAAAACAATTGCTAGGATTTTTATGGTGTTTAAACTTAAAAACCTTAGGACTTAAACCTAAAGATAGGTGCGACGACGAGCAAAGCGAGGAGGAGCGTGTTAGGTGCACATTGATATCGAAAAACAAAGCGGAGCGCAGCGGAGCCCAGCGAAGCGGAGCGGAGCGTTTCACATAATATAGCTTAAAAAATATTGTTTTTATACGCATTATGCTGCATTATTCATAATAGATAACCATTTCTTGTTAACTAAGAAACATTCGGGAATTTGTATTTTCGGAATATTAAAACTTCGGGATTCGTAATTTAAATAATTCGATATAATGAAAATCGTACTTTTGAAACATCGAAATAATAATATTCGGAAAATTGACTTTCGTCATTTTAATAAATGTGTTGTTTGAAATTTCGTTTATAAACTATTCGTGATTTTCGTTATTCGGAAACTTAAAATTCGGGATTGTGAATTATTCGGAACTATGAAATTCGAATAAAAAATCGTTATTTTCATATTCGTAAAAAAGTAATTCGGAATTATGTAGTGTACCCGTTCTGTGGCATATTTACCGGAACTCCTGCATTTCCTTCTTCTCCTCGAGGAAGATCTGCTGCGCGGCCTGCGCCTTGCTGCTCTCCACCAGGTCCAGGAAACCCACCTCGTCGTCGTCCAGCCCTCGGATCATGTTCTCTGCAATTTCACAATGTTATTTGCATTAATAACAATAATACTTATTTATTTTTTATTAATAATAATACAATGGTATCGACATCGGTGGCAGAAGATTAACCAATCTTCGCTTCGCCGATGATATCGTGCTGTTTTCCCCGTCGGCATCAACACTCGAACGCATGCTGCAAGATCTCAGCACGGCAAGCCTTCAAGTCGGATTGTCGATGAATCGGTCCAAAACGAAGATCATGTCTAACAGCGTGAAACATAGGGTCACGGTAGACGGTCAGGATATACAATATGTCAACGTTTACATTTACTTAGGCCAGCTAGTCTCATTCGAAAACAGGCAAGACAAGGAGATCGATAGACGCATCGATAACGCCTGGAAGAGCTACTGGTCTATGAAGCAGCTGATGAAGGGCAACCTTCCACTGTCACTCAAGCGCTCCAAGGTCACTGACCGAACATCAAAAGACCACACTGAAGGTCTGCCAAAGAGCGATGGAGCGTAGTATTCTAGGTGTAAAATTGACAGACCGTGTCAGGAACACCGCACTACGCTCCCAAACCCGCATAATCGATGTTGGTGTCGAGACCGCGAAGCTCAAATGGAACTGGGCCGGCCACGTCTGCCGAATGCACCCGGACCGGTGGGCCAAGATAGCGACCGAGTGGGTGCCGGGCGACGGGCGCCGGCGGAGAGGCAGGCCGAGAAGGAGGTGGCGGGACGACCTCGTCAAATATTTGCCGGATTGGGAGGTAGCCGCATTGGATCGGGAGAAGTTGAAAATTAAAGGGGAGGTCTTTGCCCAGCAGTGGGAAAACACACAGACTAATAAAAAAAAAAAATTTTTTACTACTATATAATTATGAAATCTCTTCATACGGGAAACTTCCCATATTTTTCCTTAATTTGCTAGTAGTGTGGAAATAATTTAATAGCTTTAGGGCTTGTTTCAGCCCAATCTAACACTTGTTTTCCCTTGCCATTCATTCACAACTTATGATATTTTAACTGGTACCTGTGATTTTCAGATGAAAGCTTATTTAGCTGTATCATATCATAAACACAGCAGGCTAATCTCTTTGTTAGTACTTGGCTCTCACTAATGGAACCTTTGAGCATATACCATTTAAGGTTTTAACTCTTGCTTGCTAAGCTCCATTGCCACTGTGCTGCCCATCAACCTACAGTGGACTACTGTGGGTTGATGGGTTCACAAATTTAGATATGTAGGATGCAGGGTTCCTTAGAATTTTTAACTTCACGGCCAGTATAATGGCATTGTTCTTAAATCTTTACTAAGTGTAGAAAAGTAATTACTCAATTTATGTGCCTCCTCATACTCCGCCTCCTTCTTGAGGCGCTGCTCCTCGAGTCGTGTGAACAGCGGCCGGTTGTCATAGGGCTCCTCGGGGGCTTCTGCAGACAAAACACAACACTCAGAGACAAAACACAACCATGAACCATCACCATTATGTAAACAAAACATTTTTCTAACCTTCACTGTGTCTACTGGTGGCGAATGGTGGATTGTGGAATCTATTTACTGTGCTTTTTAGTTTAAAAGGTAGAAATGTGGGATAACAAGTATTTGGGAGGTTAAAATGAAGAAAATTGTGAAGACAACAATCAATATAATTTGGTACCCTTGGGTTGGTCCTCAGTGCGCACTTTCTCCCATTCTTCCTGGCGCCGCCGCCTCTCTTCCAAAGCTTCGGACTCTGTTATAAATCCTGAGCTCATTTTAAAGAGATTTTACGCAGAATTTGATGAAAATTGCTTTTGTTTTCAATAGCACGTTCGCCCGTTTGCCAATCACCAAAATATTGTTTTTTGACAGCAACAGCAACCACAGAGCAGATATAGAGATACTGATTACACAGAGTAGTCACTCTGCTGTCATTGTTACTGTCACCTGTCACATTTTGCTCTGTCCACCAGCTGTCATCTATCTATCTGTCAATGTCAATGCCAAAACAAATCTCCGACCCGTATCGGTGTGCGCCGGTCTATAAATTTTTATAATTTATTATCTTTTCTACATTCTCTTAAGACTTTCACACTTTCGACAGCTACACAACTATAATATTTAACTTGTTCAAGCACCACAAGTTTCTTCACAATGTCTGAAGCGGAAAACCTGCCAACTTCAGCTGCTGTAGCTGAAGATGCAGTGGTTTCAGCTGAAGTCAACCTGGAAGACTTCGTGGATGATGGCAAGAACAAGAAGACGCTGGCGTGCAAGTACTGCGGCTGCAAGATCCTGGAGAACGGCTGCGGGAAATACGTGCATCTCGAGGTAAATTTATATAACTCTTCCATCCAAAGGTTGTCTGGTAGAGATTGCTAAGCAATAAGGCCGCCTTTTTGTACTGTTTTTATTTTTAACCTTTTTTTTGTATTTTCTCTGTTTTTGGTGCAAATAAAGAGGATTGTATTGTAAATACACACACATGCAAACACAATTAATGATTAGCATCAGATATCGTCATCATTCTGACAAGCTTCTCATTACTACAGGCTTCCAGCCACTACATGCCTTTTAAAGTATTTTAGCAAAATGTTTATTGACTCTGTAAAAGTGGTCTTTTCTTCCTCAAATATTTTCTGTGTCAACATTTAATCTTAGTTGTTGAATTCTATACTATTTAAGTATTTATGCCTTCTCCATCCATTGCATACAATCTTGAACTTCACATTACAGTAATTTGGCTAACCATAGAGTAACTCATCATTCTAGCTTGTCTTAAACTTAACTTAATACTTAAACAAATCTATTTTTACAGAGAAGTATACTTACCATAGAGTAACTCATCATTCTAACTTGTCTTAAACTTAACTTAATACTTAAACAAATCTATTTTTACAGAGAAGTATACTTACCATAGAGTAACTCATCATTCTAACTTGTCTTAGGGTGGGTTGCACCATTTAACTTTAACTATTACAAACGTCAAATCCCTTGACGAGAGAGATCGA
This sequence comes from Plutella xylostella, assembly GCF_932276165.1. Classification (NCBI taxonomy): domain Eukaryota; kingdom Metazoa; phylum Arthropoda; class Insecta; order Lepidoptera; family Plutellidae; genus Plutella; species Plutella xylostella. The sequence goes on along the minus strand of NC_064000.1, from coordinate 8,485,524 downwards.
TCTTCAAGGGATTTGACGTTTGTTATAGTTAAAGTTAAATGGTGCAACCCACACTTAAACTTAACTTAATACTTAAACAAATCTATTTTTACAGAGAAGTATACTTACCATAGAGTAACTCATCATTCTAGCTTGTCTTAAACTTAACTTAATACTTAAACAAATCTATTTTTACAGAGAAGTATACTTACCATAGAGTAACTCATCATTCTAACTTGTCTTAAACTTAACTTAATACTTAAACAAATCTATTTTTACAGAGAAGTCTGCCGGCCGAGCTACAGGATAAGAGGAAAACAGACGGATACGTACATGAGAAACTAGTCCACTACTTCATAGTAGAAAACATGTATACATTTGATAACATAGGATTCACTCACACTATAGACGAGACAAAGTATCTTAGTTGTGCGGACTGTGACGCCGGACCCATTGGGTACTTTGATGTGGAGAGCAAACACAGCTATGTAGGCATGACCAGGGTAAAACATATTTAATTTGCTAGCTTATTTGTTAAGGCCAATATCTTAGATTAACAATATATTAAAAAGATGGAGTCAGTGCAAAAGAAATGTCTTGACACTAATAATACCCTACTTCTACAACTGAGTGATTATTTTGAAGTTTTTGGCTTTGTTTTTGTATGTGATGTGTTACAATTACAACCATCTTGTTCATATATCGTTAATCTAAAGCTGCGTACACACCGGTGTGAGAAGTTGTGCGCAGGAACGTATTAAAATATCGATTGATGTCGGTTGTAAAAAAGAAGTCTTTTATTAAATATGTGCGGCGCTTATATACCTATATTAATGCTAGCGCAGCACTATATGCGTATGTTGCAGTTCATTCTAACAACTAGCCAATTTGCAGATACTACCATACTACACCTCCCCTTTAACTTCCTTCACCCTCGGGGTAGCGAAAGAAAAATAATTTAATTTAAGAAATTATTTTTCAAACCTATAAGTTATGATAGTACTTGCAATTACAATATTATGATATTCTACTCTACCTAAATGCATTGTTATAAATAAAAGTGCAAGGCAGAGCTATTGTAAAATGCTGACAAGTTTCCTAGTGTTAGATTGCTGTATGCTATTAACAAATTCTTGAACAAAATAATGACCTGGATAATTGCTATTTACCTGTCTTTAAATTTAATTATGAATGAAATAGTTACAACAAGTTACACACACACATATTTTATAACTAAAAATGAACATGTAATATAGAAACTGAACATGAAAATTAAAAATTGAAAATTTCTGTAAAATAAAATGTCACAATATATACATGAAATTTTTGAAAAGACCTATAATTCGATGAAAAATAATAATAAATTAAGTATTTTACATTTCTGAAACAAATAACGCATCTAAATATGTGTAACCAAAATACCTTTTACTTTTATACCTTTTAACTTATTTATTTATCTCCATCTATACCATTTATAATCTAAAATAAACTCTTATCATAATAATAACACAGCACAACATATTATAATGTATGTAAGTACCTATATGACAAACTATTAGTTACATAAATTGACATGACATGTACAGAGTGATTCATTTCCTTGGCTTGTATATATTTTCTTTATGAATTTACGCAATTTAATTATTACTGTTATATAGTCATTATTTCACATTTCATTTTACTCATTAATTTATTTACTTGAAAATAGTTCGTATCTAACTAGTGTCACGTTAATTTAAAAAATATCTAAATACAAAATCAAATACCTACTACAATTTCAACGCAATTTACTTGAACATTCCTATCGTGGTATCGGTATCGGTACATTTTCCTCGTTCATACACATTTACACTTTTGGTTTTTAACCCATAATGAGCATCCTGTAGCTCTCAGTCATCACTCTGATTACTGACATTCTGAACTCTGGGAAGTGAGAACTATCGTAACATTTGGGTGATGAAACCATTTGCTAGTCAAAACTCCTTAACCTTTGTGTCCTCAATCATTAATTCTAATCTTGTATACTATTCCCACTAATGCCTTACTACTAATTAATATTATTATGTCTTTCACTGAGGGCACGATAGTCCAAACACTATGATCAAGAACATAATTCTCCTAGGGCTGTATCTCTACACCCTTAATCTACTTTGTGGGCATGGTCACCCTACTTATTGGCATATCAGGCCACCTATTTTGTGCACCTGTATAATATAAAATAGAGCCGCTACAATTTAAAGCAATGGCCTCCAATCTGAGCTCCTTAACTGCTTATTATATATTTTACCAATGTACCGATCAATAAAACTTTCTAATTCACAACAAAAAATATCATTTACTTATTAATTCATTTACTGAAAATCTCTATTCAATTGTCATTAGGTAGTCGGTTTTACTAACTTGACCTAGAAACTTTCTGCAGTCATTCAACTCTGAATGCATTACTTACATATTTATTAGCGATACCTAACTTGTATGCTATTTTTAGAATACATATTCAAATGGTTATATTTAGAAGAAAGAAAAAAAAATACTCGTGATTTGTGACACTAGGATGTTAAATGCAAGATTAAACGATGGTTAAAAAAATCAGAATAAAATCTAAGTATGCTTCTAATCCTTCCTGAATAAATTAATCTGACTCACAATAACAATATTTCGTCGAAGGATGTCGCTCTTTGCCTTGTACTCGTCGCGTGGATGGTGGTGACGACGGCGGCTGGGCGGACGTGACGCACGATGACACTGATAATTGCTCGATGCACGTGGTTGGTCATCTTCTTGAGTTGGCCGGGATAACCCTGGTCCGCTTGATGGCCGGGATAGCCCTGACCTGTTCGAGCCGGGATAACCCTGACTCCTCGTCCGGTCGCAGTATTTCTTCGTTTTTTCTTGACTCACTTGTACATGTTTTCTTCATGTCATTCACCGAGGTTGGTTGCCTTGGTGCCGCTTGTGTTTATTCTTGGCACTGGTACTGCAGGTGTTGGTGTTGGTGTGCTGGTTCTGGTCTGTCGGCCGAGGTTGTTGATCTTCGTGGGCCGACCGGCGCCGCTACCAGCAGCGCCGGCCTGGCAGGGTCGCCATGTGAGAAGTTGTGCGCAGGAACGTATTAAAATATCGATTGATGTCGGTTGTAAAAGAAGTCTTTTAATAAATATGTGCGGCGCTTATATACCTATATTAATGCTAGCGCAGCACTATATGCGTATGTTGCAGTTCATTCTAACAACTAGCCAATTTGCAGATACTACCATACTACACCGGTCCAACGAACGCCCAACGAACGCCAACGGTTATCCCAACGATGGATATTAACATACATAATACAGGGCAGATTGCAGAAACGAAGGCCAACGAAAAACGTTCGTTGGCGTTCGTTGGCCCGGTGTGTACGCGGCTTAAGGCAATCTAATATGCACAAAATGATTGAAGTCTTGTTACTTACCAAAAGGGTAATTCATTACACAACTATATCATAGTTTTCACTGCTTAACTGTATGTTTATATTGTATTATAGTAGGTACAATTGATTGTCTGTAGGTATACAAAAATATATATAAGCCTTACCTACATAGTACATAGCATTCCATACAATAAACTTATGAATGAAATTTTGATAGTAGTTAGCCAATTTTTTATTGTATCTTAGGTAGGTTCGAATATTTACATCTCTAATCAAATCTATATTTGCCTAGAATATAAGCTAAAATGAAAAATATATGTATGTGTATTAGTATGTAAGTATAGTAGATATTCAAGCTTGGCTTTTCTAATAAAACATAATAAAGCACAAAATGTATTCCTTGCTTCCCTACACATAATATCTTATAAAAATAGTGAAGTCTAGTATAGTATGTCTTAGATACACGGTCTTCCATAAGCGATTAAGCATAGATAGATAGTAGGATAAGACATACCTAAACATTTTTAAAACCCCTTCTATAATTGTTTTCTTTGATGTGTACAATTTGTCTGATAATTTCAGTTTTTATCAAATAAAATAGTATGGAGAAATATAATTAATGGCAAGAGTTGTGATATTTCCAGACTCGTTGATTATTATTAGCAGTTTTTGGTACTTAGCGATTTATTGTAGAGTTAATAGTATATTCAGAAACATCAATCTGATTTTCGCCGTAACCTCCATCGGTTTCCGTGGTGTAGCGGTTATCACATCTGCCTAACACGCAGAAGGCCCCCGGTTCGATCCCGGGCGGAAACATATTTTGCAAATTTACTTTTTTATTTTGAAAAGCATTTATTTTATAATTTTTGTTAATTAGTTTTCCGTATTTACCTTCAAACATTTCACAGATTACAGTCACTAGGTAAGACGCACACAACAACAAAAAAAGTTATCACCGTGAACAGTAGTGATTTGATCCAAAAACTATCTTTTGCTATTACTATATTGTGAGGCGCTACATTATTCAACGCCGCCGCCTCCTTATAAATTTACTTAACTATGATTTGATGGGAGGATCTCGCAGCCGCTGCCCAAGATCGAGTCAGATGGAGAAATCTTCTCAAAATCCCTGCTGAGGGACGTCAGGATGGATGTGTATGTATGATTTGATGAAATGAGTAGAACTTAGCTTGCAATGAACGATGCATGCAATGCACCCACAGAGTACATTATATTATTCCATGCACCAATATTGAATCAATCAATTGTGAATGTTTACTACTATATTTATTTTGTACACCTTCCTCATTTAGGTATTTATATTCATTATTTATTATTATTTATCTTTAAGTCATTCCTCCACCCAAAGGTCAAAATTCAAATTCAAATTCATTTATTGCAAGTCACATTGTGGAATTAGGTGGTAATGAGTACATTAGTTACAAATGTGACACCCTGTAAGGGCGCAGCAACCAGAGGGGCTTAAAATTACTTAAGTACCTACTTATCTCATAACATGCATTATATTTTGAATAAGGTAATAACATTTTTTATAAACAGCTATACAAATTAACAATATTCATAAAAAAATATAATATCATGATAAATTATTAAAATCTTAAATAATATTGATAAGCACTACTAAATAATGATATAAATATACATTGAATTATTATAGTTATATAAACACAAAAATTCATCTATTAATCAAATTAACATATTACGACTACTTATGATTCACCATTATCATAAAAAAATTCTGTTAATGTATAGTAGCTCTTTTCAATGAGGTATCGCTTTAAAGACTTTATGAATATTCCGTACGTTTTTGAATTTTTAATTACGTTTGGTATTGAATTATAAATCTTGATAGCCATAGAGTGGGGCCCAGTTGTATACATCTTTAATTTTGAGAAGGTAGTTTTTAGTTTATTTTGGTATCTGTTATTTCTTCTGGATAACTTGATTGGGGAGTATAGGTTTGATTGTTTTTTAATAAATTTGCATGATTCTAGTATATAGATTGATGTGAGCGTAAGAATACCATATTTTATAAAATAAGGCTTACAAGAATCTATTTGGTCTATATTAGCTAAGATTCTAATACATTTCTTTTGTAGTGTGAATACATCTTTTATATTTGTAGAGTTTCCCCATAAAATTATACCATATGAAAGTCTAGAGTGAGCGTAAGCGTAATATGATGCGAGAGCTGCTTTGAGATTCGTAACTTTTTTTAAATGAAATAGTGCATAGATGAACGATGATAACTTTTTTGATAAGTTTTCAATATGTGTTTTCCAGTTTAAATTGCGATCTAGGTCAATACCTAATAGCTTAGCTGTCTCAACGGCTTTGATATGTGTGTTTTTATATTTATACTTTAGTTCTAAAGGTTTTCTTTGGTGTGGGCCGAATTGTATTAAACTTGTTTTGGAGAAATTAAGTGTGAGGTTGTGGTCGTCTAGCCACTCCGCTATCGTATCTAGGGTCTCATCTAGTTTAATCTTTAGCTCTCCGACTTCCGAGCAAGTGAGTAAAATGGAAATGTCATCCGCAAATAAGATGCATTGTTTATTTAATACAGCTGTCAGGTCATTTATGTAAATTATAAATAATATACATCCGAGGACGCTACCTTGCGGGATAGAGCCAGTGACCGGGATAAGATCTGATCTAATTTGCTCTACTTTTCCCGTCCTGTAGTCAGCAACTTCAACTTCGACATACTGGTGTCTTCGCTCAAGATAAGACGCAAACCATTTATAAGCCACTCCGCGAATCCCGGTCCCGTTAAGTTTGCTCAGTAAAATTTCATGATTGACTCTATCATATGCCTTGCTCATATCTAGTAAAAGTCCTACTGCGTATTTTTGGTTATTTATTGAGTCTAATATCATTTGTACATATTTATAAACAGCTAATATTGTTGACCTGTTTTTCCTAAAACCGTACTGTTGGTTACAAAATATATTGAATTTTTCATAGAAGGAGTAGAGTCGTACCACCATCGCAGTCTCAAAGATCTTTGATGATGTAGTTAGCTGGGCAATGGGGCGGTAGTTGTTAGGGTCTGTTTTAGCTTCCTTTTTATAGATAGGTTTAACTAATGCTGTTTTAAGAGCTTCGGGAAAAACACCCTCGATAAAAGATTGGTTTATTAGATAAGTGTATGGAATAGTTAGTTCAGCTGCGCATTTTTTTATTAATGTCGGAGGAATTTCATCTATACCTGAGCTACTTTTATTTTTGAGGTTCTTTATAATTGTATGGACTTCTTTTGGATCAACTGGATGAAGGAAAAAGGTATTTTCTATTATATTTACGGGTTTAGTTTTATTTTTAGTTTGTGGAGAGATCGGTTTTGAATTTCCTACCGATGTAAAGAAATCATTAAAAGTATTAGCAATTGTTTTTGGGCTTTCCACTAAAGTATTATTTATTTTAAGTTGAATATTCTTTTTAATTGAAGAAGGCATCTTGTTGGTTGTATTTTTTATTATTTGCCACATGATTTGAGTTTTATTTTCCTGTTTATTAAATTTTCGTATGTTATATAGTTTTTTCGATTTCTTTGCTACTTTTTTAAGTATTTTTGAATAGGTTTTGTAGTGCTCCTGTAAAATGGTACTTTTCGTTTGAGAGGCTAGTATTTTTAGTAATCTTTTATTCTTGCAAGATATCTTTAGTCCTTTTGTTAGGTAGGTTTTTTTTTGATTTGGTATAGATTTTTATCTGTGTTCGCGGTATACATAGATCAAGAATTTTCTGTAGAGTTTCAATGAATGAGTTATAGTTTTCATTTACTGAATTATTAGGTCTTATTTTTTCTTCCCAGTTTATTGTTACGAGTTCGTTTTTAAATTTATTTATATTTTTTTCAGAGAAAATTCGACGATTTACATAAAAGTATGATATGCGTGGCTGCTCTATAGGCATCGCAAACATAACTCCTTTATGATCTGAAAACCCTAATTCTTTTACATCGGTGAAACAGTCTTTATCATTGAAATTTATAAACAATAATAAGTCTAGGCATGTAGATGTAGAAGAAGTTACTCTTGTTGGGTGATTCACTTTTTGCTTAAAGTTATATGTTGACATAAGATTTGAGATTCTTTGTTTTAGGTTGTTTTGCTTACTTCTTGGCATAAAATCAACGTTAAAATCCCCCCCTATAATAATGTTTTTGTTATTATCTTTAGTGTAAATAGTATGTAAGAGTTTTTCAAGTTTATCAAAGAATACATCAATTTCTCTACTACAGTCTGGCCAATACAAGGAGATTAGTAATAAATTTAAGTTATATAATTCTACTGCACACACCTCAAAAATATACTCGCAAGATAAATTGTTTAAATCTACTCTATCTTTACCTTCACAGTCATTTGATAATAAAATGCAAGTGCCTCCACATTCAAAGTTTTTGCGGCAGAATGAAGATCGTACTGTATAATTGTTTATGGTAAGTAAGTCGATTTTTTCTTTTTTCATCCATGTTTCTGTGATACATATAGCTTGAATTTTGGGATTTTCTTCCAGAAAAGACTCAAGTAAGTGCGTTTTATTGTTAAGGCTTTGCATATTTTGGTAGAGAACTTCAAATTGATTTGCCTGTACGAAATGTAGGGTCCTGGTCTCTTCTATTATTTTGTTTAGTGCAGTTCTGTTTGTTGGTATCGTGGGAACTGCTATTGTTTATGTTTCTCTGGTCCCGGCCTCCTCCGTTATTTTGGTTTTTGATTATATGGTTTATATCATCACTGGCTGTGACTGGTTTGCCTTTAATGTACAGTATATTATTTCTTATTACTGCATGCAATCCGTTTTCCCTGGCTTTCAGCATTTTTTCCCTTAATAATTTCCGTTCTTTTCTTGCTTTCTCTCCTAAGTATTCGGCAACTGATAGTTGGGTTCCTTCTAGGTAGTGATTATTGTCTATTATATATTTTACCATTTTTTTGCTAATGAGTTCCACGACTAGGGGTCGGTTTCTGCTGTGGTATTTACCTACTCTATAGGTATCTTCGATGGAGCCATACAGGTCTAAGTTTAAGGTGTCTCGGAATGTTTCTACGAGACGCATATCGAGGTCGTATTCGGTTTCTTGGTAATACTCCTGTAGTCCATAGATTACAAATTTTTTGCTATCGCTCTCATATAATTGTTCTGTTTGTGGTGTAGAGAACCTGTTAAGGGTTTCATTAATTTCTCTTTTGAGAGATTTATTTTCTTCTTCTAGTTTTAAAATTTTACTATTTATTTGTTCTAATTCTGTCTGCCTTTCAATATTCTGAGAGTTCAAGTAGTTAATATCGTATTTAATATCTTCCTTTAGTTTGGAGATAGCCTTATTTATTTCTTTTTGGATTGTACTTTGTATTTCGGATATTATAGATGAATTATTTTCCTTTAGTTTCTTTGTTATCATATTGCTTAAGTTTTCTATCGTTAAATCCGTGTTTATTTCTGTTTCGGTAGAATTATCAATTTCTATGGTGTCTCCCAAGATATCTGAGCTATCTGAAAATCTGGTGGAATCTAGGTTTTTTCGATCAGTAAGTTTCTTTCTGGTTGTGATATTATTGCCTTCAGATATTACTTTTTTTTGATTTAATTGATCATTATACTTTGTGTTGATGGGTTTATCGGTGTTTCCTGTTTTTGGAGTCCTACTGAGACAACCTGGACATTTCCATTTTTTCCTATGTTCACCAGTCATGGTATTGAGAAATCGTTGGATTGACACATTAGCGCATTCGATATCGTACGCATTGCTACACAGGCAACATGTGAGAAACTGGCGATTAGGAATTTTTTGTTGGCATCCAGCACACTTCAGATCCATTTTCTTGTGTTAGATAAATAATAAAATTTATATTTATATTTGCGTGCCCTCTAGCGGTGAGTAGGGGCTGTTCAAATTCCTGTTTTATATCTTCAGTCAATTCTTAATTTAGTGCCCTCTATTGGTGAGTAGTGGGATCACTTTTATCGCCTATTGATTATTTGGCAAGTTAGGCAGCTAATATAGTAGTTCTGCAGTATTCTACTAGATGTCACTGACTTGTATTATTTTATAAAAATTTGAATGTTAGAATTCGTTAGGTCCAAAGGTCATTTGTATTGTTCACTAGTTATTTTAGAGTTATTGGCGTTTATAAGGCTAAAATTTATCACCTTATGTCTTTCACTGAAGTTACGTGAGAGTTATAATATTATCACATAACACTGTTGTAAATTTTGTGTGTATTATTTAGATAATCGAAAGGTATTTAGTATATTCTTTTGCAGCACTTTTTAACACTTTAATGCACACAATACACTTTGATAACACTATCACTTATTATTTCGTCTATTTCGAGTATTTCAATATAATTTTTTATTGGTTCTAGTAACTTTTATCGTGGTAAATAATTAAAATACGCGGAGCTAATGTTAACCGTGACGCTAGCGCCCTCTGTCCTCAGGTTGCCTGGAAGAGATCGCTTTTAGCGATAAGGCCGCCTATTGCTTTAACTCCATTGTATAAATTGTGATTTGTGTTATTTTTAGTCAATAAAGTAGTAAGTATTCTATTCCTATTCTATTCTATATCTTCTAGACCTCTTGACTCTTTTTAACCAGAGCCTGGTAACCGGGGACACCGCTTTTTTTAATTAATTTAATTTAGGTTTAATTACATACATAGTTGGAATACATAAAGTGCATTGAGTAGGTAAACATACGCCGGAGTCCACGTTGTTGCATGCCTCAAGTACTTACATAGGTATCAATCGTAACTTAGCTGACCTTGACTTAGGAAGTCGAAATCAGAAACAAACTTGGAAAAAAGTGTTGGATCCATCAGAGATGGGTACAATCAGCTAAATGTCAAAGTCGTGTTGCAGCCGGTTAGTGTTCTCAAACAAATATGAGTTATTGCGTAAATAATGACGAAACGCATCGATACTTATTTATGTACTATCGGGGTATAGGTTGGTGTCCTACAGCTTCATGCTTAGAACCACTTCAAGGCAGCCCACGTGTTCCTACTTATTTTGTGTTTATAAGGGTGAGGCCAATAAGGTAAAAAAGCTTGAACCTTTTATGGTAGCATTGTCACTTTGAAATGGGTCAGCAGGCTTCTTTGCCCCACGACTAGGTACTTAACTAAATTTCTGGGACTTTCGTTGCAGTACGTGACGGGTGTCCCACGCTAATTTCCTCTGTTCATGGAGTATATAGAGAAAGAGATATACTTACATGTATTATTTATTTGTACAGAAAGCTATAGATCGCATACGCTGGCGTACTTTGGGAAAGGCCTGTATCTGTATACATACGTCCAGTGGACTGCTATAGGCTGATGATGATATGTTTGTACACAAATTATTATGATTTATGACCGTAATTATGTTATTACATAAGTACTGTAAATAAAAAAACAGCCTCCTAAATTTAAATTTGCATACAAAGAACATATTTGAACTCTGCGCAAGTGCATTTACATATTTGATGAACGTAACTAGACGGTAGCCAAAGGTTAGGGAAAGCTGGAAATGCCAATAACTATGTACAGGGTGAAACTTTTATATAGTCACCGCTGAAGGCAAGTATAGAAAGTACCTAGATGTAATGTATTAAGCAGACGTTCATCATCAGCCTATACATGGGCGTACCCAGGTAGGAGCAGGGGGGGGCTACTGCCCCCCCCTAGAAGATAAAATAAACGTAAATTTTCCTGCCAAGTGGGAATTAAAAACGTGTTACATACTGTGCGCAATATGAAGTGTTGGAAACAAAGTATCTTTTATTTTTAGTCAGATATTTTGATTTAATATTCTTTTATCTATAATGTTTCAATATAACCCGACCGACCATAATCTCGGAATAGGTATGAGCTGCCCCCCCCCCCCCCTAGCTGAAATCCTAGGTACGCCCTTGAGCCTATAGCAGTCCACTGCTGGACGTAGGCCTCTCCCAAAGCACGCCACTGGATGCGATCTTTAGCTTTCCGCATCCAATCATAACCAGCCACCTTTCGCAAGTCGTCACCCCATCTAGCCGGAGGGCGTCCCACACTACGTTTGCCTAGTCGCGGCCTCCACTCCAGAAAGCTAAGCAGACGTTACTTTGTGTCAATTTTATTTTATTTAATAATCAGAATTTTATTTAAATTTCACAATCGAGATAATTAGAAACAAACATCTTACTCAGGTATAGTTTTTAAAAACTACAATTTAAATTATAAAAATTGAAGCAGATATAGGAATCTAACTGAACTAGGTAGGTACTTACTTATAAAAAATCACAAGGTCATTATAACAGCTCATATTCATTTGAATAAATACCAATTTACACTGCTCCCTATTTAGGTCTCTTTAAGTAGAGCCATATTGGTTATCTGGAAGATATAGTAAGAGCGATGAGGCCGCCTAAAAAATATAGTTGTAATTAATAATCTATTTTCTATTATTTACCTACTCCTACCTACTCTATCTATCTATCTCATGTTCGGAAGACTTGGATCCCCCTGTATTGAAGTAAGTACATAGTTAGGTACGTATATACATAATGATTATGAACCATTTATGTATGCAATTAAGTAACGTTTAATTTGACTCGTCATTCTAAGTCCAAGTTGTACGGAATAGTCGATATTGAGTGGGAATGAACAAAATGATCAGACGTTTCATAACGATTTTTATGTAAGTGTACCTACTCACTTATTATAGGTATTTTAAAGGTTGGTTGTGTAAGGGGTGACTCGTCTATTGAAGTATTGACACTAGTTGACACATTGACAGAAACTGTTCTATTGTGGGATTATCATCATCATCAATAATCTGATATGAATAGAGTAAAGGCTTAGTAAAGTAAAGGTTATGGTGTTAAGTTGAAGAGATATAAATAAATTAAGCCCAGTGTCTCATTCAAAATCGCATAATTTTCATAAATTATTTAATCAATCATTTCCTTCCATTTATCTACCGTTACCTGTACCTATAACTACATACATATAATATCTTAACTACTTATACACATGCAGGTATTAAACTCACTATGACAAACTTTTCTAACATGTTAAAATAGATAAGGAAAATAGTCAAGGGTGAATATTAATAAAAAAGGTAGATAGGTACTATACGTACCTACTCACGTATAAGAATAAATACAAAAGAAATGAATGAATCGAATGATAGTGAAAGTTAGTTAAAGCTTTAAAGCTATTAATGTAGGTAAACTTGTATCTGTAGGTTATTGTCTTGAATAAGCTTGAAATTTCACGATGATTCGGTATGAGTAGTTATAAAATGCATAATGTTCTATCTTGGACCAGTTTGTTCTCTTTGTTTTAGAGATCTTTTGTACAAATATACAGCTAAAAGCTCTTTTTATTTCGTGAATAGGAGCTACTGAATCTTTTATGATGAATACGGAACCAAGAAGAAATAAATGCTAAATATATTCATATTGATCTTGACATGACCGTTTTCATTCATCCTCTACAATCAATTGGTTCTCAACAAACAACAACTTTGAATAATACCACGTAATAGGTAATAGCAGTTCAATAACCATGGGCTCTCACTTTTAAATTGAAAGATTTTCTTATGAATATGAATTTGCATTCATCAGTAAAAGTGAAAAGTTTTTTTTTAATCACCAAGTTGTACTCTGATTATCCTAAGGGCTGATTTTTCAATAACCAGATAAAAGTTATCTGATGAATAATTCTGATACTGTCGCGTCTGAATATATTTTGTATTTATCTGACCCATGAAAAATCAGCCCTAAGACTAGTAAGGCCCGGGTCTCCTATTTACTCCGTAGGTCGCGTCAAGTGACACCGCCGTAGGCCGCGTCACGATGCTCACTATAGAAATGTACTGAAGCGGTCTCCCTCACACGCCGACGTTGGCGCGTAGACGTAGTGAGTATCGTGACGCGGCCTACGGCGGTGACACTTGACGCGACCTACGGAGTAAATAGGAGACCCGGGCCTAAGTAAATTCGCGAGCAATGAAAATGTTCACCTGCCATTGCCGTTCCATATGTCACTGGAACTTTTTAATTGTTCGTCAGTTTATCAAAGCTTGTGTGTGCATATTTCTAGGCTAGGGCTTTTATCTATAAACTCGTTTACAATACAAATTTATACAACACACTTTATTTGCACCAAGAACAAAAATTACAAAAAACTAAACTTAAAAATAAAACAGTACAAAGAGTTTAATCATATCACAGCGCCGTATTGATGGTGAATCGCGATATTATAGTTTACGTTTTTATCAATGTCGATAACCAACTCGTGTAGCGGCAGCAGGCTGTCAAGGATCGCTATCAAAGCAGCTCCTTTTGTATGTAAAAAGAGGTAAAAATTAATCTACAGAAAAAAACATGCAAAGAAACTAACAACGCGACACTGGATAAAAAACCATAGGATTAATATAATTTTCCATGGTGCACGAACACCATACATCCGGTTGCATTAAACATTAGTTAACCTATTGTCTAAATATTATAGAAAAAGTCGATGATAATCATTTCCCGTCAATAGTAATGAAGTTTTTTTTAACAACAGTACAGTTTCCCACATGTATTTTTATTTTCAGGCTACTTACGTGAAATGAAATAAACACACATACTTACACAAGTAAACTTATTTGTATGTAGGTATGTATTACCTATACAGGTCACCCAAACACCCGCCATTTAAACATGTCATTTAACAAGTCTAGACTTTCTACATGCACTAGACTAACGAGTGGCTAACAAACACAAATTTGTTATCAATATTAGCACTATTATGCGCTAGCTGCTGAGAAGTTGCATAATTATGTCAACGCGCATAATTCCCCCGTTTTGCACATTGTTTTAGTCAAGAATGAGATATTCTTCTTGTGCAAAACTCTACAACGGTTATGTGTCTTGCATAATGGGGTAAAAACTTTAACGTTAAAAGTTAAGTCATAAAATTTTAGGTTTTGTTTTGGCACTGCGATGTATTAATATCCTTTTTGGTTTCTAGGTTAATGATAGCTAGGGTTTAGCTAGGTCTCTAGGTAGTTGTTTGATGAACGATATGGCTGGTGTGCGAGTTTATAATTTTTCATTACGCATGCTCTAAAGTAGGTGAGAATTGCTCGAAAAGAGGTATGAAACTATCCTAATGCAAAGCATTGAATGAAAAATATCTTAACTATCTTAATACTGTAAAATAGAATTTTGATTTCTTACCATAAACTACCCTATTGACCAAATGACGCAACTCTCATACAAAAGAATTCAACGCGCTTCTATAAAGTAAGTTCTACCAATTTGGTATTAAGCTGCGTACACACCGGGCCAACGAAGGCCAACGAACGGGTTACGTTGGCCTTCGTTGCTGCAATCTGCCCTGTATTATGTATGATAAATATCCATCGTTGGGATAACCGTTGGCGTTCGTTGGGCGTTCGTTGGCCCGGTGTGTACGCAGCTTTACGATAATTATTGTTTTATCGTTCATACCTTTTATCGAAACTAGTGTTTAGGTACTGTTGGTACAAATATGAGTGGTAGGATATAATAATAACTAGTACTAGTAGTTATAGCATAAAGCCTTTTGTAATTTTCAGGCACGTTCATAAATTATTTCAAAAATCAAACGGTGTATACGAGTATTTTTAACTTAGGACAGAAAAAACATTGAAAACACGATCTTCACTTCTCTTATACTTAACGATTCCTACGACCTTAAGACCTTGGTGGATGCAATAACTAAAGGTTCTGTTATTAGTTACTAATTGTCCGCAAAATTTTCGTCATAAATAAATGCGTACAATAAATACCTATAATTTACACTTGCACGAATTTGGCTCCTGCGGTCAAGCGATGTAACATCACTGTGGTCTGTGATATACCACAATTAGCTGAAGGGCTAGCACGGATTGCATTTAAGACGTGACAAAAGTTTTGCATCGCGCACACTCACACCGCCCAGCCTCAAGAGCGACAGCGATGCAAAACTTTTGTCACGTCTTAATCACGCCCCGTGCTAGCCCTTCGGGTTTGCTTAATACAGCAGGGTATGATAGCATAGAATAACGAGTACTGGTACTACTTGATATTCTATGGTGATAGTCACAAAACCTCAGCATCTCCTCAAGTCAAAAAAACTTTTGTATTATTTGGTGTTTTCTTATCATTTTGAATTTACTTAAGATTCTCTCAAGCTACTGAGATGTGACCCGCAAGAGGAAAGGTTAGAATTACCTTCGTATTTTAAGACTTTTAGAAACTTCACTACGGCCTCTGGCAAAATAACTAGAAGCTTATTTAACCAATTATTTGAAAGTGGCTGTCACACAATAATGTTTTATCACAATTTAGTGATGAACTTAATGACAAACAAGCAAATATTATTAATTGATGAATGGTGGCTTATCTTATTAGTAGTAATCATTAAATTTGTTACTTAATATGGAACATAATCCTAACGGAATGATTAATTGATGATTTGCACATTTCATACTTTAGCCAAGTACCTACTTAATGGCAGCTAAAAATTTCCAACAATTAAGTATTTCAAAAAGCTCCACGCCTGGTTATTTTCGTACATTCCCATTGCTCCAATCACAGAGTTACGAAAAACAATACCATTGCCACATCGCTGGGCCGTGAGCTTCTTTAGGGTTCCGCAGGCAAACTGAGGGTTAGCCCTGCCCCCGTATTATATAACTCCGAGTGGGGTTGGTTGGTATAAAATGGCTGACAACTTAGAGCATTATTAATTAATAACTTTTTACTGACTTATCTGATTTCACAAACCTTTATGTTGAATGTAAGGATATATTGGTTGGCTTCTTGCATATTTCTTTCACTAAGATTTTTGGTGTTTTCGGTTAATAAGTCTCTAAGTTGATACCAATTATCACCGGTTGCTAACTCTCAAAAAGTTACAAAATACGGAGGCTGCTGGTTTTGGTTTATCTTCTAAAACTATAGCCTACTAGGTGTACCCGCGAGCTTCGCTTCGCGTTAAAAGTTTTCCCGTGGGAATTCCGCGACAAAAAGTAGCCTATGTTCTTTCTAAGGGTCTAGACTAGACCATCTGTATATACCAAATTTCGTTCAAATCCGTTCAGTAGTTATGCCGTGAACGAGTAACAAACAGACAGACACAGTTACTTTTGTATAAATTTATAATATTAGGATAGGCAAGGGTTTTGTTATCGTGGTGAAATGATTGCCCAGTCAGATTGGCATTCGGTCGCTATTTGCGCCGGAAGTACACGAACATACACTCACGAGCAATGAAAAAGTTCCAGAGACTACCCGTAAGATGGCGCGTGAATGCTAGGTATTATACAGAATATTACAAAAAATGGTATACTAGTTTCTATGGAAAAATAATTATTTTTTCACGAATTTTGAAAGTTTGATTTAATTTTCGGGCTTAGATATAACATGCTGCACATGTAGGTTTCGGCTTAGTATACCATTTTTGCAACTCCCTGTATTAAAAAAACTCAATGGAATGGAACCAGAGGATGGAATTTCTTGACTTAAATTCACGATATCATGGTGGCCTTAGTAAGATTCCACCCTACAATACGGAACCTTTAAAGCACAAACCAATCACGCTCCTGGCAATTCTACTGAACAATCGATGACAAGTCAAGGGGGCAACCGTCAGTCTGATCAATTTATCACTTTGGTCAAATTATCTACGCATTCGCGGTATATTTTATATCTACATTTACCTTTGAGAGCGAAATTTATACGCAACCTTGCTGATAATAACCAACCATGTAGTTAAGCTTTTATATAGACCTTGAAAACATAAAAGCTTTAGTTTAAGCTTTAAAGGTTTAAGCTGTTTATGCTTTTAAACCAAAGTAGTATTTTGAAGAAGAGCTAATTTGTTCAGCTTAAAATGTGACATAATTTTTTTATTGTGTAGATCTTACTTAAGAATATTGCTAATACCTAAACACCAATTACGATTAAATGACCAGTTTCTGATTATCTCAGTAAATACGCATATCTATGAAAGCATAAACTTAAGTTCTCTTATTACTAAAACAAAAAAATCTTAGTTGTTAAACTGTACCTACTGTTTTGTGAAATTTACAAAAAAATATGGTGGGATGATATTTTCTGAAATGATATCCTTATAAAATTATTATTAATGAATCTTGTAACCAAATGAGGCATTTATACAAAATTTAAATGTAAGTATAACCTTTTCCAGATTTTCTAACAGCATTATGTTGAAATTCCCAGATCACTTTAAATAGTTATAAAACATTTGAGGAATCCGCGTAAGATAGTATAATTAACGAATGGATTGTAAAACGTGTGCTTAGAAAGATCAACGATAGGTAAGTGAGAAACATTTTTACAACTTAATTATCTTAATTCTAACTTATTGGAGAGTACCTTGGGTGGAGGTGAGACGGGGCAGGTCATTTCGGCCTTTTCGTGTTGTTTTCGGCTTTTAATATGATAGGTCCACCTAAACTTAGACACATCATGTTAAACGCCGTCAGTTTGCCGTCAAACGCCTTATAAATGTGTCAAATTTCAAATCAAACACCGATTAAAGAAGTTTTTTGTTAAATGTATAAAAAAAAACTCAACTCGACTTTATGATTCCCTGCATAAATATATTTTTCCATAAATATATATATTTATGTAACATAAATAAAATTTAATTTATAGTTTTGTAATAAGATAATGTTATTACGTGTTTTTCGCCATTGATGTATCAGTCCTACCTAATACTTATAGTACATGCTTAAGATACTGATAAACTAACAAAAACACAAAAAAAACTGTAACATAAAGTAAAGTGGCCGAAAGGACCCAACAGTCCCATCCCTAGCTGAGACATCTATTGTTTGCTACAGACCTTGTAACTCTGCGTGTAATATATTTTGCGAAGTCCATAAAAGTGATTCTGATCGTTGGAGCTTTTCGTTACGGTGTTATTTTTTATATGTGTCAGGAGGTCTGTGGGTCAAATAAGGGTTTGCATGAAATAAGGTTCACTGTAAAAATGTTAATAAACTGATTATTATGAGGATCAAGCATAGGTTATTCTTTACCTCTGAAGAGTCCGTAGCCGATCTGGCTTCTGTGATCGTAACTGATCACTGAGGTTTAGCAACAACTGGCACGGTCACCCATTGGATGGGTGACCGATTTCGAGTGGTTCTTTTCTGGACGCTTCCGTGCTTCGGACGGCATGTTAAGCCGTGGGTCCCGGTTGCTGCTTCGGCAGCAGTCGTTAAGCCTAGTCAGAGGCCTTCGGGCAGCTTGAAAACATCTGACAGTCGGGTTGCCCACTTACCCGACAACTTCAGTGCATTGTACTCATTCAAAAACGGCGATACGGCTATCACTTGAGTACAAATGTACAGCGAAAAGCGGGTGACTCGCTTGCGGGTCACCTCTGACTACCCCTTCGGTGATTACAGTCGTGAGTATATGCATGTATTCTTTACCGGTTCAGCACTGAAACCGACCCAAATGTATATGGTGCGAAGCTTGCGACCATTATCCAGACATTGTGAAATAGGTCCTTAGTTTCAGATCGGATTAAGTACTTTTATCACTTTCCTTCGGGTTCCGCTTATCTCGCATAATCTTTATTGACCAAAACTCATTGGCTCAGTCGTAAAACGTCCCAATCGCAAAATGTACCCTATGCAAATAACGTCGCATAATGCACCTTTCTCAAAATGTACCCATCTTATAATGCACCTATCGCATAATGCACCTGTCGCAAAATGTACCTGTCGCAAAATATACCTGTCGCAAAATGCAGCTATCGCAAATTGCACCTGTTGTCAACTAACGAACAACACGAGCCCCACAGGGTGTTCCAGGGCTACACGAAGGGAAAGCACCTACCTTAAATACTGAGGATATTACTACTATTACCTATAATAACTATACAGGGTGTTACAAAAAGAGCTGAGCTCACGTGAGCTTTTTACTATAGAGAATTATATTTTTTGTGAATTTTGACATTCTAATTTCATTTTCGGGCTTAGATAGAACACACTGCACACGTAGGTTTCGGCTTAGTATACCCTTTTTGTAACTCTAAGACGAAGCGAAGCACGGGGCGGCGGGTCTAGCTGACCCGTAACTTATAAGTTTAGGTAGGTTCTTAAATAGTAGGTTTTAAAAAATGGTAAAATCTACGATTTTTTTACTTTTATCTTATTCTTTTTCTCTCGGTGCCTGGAGTGTGGTAGCCGGCCTGCATACTATGGTATGGTATGTTTATTAAATAAATGAATATGTGGGGACATTTCACACACGGCCATCCGACTCCAAGCTACGCAGATCCTGTGTTATGGGTGTCGGACAGCTGATATATCTATATAATAAATATAAATATCAACACCCAAGACCCGAGTACAAATATCTGTCTTTAGACAAATATCTGCCCCAGCCGGGAATCGAACCCGGGACCTTCGGCACAGTAGTCAGGATCACTAACCACTTTACCAGTCGACCGTATATTATATTGAAGAAGGGTACATTTTGCGATAGGTGCATTTTACGACAGGTACATTTTGCGAAAGGTGCATTTTGAGACAGGTGCATTTTGCGATAGGTGCATTTTGCGATAGGTACATTATGCTCCTGAACGAACTCATTTCGCATAACTCGTATGGTCTAAACTTTTTTGGCCGAACCATCACTTTGCCAAGACTTATGTGGCATAAGGCTCGTTTTGTCTAAAACTCTTTAGGCACAATCTTTAAACACCTAAGTTTCGTTTGCTCAAATTTATGTTCGTCTATACCTATGTATAATCTTGTTTCTCCTAATGTTATCTTAATAAATAATATATTAAGTATGTAGTAAATGTACAAATTGTGGTATTTTTCTCCTACATCCCGAAAATCACGATATTGTATGATCAAAAAATCGAAAGATAACGACCAATATAATTATTACAAACCCCATGAGATCGAAACCTAAAAATAGGTGCGACGACGAGCAAAGCGAGGAGGAGCGTGTTAGGTGCACATGTTCATCAAAACCAAAGCGGAGCGTTTTCCAAACAGCGGAAACAATACAAGGCACCAGTTTGCGCTATGTTGGGAGACGCTCCGTCAAAGTTAAAGTCAAACGAATATTATTACTTTGTATAAACCTATGCCATAGCATTATTAGGCTATTCAAGATTTGGCCATACCATTATTAGGCTAAACAATGTTATGCGAAATAACTTTTTACTAAACGAGATTTATGCCATACGATTTTCGGCGTAACGAGACTTTGACCAAACGTTACTATGCAATACGAGATTAGGCAAATAAATCTTATGCCAAAAAAGGTAGAACCCTTTCCTTCACTTACTAATGGGTATGTTTAAGAGACTCTAACGATAAAAATGGGCATTACTTATGTCTATAATTCTACGGACAAAGTGCAATTTCAAGTAGGTATCATTAAAACAAATGAAGCTTGCTTGCTGATATATTATGTATTTAAAAAAATTCATACTTAAGGCTGTAGGTGTAGAATAATTATAATAAACAAATACTTATGGTTTATATATTATTGGTACGTACTTAGGCATAAAAATAAGTGTCTCAGACAATTAATAAATCGTCTGTAATAGACGCAGAGGTCAGTGATGATGAGGTATTAAGTAATTTAACGTAAGCGTAGTTTTGTAAAGCATTAATTATCAATACACCTTAAAAGCATAATATGTCAAGACCAAGTATCTTTTAATTCTAGTTCTTATAATAAAAATTAATATTTGTTTAACAACTCTACACTAAATACAAATGGCCTTTAAGGTTTTACAGCCATCTAATTAAGTCGCATCTTTAGTGCCAAATGTGTGCCCCCAGACGGCCATTAGACCAACGTTACCTGACCTCGCTGCTATTGACAATGCTTAGTAGAAATGACAAAGTGAAGGGGCGAAGCACATTCACAGGGGCTAAGCAATATTGGTCGCGTAGAACCATAGAATTTATAAGCTCTGTGAACATTTGAACATAACCACTCTTCCATTCTACGTCAAACCAATAACAACGCGCCTGTAGTAACGGTCAGTTACGTTCGAATTTAAATTTGGATCCCGCGTTCCATTTTGTGTGTCAAAAATTGTGAGCGGAAATTGTGCCAGTGTTTTTACTTTTTAATTAATTCGTTTTTTTTTTCTTTTGGATTTTAGGATTGTTACAAGTTACGGTGTTTGGTGTTTATTTTTTGCTACCTGAAAAATATATTGAGGTGAGTTTTCAGAAGTTTTTTTCAGTAGGCAAAATGCTTTAAGTTTTGTTGTAGATTTTTTTAATGTCATTGAAATAAAGTAAGTAACGAATGGACAGTTTTATGTATACTTATACTTACTAACAACTGAAGAGTTAATGAAAATTTGGTAGTTACTTTGGCAAGTTACAAAACTGTTTTTAACCGACTTCAAAAAAAGGAGGAGGTTCTCAATTCGTCGGGATCTTTTTTTTTTTTTTTTTTTTTATTTTTTTTTTATGTATGTTCACCGATTACTCCGCCGTTTATGAACCGATTTTGAAAATTCTTTTTTTGTTGTATTGGGTTGAGCTTCCAGGTGGTCCCATTTTTTTTCAGAATTTTATCTCACCCCCAAGGGTGGGTAAAGGGGTAAAAACAGGGTATGAATTTCAATTTTGGGCACATATTAACCGATTCTAATGAAATTAAGAACGTAAATATAGTTCTTATAACAAAAAAATATGATGGTGACCTTGAGCTGATCTGATGATGGAAACGGAAGGCAGTCAGGGGAACTCCTCAACGGTATATAGCAACTAGTTCGTGTTTAGGCTTGAATGATTCGTATTGATTATTAGGACATTTTGGTATCATTTGCACCTTACTTTTGATTGAAAATTATTACAAATAAACTAAAAACTATTAAATAAAATAATAATTAAAAAAATTAAAAAACCGACTTCAAAAAACCACTAAAATGTAAGAAATAATTTAAGGTTTACACAAATTCTACTCGTATGAGACAGTACAAATATACGTGCGGTGACAAAGTAATCTGAAGAAATATGGCACCAACTTCAAAAAAGAACAGTTCCTGCTTAGGTATATTTGTACTGTCTCATACGAGTAGAATTTGTGTAAACCTTAAATTATTTCTTACATTTAAGTGGTTTTTTGAAGTCGGTTTTTTAATTTTTTTAATTATAGCTTCTAATGAAGCTGACTGTATACTAGTAACTTATTTATTTAAATAATTACGAATAGTATTTATATTTATAATATTTATTTATGGTAGTTATAATACTAGACATTTTGTCCACTTTCATTTCCTTATGACCTGACCTCAGTGGAACATAAAACCTATCATGTTATGTAGCAGATGCAACGTTAGCTATTAAGATGAGTCTTTTGCAAATGTTAGCATACCTAATAGGTACATATCATTTTCATTATTTATTTCAATAAGTGGCATAGTAGCCTAAGCCAAAACAAGGTGAATCACTCTATTTAAAAAAAAAGAACTATAAAAATATATATACAGTGTGTTGTTTTTCGAACCCGACAAACTTTAAGGGTGTATTCTACGAGTAATTTCATGGAGAAAAAACCCCCATATCTGAAAATACGCAAATTTATTTATTTATTGAATTATAGGTAATAATTAACACAAATACAACCCCTGAGACGGGGTGAAAGGGTGACTTACAGCTTACCACCTTTACTACACCGTAAGTACTACAGTGATACAGGGTGGACTTTTATAAGCAACATCCCCGTTGGCAGGTGGTCATACTGAGCAACCTTTCTGAAATTTCGTCGTACCTACAACAGAAGTAGTTTAAAATGACCCCCATAGTCATCCCCCCCTTAGGTACTATTTTTGTAACATGTGAATTGGATTTGGAGTTCATGATTCCACTCTTTATTTAATAACCTCTTTTTGATCAGGGGTTAGAAAATTATACTGTACACTCACGAGAAACGAAAAAGTTCTTCCAGTGACATACGGATCTAAAATCACAGATGAAACATTTTCATTGCTCGTAAGTAGTAATACTGTTCAATATCATAATACTATGCATAATATGCAAATATATTTGGAAATATTAAACTGCAATATACATTAAGAAAAAATTTATAAACCCCGAATTATTCGGCAATTTGATCTAATAATTTGTTTGTTTTAATAACCAGGCAATTATGTTATTATGCAAATAATTCAAAATTAACAGAAGATATTCAACGTCTCACCTACTTACATAATAATAAGTAATGTTTTTCACATGCAAGAAGTATTATTTGTCAATATGCAGGTATTACTCAAAGAAATCATAAAGTAACGAAGTTAGCATTACTCACAAGCAATGAAATAGTTCCACTTAAAAAATGTGCAATTTCCATCCATACCGTCCGATAAAAAAACCAAATTTTTTGGATTCGGATATACCTATAACAAAATTTTATGGATATAGGAAAATGGAAAAATTTAAAAGAACTTATAAAACAACCTTAACAACGTGAAACACCCCCAAGATTCGTACTAAAACTTTTGAACTGCTGAATTGTTTTTCATGAATTATAGCTTAAGAACACTTGGGTAACATTATCTACGATCCTAAACAAACAAAATAGAGGAGGTACGCTACCACAGACAGATACACAGTCACGTTTAACTTATAACACCCCTCTTTTTCTGTCGGGGGTTGAACAAACGCAACAAACAAACGCGGGGGCAAACGATAGTATGTATTCAAAGAAATAAGTATAAGTAAGTAAGTAGTAATTCATTCTCACAGTACGCTATCGATTCATCTCATATCGTACATAATCTTCATTATTTAGCCGTCCCGCTACCTAAAAGGCCCTTGTCATTTGACCTCCTGTATATGGAAAAAAAACCTTTTAATTCATGGCGTAAATTGATTGAATCATATTATGTCTTAAAAGGATAATGATTACGTAGTGGCATCTGTACTTAAAATGGTATTTGGATTAACTACAAATACTTGGAGTAAGATGTATGTTTACTTCATTATGTCATTTACATAATGTAGGCCAATCTGAAGGCACATTTTAGATATAGCTCTATCGACTAGGTACAAGGTGTTTGACGAAATAAAAAAAACACTTTAAGTTTACTGTCGATGCGCGAAACAGCCTATCCTATATACTTATTTAATACTAAGTTGTTATTTTCTCGGAGGCCCAACCTAATGTCCCAGTGGGTAACAGGAACTTTTCTTACTTGTATGCACATAAGTATGTGAACAGAGATGGAATCGGGGTCACAGGTTCATTGTGCGAACATTGTTGATAGTAATGTTCTCCCTTCGTTGTCGTCGGTTAAGTACTAGCGTAAAACACCCTTAACGAATCGCGCTTATTTTACTGTAAGTTTTTTGTTACACAATTTTGTACGGTTTTCTGTTTAATCTGTGCTTGGAGCAGGCTCAAATGGCTGATATCTTTTTACAAAAAATAAAATTGTTCGCGATCAAGACACAAACAACACACACACAAGTACGTAAGTACACCCAAAACCATCCATTAAACATATTTCTGTCTGTAAGCAAATATCTGCCCCGATCGGCATTCAAACCAGGCATCAGGGTCTTAATAATACTACAATACCATAACCAACCACAACTTAGATTTATTACAGAACTAACCTCTTTTTAAATGAGTAGCGGAGGCGACCTATATTTTCCAGTCACACACAATTTTATTTGTATCGCTGCACACATAAGCTTCCTTATCAAACTATTGCGAGTACAAAAGCTTTGTCATCATCATCATCAGGGGGTGTTACGAGTGATTACGTGTGTGATTACGATTACAGTAGCGTGGATGATTAGTAGACAGTTGAGGCTTAATCTGTAACTGTCATCGGGATCATTAAATTACAAGGGAGGTGGAAGTAGAAAGATTAATAACTTGTATGGTACGAAAACTATAAAAGTTTCCGTTTTCTCGCATACAAAGTGGCGCCTCTAGCGAAAACTAGCATGAAACTTTTGACAGATAATGTTTGCAGGTGACAGAAGAAAACCAAAAACTTTTTTTCATTTACCTAAATTGCACAACCCGTACTAGAGGCCCTGACTGATGTTTGACAGGCGAGCGACGCTGGTTATGGATTGTTAAAAATTGCTGATGTGTCGGTGGTAGTACGGTAGCTGGGTAGCTGGGGTGAAAAATGACACCGCAGGAAGTAGGTACCTAAACATAGAGATACATTCACTTTTTAAGTAAATAAAAAGAAAGTTACATACTTATTGAAAAATAGAGTCAAATATAACTTTTAATTATTATGTTATGTTATATAAAATATTTAATTATTTACGATCAATATATTTTATTCTTACAAAATTCACAATTTCACGCTTATTATTAAAAAAAACCTACACAGCACAATACCAATACGCCAGTGAAATCGAAAGTCCCATGTTGACGTCTCCATAACTCGGGCTGGGGTCAGGGGCTAAGGTCTGGGAAAGTCTAGGCTGGGTCTAGAACCTTGTTAGGGCTGATCGTGAGCACATCTTCCTGCCCGTCGGACTGGTTGTGTAGTGTTGGGAACGATATCGATAACGGGTAAACAGTTATTTATTACTTTTTCATTGCTCCCGAGTGTAATAATGATAATGTTTAATTATTTGTACAGTTAAATGCAGATTACATTAAACGTTGAGTTTAAGCTAATTGCTTCATATTACCTAAGTTAAATTTGCTACTTTGTATATTTTTCTTATCTTAGTAAGTACCTATTGCGTTTGTAATGGTATAAGTATTTGAATAATTAAAATACAAGTAAATAGAACAAAAATTATTATATGCAACTGAAAAATTATTAAATTCATAATATATGACAAATGGAATTATTTTGATTCTTAATATGTTGGCTAGTAGACACTTAAAAAAACTTAAGTACTTGATTTAACTGGGAGGTGTATAACTATTCTTCGTTGTAAAATGCCATAATTATTAACAAAAGTAAAAAATTAAGTGAGTAAGTAGGTAGGTACATACTCGATGAATTTCTATGAAATGAATTCTCAATAACTGTTTTATTCCCATCACTAAATCAATATGTATCTAATAGTGCGTGGCTTCACTGCTAAGGGCAACTTATTATACGGTGAAGTTCGATGTTTTATATCAAGATAGCACGCTGCGTTGGCTAGATGGGTACAGTGAGGCATTTGTGTGTATTTGTCCGTCTGTTTGATCGTAGATAGCATAGCAGTTAAGCTTCCAATTTGAGTCAAATCACACATCTACTCACCAAAATCTCTGAAGCAATACGCAACAAGCAGTTTCTAGTAGTATTTACAAACCCAAATCATTTCTTGCATAAACCTCCGTAAAACTCTCTCATTATTGCTCTTGCAATTATGTCAAACTCCATTTAACCTCCTCATACCCCGAATTATCTAATGTACCCACGAATTTTATGTAAATTGTCCGTTGGCAGATGTTTCGCGCGCATTATCCATAGATGATAATCTCCCTTTCCTCATTGGCTGGCTAATTGACAGTTCGTCGCACGACTCTCCGATTTTAGACCAATTACAGCGCTCGTGAGCTCTTTCAAATTTCGTTCGAAATGAAATGAGTTCGTCTATATTCTTCTCTATTACGTGTCATGGTCTGTGATCTATGGTTCGTTTAGTCTGTGATCTAACCTAGACCATTAAAATGTGAACTGGATTCAATACATTCGATTGTATTCAAATGTTTTTGCGAGTGAAAGTTCTTTTTGCCTTATATGTGATTTATTATTTGTGTTTGTTTTGAATCTGCAACGCTTTAAAACAGACGTGCACCTGTCGCGAGATAAATCTAGTAATTATCTTTAACTGTTACAACTACAATAAACTTAGTCCAGTTTAAAACAATAGATTCGAATGCTCATTAAAAGTTTAACAACTTACCTAATATAAATTACAGTACAATATTAAATTTAACCAACGACATAACCAGACCATAAATTAGGCAGAGTGATGCGCGTGCGAACTCCTTTCATTCACAAAAATGCAACCTCTTTGAGTAAAAAAATAAGTATAAATTTCATAGGCCAATGACAACATATTACATACAATTTTGACCCCAAGATGGGAAGGTCACAAGTCACGATTTTAACCCGGTCGGTCTAGTATGACCAACATTTTGTGGGTATTGTTAAAAAATATTGCGAGATGCTCACTCAACATTATGCAATAGTTAAAATGTTAAGAAGATCATAAGAACATAATGTATGTTTTCGTTTTTTTTTCTATTTTTACTCTCGTGCCTTTGTGTGGTTCCTTTGTGTTGAAGATCACCGAAATGAAGAGTTTTTTCTTCGAAATAGTGGTTTTAATTACTTAGTAAAATGTTTTACAACTTGACTAGACAATATACACTGACAGTTTCACACCTGAGTTTCAGAATGCAACTGTGATTGGCTAAATGGTATACCTGCTAAATGGTAATTGAGTAGGACCTAAGTTTATGTTAAGATTTGGTGAAATAAGAATGTATTTTCATAATTGCACTTTTATATTGTTTTTTAAACACTGCAACAAACACACGCTTATGAGATGGATTTCAGTAAGCATGTCTATCTGTCTGCCGCACTATAGATTCGTTACGGATGAACTGATTAGGATGCATTTGTATGTGTACTAATTGTACTTATGTTTTTTCAATCAAAATTTAAGTTGCCACTTTAACTGCAATCTTTTTATTGTAACATAATAAATAATTTCAAAAGCAACATTGCAATAACGCGCGTTAAAATCTAACAAACACATCAACGCGATCTGATTAATTTTGTATAAAAAGCTCGACTCTGTCCCACGTTGCATTTGAATACGGCTAGCTATTATGCAAAGAGGCGAGTACCTTCATAACGTCCTATTGTCTTTCGGTACGCTGGGTACCCCCTTAAATTGGTCATCAGCGCGCGAAGTGCGAGTTATAACACCGTTCTAGAATAACCTAGTGAAAATATTAAAATAAACACACTCATTTGACACACTGCCAACAACAAAAAATACAGAAAATATATACTTAAATAAAGAATAACATAAAAGGTTGCTGTCTAGAGCGCCAAAAAGGCAGCTCAGCATTTGCTGTAGAAAAGTAAATCATAAGCTTCTATGGTGCGAGAGTGTTGTACTGCATTAGTGTCTATGCGCTGTACAAATCCGCATTTACTTTTCACTGCTCGAATGGTGAGATAAACTCGCACTAGGCCCTCTGGAGACTGTGTTACGGTGTGTTATATTGGCCGAAAACTATTTAGGTACTTAACTCGTCGTTTGGAAGACAATGAAATTTGAGTTGTGTTGTGTCGTATCATAAAAGCATAAAAGTGATTTCGTTTGACACGGATTCGTGTCTACGCAAATTCATACGTTCTGGACCTTGTGAGATAGGCAGAGGTGTATTGCTGCATTCGAATTTCACTAGAGTTATTTGTTCCAATTCCCAATGCAATAAGTACCTACTTAGTTAGCGGGTACATCCAAGATCCAATTCAATACCTACCTATCTGCCTTCAATCAAAAAGTGCCCGGGCTGAAAATAGAACCCAGCGCAAATAATATAATAATATCGAATATAAGCGCTACACATTCAGAATTTTTCTGCTTCAGGCGGGGTTACTCTATTTTTCAAAACTAGCCAACGAGAGCTGCTATCATGCAATCTGTAGGTACGTCAAATACAAGAATATAGAGTCGTGGTTCGCGCAACAAACCTGGATTTTCCTTTTTCGTAAGCCAGAGTGACCCCCTGTGGCGTGGATGCCAGAGCTTTATTCTAAGTAATTGTAAGTTATGTAGGAATCTGCCATCTTTCTTCTTCTATTTTTCCCTGACCTGGTTAATTAGCGTGGAATATCATTAAAATGTTAATGAAGCATCACAATCTAGATTGGGCATGCCTGGCATAGACCACACGTTTATATTACGTATGCCGGTATAACTTCCGGTTATTTAACGAGTTTTAATAGAAAATATAGACTTCTAAAGCATAATTTAAATAATAATACCTTTTTATAGACAAACTCCAAAGTCCTGACATCAAAGAGTGCGATTTTACTAAGACTTTTTATGATCATTAGTTATTTACTTACTTTTACATATACGTAAAAATACAATACCGATTGATTATGGATTTTTAACGGATTTGTCCTTTAATAAATATAACAGGTCGATTGAATTGTTAAACAATTAGTTAGGATCCATTTACGTTTTCACGACTTTATTGTTGGACTATATTATTATTATAAGTGCCTACTTAAAAATATTTTCTTAAACTTTTAACGATACTTCTAACTCTCCATGTTATATGTTATACCTACTGCATTGATTTCCTTTGACATAAACTTAAGTATAATACCTGACTTCCCAAACAAAAAAGGATCAATAAATCATCATTGTCAAATCAAGATTCCGTTGGCATAGTAATAAATCGAAAAGGCTACGATATCGTAAATTAATTTCCTTGTAAAAACAATCGCAATCTGCCATTGTGATAATATTTTATTGTAGTGTGGGAGTGTCGTTTTTGTGCACCCTGTAGATACGATATTATCTCATAGATATAGATAAGTGGGGCGCTCTGGATCGAATAATGTTATTTAGGCAATTTTTTTTAAAAGTAAATTTAATAAATGTGAATTAAAATGAACAGCTTAAAAAAATATGCCCATCTAGTCACATTAATATAAGCGATAGCGATAAGACCGCCATTTTTGTGTAAAGTGTTAGTATTTTAGCTATGTAAGTTTATTTTATGTGTGTGTACAAATAAATAATATTCTATCTATCTATCTATTAATGTGGTGCTAAGTCACTGGAACTTTTTCATTGCTCGCGAGTGTTTAACATCCTTAAAAAACATATCCATGTAAAGACCTTCACCCCAATAGGCAATTTTCATAGAAAACGCTAAAGAAGGCTACAGACTCACAATCATTAGTGTAAACATCGTGTTTGATGACATTTCGCAACGGCACATTCGTCTTGGTCGAATCATCATCATTAGCGCATAGTTCACGCATGTCGTATCCGAATGACATTTTAAATTTATCATTTTTGACTGACGCGCTACCGGGCTATGGTCAGGGAGACTGTAATCAACTCCTGCGCAGCTAGAGTACTTAATTGCTACTTTTGCGCACTTCGTGGGAGGAACTATATAACCATATTAGGTAGATACAGTCCAACTATATTTATAAAGACATGAAAACGGAAATGGATCCTAACAAATTGTTTAAGCCGGTATTTAATCGAATTACCTACTTATTATCTTTATTTAAGGAAAAAACTGTTAAAAGGGGTTATCAACATGTATTTCATTTTTAACTTGTAACTTACTTTAAGTAAATAGATAGGGAACTGGCCATGACAAAAAGTCTACTGACTTACTGTACCTATTGTAGATACACTTGGGCACTATAATCTACTCCTGCGTAGATGGCTGATCTCAATTGAGATTGGCCGCCGTGGTCGAAATTCGGCCGTTCGTTCTTCTCGTTCTTCTCCTTAGACAGAAAGAGCCCCCCTTATCCGAACGGAGAGTAGTTTGTAAAAATTGACGTTCATCAGAAAATTTTATATTTTTACGATGAATAAAATTTTTTGAGTTGAGTTGAGAGTTGAGGACATTACATTACCTATTGTATATTTTCATGATCATATTATTGGGAGATAGGTAGGTAGGTACATAATATTCGTAAGAATGATACCTACATAAGATATAGATTATATAGTATGCGTGCTGTTGCATATTTAAGTACTTATATCTAAAGTAAGATGACAGTAAATAGTCACCATTCATCCATTCATATACTTAGTACTTAACATTTGTCAATGTATTCATGTGTGTTTAAAAACACTCACATTTTCACACCACACAAAGCATGCATAAGTTATTCACATAATGCAAGGTATTCAAGAATAGTTATGTAGTCCAATAAATATCTATACAGGCTTAAATAGGCCAACCACGATTATTAAGAAACGTTGCGAATAAAATTGCGAATATATCGGAGCGAATCAATGGATGATCGAATTGTCACTTACGTCACCTTTCTTCACGCCTGCAGACTGATAATGTCATATAATGAGGTTAGTGACGCGATTGCGATGCACAAAGACGCATGTGAGATTTTAAATGCGTCTGTCTTTTTTATTTTTAACCGCTTAATTAGCGTCTGTGTTTGATTACTTATGAAATTTATGAGAGAAAAGATCATTACAATTTGGTATAGAACAGTATAGATTAACTGATTAAAAGCAATCACTACAAGTGACTTAGCGCAATATTTTTGTCACAGAAATAATATTATATAAGAACTCGTAAGTGTATATAAAAAATGGAATGGTGCTATGATATGAATAGCAAAAAGACGTAAAATGCGCAGGCCCTCAGTGAAAGAAAATCTTCTCCATGCGAGCAATCAACTTATAATTGACCGTAATTGATTAAAAATACACTGCTTACGCATAAGCTACATACAAGTCATACAAGTTGTTACATAATCGTCGGATCTCCGGTCACGATGTATGTAAATATCCGACGTAGGTCGTGAACATCCGCGAATGGAGGAAAGTGCTGGTTTTCTAGAAATATTCGTCTTCCTAGGTGATTGTAGAGGATTGAATTTTATTCGTGACCTTCCCGAGTGGGTGAACAAATTAAATTACAGAACCAACACTGAAATCGCCAATAACAGCTGTTTCATAGTGTTGCCAATGATGTATGTATGTTAAACTTCCTTCAAAGAAAGGGTTAAAAGGCACTACCTAAATTCACTGCCTTAGTTGAATATATTATTGCTGTATATCATTATGTATTATTGTATGTACCTAAGTATATGTATAATAATATTTATTATGTATTTATTTATTTATTTTCTTGCTTTATTTATTTATTAAGTGTATATGGTCTTTAAGTAGTGTATTATACACGTGCAGCTCAGCTACCTCTAATCCTATTTTTAATTTTTATAACTCTCTTCCATCCAAATGTTGTCTGGTAGAGATTGCTATAAGCAATAAAGCCGCCTTTTTGTACTGTTTTTATTTTTAAGTTTATTTTGTATGTTGTTCTATTTTGGTGCAAATAAAGAGTATTCTATTGTATTGTATTGTATTGTATTGTATTGTATTGTATTGTATTGTATTGTATTGTATTGTATTGTATTGTATTGTATTGTATTGTATTGTATTGTACTGTATTGTATTGTATTGTATTGTATTGTATTGTATTGTATTGTATTGTATTGTATTGTATTGTATCTCTAATATGCCTCGAACAGCTTTCCTGATTGTAGAGTTGGTCACATAGTGAAAGTGGCTCAGTATCACCTGCCAACGGGATGGTCACTGATAAAACTGCATACTGAGCCTAGAGCGAGGTGCTAGAGGTCAAACTATATTAGCGGTTCAAGTCAAGCTAGATAATGTATGGAAATTACTATTATGAATATTATGATGACCGACAGTTTACTAGCGACCCGCCCCGGCTTCGCGTGCTATGTTGATTCTAAATATTCATTATTAAAATCTTTATTGATTTTTGGATTTCCAAAAGTTGTTTAGAATGACCCCCCGAGCCACGTCTTTTCAGCTTAGTACTTATATAAATTTTACAACACCCTGTATATTGAGAATCTTATGCTTAGATTGCGTCTGTCAAATTCTGTTTTAAATTTATACACACCATAATTAGATGAGATTAGTCAACGTTAAACGATTCCATTTATTAACAGTTAAGTATAACATTAACAAAATATAACTTCATAATTTTTAAGTTACTAGACCATGAAAATATACAGGAGTTTAGGCAACTGTTACAGACGTATTTGAAGTACAGTTAGTTAATTACCCACTTAGTTATTTGATGATGTCAACTTTAAGATTTCAATGCCATGTAACAGTTTTAGCAATATTTAGCAGAATCAGACCGTCTGATGTTTCTGTGATCTCTTTACAATATGGCTACTGCTTGACCAAATATACATAATTGCGGCTGTCAATCAATACCTTTCATGCAATCAGATAGAGCTATTGTTAGCGTAGCAGCGAGTAGATCCCGAGGGAACCTATCGCGAAGTCAAAACGAAATGACTTACGAAGTAACTAGTGTCAAATTCCATACATTTTGAATCTGAACTAGATGGAGTTTCTAAACAAAATGCGGACAGTATTTTGCTTTGTTTTTCGTATGTGACATCTTGTTTGTATTTTGTTAATATAAGACTTATTATACTTACAAAACAAAAAAAAATCAAACCAATATGTCTACACGGCGAAGGAAACAATAAAGTATAGATTACAAAGTTAATGAAATTAGCCGTGAGTGCGAGAACGCAACGTGGTTTATTGTGCATTGTGGTCCCGGCTTCGATTCCCAGCCTAGATTGATCTATCGGTGGTTTCAGATCACACAATAGGCTCTATCTCGATTCCGTGACGTTGATGTATCATGTATAGTAACTGTTTGTACAGCTCTTAACTCGTTGGACTAAGAGTTCAATTTAAGCTATCAATTTAGGGTTAGCTTACACTGTACATGGTAAAACACCTTGACACGTTTTAAAACCATAAGTTTTGTGTAAAATGAGGTTGTAAGATTTATTTTTCTTAAATAAGGTCGTTACCTATTATGATATTAAACCTTCTTGGAGTAAAGTTATTTTCGTTGTGATGGCATTGGGATAGTGAAATGATAAGCAAAATTGGACACAATTACGCATAAGTTGTTACGTTACGTCTCGGTTAACTGTCTTTTGTAAGCCTATTAAGTACTTAGTGTTATTCATTTTTGAATAAAATTTAGGTAGGTAGGTAGGGTAAACATTGGTGAAATTGGCCACCCCCAATAACTGGCCACACAGCTTTTTATTCGCCTAAAATAAGAAATACGATGACAGCACGCCATCTGTTACAGCTTGACACTAACCATTAGTAAGTTGTCGTTCATTTTAGTTCACACTCATTCCGCTTGAAGGATTGGTCTTCAAAATACCCGCAATTTTCTGACAGTCGGCGACAGTGCATCTGATAAAATGGTTGTGCGCTAAGAAAACGTTAAGCGAAGACATTATTTCGAGAGGCGATATTTTTTGTCCCCAGCTTCTGTGAGTGACTTTAAATAGTGACAACGATAGATTTTGAGCTAAGCAATCATAATTTGTACTGATTTAATCCTTAATTTGATTTTTTATTGCATTTTTCGACTTGGCCAGTTACTGGTTCCAGTTTTATAGTATTTTTAGTAACTGGCCCCCCTATGCCAGTTACCCCAATTTGCTACTTGCAAGTAAATTAACTTAAAATACAGCTTATTACCTTGGTTTTAAATAGCATTTTCTGTGGTATAAATTTTGTAAAAATCGTTCAATATTTAGTAGTAACTGGCATAGGTATTCTAGTGGCCAGTTACTACATGGCCAGTTACTGAGAACTATTTTATGTTTCAGGATATATGCTAAAATCTCTTCAAGATAATGGTGGCCCAGCCCACAAACAGTCTTCACTATTTGGACTGTATCCTCGTCAATATCCGTAGTGGTTAGCAGCGATTCGAATCGGCTCTGTTGTTCTCTTTGGAAGCTGGTGTTG
Organism: Plutella xylostella; assembly: GCF_932276165.1. Taxonomy (NCBI): domain Eukaryota; kingdom Metazoa; phylum Arthropoda; class Insecta; order Lepidoptera; family Plutellidae; genus Plutella; species Plutella xylostella. The sequence continues at coordinate 8,450,529 of NC_064000.1, read as the reverse complement.
CCATGCCAACTTCAATTTGGTGCAGCGTGGGACGAAGGGCCTGCTTCATCAGTCGTCTTCTCTCCAGAAGTTGATATTCAGAGTGCCTCCAAGAAGTCGGTGATCACTCCCAGTTTAAAATCTATTGATCACTGAGGCATCTCTGAATATGTGCCGCTTGTCAGTCATAATTAAGTCGATTTCATTTTTCGTCCTACACCATCGGGGCTTGACCATGTTCACTTCCTCCGGGGATGTTTGTCATAGAAAGAATTCATCAAGTATAGCCCATTCTGGTCTGTCTCATTCGAGGAAGTCAACAAGAATTTGTCCTCTCCGATTTCTGCTACTAAAACCATGGGGTCCTACCCTCAATTCTTTGCATTCTTGTACTCCCACTTTGGCGTTGAAGTCCCCCATCACAATGGTGTATTGGGTCTTAGCAGTACACTTGATAGCCCTAGAGATATCTTCGTAACTCTACTGCTTCGACTTCTGTGTCAGAGTGTGTTGAGGTTGGTGCATATACCTGTACGACCTTCAAGGAATCCCTCTCGGTTAGTTTAAGTACAAGGTACGCTACCAGATTCGACACACTACTGATCTCCACTACGTTGCTGACAAGGGTCTTGTTGACAAGAAATCCTACGCCACCTTGGGACAGTTGGTTACCCTCCCGATGGTAGAGCATGTGGTCAGACTTCAGGGTTATCGTGTCCCTCTCTAAGGATTTCCGATAGCCCTATTCTATTCTATTCTGTGTGGGGGTGTCAGTGCCTGCACCTGGCTCCCTCGAATTGAACCTTTGTGCATATCCCCAAGGTCTAAACTGCCTTTCTAAGCTTGGACCATTTCCCACCATGCTGGCATTTCACTGCAGGTTGGTGGGATCACATATCTAGACGTGCAAAATCTAGACATGCAGGTTTCCTCACGATGTTTTCCTTCACCGTAAGAGTGATGGTATACATTGTACTTAAGTCAAAAGAACTAATTGGTACATGTCAGCACCGGGATTCGAACCCGCATCTCTGGCGTGAGAAGCGGGCGCTTACCCGACTGAGCTACCATCGCTCTCCGATAGCTTTAAGATGTCCTTATTTTTTTGCCCAGCTCAACCTCGTGTTACACCATATTCTCGTCCTCTCTCAGTGTCCGTGCGTTGTATGTAGCAAGTTGTATTTTATACTATCTTAAAATTAGTTCAAGAAGAAGCTAAGATTTAAGGATTTGACTTAATATAAACTTGAAATAATTCAATTTGATTGTTAATAAAGATTTGCGATGATTTAAAGATAAGAAACTTATTTTTGTCACAATAATATGTGAATTGTGACGTTGTTACACTAATTACATTGAAAGGGTATTAAATTGTAGAAGTTTTTTTGTTTTTATATTAAATTTTGTTAGAAAATCCTTCCTTCATTGGAAGGAAACCCGTGCCCCGGCAGGTGGGGACGTAATGATGACGATGAACTGTTTATTTGTTAAGAAATATAAGGTATTTCTCATTATTAAGTGTTAACACATATACTACGTCATAACACATTAATTATAATAGGTTTTTTATAATGTTTGCAGTAGTTATAAGGTTAATTATATTAGGTGGCCAGTTACTGCAAAATAAGGGTGCCAGTTACTAAAATTTGTGGCCAGTTACTACACAAAAGTGATAGTTTTCATTTAAATAAAGATATTTAAATAGATAGTTCTTATTGATTATTAAATTGATCATAAAAACAATCAACAGGATCTAGTGAATCATTAGATATATAAATCACCTAAATCAGATCATGCATTTAGACGGAGCACACACGTAAAGTGGCCAAGGTGCTTAAGTGGCCAGTTACTACCCCTTTTCCCCTACATAATGATAATAAGTACCTACTTAACTTTTTTGTATAAATGTTTCTGCAGTGCATCGGGCATGTTCGCGGAGGCCAGAGTCCCTGACTTCTTTGCTATTATAAGAACAAAAATAGCTCTTCGTTCTGGGACCGTTTACGTGGATCATCAAATGTGATCTTAAGCACGTAGTGTGACAATATTAACCATCCATTCTACCAACATTGGTTGAAGGTGCAACGCTCTGGAAATGTTAAATAAATATGATTTTATTTTAACGTAATAATTTTAATAATAAAAATAATGACAATGACATAGAATTATTTTCCGAATGTGCCTAATTTTAACTTTAATTTTAATTTTATAATTTTATTATTGATGTAATGTTCTGATATGGGCTTTATATACCCGAAATAAATGACTATTTATTTATTATTTATTTTATTTAACTATGTTTTCATAAATAGTATCATTTTAATTTATTTTTTTTATTGAAGAAGCAAACGTCTGAATATATTTTAAAGGTGTCGACAGGTAACCAATTGGCAACAGCAACTTGTAATATTGAATAGTGCAAAGTGAACGATTGCTGTCACCGCTAATATTTCTGTGTTTGTAGTTGCGATTACGACACACTAGCGAAGTATAATAGTGTCAAAGGTTACACGCTGTGAGCAAGCGGTTGAAACGCCGCGTTTTTTTGTATAAATATTTGTTTATTTTAAGGACGAATGAACTATTTAGTAGGGTAGTGGTTAAGTTAACTTACTAAACGCCCAATCATCCTTGAAAATAGTCATTCCGTACTAGAGGTTTTCATATTCAATTTGACCGTTTTCCGGACGGTTTAACTAATCCTAATCCTAACTATTATTATAAATGCGAAAGTAACTGTGTCTGTCACTCTGTTACTCTTTCACGCCAAAACTACTGAACGGATTGGAATGAAATTTGGTACACATATGGTCTAGACCCTGAGAAATAATAAAGGCTACTTTTTACCCCGGAATTCCCACGGGAAAACTTTTTAAGGCGAAGCGAAGCTCGCGGAAACAGCTAGTCACTTATAAAACCGCCGCGTTTCATCCGCCAGGCCGTCGCCCCCGTCACTCATATTCACACAGCCGCGTCGCTCACACTCACCGTTACATAAGTTTAAACACTTTACATGAAACATCTCCGTACTCTACGCGTGACTTATGCTAGAGGTCAGGAGAAAGTGTTTTTGGACGAAAAATACGATATTTAGCCGAAGATGGAGAACTATTTTTAGTCTCGTTTCGGCTTTTCAGTAAGATGTCAAAAAGTGCTGAATCATATTCATCATATTATTTTCTTTACATGTTACACTCTGAATCAAAGTGTCTGAAAAAAGTGGAAAAAGATTTTTTTCTTCCAGTCACTGTAAAAAAAAAAACAAAGAGTGACATCATGACTTTAAGCTCACAGATAACCTCTACAAATTGTGAAACAGGCTCTTAGTCTACAAGTAGCCGAAGCGTGGCCCACTTCTAGCGAAGACGCCACGATTTATGCAACAATATTACACGCGTTTTATTATCGAGGATGGTTTGCTTAGCACTTAGTGACCTTTTGTAACTTGCAGTTTCATTATTACATTTGCAAAGCAAAAAACTCCAGTTATAGGAAAGAACGTTTTAAAGTTACATGGTGTTAAGGAAATTTCGCATGATTGGATCGAATATCTTTGACACACTGACTTACAAAATTATAAAATTTTGCTTTTTTTTAATAACAAACTATACTTACTGGGGGTAGTCAACGCTGACCTGACTGAAAGACTAAGTGCCCATTTCTCAATAGCCGGTTATCTAACCGACAGGGATTGATTTATAAATTAAACTTCATCTCCATATAAAATTCATGACAAATGTGTCAAGTCAACCACTACTCCCTGGTTACGCTCTAACCGACTATGGAGAAATTGGCTCCTTGGGAGAGGCCTAAGTATGTCCAGCAGTGGACGATTATTGGCTGATGATAATTTTTACACTGAAAAAATGATTCTTGGCTTAACTATCTAAGCACAGACTACTGAAGTTGCTGATGAGTGTCATGTGTTGTCAACAGATGGCGCTGCGCGGCGCGTTGTGGGCGAGCGCTCTCCTCGTGAGCCTGGCGCTGGCGTCCGCCGCTGATAGTCCAAGACTGCGTAAGTTATTATTACTAAATTAATAATATAAATAATAACCTGTACAGAAGGGCTAGTACGGGGCGCATTTAAGACGTGACAAGAGTTTTGCATCGCGCTTACTCACATCGCGCAGTCTCAAGAGCGAGCGCGACGGAGAACTTTTGTCACGTCGCGTCGCACGCGCACCGTGCTACAGGGCCAGGTGTTGCAAAAAGGGTGCTGCCTGCTGCACATGTAGGTTTCGGCTTAGTATACCCTTTTTGCAACACTCTGTATACTATAGTGTCCCAGTGCTGGGCAGAAGACTTCCCCTGTTCAGTCAACAAATATTATTGAATAAAATTGTGTACATACCGTGCCAATGTAATAAAAAATAAGCCAATGTAACTACCGTCCCAGTACTCCCAGTACAAAAGAAGTTCTTTCGTTGGCGTTCATTGGCGCGGGGTGTACTTAAATTAATTAGAAATTAGAATCAATGTTCTAAGAACGTTTGTGTATACTTAGTTGTAAGTAATAAGCAGCACTGTAAAACCAAAAGTGCACTGGTGGTACTGTAAATATTCACTAGGTGGCGTTATAATGCTGCAACGAAAATGTAATCTACTCAATTACTATCAAATGTACCCAATTAAGATTTATTTAAATACATTCAGTAACAATGTTGATGATGCAATGAGATTAAGATGCTAATCTAATTTCATAAATCAACAACAATAAAGTCATATTTTTGTCTCAACGTGTGGCGTCATCTAGTGTGCAATAGGTCAACTAAATTTTAGAAACAAAAATATTAATTGGTCTTATCTTTCACTCAATGCTGCAATATGCACCGCTATGCACAATTTATTGGCTATTGTACTTAATTAAAAGCTGTATTCCAAAATCACGCATCTAAATTATTATAATCACTTCTGAGCCTGCGATATTACACACCAATTCATACTATTTATCATGCTAAGTATTTTTATTTTATTTCATCCATTATTGCACTCATTTCAAAGCCATTGACATATTTTTACAGAATCGTCAAAAAAGAGTAAGAAGGGTACGTACACACAGGGTGGTTAAAAATCGCCGCTTTTGCAGATTTTATTTAAGAAAAATATGACATTGCTTATCAAATGTTATAAACATTGTGGTTAACTTATTATTTTATATAGGGTAAACCGCCTATTGAATAACTTATGGTGAAGTGTTAAGTTTTTTCATGAAAACAAGAAAATAATCATAAAATAAGTATTCCAACCAACAATTCTGCTAAAGCGGTAATTCTACACTACACGCATGGTTTGCACGTTGATGTTTTGTTTGTTACCCTTCTAGAGTAGTTTTTGTGTCTTCTTTTTAGTCCAGTATTTAGCACACAAATCCCCTTCAATTCTAATTTGAGGAAATTTCTTCAGGAAGAATCATCTGTATATGTGCCGTGTACTAATTAAAGTAACATACCAAATATTCTCAAATCAGAAATGGGGATTAACTACTTACTACTCTACCTTAGATACGTTACCTTCTATCTTCGGTACTCACAACTCCCTAAACAACAAACTAAAGTTAATAAAACACCTTTACAGTTATACCTACTTATACTGAAACTAGTTACTTATACAGTAACATAGAAATTAGTGTAGAATAGGAAAATAAAAACACTGCTTATTGCATGATTAACTTTATCTTTTATGGTCAATATTTGTAAAGCTAATTTGCGAGTAAATGACGCACTTTGTAAAGGCTAATTTACGAATACAGGGTGTTTTTCTTGGATACCAGAGATATAACTAGTTACTATATGAGGTATAATAATTAGATTTTCTAATGATTATGTAATAAATACGAAATGATTTAAATGAAATAAGTATTGTTATTAAATTGACTTTTTATAACAATTTGATTAACCTTTTAGACCAAAACTATTCATTGAAAAAAATACTTTGGTTTACCGTATAAAAAAACGCCATAAAATAATCACCCTTTTAAAAATATGACGGCTGCTATTTTTAAAATATTGGGTACGAGCATGAAATTTGATTGCCAGACTTAGTATTATTTGTTTAGTCTTCATGATAACTGGATTTTTCCGGAAAATTCACTTGTACAGACTTTTAGGCTTACTTTATGTTTTTTGATGATTAACTAGCGATAGATACTGATAACTATCAATGGTTTTGTTAGTTTTGGACTTGCCGAAGTGTTTCTTATTTTTGTATGACGTAGAATAGCGTCGCCAATGTCGTGTGTAGGTACTTAATTTATCTCACCTTAGACACATGGCCATAATCTATTAAATTGTTCATTTTGTTATTCTTTTAATTAAACAAGCATGATCATTTACCTACCCACCAAAATTTAACAATAATACCGATGTAATTTTCTTAGTTGGGATCTAAACACTACTTAAACTTATTGTCTGTGTAAATACCAACATAAAAATGTATAATATCTTAACTCTGATTTATTCTTCTTACCTTTACTCTTTCTATAAACGTTTTATTTCTTGCATGTATCGAATGATATGTTTCACTTACAATTTAAAACTCATCAACTCTGTTTTTCATAAATTAAGTAAACTTTTAAACTTATATAACAACTTCTTTGTAAAGCTGTATCTTCTAGAAATAAAATGACGTGGAGTTGGGTGAACCAATTCATCTAATACCTTTAGACAACCGTTCCTTTTCCTTCTTTTGTTAAAATCCCTACATCTATCATATAATATAGGCTTTGACTGTCGCTCTCATTTCATGTACAGTTTTCAAAATCCCTCAATTATTTTTATAATATTCAGGATCTAATGAATGATCCATGTTCTTGGGTTTGTCTATATTCTTTCTAATTCTTGCGGTAGTCTCACTAAAAGAAATTTCACTAGGTGATGGCACTTTCTTGTATACCTATAAGTTGTTGCTCTCTTCAAACATCTCCGCCAGCATCTTTGAAAAACAATACCAACTTCTTTTCGATTTAAATAGTTATCTCTACACTTTCAGAAGAATCTTTGTATACTGTTTTTGGGTATTGGTTCCAGCTCCGGTATCAGTAAATCAGTTCCATCCTTTTCTAATTCCTTGGTCATCTTTGGTCCAAATCCCTTCTCTTCCTCTCCTTACTTCTTGTAAATATTTCCAGGTATTGACTCCGGCACCTGCTCAATCCGTCGTCTTCCTTTCCACACTTCATGTAAATTCTCTCGGGTGTTGACTCCGGCATGACTACTTATTATTAGTTCTTTCTAACTCCTTGCTAATCTTTTGTCTTTGTTTATTTTTATTCCTCTCCTCACTTCATGTAAATTCTCCGTAGTGTTGACTCCACCATTTACTTACTTAAACCAGTTTATTTTCTTTCTAACTCCTTGCTCATTTTTGGTCGTGGTCTATTCCTCTCCTCACCTCATGTAAATTCTCCCTGGTGTTGGCTCGAGGTTCCTGCGACAGTAAGTCACTTGGCCGTCATGTTCCAGCGGACTTGGCTCCTCACCAGCAAGCTGAGGTGGACGACATGGTCAGCAACCTGCTGCAGTGGATCCAGGGGGTCTACCAGCAGAGGAATAGGAAAGGTTCGCTTGCTCACACCATTCCATTACCATTTATGCACAGGTTTAGCGCTTGGGGCGGTTCAGCCCTCTCGACATTTCAACAAAAGTTTCACAAGTAGATTTTCAAATTGTAAGAAAAGTCGAAGCGACCGAACCGCCTTAAGGGTAGCCACCAATCAAGGTGCAACGATTTGCACGCACTACTTATATAGTTTATTATGCGTTTACATTTTTGGGGTCTTAAAAATTAAAATTTCAGTGTATTTATGCAGCACCTTTATCATTATAATCACCGCCGGGACTTCTTTTTATGAGCACTCAAGACACTAGGTATTTCCATCTTTTGAAGGTGCTATTGCAAAATAAATTCGCTGTATTTCTCTTGTCACCTCCATTCCATTGCTAGCACCCCACTGCTGAGCCTGAAAAATTTCGACATTTACTTATGGTTTTTACTAGATTTTTGTATTGTGTAACATTTTATTATATTGATGTACTTAATGTTTTTGTTTATTAATGACCTACCTTTTACAGAAATAGTTGTTGCTGCCTCTTATGCCAGATAAATACTGAATTTATGGATTAATTTGTACCTCGTCATCATTTACAATTTACACTCATCGCACAGCTGTATCAGTAGTCTATTTTAGGAGTCATATTGTATCGATCATAAAAAAATCATCCAACTTAACAACATAGCGTGAAAAAGATTAAAATATCTTATCTAAATAGTAACAACGTAAAACACTGCGTACGAGTTTGTTCTATTTAAATAATATTTTTTTAAATGATAATAATCTCCCTCGGATACCGGGAATCCCTATCTTCAGTAAGTAATGATGAAATTTAACGGGGCATTTCACTTGTTTCCAGCTCGGCAGTACTTCGGAGGCAAGCCGGAGAAGCCGAGGCCCTTCGAGCCGGCGACCTACCTCCCCCCCCTGGGGGGGTACCCCGCTGCGGGCAACCGTCCCTCCCCTCCCTACAGCGAGGGGCCGTCGACGAACCGCCCCTACCAGCCCAGCCAGCCCGCCGAGACGCCCTACCAGCCGCCTTATGAAGCCAGCAAGCCCACCCCTCCTGCCTACCAACCCAGCCAACCCTCCCAGCCGTCGCAGCCGCCGTACCAGCCCAGCCAACCCAGCCAACCTGCCTACCAACCAAGCCAACCTACTGAGGCAGCCTACCAACCATCCTCTTCCCAACCTACTCAAGCTCCCTACCAACCCAGCCAGCCAGCTTACCAACCCAGTCAACCCACCTACCAACCAAGCCAGCCATCGTACCAACCTAGTCAACCTTCCTCTCCTCAACCTCAACAGCCCAGCAGCTACCCCTCCTCCCCATCCTACCAACCTTCCCAGCCATCGTACCAGCCTAGTCAACCCACGTCGCCCGCCTACCAGCCCAGCCAGCGCCCGGAGACGCAGCCGCAGCCCGAGGGAACCCCTTCCAACAACTCTCCTCAAGTGTCACCTGATGACGACGACCGCCACCCGCCCCACATCCACGCCATCACCGTCGACTGCGGCAAGGAGATGATGACCATCAACATCGAGTTCAACAAGCCCTACAACGGCATCATCTACTCGCAGGACCACTTCAACGAGCCCGAGTGCATCTACGTCAAGGAGAACTCCAACCAGGTTAAATACTCCTTCACTGTGAGCCTCAACAGCTGCGGCACCAGATTCTTCAGCGACTTCGAGAATGAGGGACAGGCTTACTTAGAAAACGTGTTGGTTCTGCAAAACGAGCCTGGAATTCAGGAGGTTTGGGACCATATCCGCCGCGTTAGATGTCTGTGGGAAGGCAACCTGACCAAACAACTGGTGTCGTCTCTGAGCGTGGGCATGTTGAACCAGATCACCAGCAACTTCAGCGGAGACACCGCCATGGCTCGTCTGGACATCCAGGTCGGCAGAGGACCTTTCGCGCCTGAAGCCAACGGCTTGATCAAGATCGGAGAAATCATGACTTTGGTAGTCTCTGTAACTGGTGACCCAGGCTTCGACATCCTTGTCCGTGAGTGCGTAGCCAGAGACTCGGAATCCCGTCACGTGGTGCCTCTAACCGACCATGAAGGTTGCGTGCTCAAACCAAAACTGTTTGGAGCGTTCCAGAAGACCAAGGAGACCGGCAACACGGGCGCTTCTATCATAGCGTTTGCGTTCTTCAACGCCTTCAAGTTCCCTGATGAGATGGACCTGATCATCCAGTGCGATGTGGAGCTGTGCAAGACGGACTGCGAGGTGTGCCCCAACCCCGGCAGCATCGAGCCCAGGAAGCGCAGGAGGAGGGACGTCATCCACGTGGGGAACAGAACCATCGAGCCGGTCCCTACCACCATCGGGAAAGGCATCCGAGTGGTCTTCCCTGAGGACCTGCCAGTGGAGACTGGCCTGTGTGTAGCCCCGTCCATAGCCTTCTGGGGGGGTCTACTGGTGCTGGCTGCCTCGCTGGCCAGCAGCGCCATCGCCTCCTACTGCTGGCAGAAGACGAGGGTTGTGAAGATGTCGTGAAGTATTTTTGGGTAGTTTAAATTTGAGAGAGGCTAGATTAGAAGTATCGTTTTAAACGACTCGTTTGACGGTGCTAGATGTGCTGAAGTATTAAAGTCCGTATAGGATTTCTTTTACAGTAAAGTTTATAAGTATTTTTGATTATGTTAACATGTGAGTGAGGGTTAAGACGGTTTCTCAATGCACTTATTTGAGCTTAATCGAGTTTAGAAACAGTTTACTTTAAGTAACAAATTAAGAAGCCAGTCTTAAGTTTATTAAAAGTTTAACTATTTACACTGCCAATTAATATTTAAACTAACGTTACGAATAAATGGATAAGTAAATAAGGAAGTATAATATTTATAACTTTGTGATTACCAGGTTTTAGCTGATAATGTACATATAGTTAAGCATTTATATTGTACAAAATGTATTATGTAGAAAATTAATAAACTTTTTTTTACTTATAAACATGAAGTTTTATTTCATTGATATAGAAATACTGAAATAAGTGTAAATAGAATTGGCACCTTAGCTAACCGATACCATAAACCTGTTCCGTAGCAATGGGATTTGTTGCATAAATAACGTTAAATTTATGAACACTTACTTACCTACCTGAATACTAGGGAAATAAACTAGTACCTTAGTACCTTACTAGGACATGTAGGGACGTAGATGAGACAATTAGACACAATATGTTAGCATGTCCATCAACTACAGAAACGAGATTATCTATCTAAGACCTACAGCTACAGAGCGCTTATCTGAGCTATTACAACACCCAGTCTTGTTACTCCAGTTTACTTGGGTGCTAGGCTGGCTGAGTTGAAGGGAAACAAGGGGTTATAAGTAGGTAAAAATGTTCTACTAGAGAGCCAGGCACAGGAACATTACCCCCTCTCAGAATATAATAGAATATACCCCCAGAGACCTTTCGGTTTAGTACTCGTATACCACTTTTGCGACATTCTGTATAACTATTTACCTATCTTTATTTAGATCAAGATAATCATCATCAGAGTCAGATCCCTAAGTGCGTTGAAATCAGGGACATAGAGCCGAAGAGTAGACCTTCGTTTCATCCTCAATCGATTCTGGCCGCCTATCGCGAACTTGTTCTATTGAATTTGACACAAATTATTACGTTGTAAATTATTGTTACTTCATTTTGACTTCGCGATAGGCCCCCTGTGCCACGCCTTCCCTCATTATCAAGTTAAGAAAAGAAAACGTGTCTTCACTCTTTTACGATCTAGTCACACAGGTAGATATGAATTAAAATAATGTAAACAAGGTGATTTGCTAAACAAATTGTTAAATTACGACCTAGGTTTAGAATATTGCTATTTGGGGTGAAAATTTCCATCGTTACAAGATAGTCAGTAGGAATCCTTACCCAGAGACCATTCATCATCATCATCATCATCAGCCTATAGCAGTCCACTGCTGGACGTAGGCCTCTCCAAAGCACGCCACTGGATGCGAACTTTAGCTTTCCGCATCCAATCATAACCAGCCACCTTTCGCAAGTCGTCACCCCATCTAGCCGGAGGGCGTCCCACACTACGTTTGCCTAGTCGCGGCCTCCACTCCAGAGCATTGGACCATGCATATTATACAGGGTGTTGTAGAACAGAAGTGGTTCAGAAAGTTGAAAGGATATCAAAGACGTGACAAAACTTTTGCATCGCGCTCACTCTCATCACGCGGCATCGAGAGCGAGTGCGACGGATAACTTTTGTCACGTCTTGACGTGCGCGTCTTGTGCCCCGTACCAGGATAGCAGGATGACCCCCTGAGTTACTCCATTTTGGCTTAGGTACTACTTATAAATACCTACCATTTTTGCAACACTCCGTACTGGCACCTTCATGGTGTCTCACTCAATGGTAGCCCTATCCAATAGTATTTCATTATTCATATTATACTGTCACCACACCACTAGTATGGACCTATAGGTTTTCAGCAAGAGAGGAAGGCCGAGGATACAGTACTATCTAGTGGCGCTAGGTGACAAACGGTGCTATGAATAGCAGTAGACAATGATAATTACAAGATAAGCGATTCTATTTTAGTCTAATCCTAGTTTATTACGATTAACTAGCTGTTGCCCGCGAGCTGCGCTTGGCTTTAAAATGGGTTAAGTATAATTTAATTGAAAAAAAAATATATGTAAAAATAAATCATATTATATGTGCCGATAATGAACTGCTGAGCTGAAATGGATGAATCGTATTGGGAGCCAAAAGCTGAAATCGCAAGCAAATTTTAATAGTAGGTGAGTAAATAATAGTAGGTGAACTAGGTACGTTGAAAACTTATCAGAGCTACTCATTAAGACTCTTTGACACTGGATACAATAGTAATAACAAGTAAGTAAAGTAAGATAAGGTCAATACGAGGAATTTATAATAACTTAATACTACCGTTTTAGGTACTACCTACTTAATGAAGAAAACAATACATTAATTTATAAATAAGACAAATTTATTGAGTAATAAAGGAACATAATTCAACTTTGTCTCGGTCTCTCTCTGATAAATCGTTTATTCAGCATAGTCCAGAACTTCCTTTATACACTCACGAATCACGATCAATGAAAAAGTTTCACTTTAAAAATGTCGACACCATTACGTTTTTAATTGGCAATATTCTGATGCGCTGTTAAATGTACTTACCTTTAATATTGCAAACGACGTCATTAAGCTAGACTTTTTAGGAGTAATTTGGTGAAAATAATAAAATTATACCTACATAAGTAAGTACTTAAACTTAATTTTAAACAGAGGGTTGCCTAAAGGGCATGCTTCGTAAGCCGAAAGGGGTATCACAAAAAAAATATTCTCCATAGATACTTTAGTAACTTCATGAACTTCATTTAACTTTTTAAGTATCTCACTGCAAGACATAGATTTGGCTTGAATTTTGATTTCACTTGCGAGCCTGTCTGCCCTTTCTGTTATTATCCTGAGAGGCCAGTAATTATAACTTCCATGTGTTCTTGTTCTTACACTCTACAATAACCTGAGATGTGTCGCGTCTAGACGACCTAAATGTGGCAAAAATACAGTTGTTTATCTTAAGTAGTTTATTGAAGTCAGAATTGAAGTTCATTAGTGTATTTGTGAGCGTAAACATTATTATATAGTTTACCTTCTAGGTTGTTTTAAGTACTTATTGAAAGCCCCTAAGGGATGAAATTTTAAGGAACAGTGTTCATAGTTTTACCCCCTTATTCATAGAAAAGTTACAAGACGTTTTAACTAATAAACTGTTTTGTCCCTTTCTTTCAAAGAACAAATTGTTCTTTGTCGGAGAGGGACAAAACAGTATATTAGTTAAAACGTTCTGTAACTTCTCTATGAATAAGGGGGCTAATATCTAAGTACTTTACCATAAAAAAAGCTATGCATAAATTTTTCATAACTCTTCGTTAATACTCAAGCTACTATGTATAACCTCTTTCAGGGTAGGCCGAGGTATACATTAGAAGAGATTAGTTCAAAATGAAAACAAAATGATCTCGTCTGGGTAAGACAAGACAGCGTAAGATCACAGCTGGTAATCACGTGGTTATATAGAGTGGCAATTACAGTTTATTTACTAAGCATTTACTGTGATAGCGGGATTATGTACTGACGAGCAATTATGAAAAAGGATGCCTGCGTTTACAATGTGGGTGTTTTATTAAGTGCCGCGAGCTTGCAACGGTTAGTTTGAAAAAAGTGCTGATCAGTGGATAGTGTGATTTGTATTTATTTATAATTTTATTTTTAATAACTTTTATAAAGTTATTTAGTACTCAATTAGTATTAGTAGTTAATAATTTATCAGAAATGGAAGCTGAGAAACTGAAACCTGCTGCGTTTGCAACGCAAGTCATTGCTGCCATGGCAAGTTAGTATAACCTTTTTTTTCATTAGGTCCTGTTTCTTTTTTTAAATTTTCACATTCACGGTGAAGTTTATCATTACCATTACAAAGTGGTTCCTGTTGGTTACCTAGCTACCTACTGGCATCTCCCATCAGCCAAAAGCACCCAAAATTTAATTTAATTAATCTAGATGCTATTGGTGTTAATTTAAAGCCCATGACAATATTTAAGTAACTATGGCAACATCACCAAAGGTTAACTGGTAGAGAATGCGACTAGCATTAATTTCGCCTTTGTTCTTATGTTTTTATGTGCAATAAACAATTTATTATAATATTCGTAATGGATTTGTTAACTTGACATTTGTAAGATCCACAATCAAAGGTTCCGCGTTTGATAAATCAGACAGAAGTGAAGCGAAAGGATTGTAAATTATCGAGAACTTAATAACTATCAACCCTTTAATACTTTAATTATTGCACAAATTATACAGTATAACATTAAGTGTACAAAAGGTTTATGCTAAAATCATTTTCTACCAGCCAACCTACAGGAGGTACAAGAAAACCATACTTATACCTTTTTATTAGGTACACTGCCGCTTTAGCTAGCATATTTTGACAGCTACACTACATCGGTAACCTTAGTCCTCCTAACCTCATTTCTGATACGATCCATCACACCCCCACATCATCATCATAACAACCCACACGTCCCCTCTGCTGGGGCACTGGTTTCCTTCCAATGAAGGTAGGGTTTAAGGCTTCGTTCTCCACGCTGGACTATTTCGGGTTGGTGGACCCCAACACAAGCAAGCTTTGAGAGAGTGGTCGGGTAAGTGCGCAACCCAACTGTCAGATGTTTTCTACCTGCCCGGGGGCCTCTGACTAGGCTTAACGACTGCTGCCGACGCAGCAACTGGGACCCACGGCTTAACGTGCCGTCCGAAGCACGGAAGCATCCAGAAAAAAACCACTTGAAATCGGTCACCCATCCAATGGTTGAACGTGCCAATACGTGTTGCTTAACCAGTTACGATCACTGAAGCTAGCTCGACTACGGACGCTTAACTTAACCGCATTCACCTTCTCTTCCAGTTGCCTACCTCACCTCCCTGACCGGGTTCATCTCAGCGTGGCCCTCCTACACGGTGACCAACTTCATGTCGAACGACACCCATCTATCAGCCCCGATGACCCCGATCCAGAACTCGCTTCTGGGCAGCCTGCCCAACGTGGGGGCGCTGATCGCGACGCCGCTGTGTGGGTATGCCATGGACAAATTGGGCCGGAAATATGCGGCGATGCTGTTCGGACTGCCTTATGTGGTAAGTGGTTAGGGAAGTTTGAAATACGACACGGTAAAAAACCCTTAGGCCCTTAGGTACAGAGATCTGTTCTTTGATAGAGGGTTAAAATATTTAGTCCGAGGTACTTATTTACTAATTGCGTTGTATTTTGGGTGAGGTAAGGTATGTACAAGTTTCAGCATCGTACGCATCGAAGGTAGGCAGTATCTTTGTTTAGAAATTCAATTCACACAAGTGTGTCCTCTTCATCAGCAATGCCGACGCCCGCGCCCTTTCTGCATACATTTATTAAAAACCGTTGATCCGGTACTACGATACCGATAGTTGGACGCTTACCTTTGTGCGGTTCTCACTTCTCACATGTACAGATTTTGTTGGTTTACGGTTTAAGTAGGTTTATGTATACATAGTTGGAGCTTTTATTAGGTACTTACACATAAAGTTCAAGGTTTATCACCATGAATGGTAACATATACTAAGATAATTATTTATACGACTTGTGTGTAGTCCAAAAAAAGCTATGGTAAAGGACCTCTCCGTGATCTTTTTTTATGATTATTATGTATTACGTATTATATTTATATATATATTATAATATTATATATATATATATATATATATATATATATATATATATATATATATATATATATATATATATATATATATATATAATATTATTCTTTTATTATAATGGAGACTGTTCCTAATGTCCTAAACAGAATACACATAAATAACAGAGTATTTCTTAAATTTACGTAAGTCATTATCAAAGGGTTGTCTCAGAAGGTTAAACCTAAGGACCTACCTACCTCTACTACATACATAGAGAGACATGTAAGTACATATACATAAATATGTTATACCTATGTATGTAGTAGAGGCAGGCAACCTCAAGAAAGCGGTCTATAGGTATAAGTAGTTTAGTATTTATTAGTTTAGTCAAAGTAGTTTTCGTAAATGGAAATCCCAAATTCCACGTGCTACTTACTAACTAATAGTGCCTTCACGTAATGTAAACATCCGTGGATGAAAATTTCAGTGGAAAGTAGTTGATATACGTATCTAATTGAGTATAATAACATGATTATCTACAAACACTCTTAAATCACGTAAAGCAATAAAAAAATATAATATTTTCCATGCGGATTTTAGTGTGATTGTCTCAGCTTTGATTCCAAAAACAAATGTTTGGTTTGGCTGATGTTTAAATCTACATTTATTGGGCTGTATTATGTCGCTGATAACTTTAATTTGATGTTGCAAATGACTCTTGCTCAGTTCAGCGAACTAATGACGTGCCTAGATTCTTGGTTCTACTTATGTTTACCTGTAAAATCACATGGTGACTATTATAAAATGTTGAAAGTGGATTTTTACGCCACGCAAGATCGCAAATGATCTCAAGTTGAGGTTGTCTGCCATTGTAAGTTATCCGTATATCCCGGTTATGCTGCTATCTTCTTAGATGTGTAGAGAAAAAAAATATAATTATAAACAAACAAAAAACCCGACTGCACGCTAAAAAGATGAAAACAAGTGCCAATGTTAATGGAAAGTATCGTAGGCGGGGACCAGCAGAGGGTTCACCATTTAGCTGAATGTTACTTAGAAAACGGCCTTGTGTGGCGGCAAGTTGGTCCCCGCCTGCGATACTTTCCATTAACATTGGGACTTGTTTTCATCTTTTTAGCGTGCAGTCGGGTTTTTGTTTGTTTATAAGTAGGTAATTATATTTTTTTATTTGTAACTGTGGTGGTGGTGGTGTGTGGTGTAGTGGTTTTTAGTTTGTGAAATTTTACGTCAGTCGGGTTTTAATTCATGAACATTTTTTATTTCAATAATTTTGATGTTATTATTTAAATACCTACAATATGCATATTTTTGTAATGTGCAAATCAAGCCTCCACGCATACCTCACACGGCATTGTTGGATAAATATTATTTTTTCGATCATCACGTTATGTCGTCTAGAGGGCGCTATGTACAGTTTAATGTAACGTCACATAACCTATAACCATCGCGCCGTCAATACGCTTCTTACGATACCTCATACATCAATCAAGCCGTTTAAGCTACAGGAGGGAACAAAGAAACAGACAAACATACATACATACAATCGAAAAACCTCCTTCGGCAGTCGGGTAAATACTAACTCACCCCAAACGTCCGATTTGCATAGTTTAACTTTCTCGTATACGCCGCACCGCTAGTTTACTTCCTAAATCACAGTCCACACTAGTCTAATCACAAATTAATATGTGTACCTACTTATAGGTAATCCGCATAAATTTTCGCGGAGCACTTTATTTTGTTTTAATTTTACAATAATATTCATCACAACATTTTCCAACGTCGCCAAAACCCGATCTTCTTTTCTTTTTCTTACGATTTTACTGTGGCAAAGGTTTGTGGCTCAAACAGTCTAATCCCCGTACCTATGTAACTAAATAAGCATACAAAATTACAACTTTTTATAATGACCGCATGATGAAGTAACATGGAAGTAATAGAGTACTAGCTGACAATTTCTTCCTCTACCCACAGTTACACTGGTCCATCACCATCCTGTCTGACGACTTCTACCTGATACTGTTCGCGATGGGAGCCTCCTTTTATGCACCTCAAACTAAACTACAGCTGATACAACCCCTTGTTCTCTCTTCCAACCAAACTACAGCTGACATTTACCCTTCTCCTCTCTCCTCAGTTGTGCTGGGCCATCATCATCCTCACAGACAACGTGCACCTCATCCTGTTCGCGATGGGCGCGGTGGGGTTCGGCGCGGCGGGGCAGGCCGTGTCATCAGTGTTTATCTGTGAGATCGCCCATGACTCCATCCGGGGCGGGCTGGCTTCCTTCTGCGTTTCTGGGTAAGTCTGAACCACCACAATATTCAGTAATGAATTTCACTATTTAAGAAACAAGGAGTTAACCGCGACAGCTCGCTGGATCGACGATCTTTGGCTCACTGCCACTTGCAGCTTACAGATTATAAGAGCAGTGTCGGTAGCTTTAGTTCAATTTACACATAAGAAACCCTGAGCATATAGGTATAATATCTCTATTCAGAGCACACTTTAAACACCTAATAAGGTCCAGCCGAAAACCGAGCTGTGGCCTCACATGCTGAGCTTGTGCCTTTTTGACGCTCTGATGGATGGCTCTCTTATTTTAGTTATATTAATTTTCCCTTCCTTGTTGTTACATACATAAATAATATATTATGCTCACGACTGTAATCCCCAAAGAGGTACACAGATGCTTTGCAAAGGGGCCATATTGTTGTCTGTGTTTATCTATCTATCTACGTAAAATTCAAATCCTCAACCCTGTTTTCGCAGCTACTACGTGGGCATCCTAGTGTCGTACGTGTTGGGCGGGCGGCTCCCATACCGCGGCGTGCTGCGCGCGCACCTCGCGCTGTCCGCGCTGTACCTCGCGCTGCTGGCGCTGCTGCGGGAGTCGCCTGTGTACCTCATGCAGCGGGGGCGGGAGAAGGTAGGGAGTTGCTTGTGGAATACCTAATATACTATAGATAGAGCGTGGGACACCCCGCGGTTATATGTGCAGCATACCTATATAGAGCCTGGGACACCTGTTTCCTAAAATTTCTTAAAACCTAGAGTGCCGAGCGAAGCGAGGCAACATAAACATAACCAGGATTCCCTAAAGTGTAAAGTGCCGAGCGAAGAGAAGCCATACATCTCAATGCTGCATACTCTGAAGCTTAGAGAACCGAGCGAAGCGAGGCAATAAAAACTTAACTGGTATTTCCTAAACCGTAAAGAGCAGAGCGAAGCGAGGCCATACATCTCAACCTAGCATTCCCTAAAGCCTAATCTTATCGGCATTTTCTTAACCCTAAAGAGCCGAGCGAAGCGATGGCCTCGCTATAACATCGCGATAACGTGTGAGCGACAAATAACTTTTGTCACGTCTCGGTGTACGCATCTTGCGCCCCGTGCTAGGCCTTCTGAGTATTGTGTAAATATTGGCGTATTACGTAAGCTGGGGCCTCTGGACGGCCCCTGCAGCTTGACTGAACGTACCTCCCCATCATGCATCGAAAGTAACCGTTATGAGTTAATGTAAAAATGATGTTTTAAATGTTTCAGGAAGCGATGGAGTCGATAAAGTTCTACCGGCGGTATTCCATCACATCTAAAGAGATGGCGCATGAGATCGCCAAACTTAAGCAGGCGTTGGACCCGTGTCTAGACAAGATACTGCGCGGAGATGAAGGTATGACAGGAGTTTTAAGTAAAACTCAAAGCAGTTTTAGATACAAACTCACCCACATACACACATAGATGAGCACTACCTATAATTTAGATTTGGCAACAGTTCTGTACATCACCACGTTTAAAACCAAACATCAAGGCGCTATAATTTTACAATCATTTTCCAAACCTCCTAGGTAAGTACTTACTATGCTCGATAAGATAGATTTCTTTATTTGTACACACACATGAACAAAACTTACATACACAAAACTTACATATGCACAAAAATGGCAGTCTTATCGCGATTAGCGATTGTTTCTTGGAAGTATAGTTATGATGAAATAGGGGCCAAGTGTACTAAAGAATTCTAAAGGAATCAAATAATTTAAAAAAAAAAAAAAAAAAAACACGCACTCACGCCTTGTACTAATGTACTCCCTTGCGGGGTAGGCAGAGGTCATAGTCAAATAATTTAATATGAATAATTATTATATACTTACAAACTTTTAGGACGTTTTAGCTATTGAACTGTTTTGTCCCTCTCTCCCTCTCTGTAGAAAGCCGTTCAATAGCTAAAACGTCCTATAACATTTATATAAATAAGGGGGTACAATCTATAATACTTACATGTGATATGATAAGTTATCAATCTCAAAACTGTTCCCTTCCTGTTGTCTCCAGAGATAGAAGTGGTGGAGGAGCTGTTGAAGAACTACAAGAGCCAGGGCAAGGTGACCACCCTGGGCGGGTCCACCGCCAGCCAGCAGACTACCGCGTGGAGGTTTCTGTGTAAGTACTGACGCTTTGCTGCGTTATTTTGTGGGGTTTGTTGCCAGTAGTGTATTTAAATTATACTCATCTCTGTTTCAGTACTTACATTAATTTAAACGACTCTTAGGAGTTTTTTACAAACTTTATTCGAATTCTATATTGTTGACTATATTAGGTAAACACCAATTGTTATATTTGCGACTTAAAAGCTCTGAAGTAGACGTCATCTACTAAGCGAAATCGAAGAGCGCCACAACACTCTATCCTCGGCTTACCGCATATAGCTACTACTATTCACTTGTCTAAGGTCGTCAGACCAGTGGATCGGAGGACGTCCCACGCTATGCCACTTCGTTGTCTCTAGTCCATAACTCGTTTACTCCACCAGTATAGAGTTTTTGGATGATCCAATAAGAAAAAGAATAACAAACCTCTTCATCACGTTATCAATAAGATAAAAATATTAACACACATCTTCATCACTCCTCAGGGGAATCCAAATCCTCCAAGCGAGCCCTCCTCACCGTCATAGTCCTGATGTCTCTCTCCATCCTCATGGGGTCCCTGGCGCTGCAGATCTACGCCGAGCCGCTGATGAGAGAGGCAGCCCCATCAGTGCCGTCCAACCTGGCGACTATACTGTTAGCTGTGGATCTGTTGATAGCCAGTCTGATCTGCGGGGTTGTGGTTGAGCGGTATGGACGAAAGGTGAGTGTGCTGGTGATAAGATTTTTGTGCGGTACAAACACCGTTGCATTTGTTAGTACACTGAATGACTAAAGACTGGATTCGTATTCTGGCCATGGTAGACAGGCGTTTGTTTAAATGTGTGAGACTTGGTTCTGCCCGAAAAAAACACTGCAGTATGGGTGCAGCAATGCACAAAGGGACGTTGATAGGAGTAGAACAACTCACAAGATGGTTTTATCGCTATTTATAACCGTTTCGGAACTCAATACTTTAACAGTGTGTGACAGTGTTTAATATTCTTCTTAGCTTTCGGTGATATGAACTATATAGGCTTAGCCACCATGGTGAAAGGATAATCTAGTTAGAGATTGCCAGTTAAACCATACCCTACCTCTTCCTTTCGTCCACCCCGTGTTTAATGCTATCTTATTCTCCTCCACAGCCCCTCATGACCTACTCAGCCCTAACCTCTGCAGTCTTCGCGCTGCTCCTGGGAGTACAACTCCAGCTGAACTTCTTCTCTCACTGGGTGACGGTGGGCATCATCTACGGATACACCTTCGCGTACACCATCGGAGCTGCCACTGTGCCGTTTATTCTGACTGCTGAGGTGTTCTTGCCTGAGGTATGGGGGATTTCTGCTTGATAAGTTAGAGTTAAGAGTTAAGACAGTAGGCTGGGTATTTCTGCCCAAAACAAATAAGGAGACAAGCTATCATAGGACTGCGTTGCAACGCCAGTATGCTAGCACGACCACCTTTGACAGGCATCTGTTTTACTGGAAGATTATACACTCGCCTCTATGTTCACTCAACATCTTGTGGTCGGATAAGGTGGACCAAAGGAACATACAACAAAAACTCATGGTCGTATGTCCTTCTTGACTTGAGAAGCTCGGGGCATCACCATTAATTCGATCAAAACAGGGGCACGGCTGTACCATCTTTTTATCGTAGCAGTTCACGCCCCTATAACTATGTTGTAGATAGAAGTCTGGATTTACAACTTCATTTTTCTTTCCACAGGTCCGAGGTCTCTGCAACAGCATCTGCATGGGCTGCATGTGGCTGATGAACTTCGTGATCGTGGTAGTCTTCAACCTGTCGGTCCCTGTCTTCGGGCTCGGCATGGTCTTCTGTTTCTTCGCACTCGTCTGCTTCATCGGCGCCGTGTATAGCCATCTCTGTCTGCCGGAGACCAAGGGGCTGTCGACTGACGAGATCCAGTTCCAGTTCTACAAGCAGAAGAAGAGGAAGAGTCTTGCCGCGTGAGAGGGATGGCTAGTTGTGTAAAGGACTTATGGAAATGAGATAGTGATATTTTTGGTTGTTGCGGTTGGGTTTTACTCAGATGTGGGCGCATTTGTAGCGCCTTAGTTTAGATGTAGAGCTAAGGCTCTTAAACTACTCATTTTTTTGTATTATATTGTTTACTTGTAGTTGAACGATCAACTAGGTATTAACATAATGATAGCGTATCGAAGTGTTCTTAGTTCTTATTGTAAGTTATTCATAGTAATTAATTAATTTAAGTTAGTTTTAAGTAGTTAAATGAACTGAATTTTGAAATTATATTTATATTCACTGCCTGTGGCAGTACATTTTAGAGCTATTGTTTTTAGCAGTCTTATTTGCAACCTTCCTACCAGACCACTCGAGGAATATTGACCACTAAGTAGGTATTCCTTCATTGTTTCACATTTAGAATTATAAGTCCCTTAAGGGTCTGCAATAGGGAATCGAGGGTTGGCATTGTCATAGAATTATGTAGTAAATGATGCTCTACAGCCTTGAAAAAAATCACACAGGTAGTTGAAGAGTCTAGCTAGGTGCTGAATCATTCGAATTTAAGTAAATGATTATGGATAACTGTAAATTAATTTCAGAATATCAAGAAAAACCAGTCAATCACACTCCCGTATTGTAACAACTGTGTCGTAATTATAAAGAATTTTCATATGATTTTTATCATATTATAAAGTTAAAGGCTTGGACTAGGCGCTAAATACCTTGTTTTTTAATAAACACACACTTATTTTGTGTAAATTAATCCCAAACTTGAGCAATTTTTTTCCCTCAAATCTTCATACAAATATCTATGGCGGCTTTCTGTGTTATAAAATCATAAACACAAGTGACGTTTGACTCAGTTGGCCGCTGGCCTCCAAAGAAGGGTCACGTCGGTTTAGGCAGCACTGACAGCTCGCGATCTTATCGTGTACAGATACAAAATCACTGCACATTGGTTGTCATTGCACTTTTTCAACTTTTATGACACCAACATAATTTGATTTGAAATTGAGGAAGCATAATTCTTCCAGTATATTCAATACATTAAATTAAATTAGATAGTGTGCAATATTCTCGTGATATTACAGTCTCGTAAAGGTCTGATGAGGAGCAGGAATATAGCGAATGGATCTAAGTGATGACAATACGCACGAACATTAGGTTAGGGATCAAAAATACAGTCTCTTGGTGCTGGTTGAGGTATGGTCTCGTGAGGATCTGATGAGGGCAGTAACACGGTGGTGGCTCAATTTTATTTCAAAGATGTTAATAGCTAAAAGCATCGAGTTTGGGCTATTAAGTATGTTTTTCAGAGAGAGAGAAAGAGATTTTGTTTTTCCTCTGGATGTGTTAGGTTTACTGGGTTTACTAAGTTCATTCTGTTAATGGCATCAAGTTGTTATGTGTTCATAAGTAATAATTATTTATTAACAAAATGCTGTTGATTCTCCACGAAAATGTAAAAATAAAAATAAAATAAATAAAAATAAATTCGTAACGTAAAATTGTCAATGACGGAATTTCTTCTATAGACAGTAGCCACAAAAAAAACAAACGATAGATGGCGTGATTAGAAGATAAAGATACATTTTTTCGACACATAGACAGCAACAACAAAAAAAATACAGATTTAAAGAAAAGAAACACATACTTATACAAAACAACAAAGAAAAAAAAGGATACACATCAAAATAACTGGAAAAAATATAAGCCCCAATTTACTTGTGTGGGACAGGGAGTACCATAATATTTTTTTTGGGGTACTCCCCATCTATGCGAAATATAAGCTTGATATCTTTACCCGTTTCTGAGAAAAAGGGCGGTGACAGACAGTCAGTCAGACAGACGGACAACAAAGAGATCCTATAACGGTTGCTTTTTTCTTTTGACGTTCGAAACCCTAAAATTAAGTAAAAATATTATGCTGCCAAAAAATGTACTTACAGGTATTGAAAAAGCGGTATATAAACAAATTATACCAGCAGAGGGTTCACCATTTAGCTGAATGTTACTTAGAAAACGGCCTTGAGTGGCGGTCAAGTTGGTCCCCGCCTGCGATACTTTCCATTAACATTGGGACTCGTTTTCATGTTTTTAGCGTACAGTCAGGTTTTTAGTTTTTTATAATTGTATTTTTTTATTTGTAACTTTTTAGTTGTTTTTATTTTATGAAATTTTACGTCGGTAGGTAGTTCATGATCATTTTTTATTTCAATAATTTTGGTGTTGTTATTTAAATACCTTCAATATGCATATTTTTGTAATGTGAAAATCAAGTCCTTTCATTTGATACCTTACACGGCAAAGTTGAATTATTATTTTTTCGATCATCACGTTATGTCCTCAAGAGGGCGCTATGTACATTTTAATGGAACGTCACATAGCCTATAGCCATCGCGCCATCAATACGCTTCTAACAATACCTCATACATCAAAATCTATCAAGCCGTTTAGGCTACAGGAGGGAACAAAGAAACAGACAAACATACATATATACATACATACAATCAAAAAACATTACCCTCCTCCTTCGGCAGTCGGGTAAAAAGGAGTAAGACAGGGGGTCATTCTGAACTTTTGCTCTACGAGTTTTGGAAATTAACAAAAAAAACCTTTTTCATAGAAACTTTGTTGGACATGTGACTTTTTACCATGGAAAACGAATATTTTTTTTCGCGAATTTGCAAATCTCGTAGAACAAAAGTTGTTCAGAATGACCCCTTGAGTCATCCCCTTTTGGCTTAGTATAGCCCTTTTGCGACACTATGTATTTACTTTGCTTTGTCGTCGGGGTTCAGTTGGCTGGAGGATGCCCGAAACTTATTATCTACACTTTAATACTTGTAGTTACCTTTCTACAAGTAAATACCACATTTGTTTGAGAAAGCTAATCGGGTTCCGAGTATAGAGTAAAGTGGCACCCCTATTAATTTCTTCTCTTTCCTGGTGCCTACCAGTGTAAGTAAGAATTATACTTACTTACCCTAAAATCACCCAAAATGTACTTGAACATAATTGTCAATAAAGTTGGCGAGTAAAAGTTTATCGACCCACTGTGCAAACTTACATGTGTGCGTGTCACTGCGTGTGCTGTGTGAAGAGCATTGAAAACCCAAAATTGGCGCGGCACGTCACCCTGTACGGGCCCTTAAAGACAGGAAAGACACCCAATACTGATGGACTTACTTACTTATTTCATTTAAAATTAACAGTCGCTTGACATTACCTATAAGTACCTACCTAGGATGTAAGATGTTAGTAATACATTTTATAGAACAAGGTGCGTACTTATACGTAGACTTATTATTATTATATTATAGACAAAATACTTACGCATAATTTATCAACAGTGATGATCCAACAAAGTTAGATACGAGTTAATTTAATAAAAATGCAAATACTTGCATGTCATATTATTACAATATTACTTACATTATATTTCAATAACACACGTATCTTAAAGTTTATTACTTTTACCTACTTAGAGTTATTTATTATACTACGGAGAGTTATTTATTGCCTGCCTCTATAAATATAAATAAGTGGACTTCCCACGTAGATACAGGAAAATATTTTTACTTAAGTATCTTTGCATGCTTATTTAAAGAATTAATAAAAGATAACATACTTAATTACTACATAGTACGAAGAACGAAGGGACCTGACCACAGCTAAACTGGGAAGAAGGCAGGAGAAATAAGAACATAAGTACTTAATTATTAATTCCATACATGTGTAGCTACAGGGTGTTGCAAAATTGGTATACTAAGCCGAAACCTACATGTGCAGCATGTTATATCTAAGCCCAAAACTGAAATCAGAATTATGAAATTCGCGAAAAAAAAATATATTTCCATAGTAAAGTCACGTGACCAACAAAGTTTCTATGGAAAATGAAAAAAAAAATCGCGAATTTTCAAATTCTGATTTCAGTTTCGGGCTTAGATATAACATGCTGCACATGTAGGTTTCGGCTTAGTATACCCTTTTTGCAACACCCTGTATACTTAGACCGAACGATTCAGGGGGGTCACTGTCTAATCAACAAACAGCGAGATAGAGTCTAGTGGTTGGCGCTACAGTTTTGTTTTTTCTGAAGTTCGGAACGCTGCACGAACCACATCTCTATCTCGATTGCGTGACTGAATCGTGGCCCTTAGAGAGTGACCCACCTGCAGCGGTTAGTTTCGAGTAGTATCAATTGACTAGAGCGGTGAAAAAGGGTATCACAATGGATAATAAATTAGGACTAAGTTCACTTATTCGACACGACAGCGACACAAACAGTTGAACACCCAAGCTAGCCCAGCACCCAAGCACCAGAGAACCAATATTTGTATTTAAACAAACCTCTGTCCCGGCCGGGAATCGGGGAATCGAACCTAAGAGCTTCGTCGGCTTGTCAGTCAGTATAACTAGCTAGACCATCCGGACGTCAAACACATATGTTGATGTTCCCACATGGGATTCGAACTGGGGAACCCGAGCATAGAAGAAATATGTCAACCACAAGGGCTACGATGAGAAGCAGATATAGGTACACACTGCCGGGCAATGAAAAAGTTCCACTCACAAAATTGCGACAACAAACGACCCCAATTTTTTCAAAGATTAAATTTAAAATGGAACATAACATTACCGAATTTCATTGGTAATATCCTGATGCTCTGTTTAATGTATGTACTTCAAATGTTGCAGAAGACGGCATTAAGCTAGCCTTTTCCGTTTAATTAGTAATTTGATCCTTTTCTCAGTTACCTTTTCATTGCCCGTGAGTGTATAAATAGCGACACATAGGAACATTTATAGAAAGTTATTGACATTGGTTCAACTACTAGATAACTATAGGTGATATTGTATAGATATTACTAAGGCTTTTCCACAAACAATCTGACAGACTCTTGATTTGCAACCATCTTTTGTTTAATTTTAGATCTTGATAAAACCTTTACCTAATAGTAGTGTTGTGAAACGTAGATGATACAATAATTTACGTAGTTGATACAATAATTTCATAGGAGTAAGTACCTAAATACAGAACCAACCAACATTAAATAAAAAATGTTCCCCAGAGGGGTAGGCTGAGACTATGGACCTCCACGTGCCACGATCCTGACATATTGTACTTTTTTCGCTTAGCTCCTCTACATTCATCATAAATATTCTTCATACACACTCGTTGGTTTCGGAAGCTCCTGTTGTAACTATTTAGGTACCTAATGGATTTTATACATACTTACTCGTATATAGCAACAACGACAATTATCCTTTGAATATTTCCAAGTCTTAAAAGTTATTTGGTTTTCCTCTACGTAGGACGTTTTTCCGATGTAGGCAAATGCATAGTTAGCTGGTATATTTTCAATGTACGCTTTGGAATCTGCGCTGTGGTGTACAGGAAAAAATATGGTTTAAGTACCTAATTATAAATGAGGCGCCAGGAAGATCGTGGTATGATTTGATCCCGCATTATTAATTTTATTTATTTTATTTATTTATATTTTGGCAACAAACAGTCATTTACAATAAATTTTACACATAGATAGTGGTATTATTATAGACCTATAGTGCCGACAATAATCACAAACAATTGATTAACTTATAGCTAGTTGAAGTTGGGTGAGGTAGGTAACTACAGTCCATTAGCAGCCAGAGTACACTCGAGAGCAGCTAATCGAGTTCATACAGACTGATAATCATAAAAAGTATTTCGGCCGCCAAGCACACTCATACCGTCAACGAACTGCAGATATCTATGCGTTATTCATAATAGTAATAGGTATTATTATTACTTACAATATTTTGGTCAGTCTTGTTGAATGAGCGCAAGTGGTTAAGGTGATAAACAAGTTTTCATACTAAGTAGGTATTTATAAAGTTATTACAATAGGTAAGTAAATTATGTATTAAATAGGATATAAAAATGGGTATTTATACACGGCAAACTAGATTACCTGCCTATAATCCTAGCGTGAACAAACATGGGTTAGTAATTGGTACCCAGTACCGAGTCACAATTTAGTGTTTGAGAATAATTATCATGATTCATCCTTATCACAAAGTCTCCTAATTATTAGATGTTTAAACCTGCCATAGGCATTACTAAACAAAACAATATCGGATGTTACATCCATTAAGGGCCCGTACAGGGTGACGTGCCGCGCCAATTTTGGGTTTTCAATGCTCTTCACACAGCACACGCAGTGACACGCACACATGTAAGTTTGCACAGTGGGTCGATAAACTTTTACTCGCCAACTTTATTGACAATTATGTTCAAGTACATTTTGGGTGATTTTAGGGTAAGTAAGTATAATTCTTACTTACACTGGTAGGCACCAGGAAAGAGTAGAAATTAATAGGGGTACCACTTTACTCTATACTCGGAACCCGATTAGCTTTCTCAAACAAATGTGGTATTAACTTGTAGAAAGGTAACTAAAAGTATTAAAGTGTAGATAATAAGTTTCAGGCATCCTCCAGCCAACTGAACCCCGACGACAAAGCAAAGTAAATACATAGTGTCGCAAAAGGGCTATACTAAGCCAAAAGGGGATGACTCAAGGGGTCATTCTGAACAACTTTTGTTCTACGATTTTTGCAAATTCGCGAAAAAAAATATTCGTTTTCCATGGTAAAAAGTCACATGTCCAACAAAGTTTCTATGAAAAAGGTTTTTTTTTGTTAATTTCCAAAACTCGTAGAGCAAAAGTTCAGAATGACCCCCTGTCTTACTCCTTTTTACCCGACTGCCGAAGGAGGAGGGTAATGTTTTTTGATTGTATGTATGTATATATGTATGTTTGTCTGTTTCTTTGTTCCCTCCTGTAGCCTAAACGGCTTGATAGATTTTGATGTATGAGGTATTGTTAGAAGCGTATTGATGGCGCGATGGCTATAGGCTATGCTATGTGACGTTCCATTAAAATGTACATAGCGCCCTCTTGAGAACATAACGTGATGATCGAAAAAATAATAATTCAACTTTGCCGTCTAAGGTATCAAATGAAAGGACTTGATTTTCACATTACAAAAATATGCATATTGAAGGTATTTAAATAACAACACCAAAATTATTGAAATAAAAAATGATCATGAACTACCTACCGACGTAAAATTTCATAAAATAAAAACAACTAAAAAGTTACAAATAAAAAAATACAATTATAAAAAACTAAAAACCTGACTGTACGCTAAAAACATGAAAACGAGTCCCAATGTTAATGGAAAGTATCGCAGGCGGGGACCAACTTGACCGCCACTCAAGGCCGTTTTCTAAGTAACATTCAGCTAAATGGTGAACCCTCTGCTGGTATAATTTGTTTATATACTGCTTTTTCAATACCTGTAAGTACATTTTTTGGCAGCATAATATTTTTACTTAATTTTAGGGTTTTGAACGTCAAAAGAAAATAAGCAACCGTTATAGGATCTCTTTGTTGTCCGTCTGTCTGACTGACTGTCTGTCACCGCCCTTTTTCTCAGAAACGGGTAAAGATATCAAGCTTATATTTCGCATAGATGGGGAGTACCCCAAAAAAAATATTATGGTACTCCCTGTCCCACACAAGTAAATTGGGGCTTATATTTTTTCCAGTTATTTTGATGTGTATCCCTTTTTTTTCTTTGTTGTCTTGTATAAGTATGTGTTTCTTTTCTTTAAATCTGTATTTTTTTTGTTGTTGCTGTCTATGTGTCGAAAAAATGTATCTTTATCTTCAAATCACGCCATCTATCGTTTGTTTTTTTTTGTGGCTACTGTCTATAGAAGAAATTCCGTCATTGACAATTTTACGTTACGAATTTATTTTTATTTATTTTATTTTTATTTTTACATTTTCGTGGAGAATCAACAGCATTTTGTTAATAAATAATTATTACTTATGAACACATAACAACTTGATGCCATTAACAGAATGAACTTAGTAAACCCAGTAAACCTAACACATCCAGAGGAAAAACAAAATCTCTTTCTCTCTCTCTGAAAAACATACTTAATAGCCCAAACTCGATGCTTTTAGCTATTAACATCTTTGAAATAAAATTGAGCCACCACCGTGTTACTGCCCTCATCAGATCCTCACGAGACCATACCTCAACCAGCACCAAGAGACTGTATTTTTGATCCCTAACCTAATGTTCGTGCGTATTGTCATCACTTAGATCCATTCGCTATATTCCTGCTCCTCATCAGACCTTTACGAGACTGCTGTAATGTCAAGCGAGAACATTGCCCACTATCTAATTTAATTTAATGTATATTGAATATTAAGAATTATGCTTCCTCAATTTCAAATCAAATTATGTTGGTGTCATAAAAGTTGAAAAAGTGCAATGACAACCAATGTGCAGTGATTTTGTATCTGTACACGATAAGATCGCGAGCTGTCAGTGCTGCCTAAACCGACGTGACCCTTCTTTGGAGGCCAGCGGCCAACTGAGTCAAACGTCACTTGTGTTTATGATTTTATAACACAGAAAGCCGCCATAGATATTTGTATGAAGATTTGAGGGAAAAAAATTGCTCAAGTTTGGGATTAATTTACACAAAATAAGTGTGTGTTTATAAAAAAACAAGGTATTTAGCGCCTAGTCCAAGCCTTTAACTTTATAATATGATAAAAATCATATGAAAATTCTTTATAATTACGACACAGTTGTTACAATACGGGAGTGTGATTGACTGGTTTTTCTTGATATTCTGAAATTAATTTACAGTTATCCATAATCATTTACTTAAATTCGAATGATTCAGCACCTAGCTAGACTCTTCAACTACCTATGTGATTTTTTTCAAGGCTGTAGAGCATCATTTACTACATAATTCTATGACAATGCCAACCCTCGATTCCCTATTGCAGACCCTTAAGTTACAGAAATTGACATTATAAGTTTGTTGGCTCCTTATAAGAAAGCGGTTACGGGTATAGTTTTTGTTCGCATTAGGTGGCACAAACACATGTAGGTATTGATTATTTATTTAGTTTATTAAGTTTAATTATTAATTTATTAAGTACCTAAGTATTTATAATTTTAATCATTACTCACTCATGATCTCTGAAATCTCTTAAATTAGGGAGATCACAATAATTATTTACGAAAAATAAACGAAGAAAAGTATTGTGACACAATTGGTTGGTATTTGGTAAGAACCCTTAATATAACGAGATTGAGTCTACGCTCTAAAGCTTAGGAAAAACGAAATTTCAGAAAGATTTTTCATTTGATTGTGCAAAATATCATCGATTAAAGAAAGAAAAAGAAAAAAAGTATTCTAGAGCAAGTCGTATGTCCATTTGCAGGCAGCATCCAGGTATAACCTAGGTACAAATAAATCAAGCAAGAGTAAGTATAATATTTCTACTTTTAAAAAAAAAATCAGTGTAGGTTGGTAAAAAACAGATGTATGCTCTGAGACAATAATATGATGGTTTTACCATCGGTAGATCTGATGTAAACACTAACCCCCTTATTCATAGAAAAGTTACAATACGTTTTAACTAATTAACTGTTTTGTCCCTCTCTGTCAAAGAACAAATTGCACTTTGTCGGAGAGGGACAAAACAGTTTATTAGTTAAAACGTTTTGTAACTTCTCTATGAATAAGGGGGTAAGCATCTAGCCTTATTATATCAATCAATATCTGTTATCCTTTATAAGGAAGTATGAGATTTATAGAAGCCTTTGTACAGTGTTGCCCCAAAGGGACTGCAGTGGTCTACCTTGTTCAATTTATCTAGTCATTAGAGTACGAGTATTTAAAGAAGCAATATATTTTTTTATAAATGAATTAAATAATAAAATAGTGAAGTGGCTTAAAAAGTGATTAAAAATACTTAAGTATAGAATAATAGATTGTGCGTAAAACATAATTTAAGATAGATATTACACGTTTCACATGCCTAAAAAGTCAAGTGAAGTTTATCAATTCTCATATTTGCGTAGTCTTGTCGCCTCCGAAAATAATATCAAAGGCATTGTTTATATAAAACTAATCCCCTGATGAAATGTGACAAAAGATTTACTTTAGTTAAATAAGATTGCTTTATTGTTCCTCTCCCAGTCATCACTACGCAAGACTACACGAGTTTTGTATCATATCTGTAAAACTGTTCGTGGTGATAGTGTTTTGTTCTGGAAAAAGAGGAAAAAAAACTGCTAAAATGGGTGGAGTTGTGTACCAAATCCATGCATCTGTTGCATGTAAGTATCATATTTTATAAGGCACTACACTCAGGGATCTAGTTTAGCATGAGTGGCGCAAAACTTGTTCCTGGCCATGTAGCACGGGGCGCTATTAAGACGTGACAAAAGTTTTCCGTCGCGCTCGCTCTTGAGGCTGCGCGATGTGAGTGAGCGCGATGCACAACTCTTGTCACGTCTTAAATGCGCCCTGTACTAGCCCTTCTAGATAGGGCATGCTATGGTAGGCCCCCTATAATGCATGATATAATTAGTACCTACCTACTTACATTACATGAAATAGGAGAGTTTAGCTTTCTCGAAACACATTAAGTAACGTTTATAGTTATGTACTTACCTACCTATTGATTTTTCTCGTTAAATTTAGAATCCTAAATAGGTAGGGACAAAATTGAATTATATCATAAGTATTATCACTACAAGACCAGTTTAGAACAGTAACTGATACTTATCTCTACACAAATAGGTAAGTATTCCAAATTCGAGATCGATTTTATTATCTATGATTCCTACGATATTACGAGTATCATACTAAGACAATCATAGCGTCATAATATCAGTCATCATCTGTATAAAGATCGAAACTCTTATAACCTACGCGAATATTGGAACAATTTTAAAAATACTATATTTTACTTAATTAGCAGTAAGTACACACTTAGGTAACGTGCGTACATATGTCACGCAGATATGTGATTAGATTATTAGATTTACTCTAATGAACATGCATTCCTTACAATTTACAATAAGTGATGTGTAATAGTTAAGTATAAACATTTACAATAGACACCAATTCCCCAGAAAACCCTCGTCAAAATCTTCAAAACCAAACACAACATACCATCTATCACCTACAAACTTCCCTTTCAACAGGTTCATTCTATCTATCTATCTTTCCCCAGGTTCATTCGGCTGCTTCCTAATGGGCATGCTCAACACGTGGCCATCCTACACGCTGGACCTCTACTCCCACCCAAACACGACACTCCTGGAGCGTCCAGTCACAGACATGGAGGCTTCGTTGGTGGGCAGCCTCCCGTCGCTGGGCGCCATGGCGGGGTCGGCGGCGGCCGGGCTGCTGATCGACCAGCTGGGCAGGAAAAGGGGGGGCGTGGTCATGATGCTGCCTTTTGCGGTTAGTAGAAGCTTTGTTCTATGGAATCGACATCGAATCAGCATCATTACAAGACCTAAAGAGCTTTGAATTGCGAATCTATCGATCGATCGAGAGGTAAAAGAATCAGGTTAACTGGAAGAGAATGCTTTCAGCATTAAGTTCGCCTATGTACAAATTAATTTATGTGCAATAAAGAATTTAATAATAATAATAATAATAAATTCCAGACGATAGCAAAAGCTAAAGATGTTAGTAACACTAGCTCTACGATAGAAGATGGGAGGAGGAAAGGGGTGGAGTGGTTATGATGCTGCAGTTTGTGGTTAGTAGTAGTTGGGTTACGTCGAAATTGGTTCTGTTTTTTAATCAAAACTATGATTACCAGTATCGGCTTTGAATTATGAATCTGGACTTGAAAACTTCGTTCGAACTTAAATCTAATGCTGGCTTAATCGCCTTGACAGCATATGAACAGATATAAGAAGAGATTCTGATTATTTAATTCAGTTTTCAATTCTTAAGCTCTTTGTTTCATATCAAAATAGGTCCAGTTATAGTAATAGGAATACGGATAAGTAATTGTAGGGTAAACACTAACGAGCGATCGTAATAGTTACCATAGATGAGGAATTGTGGAATCAATCGATCAAAAAATTATACCTCAGCAAGATCTACTCTACGTACATTAATCAGAGGGGTCAGTCTATCTTACGAACTTCAAAGTTTCCATGTTAACCACGTCTTTATCTCGTTTCATTGAACGAGCCGATTGCATGACACCTCTCGTTGGTTATGTTTTTGTCGAGCTAGAGTAACCATTCTGTGTGCTGACTGTACCGGTCTAAGATTAACATAATAGTTATCTCCATAAAACCTGTAATTGTGGGAAGGCACAGGTTTTAAATTGTAATTTAAACATTGCTAATTTATTGATTACAGGAAAATACTTGATGAAAACCGCAGTGTTTTACTTGTATTATGAATTATGATTACGATGGCTATGTAGAGGATTGTTTCGCTTTGGACATTGAACTTATTAAAAAAACTACATTTCCGGAGCTAGGTATACGTTTTTACTAACTTTTGAATTTGAACCAATTTTTATGAAACAAAGCTAATAACACTTTCTACTACTGGGCACCCCACGGAACACTCTACAATACATCTCTATAGTATAGTACAACTATAGCATAACACATCACTAAAGATATAGTTACATATAGGTATGTATAGTCGTGGTTAGCGCATCGCTCTGAAACTTTGGAAAAACCATTGAACATTATTCAATGGTAAAAACAGACGCCCAGGTGCTTTAGACCCCCGCAAAGAATATACCTCTATGTACTTTTATTATACCTAGACCTCCTCCTCTTGCAGATATCCTGGGCAATAGTGGAGGTATCCCGCTCGGCTCTGCCCATCCTCATAGCCCGCTTCGTGTCCGGCGTGGCGGGCGGCGCGTGTCTGGTCTTCGCGCCCATCTTCATCAGCGAAGTGGCTGAAGACTCCGTCAGGGGAACCCTGGCTTCCTGTGAGTTTGTGATGATGGGATTGGCTTGTAGGTGTACCTAAGGAACCCTACTGGCAGGGTGACGTGGAAGCGATGACCCTACCAAGGAACCCTACTAGGTGACGTGAGGGAAGCGAAAAAGGTAGATTGGAATCCTTGAGGTTAGGTGATGATTAAGAACTGATCCTATTTCTGGACGACTCTGAGGAAAAAGCGATTTCTGTGCTTATTTAAAACAGGCTGGGAAAATTAAGTACTCGGGAAAATACTACCACGTGCTTTGAAGGTGAAGGAAATATCATGAAAGAATCACGTGAGAACAAAACATACAGCGAAAATGATGATGGCTCGCTTTATTATTATTTATGAATCGACTATGACTAAACTCTCTGGGGATTGCAGTCGTGAGACGGCATTATATATTATATCTAGTACCTAGGTACTTAATTAGTTATGTATTTTTATGTGAGATTAACATATATGATGGACTCTTTCGTTAAATTTGGTACCCTAAAATCACAACTTTTTCTTGTAATTTTAAGAGTACTTCCATCGTCTGCCGTAGTCTCGCAAAAAATCATTTTCTGAGTGGCCGTACTGCTCCCAGGTTTAATACTGCTGTACCTGTACTGCTTCCAGATCCGATCCAATAGTGCTGTACTGCTTCCAGGTCCGATAGTGCTGTACTGCGCGGGCGCCATGTTCTCGTACCTGCTGGGCTGGTTCAGTCGGTACCACGCCATCGTGTGGGTGAACCTGGCCACGTCGGTGCTGGGCGTCGTGCTGATGGGCACGGTAGGAGAGAGCCCCGTGTTTCTGCTCAAGAAGAATAGGGAAGAGGTGAGACTTAATCAACTAGGTTTCAACTTTTCAACGTTCCTTTAAAAGTTTTGAAGTAACTCTCCTAGTTGATATTGGCTTAAAAAGACCTATCAAACTGTTATCTGACTAGGCGTGGATCTATCAAAAGAGGATCTGGATAAATCTTTGTAAAGATTTATACTTAACACAGATTTCATTTCCTTTACTGACCGAGAGCCTAATAGATTCTGAACCAGACTCTTCTCCCTTTTGACTTCACTTTGGTTATGGTCAACTTCCCTGGCTTCCTACTCAACCCTTTACCTTAAATTACTCTCTAGGAGGCGCGCGAAGCCATCGCCCACTACCGCGGCGCGACGGCCAGCTCCAAGCTGGTGCTGGAGGAGTTCAGTCGCCTCAAGCACCAGCTCTGCCCTGCTGTCGAGCTCATCACCGTTACTAGTGCTGGTCAGTACAAAGCCTGTAGCTGTAATGTAGGTTGGGATCACACGAAACAGTGCCTGTAGCGGTCAAAGGGTGGAAACGCAAACATACCATTGCGAATTTGCTACTTACAGTTTTGGGTTCAAGAAAGCAATCAGGGGATCGCATGATTGCAGGATGTTAAAATCTCTTTTTCTTGTTTCGAAGACAAAGGGGTTGTTATTTAGTGAAAAGATTGGGTGTCCGTTTACCAGACGCACTTTATGGTACAGGCGATACAGCCTATGTTATGTATGTCGTTTGTTGAAACTCCTGATTTAAAAAAGCCAAAACTATGAATGCCCCCTCTAACTTATGCGTATGCGTATTTTCAGAGACAGAGAAAACCCCTGAAGAGTCTGAGAAGGAAAAGCTGAACGGAGAAGAGACGGTCGCCAACCAGGAGAAGTCGATGCAGACCGTCGTGGACACCGTGGAGCCCCGAATGCCCGCGTGGAAGATGCTGTGTAAGTTATTGATCATAATAATGGTCATATATCTAGCTTTCAATATCCTAAATTTCAAGACTTGTTGATAGATATTTCTTTTAATACTATGTGTTTGTTGAACAGATGTTTCGCGATCATCTAGTCAAGCATTCAAGGTCGTCGCCATCCATCTTACTATGCAGGTAAAAACTCCCTTTAAACCTTGAGATAATAACTCTGATAATAGCCGACTCCGATTTAAAAAGGTCGTCTCATATTCTTCTGAAGTTTACCGACGGGTGTGCTGGACGTTTTAAGTAGCACCTAAAGTTTATGCATCACTCAAGAAGGCTCTTACAGTGCACCCCAAAACCTCCGCAACTATCTAGTTATACTCCATTCTTCTTCCAGGTGTTTATGGGCATAGTCCCAGTGCAAGTGTACGCCAAGGAGCTCTTTGCCACCGCCGCGCCGGACCTCTCGTCCAACCTGTGCTCCGTGCTGTTCGCGATAGTACTGCTCGGCGGGAGTATCGCCACCGCCGCCGTGGCTGACAAGACTGGACGTAGGGTGAGGGCAATTTAATTGTTTATTGCACAAAGTAAATTGGTACAAAGGCGAACTTAATGCTAGTAGCATTCTCTACCAGTTTACCTTTGGTTTTGGTTTAAGCATTCGTTACTTTCGTTGGTAACCCACCAACGAATGCTTAAACCAAAGGCGTCTCCTTACAGCCGGCCTAATCTTGCTGGCCTCTTATTCAACCACCTCCTCTCTGCACAGTTCCTGCTCATCAGCTCATCAGTCTTGGTCGCCATCTTAATGGCAGCTCTGGGCTTCTCTCTGCAGACCCACCTGCAGCCGGCGTGGATCTCTCTCTCTCTCTCCCTCTCTCTCTTATGCAACCCCCTCTCTCCCACAGTTCCTGCTCATCAGCTCATCAGTCCTAGTAGCCATCTTCATGGCAGCCCTGGGCTTCTCGCTGCAGACCCACCTGCAGCCGGCGTGGATCTCTCTCTTATTCAACCAACACCTCTCCTCCACAGTTCCTGCTCATCAGCTCGTCAGTCCTGGTCGCCATCTTCATGGCAGCCCTGGGCTTCTCACTCCAGACCCACCTGCAGCCGGCGTGGATCGCGGCGCTGCTGATCCTGCTGTACTGCTTCTCGTTCAACTGCGGCGCCGGGACGGTTCCGTATGTGCTGCTGGCTGAGGTGTTTGTGCAGGAGGTTCGTTTCAGGAGTTTTTTTTATTACTTGATTATACGTAAATAGACAACCTTTGATGGAAAGAGACTCTTAAAACATATAAATAGGTAGGTACTCGTATTTGACATTGCTATATTTTTTGGATTAGGAAGGCTGACGACTGAGAAATTGTGGCTATATCCTTCAGAGGATGATTAAGGTCTGATGATGATGTTAGTACTGAAATTTATAATTTATCCCGATGGTCCATTTTATACAGATTTCTGAACACCATTTAGATTTGGTGTCGGTAAACAGTCTCAACTTAACCTTCACCAAAAATCCCTCACCACCCCACTCACCTACCCCTCTTCTTCCCCAGGTCCAAGGCCTCGCGTCCATGATCCTGATAGAGCTGGTCTGGTTCCTCAACTTCGTCATCATAGCAGTCTTTCCCTTCGTGACCAAACTGCTCGGAATCCACGGAGTATTCTACGTCTTCGCCGCCATGGGCGTCGGCAATGCGCTACTAGGCTACTTCATCGTGCCAGAGACGAAGGGACTGTCAAACCAGGAGATCCAGGAAGCCTTCTTAAGACGGACGAAGAAATGAAGGGTTTAGGTTAGGTTTTAGGTCTTTGATTGGATGGTTTTGTGTTTGGTTGGAGAGAGATTTGAATGTAAGATGGCTGGATAGAGTTTGGTTGTGAATTTGTGATATACTTATTGGTAACGATGTGTACTTAACAGAAGAAGTGGTCAACTTACTAAGTTATCAATAAAATAAGATGTTTATTTTGATACTCAATATTGTGAATTTAACTGATTGTGTGGTATTTTGTACCAAGTAGGGTAACGTAACGTACCTAGGGACATTTTCGACTACCCCAACTTTGAATGAAGCTATCGCAGCGTACAACTAAGATATTAATGTGAAATTTTCTTTATTCGGTAGGATATATAATCTATTATCACTAGTATTTGTGCTAAAGCTTTAGTGTGGCCAGATTTTATTAAATTAAGATAAAAGTAAAAATGCTTGTTTTGACCCAAGGTACGTTACACGTTTGTACCTTGGGACACTGTTTCCTATAGCTTTGTACTATGGAAAATTTCAATTTCTAAATAACGCCTTATATCTCTGTTCTTATTGATTTACTGCATCTCTTTTCTGTCTAGTTTCACTCTGGCACTAATAATAACAGAGATATAAGGCGTTATTTAGATGTTTGCATTTTCCATAGTACAAAGCCATAGGAAACAGTGTCCCAAGGTACAAATTTAATCGTGTCCCAAGGTACAAAAAAGCAATATTTAACCAAAATTTAAATATCTTTATTTTTAATTAATAGGAATCTTTCAAATAATTGCCATGTCATAAAATTCAATAACTGAAAAGTTATACGTGACATCCATGTCTTTATTTTGAGCATGCCTCAATGAGATAAAGCAACACAAAAAACTATACAAAAGCTACTTTTGACTCCAAAAAACTTCATATTGTCTTCACCACACACTCGATGCTGGTATGATCACGAGACTCACTAGTTTTACCAAGCGAGTAAAATACTATGCCAAGGGTAGAATTTTAATGTGTTTATTTAGCCGGTTTTTAAAATACAATCAATGTCCCGAGGTACAAGCGTCCCAAGGTACGTTACGTTACCCTACCTATCTCTATCAATTTGCCTATTGTAAAAGAAACATAATTCCTATTCCTCATAGTTTTTGGGAATTCAATCCGTGGAATCTATTAGAGTGGAAGCTTGAGTTAATTATCATGAACAGCAATATTAATTATCATCCTCCGAAGGGGCAAGACTTGTTATTTATAAATGGCAGTAAGTAGAGCGTTGGTGTTTTATTTGTAACTAGCTGTTCCCGCGCGCTTCGCTTCGCCTTAAAAAGTTTTCCCGTGGGAATTCCGGGATAAAAAGTAGCCTATGTTCTTTCCCAGGGTCTAAACCGTATGTATACCAAATTTCATTCAAATCCGTTCAGTAGTTTTGGCGTGAAAGAGTAACAGACATACAGAGAGACAGACAGACAGACAGACAGACACAGTTACTTTCGCATTTATACTATTAGTTAGGATTAGGATAACTAATGAATGAAAATAACAATAATGTATAAGTATGTAACTAGTTATTTAGTTGTAAGGAAAATTACAGGTTTATGTGTGCAATCGAATGGAGTTGTAAAAACTGAAATAAAAATATAAATTATTGTTGAAGTAAATTTATTTTTCGATTTTATGTATAGCTGGACCAGCGTGGTGGGAAATGGTCCTTACTATTTATAGCTTTAATTTAAAGCTTAGAAAGGCGGTTTAGAACTTGGGGATATGCATAAAGGTTCTACTCGAGAGAGCCAGGGTAAGGGTACTTACACCCCCACAGAGAATAGAATAGAATAGAATAGAGGGATACCTATAGATTTAGATAAAAACTACCGATACCGAATAAAATACCGATAGAGTGGGGTTGGTCACAATGTGAAAACCACAAACAAAAGAGCTTTATCTTCATAGGATAGGTGTTATAATACATTATACATATTATAAGGGTAACGGTGTAGGCAAAGGAGAATAACAGCGCATTTTCCAAGTAAATAACATTCAAGTTTACTTCGTCTTCTTCAGCCTATAGCAGTCCATTGCTGGACACAGGCCTATCTCAAAGCACGCCACTGTATGGGGTCTGTAGTATTCCGCATCCAATCATCCAATTTATTATGTACTCGGTAACTAAGTAGATCTATAATTCATAAGTAGGCTGTACATAATAAAATATAATTATAATTGTAATATAATATAATTGTAATTGAAATAGGAATTTGATGAAAATAAAACAAACGCTTTCATACAAATCTTTAATAACATTAAATTTACAATTCCTCCCTCACGCTTCAACGGCCTTCACCTTCTCAGATTCCCTCTCCTTCTTCGTCTTCAACTTCTCGTAAATCTCTTCCAAGCTCCTCTGCTTAGTCTCTGGCAGTTTGAAGATGACATAGACGCTGTTCACCAGACACACAGCTCCGAAGAAGTAGAAGCAATACTCTATGCCGATGCTATTGGCCAGAGGTTTGAAGGTCAGGAGTTGCACGAAGTCGGTGGAAGAAGCCAGCCCCATGGTCACTGCTGAGACTGAGCTGCGGTACTGTGGATGAAATAATTGTAGACTGTTATTAATTTGTGGGTACAGGTTAGGAGATAGGAAATAGGTGTAAGCTTGTACCTTCTTCTTAGGGTTTGCACCGTGTTGAAAGGAACTGTCAGCCAAATTAATATCAGGCGCTGCCGCTGGTTGTCCAGCATGCGCCGGAACTTTTGGAAGCCTTTTTCTGTGTAAGTACTCCAATGGTTAGCTGAAGAAGGTTGCGGCTGACCTATTCTGGTTCTCCTTGGTAGAATAGAGGCCACTTCCAAGTACTTATTTCTATGTAGAAAGCCGGAAACAACTTAACACTAACCTTAAACGAAAAGATCTCGTTCATCACAACCATAGAGATGGGCTGCAGCCCAGCCGCGTCGCAGAAGATGCAGAGACACAGCGCGGACACGGGCAGCCAGCCCGGCGCCGGCACGCCGCGCGCGCGCAGCACGAACCACGACGCCAGCACACACATGCTGGCGCCGGAGATGAGGGACGAGGACTGGTTGGAGCTTCAGGGTGTCGGTTGTGATAGATACTAGAGCTAGACAAGCGTTTGCTTACTGTATTCGTCAGACAGCTCAGTCGCTGACTGTCCAGGTGTCAAGGGTGCGCCAGACGCATACAAGCAGGTGTTTGTTATCTATAGTAGTATCTATATATACATCATTTGATAGCCTCCATCGTCCACCCCAATGGTTAGCTGAAGAAGGTGGCAGCTGGCCTATTGTGGTTCATAGTAGAGAACTCTTTCAAGTATGTCTGTGTAGAAAGCAGGCAAACAGCAAAAAAACTAACCTTAAACGAGCCAGCCAGATTAATCTCCGTTGCTGGTTGTCCAGAATGCGCTGGAAATTTTGAAAGCCTCTTTTCGTGTAACCCAATGGTTGAAGCTGACTTAGCTGATCTATTGTGGTTCTCCTTGGCTATTTAGAAAGCAGGCAAACGATAAAACACCAACCTTAAACGAAAAGATCTCGTTCATCACAACCATAGAGATGGGCTGCAGCCCAGCCGCGTCGCAGAAGATGCAGAGACACAGCGCGGACACGGGCAGCCAGCCCGGCGCCGGCACGCCGCGCGCGCGCAGCACGAACCACGACGCCAGCACACACATGCTGGCGCCGGAGATGAGGGACGAGGTGAAGAGCAGCGGCTGAGGGGAGAGGAAATAAGAGATTATTGCTTTTGAACTATTTGTGAAAGAATATTGGTTGTTAATGGTAGTAGTAGCGCTGGTTTGTTACCAGCGAAAACTCGTTCAGAAGGAGTAATCGGGTAACGTACCCAAAAGCTTGTCACAAAAGGAATGGTGAATCTAGAATCTACCAATGATGAGTTGTTAGCAGTTTATGTACCTAATTATGTAGGTAAAATGTGAAAAACCAACGCTGTTTATAAAGCACAAATCCACATTGGACTAGCATGAAATGGTCACACAACCGGTTCGCCGTCTCCACTACAAGTTTGTCAATCACGAATCATCATCATGATGCCTACAAATCTTCAAAACCCACCTTCCTCCCAGCCTTCTCCACCACGCTGCTAGCTAGCGCACTGCCAGCCACCTGCACGGCGCCCAGCATCATGGCCTGCTGGTTGGGGGACAGCACTAGCCCCGAGTCCGCTAGCTCGAAGATGTAGGCCGCGAAGTTGAGGACCGGGTTGGCGCCGCAGACTTCGCGGGCGAGGGTGACCGCGAGCGCGATGTAGAACGCGCGCCGGAGGATCTTGTCGCTCCCTGGGCAATGGTAGTTTGTTTATATTGCAATGTGTAGGATTACAAATGACGTAAGATGTACTGAGCTTAGTGGTTAAAGTGTTTTCTACCTGACAAACTGTGGGGGGTAAGGAACATAGGATCGATTTATGATAGTCAAAATGAATTTAATCTAACTTTAGATTGCCTGATCGGATTTTGGGTCTATCAATGATTAAATTCCATACTTAAATTAATTAAGTCCACATACAAAGACTTAGGTAGACAGAACGACGAAAGATGGACCATAGCGTGGCCTGAAGACGGTAGGAGATGGAGAGGTAGTCATGTGACATCAGTCGGAACCGAATCATTTCTCGTTAGGGAAGTCTAGATACACCTAACAGTGGGTGATAATGGTTGGTGGGCTGGCAATGATTACGAAGCTACAAAGCATACTCACAAATAGCTTTCATAGCGAACTTGCTGCTCTCCTTGTCATTATCCTGTTCCTTCTGCAGCGTGTCTATCTCCGCCTTCACCAGCGCGCTGTCCTCGCGCGAGCAGCGCAGCCACGCCACCACGCGCGCCGCTTCCTGCGACAGAGGATAGGCTTTTAGAGATGTTAGAGTGGGATATATTGAGGATAACTTGTCCCTCTGGTTTTTAAAAGATGATATTTCGCTGCAGCTCTATATTATAATCTCTGAACGTCAAGTGCCTTTTATAATCTATCGCGTTGCATATTAAAACGTAGAGAGGTCTCACTATGATTGGCATGATCGTTTTCGGTAAGCTATAGTGACCTGAAATAATTTTCGGTAATATGTGTAACTATGTATACTTATAGTGAGTTCAAAAGAAATTGAGTTTAGTTTAGATGCTTCTTCAAAGTCAGTCCGAAACAGCTTGGTAAAATTTAATATGTAGGTACTTAAGTAGTTTGCTATCGCCGTAATATAACCGCTGGTTTTAGGGTAAATGTGAGTGAAATCTACCCCCCACTAACCTCCAGCTCTCCATTCTTGACCAGGTAGGAGGGGGACTCGGGCATCATGAGGAACAGCACGATGTGCACCGCCGGCAGCGCCAGGCAGAACCACAGGCAGCCGCGGTAGCTCAGGTAGTCGCCGACTAAGTACATCAAGAGG
The DNA here is from genome assembly GCF_932276165.1 of Plutella xylostella. NCBI lineage: Eukaryota > Metazoa > Arthropoda > Insecta > Lepidoptera > Plutellidae > Plutella > Plutella xylostella. The sequence continues at coordinate 8,406,611 of NC_064000.1, read as the reverse complement.
ATACCCTATCGTGTGTCTCTAAAAACGTACGTCATAAAGTAAGCCCTGCTTTATTTGAATTTGTTTACTGTGCTTTTCACTAGATGGCGCTGCCGGATACATTCTACTCTGCGGGATGGTTGTTTCTAACAACCATCGAACAAAACTTCTAAAGTTTAGTGCGACAACCTACATTAATTACGTACTTAACTATTCGGTCCCTCGAGCCGGATAAATGTTAAATCGTAGAGAAGTCGCATTATCAGTCTTGTGCGACAAACTACATTAATTACTCAACCATTTGGTCCTCCGAGACGGTTTTTGGATAAATGTGAGTGACATCTACTCCCCACTAACCTCCAGCTCTCCATTCTTGACCAGGTAGGAGGGGGACTCGGGCATCATGAGGAACAGCACGATGTGCACCGCCGGCAGCGCCAGGCAGAACCACAGGCAGCCGCGGTAGCTCAGGTAGTCGCCGACCACGTACATCACGAGGTTACCCGTCGTCTGACTAAGGACCACCTGCAAGTGGACTTGAAGATAAATAACTCGCTAAGGTACCGTCCAATAAGCGAAAATAGAAACGGAAGTGTGAAATGAAGCTTGGAATGTGTCTTTCTGAGCAGTTTCTTTTCTCCTTATAGATTTGATGAAATGTGTCGGTAACTACATAAGTAGTTGTTTATTGTGACTTGAAAGAAATCATTCAATTTATAAATAGTACAGAGCGACAAGGCCATATTAATTGACTTCTTAAAATGGGCACAAACACTACAACAACAAAAAACAAACACTCATCTCTCGTATCTTACAGGACCAAAGAATATCGAAGAACGATAATTATTAGGTATGTACTTTTATGGTTACATAAAAGACTTAGAAACATAATTGACTACATTGACCAACAAATTATAATACCCGTAGTAGTTCGATGATTTATTCACGAGCAATGAAAAAGTTCCACCTGTGATTGCCGTTCCATAAGCCAATGGAACTTTTAATTGCTCGCTTGATTGTACAATATCAATGAATAATAGTCGCCTGTATCTAAAAGTAAGTAGGTATCATAAAATCTCACCAGCGACCCCAGCGTCCCTCTGATGGAGTCATCGCTGATCTCCTTCACATAGACGGGTGCAACCACGAACGCGGCTCCCATGGCCAGGCCGAACACCGCGCGGGCAGCGATGAACGCCCAGACTTCCATGGAGGAGAGCTTGATCACCCAGCAGATCTGGGGAGGAGACAATGATTGTAGATCAACGAGGACTCGGGTGTACCCTCATAATAATATTCAGTGGTTTGTGTGGATGCTAAGTTTTATCCTGTCATTCACTTGGGAAACTGGTTAAGGCCAAGGGAAGGTCGCGGGAAATGTGAAGGATGGATTAAGGGTAATCCAAATTAATCAGGTGTGTTTTAGGCAAGGTTTTCTGCAGGTTGGCAATGGTCTATGTCCCACAGAAGATGAATATGTAGATGAAATGGTGTTACAACCAAAAGTACCTAAATACCAGATACTAGTGGCGAAGGTTTCATTTATCTGTATGGGAAGCGGGGTGTGAAATAGGTAAGTAGGTACCTACTTATCATGAACTGTCAACCCAACAGAGAATCGTCTTGGTTGGACCCTTCGCCACTGCTGCACCTATACCACATATCGCCATACACGGACGCCATCCCGGACACCTGCGAGATGGTAATCACGACGCCACATACCGCCATACAGCTGGACATGCCGAGCAGCGCCGCCTTCCTGCCGAGGCGCTCCTCCACGCCGGCGAACAGCAGCGTGGCCGGGATGCACACCATGTACGACACGGACGCCATCCAGGACACCTGGAAGAAGTCATTAAGGTCAGGATGAGGGTTGATGGCTGGTTGATGCCAAAAATTAAAACGCCCGTGTGAAAGACTCTAAAGAGGAATTTCATGCAGACGATGTACTCGTAAGGACGATAACACCATTCAGAAGTTAGAGGATATCAGGGTAGATACCTGGTTTCTCCTTACAGCAGTCAGAGTATGAGTATTTAAGAGGAGGGCAAGCATTTCCCATTCATCCAGGTGGCAATGAGCCAGGCTATTAAGGTGGTCGATAGCTCCAGCTGCTAGTTTGATCTTTAAAATAGCTGGTGAAAGATATGTAAATCTGTTTAGGAATCGTGGAGCTCTAGTCGCCAGTGCCTGAAGTGTAAGTTTAGATTAATTAATTTACTCAAACGGAAGTTGAATGGAAGTGATTGCATTTGTGATTGGGCTTCTGTCATTTGTTTCGGCAATACTACAGACACAATTTTGTATGTAACAATTAGTTGGCATCCTTTTTACGCACAAAACATCCAAACTTACACCAAAAACATCAGTATAAACTCATTACCACAGTGTCGCTGAGCGGCGCGCCGGCGGGCGACTGGTCGGACTGCAGCAGCAGCGTCATCGGCGACATCCAGCCCACCGCCGCGCCGTACGCCAGCACCGCCAGGTTTACTGCCAAACGAGGAGGCACCATCAGTTATTGTTAATGTTCTGAAGAATTATTGAAAATATAAGGGGCTTTACCACAAAAACTTACACCGTTTACAGGTGTTTAGCGCTGTCAAACGCCTACAATATCTGTCAAATTTGGTTTTAACCAGTGCTTAAAGTTTTTTGTGATAGTACATAGTTACAGAAGATGTCTTTCGCACCGATTCAATGACAACTGGCGAGCTACCGCAGCAGTGTATAAGGTAAAAATAGACCTAAGAGATTGCATGAAAAATAAATTTCATTGGTCGATTTCTACCTCGCACGCCGCTCCGCTGGCTCGAACAGGTCATGAAGCTTTGAGCCCTACGGGAACTCCCTTACGCTACTTATATAAATACCTAATTATACCTAGCTTTTCAATACCCTGCGGGAATAGGAGTACGCAAGCTCTGTCTTTCAAAGCCAGATTGCCTTTCAGCAAACATTCTAACCATGTTAGATTCAGACAATGCTAACTTTGCAACGGGTAAAATATGGTTAGTGTATGGTTATTTAACTAGTATCCCCGTGGAAGTAAAAATTTCCATGCCATGTGGTATCCCTACATTAATTACAGAAATTACAAGGATGTCTATTAGGTATGTTTTTGTTGTTTCTGTTGCAAAAGTTAGTGTTTTCGGAATCTATGCTGGTTTTAACTTACGGTAACTAGTTTCACAAGGAAATACAACACACGAGAAAAGTATTATAATAATAATAATAATATAATCTTTATTTGCACACCATGAAACATAACTTAAAGGACAAAGGCAGGGTTCTAAGGACGTTTTGTACCACTATGGAAATGACGGGTTCCGTAATGAAAGTACCATGATTAGAGAGACACTGTACAGGTACACAAGTCAATTAATTACTAGATTTTTAGAAGCTGGGAGAAAAGAGAAAAACGGAAAAAAAGAATCTTTAAAATGTAGTCGCAATGGAACGTAAACATTCATACAGGAAGAATGGAACGTCAAGTGAAGTATTGTTTATGCCAAGTACTCTGTGATTTACGTCATAAATGTCTAGGTTGGATCTCAGTATAATGATAAAAATTGACAAACCAGAGCAGAAAAATTGAAATGATAAAAAAATGTGTCATGTCAACAACTAAACGTCAACACCATGTCAACACTTGAACAACACAAGACGAACAACGTGAATAATAATTTGATAACAATATGTTAGTTATACCAAGTTATATGTTTACGTTTAAATAAATACGGGACGTGCAACGTACATAATAAATATAATGATTTTATTAATATTATCGACTAGATCAGGCTACTACTTTCATCATGGAATAATGTTATACTTATCCAACTTCTGAAGTTTTAAATTGCCATTCCGCAACAGGGATCTGCTATGCCATTTCGAAATGCTATATGTAAAGGTTCTACTATATGTGTATGCATTTGGCGAGTAATGTAATGAAATAAAATATACTGTTTAAAAGATCATTGTTTTATTTACATAACATAATTTGCCTGGAATCAACTTTAGGAATTTTATGTTCCTATTACCTACTCTATTCTATTCTCTGTTGGGGTGTAAGTACCTGCACCTGGCTCTCTAGATATGCTAAATCTAGATAGGTATGCAGGTTTCCTTCACTGTAAGTGTGATGGTATACATTTTAATTAAATTCAAAGAACACATTGGTACATGTCAGCGCCGGGATTCGAACTGCAGAACGCAGTTGCTCTTCTCATATTTGACTTAGGTATTTATCATCCTATGGTTCATAGAAAATATTGTCAGGATTTTGCGTGTTCTTGTTCTGCTGCTTCTGCAGGTTCCTGATGAAGAAGTGGGACTGGAGCCTGCCGGGGAGGTGGAACAGGAACCGGGTCTGGTTCTCCCCTTTGTCACATTTGTTCTATATCTTCAGCAGTTTCAGCGGTATTCAAAATATTAAATAATTAGGTTAGGTAATGGAAAATGAAATAACAACTACTATGACAAGATTGACAAGCAAGATTCAGTGTTATTAGATTTAAATATTCAAAAAATATCGATTATAGTGAATCGAATAAAGAGAAAAAGAAAATGGTTTACTATGGATAAAAGTCTTCAAGACTTAAATATAATGATATTTTATAAACCAAATGTACTAGTTTTGGCACAAATAGTACCAGAACATGTAATTTATTGATAAATAAAATATCTTTTGTATTTAAGAATGTATCGATATTTCTATTCGATTACTTTTTTGCTCGGATTTGCTGGTAATATTCCGAAATTCCGAGGTCTGGCACCACTGTTGTTACGTTCCGTTCTCTATATGTTTGTTTTTACGTTCCATTATCCTTAGATTTAAATATTCTTCATTTATCATTTTTTCTTTTCCCCCGACTTCTAAAAATATTGTAATTACTGAAAATACCTTATCTACACTGTATTAATAAATGGTGAAAACATGGTTCTGAAACGCTCCAAAAAAAAGGCGGTACGCCCACTGCCGTTCTCCTTTAACTTAATTAACATACATGCACAAATGGCGGTCTTATCGCTAAAAGCGATCTCTTCCAGACAACCGTTGTAGGTAAAAAGTTAAACATTGGAAAAGGGCACTCAGGTGTACTTAATTACGAAATTAACAACTAAAAACAAACAAAATTATAGGTAAGTATTTATTTGCTTATATACCTAATTAGTAGGTAGTATTAACATTTTTATCTAACATTTATGTAATACCTACATAATTTTAATTACTTATCTTTAATTGAACATCATAATGTTTGATGAACTCAACTAGGTAATAAAACAATTGTTTGCAGTAGCTCAACGATTTAGAAATAAATTTGATTATAATATTTATCTTATTATCTTATAAATCTGTTCGTGATTTCATGTCACATGTGTTTGTGTGTTTCTATTTGCATATAACTAATTCTACTGTAACACCTAACTAAGTAGGTACCTATCTATACCTAATAATACCTACATAATATATCATTTAAGTAATTAAAAATAAAATACAATAATGCCTAATGTGAACAGGCAAACGTAGCGTGGGACGCCATCCGGCTAGCTAGACCGGCAACCTTAGGCCCGGGTCTCCTATTACGCGCCGTAGGTTGCGTCCAGCGTCAAGCCGTAGGCCGCGTCACGATGCTCACTACGTCTAAGCGCCAACGTCGGCGTGTGAGGGAGACCGCATCAGTACATTTCTATAGTGAGCATCGTGACGAGGCCTACGGCGTGACGCTGGACGCGACCTACAGCGTTAATAGGAGACCCGGGCCTTAGACAGATAGCGGGTAGTGTCTGGATCTGGATGAGGAAGGCCGAGGACAGAATGTTGTAGCGCTGCATGCTTGGTAGAGCCCTATGTCTATGGACGATTATGGGCTGTTGATGATGAGTCAAAAGTCTTCCCAAAACCTAGCTATTCTATTCTATTCTATTCTATTCTCTGTGGGGGTGTAAGTACCCGCACCTGGCTCTCTCGAGTGGAACCTTTGTACATGTCCCCAAGGTCTAAACTGCCTTCCTAAGCTTGGACCATTTCCCACCACGCTGGTCCACTGCGGGTTGGTGCTTCACATATCTAGATGTGCTAGATAGCAAGCTTAGATGGCAAATACAAAAGTTTGGTACATAGGTGTCCATGTGTTTTTTTTCAATTTCAAGTTAAATGAACCAACCGATCTTTGTAAGTGATAATAAAATTATGAACTCACTACAATAATAATATGCTGCTGAACATTGAAAGGCCGTTTCCCTGAAAGACATCAAATTTGATTTACACAGCAAGTTGAATTATTTAACGATATCGTAACGAATTCAATTCACCACAGCTATTTAAACTTAAATTTAAAATCCGTATGTTCCGGTGAACAAATATAGGCCCCTCTCAAGAAGCGATACTTGATAGACAAAAGAATACCTATGTGTTATGAATATTTATTCAACGTATAACACGAACTAATTATACATATTACAAAATCATTTTTGCATATTTGCCTAAACAAATATCTGCCCTACAGGGGATCGAACCCAGGACCTTCGAGCCAGCTGTCAGAGTCTCTAACCACGCCGCCATCCGGTCGTCTTCGGCCTTCCTCATTCAATCAATACCAGCTACGGTCCTGCCTGAGGACCGATCGAATTCAGCAGTAGCACATAAATACACACCGGTCAAAATCATAACCCTCCTTTTCACTTCAACGTTGTCGGGTAAAATTAATATAGACTCGAATTTGTATGCCGCGTACCTCAGTGGGGACTCTCCCGCACCGTACAAATCTTTTTTTTTTCATTGTACCTAGAGTGCGACAAATTTTGATTTTTTTTTTTTGATTTTTTTTGAGTTCACTAAATTGGTCCATATCTCATTATTTACCTACTAATAAATTATATATTGATATAGATTACGGGAAAACTTAACATCTTAAAGAATTAAGAAATATTAGACATTTACGTGAGCTCTCACCGGAACAGATAAGTTTTTGGCACTGTATCTATTTGCCTGTTCATGATCTCCAAAGAAACAGGGAACTAAAAAGGGTTCCGTAGGGAAAGGTTTGTGGAACCGCTGTGTTAGATGGTCCTCGGGCTCGCTTGTTCGTCGTGTCTAGTACGTCTTTCATCATCATCATCATCAGCCTATTAGCAGCCCACTGCTTGACGTAGGCCTCTCCCAAAGCATGCCACTGGATACGATCTATACAGGGTGTTAAGATGATTGCGTTTGAGCGGGAAATGGGGGTTAGTACTAGTCTAACCAAGTACGTTTTTAAGAAAAAAGACATCGGAATCTCGATTTTTTATGTTTAAATTCTAAAGTAAAGTGGAAAGTTTCCGCTTTCCGCATTCAATTATTACCAGCTGCCGTACTACTTTAGTCACCACAGGTAATAAGAACTTACTTAAAATGGCACAGATGTACTGGTTTACTTTGCTTCCCTCGCCGAAAAAGAAGTAGTACTTATTCATTTTGACACTTTTTACACTATCACACACTAATAAATGTTATAATAAATCTTTTTACAAATTCTTTTTAGTTTATAAATATTTTACTTAAGTAATTAAAATAAACACGCCTTATGAAGCATGTTGTTTTTAAATTTATGCTTATTTCATCGTGCTTTTTATAGGAACTTTTTTAAGCTTCGTAGGTACTTAAATATATTCAGTTTAGTTGGTTCAGATAATTATCTGAACCTTGTAGCACTCTCATTGGCTGCTCGCGTTTGACTGCTTTAATTTATCTCAATAGAAAACAATTTCATCGCTTGCTTACAACAGTTACAATGTTATTAAGGTGCGTCCAAACATAGTACCGCATGTCACGCGTTTACAATATTTCCGCGCTACGGCTTGGCTTAGGGGAAGGCCCCATTGCTACGATGAGTCGCTGCCGTTAATTTCCGTATATTTTTTAATGAAATTACCCTGAATAATATATTAATATGGTCTCGGCCTTATCATAACTATCATGGTCAGGGTGGCTAACGTGCGTATACTTACTCTAGTTTACGAAAAACTAAATTTAAACAACTCTTGTTTGTTTGTATTTCGTATCAGGGGGGTCACTGTGGAAACAGAAAATATAACATACGAGTTGTCACGGAATCGGCACGTTTAGTAGGTACGCAGACGCAGCACTTGAATGCAGCGATAAGTCTAGACGCACCTTTACATTGGTACAATCATGTGTATAAATTTTAACATAACATGTAGGAATGTAGGTACTGTTCAGACGTGAAGTAGAATTCATTAAGTAATTTTGTATGAAAATATAAAAAGCGCCCCTGGCAGTCGGTAGCAGAACAATTTTTTTTCTACAAAATCCATTAAGTAATTTTACTTCACGTTCACGATGAATATTCATGCTAAGGGGTCAGTACACTTTTATATATTGTCTTGAAATAAAGTTCACCATAACAGAAAATTTAACCGTGTTTAATATAATTATAATAGCGATGACTGTACACTCTGAACAACGAGTTTTGTTATCGGAAAAGCCTAATGAGGTTCTTTACCTATTTAATTTTTGAATAACTTTAATTCACTGCTAACAAGCCAAGAATAAGGCGCCCCATTATTTATTTTATCTATTCTTCCCTATGTGATTAATAATTATACAGGGTGCTGCAAGTGGTACCTAGGCATACGAGGCTCAAAGTTGTTAGTTTCCAACAGCCCGATAAACTTTTATTATAGAATAACAAGTACCTAAGCTTTTATATACCTACTTACCTAATGACATTAGTTCAAAGTATTTTTTCTAGATGGCGTGGCAAACGCTACTTGTACATCGCGGTATGGTTGTGTTTCAGTGACATGTTAAGTATGATGTGTAAATATTGTACACCATTTAATCTATATAATCTATACTTTTGCTAATAAGCCAATTTTTGAAGGCAGTGTATCTTTTATTTATACCTGCCTTGTAGTACAGATGTTTCTAAAAGGGTATACTAGAGGATCATTCTGAACAACTTTTATTCTATGAGTTCTAAAAATTCATGAAACTTTGTTGGTCACATGATTATGGAGAACGTACATATTTTATTTCGCGAATTTCCAAAACTCAAAGTAGTAGAACAAAAGTGAATGACCCCCTGAGTTACTCCCTTTCCGCGTAGTATACACTTTTTGCAACAGCCTGTATGTGAACTTGCCTTAAGAATAATAATAATATTAATTCAACTAATGCTAGTGCTACTGCTGCTAATAAAAAGTATGTAGGTATTTGATATAGGTACTGAACTAACGGGAATCACACTAATAAAAATTCACCCCTGTATAATAACACCTCAGTAGAGTCAGTAGGTATGTATAGTTAAGGTACTACAATAATAACTTTGATTGGGCAACATCAGCTTTAGCTCCACTGAGGGCACAGACCCCAGAAGGGGGTCCAGCCAGACTCGTCCCATTCCACACTCGACCCGGCCACACTCGACCCGAATTTCATAATTTCGATAAGGTTCATTTTTGTTTGTATTTTTTTTCTTATCGCAAAGTACAGTCGACAGAAAATGTTTATGGATTTCTTAATTGATTGCATATAAAGTGATTATCACTTAAATTTAAGAAATATGTTGACTAAACTAGCCTAAGTTTGACCTCAGTAACAGAGAGAGGTAGTTTACCCTTCTCATTGTTTTAGCCTGAAATAAACGGGTTATCGATAACAATGGTCAAGATTTGGATGGCCTGCATCCATCTCTTTCGCGCACTTACTTGTATTGTAATTTATACATTTGATAAGCAAGGGCTACTGCGAAGTAATTATAATTTTATAAACAGCAAACGGATTTTATAAAAAGGATTTTATACATATTTCATTGTAAAGATATTTTGTGTAACTGTGATTTTAGCACACATAATTATTAATAGTTACTTATTTTGTTAATATTTATTATTACTTATTACGTTTATAATTCAAAACATGTGTTACCTACTAATAATGTTTATAGAAAATGATAAATAAATGATTAAAAGTACAAATTATTACTTTTGTTTGAATTAATCAGCACATAAAACACCTAACTATAATTTCAGTAAAAAAACTCTTGTGGCCGACAGTACATTTCATACATTTCAACAAAAGTACCTAAACCTTATCGTATTTTAGAAATTCGGGTCGAGTGTGGCCGGGTCGAGTGTGGAATGGGACGAGTCTGGCTGGACCCACAGAAGGAACCACCCGGGATGTAAAGGAGGGTCACTCTCTCTCTAATTCGACGAATCTTTCCTTCGTTCGTTCGTCGATTTTGTGAGCGACGCCCGCCCCTATAAATAACATAAACCATTATCAAAGCCATTGAGTATGAACCCGAGTCCGCGTTGTTCTATGGCCAAAGCATTATTATTTCATTTATTGTTTCATTTAAGCCCGCTTAGTGATAATTTTAATTAAACGTGGAAAACCAAACAACTACCGTTTACTAAAATAAATAGTCTACCGTTGGCAGAGATTGATAACATTGTTATAGGACCTACCTAGAAATGCGTAAGTAGGTAAGTAAGTACATAAGAGAAAGTGCAAACATAATAACAGTTACCATTAAGTATTACTTACATATTTACCCCCTTATTCATAGAAAAGTTACAATACGTTTTAACTAATAAACTGTTTTGTCCCTCTCTGTCAAAGAACAAATTGCACTTTGTCGGAGAGGGACAAAACAGTTTATTAGTTAAAACGTTTTGTAACTTCTCTATGAATAAGGGGGTTAGCTTATGGACCATTTTTACTATTATTTCCGTGATGCGTCAAATGATAAGTAGTTAATCAATATACCTACTTTACTCATGTAGGAAAGGTAAGTCTATCAATGCCAATGGAAACACAGTTTACGTAATTTACGTTACCTATTAACGTATTATTAATATTATTATCATTGTAAATTACTGTAAACAAATGAACGGAGCCCTTGAATACCCTGTCAAAAGCCTGTCAATCATCCAGCTGCAACTGTCAATCTCTGAAACGTCATTATCAAACTGTCAGTGTCATAAAATTTTAGACATTTTTGACTCGACTTCGCTTCGAGCTGACAGCTGAGTACCTACCAAGTAAAAAACAAAAACATTTTGTATGTTTGTAACTAGTCAGCAAAATTCATTTCAATGTAATATTTTTATGTATTTAACTATCTATTTAATTTGTGGCATAAATTTCATCCTCATCGTTCATTGAAATGGAAGCAGTGAGATTTTGCCGTGTTTGTCTAAATGTTGGGGTGAAGTTGTACAGCGGGGATGTGTTTCAACTGCTACAATGTTACGAGGATCTCATCCATCTCAGTGGATTGGTAAGCATTAAAGAAGCAAAAGGCGACCCCAAGCTAGGCAGAGCCTGTGTTATGGGTATCGGACAGCTGATATATCTACACAAATACATAGATAGATAAATATCAAATATAAATATCAACACCCAAGACCCGAGTACAAATATCTGTCTTTAAACAAATACATACCAATAGCAGTACAGTGCCACAGAATTACGGCGAACTAAATTGATCCATATCTCATTACTTACTAAGGAAATATGTAGTGTTATATTTGAGATGGGTTACTTCATACTGCAAGGGTGATTTGCTACTAAGGGCTAACTTAGACTCTAAAGAAATGAAGAAATGCAGACATAAATTTATGTCAGCTCTCGCTGTAGTGAATGGAGTCCAACGCTCAGTCAGATTAAAGTTTTATTATTTAATTGCAGAAATCATTGAAAGGGCTCCAGTGCTACTTCTGCTATGAGTGCTCTGCCATACTCTGGAAGATAAATAAGTTTAAAGAAAAGTGTGAAATTGGACAGAATGTGCTCAACAATTTATTATTCCACGGTGAGGTAAGATTAGCAATAACTCTTCTGACACATCAATGTTATCCAACCTAACTTCCTACAGTAAGTTTCCAGAATATAAATAAAATTAGTAATACATATTATGTAGGTAATAAGCAAGTTTATTATTAAACCATCATACAACTCACTCAAGTCTATTTTCATGTTTACAGATATCACACTCTTCCATCACAAACATAGATAGAAAGGAACTAAGACTAGAATCAACTATTTCAACATCTGTTCCAAGCCACAATGTGGCAAATTATGAATTTTATGAGAACACAGATGAAAACCTCTATAATATAGAGAAAAATATTTCAACAGATTCAGTAGTAGTGAAAGAAGAACATAAAATTGAACAATTTTGTACAATTCTAACTGAACACAATTTTATAGATGAAAATTCAGAAAGTAGCTTTAAGCATGAAGATATGGAAAACATAAGTAGTGATGCAGATAATGATCACAATAAAATACCAGATGGAAACCAAGACAGTTTGCATGTCAATTTTATGAGTAAAGACAAAACAATAAACCTATCCACAAAGACTAGAACTAAAAAGTATTGCAAAGTTATTAAAAAGGCAAAAACAACAAAAGCAGTATCAAAAAGTAAAACATCCAAAAAATCTGAAGACACAGTTAAAAGAAAGCCAGTTCAAACCCCAAACAAACGTAAGCCAAGAGACAAGTATGCAACGCAAAGAGCATCAGCGTACAAATTTGATGCAGATAAATGGAATATAGTATATTTAACTGAAGAAGAAATGAAGGCAGAGCATGAGAAACTGTCAGATAATGCAAACTATCAGAACTCTGCTCACAAGTGCCTCACTTGTATAAAGACATTCACGTGTGAAGACACTTTGAAGAGACACATGCGGGTACATAGCGAGGTTAGTAATAGTTAGTATATTCTATTCTATTGTTTGTGGGGATGTAGGTACCTGCACCTGGCTCTCTCAAATGGAACCTTTGTGCACATCCAAAGGTCTAAACTGCCTTCCTAAGCTTGGACCATTGCCCACCACGCTGGTCCACTGCGGGTTGGTGGGTTCACATATCTAAATGTTCTAAATCTAGATATGCAGGTTTCCTCACGATGTTTTCCTTCACCATAAGAGCGATGGTATCAATCAATCATTTTATTCAATTCACAATAATAAATTGTATCTGAATGTCACTTAAAAATACTTACAACTAAAAACTAAATCAAGAAAAATTAAAATATAAATTGTTGCATGCAGTACATATTTACACTTAATAGTATTGAATAAATAAATTGTAGTTATAAATTAGAGTAAATTAATAATAAATAAAAAAATAGTAATAATAATTATGAAGTTAATACAATTAAAATGTCAAAATCAATCATGCATATTGATATATTCATCTAATGTGTAGAAGCACTTTTCCAACAAGAAGGCACGCAAACCGTTTTCAAACCTTGTGACATTGTCAATTTGTTTTAAGTCGATTGGAAGCTTGTTATATAGGAAAACTGCCTGGTATCGCGCACAGTGTTTCGCAATTTTCAGTCTAGCCGTCAACATTTCAATACGAATTTCTTTCCGTCTCGACTTGTTTCTTGTCGTTCTCTCGTCAGCTGACTCATACCTAGGCAAGTTTTTAGCGAGGTAAGTTAAAAGTACTAAAATGTACAAGGAAGGGACGGTTAAGATGTCCAACCTAACAAAAAATTCTCTACAGGAGACCCAGGGTGCAATTCGTACCATTGTTCGTATGGCCCGTTTTTGACTTACGAACGCTTTCCTCATATTGTAGTAATGACTTTGACCCCAGAACATTATGCTGTATCTTAACCTCGACTCCACTAATGCAAAGTATACCATTTTGAGACGTTCGAGGCTAAGCTCATCTCTTAAGCTTCTGATAGCAAAGCATGCTGAACTAATTGAACCCTCTATTGATATAAGCTCCTGCTTCCAGTTCAGGAATGTGTCAATGGTAACACCTAAGAACTTGACTTCTTCAACCAAACCGATCTTATCTCCATTGAACTCAATATCCAGCGTATCATGATTTCTGGCTGTGTTTCTGAAGATAATAGCACTAGTTTTATTTGGGTTCAAGTGGAGATTGTTGCTACTGAACCATGTATCGAAAGCTGTGAGAGCGGCTCTAACGTTTTGATTCAGTGTGTTAAGGTCGTCAGCATACAGTACCGCGTTTGTATCATCTGCGTATAAAACTAATTCAATATTTGGGATATTTCGGTACATATAGCTGATGAGATCATATAGGTATACATTGTACTAAGTTAAAAGAACTCATTGGTACATGTCAGCGCCGGGATTCGAACCCGCATCTCTTGTGTGAGAAGCGGGCGCTTACCCGACTGAGCTACCACGAAGCCAAAAAGGCATAGCATAATAATGATTTGATTCCAAGATGGTTGCCAAGTTGTGTGACTTTCAATCCAAAACTTCATTAAATTCCTCTCTTCACTACCTAGTAAATGTTGGTATGATTCCAGGAGCGCGGCCAGTTCTCGTGTTTCCTGTGCGCGCGCCGCTTCGTGTGGGCCACGCGGCTGCGCATGCATCTGAAGGTGCACCGCACGGTCTACCACTGTCTGCGCTGTCGGGAGGTCTTCAACTACGCGTGAGTACACTGTAATAAATATGTGGGTACATCTAGCACACGGCCATCCGACCCCAAGCTAGGCTGAACTTGTGATATAATTGTCGGACAGCAGCTGATATATCTACATAAATACATAGATAGATACCTACATAATTATATTGAATATATGTATAAACGACAACCAGACACAAGGCAAATGCTCATCACACAAAGGAGCGAGGCCAGTTCTCGTGTTTCCTGTGCGCGCGCCGCTTCGTGTGGGCCACGCGGCTGCGCATGCATCTGAAGGTGCATCGCACGGTGTACCACTGCCTGCGCTGCCGGGAGGTCTTTAACTATGCGTGAGTTTTACACTGAGGCCATTCCTGATATCGATATAGCTTAAATAATGATGAATTCAGAAGGCAGAAAATCTAATTTTAACGCTGTTAAATTTTGATAGCAAAAATTACATTTGTTCGAATTTTAATTAAAGAAATGAAGCTTTTGACAGCTATAAAATTAAAATTTAATTGCCTTCAAAATCGACATCAATTTGCTTTTAGATACAAAGCTCCAATTTCGCCATAGTCAGTTAGATCGTAACCTGGGATTGGTTCATAAATTATACGTCATCTCCATATTAAATTATTAACATATGTGTCAAAAGCGTGCTCTTGAAGGAGGAAAATTGTTGTTACGGAGAGACAGAAGGGGAGAAACAACTAGAGCAATTTGTACGGCTACATTAAAATGCATGGCTAAATAGAAAAAAAAACTTATCAGTCTTAAGATATATATATTTATTTAATTCTTTATTGTACAAATATATACAAGCTACCAAGAGAATATAGACCGATATCGCTCTAGCATTAATAGATAGTTAGTACATAATATTTGTGTATTTATTTCCAGCACCCGCGCCATAGCCCACGACCGAGTGCACGCCGGGCTCACCTTCCAGTGTAAACACTGCGAAGCCAAGTTCACGTGAGTTGCTTTATTATTGTATATTTATTAATATGTATATATCTTTGAGATACGTGAGACAAGCTTTTTACCGCGTCGCCTGTGTGTGGAGCCTCTTTCGTAAGCACGCTCGGCATTCATCGTTACTCAACAGTTTTTTTTACCGACGAGTAAAAGTGTATTTACAGTAGCATTGAGTTACACTGTTACTCAGCGGTAAAAAATACACAAAAGGGTGTACCTAACTCAACGGGAATAAGCGGTTCAAACGTTGAAGCGCAGTCACAACACCGGTGTCATGTATGCCATCTTAATCTAGTTTTTGTTTTCACCGGCATCATCATCACGACCCATCGCGTCCCCACTGTTAGGGCACGGGTCTGCTTCCAATGAACAAAGGGTTTAAGGCCTAGTCTACCACGCTGGCCTAGTGCGGGTTGGTGGACCCCAACACAAGCGAGCTTGTGCTGAGAGAGTTGTCGGGTAAGTGGCCATCCGACTGTTAGAGGTTTTCAAGCCGCCCGAAGGCCTCTGTTTTTTGTGCCATCTTAATGTAGCTTTTGTTCTCACCGTCACTATAACAAACCTCCGTTTTTTCTCTCCACAGCAACAAGTCATCCTACTACACACACGTGCGCGCGCGGCACCGCTCCGATCACGTGTGTGCCGCCTGCGGAGCCTCCTTCGTGAGCGCGCTGGGGCTGCGCCAGCACACCCTGTATAAACACCACGACGGGAGTATACAGGGTGATGTGCAGGTTAGTAGGTAGTAGTAAACACGAGTATGATGATAGGCCAGTGGCTCCTTCGTGAGCGCGCTGGGGCTGCGCCAGCACACCCTGTATAAACACCACGACGGGAGTATACAGGGTGATGTGCAGGTCAGTAGGTAGTAGTAAACACGAGTATGATGATAGGCCAGTGGCTCCTTCGTGAGCGCGCTGGGGCTGCGCCAGCACACCCTGTATAAACACCACGACGGGAGTATACAGGGTGATGTGCAGGTCAGTAGGTAGTAATGAACATGAGTGTGATGATAGGCCAGTGGCTCCTTCGTGAGCGCGCTGGGCCTGCGCCATCACACCCTGTATAAGCACCAGGACGGGGGCGGTATACAGGGTGATGCGCAGGTTAGTGTGTAATGAACACGTGTGCGCCGCCTGCGGAGCCTCCTTCGTGAGCGCACTGGGGCTGCGCCAGCACACCCTGTATAAACACCAGGATGGGGGTATACAGGGTGATGCGCAGGTCAGTAGATAGTACTTACGATAATAATACACAGCAGTCGTAATAGATGTAATCTGGGCAAAAAAAAACTATCAATCTCTGGTTAAAGAAAAGATTGTGAGGAATCCTCCTTATCTAGATGTGAGAACCCAAATGAAATAGTCCAAGCTAAAGCAGGGAGTTTCTACCTTAAGGTTAGGCACAAAAGTTCCACTGGAAAGAGCCAGATGGACCTCATCAAGAATAGAATAGAACATTATTATAGGGCAAGTTTATATTAGTGTATTAAAAACTCGTAGTAAGTATGCTTGCCACACCTGTTTAAACCGATGCAGAACTCGTTTTATTAAATTTTATTGCCAATGTTAAATGTAAACGGTATTTAATACAGAGGAAATTTTTATTACTGATGTTGCCTTTAGTAGGTGAATGTACCGTATACCTACTGAACAAGAATTACTATTAATCCGCAGGAAGCTGAAGAAGCGAAGGAAGATGATTCAACTAACAAGAACACTTTCTGTGAAAAGTGCGCGATGTCGTTCCGATCTGTAGCGGCGTTTGAGGAACACAAAAAGAACTCTAAAATGCACTTGGAAGATAATGAGTAAGTTCGAGAATCTTTATTCCCGTTGAGTAACATAACTTTGTGTATCACAATGTTTTATGTGTACCATTGAGTAACAGTGTGCATAAAATAGCCAGATTAAACCCACTGGATAACATCATTGATTATATATGATGCCCCTGAGCTACCCTTCGCTTTAAAAGTTTTCTCGTGGGAATTTCGGGATAAAAGTATCCAATATCTTTCTCACGGTTCTTAGCTGCCTCCCTATCAGTACCTTTTGCCAAATCTGTTGTTAAATTTGTAGATTGATTAGTTTTTTAATAATTTATTCCGATTATTCAGGAATGAGAAGAATTCTCTGTCCAAGATAAAGTTGTACAAGTCTGGAGTTTCTACCACCAACAACACCGGCGAACAGTTCACTTGTGACCAGGTAATGCATTCCTTTCAGTACCTATGGAACGTGAAATGTGATAGTGTAAATTCAGATTACTGTCCAAATCTGACCTTTCTTCAGTGCAACGCCTATATTTGAATAATAAAATATTCTTTCAGACTATTAAATTCAATATTTCAAAATACTAACCTTACCTTTTCATACTTGGAGCTTTAAATACTACCAAACGTAAAATGTGCAAAGTTAAATATTTTTCCAAATTTAGCTTTACCGCTCAACCATTTTCCTACTCCGGTTTATACTGCTCAATGTGAGATGTGCAAAGTTCAATCTTGATCCTACTCCAGTGCCCATCAGTATTCTTCACGCGCACGGCCCGCGAGCTGCACCGCACGCGCAAGCAAGCTTATGAAATAATTATATTCGCGTCGACTGTAAAAATAACGACTTCACTTCACAATAATAGTAAATTAGGTTGGTTTAGTGTTTAAGTCGGAAGTGTATTATATATATAGTTGCTGGAATTTTCGCATTTTACTCATAAGTTTTTTCTTACCCAAATCTCTCCCTCCCCCAGTGTCCGTCAGTATTCTTCACGCGCACGTCCCGGGAACTACACCGTACCCGCAAGCACGGCGGCGGCGGCGACCGCGCCGAGAGGTACATCTGCGAGATATGCGGGGCTTCGCTCGCTGTGAGTATAACTGTGCTTTCTAGAGTCCGATAACAGTTAATTGTACGAGAGTATTTTTTAAACCTTAAATGAAAGAAATTCCCCTAACTCATGTACCACGAACGTCAGGGACAGAAATTACATAGCATAAAGGTTGGTTATTGGTTATAAACTTTTTTTGGTGTTGGATCTTAAATCTACTGCAAAGTAAGCGTTTGTCGGACTCTATTCCTAATGATGTAAAATATGTGGACGAATTTTACGATCATGGCGTATTTTCATGATTATTCATAATTATAATTATAATGCGGCGTGGTCTCCATTCGATAACTCGTATTGTTTGATGTAAAATATGCAGACATACTTTTACAAGAACGAATCATTTTTAATTCTGTAATATTTTGCATTTTATCGCAGTACGGCAGTATAAAGGTACACAAGAACATGCACAACAACGTCCGCTACCGCAGCAGTAAGCGGTTCCCGTGCGCGCAGTGCGGCAAGGAGTTCCAGTCCGCGTGGAATAGGACGCAACATATGACGGTGAGGTTTTAGGTTTTGTTTTATTTCTTTATTACTAGCTGTACCCGCGAGCTTCGCTTCGCCTTAAAAAGTTTTCCCGTGGGAATTCCGGGATAAAAAGTAGCCTATGTTCTTTCCCAGGGTCTAGACCAGCTATACTCAAACTGCGGGCCGCATGTGGCCCGCCGGGCCTTTATTAGTGGCCCGCGTGCCATGACACATAATAGAGAATATATATTGTGTGTAAAAAGTATCGGGATTATATCCATAAAACAAAAAATGTTTGTTATTCATCCAAATTTATTTTATCACCTTAAAAATTTGCTCCTTCAGAATGAACAACTCTGAAAACAGCCTTTGGCGTTTATGCTTGGCGCTTGGCGTATGTGTATCGTACATACGCCAACGACTTATACAATCATCTCAACATTTTTTTTAACGCTGTTTTCAGAGTTGTGTTTAGTACTCGCGGCGATTTTTCCTTATTGTCTTCTATCGATAGGAAAAAAAGAAGCTAGAGCCGTGAGCTGCAGCCGTATCTGTTAATATGGTGGATGCTCGATGGTATTTGTTGAGTGTTAGCTCAAAAATGCATTCACAATGATGATCCTTGTGCGAAAGG
Source organism: Plutella xylostella (assembly GCF_932276165.1). Taxonomy (NCBI): domain Eukaryota; kingdom Metazoa; phylum Arthropoda; class Insecta; order Lepidoptera; family Plutellidae; genus Plutella; species Plutella xylostella. The sequence goes on along the minus strand of NC_064000.1, from coordinate 8,387,238 downwards.
CGCAATATCGTAGTGACAAAAAATTCTCGATTTTTTTCTACAAATCTGTAGTGGTACTCTCGACGCGCAATCGATTGTGTCACGCTTGCCTTCGAGTCATTTGGCACTCTGGAACACGATGGTAGCGCCACCTTGCCTACCGTATTTGGTGGTTTTCGGGTGAACTAGTCTGAATTCGGTTACGAACGCAAGTTGGTACTCTTGACCGCCATTTTGACAGTTGTCAATATTGAACATACTGGATATACGCAATCGCTAAGGCAAGATGAAAAAATTAACTTTATTACTTGTATTTGTACTTGTGAGTGGCGTTTTTGTGTGGTTTTGTGTGGTACTGGTATTTGAGACTAAAGATGCTGTGTTATGGCTTATTTAGCACTACGAATAGCGATTTTGCGCAATGCGCAGCGAAGAGATATCCGGAGGCGCAAAAATCAGCGGCGAATGGTGAGATATTTGGACGAAGCAGTGGAAATGGGACAGGCGGAGTACGTCGATAATTACCGCCTCACAAAAGAACTTTTTGATGAACTATGTGGAGACATAGAGCCCTTCATGAAGGAAGGGTTTAGGCCTAGTCCACCACGCTGGCCTAGTGCGGGTTGGTGGACCCCAACACAAGCAAGCTTGTGCTGAAAGAGTTTATTTATTTATTTGAAGAACAACAAATGATACACTTGTTACATACATCAAGGCTACATAAATAAAATACAGTACAGGCTTCTGACTAGGATTAAGGACTGCTGCCGAAGCAGCAACCGGGCCCCACGGCTTAACGTGCCGTCCGAAGCACGGAAGCGTCCAGAAAGTTCACTAATGAGGTCAGCGAGTGCATGAACAATCGCGAGCATGTACTCGCTGTCTTCATTGACTTTAGTAAAGCTTTTGACACAATTAACTACGAAACATTATTTTTAAAGCTTCAACAAAATGGTATACAGGGTCCACTATTAAATTTATTTAACAATTATCACACAAATAGGTTTACAACTGTAAAAATAGCTGGTGAATATAGCACAAGATATCCTACTGAGATGGGAGCCGCGCAGGGGTCCATAACTGGTCCCTTGGAGTACATTTTGTATGTAAACGACATGTGCAATATATTCTCTGAAGGTTCAGTGTATCAATTCGCGGACGACACATGCCTGTTGGTTGCTAACAAAGATGTAATAAAAGCGCAAGAACAAATGCAACATAACTATAATATACTATGTAAATGGGCACACGACGTTGGCTTAGTTATTAATTCACAGAAAACTAAACTATTACACATACATTCTCCGTACTTAAAATCACCATACACCCCCCTTATAAAGTCTCACACTCACCAATGTTTTCATGTAAACCATATAAATTGCATCTGTGATTCCTTAGAACTGACTAGACAACACATGTACTTAGGGTTGATAATCGACGAACACCTCAACTGGAGACCACATATTGATCATGTATGCAACAAGCTTAGAGCCTTTTTATCTAAAATATGTATACTTAAATATAAGATTCCGTTTAACGTACTTAGATTAATGTACTTATCATTAGCAGAATCCATTATAAGTTACGGCATAAGCAGTTATGGTCGAACCTATAAAACCTATTTAGACAACATATATAGACTTCAAATTAGAATATTGAAACATATAGTTCCCAAATCAGCCAGAAAGAATCACATAAAAATCGAAAGCGACTTATTTAATTACTGTAAAATTTTAAATGTATTTAATTTGTTTAAGATGTCTATTATCTGTGAAGGATGTGATAAGATGGATTCACTGGTGAGACGGGAGCGACCAAAGCAGTTGCGTTATTTGTCATACTTGTCTACATACAATTTACCAAGGTATATGAATGTATACGGTTCTAGAACATGGGAATACCTACTACCAATGATATTAAATGAACTACCTACTGATACACTTGAAAGTCTACTAATAAACAGGAATAAATGTAAAACTATAATGAAACAGTACTTTCTCTCAAATTGTAATTGTAATACCTAATTAGCTATTAGTACCTAACATTTATCAACATTAATTTTATATAGTCAACCATTATTAGTGTTTAATGCACAACTTCTGACTGCACTTGCCACACATAAACCCTGCGTGGTTTAAGCGGCAGGTTTTTGTTGTAAACTTTTATGTACCTATTATAAAATGTTTTTGGAAAATAAACGAAATAAAAATAATAAAAGAACCACTTGAAATTGGTCACCCATCCAATGGCTGACCGTGCCAGTTGTTGCTTAACCTCAGTGATCAGTTACGATCACTGAAGCCCGCTCGACTACAGACGCTTCGATAGTGTCAACTTGACACTATTCACGTCAGTTTTTGTTATTTTTTCCTTTTCATTCATTCTTTCACAAAGTCGTAAAAAAAGTTTCAAACAATCGTAACCAAATTTTAAGTGAAACCGAATTGTAACCAAATAGACGTCAAGAGTAGGTACCAAATCTAAATTGAAATTGGTTCTGACTCGAGCACAATATGAATAACCGTCTTGGGTATCAAGAGTAGCAGTACTGGCCTTGTTCGTTGAATTTGCTGTATTAAATTCTACCAGGGTGTCCACTATCTGGAAAGTCAGGGAAAGTCAGGGAAAAGTCAGGGAAGCTCAAGGTGGTCAGGGAAAGTCAGTGAAATTGATGGGCCACCTGGAAAGTCAGGGAAAAATTACTTTTTTCTAGCATATTTTTTGTACCTACATACTTTCCTTTACTAGTAATACTTCTTTTTTACGTGAAATACGTAAGGCATAAAATAAAATCTCGTTTAGTTTTGGAATATTTTTGACTGATCCATACTATTTTATAAAAAAAAACACGCACTCACGCCTTGTACTAATGTACTCCCTTGCGGGGTAGGCAGAGGTACATTACTGCACCTATTTTATAATAATTAGGTATACGATTAAGTTTTTTAAATCTACGTGATTTAATAAAATATGACTGATTAATTTTTTTTAGTAGGAATTATAAAAGGTTAGCTAGATCCCGGACTCAGCTGGTAAAATTATGTCCCGTATAGACAGGTTGATGCAAAAGAGGGTGACTCATCTCACCAATCAAAACAAATTTAGTTTAAAGACTTAGAAATTTGTGATAAAAAATAACGTGATTTTGTTGGTGCAAACTCGCATTAACTGACTTTGAAAAAAGGAGGAGGTTCTCAATTCGCTAATTATTTTATACGTCAGCGATACCGCATACGCTGCCTCCGCGCGGCATCTACTAATCAATAATATATTTTTTTACTAATTTAGCAGAGCAAAACAAACTTTATTCTATTTTGTACAGCATGTTTAATCAAATTCCATTAAAAAAAACTTTAGTAACTAACAACTTCGTCGGGCAGGAGAGAGCCATACAAAAAGGATCTATTTCAATTTCTTTTTCGGTTTCAATTTCTACTTCGATGGTAATCAGTCTGATTTTTGTCAGACTATTAAACTAGGCAGTATAGCAACTTGGACTAAGGAAGCTGCAAGGCGGATGTATTTTCAATACTCGCACAACCAAAGTTGTTTAGAATGGCCTCCTAAGGCTTAATAGGGAACTTCGAGAAATAGGTATTTAGGAAAACATTTGCTATCGTTTGTGCACTCATGCCCCGGGGCTCGGGTGCTATAGAGATAAATGCAGCTCGTGACTGACATACTCAATACTCAATCTTTTATTGCATCCATAAGTTTTACAGGTGTTAAATACATAGGTACTATCCTTGATAAAATTTCGGGAGAAATCGTTATTCACCAAGTAAATATCAACAAATCTTTTTGATTTTGATGTCAATCGCTTCAGCATAATATATTCTAAAGTTGTAGGTTTCGCTTTTTAAAAAAATACATTGTTTTTGTTTAACAACGGCGTGATTCGGCGCAGTTTTGATCACAAAAATCGCGTTGCTTGAGGTGCCTATAAGTCTGAATCTATAGCAAATTTAGAGAAAATAAAAAACTATAAATCTAGTAATTTATTGTGTCGTTAATATCCTAAAACATCATGAAGATCGGATAATATTTAGAAGTAGAACAACGTTAGTGTGTGTTAAGTGCTATACTTCCCTCTCAATATACCATTTTTGCCGACCCCCTTAACATATTTTACGCAATCAAGTTTTAATAAGTGTCAAACAAATGAACGCAAAACTTTGAAATTAAGAATTCGTCTTCAAATTATTTAAATTAGGTTTATATTTTGATCTTTGGTCAGGGAAATTTTCTGAAACGGTCAGGGAAAGTCAGGGAATTTTTTGGAGCATTCTGAGTGGACACCCTTAACCCGCAAATAATATTATTTTCCTACCGTTTGACTTTCTGGTAAGAATTCCGAGTGCACAGTCAACACCACGATAGTCAAATCAAACAGTCAACATGACTTTAACTAACAATCGATAGAAGACAAAAAGGAAAATTCGCCGCGAGTACTAATCACAACTCTGGAAACAGCGTTTAAATATTTTTTGTGATGATTGGTAATTCGTTGGCTTATGTGTATCGTTTTTGAAGGAGCATACTTTGAAGGTAAAAAATAAATTTGGATGAATAACAATATTTTTTTGTTTTATTGATCTAATCCGGTTATTTTTTACACAGAGTGGTATGCATGTGTTTTTTTAAATATTATTATTCGATAGTTAACATCGCTTTATAATAGTTAAAAATTATGCTTGCGGCCCGCGACACCATGACTTAACGTGTTTGTGGCCCTTGTATAAAAAAGGTTGAGTACCAATGGTCTAGACCGTATGTATACCAAATTTCATTCAAAACCGTTCAGTAGTTTTGGCGTGAAAGAGTAACAGACAGACACACAGACAGACACAGTTACTTTGGCATTTATAATATTAGTAAGGAGTAAGGATTTTATTGCACAATACAAAAGTAATTATGTACAATCAGGTGGAATTAATAATGCTAAAAGCATTTTCTACAAGTCAACCTGCAAAAAGTACAAATAGCAAATTGTATGGGAGTGCGAAAAAAATATGTAACTAACTGTATTAGTGAAAATTTGGTGCGTCGAATAGCGCAATCATGACTACATAATTATAAATTGTATTAGTAAGCGGTTCCCGTGCGCGCAGTGCGGCAAGGAGTTCCAGTCCGCGTGGAACAGAACGCAACATATGACGGTGAGGATTTGGGAATTGTTGCGGCGAATAGCGCAGTCGTGATTATTGATTTCGATATTTTTAGTTATGACAACAGCTTCCAATAGGCTCTTTTCGGTAAAAATTTTTCTTTTCTACTATCTAGGCTGTATGGTGTGATATGATAACTCAAAGTAATAACAATAACAGTTTTAAAAAAAACCGTTGAATAGCTACATACGGCCACACTATGTAGCTATTCAACGGTTAACTATCAATGTCCTAATGGATAGTGTTATACCTATAGGACCTGACAAATCCTAGTTCAATTCTAGAGTTTGTCACCGACACACTATGACGATTAGCCCATTGAATAGAACATTTATAGCATTAAATATAAGCTCTGAAAGGTGCATCGGATAAACTGGATACACTGCTTTACTGTCCAATTTCCATAATTAATGACAATACCAAGTTTCCCATATCCTGTATGAATGGTGCAGCAAATACTGTCTTTATTCATGAATTTCCGAAATAACTAACAATACCACATTCCATTACCTACATGTTTGTTTGTTGCAGACTCACACTGGTGAGAAGCCATTCGCGTGCAAACTGTGCGACAAGCGGTTCACGCAGTCGCAGGGCGCGCTCAAGCACTTCCGCACCTGCCACTGAACCTGCTGCCGCTACACGGGCTCGCTAACGACGTAGATAAACGTCACTATATCGCGAATTGATATAAATACGGCGGTGTGATTGGCGGAACGCGCTTTGAACGAGTTTATCGACGTCGATAACAGATTCGTGCCACGGCCGCTGACGCAAAATAAAAGGCTTGCTATGACAGCTAATATAGTATGAGTTTTATGACGTTTGATTGACAGTCCCTTATAAGTAAATAAAGGATGGTTTTTCCCTTACAGGACGATTAGAATTTTACATATTTATTTTAGAATACATTCATTCATTATCAGCCCGTATCTGCCCACTGCTGGGTATAAGCCTGGGTATAGAATACATACCTAATATTAAAATGGATTATATGGCAATATACAGGGTGTCCCAAAAGTCAACGTCATCCCTTAAAGGGCTGATAGGTCAGCTCATAAGAGGCCAGAATATCACAATATGACCTTAGTAAAAACTCGATAATTTTCGAGATATTGACACTTTTACAAATATGCTGAAAATCGACACCTTGGATCAGTTTTTTGCGTGCCGCCGGTACAAAAATCCATATTGTTAGAATTTGTTTGGTGTTGCATCACCCTGTACTACCCTGCTATTGATCGCAGTCAAAAAAAATATCGAGTAATGCTGTATGTTTAAAAAAAACACGGTTTTCAAAGTCATAAAAGGTAATCGTATTTTTTTATAAACAACTTTGACTCTACATACTGTAAAAAAAATATACCACGCAAACCTGGCACCTTATTTGAAAAGATTGCTCATTTAATGCAGTTTACAAAATGGTATGAAACGTTGCTATTGTTTCAATTAACAAAAAAGTTATTGCTATTTTAGTACAAAACGACCTCGATGTAAAATTGTTTGAAGGAATTTTATCTGACTGAATATATTAAGGGTAAGTCATGTTGGAATGAGTAAAAGAAAAATAGATGGTGGGGTCAGCCGTGGCAACATAGATGACGCAAAAATAGCTAAGAAAAAACTTACCAAACTCTTATAAAACATATTTTGCGTTTTTTACACCTTGTTTAAAAAAAACAAACATTTATTGACTTTTATTTTTATTTCTCAAAATTATAACACCACATTATTATAGTAAGTACATAATCAGCAAAAAATAATACTCATTAATGGTCATAATCATAATTTTGAGAGTATGGTTTTGTTTAACAATAACTTTAAAATAAATAACAAGTAATTAGAGGTAATGTTAATGACAAACTGACCTGTCCCTTTTTTGGATACTGTGGGTGTACAATGTACATGTATGTGTAAGCGTTTTACTTGTTCAATATTACATATTAGCACTACTTAGGAATGTACGTTACCATGCGCTACATTTATGGGGAATGTGGAATTGCTATATTCCACTTTTTTCTAGAAAGATACTCAAAATGCTTTTTTTTATTAACTGAGACAACGTTGTCTCTTTTCCCACTCCCGGCCACACCACCTATTTTACTTTTAGTCATTCCAACACGACTTACCCTTAATAAATTCAGTCAGATAAATTTCCTTTCAACAATTTTACATCGAGGTCGTTTTGTACTAAAATAGCAATAACTTTTTTGTTAATGGAAACAATAGCAACGTTTCATACCATTTTGGAAACTGCATTAAATGAGCAATCTTTTCAAATAAGGTGCCAGGTTTGCGTGGTATATTTTTTTTACAGTATGTAGAGTCAAAGTTGTTTATAAAAAAATACGATTACCTTTTATGACTTTGAAAACCGTGTTTTTTTTAAACATACAGCATTACTCGATATTTTTTTTGACTGCGATCAATAGCAGGGCTATACAGGGTGATGCAACACCAAACAAATTCTAACAATATGGATTTTTGTACCGGCGGCACGCAAAAAACTGACCCAAGGTGTCGATTTTCAGCAAATTTATAAAAGTGTCAATATCTCGAAAATTATCGAATTTTTACTAAGGTCATATTGTGATATTCTGGCCTCTCATGAGCTGACCTATCAGCCCTTTAAGGGATGACGTTGACTTTTGGGACACCCTGTATAAATTCAGTATCTTAATAAAGTTGTTTTATTTATACCAATATTCGTGCAAGAGAAGATGATATAGAAATATGAAAACAGCGGCTGGTACAAGAGTATTAAGAGCAAAATGCATCGGTCCACCATTTTGAGAGAATAGTTAAATATTTGGGAAGCAAGGCCGGATTTCAAAAAAACAATAAATAAATATGATTATTATAATCAAATCACTATATTGTATATTATTATAATATTAAACTTAAATAGGAATATATTTTCGCAGTTTTATATTCTGATGTACACACGTACAATATTGTATAATAATGTAGATTCATCAGAAACATAAATAAGACAATACAATTATACACAAATAACTTAAAGCTTAATAAGGACACAGTAAAAGTATGCTTATTTCTACATAAAACTATAGAAGTCAAGATTATCAACACGGCCCAAAATACTTATACAAGGTTTTTTCTAGGACAACCACATAAATAAATATTCTGTGACAAATTTATTTCCTGTTGGAAATCAAACCAACTTTTAATTTACATACCAATTGATATACATTTACGGGCTGTATTTGGAAGCCGCCATAATTATGCATATCCAAATAAAAAATGGTGATGTGTTTACATTTCGATAAATGCAACGATATTTAATACGAACTTGATAGAGTTTCAGTGTGAATATGTACCACCTTTACCACTATGAGCTATTTTGAATAAGTTCGGTTAGATGATTTGTGACTTTATTCATTGGTACAATGGTTGTCATCAGGTTGAACTTTAAAAGGTTTGCCAGTACACAAAATGCGGACAGTTTTTCCTATGTATGCGATACACTATCTTCGTATATTTATAGCATATTGCATATTCAGATGAAAAAAATGCGATGTGTTTACATTTATTCTACCACCCCACTTACTTGTCTATTCGTATTTGCCAAAACAGCCATGTGTAGTCAGTAACTATATTCATCCATATATTCTCCAAAATTATTGCCGAATTTGCCTACATTTATGGTATTTGGCAAATACAGTGTGCCAAGCGTGGTGTGGTGTCAGCATTATACATATAAATGGCACACAACACACTCCTCTTCCTTTCAAACAGCCCTCTCCGTCCGCTTCACAATAGCCTTCCCGTGGTACTTGCGGTGGTGGAGCTGCGCGTTCTGTCGCTGCGTGAACCTCTTGTCGCACAGTTTACACGCGTACGGCTTCTCGCCCGTGTGGGTCTGGGAAAGTAGAATTACAGTTATTACATTAGTGGTTAGACGTAAGTCTATCGTAAATGTAACCACAAAGGCAGATGATTTAATAACTATCTATTTGTTTTGGTCTCGTATTTCAGAACACCTGTAAAAATATAACCGTAAGCAAATTTATCGAACCACTAGTTTTTAACCTCGAGTCTTGAAATAGACGGAAAATATTAGTCCACTACAGATAACATCCCACTTAACGTCATACATTCACATCCACACATTTCACACTCCAACTTCGGGGTTTCTTCACAAATTCATATCCACACACACGACACTCACCCTCATATGCCTTGACCGATTCGGCGCTGACTTGAACACCTTCCCGCAGGTGGCTTAGGAGAAAAATCCTAGCTTGCAATCGCAAATCCAACTCCACACACGACAATCACGGAGATGCGTGGGTGTTGGCACATCCCCATGCAAAGGGAGGATCTTCAGACCAAGCCGGGTGGTGTGGCCTGGCGGGCAGCTGCCCAACGGTTAGAGTTGGGAATTTCTATATAATATGGCAGCGTAACTGAGAAGCTTCGATACCGCGATGTAGGATTTCATAGTAATTTGTTTCGTTTCCATACATTTTCTGTGTATTGAGTTCCGAGCGCCATCTGTTGATCGTCATCTGAACTAGTGGCTAGGGGTCCGCTACACACTCACCCTCATATGCCTGGACCTATTCGGGGCTGCCTTGAACACCTTGCCGCAGGTGGCGCACATAAACAACCCTAATTCAAGCTTCACAATCGCAAATCCATCTCCACACACATCGCACTCACCCTCATATGCCGTGACCTATTCGGGGCTGACTTGAAGACCTTCCCGCAGGTGGCGCAGGGGAACAGGCGCTCCTGCGCGTGCCGGTTCTTGTGGTCCTTGATGCTGCCCGGCTGGAATGTACAGGGGGATTTGTTAAACTCTTTGCTGTAAATATCACGCAAGCCGAACGGGCGATATCGGCATTCTACAGGGTGTTGCAAAAAGGGTATACTAAGCCGAAACCAGCACGTGCAGCATGGTATATCTAAGCCCGAAACTGAAATCAGAATTTCAAAATTCGCGAAAAATAGCTAAAAAATAAATATATGTATAGTTAGCTGTTAAATTGTTACCCTCAAATTCATAGACCGAATTTACAACATGGTTAAAATTTCACACACACGATTTTCGACTCTTTACGTCAGCCAAAATGTTGAAATTCATTTATACAAAGTAATTTTAAACTTATTTTATAGTGTTGAAAAGCTATATGAATTCGGGGCTCAGATTTTTATAAAATCGGTAAACATACGCATGTTAGGCTCCACGATACTCGAACACATAACATGGAGTAAACAATGTTTATTCTTCGATTTCTTAAGTAACTGTTTTTTCTTTATGTTATACCACTATAGCGGTAGGTACTCACAGCAAGCGAGGCGCCGCATATCTCGCAGATGTACCTCTTCTGGTGGTCCGGCGCCGCGCCATGCGTCTTGCCGCGGTGCTTCTCACACGCCGCCTTGGACACGAATATCTCGTCACACTGGAATAGAGAATGGAATAGTTAGAGTGTGGTTATTGAAAAATTAACCTCTGAAATCTTTATCGAAATAGAAGAATTCGTAAAGTGAGGTGCGATGTGTTGTGATTACAACACCGCGTTAATCGCGAATCGTGATATTATATTGTTGTTTATCGACGTTGTTAATGGTGCGTGCTGCCCGGACCCGGACTGGACATGTGCGACTGGCATCAAAATTGGGTGTATTTGTGTAGGTTTTCCTGCTAATAGGTAATCAAATCAAACCAAATATACGTGTAAAGGGGATAATTTCTCACAATATCTCACACTTTTTCACGTGAAAACTACTGAACTTTCATTAAATTAGCAATTTAGGTAACTGACCACCTGGGTTAACACAGTATAAAGTCTGTTTTAATATGAGATACTAAATTGACGGATTCTGAACGGATCTATTTTAAGAAGAAGCAGAGCTCGCGGATTACATCTAGTAATAACATAAATAGGTATAAGTAATTAAATCATACCTGATCGCAGCGGAAGTGTTTCTTGTCGGTAGCGGGACTCATGCCGGCTTTATAAAGCTTCGGCTTCACCTTCAGATTCACCTCCGTTCTGGAATAGACAAAAAATGCTCATTATATTCTACTCAGAATCACCTAGTTATTTTTCTGGTCCTAAGTAAGAAAGGTGATTGGCCAGATCTGACCCGCTTTGAGTACCTAAGTTAGCAGCAACTAACCAAACTTATTTTAATTCATTAAGTGTTTACAGTGTTTGGCGTGCACGTCTTGCGCCCCGTACTAGCCCTACTGGTTACAACAAAACATATTATGCTACTCACTCGTTATCATCCACATGCATCTCGGAGTTGTTCTCGTGCTCGCGGTAGGCGGCCGCCGACTTGAACACGATGTCGCAGCGGGCGCAGTACGATTCCGCTGTCTTGTCTGGTAGTGACGGCGTCGCGGGGGTTAGGAGCTGTAGGGGGAGTGAAAATATATAGGTAAGTTATTTACATACATACAGAGTGACAAACTTATCTGTTCCGATGAGAGCTAACTAAATTGATCCATATCTCATTATCCTAACTAATATTATAAATGCGAAAGTAACTGTGTCTGTCTGTCTGTCTGTCTGTCTGTCTGTCTGTAACTCTTTCACGCCAAAACTACTGAACGGATTTGAATGAAATTTGGTATACATACGGTTTAGACCCTGGGAAAGAACATAGGCTACTTTTTATCCCGGAATTCCCACGGGAAAACTTTTTAAGGCGAAGCGAAGCGCGCGGGAACAGCTAGTTTACTAATAAATATTTTTTTCGGGTTCCGATCCAGTTGTTCCGATTGAACCCTGAGTCACTGTTTCATTGTAGATGTTTGGTGCTGTCAAATACTTTGTGTAGGTATGCAACCTTGGACAAGTAGCTAGTCATGGCCAGAGTCCGTAGCATAAATTTTATTAATTTAATTTGGGAGAAGCCTATGTAAAGCAGTGGATGACTACTGTGGAGATATAGTACGATACCTCCTTCCTCATACTTCACGAAGGAGGCAGCGTGTAGGGTGAGTTACCTCCTCGAGATGCTTGGCGCGGCGATGCTGGCGCAGTCCGAACTGGCTCACGAAGGAGGCCCCGCAGGTGGGACACACGTGCCGGGAGCGTGTAGTACTAGACACCTGCCCGCTGGAGAGATATATGGGCGACGGTCGAATGGCGTAGTGGTTAGTGGCCCTGACTGCTATGCCGAAGGTCCCGGGTTCGATTCCCGGCTGGGGCAGATATTTGTTTAAAGACAGATATTTGTACTCGGGTCTTGGGTGTTCATATTTATATTTAATATATATCTATCAATGTATTTGTGTAGATATATCAGCTGTCCGATACCCATAACACAGGCTCTGCCTAGCTTGGGGTCGGATGGTCGTGTGTGAGATGTCCCCCACATATGTCCCCACATATATTTAATAGCTTTCACCAAAAATAGTTTTGGTGAAGGTTTTTGAATCGCACTGTCAGGCCACGAAATACCCTCAGCATGTGATATCTCCTTACTGGGAATATATACTTATTTCTCCCATAGTTACCTCCTCGAGGTGCTTGGCGCGGCGATGCTGGCGCAGTCCGAACTGGCTCACGAAGGAGGCTCCGCAGGTGGGACACACGTGCCGGGAGCGGTGGAGCGAGCGGACGTGGGTGTAGTAGGAGGACATCTTGCTAGGGGGGATGTACAGGGTGTTTAGAAGTGATAGGTATAGTTATCAGAAAGGAAGTTGACGAATGTCCAAAAGTTGTAAAACAAGTGTTGTACAGAAGGTTTTCCGTCGCACTTGCTCTCTAAACCGCGCAATGTGAGTGAGCGCGACGCAAAACTTTTTTCACGTCTTGGCGTGCGCGACTAGCGCCCTTTGCTAGGCCTTTAAGAGGACGAAGCCGAGTTACTCTTGTTTTATACATGTTGGGGTTTCCAACTGATTGATAGTGAGGATGATAATTGATAAGATGATGTTAATAGAAGAGAAATATTTATTTTCCGAAAGACTATGCTAATGATAGATTATAGCTAAATGATAATGAGTACGCGTCAACCGTGATTCCGATACAAACGTGAACTAAAGTAAATTATAATAATAAGTAAGTTGACGCGCGAACTGATGATGTTGCAGTAATAATTAGGTACTTATCTACTTAACCATGTACGGTGTTCCGTCAATGTATAGGTGTTGCCAAATTGGCTTTTATTTTAATCGTGTCTGTGACAAACACTAGAGCTGGACTATGGTTTGTCACCGTAGTGAAAGGATTGGTCAAATAGTCACTGACCAAATACGGTGCACAGTACGTAAATCAGTTAAACAATGGTGAAGGTTAGTTATTTTCACGTTCTTTAATCGATCTACGATTTAAAAAGGCACTTACACAAACTTCATGTCGCAATGTTTGCACTGGTATACGAAACCCTCGTGGATTTTCTCGTGCGCTATCGCACTTGTACTGAAAATTAAATGACAAAGGTTAGTTACAATAAGGTAGAACTCGGGTATAAGTTATTAATAATTAATTAATTAATAATAGATAGAAACTTAAAACAAAGGGATAAATTAAACGTGAAAGAATATGATAGGTAATTATAAAAAACGATACAATGTTCATAGAGTATGATTTAGAAAGTACATTATTGTAATTTATAGTCCCACCCAACCTCTCCCCATTCATAACAAAACAACACAACTCACGAGCTGACGCAGACCTCGGGGCACTTGAGGCAGTGGTAGCGGATCTGGTGGGTCTTCATGTGGCTCCGGAGTCGCGCCTCCCAGTTGAACCGACGCTTGCACAGGAAGCACTCGTGCTTGCCTTTGTCCTGTTTGTAGGAGTGGATTTGAGGATTTTGTGCGGCGAATGTTGCACTTGTGATAAAAAAATTATAAAAAACTAGCTGTTCCCGCGCGCTTTGCTTCGCCCTAAATAGTTTTCCCGTGGGAATTCCGGGATAAAAAGTAGCCTTTGTTTTTTCCCAGGGTCTAGACCGTATGTATACGAAATTTCATTCAAATTCGCTCAGTACTTTTGGCGTGAAAGAGTAACAGACAGACAGACAGACACAGTTACTTTCGCATTTATAATATTATAAGTAAGGAAGTAAGGATAAGGTAAGGTTGTAGTTACAAAGATAATAAGACATTTCAAATTCATACGTAATGGACAACATTTCATTTTCTTTACCCTATATTTTTATTAGTTATTCGGAAAGTTTATAGAAAATTAGTGGACCCGTATTTTTTTATTTTGTAGATACATAAATTTTTGCATGTTATTTTTAACTTTAAAGTTAATTATTTTAAAACCGGAAGTGACGTCACATATTAGGCTCAATTTTTATTTTTGTCTATTGCCTGAGTCTCGAAAAAAAAACATAAATGACACTGACAAGTGACATTTAAACTTTGTTTACATGCCAACCAACAAATGGGTCATTTTCAAATGACCTTGATATTTCTAATGATGGAAAGTAGGTACTTATCATGTAAAAAAATAAGCAGTAACATTTTTTCAGCTGTGTAGGCGGTGGCATGCTCTGGAACATATTATATAGGGGTCATCTCTTAATAATAAATAAAAAAAATAGTCAGAAAGTGTCAGAACAGAATTAATGAAAATGACCCAAATAAACAACAACGTCACGATAAAACGTCAACGTCAATCAAAAATGAAAGTGACAGTTACTTTGTTTTTAAATCTATAGGCTTTGATCATCAAAATGCATCGCACCTGATGCATGACGTCATTAGCACTTTTTTACTATTTTATGATTTTCTCGAAAATGATACATCCAAAAAATACAAAAACATTTTTTTTGTGGCCTTTAGAGCTAAATCTCGAAATGGTTTTCAATTTATAGCAGCTTTAGTTTTTTGAAATGTTGTCCATTGTTAAATTGATCCAAAAATAGTTAGTTTTTGAGGTATTTTTTTGTGTTTGCCTTTATTAATGGGTGATTAACATTCATTCTCAAGGTGGATTTAGTATGAACCTATGTGTATGTTATATGTTTAGGTGGCAAAGCTAGGTAATGTTCTAAAGGCTGGGGCAGACCAGAAGCCAAGCCAGATGTGTCCTATCTATGCATACAGCAGTTTGATTTATTAGCCATAATGATTTTATTATTCTATCTATTCTATTTTGAGAGGGGGCGAAGTTCCTGTATATGGAACCTTTTTACATGTCCCCTTAATTTCAGCTCAGCCAGCCTAGCTCCCGAGTATACTGGAGCAACAAGCCTGGGTGTTGCAATAGCAGATATAGGCCCTCAATGGTTCATTCAAGTATACTTCTTAATTGTAACCATAATGAAGTTTAAAACAACTTACCTCATTATGCACTCTCATATGCCGTTTCAGTGTATCTTCACATGTAAAATTCCTCATGCAATGTTCACAGTAATGCAAAGAGTTTTGGTAGTTGGGATTGTATTGCCTCTTCCTATACTCCCTACACATTTCATCTTCCGTCAAATGTATAATCTTCCATTTTTCTGTATCAAACTTATGTCCCGCTGCCCTTTGCTTTGCAAACTTTACTTTGTCTGTTGGTTCTTTGCTTATTTCTTCTTCTATATTACTTGTAGGATCCTTAAGTTTTACTTTAACTTTAGGTGTGTTAGGTGTTCTAACTTTCCTTTTTGGATTTTTCAAAATCTTTTCTCGCTTCCTTTTCTTGGGCACTGGTTTTGTGATTTCAGATTCTTCTTCAGGTGTTTCTTTATGTACTTTAAGAAACTCGTCATCTGACTCCGTGTATGTGGTTGGATCATAGTCGTCTAATGCACTCTCATCTATAAAATCATTTTGGTCTAGTGTCTCACAGAATTCTTGTACTTTAGGTTCCTGTTTCACGGTTATTTCGTAGGTGACGTCAGAGCTGCAAGGTTCTGTTCCATCCTCATTGATATTGAATGTAGCTATTTTCTGGCTTGGTATTATTCTGGATAATGTGGATTCTAAGCTGCACTCTTTTCTATTTACTCCTAATATTGATAAATATGATATCTGTAAAACAAATTACAAGCATTTATTAATAATTTACAGCATAATTAATTAATAGAACATAAATATAATTAAAAGTGCTACTTTTTACACTTATATTTTCATGAATTGTAGGGTCATAAACATTATTGTTGTTTCAGATTGACAATAATTCACATTCTAGAATCTGTTTAATACTCAATCAATCAATCTGTTTAATATTAATATATTAACAATTCCTGTGGAACCCAGTAGTTTTTATTATGATGGAACTTGAGCCCTTGTTAAATTTTCCCTGTATTAACATAAAACATTTGGAGTTTCTTGAGTTAACAAACCATGTTTTTTCCAATGTGTGTTCTTTCTTACCTAGTCCCAAAACAGGAGGTTAATAAATGGACTTTGTTTCCATCTTATGTAGATAGGAATAAGTGAAATTGTATATCCTAACTAATATTATAAATGCGAAAGTAACTGTGTCTGTTTGTCTGTCTGTCTGTCTGTTACTCTTTCACGCCAAAACTACTGAACGGATTTGAATGAAATTTGGTATACATACGGTCTAGACCCTGGGAAAGAACATAGGCTACTTTTTATCCCGGAATTCCCACGGGAAAACTTTTTAAGGCGAAGCGAAACGCGCAGGAACAGCTAGTTTTACATAAAGCAGTACTTACTGGCCCCTTCAGCTGTAAGCTGTCGAGAGTTCTCTGTCCATTTTCACATTTCTTCCTAAATTGCTCCCATTTCCACAATAGTGCTGCACATTCATAGCAAAAGTGGTTTTGGAATCCAGAGAACACATTCTAAAAGGAAATCAACGAAATGTAATGAGATGTTAGAAAAGAAACTCGATGTTTTGACCACGGAAAGCTGTATTTACAAGGCTGGAGGAAGTAACCAAACCCAAATAGTAATGGGTAACAATCTTACCGCAACTTTGATAATTTGTTCGTAACACAGTTGCAAGTTGCACTGGTCTTCGTGGTACAACTTTACACCAGTATTGAGGCAAATCCGGCAGAATTTTAATTCATCCATTCAATAAATAAATAAATTGGCTAAATAAAATGAGTTGTTTACAAAAATCACAAAACTTTACACGGCTTATGTCTATGACGGCTATGGCAGAAATTTTTTGCTCTGTGATTGATAATGGATTGGATAGCATCTGTCAAAACATTTGTTCTGTGAACGTGTCATCGTCAAAGTTGTGGTTGTGACGAGACGGTGGTTTTATTATTTGTAAATCTTTAAATTCTTTTTAATTTCGTTTATTTATCGCTATGGATGAATTAAAATTCTGTCGAATTTGCCTAAACACTGGAGTGAAACTGTACCATGAAGACAAGTTCCACTTGCAAACGTTTTACAAACAACTTTATCAGGAAGCGGTAAGTTGAAGTAAAAGCAATTTGTGCATCGATATTGTGTTTTTTTGCCCTTTATGATTGCAATTCAATAAATGATCAAAGAGATCTTTCAGTAGATTAACAACTACACTATCCTGTGTGAGTAGCCACTGGCTCACTTTTATTTCTCTCAGTATTCACTGATAAATACTTCTTCAGTGCTTCATATACTATTTATTGGCATTCTATCTGTTTTTCTGTATAAAAGTGTTGCCAATAGACAAAGGTACAGCTTTAGCAATTAGTTGCACCAATGCTAATTTCCCTACTCATTCTGACCCAGCCAATATTGACAGTTGTAATCGATTAACAAGCTGTGTTTTTTCCTATTTTTGCAGAAATCCCTGGCGGGTGTGAACAGCAACTTCTGCTACGAGTGCACCGTGTACTTGTGCAAGTTCAGTGTGTTCCGGCGGAAGTGTGCCACCGGACAGAAGACGCTGGAGAATTTATTGAAAGATGGTCCGGTAAGTTTGTTTAGAAAGTCCTACATCGTGAAAGATATTCACATCAATTTTAATTATAAATTAGTTAATTTTATTAACTGTTGTTAATAATGGTGGATATTTTCTGCCCAGTCAGTATTTACACAAATTTCTGTTTGTATTTTGAAAATTATAAATTGAAATTCAGTTTTTTAAAATCAGTGACTACTCAGAATATGCTTCTGCTAATGTCAAATTCATTCTTACAGATAACACTATCATCCCTATCCATGATAGACAGAGCTAAACTTGAGTTAGCTTCATCTATTGGACATGCTCCAGCACTTTCAATATCATTAGATGAACCAAACAACACTGAAGGAAGTAATGTCGAACATTTTGGAGATTATTGGAGCATACCTCCAAATCCACAGTTTAAACTTAACAATGAAATAGACAGCAATGATGAATGGACAGCTGAGGATAACAACTTCATCATCCCAAAAGTGGAGATCAAAACAGAAAACAACCGCCTGCAAGAATTCTGCCTAACTCCAGACAAACATAACTTTATTGACGAAAGCAGTGACCATGACAATGAAGATGTAACTGATGAAACATGGACAGAGCCAAAAGAGAAGAAAGTTAAAAAAGAAGTATCCAAAACTAAGAAAGAAAATGTAAAAAAAAGAAAAACAATACAGCCAAGGAAAGCGGCACAGAAAAAAAAACAGCAAATAGAGAAGCCTAAAAAAAATCCAGAGGAAAAGTTTGCTAAACAAAAAGAGAAGGCCTATAAATTTGACACAACGAAATGGAAGACCACATATTTGAGTGAAGAGGAAATGATAAGAGAGCACAACAAACTGGCAGAGAACCCCAAGTACCAGCACTCGGAGTTCAAGTGCGAGTCCTGCCTGAAGCACTACCTGTGTGAGGACACATTGAAGCGACACATGGCTATTCATAGTGAGGTAAAGGAAAAATAAGCTTACCATAATAATCATTTGTATGTATTTGTTTGAAAATAATGAATATCATGGACTACAAATTACTAATTTAAAAAATGTTAAAATGCAATTACAGAAATACCTAATCAAATAGAGAGCATGCAATAATAAAGAATTTGGTATTCTAGAGTAGTTGTCACCATTTTCATACAGCCTGAAGAGCTCAAACTGAATCAATCTCTTTGAGGTGATTGCCAATTCTCACAGTAATATACCTACTATGTAAATTTTTCAGGCTAGAGGCAAGGTGGAATGTTTCCTGTGTAAAAAGAGATACCGCACTGAGGGACGACTGAAAGACCACCTGAAGATACACAAGACAATATACCACTGCTTACGATGTCCAGAAACTTTTAAAACTAGGTATGTTCTTATGTAGTAAACATAAACATATATTTATTGTAATAAGAAAAAACTCTTATTACAATAAACATATGTTTATGTTAGTAGCAAAAACTATTTTTACACACAACAACATAACAGCCAGTCAAATTAATTATAATAATTTTCATCTATGTTGGAATCACCACGTTTTACGGGACCTGTTAAATAAAAGAGGTGATACACAGTTGACACATTTATTTGCGCGACTACAGACGCCCTAAGCTAGGTGGTACATAAGTAGATAGACTATGGATGTAACAATGTGTATCTACACATGATAACAACAATATTTGTTTTTCTTTTCAGTGGCGCGGCAATAGAACACGACAGGGTTCACGACGGACTCAGTTATCAGTGTAAACACTGTAAAGCAGATTTCACGTAAGTCCTTCATTTACAATTAGATTTAACGTTTTACAATGCGCTCTAAAAATAGAAATAATAAAATAATGAAGAAAATAATATAAATTGAATATTCATTTATTTTAAACACACACAGAAACAACACAAATATAAGTAAAGAAAATAAATAAACAAAGTTTTAAAAGTAATAAAAAAACTAGTTTTTAACACTAGCTGTGAATGCTAATAATTAGAAATTTTTATCACTTATCACCCATAACAATTTGCTTGATCTTTTGCGATTCCAAATTGTTTTGTGATTTGTAGTTTGTACTGTCGATGTCGGGAATGAAGAGTAATAGAACGAATGAATTAACAAGAGTTACTCAGGACTTACACCATTTCAGTCCTTTTTGAAAAGACGGCTTAGTAGTTTCTTGCATCCATTCTTCTCCAAAGACAAAGAGGACCCCATTTCAGAGTAATTACAAAAAAAACATTTATCAGACAGTTTTATATATTTACACGATTGGACTTTGACACACTTCACACACATCGTTCCGCTTCCAGTAAACAACAATCCTACTACACGCACGTGCGTCTACAACACCGCTCGGCGCACCTGTGCCCCGTGTGCGGCTCCTCCTTCATCATTATATAATGAGATTTTTAGGACGCGCATAATATTTTCACAAAAAAACAGATGTTCCATATTAACAGTCAATACCTACCTACTTGACCAAAATGTATCAAAAAGCTGTTTTTTTTCGTGATTTCAGGGTTGGCCCCATATTAAAAGTTGGTCAGTATGAGTAGGAGAACACGTGGTGAAAATATTTGAAACATCCTGTATTATTTAAAAAGCATTCTGTCACATTTCACACTCGTTGTTCCAGTAAACAGCAGTCCTACTACACGCACGTGCGTCTCCAACACCGCTCGGCGCACCTGTGCCCCGTGTGCGGCTCCTCCTTCATCAGCCAGGCGGGGGTGAACCGGCATCTGCGGTATAAACATCCTGGGGATGTGCGGGGGGAACAGGTAAGAAAAAAAGAAAGAAAAGCTTGATTTGAGTGAGACAGCATATCCGGCTCGAAGGACCATGAAAAGGCTTGGTAGCCTTATGATCGGATCGCTGGTAGTGATTTGATTTTGATTTTTAAAGTTCTTTATTAACATAAAAGGTTGATACATTTTTAAAGTCTAGTGTACATTTTATTCCTAGGCTAAAAATATCTTAAATTCTAATGTTTTACAAGACCTGTCGGTCTTTTACAAAACTTATGGCATGAGGTAAGTATATAACAATATAATTAAGATTTAATTTATTTATTTATAAGACTACATACGTATTATAACAGCTATGCACGTTTTGGTTAAACGATACATTTTATGGGCATTTTTGAAGTTAAATATTATTATAAAGAAAATATACATATTGTTTACGTACTTACATAATGTAACTGCTTATAACTATTTTAACATGCATTTAACTGATTACTTATATCTAGGTATCATGAACAAAGCAATAAGGCATTTATTAGTACCAACTCACTCGGCTTTAAAACGTAAAGTTGAGGGTAGATACGCAAACAACGCAGTGAGCGAGCGTCGCCGCGCTGGCTGGAGCCGAGGACCGCGCGTGACGTCAGAGAGCGTAGTGATGGGGTAGCTTCGTTACATATTTATATCGATTACTTAGCTGAGGTCGGGTTTTACCTAACTTTGCGATTAATTTGTTATCATTATGGTCTGCATTTATATAGAACTTTTTTGTTGTCTTAGTTATGAATTCTTTAATGGAGGGAAATTTAATTTTTGTATGAAGTTTCATTAAATTGGTTCGGAATGGTGTATTATAGGCTATTTTTATTGCCTTGTTCTGCAAGACCTGAAGTTTATTTAGGTTTGATTTAGATGTGCAACCCCAGACTGGACATGCGTATGTAATGCAAGGTCTAATAAGAGTCGAATATATGCATAATTTTGTATAGCTCTTGAGGTTGGATCGTCTGTTAAGTAGTGGTTTCAGGGCATTAAATGCCTTGATGCCTTTAAGGCGGAGGTTGCAAACGTGATCATTCCAGTTCAGTTTCTTGTCTAGAATAACTCCTAGGTATTTAACGGAATTACTCCATGGGATAGGGTGTTTGTTGACATGAAGGGTCCTTTTCGGGGTTTCTCTTTTCCTTGTAAATATAATTGCTTCGGTTTTAGTCGCATTAATCTGTAATTTCCAGTTTCTGAAGTAGTCAATGAGTTTGTCGATAGAAAGCTGGAGTCGATCGATGATTAAATCGATATCGTTTGATGTTGTAAAACAAGCAGTGTCATCGGCAAAACATGCTAAATTGGTTCGTGTTTGCCTTGGGATGTCATTGATGTAAATCAAAAACAGGTGTGGACCAAGGATTGACCCCTGTGGGACTCCAGCTGGGACAGAATATGAAGTAGAGGAATTTTTTCCAATGTGGACTTTGAAACTGCGTTGTGAGATGTACGATTTAATTATTTTAATCAATGATAAGGGAACGTTAATTGCCATGAGCTTGTGAATGAGACCTTTATGCCACACGGTATCAAAGGCCTTTTCCATGTCTAATAGGAACATCCCACTGGATTCACCCTGATTCAATGAGTTGGAGACATGCTCAGCTAATCTGGCGAGTTGATGAGTAGTCGAGTGAGCAATCCGAAAACCAAATTGCTCATCTATAAGTTTGGAGCAAGTGCTTTTAAGCAAGCGGACGTTGATAATTTTTTCAAGTAGTTTTGCCAGGGAAGGTAAAAGACTTATTGGACGGTAACTGGTTGGTATGGAACCGTCCTTACCAGGTTTCTTGAGTGCTATGACTTTAGCTACTTTCCATGCAGAAGGAAAGTAGGCTAAGGAGAGGCATGCATTAAATATTTTTGTTAATACAATAATAGCTTTTTGCGGTAAGTTTTTAATTAGACAATTGGCTATATCGTCGTTACCTGGGGCTTTGTGAACTTTTAATTTAAGTATTTGTTTCCATATTTCTTTTGGATAAACTGGTTTAAATGAATTACCTGTTTCAAGTTCGTTCAACGCTGATATTGAGGTTTCAACTTCTTTGTCCATGCTTTGGTTATAGCACTGAGATGTCAGTTCCATATTTTTTTGGAAAGCATCAGCTATGGTCTCACATTGGTCAACTGGGGAAATTGCTGTCGTGCCATCAATACGCTGGAGGGGTTGGACTGACGACGTTGTGGATTTTAATTTCATGCTCTTAGCTAGTCGCCACAGATCGGAGCTTGGATTATCAACTCTACGTAGCTTATCATTCCAGATTTTATCGTTGTGCTCTTTGATGCCAGTTTTTATGTTTTTGTTTAGGTAATTTACTTGGGTACGAATGCTTTTACGAGCAATGGGATCATTTTCAAGCTGATCGTATCGGCGGAGTTTGTTTTTAAATTTGATGAGTCTTTTGATTTTACGAGGAAGTGGTTTAGGGGTATTAGATAGTGTTATCAGTGGAACGGCTGAGTCTCTAGCTAGGATTATGTTTTCAGAGAGGGTGTCTATCGCGATATCTATCTCACTTGTATCCTTAAGGATTTGTGATGAAAGGTGTATGTTGTTGTTTAATATAGAACGATAAAGAGCCCAATCAGCTTTGCAATAATTGTGCCTTTGCTGGATGATACGATCGACTTTAATTGTTATAGTGAAAAATACTGGTAAGTGATTAGAAGTAAGAGCCGGAACAGTTTTTACATTTTCTATGTTGTAGATATTATTCGCCAAGATGAGGTCGGGTAGCGACTTTGTAAGACACTCACGATAATGATCGCTGGTAGTAGAAGCAACATTTATTGATATATTACAATGAGTCATTAGCAGAGAAGATAACTTAATACAACGATGTAGTTTGCGGTATAGTGACATCATATACCCTTTTTGCAACACCCTGTATAGCCAATGCAAGTTGTGCCCCGTGTGCGGCTCGTCCTTCATCAGCCAGGCGGGGGCAGGGGGAACAGGTATAATTGAAGAGTTTTGTGTAAATTTTAGGATGAGCCCCATTTACTGAGGGTACGAAATTAAGATTATTCATTCATTTACAAATAAAAAAACTACAAATTAAACAATGTCTTCTTAGATTCACTTTTCAATTTTTTTTTCATTTATTTATCAATCATATCATTACAATGTATTTAATTTATTTATTACTTCTCCCAACAGCAACCAGAAGAATCAAAAGCGGACGATCCGAGTCAAAATAAAGAGACGTACTGTGAGAAATGTGATATTGGGTTCAAGACTATCGAGGCTTTCGAGGAACACAAGAACAACTCCGCAATGCACATGGAAGACAATGAGTGAGTTATTAACATTTAATTACTGTTTACAGCAAGCAAGTTTTAAAGCTTTGCTCCCAAGGAATGAAAGTTTGAGTTTAGAATGCTAATCTGAAACGACACATTTGACAGATGCAATCATGTAAAGTACCACTGCTATAAATTACAGAGCTAACTGCTCAAAAAATATAAGGGCTACAATCCCTTATGTACGCTATTTTTTATTTAAATTTACTCCATCTGAACACATTAATTATTGGAGGGAGAACTTGCGATCAAGGTGAAAACAAATTATCTTATTTACTATCCCATCTACTAAGTAGGACAAAAAAATAAATGGTCAACTACAATTAATTTCCAAGTCCTTTACTAAACTAATTTGTTATTTTTTACAGGTATTTTGGAATTGACAAGAATCTCAAGCCAGGCAAGTCCGGTGTCCGACAACAGTTTGAATGTAAACATGTGAGTAACATAATAATACACCACAACTATTCATTATTAAAGATGATTCAAGGCGTCATTCTGAAAAATATTCACCCGTAAACTTTGTAGGTCACATAAAAATAAACACAACAAAAAAACATTTACCCATGAATTTCCAAAACTTTTAAAATATTACAATTTCGTGAAAAAAAGTGTTACCCTCGAATTCATAGACCGTTTATCTTGCCTTTATCTGTCTGTACAATGCCGCTACGATGACTGTCCAAGTACAGGACCACAAGACAAGACCTATGCAACTGCAACGTGGAGTGAGACAGGGGGATGTGATATCTCCGAAACTGTTCACCAATGCATTGGAAGATGTCTTTAAGACGTTGGGCTGGAAAGGACATGGCATATATGTATAAATGGCGAGTACATGTCACACCTCCGCTTCGCGGACGACATCGTTATTATGGCAGAATCTCTGCAGGAACTCAGCTGGATGCTAAGTGGCCTAAATGCTGCTTCCCGACGTGTTGGCCTCGGTATGAACTTGGACAAGGCGAAAGTCATGTACAATGCTCACATCAAACCGGAGCCGGTCGCCGTTGGTGAGGCAACAATCGAAGTTGTGCAAGAATATGTCTACCTCGGGCAGACTATTCGGCTAGGCAGAAGCAACTTCGACAAGGAGGCTGCAAGGCGCATCCAACTGGGTTGGGCTGCATTCGGGAAACTTCGTCACATATTCTCCTCGGCCATTCCTCAGAGCTTGAAGACAAAAAAAAAACGCGAATTTTGAAATTCTGATTTCAGTTTCGGGCTTAGATATACCATGCTGCACATGTAGGTTTCGGCTTAGTATACCCTTTTTGCAACACCCTGTATATAACTATTCATGATCGTGAGTACTAACAAGGTCTATCGATAAACGAGCGAACAAAACATCTATCTATCAGTAGGGCGAACAGGTCCTGTTTTATAATACGGCTAGCCGTAATGTAATACGGCGGATTATTAACTTGCTTTGGCGAACCCTGCGTGACCCCTGGTTCTTGCTGGCCAGGTGCACAGTTAATTCGCACGATTAGTTTCAGATTTACCCTTTTTGCAACATTCTGTATATGGTGCGAAACTCTTAGTTCGACTCGCACCGCTAGATGGCGCTGCAGTCGCTACTTGTACATCGCGGTATGGTTGTGTTTCAGCGAAACTTATCAAGATATAATCGTATTGTATATTTTTTACGTTAAGAAAATTATTATAATAAGTAATAAGTTAATTTTTGGAGGTAGGAACTTATGTTGTATCTACCGCGATAATTATTAGCAAATATAATATACGTAGGTGGTCTGAAAAGTTTCCGACCTCAACGTGAAGATGGCAGCACACATCAATTAAAGTCAGGAAATGTAACTGCATCTTTTGACAGCAACACTTCAAAGTTTCAGCCATTTTTGACGCGTGGTTTTTATTTTACAGTCGTTTTAGTGAGTCGATGTGAGCATTTCTGTGAAAATTGAAAAAATCGAGCATCGAGCTGTCTTAAAATATTGGTTTTTGAATGGGAATACCCCTACGCAAATCAAAGATGAGTTAGATTCTGTGTACGGGGACTCTTCACCGTCATTTACCACTGTAAAATTTTGGGCAGCCGAATTTAAACGTGGCCGTAAGAGCTTCGGAGATGATGAACGTTCGGGACGTTCAAAAACTTTAACTACTGACGATAACATCGCTAAAGTTCTCCAAATGGTGTTAGACGACCGCCGAATTAAAGTGAGAGAGATAGCAGAGGCAATGAAAATGTCCAGAAAATGTGTTTATCACATATTAAATCAAGATTTAGGTATGAGAAGGCTGTCCGCGCGTTGGCTGCCGCGTTTGCTAACGTCAGACCAACGACGTGTTCGAATGAACATTTCCAATGCTCTGTTGGCGCAGTTTAGGCGCAATAAATCCGTGTTTTGGCGCCGCCTAATTAGTGTTACAGGCTATGTAGATGAATAAAAATAAATTTTAAGAAAAAAAATCTTCTATCTATGTTAGGTCGGAAACTTTTCAGACCACCCACGTATTATCAGCTTCATTTTTAGAAGTAGAATACTTTAATTTGTAAGCATTTGTATCTACCGTTCCTCAGGGCCTGAAGACAAAAGTCTTCAACCAGTGCGTGCGTCCTGCCAGTGATGACGTAGGGTGCAGAGACGTGGACACTGTCGGTAGGACTGGTCCACCGATTTAAAGTCGCTCAGCGTGCTATGGAGAGGGCTATGCTTGGGGTTTCTCTGATGGATCGTATCAGAAATGAGGTTATCCGTCAGAGGACTAAGGTTACCGACATAGCTGTCAAAATACGCAAGCTGAAGTGGCAGTGGGCTGGTCATATCTGCCGAAGAACCGATAACCGTTGGGGTAGACGAGTTCTCGAGTGGAGACCACGAACCGGCAAACGCAGCGTGGGACGCCCTCCTGCCCGCTGGACTGACGACCTTAGGCGGGTGGCGGGTAGTGGTTGGATGAGGAAGGCCGAGGACTGAGTGTTGTGGCGCTCCTTGGGAGAGGCCTATGTCCAGCAGTGGATGATTATTGGCTGATGATGATGATATCTTACAACAAAGTTAAAATTTAGGTACTTTGAAACACACGAGTTTCGACTCATTAAGTCAGTCAAAAAGTTGAAATTCATACGTGTATAGGCATCATAACTTCACTTTTAAACCTATTTTAAATTGTCAAAAAGCTCTATGAATTCAGTGGTTACCTTTTTCACGGATTTCCAACACTTGTAAAACACACTTTCAGTGTTTTTCAGCTTACTTCTTGTATATTTCCTTCACTCAACTCTAACCCTCTCCCTCCCCAGTGCTCAGAAACATTCGTAACCAAGAAGGACAGACGGCTACATCTGATGCGCGCTCACCGCCACCTCACGCTCGCTAGTGTCAACAAGAGCGAGCGCTGCATATGCGACATATGCGGGGCTAACTTAGCCGTGAGTATTATACCATTTACCACACCAATTTATACTCGCCGAATGGTTCAATATGTCCATCATAGATCTTTTCCGAGCTGCAACATCTCGGACCAAAGTGTCCATAATGATAGCCGACCTACCATAGTAGATGACACCTTAAGAAAAACCACTACCACTTTCATCTACTGTGTCTTAAATGACACACTCACAAGGAAAATAAAAACGGTCTTGTTACAAAGCCTGTAAAATTTATTTCAATGCTATTATTAAAGTTTAAAATGGCGAGACGGCTCACGAATCACGAACTGTTACGTTAGTAAAAGTGTACAGCGAAAAGCGGGTTTATATTACAGTCGTGAATAAAGATATTCATGAAAAACATTTTCTACAAAGTGAGTGCGTTTCAGAGTAAGGTTATTAACTATACTTAAGCAGGGCCCCTCGGCTCGGGTATGTCAACGACGTAGATAAACCCGTTCAATGATCTCCCAATCACATTGCCGTGTATATTGCAGAACGTGATAGAGTGATGTTAATCTACATCGATGGCAGTGCTATTAAAAGATACTAATTCCTCATCATCATCCTCATTAGCCTTCTATCGTCCACTGTTGGGTATAAGCCTCCTTTTTTGTACGCCAAACTAATACCTACCTAGGTACTTATTTTAATTTGAACACTTTTAAATTTAATTATTACTTATAATGCATTCTGTATTCGCCTGTTATTAAACATGCATTTATCATTTAACTACTGTACTTTTATTAAGAATTAATTTAATGTAATCTTTGTTGGCGAATTATATAAATAAATAAACACCATATTTTTTCCCCAGTACGGCAGCATGTTCGTCCACCAGCGCATGCACAAGAACCTGCGCTACACGCGCAAGCCGTACCCGTGCGCGCAGTGCGGCAAGGTGTTCCAGTCCGCCTGGAACCGGATGCAGCACATGACGGTACGCATCCACCCCGCATCCACCTAGTCCATGCACAAGAACCTGCGCTACACGCGCAAGCCGTACCCGTGCGCGCAGTGCGGCAAGGTGTTCCAGTCCGCCTGGAACCGGATGCAGCACATGACGGTACGCATCCACCCCGCATCCACCTAGTGCATGCACAAGAACCTGCGCTACACGCGCAAGCCGTACCCGTGCGCGCAGTGCGGCAAGGTGTTCCAGTCCGCCTGGAACCGGATGCAGCACATGACGGTACGCATCCACCCCGCATCCACCTAGTGCATGCACAAGAACCTGCGCTACACGCGCAAGCCGTACCCGTGCGCGCAGTGCGGCAAGGTGTTCCAGTCCTCCTGGAACCGGATGCAGCACATGACGGTACGCATCCACCCCGCATCCACCTAGTGCATGCACAAGAACCTGCGCTACACGCGCAAGCCGTACCCGTGCGCGCAGTGCGGCAAGGTGTTCCAGTCCGCCTGGAACCGGATGCAGCACATGACGGTACGCATCCACCCCGCATCCACCTAGTGCATGCACAAGAACCTGCGCTACACGCGCAAGCCGTACCCGTGCGCGCAGTGCGGCAAGGTGTTCCAGTCCGCCTGGAACCGGATGCAGCACATGACGGTACGCATCCACCCCGCATCCACCTAGTGCATGCACAAGAACCTGCGCTACACGCGCAAGCCGTACCCGTGCGCGCAGTGCGGCAAGGTGTTCCAGTCCGCCTGGAACCGGATGCAGCACATGACGGTACGCATCCACCCCGCATCCACCTAGCGCATGCACAAGAACCTGCGCTACACGCGCAAGCCGTACCCGTGCGCGCAGTGCGGCAAGGTGTTCCAGTCCGCCTGGAACCGGATGCAGCACATGACGGTACGCATCCACCCCGCATCCACCTAGTGCATGCACAAGAACCTGCGCTACACGCGCAAGCCGTACCCGTGCGCGCAGTGCGGCAAGGTGTTCCAGTCCGCCTGGAACCGGATGCAGCACATGACGGTACGCATCCACCCCGCATCCACCTAGTGCATGCACAAGAACCTGCGCTACACGCGCAAGCCGTACCCGTGCGCGCAGTGCGGCAAGGTGTTCCAGTCCGCCTGGAACCGGATGCAGCACATGACGGTACGCATCCACCCCGCATCCACCTAGTGCATGCACAAGAACCTGCGCTACACGCGCAAGCCGTACCCGTGCGCGCAGTGCGGCAAGGTGTTCCAGTCCGCCTGGAACCGGATGCAGCACATGACGGTACGCATCCACCCCGCATCCACCTAGTGCATGCACAAGAACCTGCGCTACACGCGCAAGCCGTACCCGTGCGCGCAGTGCGGCAAGGTGTTCCAGTCCGCCTGGAACCGGATGCAGCACATGACGGTACGCATCCACCCCGCATCCACCTAGCGCATGCACAAGAACCTGCGCTACACGCGCAAGCCGTACCCGTGCGCGCAGTGCGGCAAGGTGTTCCAGTCCGCCTGGAACCGGATGCAGCACATGACGGTACGCATCCACCCCGCATCCACCTAGCGCATGCACAAGAACCTGCGCTACACGCGCAAGCCGTACCCGTGCGCGCAGTGCGGCAAGGTGTTCCAGTCCGCCTGGAACCGGATGCAGCACATGACGGTACGCATCCACCCCGCATCCACCTAGTGCATGCACAAGAACCTGCGCTACACGCGCAAGCCGTACCCGTGCGCGCAGTGCGGCAAGGTGTTCCAGTCCGCCTGGAACCGGATGCAGCACATGACGGTACGCATCCACCCCGCATCCACCTAGTGCATGCACAAGAACCTGCGCTACACGCGCAAGCCGTACCCGTGCGCGCAGTGCGGCAAGGTGTTCCAGTCCGCCTGGAACCGGATGCAGCACATGACGGTACGCATCCACCCCGCATCCACCTAGCGCATGCACAAGAACCTGCGCTACACGCGCAAGCCGTACCCGTGCGCGCAGTGCGGCAAGGTGTTCCAGTCCGCCTGGAACCGGATGCAGCACATGACGGTACGCATCCACCCCGCATCCACCTAGCGCATGCACAAGAACCTGCGCTACACGCGCAAGCCGTACCCGTGCGCGCAGTGCGGCAAGGTGTTCCAGTCCGCCTGGAACCGGATGCAGCACATGACGGTACGCATCCACCCCGCATCCACCTAGTGCATGCACAAGAACCTGCGCTACACGCGCAAGCCGTACCCGTGCGCGCAGTGCGGCAAGGTGTTCCAGTCCGCCTGGAACCGGATGCAGCACATGACGGTACGCATCCACCCCGCATCCACCTAGTGCATGCACAAGAACCTGCGCTACACGCGCAAGCCGTACCCGTGCGCGCAGTGCGGCAAGGTGTTCCAGTCCGCCTGGAACCGGATGCAGCACATGACGGTACGCATCCACCCCGCATCCACCTAGTGCATGCCCAAGAACCTGCGCTACACGCGCAAGCCGTACCCGTGCGCGCAGTGCGGCAAGGTGTTCCAGTCCGCCTGGAACCGGATGCAGCACATGACGGTACGCATCCACCCCGCATCCACCTAGTGCATGCACAAGAACCTGCGCTACACGCGCAAGCCGTACCCGTGCGCGCAGTGCGGCAAGGTGTTCCAGTCCGCCTGGAACCGGATGCAGCACATGACGGTACGCATCCACCCCGCATCCACCTAGTGCATGCACAAGAACCTGCGCTACACGCGCAAGCCGTACCCGTGCGCGCAGTGCGGCAAGGTGTTCCAGTCCGCCTGGAACCGGATGCAGCACATGACGGTACGCATCCACCCCGCATCCACCTAGTGTAACGAACCTGGAGGGTTACTCTACAGGGTGTTGCAAAAAGGGTATGCTAAGCCGAAAGGGGGTGAATCAGGAGGTCATTCTGAACAACTTTTGTTCTACGAGTTTTGGAAATTAGCAAAAAATATATGCGTTCTCCGTAGTAAAAAGTCACGTAACTAAAAAGTTTCTATGAAAAAGGATAATTTTTTTTCCCCATAGACTTTTTGCAACACCCTGTATACTGACGAAAGAGCTGTTGCAATCGGCAGGTTTAATACAGCGAGATAGAGTCGTGGCTCGCACAACAGCGCTCTGAAACTTCGTTCTATTCCATCACCCTGTGTTTTATATTGCCATAAGGCATATTTTAGGCCCTCTTAGAACCAATAAGTCTAAATCGAGCAACGCCATTGGTGCGGGCTATGCTGCTCAGCTGCTATTGGTGCACAACATTAATACACTTTGAGATATTTATTAACCGACTTCGAAAAAAGGAGGAGGCTCTCAATTCTTCGTATGTATTTTCTTACTATTATAATTTGTCCATGAATTAGAGATTAAACGTTGACCATACACGCTTCCATTAACGGAACTTTAGCTTTCCTATTATAATTCCCAAGCTGCCTTACTGACAATAGTATTTTCCTCCAGACACACACCGGGGAGAAGCCGTTTTCGTGCAAGTTATGCTACAAGCGCTTCACTCAGCCACAGAGCCTCCGCAAGCACCTCCGGATATGCCACTGAAGACCAATAGAGTATTAGAATAACTGACCATCTTCTTCCTCTTTCGAGTCAGTGAACATACTGAACATGCGAATTATTAAATTTGTCCAGACGGATATGCCACTGAAGGAGTATTAGAATAACTGACCATCTTCTTCTTTCGTGTCAGTGAACATGCGAATTTTTAAATTTGTCCACACCAAAAAGAAGAAATTTGATAGCATTCTGGTTGGCCTGGAGTAAGTCTTCCCGAGTGCAGGTGGAAGGGCACAGGGGACAGGAGAGTAAATGCTCCATAGTCTACTCTATAACTGACCATAGACCATGATGATGCCACATACTTTATAGTCTATCCCCCTTATTCATAGAAAAGTTATAGAACGTGTTAGCTATTTAACTATTTGGTCCCTCTCTCTCAAAGAACAATTTTATTAAAAGAGAGGGACAAAACAGTTCAATAGCTAAAGCGTTCTATAATTTTTCTATGAATAAGGGGGTATTTTTCGTAACATAGAGTAAATGACCATAGAAGATGATTATGTTACAAAGAAAGTGTTGGAAATGTGACCTGCAGGAAGTTGTAGGAAGACCAAGAAAGACGTGGCTTGATTGTGTTAAAGCATATGAGATAGTGTGGAGTGAATGAGGATATACAGGGTGTTGCAAAAAGGGTATACTAAGCCGAAACCTACATGTGCAGCATGGTATATCTAAGCCTGAAACGGAAATCAGAATTTAAAAATTCGCGAAAAAAAAAAATTCATTTTCCATAGAAACTTTGTTGGTCACGTGACTTTTACTATGGAAAAAATTTTTTTTTTTTTCGCGAATTTCCAAATTCTGATTTCAGTTTCGGGCTTAGATATACCATGCTGCACATGTAGGTTTCGGCTTAGTATACCAATTTTGCAACACCCTGTATTATTATGACAGAGGATAGAGTAAAAAAACTATGATGATACTTAATAGTCTATTTTTCTTAACAAAAGACTACTGAAATTGTATACTGCATTGCTATTAGGAGGATTTATTATTATGAGGAAGGCCGAGGACCGAGTGTTGTGGCGCTCCTTGGGAGAGGCCTATGTCCAGCAGTGGATGATTATTGGCTGATGATGATGATGATTGCTATTAGGCCATGTAATTTATTACCGCGTTGTTATTGGTCCAAACAATGGCCCATCTCACTCTGTTAATATCGGTTATGTTCTAGTTACCTTTTCTAGTTCTCAGTCAGGCGATTCACACACTTGATATGCAAAAATGACAGTTTATATAGAAAAAATGCTTATACCCACATACACATGTGTGAATCGCCTCAGGAGTACAGTAATGAGTAAAAAAAACTAACTAAAATATTGTTTTTTTCTGGGCTTTTGAAACGGAATGTGTTTCTTCATGAACCTGCTTTTTAATTTTCGCATCTATATTTCAAATACAGTTAAGCAATGAATTAACGGTGGTAGGCATTATAAAAAAAAAAAAAAAAAAAAAGGAATTTTCGACTTTACTGTATCTACAACTTTACCTAACCTTAAAACCTAAAATTTAGTTATTTATTATGATTTGTAAGAATAAATTTACATTGTAAGTTAATACATTTATTGAATCATAAATCATAATCGTGTTTATATTATTAATCCCTATTCAGAGTTTTCAGTATTACATAATTATATTATGTTTCATTATCTTCCACTATATTCCACATGAGTTGAATTTGAAGTTATTAACTTCTTTTACTTCTTTATAATGATATTTAATAAAGCGGTAGATAACAAAATGTACGCTACCTTCAAAAATTCAATTTATCAAAGTACTCTGTGACATTACGTCATGTTGAATAGTACACTATAACATCTTAATGAAGTTTCGCTGAAGGTTCTACCTTTTTTGGCATAAGATTTTTTTGCCTAATCTCGTATTGCATAGTAACGTTTGGTCAAAGTCTCGTTACGCCGAAAATCGTATGGCATAAATCTCGTTTAGTAAAAAGTTATTTCGCATAACATTGTTTAGCCTAATAATGGTATGGCCAAATCTTGAATAGCCTAATAATGCTATGGCATAGGTTTATACAAAGTAATAATATTCGTTTGGCTTTAACGTTGACGGAGCGTCTCCCTACATAGCGGAAACTGGTGCCTTGTATTGTTTCCGCTGTTTGGAAAACGCTCCGCTCCGCTTCGCTGCGCTCCGCTTTGGTTTTGATGAACATGTGCACCTAACACGCTCCTCCTCGCTTTGCTCGTCGTCGCACCTATTTTTAGGTTTCGATCTCATGGGGTTTGTAATAATTATATTGGTCGTTAACTTTCGATTTTTTGATTATACAATATCGTGATTTTCGGGATGTAGGAGAAAAATACCACAATTTGTACATTTACTACATACTTAATATATTATTTATTAAGATAACATTAGGAGAATCGAGATTATACTTAGGTATAGACGAACATAAATTTGAGCAAACGAAACTTAGGTGTTTAAAGATTGTGCCTAAAGAGTTTTAGACGAAACGAGCCTTATGCCACATAAGTCTTGGCAAAGTGATGGTTCGGCCAAAAAAGTTTAGACCATACGAGTTATGCGAAATGAGTTTTGGTCAATAAAGTTTATGCCAGATGAGCGGAACCCTTCGCTGAAACACAACCATACCGCGATGTACAAGTAGCGAGTGCAGCGCCATCTAGCGGTGCGAGATGAACTAAGAGTTCCACACCAATATAAGGTGGACCAAAATAAGTCATCCGATGTTTTTTGGCTCTCAATATTTTTCTAAATGAAAAACTTCGATTCTGTTCTATTTTATTCTCTGTGGGGGTGTAAGTACCTGCACCTGGCTCTCTCGAGTGGAACCTTTGTGCAACCCCAAGGTCTAAACTGCCTTCCTAAGCTTGGACCATTTTTCACCACGCTGGTCCACTACGGGTTGGTGGGTTCACATATCTAGATGTGCTAAATCTAGATATGCAGGTTTCCTCACGATGTTTTCCTTCACCGTAAGAGCGATGGTATACATTGTACTTAAGTTAAAAGAACTCATTGGTACATGTCAGCGCCGGGATTCGAACCCGCATCTCTTGCGTGAGAAGCGGGCGCTCCCCCGACTGAGCTACCATCGATTCTGTTTTTTTATTATGTTTATTTAAACCTTTACAATTTTATTGGTAAAGTCTAGATCAGTATTTTATTAAGCTAATTACAATACCGTTTCAAGATATTATCTACCTTATTCTTTAAAAATATATATTAAAGGATTCCGATTATTTTATCAAAAATGAAAATATAATTTGTCCTTCAAGACGCTCCGCAACGTTAAAGTTTCCACCAAAGAGAATAAAAATGTACGACTTTGATGACGTCAACGACTGCATGGAAGCCTGTGACGTCATAAAATCATCGAAGAGCCGATCTTTACATATTTTTTTTTATTAACGAGAGCAGTTAAATAAAAAATATTTAAAATTAGTGTCACAAATTGCGACATATATCAATTAAAAAATACAATCACCATAAAATTATTTAACATACCGAAGATTTCCATATGAAACACAACCATACCGCGATGTACAAGTAGCGACTGCAGCGCCATCTAGCGGTGCGAGTCGAACTAAGAGTTCCGCACCATATAGGTGCAGAATGTTGCAAAAAGGGTAAAGCCGAAACCTTAATACTAACCGTGCGAATTAACTGTGCACCTGGCCAGCAAGAACCAGGGGTCACATAGGGTTCGCCAAAGCGAGTTAATATGTCGCAGCCGGATCGTATAATCCGGCTAGCCGCATTACAAAACAGGACCTCTTCGCCCTACTGATAGATAGATATTTTGTTCGTTCGTCGACCTTGTTGGTACTCACGATCATGAATAGTTATTAATTATATCTCGAAAACTATCGAATTTTTATGGTCATATTACGATATTCTGGCCACTCATGAGCTGGCCTATCAGCAGTCAGCACTTCAAGGCATGACGGCACGACGACGACTTTTGGGACACCCTGTATGTCTCTATGTACAAATAATATTATTACTCGTATAATGATTTATTATATAGCGTACGTTACATAGGTGCGTATTTACGATTACGTTATCAATTATCGAATAATCAGTAAGTACCTAATAAATTTTAGTTTTATCGACTACGGCGAAGCAAAGATGAGGGTTAATATTAACACAATCATTACAGTAGGGTAGATACATTAAAGTGTACGCTACCTTCAAAAAATTTATTTAATTATTAGATTCAAAAACTTGCTTATCTAGATTCTGCTTCCTAAATAATTACGTGTGTCGCTGAAACGCAACCATACCGCGATGTACAAGTAGTGACTGCGGCGCTATCTACCGGTCTAAGGCGCGAATTACACAGAAAAGGCGCGGCGCAGTCATCTTGCCGCTTCAAAACGTTTCAGTACAAAATGTTAGGTAAACAATAATTTGTGCCTGTGTCGTATTCTGGCTTAGCATGCAGATAAATGTTCTATTCTATTCTTGTTTTGTATAGCACTTGTAGTTACCAGAGATATGTTCTATTCTATTCTTGCTTTGTATGGCACTTGTACTGTGCGTGACTAGCACAGCAAATTCCGCCAATATCATGTGTTGAAATAGGAAACAGTAGAGCAAGTTAAA
Source organism: Plutella xylostella (assembly GCF_932276165.1). Taxonomy (NCBI): domain Eukaryota; kingdom Metazoa; phylum Arthropoda; class Insecta; order Lepidoptera; family Plutellidae; genus Plutella; species Plutella xylostella. The sequence continues at coordinate 8,350,747 of NC_064000.1, read as the reverse complement.
ATGTACGGTGGTATTTATGACTCTACATACAAAATAATCGCGTACAATTGTACATTGGCTTGATGAAGTTTTTAAACACATAATAATATTACATTTATTATAGTTAGGGTGGGTTGCACCATTTAACTTTAACTATTACAAACGTCAAATCTCTTGGCGAGACAGATAAGTCTTCAAGAGATTTGACGTCTTATAGTTTATATTTGAAATCTTATAGTTCAGAGAATCAATCAACATGGAAGTAATAATACAACAGGAATCACTCACCAAAATGATGCAAACAAAAATAGACCTAACGAATTCACCTTAAGATTTATATTTGAAGTGAAAGAGGCCGCGAGCCGATAGAGAGGGTTACCACAGAGCCCTTCCTCTCTTTCTTACAATTGCCAGGATTTAGTTGTGTAAACTTTAGTAGATTTTGTACGAAGAGAGCTATGCAAAAAAAATATTAAAATTAACTCATAGACTACTGTATATCATATCATTTTCAAAAACAAATGTATAATAAATCATTATAAACATGTAATTTTAATGAAATATTTGGTATTTGTATGAATAATAATTTCATAAAAAATATTGGTAGTTTTTCTAAATACTTTACGACAAGACCGAAGTTGTCAAGAAGACGGATGACGTTTATACTGTTTTGAGAGACGTTATGGTTAGGATGACCATTCATTCGTACTTTTGAATCACTTTCCATTAATTAGGACCTGTTTCATTCAACTTTTTGTTTTATTTAAACCTAAGTATCATTACGTATAATTGTGGCTGTTATCTTATAAGGCTGGTAAAGAGTTATGAGCTGTGATATTGAACATTTTTATTCTCTTTGGTTGAAACTTTAACCTTGCGGAGCGTATTGAAGTACAGATTTAATATAATTTAATTTAATTTAATAAGGTACCTACCTTACCCCACAGAAAATAGAATAGAATAGTAACGTGTAAATAAAGAAGATCCAATAAATACCTACATTGTATTATACTTACTATAAAAATGTGTGTTGTTTGATTTCGCTCATCTTATTATTTACGTCAATCCTAACTCTCTAATTAAAACCATTCCATCTTAGTAGAATTTGGTAAAAAGACAGATTGTTGTTGCTAGTTCAAACCTTGGGAATATCTAATTGATATGGAAAAAAAAACATATCAATATTACATTGCAGTTTGCGCTGCAACAACACATCTATACAAATTTTACCTTCACCCCATTTGTTTACTCAATTGTCATATCACCAAAATACATTCGTACCTACATTGCAATCGAATTATTCGAATAATAGGTGACTTTGAGACCATCGACACCTATTCGCGACATAATAGATTAGAAGTGATGTCTCATGAATTACCTAAAATTATGGTCACCAAAAATAGAAAGAGATGGAGGGCTCCGTGCTGACTATCTCTGTCGGCTCGTTTTTTTGGTGCAGTGCGCATTCCTGTTGTATTATTACTTCCATGTCAATCAATCAATCTTTGTTTGTGGCTGTATGCCGTGTGTGACTAACACAGCAAATTCGTCCAAAAAACGATTGTGTTAAGGTACACACTATGTATAGTTCAGAGAAATGTTTTCCGATTATGATCAGATTTGTCTAGTCAGTGTCAAGCTGACATCTTTCAAATGTCACTATATCAATGACATAAACATAAAACATAAACATTTCTTTATTGCAACACAAATAGTACAATCTAATGTAGCCCTGGTTCCTAAACTAGGGTAACCTGTGTGTCAGGAACCAGTTCCTTCCATTTGGTGGATAATTCACATTGAGTTACAGTAGGTATAAATTTAAAAAAAAAAAAATTACTTAACGTTATGTAGTTACTTATCAAAAATCTATAAACATATCACTTATTTATAAGAAATTCGAATGGCAGGTAGTAATGACCTATTTAGGGTGCGTTGCACCATTTTACTTTAACTATTACAAACGTCACATCGTCTGTCAAAGCATCGGTTAAGCGAAAAATTGGTAGCACCATTCAACTATGGTTAAAATGACGTCATAACTTTAACGATAACCATAACCACCCCATGTTGGCCGGTTACTGTTAAAGTTAAAGTTGGACGTTTCAGTTGATGGAAACAAGGTAGTGACTGTAAGTGAAGTAAAATTCCTAGGTATACATATTGATAGTCTACTAAATTGGAAGCTTGAGCTTAACTCTATAGAATGTACCATCAGCTCTGCGTGTTTTGCTCTTAGAAGTCTGCGTGACGATATAACTATTAAACAATTGAGAACTGTATATTTCGCACTGGTTGAATCTAGACTTCGTTATAGCATAAAGTTATGGGGTAATAGTTACGACTATAATTCGCATAAGGCTTTTGTTTGCCAGAAGAGAGCTATTCGTACTATAGTAAGAATTCCTCAATGGGAATCATGCAGAGAACATTTTGTCGCTCTCGACATACTCACCGTTCCATGTCTTTATATATTCGTCTTGCTTACCGACTTAGCCAAAAATCTTCATAAATTTGAAGATGTGAACAATAAACTTGCCCGAAATGCATCGAGAAGAAAGGAAATAAAAAATGTTCATCCTGTCCCAATTTTGGAAATAGCAAAGCACACATCGAGGTATCAGTCAATTTTGCTGTACAACAAACTGCCGGTAGAGCTAAAGTTAAGGGCCCGTACAGGGTGACGTGCCGCGCCAATTTTGGGTTTTCAATGCTCTTCACACAGCACACGCAGTGACACGCACACATGTAAGTTTGCACAGTGGGTCGATAAACTTTTACTCGCCAACTTTATTGACAATTATGTTCAAGTACATTTTGGGTGATTTTAGGGTAAGTAAGTATAATTCTTACTTACACTGGTAGGCACCAGGAAAGAGTAGAAATTAATAGGGGTGCCACTTTACTCTATACTCGGAACCCGATTAGCTTTCTCAAACAAATGTGGTATTTACTTGTAGAAAGGTAACTACAAGTATTAAAGTGTAGATAATAAGTTTCGGGCATTCTCCAGCCAACTGAACCCCGACGACAAAGCAAAGTGTGTCGCAAAAGGGCTATACTAAGCCAAAAGGGGATGACTCAAGGGGTCATTCTGAACAACTTTTGTTCTACGAGATTTGCAAATTCGCGAAAAAAAATATTCGTTTTCCATGGTAAAAAGTCACATGTCCAACAAAGTTAATTTCCAAAATTCGTAGAGCAAAAGTTCAGAATGCCCCCCTGTCTTACTCCTTTTTACCGGACTGCCGAAAGAGGAGGGTAATGTTTTTTGATTGTATGTATGTATGTTTGTCTGTTTCTTTGTTCCCTCCTGTAGCCTAAACGGCTTGATAGATTTTGATGTATGAGGTATTGTTAGAAGCGTATTGATGGCGCGATGGTTATAGGCTATGTGACGTTCCATTAAAATGAACATAGCGCCCTCTAGAGGACATAACGTGATGATCGAAAAAATAATAATTCAACTTTGCCGTGTAAGGTATCAAATGAAAGGGCTTGATTTTCACATTATAAAAATATGCTTATTGAAGGTATTTAAATAACAACACCAAAATTATTGAAATAAAAAATGATCATGAACTACTGACGTAAAATTTCATAAAATAAAAACAACTAAAAAGTTACAAATAAAAAAATACAATTATGAACAAACGAAAAACCCGACTGTACGCTAAAAGCGTGCAGTCGGGTTTTTTGTTTGTTTATAATTTGTTTAGTACTATATACCGCTTTTTCAATACCTGTAAGTACATTTTTTGGTAGCAGCATAATATTTTTACTTAATTTTAGGGTTTCGAACGTCAAAAGAAAAAAAGATCTCTTTGTTGTCCGTCTGTCACCGCCCTTTTTCTCAGAAACGGGTAAAGATATCAAGCTGATATTTCGCATAGATGGGGAGTAACCCAAAAAAAATATTATGGTACTCCCTGTCCCACATAAGTAAATTGGGGCTTATATTTTTTCCAGTTATTTTGATGTGTATCCTTTTTTTTCTTTGATATTTTGTATAAGTATGTGTTTGTTTTCTTTAAATCTGTATTTTTTTTGTTGTTGCTGTCTATGTGTCGAATAAATGTATCTTTATCTTCAAATCACGCCATCTATCGTTTGTTTTTTTTGTAGCTACTGTCTATAGAAGAAATTCCGTCATTGACAATTTTACGTTACGAATTTATTTTTATTTATTTTATTTTTATTTTTACATTTTCGTGGAGAACCAACAGCATTTTGTTAATAAATAATTATTACTTATGAACACATAACAACTTGATGCCATTAACAGAATGAACTTAGTAAACCCAGTAAACCTAACACATCCAGAGGAAAAATAAAATCTCTTTCTCTCTCTCTGAAAAACATACTTAATAGCCCAAACTCGATGCTTTTAGCTATTAACATCTTTGAAATAAAATTGAGCCACCACCGTGTTACTGCCCTCATCAGATCCTCACGAGACCATACCTCAACCAGCACCAAGAGACTGTATTTTTGATCCCTAACCTAATGTTCGTGCGTATTGTCATCACTTAGATCCATTCGCTATATTCCTGCTCCTCATCAGACCTTTACGAGACTGTAATGTCACGAGAATATTGCACACTATCTAATTTAATTTAATGTATTGAATATACTGGAAGAATTATGCTTCCTCAATTTCAAATCAAATTATGTTGGTGTCATAAAAGTTGAAAAAGTGCAATGACAACCAATGTGCAGTGATTTTGTATCTGTACACGATAAGATCGCGAGCTGTCAGTGCTGCCTAAACCGACGTGACCCTTCTTTGGAGGCCAGCGGCCAACTGAGTCAAACGTCACTTGTGTTTATGATTTTATAACACAGAAAACCGCCATAGATATTTGTATGAAGATTTGAGGGAAAAAAATTGCTCAAGTTTGGGATTAATTTACACAAAATAAGTGTGTGTTTATTAAAAAACAAGGTATTTAGCGCCTAGTCCAGGCCTTTAACTTTATAATATGATAAAAATCATATGAAAATTCTTGATGATTACGACACAGTTGTTACAATACGGGAGTGTCATTTACTGGTTTTTCGTCATATTCTGAATTTAATTTACAGTTATCCATAAGCTTTTACTTAAATTCGAATGATTCAGCACCTAGCTAGACTCTTCGACTACCGGTGTGATTTTTTTCAAGGCTGTAGAGCATCATTTACTACATAATTCTATGACAATGCCAACCCTCGATTGCCTATTGCTGACCCTTAATAGATAACAAAACTAATTTTAAAAACAAACTTAAGTCATTTTTGTTGAAGAAATGTTACTATTCCATTGATGAATACTTATCTAGATCTTAAGTTACAAATTAATCTTATTGTATCTAAAGGACATAATATAATTGATTTTATTGTATTTGACTAATTTTATTGTAATACATTTATTATTGTTAGTTAATTATTTCGAAATGTGTTTATGCCTGTTAATTATTTCTCAATGTGTTTATGCCTGTGTATTATTTTTCAATGTGTTTATGCCTGTTAATGATTTTAGCTATATGAATTTTTCTACACAATGTAACTATATTGTTTTGAAATGAATAAATATAAAGTCAGGTAGCTGTCAAACCCGTTGTATAACCTCAAAGTAACAGTATTACGTACAAATATTAATATTCAATAATTCTTATCATGTCGCTTCTACGTGAAATAGCGCTTGAAACAAGTTCCTCAGAAATTGAGATTGAGGTGGAGTAAGTACGGAACTTACGAAATATGAAGAGAAAGGTGTACTTTCAGAGACCTGATAGATTCGCAGGTTCCAGGTCTCAAAAATGTGGCTCGTGTGTTGGCTTTAAAACTAGAACCTTTCTTACTGCCTCCAACGACGAAGTAAGTGCACCTATTATTATGTTGTAGGTGTAATGATCATCTTCACTACCAAATAAGCGTCCACTTCTAGCCATGGGCTCTCCCAAGGAGCGAAACAACACTGTGCCCTCGGCCTTCCTTATCCAGCCCCTCCCGGCTACCTGCCGGTTGCCGGTCCAGCGCAGCAATCTTATATCAAAGTAACCTACGTAACTCTTTAATTGAATAACCTTGTTTTCAGAAATTTTGCAATCACTCAAATACAGAAATATATCAATGAAAATAAGGACAGAACTAAGAAGAGTGCGGCCCATTATTGTGGCTACGGCATAGCTGCATAATATATTATGTAAACAAAATAGAGACCCTGTGCTGTACCATCAGCTAGGTTTTTTATGATGATTCATCATCTGATGAAGAGGAAACTGTCTATGCAGTTAACAGGAATGATGAGCATAATCGAAGGATGTCAATAAATAATTATTTTAATAGATTACATCGTTAGTTTTTATTTCAACTTGTTAAGAATGAATTAATATGATAATTAATAATAAAGGCTTCTATTCTATTCTATTATCTGGGGGTGTAAGTACCTGCACCTGACTCTCTCGAATGGAACCTTTGTGCATATCCCCAAGGTCTAAACTGCCTTCCAAAGCTTGGACCATTTCTCCACCACGCTGGTACACTGCGGGTTGGTGGGTTCACATATCTAGATGTGCTAAATCTAGATATGCAGGTTTCCTCTCGATGTTTTCCTCACCGTAAGAGCGATGGTATAGTTACATTGTACTTATGTTAAAAGAACTCATTGGTAGGTACATGTCAGCGCCGGGATCGAACCCGCATCTCTGGCGGGAGAAGCGGGCGCTTACCCGACTGAGCTACCACCGCTCTTAATAAAGGCTTATTAGAGTCTACTTTTTACTTCGGTTTTATTGATGATAATCTTTTGGTCAATATTTGGAGGAACAACAGACTTAGTTCCTATGACATGTTGACTTTGAGTGCTTTGACAGAGAATGACGGCTACAATGTACTCTGTGACGGCTTCAGTCCGACAGCTAGATTTGGTATTGCCTTACATAAAAACGTTTCCCACAATAACTTTGGGGATAATTATGTCTCAAACGAATAGCAACCCTAATAACATTAACAATGACCGACCAGCTGGGTGATTTTCTATCTCGGGTGTCATGGACTCGCGATTTCCAACCGTATAAATCTATTATGGGTTTCTGACCATCTTTTGGCATCGGCTATCTCGGTCATGATCACTAAACGAATAGTGGGTATGAGATTTATCGATACACTAGAGGTTGCAAAATTTTTGTGAAAATATTCTGTGATTTGGTTAGCCGACTAAATGAAAACTTCATTTCACTTCAAACTACGACTACTGTATTTATCAAATCTTTAATTTGCCGCATTATTTAGAAAAATGGCGATACTGGAAGCTATTGTCAAATAATTGTCAAAACAAACTACAAGGAACCATCTATATTACCTACTCTGTGGAACCATCCAAAACAGAGATTGATTTTGGTGTGTGTTTTTTTATAATTACCTGAATCCTGTGTTTTAATTGTTCATTATATCTAAGGTAAGTACATAATTAACGTATTACTATTAAAATTTTAAACTTATTCATACACACGAACGAAATATGGGAAATTTTTACAAAGTCGTGAAAAATGAACATTTATTGTTCTTAATAAAAAGCATTGAGATCAATGATTTCTAGTACGATACGCTAGTAATATAAGTCGATGATTGAGATCTAACACTTGGTACTGGGAACTCAGTTATTAAAAGTAGATTGATCACTGAGCCATTAAATAATCTTCACATTTGTGCAGGTTGTGCTTGTTAGTAATATTTTTGTGAGGCATATCATGTGCCAAGGAAAAAGATTGAATAGGACATTAATATTGTATTTTATTTCCAGGATGGCGCCTTTAAGAAAAGTCTCAGATCGACAAATGGACATTTTGTTGGAGTTCGTTGAAAGACATAAAGAGCTTGCTGTTGGCCGGTACCCTCCCGGCCCACTAGGCATACAATCAGCATTACAATTATATGAATTATATTCAATTGGGTCTGGAGTTACAAAAACTGGTCAAAAATTCTGATGGCCATTCACATGTAAAGTGGCAATGTGCAATCATAACTTAAACAAGGTTAAAGTAGAAAAAATATTTTAATAATGATTATAGTAAGACTGGTAGAAGCAAAATGTGATAGGAAGTTATGTGATTTAAAATCAAAAATAAAAGCCATTAATATAAATTGTGTTTTTTATTACTAAATTATACATATACAGCAAAAATCAGCCTATCAGAGTCAGGTTATTTTAGTTCCTTGAAATTCACAGCCTCTGGACAAGGTTGGCCCTCATGCGCCCTGCATCTGCATCAGCAGGACCATAAGCCACGTTACTAATATGCTACACCCGAATGTTACCAGCAGCAGGCAAGTTGTCGTCACTGGTATATTGTGTGCATTTGCTATATTGTGTAGTACACAACAGTCATTTACTGCACACGGTGTGCCAGCAAACATCTCCAGCGTGTTTTAAGGGCCCCAATGCACCGCTCCACAGTATTTCTGACACGGCAGTGTAGATCAGTGTAGTGTTCTTCTGGGGATCCTACAGCTGCATTGAGGATAGGTGTTAATATCCATGGCCGTAGAGCATAACCAGAGTCCCCTGAAACCAATTTTTAAACAACAGTTAGGTACCTATACTTACTGAAAAAAAACAAATACGTACTGAAATAATTTCCTTCTAACTAATTACTTACTATTTACTAATTATGGAAGACCAAAAATTTGCAAGATTCACAAAACAAACATCAAAGAAATATTATTTTGTTCAAGACAGTTCAAGATCATAAGAACAAGAAGACTTCAGCGTCACAATAAAAAAAACGTTATTTTCTACATTCTATGGTGACTCTATGGTTTAAAAGCTACTATTTACTAGTTGCCCAAGACAAGACGGTTGGCCAACCCAAATTAGTACTTATGATTCCAACTATCCGATACAAAATACCAATCTCGGGTTTCGATAAAATATTCGCATACAAAATTTTAACAAGATGGCGGCCGGTGGGTATTGAAGCCCATACCAACTATGACGTCATTATTTGACCCCAACCGAACATACACAATACGAATAGTGTCAAAATTTGCTTTTTGACAGTAAGATCACGGTGAAGAGAGTTATCAACGAGATAGTAAATAGCACCGCAGACCGACGATTTGATGGTGCAACACGTTGCAGTAAAATGTTAACTGTAACGACTCTGTCATTGCTAAGTTTAACCTTAACTATTACGATAACCGGGATGTTGATGCAACCCACCCTTAGAATAAGCTGAATAAGGTGTATTCTTCTGGAGTGCTGTTGGAGAAGCTGCCCTAGGAATGGGAGAATTTCAACCATAGACAACAACCATACACAAAAGAGACAAAAACCGATTATACAACCCGCGCAAAGTTTCTAGACACCTGGCCCAAAAATCTACCCCTCCCCCGCTTCCCCGCGCGAGACCCCGCTCTCGTCCTTTTGTAGCGTTAGCATATAAGTCCGTCGCAATTTTATCGAACAATTATGAGACGATTAACAATAAATATTTTTTATCGCATACTTTTTTGTTACTACTTTAACAAGTAGGTATCAACTGGAATACTTATATACCTATAAACAAATATTTATACATTTTATTACAATATAACAAAAATCAGGTAAACATGTTTTTCGCATGCGGGTTTTTGATAACCAGAATAATTTCAAATATCGGAGCGCTACATGTATATTATGGCGCCACTACACGTCCGCGGATGCGTCCGCAGATGCATCTCGAGATGACATCTGCAGACGTGTAGAGGGGGTGATTTGGGCATCTGTGGTAGGTATTTGACGTCCGCAGATGCATCTGCCACCGATCCATTTGTTGTCGGTTTTTGTGGCACAGATCCAAGGGTTCAACCGCGAGCGTCCGGCAGTCAGTGCACCATGCATCGTTTCTTCTCCACTTCTTCGACTGCGATGCAAACTGAAGTAGTAGTTAAAAGTACTAAACACATAAATAGCTACGACGGCAGCGGTTTCGATGTCCATGTTTGCGAGTAGCGTCTGCCTATATTGAACTCAGACTGACCAATCAACAGAGGTGTGGTCGCTTGTAGAGATTTGTCTGCAGATGCATTCGCGTACGTCTGCAGATACATCCGCAGACGTGTAGTGGAGCCATTATGTTTACCTTCTCGTAACACTTTTCTTTATAAGTAAAATTATTTCTATTAAAACTGCGCAGTATGGCGAGGTTTATTTTTTTTCTAGCCGAGCTTAATTATAAAAATACCATGGAAGTAATAATACAACAGGAATGCGCACTGCACCAAAAAAACGAGCCGACAGAGATAGTCAGCACGGAGCCCTCCATCTCTTTCTATTTTTGGTGACCATAATTTTAGGTAATTCATGAGACATCACTTCTAATCTATCATGTCGCGAATAGGTGTCGATGGTCTCAAAGTCACGTATTATTCGAATAATTCGATTGCAATGTAGGTACAAATGTATTTTGGTGATATGACAATTGAGTAAACAAATGGGGTGAAGGTAAAATTTGTATAGATGTGTTGTTGCAGCGCAAACTGCAATGTAATATTGATATGTTTTTTTTTCCATATCAATTAGGTAGATTTTTATAATCATTTTCATAACTGTCTGTGCATAAATAACTGTTAATTGGTGTGTACAGTAAAACTATAAAGTCCTGAAAACGGAAGTGGATCCTAACTAATTGCTGAAGACCGTATTTAATCGATCTATTATATTTATTAAAAGATAAATCCGTTAAAAAGCCATTATCAATCGGTATTTAATTTTTAAAATTGATGTACAGGTAAGTAAATAACTGACAATGGTAAAAAGTCTTAGCAAAATCGCACTCTTTATTGTCAGGACTTTATAGTTCGACTGTAACGATAATAAACACTTGCGATGAATCGGGATTTATCATCGTGTTTAAAATGATGAAAATTTGTGGGAATTACTTGGAACCACCTTTGCTATGTTTCTTCATTGGAAGGAAAGCTGAAATTTGGGAAAATATAATTTTAAGTAAATAAAATTAAGTTGGGTGTAGTGTTGACAAGAAAGTGTCAAAACAGGTTAACATTAAACGCAACTATTTACCTAAAACGTGTTTACTCTGTGGGTGTTCCGTTTATATAGTCTTGTTGATGAAAATCATAAGATTTCAAAAAAAATATCTCAACCTAAGTGCTTCCGCCGGTTTTAAGCTTGATAAATTATCTTATAATACTCATATCTATCACCAAAAAAATCAACAGCTCAAATTTTAATTACCAGCCTTATAAGATAACAGCCACAATAATACCTAATGATACTTCGGTATAAAACAAAACAAAAAGTTCAATGAAACAGGTCCTAATTAATGGAAAGTGATTCAAAAGTACGAAGGTATGGTCACCCTAACCATAACGTCTCTCACAACAGTATAAACGTCATCCGTCATCTTGACAACTTCGGTCTTGTCATAAAGTATTTAGAAAAACTACCAATATTTTTTATGAAATTATTATTCATTCAAATACCAAATATTTCATTAAAATTACATGTTCATAATGATTTGTTATAAATTTGTTTTTGAAAATGATATGATAAACAGTAGTCTATGAGTTAATTTAATATTTTTTTTGCATAGCTCTCTTCGTACAAAATCTACTAAAGTTTACACAACTAAATCCTGGCAATTGTTAGAAAGAGAGGAAGGGCTCTGTGGTAACCCTCTCTATCGGCTCGCGGCCTCTTTTACTTCAAATATAAATCTTAAGGTGAATTCGTTAGGTCTATTTTTGTTTGCATCATTTTGGTGAGTGCGCATTCCTGTTGTATTATTACTTCCATGAAAAATACTGATAGCAAAGAGGAAGAAAAGAAATATTTTTGGTAATATCGATATTACTTTTTTTGCACTCAATACTAAAGACAAATGTCATTTAACCCAGGTGTCTAGTTATTTCGCCCGCCTTGTAGATATGGCGCTAGTAAAACTTCATACTCAACAGCACTGCATTTTTTTGTAGCCGGCATAGATTCCAGTCCTTTCAGCCAACACAAAAACCAAATGGATGTGAATTCAATCATATGCAATAACTAGATGTTATGCATAATATTAAGTGTTAACTAGTTTAAGACAGTTTTGTACCATTTATGACATCTTCCGTCCCCTCAGAGAATGCAGCTCATAAAAACGATAGGCCGGATGCCATCTATTGGTCGATTTTGGAACTTTTAAACGTCAAAAGAAAATCTCCCATTCAACCATATGCAATAACTAGCTGTTATATGTATTGTGCATAATATTAAGGGTGGGTTGCATCAACATCCCGGTTATCGTAATAGTTAAGGTTAAACTTAGCAATGACAGAGTCGTTACAGTTAATATTTTACTGTAACGTGTTGCACCATCAAATCGTCGGTCATTGTTAATGTTATTAGGGTTGCTATTCGTTTGAGACATAATTATCCCCAAAGTTATTGTGGGAAACGTTTTTATGTAAGGCAATACCAAATCTAGCTGTCGGACTGAAGCCGTCACAGAGTACATTGTAGCCGTCATTCTCTGTCAAAGCACTCAAAGTCAACATGTCATAGGAACTAAGTCTGTTGTTCCTCCAAATATTGACCAAAAGATTATCATCAATAAAACCCGCGACAAAGTAAACTCTAATAAGCCTTTATTAAGAGCGGTGGTAGCTCAGTCGGGTAAGCGCCCGCTTCTCATGCCAGAGATGCGGGTCCGATCCCGGCGCTGACATGTACCAATGAGTTCTTTTAACATAAGTACAATGTATACCATCGCTCTTACGGTGAGGAAAACATCGTGAGGAAACCTGCATATCTAGATTTAGCACATCTAGATATGTGAACCCACCAACCCGCAGTGTACCAGCGTGGTGGAGAAATGGTCCAAGCTTTGGAAGGCAGTTTAGACCTTGGGGATATGCACAAAGGTTCCATTCGAGAGAGCCAGGTGCAGGTACTTACACCCCCAGAGAATAGAATAGAATAGAATAGAATTAATTAATAAGATAATCAATAATAAGCCTGAGTCTACTTTGTCGCGGGTTTTATTGAAAATAATCTTTTGGTCAATATTTGGAGGAACAACAGATGAACAACAGACTTAGGTCCTATGACATGTTGACTTTGAGTGCTTTGACAGAGAATGACGGCTACAATGTAGGTACTCTGTGACGGCTTCAGTCCGACAGCTAGATTTGGTATTGCCTTACATAAAAACGTTTCCCACAGTAACTTTGGGGATAATTATGTATCAAACGATTAGCAACCCTAATAACATTAACAATGACCGACGATTTGATGGTGCAACACGTTGCAGTAAAATGTTAACTGTAACGACTCTGTCATTGCTAAGTTTAACCTTAACTATTACGATAACCGGGATTTTGATGCAACCCACCCTTAGTGTTAATTATTTTAAGACACCTTTGTACAGTGAAACTATAAAGTCCTGAAATTAATGTTTGAGGAACTAAAATTTTCAGGAGCCTGGTACCATTAGAAAAGAAACATAAAAGTCATAACAATTGTTTATGTCAATAGGCGGTTGGCTGTTTTTTTGAATTTTCTTATTAATTATAAGGATAATCTAGATAAGTAAAAGTAACAATTTACGCTTGGTTGCAATTAGGAAGATGAAGAAAAATATTCGTAGTCAAGCTAGTGAAGTTATTTATCGAGTTTTAATACAATGTTTAGCGGAACATCAAGCTGGACACATTTTGTCGAATTTGGAGGATGTTTATAATAAATTTAAATAATAAATTTATTTATTTCAAAGCCAAAAACATAAGAAAAGGAACAATCTTACAAAGGTTCATAAAATAAGTAAAGGCTGTACAGAATATGCTTAAATCGTGTCCCCTGATTCCCAAACTAGGTAAAAACCTGTACGATGAGGATCAGCGGTCACTCACCGTGCTAACAAAGATACAACCTAAAAGTATATCAAAAGATATGCAAGAAAGTTATTACAAACAAGGTTAAGCAATAATTAAGAGTAGGTACAATAGCTGTAGGGTACAAGTAATATATGACTAAGTGTGTGTGTGTGTGTGTGTGTGTGTGTGTGTGTGTGTGTGTGTGTGTGTGTGTGTGTGTGTGTGTGTGTGTGTGTGTGTGTGGGTGTGTGTATGTGAATGTGGATGTGTCTGCGGGTTGGGGAAATTGTAATATATATGTACAAGAAATTATACTTTAAGAAAGTATGGATTCAATCTCATCATAGTTCATAGGAAGGAGCCATGATTTAATTTTATTTTTACATTCATGCAAAGTACAGGATATGAGGTTTAGGGAATTGTTTATAAAATTATAGATCCTGGCACTTTGGCAATAAAATTGTCTTTCAGCAAATCTAGTACGCGTAGCTATGTCAGGAAAGAGAGGTTTTGGTCTTCTACGGGAAATCGTATCAACTTGAGCAGGAATTGAAGTATGTCTGCGAAGTGTAGATCGTAATAAATATAGTTTTCTTACGGTTAGGAAAGAAAGTTCACTATATAAAAGTTTTGTGGGATACCTGTAAGGCTTTCGGAACATTACTTTAAGCACTGCTCTCTGTGATCGTTCTAAATTAATAAAGGTTGTCTTACAAGAACCTCCCCAGGCCGGGATGCAATACGTTAAAATAGATTCACGCTCGTACAGCGTCTATGACGGGTATGTAGCATTGTACAAATTGTAATAACTCATTTTTTATTAGTACCATCGCATCATTTATCGATAAACCTAGGTTTAGAGCCCAAGTCGAACATTGTTTACATATCACTGATTGTAGGTTTCATCTGTAGAGCGATCCGGAAAAAACGCAGCACATTCTATTCGATAGTCTATTCGAAAGTGCTGTCAACCTGTCAACAACAAAATGGCGGTGTATAGATTTGCGAAAGTTTGACAGCTATCATTCCATAGGTCATTGTCAGAATAATATTATGTACTCTGTGGTCATTCTTTTCGAAACTCATTCGAAAGGTAAAAAGTGTTCGAAAGTGCTGTCAAGTTGACATTAGTCGCACTCGCATTCGATTCTATTCGTTAGCTCGAATTTTCGTGATACGGGTACTGATTTCAGTTGAGTCAAACCTTAACATTTTGATACTTGAAGATATATTTTTTGTTTACTTACTAAATTCACATTGTGTGAATTTGGGGGGCATTGTGTAACTCAAAAAGATTTTTTTTATTTTATTTTATAGTTATATCGGACCAGCGTGCCAAAGAGGGCAAAATATGGAATATTTCTAACTCCTGGAAGAAACAGAACTGGCCGTCCAAAAAGAGAAATTGATGTCTTTACTATGTGTGCCCTTCGTCAACAGATCCAGTTTTTTATACAGTTGTAATAACGTTATCTAAATAAATATTTATTGGTTTCACTATTAGCCTTCATATTAACACCTTCTAGCTTGTATAAGAGCTTTTTTGTGGATGGTAAGTTGTTTTTAAAATACATAAATAGGTAGGAAGTTAACAGGCAAAATTTCAAGTATCAAAGTCAGTTATGTTTCGCTATATAGGGTTGCTACATGAAAGATAGCAGTGCCCTCATTTAATTTCAGAACTTTATAGTTTCACTGTACCATTTATGACATCTTCCGTCCCCTCAGAAGAATGCAGCTCATAAAAAACGGCAGGCCGGATGCCATCTATTGGTCGATTTTGGAACTTTTAAACATCAAAAGAATATCTCTTATTGTTCTTGTACCTCTACTGGCCCCCAGCCGCGCCCCCGCATAGACAATGTAGGGATTTCTCTGACTAGCCAGGGTGAGCCGCGCATAAAATTTCACTGAATACATTGGTGGAATGGTGTAGGGAAAAAGTGCTGGTACTTGCCCTCAGAACAAATATTTGTTCGCTCTGTGATATAGACATGACAGTTAACACCACAGAGTAATTCACAACAATAAGTTGAAGTGTCGCGTCGAGTCGAATCTTCATCAAACAGAATTTGATTTTATTTAGGTACCGTAGTTGTGGATTGTATTTTAATTTATTATTGAAAAGAAATGGAGGAAGAAGTCAAGTTCTGTAAAATATGTCTGAACACCCGTGGGAAACTGTTTCATGAAAATCAGTTCAATTTGCAAGTTTTGTACGAACAACTGTTCGACGCTGCTGTACGTAAGATTATAATTATTATATTTTATTTACTTAAACATAACTTTATTGTGCAATAAACTTAGCCTATAGGTGACGCCCTGGCTCCTAAACTAGTAAAAAGCTACGCTCCACTCCTGGCTTTAGTAAAGATGTCTAAACATTTATAAATACAGGTACTATAGGGATTAAAAAAGGAGAATGATCACGATCCACTATCTATCTACTTACCAATTAACAAAAGGAGGCATCATTTTAATATTGTAGAACTCTGCTTTGTTAGGCAGACTATCATTCAAAAACAAATTTACCTATTTTTTTTCAGATATATTATCCTAACATAAAGAACTATTACTGCCATGAATGTTTCATATACTTGTGGAAATTCAATGTGTTTCGTCGAAAATGCCTCAAAGCGCAGAATGTTTTGGAGTCCCTTATACAATCTGGCCCTGTGAGTTTTTTATTATAACTATATATAACTCTGTTTCTTATCCCTAACGGCATAAGGATCTGAGAATGGTAACTTTGCAGCAGAAACAATTGCAGGAACATCGAAAAAAGTTTATGAGTGCTACAAATTAGCATTTTAGGACTGCAGCTAAAATGATAAAAAATATGTTAACTTGTAAAACTATTTTTAGCTTTCCTAATATTTTTATGCTATTTATATTTACAGATTACACACTCAAGAATCACAAGTATTGACCGCAAGGTACTTGATCTAGAATCATGCTTAAAAGTGGTGCCAACATTGGTAATCTCAATGAAAGAAGATATTCACACACTAAATAATACCGAACAGAATAGGAAGAATAAAAGAAACGAAATCAATGCAAAAGAAACATCATCTAATATTGATCCTGTAGTAATAAATATTGAAAGTGATGAGGATGATTCAAATCACCAGAATATTAATAGTTCAGCACAGACTAGCAGAGAAGTAAAAACAAAAGATACTCAGGTAAATAGAATAGAATTCATTTATTCACCAGAAACAAGGTATACTTACAGTAGTTCTTCAAGTACAATTTATAGAGAGAGAGAGACCATGTTTCACAGAGCAGTCAGTATGCGAAATACAATTTCAAAGTTAATATGGACACAATTTTAATTCATGCAATTTATTTATATTGATATAATACGCAATTAAGTCAACATCAATAATTTTAAAATACGTTAAAGTTACAAATAATAAAATAAGTAGTAATAAGAATAACTTTAGGGGATGTTGCTGCACATTCGTGGCAAAATTCATTTTAAAAGTTAAAGTATGTTCTTATATGAAAATGGTATTAAGTACTGTACTGTAAGTAGGTAAGCATAAAAACTCATGTTTCGTGGTACGTTATCAGCATCATAGGCCTTATACAAATAGTGTACGCCATATTTCCTCAGGAAGAGCGTTAATATTGAAGATTACACAAGCGTCATCTGGATTCAAAACGCAATTCAATCTTATTGCACAATAAATATATTGCACAATATTATTGTAGGTCTAGCTATATTTCTCTTACCATGGACAATGGTGAACATTGGAAATAAAACAATTTAATTTTTTTATTGAATAAATTATAGGTTCTAAAATAAGATAAGTCCTGCAATAATCCTTGCGCAGCACCTTATAATCTTTTTGTTCTAAACAGGTCTCAATATTGAATGTAAATAGAAGTCAACACAACTTAGAATCTTCATTTGAGGAACTATTACCGAGTCATACAGTTGCGACATACGACCTTAACGAAGGTTGTGAAGGAATATTTGTAGACAACATTCAAATACCTGTTAAAGAGGAACCTGATGAAGACCGATATGAAACTTTTAATGATAGTCTTGATGACTTCAACTTGAAGCCATTCACTGAATCTGATGATGAACCACTATCATCAGAGAAACCCCTCAGCAACATTAATGATAGTGAATTAAACATTAGTAAAATTAAAATGAGAAAAAACGAAGTCGGTCAAAAATCTAAATCTGCAAATTTCAAACAAAAGAAAACAGAAAAAAGAAAATCAAATCAGAAATCATTACGGAACAAAAGATTAAATCATATCAATGATGAATCCGACAATAAAGACATTACAGCAAAACTGAAGGTTAAATACGCTACACAAAGAGAAAAAGCTTACAAGTTTTCTGAGGAGAAATGGAAAATTGTACATTTGAGTGAAGAAGAAGTACTCAAAGAGTACAGAAAGCGCATGGACACTCTAAGCTATCAGAACTCCGTATTTCGCTGCGACAGTTGCGTGAAAAACTTCACTTGTGAAGACACTTTGAGGCGTCACATGCGAGTACATGATGTGGTTAGTATTCAATGTCATACATATAAAAAGCCTACTTTTAACCTGTATACGACCGAATGGTGTAGTGTTTAGTGACCCTGACTACTGAACCGAAGGTCCCGGCTTCGATTCCCGGCTGGGGCAGATATTTGTTTAAACACAGATATTTGTTCTAAGATCTTGGATGTGCAAGTAAAATGGCAATAGGCCCGCCCCCTATTACATTGGGACTAACATAACACTGGCGAAAAGTGGGTACAGCAATGCACCTCTGCCTACACCGCAAGGGAGTACATTAGGACAAGGTGTGAGTGTTTGTTTTTTTTAACGTGTATGTCTACATCCTATCCTTTGAATAGCGCTATGACATTTGATTGACAGAAGCTTATGCTTGGGGAATAACGTAAACCAACAAACTGACTGATAAAATGTATCGACTTGGCTGCCTGCCATAGGGTTCTTCATAGTTTACAAAGTATTCTATTCTATTCTATTCTCTGTGGGGGTATCAGTACCTGCACCTGGCTCTCTCGAATGGAACCTTTGTGCATATCCCCAAGGGCTAAACTGCCTTCCTTGCAGGTTTCCTCACGATGTTTTCCTTCACCGTAAGAGCGATGTTATACATTGTACTTAAATTCAGAAAAGAACTCATTGGTACATGTCAGCGCCGGGATTCGAACCCGCATCTCTGGCGTGAGAAGCTGGTGCTTACCCGACTGAGCTACCACCACACCCAGTTTACAAAGTATAGTTCAAGTACTATTTAGCTCAGTAATAAATATGGTTCCTATAATTTCCACATTATAGTGAACACGTTGTATGATTATAAAAATACTTGTAAGCAGAGATGTATTGTTATACCCACTTTTTGTGAGTGTTATATTTAGTTCCAATTGATGAAACTGGGGCTAAACTTATTGCCATCCTTTAGCCGTATCCTTCAGACGCTGAAAAATTTCATTTAATTTCAGGCAAAAGGCAAACACAAATGTTTTCTGTGCAAACGAAGGTTTAAATGGGAAGGCAAGTTGCGTACTCACGTGAAGACACACCAGATCAGATACCACTGTTTGAGATGTCCAGAAGTATGCAACAGTTCGTAAGTATCACAATCCGACCTTTCTTTCTATAATTTATTGAAGAGTCAGATTCTCGCTTTCGTGTTTTTGTTGACTGCACGTGGTTTTGGATTTTTTTGAAATTACAGCCATAATTACTGTTTTCTGACCGAGATTGTGTTGTTCTGGTGTTGGTTTGTGTGTCCTGTGTCTGGGTAAGTAGTAGTTATTACTTGTTTTTGCTCCATCTGGATAATTCCAGATGGAGCACGACGTAGAACGCCCCCCGGACCCGCCGCCGGACCCCGGCCCTGCTCCTATTCCTCCTTCTCCCCCGCTCTTCCCTGAAACCCCCCAGGAATCAAGCCGTAAGCGTCCTCATGAAGAGCCAATTACTGACTCAAGTAAAAAAGTTATCACGGACCCAGAAATTGCGTCTGCATCCATCCAGTCGATGTATACGCACCCTAGCCTTAACGAAAACAACAAAAGGTACGAACTACAAGATGTAGGACCATTTATTGTCCACGTCTCGAGGCTAGAGTCGTCTCCCTCTCAAGGCACTTCCCTAAAAGCCATCAAATTCGGCCAATTTCTACACAAAAACAAAATTGCCAATATCACCCGTGATGGAGTTAAAGTAGTAGGTCGAAACAGAGTAGCTGTCGAATTCTGCACTGCAGCTGACGCAAACAAATTTATGCAAGACCCACTGCTCACTGAAAATGGATACAAGGTAGGCATCCCAACATACAGCATCACTAGGATGGGTGTATGTAAGGATGTTCCACGGGACATGTCAATGGATGAATTTGTGAACTCACTTGATCTCCCCCAAGGCTGCGGTCATGTACTAAGAGCAAGGAGATTTAGTAGGAAGAATAGAGACAGTGATGGAAAGGTCTCCTGGATTCCAACTCAAGTTGTAGTCATCACCTTTAGAGGTCAAATCTTACCAGAAAAGATTTACTCTTACAAAGCTACAGTCTTGGTAGAGCCTTATAAATTCCCCACCATCCAATGCAGAGCGTGCTGCCGCTTTGGTCACGTGAAGGCACAATGCCGTTCAAAACCCAGATGCTATCGTTGTGCCCAACCACATGATGGTGAAAATTGCACCATTTCTCAAGAAAATGCTTCATGCCTACACTGCTCCGGCAGACATTTCTCAACTAGTCTTAACTGCCCTGAGCAGTCTAGACAAAAAATGGTAAAACTGATAATGTCTCAAGACAACATTTCCTTCTCTGAAGCAAATGCCAAGGTCCCCAGCAGTAGGAAACCATACGCAGAAGTTGCCAAATCTCCATCCTCTACACAAAATCTACAACCAGCCTCTCCCCCATCACAGACCCACTCATACAGGAAAACAGTTTTCACCCAAAGACGTCCCCATGCCCCACTTGGTAAGAGCTATGACAAGCAAGCTCACAATGCCCTAATCGCTAATGCTTCATCTTCTCTTCCCAATGGATGTGCCCTGAATAATGATTCTCCCTTGTCCTCTATCTCACCTTCTACATTACCAATAACCCCTAATGATAACCTCCTAGAGGTATTAATTTCCTCAATTATATGCATCGTGTCAAAATTCAATGACACAACCCTACCGCCCAACGTCGCCAACAAACTCAAACTCCTATACGAATTCACAAATGGCTCTGACACCAATCCTTCAATGGAATGCCCAGAGTCTGAATCGTAAAAAATCCGAACTTTTATTTCTTATAGATAAATTCCAACCTGTCATAGCTGCCGTCTCGGAGACATGGTTTCTGCCGGGTTCCCGATTCCGGGTGCCAGGGTACTCCTGTCTGCGGGACGACAGGGATGATGGATATGCAGGCTGCGCTTTGTTTGTGAAGCGCTCCATTATCTTCTCCTCTCTCCCCATCCCTGATCATGGGTACGGATTTAATGTGGTGGCTCTTAGAGCCTTAAACATTACATTTGTATCCGTGTATTTCCCATATCCCCATCCTTCCCTTATTCCTCCCTTTTTTAATATTATTTCCTCTCTGCCGGGGCCATTCTTGATCATGGGTGACTTCAATGCACACCATGTATCATGGGGCTCCTATCACAGTGACAGTTTTGGAATTGACATAATAGAAATGCTTGACTCCCTTGACCTCTGTATACTTAATGATGGATCTCCTACTCGTCGCGTTCTCCCATCTCAGAATCCTAAGAGTGCTGTCGATCTATCTATCTGTTCTCCTTCCCTGGCTTCGTTAATGTCCTGGCGGGTCCTCCCGAATACCTATGGTAGCGACCATTTCCCAATCGACATCACTATATCCAATAGACCATCTTTTATTTCAAATTTTAACCCATTCCCAAGATACAAGGTGAACCAAAAAGAGTGGCAGAGTTTTGTGGAGTCTGTGGAAAATAAAGTCAATCTGATCCCCCCTTGTTCTCCAGACAACTATATGAACAACTATTCAGAGTTTGAAAAAGCACTAACATCTTCTGCAAAACCAAAAAAATCAAAAAGAAGCTCAAGGGTCTCCCCTCCCTGGTGGGACTCTGAATGCACGGAAGCAATTAATCAGCGGAATGATGCAGAAGATGCTTATTCGGCTGCAATGAGCTCAGAAAATTTTATTGAATATAAACGTTGTGCAGCCCGCACCAGAAGGCTATTGTTAAAGAAAAAAAAACAAGGCTGGTTCAGATTCTGCGAAAACCTTTCCCCTATGACTCCTGCTTCCATCATCTGGAGACAAATAAGGATATTTCGTGGCTCCATAAATGCACAGAATGTGTTGTCCAACGACCCTGCAGTATGGCTGGATGATTTCTCGGACAGACTGGCTCCACCATTTGTTCCAAACTCTGATTCTCTTCCCCTACCTCCTTCTGTTCTCCCATCTTCACATAGTTTAGACTCCCCATTCTCAATTGAGGAATTGGAATCTGCTATACATGGTTTGACAGACTCTTCTCCGGGCATTGATGGCATTCCATATTCCTTTATTTCCAAGTCGAGCTCCAGAATCAAGCATTTCTATTTACAGTTATCAAATTATTTCCTTGAATACGGGGTTCTCCCTGATTCATGGAAGAAACAGATTGTCATTCCTATCTTAAAACCCGGTAAAAACCCAAATGATCCCAATTCTAGACGACCAGTAGCCCTATCGTCTGTTTTATCTAAGATCACGGAGCATATGATCAAAATTAGATTGGAATGGTTCGTCGAAAATAGAAACATCATAGCTAAGTCTCAGTTCGGATTCAGAAAGGGTATGGGTACACTAGACAGTTTGGGTATTCTGGTCACAGATATCCAAACAACATTCAAAAGGAAAGAATATCTGATAGGTGTTTTCCTCGACGTGGCTTCTGCGTATGATAACGTTCTCCTTCCAATACTCAGGCAGAAACTGCAACATCTGAGTATCCCTGAGAGGCTGTCCCGTTTAATATGCAACCTCCTCGCGGAGAGACTTATTTATATTAAGTGCCCAAGCTCATCCATTGACAATCCTAAACTTGTATGGAAAGGACTTCCCCAAGGTTCAGTATTAAGTCCACTCCTGTATAACATATACACTCATGACCTGGAACAGTCCGTAAACTGTTTTTGCGAAATCTTGCAGTATGCCGATGACATAGCTTTATACTTTGCTAGTCCATCAATAAGCGAAGCTAATGTGTCTCTGAACCTAGCTATGAGATATCTAAATGACTGGTTGCACGAGCATGGCCTCTCACTATCTGTTGCCAAGTGCTCCAGCGTGGTATTCACCAGGAAACGGTATGTTCCAGATATTGAAATCGTTGTAGGTGACGATGTAATCCCTGTTGACAACAAGGTAAAATTTCTCGGTGTTATCCTCGACACCCGCCTTACAGGTATTCCACATCTAAATTATGTCGCCCAGAAATGTGAAAAAGGCGTTAACGTCCTGAGGTCTCTGTCTGGCGTTTGGTGGGGCGCTCACCCCTATACTCAAAAACTTGTATATAACGCCGTGGTGCGCAGCCATTTCGACTATGCGAGTTTTATCTTAGACCCTTGCAATAAGGCTGCTTCAGAAAAATTAAATAAACTCCAGTATAAATGTCTGCGCATTATAACTGGCGCCATGAAGTCCTCCCCGACCAACGCTCTACAAGTGGAGTGTGTGGAACCTCCCCTCTCTCTCCGCAGACAATATCTATGCGACAGATTCTTTTACAAGATCTGTCAATTTACTTCTCACCCTCTCCTTTACAAACTCGGTACCCTTCAACGTTTATCTACTGCTCAAATTAATCAATCCCCATTAACAGTCCCACTTCTACTGAGAAGCTACATCAGATTCTCTAGACTTTCCAACACGACAGTGACGTTTCTATCTAATCCTATGTTTAGCACCTCTTATGACGCCCTTACCTTCCAACCAAATGTCATCACCGATTTCGGCGTGGAAAAAGATTCTCCTGACGCTGACCAAACCTTCAACTGTTTGGTAAGTAAAAACTACTTAGATTGGTTATGCATTTATACAGATGCATCCAAACCTTCAGACACTAGTGACATTGGCCTGGCAGTATGGATCCCCAAATTCAAGATTATTCTTAGTTTCAAACGCCCTCCTGAGTCTTCTGTCTTCACAGGTGAAGCAACTGCAATCTATGAGGCCTTACTTTATGTAGAGTCTCATAATATTCATAAATCTGTAATATTTTCTGATTCATTGAGCTGCTTACACGCCATAATTTCATTTCCTTTTCGGAGTAAATCCAAATTCCCTATTATATTCAAAATACGAGAGTGTTTACACCGCTGCGTTACCCGTGGCATCAATGTAGCTGTGGTTTGGATTCCAGGCCACAGCGGAATTGTTGGTAATGAGCGCGTAGACTCATATGCTAAGGATGCTGTCCAAACTGGAATGTCTACGCATTATACTAACTATGCCCATGACCTCGCCTCACTTGCCAAGCCAAGACTTGAAAAATCTTGGCAAAAATCCTGGGATTTATCAAAAACCATAAAAGGAAAGCATTATGCTGATATACAACCAACAATCCCCAACAGACCGTGGTTTTTTAAGTACAAGCATGTTGACAAACGCACCACGTCTACAATATGTCGACTACGATTAGGTCACGTATGTAGCCCAGTTCATTTGGCCAAGATCCGAGTCCGTGATAACTCATTTTGCGACTGCGGGACGGACGAGGGCACAGTAGAACACCTACTGTTTAGTTGTCCGAACCTCCAATCCTCGTTATACGACTCCCTACCTTCTTCAATTCCTCGTCCTGTTAATATGAAGTGTCTTCTAACTTATGTCCATTCCTCGTTTGTAAATATTTTGTCCGCTTTTCTTAAAACTAATAACATTACACTTTAACTCCGAAATCAATACTGTAAATACCTACATGTGATTGTTTTACTAACATTAACCCTACTAACTTTTGTTTGTGTTGTTTTGTTTCAGACCACTCATTCTCTGGTTGTAATACATCAACTTGTAAATAAGGTTAAGTAAAATACCGTGCAATCTCCAAACGCATGTTTTTGGCGGAATTGACAGTGTTAGTCACACACAGTCAGAGAGCCATAAAAACAAAATTGAATAATTTATTGAATTACTAGCTGTTCTCGCGAGCTTCGCTTCGCCTTAAAAAGTTTTCCCGTGGGAATTCCGGGATAAAAAGTACCCTATGTTCTTTCTCAGGGTCTAGACCATATGTATACCAAATTCCATTCAAATCCGTTCAGTAATATTAGTTTATTATTGAATTATAATCAAATGGTCCGACGGCATTGCATTGAAAGCTCAAACATAGGTTTATTGAGAAAATTTTCTTTAAAGTATGATTATTTATATTAGCTTACCTATCATTTTTTTTATTTCAGTCCCAGTGCAATAATGCACGAAAAGACTCACGAAGGGCACAAGTATCAGTGTAAATACTGCGAAGCTACATTTGTGTAAGTAAATCAAAGACTCAGCAAATTCATAGCATCATTTATTACTTTTGGAACTCACCTTGAGAAATAGTTAAGGAAGTGTTTACATAATATAATAGATATGTGTCCACCAACCCGCACTTGGCCAACGTGGTGGACTAGGCCTAAACCCTTCCTTCATTGGAAGGAGACAACAAAGAAACAAAGTGTAACATTCGTCGATATAGATTTTAGTTTTTCTCTTTATTGTTTATATTTTTGTACAACTTCCTCATTTATATTCAAAATTGTCTCTTAGCTCGAGTTGCCTGGAAGAAATCGCTTTTAGCGATAAGGCCGCCCTTATTGTATTATAGTTTTAAGTCTTAAATGTAATTTAAAGTGTTTTATGTACAATAAAGTTATACTACTACTACTACTACATTTTCTCTTTCCAGTAAGATAACGTCGTTCTACACTCACGTCCGCGAGAAGCACCGCAGTAGCCACGTGTGCGCGGCGTGTGGCGAGTCCTTCGTGAGCAGCGCCGGCCTGGTCCAACACATGCAGTATAAACACAGGGAGAAGGTTAGTTGACACATTTCACGTTTGAATTTACATATATACATACATATGCACTCACGACTGTAATCCCCGAAGGGGTAGTCAGAGGTGGCTCACAAGCGAGCCACCCACTTTTCGCAGCACATTTGTACTCACGTGATAGGTTGCGAGCCATATCGCAGTTTTGAAATAAGTACAATGCACTTAGGATACACATCTAGAATCTAGATGTGCAGGTTTCCTCACGATGTTTTCCATCACCGTAAGAGCACGTGGTATTATTGTACTTAAAATCCTTAATTGAAATCACAATTGAAAGAATTTATTGGTACAAGCCAGCATTTGAACCCACGGCCTCTCGATTGAGAGGACGAGGCCTTATCCATTACGCCACAACCGCTCGCCACGTTTAATTTAATTGTTGATCAAACATTATGGAGAAGATTAGTTCACATATTTCACGTTTAATTTAATTGTTGATGAAACATATGGAGAAGGTTAGTTGACATGTTTCACGTTAGATATTTTGCTTAAAGGAATAAATACGCAAATGTAGCATGAGATATGCTTCAGCTCATAGGGATGAAAGTGATTTTTGATATATATCATAAGGTAGAGGAAAGAGTGCTGTGGCGCCCTTTGGCCTATGTCCAACAGTGGACGATTGATTACCTATGCTATTCGAGAACTTAGTTTACTGGGCTTATGTACGACTGTAAAAAATGCGGCTATAAATTATCATAAGTGAACAAGCTGCGCTTTAATACAACTCTAACGTTGATAAAAAAAACAATGATACAATGTCGGACAGACTTACGCTATGTCGCCCTACTCCCTATTCTTCAATTTATATTTATGTCTCCTGTTGTTTGAAATGTCTCCTATGTTTTGAAATGGCAGAGTTGTTTCGTTGTGCCTTATGTATGCTCTTTTATAACTAAATCCACATTTATCTTCTTTCAGCTCACGCCACAGAAGCCATCCGACAGTGAGGGAACAGACACGAAGACAGACACACAGACGCACATATACTGTGAGCGCTGCGACATCTCGTTTGAGTCAACAGTCGCCTTCGAAGAACATAAGAAGAATTCCACTATGCACGCTGAGCAAAATGATGCGTGAGTTTTCTATGTTTTTAAATAATAATATATTATGTCGGGACATGTCACTCACGGCCATCCGACACCAAGCTAGGTGTAATATGGGTATCGGACTACGGATATAGCTAAACAGATACATACATAGATACATATTAACACCCCATATCAATTATATTTAATTGTAAATTTCTTGTAAATTGTTATGAACATAAAATTTTATGTTATTGCATTTAAGTTAAAATTCAAACACAATGTAATTTGTTTCTGAATAAATATACAATATAATACAATCCGAGTACAAATATTTGTTTTTAAACAAATATATGAACCGGAGATCGTCGGCACAGCAGTGGTCCCTAGCCAATACACCATTCGGTCGTCAAATGAGTAATTAACCACTTTGAAGATTGGAGTTTTAGAGTGCAATAGCTATATTTTACAACTAAGACAAAATCACTTTAATTTAACAATTTACTTTCAGGTTTGAAACAAATTCTGAAGAAATCCCGAAACTTTACAAACCGGGAATGTGCCCTAAAGCGGGCGAAAACGATCAATTCACTTGTGAAAAGGTAGAGTACCTTATTTAGATGCCTTCTACCTGCCTATTGTTATATTTTTTATTTACAATAAAATTTTAAACTACAATAATGAATTGTATATTAGAATAGAAAGTAAATATGGTTTGTACCACACTTATCTGCATCTACAATAGCCGTCTCAACAATCGATTTCATTGATTGACTTAACAATTTAATAAAGTTTTCATGTCACACATTAATTATTCCTCTCTCTCTCTCCTCATATTTTTATTTTATTTTATAATATTTGGAGAACTTACACAATATGAACATATCAGGTAAACAGCTACTAGCCGATTACAAGTTCCCACATATGGTTCCAATGGTAAGGCATGCATTCTAGAACCCATCTCTTCGCTATTCAGCGCTGAGACCGGTTCCAGAACTCAATCCTTAGTTAATTATACCTAGGCGTTACACGACACCAGCTGTAACACACACTAATACTAAAACACTAATATCTGTACTTAATAAATACAACCAGTTAACTAAAACTAGATAAGATAATTAGGTACTTAGACTGACTTAAATTATACATCTAACCCCTCTCTCTCTCTCTCTCTCCGCAGTGTAGCGAAGTGTTCTCTTCGCACATGACCCTCCGGATGCACTCCGGCCGCGTCCACGGGCGCCGCGGGCCGCAGCAGCGCTACATCTGCGAGATATGCGGCGCCGCGCTCGCTGTCAGTATTGAAAGAAAGAAAACACACTTATTATTTAATAATAATTTATTTGCCAATATTTGGGTTACAATTAAATTTGTAAGACATATCAGTTACGTTACAAGTTGGCTATTTCAATTTATAGGTGACATAAAAGGTGACAGCCATTGCCTATAATAGGAATAGACCTGTGCTATAGACACTGGCTTCCACTCCTCAGGAACTAGCAGCCATATATGACTTATTATAACAGAATTTTGGTGTCTTAGGCTATAATAGTATACACAGAAAAAAAAATATCCTAACTAATATTATAAATGCGAAAGTAACGGTGTCTGTCTGTCTGTCTTTTACTCTTTCACGCCAAAACTACGGAACGGATTTGTATGAAATTTGGTATGCATATGGTCTAGACCCTGGGAAAGAACATAGGCTACTTTTTATACCGGAATTCCCACGGGGCAACTTTTTAAGGCGAAGCGAAGCTCGCGGGAACAGCTAGTTATTATTAAAGTCTTTATTGCACATACGAGTAGTACCTAAATTGGTTGGTACCTTTGGTGATGTTGAAAAAGTGATTGGTAGTGCTTAAGGCTATGACGATAGAAGATGGTCTATATTGAGTACACACTTATTTGGTGTGGGTGTTCACGCACCTCTCTTTCTCTATCTCTTGCATTGTAGCGGAGTGTTCTTTCTCTCTCTGCGCAGTGTAGCGAAGTATTCTCTACTGCAGTGGTACATCTGCGAGATATGCGGCGCAGCGCTTGCTATTAGTCTACACTGTGGAGAGAGAGAAAGAGACAAAGAGAGAGGAGAGGAGATACACACACTCGGTATCTCCGTAGTGTAGCGAAATGTTATCTCTCTCTTGCAGTATAGCGAAGTGTTCACTATCTCTCTCTCCGCAGTTTAGCGAAGTTTTCTCTCTCTTTCTCCGCAGTGTAGTGAAGTGTTCGTTACTGAAGCGGTACAACTGCGAGATAGGCGTTGACGGAAATAGCGGGGTGTTATAAGTTTGACGTGTCTGTGTCTATCTGTCTGTGACAGCGTAGCTTCCAAGCGGCTTATCTTATCCGATTTTAGTTTTATAAATAAATAAATAAATATGTGGGGACATCTCACACACGGCCATCCGACCCCAAGCTAGGCAGAACCTGTGTTATGGGTGTCGGACAGCTGATATATCTACACAAATACATAGATAGATAGATACTAAATATAAATATCAACACCCAAGACCCGAGAACAAATATCAGTGTTTAAACAAATATCTGCCCCAGCCGGGAATCGAACCCGGGACCTTCGGCTCAGTAGTCAGGGTCACTAACCACTACGCCATTCGGTCGTCAAACGTCGTTTTGTTTGTTTAGGGTCATAGGTAATGTTACCCGAGAGTTCTTAGTAAGAGCTATATTTAATAAAAATCGGCATCGCCTATTTCAAAAAGTCCTAAGCAACAAAACTTATTCAAAATTTTATTAGCCGCTGAACTTTGACCACTTTTGCAATATTCTTTGTACTAGTTTCTTAATTTCAGAGATTTCTGGCAGTGAATGATTGTTACCTAATAATATTATTATTATTATATTGTGTCGCTACCATCTCGGGACCATGGGGTCCCGGGCATTTGGAAGGCGTGCATGGGGCCGAAGCCAACATGTAGAGGCCCGTTTGACAACATTAATCTATATGAAATGTGACACAAACCGCGAATTTTCCCTGTTTAGACCTGGTTTCTCATGATTCTGTTAGTTACAGTCTCAATAACGGATTTGCTGACGACGCGTTTAAGGATTATTACCCTTGTTAACTGGATGAGTCCCACGACGAAAATCTAACAGACCATTCATAAATCCAGCATTATGTGTATCATTCACTCATTTCCCTCACACTTCACTCAATATTCTGTCATATTCATTGAAATTTGTTGTCTATGTCTCTGTGATTTCAAACAACCTCAAACAACCAAACTTTTTGGTTTTGAGGTTGCCATGGTTACTATTTCTACCGAGGTTGTTTTTTGACATCCGTCATTGAAAATAATATTATTACGCCATGCCCTTTGAAAAACAATACAACGAACAAGATGGAGTGTCGGTGCAAAAGAAACTTCTCGGGAAATAACATATCAATTTCTAAGTAAGGTCTTTTTTTTTAATATTTTGTTAGAAGATTTTTCACTTAATTCAATAGTTCTCATTAAGTCATTAGGTTTAACTTCTTGAATCTACCTCTGTGGTCTAGTGGTAGAAGCTCAGCTTCATCACCCAGGGATCCCGGGTTCGATTTCCAGGTAGGGCCATCAATTTGTGTTTCTATATTGCGGTTCCAAGTTAGGTTAGGACATTAAATTTAAACTTTTATCTCGGTTTGACATTATATAAAACCCAGACAGTATTTCGCTTATTTTTTTATGTCACACAACATCTAGTTCGTATATTGTTTATCAAAGGCTCTGTTCATTTTTCCATCTTGAATCTTGACAGAATGAGTGACAAGTAAACAACCCGTTGCCTGGTTACCGGTCTTAACCAAGTCTTAGCGGAACCCCACAGCAGCAATCAAGTTTATAACCCGATCAAGGGAGTTAACCCCGTGATTTAGCATGGTGGGACACTCACTAACCTTAACGGTCCAAAATGTAACCTAACCGAGGTATTTTTAACCTAACCGAATGGTGTGAAATTAGGCCTTAGACCTGGTTTTTCATGATTCTGTTAGTTACAGTCACAATAACGAATTTGCTGACGACGCGTTTAAGGATTATTACCCTTGTTAATTGGATGAGTCCCATGACGAAAATCTAATAGACCATTCATAAATCAAGCATAATGTGAATCATTCACTCACACTTCATTCAATATTCTGTCATATTCATTGAAATTGGTGTCTATGTCTCTATAATATCAAACAAACTCAAACAATCAAACTTTTTGGTTTTGAGGTTGCCATGGTTACTATTTCTATCGAGGTTGTTTTTTGACATCCGTCATTGAAAATAATATCATTACGGCATGCCCTTTGAAAAACAATACAACGAACTAAATGGAGTGTCAGTGCAAAAGAAAGGACTCAACAAATAACACCTCAATTTCTAACTAAGGTCTTATATTAAAATATTTTGTTAGAAGATTTTTCACTTAATTCAATAGTTCTCATTAAGTCATTAGGTTTAACTTCTTATATCTATTTCTGTGGTCTAGTGGTAGAAGCTCAGCTTCATCACCCAGGGATCCCGGGTTCGATTTCCAGGTAGGGCCATCAATTTGTGTTTCTATATTGCGGTTCCAAGTTAGGTTAGGACATTAAATTTAAACTTTTATCTCGGTTTGACATTATATAAAACCCAGACAGTATTTCGCTTATTTTTTTATGTCACACAACATCTAGTTCGTATATTGTTTATCAAAGGCTCTGTTCATTTTTCCATCTTGAATCTTGACAGAATGAGTGACAAGTAAACAACCCGTTGCCTGGTTACCGGTCTTAACCAAGTCTTAGCGGAACCCCACAGCAGCAATCAAGTTTATAACCCGATCAAGGGAGTTAACCCCGTAATTTAGCATGGTGGGACACTCACTAACCTTAACGGTCCAAAATGTAACCAAACCGAGGTATTTTTAACCTAACCGAATGGTGTGAAATTAGGCCTTAGACCTGGTTTTTCATGATTCTGTTAGTTACAGTCACAATAACGAATTTGCTGACGACGCGTTTAAGGATTATTACCCTTGTTAATTGGATGAGTCCCATGACGAAAATCTAATAGACCATTCATAAATCAAGCATTATGTGAATCATTCACTCACACTTCATTCAATATTCTGTCATATTCATTGAAATTGGTGTCTATGTCTCTATAATATCAAACAAACTCAAACAATCAAACTTTTTGGTTTTGAGGTTGCCATGGTTACTATTTCTATCGAGGTTGTTTTTTGACATCCGTCATTGAAAATAATATCATTACGGCATGCCCTTTGAAAAACAATACAACGAACTAAATGGAGTGTCAGTGCAAAAGAAAGGACTCAACAAATAACACCTCAATTTCTAACTAAGGTCTTATTTTAAAATATTTTGTTAGAAGATTTTTCACTTAATTCAATAGTTCTCATTAAGTCATTAGGTTTAACTTCTTATATCTATTTCTGTGGTCTAGTGGTAGAAGCTCAGCTTCATCACCCAGGGATCCCGGGTTCGATTTCCAGGTAGGGCCATCAATTTGTGTTTCTATATTGCGGTTCCAAGTTAGGTTAGGACATTAAATTTAAACTTTTATCTCGGTTTGACATTATATAAAATCCAGCCAGTATTTCGCTTCATTTTTTTGTCACACAACATCTAGTTCGTATATTGTTTATCAAAGGTTCTGTTCATTTTTCCATCTTGAATCTTGACAGAATGAGTGACAAGTAAATAACCCGTTGCCTGGTTACCGGTCTTAACCAAGTCTTAGCGGAACCCCACAGCAGCAATCAAGTTTATCACCCGATCAAGGGAGTTAACCCCGTGATTTAGCATGGTGGGACACTCACTAACCTTAACGGTCCAAAATGTAACCAAACCGAGGTATTTTTAACCTAACCGAATGGTGTGAAATTAGGCCTTAGACTATAGAAGTAAATCCAAGGAAAATCCCCGGTTAGTGCAGGACTATTGTAGGATACGGAGAAAACTAATAACAGGGTTATGGAAGGGGGTGCTAAATGGACTAGGTAACTAGGACTATGGAAGGACTATGGCCCCTGCCTGACCTATGTTTCACACAAATTATTATTATTTTTTCAGCCCAAAAGCATAACCCTCCACATGAGGAACCACCTCAGCGAGAAGCAGCGCGCCTTCCCGTGCGGCTCCTGCGAGAAGGTGTTCAAGAGCGCGCAGAACAGGGCCATACACGTCCGGGTGAGTCTGTGTCTGTCGAGGAACCGATAATCGGTCGTCCTTTAAAATTAAACAGTGCGGCGGTAGCTCCGTCGGGGTGCGGTGGTAGCTCAGTCGGGTAAGCGCCCGCTTCTCACGCAAGAGATGCGGATTGGAATCCCGGCGCTGACATGTACCAATGAGTTCTTTTAACTTAAGTACAATGTATAACATCGCTCTTACGGTGAAGGAAAACATCGTGAGGAAACCTGCATATCTAGATTTAGCACATCTAGATATGTGAACCCACCAACGCGCAGTGGACCAGCGTGGTGGGAAATGGTCCAAGCTTAGGAAAGCAGTTTAGACCTTGGGGATATGCACAAAGGTTCCACTCGAGAGAGCCAGGTGCAGGTACTTACACCCCCACAGAGAATAGAATAGAATAGAAACTTAAACAGTATGTCAGAGGAAGAGGTCATATGTTTAATTTTAATTAACTTTGTTGTGCAAGACACCCTTAGACAGTTTTTAAACTGCTGTCAAACACCTGATAAATCTGTAAATTTTTGTTTAAACTCTTGTAACATTATTTCAAGCTTTTTCTTGTATACATTTATATTATATAACATGATGTTATAATATTTCCATTCTCTCTCCCCCCACAGAGACACACGGGCCAGCCGAAGCCCTACGTCTGCAAGTTATGCGACAAGCGGTTCACGCAGCGACACAACATGCAAGTGCACCAAAAGTCGTGCCTCAAGCGAAGCAAGAAGACAGAAGACAAGAATACTGACGTTGGCAGCTGAATACGGTTACGTAGGGAACTAAATGCGCAAGATTTTGTTTAATCGACCGGGTTTTACGCGAACTTTGCAGCTCCGATAAAAGGTGTGCCCGTGCGAGTATCGGGACAAAAAGTTGCCCTTGTAATATTCTGATTAATAAGCAATTTTACTGTCAAATTTCATCTAAATCCGTTCAGTCGCATGTTATGCGACAAGCGGTTCACGCAGCGACACAACATGCAAGTGCACCAAAAGTCGTGCCTCAAGCGAAGCAAGAAGACACAAGACAAGAACACTGACGCTATTAGCTGAATACAGTTACTTACGGTACTAAATGCGCAACAGATTTTCTTTAATCGACTTGATTCCCCTTGCGAATTTTGGGAGAGTTGTTTTGTTATTCTTCTTCATAATCAATGTTACTGTTAATTTTAAATAAAAATCGTTCAGTCGAAACAAGGCCCAGGTGCACCTCAAATCGTGCCTCAAGCGGAGCAAGAAGACTAGCGACAAGAAGTCTCGCGATAAAAAGTAGCCTATAGAACTCAATGATAGTATTATAGATTGGTGAAATAATTGTAGGAATCAGTACAATACTTTAGTTTTCGGAGCGTATCCGATACAAAACATCAATTATTAACTGTTTTATAATCATTTTATTTACTTATATTAAGTAAGTAGAGTGGTCGGAATCTTATGAATACCGTTTAAATATACTTAATACAAACAAATTCAAACATTTAACACTTATAATTTATTATTACAATACCTGTATTCATTACATTTTTATTTTAAAAGTATATTAAAAATATTTAACACTTACATTATTTTGTACTAATGGCTCCTAAACTTAGAACGAACACAACTTAACAACAAAACCAACAATTTCACCCGAAAAGGCCACGTAAAACTGACTCATGACTATTTTCATCATCAGTTTCCACAACACCTTTACACCCTTCAGCTTTTACACAAACGAATTCATCAACAGGCTTCCCGTAGTCTTGTTTGATCATGTCGGCGGCTTTCTCTGCGATCATGACAGTTGGGGCGAACATCTTGGCACACGGCTGCACGGGAATGATGCTGGCGTCTACCACTCGCAGTCTACTGATGCCATAGACTCGGAGTCTACTGTCTACTACTCCACCTGAAAGATAAATCGCTGTGTTAAAACTAATAAAGTGGATTCAGGTATTTAGATGGTTGTTGTAGAAACTATTGGATGAATCGTGTTTTCAGACGCTTCTGAGTTTGGTTACGGAGCCGTATGTTTGACGGCCATGGAATGGATTTTGATTTGATGATGATGAGTTTGTATTAGTTAACTGAAAGTAGTGTATTGATACTATACACACCTTTATCTTTAGCAGCCATTTTGCAAGTACCCAACGGATGGAAAGTGGTCGTTACAGTTTGTTTTGCGTAGCATTTAAAATAGTCGTGACTCCCTTTCTTATACTTCGCACACTCTTTTATTCGTGGCAGTACTGCCTTAGAGCGCTCTTTTTTAAAAGGACTTGACTTCCTCAGAGTATACATTTTCTTTAGCCCTGCAACAAGTCTTTCAACATCCTCTTCTTCTTCTAAGTATCTGTGATTAATTATCGGCGCATCATTAGGGTCTGTACTCCGTAGCTTCACATAACCTTTCGATGCAGGTCTCATCAATTGTACCAAAGAAAACACGATCTGACTGGTCAAAGTGCTTGTAATAAATGCAGTAGTCAACTGCAAATTATAATTAAAGTTGACGAGGCAAAAGTAGAAGAATAATGGAGATGAAGCTCCTCCAATCAAAGTTATGTGTTGTATATCTGGGACAGAACCCTCTCCTGATAGACTGAAAGCGCCGTTAACTACAGGCAGTGGAAACGTAGTCAGATCTAGCAATGACAATGCTGACTCAACTGTCGTGAATATGTTTCTTTCACCAGTGATGACCATCGGCACGAAAGCATGATCTTGCAGATTTTGTCCAACAGGTAAATTCGCTTTAACTTGTATACCCATTGATTCTAAATCATCTTTGGGTCCAACACCTGATAATAGCAGAACTTTTGGTGTGTTATAAGTACCAGCTGATACTATCACTTCGACATTAGCAAATAATTGTATTTCTTCTCCCAAATTAACTTTTACTTTGACACCTACAGCAGTATCGTTCTCAATGATAACTTGTGTCACTAAACTGTTTTTGAGGACATACAAGTTCGGTCGACTTTTAATGGGTAGAAGATAATTTTGTGCCGTACTAGCTCTTGTTTGGTCTTTATTAATTGGAAAATCTTGAGTAGCGCTGCCCATTTGGTCGTCTCCTATAAGATCTGGGAGCGTTTTCATTCCAATTTCGGCAAATCCTTGTAGTAGTTTCGCATTATCCCTTTGAAATTGTGCATTAGCTTTATGCTCTTGAACACTTATGGGACCGTTACTACAGTGTTGTTCTGCTGTTGGTCTGTCAAAGATCTTTCTATCAATGACTCCTTCCAGTTTCTTGAAGTAATAGGTGATTTCGTCCCAGGACCAGCCTTCGTTGCCAAGGTCTCCCCATGAGTTGTAATCCGCTGGGTTTCCTCTGCAAAAGAAAGGAAAAATGTTTTTTTCGTATTTTGATTTTGAAACGGTCTTTCTAGGGTTTTTACGGTCTAAGCACCGTTCTTAAGTTCTAGCTATTTCAAACCACGCTACTCCACTGCGAGCTAGATGGACTGAATCTAGATTTCATCGTCGAGAGTCGAGACTCGACATACATAAACTCCAAAGGTAACTACTAGAAATTCAAACTCCTAGATATCTTTATTTCGTCGTGGCAAGCAGGCTCAATGTAATAAAATTATAAGTAACTAATGCTAATACATAAAAAAATATACTCTACCTTTCATAAAGCAAATGGTTGATTGAAGAACTCCCTCCCAAAGCTTTCCCGATGGTGAGAGAAGCCTTCTCCAGGTTCAACGCATGAGACGTGTCGTTGGTGCGCTCATTGAAGTAGTTCCAGTCTTCAGGAGTGTGTGCGGTGAAGGGAAACGTGCCAGGTATCTGAGGATTACAAGAACGTTAATTTATTACGATAGAAAAGGCTTCGCTGCGAGCATTCTTTCTTTTCTTAGCTTATTGGTTTCAAACACTACAGTTAGACTATTTACTTGGCTAGCTAAGATTGGCCAACCAGTTTAGTCGTTAATCACTATATAACCGGCCTGGGAGCATCAGATACGTTACTCGAGGAAGCTCCTTCTATTCTATTCTATTCTATTCTGAGAGGGGGCGAAGTTCCTGTACGTGGCTCTCTCGAGTGAAACCTTTGTACATATCCCCTTGATTTAAGCTCAGCCAGCCTAGCTCCCGAGAAAACTGGAGTAGCAAGCCTGGGTGTAGCAATAGCTGAAGAAGCTTTCATGGACTCCGATATAGGGTACAGAAACTTTCCTTCGAGCTGTTCAGTTAAAAACACATATACATATAGTGGTTAGTGACCCTGACTACTGAGCCGATGGTCCCGGGTTCGATTCCCGGCTGGGGCAGATATTTGTTTAAACACAGATATTTGTTCTCGGGTCTTGGATGTGCCCGTAAAATGGCAATAGGCCGGCCCCCTATTACATTGGGACTAACATGACACTCTGGCGAAAAGTGGGTGCAGCAATGCACCTCTGCCTACCCCGCAAGGGAGTACATTAGTACAAGGCGTGAGTGCGTGTTTTTTTTTTACATATAGTTAATGGTCTTCTAGTATAAAAAAGTACACTTACCACACTGAGCAGCGACGGATCCCCGCCAGCCTCCACAACCAGCACGCGCCAGTGCGCCACCTCGGTGAGGCGGTTGGCCAGCACCAGCCCCGCAGTGCCGCCACCAGCTATTATGAAGTCGAAGGTTTCACCATCTGAAAGTAAAGATGATATTTAAGATGATATAGGGAGACGTAAAACGGTAAAGTATGTTACTATCGGTTGAGATCCTCGCTTCGTATGCCTTCTCCTGAGCTGACGACTTCAGCCAGTTAGTGGTAGAGGGTGCCCGGTAGCGGCTGTTTCAAAAAAGGCTGGTACCCACAACTAAGGTAAAAGCTAGGGATAGAGTGTCTAGAGTGAAGAGGCTATTGCAGGCTGATGATGTATAACTCACTTTGTAATAGTATGCTGGTGGCCAAGTAGGTACTGTAGCACGATCTAACTACATCTTCGTAGCGTGTCGGTGACAAACAATCTAGGGTTTGTATGTATCTACATAGATGATGTGATGGTTGCTGTTGGTACAGTCTAGTATACATAGTAGATGATGTGCTGGTCTCTCACCTCGCACGCTAGCGGAGGGCGGCCAACTCTGCGCGGTGTAGTTGAGGGTGGCGGCCAGCAGTTGTACGGTGTGCAGGATGGTCTTGGTCGAGAACACCGGAGCCACCGGGGCCAGTGCGCCTCCTAGGAGTCCCATTGTCTAGGAGAAACAATAAGGAATACATCAGTAATCTGGAAGGTATAGATCGCAGTGTGTGCTTTGGGAGAGGCCTACGTCCAGCTGTGGACTGCTATAATAGGCTGATGATGACGATAAGTACCTACTTAAGCCGATACTAGTTAGCTGTAGCCAAATTTCATCAAAATACGTTCCGTAGTTTTTACGTGAAAGAGTTACAAATATCCATCCGTCTATAGGATTAAGATAGGATTACAAACTTTCGCGCTATAAAATACTAGTAGACAATGGCAGAGTAAAGTTATTTTTAATATGATTTTTTTTCACAAACTTACACTAATAACTTTATCACAGGCACAGAATATGATTTGGTACTGAAAATTGGCGTAGCAATCAGCCTATTTATAGTCGTTATTGCATCATTTTAGGTATTAAGTATTCATGTTTCCTTAATTTAGTAAAACAGCATCCCCAGTAGACAAACTGTTGGCCGACGACTGGCTTATCGACTACGAAGAAACATCTATACCGCAATTTAATGTAGAAAATTTCTTAGTACCTGAACAAAAAAATTATACCTATCTGTAGCCCTGTAGCTGCTGGTCTGCTTTACTTATACACGACAGACGTGTTTTATTTTCACTGAACGAAAAAGATAGAGAGAAAGAAAATTCATTTATTTCAAACACACACAGAAATAACACAAACATAGGTAAGTAAACAAAATAAATAAAAAGTTTTAAACGTAATTAAAAAAAGGACGTAAGTATCTAAGTATATTTGCCCTATGGTAACGCGTAGTACCGTAACGAAAATTTGTGTAAGAAATGTACCTATTCTAATTATAATACTGCAGCTGTGCCTACTGCAGATACAGTCATTAAATACCTTAGAATTATACAGGGTATTACAAAATTACGAAGTGATCCGACAGAGAACTAATGTCACCGACATAGCTGACCGAGTTAGTAAGCTTAAATGGCAGTGGGCTGGTCACATCTGTCGAAGCACCGATAACCGATGGGGTAAACGTGTTCTGGTGTGGAGACCACGATTAGGCAATCGTACGCCCTCCGGGTAGATAGGGTGACGACTTGCTAAAGATGGCTGTTAGGTAATGAATGGATGTGGATAGCAATATATATTATAGCATCCAGTGGCGCGCTTGGGAGAGGCCTAGTCCTCAGTGGACTGCTATAGGCTGATAGTATACTAAGCCTAAAGAGGGTTACTTACTCAGGGGGTCACCCTGAGTCAGTCACCCCCTTTCTCTTTCCCCCTTTGTCTGAACAACTTTTGTTCTACGACCCTTGTAAATTCGTGAAGTCGTACCACTTCAACACCTATGTAGACCTAATAGTTCCCAATGGACGGATACGTACGATAGCGTACAAAAAAGGAATTAGCAATAAATATTATGATCTTCATGTTCTTGCAATAACAATGACATACAATGTTATACGGAAATAGTTTAAATGTATTTACGTCGCAGTTTATTTTAATTCCTTACCAGATGTTGTATTGCAATAACATCATCTACAAAAAAACTACGGAGAATGGATTAGCCAGGCAAATTAGCATGGAAGTAATAAGTATTAGGTCCTTACTATATGAAATTGGCGTTTTCTATAGGAGGAACATAAAGTCGTTTTTTTTTTTAATGAAATGTATTAAATTAATCAAAGTATGTACCATCCCAACTAACATCGTAGCGTTAAAAAAACTCTCATATAACTTGTATAATGGTTCCATTCGAAAATTAAAGTGTTAAGACATAGCTCGGCTGTCCCATTTCAAAACACAGTAACCGCCAACTTTAAAAAAAAACGGGTCTTTGATTTATACATTATTTTAGGCTATTCCGCACAAAACTGCATTGTCAGAATATCAAAAAACCGCTTAGAAACGAAAATAAAATTTCTAAAAACCTAGTAACTCCACCCTGCGAAATCAAAAATGCCACGAAAACCATTTCAAAACATAGTAAGAGCCACCAACCATTTTAAAACACAGTAAGTGAAAATGACTTACTAGGTTTTAAAATGGTCAATGGCGCTTACTAGGTTTTGAAATGGTCAGCAAAGGACAATTTTCGTCCGTTAATTTTAGTAAGTCACAAATGGCATACATTATTACTAACACTTTTTTCGAACAAAATATCAGACATTTCAGAACCTGTATCTTTGCACCAATGAGACCTAGAGAGTTGAATTAAAAGTAGAACATAAGCAAATTTTGTCTTCTTTATAAAAGCCATAGAGACCTTTCTCGTCAGAACCTTTTCTACTAGCCCTATTTTGCATAAACCAAAAAAAAACAAGTTATAAATAAGAGAAAACTGATTTTTAGATAGAAATTTAGCAAATATTGTCTAATTGAAGGCAGCCATAAATAATTTTCATGTTAGAGCCTTCTTAATATGGCTACTTAATTCATTTACATAAAACAAAAAAACAAACATAAAAATATGCCCCTATTTCAGCTATTACTTATAGTGCCGTCGTGTAAAAGTGCTGCAAAATTGGATTTATAATATGTGAAGGATCCCAAACATATAAAAAATGAAATTATTACGCAATTATTGCAATTTCAATATACTTAACTTGTCTTAAATGACAAAAATAATGGCCCTTACTAGGTTATGAAATGGTCAGTGAGGGTGGTTTTAGGGTGAGAAAACCATATAAAACCTAGTGAGTGTTTTCTTTTGTGCATTGCAGCAACAATTTTAGTCATATTTAAATGAAATAGTATTGTATGTAAAGCCTAGGTTCTGCCGCTTCTTTTAAGTTTACATTTGTTCAGATATCTATCATAGTTTTACCAGGGCATTGAAATGAAGGGACCAAAACGTTTTTTGGCTCTCCTGAACATTTTGTCTCATGGCTGTTACTGTGTTTTAAAATGGGACAGCCGCAGCTGTATAAGAGTGTAGGAGAGTGCTCTAACTCACTTATAACCACGAAAGAGGCCCACGATTTTGAGAGTAAAGGCTTTAGAAAGTCTGTAAAACGGTGTCATTGAAGTGTTTAAGTTATAGAAAGCCTGTAGTACGGTGTCATTGAAGTGCTAAAGTTACTATAGAAGAGCGTTTAATCCCTCTCAGCTAGAACTTTTACTGGTATAGTTGTAGTTGTTGAATGGTTATTTGACTCCCTAACTCTTATTTGTTTGGTAAAAAAGGGTTAAGTGAGTATGTTACCGTTTTTCGAATACACTTTTACCATACAAGTTGTATGTCTTTGAAAATAATAGTGTCAACAGCAATCATACGCGACAGTATTAGAGTGACAGTATTGATCATTACTAAATAACAGTAAATATAATATATTTACTTGACTTAACATGTTTTGTGAATTGAAAATAACATGCCATTGTAATTTTACTGTAATGTATACCATATTTCCCACCTCAATTTTAATGCGCTCCGAATTTATTAAGGATTTCAAATGAAACATAAGTAAATATAAAATAGACGACTCAATTTTGTATTTTTTTGTATCCTTGCTGTATGTCCATTAGTTTCATAAATCGATTGGCATGACTGGAATGACAAAATTCACATAAATAAGTAAGTATTTTAAAGCAAAATATTGTTTATCCCAGCAATTTATAGGTTAGGTCGTCAATGCAAATGGCGAACTTACATTTAAGACATATAGACTCACCTAAGTCATCTATTACACTTTTTGAAATAGAACACCCTTAGCCAAGGGTATTATGCAGTCTTAGTCGATCCGCACAGTCTTGCTTAACACCGTTACTTTTACAGTCTACTTGCCTAACGCAATAAGCGTAAGTTAAGTTAACCTTAAAGATTAAAACTGCATTGTTGAGTTTTCCAACACTGTAAGAATCTTGTCTTACTGCACTCTTGACAAAATCTCTTTTATAACCAATTCCTGCAGCCTAAATTCAATATGACACCTAAAGATTTATATGAGTATTAAAGGAAACCACTTAACAACCATAAGTGTTAACAGGTGTCAGTGAGCACTCTTGTATAGCTTTAGGTTCTAGAAACAGTTTAAACCTATAACATCTTCATTATAATTGCTTTGACTAATACCATTTTAACACTTAAACCTGCTGTTAACACTAATTTCATTTGTTAACTCATATTTATCGCTTTATGTTAGAACTGAGATAATTATAACACAGTTATACAGGTTAAAGTTATAAAAATAGCTGTAACTGAGGGTAAAATGTTTGTTGGGATTGCTATGTATGCACTTTTGCCATCTCATAGGTAGTTCATTGATCCCCTTACAAAAAAAACCATTCGGGCGGGAATCAATAAAATCTTTAAAGGCGGTTTGGACTGCCCCATCGGAGTTGAATTTTTTTCCTTGCAAGTAGTTATCCAAATTGCGAAAAAAATGGTAATCTGTTGGAGCAAGGTCCGGAGAGTACGGTGGATGTCTAAGACATTCTAATGGAAGCTCCTCTAATTTGGTAGCCGTCTGTTGTGCAGTGTGTGGTCTAGCGTTGTCCTGAAGCAGCAGTGGCCTAGAGCGATTGACCAGCCTCGGTTGTTTAGCAGCTAGCTTTTCCATCATGGTTTGCAGTTGCTGACAATAGATATCTGCCGTAATCGTCTGGCCAGATTTAAGAAAGCTGTAGTGAACGATACCGGCACTAGTCCACCAAACACTTACAAGCAACTTTTTTTTAGTCAATTTTCGCTTAGGGCAGGATTTGGCTGGTTCGCCAGGGTTCAGCCATTGCGATGAGCGCTTCCGATTATCATAGAGGATCCACTTTTCATCACAGGTAATGATTCGATTTGAAATTCCTTCATTATTGTGCCGATTGAGTAACGTAACGCAGCAGTCGACGCGCGTTTGTCGGTTTGCTTCACTCAATTCATGAGGTACCCACCTTTCAAGCTTTTTCACCTTCCCAATTTACTTCAAGTGGATTAGAATAGTTTTATCACTAACACCGGAGCCTGCAGCTAACTCGGACGTGGTTTGCGATGGATCCGCTTCCACAATAGCCTTCAATTCTTCATTATCAACTTTGGTCTCCGGCCGTCCACGAGGCTTGTTCTGCAGGTCGAAATTTCCAGAACGAAAACGTTGGAACCAAACACGCACTGTGTTTTCTTTTGCGACACCGTCACCATACACATCATTAATCCTTCGAGCCGTTTCTGCAGCACTGGTGCCACGGTGGAACTCATACTCGTAAATAACGCGATATTTCAAGTTTTCCATTTTGTAAACAGAGTGACACAAAGAAAAAAAAAAAAGAAGAAAGAACAAATGAATTAGGGGGTTTGAAACACAAATGCATGAGTAAATAGCTGTATGAATTGGAATTTGGAATTCCTAACCATAAAGGTAATATTTGAGATCAAAGTGGCCAGTACGACAAAACGCCAATTTCATATGTAAGGACCTAATACTTAGGTACTTCGTATAAGTACTTATGACTACCCAGGGTTAGTTACGGTCAAAGAAAGCGAGGCGGATATTGTTCGGGGGTAGGTACCTACATGTCTATTTATTGAGAAACCAACAGCGTAACCATTACAATGTCTTAGGTGGTAATAACGTCTCAATCGGGAAGGCTTCATTTAGGCTACAACTCAACTGTATAGTTACAAACTAGCCTATTAAGGACTGATGATCATGGTAACTTACTGAATTAAGTACCTACTGCCTGTCTGAACATGGAGCTTTAACTTTCATGTTCATTAGGTATGTGTATAAACACACATACACATACCTGTCAGTAAATTAGCACCATCGTAATAAGCAGGTTTCTTAAATATTTTTGTAAAGAAGATATTTATAGTATGAGACACGAAGGTATGTTTTAATTTTACCCGACTACGGCGAAGCGAAAAGGAGGGTTATGATTTTGACCGGTACTTATATGTTTCACTAAGTGCCAATTTCACCATTCTCGGTTATCTAACCGACAGGGATTGATTTATAAATTAAACGTCATCTCCATATAAAATTCATGACAGATGTGTCAAAAGTTAACCACTACTCCCTGGTTATGCTCTAACAGAGAATGGTGAAATTGGCACTAAGTATTGCAGCACGTTTTGTAATTT
Organism: Plutella xylostella; assembly: GCF_932276165.1. Classification (NCBI taxonomy): domain Eukaryota; kingdom Metazoa; phylum Arthropoda; class Insecta; order Lepidoptera; family Plutellidae; genus Plutella; species Plutella xylostella. The sequence continues at coordinate 8,306,401 of NC_064000.1, read as the reverse complement.
CCAAACACTAGAGCCGGTGACAGGATTAGCCAGTCAGATAAGCATCAGTCGCTGACTACGACTACCCAGGGTTCGAGGCATGATCGCAGTCCCTGGCAGGGATTCGAACCTGGGACGACGGTTGGCACGCGAATCAGTAAGTACATAACTGCTACGCCATCAATCGTGTCTTCGTTACTATTGCACAAGAATAAGTAGGTTGTTAAATTTGTAAATAAGTATCTGAAATTAATACTTACAGATTGAGTGTAAGGAAGTAAAAGGTGTCTTCTATACGCAGAAGTGAAAAGATATTTGATTGTGAAAGATGAAAGCGGAGGTCGTATTTATATATATTTTCTAAATTTACTTCCGATGTCGCAGCCTTGGCCGCCAAATATACCTACTTAATTCAGTGTGAAGGAATAATATTTAATCATTTGCTATTGAAATTATAATTAAGGAGTGTAAAAAAATATTGGAAATTTCCTTTGGAATAATAATTATGAAATAATAATGTTTTAGGAATGTAACTACGCAGTTACCAAGCATGAGGTTTTTGGAAAATAGCGATGTTAAGCTGAAAGTTTATGCGCGGGCTATCCATTTCCTACAACACTTGACTAAATACAACAGTTTCTATAAAATCATAAAAGCTCATGTAAGAAGAATCATTTCATTACACATTATCACTTGAGTTCTCAATGAAGTATGATTTTGAATTATATTACTTACTTACCGTGTCTTTATTCGTAACTTATACTTTCCACTTATATCTGTGTCATTTACCAAAACTTGTGGATGAAATTCAGTAATAATAATATGCTTGATTATTATGTGTGTATCTTCATTTCGTATTTAAGTATTTATATACTTTTACTTCATTTACTGCCAACTGCTAATACTGCTATAGATAGGTACTTTAGTCACGAGACTCACGAGTCAGGGCTGAGTCACGTGATAGGTATAAAGTACCTAAGTAAGGCTACACTAAGTGCGATTCAGACTCACGTACGATAGGTTCCGTAAGTACCATTTCCTACGGAGAAACATTCCGCATTCAACAAATATTTTTAAAATGATGGTGAAATCAGTCGTTGTTGAATTATGCCCTTACTAATATGTAGTTTTCTAATAAAAAAATCTAAGCACTTAAGGCTCTATTGGTGACAGACGCGGAAAGTCTTCCAACTTGCTCAATCAATAGGGATGTCGCTATAATGCGAGTATGAAAAATGCCAAAACACAAAGATGCTCGCAACAGTATGTAGTTCAATATGGCAGCGATGATGTCACATCACACATTGCTTACAGGCCAATACACCAGAAAATGGCTTGTGAATTAGCCCAGTTTTCTATTTTCGAGCAGCTTTTCTACAATAATCGGATTTACAAGTACTTAGTTAAAAGCTCAACGACACGGAGCGAGTTTACAAGCTTTTCGAGAACTCGCCGGCTCTACTACACTCACGTCACGAGCAATGAAAAGTTCAATTTTTCAAACGAAGATAGTAGTGGTATTATACCTTGTTTCACGGGGAAAGACATCTGATACAAACAAAAACTTCCCTTATTCGAATGTTATAAGGAATATTAGGTACTTACACAATCGAGCAATGAAAATGTTCCCCCCGCTTGTTACAGCTTGTACAAATACATTCACAGGCAATGAAAAAGTTCCACTCACAAAATGCCATCAACAAAATACCCAATTTTTTCAAACATTGATTTACAATTTAGATACAATATTACCGTTTTTAGTTGGTAGTATCCTGATACTCTATTAAATGTGCTTCAATGTTGCAGAAGAAGTCATTAAGCTAGTCTTTTTCATTTAGGATTAATTTTGTGTTTTTCTCAGTGGAACCTTTTCATTGCCCCGTGAGGCCGTGAGTGTAATAATTAGTAACGTTTGCACTAAAGATTCCATTAAAATTTTCTTTTAATTTGAAATTTCCTTGTCAGGAACTCTAAAATGGTTATTGTTGCAATACCTTATTCTTACACCTATAGGCAAAACTAGGTATTCTATTGTTAAAATGACCGTGGTTATAATTTCATGTCGAATTCGGCTACTGTTTTGGTGTAATTAGGATTGTTCTATTGTTAAAATATTCTGTTTTATAATAAGTTATAACTTTTATCATATTGTATGCATATAATTATGGATCTATACAATCTGCACAACCTAGGAAGAAACTTCTATAGTAGACCGTGTTTTACTTAGACAAACCAAGATTTCCTATTTTGTAAATAAATCAAAATTTTACAATTTAAGTACTAACAGCTATTAAGAGATTAACAGTTTTTCAAGAGCTAAGAAATAATAGTGAAGTATATTATATTAAATTAGTTATAGTACTTAACCTACGGTTACGATGTTTCTGTCCTACAAAAAGTCGGTCGTGTGACTCGTGTGGGTGCAACCTAAGAAATAGTTGGGTTCCGCTCATCTGGCATAATCTTTATTGACCAAAACTCATTTCGCATAACTCGTATGGTCTAAACTTTTTTGGCCGAACCATCACTTTGCCAAGACTTATTTGGCATAAGGCTCGTTTCGTCTAAATCTCTTTAGGCACAATCTTTAAACACCTAAGTTTCGTTTGCTCAAATTTATGTTCGTCTATATCTATGTATTATCTTGTTTCTCCTAATGTTATCTTAATAAATAATATATTAAGTATGTAGTAAATGTACAAATTGTGGTATTTTTCTCCTACATCCCGAAAATCACGATATTGTATGATCAAAAAATCGAAAGTTAACGACCAATATAATTATTACAAACCCCATGAGATCGAAACCTAAAAATAGGTGCGACGACGAGCAAAGCGAGGAGGAGCGTGTTAGGTGCACATGTTCATCAAAACCAAAGCGGAGCGCAGCGAAGCGGAGCGGAGCGTTTTCCAAACAGCGGAAACAATACAAGGCACCAGTTTGCGCTATGTAGGGAGACGCTCCGTCAATTTAAAGCCAAACGAATATTATTACTTTGTATAAACCTATGCCATAGCATTATTAGGCTATTCAAGATTTGGCCATACCATTATTAGGCTAAACAATGTTATGCGAAATAACTTTTTACTAAACGAGATTTATGCCATACGATTTTCGGCGTAACGAGACTTTGACCAAACGTTACTATGCAATACGAGATTAGGCAAAAAAATCTTATGCCAAAAAAGGTAGAACCGAAATAGTTTCACCTATAGGTATTGTAATTAATGAATACTTATCTCTAATTAAATGTAATCTTATGTCTATTACTTTTACCTAGCCAAAATGTGCGTACACAAACATATCTATTAAACATTTCACTCAATGAAGATTCAATTTATAAACATTTGTATTGTTAAATGGTTATTTTTATAGTTAGCAGTAGGTATTTAGGTACAATTTGTACAATAAAGTGGCAATGTTCGATTAATTTATGACATTAGTTTGTAGTTGTTTGAGACGGTGGCAAACCTAAATTAAATAAAATAAAACTAAAGTTATCTACAGGAGCCAAACCTTCAACAACGGATGTGACAACAACAACTTGTAACAATGGATGTGATTGGTACCGTGAACAAAGGTAATAAATAATCTTAATAGTCTTGTAGGTAAGTACCAACACCACTACTCTCCACTCATTATAATTATTTATTATAGATCTCAACATATCTTTGGACCCTGTAGAGCAAGCGATCGGGCGGTTCGGTCGCTATCAGTTCTGGCTCTTGTTCATAGTGAGTCTGAGTCGACTACCAACGGAGTTTCAACTAAACAACGTGGTCTTCCTCATCCCTGGTGTCGACTACAGATGTTTGGACAACAACCTGACAAATGTTTGTCCATGCAGCAACCCAGAGTATGACACCAGAGACATTACTAGCTCAGTAACGACTACATGGAATCTGATATGCGACCGCCAACCTTGGGCCAGCTTGGCTATTTCGGCTTTGCAGTTGGGCATGCTGGTTGGCAGTATAGTGTTTGGCCATGTTTCTGATAGGTGAGGAGATGCTGTTGTTTATCTAATAAATTATTCATTAAACCTTCTTGCTATTGATTCGAAGTCTGTTTAATATTTTTAAAATAACAATAGGGTTTTATTGCCTCTAAAAAACGTCCCTTGCTCTGAGAAATGAGACATCTGACTCTACACCTAATTGTCTTTTTCAACACCTTCCAGATACGGCCGCAAAAACGCTATCGTCATCACCCTCACGTTGGAAGCTTTGGCCGTGGCCTCATCAGCAGCCGTCCCTTACTTCTGGCTGTACCTGGTACTCCGCCTCCTGACCGGAGTCTTCGTCGGAGGAACCCTGGTCTGCACCTACGTGTACCTCGTCGAGCTCAGCGGGAAGTCCTTCAGATTATACCTCATGGGTCTTCAAGAGGTTTCCTTTGTTTTGGGCTACATGGTGGTACCGATTGTGGCGTACTACGTGAGGGACTGGAGGTATCTTCAGCTGGTGACGTCAGTTCCGTGGGTGTCGGCGGTGGCGCTTCACTGGCTGCTGCCAGAGTCTCCAAGATGGCTGATCACGATGGGACGCAGGCAGGAAGCCATCGATGTGCTTATGCATATCGCTAGCAAGTGAGTCAGATACTAAACGCTTCACCTTTATCAGCCCGTAATCGTCTACTTCTGGACATAAGCCTCTCTTTATTATTATAAATTCTTTTTTGCACATAAAAACATTGTACAAAGGCGAACTTAATGCTAGTAGCATTCTCTACCAGTTAACCTTTGGTGGTGTCGAGAAAGTCAGCAGCTTTATCCAGCAACTACTAGCTACCTGTCTGAGGTTCTTGGTCCAGCCAGAGGGCATCCCAAGCTACGTTTTCCTCTAGATCCTTACAGTGAATTTATTTCAATTCCAGGAACGACATGCAAACGATAAACATCAACGAGATCATAAATCAAGCAGAGAGACAATCCTACGAAGAATCCTCAAACCATCGGGGCTCCTACGCTGACCTATTCAAGACGCCTCAGATCCGTAAATACACCATCTTGACCGGTTTGATCTGGCTCTGCATAGCTCACGTGTATTTTGGCGTCAACCAGTACATCGGAAGACTGCACGGAAACCTTCACATCAATGTGATGCTGTCAGCCGCTTCATTGGGCCCTGGATTGATTCTGTGCACTTTCGGAGCGTATTTCTTCAGCCGTAGAGCTGGAGTCATCATCAGCATATGCGCATCCGCTGTCTCTCTACTGCTGTTCTTAGTGCTCCACAGTAAGAGATCTCTGACTCTCGCCTTCGCCATTATAGGCGAAGTCGGGGCTTTTACGGCTATCATGCAAATGTACATGTTCTCTTCCGAATTATTCCCGACGGTGATCAGAAACTCAGCTCTAGGGTTCGCCTCGATGCTGGCTCGATGTGGCGCGATCATCTCCCCGTTCGTCGTGAATGTGGGCGTGGAGTGGATATCTGTTCTCGTGTTCTCGTGTATGGGTGTTCTGGCGGCTGTTCTCTGCTGCTTCCTGCCGGACACCAAGGATCTGGTGTTGGCGAACTCGATACAAGAGGTCGAGGGTTGTGGGAATGGGATGAAGGTTGATGATGACCAGAGGTATTGAGTGTAAGTAATTAATAACTCTAGTGAATTAGCACATTAAGTTTCAATATTACTCTCTATTAGAAGAAGATAATGAAGTATTTAAAAGTAATATAACGGTTAAATAATTACGTGCATTTATCTACCTCTTGCGTCCTTTATGTGTATAATTACTAATTAATTAGTCTGGTTTGCACGTAGATTCATCTGTCATGTGTCCTACATTTAAGTGATTTTCAATCATGATATCTCAAATGCCCAATGTAATGTATGATTTTAATAAGTTAACAATATTTTTTATAAAAATATAGGTACCTTATTATTTGAACCTTTTTTTTCTTATTTTGATCTACCTTTAAAAGCACCACGAGCTAGTAGACTGATACTGCTATTGTTCAGGATGGGAATTCATACTTCTCGTAAATCACTGATCAAAATTCATCCCGAATATTGAGTGCCACTGCGATTGTATTGTGTTAGCTTCACGAAAACTATATTTCTGAATACCTACTACTCCTCTGTCCACGACTCTATCCTGTTGCATTAAACATTCCCCCTGCTTAATAATGCACCGCTAGGTCTCTGTCATCACAGCGACAACGGCATTGTGCAAATCTAATAAACAATTGACTATCACGACACTACTATTCGTGAAAACCCAGCGATTTCAAAGTGAATCGCACTAGGTACTTGCTAGCTTGCTGGATATAACGTTGTAAACAATGTTATGTCATAGTCGCTAGGGTATCCCTTTCTAAGAGCCAATTTCGCCATAGTGGGTTAGAGCATAACCTGGGAATATTGCTTGACCTTTGACACATCTGTCAAGAATTCAATATGAAGATGACGTATAATTGATCAGCCTTTCCCTCGTTACGATCTAACCGAGTAATGAAAAAACGGGTATTAATCGGCGTATGAACTAACAAAAAAGTTCACGCAATCGGTACGCTTAAAACAACGAGATATTGATCTCGCAGCGCTCCGAAGCTTCGGAATAACAAAATGCTAACCACAACTCAATCTGGTTGCATTATCAGTTGATTACGATCGCATTGAAAACGCTTGGCAAACGTATCCGCAAGCCCTGAATAGAGCGCCTCAACTTCTTATTATTTCACGGTACTGTCAGTAGAACAACGCTCTTAATTAATAATTATAAGTCAACGCGATTCGTGGTACGAAATTTTGGCACAATTAATCATCGTAATTGGTTCTTCTGTAGTGTTTGAGGAGTAAGAAGCGAATTAGTCAGTACCTAATTGTTATGTCTGCCATCTAATCTTGTAATAGAATTTATAATAGTGTAAGTTCAGGCTTTGACATGACGCATCTTTAGTACGTGTCGAGTCATCACAGAATTGAAATTTGATTGTAAATTTTGAAAACACATACTAAAACCCCCGTTTTTAGAGATAAAAATAAGCGCAAAAATTAGAATTCGGGATTAAATAATTCATTACGATTTTTTACCAATGGTTGAGTTAAAAACTGGCCCTTACAGACGTAATAACGTCGTTACACACCTGAAGTTACTATACACCCGTCTTTCTCCCCAAGGGTTGTAACGTGACGCTACACATACGTGTGTAAACACAGAAGACCTCGGACCCTGTTGCTCTGTCTGTTCCCAGTTGGAATGTGTTAACTTCAAAGAGGCATTGTACTGGAATAATGGGAAACGGGACGCAGTGGTTGTGGTTGACACGGTTCTGCTAATTAAAGACGTGTACCAAACATTTATTACTCTATTTGTATACAGAGAAAAATAAATAAACATCGCTTAATGGGTATTTTGCATTATAGCGTTGTTATAAATGGTTTATTTATAACAACCCTAAACTTAATTCAATTCTCCATTAAATCTTAGACACACGTTCATGCTCCATATTTTATGAAGAGACTGCCAAAAGCCTTATAAAATAGGTATGTCATACCCATATTACAGGCTCTGGCTAGTTTGGGGTCGGATGCCCGCGTGAGATTTCCCCACATATACTTTAATATTATTATTATTATATTCTGTTATTGGTTCATGTTGTGTTCAACATGGTTTATTTTTATAGGGTTTTGTACCTAAAGGGTAAAACTGCGGCATGAAACTGACCGCAAAACTAACATTTTATAACTTATTTAGTATTTCTATACTTTGTGAAATTAGGTGTGCATCCTGTATTCTGTGTTGAATATATGATAAGTATGTTGTTTTACTAGAATCGGGTTTTGGTCAGGACGTTCCCTCTATCATACCCGGGAAAGGCAATTTTAGATGTTGAGTTAAAAACATCTGGTTCAACAAATTAAGTTATATTCGAACCGATGCGATGTTAAACAACCACAAGAATAACAAATTCAACATGGCTAATTAGTAATTACTAATTACACCAGTAACGAAGGTACGTATGAGACAAAGAGACCTCATTAAAATCAGTTCATTATGTTACAATACTTTTATGAAAAGTAGCAAACTCAAGGATACCTTTTCACAGGCACGTGACACAAACAACACGCACATTGAAAATCCAGTGGAGAGCACAAAACGAGTATACTCGAGTGAAGCACCACCTATTCTCTTTCTCTCAATAGAATAGAATAGAATAAAAGTACCACCTGTTCCTGTTGTATGCACCCAGAGCTTAGAGTCTCATGTCACAAACACAGTTTTGAAACCATTATACAACCGTAAAACTGGATTCATTCCCACGAAAGTCTCCGAAAGCAATTTTCTAGCAAATAATAAGTCTAGTGATGCTGATGACTATCTCTTGTGTCTCTCGACTCACAGCATTTAGGTATGTAGGTACTTACATGATTATTCAAGAATTGAGAACTAACTTAGGTGGTTTTGGTTCAGGTTTCGAACCTTCCGCACTAGAGTTGTATCAGCACTCTAACTACTAGACCGCCGGGTTTACTGTGCATGAAGGGTCGATATAATTATAACTATATAGGGTGTTCAAAGTTTGAAGTAATGATGTTATGGTATAGCAGGAAGCTATCCCCCCCAAAGGGACAAAAGTCCTTGAATCTGTCTCATACCCATCTTTAGGTAAAATTACAATAATCGTGATAAGCAATAAGTAGGTAGGTACATTAACTACATTTGTTAATCGTATACCTCGAAATCGAAAAATCCTTGTAGCTTTTCACCTATTCGCATTTCGCCGCGATAGCATTTCTTGTTGTAGCGTATAATATCGGTAGTATATTTTGTTACTAGCATATATTTTTAGCAGATTTTTACAACAGTAGCAAATTTTTATGTAGCATGTATTATCAATAGCTTATTTATTAAGCTGCATATATTTTGAATAGCAAGTAAGTATTTTATGTCGCATCTTATTTGGGTCGCATATTGTTGTAGTGTAAAAGAAATATCGCGATATGTACCTAATAATGCATTACAAACAAATATCTATCAAGGTGAAAAGCGACTACAGTGAAGGCAGGCAGGAAAGTAAATCTACTATGATTTTTTCAGACAATTGTCAGTAGCGATCAAAAATTATACTACAAGAGTAAAAATCTATTCAGAAATTTTGATATCGCGGCGAAATGCGAATAGGTGAAAAGCTACAAGGATTTTTTGATTTCGAGGTATACGACTAACAAATGATTAACTATAATGTATCTGTAGCAGACATCTGGTTGAATCTACTTTTTGGTTCAATCACTCGGCTATATCCCATTCAACGACTTCGCTGAATGACGTTCAGTCAAGACGTCGAATGTTACGTTCAACCACTTGACGAGTTGTCCTTTAGCATACAACTGAATAGCGCCATCCAATGAACGCGCTAGTCATTCAACCAAAAAAGATATTCAACCAGATGCCTGCGACATATAGATAGATAGAATATTCTTTATTTGAACACACACACAAAATAATTAATGGCGGTCTTATCGTATAAAATATATCTTTTGCTGACTGTAGACTGACCAAATACCTAATTATAAGTATTTGATATTCCTGCACCCGACGACGGTGCATAGGTACTTGCCGTTGGTACTGTATGTGGCTTGTTTAAAAAACGGATATTTTACGCATCAGTAAACACTTTTAAAATGGATGTGTGTAAATGTTTACACTCTAACAGATTTGCTGATAATATTTGGTGAAAGATTTACACGATTGAGTGAAAACAGACACGGTAATGTACGTACCCGTACGTGCCTTCTAGGTATTAACCCCGACAAAAAACAGGGGTATTATAAGTTTAACGTATTTGTGTGTCTGTGTAACTGTGTGTGTTAGCGTAGCTCAGAAAGGGCTGAACTGATTGGGTGCGTATTGCGACGTATAAAAACGAAATGTATAATTTCACATTAATAACGTTCACAACATATAATGAACGTTACGTATAACAACAACATCTATATTTTCATAAGGTATAAGATTCAATTGGTATAACGTACATTTCATATAAAATCAAAATAACTAACACTCACAAGGACTAATATCAATTCGTATAACATACATTACGTATATCAATTAAAATATATACTATAATTTTGTATAAAGTTCTTCTCATATCGCATAATCTGTGTTTAATTACCCAACGCCGTCAAACCCCCTAGCACCAAAACCTAAAGATAGGTGCGACGACGAGCAAAGCGAGGAGGAGCGTGTTAGGTGCACATGTTCGTCGAAACCAAAGCGGAGCGCAGCGAAGCGGAGCGGAGCGTCTCCCAACATAGCTCCAATAATAATATATTTTTTTGTTCGTTATACATAATGATATTATATCCGTTGAATAATATATGTTATAAACGTTATATATTATGAACGTTATACATTTTAATCGATATATCAATTGAATTTATAGTTTTTGAACGTTATCCTTTACGAAATTATGTATTTAGTAATTATACCTTTCGTCTGTTATGCACAGTGATCGTTATACTTAATAACTTTATATCATATGGGCGTATACCTTGTGAATGTTATACTATTCGTTTTTATACCTCGTATTAATATTCAATATAAAATATTATGTATGTAGGTACTAAGTATGGACAGGATTCACCGTAAGGGTTTTCACTACTTATAATAAATTGTGGATGTTTTTCACTGTCAAAATCTGAATAGGACCTTTTGCCCATTATTATAATGTAAAGGTGCCATTGTAAAGCCTAACCTATGGGCATCTATGAATGTAGCAAAACGGGGAAAGTGATTACTTACAGTTCCCCAAAATTGATAATGCGCATAGAAATCTTCGCACTTGTTCGGCAACGGTCGTTTTCCCGAGCGCCAGAAAACGATATGTATTTAGAGTGGTTAAGTGCATTTTCTTCATGCATTTTTTTAAGATTTATGTGTTTGGTGCTAAAAGAGATATTGATTAATCAGTAACGAAATTTGAGTCAATAATTCATAATATTGTCATAAAATATTAAAATTTACTTCGAAAATGTTACAGTACTTTTCAAATGTCTTACTCAAGCTGGTGTTAATATGGATGAAATAAGATGTGAATAACACAAGGTTTATGTTAGAAGAAGAAATATGGATTTCAAACACAGGTTTACATTAAAATCTCAGTTCAAAAGTATTTACAGCGCTGATCATTCACAATAATATTACAATTACAAACTTGGTCTTTTGGGTGTGGCTTTATTGGCAAAGTGAAGCCTATCAATGTGACGTATATTTTATTCTTAAATGTGCCTCATAATATGGCGTCGTCAAAAATAATTAAGTAAAGTTGAAATTAAATTCACATTTGAAAAAAATAACAAGAACGATGTGTAATTGCAGCTCTTTATAATTCCACAAAAGTAATACTGATCTTGACCTTGAGACCTTTGACTGATCGGTGACAGCCACCGACCGCCCAAATTGTTTTCGATTATGTGTCACATGATAATGACTACTATTTCTTTCGAACAAGGATCAAAATGCAAGTGCTTTGTTTAAGGCACTGATTCGGGTGTTTCCGGGAATACGACAGTTTGCGAAGATTTGCATGCGCATTATTAATATGGGAGAACTGTACATAACTATTGAAAATGGATGATGATGATGACATGTGCGTGACACCTTTTATCCCACTGGACCGAGGATATTATGTCCTTGTAGTAACTCTAATAAGGCCTATCTCCAACCAAGAGCGCAATATTTTTCACTTATCAATCACGAAAACCCCCTGAAAAGGGTAACTTAGGGGTCATCCTGAACTTTCGGCTAAAAATACCGACTACTTTTTGCAACACCCTGTGTAGGAGTGCATTGCATTGGTCGCAGTGGCTTATTCCCAGAATTTCTACCCTTTACATTCAACAGTCGGACTCGCAGCGTATTTCTGAAACCACGAATTGGTGCTTAAACATAACATTTATTACGTAGGTATATATTAGTTAAGTAACTGCACTGTATACCTAGCCGAGCAGCGAAGGACCCAAAGACCTAAAGTACTTAGACAATATTCAGAATTGATGCAGATCAGAGCAGAATGTTTTAAACATGATAAATAAGTAAGAGTACCTATGTTTAGCACCCAAATCAGTAACTTCCTACTTTGGAAATAGCATAACTACAGAACCGATAAAGAAAATTATTGAACTATTAACTATAAAGATATTACTTATATATTAAATGGTACTTAAAGAAAATGACAAAAAAAAAGTTTACCTACAGATAAAAAAAGGAAAAAGTTAAATTATAAAGTTCCGTTACTTATGAGGTCTTCAGACTATCTATTTTTTATTCCGGAAATCCCTTAAAAATCAAAACAAAGCTTATGCGGAAATGCCAGTGATTATTATAACAAATACAATACAATACAATACAATACAATCCTCTTTATTTGGACCAAAAAAAACAGAAACAATACAAAATAAAACTTAAAAATAAGAACAGTACAAAAAGGTGGCCTTATTGCTCATAGCAATCTCTACCAGACAACCAAATAATATAATTCAAAGGGATGTCTCATGAAGGATTGTAAATCCGCGACCGTTAGTCAGTGCAGTAATTAATTTCCGTATTCAACTAGCAATTGCGGTTCATTAGCATATAGTTTTGTTCCTCAACCGACTAACTACACTGTGCTGGGGGACATTTGTTGTGAAACTTTCAGCTCTATACTACGGGTCCTGTCTAAGTAAGGTTGCCAAAAAGACTTTTGAATCAAATTTCATTGTAAAATAGAGTAAATTTATTTTTATCGTAACTCTTTTTACCCGACTGCCGAAGGAGGAGGGTAAAGTTTTTCGATTGTATGTATGTTTGTATGTATGTAATATGTATGTATGTATGTATGTATGTATGTATGTAATATGTATGTATGTATGTATGTTTGTCTGTTTCGGCATGATAGATTTTGATGTATGAGGTATCGTTAGAAGCGTATTGATGGCGCGATGGTTACAGGCTATGTGACGTTACGTTAAAATTAACATAGCGCCCTCTAGAGGACATAACGTGATTATCGTAAAAAAACCAACTATGCCGTGTGGGGTATCAAATGAAAGGACTTGATTTGCATATTACAAAAATATGCATATTGTAGGTATTTAAATAACAACACCAAAATTATTGAAATAAAAAATGTTCATGAACTAAAACCCAACTACTGACGTAAAATTTCATAAAATTAAAACAACTAAAAAGTTACAAATAAAAAAATATAATTATAAACAAACAAAAAACCTGACTGCACGCTAAAAAGATGAAAACAAGTCTTAATGTTAATGGAAAGTATCGCAGGCGGGGACCAACTTGACCGCCACACAAGGCCGTTTTCTAAGTAACATTCAGCTAAATGGTGAACCCTCTGCTGGTCCCCGCCTACGATACTTTCCATTAACATTAAGACTTGTTTTCATCTTTTTAGCGTGCAGTCGGGTTTCTTTTGTTTATAATTATATTATTTTTTTATGATGTTATGTGACATTAGCACGAGCTGAAAAATAAGTTTTAAAATGCAACGCCAACTTTGGAACAGGCAAAAGATTGCATATTTTTTTAACACAGTAGGTATACAACATCTAAACTGAATGCCCAGTAAGAAAGCTGTTTGCTGCCGATTAAGTTAGCAGCGTGTCGGTTTAGTATGCCGAGTGTTGTTTGCTAGCTTTGCGCTCACAACATTTTTCACTGTAAACGGGCTAACAGTTTGGCTACTGTGAACACGTTAATCCAATGTTTGTGAACAGACGAACTCATCGACCCTCTTCCCGTGATCCAGTTTGATGATATCAGCTGCCTTCTCAGCCACCATCACAACGGGGGCGCAGGTCTTGCTGCACGGCTGCGTCGGGAAGACACTGGCGTCTACAACCCGGAGACGGGACAGGTGGTAGACCTTCAGGCTGCTGTCTACTACGCCGCCTGAAACAATCAGGGGTCATTGTACTGGGTGTCCATCATCACGACCCATCACGTCCCCACTGCTGGGACACGGGTCTCCTTCCAAGGAAGGGTTTTAGGCCTCCACCACGCTGGCCTAGTGCGGTTGGTGTACCTACTGGGTGTGTCAAAAGTGTAAAAGTAAGCTGAAAGAGAGTGATTTAGGTGGTCAGAAGCCTATATTATACATACATAAATATATTTTGCAGTAAATAATCTAACCTCAGATAAACATTAAATTGTTTATCTGAGGTAGTGGAAACAAATTGTCTACAATTATTACCTAACAATAATGAGACCCTGAAGGTTTAGCACGGGGCGCAAGAAGCGCATGTCAAGACGAAGAACTTTTGTCACTCTTTGACGTTTGCTTACGCCATATGTAAGGCTAGCAGGGGTCATTACATACATTTCATACAGGCTGTTGTAAAAGTGAAATAGTGAGCTGAGTTGAGAGCTGAAACTTTGTTCTACGAATTTCGCAAATTGGATAGAAAATAAATTACAAATTACAGAAAGTAATGCATTTAATGAGTATGAGTATTAAATTAACTTTTTGGTGTAAGCCACTCTAGATGAATGAATTACGTCAAATGATTATAAAAAATACCCTCTGTTCTTACCACCTGTTTTGTGGTTCTTACCATTACTTAGTGGAGCCATTCTACAAGTGCCGACCGCGTGGTAAGTCGTACTCGCTAATTGTTTCACATAGCACACCCAATACTCATCAGTTCCTTTCTCGAACGCTCTGCATTCATCCAAATCTGGTGTGACTACCTTTGAGTCAGTCCTACTAAAATATGGCGCATTTCTCAATTCTGCTATTTTCTTCAACCCAGCCGTAAGCTTCATCAAATCATCGCCTGTTTTGAGATAATTATGAGATATAATCGGGTCGTCAAAAGGATCTGTGCTCCTTATCTTGACATATCCGGTGGAATCTGGCTTCATCAGCTGTACAAGTGAGTATATTAATTGTCGGTCTTTAGTAGCGTTAATGAATGAAAGCGTAACCTTTAAGTTGTAATTGAATTTAACATTAAATAAATACAGGAATAGTGGGGAAGCGGCACCTCCTGCCGATGTTATGTGTTGGATATCTGGTACAGTGCCTTCTTCTGAAAAATAAAAAGCTCCGCATACTATTGGCAGAGGGAAAGAGGTTAAATCAATAAGAGACAGGACTGTTTCGGCAGCAGTCAGAGCATTGTCATTGCCTGTTATGACCAAAGGCGCAAACCCGTGATCTGTCAGATTAGAACCTACAGGCAAATTAGCCTTTACTGTAATGTTGAGCCTTTCCAGGTGTTCCCGTGGTCCAATCCCAGAAAGCTGAAGTAGTTTTGGCGTATTGTAAACTCCGGCACTTATTATAACTTCAATATTTGCATTTATGATTATGACTTCGCCAGAATCAAGAACTACTTTTACTCCCACTGCAATGTTGTCTACAATAATGATTTGTGTGACGAAGGCATTTTTCAGAACAGATAGGTTTGGCCGATCTTTAATTGGTATCAAATAGCTTTGGAAAGTACTGGCTCTTAATCTTTCTTCGGCAGTGATAGTAAAGTCAGGAACGGCAGTGCCGTTTTGAGGTAGTTGAATAAGGTCAGAGAGTGTAGGAGAACCAATGTCTCTGAAGGCGCTTAGAAGAATCGAGTTAATTTGTTCAAACTGACTATTGACTTTTTGGGCCTGGATATTCCAAGGGCCGTTGGTGCAGTGATTTGTAGCCGTGGGTCTTTCAAGGATTCTCTGGTCGACGACTCCTTCTAGTTTCTTGAAATAATAGAGGCAGTTGTCCCAATCCCAGCCTGGGTTGCCGAGAGCTGCCCATTCGTTGTAGTCATCTGGGTTGCCTCTGTGAATAAAATTATGTTAGATACATAATCTGAAGGCCTAGCACAGGGTGCAAGAAGCGCACGCCAAGACGGGACAAAAGTTTTGCGTCGCTTTCACTGACATCGCTCGAGAGAGCGGGAGACGGGTTTTGTAATTTTTCCATGTTTTTGTGTACAAATAAAGAATATATAGGTATTCTATTCTGTTCTAAACTTTTGTCACGTCTGGAAGTGCGCGTCTAGCGCCCCGTGCTAGGCATTCTAATGTTAAATTATTAATGTGCGTATAGCCTTTTTATAGGCTGTTTAATTCCGTCATACTCGAAGGCACAAGCCCGGAGGCATGGAGCAGAAGTGTAGTGACTTTGTTCTTCAAGAAAGGCAACAAAGCCCTATTGAAGAATTATAGACCCATTGCACTTCTGAGCCATGTGTACAAGCTGTTTTCGAGAGTTATTACGAATCGTCTCGAGCAAAGACTCGACGACTTCCAGCCACCCGAACAAGCCGGGTTCCGAAAAGGCTATAGTACCATAGATCACATACACACGCTTCGGCAGGTTATACAGAAGACCGAGGAGTATAATCTACCTTTATGTCTAGCGTTTGTGGACTATGAGAAAGCCTTTGATTCTATTGAGCTCTGGGCGATGCTTCAATCCCTTCAGCGGTGCCATATAGACTATCGCTATATCGAGGTGTTGAGATGTGTGTACAATGCTGCCACAATGTCAGTTCGATTACACGAACATAGCACAAAACCGATCCAGTTGCAAAGGGGCGTGAGACAGGGAGATGTTATTTCTCCGAAACTGTTCACCTGTGCACTGGAAGATGTTTTTAAGCTTGTAGAGTGGAAAAGACTGGGCATTAACGTCAATGGCGAATATATCTCTCATCTACGATTTGCTGATGACATAGTTATTATGGCGGAAACGCTGGAGGAGTTGGGCGAAATGCTCACAGACCTCAATGATGCCTCTAAACAAGTTGGGCTGAAAATGAACATGGACAAGACAAAGGTCATGTCGAACGAACATGTTTCATCATCGCCCGTAACTGTAGGAGGTGTCACCATCGAAGTTGTTGATCAGTATCCCTACCTAGGACAAGTGATCCGATTAGGTAAATCCAACTTCGATAAAGAGGTAGCTCGTAGAATCCAACTCGGATGGGCAGCGTTCGGGAAATTACGACACATCTTCACTGAAAACATACCTCAGTGTCTGAAAACAAAAGTTTTCAATCAGTGCGTGTTGCCAGTGATGACTTACGGAGCCGAGACGTGGTGCTTCACCAAAGGGCTTATCCACAAGCTCAGAGTTGCTCAGCGTGCTATGGAAAGGGCTATGTTAGGCGTGTCCCTGCGAGATAGGATTCGTAATGAAGAAATCCGCAGGAGAACTAAAGTTACCGACATACCCAAAAGGATTAGCACGCTGAAGTGGCAATGGGCTGGCCACGTAGCCCGCAGAGCCGACGACCGCTGGAGTAGAAAGGTTCTGGAGTGGAGACCCCGTGTCGGCAAACGGCGTGTCGGTCGCCCCCCAACCCGTTGGTCTGATGATCTGCGGAAGGTAGCGGGAAGCCGCTGGATGCAGATGGCGGGTGACCGTTTGGGGTGGCGATCGTTAGGAGAGGCCTATGTCCAACAGTGGACTACGGAAGGCTGAGAGAGAGAGAGAGAGTATAGCCTTTACCTATAATGTGCTTTATTACTTTGAGAATTATAGTAAAATAGCTGTTCCTGCGCGCTTCGCTTCGCCTTAAAAAGTTTTCCCGCGGGAATTCCGGGATAAAAAGTAGCCTATGTTCTTTCCCAGGGTCTAGACCGTATGTATTCATTCATTCAAATCCGTTCATTCGTTTTGGCGTGAAAGAGTAACAGACAGACAGACAGACACAGTTACTTTCGTATTTATAATATTAATTAGGATTAGGATAATGTCTTTAAAATTGTGACACCGTCTCCGATATTCGTGTCAGCAAAACATTTACAAATCTCTAGCGTGCCACATACAGATACACATAAACAGATACGTTAAACATATAACCACCCCAAATTTTTGCCAGGGGTTAAAAAAATACTAACCTTTCGTACAACAGGTCGTGGATACTAGAACTGCCCCCCAGACATTTCCCAGCCGGTAAATAAGAGGTGTTATTGTTGAGTCCTTGTGCGTATTCCGGTTCGTACACGTTCTGGAACCCCCAGTCCTCGCCACTCCGGATGAGGAAGGGAAACAGACCGGGGATCTGGAAACAAATGCCTTTATATAGGCTGTTTCAAAAGTGGTATACTAAGCCGAAAGGGGGAGACTCGGGGGGTCAATCTGAACAACTTTTGGTCTGCGATTTTTGCGAATTCTCGAAAGTAAATTCTTCTCCATTGAAACTCTGTATACTATACTTTTGAAACACCATGTATAACTTCTACAAAAAAAATATTATAATAAGTAAATCAAGACCAAAATGGCTACCATATCTGTATTTATGAACAAAAAATATGATGAAATGACTACATAGATTTGTATCGTAGTGCGCCCTAACGACTGACTGGTGAAGATTGGTGTAACGAAGGACAATCGAAAAACGACAACACAAAAAAAAAAAGAAAATCATCTAATGCTGAGTTGCAAAAAGGAACAATAAGCTAATGTCGGCATTAAAATATCATTTTCTTTACGTCCATATGCTGTCAAAGCAAAGCAGAGGTAGACATAAGCTTATAGTCGCTTTCTGCAATACAGTGCAAGAGACGAATTAATACAGTGAAGTACCCCAGAAACCAGCGACGGGTCGTCTCCGGCCTCCACCACCAGCACTCTCCAGTCCTGCACCTCTGAGAGTCTGTTCGCCACCACCAGCCCCGCCGTGCCACCGCCCACGATTATGATGTCGAAGGTGGACCCGTCTGGAACAGTCATCAGGAATGTCAGCTACCGTATCGCCACCAACATTAGCAGCGTCGCTCGCCGGTCAAACATCCAGTCTACGGCCGTGTTCAAACCAAACTGACTGTAAGCCGCCGATAGTGTCCGAACGTTACGCAGTTTGTTGTTTCCATACATATTCGCTTTTTTCTTCACATAACCTACAATAAGTTATTACGCTAGACGTACGCGTAGACGCTGCGGCATTCGGCGGCTGATTGATATACATAGCCACTACGCTCCGCGAATGCCGATTGGCGTCGTATTGTTAGGCAAGGTAAGCGTATTGTCAGTATACTGTGAACGAAAAATAACTTTATTTTCATAGTAAGCCTGCTCACATTCGGCGGCTTACAGTCACTTTGGTTTGAGCACGGCCTACAAGGTACGTACCTACTTCTTAAGGAAAGTAAATCGCTAATGTTCGGTTGTGCCAACCCCACCTCCTCTTTGCTTTCTATTTTATCAATGAACCGTTATTTACTCACTAGTAACACTGGCACTGTCGGGTCCTCTCTGCCTGGTGTAGTTCATTGTCGAGGCGAGCAGCTGGACAGTCTGAAGCAGAGTGAAGGTAGAAGCTACTGGAGCCACCGGATCCAGGGCGTCTCCAAGCACCATGGTGCTGCTACTGTTAGGGAGGAAAGGTGAAAATTGACTGCAGATAGATTTATATAGAATACTATTTATTCGTAGGTAGGTACTTATTAATTATTTTTAGCATCACGAAAATGCAGTTAAGCAGTCACGTATTTTTTTATAGTTATACCTAGAAACTTATCGTAAAATATCTTATTGACGTCAGAACGTATTGGACCAGCGCATATATCTATTTTATTTCCAAACATGGCCATACAAATAACGAAAAAAGTTATTCACTACAAATTCAC
Source organism: Plutella xylostella (assembly GCF_932276165.1). Classification (NCBI taxonomy): domain Eukaryota; kingdom Metazoa; phylum Arthropoda; class Insecta; order Lepidoptera; family Plutellidae; genus Plutella; species Plutella xylostella. The sequence goes on along the minus strand of NC_064000.1, from coordinate 8,286,837 downwards.
TAAGCACTAAACGAACCAACGTAAATGGGAATAAGTAACTCTGGAAACTTACAAATTAATTTAATAGTGTTTTCAGGAATTCCTAAAATATTTGTATGTCTAAATAATATAGGTCAGATGCCTAGCCGATAGCTCGCTGGTCCATTAAATTGTTCTGATGTGATAACTAACCGCCTGTCCCGCCACGCCGCACTGAACGACATCCTGCGCCGGGCCCTTGTGTCAGTCAACACCCCGGCGGTGCTGGAACCTGCCGGTGTCATCCGCGACGACGGAAAGAGGCCCGACGGGATGTCGCTCATTCCCTGGGCACACGGGAGGCCGCTAGTGTGGGATGCCACGTGCGTCGACACACTGGCGGCGTCACACGTCCCACACACATCCAGGGCGGCGGGAGCGGCGGCTGGTACTGCTGAAAACCTGAAACGGGAGAAATACAGGTCGCTCGACAGCACATACCTATTTCTCCCGTTTGGCGTCGAAACGATGGGGCCATGGGGTCCGGATGCCAAAAGTTTGGTTAAAGAGATCTCTTCCCGGCTCGCAGACGTCTCAGGGGACAAACGAGCCGGGGCGTACCTCCGCCAGCGCCTGAGTCTGGCGATCCAGCGGGGCAATGTCGCCAGCGTGTTGGGAACCCTCCCACAGGGACCAGGCTTAGAAGGTCTCTTCTATATATAGTTTTAGTTATGTACATAGGTTTAGTTTGTATAATATATAGGTAGTTTAGTTTGTAATTGTAAATTATTTCGTTTAAATTGTTTTAAAATAAACCGATCATTAAATAAAAAAAAAAAAATAAAAAAAAAAAAAAAAATGTGATAACTTTGGCAACTTTTTTTTATCTTAATTATTTATAGGGACTTTTGTACACTATGTAGTGACGATGACAGTCCCATCGTGACTATTATACTAGTAGTATTAAACTATTATAGTAGTAGTAGTAGTAGTAGGTAGTTTTTAAAAGTTAAAAAATAAGTAAGTACTAATGTATTCTGGAAACAACATGCTTAAGCACTCAGATATAGGTATTCGGCACTAAACATTGTTTTGTGAATACTCGTACCCTATCTAAACATGTTGTTGAAACCGCAATAAATTCCTAAGCCGTTCCCCACCTAAAACATTTCTTGTTTGGAGAAAAATAAGCACCAACACAGAAGCGAGATAAAACGAGCGTTCTCGCTAGGAAACTAGATAAAGTCTTATTAATGTGGGACGCCCGGCGCTGGCCTGCCCGAGGCTATTAACACGAAGAATTGTTGAAAGAAGCAGTTTAATTTTTATTAAAAAAAACACCGTGATAAACTTGTTGTATGCGGGAACGGGAAGCTTAACTTGATTTAGTTTGTTTGGAAATGTGACTTGAAAAATGTAAAAATATTTGTTCTCGGTTGATAAGGCGGTTCTCACGCTATCTCGTGGGTGAGAATGCGTGTCCGAACGTTGCTTGTAAGTATATCCGTTAGTATAGAAAACACGCACAGTTCAACGCATACCTATAAATGCGTGCATACAATTCACGCAACACGCATCGTGATGCGGGGCAGTGTGAGAACCGCTTATCTCCGATCTATCTCAAATATCATTCTTGTAAGAAGCCTAAGATCTACCTACTTACATAATTTTCAAAGTAGACTGTAATTGCAATCTGTATCTATTTGATAAACTAGTCAGCTTAACTTTACACTGGACATAGCCCTCTTTTAAGGAGCACCACAACCCTCTGTTTTTCATAATATGCTGTATAAGTACTTACGTAAAATTCAGTGAGATCTTCCCTTTAGCATAAGTGTAAAAAAATAAACGACCTAAAAGAGGACTTATTATTAAGCACTTACTGTTTTTGCCTCAGTACTTAAATTAAATTATAAACTACCTGTTGAATTAGTATGAGGCTGTGTGATGCATATTTTTTTTATTTCACACCGTACTCAAATAGAGTGCTCTCTAAATGTACCGACGGCACGTTTTCACCTTTTGTTCAGTAAATATTAAATCTAGAGTTTTAGGTTCACTCTAGCTTACCCTCAAATTATGAAGTAGGTACTAAAGTACAATTAGAATAGATTAGAATAGAATATTACTTTATTGAACACCACATAAATCCGACGTACAAAAACCAATAATACTTAACTAGAAAGAATGTACAATAGGCGGCCTTATCGCTTATGATCTCTTACAGGCAACCTTAAAGCAACAAAATAGATTTTTAAGGTACCCAAGCGTAGCAGCGCTATTTCAAGATTGTGGCTGTGCTCTGTTTGTATATTCTGCCACATAGATATCTGACCCCTCTCCAGTACATACATTGTATTAGGTAGGGGTCAGATATCTGCGTTGGCAGACTGTACTAAGGTGCTCACTTATCTTTATTGTTGACACTATCTAAGCCTACAAATCCTTGTTTTTATTCGTTCTGTGACATAATTTCATTATGTACACTTATATTAAATACTGCAATTTATTTTTTATTATCATTAATAACAAAAACAAATATACCAATATGACATGCTGGAGGCACAGTAACGATACGGTATGTATTAAAAATTACTGGGTGACTGATGACGAGTCTGATATTATATTTTGTTGGTGGAGTTCAACAGCACGGAACTTTCAGTGTCCGTAAATTATTGTAATGTTTATTTAACCATTACCTATCTACATGTATATTAGTTATATCGCCATTTCTTTTCTCATTAATGATGAAGCCTTTGTGGAGTGGTGGTAGAGTAATGTTATGATTATCGACAAATTTTACGTCGATTAAAACATTTGAATTTGAATTTATAACAGGAACTGATGATTTATTTTCTGCCAGGGTTTCGTATTTTGGTTAGGTCTAAAAGGTAATGATTTATTGATAAGAGACTGTAGGGTGCCTTATTATGCACCCTGTATATTAAAAATGACATAATATCTGTACTTCTCGTTTACACAAACAAATCATGTTAATTATCAAACTGCAGTAACTTACGTTTGTACCTGATATATAAATATTACTTTTACCTTTCTGCACTTTTTCATTGCACAATCCCCGTACGTACTGTAAGTATTGTCTAAGCTATCTCTCTTTTTTCTGAAACCTACTTTTGTTTCAAATTACTGAGAAAATACGTATAACTTCTTTCTTCTTCCATATTTCTAAGATATAGGTTCTTACTTATTTAAATTTATTCAATTTATAAATAGTCGATTCATGGATAGGTACAACATCGATTAACTCTGCGGGTTGACAGGAAGACATGTTTTAATATTAAGTTCACCAGTCCATAACAGACTATGGTGAAACTAGGCCTAAGGATTTTCAATTTGTTAATGTGTCCATAGTGGTCACCTAGCCACAGGGTGTCAAGGGTCACATTTCTAACCTGACGCCTCCTACTCTAGAAGATGAGTCTCCTGGGGGAGCTGGGCGGCACTCTGACCGCGGCTCCGTCGCTGTCAGTGACCAGCATCCTGCACACCGTGCAACTCCTGGCTGCGACCCTCAACTATACTGCGCAGCCCTGGCCGCCCTCCGCCAGTGTGCGAGGTGAGAGCATACCAGCACATCATCTATGTAGTTAGAACGCAAGCTCTAGTTGAGCCACACCAGTTGAAAATAAATAAATCACAATCTTCCGTTTGAGAGCGTTTTTTCCAAAACTGCCACGTTTTACGCCCTATCCATGCTAATGCAATTCCAATCTCCCAATGTGCAGTACCTACCTAGTGAAGATCGTGATATGAGTGTACATCTGCCGCCCTCCATTAACTTTCGAGGTGACAGACCAACCACCAAAATATCATATGTAGATAGTAGATAATTGTACCTCAGTTATGGATATTTTGGGTATCTGCAGTGCCGTCCTCACCTTTTCTGAACCAGCTGCTACCGGCCACCCTCTACCACTATCTGGCTAGAGTAACGCTCAGAAGAAAGGAGGCAAGATGAGAGTCGGAACTCAGGATTATCAGCATAACTTCATCCATCTCTCTTTATAACCTTAAATACAATACTTTTGCTTTCAGATGGTGAAACCTTCGACTTCATAATAGCTGGTGGCGGCACTGCGGGGCTGGTGCTGGCCAACCGACTTACTGAAGTCAAGAACTGGCGTGTGCTAGTCGTGGAGGCTGGCGGGGACCCTTCGCTGTTTAGTGTTGTAAGTCTCTACATCACTATAGGTATTATATGTATTTTAATTCCTCTAGAAACCCAGAGACCTCATACGATGACTTAATGTGGAGACCCACGACAAGGTTAAGACAAAGCAAACGAAATTTTTGGTCTCAGGAGGTTAAAGACATAAAACTCTCGTTCTCGAGTCGAGACCATGAACAGGCAAGCGTAGCGTGGGATGCCCCCCAGCCCGTTGGACCAATAACCTTCGACACGGTGGTGGCTGTATGAGGCTTAGATTTCCATCGAATCGTTTGTCCACTAACATTATAAATTTACTTGTAACTAGTTAGTTGTATTTTAATCATGCTCAGATTCCTGGAACGTTTCCGTTCATCACGCACACAGCTGAAGACTGGAACTACTTCAATGAACGCACCAACGACACATCTCATGCCTTGAACCTGGAGAAGGCTTCTCTCACCATCGGGAAAGTGTTGGGCGGGAGTTCTTCCATTAACCACTTACTTTATGAAAGGTAAAATATAATTATTATATTATTAGACTATATAATTACAATTGACGATTAGTTACTTTTATATTACTAGAAAGAATTAGTATACAAATATTGTGGATATTATATTATTATCAGGTATCAATTCGATCGATTCAATCATTAAATACCTACTCTGTCCGCATTTTTTATCCAACCGCTACACGCTGTATGTTTGTCTTGCAGAGGTAACCCGGATGATTACAATTCTTGGAAGTCATTTGGCAACGAAGGCTGGTCATGGGATGAAGTCACGTATTACTTCAAGAAACTGGAAGGAGTAATTGATACAACGATCTTTGACAGACCAACAGCAGAGCAACACTGTAGTAATGGTCCAATAAAAATCCAAAAACAAAAGGAAAATGCAAAATTTAGAAAAAATAAGGCAAAACTTCTGAGCGGATTTGCAGAAATTGGAATGAAAACGCTTCCAGATCTTATAGGAGAAGACCAAATGGGCAGCGCCATTCAAGATTTTCCGATTAATAGCGATAAAACTAGAGCTAGCACAGCACAGAATTATCTGCAACCCATACAAAATCGGCCAAACTTGTATGTGCTTAAAAACTGTTTGGTGAAAAAAGTTATAATTGAAAACGATACTGCTGTGGGAGTTGAAGTAGAAACCGATTCCGGTGACGAAATGCAATTGTTTGCTAACATCGAAGTGATTGTATCAGCTGGTACTTACAACACACCGAAAGTACTGCTCCTATCAGGTGTTGGACCAAAAGATGATTTGGAATCAATGAACATAACAGTAAAAGCGAATTTACCTGTTGGACTCAATTTGCAAGATCATGCTTTCGTGCCGATGGTAATCACTGGTGAACGAAACTTGTTCACGACAGTTGAGTCAGCATTATCATTGCTGGACCTAACCACGTTTCCACTGCCTGTAGTCAACGGCGCTTTCAGTCTATCAGGCAATGGCACAGTCCCAGACATACAACATATTACAGCAATAGGAGGAGCGTCATCGCCATTATTCTTCTACTTTTTGTTCGTCAATTTTAATTTTAATATGACACTGACTAACGCCTTTATTAAGAGTACGTCTGACCGGCAGATTGTGTTTTCTTTGGTGCAATTGATGAGACCAGCGTCCAAAGGTTATGTGAAGCTCCAGAGTACAAATCCCCAAGATCCACCGACCATAAACCATAATTACTTGCAACAAGACGAGGATCTTGAAAAACTTATTGCAGGCCTCAAGAAAATGTATTCTTTGAAGGACACCAGCCCGTTTGCAAAAGAAGCTTCTAAAGCTATTCTACCAGATATAGAAGTTTGTAAGAAGCATAAAAAGGGCAGCGACGATTACTTGCGATGCTATGTGAAGCAAACTGTTGGGACCACATTCCATCCTGTGGGCACTTGCAAATTGGCGGCAAGAGATAAAGGTTTGTAATTGTAAATTGTTAGCAAAAAGCTGATAACTCTTATGTATAATTCCGAGATGAGGCCTTTTGTATTACCTACCTTTCTCGTATGAATTCAAAATGTCTTACCCTGAGGTAAACACTGTATCCATTCATCCATGTATCCAGTAGTCAAACGTTACGAATGATAATTTCTGTTTCATTAACTTCAAATCTGCTTTCAGGTGGAGTGGTAGACAGTAGACTCCGAGTCTACGGTATCAGCAGACTGCGAGTGGTGGACGCCAGCATCATACCCGTGCAGCCGTGTGCCAAGACCTACGCTCCGACTGTCATGATCGCAGAGAAAGCCGCTGACATGATCAAACAAGACTACGGGAAGCCTGTTGATGAATTTGTTTGTAAGAAAGATGATGGTTTAGTGGAGGCAGAAGTGCAAGGCAACAATAATGATGGAATATTGGGAGGCCTTTTAGGGTTGTAAATAATTAATGATGTTTTGTTAACTGATACTAAAATCGATGACCTAGGTGAGTTCTTCGTATACAATGTGTATTTTATTGATTATGATTCTATTTATGCTGATAGGTAAATAAAAGTTATAATTTTACGAAGTTAAGTTATTGCTATTGTATTTTAAATTATAAAAAATGCATTGAATATCAAACATGTTTCATTGTTAATCTTAGAGATCCTATCCACATCATAGAATTTTACTACAGGAAATTTTATGATTCTTTTTCTTCTTCGTAGATAGGTACTCGTAAGTTATTTTTGTCTTGCTCCCGTCTCGTTTTCAAGACCAAACACGAAGCCTCATATTTTCAGTTGCTCTACAAGATATTGGAAAGAGAATTCTGCAATGAATCTTGCTGCGGTTTTCCTGAATATATTTTCAACTTTCAAATAAATTGAGATAAAACAAAAAACGCAGTAGAAATAAAAACTTCTTCATAGGTAGGTAGGTACCTACTAACTTGAGTAAAATTTTAAATTTTAAATAACCAGTTTCTTATTCTTAAAATCGAACTGTATTATTTTAATGGCTTTGTTTGGATACCTATTGTTCGTGGTTTCCACAAGAAACTCTTTCTCGACTAATCGAAGTAAGCCTGGTCAATTTACGGGATAAAATCCACTTAAAACACGAGGGCCGTTAATAGAAATATTCAATCTCTATGAATATTTGGCTCCAACTCAAAGGGCTTTAAACGATTTTCTTTTACAAGTTTTAAACGAAACGTTTTCAGTAAATTGCTAGCCCCGATGATCAACATTTTATTTACATAAAAGCGATGCTTTTCATATAATTAAATAATTAAGTTTCACTATAAAGTTAAAAACAAACATGTAAGAACAAGTAAGAAGTTACATATTTAAGTTTAAAAATAGAAGTGTGTTTAGTCCGCGTTTTTCTATGCTTTCAAAGGTACGGTAGGTAGGTACTTAATTTATTTCAAATTTTCTTTCGTATTTCGCGATAATCGAATATGCAGGGGTACGTACAAATTAACGAGGTTCTACTGTATCACTGTACTGTATCTAATGGTGTTGTCATAAGTTTTAACGGTACCGTGAAGACGTCAGCCTCAAACATCGACGGTAAATTGCAATTTGCACAAAACAGCATCGTTTCAATTCTACTAAATAACAACAAAATGCTAACTGCTATAATAATATTTGTACTTATACGTATACATAATATAATAAGCTCTAATATAAATGGTGCGTATCCACTTAAACCTTAAAGAAGAATAATTTAGATAAGGGGATAATAATATGCCATGGGAGCCAGGCGCTGGCACTAACAAAAGCACATAATAAAACAGAAAAACATTTTACACAGATAGCTTCATTTTCACACAAGTGAAACTTATTGCATTCTCATTTTCGATCGCGGGTTTAAAGTGCAGACTCGCCGTCTAGTATTTATCCTGCACGACGCTTCTATAGATTCTAATCAGTGCTGTTAACTCAACAAATAACTTGCTTGTGAAGGCACTTTCTCACTATACACAAGGCGGTGGGTTGCGAAGCACTCGGAAAGATGTAGGAATAGAACGAAAAAAAGAAAATAAATTTTCTGTGGGTATAGTGAAAAACGATCTGATTTGAAAATACGCAACTATGTAAAATATGTATACCAGAAGGCATCAGGAAACGTGACAAAAGTTTGCCCGAAGACGCGCGATATGCGTGGGCGCGACGCAAAACTTTTGTCACGACTTGCGCCCCATGCTAGGCTTTCTGGTAAGTAAAAATATTCACATAGTTGGTAGGTATATAGGCGAAAACAAATGGTTCAATAGTTTACTTCTCGCACCTACAATGAAACATAAGAAGATGAGTGTATGTATCTGTGTTCATAAAAACAATGTTCTGTACTGAAATACAGCCGTGTATTTGGGTGTAGTCGGCTTACGTCGGCACACATATTGCAGCCAGTATTAGTTTCAGTTGTCTCTGGATGTAAGATATGAAACTTTCAGTGAAGGTTCGCTCCGAGTTTCTCTTGCACATGTCTAGTAGACTACGGCGCGTTTACACCGGAAGAACTTACACTTCTCATTAAGGGCTTTAACCATTGACTTATATTATACTAGCTGTTCCCGCGCGCTTCGCTTCGCCTTAAAAAAAATTCCCGTGGGAATTCCGGGATAAAAAGAAGCCTATGTTCTTTCTCAGGGTCTATACCATATGTATACCAAATTTCATTCAAATCCGTTCTGTAGTTTTGGCGTGAAAGCATAACAGACAGACAGACAGACACAGTTACTTTCGCATTTATAATATTAGTTAGGATTAGGATTAGTTAGGATTAGGATTACTTTAACTATGGCTAGTTATCGTTTGGGTACCGATCCCCGACTGATGGCGCCGACACACTATCTGACGCGGATTACGGACGCGGCTGTCAGCCGCGACTTAAAGGTAAGGAATGTACAGTCAGCTGCATAAGTAGCTATACACTTTTGTACCTTGTCACTCCAAGGAAAGGAAAACGCCTATCCAATCATTGAAATATTGACGGTTCGTCACTTTGACAAGGTACAGAAGTGTATAACGACTTATGCAGCTGACCGTACATAACGCTGTTCAAACTATCGGACGTAAGTCGCGGACGTACCTAACCTTGGGCTGACCTTCAGCTTTCAGACGTCCGAGAGCGATTTGGCACAAACTGTCCCAAAAGACCGTGCACACTTAGTTATCAGTCCGTAAGCCGCGTCCGATAGTGTGTCGGCTCCTTTACGGAGTTAATCTCCAATGCAGTTTTTTTTGTTATGGCTATGACGTTTATCTTGAGTGAACATAGAGAAATGATGTTCTTGGGATCTCCGAGTTTGTTTTGTCTCTGAATTGGAGATTTAAAGCGAACATGTTAGGGGAGATTTTAAACGGATTTATAGTTATCTTGGTTTTGAGATTTATCTCTGAACCTGCGGATTTGATCCGTGTATTTCTATTCTATTCTATTCTATTCTATTCTATTCTCTGTGGGGGTGTATGTACCTGCACCTTGGTCTCTCGAGTGGAACCTTTGTGTATATCCCCAAGGTCTAAACTGCCTTCCCGCTAAGCTGGCCCACTGCGGGTTGGTGAGTTCACATAATATCTAGATGTGCTAAATCTAGATATTCAGGTTTCCTCACGATGTTTTCCTTCATCTTAAGAGCGATAGTACACATTGTACTTAAATTCAAAGAACTCATTGGTACATGTCAGCGCCGGGATTCGAACCCCCATCTCTGGCGTGAGAAGTGGGCGCTTACCCGACTGAGCTACCACCGCTCCGTCATTCGGAGGCTGCTTTCATGCACCCATTCGTCGGGTGTAAACGCGGCTCTCACCTGTCCTCGTTGTTTCTTTCCTGCTGTATTATTAATTGTTGCGGGCGGTCACAAGTGCCTCCATATTGCATTTATTTTATTTTTGTGAACTGAAACTGCGCTAATTTTGAGAAGGCACATACCGACCGATAAACATACTTATACTTATCATTATGTAGGTAACTATATCGGAAAGCTAAAGATCGCATCCAGTGGCGTGCTTTGGGAGAGGCCTACGTCCAGCAGTGGACTGCTATAGGCTGATGATGATATAACTATATAGCTGAGCAATGAAACCTCTTGTACCGGTGCTTCCAACTTCTTACCTACAGGTAGATCTTCAAGTTAACAAAAATATGTAGGCCCTCTTGAAAACCCCTCGGGCCCTTATATTGGTAACTTAGCGTCAACAATCCACTTGTACATAAGTAGTTAGTAGAGTCCCGGAAAAATGTTCACATGATTTAAGAGAGCGATTGAAAAAGTCCCACCTTTTTCTAACACGGAGGTCACACTAGCTTACATACAGGGTGTTGCAAAATTGGTATACTAAGCCGAAACCTACATGTGCAGCATGTTATATCTAAGCCCGAAACTGAAATCAGAATTTGGAAATTCGCGAAAAAAAAAAAATCCATAATAAAAGTCACGTGACCAACAAAGTTTCTATGGAAAATGAATTTTTTTTTCGCGAATTTACAAATTTTGATTTCAGTTTCGGGCTTAGATCTTAGATATAACATGCTGCACATGTAGGTTTCGGCTTAGTATACCCTTTTTGCAACACCCTGTATAACTAAGTTCCGAAGCCGTACTGGAGCTCAACAAAAATTCTAACTAATATTATAAATGCGAAAGTAACTGTATGTCTGTCTGCTTGATACTCTTTCACGCCAAAGCTACTGAATGAATTTAAACGAAATTTGGTATACATACGGTCTAGAGCCTGGGAAAGAACATAGGCTACTTTTTATCCCGGAATTCTTACGGGAAAACTTTTAAAAGCGAAGAGAGGTGAATAAAGCTGCAATGTAAAATGCAATAATTGGTACGTATGATTCGTCGATTTAGGAATGACCCCCCAGCTCCTAGCTTTTCGTCAGCTAGCGTGACCCTCCTTACCTGAACACGACTCTATCTCGTTGTATTAAAGCTCTCGTTCGTTCGTTTGTTGAGCAGGTAGAGTAACCATACAGGTAATTTAACTAATTTTTGATCTTCAAGAGTATCATCATCATCATCATCATCATTGACCTATAGCAGTCCACTGCTGGTCATAGGCCTCTCCCAAAGCACTCCACTGGATGCGATCTTTAGCTTTCCGCATCCAATCATAACCAGCCACCTTTCGCAAGTCGTCACCCCATCTAGCCGGAGGGCGTCCCACACTACGTACTTCAAGAGTAACGACCTTAAATTTCCCCTCTTTCAATTTCCTCTGGAACCTTCCAGGAATCACTAGGTCGGTCCCACACCCGACTGGACTTTGAAGAGTACTACAGGAGGTAGGTAGCTGGTTCTATTTCTGGACGGAACTAAATTATACTGACGAATAAAATTGGTAGGTATATGCTTTTTCCGATTACATTTGAACTACAAACCATCAAAATAATAATGGGAACATTAGAACAAGGCTTTGCATCGCATCGCTTTAGACCTGGTTTCTCATGATTCTGTTAGTTACAGTCTCAATAACGGATTTGCTGACGACGCGTTTAAGGATTATTACCCTTGTTAATTGGATGAGTCCCATGACGAAAATCTAATAGACCATTCATAAATCAAGCATTATGTGAATCATTCACTCACACTTCATTCAATATTCTGTCATATTCATTGAAATTGGTGTCTATGTCTCTATAATGTCAAACAACCTCAAACAACCAACCTTTTTGGTTTTGAGGTTGCCATGGTTACTATTTCTATCGAGGTTGTTTTTTGACATCCGTCATTGAAAATAATATCATTACGCCATGCCCTTTGAAAAACAATACAACGAACTAGATGGAGTGTCAGTGCAGTAGAAAGGACTCAACAAATAACACCTCAATTTCTAAGTAAGGTCTTATTTTAAAATATTTTGTTAGTAGATTTTTCACTTAATTCAATAGTTCTCATTAAGTCATTAGGTTTAACTTCTTATATCTACCTCTGTGGTCTAGTGGTAGAAGCACAGCTCCATCACCCAGGGATCCCGGGTTCGATTTCCAGGTAGGGCCATCAATTTGTGTTTCTATATTGCGGTTCCAAGTTAGGTTAGGACATTAAATTAAAACTTTTATCTCGGTTTGACATTATATAAAACCCAGACAGTATTTCGCTTCATTTTTTATGTCACACGACATCTAGTTCGTATATTGTTTATCAAAGACTCTGTTCATTTTTCCATCTTGAATCTTGACAGAATGAGTGACAAGTAAACAACCCGTTGCCTGGTTACCGGTCTTAACCAAGTCTTAGCGGAACCCCACAGCAGCAATCAAGTTTATCACCCGATCAAGGGAGTTAACCCCGTGATTTAGCATGGTGGGACACTCACTAACCTTAACGGTCCAACATGTAACCAAACCGAGGTATTTTTAACCTAACCGAATGGTGTGAAATTAGGCCTTAGGTATTTTTTAAATTGGAGTTTGTCATTCGACCGTTAGTTTCAAAGCCAAATTCAATAAAAATACAATAAATACATTCCTGGGCTTGTTGTACTTACATGCAACACTTTTGAATATGCCATACATACTCAGCAATGTACGGTGGCCTGCGCCTAAAAGTATACAGGCGGAGTTTTTAAAATAGCGATCTCAAGCTCACATGCTTCTCAAGCACATCCACAGTCATAAACACCACTGCTACACATATCACACACAACACGTCCCCGGATTTATAACAGATGTAGCTGGTCCCTTCATCATCAGGGATAGCTATTTTAAAAACTTCGCCTGTATTAGGCGCAGGCCACCGTACGTCTACGTGCGTCTATCTAGGTCTTATCCTAATCCTAACTAGTCCTAACTATAGTAGTATTATAAATGCGAAAGTAACTGTGTCTGTCTGTCTGTTACTCTTTCACGCCGAAACTACTGAACGAATTTGAATGAAATTTGGTATACATATGGTCTAGACCCTGGGAAAGAACATAGACTACTTTTTATCCCGGAATTCCCACGGGAAAACTTTTTAAGGCGAAGCGAAGCGCGCGGGAACAGAAAGTATGGTACTTATAGATAAGAAAAAAAACAACAAAGCACACTGCACCCATTTACTGCATCACAACTTCAGAATGGGCCGCCGCTTCAATTTCCTCTCGATCATTCTCGGTGTCTGTCGCCTCGTCTCTGGCACTAGGAACAGGGCGTACACCCCTCCCAAAATGTTTGCCAGCGCGAATATGTAACACAGGGAGTAAACCCTCACATAGTCTTCAATGTCTTGGAAGGTGTGTACGTGAGCGAAGTGGAGTATTGCCGCGTATACGTACAGAAATCCAATTAAAGTCGCGCGGATCTGAAATAAGAGACAGATATTGGTAGAGGTTTTTGATGTGGGTTTTCTTGTGTTGACTTACTTTCGAGGGTAATTAAAAAGATTAAAATCGTGGATGATTTACCTATGATAATTATTGTTTTTGAAAGTGAGCAAATATCATTTGACTTGCTGAATCAAATTTCAGGAGACCTAGGTAAGAATTCATCGAATAAAGTTTAGTGTAGGTAAGTACATAAATATTCAAATTAAAAAAGTACCAACTATATCGCATTTCACGGGGAAAGACATCTGATTTAGTAATACAAACAAAAACTACCCTTATTCGAATCTAATAAGGGTTCTGTCAGATGTCTTCCCTGATGTTCTGTCAGATGTGGGATGGGATATTTAACAGAAATTAATTGAGCTATTTCTTATTTTGAATGTAGAGTCATAAATACCACCGTACATTTTAACTTGCTCTATTGTTTCCTATTTCAACACACATGATATTGGCGAAATTTACTGTGCTAGTCACACACAGTACAAGTGCCATACAAAACAAGAATAGAGCTATTTCTTGTCAACGGTGCCTTATATTTATGACCTTGACATGAAATTAAAATCCCTAAATTGCTGAGCCGATTTAAATAACACATTGCTAATTTATCAGCTGAAAGACACAAAAATGCACTCCTTGAACATTTAGTAAATCCATTTTTTGTATGACAGATAGACAGACACTCACATAATTTTGTTTTATAGCTAAGTGAAATGTGTATTATACGATCCAAGACTTCGAATGTGTCGTGAGATAAATACAGTTGACAAAAATATATCTACAGAACACATACACGTGTTTTCGTGAATTAAAGGATATACATAATCCTACAGCTTTTGAACGAAATTGAAATGAATATGAAGATAATTAACGATCAATTTTAAAAGTCAGACTGATTTGGATTTATTCGTTTAATGACATTAAGTGCCAATTTCTCCACAGTCGGTTATCTAACCGACAGGGATTGATTTATTAATTATACGTCATCTCCATATAAAATTCATGACAGATATTTCAAAAGTCAATAATTATATGTATTATATTGGATGGCACTAACTATTGGAAGGCACTAATTATATTGGATGTAGCTAGCTGGTTAGATGGCAATGCCCTTATATTTAATGCACCTCGGTGTATCATCTAAAGCACAAAGGGTGTTTATCTGTGTTTTTTTTTATAAAAACAGATATCAACGACAGCGTCCCCGAGGTATGTTATAAGTTTAACGAGTCTGTATAAGTATCTGTGTGTAGGTACGTATATCTGTTTGTGGTAGCGTAGCAAACGGCTGATTTTCGATTTGTTTTTTTTGGTCTTATGCGATTTACCCCATTGTTTTCTTAGGTATGTCTTATCAAAATCGGCTTAGCCCTTCGAAAGTTATGCGACTTTTCGTGTTGAATGTCGAAGGTATTTAACGTTTTTTAGGTGATTTTAATCATTTATTTCGCCGCTAGTTACGTATCTGTTTTGCCAACTGTACCTACCCGTTCAGTGTAAGATATAAGATATCCTTACTTAGACTTGAACTAGCGTTGGTGTAGCGCTGAGATGATAAATAATAATTATGTAACGCAAGTGTAGAGTGGGTTACCGACTATTAAATTTATTCACCTTGTATTCTATGTAAAATTCTACATGTTAAGTTTTGTACAGTAAATTAATAACTAAGCTTTAAGAAACCTCATGGGTACCTAATCTAAAAAGGGCAGAATTGGATGTCGACTATTGAAAGAAGTATGTAAAGTACAGTTCTCGGGGTCCCTTTTGATTACCTCGGCGATAAAAGCAGTACTTTTGGAGCCTGAATCATCATCACAACCCATCACATCCCCACTGCTGGGGCACGGGTCTCCTTCCAATGAAGGAAGTGTTTTTTTAGCACTAGTCCACCACGATTACGGCAGCATATGTTGAGCATGGCACCTTTTGCCGAAAGTTTTCTTTCTTGGTTATTTTTCTTTCTTACTGACCTCTAAATTAACTATCTCGCACGTAATAACCCACGGAAGCCCCCAGCCCAGCCCGTGCCCCGCCGCCACGGCCAACATGGCTGCGAGCTGCAGCGGCGGCGGCGGCGCGGGGGGGGGGGGACAGGTACATGACACTGTATGGCGATCCGAACTAAATACGGCGCTGTGATTGGTGGAACACGCTTTAAGCGAGTTTAGCGACGTTGATAATGAACCTGTGTAGCGGCCGCATAGGTGTATAAAGAACAAAATGATAAGTCAATCGGGAAGACTACTTTCGACCCTGGCAACGATAAAGGCAATACTGTTGGAGCAAGAATTATAATCCCAACCCATCACATGCCCACTGCTGGGACACGGCTCTCCTTCCAATGGATGAAGTGTATTAGGCTGTTTTTAACAGCATGCGGATTTGATCACTCGCCTTAGTCGCGGGAAAATGGCGTGTCACATCCGCGTGCGTTAAAATAGCCTTAGGGCTAGTTATTAGGAGCTTGAATACCAACCTCTAAATTCACCATCTCGCACACAACAACCCACGGCAGCCCCCAGCCCAGCCCGTGCGCCGCCGCCACGGCCAGCATGGCTGCGAGCTGCAGCGGCGGCGGCGCGGGGGGGGACAGGCCCTCTTGCAGGAACACTCCGGAGACGCCGAGGGACATCGCTGTGGTGGCGAGGGAGAGCGTCAGGATGTACTGCGGAAGAAATGGGTGGTGTCAGTGTGTGTTTATAAGATTTGGTGTGAGCAGTTGCAGCAATAGAACGCTGTCTGAACTTCCACCTATCGGTATCGTATAAAATATGGCAACAAAAGAATTGTCATAATAGGTATATGGAGAAACGGGCGTGGGCAATGCCGTTGAAGTGGATGCACTTTTTGTGTGAATTTCTATACAAAGAATACTGCTGATGCTGAAAGGTAGCGGCTTGGTGCCTTTACAACGCTATTTTAGAGACAAAAGTAGCAGAATAGGCTGATATTTGCACTATTGTTCTAATTGATTTACATGCATACATCCTACTAATATTGTAAATGTGAAATTGTGTGAGTATTTTTTACCGGACTCTATGACGGGAAAACAGCTAAATAAATTTTATAAATAACATTTGGCTAACATATTAGATAAGTATCATACATATTAGACAAGTACTTTTCAGCCTGAAGCGAAGCTTGCGAGCAATAGCTAGTTTAAACATAAATATTTGAGCAATAAAGAATTAAATCTGAATTTAACGTATTCAGCCCGAATGGTTCACAACAATGTGTACTATTCATATTCATAACACATAACAAGCGTTAGGTCGTTGCCATTCATTTGATCCCTCCCACGTCTCACAGTATAATACCTCTAATAGCATAAATTATTTGACTTTCTACAATACATGAAAGTACATAATAAGGGCTAATCAATAGAATAAAAATATATTTATCATTCAATATTTTCAATAGCATCGAAGGACGGCTGAAAGGCGATTTTTGAACTCAAAACCAGCTTTCAATATGATAAGTGAATCGTATAGGAAAAAGTTAGTATCCAAATAATTTCGATTTAAAACTCTATAATGCGTAATTTAGTTAGATTGAAAAGTTTTATTAACTAGCTACTATTAGTTTTTCTGTTTTACTAAATTTAAATTAAAAATATTCGATAGCCACAATGTATTAAAATCAAAAATCTATAGTAGGTATAAGTATTATAAACAAATCATTACAAAAAGGGTAAGGACTCTTGTACTAGGTGGTAATCTGTACTACTAGTTAGGTACCCAGCTATTTGACAGTAATTATGATATTTAAATCACATCTGTTCCCGCGAGCTTCGCTTTGCCTTAAAAAGTTTTTCCGTGGGAATTCCGGGATAAAAAGTAGCCTATGTTTTTTCTCAGGGTCTAGACCATATGTATACCAAATTTTATTCATATCCGTTCAGTAGTTTTGGCGCGTGAAAGAGTAAGAGACAGACAGACAGACACAGTTACTTTCGCATTTATAATATTAGTTAGGATCAGGATAACAAAAAAGTTCCTTACTCATCAAACTAACCTTTGGCTCCCAAAACCCAATCAGGGCGAGGCAGGCAACACTGCCAGCCAGCATGGCGGCAGACACGGTCAGGTCCGAAGCCCCCTCTTCGACCTCCACTCCAGAAGCTTCTAGAAGCCTCCTGTGGTTCAGGTACAAGTGCCGCCCTCCCAGCACCGCGATCGTTTGCAGAACTAAACCGATTTTGGTTGCGTCCCTCCAAATGGCGTTTTGTACTGGAAAGTAAATTATTACAATTACAATTCTCTGTTTGCACCAAAACATCAAAAAATAAACTTTAATATAAAAACAGACAAAAAAGGCAGCCTTATTGCTAATAACGATCTCTACCAGACAACTTGTGAGAGTGTACACCTTATTAATTGAGAGCAGCGGTGGAGAATACGAACAGGTAAATGCACGCCCTCAAGCCCACTGGACCGGTAGCTTGTGTTTGTGATACTTAATAACTTGTCTTGTGGCGTTCCTTAGAAGAGGTTTATGTCGTGCTAAGCCGTGTTAGGCGCTCCACTCACTGTTAGAGTCGAGGTCGAGTCGAGGCGGCGGCGGCGGCGGCGTCGCGGTAATAAAAAACACAGTATCCTGTCCACCCAACAAAATATCAGAAGTTGAAACGAAATTGCATTTTACAACTTTTACAAGCTGCGAGTAAGTACGAACAACTATAAATAACGATCTAGACATTCTAGACAACTTTACTTTCGTTAAAGAGTTATTCCACTATTTTGTAGAGTTGGAAATAACTGCTGTTTTTAACATGTTGTATCGTTGTGTTAAAATAAACTAACAATTAATTGAATAGTTAAGTAAGTAATATTATATTACAATACAGTATAATCTACATGCCATGCATATTACAATACAGTATAATCTACATGCCATGCATATTACATTGCATATTATTAGTTAATTATTGCGTACTTATAAAATATTTAGTATTAAAATTTGGCCGAGCATCAAGCACTGCATTGGTATTGTACTGAAAATATTTTGGTTTGGTGTCGGAGTGATTTATAAAATGATTGACTATTTTATCTCTCATCAGAGCCATCACACACTGACATTCCGTTTAGACTCTGAAGGAACCGTGTAGTAGAAAGCGGCCACACTTTCAAGTGAGTTGTCAGAACTCCAAACTTTCCTGAACACATCGACGACGACTGTAAGTGGAAAATATCCACTTGAGACTTTCAACAACATTTATTTGGCTGATATTTGTTACAAAACTCTGTAAGATAAGTATAAAAAATCTGACGTACTTATGTAATAAGTTCCTACCTAATTTATATTTTCTGTGTAGGTGGGTAGGTACAGAAGATTTCGCTTTATTTTTTATTGTTAAGCGTATAAAACGATATTTTTACTGCTAAATATTGGGTATGTTGGTGCTGCGCCAAGCCACAACGTTGGCAAAAGGTTGGCACGCGTTGGCTTCTTTGTACAACTTTATTAACCGAAAAACTGCTCAGTAGTTGTTACTCGTAGGTAGGTACCTACTACAATAATCAATAATTAACTTGAGAATTGACGAAAAACGAACGAACGAGAGCTATCGTGCAATCGGCATGTTTAATTCAACAAGATAGAGTTGCTCTCGCTTGCGCAGCAACGCTCCGAAACTTAGTTTTTGGCCATATAGAGTGACCCAAAGATTTAACATGGAGTGACCCCCTGGAACGAACGCCGCACAGTCCTTATACGGCTGAATATACGATTAATACGAGGTAGTTTCCTTTCAGTTTTGAGCGGAATGATCTTCAAACAGTCCACCTTTCGGCAGCGTACCTACGCAACGGACGCATCGCATTTGGTATTCTTTGTGTAGAAATTCACACAAGTGCGTCCACTTAATGGGCATTGCCGACGCTGTTTCTCCATACATTTAAGTTGATTAAAATCCGTTTACTCCCATACATACGATACCCTGATAGATGGACGCTTACCATAAGGTTATAAACAAATAAGTACCTCAAAAGTATTGTTTTACAAATTTGTTTATTATAACGAGCTTACATCCTACTACGAACCAAGTTTAAAAATGTAATGTGCCTGTGAATATAATTAATTATGTAAGTAAAAAAAGCCCGGCTCACCACACTTTGCCCCTGACAATACGCTGTAATATCGTTTTTCCTTTGTATTTTACTTTACGACCTGTGGTTTTATATTACGATCTAATGAATTTCCTTCTGTTTAGAACCGTTGTTGCCGTGACCTAATTATGCTCCATAATTAACTCAATTAGTTTATTTTAATATATTATAATCAGTTCATTATTTTGATGGATATCAATTTTCATTGTTATTTTAGATGGACTTCGTGTTTGGAACGTTTTAAAGCTAAAGTCTGTTTTTTTTTAATTTCAGATACTAAATTGACAGATTCTGAACGGTTCATCAACAGTCGATTGTCCAGCGATTAAGTGACGTATCGTTTTATTGGCGGACAGAATCAGTCAGTTCAGAATCTTTCACTTTAGTACCTATCTGAGATTGAAAAACAGACTTTTGATGCGTTTTATGTCTTGAACAGTGCGTGTTTTCTGTACAAACGGAGATCCTTACAAGCAACGTTCTAACACACATACAAATGCAGTGCGGTGTGATGCGTGGCAGTGTAAGAACCTACTTTTTTACTATGGTATTATGATACCATTTTAATTACCAAACACAAGGACTTACATATTCTCCTGAACGACAGGGTCCCAAAAGCCTTCGCCCTTTCACTCTCCTCTTGCAGCAAATGTACTTCCTTGTCAATGATTGCTGCATCTTGGCTCAAACACTTCAGCTTTCCCAAGTTGATTTTGGCTGCCTGAAACACAACATACCTCGATCAGAAATAAATTATTTATTTTGCATTTTAGTAATTTTTACTTTTTAGAAGCAAGAGCTACATTAAGGTGTATCACCGTGGTGATAAGATTGCCCAGTCAGAAGGCTTAGCACGGGGCGCACGACGTGACAAAAGTTTTGAGTCGCGCTCACTCACATTTCGCACGGCCTTGGGAGCGACGACGGAAAACTTTTGTCTCGTCTTGACTTGCGCGTCTTCCGCCCCGTGCTAGGTATGCAGGCTAGTATTTGTAAAATTACAAAAATACTAACCTCAACACTGCCGCGCATAACGCAAAAACTAGGCGTTTCAACCAGGAAGAACATCAACAAAAACTGCAAAACCACAAAACCCATCACGGCGTATTCAATCACCGCTTTTTCCATCACCACCCGCATAATATTCATCATCAGTTGACCCAGTATCATCATCATCATGAATAGGGAGAGGGTGACCGGTCTGGTCGGACCATCGCTGCCTGTTTCTCTCACGTAAATGGGTAGGACTGTGAAAATGCCGGCTGATGCTACGCCAGTCAGAGCGTTTGACGCTATCAAAACTTCTGGTATTGGCTTCGATAGGAGGAGGACCCAGGAAATCTGAAAAAGAAAATGTTTACATACAGTGGGTTATTATTGGCTAAGGTAAAAAAACAGTTTAGTTTAATAGACATTATAATTATGTTCCCATGTGCTGCAATTCGAGATATACTTTCATGAACACCCTGTAAAGTAAAGTATGGTCTCGGGGGTTACTTTATATTACGAAAAAAACTGTTTCAGTGCGCTGCTGCGCGAGCCACAACACTATCTCGTTGTATTAAACGTGCCGAATGCACGACAGCTCTCGTTGGTTAGTTTTTTGTCAGTATAGAATAACCCTCCTAAAACTAACTCCGAAGACCTTTATTGTAATTATTGTCTTTGACATTGACTCGAAGCAATACCATGCTATCTGAGATGATACTGAACTAGCGAATAGCAAACAATACTAAGTAACATCAACTAAAATCTGATAAGAACAAGTTTAATTAACAGGGAACAATGGAGATACACTGATAATCTTCTACAATATGTAGGTACGTGAATAATAATATTGTTAATACACATAATTATGCTATTTTATGTCGGATGATACCGATATTGTCATAGTTTTTTTTGTTTATACGTCTGATCTGTAGGCAGATACATATATATACATACATATATTCTGGATTTAGACTGAAATAGCATAAAAAGCCGTTATAAAGCACGACGTTTATTTAATTTCAAATCATCATCATTACCCTACCTTTTTGGTGTAGGAATTTGCTTTTGTTGCAAAGTTAGCGCTGTTGAACTATATTAACTTACACATGAAACAGGGTTCCCCTCATCTGGCCTAATCTTTATTGTCCTAAACTCGTTTCGCATAACTCGTTAGGTCTAAACTTTTTTGGTAGAATCATCACTTTGCCAAGGCTTATGTGGCATAAGACTCGTTTGGTCTAAAACTCTTTTGGCACAAACTTGAAACACCTAAGTCTCGTTTGCTCTAATTGGTATAATATTGTTTTTCCTAATATTATCTTTACAAATACTATATTAAGTATGTTTTAAATCTACAAATTGTGGTATTTTTCTCCTACATCCCGAAAATCACGATATTAAATGATCAAAATATCGAAAGTGAATGACCATTATAATTATTACAAACGCCATTAAACCCCATGGGATCGAAACCTAAAGATAGGTGCGACGACGAGCAAAGCGAGGAGGAGCGTGTTAGGTGCACATTTTCGTCAAAAGCAAAGCGGAGCGCAGCGAAGCGGAGCGGAGCGTTTCCCACTTAGCGGCAACAATACAAGGCACCAGTTTGCGCTATGTAGGGAGACGCTCCATCAAAGTTAAAGCCAATCGAATATTATTACTTTATATAACCTATGCCATAGCATTATTAGGCTATTCAAGATTTGGCTATACCATTATTAGGCTAAACAAGATTATGCGAAATAACTTTTTACTAAAAGAGAAACGAGATTTTGACCAAACGTTACTATGCAATTAATACGAGATTAGGCGATTAAATCTTAGGCCAAAAAAGGTAGAACCCATGAAACAACACCAATTTTACTAATGAGATAGCCTCTCTTTGAAGCCACAATAGACGAATGCCTTGGAGCACGAAATGAACTATAGCACACTGCCATAGATAGAGCCTTTTAATCATATTACATCAGAAAGACTAGTACAGGGAGCTTTTTTTGTAAATAAATAGTTAGTATACCTAGTGTATATTCGTGTGTTATATACCTACTTATATTTTTTAAACACCTATACCAAAAATACTTATTATCACGCCTTCCGGTTAACCGTATCCCTTTCATATACACATCCTGTATACGTGCAATACTGACACAACCTTCTTCCATTTTCAAAATTCAATTTGGCAAAGCGAAGAGTCTAACTGGATCTAACGAACTTTGGGATACTTGGGAGCGCAAGTGGCGGGCGCACCGTACGTAACCGTATTTAATTTATACGTACTTATACTTACTTAAGACGTTTTTAACCCTAGAGCTTTAAAAGTGGAGTTTTGTAAGTTTTGATCATGGAATTGTGTCTGTCGGCAGCGGCTTAGACCTACCAAAGATGTCTTGGCAGCCGCCGGGAAGCTTTGCTTCGTCTGTAAAGATTTACCCATGGGATTTCCATGATGAAAATTGTTTATGTGTTAGCCCAACCTGTCAGCTTATTACCTAATATTTATTTTCCAGTGAAAGAAAAACAAACTTATAAGTATCTACACTTATATTGTTAAAAAAAAATAGAATTTGAATCGATTTACCCAGTTAAGCTTTTGGGTGAGCAAAATCACTTTTGCTAACTGTTGAAGAAAGCCACAGACAAGACAGTCACAGGTTATAGAACATAGTGTTCCATGGCAGAGAGTTTTAAATTTAGTATAGTGCCACAAACTTATCTGTTTCGGTGACAGGTCACGAAAATGTCTAATATTTCTATTGTATAAGATTTTAAGTTTGCCTGTAGTGGTAATTCGCCCTTGCGGTTTTAGTAAACCCATCTAACCTATACCTACTAATATATAATTCATGACTAAGTAATGAGATATGGATTCATTTTGTTCGTTCTCACCGGAACAGATAAACTTGTCACACTATATACCTACTTCAACAATGTTTATCTGACTAAGTCAATAATCCACTCACAGCCTGAATAGCACACACGAACCACGCCCCAACCCGCCTCCCATACCGGTCAGCAGCCCAGCACAGCACCGGAGCCGCCAGCAACCCCGCCAGGACGTGAGCTGACGCGGTCCACGGCACGCCGAGCAGCCGGGGAATCCGGTCCAGAGGGAGGGAGCATAAGTGGGTCGCCTGCAGACCGTTAGTTAGAAAGGGTAGGTACGCTGTGAGGGGAAAAACTTAGATTAATAATATACAAACAAGATGGCGTGACACAAATCTGGAGTAAAGTCACAAATATTCTAATCAAACTAATGCAAAATTATGAGCTCAGAGGTAGAAACTAGAGATGCAGTGTGACAAATAGTCGAGACGTTTTTCGTCGTTGGGGAAAAAGGACGATGTTAAGAAAATTATGGTTGATCAAACCATATTTTTGTGTTAGTTTTGTGGAACTATTTTAGGTTTTAGATGATGGTCGAATGAAAAATTGAGACTTGTCCTTAGGTAATTTGATAGGCGTTAAGACGGATTTTTAAGCAAACTAAATGCACCGATTATGAAAAAAAAATAAAAATATTCTTAGGTACAGAGTGACAGATTTCTTTGTCGTAAAAACTATCACTATTCGAAAAATATATATTATTTTCTCAGCAATATGGAACGATAGAGTAGTTACTGCAAATTACTTAATTGACCATGTAATTAGGTGTTGATGATCAAATCGCGTGACGATTAGTTAGCGAATAGCTAAGATCGTATCTGTGAGTGGGATTACCTATTACCGAAGGTATATTGGCTAGGCAGAATACATTTAGGGCCGTAATATTACATTGAAACGGGCGAACGTAAAATTCTGAAATAAAGAAATCGATGCACTTCTACGAATTGATTATGTTACCTACTATCTATTCATGTATTCACACTTCAGATTTTTCCGGTTTAGTATTAACCTTTACCTACCTTCTTTGAAAAACTATCGTACCTAACCAGAAAGACTCAATATTAATAGACATAGGTCTAAAACAAGATAAAATATATATTAAGAGATCAAGATAAATTATAGGTATCGTTTTTCTAAGTAGCAAGGTGATACTTAATGTTACCGGAAAAATGCGTTTACCTAGGGAATTGGGCTGTATATGAATAGAAAATAGTAGGCCCCGTATTTATATGAATACTATGTCGTAGATAGTATTTGCTTCTTGAACCTGACCTACTTTACAATTACAGTATGATTTATTTAAAGCAATAGACAAGCATGCACCGGTAAAATCAACTTCATTATCAATTGTAGCATCCTTTGTTGATCCAATTTGTGGCAATCATAGTCACTTATCATATTGTGTCTATTATTAATTCAAGAAGAACAACCGTCACATCGTCGTCTACTTACAGGTTTTATAGTTTACAAAAACTAAAAACTTTTTCTTCTTCCGAAACAAATATAGTTTTGCATTCGATTCCAATTTAGACGACCGAATGGCGTAGTGGTTAGTGACCCTGACTACTGAGCCGATGGTCCCGGGTTCGATTCCCGGCCGGGGCAGATATTTGTTTAAACACAGATATTTGTTCTCGGGTCTTGGATGTGCCCGTAAAATGGCAATAGGCCCGCCCCCTATTACATTGGGACTAACATACACTCTGGCGAAAAGTGGGTGCAGCAATGCACCTCTGCCTACCCCGCACGGGAGTACATTGGTACAAGGCGTGAGTGCTTGTTTTTTTTTTTTTTTTTCCAATTTAAACATGTACCCAATTGATATTCGATATCTCATCAAGTGCAATACTATTGGTAAACAGCGATACTAACAATCCATAAAATTGTATTAGGTATAAAATGATACATTATTATTCTATCCATAGTCTATTCATTATAGTATACTACCAAACTATGGATACGATTCCTTTTTGATTCTTATTTCTAAATTAGCATCTTGTTTTAGCACTATACCTACTCACACTATACTTCAGTTCGAATTAAATGCTGGTTAAATTAACATTAGTATCGAGGCAGGCGAAAAACTGGTTTTTTAATTGCAAATTAATAATTCATTATGGTATCTACCTGCCTAATTGTTTATTTATAACCAAATGCGAGTTGCATTTTTACTTATGTACTGAATGATTGCGGATTCTGCACAGCCATAATCTTAACTAACTATCTTAACTAACTAATATTATAAATGCGAAAGTAACTGTGTCTGTCTGTCTGTCTGTCTGTTACTCTTTCACGCCGAAACTACTGAACGGATTTGAATGAAATTTGGTATACATATAGTCTAGACCCTGGGAAAGAACATTGGCTACTTTTTATCCCGGAATTCCCACGGGAAAACTTTTCTAAGGCGAAGTGAAACGCGCGGGAACAGCTATTTAGTATAATACACTCGTGAGCAATGAAAAGGTTCCAGTTCCACACCAACTTACCTACTCCCAAACTCAAATTTGAAATGAAATGTTTAAAAATATTGTGGGTGGAACTTTGTTTTGTATTTGCTCGCGAGTGCACTACTTACAGTAATGCATACAGTGCAACCTACTGGTGCTGATAATGATGAAGATGATGATAAGGTTAGTCAATAACTTACCAATAATACAGAGAGTCCATTGCCACCACACTCTTCCATTCTCAAATTTCACCGGATCTGCAGGTACATTGCTATTCACGCTTTGTGAAATTGTCAAAACCATTTTTAAGGTTTAAACTTCATGAGCTATGTATATATACAACTTTAGTATACATTCGATATATCTATCATTATGTCGTACATAGTCTAATACATAAAAAGAAAAACATTTGTCTAGTACTTAAGTAATCAAAATCGGACGATCCGTTTGAAATAAATCACTTAGTTTCCTATAATATTTAAATCACGCACATTAAACACCTAGTTAAACAATAGAACTAAGTATACTTCTATTCACGCACGAGACAAATATAAAACTATTATTAAATACATAACATCGAACGTCGGTATGCTATCACGTCTGATGATTGTACGGAACTGGTTGAAGACTTCACAATTCACAATGGTACAGTCAACGGAAAAACGCAATGGCCAATTTAGTTTGTAAATAGATTTACTGCGCGGTTTGATGACCGAATGGCGCGGGTTGCTAATGCTGATGGTTGAAGGGTCTAGGGTTCGAGTCTTGGATAGGGTAGATTAGGAAGTTCATACTAATGTTATGACGACCGAATAGTGTAGTGGTTAGTGACCCTGATTTCTGTGCCGATTCCCGGCCGGGAAGATATTTGTTTAAAGAAAGATATTTGTACTTACTCAGGTCTAGGGTAATACGTATCTATTTATGTATCTGTGAAGATAAGTACATCAGCTGTCCGATGCCTATATTACAGGCTCTGCCTAGCTTGGGGACCATAGAACAACGCGGTCTCGGGTACGCGGACTCGGGTGTACCCTCGGGAAGCGTCATAGCGATCTTTCTTGATACAAAAAAGTCTGCTAATTTTTGCGGGGGGAAATTTTACCGTTTACCATGATTATGTAAAAGTAAAAAGTAAAAAAGTAAAATAGCATTTATTGCCAAAAACAAATGAAACCTACTACATAAAATACTTAATTCTATAGTAAAAACTAAACACATAACAATTAAGTACTTATAACAAGGACAGTAGGTAACTAGAATTAACATAAGAGTTATAATAAAATAGGTAAGTAGGTACTTCAGTTCTGGCAAATGGCATCATGCTCAGCAATGTCGACTGAAAGCTTGTTTCAGAACGACGCTGTTTTTCAGCATGCTCCAGTTTGTTTAGTTCTTGTAGTAGAATTTAGAAATCAGACAGAGGTGCCTTTTCAAACAAAAAAAATAAAAAATATATAGGAAAAAAAATCCAGTAAAACAAAACATGGTAGTAACAAAGTAAAAATCTACTAAAAAATTTAAATAAATAAAAAACAGAATGAACAATAAATTATGCTATCAGGTGTTACAGTAGGTTTAGTGCATACTTATACCATAATATATTATGTTCATATAGATAAATTATATAGGTATCATGTGATTAAAGTTATATT
The DNA here is from genome assembly GCF_932276165.1 of Plutella xylostella. Classification (NCBI taxonomy): domain Eukaryota; kingdom Metazoa; phylum Arthropoda; class Insecta; order Lepidoptera; family Plutellidae; genus Plutella; species Plutella xylostella. Next base: position 8,259,350 of record NC_064000.1, on the reverse strand, counting down.
TGTTTTTATGTGTTGTGTGAGTATTGTAGGTAAATTGTGTGTATATATGTATATAAACATGTGTAGATGTGATAGATAGATATGTCAAATATTATATAGTGTAGAATCATTATAAATACATATGTCCCATTTGACATGTCATTATGAGTTTTAATTCCCAGCAATAAGGGTTACGTGAAGTGACATTTAATAATGAACAGAGTGTCTTCATTTTTCTTGCCAATGGATGTAACAATTATCCATAAGTGCTATCGATGAATTCGATAACATGGGTTGGAAATACTAATTTTAATTAGTTAAATTATGAATGATTTTTAAACTAATCCTTTATTTAAATAACTAACTTATGCTTAAAACGAATAAATACCAAATAAATGACGCACATATACTAAGTCGTTTTTAGGGTTCCGTAGCCAAAATGGCAAAAACGGAACCCTTATAGTTTCGTCATGTCCGTCTGTCCGTCTGTCCGTCTGTCACAGCCGATTTACTCGGAAACTATAAGTACTACAGTGATGAAATTTGATGGGAATATGTGTTGTATGAACCGCTACAAAAATATGACACTAAATAGTAAAAAAAAGAATTGGGGGTGGGGCCCCCCATACATGTAATTGAGGGATTAAATTTTTTTTTTCGATGTACATACCCGTGTGGGGTATCAATGGAAAGGTCTTTTAAAATGATATAAAGTTTTCTAAAAAACATTTTTCTTAAAGTGAACGGTTTTTGAGATATCAGCTCTCAAAGTCGTAAAAAGTATGTCCCCCCCCCTCTATTTTTATAACTACGGGGTATAAAATTCTAAAAAAAATAGAGGTGATGCATGCTAATTAACTCTTTCAACGATTTTTGGTTTGATCAAAGTATCTCTTATAGTTTTTGAGATAGGTTGATTTAACTGTAATTTTGCTGCTACGGAACCCTTTGTGCGCGAGCCCGACTCGCACTTGGCCGGTTTTTGGTACTACATTTTTACTCACGTGATAGGTCACGAGTCGTATCGCCGTTTTTTATGAGTACAATGCACTGAAGTTGCCGGGTTAATTTAATGGGCAACCCGACTGTCAGATGTTTTCAAGGTGCCCGATTGATAAGGCTTAACGACTGCTGCCTAAGCAGCAACCGGGACCGTCCGAAGCACGGAAGCGTCCAGAAAAAACCATTTGAAATCGGTCATCTATCCAATAGCTGACCGTGCCATGTACTGCTTAACCTCAGCGATCACTGAAGCCAACTCGACTACGGAACTTTCCAACTATGACCTTTTTGGTCGATAAATACATACCTATCTACAGTAAAACTATAAAGTCCTGAAATTAATGTTTGAGGAACTAAAATTTTCAGGAGCATGGCACCATTAGAAAAGAAACATAAAAGTCATAACAATTGTTTATGTCAATAGGCGGTTGGCTGTTTTTTTGAATTTTCTTATTAATTATAAGGATAATCTAGATAAAAGCAACAATTTACGCTTGGTTGCAATTAGGAAGATGAAGAAAAATATTCGTCGTCAAGCTAGTGAAGTTATTTATCGAGTTTTAATACAATGTTTAGCGGAACATCAAGCTGGACACATTTTGTCGAATTTGGAGGATGTTTACGCTCGTACAGCGTGTATGACGGGTATGTAGCATTGTACAAATTGTAATAACTCATTTTTTATTAGTACCAACGCTTCATTTATCGATAAACCTAGGTTTAGAGCCCAAGTCGAACATTGTTTACATACCACTGATTGTAGGTGTCATCTGGTTTCAGTTGAGTCAAACCTTAACATTTTGATACTTGAAGATATATTTTTTGTTTACTTACTAAATTCACATTGTGTGAATTTGGGGGGCATTGTGTAACTCAAAAAGATTTTTTATTTTATTGTATAGTTATATCGGACCAGCGAGCCAAAGAGGGCAAAATATGGAATATTTCTAACTCCTGGAAGAAACAGAACTGGCCGTCCAAAAAGAAAAATTGATCTTTACTATGTGTGCCCTTCGTCAACAGATCCAGTTTTTTTATACAGTTGTAATAACGTTATCTAAATAAATATTTATTGGTTTCACTATTATAGCCTTCATATTAACACCTTCTAGCTTGTATAAGAGCTATTTTTGGGGATGGTAAGTTGTTTTTAAAATACATAAATAGGTAGGAAGTTAACAGGCAAAATTTCAAGTATCAAAGTCAGTTATGTTTCGCTATATAGGGTTGCTACATGAAAGATAGCAGTGCCCTCATTTAATTTCAGGACTTTATAGTTTCACTGTACATACCGGTACATCACTATTGCATTTTTTGACATTGATTGCTTTGATTGAGGCAATGGCTAATAACAATAAACCGTGACCGAAGGCGATAAAATCTATAAACAAATCCGGAAATCCAAATATTCTATGAAATTAAGCTGTCATTTTAGTATGTGAACAAATCATTTTCTATGAAAAGAACACTTTGCCAACTAGATTCAGTCTAGTGAAAATTTAGACTGCAACTAGTTTTTATAAATCGGTGGGCCTTTCTGGCCCACTACCCCGGCAGAGGGGAACGTCCGTCGATTTCGTCTCCAGTACTCAATGTTGGGGACGAATGGCCGTACGTGAGATATTCGCTTATATTATTATTATTATAGAAAAACTAGCCTTGAAATGTTTTCCTATGTTTTCTGGGTTAAAATATTGCTTATGTTGATCCAAATTACTGCAAACCGAATTTCATGAAATCCGTTGTGTTGTTTTACGTAAAAGAGTAACAAACTCACGAAAACTTTCGCATTTATAATATTAGTAGGAAGTAGGTAAGTACGTCTTAAGTACCTTTCTCCCCTGTAAAGCTTACTAGGTGGTATTCGTATTTATTTATTTAAACTACGAGGCTTAAGCTTAAGTTATGTTATGCTAAGTATGTTTTAGCATAGCAAAGCAAATATGAAATTTCATTCAAAGTGAATTTACCTTGCGCCTGTACCTACTAGAGGTAGTTCAAATGCACTACACAACATTTAACCACCAAGTAACATTCGAATGTAAATACATACTTGCCGTTTATCCTAACTAATCCTAATCCTAACTAATATTATAAATGCGAAAGTAACTGTGTCTGTCTGTCTGTCTGTCTGTCTGTCTGTCTGTTACTCTTTCACGTCAAAACTACTGAACGGATTTGAATGAAATTTGGTATACATACGGTCTAGACCCTGGGAAAGAACATAGGCTACTTTTTATCCCGGAATTCCCACGGGAAAACTTTTTAAGGCGAAGCGAAGCGCGCGGGAACAGCTAGTCCTGTATAAATGCCGTAAACGGTTAAGCAAGGGTAAGAAACAGGGTGGCCACTCTCTAAATTGACGAAAAAAAACAATAAACTAATAAACTACGAAGTAGAACCGTGATTAGCGTAGCGCTCCGAACTTTAGGAAAAATAAAACTGCAGTCCTAACCAAGACTCTATCAAAGTCAAATATTTTTATTCATCGTATAAATATAAAATTATACGATGGATAAAAATATTTGACTTTGATAAGGGGGGCTTCTTTCTGTCTTAGGAGAAGAACGAAAGCAAGAAACTCCTGAGCCATCTTTTAAAAAAAAAGACTAAAAACATCAAACATCATTCTCGTTATTTCATCGATTTACGACCCCCCTAGGCTTACATACTACTCACAGCAAGCTTTACTTGCTAAACTATATTTTTCATGCACGCCGGGAGGTAATGCGGTAAAGAGGATTTATGAACTTTCGCCCCTAGGGGAGAATTCATAAGTTAAGTTTATAAACAGCGTACTTGCATTCTCAGCATTTTGCATTATACAGACTTACTATGATGGAGTTAGGGATAAGTTTTGATAAAGATATCTACTTAAATTTTTGGCGCTGCCCTGGTGCACCACCAACACAGACTGGCCAGCTATTATATAGGTATAGGATTTATTTATTTGGTGTGTATTTTTTCTTTTGTTTGTTTAATTGTATTTTTTGTGTGTGTACTGCGTGGTGTACTTTTGTAGCACTAAATAAATGTATTTTCTTTCTTTCTTTCTTACTGTGAGTAGATGTGTGTATGTATGTAAAGTAAAATATGATTTGCACCATTCAAACGTATAATTAAATCTGTTGCTGGCTTGCTTTGACAGTATTGACATTGAATAGGTATTTGGTGCAAGCAAATACTCTGTCCTCGGCCATTCACTACAATTTTTCTTCTTCTTTGAGGGAAACTAAAAGTAAAAATATTCTCCCATCTTTTAACTATGGCAAAGTTTACGTTGTCGGAGTGTACAGTTGTCTAGCGACTGTGACAGATACAGTAATTATTCTAGTGTCATCTCGGTGAGGATGAAAAATGAAATCTTTCCACAGACCACCGAATTTCGGTGCATAAAGTATTTATGCATTAAGGCGAAGTTACTACAGGCCAAGGTTTGGGTTTTGGTTTTACTACTGACTTATTTTGGTCTTTTAATTTTCGTATATAAGTACATTTACATACATACATAATGATACTCTCCGATTGGAGAAATTAAATGTTTTTTTGTAAGATTGTACAAAAAATAATTGACCTAAGTGTGGAAGTTTTGTATTTGAAAGTTCCGCTCATTTAGATAATTATATCATGTGGATTCCATAAACACTCTTGAGGTTACCTACCTCTATAATTAATCCAATAATTAATTCTAATGGACAGTGGACACCATCTACCCTTGGCCATGGAAGGACCATGCCTGAGTGACATAATATCAAATATTTCTCAACTGTAACTTCACATGAACGTGAAGTAGAATTCATCGAGTAATTTTTCGAGTAATTATGAAAATATGAACAGCGCCCCTGGCGGTCGGTAGCAGAACTAAAATTTCCCTACAAAATTCATCGAGTAATTTCACGTCACGTTCACGATGAAAATTCATGCTAAGGGGTCAGAGCACCCTGGGCAGTCAGTGACTGAAACCTAATCATTCAGGTGAAAAAACCTAAAATAGTGTTTGTCACCTTCTTCTTGTAGTGCCTCTCCATCATTGGAGGTTGGCAGTCAGCTCTTTGCAGCGCTCTCTATTCTTGGCTAGGTTAAATATTTCTTCCCCGGTTTTTACACCGGTCCACTCTTTGATGTTGCACAGCCCGCTAAAAAGACTTCCCCTTAAGTAGTAGACTAATAAACTGCCACGAACAGATGTGCGGGATCCATTACTCACTGGCATCACCGCAGGACGGCGCGCAACTTAGTTTCATGTTTTTGTTTTATTTTCGACTAAAGCCTTATTCTGAAAGGTGATTCTCGAGTAGTTAGAATGAAATCAAAGCAAAATCTACGAGTACGATTTACCTACATACAAACATAATACACTCACGGGCAATGAAAAAGTTCCAGTCACAAAATTCCGACACCAAACGACCCCAATTTTTTCAAAGATTTAATTTAAAATTTTAACAAACTATAACCTACTAAAAATGGTATTTAGTAGGTAATATTCTGATGCTCAGGTAAATGGACTTCAATGTTGTAGAAGGCGTCATTAACCTAGCCATTTCCGTTTAGGAGTAATTTGGTGATTTTATCATTGGAACCTTTTCATTGCCCGTGCTCAAGACTGTAATCCCCGAAGGGGTAGTGAAGTGAGAGGTCAGAGGTGACTCGCAATCACCCGCTTTCCGCTTTTCATCAAATTTGTAGTGACGTGATAGGTCGCGAGCCGTATCGCCGTTTTTGAATGAGTACAACGCACTTAGGGTACTCGATACGATCTTGTATAGCGAATTAAATTATTTATTGCCTATCGTCCAAATCTCGCAATTTTAACTTGTGAATTTTTCATGAACTTTCAAAAGGATCATTTATGTCTTAAGGGGAATTTCGCGAGCGTATAAAGACTAAGTAGGTACTTAAAATGTAAAAAAGTTTCAAGTCCTAATTGAGTCTCTTTATGTATTTACATATAAGGGAGAGTGAGAATTAGCGCAATAGCTTTGGAGCTAAAGACCAGTGTGAAGTTGGCAGCCTAAAGTTAGCAGCCTAAGTGTAGGCGACCAAATTAAGTAGGTTACGATTTGTACCACACACATTATTCAAAATTAAGGCTAATTTCATATTACTAATAAATACAAATGTATAAAATAATGAAAATTTAAAACATCGAATGACAAAACCGCTTTTGCCGCTCTTTTAAAAAGCAAAATAAATTTTAAAAAATCTATTCTCCATAAGTGGATGACGTTTCAACCACGAAGGAGTCGGAAAGCCACGACCAAACCTAGTTTAAATCGAAGGCTGGTTAAATACCAACACCTGAAAGAAGTTTCATGAACATTGAAAGAGGATTACAGGTGTCAGTAAGAAGAAGAATGCTGAAATCTGGGGGAAAAAATACATATTTCACAAAGTGTTTTAAAATTTTCAGCTGAAAATGCTGATAAGACCACAACGTCTGCTGGTTTTTATGATCGGCACTAATGATTGCTGAAAACCATTTTCAGGATTTTCAGCTCACATGAGTACCTCTCCAGTTATAGGTAAATAGGTATTTAGCGGCCTAAGTCAAAATATCACTTTTATACCCTCAGATACCCTAGAAGCAGGTGGAAAGCCACGACCAGACCTAGTCTAAATCGAAGGTTGGTTAAGTACCAACAGCTGAAAGAAAATTCATCAACATTGAAAGAGGATTACAGGTGTCAGTAAGAGGAAGAATGCTGAATTCTGGGGAAAAAATACATATTTCACAAAGTTTTTTAAAATTTTCAGCTGAAAATGTTGATAAGACCAATACGTTTGCTGGTTAATATGATCGGCATTGATGATAACTGAAAACCTATTTCAGGATTTTCAGCTCACATGAGTACGTCTTCAGTTATAGGTAAATAGGTATTTAGCGGCCTAAGTCGAAATATTACACTCATACCCTCAGATACCCAAGAAGCAGGTGGAAAGCCACGACCAGACCTAGATTAAATCGAAGGTTGGTTAAGTACCAATAGCTGAAAGAAGTTTCATCAACATTGAAAGAGGATTACAGGTGCCTGTAAGAAGAAGAATGCTGAATTCTGGGGAAAAAATAGACATTTCCCAAAGTTTATTAAGATTTTAGGTGGAAATCCTCATGAATCCCCTAGAAGCAGTTGGAAAGCCACGACCAGACCAAATTTAAATCAAAGGTTGGTTAATAACCAACATCTGAAAAAAGTTTCATCAACATTGAAAGAGGATTACAGGTTCCTGTAAGAAGATGAATGCTGAATTCCGGAAAAAAAAACACATTTCCTAAAGTTTATTGAGATTTTAGATGGAAAGCCTCATGGATCCTCTAGAAGTAGTTGGAAAGCCACGACCAGACCTAATTTAAATCAATGGTTGGTTAAGTACCAACAGCTGAAAGAAGTTTCATCGACATTGAAAGAGGATTACAGGTGTCAGTAAGAAGAAGAATGCTGAAATCTGGGGAAAAAATACATATTTCACAAAGTGTTTTAAAATTTTCAGCTGAAAATGCTGATAAGACCACAACGTCTGCTGGTTTTTATGATCGGCACTGATGATTGCTGAAAACCGTTTTCAGGATTTTCAGCTCACATGAGTACCTCTCCAGTTATAGGTAAATAGGTATTTAGCAGCCTAAGTCGAAATATCACTTTTATACCCTCAGATACCCTAGAAGCAGGTGGAAAGCCACGACCAGACCTAGTCTAAATCGAAGGTTGGTTAAGTACCAACAGCTGAAAGAAAATTCATCAACATTGAAAGAGGATTACAGGTGACAGTAAGAGGATGAATGCTGAATTCTGGGGAAAAAATACATATTTCACAAAGTTTTTTAAAATTTTCAGCTGAAAATGTTGATAAGACCAATACGTTTGCTGGTTTATATGATCGGCACTGATGATTACTGAAAACCTATTTCAGGATTTTCAGCTCACATGAGTACGTCTTCAGTTATAGGTAAATAGGTATTTAGCGGCCTAAGTCGAAATATTACACTCATACCCTCAGATACCCAAGAAGCAGGTGGAAAGCCACGACCTGACCAAGATTATATCGAAGGTTGGTTAAGTACCAATAGCTGAAAGAAGTTTCATCAACATTGAAAGAGGATTACAGGTGCCTGTAAGAAGAAGAATGCTGAATTCTGGGGAAAAAATAGACATTTCCCAAAGTTTATTAAGATTTTAGGTGGAAATCCTCATGAATCCCCTAGAAGCAGTTGGAAAGCCACGACCAGACCAAATTTAAATCAAAGGTTGGTTAATAACCAACATCTGAAAAAAGTTTCATCAACATTGAAAGAGGATTACAGGTTCCTGTAAGAAGATGAATGCTGAATTCCGGGAAAAAAAATACACATTTCCTAAAGTTTATTGAGATTTTAGATGGAAAGCCTCATGAATATAAATACCTAAATAAATAAATAAATAAAATTTATTTTCAAATCAGTGTGTACATACAGTTTTCTAATTATGTTACTTAATTTAGTAGCTACACGTTATTGCACACAAAACAATTATGAGACCCTACTCCCTAATAAAGGGCATAGCCCTGTAGTTTTAGGATAAGTAGTGATTGCTCAACCCTTAACTGGTGACTTAGGTAGCTAAAACAAATTACCTAGTTTAATAAGTTACTTAAATTTAAATTTAACGTAGATTTAAAAAGTAAATCATACAGAAAAAGAAAAAGAAAAACAGACTATATGAATGTGTGTGTGTGCGTGTGTGAGTGTGTGTGTGTGTGTGTGTGTGTGTGGTGTGTGTGTGTGTGTGTGTGTGTGTGTGTGGTGTATGTGAGTGTGTGTGTGAGTGTGTGTGTGTGTGTGTGTGTATAATGATGCCTGCACCTGCATAGAGTATTGAAAATATACAATGAAATATTTTATATTCTTAGCACACTGGTTTTAAAGACGACTCAATGAAGTCGTAATCCTTCGTTAGTAGCCATATCTTAACCTTATGTTTGCACTCAAAATTGTTTAATTCATACATTTTGAGATGCTTGTTTACATGATTATATATAAAAGGACCGAGAAAGGGGAAGAAACACTCACTGAATTTAGTATTAAACTTTTTTTGATCACATACAATATCAGATCTACGTTTCAGCGTTATATTTTTGTCAAAAGGTGTGATTTCATGTTGAAGCCGAATTGTTTCCAAAAGAAATAGTTTTCTTACTGTCAAAACTTTGAGGGAATCATAAAGGAGTGCGGTAGGAAAACGATAAGGTTTATGATCTATGACTTTCAATAACGCCCTTTGTGAAATTTCCAAATTGAGGAAGAGAGTCTTATGAGTTCCACCCCAGGACGTTATGCAATAAGTAAGCACACTCTCCCCGAGGGCATAATATACTCTTATCAGTGAGTCAATATTCATAATTTGCCTCAAGTTTTTAAAAATATAAATCAGCTTCCTAATTCTTCCGCATAGGTGTTCAATGTGTGACCTGTAAGAGAGATTGTGATCTATAATGACTCCCAGATATTTGATTATAGAACATCTTTCCAAACTAGCACAGGGACATGTACCATTAGTGGAACAATTTGGAGCATGGATAATTAGTTGATGCAGTAACTCCGGTTGTGTAGAGTTTCTTATTGAAAAGGTAATATATTTAGTTTTGCTGGCATTTACGGTAAGGACATTTTTAGATAGCCAGTGCGAAACCTTATTTAACCCTAACTGTGCAGATTCAAAAGTGTCTTGCCATGTATCCCCTGCAAATAATAATGCGGTATCATCTGCGTAAGCAATTAGTCTACCACCCATTTCCAGAGAACATAATTCGTTTAAATAGACGAGAAACAACGTCGGACCAAGAATACTTCCCTGTGGTACTCCATAACAAATCGGTAAATCTCTACTTACATGCTGACCGATCTTGACACACTGGGTTCTACATGAGAGATAATCAGAGAAAAGTTTCAGAGGAATCCCTCGTATACCAGAGTTGTTTAGCTTATCATGGATCCTCTAGAAGTAGTTGGAAAGCCACGACCAGACCTAATTTAAATCAAAGGTTGGTTAAGTACCAACAGCTGAAAGAAGTTTCATCGACATTGAAAGAGGATTACAGGTGTCAGTAAGAAGAAGAATGCTGAAATCTGGGGAAAAAATACATATTTCACAAAGTGTTTTAAAATTTTCAGCTGAAAATGCTGATAAGACCACAAAGTCTGCTGGATTTTATGATCGGCACTGATAATTGCTGAAAACCATTTTCAGGATTTTCAGCTCACATGAATACCTCTCCAGTTATAGGTAAATAGGTATTTAGCGGCCTAAGTCGAAATATCACTTTTATACCCTCAGATACCCTAGAAGCAGGTGGAAAGCCACGACCAGACCTAGTCTAAATCGAAGGTTGGTTAAGTACCAACAGCTGAAAGAAAATTCATCAACATTGAAAGAGGATTACAGGTGTCAGTAAGAGGATGAATGCTGAATTCTGGGGAAAAAATACATATTTCACAAAGTTTTTTAAAATTTTCAGCTGAAAATGTTGATAAGACCAATACGTTTGCTGGTTAATATGATCGGCACTGATGATTACTGAAAACCTATTTCAGGATTTTCAGCTCACATGAGTACGTCTTCAGTTATAGGTAAATAGGTATTTAGCGGCCTAAGTCGAAATATTACACTCATACCCTCAGATACCCAAAAAGCAGGTGGAAAGCCACGACCTGACCTAGATTAAATCGAAGGTTGGTTAAGTACCAATAGCTGAAAGAAGTTTCATCAACATTGAAAGAGGATTACAGGTGCCTGTAAGAAGAAGAATGCTGAATTCTGGGGAAAAAATAGACATTTCCCAAAGTTTATTAAGATTTTAGGTGGAAATCCTCATGAATCCCCTAGAAGCAGTTGGAAAGCCACGACCAGACCAAATTTAAATCAAAGGTTGGTTAATAACCAACATCTGAAAAAAGTTTCATCAACATTGAAAGAGGATCACAGGTTCCTGTAAGAAGATGAATGCTGAATTCCGGGAAAAAAATACACATTTCCTAAAGTTTATTGAGATTTTAGATGGAAAGCCTCATGGATCCTCTAGAAGTAGTTGGAAAGCCACGACCAGACCTAATTTAAATCAAAGGTTGGTTAAGTACCAACAGCTGAAAGAAGTTTCATCGACATTGAAAGAGGATTACAGGTGTCAGTCAGAAGAAGAATGCTGAAATCTGGGGAAAAAATACATATTTCACAAAGTGTTTTAAAATTTTCAGCTGAAAATGCTGATAAGACCACAAAGTCTGCTGGATTTTATGATCGGCACTGATGATTGCTGAAAACCATTTTCAGGATTTTCAGCTCACATGAGTACCTCTCCAGTTATAGGTAAATAGGTATTTAGCGGCCTAAGTCGAAATATCACTTTTATACCCTCAGATACCCTAGAAGCAGGTGGAAAGCCACGACCAGACCTAGTCTAAATCGAAGGTTGGTTAAGTACCAACAGCTGAAAGAAAATTCATCAACATTGAAAGAGGATTACAGGTGTCAGTAAGAGGAAGAATGCTGAATTCTGGGGAAAAAATACATATTTCACAAAGTTTTTTAAAATTTTCAGCTGAAAATGTTGATAAGACCAATACGTTTGCTGGTTTATATGATCGGCACTGATGATTACTGAAAACCTATTTCAGGATTTTCAGCTCACATGAGTACGTCTTCAGTTATAGGTAAATAGGTATTTAGCGGCCTAAGTCTAAATATCACTTTTATACCCTCAGATACCCTAGAAGCAGGTGAAAAGCCACGACCAGACCTAGTCTAAATCGAAGGTTGGTTAAGTACCAACAGCTGAAAGAAAATTCATCAACATTGAAAGAGGATTACAGGTGACAGTAAGAGGATGAATGCTGAATTCTGGGGAAAAAATACATATTTCACAAAGTTTTTTAAAATTTTCAGCTAAAAATGTTGATAAGACCAATACGTTTGCTGGTTTATATGATCGGCACTGATGATAACTGAAAACCTATTTCAGGATTTTCAGCTCACATGAGTACGTCTTCAGTTATAGGTAAATAGGTATTTAGCGGCCTAAGTCGAAATATTACACTCATACCCTCAGATACCCAAGAAGCAGGTGGAAAGCCACGACCAGACCTAGATTAAATCAAAGGTTGGTTAAGTACCAATAGCTGAAAGAAGTTTCATCAACATTGAAAGAGGATTACAGGTGCCTGTAAGAAGAAGAATGCTGAATTCTGGGGAAAAAATAGACATTTCCCAAAGTTTATTAAGATTTTAGGTGGAAATCCTCATGAATCCCCTAGATGCAGTTGGAAAGCCACGACCAGACCAAATTCAAAATTTAAATCAGTGTCAATCATAAAAACCAGCAGACGTTGTGGTCTTATCAGAATTTTCAGCTGAAAATTTTAAAACACTTTGTGAAATATGTATTTTTTCCCCAGATTTCAGCATTCTTCTTCTTACTGACACCTGTAATCCTCTTTCAATGTCGATGAAACTTCTTTCAGCTGTTGGTACTTAACCAAACTTTGATTTAAATTAGGTCTAGTCGTGGCTTTCCAACTACTTCTAGGGGATCCATGAGGCTTTCCATCTAAAATCTCAATAAACTTTAGGAAATGTGTATTTTTTTTCCCGGAATTCAGCATTCATCTTTTTACAGGAACCTGTAATCCTCTTTCAATGTTGATGAAACTTGTTTCAGATGTTGGTTATTAACCAACCTTTGATTTAAATTTGGTCTGGTCGTGGCTTTCCAACTGCTTCTAGGTGATTCATGAGGATTTCCACCTAAAATCTCAATAAACTTTGGGAAATGTCTATTTTTTCCCCAGAATTCAGTATTCTTCTTCTTACAGGCACCTGTAATCCTCTTTCAATATTGATGAAACTTCTTTCAGCTATTGGTACTTAACCAACCTTCGATTTAATCTAGGTCTGGTCGTGGCTTTCCACCTGCTTCTTGGTTATCTGAGGGTATGAGTGTAATATTTCGACTTAGGCCGCTAAATACCTATTTACCTATAACTGGAGAGGTACTCATGTGAGCTGAAAATCCTGAAAATGGTTTTCAGCAATCATCAGTGCCGATCATAAAAACCAGCAGACGTTGTGGTCTTATCAGCATTTTCAGCTGAAAATTTTAAAACACTTTGTGAAATATGTATTTTTCCCCCAGAATTCAGCATTCTTCTTCTTACTGACACCTGTGATCCTCTTTCAATGTTGATGAAACTTTTTTCAGATGTTGTTTATTAACCTACCTTTGATTTAAATTTGGTCTGGTCGTGGCTTTCCAACTGCTTCTAGGGGATTCATGAGGATTTCCACCTAAAATCTTAATAAACTTTGGGAAATGTTTATTTTTTCCCCAGAATTCAGCATTCTTCTTCTTACAGGCACCTGTAATCCTCTTTTAATGTTGATGAAACTTCTTTCAGCTATTGGTACTTAACCAACCTTCGATTTAATCTAGGTCTGGTCGTGGCTTTCCACCTGCTTCTTGGGTATCTGAGGGTATGAGTGTAATATTTCGACTTAGGCCGCTAAATACCTATTTACCTATAACTGAAGACGTACTCATGTGAGCTGAAAATCCTGAAAATGGTTTTCAGTAATCATCAGTGTTGATCATATTAACCAGCAAACGTATTGGTCTTATCAACATTTTTAGCTGAAAATTTTAAAAAACTTTGTTAAATATGTATTTTTTCCCCAGAATTCAGCATTCTTCTTCTTACTGACACCTGTAATCCTCTTTCAATGTTGATGAATTTTCTTTCAGCTGCTGGTACTTTACCAACCTTCAATTTAGACTAGGTCAGGTCGTGGCTTTCCACCTGCTTCTAGGGTATCTGAGGGTATAAAAGTGATATTTCGACTTAGGCCGCTAAATACCTATTTACCTATAACTGGAGAGGTACTCATGTGAGCTGAAAATCCTGAAAATGGTTTTCAGCAATCATCAGTGCCGATCATAAAATCCAGCAGACTTTGTGGTCTTATCAGCATTTTCAGCTGAAAATTTTAAAACACTTTGTGAAATATGTATTTTTTCCCCAGATTTCAGCATTCTTCTTCTTACTGACACCTGTAATCCTCTTTCAATGTCGTTGAAACTTCTTTCAGCTGTTGGTACTTAACCAACCTTTGATTTAAATTAGGTCTGGTCGTGGCTTTCCAACTACTTCTAGAGGATCCATGAGGCTTTCCATCTAAAATCTCAATAAACTTTAGGAAATGTGTATTTTTTTTCCCGGAATTCAGCATTCATCTTCTTACAGGAACCTGTAATCCTCTTTCAATGTTGATGAAACTTTTTTCAGATGTTGGTTATTAAACCAACCTTTGATTTAAATTTGGTCTGGTCGTGGCTTTCCAACTGCATCTAGGGGATTCATGAGGATTTCCACCTAAAATCTTAATAAACTTTGGGAAATGTCTATTTTTTCCCCAGAATTCAGCATTCTTCTTCTTACAGGCACCTGTAATCCTCTTTCAATGTTGATGAAACTTCTTTCAGCTATTGGTACTTAACCAACCTTTGATTTAATCTAGGTCTGGTCGTGGCTTTCCACCTGCTTCTTGGGTATCTGAGGGTATGAGTGTAATATTTCGACTTAGGCCGCTAAATACCTATTTACCTATAACTGAAGACGTACTCATGTGAGCTGAAAATCCTGAAATAGGTTTTCAGTAATCATCAGTGCCGATCATATAAACCAGCAAACGTATTGGTCTTATCAACATTTTTAGCTGAAAATTTTAAAAAACTTTGTGAAATATGTTTTTTTTCCCCAGAATTCAGCATTCATCCTCTTACTGTCACCTGTAATCCTCTTTCAATGTTGATGAATTTTCTTTTAGCTGTTGGTACTTAACCAACCTTCGATTTAGACTAGGTCTGGTCGTGGCTTTCCACCTGCTTCTAGGGTATCTGAGGGTATAAAAGTGATATTTAGACTTAGGCCGCTAAATACCTATTTACCTATAACTGAAGACGTACTCATGTGAGCTGAAAATCCTGAAATAGGTTTTCAGTAATCATCAGTGCCGATCATATAAACCAGCAAACGTATTGGTCTTATCAACATTTTCAGCTGAAAATTTTAAAAAAACTTTGTGAAATATGTATTTTTTCCCCAGAATTCAGCATTCTTCCTCTTACTGACACCTGTAATCCTCTTTCAATGTTGATGAATTTTCTTTCAGCTGTTGGTACTTAACCAACCTTCGATTTAGACTAGGTCTGGTCGTGGCTTTCCACCTGCTTCTAGGGTATCTGAGGGTATAAAAGTGATATTTCGACTTAGGCCGCTAAATACCTATTTACCTATAACTGGAGAGGTACTCATGTGAGCTGAAAATCCTGAAAATGGTTTTCAGCAATCATTAGTGCCGATCATAAAAACCAGCAGACCTTGTGGTCTTATCAGCATTTTCAGCTGAAAATTTTAAAACACTTTGTGAAATATGTATTTTTTCCCCCAGATTTCAGCATTCTTCTTCTTACTGACACCTGTAATCCTCTTTCAATGTTCATGAAACTTCTTTCAGGTGTTGGTATTTAACCAGCCTTCGATTTAAACTAGGTTTGGTCGTGGCTTTCCGACTCCTTCGTGGTTGAAACGTCATCCACTTATGGAGAATAGATTTTTTAAAATTTATTTTGCTTTTTATTTTGCGGTTTTGTCATTCGATGTTTTAAATTTTCATTATTTTATACATTTGTATTTATTAGTAATATGAAATTAGCCTTAATTTTGAATAATGTGTGTGGTACAAATCGTAACCTACTTAATTTGGTCGCCTACACTTAGGCTGCTAACTTTAGGCTGCCAACTTCACACTGGTGAGCTAAAGCACCATTCATCACGACTATTCACGACCCATTACGTCTCTACTGCTGGGGCACGGGTCTCCTTCCAATGAAGGAAGGGTTTAGGCCTAGTCCACCACGTTGGCCAAGTGCGGGTTGGTGGACCCCAACACAAGCAAGCTTGTGCTGAGAGTTGTCGGGTAAGTGGGCCACCCGACTGTCAGATGTTTTCAAGCCGCCCTAAGGCCTCTGAATAAGCTTAACGAAAAGCACCATTGAAGTAGTTAAATTTAATCGTTTATCGAGTGCTTCATACCAACATGAGCCCGAACCCATTTAACTTGCCAGTAACTGTATCCCGCTTCACTTGCAAAATGTATCCAAACTATAAACCAGTTACTGCACCGCTTCAGTGCCTCGCTTGCCCGTATAGTTTGCACTATACGCACGTATTACCATATAGTTTTAACTGCCTTGGGAAAAGCCTAATTCATACCCGAGACGCCAAGAACTCAACCTAGATGTTGTCTATATAATTTTATGTTTTTTTTGCAACTGCAACAAATTTCGACAATACGAACTTTGAAAACACATAGATCGACAAGTCATTGCTTCGACAAGAGATACCTTCGAGTGACCACTACTTCGACAAACGTTGATTCTACAGACAATACTAAGGGTCTCAGCACGTATTTAAAGGTCTAGGTCTCGCGTTCTACTGGTTGACAGAAGAAAATGAGGCGATCCCTTTACGACAAATCTTCGAATGCCCACTACTATGACAGACGATTAGTATTTAAACAAATTATAGGTCCCGTCTGAGAATCCAACTCGGGACCTTCTGCATAGCAGCCAGGGTGACATCCAGTGACTATACCTACCCACAGAGTGTTTAATTTATTTATCGATCACCCCAAATGGCTCCCAAACCAGTTTGTTTACTAGCCGAAACTCGATCTTGATGAATGAAGATAGAATTTCAGCGCTAAATAAAGATTTATATGCTTTTAGCTGAAATCTGTTGCTCATAGATTATGCGGTATGATTGGCTTGGGCACGAGTTTCAGGGTACACCCTGTGTATAGATTTGACGATCTAAATTACATTGTAAGACAGTGGATTAAGGTTGGTTTCAATAATTACAAATACTAAAGTACTGAGACCTTTTTAAAAGTACTTCAGTAAGTGCCATTGGATAAGGTATAGGTATAAATAAACTAATTAGAATGGGATTTTAGCATTAGTTAGGTATAACAACTTTTAATAAATAATATTTTTCAGGATCCTAAGGTAGGTGCTAGTCTACTTTGATAAATATTATAGAATCAACTTTTTATATTAAAATCGGGATAAAGTTACTACGAACTAAGCCTAAGTGTAGGCTCCACAAGCTTTGAAAAGCTCGCATCCTGTATACAGGCTAACGAGGCTATTAAAAAACTTTGGTTCTTCTTTTAAATCAGATTTTCTTCTTTCGTTTCAAGGCTTGTAATTATGTTTTCTAGACCTCATTTGTAGGTTAGGTTATTTACAGTGTATTTTATTTACTATGGCGGGCTTAGCAATCGTGCATTTGATTTTTGTAACACCTCCTAACCTCTAACCGCTAACCCATCATCATCAGCCCGTAACCTTTAGTGCCTATTTCTCAGTAGTCGGTTATCTAACCGACAGGGATTGATTTAATAAATTGAACGTCATCTCCATATAAAATTCATGACAGATGTGTCAAAAGTCAACCACTACTCCCTGGTTATGCTCTAACCGACTATGGTGCAAAATTAATATAATACACTCAAGAGAAATGAAAAAAAAAACGAGTAAAAAAAGCACAAATTTACTCCTAAACGGAAAAAGCTAGCTAATTACATTTACCGGCGTATCAGAATATGTATTACCAACTAAAAACGTAATCCTAACTAATATTATAAATGCGAAAGTAACTGTGTCTGTCTGTCTGTTACTCTTTCACGCCAAAACTACTGAACGGATTTGAATGAAATTTGGTATACATATGGTCTAGACCCTGGGAAAGAACATAGGCTACTTTTTATCCCGGAATTCCCACGGGAAAACTTTTTAAGGCGAAGCAAAGCGCGCGGGGACAGCTATATTATATAAGAATCATTGGGGGTCATTTGGTGTGAGGTTAGTAACAACTTTTATAAGTGGAAATATTTCATTGCTCGTGAGTGTAATATCTTGAGGACAGTAGTAATGTAACCCTCAGAATAATAGCCGATTGCGTATTGTAACTTCATCGAATAGTTATCACTTATCACTGACAATAGCCGCCTTGGCTGTGATCAATTGATCTCTGTATTCAACACCAAAGGCCCTTTGAGTCTCAAACTAGCCTCATAAGGCTATAACTTTACTCGAAATCATAGAATAGAATAGAATAGAATATTGCTTTATTGAAAACCACATAAATCAGACATACAAAAAACATACTTATAGACTAGAACTCATGTACAATAGGCGGCCATATCGCTGAGAGCGATCTCTTACAGGCAACCTTAGAGCATGAGCTTATGATTATTATGGTTAAAGACTGCTGGATGCATTTGTTTGTTGAATTTCATTTTAATTTTAAACTAGACTGGAGTAAATTATTCGTTTTATAAGCGGCTGCGCTAGCTTTTTCAGGGTTTAAGACATGGGTGACACTTTAAAAAATTCCGTTTTACGCATGAATAATATTGTTAAACCTGTAATTTTATTGACAACGACCACGCATAATATATATTTCTTGAGTACACACTTTGGTAAAATGGAACGTACTAGAGATGGGACACATCAAAGTCGACATTCTGAAATCGATAAAATATTAGAATTTTTTACATTGTATTTTAGTAAGTAGGTATACAGTATTTCTTACTTACTCAAAATGCCGAGAAAGGCTGTTTTTGTCGAAATGTCGTGAGTTTGTAATTAATTTGAAAGAATTATATTACAGGACTGTTACTATTTGGCTATGATAGATTGTTTGCAAGATGAACTGATCATCAATGTCGGTGTTGAATCTGACACATACAAATTGACCCGTACAAATATCGATAGGTACAAGTCGATAGGATTTTACTCTCGGACATCTCTAAAACTGCCAAACTCTAAACGTCATGAAAACGTCCCCCATATCATTGGTTCTGAAAAATTGTGTAATTCATGTATGTCAGGGTCAAAAACCAACAATTTGTAGACTAAAATACCTAATAATGATTATCCTGATATAAACAAAAATACACATACAGTCGAATTGAGGACCTCCTTTTTTCGAAGTCGGTTTAAAAGAAGAAAATACAGCGAAGCCCTATGAGGTTGCAATTAAAGTCAAATCTCTCCTACTTCTAGAATTCTACGTCAGAATATCCTATGTCCATGCCCATACTTTCTTTCAACATTTCAGTAAGAAAAAAATCACTTTTTTCTTTAGTTGCTTTGTAAACTTATGGCTTATAATTATTATTATGTTACTGTGTAAATTCTTCAGATGTTACATAGCTTTTTGTATCCGTAGCAATTTGTTCAGGAGCCCAACTGCGCGGAACACTGACTGAAATAAAAACACTAAACGAAAGCAATTTATATTTTTCCAGCTGAAAAAGTTTAAAAACATCTATTTCACAGCGGCATTTTATCTCGTGCTGTGTTTTACACAAACCACACAAATAAGGCTTGTAAGTATTAGGAAAGTTTTTACACTCATGTTTTATATTTCTTTAGCAAAATGTACACCGTTGGGGTAGACGAGTTCTCGAGTGGGGACCACGAACAGGCAAACGCAGCGTGGGACGCCCTCCTGCCCGCTGGACTGACGACCTTAGGCGGGTGGCGGGTAGTGTAAAGTAGTGTTTGGATGAGGAAGGCCGAGGACCGAGTGTTGTGGCGCTCCTTGAGAGATGCCTATGTCCAGCAGTGGATAATTATTGGCTGATGATGATGATAAAAATGTACACCAAAATTTTATACAGTGTGAAATTATCAGTCACATTCTTCTTAATAAGACCAACTGATCTAAAATCATGATAGAAACAGGTCTTCCTTCCTAGTAAAGTTACAGTTGAGTTGCTACGAACACTCGTAGCTCGAAGCTCGTAGCACTCGTTGTAGCTACTTGCTACGCCGGCGGTGGCATCGTAGCCATTTTGACCAATAATAATAATCGGTTTTTGAATCAAACTCCATAATATTTTACAATGAAAAATTACATTATTACATATTAACTAAATAAATATGTGGGGACATCTCACACACGGCCATCTGACCCCAACCTAGGTAGAACCTGTGTTATGAGTGTCGGACAGCTGATATATTATCTATACAAATACATAGGTAGATACTTACTAAAAATAAAATTATAAATATCAACATCAACACCCAAGATCCGAGTACAAATATCAGTCATTAAACAAAAATCTGCCACAACTGAGAATCGAACCCGGGACCTTCTGCTTAGCAGCCAGGGTCACTAACCACTACACCATTCAGCCGTCTATTGAGAATCAGAGTTTTTTATGTATCCTCTCTTCTATCTCCTAATACGGGCATATCTTATCGAGTGACGGTATACCTTGATCTATGTGCATAAATTCCGAATGCCACTAAGGGATAGATCCCTGCTATGGGAGCTTGGTCCAACAAGACATTTGGTGTAGTCAAAGTCAAAGTACGCTTACTTGTCAAACTCTACAGTAGAGTAACCTCTGAATTTCACCGGTCCATAATCCTCAGTAGCGACAGTGACGCAAAATTAAATTTTGAGTAAGTATACCGAAGCTCACATCTACACAGTAAATTTTCGCCCTGGGGTTAAATATTAATCATCGCTTGGGCCTAAATTTAGCAAAACTGGGTCACTTAAATTGTTAGAGAGGTTTCGAGTTTTGGACATTATAAATGGACTTCTTTTTCAGTGCTATGTTCAATGCTATGTATGTACCTATACTCACGGGCAATGAAAAGGTTCCACTGAGAAAAGCACCAAATTACTCCTAAACGGAAAAAGCTAACTTAATGACGCCTTCTGCAACATTGAAGTACATTTAACAGAGCATTACGATATTACCAACTAAAAACGGTAATATTGTGTCCAAATTTTAAATAAAATGTTTGAAGAAATTGGAATAGTTTGGTGTCGGAATTTTGGGAGTGTAACTTTTTCATTGCCTGTGACTCACTCTATTAGAGCATGAGCATTGCACAATAAGAATATTACTTTTATCTTATTACGGTAACATCCAATAGGAACCCGAGCATAAATTACAAATAACTTTTCGAAGAGTTTAAAAATTCTGAATATGAAAAATAAAATATATTGCAATATCGAAATCTTACAGTACTGAATTTTAAAAACTACCTGCTTTTTTTTGATGTGTTAATGGTGGTTTTTATAAAAATTAATATATTTATACTTCCGAATATTATAATCACGAAGAATTACCTACTTATTATTGCTATTGTAAAATACACGAACTATAAAATAATAATTCTTGCTTCAAAGATTCTTACTACCTAAGTGTCGGTTATAGTATACTAACTTCTGCACAATTTTAGGTAGGTACATAATTATCTGCCAATAATGGAAAGGATTGAGTACCTAGCTATTGAAAAAGACCTACGTCCGTCAACGGAACACAAAAGACTGCCGGATCGCTGATTAATTGACACCGAAATAGGCATTTGAAAGAGTCCCGAGACCCTGGAAAGAAGCCTATAGCCATAGGCATACGGTCGTAAGGGCTGCGCTAGTTAAGTTGATAACTGAACGACCAATCGTTGTCGCTCGATTGTGGAGTAAACAGTATAAAAAGTGGATAATAAAGTGTGTTTGACGGGCCTACTAAATGTTTTGCAGCGCTAAAATAACACTTTTGAAATATTCTTCAACCATTGGTGAATAAATTCAAGGAACTATTTTATGCTGCCCTTTGGTGGATAAGTTTTGTCAACTGATCTGTACTACACTTGATTAGACCATCGATTTTTAAATGAATAAGTACATTTTAATTAATCTATAAAAAGGAAAGCTCCAATAGAAAATTATCCAGATATCAATCTTGAAAAATTACAAATATGTAGTTACTATACAAAATTAATAATTGATTAAAAAAACTCATATTGCTGATTACATTTCGATTAAGAACAAACAAAAGCATAGATATTTTGTTATTCAAAAAATAGCGTAGCTGTTGCTACTCTCTATTGTGTGACCACCGAATGGTAAACACTAAAAATAACCAAAAAATATAAGTGATTTTAAGACCACTCTTAAAATGGACAGTGCTCCCGTGGATACCCTGACCAAATGTGGGCCAAAGCGTCCAAGCTGGACATACCTAGCTGGAGAGAGGCCAAGACTGCAGACCGTGATAGGAAGAACTGATAGAATTTTATGAATATTTGCACACATGCACGAAACCTGCGAATAGATATCAAAGGCCTATTTTAATTAAAGAAGTTTTTTTTCACAGTTGATAAAAAAAAGTTGTAATACCTCGTGCGCCATTTTAGGCCCGTTAGGCGTGGCAGTCATTAACCAGAGCACTTCAACTTTATAGGCCTTATAACACCATGGTATATAGACTAGGGCATGCAATACCGGAACAATTTTCAATACCGGTATTGAGTTCCGGTATTACAACTCAATACGGGGATCCCGGTATTAATACCGGTATTAGACTTCCTTGTAATAAATGGCATATACTGTGTTTAAAGGTCGTATACATCAAAATAAAACAAGAAAATGCAATCATATTCTGTATTTTGTTGTAGATTTTTACGAGAATTAAGTTTTAGAGTTTAAATTTTAGAATAAATATATAAAATATTTTTTTTACATCCGGTGCCGGTTTACGCATGGTCAACAGTAGATTTCTAGCAGCCGAAAACTGCATTAAACGGTTGGGAACAAGTGCGCTTTCACAGTATATAGGAACACAAGGCTAACTAAATCTTAATCGCTTTATTTAAGGCCTAAAAAAGTCCGATTCCGGTATTACTTCAATATCGGTATTAACTTCCAATACCGGTATTGAAAAAAGCGGGAATTTTGTCCGGGATCCCGGTATTACGGATACCGGTATTGCGGTATTGCATGCCCTAATATAGACCCGTATTTTGTCACCCGTAGCGTTTATAATGCATTTTTACAACATTACGATTAGGGCCTGTGGTTTTAGGGCTATTATTATGACCTTCGTGTAATTTCGGACAGATTATAATGAATCTATGATAGAGAAATGATTAACTGTAATAATAAAAAAATACTTTTGCAGGAGGTTTAAGTTAATAAAGTGAAGACAAGTGAAGTGCTGTTGAGTATATTATATAATAATAATATGTATATTCAAGTGACGAAATCGACAATAAAAATGCTGATAACATCGTATTCCACGGTACCAATGAGTCGTAAAAACGAAAATTTCTAAAAACTCAACTGAATGGAAAAAGGAAAACGGAAGTCAATCAGAGGCTCAAGCATAGGAGATATGTATATAAATATATAAGTATATAATCACGAAAAATATATCTCGTATATTAACAGAAATTCATCGACCAAACACAGCCTATAGATAATAAATTAATATCAGATCAATCAATTTAGAAATTACCACTTTCGTTGAAAATCTATCGTCATTGAATGTGTCAAATAACTAACGTGGGTCGGTTAAAAATGGCTGCCTCATCGAGTGGAGAGTATTTGATAGACAACCATATCGACCCTGAGTTACTGCAAATACTTAAACCTCTGAATTTATTTCAATCCTTATTTTTAGTACCACGTTACCGAGTGCGGGATAATTTTGTCACGCCGCACTCGCCCAAATTCAAACTTTTATCTTACCTAGTGGCGATTTCAACTTTCTCGTTGTATTGCTTATCAATCAGTCAGTTTGTCTTCAACTATATTATTATAGCTATAAATATAATTTGTAGAGTAGTATGCTGTATTGGCCATGTGATACTTATATTGTTGAATGGACAGCAAAGTGATTTGAATGTAATGCTGTTAAGGAAACTTCAAGAAGTGATAAAGAAGCTAAAATGCGGTGAAGTGTACTCTGGGCTAGCACGGAATAATTGGCTGCTGTTGATCACAAATACTCTCGTTTCCACGGCGTTTCTATGTTACAGTGTTCACACAAGAGTGTTATTGAAAAACCTTTATCTTGGAATGATCTTAATTTTTGATGTTCACATGATTTACGCTGTGTGTATTTTGAAAATTATGGTTCGCGTTTTTGCACGTTTCATTGGAAATGTTGAAGGGTTTCTACAACATCGCATAGATTCTAAACCTAAAGAGATCGAGTGCAACGAGATTTTGAAAACATTCAGACAGATTTTACACATTTATGATATGTATCAAAAGATTTTTCAAGCAGCGGTAAGTGATATTATTAAATAAAATTAACGATAAAATTCAGGTTTAAAATTGTGATTTGTATGTTTCAGATTCTTTTTAGCTTTATAAAAGTATTCTTACAATGTTTTTTGATTGTCAAAATTGCACTTTATGCTTCTGGGAATACGTATTCAAATGTAAGTTTTTTCACAATAAATTCATAATTCAATCGATTGATACCTCACTGTATTAAATGCAAAGTGATAAATAAGGACATGATAGGACATGCAATATACTTTTTTATAAATGATTTAAAGAAACCATGACACGACATTTAAATGAGACACGTGACACTTTATCCAGACATTGTAAAACCTAATTTGCTGTAAAAACTTAGAGCTTATTAAACTTTATACATATATTATATTGGTACTTGGTCAGACAGAATCAAAGTCAATAAGTATTTTTATTCCTGTTTCAGATGTCTGCTTTATATTTTACAATTGCAGTCACACTAGTAAGTCAATTGCTGAATTCCTACTTATGTTATTTGTGTGCAAAATTTTACACATGTATGGATTACTTGAGAGGAATTTGTCTGTGTACGCAAACGGTTGAACATCACACATGTAAGTATATTTTTGCATCATAATTTATATTATTGTAATTATTGTAATACTAATAACACTTGAGATCCACCTGTATAATAATGCTAAGTTCCTCTATTTCGACAGGGCCATCTTAACAGACCATTATTATTATTATTAATGTTTTTATTCATTATAAAATACATATTTTAATTTACATCACTTTGCCAAACTGCATGCAAGCAGTAACTACCCATTTCAATAGACCTGCCCCCGTATTTTGTAACTTTTTGAGAGTTAGCAACCGGTGATAATTGGTATCAACTTAGAGACTTATTAACCGAAAATACCAAAAATCTTAGTGAAAGAAATATGCAAGAAGCCCACCAATATATCCTTACATTCAACATAAACGTTTGTGAAATCAGATAAATCAGTAAAAAGTTATTAATTAATAATGCTCTAAGTTGTCAGCCATTTTATACCAACCAACCCTACTCGGAGTTCATAATACGGCGGCTGATATCACAATCATACATAAACAACTTAAAACTGCTAGGATCAAAGACATTTCCATACTTCATAAAGCCATCCATCATACAGAGCTTCAGAAAAAGGGTGCTCTCAACAATCCATATGTTATCGTATGATAATTATAAACTCACTTCTAGATGAGCAGCGCAAGCTTGGCAAGAACATCCTGCGTGTGTCTAGAACGTTCCAGAAGCTGTCAGCGTGCGGGCTGTTCGCCGTGCAGCCGGCGCTGCTGCTGCGGCTGTGCGGCGTGCTGCTCACACTCACGCTCATGCTGCTGCAGCTCGTGCTGCTGTGAACAATGAAGAAGGATTTCATTTTGAAGTTATAGAAATTGAAAACCTATGTGATGGTGATAATAATAAGAACTCTCATTTACAAAAATAATAATAAAGTTTATAAATATGACCGATTTTGGAAACTTTTGATTTAATAAGTGTGAATGTAGGTAATAGTTATTAAAACCAACGAAAGAAATACTTATCCACTGAAAAAAAATATATCATAGAAAGCCAAATAACAATAATGATTAATATAATCCAAGAGACATAGATTGATTGATAAAAAAGTGAGTAATAAATCATACAATTTACAAATTACCACTTCTGATGACTGAAATTGGAATGCCTTTGGTAAATATCAATCGTCACTGGACTGGTAATGTAATTTCGTCTGAAAAAACTTTAAAATATAAATACACACACAGACGAATCAAAAATTGAGAACATCGTTCATTTTTTGGAGTCACTTAAAATGTCGTCCGCATCTAGTAAAGTAGAATATTTGATAGACAACCACATAGACCCTGAGTTAGTGCAAATACTAAAACCCCTGAATTTATTTCAATCACTAATGTTAGTACCACGATATCGAGTGCGGGATAATTTTATCACGCCCCACTCACCAAGATTCAAGATTTTTTCGTATCTAGTAGCGGTTTTTACCATCATTATGTATTCTATATCAATACGCCAGTATTTCTTTGACTACTTTTTTTTAGCTATAAATATTTTATTCAGAATAGTGTGCTGCTTTTCACACGTGATCCTTATAGTACTGAACGGACAGCAAAGTGATTTGAATGTCATGATGTTAAGGAAACTTCAAGAAGTGATTAAGAAGTTAAAGTGCAGTGAAGTGTATTCCGGGCTGGCACGGAATAATTGGCTGTTGCTGATCAGTTATTTTTTTGTCACCATTTATTATCTATGTTCGCGCGCATATTCCGGCAAATCTTTGAGAAATGTGTACCTTGGAATGATAGTAATTTTTGATTTGCACATGATATATGCCGTGTGTATTCTTAACATTATGGTTCGTGTTTTTGCACGTTGGATCAGAAATATTGAGGAGTTTCTTAAAGATCCTTTTACTGAATGTAATGAAAATGATTGCAATGACTATATGAGAACTTTCAGAATGATTTTACAAATCTATCAAATGTTTCAAAAGCTTTTTCAAGCATCGGTTTGTATATTTTTATTTCTTTATTTTATTATTTCAAAAGCTTAGTTTTGCCTGTTTTATTTTATTTTATACAGGGTGTTAACTAGAATGCGTTTGAGCGGGAAATGGGGGTTAGTATTAGTCTAACCAAGCACGTTTCTAAGAAAAAAAACATCAGAATCTCGAATATTTATGTTTAAAGTCTAAAGTAAAGTGGAAAGTTTTACCTTAATCAAAAACATGGTCACCCTACACAAACACATAACCAATGAGACATTCGATTGCAAAAGAACACACACTGTAAATTTGTTATCAACTTCACTTTTCATAATTTATTTGATGTAACTATGATTGTAATTAATTACACAGTAGGTAATAACAATTATTAAATAAAATTGAAATTATTCATGGTGATTAATGACATACTAATCAACAATTAAACAGCTGATTGTCATAAAGTTTGATAGATCGTACAGAATATAATTTATGACTTTCTAGGAGCTCAGAACAATAATTAAACCTTTTTACTCAGAATAAGGTAAGCGTTTAGTATTCACCCTTGATACTTACCACATTTTATTTTTCTTTTATTACCTAAAGATGCGTACAGACCGGCCCAACGAACGTCCACCGATGGACATTTATCATACATAATACAGGGGCAGATTGAGCAACGAAGGTCAACAAAACCCGTTCTTTGGCGTTCGTTTGGCCGGTCTGTATGCAGCTAAAGTTAAAAGACCACAATGCATAACAGGGTCTACTTCAATGACGAATTGGTTTACTTACACTCGCTCATCTCGATTTGTGTTGTGTACTTGCGATTGAGACGTCTTTGATGACGAATAGTACGGAAATCCTCATAATAAGTATGGCCTCACTTTAAATACCAGTAGAATAATAACAATCTCGCGTATCATAACCATCGAGTATTTATGATAGTCATTACCTTCTCTGTGGATCTAGTCTGTCAGTCAGTCATTGTTGTTTACTTGTTTACAATAATTTTTTTACAATTATTACCTAAAAGGGAAAAGGTACCTACAATTCTATCTTTTGATTACCAAGCCTTGTTCCTCATTTCGTTTTATGTTGTGCTGTGCTGTGAATACGTGTGACCTATGTTATGAAGCATAAAATGAAAATGTTCTGTATTCATAAAAGATAATTGTGTATCAATAAAGTGATACTTATGGAGTAAAATGAAATGTCTACAATGGATTGGGTACTTTGAGTACCCAAAATCTCGGTAGGTACCTTGACGATGTGGCTCCACAAGTGTGGTGCAGATGCACGCATACTTTTTTATTAACCTTGGCTTTGAATTGTTTGGCCTTGATCTTGGCTTTCAAGTTCATGGTCATTCTGTCAAACGTACCTAAACCTGAATAGGGTGACTATGAAATTTTAAAATGTACTAAATAAAACTGTTTTATGTTGGTCAGCTTAAAGCAAATAAAATACGTTTTTTAATGTCTTATCGTGTTCAGTATCATCAGCTGTATCTACCATTTCCCGCTCCAACGCAATTAAGTTAACACCCTGTATATTGTTGTGTGGGTAAAATCTTCTGGACTTCTACCTAACAACATTATAATGATTGCGTTTTTTCAGATTCTCCTCAGTTTTATCAAAGTGTTTCTACATTGTTTCTTGACTGTCAAAATTGTAGTTTACTATGACCAAAATAATTCACATGTAAGTTCTCTGTGTTACCACAAAAACCTTACACCATTTTTAACATGGCATTATTAAATATGAATAATGTTGCTTTATCGGTTTATTCAAATTCTTTTGCGATATTTCCTATCACATTGGGATATTAAGATTATTTACTTAGATTACCTGCGTAGTGTAGTGCTTACAGTATGTTTATTTAATTTAAAAAAAATGGTTTCAGCCATCTGTCGTATATTTCTTCGCTTTGATGAACCTTATGAGTCACATCCTGAACTCCTACTTAACTTATTTGTGCGAAACCTTCTACCAATCAATGGCTCACTTGAGAATGATTTGTCTGTGCACCCAAACATTGGACCATCATTCATGTATGTATATTGTACAGCATAAAATTTATTACATTCAAAACATAAAATTCTGTGTTCTAAATTATTGGCTTATGCTCTGTCCATTATATTATTGGTTTTTAGACATTCGAAATCCCATACATATTTGACGACTGCAAAGGAAAACCAACTTTACTTACAAGACATAAGTAAACGTCAAAAATACAATAACATAGTGGAAGCTCTATAGATGTCTCATTTTCTATAGTCAGAATAAAAGTTTTAGCCGCCTCAATATTTAAATTGTTGGCTCTCTCTCCCTCTTGACATAAATTTAGGAAAAATTATAACTATTCCGATGGGCCAAATCTTTCCCCCACGATTCAATCCGAAAGTTTTGTCACCTGGCAATGACAAAAAACTCAATAACAAGAGCGGATAATATAAGTACAGAGCGAAAAGTAAAAATGCATGTTTGATGTTTTGTTCCAGATGAGAAGCGCAAGCTCAGTAAGAACATTCTGCGTGTGTCTAGAACGTTCCAGAAGCTGTCAGCGTGCGGGCTGTTCGCCGTGCAGCCGGCGCTGCTGCTGCGGCTGTGCGGCGTGCTGCTCACACTCACGCTCATGCTGCTGCAGCTTGTGCTGCTGTGAACAAAGAAGAAGAAAGAATTAAAAAAGAAATTATGACGGCGATAATAATAAAAACATACTTAACTACATATTTTTACTAACCACAATTCATAAAAATAAATGATGGCATTGATAAGTCCGGTACCTATTACTTTCTGATCTGATAAGTATTAATGTACACTACCCAAATTGAAAGTAATCTATGAATTTCAATTTACGTAGCCACACTACCCATTGTGAAATAGACCGAACAATTGAACATTGAGAACATAATGACAGAAAAAAATATGTGAAATAATCCTTGGGCAAATAATAGATTGACTGCTAAAGACATGATAAATAATAAGATTCACAAATTACGTCTTGTATTTAACCTTACGCTTTTTGTAAATAAACTTGAAAGTATAAATATGTCAGCTTGGTCTAGTAAAGTAGAGTATTTGATAGACAACCACATTGACCCTGAATTACTCCAAGTACTAAAACCCCTGAATTTATTTCAAACACTTATGCTAGTACCACGATATCGAGTACGGGATAATTTTGTCACGCCTCATTCGCCGAGATTCAAGTTTTTTTCGTACCTAGTAGCGATGTTTACCATGATTTTGTATTGTGTATCAATATACCAGAACATGATCACTGTAAAACAAGCTATAAATATTATATTCCGAATCGTGTGCTGCATATCACACGTGGTCCTGATATTATTGAATGTACAACACAGTGATTTGAATGTAATGCTGTTAAGGAAACTTCAAGAAGTGATAAAGACGCTAAAGTGCACTGAAGTGTACTCGGGGCTAGCACGGAATAATTGGCGGCTGTTGGTCACGTATTTTCTTTTCAATGTGTTGTTTTTATGGTCTATTGTGTATTCAGGGAGTTTTTTGAGAAACTTTTATCTTGGAATGGTTTTAATTATTGATATTCATATGATTTATGGTTTATGTATTCTTAACATTATGGTGCGTGTTTTTGCACATTGGATCAGAAGTATTGAAAAATTTCTTCAAGATCCCATCGCTGTACGTATTGAAAATGAGTGCTGTGATTATATTTCAGTTTTCAGATCTATTTTACAAATATATTACATGTTTCAAAAGATTTTTCAAGTAGTGGTTAGTACATAATACGAAAATTATTCAATTTGATAATGTTTTGATTATATTTATATTCGTAAACGACAATATTCTTACTTTGGTTTTGTCATTTCAGATTCTCCTCAGTTTTGTAAAAGTGTTTTTGCTTTGTTTTTTGACTCTCAAAATTGTACTTTATCTCGTGATAAAGCATTCGCCACAAAAATTTCGCCAGTAAGTACCTAGTAAAGCATTATTTTTCTTTATTACTATAATATTTGTCTACATACACTAGGTATTAAAAGGTAGATACCTAATATTGGAATAAGCATGACAAAAACGTTTTGAACCAAGCATGTAAGCCTTCGAGATCGCCATAGTTGAAAGTAATAATACATGTCAGGATTGGAACATTCGGTTTTTCAAATAAAACGCGAAGGCCTTATCCCTAAAAGGTAAAAATCAAGGATAGAGGATTTTGAACATAGGTTCCAAGGGAGAAAAATATTGCCACGACCTCTGGCTCTAAACAAATCTGGATAACTTTCAGAAACTTGTATCATTTTGTATATAATTTGTACTACCTAACAATAATTGCGTGTTGGCCATAGCTGTTAAGCATTATTGTTTTTTATAATAAATAAATAAATGAACATGTCAATATTTCTTTTTTCAGCCATCTGTGGTATATTTTTTCACCATGATGAACCTAATGAATCATGCCCTGAATTCGTATTTAACTTACTTGTGCGCATTTCTTTACAAATCAATGAATGACTTGAGAGCAGTTTGTCTGTGCACACAAACAATTAACCGGCACTCGTGTAAGAATAACTCATTTTTTATTGTCTATAATTATATCATCATCAGCGAGCTGTGATCTAAATTTTAATGCTAGACAGAAGCTTTTTTAAATCTTTGCTTTATGCTGGTGTTAATATCAATATGTAACATGTAAAAATGGTTCAAGATTTCATGTCATAATTGTGTCCATGACTAGTCAAAGGCCACTGCAAAATACAACTTTCCATACATTAACGTAATGATAGTATAAAATAATTCATCTAATTTTTTATATATTTAAAAAAATATTCCAGATGAGCAGCGCAAGCTTGGAAAGAACATTCTGCGTGTGTCTAGAACGTTCCAGAAGCTGTCAGCTTGCGGGCTGTTCGCCGTGCAGCCGGCGCTGCTGCTGCGGCTGTGCGGCGTGCTGCTCACACTCACGCTCATGCTGCTGCAGCTCGTGCTGCTGTGAACAATGAAAAAGGATTACATTTTGAAGTTATAGAAATTGAAAACCTATGTGATGGCGATAATAATAAGAACTCTCATGTACAAAAATAATTATAAAGTTTATAAATATGACCGATTTTGGAAACTTTTGATTTAATAAGTGTGAATGTAGGTAATAGTTATTAAAACCAACGAAAGAAATACTTATCCACTGAAAAAAAAAATATCATAGAAAGCCAAATAACAAAAATGATTAATATAATCCAAGAGACATAGATTGATTGATAAAAAAAGTGAGTAATAAATCATACAATTTACAAATTACCACTTCTGATGACTGAAATTGGAATGCCTTTGGTAAACATCAATCGTCACTGGACTGGTAATGTAACTTCGTCTGAAAAAACTTTAAAATATAAGTATATACACAGACGAATCAAAAATTGAGAAAATCTTTCATTTTTTGGTGTCACTTAAAATGTCGTCCGCATCTAGTAAAGTAGAATATTTGATAGACAACCACATAGACCCTGAGTTAGTGCAAATACTAAAACCCCTGAATTTATTTCAATCACTAATGTTAGTACCACGATATCGAGTGCGGGATAATTTTATCACGCCCCACTCACCAAGATTCAAGATTTTTTCGTATCTAGTAGCGGTTTTTACCATCATTATGTATTCTATATCAATACGCCAGTATTTCTTTGACTACTTTTTTTTAGCTATAAATAATTTATTCAGAATAGTGTGCTGCTTTCCACACGTGATCCTTATAGTACTGAACAGACAGCAAAGTGATTTGAATGTCATGCTGTTAAGGAAACTTCAAGAAGTGATTAAGAAGTTAAAGTGCAGTGAAGTGTATTCCGGGCTGGCACGGAATAATTGGCTGTTGCTGATAAGTTATTTTTTTGTCACCATTTATTATCTATGTTCGCGCGCATATTCCGGCAAATCTTTGAGAAATGTGTACCTTGGAATGATAGTAATTTTTGATTTGCACATGATATATGCCGTGTGTATTCTTAACATTATGGTTCGTGTTTTTGCATATTGGATCAGAAATATTGAGGAGTTTCTTAAAGATCCTTTTACTGAATGTAATGAAAATGATTGCAATGACTATATGAGAACTTTCAGAATGATTTTACAGATCTATCAAATGTTTCAAAAGCTTTTTCAAGCATCGGTTTGTATATTTTTATTTCTTAATTTTACATTTTCGAAAGCTTAGTTTTTGCCTGTTTTATTTTATTTTATATATTTTTGTGTGGATAAAATCCTCTGGACTTCTACCTAACAACATTATACTGATTGCGTTTTTTCAGATTCTCCTCAGTTTTATCAAAGTTTTTCTGCATTGTTTCTTGACTGTCAAAATTGTAGTTTACTATGACCAAAATAATTCACATGTAAGTTCTCTGTGTGACCACAAAAACCTTACACCATTTTTAACATGGTAATTAATGATGATGAATGCTGCTTTATCGGTTTATTCAAATTCTATTGCGATATTTCCTATCACATTGGGATATTTAGATTATTTACTTGGATTACCTGCGTAGTGTAGTGCTTGCATTATGTTTGTTTAATTTAATAAAACTGTTTTCAGCCATCTGTCGTATATTTCTTCGCTTTGATGAACCTTATGAGCCATGTCCTGAACTCCTACTTAACTTATTTGTGCGAAACCTTCTACCAATCAATGACTCATTTGAGAATGGTTTGTCTGTGCACCCAAACATTGGACCATCATTCATGTATGTATATTTTGTAGAGTATAAAATGTATTACATTCAAAACATAAAATTCTGTGTTCCAAATTATTGGCTTAGTTCTCTCATTTTTTAATAATTAGAATTAAAGTTTTAGCCACCTCAATATTTAAATTGTTGTCTCTGTCTCTACTCTTTGTAAAGTGACATAAATTCAGGGAAAATCATAATTATTCTGATGGGCCAAATCTTTCCCCCACGATTCAATCGGAGCGGATAATATAAGTACAGAGCAAAAAGTAAAAATGCATGTTTGATGTTTTGTTCCAGATGAGAAGCGCAAGCTCAGCAAGAACATTCTGCGTGTGTCTAGAACGTTCCAGAAGCTGTCAGCGTGCGGGCTGTTCGCTGTGCAGCCGGCGCTGCTGCTGCGGCTGTGCGGCGTGCTGCTCACACTCACACTCATGCTGCTGCAGCTCGTGCTGCTGTGAAAAAAGAAGAAGGACTTCTCTTTAAAGCTATGGAAATTTAAAACCAATGTGATGACGATAATAATTAAAACTCATCAGTTTTAAAAAGTACTTAATCATATTTTTACTTACCACAATTCATTAAAATATGATGGTGTTGATAAGTCCGGTACCTATTTATTACTTTCTGATCTGATAAGACTTAATGAACACTACCTTAATTGAAGGTAATCTATGAATTTCAATTTACGTAACCACACTACCCATTGTGAAATAGACCGAACAATTGAACATTGAGAACATAATGACAGAAAAAATATGTGAAATAATCCTTGTCGGGCAAAGAATAGATTGACTGCCAAAGACATGATAAATAAAAAGATTCACAAATTACGTCTTGTATTTAACCTTACGCTTTTTGTAAATAAACTTGAAAGTATAAATATGTCAGCTTGGTCTAGTAAAGTAGAGTATTTGATAGACAACCACATCGACCCTGAATTACTCCAAGTACTAAAACCCCTGAATTTATTTCAAACACTTATGCTAGTACCACGATATCGAGTGCGGGATAATTTTGTCACGCCTCATTCACCGAGATTCAAGTATTTTTCGTACCTAGTAGCGATGTTTACCATGATTTTGTATTGTGTATCAATATACCAGAACATCATCACTGTAAAACAAGCTATAAATATTATATTCCGAATCGTGTGCTGCATATCACACGTGGTCCTGATATTATTGAATGTACAACACAGTGATTTGAATGTAATGCTGTTAAGGAAACTTCAAGAAGTGATAAAGACGCTAAAGTGCAGTGAAGTGTACTCGGGGCTAGCACGGAATAATTGGCTGCTGTTGATAACGTATTTTCTTTTCAATGTGTTGTTTTTATGGTCTATTGTGTATTCAGGGAGTTTTTCGAGAAACTTTTATCTTGGAATGGTTTTAATTATTGATATTCATATGATTTATGGTTTATGTATTCTTAACATTATGGTGCGTGTTTTTGCACATTGGATCAGAAGTATTGAAAAATTTCTTCAAGATCCCATCGCTGTACGTATTGAAAATGAGTGCTGTGAATATGTGACAACTTTCAGAACTATTTTACAAATATATCACATGTTTCAAAAGCTTTTTCAAGTAGCGGTTAGTAAATAAGAGTGGATGAATATCAAACTGCCATATGTCCACCTACCCGAAAAATTGACTTTTTGATTTGGTCGTGTTCTCCGTTATAATGTCAGTTTGACTATTCCCTTCAAAATCCAATAAGTGTAAGGCATTCATGAGAAAAAAACCGTTAAAAAGGTAAGTTTTTTTCAAATCCGATTAAGTCTCAACGTTTCGCATTTCAAATACTAACAAGTCCATTGCGGCCAATCACAGAACGTTATTTTTTAACATGGCGTCAGTCTTGCTGGGAATTTCGTGGTTGTGGTTTGCGCTCTTAGTGTTTTTTAACTAAAATGAATGAAAATGTGGATCAAATTGTTATTGTTGAGCTCGCAATAGAAACAGGTTGAAGACTATAGCTAAGAAAGTAAGGAAAACTATGGCGAAGTAAGTTTAAAACCCCTTTTTTCCAACCCGCGTAGCATTTTCGTAGTAAGCACAGGGCATTATCGGGAAGAATATACAGTAGGTATCTACGTTTTGGCCAGGTTTTATTTTTTTCTACCTCTATTACCTATTTACCTTCCATTTTGTATAACTTTTAAAGAGCCAGTTGATTTTGTAAAATAAAAACGTTAAAAAATATTCATCGGTATTATTCAAACAACTATAAGTCCTTAAGATTCATATCAAATCAGCATTAGTCCTGTATGGGCATATCAAATTGCTATAAGTCCAAACTGTTTTTTTAACATTTCCGCATTTCTATGAGAGTTATAATGGATTTGTTTATTAAAATACATTCCTAAGGTCACAAGTCAACTGATTAAATCACGGGAAGTGATTGAAGCACGTAACAATG
This sequence comes from Plutella xylostella, assembly GCF_932276165.1. Classification (NCBI taxonomy): domain Eukaryota; kingdom Metazoa; phylum Arthropoda; class Insecta; order Lepidoptera; family Plutellidae; genus Plutella; species Plutella xylostella. Next base: position 8,223,528 of record NC_064000.1, on the reverse strand, counting down.
AATTAAACGTAATTCAAGTGAATCTGCATAGGTCTAAACTGGCAACCGCAGAACTATACCAGGTGGCAATGGAGACAAAAGTTTCAATAGCTCTTGTTCAAGAACCCTACGTGGGAAAACATGGCTATATGAAACAACAGCCAGGAACACGCCTTATCCAGTGTACCCTAAACCGACAAAAGCCAGTAAAGGCAGCCATCATCGTCTTCGGCGACTTGCTAGAGGTAATCCACGATCCACAGCTGGTGACAGAAACCGAAGCAGCAGCCGTGGCGATCGGAGGGGGGACAAAACTGGGCCTGGTATCAGTTTACTTTGAGGGGGATCAGGACATAGATCCATACATTGAAAGGACTAAAACATTCTGCGAAAAATTGAACACGCGAAACCTCATTGTAGCAGGCGACGTTAACGCATGGAGTCACTGGTGGGGAAGCGTCTCGGAAAATGACAGAGGGGTGGCGTACAGCTCATTCCTAACAGAAATTGACCTCCAAATTCTCAACACAGGAGACACACCAACTTTCGAAACCTACAGAAATGGAAAAATCTGCAAAAGTACGGTAGATGTCACCGCCTGTAGCACGTCACTTCTGGGTAAGATCGAGGACTGGAAAGGCAAACTTAATAACTTCTGACCACAACGCAATCACCTTTACACTGCGAACGGGAAAGGCACTAGAACACCTAAAGCCAATCACAACGCGTATGTATAATACCAAAAAGGCGAACTGGTCGAAATTTGCGTCAAAACTAAAATCCCTCCTGGTTGAGAAAAATATCACAACCACGTCCGTACAAGAGTGTGACAATCCAGAAGATCTTGAAAATATGATCTCAACGTACACTGAAGCCATCCACGAAGCCTGCGAAACGTCCATCCCAACCGCAGGAAAATGGAAAGGGGAACCCAAACCCCCGTGGTGGTCAAAGTCGCTTGAAGATCTCAAAAAAGATGTGTTGAGGAAAAAAAGAAGAATAAGGAATGCTGCTGCAAGCAGAATGCCGTATGTCATAGCGGAATACCAAAAAACTAAACAAGAATACTCCGAAAAAGCCGAGAAAGCCCAAATAGAGAGCTGGAAGGAGTTCTGCACGACTCAGGAAAAAGAAAGCATGTGGGACAAAATCTACAGGGTGATAAAGAAAACCTCAGGCAGGCAGGAAGACATGCTCCTCAGAGACACTGCGGGCAACACTTTATCCCCACAACAGTCAGCAGAACTCCTAGCAACGACGTTTTACCCAGATGACTCCGAAAGCACCGACCAACCATTCCATGCGGAACTGAGAGAAAAAACCAAGGAAATACCACGGGAACATCTAAGAGATAACGACCCACCCTTTACAACTGTGGAACTCGACCTTGCGCTACAAGCAATGAACCCAAAAAAAGCCCCAGGACCCGATGGCTTCACTGCCGACATCTGTGGCGCAGCCATCCAGTGCGAGAGGGAGGTGTTTATGGCGATAGCCAATAAATGCTTATCATTTAGACACTTCCCATCGCAATGGAAAACGGCGCACGTGGTGATCTTGCGGAAAGCTAGCAAAGAGGACTACACGCACCCAAAATCCTACAGACCTATAGGGCTACTCTCAGTTCTCGGAAAAATAGTTGAAAAACTAATGGTCGCTCGCCTACAGTGGCATATCTTACCGACGCTCAACAAAAACCAGTACGGCTTTATGCCCCAGAGAGGTACCGAGGACGCTCTCTATGACCTTGTAGCACACCTAAGAGAGGGAATGAACACCAAAAAATTGTTGTACTTATCTCCTTGGACATAGAGGGCGCCTTCGACAACGCATGGTGGCCCGCTTTAAAACATCAACTGGCAAAAAAAAGGTGCCCACAAAATCTGTACGAGATGGTATGCTCATATCTCAGTGACCGAAAGATCAAGGTCAACTACGCTCGAGCGGCATGTGAGAAGGGGACCACTAAGGGATGTGCCCAAAGCTCCATAGGAGGACCAACTTTCTGGAACATCATCCTCGACTCACTGTTGCACAAACTAGAGGCTGAAGGAGTGTATTGTCAAGCATTCGCAGATGACGTGGCCCTTGTCTTCACAGGTCTAGCAGTAAAAACCCTAGAGGTGTCGGCTAACAAAGTACTCGATAAAATAGTGGAATGGGGAACTCGCAACAAACTCAACTTTGCACCACATAAGACCAACGCGATGCTGTTAACGAAGAAGTTGAAATACGATTTGCCCCAACTATTCATGGCTGGTACAAAGATAAACCTCGTAGAGGAAATAAAACTGTTGGGCCTCATCATAGACCGCAGGTTAACTTTCAAAGCTCACATAACCGCTCAGTGTAAAAAGGCAGCAGACATTCACAAACAGCTAGCACGCGCAGCGAAGGTAACCTGGGGACTAAACGGTGAAATTGTGAGGACAATCTACATCGCAGTAGTGGAGCCCATCATGACATACGCCGCAAGCGTCTGGTCACAAGCCGTCGAACTGGAAAGTAACAAAAAACAACTTTTCTCGCTACAAAGAGATTTCGCACAAAAAATATGTAAAGCCTACCGAACAGTGTCGCTCACATCTGCACTGGCACTGTCGGGCTTGCTGCCTCTCGATCTCAGAATACAGGAGGCAGCAAATCTGTACAAATCAAAAAAACTCTTGTCAGCTGACTACCTCCCACCTGGCAAAGATCTCGAACGGAATGTAGGGTACTTGGACTTACCACATCCGTCCACACTTACCTCTACCAAGTACGAGATCCTTGAAAACACCACCCTGCTGGACACCGGCTCCCAAATCTTCACGGATGGAAGCAAGATAGAGGGAAAAGTCGGCGCCGCCCTAAGTTGGTGGGAGGATGGCAAAGAAAAACTGTCCGAGACTTTTGGTCTCCACCCATCGTGCACGGTCTTCCAATCGGAACTTTATGCACTTCACAGGGCAACAAAACTGGTGAGCTCTAGCACGGATAAAAAAGTGAACATCTTGAGCGACTCGAGATCATCACTCGATCTGCTCCAAAATCCGAAACTCAGCCACCCCCTGGCAAGAAGCATAAAGGAAAACATTGCGAGGGCTGTGAGCGATGGCGGAGAGATACAAATGTTCTGGCTGAGGGCGCACGTAGGAACTGCCGGGAACGAAAGAGCTGATGAGCTCGCCAAAACAGCGGCACTACACAGCACCTCCCACGACTATGACAAAGTCCCCCTGTCCTATGTCAGAAAAAAGATCAGAGAGGAATCGGTCCGAAAATGGCAAGATCGATACGCGACCTCGAGTACAGGAGCAGTCACGCGTAAATTTCTACCGGATGTCAACCAAGCATACCGAATTACGCGAACTTCTAAATTGACCCCCGCTCACGTACAAATGCTGACCGGACACGGGGGGATAGGAGAATATTTGTACAGATTCAAACTTAAAGGAAGCCCTGGATGTGATTGCGACCCCAACATCAGTGAATCGGTATGGCACATCATTCTGGACTGCCCCCGTTTTCTTGCTGCAAGACATGATCTGGAGACACTGATAGACAGGAACTTGGTGGAGTCGGAATTAAAAGATATTCTGGCAGACACCAATCACAGACCTCATTTCCCCCATGGATGTTGCATACGCCCTAAAGGAAGTATACTCAGGCATATACGCAGCCACAGCGCGCATCCAATCCCTGCAGCTGAAAAGGTTAACAGACGCAGTAATTCCCAAATCCCAAACCAACACTCTGTTCCTGGTGCATACACAGGAAGAAAAAGAGACCTTGACCAGCCAAGGGTATGGTGAAGGAATGGGCTCACGCGTCCTAACCATACACGAAGCACAGGGATTGACGTACGAATCCGTTATTATCATTAGAACAAAAGATAAAATAAAGCTGCATGATAGCGTACCTCACGCAGTAGTGGCGCTGTCGAGGCACACCACCACCTGCACCTACTATGCGGATGACACCGAGGACGCTATCGGCAACCTCGCTAAAACGGCAATAACAGCGCCAAAGAAACGCATCCTCGAGTACAATCTAAAAATGGCAGTTAAGAATCGAGACGAAGAGGTCATTGCACTTTCTGGGGAAATGTTAAGAAGGCATAACGGGGCGGAATAAAACATAAAATATAATTTTGGTTAAGAGCGCAAAATATAGGCCAAATTGATTATTATATAATTATTATAAAAAACTAACAATTAAAATAAGTTATCTTTAAGAACAGAGTCACACACTAACATCAGGCAAAACATGACCTATAACGACTGAGGGGCCGAGCCATTGCCAGGTGTCTACTAAGTTCTCCGAAGAAAGCTGGCACTGGCCCTGTCCTTCTTAAGTTTGTTGCCATTACTAATGTAAGTGTGACTCTGAAAACCATTAATAAAAAAAAAAGGAAAAAAAAAAAGAAAAAAAAAAGACATTTCTTGTATAATGAGATACACGGCTGGGGGTTTTTAGTCGGTTAACGCCCGACACTACCTGGGTCCTCTTCCCAGGTGTCCATGTGGATTTTCCCCCAGCAGTGGAAAAAAAAAAGAGAAAAAGAACAATATATATATAAAAGAAAGAATATATAAACTAAAGACAAAATAAATATATATAAAAGATAATATATATAAACTAAACTTCCTTACCGAGTAGAAAGTAGATAAAAGAATTAAAAACTATCTCATAAAAATTACCACTCTTCAAAAGGCACGGACGTAAAGTCTGTGGAGTGATAATCATTTACTAAAAAAAAAAAAAAAAAAAAAATCACGGGGCAAGTTCTATGACCATTAAAATAATAGAGAAAACAAAAACCTCCATTTCCCAAATTTTGCGTGGAGGTGACTTATGGTAATTTCATATTCATCCACTCAATATGAAAATGAATAAATTTTTCTAATGTTTTGATTATATTCATATTTGTAAACGACAATATTCTTACTTTAGTTTTGTCATTTCAGATTCTCCTCAGTTTTGTAAAAGTGTTTTTGCTTTGTTTTTTGACTCTCAAAATTGTACTTTATCACGACCCAAAAATTTCGCCAGTAAGTACCTAGTAAAGCATTATTTTTCTTTATTATTATAATAATTATTTGTCTCTATAAACTAGGTATTAATAGGTAGATACCTAAATTTGGAATAAGCATGACAAGAAAGTTACAACAGTTTTGGCAAAAACGTTTTGAACCAAGCGTTTAAGCCTTCGAGATCGCTATATTTGAGAGTACCTAATAAACTATTGGTACCTACATGTCAGGATTGGAACATTCGGTTTTTTCAAATAAAACGCCAAGGCCTTATCCCTAAAAGGTAAAAATCAAGGTTAGCGGATTTTGAACATAGGTTCCAAAGGAGAAAAATATTGCCACGACTTCTTGCTCAAAACAAATCTGGATAACTTTCAGAAACTTATATCATTTTGTATATAATTTGTACTACCTAACAATAATTGCGTGTTGGCCATAGCTGTTAAGGCCTCTACACACCAAAGCCGGTGACCCGGCAGCTCAGGCCGCCGGCTCAACCCGCCGGCCTCATTTTGTACAATCATTCCTCATTTTGTACTATGTTAACCCGCCGGCACTAGGCCGCCGGGCTATGCCGCCGGGTCAGCGGCTTTGGTGTGTAGAGGCCTTTAAGCATTATTGTGTTTTTTATAATAAATAAACATGTCAATATTTCTTTTTTCAGCCATCTGTGGTATATTTTTTCACCATGATGAACCTAATGAATCATGCCCTGAATTCGTATTTAACTTACTTGTGCGCATTTTTTTACAAATCTATGAATGACTTGAGAGCAGCTTGTCTATGCACACAAACAATTAACCGTCACTCGTGTAAGTATAACACATTTTTATAGTGTTTAATTATATGATCAACGTAATTTGACAGTATAAAATACCTTCATCAATTTTTTATATATTTAAAAAAATATTCCAGATGAGCACCGCAAGCTTGGAAAGAACATTCTGCGTGTGTCTAGAACGTTCCAGAAGCTGTCAGCGTGCGGGCTGTTCGCCGTGCAGCCGGCGCTGCTGCTGCGGCTGTGCGGCGTGCTGCTCACACTCACGCTCATGCTGCTGCAGCTTGTGCTACTGTAAACAAAAAAGAAGAAAGAATTAAAAAATAAATTATGATGGCTATAATAATAAAAACTCATTTATAAGTTTGAAAAAGTTGTCTTCACTTTTTATTATTATTTAGAAACACATAAGTGAAGTTTATGTCTAAATTACCTATGTCGGATAAATTTGAAAACCTTTGATAACATGGATCTAAATATTGTTATTGAAATCCTAACTAAATGAAATGAATGAATTATTATAACCAACGAATAAAATAGCTACTTATCCATTGACAACAAAATATGGAAAAACTTATCATAGAAAGCCAAATAACAATAATGATAAATATAATCCAAGAGACATAGATTGATTGATAAAGAGTGAGTAATAAATCATACAATTTACAAATTATCACTTCTGATGACTGAAGTGCTTTTTATTAAATACCAATCGTCACTGGACTGGTAACGTAACTTCGTCTGAATAAACTTGATTATAAAAAAATATACACAGACGAATAAAAAATTGAGAAAATCGTCCTTTTTTCGAAGCCGGTTAAAATGACGTCCGCGTCTAGTAAAGTAGAATATTTGATAGACAACCACATAGACCCTGAGTTATTGCAAATACTAAAACCCCTCAATTTATTTCAATCACTAATGTTAGTACCACGATATCGAGTGCGGGATAATTTTATCACGCCCCACTCACCAAGATTCAAGATTTTTTCGTATCTAGTAGCGGTTTTTACCATCATTATGTATTCCATATCAATACGCCAGTATTTCTTTGACTACTTTTTTTTAGCTATAAATAATTTATTCAGAATAGTGTGCTGCTTTTCACACGTGATCCTTATAGTACTGAACAGACAGCAAAGTGATTTGAATGTCATGCTGTTAAGGAAACTTCAAGAAGTGATTAAGAAGTTAAAGTACAGTGAAGTGTATTCCGGGCTGGCACGGAATAATTGGCTGTTGCTGATCAGTTATTTTTTTGTCACAATTTATTATCTATGTTCGCGCGCATATTCCGGCAAATCTTTGAGAAATGTGTACCTTGGAATGATAGTAATTTTTGATTTGCACATGATATATGCCGTGTGTATTCTTAACATTATGGTTCGTGTTTTTGCATATTGGATCAGAAATATTGAGGAGTTTCTTAAAGATCCTTTTACTGAATGTAATGAAAATGATTGCAATGACTATATGAGAACTTTCAGAATGATTTTACAGATCTATCAAATGTTTCAAAAGCTTTTTCAAGCATCGGTTTGTATATTTTTATTTCTTAATTTTACATTTTCGAAAGCTTAGTTTTTGCCTGTTTTATTTTATTTTATATATTTTTGTGTGGATAAAATCCTCTGTACTGCTACTCTTGATACGCAAGACGGTTATTCATATTGCGTTAATATTGAGCTTGAGTCAGGACCAATTTCAAGTTAGATTTGGTACTCTTGACGACTATTTGGTTACAATTTGGTTTCACTTAAAATTTGGTTACGATTGTTTGAAACTTTTTTACTTGTCAGTGTATTCTGACAGCTACTTTGTGAAAGAATGAATGAAAGAGAAAAAAAAACAAAAACTGTCGTGAATAGTGTCAAGTTGACACTATCGAAGCGTCTGTAGTCGAGCGGGCTTAACTGATCACTGAGGTTAAGCAACAACTGGCACGGTCAGCCATTGGATGGGTGACCAATTTCAAGTGGTTCTTTTCTGGACGCTTCCGTGCTTCGGGCGGCACGTTAAGCCGTGGGTACCGGTTGCTGCTTCGGCAGCAGTCCTTAATCCTAGTCAGAGGCCTGTACTGTATTTTATTTATGTAGCCTTGATGTATGTAACAAGTGTATCATTTGTTGGTCTTCATCAATAAATAAATAAACTCTCTCAGCACAAGCTTGCTTGTGGTGGGGTCCACCAACCCGCACTAGGCCAGCGTGGTGGACTAAACCCTTCCTTCATGAAGGGCTCTATGTCTCCACATAGTTCATCAAAAAGTTCTTTTGTGAGGCGGTAATTATTGACGAACTCCGCCTGTCCCATTTCCACTGCTTCGTCCAAATATCTCACCATTCGCCGCTGATTTTTGCGCCTCCGAATATCTCTTCGCTGCGCATTGCGCAAAATCGCTATTCGTAGTGCTAAATAAGCCATAACACAGCACCTTTAGTCTCAAATACCAGTACCACACAAAACCACACAAAATCGACACTCACAAGTAAAAATACAAGTAATAAAGTTACTTTTTTCTTCTTGCCTTAGCGATTGCGTATATCCAGTATGTTCAATATTGACAACTGTCAAAATGGCGATCAAGAGTACCAACTTGCGATCGTAACCGAATTTAAACTAGTTCACCCGAAAACCACCAAATACGGTAGGCAAGGTGGCGCCACCATCGCGTTCCAGAGTGCCAAATGACTCGAAGGCAAGCGTGACACAATCTAAATCGATTGCGCGTCGAGAGTACCACTACTGGACTTCTACCTAACAACATTATACTGATTGCGTTTTTTCAGATTCTCCTCAGTTTTATCAAAGTTTTTCTGCATTGTTTCTTGACTGTCAAAATTGTAGTTTACTATGACCAAAATAATTCACATGTAAGTTCTCTGTGTGACCACAAAAACCTTACACCATTTTTAACATTTTTAACATGGTAATTAATGATGATGAATGCTGCTTTATCGGTTTATTCAAATTCTATTGCGATATTTCCTATCACATTGGGATATTTAGATTATTTACTTGGATTACCTGCGTAGTGCTTGCATTATGTTTGTTTAATTTAATAAAACTGTTTTCAGCCATCTGTCGTATATTTCTTCGCTTTGATGAACCTTATGAGCCATGTCCTGAACTCCTACTTAACTTATTTGTGCGAAACCTTCTACCAATCAATGACTCATTTGAGAATGGTTTGTCTGTGCACCCAAACATTGGACCATCATTCATGTATGTATATTTTGTAGAGTATAAAATGTATTACATTCAAAACATAAAATTCTGTGTTCTAAATTATTGGCTTAGTTCTCTCATTTTTTATAATCAGCATAATCAGAATTAAAGTTTTAGCCACCTCAATATTTAAATTGTTGTCTATGTCTCCCTCTACTCTTTGTGAAGTGACATAAATTCAGGGAAAATCATAATTATTCTGATGGGCCCTGGGCCAAATCTTTCCCCCACGATTAAATACTACGGTTTTGTCACCTGTCAATGACAAAGTACTCAATAACAAGAGCCAACAAGAGCGGATAATATAAGTACAGAGCAAAAAGTAAAAATGCATGTTTGATGTTTTGTTCCAGATGAGAAGCGCAAGCTCAGCAAGAACATTCTGCGTGTGTCTAGAACGCTCCAGAAGCTGTCAGCGTGCGGGCTGTTCGCCGTGCAGCCGGCGCTGCTGCTGCGGCTGTGTGGCGTGCTGCTCACACTCACGCTCATGCTGCTGCAGCTCGTGCTGCTGTGAACAAAGAAGAAGGACTTCTCTTTAAAGCTATGGAAATTAAAAACCAATGTGATGACGATAATAATTAAAACTCATCAGTTTTAAAAAGTACTTAATCATATTTTTACTTACCACAATTCATTAAAATATGATGGTGTTGATAAGTCCGGTACCTATTTATTACTTTCTGATCTGATAAGTCTTAATGAACACTACATTAATTGAAGGTAATCTATGAATTTCAATTTATATTGAAATAGACCATTGTGAAATAGACCGAACAATTGAACATTGAGAACGTAATAACAGAAAAAATATGTGAAATAATCCTGTCGGGCAAAGAATAGATCGACTGCCAAAGACATGATAAATAAAAAGATTCACAAATTACGTCTTGTATTTAACCTTACGCTTTTTGTAAATAAACTTGAAAGTATAAATATGTCAGCTTGGTCTAGTAAAGTAGAGTATTTGATAGACAACCACATCGACCCTGAATTACTCCAAGTACTAAAACCCCTGAATTTATTTCAAACACTTATGCTAGTACCACGATATCGAGTGCGGGATAATTTTGTCACGCCTCATTCGCCGAGATTCAAGTTTTTTTCGTACCTAGTAGCGATGTTTACCATGATTTTGTATTGTGTATCAATATACCAGAACATCATCACTGTAAAACAAGCTATAAATATTATATTCCGAATCGTGTGCTGCATATCACACGTGGTCCTGATATTATTGAATGTACAACACAGTGATTTGAATGTAATGCTGTTAAGGAAACTTCAAGAAGTGATAAAGACGCTAAAGTGCAGTGAAGTGTACTCTGGGCTAGCACGGAATAATTGGCTGCTGTTGGTCACGTATTTTCTTTTCAATGTGATGTTTCTATGGTCTATTGTGTATTCAGGGAGTTTTTTGAGAAACTTTTATCTTGGAATGGTTTTAACTATTGATATTCATATGATTTATGGTGTATGTATTCTTAACATTATGGTGCGTGTTTTCGCACATTGGATCAGAAGTATTGAAAAATTTCTTCAAGATCTCATCGCTGTACGTATTGAAAATGAGTGCTGTGAATATATTTCAGTTTTCAGATCTATTTTACAAATATATTACATGTTTCAAAAGATTTTTCAAGTAGCGGTTAGTACATAATACGAAAATTATTTAATTTGCTAATGTTTTGATTATATTCATATTCGTAAACGACAATATTCTTACTTTGGTTTTGTCATTTCAGATTCTCCTCAGTTTTGTAAAAGTGTTTTTGCTTTGTTTCTTGACTCTCAAAATTGTACTTTATCACGACCCAAAAGTTTCACCAGTAAGTAGTAAAGCATTATTTTCTTTTATTATAATAATTTTTGACTCTATACACTAGGTATTAATAGATAGGTTCCTAAAATTGTAATTAGCATGACAAAAAAAGTTAAGTACAACAGTTTTGGCAAAAGTAACCAAGCATGTGAGCCTTCGAGATCGCCATAGTTGAAAGTAATAAACCATTGCAACATTCGGTTTTTCAAATAAAAAGGCCAAGGCTTTATCTCTAAAAGGTAAACATCAAGGATAGGGTTTTGAAGATACCCCATCTCCCAAAGGAGAAAAATATTGCCACGACCTCTTGCCCAAAACAAATCTGGATAACTTTCAGGAACTTGTATCTACATGTCAATATTTATTTTTGCAGCCATCTGTGGTATATTTTTTCACCATGATGAACCTAATGAATCATGCCCTGAATTCGTATTTAACTTACTTGTGCGGATTTTTTTACAAATCTATGAATGACTTGAGAGCAGCTTGTCTGTGCACACAAACAATTAACCGTCACTCGTGTAAGTATTTAACTAATTTATTATCGTCTATAATTATATCATCATCAGCCAACTGTAAACTAGTTAACTTGTAATGCTAGACAGAAGCTTTTTTAAGTCTTTGATTAATGCTGGAGTTAATCTCAATGTGTAATAGGTAAAAATGGTTCAAGTCATTTCATGTCATCGTTTTGTCCATTGCTAGTCAAAGACCACTGCAAAATAAAACATTCCATACATTAACGTAATGACAGTATAAATAAAATACTTCATCTATTTTTTTATATTATTTTTTATATATATAAATATTCCAGATGAGCAGCGCAAGCTCGGAAAGAACATTCTGCGTGTGTCTAGAACGTTCCAGAAGCTGTCAGCGTGCGGGCTGTTCGCCGTGCAGCCGGCGCTGCTGCTGCGGCTGTGCGGCGTGCTGCTCACACTCACGCTCATGCTGCTGCAGCTCGTGCTGCTGTGAACAATGAAGACGGATTTCATTTTGAAGTTATAGAAATTGAAAACCTATGCCATATAATAAGAACTCTCATTTACAAAAATAATAATAAAGTTTATAAATATGACCGATTTTAGAAACTTTTGATTTAATAAGTGTGAATGTAGGTACCTAATAGTTATTAAAACCAACGAAATACTTATCCACTGAAAAAAAATATATCATAGAAAGCCAAATAACAATAATGATTAATATAATCCAAGAGACATAGATTGATTGATAAAAAAGTGAGTAATAAATCATACAATTTACAAATTACCACTTCTGATGACTGAAATTGGAATGCCTTTGGTAAATATCAATCGTCACTGGACTGGTAATGTAACTTCGTCTGAAAAAACTTTAAAATATAAGTATATACACAGACGAATCAAAAATTGAGAACATCTTTCATTTTCTGGAGTCACTTAAAATGTCGTCCGCATCTAGTAAAGTAGAATATTTGATAGACAACCACATAGACCCTGAGTTAGTGCAAATACTAAAACCCCTGAATTTATTTCAATCACTAATGTTAGTACCACGATATCGAGTGCGGGATAATTTTATCACGCCCCACTCACCAAGATTCAAGATTTTTTCGTATCTAGTAGCGGTTTTTACCATCATTATGTATTCCATATCAATACGCCAGTATTTCTTTGACTACTTTTTTTTAGCTATAAATAATTTATTCAGAATAGTGTGCTGCTTTTCACACGTGATCCTTATAGTACTGAACAGACAGCAAAGTGATTTGAATGTCATGCTGTTAAGGAAACTTCAAGAAGTGATTAAGAAGTTAAAGTGCAGTGAAGTGTATTCCGGGCTGGCACGGAATAATTGGCTGTTGCTGATCAGTTATTTTTTTGTCACCATTTATTATCTATGTTCGCGCGCATATTCCGGCAAATCTTTGAGAAATGTCTATCTTGGAATGATAGTAATTTTTGATTTGCACATGATATATGCCGTGTGTATTCTTAACATTATGGTTCGTGTTTTTGCATATTGGATCAGAAACATTGAGGAGTTTCTTAAAGATCCTTTTACTGAATGCAATGAAAATGATTGCAATGACTATATGAGAACTTTCAGAATGATTTTACAGATCTATCAAATGTTTCAAAAGCTTTTTCAAGCATCGGTGCGTGTTTTGAAACTATACAAGGCCAGAACGCAGAGGTTGGGACTGCTCGCGTATATTTTCAAATTAAAATGGTGCCATGATTTACTTGAAAGTATACAAGGCCATTACGCACTAATCGCGTATATTTTCAAGTAAGTTGGGCCAAAATTATGGCTTGAAAATATACTGCAGCAGTTACCACTGCGTACTAATCGTGTATATTTTCAAGCGCCAAGCGGCAATGCGAGCACTTGAAACTATACGTGATTAGTTACCAGGTAGCCCTTTTGAATTGTTGCTCTCTCTTTCTTTCATGCGAAATAGTAATAAGTCTATTGCTTTCTAAACATTGCATCATCATTCCGCACTTGGCATTAATTTCGTAACGTGTTTTTTTTACACCGTAAGTTAAAAAGTAAATGGATAATTAAACTGTAGAACTGTTGTTAATGGTAAAAATTATCTCATGAGAGGGTGTAGAACAATTCATAAAAGACAATTACGGTGAATTCAAAACTTGATGAAAAATATGTCTATAATAGGTCTATAGGGTAATACCTACTACACTCATGAGCAATGAATAAGTCCAAGTGGCAAAAAGTCAACACCAAATGACCCAAATTTTTTTAAACCATTAAATTTAAAATTTGATCAAAATTTACTATTTTATTTCGTTATAATAATATTTTGATGCGCTGTTAAATGCACTTTAATATTGCCGACGGCGTCATTAAGCTAGTCTTATCCGTTCAGGAGTGTAGTAGGTATTACTCTTAATTCATTTAAATAATAAGATATTAGTAGGTATGCTTACTTGCAAGTATGATTGCTATAAATATCAATTTATCAATCAAATTAGAGCTTGTTCATCTTCATTTATTATCATTTTATAGGTATGACAGGCAGAACAAGTCAATTGTAGTCATTTACATTTACCGAAATAGTTAAGTAAATTAGAATCAGCATGTAGGTATAAATTATATGCGACAAGTACGCCAATCAAGCAATATGCGTAATAGCAATGTATATTTTCAAGTTCGATTCAGTAAATCCCAACTTGAAAGTATACGCGATTAGTACGCACAAATCGTGTATATTTTCAAGTAAAATATTTATTTTTTTCACTTGAAACTATACAGTGCTAGTACACTATGGGTGCGTTCTGGCCTTGTATAGTTTCAAAACACGCAGCATCGGTTTGTATATTTTTATTTCTTAATTTTACATTTTCGAAAGCTTAGTTTTTGCCTGTTTTATTTTATTTTATATATTTTTGTGTGGATAAAATCCTCTGGACTTCTACCTAACAACATTATACTGATTGCGTTTTTTCAGATTCTCCTCAGTTTTATCAAAGTTTTTCTGCATTGTTTCTTGACTGTCAAAATTGTAGTTTACTATGACCAAAATAATTCACATGTAAGTTCTCTGTGTGACCATAAAAACCTTACACCATTTTTAACATGGTAATTAATGATGATGAATGCTGCTTTATCGGTTTATTCAAATTCTATTGCGATATTTCCTATCACATTGGGATATTTAGATTATTTACTTGGATTACCTGCGTAGTGTAGTGCTTGCATTATGTTTGTTTAATTTAATAAAACTGTTTTCAGCCATCTGTCGTATATTTCTTCGCTTTGATGAACCTTATGAGCCATGTCCTGAACTCCTACTTAACTTATTTGTGCGAAACCTTCTACCAATCAATGACTCATTTGAGAATGGTTTGTCTGTGCACCCAAACATTGGACCATCATTCATGTATGTATATTTTGTAGAGTATAAAATGTATTACATTCAAAACATAAAATTCTGTGTTCTAAATTATTGGCTTAGTTCTCTCATTTTTTATAATCAGAATTAAAGTTTTAGCCACCTCAATATTTAAATTGTTGTCTCTCTCTCCCTCTACTCTTTGTGAAAACATAAATTCAGGGAAAATCATAATTATTCTGATGGGCCAAATCTTTCCCCCACGATTCAATCCTAAGGTTTTGTCACCTGTCAATGACAAAGTGACAAAGTACTCAATAACAGGAGCGGATAAGGATAATATAAGTACAGAGCAAAAAGTAAAAATGCATGTTTGATGTTTTGTTCCAGATGAGAAGCGCAAGCTCAGCAAGAACATTCTGCGTGTGTCTAGAACGTTCCAGAAGCTGTCAGCGTGCGGGCTGTTCGCCGTGCAGCCGGCGCTGCTGCTGCGGCTGTGCGGCGTGCTGCTCACACTCACGCTAATGCTGCTGCAGCTCGTGCTGCTGTGAACAAGAACATCCTGTGTGTATCTAGAACGTTCCAGCAGTTGCTAGTGAAGAATTGATTCTACCGGTCAATATAATAAAGATTTAGAACTGGAGTATTGACATTGACAGTGTGAATGCACTACAATTTTATTACTACTCGTAATAAGAGTAGCAAAACACTAGAGGAAGTTAGCTAACACTGAGTTGCAGAAAGGATCTTTAAGTTAATGTCGGCATTAAATGTATTGTTGCCTTGCTTTGACAGTATACGGACAGATAGAGACAGACATAGATTTAATGTCGACATTAGCTTAAAGTCCCTTTCTGCAACTCGGCATTAGTGCATTTACACGATTGAAAATGAAGAGTTTTATTACTAACTCGTTTTACTGTAGAATGACCGAGGTAAAAGGACTACAGTTCCCCAAAATTGATAATGCACATAGAAATCTTCGCCATTGTTCTGCAACGGTCGTATTCCCGAGCGTTAGAAAACTATTATGTATTTAGAGTGGTTAAGTGCATTTTCTTCATGAAATTTTAGTAGAATTATGTAATTGGTGCTTAAAGAGATAATTGATTTATCAGTAACGAAATTTGATTCGATAATTCATAATATTCCATAATATTAAAATTTACTTCGAAAATGTTACAGTAGGTCCTTTTCAAGTGTCTTACTGAAAGCTGATGTAAAGATGGATGAAAGAAGGTTTGAATAACACAAGGTTTACCTATATTATAAGGAGAAATGGATTTCAAACACATTAAAATTTTTAAATCTTAGTTCAAAAGTATTTACAGCACTGATTATTTCACATTAATAAAAATGTTTACATTAAAATCTCAGTTCAAAAGTATTTACAGCGCTGATCATTCACAATAATATTACAATTACAAACTTGGTCTTTTGGCTGTGGCTTTATTGGCAAAGTGAAGTCTATCAATGTGACGTATATTTTATTCTTAAATGTGCCTCATAATATGGCATCGTCAAAAATAATTAAAGTTGAAATTAAATTCACATTTGAAAAAAATAACAAGAACGATGTGTAATTGCAGCTCTTTATAATTCCACAAAAGTAATGCTGATCTTGACCTTGAGACCCTTGACTGATCGGTGACAGACACCGACCGCCCAAATTGTTTTCGATTATGTGTCACATGATATTGACTACTATTTCTTTCGAACAAGGATCAAAATGCAAGTGCTCTTACGATTCAATGATTCGGGTGTTTCCGGGAATACGACAGTTTGCGAAGATTTGCATGCGCATTATTAATATGGGAGAACTGTACGTAGCTATCTGATTCTGCAGGGCTACTACCAAAATCGAACGAACGAACAAAGAAGAGCTGTCATTCCGTCAGCTGTCACCGGTGGTTAACGCTGCATATTTGTTGTTCCGAAGTTTCAGATTGCTGCGCGAACCACGGCTCTATCTCGGCGCGCAGATTGCGTGAACATTCTTGTTCGTTCGTTCGTCGACTTAAAAAGTGACCCCTCTGATTACCCCAAACTGTCCGGCTACATCATTTCTGAACGCAGCATGATATTAATGATTGACTCAGAATTCATTAGGTACAAACCTAGCATACAAATGCTCTGTTCCAAATATGGCGTTCGACTCAAATAATTGTTTTTCGTTTAAAATAAAGATGAACTTTACTGATTTTAGTAACCTGCAGTTTCTTTTTCATCCTTTAAACAATTAAACATGCATACAAGGATGGGTCCTTTATTACCTACATTTCGAGACTTCTAGTGCAAAGCACAGGTATTGATTTTTAGTAGACATTTTGGAGAAAAGAATGAATAAATAAGATTTGGATACAAAACGCTCAAATGATCCGGATATAAGTAAAAGAATAACAGAACCAAAATAAACTTAAGTATTTATTACAAAAAGAAAAACTAAACACAAAGGACAATAAACATGTCCCATAATTTTATGTGACAAATGTGAATTATTATAACATGCAATGTATTTCCAGCCTATTATCCTTGTTACTCCATGTATTTCTTTAAATATATTGCAATCTGTACTCTCTACATATTTTCCTCCTATAAAAACTCGGTCACCGACTGTCGGTCGTGCATCGGCATCCTTATTAATATAAATTTTAAACTTGCAAATAAAATGATAAAGCACAAAAAGTGGCCAACCTTTTAATTATTTTCATCTGGCGCGCTTTAAAAAGGAATTTAAAAGTGGCTTCCATATTTGAACTTCGCCATCGCTCTTTTTTTCTCTCTGGGGACACTTCGAGGGTAGAAATAATTAAATACACACTTGCTACTTCCTGTAGGTTTAGTAAGCGTTTCAATGTTACGGAAATTTTAAATATTTTTTAAGTAGGTATTACTGTAAGTACGTTTGAAGAGTATTTAGAACAGAATCTGACGACTTTTGTCACCGCCTAGCATGTGTCTAAGTATAGATATAGTAAAGATACTAGATCGTTTTTGTTAACGCTAATCAAACTGGCCAATCCCTTCACCACGGTGACACTTATTTTGTCACCGACACGATGAAAAAAAGAGAAAGACTTTAATACATAATAATATTTTATTTATGTGGGCGTAAGTAGATTACTTTTGTACAACACCCTGTATAAGTACCTGTATGTCGTCTCTACAGTAGGTGCATAAAAACTTGCGTGTTAGTGAAAAAGTTGCGTGTCTTTTTGTAATGTTTTCATAATGCCCTGTTTAATGACGTCTAGGTGAGGTCACACTCTGATGCAAATATTGAAATAACTTAACATAAAAATGGAATTAAACATTAAAGTACAGGTAAAACCTTTTTATTTACTTAAATTATCATTACGACTAGATGTTGACCGTGACGTGTACACCTAATGTCACCAAATCTAAGTCACATTTTAAACCAGCCCTGGATTTTTACAAAAACAAAACCAAAATTTGCCAAATCGAGAGTTCCTAACCACTGCGCCATCTGGTTGAAAATTTGAATAAATCCGTATTTATTTTGCAAGCCAGTGTATTTATATTCACGCCAGTGAGTTAATACATGTCGGTGTTCGGAATTACAGTGTATTTAATAATATATTGAACACAAAAGGGTAAGAGGAGTTTAATGAATATTAAAAAATCTTTACCCCTCTGTGCCATGTAATCCTTTAATAACGGCTCAAAATATGAATAACGTATGGATTAATGTAAGGTTGTACCGACGACTTTTTTTAGATGTTAGAAAAATTACATTGATGAAATTTTTAGGCTAAAATAGTTTTTTATCGCTGTTTAAATCACAGAAAAAATCAATTCTGGACGTTTAGGTGTGTGCACACTTTATAATGCATATTAAGTATTTTATTTGTACTGGGACTGAATGATACATAGGTATCTCTTTTGCAGACTGTACCCAACAAAGCCGAGCTTAAACCAAAAATATGTCCGAATTTGCGGCGTAATAATGAATAGGTAGGAATACAACCCATTCATTTTAAAAGGGACTGTTTAGCCATCCCTCCTTATATCGAGATCTGGTTTATTCCCGCTTAATCATAAATAAATAAATAAATATGTGGGGACATCTCACACACGGCCATCCGACCGAAAGCTAGGCAGAACCTGTGTTATGGGTGTCGGACAGCTTATATATCTAAACAAATACATAGATAGATACATACTAAATATAAATAAGACCCAAGACCCGAGTACAAATATTTGTCTTTCAACAAATATCAGCCCCAGCCGGGAATCGAACCCGGGACCTTCGGCATAGCAGTCAGGGTCACTAACCACTACACCATTCGACCGTCTTAAATGACTCCTCTTAAATCCTAACTGATATTATAAATGCGAAAGTAACTGTGTCTGTCTGTCAGTCTGTCTGTTACTCTTTCACGATAAAACTACTCCACGGATTTGAATGAAATTTGGTATAGGGTAACGTAACGTACCTAGGGACATTTTCGACTACCCCAACTTTGAATGAAGCTATCGCAGCGTACAACTAAGATATTAATGTGAAATTTTGTTTATTCGGTAGGATATATAATCTATTATCTCTAGTATTTGTGCTAAAGCTTTAGTGTGGCCAGATTTTATTAAATTAAAATAAAAGTAAAAAGGCTTGTTTTGACCCAAGGTACGTTACACGTTTGTACCTTGGGACACTGTTTCCTATAGCTTTGTACTATGGAAAATGCAAACTTCAAAATAACGCCTTATATCTCTGTTCTAATTGATTTACTGCATCTCTCTTCTGTCTAGTTTCACTCTGGCACTAATAAAAACAGAGATATAAGGCGTCATTTAGATGTTTGCATTATCCATAGTACAAAGCCATAGAAAACAGTGTCCCAAGGTACAAATTTAATCGTGTCCCAAGGTACAAAAAAGCAATATATAACCAAAATTTAAATATCTTTATTTTTAATTAATAGGAATCTTTCAGATAATTGCCATGTCATAAAATTAAATATTTGAAAAGTTATACGTGACATCCATGTCTTTATTTTGAGCATGCCTCAATGAGATAAAGCAACACAAAAAACTATACAAAAGCTACTTTTGACTCCAAAAAACTTCATATTGTCTTCAACACACACTCGATGCTGGTATGATCACGAGACTCACTAGTTTTGCCAAGCGAGTAAAATACTATACCTAGGGTAGAATTTTAATGTGTTTATTTAGCCGGTTTTTAAAATACAATCAATGTCCCGAGGTACAAGCGTCCCAAGGTACGTTACGTTACCCTACATATGATCTAGAACCTGAGGAAGAACATAGGCTACTTTTTATCCCGGAATTCCCACGGGATAACATTTAAGGCGAAGCGAAGCTCGCGGGAACAGCTAGTCTCAAATAATAAGTTATTAAACCAAGTATTCATAAAACTATTAACTAAAAGTCTGTCCAAACATGGCGCCGAAGCGTTGTAAGCGAGTTGCGAGCCGCTGGACTAAGCTGGAGCGAGGCCAAAAGTACAGCCGAAGATAGGCGGAAGTGGCGGACGTTAGTGGAGACCCTATGTACCTCTGGGGTGCCATAGGACTGCATCAACAAAATTAAAAGCCTGGGAAAACGACTGACCTCGGCACTTTTGTCTGTTGATTTAGAACTCTTATAAATTACGGGCAAAGTATATACTTTTATAGTCCTTTGTGTTTTATAGTCCTAGAGTTATTCTATACAATTTAGAAGAGATCTACACTCGCTAGCAGTGAAAAAGCTCCACCTGCCATTGTCCTTCTACAAAATAAATAAAAAGTAATTTGGATATAGTTATAAGTAGGTACTCCACCAATCCGAGTGGTGGACTAAGGCCTAAAACTCTTGCTAAGAGGGGACCCGTCCTCCAGCAGTGGGAACGTGATGGGATGCTATGATGATAAAAATTGTAATTAGGTACAACATTTTCTAAGAGTAACAAACATGACTGTATCGGTGTATAAGCATTATAACGAAGGAAACTTGTGTCCCTATTGACACCGTCAGTAGTAATACTGAAAATAGTACAGTAGATTTAAATTAGATTTTCAGACAACGGGAGAGCATCATAGCGTTGATATAAAGATTGATTCAGTTCACTGCTCTCTCGGCTCAAAACTATCGAAGGACAAGACATTTAAGAATGAATTTAAATTGGTACATCAGAATATTCAGAGTATTTCTTCTAAATTGTTAGAAATAGAACTATTTTCGGAAAAATTTAACATTGATTGTTTATGTATCACAGAACATTGGTTAGACGAGAATAAAATGATGTTCCAATTAAAAAATTACAAACTTATAAGCTGTTTTAACAGAAATATCAACGAGCATGGTGGGTCACTTATATTTCTTAAAGAAAATTGTAAATGTAAAGAACGAAAGGATATAGTTGCTCTTTCTGTTAAACACCATATAGAAATTTCATGTGCAGAGCTTAATAAGTATATAATAGTATGTACCTACAGGCCACCTACTGGTGATTTTATTACCTTTGAGACTGTCATGGAGGATGTTCTAAGGTTAGCTTCCAATAGTAAAAAGGAAGTAATAGTGTGTGGTGACTTTAATGTTGACCTATTAGGTGACTCTCCTAATAGGTCGAAATTGTTGTTACTTTTTAAATCATTTAATCTTTTTAATGTTTTTCTGGAACCAACTAGAATTACACCCACGTCAGCCACTTGTCTAGATAACATATTCTGTAACTGTGAGTTTAAAGACAGTAGTGTGATTAATTGTCTGAGGTCAGACCACAGTGGGCAGACCATTACCTTAGTAAACACTGACAAGACAAATAAAACTAAGGTGAGATGCAGACCGATTACTACAAAGAAAATTGACAATTACTTGAAGAAACTAGACGAAAAACTTCCGAATGTTAAATTAGATTGCAATTCTAATGAGATGTATAGTAACTTGTTTAAGATAATAGCTGATGAGTTTGAGAGTAATTTTGAAACGAAGGAAGTTTTGATTGACAATAAAATTAAATTTTGTGACTGGGCTACAGAGGGTATTCGCAAAAGCAGGGCGACATTATATGATCTGTATGAGATGAAAACATTCATACTCCGACCTGACTTTCAATCTTATGTGAAGAAATATAGCAAGATGTATAAATGTGTCTGTCACTGTGCGAAGACAATTTTTATTAATAACAAGATTAAAGACTCTGCTAACAAGTCTAAGGCCGTTTGGACTATTATTAATAACGAAACGGGGAAGAATCGAACACACGAGACAAATTTATCTTTGAAGGTAGGCAATGACATTATAACATCGAATGATGCGGTGGCGAGGGTCTTTGAAGAGTTTTTTACGAACATTCCTTTAGAGACTACGTGTAACCTGGATTCTTCGGCTGCAGCAGCTGAAACCCTGACGAAGGAGAACGCACCTTCAACCGATAAGGAATTTAAATTCAGATATATTAATACATTAACTATTTTAAAAACATTTAAGTCATTAAATATGAAGAAAACTGAAGACTTGTGGGGAATGTCAGTTAAATTTGTTCTTTCTATTATTAATAAAATCGCCCCAATTTTAGCTAACATCTTTAATAAATGTATCGCTGAAGGTGTGTTCCCAGATCTTATGAAATTTAGTAAAATTATACCTCTGTTCAAAAGTGGGGATATGGAGGACCCTGCAAATTTCAGGCCTGTCTCGGTTCTTCCAGTTTTGAGTAAAATATTTGAGAGGGTCATACTCAGTCAGATGCTTTTGCATTTCAATGATGCTCGATTGTTTCATAGCCAGCAGTATGGTTTTACAAAAGGCAAATCAACAGCCGATGCCGGTACTGCGTTGATTAAGCACATATTTGACGCCTGGGAAGACCATCACGATGCTATTGGAGTCTTCTGTGATCTGTCGAAGGCGTTTGATTGTGTAGACCATCAGACTTTAATTTCGAAACTTAGATACTATGGAATAGGAGGAAAGGCTTTAGATTTGATATCTTCATATTTAGACAAGAGACAACAAAGGGTCGATATTAACAATACTAAATCACAGGGGGCTCATGTAAAAATAGGCGTCCCTCAAGGATCTATTCTAGGACCATTTTTATTCCTCATTTATATTAATGACTTGCCTTTTATGGTTGAAAAATTGACTAATATAGTTTTATTTGCTGACGATACTTCTTTGCTTTTTAAAGTTAAAAGAAGAGAAAATAATTTTAATGAAATTAATTCAATTCTATCTGACATACACGATTGGTTTACCGTTAATAATCTTCTATTGAATTCTAAGAAAACGAAATGTATTAAATTTACACTGCCGAATGTTAGACAATGCGATACTAACATTATTCTAGATGGGAATAAATTGGACCTAGTTAATGATACTGTCTTTCTTGGGATGACTATAGATTCAAAGTTACAGTGGGGACCTCACATTGAAAAATTGTCTGGAAGGTTGAGCTCCGCAGCTTTTGCTGTACGGAAAATTAGACAGCTGACCGACGTTGAAACCGCCAGATTAGTTTACTTTAGTTATTTCCACAGCTTATTATCGTATGGCATTTTGCTTTGGGGTAGAGCAGCTGATATTGAAACTATATTTGTATTACAGAAAAGAGCCATCCGCTCTATATACAAACTTGGTTCCAGGGATTCATTGAGAGAACTATTTAAAGAAATTAACATCCTTACAGTTCCATGTCAGTTCATTTTTTCCAATTTAATGTATGTACGAAAGAATATTTCAACTTTTGATACAATTGGCAGTAATCATGACATTAATACTAGGAACAAGCATAAGCTGGCTTTTCCAGCGATGCGTCTGGCGAAAGTTAATAAATCGTTTTTAGGGTACTGTATTAGATTTTATAATAAGCTTCCAGCAGAAGTTGCTCAAATGCCAGAGAATAAGTTTAAGTGTTACATTAAAGAGAAACTCAGTAAAAAAGCTTATTATAAAATTGATGATTACTTAGAGGACGTTAATGCATGGCTGTGATATAGTTAGCTCTGCTCATATTATTATAATAATTATTATTAAGCTTATATGTATTGTATACCAACTAGTTTTAAGTCTTTTTTTGAAAAGATGGCTCAGGAGTTTCTTGCCTCCGTTCTTCTCCTTAGACAGAAAGAGCCCCCCCTTATCCGAACGGAGAGTAATTTGTAAAAATTGACGTTCATCAGAAAATTTTATATTTGTACGATGAATAAAAAATTTTGAGTTTGAGTTTGAGTTTGAGTGTGGAATATTCCAGTTTTGCTTTCACCTTATTTACACGAAATGAATTAAATTTGGTCTAAAATATTATCTCTTTCTTTTGCTTTGATTTAATTAAGTGAGAAACAAAATTCTGGCTAAAGCCCTGTTAGAAGAGACAGGATTTTTGCGAAAAATGTTAAATAGTTTTTTTTCTCTGAGATTAAATATTCCGCATTTTGTATAAAACAAGATAGCCTATGGGAGAAGCTGGTCTTAGTACTACTTTTCAAAAGTCTGTTAGCTAACCGACCAGGGATTGGTTCATTAATTATACGTCATCTCCATATAACATTCTTGACGGATGTGTCAAAAGTCAACCAATAAATCCTGGTTATGCTCTAACCCACTATGGTGAAATTGGCACTGACGTTTGTTGACTTTAGGTGATTTCGGGCTGACGATGATTTTCATGACAGATCTTCAATCAATACATAGCAAGTAGTGTACAGCAGCCCGATCCGGAAAAAAACAGAGCTAACGTATAGAATCGAGTGCGAGTGTTTTAAAACTTTTTACCTATCGAACAGAATGACCTATGGAATGATAGCTGTCAAACTTTCGCAAATCTATTCACCGCCATTTTGTTGTTGACAGGTTGACAGCACTTTCGAATAGAACACTCTAACTCGATTCTATACGTTATGTTTTTTTCCGGATCGGGGTGCTGTTCTGTACAAACAACTTGATAGTTCCTGATGTTGGCTGCGTTTCATTGACAAAGGAATAAAGAGAGGACATGGCATATCCACGAAAAAAATGCGCCTACCTAAACTTTGGTTTCAATTAAAATGGCGGCTTTTTTCTTGAAAAATGTAAACAAACAAATTGTTTGACAGCTGAAGTACCTTGTGTTTGGATGTCAATCAACATGGCGACCGGTCGCAATGTTGTAATTTTAGGCAAAGACAAAACTACTGTTGTCCTTTTTTACGTAGGATAACACCAATAAGTTAAAAAGAGACGACGATATATTTTTAAGTACCGATTTTTATGCCAGGTCCTCTCTTTATTCCTTTGTCATTGTGTTGGCTGCGTTTACACTTTTGTGCTTTGTCAAACAAAACAACTGTCAATCTTTGAAAGATATCTCGTTTTTAGTAAGTCAGAGTGACCCCCTACATAGAAGCGTATCGTGAATATCCAAATTATGCACATTCGGTTTTTAGAACCTGAAAAGAATGGACACATGAATGAACTCCACGGGATAGCTTGTAAATGAGTTAAAAAGGATTATGCTGACTTATTGTCTACGAAAACCTATTGTAGAAACGTGGGTAGGGTGGGCAAAATAAGCTACATACTAATAAAATCATTGGTAATGATTGTCTAGGTTGATAATTATTATTGAGATTATCTACGTAAATACCTAACTATAAATTTTTGACACCATAAGCGATACTGCAAGCATTCATCATCACATTCATCACTTCTCTACTGGAGCACGGGTCTACTTCGTCTTCTTCCAATGAAGGTTCTAGACCTAGTCCACCACGCAGGCCTAGTGTGGGTCGGTGACTTAAGGATACTTAATTGATTACTAATGAGTCAGTGTAATGATGTAGTGAGACAGCAGGACTTTCAAAATGTCCTAGACAGAGTCTCATAAATATATTTTTCAGGTGTATTTTATTCAATGAGCCGTTTTCCTTGACAGCTGTCAGTTGAGTTTTCGGGTAAGCCGATAGATGTCGTGACAACATAATGTACAGTACTGTCAAATATTGCACACAGAGAGCAAAGAGATTGACGTTTTAAACTCAGAATAAGGACTCACTAGTTTTAATAGTCTCTCTATTTAGTCTAGTTTACAAGTCCAGAATTTTTATTTTTGAAGCGTCGTTGTGTTACGGATCGCGTGAGGGCAGATACATAATTTCTTCCGTTGAAATTAGTTGTGAGCTGACATAAAATCTTTGTTCTGAGGGTTTGACAGTTTGGTGCAACTCAGACATCTTTTTCTCTAAAACTGAAAACTTTTTTTTTTAACAAACGGCTCATTTCTTTCCTAACCGTACTATTTAAGTTGATACTAAGGTATAAATGAATGTAAATGACTAGTATGTTTATGTCGACCCTTAGACTAAACACAATTCTGTGCACATTAGGAGTGGGATGCTTTGAAGCGTGTGACATATTCGTGACGGAAATTATAAAAGCGGATACAATTTATTTTACGCTCAATAAAATATGAATGTTTTTGGTCTTAAACTTCTTACAGGCCAGTTAAATAAAGCTAAAATAATAATATCAGTAATAATATGTGTGTGTGTACATCTCACACACGGCCATCCGACCCAAAGCTAGGCAGGGCCTGTATTATGGGTATCAGGCAGCTGATACAATATATAGATAGAGATAGGTACATTTTAATTATAAATATCAACACCCAAGACCCGAGTACAAATATCTGTCTTCAAACAAATATCTGCCCCAGCCGGGAATCGAACCCGGGACCTTCGGCTTAGCAGTCAGGGTCACTAACCACTACACAAGTCGGCCGTCAAATATCTAACCTAGATTATGTTTAATGAAAAATACTATAATGATTACTAAAAAAAACTACCTTAACGAAAATGAGTTCAGCCGCAGAAGCTACGCTACCACTGACAGATAATATACAAAAACACTCAAATACACAAACACACGAAACGTATAACATCCCTCTTTTTGCGTCGGGGTTTAAAAATATGTTGGTAACTTGTGTAGTTATCTGGCAAACGCAGCTGTGAAATCACTAGCCCCCCTACTCTTGAAAGGCAATGTATTGCGTCTGTTTTGCGTTCTCACATTGACTTATATATTACTAGCGTAAGGACAGGCCCAACCGCTCTAGAAAA
This sequence comes from Plutella xylostella, assembly GCF_932276165.1. Taxonomy (NCBI): domain Eukaryota; kingdom Metazoa; phylum Arthropoda; class Insecta; order Lepidoptera; family Plutellidae; genus Plutella; species Plutella xylostella. The sequence continues at coordinate 8,196,806 of NC_064000.1, read as the reverse complement.
TGACACCGTCGCGTTGGCCCTAAAATCTCATAAATCTGTCATAATTTGTATGAATTAGGGCCAGCGCGCGGTTGCCATTTTCTTTTGACAAAACGTTCTGACGGGCGTATCCTTCCTTTTGAAATCATTGCGTTCTCAACATTAAAAAAAAACATTAAAAGCACATCACATCAAACAAATTCCCTTCAAAAACTATTTTACAAAAAGTAAAAATACATAAATGTTCATCCAGATAACGCATTTTTTTAGAACCTAGCGCTAAGAACCAAGTACCCAGAAATAATTTATTTTAGATTTTGGCCGAAAAAGACTTTTTTGGCCTTTTTGCAACTTCTTAATTGTAGGCATTATATTATTGTTTCTAGGTTCTCAATATAGGCATTACTTAGCTAGTCATATAAGTATTTTTACTTTTTGGAAAAACGCCTCTGAAGATGAGTTATGATTTTTTTAATGGTGGGAACGCTAGACCGACGCAATACATTGCCTTTCAAGAGTACAGATTTTCAGTGACGTCATTCGCCTAAGATTTTCAAGTACATTTTGGCACGTCTGTTAATTGACTTCGTTAGTCGCCGCGTGTCGCTCGGGTTTTAAAGGGTTCCGTGATTCTTGATGGAAGGCTTAGACTAACAATATACGGACTGATGGAGCGTCAGTACAAAAGATACGTCTCGGCAAATAAGGCCACATCTAGCACTTAGCTCTTATTTTATTAGTTCGGTTAGAAGATTTGCGACTTTATTCATTGGTGCTATGGTTGTCGTGTTGAACATAAAACGATTTGACAGTAAACAAAATGAGAACAGTTTTTTCTTTTATTTTTGTATTTGACACACCCTGCTGACAAACCATCATGAACGCATATTGTTAATCTAAGGCCGCCTGTCGCTGCGTGTCTCTCGGGTTAAAGGCTTTCGTGATTCTTGATGGAAGGCAATGTACATGCAAAACATCCCGGTTAAGGAAATTAAAGAACGAACGAAAGGAGAATGGCCATTTTTGTATGGCGCCATGACCCGCCAGAGCAGCCATTGATGAAACATACACTGATGTTACATACACGATATGAAACATACACAATGTGTAGCCCATGACTACAGTATATATCCTGGTGAAAATTTTATTATTATGAGGCATGGGAGAACGAAGATATAGGTGCTGAAAGATCAAGTCTTTGTACTGACTAGATGTTTCCTTCATACTAAGTTTTTTTTAAACATGGTTTAGATTTTTTAATTTTTTTTCCTCATTTAGAACACTTTTATCATTGAATTAAAATAGGTTTGGTTAGTGGCTGCAAAGCGAGTCAGATTTGGCCATTCTCACTTGGCGGTTTGATTTTTCTCAATCGGTTTAAAGCCTAGCAAGTAAAAATATTGTTCTTATTTGAGTTCTATTTTCTACCCTACAGTATGTAATTATGTGAATGTATTAAATCAAACGGAAAAGGTTATTTCTGAGCAACTTAAATTATCCTAATCCTAATCCTAACTATATAATATTATAAATGCGAAAGTAACTGTGTCTGTCTGTCTGTCTGTCTGTCTGTCTGTCTGTCACTCTTTCACGCCAAAATTATAAATGCGAAAGTAACTGTGTCTGTCTGTCTGTCTGTCTGTCTGTTACTCTTTCACGCCAAAACTACTGAACGGATTTGAATGAAATTTGGTATACATACGGTGTAGTCCCTGGGAAAGAACATAGGCTACTTTTTATCCCGGAATTCCCATGGGAAAACTTTTTAAGGCGAAGCGAAGCGCGCGGGAACAGCTAGTCGGAAATAAATTAAAAATTATCTTTGAAATCTTTGTTCGGCACTAGCTTGTTATACACTCGCGGGCAATGAAAAAGTGCCACTCACAAAAAGCAGACACTAAACGCACTTAATTTTTTCAAACATTTAATTTAAAATTTGAACAACATAATTACGGTTTTTATTTGGTAATATCCTGATGCTCTGTTAAATGTTCTCCAATGTTGCAGGCGTCATTTACTTAGCTAGTTTTTTTTCAGTTTAGGAGTAATTCTGTGTTTTTCTCAGTGGAACCGTTTCATTGCCTTGCCCGTGAGTGAATGTCATGAATTTTCAAAAGTTTTTCCAAAAGAGTTAACCCCGATAAATCCACACTTTTACGGTCAACCTGAGGTGCGATCACAGGATTCGATACTATTTTCGAAACTACACTAAGGGTCACTTTTACCAAACGCAAAACGTATATAAAATAGTATTTAAATCAAATTTTAAATACATTTTGTACTAACTGACAGACGTATGACAGGCTACTAAATACGTTTAGCGTTTGGTGAAATTCCACCTAACATGGAAAAAACGAATGTAACTTTTGGAACTAACAAATTTGCCTTACATTTTGACAGTGACAGTTGACGATACGCAACGTAAACGGAGGTTTCGAATCTTATAATCGCTGGACTGTATATTATTTAGGTCAATCACCCGAATAGATTTTTCTTCTGGCTTCGCTGTGAAATGGATTGGAATGCTCGTTTTTAGATAGTGGTCGAAATAAGCTTAGCAAAATAATGAAATCATATTTTTTTAAATCTTTTGGATGGTGTTGTTAATTAAATACTAATTAATTAACATAAAATACGCATTTTCTATGTCCTTTTGGCAACGAATGAATTCATGCAGTCGATTTCTAAAACCTATGAGTGGTATTTTTGATTTTGCTATACGTCGTGTAAAAAACAATAAAACATACTTATATAATGTATATATTATATTATAAGTAGTATAGTATTGTAAGTAGTATGTATATTATAAGTAGTTCTCGTCAGATATTACTAGCAGTCAGATATGTCTAGCAGTGAGTACCCAGTACCACGACTCTCTTGTATTAAATAAAAAAAACGGTTTTTAATAACCTACGTAATAAAACTGCGAGGATTTCCTTTGCGAAGCCTCCATCGCGGACTTTGACCACAAATTGGATTTTAAGATTACCAGCGACTTGAAAGAAATAAAAGTGTTATCCTGAAGAAATTAATCCTTTTGATCTAAGTTATCTACCTAGTCTGCTATATAAGCTATGTTAATGATTTTGTAACAAATTTATCGTACTCGTAGATTCAGTGATGACACTGAATCTCATCAATTTCAATGTCAATTTATGAAAATATGGTTTTTAAGAGTCGTGGTCGCAGGCATCTGGTTGAATCTCCTTTTTGGTTGAATCACTAACGCGTTCATTGGATGGCGCTATATACTCAATAGTATGACTAAAGGACAACTCGTCAAGTCGTTGACTGTAACGTCATTCAGCGAAGTCGTCGAATGGGATATAGTTTAGCAACTTTGTAATGTCTGGTTAGGGTGAACATGAAGAAAAAGATCTTGAGGAAACCTGCACAATTCACATATATCTAATCTACATTTAGGTAGTTATGTGAAACCACCAACCCGCAGTGGAACAGTGTAGTGGGAAATGGCCTAAGCATAGACTGTGACTAGAATACCTAAAATATGAATTTTAAACGTCTAGAATAATTAATAATTGATCGTCGCAATTCCTTCTCTGTTCCAGCATTTAAAAAGTTGCAAAGAAATCTTTAAACTTATAACTTTGTAAGTTACGAAGTTCAGATGAGTTTAATGGATCGTGGAAAAGAGATTGATTTTTTGTATTTTTCATTCATGACTTTTACATTCAAACAGAGTTTCAGAGAATTCACTCGTATTTAATACACTGATTGATTTATAAATCATTTAAAAGTCATCTCTATATAAAATTCACAACAGATGTGTCAAAAGTCAACCATGCTCTAACCGACTATGGAGAAATTGCCGCTAAGGGTGGAGCCCCAAGTGCGCGTTGGGTCACGTCGACATTTAAATATTGTAGTAACACCGACACTACGCACTAATGGTGCCTCGCCCTCACAAAGAAAAAATGTGACTGATTTAAAAAAATATATATCTTTGATTGAACTAAGCGCCGTTCCCACTATATTTCCGCTTCCGGTATCCGGAGAATGGCTGTGTCCGGTCTCTTTACTATCCACCGGAAATGATCGCGAAGCCTTCGTTTTACTATACAAGGTGTTGCAAAAGAGGTATACTAAGCCGAAAGGGCATGACTCAAGTCGTTATGAATAACTTTTGTCCTACGAGTTTTGGAAATTCACTTAAAAATTATTTGCTTCTCCTGAATAAAAAAGTCACGTGGCAAATACTCTTTTAGGAACATCCTGTATTTTAGATATAGGCACTTAAACTGTATTTGTAGGGTTCAGAACAAAATACAAACTTGACTTTGAAACGGAAACTAGAATAATTTCTGGAAAAACCCTCTGTCAAAGTCAGTTTTATTTTTATCAATAATTTGTCGGCGCCTTAGCTCTAGTACCAAAGAGTTTTAAAAACAAATAGGTTGTACCTATCTAATGTATTTATAAATTATGTATGTTTATTAATGAAAAGTGCTGGAAAATCTGTGCTATTCAAATAGAATCATATTTTCTTTTGAAATGTTATGTTCTTGATGTGGTTACTAGTTAAATCCGCTGAACTAAATGAAATGAATTATTTTATTACGAGCTGTTCCCGCGAGGTTCGCTTCGCCTTAAAAAGTTTTCCCGTGGGAATTCCGGGATAAAAATAGCCTATGTTCTTTCTCAGGGTCTAGACAATATGTATACCAAATTTCATTCAAATCCGTTCAGTAGTTTTTGGCGTGAAAGAGTAACATACAGACAGACACAGTTACTTTCGCATTTATAATATTAGATAGGATAGAACCAGTGGCAGAAAATCATAAGATACGTCATCGAGGTGGCTCTTTATTTAAGTAAAAAACCGGCCAAGTGCGAGTCGGGCTCGCGCACAAAGGGTTCCGTAGCAGCAAATATAATTTACAGTTAAATCAACCTATCTCAAAAACTATAAGAGATACTTTGATCAAACCAAAAATCGTTGAAAGAATTAATTAGCATGCATCACCTCTATTTTTTTAGAATTTTATACCCCGTAGTTATAAAAATAGAGGGGGGGGGACATACTTTTTACGACTTTGAGAGCTGATATCTCAAAAACCGTTCACTTTAAGAAAAATGTTTTTTAGAAAACTTTATATCATTTTAAAAGACCTTTCCATTGATACCCCACACGGGTATGTACATCGAAAAAAAAAATTTCATCCCTCAGTTACATGTATGGGGGGCCCCACCCCCAATTCTTTTTTTTACTATTTAGTGTCATATTTTTGTAGCGGTTCATACAACACATATTCCCATCAAATTTCATCACTGTAGTACTTATAGTTTCCGAGTAAATCGGCTGTGACAGACGGACAGACGGACAGACGGACATGACGAAACTATAAGGGTTCCGTTTTTGCCATTTTGGCTACGGAACCCTAAAAAGTGGTGTAGTTAAAAAAGGAAAAAATACGTTCGGGTATTTTTCAATTCTCTAAATTACGGACTACGTACCTAAATAGAATCTTGACTTTCATATCACAGAAACTAAGCTATTATCGGGCTTGAGCCTAATATACCCTTATTTGATTTTATGGTAACCTACTCAGTACCTGCAACACACATTCTGATAAATAATCATAAATGAATTCAAAGCATTCATAGTAAACATCTCCATTATAAAAATATTTGTTTAATATCCTGCAGTTAATTTTTAAATTAAACACGTGCTTGTGTTACTGATATCACGACAATAATAGTAAAGAAAAGATGACGCAAGATGCACCGTCTGTCTGCCTCGCTCCCACACACGTGTGCGCTGTTGTGTAAGAAAGAGATAGGCAGTATCTCTAAGCCTTTGTTTGTTCAATTTAAATTAAACTGATTAATTTGTATTTTTTTTACTTTTTAGTATAGAATCGCGCCTACTATTGTCTTTTATTTTTCCCTGCGTGTTTTCGCAATATTTCTAGAAACTTCTCAAATACTAGAGTTATAAAAACATAATCCTACGACACATTCTATTCTATTCTATTCTATTATCTGTGGGGAGTGTATGTACCTGCACCTGGCTCTCTCGAGTGGAACCTTTGTGCATATCCCCAAGGTCTAAACTGCCTTCCTAAGCTTGGACCATTTCCCACCACGCTGGTCCACTGCGGGTTGGTGGGTTCACATATCTAGATGTGCTTAATCTAGATATGCAGGTTTCACATACATTTTAAGGAATATTTATTTGATTTGCAACTGTACAATGTAGTTTCTATTTCACGGTTATTTAGTAATTCGATAACCTCCGCGGTCTATTTACGATGATTGTTGTTGATTATACAAGGTGTTGTTAAAGTGGCATAGCCGGGGAAGGACTCCTCTTTCAGATTACCTACCAAAGTCAAGTCAAATTCAAATGTTTTTATTCATCGTATAGTTAAATATAAAATTTTCTGATGAACGTCAGTTTTTAGAATAGAATAGAATACTACTTTATTGACTTAAAAACAATTTACACAAATAACAATTTACAATATAACGCAATAGGCGGCCTTATCGCTAAAAGCGATCTCTTCCAGGCAACCTTACAACGTTACAAACTACTCTGTACCTACTTTACCCCCCGTTGCATTGTAGAATTTAAGGTTAATTCTCATTTAAATTAGGTATATGCGGGTGACACCTGTCATTTAGGAACATTATAGCCTGATTTGATAGTAAAATTTCAATGATCCTATCTGTCAGACGTCACCCGCACCAATTACCAATTACAGTGCTCCAAAATTGATAATGCGCATAGAAATCATTGACAGATCGGTTGGTTTCGATTATGTGACACATGATATTGACTCCTATTTCTTTGGAACAAGGTGCAAAATGCAAGTGTTTTATTAAGGCTCTTACGATTTAATGATTCGGGTGTGAAGTTCTGCATGTGCATTATTAATTTTGGACAAGTGTATTGCGTAAAGGATGCAGCGCCACCACTGAAGTCTTACGGCAGAGTCGGGAACCAACCTGCCCTATCACACTATCTGACATTTTACATAGATACATAATTATGCACTCACGACTGTTATCCCCGAAGGGGTAGTCAGAGTCAGTCAGTCAGTCACCCTCTTTTCGTAGCACATTTGTACTCACGTGATAGGTTGCAAACCATATCGCCGTTTGGAATAAGTACAATGTACTTAGGATACACATCTAGAATCTAGATGTGCAGGTTTCCTCGCGATGTTTTCCATCACCGTAAGAGCACGTGGTATTATTGTAATTAAACTCCTTTATTGAAAACACAATTGAAATAATTCATTGGTACAGGCCAGGATTTGAACCCACCACCACCACCACAGCCACCGAGTCAGAGCGGTGCTCTGAAATTTTACTTCTATGTTTAGTTCTATGAGTGCAGCCAAAGAGTAAATAATACTACGTTTTTAATAGGTACAGCAGCGACGCGGACTTAGATTAACAATGTAGGAACAAGATGGTGTGTCACTTCCAAAAACGTCACAAATCTTTTATTTGACCTCATTTAAAATAAGAGCTCAGTGATTGTAGCTCAGTCGGATAAGCGCCCGCTTCTCACGCCAGAGATGCAGGTTCGAATCCCGGAGCTGACATGTACCAATGAGTTCTTTGAATTGAAGTACAATGTAGACCATCGCTCTTACGGTGAAGGAAAACATCGTGAGGAAACCTGTATATCTAGATTTAACACATCTAGATTATATTATATCAACCCACCAACCCGCAGTGGACCAGCGTGGTGGGAAATGGTCCAAGCGTAGGAAGGCAGTTTAGACCTTGGGGATATGCACAAAGGTTCCATTCGAGAGAGCCAGGTGCAGGTACTTACACCTCCACAGAGAATAGAATAGAATAGAATAGAATAGAATAGAAGAGCTCAGTGGTACAAGTGGGGTATAATTTGTTGAGACGTTCTTTACTGCACTGATACTCCAACTAGTTCGTAATGAAATATCGTTGACTCTACAGGGTGTTGCAAAAAGGGTATACTAAGCCGAAACCTACATGTGCAGCATGGTATATCTAAGGCCGAAACTGAAATCAGAATTTCAAAATTCGCGAAAAAAAAAAACATTCTCCACACTAAAAAGTCACGTGACCAACAAAGTTTCTATGGACAATGATGTTTCAGCTTAGTATACCCTTTTTGCAACACCCTGTATAATCTCGCAAGTGAGCCAGCATTTCTACTCACGTTATGTCGCGAGCCATAAAAATATCACGATTTTTGAAGGACCCAATGCACTTGAGGTACACACTACACATCTAGAATCTACAGGGTGTTGCAAAAAGGGTATACTAAGCCGACACCAGCATGGTATATCTAAGCCCGAAACTGAAATCAGAATTTCAAAATTCGCGAAAAAAAATATTTATTTTTCATAGAAACTTTGTTGGTCACGTGACTTTTTACCATGGAAAATGTTTGTTTTTTTTTGCGAATTTCCATATTCTGATTTCAGTTTCGGGCTTAGATATACCATGCTGCACATATAGGTTTCGGCTTAGTATACCAATTTTGCAACACCCTGTAGATGTGCTAGTTACACTCACGGCTCTATATCAAATATTTTCCGTCAAGGGTTTAAAAAACCTCCTTACAAACGAAATTCAATAAAGAATTCTATACACGTTGAATAACATTCTATTGTACAATTTAATAGAACTGACTGAAGTGGAGCGAAGCGATACCAGTCACAAAAGACTGCAGTGTATACCTGTATACTGTATGGTATACTGTATGATTATGATCTTAGGAATATATCTATAATATTATGTATTTTATCTAATACCTGATGAGCCTATAAAGAAGCTAGTAACTGACCGACGACCTTCCAAAGGTAAGTATAGAGTATAAAATAAATGTAAGCGTCTATCTATCGGTATCGTACGTATCGGACCAAACAGATTCTCAGAAATTCACATACGCCGTTTTTTCATACATTTATATGTATGAAAAAACGGCGTATGCGAATTTCTATACAAATAATGCGATGCGTCCGTTGCATACGATTCCAAACGGTGGCTGCTTACCTTTAATCAGCTATCTCATAGAGTGATGTATTAGAAGCTGTCTGACTGGCCGATCCTTTCACCTTAGAAAATAGTGAGATTTGATTGAAATAGTGTAATTGAAAGAGCCTCTTATCCGAACGGCGAGTACTTTGTAAAAATTGGCGTTCATCAGAAAATTTTATATTTATGCGATGAATATTTTTACTGACTTGCTCACTTGACTTTGACTTTGACTTTATATAGTGTCTATGTTACTAAGCGCTTGCAGGGGTGACTAAAGCCGCACGATCTTCAACGGAAACCTATGTATGTGCGCGAGTTCGACTCACGCTTGGCAAGTAATTTTTCACGTTACGTCAAATAGATACAATTTGTGCAGCTCTTTAATAGACACATTAAAGAGCTGCACAATTTGTACGCTATTTTGTATATATTTGTATGTTTGAAAAATGAAAAAATGTTTATTTAACCAAAAAATTTACACAGGTTATCTTAATAAATATTATGAATATAAAACAGTTATAAATTATTTGGACCAGATTAAAAAAAACTATGGTAGCTGGGGTTCTCACACTAGGCTAAGCCTGTGCCGTGAGTAACCAATAGGCAGACTGTAACATTTGAGAACAGGTGGCTTGTTGTCAACATTTTCAGTAAAATTAGGGTGAAAGTAGTATATTTGGTTAGCATTTAAGATACAAATCATACGGTAGAAAATGAATAGTAAGTAAAAAAGTAAAAACCAAACTAAAATAACTTAAATAACTTATTAAAATAAAATTTAGTTTTGTAGCGCTATTTGAAAACTTGAACTTATTTCAGACTCAAAAGACCTACTACTTAGTCACCTCAATTGTCCTTCCACAGTTCAAAGTATCCTGTCAGTTCTTGAGCTTAAACTGTTCTGTCTTTTATTGCATTTTAAGCCTTATTACTTCTTATATTTATGTGCTTCAAGATATTATTTAAGTAAATGAAGAAAAGAGATTTTCATGAAATATGGTAGGAGTCTTTTGCTAATCCAATGCAGCTCAACTGAATATTTGCTAAGTGTTTTTGTCTTTATGAAAACTATTTAATACAAAAAGCTAACTTAACTAAGCTAACAAAGCTATATGTATAAGTTATATTTTATCACAGTCATAGTTTTAGTTTACACATGTCATATATATTAAGGGTCTGCAATAGGGAATCGAGGGTTGGCATTGTCATAGAATTATGTAGTAAATGATGCTCTACAGCCTTGAAAAAAATCACACAGGTAGTTGAAGAGTCTAGCTAGGTGCTGAATCATTCGAATTTAAGTAAATGATTATGGATAACTGTAAATTAATTTCAGAATATCAAGAAAAACCAGTCAATCACACTCCCGTATTGTAACAACTGTGTCGTAATTATTAAGAATTTTCATATGATTTTTATCATATTATAAAGTTAAAGGCTTGGACTAGGCGCTAAATACCTTGTTTTTTTAATAAACACACACTTATTTTGTGTAAATTAATCCCAAACTTGAGCAATTTTTTTCCCTCAAATCTTCATACAAATATCTATGGCGGCTTTCTGTGTTATAAAATCATAAACACAAGTGACGTTTGACTCAGTTGGCCGCTGGCCTCCAAAGAAGGGTCACGTCGGTTTAGGCAGCACTGACAGCTCGCGATCTTATCGTGTACAGATACAAAATCACTGCACATTGGTTGTCATTGCACTTTTTCAACTTTTATGACACCAAAATAATTTGATTTGAAATTGAGGAAGCATAATTCTTCCAGTATATTCAATACATTAAATTAAATTAGATAGTGTGCAATATTCTCGTGATATTACAGTCTCGTAAAGGTCTGATGAGGAGCAGGAATATAGCGAATGGATCTAAGTGATGACAATACGCACGAACATTAGGTTAGGGATCAAAAATACAGTCTCTTGGTGCTGGTTGAGGTATGGTCTCGTGAGGATCTGATGAGGGCAATAACACGGTGGTGGCTCAATTTTATTTCAAAGATGTTAATAGCTAAAAGCATCGAGTTTGGGCTATTAAGTATGTTTTTCAGAGAGAGAGAAAGAGATTTTGTTAGGATGTGTTAGGTTTACTGGGTTTACTAAGTTCATTCTGTTAATGGCATCAAGTTGTTATGTGTTCATAAGTAATAATTATTTATTAACAAAATGCTGTTGATTCTCCACGAAAATGTAAAAATAAAAATAAAATAAATAAAAATAAATTCGTAACGTAAAATTGTCAATGACGGAATTTCTTCTATAGACAGTAGCCACAAAAAAAACAAACGATAGATGGCGTGATTTGAAGATAAAGATACATTTTTTCGACACATAGACAGCAACAACAAAAAAATACAGATTTAAAGAAAAGAAACACATACTTATACAAAACAACAAAGAAAAAAAAAGGATACACATCAAAATAACTGGAAAAAATATAAGCCCCAATTTACTTGTGTGGGACAGGGAGTACCATAATATTTTTTTTGGGGTACTCCCCATCTATGCGAAATATAAGCTTGATATCTTTACCCGTTTCTGAGAAAAAGGGCGGTGACAGACAGTCAGTCAGACAGACGGACAACAAAGAGATCCTATAACGGTTGCTTTTTTTCTTTTGACGTTCGAAACCCTAAAATTAAGTAAAAATATTATGCTGCCAAAAAATGTACTTACAGGTATTGAAAAAGCGGTATATAAACAAATTATACCAGCAGAGGGTTCACCATTTAGCTGAATGTTACTTAGAAAACGGCCTTGAGTGGCGGTCAAGTTGGTCCCCGCCTGCGATACTTTCCATTAACATTGGGACTCGTTTTCATGTTTTTAGCGTACAGTCAGGTTTTTAGTTTTTTATAATTGTATTTTTTTATTTGTAACTTTTTAGTTGTTTTTATTTTATGAAATTTTACGTCGGTAGGTAGTTCATGATCATTTTTTATTTCAATAATTTTGGTGTTGTTATTTAAATACCTTCAATATGCATATTTTTGTAATGTGAAAATCAAGTCCTTTCATTTGATACCTTACACGGCAAAGTTGAATTATTATTTTTTCGATCATCACGTATGTCCTCAAGAGGGTGCTATGTACATTTTAATGTTCAAGTTGGTCCCCGCCTGCGATACTTTCCATTAACATTGGGACTCGTTTTCATGTTTTTAGCGTACAGTCAGGTTTTTAGTTTTTTATAATTGTATTTTTTTATTTGTAACTTTTTAGTTGTTTTTATTTTATGAAATTTTACGTCGGTAGGTAACTAGTTCATGATCATTGTTTATTTCAATAATTTTGGTGTTGTTATTTAAATACCTTCAATATGCATATTTTTGTAATGTGAAAATCAAGTCCTTTCATTTGATACCTTACACGGCAAAGTTGAATTATTATTTTTTCGATCATCACGTATGTCCTCAAGAGGGCGCTATGTACATTTTAATGGAACGTCACATAGCCTATAGCCATCGCGCCATCAATACGCTTCTAACAATACCTCATACATCAAAATCTATCAAGCCGTTTAGGCTACAGGAGGTAACAAAGAAACAGACATACATACATACAATCAAAAAACATTACCCTCCTCCTTCGGCAGTCGGGTAAAAAGGAGTAAGACAGGGGGTCACTCTGAACTTTTGCTCTACGAGTTTTGGAAATTAACAAAAAAAAACCTTTTTCATAGAAACTTTGTTGGACATGTGACTTTTTACCATGGAAAACGAATATTTTTTTTCGCGAATTTGCAAATCTCGTAGAACAAAAGTTGTTCAGAATGACCCCTTGAGTCATCCCCTTTTGGCTTAGTATAGCCCTTTTGCGACACTATGTATTTACTTTGCTTTGTCGTCGGGGTTCAGTTGGCTGGAGGATGCCCGATACTTATTATCTACACTTTAATACTTTTAGTTACCTTTCTACAAGTAAATACCACATTTGTTTGAGAAAGCTAATCGGGTTCCGAGTCCGAGTATAGAGTAAAGTGGCACCTCTATTAATTTCTACTCTTTCCTGGTGCCTACCAGTGTAAGTAAGAATTATACTTACTTACCCAAAAATCACCCAAGATGTACTTGAACATAATTGTCAATAAAGTTGGCGAGTAAAAGTTTATCGACCCACTGTGCAAACTTACATGTGTGCGTGTCACTGCGTGTGCTGTGTGAAGAGCATTGAAAACCCAAAATTGGCGCGGCACGTCACCCTGTACGGGCCCTTAAAACTATTAAGAAGTTTTAGTTGATCGCTATGATTTGCTATGTGAGCCATACAAATCACATAAGTACAAGATTGATTGTTGTCAAAAACTATAAAAGTTTACGTTTTCTCTTTTTATTTACCGATATTTTTATTATGATAATTGTGAGATGACAGAAAAATACAAAACCTTTTTCTTTTACGTATTTCAAAACTAGAGGCCAAGGGCATACCTACGAAGCCTGAGTAACCATATCGGCAACGGCATTCGCCGAAGCCGTGGCCACGTGACCAACAAAGTTTCTATGGAGATTCAAATTTATTTTCATGAATTTTCGTAGGTCGTTACAAGTTGTCGAGAATGACTTCCTAATGCCGAGTTACAGAGGAAAGAACTTTAAGCTAAACAAATCGCTTTAAGCGATAAGACCGCCATTTTTGTACAGATTTGTTAGTATTTAAGTTATGTAAGTTTCTTTTATGTGTGTGTACAAATGAAGAATCCTTACTAATATTATAAATGCGAAAGTAACTGTGTCTGTCTGTCTGTCTGTCTGTTACTCTTTCACGCCAAAACTACTTAACGGATTTTATTGAAATTTGGTATACATACGTCTAATAATCTAGAGTAGTCTAGACCCTGGGAAAGAACATAGGCTATTTTTTATCCCGGAATTCCCACGGGAAAACTTTTTAAGGCGAAGCGAAGCGCGCGGGAACAGCTATAATATTATAATGTCGACCTTAGCTTAAAGTTCCTTTCTGCAACTTAGCGTCAGTCACCCACTTTAAACTTATTTTAGCCTATTTTTAACACCTTTTTTTAAAATTTAAGAGTAATTGATATCGATTTCCTTTCAATGTGGTTGTCTGGAAGAAATTACTTTTAGTAATAAGGCCGCCGATTGTACTATTTATTTTCCTTTCTATGTTTATGAAACTGTTTCTGTTTGTGTACAATAAAGAGAATTTTATCTTTTTATCTTTATCTAGAGGTAGCCAGCTGTGGTGCAAGCATATTTAATAACTATGTAAAATACTCATAAGTTAACCAAAACTCCAAGAAACATAATAGCGAGAGCGTCGAAACTATTTCAATCAAAACACACGTTCGGTTAATAAACAAACTTGAGAATTCAATCCAACTAATATACCATCCACATTCGTAAGAGTTCATCTAGAAATAATATGATATTATTGTGTACTAGTGCGAAAAAAGATTTAACCCGTCTAAAGGAAAGAGAAGGGTTATAAATTTGTTGTACACTCGAGAACAATGAAAAAGTTACAGTGACATAGCACGAAGTTACTCCTAGATAAGACTAGCTTAACGACACAACAAATACATTTAGTTGCGCATCAGAATATTGCCAACTAATAACGTAAATTGTGATCAAATCCTTGTAAAGAGTACGAACGAGAGTAACTAATATTATAAATGCGAAAGTAATTGTGTTACTCTTTCACGCCAAAACTACTGAACGGATTTGAATGAAGTTTGGTATACAGATGGTCTAGCTAGACTCTAGACCCTGAGAAAGAACATAGGTTACTTTTTATCCGGAATTTCCAAGGGCAAACTTTTTAAGGCGAAGCGAAGCTCGCGGGAACAGCTAGTTTTTTTTATGAATGTATTCAAAAATGAGGGAATGATGTTTTGAAGCAATGCAGCAGGTACCTACAGTCAGCTGCATAAGTAGCCATACACTTTGTACCTTGTCAAGCTAATAAACCGCCAATCCATTCAATGAAGCATTGACGGGTCGTTAGTTTGACAAGGTACAGAAGTGTACCTATATAGCAACTTATTATGGAGCTGACCTATCCTAAGTGGTTAAAAGTTTGAATACATTATACTTACTTACTTACTTATTCCCAATCTCCGCTGGGGAGCAAAGGGTCTAAGTGAAGCGTCGCCATTCTTTAAGAACACATTGTAAGCCATTAAAAAATTCGGACGACCGAATGGCGTAGTGGTTAGTGACCCTGACTACTGAGCCGATGGTCCCGGGTTCGATTCCCGGCTGGGGCAGATATTTGTTTAAACACAGATATTTGTTCTCAGGTCTTGGATGTGCCCGTAAAATGGCAATAGGCCCGCCCCCTATTACATTGGGACTAATATACACTCTGGCGAAAAGTGGGTGCAGCAATGCACCTCTGCCTACCCCGCAAGGGAGTACATTAGTACAAGGCGTGAGTGCGTGTGTGTGTGTTTTTTTTTAAATTCGGCAAGTTGAATGAGCATTTTGTGAGTGGAACTGTTTCATTGTCCACCAGTGTATTAGGATTAGGAGGAAGTAAGTAATATTACAAGATTTGAGAGTAGCATCGGAGCAGTCACTCGGGCCGTGCTTACTTTCATTGTGTAAAAGCTACAAACACTTCAATGAGCGATAATTTTTTATAATATTTTGTTTTGACTATACTTAATTTAAATATTAATCAATAAAACATCTCATAATAATTATATCTACTTTCATTTTTTCACAAAATGCTACCTACCTATCCTCATTGAATCTTCAACTCGAATTCCCAAAAAAATATAAAAGAGTTCCCCTTACAAAGACACTATCAAAAAATCCTTTTCCAAAGGTAATTTTATGGAAGTGCGTGAAAATTACCAGATTAATTCGGTAAACGCAATATCACAGACCATTGCCGCCATGTATTTCCAACGCAGTCTTTTGGCGGGAACGCGCCGAGACGCTTGTCTATGAAGCGGCGGGAAACTCGCGCGAACTTTGACATTCGAAATTTGAAACTATTTTCTTTTTAAAAGTGTAGAGCTAACCGTTTTAGTGAAGTGAAGTTCTGTACAGCCAGTAGTATTTTGCTACTGATTTAAAGTGTTTTTTTAGTAGAATCCTCCGTGTTATTAATAATTTTATGCAATCAGAGATTGTATGTGAATGTGCGTATTTAGTTTTCTTTCGTTATTTGTGTGGGATTCAGTGTTTATTGTTTGTGTTTGCAGATACTTCAGCTATATCCTTTGTAAGTACCTAATTAAATTTTATTTAGGTTTGATTTTGTTTAGAGGTGTCCAGTATATTTTTTACCAAAAGTAAGTTACTTTTCAGCATTTTTTTCGTCATCAATTATTCTATTTGTGCCAAAACAGTTGGCTGTTTTTATCTGTCTATCGGGAAATAAACAGATTTCAGTGGCATTTTATTTATAATGGTGGTTAACGGTATGTACCTTAGTAATTTATGCCAATTTTACGCACTTAGAATAAATATTTTTTCTCGTCAAATATAATTATTGAACAATTAAATTGGTTACCAATTTTTTTCACAATACCTGCACAAAAACCAGACCCCTCTTAGGATTACTTTGCTACTGAGAGGGAGTTAGGTTTTTTGCAGCCCACTGTACTTAATAACAATCTTATAAAGTACCTAAGTCAAAAAGGGTTGTCTCAGGGGGTCATTCTGAACAACTACACAGGTTCCTTTGTTGTTCTATGACTTTTGAAAATTCGAGAGAGTTAAAAATATTTCTTTACCTTAGAAAATTTGTTCGTTATATATGTATATGCATTCTTACTATATTTTTCATACCCTTTTTGCAACACCCTGAATAGGTTTTAATTCTGCCCTTTTCTTCTAATCCATACATTTTTTTTGGAAACGTTATATTGTGGATTTTAAGACCGCAGGATCGTGGGGTGTGGAAGAAAAAAGTGGGGGCTTTTGCCCAGCAGTGGGAAAATAAGTAGGGATAAAAATTGTGGGCCAAAAGTGGGTGTCAACTTGTTATTCTGAACAACTATTGTCCTTTTAGCCTTTGAAAAAAATACCCTAAACACATTGTAATAAGCTGTAAAATGGCGATACGGCCCGCGACCTATCACTTGGGTATACAATACACGAATGTACTACCAACAGCAGGTGACCCGTTTGTGAATCACCTTTGTAATAAGTCATAAGTTTGACTGCCCATTCGGGGATTACAGTCAAACCTACGCAATAAGTAATTTATTTACCTATTTATTTATTTATACTTTATTGCACATTTTACAATCAGGTGGACTTAATGCTAAAAGCATTTTCTGCCAGTTAACCTGCAGGAGATATGGATCAAAAAGTACAGGCGTGCAAAAAAAACAACATAATTATGATTTTGAAGAATTCATAACACGCTGTTGGCCTCGGCCTTCCTCATCCAGCCATCACTGCCCCCCTACTATTGAAAGGCAATGTATTGCGTCTGTCTTGCGTTGTCAACATTAAAAAAATCATAACTTCTCTTCAAAATCGATTTTACAAAAAGTAATAATACATAAATGTTCATCAAAATAAAGCCTTCTTTTTTAGAACCTAGCACTAAGAACCAAGTACCCAGAATGAAGAATTTATTTTAGATTTTGGTTGTATGCACTATAGACTATAGTCTTGTTTCTAGGTTCTTAAAATAGGCATTACCTAGCTGACTTTTGTATTTTTAATCTAGTATTTTTAATCTTTGTAAAAACGCTTTTGAAGAGAAATTATGATTTTTTTAATGTTGACAACGCAAGACAGGCGCAATACATTGCCTTTCAAGAGTAGGGGGGCTGGCCACCTTTCTAAGGTGTCGGTCCAGCGGACCGGAGGGCGTCCCATGCTAAGCTTGTCTGTTCGTTGTCTTCTCCCAAGACGTACTTGATATTTATTTCAGTGAAAAAGGAAGTCATAATAATTGTAAGTGGGTATTTACAAGTTCTAAGAAATTTTAACGAGATGTTTGAAATATGTTCCAGTGGAAACGACTGAGTAGTAGAAGAGATTGAGTTATGATGCTCATAATAATGATATGCATATAATGAAAGTACATACGTACCCACCTCATTATTTTAAATTATGATTATTTGGTTTATGTCCCATGGCCATTGCTGTGTGAATGAAATTGACTATAAATTCACTTTAAATTATTAAGGTCGAGTTTAAACCTGACACATTGTGTTTGTCTTGTCTATTGCCATTATTTTGTACTAGCTGTTCCCGTGGGAATTCCGGGATAAAAAGTGGCCTATGTTCTTTCTCAGAGTCTAGAACACCTGTATAGCAAATTTCATTCAAATCCGTTCAGTAGTTTTGGCGTGAAAGAGTAACAGACAGACAGACAGACAGACAGACAGACAGACAGACAGATAGACAGACACAGTTACTTTCGCATTTATAATATTAGTTAGGAAGTTAGGATTAGGATTAGGATACCAAATACTGGTTAGTGACCCTGTCTGCTATGCCGAAGGTCCAAGGCTCAATTCCCGGACAAGGCAGTTTTTTTTTTAAAGACAGATATTTGAACTCTGATCTTGGGTGTATGTGTCTATCTGTATGTACTCATATGTGATGATATTTCAGCTGTTCAAAACCCAAATTACAGGCTCTACTACTCTCTACTCTTTCTAGTTTAGGGTCGTCGGATGTCCGTGTGTGAGATGTCCCCACATAATAACAATAATTGCAACATCCTGTATAACGTACAGTTGATACGTCACTAGGGGAGGCTCCTAGTGCACGGATATCGACTCAATCACGATAACTCCGTGTAAGTACCCACTTTACTCGTATCTCGTAAAACACATTTTCTGAGCCTCTTCCGATTGGGTGAACCTTTTCATATCATACGTCAGCCCTTTCCTGAAGCAAAGGGGAAGTACAGAAGTACAGTTCGGTACTAACAACTTGCATGTTCCTGAAAGTAGGTTGCGATTACACTTTTGTGCTTTGTCAAACTAAAAGACCGCCTATTCATTATTTCAAAGATTGACAGTTGGTTAGTTAAGTTAGTTTGACAATCCACTAAAGTTTATTCGCCGGACTGTACAATTCAAACTCAAATTAGGTTTCAAAAGCGGTAAGTATATCGTAAGCCGAAAGAGGGTGAGTCATCAACGTATTTCGTACGGTTTGGAACTACGTGAAAATCTTGTGACTAGAAGGGCTAGTACGGCGCGCATTTAAGACGTGATAAGAGTTTTGCATCACGCTCACTCACATCGCGCAGCCTCAAGAGCGAGCGTGACGGAGAACTCTTGTCACGTCTTAATAGCGCCCTGTGCTACAGGGCCAGCAAAGTTAGTAGGTATCTATGGAGAAGCAAAAACATTTGGGTTTACCGTAAATTTGTACCTACCCATATTTTCAACACCCCCTATAATCTGTTTCATCAAATAAGACATCTGATACTAACAAAAACTACCCTTATTCGCATGAAATAACGGACAGATGTCTTATTCGGTAAAACAGTGTATATAAAAAAAAAAAAAACACGCACTCACGCCTTGTACTACTGTACTCCCTTGCGGGGTAGGCAGAGGTGCATTGCTGCACCCACTTTTCGCCAGAGTGTTATGCTAGTCCCAATGTAATAGGGGGCGGGCCTATAGCCATTTTACGGGCACATCCAAGACCTGAGAACAAATATCTGTGTTTAAACAAATATCTGCCCCAGCCGGGAATCGAACCCGGGACCATCGGCTCAGTAGTCAGGGTCACTAACCACTACGCCATTCGGTCGACTATATAATAATTATAATAGTTCGTTTATGTCTGTCTAATTCCGAATAGCTTAGTTTGAACAGTTTTGAAGTGGTTTAAAGTTTATTTGTGCAACTCGTAAGATCTTTTTTCTTAGATTTGCAATCCCTACATCGATAATTATCGATTCGATTATTTATCTGAATGCCACTGAAATCCATTACCTTATCACCGGCGATAAAATTATCTACTAATATTTTTTGGGCCAACCTTCAATAGTTAATTAACTTATATACCTACAGCAATCATTAGGGTTATGTATATCAATAAACCCTACTATTTACTGCAATTAATTACCTGTATAATATATTATGTTTCTGTACAAATACCTAAATACCCAAACTAAACCAACTATTTCAAGTGGAAAATTAGGACCAACGAGTATCCTATATTATTTTAATTTTCCAATTTTGATAGTTACTACCTACTATAGAAATAAAATAAATAAATTATACGAAGTTTCACCTCTGTACCTTGTGTCCTGACCGCCATATACAAATATGGCCGCCATAATTTCAGAAAACTATTTCGGCCCGAGGTGTGATACCGGAAAAGTCTATTTTTGAATATTGAACCACCGACCCTTTTACTTCACCCTTTGTGTTTTCAGTTTTGTCCATCATAATGATATTTATGATAATAATTTTAGCTGCCATGGCTGTACTGAACCCTTTTTCGTTTACTAAACGACTGAAACTATTTAAGTTATACGGGGTGTTGCAAAAAGGCCGAAAGGGGGTAATTCTGAACAACTTTTGTTCTACGAGTTTCGGAAATAAAAAAATACTTTCTCCATAGAATTTCCAAAACTCGTAGAACAAAAGTACGGGACTTAGTTTTTCAATTTTTAATTATATACCCTGCGTCACCCCCCCACCCCCCGCTTTTGGCTTTGGTACCTTAACTAGACTCACGTGCAAAGAAACAGTTCCACTGACAAAATGCAGACTTCAAATGGCCCTCATTTTTTCAACCTCTTAAGTAATAGGAAATTTGAACAAATTATTAACGTTATTAGTTGGTAATATTGCGATGCACCATTAAATGATGTTAAATATTACAGAAGCGTCATTGAGTTAGTTTTTTCCGTTTAGGAATAATTTGACGATTTTCTCAATGGAAGTTTTCATTGCCCGTGAGTGTACTTTTGCAGATTAATGTGTTTGTGATTTACGCTGTAGGATATCTTCAGATCTATTTTTGCTCACTGTACCTATTACTACAATAATTTAAACCGTGCAACATAAATTAGCTATGCAATCTTATAACCTGCCCTGACTTTTGATGCCTATTATACGAAGCAAATAATATATCATTAACTTTTTTGCAATAAACATCCTTCTTAGCATATAATTTCTACGTCTTGTATTTAATTTCAACTATAAAATAACATAGATGTATACGAGCCAAGAGCGGTGGTACGAGTAGCTCAGTCGGGTAAGCGCCCGCTTCTCACGCCAGAGATCGCGGGTTCGAATCCCGGCGCTGACAAGCACCAATGATTTCTTTGGAATTTAAATACAATGTATACCATCGCTCTTACGGTGAAGGAAAAATAAATTTTGTACTCATGTGTAGACTAAAGGTGAAACTGGTGTACGATATCAGATTAAATGTGTACTTATACATACGTTAGTGCTAGCTAAGGCCCTTACGCTAAGGATGGAAGCGCCTGGTGTCAGCCCCAGACTCCTCGGAGGAGTAGCGGGATTGAAGAAGAAGAAGAAGGCCCTTACGCCAGGACAAGTAAAATTCGCCAACATTTCTCACCTAATTTCCAAGTGTTCGCCGTAACGAAATAATTTTCAAATTCCACAAGAATTTCCCAACAAGTTGCAGGTGAAGAGGTAAGTCCATGACTGTGCATAATGAGTTGAAGCGAAGCCGCGTGAAGAGCTAGTGTAGCAATAAGCCGGACTTAAATGTAAATTCTCTTCCAAGCGCAAAATTTTATTATTAAGAGCTGTATCTTGTTAATGAATTCTGTGAAATTTGCGCCCGTAGTGTAGCTGTTTGACCTGGTCTAGCTTGTTAATTGCGTGAGGTAGAAATATAGGGGCGTTCTATTATTTATTGATTAATAGATACAATAAATATATAATTTATTTTTTCCACTATCCTTTTCTGGATACTTTGCTTTTATTTCAACTTTTGTTTGTTCGAATTTGGTCAAATATAGGGCTAGTGTTGGTTACCGCTGGACCAACACCGGCTTAACATTGACAACTCTAGCCGTTTGTTTAGTTGAAATATAAAAGCAACGTATCGAGAAAATGAAACATCCCTCAAATAATACATCAAAGAAATGACTTTCGGGGAAATGAACTATCGGTAATATGAACATTTGACAAAACAAATTTTTGGCTGAAAGTCATCGGGGAAACGTCATTCCATGAATAAATAGTGTTTCTAAGGGTGAATTCGTCCAAACATCACGTTACACGAGAATAACTATACCTGAATTAAAATTATACGCGAGTAAATATCTAGGATAAGTACATTTGCATTCTACCAAGTTATACCATGATTAAATTGAATGAACGAGGAACGAAACTGTAATGCAACTAAAATAAAAATAGCTGCGTTTCAAAGCATGCAATAGAAATGACATGCCAACTTAGTTTGAATGGATTATAAAAGTATGAAATTGTTTATGTTTTAATATTTTATTCGCTGTTGTTATTCTGAGACTTTGCCTTTTAACTTACTTTTGTTTATGTTTTGACAGATGTGTTTATATGTCATTATGACGGTTTTCTAATCAGCTGATGTGCTGCCGCCATTACAAAATTACTCTCGGATAAGCTCGTTACACGCTCAATTTTGGCGGTATAACATTTTATTCTTGGGATAAGTTAGTTATCTTGGTTTCAGGTTTGGTAGAATGCAAAATCTGCTTACTCGCGAGTAACTGGTACTTTACTCGTGAGTAAAAAGTTACTCGACGTTGGTCGAATCCGCCCTAAATGGTTTTGGGAATACAGGGTGTTGCAAAAAGGGTATACTAAGCCGAAAGGGTGTGACTCACGGGGTCATTCTAAGCAATTTTGATCTACGAGTCTTGGAAATTCACGAAAAGAATTATATTCCTTTTCCATAGAAACTTTGTTGGTCACGTGACTTTTTACTAAACCATCACACCATACTAGCAAACTTTCACATGATGGAGATGAGGTGACAAAAGCACCTTAAACACCTGCATGACTTATTTTTAATAAGCTAGTTTTTGAAATTTGGATGAGACATTTTCAAATACGGATCTAAATCTTAGATTTGTCACTAAATAAATATTAATCGTATCCCTATTGAAGTTTGTACCGGATTGCAATCCGTACTTACAGGTCATTCTATATAGATATGCAAAGGCGACGATTATAGGGAAAAAACTCTAAAGGATTTAAAAGCATTAATAAAAAAATGTGTGTCGTATGTACAATGTACATACGGATGACAGGATGGCGCATCGGTTAGTGACTCGACAGCTGTACCGAGAATCCGGGTTCGATGCCCAGCCGGAGCAGATATTTGTTAAAAGACTAATATTTGCTCAGAGGTCACGGGTATTAATTTTTTTGAGTGTGGTGTGATAGTATCTTAGGTCAAAGAAATCTTTTTTAAAAATTAATAATACACTCACGGGCAATGAAAATGACATAAATATGGAACGCCAAATGGCAGGTGGACCTTTTTCTTTGCACGTGAGTGTAATAGTAGTGTCCCAAATTTATTTTTAGTCCGCTTTGTAAAGGACATAATTTTTTTATATCGCGGGCTTCATGCCAGAGGGGCGCAAAAAATCAATTTGGCGTTTTTCATGCCAATCGATTCCTATACTAGTAATACACGTTCTGTAATTTATTTGAAATTTTCAGTAAACTAGATTTTGAGATATTAATAAATAACATAAAGGCGTATATGATGTAACAATAATTTTGTGTCGTGTCAAAAAGGCGTATAGACGGCGTATAAACATCAGTAGGACGCATTTTAATAATTTCGCCATGTCAGAGAGGCGTATAGACGGCGTATAAACATCAGTGGGGCGCATTCAAATAATTATCGCCATGTCATATAGAATATGCTTTCACTGTTGATATTGATGCCTTGTCCTTTACAGTCCATAGTTTTAAATACATCTTCCGATGCATCACGGAACAGTATCGGAGAAATTACGTCCTCCTCCCTCACGGCCCTTTGCCTATGGATAGATCTTGTGGCTGGTTTTATACTTGGACAGTAATAGTTTCAGTGTCATTAGGCACTTCAGCGTCTCGATGTATCGTCAATTTATTTGACATATCTGCAAGGATGCCAGAACAGCCCAGATCTCGACGGAGTCAAAATTTTCGTAGTCTACGAAAGCTAGGCACAGAGGCCGATTATATTCTTCCTTGTTCTGTATAATTGTGTGTATGTGGTCTACGGTGCTATAACCCCCACGAAATCCGGCATGCTCCAGCGGCTGAAATTCATCAAATTAAGTCTCGTGATGACTGTTATTAATGTACATCTTCAAATCATCATCATCATCAAACATCTTATTCACGTGGTCAAGATTGTGATCAGTCTATAGGTTTTTAAGAGCAATTTGTCTCCTTTCTTGAAAAAAAAAAGACCTACACATCCGGGGTTCTGCCTGTTGCGCATGTGAAGCGTACAATTGGGCATAGATGTCCTTGATCCCTGCGAGTATCTCCAGCTTAGAATCGTTGATTTTGCTACGGCTGGATGACAATTTTGTCATTAGGGTCCCTTCAAGTTGCCTAGCAAAGACATTCGATCCTCGGTTTTGTAGCTTCTTCAATCCGCTGTGTGTTGAAAGCAGCGGAGGTCACGATAAATAGCCTTGCGTATCATTTTGTTCAGAGCCTCTAGTTCTGACGGAATGAATGAGTCTCCCTGATAGCTTAGACTTCCTTCCCGTGTGTTACATTGCACAGAACCTAGTGCCTTCTTCCTGTTTTGCATTGGCCACTTCGTTGTAGGCTTCTTCAATGTCTGTAGTAGTTTCCAATACGTCAAATCATTTTTTTAGCTCCAGCTGAATCCATTCGGACCCGGCGGTGGTCTGGCGCAGAGTTGGTAAGAGGGTGGACTTCATCAGTCGCCGTTTTTCAAGCTTTAGGTCGATATTTAGAGTTCCTCTGAGTATACGGTGATTAAACCGATTGATCACTGAGATATCTCTGAATATGTGCCTCTTTATCAGTCATGATGATGAAATCGAGTTCATTTTTCGTGACAAAGTCCGGCCTGCACCAGGTCCACCTTCTATTCTATTCTCTGTGGGTGTGAATGTACCTGCACCTGGCTCTCTCGAGTGGAACCTTTGTGCATATCCCCAACGTCTACACTGCCTTCCTAAGCAGGTCCACCTTCTTTGGGGCTTCTTTTTGATTGAAGAAAGAGTTCACCAAGGAAAGCCCCTGCATTTCTGCGAAGTTCCAGCCCCAGCCCTCTGTCATTTCTTTAAGGAGTTTTTTTTGTGTTTATGTTCACTTGATATTTATTTTTAATAGTCATTCTTGTTTTATTTTGTACTCTTATTGTTTCTAATAAATTATTCTATGTTTTTTACAGCTTTGCCATGTATTTATTAGTTCCTTAAATAGTTTGTTGTTTTTTAATAGCCGTATCATCTTTCTCAAATTGAGAACATCCATTAAATTACGCCATGGCAAAAGGGCGGAGGAAATTCGAAAAAAATAGAAGCAGTTATATTTTTGATCATATTTTGCTATCAGTATATTAAATGATTTAAGTGTAAACCAAGTAAAATATATGTAATATAATTGGATAACAAATAAAAAAGTTTGTTTATACGCCCATTATTCCTATACATAATATGGTAAAAATGGGATAGCAATACAATAATTTCCGTCAAGTCAGATAGACGTATACGACATAAAATGTACTTAAAGCATAAATATTATGAAAATTGAGTTTTAATAAAAACAAAGAATAATTAATCAAGCTATATGCAAAATTATAGCAAGCTCGATTACTTATTATTAACACAGTTATGATGTTTTTTTGCTCTCCTGAAAAGTAGGGTCGGTGCAGATACGCCCCTCTGGCATGAAGCCCGCGATATGATACAATTTTTTTAATGATGTTGAAATACTCTCTGGTGAATACCTTCTATCGGTAGCAAAAGTACTTACTTAATTTATCTTAGATGGAATTTCACCAAACTCTAAACGTATTTAGTTGCCTGTCAAACGTCTGTCAGTTAGTACAAAATGTACATATTTAAAATTTTATTTAAATACAATTTTAAATATGTACACATACACACGCTAAACATATTTAAAATTATACTTAAATCAAATTTTAAATACATTTTGTACTAACTGACAGACGTATGACAGGCTACTAAATACGTTTAGCGTTTGGTGAAATTCCACCTTAGTGTAAGTGTAGAGACTGTAGAGTGGTAAAAAAGGAAAAAATAAGTGTCTTCAATTTTTACATTATCTTATTTTCGGACTAAGTATAATTTTGATTCTCATTCCATATAAACTACCCTATTCATACTCTATTTCAACTTTTTTTCCAAAATCAAATAAGTCATTGGCACATGTCAGCACCGGGATTCGAACCCGCATCTCAGGCGCGAGAAGTGGGCGCTTACACGACGGAGCTACCACCGCTCTATATATATATATTCGCCTATTGTCTTCTGGTCATCGCCCTAGCGATTAATTGTCCTAAAAGCTCAAATGAAGATATTAAATATCCGAAGATGTAAGAAATATTATATTTATCACTGTGATAACGACTTATAGTGGGTCGTAAATTTGTTTATTATTAGGTTTTATGTTGTAAATTTTATTATGACGACCGAATGGCGTAGTGGTTAGTGACCCCGACTACTGAGCTGAAGGTCCCGGGTTCGATACCCGGCTGGGGCAGATATTTGTTTAAACACAGATATTTGTTCTCGGGTCTTGGATGTGCCCGTAAAATGGCAATAGGCCCGCCCCCTATTACATTGGGACTAATATAACACTCTGGCGAAAAGTGGGTGCAGCAATGCATCTCTGCCTACCCCGCAAGGGAGTACATTAGTACAAGGCGTGAGTGTGTGTGTTTTTTTTATTATATTAGGTATTTGCGCTATGGAGCAAAAATAGCGATTACAAGAATAATTGTCATATTCCTATTGATAGTGAAGTTATCTACTTTCCTACCCGCACATTGGATTAGGATTTGATCAAAATTCAAAAACCTTTTTTATTATTTTATTATTTATTTATTTAAGAATACATTAAATACATTTAGGTTACAAATGACATTTTATTTAGTAATACTCTGATGCGCTGTTAAATTAATGTAGGTACCTACCTACAGTAAAACTATAAAATAAAGACCTGAAAACGGAAGTGGATCTTAACTAATTGTTACAGACCGTATTTAATCGATGTATTTTATTAATTAAAGGGCAAATCCGTTAAAAAGCCATTGCCAAACGGTATTTTATTTTTTAAGTGTATGTAAATATAAGTAAATAACTGATAATGATAAAAAAATCTTTCCAAAATCGCACTCTTTAATGTCGGGACGTTATAGTTAGACCTTTAATATTGCAGACGGTATCATAAAGCTAACCTTTTCCGTTTAGGACTATTTTTTTCTATCGTCACTGGAACTTTTTCATTGCTCGCGTGTGTGTGCCTGCGCAGAAGTACGGTCAGGTGCAGAGAAATAATAATAATAATATGTGGGGACATCTCACACACTGCCATCCGACCCCAAGCTAGGCAGAACCTGTGTTATGGGTGTCGGACAGCTGATATATTTACACAAATACATAGATAGATAGATACAAAATATAAATATCAACACCCAAGACCCGAGTACAAATATCTGTCTTTAAACAAATATCTGCCCCAGCCGGGAATCGAACCCGGGACCTTCGGCTCAGAAGTCAGGGTCACTAACCACTACGCCATTTGGTCGTCAAGGTCGAAATCTGAACCCCCTCTTAGTAACAATGCTTCTGAGAGGGGTCAGGTTTCTCTGCCTTATACTATACCTAGGTATAATGTAACAACGTCCACATCATTTCTAATTCACCCACTTGGCCTAATAATTTAATAATTTGACTTCCCCTCGCAATCTAAGTTACTAAGTTGCTAATAACGCAGGCTATTTAATAATTTAAAAGCCTCCAGGCTAATCCGGGAAACAGTTTCAGATGTGTTTGTATTTCGCCGGGTTACCATAGTGTAGTGGTTAGTGCGTAGACTTCTGTCCGCAAGGTTCGATACCCGGCCGAGGAAATTTGTTTATAGAAAAAAATCGACACAAAAAGACCCATTTTTTAAAAACATTTAGTGCCAATTTCTTTATTGTCGGTTAGAGCATAACTATATATTACTGGTTGACTTTTGACACATCTATCAAGAATTTAGTATGGAGATGACGTATAATTGATCAACCAATACCTGTGCAGCGAGCACAGGATTCGATACTATTTTCGAATCTTCACGAAGGGTCACTTTTACCAAACGCTAAACGTATTTAAAACAAATTTTAAATACATTTTGTACTAACTGACAGGCTACTAAATACGTTTAGCGTTTGGTGAAATTCCACCTAACATATGGAAAAAACAACTGTCACTTTTGGAACTAACTTTGCCTTACATTTTGACAGTGACAGTTGACGATACGCAACGTTAACGGAGGTTCGAAATTTGTGCTCGCGACTCTGGTTACGATTTAACCGACTATTGACTATTGATTTATCGACTTACCTCACTTTGTAGTAAAAATGCTCTGTGTAACCATGTTTTGTCAATGTGTATTGTGGATTTTTAAACCTAAATGTCTTAAGATATTAATGGAAACTTTATTGGAATCATCTGCTCGTGATCTGCTCTGTATGTTTCCTTAAGAATAATAAAATAAAATAAAAAATAAAATATTGTGAAATTTGAGTTTAGGGTGTTACCACAATAACTTAGACAGTATTTAACAGATGTTTCATCATCATCATCAGCCTATAGCAGTCCACTGCTGGACGTAGGCCTCTCTCAAAGCACGCCACTGGATGCGATCTTTAGCTTTCCTGTAGCTTTGTAGTACAGTTAGGGTGCCTTGCACAACAAAGTTAATCAAAATTTAATCTTTTTAATTTATTTATTTGATCATTTGACTGCTTCATTACTTTGGAGACGTTTTTGCATACGTAATATTTGGGGAGTGTATTCTTAGTAGTGAAAATAATTTGCTAGTGCGTCCTTCAGTTTTCTCATTTATTTTTTCATTACAAATGAAGCAAGAGTGCAGGAAAACCTCAATTTTAATTAAATTACATTTCGTTCACTTGTTAGGTATTTTAATTTAAAATTTACCGAAAAGCTAATGAGCGAGAGATTTTAATTGTGTTGTTGGGAAAATAACTGATGTTTATACGAGGAACCGATGACCGGTGGAGTCAATGGTTTCCCACGAGTGGACCACGAACAGGCAAGCGCAGCGTGGGACGCCCTCCGGCCCGCTGGAGCGACGACTTTAGACAAGTTGCCAAACCTCGATAACATTATCTCTTATAAATAATTATACAAATGTTGCGCCTTCCTCATTTGTTAAGCCCCGGCGGAAAAAGAGGGGTATTATAAGTTTAGTGTTTCTGTGTATCTAGTCCACTTAAATCTAAATAATAATAATGTGTAAGTATTATTTACCAGCCTCTCACAGAAGTCCTAGTCTAGTGTTTATCACCGATACGCTAAAAGAAGACAGAAGCCAGTCTAGACTTAAATTCAGAATTTTACACTCGGAAACTAGACTAAATGAATAAAATTAAAGCTGAAAAACTAAACTGAATTACCTGATGTAATTATTCCATTTCATCGGCAGCCAACAGCTTTCATTTTATGCTTTGAAAAATAAGCGCTTTTCCATTTCATTCTGAGAATCTTAAGTGTTTTTTTTGTTTTTTTAAAGCTCTCATTTGATATGTTTTTTTTTTTAAATAAACTATCAGGTTTATGTCGATATTTACTGGTTGTAGAGGAAGGAATTTAATTAAAATTGTAGTAAGAGGATGTTCATTTTGATTGCTATTTATACTGCTGTATCGTCCCAAACGTTTTTTAATTGATTTTTTGAGAAGAAATTAAAAAAAAAACTAGTTAACTATTATTTTACGGAATTCTAAAAAAGAAAAGTTTATAGTGTTTTTTTGTTAATTTTTTTCTACTAATTTACATTGAGTTCATAATTATGTTCAACAGTTTATTCAAGTAGGTACTTAAGTAAATTCGCAAATATTAAAAAGTCAGGTGATAAACATTGGAAAATAGTTTTTTTGTGTTTTCATAATTCGTAAAACCAAAGTGGTTCACAATGTCCCCTAGTCACCCTTTTTCGGCTTAGTAGGTATACTACTAAAATATGCATAAAGTTTCCAACGCATCACTTTCACAGCTTGTTTGTCCTCGTTGAAACGGGTGACCAAAGCTTTGGAAACTCAGTTCATTAGCAGCACCCAGCTCTGATTAAGATTCTGGCGTCTCAATTAAAGGGTGGGCCTCGGGTCAAAGGGCGGCGTTATTCATGGCCTACGTCCAGACCGGATGATTCATTCGCACTAACTAGGCTTTGCGTATTGCGCGGGACATTTGAAACGGAGGACCGGATGGGGAAATTTCATTATACATATTATACGGTCGAATGGCGTAGTGGTTAGTGGCCCTGACTGGTATGCCGAAGGTCCCGGGTTCGATTCCCGGCTCGGGCAGATATTTGTTTAAAGACAAATATTTGTACTCGGGTCTTGGGTGTTGATATTTATATTTAATATCTATCTATCTATGTATTTGTGTTGATATATCAGCTGTCCGATACCCATAACACAGGCTCTGCCTAGCTTGGGGTCGGATGGCCGTGTGTGAGATGTCCCCACATATTATTACATATTATTATACACTCGCAAGCAATGAAAAAGTTCCACTTACAAAACACCAAATGGCCCAATTTTTTTCATTTAGATCTAGGTAGATAGAATTTTATTTATTTGTTACACTTGAAATTTACTTATGTAACTTAAATACTCACATTAATGTACAAAAATGGCGGTCACTTATCGCTTTTTTTAAGACAACCTTGGGGAGGAAGCATATTAATTTAAAGTATTTACATTTTTTGGTGGTAATATTAATTTGTTGCGCTGTTAAATGTATTTCAACATTGCAGACGGATTCATTAAGCCAGCCTTTTCCGTTTAGGAGTAATTTGGGATCTACTGGGGAATCATTAATCCCTAAGCAATCTGTTCGTTACTCCTTTTTACTACATTATTACAAAGATGTGCCAGCCACTTGGGTTAATTTTATTCTTGCTGCGTCAAATCAATCACATTTGCCCGCCGTTACCAGAAGGTTCGATGGTCAGTTCGGAAATATAAATAAGTAGACAGTAGAAAATTCTGGCACTGTTCTTTATGGGGTATAGTGATGGATTGGTCGTGCGTAAGGTACTCACGGGCAATGAAAAAGTACCACAGACAAAATTCCAGCGCCAAATGGCACCAATCTTTTTAATCATTTACATAGATATATTGAATACTAGGTGTTCCCGCGAGCTTCGATTCACCTTAAGAATTCCCACGGGAAAACTCCCGTGGGAATTCCGGGATAAAAGGTAGCCTATGTTCTTTCTTAGTATCCTATGTTCTGTAGTTTTGGCGTGAAAGAGTAACAGACAGACAGACAGACACAGTAACTTTCGCATTTATAATATGAGTTAGGATTCTTTATTTGTACACACACATTTAATTAAGAATTTGAACACAACATTTTAACGTTTTTGGTTGCCAATATTCTGATGCGCTGTTAACTGTAATTCAATATTGCAGACGGCGTCATTCAGCTAGCCTTTTCCGTTTAGGAGGTGCTATTGTCACTGGAACTTTTCCATTGCTTGTGAACGTAAATATATAGCCGCTATTGGTCTAGAGACCTCATCACCCTAACTCATACCTATCGTTCTTAGGCATATAATAAAAATATATATTTGCGTCAAGACGACCGAATGGCGTAGTGGTTAGTGACCCTGACTACTGACCCGATGGTCCCGGGTTCGATTCCCGGCTGGGGCAGATATTTGTTTAAACACAGATATTTGTTCTCGGGTCTTGGATGTGCCCGTAAAATGGCAATAGGCCCGCCCCCTATTACATTGGGACTTACATAACACTCTGGCGAAAAGTGGGTGCAGCAATGCACCTCTGCCTACCCCGCAAGGGAGTACATTAGTACAAGGCGTGAGTGCGTGTGTGTGTGTGTGTGGGTGTTGTTTGCGTCAACATAGAGGGTGCCCTGCTTGTATATTGTATCAGGGTGTATTTTGGGCACGCCGACTTTCACTGTACTATACTAAATTGAGTTTATTAGCTCAGTACAAGAAGCAATAAAGAAAATTGGCCTCGTTTTATTACCTCCCAGCTTCCCCGCTGCTTTATTTGCCTAAGTTTTGTGCGAAGGGCTTCTGGGAGGCGATCTGTTTGTCTGGTTTACATCTACAATAAAACCTAGATAGTTTATTTATATCTTAGCCGGTGTTTTGCATAAATAGTCAGCTATACATAATGGCTGGTTAATAAGGGCTGGTTGATCCGCACCGACAATATCTTCTAGATCACGCCTTAAAAAATATCAAATGGGATATTATAGGACTATCAGAGGTAAAGAAAGAGGGTACAGAAATATTGGAAAAAGAAGAGTACGTCTTCATGTACCATGGAGAGAGAAGTGGAACAAACGGTATAGGATTTATAATCAAAAAGAAATTCAAAGAAAATATAGTCGATTTTAAGCCGATCTCAGATAGAGTTGCGCGACTTAGCTTAAAACTAGGGAACTCTAAAACACTCAACTTAATTCAAGTTTATTTTCCAACCGGCCGAGCTTCGTGGGAAGAGATAGAGAAGACGTACACCGATATATCAGCCGCTGTGGGAGATTGTAAAGAACCGATAATATTGGGTGATTTTAATGCTAAGATAGGGCTCCCAATGGCGGAAGATAAGTTTACAATGGGCCCATGGGGATATGGCACCAGAAATGAAAGAGGTTCAAAACTTCTCGAATTTTGTAGAGAAAACCAACTCTACATTTGGAACTCACACTTTAAAAAGAAACCTAAACAAAGATGGACTTGGAGATCCCCAGATCAAGTAACGCGTAACGAAATAGACTTCTTCGTAGCTAACAAGAATGAGAGAGTACAAAACTTACAAGTCATCAATACCCAATACCCTAGTGATCACAGACTTTTAAGGTGTACCTATAAATACGCAACCAACCTACAAGAAAATAAAAAATCAAGAAAAACATTCACAAGAAAAAAGGCAAAATTGTCTCCAATAGAAGCGGAATCTTTAAAAAATATATTTAGACAACTGACAGAAAATGGAAACGATTCCGGAATACAAGAACGATACGACGAAATTATAGCAAAAATAACAAAATCATTGTCAATGCTACCACAAACTTGTGATGACAAAAATATCGCCCACTTTGTAACACCAGATATCGAAAATTTAATTCATGAGAGAATAGAGCTTCAGAATAAAACAAATAAGAACAAACTTGAAAAGCGACGATTAAGTAAACTCTATAAAGAAATAAAGAAAAAAATTAAGAAAGCTATGAAACAATATAAATTTAAGGTCATAGAAGAAAGTTTAGAGAAAAGAGGATCTGTTAAACTAGCGAATAAACAACTTCAAACATCTATCTCATGGATACCGGCACTCCATGATAAAAAAGGTGGCAGCTCTACGAACCGTATTGATTTACTGGATATTGCATCAGATTTCTACAAAAACCTATACACAGAAACGGCACAACTCTATCAGAGTAAAGTATCAAACTATACAGATGACGAAGTTCCACCACCATTCTTAGAGCGAGAAATCCAACATGCCATAGAGTCACTTAGACTGTCGAAAAGCCCTGGAGAAGATGGCATCACTAATGAAATCTTAAAAGCAATCGTAGAGCCTTTGACACCTCTACTTACCTATCTGTTTAATGAAATAATAAGTCAAAAGATAATTCCACAACAATGGGAAACTGCAGTGATAAGACTACTCTACAAAAAAGGTGACCCCAAAGAAATTGGTAATTATAGGCCAATTAGTCTTCTCCAGACAATTTATAAACTGTTCACTCAGTTAATACTTAAACGAATATCGCAAACACTAGACTTCAATCAACCGAGAGAGCAGGCCGGTTTCAGAGCTAAGTTCTCCACAACTGACCACATGTTTACATTGACCCAGATCGTTGAAAAATTCTCAGAATTCAAAAAAACTATATACATTGCATTTGTGGATTACGCAAAAGCATTTGATTCCATACTACATGATCCACTGTGGCATGCTCTAAAAGAACAAGGAGTCCCCAAACAATACGTTGAAATATTAAAGGAAATCTACTCTAAAAGCAAGGGAGTAGTCAAACTAGAGCGGAAGGGCGACCCCTTCGTTATCAAACGAGGAGTGAGACAAGGAGACCCTGTTTCCCCAAAACTCTTTACAGCTCTATTAGAATACACCTTTAGAAGATTAAATTGGGACTCTATTGGACTGAACATTAACGGAGAGCAACTAAATCATCTGAGATTTGCTGACGACATAGTGCTCCTGAGTGAAAGCCATGAAGAGTTACAATTTATGCTCAGCACATTAGATGAGCAAAGTAGAGCGTGTGGATTAGCTATGAATCCCGATAAAACATGTATACTCACAAACGGCGAACAGAAAGACACACTTGTCCAAGGGAAACTAGTGAACTACGTCCAAAACTATGTCTACCTGGGTCAAAATATTGCTATGGAAAACTGGGGCATCAAAGAAGTGGAGAGAAGAGTAGCGAAAGCGTGGAACAAATACTGGTCGTTGAAAGATGTCTTCAAATCCAAATTGCCATTAGGACTAAAAAAGAAAGCCTTCGACTCTGTAGTACTGCCGACGCTGCTCTACGGCTGTCAGACCTGGCCTCTTACAAAAACAATAATCAACAAATTACAAGTTTTCCAAAGATCGGCAGAAAGAAGTATGTTAGGCTTAAAACTAACAGACAGAGTGAGGGCGTTGGACATCAGACATAAAACAAAACTCATAGACGCAGTAGAGATGGCATGTAGCTTAAAATGGAGATGGGCTGGCCATATATCACGAGTGACAGATGGACGATGGAGCGAAAGGGTTCTGCACTGGCAGGTACGGGACACTCGGCGCGGGCGAGGCAGGCCGCGGCGGCGCTGGGTGGACGACATCGTGCAGCTGGCGGGCAGGACCTGGACGCGGCTCGCGGCAGACAGGGACCACTGGAGACGGATGGAGGAGGCCTACGTCCAACAATGGACGTCCCAAACCACAGAATTGTAAATATCTAACTATATAACTATATATTTAATAGATAGAAAAATACATAGTCATAATATTTAAGGAATGAAATATATATAAATTATTAATTATTAATTGAAGTTATTATTGTTAGGTATATGAATGAAATGTAATTATGAATAAGTAGATATAATTAAGAACTAAGGTATTTATAATGAATACTGATATAATGTTGAAATTTATAATGATTAATTTATTATTTATTAATGAAATGTTATTTAAATATTTAAATGATTTGAAATTATTATTAAGATGCATGAAATGTCTATATATAATTGTTTGTTTATTGTTTATTGTTTATTGTTCATTAATTTTTAACATTTCTTAATAATACATGCAGTGCTCTTAAACCTCTTAATTATGTCATGTTTATGTAAACGTTTATTTCAATTTGGGAAATAAAGGCTATATAATAATAATAAATAATACATAATGCCACTTTGCCTTGCTAGCCATGGAAAGCTTTTGAAGAGGCCGATAACGAGGAATACTTAAAACATAAGAAATATCTATAAGTACAGTCAGCTGTCGAAGAAGAAGTCAGCTGCATAAGTTGCTATACACATTTGTACCTTGTCGAACTAGGATACTAAACAAAACGTCAATGTTTGAATGAATGAATAAGCAGCTTGTGAGTTTGACAAGGTACAAAATAGATAAGTGTATAGCTACTTATGCAGCTGACTGTACCAACAATTATAATATCTGTTCTTACGGTAAAAGAAAACATCATGAGGAGACCCGCACATCTAGATTTGGCACATCTAGATGTGTAAAACCGACATCCCACAGTGGACCAGTGTGGTGGGAAATGGTCCAAGCTTAGGAAGTGTGTTTAGACCTTGGGGATATGCACAAAGGTTCCTTGAGGTACAGGTACATACTTACACAATTAAAATTGAAATTTTCTTTAGGTACTTATGTATTTTTTACAATTATTTTGCCGATACTCATAATATTAGTTTACCACCATTTACACCCCCACAGAATTTAATAGAACATAAAAAATAATTCATATACATACTTGCGTGTAATTTGACCTTTCAAGCTAACCAACATTGTTATAGTTATAGTGAATGTTCCTTTGAGTAATAAATTATTAAATCCCCTCGCATCCTTTAAGTCGAGCTGGCATTCCTGTGAAGTTTGAAGGAATTTTCACTAAGTATGCTGTAATGTAAACATTACATAATACTCAACTATTTTATTTGATTCACGATTACAAGAAACACCTAGTGGGGGTCAGATATCCGCTTCGAACACTGTACTCATATTTTCAGCATGTATGATTATCAAAAATATTCCCATTAATATATAGCTATACACAGTTTGGTATACTTTAATACGGCTTCACTGGGGTACCTATACATATAATTTTCTTTTTACGCAGCCCTTTTTGTTGTCAGAAATAACCGTTGAATTTTATGACTTCCTCACCTGTAAAACGTAGCTACTTATATCTTTATCGAAGCTTCCTTTACAACAAGGCGTTCGTAACATTTGGCAATATTTATTTTATTGTTTATTATTGTGAAAAACATAAAGAGAACGTTAAAACTGCAGTTTTGTGAAGAGTACTTCATAAAGTTACAGTTTTTAGATTTAAATCTTCTCTTTACAAGTTCAGTGGGAATTCCAGGATAAAAATAGGTAACTTATTTGTTAAAACAAAGTTAGGTTAGGCAGGTTTCTACATACCAAATGTTACCATAATTGATTACGGCGTTTTCCCGTGAAAGAGTTACAAATATACAAACAAACGCACAAACTTTCACATAGGTATATATAAAATTACTAGCTTTTTCCACGACCTTCGCTAAGGGCTAAAAGGTTTTACCGTAACATATTATGTTGTGGCTTTTTACTATGGGTAACAAATATTTTTTTTCGCGAATTTCCTAAACTCTTAGAACAAAAGTTGTTCAGAATGACCCCTTGAGTCACCCCCTTTTGGCTTAGTATACCCTTTTTGCAACAACTTATATTTATTATAAACTTCTTAAATCACTCTATATTAAAAACCTGCATCAAAATCCGTTGTGTTGTTTTAATTATATTTTTACTAGCTATGTGGTAGACGGCGACAGTATGTAGGTAAATATTGGTTATATGGAAACACATATGTACGTTTTTGATCAAAAATATTTCATCTTGTATATATAGCTTCATACTTTTGAATGATGAAATTTAACTTTTTATTAACAGGGTCAAACTTTATAAGTGCTAGTCTTGAAGGAAGAATATTCCAGAAGGTTTATATTGTTTACAAAATTCCTCATATTAAGCCGTGATATAAATACCAAATACAAATAGAATTGAAAGCTTATTTATTCGTTTTAATTGGTTAAGATGAAGGTGATTCATAATATTCATAGAAATATTACGGGAATTATTATTATTTCAGAGAGACTATCTGTACATTTCCATTAATTAATTTAAATTGGTTTGTTATTTATAATACTACAGATTTTAACTCTGATCTGTATTAGTTCAGTAAGAAAGCAAAATGTTTTGTTTTTAAATTTTATGTTTAACTTTGGGCTAAGGGCAAACGCCACATTTTTTTCTCGAGCAGTATATTATGTGCGTTGGACGTTAGGCAATAGGCCCGTCCCCTATTACATTGGGACTAACATAACACTGGCGAAAAGTGGGTGCAGAAATGCACCTCTGCCTACCCCGCACGGGAGTACATTAGTACAAGGTGTGACTGTTTGTTATGCTTCAATTACAATAAAATACAAAATAGTCTTTCTTCTTCTTCGTCAAGCCTGCAAGATTTAGATTTATCCTATGACGTCAGAACTGAGTTAAAATAATGGCTGAAATAGTTCTCACCATAAAACTAAATTGCCTCAAATGTTGACGCCCTAAAGCTAACCTTTAGGCAAGTACACTCATCAATTCAGATCTATTGTGGGACGAGTAACACGATTCGGGAAAGTTTTACTCCTTAAAAAACACTAGACCTGCTATTTAAAATAACTTTTCATGAAAAAGGTTTCCATTTAGACCCCAAACATACGCAACGTTTTCGTGGGTCTGCTAAAAAAACGTTTTAGTAATAGGTAGGTACCTATAGATATGTTCAGATGTAAACGCTATTAATGCAATACGCCTTTTTATGAATATTTGTTCTGGACAATAAGAATTTATTAGCTGTTCCCGTGAGCTTCGCTTCGCCTTAAAAAGTTTTCCCGTGGGAATTCCGGGATAAAACGTAGCCTATTTTCTTTCTCAGAGTTTAGATCATATTATGTATACTAAATTTCATTCAAATCCGTTCAGTTGTTTTGGCGTGAAAGAGTAACAGACAGACACAGTTACTTTCGCATTTATAATATAAGTTAGGATTAGGAAAAAGGCGTGAGGGTCGCGTTTTATAAAACGTTTCTGATACCTTCGTGAATCTATACCTTTTTTCACGGCGAAAGACATCTGATACAAACAAAAACCACCCTTATTCGAATGTAATAAGGGTCCTGTCAGATGTCTTTCCCCGTGAAACAAGGTATAGTTTTACGGTTGCATAAACTGAGTTTGTTAAGATGCGTACATACCGACCCAACGAACGCCCAACGAACGCCCAACGATGGATATTTATCATCCACAATACAGGGCAGACTGCAGCAACGAAGGTCAACGAAACCCGTTCGTTGGCGTTCGTTTGGCCGGTCTGTACGCAGCTTTACATGAGAATCTATCGGCTGATCAACAAACTAGGTAAATATCCATCTAAATCGATATAGATATTCTCAAGTCTACGGATGGAGAATATTGGTACCCAATTTGTGTCAAGCGGTCCGTCTCAAGAGGCCTTTAACCTTCACTTCATTCAACAATAGTCGTAGTACATCTACAGAGTGTATTAAAAGTGTAAGCCAATAGGCGGTAACTTAGAGGGCCATCGAAATTCGTAAAAAAAATCTACATCCCGTTATAAAAAAAAGTCACGTGACCAACAAAGATTATACTAGGTACATAGAATAGTAAAAAAAATCCTTACTTAATATTATAAATGTGAAAGTAACTGTGTCTGTCTGTCTGTCTGTCTGTCTGTTACTCTTTCACGCCAAAACTACGGAACGGATTTGAATGAAATTTGGTATACATATGGTCTAGACCCTGGGAAAGAACATAGGCTACTTTTTATCCCGGAATTCCCACGGGAAAACTTTTTATGGCGAAGCGAAGCGCGCGGGAAAAGCTAGTAACATATATGTCTAGGTGGGATAGTGACTAGAGGGTAAAGGGCAGTCACCCGATTTATTAAAAACAAAGGCTTTGAAGTAAATTTAATGTATTTTAATGTATTTACTTGTAAATGGTAGCATCGTAACAACGAGGCATTAATGAGCACTAGACCATCAAGGAGCATTTAAAATAAATCTGAATGGCACTACACAGCAATACGGTCTTTATTACCCTAGCAACAATGTCTATATTTTACTTTATGGCTATTGTCTACATTAAGTGATTTCCTACGGAGGTGAATTTGGTCCAATTGTCCCTTTTTGTCTTTAAATGGAAAACTATGGTAATGTTAGAATCAAATAATACTCAAAGGCAAAAAAAATACATAAACCCTACCAAAATTTCATACACATTTTTGTAAAAGACCGCCAGGTCTTGTTAACAGACTTTAAGATATTTTTAGCCTAGCAATAATCTACACTAAGTAGATTTAAAAGATATGTTTTATATTATGTTAATAAAGAACTTCCATCGATAAACATAATTAATGTTGTTGAGTTTATATTTTTTATATTTAAGCGTCGTGGAATCGGCATGGTCTCAATAAAATAAGTCAGGTTTTAATAAAATAAAAATATGTATCTTAAGCTTTTTATGATTTCACACATGCATTAAAATTGACTTGATATATAAATCCGCAGTCTTCGCCAACACGTGGCTGGTACTTCACTCTCTTTGTAGGTTCTACAAAGAGCCACTTAGATTGTGCCTCGTAAAAGTTATCTTGCTAATAAAAGAAGAGTGTTGTTATACTTTCTTGTTGTTCTATAAAAATATAACAGCTTCTTAACCACCTTTTGCTATTGCGTATTTTTTTCCTTTATGTTTTACTAGCTGTTCCCGCGCGCTTCGTTTCGCCTTAAAAAGTTTTCCCGTGGGAATTCCGGGATAAAAAGTAGCCTATGTTCTTTCCCAGGGTCTATACCATATGTATACCAAATTTCATTCAAATCCGTTCAGTAGTTTTGGCGTGAAAGAGTAACAGACAGACAGACAGACAGACACAATTACTTTCGCAGTTAGTTAGGATTAGGATTAGGATAGTTAGGATGGTCATTCATCCCACCCAGAGAAGTAGTGTTTAGATTCCTTGTGTACTTAGATAAAAACACTTAAGGTTGCATACGGTCTTAGAAAACTAAAACATAATACAATTGGCAGCTTTTACGCTAGTAGCGAGGTTAGGTTCAAGAGGTGACTTTATGTAGGTACCTATAGGTTTTAAACTTCAATCGGTATGGTCTATCTATCTATAATGGCGAGCTGATTTTCCGCATTTAGCTCCAAGGTGGGCCATTGTGCGTGAAATACGTACGGGGTGATGCTAGCTATTGAGCCACCCAAGCTCACGCCAGAAAGCAAGTAGACGGCCAAGGTTGCTCATGACTTCCCGGAGGGACCCAGGAGATCCGAGGTCTGGTAGAGAATCGGTATGGTATTTATACAACTGTTCACTCTTCGCAGGCAAGGCATATATATTTTACATGATTTTATTGTGAGCAGGTTCTCAAGATAAACCTGCAGGCAAGGCTTGGAAGATAAAGTCAAAATGATAAATCACGGTTTAGTCTAAATTACGTGACGAAACGAATTGATAAAGAAATTAAATAGTATTTAAGGTTAAATTGCTTATCGGGTTGCCGTACAATGAGTTATAGCATTTTTAAGATAAACTCTACGTTTAGGTTCATTTTTAAAGAAAAACATTTAGAGATTGAACCCCTGTATCGGTAAGAATACTAAATTTTTTAACAAAACAAACAAACATTCACACCTTGTACTATACTAATGTACTCCCTTGCGGGGTAGGCAGAGGTGCATTGCTGCACCCACTTTTCGCCAGTGTTATGTTAGTCCCAATGTAATAGGGACGGGCCTATAGCCATTTTACGGGCACATCTAAGACCCGAGAACAAATATGTGTGTTTAAACAAATATCTGCCCCAGCCGGGAATCGAACCCGGGACCTTCGGCTCAGTAGTCAGGGTCACTAACCACTACGCCATTCGGTCGTCCACTAAATTTGTATAATGGCCACTAAATTACATACGTAGTTATAAGAGTTAGGTTATAGGTGCCACTAAACCAAAAAGGGTTTGTCTAAACACCATTCTTTTACCAATACGTCAGAGACTCAGTACATCATAGAAAATACAATACACATCTTCAAATTGAATTAGGATATTATTACGAAAGAAAATGGCGTCACGTATCTCATTACTATATTCAATTCTCTGCCGGATACATGAGTAAATAGTGTGTTATACTGGTTATACCTACATTTATACCAGAAAACACTCTCTTTTGTTTTAAGCTGAAAGCACTGAGACAAATGTTTGTCAAAAAATTTAAAGATGTGTATCTTAAAGTTACTTCAAGTGACATAATCTTAACCTACTATTTACCAGTCAGAGGTAGATAGACTGTAGGTTTGTCTAAATTTTAGACTCTAAAAGTTATAGCTGTCGCAGAGATCAAACTACATTCCACGAGGTAGGTGCAGGGTGTCCCACGGTGATTCCACAAGGCTTTACTTTTATTTTATAAAACAATACAAACGGCATGCAAAGAATTTAACTTCATTATGTAGCTCTGATCCAAAAAAAATACTGCTAACTGTAAAATAAATATTTAAGCCCATCGTTCAGTATTTGTTTAATAACCTAAAGTCTGTTTTTAATCTCAGATACTAAATTGACAGATTCTGAACGGTTCATCAACAGTGGATTGTCCCGCCAATACGATATGTCACTTAAACACGCGACTATCGTTCAGAATCGGTCAATTTAGTATCTGATTCTCTCTGATCTGATTAAAAAAAATTTGGTCCCTCTCAAAAAGTTTTTTTTTTAAAGATGGCTCAGTAGTTTCTTGCCTCCGTTCTTCTCCTAAGACAGAAAGCGAGCACCCCCTTATCCGAACGGAGAGTACCTACTTAGTAAAAATTGACGTTCATCAGAAAAAAAGGATAACTATTTATACGATGAATAAAAACATTTGACTTTGACTTTGACTCCGCTATATGACGTGGGACACCCTGTATAATAGAGATGCTGGATGCGGCATGTCACGTATCCAATACACACATTCAATTCTTTGCATGTGAACCACGCGTCACAGAGTGCTGCCGCTTATATTATTGCGCCATAACATCACTATGCTGTGTGGGTACGAAATTTGTTTTTTACAAGTCAGCGTCAACGATGTTTTAATATCAACTAGATGGAGTGTCGGTGGCAGATGCAAAAGAAACCTCTCGATAAATAACAGCCCACTTGTACCACTGTGAAGATAATGATATTTTATTCATGGATACAATGGTTGTCATTAGGTTTAAGTTAAAACGGTTTGATAGTAAACAAAATGCGGAAAGATTTTGCTTTGTTTTTGTATTTGACACACAAACTCACCATCTTGCTCGTATATTTAATCTAAAGTCCTAAGCATCCTTCATCGCTAAAGCGCTCTTATTTAGTCTATACAGGATGTTTGAAAAATGGGTATAGGAAGCCAAAAGGAGGGCCTGAACAGTAAACAACTTTGGTTCTAAAACTTTTGAAAATTCAGTAAACTAGACTAGTATTTTTTTCATGAATTTCCAAAAGTTTTAGATCAAAAATTGTTATTTTGGATACGTTCCCAAAACGTAATCCCTCATTCGTTCAGTCCCCAATCTCTTGAATAAAACCACCACTTTAAACTTACTTGCAGAACTAAAAGGTAAGTATGTCAGTGAGACTAAGAGAGCTTTATTATAGGATATCTTGACTTCAAGTTGGGTAAACATCTTAAGCTAAGCTAAGCTAAGCTAAAGTTTCGTGGCATTGTAGAAGTTGCATCACTCACGGGAAATAAACAGGCTTTGACTTATTGTTGGGATGTGTTTGACTTCAAATGGGAATAATTAGATCACGTATACAAGATGTTGCAAAAAGGGTATTGTATTTTTTATAGAATATTCAAAACTCGTAGAACAAAAGTTGTTCAGGATGACCCCCTGAGTAACCCCCTATCGGCTTAGTATACCCTTTTTGCAACACCCTGTAGATACTACTTTCGCGAGCAATTAAATAGTTGCAGTGACAATAGCACCAAATCACTTCTAATCGGAAAAAGCTAGCTTAATGACGCCGTCTGCAACATTGAAGTAAGTACATTTTACAGCTCATCAGAATACCAGTTAAATTTTTTTATTAAATAATTTAGATAATTCGAGCATGTCAGTGTCGGTATTTTTGGGTGGAACTTATTAATTGTTCGCGAGTATATATCACCTTAAACTAACTAAAAACGATACTTAGCTTTGACAGAGATTGTGGGCCTTACCACAAAAACTTAGACAGTATTTAACAGGTGTTTAGCGCTGTCAAACGCCTACATAATTCGTCAAATTTCATTTTAAACACTTGTTAAACAGTGTTTATAGTTTTTTTT
Source organism: Plutella xylostella (assembly GCF_932276165.1). Classification (NCBI taxonomy): domain Eukaryota; kingdom Metazoa; phylum Arthropoda; class Insecta; order Lepidoptera; family Plutellidae; genus Plutella; species Plutella xylostella. Next base: position 8,152,983 of record NC_064000.1, on the reverse strand, counting down.
ACTGTAGCACAGTGTATGTTCTTCGCCCTTGCATTTCTGTATCGCCATTCTGGTATTAATACACTACTGGTTCGTCTAGGGCAGGTCCAAAATAGAGCTAATTTATGAGCATCTGTGTGTGGGTATGCGTGTTATTTTGGAATTGCAAACTATGCTGGTGACGGCGTTTGCCCATGAATGTCTGAAATTATGTAGAGAAGGTTAGGGCTGTGTTTTTCAATAACCAGATAACAGTTATCTGGGGAATACTTCTGATGCTGTCGCGTCTCAATGTTTGTATAAGACAGTGACAGCATTTGACTATTGAAAAATCAGCCCTTAGTATTAAGAACTATTGAGGTATAAGGGTGTTATAAAATAAATATTAAGATGAATAACTTAGGGGCCACACTCAACAACATTTGCTCTAGGACAAGAGAAAATTCGCGATTAAAGAAAAACTTCGTAGGTATATAGGTTTTTTTAAATATCCTAACTAATATTATAAATGCGAAAGTAACTGTGTCTGTCTGTCTGTCTGTTACTCTTTCACGCCAAAACTAATGAACGGATTTGAATGAAATTTGGTATACATACGGTCTAGGAATATAATAGCTTTTTTAAGTTATATTGTTACTGTGATAAAGACGCGTAAATATTGCCAGAGGTTTTCTACCAGAATTTCCCTAACGCTTACGCTAATTAACTTTTTCTTAATAATAAAGGTATCAATTGGTGGCGAGCGACAAGATGATGCAGTTGACGATGCGACATGTCGCAACGTCACCATTCATTTCTTTGGAATTCATTTTGCTGCTAGCGCTATTACGAAGTTTGACTCGCCCATGAAAAAATCAGAGAATAAATAAATATGTGGGGACACCTCACACACGGTCATCCGACCCCTCGCTACGCAGAACCTGTGTTATGGGTGTCGGACAGCTGATATATCTACACAGATACATAGATTGATACATAAAACAACAGTTTACAGTTTAGTTAGGTTAGGTTAGGTTGACGGTCGAATGGCGTAGTGGTTAGTGGCCCTGACTGCTATGCCGAAGGTCCCGGGTTCGATTCCCGGCTGGGGCAGATATTTGTTTAAAGACAGATATTTGTACTCGGGTCTTGGGTGTTGATATTTATATTTAGTATCTATCTATCTATGTATTTGTGTAGATATATTAGCTGTCCGACACCCATAACACAGGTTCTGCCTAGCTTGGGGTCGGATGGCCGTGTGTGAGATGTCCCCACATATTTATTTATTTACTTCTATAAGAATTGTGGTGGCGTAACGTACGAGTATAAGGTCATGGCTTTCATTTGCGATGCCGTGGGTTTGAATCAATTACCAATGAATTGTTTAGAAATAAGGAACTTAAGTACAATTATACCACGTAGATACTCTTACGATTGCGGAAAACGTCGTAACGAAACCTGCACAACTAGTTTATTTTTAAATATGTGGGGACAAATAAAAAAATAAAATGTGTACCCTAAGCGTTGTAGTTACTCATTAAAAAACGGTAAACGTATAGGGACGTTCCAGTACGTGCGATCACAGGATTCAATACTATTTTCGAAACTACACTAAGGGTCACTTTTACCAAACGCTAATAAACGTGTACTTATTAAATATTATTTAAGTAAAATTTTAAATACATTTTGTACTAACTGACAGACGTATGACAGGCTACTAAATACGTTTAGCGTTTGGTGAAATTCCACCTAACATGGAAAAAACAAATGCCACTTTTGGAACTAACAAATTTGCCTTACATTTTGTCAGTGACAGTAGACGATACGCAAAGTAAACGGAGGTTTCAAATCCTGTGCTCGCGACTCTGTGCAACCTGCGAATATAAGTTGTTTTTCCATGTTAGGTGGAATTTCACCAAACGCTTAACGTATTTAGTTACTTTAGTCTGTCAGTTAGTCCTAACTAATATTATAAATGCGAAAGTAACTGTGTCTGTCTGTCTGTCTGTCTGTCTGTCTGTTACTCTTTCACGCCAAAACTACTGAACGGATTTGAATGAAATTTGGTATACATATGGTCTAGACCCTGGGAAAGAACATAGGCTACTTTTTATCCCGGAATTCCCACGGGAAAACTTTTTAAGGCGAAGCGAAGCTCGCGGGAACAGCTAGTACAAAATATATTTAAAATTTGATTTAAATAATATTTTATATACGTTAAGCGTTTGGTAAAAATGACCCGTAGTGTAGTTTCTAAAATTGTATCGAATCCTGTGATCGCACCGCTGTATGTCGTTTGTAGCCAATTGGCACCCTAACGTAACGTTATTTTGGTCCGGGCGGCCACCGCAACAACTTCGCCGCCTGTAATCAAATGGTTCCATTTACTAGAGGCTTTTACTGAAGCGTTTTAGCATTTTTTCATGTTCAATAAAATTCTGATACAATTATCTATGGATTCTAAGGTGAGAGCCTTTTATTCGATAAGAGACCTTATTAGGTCCGCCTGAAGGTAAAATTAAATTTATTGCTATTTGATTTTATTTGCTAGAGGTGGTTGTTGGGTAGTCTGTAAATAGGTTTAGTTTACTTAGACAGAGAGGAATTTGAATACGTAACCTGAAAATAAAAAAAATATTTATTTTAAAAGGCTGCGGCATAATACGACCGTTAGACCGCTAACTGTGTCTGTCTGTCCGTCTGTTACTCTTTCACGCCAAAATAAATGAACGGATTTGAATGGTATACATATGGTCTAGACCCTGAGAAAGAACATAGGCTACTTTTTATCCGGGAATTCCCACGGGAAAGCATTTTAAGGCGAAGCGAAGCTTGCGGGAACAGCTATTTGCAATAAGAGGTCCATTTCCCAGCCAACTATTATTAGGTACCGTCAGAATGTTTTCACGGAAAATCTAGTACTAGCGCTCTCAAAGATTGTTGGGTCAAAAGGCTGACCGTGGGGATATGAAGTTGGTTGGCTAACCACGGTTGGGTAACATTAACTTAGATTCTACAACAAAAAGCAGGTAGGTACATAAATAAAAGGGATAAGTACAGTTAAAACAGGAGAGAGTGTTGAGAAAAAATATTACATTAGATAAGTATTCATTTTTAAAACAAAACCCGTGCTAGACGTACTAAGTCAGAATATGCTTTTTTTATATAATTTTGTTTCCGCATTTTGTTAGTGGAACTTTACTTTATTATACTCAGGGCCGGTTTCACAATGTCTGGTTAGTGGCTACCTGTGGGATAAAATACATGCTTTCACTGTCTTAACAATAATAACAGAGACCAGACATTGTGAAACAGGACCTCAGTATACTATTTCTTGGTTTGAAGATTTTCGTAGTTACTCTTTGTTTAGTTGACTACATATTTAACTAGTGTAGTAATTAATAAGTCTAATATAGCTTATTTCCCATAAGAATATTAAATAAATAAATAAATATGTGGGGACATCTCACACACGGCCATCCGACCCCAAGCTAGGCAGAGCCTGTGTTATGGGTATCGGACAGCTGATATATCTACACAAATACATAGATAGATACATATTAAATAAAAATATCAACACCCAAGACCCGAGTACAAATATCTGTTTTTAATCAAATATCTGCCCCAGCCGGGAATCGAACCCGGGAACTTCGGCATAGCAGTCAGGGCCACTAACCACTACGCCATTCGACCGTGCGACCATATTAGGTACAACAAACGTTCCCTTGTTGTGCGATATGTAGGTATATCACTACAATGACTCTCATGTATATTTATAGGGTGTTACGAAACTTCACTATTAGCATGAGTGTGCGTCAAAGGAGTTTACAAAGAAATTGTGAATAGAAATTCCATCAGCCTTTGTGACAATGCAATTTTAATATGCGCAAACTAAAGTAGATAGATAGATAGGTAAGTTATTTATTTACTTAACACAACACATACACAGTAGTGTGTCCCGTCAGACCTTTTTTTTATTTCCCTTACACAATACCTCTTAAAAGTTGCGTATTGGGTCATATATCACCAAAATAGTTTTTTTTAATATGTTCAGCATTTTTTTCAAATATTTACCATCCATAATTTTGACTCTGAACTAAATTCTACATAATAATGTGCTTTTAGTGTTTGTGTGTGTGGATGTAATAACAAATGTCAAGATCATCGATATTTGGATCAGAACTTAAATTCCAATCGTGACTACAGGGCGAATTATTCAATTACCTCGAAAAATACCTAAAATTGAAAAGATACCGCTAAATAAAATAGATAAATTTTTTTTATGGCTATTACATAAAACTGAACTGTTTAATTGAGTATTCTGGAAAAAAAAATGACTTTTGTGTCTGTATTTTTTTTTCTTTTGTATGAAAGTTACAAAAATTCAAAATGAGGTAAAGCCCCCAAGATATCATTAATTTTTATATTTTTTAGCTATTTCATGATCAGTGTAATATTACGCAAGTTTTGGTGCCTATTGTCATACGTAGCTAGAAAATGAAATTTCCCCATACTACGACGGGACAGCCTAATACACAGGTTACACAGCAAGTTTAAGATTAACATTAACTAGCATTAAGTTTAAGATTAGGTACATAAACACACAAAATTAATATGAGACAGACAGATAGATAAGCAACATTATGTGTACAGTGCTCCAAAATTGATAATGCGCATAGAAATATTTGACAGATCGGTAGTTTTCCATTATATGACACATGATATTGACTCCTATTTCTTTCGAACAAGGTGCAAAATGCAAGTGCTTTTTTAAGGCTCTTACGATTTGATGATTCGGGTGTGAAGATCTGCATGTGCATTATTAATTTTGGACAAGTGTATTTATCATGTTAGCAAAATGGTTCTGACTCAGCATAATACTCAACATAATACTGACCGAATGGCGTAGTGGTTAGTGACCCTGACTACTGAGCCGATGGTCCCGGGTTCGATTCCCGGCTGGGGCAGATATTTGTTTAAACACAGATATTTGTTCTCGGGTCTTGGATGTGCCCGTAAAATGGCAATAGACCCGCCCCCTATTACATTGGGACTAACATACACTCTGGCGAAAAGTGGGTGCAGCAATGCACCTCTGCCTACCCCGCAAGGGAGTACATTGGTACACGGCGTGAGTGCGTGTGTGTATGTGTTATAATTAAATAATCACAGCGCTGGAGAAGACTGGAGAAGACTGAAGAGTGGTTAGTGACCCAGACTGCTATTGCTATGCCGACGGTCCTTGGATCGATCACCGGCAGGGGTAGATTTTTATGTAAAGAAAGATATTGGTTATACTGTACAGCCAAAAGAGGGTGACTCGCTTGCCTCTTCGGTAAGCATTTAAGTCGTAATCATTATAATTTTTTGTTGGTACGTTATATTTTATCGTATGTTTGAATGTTTGTAAATTGCTGTATTGGGTGTTTAAATTGCCCAAGTTGTTTGTATATTAGCCCAAATTACATTTTTTGGAAAACGATCGTGAAAAAAGTTAGATCGTTTTTTTTTCTGGCTGCTGGTTATCAAATAAATCGTAAGCGCCGTAAGGCCCACTTATATTAGGTAATCGATGTAAACAAAAGGGACAACAATAAGTTTTGAAGTAATCAATATCACGGCTGTTTACTTTGTAAAATCTAAGTTAAGTGTACTTAGTGCTCAGTTAAGTGTACCTACTAAGTGCTCAGGCCAGTATTTTTTTCGAAAAACATGGCTGTTTACCAGAGAAAACATCATTTAAAGATTGCACCACATAAATTTCTAAAGAGGAATAAGTTAAAAAGTTAACTTTACGCATTAGTCAAGAAAATATTATCCTACCAACGATATAATATGAACTAGATGGAGTTTCAGTGTAAAAGAAACGTCTCGACTACTTTTACCACTCAGTTCTTATTTTTAACTAGCTGTCCCCGCGCGCTTCGATTCGCCTTAAAAAGTTTTCCCGTGGGAATTCCGGGATAAAAAGTAGCCTATGTTCTTTCCCAGGGTCTAGACCGTATGTATACCAAATTTCATTCAAATCCGTTCAGTAGTTTTGGCGTGAAAGAGTAACAGACAGACAGACAGACAGACAGACAGACAGACAGACACAGTTACTTTCGCATTTATAATATTAGTTAGGATAGTTAGGATTATTTCGGTTAGACTATTTGTGACTTTATTTATTGGTACAAGGGTTGACATTAGGTTGAAATTATTTTGGCAGCAAACAAACCGCGGACAGATTTTTCTTTGTTTTTGCATGTGACACATTATCGTATATTGTTAGTCTAAGTATGCGACGGAAGAATGAAATGGAAAATAAAGAGGCGCGAAATAGGTTTGAGGAAAAAAGTTTGAAATATCTTTAGATAACTTTTTAGAATTTAACATAAAAGTTAAATGATTTGTTTTTCTTTCTGAAGTCGACTTCAGGAGACTTTTAGGAAAAGTTGAATTTACTCGCTTGAAAGGGACCAATTTAAATATTTGATATTTGGCTTTGATGGAAAATTTATGTTTTTAGGATTGCAAAAACGGAAGCATTATAGGATCACTTTGCTGTCAGTCTGTCTGACTGTCAAAGCAAGACCCCTATCTCGGGGACATGTGGAGATGACGAGTTGATAATAATGAAGTACTTATGTAAGTACACTATCAAGCATTCTCTCATTCAGCACACTCTCATAGAATTTGCTCCCTGAAAATCCAGCAGGTTGGCTGGTAGAAAATGGATCTAGCATTTAGTCAACGATTGTAATTAGATAGTCAATTCTGGATGTTGTACCTGGCTACCCATAGCACAGGGTATCCTAGTTTGGGAGCCAGAAACCCATTTCTAAACTATGTAGGCAAATATACGTTTTTTTTTCATTTTCAATGAAAGAAAAAATAAATAAATGTTAACCGGAATGTTTTAGCCACATATCACCAAAATCGGCTTAGCCTTTCAAGAGTTAGGCGACTTTTAGTGTACCTACTAGGATTTCGGGGGTTTTTAAGTTATTTAGGTTATAATATTATATCACGGTAAAGAAGTAACCTAAGCAATATTTCCCATAAGCTATTCACGTAATTACATGTTGGCGAGACTGAAAACTTTGTGCACTCATGTAAAAAGTTAATCTACTACCTGCCAAGAGCACCGTTGTTTGAAACATAATAATCTAATAACTAGCTGTTGCTCGCGAGCTTCGCTTCCGAAATACTAAGAAAAAATATAAGATAGCTTTAAATCTCCTTTCCAATTAATTTTTTCAATATACTCGTATAGGTATTTAGAAAAAATAAATTAGCTAGGACTAACCCCCTTATTCATAAAAAAGTTAGCTATTGAACTGTTCTGTCACTCTCTGAAAGAGAACAATTTGTTCTTTGGCAAAGAGGGGCAAAACAGTTCAATAGCTAAAGCGTTTACTAACTTCTTTATGAATAAGGGGGTTTTTCTTTAATAAAATAACGTATGGTATGCTGTCATCATATCCTTAAGGCTTAGTCACTACATTGTTTGTTAAATAATATATTTACTAAGAAATGTATTGTGTCTTACCTGTTTTATGATGCTTTAAAATAAAATAAATAAACTGAGATATAAAACCTATACTTAATCATTATGTTAATCTGTTGGGTATTCCTCAATAACAAATTACTAAGTATTTATTTTTATTTTCTTTCCAGAAAAAAGCAGCGACATCTGAAGTGCAGCAAACACGTCGGTAAGCATTAATAAGTCATTTTCTAAGTTGCCCTGGGTTCACTCTAACTTACAAAAACTAAGTTTAGAAGCGATGCTAGGCTAGTGGAACTGATTGTACACAATTACATTCGGCCTTCGGGCGGCTTGAAAACATCTGACAGTCGGGTTGCCCACTTACCCGACACTCTCTCAGCACAAGCTTGCTTGTGTTGGGGTCCACCAACCCGCACTAGGCCAGCGTGGTGGACTAGGCCTAAACCCTTCCTTCATTGGAAGGAGACCCGTGCCCCAGCAGTGGGGACGTAATGGCAGCAGTGGCAGGGTATGATGACTGTGCTATAAAATAATATTGATACACGCACGCACTCACGCCTTGTACTAATGTACCCCCTTGCGGGGTAGGCAGAGGTGCATTGCTGCACCCACTTTTCGCCAGAGTGTTATGTTAGTCCCAATGTAATAGGGGGCGGGCCTATTGCCATTTTACGGGCACATCCAAGACCCGAGAACAAATATCTGTGTTTAAACAAATATCTACCCCGGCCGGGAATCGAACCCGGGACCATCGGCTCAGTAGTCAGGTCACTAACCACTACGCCATTCGGTCGTCGTAATATTGATAAATTAACAAATAACCACGAAACTTACGGATAATGAAGTTAAGGAGCTAACCATGACTCTATTTTGTTGCATTAAACGTGGCGTTTGTATCAAAAACTCCCGTTTGTTACTTTTTATTTCTACAGGGTGTTGCAAAAAGGGTATACTATTGTATTGTATTGTATTTATTATTCATAATATTCATTACATGTCAGGGAAAAAAATAAATAAAATAATAATAATATAAAAAATTAAGTCATACCTAAATTAAAATGAAATACTCAATCGTAAATTACGTACGTCAATGGTAAATTATACAATAATAAAATGTCCAGAATAAATTTTTTTAAAAGAATATACATGTCAGTAGTTATAAGTAAAGAATAAAAAAATAAATAATCAAATATAAATATACTAAGCCGAAACCTACATGTGCAGCACGCGTACTAGGTATATCTAAGCCCGAAACTGCAATCAGAATTTCAAAATTCGCGAAAAAAAAAACATTTTCCATAGAAACTTTGTTTGTACATAGCCTTTTTTCAACATCCTGTATAATGACCCCAGTCTCGTTGGTCCGTTTGTATATCTAAAGTAACCCCCCAGACATCTGTCCACTCCAGCTTACATAAGGACGGAAGAAGACAATTTTGCCAGTGATTGTAGCATACAAAGCTTCTATTGCAATCGCTACCATATGCGGTAGTGATAGAGCATGTTATTCAACAGCTAAATGTCTCTTATAAGTTGTTCTGATTTGTTCAAGAGGGTTTAAAATTGCACAGTTGACAGTGTACTCAATGTTGTTTTTTTTTTGTTTGTATGGATAAGGACACTTTGTTTGTTTCCTATCATTGAATGATGTTGGTTTGTTTAGCTCTAATTGTATAGAGATTAAGTGCCAATTTCTCCATTCTCGGTTAGAGCATAACCAGGGAGTAGTGGTTAACTTTTGACACATCTGTCATGAATTTTATATGGAGGTGACGTTTAATTTATAAATAAATCCCTGTCGGTTAGATAACCGACTATGGAGAAATTGGCACTAAATTAGACACAAATTTTAAATTAGGGTAAAAAATTGTGGTCCTGCAGAATTGCTACCAATTTACAATATACAGGGTGATTCAGAAGACGTTAGCAGGATCCACGTGGATAAGTACAATATTATAAAAAACAAATGCAATTCTTGTTGCAATAAATTTAATTTTACTGCTGATAATTTTATTATCCTCATCATTGAATCTTCCTATAATGTGAATCGCTACTATTATGATTACAATACAATACAATACTCTTTATTTGTACCATTAAAGTTGATTAAAGTGCAATATAAAAGGAAATCATATTAACATTATATTTTATGACTTTTGTTATAAGTACATTTTATTGTATATTCAGGACTCACAAGTCATTTCAATGTCAAATATTTTCCTTCGCTACTGTCACGTATATACTATAACTATTGTGATTAGGGTGTCTTGCACAACAAAGTTAATCAAAATTAGGGCTGATTTTTTAATAGTAGAATATTCGTATTAGACAGTGACAGCAACAATTTTATTCCTCAGATAACATTTATCAGACCATTGAAAAATCTGCCCTTAAATAGTTTGTCTCTTGCTCTGACAGTATTACGTCAGAGCGAGAGGTCATAGATTTAATTTTGATTTACTTTGTTGTGCAAGTCAACCTTAAAGTAAAAATATTATCCGTAAAAGTTATATATATTATGTTTTTTTATTTATTATCGCCATGACCCAAGTTACACAATGCTAACTACATTTGAGTCAAAAATGTATTTCTAACCAAACAGTATCGATCGCAAATATTGAAGACCAAGATGACAGTCATATTATTATACGTCTCTAGAGACAAGAAGAAGAAAGCTAATAAAACTAATATTTTTGTGATTCGAGCCCTGTCTAACGCGAACAGATGGCATATTTTTGCAGAATATGCAAAAAGTGCAGACGAAGATAAATCATCGGTGACGACTGTGTTTTTGATATTTTCATGAACTTCAGTACCAAAATATGATGATTTATCTCCCGTTTGGGACGTATCAATTTTCATAATGTTTTATTCGCTTTGTATTTTATTTTTACATATTCCTCGTATTAGAGTTTTAATAAAAGAATTCTCTTTGGGGATATTGTCTGGAATGTGTCGCGTGAAATACGATCAAGTGAGTCATTCATGTATAAAAAATAGCTATGAACGAATAATGTTTGCAAAAAATAATTTTTTTTACTTGAAAAGTGTAATACTTTTAATAAGTATCCTGCGCCAAATCTCAATCCTTCAGTCCATCCAAAGGTTGTCTAGAAGAAATAGTTTTGAGCAATAATTTCAACTTTTTTGTAACCTTATTTAGCTGTAACTTGTTAATGTATTAGTCTTTTTGGCTTATAATATCAATCAGTTCGATTTGGCGAGACGCCCACTCGTTTCCATTTTTTATATTTTGTATAAAATTTCCATTTTAATCTTTGGAACGGCTCATGTGGGATCCCTAACTCAGATACATCCCACATCCAAAATAAAAAATATTCAACAACGTGTTTTTAATGTAACTAACATCATCGAATGTCATTTACTAATAAGAATTGTCAAAGTACACACAGTCGTGAGAAAAGCACCAAATTACACCTAAACGAAAAAATTACGCCTTCATTTAACGGTTCATCAGAATATTACTTACCAACTAAAAACGTTAATATTTTTTTAAAAATTCCTATTAAATGTTTTAAAAATTTGGGGACATTAGGTGTCAGCATTTTGTTAGTCGAACCGAACTGTTTCTTTGCTCGTGAGTATAATTTCAGTTCTATTTATTCAAGTGAGAAACTGGAAATAAGTCTAGTAATCACCGCTTTACATACCTAATCACGTTCTACTTAATATAGGGCCAGTCTTTCGTAGGTGCATATCCGGAAGTATGTTACAGAGCTCTTAATTCTGAATGACCTTGGGATATAACGAAAAAAAAAGATGCTTCCCTATACAAAAATTGGTTATTTACGTGACACTGTGTATGGGGAGTACCTACATATTTTTTTCCGTAAAATTCCAAGGTCATTATAACGAAAGTTGTTCAGAATGAAGAGCTCTGTAACATACTCCCGGATATGCACCTACGAAAGACTCACCCTGTATAACTTCCTCAGGTATGGAACTGGCAGAAAGTCCGTGAAAGTGTTAATATTCTCGTTCCCTCACGGGACATGTTTCTGTAACAAATCACTCTATTCAGCTTATTAAGATATTCATGACGCACACTTCCTGCTAAGGTGAGGGGGGTGGCATTTATCAGTGCTACAGCCGGGGAGGTAATATACGTTATGAACCGTATCTGTTCAATTTAAACACAATACTGTCGAATGTATTTAATATGTATTAACTATTTAGTTATTATTAATATTAAGTCTTTTCCAATTAGGAGTAGGTTATTTTGGTGCCATGATACTGGAACGTTTTTATTGCTCGCTGAAAATATGTACTTACGTAAAAAAGTATTAAGTAGGTACAAATTTTAATGTTCCCTCTTTATAAACCCTAATGAATGCACTCTTATAAAGAGGGAACATTAAAATTTGTACTTTAATTTAAAAAAATACGTGAGTAAGTACATATTTTCAAAGCTTTCAGTTTCCCAGAATTACCGTGTTTCCGCTTGCAATAACCAATTAATCACACATTTTCAATCTCTATCTAGATAGATACCCAAGGGTAGATCTAGATACATAGTCAAAGATACACCCAAGAACCAAGGTAGCAAATTTCAAGCTAGAAACTAAATGAACTGTCAGTTCCAAGCGACCGACCTCGGGCAGGCCCGTACACCCGTGTCTCATTCACTGTATTATATTCATATCAAATGTTCTTATTGAAATAATGGCAGACTGAAATTGAAACTCTACAAAATGAATCCGCAACTTTGTACAGTTAGGAGCGGTGGTAGCTTCACTTTTATATTTGGTCAAACCACAGACCTAACATCATTTAATTACTCACAACATACACATCACAAATACAAAACAACATCAATAGGTATAGTTATAGTTTAAAACAAGAATATAACATACAAAACAGTAAGGTAGCATATAACAATAACATAATAAAAACAATACCATAATAAAGGTATATGTATTATTGTGCAACAGCAAAATGGCTCTTACTCTGTATGTGCTGTATAAAAACATACAGCGCTGGTAATTCGGCCACCACAAATTTATTCACTCAACCACCTATCCATTCATTTAAGTTTTGTCAATTGCTTAGTTTGATGAGTTACAAACATGGAATAACACTGACTAGGGTTTTACTCAATGGGTACAAAAGCGTATGAATGAAACTGACCTTACCTATCCGCTAAGCCCTTCAGTTCGGCCTATTACTCAGTATACTAACCGCTGCAGACCAGGAAACGTCCGATTAATCCGAACTGCAGTGTAGTGTTGCCGCAAAACCGATCGGACGAACTATCGATTTATCGGCACCAGTATATCGACAGGCCTACCGATAGTAGCTATAGCTATTCATAAGTATGTAAACTATACAATACTTTGCATGAATTCTATCGGCCAGGGCAGATATTTTTTCTCAGTTCTTGTTATCTTATGTTCCTATGTTGTCTGATACCCATATCAAAGCTACCTAGGTCGGATGGCCATGTGTGAGATGTATGCACACATTATTATTCAGATAAGATAAGATAAAATATTCTTTATTGGTACACAAAAAACATGGACAAAATTACAAAAACTTAATCTAACACACCAGTAATATCTACAAATGGCGGTTCCAGACAACCTTTGGGTGAAAGGATTTTTCGATGGCCATAATGACAGCCCACCAACGATATTACGAGTATATGCACCATGCATTCAGGCATGTGAAGAAGATATCGATAGGTTATTGGACAATCAAGTGGCAACACTACTATCCATCTGTCGCCGGCCATTCATTGGGCAACGAGCAATGCGGGTAGTCACGTCAGCAACCCGTTGAGGTGGCCGCCATTTTGAAAAGAGTCTCGATGGATTTCCGATTGAAAGGACAGGAGCAAGACTCTAGCTCAAGAGACATAAGTAGGTACTTCTTAAACTTTACCTACTTCTTTAGCTTTACTTGGGAGTTTGACGTTAAATTTGAGATTTGAAGCGGATATGTTAGGGTAGATTTATCCCCGAACCTCCGGAATGGAGCTCCATGGTTGTGGGTGCCCGCACACGACACATAATCTGTCCTACAAAAAATCGGTCGAGTCCCGATTTTTCTGTCTTTTGATTTACATACTATATCTTACCGAGTTTTTGTAGGCCGTTTGCGTAGAGATGAAGCGAAACTCGCGCGAAAACCTAGTAATACTTAAATCAAAGGACATCTTTTGTGAAAGGGCAATTTCTACTACTGAAAAAAAAAAAAAAAAAAAAACACGCACTCACGCCTTGTACTACAGTACTCCCTTGCGGGGTAGGCAGAGGTGCATTGCTGCACCCACTTTTCGCCAGAGTGTTATGTTAGTCCCAATGTAATAGGGGGCGGGCCTATTGCCATTTTACGGGCACATCCAAGACCCGAGAACAAATATCTGTGTTTAAACAAATATCTGCCCTAGCCGGGAATTGAACCCGGGACCATCGGCTCAGTAGTCAGGTCACTAACCACTACGCCATTCGGTCGTCTACTACTGAAGTGAATGCTAAAAGGGTAAAGTAAAGACCTAAAGTACCTAGTTATATTCTCCGTAAACACGCAACGTAAGGACAATGATGTCGGACAAATAATAATATATACGGGCCGTTTGTCACAAGCATCCAGTCTCTTTGGCGAACTAACGACTGGTGACACGTTCGCCCCTTTTTAGGGTTCCGTAGTTTAGTTTAGTAAAAGAGTTGATATTGAAGGTTTTTTGGAGCTTGACGAAAAACTATCGAATAGGCTGCGTCATGCAATCAGACCCATCTTATGTCTTTGAGTGAAATTACATTTTTTGGCTTTGCTGTCCTACGATGTTTTAATACAAACTAGATGGAGTGTCAGTACAAGAGGAACGTCTCAGACCCCACTAGCTAACTAGGTAAATTAATTCATGCAACAAAATCACGTGGATAGAAAATGTAGGGAAATAAAATTATACTTAACTATAAGCCACTGAGCGTAGATTTTATTTATTTATTTTAACACTTTATTGTACACAGAAATATAGATACATAACAATTGAAAAACACAGTGAAAGCATACAATGGCGGGCTTATTGCCAAAAAGCAATTTCTTCCAGCCAACCTTTGTTGGTGGATAAAAGAGTTACTTACGAGCTATTAAGTTACAGGTACACACACGCACTCACGCCTTGTACTAATGTACTCCCTTGCGGGGTAGGCAGAGGTGCATTGCTGCACCCACTTTTCGCCAGAGTGTTATGTTAGTCCCAATGTAATAGGGGGCGGGCCTATTGCCATTTTACGGGCACATCCAAGACCCGAGAACAAATATCTGTGTTTAAACAAATATCTGCCCCAGCCGGGAATCGAACCCGGGACCATCGGCTCAGTAGTCAGGTCACTAACCACTACGCCATTCGGTCGTCTACAATACACAAAGTTACAGGTACAATAACAATACTAATTTAATACAGCCTACAATTTTCGTTCGTTCGATTTTACTAATGTATTTTATATTTTCTTGACACTTAACCATAAAATTTAAAATAAATACTATTCGTAAAAGTCGTTTGTATATACATAGTTACAAAGACACGAATTTCCGTAAAAAAACAACATACACGCCTACCTTATAGGATTGATTGATATTTTCCCTCCTAGCGGGAGTAGTAGGCACTTGTCTTGTACAAAGTCATGTCATTTATCACAAAGCCTATTTGATTTGTCAGAAATAAGTTCTGCGTTTCTGAGCCTATTTATATTGTCCTATTTTGTCAACGCAGGCACAGAGATTGTTTACTTTTCAGTCGGTAGTGGTAAAACTTGACTGAAAAGGAAACAATCTCAACCTTACATTTTTCGGCATTGTACGTAACTAACGTAACGGAAGCTTCGCATTCAGTGTTCTTTGTATAGAAATTCACACAAGTGCGTCCACTTCATCGGTATTGCTGACGCCGTCAATACCAATAATAAAATAAGTGTAATAAACTTCTATATAAGTCTTCTGAGCCCGACCCATTGTATCCAAGATCAATGGGGTACACTCAGATACATTTAAATGTTGGCTAAAAATAACAAGCCCATTTACAGCTTGAGTAGGTACACAGGAAATAATAAAATTGTCTTAGACAAATGCACAAGAACGTAGGTAAAGTAATGTGTATCGAATTGTAATAAATTTGGAAAATTACTCTTTGGAATTTGTTGCCATAAGGGTGAGATTTGTCTGCTTGCTTGTGAAAGTGCCCGTGTCCTACTATACCCAGTTTCAAAGACAGGATAGCTTATTGCAAATTGTAAAACGTGAGGGCACTCAGGAATCGCGGTCGGCAATAAGTCCGCCTATTTTATTTTTTATTGATAATCCGAGCGAAAACTGGGTGCCGTAAGATGGTAATGGATGATGATAGAAACATCAGTTCTTTACCAGTATGCTATGCTGTGTGGAGGAATTAATATGATTGGTGGATATCAAACGCTTCCACAACAACTTAGCATAGCACATATCTGGTGGAAAAGCATTTACAATATTATTGTAATATTTGTAATACTCTCAAGAGCAATACAAATTTTCCAGTGCCAATAGCACCAAGTTACTCCTATACGGAAAAAAGCTAGCAATGACATTTTATAACGGCTCATGAGAATACTACCGAATCGATCGCTAAGGAAATTTAAATCCTATATTCTGTTGTATTCAACCGTACAGTGCCACAAACTTATCTGTTCCGGTGACAGCTCGCGTAAATCTGCAATATTTCTTCATTCTATAAGATTTTAAGTTTGCCAGTAGTGGTAATTCGCTCTTGTGGTTTCAATAAACCCATCTAATCTATATCAATATATTATTCATTAGTAAATAATGAGATATGGATCAATTTAGTTCGCTCTCACCGGAACAGATAAGTTTGTGGCACTGTAAACAAGAGATGAACAATAACATATACTCTATGAACAATAATGTCGTGTGCATTGAATTACGTTGTGTGTGTCAGTGCATGTCGCTATAAATTAATTCACAACCAAATCTCTTGGCGTTGGCGTTAAATATGCGCTTCATAATAATAATATTATACTCTGAAAAGCCTTTGACGTCGCGATTCCGGATCTACTGAAACAATGTTGTGGAGGCTCTGTAGAATTTAACTCAAACTCGTATAAATAAGTACTTACTTACAAACAAATTTTAATGTCTAGATATCTGATAGATAATTCTTTATTGCACTCACAAACAAAATTTACACAAGGAAATGTACAACAAAGACGGTACAAATGGCGGCCTTATTGGTATACAAACATACTTTTTTTATTTTTATGCTTACTTACTTTTAGGGCCTGTCCGCACTGTGATTTTTTGTAGCGCAACTGTCTGTCGCATGATTTTTGAGTCGCGCTATTCATATAATCGCCCGAAAAAAATCGCATTAAACTCAAAATATGAAATGTTTCTTTTACAAAAATATATCGCTACACAAAAATCGCAGTAGCACAGCCAACAACGTGTTACATTAAGTGGTATAGAAAGCCAAAAGGGGATGACCCAGTCAGTATGTGCCGTTTATCATGAAAACTTCACACATACATAAAGCATAGGCTTTCATTAAAATATAAATAAAACCGATTGTCGAGTTAAGAATTTAATTAGTTCCAGCTCTAAATATTGCCTGCAATTTCTGTGCGCTGCCGGCCATAAAATACTTGCCGTTTTTTTATTAAACTTTGCATTATTATATTAGTTTATCTTGTTAGTAGGTACGTATATTTTTTAATGATAGTAATTACTGATGTTTGGGGTGTTCCTTGGGACTGATATTAATGATTAAGATGATGGATTGCTTTCTTTACACTTATTTCCTTTTAAGTGTGGCTGCTAGAAGACTAGGCACGCACACAGGGCCCCTAATAAAATACTGCAGCATAATTATGAGCCTCCTCCATGATGGGAAGGTTATTAATAATAATACCTATTCATTTATTACAGGACCATATTCTATTCTATTCTATGCTATTCTCTGTGGGGTTGTAGGTACCGAATTCGAACATCTGGCCTCTCGAATGGAACCTTTGTGCATATCCCAAAGGTCTTAACTGCATACCCAAGCATGAACCATTTCCCGCCAAGCTAGTCCATTGCGGATTATACGAGTAAGTACAGGTTTCCTCACGATGCTTTCCTTCACCGTAAGTGCATAGTAAATTCCAAAGAGCTAATTGGTACATTTCAGCGCTGGAATTCGAACACGGGACCTTCGTCATAGCAGTCAGGGTCACTAACCACTACACTATTCGGTCATCCAAAATGTAAAAGCCTATCAGAAACCTGTCTTTATTGGAAAATATAAAGGTGTCCTTAAAAGAAAGAAATGTGGTCCTTATCGAATATTCCTTTCCTTTTCATTATTATAATGCGGCAGATGGTGGCTAAATTACTAAATTAAAATTATAAAAGAAGTCTCAGAGAATGAAAAAAAATGATTATTTAAGGATCAAAACCGGCCGTTTCGGTAGAATTAAATTAGGTACTTTCAAATTCTACTAATAGGTAGGTACTTAACATTTAGAGGTTGGTTCTCAAAATTGGAATTAGCTTGAAAAACAATTTTTTATTTCATTTATTCGTTTTTTTTATTGAGAAACACTTGGAAAAAGTTTTCATTACACACTCACGAGCAATGAAAAACAGCTCTTGAGTGTACAGTGCCACAAACTTATCTGTTCCGGTGAGAGCGAACTAAATTGATCCATATCTCATTATTTACTAATGAATTATAAGTATATTAATATAGATTAGATGGGTTAATTAAAACCACAAGAGCGAATTACCACTACTGGCAAACTTAAAATCTTATAGAATGAAGAAATATTACACATTTACGTGAGCTGTCACCGGAACAGATAAGTTTGTGGCACTATAGTTTCACTGCATGAGGGCTTATTATCTCGTCGTAAAACTGTCATAATAGGTAAGACGTTTAAACTATACAAACATAATATAGGTTGTGCCAATTTCTCCATAGTCGGTTATCTAACTAACAGGGATTGATTTATAAATTAAACGTCATCTCCATATAAAATTCATGACAGATGTGTCAAAAGTCAACCACTATTATACTCCCTGGTTATGCTCTAACCGACTATGGAGAAATTGGCACATAGAAGGTCCGTTAAAACGCGCATCTATCATCATGTAACTTACAAAGCGATACTATAAGAATATTATCACACTATTATAATATTATAATATTATCACACTCGCGTAACCGAGCGGAGTGCTTGCCTCCTCTGAGGTCCCTGGAGGGGTAGGCAGTCATAACTTCACCTTGCCGAGTAAAGGATGGACCACTCAGCTGATATACTCACTTATACAGGGTGTCCCGCGAGCTACGCGACCTGGATAGAAAATATGGGGAGTGAAATATTAATCCGTCCTGCTGGCGTAGCACGGGGTGGAGTCGCACGCCAAGACGTGACATAAGTTTGGAGACGAGCTTACTTACATTGCGCAACTTTGGGAGCGAGTGCGACGGAAAACTATTGTCTTATCTTGACGTGCGCGTCTTGCGCCCCGTGCTAGGCCTTCTGGAACTTCTTTGAGTGACGTATCATATTTATATTAGGTTATTAACAGGTGATACGTCACTCACAGAAGTTCCTTTTGTGGAAGTCATACATCGTCTGAGGAAGTCAAATTAATTTCACCATGGATCGTTCTCTGTCTACAGTGAAAACGACACTCATTTATCATCCAAGTCACATGTGCTACCAGCCACAAAGACATTTTAGTGCGAACTAGATGGAGTGTCTGTGCAAAAGAAACGCCTCGACAAATAACACCCCACTTCTACCACTGAGCTCTTATTTTGAATTAGTTCGATTAGAATATTTATGACTTTATTCATTGGTACAATGACTGCCATTAGGTTGAATCTAAAACAGTTTTTTGTGCTCTTTTCCTATGAGATTAAAATTAATTAAATTAAAAAGTCTTTATTGACACCATACTTAAAATCAAAAATGTAAGCTGAGAAACTTGAAAACATAAAATTTAAACATCTAAAACATAAAACAAAATTTTAAAACTTTTGGGAACTTAAAATTTGTACTTAACTTAAAATTAAATAGTATTTAAAAAAAGCATATCAAAAAACTTAAGAATTTACAAATAATTGAAATAATAATGGTGATGTTTTTCCTATGAGTGTGTCAGTGACCCTCACACTAGGCTAGGCCTGTATCGTGAGTAGTCTGATAAGGAGTTTATTTCTAACTAGCTGTTCCCGCGAGCTTCGCTTCGCCTTAAAAAGTTTTCCCGTGGGAATTCCGGGATAAAAAGTACCCTATGTTCTTTCCCAGGGTCTATACTATATGTGTACCAAATTTCATTCAAATCCGTTCAGTAGTTTTGGCGTGAAAGAGTAACAGACAGACAGACAGACAGACAGACAGACAGACACAGTTACTTTCGCATTTATAATATTAGTTAGGAAGTATTTACCAATGTCTGACAGGTGGCTTATTAATTCAAAAATAATTATACGGGTATAGATATATACACTAATATATTACATTAAATAAAATGAAGATACTACTATTGATATATAAAAGATACACCATCTTTTTCGTTCATTGTTAATCTAACACCAGACAGGAAAAACCGTACTCATTTTAACATGTCACTAAAAATGTCATAGCCACACTCCCAAATAGGCTTGTTATTAAGAGTTATGCGTCTTGCAGGCACTCCCTACGTTGCTCAAGCTTTTTCCTTATTGCGGGTCGCGGTGGTAATGAAAAATGATCCTTCTTGTAATGAGTTCTCAGTTCTGTTAATTGAATATGTTTTTAGGGATTCTGTAGCCGTACGGCCTAGTACGGAACCCTTGCAGTTTCTTTATAATTCGTTGTACACCCTTCTGGGTTACTAGGTAGGTACAAATATAATTAAAAATAATAAGTGTAGGAGTCTCCATTTTAACAAAGTTAATAATTTGTTGGTCAGATTTTTCATGTACCTATTAAAATGTGTGTCTTCACTCTAACGAATAAATAGAAATAAAATGATTCTTACAAAGCTGTGATAATTACCTAGGTCTTGTTATTTATGTTATGTTCAATGTAGGACCTAATCAGTTGCCGCTTCACGGGTTCTTTATCTACGCCGAAAAAACCATTTAATGCCTGTACTACCAATCACAGCACCTTATTTATGGGGAATCGCGATAAAGTGACGTTTATCTACGTCGATAACGAACCCGTGTAGCGGCGGCAGATCTCCAAAAGTGACTGAACAAAATGCCTCGATACGCGCAAGTACTTTCAGAAGAGATACATTAGTCTCCCTCGAATTCTGCCAATTTGCAAGTAATTTACATACAAAAACCTCCCAACATACTTTCATCCTTTTTGCAGTAAGTAATGGAATCTGTATGTAAGTAGACCGGGTGGGTATAGAAAAATGCTGATCAATACACACACATACAGGGTCTTGGTAAAGGTTGTTAAATCGAACCGAATGTGTGTGGTGGTTAGTGACCCTGACTGCTATGCCGAAGGCCGGGTTCGATTCCCGGCTGGGGCAGATATTTGTTTAAAGACAGATATTTTTACTGCGGTCTTGGGTGTTAAGTTTGCAGCTGCATATTTATGGCCGGCCCACTGTCACTTCAGCTTGCAGATTTTAAGAGGTATGTCATTTACTTGAGTTCTCTACCTGCGTGAAGTTAGCAGCCTAAAGTTAGCAGCCTTTGAATACCCGACCAAATTAAGATGGTCACTTCAGTCATTGCATACTTTATCAATTAAAACACGTAAAAAGCCCCAAAAACATTGGAATAATAATGCTAGGTATTTATATAAACACTAAAATATGTTCTAAAATAAATAAATTCTAAAAAATACGACGTTTACTTACTGACGCTCTTGTTGGTTAATGGATATTTTGTATGGGGGCACCAAGATGCTATAGACCTGCCCGCATCTCACCTGGTTTATTATGTGTGTTGTGTCATTAGAAAACACTGACTGAAGTTTCATCAACATTGAAACGGTACAGCAGGTGTCCAGGAGCCACTTTCTGACAGATTTTGGGTGAAAAATTGTCAATATTTCACGAATATTCAAGTTTGCAGGTGGAACCTGAAGAGATTCAGCTGCAAATGATAGTTCATATGAAAGGTATTATTAATACCTAGAAATAGTTTTCAGCAATTTCAGATTAAATGACTTTTGGTGAATATTCAAGGTGAAAACCAAAAAATAAAACTTAGCAGCCCAAGATTAACATTTTGTATGGGGGCACCAAGATGCTATAGACCTGCCCGCATCTCACCTGGTTTAATATGTGTGTTGTGTCATAAGAAAACACTGACAGAAGTTTCATCAACATTGAAACGGGATAGCAGGTGTCCAGGAGCCACTTTCTGACGGATTTTGGGTGAAAAATTGACAATATTTCACGAATATTCAAGTTTGCAGGTGGAACCTGAAGAGATTCAGCTGCAAATGATAGTTCATATGAAAGGTATTATTAATACCTAGAAATGGTTTTCAGCAATTTCAGATTAAATGACTTTTGGTGAATATTCAAGGTGAAAACCAAAAAATAAAACTTAGCAGCCCACGATTAACATTTTGTATGGCGGCACCAAGATGCTATAGACCTGCCCGCATCTCACCTGGTTTATTATGTGTGTTGTGTCATTAGAAAACACCGACAGAAGTTTCATCAACATTGAAACGGTATAGCAGGTGTCCAGGAGCCACTTTCTGACAGATTTTGGGTGAAAAATTGACAATATTTCACGAATATTCAAGTTTGCAGGTGGAACCTGAAGAGATTCAGCTGCAAATGATAGTTCATATGAAAGATATTATTATTACCTAGAAACGGTTTTCAGCAATTTCAGACTAAATGACTTTTGGTGAATATTCAAGGTGAAAACCAAAAAATAAAACTTAGCAGCCCAAGATTAACATTTTGTATGGGGGCACCAAGATGCTATAGACCTGCCCGCATCTCACCTGGTTTATTATGTGTGTTGTGTCATTAGAAAACACTGACAGAAGTTTCATCAACATTGAAACGGGATAGCAGGTGTCCAGGAGCCACTTTCTGACGGATTTTGGGTGAAAAATTGACAATATTTCACGAATATTCAAGTTTGCAGGTGGAACCTGAAGAGATTCAGCTGCAAATGATAGTTCATATGAAAGGTATTATTAAAACCTAGAAACGGTTTACAGCAATTTCAGATTAAATGACTTTTGGTGATTATTCAAGGTGAAAACCAAAAAATAAAACTTAGCAGCCCAAGATTAACATTTTGTATGGGGGCACCAAGATGCTATAGACCTGCCCGCATCTCACCTGGTTTATTATGTGTGTTGTGTCATTAGAAAACACTGACAGAAGTTTCATCAACATTGAAACGGTATAGCAGGTGTCCAGGAGCCACTTTCTGACGGATTATGGGTGAAAAATTGACAATATTTCACGAATATTCAAGTTTACAGGTGGAACCTGAAGAGATTCAGCTGCAAATGATAGTTCATATGAAAGGTATTATTAATACCTAGAAACAATTTTCAGCAATTTCAGACTAAATGACTTTTGGTGAATATTCAAGGTGAAAACCAAAAAATAAAACTTAGCAGCCCAAGATTAACATTTTGTATGGGGGCACCAAGATGCTATAGACCTGCCCGCATCTCACCTGGTTTATTATGTGTGTTGTGTCATTAGAAAACACTGACAGAAGTTTCATCAACATTGAAACGGGATAGCAGGTGTCCAGGAGCCACTTTCTGACGGATTTTGGGTGAAAAATTGACAATATTTCACGAATATTCAAGTTTGCAGGTGGAACCTGAAGAGATTCAGCTGCAAATGATAGTTCATATGAAAGGTATTATTAATACCTAGAAACGGTTTACAGCAATTTCAGATTAAATGACTTTTGGTGAATATTCAAGGTGAAAACCAAAAAATAAAACTTAGCAGCCCAAGATTAACATTTTGTATGGCGGCACCAAGATGCTATAGACCTGCCCGCATCTCACCTGGTTTATTATGTGTGTTGTGTCATTAGAAAACACTGACAGAAGTTTCATCAACATTGAAACGGTATAGCAGGTGTCCAGGAGCCACTTTCTGACAGATTTTGGGTGAAAAATTGACAATATTTCACGAATATTCAAGTTTGCAGGTGGAACCTGAAGAGATTCAGCTGCAAATGATAGTTCATATGAAAGGTATTATTAATACCTAGAAACGATTTTCAGCAATTTCAGACTAAATGACTTTTGGTGAATATTCAAGGTGAAAACCAAAAAATAAAACTTAGCAGCCCAAGATTAACATTTTGTATGGGGGCACCAAGATGCTATAGACCTGCCCGCATCTCACCTGGTTTATTATGTGTGTTGTGTCATTAGAAAACACCGACAGAAGTTTCATCAACATTGAAACGGTATAGCAGGTGTCCAGGAGCCACTTTCTGACAGATTTTGGGTGAAAAATTGACAATATTTCACGAATATTCAAGTTTGCAGGTGGAACCTGAAGAGATTCAGCTGCAAATGATAGTTCATATGAAAGGTATTATTAATACCTAGAAACGGTTTTCAGCCATTTCTGACTAAATGACTTTTGGTGAATATTCAAGGTGAAAACCAAAAAATAAAACTTAGCAGCCCAAGATTAACATTTTGTATGGGGGCACCAAGATGCTATAGACCTGCCCGCATCTCACCTAATTTTTTAAGTGTGTTGTGTCATAAGAAAACACTGACAGAAGTATCATCAACATTGAAAAGGGATAGCAGGTGTCCAGGAGCCACTTTCTGACGGATTTTGGGTGAAAAATTTACAATATTTCAAGAATGTTCCAGTTTGCAGGTGGAGCCTGAACAGTTACAGCTGCAAATGATAGTTCATATGAAAGGTATTATTAATACATAGAAACGGTTTTCAGCATATTATTAATACCTAGAAATAGTTTTCAGCAATTTCAGATTAAATGACTTTTGGTGAATATTCAAGGTGAAATATTGTGAATTTTTTACCCAAAATCCGTCAGAAAATGGCTCCTGGACACCTGCTATACCGTTTCAATGTTGATGAAACTTCTGTCAGTGTTTTCAAATGACACAACAAACATAATAAACCAGGTGAGATGCGGGCAGGTCTATAGCATCTTGGTGCCCCCATACAAAATGTTAATCTTGGGCTGCTAAGTTTTATTTTTTGATTTTCACCTTGAAGAGTCACCAAAAGTCATTTATTCTGAATATGCTGAAAACCGTTTCTAGGTATTAATAATACCTTTCATATGAACTATCATTTGCAGCTGTACCTGTTCAGGCTCCACCTGCAAACTGGAACATTCTTGAAATATTGTAAATTTTTCACCCAAAATCCGTCAGAAAGTGGCTCCTGGACACCTGCTATCCCGTTTTAATGTTGATGAAACTTCTGTCAGTGTTTTCTAATGACACAACACACATAATAAACCAGGTGAGATGCGGGCAGGTCTATAGCATCTTGGTGCCGCCATACAAAATGTTAATCTTGGGCTGCTAAGTTTTATTTTTTGGTTTTCATCTTGAATTTTCACCAAAAGTCATTTAATCTGAAATTGCTGAAAATCATTTCTAGGTATTAATAATACCTTTCATATGAACTATCATTTGCAGCTGAATCTCTTCAGGTTCCACCTGCAAACTTGAATATTCGTGAAATATTGTCAATTATTCACCCATAATCCGTCAGAAAGTGGCTCCTGGACACCTGCTATCCCGTTTCAATGTTGATGAAACTTCTGTCAGTGTTTTCTAATGACACAACACACATAATAAACCAGGTTAGATGCGGGCAGGTCTATAGCATCTTGGTGCCCCCATACAAAATGTTAATCTTGGGCTGCTAAGTTTTATTTTTTGATTTTCACCTTGAAGAGTCACCAAAAGTCATTTATTCTGAATATGCTGAAAATCGTTTCTATGTTTTAATAATACCTTTCATATGAACTATCATTTGCAGCTGTACCTGTTCAGGCTCCACCTGCAAACTGGAACATTCTTGAAATATTGTAAATTTTTCACCCAAAATCCGTCAGAAAGTGGCTCCTGGACACCTGCTATCCCGTTTCAATGTTGATGAAACTTCTGTCAGTATTTTCTAATGACACAACACACATAATAAACCAGGTGAGATGCGGGCAGGTCTATAGCATCTTGGTGCCCCCATACAAAATGTTAATCTTGGGCTGCTAAGTTTTATTTTTTGGTTTTCACCTTGAATATTCACCAAAAGTCATTTAGTCAGAAATGGCTGAAAACCGTTTCTAGGTATTAATAATACCTTTTATATGAACTATCATTTGCAGCTGAATCTCTTCAGGTTCCACCTGCAAACTTGAATATTCGTGAAATATTGTCAATTTTTCACCCAAAATCCGTCAGAAAGTGGCTTCTGGACACCTGCTAACCCGTTTCAATGTTGATGAAACTTCTGTCAGTGTTTTCTAATGACACAACACACATAATAAACCAGGTGAGATGCGGGCAGGTCTATAGCATCTTGGTGCCGCCATACAAAATGTTAATCTTGGGCTGCTAAGTTTTATTTTTTGGTTTTCACCTTGAATAATCACCAAAAGTCATTTAATCTGAAATTGCTGTAAACCGTTTCTAGGTTTTAATAATACCTTTCATATGAACTATCATTTGCAGCTGAATCTCTTCAGGTTCCACCTGCAAACTTGAATATTCGTGAAATATTGTCAATTTTTCACCCAAAATCCGTCAGAAAGTGGCTCCTGGACACCTGCTATCCCGTTTCAATGTTGATGAAACTTCTGTCAGTGTTTTCTAATGACACAACACACATAATAAACCAGGTGAGATGCGGGCAGGTCTATAGCATCTTGGTGCCCCCATACAAAATGTTAATCTTGGGCTGCTAAGTTTTATTTTTTGGTTTTCACCTTGAATATTCACCAAAAGTCATTTAGTCTGAAATTGCTGAAAACCGTTTCTAGGTAATAATAATATCTTTCATATGAACTATCATTTGCAGCTGAATCTCTTCAGGTTCCACCTGCAAACTTGAATATTCGTGAAATATTGTCAATTTTTCACCCAAAATCTGTCAGAAAGTGGCTCCTGGACACCTGCTATACCGTTTCAATGTTGATGAAACTTCTGTCAGTGTTTTCTAATGACACAACACACATAATAAACCAGGTGAGATGCGGGCAGGTCTATAGCATCTTGGTGCCGCCATACAAAATGTTAATCTTGGGCTGCTAAGTTTTATTTTTTGGTTTTCACCTTGAATAATCACCAAAAGTCATTTAATCTGAAATTGCTGTAAACCGTTTCTAGGTTTTAATAATACCTTTCATATGAACTATCATTTGCAGCTGAATCTCTTCAGGTTCCACCTGCAAACTTGAATATTCGTGAAATATTGTCAATTTTTCACCCAAAATCCGTCAGAAAGTGGCTCCTGGTGTTAGGTGTTGATTATAAAAGTAGATTTAAATTGTTTAATTTGTTTTGTTTAATATTTTAAATTCAAATGATGGAAGAGAAATATGGCAATACGCTGTCAGCCTATATAAGCGCTCGCGCAGTTGACTTCCCGCCCAGTCGTGTTTGAGCAGTTGCCACCGAAGGTTCTGCCCAATTGTGCCTAGACATAAATTATATAAGTGAATTGGATTGGATAACTGAGTTTCATTAAAATAAATAAATTAAGTGCATTGGTGAACTGAGTTTTATTAAAATTCAGAAGTGGTGTTTAACCTGCGAAACCGTAAGTACCTGACTTTGTTTTATACCTTAATATTACGTTAATAATTTTTATTATCGGCATTGGTGCGTTTACAAAGTAAATTCAATAAAAGTTGCCTTGGTTATGGTGGTGTTTGTACTTCCTGGTCACGTGGCATGCCTCCATTCGACCAGGGCTACTCTCTGGTATGGTCGGCATTGCTGGTTGATGGGGAATGTGGAATGACTATTATAATCTAGGGACAAATTATAGATTTTGATAGAAATGGACTATCCTGTGATTTTCGTGGTTAGGGCTACTCCTTGATAGCGATCACTCAGATGATCAACCTTAATTTGGAAGACCAGTACGTTTTGCATTATGTGAACAGGGCTACACCATCGATGCCCAGTTGAAACATACATAAAGTTAATGTATACAGCGCACCAACGCCTGATGATAGATACTAGTGTTATACATAGACGACATGCTTATAATAGAAAAGTACAATTTTGGGATAATGCGAAATATTTATACAACATGTGATAGAACACAAGTACATAGAGGATATCAAAAGGGGTCAAAATTTTCGTTATTTTTCACCTATCTCTTACCGTTTCTGAGATATGACACTTTTTATATTCTTTACTACAGGATTCAATTTTAAGTATTTTAAGTACCGTATTTCTTTAGCATGCTTACAATTTTACATAAAAATATTTAGTTTACCAAATCACTGCTCATATTTACAACTTAACTCAATTTATTTTAAAATGAAACAATAATATTTTGTTCTAATACTCTTTATTTTCTTTTGTTTGAGTTGGCAAAATGGACGGTCAGCTACGTGACCTAGCCACGCCCGAACGATGTGGAACGCGGCGGCAGGTAGAAGGCGAGCCCAGACGAAGTAGAAGCCGTAGCCGTCGGAGCCGAAGCCGTAGCCGCAGCAGCCGGCGGCGTCGACATCGACGTGGCCGAAGCCGCAGCCACAGCCAAAGTAGCAGCCGCAGTATGCGAGGTAGGCGAAGTCGAAGTCGCCTAAGCTTGCGTGAACAAGAACGCGAGCTGGAACGTGAGCGGTTGCGATTGAACGCACTCGAAGACCGGGTGCGTCGTCGTAGGAGCGAACTACGGGAGTACAGCAACGCCAGGGAGGACACTCGACTCAACGAGCCTCCTAAACAAATGGTCGATCCGCAGTGCAGCAAGGTGCCTGCAGGGGAACACGCGGGACCGCAGGAGGAAAATACTAGCGGTGTGAACATCTCCACGCAACAAAAGACCACTAAAGGTACTGAATCTGTTTCTGTAAACGATGTAGTTAATATACTTAATTTGTTACGTCACGAGACCCAGCCGTCAACCGCGCCACACACACATAACATAAATAATAAAAACATTTTACCTGATTTTGATCCATCTACAAAGAACCAACGAATCGACACATGGTTAAAGAAGGTGAATGAGTGTGCGACAGTTTACGGCTGGGACGATAAAACTGTGATACATTTCGCTATGCAGAAACTACAAGGACTGGCCAAAATGTGGTACGAAAGTCAAAATACTATACTTTTTACTTGGAGTGAATGGCAGAAAAAGTTACTGGATGCTTTCCCGTGCGAACAAAACTATGGCCAGTCCTTGGAGGAAATGCTAAAGCGTAAGAGTAGGCTAGGAGAACCAATTGAAGTTTACTTTTACGAAAAACTTGCCTTACTTAATCAATGTGAAATTGAGGGTAAACGAGCAGTTGATTGCATTATACACGGCTTAACCGATAAAACCACCAAATCCAGCGCATTAACGTTACGATGCTCCCAACCAGACCAACTATTGCAGTTTCTAATGAGTAACAAGGAAAGCCCTTCCCTATATACAAATGAACGAACCAATTACAGGTCTAGAGTCAATATTGAGTCAAACATAAAAACCTCCGGTTTTAGGCCCAATAATAGACAAAATAACTTCCAAAGGGAACCCGTATGCTTCAATTGTAAGGAAAAGGGTCACCCTTACATGAAATGCCCGAAACCACTTATAAAATGTCTGCAATGTCACCGGTTCGGACACACAGTAGAATCATGTAAACTTACCCCACCTCAAAACAACAGTGTCGTTAATGGCTCACAAAAGACAATGTGCATTTCGTCATCGAACCCTAACTCGAAATACCTAAAAGATGTAACCATAAACGGTGTAGATTCAAAGGCTTTTGTAGATTTTGGAAGCGAAGCATCATTAATTATGGAATCTTTCGCAT
The DNA here is from genome assembly GCF_932276165.1 of Plutella xylostella. NCBI lineage: Eukaryota > Metazoa > Arthropoda > Insecta > Lepidoptera > Plutellidae > Plutella > Plutella xylostella. The sequence goes on along the minus strand of NC_064000.1, from coordinate 8,123,530 downwards.
TAAAATTAGGCCTTGATAGTGATCGAGTTGGAATCCCTTTAAAAGGATTCGGTAACAATATAATATGCTCAAAAGGCAAAGTCACAGCTGAATTGGTTATCGATGACGTCAGTGCCACAGTATCCCTGCAAGTCATACAAGACGATTTACTAGAAACGCCGCTTCTAGTAGGTCAGTCTTTTACGGAGCAAAAACATGTTGTTGTTTATAAGAACTCTGAGCAATTGCATTTTCTTAGTACTGGTGACGACGCCATACTTCCAAATGTCGAAAGCGAACAAACATTCACAGTTAAGGTTTTGTCAAGTATGTTTGTAGAGCTTCATGGTCCTGGCACGGTCTTTGCAAAAACAGAGGTCCCCATGAATGGACTGATTTTAGTAACGGGACGAATTGTAGGAAAACCAAACCATCAATTTGCAATACATGGGGGAATTTATCAGGTCACAAATGGAAATGTAAGACTAACTGTCACACCTTCATCAAAAATTTGTAGGATTCATCAAAATGCAATTCTAAGCCGCGCTACGAATGTTCAAATAATAAACCGCATTTCAACTCCATTACGGGAACCTTTAGAAGTTACAGACAGGGATAACTTAGGCCAAATAAAAGTAGCGTCAAACGTAAGTGAGGAACACGTTCAGCGATTGCATGTGTTACTGGACAAGTATAAGCATTGCTTTGCGTCCTCATTAAAGGACTTGGGCTGTACTACTGCAGCGGAGATGTCAATTGAGGTCAATAGTAATAAACCCATTGTTTATCGACCCTATCGATTATCGCACAAAGAAAGAGAAGACGTTAGAGTCATGGTTGGTGAAATGCAGGAAGCCGGAATTATTCGCGAATCTGTTTCGGATTATGCCAGCCCAATTATTCTTGTACGTAAGCGGGATGGCAAACTTAGGATGTGCATTGATTACCGGCAGTTAAATTCAGTCACAACTAAAGAACACTATCCCATGCCAGTTATTGACGATGAAATTTCGCGATTGTCAGGACAGGCTTATTTTGTGACGTTGGACCTAGCATCTGGGTATTATCAGGTGCCTATTTCAGAAGAGTCTAAACATCTTACCTCTTTCGTTACTCCGGATGGCCAGTACGAATTCAATCGTATGCCATTCGGATTAGCTAACGCACCAGCTGTCTTCCAGCGAATGATGAACCGGGTGCTGGGTTCAGCACGTTACACAAAAGCAACAGCATATTTAGACGACATCCTGATATACGGCAAGACCATTGATGAATGTTTGGAGAGGCTTGAAGATGTTTTGCGGCTATTAGACAATGCAAATTTAACACTTAATTTATCCAAATGCGAATTCTTGTTGGACAAAATTGATTATCTGGGATATGAGATAAGTTCGGCAGGAATTCGCCCAGGTGATCGAAAGATACAAAGTGTCGCAGATTTTCCTGTACCTACAAACATTCATTCAGTGCGCCAGTTTCTAGGGTTGGTGGGATATTTTCGCAAATTTATCTTGAATTTTGCCCAAATTGCTCATCCACTAACGCGATTGCTAAAAAAGGATGCAAAATGGTCTTGGTCCGTTGCTGAAGAGAGTGCATTCCAAACACTCAAACAAAAACTAACTTCTAGACCCATCTTGGCCATCTATGACCCGGAAGCAGAGACTGAGCTGCATACTGATGCTAGCAAGGTCGGGGTTGGCGGAATATTAATGCAAAAAGCTCAAAACAGTAACTCCTTTAAACCCGTGGCTTATTACAGCCGCCAAACATCTCCCGAAGAGAAAAACTTTCATGCCTATGAATTAGAAACCTTGGCGGTAGTGGGTTCTTTAAAGAAATTCAGGGTATATCTTCTTGGGAAGGCTTTTAAAATAGTTACTGATTGTAGTGCGCTGCGATCCACCTTTTCAAAACGGGACATCATACCACGCATAGCTCGGTGGTGGCTATTGTTACAGGAATTCAATTGTAATGTAGAATACCGTTCAGGTTCGAAGATGGCTCATGTCGATGCCCTTTCCCGTAACCCCGTCACTACTGATTCACCATCTAGCAGCAGTTGCAATATTTCTGATGACTGTTTTCCATGCGTGATGTCTATAACTAGTGGAAGCGATGACTGGTTACATACTCTTCAATTAGGTGACTCTGAGCTTCGAAGAATCCGTGACATCTTGTCATCCAACATGGACGCCGATGGTTTAAAATATATAAAAGATAATTACATTATAAAGGACAATAAGCTCTATCGAATTCTGGATGGCGATGCATCGAATATTCGTTGGGTTGTTCCTAAGGGCGCACGATGGCAGATATGTCGACTGAACCACGACGATCTTGGACATTTCGGAATCGAAAAGACGCTGGAGAGGATTAAATCTTCGTATTGGTTCCCGAATATGTCCAAGTTCGTAAAAAAGTATGTCGGCGCGTGCCTCGAATGCGCATATGCTAAAAAGTCGGTGAATAACAAAGAAGGGCAGTTACATCCTATCGAGAAAGTCGATATTCCCTTTCACACAGTCCATATAGATCACCTTGGGCCATTTGTGAGATCAAAACGCGGAAACTCGTATCTATTAGTTGTGGTAGATTCTTTTACAAAATTTGCTCTAGTGAAGCCAGTTAAAAACACAAAAACGGAGACCGCCATCAGAATCCTTAACGACATATTCTATACGTTTCGGGTACCTGATAGACTCATTAGCGATCGCGGCAGTTGTTTTACATCACACGCCTTTAAAAGATATTGCACGGAGAAGGGTTTAAAGCACATTCTAAACGCGGTTGCCAGTCCACGTTCAAATGGGCAGGTAGAACGGTATAATCGAACCATCCTAGATTCACTTAAGGCGTTGGGACTAAATTCAAACGAGAAAAATTGGGATGACGACGTAGGAAAAGTTCAGTGGGGATTAAATAATACACGACAAAAAACTACCGGACGAACTCCTTCTGAAGTTATGTTTGGAACTAGTATGAATGTAGAAATTGATCCACGTTTCAATGAACTAAGACAAGAAACTGGTGAAAATACGGATATAGATATAATAAGAACCGAAGTGAAGGACAGGTTAGATCACGAACAAGAGAAACAAAAGATAAATTATGACAAAGGTAGGCGACCGGCTCGCTTGTATAGTGAGGGAGATCTAATAAAATTAACTAAGACTACCTTTAATAACGACGGAAAGAGCAAGAAGCTATTACCATCGTATGTAGGGCCTTATCGAGTCGTTGAGATATTAGGAAATGATAGGTATAGAATTGCTGCAATACCTGGCTTAAGTAGTTGTAAGGGCAATCGCAAAAGTACAGTCGCTGCCGACAGAATGTTACCCTGGGTACATGTGGCAGCCCTTGATGTAAATGAAAGTAGTGATGAAAGTAGGGAAAGTGATAATAATTCATGTGCTGAATAGAAGTAGTTAAGTATATTACTTACGCCACTGTTAAGGTTTATATTAATTTGGAATACATATAACACTACATACATATGTGTGATTTTTGTTTAATGATTTGAAACACACTTAAATTATAAGTCTAAATTATAGAAAGAGTGAACCTTTGTATATTGTTAATAATAAATTGTTGTGCATTTACAATTATAATGTTTAATATAACTACTTGTTGCGATTTAAATGAGTTGGAATATGTATTTATATGATAGGTTAATAATATGATGTATATTGTTAATTATGAATTGATTTTAAAATATATGGTTACAATCTATCATTATAATTACCAATCTGAGTGTGAGAATGGATTGGGTTCACACGTGATTTAGTTTATACTGATTATACATAAATGATGATTTAACCGATTATAAATGTATTCAAGTACCTATATGAGTAAAATATGTACTTCATATTCATAAATGTTTTAATGATATGAGTGTGAGAATGGATTGGGTTCACACTCTATTATTAAATGTCTATATTGTTACAATTGTAAGAGTATGAGAATGGTATTGGTTCATACTTGATATTGATAGTAATAATTGAGTGTGAGAATGGAATGGGTTCACACTTGATTATAATAATTATAATATTAAGAAGTGTGAGAATGGAATGGGTTCACACTTGATTAGAATGTTAAGGAGTGTGAGAATGGAATGGGTTCATACTCCTTGATATTTGAATTAGTATATTGGGTATGAGAATGGAATGGGTTCATACCTAATTGCTAATACTTGGCTAAAATTTGAAATTTCTGTATGAGAATGGATTGGGTTCATACTTAAATTTCATTTGTAATTATTATTATATATTTTTTAATCAATTGTAAACTGAGAGGTGGTCAACTGCACGAGTGTTAGGTTCCCGTGAATTCTGTGTATGAGGACATACACGGGATCAGGATGGACGAGTGTTAGGTGTTGATTATAAAAGTAGATTTAAATTGTTTAATTTGTTTTGTTTAATATTTTAAATTCAAATGATGGAAGAGAAATATGGCAATACGCTGTCAGCCTATATAAGCGCTCGCGCAGTTGACTTCCCGCCCAGTCGTGTTTGAGCAGTTGCCACCGAAGGTTCTGCCCAATTGTGCCTAGACATAAATTATATAAGTGAATTGGATTGGATAACTGAGTTTCATTAAAATAAATAAATTAAGTGCATTGGTGAACTGAGTTTTATTAAACTGGACACCTGCTATCCCGTTTCAATGTTGATGAAACTTCTGTCAGTGTTTTCTAATGACACAACACACATAATAAACCAGGTGAGATGCGGGCAGGTCTATAGCATCTTGGTGCCCCCATACAAAATGTTAATCTTGGGCTGCTAAGTTTTATTTTTTGGTTTTCACCTTGAATATTCACCAAAAGTCATTTAGTCTGAAATTGCTGAAAACCGTTTCTAGGTAATAATAATATCTTTCATATGAACTATCATTTGCAGCTGAATCTCTTCAGGTTCCACCTGCAAACTTGAATATTCGTGAAATATTGTCAATTTTTCACCCAAAATCTGTCAGAAAGTGGCTCCTGGACACCTGCTATACCGTTTCAATGTTGATGAAACTTCTGTCGGTGTTTTCTAATGACACAACACACATAATAAACCAGGTGAGATGCGGGCAGGTCTATAGCATCTTGGTGCCGCCATACAAAATGTTAATCTTGGGCTGCTAAGTTTTATTTTTTGGTTTTCACCTTGAATATTCACCAAAAGTCATTTAATCTGAAATTGCTGAAAACCGTTTCTAAGTATTAATAATTCCTTTCATATGAACTATCATTTGCAGCTGAATCTCTTCAGGTTCCACCTGTAAACTTGAATATTCGTGAAATATTGTCAATTTTTCACCCAAAATCCGTCAGAAAGTGGCTCCTGGACACCTGCTATCCCGTTTCAATGTTGATGAAACTTCTGTCAGTGTTTTCTAATGACACAACACACATAATAAACCAGGTGAGATGCGGGCAGGTCTATAGCATCTTGGTGCCCCCATACAAAATGTTAATCTTGGGCTGCTAAGTTTTATTTTTTGGTTTTCACCTTGAATATTCATCAAAAGTCATTTAGTCTGAAATTGCTGAAAACCGTTTCTAGGTATTAATAATACCTTTCATATGAACTATCATTTGCAGCTGAATCTCTTCAGGTTCCACCTGCAAACTTGAATATTCGTGAAATATTGTCAATTTTTCACCCAAAATCTGTCAGAAAGTGGCTCCTGGACACCTGCTATCCCGTTTCAATGTTGATGAAACTTCTGTCAGTGTTTTTTAATGACACAACACACATAATAATCCAGGTGAGATGCGGGCAGGTCTATAGCATCTTGGTGCCGCCATACAAAATGTTAATCTTGGGCTGCTAAGTTTTTTTTTTTGGTTTTCATCTTGAATATTCACCAAAAGTCATTTAATCTGAAATTGCTGTAAACCGTTTCTAGGTATTAATAATAACTTTCATATGAACTATCATTTGCAGCTGAATCTCTTCAGGTTCCACCTGCAAACTTGAATATTCGTGAAATATTGTCAATTTTTCACCCAAAATCCGTCAGAAAGTGGCTCCTGGACACCTGCTATCCCGTTTCAATGTTGATGAAACTTCTGTCAATGTTTTCTAATGACACAACACACATAATAAACCAGGTGAGATGCGGGCAGGTCTATAGCATCTTGGTGCCCCCATACAAAATATCCATTAACCAACAAGAGCGTCAGTAAGTAAACGTCGTATTTTTTAGAATTTATTTATTTTAGAACATATTTTAGTGTTTATATAAATACCTAGCATTATTATTCCAATGTTTTTGGGGCTTTTTACGTGTTTTAATTGATAAAGTATGCAATGACTGAAGTGACCATCTTAATTTGGTCGGGTATTCAAAGGCTGCTAACTTTAGGCTGCTAACTTCACACACCTGAGTTCTCTTACGAATTACCTCATATCTGGTGTTGTACATCCCAATACGAGCTTGTAATATCCTGATTGATGTGATGTGCCCGATCCGTCTTAGGCATCAATCACTCAAAAATACTTGTTAGAGAACGAAACAAGTTTCTTATTACACACCTATACATTTTTATATGTATACATAGTATTGTAGTATAGAAGAGTGATTGGCGCAGCTGTTATACGAAGGTGCTTGATATACTCACGGGCAAGGAAATCTTTCCACACAGCTTGTACAAAATATTACCGTTTTTAGTTGATGCTCTGTTAAATACAGGGTGTTGCAAAATTGGTATACTAAGCCGAAACCTACATGTGCAGCATGTTATATCTGAGCTCGAAACTGAAATCAGAATTAGGAAATTCGCGAAAAAAAAAAATTTTTTTCCTTAGTAAATTCACGTGACCAACAAAGTTTCTATGGAAAATGATTTTTTTTTTTGCGAATTTTCAAATTCTGATTTCAGTTTCGGGCTTAGATATAACATGCTGCACATGTAGGTTTCGGCTTAGTATACCCTTTTTGCAACACCCTGTATACTTCAATGTTGCAGATAGCGTCATTAAGCTGGCCTTTTCCGTTTAGGAGTAATTTGGTGCTTTTCTCAGTGGAACCTTTTCATTGCCCGTGAGTGTATTATATCGAATACAAACTCACCGTGAGCTTCGCTTCCTTACTTGTCCTGCCCGCGAAGGAAGTTCTCTCGACCCATAAGTTTTTTCCCCGTCCAGTTAAACTATGTCCAATAGGAAGTAAACTAAAACCTTGCTTCATGGTTACCTAATCTACCTTGCTGGCTACCTAGTCTTCTTCTTAGTTTAAAAAATAACTAGTCTTCTTCTTAGTTTAAAAAATCACAAGCTGTTCCCGCGATTCGCCTTAAAAAGGTTTTTATGTGGGAATTCCGGGATAAAAAGTAGCCTATGTGTTAATCCAGGGTGTCAGCAGCAGCTGACGCCATACCAAATTTCGTTAAAATCGGTATAGCCGTTTTGACGTGAAGAGGTAAACAAACATACATTCTGTGTAAAAAGTATCGGGACTGGGTCAATAAAACAAAAAATGATTGCTATTCATCAAAATATATTTTATCACCTTCAAAGTATGCTCCTTCAGAAACGATACACATACGCCAACGAATTATCCAATCATCACAACATTTTTTAAACGCATATTTCAGAGTTGTGTTTAGTACTCGCGGCGATTTTTCCTTACATTTTCCGATTTTGTCTTCTATCGATTGAAAACAGTGCCTCGAAGTGGTAATTTGAGTTTTGGAAAAAAAGAAGCTAGAGCCGTGATAACTGGTTAATATGGTGGATGCTCGATGGTATTTGTTGAGTTTTTGCCCAAAAATTCATTCACAATGATGATCTTTGTGCGTAGGCGGCGCATTATCGCGGTGATGATTTTTTTCCCTCAAATCTGGCCTTCTTTGTCCAATTTGCTGTATTAAATTCCACATAACCCGCAAATAATATTCTTTTCCTACCGTTTGACTTTTTGGCAAGAATTTCGAGTGCACAAAACCACGATAGTCAAAGAAAACAGTCAACATGTCTTTGACAAACAATCGATGGAAGACAAAAAGGAGAAATCGCCGCGAGTACTAAATACAACTCTGGAAACAGCGTTTAAAAAAATGTTGTGATGGTTGGATAATTCGTTGGCGTATGTGTATCGTTTCTGAAGGAGCATACTTTGAAGGTGATAAAATTAATTTGGATGAATAACAATTATTTTTTGTTTTACTGATCCTGTCCCGATACTTTTTACACAGAGTAGTACACACATACGCATTTATACTACTAGTAGGATTCAATCTGAATGAATCACTGAGAATCAATGTAAAATAAAAGCGTCATGCTCACGCATCTTCAATATAAATTACCTATGCATCTGTACATATAGGTCATATGTATACAGGCTGTTGGAAAATTTATGTAGATAGATAGATAGATGTAATGTAGTTACCTAATTACTAGTAAGCCGAAAGTGGGTTACGAAAATTTAACATGGCCAATCTATTTTAATTAAATCATTTTTCATTTTCAATACTAATACAAAAAAAAAACTTTTTGCAAAGAACCGTTTATCAACAAAACATAGAAACATGAAAGATTTTACACAAAATGTGTCGGATATTACGCGAATTTAATTGGCTGCCAGAACTTCTCACGTCTCAACATCTTTGTGCTTTTGATACGTGTGTGTAAAAGTATAACTTCACATATAAAATAATATATTACTTGGCAAATATTCTTCGGAATTTCTTTGATGCAAAAGTTATTTCTCATAAAATATGTGATATTCAATGTGTAATAAGTATGTTTTGGTGACAATCTTCATATGATTGCATTAGGCTTATATCAACTGAAAAATTATGGTAGGTACTTATATTTTAACTAAACATAGAATGGGCCACCCATTGGTCTACTTTTACTGGACAGTGGACACTCTGTAGACATTAAAATGACGGCAGATTACGTGTCAATTTCTCCATAGTCGGTTAGAGCATAACCAGGTATTAGTGGTTGACTTTTAACACATCTGTCAAGAATTTTATATGGAGATGACCACAGACCTGTATTTGAGTACGAAGAGGAGCTACGAATGCCGCAAACGTAGCTTTTGACTGGAGGCCACCAAATGGCAAGCGCTCCCGTGGACGCCCTGTCCAGACATGGCGCCGAAGCGTCGAAAACGAGCTGCGAGCCGCTGGACTAAGCTGGAGCGAGGCCAAAAGTACAGCCGAATATAGGCGGAAGTGGCGGACGTTAGTGGAGACCCTCTGCACCTCTGGGGTGCCATAGGAACAACAACAACAACAACAGACCTGTATTTGAGTAGACAACGCAAGTGCATGTACTTCGCGTGTATAAAGGGAGTGAAATTATCTTCCCTTAGCGCAGTGTCATTAGGGACGTTCCGATACCACCAAAGTATCGATACCTACTCATTTCGATAATACTCAAATCTTTTTTCGATACTACTTAAATAAGTACTCCTAAAGTATCGATACTTACTTATATCGATAGTTTTTAAGTACGGAAACGTAAAACCGGGTTTTCACCGGTTTTTACCGTATTTTTTTTATATCTTTTTCATACAGTAGAAGTTGAACAAGAAAATCCTACATTACATTACCCAAAACATACTAGAAATAAATCAATTTGTGTATCGGTTAAGCTTTCTTTCATTGATATGATATGAACAACGTGAACATACGGATAACAAAAAAACACATTCATCTTACTGCCACTATAGTGTAAAAACAGAAAAAAACAAGCATTCACGCATTGTACTAATGTACTCCCTTGCGGGGTAGGCAGAGGTGCATTGCTGCACCCACTTTTCGCCAGAGTGTTATGTTTGTCCCAATGTAATAAGGGGCGGGCGTATTGCCATTTTACGGGCAAATCCAAGACCCGAGAACAAATATCTGTGTTTAAACAAATGTACCTAAGTATATATGGTTACTTATTTTTTTTAGTTAGTATTTAATTTAATATATATACCTATGTATTATAATTAATTTAATATTTTGTCAATGAAAACATAATTATTTTTAAATAGAAATTATGAAACCATCCTGGAGTTTAATATGTTTTGGTTTCGCAAATTCAATACTGCAATAAATACTCATTTAATTTTATTCTCCTGAATTTGATATGAGTCAAATAGCCTATTCTTGATTTATCATTCCTCTGTCGTTTTATCATTCCTCTTTCGATGAACTCGATTATGTAATCGATTGCGAAATCGATATTATGAACTAATTATTTTTTATTCGCGGACGTGGAGTTCCCATCACTAAATCGTTCAAGTGACGTGACTGATGTGACAGTAGGTATAAAAATAATGGCACGCTTGGTTTCTATACAAGGATAAGACAAGCGTTAAGCGTTGTCTATTCAAATACAGGTCTGTGGAGATGACGTATAATTGATGAAGCAATCCCTGGTTACGATCTAACCGACTATGGCGAATTTGGAGCTAAGCCTTAGATTAAGAATATACGAATTACAACATGAAGTATCAGTGCAAAGGAAACGTCAAGGCAAATAACACCTCACTGCCACTGACTAAGCTCTTTTTTTGAATTAGTTTCGTAATAAAATTTGTGACTTTATTCATTTTTACAATGGTTGTCATAAGGTTGAACTTAAAACGGTTTGACAGTAACCAAATTCGGACGGTTTTTTGTTTAGTTTTTGTATGTGACACACCATCCTAGTACAGTGCCACAAACTTATCTGTTCCGGTGACAGCTCACATAAATGTGTAATATTTCTTCATTCTATAAGATTTTAAGTTTGCCAGTAGTGGTAATTCGCTATTGTGGTTTCAAGAAACCCATCTAATCTATATCAAGATATAATTCATTAGTAAATAATGGGATATGGATCAATTTAGTTCGCTCTCACCGGAACAGATAAGTTTGTCGCACTGTACGTATATTGCTAATCTAAGAGCAGAAGGTTAAAGTACAGATAGGTATATAAGCCGAGTCACAAATCTATTTTCCATATGAATATGCCATTATACAATCTATAATCTACCAGCCCTGTAATTATATGCGTAAGGTATGCGTAAGAACAATTCATTTTATTTGTCCTTCAGTACTAAAGGATATCGACTCTCTCGTACAAAGAATAAGTCTGTTTTTGCATTGGCAAGTGGTTTTCAGAGAGGATAAACTGGTGTTGAATGCTGTTTTAGTGTTCGCCTGGGCATGATGTGTTTTCTGATAAGGAATTCGATTTGGTCGAGCGATAACACTTCCTCTGATGGAGATTGTAATATTTGTAATGTTTCACTGCAATATATTGAACCAATTTAAAAAACATGAATGGAAATTTATGACTGAGGTCACCCTATTTAAGGGTTAACTTAGGTAAAGCAGCAACCGGGACCCACGGCTTAACGTGCCGTCCGAAGCACGGAAGTGTCCAGAAAAGAACCACTTGACATCGATCACCCATCCAATGGCTGGCCAGTTGTTGCTTAACCTCAGTGATCAGTTACGATCGGTGAAGCCAGCTCAACTACGGACGCTTCATTTATTGCGTTACTGTCTACAGCACTTGCTGAGCTGATGCCTTTTTGACGCTCTGGACAGCAACCTGTTGTGTTATTGTTTGTTTTGTATTGTATTATTCTCTGTACCTTTTATTGTTGGTGTAAGTGTGTCAAATATTTCTTCTTTATCTTTAAATTAAAAAAATAATAATTTAAAATTTAAACTGTGTATTTCAAGAAAAGAAGTAGGTACTTTATGAATTACAAGATCCAAGGACTTAATCTACTTACTAGGTGAGATTATAATAGCCTTAGATTGTTACCCTAGAACAGCGTATAAGTAAGTAAATAATTTATAAATTAACATTATAGGTACTTAGTTATAAAAAGTTATTTCAGTAGCAGCGTTAAGTGCAAAAACAATACCAGAAAACAACTTAATTATGCACCTACCCACACCATGCAAGTTAGTATTACGTTGGAAGATGTATGCAGGTACATACAGTAAATTTAGCTAAGGATTATTTAAGTAAACATTTATGTATGTATGTATAAGTAGGTAAGTACAAGTACCTAGGAACACTTATTAATTTAAACATCAAGGTTAGGAACTTTTTTTTATGTAAGTACACAGACAGTATACAAGTAGGTACATAGGTATGCATAATTTTCATAACAGAAAGTGAAGAAGATGTTGAAGTAGGCAGTAATACCTATCTAGTTCAGTTGAGGTGGAGCGGTAGAAGATCTGTCCGGCACACACGGTACTTTTCTTTCATGAAATAAAGTTTTAATATATTTTTTGTTTGTATTTTATTACTAAGTTCAAGTTTATTTTGAGTCTCCTTTGGGAGCTTATTTAAAATATGCGGTAGAATGTATCTTGCAGATCTTCTACCATATTCATTGTTACATTTACAAAGTTCGTAGGTAGGAGTATTAATTAAAGTACGTAGGTTACTGGGTCTTACTTTTTTATGTAATAGATTAATTTTTTCGTGATATTCATTGACAATTGCTAGATCAATCTTGTCGAATACATTTATGACTCTGCAGCATTAGAATAGTTTTTTGTAGTTATTTTTGTATTTATATTTAACTTTCAATGGAACTATGGATTTTAACATTCTTAGTTGAATATTGTATATGCTTTGGATATTTGTTTTAAACGTTCTTCCATAGCTAGATATACCATAGTTAATTATTGAGTCCGCTAATGACAATGACATATACATTAGTCTCAGCGTTTTATACGGCATTTTATGTTTTAGGATATTGAATTTGGCCAGTAGTGCTCTTAGTTTATTACAAACGTGTTCCACGTGGGGGCCCCATGAATTTGTTACCAATTTTTTGACCTAAATATGTAAACTCATTTACGATATCAAGTCGTTTACAATCACAGTGGGTAGGTGATAAGTGCATACAGTGGTGTTCATGGGCTATGACCGTCGGAGTTGATGCAGTTTTGAGATATGGCGAGTGGATGTATATGCATTATTTTAGTTTTTTGGTAATTTATCGATAAACCAACTGTTGTAGCGTGGGACCCCATCCGGCTGGGCCAACCTTAGACAAGTAGACTGTTAGTGGCTGAATGAGGAAAGCCGAGGACCAAGTGTTGTGGCGTATGTCCAGCAGTGGCCTATGTCCAATAGTGGACGAGGACTGGCTGATGATGATGACTCAGTCTTCAAGAATGTTATCTGCCTTGCGTTATTGTTAGTTACCTACTACGCAAAAGCGTGATTCACGCACGTTGTTGGAAATAACACACGTTAAAAAAAACCCCGACATTCAACACTGAATGTCCCACCACTTTTGACCTGCTGAACCGATTTTCATGAAACATGACTAAAACACTCGGGGTAACATTACCTACCACTCTAAAAAAGGTGATGTGACATTTGCCGAAACGTTTCTTTTGCACTGACTCTCCATCTTGTTCATATATCGTGAATCTAAGGTGACTAGCTGACTAGTGACTGAAATATTATTACGGATGTAGGACAAAGATGGGAATAAAACCTCACCCCATATAAAACACTCACGGACAATGAAAAAGTTCCATTCACAAAATGCCGACACCAAACAACCCGAATTTTTTCTAACATTTGATTTAAAAAAATAACAAAATATTATTGTTTATACATAGTTGGTAATAATGCTGATGCTCTGTAAAATGTACTTCAATGTTGCAGAAGGCGTCAGTAAGCGAGCATTTTCCGTTTAGGAGTAATTTGGTGTTTTTCTCAGTGGAACGTTTTCATTGCCCGTGAGTGTAATTAAATCGTCAAAATAAACTCGGCTCACTCACCAACGCATGTTACGCTCGTGTAACCTCCATGAGTTCATTAACATGAAAATCAAACATTAATATTGAGTCTTACTCAATCATCATGCGGGGAAATTTAAGGGAATTATATCGCAGTACAAATTTGATTTAAAATTATAGGTTCCGTAGTACTTTTGACGGTCGAATGGCGTAGTGGTTAGTGGCTTTGACTGCTATGCCGAAGGTCCCGGGTTCGTTTCCCGGCTGGGGCAGATATTTGTTTAAAAACAGATATTTGTACTCGGGTCTTGGGTGTATCTATCTTTGTATTTGTGAAGAAATATCAGCTGTCCGATACCCATAACACAGGCTCTGCTAGCTTGGGGTCGGATGGCCGTGTGTGAGATGTCCTCAAATATTTATTTATTTATTTATATTTAAGTCAATGGGTCACTCCCTAAATGGAAGCTTCGGAAAAACTAAACTGCAGTGCTAACTACGACTCTTTCTCTATGTATTCATCACATCATCACGACCCATCACGTCCCCACTGCTGGGGCACGAGTCTCCTTCCAATGAAGGAAGGGTTTAGGCCTAGTCCACCACGCGGGCCTAGTGCGGGTTGGTGGACCCCAACACAAGCAAGCTTGTGCTGAGAGAGAGAGTTGTCGGGAAGTGGGCAACCCGACTGTCAGATGTTTTCAAGCCGCCCGAAGGCCTCTGACTAGGCTTAACGACTGCTGCCGAAGCAGCAACCGGGACCCACGGCTTAACGTGCCGTCCGAAGCACGGAAGCGTCCAGAAAAGCACCACTTGAAAATTGGTCACCCATCCAATGGCTGACCGTGTCAGTTGTTGCTTAACCTCAGCGATCAGTTACGATCACTGAGGCCCGCTCGACTACGGACGCTCTCTATGTATTAAGTGTGTCGATTGCGTCACAATTTTTTTTTTTGTTTTAGTTTATCAAGAATGTGGCTAAATTTATCTGTATCTGTCGATAAAATATAATTTGTACTAACAACAGCGGAACCCAGAAACAAATTATAACATATTTTTCGGGAAGCGCTAAAACATTTTGTTTGACGTTGACATGACTGACATGACATGTTTTAGATGAAGCAAGATAGACATGTTATTAACACATGTTCAGCGTTATAGATAGAGTGCAAAAATAACAAAATAAACCGTGCGTTAGTTTATTTTTGGCGAATCCTAAACAGGAATCTGCAAAACAAATCAGATGTAATTAATATACGTTACAAATCTATCAAAATATTTGGAATTATCTGAAGATTCATTCTCGTGTTTATCATCGGTTATCTTCGTGTCAAATAAATTATTCCAATTGATTGTCATTCCAACTCAACTAAGGGCTGATTTTTCAATAGTCAGATAAAAGTTATCTGAGGAATAATTCTGATGCTGTCGCATGTGAATGTTGGTATTAGACAGTGATAGGAACAGGTTTATTCCTCAGATAGCATGTTTGGTAGTTTTGAAAGAGTAACAGACAGACAGACACAGTTACTTCCAGTTTATAATATTAGTTAGGATACATGCAAAAGTGAACAAAGACGTGAGACAAACAGGTTTATTTCGACGCTATTCTTTTTTTAATAACCAAGAAAAACATTTTATATTGGTGGACACAAAGGAAAAACTAAATGGATACTGTCAGTCAAAGTGGTACAACCAGGGGGTTACCCTATTCTGTACCCGTATCACGAAAATTCGAGCTAACGAATAGAATCGAATGCGAGTGCGACTATTGTCAACTTGACAGCACTTTCGAACACTTTTTACCTTTCGAATAAGTTTCGAAAAGAATGACCACAGAGTACATAATATTATTCTGACAATGACCTATGGAATGATAGCTGTCAAACTTTCGCAAATCTATACACCGCCATTTTGTTGTTGACAGGTTGACATCACTTTCGAATAGACTATCGAATAGAATGTGCTGCGTTTTTTCCGGATCGCTCTACTGACGAAAAATTACGAACGAGAACTGTCATGCAATCGGCACGTTTAATACAACGAGGTAGAGTCGTGGCTCGCGCAGCAGATCTACGAAACTTAGTTTTTTGTCATATAGAGTGACCCCCCAGATTCTAATGGAAACGACAACGATATCGTAGCTTTTACACAATACAGGATGTTCAAAAAGGGAACACGTGAATCAGTTGTCATTCTAATCAAATTCTGTATTGTATTAACACTAAAATCTTTAAACATTCTTTAACAAGTGTTTAATACAAAATTTTGACAAAATGTATTAAACACTGTCTAAGTGTTTATGTTTAAAGCATATTATGTTTTACGAATTATGTAAAAAAAAGCATAATATAGAACAGAATAGTTTGTCTGTTAGGGAAGAGTTCCGACCCGAAACTTTATTACCCCTAAACTTTAACCTTAACCTTGGTGTATTGAATCAAAGGCCAGGAGCTCAGGGTGTTTATTATTGTATACAGGGTGTTATTATTTTTATAGCATCCGTTATACGACGTAAATCATATTTAAAAAATGTATATTTTTTATAAGTTTTTGAGGACGTCAGTCTTTTTTACCTTACAGTGTAGTGAAAAAATTGCACTGTTGTTGTTTTTTTTTTATCGATATCCCAAAAGTCGCAAGCAAACGTTTCTTAGTTTAACCACCGGAGTTACCCCTTTTCGTATACCAGTTTTGCAACACCCTGTATATCCAATATATGAGATTGAAGCGCCAGATCCTCCCCTTTTAGGTAAACTCAAAATTAGTTTAGTCAAAGAGTGTTTTACGACGCAAATTAGTTTCACGAGAACATTGTATGTGCATGCATTATTTATGAAAGGATTCTGTTGGACAACCGGATGGCACAGTGGTTAATGAGTCTGGTGGTCAGAAGGACCCGGGTTTGAATCCCTTTCGGGGCAGATTGTGAGATAAAATTTTGAAAGATTGTGGTCTCGGGTCTTGGGTGTTAACATTTTTGTGTTAAACACAAAAAACCCAAGTTGAACTGTCAAGCAAATACTATGAAAATACACTCACGGGCAATAAAAAGGTTCCACTGACAAAAGCACCAACTTATTCCTAAACGGAAAAGGCTAGCTTAATGACGACTACTGCAACATTGAAATACATTTAACAGAGCATCGGCATATTACCAAGTAAATACGGTAATATTTTATTCAAATTTTAAATGAAATGTTTTAAAAAATTTGGGTCGTTTGGTGTTGGCATTTTGTTTACATTGCCCGTGAGTGTATAATATTTTTTAAGTGCCTTCTTACTATAAGTACAGCCTTTTTTCACCACGATGACAAAATTTTGTTTAGTTCCTGTGTTTGTTACCGACACGATAAGAAAAAGTACTATTTATATAGATAATGCTACAGAACCTACAGAACCCTTCGTCAAAGTCCGACACTCACTTGGCCGGTTCTTGTCAAGCTAGATTGACCCTCCTGCGGCCGCTACACGGGTTATTTATCGACGTAGATAAACGTCACTATATCAAGATTCACCATAAATACGGCGCTTTGATTGGTGGCACGAGCATTAAACGAGTTTATCGACGACGATAACGGGCCCGTGCCGCAGGGACTGTTATGTTTCACAAATAACAAAGACAATCCTAATTTATGACGCTTCACGTGTCGAGCGCTCGAAATACAAATAATAATTAATTCCTCTACCTACACTCATAACCAGCTATACAGGGTGTTGCAAAAAGGGTAATGTTATATCTAAGCCCGAAACTGGAAGCAGAATTTAAAAATTCGCGAAAAAAATAATCATATTCCATAGAAACTTAGTTGGTCACGTGACTTTTTACTATGGAGAATGTTTTTTTTGAGAATTTTGAAATTCTGATTTCAGTTTCGGGCTTAGATGTAGCATGCTGCACATGCTGGTTTCGGCTTAGTATACCCTTTTTGCAACACCCTGTATGCCTCTTTATATGCACAATCGCAGATACGCGATATGTGCTATACACTTAGCCATATACTTAGCCATAACTACAGAGTGTTGCAATAGTGGTATGCTATTTGTGACTCGTGAGTCGAAAGTGATATGGGATTTTGTTCTATAAAAAATGCCCCTACATACCTATTACAACTACTCCTTAAGGGATTGTAGTTGAGAACATTATGTAACTAACATACGTACATCACGACCCATCACGTCCCCACTGCTGGGGCACGGATCTCCTTCCAATGAAGGAAGGGTTTAGGCCTAGTCCAACACGCTGGCCAAGTGCGGGTTGGTGGACCCCAACACAAGCAAGCTTGTGCTGAGAGAGTTGTCGGGTAAGTGGGCAACCCGACTGTCAGATGTTTTCAAGCCGCCTGAAGGCCTCTGACTAGGCTTAACGACTGCTGCCGAAGCAGCAACCGGGACCCACGGCTTAACGTGCCGTCCGAAGCACGGAAGCGTCCAGAAAAGCACCACTTGAAATTGGTCACCCATCCAATGGCTGACCATGCCAGTTGTTGCTTAACCTCAGTGATCAGTTACGATCACTGAGGCCCGCTCGACCACGGACGCTTCGCATAACATACGTACATACCGGTCAAACACATAACCTTACGTTTTACTGCAGTCGGATAAAAATGGCTTCAGAGCTTTCTCTACCAAATACAATGTGGTGCAAAACATTATTTGAACCACAAACAATGGTGTTTTCCTAACTAATATAAACAAGCAAAGGAAATGATTTAATTTGTTACGCACGTGTAATCATAGCTAGAAATACCGCATTCTTTATTTATACTCCTATAAATGTATGCCAAAAGGTGAAAATAAAAAACATCAATCCTAACTATATATAATATTATAAATGCGAAAGTAACTGTGTCTGTCTGTCTGTTACTCTTTCACGCCAAAACTACTGAACGAATTTGAATGAAATTTGTTATACATATGGTCTAGACCCTGAGAAAGAATATAGGCTACTTTTTATCCCGGAATTCCCACGGGAAAACTTTTTATGGCGAAGTGAAGCTCGCAGGAATAGCTATGTATAATAATACTAAAGTAAAGACTGTGTTTTCATATTGGGGAGAGAGACCTTTCTAATCGGACGACTGAATGGTGTAGTGTTTAGTGACTATGACTGCTATGCCGAAGGTCCCGGGTTCAATTCCCGACTGTTGTATAAAATATGTATCTATGTATTTATTTGTGTAGATATATTATTATCAGCTGTCAGATACCCATATTACAGGCTTGTTTAGTTTGGTGTCTGATGGCCATGTGTGAGATGTACCCACATATTATTATTACATACAAAACCAAAAGTAAAATTAAAAATGCCCTATGTTATTGTTTGTTTCATACAAAGGTTAGTTAGTTTATTTTTATAAGATGTGTGGGTTTTCAATTTACTTAAAGGATTAATTTATATTCAATCGTAAAAACGATGTCGTGAAACTCTTATTTCCAATATTTGTCGACAAAAATATGATACATATTTACGTTTCAGTTATTTTAAATTTCCGGTTTTCATGTATCACTTCGTTTTACTTATCTCTTATATTTACTTTACACTCTGGTTTTATTTGTTTACTGTAGGTACTTTACTGAACTTAATAAAATGAAGCACTACATTTTTACCCCCGACAAATGAGGGGTGTTATAAGTTTGACGTGTCTGTGTATCTGTGTATGTGGTAACTGGTAGCAGAACTACTAAACGGGTGAACCGATTTTCGATTTCCTTTTTTTGGGTCATAGGTAGGTAAATTTCCCCAGTGTTCGTAGCAATATTTTATCAAAATCAGCTTCAAAAGTTATGTCACTTTTCGTGTTGAATGTCGGGGTTTTAACCATAGAAAAACGCGGACTCGAGTATGGTTTTAACGTAGGTCAGGATATATACTGTGTCGTTCATCAGAAAATTTTATCGTTCATCAGAAAATTTTATCGTTCATCAGAAAATTTTATCGTTCATCAGAAAATTTTATATTTATACGATGAATAAAAACCTTTGACTTTGACTTTTGTGAAGTGACTTGAATAATCTATCAAGCAGATAACTGACCCCCCCATACCCCATACCCCATAATTAAAGTAATTCAATTTACTGAGGTACACTTTACAGAGAAGACCCACTTACCGTTCTACCACGGTTCTTGGCACATTCTTGTGTAAACTTGTTCCGGATAACAGCTTAGCCATAAGGTGAAATTCCCAAATCCATTTACAAAATAAAAAAACCAACACTCACCCCTTGTACTAATGTACTCCCTTGCGGGGTAGGCAGAGGTGCATTGCTGCACCCACTTTTCGCCAGTGTTTATGTTAGTCCCAATGTAATAGGGGGCGGGCCTATTGCTATTCAAGACCAGAGAACAAATATCTGTGTTTAAACAAATATCTGTCCCAGCCGGGAATTGAACCCGGGACCTTCGGCTCAGTACTCAGGGTCACTAACCACTACGCCATTCGGTCGCCAAATCCATTTATCATTCAAGTACCTAACCTAGGGTAAGCACTATTCAGACCCCACAGCAAACTTTGCGAAAAGGGTTTCTTATGAAGTCCCCAATTCCCAAAGGGTCAAAATCGGCAAACAAAATCTGATGATACTTTGAAGTAACAAAAAAGGATCAAATCTCAATTTCTTACCTTCTCAACGAGATTTCAATACAACCTAGATGGAGTGCCAGTTCAAAAGAAACATCTCGACAAATAACACCCCACTTCTAGTACAGAGTTAGAAGATTTGTGACTTTATTCTTGGTGCTTGGGGAACTTAAAAGGCAGTTTTTTGCTTTGTGTTTGTATGTGACACAACTTCTAGTACGTACATTGATATCGATTCTGAAGGCAGAAATTTTAAATTTAGCGATGTCAAAACCTTAATTTCTTTCGGTCTTATTCATAAAAAGTTACGGGAGACCTATAGGCCTGCTATAAGCAAATGTCAAAAAAACTTTATTCATAAACGATCAATAGCGCTAAAGAACTCTCCAACTGATTCGTAAAACCTTGATATGCTAAAGTTGGCTGGACCCTACTATACACCTTCCGTAAGCCTCCTCTTGTACAAAAACATGGCGGCCGGTCAACAGCTGTTCTGCTTTATTGACGATTTGACATTTGTTGTGAGTTAATATTTGCTGAAAATAAGTTGCCATGGTAACGTAAAAATTTAATTTTTTTTTTGTGGGTTTTGGCTTGGCCAACTGCGCCTTTAAGCCAACGTAAACTTTTTTAAGTGCCGCGCCATGGCTAACATAGATAATAGAGATTGATAAATGAATGAAAGTTTTCGCTATTTTTGTTTATGGTTTCGTCGGACCGGCAACTTAATAGGGTAAATGTCAAAATGTTTGGTCTGTGAAATCTATTAGCATCACTATAGTTACTGAAGGTTTACGGAACTATTATGAATAGAGATTTTTACGAAACCTCAAATAGGCTTATTGTGTTCCGTAACTATTGAGCTCAGTAAACCTACTTTAAGGTTTTTTTATGAATAAGACCGTTTGTTTAAAATTCGACTCTATGATTGTTTCCGTAAATGTCATTTTATGCTAGCAAATTTTTTAGTTTGACAGCGTTAAAATTAGAATTTCTGCCTTCAGAATCAACATCATTGTTAATCTAAGTATCAAGAAGACTCATATAATATTCGATTGAGGAGGTCCAATTTTTAAGCCGTCTGATAAAAGTTACCTGGCAAATTTAGTTTTGATGTCGTCATTTACTTACACTTAATCCCCCTATAATATATGATAACACCAAGACTAAAGATAGTCAGTCTGTAAAACCGGTTATAGTCCAGGGTTTTCATATAAATCAGTACAAAACAATATAAATTAATTCATTATTTTAATATAGGTAAACTCATCTGTGAAAAAAAGCCCAAAAGTCACACTTTCAGTGTTTTTTTTGGATCAGTTGCGTAATGTAATATTATATCTTTTGTTTCAGGTCCTTGAGCATCGGTGAAAAAACTACCTTATCCAAAACATGGGAAATATCACAATCTGGACCAATACATGAATAAAACGCATCTTACCACAAAATATGGATGTCCACCGAAAAAAAACTAATTTAAAAACAGCTATAATGGTTTTACTAATAAATCTATGCATCTGCAATAGCAAAAAAGAAGAAAATGACGAATATAAAACAAAATATACAAATACAAGCTTAAATTTGATAAGCGAATACTTAGATAGGACTCTAAATGTAGATATAGTTAAAAGAATTGACATACAAAGTATAAACACTAATATTAAGAACACAGATGACATCATAAATATAGAAAAATCAAGACATCTACCAAACCCGGAAGAAATGAAATCAGATAAGATCGTAGAGCTAAAAATCAACAGAACTGACACCATAGAATACGAAAGACTTGTAGCCAACGGAACAGAAACTTACGATTTCCTCAATTTTACCGAAGAGCCTTGTGTTGGCGAGCCAGAGTACTGCAACATGACACGAGAAGAATACTTGGAAATGTTGGACGACTACATATTTCCTCAACCCTACGAATGGGTACTCATAGGTACTCATGCAGTGGTATTCTTCATAGGGCTTGTGGGAAATGCTCTGGTATGCATAGCGGTGTATAGGAACCATGCTATGAGGACAGTGACGAACTATTTCATAGTGAACCTGGCGGTGGCGGATTTCATGGTGATCCTCATTTGTTTGCCTCCGACGGTGTTGTGGGACGTTACTGAGACATGGTTCTTTGGGACGGCTATGTGCAGGATTGTGCTGTACTTTCAGGTAAGTGTCTGGTTTTACTAGTAACAAATAAATTAAATAATTACTAGATAAATTAATTAATAAATTAATTAATTACCAGGGTATTGCAAAAGTGATACCTACGTATCAAAAAATCTCAAGCTCCAATAGTAGAAAAAATTCACGTAACCAACAAACTTTCTATGGAGAAGCCATTAGTTTTCGCAAATTTTTAGATGTTGTCCAACAAAAAATTTCAGTATGATCCCCAGAGTCACCCCCTTTCGGCTTAGTATACCATTTGTTCAACACCGAGGCCCTGTTTCACAATGTCTGGTTAGTGACTACCTGTGAGATAAAATACATGCTGTCACTGTCAAACAAGTAATAACAGAGAGTGACAGCAAGTATTTTATCTTACAGGTAGCCACTAACCAGACATTGTGAAACAGGGGCCGAATGTTAGTTACAGTTTTTCTAAAACGCGACTCTCACCCCTTTTTCTTATGTTTGAGGTCGTATGAGAATAGACACTCTTATTAAAAACTTATCCTGTAAAACGAATGTTCTGTGAATGAACGATTATAGTACTTAAATTCGTTAATACTGACAGATACAACTCTACACCAGAAGTTAGTGAAGAAGTTAAAAGAATATAGTGAATTTGAAAAGAGTGAACTCCATTACGACTTTTGCAGCTGACTCAGAACAAGGAGTATATTTTTTACGATGAAACTCTTTTATGACGGTTTACTGGATAATTGAGTAGTTGAGTTGCCCCTAGTGCCGAAGATCTGGCTTCGAATACTAGCCGGTGAAGGGAAGAAATAAAACCTAATTAAAATGAAATCTTTATCAGCACAACAAACAGATATCTAAATGTAAATAATACATACATAATAGTATTATTACAACAACATGCTAGAGTTTCATTAAGAGACAGGTTTAAGGAAATAGGTATACTAACCGTTCCATGTCAATATATTTATGAAAATATTATGTATGTTCGTAAAAACTTAAATTATTTTAGTAAAGTAGGAGCCCTTCACGGTATTGAGACCAGGAACAAAAATAAGTTGCTTTTCCCCACACTCAGACTTTCGAAAACAAACACTTCATTCATGGGGAACTGTATACGTTTTTATAATAAATTATCAAACGAAACAATGAACCTTACTGAGAAAAAAAATAAGAATTATGTAAAAGCAACATAATGTAATAAAGCTTATTATAGTATTAATGATTATTTGAATGACAAAAACGCGTGGGCTTGTCCACCTCAGCTAAGGCTGTTGGAAAAATGAAATAGATATACTTAAGTAAAATTGTACTAGAAATAAGTAAAAAATGTATTAGATATAAGGAAAAAGTTGAAAAGATGCTGGAGGAGTTTCTTTCGCCATTTCTTTCCTCCTTAATGACGGGGTATTGGTGAAATGGTGGTAGATTATGACTTTTGACAAGTAGGTAGGTAATTCTAATATTCCACGTCGAAAAATAAACGATTTCATTTCATTTCATTCACATAAAAAACTAGTTTGTCATGATTATTATTATAATAAACTAGCTGTTCCCGCGCGCTTCGCTTCGCATTAAAAAGTTTTCCCGTGGGAATTCCGGGATAAAAAGTAGCCTATGTTCTTTCCCAGGGTCTAGACCATATGCATACCAAATTTCATTCAAATCCGTTCAGTAGTTTTGGCGTGAAAGAGTAACAGACAGACAGACAGACAGACAGACACAGTTACTTTCGCATTATAATATTAGTTAGGATTAGGATTCTGTAGTTAATTCAGTAAATATTAGTTACCCAAAAGTTACTTACAAAAGATTTAAATGAATATTAATGTGAATATCCACCTACTCATCAATTAGGTAGCAAAATTTCTCGAAAATTTAAAAAGGTATGTTTTTATACTAAACTAACTAAAGTTTTACTATGAACTTCATCCTAAATACACAATTAAGTATGTAAGTACCTACATGATTGGTTTTATTCCTAAATAATTAATGAATCCCTAGTGAAATTAACCGTTCGTTATTTCTTTTGTTTTGCGCGGTCAACCTACCCACAAAAGCTAACAAGTTTGTCTAATATGTCTAAGTGTGATAATTGTAATAAAAATCTAACCAAAAAAACTCCGGGACTAGTGTGTAGTAGGTGTGAAAAGGTGGTCCATCTTAATACTCTGTGCACTGGATTAAGCTCTAAGCAAGTGGCAGCACTGCGAGCTACCGAAAGCCTGGAGTGGACATGCCGCGAGTGCAATGACTCTACTCCTAAACGTAAGTCGATCATTATTCCTGAAGACGATGATGATGACGAGCCTGAAATCAATCTCACTTCAGCACCGGTAGATATTAAAAGACTACTGCAAGATGTTTCAAAAGAAGTTGAAAAGACGTTCAAGAAAGAACTTAAGGAAGTCAATGTCTCACTTCAGTATTGTAGTGACAAAATTGATGAATTTGTCCAATGCATGGATGCTTTCAAGGCAAAGATTAAAGAATTAGAAAAATCTAACTCCCATCTAAAAAATCAAAACACTAATCTAGAATTAAAAGTTGGTGCCCTAGAACAACGTATGCATGAGATGGAACAACAAAAACTAATGAATCAACTAAAAATAGCGAATCTCCCCATTGAAGAAAAGGATGACACAAAAGTCATAATTGGTAAAATAGCAGCTCAACTTAGCAGCAGCCCCGATGAAGTAAAGGAAATCCGTCGTATGCCAACGATAAGCCAGAAATGATAAGCCAGGAAGCCCGTGATCGCTGGGTAGCCGCAGCCAGGAGCAGGAAACTTGTCGTCTCGGAAATAATAACAACAGCTCCAGCGGAAATTGGCACAACGAAGGTCTTTGTACGTGAAGCACTAACCCAACATCTTAAAATGTTATTCTGGACAACGAGGCAAGAACTACAAAACACCTACAAATATATTTGGTGCAAGCATGGCAACATCTTAGTCCGTAGGGAAGACAAAGGCAAAGTGATTACCGTAAGATGTATCGAGGACATTAAAAAACTAAGTTCTGAGGCAACGCTTTAAGATTCCTACTTATGAACCTATCTAACTAAATATAGTAATTACCTACTTGTCTTAACAATCTCCTGTCTCCATGGCGAACTTTAATAACATTAAATCAGACATCACTGAAATTTTTAATTGCTGTAATTTGTTAAATTATTTTCAAACTATTCCTAATAGCATAAGCCACTTTAACTGCATGCATGTAAACATTAGATCCACTATAAAAAACTTCAATAACCTAGAACAATGTATCGCGGATTGTGTAAAATATCTAGATGTCATTATCTTAACTGAGGCAAATATCCCCGACTGTATAAGCTCACTATATTCGCTGGAAGGGTATACAATGCACACGAATCTTAGAAAAAACCGTAAGGGTGGGGGAATTATTGTGTACGTTAAAAATAAACACAAATCCGAAGTAGTTCAAGTTAACACCAAAACCTTTGAATGTTTACAGCTAAAGATATCCACAAACTATAAGACTCACTACAACTTGTGTGCACTGTATAGGCCACCTGCAAATAGCCAACACTTGTTTATTCCCGAGCTAAAACAAATTATTAAAAATACTAACAGATTTTGCGACTTCCTCCTGCTTGGTGATGTTAACATTGATCTAAAAACGAATAACGAGCTAAAAAACAAATATTTAAACATGCTCTCCGAGTGCGGTCTTGAGTGCGGTATCTCTGATTATACGAGAATAGAAAAAAAAGGTAATTTAATAACTCGAAGCTGTATTGATCATATCTTCATAAGGACCCGCACTCATGAACCGTATTCGGCTGCGCTCGGGACAGTACTGGCCGATCACCGTATGGTTACATGTTCTCTGAGCGTCCCGTCCAAGATACAGGATGCTCCAAAAACTAAAATTATTTTAAACAATAATAAAGTCTATGAACATCTGTCATCAATTGATTGGACAAAAACAAATACATTTCAATGCCCAAATAAAATATATAACTACATTGATAATAACTTCCAAAATTGTTATAAATTGTGTTCAGAAGAAGTAAAAATTGTAGAAAAAAACAGAAAAAAAGGATGGTTAAATAGTTTTATCAAAAAATCGTGTACAAAAAGGGACAAACTATTCACAGACTGGAAAAATGACTATACAAATAGAATACTAAAGCAAGAGTACAATAAATGTAGGAATTTTACAAATAAATTAATATATAAAGCTAAAAATTCATATTACAGGAATGAAATTAATGATTCGCGAAAAGATCCAAGGAAAATATGGCAGATAATAAATAACATTTCGGGGAAACTAAAGTCATCTATAGATGACGTCATCCTTAAAGCTTTCTCAAAAGATAACCCCTTAGATATAGCCAATAACTTTGCCAAAAATTTTAAAAATAATGTAATGAGTATTTTACCAAATTGCCATCAATCACTTTTAGATAAAAAAGAACACTCCATTGCAGTAGATGTGTCAATGTTCCCCAAAAAAGCAACAGCGTAACAAATATAATTAAAACCCTAATAAATCACAAAGCTCCAGGTGTTGATAGCATAAGAACTATAGATATCAAATCTATATGTGAAAATATATCCGGCGCTATAGCAAACCTGATAAATCAAAGTATACAAAAAGCGACGTATCCGACAAAATTAAAAACAGGCATAGTAAGGCCAATACACAAGAAAGGACAACTAACAGACTACGAAAAATACAGACCAATCACCTTATTACCTACAATAGATAAAATCATAGAAAAATTTATCAGTAATCAAATTCACAAATTCTTTCATAAAAACAGAATAATAACTGCAAAACAATTCGGATTTCAAGCAAATAAAAGTACATCATATCTGTTATCCAAATTCACTGATCTAGTTAATGCACATCTTGATAATAAACGACACGTCTTAGTAGTATTTATTGATTACAGTAAGGCGTTTGACACACTCAAGCATGAAACTCTTATTGAAAAATTAGGTAACTCTGGTATACGTGGTCCCATGTTGAGTTGGTGTAAAGACTACCTTTCAAACCGCTCCTACCAAGTTAAAATAGGAAACAGCTACAGTGACAATATCCCCGTAACAGTAGGAACTGCTCAGGGTTCGGTTCTTGGACCTCTTCACTACTTAACATATGTAAACGATGCCCCCAATGTCATAAAAGAGTGTGATGTATTTCAATATGCAGACGATACTTGTATAATATCAGCACACAAAGATCTGGAAGCGGCCCTTAAAGTACTACAATCTGATTTTACTAACATTTGTAAGTGGTCCCATGATGCAGGTTTAGTATTAAATGCCGATAAAATAGTACTGCTACACATTCACTCGAGCCATAACGTAGTACAGGGTTCTGGAACAGGTATTAAACTAATAGCCCATAACCACAACTGCTTACATCAAAATCTAAACGGCTGCAACTGCCCATTCATCAAGCAAGAAAAGAAACAGACTTACCTGGGCTTGGTTATTGATGAGAGGTTAAACTGGAGTGCTCACATTGATCACGTCTGCGAAAAACTCCGATGCATCATGGGAAGACTAGGTGTAATTAAGAGCAAGATACCGTACACAATTAGATTAAATATTTATAAATCGCTCGCAGAATCACTAATCTTCTATGGCTTAACTAGCTACGGAAGAACCTTTAATACTTATCTTGACAGAATTTACGCATTACAACTACGCATACTTAAAATGCTGGTAACCCGAAAATAAAAGAACAATTCAAAGATGATACTGAAGGTTTATTTCAACATTGTAAAGTTTTACCAGTTCATAGTAATGTACACTATGCCCTGCTTAAAGAGAACTTCTTCAACTTGGATCTCCAACAAACAGTGTCCCATCCCATCTCAACTAGAAAAATAACAAATAAAAAACTTATTTTACCACCAATTACGAACTTCTACGGGAAACGCACAACAAAATATTTAATACCAAAATTAATTAATCAAATTCCAACTGATATAAGAAATGAAATAAAAGAAACTTTAAAAAAACTTTTTTCTCATCAATAAAACATTAAACATACATATCATACAAGATTAAACATTGTTATACATGCTAAAAATGTATCATCCTGTATCTTGGTTAACTTGTTGAGTTACTTTTATCATATCTCTTTGTGAGCCTTTATTGTATAATAAAAGATAGATAGCAACTGTACGCATACCAATGCTTTGCTCACCTCGCAATGACCAGAGAAATAAAGATTTTGCATGTACCTACCCACGTAATAGTAATAAGCTTTTTATGTCTAGTAACTTTTGTTCGCAAGATAAAATTGAAATTAATTGTACCTACCTATTGATTGTAGCACTATATTTATGTATATATTTCAGTCGAGGAACCATAGTGCGCATATAAACCCTAACAGGTTTCTGACGCACTATTCATTTGTAACCTAAATGTATTTAATGTATTCTTAAATAAATAAATAAATAAACAGATTATGAATAAACAAATTTTTGTGTTCTTCAAAAACAATAATAATTTTAAAAAAAAGTTTACTTTTTTTATTTATTCACGCAATTTCTTTAAGCTACACAATATGTAGTACACAGTTTGGTAAACTTAACAACATCTGTTGAACATTGTCTAAGTTTTAGCGACAAGGACCTCATGCTCTGAAAGGGTAAGAGGGCCGGAAAAGAGACTTGAAAATATAACATATTTTCGTCCCTAGGGAAGAATGCCTTTTCCAACAAAATCCTATTATTGGCTTATATTATTTAAAAAAATCTATCTTCATTCAATTGTTTTGTTAATCATTGCTGTTGATGGAATTTTTGTGAAAAAACGCTTCTACCCACGTGAACGAAAACAATCCCGAATTCGCGATTCATTTCTATTCAATCGATTTATATGCAAAACAGTACAAGTCCATTTCGCTAACAACTTTACTGAAAATTCGGACTTCCTTTGAAACTCATCAATTGAGATAACAAGATCAACTGAGTTAGTTAAAGGGTTTAAAATCGTTATGATAAAAGAGGCTAAAACGGAATTGTAATAGAAAGGATCTATCTATCTGTAGTAGTACAAAGGTTGCATCCTTCAGTGAACCACAAAGCTGTACAGACAGCATATAGGTATAGGTACAATCAGCAAAGGAGATAAGAATACGCCCCAGCTTACACTAAACTTCCTTATTGAAATCTACTGATGACCGATAGCTGATTCAAAGTACACTCATTTCATAGATGCTGTGTGTATGTATCGAATAAAAAAAATATTCTTAAACGTTTTTGTCCTTTGTTATTATCTCTTTTGCTGACGGTACTTTCTTGTACTCACATGGAAAGCTTCGCATTCGCATGCCTAGACGAAGAGATAATTCCGAAAGGAGAATGGCCATTTCTCTATGGCGCCATGACCCAGAGCGGCCATTGATGAAACATACACTAACGTGTAGTCCGTAACTACAGTATATCCTGGTATTAATTTTATTATTATGAGGCATGGGAGAACGAAAATATAGGTGCTGAAAGATCAAGTCTTTCTACTGTACTAGATGTTAACCTCGAGCTAAAAATTGATTTTAAAAGTGTTCCCGTGGGAATTCCTGGATAAAAAGTATTCTATGTTACTTCGGGATAACGGGAACTTGAATAGAATGAAAAAAAATTTGAAATTGGTCTCTTTATAAAAATTGGTTTCTAAGTGTGAAATGTGCAAAAATAATTATGATATTATTTGCATAAATAAAGTCATGTAATACATTTTGTGATGCACTATGTATTGGGGATCCCGTGATTTACATTATAAAACTTATTTGTGCGTGTACTATTCATCAAAATCTTATTTAACGAAAAAAAAAAATTTAATTAATTTACTTTTGAACCCTAATATCTCAAGAACCCCATGGTTTAGATTTTTTAAAATATTTTTCCCTGATAATAGACATTTTTATCAATAACTTAAAATAGGTTTGGTTAGTGGCTGCTAACTTACGCTAAGCGGGTCAGGTTTCGCCATTCTTCTTTAATGATTCAAAGAAAATATACATAAGGGGTGTTGCAAAAAGGGTATAATTATATTAAGCCGAAAGGGGGTGACTCAGGGGGCTATTCTGAACAACTTTTGTTCTACGAGTTTTAGAAATTCACGAAAATAAAAATTCCTTTATAAATATTTTTTTTGGGAATTTCCAAAACTCGTAGAACAAAAGTGGTTCAAAATGCCCTTTCGGCTTAGTATACCCTTTTTGCAACACCCTGTATAGGTTTGCTGATAATAGTTTGTCTGTCTATCCTTCTGTGTATGGTAGTTGTACCAATCTCACACACGGCCATCCCACCCCAAGCTAGACAAGCCTTAATGCTTTCTATATCTGTCAAATACCACTTTAAACACCCGATAAACTGCTAATAGTGCTTGTTTACGTTGAACTCGTGAGACCGTCCGTGCGTTTCGTATCTACGTGTTTTTTTATATTATTATTATGTCATTGTGTGTTATATTTGGCGACCGCGCCCACGGTATAAATGTGAACAAGCACTTACACTTAGAGTAAGTATTTAAAATCAGCGCTGTGGGTTTTTTAAGATAAGCGTCAACCTTTCGCCATCGTACGCAACGGACGCATCGCATTCAGTATTGTTTGTATAGAAATTCACACAAAGTGCGTCCGGCATTGCTGCTGCTGACGCCGTTTCTCGATACATTTGTGGCCTATAATCATTTGGGTGCGATACATACGATACCGATAGGTAGGCCCTTACCTTTCAATCTTTCCTTTCTTTTAACTGACTTCGAAAAAAGGAAGAGGTTCTCAATTTGTATTTACATATCTTTATTTTTTATGTATGTCCACCGATATCTCCGCCATTTAAGGACCAATTTTGATAATTCTTTTTTTGATGTATTCCTCATCCCCAGTCGGTGGCGGTGACGGTGTCAGTGCTGACCTTGACCTTCATCTCGGTGGACCGCTGGTACGCGATCTGCTTCCCGCTCAAGTTCAAGTCCACGACGGGGCGCGCCAAGACCGCTATCCTGATCATCTGGCTGCTCTCTTTGCTGTTCAGTAAGTATTTTGTAGTTTTTTAAACCCTGACGGAAAAATAAGTGTTTTATAAGATAAGGTCTGAAAAGAAAAATGTACCTAGTTAAAACTTTATGTTCCATGGTTTTTATTTTAATAAGAAAGGACACAATAATCTCACATAATACAAATAAGGCTTGTCATACAAGATTAATTTATACGATTATTTAATGATTTCAAACTGATCTGTGTGTGGTTGTGTAGCGTAGCTGAACCAATTTTTGTTTTGGTTATTTTAGGGTTGTAAGTAATGTTAACCCGACCGTTTTTTCCTATAATGTTTCTTGAAAATCGGTTCAGCAGTACTTAAAGAAGTTATGCGACTTTTAGTGTGTTGAATGTAGGTTGTTTTTAACGTTAAGGTTATCCTGTACACTGCTTTCTATAGGATCTCTATGGAAAGACATTCAACACTAAGCCCCTGTTTCACAATGTCAGGTTAGTCGCTACCTGTCGGATAAAATACATGCTGTCACTGTCTAAAAAATAATAACAGAGAGTGACAGCATGTATTTTATCCGTCATGTAGCCACTAACCAGACATTGTGAAACAGGGCCTAAAAGTCGTTAATTATAGTGACCATAAATATTTCGATCACACAGCAACTTATATAAGGTACAGCTATCAAGTTAATTCGCATCATTCGCCAATAAACTGTAGTCCAGACAGCCAGACTGGTCGGATGAGAGAAACATGTTACTAAATATAGTCGGAATCCAATATCTCTAGTGAAGCAAAGTTTTTGATGAAATTTCTAAATTCCCTGAAGACCTCTAACGCTGAAACGCTACTGAAGTAATTTCAGGTGGCATTTGGATAGTGATCACGTCGAGATATAATTTAAAAAAGTCGTAGAACAAAAGTTGTTTTGAATGAGTTTTTTTTAACAGCTTGTAGGTATTACGAACTAGAATAATGTAAATAGGTACAAAACACTAATACATAATTTTATTCGATGATAAAACATTGCACTACTTTTAGTGAATTCAAAAATTATTTTCCGAGCCAAGCAAATTTCGTGACTAAAAAGAAAAATAAGTAATACCTACTGATTTAGTCTTGATCAATGATAAATTTATACCACATTTGTACACTATCCAACAAAGTAGACATTTAAATTAACTGTCAAACACACGGAATAGGCATTTCCTAGAGTTTCTGAAACTCATTTTGTACCTTATTTAATCACAAACTTTTTCTAAGTGAGATTTACTGCGGGAAAAATAAATAAATAAAATAAAATAATAAATATGTGGGGACATCTCACACAGGGCCATCCGACCCCAAGCTAGGCAGAACCTGTGTTATGGTGTCGGACAGCTGATATATCTACACAAATACATAGATAGATAGATACTAAATATACATATCAACACCCAAGACCCGAGTACAAATATCTGTGTTTAAACAAATATCTGCCCCAGCCGGGAATCGAACCCGGGACCTTCGGCTCAGTAGTCAGGTCACTAACCACTACGCCATTCGGTCGTCAAAGGGACTTTTATGCCTATTTTGTATCTCCATTTACGCATAGTGATAAGAACCTTTGGTTTTGGAAAACAGTTTCGATTATTACTACTTAGGGCGATGCAAAAGTGGTATACTAAGCCAGGGGGTAACTCAGAGGGTCAAAATGAAAAACTTTTAATCTAAGATTTTTGTAAAATTCGCGCAAAACAAAATGCTGCTTTGATCACGTCTGAAGTAGGTAACTTTTTACCTACTACCTATGAAAAAGCAAAATATTTATAAGCGAACAGTTATAGAAATGCAGCTTTAAGAATATGAGAAAGCTTCTCAAGCACTTTGAAATACCAAAAAACACACTGTTTGTAGCAAATGATAGAATAGTACCTAAATGGTAGAAAATTCTTGTAGCATTAAGTCCATCCTTTGTACACTTATTTTTATATTTGTGCAATAAAGGATTAAATAAATAAAATGTTTACTGTTAAAGTCAATCCACAATTCGATTTCTCAAAAGCCGTTAACAAAACTTCACCGTATTAATTTTGTCCCACAGATGTTCCCGAATTCGTCGTCCTGCAAGTGCAGAGGAAAATGGCCCTTCGGTTCGACGTGCAGTACTTCATGCAGTGCACCTCCACCTGGTCACACGATAGTGACCTCAAGTGGCACATCATAAAGGGGCTTTTCCTTTACACGTGAGTTTCGCCACAGAATGATAACTAAAGTCTGTTTTTTAATCTCAGATACCAAATTAAGAGATCATCAACATTCGATTTAGTATCTGTGATTGAAAAACAGATTTTAGTCTTCCTTATATATATAGTAGTAGTTCTCTTTGTTAGCACACCAAGATATAAAATTCATAAATTTTATATGACAATTTGCTTAGGGGACAAAAAACGGTCTTGTCGCTTATAGCGGTCTCTTACAGCCTTTGTGTGAATGGACAAAAAGAAACGCAAATAAGATACAGTGATACTAGTAATTGATTCTACTAGCTTTACTTTTATGTTTTGCTGTAAGGGACCCTAAAAATAAACGCGTTCATAAGCTCTTGAAATTGAAAAAAATATGCAATAAATGATGATGATGTCTTGACATTAAATCCAAGTGCTTATTTATACAAAATTACACTAATTTAAAAATGTTCTACAAAAAGATTTTTTTTGTACAAATGGCACTGCTGAAATAAATTCCCGAATAAAGGTTTTTGTTACGAGCACAAAGGTCATTTTACAAATAGTCGCATTAGTCAAAGAAATAATAAAAAAATAAAACCCAAGACATATTATATTCATTGCCGTTTATATTTAAAATGGTCTTCATTTGTTAACCCATTCATAAGTTTTTTTCGTCGTCACATAATATTTTTTTCTGTAAGTGGAATAAGATTTTCATGAAACATTTACACTCTCTTACTTTTTTGGACTTTTTTTTTTAAATTATGTGTTTTTTCTACTTATTATTCTTGTTAGGGCCATTTTTTTAATCAAATTCAAATTCAAATGGTTTAATCGACGTAAAATTTTACAATTATTTGTCGATAGTCATCTACCACCATTTCACAAAGGCCCCGTCATTGAGAAGGAAAGAAATGGCGAAAGAAACTCCTCGAGCATCTTTTCAACTTGTTCCTTATATATCTATTACAATTTTTACTTACATCTAGTACCTACAATTTTACTTAAGTACCTATATCCATTTCATTTTTTCAATAGCCTTAGCTGAGGTGGACAAGACCACGCGTTTTTGTCGTTTAAATAATCATTTATACTATAGTAAGCTTTACTACATAATGTAGCTTTAACATAATTCTTAAATTTTTGCTCAGTAAGGCTTATTGCTTCATTTGATAATTTATTATAAAAACGTATACAGTTCCCCATGAATGATGTGTTTGTTTTCGAAAGTCTGAGTGTGGGGAAAAGCAACCTATTTTTGTTTCTGGTCTCAATACCGTGAGTGGCTCCTACTTTACTAAATGAATTTAAGTTTTTACGAACATACATAATATTTTCATAGATATATTGGCATGGAACAGTTAGTATACCTATTTCCTTAAACGTATCTCTTAATGAAATTCTAGACCCTAATACATATATGGCTCGAATTGCTCGTTTTTGCAGAACAAAGATTTGATTAATGTCAGCCGCTCGTCCCCACAATAGAATTCCGTAAGACATAACACTATGAAAATAACTAAAATACACAAGCCTGGCTGTATCTACATCTGTTAACTGTCTAATGGTTCTAACCGCATAAGCTGCAGAACTCAATCTACCGGCTATCCTCTCAATATGGGGTCCCCATTGCAACTTTGAGTCAATTGTAATACCCAGGAATACCGTTTTATTTACTAACTCTAGCTTATCGTTATTCAATGTCAAATATGTCTCTACTTGTCTTACATTAGGCAAAGTGAATTTAATACATTTTGTTTTCTTGGAGTTAAGAGCTAAATTATTTACAGTGAACCAATTAGCAACTATGGAAAGAGTACTGTTTGCATTGTCAAAATTGACTTCTTGTCGCTTCAACTTAAATATAAGTGAAGTATCATCAGCAAACAGTACTATCTCACATAATTTATCTACCAAAAACGGTAAATCGTTAACATATACAAGAAACAAGAATGGTCCTAAAATCGAGCCTTGGGGAACACCCATACTGACAGGACAGCCAGCCGAACGCACTCCATTTATGTCAACTAGTTGAGTTCTGTTGCTCAAGTATGATTCCAATAATGTAAGAGCTTTGCCAGTTAGCCCATAATATTTAAGTTTCATAAGTAGAGTGGCATGATCCACACAATCAAATGCTTTCGATAGATCGCAAAATACACCCACAGCATCAAGACGCTCCTCCCAAGCACTAAATATGTGTTTGACCAACGCGACACCAGCGTCAGTTGTAGATCGACCTTTGGTGAAACCGAACTGTTGGTTATGGAGAAGGCCGTGAATACTAAAGTGCGAAAGCATTTGATGTAGCATAATTTTTTCAAATATTTTACTCAGTACTGGCAAAACTGATACAGGCCTAAAATTATTGGGATCATTTTTCTCACCAGATTTAAAAAGCGGTATTAGTTTACTAAGTTTCATCAAATCGGGGAATACACCGACCTCAATGCATCTGTTAAAAAGATTAGCCAAGTGGGGTGCTAGGATATCAATAACATGACTAATAACTTTAACGGACATGCCCCATAAATCTTCTGTCATTTTTAAATTTAATTCTTTATAAGTGCTAATTATAGTCTGTGTATTTATACCATGAAATTGAAAGTCGAGATCGCAAGGCGGTGCATTCCCTCTTAGCAAACGTTCAGCTTCAGCGCAAGATGAATCAAGGTTCTCAGTTGTAGCTATCGGTATACTACGGAAAAAATCTTCAAAGACGGAAGCCACTTCTTCACTAGATGAAACAATTTTATCATTAATTTTAAGTTCAAAATTTAAATCACGTGGTTTATTCTTCCCGGTTTCAGTATTAATGATATTCCATACGGTTTTAATCTTGTTATTAGAGTTTTTAATCTTTCTATTTATATAATCTGATTTAGCTTGGTGGCAAACGGCTTTGAATATCTTTGTATATTTCTTTACATAATCTCTAAAGTTATCGTCATGAGTAAATGTACGCTGTTCATAGAGATCATATAATTTACGTCTGCTCTTATAAATTCCCGATGTTGCCCAGTCAATAGTCCCTAGTTAACTCAACCATTGGTCAAAAATGCCTACCATTAGTTAAAAAACCAACGAAATTCGTATGCAGATGTCATGCCTGACACGTGACTTGACTAATGATTAAAGATTACCATGGATCAAAAAACTGGCCCTTAGTGTGTCGGTGACACTGGCCACATTATGTAACTGGCTCAGTTTCATACTAATATTATAAACGTGAAAGTTTGGAGGCAAATATGGATGGAAGTTTGTTACTTTTTCACGATAACGGTTTTTAAACGGCTGGACCTATTCCTATGAAAGCCACGTAGTAAGCTGAAAACTTGGATTACCATAATATAGCCTACGTTTTATCCCGGAATTCCCACGACAAAACGTTTTAAGACGCAGCAAAATCACGGGTAAACATAGGTCTAAATAGTTTCTAGAATCTTCATCTCCATTCCACAGTAATTCGCCGATATAGCTAGTTCAAGATGGTTTCTAGAAATCGCCTCTATTCCACAATAAATAACAGTGATTTGGCTGATCCGGGCCGTTTCGGATCCGATCACGGATATCTTGGGATCTCTCAACGTCAGTGGGAATCCATCTTGGATTAGGTTACACGGATTTCCGTTTTCCCGCCACTTGCGGGAGAATCGGTGTGCCGTGTCTTTAGGGGATCGAATTCTATTTTTGTCGAGGCAAATGCATACATACGTACGGTCACATGCTGAGCTGGTGCCTTTTTGTCACTCTGGACAGCAATCTTTTATATTTCTTTTGTCACGATTGTAATCCCCGAAGTGGTAGTCAATAATTTACTCGCAAGCGCCACCTGCTTTTCACTGGGAAAGCGAGAGACAAATGCAGTTCACACTATAACAGTACCTAATGCATAGCCTCAAAAACAATCTACCGCAGGACATGAGTTTCCTAAAAGGCTGGCACACTTGACAGGCGGGTTGGAGATATCAGACAAAACAAACATTTAGGGCCTGTTTCACAATGTCTGGTTAGTGGCTACCTGTAAGATAAAACACATGCTGTCACTGTCAAAAAAATAATAACAGAGAGTGACAGCATGTATTTTATCTCACAGGTAGCCACTAACCAGACATTGTGAAACAGGGCCTTAACGTCCAAGATCCGAGGACAAATATGTCAAATCACTATTTAAACAAATAATATCTGCCCCGGCTGGGGATCGAACCCGGGACAACACAGCAGTCAGTCACTTACCACTGTGCCATCCGGTGATTCGTGTAGCACGTAGTGTCTTCATGTTAGACATTTCCAATATTCCATTGATCACAGGTTCCAGTGTCGTGTTCCAGCTAACATGACACAGGGGAAGGTGTTTAGGCTGGTATAGATTGTCTCAGTATAGTGGTACTATTTCAAGTTATACAGGGTGACAATTGAATGAGAAAAGTGAATTTCCCGGATGCACCATTGGGAATCATTCATATCAATATTATATATTACGAGTACGTAATCCGAAAAAAAACTAAATGAAAATTGATTCAGCCGTTTGGGAGATAAACAAACACACAGACTCGTGAAACTTATGGCACCCCTCTTTTGCGTCTTGGGTTAAAAACACTAATCCGTCTTCTACCTCATTAAAACCAATTTCTAAACAAGGTGAATATGTCTTATTCAAATGCAGGGGCACATAAATTTGACGAGAACAGGGAAGCCGAAAGTTTTGAAAGCGCACTCTCAAAGGGCATACCTAAACAAGCAAGTTCTGAAGTACGTAATTTCATCCAATCTGGACAGGCTATTCTGGGAGACTACGCGTTTCAGCATACTCAAAATACACTCTCGAGCAATGAAAAAGTTTCACCCACAAATATTAGCCCAACTTTAAAAAAATATTGAATTTCAAATGATGATGGGCACAAATATATGGAAGCTGGGACCAGCACCAATAGAAATGAGTGATACGTCGTTGAAAAGGTATTTTTTTGCAGAATATGAATAACGGAAGCGCTAGTCTTGATTTACTGTCCAATTAAAATAATCGTACCTTGAAAGTTTTTATATTTTATTTCTGTAAATTTTATGTTTTTGTTAGTTTAGTAAGTAATTTCTCCAATTTCAATAATACGTGTTTACGTGTATTACGCCCTAACTGTCATCAGGAGAGAGAGTGCAATGCCATAGTAAAATACTTCCTTCCGACGAATATATTTCAAAATGGACAACTTATACTGATTTGTCGTCATAATACTTTTTTGCTCACTTGAAATGAGCTATCTAACGATGTATGTCTCATCTTTATTGGACATAGGTCCCAAAACGCCCATTGTCATTTGGACGTAGTATTTTTGTTTTTAGTTGGTAATATATTATTTTGATCAATATTGCAGACGGCGTCATTAAGCTAGTCTTTTCCGTTTAGGAGTAATTTGGTGCTATTGTTACTGGAACTTTTACATTGCTCGTGAGTGTATTATCGCCGATGACAAACCCTAGTTATTCTAGTGTTTATCACTGATAAGCAGAATATATCGCATTTAAAACGCTGAGTTTCTCTGAATAGGGAAGCATGGGAAATGAACTCGTGTTCTAACTCAAAGCTGGACCCGGTGAAAATTCAGTGAATCTTAAAATTAGATTTCAGTAGAAAGTTCGTCAGATATTGGCCACGATTTTGTATAAGTTTCGTAGCTAGATGAAGTCGTGATTTGTAAGGCAAAGACAGAAATTCATATTTCTCTTTGTAACCAAGAATTTGGTGCTTGACTGGAACTTGGACTTTATGTCGCAGTGTTTAAGGTTCGAATCACTCAGCGTTACAGTACGGTATGTTACAGTCAATATTCAGTGGTTCGGACCGAGTAATACAGGTACCCAAGTATTTTATTTGTGCTTTAATTTTAAGTCGCGGAAAAGGATGAAATATTGTACCAATCCGGAAAAGCAGATATTTTATAATAAAATTTGTTTAAACATGGTGAGACACACCTTTGGTTGTCTCACCATGTTCATTTTGGTTTACTATACGTAGGTACTTACACGACTATTAAAACACGCTGTATTGATATACACTGCCGGGCAATGAAAAAGTTCCACTCACAAAATTCCGACAACAAACGACCCCAATTTTTTCAAAGATTTCATTTAAAATTGGAACAGAATATTACCGATTTTAGTTGGTAGTATCCTGATGCTCTGTTAAATGTAGTTCAATATTGCAGAAAACGGCATTAAGCTAGCCTTTTCCGTTTAGAAATAATTTGGTGCTTTTCTCAGTGGAACCTTTTCATTGCCCGTGAGTGTAATATTGACATTTAAACTGAAGCCTACGAAAAACAGGGCAATTCTGTGAAACGAGATCACGAGACCCTCAAAAATATTGTTATTATTTTGTCCATTATCGCGTCAGCGTCATTCATTCAGTGACAAGTGAACTTGATATCTCTGCT
Organism: Plutella xylostella; assembly: GCF_932276165.1. Classification (NCBI taxonomy): domain Eukaryota; kingdom Metazoa; phylum Arthropoda; class Insecta; order Lepidoptera; family Plutellidae; genus Plutella; species Plutella xylostella. The sequence goes on along the minus strand of NC_064000.1, from coordinate 8,083,482 downwards.
GAAGTGAAATTAATTGATCGCAGCATATTTACGGCTGAGGCCCCATTGGTGCGCTGCGATACGTTGCGTCGCATCTTTCTAAAGGAAAAACGTATAGTATAGCAGTGACGACGCTGCAACGACGCAACGAACCAATAGAGCCTCGGCTTTTCTGCCAAGAATTAAAATATTTAATGAAATATTTTAGACCATCGCAAATCATGACCCTACTTGTCATATTATTATTATTTTCACGTTTCCACAAATTCTACTTTAAATAATTTGATAACGTTTTAATCTTCCTTCCTTCTTTATGTGGAGGACTACTGTAGTAAACAATATACTTAAATAAATATGTAATAAAGAGGTAATAAAGTATGTTGTTGTCAGATTTCCTCTGCTGCTGATGACGATAGCGTACTGCCAGATCGTGCGCGTGCTGTGGCGCTCCGACAACATCCCCGGACACACCGAGTCGCACAAGCTGTGCACTGGGACCAACAACTGTGAGTACTTCTTCTGCTGCTTCTTGTGCGTCTTTTTCTTCTTCTTCTTCTGCTTCTTCTACCTTTTCTACATCTTTTGAAGATGAATCTTCATTATCAGCATCCTTGGACACACAGAGTCGCACAAGCTGTGCACTGGGACCAACAACTGTGAGTACTTCTTCTGCTGCTTCTTGTTCTTCTTTTTCTTCTTCTTCTTCTGCTTCTTCTACCTTTTCTACATCTTTTGAAGATGAATCTTCATTATCAGCATCCTTGGACACACAGAGTCGCACAAGCTGTGCACTGGGACCAACAACTGTGAGTACTTCTTCTGCTGCTTCTTGTTCTTCTTTTTCTTCTTCTTCTTCTGCTTCTTCTACCTTTTCTACATCTTTTGAAGATGAATCTTCATTATCAGCATCCTTGGACACACAGAGTCGCACAAGCTGTGCACTGGGACCAACAACTGTGAGTACTTCTTCTGCTGCTTCTTGTTCTTCTTTTTCTTCTTCTTCTTCATCAACAACATCCCTGGACACACCGAGTCCCACAAGTTGTGCACCGGCACCAACAACTGTGAGTAGTGCTTCTTCTTCTTCTTCTTTATATTTTTCTTCTTCTTCATCATCTTCATCATCTGCACCAACAACTGTGAGTAGTGCTTCTTCTTCTTCTTTTTCTTCATTGTTAAAATTATAATTTTAGTTATAATCAACATCATCAGCAACAACTGTAAGTACTTATTTTTTAACTTTGTTAATATAATAAATATAAATTATTACATATTATACACAGTAGCATGCGCTGAAACCAACAGATTTAAGTGCGGCATGGTGAGATCGCTGAACTACTCGACGGTAAGTACATAATAAATGCTTACCCCGTCATTCACAAATACTTAGGTACTCTTCTTCATCATCAAATGGGATAGTCAGAGGTGACTCTCAAGCGAGCCACCTGCTGTTCGCTGTACATTGGTACTCACGTGATAGGTCACGAGCCTTATCGCCGTTTTTTTAATCAGTACAATCATAATCGTTTTTTTTCTTAATCACTTTCAAATAATTATTTTTCTGCACCTTTCACTAACTGTTTTTTTATATTTATATCTGTCTCTAAGTTCATAATACCTATACATCTTTGAAAACTTTAATAATAATGTATATGCTGTTGGTGTATCTTTGTATCTATAATAAATTAATAAATTAATACATCTTTTATTGCATGTATTTTTATTATCACACCTACAGACCTAAAAAATATGTATATTATTATATGTATATATCCATTTCTAATAATTGTAATCCCGCAATTAATACAATTCTTATTTCATTTAACCCAGTCGGTAGTAAGTACGAGCCTGGCTCAGTTTTTCATTTAAAGGATAATCTCGAACGCAAGTGGAAGAAGCCGGGATTATACCAAAGTCAACTAATTATATTTTCCATGGGGAACTTTCATTATAGCAAGCAAAAGGTTTAAGGTCCCTTCCTGATTGATTTTCCTTTATTATCATTGCTAAACCCCGTTAGGGTAAAATATAAAGTGGGATACTTAATAAATTCTGAAATGGTTTTCCAAAATATCATAATCTCGTTACACTAACACTGTATTGACCAGTATTTTATCGTTAATTAGATCTGAAAATGATTATAAAGAGCATAATTTGACCGTGCAACATCGATGGAGCGGTATTTGTTGAAAGACTGATATTTAGAGTCGGATTTTGGTTGAATGTTATTGTTGTATGATATCTCCAACCTGCCAGGCGTGGAGATTATGGCAAATCTCCTCGGACCTTAGAGGAGGTTCACAACCTACAGTTGACTATTTACGAGCTGCATAACTGCACAGTATAATCCTCCCCCAAAGAGCGACACCACACTCTGTTCTCGGCTCTCCTCATCCAGCTACTACTAGTCACCAGAGCGGGTCCAGTGGGGTTACCACCACCAAACATTAGCAATTAAAAATCCTTAAGCACCGTCGTTTACTTTTAAAATCTGACGTAACTTGTATGGACCTGACCGATGTTTGACAGGAGAGTGACACTGCTTATTGATGGTTAGTTGCTAAAGTGTCGGTGGTGGTACGGTAGCGGTAGGCACATTAGAGTTAAACAATAAGTAATACGTAATGTATAATTATGTTACTGTAAAAGCTCGAAGGATTTACCAACATGAGTAAATGTAATGTAAAGGTAAATGTAAGGTATATAATATTTTTACTCTCCTTTTCCCCCCCAGGGTTGGCAGCGTCCCGCCGCACGGTGCCGTCAATCCACGCAAACGCCTCGACCGAGGGCCAGCTGCGCTCGCGCCGTAAGGCCGCCAAGATGCTGGTGGCCGTGGTGGCCATGTTCGCCGTGTGCTACTTCCCCGTGCATCTGCTGTCTGTGCTGAGGTAAAACCCGGTGTGGTTAAACCCCGTGTGGTAAAACCCGGCGCCGTTAAACCCAGCCCCGTAAACCCCCGGCTTAGTAAAAGCTGTAGTAGTGAAAATTCTTACCGCAACATAAATACATTAAATGTAGCAATGCTCACCTCAAGGAAGCCACAATGATATATCCTCACGCTGTGTGCCATATTTCTGTGGTAAAACTCTGCCTAGTAAAACCCCACCTATAATATGCATGCCTCGAGATATTAATTTTCAAAACAGCCATAACACTGGCAGGGCAGATGCCAGATACATAAGCATACCTGAGCAGTATATGGGAATAACGATATACCCTATCGTTTCATGGAACGAACAATTTCAGTAGGCCCACGCTCGCTTTCTCTCCACCCAAACGTAGGAATTTCATAAAAGTATTCCCAGAAGTATCTGATATGAGGATCACAACTAGGCACTGCCAAAATTCATCTAAATACCGATAGGTGCGCTGATCTTTGTAATATCGAGACGGGATGACTCAGAACAGAACCATACTGTTGTAGGATATCGAAGCCCAAAAGTTTTACACTCACGAGCAATGAAAAAGTTCCAGTGACATGGGACCAAGAAAAAAAAAACACGCACTCACGCCTTGTACTAATGTACTCCCTTGCGGGGTAGGCAGAGGTGCAAATTACTCCTAAACGGAAAAGACTAACCCATTAACGCCGTCTGCAAAATTGAAGTACAATTAACAGCGCATCAGAATACCGACTAAAAAGTAAATAATATTTTGATAAAAGATTACCTAAATGATTTATAAAGATGTGGTGATTAGATTTGGTGTCCACGTTTTGTTAATGCAACTTTTTCATTGCTCGTGAGTGTATTAACCGCTGTGTTGACATTCACCATTACCACAATTTCATTATCAACCAGTGATTGTTGCCTGCGACTAAATCAGGGTCTTTGTCCGTCAATCAGTCGTTGTTAGCCACACAATACGCCAGAAGTACCAGGTACTCACAGACATATTATAGGTATACTCGTATTATATACTAACATATTATATACTAGCTGTTCCCGCGCGTTTCGCTTCGCATTTAAAAGTTTTCCCGTGGGAATTCCAGGTAAAAAGTTGCCTATGTTCTTTCCCAGGGTCTAGACCATATGTATACCAAATTTCATTCAAATCCGTTCAGTAGTTTTGGCGTGAAAGAGTAACAGACAGACTGTCAGACAAACACAGTTACTTTTGCATTTATAATATTAATATATTAAGTTAGGATAGTTAGGATGACTAGATGCCACAAATGCACTAATTTCTATGAAAACCGGGCGTGCCGAAAATTGTATAGGAATTATTATTTTTGACACTGATAATGACAGCTGGACGGAACTAAATGTGTGAACCAAAGATTGAACATAATTATGATGTTGAAATACACTTGGGGAATCTAGTGTCATATATGTCTGTGCAGTAAGTAAGGTACAGTCAGAAAAAGATATATATGTATATTTCACTCCAGAATACCTAGAATGTGGAAGCTGAGGTCACCGTTTTTTAATTAAACTTCTACATTCTAGATGCTCTGGGTATTGGGACCTACGAGTAGGTTCTAAAAATTGAAATAAGCATAAGAGGGCGTGAAATGTATCAGTTTTGGAAAAAAACGCTTTTACACGGAACTTATGTTTTTTTTATTTATTGAGCTTGCGTTAAACGCAAAAAAACTTATAAATTATTAATGTTATTTCTTCAAAATATACTATCGCTTCGGAACTCCATAACCACTTTGGCATCTTACATAAACATAAAAATGCAATGCACATATTATAAAAGTGAAACACCCGCATTTCGCTATCACTGTGCACAACATGGAGATTGGCAACCATAAAATATTGTTTATTTATTTATCTTGTGTTTTTCCATGGTCTAGAAGGCGAATAAACTATTTCTTTCTTTCTATTTGCACAGTAGCACAAAACACTAAGCACGCCTACACGTTTAGAAAAATATTAAAAAGCCATCCGCAACGTAACATGTGCCGAGAAGTGGAATACGATTACCAGCTCGTATTTAAAACTCGTTATCTTTACGTAGGTGTAACTTACTAATGATTATTTGATTTTGGATCAATGTGATATGGAATTAATGACAATTATGTATTCACTGGATTTTTCATGAAAGCTTATTGTTTAGCTTTTAAACGTTTACAGATTTTCCCATAGCATTATTTAAAATTTGAACTAAATATTTACCTCAATTTTAGTAATAATTTGATGCGCTGATAAAATATCAATACTGTAGACGGCCATTAAGTTACTGCCAGTTTCTATAACTCTATCTACCGATGACTGGTAGATACTTTCAAACGATTTTGACATGTTATAACTTTTAATGTGTCAAAATAGTATGAAAGTTACTACCAGTCATCAGTAGATAGAGCTATAGAAACTGGCAGTTAGTATTTTCCGTTTAAGAGTTTTAAGTTCAAATATCGATCTCTCCGTGAACCGTGCGCCATACATAACTTACATCTATTAAGTGACTTATCGGCAGTAAATCTAGAAATGCATCCGACAGCCATTCATAACCTCGTGATACGAGACGTATTAACTTACGTGGGTCTAGCATGGACTACGAGAAGCATATCACACTGGGTTGCACGCTGCACGCGACGTTAACGATGTAGATAAACATCACATAGCGTGGCTATTTGATTGCGTGAAAGAAAAACTTCTTTAAATGGGATTTACGTCGATAAAGATGCATTTATGAGAGAGCAGCTAAAGTATGGCTGACAAATGTTTTTTTTCGCTCGTGGTACTTGAATCGGTGCGGACGTGTGTAAATTTTGCTCCTAAATATTTAATTTACTATTTAAATATCTGTTGCGAATAACTCGGTCCCTCCTGTTCTATCTTGTGGGAAGTCCCATATACCTTGGCGGCCATACTGGAAACGGTCGGACCTCTCGCTTCTCGACGTCATTTCTGCCGATCGTCGCCGAACGCTGTGCTGTCAAATCCGAAGATAGACCCCGATACCTACCAGCTAAGTTGCATGAAATTTTATTAAATTCAAAAATTACATTGGGCCTGCTGCGTGACTTGAACCGGCGCACTTCGTGTCTGCGGCCGACGCTTGGACGAACTGGTCTAAGCAACTGGTGAGCGGCGACGCGAAATAGCCGATAGCTATCTAACACTACCTTGCGCTTACAAGCTTGCGTTTATAAATAACAGAGGGCAGCACTAATCTTATAAAAATGAATTGCGCAAAATGCTTCCTGGCTATAAAAAATGATGAGTTGCTAAAATGCGCTACATGCGTAAAATCATTCCATTACAACTGTGCCGAGTACAATGAAGTGGATTTTAGAAAGGTGCTTCCAATGAATAAGCCCAAGTTGAAGTGAATTCCATGTAAAAACAAGAAATCACCGCAAGCCCTGCCGTTATTAGTCACTCAATATCCTCTGATATTCAATCATCGATCGTCAACATCGACTTACAGCAAATGATCAAATGCTTCGATACAAAGTTTGATGAGGTCAAGGCACTCATAAAAGGCTTAGAGATATCTTTCGGTAAAAAATCCGAGGAAATGCTTGACAAAATCAGTCAGCTAACTAATAGAATATCTACCTTGGAAGACAACCTCGCTGAACAAACTCAAGCCACAAACAACCTCCACCAAGTCAATGAGGAACTCCGCGCGGAAAACCGTACCCTTAAGGATGGACTTGATGAAATGGATCAAAGGGCAAGATTATGCAATATCGAGATCCAAAACCTGCCCGAAAAAAAGGGTGAAAACTTGATTCACGTTGTTGAGACAATCGGGAAGGTGATCGGAGTCCCGATTCCGGCCTCCTGTATTACCGATGTGCACAGGGTTGCTCACAACCAATCCACCCAAAAAGCCAAGAATGTCATCGTCCACCTGTCGACTAAACGTCTGCGCGACGATGTGATCGCGGCGAGTAGGAGTCGGCGCGGGCTCACAGCGTCGCAAGTGCAGGCCGCGGCCGCGGGGGGCGCTACCGCCCACTCTTCTACTGAAGGCAGTGTGCCGCCATCGTCTCGCATTTATATAAATGAACACTTGACACTGAGAAACAAGATACTATACGCTAAAACTCGTGCTCGTTCAGCTGAAAAATCGTATAAGTATACTTGGGTAAAGAACGCGGCTATCTTAGTTCGGAAAGATGAAAACTCCCGTGTAATCACAGTCCGTCGCGATGAAGACCTCCAGAAACTTAACTGACTGTATATCTTATTAATGTGTATTCATTGCTTCACTTTAATCGTACAAATTGTCCACAGAGTTCTCATAAACATAAATTCACACTTATTGCTCTCCTTAAATAATAAAAACGCCCTATGTAACTTTATCATACCAAAAATTACATGCCGCCACTACGTAATACTTTTACCTTTTGTACTTAGTTACTGTATATGTTATCTAAAACATAAAACAACAAAAAGAATGATTAAATGTTTAAATTCTAATGGCTAACACTAACTTTGACATTTATTACCAAAACTGTGGCGGTTTGAGAACTAAACTTACCGAACTTAGGCAGAATATTCAATCTTCTCATTATGATATAATCATATTGACAGAAACTTGGCTATTAAGTGGCATATTTGACTCTGAAATTGCAGATGACAGATATATAATTTTTCGTCGCGACAGAAATTTCGAAAAATCTGATAAAAAAGATGGTGGAGGCGTGGTGGTTGCTATTAACAAAAAACTAAGCTCTACAAGACATTTTGAGTTAGAAGATGATAACGCGGAAGAATTATTTATTTCTCTACTTTTAAGTAATAATAATAAACTCATGTTATGTGCATCTTATATACCTCCGAAAACAAGTAAAATTATCTATGAATCGCATTTTAAAAAACTACAAACCTTATATACAGACTTGCCTACCCACTCCTTTATAATTTTGGGCGATTATAATATTCCTGATCTACAGTGGTCCCCTCATTCACCGGAAAATTATATGCTCCCGGCAGTAGTAACTGACCTTCACAAAGGATTAGAAAATACTCTAGTTTACATGCAACTTAAGCAGTATAATAATATTTATAATGAAAACAATCGTTTATTAGATCTTATGTTAACCAATTGTGATCACTGCATTTGTTCCAAACCATATCTTGAGCTCTCTCGCCCTAACTATAAACATCATCTTCCATTAATGTTCTCCTTTAAAAAAATTCAACCACTCAAGTGCATCGAGCAAAAACAAATTGATAAATACAATTTTAGGAAATGCGATTACAGTGTCATAAAAAAGGAATTAGAAAAAATAAATTGGGTAGAGGAGCTAAATTATACAAATATACCTAACAGATAGTGTTTCTCGATTTTATGAAATTATTTATGAAATAATAAAAAAATATGTTCCTTTAGACAAACCAAAATCTCGTAATTTCCCGTCTTCGTTTTCTAAAGCGCTAACAAGCACGCTCATTCGCAAGAAAACTGTGGAGAAAGTGGAAAACATATCACAACTTATCTGATTACAATGAATTTTCATTACTTCGCAGTCGTACTAAAATATTACTAAAACAAAATTTCAATACTTACATCTTAAAAACTGAGTCGGACATAACCGAAAATGTAAAACACTTCTGGAAGTATGTTTCATCATTAAAGAAAAATAATAATGGTTACCCGTCCAAAATGACGTTAGGTAATAGCACCTCGGACAGTCCACCGAAAATAGCCAATATGTTTAACGAGTTCTTTGGTTCGGTCTTTGAAGCAAGTGATACTGCCCTGGATACTATTGATTTAAACAATATCAGTACATATCCTGAGGCTCCTAACATACCAAGTATAACCATAACTAAAAGCCAAATTAAATCATCTATCTTAAACCTAGATTTATCAAAAGGCGCAGGTCCCGATGGAATAGGACCCATATTTCTAAAAAATACCGCTGAACTGATATCAGAACCACTTTACATAATTTTTAATCTAAGTATACAAGAAGGCACCTTTCCCGATTTCTGGAAATTAGCATATATTAAACCGTTACATAAGTCTGGGTCTAAAAACAACATTCCAAATTACAGGCCAATATCCATTCTTTCAATAATTCCTAAATTATTTGAGTCTTTAATTAAAGAATCAGTTTACTCTCAACTAAAATACAATATTTGTCAGCAACAACACGGCTTTATGAAAGCAAGGTCCACTACTACAAATCTCATTCTATACTCCAGCTTTTTATTTAATAAAATGGACAAAGGTATTCAAGTCGATGCTATTTATACGGACTTCCAAAAGGCTTTTGACAAAGTGGACCATGTACTATTGCTTAAAAGGTTGGGACAAAACGGCATTACTGGCAGGCTTCTTCACTGGTTCAAGTCTTATCTACATAACCGTTACCAGGTGGTGACCATTAATGGGCATCAATCCGACAAGAAGCTAGTATCTTCAGGCGTAGTTCAAGGATCAATACTGGGACCAATTCAGTACTTACTATTTATCAATGATATAGCAAATTGTTTTCAACATTGTAAAATCCTTATGTTTGCCGATGATCTAAAAATATTTAAAACCATTACTACCCAAGAAGACTGCATCCAAATTCAAACTGACTTAAATAGATTCAATGAATTCTGTGCATCCAACAAACTGATGCTTGCCCACAATAAATGTAAACAAATAACATTCACTAGAAACATAAATAAAATACAATATACTTATAATATTGGCGGCCATACACTGGATAAAGTATCCTCAATGAAAGACCTCGGCGTGCTATTTGATGAAAAATTAACCTTCGAAGCACACACAGAAAACATTTGTACTAAAGCGTATCAGATGTTGGGTTTTATTTTAAGAATAAGTAAGTCATTAAAACAACCGAAAACTCTACTAATGCTTTACAAAACACTTGTCCGATCACAACTGGAATACGCTTCTGTAGTATGGAACCCATTCTACGCAGTTTACTCTGACAAACTTGAGTCAATACAGAAGAAAGCACTAAAATCAATTCATTACAGGCTCACTCACACTAAATCATCCTACGATAATCTCCTGGAACTCTATAAATTACAAAAATTGTCTTGTAGACGTGCAATAGCAGACGAGATTACGTTGTACAAAATTTGTAACAATCTCTATGACTGCCCCGATCTAGTTAATGAGATCAAATACTTAGCCCCACGTACCACCACATCTCGCCATCCTAACAAATTATTTTATCTTGCGACTACCCGCACAAATTCTGGCCAACGCGCACCCTTACACAGAATATGCCACTCACATAATGAAAAGTTTTTGTCGGTTGATATTTTTCAGAAGAAACTAGGAGCAATTAAGAAAATGTTAAACGAAATTATATTATAAATACCTACCTAACCTTTTTGTGTGTCACGAAATTATTAATATTTCATTGTGTCATGGTGATGAACATTTAAGGCAATATGTTAACCTATGTTAGTTATATTATTTTTAAGATATCTTTAGCATATTGTTGTAGTTTATCCAAATAAATAAATAAATAAATAAATAAATAAATAAATAAATAAATTTGCAATTAACAAACATACAAATAAAATATAATTATTATGTCAGATCGATACAAGTTATGTCAGATTTATCAAGCGAGCGATGCTGCTTAAGTGTTAATTGTTAAGGACGCATTTTCAAAAATCTTCTCTTCGATTTTAGGTATTGAGTCGTACTACTACATACGCACGGCTCTCACACACACAGTGGCATTATGCAAATCGTGAAATGACTATACTAAAATAACTTGATCATTTTAGTATTTGGTTATATTTTCGTAAACTACAATCTACAGGGTGTTGCAAAATTGGTATATTAAGCCGAAAAGGGTCCACACAACTTATCCCGGAGATAACGTTTTCGATGTTGGAATCGGGCGCACGACATTTTTATCGTCCCATACAAAATTTAATCCATATTTTAGTCTGTATCGTTTTTGGCAACCCTACGTTCTAATATCATTACGTCAAAAGCTGACGTGTTTATTGTAAACAAAAACATAACCTCAAAAACATATGATAAATCGGAGGCCGCAAATTAGAAATATTACTGATTAGAAACACAAGAGTATGTTTGGAATTTGTACGTTATACCTCCCTAGTTTTGAAACATTGCAACAAGAACATTCTTGGGATACAATCAAAGAAAAACATACCTAGTTAATTCCAAAGTTCAATCCATTTTCACAACAATCCTTTTCCACAACAAACACAACACTACATCTTCAACTCTTCACAGACATCTGATGAACCACCGCAGCCTCAAATAATCACATTAATCACATTCCACTTTCACAATACTAACTGTTGTGAAGTAATACTTAACACGAAAAACAACAAAACACTTGAACCACGAGAAAAAGGTTAAATCGGTCAGACTTGTGTAAGTTCCAAGTGTTTCTGTTTAATTATGCTAAAGTTTAAATCCGCACTGAATCTCGATTATAATTATTCCTATGAACTTCCAAATTAGTTACTAGTAATATTATTTAGTAAACATAAAAAAGCAGAAAGCAATTTTTCCACCCGTTGCCATATTGTTGCCAATAGAGAAAACAAACTACGATGTTGCCATTGCCAGTAAGTCGAAGACCCGTTCCCGTTTCCGGCATTTTTATTTCGTCGGATTTCATAACCCAATTAAATAAACAGAAAAAATAGTTTTACTAAGTCTTTTTTTTCACTGTCTATTATTTACGTAAAATTAGAGACAAGTAAAAATAAATACCGGCGTGAACTCGCATTTTACGCTTTCGCAGCGCGAGTGTAGCGCGGGCTTAAAGAATAAAATATTTAAAAATGAACGGATCGGTTTCCATAGGTACGTGATTTTATAAGGTCGTTGACACTCGTTGATATGTAGGTCACTGTGTCACGATAGGGTTGTTGGTACCCAGTTTTCGAGTAAAACTTTGGACGTTAATTACTCAAAAACGGTAACGTATTTTGAGATTCTGACTTCTTTCCCGGGCTTAGATATAACATGCTGCACATGCTGGTTTCGGCTTGATATACCCTTTTTGCAACACCCTGTATAATCAAAAGGTTCTTGTCTCTCGAGGGTCTGATGAGAAGCAGGAACATGGCGACTGGATCTCAATGATGGCAATAGCTAAGAACATCGAGATTGGGCTCATTCATTTAGTCTCAGGGTGCTAGTTTCAGGTGAAAGAAATACCTAACTATCAGTGCTTCTACTTTATGAATAAAATTATATAACTACCTACTTTAGCTAGTCTATGTTATATTGTATAATAACTTAATTATACCTAGTGCATAATTACCAATTACCTATACCTGTAGTGCCCTATGGCCTACCTATTTAATTTATTAAAATACCTACCAATCATACCTAATATCTTTTGCATGAACTTAAATTCAAAATAATTTTATAACTTACATGTATAAAATATAAAAATACCTATTTACAATATCTACAGTTTAATATCATTGTTGTAAATCATAAAGTACTAAATAAACGTAAAAATAACTTATACCTATTCTAAATTGTAAATTTAAATAAAGCATATATATATTAGTAATGTATAAAAGTAAAAATAATTATAATATAGTAAACATTAAAATAAGTGACAAACAGACAGACAAGACTAAACGTATTTTATATAGATAATTCTGTCGAGTCGTGCGCCGGCCAGCGGTAGCGCATGCGGTGACGTAGAATCCTTATCGCAGATCTACGCGCGAGCGAGATCGCATGATATTGTTCATATACTCGCACGCGGCTACCTGAGCCGGCCCGCGGCCGGCAGTCCGCTTTCGCACTCCGCCGCTAGTAGATTATTTTATTCGCTAATTATTTGCTTGCGTCGAGAATACCTACTCCGCTTATTCTTAAATCTATTGTATGTGCTATCATTTCTAAGCTATTTCTTCCACTATACTTTCTACTCCTTCTTGCTTCTTTCTAATAGACTTTTGTGTGTGTGTACTTTGTGCAATAAACTTTACTTCCATTATTGTGCACTTGGGACTTTTAATTATTGCTTCCTGCCTACACACGCCACTATATTGGTGACCCCGAAAAAGGACACTTTGAAGATGGCTCAAGAAAAAGCATCGACATCATCATCAGCGGAGACCTTCCGAGTTGGCGTGAGAATTCCGCCCTTCTACCCGGAGAAGCCAGGGCTGTGGTTCAGCCAGATGGAGGCGCAGTTCACCCTGGCCAACATCAAGACCGATGAGACGAAGTACTTCTACGTCGTCGGCAACCTGGATGCCCAATACGCCGCGGAGGTAGAGGACATAATTTCCTACCCTCCGGACGCGGACAAATACGAAAAGCTTAAAACCGAGCTCATCAAGAGGCTGTCGGCGTCACGCGAGAAGAAGGTGAAGCAGCTTCTCATGCACGAAGAGCTCGGAGACCGGAAGCCCTCGCAATTCTACCGGCACCTGAAGGACCTGGCCGGACCCGGAGTACCTGACGAGTTCCTGCGGACCATCTGGACGAGCCGCCTGCCCAGCTCCACTCAGGCCATCATCGCATCCCAATCCAAGACGGACCTGACTGAGCTGGCTGAGTTAGCTGACAGGATCCACGACGTCGTCGGTACCCAGATCGGAGCTACAGCCGCTGTCACGTCTAGAGCAGCTGCACCAGGTACGTCGGGTGGCGCCGGGAGCTCGGAGATCGCCGCCCTCACCAGGCAGATGGAGAAGCTGGCGGACAAGGTGGACCGAATGTCCCGCCCCCGGGAACGCTCCAGCAGCCGCACGCGCCACGGTCGTCGATCCAGCTCCACCCGCTCATCATCAGCATACCGACGGTACCCACAGTGCTGGTACCACCAGAACTTCGGCGAGCGGGCGAAACGGTGCGTGAAACCGTGCGACTACCCTCAGGCGGGAAATGCTCGGGGCAATCAGTAATGGCGACTGATGATTGTCCGAGTGCGGGTCGCCTGTTCATCACCGATCAGCGGTCGAAGGTGCAGTTTCTGGTCGACACTGGTAGCGACCTCTGTGTCTATCCCCGATCGGCAATAGCGCGACAGTTAAATAAAACAAATTACGAGTTGTGTGCGGCTAACGGAACTACAATAAATACCTACGGTTTCATAAATGTTGTACTAAACCTAGGCTTACGCCGCGACTTTGCTTGGCGATTTATTGTTGCTGATGTAACAAAGGCGATAATAGGCGTGGATTTTTTGTGCTTTTATAATTTGGTTGTTGATTGCAGGAACAAACGCCTCATCGATAATAACACTAGCCTCACCACCCCGGCTTCGCCTGCCCGTCGTACTGATGACATCTCATCGGTTAAAGTAAGTCTCGGTAATTCCGCATATACACATATACTACGCGAATTTCCAGACATCACTCGCCCACATGGTACACACCGCACTCCCAAACACAACACTGTCCACCACATCCGCACCACACCTGGGCCACCAGTATCAGGTTCACCCCGTAGGTTGGCCCCTGACAAATTAAAAATTGCCAAGGCCGAATTCGAGGCCATGTTGCAAGCTGGCACCTGTAGACCATCAGAGTCGCCCTGGTCTTCACCACTCCACCTCGCGCCGAAGAAGGACGACGGTTGGCGCCCTTGTGGAGACTACAGAATGCTGAACGCTCGTACTATTCCGGACTCTTACCCCATCCGGCACATCCAGGACTTCGCTCACAGCCTGTCTGGCTGTACCGTCTTCTCCCAGATCGACCTGGTCAAGGCGTATAACCAGATTCCTGTCCATCCGGACGACATCCCGAAGACCGCCATCACCACGCCGTTCGGTCTTTTCGAATTCCCGTACATGACGTTCGGACTTCGAAATGCCGGTCAGACGTTTCAGCGCTTCGTGGATGAGATGCTCAGGGGTCTGGATTTCACATACTCGTATATCGACGATTTTCTGGTCTTCTCGAAAGACCAGAAGACCCACGAGACCCACCTGCGCCAGCTCTTCACCAGACTGAGGGAATACGGTATGGTCATCAACAGCTCTAAGAGCGTCTTTGGTGTGCCGGAGGTAAACTTTCTCGGATACAACATTTCAGCCAAGGGAACACGGCCCCTACCTTCCAAGGTCGAGGCCATACACAGCTTCCCTGCACCTAAAACTGTCAGGGAACTACGAAGGTTCCTCGGGATGCTAAACTTTTACCGAAGGTTTATTCCCGAGGCGGCCACTCATCAAGCACCATTAAATGCCCTACTAACCGGATCGGTAAAAGGTTCGCATCCCGTGGACTTCTCTCCCCAGGAACACCTGGCATTCCAGAAGTGCAAGGACAGCTTGTGTCAAGCAGCAATGCTGGCGCATCCTGATTGCAACGCAAAGTTGGCGTTGGTCACGGATGCGTCAGACAAGGCCATTGGATCTGTCCTGCAGCAGCTGACCGAGGGAGCATGGGAGCCTCTCGCTTTCTTTTCACGTAAGTTGAGCCCTGCACAGGTTAAGTATTCTCCTTACGACCGAGAGTTGCTCGCCATTTACGAGAGTGTGAAATATTTCCGTCACATGTTGGAAGCTCGTGATTTTGTCATTTACACGGACCACAAGCCTATCACGTTTGCTTTCCACTCTCGTAAAGACAATTGTTCTCCCCGGCAGTTCAGGCATTTAGATTTCATCGCACAATTTACCACCGATATACGGCACATCTCGGGGAAGAACAATGTCGTGGCGGACACACTTTCGCGTATTGAGGAGATTGCTCAACCTGTGCACGCTGAAAGGATTGCCGCCGCTCAACTTGAGGACCCGGAGCTGAAACAGCTGCTGGCTGGAGACACTTCTCTGCACCTGAAGCAGGTAAGTATACCTGGAACAAGTAGTCGGTTGTACTGTGACATCAGCTCCTCAACCCCTAGACCGTACGTGCCCAAGGAGTTGCGTACTGCAATTTTTGCAAGCTTGCACTCCTTCAGTCATCCTGGCACCAAGGCAACTGCGAAATTAGTTTCTGACCGCTACGTCTGGCCAGGAGTTAGAAAGGACTGTCGTGAGTGGGTTCGATCCTGCTTACCATGTCAACGGTCCAAGATCACACGACACGTGTCCGCTCCATTAGGCACCTACAAATTACCCCAGTCAAGGTTCGCCTTCATCCACATTGACCTCGTGGGACCTTTGCCATTGTGTCAAGGTTTCCGGTATTGTCTCACCGCCGTCGATCGCTTCACGCGATGGCCTGAGGCAATACCACTAGCAGATATGACTGCCGAGTCAGTGGCAAAGGCCCTGCTGAGTGGCTGGTTCTCTCGCTTTGGGTGCCCCACGGATATAGTTACGGATAGAGGAGGGCAGTTTGAATCCGCTCTATTTAAGGCCCTATCCACGATTGCTGGATTCCAGCATCGTCGAACCACGGCGTACCATCCAGCTTGCAATGGACTGGTGGAGAGATTCCACCGCCAATTTAAAGCTGCGATAACTTGCCATGCAAACAACAATTGGGTGGAATCTCTTCCACTAGTGCTGATGGGTATCCGCAGCGCCTATAAAGAAGACGTACAGGCTTCAGCCGCCGAACTTGTGTACGGCCAGCCTATGCGCCTTCCAGGCGAATTCTTCGACCCTGAGGCTGATGTCACAGTTGATACAACTGATTACTTGTCTAGGCTTAGGAACTTGGTTAGGAACCTTCAACCATCACCAACAGCCAGGCACAACAGCAAGCACAACACATTTATTTTCAAGGACCTTGCCACGTCTTCTCACGTGTTTCTCAGGGACTGCACTGTTGGTGGTGCTTTGAAGCCAGCATACTCTGGTCCCCACAAGGTCGTACAACGAGGTGACAAGATTTTCAAAATCTTGGTAAATGGTAAACAGGTGACCGTATCGATAGACCGCATCAAGCCGGCCTTCATACTGTGTGACCCAGACACTACCACACCCACCACTAACACTCACCACAAAACACCAAACACTCCTCCTCACACAGTCACTCGTCACACTCCAAATGCGGAAAATCGAGACATACTTCGTGCTGATGATGATGAAGATGTCGTCAGGACGACGAGATCAGGGCGTCGCGTACGATTTCCCGACTATTATCGCCCTTGACGGTCTCTGGAGGGGGGTGATGTAGTGCCCTATGGCCTACCTATTTAATTTATTAAAATACCTACCAATCATACCTAATATCTTTTGCATGAACTTAAATTCAAAATAATTTTATAACTTACATGTATAAAATATAAAAATACCTATTTACAATATCTACAGTTTAATATCATTGTTGTAAATCATAAAGTACTAAATAAACGTAAAAATAACTTATACCTATTCTAAATTGTAAATTTAAATAAAGCATATATATATTAGTAATGTATAAAAGTAAAAATAATTATAATATAGTAAACATTAAAATAAGTGACAAACAGACAGACAAGACTAAACGTATTTTATATAGATAATTCTGTCGAGTCGTGCGCCGGCCAGCGGTAGCGCATGCGGTGACGTAGAATCCTTATCGCAGATCTACGCGCGAGCGAGATCGCATGATATTGTTCATATACTCGCACGCG
Organism: Plutella xylostella; assembly: GCF_932276165.1. Classification (NCBI taxonomy): domain Eukaryota; kingdom Metazoa; phylum Arthropoda; class Insecta; order Lepidoptera; family Plutellidae; genus Plutella; species Plutella xylostella. Next base: position 8,066,079 of record NC_064000.1, on the reverse strand, counting down.
GCTACCTGAGCCGGCCCGCGGCCGGCAGTCCGCTTTCGCACTCCGCCGCTAGTAGATTATTTTATTCGCTAATTATTTGCTTGCGTCGAGAATACCTACTCCGCTTATTCTTAAATCTATTGTATGTGCTATCATTTCTAAGCTATTTCTTCCACTATACTTTCTACTCCTTCTTGCTTCTTTCTAATAGACTTTTGTGTGTGTGTACTTTGTGCAATAAACTTTACTTCCATTATTGTGCACTTGGGACTTTTAATTATTGCTTCCTGCCTACACACGCCACTATATACCTATGTAAATGACTTGTAATATTATTTAAGTTATTACCAATAAATGATTGAATTGAATTGAATTGAATTGGTGCGGTCTGATGAGGAGCAGGAACATGGCGACTGGATCTCAATGATGGCAATAGCTAGGAACATCGAGATTGGGCTCGTTCATTTAGTCTCAGGGTGCTGGTTTCAGGTGCGGTCTGGTGAGGGTCTGATGAGGAGCAGGAACATGGCGACTGGATCTCAATGATGGCAATAGCTAGGAACATCGAGATTGGGCTCGTTCATTTAGTCTCAGGGTGCTGGTTTCAGGTGCGGTCTGGTGAGGGTCTGATGAGGAGCAGGAACATGGCGACTGGATCTCAATGATGGCAATAGCTAGGAACATCGAGATTGGGCTCGTTCATTTAGTCTCAGGGTGCTGGTTTCAGGTGCGGTCTGGTGAGGGTCTGATGAGGAACAGGAACATGGCGACTGGATCTCAATGACGGCAATATGTAGGAACATCGAGATTGGGCTGATTCATTTAGTCTCAGGGTGCTGGTTACCTAAATTAGTGGACATAATTCAACGGATTCAATCGTAAACTGCACCCGAAAACTACAGATTTCTCAGTATTGCGGGCGTTGACGAAAATGCGTTCTTAACTAACTGGATATATTTTATTACCGTGCCATGCTGGGCCCCCTGAAATGAGTCAGCAAAGCCGTTGGTTCCTTCCCCTGCAGTTATAAAGCAATATTGGATCTAGGTCATAGATCTGAGAAGAGATCTACGAAGAGACCTAGTTATTACTGCACTAATCCTTGTATTCAGAATATGTGTTTCCGGTCTTCATAGTAAATAATCAAATAAAAAATCTTTCCATAACGTATCTAATCTAACCAACGTGTGAAAACCCCCCAATAATCAACAATAAAAGTCTGACAGACACATGTACACACAGACACATTTATAATACCCCAATTTTTATCGGGGTTTAAAAAAATACAGTTTCCATCACGCCTATGCCTTCTACACAGCCTTTCATATTCAAATCGATGCAATGGCCATTTCACATCATCTGCTTTGAAAGCGGCTGAGCTATACGACGCACGGAGGCCACAATTCAAATGACACTGGGCGTTTTGGGACCTATGTCCAATAAAGATGAGTCATACATCGTTGAATAGCTCTTTTCAAGTGAGCAAAAAAATATTATGACGACAAATCCGTATAAGTTGTCCATTTTGAAATATATTCGTCGGAAGGAAGTATTTTTCTATGGCATTGCACTCTCTCTCCTGATGACAGTTAGGGCGTAATACACGTAAACACGTATTATTAAAATGGGAGAAATTACTTTCAACTGGATTTATTTACTGAGATAATAAACAAATATAATATTATATTGAATGATGGATGATCATTTTGTTATAAAAATTAAAATTGATGTGAAAAAGTAACAAAAAACATTGAAATTACAGAAATAAAATATAAAACTTTCAAGGTCCGATTATTCTAATTGGACAGTAAATCAGGACTAGCGCTTCCGTTATTCTTATTCTGCAAAAAAATACCTTTTCAACGACGTATCACTCATTTCTATTGATGCTGGTCCCAGCTTCCATACATTTGTGCCCATCATCATTTAAATGCCGTTATATTATGACTCGCTAATATCGATTTGACACTTCAAACAAATTGCCTTGATGTTTGGGCGATAACAGTTTCATAAATATCAAATAACCGGGCTGATATTTGGGTGTTATCTCGCACACACGGGCCGATATTTACGGAAATCGCCGCTTCTATTTCGAGTCGTGTTGAGCTCGAGTGGCGGGACGAGTGGTCTCGACGATAAATATACACTCACGGGCAATGAAAAAGTTTCACTCACGAAATGCCGACACCATACGACCAATACTTGCAAAAAAATAATTATAATTTGAACAAAATACCTATTTACATTTTTAGTTGTTGGTAATATTCTGATGCGCTGTTAAATGACGCTCCAGCTAATTCTTATTAAAATGACTCTGATTCTATTAATAAATATTATATTCTGTTATTTATAAAAATGTTCATTGAATGGGAAGGCACTGACTCTCAACATACAGGGTTACCTAGTTTGGGAGTCAGGGTTTTCATGTTTTATGTTTACTCTGCTTGTTTTCAATAAAGATTATTTATTTATTATTTATTATATTAACTATATCTCTTGCCCGCGAGCTTCGCTTCACCTTAAAAGGTTTTCCTGTAGAAATCCCATGAGGAAAAGTATCGTATGACATTATCCACTCTTCCAACAACCTACATAGTACATTGTATACATATATGATGGTACAGTATACATGATGTTCGGCCCATGACCTCTGATGGGAAGTATTTTCTTTTTTGAGCCATTATGTCCAAAACCCAAATGATTGAGACATAAAAAACAACATCATGTCAGTATAAAATGAAATTTGAAAAATTCATTATAATTTTGTCGGTCCATGTTCCGAACATCCTGTATATATCATCCTGTATACGTTTGAGAGCCCATAAAACCTTCGTGAAGTCTTACTATACCAGCGGACAAGGCGGTATAACTTTAACAAGAGCTTTTTTGAATATTTAATAAAATTCCAAGGCATTCAAAGCAGCAGGATTTTTTAATTATCATTCTATTGTCTAAGATTCTTTGTAAAGAAAATTTGTATTGTGCCAGCAGCAAATTTGCATGTATTTACTCGTAGCAGCATCTTTAAATATCAAGACAGAACGGGAAGAATATTTTAATTGTTTATGTTTTATCAACCTAGATCCTACAATTTTTTTTATTATTTCACTTGAAAACGGTTAGACTAATCCTAACTAGTCCTAACTAATATTATAAATGCGAAAGTAACTGTGTCTGTCTGTCTGTTACTCTTTCACGCCAAAACTACAGAACGGATTTAAATGAAATTACTAGACCCTGAGAAAAACATAGGCTACTTTTTATCCCGGAATTTCCACGGGAAAACTTTTTAAGACGAAGCGAAGGTCGCGGGAACAGCTATTTTATTATAAAATTTTGCAACCTACAACATAACACATAGACGACTATTTATCTCGTAATTCCCAAGATAGACCTTTTAAGGACCTATTCAAACCGACTCAAAACGTAACTCGAGTGAGAAACTGTACTTATAAAGCAAACCTCTGTAAGCAAATTGCTATCTCTGGGCTGTTAGAAGGCCTAGCACGGGGCGCAAGACGCGCACGCAAAGACGTGACAAAAGTTTTGCATCGCGCTAGATCACATCGCCCCGCCCCGTGCTAAGCCTCCAGGTTTCTTTGCCCCCAAACTGTAAGTCCCCACTAAAAATCTAAAATGAAAAAAAATCTACCAACTTAATTTAAAAAAGTATTATTTTCTAGGTTCGCCTACGACGTGCGACAGAGCGAGGTGATGACGGCCATCTCGCTCATATCCCACGTGATGTGCTACGCGAATTCCGCCGTCAACCCGCTCATCTACAACTTCATGAGTGGTCAGTATTGCTTGCACGTTTTGTGATTGTGTGAGCTACGTTTATACGAGTATCTTGAGTGCTAATCTTCTCAGATCACTAATATATCACAAATAATGTATAATGTCTGGGGTAAGGAACATAACATAAAACATATACATGCAAAAGTGGTAGGTATATATCCTCGTAGGTAGGTAGCCGAAAGGAGGGTTATCCTGAACAAAAGTTCGACTTCACGAAATTCGTTAAAAAAACAAGTAACCATGGTATAAAAGTGGTCACATGTATTTAGAAAGTACACATTACAATAAATGACTAACAATTTTCGACATGTTTTACTAATTCACTATGGATGTTATATCTGAAAATAAATGTTTAATAATAATAATAATAATAATAATAATTTTACTCCAGTTCTTAAATTATTTTTAAAAGTGTAACTTATCTGTTTTCTGATCTTTAAATAAAGAAACAAAAAAAAACATGATACATTTTAAAATCATGTGAAAAGTGTTTGGGAAAAGCTATTTTTTCGCGAATTTCCAACGCTTTTTCAAAACTTTTTTTTTAAATATTAGAGCCTTACAACAACAACAAGGTACGGTAAAGTCTAAAAGCTACTAACACATTCACAAATATAAGAAATAATAAAACTGTTCACAAAAACTAAAATTAATAAAGAATTCATTCATTCATAAACTCTTCGGTCATCGCTCTAGTACTTTGTTAGTTTAAATAATAGAACTTTATCGCAACTCTGATCTCTTTAAGAGCTTTATTTATGATAACAATAACTGGTACAGATATATTTGTTTATTTTCCTCACAAAGCTTCCACTGAAAGAAAATCTGAATAGATTTTTCCTCCAAAATAGTCGTAAAGGACGACCGAATGGCGAAGTGGTTAGTGACCCTGACTACTGAGCCGATGGTCCCGGGTTCGATTCCCGGCTGGGGCAGATATTTGTTTAAACACAGATATTTGTTCTCGGGTCTTGGATGTGCCCGAAAAATGGCAATAGGCCCGCCCCCTATTACATTGGGACTAACATAACACTCTGGCGAAAAGTGGGTGCAGCAATGCACCTCTGCCTACCCCGCAAGGGAGTACATTAGTACAAGGCGTGAGTGCGTGTTTTTTTTTTTTCCAAAATAGTATTTCATTCGGTACATTGATTCATTCATGTATTTCTGTTCATTCCATTTAACATCTATGCTTTTCAAAATTGTTGCGGAAGTGGTATACTTAGCCTCCTGACACCTGGCGTGCTATGAGTAGGACATTGAAAAAATATATAATATATAGTTTAAAAATACCTATATTAAAAGTTTTATGGAGTATCCCTGTTATTCCTTTAAACTTTTACAGAGTACCTATCCCTTAAACAATTTGTTCTTTGCCAGAAAGTGACAAAATAGTTCAATAGCTAAAACTTCCAATATTTTAGGGGGTTTCCAATATTATTTATTTTACCTCTCGGGGTCAGGAGGTTAGATGAAAGGGGGTGACTCAGAAGGTCAATCTGAACAACTTTTGGTGTAAGACCGTAGAAAATATTTGCTTCTCTTTAACCTTTAAGTATGGACGTGGAGTCTCACAGGCTACCTAATGTTTACGTTTTCATAGTTTTGCCTATTTCTCCCCGCTCCCCGCGATTGAGCGGCTCAGTAGCTTTTGTTTTAGTTGCCAAATTACCAATGAGGGAGGAGGTTGAGTCGTCCGGTGAAAATCACGTGAGTAATGACCATCAAAAAATTGACTGGAGCCTGTCAGGCTACACGTCCATTGTTGTCATACAATATATTTTGTATGGGCGATTATGTTTTTTTTTAGTTTTTTTTTCAAAATGTGAAAAATAATTAATGCTGGTAATTCTAAAGGTAAAGGTAATTTCTAAAAAAACTAGCACGTGTGCATGTAGTGCCTCATGTGCAAAGACGTGATATAAATAGACGATTGCCAAGAGAACTGAGGTTGACTAATGAATCGAGTTTTAGGTGATGATAATTATGGTCACAGAAGGTGTCCAGGATCAAGAAACCAGTCAAGGGTCCACAAGAGCATGTAGAATCTGTCCCGCGAAAAAACATAGGATGAATACCTATGTTTGTGTTGCCTGTGTGTCTCCAAGTGTTCTAGACCTCTGTGCATTGACTGCCAATAAATTGGCGCTATTAGACTGTGGTCAATATTTTATATAATAGTTACCTGAAGCAGGTGTTTTGTGTTTTCGGTTACTTATGTATTATATTTTAAGAAAATAAGACTAATTTTGTTATAGTAATAAGTTTGACTGTTTTTAATACCAGAAAATGTAGCCTCAGTAAATTTGGACTTAAAAGTGCCATAAGTTTGAATTTTTCACATTTCTATATTTTTTTAAATAATATTTGATTACATAAGCACGTTATTTTATTGCTAAATCCTTTAAATTCAATATCCAATCAGTTTTAAAGTAATCTGATATCAAATTCTCAAAAAAAAAGTGTATGCATATAGGAGCCTGTGAGGCTCCACGTCCGCACTGGTGTTAAGAAAAAATGACGTCCATACTTAAAGGTTAATAAAAGTCACATAGCAATCAAAGTTTCTATGTTGGTTTTTTTTCGCGAATTTCCGAAAGACTTGGAACATAAGTAGTTCAGAAGTCGCCCCCTCTCGGCTTAGTATACCATTTTTGCAACACTATAATAGAAGTTGAGGTCCGTATAAGCTCATATGAAAGTTCACCGATAATCTTGACGCTTTAAATTGAAATCTGTGCTTATCTTAAGAAATGCCTTACTGACATTTTGCTTACAGGTTTTCCTGGGTTTTCAGGTGAGCTGCTGAAAAGATAAATTGATGTATCACCCCTATTTATTACTCTTCTTTCTTTTTCATGCACTTTCATGGTGAACTTAAGCTTGGCTTCTCACGATATTTTTTTTATTCACATATTGTAATAAGTACCGTATTTAGGTCGTAATCATGGAAAAGCATGGACTTGAAAGCAGATCTGTAGATAAAAACGAGTAAATCGGTTTTGTTCACCCCTGTAATGTACTTACATAATTAATACCTACCTAGCCATACCAACTTTACCACCCATAGTGAAGTTACAATAAATGGAACCCAGTATATTTTGTAACTCCCTGAAACCAACCTATTATATATATACCTTCCTAAGGAAAGCACCTGTAAAATACAACAAGCACCAAATTAAAAAAACTTTTCAAAATTTCTTAAATAAACAGACCAGCAGCATGGCAGAAATCAAACTTTTAATTGGCTTTTAACGGTCACCTTTTTGATTCTCACCTTACCGCACTTATAAACAGCTACTTTTGACACAGAATAACGTCCGCCATTTTGTTGCAGGCAAATTCCGACGGGAGTTCCACAGATCCTACTTCAGGTGTCTCTGCTGCTGCTACAGCGCCGACGCTCCAGACCGCAACGGCACTTGTTTCGCCCCAATCGGGAGCTCCCGAGCCGGCACAACCAGGACCATTGTCAGACGAAACGACTCCTGTGCGAGCTATCGCCTCACCCACTTGTCACCTTCCAACCACAACAGCATCAACAGGGACTACTTTAGGAATACCAATACTTCTTTTATCGACCCCATGAATGGTCCCCAAAGACAGAAGGTACGAGACGACGCCATTAGTGAACCAACAGCTAGGTTCAGTCTGACCACTGATGTGGGTAAGGATTGACAATTAGGACCGAAGAAAGATAGACATTTCCCCAATGAACTTAGAGTTACGGACGGTATCGAGACCTACATAGCTAGGAGCACGAATAGTATTGATTGTAAGCCTCATTATGATTGTTTTAAGGACCATAGTGGCAAGTGCGACCCTCTGAGTAAGATGAAGGTGATAGAAGATAGAGTGAATGTGATAGAAGAGAGACACAGTGATACGTATGACTACCGAGATGGGGAGACAGAGTGGAAGGAACTGTTCACGGTTAAAGATGACAAGAAAAACGGGTTTAAGTTTAGGTTTAATCGTAGTTTGAACAGCAACTAAAGTTATGATATCAGATATAAAATAATGAAAATATTTATTAATAAAGATAGGTTGTAAAAATATTTAAGTCTTTGTATAACTTGAAGAGTCCAACTGTGCATTTTCAATTTAATGTAGGTATTTATGTGTATCATGTGTATGGCCTAGGTTCCTTAAATGAGTATTATTATCTACTATCTACTAAATAGGTAACTACATAGGTATAGTGTAAAATATGTTAGAAAATGTATCAGGCAAATGATTAAGAAAATATAAAAAATATTATCTACCTACCTATAAATAGAATTTAAAAATTCAAGAATTATCAGTAAATTTCGTTAAATAAATCGCTATTTGTATTTGTAAGTATCAGAGCTTTTTATAATATTACAATCTTAAAAATATGGCAAGTGATTAATGTATCATAAATTAATAAATAAAATATACTTAATTTAGTATGTTCTTGTATTACATCACTAGTTTTAAGACATAAGTGTATATGTAAGTTCTTATTGTAGTCTGTTTATATATTTCTATTACTATAAAAGATATGTATATACAGTTAGTTATTGGATAAACCTTAAACGTTGTATTTATTAAAAAGCTGGTAATATTTAAAAAATATATATATATTTTATGTATTAACTATGCTCATTGAAGTTAAGTTCAAGAATCGATTATGTATGTAAACTATATATCTATATATATTTATTAATTACATAGAATATGTATACTCTATGTATAGCAAATGTTATTCATTATTTAATTGATTCTCAATTTATTGTGAACTATAAAATTATGACTTTTATTTAGCACTTTGAAGTCGTATCACAAAATATATTAGGTTGTACAAACCAAATATACTTGAATGACTAGAAACAATGTACATAATAATAATATAATTGGTTTTACATTACACTAATTTGAAAATTAATATTTGTGAAGTATTATCAATAAAACATTGATATTGTAAGTAAACCAAATTATTTTTATCTTTACGCACGTCAGTATAGCATTAATATGATGATGATATATTATCCATATACAGTATGTTGCAAAAGAGTTAATGTAAGCCGAAACTCAGTCTATCAACTGAGCTTGTAATTGTAAACAAACTGTTGTTCTAGGATTTTTAAATTTCGTGAAAAATTTACAATCCCCAAAAGTTAAGTTACCCACCACCAGTTTTTTTTGTAAATGTAATTTCTTAAAAAGTGGTTCAGAGTGATCTGAGTCACCACTATTCGGTTAACCATACTCTTTTTACAGCCTGTATAGTATACAGAGTATACAAATTTGGAGTTTATTTTCGCGTTGTTCTCTGCTTACTGACATAATATATTTTTGTGCATATAATCCTACGAGATCTATCCTTTTCCTTCTGCTCTATGTATCATTATATCGTAATTATATATTTTAAATGTAAAATAAAATTAAGTACCTACTTACACAATTTGTTACGCTTTCGTTTTATTTCCTTCCCATTTTTACACGATAAGTATACAAATACAGAGGGTGTTGCAAAAAGGGTAAGTATACTTAGCCGAAACGGAGTGAATCAAGAATCAGAATGAAAGTTGTTCAGAATAATATACTTACCCTTTTTGCAACAATCTGTCCACACGACTGCCGATAACAAATGTTTAAGAAAAAACTGTATTTTCCAAGAATTAGTATCAATGTCTTTAAGCGCTATAATACTCTTGAGCCGCGTACAGACCGTCCCAACGAACGCCCAACGAACGCCCAACGAACGCCCAACGAACGCCCAACGATGGATATTTATCAAACATAATACAGGGCAGATTGAAGCCACGAAGGTCAACGAAATCCGTTCGTTGGCGTTCGTTTGCCCGGTCTGTACGCAGCTTTACAAGGCAAACTCTAAACGCGTAAATAACACAGCTATCTTAGTTTCAACAACTGTACTAAGATACAGCCGCAAAACTACCGCACTTCGACAAAACTAAACTAGAACTTCGACAAACAGAGATATGAACTTCAATTCCGTTTTCCAATACTATCTTGAATGGCCAAAACTACGGTGCACTACTCTGACTTCGCGGATTTGCGGACAATGTACGATCATGTCATAACTAGTCATAAGTGCAGCACTCCATTCATTTCACGCACAGCAAGCCGAACCCGTGGATAAATCCGTCATCGCCCACACACTACAAGAGCCCCGAGTTGCAGTCCAGTCGATTGTGAACTTTATTGAGCCTTGCACAAGGCACATAAAGTCGGCGAGCGCCGCGCCGTACCGCGAGCCGCACCCGATTTGTCTGCGGACTTGTCGCCCGTGAATGCCTTTGCGGGAATATCCCAAGGTCATCATAACAAAAGTTGTTCAGAATGAAAAGCTCTGTGACATACTTCCGGATGAGCACGTATGAAAGACTCACCCTGTATTATCTCTGGCACGCAATCGCGAATTGGGAGTAAACCACCTGGATCGCGGCCAGACAGGCCGCTTTTATTCTAAACTGTTCGGTGGAAGGGTGTTCTAGAGCGTGGATAGATTCTAAAGCTAGAGAGTTTTTTATGTCAATTTGAGTTACATAACACTTTTATGTAAAAAATATAGGGTGTTGCAAAAAGGGACTATACTAAGCCGAAACCTACATGTGCAAAAAAAACGTTAGTCACGTGACTTTTTACTACTTATAAAGAAAGTTTTTTTTTTCACGAATTTTGAAATTCTGATTTCAGTTTTGGGCTTAGATATACCATGCTGCACATGTAGGTTTCGGCTTAGTATACCCTTTTTGCAACACCCTGTATAAATACACTCACGAGCTCACGAGCAATTAAAAAAGCTCCACCGGCCAGAGGTTACATATTATGACACTGCAACATTTTAATTGATCGTCAGTGTACGATTTCCGCAAACTTATTAAGTAAGTGCGAATGCCATACAACACGTACAGTCAGCTGCGTAAGTGGCTGTACACTTTTGTACCTTGTCAAACTCACAAACTGCTTATTCAAACATTGACAAGGTACAAAAGTGTATGGCTACTTATGCACGTGGCCGTAACTCTAAAAGATAATAATATAGGTATGGAGTTGCAAAAGTGGTAAGTATAGTAATCCGAAAAGGGTGTGTCAGCTCGTCATTTTGAACAATGATAATACCTATAAGCGTCTATCTAAGTCTGTTAGAGATTACTTTAAGCAATTAGGCCGCCTTTTATATCTACTGTTTTATTTACAAGTCGTTATTTTGTAATATTTTCTTTCATGGGGCAAAATAAAGGGTAGGTATTCGATCTATTCTATTCTGTCTTCACTAAATATAGTTACCTACTTTTTAGATCTATTTTTACGATACCCACAGGCGAACCAATGAGATAAACCCGATGCAATGTGGTGCCGGCAAAAGGCAGAATGATAAAGCTTTGTGGAGAATGCATACAGGGGCTAGCTTAATGCAAAAAAGTAGAACGGAAAAAGCTGTCAATGGCGACATGCCTTTTACAGGTTCTATTCTTTACACGGGTGGTGAAGACTCGTTTTAAATTGATTCACTATGCTGTTTATGAACAGGATTTCGTTATTAATTTGTATAGGGCATTAGGGCTTCACCCTGGCGGTAACAAAAAAAAGCATTGTAATGAAAATGCACATCATACACTCACAAGCAATGAAAAAAGTTCCATGCAGTAATAAATAATAATAATAATATGTGGAAACATCTCACACACGGCCATCCGACCCCAAGCTAGGCAGAGCCTGTGTTATGGGTATTGGACAGCTGATATATCTACACAAATACATAGATAGATAGGAAGGTACATATTAAATATAAATATCAACACCCAAGACCCGAGTACAAATATCTGTTTTTAAACAAATATCTGCCCCAGCCTGGTATCGAACCCTTCGGCTCAGTAGTCAGGGTCACTAGCCACTACGCCAGAGAACAAATATCTGTGTTTAAACAAATATCTACCCCAGCCGGGAATCGAACCCGGGACCTTCGGCTCAGTAGTCAGGGTGACTAACCACTACGCCATTCGGTCGTCACTTCGTTTTTTTTCTTTTCTGAATTCTTACTAATTTATTTCCACCAGATGTTCTCCAGTACGGTTTTCTCAGGATCATTGATGGAATTCGGTTCTGTATTCAGTGATTTGATCGTAAACCTCAACGTAGTCATAAAACGGTGATCTCGGAATGTAAATTTGACTGTACCTCTGCCTACCTACTTACCTGTGGGGTCGCTTCAGCTTACGAATAAAGTTTTGGAGCTCGCTAACCAGAATTGTCACGTAGTCGGCACGCTTATGCCCGGGTCTCCTATTTACGCCGTAGGTCGCGTCCAGCGTCACGCCGTAGGCCGCGTCACGATGCTCACTACGTCTACGCGCCAACGTCGGCGTGTGAGGGAGACTGCATCAGTACATTTCTATAGTGAGCATCGTGACGCGGCCTACGGTGTGACGCTGGACGCGACCTACGGCGTAAATAGGAGACCCGGGCCTTAATGCAATGGGATAGAGCGTGGTTAGCATTGCACTTTTGTTTTTCCTAAGCTTCGGATCTGCTGATAAATCTCTTTCGTTCGTTCTTCGATTTAGAAAGTGACCTCCCAGACACGTATTCACGCAACATTGAGTTTTATTAAATTGTATTTATTCATTTAGTGTGCCGATTTACAAAACTTACGATGAATTGCAGCAAACGTTTTTATAAATTAATGTGACAACACTCATTCGATTTGGTTAAGATAGAGTAACCACCTTAGAGTCAGGAGTTAGGACAGTCTAAAGTACCTCAGTTTTATTGAAACCGCTGAAGAAATAAAATGCTTAAGAGGAGAGTATACCTTCGCGATTCTAGCGAAATAGGTATTTAGGAAAACATTTGCTATCGCTTGTACTCTCATGCCCCGGGCACGGGTGCGATAGAGATGCACTGCAGCTCGCGACTGACAATAGGTGCTTTTCTTGATGCAAATTCTGGTTTCGGGAGAAAATGTTTTACACTAACTAAATATCAACCAATCTCTTTGATTTTGATGTCAATCGCTTCAGCATAACATATTCTAGGTTTATAGTTTTCGCTTTAAAAAAAAAAATACTTTGTTATTGTTCAACAAACGGTTTTATTCAACAAAGTTTTTATCACAAAAATTACGTTATGAAAAAAGGAAAAGCTATAAACCTAGTAATTCCTTGTGTCGATAACATACTAAAAAATCATGGAGATTGGATAATATTTAGAGGTAGTAAAACGTTTTCTCTTTTTGTATGGACGAGCAAGTGGTATACTTCCCTCTTAATCTTGATGTTCCTCTTCGAGGCTAGAATTTTTAAAAGCTTAGATGTACAATGTACGAAGCAGGTGGAGTGTCAGTGCAAAATTCGGATCGGATACTTGTCAATAAAATATTTAACCTAATCGAAGTAAAAATTGTCGATGAAATATGACCTGAGGCCCTATCACAAAGTAATTACGTGCGAAGTAATTACATAGTCTCAAATTAAATACATTTTAAATCCAAAAGTAGTTGTCACAACAATTTCTCGATAGGTACACTGTTTTAAACCTACAGGGTGGATTTTTATCAGTGAGAATTTCTTTGGAATTAGCATCTACCTATTTATAAAATCAGCTTCTCAGGAACTGATGCTTAGTTGAAATGTAAGATATGAATCAAAGGGCTCCTTTCAACCATATACAATATTAACAAAAGACGAAACAGGGTCGTGCCCTTTGTCACACAAACCAAACAACGCTGCATTCAATACTTTTATCAGATCAGCTATGAATGAAGAAAAATATATTGTGATCCAGGGTATTTTTGCTACAGCCTTCAACAATTTTAAACACTATATACTCTATCTCAGTGCTGAAACCACTCACTGAAACTTCGAAATTACCTAAGTCAGTTTTTTTAATCTCAGATACTAAATTGACCGACTCTGAATGTTTCATCAACAGTGGATTGATTAAGTGACATATCGTTCTATCGGCCCGGCGGGACAATCGACTGTTGATGAACCGTTCAGAATCTGTCAATTTATTTATTTATTTTATATTATTTTCACACTTACACATACACAAAAACATAAATACATAACAATTGATAAACACAGTAAAAGCATACAATGGCGGGCTTATTGCCAAAAAGCAATTTCTTCCAGCCAACCTTTGTTGGTGGATAAAAGAGTTACTTACGTGCTATTAAGTTACAGGTACAACAACAGTACTAATTTAATACTAATTACAATTTAGTATCTGAAATAAAAAAAAATTTACTTTATTTTATCAAATAAAAGTAGCCTCCTGTATGTACCTTCATTGACAGCACTTTGTCGACTGTTTTTTTACGTTCACAATAAATGTTTACAATCTGTCTCCCGATCAAAGAAATGTAAATACAACAAGTTGTGTCACCTTTTTATTGTTACGTAAAATAGTCCCGAATAAAAGAAAATCGACGGCGTTGTGAACAAAACAAAGTTATTTTGAATAACCTACGAGTTCGCTGGTTTCTAGGGTTCCACATTGATATAGTGAATTTGTCTGTTTTATTTAATTTGTATGGAAAATCCTTTTACCTAGTTACTTATATTCGTTGATCGTTGCATTGCCACATTATTATATACAGGGCTTAGTATACCCTTTTTGCAACATCCTGTATATGTATATGGCATTGCGACAACGCCACGCCATATAAATATTTCACCACAACGCACACATAGGGCCTCACTCACACTAAGAAGACAAAGTAAAACCTTAAGTCTACGGAACCTGTTTTCGAAAAAACCTAACGGCGCATTAAATTAATTGTAAAAGTTTCCTAATTTTGTTTTCCATTGACAAATTGAGAGGCACTCTGTTTAGGCGCTGAGTGCCTTGAAAGTCCTACCAGAAGTACGATTAAGATCCGGCAGGGTTTCTCTATACTGATGAAATCGAACGAACGAGAGCTGTCGTACAATCGGCACTATGTTAACTAAGACGACCGAATGGCGTAGTGGTTAGTGACCCGAAGCCGAAGGTCCCTGTGCCCGTAAAATGGCAATAGGCCCGCCCCCTATTACATTGGGACAAACATAACACTGGCGAAAGGTGGGAGCAGCAATGCACCTCTGCCTACCGCGCAAGGGAGTACATTAGTACAAGGTGTGAGTGTTTGTGTAGACAATGCATCCAAAATTTCGTACAAATATAATCTGCAGAGAACTAGAACAATCGTTAATTTTCATTTGGGCGTGTAATAAAGCGGCCATTTATTAAATTACCTGAAATGAAAGTTAACAAAGAGTGATTAATCTGAAAACTTCTGCTGTAAGTTATTGTGCGGTTGCTGAAATGTATATAACTTCGTTTTTGGTTTGATAACGATAGAAATACCAAAAATGAGTTAATTTACCATAATATACAAAAAAAAACATACCTTATTAACTTAACTTAACTAGCTGTTCCCGCGAGCTTCGCTTCGCCTTAAAAAGTTTTCCCGTGGGAATTCCGGGATAAAAAGAAGCCTATGTTCTTTCTAATGGTCTAGACCATATGTATACCAAATTTCATTCAAATCCGTTCTGTAGTTTTGGCGTGAAAGAGTAACAGACAGACAGACACAGATACTTTCGCATTTATAATATTAGTTAGGATGGCTCATAATATAAATCATTCCCTCTCCGCTTATCACCCTGTGAAATTACGTGACGTAAGAGTTGAACCATTTATTGATCAGTTGGCCTAACTAAACTATTTTCCTTGAAAACCTCCTGTTGGTCTAGTAGGTTTGATAGTTTGGCGAAAACTATATTCCCGCACACTAAGAGGCGCCTCTAATGGAAATCTATCATGAAACTTTTGTCAAAATAATGTATGCAGATGACAGAAGAAAACGTAAACTTTTTTCGTTTGCATAAATAGCAAAACCTGTACTAGAGAGTCTGTATGTTTGAGGTCTAAATGGAAAATGACAGTTTGGAACTTGGTATATAGGTATTTAATTTCTTATACGAACGAGAATGAGCCCTCTTATGAATAAATTTTCATCCCTGAAAACCTTAATTAGAAGAAAAACAAATTCAACGGGGTTACTTCATTAATTAAAGTCACTCATTTTCGGAGCAGACCGACATGTATAAATTATTTTTGACTTGCAAATGAATGCTGCAAACACGCGAGCGTGCCTGTCAAAGCTTTTTGCTGTTTTGCACTATGGCACTTGGAATACAAAAGTTAAAAAAACCTTTGTTGAACATTATTAGTCTTCGATCATAGCTATATTGATCGAAGATTATAGTACACTAGCTGTTCCCGCGCGCTTCGCTTCGCCTTAAAAAGTTTTCCCATGGGAATTCCGGGATAAAAAGTAGCCTATGTTCTTTCCCAGAGTATAGACCGTATGTATACCAAATTTCATTCAAATCCGTTCAGTAGTTTTGGCGTGAAAGAGTAACAGACAGACAGACAGACAGACAGACAGACAGACAGACAGACAGACAGACAGACAGACAGACAGACAGACAGACAGACAGACAGACACAGTTACTTTCGCATTTATAATATTAGTAAGGAGTAAGGATGAATGGAGCATCCCCGCTTGAAGTATCAATCTCTAAGCTGCAATAATAAAATATTAAGTACTTATTATTTAACTAAACTATCTAGATATTTTACAAATAAAAATGATAATAATATAAAATACTTATAACTAGCCTGGAAATATTCTACCCTGCTGCAATTAAATAATAAAATATGATGTTGACTAAGAACGGCCGTAATAATAACCCGTAATAGTAACGTAATAATTTGACGGCCGACTATGGTGTAGTGGTTGTGTCCTGACTGCTGAGCCGAAGGTCCCGGGTTCGATTCAAGGCTGGGGCAGATATTTGTTTAAAGACAGACATTTGTACTCGGGTCTTCTGTGTTGATATTTATATTTAGTATGTATCTATCTATGTATTTGTGTAGATATATCACCCATAACACAGGTTCTGCCTAGCTTGGGGTCGGATAGCCGTGTGTGAGATGTCCCCACATATTTATTTATTTATTATTTATTAATTACTCTGTCTTTAAAATCTTTTACGATACCATTATCCTGGATCTTAGATCTCTCTCTTTCGGATTAAACCTTAACTCTGCTTGGATTTCCTGAAACCGATCATTCACCTATTTCTTGCAGCCTGTTGTAGCCAATAAATCTAACAGACCCTCTGCTCGTAAATTTATTGTGAGCAAACACAATGCTTGAAGGTTTATTGTTTAATTTTCCTCCTATCGCTATCGCTAGTTCACCTTTCAGGATCGTACTTATCACCTATCGGCGTCGGCAATGTCAATGAAATGAACGCACTTGTGTGTATTTTTATACAAACAATACTGAATGAGATGCTTCTGTTGCGTACGGTGTCGAAAGGTAGACGCTTATCTTTAAAGGAGGTCCATGGATGGGTTGTCTGAGACGGCCATATATGGCGAAGAATCTATGACCGGTGAGGTAAACGAATTCTTGAGTGGAGACGACGAGGGTGTAGTGGCTGGATGAAGAAGGCAGAGGACCAAGTGTTGTTGGACTCCGCAGTCCTTTAGAAATCAATATGGCCAGCAGTGCATGATTTTTTTATGCTGGCTTATGATGAGTTTTTTCATTCTAAATTGAACATAATATACTGCCGGGCAATGAAATAGTTCCACTGATATAACATCAAATTACTCCTAAACGGAAAATGCTAGCTTAATGACGCCTTCTGCAATATTGAAGAATATTTAATTGCGCATCAGAATATTCCCATGTAAAAACTTAAATATTGTAATAAAAATTTAAATTAAATGTTTTTCAAAAAATGGGGCATTTGGCAAATAAAACAAAATCTCTAATTATGCGTTTATTAGGTGTAAACGTGGTATTTTGATAACTCAGTACTTGGTGTTTCCTCCACGTGCTCTCAATACAGCTTCTACGCGATTGGGCATGCTGAATACCAGATTCCTCAACATATGCTGAGGAATGTTCTCCCATTCTTTGATGAGCGCGTCTTTCAAGCCACGAAGTGCGATTGGAGGTGGAACTCGGTCTCTCACAGGTCTGTCAAGCTCGTCCCAGGCATGCTCAATGGGATTCAAACCGGGGCTGCTTGCAGGCCACTCCATTTTGTGGATTCCTACGTCATGAAGATACTCATTTACAACTTGAGCAGTGTGCGCCCGTGTATTATCGTGCATGAACATTGCATTCTCGCCCATATTAGCCAAAAACGGACCAGCATGTTCATTGAGGACCTCATTGATGTATCTCACAGTAGTTAGGTTCCCGTTCTCGATTGGAACTAACGCTGTTCGACCCTCTGCAGAGATGCCCGCCCGCACGCGAAAGCTGCCTTCGGCGTGTGCCACTTTTTCTTCAAAATATACTTGTGAAAAATGTTCTCCTGGTTGTCGGTGTACTCTTTTCCTTCCATCACGATGAATTATGACTCATCTGAGAACATCACTCTGCCCCATCCGTTCTCACCCCATTCTGTATGATTACGGGCGTATCGCAATCGGACAACTTTATGATGCCGTTCCAGTT
Organism: Plutella xylostella; assembly: GCF_932276165.1. NCBI lineage: Eukaryota > Metazoa > Arthropoda > Insecta > Lepidoptera > Plutellidae > Plutella > Plutella xylostella. The sequence goes on along the minus strand of NC_064000.1, from coordinate 8,047,778 downwards.
TTGGGCCATTTGCTGGCTTGTAATGCTTTAATCTTCTTTCGGCAAGACGTCTCCTGACTGTCCACTCGCTTATTGGCACCCTTCGAACTTGTAGAAGTTGTTGTTGAACGGCTACTCCCGTCTGATGTCGATTTCTTAACACGATTTCCGCAGTGAATCGATCTTTTCGGACTGTTGTGCACCTTGGCTTGCCAGTACCTGGTCTTCTCAGGTCAATCCAGTCTCCCTAAACCTTTAGATCACTCGTCGTACAGTAGTATGAGTCACGCCCATTATTCTGGCCGCATTTCTTTGGCTGGTTCCCATGTCCACCATGGTGATGATTCTCGCACAATCCTCGCATGATACAGGCATCATTTATAGGTACGAGAGCCGCAAGACTTTACAATTTCATAATTATTTCACAACAACAAAAAAAAGAATGATATAAAAAGCAAAACTAAAAACGAAGCAAATGTTTTCCTTAACTTTCAAACCCGAAAATTTTGCTTCTTATCTTTTTTTATCCATGGCTTCGAAAATAACACTAATAAAAAGAGTTTGCATTTAAAAATGTTTGCATAATAAACTATATTTCATTAAACTTTTTAATTCATGAAGCTAGCAGGCGCGGATCCAGACCTCAAAATAGGTGATGGGCAAGTCAAAAAACCGGCCAGGAGCGGTTCGGACACGCACATTGAAGGGTTCCGTAGCCATAAGACGGTCGGACCGCATGACACAAAAAAAAAAACATACATTACCATTTAGTTAGGGCAACTGCAGGTTATAAGTTGGCTGAGTATTCGTTGAAAGTACTTACTTGGAGGTATACAGCACATTTTTTTCAGAATTATTTCCAAAGTTAAGGGGGGGATGCCCTAATTATAAGTAAAGTAAAGTAAAGTAAAGTATTGTTTATTTGCATGAATATAGGTGTTACATAAGATGTTACATTAAAATGTCAATAAATTAAAAATAAATCACTATATTCTACCATGCAGGCATGCAAATATTATTATCTAATTACAATTATGTCACTATCAGTATAAAATTAAGATCATCAAATATTATTTATTATATATTATATTATTTCTAGTCAAAATTGTCGTCTAGGAACTCTTGCAAACTATAGTAGCATTTGCCTATTAGTAATTTCCTTAATGTTAGTTTGTACAAATGTGTATTATCTATATTTCTAATGCATTTAGGTAGCTTATTATATATTTTCGGAGCCATACCAAATATGCTCTTGCTAAACAGGGTTGTTGAGCGGACCGGAGCACACAATTTAGTGTCTCTTTTACTTTTAAGTTTATTGAACAGGTTTAAATTAGACCTAACGAATACGGCAGTTTCAAAGATATAAAGTGATGGTAGGGTCAACACATTATATTTTTTAAAGTATGGCACACAGCTGTCTGTTTGCTTAAGTTTACATATTGCCCTTATGCAACGTTTCTGCGCTTTAAATGCCATCTCTTTGTGAGTCGAGTTTCCCCAGAATATTATGCCATATCTTAGTGTAGAGGCCACAAATGCATGATATACTGCTAATAGGGCAGATAGACTGGCTATTTTAGCAAGCATGTATAGAGCATAGGAAAACTGACTAACTTTTTTGCAAATTTGTTCTATCTGTGGCTTCCATGTTAAATGAGCGTCAATGTTTAGTCCTAAGAATTTTGTTTCATTTACTTCGTTAATTTTTTCATTATTATATTGAATGTCAAGTTTCTTATGTATTTTATTGTAATTGTTGGTAAATGTCATAATATGTGTTTTACTAAGATTGATAACAAGATTATTATGTTCAAGCCAATCGATAATAGTTCGTAGAGAGTTATTTATTTCAGTATTTATGGGCCAGGTATGACTCGTGGCGGATTATTAGATTAATTTAATTTTACTTTTTACTTTGACGAAGCATGTTACGCTGACGATGACGATGTTCTAGACAGAATGACGAAGATTGTTAATATCTTTTCACTTGTAGATAAGGGTCGTCGGCGTATGTATAAGTAAAATATTTCAGTTTCATAGTTGTTTGGGTTTTGACATTCAGCAATCAAGGTGCTGTCATCCGCAAATAGGACCATAGGATGTGACACTGATTTAGGCAGATCATTTATATAAATGAGGAACAGTAATGGCCCTAATACACTACCTTGCGGTACACCATATTGCACTGTTCTAGGTTGTGAAGAATAATGAATTTCTGTTTTAGTTTTATGACATATTTTTGAGACCTGCGTTAGTTGTTGTCTGTTGTTTAGATAGCTTTTAATGAGTTCATGTGCATTACCTCGGATGCCATACATATAAAGCTTTTTCATTAGTATATTGTGGTCAACAAAGTCGAATGCTTTGGTCATATCCATATACATGGCCGTCACTGGGATTTTCTTATCTAAATTCGTTACTACTTTTACCAGAAAATCATATATAGCTAGGTCAATTGTCATATTTTGTCTAAAGCCCTTCTGTTCTTCAGTAAATAAATTCTTTTTCTCAAAGTATTGGTTTAGGTTCCTATAAATTACTTTTTCAAAAACTTTTGAGAGTATAGGTATTAACGCAACTGGTCTATAGAAATTCATGTTTTTCCGATCACTCTTCTTAAATACTGGCTTAATAATAGAAATTTTAAGCTTTTCTGGGAATATCCCCTTCTCGATAGAAAGGTTTATAAGGTAGCTTAAAACAGGCGATATGACTTCTGCTACATATTTTAATACCTTCGTGCAAATTTTGTCATGACCAGTGCTATTAGTATTTTTTAAGTTCTTTATTATTAAATACACTTCATAAGGGGTGGTAGGATTCAAGAACAAAGAATTAGGATTAAAAGTGATTCCTACTGGGTTAATTTGATTAGTTTTCTTAGTACATTGTTGATTTACCTGATCAATGTAAAAATCATTGAAGGCTTGTGCAATCTCTTGTGGGTCAGTAATAAGGTGTTCGTCAATTTTAATTTGTTCAATGTCATTTTTATGGTTATTGTTATTATTATTTTTTGTGTTATCATTTATTATTTTCCATGTAGCTTTAGATTTGTTTGTTGATGTTTTTATATTGTAATCATTTTGTGATTTTTTAGTCATAGTAATAATTTTTTTAAGTCTTTTAGTGTAGTTTTTAAATATTTGTTTGTTTTCTTGACTGGGTGACTGTCTATATTGCCATAGTAGCTGTCTCTTTCTTTTAGTGCATAGTTTTATGCCCTTTGAGATCCATTGTGGTCGCCTATGGCTCGATATTTTTACTCTTATAGTCGGAAAACACAAATCATACAACATTTTAAATAAGTCATAAAACTCATTGAATGCAGCATTGACGTCATTGCTACTGTATATCTCACTAAAACTGAGCCTTGATAAGTGTTCCTTAAACTTATTCAGGTTATCAATATTGTAATCTTGTTTTTGAGAATACCAATAATTAAGGACAGAGTAGTTTCTGGCAGTGCACCTCAGTATCTGTCCAGTATGATCCGAGAGTGCCAGTTCTACAACTTCACTCTTGCATCCCCTAATATTGTGTGCGAAGTTGTCCAAGCAAGTACCGCTGCTAATACGTGTGGGAGTATTGAAAGTTAGTTTTAAGTTGTAGCTCATTAAAAGATCTTCAAAGTCATTTGAAAATCTATTACTTTTTAGTCGGTCTATGTTAAAATCTCCACATATAATAGTTTGCCTTTTGCCGTAGCAGAGTTTCCTTAGTAGTTTGTCTAAATTTTTAAAGAAAATGTCATAAGTCTTAATGTCATATTTTGCTTTTCTGTATACACAAATTATATTTATGTTGTGTTCAGGGAGGGTAATTCCACAACATTCTATTGCATTTATAACATTACATTCGTCTAAATCAATAACCTTGAACTTATGACCATTTCTGACAAGAATAGCAGCTCCTCCACTTCGTGTATTCCTAACAGAATATGTTGCCAATTCGTAATTTATTACATTTAAAGAGTAAATATCAGATTCTATCATATTATGTTCCGTGATTCCTATTATGTCAATTACAGTTCCTTTATTACTTAGCTTCTCTAAATTTACAGTTAACAAGTCTGCTTTACTAATAAGTCCGTCAATATTTTGATGAAAGATATTTACATGCTTATTCACGAAAAAAGTCTTTCCGAATACAATTTTCATTTGCTACATCATTGAGAGAAACATTAGATACATTATTATTGTCATTCATTTCTGTCTGAACAGTATTACAAGTAAAATCTGTTTGAGTAAACTTGTCCTCGCTCTTACTACAATCATGGATCTGTTTTGCTTCCCCGACATATTCATCATATTTAATTCTATAGTTAATTCTTAATAAATCACGAAGAATCGATCGACATAAGAAAAGAGGACTTCTTTGAGTATTGTTCCTAAATTTTACATCCACAAACGTTGAATTAAGAAATTCATTCAAGACAAATTTGACTTCGTAATTTAGCTTGTCTTCATTTAAATGTCGGCTATATGCCACTTTCGGAATTATAACATTAGTATTCTGAACCTTACGTAGCCAAGTCCTAAGTTCAAAAAGAAATTCATTTGGGTTTCTGTCATTTGCCCCACATATTAATATTACGAAATCATTTTTAGATACAGTATTGTGCAAATTAATGTGAACACGAGTGAAAATTTGAAAAAAATACATTTATTGGCTCTAAAATAAAAAAACTTATTTATATTAATAAAATTTAAGTTATTTTAATAGAAAATGTGTCCTCCCTGGCTTTTATAACTTCTTCAACACGTTTTGGCATAGAATCGATATGATTTTAACAGTTTTCTGATATTTACTGGTCTAAAAAACTTGTATGGATTACACCCTCAATCATTTTAGTTTTTCTTGTGCAATCCGTTTTACGAAGTCTAACTTTGACGATGGCCCACTTATTTTTAATGGGATTAAGTGCCGGTGAGTTCTCTGGCCATCCAAAGGCATGATATCTTGTTGTCCTTGAAACATTTAAGCATAATCTTGGACACGCGGAATGGAGGCGAATTTTGTTGAAAAACTTATTGACCGTTATCATCAAATTTTCTTAGTTCAACTTCTAATGTCCGTTCTTGCAAGTCACTGTATTTTAGCGAGACCATCATCCCTTCGTCGGGCACAAGTCATCAGGTACCTATATAAGAAAAACAGCCCCAAACTAAGAAAAGTTGATGCTAACGGTCAATAAGTTTTTCAACAAAATTCGCCTCCATTCCGCGTGTCCAAGATTATGCTTAAATATTTCAAGGACAACAAGATATCATGCCTTTTATTGGAAAACAGGCGGGCGGAGAACCAGTAAAAAGCAAGTGTTCCGGGCAACGGCGTTTATTGGAATGAATTTGAATCGAATGAACGTTACAAGGTTAGCTCACTGAACGAGTGATGGAACGAATGAAAGTATTGTGATTGACTGAGTATAGACTACAATTTTTGTAATACCAACAGTCCCCCTCAAAAATTTGAGTCTTATATTATTATATTATACATTGCAAATCACCAATACATAACAATCATCATCAAATTACAGTTAAATCATTCAATTCACACATATTATAATCTTATCTTAGATTACAATTAACCATTTTAATATGATTTTATTTAATTTACATATTTTAATAATTATTAAGTATATTTACAATAATTTTAATTTATTTCTTAATTCTAGGAACTTCACTGATTGCACCATTTTTGTGAAGATATCAGCTAGTTGGTTTCCTGTGGAAATATGTTCTAGCTTTATTACCTTTTTAGCAATCTGCTCTCTTGTAAAATGAAATTTTATGTCAATGTGTTTTGACCTTTTGTGATTAGTGGGATTATTGGCAATACATATACAACTATTGTTGTCTTCGTATATTACAATCGGCTGTGTTATTTGAATAGCAATACTATTTAATAAGGACTTAATCCAAATTGCTTCTCTCACAGCTTCAAACAGGGCCATGTATTCAGCTTCTGTTGAGGAGGCGGCTACTGTGTTTTGCTTGCGTGTATTCCACGATATTACACAGTTTTCAAACACTTGGAAAACATATCCTGTTGTGCTTTTTCTATCTAGTTCATCGCCTGCCCAATCAGAATCTGCATACCCTACAATCAATTGCCTGTAATCACACTTCTCATAGGTTAATTTTAAATTTACAGTTCCTTTGATATACCTTAACAAATGCTTTAAGCACTTCCATAATTCTGCATTGTTTTACTTTGATATCTACTCAGTAAGATAAGATAAGATAAGATATTCTTTATTTGCACACAAAAATATGGACAACAATATATGCTAATTGCTGCACAAATATCTGGTCGCGTACAAAGCATCGCGTACATGAGGCATCCTATGACATTTCTGCAGGGAGCCTCGTGGTGCTCGTCTGAGTTTAGAGCAGTGTGGTCTAGTTTTGCCGGGAAAGGTGACTTTGAAGGATTACAGTCACTCATGGAAAATTTGCTTAAAACATTTTGTAGGTATATCGATTGATCTAATGTGATAGTGTCTCTAGTCCTTTCTATTCTTATACCTAGGAATAGTTTTATTTCATTTAAATCAACCATATTGAATTTTTGCATTAAACAATCTTTATACAGTTGTAGATTAGTTTGTCTCTTTGTACATAAAATCAAATCATCTACATATAATACTATATATACATTATCATCTATACATTGTTTATCAAGTATGTACAGGCATGGATCAACTTCAGAACTTTTAAAACCTAGTTCTTTGAGAACATGATCGAAACGTTCATACCAGCATCGTGACGATTGTTTTAAACCGTATAATGATTTATTTAGCTTGCAAACCTGATTCGGTTCAGCCGAGATACCTTCAGGTACTTCCATGTAGATATCCTCTTTAAGAACTCCATTTAAAAATGCAGTCTTAACGTCCATGTGATGAACTTGTAAGTCAAACTGATTAGCAAAAGCCAGAATCAATCGAAACGTGGAGATACGAGCTACTGGTGCAAACGTTTCGTCATAATCCTGTTGATATTTTTGAGTAAAACCTCGGGCTACTAAACGGGCCTTATAACGCGAAGGTTCTCCTAACTCATTATTTTTGATCGTGAATACCCACTTACAACTAACTATATTTACATCATTGGGTCTATTTACAACAGTCCACGTATTATTTTTATACAATGAATCCTTTTCATTTTCTACAGCTTTAAGCCATTTATCACTATCACTCCTACCATGTATATCGCTATAGGTACTAGGTTACGATTGAACAGTTGTTAATGACAAAAGATACAAATCTGGATTTTCCATTTTATTATAATCTATTGAGGGTAGTTGGTGAATTCTTTCACTTCGCCTTATTTTATTTGACGAATTGGAATTACTGGCATCCGATTGATCATCGGGAAGAGATTTGCGTTTCGTGCCTGTTAGCTTTGCTGACTTGTTGTTACTGTCAGGCTTACCAACTTCGGCGGACATTTCAGGATTTTGGTTAATCGGCCTTGATTGTTCAAAATTACATTCATCAAATATAATATCGCGGGCAATAAAAAACTGACTATTTTGAACGTTGAATAGTTTATAACCATTTTGTTCATACCCGACTAATATAGCTTTATAGGACTTTTCATCAAATTTAGCCCTTTTTGTTTTATCGTGAACATAGGCCGTTGAACCAAAAACCTTTATGTGACTTATTTTCGGCTTTTTGCCATGCCACTTTTCGTATGGTGTTATATTTGACAGCGCTTTTGTGGGTAGTCTGTTTATTAAATAAGTAGATGTTAGTACAGCTTCGCCCCACATAGATTTATCTAACTTCGCACTTGCGACCATGGTTCGCGCCATTTCGGTCAATGTACGGTTCATGCGCTCTGACACACCATTTTGTTGCGGTGTATATGGCACCGTTAAATGATATGTTATGCCCTTAGAAACACAAAACTCTTTAAACTCATTTGAAAGATATTCTCTACCGTTATCGCAATACAGATTTGTAACCTTTGTATTAAATAAATTCTCACTCTTAGCAACAAAATCCTTAAAACATTTAAGTACCTCTGATTTAGCAGTCATCAAGTATGTTACAGTATAGTGAGTATAATCATCAATAAAAGTAACGAAGTAGTTCTTGTCATCAACGGTGGTTGGTGTTATTGGACCGCAAACATCGGAATGAATAATGTAAAGGGGCCTATTCTGAGTTTTGTTACTCTTATCTTTAGTTTTTGCAAACGGGAGTCGAGATTGTTTGCCAAGAATGCAAGGTTCACAAATTTCATCACTAGGAATAATATCACTAATTAATGAGCAATCATTTTCATCTATCAAACCTTTAAGTGTGTTGAACTTTTGTTTATTAATGTGGCCAAGTCGGCTATGCCATAATTTGTAACAATCAGAGGAATTTTGAGCCAAATTTGAATAACTATTGTTTTCGTTAATTTTGTAAGTCAGTCTGTAAAGGTTGTTAGTATGGTCACCAGTCATAATGCATTTATCTTTGTGATGTACTTGAACACCGTTGTTGGCAAAAACCACAATCATACCTGCTCGTTGCATACGGCTCACAGAAAGTAAATTATGCCGTACATCAGGTGAAAACAATACGTCATCAATTGAGCCACTTATACCTAAGTCTGTTGTTACCTTAATTTGCCCTTTACCGTAGGCTAGGATTGACTCGCCGTCCTTCGCAACGCCGATCTTCAGCGGTGAGGAAAGTTCTGTGTATGACGAAAACACATCCAGTGTGTTCACAATGTGATCGGTAGCACCAGAATCTAGGAGAAAAGAAATTTCTGTTTTAGTAGAATGACTATTTGATTCAGGCAACTTACAATTTGAGAGCATAAAAGCGAAACTTCCCCCGTTATCGTCGCAGGGTTGCACGTGGTTCGCTGCTCGCTTGGGGCCAGCGCTGCCACTAGGCTGGTTCTGGCCGCCGCTTTGTGTCTTCTTGTAGAACCGACAGTCTTTCTTGAAATGGTTGCGCCGCCCACAGAAGTCGCAGTACATATTCGATGACTTGTAGGTAGAATTATGTGGTGCAGGAGTCTTCTTTGGGCGTTTGTAGAAGTTATTTGTATTGTCGTTTCTGTAGTAGTTCTTCTTTGGATATTTTGTCGTATATTTTTCTGTGTGCAGAGCTTTGAATTCGGTGGTAGGTTCTGCTTTTAACTTAACCTCGTGGTCGAGCAAACGTGTCTTCACAAATGATAGGTTAAGATGTTCTTCTCCTAAGGTTTCTAATGCCGTGATCACCCCGTCGTATGATGTGGGTAGTGTTAAGAGTAGGTGTGACACTTTGTCCATCTCGTCGAGCCTGGCGCCAGCGGAAATGAGCTCCGTGATGATGTTGTCGAAACACGTGAAATGTTGTAACAACGTGTTATCGGGTAGCAGCTTTAGGTTAAGTAATTGCTTTCGAAGAGCTAGTTGACTAGCCAAGCTTCGTCGCTCATAGATCTTGTCAAGGTCACATAATATAGAACTGGCCGTTGGTGATTTGGCAAAATTCAAAAATGCGTCACCCAAATATTCAATGAGCGTACCTTTTGCTATTTGATTTTTCTTCAGCCATTCAGCGTCAGGTTTTTCGGGAACCGGGTCGTCAATCACCGAACTCACTTGTAATTCTTCTAGGAGAGATTTGATGCGGAATTTCCAGGTGCTGTACCGTTCGCCATTAAACGGTTGGATGTTTCGTTTGCTTCGCGAATCCATTTTATTTTTGTAGCACAATTTAGCAGTTGGATTTTTATTTTAAAGCACGTGGCCTGGGCCCATAACCTATTGGAAAACAGGCGGGCGGAGAACCAGTAAAAAGCAAGTGTTCCGGGCAACGGCGTTTATTGGAATGAATTTGAATCGAATGAACGTTACAAGGTTAGCTCACTGAACGAGTGATGGAACGAATGAAAGTATTGTGATTGACTGAGTATAGACTACAATTTTTGTAATACCAACACCTTTGGATGGCCAGAGAACTCACCGGCACTTAATCCCATTGAAAATAAGTGGGCCATCGTCAAAGTTAGACTTCGTAAAACGGATTGCACAAGAAAAACTAAAATGATTGAGGGTGTAATCCATACAAGTTTTTTAGACCAGTAAATATCAGAAAACTGTTAAAATCATATCGATTCTATGCCAAAACGTGATGAAGAAGTTATAAAAGCCAGGGAGGACACATTTTCTATTAAAATAACTTAAATTGTATTAATATAAATCAGTTTTTTTATTTTTGAGCCAATAAATGTATTTTTTTCAAATTTTCACTCGTGTTCACATTAATTTGCACAATACTGTAGCTTCGCGATTTCTTCTTTTTCAGCATTGACAACGTCAATTATCTTTGCTTGTGGCTTTAGTGAGCAGGTCACAAGAAAATCTTGGCCTAGAAGCTTTTGTAGTATCCCTTGTGTATGCCTACCCTGTTGGTCAGCTAGGATTATGACCTTGCGTTTAGGCTTTGTTTCCGCTGGACTGTTCATTGTAATGTGTTCGCTATTCGATTCTGTTCTTGATTTTTTTGTATGTATTTCGCTATCATTTGTAGGTTTCGAGCAGCCCATTATCGCTTGAGAAGTCTGTGGTATCATAGTTCGTTCTGGTTTGCTTGTAGTCATATCGTCTTCTTGATGTACATTTATAGACATTGATGTACTCTGGTTAGGTAGGCAACGCTGTATCGGTGTGTCTCTGGAGGCGTCCAATAGGTGTCGCCGCCGTCTACTTCGCCGGGGTGTAGAATGTGGTAGTGTTTTCAATTTTACTTCTTACTTTCTTTAACTTTGTATTAATATATTTCGAGACTGGGGGGTTTGATCCACTGGGTTTCATGCAATTTTTGTTTCTAAAGATACCTTTTTAACGATACCCACACGATGGGGTGAGTCATTGAAGAGTTCATAGTCGAGCTGGCTTCAGTGATCGTAACTGATCACTGAGGTTAAGCAACAACTGGCACGGTCAGCCATTGGATGGGTAACCGATTTCAAGTGTATTTCAAGGTGTTAATCATTTTTTTATCGAATTAACTATAAGGGTAGACTACGGAACCCTAAAAAGATGTTTTTTCCTCCTCAAAAGCCCTCTAGCCTTGTGATGCCCACGGTACTTGTGTGAGTACTTAACAAATAAAGCTGCAAATACCTAACAAAACAATTTGATTTTTTTCACTAAATGAATGCCTACGGTGGTCCTTTCGTTTGGTAGGTATTAAGTAAAAAAGTGTGCTGTACTTTGTGATAGAAGCACATTTGAATAGTACTTGTGTAAGTACCGTGGGCAGCTATAAATATTATTTTTACGATTGGGCATCAGGAGGCTATTATAGGTATCAAGAAGTTATTCCAATTTGAAAAAAAATTGGTTATGATTTTTTGACTGACAAAAGTCTGACTCGGCAAAAATTACTATACAACTAGACTAAGGGCGCCTTCAAATTAGTCGCTAAGTGTCGCGCGACTGCAGCGCTGCAGCAGCGCTGCAGTCGCGCGTTAATAATTTATATGGAATTTAGACAGCAGCGCGGCTGCAGCGCTGCAGCAGCACTGCAGTCGCGCGACACTTAGCGACTAATTTGAAGGCGCCCTTAATTCTCATTTAATTGAGGCTAATTTTATCTTGATAGGCCTATTTGGTTTTATGATACCAACAACTATTTAAAATAAAACCATTTTTGACAAAACAATGTTTTGGATTTCCTCAATTTGGACCCATAATAAAAAAATGTATTAGTTATGAAGGCAATAGTTTATACTTAAGCTTTTATGGATGTTCGTTAATCTTTCACGAGAAAACAAATGTAGATAACTGACACTTTTTTTTAACTTAAATGTGGGCTACTTTTTACTGGGGAATTCTCAAGGGAATATTTTTAAGGCAAAGTGTAACAACAAGCGGGAGTAGTTAGTTACTAATTAAGACGACTGCAGTAACTAGTAAGAATAAGTAACACTTACAAAATGTCTACACCAAATGAACACAAATTTTTAAAACCTTTTTGTTTGAGATTAAAATCTTCACGTTTTTTTTTATAATAACATCATAAAAACTATTTGGCCTATTGAGATCAAATAACTGACAGTGTCGTTGTTTGCGTAAATATAGTGCCACAAACTTATCTGTTCCGGTGAGAGCGAACTAAATTGATCCATATCTCATTACTTACTAATTAATTATATATTGATATAGATTAGATGGTTTTATTAAAACCTCAAGGGCAAATTACCACTACGGGCGAACTTAAAATCTTATATGATGAAGAAATATTAGACATTTACTTAAACTCTCACCGGAACAGATAAGTTTGTGGCACTATAGTGACTTTTGCTGTAAGCCGAAACACAGACTCTTGGAATGACCGAAAATTTTATGGTTTTTTGAATTCTTTAATATCTCTCCGGAGGGAGGAAAATTTTTATTAAGCATTTTCCGAAATCACCACCAACAAAATTAAGATAAAAAAACAGCCGTACGAAAGTGATAAAATATTAAAATTATTATGTTGAAATCCCGTGGTGTGATATGGCAAGTCATTTAGGTGATGGGCATGCCCATCTTGCCCATATGGGTGGATCCGCGCCTGGAAGCTAGGTTCTATATCTTAGGAGATATTAAGGTGTTTGTCGGCATTTTGTGGGTGGAACTATTTCATTGCCCGGCAGTGTATATACAGGGTTTACCGTTATTCAACGTCATGCTGGCATCGGCAGAGGGATATATTTGGGGATATGTACAAAGGCTATATTCGAGAGAGCCAGGTGCAGGTATTTACTCCCCCACAGAGAATAGGATAGGATAAGACGATTTGTATAACCCCCTACCGACATGACGTTGACCAATGGGAGTTCCGGTATATTGAAAAAAGTATATTGAAAATTAATTTAGTAATCGAGAACTCTTCTCATTGTACTTACATACGAACAATATCGTATAATGTGTGTGTGTGTGTGTGTGTGTGTGTGTGTGTGTGTGTGTGTGTGTGTGTGTGTGTGTGTGTGTGTGTGTGTGTGTGTGTGTGTGTGTGTGTGTGTGTGTGTGTGTGTGTGTGTGTGTGTGTGTGTGTGTGTGTGTGTGTGTGTGTGTGTGTGTGTGTGTGTGTGTGTGTGTGTGTGTGTGTGTGTGTGTGTGTGTGTGTGTGTGTGTGTGTGTGTGTGTGTGTGTGTGTGTGTGTGTGTGTGTGTGTGTGTGTGTGTGTGTGTGTGTGTGTGTGTGTGTGTGTGTGTGTGTGTGCGTGAACAAACAAAACAACAATTAGTGGTGAAATGAAAACCGAATCGCCAGGATAAATAAAGTTTTCGGATAAAAAGCCACCTGTGCCACGGGATTATGACCTTAAACTTCCCACACTGAGGGTTCAATCGAGGGGCTTTATCGCGAATCAACGTTGCCTCGTTCGATAAATTTCCAATCAACATTGGTAGTGCTGTTCCCGAAAATGCAAATTCGATAGTATCGATAATGTACTATAGTAGTTTGACAGGTCTCCTAGGATTGATGATGTTGATGATGCGAGTAATGAAAAAGTTTCAGTGTCATAGCACCAAGTTACTCTGACATGAAAAAGTCTAGTTGAATGATGCCGTCTGCAATATAAAAGTTTGTACATTTAACAGCGCGTAAAAATATTACCAATAATTGTCATAAAAAAACGTTATTTTTTTTGGCGCTATTTGAAATGAGGTACCTACTTATTTTTTCAAAAAATGCGTTTCTTAGGTATTGAATTGTTGTTTGTGGAACTTTTTAATTGATCGCGACTGAATGTCAGTATGATCGGGATACCTACCTCTAGTTAAATCCGTGTTGTATAGATTGTAATCGGCAGTGCTTATCGATATCGATAGAAAACAACTGGAGAGCTTCCAACAGCACTAACACAACGGTTTAATGAAATGCCGGGGTACATTGTCCCACATCTGACCCTTTCCGTTACCACACTCCGTCACAGTCGTAGTTTAAAATAACGTTTACTCACATGCAAGGAAAAAGTTTCACTCACAAAATGCCGATACCTGTTCAAATTATTTTTAATAGGTATTTCATTTATTTTGGACACAATATATGGTACTGTTACTGGTTGGAAATATTATTCTGATGCGGTGTTAATTGTACTTCAATATTGCAAACGGCATCATTAAGCTAGCCTTTTCCGTTTGGTAGTAATTTGGTGCTTTCACTGAAACTTTTTCATATTCTATTCTATTCTATTCTATTCTCTGTGGGGGTGTAAGTACCTGCACCTGGCTCTCTCGAGTGGAACCTTTGTGCATATCCCCAAGGTCTAAACTACCTTCCTAAGCTTGGACCATTTCCCACCACGCTGGTCCACTGCGGGTTGGTGGGTTCACATATCTAGATGTGCTAAATCTAGATATGCAGGTTTCCTCACGATGTTTTCCTTCACCGTAAGAGCGATGGTATACATTGTACTTAAGTTAAAAGAACTCATTGGTACATGTCAGCGCCGGGATTTGAACCCGCATCTCTTGATTGAGAAGCGGGCGCTTACCCGACTGAGCTACCACCGCTCTTTTTCATAGCTCGCGTTTGTAAGTAGAGTAGGTATCGGAATCTGAAACAAAACACGGTGCGTTGGTCGTAAGTATACAAAGTATGTCTACAGTCAAAAAGGGAGCGTAGGGACTTTTTACATTGTGTACAGATACCTAATCTTGCCAATTGTCATATCTGTAGGTATGATGTAAATTTTTGAGCAGCATATTTTCATCGGACCCTATCTCACGACTTCAAAGCCGTATGAGTAAGAATTTTCCACAGGCCGGTTTTTTCCACTTTAGCTTTCTACACTTTCTATAGAATGAAGGCCAACGACCACATTGTTCGAGGTTTTTACTGTCCTCAAAGAAAAAAACCGGCCAAGTGCGAGTCGGGCTCGCGCACAAAGGGTTCCGTAGCAGCAAATATAATAAACTTATTATGTCAATTTATACACCTATCACAAAAACTATAAGAGATACTTTGATCAAACCAAAAATCGTTGAAAGAGTTAATTAGCATGCATCACCTCTATTTTTTTTAGAATTTTATACCCCGTAGTTATAAAAATAGAGGGGGGGGGACATACTTTTTACGACTTTGAGAGCTGATATCTCAAAAACCGTTCACTTTAAGAAAAATGTTTTTTAGAAAACTTTATATCATTTTAAAAGACCTTTCCATTGATACCCCACACGGGTATGTACATCGAAAAAAAAAATTTCATCCCTCAGTTACATGTATGGGGGGCCCCACCCCCAATTCTTTTTTTTACTATTTAGTGTCATATTTTTGTAGCGGTTCATACAACACATATTCCCATCAAATTTCATCACTGTAGTACTTATAGTTTCCGAGTAAATCGGCTGTGACAGACGGACAGACGGACAGACGGACATGACGAAACTATAAGGGTTCCGTTTTTGCCATTTTGGCTACGGAACCCTAAAAATGACATTGCGGTCGTCCTTAAAAAAAACAAAGGGAAATAAAAAAAGTCTGTCATCAAAAAAGTAGGCCCTGTTAGTGAAAGTACTTAACGAAGTACACGAAAAAGTTTTTTTATTGTATTTTTTGTGATGCGCTGGCAATTCATGAAAAGTTAAAGAAGCAGATTGCTTATTTTGTTTATTTACGTGTCAAAATAAAGTAAGTCGGTACTTTCTTTTTAATGAATAGAATAGACGGCCAACTGGTGTAGTTGTTAGTGACCCTGACTGCTGAGCCGAAGGTCCCGGGTTCGATTCCCGGCTGGGCAGATATTTGTTTAAGACAGATATTTTTACTCGGGTCTTGGGTGTTGATATTTCTATTTAATATGTATCTATCTATGTATTTGTGTAGATATATCAGCTGTCCGATACCCATAACACAGGCTCTGCCTAGTTTGGGGTCTGATGGCCGTGTGTGAAATGTCCCCAAATATTATTATTATTATTAATTATTTACCGGCTAAAGGAGGGTCCACACTTTATCAATTCCGTATCAGGCCGTATCATGTGTATTTTTATTTAAACAAACAATAAATTGAAATACGAAGCTCTAAAACTAATTAACAACCTAAACTAAAAGATAACCTATAAATATAATACTATTATAAAACTGCCTATCTTAATAAATAGTAAATATTTTCTAGCTCACCGCCATCGTTGGGCAGGGTTCCCAAGAGGCTGGCCGCATTGCCCCGCTGAATGGCGAGGCTTATCCTATGTCCTAGGTATGTGCCAGCCCTTTGGTCGCCGGAGGCGTCGAAGCCGTGTCGCAATTTCTTTGAATATATGTGCGTTTTGCATCCGGCCCCAACGGACCCAGCGGCAGCGTCTCTACGCCGAAAGGCACAAAGTAAGTAGTTAAATATCACGTCAAACGAGCAATCGGGATATGGAAATATGATAGGTACTCGAAAATAATACAAATGGAATGGAATGGATGGTCCCAGATTAAGGCGCTATAATTTCGCAATCTTGACAAAATAGGCTTTTCCAACTGAATTTCGGGATGCTAATTAGAATCTTAGCCAATTAGGAAAAGCAAATAATTCATTAAAGAACCATTAGGAGATTTCGTAAGACGGAAAGCTTAGAATGTAAGCTGTTCATTAAAAAAAACTTTATCGGTGAATATCGGGTAAGGAAATCGTATTTTTAATGCTTGTGGAAGTAAATAAAATAGCGAGTAAAATAAATATTATCTTATAAATCGGATATTGAAAGCTGCTTGATAAAAACCCGTAAAGATAGGATCTAGGGCACATAAGTATTAAGTATCTAATACATAATTCAATTTAACGTATACTTATTTAACAAACTCAGACAGGCTAGCTTAATGATTCCTTTTGTAAGAGCGGTGGTAGCTCAGTCGGGTAAGCGCTCGCTTCTCATGCCAGAGTTGCGGATTCGAATCCCGGCGCTGACATGTACGTACCAATGAGATATTTTAACTTAAGTACAATGTTTACCATCGCTCTTACGGTGAAGGAAAACACATATTTAGCACATCTAGGTATGTGAACCCACCAACCCGCAGTGGACCAGCGTGGTGGGAAATGGTCCAAGCTTAGGAAGGCAGTTTAGACCTTGGGGATATACACAACGATTCCACTCGAGAGAGCCAGGTGCAGGTACTTACACCCCCACAGAGAATAGAATAGAATAGAATCTAGGGCACATAAGTATTAAGTATCTAATACATAATTCAATTTAACGTACTTATTTAACAAACTCCGAAAAAAAATCGCATGCGTGTTGAGAATTGAGGAGGTGGTAGCTCAGTCGGGTAAGCTTCCGCTTCTCACAACAGAGATGCGGGTTCGAATCCCGACCCAGACATGAACTAATTAATTATTTAGAATTTAAGTATAATGCAATTACAGTGAAGTATAACATCGTGACAACAAAGTAACAAAGTCTTAAGGCGAAAGACTTTGATCAGTGTGTCCTACCGGTTATGACCTATGGGGCTGAAACGTGGACACTTACAGTGGGACTGGTTCACAAACTGAAGGTAACTGAAGGAAAGAGCTATGCTTGGAGTCTCTCTGAAAGATCGCATCCGGCACGAAGTAATCCGACAGACAACTAAAGTCACCGACATATCTCACCGAGTTAGTAAGCTTAAGTGGCAGTGGGCTGGTCACATCTGTCGAAGAACCGATGACCAATGCAAAGAAAAGCATGACTCATTCGCCCATCAAACGTCTAGGTTCAGTCAGTGGGCTAAAAAATACTCCAGTAAGTACTAAACCGCTACAATTTATTCAGTTGGTACGTGTTTTCAGTTATTTGAGTAATTTTATGTTAATAGTGTCATAAATAATTATGAAACTCATCCTCGTCGCATATGGTTTCATTACCAGTATTTAAATACATTGTAGGTGTATTTTATAGTCATTTTTTTTTTTTTTTTTTGGAGTGGTGGTAGCTCAGTGGAGTGGTGGTAGCTCAGTCGGGTAAGCGCTCGCTTCTCACGCCAGAGATGCGGGTTCGATCCCGGCGCTGACATGTACCAATGAGTTCTTTTAACTTAAGTACAATGTATACCATCGCTCTTACGGTGAAGGAAAACATCGTGAGGAAACCTGCATATATAGATCTAGCACATCTAGATATGTGAACCCACCAACCCGCAGTGGACCAGCGTGGTGGGGAAATGGTCCAAGCTTAGGAAGGCAGTTTAGACCTTGGGGATATGCACAAAGGTTCCATTCGAGAGAGCCAGGTGCAGGCACATACACCCCCATAGAGAATAGAATAGAATAGAATACAGTCATTTTCAGAATAGGTGCCAATTTCTCCATAGTCTGTTAGAGCATAACCAGGAAGTATTGGTTGACTTTTGACACATCTGACATGAATTTTATATGGAGATAAGGTTTTAAGGTTTTAGATATTTATTTCTCATAAGAACTAATTTATAATTCACTTAAAATGAGAAAAACTATTCTAACTTAACTTAACATGCATTCTTAAAATCTAGTTAACGTAAATCTATATTTAAACAATACAACAAGCCAGGAGACCCCACAAAATTACCTATTACTTATATTAAATTTAAGGTTAGTAGTAGAATTAAAGTACACCTATATTATTAGTCACATATTCTTTTAAACGGCTCTTAAATATTGAAAGTGAAGCTGATTTTTTTATTTCTTGTGGAAGTTTATTATACATCTGTGCTCCTTCAAAAAGTATATTTTTTTTCCCGAACTCTGTTCTTGGTGAGGGTAGTTGCAGGTGATTTTTCGTACGCGTCTGATATTTGTGTTCTCTTGCTTTAAACGATATATTAGAATTGACTAATTTATTTGTAATTTTATAAATAAGAATACACGTTTGGAAGGTATATATCTGAGATATGTGCATGATATTGGTGTCAGCGTAGATTTTTTTCGTCGGTGTGAGATAGTCATATCCAAATAATGATTTAATTAACTTATTTTGGGCCACTTGCAATTTTTTTAGATGTGCTTTGGCTGCTGAACCCCACACTTCTATCAAATATTCAATATGAGGTCTGACTAAGCTATTGTAAATGACATACTTTACACTAAGTGGTAATGAACCGGCAATGCTACGAATCATACCTGTAAGGGATCTAATTTTGGAAATCGTTTTTTCTATCTGTACTTTCCACGTAAGTTTTGAATCAATGATTAGACCAAGGTACCTCTCATGTGTTGTCTTTTTTAAAGTTGTTCCATCTATTGTAAGTGGTGGATGTTCCGGTATTATTTTGTTTTTCGCAGATATTATCATGTAACACGTCTTGGTGGCATTTATCGTTAAAAGATTTCCTTTTAGCCAATCAGATAGACTATTTAAGTCTTCTTGTGCGTGCTTACACAAGGTATGAATATCACGACCATAGTAAAATAAGCACGTGTCATCAGCATACAATGTTATTTTACCCCGCAAACCCAACTCACAGATGTTGTTAACGTAAATAAGAAACAGTAGTGGACCCAAAATTGATCCTTGCGGTACACCGCATTGGATTTTTTGAGGTTTACTCTTGAATTCTCCTATTTTTACCATTTGAGTCCTGTCAGTAAGGTATGATTCCATAATATCGTATGCTTGTCCCTCTATGCCTATGTCCATCAGTTTAAGTAACAGTTTTTTATGGCTAACGGTATCAAATGCTTTTCTTAGATCAATGAAAATTCCGAGTGTTATGTTTTTTTTGTCAATATTGGTTTTTATATCAGTAACTAGATCCACAGTAGCACAGAGAGTATTAGAATGTGGGCGGAATCCGTATTGACTTTGAGATAGAAAGTTGTTATCTGTGAGGTGTTTTTCTAAGCGCGTGTAGATAATTTTTTCCAGTATTTTTGAAGTGACAGCTAAAACTGATACGGGACGATAATCTCCAGTATTTGTTCTACTCCCGGATTTGAATATTGGCGTTACTTTAGCTATTTTCATACTACTCGGAACAATACCGTCTTTTAGACACTTGTTTAATATATTTGTCAATTTGTTCAAAATAATACCCTTTAAACATTTAATACACTTGGTGGATATGCCATCTATACCAGAGCTTGTGTTAGGATCTAACTCATCTATTATTTTATCTACTTCGCTAGGTGTACATTGAGTGATTTCATTCAATGTTGTATAATTTGCATTTTTTCTTATTTTTACGTGTTTGTCGTCTGAATGATAGTTAGATGGTATTTCGTTTGCTAATTTAGGTCCTATTGTTGAGAAAAACGTATTGAAACACTCGCATACCTCATCACCATCCGTTATAGTTTCAGTTTCAGTTTCAAGTTTTACAGTAACACAATTGTCTTTAACTTGATTATTACACAGTTGCTTTATCAACTTCCACATTTTCTTAGGTTTTTGCATGCATTTACTGAATTCTTTTTTATAAAAATGTCTTTTTGTTTTTTTAATAGTTGTAGTTACACGATTTCTTTGTATTCTTAATTTAGACTTTAGACATTCATTATTTGGTTCTATCTTTGCTTTTCTCCACAGATGGTCTCTTTCTGATATTTCCATTATAACTGCTTTATTAATCCAGTCGTCTTGGGGTGAATTGAGTACCTTTATTTTCTTAATAGTGCTTGCTCTTACTAAATCTTTTATGATAGTTTCTAGTGCTTCATATTCATCTTCTATATTATTAATGTCAGTTTCTTGTGCAATTTTGTGCAAGTTTTTCATAGTCAATGGCATTATATTCAGATTTTTCAATTGGTTGATGTCTCATTTTGAGTATTTCGCAATATATTTGTTTATGATCGGACATCGTTGACTCAATAATAGACACATTAAAGTCATTTCCTTTTACATTTGTGTATACATGGTCCAAAATAGTTTTACTTGTTGTTGTTTCTCGTGTGCAATATCTTACGTCAATCTTGTTTAAAATTCTATATCCATTTTCTTTCAGCATATTTTTGTATGATTTAATATGGGTGTTTCTTCTGGAAAGTAGGTCTAAATTAAAATCACCAAGAATCAACGCCCTTTTTCTGCTATTGATCTGAGATTCAAACTCTTCAATAAATTGCGGTATATGTTTGTCATCTGGTTTATATACAGCGCCAATATGGATGGCAAATTTCTCGACAAAAATCCACAAGTACTGGTTACCATCAATGTATTTTGTTTCAGTTAGATTATGTTTTAAACTATTGTGTATGTAGATGGAAATGCCTCCTCCTATTTTATCTTGTCTGTAGTTGTAATAGTGAAAAAAGTTTGGTAATTTTAGCATATTTGCTTCTTCTTCTGTTTTAATCCATGTTTCTGTGATAACCACTATATGTATTTTATGGCGCATGGCATGTAGTATGCACTTAATTTCATCAAGTTTACCATCTTTAACTAGACTTCGAGCATTAGCGTAAAATAACTTTAGTGATGTCGATGATACATCTATATCTTCATGTTTTAATACTACTTGATGTGTGATATCTTGAGAGGTGTGGGATAACTTTGGCAAGTTCAATGTTGTTAGTTTTTTTGATTTTCAATAATGATCGTAGGTACTTCTTTTACATACTTGATTCGTAAATTTTCTTCTCCATTTTCTTGTCGTTGCTGAAAAGTCTCTCTTATTTTATACATATATTGTTTTTGCATTGGTGTTTCGTCGCAGATAATTTTTATATTTTCAGGAAGCTTAGATTTATCTTTTAGGATGCTTATAGCTTCTTCTTTGGTAGAAAATATTACTTTTAATGGACGACTTCTCTCTTTGTTATATCTTCCAATACGGATGAACTTCCGGGGCTCCGGGCAGTTTGGGTTTATCGTTTTCAAAATATTTAAAGCAGCCATTTTATCATGTTCTCTTCGTTCCATTGTTATACTATTGTTGGGCTCTGAGACACCTAATATAATGATATTTTTCTGCCTTAACTGCCGTTCCTGTAGCTCTAATAACATTTCTTCGCAGGTATTGTTGTTTGTAGGTGTATCTTTTTTGACTGTTTCGTTTTGTATAGTATTTATATCTAGTTGCAACTTGCTGACCTTCTGTTCTAGATTTTCATTTACTATTTTTAATTCAGTAATTTCTTTTTTGAGTTCATTGTGTTCTAAAACAAGTAACTCGTTAGATTGCTTAATATCAGTTATTTGATCTTTTATAGATTTCACATCTTGGTTTAGCTTTTCAAAATTGTCATTCTGTGCCTTGATCAAATCTTTGAAGGAGTTTAACATCTCAGCTCGAAAATCATTTAAGGTAGATGCAACATCATAGTCGGCCTCGGGTTGCTTTCGTTTACGCTGCGTTGATGCAGAGCTTCTAGTTTCCATTGGCTTCCGTTTCTCTGGGCTTGAAGCGCCCTTCGGAGGGGATCTTTGAACGCTCATTTGAATAAAATCTCAATATTAAATTCGCACCGCAATAAAGGCCCCTTAGTTTTGTACCGGTTAGCGGTTGGCGTCGGAGGCGTTAGTATGGAGCAATAAGTACAGTATTTATAAGAAAATAATGGAATTGCACACCAATAAAGGCCCACAAATATCGGCTCAAAGAAGCTGTGGGAAAAACGTCGTAAGCGCCATGCAATACGCGTCGCTTACGCGTTTTTGTAAGACGCACTCGATATCACTCACTGTAGGTAGTTTTTTAATTCAACTTTTGTTTTCTTTGGATTTATTCGCTTAGATAAAGTTCTCTGGTAATAACAAATTACACACTTGCACTGCACATATGTTACGCAATAGTTTAATGTTTGTCTAAAGATTTTAGAGTTACTTTTAGCAATAGAAATCGAATCGTAAATTTTATGGGAGCGATTGACTTGCTGCTTGTTTCTTTCGCCGCGCGCGTACTCTTACGAGATGACGTTTAATTCATTAATCAATCCCTGTCGGTTAAACCGATTATGGAGAAATTGGCACTAAATGTAACAGTTTGAAGCTAGAAGTATAATAAGTAGGTAAAATACATGTGTTTAAGATAGTACATAATGTACTGGCCCTAAAGGTAACCGTCCACCATTCGGTATCGTTTACGTATCGGACTAAATGGATTTTCATATATTTTATGGAGAAACGGCGTCGGCAATGCCGATGAATGGTGGGCGCACTTGTGTGAATTTATATACAAAGAATACTGAAAAATACTGAAAGGTGGATGTTACTTCTTAGAGTGCCGGTAACAAACATAAGTAGGAACAGTGCCACAAACATATCTGTTCCGGTGACAGCTTACATAAATGTATTCTATACTATGATTCTATAAGATTTTAAGTTTGCTCGTATTGTTAATTCGCTCTAGCGGTGTTAATAAACCCATCTTATGTTTTACAATATACAATTCATTAGTAAGTAATGAGATATGGATCCATTTAGTTCTGTATATAAAGTTTGATTAGGTTGGTTACGTGATCGTATCTCACGCTCTCACGGGTGTCCCACGCTACTCTCACGTGGGTGTCCCACGCTACGCTCACCTGCTCGTATTCTAGTGTACACGTGTTTTAGTTGAGATAAAAACACACAGAGTAATATTCGAGCTGAAACAATGGCGACAGAGCAAACTTTGATGCGGCGCTGTTCAACATAGACTTATAAACGTAGAGACCTGGATATTTAAGATATCAAAAGTTTGAAAATAACTAAAACTAGGTTGGTTGCAAGAAATTGCTTCTTGGCAATAAGCCCGCCTCTCTATACACTACTTTCGAGTCCATTTTTGTAACTGTTGATTTTATTACACGATAAAGTGTTTATAAATAAAAAGATAAATAAAACAACGACATTTTAATACGTACTAGATTAAGTGTTAGTGCAAAAACACGTCTCGAAAAAATAACACCCTACTTCAACCACTGAGCTCTTATTTGGAATGAGTTCATTTAGATGATTTGTGTCTTTATTTTTTACTAGCTGTGCCCGCGCGCTTCGCTTCGCCTTAAAAAGTTTTCCCGTGAGAATTCCGGGATAAAAAGTAGCCTATGTTCTTTCCCAGGGTCTAGACCGTATGTGTACCAAATTTCATTCAAATCCGTTCAGTAGTTTTGGCGTGAAAGAGTAACAGACAGACAGACAGACAGACAGACAGACAGACAGACAGACAGACAGGCACAGATACTTTCGCATTTATAATATTAGTTAGGATTAGGATAGTTAGGATTCGTACAATGGTTGTCATTAGGTTGAACTTCAAACGGTTTGACAATAAACAAAACACAGACATTTTTTTGCTTAGTTTTTGTTATGTGTTACTATATCTAGTTCGTATATCGTTAATCTAAGACCCCACACAATATTTATTATCATGCCAAGAACAAAGCACCACAGATTAACGTGCCTTCCGATACATAAAGGAGCTCTACTCAATAACAATATTTATAACTACACTATGTACTGACTCAAGTGTTGTGTATGTAAGTAGGTATGTATATATATACTCGTATGTATGTACTCTGCCAATATCCGAAAATCGGTCAAGCTATCTTCTAATAAATTTCGTGCTACAGCCGCGCCTTAAGAACAAAATACTGGTAGAAGTGAAATCAACACTACACATGAATTTGATACACCAATTTAATAAAACGAATTTGATGATTCCAGATTTGCAAGTGATAGCAATGTCAGTCTTCTTCATAGTCGATTAAATTTTGGCTAGTATAGTTAATCTGACTATTGCCCCAAAAACGTAAATATTTTGTTCAAATTCTAAATTAATTTCAAAAAAGGAGCCATTAATTTACTTTCGGAATTTTGTGAGTTTGTAATTTACGGTATATTTAACGTAATTTCTCTTCTCCCATACTACATGTTCTGTAGGTGTGTACCACCACGCCTCCAGTCATTAGTCATAGTATAATAATACAGTCCAGTCATCCTATACACAGGGTGTCCTAAAAGACAACGTCATCCCTTATGTTAAGGTTACGTGGCGACACTCGATACAAATTTTGAAAAACTTTGGCCGGAAAATTTAAAAACTGTTTTTGGTGCCTATATTATTTTCTGTACGTAGGTATTTAAAATTTGTTTATGCGGAGAAAAAACTCACTGTCCGTACGTATAACACTCATTAATCACATCACTTATGAACAAAAGTGGTTACTATAATATAGTGTACCATAAACTAAATAAACAGCGTAATTATTGAACCTCTCCTACTTTTGGAATTTATTCATTCAATTTAATACATTATTTCAATTTATATCCTTTATTAGTAAAATAAAATTTAATAGCCTTCATTTTCAGATCAAAGGCTTGTTTTCCGACGCTTGAGTGTTGAGTGGCAACGCCTCCCACTCCCCCACTCTTGAAATGCGATTTACACCATCGATATTTTAATACAAACAAGATTGACTGTCAGTGCAAAAGTAACGTCTCGATAAATAAAACCCCGCTTCTGCATCTGAGCTCTTATTTACAACTAGCTGTTCCCGCGCGCTTCGCTTCGCCTTAAAAAGGTTTTTCCCGTGGGAATTCCGGGATAAAAAGTAGCCTATGTTCTTTCCCAGGGTCTAGACCGTATGTATACCAAATTTCATTCAAATCCGTTCAGTAGTTTTGACGTGAAAGAGTAACAGACAGACAGACAGACAGACAGACAGACAGACAGACAGACACAGTTACTTTCGCATTTATAATATTAAGTTAGGATTAGTTAGGATTAGGTCAGTTTAAAGTTTCGTGACTTTCTTAATTAGTACAATGGTTGTCTTGTCATTTGGTTGAACATTAACGGTTTGACAGTAAACAAAAAAAAAAACATACGTACAGACGATTTGAGAACGTCCTCCTTTATTCGAAATCGGTTACAAATACGGTATTTTGTTTTTTTCATAAGTATGCCAGTCCATCTGGTTCTTAAATTGATAGACTAAGGTTTCAAGTGTAGTAGCGTTGCACATTGAATTCACTATCGCTGGAAGCAATGCTCGCCCTGACTCGCCGCCATAAATATTCAACATCATATCGGATTGTATAAAGAGAAACACGAGGCGAATATACAGGCCATAAATTACACAATAGTGTACAGGGTCGGGTTTTATTAAAATCACGAGCAACGATAAAGTTGCGCTTACAAAAAGCCGACACATGTAATTAAAATTTTAACACTTTTTTTTTTGTTTTTGGTTAGTAATATTTTGATGCGATGATAAATTTAATGAACTTCAATATTGCAGACGGGGTCATTAACCTAGTCGTTTCCGCTTAGGAGTAATTTGGTGCGTCTCACACTGGAAGTTTTTCATTGCCCACGAGTGTGTATATACGATATACATCTATTATTTATTATTACATCTTCTTCAGTTTGCGGTGTGAGTACCTGTAAATCACTTACTAAATCTGTTAATCACTTATTAAATTCCACCCTGTATATATCAATGTATGTACTCTACCACCGCTTCCAGAGCCCAGATTCGATTATCGCATGAAAGAAAATAATGTGTTTTAGCCGAACAATTAAATAATATATTTTTATTGTTAAGTATATAATATATTATATTGCAACTAGCTACTACCGGAAAGCTTATTATTGCTTTTCCTTGCCAAAAACATGTTATTTTTTTATCACGAAAGCCTTTTTTTAAAAAATAACAGAGAAATTGAGAATTTTATTTTGGTACATTTGGTTTCTACTTACCTCATCATCATCATCATCATCAGCCTATAGCAGTCCCCTGCTGGACGTAGGCCTCTCCCTAAACACGCCACTGGATGCGATCTTTAGCTTTCCGCATCCAATCATAACCAGCCACCTTTCGCAAGTCGTCACCCCATCTAGCCAGAGGGCGTCCCACACTACGTTTGAATAGTCGCCTGCTAGTTCTACATAACTACCCACTATTTTATTCATTTCTATAATTTTAGTGATGTTGTGTGACATGATAATTCAAAATAAATCTCAATATATGCATAAAACCTAATCCTGACTCCTAAAATCCTCAATCCTGAATGTGAAAATGAACTAATGACTGTCAAAATGTTTCATTGAATATTTGCGCCACCTCTATGAGTTCTCAACTCTACCTGAGATTAGTCGTTCGTGTTTCATATCAGAGGTATTGCTGCTTCGGATGTCGCCGGCTTGTCGATGGAGCGTCAGCCACCGGTACCGACAGCAGAACAAACTTCTTATTCATAGCCATTGACTTATATACCTATTATTAAAAACGTTTAAAATATAAATTTAAAAATTTCGATACCAACTCTTTTCTTTCACTTGAAACCCGCCGTGACATGAGAGACCAGATGTTTTTGCACAAAATTATCAACAACCATATTGACAGTCCATACCTACTTGGTAAAATGGTTTTGTACTGTAAAGGCAACTCCCGCCATCCAAAGACCTTTGTTATTAAAAACTGTAGTAGTAACTATACTAAAAACCGCTTCGCTATAAGAGCTTGCGAAAGTTACAATAAATCACATCATAAAACTGATATATTTAGCGAAAATCTCATTAATTTTAAGAAAAAATTATTACTAACTTAAAAATAGCGTAGTAGTAGATTTGTCTGTGAGTAACTTATCATATAAATACATAGTACATGGGTAATATACCTAATTATATAATTATTATATAAGTACCTAATTATAATGTTGTCGTTCTGTTGAACTTCTTAACTTTATGCATCTTAAGCAGTTCAGTGATGTTCTGAGTATTTAGTAAAAAAATAGGTGTGAAAACTTTATTGGCTTGTGTGTAAACCTTATGTTAATTTATAATATGTAATAGTATAAGCTGTTTGTTTTCCAAATAAAGAAAATTAAAATTAAATTAAAATTACTAGCATAGCCCTTTCTTTATTAAGGCGCCATTAGACGATGTTTAGACCATAGAAGTAATTTATTGCCTCAATTTAATTGTATGCAACAGCCAAACCTGCGTTGTGTACCTAATTGCCGCTTGAGGCTGTTTTTAACAGCATGCGGATTTCATCACGCACGCGGGAAAAAGAGAGGTAAGTAAGTATTATAAGTTTAACGTGTCTGTTTATGTGTGAGTGCGCATCTGTCTGTGATAGCGTAGCTAGACGTAGACAGTTGCACAGATTTTCGCAGTAGTGCAAAAGAAATTTGAGCAATTTCGCCACTAAACATGCATAGCCTATTGTTTTTGTTCGACCTGGTTGAGTAAGTATGTATTTATTGAAAGTATTTATTTACTATGAAAAGTTTTTTTGCGATTTTACAATTGGCCATACCTGGTACGAGTATAGGGTACATTCATCGGGAATTCTTAAAATGTCACCCTGTTTATTATATTTAAAACTTGTTTCCAGGTTTTAAACTTATGTTGTTGCTATCACTACTTATCTGTTTCCGTACTATTCCAGAGTTGTATTTTCGTTCTGATGTAGAGTTTTAAATGCAGCACGAAATACATTTTGAATTAATATTATCACTATTAAGTATATTATAGTATATTTTCATTGCCCGTGAGTGTATTACTTAACGTTTACGTGAGCACCATAAACTATGGATATTTTTAGGCGCTCCGCTCACTGCTAGAGAGTCGAGGCGGCGTCGTGGCGGCGGCGACAAACATTCTTCACTAATATTTTATGTATTCGACGACAAGTATTATTATTCAACTGATGTGGCGAAAAATTTCAGTATAGGTATGTTATAACAGTCGAAAAAATATCAAAATCACATAAAGGGGAAACAATTTACTTATCTAAAAGTGAGTACATATTATGAACAGGCTGAAGAAGATAACTGAATGAGTAGTCTAACCACCGTTTCCACCCAGTTCACAAAACCTGAAAGATAAATGAACGCATTTTCCACTCGGGCTATTCAAAATACAAATTACTTTTGAAGTGTTTTCCGAAATAATCGGGGGTCACTCTTGCTAGGGAAAAACTTAGTTTTGGATGGGTAGTGCGTTAACACGACTCTATGCTATGAAATGAAATCGTTTATTTTTTCGACGTAGAATATTACAATTACTTGTCAAAAGTCATAATATTACTCTACCACCATTTCACAGAGGCCCCGTCATTAAGGAGGAAAGAAATGGCGAAAGGAACTCCTCGAGCATCTTTTCAACATATTCTACTAAAACTATTCTATTCTAATTTCTGTATGGCTTAAGTACCTGCAACTGGCTCTCTCGAATCGAACCTTGGTGCATATCCCCTAGGTCTAAACTGCCTTCCTAAGCCGATGGCATGGAAGCTTTAGTACTTAATCTAGTTCGTTCGTTTTGTGTGAAGCTAAAGTAACCCGCCAGTTAAAAAGCCTTCACACACAGAAAGCGGCTACTGCGGTAATCGGTAAAGAAAACGTTTTTGGAGAGCCGAGACCGAAATATCTCAATCTCATATCATCTTAGTTTTCAGTCCAAAACCCAAAAAGTACTAAGCACTACTGTACTAGGTATATATACTCTGTCCATGATATTATTGGTTTCTTGACAGTCGAAATCCCATACATATTTGATGACTGCAAAGGAAACCCAACTTAACTTACCAGACATAAGGAAACGTCATGAATAGAATAACATAGTGGAAGCTCTATAAGAGCGTAAATCTCTATATCAAAGAAAGAAAGAAAGAAACATTTATTTGACACACTGAACAACAAAAATAGAAACAAAAAGAAAAATAATTAAAAAACACAAAATCACTAAAGCGTATATCTGCCTAAATCACTATAGCTTATCTTTGGAAAGAAGCCCTTATAATATGGCCTGACCATCAAAACAACGAAGTTAATAGAACCGTGACTTGCGAAAACTAGCAAAATGATTAATGTTCGTTTCATAGTGAAAAATAAAAGGTCTTTTACAAGAATATTTCACCCCTTTTCGTGCCAGCCTTGAAAGTTTCGTAGGGATTCAAAATGTTGGGCGTTTGTAAAGTTTTTTTTGCCTTACAAATTCATTACATTTTTTACATAAATATGTAAAGAAAACGTATCCGAGGTCATAAACCCAAGTTAAGATTGTTTACCTTTTATGCAAGTATGAAATAAATGGAGTAGGTATAAGGGTTCAAATCAACCGTTAAAAGTGGATTATCTTTTTTTTATTGTAATACAGTGGGGCTACCGCCACCGAACATTATGAATTAACAGAGCAGCGTCGCTCGCTTGTCAAATCTGACGTAACTTGTATGAATCTGACAGATTTCAGTCAGTGGCAGTCCTCTTTATTAGTATCTATTTTACAAAAATCCCTCATAAGCATAATTTCTTATACGTGTCAGCGTTTTTACTGGTAATCGCAAAAAGTATTAATATAATAGTGGGACTCATTTGGCTCCGCAAGCCACTAACGTTAGCTTAGCCAGTTTGGCTGCCTACAGCTCGTGCACTGTAGCTTGTACGGATGTACAGTAGGCAAGAGATTTTAAGTAGGTACATATGGTATACTCGCAGCCAAAACCCTTTCTGTAAAAAAACACAAAAAAACTTTAAACACTGTTTAACAAGTGTTTAAAGCAAAATTTTACAGATTTTGTAGGCGTTTGACTACTAATCAAACGCGCTAAACACTTGTTAAATACTGTCTAAGTTTTTGTGGTAAGGCCCTTTAATTTTAAGATTCACTGTGATGGGGTTGGTACCCTATCACCTGCCAGATTTTGTATGATTATATTGATAACATAATTATTATTTAATTCATCTTAGAAATTAGATACTGTAAGGTGCTCGATGTAAAACTTCCTCTTACAAAGACTTACATTCTTATTCAAAGGTATAGGACGTTTTAGCTATTGAACTGTTTACAAATTGTTCCTCATCTATTTCTCCAATAGTAAATATATTTTGTTTAACAAACGCCTTTTAATTTAAAGTATTTATACTCGCACAGGACCGGAAGAGATGGCGTGATAGGGAAGAGACTTATACCCAGCAGTGGCCAGATATACGGGCTGAAAATGATTATGATGATGATAGTCAATAAACAGTGATCCGGTTGTAGATTAAAGCAAATATAATGGGGACCATTCCCGTTACCAATTTCCACGTCTATTTAAATAATAAAACAGTTTTCGTAGATTTTCTTAACTGCCTTGCAGGTAACAGCAGCTAAGTATACTTTTTGGTAACGTAAGAAAATCTACGAATACTGTGGGACCTACTACCACCGAACATTAGCAATAATCAATCCCTAAGCTCCAATTTCACAATAGTCGGTTATATCGTAACCAGGGAAAGTTTGATCAATTATACGTCATATCCATATTAAATTCTTGACAGATGTATCAAAAGTCAAGCAATAGTCCCTGGTTATAAGCTCTAACCCACTATGGAGTAATTTGCACTAAGTAGCGTCTCTCGCTTGCCAAATCTGACGTAACTTGTATGGATTTGGCAGATGTTTGACGAGCGAGCAACTCTGCTAATTGAATTTTTAATTGCTAATGTGTCGGTAGTAGTGATACGGTAGCTGTTTGTAAGTAGTAGTAGTTTGGTACTTTGTTCATTCACGTGATCTATACAGGATGTTCCAAAAAGGGTATACTAAGCCGAAACCTACATGTGCAGCATGTTATATCTAAGCCCGAAACTGAAATCAGAATTTGAAAATTCGCGAAAAAAAAATTCATTTTCCATAGAAACTTTGTTGGTCACGTGACTTTTACTATGGAAAAAAAAAATTTTTTTTCGCGAATTTCCAAATTCTGATTTCAGATTCGGGCTTAGATATACCATGCTGCACATGTAGGTTTCGGCTTAGTATACTTACCAATTTTGCAACACCCTGTATATTTTGTGTATTTTAAGTATACACGTAGTAAAGACCTTAGACAGGTAGAGGTGTCCGGTAGTGGGTGGACGAGGAAGATCGAAGAAAAATTGTTGTGGCGCTGCAGCAGTAGACGATCACGGGTTGATGATGATTATGATGATGACCAGGGACGAAACAAACATAGTATAATAAAATAGCTACGTTTAATGCGGTTGTCTGGCAGAGATCGCTTTTAGTGATAAGACCGCCTTTTGTACCCTAATTAAGTATCATTTTGTTAATTTTATTATTCTGTTTTGGTATACTACAAATAAGTGTATTCTATCTATCTATCTAATATAGTAGAGGTGTTTGTATAAATAAATCATATTCCGAGCTTCCATGTGGTCTTTCATAGGATTGAGTGGGTTTCTCTAAGGTACTGCAGACAATGCTCTTTGATAGGTTATTATTAGGGCCATGGCACATTATGACGGAACGCAGGGCTGAGGATTTTTCACTGTCAGACTATTATCGACAGAAACCATTTATTTGATCCATAGAAATAAGGCTAAGCGCGAAATCCGATTCTCATAGCGCTATGTTTGTCGCAGTTTTTTAACGTATTAAATCCCGATGTATTTTCAAAAGCGCTATTTCAAATAAGTGTCGTAAAACATACACATACAGAGGAAGTAAAAACCTCCTCATTTTTTCGAAGTCGGTAAAACAATTAAATCTAAAATGGCGCTACCTTTCACACGTAGTCTCTTCGAGGCATCAAGGCATTAATTATTCTGTTAATTAATTTTCGAAATTATTAATTAATAATATTAAATAATTAATGCGACGCGTCGTATGTGCCTGGGCCCTAACACCGACACTCGAGCATATTCTACTCTGAGGGTTAATTTAGTAAGTGCCTTATCGTACTTAAGATTTTATTTATTCATTCATAACTTACACTTAGTGACAGTTTTTTGATCCGTAGTTAACTCAACCATTGGTAAAAAATTAAAACAATATTTAAAAAATCAACAAAATGTGACTTAACCGATGGTTAAAGTTTATTATGGATCAAAAAACAGGCCCTTAGTAACTTTATGGCGAAGCGGTTAGTAACTCTGACTGCTGGTTTGTTGGAATCGAAGCTTTGTAATGAATTGTATCTAAGTAGGAACTTTGACAGTTATTAATTATTATTCATTATACAATGCACATAAAAGTGCAGCAAAACATTGTACCATTCCAACCCACTCGCGCATCCCTTCTTTCACAACTTAAGTTATGTAAGCAGAAACAGGAAGCACAAGAACTAAGTAGCCTACTTCACTAAGTCACCCACCAGGAAACACTGCAAGAAGTCTCCAAGTACCTTCTGTGCTTACTGACACAACAGCTTGGTTAGTGGAACAGGGCAGGGGCGTGTTATCGGATATCCGAAATGCGATTATGAAATTGACAACGTTCGGTCGTACGATATAAGGCGCTTTTCCTTATAAGTATTGTATACCAACTAGTTGTAAGTCTTTTTTTTTAAGTCGGCTCAGGAGTTCTTGCCTCCGTTCTTCTCCTTACACAGAAAAAGCCCCTTATCCGAACGGAGAGTAGTTGATAAAAATTGACGTTCATCAGATTTTTTTTTATTTAAGTATACGATGAATAAAAACATTTGACTTTGCCCACTGCGGAGCGCCTAAAAGTATCTTCGTTTTTTTCAGTCCTTGTTAACAATTAACCGATATATTTATATGTGGCGCAGTCACATAAATCGCGCTGATTGTAGGGCAAAGCATTATATTCTAGTAAAAAAACGTGTACTTAGTAAGTTATTTTTTACCCTCCGAAATTATCTGGTAAAAACGCTGTAAAATTGGCAATATCCAAATTATTTCCTCAATGGTACATTAGACTTCATGCTAAATGCATGGTATTCAAACTCAACTCTTATGGCATTAAATAATAGACTCCAAATTATACCTATCGTCCCCAACAGTACTTCCCTAAGTATTCAGACTGTAGGTGTGAATTGTGTGGATTCCTTTGTTAATGGCTCTGTTTAATTATCTTAACGATCGTATGGAGAATACCCTTTCTAGTTATACACGCCGTCTGTGCCAAGCTTAGTCTCTTGTCTTCTATCTGATATAATATAGGTATTGATATTACACTGTATTAATATTACGGGTATTATATTTTAACAGCTGTTCCCGCGAGCTTCGCTTCGCCTTAAAAAGATTCCGATCCCGTGGGAATTCCGGGATAAAAAGTAGCCTATGTTCTTTCTCAGGGTCTAGACCATATGTATACCAAATTTCATTTAAATCCATTCAGTAGTTTTGGCGTGAAAGAGTAACAGACAGACAGACAGACAGACAGACAGACACAGTTACTTTCGCATTTATAATATTAGTAAGGATTTGAGGAACTGTGTGACGTCGCAGTTCCTTCATACTTTCTTATTAATAATAATATCCTGTATAAGTAATACGAGTAATATAGGTATTATGTACTTACTATCTATATATCTGTGTAGATATATCAGCTGCCCATATTACAGGCTCTACCTAGCTTGGAGTCGGATGGCCGTGTGTGAGATGTGCCCGCATATTATTTTTATGTATCTTATAACGGCGAAAAGTTGGAATTAATTAACAACCAATAAAAAATCTTTGTGGTTTGGAATACTGATAAAATAATATGCATTTTGGCAACTCTGATCTGTTTTCCTATCAATCACAGCAAATGACAGAACTGGGAAGGTAGGAACTCTAGGTGGAATGATTTAACTGTGCCTTTTGTCATCCGTCTGGCCATTTATGTTTTACCATCTGACTGCAACATATTGAAGTGTACAATATTTAAATATTAGATACTGGTGCACTGGCGGTACGTCAGTTTTATTAACCGATCAGCTAGATAACCTAACCAACGTTAAAACCCCCGACCTTAAAGTACTATGCCCCCAACATTCAACAGTAAAAGTTGCATAACTTATGAACGGCTGAGACAGTTTTGATAAAATATGACATTCGAGGTATCATTACCTAAGACACAAAACAACAAACCGAATATCTGTGTGTGTGCTACGCCACCACAGACAGATACACAGACACGATTAACTTATTACACCCCTCTTTTCCGTCCGGATTTTAAATCGCGCTATAATTCGGATATCCGTCTCCTATCCGTAACGTCACTATAGCAACTGCAACGTTTGCGTAAGAAAGTTGGAATGTCTGTGTTGTGAACGTGGGACGGCCTCTGCGGTGAGCTCTTAAAACTTAACTCGGAGGGGGTCCCACTACACGACATATTTTGTGAGTTAGGTTACCCGCACACCGACTTTTGTGGGAGAGATAATCGGGCCAATTATTCTTTCTTCTGTTTACACAAACTATATAATTTAAACATTACTTTTATGAATTACATTTTGTATGCGATGAGGTCTCTCACCATAGTGACTAACCTGAGCCCTAAGCGTCAATTCACACGTACCACAACCACACCACGTCGCAGCGACATAATGTGGTCAAGCTGTGGTTACGTGTGAATAGTGTGACAGCGGCTTTTTGCAGTTGCGTTGTGGCAGCGACAAAATGTCGATGTGGTTGCGTTGTCGTTGCCGTTGCGATGTGGTTGCGTTGTGGTCGTATTACACAGGTGGTCGATGACAACGGCAAAATGTGGCACGTGTGAATTGGATTATTCATTTTCAATACAAAATATACGCCCGACCACATGGCGTGGTTGTCGTGTGGTTGTGGTTGTGGTGTGGTTGTGGTTGTGGTACGTCTGAAGTGACCCTAATTCTCATATGTACAAAATTGATACAATTGATGTCTCCCCATAATCTTTCACGTGGACCAATTGTCATAAATAAACGAGCATTCCTATTCATTCAGTGAAATCGTACCAGTTCATAAAATTCTGCCTGCTAAGGCTGAACTTCAGGGGGTATTCAATAGTATTATTAAATAGTGGTACCATTTTGATATCATTTGATACCACTATCCTACTCCACATTCAACTTCAACTAGCAGGAAGGATAACGGCCACAGTTTAGCGCACGTATAAAACCGTTTTATCTTTTTGTCCCGAACATTTGTATCAGCGGGCGCTGCGGCGTTCCGGGTGGCGATTCTAGTGGCATAGTAGATTTATTTTCGTACGACTTTTATAATACGATAAAAATAATATGAAGAATACAAAAATATAGCTAGGAAGTAATGTGTTAATGTTAATTCAAGTTCCAAGGAAAAACTCCTCCAAAAATCATTTTCTTTTCTGAAAAGTTACTTCTTTCATGTCAGAGCTAGAAGTCAGTCGGTCCACAGGAGGTTTTCAAGGTACAGTTGACACGTCATTCGGGGAGGCTCCTTTCATGCATCTCCATTTTGAAAATAATAAGGTTTCTCATGACCAGTCAGCTTTTGCAACACCCAGGCTTGCTGCTCTAGTTTACTTTTTTTATTTTTTTTTGAAATCTTTGTTTACTGACGCTATTTATTGTGCGTCAACCTTTAAACTTTTAATTATTTTACCACTTTTTTATATAAACAAAAATATTAAAGATTTCTTTTATCAATTCTATTAGCAATAGGTAGGGGGGAAATAGCTCTAGTTTACTTGGGCCTAGGCTGGTTAAGCTGAAATTTTGACTTGTACAGGAACTTCACACCCCCTGAATACAATATAACTAGAGTAAGGGAATTCAAGGGGAATTCGTGTATAATATTTTTAACTTATAAAACTTACTTTCCCCAAGTTTTACCCAGTCTCTCAGAATAGCCCCCCCGGTGTGACCAACCTATCAGTGGAAAGCTGCCGCAGAATAAAAAATGTGGTATTTTTTTATCAATTCGGCCTCCCTCGTTCCGGCCACGCAACATGAGGCTAGTGTCAATATCCACGCTATTGTACTATGTAAACGCAATATTAAGTTAAGCAAATATGTATTATTCATATTATAATAGGAAGGTATTTAAACGACAAAAACGCGTGGTCTTGTCACCTTAGTTAAGGCTGTTGGAAAAATGAAATGGATATACTTAAGTAAAATAATTATACGAGATATAAGTAAAATTGTACCAGAGAAGTTGCCAAGAATTTAAAAGATGCTCAAGGAGTTTCTTTCACCATTTCTTTCCTCCTTAATGACGGGGCCTTTAAGTTATGGTGGTAGAGTAATATTATGATACCTGCACTACATTTGAAGTAAAAAATCCCACGGGAACGGGAATTAGCGGGAAAATCCTGTAAAAAATTTTGTATGAAAAATCTAAAGTTAGACGCTTGAAATTTGGCATGCAAGTACCTTAATAAACTTAACGCCTAGTTACAACAGAAAATTGCCGAATTCCCACAGGTATGGGAGTTAGCGGGAAATAACATTTGTATAGTAAAAAACTAGTACAAAATACACTCTTATAGGTAGAAATACCGTAGAACCATTTATGATTATTATTCTCACTGAAAACCATCATAAAATAGTTCCCAAAAGACCACTTGATCACGCCAAATTCCGTATTAAATCAACAGTCGCCGGGCCATTCCTAGCTAGTGCAAACTTAGCAAGGTCTACATACAGGGGGCTCATTGAATCCTCGTTTGAAGACACTAGCTGTTGCCCGCGAGCTCTGCTTCGCTTTAAAATAAATTATCTAAATATCATTAATATCCCTCTCCTGGTACTTACCTACCCCTCTAGCATTTTTTTTGCCAAATTGGTTTAGCCGTTCTTGAAATATAAATATTGTAACTAACACGAATGAAGAATCCGACTGAAATTTAACAAAATGACAATTTCCATGAATTCTGAACGTATAACACCTTTTTATGTGATTTTTATACATCTGTCCGTTAAAAGGGCAGTTCTTCTTTTTAACCTACATAATGAGTAAAAAATTATCCCAAATTAAAAAAAAAACTATAGCTTTTTGGTGAACTCTTATCATTTTTATGATAGCTTCATGTCTATTCTATCGAAAAAGGTGGTTGGCCGCGTAGTTTACCAATTTTTTCAATATTTTAAGGACATAATACGTGGATAAGGCACAAAAAATTACACCTTCGTCACATTATCTTTTATTTTTTTTTAACGAGATAGTCTTCGTCGTTTGAAATGAAACTTTTTTGATACGCTAATAAACAAAATACCATTTTAGAAAACATATGAAGGAATGGATTTTTAGTAATAACAAAATATTTATTAAGTAGTTATTACCACTCTGTCACAATTTCAGCTAAAATGAAGCTTGTTTTTGCTATAAATATTTTTTCGCTGCTAATTACAGTAAAAAATTAACAGCATAGACGTTAACATCAATGACTAAATTTAATATGATTTTTCCAAAGTTGTACTACTTATAACATAACATATAAACGACCAAAAATAAGTTGACTACCAGGAGACACCAATCGTTACAAAGTGGTAAACGATGTGACAGAGTTGTTATTCTATTAAATATTAGGCAGGGTTTTGGAATAAAACAGTTTTATTTAATAAGAATAATTTAGTAACTTACATATAAATCATTATGGTTTCAATTTAGTCAAAGAATTAACTGGAGACATCTTTATAATTAGTATAACTAATTAAAATCACACTTGAGAACCTCTGGAGACTGAAATATCCGTATTTCAGGAACTTAAAGGACAAATTTGTTCCAACTACATAAATTAATGTTTATCTGCACAAATAATATTTTCGACAAACTAAAATTTAAGTAATATAACGAAAAATTACGTAATTTCTTAAAGTTTTAATCAGCCATATTTCGAAAGTACAGAAGTGGCTCTTAGAACTTGAAAAACTATTTTTTTTCCTTTTTTAATTACCTTAGAAGCTGGAAGGACTTTAATGTAATCATCAAACATCCGACAAATCAATCTCCACCATATTAAACAGTCTACCACATTCATCGTCTGTTCTTGAGAACAATAGCACGAAATCACCTTTTTCACTAACGAAACTTGTTATTACTGCAGCGCAAGTGTATTGGAAGTTCCTTTCGCTTCGTACTTTAACCAAAACGTGTAGTTTCTCTTCAATTTTTCGTTGATGAATATCCTCAGGTTGGAGTGTTTGGTAAGAATGTGACAGATTTGTCGTGTGACAGAGACCCCTCTGTCACACGACAAATCTGTATTGCAAAGTCGAATAGTATTTAAACAGTAACATAAAATGTATTATTCACATGTTGATTGCAAAGTAATCGTTATTACCAATGAGTAAATAACAAAATAATAATTTAAATATATTTTATTTTAACAATTACCTACGTGACGAAGCTGTCGCCGAATAAACACACGCACCTCCTGTCACACTTCGCGGGTGGCCGATACGCGGTGTCTGGATCTCTAAGGGGAAATCTTACCAAGGGGAAAAGGAGACCTTAAACTCTGATCGATGGCAATAAGGACGAGTGGCTCAAACAAATATTTTAAATGGCAACCTACGTGACAGAGTGTAACTACTAAAACATTGGGTAGTGAGAGACAATTTTTCAACAATTTTTTTAAATATTTCAGAAATATTTTAAAAATATATATTTTGTTTTACTAAATAAGTAATATCTTCTGGAGTTTAAATAAAATTTTATATTTTATCTCGTCATATATTTTTTTTCTAACATTATGAAATATACGCAGGATGAAGTGGCAGGAGACAGCCAAGATTCGTATGTAATACACCTCTGTCACGCGGATTTACCACTCTGTAACGTAATTTTAAATACAAAAATATAAATTTATATTTTTGTAAACGTTCACAGCCGTTGTGTTTTTAGTACAATGCACGTTGAAATATAAATAAATAAATAAATATTTGTAAAACTCATGATATTTTCCTCACAACTGGTGGAGACACAGTTATGTAGGTTAAAAAGAAGAACTGCCCAAAAACAGACTTACCTTTACTGAAAAATGGCATAGTATTTTTTTTGATAAATCGCTCGGAACCTAAATCCTTGAGTTTAACTCGCTCATGGATTTTTCCAATTAGCGGCGCTCAGCTTTGTCAAATTCAATGGGAAAGGCCCGAAATGTGGACATGTTAATGAAATGAACGCGAAAATCTCATCAGCTTTGAGCTCGCCCGACGGCCTAATAAAAAAAAACGCGTTCCGAATCGTAAATCGAATCATAGCACGATTCACGTGAATTTGACAGTTCAAACAGATCGGTATTTTTTTAATAGGCTACCCGACCTTTGTGTAGGGTGGGACTTTATCACTGTTCTAACCGTGGATGTATGTACCAGACATAATGAGCAACTGTCTGGTCTAGATTATGGTGCCTACTGTAAAATAGCTATTTTTCATACAATATGGGCCCGAATCCTACTAAATTTTATAGATGTAAATTGGATCTTAACAACAGAAAAAATATTTGATAGTTTGGTATTTTTGTTGGATGTTTACTTAAATCCAATCGGGCCCTGGTTGAGTGTTTAGGCTCGGTTTCAGAATTGACCCAAAGGTCGTTTGTCCACCGCACGCCGTCAACGTCACGTCACGAGAACGAGATTATTTCAGACTGAGTTTAATATGACTTGACGGCAATGTGACGGCATGCGGTGGACAAGCGACCTAAGTACCTACGGTGGCCTGCGCCTAAAAGCATACAGGCGGAGTTTTTAAAATAGCGATCCCTGATGATGAAGGGACCAGCTACATCTGTTATAAATCCGGGGACGTGTTGTGTGCGATGTGTGTAGCAGTGGTGTTTATGTGGATGTGCTTGAGCAGCATGTGAGCTTGAGATCGCTATTTTAAAAACTTCGCCTTTATACATACTTTTAGGCGCAGGCGACCGTACATTGAAAATGGCCCAGTATAACCGGTACGTCTGTCAACGGGAATGTCATGGATAAAACTCCCCCCTATGTTCTAGAAAAATGTTAAAATAATTAAATAACAAATTGAAACACGACGTAGGTGTCAAATTACAAATTCGGAGAAAGTTCAAGTGACGTGAAAAAGTAATAAAATGGCTGCTAATGAAACACGATATTTTAATGAACATTCGAAATACGAATAAAGACATTCTAACGTTACTACTTTTACAAAGTCCTAGAACGCTAACTTTGCAAATACTTACTAAAAAAGCTTAAATTATGGTAACAACTTATTCTGTGTAAAAAAAAACTTATTTTCTTTTTTCTTCATCAATTTAGGGCTTCCATTTGGACGACCAAATAGTGTAGCTGTTAGTGACCGTGACTGTTATGCCCAAGATCCCGGGTTCGATTCCCGGCCGGAGCAATTCGTTTAAACACAGATGATATTTATTTGTATCTGTGTAGATTCATCTTCTGTCCGATACGCATATTACAGGCTCGGCCTACTTGAGGATCAGATTGCTGTGTGTGAGATGTCCCTACATTATTATATTATACTAGCTGTTCCCGCGAGCTTCGCTTCCCCTTAAAAAGTTTTCCCGTGGGAATTCCGGGATAAAAAGTAGCCTATGTTCTTACTCAGGGTCTAAACTACATGTATACCAAATTTCATTCTTATCCGTTCAGTCGTTTTGGCGTGAAAGAGTAACAGACAGACAGACAGACACAGTTACTTTCGCATTTATAATATTAGTTAGGAAGTTAGGATTAGGATGTGGAAAAGTTAGTATAGCCGGACTGTAGAGCATCAAATGGAATGATTACGACAGTTATTCCCAACAGCTGCGGCCATATTTCATACAAACGAGACAATTTGTCTGCTGCGGGCCGGCGTAGTTTCGCGAATTGTTTCTACACCTCACTGTTAATACGAATTGTTACCGTGTGCTTGCTTTCAGGAAAAAAATAACTATAACATAAATATTCTACCACCCAAAGGTTGTCTTGAAAAGGTCGCTTTGTAATGTTCCATCAATGCCGAAACATTAACTATTTCGCAAATAATGAATTTAAACTACGACTGGATGTTCCGTGGGATTTGTTGCGCCTTGGAAGGGTTTTCCCGTGGGATTTTTGAAAAAGTAGTCATTCTGGGTGTCGGCTAATTTCGAGCCAGGCTTCGTTGTATCGATTTTGGTTCACAGAATAATCAAGATAATTATTCTGAGTGTAGACGAGCCTTAATATTAATATCGGCGAGTTGAGGGTAGAGGATAATATCCACGTAAGCGAGCAGCGTGTGTGCACTTTTTCACTTTTGTGTGAGCAGCCGTGGGGAGCAGGCGGTCAGATTGGGGAGTGGTCGATGCCGTGAGGACGTGAGGACCAGGCGCGTGGAGCCGAGGCGGAACACCGTGTGCGAAGCTAAGTCACCTTTCTATTTACTTTTTGTCTCTCGTATATGATTGAGAAGTTATACCTACACTTTATTTCTTGAAGGACGCTAACCCACGGCTGCAATTTCCATCACACTGGTATAGGGAATAGATAGGTACACTAAAGGTCTCCAACCTCGCTCATTCAGTATTTAGCTAGCTAGAGAAAAACCTACACATTACACGTGGGATTGATTCCCTAGTTTTGATTCAACACATTTTATTTTAGAATAGGGACTTCTGGATAGACACAAATAGGCAGGTAACTTCATGGTTAGGATGGGGAAAGTAGTTACTTTATCATAAATAATAAACTAAATAATATCTGAGACTTATACCCGGCGGTGGGCAGATGTGGGCTGGTGATGATGATGATGATGATGATTATCAAATAACTAAAACCTGACAATAGATCTTACTTCAAAAATAATAAATTCTTATCAAATAAAAAGTATACACCTACCTTCAAATTTGTTCTATGGGTCTTTGTTCAAATTATTGATTTTTCATAAGGTAAATAAATACTTCTATAGAATCTATGCTATAGTAATTATTCAAAGAATAAAGTAGATACATACTTAAATAAACTTTTCAAAGATGATTTATTGTAGTATCTATATGGCAGAGAAGATTATTTGACTTTGAGTTTAAAAACAAGTAACAGCACAGGGAAAGAATTGATTGACGGAGAAATTTATTCTAAAAGTGTCAAGATATCACAATAATAAGGGTTCTAGATACTTAAACTAAATCATTTCTGGTCCTATATTGCTCAATAAATACAAATAGCTTGAAGGTAGATCAGATTCCTGTCCAATTTCCATATTTTCAGAAGGTTATGTAAATTCTAACCAACAGAAGTATTTGTTTCCTTGTTAAAGCAATAAATTCTTATGTAAAAAAGGATAGCAAGGATATAGTAGGAATAAAGTTAGCAAGGATATATTTATTACAACTATTTATAACATATTTGAATAAGATTATATAATATTCACTATTTTATAACAATAAGATCAAAGAATATTCACTATTTCATATTATATATTTAATCTTTTAAAATAATAAATCACTTCCCACTTGGCTACAAAATTAGAGTCATGTATTTATCTTATACTTATCTATTATGAAATTCATGTTTTAATAGTTACTATACTATAAAATTATTGAACTATTCTAGTTTCAGTTACCTTATGATTATAAATATGATTGTCCCCTTTAGCTTTGACAACATGTATTCATGTTGATTTATTTACATGAAATAAATATAAAACATGTAAATATATAAGGTTAGGAGCAAGGGAAGTGATTAATAATTTGATCGGAGGAATGTCCAAGTCAATGGTTGTGTTCCACGAGGGCTCCGATTGAATATTTGCTATTATTTATCTATTTTAGAGTCTTATATATTGATTCAATCGGGTGTAGTGATCAAGGCCTACAAAGCGTATGGAGGGGCTTCCCTTATTAACCAACACCAAAAAACATTATTATCTATATTATTATCTTTATGTACCTACTTACCTGTAAATATGTAGTTATCATACAAATAAAAGTTATACATCAAAGTTGTAGTATATAGGTCAATTATTATAGGCAGGGAAGAAGTATGTAATCAGTTCTAGGTCATAGTTTTATTTAATTCACTATCTTTCGTTTATTGGGTTACAACACAAAGTAGGGGTTCACTGGATGTTTCATGGCCAATTCAAAGCAGTATTTGTTTCACTCTTATTTCACTTAGGTTAGTTTTGTTGGGTGTTTTCAAATATCCTCTTAGTAAATCCATTAGATATGTATCCGGCAGTAGGGGCGAAACGTTACAGCTTTTAGTGATAAGACCGCCTTTTTTGTACCTATGTGTTTGTATATAAGCTTTATGAAATCTGTTCTTATGTACAAATAAAGAATATTCTATCTATCTATCTATCTATAATACTTACTTATCACAATAAAAGTTTAGTGTTCTAAAAATGGTAATAATATTGTTAGCGATCAGAAGTGGATTAGATTTAAAAAAAAAAGAACGGTTACAAACAAACTTACCTTTATTTACAATTATTGCAACAAATTACATACTAGAAACTAAAATTAAACGGAATTCACTCGATTAACACAAAACACCAATTTACAATGCACACAAAATAATTAATCAACAAGAAATAAATAAACAAAAGATCACGGGTACTTCCCAACCAGCAAGTCGCGTAGATCACGATAGACGTCCGTCGAGAGGTAGCGCAGCCGAGCAAATGGGCTGCATGGCCTGAGCGGCTTCCTTATATAGCGTCGGGGTCTGACGCGCTACTCTGATCCGTAGGACAGTGGGGGCAGTGCTAACACGGCCTTTCCTGACTAGGAGTCGTCCTCGACGACCTCCTGAGGGGTCCGTGCTGGCCCTGGCACGCTGCTTGATCCTGATGGTTGCGCTTCA
This sequence comes from Plutella xylostella, assembly GCF_932276165.1. Lineage (NCBI taxonomy): Eukaryota > Metazoa > Arthropoda > Insecta > Lepidoptera > Plutellidae > Plutella > Plutella xylostella. The sequence continues at coordinate 8,003,473 of NC_064000.1, read as the reverse complement.
CCTTGTGATGCTGATGATCCTGCTTCAGAATCATCGGTCTCATTACCTGAAAACATGAGACAGTTATTCAAAAGTTCTAATGTCAAAAGAGCCTATCGCTTAATCTAGCTCATAAGAAACAAGCAAAGCATCATAAGTATTTAAATGAATGGGCCCAATGTCTTACAACTTCGTTGGCTAGCATCTTCAAACTTGGCTTCAGGTACAGGCACAGGATCTGTGAACAAATCAGATGGAAGGCGTCCCAACCACCTGCGCTCAGTCGGAGGCATCACTGATTCGCACGACTGAGGAGTTAGAGGCATCACTGAATCGCATAACTCGATGGACCAGCTGAAGAGTCAGAGGCATCACTGATTCGCATAACTCACACAGCGCAAGACAAGAGACAAGTCTTGGTACATGATGTGGTAGACAAGAGGCATCACTGATTCGCAAGTCTACCAACATCCCCACATGATGGTGTTAATGGTCCAGCACGCCATGTCTATAACTGTTACTAATTAATTAATTTAGGGGGGTATAGATGGCGGCCTTAGAGTTTAGAAAGTATGGGTCTGTTATGGTTATTAAAGGGGAGCAAAGAGGGACAATAAGATAAGAGACATGACGGCTAAAGCAAAAGCACACATCAACTCACATTCGAAGAAAGCAGCACACGTCTCAGGGCACCACTCTCCACGCCAGGGGACCAGATACTCCGCAGCCGCCTGAGTGGTCTTGCCATATGACCCACTCAGCAGCTTCAACTCGTAGCGGTCACTCGGCAAGGCCTTCAGCACTCGGTATGGCCCTCGCATCCCTGGATCTAACTTTCCTGTTGACTGCGAGTATTTAATAACAAACACAAGGTCATCAATATTAAACTTGCGAGGCGGTCGCCTCCGCTGGTTGACTGTAGTGTCCTGTTGAACCTGATTTTTCTTCAGAAGGTCATTGGCTCTGGCTCTGCATAACTCCCGCCATGCATCGCGCGGAGTCTGCTGTGAATTATCGATGGCCACATCACGGATCAATGACCGCAATACTGGAGTGACAGCGTCAATTCCTACTAGGAGGTTCAGGGCAGAGTGTTGTGTGGTCTTCTGCTTCGTCATATTCAGAACCAGCTGCAGCCGCCATAATTGCTCAGACCACGAAGCGCCTTTGTGATTGGCTTCGATCCTAATCATGTTAAGGACCGTTCTAGCATACCTCTCTACTTGACCATTAGCATGGTGCATCTCGGGTGTTATGTGATGGATATCGCACCCAATGTCAGTGAGAAATCGAATGAATTCCGCTGATTCGAACATTCGGCCGCGATCGGTTATTAAAAGCTTGGGTGCACCAAAGAGAGAGACTGCCTCAGTAAATGTGCGTTTGAGTTCACCTACATCCTGACGGTATATGGGATACAACAAACAGAATTTGGAAAAAGCGTCTATCATTAGCAAAACAAACTTATAGCCGTTTGATTCGGGTAAAGGACCCAACACATCTAAATGCAATGTGTGGAAGGGAACATTAGGTTTTTCCCAGGAAGTAATGGGCTGGTGAGGCGCCCTGGGAACTCGCTTTTTGGAAACACAGACTAAACAATGGGCAATGTACTTAGCAACGAATTGCCGTAGGCCGGGGAACCAAAAGTGCTTCAACACAAGATGCAGAACCTTATCTACACCAATGTGCTCATGCTCGTCGTGAAAAATTCTTAGTAAGCTCAGCCTATGGCCCTTAGGGATAAAACAAAGCAGTCTTGGTTCCTCTCCTATAGGTTCGTACCGATAGTACAGGAGGTCATTTTGATTTACATAGCGACGCGTATCTAGCTCACCGTCACGCAATTTTTGCAACAAGGTCTGTGTTTCGCTGTCAGCTGACTGGGCTATTTGCGCCCAATTACGCGGTTTGGTTATGTGATGGACTTGGGTGGATGGGTTCCGGCTAAGATAATCAGCGTGTGACATCATCACGCCTTTTCGATACTCGATGTCGAAATCAAAATCTTGAAGATAAACCCACCACCGAGCCACGCGGGGAAGCAAGTCCTTTTTGTTTTGTGTGGCCTTGAGAGCATTGCAGTCGGTTACAATCTTAAACTTTAATCCAATCAAATAATGGCGAAAGTGCTGCAACGCTCTCACGACCGCCAAGGTTTCAAGCTCATACGAGTGGTATTTGCGTTCCGCACCTTGCGTAGCCTTACTATAGTAGCTCACTACGTGTTTGGTACCGTCGGCCCATGTCTGCATAAGGACAGCGCCATAGCCTATACCACTCGCATCAGTATGAAGCTCTGTTTGAAGCTGAGGGTCGAATATGGACAGAATAGGTTCACTAGTTAGATGAGTGATTATTTCTTGCCGTACTTGTTCCTGCTCCGGTCCCCAACAAAATTCGACATTATTTTTTGTTAAACGGGAAATACACGCTGTTTTTGTCGCGTAGTTCTTAATGTATCGACGGAAATATCCTGCTAATCCCAAAAACTGTCTAACTTGTCTCACATTGCTGGGGATCGGTGCATTAACCAAGGCTTCAACCTTTCGAGCGCTCGGCCCTACCTGACCTTGGCTCACCACTCGTCCTAAGTATTCGACCTTTGTAGCAAGAAACGAACATTTTCCTAGATTGATGGAAAAGCCTGCATCAGTTAACGTTTTTAAGACATCGCGTAATCGAACAATACCCTCCTCAACAGTATTACTCATAATGAGTACGTCATCTACGTATACGAGTACGTAACCCGCTTCGATATGACTTCGCAGTGTTTTATTAATGATGCGCTGATAAACTATCGGCGAGTTTGTTAATCCATAGGGCATCCGCAAATACTCATAGTGGCCTTCGGGTGTTACAAAGGCGGTTTTATGAATTGAGGCCTCATCTATGGGTATTTGGTGGAAGCCGGTAGCCATATCTAGGCTGGAGAAGAATTTAAAATGACCCAAGCGGTCGATGTGGTCGTCTATCAGAGGCAGGGGATATCGTTCCCTAGAAGTCAACTTATTTAACGCTCGGTAGTCGACACACATGCGATCGCTTCCGTCTTTCTTTTTCACGAGTATTATGGGGCTTGCATACTCCGAGTTAGACTCCCTAATAATGCCCTTCTCTAAAAGATCACGCACTATGTCTCTAACTATCAACTTCTCTTGATGAGAGAGCTTGTAAGGCCTGTACGCAACCGGCGTATTGTTTGTGAGGTTTATGTGCATTTTTCCTGTCGTAACTGTTGTTGTGGCAGTGCCGGTAATTAAGAAATCTCTAAAATCTTTAATTACTTGAAGAAGTGACACACGCTCGGGACCCAAAAGGGGCGAGTTAATCGAATTCGGTTCATCAACTACAATTGAGTTAACTAACGCCGCAACTTTACTAGAATGCGTTAAGTATTGCCTGTCCTTAGTTCTTATGTAAGTTACACCGTCGCGGTTGAGAATATCTGTACCCACAATTAATGGAAAACTCATACAAGTTCCCGGTACAATAACGAAGTCGGCTTCAATAGAAATCTCGGCAAATTCAACCGTAAGCGTGACAAAACTATCAGCTTCTATTGTGCCATCACTTATTCCTTTCAATGTGCATCGCGTGGGCTTTTTCTCACATGAAAAATATTTTAAAACGTCAGCTGATATCATTGAAATGTTTAAAGCGCCACTGTCGATAAGCACATCGATAGGAACTCCTTGAATGACAGCGGTAACAACATCAGTATTCTTCACATCCGTTTTAGGGCGTTCACTACAAAGGTTTACATTCCGTTTGTTTTGGGACCGGGCCCTGTCTTTCGCAAAACAAGAATCTTCGGCGTGCCCTGGCTTCTTACAAAAATTGCACGTAACTTTACTAGAGTTGGCACTTTCGGAGCTTTGAAATGGCTTTTGTGACGAAGAACTATTTTGGTCGAGCTTAGGTTTTTTAGGGCAAACGTTACTCTTATGTCCGTTTTGGCCACAATTAAAACATTTAAGAGTGTTGTTTTGACTATGCATAGGCCTCTTTTTACCATGAATTTGTCGAGGATCCACTTTACTACGGTTAGGTTTCGTGTAAATTGAAAGGAACGACACCAAGTCTTCACTATTTAAATTGGCGTTGGCTGCTGCCGCCCGAACCTGAGGGTCAGTAATACCCCGAATCACGAGCGACACCATTAACTCCTCACTGAGGCCCTTCACGATTCGTAGACGTTATAACATCCGCCGTGCATACTCTGCGTACGTAAGAAATTTATCTGAGTTAATCGTTATGGTTTCGCAAAGGATGTTTGCATAATCTAGTTTCCGGGGACAAAGAGGCTTAAATTCGCGTACAAAATTAGACCACGATCTGTCCTGCGTCATCCATTCGTTCAACCACGTGCGAGCGTCACCCCTCAAACATCCTGCCACACGAGATAAACACTCAGAGTCCTGCCAATTATTCGCTATCCTCGCGCGATCTACTTCTTCACACCATACGTCAATATTATGGACAGATGGGTCGAAATTCGATACAAAGTAATTTTGCGAGCGCGAAGAACTAAACGATTTTAAAGCTTCTACTATGAGGCGCGTAGATTCCGGTAAAGATTCAACATCGCATTGAGATTGTGCTGTAGGAATATTCGATTCGTTATGAGACAGGTCATTTATGCTACTTGAAGCGTCTCTTAATAACTCATTCGACAAGTTTTGGTTTTTATTTTGCACTTCGGGGGTAGATTGAGAATTAACCGCCAAAATTTTATCACTAGCTATGTCCTGATGAGATGCACCGACACTGTTACTTTCCAAGGCACTTAAACGCGTCATTACGTTATTGAGAGCTTGCACTAATGTGGAATTGTCAACCCGGGGCAACGCGGGCGTACGTGACCGGTCCCGTGACCGCCGAACATTGGTGTCTCGCCGCCGAGACCTACTTCTAGATTCGCGTCCATTATTTATTCGCCGTGACCTACTCCTAGATCTACGCGCTTTATCATGTCCACGCGTCTTGCTGCGCGATTTTCTATGTCTACCAGACATTCTAGTCAGTAGCAAAACAAATTAGGAACACTCAACAAAAATCACAAATAAAAAATATGTGTGGGTAGAAATTGGTGCTTTGTTGGCTGATTATTTAAATTCCAAATAAATAACAAAACTAGGCCTTGTGGGCTTGAGCTATCCCACTTCTGATGTTAGCGATCAGAAGTGGATTAGATTTAAAAAAAAAAGAACGGTTACAAACAAATTTACCTTTATTTACAATTATTGCAAACAAATTACATACTAGAAACTAAAATTAAACGGAATTCACTCGATTAACACAAAACACCAATTTACAATGCACACAAAATAATTAATCAACAAGAAATTAATAAACAAAAGAACACGGGTACTTCCCAACCAGTAAGTCGCGTAGATCACGATAGACGTCCGTCGAGAGGTAGCGCAGCCGAGCAAATGGGCTGCATGGCCTGAGCGGCTTCCTTATATAGCGTCGGGGTCTGACGCGCTACTCTGATCCGTAGGACAGTGGGGGCAGTGCTAACAATATACTTATTTGTTTCCAAGTTATGAAAATAGGTAATAACGTATATTTTTACTTTAACTATCAACATACTTTTCTTAGTGTATCTACTTAAGTGTTTGAAGTATCTTGATTGACATAAATGCCTTTCTCTCTTAAGTATTACTTTTAAGAAAAACGCTTCTAATTAGGAGTTGATTGTATGATAGTTTTCATTTCAGGAACACAAGAAACTTAACATTTATTTGTCCCACCGACAACTTAAAAAAATACAAAAGCCAATACAATACAAAACAAACAACAACATAACACATTGCTGTCATGATTGTCAAAAAGGCACCAGCTCAGCATGTGCTGTAGAAAATAGTGCCACAGTAGCAGCGTTTTAAGAGTACAGAGCCTGATCGGTGGTTACTTGGGAGCTCTTAGGGATCATTAAGGAAATTGCATCGTTTCCTTGCCTTGCCATTGTGCAGTCATAGTTTAAAAGGCACTAAGGCACCCTAAGGACTGAGAAAGTAACTATTTGTGTAGGCAATTTATATATAAAAATTGCTTTTAATTCCGTGCAACCTTTGCATCGCCTTTAAATTGGTTTCCCATAGGAAATACGGGATAAAAAGCAGCTCATATAATATGCTTATTCAGGGTGTCAGCTGACTAACTCCCAAATTTTATTTAAATTGGTACATATCCGTCAGTGATAGAATAACAAACATGTTAAGACATGTTAACAAACTTTCTGTTTTATAAAACATACTAGCTGTAGCCAACGAGCTTCGCTTCGCGTTAAAAAGATTTCCCGTGGGAATTCTGGGATAAAAAGTAGCCTATGTTCTTTCTCAGGGTCTAGACCATATATTATATACCACATTTCATTCAAATCCGTACAGTAGTTTTGGCGTGAAAGAGTAACAGACAGACAGACACACACAGTTCCTTTCGCATTTATAATATTAGTTAGGATATTAATACCTCTACAATACTATTTTTGGATAAAGAACGATCATTGCACATTCGTTGTAATGGTTAAGATAAACATTGCTAGACGAATAACAAAATAAACTCGCCAACAGCAAACCAAATGAATAATAATGTCTTGAGGCTCTAGGCTAAGACCTAGGGTACCTAAGTTCTGTCTAGCGTGCCTAGTGCTCATAACCCGTCTGCTAACTAAGATAAGACTTTTGACAAATAGAGCGAATTAACAATGCGAAAATTATGCAGTAGAGTAGAACACTTATGTATATTTATTATAGGTATTTACAGCATTTAGTGAAACCTGAGGTTAGTTTTTTAGTGTACCTCAAAGTTATAGAATAGAATAGAATAGAATAGAATAGAATAATATTTATTTCAGACAAAAGTCCATAGTTGTGTTAATTTGGCTTATTATCTAGGTTAGTTACATTATTAAATTAAAAAGAATAACATTATTACATTATTAAATTAAAAACAATAATATTATTATTACATTATTAAATTTTAAAAAATAATATTATTAAATACATATTTATTTAATACAAATGCTCCTTGCAAACAAGTATTATAAATACTTATTTACAAAAAACTTTTGGATTTTTAGGGCTATGGATTTTTACCCAGTGACATAAAACAGGGCCATCGACCCTCTCACTAATTACCTTCAGGGTTCGACAGGCGCTGCCCCGGATCCTGCGCATCAGGGAAGCCGCTCTCTTTCGCATTATTGCGTGGAACCCGTCAGTGCGTGCATCTGCAAACATCCCTGACGCACTGCAGTATCGAGGCAGCCCCAGTAGAACCCTGAAGGCATTGTTATATTGGACGCGCAGAGCACTGTAGGCCTTCTGCGTATACTTGACCCACAGGCTGCATGTGTAGAAGGTTTGGCAATAAGCCTTAAAAAGCGACACCCTTACTTCTTTGGAGCAGCGTGCAAACCTGCGAGCCAGCATGTTACATCGGGCCGCCAGCGCTCTGCGTTCCCTCTCAATGTCAAGGTCATCCGTGAGGTCCTCCGTGACCCAATGACCCAGGTATTTAAATTTATTAACTCTGTTAAGAGGAGCACCACAGAGAGTTACTGGTGGAATATTATTGCAGGAGTGTCGCCCTGCCTTGAATACCAGCAACTCACTCTTCTTAACGTTATACCTGAGCCCATGCGCCACGGCGTAGGACTCACAGATGCCGATGAGTTTTCTTAGAGCACTGATCGAGGGACTCAGCAGCACCATATCGTCAGCATAACTAATGTTGTTAACAAACTTTCCATCAATAGAGCAGCCAACACCGGCGCTGCTGAGCTCCCCGAGCAGACGGTTGACATACAGGTTGAAAAGCTTAGGCGAGGTCAACCCCCCCTGCCTCACCCCGCAGTCCAACCCATACGTGTCCGAGAGAGAGCCTGCCCATCTAACATTATTCTGTTGATGCCTATACCAATACCCCAGGATTGCCACAAGCTCAGAGGGAAGATTGGTCTCACCAGACAGTTTGTCCCAGAGGAGGTCATAAGACACAAGGTCAAATGCTTTCGAGAGGTCCAGGAAACACGCATATACCGGAGTTCCCCTATCCACATAGTACTGGGCAGTGTGCTTTAGACAGAGTATGGCAGATTCAGTGGACAGCCCAGGTCTAAACCCAAACTGTCCATCGTGCAGACACATATGTTTACCTAAATGGCTGTCAAGCACACTATCCAGCACCTTAGCCATGATGGTTGCCAGCGATATCGGCCTATAATTGTTTTTATCTGACGGGTCTCCTCTTTTATCTTTGATGATCGGAACAACAATTGTTTTCATTAGACCCTCAGGTAGATAGGAATGCCTAATACAGAGACTGTACAGCAAAGCCAGGACTCTTGGCAGGTGAACCCCAGCATACAGCAAATGCTCAATGCTAAGTCCATCATGCCCCGGCGATTTACCTCTTGTCATTCGCACTATAATATTGCGAACTTCCTTGGCATTGACTGTGACGGGGGCGATGACGGAGTCAGCAGTGGGCATCCGCAGCGTGTCCCCCTGCCCCCTCGATAACTTCACCTTAAAATGCTCCATGAAGAGATTAGCAATCTCTGTGGTCTCACTTACCCCCTCCACACTCACAGGGAGGCCCGCCCTTGGGCTTAGCTTCTTAGTTTCTTTCCAAAACTGACTAAAGTTCTTATTCTTATGATGAGACGCAATTATGTCCATTTTTATTTGCGTCTCATTATCTTGGCACCACCAAGCCACCACTTGGCACAAGTTTAGCCTTAAAAAGTTTCCTATCTTTATTCATTTGATCATAGCATGGTCCACGAGTTGGTTTGCCATTTATTAGCCACAACTGGAAACTTAGTCGGGCCTCCCTGTGAGACTCTTGGACATACCGATTCCAGCCGGTAACGTATTTTCGTTTTCTAACAGACTGTACGCTGCCGGTAGAAATAGCTGCCTCCGATAAAATTGTTACAATCTTATTGTATAGATTATCTATAACACTATTATGTTGTGTATTATCACACATAAAATCACAGCATTGATTTAGTTCAACTGGTAAGTCAATTTCTCTCAGCTTTTGGTTACACAGTTCCCTATATCTATCTATTTGAAGTTGACCCCTCTCCCCCCAAATAGCCTTATTTTTATTAGTAATAATAGTATCACAATTTTCTAACCTAGGCTTTATAATGTCTATATTGCACGTAATCTCTAATGGGAAATGGTCTGACCAGAAAACGTCATAATAAACTTTGGCACTTATTATTGATTGTTTAGCTGCGCTCGTGACTAAGCAATGGTCCAGCCACCGTCTACACCCGTGAGCATCACTAACAAAGGTGTAGGTATCGGGCGGCAGCAATTCAAAGTCCGCACAAAACCAGTTTTGATCAGCACAAAAGTTTAACATTTCATTAGAAAACAACTCACCGGGGTGGGCGTTATAATCTCCCATTATAAATACTGAATCCACATCACAGTTTTCGATAATTGCGTTAATCTCACTTAGGCATTCCGTAAACTCGACTAGATTACTGGCAGAGTCCGTAGGCATGTATACCGACACGATAAGAAAGGAACGCGCACCCAACTTAACTTTTATGGCCGCGAGCCGCACACTGTTACACTGCACAATCGAAACGCACTGAAAAATGCTCTTCCGCCACAGGATAGCGACCCCACCGTGAGGTCTCCCCCTTAGTATAGTGGACGAGTCCACTGCTGAGGTCCCAGTAAATCCAAATTCACCATCCATAGTCCCAAGAAACTGCAGATCGTGCTCCATTAGCCATGTTTCCTGTAGCGCAATAATATCAGCCGACTTACACAGCTCACGAACACAAGCAGCTGATCGCTTTACTGATTTACAGTTATAACTAACAAATTTACTTGTGTTATTTTCGTTTACTGTCATACTTGGGTTCGCTATTTTCCAGTAATCGTCTCGCTGCTGCTACTGAAACGATCCGATGAGTGCTTTAGCCTGAAAAATCGTCTGAAATATACTCCTTCAGGCCAAAAGGTAGATTCCAACAGGGTATAGAGGGGATTATACAGGGTGAACACTCGTAGAACAAAATTTGCTCAGAATGACCCAATGAATCACTCTCTTTCGGCTTAGTACCCTTTTTGCAACACCCTCTATAAGTAGGATTCGAATATTTATTGCAACAAACTCTACTAAATAACTATAGCAAAATATCTCTATACCCAAACATATTAATCACCAAATCACATCTATAATTCGTCAGAAGATTTTAAAGTGAAAACATAAGCAAGCATTGGTCGCTTATCTCTTATATTTCCTGTCTTAGATTAACAATATACAGACAAGATGGCGTGTCAAATACAAAAAATTAAGCGAAACATTGTCCGCATTTAAGTTCAACCTAATGACAACCATTGTACCAATTAATAAAGTCACAAATCTACTAACCAAACTAATTCAAAATGTTCAGTGTTAGAAGTGGGGTATTATTTGTGGAGAGCTTTTGTACTAACCCTCCATCTAGTCATATATTAATATATCGTTGTTTCCTGTACAGCCTCCCTGTGTGACAAAGGGCCTAAACGCGCGTGTGGAGGCGCCCTAATGAGGCTCGCTCTAATGCCTTTGATTGGACTTGTTACGGCATAATTGTCGAGTGACATATTCTATGTTTGTCGGGAATTCCGTTGATAAGGTTCGCAGCACATCAATAGGGTGAAAAATTATCAGTGGACGACCCGATGGTTATGTAACCGATGTGATGATTTTCAACTGAAAATAACTTAATTTGCGACCTGTATCTTAGTATTATCTTCGTTTTTTTCATTGATTTCAGCGTTGGCTTTGTAAGGTGAAAATCCACTTGAGAAACTTTGCTGACTTCAGCACGATCACCGATAAAAGTTGACACCACCAATCTTTGTACAAAATCTCACTGGCAAAGTTAGCTAAACATATTATTACACCTACACTAAGCGAACATTAGTTACATAATACTTACGTTATCTCATTCTAATAGTTAGGAAGTTAGAATAGTAATAATATGAGTAGGTGGTTGCTTTTAAATAATGGTTATTCGAATAACAGGCGATTTATTCATAGGAAAGGTACTTTTAAACTTTTAGTTAGCTTAAAAGTACCTTTTACTTTGTTTAAAAGTCCCTATGAGTTAATTGCCTGCTTTTTAAACAATAGTAGAGCAAATGGATGCTATACTAACTTATAACATTTCTCTTTTTCCGTCGGGGGTTAAATATATCTATTGTCGCCATCTTCTACCTCGTGATTTGCACCATACTAAATTCCGTAACTTAATCATCATCATCACGACCCATCACATCCTCACAGCTGGGGCACGGGTCTCCTTCCAATAAAGGAAGGGTTTGGGCCTAGTCCACCACGCTGGCCTAGTGCGGGTTGGTGGACCCCGACACAAGCAAGCTTGTGCTGAGAGAGTTGTCGGGTAAGTGACTTAAGTACTGTAATCTCATAATAATGAGCTCAAAAGGTATGAAGTTATAGGGGTGGTCCCTACATCCTAACTAATATTATAAATGCGAAAGTAACTGTGTCTGTCTGTCTTTCTGTCTGTCTGTCTGTCTGTCTGTCTGTCTGTTACTCTTTCACGCCAAAACTACTCAACGGATTTGAATGAAATTTGGTATACATATGGTATAGACCCTGGGAAAGAACATAGGCTACTTTTTATCCCGGAATTCCCACGGGAAAACTTTTTAAGGCGAAGCGAAGTTCGCGGGAACAGCTATATTTTATATATTTAATAATACCTACCAGTAATGACGTCATAACTCTGGCTTAGTAATACCTGGGGGTTACTCTATACTGACGAAAAACAAAAGAACGGGAGCTGTCGTGCAATCGGCACGTATATAATACAACGAGATAGAGTCGTGAGCGGTGGTAGCTCAGTCGGGTAAGCGCCCGCTTCTCACGCCAGAGATGCGGGTTCGATCCCGGCGCTGACATGTACCAATGAGTTCTTTTAACTTAAGTACAATGTATACCATCGCTCTTACGGTGAAGGAAAACATCGTGAGGAAACCTGCATATCTAGATCTAGCAAATCTAGATATGTGAACCCAACCCGCAGTGGACCAGCGTGGTGGGGAAATGGTCCAAGCTTAGGAAGGCAGTTTAGACCTTGGGGATATGCACAAAGGTTCCATTCGAGAGAGCCAGGTGCAGGTACTTACACCCCCACAGAGAATAGAATAGAATAGTCGTGGCTCCCGCAGCAACGCTCGGTAAATTAGTTTATCGTTATATAGAGTGACCCCCTGTGCCTCTGCCATAATACCCGGTGACCCTGAATGTAAATCTGACCTGAAATTGCCAACTTTGTAATCAGTTATTGTGGTTGCCTGGAAGAGATTACTACACACACACTCACGCCTTGTACTAATGTACTCCCTTGCGGGGTAGGCAGAGGTGCATTGCTGCACCCACTTTTCGCCAGAGTGTTATGTTAGTCCCAATGTAATAGGGGGCGGGCCTATTGCCATTTTACGGGCACATCCAAGACCCGAGAACAAATATCTGTGTTTAAACAAATATTTGCCCCAGCCGGGAATCGAACCCGGGACCTTCGGCTCAGTAGTCAGGGTCACTAACCACTACGCCATTCGGTCGTCTGAGAGAGATTACTATTATTACATAAATTATATACAGCATATTATAAATAATAATTATGCTCGCGATAGTAATTTACGTAAACGAAAAAAGTATTGGTTTTCTTCTGTCACCTGCATACATTATCTGTCAAAAGTTTCATGATAGTTTCTGCTAGAGGCGCCACTTTGTATGTGAGAAAACTGAAACTTTTGTAGTTTTCGAAAATCTATCCAGCCTGTACTAGACGAGGGCTAGTCAGAGGTGTACTCACGTGATAGGTCGTGTTTAGGAATGAGTACAAGGCTCTGATGTAACACATCTAGAATCTAGATGTGCAGGTTTCCTCACGATATTTAAAATATTCTATTTCTATTCGAATAACATTCACAGACAACCTTGTAGTGAAATAAAAAGCTGGAATCCCAAATGTCTCTCGAAATAATGTCGACTAATTTAAGTCGAATGTCTACTTAAAAGTTGATCCAGCAGACCCATGTCACGTGTCACTGATCAAATATGTCCCAAGTTTATTCTAAATAAGGGTGTATTCACTAGATATAACGCCCTCAGTAATATTGGGGCTAAACTCAATAACCGGCTGTTTGAGTTTTTAAGGTTACGGGCACCAAAATCAACAAAGTTTATTTTAAACTTGAGTCTCAAAACTGCGAACCTCTTTTTTATTTTGTATTTATTACGTATATTTATACACACAATCTGACGTTTCCCAAGGGAATACATAGTTTAGGCCGATAAATTAATGGCCTTAATTAGTTGACCAACTTAGTTTTACGTACAGACGTAAATTCCTCATAGTTTTAGCATGTCATACCCGTATCCACTACAGGATATTCCATTTTGAAAGACATCAGATTCCCTAACAAAAAGTTAACGATCCATAGGGGCCATCGCCTTCTTTTTTAAACTTACAAAGATTATTATAGCTCACTGAAACTTCTCGTTTCTCGTTCTCTGAGTTCTCGAGTGGAGACCACGAACAGGCAAACGCAGCGTGGGACGCCCTCCTGCCCGCTGGACTGACGACCTTAGGCGGGTGGCGGGTAGTGGTTGGATGAGGAAGGCCGAGGACCGAGTGTTGTGGCGCTCCTTGGGAGAGGCCTATGTCCAGCAGTGGATGATTATTGGCTGATGATGATGACTGAAACTTCGTTTTTTTGCAAGCTTAAGTCCCCCCCATCCTATATTACTTAAGGTGAATTCGTCCAAACATCACGTTACACGAGAATAACTATACCGGAATAAAATTTATACGCGAGTAAATATCCAAGATAAGTACATTTGCATTCTACCAAGTTATACCATGATTAAATTGAATGAACGAGGAACGAAACTGTAATGCAACTAAAATAAAAATAGTTGCGTTTCAAAGCATGCAATAGAAATGACATGCCAACTTAGTTTGAATGGATTATAAAAGTATGAAATTGTTTATGTTTTAATATTTTATTCGCTGTTGTTATTCGGAGACTTTGCCTTTAAACGTACTTTTGTTTATGTTTTGACAGATGTGTTTATATGTCATTATGACGGTTTTCTAATCAGCTGATGTGCTGCCGCCATTACAAAATTACTCTCGGATAAGCTCGTTACACGGTCAATTTTGGCGGTATAACATTTTATTCTTGGGATAAGCTACTTATCTTGGTTTCAGGTTTGGTAGAATGCAAAAACTGCTTACTCGCGAGTAACTAGTACTTTACTCGTGAGTAAAAAGTTACTCGACGTTGGTCGAATCCGCCCTTATTATAATAAACGCCATGTCAACTCCACACGGCTCTTTATTCATAATATAAGTCAACTCGAATTAGTGGTGTGAAAATTTAGACATAAGCAATTAATTAAGTTATACTTAATCATAATGAGCTTCTCCGTATGTCTGAGGAGTAACTGAGAAGGAAATTCATGTCATGTACAAGTACCATTAGTTCATAGTCTGTCTCGTGAGGCTTTATAGTAATTTAATTTGGCCCGTAAATGGCTTTATTTTGGGTCTAAACAGCTGTCAAATTTTTCACTGTTCTCAACTGACACAACTGTTATAGAGGTGTTATAAGTTTAAAGTGTTTGTGTTTGTGTGAAGCGTCCGTAGTCGAGCTGGCTTCAGTAATCGTACCTGATCACTGAGGTTAAGCAACAACTGGCACGGTCACCGGTCAGCCATTGGATGGGTGATCGATTTCAAGTGGTTCTTTTCACGTTAATCCGTGGGTCCCGGTTGCTGCTTCGGCAGCAGTCGTTAAGCCTAGTCAGAGGCCTTCGGGAAGCTTGAAAACATCTGACATTCGGGTTTCCCACTTACCCGACAACTTCAGTGCATTGTACTAATTCAAAAACGGCAATACGACTCGCGACCTATTACGTGAGTACAAATGTAGAGCGAAAAGCGGGTGACTTGCTTGCGAGCGAGTTATATTTTATCTAAATCGGCTTAGCCATTCATAAGTTATGCTACTTTTAGCGTTGAATGTCGGTTTTTTTTGCGTTGGTTCATGATACGTTTAATCAAGTACAGAGGGAGAGTGTTTACTAAAGTGCCTCAATAATATCGAACCTTTTGAAAGCCAGAAGGAGATTTTCAACAAAAATAAACAACATTCAATAAAGTAGAAAAACACACGACTTGCTTGCAAAAAAGCTCGGTAGAAAAAAGAAAACAGCTTTCCCCATTTTCCGGGTAGAAAATAATAACATTAGAAAAAGGAGATGAGATTTTAAAGCACTTTTAAACACAAATGGAATAGACAAATTTCTAACGTATTAAGACCCTGACAAGGGTTGGCTGGAAGAAATTGCTTTTTGGCAATAAGAATAGAATAGAATAGAATACTCTTTATTTTGCACCATTAAAGACAATATTACAATTCACAACTTATATATAAAATAGCACAAAAAAGGCGGCCTTATTGCTTAAAGCAATCTCTACCAGACAACCTTTGGATAGAAGAGACAATAGAGCCCGCCTTTGTAAATTGATAGTTTTCTTTTAATGTTTTTCTCCTTTTTTAATACTAATACTTTTTTTAATACTAGTAACTTTATAATGTACAATAAAGTGTTTATAAATAAATAAATAAATAAGACCCATTTAGACAATTGCCTCTGTTGTCTAGGTTTAGAAACTGTGCCTCATGGTCCAGAGGACCCGGATTCGATTTCCGGATGGCACCATCAATTTGTGTTTCTAAATTGTGGTTCCAAATTCGGTCAGGACATAGAAGGCTGATCACGTGCTGTCTTCCGAACCAGTGAAATCATCCATGCTGTCGGATGGGCATAAGCAGTGTCCTGCGCCTAGCTCTCTGCAGTCGTGTCGGTCAATCCGTCCCATTGGGCTATGAGAGTGATGGAACAGAGAGTGCTCCTGTGTACTGCGCACACACTTGGGCACTATAATCTACTCCTGCGTAGATTGCTGATCTCAATGAGATTGGCCGCCGTGGTTGGAATTCGGCTAGGAGGAATTATTATTATAATTTTAGTAGTCATCAGACTTTTATGGTAATTTTAAGAGGTATCTTCTTTATTTTTATTATTAAAATATCATTTACTTCCCCCATTTTCATTGTTCAAATGAACAAATTATTCCCTCGCGAAATAAGGACAGTGTTTATGTTTTCATGAGATTTAATACGGAACTCCGAAATAAGTGTTGGGGATAAACCGTGCTTATCCTTCTTTTATTAGGTGGCGATTATACTAATTATGCAAACAAAGAAAAGTTGGTTTTTTAAGAAAACAAATATATTTGCGGGTAATTCAGAGATAGGCAGACAAAAATTTGACTCACCATTAAAAATTTAAAAATCAAAACCCATTTTAGCTTGTGTTTACTACCTAAGTACTTCAATCCATGTCCATTAATGATTTTACAATATCACATAAAATTGAAGGTACAACCTATCTTTTCCATTTTAAACCTCTTCAGATGTGCTCGTATGTTCAAACGTTTAAAGAGGGAATAGATTTGAGAAATCTCTTGTTCCATTTTACACAGGTAGGTACAGTGTCGGCGAAAATGCTTTACAACTCACTACTCGAAAGTTTATCCTCACCTAAGTATAAGTGCATCTTCACAGGGCAACAAAACTGGTGAGCTCTAGCACGGATAAAAAAGTGAACATCTTGAGCGACTCGAGATCATCACTCGATCTGCTCCAAAATCCGAAACTCAGCCACCCCCTGGCAAGAAGCATAAAGGAAAACATTGCGAGGGCTGTGAGCGATGGCGGAGAGTAACAAATGTTCTGGTTGAGGGCGCACGTAGGAACTGCCGGGAACGAAAGAGCCGATGAGCTCGCCAAAACAGCAGCACTACACAGCACCTCCCACGACTAAGACAAAGTTCCCCTGTCCTATGTCAGAAAAAAGATCAGAGAGGAATCGGTCCGAAAATGGCAAGATCGATACGCGACCTCGAGTACAGGACTAGTCACGCGTAAATTTCTACCGGATGTCAACCAAGCATACCGAATTACGCGAACTTCTAAATTGACCCCTGCTCACGTACAAATGCTGACCGGACACGGGGGGATAGGAGAATATTTGTACAGATTCAAACTTAAAGGAAGCCCTGGATGTGATTGCGACCCCAACATCAGTGAATCGGTATGGCACATCATTCTGGACTGCCCCCGTTTTCTTGCTGCAAAGACATGATCTGGAGACATCGATAAACAGGAACTTGGTGGAGTCGGAATTAAAAGATATTCTGGCAGACACCAATCACAGACCTCATTTCCTATCATACGCAGATCGAATCTTCCGAGTAGCAGCAAGGAGAAACAGTACAATTTCTCGCCCTGAAGCCCAATCAACATCAGTATTCCAATCATCAAACCCGACCATCTCAGCACCACAACAAGTGACTCCAAAGGCAACAGCGACAAACCAGCTGTTGTCTTGTGGCGAAAAAGGAGAAGCCGGACTAAGACGCCGAAGTGTGGCTCTGTTCATGGACAGTAGCAGCGAAAGACTCGGCATCAGCTTCTGCGTCTTGGGGGCGCGAAAGCGTGTAGCCATATCACCCGGCCTAGCCTCTCTCCTAAATGGAAGCACATCCAAAGCTACCATGAAACGTAAAGCCTATGACGCACTGCCGGTAACACTAGTGGGAAATCAGTCCTGCAGATTAGTACGATGCCGTAACAAGACCATCGCACTATTGGAATGGGCCGATGACACCCCGTTTGTCCAGGCATGCTCATGGCTCACTACGCTTGGAGAGAGAGCACAAGATAGTAACGTCCCCAAGATAATAAGCGTAGACGCAATGGTGATCGAGCATAAGAAAGGTGAAATTGTTGACCAGCTGGGCTGCCTAAAAGCCTCAAAACAACACGAAATAGTTGTTTATGAGGACAGAGGTGAAGACCTAAGCTTTCTCAGTGGACACATACCCGTGAGGAACAACAACCACCAACAAACTGAAGCGGTCACCGGATCAGAACGCCTACAGGAGAGGATGGCTTCCGAGTCCGTCGCTGCTGCTGAACAGCAGGAAATAAATATGAGGATGCAGAGCAGAATCTCGCAGGGGCGCGCACAAGGGTTCCTTCAGGCATTCAAATCAGCTGCCCAAAGCCTTATGGGGAAACCACAGAGGACACCTGAGTGGCGCCAAATCCCCAAAGGCCCCATCCGAAAAAGAACGGCCCAAAGAACCATAACAAGAGCCGACATGGGTCAGGTGGTCCCACCGAAGCTAAAAACAGCAACCTCCCCTAAAGAGCATTTGGAGAATGCCGTCATAGAATTTGTGGCAATAACAACCGCCACAAAGCAGGTAAACCTCTTGTCCTGCAAAACCATCATGCAGACCTACAGGCAAGAAAACGAAGGCCGGCTAAAAATTCTACTCGAGGAGGCCGAAGCCTGCATATACGATAACAGTAGTTGCCAAGTCCTCAGAGGCAAAATGACTGGAGCGTATATGGCGGCTTACAGCGAGGAAAGCGGATTTGTACCCTGGGAATGCAACTCCTCAAAATTTACTGTGCCACACAACAACCAAATAGTGGTCGTCGCCCAGTGCACCAGGATTATGCTAGAGGATAAAATCCTAGCAAAAGTGGAAACCATCAACGCCAACTGGAATCACTGGACGATGCCCACTATCACTTGGGTGAACGGGGTACCTGGATGTGGGAAGACAACCTGGGTGATAAATAACTTCGATGTGAGCAAAGACACCATTATCACAACAACAACTGAGGCGGCCATCGACATAAGAAACAGGCTAGCGCATCGTATTGGTGACATGGTCAAAACTAGGGTGCGTACGATGGCATCAGTCCTGGTAAACGGCTTTAGAGAACATGTCGGTTGCCAACGCCTGATAATTGACGAAGCCCTGATGAACCATTTCGGGGCAATCGTAATGGCCGCCCACCTGTCTCGTGCCTGTGATATTGCTCTGATCGGAGACATCAATCAGCTACCATATATCGACAGAGAGAACCTATTCGAGCTTAGGTACAATCGCCCAACACTGGTAGCAAACATCACCCAGGAGCTGTTGTGCTCATACAGAAACCCCATGGATGTTGCATACGCCCTAAAGGAAGTATACTCAGGCATATACGCAGCCACAGCGCGCATCCAATCCCTGCAGCTGAAAAGGTTAACAGACGCAGTAATTCCCAAATCCCAAACCAACACTCTGTTCCTGGTGCATACACAGGAAGAAAAAGAGACCTTGACCAGCCAAGGGTATGGTGAAGGAATGGGCTCACGCGTCCTAACCATACACGAAGCACAGGGATTGACGTACGAATCCGTTATTATCATAAGAACAAAAGATAAAATAAAGTTGCACGATAGCATACCTCACGCAGTAGTGGCGCTGTCGAGGCACACCACCGCCTGCACCTACTATGCGGATGACACCGAGGACGCTATCGGCAACCTCGCTAAAACGGCAATAACAGCGCCAAAGAAACGCATCCTCGAGTACAATCTAAAAATGGCAGTTAAGAATCGAGACGAAGAGGTCATTGCACTTTCTGGGGAAATGTTAAGAAGGCAAAACGGGGCGGAATAAATCATAAAATATAATTTTGGTTAAGAGCGCAAAATATAGGTCAAATTGGGAAAATAATTTATATAACTAACCTATTGATTATTATATCATAACTAACAATTAAAATAAGTTATCTTTAAGAACAGAGTCACACACTAACATCAGGCAAAACATGACCTATAACGACTGAGGGGCCGAGCCATTGCCAGGTGTCTACTAAGTTCTCCGAAGACAGCTGGCATTGGCCCTGTCCTTGTTAAGTTTGTTGCCATTACTAATGTAAGTGTGACTCTGAAAACCATTAATTTAAAAAAAAGGAAAAAAAAAAGAAAAAAAAAAAAAAAAAATTCTTGTATAATGAGATACACGGCTGGGGGTTTTTAGTCGGTTAACGCCCGACACTACCTGGGTCCTCTTCCCAGGTGTCCATGTGGATTTTCCCCCAGCAGTGGAAAAAAAAGGGAAAAAAGAAAAAGAAAAAAAAAAAGAACAATATATATATAAAAGATAGAATATATATACCTACCTATATATAAATGAAACTTCCTTACCGAGTAGAAAGTAGATAAAAGAATTAAAAACTATCTCATAAAAATTACCACTCTTCAAAAGGCACGGACATAAAGTCTGTGGAGTGATAACAATTTCTTAAAAAAAAAAAAAAAAAAGTATAAGTGCATAGAATTACACTCAGTATACCTATACTGAGTGTAATTGTATGAACTTATTTGTCAATCACTCATACAAGATTCCATACAAAAGTACGTAGGTATAATTATAGATATTAGTTTTTTTTTTGAGCGTCATGAATAATGGTAAGATTTACAATAAGTAGGTACTTATTGTAAAAACTTACCATTATCCATGACGTTTCTATTTAACTCGTTTAATCAAATTCTTGTTTGTAGATCAGAATAGCAAACACAGTCTATAATTTTAGCGAAGAGTTTTCTCCTGTTGATAGGTACATACATTCGACTGTAATCCCCGAGGGGGTAGTCAGAGGTGGCTCACAGGCGAGCCACCCACTTTTTGCAGCACATTTGTACTCCCGTGATAGGTCGTGTTTAGGAATGAGTACAATGCTCTGATGTAACACATCTAGAATCTAGATATGCAGGTTTCCTCACGATATTTAAAATATTCTATTTCTATTCGAATAACATTCACAGACAACCTTGTAGTGAAATAAAAAGCTGGAATCCCAAATGTCTCTCGAAATAATCTCGACTAATTTAAGTCGAATGTCTACTTAAAAGTTGATCCAGCAGACCCATGTCACGTGTCACTGATCAAATATGTCCCAAGTTTATTCTAAATAAGGGTGTATTCACTATATATAACGCCCTCAGTATTATTGGGGCTAAACTCAATAACCGGCTGTTTGATACCTACTGTTTGTTAAGGTTACGGGCACCAAAATCAACAAAGTTTGTTTTAAAAAAAATTTATTTTAAACTTGAGTCTCAAAACTGTGAACCTCTTTTTTATTTTGTACTAGCTGTTCCCGCGCACTTCGCTTCGCCTTAAAAAGTTTTCCCGTGGGAATTCCGGGATAAAAAGTAGCCTATGTTCTTTTCCAGGGTCTAGAACGTATGTATACCAAATTTCATTAAAATCCGTTCAGTAGTTTTGGCGTGAAAGAGTAACAGACAGACAGACAGACAGACAGACAGACACAGTTACTTTCGCATTTATAATATTATATAGTAAGAATTTATTTCTTGTATTATTACGTATATTTATACACACAATCTGACGTTTCCTAAGGGAATACATAGTTTAGGCCGATAAATTAATGGCATCGATCGTTAACTTTTTTTCGTTTTTTTTTTATTTTTGTTAATTTACGTCTGTACGTAAAACTAAGTTGGTCAACTAAGTAAGAGTTGACCAACTTAGTTTTACGTACAGACGTAAATTCCTCATAGTTTTAGCATGTCATACCCGTATCCACTACAGGATATTCCATTTTGAAAGACATCAGATTCCCTAAAAAAAAGTTAACGATCCATAGGGGCCATCGCCTTCTTTTTTAAACTTACAAAGATTGTTATAGCTCACTGAAACTTTTTTTTTTTGCAAGCTAAAGTCCCCCCATCCTATATTACTTATTATAATAAAGGCCATGTCAACTCCACACGGCTCTTTATTAATAATATAAGTCAACTCGAATTAGTGGTGTGAAAATTTAGACATAAGCAATTAATTAAGTTATACTTAATCATAATGAGCTTCTCCGTATGTCTGAGGAGTAACTGAGAAGGAAATTCATGTCATGTACAAGTACCATTAGTTCATAGCCTGTCTCGTGAGACTCTATAGTAATTTAATTTGGCTCGTTAATGGCTTTATTTTGGGTCTAAACAGCTGTCAAATTTTTCACTGTTCACAACTGACACAACTGTTATAGGGGTGTTATATGTTTAAAGTGTCTGTGTTTGTGTGAAACGTCCGTAGTCGAGCTGGCTTCAGTAATCGTAACTGATCACTGAGGTTAAGCAACAACTGGCACGGTCACCGGTCAGCCATTGGATGGGTGACCGATTTCAAGTGGTTCTTTTCACGTTAATCCGTGGGTCCCGGTTGCTGCTTCGGCAGCAGTCGTTAAGCCTAGTCAGAGGCCTTCGGGAAGCTTGAAAACATCTGACATTCGGGTTTCCCACTTACCCGACAACTTCAGTTCATTGTACTAATTCAAAAACGGCGATACGACTCGCGACCTATTACGTGAGTACAAATGTAGAGCGAAAAGCGGGTGACTTGCTTGCGAGCGAGTTATATTTTATCAAAATCGGCTTAGCCATTCATAAGTTATGCTACTTTTAGCGTTGGTTTTTTTGCGTTGGTTCATGATACGTTTAATCAAGAACAGAGGGAGAGTGTTTACTAAAGTGCCTCAATAATATCGAACATTTTGAAAGCCAGAAGGAGATTTTCAACAAAAATAAACAACATTCAATAAAGTAGAAAAACACACGACTTGCTTGCAAAAAAGCTCGGTAGAAAAAAGAAAACAGCTTTCCCCATTTTCCGGGTAGAAAATGATAACATTAGAAAAAGGAGATGATATTTTAAAGCACTTAAATTGAATAGACGAATTTCTAACGTATTAAGACCCTGACAAGGGTTGGCTGGAAGAAATTGCTTTTTGGCAATAAGCCCGCCTTTGATAGTTTTTTTTTAATGTTCTTCTCCTTTTTTAAATACTAATACTTTTTTAATACTAGTTACTTTATAATGTACAATAAAGTGTTTATAAATAAATAAATAAGACCCATTTAGACAACTGCCTCTGTTGTCTAGTGTTAGAAACTGTGCCTCATGGTCCAGAGGTCCCGGATTCGATTTCCGGATGGAACCAATTTGTGTTTCTAAATTGTGGTTCCAAATTCGGTCAGGACATAGAAGGCTGATCACCTGATGTCCGAAACAGTGAAACGATCCATGCTGTCGGATGGGCATGTAAAGCAGTGTCCTGCGCCTAGCTCTCTCCAGTCGTGTCGGTCAATCCGTCCCATTGGGCTATGAGAGTGATGGAACAGAGAGTGCTCCTGTGTACTGCGCACACACTTGGGCACTATAATCTACTCCTGCGTAGATGGCTGATCTCAATGAAATTGGCCGCCGTGGTTGGAATTCGGCTAAGAGGACATTATTATTATTATAATTTTAGTAGTCATCAGACTTTTATGGTAACTTTAGGAGGTATCTTCTTTATTTTTATTATTAAAATATCATTTACTTCCCCCATTTTCATTGTTCAAATGAACAAATTATTCCCTCGCGAAATAAGGACAGTGTTTATGTTTTCATGAGATTTAATACGGAACTCCGAAATAAGTGTTGGGGATAAACCGTGCTTATCCTTCTTTTATTAGGTGGCGATTATACTAATTATGCAAACAAAGAAAAGTTGGTTTTCTAAGAAAACAAATATATTTGCGGGTAATTCAGAGATAGGCAGACAAAAAATTTACTCACCATTAAAAAATAAAAAATCAAAACCCATTTTAGCTTGGGTTTACTACCTAAGTACTTCAATCCATGTGCATTAATGATTTTACAATATCACATAAAATTGAAGGTACAACCTATCTTTTCCATTTTAAACCTCTTCAGATGTACTCGTATGTTCAAACGTTTAAAGAGGGAATAGATTTGAGAAATCTCTTGTTCCATTTTACACAGGTAGGTACAGTGTCGGCGAAAATGCTTTACAACTCACTACTCGAAAGTTTATCCTCACCTAAGTATAAGTGCATAGAATTACACTCAGTATACCTATACTGAGTGTAATTGTATGAACTTATTTGTCAATCACTCATACAAGATTCCATACAAACTACGTATAGTGCCACAATCTTATCTGTTCCGGTGACGGCATCGCTGTGATCGAATCCAGTGATGCCATCGATTAAATTTTGCCTATTTGTGGTTTAAACGACAATGCATTTCTGCTATTGCCTATTTTATAATTAGGTACATTCATAAGTATAGATAAATCAAAATATTGGGTCGATAATAAGTAAATGAAAGTATTGGTTTTTTATTAAAAGCCACTAGTTTATCAAGATTAGCCTCGATTTAATAGTCTCATATAAATCGATACACAGTGATACACATGAAGTAAGAGATGACAGCCAACACATAGAGTACGTGCTATTTTCCTTTTTTCTTGAATATGTCTTTTCGTTTACAATTCCAACACTAGGCCTTAAACAAAAATCATATAAATAGGCAAAAGAAAATTAGCACAATTCTAGGCCTCAAACAAAATATCATAACTTATATAGGTATATAAAACTAAAACATAACTTTAACACTGACTAACGGAGTACAAATAAACAATATCACAAAAAAAACATATATGAAAACAAGTTAATCAGTTTTAAGTAGTTTAGACACAAACTTATAATGCTTCTCTGAAGTTAATGGCTTCGTTAACACGTCCGCCAACATTTCCTCAGTAGGAAGGTAACTCAAATCAATAACCTTCTTACTTATCAACTCTTTAACATAATGGTGCCTTATATCTATATGTTTGGTACGCGAGTGTGTTACAACATTCTTACAGATTTTCTGTGCTGATTGATTATCGTTAAACAAATCTATTTTGTACACAATACCAGTACATTCTTTAAGAAATGTTTGCAAGAACAGAGCCTCCTTGCAGGAGTCAGAGACCGCCATGTACTCAGCTTCAGTACTAGAAAGCGCTACAGTCCGTTGCTTTCGGCTTTCCCACGAAATAACTGAACTACCAAGACTAAAAACATACCCAGTATATGACCGACGATCCATCTGATCTCCTCCCCAATCAGCATCTGTAAAACCAGTAATTTTCAAATCGTCACCCTTTTGAAATAGCAGACAGTAATCTATAGTTCCTTTTAAATATCTCAGAACCCTTTTCGCTGCTTTCCAGTGAGTTTCGCCAAAACAGTTATTAAACTGGCTTAGATAGCTGATGCTATGAGTAATATCCGGCCTGGAACATACTGACAGGTACATTAAACACCCAATAAGGCTCCTATAATCATATTTACATGCCGAGTTCTCTTCCTTTTTAAGTTGAATTCCAACTTCCATAGGAGTCTTAGCTGCTTTGCATTCTGTCATATGCAGTTTATCTAAGACTTTCTTTATGTAGCTGGACTGATCCAAAGTATAGCTTCCATCAGGTAACCTAGTAATTTTCATACCTAGAACCTGATGAGCCGGTCCCAAATCATGCATCACGAACTCTTTCATCAGCCCTTCCTTAATAACTTTCTTCTTCTCAGAATTTTCGGAGCTAAAGATCATGATGTCATCTACATACAGTGCCACGATTATTACTTCATCATCAGTATTATGAATATACACCGATTGCTCAGAAGATAGTCTACAAAATTCCAATTTATTGATGAAAACATCATTAATGCGTTCATACCATGCTTTCGCCGCCTGTTTTAAGCCATAAATTGCTTTGTTCAGCTTATATACTTTCCTGACCTTTTCATCTTGACCTTGGATGAAACCTTCAGGTTGCTCCATATATACAGTTTCTGTTAGTAACCCGTGCAAAAATGCAGTTTTTACATCTAGGTGCTCTATAACTAAATCATATTGAGCAGCTAATGCTAACAGTATCCTAACTGTTGAGTAGCGCACTACAGGTGCAAATGTTTCATTATAGTCAATTCCGTATCTTTGTGTATAACCCTTCGCCACCAGACGAGCTTTATACTTTAACAATTTTCCATTAAGGTCTCTCTTTTTGCTAAATATCCATTTACATTTTACTGGTTTTTGTCCTGAAGGCAGATCAACCAGTGTCCAGCATTCATTAACTATGAAAGAGTTATACTCATCTTGTATAGCTTCCTGCCAATGTTTAGACTCGCAGCCACCCAGAGCCTCTTCTATCGTCTTCGGTATATCTTCATCTTCTGTAACCGCTGTAAACCCAGCATACCCATCCGTATCAGCATCTTCAAAATCAAGCGAGTCCTCCGAATCCATGCTTGAACATCCTGGAATATATGTAGGATCCGAAGAATGGTTATCCGAATATACAGATTCTACTGATGAGTCCAGACTGAACATAGTTTGTCTCCGAGGATTCACTGTGCCATCAGATAACAACTGATCCATCTCAACGACGTCTGGCTGACATGATGATGCCTCAGAAGCTTCCGTCGATGACTTTTCTGGATTAGGTTGTGTAGTACTACTATCAGATGAATCTAAAATTAACAATTCATCATTCTTCTTACTGTTATCATCATTGGACACTACTTTATCCAAAAACATACTTTCCATGAATATGACGTGCCGGGCTTTAAGACACTTCTTTGGAAAAACGGGATCTACAAGTCTGTACCCTTTACTACTTTCACAGTACCCTACAAAAATATACCTTTTGCATCTAGGGTCCAATTTCCTGGCTTTCTCATCAATGGCATATGCCACACAACCAAATACACGTAAGTGTGCTACATTCACCTTTTTGGATGTCCATTTTTCTTCAGGTGTTGTTCCCATGACCGCTCTGGTTGGTGTATAGTTCTTGAGTACAGCAGCCGTGTTCGCCGCCTCCGCCCAGTACTGTTTCTCCAACCCAGCCTCCTGGAGCATGCAGCGGGCTTTATCCATTATGGTGCGATTAGCCCGTTCTGCCACACCATTCTGTTGACTACAATGTGGGACAGTAGTTTGATGCTTTATCCCACTGCTCTTCAGATACTCCTGAAATTGATTAGACATGTACTCGCCACCATTGTCACTTCTCAAGGTTTTGATTTTTCTATCTGTTTCATTCTCTACAAGGGCTTTGAATAGTTTAAATTTCTCAAAGACCTCGCTCTTTCTATCCATGAAGTAGATGAATGTTTTCCTCGAGAAATCATCAATGAAGGTAACAAAGTACCTTTTCCCACTAAATGATGGTACCTGCATAGGTCCACATACGTCTGTATGTACCAACCCTAGTTTGACATTAGACCTACTATGACTTTTCTTAGGGAATGGAAGTCTGGCCTGTTTACCTTCTATACAAGCTACACATGGATTAAAAGTAGTATTTGGATAATCCATACCTGTGACCAGCCCATTTTTCATTAGCTTCATACTCCTGGCATTCAGATGCCCAAGTCGCTTATGCCACAACTCGTGATCAATGCCCTGCGCTGACACCAGCGCAGACACCTCCGGAACCTCGTTAGACTCTCCAGTCACCAACTCCGTCTCAATGCCCTGCTCAGAAACTAGTGCAGGCATCCCCGGAACCTTGCTAGACTGTTCAGTCGCCAACCCCTCACATGCTGAGTTCATGGCAATCCCTGACTTAACTACATCAAGCTCATAAACCCCATTAACACCAGTACCAGTGGCAATAACTTCACCTTCATCAATTATTTTACATAAATTATTATCAAAAACTACACTAAAACCTTTTCTATTTAACTCACTTACAGAAAGTAGATTTGCTGATAGTTTAGGAATATAGTGGATTTCACTTATAGTCTTCAAACCAGTCTTTAATAATACTTTTACTTTGCCGATACCCTCAGTTAGTAACTTCTCTCCATTGGCAACATTTACTTCCAGCTTCTTGCTGCATTGCAGTTCTTGCATAATTTGCTTGTTATTGCACATGTGATGAGTCGCCCCTGAGTCGATGTACCATACGTCGTTCTGAACTTTCACCGACAAGGCAGTCAGTAGTGAGTTTTCCTTTCCACTACTTCGTCTTCCTCCCGCCTTAGGCTCCATGACTTCATCAATAGGGCAGTCCTTCTTCACGTGACCGGGCTTCTTACAACGAAAGCACCTCACTATCCAAGGTCTCTTTACCACCAGTGCATTCATTTCACCTTCCTTGCCATCGCGCCGATGCTGCTCCTGGAGAAGTTTACTCCTGACTGTCTCGCTTGTCAGCTTAGTATTGGAGTTCTCCAGCGCCATAATTAGTGGGTCGAAGTCCGTAGATAGCCCGCTCAGCATGATTATTGCAAGGAACTCATCCTCTATTGCCGAGCCTATATCCGACAGCTGCTGCCCGAGCTCCGTAATATATGATAGGTAGCTCTGCATACCATCTCTGTCCTGTAACTTCACACCAAACAGCGACCTCAACAGTCCGAGTCTTCTACACAGCCCCTTGTCCTCATATGCACGCTGGAGGTTGCTCCAGGCCTCATAAGGCGTCTTTGCATTGCGTACATGTTGCAACGCAGACGGACCTACTGACAGACATATTTTTGCCATTGCCTTTTGCTTCTTCCTCTCATCCTTACAACTGTCCTCACCTTCGATACAGTCGTGAAGATCCTCGTGCATGAGGAGCATTTTCAGCATAAATTTCCACTGGTTGTAGTCTTCCATCCCTTTTAGTTTCTCTACAGGGAGACCAATTGATGGTGTAATAAAACTCGCCATTATTGCTGTTTGTATCTGCAAAACTGTTTGACAACCGGCCTTTTAATTATAATTTTTTGTAGCAGTATTTTCCAAAAATATTTATTGTAGGACACGCGCCAAGCTGTCCTGGGCCCATAACCTATTGGTTTTTTATTAAAAGCCACTAGTTTATCAAGATTAGCCTCGATTTAATAGTCTCATATAAATCGATACACAGTGATACACATGAAGTAAGAGATGACAGCCAACACATAGAGTACGTGCTATTTTCCTTTTTTCTTGAATATGTCTTTTCGTTTACAATTCCAACAGAAAGAGGATATTATATATCAAACGACATTTGTTGTATGGAAAATTTGTACACGGCGAACAGAAATAAAATAAGCTCTAACTATGTTCTGATATAGGAGATTAAATCTAGATTACAATGGTATAGGACCTATACCATATAGGTAATATCAGATCTGTGGGTCGTGAAAATACCGAGATAAACAGACTTAAAAAAGAACTATTAATTATTATTTATTTATTTATGAACACTCTATTTTACATTTTCTAAAGTAACAAGAAATAAGAGCATAAAATTAAAAGAAATTCAGACAAAGAACAAAAAGCAATTTCTTCCGATGTCATTAATCAACATTATTTAGTCTAAAATCGCTGCAGGTGCGCGAAATTCTTCTTTTTATACTGCCTTAGATTTAAAGTGACATGTCACCTGTAATCAAAGAAAGATAAATATTATATACTTTTCATTATGACCCATCCCGTCCCCACTGCTGGGGCACGGGATGGGGTGAAAATATTAATAAAATTACATGTGAGTATATGGGTAAAAATATTCGTCATATTTGGCAACACTAACCTGTAGCCGCTGCAACTCGTTCTTCCAATTTTTCAAACGGAATTAAAGGCGTCTGAATACGTTATTCTTCCTGCATAAAAGCCAATATATCTAGTATTACTTTTCTTGCATCACATTTTAGCGCTTTTGGCATTATTTTCACGCAGAAAATCACAAAACAAATTAAATAACGTAGCGTCAGCCTCTTCGCAGAAATTGACAACTCAAATAACGCACAGAGTATGAAATGACGTTTGACAATGACGTCTCGTTAGTTGCACATTTTGACCACCGGAACAGATAAGATTGTGGCACTATAGGTATAGTTATAGATATTAGTTTTTTTTTTTAGCGTCATGAATAATGGTAAGATAATGGTAAGTAGGTACTTATTGTAAAAACTTACCATTATCCATGACGTTTCTATTTAACTGGTTTAATCAACTTCTTGTTTGTAGATCAGAATAGCAAACACAGTCTATAATTTTAGCGAAGAGTTTTCTCCTGTTGATACATACATACGACTGTAATCCCCGAAGGGGTAGTCAGAGGTGGCTCACAGGCGAGCCACCCACTTTTCGCAGCACATTTGTACTCACGTGATAGGTTGCGAACCATATCGCCGTTTTGGGATAAGTACACTGCACTTAGGATACACATCTAGAATCTAGATGTGCAGGTTTCTAACGATGTTTTCCATCACCGTTAGAGCACGTGGTATTAATGTACTTAAACTCCTGTTGATAATAATTTCATAATTGATGCACAACCTCAGGTATGTTTCCTAACCCAGTTTCATTCCATTCAAAGTGGCTCAGAAAAGACATCTATATTTTTCTAAAAAAATACAATAAAAATATTTAAGTATAAAATTTTAGCCATACAATGATGTCGATTCTGAAGGCAGAAATTCTAATTTTAACGCTGTCAAACTAAAAAATTTGCTAGCATAAAATGACATTTACGGAAACAATCATAGAGTCGAATTTTAAACAAAGAAATTAAGGTTTTGACAGCTCTAAATTTAGAATTTCTGCCTTCAGAATCGGCATCAATTTCCCCCTAATTTTTCACCAACCGCCTTCCTCCCTGACTGTACGCAGTACGTTTACGGAGCACGCTACAATGCATTCGAACTTTTCACAAGACGACCGCGGGTTTCAATAACTTACCTCGTAAATGCACCCTGCTTCAGCGGCACTCATTTCCTCTCCTGACGTTTCTTATTGAATCACTCGTATTCTTGAGCTTAGATTTACAACATACGGACAAGATGGAGTGTCCGTGCCAATGAAATATCTCTACAAATAACACGCCGCTTCTACCACTGAGCTTTCTGTTCGGTACCGACGAACACTTTATTTATTTTTTTTATTTTTTATTTTTTTTTATTCAGGAAACAAACAGTCACTTACTAATAATTTAACAAACATTTTTGTAAATAGACCTGGAGTTCCATAAAAAGATACACTAATATTACATTAATTCACACTAGGTACATAGCTACGTTTACACTTAAAGAATAATAATACAGTTTAGTTTAGTTTAAGGTTAACAATAAATTTAGTAAATATAGGTAGCTATATTATAATAATATATAGGTATTATGTTTAACGAAACTTATCACATTTTTTTAAATCTTTCTAAAACTTCTTTTTAGTATTGGCTTAAGGATAAATCAAAAATGTCAACATCAGTGAGGTGCTTGCTGTAACTATCTGCAGTTCGTCTAAAAAAAGTATTTTTTGCATAATTAGTGCTGCAACAGCTTGAAAAAAAGATAAATTTTGTACGAGAAGCGATTCGTGGTACTTTAAATTCTACTTTGTTTAGTAATGGAATTGAATCTACATGGTTGTTTATTAATTTATATAAGAAAATTGAATCCAAGTAAGATCGTCTGATTTCAAGGGAAATTAAATTGTGTCGCTCAGCTGAGATTTTGTAGTCTTGAAACCAGTTACCTAATCGGTAGTCTAATGATTTTAAAAATTTGTTTTGTATTTTTTCTAATCTATCAATGTGAATCCTGTACTGGGGATTCCATACCACGCTGGCAAACTCCAAAATGCTTCTGACGTATGAGTTATACAGCGTTATAAGTGTAGAAGCACGATTGAACGGTTTTGATACTCTAAGAATAAATCCAAGACTCCTATATGCTCTTAGAAGAAGAAGAAGTGAGTTGTGCAAAAAGTTATCAATATCATTTATAAATAAACTGAATAGGAATGGGCCCAAATGGGATCCCTGCGGGACTCCCGATTCAATGGTAAGAGTCCTGGAAATATATCCTTTCAGCGATACCGCTTGGCTCCTATTGCTAATATAAGACGATATCCACCGAAACAGATTTCCGTGTATACCGATCTTTAATAATTTTTTAAGAAGAATTTTATGATTTATTTTATCGAAAGCTTTAGAAAAATCGGTATACACGGCATCCACCTGGCAACCAGCATCGAGAGCATTAAGGATAAAATCTGTATAAGTAATTAAATTAGTATTTACGCTTCGGCCTCGAAAGAATCCGTGCTGGTTTGGTGAGATATGTGGTGATATGGTTTTTATTAATTCGTGTGACACAATTTTTTCAAATATTTTACCAATAAGGCACAACTTTGAAATGGGACGATACTCTTTAACGTTATGTTTATCACCCCCCTTTGGTATAGGCGTTACTATAGCTCTTTTCCAAATCAATGGAAAAGAACCTTCTGTAATTGATTTTATAAAAATAGTTTTTATAGGGGAAGCCAACTCATCAGCACATTTATATAACACAATTGGATGCACTGAGTCATGACCAGGACCTTTACTTAGATCAACAGACTTTAAATGTTTTCGAACCAGCTCTGTACTTATATTTACTGAAGATATTTCTATGGGACAATCTGTTGGAATTTCATTCAGTTCGTCAACATGACCACTGTTATCTGGTTCAAAAACTGAATGAAAATAATCGTTGAAAAAGTTACATATAGTTTCTCCGTCAGACGAAGATATATGGTTATAATGCATTTCATCTGGGATGTCATTTATGGGGAATTTAGATTTTACGAAGTTCCAAAACAGTTTAGGGTTTTTATTTATGTTTTCTTCAGCAAATTCTACGTATGATTTATAGCAAAGTTTTTCCATTTTTTTTTCTCTATTTCTTAACATTTTAAAAGTATCATAATCCAAAGGATTTTTATATAGTTTCCATCTTGTATGAAATTTTCGTTTTTCTTTAATGACTTTAATGAGAGGCCCTGAGTACCACCTAGGATAGAAGTTACTTGAAGAGTTTACCTTCTTCACAGGAATATATTTTTGGAAGGCTGCATTAAGCACCGAGTAAAAATATGAGACAGCTTGATCCACGTTCATACTAGACAGACTATTCAAGTTAATGGATTTAATTTCTGTTTTTATACTTTCAAAGTCAGCGGCGTGATATAGCATCTTATTCTTCTTTGCATTCTTTAGAAAAGTGAGAGAGGGAAGAGAGATAGTGAATTCGAGCGACTTATGATGAACATTTTCAGGTATTATAGGGTCCTCACACTGTTTTAAGTCACAACTTAGATTTGTCAATACTAGATCTAGAATCCGGCAATTGATATTTTTGCACGAGTTATATTGCTTAAGATTAGTAAAACCCATAAATTCTGCTAAAGTAATCGCTAAATTATTATTGTTAGTGATAAGAGACAGTTCTTTAGTGTCATCCGACGGAATCCACGAAGCATAAGTGATATTGAAATCCCCAACCACAAGAAACAGATCATCTGGGTATTTAAGCATTAAGTCTGAAACGTTACCAAAGAATTTTTGTAAAGAAATTAAATGATTTTTGCTATGTGGAAAATAAGCGCATACAATATTTAACTGTTTTGTTAATAAAGAGGAATGTGCGGAAGCGGAGTTAGGGCGCGTAGGGCGGGCGGCGGCGGTTGTGGCGGCGCCCAGGTCCACGCTCAGCCACAGCTTCTCCAGGTCCGGCGCGCACCACTCGTGCCGGCGGCGCACGAAACTTTAATAATTGTATGTGGGTAGGTTCTTATATTTGTATGTGGGTAGGTTCTTTTATTTTTGACAGTCTACCCAGTCGTTGGCAGCCTCTCGTCGGGTTATCTGCTCTTGTATTTCGGCGCGGTCTCGATATTCGCAATATTTGTATTTTCGGTTAAATATTACCAGCTGCTATTAGGCATTATATTTGTGTATACGATTATAAGTGGACATATGATTTTGTGTGTGAGAACCTCAAGATTAAAACGGATTACTCAAGCATCGGGAGGGCCCTCCACGCCGAGCTTTGGACCTTGAACCATCACGTGAGCAAAAACCTATATAATATTTATTTTATTAAATATATTTATCCAACATTTTGGTAGCAGAGCGTGGTTTTAATACGGCTATATTATTAGGTTTTCGTGTTACGTAAGTTTTGAGGTTAGCTCAGGGCGGCGTTATCAATTCGGTTAGCTTCATTGCATATTGTTTACGTAATAATTTTACTTTCGGAATACAGTTTCTATTGTACTAAGTATAGGTATATTTATTTCGGTTCGGTCAATACTTATATTTGTGTTGGTTTTCGTACGGTAGGTACTACGGTAGCTACGGTAGCTAAGTACTTAACTTTACGGCTATAATTTGATTATTATTGTAACTCAGATATTCGGTAGGTACAATTACGTCTCACGTTAGTAATTACCATATTGTCTCAACTCGCTATGGGCGTTGAATCATTTATCTTTTAAGTTAAACATACTTACCTATTTATTAACTAATCGTGCAGTATTGCTGTGGTGAGATTTGGTCGGTGATTTGGTGATTCGACCTGAGAAAGTACCTAGTTACTTTATGTTGAATAATTTACGGCTGTAATATTGAAGTGTAGTTAATATTATTGTGAATTTAAATGGCGGTTGGTTTAGTCACTTTGTAACTTCGATTTCTTAGTAACTATAGCTTTTTGATTAAAGATAACTGGTTAATTTCATAGTAAATATTATACTTATAATACGGGATAAAGTTTTATTTGAATAAATTTCAGGAGTTAGTAAATATTGACGTTATAAAGTGAGGTGATATTCATAACCGACCATCGAGTTCGGTATTGTTGCGTTGTTTATTGTTTAAGATTGTAATATGGCTTTGAGAGCATCGTTTTCGGTATTTAAAGTAAAACTTCAATGGCTTATTGACAGTGCTGACTTGCTGGATCGACCTGAACATGTCAACCGTGTCTCTGTTCGACTGTTAACGGTTAATACGGAATTTACGAGTTTAGAAGCTTCATATCAACGAATAATTGAACTCGCGGACCCGGAAAATAATTCGGAAAATCAAATTTTAGAAGCGGCACGTAAGGAGTATGTGAGGGCATTAGAAGCTTTTGACAAATTAATGTATGAAAAATTAAAACAACGCCGGAGCACGAGCGGTTCCACGGACGAGTCGGAGCCGCGGTCAGACGGACACAGGTTCGACTCAGAGGCTTTGGTGTCGAGATTACCTACCCTGCAGTTACCTATTTTTACGGGTGATTTGGATCAATGGGTCGGATTTAATAATTTATTTGACAGCTTGGTAGATAATCGTACGGATTTGTCACCCTCACAGAAACTAGCTTATTTAATGTCTTGCATTTCTGGTGAGGCTCGCGGGCTAATTCAACATATTAAAATATCGGATGCTGGTTATAAAACAGCTCGTGACCTTTTGATGCGGAGATACCAAAATTCCCGCCATCTAGCGGACGTTCATGTCGGTCAAATTATGAACTTGCCAATTATTTCGTCAAATTTAATCGGATTGCGATCGCAATTTTTAAATCCATTAATTATGGCAACAAACTCGCTGGAACGTTTGGGATTCCCTGTAGCTGAATCTGGTATTAGATGTTGTGCAGTTACTAAAACGGAATCGGATTCGGAATTTGAGTGGATTTTAGATAGATATAGTTCACTTGATAAATTAATATCGGCTACAGGTTGGATTCGGAGATTTATTCATAATTGTAAAAATAAAAATAATCGGATTTCAAAGCAATATTTAACGGTGACAGAAAGGAAAGAATCCTTACTTTGTTGGGTCAGTTTGATTCAAAAGAAACATTTCGGTTCGGAAATTGAAGCTCTAGGTAACGGCGAGCAGATCAGAGGCAATTTAAGGAGTCTTACTCCATTCGTAGACTCTCGTGGACTGTTGCGCGTTGGCGGTCGGCTCCAAAATGCGGAGATCGGATTAGAAGCAAAACATCCCTTGCTTCTGCCAAAATCGGGACATTTCGTAAAACTTTTAATTTTGGATTTGCATTTGAAAAATTGTCATGCGGGACCAAATGCTCTTACGGCTATATTACAACGGAATTTTTGGGTACTTTCAGCTAGGAGAGCTGTCAGGAATGTCACTTTTAAGTGCATTCAATGTTACAAATTGAAAGGCCTGACGACTCAGCCATTGATGGGTAATTTGCCTCGTGATCGCGTTACTTCGGCTAGACCTTTTCAAGGTATCGGTACGGATTTTGCTGGACCTTTCCAGGTCAAAACACATAAGTTACGGAATCCGAAAATCACCAAAGCATACTTATGCGTGTTCGTGTGTCTGGCCACAAAATCGGTTCACCTGGAGTTGGTTTCGGAACTATCTACTGAGGCTTTTATTGCCGCCTTGTCTCGGCTTGTGTCAAGGCGCGGCTTGCCCTCCCTTATTCGGTCGGACTGTGGCACTAATTATAAGGGTGCTGATAATTATTTAAGGGAAGTTTATCGTTTTTTGGAACAAAATCAAAATTATATCGGTCATAATATGTCCAAGCGCGGTATTACTTGGATTTTTGATCCTCCAGCTTGTCCATCATGGGGTGGTTTGTTTGAGGCTGCGGTTAAATCGGCGAAAACTCATTTAAAACGGTGCATAGGGGAAACAAAATTAACTTTTGAGGAACTTAGCACGGTTTCCTGCAAAATTGAGGCCGTACTGAACTCTAGACCTTTGTGTCCCATCTCCTCAAGCCCTCATGATCTGGAGGTATTGACCCCTGGTCATTTTCTTATCGGTCATCCGCTGGATGCTCTACCGGAGTATCCGTTGCAAGATGTGAAGATGAATAGATTAAGTCGGTTTCAGCTGTTACAGCAAATTTCACAAAGTTTTTGGCATCGGTGGCACTTAGAATATCTTCACACTTTGCAACAGCGGGTCAAATGGACGGACTCCACCTCTCCTCCTAAGGAAGGTGATTTAGTTCTGCTGAAAGAGGACAACGTCCCTCCTCTTCAGTGGAATCGCGGTCGGATAATTAAACTCTACCCAGGATCGGATGGTGTAGTCAGATTAGCGGATATTCGGGTTGCAAATGGAGCAACGCTCAAGCGGGCAATAGGTAGGCTATCTAGACTGCCTTTAGACTAATTACAAAAAAAAATCGGTTGTACGTATATACTTGTATACTTATTTATTTTTAAGCAGCGGTTACTGCTTAGGCGGGAGAATGTTCGGTACCGACGAACACTTTAATAATTGTATGTGGGTAGGTTCTTATATTTGTATGTGGGTAGGTTCTTTTATTTTTGACAGTCTACCCAGTTGTTGGCAGCCTCTCGTCGGGTTATCTGCTCTTGTATTTCGGCGCGGTCTCGATATTCGCAATATTTGTATTTTCGGTTAAATATTACCAGCTGCTATTAGGCATTATATTTGTGTATACGATTATAAGTGGACATGTGATTTTGTGTGTGAGAACCTCAAGATTAAAACGGATTACTCAAGCATCGGGAGGGCCCTCCACGCCGAGCTTTGGACCTTGAACCTTCACGTGAGCAAAAACCTATATAATATTTATTTTATTAAATATATTTATCCAACACTTTCACTTTATTCATTGGTACCATGGTTGTCATTAGAATGAACTTAAAATGGTTTTACTGCAAACAAAATGCAGACACTTTTTTGCTTTGCTTTGACACGCCATTTTGTTGTTGATTGTATATTGTTAATCTAAGCTCGTATTCTTGAAGCTCGAATGTCGCTGTAATCGCTGTACAGGGTGTTTTAATGAAGTTATAATGAAAAGAGAGACTAGTCAGGAAGTCAGTGTGCGGTGTGTATTGCAAAGATGTAGAGTAGCAAGTTGGTTGCATTTATATGTTTTATTTATTTTATTTGATTAATATACAAATGACCCATTTTCTAAAACATTTAATTTAGAATTTGATCAAAATATTTACGCTTTTGGTTGCTAATATTCTGATGCGCGATGATGATGATGATGATGCTAAGATTCTGTTTTTACTTCAATATTCCAGACGGCGTAATGAAACTAGTCTTTTCCGTTTAGGAGTAATTACTTACTATTATTTAAAGTATATTTAAGATTATTATAGCATATCGCTGTTGTTTATCCAAATAAACGACGTAGAAACGACGGGAAAAGGCCAGATGGCCTCACATTAATCCCCTGGGAGAAGGGGCGCTGCTGCTGTGGGATGCTACATGTGTTTGTACTTTTGCACCTTCACATGTGGCATCCACCATTGTAACTCCTGGGGCCGCAGCAGAATTATTAGCGGCAAAACAGAAAATAGCCAAATACAGCGGTCTCGTGGACAATTACATCTTTGTGCCCCTGGCTCTGGAGACCACGGGAGTCTGGGGTCATGACGGCATGACATTTATCAAAAGCCTAGGCCGTCGCATGAGGGGGCTGGACATCCGCTCTGGAGCGTTTCTGATGCAGAGGATCTCTCTGGCTGTACAGCGAGGCAACGCTGCCAGCGCCTTGGGGACCTTTGCGTCGGATGCGTTCCGGAGCGAGGACACTTAGTTTTTGTTCTTATATTGAAGTACCTATACTTTTAAGTTATTCTTAAGTTTAGAATAAGTTATTTAAATTGTATTATTAGACTGCATTGTTGTAATAGTCGCTAGTTTTTAGTAAGCCTTAATTTTATTATGTGATGTAGTTTAATCCAAATAAATAAATAAATAGTCACTGGAACTTTTTCATTGCTCGTGAGTATATTATAGAATAGAATAGAATAGAATAAATCTTTATTCAAAGAAAACAACTTATGCTATTACATACATCCCACAAAACCAAATGTAATATGGTTTGACTGTGGGTAAGGAGTCGCACTACATAACAAATTTATCATAGCTTAGTAGCACATATGCACATTTATATATACCTAGCTAACATTATAGTTAAACAGGATCAATTAGTTATAGAGTTGTTTTTAAAATACACCTGGCGTAAATAATGGACCCTAGTTTATTTTCCCCGCGCTTGCTACGTAGTACCTAGTACTTAGCGTGCCCCTTTCTCATAACAACACCCTGTATAAAGCTGAGGACTAAAACAAGCTTGTATTTGTATTTCACTTGAGAGTCTTACTGCTGAAGTGTTTTTGAAACTTTTAATTGAAAAGTGCTTAGTAGGAGCGTCAAAGGTCTATTCAAATGTCAAATAATACGGATAGTGAAGCACTCTGGACACTCTGTAGGTGTCATTAGATAGTCCGTTTGTAGGCAAACATCAGGGTAGCTATTCTGAAGCTAAAAATTCTAATTTTAACATTGTCACACTATAAAATTTGCTAGCAAAAAATCACATTTACGAGAACACTCATACAGTCAAATTTTAAGCAAAGGAAATAAAGTTTTGAGTTTTTGACAGCTCTAAAATTTGAATTTGTGCCTTCGGAATCGACATCCTCGAGCCAGATTCTTTTGTCAAAAAGCTACAGGTATTTTAATTAGTCCGGGTCTATATAAATGTACTAGCTGTTCCCGCGCGCTTCGCTTCGCCTTAAAAAGTTTTCCCGTGGGATTTCCGGAATAAAAAGTAGCCTATGTTTTTTCCCAGGGTCTAGACCGTATGTATACCAAATTTCATTCAAATCCGTTCAGTAGTTTTGGCGTGAAAGAGTAACAGACAGACAGACAGACACAGTTACTTTCGCATTTATAATATTAGTTAGGATAGTTAGGATTGTTAACCATAGCATTAACGTTGAGTTAAAAAAAACTTTGCTGATAGATACCTATTATGTTCGTGAGAATCCTTCCTTACAAAAAGATAAAAGTTATTGATAAAAAATGAGATAGTTTACGTGTCATTTTCTGAAGATATATTTATTTATTTATAGATTCCATTATATGATATGCCCCGGAAATTAGCTGTCGTCTACAAAGACCACACATGTTCGTTTGGTCGCCTGTACCGCGAGTAGATAGCATTATACAGGGTGTCTCAAATGTAGTAAAGTAAGCCAGAAGGTCATTCTAAGCAACTTTTATTTGGAACTTCGCAAAAAAACTGCCATAAAAAGTCACTTAACCAAAAAAAACTATGGGGAAAGATTTTTTTTTAGTTTTTTTTTTTAATATGTGCTAATTTTATTATTCAAGATTGTATCTGAAACATAAACCAGAAACACCTCGTGACAGACACAACATTTATTTGCCCCTAAATACAGTTAGCAATAGATACGAGTATACATATATGTAAGCCACCCCAGCCAGACTCCCAGTCTTAGGCTCAAACTATTTTTTGGGGTGGCATATATCTTTTTTGGAGACTGTACATAAGTAAGAATATTATTATGAAAAAAATAGCCGGGAATCCATAGAATTTACCAGTTTTGAGGAAAAACAACATGAAATAATTACTGTTATGTCTTTGTATTATTTATTTCATTGAAGAATAATTTTCAATTCCGAGGAAAACTAAAAACTTTCCCTTTATTAAGGACTGATTTTTCAATGGTCAGATTTTTTTAAACACTCACACCTTTAACTAATGTACTCCCTCGCGGGGTAGGCCGAGGTGCATTGCTGCATCCATTTTTCGCCAGTGTTACGTTAGTCCCAATGTAATAGGGGGCGGGCCTATTGTCATTTTACGGGCACATCCAAGACCCGAGAACCAATATCTGTGTTTAAACAAATATCTGCCCCAGGCGGGAATCGAACCCGGGACCTTCGGCTCAGTAGTCAGGGTCACTAACCACTACGCCATTCGGTCGTCTTTATTTCAAGATTAATTAAAATGAAAGAATGTGCATGCAGGTATTATATACCGAAATTAGAGGGTGTTTTAATAGCTAGATATTTTAGTCGCAGAATAATGTAAGCATATGCGATTTGAATAAATACGGGGAAAAGATAGACAGGAAGAGCGCCCCCTTATCCGAACGGAATGTAAAAAAATACGTTGTCGCCTAAATAAATCCTACAGGTGAGGAAATAAAAAGGACGAACATAATTTAGTTTAAAAAGAAGATTTATTTTAAATAAGTAGGTAGATAGGTCGTCGGTTAGGCCAAGGTCAAGGGTGTCACACGCGCACTGGTTCGGTCCAGAAATACCGCACTCTCCTTGGCTTCCTGTCGAAGTGCAGGTCCAGGTCCAGGTCCAGGTGCAGCTCCAGGTCCAGGTCCACGTCGGGGTCGAGGGATCCGACGAGGTCAGATACTCAGGTAGCGGGAGGGGAAGTCCGGGACAGTCGCCCAGGGTGAGTCTTCCGTGGTCCGGAACTGGCCGATTTAATCGGTCCGGCAGTTGTTCCTGGAATCGCAGAGCAAGGAAGCGATTAGATTCCAGCAGCGATACGGATGGCAAGTTAGCTTTAGGTTCGTACGGGAAGTCTAGAAATACTGCTTAGCTTTTCCAAAGGCAAAAGGAATAAAGGTGGCGTTATGAACAGTAATGTAAAGTACATGATGATTGATGAATGATTCATCAGAAAATTTTATATTTATACGATGAATAAAAACGTTTGACTTTGACTTTGATATCCTAACTAATATTATAAACGTGAAAGTAACTATGTCTGTCTGTCTGTCTGTTACTCTTTCACGCCATACTACTAAACGGATTTGAATGAAATTTGGTATACATAAAGAACATAGGCAGTCGCATAC
Source organism: Plutella xylostella (assembly GCF_932276165.1). Taxonomy (NCBI): domain Eukaryota; kingdom Metazoa; phylum Arthropoda; class Insecta; order Lepidoptera; family Plutellidae; genus Plutella; species Plutella xylostella. Next base: position 7,962,180 of record NC_064000.1, on the reverse strand, counting down.
TTGACATTGCCAAGTTGTCGGCTCCCGGGTCCACTGAATGCAGCGACACTACTATAAAGACGTTTATCTTCAACAGAAGCTACACTATCCAGCGAGATCAGTGTGGCACATCAGACGAAAACAATTACGACATCAATATCTACATTGACGGAGCCAAGAACAAGAAGGGCAGCGGTGGAGGTGTCTTCTGCCCGGAACTTAATTTACAATACTCTGTCAGCTTCGGGAACAAAGCTACTGTTTTTCAGGCAGAAGCTGCCAGCCTACTTGACGGAGCTACACAAATAAAAGACACAAAAAATAGCAATATCTGCTTCTACACAGACAGTATGGCTATTTTAGGTGCCTTAGGCAGAACTGTAACAAAATCTAAATTAATTTTAGAATGTCACAGAACACTGGAAAACCTAAGCATTTCAAATAATGTAACAGTACAGTGGATTAAAAGTCATAACGACAACATAGGAAATTGCGAGGCTGATCGACTAGCAAGAATGGGATCAAATACCCTACCAATAGGGCCAGAACCATTTATTAGTCTGTCATCAAAGGCAATAAGGCAATGTCTCACCGATAAAACACTATCTGAACACAATCAGGAGTGGAAAAATCGTGTAGATTGCAGACAAACTAAAGCGTTTATTGTATCACACAACCACAAACTTACACGCTACTTACTCAACCTGTCCCGTAGTAATATATCATTAATGGTAGGATTAATAACAGGACATTGTTGCGTGAATAAACACTTATATACCATAGGTAACTCAACTAGTCCCTTATGTAGGACATGTAAGGAAGTAGATGAGACGGTTGAACATATTCTGTTAGCTTGTCCACCTACTACAGAAACAAGATTATCTATTCTTGGACCAACAGAGCGCCTACCTCAGCTATTACAACACCCAGGCCTGCTACTCCAGTTTACCCGGGAGCTAGGCTGGCTGAGCTGAAACCAAGGGGATATGTACAAAGGTTCCACTCGAGAGAGCCACGTACAGGAACTTCACCCCCTATGAGAATAGAATAGAATAGAATAGAACATAGGCTACTTTTTATCCCGAAAACTTTTTAAGGCGAAGCGAAGCTCGCGGGTACTTCTACAGGGTGTTGAAAAAAGGGTATACTAAGCCGAAACCTACCTGTGCTGCATGTTATATCTAAGCCCGAAACTGAAATCAGAAGTTGAAAATTCGCGAAAAAAAAATTCATTTTCCATAGAAACTTTGTTGGTCACCTGACTTTTTACTAGGGTTTTTTTTTTTTCGCGAATTTCCAAATGCGATTCAGTTACAGATATAACATGCTGCACATGTAGGTTTCGGCTTAGTATACCAATTTTGCAACACCCTGTATTTTTAATTTGACTAGATAGCGCAAGTTATAAAATCATGTTGCGAAAAGTCAAATCGTAGTGCGGCCACTTAAGCTTGCTACGCGGCTACGCCGTAGCGGCTACGCCTTTGCTACGAAACCCGCCGTAGCAAAATGAGAACTTGATGGACTTTTGCCAGATGTCAAAAGTTTTTAGTCTCCTGTCAAAATACAATTTTAAAAACGTTTAGCGTATAGTTTAGTTAGGTAAACGTCACTTATATAACAAAAGTAATAAAACGAATTTATTTAGGTAGTAACTTTATGGACTAGAAAGACACAGGATGAAATAGCGCATCAAATTTTTATAAGAAGCAATCGCATTTATAGCTTTGCAGCGCCGTTTTGTAGCTTTACGGTCGAACAAACATAGAATAGAATAGAATATTGCTTTATTGAACACCACATAAATCAGACATACAAAAAACATACTTATAGACTAGAAGTAATGTACAATAGGCGGCCTTATCGCTGAGAGCGATCTCTTACAGGCAATCTTACTATATTGCGGACACGAAGTGACAAATGAGAAGGCGGCGGTGTACCAATAGTAACAAAATAATAATATAACTTATTATTATTATTAAATACTTTATTGCACAATACTAAATATGTACATAGGCGAACTTAATGCTAACAGCATTCTCTTCCAGCTAACCTTGGGTGTTGTGGAGAAAGTTATAGGTAGTGCGAAAGACTGAGAGGAAAAAGTCAATTTGTTTAAAATACCTATAAACACTAGAATATACTTACTTGTATATAATAAATATATACCTATAAGTTACATACATATACAATACATAAACCTAATACATACTATACTTCACAAAAATAATATATATAATAATATCATCGTCACACCTACATACTACTTACAACAAAACATGTGTATTATATCAGTTAAGCTGATTGTTCTGTTTCTGGAGGTAGTACAGACGAACCTTAGACTTAAAAGTAATTACTAACTATTTACCTACATTATAATATACATACATTCTTAATAATACATACAAACTGAAAATATAATAATATGACACCTCGTAGTCAAATGGCAAAACGTAACTTTTTTTACATTGTGTACAGTCTCTGTACAGTGCTCCAAAATTCATAATGCGCATAGAAATCTTGACAGATCGGTTGTTTTCGATTATGTGACACATGATATTGACTCCTATTTCTTTCGAACAAGGTGCAAAATGCAAGTGTTTTTTTAAGGCTCTTACGATTTAATGATTCGGGTGTGAAGATCTGCATGTGCATTATTAATTTTAGACAAGTGTACTTGTGTACATATTATAACTATAGCCATGCCATAGTATACAGTATATCTTTCAGATTGTGGCTCATTGTGGTTACAAACAAAAAATCAACATTCTATATTTTTCTAAATATTACTCGATATAAATTCTGAAGGCCAAGGCTTTTAAGGTATCGCTGAAGCCTGACGAAAACAAATGTTTCCGGTGGCGTAAAGATTGTAGATTTAGATATAGCATGGAAGTGGCGTAACTTCGAGTGATGGCGATGAAGTGAAGATACGTGAATGAGTTATTAATGTACGGTCAGCTGCATAAGTAGCTATACACTTTTGTACCTTGTCAAACTGACGAACCGTCAATATTTCATTGAATTGATAGGCGGTTTCAGATTGACAAAGTACAAAAGTGTATAGCTACTTATGCAGCTGACTGTAACTTACCACAAAAACTATACTCACGTTAAACATTTTAAGACTGAAAATATTTTTTATGCATCTGGCGAATACAGTTTCAAATACGCTTCGGGTCTTGCCATCAAAACTTATACATACAAGTTTTATGGATTAATTGAGTTTTGTGATAAGACTGCCAATTTTATACATAAATATTATGTGTTTGTAAACGTTCACCTTTCGGCATTCACACCAGTGCGTCCACTTCATCGGCATTGCCGACGCCGTTTATTCATACATTGTTTGTTCCGAGGCAACCGAATGGCGTAGTGGTTAGTGACCCTGACTACTGAGCCGATGGACCCGGGTTCGATTCCCGGCTGGGGCAGATATTTGTTCAAACACAGATATTTGTTCTTGGGTCATGGACTTGGATGTGCCGGTAAAATGGCAATAGGCCCGCCCCCTATTACATTGGGACTAACATAACACTGGCGAAAAGTGGGTGAAGCAATGCACCTCTGCCTACCCCGCAAGGGAGTACATTAGTACAAGGTGAGAGTGTTTGTTTTTTTTGTTTGTTCCGATACTTACGATACCGATAGGTAGACGCTTACCTTACGAAATAATGAAGTTACCTACCTGTGTGTAACTCGTGCAACATCCTGTATAACCACGTCCGTGTTAGTAACTGCGCCAGTTTCTGCCTTCAGTTATTGAGTTAAACTAAACTGATTCCCGATGGAGCCCCGTGGTAGGTCCGCGGTTGCGAAGCTACTCGACTAGTTTCTATTTAAACAGTAATTTTATCCAGCACTTTTGCACAATCGCTAACCCTGGCTCAGTGGTCAGGGTCACTAACCACTACGCCATTCGATTGCTAATATTCTAATCTGTTAAATGTACTTCAATACTGCAGAGTTTTTGCCGTTTAGGAGTAATTTGGTGATCTTGACACTGAAACATCATTTTATCTAGTGACTAACTTTAGCGCTTTTAATAGATAAATGGGGTGCCTGAAAGTAGCTTCAAAACAAGAGCTCACTAGGAAAGGGAGATGTTATTTGTTGAGACGATTCTTTTGCACCGACGAATGAAATATCGTTGCGTGTTGTTAGTTTTGATAATTCAAAAAAAAAACCTTTTTTGCATAAAAAAATTGTTGGTCACGTGATTTTTACAATGGAAAACGTTTTTTTTCGCGAATTTTTAATAGTCGTAGAACAAAAGTTGTTCAGAATAACCCCTTTATACCCTTTTTTCAACACCTTGTAAAGAATGCGTTGAGTTAGTAAAGCACCAGTAAAAATGGCTCGGTCGGTATTAGATTAGTGCTCCACGTCTCGGCAGCGAGATTATAAAACGAGTCGAGAAGGTTCATCGAGTTTACTAGCCGACGGATGTGGTCAGTCAGATCATTATATGAGAAGTATTAAAAAAGGCTTCGTTTAGGACAGTAGATACATATAATTATATGCAGATGTTTTCTTTTCTTTCTTTCTTTCTTTCAGCCAATCACAGTGCATTGTGAGAGTGACCCCCCCAAAACGCTTTATTTGCAATAGATTGACCCATAAACTATTACCCCCTTATTCATAAAAAAGTAAGAACAAATTGTTCTCTGTCAGAGAGTGACAAAACAGTCCAATAACTAAAGCATCCTAACTTTTTTATGAATAAGGGGGCAAGCCTATAGATTTGTGTGTGAAACGTGAGTTGGTGAACCGTTTACATCTCCTCATTTCTCAGTTGTGAAACCGGCTGTGAGTTCCCACGGCTCAATTTATCCAAATGCTAAACAGAAGTAATCGAAAAGCTTTAAAAGAACTTCGTGAGTGAAATCGCTAAGGAGAAGATAAACTCTAGCCTGAAACAAAACAAAAAGGAAGAGAAGTGTCTTCTTCTTCTTATCGCATACAAAAAGTTTTGTTAAGTACAAAAACAGCAAAAACTATTGTAATTAGTAAAAAAACTCGTTTTTTTCCACAAATTTACAGTAGCACATTTTGTAGACATGTTATTCAAAATGGATATGGATATCTGTGTCAACCTCTTATAGCATTTTTGTAAAACAATTATACAGATATAATTCGCTTCTCGCTTTTCGCTTGGGACTAACATAAACACTGGCGAAAAGTGGGTGCATCAATTCACCTCTGCCTACCCCGCAAGGGAGTACATTAGTACAAGGTGTGGGTGTTTATATCTTGTATATCTTATTCGCTTCTCCTGATTTCTTTATTCGCTGCATATAAAAGTCTTCAAGGGTAGGTAGAGGAATCCATCACCCTTCAATTCTTTTTTACTCTTCGGATCAAGCAAAGAAACGAATGCATAGTATGAATACCTAAGGGTCCTTACCACCAGATATCCGATGTGCTGCGTTTGATATTTGGACCACCAATCATTTTGATTGGTCCACATATACATAACGTTTGAAGTAGATTTTTTTTTGTCATTCATGTTTTTATTCTTTATTTCCTCGATTCCCCTATTTAGTCCCAATATCGATAAAAAAACACTCCCTCACCTTCCTTATAAAGCAGGTGAATATAATTATGTGTTTGGTTTAATTAAAGATACTTTTATTCAAATGAAAATAATTTTCCCAGGGCTTAAAACGAACTATTTTTATGTCTCTTTTTAGGCAATTCTAACCTACACTCAGAGGTACTATAAAGCGATGAAAAATTTATAGTTTAACACAAATTTTCAGTAAATAATAAATTCAGAAATTCCCCTATATTTCTTCGGCTAAAGAGCTCTACAAAATGGCGACAATACAGGCTGATTGCGGTACTTACCTCGGAGCGGACAATTAGACAGCTTCAGTCGACTGTAGCTGCAACCCAACGGTGCTGAGGTTAACAGACTGACAAAAGCATCGAAGGGTACAGAGTCAATTCCCATAGGGGAAGGTAGGGTAAATCGTGGTATAACTGGCATGTGTCAGTAACTGGCACTTTGACTATAAAACTAAATATATTAAGCTTTTGGATATAGTAAGACCATCTTTGATGTGTTTACAGCAATCTCCAATTATTCATTGATATTATAGTTTAATTTTACGCCGCTAGGTGGGTATTTTCCGGCGCTGGAAATTATCTCAGTCAAAGCGGCGAAGATCGCCAAAAAAATGCACGTGCGTTAAGTTTTTCTTAAGGAGACACCAAAATTTGTATGGCCTGTTTTCGCGAAAATAAATTAGTTTTTGATAGTGTGACAATAACAAGAAAGTAGGGGAAGGTCTAAACAATATCATAATAGCCCGATTCACTGTGATTTTAGTTGCTTTTGAGTTATATTTGAGGGTGCTAGTTACTGAAATGTAATTTATATCTTCACTTAGTAACTGGCACCCCCCTGCCAGTTACTAATATTTTGGGTTTTGTGATTTTAAGCTATTTTATACCTTCTATCGACAGAAAATACGATTTAAAGTGCACTGTAAAAACCCCCAGTGTCTAGGCAGCTTTGTTTCAATAACTGGCACGGGGCTGCCAGTTACTAATCTTCATACATTTTTTTTACGCACCAATAACTGGCACTTACTGGTGCGGTAAACATTTCTTTCATGTTTCTTTTCAGAAAAATGACTAAAATCAAGGCAATCTACAGTAGTCTGTAATTGTCCACTGCTGGACCTCTCACCAGCAGTGACATTGCACTCTGTTCTCGACCTTCCTCATCCAGCAACTACCGGTCAGCTTTATAAGGTCGTTGGTCCAGCTGGCCCGAAGGTATCCACCGCTACCCTTGCCTGTTCGTGGTCTCCACTCTAGAGCGCGTTTGCCCCACTGGTCATCGGTTCTTCGGCAGCTACTCGTATGGCCGGCCTAATGCCACTTGAGCATACAGAATTTAAGAGCTGTATCGGTCACTCAAGTTCTATTACGGGTACCTTATTTCTGATATGGTCCTTCAAAGAAGCACCAATCTTTCCAATGCCCGCTGATCGTTTTTGAATCTGTGGACCAGTCCAACCGTCAGTGTCCACGTCTATGATCCATACGTCATCACCAGTAAGACGCATTGACTGAAGACCTTTGCTTTAAGGCATTTCATGTGAAAATTTTTCAAATCTTCCCTTATGCAGTCCAATCGAGTAATACATATTTTGTTTTATGCACCTTACAGCTTCGTTTTCGAAGTTCCTTCTGCCTAGTCGAATAGACTGTCCAAGGTAGACATAATATACTGTTGCTGCATTAAGGCCGCTATGCATGTTACAACGAGGGAATTCCAGAACTGCCCAGGTCTAAATGGAATCAAAGGCTTTCTTATAGTCCTTGAAGAACTTGATAGAAACACGGTTCGTGATGACCTTATAAAACAGCTTGAAAACATGACTTATAAACAAAATTGGTTAAAGAGCTTCTGAAGCTGTTTGAGGATAGTAATGTCTTTTAAAAGCGCTGTACTAATTCTGTCTTTACCCAGAGCATATGAAGCTGAAAGCCGTAGAAACCTTCAATTTCCGCAAGAAATTTCAGCTTAGAGGCAACTATACTACCGTCAGCAGTCTTCAACTTAGCCAGGTCACTTCTCCCAAGCTGCTGAATGAATACATCAAGGTCCACAAGCATTTGCTTTCTCCATTTCCGTTTCCAAATCCAAGGGTTTCTCGATTTGTTGCATTCATATGGACCCACGATTCGTCGCATACTTTTACTGTCATTTTGTCGTAGAAGTCGACCATTACAACGGTGATTTTGAGTCTTACCGGTACAGAACCTAGACAGGTAATTGTACATTACCTAATATCAAATATATTATTGATTTTAGAGTACTTATTGACCTAATTGCATGATTTTTTAAAAGGTGCCAGTTACTGAAACATCATGTGACAGTTACTAATTTTTACTGCCAGTTACTAGGTTTTTTGGGGGTAGTGGATATAAACTTCATTAAAATCGAATATTAATCATATATCTTTACAATTTATGCCTATAATTGTTCGTCATCTTATTGCCAGTAATTCAAGCCTACCAGTGCTTAAATCAGGCCAATACTTTATTTTTAATATATTTTTTTGTGTTGCTAGTCGCTTAAACTGCCAGTTACTAGTACTTTTACCCTATTTTTGTCTGGCTGAGAAAATGCCCGTAAAAAACAACAGAACCTCACACTAAATAGGACTCAAATAAAAATGGTCAAAAAGCGGACAGTGGGCCATTGTGATATTTAGGGAAATAATATACGAGTTTGCTGTTCACCATTCTTCTATTCGGTAATAGACAACCTAAACATATAAACAAACTATAAACAAACTCTTATCAAAAAGGCCAAACACCACATACCTCCCCTACTATTTATAAAATAATATAACATAAAACTCAATAAACCATTACAAAGTCAATACATTGAATAAACATAAATATCAAAGAATAAACAATTCAAAATCTCTATGCACTGGCTGTCCATCCTGGGGGCTGAGGAGCACCATCCTCTGCACTCTCCTCCCCCTCTACAGCAGTACTTCTGTGCCAGGAGTCATCAGGCCCGCGCTGCTGCCCGCTCACACTCAGCGCAAACAGTTGCTCCTTCTCCTTCTGTGCCAAACTCCTCACTCGAGTCGCCCACTCAGCCAGTCCCTTCTGGCAATGCCATTAGAGCCTTTTACTCCGCATTGTCAGCTTCTTTGGGAAGGCCAAGCCCTCTACGACCCGGTGATTTCGACCAACTCCGTCGGCAGCACAGCTCTCCTCTTAAGGCCTGCTGCATCGGTGGCCTCGCTCGGTTGTCGTTCGCTGAGCAGAACTAAACAAACCGGCTTTTCAATCTTCGCCACACGACTCGACGGCTCTGGTCAAAATTTTGGTTACCACACATTTGCGCTTGTATTTTACTTTCAGCTCACGTAAATTGCACTAACCTATTATTATTACACTGCGTGAGCTCTTATTTGTCGCCAATGTGATATTTAGGGAAATAATATACGAGTTTGCTGTTCACCATTCTTCTATTCGGTAATAGACAACCTAAACATATAAACAAACTATAAACAAACTCTTATCAAAAAGGCCAAACACCACAGCCATATATGCCGAAAAACCGATAATCGACTTCTCGAGTGGAGACCACGAACAGGTAAGCGTAGCGTGGGACACCTTCCGGCCCTCTGGACCGACGACCTTAGATAGGTAGACGGCAGTGGCTATGATGAAAGCTTAAGGCAGAGTGTAGCGGTGCTGCTTGGGAGAGGCCTATGTCCAGGAGTGGACTCATTATGATGATGATAATACGACCGTGTCCATGCGGGGCTATTTTAGTGCCGTTGCGACATACGAATTTGCACTATTACGCATTGGCGGTGCCCGACAACCGACTCAAAAAGATATTTCACACAGCATGTGCTGAAAATATTCCACTCAAGGGCTTTTTTGTATAGAGCATTACCCTTCTTTTAATATTGTGGCTATCGATTGGGGAAAAATATTCCAAGAAACGTAATAAATTACATTCCTTTGCCATTTCACACTATTTCGTATATTATAGATCTCTTTAATCCGTGTATTTTATTGATGTTTTATTGGTCTTTGCAAACACTTCGCAACCTTTGAATAGGTTCAGTGACATTTGGTAAGTATAATGTACGTCTGTTATAATAAAATACATAAAAGACTTCGTGACTTGAATGATATATTGCTCATAAAATTGATGCTGTATTGCCTGAACCAGGCATTTAATTAGTCCATTAATTTTGAAACAGGGGGTGTTATACTATATTGTATCATGGTCTTGGACGGGTAAATAAGTATCTACTTATTTGCAGTTTCACAGAATATGGGAGAAAGGGCTTTCAGAAAGATGTTGGAAGACCATCGCCAGTCAAATGACATGATCAAGATTGCAAGAAAACCGTGGGTATGACATAGATACTCGCTAGCAATGAAAAAGTTCCGCCTACAAAATACTGACTCCAAATTTGAGTCATTTATTGACTGGACTATTAGGTTAGTATGTTTGCATACATAGGAATCATTTGTGTATACTCTGTTATCAATTAGTGAAAACTAGTAATTGGCTTTCAACTGTTTATTTTTAGTGTTATACTGTTAAATTTTAGCTGTAAGTTTTCCATAAATTAAATAAAAAAAATAAAAAATAAAAAAATGGCCCCAATTTATTAGTAGGTATATATAGGTAGACATTTAATTTAAAATTATAGAATATAATAGAATAGAATACCGTTTTAGTTGCTTGTATTCTGAAGCGCTGTTAAATGTACTTCTATATTGCAACTTATCCGTTTATTAGTAATAGCTGTTCCCGCGAGCTTCGCTTCGCCTTAAAAAGTTTTCCCGTGGGAATTCCGGGATAAAAAGTAGCCTATGTTCTTTCTCAGTGTCTAGACCATATGTATACCAAATTTCATTCAAATCCGTTCAGTAGTTTTGGCGTGAAAGAGTAACAGACAGACAGACACAGTTACTTTCGCATTTATAATATTAGTTAGGATTAGTTAGGATAATAGAATAGAATACCGTTTTAGTTGCTTGTATTCTGAAGCGCTGTTAAATGTACTTCAATATTGCAACTTTTCCGTTTATTAGTAATTTGGTGATTTTGTCACTGGAATTTTTTAAATGCTCACGAGTATAATGATAAAGATGACTTTGCATTTGCACCGTATATTAGCATTTTTTTAATGTTAACTTCGAATATTTAATAAATACATTACTTATGTTAATATGTATGTAAGAATTTTGAAACACATTTTAATATTCATAATTTTCTAGACTTACAAAGTACTTACAAACTGGTTTGCGGCTGTGGTTGCTCCTACATTAAAACTTTGTGTGCGATGATGTAACTTATTTATTAAAACGCTGAGTTTAAATTTTAGGGTGTTATAAGATTCACATGTAGGTAGGTAATTTTAATTAATTATTTTTTTTGTTTGTTTCTACAAAACATGACAGGCAACAATATCCCATGAAAACTGACTTTCTTTAAAATGTTCACGATATCCTTTTCGATTCCACACACATGCCAACCATACCATGCCAAGACTCCAGGAAAGGGGCAGCATCGCATTTGACCATAAAACATCAGAGTTCGGAGCCCAAACTCTACACAAACATCTAGAAGCAAACCAACTTTGACATAAAAACATTGTAAAACTTGGGAAAGTGAAAAAGAGCTATAAAATTCCCTCTTAAATAAAAGTCGGTAAGGGAAAATCATTCGAAATTTTATGTAGGTAACTTCATCTCTTGGACACGGTCGATAGTAAACTACAGAGAAAAAGTTAGTACGGGTTTTCACTGATAAAATTATATTGGTCTGTAAACCTTTTCTTATTTATAACACACGACACGTATGTTCATTCAATATGGATATAATGTAATTCAATAAAGTGTGCATACAATGATATCCATTCTGAAGGCAGAAATTCTAATTTTAACGCTGTCAAACTATAATTTTACACATACACACATAGATTCGAATTTTAAACAAAGAAATTAGTAATAGTAATAGTAATATATTTATTGCAACTATGTAAGTTTTACATTTTGACAGCTCTTACAAAATTAGAATTCGTGACTTCAAAATCCATATCAATGTGTGTTTAACAAGTTTATGTTTTTTTCTTTGCCCTGGAGACGACTGGAGTTTGGGTCATAGAGGCAAAGCGTTTCATGTCTATGATAAATAAACGCCTTAAAGATCGTGATCTCGACAACTACACCACATCGTACCTGGCTCAAAGAATCTCACTCGCCATATTCATATATCTTCTTCTTATCATGTCGACAACAAACCAAAAAAGTCGCTAAGTTTTTTGGTTTGTTGTCGACATGATAAGAAGAAGATATATGAATATGGCGAGTACATGCCCAGAATATAGAATAGAATAGAATAATCTTTATTTTGCAACATTAAAGAAAACATTACAATATCACAACTTATATATAAATAAAAAATATAATAATAAACAAACAAAAACCCGACTGCACGCTAAAAAGATGAAAACAAGCCCCAGTGTTAATGGTATAATAAAGTATCGCTGGCGGGGACCAGCAGAGGGTTCACCATTTAGCTGAATGTTACTAAGATAGGTAGATTGGTACCTTGTGTGGCGGTCAAGTTGGTCCCCGCCTGCGATACTTTCCATTAACACTGGGGCTTGTTTTCATCTTTTTGGCGTGCAGTCGGGTTTTTTGTTTGTTTATAATTATATTTTTTATTTGTAACTTTTTAGTTGTTTTTATTTTATTAAATTTTATGTTAGTATTCGGGTTTTAGTTTATGAACATTTTTTAATTCAATAATTTTTGTGTTGTAATTTAAATACCTACAATATGCATATTTTTGTAATGTGCTAATCAAGCCCTTTCATTTGATACCCATCACGGCATAGTTGTATAAATATTATTTTTTCGATCATCACTTTATGTCCTCTAGAGGACGCTATATACATTTTAATGTAACATCACATAGCCTATAACCATTACATACATACATACATACATACATACATACATAAATACATACATACATACATACATACATACATACATACATACATACATAAATACATACATACATACATACATACATACATACATACATACATACATACATACATACATACATACATACATACATACATACATACATACATACATACATACATACATACATACATACATACATACATAAATACATACATACATACATACATACATACATACATACATACATACATACATACATACATACATACATACATACATACATACATACATACATACATACATACATACATACATACATACATACATACATACATACATACATACATACATACATACATACATACAAACATACATACAAACATACAATCGAAAAACATTACCCTCCTCCTTCGGCAGTCGGGTAAATAGTCCAAAAGTGGTCTTATTGCTTAATGCAGTCTCTACCAGACAACCTCCAGAGTATATTTCATTTTTTCAAAAAGTAAAGGCTTTGGAGCCTAAACTAAGTGTAATGACCGCGTATGCCCCTACGTGTCTCGTTAGGTCTGCAAATTTCACTTCATTGTAACTCTTCCTTCCTACGCAATATCGCCCACTCTGTACAAGACATAAATTCTACTCTAAGTCCCAAAAGTGAAATAAATATCAGCCTATAAATCAAACCGTATTCTATTCTCTGCAAGGTCGTAGTTCCATCGGCCGAATGTTCCGGACTGTGTTTGAGAGTCATTTCCTACTGTCAATTGTTTTCCTCTTAGCCGGCTGCGTAGAGAATGTAGAGATGCCCTTTGATGTTTTCTTCGGCTAGATGTTCGGCCGAAACTTACTGTAAAACCATGTAAGGTAAGCGTCTATCATATCGCTATCGTACGTATCGGACCAAACGGATTTTCATAAATTTATGGAGAAACGGCGAATAAAATAAAATCAACGGGTAACGTGTGAAAACAAGAGAACGGAAAGCCAACTAGCTCCGCCGCCACCAAATGAAAAAAAAACCATACACTCTGTTTGAAAGTTATGTTTTTTTTTAATTGGTGGCGCTAGTTGGACTTACGCCTCACCTTAATAGTAATTTTAATAATTTATCTGAAAAATAATGCAAGTAAACTTGTATAACTAGTGGTTTTAGTACCATGAAATTTTGTGCTATTTCGGCTAAAAACTTCCACCTCTATTCGGATCCGTTCTTTTTTGTGGTTTCACTTTTTGGGTTCGTCAGCAAATTAGGCCTACCCTAATAATATTACCTCTATTATCTTAGACGGAACCATCTTCATAAAATATTTACTAACCTTTCAGTTATATGTCTTCTACTACACTCACGGCCAATGAAAAGGTTCCACTGAGAAAAACACCAAATTACTCCTAAACGGAAAAGGCTAGCTTGATGAGGCCATCTGCATTGAAGTACATTTAACAGAGCCTCAGGATATTACCAAATAAATACGGGAATATTTTATTCAAATGTTTGAAAAAATTTGGGTTGTTTGGTTTTGACTTTTTGTGAGTGGAACTATTTCATAGCCCGTGAGTGTATATCAGACACATACAGTTATCCAGTGAGTGTCCTACGGTGATGCTACGTGCAGGGGAAAACCTTTAATACTGATAGGGAATTTTACGGAAGTGCAAAAGTTCCAGTAAAAATATCACCAAATTAGAATAGAATATATATTTATTCTACTCTATCTATAATGACTCTTATTATTTATAAATAGAAAAGGCTAGATTAAGATCAAATTCTATATTAAATGTTTTTAAAAATTGGGTCCTTAGGTGTCAACATTTTGTAAGTGGAACAAAAGTTACACAACTTAAAAATCATTGCTTGCGAGTGTAATAATAAAATTTCCCTATTTGCATTTGTAAATGAAATCAGGGCAAAAGGGAGAACCTGAAAGTCATTGTAAGATCCTCGGGGAAATCTTGAACTCCTATTACCTACCAAAGACTGAAATAGCTGGGTGGGGTAGCAATTAATAACGGTAATTTATTGTTCTACCATCAGCTTTAGATTGTAATCCCGGCCTGGAAATGTAATAACACATACGAGACATGTAAATAACATGTTTTGTTCGCATATGTTAGATAAATTCTTTCAATTGTGTTTTCAATTAAGGAGTTAAAGTACAATAATACCACGTGCTCTTACGGTGATGGAAAACATCGTGAGGAAACCTGCACATCTAGATTCTAGATGTGTATTCTAAGTGCATTGTACTTATCCCAAAACGGCGATATGGTTCGCTCACTATGTGCTCGCATGTGAGCCACCTTTGACTACCCCTTCGGGAATTACAGTCGTGAGTGCATAAATGTATACCTATGTTTGTTTGATTACTACATTATGAAAGTCAATCGAAAATCCCGACCGTAAATTTACCTCTTATTAAGTAACTGTTTACTAACTAAAACTCAATTCAAAAACAATCCACTTTGATAAAGAACAACCACAATAAGCCACTACGTCGTTTCAACAATTTTTTGTTTTCCAAACTTTCCCTTTTGTACCGGAGAGTTTACTAAAACTACCAAAACAGCAGAATTTACACGGAAAATACAACAACAAAATTTCACGTCTGCACTGCACTGGAACCGCTAAGCATAACGTCTATTTTTGAAATTAAACAATACGAATAATTACCCTAATTTACAGGAAAGCTAAATATTTCTTTACCGTTCTGTTTTACACGTAACTTATTAGCTTTTTCCACTATGTATTTGCTATCTCTGTTTTTACTATCATTATTACTTCAATTTTCTAATTCTGAGTACTCCTCTGATGAGTTTATTAAGTACAAAAAGCTACAACATATAAATGGAAATCCGTTGAGCAGTAAAAGTTACCCGTATGTGGCGGCCATTTTGAAAAAATATTCATATTTGTGTAGTGGTGTTCTGGTGAGCAATCTCTGGGTACTTTCTGCAGGTGACCCGTTATTCACGTAAGTTATAACAACCTTTTTGTATTGCCTAATGGTGAGGTCCCATTGGTGCGTTGCGACGTCGCTGCGTGGTATTTTCTTATAAATATTTTTTTTATGACCGTTTCAGTTTCTTTGTTAATACGGCGCGCCGCTATGCACCAATGGGGCTCCACCCTAACAAATCAATGATATTCTAATAAAAAAAGTAGAAGATACGGTAAAGACATCACAAAGGTTCCTCGCCCTCAGACATAAATTCGTAAAACTATCACATATGCTTGAGATATTATATGTATTGTATGTTACATGAATAATATACCGTTATTATACTTTAAGCCTTCAATAATTGGTACCTAGAATTCTAACTTCTGTTTGATGCTACATAAAGTCTACATAAAAAAATGTTTTTTTTCGAAACACACTCACACTCACTCACTTTATTGTATTAAATCATATTTTATACTTAGTAAAGAACATTTCTAGGTATAAATTATTATTAGTTGGGTAGGTCCCTTGAAGAATATTTTACAATAAGTTCATTCAAAGTGTTCCAGCTACTTAATAGCTTCGTAGAATTCTAAATAAGCTTTATAGGAAAAGGTTCTAAAGATAGAGTAGATGTTGTATGTCTATTAGAGCCTGCGCGCACTGCGTTTTTTTGTAGCGCGACTTTCTGCTATTACCGCGATTTTTTATCACAATTCGTGCACCGACCCGACCGTTAAACTCATGCTAATCCTAACTAATATTATAAATGCGAAAGTAACTGGAAATGGAACTGGGCCGGCCACGTCTGCCGAATGCACCCGGACCGGTGGGCCAAGATAGCGACCGAGTGGGTGCCGGGCGACGGGCGCCGGCGGAGAGGCAGGCCGAGAAGGAGGTGGCGGGACGACCTCGTCAAATATTTGCCGGATTGGGAGGTAGCCGCATTGGATCGGGAGAAGTGGAAAATTAAAGGGGAGGTCTTTGCCCAGCAGTGGGAAAACACATAGACTATTTAAAAAAAAAAAAAAAGAAAGTAACTGTGTCTGTCTGTCTGTCTGTTACTCTTTCACGCCAAAACTACTGAACGGATTTAAATGAAATTTATAATAAATACGGTTTAGACCCTGAGAAAGAACATAGGCTACTTTTTATCCCGGAATTCCCACGGGAAAACTTTTTAAAGCGATACGAAGCTCGCGGAAACAGCTAGTTATGTCATAAATCGGCGACAAAAATCGCTATACAAAAAAAATGTAGTGCGCTCACAGCTTTATAATTTTTTGTTCAATGAGAGAAAGGATGAATGCTTGTAGCCTATGATTGAAGAGGTTGTAGGTGTGAAAATAATCTAATCATACCACCTTCATCTTACAGTTAAGGTAAGCGTCCACCAAACGAACCAAAAAATAAATCGAAAATCGGTTCAGTCGTCTATGAGCTACGCTACAACAGACAGATACACAAATACAGATACACAGACATGTTAAACTTATAAGACCCCTCTTTTTGTCAGAGATTAAAAAAGGTACTATATGAGTTTTACCTTAAGAAAAAGAAAACTTTAATTCATCATCATCATCATTATCATCATCAGCCAATAATCATCCACTGCTGGACATAGGGCTCTACGAAGGAGCGCCACAACACTCGGTCCTCGGCCTTCCTCATCCAACCACTACCGGCTACCCGCCTAAGGTCGTCAGTCCAGCGGGCAGGAGGGCGTCCCACGCTGCATTTGCCTGTTCGTGGTCGCCACTCGAGAACTCGTCTACCCAACGGTTATCGGTTCTTCGGCAGATATGACCAGCCCACTGCCACTTCAGCTTGCATATTTAAACGTTAATTATTCTTTCAGAATCGGAGAATCCTACAGAATCCTGCGCGTGCGACTTGGCTCCACCAACTACAAGAAGGGGGGTATTCTGACCGGCATCCAGTACTTCGAAATCCACCCAAATTTCGACGACAGCAAGCCCGCTTTTGACCTGGCCATGATTAGGTTATCTATTTTATTTTAGTATAAATATAATTATAACGTACCACAACACACTTTTATATATTTACTACACACATATTTGCGTTTGGTGGAGGCTCCACTCCCACTCACTAAAGTTGGTCCTGGCAGAATACCAGCGCTGTGATTATTTAATTATAATCATAGTATTATGCTGAGTCAGAACCCTTTTGCTAACATGATAAATACACATGTTGCATGTCTGTCTGACTAATATTAATGTTTTGTGTTTATGTAAATAAATAACTTATTCTATCTCTATCTAGGTTGGCTGCTCCGGTAGAAATTACGAGGTTTGTTAAACCAATCCGGTTATTGGGGAGCAGAGTGGACACACAACATTATGGTGTCACGTTTTGGACACCGGATCCGGTACGTCTTATTCTTCTTCGTAGCTTTAGCGTCTACCTGTCGGCATCGAAAGCAACGTCTTTCAGCCCCTCTAGCACGGGTTTTATTTATTTATTTAATACTTTATCGCACAAATAAAACATTTATAAGTGTATACAAAAGGTGGACTTAATAAGGTTTTGCTATTTATGAAAACGAAAAAAGTTAAGTTTTCTCCTGTCATCTGCATACGTTATCTGTCAAAAGTTTCATGATTGTTTCCATTAGAGGCGCCACTTACTCGTAGTATGCGAGAAAACGTAAACTTTTATAGTTTTCGACAAACTATCAAACCTGTACTAGACCCCCAGTATTTTTTGTATAGAAATTCACACAGTCCACTTCATCGGCATTGCGGATGCCGTTTCTCCATACATTTATGACAATCCGTTTGGTCCGATACCGATATACTATAGATTCTTTACAAATTCGAGAGCGGTGTGGTAGCTCAGTCGGGTAAGCGCCCGCTTTTCACGCCAGAGATGCGGATTCGAATCCCGGCGCTGACATGTACCAATGAGTTCTTTGAATTTAAGTACAATGTATATGTCGCAGTAAGATAGTTATAGCCATAATATAGTTATATCCCTAGGGATATGATTATATACCGGAACATAGTTATACGAAATGGATTCATTACTATCTCACTAGGAATATAGTTATAAAACGGACCCATATGGTCAAATGTTTCACGCAAGAGAGCCAAGTGCAGGCACATACACCTCCACAGAGAATAAAATAGAATAAATAAATTCAATTAAAAATATACTTAAAGAAAGTTTACTTTTTATGAAGTTCATAGCCGATTCAGGGTTAAAACTACAGTTTTTCTCACCACTTCCAGAACCCAGAAGACAAGCATCTCCCTGAAAAAGAACGATTAACTCGCAGACGTGTCCTCCAAGTGACTCACGTCCATGCCACTGAACCTCTGAAGTGCGCTAAATATGTCACAGCACTGAAAATTCGGGACACTGGCAGTCTACTGTGTTTGGACCTGCCATCTTCAGTCGTGCCTTCATGTACGGTGAGGCTTTACTTCCTTGTTAAGCAAACAATATCATATACCTGATGCAGCCAGGTGCAGGTACTTACACCCTCACAGAGAATAGAATAGCATAGCATATACTTCAGCTATGCAATTCTACTTTCTGACTTCCTCCTTCCGAATCCAACCGCTATCGGTTACCTGAATTCCACTCAATACCTTGTCTACCTTGTGGCGACATCTACAATGAATACCGACAGATAGCATGGAAGAGTAAAAGCTAAATAGCAAATCCTACATCGCGGTATCTAAGAATTACAGCTACTCAGTATATATACAGAATCCCGACAAGTAACCGTCGGGCAGTTGCCCACCAAGCTAAACCGCCCAGCTTGGTCGGAGAATCCTCCCTTTTCAATGGAGGAGTGGCAACACTTTCGCTCCTCCATAACCTCAATGGCTATTGATTCTTTAGCCCCCGTATATGTCTCCACATGGTAAGAATTAACCCGCTGACCAGCTCACTGTCACTAAATCTTTAATTAACCTTCCAGAGAATATCAGGTGCAGCTGTGGTGACAAATAGAAACCTCTGGGGCATCGTATCCTCGTGGAGACCAGAGAACTGCCAGAAAAGGACATCCCCAGCTCTGGTCAACCTGGTGACAGTTCCAGCGACAGCCAGGTGGATCCACTCCACTATAGCCGACAACCCCTGGACTACCAAGAATGATACTGTGAAATCTGTGGAAGAATACAGTAGTGTTGATGATGATGAGGATAGTGGCGCTAATAATATTTGAGATGAACGTTTTGGCTTTTTTTTGGTGTGGTCCTAGTTTGAGTAATTTATGAGTTACTAGCTGTCCCCGTGAGCTTCGTTTGGCCTTAAAGTTTAGCCATGCCTTCATGTTCTTTCTCAGGGTCTAGACCATATTATGTATACCAAATTACATTCAAATCCGTACAGTAGTTTGGCGTGAAAGAGTAACAGATAGACATACACAGTTACTTTCGCATTTATAATATTAGTAAGAATATTTTAGTTAGTTAGTTGATTGGTTAAAATTATTTATTTATAATAGTTTTGAGAAACTTCTATACCGTCTAAAAAGGCTATAGTTAGCAGTAAGGCTATCCGCTCACTGCACAAGATCTGAGGCGGAGGTGCGGTGGAGTTACGGCACAGACAAAAAAAATTACGTCATAATAGCAGCTTCATATAAAATATAAAAACAGGGTTCTGTACAATTAATTTGTTTGTGCAAGTAGAGCAAAGTTATCTGAGTAAACACAAAAAAAACAGTAATAAACAACTTTCATAAACAAAACAAGGGATTTATTTGCAAAATTAAATATTTGTTTAAGTCTGTTGTTATCTTTCATCCCTTGTTAAAGGCTAATTAAATGCGTTCTTTTTTTATTTTCTTATCATTTCAATGTTTTAAAAAGTTGAGTCAGCCTTATATTGACGACCGAATGGTGTAGTGGTTAGTGACCCTGCCTGCCATGCCGAAGGGTCGGGTTCGATCCCCGGTTGGGGCAGATATTTGTATTTTTAATCGGGTCTTGTGTAGATATGTCACCTGTCCTATACACTACACTTAATTTGAAACTATGTTTAGCTTGGGGTCGGATGGGCGTGTGTGAGATTTTCTCACATACAATAATAATCATAATTTTGGATTTGTTGTATCCTATTCAGTTTTGCATTGTACATAGGCCAATAAATTACAAACTGTCCCACAACACTAACTTTGCAATTGGTAAAATATGGGAGATTCTTTTTTCTGTAACTGGCAGCCCTGAATAAAATTAATGAAGATGATACGTCAGTGTCAGAAATTACAAAGAATAATTTGTTGCCCTAATCAACGAAATTTTAATAAGCACTAGATGGAGTGCCAATGGAGATGGAGTTTAGATGGAGTTGCACTGGCAAAAGGAAGTCTTGACAATTAACACCCCACTTCTACCACTTAGCTATTATTTTGTATTAGTTTGGTTAGAAGATTTTGACTTACTCCCCCTGTCTGAGCGTCGAACTGTATCTGATGTTGTTTACCTAATCAAGATTGCCAGAGGCGTGATTGACTGTCCTGAACTGCTAAGTAGGTAGTCTCTTATTCCGCTGTAATAACCTTAATCTTAGAAATAAACATACTTTTCATACCGCAGTGGTATCTACTGAGTATAGAGCCAACTCATTTATCGTGCGGTCCTGCAGGACATTTAATAGACTGGAGCGTGAAGTAGATCTGGATCTATTTACAACAAGTATTGCAAAGGTGAGGCGAGCGATTAGTTCATTATTTTTCAGTGTAGGCGATAATCCTTAGTATAAGTTTATTTAGTTGATTGATATTTTAG
Organism: Plutella xylostella; assembly: GCF_932276165.1. Lineage (NCBI taxonomy): Eukaryota > Metazoa > Arthropoda > Insecta > Lepidoptera > Plutellidae > Plutella > Plutella xylostella. The sequence goes on along the minus strand of NC_064000.1, from coordinate 7,940,990 downwards.
TATGTACCTAGTTAGTTTTTATTTTTTGTACCTATCTTGTTTTTGTAAGAGCTTACGATCAGTATTATCTGTTTTGTACTTCATGTAAGTATGCTTGTTTCCTAACAGTGGTCACTTCTAAATGACTCGCTGTTACTATAATAGTGGCTAGCAAGCAATAAATAGTTGTTAGTGATCCGACAATATTAAAATAAAATAAAATAAAATAAAAGACTTTATTCATTGGTATAACGGTTGTCATTAGGTTGAACTTAAATCGGTTTGACAGTACACAAAATCCAGACAGGTTTTTGTTTTTTTTTGCATGTGATACAGCATCTTCTTCGTATATTATTAATACATATAAGGCCCTATTAAACATTTTTTTGGTGTTGACACTCATGTTTCATGTCTCAAAACCATAACATTTTATCTACGGCCATAACTTTAAGGGCTAACGATATCGACATATCCATAGTCGATAACTCCGCACTAAACTGTAATTGTACACTTGAGACCGTGAGCCAGAATATCGACAATACAACACCATGAATAATAATACTACACACTATTAAACTATAATAGCTAAATGGCCACGTAACATACAAATTAGTTGTACAGACAGCAAAAGAGATACACTGGCGCTAACACGTTTAAATTGTTAAAATTTACTGACGAACAAAAACGACTGCGTATGTTAAATAAAATATGTTTCTATTAAATATCTCTTGGCATCAAACTGTTTGTACTGGGTGTGGATACTTACCTCGCTTGTTGTCTGCACTATCGAAGATACCAGACAAACAAGATAACATGATAGAAATAGGATCTGTCTTACTCTTCTCACTCCTTTTTTTTGGTTTGTTTATTTTAGTTCTTTCTTTCTTATACTTAAGTATGTTTTTTTGCATACCTTTTAATAGTTGCTTACGGCTGCTGTAGGTTGGCTGGTAGAAAATGCTTTTAGCAGAATAAACATTGTGTGTTTATTTTTTTACTGAAACTATTGTCATCTACCACCTACCTTCCCAGACGATACGCGTAATAACGCCTAGGGACAATAACATTACTATGGATCCAATGGACACCCACCTGCGACCAACTGTAAGGGCGATTGTTACCTCGTATTAGTGATGCCACTCTATCCGATAAAGGTAAGTGTCTACCTATCGGTATCGTACCTATCGGACTAAAAGGATTTTCATAAATGTATGGAGAAACGGCTTAGTTAATGTTGACGAAGTGGACGCACTTGTTTTAATTTCTATAAAAAGTATATGTGATACGTCCGATAATTTATATATAAATGCGATGCGTCCGATGCCGAAATTTGCACGCTTATCCATCGGTTACTAGTCTATAGTCTATGGTTCCCAAACTATTAGTAAGCAGGAATACTATCGATAAACAGTATCGACGCAGGCAAACATCAAAACACCGTTTTGTGGCATCACTACCTTCTATTACACGCCAGCTAGACCGAAACTAATATCAGTAGTCAATGTCCTTAACGGTCAAAATACGCAAAGTATTTGATAGTGTAGGGACGACATTACAATGTTCAGCTTACTTTGCACCTTAGTAATCTAAGTCAGTCTCGGGTTGGCCGGGTTGTGAGTGGTCGCATACCAATTAACTTTTAACCATATTTCAAGTGCTAAATAAATATATAGTTACGTGGACTTATAATCTATTATTCGCAACCCAATCCCCGAGTCTCAACATTGGTGACCCGACGATTGAAGTGAACCGCGATCGATAAAGTGCAATCATGAACCCTTCTCCGTCACTTCCGGCCGGTGAAAACGCTTTGGCGCAGATCACGGTGTCCAGCAGGATACCGGACTTCTGGAAGGAGTCCCCACGCCTGTGGTTTGCCCAATTCGAGGCGGTGGTGGCCAATCAGAAGCTGGCCGACGAATCACGCTATAACTTAGTGATAGCAAAGCTAAGCCGCGAGCACGTCGAGCAGGTCAGTGATATTGTATTAACACCTCCTGACACAAAGAAATACGAAGCGCTTAAAACTCGACTTCTCGTTGTTTATGAGGAGTCTGAAGTTCGACAGGTCCAGAAGCTGCTGAAGGAACTGGAGCTAGGCGACCAGAAACCCTCCCAACTACTCAGGAGGATGCGAGACCTGGCAAAGAAAAAATTCAATGATGAAACATTAAATATGCTGTGGATGGGGCATCTACCATCAGCAGTACAGGCAATTCTGACGGTGAGTGAAGTGAAGGATCTAGAGAAACTGGCTGGCATGGCAGATAAGGTAGTCGAAACGACCCGATTTGCTGAGATCCAGGAGCTGTCATGTACGCGGAGCAGTGCCGTACCCAGTTCATCAGCCACGCAGGCTACCATCGTTGAGCAGATAGCTCAGCTCACGCGGCGCTTGGACAACATGGAGACGTCGAGGTCAAGAGGCAGGTCAGTTGGTCGTAACGGATGGAAGAGTCATCGCTCTGCGTCACGAAGTCGCGACCGGTCTGAACGCGTAAGGAGAGGAGACCCTAACTGGATGTGCTTCTACCACTTCCGGTACAAAGGAAAGGCCAACAAGTGCATTCAGCCTTGCGCATGGCAGAAGCAGCAGGAGTCAGAAGCAGGAAAAAACTAGATTCGGTGCAGCCAGAGGCGAGCAGCTGTACCGGTATAATCAGCAAACGCCTGTGTATTAGAGATAAAAAAAGTGGACTAAAATTTTTGGTGGATACCGGTGCTAACGTATCTGTGTTACCTGTGTCGAAGTATAACCATTTCGCGAGTGATTGTAGTGAATATAAGCTATATGCAGCAAATGGTAGTGTGATAAAGACATTCGGTACAAAAACAATGATATTGGACTTTTGTTTACGTCGACCGTATAAATGGACATTTATTATAGCGGAGGTAACGCAACCAATATTAGGAGCAGATTTCTTGGCTCACCACGGTTTGATTGTGGATTTATCTTCCTCTAGGTTAATTGATGATTTGACAAAATTGAAATCTATTGCCAGTATAGTGGAGGTGGATCAACCCACCGTGACAACAGTGGAGGATACGCACCCATTTCATGATTTGTTATGTAAGTACGTAAATATTACTAAACCTGCATCGTATAAGGAAGTACCTACACACGGTGTTTTTCACCACATCGAAACAACTGGACCTCCAGTATACGCTCGAGCTAGACCGTTACCACCATCTAGATATAAGAAAGTACAAGAGGAGTTTCGTTTTATGCAGGAAACAGGTATATGTAGGCCTTCAAAGAGCCCTTGGGCCAGTCCACTTCATGTGGTACCCAAGAAAAATGGGGAGTTACGTCCATGTGGGGATTATAGGAAACTAAACTCTATTACCAAGCCGGACAGATACCCGATACCTCGTTTATCTGACTTTACGTACATACTAACGGGTAAGAAAGTATTTTCTAAGATTGATATAAATAGGGCTTATCACTGTATTAGCACTGCACCAGAAGATATAGAGAAAACTGCAATAATCACGCCGTTTGGTTTGTTTGAATTCCCGCGCATGACGTTTGGGTTGCGTAACGCCGCGCAAACGTTCCAGCGATTCATGCACCATACTGTTTTTCAGGATCTGGACGTTGATTGTAAAAATAGTATCTTTTCCTATATCGATGACGTCATTTTAGCATCGCCTGACGAAGCTACACATCGTAAGCATCTAGAGTCATTATTTAAGCAGTTCGAAAGGTATAATCTTACTATAAATATGACAAAATGTGTGTTTGGAAAGGCAGAGATAGATTTTTTAGGCTATCATGTCACATCAGATGGGATTCGTCCACTGGATGATAAAGTTAAAGCCGTTAACGAATTTCCGCGGCCCAACAACATCGATGAATTGCGACGATTTTTGGGCATGGTTAATTTTTATAGGTCTCATATACCAAATGCAGTTTCATCTCAATCGATACTTACTAGTTTCATTCATGGCTCTAAAAAGAAGGACAAAACACCTATTGCTTGGACGCCAGACGCTGAGCTAGCATTTGAGGAATGTAAGGCGAGCTTGTGCGATGCGGTCATGCTGTCTCACCCGGTAGCGGATGCACCGCTCGCACTTATGACCGACTCTTCGGACACCTGCGTGGGTGCAGTGTTGCAACAACGTGTTGATAACGCTTGGTTACCTTTAGGTTACTTCTCAAAAAGTTTGTCTAAGACGGAACGGAAGTATAGCACGTATGATAGAGAGTTGTTAGGTATCTACTTAGCCATTCGTCATTTTCGGAATATGGTCGAGGGACGAATGCTGACAGTTTATACAGATCATAAACCTATTACGTTCGCGTTTAGTAAAATAAATAGCGAGAAAGAGTTACCTAGACGTACACGTCACCTAATGTTTATCAGTGAGTTCACCACAGATATCAGACATGTGAGTGGGCAAGACAATGTTGTTGCGGACACGTTATCACGCGTCGCAACTATTAGCTGTCCCACGGTTATAGACTACGAGGAACTCGCTAGGGAACAACAACAAGATACCTATATCTTACAAGTGTTGAATTCTGATGACACTGACGTTGCAGTTAAAAAAATAATACTACCTGGTAGTAGTTCATTTATTTTTTGCAATATTAGTAATGACAGAATTAGACCGTACTTACCTGAGAAGTTTCGACGTATAGCTTTTGATACAGTACATAATTTAAGTCACCCTGGAACCAGGACTACACGAAAATTGGTACAAGATCGTTTTTATTGGCCAAGTATGAATCGCGATGTTAGTCAATGGACTAAGACATGTATTCAATGTCAGCGATCAAAGGTCAACCGACATACGATGTCAGCTTTGGGATCGTTTCCCCAGTGTGACAGATTCGAACACATTCACGTAGATTTAGTAGGACCTCTACCGATTTCACCAGATGGGTTCAGATATTGTCTTACTATAATAGATAGAGGAACGCGGTGGCCAGAATGTTTTCCTACAAAAGATATAACTGCTGAAACTGTTGCACGAGTTATTCATGATAACTGGGTATGTAGATTTGGCAGCCCTAGGTTCCTGACTTCCGACCAGGGCCGGCAGTTTGAAAGCAATTTATTCAGTGAACTTATGAAATTATTAGGCATAAAAAAACTACGTACAACACCCTACCACCCACAGAGCAACGGGGCGGTAGAGCGCTGGCACAGATCGCTTAAAGCTGCGTTGACTGCTCGCTTATGTAATGCACCATCATCATGGGTGTCGGAATTACCTACGGTGTTACTAGGGCTTAGGACAGCGGTGAGGAGCGATAACGGGATAAGCGCAGCGGAATTGACTTACGGAACTACTTTGCGTTTACCTGCAGATTATTATGATACTAAGTCGAACTTAAATATTGATAGCAGTAATGAGTACGTATGGAAATTAAGAGATAATATAAGGAAATTTCGTTCTATGGCAATTAGGGAAAATAAAAATGGTAATATATTTATACATCCTGATTTAGAGACTTGCAGTCACGTTTTTATACGAAACGACGCTGTTCGTAGGCCTTTACAGCCTACGTACGATGGTCCTTTTCGTGTGTTGGATAGAAATAGGAAGGTATATTACATTCAAATGTCAAATAGAAAAGTTCATATTTCTATAGACCGTTTAAAACCAGCATATTGCTTGAGTGAACGTAACGACGAATCTTCAACGACGGACACTGAGGTTCCTAATCACGATTCTCCTGTCACTTGTACCACGCGCAGTGGAAGAGTAACAAGAGTACCTATACGATTCAGGTGAAGTTATTTAGGTACTTATTGTAGGTATTTTTTTAGGTACTTTTTTTTTGTAGATGATAAGTATGTCAACTAAATTTAATTAATATAAGTAATAAGAATACCTTGTATTTGTATTTCATATTTGTATTTTTGATGATATTCGATTATATTGTTATAACATGCACTATCTTACTAAGAATTTTAGTTTTATTATTTCGTCCAGTGAAAGCTACGATAATATTAAGCGACGCGATATACCTTTAATTTAGTTAACAATCAATGTAACAGCTAGCATAGCTACGTATCGCTTAGTAGTATGATAGCACCTTTACAGTTAGAATAAGTAGGTTGCGTATAAGCATTAATACACTTTATATACATAAGTCTTTGCAAATATTTTTATTGTATCACGGATTGATTACTCGCAGTACTTATTGTCCAAATTAACAATACCTATACAATGGGTAAATCATACAGCAAGTCAGAGGAAATTATCATCGCCCAAAATGGCGCGAATAATGCTAGTAATAGCTCATTAGAGCAGAAGATAGAAGTATATGGCACAGTGGTGGCAAGTTTTCTTGTATTGTTTTTATTATGTGCTACGTGTCTCTTGTGCAAAAAGTGTAAAAAAGGAGTGAAAACCTGGGCTCGAAAGGAGTTCATTACTGCAATTTCATTAGATCAATTGGACAAAACTGCTAGGCAACAAACAGCTGCCAGCGCGCAGTACGCATGAACAGTGTATCTACATCCTTATCTAATGTTACTGTTTCTTCTTACTTAGTATTATATGTGTTTGTAACTTGATCTTCATGTTAATGTATTTACATGTCTTGTATGTGTGCGACCACGACGGCAACCTGTGTGTTTAAAATTTATTAGTAGGTATTACAGATCATTTGTAACTTTGTTCCAAAATGTTTGACATATTTTTTTCAAAAAAGGGGAGGAATGATGTAGGGACGACATTACAATGTTCAGCTTACTTTGCACCTTAGTAATCTAAGTCAGTCTCGGGTTGGCCGGGTTGTGAGTGGTCGCATACCAATTAACTTTTAACCATATTTCAAGTGCTAAATAAATATATAGTTACGTGGACTTATAATCTATTATTCGCAACCCAATCCCCGAGTCTCAACAATAGCAATAGAAAAGGGCTAGCAATAATAAATCAGGTACGGTGGCCTGCGCCTAAAAGTATACAGGCGGAGTTTTTTAAATAGCGATCTCAAGCTCACATTCTTGTCAAGCACATCCACATAAACACCACTGCTACACACATCACACACAACACGTCCCCGGATTTATAACAGATAGCCGTCCCCGCGAGCTTCGCTTCGCCTTAAAAAGTTTTCCCATGGGAATTCCGGGGTAAAAAGTAGCCTATGTTCTTTCTCAGGGTCTATTGCTAGACTATGTGTATACCAAATTTCATTCAAATCCGTTCAGTAGTTTTTGCGTGAAAGAGTAACAGACAGACAGACAGACAGACACAGTTACTTTCGCATTTATAATATTAGTTAGGATGTAGCTGGTCCCTTCATCATCAGGGATCGCTATTTTAAAAAACTCTGCCTGTATACTTTTAGGCGCAGGCCAAACATTATGCAGCTTTGAAGCGTCCGTAGTCTAGCGGGCTTCAGTGATCGTAACTGATCACTGAGGTTAAGCAACAACTGGCACGGTCAGCCATTGGATGGGTGACCGATTTCAAGTGGTTCTTTTCTGCACGATTCCGTGCTTCGGACGGCACGTTAAGCCGTGGGCCCCGGTTGCTGCTTCGGCAGCAGTCGTTAAGCCTAATCAGAGGCCTTCGGGTGTCTTGAAAACATCTGGCAGTCGGGTTGCCCACTTACCCGACAACTCTCTCTCAAAGCTTGCTTGTGTAGGGGTCCACCAACCCGCACTAGGCCAGCGTGGTGGACTAGGCCTAAACCCTTCCTTCATTGGAAAGAGACCCGTGCCCCAGCAGTGGGGACGTGATGGGTCGTGATGATGAGGTAAACACTTTGCAGTTGCAGCTTTATACAGGCTGTTGCAAAAAGTGGTATAGTAAGCCACGAACTGTCAGTTTACAAGAGGCTTGCAAGTGTCTTCGTCATATTCGAATTTTGACTCTCTGTCTAACACTAAGAGTCGAACTTTGAGAATCACGATGACCCTTGCAAGCCTCTTGCTTGCCTAATCGTTCTATTAATCCTGGGTCAAAGTTTAACGAGAAATTTACAGTTTTATTAGCTTGTACAGTTTGATGAGTTCAGTCACTTACCTAGCAGACCAATTATTTGGATAGCTTCATCATCATAAACCTATGTGGACACTTCAATTTACGATCTCTAAAGGTTATACAGGGTGTAGCTTTATCAGTGCACATCTCGTCAGGGTCTTATGTATCCGACATATTGAACCATTAAGTATAAGGGCAATGACTGAAATCACGAAAAAAAATTTGTCCTATATAGTAAGTTTCTCCGAAGCTGTTTACTGCCACACTGGAAGAAATCTTCAGAAAGCTAGCGGCCTCGTGGGAGCGGAAGGGTATAGACGTTGGTGGCAGAATGCTAACAAACCTACGCTTCGCCGACGATATAGTTTTGTTCGCTCCGTCCGCATCAGAATTGACACAAATGCTACAAGACCTTAGCACGGCGAGCCTTGAGGTGGGGCCGAAGATGAATAGGTCTAAGACTCAAGTCATGACCAATAGCGCCAAAAGTAGGGTCGAGGTAGACGGGCAGGAAATAGGATATGTCGATGAGTATATCTACTTGGGCCAGATAGCATCCTTCGAAAACAGGCAGGACAAGGAAGTCGAAAGACGCATTAACAACGCCTGGAAGAGCTTCTGGTCCATGAAAGATCTTATGAAGGGCACTCTCCCTCTAACACTCAAACGCCAACTCATCGACATGTGTATACTGCCTGTCCTAACCTACGGCGCACAGACTTGGTCTCTGACCGAGCATCAGAAGTCCAAACTCAAGGTTTGCCAAAGAGCGATGGAGCGTACTATACTTGGTGTACGTAGGATTGACCGAATCCGGAACACCACGCTACGCTCCTCGACTCGTATAACTGATGTGGGCGCACAGACTGCAAAGCTGAAGTGGGCCTGGGCAGGCCACGTCTGTCGCATGCACCCGGACCGGTGGGCCAGAATTGTCACCGAGTGGGTGCCCAGTGATGGACGTCGGCGTCGCGGAAGACCCAGACGGAGATGGCGGGACGACCTCGACAGATTTTTACCTCAATGGCCGAAGGAGGCACAGGATCGAGACCGGTGGTCAATTTATAAGGAGGCCTTTGCCCAGCAGTGGGACACTAACCAGGCTACATAAAAAAAAAAAATAAAAAAAAAAAAAAAAAAATAGTAAGTTAAATTTAAATACTTACCTAATTAAACTACTCGTATGCGTCCGTCTATCGGAACGCCTTTTCGTAAATGTATGGAGAAACGGCGTCGGCAATGCTTTGGACGCACAGTTTGTGTGAATTACTAAACAAATAATACTGAATGCGATTCGTCCGTTGCGAGCGATGCCGAAAGGTGGGCGCAAAAGATCTTTATTTTTATTTCAAACTTTGTCCCACGATGAAAAGTCGAATGTTGACGGTCGAATGGTGTAGTGGTTAGTAGCCCTGACTGCTATGCCAAAGGTCCCGGGTTCAATTCCCGGCTGGGACAGATATTTGTTTTTTTAACGACAGATATTTGTACTCGGGTCTTGGGTGTTGATATTTATATTTAATATGTATCTATCTATGTATTTGTGTAGATATATCATAATATCAGCTGTCCGATACCCATAATAGCCTGCTCGAACTCCATTAATAAAACTCTACCCTCGTTTTATTGTAGATTTCATCGTAAAATTAAATTAGGTAGTCCCTAAATTAAATAGTGTACCTAATTTAGGTACCAAGGCAGGTGAACCGATAGGGGGTGACTCAGGGGGTCATTCTGAAAATTCCTGAAATAAAACTACACCGTATCATAAAAAAAACAAGCAAAGTTTATCATCAGCCTATAGCAGTCCACTGCTGGACGTAGGCCTCTCCCAAACCACGCCACTGGATGAGATCTTTAGCTTTCCGCATCCAACCACAACCAGCCACCTTTCGCAAGTCGTCACCCCATCTAGCAAAGTTTATAATTATGAAAACATTATTTTCGCTAATTTCCAAAAGTTGTAGTAGGTTCAATAATAAAGTAATCTGCATTCTAATTTGGCTATCCAACCACCTTCTGAAGGCCTAGCACGGGGCACAAGACGCCCGTCGCACTAGCTCTCGAAGCCGCACGATGACAGTGAGAACCTTTTTCACGTCTTGCACTAAGCCTTCTAGACAAGACCCAAGGAACCCTGACTAAAAATTATAGTACCTACTTACCATTATTTGCTTGAAGCCAAATTTATGCAAATGGGTGAATTTCGTAGCGATGTTTACTAATATTTACTGCTGCATAAATCACGATCGATCGCCGACGGTAATATTGGGGTTTAGCAGAAGTATGTACTTACCTATTTACTGAAGCCAATATTTTGTAAGAATAGAAGCCCAAGTGTAGGTTTTTTCTCTTAGATTAACAATATACAACCAAGACGGAATGTCAGTGCTAAAGAAACACCCCACTTCCACCACTGAGCTCCTATTTTAAATAATTTCGGTTAGATTTTTTTTTGTATAAAAATATTGACTCATTGTTGGAAATCGGGGAGCGAAAAACGATTCTGTTTTCAACTGAAAATAGGTATCAAAACAAATTAATATCACAATCTTAATCTGAAAATTACTTTTATCTGGCACATATTTCTATTTTCAGGTTTTATAATATTTTAGACTAAGCTCCAATTTCTCCATAGTCGGTTATCTAACCGACCAGGGATGGTTCAACAATTATGTCAATTATAAGTCATCTCCATATAAAATTCCTGACAGATGTGTCAAAAGTCAACCACTAATACCTGGTTATGCTCTAACCGACAATGGAGAAATTGGCACTAATCATTTCATACAATGAACGGTCACATACACATTTAATTTTATTGAATCACCGATTAAAAAACATGGTGCGACATCTATTATTTTCCCACTTAACTAACACACGGCTTTGCTCTCTGTTTGCCTCTTGCTTGTAATTTTCCTATCTTGTACCTACCTAACGAGCAAGTCCATGATCGTTTGAACAGATGGTTTGTTTTAAGGTAAAATTTAACTAGAAAAAAAAAACATTTTACCCAAAACTGCCTTGTTACACACCCTCTTCATGCTACCTAATTCACATTTTTAGAACCAACCTCCCATTAAACCTGAAATGTAGAAGCTAATGTCGTTTCCACCAGAAACGGCAGTTAATAGTGTTCTTTACATAAATTTTTAAAACGATGAAAATTTATGACGATTATTTTTTTTTACCTAATTTATAAAAGTGACACTTTTTACTAAGCAGTGCCATTCTATAAAGCTAATTGTCAAAACTCGATTCTGAATCCGGAGTGAGTTTTGAAATTGGCATTCTGTAAGTAATTTCCGCAATTTCGAGATTTTGACAAAAAATTTATGAGATGACATACGTGAAGAGAAAGGTGAAGGGAGAATGAAGATCGAAGTGAGATGTCTGATTTTACAGAATCGCAAAGCTGGTCATAATTATTGCGATTTTCTAGGGCTGATTGTCACTATCAGACCTCCGATGCATGACGTTGACTTTTGGGACACACACACTCACGCCTTGTACTAATGTTCTCCCTTGCGGGGTAGGCAGAGGTGCATTGCTGCACCCACTTTTCGCCAGTGTTATGTTTTTTAGTCCCAATGTAATAGGGGGCGGGCCTATTGCCATTTTACGGGCACATCCAAGACCCGAGAACAAATATCTGTGTTTAAACATGTAATGTAGCAGCTCAGCAGGAGCTGGTCTGGATCACCGGGGAGCGACCCCTGGGCGAGTCGACCTGCCTGGCCTTCCCCGAGAGTAGGGGTTGGGTGCTATATTGAAATGTGATACTTACCCTTATGACTAACGTCCCTAGTGCTTAGGGCTGGTACCTACCTAATAACTCTCAATTTATATATACCGGGAAGCGGTTTTAGACTAGCTCAGCTTGACGCCGGCCTCTGAAGGAGTGCCTGGTCGCCTGGGGGATCTACAATGACCGTGAAGCGGTCCTAACTGTCCTGATCTTGATCCTGAGGCCCCTGGAGGGAAATAACCTCGGTAGGTGTACGGGGTGAGAATTAATAATGCCGATTAATTAGTGTAACACAATTCAGGCGGCACTGGACCCGCTTTATTTACAACCAGGTTAACTTATATATCTAGGGTACTTACAGCTTATGTACTTAATATTAACACACTACACAAATGCACAAATACTTATCACGGTTATTGATATTTGTATTGGTCGGGCCCTGACGGGGCCTACGCGGATGTTTCTATCTTAATAAAGGGAAGGAACACAGGGTACAGGAGGTCGGGCGGATACCGGTGGTATGTGTGGATTTGTTCCAGGGTTTGTGGAGTGTACTTGTGTTGATAGAACGTGTGGCTGAGGGCCGGTGTGTGTTCAGCGATTGTATAGTTCGGTACACGGCCGCTTTAAACTAGGCGACCCAGGCGTCCGTGTATTCCGGGGAACCTCGATCCGCTAGTAGGCGACCCACAGCGTAGGGAGGACGGTGTTGTGAGCTTAGTGTGCGTGAATAGATACTTAGATAGATACAGGTGCGGGGAAGGATCTCGGGAACGGACTGATCACTCGCCGGAGCAGGAGGTGACGAATGGTGGCCGGGCGGCGGTCCGGCGGCTATTTATAGGCGGGTCGCCCCGCGCCCCTTGTATTCTCCGGAGTCGCCTGTGTGGTGCCCCACCTCGACTCGCGGGCGCTCTTGTGGCTTCGGTATGTGGGTAGGTGCGGTGGATGGTTTGGTAACGGCTCGTTACATTCTCCCCCCTCAGCAGGAGAATTTTTACCTGTTAAAAATTCACAGGTTATGTAGATACATACAAGAAAAAATAAAGAGAAAGGTGCATGTACTGGTGCATTTGTTTACAACAGGTTCCTACTTTATCATCTGGATTCAGGATACATTTTATTTACTTAGACATTTGTTTCAGGTTAATTTACATTTATAATATTATTAACTTTGGAAAAAAAGATTACACGGATTATTGTCCATGAGCATTTCATCCCTGCTTGGTGCCGGTAAATTCGGACGGAAACGGTATATTATATTCGGGATTCTTTTCTCCATAAAAGATGTGAATATTTTGTTTTTACAAGACATGAGCAATGATAAAATGCATGGTTGGATTTACTTACATTGTAGGCTATGTATGTACAACTTATTGAGTACTGATATACATTTTCCTGGTAATTACATTAGGTATACGGGTTCAGCTTTTCGGTATTTACATTGCAAATAAATTAAAATTTAATATTTATACGGCATGTGCCCTTGCGCCCTTGCGCTGAAATTTACTCGGTCGGTTTGACACTTGACATTGACTTGACAACTAAAATTCTAACCTGTGTACGTTCACAGAGTAACGTATTGGGCTGCGTTCAAAAATTTACAGTCTTTATTCTAAGTCTGAGCAAAATTTTACTTGCGACTTTGATGCAATAAGGTGGATGTTATACGTTTAACATGTCTGTGTGTCTATTATTTACTTATATCATATTATACTACGGACTGTACTGTGTGTACTGTGTGTGCATTTGCGTTTACATTTTTACCTATTTCTATATTTTCGATATAGATTGCGGTTTTTCGGTTGTATATCTATAATTAAATTACAAATTATACATAATAAAGTTTTATGCGGTACGGTACGGAATGACTAGGTCATAAATATAAAAATGTTTAAACTTTTTATGGCTATTTGTCTTCAATCTTCATTATGTTGATGATTGAGGGTAGGTTTGGAATAATTGTTTCGTTCGGCATCGCATGAGTACCGCGGCTAGGCACATCTGGCGATGGGTGATGACGTCGTCGGTAGGTATCTTATTGCTTCGGTTCGGTGGAATTTGGTTGCGGCGAGTTTGATGAAGATGATTTTAGTCGTTCTTTGTACTTTTTCACATGATGAAGAACATCTTTATACATTCCGGGCCAATAATATATTTCGGCAATGCTTTTTAGAATTTTTCCCGTGCTCCGGTGGCCTGTTGTTGTCGGTTCATTAAGGTGTTGTTCGATAATCGACCTTCTCTTCAATGTGGGAACGCATAATTTCCACTGCGATTGTGCATTGGTCTTGACCCCGTACCTCGGATTTACAATTCGTTTATGGAGTGAGCCGTTTTTGATTGTAAATGTTTTGTCATTTTCTGGTGATTTTCGGGTTTCGGACATTTTCCTCTCGAACCATTCTTTTCGTTCCTGGATTGAATTTGTGTCGGGATATCTTGGTGGATGTTGTTGCTTAGGTTTTTTCTTATGCTTGCGGGATTTTGTCTTTATTGGGCCGTTGATTATATTATTGTCTGGTGGCGTTGATTCTGGTGCGACGACTTCGGTCACTTTCGGATTATTTTCGGTGTTGTTGGTCCAGGTTATTGTGGCTCCTGCCTTTCTTAGGAGGTCTATGCCTATGATAACTAGGTTTGGCGGTGAATAAGCTGGTAGTACGAAGAGTTCGTGTGTTAATTTTCTCTGCCATATCTCGATTTCTGGATCTATTTTGAGTTTCACGTCCATGACTCTGCCATCTGCGACGGTTACTCGCATCCCTGTGACTTTTTCTGTGTCGGCGTTTGTCGTGTTCTCTTCATAAATGTTTCTACTGATGTATGATCTGGTGGAGCCTGTATCAACTAACGCTCGGTATGTGATTTTACCTATTTTCACGTCTTCGAAAATTCGTTGTTCCGGTCGGTTTTCTTCGGCGGTTATGTTCGTGTCTCCGAACTTGGTTTCTCTTCTGCAGCAGTTGCGCGTTAGTCTCCCGAGGACTCCGCATTGGCTACAGAACAGTACTTGCCTGCCCCGGCATTCCTTGTGTGAGTGGCCTGTTTTGCCACAGTTCCAACAGCATGTGGTCTTGTCGTATTTTTCGTGTATTTTACGCGGTTCTGGTGATGTTTCTGGATGAATCTTCGGTGTCTGGCGGTGTCGGTCTGGTCGGTGATTCCACTGTTGAGATGAGGATTCTTCTGTGATCTGCTCGTACTCAGCTGCCTGTTTGATTAATTCCCCGAGGCTGGTGAAGTCTTGCTTCTTGATGTAGTACTTGTAGTTCGCGTTCATGTTTTCGTAGACTCTTTCTTCTTTTTCGGTTTTGGTCATTTTTCCGTACCTTCTCATCAGGGTTTGTATGTCGGTCAGGTAATTGACGAATGATTCACGGTGGTGTTGTTTTCGTGCGATGATCATCTCGAGCAGGTTCTTCTCGTATCCCGCCGGGTAGAAAAAGAGTTTGAAGTCTTCTAAGAAGTCTTCCCACTTTTTCCAGCTGTCTGAGTTGTTTCTGTACCATAATAGCGGTTTACCTCTTAGTACTTTAGGTAGTACCTGGAGTAATCGGTCCTGCGGGACGTCGCCTGATGACGTCAGTTCATCCAAGCGCTCGATGAACTCAACCGGGTCGCATGCGGTGTCGAACGATATATTCCATTCCCTCACGATGGACAGGTTCAGCTGGCTCGCGGTTCTGGTCTGGTCTTCGGATGTCATCTCGAAGGTCTCCTCCTCTTCTTGTCTGATGTGGTCGGACAGCTGCTTCCTCAGCTTGTCAACGGTTAAATTTACGGTCGGTAGCTTCCTTTCCCTACTTTCCCTTATTAATTCCTCTTTACTAAGGTTATAAATCCAAGAAGTTGGCATTTGATGCTGTATATTTACCTACTATAAAACGGGGCCAGTTTGTAATCGGTTACGTGAAATTTAAATAAAAATGACCAACACAAATTTACTTGCTCTTAACTTTTGGATTGTAATTTTTATTAAACGGGGTCGGTCGGTCGGTTGTGGATCTATTTTTAGAACAATTACGGGTAGATAGTTAAGTTGAACGGTTAGTCGGTCGGTCGGTTATTTCTAATGATTTACAAGTTATTACGGGGGGCTAAATTATATTAAATATTGATGAGAATTAGTGGATTTTTACGTTGGGCGCCAAATGTAATGTAGCAGCTCAGCAGGAGCTGGTCTGGATCACCGGGGAGCGACCCCTGGGCGAGTCGACCTGCCTGGCCTTCCCCGAGAGTAGGGGTTGGGTGCTATATTGAAATGTGATACTTACCCTTATGACTAACGTCCCTAGTGCTTAGGGCTGGTACCTACCTAATAACTCTCAATTTATATATACCGGGAAGCGGTTTTAGACTAGCTCAGCTTGACGCCGGCCTCTGAAGGAGTGCCTGGTCGCCTGGGGGATCTACAATGACCGTGAAGCGGTCCTAACTGTCCTGATCTTGATCCTGAGGCCCCTGGAGGGAAATAACCTCGGTAGGTGTACGGGGTGAGAATTAATAATGCCGATTAATTAGTGTAACACAATTCAGGCGGCACTGGACCCGCTTTATTTACAACCAGGTTAACTTATATATCTAGGGTACTTACAGCTTATGTACTTAATATTAACACACCCAAGTAACATTTCATTAGAGCTTAGGTTGTAAGAAATGCCTTTAGGTTTTATAAGGGTTGTGAAAAGGTTAATGCTTTGCTATCTGGTCATATTGAGTACTTGGGAATGATTAATAAGTTCTAAAACCAATTGTTTATTAATACAACCTTGGAGCTGCTGATAAGAGTTTAAATTAACGTTATTTTAACTTGTGTTTCAAGAGCATATAGTTCTAGGATCTTATAGTTGTCGTAGACTCCTGATTAAGTTCTAGAAAAGCTAGCATTTATGCTAAAGTGAGAGCTTAAGGTTAAATTTTTAACCTCGATACAACCATACAGTTATGGAATGTTGAAATCACTTATAAGTAATTTTTAAAACCTATCTTAAACCTTTAGGCTGATGAGAGTTGTCTAGGCAAACAAATTAGGACTACTTGGTGAAAACCAAAAGCATTAAGCACTGGCTATGAGCTAAAGGCATGATTTAAGTCTTTCAAGAATATTTTAAAGCTTTAGAGGCATCCTCAAAATATGTTTAATGCTTTTAAGTAATTTCCTAACGGCCGCCATATTTTTTCACTGAAATTTAAAATAAAAACTTACCAAAAAGATACATTTTAATTAATTAGGGGAAAATTCAGTAGCGTGTGCTTTATAATTCCAAATATTTGTTTTTTTATATAGACAGTTCTTTTATTTCTAATATAACTTTAAACCAAACATAAAATTTTATCTATTTTTTTAATTAAAATATCTTCAAATTTATTATTTACAAAAGGCCCGTTACGTATACAGAACTATTATCCTAAAGTATCACGATAAAGTGCTAGTCGCACAAGTTTTTCATATTTCCTGACTTCAGCCTAACTACTTACTGTATTTTTTATTAATACAACACTTACTAGTTAGCCATTTTGAATCTTGGAAAGTGTCAGGTAATGGCGCCATTTATTATAATTATTATAAAATCTTACACAGAAACATTTTAAAACCCGAGAGTCCTGGAAACGCATTACAAATATCCATCAAATATGTTTCAAGTTATAGTAGAGTTACATCCAAGACTAATTTAGAACTTAAAAGCTGTCTTCCAAGGTTATGTTAACGTTATAATAAGGTTGTGAAGGTAATATTTAGGTTCTGTGTAATTAGATCAAAAGGTTCTGGGTTTGAGCTATAGGTTTTGCTGTAGCTCTCAGAAAGGTTCTAAAACGTGGGCCCTTTTTGCACTCAGGAGGTTAATATAAGGTTAATATAACGTTATTAAGCCTTCTAAGACTTACGAGTTGATTTCCATACAAAGGTTCTAGAACCTTTTCAAAACCTTTCTAAAACCAAAAATGTTACTTGGGACACTACACAAATGCACAAATACTTATCACGGTTATTGATATTTGTATTGGTCGGGCCCTGACGGGGCCTACGCGGATGTTTCTATCTTAATAAAGGGAAGGAACACAGGGTACAGGAGGTCGGGCGGATACCGGTGGTATGTGTGGATTTGTTCCAGGGTTTGTGGAGTGTACTTGTGTTGATAGAACGTGTGGCTGAGGGCCGGTGTGTGTTCAGCGATTGTATAGTTCGGTACACGGCCGCTTTAAACTAGGCGACCCAGGCGTCCGTGTATTCCGGGGAACCTCGATCCGCTAGTAGGCGACCCACAGCGTAGGGAGGACGGTGTTGTGAGCTTAGTGTGCGTGAATAGATACTTAGATAGATACAGGTGCGGGGAAGGATCTCGGGAACGGACTGATCACTCGCCGGAGCAGGAGGTGACGAATGGTGGCCGGGCGGCGGTCCGGCGGCTATTTATAGGCGGGTCGCCCCGCGCCCCTTGTATTCTCCGGAGTCGCCTGTGTGGTGCCCCACCTCGACTCGCGGGCGCTCTTGTGGCTTCGGTATGTGGGTAGGTGCGGTGGATGGTTTGGTAACGGCTCGTTACAAACAAATATCTGCCCCAGATGGGAATCGGGGCACACTGTACTTATAACAATCAGACAATTACAGATACAACGTCCAAACGTAAAACAATGCTAGAATCATTTCTAGTACCCCCCCCCCCCCCCCTACTTCTTTGTTTGATAACGACATCTAAATTGTGAAATAGTCATATCTACCGAGACGATGACTTTTAAAAAACAAGGTGAAATATAATACAAAATATTATCAAAGAGTAAATAGGAAATTTAACAGTTAACGTTGTAATAGGTACCCAGAAACATAAGCTAGTCAAATAAAGAAGCTGTATACATACGTAAATTATTTATATCTTATGTACACACCCACAACCAAGATACGTACTTGATACATAAAATATTTGGAAAATCCGTTAGTACGGTAGAAGTTTAGTATTTTTCATTATTTTAATATAATTATCTGCATCTACAAAAAGCCACTGCTTATTAAATTACCCTAACGGAACTCACAAAAGGTAGGCAGTGTGAATAAGTTGATACGCACGTCATTCGGAAAGGTTTTCGTGCGGTAGCTGAACCACTGAAAAAATGCAGACGGCAACATTAAGCTAGCTTTTTTCGTTTAGGAGTAATTATATGATGCTTTATGCAGAGAATGCTTTTAGCATTAAGTTCGCCTATGTACAAATTAATTTATGTGCAATAAAGAATTTAATGAGCGGTGGTAGCTCAGTCGGGTAAGCGCCCGCTTCTCACGCAAGAGATGCGGGTTCGAATCCCGGCGCGCTGACATGTACCAATGAGTTCTTTTAACTTAAGTACAATGTATACCATCGCTCTTACGGTGAAGGAAAATATCGTGAGGAAACCTGCATATATCTAGATCTAGCACATCTAGATATGTGAACCCACCAATCCCCAGTGGACCAGCGTGGTGGGAAATGGTCCAAGCTTAGGAAGGCAGTTTAGACCTTGGGGATATGCACAAAGGTTCCACTCGAGAGAGCCAGGTGCAGGTACTTACACCCCCACAGAGAATAGAATAGAATAGAATTTAATAATAATAATGCTTTTCTCAATGATTGTTTTTCATTGCCCGCGATACACATTCGATATCCTATGTTTTCTACTACCGCATTCGAGATAAGCTTAACTTAACGAGGTACAGTTAACCCGTATAATAAGTGATGATTCATGATTATTTTTGAAATCTCGATAAAGACGCAGATGAAAAAATATTAATGTACTTAAAAACAAATGACTGTGTCAAGCTATAATGAACTCTATTTTAAAAGAGATAAAATATTTATCAACCCAACTCTCTTTGCTTCTAAAATGGTTTTTCAATCTGTGAACTCCTTTAGAGCAATCTTATCGTAATAAATTAAATAAGTATTAAGTCATAAGGAAAAGTAAACAGACTCTCATGTAACTCAGTAGTCCTGCAGTGCTCTGACTGTGATACACTTATTTTATTTTAATTAAATAAAAACTGTGTGTAAAATATATGTAAAAAAAAGATATATAATTTAATTGATTGAACAAGTGTAGTTATAAAGCAGAACCAAACATGTTGTTATTCAATAGAGAAGTGTTGTCAAACGTGAAGAATATAAGGAGGACGTTTATTGAAATTAATATCAAAATTATTGGTAAGTTCGAAATTCGACTGTATGACAGACGGCGTAAATCTAAAGTTGTAATGAGACCAATAGGTTTAATTTTTTCAGTTCCCTATCCATAGTAAATTCACGTTTTTTTGTTTAACGAAATACCGAAAGTTGTGTAACAAAAGTTGTTCAAAATGATCCCCCGATTCCCCCCTTTCGGTTTAGTATACAAATTTTGCAACATCCTGTACAAGTACAATACAAAGTGTAGATCAAACTTATAACACCCAACTTTATATGATTTATTTTAAAAGGCAATTTACCTTAACAATTTATTAAACTTGTTCCAATAAGGAAAGGTTGGATTTTCCTGCAGAAATAAATTATTCATATTTTTAATACCTAATAAGTATTAATACAGCTTAGTGGCATACCTGCGTAATACCTATATTTAATAATATATGTATTGTATACGTCCTGTTTTTAATTTTTGTATGTTCACACAAGCTTTCCATGCTCCCATGAATGTAACTAAAGTATATTTCTTTTTTATCTCAAATACTGAATTGATAAGTGCATAATATTATGTAAAGTTGTGAAATATTAATAGGTAAGGTAGGTACCAGAATTTATTCAACAAGAAGAATGTCATAACGACGTCAGCTTCATTATAGTTGTAGTGGCCTTAGACAACACAAGTTCCATAATATGAGTATTTTATCCTACATTACCACACCCAAACCAAACCTCCACATTTCTCACCCACAGCGGCCCTGCCAATCTTCTTCTACGGTCTCTCTCAAACATGGCCGGCACCCCACGCCCCCTCCCTAACCGAGGCTCAGACATCCTGGCTGCTGTCTGGAGTGCACCTGGCTGCCCCCGCGGCGCTGGTGGTGGCGGGTGCCGCGGCTGACAGGCTGGGACGGCGGCGTCTGCTGCTGGCGGGCGCGGCTTGCGCTGTCGTGAGTGTTTTGTTTTTGGCGAAGAGTGGTGATTGGTTGGGATGGACTGTATAGTATGGGATTCGGCTTACGCTGTCGTGAGTGTTTTGTTTTTTGAACTTATTGTTTATTGGCTTCTTTGTATTATATATTTTGCTGACTGTTCGTGGACTTAAGAGTAAACATTGCCCCGGTTGGGTTTTAAACCTGGCATGGTCACCTTAATTCCTATCCGCTATATTAAATTAAGTAAGTATCTGAATTAATACATTAATGTCATTTACTTGTGTTTACTGTTTTTTACGCTATATCTGTACGCAATAAGTATTATTCTTAATATTTTATTTGATATCATAAAACCATTATCTTAATTACCGTATAAAAAATAAAGTACGCATCTTCAGAAACTACTTGTTTATGTAAATTTCACAATTCTGTAACTACGCCTTTTAATTTCATCCTCCGAAGGTCGAGTTCAAATATGAGGCCAAAACGAAGTGTTATGAGTTGACACTTCTGAAACTGTGTGTATTGGCATGGTGCGCGTATCTTCAACCCAACTGCAAAATTGAGATTATGGGAATAACCTTTCAGTCTTGAAGGAGTCAATATAACCTGTTGGGTGACCCAGTACACCAGTAAATTCTGCCCTACACGAGCGAACGTTTGCAAAGACGAAACTACCTCTACATATTCGCCTTTGTCTAGGGAGGAAAATGATATTGAATTGCCTATGCGACTATTCATCTCGTGCAAATACACGTCACACATTCTCTTTAAACCAACCCATAACTCTTCTTCCAGCTAAGCAGCATCATCAAGCTCTCCTCCTCCTCTCCAGCCGCCCTGATCTCCAGCCAGGTGGTGGGCGGGCTCGGCGCGGGGGCGCTCGTGATCGGCCCCCTCTATGTGCAGGAGATGACGGGGGGGAGTCGGAGCGGGTACTGCCAGTGGGTGGTGCTGTCTTTGGTGAGTGCATGTACATACCTCACAGGTAGCCACTAACCGGGGATTATGAACCAATCTCTGGTTACGATGTAACCGAGTATGGCAAATTTAGGGCTTAGTCGAAGTTTCATCATCCTCTGTTAGATCATAACAAGGGATTAGTTCGTCAATTATATCATAACTAATCCCTGGTTATGATCTAACCGAGTATTATGAAACTGGGGCTATGGGGGATTAGACCTCTCTATGTGCAGGAGATGACGGGGGGGAGTCGGAGCGGGTACTGCCAGTGGGTGGTGCTGTCCCTGGTGAGTATAGTCTTCTACTTAAGGTGAAATATAAGGCCAACTAGCGTCCAGAAAGGCTAGTACGGGGCGCATTTAAGACTTGACAAAAGATTTACATCGCCCTCACTCACATCGCGCAGCCTCAAGAGTGAGAGCGACGGAGAACTTTTGTCACGTCTTATTAGCGCCCCGTGCTACAGGGCCTGGAGGTGCCGGACGCCGGTCGAGAGGCGACGGATAGCGAACAATTGTGATCTGGTAGTCTAAAGCTGCGTACAGACCAGCCAAACGAACGCCAACGAACAGATTTCGTCGACCTTCGTTGCTGCAATCTGCCCTGTATTATGTATTATCATAAATATCCATCGTTGGGCGTTCGTTGGGCGTTCGTTGGTCCGGTCTGTACGCAGCTTAAAACGCTGTTTTAATTTAATTCCCTGTAGGTACATACTTATGTATCAGCTGAAACATTATACTTCAACTATGTTAAGCTGAAAATGGTAAAAACTAAAACTATGTACCAGACCTACCTACAAATTTATGATTCTTTACATTACAAGTGAATGCTCGCTCTGAGCAGTGAGGGCAAAATTAATCCATGAAGGTCGCATACGCACATATCCACTTGTAGTGCGTGCGTAATGAACGTTTTCACGTCCACGTCACGTTTTCACAGTTCAACCACCTTACCTCCGACACATTAGCAATAAATTTTCAAACATCTTTCAGATTTGTCAAGCAAGCGACGCTGTTTGTTAATTGCTAATGTTAGGTAACACGCTTAATTTGTTTTAGCGAAGTATGCTGGTTACCTTTCTCAGACCTTAATGCATTATCCAATACTTCCAGATTCTGTTTTGGATCACAAACGGACAAATCTGTTGCAAATTTAAAGCGGGCTGCGTTACAGGTTTCTCCTAGTGGTCCCATCTGTGTAATATTATTTGTGAACACTTTGGATAAATAAATAATTATATTGTTATTCCGATTCCAGGCTCTTGGCAACCTCTCGTCCTTCATCCTCAGCGAGCTGGTGTCCGTCTCCACAGCATGCTGGCTGGTGCTGGCGGCGCAGGTCACCGCCCTCGTGGCCCAGGCGTGCCTGCCAGACACACCCAACTACTATGTCATGAAGGAAAACAACAAGGTAAAAGTCATGTCTTCAATTGTCTCTCCTAGCTCGTTAGGTTGCCTGGAAGAGATCGCTTTTAGTGAGGCCGTCCTTATTGTTTTAGGTCTTAATGTTAACTTATTTTTTATGTACAGTAATAAAGGTGTACTATTTCTTCTTTCGTGTTAGTCAACATGCGAATTGTTGTACTACTACTACTACTACTAAAAGGTTCTTGTCGGTGGGTAAAAACAAAAGAGCTATCTATAGACCACGGTTTATCACCAAAATACCTCCCAAACTATGACTCAAGCTCCAAGCCTCAATAGGCCATAAGATATATCCTAACTAATATTATAAATGCGAAAGTAACTGTGTCTGTCTGTCTGTTACTCTTTCACGCCAAAACTACTGAACGGATTTGAATGAAGTTTGGTATAAATACGGTCTAGACCCTGGGAAAGAACATAGGCTACTTTTTATCCCGGAATTCCCACGGGAAAACTTTTTAAGGCGAAGCGAAGCGCGCGGGGACAGCTAGTATGTAATATTTATGCTTAATAATAATTAGGGTAGGTATAGACTTGACCGATTAGGGGTTAAGGTTGCTTTGGATTGACTAATAACTATGCTCTGATTTCCTCTGAAGTAGATAAGGTAGTTTGTTAGAGAGCTACCGTAACTTGTGCCCAGCAGTCTTTTCAAAGCATATTCTGTTAACCCTAACCTGGAGCAGTTTTAATGACCTCCCATGTATTTATTTCCAGAAAGCCTCCGAGACGCTCTGTTGGCTGAAATGCGTGAGCTCCACCGACATCACAGTCCGGGACGACGTCAACTCGCTCACGATCGCACAAGTACATGAATCTACTAAACTGTCGCCGTCACGTATTTGTAAGTTACCTACTATTTCTCCCCTAATGATTTGAATATAATGGTATTTGACGACCTGATTGCGCAGTGGTTGTTGCCTCTTATTACTGTGCCGATGGTCTGGGGTTCAATCCCCTGCCGGGCCAGGTATTTGCTTTCAGTTTTGGGGATTTACTGAAAGTATTGTTTGTAACGCTCCAGTCTTGTAGGAGACCCATGTTCTGATGACATTATTAACGTAACTAGAAGCTGGCGGGTTTTCTGGGTCCTGGGCAGCTCAACATGATATTCAGATAGGTGTCATTATGTTACCCCTGGATTAATCTTAAGTGAGGTTGGCTAGGGTTTTTCAACAACGTAACCATAATTTCCTTTAACTTTCCGTTTCAGTCGCAGACAAGACAACCATAGAAGCGTTCTTCATAGTCCTCCTACTAACAGTTCTGAGAGAGCTATGCGGATCCCTCACCATCCTCACTTATAGCAATGAGATATTCGATGCTGCTGATCGGTTCACTCCTACCAACTGCTTCATTCTGACCAGCAACCAGCAGGGGATCCTGGTGGCTATGGCTCAGGTGTTGGGACTCATGTTGTCGTGTCTGATTGTGAACCACTGTGGAGCTAAAGTGAGTAAAAGATGTTTTGGTAAACCTACTTTTACCTAATAGAGGAACATCATTATGATAAATACTGTATCATAAAGTCCATTTAACATTTAAGAACGAATATTCTCGAGAATATTCAGAGCTCGTCCTTGCCGCAATAGACGACCTTGCAAAATAACCCTTGACACATTCCATCCGCAGCCCGCAAAATGATCAAATCGCGCAATAGTCAAAGTCAAAGTCAAATATTTTTAAAGTACCGTGTACCGTAATAGTCATGTACCGTGTTACCTATTTCAACATGCCTTAACCTAAAACTTCCTTCCAGCCGCTCCTCCTCGCGTCCACCATGCTCATCTCTCTCAGCACCAGTCTGCTAGGCGTGTGGTACTTCGTCTCTCACCACGGCGCGGCGCTGCCGGGCTGGGTGCCCGCGGCGGCGGCCTGCGCAGGCTCGCTCGCCGACGCCGTGGGGCTTCGGCTTGTCTGCTTCAGTGTCGTCACTGAGATGTTCTACCATAGGGTGAGGTTCTAGTAATGGTGTTCGGTGCATTTGCAACCTAACACCTTGTGTGCGCCCGCCGCGCCGCCGCCGCTTGGCGACACTTTACCTAAAGACATCAGTTCACGTTCGGACAGCAATTACGCCGCGTGTGCTCACCAGCATATCAATAATTATCATTGTTCACCATCAGTCCATTCTAGTTATAACATATTGAAGTGAAATAAACTATTATTAATTAATCAAGCATCTTATCATTTGAACTCTAGTACTTTAACGTACATTTTTGGTCCTTCGAAACCTATCGAGGATCACGCGCGTCGGTATCGGTTACTCGGAACTTTGACTCGCGTGTGACTTGTGTGAACCAGTGAAGTGGTGGTGAACCTAGCAGATTGGATTTCAGTGAGGATACTCCTCGCTTATCAACTACAGATAGCAAGGCTTTGCGTGTGACGCAAGCTTGCACTCAGCATCAGCAGCAACAGTAATCAAGTAAGATCTACCCTTACTATACCTTATCAACCATGAGCATGGATACAGCAATGGATTCTCTCTACGAGAGTCAAAAGAACATCTTCGAAGCCATGACCAAGCTTCTTTCTAATATGAAAAAAGACCCTGCCGATAGACGGACTGTCGACAACTGTAGGCGGAAAATGGAAATGTTAGACTTATTATGGTCGGAGTATGACGCCAATAACAAAAAACTCCTTCCATATGAGTCTATGGAGCATCAATACTTTCAAAAAGGTGAGTTCGAATCAACAAAGAAGCTCTACCGTGACATCAAAGCATACATCGAGAACTTGGAAGGTGAGATCAAATCAAGCGCCGGCAGGACAGCAGCAGGTCAGCAACCAGCACAGCAGCAGCAGACTAAGCAACCTCCCGGGAAACCCCAACCTGGGACATCAGCACAGCAGCAGATATCAGCCACGCAGGCAGTGGAGCCTGCAGCACAACCAGCGGTACAGTATAAGTCGAGAGGGACTAACAGCAAACTCGACGACTTACTCCGTAAGCAGACAGTTAATTTCAAAGCATTTATCAGAACGGTTAATACCATAAACATCGAATCGGTTTCCGAGAAATGGGAGTTTCAGGATTTATTGAAGTCTCTGGACAGCCGGTGGACGGTGATTGACTCTCTTCACTGGGACATCATCGACGCATTGGAAGGTGAGGAGGACGACGCATATGAAAGTATGTTTAGCAGACATGAGTCAACATATAATCGTATCAAAAAGGCGCTAAATTCTAAGATGTGGTCAGTTTCACACATTGAAAAGTCTACACCTACAATAGAATTACCAGTCTTCACGGGCAGTTATCAACAATGGGTGTCATTTCGAGATCTATTTTTAGAAACCATACATAAAAATCCATCGTTATCAAGTGCACAAAAGATGCAGTTCTTAAAAAGCAAAGTGAAAGGCGACGCCGAGCGACTTATTCAGCATTTATCAATCAGCTCAGAAAATTACAGCATCTGTTGGAAAATTTTAGACCACCGTTTCGAAAACAAGAAGTTAATTTTTACTTCACATGTCAACACTCTTCTGAATTTACCTAACATGCAAACGCCAGCATGTAACCAAATTAAAAAGTTACATGACATCACCGTGGAAAGCCTCCATGCTATTAAGAATCAAGGCGTGGACATAAGTACTTGGGATCCTCTACTTGTGCATCTCCTATCGCAAAAATTAGATAGCATTACGTACGGTGAATACGTCGAATCATTAGGCAACTCGCGAGAACTACCAATTCTACAGGATTTCCTAGATTTCTTGGAACTCAAATTTATCACGATGGAATCGGCGCGTAGAAGGCAGGAATGCACACCAAAAAGCAGCAACATTCAACAACAGCCACTTCCCCATCAAGTACCTACTCAGAAATTTTCGGCAACTTCAAGCCCAAGAAAAGCATTCGTTCCCAGGAACGGCAACAACGAAAACGTGGGCAAACCATTTTTCAAGTATTCCCACGCATCAACAAGCATCAAGTGTCCGCTTTGTGAAGCCGAACACGGTTTGTTCATGTGCGACAGGTTTCTGAACATGCCTAACGATATCAAATTAAAGACACTGAACAATCATCAACTTTGCATAAATTGCTTGTATGACCATCGCGGTAAAAAGTGCATTTCGACAAAAACATGCCGAGCATGTAACAATAAGCATAACACGTTGCTACATGACGCCTTAGCAAAGCAGAAATCCCAGGAAATGCCGCCGCCGGTAACTAGAGTAGCAAATAACAGAAATAATAATTCCCATGTGTCACAGTCACAGGGTGATGCATCGGAAATTTTACTAACTACAGCATTAATTAAGGTGACTTCAAGGGATGGAAATCAACACATTATGCGAGCCTTAATAGATCAGGGTTCCCAAATTTCCTTGATAAGTGAACGCGCAGCACAGCAACTAGGTATAAAACGTCAATCATGCAACGGAGTTATATTTGGAATAGGAGAAAAGGAGAACAATTGCAAGGGGATGCTCGACATAACTTGCCAATCATTACACAGTGACTTTGTTTTTAATGCAAGGGTAATGATAATGAATAATTTGATTAAAAATCTTCCGCAAAAAACATTCAGCAAACCAGCATGGAGCCATATATCAGATATCAATTTAGCAGATCCCGAATTCTATGTCAGCCGCCCTGTTGACATTTTATTAGGTGCGGAAATTTATTCAATAATCATGATGGACGGAATGATTCGTGGCGATGAAACGCAACCCCTGGCCCAGTTGTCGCAACTAGGGTGGATTCTTTGCGGCAGCGTGACTACTTCGTATCACTGCAACGTCGTTTTAAATCAAATTGAAGACATACAGCAATTCTGGCACATCGAAGATATCCATGATCAAACCGAGATGTCAGCCGAAGATCAAGAATGCGTGGAATTTTATAATTCTACTACGCGTCGTCTACCCAGTGGCCGCTATGAAGTAGGGCTACCACTAAAGCTCGCTGAAGTTGAAAAATTAGGATCAACAAAAGAAACCGCCATGGCGCAATTCAGCAACTTAGAGCGTAAATTAGCAAAACAAGATTATCTAGCAGAGCAATACAAACAGTTTATGAAAGAATATCAAGAATTAAATCACATGAAAATATCAGAAGACAGAGAGAAGAAGGGATGCTATCTCCCACATCATGCTATTCAGAAAGAGAGTGAAACAACGAAGGTACGAGTTGTATTCAACGCAAGTAGCAAAAGTACTTCCGGTCTAAGCCTCAATGACGTCATGCACAAGGGCCCCAATCTACAACAAGATCTCATGGGACTTATATTGAAATGGCGACAATATCGCTATGCGTATACCAGTGATATTGCTAAGATGTACAGGCAGATTATGATGAGAGAAGTAGATCAAGAATATCAGAAAATTGTTTGGCGCGAGTCACGTGATCAACCAATACAAATATATCAATTGGCGACCTTGACCTATGGAATGAAGCCAGCTTCGTATATAGCAATGATGACCTTGAAGAAACTAGCAGCTGATGAACGCCAACATTACCCGGAAGCATCAAAAATTGTAGAAAGTTCATTCTTTATGGACGACTTAGTCCATGGCGCGCACAGCATAGAGGAAGGGAGGCGAATTATTTCTGATCTTAACAATCTTCTTCAATCAGGAGCATTCACACTAAGAAAGTGGGCATCTAACGAGCCCACACTTCTATCAGACATTCAGCAAGAACAACACAGCAATAACAACAATTATACATTCAGATCAGAAAGCACGGCGAAAACTCTAGGCCTCCAATGGAATTCCGAAAATGATACATACACATTTAAAACGGACATACACAACCACTCATCATCAAAAATAACAAAAAGAGTTCTTCTATCGGAAATATCACGGTTATTTGACCCGCTCGGTTGGATAGCACCCGTAACAACAAAGCTAAAATTACTTTTTCAAAAGGTATGGTTAGAGCCTAATTTACAATGGAATGATCAAGTCCCCAAGGACACACAGGAAGAGTGGCTGAGATTAAAAAATGATTTAGCTACACTAAGCGAGTTCGTGATTCCGAGATGGCTAAACAGTCTACAGGATGACGTCATAGAGTTGCATGGATTTTGTGACTCATCGACTAAGGCTTATGCTTGTGTTATCTATGCACGCATACAGAGGGAGGGTCAGGTTTCCGTAGTGCTCGTTGCCGCCAAAACCAGATTGGTACCAAACTCAAAATCAGTGTCGCTTCCGAGATTGGAGCTATGTGGAGCAGAATTATTATCAAAACTTATGTCAAAGGTTACAGAATGCCTACAAAATTATCATAAAAAACTATTTGGCTGGTGTGATTCTATGGCAGTACTTGGATGGCTGCAGGGAGAGCCCCAGCGATGGAAACCATTTGTGGCAAACAGAGTTGTAAATATTATCAAAGTCATGGGACCCGAATGTTGGAGATACATAAAGACGAAAGAAAATCCCGCTGACGCGGCTAGCAGAGGCTTGACGTCATCGCAACTAAAGGAGCATTCGCTATGGTTTAATGGGCCGGCGATCTTATCAACAACAGCTGATTTGAATAAGGAGCAACAACAAGCAAACTATTCCACCAATCAGGAAATAAAAATTACCAAGCAATCAAATGTTGTCCAAAAAGAGCCACCATCATTTAACATTTATGAGAGATTGTTTGAAAAATACAACTCATTCACAGAAATGTGCAGAAGCCTTGCATGGATTCTACGTTTGAAAATACCTAGAACAAGCAAAAAAGTAAATTACCTAACATTACAAGAACTCAATCACGCAAAAATGCTCATAATTAAATACATACAAAGAAAAGAGTTTCAAGTGGATATCGAGAGATTGGAAAATGGACTTTATCCACAAACAAACAGCAACCTATTGTGTCTCAACCCGTACGTGGGCGAGGACGGCGTGATGCGAGTCGGAGGCCGACTACGTAACGCCAACATCGACGAGGAAACGAAACATCCCATCATAATACCATACGATAGCAAATTAACAACGTTACTTATCAATCAAGCACATGAGTTGTGTTATCACGGTGGACCACAACTGACATTAGCAATTTTACGTAAACGTTATTGGATTATAAAGGGTAATCGAGCCACAAAGAAGGAATTGCGTCGCTGTATCACATGTAGAAAGCACGAACCACTGAAGCAAAAACAATTAATGGGGGACTTACCAGAATACAGAGTCAACCCCGCACCAGCATTCTACCATACAGGCGTCGATATGACAGGATTTGTTGAGGTCAAGGCCAATAAAGGCCGCGGTATCAAGACGACAAAAGGCTACATTGCGCTCTTCAAGTGTCTCGTAACAAAAAGCATACACATCGAGATAGTATCAGATATGACCAGTGAGGCCTTCTTAGCAGCACTGCGTCGGGCAAATGCTCGCAGAGGCCCAATACAGAACTTATATAGCGACAACGGCACCAACTTTTGCGGCGCCAATAGGCTATTACAGCAGGAATATGACCAAATCCAAAGCACATTCGACGACACCTTACTAGGAAGCATAGCCGACATGAACATTCAATGGCATTGGAACTGTCCATCCTGGCCAAGTGCAGGTGGTATATGGGAAAGATCAATTCGCAGCTTGAAGCAACATCTGAAAAGAGTGGTTGGACATCAGAAATTGACATATGAAGAGTGGAGCACTTTGCTGGCACAAATCGAAGCGTGTCTTAATTCACGGCCCTTATGCGCCCTATCAGATGATCCGAATAACCTGGATTTCTTAACACCAGCTCATTTTTCAACGGGAAGACCAGGCCAAAGCATTATAGAGACCGCACACGATGCCAGAACTAGATGGTATTTAATCTCTAAGCTCTTCCAAGACATATGGCAGCGATGGAGAGATGAATACCTAACCACATTGTCACCGAGAAGCAAATGGTTAACACCTAAATCGAACATCAAAGTCGGAGATCTGGTAACCATCCATGACGACAACATGATATCAGCAGGAAAGTGGCCCATGGGGCGTGTAACCGAAATACACCCAGGCAAAGACGGCCTAGTGCGTGTGGTAACACTAAAAACTAAAAATGGATTTATAAAACGGCCTGTTTTAAAGTTATCAATCCTACCCCTACACAATCAAGAAAACAAACAAGAAGAATTGCCAAAAAACAACACGGACAGTGAAGCACAAGGCAACCAGCATAGCAAGACAAAACAGCAAGCAGCAACTCAGCATTTCAGCTTTATGGCAATAGCACTTGCCTTAATATGTTTTTTGAATATACTGTGTCCAGCATCAGCATCATATAATATAACAGATTTAGAAGGCAACAGAACATTGTATTTTGATTCATTAGGGAAAATGCAAATTCTGGGAGATGAGTGGCGACTCATCACTTACTATAACATGACACCATATTGGGAAGCAATCACGGCAGTAAATAAATATTCAAAATATATAGATCATACATGCAAACAAATACAAGAGCAAAACTACTGTCATATGATATTATTACAAGTAGGTCACGATGCCAACGAACTCCAGCATTACAACGAGTTGTTGTTGAATCAGCACTTCTCACGGTCAAGGACTCGTCGAGGCATTATAAACATTGTAGGCAATGTTGCAAACTCCCTGTTCGGAGTATTGGATGACCGCTTCGCCGAACAATATAAACAAGATATAGAGCATATTCAAAGGAATGAGAATCATTTATCTTATTTACTTAAGAACCAAACTTCCATAGTTGAAGCCGAATTTAACCTATTAAAGAGAACTGAAGAAACCATCGCTAAACAACATACCATCATAAATCAACACATCAGTCAGCTTAGTGGAATCACCAATTCAATGCAAACAGAAATACAAGGAATGTCACGATTGCAAGATGTTACCCTGTCAGCATTAGCAGTCAGCAATATGATTCAGAACTTACGAAGAATCCAAGACACTCTTTTAAACACAGTTACTGATATTTATCACGGCCAAATAAATGTGCACTTGTTAACACCCAATCAGTTGAGAGAACAACTTCAGACCATATCAGCCCAATTAACAAATGATTTGAGACTGCCTATAGATAACATACAAACAGATTTTTATAAGATGTACAAACTCCTTAATATTCGCGCCAGAATGTTAGAAGACTACTTCATTTTCGAAATCACCATACCATTAATTAGCCGAGAAAACTACAACCTATACAAAATAATACCTCTACCACATCAAATAGATCAGCATATGATAAGCGTTGTCCCAGAGTCAGAGTATATAGCAGTAAATTTGAGAAAGGACTCGTATATCCTAGTGTCCTATAACGAATTATTAGCATGTAAATATGAAGATGGCTCATACAGGTGTCATTTATCATCTACTCTCAATCATCTAAACTCTGATGAACAACTCTGTGAAACCGATTTAACCAATAAATGCAAAACAACCAAAACTGTCTGTCGAAATAAATGGACACAATTAAGCAACCCATCAAGCTACTTATACTTTGTCTGCAACACATACACGATAAGAGTCATATGTGACAAGGAAGTAGCAGTTCGTCAACTCAGCCAGGTTGGGATCATTGCCCTCGACCATACTTGCATAGCAAAAGGAAGAGATATCACGATACACTCCCGTCAGCAGAACCCGAAGTCTGTAGTAAACATTGAGGCAGACGTATACATACCGAGTATATCAATAAACAATGTGTTGAATATTTCTACACCAATAGAGACAAACTTAAATGAAAATATGGACCCTAAAATTAATGGGTCCTTAAGCAGACTAGGAGAACAAATTAGAGAAATGAAAACTGTAGTGAACAGCTACGAGAATGAGAGTATATCGAGTCACGACATACACCAGTACTCCATAATGTACGTGCTGGTGTCAGCAGCGATAGTGGCAGCAGCAGTGTTCCTGTGGAGACGCCGCCGGCGCGCAGGGGCCGCCGGCCGGAGCGCGCCGCGCCCCCCCGCCCGGGCCGCGGCTGCCGCGCGCTCCCGCCACGCTTCTTGTGAGATGGCAGATATGTGTAGTGCGCGAAAAGTCTCTTTATCCGTAAAAAGTGATTCATGTGAAAATAGTGTTAGTGTGCATAAACCGAATCGTAATTTCGGTCGTAGTGTTAGTGAAAGAGTGAAGGGTAGGCAAAATAAAGCCACCTCACCAATTATGAACAATCGCGTATTTAGTGTGCACGATTCTTTAGTTTAGTTATCATTAACATTTAAGAATATTGTTTTATCACCTTGTAAGCATTTCATTCATCTCATCATTCATTATTATCATGAAGTACTATCAAATATTGTAAAATGTCTTCCAGCATCATTTCCCGGTCGGGAGCATGTTCGGTGCATTTGCAACCTAACACCTTGTGTGCGCCCGCCGCGCCGCCGCCGCTTGGCGACACTTTACCTAAAGACATCAGTTCACGTTCGGACAGCAATTACGCCGCGTGTGCTCACCAGCATATCAATAATTATCATTGTTCACCATCAGTCCATTCTAGTTATAACATATTGAAGTGAAATAAACTATTATTAATTAATCAAGCATCTTATCATTTGAACTCTAGTACTTTAACGTACAAATGGTTACAATGTTCCACTGCTTTATAAACGGTTCTTGCAAAGAGTTCTATTATCTTGGATAGATGCGTCTACAAGGGCTTATCTGCTTCACTTGGTTTTGCTGGTTCATCACCATCAGGCAACGATCATCCACTGTCTAGTCTCCAAACCAGCTTACCAAGGTAAGATTCGGCGACAATCAACGCTCTTTCACTGCTGGACGTAGTATTCTCCCAAGAAACGGCGACACAAGAGACACTACACTCTTTTGCTATCGGCTTTCCTCATCCATCCTCTCCTACAAGTCTCCTGATCGTCTGGTACTGGGTCTGCCACTACGGGGCGGCGCTGCCGGGCTGGGTGCCCGCGGCGGCGGCCTGCGCGGGCTCGCTCGCCGACGCGGTGGGGCTCCGGCTGGTCTGCTTCAGTGTGGTCACCGAAATGTTTTACCACCGGGTAAGATGGTTCTTCAGGGATAGATGCTTTTGCATAGTCTGGTCTGCTCTGGCAATAACTTTCCACTGCTCTGTAAGTCGTTCTTGCAGAGAGCGCTAATACCTTGGATGTACCTAAGCGTTCGCGAACGCTGGTCTTCTTCACTTAGCTTTGCTGGTTCTTCATCATCAGGCAACGATAACGTAAGTAATTTAGCGACAATCCACTGCTGGATGGAGAATTCCCTCTAGGAGCTACACTAAGGGACACGACAGTCTTTTGCTATCGAAATTCCTCATCCATCCACTCCTACAAGTCTCCTGATCGCCTGGTACTTCGTCTCCCACCACGGGACGGCGCTGCCGGGCTGGGTGCCCGCGGCGGCGGCCTGCGCGGGCTCGCTCGCCGACGCCGTGGGGCTCCGGCTTGTCTGCTTCAGTGTGGTGACTGAGATGTTCTATCACCGGGTAAGATTGTTTTACTGGTAACAGTCTACCACAGCAGCTCTATAAAGGGTTCTTGCAAGAAGCCCAATTCCTCGAATAGATTCGTCTACGTGGGGCGGTCTGTTTCATTCGGTTTTGCTGGATCATGATCAACAGACAATGATATTCCACTGTCTAGTCCCTAATACCGGACTTGGATACATCCTATATTTTAAAAATTATAGTAATTATTCAGGTATCAGATGTTCCAGCATTGGGTAAACAAGATCCATTATACAACAAACTTCCATTTCTGTACAACAGGAGCATCACTACCTCAAAAGTATATTTTCATTATCATCAAACATTTATCTCCTTCCAGATTCACCACACGGCGTCTACAATCTTCATCGCCATCACCGCGCTGATCAACCTTGGCCAGACAAGGTTCTTCCTCCCTCTGGTCTCCTGCATCGGATATCACCATGTCTTCTTCATATTCAGTGGAATCTCCATCCTACTCTTCTTCTACGTAGTATTTAATGTCCCAGAAACAAAAGTAAGAGAGGTTGATGAAATTTATGATGAGTTGAAGGAAGACAATGGTGCTATTACAGAGGATGAATCGGATATGGTGTACCCTCAACTGCAAGACGCCATTTTGAATGAAGGTTCTGCGTATATTCTGACTCCGTTCATGAGCAGACGGATGTGGAATCGTTGAAATTAATAAGGGAAATTAGTTTATGCCTAAGGATGTGTAAATATGTATACAATTATAAATAAGTAAAGTACTTATAAAACTAGGTGGACCTCTAAATTACTATTAGTAATAAAATTTTGTATCAAATATTGTTTCCTTTTTACAGTACCATTTTACCTTTTAATAATGATGATTGATGATAGATCTATCGATGCACTAACATCTTTATGAGAAATCAGTATTTTAAACGATATAGGTAAGTACCTATTCTTACTTAACTTTATGGAATATGAGACCACAATCTAAGTAAATACTCACGTAGAAATATACGACCTTATACTTACTTGGTCTACATTTTACAGTTACTGCGTGGCAATAGAGCGACACACATTTTAAATCTATAACGCACCCATTTTTAACTAAATCCATCGGGGGTTAAAAAACTTCATTGGTTTTAGACACACTTCAACTCTTCAACCCATAGAACAACGCGCACTTGGGTTATCAACCAAATTATCACACCCATAGACTTAGTATACTAGCGTAAGTATATACTAAGTCTATGATCACACCATACCTTTCTTGTTGGAGTAAAAAAAAAACAAAAGAACATTGCTCAGACATCATTCATTTATTTCCTGCAATAGTTGACGCCGGGCGTGCTAGACACGATCCAGGACAGT
Source organism: Plutella xylostella (assembly GCF_932276165.1). Lineage (NCBI taxonomy): Eukaryota > Metazoa > Arthropoda > Insecta > Lepidoptera > Plutellidae > Plutella > Plutella xylostella. The sequence continues at coordinate 7,905,093 of NC_064000.1, read as the reverse complement.
AACTCCGTGACCCTGGCGTTCACACTGGGGGAGGTGGAAGCACAGAACTTGCCGTAGCTGATGATGCCCACGAAGTACTGGAGCCCTATATGTATACAAACCTATAACGATAACGCACCCATTTTCAACTATTTCCATCGGGCGTTCAAAAACTTTCATTTGTTTTAGATCTACTTCAACCCTTCGATCTTTCATGTTGGTGTGCTTTCAACCAAACCATACCTCTCTTGGAGTAACATGTCATTTTTACGAAATACACATTTAAAATCTATAACGCACCCATTTTTTATTAAATCCATTGGGCGTTCAAAGAGTTTCACTTGTTTTAGACACACTTCAACCCTTCAACCACGCCACAACTAAATCAGATAAAAAAAAACAAATGAACATCATCCAAAGTCAATTTATTTCCTGCAATAGTTGACGCCGGGCGTGCTAGACACGATCCAGGACAGCAACTCCGTGACCCTCGCGTTCACACTGGGCGAGTAGGAAGCTCAAAACTTGCCGTAGCTGATGATGCCCACATTAGATTTTTTAGAGCGTGGCCATAGATCTACACACAGAGATACACATTTGAAACCTATAACGCTTTTTTAGTAAATCCAGCCAGGGTTCAAAAACTTTCATTTGTTTATTAGACACGCTTTAGCTGTCGCTGTATTTCCTGCAATAGTTGACGCCGGGCGTGCTAGGCACGATCCAGGACAGTGACCCGCGCGTTGACACTGGGGGAGGAGGAGGCACAGAACTTGCCGTAGCTGATGATGCCCACGAAGTACTGGAGCCCTATATGAATACAAACCTATAACGTACCCATTCCATCGGGCTTTCAAAAACTTTCATTTGTTAAAACCTGCGTACAGACCGGCCAAACGAACGCCAATGAACGGGTTTCGTTGACCTTCGTTGCTGCAATCTGCCCTGTATTATGTATGATAAATATTCATCGTTGGGCGTTCGTTGGGCGTTCGTTGGGCCGGTCTGTACGCAGCTTTAGACACACTTTAGGGCTTGTACACATAACTGCGAATTTGTTTCGCATCAAAAAGCCGTTTCAACATTCAACCCCACCTTTATTACTTCTATGACCGAACCTTACTTTCTGGTTCTTGGAGTAGTAAAAAAACAAAAGAACATTGCTCAGACATCATTCATTTATTTCCTGCAATAGTTGACGCCGGGCGTGCTAGACACGATCCAGCTCAACAACTCCGTGACCCTCGCGTTCACACTGGGGGAGGTGGAAGCACAGAACTTGCCATAGCTGATGATGCCCACGAAGTACTGGAGCCCGTTGTTGGCTTGCGTGTAGAGGAGAGGGCCGCCGGAGTCGAACTGGTGGAAGGTTTTTATTAGTTTTGTACGGTAGAATTAATAATAAATAGGATTATAGCTTAGTTTGAAAGGAGCCTCTTCAAATAACGTATCAACTGTACCTTATATAGTACGTTGGGCACACCTAGGGCATTTCTTTGAACCAGCATCTGCCACGAAGCACAAGTTGTAGCACAGAACGTTTTAACGACAAATTACGCACGTGCGTCAAATACTACAGCCAGTACGATGAGGTTGTCAGCTCTAAGTGCGCCAAAAAATTATAGTTGACACGTCACTAAATGAAACATTTCGTGAGCTCGGAGATGAATTGAGTTATGCTGTGGTTATGCTATAGGAAGCTAGAAGTTGACCAAAACTATTCCGAACATAATTAAGCCTGGATCTTTCTGTCACAACAGAGATTGTATGACATCTCCTGCCTCCTGAAAAGGGAGAACCCTGCCTAACATCCTCCTCCAATCGTCTTATTATGTTAATGTCTTCACCTGACAAGCGTCCTTCCCAGGAGTATACGTGCACATCTGCCGGCTGGTCAGGGAGCTGTAGGTCCGCTGGCACGTGGACTGGTTGATGACGTTCAGGTTCACCTTCTGAAGAGTGGGGGAGAGCGGGCCGCCCGACTCCTTCGTGCCCCAACCTGGGTGGGAGATACAGGGTGTTGATAAAATGGTATTCAGAATTGGGAGTCATACAGGTGTGGAAAAGGTTTTTTCGGGAAAGCTTACAGGTTTCTTAGGGGTACCAGTGTTTTGGAGTTGCTGATTGGTGGAATGGTGATGCTGGCTTGTTATGAATTTAACGAGCTTACTTTGGACGCTTCAATTTAATACAATACTGGATTCCATGCCGCTGTTCCAACAATCGGGATCCGTCTGCTGTTATTGGATGAAAAAGGCTGAGGATTGACAGCAGCGTTGTGTTGCTTCTTAAGAGAAGCCTTAGTGGAGCTATCAGAATTAGCCAATAACATATGATTATAATACCTAGAGCAGTAACAATGGCGCCTGCAAAGTCAGTGGTTCCGTAGTTGAAGGGCAGACACACGGGGCCCACTCGCTCGCTGAACACGATGTCGTACTGCAGGCGCAGGATCGAGATGTCGTAGTCGAATGTGTCACTGCGGATTAAGACGAAGAAGGTTACATAAGATCGGTGGTGGTCGTAAGGTCAGTCAGGTAAGGCTGGTTTTTGGCAACAGAGAGAGGGTTAAATCTAGCGCGTGATATTTACATATTTACAATGAGAAGGTTACGATGAAGGAAGGAAACCTGCATATTACGTAGATTTAGCACATTTATTATATGGATCAGTGTTGTGGGTAGGTAATTTTTGAAGCTTATGATGGAAGATTACACCTAGGGAATATGCTCAAAATTTCAATAATCAGGTACTTACACCCTCACAGATAATAATAGAAGGATAGTCAGAAAACAGGTTTTTACTAAGCATTGCTGTGATGTGCTGGATGTTAAGTTTAAAAGTATATAAATAATGAATTACATGTAAAAGACTTACGCATTATAATTTGGATGGATCAGAAATTGGGTTACTGGGATAGACTGGGTGGCTGGGGATTCTCCTGAAAACATGATACAAAAATTAAAGACTAGTGTCTGTAGACAGATAGCCATTAATCAGAGGTTAGATGAGAAAAATGGTATTTTGGTATTTCTTGAGATTGTTATCCAGAAGTAGATGAACATTTGGATGCTGTTAAAAGCAAAAACTCCACCTACCAGTGTTTTCAACATTATGGTCCCCCACCACAGCATTGATATTCGCCGCGTCCATATCCTGCATGCAGTGGGCGGCCGTGACCACGTAGCGCCGGTCGATGATGACCCCCCCGCAGTAGACCTGGTAGATATTGGGATAAGGCATTAGCAAACAGCAGGATTACTTTAAACATACATATGCACTCACGACTGTAATCCCCGAAGGGGTAGTCAGAGGTGGCTCACAAGAGCCACCCACTTTTCGCAGCACATTTGTACTCATGTGATAGGTTGCGAACCATATCGCCGTTTTGGAATAAGTACAATGCACTAAGGATTTAGGATACACATCTAGAAAGTAGATGTGTATCCTAAATCCTTGTAACTTCCTCACGATTATTGTACTTAAACTCCTTGATTGAAAACACAATTGAAAGAATTCATTGGTACAGACCAGGATTTTAACCCACGGCCTCTCGATTGAGAGGACGAGGCCTTATCCATTACGCCACCACCGCTCTTTCAATAGAATATATGTATACACATGTAGATACCTGGTAGATGCGCTTGTCGTAGATGCCGGCCATCATGGGGTACTCGTTGACGCCTGTCTCCGTGCCGCCGACGATGCGGTTCTGGGGAGAAAGTTGGTTGAAAATGCGAAGAGGTAGGTGATTTTGGTGAGACTGATGTACTTATACAGGACTTATAGATCTATTTATGTATTTACTTAATTGTTAATTGGAACAAATAGTACACAATACAACTCGTGCTTAGACTATAGTTACATAGGTCTTATTCTAGTACCTTGTACTAGTTTTATATGTAAGTATTCATTCACAACATTTGCCAAAACTTTTCTATATCTAAGAAGTATGAAGATGGAACAGTAGCATACTGTTGGTACATAAATAACACTGCTTGCGAGCTTCTTAAAAGGTTTACCCGTGGGTATTTTGGGATAAAATCAGCCCATGTATTAATCTAGGGTCTCTGCTGATGCTGTAGTATATGCCAAGTGTTAACCTGTAATAATAGTAACTGTAATAACCGGCACTCACCACTTTCCTGTACCCACAGCTGCAGGTGGGGGCGGGGGCCGGGGTCCGCGGTTGCGCCGTCAGCGTGCAGAAGAACTTGCCGCCGGGACTGTTCCTGGCCGCTTGGAGACCTGGAACATACTTGTAGATAGGTCACAAGTCCCTCTGACAACAATATATTATAGTCTTCTGAGCTCCTCACCAATAAAATTTCTACTTCTCTAGAGAGAAGCTGATTCAACTCAGGGTTAAATATTTGTTTCACTGGCCTCGTTGCATAATACACTTCAGTACCTAACTGAATCTCTGAAGGACACCAGTTCGATTTCCCGCTAGGCTTGCATAGGTATTTATTGAATCAGAGATGATTAAAATGTAGTCTGTTAGAGATTTATCTTGAACATAATATATATATAAAAATAAAAATATTGAAACCATGCACTGCTGGACATAGTTTTCTCCTAAGTGCCCGAACACGCTGTCTTCGGTCTCCCTCATCCAGCCACTACCAGCCTATGGATATGTCGCAGGCAACTGGTTTAATCTCCTGTTTGATTGAACCACTAGCCCGTTCATTGGATGGCGCTATTCAGTTGTATGACTAAAGGACAACTCGTCAAGTCGTTGATTGTAACGTTCGACGTCTTGACTGAACGTCATTCAGCGAAGTCGTTGAATGGGATATAGTATAGCAACTTTGTAATGTCTGGTTAGGGTGACCATCACCAGACAAGAGTCAACAAAAAGACTATGTTACAAAGCTCTTATCTCACAAATTAACTAAACAATAACAATAAACGTTCCTTCATATTGTTGTTCATAATTATCCAGTTTCGCCACTTTTTTTCTTTGAAACTATCCGCCCGCGGCGTAATAATAGGTAAATCCATGTTGTCACACTATTTTAACACAAATAACGCACTTTAAAGCTAATTTATTTGCAAAAAACTAACAATATAGGTGCTTTTTGTGTCAGCTGTTAGCTGTTAGACGCCATATTTGTTTTATTCACCACCTGACTGATTTTAAGTCAGCTAACTAGTTGGACGTTTTGTGACGCTTGTACAATCAACGTTCGGCCTAGTCATACAATTGAACAGCGCCATCCAATGAACGGGCTAGTGGTTCAATCAAACAGGAGATTAAACCAGTTGCCTGCGACAGATATACAACGTCGACAGTATAGCGGAGGGCGTTGAACGCTACGTAGGCTGACTTACCGACGCTCAACTGCTGTCCTTCCGAGCTGACCGTAAGGGTTCCCCTGCCGCAGTAGGACTGCGCGCCGGCCAGCGTGGGGTCTCCGGTGCGGGAGATGAGCAGCCGGTCCAGGGTGCAGCCCGTCGTCTGGTAATTAAAGGAAAAGTTTAGTGAGACTGGAAAAACCTTTTATGGTAAAGCAGTGAAAGGAAGCGATAAGCGGTAGAGTAAGTAAGTAAGTAACTACCTATGTAATACGGCTGTCGCTACACGGGTTCGTTATCGACGTCGATAAACTCGTTTAATGCTCGATCCCTTCAATCACAGCGCCATATTTATTGCGAATCGTGATATAGTGATGTTTATCTACGTCGATGACGAACCTGTGTCCGCTACACAGCCGTACTACCTGCTTATTATCTACCGCTGCATGATAAAATGAGCCTTAATTCTAGCGTACAGTTGCGATTATTCATCATCTCACATAATTTTAGCCGCTCGGCCCCGCGGTAGTTAGCTACAATACGGTCACTTACGTATGGCAGGTCGATGTCGGAGCATTGCAGCTGGCAGTAGTACCCCTGGGGGCAGGCGGCGATCCAGCGGCAGCTCGTGCTGGGCGGGTAGGGGTTGGAGTAGTACGGACTGTACTATCTACATACTCTATGAACGCACTTACTTGCCAGTGTCGTAGTAAGGACAGCGGCTGCATGGATTCGTTATCGACGTCGATAAATACCTTTAATACGTGTTCCACCAATACCAGCGCCATATTTATGGCGAATTGCGATATAGTGACGTTTATCTACGTCGATATCGAACCCGTGTAGTGGCAGCCTTACTACCTAGTTACTCTATGAACGCACCGTTGTCACTGTGTCAACCGCATGCTAAAATAACCACAACCTCTAGCATACAGCTCTGTATATTCCGCAACGCATTGAATTTTAGCCGCTCGGCCCCACACTAGTTAGCTATAACAGGGTCACTTACGTATGGCAGGTCGATATCAGAGCACTGCAGCTGGCAGTAGTACCCCTGAGGGCAGGCGGCGATCCAGCGGCAGCTCGTGCTGGGCGGGTAGTTGGAGTAGTACGGACTGCACTATCTACATACTCTATGAACGCACTTACTTACCAGTGTCGTAGTAAGGACAGCAGCTTCATGGGTTTGTTATCGACGTCGATAAACTCGCTTAAGACAGGTTCCACCATCAAAGCGCCGTATATATGGCAAATCGTGATATAGTGACATTTATCGTCGATGACGAACCCGTGTAGTGGCAGCCGTACTATCTACTTACTCTACCGCTGCATGATAAAATGAGGCTAAATTCTCTAGCGTAGCGTTTATTCTGCAACGCACAGAATTTTAGCAGCTCGGCCCCGCGGTAGTTACTTATAAGACGCAAATATATGGAACTTACGTATGGCAGGTCGATATCAGAGCACTGCAGCTGGCAGTAGTACCCCTGGGGGCAGGCGGCGATCCAGCGGTAGCTCGTGCTGGGCGGGTCGGGGTTGGAGTAGTACGGACAACGGCTGCTACACGGGTTCGTTAGCGACGACGATAAACTCGTTTTATGCGCGTTTCCCCAATACCAGCGCCATATCTATGGCGAATTGCGATATAGTGACGTTTATCTACGTCGATGACGAACCCGTGTAGTGGCAGCCTTACTACCTTCTTACTCTATGAACGCACCGTTGTCACTGTGTCAACCGCATGCTAAAATAACCACAACCTCTAGCATACAGCTCTGTATATTCCGCAACGCGTTGAATTTTAGCCGCTCGGCCCCGCGCTAGTTCACTGTAACAAGGTTACATACATATGGCAGGTCGATGTCGGAGCACTGCAGCTGGCAGTAGTAGCCCTGGGGGCAGGCGGCGATCCAGCGACAACTCGTGCTGGGCGGGTAGGGGTTGGAGTAGTACGGACTGCGGCTGCTACATCTACATGGGTTCGTTATAGACGTCGATAAACTCTTTTAATGTGTGTTTCGCCTATCACAGAGCCGTATTTAAGTTGTTGAATCGCGATATGGTGAAGTTTATCTATGTCGATGACGAACCCGTGTAGCGGCAGCTGTACTACCTACTTAATCTGCCGCTGCATGATAAAATGAGCCTAAATTTTCTAGCGTATTTCTTTTTATTCCGCTACGCATTGAATTTTAGCCGCTCGGCCCCGCGGTAGTTACTTATAAGACGCAAATATATGGAACTTACGTATGGCAGGTCAATATCAGAGCACTGCAGCTGGCAGTAGTAGCCCTGGGGGCAGGCGGCGATCCAGCGACAGCTCGTGCTGGGCGGGTAGTAGTTGGAGTAGTACGGACTGTACACGTAGTACTCTTGGTTGGGCTGGACCTGGTAGGGCAAATGGGGGCGGGGTTTTATTATAAGTATTTTTTAAAATGGGTTTTAGGAGCGACGAAAGTAAGCTAAGATAACAATTAATTATTGAAACATTATCCTAACTAATATTATAAATGCGAAAGTAACTGTGTCTGTCTGTCTGTCTGTCTGTCTGTCTGTTACTCTTTCACGCCAAAAGTACTGGACGGATTTGAATGAAATTTGGTATACATACGGTTTAGACCCTGGGAAAGAACATAGGCTACTTTTTGTCCCGGAATTCCCACGGGAAAACTTTTTAAGGCGAAGCGAAGCGCGCGGGGACAGCTACTTTTTTATAAAACCAATTTACAAGTGCACATGAGTACTGCCCTCTGAACTATAAAACTCTGTAATTCAGAGAGAGTTCTCTTCCAATGATCATAATTTCATTACTTGTGGTTATAAAAGAAATTTGAAAAGATGCTCATTGCTCAAGCATCTTTTTTCTCCTTAGAGCCTTTAATGGTACTTAGTAGAGTATTATTTCATTGACTAATAGGTCATTGTAAAATTTTACTTCGAATTACAAGGTTTTATTTGATTAGGGATGCAGTCGAGTTATCCTAGAATGGAAGGATGATAATGAATGACCATCCGCATTAGCATTAGTAACACATAAATCCCAAAAAATGTGCAATAATCTCTCTTATTTAAAAAAACATGAAACTATTGATATAAGTGATCGATTTTAGCATGCAGATAGTTATGATGACGTGCCAGCGCTATAGAAAACAAAGCCTCTATGAAATAACCAACATTATGCTCTATATCTTTCTGTAAGGTGAAAATGGTCGTGACCCGGTCATATCTCCCGAACAATCGATGATGTTAGTACATGAGTTCTCAATCGGAGACACCAATCAGTGAAATTTAGAGCACCCTCCGTTCAACTAAACCAACTACTATACACAGGTAGGTGACCCAATGTTGTAGTGGTTAGCAACCCTGACTGCTATGCCGAATTTCCAGGGTTCAACGGGGGTCCGGGGCAGTTATTTGTTACATGACAAATATTTGTTCTAGGGGGGGCGATTATTTGCGAGTTTTCTTTGGCGAGGCCTATGTCCTATGATCATTGGCTCATGATGATTATTATGAAGCACTTACATTAGTATAGTAGTCACACTGGCCCAGCACTGAGTTGGCCAAGCTGATGAGGGTGGGCACCACAGCCAAAATCATCGTGCTGTAAATGAATAAAAAACATACATATACAGATGAACTTCCTCTTTTTTTCGAAGTCGGTTAAAAAATAATTTCTTTCTATTCTATGTTATACATAAATACCACTACAGATATTTCCCTCCTTAAGATTACTATCGACAATCGATTTTCAAGAAGTACTTATTATTAATTTATCATGGAGACAGTCATGATGACGTAGCAAGACTGCTTTCCCAGTAGGCAAACGGTTTAGTATGCCGAGAATTCACGGCTTGTAAGTAAGTACAAAAAATATATTTAACTTTACCTTTAAGGCACCCGTTTAAGGGGCCGTCCATTAATCACGTGAGGTCGTTTTTCTAATTTTTTGACCCCCCCTCCCCCCTGGTGATATTTGGTGAGGTTTGGGACCAACCCCCCCTCCCCCCCCTTGGATCACGTGTATTTTTTGGGAGTCTATGTAAAGGCTATTTTTGACTAGAAAAAATATAACGAAAATTGCGTTTTGAATTGAAACGCAACGGCGGGCGAGTCAATCAAGGTAAGGCCCGGGTCTCCTATTTACTCCGTAGGTCGCGTCAAGTGTCACCGCCGTAGGCCGCGTCACAATGCTCATTATGTCTACGCGCCAACGTCGGCGTGTGAGGGAGACCGCATCAGTACATTTCTATAGTGAGCATCGTGACGCGGCCTACGGCGTGACGCTGGACGCGACCTACGGCGTAAATAGGAGACCAAGGCCTTATACTACAAATCGTTCAAATTTTTGCGCCCTTCAAAATTTCGGTTTAGAAATACCTAGCGCTTTTTGGCAAAAAATTAATACACGTGATATCTAACGAGACCCCCCCTCCCCCCACGTGATGTTTCGTGAGGTTTTCCGTACCCCTCCCCCCCTTTTGAGCCTCACATGATTAATGGACGGCCCCTAAGTACTTCATTAAAGTTAAATATCCGGGAACATTCAGCTACTGACAACAACTGGCTAATCCCTTCACTAACGGTAACAAACCCTAATTAAATGAAAGTAAATTAATAAGTAGAAGAAGTAAATATTAAGCAATACATACCATGTATAATATTAGCAGACACGTCAATAGATACTGAACAAACTGTTATCAAAACCGAGCACTCGTTAAACTTGAAAGAATTTTAAACACCACACTAAACAAATAATTATTTATTTGCTTACAACCATTTACATGGCAATACACGATATTCAGTTAAAACACTTGCACGGGATTATTCCATTAACTTATTATTATTTAATTTATGGCACTTATTGAAAGTTTAATTTCCTAGGATCCAAAACCGAAATATTACAACCTTGTCACTATAAAAATCCTTACAAAGGCTTTGGGAATTTTGCAAAATCGCGGCAAAATAACTTTAACTGAGTTTTCACTAGCAAAATTTTCCGACCTTATGGCGAGTTTTCCCGCTCCTTGTTTGACAGATCTGTGCTACAAAATGGCTACAGATTTGTTTTTAAACCTCATTAATAAAGTGACAGAGATAACGTGAATCGGGGCGGCACCATTAATTACCTATTAGAACCGAGATGAAGATAAGGCTTTACAGGAAAACATTTTGCGGAATAAAAAATTGACATTCACACTTAACAATTATCCAAGCCAGGTTAGGACACTTCTTCGGAGGTTAGAATTTTCGGGATACCCAGGTATATAATTTATGGGTGGCTTGCTACTCCTAGATACACATAGAAAAAATCATGCTTACCTGTATAAGGGCTTCATATTAAAAGTGTACCTATTGTACTACAATTTTAATTCAGCAAAAATCTGGACAGTATGAATTAAATTACGGAGTATGAACCTGCATACTTTTTAACGTAAACTCATCTATTCGCAATGCTGAATTTCCCAAAAGGTATTCTTATCTTTATCAGTCGGCAATTTACTGATAATAAAATTAAAACATTATCAATTTAATCGATAAAATAATCATCATTTTGATTCATATCGGTCGGAAACTATCTTGTTATTGTATTCCGAAATCTTTAGATCACATCAATGGAAAGTAATATTTTTCATGTGATTTAGATTCTAAGAACTTCTTTTATTCTATCAGACAATGTCAAGGACCTTTGATTAACAATACGTAAATTGTTAATCAAAGTAGACGATAATTATATTTTTTAGCAAAGATTATTTTCTTTAATCTAAGAGTTGAAGTGCTAGAGTCATTAAAAAAACAGTTACGCTTGTTATTTTAGTTTATTCTGGAAGTAGGTATAGTTCCTGTAGGTACTTGGCTTTCTCTAGTGGCACCTTTACTTGTCCTCGTTTTCAGATCATTCGTTCTAGCGTCTACTGTTACGTCCTCATATTTTTGGTGACTCTTTGTCCATCCCCGTGTACCTGAGTACTTGGCAATCATTATGATACTTACATCACACATGGTCTGGATCAGAAAATATTATTGTTGGACCTTTCTGAAGCTCCACACAGCTCTCAATTCTCGGCCATAGACTAATAGTCTATGCCTCGGCCTTCCTCGTCCCTCCAGTGGTTATCTATTTAATTTATTTAAACACTTTATTGTATACAAAACATAGTTTTAAACAAAATATAAAGTTAGAAATAGTAAGTACACATAGGTAGGCTTATAGCCAAAAAGCAATTTCCTCAAGAAAACCCTTGATTGATGGAGATTAGTTCTCACATTTAAGGTCATCATCCAGTGGCATCCCAGGTTTTCCGGTTTAAATCTCATGCTCTATCTCATGGCCTTTGAGGTTACATTTTGGCATTGTTGTTTTTATTTAATAAATCTCTCTTGAATATGGTATCATGGTATTTATTTGACATGCAAGCGATAAGAAGTGACATAGTACCGCTGAAACATTCGTGCTTCAGTAAATAGAATGTTTTCTGTCGGAGATAACAGATGAGGCTTGATTCGATATTTTTTGCCAATTTTCAGTTACCATATTTTTATGAGAAATCTTATTTTGTTGATTATTTATTTATTTATAAACACTTTATTGTACACATATACAAGCAAAGATAAAAGAGAACAGTTACAACTAAAAAACACATTATAACGTATACAAAAGCGGGCTTATTGCCGAAAAGCTATTTCTTCCAGCCAACTTTCGACTGGGTGAAAGATTTAAATAACATGCATTCGTAGTAAGTAGACAGAGATGATGACAAACACTAGACTTAGACACTAGTCGTGCCATCTTCACCCCAGAGTTTGCCTCCGTGGTGAGGGATTTGCCAGTGAAATAGTTCCCAGGGCGCCACTCATGAAGAGTACTCCTTTTGGGCACCCCAAAACTACCAAATAATCAATCTACCCTTTCTGATTTTTTCATTACTTTTGATGCTTAGATTGCATAGTCGGTTATCGTTACGTTTTAATTAGTTTCTACACGAATTAGGCTATCGATATTCACTGAATCCGGCTGCTGAAAGACAGTGAGGCCAGCTGAATAATCGTGCGGGCGACGAGTATGACGCTGGTGTATATTTGATTGTATTCACTTATTAGCCTTGTCTTCAGCTGAATTATTGTCAGATGTCGTGACGAGGACGATGCATCGAAACGTGTTCATTTTGTAAAACTACTGCCGTATGTGGGGTTTGTTTTTAGTTAAAAGAAAAGTATGAAAGTTATGTTTTAACGAGTAGCGGTCGCGTGACGCATAAGACTTTTTTGGAGAGTCTGAGGGGTAACAGCCTAGCATGTAGGTACTACAGTCAGCTTCATTAATACATACTGAAAAATACAGTAGTTGACTGAAAAACTCATACAAGTTTCTATCACTTCAATGTTACTTGAAGTTGAAGAGCATGATGAACTTAGGGCTCTTAAATGAAATAAAACAAACCAACTACTCGTATGTTCACCAATTCAACTACGAAGGTATAATAACAACAATTATAAGTATTTACATTCTTTAATCTATTACCAACATGAAACAACTCTTAAATCGTCCGTAATTTTCGTTATACATTTCAAATTATTCATAATCATCATTTTCTTCTGAACTTTTTATGTCCTCACTTTGATTATATTCTTGATCAGATTCTTCTGGAAGCTCTGGTACCTGTGGGACCTGTGGGACCTCTGGGACGCCTGGTTGAGCATTGAGGGTCGGGCCAGCTGGGAAGTCAGGCCCCACACACGATATCTTGCACAGGAACTTCCCGCCTTTAGAATTCTTCGGTGCTACAAGGGCTGAAAGTTTGATGTTAGTGCAGTCAACGGGTAAGTATAATGGCCACTGTTTTGAGTATGTGTAATATGAGGAGAAGAAATGGCGGAAGAAACTCTGTTAATAATCATACTTGTTACACGAGCAATGAAAAATTTCCACCAAATTACTCCTAAACGGCAAAGTCTACCTTAATGCCGAAATGAACAAATAACGGTAAAATTTTAGGTCGAATAAATTATGAAATCTAATCTGAACTCACCGACGCTCATCTGTGAGTCCTCGGAGAGCTCCTGGATGGGGCTGGAGCCGCAGTAGCTCCTCGGGACCTTGACCTTGGAAGTTTGCACCGAGAGGTGGTCTTGGCCGCAGTTTTCTGACTGAAAAATTATAATTTTTAGGTGTTTTTGAGTCATCTTTAATTTTATAGAGAAAGATAAGATCTCAGTTGTAGAAATTGGATGTTATTGGAAACGTATCTTTTGCAGTGACGCTCCATCTTGTGCTGTAACTAACAGGTATTGGTTGGATAAGGAAGTCCGAAAACTTTACAATATTGAGGCTCTTTGATTTTGCTTCTCCATAAAAAAATGCTTGGTTACTTTTTACTAAGCCGTTTAGATTTTTTCCTGAAGCACAGACACACAGTTCAGAATGGCTAGCCCCTATTTTGCAACACTATATAATAAATAAATAAATATGTGGGGACATCTCACACACGGCCATCCAACCAAAAGCTAGGCAGAACATGTGTTATGGATGTCGGACAGCTGATATATCTACACAAATACTTAGATAGATACATACTAAATATAAATATCAACACCCAAGACCCGAGTACAAATATCTGCGTTTAAACAAATATCTGCCCCAGCCGGGAATCCAACCCGGGACTTTCGGCATTCAGCACTCAGGGTCACTAACCACTTGTACGTGTAATCAGGGTTATAGTTCCTCCACTCACCTCAGGCATCTCCACCCGAGGGCAGTCCAGCCGCACCCGGCCGGCGACGCAGGTGGTGAACCAGTTGCAGTACTTCTGCCCCCCGTACGAGCCCAGCGACTGGCTGCTGTAGATGTAGTACTCGTCGCCTGGGATCAGCTGGAAGGAGAATGAGGATATTTAGGGTGGTTCAGTATCTGGGTGCCTTTCCACTAGAAATGTGGTGTGCAGCTATTCGGTGCTGCGCGGTGCAGGGGAGTCGAGAAGTTGACATTGTAACGATGCGACGCCACCTCGACGCCCCCTCGACTGAAGCAGTGGGTGGGGTGTCAGGAACTCTGGTGGCTGATCAAGCCGGGGCCAGGCACTCCAGACATGTGTATTATTTGCCATATCCAATTACCGTATCCGTATCGTCAACGCGTACAATGATCGCATATGTGGACGGTTAATGATATGCGTATCTCGATACGCCGTTGTGATACGGCCTGTTCTACGAGTATGTCCTGTCCTGGTTTCTGTCCGACCATCAAAGGTGACCATGACTATGGTGAAAATACGGATACGGATTAAATCGGAGGCATCCACAACTTGATGCGGCGCTTGATACAATATGATCGGGCAAATGATGACTGACTGGACTGAATCTCTGCACCCCGTTGAAGGAATAAAAGTAAACAATGGCTCATCAATCATCGCTCGACGACGCAGCACTAACGTAGCGCATGGCATGGCTGAAGTGGAAATGTTGTATAAACTCATAATAATACTTACCCATTTAGGGAAGTAGCCCGCCTCCCCGCACTGGTCCACGAGGGGCTGCGCCTGTGACGTCACCACGTGGAGAGTGGCCACCAGCAGGACAAGCGCTTTCGAAGTCATTTTTACTAGAACAATACAAATGATTTTAATTTATAGGAATGCGAATTCTGATACTGCCTTGTGCGATTTTCAAACGCAATGGAAATAGTGAGAGGTAAAATACCTAACAGTCAAGGAAATAATGAAACACACCAGTAAAAAAAAACATTTCCAGAAAAATCAAGCAGAAGAACCACAAATTTTATGTAAGTACTTATGGGATTCTTAATTACCTATACAAAACATAACCCTAAAAAGCACCAAATCTAAAAGCAATATTCTGCAGTATAGTTGTTCTATGGTTCTAGACTAAGCGTCGCTCAGAAGCGTCGCATTTCTCTCGTGTAAGTATATGCTTTAGAGAAATTTCTAGAAAGTTCATGAGTAAAATTTCTTACGCCATCACTTCACAACTGCCTGTAGTCCCGTTGTCCCCGTAACTGTGTCCCCGTGACGGGGACAACGGGACGTCATTATATTTTCGGTCCGTTGTCCCCTTTGCGGGCAATAGTGAACGGGGACAACGGGCTGTCAAAATTTTACGTGTCGTTGTCCCTTCCGAATTCTATTAGCACGAAAAGGAAAAAATAAAATGAAAAAAAAAATGTTACATGATCGGCTTTTGGTAATGGGCAATGTCCGAAAAAATTCGACAAGTCTCATAATTTTTCTGATGATCGGAATATCCTCAAATTTTAGTAATTTTATAAAAATAAAAACATTTCAAGTTTCACAAAACGGGGATTTCACGGACTTTAGGACTTTTTCCATCGTCTCAATAAGCAATAAAAAAAATATGACAGGTATGAATGTTCAAAAGGGTTGTGTAGTTACGGAATCTCTCATTGGTTGACTGATTTAGAATAAGCCAATGAGAGTTTTGCAAACAACAATCTTATCTGTGCTTTTGTTTCGCGGCAGTATTTCGTCGTGCCGTTAGCGCATCCTTTAAAATTTACACGTTCATCAAATTATTATCAACCAGGTTAGTTATGAATTGATCTAAGCTAAAAGCGATTTGATGTGAAGATATTATATAAAATTCATGAAATAAAAAATATACTTGTGTTTCTTAAGGTTTATTTTGAGAACGGGGACAACGGGTCTGATTTTTTATTTTTTTATTAAGTGCCGCTGTCCCCGTTGAGGAGCTCACGTCCAACGGGGACAACGGGCCTGATTTTATTTATTTTCTGAAAGTACCGTTGTCCCCGCTTAACGGGGACAAGAATTACGGGGACAGCGGGACTACAGGCACAACTGCTTCAATATTCATAATTAATTCCTATCCAACGATATTTCCTATCACATGATATTAAATAAATAAACATAAGTTAAAAACATTACCCTCCTTCTTCGCCAATCGGGTAAAAAAGGGTGCTAATACAGGGTGTGATTTTAATGTTTCCGGAAATTTGGACCACCTTATCTATGGTCAAACTGGACTCAAGAACCGTGGAAGTGCAATTTTACAAAGTTTATTTTAAACATTTTTATAAGAAGCATTCATTCAATCTTAAAATAATAATAAAAGTATAAGTAGGTACTATGAGAAAGCCTTTGATTCTATTGAGCTCTGGGCGATGCTTCAATCCCTTCAGCGGTGCCATATAGACTATCGCTATATCGAGGTGTTGAGATGTATGTACAATGCTGCCACAATGTCAGTTCGATTACACGAACATAGCACAAAACCGATCCAGTTGCAAAGGGGCGTGAGACAGGGAGATGTTATTTCTCCGAAACTGTTCACCTGTGCACTGGAAGATGTTTTTAAGCTTGTAGAGTGGAAAAGACTGGGCATTAACGTCAATGGCGAATATATCTCTCATCTACGATTTGCTGATGACATAGTTATTATGGCGGAAACGCTGGAGGAGTTAGGCGAAATGCTCACAGACCTCAATGATGCCTCTAAACAAGTTGGGCTGAAAATGAACATGGACAAGACAAAGGTCATGTCGAACGAACATGTTTCATCATCGCCCGTAACTGTAGGAGGTGTCACCATCGAAGTTGTCGATCAGTATCCCTACCTAGGACAAGTGATCCGATTAGGTAAATCCAACTTCGATAAAGAGGTAGCTCGTAGAATCCAACTCGGATGGGCAGCGTTCGGGAAATTACGACACATCTTCACTGAAAACATACCTCAGTGTCTGAAAACAAACGTTTTCAATCAGTGCGTGTTGCCAGTGATGACTTACGGAGCCGAGACGTGGTGCTTCACCAAAGGGCTTATCCACAAGCTCAGAGTTGCTCAGCGTGCTATGGAAAGGGCTATGTTAGGCGTGTCCCTGCGAGATAGGATTCGTAATGAAGAAATCCGCAGGAGAACTAAAGTTACCGACATAGCCAAAAGGATTAGCACGCTGAAGTGGCAATGGGCTGGCCACGTAGCCCGCAGAGCCGACGACCGCTGGAGTAGAAAGGTTCTGGAGTGGAGACCCCGTGTCGGCAAACGGCGTGTCGGTCGCCCCCCAACCCGTTGGTCTGATGATCTGCGGAAGGTAGCGGGAAGCCGCTGGATGCAGATGGCGGGTGACCGTTTGGGGTGGCGATCGTTAGGAGAGGCCTATGTCCAACAGTGGACTACAGAAGGCTGAGAGAGAGAAGTAGGTACTTATATAGTGGATAAAATACTTGGGGATACTAAAAACACCTAAGTATATTAAACTGTTCACTCATTACGGCAAACAATGACCACTCATGAAAAAAAATCACTCCCTATCACGATTAATTACCTACAATAAATACCTTAGGTACGAGTACCTACTAAAATCAATATTTGATCAGCTGATATTTTACAAGTTAATAAAATTTTAAAAACACTTGAAAACTTCAGTGATTAGCCTCTAGGTAACACGTTTTGGCAAAAACAAAACTTACCTTTCTTTTGTGAAGTCGAGCAAATACTATGGTAATTTCGCGACCAACATCTGGTATATAAACCCTAATTAACATAACGATTGTTTTTTCCCGGCATAATTATTTAGTTTTTATTCTTTAGTAGACAAGTCTCTGAACAGTAGCTAACTAGTGAAACCAAATTGACGAATTGACATGTAGTGACGTTTTTAAAAACTAGCTGTCTCAAAGAGTCTGCGCCACCATTTGGCCACCATTGAAGTCTTACGGCAAAAGCAGGAACTAAACTACTTATCCATAGGAACTGACAGTGTCATCTGACACAAGTCTGTCATTAAAATTTAGTGCTGTGAGCGTCTTCGGACTTCAGTGGTGGATCGGACTCTACCATAGAAAGTAAATAAACTAAATGTCTCATAAGTTATACAAATATACATATACTTCAGCTCTTTCATGTGAATTTGTTGTTTTCTTAAGGGCTTTAATTAATGCACCATTAAATATAGTAAATGGCCCATCCCTAAGTAACTAGACCTCTTAGGTACAACCAACTAACAATTTGAGTACCTATTTATAAATACTATACCAATAGCTTTACAAATACTAATGTGGTATACCACGTTAGTATTTGTAAAGCTATTGTAATGAATACATATAAGTACAAACATAAGAGCATAAAATTTGACACTAGTTTTACGCTGCTGGAAAATCTATACTACTAACTACTTGCTTAATTTAGAGGAATAACAAATGGCGAATAACAGAACAGTCAATTGTTTTCGGACAAAAACACAACATGCGTCTAAATATGCGTGAGCCATTGTGAGATTTTTGAGTAAAAATTTACCTGAAAAGAATAATATAATATATACTTAAGTACTTACCGACTTTGAATACTGTAATCTAAGGCGCTCAAAAATTATTTTTTTTTATTTCAACAAAAACTTTTACACTATTCTGACAGTTATGCACCAATACAATAGTGAAGTGACACAATAAATAAAAAACAGCCTATTTATAACTAAGTACTACTAAATATTTACAAAAGGTATAAGTACAGTATGTACGTACAGAATAATATCAAACGAAAACATTTAAAACCAATATCAATATACTACATAATTTTACACTATCAAAATGGTATAGGTACCTACATACTAAGCCGAAACCTCCGTGTATAGCATGTTTCCATAGAAACTTTGCTGGTCACGTAACTTTTATACTTACCCTTTTTGCAACACTCTGTATAATACCGGCAAACCATTTGCCAATATTTTTAAGTATAGCATCAAATCTAATTACCTACCTAAATCAATTATGAGGAATTATGAATACTTAGTACAAATAGGTAGTATTTCAGAGGTCTACAGTTTTCAGTTTCACAGTAGCCAGTTGACGAATGACTCTACATAACGACTTCTGTACCTGTGTACCTACGTGCCACTTGCAAAGATTTTTCTATTCTTGTCGAATACACTTGCTTCTAAATAATAATCCTCCAAAACGAGACAAATGAACAGTTTGTTCGTCACTGCTATTGTTTCAGACGTATCCTGCTGAAACTCTGCTGAAAACGTTATTCATAAAACATTGTCGTTCGTTTGTTGGAATTTTGCATAACTCTTGACATTACCTAGACCAATTTTGTGCCTCTTGAAAACCGAAGCAAACTAGAGTTAAGAATACAATACTTACCTGTTGACAATATTATAATGTTAATAAGCTACATAACACTAGTGTCTAAATCTAGAAGAATTCAGAAACATCCACTGAAATCTGAGTGATTCTTTAGAATTTTTACACATGAATTTAGACATGAAATGGTCGCACTGTGGTTATGACTCTACGTGTTTCGTCATTTTTTATTCGTATGTAGTACGCTCGGTTTCAGGAGGGATACTCTATACTGACGAAACACAAACGAACGAGAGCTGTCGTGCAACAAGATAGAGTGGTGGCTCGCGCAGCTGCGCTTGGAAACTTAGTTTTCAAATATGACAGCATGTTGTGAATGAATAAATAAATAAAATGAAAAATTTCGTCATATAGAGTGACCCTCCAAACTCTC
This sequence comes from Plutella xylostella, assembly GCF_932276165.1. NCBI lineage: Eukaryota > Metazoa > Arthropoda > Insecta > Lepidoptera > Plutellidae > Plutella > Plutella xylostella. The sequence continues at coordinate 7,885,305 of NC_064000.1, read as the reverse complement.
GTCAAATTCAGCGCGTGCACTTTATTCTATTCTCTGTGGGGATGTAAGTACCTGCACCTGGCTCTCTCGAGTGGAACCTTTGTGCATATCCCCAAGGTCTAAACTGCCTTCCTAAGCTTGGACCATTTACCACCACGCTGGTCCACTGCGGGTTGGTGGGTTCCCATATCTTGATGTGCTAGATCTAGATATGCAGGTTTCCTCACGATGTTTTCCTTCACCGTAAGAGCGATGGTATATACATTGTACTTAAGTTAAAAGAACTCATTGGTACATGTCAGCGCCGGGATTCGAACCCGCATCTCTGGCGTGAGAAGCGGGCGCTTACCCGACTGAGCTACCACCGCTCTGCGCGTGTACTTATTATAGGGTGCTTTCGTTTACACGCGACCTACAGTTCCCCTATGAGTAAATCTGCCTAAGCATGTAAGCATTAAATATAATTAAGCTTAGCGTCCAGATTCATATTTAATTTTCAATGAGAAACTGGCGTTTGTACCGGTTTTTATAATTTGGGTGCCTACCTATAAGCCATAGGAGGATAACAAACATAAGCCCACTTACTATAGATAGATAGATAGAGATAGATCTGGTTTAGACCCGGCTTTAGACTACTGATTTGTATGAAAACTCTAGACTATGATGAGTTCTCAACTAGTACTATTTTAGTCTACCTTTTAGAATAAGGGACTAACTAGATATTATGAATATGTATTAAATACAACACACACAATACAACTTTATTGAAAAAACACACAATATACATTGGGTTCCGCTCATCTCGCATAATCTTTATTGACCAAAACTCATTTCGCATAACTCGTATGGTCTAAACTTTTTTGGCCGAACCATCACTTTGCCAAGACTTATGTGGCATAAGGCTCGTTTCGTCTAAAACTCTTAAGGCACAATCTTTAAACACCTAAGTTTCGTTTGCTCAAATTTATGTTCGTCTATACCTATGTATAATCTTGTTTCTCCTAATGTTATCTTAATAAATAATATATTAAGTGTGTAGTAAATGTACAAATTGTGGTATTTTTCTCCTACATCCCGAAAATCACGATATTGTATGATCAAAAAATCGAAAGTTAACGACCAATATAATTATTACAAACCCCATGAGATCGAAACCTAAAAATAGGTGCGACGACGAGCAAAGCGAGGAGGAGCGTGTTAGGTTAGGCACATGTTCATCAAAACCAAAGCGGAGCGCAGCGAAGCGGAGCGAAGCGTTTTCCAAACAGCGGAAACAATACAAGGCACCAGTTTGCGCTATGTAGGGAGACGCTCCGTCAAAGTTAAAGCCAAACGAATATTATTACTTTGTATAAACCTAATAAAGCTATGCCATAGCATTATTAGGCTATTCAAGATTTGGCCATACCATTATTAGGCTAAACAATGTTATGCGAAATAACTTTTTACTAAACGAGATTTATGCCATACAATTTTCGGCGTAACGAGACTTTGACCAAACGTTACTATGCAATACGAGATTAGGCAAATAAATCTTATGCCAAAAAAGGTAGAACCATATACATTAAATAACAAAAAAGAGTAAGCACAATAGGCGGTCTTATCGCTAAAAGTGATATATATGTATTATTAGAATATATGTTAGGTATTCATGAATAATTTGGAGCAAAAAAAAATTAGAAATAAAACACAAATAGAGTAAATTTATCCATTTACTTATGATTTTTATTTTATTTTTTGAGCCTAAAAGTTGCAAACGAACAATAAACACACACACTAGTATTTTAATGCAAAATTACATGATGTTTGACACTGGAAGTGACCACCCTCGGTGTCCTCCGGGGCTTGAAATGCTGAAAAATACGATAATATATTAATTACTTAGATACGACCGAATGGCGTAGTGGTTAGTGACCCTGACTACTGAGCCGATGGTCCCGGGTTCGATTCCCGGCTGGGGCAGATATTTGTTTAAACACAGATATTTGTTCTCGGGTCTTGGATGTGCCCGTAAAATGGCAATAGGCCCGCCCCCTATTACATTGGGACTAACATAACACTCTGGCGAAAAGTGGGTGCAGCAATGCACCTCTGCCTACCCCGCAAGGGAGTACATTAGTACAAGGCGTGAGTGCGTGTTTTTTTTTTTACTTGGATCTGATATAGTAATAAAACAGTTATGATACACAAATGTAGTAGTAAGAAGAATGATCACGGTGGTAAAAGAATAGGCCAGTCAGATTAGCGTCCGTCGCTGACTGCCCAGGATGCACCGGACCGAACGCATATAAGGAAAGCATATTGATCTACCTACTGAAATCAGGGTCTTGCCTTATTTGTTTCATACAAATAAGGCAAGATTCTCAAGATTTTTAAAAAAACATTTGTTAATTAAAATCTAGATACCTATTGTCTGATATTTAAACAAGTATCAAGTTAAATTTATTGTCAAGTTTCTTAAAAAATAGAATATAATATAATTAGTTTATTAAGAGTGAAGTCTGAATCCACAGACAAACCAGTAAACTGGTTTTGTGGGTCATTATTAATTGTACTGTGTTTTTTATGTTTACTTAATAAATACATTGAAACAAACAAAGGCGCTTCGCCCACAGAGTCGAGACGGCGTCAAGGCAGCGTCCCATCGGCGCAGAGAACAATGTCTCGCGGGGAATGTGTCATTTAGAATGTCAAGTTCTCGCCTTGCCTGCACCTCGCCCGCACCGCGACTCCGCCTCGACTTCTGCAGTAAGCGTCTTGGGCTAACATATAGAAAATATAGAGAAGGCGCGCCTCTTTGTCGCGACTGCCGAGACGCTGCCTCGACTCTCATGCAGAAGGCTTACTTCGTTTACCCCAAAGGCTAAGTGTGTTTTTAATAGCATTCGGATTTTTTCAAGCATGCGGGATCACACGCCAATTTCTCGTGTCCCACGTGCGTATTCCACGCATTGCAATAAATAATTATAACTATGAAAATAACACTTTTGCGAATGTCACACGTGCGAAGCAACCCCGCGTTCGTGATGAAATCCGCACGCTATTAAAAACACCCTAAGATTTCCTCAGATGAAAAACAATAATAAAAGGCGCTTACAAACTCCCATGACGTTTCCGTAAGATGCAGTGCTGATGGTCTGGTTTCCGCAGAAGCTCTGAGGGGCTAGACTTGTAGCTCTCTTGATGAGCAGACGATCGCGTTTGCAGAGGTGAGACTGGGGACAATATTCATACGTAAATAAAGGTGGACAACGTGGCATTTTAGGTCTTTAGCATAATACAGTTAAAAGAAGGTAGGTACCTACTTTTTTTTATTAAAAATGGCATAAGTGTCCGTGATTAACGCGGATTACGGAATGGAAAAGCGGATTGTCTTCGAAGAATTAAAATGTTGACTTTAGGGTAAGTAGCTATATGAACTCTCTATCCACCGGCCGTTCTCTCTTGACAGCCATAGTTTCTTATACCGGCGTTGCAAAAGTGTTTGGCTTAGAATACCACTTTTTGCGACACCCTGTAGAGTTCTTATCTCCCACCAAAACGAGTTTTAAGTTTACTCTCAAACGCACCTCAGGAATGTCGACGAAGGGGCAGTCGATGATGACGTCAGCGCCGACGGGACAAGTCACGAACCAGTAGCAGAGCTTCTCCCCCTTGTAGCTGCCACCGCGGGGGTTCACGAAGATCAGGCCAGTGTCTACGGGGCCCAACTGGAAGCGGAGGTTTGTTGTTAAAATAATATTTTTGCAATCTTGTGTTGTCTTCATCACAACCCATCACGCCCCTACGGCGGCACGGATCTCCTTCAACTGAAGGAAGGGTTTTCAGGCCTAGTCCACTACGCTGGCCTAGCTTGTGCTGAGACAGTTGTCGACCCGACTGTTAGATGTTTTCAATCTGCCCAAAGGGGCTTTACGACTGCTATACTAATGAGGAAGCCTAAAAGATACACTAAGTATATGAGGAAGATACACTATATGGGTCAAATAGTTAAATGGACAATGGGTTATTAGGTGGTTATTAGCATTAAAAGGGGTATGCAATAAATACTTACATTCTGCACATAATGGTCATCAGGCTCGCATGGGTAGTCACTGTTTGCCGTTGACATGGAAGCCAGCACAGCCAGAAGGAACCATTTCAGGAGCATGTCTGAAAACAAACGCTATTACAGGGTGGAGTTCTGACAGTGAAATAAGTAGATAGGAAGAGTACCTACTACTTATACTGTACTAAGAAATAATGAACAATTTTACATGACAACAACATGTACAAAAGAATAGCTTATAGCGATCTCTCCCTGATCCCAGACAACCTTCCATAGGTACATTGACATACTTACTGAGCCAGACTGAGAAACTTTATTATGTAGGTAAGTATATTTTTTTTGCTAATCCTAGGGTTAGACCTAATTTAGGAACTATAACTAATCTAGTACTTTAACTTACCTGATTATTAAACGAATTTCTAGGTAAACAACACCACTTCACGATAAATAGGAAGTAGACAAAAGATAATGTTCTAGAAACACCCAAAACAGATGACTGGACCTGGCGGAGTGGCAAACACACCGAAATATTGGGGCTTTAAAAACATTCATTATACTTACTTATTTCGTGTTTTCCCACTTCTTGTTTTTACTTACGTAGAGTCGGCGATTCGTTCTACTTCGAAAATCCATGTCTGCATTTGCAATTATGTACTTATTAGCATAACACCTGTTTTCCTGAGACATTGCGGTAGCGTGTTTTCACTACTTTTTAAAATATATTGATTCTTTCTTTGACTTCTACAGGGTGTGGTACACCAGACGCGTCCTTTATTCTCTATCGTTGACCAGCAAAGCAGTGTTTTATTTATTTATTTTATTTTATTTATACTAAATTTACAGATTCAGTCGAAATAGAACGATACGTTACTTAATTGCGGGACAATCAACTGTTGATAGTTCAGAATCTGTCTTTTTAGTATCTAAGATAGAAAATCAGACTTTAGATAGCTATCTAAAGAATATCCAGCTGCTGGTGTAGGGTTTTCCACTGTGATTGTCACCACAGATTAGCCGTCACCAAATGCCCAGGATAGGATAGGATGGGACCTCCTGAAGTATGTATAAAGTATAGTCACTCGGGGCGACACTCAAAGTGGCTCCTTTCGAGCACCCCAGAAAATACTAGAAATGTCGTCAGGAAAAGATAAGAAAATATGTACATTGTCCGTTATAGCTAACAACAGTATAACAACCGTGAAACTGATGTGAAACTGCGTCACTGAAAATGAATCTTACCTTGAGTAATTACGTCATACTGTCTGCAGCGGAGAAGAAATTGTAAAACAACACACTGACAGACTCGTATGACGGAGTTTTTCAATTAGCCATGCATGGAGTGGAGGCCATGGGACTACAAGCCATCGTAGGTTGGGACGCCTTTTGCCCTATACATCAGCATTAAAGTTGGCGAAATAAACCCAATATTATGACATTTGATCAGTAGGTACCTCCTGTAGATCAGTATTTTGGTTACCTGTTAGCAACATTAACCATACTCTTCTTTAGCAACCGAAACCCTAACTTCATAGGTAAACATTATAATAAAATGATCTACAACATAATATTTAGAAGTATTTATTCATAATATACTTACATTGTTGCTATTTCTAATTATTTATATAGGTACATTGTGACGTGTAATATCTGATGTAAGATAAGATCTCTTTTGTAGCTTTTTTTTAAACATGACTGAGATTTTTTAATTAGGTAATTTATCGTATCGTACGAAATAATAAAATTTCAATCAATAATGAAAGGTATTATTTTATACCTTTCAACGTATATCCTTCGTTTGCAACGACGATTTCATTAATAAATCGAGGCCAATAACCGTTTATAACACAATTTACAATATTTACACGCATTATAATGTTAAGTATCAATAAAGTAAGTGTAAATTTACAATAATACTTAATTTACTTATACATAAAATCGTACAAAATCGTACCAATAAAATTTAAACTCATTACAATGACTACCAATAGGTACCTACGCATAGAGGGTAAAATAAAATAGGAACTAATTGACTATTTAGACTTGAAATACATGAACAATCGTAGCTTATTGACATTTGTACTATATTTATCTGGCATAACGTATAACCTATATCATCATATTAATATATATAAGACGGTGACAATGTATAAGGCAATACTAGAATATATTATAGGTACGTTACTATCATTAGATTCACTAGACAAGACTACAATAGAATTTCAAAAAGTGGCAGTGCATATTTCAACTATACTGACCTTTAGAATAGATGGTACCTTTAGAAATATCCCCTTGTACAATAATTCCAAAGAACTCACATTTAGTTCGAAGCAGTCGCATTTTAGTTTAGAAACTAACGCTATTTATTACAATAAATATAAACACCCAATGTTTTAATAATAAATATAAAGATGTTGGTTCTAAATGCACACAATTTAATTTTAGTGATTTGAAACTGACATTTTTGCCAGGGGAAAATTAGATTTACGGATTACAGTATAGAGTCCAATTTTAAACAAAGAATTAAGGTTTTTACAGCTGTAAAATTAGTATTTATGCCTTCAGAATCGACATCAATGAAGTATTATCTCATCTTCCTCTTGCTACTAAGAGTGGCTTCCTCTCCTCTCGCCCCTGGTCTCCTGGTAGTACCCGCCATGAGCGAAGGTCAGTTTACTCTGTCTTCTCTTCTCTTCCGTATTCTGAGGTCTGTCTTCTGGGGAAGTGTCGCTGACGATGCCTTGTAGCCGCTGCGTGTTCGTTTGACTTAATCTGCAATGGATAATTTGAATTATATTACCAATATTCTATTCTATTCTATTCTCATAGGGGGTGAAGTTCCTGTACGTGGCTCTCTCGAGTGGAACCTTTGTACATATCCCCTTGATTTCAGCTCAGCCAGCCTAGCTCCCGAGTAAACTGGAGTAGCAGGCCTGGGTGTTGTAATAGCTGAGGTAGGCGCTCTGTTGGTCCAAGAATAGATAATCTTGTTTCTGTAGTAGGTGGATAAGCTAACAGAATATGTTCAACCGTCTCATCTACTTCCTTACATGTCCTACATAAGGGACTAGTTGAGTTACCTATGGTATATAAGTGTTTATTCACGCAACAATGTCCTGTTATTAATCCTACCATTAATGATATATTACTACGGGACAGGTTGAGTAAGTAGCGTGTAAGTTTATGGTTGTGTGATACAATAAACGCTTTAGTTTGTCTGCAATCTACACGATTTTTCCACTCCTGATTGTGTTCAGATAGTGTTTTATCGGTTAGACATTGCCTTATTGCCTTTGATGACAAACTAATAAATGGTTCTGGCCCTATTGGTAGGGTATTTGATCCCATTCTTGCTAGTCGGTCAGCCTCGCAATTTCCTATGTTGTCGTTATGACTTTTAATCCATTGTACTGTTACATTATTTGAAATGCTTAGGTTTTCCAGTGTTCTGTGACATTCTAAAATTAATTTAGATTTTGTTACAGTTTTGCCTAAGGCACCTAAAATAGCCATACTGTCTGTGTAGAAGCAGATATTGCTATTTTTGTGTCTTTTATTTGTGTAGCTCCGTCAAGTAGGCTGGCAGCTTCTGCCTGAAAAACAGTAGCTTTGTTCCCGAAGCTGACAGAGTATTGTAAATTAAGTTCGGGGCAGAAGACACCTCCACCGCTGCCCTTCTTGTTCTTGGCTCCGTCAATGTAGATATTGATGTCGTAATTGTTTTCGTCTGATGTGCCACACTGATCTCGCTGGATAGTGTAGCTTCTGTTGAAGATAAACGTCTTTATAGTAGTGTCGCTGCATTCAGTGCACCCGGGAGCCGACAACTTGGCAATGTCAAGTATGCGACTGTGTCCCTGTGCAGTGGTATTCGTTGACCAGAGTCCCAGGTTACTTAGCCTTATCGCCGCCGCTTTAGCTTCCTGCTTGATGATAAAATCGAGCGGTGGAAGTCCTAGAATTATTTCTAGGGCGGCTGTTGGGGTTGACTTCATACATCCGGTGATTGAAACGCATGCAAGTCTTTGAAACTGTCGTAGTTTGTTTTTCACAGTGGTGAGGTTTGATCTTTGCCACCACACTACTGCTCCATAGGTTATTATAGGTCTGACCACCGCTGTGTACAGCCATTTGCATAGCTTCGGTTTTAATCCCCATTTAGATCCAACAAGTTTACTAGTTTGATAAAGAGATATTGTTGCTTTACTCAGGGTCTTGTCAATATGCTTAGACCAGCTTAAACGGTGGTCTAGCCATACGCCAAGATATTTTACCTCATTTGTCAACTTTAAGGTTGTATTAAATAGTTTAGGTAGTTTTAAATTGCCTATTTTAGTCTTTTTAGTAAATAGCACCATTTCTGTTTTGGTCGGGTTCACCGACAGTTCATGTTTATGGCACCATTCCTCTATAATGTTTAGTGCAAGTTGCATTCTTTCACATAAGGTGTTAACAAACAAGCCCCCGATGAGAATAGTGATGTCATCGGCGTAGGCTATTGTTGTAAAACCTTTATTATTTAGTTCGCAAAGTAGATCATTCACAACTAAAACCCACAGCAATGGAGATAACACTCCACCCTGCGGACATCCCTTTGCTACTTTGCATCTTATTGTATTTGTTGAAGTAAAAGATACTGTTCTTGATTTAAGCATATTTGTTATCCAGGCACTGATGACCGGGTCTACATCATGATTTTTAAGGTTATTACTTATGCTATTGAACAAAGTTTTATCAAAAGCTCCTTCAATATCGATAAAAAAAACTGCAAGGCAGGATTGTTGTAACAATATTGAGTTTTCGATTTTGCTTACCACTGTGTGTAAAGCCGACTCTGTCGACTTACCTGGTTGGTACGCATGTTGATTAGGATGAACAGGTTTCACAGAAAGTGCACCGTCACGTATATATCTATCGCAAAGTCGTTCTAAAGTTTTTAGAAGAAATGATGACAGACTGATGGGTCTATAGGCTTTCGGAGAAGTGTAGTCATCTTTACCTGGTTTAGGTAAAAATACTACCCTCACCTCTCTCCATCCCTTTGGTATATATCCCAGGGCCAGAGAGTATTATATTACCAAACAAAACATGATTAGATACCACAAAGGTCTTAGATGGATGTGTGGTAAAATGTGTCAAAACTGTGCGTCGTATGCCGCGCGGCTGCTATTGGTCTATTGCAAGATTAAATAATCGCTATTTTGTTTTTCTTACAAGATAGCATGTGCAAATTAGTAAAAAAAAAGCCTTTAATAGCTTCTGGCCATTTTATATGGTTTCATACTAATATTTTTATCCTCGACATCGGCCACATTGCCAATAAGGCTCCTGATGATGCACTCCTCCCTCCTCAAATACAGATTTAATACATTACCACAAACCAGTTTAAACCTAGTTTAAGGAGGGTCTGCACCATATTTTGACAGCGCCAAATATTAAAGCCTAGATTTACTAGAATACCACAAAACAGTTTAACCCTGGTTTAACAAGTGTCTAAAACCTACCTGACTTCCTCAACATCGGCCACATTATCAATGAGGCTCCTGATGATGCTCTCCTTGTGCTCCAGCAGCACTTGGGCGCGGCCTATCTCCCTCCTGTGTTCTGCTTCAGCTCGAGCTGCTCCAGAAGGGCTAGTACGGGGCGCATTTAAGACGTGACAAAAGTTTTGCATCGCCGTCACTCACATCGCTCTGCCTCAAGAGTGAGCGCGACAGAGAACTTTTATCACGTCTTATTAGTGCCCTGTGCTACAGGGCTAGACTCTTGTAGGACTATACTACAAGACAACTCGTCTAAGTAGTGTTTGAACTTGTCTTTGATAACTTAGTGTGGTTTAGACATAGTTTAGCGGGTGTTTATAATGGTTTGACAGGTTTACAGCGTCAGCAAATAACAGATTAAACAACGTTGAACCAGTGTTTAATATTTATAATATTTGTTAGTTTTATAAACATCTGTTGAACACTGTCTAAGACCTAATAGATACTTTGTTGTTTACCTATTTAGATCTGGTTTAACGAGTGTCTAAAAAGATATTTGACAATGCAAATTTTACATGAGTCTAGTATAATTTTGCTACATTTTGACGATGCTGGCGGATTGCTAAACCAATTTCAATGAATCCCCCACCCACCTGACTTCTTCGACATCAGCCACGTTGTCAATAAGGCTCCTGATGATGCTTTCTTTATGTTCTAACAGCACTTGGGCGCGGCCTATCTCCCTCCTGTGTTCAGCTTCAGCTCGAGCTGCTCTAGACTCTTGTAGGACTATGCGACGCGACAACTCGAGGTTGGTTTAGAGTTTAGACATAGTTTAACGGGTGTTTATAATAGTATTGACAGGTTTACAGGGTCACCAAATAACAGATTAAACAACGTTGAACCAGTGTTTAATATTAAATTCTAAGACTAAGACCTAGATACTTTATTGTTTACCTGTTTAGATCTGGTTTAACGAGTGTCTAAAACAATATTTGACAGTGCAAATTTTACATGTGTCTAGTTTAATTTTGTTACATTTTGACGATGCTGGCGGATTGCTGAACCAATTTCAATGAATCCTCCACCCACCTGACTTCCTCAACATCGGCCACATTGTCAATAAGGCTCCTGATGATGCTTTCTTTATGTTCTAACAGCACTTGGGCGCGGCCTATCTCCCTCCTGTGTTCAGCTTCAGCTCGAGCTGCTCTAGACTCTTGTAGGACTATGCGACGCGACAACTCGAGGTTGGTTTAGAGTTTAGACATAGTTTAACGGGTGTTTATAATAGTATTGACAGGTTTACAGGGTCACCAAATAACAGATTAAACAACGTTGAACCAGTGTTTAATATTAAATTCTAAGACTAAGACCTAGATACTTTATTGTTTACCTGTTTAGATCTGGTTTAACGAGTGTCTAAAACAATATTTGACAGTGCAAATTTTACATGTGTCTAGTTTAATTTTGTTACATTTTGACGATGCTGGCGGATTGCTGAACCAATTTCAATGAATCCTCCACCCACCTGACTTCCTCAACATCGGCCACATTGTCAATAAGGCTCCTGATGATGCTTTCTTTATGTTCTAACAGCACTTGGGCGCGGCCTATCTCCCTCCTGTGTTCTGCCTCAGCTCGAGCCGCTCTAGACTCTTGTAGGACTATACGACGTGACAGCTACTCTAACTAGAGTTTAAACGTGTCTTTGGTAAGTCAGAGTGGTTTAGACATAGTTTAACAGGTGTTTATAATGGTATAGACATATTTATAGGGCATTTGACAGCGTTACCAAAGACATGTTAAAACAACGTTCAAAAAAGTTTTATCTGTAACTTTTTAACACTGTCTAAAATCTGTATTGACATATTATTGCTACTAAATAGTTTAAACCTGGTTTAACGAGTGTCTAACACGATTTACAATATTTGACAGCGCAAAATATCTGTGGAACACTTTAAACCTGGTTTAACAGGTGTCTAAAACCCACCTAACTTCCTCGACATCAGCCACATTATCAATAAGGCTCCTGATGATGCTCTCCTTGTGCTCCAGCAGCACTTGGGCGCGGCCTATCTCCCTCCTGTGTTCTGCTTCAGCTCGAGCCGCTCTACACTCTTGTAGGACTATACGACGCGACAACTCTAGCGAGTGTTTAAACTAACTCAGTGTGGTTTAAACAACGTTTATCGAGTTTTTATAATGGTATAGACAGGTTTATAGGGCATTCGACAGCGTTATTAAAGAAACGTTTAAACAAGGTTTAACCAGTGATTTAACACAAAACATTTTAGACATGGTTTAACTAGTGTTTAACACAATACACGATATTGAACAGCGCAAAATATCTGTAGAACACTTAAAACCTGGTTTTACAGGTGTCTAAAACCCACCTGACTTCCTCGACATCGGCTACATTGTCAATAAGGCTCCTGATGATGCTCTCCTTGTGCTCCAGCAGCACTTGGGCGCGGCCTATCTCCCTCCTGTGTGCTGCTTCAGCTCGAGCCGCTCTAGACTCTTGTAGGACTATACGACGCTCTAGCTCTTCTAGAGATTTGTAGGCGCGGGATTTAACTGCCTGGGAGATAGAGAATGGTGGATGAATAAAGATTAATGGATTTTCATTATCATGATTGGTTTGTAAGTAAGAATTGAATGAAAAGAGGGGTGAAAATAGCTCTTTTCGTGCTAAGGGAAAATGGCTTACAAACTAACTTTATTTCTTAAAATTCAAGTTCTTTTAGCGTGTGAGTGACACTAGCCCGACGAGCTAGACAGGGTTTATCAAAATAATTATGGATTGGCCAGTCAGATTAGCCTGATCGCTGACTGTCCAGGGTCGCGCCGGATGTATTAGATACAGATGATACACTCGGAAAGACTCTTACCGCATATCCCATTGATTCTTCTAAAAGGCAAAATTTTCATCGAAGTTTTTCTACAATTACATACTACAACAATCTCACCTTAATCTCGCTCTTGATCCTGCTAAGTTTCATGAGTGCTTCCCTCAAGGGTGCAGAGTTGTTGGATCTGCTCCGTCGCACAGACGCGCTCGCTTTTAATCGCTGACGGAATATTACAGCTGCCTTGCGGTATAGACTGTTGGGAAATTAGTAAAATTTAGTTGATTGTTTAGTACAGAGTGGTAAATGTGGGTTTTGGTGGTTAAATTGAGGCTTTGCATTGCCTCTGTACAATTTCTTAGGTGGGGTTACCGAGAAAATTCACAAGCTATTCTACAGCACTTATTGGTCATCTTTCGTATACTAAATTATACCCACACTAACTTATCCCACGAGCTTCGCTTGGACAAAAGGAAATCCCATGGGAATTCCAGGATAAATAGTAGCATGTGTTAAACCAGCTTAAAACATGCCAAATTTCCCGTGAAAAGTAACAAAATATCCCATCCATACATTGAAACTTTCACTTTTAAAATATTAGTAGAATTTAACATAACTATAACCTCACCGAACATTCTTCAAAGCAGTGGCCAACTCTTCCTTCGTCTTGTCCAACTCTTCACTCGCTTTCTTCAACCTATCTTCCGTCTCGCTCTTCTGTTGTTGCAGTTTGGCCAACTGCTCGTCTTTTCGTTCTCGCTCCATTTGGTATTGGTGCTTTAGTTCTTCTAGAAGGCTGTCGAAGAAATATTTATGTGGTTAGTAATTATGTTTGTGTCATTTTATTTTGACTTGGCCTTTAGAAGGCTTTTAGCGTCGATCAATTGAATTTCAAACGCATACATAAAGTTAAATGCATAACATTGAGATGGAACGGAGACATGATGTCACTTCTAAGCGTAATATGTATTTACATTGTATAACGCTCGCAAATAATGTAACAATCAAAAATGGCGGCGTTCCTTCGCATTTTTTGACGATAGATAGCGCCACAGTGGCTACAATAGGAAGCTTCTGACACACATACGGCAAGATGTAATATTGCCTCTTACCACATAAACTAGACACTCATAACACAATAGTTTAGCGCTCTAAAATCATACATCTGTCAAATACAGACAGCACCCGAAAATATAAATATAAAATTTGTCTAGAAATGGTTTTTGGATGATAGATGTCGCCACACTCGCTGTAGTATAGTTCACTATACAGTCAATAGATGGCGCTATAGTTTAATATCCTCACCATTGACAGTCCCTGACTCTTCTCTCGTGTAAATCAGCAGGCACCGTGGTCTCTCTCAATGCGGCGTCGAGGCGAGACATCTTCGTCTCCGACGCTAGGAGAAGGTTCTTTGTGGTGAAGTACTCTCGGTGAACCGTTTCATAGTCGCGGAGCATGGCTTGCACTGGAAAGCGTGGTGGGAAATGTAGGTTATTTATTTATATAGAGAAATAGACACACCAATGTGCTAACATACGATAACAAATTCTGTTAAATGTTCCTGATGTCAAAAGTTTCGTTATAGTTTCCACCAGAGGCGCCACTTTCCGAATCGAGAAAACGCAACTTTTTGCAGTTTATACCAAACCCAACCACGCTCGCGTGATTTTCGAAGCACGACTTTGTTTTGAAAGTGGAAATGAATCATTGTATTACTTCTATACTGGCGAAAAACTAACGAATGAGAGCTGTCGTGCAATCGGCACGTTTATCGCGCAGCAACGCTCAGAAACTAAATATTTCGTCATATAGAGTAACCCCCAGAGCTGCAGTGAATCCACATAATGCACCTACGTTTACGGTTTCGTTCGCGGTACCTACTCACGCGTGCGTAAAAAACCCGCACGACGATGCAGATCTGGACTCTCGCAAGTACGTAACGTAGGCTCGTCCGTCGACACGCAACACGCACGTGATGCGGGGCAAAGTGTGAATCTTCTATGTTTAACAGATCTTCTAAAGTTTAACAGTGTTGTGATGGAACTTGGCAGAAGGTAAAGATAAAGATAAAAAATCTTTAGACGCCCAAGTCCAGCGATGGACGGTTGTTGATAAAAATGATTTTTAAGAGTGATTGAGTTTTTACTTACTTTTATCTTCATACAACTCATACACTTCCTTCAACTTAGCCTCCGCTTTCTCGGCTCTTTCGGTCAACGTTTTCTTCTCAATCTCTACCATCTCTTTCTCTCCTCCTATCTTCTTCTCTCTTCTACTGACAGAGAGTAACTCTTCTTCTAATGAAGTAACTTTTTCGTGTAACGTTTTGTTTTCGTCTATAATCTGTTTGGATTTTTTGTTGAGGGATTCGAATTGCTTTTCGTAGTCTAGTATTAGGTTCTCCTTCTCTTGCAGGTTTTCTTGGTACGCGTCGAAGAGGGGTGCTTAAAAGAAGATTAGAAAAGTTTAGTGACTGACTCAAATGTAACCTTACTGTATTACCATAAAACACTATTTACAGGTATTTTAAACGGAATTAATGCATTTATAAGACATTTGACAATATCTTGACAATGTTTAGCATTTGTCTAGTTTTGTCCAACGTCCTAGGTCTAAACTATCTTCCTAAGCTAAGGCCATTTCCCGACACGGTGGATTGGCGGGTTCACACATCCAGATTTGATGAAAGATGTAAATATTTCCTCACAATGTTTTCTTTCACTTTATTAGCGATAATAGGATGTTTGTTACTTTTTCACTGGAAAACGGATGAACCATTTTTTATGATAACAAATAGGCTACTTTTCGCTACAGAATTTACACGGAAAAACATTTAACTACTATAAGTAACATATAAAAGTAATAACAACATAATTATGTACCTATAGCCTGTGCACTGAGTAGCCCGGACACATCCACCAGCCGACCCGAGGACTGATGTATTGGGGTGTCCTGGGCGCTCTTGTTAGATGCCTCCGAGTTGGGACGATCTGTGGAGGGGTTTAGGGGTTAGTTAGAAGGTGTTGTAAAAGTTGGGGAGCACGAAATAAAAATAAAAAACAATAATTTAATAAATGTAGGGAAAAGTTACTATGTTATGTATCCCGTATGCCAATTTTATACATGGTCATTTAGGGAACAATTTTTAACTTTTATCATCTGTTTTGTTTTAATTAAAAAATGGTTAAGTATAAGAGACTTTGTGCCATTTGAGTTGAAGAATATTAATCGATAAATACCCACACATTAAATAAGTTATCTTCGAATGATATGTATATAACTCGGCAGTAGATTTTAATAAGGAAGAGGGTGTCAACTTATCTCTTTTTCTTTATATACCATAATCTGTTATTTTATATACGAAAAGATAAAAGCAACCGTGGTTCAACCACACTCACCTTGTTTATACCCCAAACTAGACGCAATAAGCGAGTCCAACACATCCGCAGCAGGTTTATGCACCACCTCTGTCCTATCTCCATGCAGCGTATCCCCAGAGTAGTGGGGGCTGGACCGCAGCCGCTCTTGGTACTTGGCTAGTTGGACGTTTAGCCTGGAATATGGAGTTACAAGGATTTAAAAAAAAACAGAGTCTCATTCTGAACAACATTTGTTTGACAAAATAAGTTTATTCCAAAGTCATGTGACCAACATTTTTTTTTCTTTGCGATATTTATCCTTAATAATGACAATAATAAATATGTGTGGACATCTCACACACGGCCATCCGACCCCAAGCTAGACAGAACCTGCGTTATAGGTGTCGGACAGCTGATATATCTACACAAATACATAGATAGATACATACTAAATATAAATATCAACACCCAAGAAGCTAGGAATCGAACCCGGGACCTTCGGCATAGCAGTCAGGGTCACTATAACCACTACACCATTCAGCCGTAATAACATTAATACCACCCAAACACAAACACTTTAGCTCCGCTCAAGCTAGGTAGATAGGACCCACAACACCACACAGCAAAAAAGATACTGTTTGTAGATAGCGAGAGGAAAAATTATCTATTTTGCCGACTGTACCTATTAGTGATGTAACAAATATTCGCATTCGCATTTTTTTGGATATTCGCATTCGCAAAATTTTGTGCGAATTTTTTGCGAATATCAGTACTTATTAGAAAAAACTATTTGAAAATAATGGTAGGTTAACAAAATCAAAATCCATTCATCTATAACCTTTTTATTACAAGTTACCCTCTTTATCACATTACCGGTCACTTTATCACTTGGTATTATTTATTTACTTTGGGAAACGAAACTGTAGATATAGTGAAGGTGGGTTATTCCTAAAGGTTTTTGGTCGAGTTCGCTACATGTTCGTATTTTGTCACATTATCAGAACTGGTTGGGTTATTCATGTAACGTCGCTTTGTATACTTGAATATACAACCTAAAACTCTGTTTCATAGAATTCTGTAAATACTCTCGGAATTCATAAATTTTTAAGTTTAAAAAGTTGATATTTTTTCGTAATTCGAACATATGCGGGAACCGATTACATCGAAAAATTAATTTTAGTTAATTTAAGCTAAAGGTACATAAGAGTATTTTTCGATAAACTTTAACCTCGCATAAATATGTATCGTAATATTGCCTAGAACTGTACAGAAGTACTTTTACACATTTATGTGATATTTATAATTCAAAATTACCCGATCCACAGAATTTCATAATAAAATGTTCCAACTAGTCGGCTAAGTCCAGAAAATACAAAAAAATATGAGTTAGGGTTTTTAAACTCACAACTTCGTGAACAAAAACGGCAATCTTTTGGATGAAAAAACCACTATTTAAATAACTTAACTCATTTCTTAATAAACGATGTGCGGGTAATTCCGAAAATTTAAAAATGCCGAAATATGTACTTTTTTACTAATTTTACATTTTAACACGCATGCTCGGTCCTAGCGCCCTGAGTCAACCCAAGCGAGGTTTTTAAGTTGCCATCAAGGTGAATGGCTCCACAGTTCAAAGTATGGCTGCGTTTGGAAGAAATAGCCTATAATCGAGCCGACTTCAAATAGTTTCATATGACCTAAATGTAAATAAACTCTTTAAACAAACAAAAAGCGTATTTTGACAGTACAGTGATTCCATAGATTTAAATTTTAAATACGTTTAAATGGTTCGTGTAAGTCGCCCTCAGAAACCGCACACAGTCGCAATGTGTCGTAAGAGTTACGGAGCTTAATAATAATTAAAAAAATTAAAAAACCGACTTCAAAAAACCACTAAAATGTAAGAAATAATTTAAGGTTTACACAAATTCTACTCGTATGAGACAGTACAAATATACCTAAGCAGGAACTGTTCTTTTTTGATGTTGGTGCGGTGACAAAGTAATCTGAAGAAATATGGCACCAACTTCAAAAAAGAACAGTTCCTGCTTAGGTATTATTTGTACTGTCTCATACGAGTAGAATTTGTGTAAACCTTAAATTATTTCTTACATTTTAGTGGTTTTTTGAAGTCGGTTTTTTAATTTTTTTAATTATTATTTTATTTAATAGTTTTTAGTTTATTTGTAATAATTTTCAATCAAAAGTAAGGTGCAAATGATACCAAAATGTCCTACTAATCAATACGAATCATTCAAGCCTAAACACGAAGTAGTTGCTATATACCGTTGAGGAGTTCCCCTGACTGCCTTCCGTTTCCATCATCAGATCAGCTCAAGGTCACCATCATATTTTTTTGTTATAAGAACTATATTTACGTTCTTAATTTCATTAGAATCGGTTAATATGTGCCCAAAATTGAAATTCATACCCTGTTTTTACCCCTTTACCCACCCTTGGGGGTGAGATAAAATTCTGAAAAAAAAATGGGACCACCTGGAAGCTCAACCCAATACAACAAAAAAAGAATTTTCAAAATCGGTTCATAAACGGCGGAGTAATCGGTGAACATACATAAAAAAAAATATAAAAAAAAAAAAAAGATCCCGACGAATTGAGAACCTCCTCCTTTTTTTGAAGTCAGTTAATAAAGTGTAGCTACTTTTTTAAAAAACTGCGTCTTGTATTGGCTAGTCTGATTCGGAATGCGCCTAGAACCGAACGTACCTCGTTCAGTATGAGACTGCCACCAAACCATACAAATGGCGCCAATTTTGAACACAAACTGAATATATATTCGCATTCGCATTCGCGAATTCGTGTTGCAGCTCATACATACTTCTACTAGGGGACTATACCGAGTAGGCACAAGTACCAGCCGTTAGTGGAGGTAGGTAGATAGAGAAAGTGTGTGAAAATGACGGTCGCCATTCATGTTATAGTATCTTTATCTGTGTTATCTATCGACCGTCATCTTAATATTGTGTCTTTATTTGCGTGACTTACACGCCGCCATCTCTATACAGCTTCTTTATGTGACTTACAAGCCGCCATCTTAATATAGTTTCTATATTAGTGTGTGTAAGTTTCTATATTGTGCTGGGGTGGCATTTGTCGAAAGTAAGCCAAACGCATACAGTGAATGCAGTATTATTTTCTATAGATACAGTTTGACATAATCTGGTGAGTACAAAATGCTTTACCTATATAACAAGTCTTTAAGCGCCTGCATATCAGCCTGTAGCCGCGAGTTGGTCTCCCTCAGTCGAGTGAGTTGCAGCTGCCTGGTGTTGCAGCTCATGCATACTTCTACTAGCGGGATGGCTGTGGCTTCGTGGTCTGGAAACAGAGGGTTAAACAGTTATTTATTATTTGTTAATAGTGCATAACCTTTAAAATCGAGTACTGTGGGCATTCCGCCTATACATTTTATTACTAGCTGTTTTCCGCGATCCTTGCTTTGCTTTGAAAAGCTTTCCTGTGGGAATTCCGGGATAAAACTTATCCTATGGTGGGATCCTGGGTGTCAGCTTATGGCATACCTACTTACTAAATTTCAAAAGTAGTTTTAATGTGAAAGAGTAACAAACAGTCTCATAAACTTTCGTGTTTATAATTATAGTAGGATTAGACACACGCTGCGTAACTAGTTATGTTCTGATTTGATTTATGATTATTAACTAACCTCTATCAATCTCCTCAAACGTCCTCACTCGCTGTTCGAGCTCCTGGTTCCTCAACTCCAGATCCTTATTGCGGGACTCCGAATCACGCACCACGCCCTTAAAAAAATACATAGTTTATTAACAATTATTAAGATCTGTATGCAATAATTAAATACATACAGATCTTGTTTGTTTTTTATCGCGCATTAAGTGAGTTTGTCGACGTCGATAACAAACTCGTGTAGCGGCCGCAGGAGTAATAGGTAAGTACCTATTTGCTTAAAGTTTTTGGCTTTCAAATACTGATAGATCTAACCAATTTAGTTTAATTAGGTACTTATAAAAGTATTTTAGATTACCTTACACTCCTCAATGTAGCTGAGCATAGTGGCATGTTGTTCCTTCAGCTTGTCATTCTCATCGGCAAATAACTTGTTGTATTCCAGGACCGCTTTCAGTTTCTCCTTTAACTTCGCTATCTGTGATTCTTTCTGAGTTAGCTGTGGGTTAAATTAAAAAAATATTGTATTTTAAAGAGACACATGTCCAGTGCTTATGATGATAATTGTATAATATCCGCCCATTTTATGCAGCACAAGCATTTAACATTCTAGCCTTGCAGACCAAAATATTTGGCACTGTGATTCAAACTTATTAGAACTTTCACAAAATATGTATCACTAATGTAATGTTTTCAACTTTACAATAAATTCCAGAAACATAGACCAGACTACAATAACTTGACACTAACCAGCGACACATTATCCTCACACCGGTCCATGAGAGTTGTAATCAGGTTCTCATACTTCTTGGTAAGTTTCCGCTTCTGTTCCTTCAGTAGTGACTTCCCTTCCTTGCTGAGCCGCGGAGACAGGGCTGCGGTCTGCATGTTTCTCTTACGAGGCGGCTTGAGTGGAGCCCCTGAAATAGGATACAAGACCATTTAAATGCTTGGTCTTATTAATAAGGTTGGCAATTGAATGCTATGAGAGATTCTATAGAAGAGTTTGGATTTAAGACTTGAAGATAGATGGAAAGATAAAAATGTATTCATGAAATGATATTTTTGAAAGGTTGGAACACCAAATCACTTGGTCTTCTGCCTTCCTTATCCGACCATTATGGACTACCTGTCTAAGATTTTTGATCCAGTAAGCCTGAAGTCCATTATATTATCATGTGGTGAAGCATTGGATGGAAATTATGTGTATTTACAGAAATAAAGCAGAAGAACTCACCTATAACATCTCGTGGGTCTTCATAAGTTGGATTATCGGATGGAAACACTTTCTCTCCTTCAAACTCATCCAGCATTTGATTAAGCACTTTGGTCTCCTTCTTTGAGCCAACACTAAAGAGATCTCGACGCATGTTCGAGTGTTTACAATGATCGGTAACGACAAATGATCTCTCAACTTTTGTGAAGTTACCACATAGTGTTTTCTTCTCTGGACTTATTTTAACATGACATTCTTTAGAGGCTTTGTTGCATTTTGATAACTGTAAAAGAAGTATCCTGAAGGTCAGCACCTTTTTAGTGTGTTGTTCACAATAACTCGAGCTGGACTGGCATTGTCTCAATGGCAGGATTAGCCAGTAAGATTAGGTGTGATGGTCCAGACTCCAGAGTGTGCCGGACATCTATATATAAGGTGCAGTTTATATGGCACTAAGGTGTGCACCCTCGGACCCAATACCTAATAAAGGCTAGTGTACCTATCTAGTTAAAGAGGTTGTAAGATTGTGAAAGAAATTAACTAAGTAGATTATTATAGGTAGGTAAGCTACTAGTGCTATAAGTTTTAAGTTGTTAAGTTAAGTTGTTGCAGGTATCACCTTATTATGAACTGAAAATATTTTATGTGGATAGAATGCATATAATAAAGAATACCTTTGGTTTAGTCCTAATGTAGGCACTGCCCATTATCTTCTTGTTAGTACAAGAATAAAATATTCACAATATATTGTAACTTGCTCCATTGTGATGTAATTTAAATACGTTTACCAAATGTTTTCTGGGTCAGAAAACAAGGGAAGTCCTCAGAATATAGGTCAAAAAACAGTTCAATAACTATTTTATTGATATAACAATAAAGTAGGAACTCATCTTCTTTATTTATCAGCTACAATTCAGCTTATTTATCTCCTAAAAAGAAACTTAACCATGAAATTTCTGAAGGGCTCCACCGATAATAAA
Organism: Plutella xylostella; assembly: GCF_932276165.1. Lineage (NCBI taxonomy): Eukaryota > Metazoa > Arthropoda > Insecta > Lepidoptera > Plutellidae > Plutella > Plutella xylostella. The sequence continues at coordinate 7,863,722 of NC_064000.1, read as the reverse complement.
TATTTTAACCTACTCAGATAATAAACTTCCTATTTACAAAGAATAAAAGGAAACAACACAACACACTTGAATATTTTCACAACCCACACAAAACTGCACAAAACAACAAAATTTCAAATTCAAAGTTTGTCAAATTTGTTATATTTGTTGTCATGGCAACAACGGTTGTTCAGTTACCATTGCAAAAAATTATAGTTTTTACGATAATTCTCAGAACAAGCACTTTCCTGCCCAGCAGTATGATAAAACCAGGATAAAAAACGACTTAAAATAAAATAAAATCAAGAAAATACTAAAATGTTGAGAACAATCGTGTGTCTGTAAAATACAAAAAAAAAATGTTGTCTTACCTATTAGTGTTTTTTGAAGTTAGTAAGAAATATTTATTAAATCGATCCCAATTTCAAAATACAAAAATAATCAGACCTAAAATCTACTATTGTTTCGTCAAAACCAAATAATACATACCCACCCGGCCCAAAAGTCCCCATAACGCTAGCCGCATTGCAATATCAGCCGAAATGAGAGCCCTCCGCACGATATCGTTTATTGAGTGATGCCGATGCCGTGTGGTCCTACCTGCACTACCTGCAGTTGCAGTTGATTTTTATAATTTTTTTATTATAATTTATTTTATCAAGTTAAGTTAAGTTTTTTATTTTATTTGCAATAAGTAATTTATTTGATGATATCCATAAAGTTACCTAACTTCATGACCGAAACGTCCGTGTGTCCGTCGTCGTTTGCCAGTCCGTAGCGTCGCGGCAGCCAATCTCTGCGGTGGAACTAATGCGGTAGCAAAATATATACGGAATGTAATGTGAGAAGTTGTGCGCAGGAACGTATTAAAATATCGATTGATCTTGGTTGTAAAAGAAGTCTTTTATTAAATATGTCCGGTGCTTATATACCTATATTAATGCTAGCGCAGCACTATATGCGTATGTTGCAGTTCATTCTAACAACTAGCCAATTTGCAGATACTACCATACTACACCTCCCCTTTAACTTCCTTCACCCTCGGGGTAGCGAAAGAAAAATAATTTCAATGTTAAAGAAATTATTTTTCAAACCTATAAGTTATGATAGTACTTGCAATTACAATATTGTGATATTCTACTCTACCTAAATGCATTGTTATAAATAAAAGTGCAAGGCAGAGCTATTGTAAAATGCTGACAAGTTTCCTAGTGTTAGATTGCTGTATGGTATTAACAAATTCTTGAACAAAATAATGACCTGGATAATTGCTATTTACCTGTCTTTAAATTTAATTTTGAATAAAAGAGTTACAACAAGTTACACACACACATATTTTAAAACTAAAAATGAACATGTAATATAGAAACTGAACATGAAAATTTCTGTAAAATAAAATGTCACAATTTATACATGAAATTTTTTAAAACACCTATAATTCGATAAAAAATTAATAAATTACTGATACATTTCTAAAACAAATATAATCGCATCTAAATATGTGTAACCAAAATACATTATACCTTTTGACTTCTTTATTTATCTTCTATAAGTACCATTATAATCTACCTATAAGTACCATTTATAATCTAAAATAAACCATTATCATAATAATAACACAACACAACATATTATAAAGTACGTAAGTACCTATATGACATACCATTAGTTACATATTAATATGACATGACATGTACAGAGTGATTCATTTCCTTGGCTTGTATATATTTTATTTATGAATTTACGCAATTTATTATTACTGTTATATAGTCATTATTTCACATTTCATTTTACTCATTAATGTATTTACTTGAAAATAGTTCTTATCTAACTAGTGTCACGTTAATTAAAAAAATATCTAAATACAAAATCAAATACCTACTACAATTTCAACGCAATTTACTTGAACATTCCTATCGTGGTATCGGTATCGGTACATTTTCCCCCTTCATACACATTTACACTTTTGGTTTTTAACCCATAATGAGCATCCTGTAGCTCTCAGTCATCACTCTGATTACTGACATTCTGAACTCTGGGAAGTGAGAACTATCGTAACATTTGGGTGATGAAACCAATTGCTAGTCAAAACTCCTTAACCTTTGTGTCCTCAATCATTCATTCTATCTTGTATACTATTCCCACTAATGCCTTACTACTAATTAATATTATTATTATGTCTTTCACTGAGGGCACGATAGTCCAAACACTATGATCAAGAACATAATTCTCCTAGGGCTGTATCTCTACACCCTTAATCTACTTTGTGGGCATGGTCACCCTACTTATTGGCATATCAGGCCACCTATTTTGTGCACCTGTATAATATAAAATAGAGCCGCTACAATTTAAAGCAATGGCCTCCAATCTGCGGGGTTATTTTCTATCTCGTTGATAACTCTCTTCACCGTGATCTTACTGTCAAAAAGCAAATTTTGACACTATTCGTATTTTGTATGTGCGGTTGGGGTAGAATAATGACGTCATAGTTGGTATGGGCTTCAATACCCACCGGCCGCCATCTTGTTAAAATTTTGTATGCGAACATTTTATCGAAACCCGAGATTGGTATTATGTATCGGATAGTTGGAATCATAAGTACTAATTTGGGTTGGCCAACTGTCTTGTCTTGGGCAACTAGTAAATAGTAGCTTTTAAACCATAGAGTCACCATAGAATGTAGAAAATAACGTTTTTTTTAAAAATTGTGACGCTGAAGTATTCTTGTTCTTATGATCTTGAACAAAATAATATTTCTTTCATGTTTGTTTTGTGAATCTTGCAAATTTTTGGTCTTCCATAATTAGTAAATAGTAAGTAATTAGTTAGAAGGAAATTATTTCAGTAGGTATTTGTTTTTTTTCAGTAAGTATAGGTACCTAACTGTTGTTTTAAAGGGTTCCCTACGCAATTTCGAAACCCTATTTCTAGAAATTCGTTTCCAAAATGACGGTTTACCGATAGATTAATATAGCGAATACTTGTTTCCCTGATTGCTTGGTTACTCGACGACCTTTTTACCGATGGTTCGTTTTACCGAATTTTATTATCTCGATAGTCAATTGAGCCGTGCTTTATATTCTCGAAATACTATTAGAATCGGTCAGAATTACTATTATTACCCGACTGCCGAAGGAGGAGGGTAATGTTTTTCGATTGTATGTATGTATGTATGTATGTTTGTCTGTTTCTTTGTTCCCTCCTGTAGCCTAAACGGCTTGATAGATTTTGATGTATGAGGTATCGTTAGAAGCGTATTAATAGCGTGATGATTATAGGCTATGTGAAGTTACATTTAAATGTACATAGCGCCCTCTACAGGACATAATGTGATGATCGAAAAAATATTTTCCAACTATGCCGTGTGGGGTATCAAATGAAAGGGCTTGATTTTCAAATTACAAAAATATGCATATTGTAGGTATTTAAATAACAACACCAAAATTATTGAAATAAAAAAATGTTCATGAAGTAAAACCCGACTACTGACGTAAAATTTAATTAAATAAAAACAACTAAAAAGTTACAAATAAAAAAATATATATAATTATAAACAAAACAAAAAATCCGACTGCACGCTAAAAAGATGAAAACAAGTCCCAATGTTAATGGAAAGTATCGCAGGCGGGGACCAACTTGACCGCCACACAAGGCCGTTTTCTAAGTAACATTCAGCTAAATGGTGAACCCTCTGCTGGTCCCTGGTTTTCATCTTTTTAGCGTGCAGTCGGGTTTTTTGTTTGTTTATAATTATATTTTTTTTGTTATACTATTATGCTATAATCTACTATAAGTTTACCTATATTAATAAAAAGTGTTATAAATTAAGAATCGTTTTTTGCTTATACCTACAAATACATCCAAAAACCTACTTATTATTATCGTAATAATCTACTTAATACTGAAAATACTTATAAATTAATGATTGATAGAAATTGATAGATAAAAATAGGTTTCAGGGGACTCTGGTTATGCTCTACGGCCATGAATGTTAACACCTATCCTCAATGCAGCTGTAGGATCCCCAGAAGAACACTACACTGATCTACACTGCCGTGTCAGAAATACTGTGGAGCGGTGCATTGGGGCCCTTAAAACACGCTGGAGATGTTTGCTGGCACACCGTGTGCTTCACTATGAGCCCACCAAAGCTGCAAAAATAGTAAATGCCTGCTGTGTACTACACAATATAGCAAATGCACACAATATACCAGTGACGACAACTTGCCTGCTGCTGATAACATTCGGGTGCAGCATATTGGTAACGTGGCTTATGGTGCTGCTCATGCAGATGCAGGGCGCATGAGGGCCAACCTTGTCCAGGCTGTGAATTTGAAGGAACTAAAATAACCTGACTCTGATAGGCTGATTTTTGCTGTATATGTATAATTTAGTAATAAAAAACACATTTTATATTAATGGCTTTTATTTTTTATTAAATCACATAACTACACATCACATTTTGCTTCTACTAGTCTTACTATCATTATTAAAATATTTTTTCTACTTTAACCTTTAAGTTATTATGATTGCACATTGCCACTTTACATGTGAATGCCCGTCAGAATTTTTGACCAGTTTTTGTAACTCCAGACCCAATTGAATATAATTCATAATATAATTGTAATGCTGCACTGTCCTATAGCCGACGTGCTGATTGTATGCCTAGTGGGCCGGGTGTGGGTACCGGCCAACAGCAAGCTCTTTATGTCTTTCAACGAACTCCAACAAAATGTCCATTTGTCGATCTGAGACTTTTCTTAAAGGCGCCATCCTGGAAATAAAACACAATATTAATGTCCTATTCAATCTTTTTTCTTGCCACATGATATGCCTCACAAAAATATTACTAACAAGCACAACCTGCACAAATGTGAAGATTATTTAATGGCTCAGTGATCAATCTACTTTTAATAACTGAGTTCCCAGTACCAAGTGTTAGATCTCAATCATCGACTTATATTACTAGCGTATAGTACTAGAAATCATTGATGTCAATGCTTTTATTAAGTACAATAAATGATCATTTTTCACGACTTTGTAAAAATTTCCCATATTTCGTTCTGTGTATGACTAAGTTTATATTTTTTATAGTAATACGTTAATTATGTACTTACCTTAGATATAATGAACAATTAAAACACAGGAGTCAGGTAATTATAACAAAACACACACCAAAATCAATCTCTGTTTTGGATGGTTCCTTGCAGTTTGTTTTGACAATCATTTGACAATAGCTTCCAGTATCGCCATTTTTCTAAATAATGCGGCAAATTAAAGATTTGATAAATGCAGTAGTCGTAGTTTGAAGTGAAATGACTTTTTCATTTAGTCGGCTAACCAAATCACAGAATATTTTCACAAACTTTTTGCAACCTCTAGTGTATCGATAAATCTCATACCCACTATTCGTTTAGTGATAATGACCGAGATAGCCGATGCCAAAAGACGGTTAGAAATCCATAATAGATTTATACGGTTGGAAATCGCGAATCCATGACACCCGAGATAGAAAATAGACTAGCTGAGCTCCCAAACTCCTTATTATATATTTTACCAATGTACCGATTCATAAAACTTTCTAATTCACAACAAAAAAAATATCATTTACTTATTAATTCATTTACTCAAAATATCTCTATTCAATTGTCATTAGGTAGTCGGTTTTACTAACTTGACCTAGAAACTTTCTGCAGTCATTCAACTCTGAATGCATTACATATTTATTAGCGATACCTAACTTGTATGCTATTTTTAGAATACCTATTCAAATGGTTATGTTTTAGAAGAAAAAAAAATTACTCGTGATTTGTGACACTAGGATGTTAAATGCAAGATTAAACGATGGTTAAAAAAATCTGAATAAAAATCTAAGTATGCTTCTAATCCTTCCTGAATAAATTAATTTGACTCACAATAACAATATTTCGTCGAAGGATCGCTCTTTGCCTTGTACTCGTCGCGTGGATGGTGGTGACGACGGCGGCTGGGCGGACGTGACGCACGATGACACTGATGATTGCTCGATGCACGTGGTTGGTCATCTTCTTGAGTTGGCCGGGATAACCCTGGTCCGCTTGATGGCCGGGATAGCCCTGACCTGTTCGAGCCGGGATAGCCCTGACTCCTCGTCCGGTCGCAGTATTTCTTCGTATTTTCTGGACTCACTTGTACATGTTTTCTTCATGTCATTCACCGAGGTTGGTTGCCTTGGTGCCGCTGGTGTTTATTCTTGGCACTGGTACTGCAGGTGTTGGTGTTGGTGTGCTGGTTCTGGTCTGTCGGCCGATATTGATCATCTTCGTGGGCCGACCGGCGCCGCTACCAGCAGCGCCGGCCTGGCAAGGTCGCCATGTGAGAAGTTGTGCGCAGGAACGTATTAAAATATCGATTGATCTTGGTTGTAAAAGAAGTCTTTTATTAAATATGTCCGGTGCTTATATACCTATATTAATGCTAGCGCAGCACTATATGCGTATGTTGCAGTTCATTCTAACAACTAGCCAATTTGCAGATACTACCATACTACACCTATACCACATTCTAAATTAAATTCATTGGTAAATGTCAGCGCCGCGACGCCGTCGCCACCGTGATTCGAACTCGCATCTCTTAGTTATCGGTTGTACCTTTTTTGGCGTAAGATTTATTTGGCTAATCTTGTATTGCATAGTAACGTTTGGTCAAAATCTCGTTTCGCCGAAAATCGTATGACATAAATCTCTTTTAGCAAAAAGTTATTTCGCATAATCTTGTTTAGCCTAATAATGGTATAGCCAAATCTTGAATAGCCTAATAATGCTATGGTATAGGTTATATAAAGTAATAATATTCGTTTGGCTTTAACTTTGATAGAGCGTCTCCCTACATAGCGCAAACTGATGCCTTGTATTGTGGCTTCTATATAGGAAACGCTCCGCTCCGCTTTGCTTTTGACGATAATGTGCACCTAACACGCTCCTTCTCGCTTTGCTCGTCGTCGCACCTATCTTTAGGTTTCGATCCCATGGGGTTTAATGGCGTTTGTAATCATTATAATGGTCATTCACTTTCGATATTTTGATCATTTAAGGCTTGTATTTAAACCTCCACCAAAAAATATTCAATTCTGCCTCCAATAAATTCGAAATCTCCGCCAAAACGGATAAATCGTCACCAAATTATGTGTCCTATAATATTGCAGAAATGAACCAATTAATTTTTTACTGTATAACATAAAACTATATCAATACCATTTAAAATTTCAAACCAGATAAGCTATATAGTCGCTAAGTAAATGTAACCAATATTTTATTTTATGAGTATCATTTTATTAACCCTGCTATACCAAAAAAAATGGGCACCTTGGGCACCTTGGGCACCTTGGGCACCTTGGGCACCTTGGGCACCTTGGGGACCTTGGGGACGGCAACATACCTTATTTGGTTTGAAATAAATTTTAATGATGTTCATATTATTTTTATGTCATGTAAATAGTGCCAACATTTCTACAATATTATAGGAAACATATTGACGGATAAGAAGCACATATTCAATGATGTCTCAGTGATCAGTAGGGTTAAGACCGGCAGCGATCACCGACTCGTAAGAGGCACTTTGAATATAAACTGCAAAATAGAACGCTCCCGTCTAATGAAGTCCACGCTCCGTCCTACTCCTGCTCAAATCCAGGATCCCGAAAGCTTTCAGTCTGAGCTTTGCGACCGCCTGATATGTTTAGCGAATTGCGTTACAGTTGACGATTTAAACAATAGGTTTGTGGAAACTGTCCGAGAGGTAGGATCGAAATATTTTTCGTCCCGAACCAACCGAGGACCTCAAAAACTCTCAGATGGGACTCTGAGTCTCATAAGAGAACGGAGAGAAATGAGGTTGCAGTCTTCAGTTGATATGGTCGAATACAGACGTCTAAACAGACAGATCGCCAAAGCAAGACGTTGCGATATGAGACGCTACAATTGCAAGCGCATTCAAGACGCAATATAGCAAAACAAGGGCTCCAAAGTCTTTGCTAGAGATCGATCTGTTCGGCAGACTCTGTTGACCCAACTGAAGACCGACACTGGCAACACCGTTTCATCAGTGCCCGAAATTCTGGGAGAAATTGAGAGATTCTACGGACAGTTATACACCACAACACAAAACCCTATTACCAGCGGTGCTCACGACAGCCGAGCGCCACTCACCCGACACTATACCGAAGATATTCCGGACGTCAGTCTAGACGAGATTAGTATAGCTCTCAAACAGCTAAAAAACAACAAAGCTCCGGGAGATGATGGAATAACGACAGAACTTCTGAAAGCCGGCGGTAGACCGATTTTAATAGCACTTCGGAGGCTGTTTAATTCCGTCATACTCGAAGGCACAAGCCCGGAGGCATGGAGCAGAAGTGTAGTGACTTTGTTCTTCAAGAAAGGCAACAAAGCCCTATTGAAGAATTATAGACCCATTGCACTTCTGAGCCATGTGTACAAGCTGTTTTCGAGAGTTATTACGAATCGTCTCGAGCAAAGACTCGACGACTTCCAGCCACCCGAACAAGCCGGGTTCCGAAAAGGCTATAGTACCATAGATCACATACACACGCTTCGGCAGGTTATACAGAAGACCGAGGAGTATAATCTACCTTTATGTCTAGCGTTTGTGGACTATGAGAAAGCCTTTGATTCTATTGAGCTCTGGGCGATGCTTCAATCCCTTCAGCGGTGCCATATAGACTATCGCTATATCGAGGTGTTGAGATGTATGTACAATGCTGCCACAATGTCAGTTCGATTACACGAACATAGCACAAAACCGATCCAGTTGCAAAGGGGCGTGAGACAGGGAGATGTTATTTCTCCGAAACTGTTCACCTGTGCACTGGAAGATGTTTTTAAGCTTGTAGAGGGGAAAAGACTGGGCATTAACGTCAATGGCGAATATATCTCTCATCTACGATTTGCTGATGACATAGTTATTATGGCGGAAACGCTGGAGGAGTTGGGCGAAATGCTCACAGACCTCAATGATGCCTCTAAACAAGTTGGGCTGAAAATGAACATGGACAAGACAAAGGTCATGTCGAACGAACATGTTTCATCATCGCCCGTAACTGTAGGAGGTGTCACCATCGAAGTTGTTGATCAGTATCCCTACCTAGGACAAGTGATCCGATTAGGTAAATCCAACTTCGATAAAGAGGTAGCTCGTAGAATCCAACTCGGATGGGCAGCGTTCGGGAAATTACGACACATCTTCACTGAAAACATACCTCAGTGTCTGAAAACAAAAGTTTTCAATCAGTGCGTGTTGCCAGTGATGACTTACGGAGCCGAGACGTGGTGCTTCACCAAAGGGCTTATCCACAAGCTCAGAGTTGCTCAGCGTGCTATGGAAAGGGCTATGTTAGGCGTGTCCCTGCGAGATAGGATTCGTAATGAAGAAATCCGCAGGAGAACTAAAGTTACCGACATAGCCAAAAGGATTAGCACGCTGAAATGGCAATGGGCTGGCCACGTAGCCCGCAGAGCCGACGACCGCTGGAGTAGAAAGGTTCTGGAGTGGAGACCCCGTGTCGGCAAACGGCGTGTCGGTCGCCCCCCAACCCGTTGGTCTGATGATCTGCGGAAGGTAGCGGGAAGCCGCTGGATGCAGATGGCGGGTGACCGTTTGGGGTGGCGATCGTTAGGAGAGGCCTATGTCCAACAGTGGACTACGGAAGGCTGAGAGAGAGAGAGAGAGATAGGAAACATGATTGGGTGATGATTTATCCGTTTTGGTGACTAAAAAGATTATCTATTGTAAACTTGCAATTATTTGGAGGCGTGTTTATTTATTTTGGAACGTAAATGTTTTACTTTGGGATTTCTATTTTGGAGTTGGTTTAAGTAATTTGGTTTAAATTTTTTTTTTGGTGCAATGTATTAGCGTACAAATATTTTTTTTGTTGATGATTTAAATTGTACCCATCATTTAATATCGTGATTTTCGGGATGTAGGAGAAAAATACCACAATTTGTTCATTTAAAACATACTTAATATAGTATTTGTAAAGATAATATTAGGAGAAACAAGATTATACCAATACGAACAATTAGAGCAAACGAGACTTAGGTGTTTCAAGCTTGTGCCAAAAAGTTTTAGACTAAACGAGTCTTAAGTCACATACGTCTTGGCGAAGTGATGATTCTACCAAAAAACTTAAGACCTTACGAGTTATGCGAAACGAGTTTAGGGCAATAAAGATTAGGCCAGATGAGGGGAAGTAGGGGAACCCCTTAACCCCCCCATTTCGTAAGAAGCGGGGGCGCTTTATTACGGCACTTACCCGACTGAGCTACCACCGCTCGCGGAACGTTGTAGATGTAACAGCATGTTTTCACAATGCCATTGTATATTGACTTTTTTTGAAGTCACTTCTGCTTGCTAACTACTTATTTTTTGTAGGTAGGTACATATTTTTAAAATCTGCTTTTCCAGTTGCGTATACTTTACACGGGATAATCTCAAATAGAAAGAAAAATAATTCAGTAGGTGGGTATTTTTGGCATCCATGAACAACTGAAAAATAACAGCATTATAAGGTATTTAACGTTACGACGTTAACGGTAACGGTATGTTCCTACCAATACCAACATAATTTTATGACGCTAAGGTAATTTTGTAATAACGCTAGAATAATAACGTGTGTTGTAACGAAAAGATTTTATAGAGTGAGTTTATAATTTTTGAACAGATACCTATCCTGGTTTTACGATATAACCGAAACTATAATAAATTAAATTTGTAACTCCGGTGATAATCTATTATTCTGAGGACACGTATAAATATTTTTAATGGCAACACTAAAATTCTCGTCATTCCATTAGTTATTTCAATGACCAATAGATGTCGCTAAGAACCAAAACATCATTATAATACTCCCACTTCAAATTACCTACATTCAGAGAAGTATCATAGTGAGAGAATACTACGCTTTCATTTAGCCGCGTAATAGCACGCGAGCATGCGCCGCGAACAGCTGAGCGTTTATCAGCGCCATAAGGCCATAAGCGGCTATCTCCGGAACTAATCAGTCGCATCATGTCTGCTTGCCGGTTCGGTGTATGACGCTCGGTTATTTTGATAATTTCTAACCTAAACAGTTTCCTAGTGCTTCCGTCCGATTTCTTCGGCTTTTCATTGTTACTCACGTTTTATATGTAATCATTAGTGGTGTCAATTTGAGTGTAACAAATACAGGTGCAAGTGAATGAACCTGGAAGTGCTACTAGCCGCTCCGCTACCCTTGGAGCTAGCGTTATCGATTTTTATTCGATGAAAATTATGTTTTGTTTACCTCCTATCTGAGTGGAAATAGTTGGGAATGTGTGTTGTGATCTAGTGCCCGGTTCTGAGTCAAGTATGCTCGCGGGTACGAGCGAGGTATCGTGTTTTGGATGACAAGAAAATGGAGTTTGAAAACGACTTCAGTCTGAAGGAATGGGCAAAAGACAAGCCTTTGTCCATCCTTCAGCTGGACCCGGCTGACAGAGCTGTGCTGAGGATAGCAGGTGGGTCCTAAACTCCTATCATAGCCTAGCATTTTCCTCACTCCATCTCTCCTGCAGCTATGTTCGCCTGGTACTTTTTGTTTGTTTGCATGCGAGGTCACGCTATCGGTTACACTGATAATGAAGGCGTGCATATCTTTACGATGCTACAATAGATATTGTTACGAACTGCGAAAGCAATTTTGTACGCTGAACCAGTTTTATAATAATTCTATTTTTAGACGCGCAACTGAATCCCTAGTTGTAATGTTCCCCCGTCGTCGTAGGTTTAAAAGTTGCAGGGTTCGTTTACGAAAACCATAAAAATCACCCCCTACCCTCTACGTTTACCTGCCTTTATAATGTCATCGTATTTTAGAATAATTACAAAGGGTGTGTTAAAAAAAGCAGTGTTATTGTTGCTATGCCTCTTTCTATACCAACCCTATCCATATCAGTGGTAAACCTATGCTTTCTTTCTGTTTCAAATGCATAGCAAGAAGTTAAAAGGAAGATAGGGCGAAAAATACCACGTGATACCTAGGTATCTATCTAATGGTTTTAATGATAACATAGATAAAAGTGTTTGCCTTACCTAGAAGCAAAAACTCCGTCCCGTAGGCAGTAGGTAAATAGATATACTGAAAATCATGAATCTTATGGCAACTATGTAGGTTAGGTTCCTACCAAATATGTGTTAACGTAAAGATACAAGGTAGGGTATATTGTCCTATGTCCTCTATAGTTGGCCGGCTGTCCTTTTAACAAACTCGTTCGATAAAATAGGGTAAATCCCACTATTACTGGCACTGTCATTGACATTGAGTAAGCCCTTGTACACTAGTTTGAAGGGCACCAGCAAGGACTGGCAGGTACCACCCTCCACCACCCCACCCTATTTCAGCTCTCATTATTGTATGACCTATGCAGGTACAATGTTGGCTAGGTTTTCAATGTAGATTAGTAGATTGAAGGTTGATTTTACACTGTGCGTAAGATAGATGCAAATATTTGTTCAATTGGAATCTAAGTATCTTTGATAATATTACAGTGTTCATAACGACGCCAATTTCAGTACCTACCAATGTAGTTGTAAATTATAGCTACATAAACTGTCTATTTAAACTTGCTTTACTAAAGTAATAAATGCACTTTGTTACTAAATAGTGCGAGAATTTTTCTCGAACACGGTCGATTGGTACAGAGTGCATCATCACAGTGTAAGAAAATATTTGGCTTCACAGCCTTCTGAGTTCTGATTCCGATTATATCCTTACAGGACGGATAAACGTACACGTCTAGTACAGCCTGGCCTGTCTAATACAGGTTTTGCAATATTTGAAAGTATGCAAGTTTACGTTTTCTTCTATTATCCGCATACATTATCTATCAAAAGTTTCATGATAGTTTCGCAATAGGCACCACTTGTAAGCAAGAAAACGTAAACTTTTATAGTTTTCACCAATCTGTCAAACCTGTACCCCCAGATAGTGTGTCGAAAACTATAAAAGTTTACGTTTACGCCCGTACAAAGTGGCGCGTCTTACAAAGCCCGTACAAAGTAGCGAAAACTATCATGAAACTTTTGACGGATAATGTATTGTAGATGACTGAAGAAAACCTAATCATTTTTCGTTTACGTAAATCGCAATACCCGTAGGTACTTGAGGCTTTGACAAATTGACGCTACTACAAACGATTGCGCTGTGACTTACGTCGTGTCGGGTCGTTGGCCCGAAATGGGTCATTGTCTCTGTTTCGGGACCTATCCCACGCCTGCTGGCCTAGTATGTAACGTGGAGACAGGTACCTATTTAAAAGTTTAAGAAGATCTTCTCAACCTGTCGGTGATAAATACTAGAGTTGGACTGGGCTTTGTAACCGTGTTGAAAGGATTAGCTCCAATTTCTCCATAGTCGGTTAGATCGTAACGAGGGAAATATTAAATTCTTGACAGAAGACTAATCCCTGGTTACAATATAACCGACTATGGCGAAATTGGAGCTTATACAGTCAGATTTGTCGTCAGTCCCGACTGGTGACTGCCCAGCGTGAAATGGTCATACATTTAAATTTATGCTGTCAGTTCCATACAAGTTAGGTCATTTTGACAAGCGAGTGACGCTGCTTAACGATAGCAACCCAACAGTTTTATAATAGCGGTAGAGGTGCATTGCCATTGTACCCACTTTTCGCAAGTGGTTATGTTAAATGTTACTGCGGTTTATTTTACTTGCGGTACAAAATATAAAGTGTTAAGGCGCCGACACATTAGCGGACGAGGCTATCAGCCGCGACTGATAGTGTGCAGTTGTGCACGGTCTTTTGGGACAGTTCGTGCCAGATCGCCCTCGGACGTCTGAAAGCTGAACGACAAAGACGCTAATGTGTCGGCGCCGTTACGCTGAAAGAGTCCCCGGTGGACAAAGCGTATCGTGGCGTGAGTCACGTGAACCCGTCACACTGATCCGACTCAGTGTCGCTTAGTTAAACACTCACCGACCTGTTTCCTATGTCGGATTATAACTTGGGACTCTATGCTAATTGGACGGTTAGGTTTTCACCCATAAATAAATGGTCGAAAAAACCTGTTATTGCTGGAAAATAATCATCATCGATATGAACAATCTACTTTCATTGAAATTAATGTTGGTACAAATCGACCCCTTTTTTTTAAATCCTGAATACCCACGGGTAAACCGAAACTTATGATTCAAAGCACTCAGTATAATATGCCTATCTATAGTTTATAGCTCCTTAAGTTTCTTGTGTAATAGCTACACCAAGTTACAGTGGTCTACTGGTGCAAAGTGTGTGTAGTTTGTAAAAATTGACGTTCATCAGAAAATTTTATATTTTTACGATGAATAAAAAATTTTGAGTTTGAGTTTGAACCAGTGTCTCAATTTACGCCACCAAACGAAGCGGCATCTCATAAACCCGCATTTTAGGTGCACAGAACTAAATCACGAGTGAAAATTTAACTACTAAGTTCCTTTTAGCATACATATATCGTAATAATTGAGGTTCCCACACGCGTTTTCCTTGTAGGAAGTCTAAAAAACCGCCGTAAAAATGTTAGGCGTTGAGATTCCATTGACGTTTTGATCGTCCACCACGCCTTCTGTTTGTACGATACGAAATTGAAGTACCTACCATTATTCTTTACTATTGCTCATCTTTTATATAATATCTTCATACTTTTTTTTGGTCTTCATCTTTTGAAGTACCTACCATTATTCTTTACTATTGCTCATCTTTCATATATCTTCTTACTTTTTTGGCCGACCTGTAGGTATTTCCTAGTGATTTGTCTGCCAAAATGTTTTCGACAATAACCTTAAAACACTTCGACATTCAAAAGTAGCGTTACTTTATTTTGATAAAATATGGATAAGAACTCACGGTGTAACAATAAATGTAACCCAAAATAAAACTAATCTAAAATATAATCAGTCGTTTGGGAGCTACACTACCACAGATATACACACAGATACATAGACTAATTAAACTTATTTTATTTTATTTTATTTTATTTATTACACAATGAAATTACAATTTTGTGGGATCATAAGATCGCAGTAAGTTGTCTGCACACTTCACTAGGCAGGCCCGTGCTGAAGTGTGAAGGTTCTGTTCCGTTCCTCATTATGCTTTAAATTTTATTAATGGAATGTTTTGAACATATTAATATTAAAAAAAAAAAACTAGGTAAATTATATTTTGCCTACTGTATCAAACAAACTAATTAATTTTAATATATAATACGTATATAAATAGGATAATTTAACATAAATATATTAAACCTGGGTAGAATACCTAAAATAGAATATATATTATACATAAGATATGATATATATATAGGAAAAGTAATGTATACCTCAATATGATTTCACATATAATAGGTTAATAATGTGTGTGACAATCAGTAGAAGTAACTAGAAAAAATCTCATTTATTGATGTGTTTTAATAGTATTTCTGAGTCCACAATACCAATACCATTTATCCACCTTTTACATGCCCTTTTATTACGCTCTAAGTGAAATTTTACATCGGCTGGTATTTTGTTATACAGTCGCGGGCCAAGCCAATAGTAGAATCTCTGCCCAAAAACAGTATTTGTAGCATCTACCAGTAACTTACCTACGTGTGCGGATCGAGTAACAACTCGAGTATTCAGTTTATGTAGATGTTTATTGTTGTGGTAATAATTACACAGCCTGTACATATACTGTTGTCGAATATTAAGGACACCTGCTTCTTTATAGAGATCCTCATTATGATAGCGTGACGGTTTTTTGTTTATCACACGAATTATACTATTTTGGGCAGGTTGAGCCAAACTAAGCGTAGTGGCGCAAGCACCTCCATATGCTAAAATGCCGTAGTCAATGACGGAGTGTGCAAGAGCATAGTAGACACTCCACATTAAGCTACTATCAGCGATGTTACGAAGCTGCCAAAAAAAGTGGATCAAAGACCGAAGTTTCTTGGAAATGGCAATTATGTGCGGTTTCCAAGAGAGATTCTGGTCAATGATAATTCCTAGGTATCGTATTTGGCTAACCCTCTCCAAATTAACACAGTGGCATCGCAGACTAGGAGCACATTGACACGTTTTTAAAGTGAATAATGTAGATGGCTGTGAGTTACTGTAGATGGAGAAGCAAATATACTTGGTCTTTGTTTTATTGAGAGTCAATAGTTTGGAGTTAAGCCATTTCATTACTGTCGTAAATCCCTTTTGAGCAAACTCAAACGTAGCTTCCCAGGTGTCACCAGTAAATATCAGTAGCGTATCATCAGCAAAGGATATTACGTTGCCTCCATCAAGACTAAGGTCACAAAGTGCGTTTAAATATGTCAAAAATAGGACAGGACCCAAGACGCTACCCTGCGGCACACCGTAGCTCACCCTCTGCTCATCAGAGAACTCCTGGGAAGCGTAGACAAGCTGTTTTCTATCCATAAGGTAGGTTTCAAACCACTGCAGGGGTAGTCCACGTATACCCAGAGCTTCGAGCTCGCCGAGAAGAATGGGAAAAGCCACAGTGTCAAAGGCCTTTTTTAGGTCCAAGAATATTCCTATGCTCTTCTTCCCTCCATCTAAGCAACGGGCAATCTTCGAAACAGCTAACAGGATAGCATCTTCAGTGTTTTTGCCTTCCTGAAAGCCAAATTGGTTTTTGCTAAGAAGGTTGTGCTTATTAAGAAACTTTATTAGTCTTGCCTTAGCAACCTTTTCTAGAACTTTTGATATAACACTGAGAAGAGAAATAGGTCTAAAATTTGATATATCACTAGCTGCACCTCCTTTAAAGATGGGAACTATTTTTGATTTTTTTAAACAGCTAGGAAAAAGTCCCGTACTGAGGCTAAGGTTTAAAATGTAAAGTAATGGATCAACTATGAAGGGAAAATTTGATTTAATAATCAATGCTGGAATTTTATCTAGTCCTGGAGAGGATGTATTTTTTAATTTTTTTATAATTTTAGCTAGTTCTATTTCTGTAACCGGATAGAAGAAAAATGAAAAATTGTTGGAAAATGACTTGCTTGATATTTGGGATACCAATGTGTTAATATTAGTGTTAGTGGTTGTCATTAACTCGGTAGCCAATGATTCACCTACTGAAGCAAAAAATATATTGATTTCATTAAGGGGTTTGGAATTGCCACTCTCTTTTAATGTTTTAATTAACTTATGTATATCAGAATTATCACTTTTCTTCTTATGTGCATATGTGTATTCATTAAGGAGCTGCCAGCATTTTTTTGGATTTTGTCTATTTTTTGTGATAAGATCCTTATAGTAGAGAGAGCGCGCCAACCTCACGGCTTCCTTGCACATATTTCTATAGTTTTTATAATATATCTGTATGGTAAAATCATTCGGGTTTTTGTGGGCTTGGATGTGAAGTTGGTCTCTCTTTCTCAGGCAGCAAAGTAAGCTACTAGTAATCCATGGCTTAAATGTTTTATCTTTATGTCTTATTTTCATAGGCGCAGTGCAAGAATTAATTATGTTTTCTATGGAAGTAGTAAAGTATTTAAATGCATCGTCAACATTTGTTATTGTATATAATTCTGACCAGTCGAACATTGATATTAATTTATTAGCTTCATTATAGTTAGTTCGTACGGGTTCTGGGCTCCGTCGAGGATGACAGGATGTCTGGAGACTCGTGTGGACACCGAGCATTGTCATTGAGTGGTCAGTAATGCCTGCGTGATACACGGCAGCCTTATACTCACTCTTCGACCGAAGGAAAAAATGATCCAGACAAGTGTTGGAGGCTAGCCGAGTAGGTACAGTAATTGTGGGGCAGAAACCTAACTCCTGCAGTCCAAGAATGAAACTTTGAACTTTCTCATTATTTAGGTCCAATATATCCAGGTTGAGCTTATAACACCCCTCTTTTTCGTAGGGGATTAAAAACGGTCGTTTGCATACAGTTTTGAAAACTATAAATTTTCATGCTGGCGCTTAGTCAACAGACGTTATCGATCCGTGCCATACTTTCACTGTTACAACTCAATTAGATTGGAAACTATCGGTTCCGATGAAAAGAAATCGACTGTAATTCTAATTTAAAATGAAGTCTATTTTTTTATTTTATTAGAATCGAATAGTGTTTATCGAGCCTTGGGTCCCCATTATCATAAGCCTATATGAGTCAACTACTGGACATACGCCAAAGCCTCCACTGGATGCGATCTAGTATACGCCACGTGCCGAGTCCTGGGTGTGCCCGAAAAATGTAAATAGGCCCGCCCCTTATGTCGTTGGAACCAACCTACACCAGTACAAACCGTGCATATTATTATTATGTACAAACAGTAAAATTTTGGATAAGGAATTATAGGGTTCAATGCCTTCCTTTGTCGCCCATTTCAAGGAATACTACACCTTACCATTACCCTGTATAAACGAGAACATATAAAAAATTGAGACAAAATGATGAGGTACAGAGGATATCTCTTCCTTTGAGGTTGAAACAACCGTTGTTTTTGTTAATCCTATCTATCTAATATAATAAATGCGAAAGTAACTGTGTCTGTCTGTCTGTCTGTTACTCTTTCACGCCAAAACTACTCAACAGATTTGAATAAAATTTGGTATACAGATGGTGTAGACCCTGAGAAAGAACATAGGCTACTTTTTATCCCGGAATTCCCGCGGGAAAACTTTTTAAGGCGAAGCGAAGCTCGCAGGAACAGCAAGTGATAAATAATTCCAGTTTATAGCCTAAATTCCGCTAATCCAATCCGGATCTGTTAATATTTGTACGGCCGCCATTTTTCTCACAGTTGACGCGAGATGCTCTGTTTAGCAATAAAATAAACATTTTTAAATGTAAATAAACAGGTTTTTTAATTCATTAAATATGTATCATTTTAGCACAATATTTTGGAAATAGCCTTTGAGTAGTAAAAGTTACTTTGCATCGTTAAAACGGCCTCGCAAAACTAACTAATTAATGTTATTGCTTTACTAGCGTTAACAAGGTTGTTTTTGTAGGTGGTTATTCTGGTTATATTTTATATTAATAGTGGCTAATATGCTTACTAACTTGATCCTACAGCTACTTCTATCTACATTATGTAGTGCATTGCGAATTTCAAATTACATTCTAATTGTCAAAATTACGTAGTCACAATATTTTTTCATGTTTCAGACCTCCCAATTCAATCCCTATCCTGCTTTCCTGCCCAATCCTACATAGAAATGAAGACATAAAAGAATGGAACTTAATAAAAATCGAATTATTCTAATTAATATTACCTTAGTTTACTAGTTTTTACACAAGACTGTAGTTTCATCGAAGTCCTTCATACTGTTCTATTTTTAGATAGAATAACTAAGCAGTTTATTTATAAATTTAGTTTTGTAAACGATAGTGCAGCAATATACCTAGTTATAAACCTCTGCTTTTGCATGCCCTTTAAAGGACAGATACATATTTTATAAATAATAATATATACCTATATATATATAAGATTTTTTTGGTCATAGAGGTGATTATGATTATTCTGTTGACAAGAAAGCCAAAGTTAGGAAAATTCAGGCATTTCGTATTTCTTTCTCAAGACAGTGATTCAGATCTTTAAAAATACAACTCAACTGTTCTTTGAGTTCGCAAAACTTGTGAGATTATTGTCTGCACTGAATACCAGGAACTTCATACATTTAATTTACTGGTTCATAGAATACTGAGGTCTTAGATTAAAGATATACAAACAAGATGGAGTGTCAGTGCAAAAGAAACGTCGCGACAAATAACACACCACTTCTACCACTACCTACCTTTTTGTAGACGTGGTAGTCTGGTAAAAGAAGGTCCTTTTAAATAAGTTAGTCTTATATTTATGTATTTTGCTTATGATTAATAAAGAACTTTGAAAATCAAAAACTTCTACCATTGAGCTCTTATTTTGAATTAGATCGGTCAAAAGATTCAATGGTTGTCATTATGTTGAACTTAAACCGGTTTGATAGTAAACAACATGCGTACAGTTTGTTTGCTGTGTTTTTGTATGTGACACGTCATCTTGTCCATATATCGTTAATCTAAGTCTGAGGTAGCTACTTTGTCGGTCGCATATTTTTGCTACAGAACAACTCTATATTTTTACAACAATCTTATATCGTCAGTCACGATGCTGTACACTGTAGGTATATGTAATGTATATGTACTTCTGATACATAGTCCGTTTGAAACAATGGGGGTCTTATAATCAAATCCCTATAAAACATTAACTTTCCCTAGACGTTCAATCTAAAAGAAAGATACATATGACGAATTACAGTGCCACAAACTTATCTGTTCCGGTGAGAGTTCACGTAAATTTCTAATATTTCTTCATTCTCTAGGATGTTAAGTTCTCCCGTAATGGTAATTTACCCTTGCGGTTTAAATAAATCCATCTAATCTATATCAATATATAATTTATTAGTGAGTAACGAGATATGGACCAATTTAATTCGTTCTCACCGGAACAGATAAGTTTGTCGCACTATACCCTGCAACGACTGCAACTCTTTAACCTGCATGCGAATTCCTGTCTGAAAAGTAAATCTTCAAGACATGGCCCGAGAACAATGCTGCTTTGTGACTTATGTTATTATTATGACTAACGAAACGGCGCGGTTCTGCTAATTTATTGATAATCATTGCGCTGACGACTTCGGGGGTCTAGATGCTGCGTATAAACATTACATGTATACATACATACATATATGCATTCACGACTGTAATCCCCGAGGGGTAGTCAGAGGTGGCTCACAAGCGAGCCACCCACTTTTCCCAGCACATTTGTACTCACGTGATAGGTTGCGAACCATATCGCGTATAAACAATAATATAGTTATGATAAATTTGCGACTATCATTGTGTAAAACTTATCATGTGACCATAGAAAAAATAGTCAAATAACCTAGTATACAGGGTGTTACAAATAGGGTAAGGGTAAAGTCTCTATGGAAAAGGTAATATTTTATTAGTGAATTCTCAAATCTCGTAGAACAAAAGTTGGTAAAAAATAACCTCCTGAGTCACCCCTTTTCGGGTTAGTATACCCTTTTTGCAACATCCTGTGGCCTTCGCGAGACGTCCAGCAGTGAACGTTAGTTGACTAATGAGGTTGTCACACCACTGAACCACACTTGTTTAGTAGAACAGACTCAGCTCACCTAGCCATCTCATCGCGTCTGGGAACGAACAATGCCGGGTCGTAAGGGTCAAGGTTACATACCACCGGATACCACAAGAAATCTCGACCTTATTTCCTTGGTGACAATGACGATGTTCGGAGTGATGGAAGAATTTGTTGTGGGATTATAGTATGTAATGACGATTGAAGATATTTATTTTAGCTACTGGTTTTAAAATGCTCATTTGTATGGATTTGGAATAATCCGGTTTGTAAGATACAATTTATTACATGTAAATCCGAGAATAAATTAATTTGAATTCAAGTTCATTTGATACGATTACGAGATTTATTAGTGATGTCATTTTTGATAAGCATTGCAACTGAACAGGATATACAGTACTTAGGTACTACTACTAAGTAACTTTTTTATCAACCACAACGATGATGTCCAAAGGTCTTGTGGCTCGTCTAAGTTTTTCCAGTTATGACGGTTAAATTTCAGAGAGGAAAACCAAGAAAAACTTGTGTGAAAGAAAATATGAGAGAGTGTGGTGAATGAGGATATGACAGAGGATAGGGTAAAATGGCGTGATATGACGCACAAAGCCGACCCTAAATAAGGAAAAGGCTAGGAAGAAGAAGAAGAAGAAGGCGGTTAAATTCACGTTTTAGTAGTTAGCACAGTCATAGAAATGTTATTACTTATTGCAGTCTTGATATGAGCACATTACTGCACGTTACAAGTCAAATATTCGGAATGCCAGCTACCGTACCACCAGCGACACATTCTCTCTCTCAGCCTTCTGTAGTCCACTGTTGGACATAGGACACTTTAATGATATTTACTTTTGTATCTTTTAATTTTAATTTTATAAATGTAAATGTAATTAGGATATGATATGGGCTTTTTACACCTGAAATAAAGATATATTATTATTATTATTATTATTATAGGCCTCTCCTAACGATCGCCACCCCAAACGGTCACCCGCCATCTGCATCCAGCGGCTTCCCGCTACCTTCCGCAGATCATCAGACCAACGGGTTGGGGGGCGACCGACACGCCGTTTGCCGACACGGGGTCTCCACTCCAGAACCTTTCTACTCCAGCGGTCGTCGGCTCTGCGGGCTACGTGGCCAGCCCATTGCCACTTCAGCGTGCTAATCCTTTTGGCTATGTCAGTAACTTTAGTTCTCCTGCGGATTTCTTCATTACGAATCCTATCTCGCAGGGACACGCCTAACATAGCCCTTTCCATAGCACGCTGAGCAACTCTGAGCTTGTGGATAAGCCCTTTGGTGAAGCACCACGTATCGTCGACACATTAGCAACTAACAATCCATAAGCAACAACGCTCGCCTGTCAAATATCTGTCAGGTTCATATATAAATTACGTCAGATTTGATAAGCGAGCGACGCTGCTTAACATTGCTAATGTTCGGTGGTGGTAAACCCGCAGAACAGCGAACCGAGTAGCTTGATACAGCTTAACAAAACAATGATGTCGATTCTGAAGGCGGAAATTCTAATTTTAATGCTGTCAAAACCTTAAATTCTTTGTTTAAAATTCTACTCTATGAATGTTCCCTGAAATCTCATTTTATACTAGCATTTTTTTTTGTTTGACAGCGTTAACACAACGTGACGCGTGTACACCTTCCTCTTTTACTCAATAAGTCTCTCATTCACCAAAAGGTTGCCTGGAAGAGATCGCTTTTAGCGATAAGGTCGCCTATTGTGCTTACTTCTTTTGTTATTTAATGTATGTTGTGTGTTTTGTTCAATAAAGTTATATTGTATTGTATTGTACAGACAGGCCGAAGGGCCGAACAAATATTCCCATCCATAGCAAAAATTCATTTTCTGTCGTCACATTATTAAATAAATATTGCACACACACAATCCTTTCATCTTTAAAATAACACGTCCCTTAGGTACCAGGATAGCATACTACTGCAGAACTGTCTTTTGGACACAATCCATACGCGTCGGACGAAGGCCAAAAATTCTGCACCAAGCAACGATATGTTAATACGAACTAGATGGAGTGTCAGTGCAAAAGAAACGTCCCGACAAATAACACCTGTAGGTTGGCTGGTAGAAAATGCTTTTAGCATTAACCTCCTGACCCTGAGAGGTATAAATGTAACTAAACACTGTTATTAAATAAAAAAAAATTACTTCTGAACTGTTTTGTTACTTTGTCAAAGAACAAATTGTTTAAGGGATAGGTACTTAATAAAACTTTAAAGGAATAACAGGGATACTCCATAAAACTTTTAATATAGGTATTTTTAAACTAGATATTATATATTTTTTCAATGTCCTACTCATAGCACGCCAGGTGTCAGGAGGTTAAGTCCACCTTTTGTACACTTATATTTCATATTTGTGCAATCAAGTATCAAATAAATAAATAAACACCCCACTTCTACCACTGAGCTCTTATTTTGAATAAGTTCGGTTAGAAGATTTGTGACAAATGATGAATGAATCAATGGTTGTCATTAGGTTGAACTTAAAACGGTTGGACAGTAAACAAAATGTGGACAATTTTTTGCTTTGCTTTTGTATGTGATGCACCATCTCGTTGGTATATTGTTAATCTAAGGCACCAAGGCAGCACGGAACGGACTGAAAGACATTCGTCAAGTTACAACCAAAACATCCGCAGCAGCCATACGAGAATAACCCTTGCATTCTACGGTATTAAATGAAGAATGGTATGACAAGGAAGCGTTTGTAAATGCGAAATAATGTTTGGAGTCTTTGTGCATAAATAAAGACGAGTTTTGGCACAGCACAGAGTTTTAACGGTAGACGCCAGGACATAAAGGCGGATTTGCCCTTGACCGTTTTGCGTTGCGATTGCGATGCTTGGTAGTCTTTCTTGCACAGGATAATAAACCGTTTGGGTAAATACTCAATTACTCATACTGTCATCATCATCATCACGGCCCATCACGTCCCCACTGCTGGGGCACGGGTCTCCTTCCAATGAAGGAAGGGTTTTAGGCCTAGTCCACCACGCTGGCCTAGTGCGGGTTGGCGGACCCCAACACAAGCAAGCTTGTGCTAAGACAGTTGTCGGGTAAGGCAACCCGACTGTCAGATGTCTTCAAGCTGCCAGAAGGCCTCTGACTAGGCTTAACGATTGCTGCCGAAGCAGCAATCAGGGACCCACGGCTTAACGTGCCGTCCGAAGCACGGAAGCGTCCAGCCCCCGTATTTTGTAACTTTTTGAGAGTTAGCAACCGGTGATAATTGGTATCAACTTAGAGACTTATTAACCGAAAACACCAAAAATCTTAGTGAGAGAAAAATGCAAGAAGCCTAACAATACATATATCCTTACATTCAACATAGACGTTTGTGAAATCAGATAAGTCAGTAAAAAGTTATTAATTAATAATGCTCTAACAGCCAGTTTCTATATCTCTATCTATCCATAACTGGTAGTTACTTTCATACGATTTTGACATAATCAAAAGTAACAATCTGTCAAAATCGTATGAAAGTAACTACCAGTTATAGATAGATAGAGTTATAGAAACTGGCAGTAAGTTGACAGCCATTTTATACCAACCCACCCCACTCGGAGTTACATAATACGGGGGCAGAAAAGAACCACTTCAAATACTGTAATCAAATAGAAATTAAGAAATAAGTTTAATGTAAAGGCATCTCCTAGGTATGTATATTTTATTATAATTCATATACTTATTGTGTAAAATTTACGCAAAATTTTTATTTTCCAACCTGTGCTACGATAAATGAGACAATCTTATCTACTAAGTTCTTAAACTTGAACCAGGCAACACAATAGCTTATTAAGCAGAAGGCCAGTTCATTGCGTACAGTGCAGCAGAGAAAGTGTTATCTAGTTGTGTGCATCGCGGGGTCGTTGACCCGTGCGTTGTTGTAATAAAAACTGCGCCCGCGCAACGCAGCGTGGACTGATGCTGGCTCGTTCCGTATCCCGATTCTGAACCTAACACTTACTTTTACCAAACGCTAAATGTATTTTAAATCAAATTTTAAATACATTTTGTACTAACTTACAGAGGTTTGACAGGCGACTATTCCACCTAAAGCTGGGTACACACTATGCAGGCCCTATATTGCGGGGACCCGATGATTTAGATTTTTAAATATTTTCCCTGTTATTAATCATTTTAATTTAACCGACTTCAAAAAAGGAGGCGGTTCTCAATTCGTCGGGATCTTTTTTTTATGTAGGTATGTTCACCGATTACTCCGCCGTTTATTATCAATGAATTGAAATAGTTTTGGTTAGTGGCCGCTAATTTACATAAAGCGGTTGAGATCTAGCCATTTTCCTTTATAAAAGTGTCAATATCTCGAAAACTGACGACTTTTTAATAAGGTTATATTGCGTTATTCTGGTCACTCCTGAGCTGACCTATCAGCCCTCCACGGCATGACGTTGTCTTCTCGGACACCCTGATAGCAAACTTTGCGTACGCTGAGTACCTACCAGAATCAGTTCATAAAACATCACTACTAATTGGTTGGTTCCGTCAATGTACAATCGGGGAATCGACCGGTGTCGTACTTTAAAGCCTAGAACCGTTTGAAGCCTGCCTGCATTTTCAGTACACTCAAACGACGAGTTGCGCACGGGATATTGTTTATTGTGATGTATCCTCGATTGTACATGAACAGATAATTCCCTTGGTAGAGTAGTCACATAAAAAAACTGTTAAAGACTAGGTTAATAAGTAAATTGCTGGCAGTCAGTTTCAGATGTTGCAACCTTTAGGATGCTGTTAACATGGCTTTGATGCTTCAAATCCGGAAGAAATTTGAGGTTACTTTGAAGATAGATTAGAGTTTAGTTACACCATCGTTAATGTGGTAATAGTGTGGTGGGGTATCCATTTATGATTTATGGAATTAACAATGTTTATTATAAAATTATCCGACACCACTATTGTATTTAATCAATAATAAAATTAATGTACAGAAATAACGATGGAAAATCCGTAAGTTTGCGTTTATGTCACGTTTAGTTGTTATAAAAATATTTTCTTTATAGATTATTCTATGGTTTTGATTTTAACCTGCCAGTGTTAATATGGTAGTGACTGAAGTGAGGTTTATCTTATCGATGACCTATTTCCAAGATGGCGACGGCTAGACTGGCGCCATCATAGACCTACTACCTCTAGACTGGCAATCGCCGTGTGCACTATTCTCTTTCTCACTCAAACCATAGATGTTGCCGACAAAAAAATTAAACCTAAATATGGGGAAATTTAACTTATCATAATAACAAAAACAAAACTTGAGTATATCGTCGGTTGATAGGAAAAAGACACTAAAGGCTAATTTTTCAATAGCCAGATAAAAGTTTTGCTGGGAAATAATTTTGATGCTGTTGCGTCTCAATGTTTCTCAATGTTTGTATTACCCAGATAACATTTATCTGAATATTGAAAAATCTGCCTTAGTGAGTTTTTCCTGTCAACCGACGATATAAGAAAAAAAACTTTACTCATACTTATTTGATTTCAATATAATTGTTTAATATACACAAACTGAGTTGATTGTATGATTCATTGTCTTCGTCCAATCGAAACAATCCTCTTCAAAATGTGCCGAACACAATTTTTGTATGTTTCTTTGGTTCCCAATTTTGTGCGACCGGTAATGTCTATCCATTTTCTTGATATTTTTTTTCTGTCGGAAACCTATGAAGCAGAGATAAATGGATGAGCATGAGCATTATAATCGTGGGCCAAATATGTGATGGGGTTTTTTTAAAGGAAACACGTATTTCGTATCAATACAATAAACTTTATATTACACAGAAGAAATCACACATAGAAGAAAAAAACGAAACGAACGTTTCCTCACAATGAGAGGCACCTCATTTGAAAGAGGAGAATGACTTCTACAAAATACAATCTTCACAAAAACCGAATTCGTGCGCCCCATTTGTAAACCCAACCCGAGTCCGTTACAATTTCTAGTGTTTTCTTTGCATACTATAATATTTGTGGGTAAAATAAATTTTCAATAACTTGCAACACCATGTGATTTGTTATGATATGGTACCTCGTAATTTTTACTTAAAACTGATACTAAAAGACCTTACAGTATTAAAATTAGTATCGTTTTATATTAAAAACGAGCCAATAGATAGTACTATGATGAATGTAAGCTTGTTAAACTTGATAGTATCTACTTACATGTGAAAATATATCTCATCCATCATTCCATCGTGTTTTCGTTCAATATGCTCTATACAACCGAACAAAATCCACCCACCCATGTCACACACTCGTTAAGTGATGATAATAGTCTAATAAACTTAATAAACACCCACAAATCACTAGCAAATCAAAAATAAATAGCATTTAGAAAATTTTGTTGTTTTTGTTGTAACTGTCAGCCTTTGTTTGGCACAGATTTTTCATTTGTTTCATTGTTTGGCACAGAGAACTGACGTAAACAGGCGCCTCAGCAAAAAGGACAAAAAACATTTACAGCTTAACGTTTCTTTCTTACGCTTAATGTAGCTAAGCGTCTCTTTTTCGCAATGTCAGAACTGTCACGATTATACCCCTGTGGGCGCCATAGACCGCCTGACCCGCATGGCATACATCCTTGCTTTACTGAAAGTCGTGATCGGTATTTTCGTGACGATACTGAGCTCCTTTACCATAATATTTTATGTAATAAATTCAATTATTCTACCACTGCCCACCTGAAAAAAATTTGGCTCCCCATAGACAAACCATTTCCAGTTACCGTACAGTGCGACAAACTTATCTGTTCCGGTGAGAGCGAACTAAATTGATCCATATCTCATTACTTACTAATGAATTGTATGTTGTAAAAGATTAGATGGGTTTATTAACACCGCAAGAGCGAATTAACAATACAAGCATACTTAAAATCTTATGGAATTAAGACATATTAGACATTTACGTGAGCTGTCACCGGAACAGATAAGTTTGTGGCACTCTACGTACCGACACATTAGCAATTAAGAATCAATTTAAGCAGCTTCGCTCGCCTGTCAAACATCTGTCAGATCCATATAAGTAACGTCAGATTTGACAGGCGATCGACGCTGAGCATTGTTTATTGCTAATATTGGTTTTAATTTAACCCTACTGAGATCCTTTTACAAATATCTAATCATTCAATTATTCTAACTACAACTGCCCACCGAAGACAAAATGGGGCTCACCATAGACAAAACATTTCCAGCAAAGAAACATTAGCCTTCGGGATATTTCTTTACGTCTCCAATAAACAAGTCAACAGCTATCTTAGAAAGTGTTACGCTTGAAGAGCTCCCTACTCGTGATAACCAGCCATTAGTTTCACTGGTTTTATTATAAAAGTATTATCTAATTATAGACTAGCAGTGACAGGAATCGGGCGCAATTAACTAATTAAATTACGACGAGCGATCTTGAAATTGAGATACTGGTATTCAGTTGGCTGCTGTGTTGATCTTCATTGGATTGGAGAGATACTCTTTAGCTTCTTGTTAGCGCGTCGGTGACACTGTGCTGTACCCGTATCACGAGCTAACGAATAGAATCGAATGCGAGTGCGACTATTGTCAACTTGACAGCACTTTCGAACACTTTTTACCTTTCGAATGAGTTTCGAAAAGAATGACCACAGAGTACATAATATTATTCTGACAATGACCTATGGAATGATAGCTGTCAAACTTTTGCAAATCTATACATCGCCCTTAGAGTATATATTTGTCTAGAGAAGAAATGGCCGTGTTCTGAATTCTCCTTCTCACTCAAATCATAGATGTTTCTACAAAATAAAAAAAACCTAATTATGGGGAATTTTATCTTACGATTATTATAAAAAATAATACTTGACATATCGTCGGTTGATAGGAAAAACACACAAAGGCTGATTTTTCTTACATAATAATTTATTTATATTTGTTTTAAATATAATTATTTATTGTACACAAACTGAGTGGATTGTATGATTGATTGATCCGAGCGAAACAACCCTCTTCAAAATGTGCCGAACACAATTTTTGTATGACTCTTTGGTTCCCAATTTGTAGGTCTGGTAGCGTTTATCCATTTTCTTAATGTTTTTTCTCCTGTCGGAAACCTATGAAGCAGAGATAAATGGGTGAGTATGAGCATTATGATTGTGGGCCAAATATGTGATGGAGGTTATTTTTAAAGGAAACACCTAAGTATTTTATAGCTATACAATAAACTTAATATGCATATACAGAAGAAATCACACATTTATTCAATTAGAATTCCCAGAATCTAAGTTATTCATCTTCTACCCATATCAATTATGGCCAGCAGCATCGAATTCTTATATTATAAACTTAGTTACAATTTCTAGTATTTTCTTTACATAATATTATATTGTTTCTGGGTAAAATAAATTTTCAATAACTGGCAACACCATGAGATTTGTTATTATATGGTACCTCGTAATTTTTACTTAAAATTGATACTAAAAGACCTTACAGTATTAAAATTGGTATCGTTTTATATTAAAATCAAGCCAACAGATAGTACTGTAGTGAATGTAAGCTTGTAAAACTTGATATTATCTACTTACATGTGAAAAGATATCTCATCCATAGTTCCATCGTGTTTTCGTTCACTATGCTCTGTACAACCGAACAAACTATACCCACCCATGTCTCACAGTCGTTAAGTGGTGATAATATTCTAATAAACTTAATAAACATCCACAAACCACTAGCAAATTAACAATAAATAACTTTTAGAAATTCTTTGTTGTAACTGTCAGCCTTTGTTTGTCATAGTATTCATTGTTTGGCAAAGAGAACTGCCAAAACTGACGTAAACAGGCGCCAGAGCAAAAAGGACAAAAAAACCTGTACAGCTTAACGTTTCTCTCTTACGCTTTAATGTAGCTAAGCGTCTCTTTTTCGCAATGTCACAACTGTCACGATTATACCCCTGTGACATCGCCATTTTGTTGTTGACAGGTTGACAGCACTTTCGAATAGACTATCGAATAGAATGTGCTGCGTTTTTTCCGGATCGCTCTACTGCTGTAGGGTTACCATGCCACGACTGACACATTATTAGTAATTATAAAATCTGACGTAACTTGTATGGATCTGACAGATGTTTGACAGGCGAGCGACGTGCTTATGAATTGTTTCTTGCTAATGTGTCGGTGATGGTACGGTTGCTGTTTTTAATAATATTTAAATAAAAATTTGCCTGTGAGTTGGGTCAGTCACTGATTGCCCAGGACGCTCCGGACATATTGTTATTGAAACAGTTGATGTCACTTTTGGAGGCTCTTTTCGCGAAATCAATTTCCAACTACCTCCAAAAAAGAAGACCTCCTAAAAAGTGTTAAATGCATTATTAGTATAATTAAACCAATAACCATTTGTTTCGTAGTATAATTAAGTTGGTTATGCAGGTAATTTACTTAATTTCGGCAAAAAACTGCAAGGCCAGATTACGGCTTTTATAGTACCGAATTATGACAACAAAACAAATTCTAATACATTATTCTATTGAGCTAAACAACACAAATGCATTTTAATAACTCACACAAACCTATTTGCATAACCATAATCGTTGCGGAAGAGATGCTTCAAAATTTTGTTTTGGCCGTGTATTTTTAGGAAATTACGTCTTAGTATTTTTGTAACTTTATACTTACATAGAAATTTAACGTTATTTTGCTATAATTTTTGATGCTGGTACTATCACCACAGTGACAAAACCTAACCCAACACGCTAAGAAAGATTACATCAGATAAAGAATGCAGTTCATGTATTTATGTAGATGTAAATAAGGGTAATAACTGAAAGCCGAGAGAGAAGAACTCACGACATGTCTGCGCTAAGATACGCATAACTAATTAACGATGAGACTTGAAAAATGGCGGCTAGACGTGAATGTCTCTTATAAGTCTCTTTTGCTCTGTGACTCTTCACATGTCTTTAAACCTTCATGTCAACACGTTCAAATACGGTTAGGAATAGGAAGAGATAATAGTAGAATGTTAGTGCTCAAACGAAGAAATTCAGTGATTTTTGTAAAAAGCTTTAAAGTGATTAGCATTTGATATCGTAGGAATAGTCTAGCAATTGGAATACGAAAATGAAGACAAAATAGAAAGAACGAATTGAAAATCCTTAAACGCGAACGTAAAATGAGCTGTAATGATAATGACGAATAATTTTCATATCGCCTGTCTTAATATTCTAAATAACAACCTTGAAACTTGTACTTACTAAGGGATAAGTACACGATAATTGAACCAGTATTTTTTTGCATTAATTAAATTCAATTTGAGAGTACCAGTCACGCGATCTATTCTCGTAGAGTCCCAATTAATTGTACCTACTTACATTTCGACACATTCAGTCGGTATTTTTGCGTTGTAGACTCTTGAAAGTGGCGATTCATATTCAATTAGTACAATAGTAAAAGTTTTGTATCATAAACATTTAATTACCAACGTAATCTGAACTTGATGAACAAAAAACCTTGACCATACCACCGCGCATCGGTTCAATGACCTTGCGATTATCGGCCGGTGGATTACGCGGGAAAGCGCGCCGTGAATTTCAAACGTCGAACGGAAACGGAACTAATACAAAGGAGTTTTTTACTCTGTGAAGACTGTTTATTCTTTTTATGAATGGCCTGGCGCGACGACGTGTGGGCTTGGCGCCTGTTTTTTGGCGCGTGCCGTAGGTTTGCTGGCATCACAGGGGTATAATCGTGACAGTTCTGACATTGCGAAAAAGAGACGCTTAGCTACATTAAGCGTAAGAAAGAAACGTTAAGCTGTAAATGTTTTTTGTCCTTTTTGCTGTGGCGCCTGTTTACGTCAGTTCTCTTTGCCAAACAATGAAACAAATGAAAAATCTTTGCCAAACAAAGGCTGACAGTTACAACAAAATTTTCTAAATGCTATTTATTTTTGATTTGCTAGTGATTTGTGGGTGTTTATTAAGTTTATTAGACTATTATCATCACTTAACGAGTGTGTGACATGGGTGGGTGGATTTTGTTGGGTTGTATAGAGCATATTGAACGAAAACACGATGGAATGATGGATGAGATATATTTTCACATGTAAGTAGATACTATCAAGTTTAACAAGCTTACATTCATTATAGTACTATCTATTGGCTCGATTTTAATATAAAACGATACTAATTTTAATACTGTAAGGTCTTTTAGTATCAGTTTTAAGTAAAAATTACGAGGTACCATATCATAACAAATCACATGGTGTTGCAAGTTATTGAAAATTTATTTTACCCACAAATATTATAGTATGCAAAGAAAATACTAGAAATTGTAACGGACTCGGGTTGGGTTTACAAATGGGGCGCACGAATTCGGTTTTTGTGAAGATTGTATTTTGTAGAAGTCATTCTCCTCTTTCAAATGAGGTGCCTCTCATTGTGAGGAAACGTTCATTTCTTTTTTTTTCTTCCATGTGTGATTTCTTCTGTATAATATAAAGTTTATTGTATTAATACGAAATACGTGTTTCCTTTAAAAAAAAACCCCATCACATATTTGGCCCACGATTATAATGCTCATGCTCATCCATTTATCTCTTTCATAGGTTTCCGACAGAAAAAAATATATCAAGAAAATGGATAGACATTACCGGTCGCACAAATTGGGAACCAAGGAAACATACAAAAATTGTGTCCGGCACATTTTGAAGAGGATTGTTTCGATTGGACGAAGACAATGAATTATACAATCCACTCAGTTTGTGTATATTAAATAATTATATTGAAATCAAATAAGTATGAGTAAAGTTTTTTTTCTTATATCGTCGGTTGACAGGAAAAACTCACTAAGGCTGATTTTTCAATATTCAGATAAATGTTATCTGGGTAATACAAACATTGAGAAACATTGAGACGCAACAGCATCAAAATTATTTCCCAGCAAAACTTTTGTCTGGCTATTGAAAAATTAGCCTTTAGTGTCTTTTTCTTATCAACCGACGATATACTCAAGTTTTGTTTTTGTTATTATGATAAGTTAAATTTCCCCATATTTAGGTTTTATTTTTTTGTCGGCAACATCTATGGTTTGAGTGAGAAAGAGAATAGTGCACACGGCGATTGCGAATCTATTTGTAGTTTATCTGAGGCTGGCATATATAAACTTTTTTTTACGTGCAGCCAGCAATGAGCGGCTAGCAAATCTATAGTCTATGTGAAAAATACCTGTTATTATTAATTATAATATTTTTACAATACCGACGAATTTAGAACCTCATCCCTTTTACGAAGTCGGTAAAAAAAACTTCTCTTAAGTATGTTACATAACAATTAGTCAATTATTAGTACTTAAATTAAATAATATTGGGTACCTTATACCTTCTTTATCTATGCAGACTTCTTTAAGGGTAATGTGTCCTCTTTCCATCTATCGACCTTCGTACATTTAAATAGCATTGACATTTTTAAATAAATTACTTAAATAACATTTGAAAATGATCATAAAACAGGGTACAAAGATTAGAACCATTGCGTAACCACTTCTACTATATGTCATCATCACAAAAAACCTTCAAAAACGGATCTTCCTTAAATTTGATGAAGCACCATAGAGAATCTTAACCTTTCGGCGTCGTACGCAACGGACGCATCGCATACAATACAGTATTATTTTTATAGAAAACGTCCAATTCATCGGCATTGCCGACTCCGTTTCTCCATAAATCCTAACTAATATTATAAATGCGAAAGTAACTGTGTCTGTCTGTCTGTCTGTCTGTCTGTTACTCTTTCACGCCAAAAATACTGAACGGATTTGAATAAAATTTGGTATAAATACGGTCTAGACCCTGGGAAAGAACATAGGCTACTTTTTATCCCGGAATTCCCACGGGAAAACTTTTTAAGGCGAAGCGAAGCGCGCGGGAACAGCTAGTTTATCATAATCCGATTGGTGCGATACGGTACGATACCGATAGGTGGACACTTACCTTATGTATGTATGTAGGTACTTACCTACATTTTAGGGAATCATGTAGCAAAAGTACCAATTTAATTAAACGCAGTTAATCTTCAGTAAACTAATTGAGGTTTAAATTGTAAATAGTGGTCGATTTCCGTTGTGAACTGATGTGGCCCTATTTGTATTCTTGAAAACGATCTATGAATGGACTGGTTTACGATCAATTTGTCTGCCTATAATGCCATAATATACATGAGGTCGTGCGTACGAATTTTGTCATATACGGAATTTAAATATAATTATACCACGTGTTCTTACGGTGAAGGAAAATACCCGCGAGGAAACAAATGCACATTATGCTTTGAATAGATTTGTACCCTAAGTGCATTACACTCATTCCAAAACTGAGTAGTGAACGCCATAAAAGATTTAGGTAGGTACTTTAGGTAAAGTAAAATAAATACCAAAGTTCGTTCACATATTAATTAAGTAGTAAGGTAAGTAGGATACGTAATAAATAAAATAGATAATTTACAACTCCACTATGCCATGACCTAGTTTTAATTTCGGTTGTACTTAACTTGAGTTTATCACGATCATGAAGTATTCAGTAATCCTAGTAGAGCACGCTAGATTCAGTACACACTTAGATTAACAATATACGAACAGATGGAGTGTCAGTGCAAAAAAAACGTCTCGACAAATAACACCCCACTTCCACCACCGAGCCCTGGCTTTATTTCTTAGTACAATGGTTGTTATTTGTGTGACACAAATGTGTTAGTTTTTAGCTTTGTTTTTGTATGTGACGCACAATTTGTTTATATATTGTTAATCTAAGAGTAGAGCTAGCTAGATTCAGTACACAAGTTTAGTATTTATGCGATGAACTGGAAACCTGAATGGGGGCAGAATGGGCTTAATGTTAATAGTTTTCTAGTGCGCGTGTATTTGGCCGTGTACTGGCCCAATAAATGATTTATAACTAGCTGTTCCCGCGCGCTTCGCTTCGCATTAAAAAGTTTTCCCGTGGGAATTCCGGGATAAAAAGTAGCCTATGTTCTTTCCCTAGAACGTATGTATACCAAATTTCATTCAAATCCGTTCAGTAGTTTTGGCGTGAAAGAGTAACAGACAGACAGACAGACAGACAGACACAGTTACTTTCGCATTTATAATATTAGTTAGGATTTTCTGTATGCTATATTTCTGAAACTGTCCGCACAATACAGAGTGTTGTAAAAAGAGCTACTATACCTATTAAGCCTAAACAACTTTTGTTGTAAGAGATTTGGAAATTCGGCTTAGCCCTTTTTGCAACACCCTGTAGAAAACATATCTAAGCAACCATTATCGCAATTTGAGTTAGGTTAGTTCATCATCAGCCTAGCAGTCCACTGCTGGACGTAGGCCTCTCCTAAAGCACGCCACTGGATGCGATCTTAGCGTCAATTCACACGTACCACAACCACACCACGTCGCAGCGACATAATGTGGTCAAGCTGTGGTTACGTGTGAATAGTGTGACAGCGGCTTTTTGCAGTTGCGTTGTGGCAGCGACAAAATGTCGATGTGGTTGTGTTGTCGCTGTCTTTGCTATGTGGTACCCACGTGGTACGACCACGGCACTGCAGTTAATAGGGAGAGGAGGTGGCCGCGGTGCCGCCGCCGCGTGGCAGCGTTGCCGACGCGATGTGGTTGCGATGTGGTCGTATTACACAGGTGGTCGATGACAACGGCAAAATGTGGCACGTGTGAATTGGATTATTCATTTTCAATACAAAATATACGCCCGACCACACGGCGTGGTTGTGGTGTGGTTGTGGCTGTGGTGTGGTTGTGGTACGTCTGAATTGACCCTTAGGTTAGTTGAGTTAGCATATTTTCCCGTTTGCACTATTTCATGACAATAGTACTCGTACTACTTGTAATACAAGCGTACACACACACTTTAGTTCGAATCGCCAGCCAGTTGATGCAAGAGCGTACCCAGGTAGGAGCAGGGAAAGAAAAAATTCACGTAAATTTTCCTTACAAGTGAGAATTAAAAACGTGTTACTTACTGTGCGCAATATGAAGTGTTGGTTGGAAACAAAGTATCTTTTCTTTTTAGTCAGATATTTTGATTTAATATTCTTCTATCTACAATATTTCAATATAACCCGACCGACCATCATCTCGGAACAGATATGAGCTGCCCCCCCTAGCTGAAATCCTGGGTACGCCCTTGAGTTGATGTCATCAAGGAGTGGCGAACACTTGTACATTTGTTATTATTACGACCCGTACGGTACAAGTGTACAGGTGGGTCGACATACAGGTGTCGTGTTCGCTGTATGTAGCACACCTTCCTTTGTCATGTTGATGACAGTTATGCTGAAATGCTTAGGAATTTCAGGTTGGAAACGCAAAGGTATGTTTGTAAGAAGTATGAATGTTTGAAACAGAGTCACTTAAAAAAAAATCAACGAATATTCTTAAAATTTAGATGCATCCTACGAGTAAACAGAGTATGCCTCAGACTATCCCCGGGCTAGTCAGAGGTGCAACGCAAGCGACCCACCCGCTTTTCGCTGTATTTGTACTCACGGGATGGGTCGCGAGCCGTATCGCCGTACATAGTAATCAATCACCATAAAAGTCATTAACATAACTTTTATCCAATTAACGCTGTGCGTACCTGTGCGGTGTGAGCATGTAAATAAATACTTTAAATAAGTGGATATAGGCCTCGGTGCAGACACCATGACGGTTCTTCAGATGGATTTCCCTCCCATAGTCATTATTCGCATGCAAAGTTACAGTTGTAAATCCGAATGGGTCGGTATTATGGGTAACAAAACGATTTACTTTGATATAACCTAATCATATTCTCGAGTAACATGTACTAGGTAAGTAATAAAAAATGCTTTTTCGACACAGAATTAAAGGCCATCTCCAAAACTCTGGTTCATGTTAATTCCTATGTATATTTGCCAGTGTCGCACCTAAGAACGT
This sequence comes from Plutella xylostella, assembly GCF_932276165.1. Lineage (NCBI taxonomy): Eukaryota > Metazoa > Arthropoda > Insecta > Lepidoptera > Plutellidae > Plutella > Plutella xylostella. The sequence goes on along the minus strand of NC_064000.1, from coordinate 7,826,593 downwards.
CAAGTTAACATGAAATTCAGCGCTGTGATTGGATGTACTGTCCTTGAATAGGACTTAAGCTCATGCTAGATTTACTCAAGTGAGAAACGCCCATAAGATTTTAAAAGCTGCGTCGATCATTGCAAATGTCAGAATAATCCTGGAGGCAATATAAATTGAAATGAAGATATTATGCAGATTGCTAGTCTGATTTATCGTCTAGACTTCTAGACTAGATCACAGGCTGGTTGCTTGTTTTTTTTTGACACGATCTAATAAATATTACGCACTCGCACTAAGCCACCTGCATTCGGTGTGCATGTTTTCGAGAAGTGAAAACTAAACGCAAATTTGTGTCATCATCATCACGACCCATCACGTCCCCACTGCTGGGGCACGGGTCTCCTTCCAAGGAAGGAAGGGTTTTTTAGGCCTAGTCCACCACGCTGGCCAAGTGCGGGTTGGTGGACCCCAACACAAGCAAGCTTATGCTGAGAGAGTTGTCGGGTAAGTCGGGTTGCCCGACTGTCAGATGTTTTTAAGCCGCCCGAAGGCCTCTGACTAGGCTTAACGACTGCTGCCGAAGCAGCAGCCGGGACCCACGGCTTAACGTGCCGTCCGAAGCACGGAAGCGTCCAGAAAAGAACCACTTGAAATCGGTCACCTATCCAATGGCTGCCCTCTGCACTCTAAGTGCGAGATTTTGGAACCGATCGAGCAGGAAAAAGAAAAATATTCCCAATCATCCTTTTATGCAAACAGCTGACAAAACTTAAGCATTTTAAAGTTTCTAACCTTTCATAAGCCAATATTTCACTCAAAGCACGATAACTGTTAAAAGAGTAATGAATTCTTTACATTATTCCACTTAAGTCGGCAGGTGCTAGCGAATATCAAAGGTACATTTCATGTAATGTAAGCCATTGCAAATGCCATTTCTTCGAAAACAGCTGCTTGAAAAACGTATATTCGTAATTGGTTGTGAAGCTATTTGCTTATTCCGTGTACACCTTTTAGAGGAAGGAAGTCATAATATACTTAACATAGCAATTCTTAATAAGGTCTTAATGGATATTTACTTTCAGGAAGCTTAGTTTTCACCAAAATTGGAGAGAACAGAATATTGATCTATATTATTTTACGCATTATACCTAGGTATTTTGTAGCGAATAAATTCAAAAAGTACTAGACTTCCATTCGACGGATTTCATTCTAATTAGCCGACCCGTGTAAGACAGAACAGGAACAGGTAAAAGCACTTAACTTAACGAAGCGTACCTCGCTTTATTTAGTTCGTCTTCAATACAAGGACACTCTGGGATGGCTGTATCTGTATGTGTCGAAAGACCGATGGTAGCATTAAAAAAACATTTGACATTCGCATGTACCTAAACCAGTTGAAGCACACGGCTGGCCACCCGGCCTTCAGTAGCTGGATGGTTACTCTCTGACGAGAAACGAACGAACGAAAGGTGTCGTGCAGGAGCGGTGGTAGCTCAGTCGGGTAAGCGCCCGCTTCTCACGCCAGAGATGCGGGTTCGAATCCCGGCGCTGACATGTACCAATGAGTTCTTTTAACTTAAGTACAATGTATACCATCGCTCTTACGGTGAAGGAAAACATCGTAAGGAAACCTGCATATCTAGATTTAGCAAATCTAGATATGTGAACCCACCAACCCGCAGTGGACCAGCGTGGTGGGAAAATGGTCCAAGCTTCGGAAGGCAGTTTAGACCTTGGGGATATGCACAACGGTTCCATTCGAGAGAGCCAGGTGCAGGTACTTACACCCCCACAGAGAATAGAATAGAATAGAAAAGGTGTCGTGCAATCGGCACGTTTAATACAACAAGATAGAGTCGTGGCTCGCGCAGCAGCTCTCTGAAGCTTGTATTTTCGTTAAATAGAGTGACCAGCTGTCCCGTCTTGACCCGGAATCGCTGGAGCATCACATGTGACGGCTACTTGTCCCCAACAGGGCCCGTTTCGTATAACTAACAATACAATACTAAGGCCCTGTTTCACAATGTCTGGTTAGTGGCTACCTGTGAGATAAAATACATGCTGTCACTCTCTGTTACAATTTTTTTGACAGTGACAGCATGTATTTTATCTCACAGGTAGCCACTAACCAGACATTGTGGAACAAGGCCTAAGTTTCACTACAGCTCGATCATGTGTTTACAGGTTGTGAAGAGTAATATTTGATTTAGTAAGCCGAAAATTAACGATAGGATTACAAATGTTATCTACCAGACATAATGGAATAGAAGAAAATGCTTTTAGCATTAAGTCCACCTTTTGTACACTTATATTTCATATTTGTGCAATAAAGTATCAAATAAATAAATAAATAAAAATAACACAAATCTCTCCCTCGAGTAGATTATAGAATTGCCATAGCAAAACAAATTGTCAGTTTTATGAAACGGTCCCCTAGACATTTGATACGAGAAATTCGCATGACAATGTGTTTCGTTTCCATCTTTCATATTATATTTGCTTTCTTTCTATCGTATATATTTGTGTTGAGAGTACCGAATAACGGTGTTAGTTAAAATTAAATTTATATTTTAAACCAATGTCAAATCCACAAACTGTCCTCAAACTTTTTCAATTATACAAAAAAAAAAACACGCACTTACGCCTTGTACTAATGTACTCCCTTGCGGGGTAGGCAGAGGTGCATTGCTGCACACACTTTTCGCCAGAGTGTTATGTTAGTCCCAATGTAATAGGGGGCGGGCCTATTGCCATTTTACGGGCACATCCAAGACCCGAGAACAAATATCTGTGTTTAAACAAATATCTACCCCAGCCGGGAATCGAACCCGGGACCATCGGCTCAGTAGTCAGGGTCACTAACCACTACGCCATTCGGTCGTCTTTTTTCAATTATAAAATTCATTTTAACATTAACCAATGCTACGCGCATATGAACCTATGATTATGTATAGGGATATGATGAATTGATGATTCTTACTGAGTGTCAACCATATTGCAAGTAAGCTCTGCCTATTACATCCTAACTAATATTATAAATGCGAAAGTAACTGTGTCTGTCTGTCTGTCTGTCTGTCTGTCTGTTACTCTTTCACGCCAAAACTACTGAACGGATTTGAATGAAATTTGGTATACATACGGTCTAGACCCTGGGAAAGAACATAGGCTACTTTTTATCCCGGAATTCCCACGGGAAAACTTTTTAAGGCGAAGCGAAGCGCGCGGGAACAGCTAGTTATTATATATATTACTGTTCTAACGAACTCTGGACCGCCGGTCCGGGGCGAAAGATAATCGCTAACCCACATACCACTGCGAATCTGATCTGGTACCGGCTTATAACAAAAAGCAGTTTACATTCGAGACGCAACGACACAGTGGTTGACTAACGGGCTGGCGGTGCCGTGTGCGTGGGTTGCATTCCGACAGGGGGCGATTCTGCTTATTTTCTTATTTATGTGGGGACGGCCATCCGACCCCAAGCTAGGCAGAGCCTGTGTTATGGGTATCGGACAGCTGATATATTTACACAAATACATAGATAGATACATATTAAATATACATATCAACACCCAAGACCCGAGTACAAATATCTGTTTTTAAACAAATATCTGCCCCAGCCGGGAATCGAACCCGGAACCTTCGGCATAGCAGTCACGGCTACTAACCACTACGCCATTCGACCGTTATGCTAATATCCTGGTTACGCCTACCGAGTAGAGTGGTGAGACAGTATCCTCGGCCGAGCACTCGTTGAATTGCTAGCCGTTCATCGGCACGAACATACTGTTTCGCCACTCTAGGCACTTCTCTCGGTAGTTGTGATCAGAGTACAAATATTGATGGGTCAGTGGCGTACATAAAGTGTCAACTTTATTTATTTACTTTGATTTTATTTAAAATCGTAAAAAATGTTTTTAGTTTCGAAATTCCGGTTGAGGTTGAAATAACTTAAAATTCGTTTTATTAATGTGTGAAGTTGAAGTTAACTACAACAACTGCAATACATAAAGTATATGAATAAAATCTTACCCCCGAATTCATCCGAGACTGTCAGTTTTCTAAAACGGAAAACTAAACGTTTGCCTATCGAAGAGTCCACTCTAGTTGTTTAGCAGAATCGGCACGGTGGACACACTGTAGCCGTATTCGTCTGTATGTAGTTTTTGTGCTAAATTGTATGTTTTTTTGTTACAGGTACGGAATGGTGATTGATGCGGTCAATTGAGCAGGAATGGTTTTTTTGCACTTTTTATGTTTCTTTAACTTTCTTGCTGAGGGTTTTCCACTTTTTTCTACTTCATACAATACTTAGGTACTCGAAACACATTAGTTTTCTTTATAAATAACTAGTAGGTATATAAAATTTATGTTATAATAAGCCGTAATTAGGTAGGTATAACTTGTTGGTATTAAAAGTGACATTTAGAAATATAATGGTACCCTTCGTGCGCTAGTCCGACTCGCACTTGGACGGTATTTTACTCTCAGCTCTACGTTATGTCAAACGTCCATTGCATTCATCATTCAGCACGGCAACACCAATGAATATAAGTCAATGGGGGACTTCCTTTTTTGGCGGGAACTGGAAGGGCGCCTTTTTTGAACAAATTTTTAAATAAATTCAAATAACTTGGTAAACTTACTAAATACCTATCTGGGGCTCATCGTAATGGAGCCGGAGAGCGGCGGAGATGACGATGGGTGTATGGCGACACCGCGGACAACAAAGAAGCGGAAAATGAAGGAGCAGCTTCCAGCGGCGGCTTCGTCACCGGACGATAAGTACAAACCCTACTTTAAACCTGAATATAAGAGGTCATACCCGGACAACAGCTCTAAGGAGGAATTCCCGATCTATGTTGAAGGAATTAATGAGAAAATTGGGAACAAAAACCCCTTATATCTCTCAAAATTTTTCAAAAATGTAAAGGGCATAGTCGAAAAGCGTAGATTGAATGCGAACAAAATTATGGTAGTCTTCAAACAGGCGGTAGCAGCAAATGACTTCCTAAGCCATAGTTGTCTTAAGGAGAACAATTTGAAGGCGTACATACCAGCGGCGTCGGTGGAGAGAACCGGCACCATTAGATTCGTCGATAAGGAGTCGAGTAATGCAGAACTGTATGAAAAACTGATGGCTGATGCTGAAATTATAGCTGTGAGACGGTTCACCAAGAAAGTAGGTCAGGAAATAGTCCCTCTCACTACGGTGAGTGTAACATTTGTAGGCACTTCCCTCCCACAGTATGTTTTTTTGGACAAGTGGAGGTACAGGGTTTACACTTATGTGCCACCACTGATGCAATGTTTCAAGTGCATGAAGTTTAGACACAATGCAAAAATATGTAGAAATGATGAGGTATGTTCAAGGTGTTCAGGTGCACATTCCTACAAGGAGTGCACATCAGATAACTTGAAGTGTTGCAACTGTGGTGGGGACCACCTAGCTATATCTAAGTTTTGTCCCATTAAAATAGAACAACGTAAAAGGCATGAATCAAATTACCTGACTAGGATGTATTCAAAAGTAGTATCAGACAAAGATTTTCCGGCGTTGCCCAAACCGAAAACAGACAAATCAGTGACATTTGCATTGAAAACCAAGTCTACCCCAGTTAAGAAAGTTGAAAATAGTCATGAGTCCCCTATCACAACACCGGTTTCAACCGTTCCAACACCGACTACTAACTCCAACACCTTGTCCTATGACTACCTTGTAAAAGATGATATCTTTTTACAAAAAATAATAATGACCTTAGTTGCGTTAGCTAATTCAAATAAAACAAACACAACCACACACATTAAAGATATATTGATTCAAAATCTTACCAAATAATGGCTGTTTTAAAAATAATGCAACATAATATTCAGAGTGTCAATAATAAAAAGGCTTTACTTAAATCATCATTAATTCAAAATAATATAGATGTGTGTCTTCTCAATGAAACCTGGCTAAAAGATTCAAACCCCTATTTATCAATATCTGGTTATAATTATATAGGAAAAAATGCTAAAAATGAACATGGCGGTGTAGGTATTTTAATCCGTAACTCCATTAAATATAAACATCTGAAGACTAGTTTTTATCAAGATATTCAATCCATAGCAGTTTCTTTATCCACAGCAAACGGTCCACTTTCAATCCTGTGTGTATACTGCCCACCTAAAACAAAAAACACCAATAGTCTCATTAGGATAAATAAACTAAGAAACATCGTAAAACAACTACCGAAACCTTGTATAGTATCTGGTGACTTTAATGCACATCATATTACTTTTGGATGTGAAATTACTAATCCTAGAGGTAGGGAATTATTAGACCTTTTTGATGAGTGCAACTTATGTTTACTAAATACTGGTGCACCGACCACTGTCGGTAGACCTGGATGTAATGCATCAGCTATAGACGTGACCTGTGTCAGCCCAGACCTTGCTCCATTATGTGAGTGGCGAGTGGGTGATGATGCTATGGGTAGCTATCACCTACAGACATTTACAGACATTATTGTATCTACTACCAACTATCAAGTAAATGATGATATTGAGAAATTTTTATTTAATAAAACAAACTGGGAAAGCTACCATAACTTATCAGAGGCATTGTTTACAGATTTTAATTCTAATTCAGATAGTCCGTTACAAAAATATGATGAAATGTGTAAAATACTTAATACTTTAAGGAATGTGTGTGTACCTGTGTATAGGTGTCATGCAGGTAAAACATGTAGGGCTCCGGCTCCGTGGTGGAGCGAGGACTGTGCTGAAGCTGTAAATAAATCAAAAGATGCGTTAGCTAAGTATAGGAATGATATGACAATTGAAAATTATATTGATTACAAAAGATTGGATGCTAGGAAAAAAATGATTATTAAAGAAGCTAAAAGCTCAAGTTGGAAAAAGTTATGTTCATCTTTTAATAGATATACACCAATTTCTAGAGTGTGGAACTATATACGGAGATTTAAAAGAATAAATACCAATAGAAATATATCTAAGAATGACGAATGGATAGGTAATTTTATAGACAAATTGGCACAACCTGCAAATAATGCTACAGATATAGATTTAGAATATATCTTTAACTCAGATAGTAATGATGATACAGCATTATTTTTGTTACAACCATTTACAGATGAGGAATTTAATCTAGCATTGGCTTTAAGAAAGAACACTACTCCAGGATTAGACAGTTTTCCATATATTATGTTACAAAATTTACACATATCAGCTAAAATTAGTATATTACAGATCCTAAACTCACTATGGTCACAACAACTGATTCCAGAGTCATGGAAAACTCAGTGTGTTATACCTATACTGAAATCAGATAAACCGGATGATGATCCTAATTCATACAGACCTATCTCTTTAGCCTCATGTATAGGAAAGTTATGTGAGCAAATGATAAAGATAAGACTAGACTATTATGTTGAAAATAAGAATATAATTCCTTCATGCCAGTTTGGGTTTAGGAAAGGAAAAAGTGCAGTCGAAAGTTTTACTACATACCTGATAGATATGAAGAACTGTTTGTTGTCTAAGTCAACAGCAGTGTGTGTGTTCCTTGATGTGCAGGGAGCTTATGACAATGTCAATCTCCATCAAATGGCAAAGGTTCTTCATTCATTGAAACTACCTGGAAAATTAATAAAGTGGCTGTTTAACTTTTCATTTGGTCGTACATTATATGTTAAGTATAATAATATTTTACATGGCCCAAAAAACGCATACAAAGGTCTAATGCAAGGTGCCTCCTTGTCCCCAATACTCTACAATTTATATACTTCACAAATTCTCCATCATTTACCCAAAGATGTTAAAATATTACAGTTTGCTGATGACATTTTAATATATTGTGTAAATAGTAATGTACAGGTTGCTCAGGGAAACATTAATTTAGCTTTAGATAAGCTTAATTCTTATTACTCAAATGAATTAAAGCTAAGTATTAACTCAAGTAAAAGTTCAGTTTTAGTATTTGGTAGCAATAGGTCTGTAAATATAAAATATAATAATATCCAATTACCACAAACAGAAGAAAAAAAGTTTCTAGGTGTAATTTTTGATACAAAATTAAAATTTGAAAAACACATAAATTATATTTGTAGAAATGCAATGAGGGGTATAAATATTATGAGATCATTAGCTGGTACATTTTGGGGATCAGACCCTAAAGTCCTAAGTATGCTATACAAAAGCTTAGTTCGCAGCCACTTTGATTATAGTGCAATTGTATACATGAACATAAGCCCAGTTCTATTGAAAAAATTAGATGTAATACAAAATATGGCGTTACGCATTATTAGTGGTGCTATGTGTACAACTCCTATAAATAATATGGAAGCAGAGACTTGTATACAGCCTTTATGTATAAGGCGTTTATTTGCTACAGAGAAATTCTGTTTAAAAGTCTTAGCAATAAATAATGATATAGTTAGTAGTAGGATCTGTTTACCTGAGGTTCTGCAATCGTCCTTACAATCAACTCCTTATGTTTCGGCAGCGGATATCCTTAACAGTCAATATCCTTTAATCACCCGGGTTATGGGTTTTGTCACTGATTTGTCTGGAAATATGCACAAGAGTCAGTTATGGCCAGTATATGAATGTAAATATGAAGCATTAATATGTAAACTAAATGTAGATACTAGTTTAATTCTAGATGAAATTGATTTTAAAGAATATTGTTCTAATAAAACTAATAGTTTATATTTGTACACAGATGGGTCAAAGTCTTTGAATTCTGTAAAGTCTGGTTATTATGACCCTCAAAATAAGACAACTAAATGTTTTAACTTGGATCAAAATTGTAGTATTTATACAGCAGAAGCATATGCAATTTATCAAACTCTTATGTATGTACAAAACTTGAATAATATTGAACAATACAATGAAATAATAATAGTTTCTGACTCTAAAAGTGTACTATTGTCATTACAAAATTTCAGTTTTAATTATAAGGTCAATTATATTGTGTATAAGATTAGAAATATTGTATATAATCTCAATATTAATGTGACTTTTAAATGGGTACCGTCTCACAGAGGTATCAAAGGCAATGAAGTGGTTGACAAAGCAGTCAATTCTAATCACGATGAAGATCATAGCAACATATGCAAGATTCCTTTTACTGACCTATACACGAATTTAAAGAACGATAAAAGACGACTATGGAATGAATATTACAAGGATGTTTCGAAAATGAAAGGAAGATGGTATGCAGAGATCCAAAAAGACCTTCCAATCAAACCATGGTATCATAACCATAAGGATGCCAATGAGCGAAAATATATAACCACAATAAATCGCCTGAGATTTGGACACTGCCAAACGCCTGCCCATTTACATCGCATGAAGATAACTGACAATAACAAATGCACTTACTGTGAAGCTGATGGGGCAGACTTGACCCATATTGTTATGAGATGTCCCAAATTTAATATGCAGAGACTAGCTCTTGTGGCTGATATACGAGAAGCTTTGAATACAGAGGAGGAGGAGAACGAGATCACGAACACTTCGGCTTCGGATGCCTTGGAAGAAACGGTTGAATCGGTTGATTCAAACTTGATGTCAATGCCTGATTTGCCTGCACAGATAATGACAGCTGACACCTGTCATCCTCGGAATGCTGTACCCCGCCGCGTTCAAGATATTTTAGCAAACCAAAAACTGTATAAGTGTTTATTTAATTTTATATCAACTACTGTTGAACAAATTTAATGATTTTGTGTTTTTATCTGTAATTATTTTAGTTTAGTTTATTATTTTCTGTTTTTATTGTATGTTTGTATGCCTATGGACTTGTTTCCGGCGAATAAATGATTTAAAAAAAAAATAAGTCAATGGGCAAAACGTTTTCCTCATTAATCTCCTGCCTGACAAAAGGGCAACAGGTTGAAATCCCTGTTACATAATAATACTACAATAAAAATTCCTTAGATAAACAATAAACGGACAAGATAGTGTGTGTGTCATACATGACATACAAATACAAAGCAGAAAACTGTCCGCATTTTGTTACCTGTCAAACCATTTGAAGTGCAACTTAAAGACAACCATTGCACCAATGAATGAAGATACAAAACTTCTACGAACTTATTCAAAATAAGAGTTCAATGGTAGAAGAGGGATGTTAGGTATTTGTCGAGACGTTTCTTTTGCACTGACACTCCATCTAGTTCTTCATTAAAATATCGTTGAACAATTCAGAGGTCGTTCACTCCGTCAGTATTACATTGTACTGCATTAATTATGCCAATTTATACTAAACTTGAGGTGTGGCGCACCTACACAAGTTTAATCTGTGCCCACGCGGTCCTGACCTATCCCAATGTGATTAGTTGCACTCAGAACGGTCACGCTGCTGATTTGATGGAGATCTTTTACCCCTTGTTGTTTTAAGTTACGACTGAAAAGGGGAGTGATGTAAGTTGGTGCGTATTTGTTATAGGTAAATGTACTACTCGTTAATCGATAGTGTTCTTATCTATTTGTAGGAGCAGTAGGTATCCTTTAAGTATTTTTATTTTGGCTTAATACAGCTAAACTTGTATTTAGTTTAGAGACTTAAATACTTTTTTATTTGATTTTGTCTATTTCATTTATTGGAGAACAAACAGAGGCAAGCACATAATAAGATTTCTTAAAATTAAATTAAATTATGAAGGTGAATTTACTGTTAAAGTTTTGCAATTTCATAGGTACAACAATATTTTATTTTATTTTATTTAAAACGTCAGAGGGATTTTAGGCAGACGTTCTTCATTGATAAAATGAGTACGAACCTATAAATAGCAGAGGTAGATAATAACTTGAATGCATAACGAGATATAACAAAAACAATTGAACTTCGATCTTGACCCGTAGCTCGTAAAATTGTTTTTGATATCGTTTACGTAAACAAATTTGGCATCGCGCCAGGCACTCGCAATGCGCACTAAGTAATTGTATTTTATTAACATCACATCACGACCCACCACGTCCCCACTGCTGGAGCACGGGTCTCCTTCCAATGAAGGAAGGGTTTAGGCCTAGTCCACCACGCTGGCCTAGTGCGGGTTGGTGGTTTATTAACATAAATACCTCGTTTTATCTTCAACCCTAGCATTTGAGAAAGAAATGCACATTTCAAAGCGGTAAAGTTGTTTGTAAAACGTTAACCGCAAATGTAGTAAGTAATTTGATCATAATTATTGCGAAAATAATGGGATTTACAACTTGGTAACTGATAGCTTCTAATTTAGACGGATCTAAAAACAACAAAAAAATCAGCCGTTTTCATATGAGATTCCGTGTTCACTTATTTTATGACCTAAATATGTGATCTCTGTTAATCCGATTTTACATTTTTTTCTATTCAATTTTATATTGATTTCACGACATTTTTGTAGTACTTTACGCAGGCGTAAATCATGCTCTTCTTTGTCTTTACCGTAGACAAGCAAATCATCAATAAATTGACAAACACCGTCCAGGCTATCTAGGTGCTCTAGGAGCCTTTTGTGGAAAACTTCCGAAGCTGATGAAATACCGAACGGCATTCTTAAAAATTTATATCTACCGAACACCGTATTAAAGGTACATAAGTCAGTACAATCATCATGTAACTTCAATTGCCAAAATCCTAATTTCGCATCTAACGTGCTATATACTAGTGATGTAACGAATGTGTGTTTTTGGACATTCGCGAATGCGAATGCGAATGCGAATATCTGATATCGACATTCGCGAATGCGAATGCGAATGCGAATATTCAGTTTGTGTTAAAATTTGGGGCCATTTGCATGGTTTGGTGACTATCTAGTGCTGGACGAGGACATTCCGTTCAAGACGCATTCCGAATCAGACTAGCCAATAATTGTCGCAGTTTTTTTTAAAGTACACTTTAGTTAGCCCCGTAACTGTTACGACACATTGCGACTGTGTGCGGTTTCTGAGGACGACTTACACGAAACATTTAAAATATTTAAATCTATGGCTGTCTTGCTCTGACACTTTAGGGTTATTGGTAAAGTCTACTTTATCACCTCTATCACCTCTTGAAAGGATCAGGTCTACCTGATCCTTTCAAGAGGTGATAGAGGAAGACATTTTCAGTCGATTGAACCCTATAATGCATTGTCCGAAACTTAACCATTTCTAACATATTGAATATGTAAGTTTTTTTATGTTTTTCAAAAAATTTAAGCTTAAAACTGAAAATAAAAAAAAACTATTTCAATAACTTTTTTGGTTGTTTTGCATAAATAAGTCACACCTAAAATTAACTAATTTAAAAAATCAAATGTGCATTAATTGACTTAAATTAGACACAATACCTCAAAATAGTTAAACATTAAAAAAAATTTTCAAAACGTAAAAACAAATAAGTTAAATTAAAAAAGAATGTCATATGACAATTTTTTGTGCACTTCAGCTTAAAAACATTGTCAACTTATAAGGTTTCAAATAAGATAATAATGATAATAATAATAATAATGTCCTCCTAGCCGAATTTCGGCTACAGCGGCCAATCTCAATTGAGATCAGCCATGTACGCAGGAGTAGATTATAGTGCACAAGTGTGTGCGCAGTACACAGGAGCACTCTCTGTTCCATCACTCTCATAACCCAATGGGACGGATTGACCGACACGACTGGAGAGAGCTAGGCGCAGGACCGACTGCTTTACATGCCCATCCGACAGCATGGATCGTTTCACTGTTTCGGACAACAGGTGATCAGCCTTCTATGTCCTAACCAAACTTAGAACCACAATTTAGAAACACAAATTGATGGTCCCACCCGGGAATCGAACCCAGGACCTCTGGGTCATGAAGCGAAGCTTCTACCACTAGACCACAGAGGCAGTTCAAATAAGATATTTCAATATCAAAACGATTTAGGTATCACTAAGATATGGCCAAAACAACCAGAGAAATCGGAGAAAACTCAATAGAGGTTTCCATACTAAAGTCAACAGGACTGAAAACAATCACACTTTTTACCTTTAAATTGGGCTAATATTGTTAGTTTTCCTATTGAATTTTGTCCGCCTGTGCTGGTTGTTTTGGCCATATGTTGGTGATACGTAATCGATTTGATATTGAAATATCTTATTTGAAAGCTTATAAGTTGATAATGTTTTAAGGCTGAAGTGCGTAAAAAATTGTGGTATGATATTCTTTTTAAATGAAACTTTTTTTTTACGTTTGTGAATATTAAAAAAAAATGTTTAACTCTTTTGAGGTAAGTATTATGTCTAATTTAAGTCAATTAATGCACATTTGATTATTTTACAATTTTTTATGCAAAACAACTAAAAAATATTGAAATATGGCTAGTTTTTATTTTTATTTTCGGTGTTAAACATAACAATTTGACAAAAAAATTAAAAAAAAAACTTAAATATTAAATATTTTAGAAATGGTTAAGTTTTGGATAATGCAATATAGGGTTCAATCGACTGAAAAAGGCCTTCCTCTATCACCTCCTGAAAGGATCAGGTCTACTTGCAAATAACCCTGTACAGTCAAAATACGCTTTTTTATTATGTTTAGGTCTTATGAAACTATTTACTATAATGTGTAAAGTTTCATTTCCCAAAGTAAATAAATAATACCAAATGATAAAGTAAGACTGGAAATGTGATTAACAGGTTAACTTGTAATAAAAAGGTTATAGACGAATGGATTTAGATTTTGTTAACCTATCTACCATTATTTTCAAATAGTTTTTTAATAAGTACTGATATTCGCAAACATTCGCACAAAATTTTGCGAATGCGAATGCGAATATCCAAAAAAATGCGAATATTCGCGAATGCGAATGCGAATATTCGTTACATCACTACTATATACCTTAGAACCTGACAACTTAGATGTGATTTCATCAAGTGTGGGAAGTTTAAAATGTTCACGTTTGATTGCCCTATTCAGGTCTTGCGGATCTAAACACACCCTAAAATCACCGTCCGCTTTTTTAGCTAGCGTCATACTGCTGACCCAATCGGTAGGTCCCTCAACTTTAGCAATAATGCCTTGTTTTTCCATATCTAATAACTTATTTTTAAAACTTTCTTTAATAGCAATTGGCATTTTTCTAGGAGCATGAACTACCGGTTGTATATTATCTTTTAAAAGTATTTTGTAACTGCCAGGCAAACAACCTAGACCCTCAAAAACATCTGGGTAATCGTCTAATATCCTTTCACTATCATTTTTGGAAGTAATCGACATTATTCGCTTAATTACATTCAGTTCCTCACACGATTCTCGACCTAAAATAGCAGGTGAATCAACATCGGCAATAACAAATTTTAGTATGTAGGTTATATTTTTGTGAGTAATTTTTAAACTACACTTACCTAAAACGTGTATGCTAGCCCCAGAATATCCACGTAATTTCATAGTTGTGTTTGTCAACTCACTTTCTAAAACACCTATTTGATTCAAATATCTTTTAGGCAACACATTTACGTCAGCCCCAGTGTCCAGTTTAAAATTAATAGGTTTATTATTTACATACAAAGTGGCAGACCACAAATCATCGGAATTAATCTTATTAATTACCTGATCGGATGAATTCCCATCGATTTCATACAATACTTGGCACATTTTCGCATAATGATTATAACGGTTGCACTTATTGCACTTTGCACCATACGCGGGACACTGGTACATGTTATGACTCATACCGCACTTGTAACACACACGCGAGGATCGCGCAGGAGGCGGCGGCAGCGGCGATGGGGCGGCGGCCGAGGCGGCGGCGGGTGCCGGGTCTCCGTGCCCGCGCCCTCGCGCCCTGCCTCGCGCCCGCCCGCGCCCACGCCCGCGCCTGCGACGCTCACGTACTCCCTGCTGCATCCAATCCACCGATTCCGTATTTTCTGCACTATTGCCTGTGCAATTGCCGCAACATTTATTATTTATCTCGTTCACGTGATGCGCTGAAACCTCGGTATTTATATTCGTAGCTTGCACCCTTGATAGTTCGGCTAGCTGGCAAATATCTAACGCCTTTTTCAGCGTTAAGTCACTCTCTCTAAGCAAACGTTCCCGTAATGAATTATCATGGATTCCACAAATCAAACGGTCCTTGACAAGGTCGTTACAAAGATCTTTGAACTCACATTTGGCGGCCATCTTATTCAGTTCGAAGACATACTGTTCAACGGATTAAAATTCCTTTTGTTCTCGGATAAAGAACTTGTGACGTTCTACTGTTAAGTTTTTCTTCGGTAAAAAGAAATTATCAAATTCTTTTAAAACTTCGTCGACTGTGGTGCATTTTGTTTTGAATGTATCGTGAACTTCTCTGCACCTTGGGCCAATTATATGCAACAAAATACTAATTTGCACCTTTGCATCTTTTTTGGAAAACTCGCACGCCTGATAGTATATTTCAAAAGACTTTTTCCACTCTTCCCATGATTTGCTTAGGTTTCCCGAGGTTACATTTGTAATATTGTTATCAAATTGGAATGGTAACGGCGGTTTTAATACGGCTTCCATTTTGAATCTGCACCGAGTTTATTTTCTAATTTACTTTTTAATCTTATTTATTTATACTGTTTTTATTAAATTTACCACACGTCTTATCACTGCGACCACTGTATATTCGGGATTTATACGTGTTTAAACACTCACGACGATTTAATTAGTTCCTAATACCGGCTGCGCCATGTCAAGACGGGCGTGAATCAAAGACGATGACTCGGGTTAGACTGGTTTATTCTATAAGTGCATGCTACCCACATCATTACAATATTGACAATCTCCAAAACTCTGGTTCATGTTAATTCCTATAGGTATATTTGCCAGTGTCGCACCTAAGAACGTCAAGTTAACATGAAATTCAGCGCTGTGATTGGATGTACTGTCCTTGAATAGGACTTAAGCTCATGCTAGATTTACTCAAGTGAGAAACGCCCATAAGATTTTAAAAGCTGCGTCGATCATTGCAAATGTCGGAATAATCCTGCAGGCAATATAAATTGAAATGAAGATATTATGCAGATTGCTAGTCTGATTTATCGTCTAGACTTCTAGACTAGATCACAGGCTGGTTGCTTGTTTTTTTTTGACACGATCTAATAAATATTACGCACTCGCACTAAGCCACCTGCATTCGGTGTGCATGTTTTCGAGAAGTGAAAACTAAACGCAAATTTGTGTCATCATCATCACGACCCATCACGTCCCCACTGCTGGGGCACGGGTCTCCTTCCAATGAAGGAAGGTTTTTAGGCCTAGTCCACCACGCTGGCCTAGTGCGGGTTGGTGGACCCCAACACAAGGAAGCTTATGCTGTGAGAGTTGTCGGGTAAGTCGGGTTGCCCGACTGTCAGATGTTTTCAAGCCGCCCGAAGGCCTCTGACTAGGCTTAACGACTGCGTGCCGTCCGAAGCACGGAAGCGTCCAGAAAAGAACCACTTGAAATCGGTCACCCATCCAATGGCTGCCCTCTGCACGCTAAGCGAGAGATTTTGGAACCGATCGAGCAGGAAAAAGAAAAATATTCCCAATCATCCTTTTATGCAAACAGCTGACAAAACTAAAGCATTTTAAAGTTTCTAACCTTTCATAAGCAAATATTTCACTCAAAGCACGATAACTGTTAAAAGAGTAATAAATTCTTCACATTCGTTCACTTAAATCGGCAGGTGCTAGCGAATATTAAAGGTACATTTCATGTAATGTAAGCCATTGCAAATGCTATTTCTTTGAAAACAGCTGCTTGAATATTCGTAATTGGTTGTGAAGCTATTTGCTTATTCCGTGTACACCTTTTAGAGTAAGGAAGTAAAATAGCATAGCAATTCTTAATAAGGTCTTAATGGATATTTACTTTCAATAAGCTTAGCTGTAACCAAAATTTGAGAGAACAGAATATTGCTCTATATCGTTTTATTTTTGCTCTAAATTATTTTACGCATTATATTTTGTAGCGAATAAATTCAAAAACTACTAGACTTCCATTCGACGGATTTCATTCTAATTAGCCTACCCGTGTAAGACAGAACAGGAACAGGTAAAAGCACTTACGAGTAACTTAACGAAGCGTACCTCGCTTTATTTAGTTCGTCTTCAATACAAGGACACTCTGGGATGGCTGTATCTCTATGTGTCGAAAAACCGATGGTAACATTAAAAAAACATTCGGCATTCGCAAGTTCCTTTACCAGTGCAGCGATCACAGGATTCGAAACTATTTTCGAATCTACAAAAACATATGTCACTTTTGAAACTTTCAAATTTGCCTTACATTTTGACAGTAACAGTAGACGATACTGTTATTTTTCCATATGTTTGTGTAGATTCAAAAATAGTATCGAATCCTGTGATCGCTGCACAGGTGAAGTAGGTACCTACACTACGGCTGGCCACTCGGCCTTCGGCAGCTGTCCCGTCTTGACCCGGAATCGCTGGAGCATCACATGTGACGGCTACTTGTCCCCGACGGGGGCCCGTTTCGTATAACTTACAGCGGCTATATATACGCTAGATTGGTAAATGTCACTACCTATAGTACCTATATAACAAATTAATGTAAAATATGTACACTTGTCCAAAATTAATATAATGCACATGCATAT
Source organism: Plutella xylostella (assembly GCF_932276165.1). Taxonomy (NCBI): domain Eukaryota; kingdom Metazoa; phylum Arthropoda; class Insecta; order Lepidoptera; family Plutellidae; genus Plutella; species Plutella xylostella. The sequence continues at coordinate 7,809,027 of NC_064000.1, read as the reverse complement.
CTTCACACCCGAATCATTAAATCGTAAGAGCCTTAAAAAAACACCTGCATTTTGCACCTTGTTCGAAAGTAATAGGTGAGTCAATATCATGTGTCACATAATCGAAAACAACCGATCTGTCAAAGATTTCTATGCGCATTATCAATTTTGGAGCACTGTACCCAGTGTGAATTGTAAGATAGCATTGATATTTTTTACTTATTCACGAATTTTAATTAAAATTATATTGTTAATATTTTAAATTTTGCAATCCCTTTCGGGTAGAGTATAGCTAAGAAACCTTAAATATAATTATTATCACCTATGTAACCTATATTCAGCAAATTAATGCCTTTGACTTTGACTTATATCGCGGTTCGCCACAAATACGGCGCAGTGATTGGTGGAACGCGTGTAAATTAGTTTATTAACGTTGATAACGAACCCGTGTAGCGGCAGCAGACCTGACAGCGTGTTTTTAAGATTCACTGCAGCTTCTCTTGATACATACAGGGTGTTAAAAACTAAGCCGATAGGGGGTGAACGGATGAGATCCTTCTTAACATCTTTTGTTGTACCATTTTGAAATTGCGTCCTTGGAAACTATGTTGGGCGGTGGTTTACAAATAAAGTATATAAAAGGTATAGATATAAACATTAGAAAAATCCCTCTCCCCGAGAAGATTCTCGACTTGCCATTGTAAAACAAATTGTCAGTTTTATGAAACGGTCACCTAGACATTTGATACGAGAAATTCGCATGCCAAGGTGTTTCGTTTCCATCTTTCATATTATATTTGCTTTCTTTCTATCGTTAGTATATATATTTGTGTTAAGAATACCGAATAACGGTGTTAACTAAAATTAAATCTATATTTTTTATATTTTAAACCAATGTCAAATCCACAAACTGTCCTCAAACTTTTTCATTTATACAAAAAAAAAACACGCACTCACGCCTCGTACTTATGTACTCCCTTGCGGGGTAGGCAGAGGTGCATTGCTGCACCCACTTTTCACCAGAGTGTTATGTTAGTCCCAATGTAATAGGGGGCGGGCCTATTGCCATTTTACGGGCACATCCAAGACCCGAGAACAAATATCTGTGTTTAAACAAATATCTGCCCCAGCCGGGAATCGAACCCGGGACCATCGGCTCAGTAGTCAGGGTCACTAACCACTACGCCATTCGGTCGTCTTTTTTCAATTATAAAATTTCACTTTAACATTAACTAATGCTACGCGCATATATGAACCTATGAATATGTATAGGGATATGATGAATTGATGATTCTTACAGAGTGTCAACCATATTGGAAGGAAGATCTGCCTCTTACATTGTTCTAACGAACTCTGTACCGCCGGTCCGGGGCGAAAGATAATCGCTAACCCACATACCACTGCGAATCTGATCTGGTACCGGCTTACGACAAAAAGCAGTTTACATTCGAGACGCGACGACACAGTGGTTGAGTAACGGGCTGGCAGTGCCGTGTGCGTGGGTTGCATTCCTACTGGGGGTGATTCTGCTAAGTATTCAAGCGTTACTAACGTTCATAAATTGTCAACTAACTTAAGGCTTTATTTTTTTACTTTTAAATGTCAATTATTATATATTTTTTGGTTCAATAACATAAAATTGGTTTTATGAATGTGTAAAGGTAAAATGAAACCACTGCAATATAAAATATTATCCCCGAATTCATAGAATATACTATGTCAGTTTGCTTTGGAATTGTAAGAAACTAATTCTAATCCTGTAGGTTGGCTGGTAGAAAATGCTTTTAGCATTAAGTCCACCTTTTGTACACTTATATTTCATATTTTTGCAATAAAGTATCAAATATATAAATAATTCGGGGTTATTCCCTTTTTCAACAAATGACTAATATATAGAAGATGACGATGATTTACGAGTACTGTTATTAGGTATATTATTAAAATATATTGTTTAAGGTAGTTATTTTGGTAATTTCAGAGGAAACCTAAACGTTTGCCTATCGAAGAGTCTGCTCTAGTTGTTTAGCAGAATCGGCACCGTGGACACACTGTAACCGTATTTGTCTGTATGTAGTTTTTGTGCTAAATTGTATGTTTTTTTGTTACAGGTACGGAATGGCGATTGATGCGGTCAATTGAGCAGGAAAGATTTTTTTGCACTTTTTTTGTTTTTTTTTTTTAACTTTCTTGTAAGAGGTTTTTCCACTTTTTTCTACTTTATACAATATACTTACTCGACACATACTAGTTTTGTTCACAAAAGAATATATTAAATCGTTATTTGAATAAACCGTAATTAGGTACTACTTTTCTGATTGTTGGCATTGAAAGTGACATTTATAAATATAATGGTACTGAACCCTTCTTGCGCTAGCCCGACTCCCACTTGGCCGGTATTTTACTATAAGCTCTTCATTATGTCAAACGTCCATTGCATTCAGCAATTCGCATGGCGAAACGTTTTTCTCATTAATTTTCCGCCAAAAAATCAACAGGTTGAATCCTTGTTACATAATAATACTACAATAACAATTCCATAGATTAACAATAAGTGAACAAGATGACACATTCTTTCAGCACAAGCTTGCTTGTCAAACCGTTTTGAAGTGCAACTTAATGACAACCATTGCACCAATTAATAAAGTCACAAACCTTTTACGAATTAATTCAAAATAAGAGTTCAGTGGTATAAGTTGCATGTTATTTGTCGAGACGTTTCTTTTGCACTGACACTCCATCTAGTTCTTCATTAAAATATCGTTGAACAATTCAGAGGTCGTTCACTCCGTCAGTATTACATTGTACTGCATTAATTATGCCAATTTATACTAAACTTGAGGTGTGGCGCACCTACACAAGTTTAATCTGTGCCCACGCGGTCCTGACCTATCCCAATGTGATTAGTTGCACTCAGAACGGTCACGCTGCTGATTTGATGGAGATCTTTACCCCGTATTATGTTGACTTACGACTGAAAGGGGAGTGATGTATAAGTTTTATTTTTTATTTTATTTTTATTTTTATTTATTAGGGAAGACAAACAGCCATACATTGAAAATCTTATAAATAACATAAGTAAAAAAGAAATATAAATGTACAGCCCACAGCGTCATCCACAGAATTATAAAATAAAGAGGTGTCAAGTTGAGAGGTTATATAAAATTAAATCAATTAAATTAGCGATGACAAAAAAAAACAATAGTTACCTACTATACTTAATATAGATATACTTAATATTCAAAGAAACCTGAGACTATGATAATGTATCGATAACATTTCTTTTAAATGAAGATATGGACTGGTGAAATATGTCAATATTTATAAAAAAATTGTTGTAATTATTTACCATGCGACAAAGAGGTGCGCGCTTACCTGCATTAGTTTTACTATGTGAAGTAGAGAATAGTTGGTAGGCGCGAACCTCCCGACGGAGAACTGTTCGTGGTATTACATAGCAGAGTTTATTAGTTAAGTCCATACAGTCGTACTTATTGTGGCATATACCATACAGTGTCATAGCTTCTAGTAGGGTACGTCTATCTTCCAATGTTTGCATTTTATATTTTACAAGAAGCCTACTGTAAGATAAAGTACCACGGTGGCACCTAAAATGCATAGCACGCAAAAACTTTCTCTGCACTCTTTCAATAATCTCCCTATATTTAATATACAGCGGATTCCAAACACACACGGCGTATTCCAGTTGAGGTCTAATTAGGCTTTTATACAGGGTGTTGCAAAAAGGGTATATCAAGCCGAAACCAGCATGTGCAGCATGTTATATCTAAGCCCGGGAAAGAAGTCAGAATCTCAAAATACGTTACCGTTTTTGAGTAATTAACGTCCAAAATTTTACTCGAAAACTGGGTACCAACAACCCTATCGTGACACAGTGACCTACATATCAACGAGTGTCAACGACCTTATAAAATCACGTACCTATGGAAACCGATCCGTTCATTTTTAAATATTTTATTCTTTAAGCCCGCGCTACACTCGCGCCGCGAAAGCGTAAAATGCGAGTTCACGCCGGTATTTATTTTTACTTGTCTCTAATATTACGTAAATAATAGACAGTGAAAGAAAAGACTTAGTAAAACTATTTCTGTTTATTTAATTGGGTTATGAAATCCGACGAAATAAAAATGCCGGAAACGGGAACGGGTCTTCGACTTACTGGTTACTGGCAACATCGTAGTTTATTATTTTTTCTATTGGCAACAAGGCAACAATATGGCAACGGGTGGAAAAATTGCTTTCTGCTTTTTTATGTTTACTAAATAATATTACTAGTAACTAATTTGGAAGTTCATAGGAATAATTATAATCGAGATTCAGTGCGGATTTAAACTTTAGCATAATTAAACCGAAACACTTGGAACTTACACAAGTCAGACCGATTTAACCTTTTTCTCGTGGTTCAAGTGTTTCGTTGTTTTTCGTGTTAAGTATTACTTCAAAACAGTTAGTATTGTGAAAGGGGAATGTGATTAATGTGATTATTTGAGGCTGCGGTGGTTCATCAGATGTCTGTGAAGAGTTGAAGATGCAGTGTTGTGTTTGTTGTGGAAAAGGATTGTTGTGAAAATGGATTGAACTTTGGAATTAACTAGGTATGTTTTTCTTTGATTGTATCCCAATAATGTTCTTGTTGCAATGTTTCAAAACTAGGGAGGTATAACGTACAAATTCCAAACATACTCTTGTGTTTCTAATCAGTAATATTTCTAATTTGCGGCCTCCGATTTATCATATGTTTTTGAGGTTATGTTTTTGTTTACAATAAACACGTCAGCTTTTGACGTAATGATATTAGAACGTAGGGTTGCCAAAAACGATACAGACTAAAATATGGATTAAATTTTGTATGGGACGATAAAAATGTCGTGCGCCCGATTCCAACATCGAAAACGTTATCTCCGGGATAAGTTGTGTGGACCCTTTTCGGCTTAATATACCAATTTTGCAACACCCTGTATAGATGAAGATAAGTAGAGGGTTGATGGAAGTCGTGAGAAGCACGCATTATGAACCCGTACAATTGATAAGCTTTATTAACAATCTTTTCAATGTGTAAATCTAAATGTAGTTTTCGATCAAATAGTATACCCAGGTCTCTGAGCGAATCAACTCTCTCCAGAGGCGCGCCGCAAAGAGAGTAGGTAAAATTTATATTTGTTACTTTTTTTGAGAAAGTTATAAAATTGCATTTGTCTAAGTTAAGTTTAAGTTTATTTTGATCGCAGTAGACGCTCAGACGATTTAAGTCTTCCTGAAATAAATAACTGTCGTTTATGTTGTAAATGGGTTTGAAAGCCTTAAGATCATCTGCGTACATTAAAAATTTTGAGTTCAGAAAGCATTGTTTAATGTCGTTGATAAAAAGAATAAACAAGAGGGGGCCTAGAATAGATCCCTGAGGGACGCCTGAAGTAACTACAATTGTATTTGACTGAAACCCATTTATTAATACTCTCTGACGTCTATTGGTTATGTAAGACGCAAACCAACGAAGCAAGTCTCCGCGTATGCCATTGTATGCGATTTTATCCAATAGAAGTCTGTGGTCCACCTTGTCGAAAGCCTTGCGGAAATCTGTATAAACAGCGTCCACCTGTATCCTGTTATCCATATGTTCAAATAAGTAATTAGCAAATAAAATAAGATTTGTTGTCGTGGAGCGCTTTCTGACAAATCCGTGTTGCTCTTGAATTAGTGCATTGTGGAGGATAGGGTATATTACATCGTGAACCAGTCGTTCGAATAATTTCGACAAGGTGGACATTATGGATATAGGTCGGTATTTACCTACTTCATTTTTATGACCACCTTTATGGACAGGTAAGGTAAGTTGGTGCGTATTTGTTACAGGTAAATTAATCTACTCGTTAATCTAAAGTGTTCTTATCTATTTATAGGAGCAGTAGGTATCCTTTATTTTGGTTTAGGCTTAAACTTAAAACAGTCATGAAAAATACAAGTTTAGAGAATTACATACTTACTGTTAAAGATCCGGAGAGGGACTTCTATTTTTAGCAATTCCATGCATAGGTACGAGTACTACGATATTTTATTTTATTTAAGACGTCAGAGGGATTTTAGGCAGATGTATTCTTCATTGATAAAAAGACTCTGAACCTATAAACAGCAGAGGTTATGATAAAAACTTAAATGCATAATCAGATATAACAAAAACAATTGAACTTCGATCTTGACCCGTACCTCGTAAAATTGATTTTGATATCGTTTACGTAAACAAATTTGGCATCGCGCCAGGCACTCGCAATGCGCACTAAGTAATTGTATTTTATTAACATAAATACCTCGTTTTCTCTTCAACCCTAGCATTTGAGAAAGAAATGCACATTTCAAAGCGGTTAAGTTGTTTGTAAAACAAACCGCAAATGTAGTAATTTGATCAAAATTGTTGCGAAAATTATTGCGGATTTATAACTTGGTCACTAACAGAAGAGCTTCTTATTTAAACGGATCTAAGGGAGGCTTGCACAACAAAGTTAATCAAAACTAAAGAGGTCATAGATTTAATTTTGAATAACTATTTTGTGCAAGCGGGTGGCTTAAAAACAACAAAAAATCAGAAGTTTTTATACATAAAAACTTCTTGTCTGCGACTGTTTATTGCTATAAATTTTAGTTTCAACTTAATTCGGAAGACGGTCTCTTGTATACAATAAACAAGTACCTATAGATATTAATTCAATTTGATAGACGTGTGTTGATTGGCTCTTTCATAAACTTATCACAATATTGACACAGACATAATTAGAAACCGCAACATTCTATCTTACTAAGCGCCCGCGATGCTAACCTCTTCAACGTGTCAAAGATTCAAAGGTCAAAGCAACGTCACTTCTATTTGTGTAACATAAACTGTGCATTTAATCTTTGACCGATGACAGCACACAAAGTCGGCTAAATATAATCTGTGATTGATCTAACATCTAATAATAGGCGGTCATGTGTCACTTGAGATTATAAACGATTTAGGGCGGATTCGGCCAACGTCGAGTAACTTTTTACTCACGAGTAAAGTACCAGTTACTCGCGAGTAAGCAGATTTTGCATTCTACCAAACCTGAAACCAAGATAACTAGCTTATCCCAAGAATAAAATGTTATACCGCCAAAATTGACCGTGTAACGAGCTTATCCGAGAGTAATTTTGTAATGGCGGCAGCACATCAGCTGATTAGAAAACCGTCATAATGACATATAAACACATCTGTCAAAACATAAACAAAAGTACGTTAAAAGGCAAAGTCTCAGAATAACAACAGCGAATAAAATATTAAAACATAAACAATTTCATACTTTTATAATCCATTCAAACTAAGTTGGCATGTCATTTCTATTGCATGCTTTGAAACGCAGCTATTTTTATTTTAGTTGCATTACAGTTTCGTTCCTCGTTCATTCAATTTAATCATGGTATAACTTGGTAGAATGCAAATGTACTTATCCTAGATATTTACTCGCGTATAATTTTAATTCCGGTATAGTTATTCTCGTGTAACGTGATGTTTGGACGAATTCACCCTTAACCAAAGAGCATAGGTAAATAAATATAACTAACCATTTAATTTACTACGCCTTCGCTACTGTATTTCGTAATTGGTTTTTTGTATTTATTTACTTAAGAAATTGAAAGTGGGCTGGTAAGTCAGTGGCTGATTTATCTGGGCTTGTTTAATGTGTATATATATATATATATATATATATATATATGCCAGAAGACCGCCTTTCGAATTAAGTTGAAACTAACACATTTACTATCATGACGTAGGTATGAGGCTCATTTACCATATAAAGAAAATAATACTAGGTACGTAATATTTTATTTATTCGGTTACGGATACCTATAAAACTTAATAAAATAAAATCTATTCATTCTAAAATGAGTTCTCTACTTCACCACGATGGATGGACATACACAATATGAAACTTCCAGAAGTGTTTATTGTAAAGAACTAGAAAAATTTAATGAAATTAATTAGTCTATCACCAAATACAGATAAGACAAGCAGGTTTAACATAACCATTCATCTTACCGCTTGTACAATTAGGTTATCGATCCATAATAATTTATTGCATTATTTATCGACCTGTTATTATGAGTTATGGATTTATGATACGATCGTTATTATTCTGAGTGAATCGTTATTAATAGATTGCTTACTTTGTCATCTAAGTAAGGCCTTTGCCATTATAGTCTAGTGGTAAAACCTCTTCTTTCACGCCCAGAGGTCCTGCGTTCGATATCCATGTGGGTCTATCAATTTGTTATTTCTATGTTTAGGTTAGGACATGGACGGCTGATCATGTTGTCTGAAAAGTGAAGCAATCCATGCTATCTGCTATTTTAAATGTTGCACTGTATACTGTACGTCTTACTGCTTAAGATGGGGTAAAATCATTAGTATGTGCAAATAAAAAAAAACTACTTTAATTAATAATAACCAGTCACTTTTTAATTAACTACTTATATCGTATACTTATATTATAAGAGTACATGTTTTATACATACTTAATAATGATATCTACATACCTAATTCATAATGATAATAATTACATACATACAACATAAAAATACTGCCAAGTCCAAGTGAAGTCATAATCATAAACAAGCTGTCAGAATCGTCGAGCGCCGGGCTAGCGAGTGAAAAAAACTGATTATATACATATAAAAAACGGAGCGAGTACCGGCGGCGTGACGGACACTTTCTCAGTGAAACCGAGAGCCAGTCAGACATGACAGTCGAGGCACGTCATTTACCTAACTAATTCATTAACCAGTACATACGAGCGTTTAGTAGCAAAATGTCCAATCGGCATAGTGTCCAATTTGCCAATTTTATTAATAAATGACAATATCTTAATAAGTCAAATTCGTAAAATGTAACATAACGTGCAGTTGTTATAACGGTGGAAAACTTAAACTTTTGACTATTAAGTTTAAAAACTGTCACTTTGACAGCTGTCATGAACGGGAACCGGGGAACAATCGGAAACCATGCATTAATAATCAAAATCATGCATGGCATTTTATTATTCTATTCTATTCTTAATTTTGATCATCGTCCTAATTCTGTAGATTGGTTGGACTATAGGAGTTAAGGTGTGAGGTACAAAGGTTTTCCACACAATGTTTATCTACGGGACGTAATGTTTACCTTTCTCACCTACTAACCTTCACAGATAAGATTGAAACCCTATAAAAGGGACCAACTTAAGCAGATGAGATCATCTTAAACTAATAGGTTCTATTATTATGAGAATTAAGATATTATTGTCACGAGTATTTTATAGGTACTTAACATGTAATGGCGTCATTATGCGCCAATATTTATAGTCATTTTGTCATGACAAGAAACACAATAAATGGCACGTGTAAAAATTGCACTTTTACTTTCGTATTATTTTTATTACTCACAACTACAAGTAGTAAGATCGTTTTTGTGACATTTTATAAGCACATTAAGAGCTGTCAGATAGAACGTACTGAAAGCACGATATCACAAGAGACAATAGATTATTATTTGATACTTTATTGCACAAATATGAAATATAAGTGTACAAAAGGTGCTAAAAGCATTTTCTACCAGCCAACTTACAGGATTAAATATCTATAAGTAATAATAAAAATAGATTTTTTACTACCGTAGGCTAGTGTGTTGTGTGTGGCGTGGATGAGGCCTATGCCCAGCACTCGTGTTTCCTAACCCTCCAGGGTGACTGGTAGATAGTCTACTAGTGCATATGTCTATATTACAGGGTTTCCCTAGTTTAGACATCAGAGGATACCGCATATATGGACTTAATAAATATGTGATTATGTAAAAACCTTATTGTTACAAGGAATATTTACATTATTAAATTAATTATTAAATAAACTATTATACTTCTATATATAAGTTCATTCTAGCAATTTGTAACTAGTATGTGGTAGGTACTTTTTGTGTAACTTTTTTGAAATAAAGTTTATTATTATTATCATGTAAATTTTATGCACTAGCTGATGCAAAGTTGCGCAATAAAATTATATGAACGTGCTACAATTTACATAATAATATAATATGAAATCTAATGTGACTTAGTTAATTTAAAACGAATTAATCCAATCAAATAACACGTCTACATATACGGTCTGTGCAAGAAGCAAAGGATACAAATTAATTTACGACCACCGACCAACCAATGGAGCGATTCTACTAAATGCATACATACGAATGGATGCCTGTGACACAAGTTTCAAACAAACTTGCAATGCAACGCTAAATATATAAATATTGTCTGCAATTGATGGAGTATCGGCCAGTGCGAGCCAAGACAAACAGTGCCAAGCAATTGGTCCACAAGTTGGACAATGTTTTACATATGAGCTGACGCCGCCGGCGCAAGCTTAGGCAAATAGACATGGGTGTTCATTTTGTTTGTGTATTTTGTAGTGTGACTGTGAGCCACTGCGAGCGGTCCCAGCGATGACAAGTCATGACCAATACGCCATCTACATATTAGGAATTTACCATGACTTACCATAGCTTGATCAACTAGCAGTATTCACAATTTAATAGAATACGGATAACAGAAAGTATGCGTGGACGAAGAGTCGCGACTCGCCTTGCAAAAACGTGAATCTTATTCTATAAAGTTATGATTTCCTGGTACTACAGCTGTATGAAGAAGCGGAGATGCGACCAGTGTGACCAGATTACGACTGCAATTCAAGTTAATGTGTTGTGTGTGTTTTTATTAAATTAGTTCGTAGTATGTAGTAGACGACTGAATGGCGTAGTGGTTAGTGACCCTGACTACTGAGCCGATGGTCCCGGGTTCGATTCCCGGCTGGGGCAGATATTTGTTTAAACACAGATACTTGTTCTCGGGTCTTGGATGTGCCCGTAAAATGGCAATAGGCCCGCCCCCTATTACATTGGGACTAACATAACACTCTGGCGAAAAGTGGGTGCAGCAATGCACCTCTGCCTACCCCGCAAGGGAGTACATTAGTACAAGGCGTGAGTGCGTGTTTTATGTAGTTGTATCGTTTAAGTATGATTGATTATTAATAAATTATTTGAAAAACTGGGACGTAAACGCAGTAAACTGCTACGATCCTATAAGATATAAGACATTCCAATCAATCCCCCCTAAAATTAGACATAGCCAATGCACCCCTAGTACTCCAAACAGTCTCTACGATATTTCATGCTATATAATATCACAGTTTTTCATTTAAATTTATTTTGTATACGAATTTTATAATATTTTCCCCGCGCGATTAATATCGTTCCATCTAGGTTGTGTTTCGCAATATTTCGTAGGCAAGTAAGTATAGTCAACCAGATTTTATATCTGTATGAATAAATACATACAGATTATTCTCAGAATGACTGAATGCAATGCGGGTCTCGCCTCGGTAATGTAATGTGTGCAAAAACACGGCTGCGTTTTGTAACCACGGGACTAATTCAGATGGATTAATGTTGTTTTTACTATCAAGAATGCCATTCTTGTCGCGTAGTGGATTAGAACGATGTTGTGACAGGTTTTTGTAAACGGTGGCTTTTTTTTTGTAAAAACTAACAGAACTGTACGATACGTGTTCATTTATTTATACGATAAGTACCTACCCACCTAAATGAAAAAAGGTTTAGATTTTTATCCCAAATCAGAGAAGCATAGGTCATTCATTATCCATCCACTTCGATGTGCATAAATTTATTTATACTTAGATAGTTTTTTCATTTTGCAATTTTCATTCAATAGAGCCCAGGGTTCATCTACGCATGATTTCATCTTGTTTACGGAGCATTTATCATTTACTAAATCTATGGTAGTTAGAGTAGGGGGCCGTCCATTAATCACGTGAGGTCGTTTTTCTCATTTTTTGACCCCCCCCTCCCCCCTGGTGATATTTGGCGAGGTTTTTGACCAACCCCCCCTCCCCCCCCTGGATCACGTGTATTTTTTTGGAAGTCTATGTAAAGGCAATTTTTGACTAGAAAAAATATAGGTCATACAACAAATTGTTAAATTTTTTGCGCCGTCCAAAATATCGGCTCAGAAATACCTAATTTTTGACAAAAAATTAATACACGTGATGTCTAACGAGAACCCCCCCTCCCCCCTCGTGATGTTTCGTGAGGTTTTCAGTACCCCCTCCCCCCCCCCCTTTGAGCCTCACGTGATTAATGGACGGCCCCTAGGTACTTCTGAAGTGCTCAAACATTTCACCAATACTATAGTAGGTAGCTGTCTCATTAACGTCGCAATAAATTATAGTTATCTAGACTTGCAAATTGAATGCAATTGTCTGGCAGTGATTGGAATCAACTCGATCGTAGCCCGCGTGGGTGCCGCTTATCAGCTCTCCATTGATGATACACACACACACAGTCCACTCCAGGACATGGACCTCCTCCATGAGGGCTAGCACGGGGCGCAAGACGTGACGAAAGTTTGGCAGCGCGCTCACTTGCACGCAGCCACGATAACGAGCGCGACGGATAACTTTTGTCACCTCTTGATGTACGCGTCTTGCGCCCCGTGCTAGCCTTGCATAGACTAGGTAGGTCAACGGGTATTGGCATAATCTCCACGCTAGGCAGGCGGATTGGAGACATCAAAGAGCACAGATTTTGAAAACCCAAAGAGTTAATATAATGTACCTAGGCCCCGGCCGGGCATCGAAAACCCCATCCTCCACTGCTGGATGTAGGGAGAGGCCCTACGACTACTTTGTTCTCATCCAGCCACTACCTGTTCCTGTCTGAGGTGATCAGTCCAGCTAGACATAGGGCGTCCCACGCTGCGCTTGCCTGTTTGTGGTCTCCACTCGACAAACGTATACTTACCCGTATAACAACATACGAACATCCGTTACCCCTTCCTTCCCTACCCTACCAGGGAACAAAGTCGTTCAAAATAAGTTTCCAGCTTTCAAAAAGCCCAAAAGACCTTAGAATATATCTGGGTGGTCCCGCTTGTTATCATTATCTCGAGACTGTTTATGATTCTCTTTAGTATTTACGAGCATGCTCTGATGAAGTGCACTTCATATTTATTATTTTACAAGTGCTGATGGTTAATATGTCGGCCGGTGGCCTATCTTGAAGTTTAGAACCGCTTGAACGTTGCCCGAGTGTTAGTAGAAACCATAGAATAACGAGTACTCTTACTATTCTATGGTACAAACAAACACACACGCGCGCGGGATATTGTTTTGATATTGGGCTAAGATTGATTTTTCCTTCATTATTATAGGGTAAATATCATTAATCGCATTTGAGTAGCAAGGAAGCACCTTTCCCTGGGCATGAAAAGAGCTATTTTCATGCCTATTTTCAGGCATATCTTCTTTCCGAACGTTTATTGCAGAAATTACGAGTCCATTCTTATCATTCGCATACAACATGCGTAGCCGGCATTACATTCTACTTTATTTAATATTCCGAAGTGTAGACCAGGTACAGTCAGCCATATTATAGCAACTACATAATACACTTTTGTACCTTGCCATTGCCAAACTAACAAACCACCTATTCATTCGAACGTTGACGGTTTGTGAGTTTGACTAGGTACAAAAGTACCACTTAGTATTAAGTTGTAGTACCTAGTAATAGTTCTTTGTCAGCACTATTTCTCACAGTTTTTTCAAATTCAGCTAAGTAATAAAGCCTCTGTTGTTATTGCTTCGCTTTCGTAATGGACAGTAACTCGCTTTACTTGGCCAGGTGAAGATATGAGGCAAAGTGAGCATTAAACTGATAATATCATGAGCAAGTTCACTCGACCATCAAGTAGGGGGCCTACACGTTGTGAACTCAATAGTTGTGTATGTGAGTAGGTTTTAGCTTTTACCGTGACACTAGATTAGAAACCGGCGATGACAAAAGAGGGGTGCTAGTCGTTTATCTGTACACACATAGCTCCGACCCAGGTGTAATAGATTCTGTCAGTAGTCAGTAGGGTTTTATTTATCTACAATTGTTCATATTAATTTGACGTAGGTATACATAGTATATTATATTACATTCTACAAACTACTGTCACTTCAGGAGGGTGATTCGTGTCACAAAAAACACCTTCGTTTTCATCTCGTTTTCAGATTTTTACGAACGAGCTATGAAATTGCGATTCACATGGCACTAAAAACAAGCTACATAGTAAGATCGTTTCGAGATCGCAAAATGAATGAACGGAATGGAGAATGACGCGATTCATGTCATTTTTTTTGAATTTTTTGATATCGCTTATCTGTCTTATTTTGACGTTAAAGCGATTTTAAACTTTCGAAAAAAAGGGTGAAATTGTTAGATCGTTTTCAGAAAAAATACCTACTACTAACAGTGAAATTGACCATGTACGCATCTCTCCAAGATCTTCAAGCCATTTTTCAGCCGGACAGCCGTCCCTACGAGATACGTTTCCATCTTTACCGAATTCGTAATTTTCCTTTATAGTAAGCTTGTATTAGTGATATTTATTTGATTGGCGGTTTTGGCCTGAGGCCCTTGCAGAATGAGGAAGAATATTTTAACCGAAAGCATACACATTCCCTCAGTGTGCAAATTGTAAGTTAATGAATTAAACACATTGTAATGCATGTATATTTTATTTATTGATAGAACTAATAAATTCTATGAATTATCACAAATACTAAAAAATATAGGTAGTAAAGCCATTATCTGTAGCTTTATTAAGTGGTAAAGGGACCTACTTTACCACTTAATAAAGCTACAGATAATGGCAAAGATTAAAGTCTTATTATTTTTCTCATATTCTCTCCTATAGGTTGGCTGGTACAAAATGCTTTTAGCCTTTTGTATAATTATTAATACTTATATATACAATATTTTGTTAACAATTATTACACTATAGGAACTTAGGTAATCAGTAATCATAGGTGCTCCTCTGTTTGTAGGAACAAAATTATTTAAAACAATTAGTGGTAGTATTTATTATTTTTGCATGGCAATTAAAAAAATATAGTTTCATTCATTTCACTCAAGCCATCCAAATACGAACTAGCGATATGAAAACGAGATCAAAGTATGTGTGTTATGAATCGCGTTTTTGAACATTGCGGATTTCATCTCGTAACTCGTTCGTATCGCTTTACAAATATTTCGGTTGAGATATGAATCGCGCCCCAGGAAGTGTTCTTTGACGTTTAACGAGGGGTTATATTGGAATATACTAACACCATAACCATAACCCATTAGTCACAAGAACACTATGTAAAAATTCCTTTATAAAAATAAAGTAGGTAATAACTGTTAATAAACGATTGTAAAATGTTATCATAGGTACTTGTTTTCTATCACTCAGAACATCCCTTTGTTTATTCCGCCCTAGCAACTATTAAAAGGTATTTCGTCTTTGTTTAAATAAAACTCTAGGTAGGTTGTCTAATAAGTATTTAATCTACCGAGTACGATACGGTATCTTTAGGCAATAGGTATACTTATCGTATACCTAATCTAATAAAATGTTTGTTAATAGAGCAATAAACTTTTTTAAACCTATCAAAGTAGTGATTATTAAATGACTTATTATGACGATATCTAATATACCTAAGTAGGTATGTATATTGTATATAGGTAGGTATTACGAGTCGAGAAAGTTTAGTTACATAGATATATTAAGTACTTACTTATAATTTTCTGCTATTTATGTAAATTAAATTAATTTATCGACATGGTATACGTACTCCAAAAATAGATTTAAAACTTTATTAAACAAGATTTATATTATGTTCTTAACAGACCGCGGTGGCAAAGAAGAAAGATATGGTTAATGAATTGATACTTATTCCATGCTTTGATTATAATATGTATAATCAAAGATTCCATGATAGAACTATCGATGAAAATTTCTTCCTTAATTAAAATTAAATGTATCCAAAATTGGCGGGCAAATTATATTCCTTTTTAACCGACTTCGAAAAAGGAGGAGGTTCTCAATTCGTCTGTATGTATTTTTTTTTTTTTTTTTTATGTATGTTCATCGATTACTCAGCCATTTATGGACCGATTTTGAAAATTCTTTTTTTGATGTATTGGGTTGAGCTCAGGGGTGGTCCCATTTTTTTTTCAGAATTTTAGTTCACCCCCAAGGGTGGGTAAAGGGGTAAAAACTGGGGTATAAATTTCCATTTTGGGCACTTATTAACCGATTCTTATGAAATTTATAACGTAAATATTGTTATTATAACAAAAAGATATGATGGTGACCTTGAGCTGATCTGATGATGGAAACGGAAGGCAGTCAAGGGAACTCCTCAACGGTATATAGCAACTACCTCGTGTTTGGGCTTGAATGATTCGTATTAACGAGTAGGACATATTGGTATCATTTGCATCTTACTTTTGATTGATAATTATTGCAAATAAACTAAAAATAATAAAATAAAATAATAATTTAAAAAAATTAAAAACCGACTTCAAAAAACCACTAAAACGTAAGAAATAATTTAAGGTTTAGACAAATCCTAGGTCACAGTATAAATATACCTAAGCAGGTACTGTTCTTTTTTGAAGTTGGTGCCATATTTCTTCAGATTAACTACTTTGTCACCGCACCAACATCAAAAAAGAACAGTACCTGCTTAGGTATATTTATACTGTGACCTAGGATTTGTCTAAACCTTAAATTATTTCTTACGTTTTAGTGGTTTTTTGAAGTCGGTTTTTAATTAAAACTTTGTTATCTAAAAATATTGCATTCTGAAGTGCTCAGCCGTTCAACACATTCTACTTACGCCTTCCTGGAGTATTGAACTGATATAAATAACTACACTGGAAGGAAGACACTCTAAAAGTAATAGTTGTTCTTATCGTGTCGGTAGAGTACACTAGAGCTAGCAGGGGACGCAAGACGCGCACGTCAAGACATTACAAAAGTTTTCATTGCGCTCACACACATCGCGCGCATTCGAGAGCGAGTGCGACGGAAATCTTTTGTCACGTCAAGAAGTGAGCATCTTGCGCCCCGTGCTAGGTGTGCAGATTGTTCTGGCGCTCCTTGAACGATTATGGCCGATGATGATGATGATGGATCACGTTGTATATTCAATTAGCTGATTTATTAATTGTCATAACGATTTATTTACATTGAATGAAACTTAGTAATGCCATTTCAATGACTATTTAACTTAATCCAATCAATGCCGAACAGGAAATGTTAATTGATAACAGCATTTAGTAATGGACGTTTTATTTTATTTAAATCATGTCATCATAGAATTGAAACCTTATGAATGCGAAAGTAATCCTATTATTCAGACATAAATGCTAAAAGGACGACCGCCGGATGGGTTAGTGGTTCTAAAGTGTCTCGTACTGCTGTGCTGGGAGTCCCGGATTCGATTCCCGACCGGGGATATTTTCTCTCGGGTCTTGGATGTTAAATGTTAGTGATGTGAACCTACCCACATAACCACCGTGCGAAGCTTGTACGTAGGTGGTCTGAAAAGTTTCCGACCTCAACGTGAAGATGGCAGCACAAATCAATTAAAGTCAGGGAATGTAACTGTGCATCTTTTGACAGCAACACTTCAAAGTTTCAGCCATTTTTGACGCTTGGTTTTTATTTTACAGTCGTTTGAGTGAGTCGATGTGAGCATTTCTGTGAAAATTGAAAAAATCGAGTATCGAGTTGTCTTAAAATATTGGTTTTTGAAAGGGTATACCCCTACCCAAAGCAAAGATGAGTTAGATTCTGTGTACGGGGACTCTTCACCGTCATTTACCACTGTAAAATTTTGGGCAGCCGAATTAAACGTGGCCGTAAGAGCTTCGGAGATGATGAACGTTCGGGACGTCCAAAAACTGTAACTACTGACGATAACATCGCTAAAGTTCTCCAAATGGTGTTAGACGACCGCCGAATTAAAGTGAGAGAGATAGCAGAGGCAATGAAAATGTCCAGAAAACGTGTTTATCACATATTAAATCAAGATTTAGGCATGAGAAGGCTGTCCGCGCGTTGGCTGCCGCGTTTGCTAACGTCAGACCAACGACGCGTTCGAATGAACATTTCCAATGCTCTGTTGGCCCAGTTTAGGCGCAATAAATCCGTGTTTTAGCGCCGCCTAATTCCTGTTTTACAGGCTATGTAGAAGAATAAAAATAAATTTTAAGAAAAAAAATCTTTTATCTATGTTAGGTCGGAAACTTTTCAGACCACCCACGTATATTATTGCTATATCCCTCTAATCTAGTGAACTAACTCTATCTTCAGGCTGTTATAAATATCCATGAACATCACAGAAATGTGAGACCTGCACCTGTAGAAATGTGAGGGGACATCTTACACACGGCCATCCGACCCTAAGCTAGGCTGAATCAGTGATATAGGTGTCGCACAGTTGATATATCTTCAAGATACATAGTACAATACACAATACCGTAAAACAGCCTCTCCTTATATCCTATCTAAAAAGGATCCATAAATCTTCTAACCATTAAAAAAACACCTAATTTGAGGAAATCGCGAATCAAACAGTTAAAAGGCGCGAAGATCTTTATTAAAGTAGCCGGCGGACTGCTGATGAAGACTTCCTCGGCAGCTGATAGTTACAGGTGATGAATGGATGTTGAACTGCAATAATGAAGCTTTTATCACAACCTCTGTTTATCGACAAGGTTACCATTTTAGTTGGTTAGTAAGAAGAACAGGTGAGACTCCGGGACTCATTCAGAAGTCCTAGCACGGTGCGCAAGACGCGCACGCTTAGACGTGACAAAAGTTTTGCGTCGCGGTCACTCACAGCTGATGAATGGATGTTGCGGTGATGATGACGTAGCTCGTATTACAGATCATTTTTATCCCCGACCATTGAGAAGGGTGTTATAATTTTAACGCATCTGTGTGTGTTGTGAGTCTGTCTGTGGTAGCGTAGCTCCTATTTTCATATAGGATAGGTTTTCACAAACCTTGAAAGAACTTAGGTTTGCTTAAATTAAAGTGTCACGGAAAGTTAAAATGGGAGTGACCTATGGATGTTCCAAAGTAACTACATTATTTTGTTCAGAATGAGCCCAGGAGTCCCATTTCGGCTTATTAAACTACTAAAGTAGTAATCACCGTAACTTCATAACCCTGTAAATAAATAACACAACCACGTCAAAAACGCCCCGACAGTCACCTCTCAAAGTTTTACCTGTTTTGAACAGCTAAGCCGATTTTGATAAAATATAGCTAAGAACACTCGGCGAAACATTACTTATATGAACAAAAAAACAAATCGAAAATAGAAGTAGCTTGTAGTGGCTGATTGAGGATGGCTGAAGACATGGCAATGTGAAATTTATTTAGAAGGGGCTTATTTTTAGATCGAATTAAGGACAGTTTTAATTAAGCAAAGGCATTATACTATTATGACAAGTATAGTACAAATAATATTACTGATTCCACAAGAATGAACTTGGTTGTAAGTTACAGCAAACGTTTCCTAATACACAACGTAAACATTGAGTCATAATACTTATAATAAGTACTCATAATCGATTGAACACACACTTCACCAACAATCGTATAGATTTTTTGCATTATCAGAAGTATCAGAACTGTGTGAAATCGTAACTTACCTATAGGTACCTACTTACTTATACTTAATGTTGAATGATATTTTTACTTCATCATGGTGCATGGTTAATGGTTTATATTAACTTTATTTTTCCTATCTATGTGCTTGTCTGGAATAGATTACTTTCTGTAATAAGGCCGCAGATTGTGCTATTTATTTTCTGTTCTATGTTTGTAAACTATTTATTTTTGTGTGCAATAAAGAGTATTTTATCTTTTATCCATATCTTTACCTTTATGTTTATCTTTATCATGGTGTACGAAAGGTGCTTCCCCTAATGACGCATCAACTGTACTTTACATTACGACCCTGGGAAGTCTGCGACTGATGGTATCTAGGGAAGGGGAACTA
The DNA here is from genome assembly GCF_932276165.1 of Plutella xylostella. NCBI lineage: Eukaryota > Metazoa > Arthropoda > Insecta > Lepidoptera > Plutellidae > Plutella > Plutella xylostella. The sequence continues at coordinate 7,789,086 of NC_064000.1, read as the reverse complement.
GACCTACAATAATATTGTGCAATCAGTTTTTAATCCAAATGACGTTTGCGCAATCTTCATTCGATGAATATTGTCAATTTGTGCCGCCTCCTAATCCTTTACCAACGGTAATAAAACTCTGTCCAGTGAATCAACTGAATCTGCTGAGTATGTGAGAACCACTGCAATATAGTTATAAATAGAATATAATGCTTGTGTAATTTGATTGCATTGTATTTGATTTGAATTGATTTTGAACTTCATTGTTATTGTTTTGATTCGGTGAACTCTAAAACGGATATTTGTGTGTTTGTAATATTGGAACCGATTCGAGGAATCATGAGTATAGTATATCATGTCATGACAAATGTCAGTGGTGTTAAAATTTCCAATAGAAACGAGATTTATAACAAAATCTTTTCTGCCTTTTTCTTGTGTTTATAACTACCCAGTATTAAGTAAATATATGTATAATATCATAAAAAGGATAATATATTAGGTGGGTATCACTACACGGAACTCCACTTGAGTATCCACTGAAATGAATGATTCATATTATAACACATTCACGCACTGATAAGATAAAATAATAATAATCCACTTATCTTTGACTGATAGTAGGCCAAACTTGCGCTCTTGAAATACTACTAACGCCATCTGTATATTTAAATAAGAACTGCGCTTATTGGTCGTGCGGTTGGCAGACACGCACGTCGCGCTCATTGCTTGTTGTGCGTGTGCGTGAAGTTATTGTGTTTTGGATTGGAATTTGTAGATGGCGCCTTTTGGACTTACCTACTGATTCCTAAAACTATGTTTTTTTTTTGTTTCAGGTAACGTTCTACTACATTGGTGAATAATTTAAATAAACAGCTTAAATGCAAAGGAAGTGATTAACTTTGCAATAAAAATAATAATAAGTACCTGACGACCGAATGGCGTAGTGGTTAGTGACCCTGACTACTGAGCCGATGGTCCCGGGTTCGATTCCCGGCTGGGGCAGATATTTGTTTAAACACAGATATTTGTTCTCGGGTCTTGGATGTGCCCGTAAAATGGCAATAGGCCCGCCCCCTATTACATTGGGACTAACATAACACTGGCGAAAAGTGGGTGCAGCAATGCACCTCTGCCTACCCCGCAAGGGAGTACATTAGTACAAGGCGTGAGTGCGTGTGTTTTAGTACCTGATTAATTAAACGAATATTTATAATTTTTGAGTTTAATAAACATAAATATAGGTACACCTATACTTACTTAAATTAATAAAAAAATATAAAATAGGTAAATAAGAACATAATGATAAAGAAATACAAAAAACACCATCTAAAACCTAATAAACCTTTCTTCCGGTGCCGTTGGGTGAAAAGAAAACGAATTCACTTCTTTTTCTTCACGTCAGCTGTTTGTTTTTCTTTTTGAAGTTGTTTGATGTATGCGTGTATGGTCTTCCTGTCTAAATACTTGATAGGCTGGTCCTTCTTGATAATTACCACGTCTAAGTTCTTTTGGCCTGTTGAAAATAGTAGATAGAATTAATGTTACGGCTGTAAATGCATTTATAATTATTTATAAATTTAATCATCATCTCATAATGTCCCACGAATTTTGATTGGGAATGATGATTTAAGTGAGCGTTCCTTTAACCATGCTCATAAAAATTGTTTCAGTCGTTTGGGACCCAAAGCGCTATGACTATAATTATACATATAAGTAGCTGGATCTGTTATATTCTAGAATTATAAATAGTGAATTAAATGGCGCCAGTTTTAACAGGTGAAGTGAGCATAAAATAATTAACAAATCAATTAAAAGGGTAACAAGTTAAGCCGGTTTAGTCATTGGCCATAAACCAGCACGGCTAGTATGGCCATAATAAGACAACATGTCAAGTGACTGTTTAAATTGAGTCACTTTTTGATATCAGTCTTAAATGTTAGCATAGGGTGTACATGGGACTCGTTTTATTTGTGTGATTCAATGTGATTGGGCATTAGTCCCAGTGACACTGTAACTTTTCTGCTCTGTGCAAATAAGTTTTTCAAATGTTATTTTTTTCCGAAAATCTCTCATTTGTGGTTGTTGTTTGTATTGTCTATGGTTTTTTGACAGTTAAAATGTCACCAAACGTCAAACTTGAAGAAAATTTTGACTGTTTGGTACCTACTTTCGAGAGCTTCGAGTGTATTATTTTGGTAATATTACTTTGCTTTGCGCTACCCCATGGATTCACATTGGCTCATTAAACTACTTTATTGAGTTTCTTGGACATCGTCTCATCAAATGATATACGACCAAGCTTGCTCCCGACCAAGCACGCTCAGATTCCTTGGGAGCTCCTGCTATCGGCAGCCGTCGATGCATCGGATCCCTGAGACGAAGAACAAAAACAGCATGCCACCTGACTGATGACCCACCCACTGTCTACCCGGACCCAGGAGCTAGAAGGCCTTGAGAAAAAAGCCCGGACAGGATCCTGACGGGCACAGCAGAATATCATCTTTGATGCTTGTCCCACGGCCTGACTGAATAATATTTATATAATCAATGGAAGGAAAAAACAGTAGGTAAGTGCCAGTACCCGTGACATGTTATTATAATTGGGCATATGCACACAAAACAACTCAAAAAACTTTTTTCACATGGCACTACTTGGTCGGCTAGGCCTAAACCCTTCCTTCATTGGAAGGAAACCCGTACCCCAGCAGTGGGGACGTGATGGGTTATGATGATGATGAAGATGACAATAGGAGTCATAATCTTAGTTCATAAGTATAACTAAAATCTAATGAAACATTTTTGTTTGTTACAGAACATTGAAATTGGCTTGTAGGCAAGACGGAAGATGGTCAAAACCGGTCAGAAATTGATGGCCTAGACACGGTTGGAGAGCTCTTGTTGGCAGAAACCACCTGAATGGTGAATGGTGGTGCTGAATGATGGTCAGATGACATGAGCAACCTTGTGGTGAAACAATGAACTGGAGCGGCACCGAACTGAAAAAGTTGAAAAACTTGGCATACATACTATGAGACCCATTTGATGACTGATATTTGCAAAGTTCAGACTGATTATTGTGATAGTTGATAACTAAGAATACCTAATATGCTTTTATGGTGTGTGAAATAGTATACTTTTTATAATTTATGAATTAAAAGTTTAATAAATGTTTTACTTACCTAAAGAAAATTTTATATTTTTATAACCATTTAAAATAGTTGTAAGTACATGCTAGCATACCCACTTATTTTTTTATAGTTAGTGTGTAGTTGATAAATAATAAAGCCTGACTAGGATTTGTCACTGTAGTGAAAGGATTAGTCGATGACTACCCGGTGTGCCGGATGTATTCAATGTACAGTTTATATGATTTACACTTCATGAACTCCACATTTAGCATTCGAACTATTCAATTAGCCACTTCATCTCAGTTAGTGTGTTGTTCACGTGTTGTTGATAAATCATAAAGCCCGACTAGGGTTTGTCGCTGTGGTGAAGGATTAGAATGAGTCGCTGACTGCCCGGTGTGCCAGATGTATTCAATGTACAGTTTATATTATTTACATTTCGTGAACTCTATATTTATTATTCAAACTATTCAATTAGCCACTTCATTACCTACATACTTTGACGTGAATAGGCAAACTTAAAGTATAAGTATGGGAGACAACTGAAAATCTGTGGTTTGTTCCTAAGGGCAAACATATGCTCTGAGTTGCTTCCCTTTTGGTCTGCTTCAACACACACATTTCGCCTCTTAATTTAAGTGTACAAATGTTTAAGTGGAACAAATTAATGTCTATCTATCTAACTTATTAGCACATGTCAGCGACAGGATTTGAATCCACATCTCTTCCGTGAGGGGCGGGCGCTTACCCGTCTGAGCTAACACCGCTACGTATAAGTAATATTATATATAATTTTAGTCAAATAAAAAGAGGATGTGTGTTTTTGACAAATGTTGTTTTTAAAGCATTTTCAACGGGTTATTAGAGTCCCGGATCATCCTCCCTATAAGTATTATAGTAATTTTCCTTTCCTGCATCTCTTCTTGTAGAGCAAGGATGAAATTAACAAAAACTAAACAAATAATAATTTGTGTCACATGTTATCACCACCTTCGAATTTGAGTGATAAAATGCTACCTAAACAAATGTCAAACTGAGACATGTGTGGACCAATTGGTACACCCATGTTAGGAAATAAGACAAATCTTCCAATCTCGCTGTCAAAATTGTAACTCACATCTTGTAGTGATTATTTCGTGTTGGCCATGTTAGCGTTTGTGAGGACAACTGGTATCACACAATTTGTTGCGACTAGCTGTCATTTATATCTTGTCCCAGCCATACTGTGCTACGCGTGCCATTAAATACACACTCAATCGTATCTAGTCGCAATGCAGTTATAAATTGAGTTTTGTAATGATTATGTTGATATAATTTTATGTGTATATGTTTTATGTGACACTGAAAAGGACATAAAATAAACCACGGAAGGTAGTTCATGGTTGATTTGTTAATGAAGTAGGAGATTTAATTATCAGATCTGACTACACAAATATTACATAATATAGAAATATTTATTTACATACACTGATTATAATAATTATAAGGCGGCAGGGCAGCTTGTGGCGAGCTTTTGGGCATTAGCGACCCCACAAACCCGATGCCGGGGAGAACCCCTGTTCCTCATCTCTGTCTTGCCTTTATCGGTTGGCTAGAGTGAACACTGACGAGGAACAGGATCTCCCACCTCTGGCTTTCCTTCATTCATCATCATCATAATCATCATCATCATCATCATCATCATCAGCCAAAAACCATCCACTGCTGGACATAGGCCTCTCTCAAGGAGCCCCACCACACTCGGTCCTTGGCCTTCCTCATCCTGCCACTACCGGCTATGCGCCTAAGTTCGGTCCAGCGGGCAGGAGGGGGTCCCACGCTACGTTGGCCTTCATTGGCTGGCTCGCACTTATATTGCTGGCGACCCCGGCTTACCCGTCTCCAAGACCTGCACCAGGCCCCTCAGCGCCAGTCTGACGGCTCCCTGGTCAGTGGCCACCAGGTCTGCGGAGTAGGATGCCTCCAGGAACTCCTGCACGCCCCCCTCCCGCCGCCCCACAGCCGCCGCCTTCCACTCGTAGAATATTCCTGGGGATGTTTTTGGATTGTTGAATTTGTCGGGCAGTCATTACCCGCAAGCCGCAAGCATAGCCTTGTATCTTCCCGTTGGCTGTAGGTTATAGGTAGATACTAATAGCTTATTTTAAGGGATAGTCATTGGATATACCATTAAAAAGCTTGTTACATATTATAAAACATGGGTGTAGTCGTTTTTAGTCGATAAAAAGTCACGAAGGCCATATAGAGAAACTTTGAGAATGAGAGTCATTGATTTATTACTTTTGCTATCAAAATCTTCATAGGAAAAACTATCAGAGAGTCTTTTAAACTATGCACAGTCATGTATAAGTTCCGAAGATACCTGAGGGTTCCGTCTGGAACAGATGCGGCCCGCCGTCGGGGTCGAAGCCTCCAATCAGACACGACACGCCGAAGGGGCGCCGCCCGTTGCACTGCGTGTATTGCTGCTTTAGATCTGAAACCGACATGAACTCATAATTAAATAATGATTACGAATGTAAACCATAGACGGGTGCGGCAGTAGAGCGGTGTGCAAGGTAAAAATCGACCAATGAGATTGCATGACCTGAGTTTTTATAAAATTTCGCAAGGAGGACCATTCCATAGGACAATGTGTTCAACCTTCCTCATCATGTAAATCACTCAATCAATCTTACATTTGATATGTTATTCCAGGAATATTCACTCGGAATATTATGTGTTAATGCGTCTCCAAAGGACCGCCACGCCGCATGCTGCATGTCACACCACGTCTTCTACCATTCATAAAGTAAGATAGTTTTTTTACCTACTGGCAATATATTTAGTGATATACTCGACGGTGACGGCGTCCTCCGCAGTGAGTCGGTACGACTGACACTCGATCTGAGCGCGGTTCGCCAGCACGCGGGCGTCCGCTCGCAGACCTAGGAATAAGAAGAAGAAGTTAATCCCCTCAAGCATGTCATAAATCAGGTCATACTAGCTTTTAAACGCCTTGTAAATGGAGTTCATTGGTATACGGATAATGATAAGATAACTTGATCATGGCTCCTACTTCGCAAATGGATTTAGCCATCTAGGGTTTACATAATTAACTAGGCGAGGATGTCTGTATCAGTAGGTAAAATGAGGTATGCATGAAGGAGCGACGCTCTGCAGCCTCTCAGTCTGACTGTGCAGTGAGCACTGAGCACCCTGTGAAGCGAGTTCCCTAGGCTGACTAGGCAATTGACACACTAAGAACGATGATACTCCTCTGTTTTCGTTGAGGATTAACTAATCCACCACTACAATCAGACGGGCGAATACTGTTTCACCTCTTTCTTTACATACTTCGGCTCACGCCGCGAGCTACCAACCAACTGGCGGTACGCTGCGCCTTATTATTCAACTACCAAAACTATCCAGCAAAAGCCATGGCCACATGGTCGTCCAGCACCACGACCTTCCTCTCTATCCTCGGGTCCTGGAGCCGCGGCACCGAGCGCTTCACCACCGCCAGGACCACCGCGTCATCTCAGACGGACCACTTACAATACTGCAAGGCTCTATATGACCCCCGAGTTCATTCATAAAGCTTTTGGAAACTTTATAGTAGGTTAAAAAAAATATGTTGTGATAATAAATAAGAATTCAACATTTTGACCGACCTAAAGAGTCGATACTCGTGTGTTTCAAAGTAAATTTTAACCTTGTTGTAAATTTTAAATGCTACGAGTATCTATGAATTTGAGGGTAAATTTTTACTTCCTAAAATTTCAACTTTATACGGTTCGCTCCATGAAAGTAGAAAAAAAGTCTTTTCTAATATCGTCTCTTTTTCTACTTCTATGGTTCGCTCGTCTAGCTCGCCACTACCTGGCAGTATGGCTTGTAGTCAAGTAGAAAAACCAACCAGCAAAAGCCATCGCCACATGGTCGTCCAGCACCACGACCTTCCTCTCAATCCTCGGGTCCTGGAGCCGCGGCACCGAGCGCTTCACCACCGCCAGGACCACGCAGTCTCGGCCGCGCACGCCGGCGCAGGTGGACCCCATGCGGACGGCTTCTTGGGCGTATTGGACCTGTGGGGTTACCACTGAATATTAGCAATTAACAATACTTAAGCAGCGTCGCTTGCACAGACAGATGAAGTGTGGGACGTCTTCCAGTTCGATCTGATGTAACTTTTATCTCTTTTATCTCTCACGACGCTGCTAACATATATGTACCACAGCTAGCCGGTAGTGGCTGGAGGAGGAAAGCCAAGGACAGAGTGTTGTGACGCTCTTACGTCCAGCAGTGAACGCTTAGGCCCTCCGCCCGCTGCACTAAAGTCGAGACGGCGACAAAGAGGCTCTTCCTATATTTTCTACATACGAGCCCAGGTCGACGCGACTCTTACTGAAGAAGTAGAGGGGGAGTCGCGGCGTGGGCGGAGTGCAGGCGAGGCGAGATCTGGACCATTGTAAATGACACCCCGAATCTAGTAGAGGCCGTGGCGCCTAGGGCTGATGATGATGCTGATGAGCACCTGTAGCAGTTGTCCGTCCGGGGAGAACACGGTGACTGCGCGGTCGTACCGGGACATGGCTAGTTTCAGGAGGTTTCAGCAATGACTAAATTAAAAATAATTAAAAAAATATAAATATTTTGATTATTGACGTTTGTGTTCTGTGGTGACGTTGAAGTTATCATGTTGATGTTGATGTTTCTATTTGTATCATAGACCTACTACCTCTAGACTGGCAATCGCCGTGTGCACTATTCACTTTCTCACTCACACCATAGATGTTGCCGACAAAAAAATAAAACCTAAATATGGGGAAATTTAACTTATCATAATAACAAAAACAAAACTTGAGTATATCGTCGGTTGATAGGAAAAAGACACTAAAGGCTAATTTTTCAATAGCCAGATAAAAGTTTTGCTGGGAAATAATTTTGATGCTGTTGCGTCTCAATGTTTCTCAATGTTTGTATTACCCAGATAACATTTATCTGAATATTGAAAAATCAGCCTTAGTGAGTTTTTCCTGTCAACCGACGATATAAGAAAAAAAACTTTACTCATACTTATTTGATTTCAATATAATTATTTAATATACACAAACTGAGTGGATTGTATGATTCATTGACTTCGTCCAATCGAAACAATCCTCTTCAAAATGTGCCGAACACAATTTTTGTATGTTTCTTTGGTTCCCAATTTGTGCGACCGGTAATGTCTATCCATTTTCTTGATAATTTTTTTTTCTGTCGGAAACCTATGAAGCAGAGATAAATGGATGAGCATGAGCATTATAATCGTGGGCCAAATATGTGATGGGGTTTTTTTTAAAAGAAACACGCATTTCGTATCAATACAATAAACTTTATATTATACAGAAGAAATCACACATAGAAGAAAAAAACGAAACGAACGTTTCCTCACAATGAGAGGCACCTCATTTGAAAGAGGAGAATGACTTCTACAAAATACAAACTTCACAAAAACTGAATTCGTGCGCCCCATTTGTAAACCCAACCCGAGTCCGTTACAATTTCTAGTATTTTCTTTGCATACTATAATATTTGTGGGTAAAATAAATTTTCAATAACTTGCAACACCATGTGATTTGTTATGATATGGTACCTCGTAATTTTTACTTAAAACTGATACTAAAAGACCTTACAGTATTAAAATTAGTATCGTTTTATATTAAAATCGACCCAATAGATAGTACTATGATGAATGTAAGCTTGTTAAACTTGATAGTATCTACTTACATGTGAAAATATATCTCATCCATCATTCCATCGTGTTTTCGTTCAATATGCTCTATACCACCGAACAAAATCCACCCACCCATGTCACACACTCGTTAAGTGATGATAATAGTCTAATAAACTTAATAAACACCCACAAATCACTAGCAAATCAAAAATAAATAGCATTTAGAAAATTTTGTTGTAACTGTCAGCCTTTGTTTGGCACAGATTTTTCATTTGTTTCATTGTTTGGCACAGAGAACTGACGTAAACAGGCGCCACAGCAAAAAGGACAAAAAACATTTACAGCTTAACGTTTCTTTCTTACGCTTAATGTAGCTAAGCGTCTCTTTTTCGCAATGTCAGAACTGTCACGATTATACCCCTGTGATTTGTATGGATTCAGTGACTTGCAGCCAGAAGAAAAAATCCATATCAGAGTTATTATTCTGGATGCACCATTTTTGTTGTGGAACCTCAACCTTTTATATATCTCGACCTTTTTATACTTTGATTTCCTTTTTACATAATAATTTGAATTTGTATTTATTTATCATTCCTTCAGCCGTCAATATTATCTTTCATTACATACGTTTTTCTTGACAACAAAACCCGTGTTTTCGTATAATTTTCCCCTTTAAATTAGATTATACAGTCCGCTATCCAGTTCCCAATAAAGTGGTCATATCGAGCCGCGAAAACCATTTACGATTAACTAGTTTCTTTTCCCCTTTGTTTTCCCCGTTTCCAGATTTTCCCCCAGTTTCCCACAGAGTGTTTTCAGGTTTCCATACCGAAATATTATGTAACGCAGTAAGTTATAAGTGATCTGATTATGATAACCCGGAGCCGCGCAAAGGATTCAGTGTGTGACCAAGCGCAGAACCCCGACATGGAAATAACACAACCATCCGTAGGTACAAGTCGAGAAAATGTAAGTACCAAATCCCACCATATTATGAGCGTAGCCAGCTCCCACCGTAGCTCGCGCTCCACAGTTCTGGCACAAAGATTGTCCGTTCAGGCCGAGTTCAAGCGAAAGGCCTTGGAAAGGGAGCGCGCCTTAGCTGAGCGAGAGGCCGAGGTGGAAAAGCTTGAATGCGAAGCGGAGATGATGGCCATCGAGGCCAGGTTCGACAGCCAACGTAGCGGCAGTCATCACTCTCAGGCTCGCTCGGTTGTCTCCATCGACCGAGTGGAGGAATGGTTGGATGTTAACCAACCCCTACCTTCTACTGCACCATATAACACCCTCAACCCTGCCACACCATACCGTAGCCCGATCATAGGCGCGAATAAAAATATGGACGCCACCAAACCCCTGCCCCAACCCACACCCAAACCCAACCTTTACAACGTCGATTCCGTAGACCTTGCGACTATGGTCAGAGCAATCGGCGACACCGCCACTGCCGCTAAAGCTCTAGCTTGTAACAAACAAAAACCGAACACTAATCTTCCTACCTACAATGGGAATGCTTTAGAATGGTTACAATTTAAACGTATCTATCAATATACTGAAGATTCGTTCTCCCCTATAGATAACATATCTCGACTGCAGGCAGCACTCCGCGGCGCCGCCAAGGAATGCACCGCGACCCTGCTGGCGACAACCCTCAACCCTCAGGAAGTAATCAACGCACTGGAACAGAGGTTTGCGAGACCGGAAATAATAGTTAACCAACAGGTAACATGTTTAAAAATGTCACCTAAACTTACCTACGATTTAAAGGATTTACCTAATCTCGTAACTAAACTACAAAACTGCGTTGCTACTTTAAGAGCACTCGACCAACACGATTATTTGATTTCACCGGAACTTTATCAAACGGTTTTAACTAAATTAACCCCTATCTTATTAGAAAAATGGTTTGACTACGCCCATTCTCGCAACTCTAATAAAAAACTGGTCGCGTTATCAGATTTTTTGGAAATAGAATTAGTAAAACATGTGAAGTTTGGTTCGCTAGCCAGCTATAATCCCATTCTACCGCAGGACCAAATTAGATTTAAGGGTGCTTCACACAGGCGCGAGGAAAACGTCTTAGCCACAACTAGTAACGCAAAAAAAACACAATGCGTATATTGTAACAATAAACACGATATTAGGGAATGCACACCGTTTAGTGAATTGCCAATCAATGACAAGTGGGCGTGGGTAACAAGATACAGAGTGTGTTATAGGTGCCTAAAGAGCCATCCACACACGTGGAGAGAATGTTCACCGAACCTAAAATGTGGAGTTGACTCATGCAGTAGGAACCACGACCCGATGCTACATAGGCAGGAAACGTCAGGTCAAATAGCGAACAACACAGTCAACGTAACATGTCCACAGCCCTTACCAGCTACAGTAGACGAACCGTCAAACAACACAGTGGTCGACACGATCAACACAGCTATCAACACATCATGTGAACGAAGACAAACTCTATTAAAAATTATCCCAGTAACTATTAGTGGACCAAAGGGTAGCTACGACACCTTCGCTATGTTAGACGATGGGAGTACAGCTACTGTCATTGACCAAGCCGAAGGGCGCCCGGAACAAATTAGCGTACAAGGAATAGGAGGTATGAGGATAGATGTCCAAGTCGAGTATGTCAGCTTCGACATAAGAGGTAAATACGCCAACGACAGCTACAAAATCAACAATGCCAAGAGCATGGAAAAATTAAATCTCCGTAACCAAACAATACAACTAACAGACGTTCTAATGTATAAACACCTATCCGACATAGCAGACAAGATATCATATTCCGATGCGAAACCAACAGTGCTCATAGGAGCGTGCGATTGGAATTTACTCATTACCCACGAACATCGTATTGGATCTGCTGGGGAACCAGTAGCATGTCGTACTGCTTTAGGTTGGACACTATATGGTTCTATGTCAAGCCGTAACGTTACCAACTTAGTTGCCCAGCATAATATCTTTCACACAAACACCCACAAAAAACACAGTGACAACTCGGAGCTAGAGTCCCTCGTTAAAACTCAATATAAATTGGACTCGTTGGGAATAACCAAACAAGTTAAATTAACGGACGCAGAGGAGCGAGCCATTCATATTTTAGAGTCCACGGCACGCCGTCTCCCAACAACCGGCCGATTTGAGGTAGGCATGATTTGGCGAAATGATATCGAGCACACACCAGATAGCTATTATCAAGCTCTTAATAGGTTAAAAGGTTTAGATAAACTTATGAAAAAAGACCAAACTTTCGCCGACGCTTACACGACATACATAAACGGCCTACTGGAAAAAGGTTACGCAGAAACATGCGAACCATCTACGTACCACGAAGTGTATCAAAAGATGCCACCGCACGAACCAATACGATGGTACACTCCACATTTTGGTGTTTACCACCCACAAAAAAAGAAATTACGCGTTGTTAACGACGCTGCTTGTAAGACATATGGAGTCAGCTTGAACTCGCTTCTACTCCCGGGGCCAGACCTACTACAACCCCTCTTAGGAGTGTTGTTTCGATTTAGAGAGGGACGTATCGGTCTCACAGCCGACATTAAGGAAATGTTTCCACAAGTACGCATCCGACCACAGGATCGTGATGCACTCCGCTTCCTTTGGACAGAGAATTCAAACATAAAGGAACTAAGAATGACTTCCGTTATTTTTGGCGCATGCTCAAGCCCATTTACGGCGCAATTTATTAAAAATAAAAACGCCTTAGAATTTAAGACTCGTTATCCTGAAGCGGTAAACGCCATTTTACAGGACCATTACATGGATGATTATGTAGGTAGCCAGGATGACGTACGTAGCGCTTCCCGCATCGCATTAGAAATCGTGTCCATACACGCAGCAGCTTGTTTTGAAATGAGAGGCTGGATTTCAAACGACAGCGAGGCTTTAAAATTGTTACCCGAATCGTTAAGAGCTGCCCAACCGACTGAGGTAGAGTTATGCAATTCTCAGAATAATGTAATTCGCACTTTAGGCGTAGCTTGGCTTCCTCAACCTGACTTGTTAGGTTTCCGTACAGGATTGGGCGGAGAACCTATCAGTAAACTAACAAAACGCAAACTGTTGTCACATCTAATGAGGGTTTACGACCCGCTAGGACTGTTAACGCCCTTAATAGTTAAAGGCCGCATCCTCTTCCAACAATTATGGCGTCACCCAAATATTGATTGGGACGCACTACTACCAGACAATTTATGTCAGCCGTGGTTGGAGTGGTTCGAAGAGCTCGCTTCAATTGATACACTACGCATCCCCCGTTGGTACGGCGTAAACAGTTCAGATGCTGACGTAAGTAGGGAGCTCCACGTATTTGCCGACGCGAGCGAATTGGCGTACGCTTGCGTGGCATATTTTAGGTACGTATTTAAAGACGGTTCCGTTAAAACCGCGCTTATAACAAGCAAAGCCAGGGTATCGCCACTCAAACCGGTATCTATACCTCGTCTTGAATTGCAAGCTGCACTAATAGCTTCTAGAATCGTTATTAGTATTAAGGAACAACATAGGCAGAAACCCACACAAACCTTTTGCTGGACAGATTCTATGACCGTTCTACATTGGATTAGGAGCGACGCCCGAAACTTTAAACCATTCGTTGCACACCGCTTAGGGGAAATTCTAGAAAATACTAAACCAGTCAACTGGAGGTGGCTACCGACCAAAGTTAACGTGGCAGATGACGCAACCAGAGCAAAAACTATTAACTTTAACGAAACTCATAGATGGTTTACGGGTCCGCAGTTTTTCCTTAACGCAGAGACCAACTGGCCTGTAGAGCCTACCAATGTCGATATCCCGCTCACAGACCTTGAAGTGAAGGGGGCATCGGCCACTGTCAACATCCTGAATACAGACCTTCTTCCCTTCATACACCCAGTTGCCGCGAACCCCACACGGTTTAGTGAGTGGACACGATTGCTAAGAGCGACCGCAAGGGCTCATCAGATAGCCGCGTTTTGGAAAACCTTAATTCAGTTCAAACTTGGGCAAAATTCCAAAATCCGATCATCAATAGAACATCAGTCACCACCATTGAAAATAAATGTTAACACACACCCCTCATCAACATTGCCCCATCTCACCGCGTCCGACTTAAAAGTAGCTGAAAAACACGTACTGCAAAGATCGCAGCTCGAAAGCTTTAGCGAAGAACTGAAGAACATCATTGAAGGGAAGCTAGTTCCAAAAACTAGTCGTTTGAAGAATTTAACACCATACTTAGGGACAGACCACATACTCCGAAATAACGGGAGAATCAAATTTGCCCAAGGCATTGCAGACGAAATGAAAACCCCGATTATTCTCGATGGAAGACACGAAGCAGTTCGGCTCTCAGTACATCACGTTCACAAAAGATTAGGGCATGCCAATAACGAAACCGTGGTAAATGAATTAAGGCAGACATATTGGATAGTCCACTTAAGAAGCACGGTTCGAAGACTAGCAAGTACCTGTCGCTTTTGCCAAGTGAGAAAAACCCTCCCAAGCATCCCTCCAACTGCAGATCTGCCACCAGAACGACTTACCCACCATGAACGTCCATTCACTTGTAGTGGGCTCGACTACTTCGGCCCGACTGATATCACTGTTGGACGTCGCAAAGAGAAAATGTGGGTAGCGCTGTTCACCTGCCTGACGACACGAGCGGTTCACCTCGAAATTGTGAACACCATTTCAACTGATTCTGCCATGATGGCTCTTCGTCGTTTCATCGCGCGCAGAGGAACACCAAAAATTGTGTATTCAGATAACGGAACAAATTTTGTAGGAGCTGCTAAGCAATTGAAAGAATTTTACGGATCACAAATTTTCGACTTCGCCGCAAATAGAGGCATAACATGGAAATTTATCCCGGCTAACGCGCCCACGTTTGGAGGTGCATGGGAAAGATTAGTTAGAAGTGTTAAAACGGCACTATCAACCACACTGCTGCAACGAGCGCCGAAAGAAGAAACGTACGTAACGTTCCTAACCGAAGCCGAAGCGATCGTCAACTCTAGGCCTCTCACACATGTGTCGACAAATCCCAATGATGAGGAAGCTATCACCCCATTCCATTTTCTGATTGGCTCCTCATCTCACCTAACCATACCGATGCTTGATGATACCGACCTATCGCGAAGACTGGAATGGAAAAAAGCCCTGAGGCTTGCAGATCACTTCTGGAGCAGATGGGTACGTGAATACTTACCGACCCTCCAACATAGAGTTCCCATCCCGACTGCCCCTACAACTTTCGTAGTTGGTGATGTGGTTATCATCGCAGATCACACCCTCCCAAGAGGGGTTTGGCCTAAAGGAAGAGTCGTGGCCACCTACCCCGGAAAAGATGGAGTCGTCCGGGTAGTCGATGTCTGTGCAAAGGGCTTCATACTTCGCAGACCCACAAGAAAACTAGTCAAACTTTAAGAAACAACATTTAAGAACCGGCCGCGGCCCATCCTTCGTCATACTATCATTATGTACATTCTCCATTTCGTTGCCATCCGATAATTGTATTGTTTTTATTATTATAATACTTAATTTAGTTTTCTTCCGTATTGACATGTCAAATTCGTCTTGTTTTGTTTTGTCTACCGTATTGACATGTTAAATTCGTCTTATTTTGTTTTGTTCTTTTTTTTGTTTAGGTAGGTACGTCTTTTTTTCCCATTATACTCCACATCCAACATAATTATTTCCCACATCTAGTAACTTCTCTCACCAACTGAGCTTCCACAATTAACAGCAGTTTGTGTGCCACTAATGTCGCACACGGGGGGAAGTTTGTTGTGGAACCTCAACCTTTTATATATCTCGACCTTTTTATACTTTGATTTCCTTTTTACATAATAATTTGAATTTGTATTTATTTATCATTCCTTCAGCCGTCAATATTATCTTTCATTACATACGTTTTTCTTGACAACAAAACCCGTGTTTTCGTATAATTTTCCCCTTTAAATTAGATTATACAGTCCGCTATCCAGTTCCCAATAATTTTAGATGCAGTTTCCAGTAGATCTTATGTTCTACCTATTCACTACATATCATTCGTATTTATGGTGCTCTGACTAGAAGGTATATAATTATAATAAGACTTAATAAGTTAACTAATATCTAAGTGCGTACGAGTTTTCCCACGTCGGCTTCGATTTTACCTTTTTATTGGAGTTACGTGGTTTTTCCCCTTTCCTTATATGTAACGTGAGTATTCAGTTCTGAGACAATAGATGGTTTGCAACAAGTTTGAGATTGTAAGAGTTTGGTGAGTCAGCTTCAACTTTACTTTACAAAAAAACTTCGTGAATTTTTGAGATATTATTCGACGAGACGACCGAATGGCGTAGTGGTTAGTGACCCTGACTACTGAGCCGATGGTCCCGGGTTCGATTCCCGGCTGGGGCAGATATTTGTTTAAACACAGATATTTGTTCTCGGGTCTTGGATGTGCCCGTAAAATGGCAATAGGCCCGCCCCCTATTACATTGGGACTAACATAACACTCTGGCGAAAAGTGGGTGCAGCAATGCACCTCTGCCTACCCCCCTAGGGAGTACATTAGTACAAGGCGTGAGTGCGTGTTTTTTTTTTTTTTTGAGATATTATTATTAAACAATATAGTGGTGAGGTCGCACTTATTAAGTAAATTGAGCTTGTGCAGGCATTTCATATTTCTAATGACATCATAGCGATAAAAATTGAGGCTGGATCGTTAAGAAGATTTACAGCTATTGCCCAAAATATTCCTTGTCCACTGACTTTGGAAACCTTTATTTGTTACCTGAGGAGGCGGGAAGTCAGTGAACCTACGTTTTAGGATTTATTGAACTTTGCATAAGATTTTGGACGTTTTTTTAATGAATAGCTTTATTTTTTATTTATTATTTATTTATTTATAAACATTGCAGTGATACATAGGGTACAGAAGAATTCCCACAAAACCAATATTTTTGGTTTGACTGTGGGCAAACGGTGACATTTTAATTAAGCTGTTATTTAAAAATTAACAAAATACACAATATATTGACTGTGTCAAGTGAGCAGTGCAAGGAAGGCACCACTCTCAATCATAATAAGTTTTAAGTATCGTAATAAGTTTTAAGTAAATGTTTTTTTAATAATGTTTTAAATAAAGATAATTTTTTCTCATTTTTAATACTTACCGGTAATTCATTATATAATTTGGGTATTTGTTTACAGAGCATTCTTCCACCAAAATAATTATTTGTATATGGTATTTGGTACCTTCCTTGCACAGCCCCTCTTGTGCCGCAAGTATGCTGGATAGGTATTTTATGTTCTTCACTACCATGGCTGTTTACAAGGAGGAGATATTTATGCTTAAGGCTTGCTGGTAAAATGTTACATGTTTCAAAAAGGATTCTATAATCGTGGTTACATTTAGCTTTTGTCTTTTTATCTATAATTAATTTTAAGAATTTTATTTGCATTTTTTCTATCTTTTCAATATGAGTTTTGAATGTAAGTCCATAACAGTGCAGAGAATAACCAATTATACTGTCAACCAGGGCTAGATAAAGACATTTCAATATACTTCTAGGTACTTTAAAGCTTAGTTGATAGAATTTACTTAACAAAATTCTTAATTTGTTCATAACATAATCTACATGTTTGATCCATCCGAAGTTCTCATCTATTTGCATACCAAGGTAAGTGACTTGTTCGACTCGTTCTATAGACCCACACGTGCAGTGATTTTGCATTCTATGAAAACATTCGTACGAATGTGTTATTATATTACAAGTGTTATTTGATAATAAAGCATACGGTGAGTGAATGACTAACATTTTGGTTTTATCTGCATTAATTATTATTCCATTATCGTGTGACCATTTAATTACGTTATCTACGTCCTCTTGCACAAGACGCTGGACCTCGGCCATATCACGGCCCGCGAGGAACGCGCACAGGTCATCCGCAAACATGTACGCCGAGCAGTGCCGCAGCACCCGGCACAGGCTGTTGACCAGCATCAGGTAGCACACGGGCCCGGCCGCCGAGCCCTGCGGCACCCCGCAGCGCACGCCCCGCGGCTCGCTGAGCGAGTCCGCCACACGCACGCGGTAAGAGCGCGAGGTGAGGTAGTCTCGGAACCACTCGTTCATTGGCCCCCTCACCCCGCACTCCCCCATGGCGCGAAGCAGCATCTCGTGATCGAGGGTGTCGAACGCTTTCTTGAAATCAAAAAATATTGCTACAATAAATTGTTTGTTATTGAGATGTGTATTAATATTGTCTGTAAAGTTAGTTAAAAGAGTTCCAGTACTTCTGCCTCTCTGGAAACCATGTTGATTAGGGTCCAAGATGTTGTTATTGCTTAAGAATGAGCCTAATTGGTTCACAATACATTTTTCAATGACTTTCTCTATGCTTGACAAAATGGCGATGGGTCTATAGTTAGTAGTTAATTTGTGATCACCTTTTTTAAATATGGGGCGTAGAATAGCTTCTTTTAAACGTTCAGGGAACTTAGAATGGATCACACAGAGGTTGGTAAGTTTAGCAATTATGGGGCTTATTTTATCTATAATACATTTTAAATCACACATTCTTATGAGATCGCTACCTGCTGATTTTCTTACACTCATGTTACGAATTATCTTATACACATCTTTACTTGTTACCGGTTGCCATCTCATAGAGATAGGTGCTTCTTTTACATAATTCTCTCTGGACAGGAACTTAGTATCACAATTATGTCTTATCTGTTCAATTTCATCTTTAAAAGTATCTGCAAAACTAGTTGATATATTAGAATTAGTACCTAAATGCTTTAAATGTTTTAAAATAATATCATCGGGTGACTTTTTGACATTTCCTAACATTGCATTAATTTTTTCCCATACTTTGCGACTATCTTTCTTACAATCAATAATACTTTGTCGTTCAAATTCACATCTCTTCTTAAAGAATGTTTTTTGACATTTATTTCTGTATTTAGTATAATTAAGTCTTTTTTGCATGTTTTTCTTATCATTCAACCAGATTAAAAATAGTTTGTCTCTCTCTAATAACATAACTTTCATATTTTCTGTTACCCAACTCTTATTATCTCTATTACTACTAGTTATAATTTTAATTTTAGAGTTTTTATCATATACACTTTTAAATAGCTTTATAGTTTCGTTATATAATTTTAATGGACATTCTATATGAATTAGTTGAGAGAAATCTGTTTCTAACAGAGCATCTCGCACTTTTTTATTATCTAATACAGGGCGTTGGGTACCTGAGCTGGGGGCAGTGGGGGCGGGGCGCGTCGAGCGGGCCGAGCGGCGACGCCGGCTCCGTCGAGCGCTCCCGGACTCACCGGCACGGTATGGAGGAGCGGCACCGGCGGCGCCGGTTGACCCGCTCGGCACATCACCATGTGTATTGAGAGACTCCAGTGCCACAGCCGTACAATAATGATCTGAAATTTTATGAAGTATTACTGCAGATTTGATTTCAAATGTGGGTGCACGCACAAATATATGATCAATACATGACTCAACAATAACCCCATTACATATTTCTCTTCTAGTAACATCACTGATACATTTAGTGAATCCATA
This sequence comes from Plutella xylostella, assembly GCF_932276165.1. Lineage (NCBI taxonomy): Eukaryota > Metazoa > Arthropoda > Insecta > Lepidoptera > Plutellidae > Plutella > Plutella xylostella. Next base: position 7,769,698 of record NC_064000.1, on the reverse strand, counting down.
GTCAGACAATAAGTTTTCATACTTTAATGTTTTGGAGTCAGACCGGTCCAATAGGTTTATATTGATGTCCCCACACAATATTACTTTGCTTGATTTAGGCAAATGTTGCAGAAGTGTATTGAGTTCTGATATAAAGTGTAAAATTTTTGATTGTTTATTTATTCTTGGCGGCCTGTATATTGATATTATGAAAGTTAAATTTGCACTTTGACCCACTGTAACAATGACCACTTCAGCAGTTTTAAATTGAATTGGACATAAGTAAGGCTGAGCACATAGGTCAACATGAGTGTATACTAACACACCCCCACCAGTTCGACCAGCTCTAGTACAACTATTAATATCATAACCTTTTATATTGTACATACATAGTTCACTATGTTTTAGGTTTGCTTCTGTAATTACAATAATATCTAGATCACATAAGCAGTCTTTGGTGGTAACCAAAGACTGCTTATGTGATCTAGATACTTTTTATTTATATTTTTATTTTTTTATTTATATTTTTAACGTGAGTTTGGTAGACTTGTTGCTAAGCGGCAAAAATTGCAAATTCTATTAGATCTTCCGGAACATACTGGCATTAACGATATTCCCATTGGCATATATTTAAATAATAAAATATTGAATACTAGCCGTTCCCGCGAGCTTCGCTTCGCCTTAAAAAGTTTTCCCGTGGGAATTCCTTGATAAAAACTAGCCTATGTCCTGTCTAGACCATATGTTTACCAAATTTCATTCAAATCCGTTCAGTAGTTTTGGTGTGAAAGAGTAACAGACAGACACAGTTACTTTCGCATTTATAATATTAGTTAGGAAGTTAGGATGAACTACACTCTTTAGTATTTAGGTATTATAGATCCGCTTCTCAGACCACGAAGATCGCTAGAAATACTTAAATAAAATAGCAGAGCGGAAAATTGGACCGATTAACTAATTCCGTTTTATGTTGGTGCTGCACTGGAATGTTCATCATCAGTAGACAATGAATTGATGCTGTAATTGATTGATTTCCTTTATCTTCGGAGTACTTCGGACCAGTTGACGATGACTCAGCATCAATTAGATTTTGTTTCAAGCGTGCATAAAAAAGCATTCCTGTTCGAATTTCATTTAATCCTATACTATAGGTATTGTTCTGCCCAAGTTTTATTTTAGTTTTGATTGAACGAATAAAAATAGACTTAATTTCATCCTAATCTTATTGCATAGAATACCTATATCCTCCATATGTATGCTGCATGTTAAAATGTTAATATAAAAATGTATATTTAGGGAAATGTTGAACGAATTCATTTACAGAAATCATAATGATGAATTCTTATAATATGAATAACTATAATAATATGAATAACTACGTTGTTTTAAAAAAATAATAATTTCTCCTCTTAGCCGATTGAAATGACGCAAATAATGATGCAAGCTACATTTTTAATATTTGAAAACTAATCAATTAAAGATTCTCCACATCTCTTGATTGTAATTCGCAATCAGGCTTATGTCGATACGAGTAGGTACAGTTAGCGCAATTTAGACCAATATTCTTAATGACGATGACTGTTGTTGTGAGTTCTGAGTTCTGCCAATGACATAGACCCAAAAATATTTATCAAAAATGAAGCGATATACAGGCTGTTTTAAAAGTATAAACTCTAAAAGAGGTGACTCACTCAGGAGGTCAGTCCAAATATCTTTTGTTTTACAACTTTAAAAAAATTCGCGAAAAAAAACCCTGTAATAACGCAAAGATAAATGCGGTATTTAACTTTATACCGACCATTGATTTCAAACATATTAGAATCTGAACCTGGTCAGTTTCGTTACATAATAATCATGCTGGTGCTTCCCTTGCTTAGACAAGTAATTCCAGTGGTACTAATAGTTCTTCTAGTACCTCTGAATATATAGTTAGTTAGCTGTTCCCGCGCGCTTCGCTTCGCCTTAAATAGTTTTCCCGTGGGAATTCCGGGATAAAAAGTAGCCTATGTTCTTTCCCAGGGTCTAGACCGTATGTATACCAAATTTCATTTAAATCCGTCTAGTAGTTTTGGCGTGAAATAGTAACAGACAGACAGACACAGTTACTTTCGCATTTATAATATTAGTTAGGAAGTTAGGATTTTACATCTCTCGCCTACTTCAGCTACTGAAACAACCAGGCTTGCTGCTCCAGTTTACTCGGGAGCTGGGCTGGCTGAACTAAATTAAAGGGGATATGTACAAAGGTTCCACTCGAGAGAGCCACGTAAAGGAACTTCGCCCCCTATCAGAATAGAATCATACCTCTCAAAGTCAAGTTAGTGTGGTTTCAAGTGTAAGGTCATTGCTGCAGGGTTCACGGCGTCAATGGCAGCTAGTGCGTGATGCATACAAACTATTGTAAATTAATTATCAAATCGTGACCAGCCATGTCGGTGTTCGGTGTTAGGCTGATGGTTGCTAACCGGTGTTAGTGTGGTAGTAGCTACGCCTGTATAGCTAGCTTTGGAAAGATCATTGAGCTATAAGATGTTAATAATACAATTATTTTGTTGGATTAGGTCTACATTTAGTAGTCATTAGATTCTACATTTAGTAGTCTACTAGGTTAGACCTACCTATTGTATTTGTGGATAGAATGATTTCGTTGATGAATGTATGAAAGGGAATGTTAGAGAGAAGTATGAAAAACATTCCCTTCTCCTTCGGCAGTCGGGTAAAAATGAGAGCTAAATGTTAAATTATTATTTGGATTTTGTGTACCTTTTATGTTACAATGTGTGTGTAAATAAATAAGTATAGTGAAGATTAAAGAAAGAAAACAATTTCATCGTGAAATGGTTAACTTTTTCACGATCGCGTTCGCCCGCTTCGGAAACTAATAAACATTTCGAGCCAAGTCATTGACCCCTGTCTATTTATGGTGTAAACACTGAGACCTAAACGCAGATAGATCTGTCGCCCAGTCTAGATCTGGTTTACGACCTAGGCAATGAGGAAGTGGGCGCTGAAGTATGGGCACTGAAGTTTCGGAGCGCTGCTGCGCGAGCCACGACTCTATCTCGTTGTATTAAACGTGCCGATTGCACGTCACCTCTCGTTCGTTTTTCGGCAGTATAAAGTAACCCTCCTGAAACAGTGCGTCAGTCACTTGTTTCTGACAGAATTCCCGCTTTAGAGGCGAATTCCTTCAGTAATGTGTTAGAATGTGAAGGGAATTTATGTCCACTGGGAAATTACAAATTCTATTTTACATAATTTATGTTTTATGGTTCAAAATATTTGTACGAGTCGTTTAATTGCGGTTATTATTATAACGTATTTCTACCCTCACGGGCAATGAAAAGGTTCCACTGAGAAAAGCACCAAATTACTCCTAAACGGAAAAGACTAGCTTAATAAACGCTTTCTGCAACATTGAAGTACGTATATTTAACAGAGCATCATAATATTTTGTTCAAATTTTAAATGAAATATTTTTAAAAATTTTGGTCGTCTAGGGTTGGTAGGTATTTTGTGCTTGGAACTTTTTTATTGCCTGTGAGTGTATTTTGTGATGAAATCATCAATCGGAGTGTCATCAAATCATTATCTACAGCAAATTACATCTAGTATAAAAACAACTTAAGGCTAGGTTGCAGTTTTCTGGAAGAAATTACTGTTCGTAGCAAGGATGATGTACAGTACTTGTTATTCTATGATGATAGTAACCCAAATGTTATGGTACTGATGCATTAATTTTACATGCATTAATTGACGGTCGAATGGCGTAGTGGTTAGTGGCCCTGACTGCTATGCCAAAGGTCCCGGGTTCGATTCCCGGCTGGGGCAGATATTTGTTTAAAAGATAGATATTTGTACTCGGGTCTTGGGTGTTGATATTTATATTTACTATCTATCTATCTATGTATTTGTGTAGATATATCAGCTATCCGACACCCATAACACAGGTTCTGCCTAGCTTGGGGTCGGATGGCCGTGTGTGAGATGTCCCCACATATTTATTTATTTATTATTATTTATTATTAATTTGTTTTTATTCCACACAATATGTGTAACACAAATATAAATTATGTAGGTTACCTATGTGTAACACAGAAGTACCTACATTCCTACCTACTTACTTATCCTTACAAATAACTTCAAACGGTTCCCTACAATAGGAATTATCATAATGACAGACACACGGACAGACAACAGTAATGCGATTGACCTACTTATGAGAGACTTGAGGTGAACTTGACGATTAAATAAGAATCGCTTCATTTGTTCATAACATAATATCGTACGCAGGTATTTTAAACGTAGAGTCTGGTTTTTTAACGGGTTCCGTACTAAATTTTTAAACAAAATGTAATTATTGATCTCTAGCGTTATGGGGACTTTTGGGTCGGGTGCGTCCTGGGGTGGTTTATTTAGTTAAGTAAGTTGTGTTTTGTTTGTTTGTTGGTTTTATTTTTTTGTATTTTATTTTTGACGAAGCGAGGGTGGATTGTATGTTAAATGTTTGATAAATTTTGTATTTTATTTAATAAATGATTTTAGTATTATGGATTGAGCGGTGGTAGCTCAGTCGGGTAAGCACCCGCTTTTCACACCAGAGATGCGGGGTCAATTCCCGACGCCAACTTTACTCAAGTCAGAAACTGGGCCTTGGTTCATAAATGTACTTTGGTACAGTAAAAAGTTTAATTACATGGATTTATCGTTTAAACTAATTCTAGTTATAATGATCAGCTTTACCACTAACTACACATTAGCAAAGCAGCAACGTTTATCTGTCAGAAAGATACCTGATACATACATACAAATTATATCAGTTTTGATAAGCAATGCTATAAGACAGGTAAAACTGTCTGTAAATGTGCTACGGAACCCTTCACATTGTAAAGATCTTTGTGTGGGCGAAATAATTCAGGTATTTACACACAGCCCTTTAGCTCCTCGTAATTACCGAGTATTTACATGAAAAACGGCTTAGCTTAACCGACTTGGGAATAATTATTGGCTATACGTTATGTGTTGTATGTGCTCACTCGTTCAGGCTACATAACCGCGCTACCTTTGATATGGAAATTGAAATATTATGTTAAACTCACAATGTGCAAGAACCTTCGATATTTTAATACGTCCAAGATGGAGTGTCAGTGCGAAAGAAACGTCTGGACAAATAACACTCAGCTTCTGCCACTGAGCTCTTATTTTGAATTACTTCGGTATGAAGATTTGTGACTTTATTCATTGGTGCAATGGTTGTCATAGGGTTGAACATAAAACACGCACTCACGCCTTGTACTACTGTACTCCCTTGCGGGGTAGGCAGAGGTGCATTGCTGCACCCACTTTTCGCCAGATTGTTATGTTAGTCCCAATGTAATAGGGGGCGGGCCTATTACCATTTTACGGGCACATCCCAGACCCCAGAACAAATATCTGTGTTTAAACAAATATCTACCCCAGCCGGGAATCGAACCCGGGACCATCGGCTCAGTAGTCAGGGTCACTAACCACTACGCCATTCGGTCGTCAATTTTGGTTGAACATAAAACAGTTTCATAGTAAACAAAACGCGTACAGTTTTTTTTTGCTTTGTTGTTTGTGACACATCATCCTGTTCGTATATTGTTAATCTAAGGCAAGAACAAATTGTAAATGACGTGACATAGCAAAGTTTACCCCTTCCTCTTCATGTGTCGGAGACTTGACAAACAGCTAAAGAGGTAGACTAGGATTTGTCACCGTGGTGAACAAATTGGCGCTGACGTGTCCTTGGGATATTGGCAGTAGCCGGGGATTACACTCGTCAGAATAATATGTATTGAATGTACATAATATGCTGTTTTAAAAAAATATATATTGTAGGGATATCTCACACACGGCCATCCGACCCCAAGCTAGACAGAGCCTGTGTTATGGATATCGGACAGCTGATATATCTACACAAATACATATATAGATACATATTAAATATATAAATATCAACACTCAAGACCCGAGTACAAATATTTATCTTTAAACAAATATCTGCCCCAGCCGGGAATCGAACCCGGGACCTTCGGCATAGCAGTCAGGGCAACTAACCACTACGCCATTCGACCGTTGTTTTATTTGCATTTGCATTGTCCAATGGAATCGGCCATTCTGACTACAGACCAGCCACTATTCATAGTGCTCTCACTTATCTTATTTCCCGTAACATATATATACATAGCTCTGTCGATTGAAACCATTTATTGATTTTATGTACATATATATTAACCATTCTACCGACTTATCCCTTCCTACATCGTCGATTTGTCCGTATGGTTAACCCATTATGGTCAAAGATACATAAACTAAATCATTGCGAATGTCTTTGTGGAATTCTCCAAGTAAAGCCTGCGTGGGAGGCTGTATCGACGCGGGAATGGCTCAAAAATAATGATCTAATATGCCTCTGTTTGGGTAATATTGACGACATCGTTTGTTTGCGTCTGAGGGCCTACCTATGGTCAATGAGTTTTAGAAGCTATGAGATTATTAGCCGCTTTGTTACAAAAATAAGTGTGTCATCATGTTCAGCAGCAGTTGTAGAGCCTGATCAAAGGCCTTCGGGCAGCTTGAAAACATCCATGTACTGTTTACGATACTACTAAACCACACGTGAAAACATCTGACAGTCGGGTTAACCACTTACCCGATAACTCTCTCAGAACAAGCTTGCTTGTGTTGGGGTCCACCAACCTGCACTAGGCCAGCGTGGTGGACTAGGCCTAAACCCTTTAATATTTTCGTTTGCATGGAGACTCAAGAAGGTAGATAATGCTTAATGTTACGCATTAGAGTTAAGTTCAAAAAATTATTCAATATTTCCTTGGTAAAATTTGTTTTGACATCTCTAAATGAAAATAGGCTAAGCACAATGCTGAATCAGTTACATTGTGTTTTATGAATATGATGTGATGATATATTGAGTTGAGTATCGCTTAAGAAAAAACTGCACAGTAATAATTTAGGTCATACAATCACAGTACCATTATTATAATGTTCCAAAGATACATAAATCAGACAACACATGTGTTTTTTTCTATCTGGCGCCATCTTGCCATCGCTATGTCAAAACGATACATCAAGAGTGTAGAATCTCCGTTAGTCTGCCCAATCAGTAGCTGACATCTGTATCGCGTTTTTGCACGACTTTTAGGGTTCCGTAGGTCTAGTACGTATTTCGTAATTTACGTCTTCTGTCATCTGTTTGCATTATATGTCAAAAGTTTCCTGATAGTTTCTGCTACACCATTTTTCAGAACCAATGATATGGGGGACGTTTTCATTACGTTTTGAGTTTGGCAGTTTTAGAGATGTCCGAGAGTAAAATCCTATCGACTTGTACCTAACGATATTTGTACGGGTCAATTTGTATGTGTCAGATTCAACACCGACATTGATGATCAGTTCATCTTGCAAACAATCTATTCGAGCCAAATAGTCACAGTCCTTTGTTCTATCAACCAAACTCAAATGAATTACAAACTCACGACATTTCGAGTTTAAAACAGCCTATCTCGGCATTTTGACAAAAATAACAAACAAAATGACAAAAAACAGACCGAAATTTTCCAACAACAATAGGATAATAAAACCATAAATTAAACTTTACTCAAATTATACGAAGGATATCGATGAACTACATGAAGGTAGATTATTAATAAAATATAGTAAAATTGATATTATTCTGAGAGGCAGCATGAGAGAGATATGCACTCTGATTAAAAACATCATAATCATATAGTTTGTTTTAAAGCTGTTGATGAGAAAGTAAGTAAGAAATACTATATGTATACCTACTTACTATAATACAATGTAAAAAATTCGAATATTTTATCGATTTCAGAACGTCGACTTTGATGTGTCCCATCTCTAGTACGTTCCATTTTACCAAAGTGTATACTCAAGAAATAAATATTATCTGTGGTCGTCGTCAATAAAATTACAGATTTAACAATATTATTCATGCGTAAAACGGAATTTTTTAAAGTGTCACCCATGTCTTAAACCCTGAAAAAGAGCGTAGAGGCGCAAATTTGTACGCGAGAAAACGTAAGTTTTTACAGTTATCGACACACTATCAAACCAGTATCAAACGTACTGTCAAAAAGATATACCCACATTGTCGAAGATGAATTCTAGCTTGACTAATATTTTTTGCATGAATACAATTTGTGTTATTAATCGGTCAGACCATTTAAGGCAGGGCGTTACTCTTATTAGTTCTGAGTACTGTTAGTATTTAGCTACTTGACTTAGTTTTTTTTCAGGCATGAAAAAACTAGGTTATGTTGCGGCTGTTGATCTAATTATTTAAACATACATAGGTACATATACAGGGTGTTGCAAAATTGGTATGCTAAGCCGAAACCTACATGTGCAGCATGGTATATCTAAGCCCGATTTTTAAATTCTGATTTCAGTTTCGGGTTTAGATATAACATGCTGCACATGTAGGTTTCGGCTTAGTATACCCTTTTTGCAACACCCTTTATATACTCACGACTGTAATGTAATCCCCGAACATTGAATATAAAGGTTTACCCGAGTCCCCGTTGTTCTATGTGCCCGAATGGGTAGTCAGACGTGACTTGTAAGAGATCCACCCGCTTTTCGCTGTACATTTGTACTCACGTGATAGGTTGCGAGCCGTATTACCATTTCTCAATGAGTAAAATGCACTTAGGGTACACATCTAGAATCTAGATGTAAGGGTTTCCTCACGATGTTTTTCTTAACCGTAAGAGTACGCAAAAAAAAAAAAAACACGCACTCACGCCTTGTACTAATGTACTCCCTTGCGGGGTAGGCAGAGGTGCATTGCTGCACCCACTTTTTGCCAGAGTGTTATGTTAGTCCCAATGTGCGGCGGGCGGGCCTATTGCCATTTTACGGGCACATCCAAGACCCGAGAACAAATATCTGTGTTTAAACAAATATCTGCCCCAGCCGGGAATCGAACCCGGGACCATCGGCTCAGTAGTCAGATCACTAACCACTACGCCATTCGGTCGTCAAAATAACTGTACCTACTTGAATTCCTTGTTTCTATAGAATTCATAATGTACTTGAGGCTGGATTCGAACCCACAGCCTCGCGAATTAGAGCCACAACTCTTACAACTTATCTACAAAGAAGTACATTTTTATTTATCGAAAAATAAAGAGCTTATTAAGCTGTCCGCTAGCATCGAGAAAAATGCTTTTCTCCAATGCCTTAGCATTAAAAACGCGTCCATCGCTGAATAGATCTTCTCTTCCTCACTACCATATTTAGTCCATTCACAAAACCATGACGTAATCTCCCTTAAAATCGGACACCCTTAACTTATATCATCATCATGTCTCTCGAATCCGCCTACCCGCGTAGGCGCCGCGACACATGCCCAAATAGGAGCCGGTTCGATTCCCCACTGATGTCATTTCGGCAGAAGTGGGCTTCACCAAATGGCCTATGATAACATACTCGACGACATTCGCTCGTGATAAATATTGGATATTTTTTTGGACATAATATCGTAAGTAACTGTGTGATTGGTACACTTTGTATCAGAAAATATAAGTACCCACGTTAAGTGACGTCACACCTTCTATTGCTGTTCATACATTCTGATAAAAGGGGTGACGTCACAAAGTATATCAATTTGCTATAACTTTATTATTTCGCATTTAAAATAAAAAAACGGAATAATACGTTTTCATATTTTTATCTTCTTTACAAAGCGGACTAAAAAATAAAATTAAGAAAGTAGGCGTACTATTCGAGAAGTCGACTACCATAAGACCTTAATAGGTTCTTGATAACATTAAAAGGCCAAGATGTTCACGGATTTATCTATTTATTATAATATTTATTAATTGCAAGTTTACAAGTAATGGTGAATACAAAGTAAGTACAAAACGATCACAGAGTATGTATATCCACAGATAATGAAGTTGACAGTTCATAGTATTATTCTGTGTTGGCTGCGTTCACCTCAACACCCTCTCCTGAACGCAGACCCATTGTGCTGAGGTGCCGGTCATGCTTGAGTCTTTGTAGGCCCTTCGTGAGTGCATCTGCAACCATGTCCTCTGAGCATTGATATTTGAGGCTTATTTGTTTAGCTTCAATTTTCTCCCTTATGAAGTGGTATCGCACGTCTATATGCTTGCTGCGTGCGTGGTATACGTCATGACCTGCAATACTAAGAGCACTTTGATTATCACAGTACACATCAAATGAATCATTGGATAGAGAAGGCCAAAAATCCTCCTGCAACTGCTTAAGCCACATAGCCTCTTGAATAGCTGAAGATAGGGCCATATATTCGGCTTCTGTACTTGATAATGCAACTGTGGGTTGCCTTTTAGAACTCCAGCTTATTGCTGCACCCTGAAATAGAAATATATATCCTGTGCAGGATCTTCTATCATCAGTGTTGCTGGCCCAGTCTGCATCGCAATATCCAACAATATTACCAACGTCACATTTGAAGACAAGTTGTAAGTCCTTTGTTCCTTTCAGATACCTGAAGACTCTTTTCAAAGCTGCCCAATGCTGAGCTGTTGGTTGGTTATTAAATTTACTTAAAGTGTTTACTATATATGTTATGTCAGGACGTGTTCCTTGTGACAGATACAGTAAGCAGCCAATTGCCTCTTGATAGGGAATATTCCTTAAAATTTCCTCTTCGCTTTCAGCTTTCTTCAAGTTGACACTAGGGTCACATGGTGTTGATACTGCATTACAATCTGACATAACAAATCTTTCAAGTATTTTCTCTATATAAATTGTCTGGCTGACATGAATTTCATCACCACATTGCTTGATTTTGTATCCCATACATTGTTTCACTTCACCCATGTCTTTCATCAGAAATTTTTCTTTCAGTTTCAACTTGACCACTGATGCGGTTTCTTCATCATTAAAGAAATACATTAGGTCGTCGACATATACAGTGATGAACAGGATATTCTTATCATTTACTATTCTGTAGTAAATACACGGATCTACCTTGGACCGTGTCAGACCAATCTGGAGGAGTGCTTCATTGAGCTTCTTGTTCCACTGCCTGCTAGCTTGCTTAAGGCCATACAGAGATTTGTTCAGCTTACACACCATATGTCCTTCTTCGTAGTTGGGTGGCTGACACATGAATATTTCCTCTTCTACATCTCCCTGTAAGAGCTGTTACAGTGTCCATTTGATGTATTCGCAAATTGTATTTAGCAGCCACTCCAAGTAAATATCTTACTGAGCTATATCGGACAACAGGAGCGTAAACTTCATGATAGTCGACTCCTTTGGTCTGTCTGAATCCTTTTATCACCAGTCTTGCTTTGTATCGTTGAATGTTACCATTTTCATCCCTTTTTGTCTTGAAAACCCACTTGCAGGGGATTACTTTTTTACCTTCAGGTAGTTCTACTAAGTTCCAAGTATTGTTTTGTAACAGAGCTTGATATTCTTCATTCATAGCATTTAGCCACTCATTTTTCTTATCGCTATTGAGAGCCTCCTCATGACATAGTGGATCGCTGTCAAGATAGCTCATGGTGGACTCACTGTTCATGCATATGTATGATCTGGGCTGGTAGAACTCGTTTCTCCTGCTAGGTCTTAGATACGATAGATAAAATCTGCCCACTGCCACTTCAGCTTGCAGATTCCGACCCACTGTAATAACAGCTAAAATTAAAGCATGACTGATTCAATCTTTGCTAATTAGCATTTGCTGGTAACACTATTAGGCTCGTTTCAGTGTAGTATGGTGTTAATTCTGTTGTATTTTCGTTATATAGAAAAATGTTTGCTTACGCAGATACTTTGATAAACGTTGATAGAAAAGGACCACTGAGTCACCCTTCACACTTTCACAGATACCCTGTATAACAAACCATTTTTGAAAACAACAAATTTGAAAGATGATAATCTAACCAAAGTTAAAATCCCCCGTGATTCAACATAAAGTTGCATAACCTTAAGAGCACTCGGGATAATATGTAATATTACCTATGACCCAAAACAAATAATCGAAAATTGGTTCAGCCGTTTGGAAGCTACTCTCGACACAAATACACATACACTTTAAACTTATAACTATATATTTTTTGTCGAAGGAAAAAAAGAATTGTGTAAAATGATTCAGAAATCTGAAGCCGGCCTCTAAGGCTAACTCTATTAGTCACAGTGTTATGATTAATTCCTTTACGTAATTAAGGATACGAGTCGACTGCTCAACTCACGCCTAAATATGTCTCTAGTTCTCAGAATATTGCATAGATGCATTAAGAATTCGTCACATTGTTTAAGCACCCGAGTAACACACATCACACTTCATCACATCATCATCACGACCCATCACGTCCCCACTGCTGCGGCACGGGTCTCCTTCCAATGAAGGAAGGGCTTAGGCCTGGTCCACCACGCTGGCCTAGTGCGGGTTGGTGGACCCCGACACAAGCAAGCTTGTGATGAGAGAGTTGTCGGAAATACGTTTGCGAGCAATGAAAATGTTCCAGTGACATTAGCACCAAATTACTCCTAAACGGAAAAGGCTAACTTAATTGACGCCGTCTGCAATATTGAAGTGCATTTAACAGTGCATCAGAATAATATTCACTAAAAACGTTAATAATGTTTTAAATAGATAGATAGATAGATAGATAGAATATTCTTTATTTGTACACACACACATAAAAGAAACTTACAAAACTTAAATACTAACAAATATGTACAAAAATGTCTTATCGCTTAAAGGGTGGAAGTATATTTTGTAAATACCTAATTAGGTCTTTCGGGTGACGGAATGTCATGCTTGTAAGTGAAACTTTTTCACTGCCCGTGAGTGTACTTTCGCCGTTGATGATGACGTGTAAATTTACTCTATCTGGATGTTTATCAATCAATCAACAACATAATTCCCCCCTGGATGCGTGGCAGCAGGGTCCGCGCAATAACTAATTATTTGCAATGAATTATCATACTACACCCTGTAGTTACAGCATAGCGACTGTAAGTTGTGAAGGTGTGTCAGATTCAGAGCCTCTACGGGTTTGGCTATTGACGAAAACGAAAAAAAGTTTACGTTTTCTTTTATCATCTGATTACATTATTCGTCAATTTTTTTTCCGCTTGAATCGCCACTTTGTATGCGAGCTTTTATAGTTAAAGTAAAATATACTTATACTTAGGTATAATAATAAATAATAATAAAATCTTTATTTACCAACATACAGGGTTACATAATATAATTGAGCAACTAGCTCCTAGAGTAGTTAAAAACTGTTTTCCAGAAACCAGTTTCTCCCATAGGGTACAGGCAGTTTATAAATATGGTGGCATTGGCGCAGTAAGTATCTTAACTAAATAAATTTATTATAATATTTAAAAACATGCATTAATCTAGGGTGTGTGTGTGTGTATGTGTGTGTGTGTGTGTTGTGTGTTTGTGTGTGTGTGTGTGTGTGTGTGTATGTAAGTATTTTATTCATTTTCAAATTATGGGGGTGAGCAAATTTTCAGTTTCAGTAGCTGTCAAATTCAAAAGCCACTCAGTAATAGATAATTTACAATTTCGCAACTGAAGGGGATATATGTTAATTTCTTTGTTAATCTTATTATAAAGACGTGCACTTATTACTTTAAAGTGACGTTGTGCTAAGGCTGTTTTATGTGAGGGAACTTTGCAGACAAGGTCATATCTACGTTTTAGTTTTATATGGTTTAGGTCATATATAATGGAAGTATGCTGTCTTAGAACTATCTGAAGAATAAAGAGCTGTCTGACGGTCAGAACTCGACTTTCCTGGTATAGTTTGGTTGTTGGGTATATAAAAGGTTTATTTGATAATACCTTCAACACAGCTCTTTGTGCCCTTTCAAGGCTAAGAAATGATGTAATACCGGCACCACCCCAGGCAGAAATCCCATAAGATAAGATTGATTGAGCAAGCGCATGGTAAACCATAAAAATTGTATTTGTAGGAGCAGAAGATCGAAGTTTCTTAAATACATAGATCAGCTTTCTGACACGAGGTTTAAGATACTCAATGTGCTGCTTCCAGCTTAGTGTATTGTCTATCATAACACCCAAATACTTGACGCATGAGGAGCGTTCCAGCTTTAAGCAGTTGCAATCTTCTTCTACTTTAGTACATGTGGAGTTATGTGCTTTAAGATGATAAGATTCTAATGGGGGTTGATTATAGGCTCTGGCGCTGAAGGTAACAAATTGAGATTTGTCAATATTAAGTGTAAGAAGATTAGCAGAAAACCAGGACATTACTGTTTTAATAGCATTTTCGGCATTTTGATGTGCTTTTTCCCATGTCTTCCCTCTGATTAGAAGCGCTGTGTCATCAGCATACGCTATGATCTTACAGTAAGGAATTTGCAGATTGCAGAGGTTGTTTATATAAATCAAGAAGAGGGTCGGGCCCAGGACACTCCCCTGTGGAACTCCAAAAGATAGGTTTTTATCTTCACTAGTTAATTTATCAATGGTGACACACTGCGAACGGTTAGTCAGATAGTCTCTAAAAATATCAAGTGCCATTCCTCTTATTCCTATGTGGTATAGTCGTTCTAACAGTATGGGGATAGATACTGTGTCGAATGCCTTTGATAAATCAAGAAAAATCCCTATAGTTTTAACTCGCTCATCTACGCATTCAATCACAGTATTTGTGAGATCAAGTAAAGCATCTTCCGCAGATTTTCCTGCCTGAAAACCGTACTGATTTTTGGATATAATATTGTATTTGGTCATAAAATTTACGAGTCTTGAATTTAATACCTTTTCCAGGACTTTGGATAAGGTAGTCAGGACTGATATCGGCCTATAATTGTTAACTGTTTCCCTGTCTCCTGACTTGAAGACAGGATGTACTATGGATTTTTTAAAGACAGAAGGGAATACTCCAGAGTTGATGCATAGGTTACAGATATGGGTCAGGAGTGGTACAATGTATTGTCGCGATGCCTTAATGACAGAAGATGATATACCATCCCAACCAACCGCACAATCACTGCGCAAACTTAGGATGATCCTATTAATTTCGTCGTCAGATGTTTCGATTATAGCCATAGAATCACAGTTCGGCTCAGCACAGTTTATATTTCTGTCCTTTTTGGTGGCTGGCGTAAATTTTTCCGCTAGATTTTTCCCAACATTAACAAAGAAATCATTAACAGCATTAATAGATGCTGCTGGGTCAGCTTTTATTTTTAAAAGTTCCACAGGAGGAGAGCGGGGTCGTTCTAAATTTGATACTTTTTTAATTACTTCCCATGTCGCTTTAGGGTTGTTTTTTGCTTTGTCGAACTCGTTATGCTCATAAGCTCGTTTTATTCTCTTTAAAAGATTGTTACAGAAGTTACGGTATCTTGTGAAGGTGACATGTAAGGTCATATTTTCTGGATATTTTTTTGAGTTTTTGTGAAGTTTATCACGGTTTCTGATACATTTTAGTAGACCCGGTGTTATCCACGGTTTTATTGTTCTTTTCCGTCTGGCTAATCTAGTAATTTGGGTATGTCCAGTTTCTCAGTGGGAAACCAAATAGGCTATTAAAATAAATCAATTTCTCACTTAAGTAAATCTACCTAAGGATGAACTTAAGTGCTAGGTACCTTTTAATCTACGACAGAAATTCATGGAATCACAGCGCTTCATTCTATCTCAAGTTCCCATTAACTTGACGTTTTCAGCTGTGAAACTGACAGTTACTAGCAGACTAACTTTGATCTAGGCAGAGGCTTTGATCATTGCAAAAAGCGCAACACCCACTAAACGATAAATCATGAGATACGGAGTAGCCGGGCAATAAGTCTTGATATTTGCATACCCGACCGGGATTCGAACCTGCGTGTTTTGCTTTCGCCACAACGGTAAACTGTTTTGCAATCTTTACCGCTTTAGGGAAATTGGTGCGGATAGTAGGTGAAAACAAAGGTTTCATTTAAATTTTGTACCAGCATACTGAGGATAATCTAAATAATTAAAGAATTAAGTTTAATAGATTTTTGAAAGCTAAATAAATTTCTGTATTCGATATTTACAGTAATTAAAACAAAAACGTTAAACTACTTACGATAATTTTTTTACGATTGAACAAAAAAAAACCTGAAAAAGGACATCAAAAGGACGAACGGCCACTCGCATAGTACCAGGCGAACAGAACTTCGTAGCAGCTTCACTCAATACAGCTCGCGACACAAGACGATCACATCATCACAGTATACCGAAGAGGCGTCATGCAAGTAGGCGGTATATAGATTTTACCTTATTTGTGTAGTCGTTTAGTACGTGCGGTTAAATAGAGGTTTTTTTTAACAGTATTGGTTGGTATGGTTGACCGCAACTTAATAATCTCGTGATAATGTGATGTAAATAAATACGCTAAAAAGGAAATTAAAAAAAAAATACTGCTAAAACCCGGATAGAACAATGGTGTACCTACCTGTGAACCTGTGGTTTTCCAGGGACTAATAATTAACAAAAGGGAGTAAAGTAAATGAGAGCAAATAAAGCTATACTCACTCAACTAATCAATCTGAGTTCTCTAGAAATGGCACATGACATCACCAAATAATCTAAACCAGACTTAAAAATATGGTCATAATATTCCTTATTTTGGAGAAGCAACAGGAAAAACCTACTCACTTGTACTTGTGCCACATATAAAAGAGGTCATGATTAATAAATGTATGTATTTTTGAATAAAATTATGGATTAAGGTCGTAATCGTAAGTTGTAGAAAACATGCATAGCTGTTAATAAACGAGAAAAAAAAAACATAGGGCTTGTGTTTATTTTCCTGTATGTGTAACTAATATTTTTTTACTTAACAGGACGATACTGTAAAGTGTAAAAAATACCATTGTGGACGCATTATTTTACAGAGATTCACATAGCTGAAATTAGATAAAGGTACTAAAATTTATCGCGTTACGTTGTTAAACATTTAAATTTAAGTATTCTTATTATAATAGAAATTAATTTTAAGTATATATTTGCATGACATGTTTACATTATGTACTAACCGTGATCCTCATTTGTTCGCAGGTACACAAATAAACATACTAAATTTTGGTTGGTTGACAGTGACACTACATCTGGTTCGTAGGTAGGTACCTATATTGTTTATCAGAATTTACCGATACTTAAATAACTGGCACTGGCAGGCACTAGACAATAAAATAGTCTAACTAACTAAAGGTTTACGCTCAGCTCAGTTAGCCCCTTATTGTAGCTAGGAAGGATAATTATTATCAGGAATTACTGCGCTTGCTAAAAGCTAACTTGCATGAGCCAATAGTTATTTAAATAAGATAATAGGGCATTGTATTATTTTATAGTATCATGCATTTATTTGATAAGGTACTGTAGAAATGGTTTATAACGCAGAGATGATCCATTTATCGTTTTTAGTCTTATCAGGAAATGAAGTAAATGACGGGCAGGCTTGAAGTAATCTTATTCTTATAATAATAATAATATAATATAATCTAATGTGTTTTTAAAATAATATTAATATTCTGGGTCAAAAGTAGCCAGTATTAAATAATTCATACATAAGACACCGATAAGAAGAAAAATACTGAATGCATTGCTAGGTATATGATTCATGTGGAAGAAAAATGATTATATTTATTAATTTACTGAAAAAAACCAGACACTGATCAGAAAGCTGGAAACAAAAACTTAACCTCATCTCACCATACTCAATGGCCTACGATGACTAGTAGAAAAATACGTAAAATTGGCAACGTGCCAAAATCGACTCTAAAATATAGTCAAACACATTAATTACTTTATCAACTACAAGCACGTGCAGTGAAAAATAGATTATAGTTCAACGGACGAGACATGCCGACTAAAAATAAAATCATTTGGTCAAGGTTACCATCGAAAATACTTAGAATATCTTGAACGCAGCCGACTGGCGAAAGGAGAATGTAATTTATTTCTCATCTGTTGTATTACCTCTATGGTCTTGTCTGTGAAATATTTTTTTCGAATTTCGAAAAGCCCCAATCAATTTGCGCCTCTATTCCAAAATACCTCTATTCCAAAATTGAATGCTCATCTCGTAAAGCATTCGAACAGAATCGATTCGGGAAACTTATAATTTGATGTTCTTATCGATGAATAATATCGAGTCGACACGAGCTCGGTTCGCGGATTGGACAGGAATTTATTTAAAACTTGGACGGCCTCAAAATTCTCATAAATACTGAAGTTTTGCAATATTGGATAACGAGCTAGTGGGTGTACGGCCGATACCTACGGCCTAATAAGGGTAGACTTCTCTCTGTGGGCCGATTTTCGTATGACTCATTAAACGAATTTAATTTTACCTTATTGTCATGTCACCAACGCACATGCTCGTGATGTGAGCGCACGTTCATCTTGACCTATGTAACAGCGAAAATACGTTTACGTAATAACCAGCTTACTCAACGAATTCTCGGGTAAAGTAGTGCAATTATTAAATTGCAACTCGCACTTTTTTGAGCAGCGCCGCCATTGATCAGCGCCGGCTCAGGCTACGCTCATTCAACAGAACCTCCTTGCGCACACTGGCATAGACAACACGCACACTCGCGCAGCCAGCCAGTTTGACAGTTCCCGCCATCGCCGCGCCGCCGGCCAGTCAGCCGACGCACGGCAACGCGGCACGATCGCGCTCCTCTCCGCCGCCATTTTTAATCCCTTAAACTCGGCAGTTGAATTAAAAATACCGTACATGACAAATCCAATAGTGTACAGTGTGTGCCTATATCCCCAAACGTTCATTAGGAGGCTTCGTTCGGAAATAAATCGCGAAATCACCTTTGTTACCTGTTGGAATTCCTAAGCATACAAGTCAAGTTTGCGGTGTTAGACGCTGATAAGAAGTGGTTTTTCGGTATATTGTTGTGTTCAACGGCTTTGATGGCCGTGGTGTTTACTATGTAACATGTGTGCCTTGTTAGCGAGTGACAGCTGATGGCATCAGCCCTAATGATGTAAATTGCAAAATAATTATTGGAAATTTGCATGTAGCTAGTGTCGTGCTGGCGGTAGTGCATGAGTACTTACCTACTTTGCAAACTTCGAAGGCAAAATTAGAAATTTTCTATAATAATACAGATTAAGTGGATGTCTTTCGCGGCGACTGCTTGTCTCGACGAAAATAGTTGACGCGTGTTTTGGTTGTATAAAAGAGTTCAACGCAGTGACACAAATAGTTGTAAACAAAAGAAATGTAATTAACAAGAGATTAGCAAATTTATGTGGAAGGAACTGACTCACAATAATCTCTAACGCGATTCAAAGAAAAATATCCAATAACCTAAAATTTAACAAATCGTAAAGGCACTTAATAAGCTGCGTTTTAGCCGGAATTCGAGGTAACGCCTCGAGTCTAATGAAATCAAAAACCTCAAATTAAATGCGCGGCCTTGTCTGAGGCTGTCAGATGCTCACGGTTTCGCAAAAGGTAATAATAACTTAGTAATAAACATCAAACTGGAAAATGCTCACCTAACAGAACTGAGTCATTGCCTAACGTCATACCTAAATCGTAGGTGATACATGATGATGATGCTAACGATACAGACAAACACGACATAGTGCCTACTGCACAAAACAAATCAACCATGCTTGTATGTACCTGTCTTAGATATATGATGTAGAAGTCGCATGAAGGACCCAAATAATGTAGAAATCTTATCTGAAGCCAAGATTATCGGAGGTATTATCAATATGGACAACAAAAGATTCTGTGACGTCACGCTATCGAAAATATTAATTTACTGATACCACTGAGGGAACACTTTTCAATGTCGTGTTTTTTGTTTTAAAACAATTAACAACACCATTATTACTCATTAATTAAAAAGCAAACCGGAACTAGATCAAATGTTAAAGTTGCAGATCTATGCGAAGGAATTTATAGGTGTTGTATAGTAGCCGTTGTTTGTGCCACAGCTTTCTAAGCCTTAAGCCATGAAGTCGGCAATGGTCTTGAAAATGTGGGAATGCTGTAACACTCTCGGGTGAAAGGCGAAGCTGACATCTAATTGTGCTCGACTCGGATCTGCAAACAATTGATGCTAAATCGTAATGGGTTCAGCAATGTGATTGTTTTTAACGATAGCAATGTTGTCTGCTTAAATTATCGTGTTTTGATTATTTATCTTTTAGTTTTTAGACATAAATTGACGTGTTTTTACGGTCTAAGGGCCACTTGCAGAAACATATTAAATCTAGATTTAGTGTCAAATCTCGATTTAAGAAACGTCAGTCCATATAAAATATGACACTAAATTGAGATTTAACACTAAATCTAGATTTAATATGTTTCTGCAAGTGGCCCTAAATCCAAGAGTCCAATAAATGAAGGTTAGTAAATATGTTATGTTGATTTTGCCCTAAACCCTAAACGAGGCATAGATGAGAATAAACATAAAAATTGTGAATGACTTCATCGCCACAGCCTTGGTGATACGTCATCGGATCTCCATGTCCGACTTCAATGTTTGATGATTATCTTAGTGGAGTATTTTTAACCGACTTCAAAAAAAGGAGGAGGTTCTCAATTCGTCGGGATCTTTTTTTTTTTTTTTTTTTTTTATATTTTTTTTTATGTATGTTCACCGATTACTCCGCCGTTTATGAACCGATTTTGAAAATTCTTTTTTTGTTGTATTGGGTTGAGCTTCCAGGTGGTCCCATTTTTTTTTCAGAATTTTATCTCACCCCCAAGGGTGGGTAAAGGGGTAAAAACAGGGTATGAATTTCAATTTTGGGCACATATTAACCGATTCTAATGAAATTAAGAACGTAAATATAGTTCTTATAACAAAAAAATATGATGGTGACCTTGAGCTGATCTGATGATGGAAACGGAAGGCAGTCAGGGGAACTCCTCAACGGTATATAGCAACTACTTCGTGTTTAGGCTTGAATGATTCGTATTGATTAGTAGGACATTTTGGTATCATTTGCACCTTACTTTTGATTGAAAATTATTACAAATAAACTAAAAACTATTAAATAAAATAATAATTAAAAAAATTAAAAAACCGACTTCAAAAAACCACTAAAATGTAAGAAATAATTTAAGGTTTACACAAATTCTACTCGTATGAGACAGTACAAATATACCTAAGCAGGAACTGTTCTTTTTTGAAGTTGGTGCCATATTTCTTCAGATTACTTTGTCACCGCACCAACATCAAAAAAGAACAGTTCCTGCTTAGGTATATTTGTACTGTCTCATACGAGTAGAATTTGTGTAAACCTTAAATTATTTCTTACATTTTAGTGGTTTTTTGAAGTCGGTTTTTTGTTTGCCATATCAAATTCCCGCGTCTTGTTTCATACATTCTCGACAGAGGCTGGTACTTAGAACATTCCCGTTACGGAACCGGTATCTCTAAGAGTATTCGAACGTCGGTTTGTTCACTATTCGATGTTCATTGGATTGTTTCTATAAACTATTTTCTCTTACACTCACTGTTAATAAACTCCTCTCTTATTATTATCGAGATCGTTTCCAGTGATAGCGGTCTCGGTACAGACCCCTGTGGTACGCCTCAGTTTTTGCAATGTTGTTTTTATTCCAATCGGCTTATTGAAGTTGATAATAATGCATCTGCTATCAATATAAATTGCAAGAAATAAAATGCTTGTCTGTTATCTAAAGCACACTTGTTAAAGAAGTAGGTCCAGATAAACAAATAACTGTACCACAAAATATAATTAAAAAACTTACTTGTAGTTTTATTATCACTCAATGTTATAATTTAACTGTAATGTTAACTTGTACAGATATTTCAAGTTCAACAGTAGCCTGGGGCTAAAATATTTCTTTGTCATTTTATGTCTTCTCAGTAGGTAGGTAATATAGGCCTTCTTTTCTTAGAGTATATTTTGTGGTAATTTAATACTTATGACCGCTGTATAAGAAGTTATATTTGTTGTATTATATCTTTTAGTTTAAGATGATACTAAATACAAAACTTTTGTTTCGTATTCAGCGTAACGAATGCTTTGTTCTTTTGTATTTTGATTTTCAATCTTATCTTTGTAAGAATGGCTCTTGTTAAAGTTGTAAAACAAGTTATGAGTGGTATCCTCTTTGAGTCTCTCCTCTTCTCTCACTAAAACGTAGCTGTACAAACCATATTTTTATCCTCTTGAATGCTTATTATTATTAGAATATAAAAGTTATATATAAGTAAATCTTAGTGCAATTTGCCACATCGGTAACATGAGTGAAATCAAAAATTCAATTCCCCGAAATAATAATATTGGACATACCCATAAAATAAATAAACAAGACGAGCTGTAGACGATAAAAAATAGCGATCTGAATGTAACAAGACCCGTCTAACTGTAAAGCGCAAATCGCATGGCTCGTGGCGAAACCGAAACTAATTTTAAATTCTCTGCAGATAGCCAAATTAATAAAAAAACACTTCGCCAATAACCGTATGAAAATAATAAAATATTCGTTTGAATGCACGTCAGAAATTTCACACCAAATGTCACACAACTGTTAACTCGGTCAACGGTCACGGAATCGACGTTCTTTTTTCAAATTGAACTTTTTCTTGATTCTGCCGCACGCACAATAGGTGCTTCGGCTTGAGAACTTTTTGGGAACTCTTTGCTTTCCGTGAAAAAAAACATCGATACCAATAATAATCATTGCATCGTCTTGAATTGAAACGTCACTTGTTGTTTGACTTGAATACTTATTTCAAAATGTAAACAACAATAGATGGACACGTTTTTCACAAGGTTTTTCTTTACCATTCACCTTCTTGTGAATATTTGTACATAGACTGTTTTAAAACATATTGACAAGTAGTAGTAGCGAGCGTACATCGGCAATGGCAAATAGTTAAATAACAGGGCATACAACTCGTCTGCTTATATCTATTAGTTCGCCCTCAATACTGGTGTTCTGTACTTACTGCCTTATTAACAGAAGGCGTCGACTGTATGCACAAGCTATGTAGGTGGCTCGGAATTAGTATCGAATTACTAATACCATTGAAACATGCCTGAATTGTAAATAGTTACTACTTCTACACTGGCATCGATTTGTCTTATCGATTCGTCTAGAGATAACAACGTGACGTCCTATTGGATGATGTCATCGTTTAAGAGCAACCTTTTCTTAACTTTGACGTTAACCTCTTTGGTAATAAACCTTTTTTCACATTTCAATGATGCTTAAGAATCCAAATGTCTGGATATTCGGCCAGTCGGTATGTCAACTAATTACGAATGGTGTTCGAAAATGGAACACAATTTTTCAATTAAAAACCAGCTGCGTTCAGAAACGTTGGTTTCTGGAGTGAACGCATCGCTTCATTGCGAGCAGGGCTTCGGACGCACGCGCTGTACCGATATCCCGCAAACGCTAAGATTGCGGGATTCGCGTTTGTTAAAACAAGCGCAAAAACTAGGAACTGGCGAACCATGTAAATAGTTTTTCATGGACGAACCTTAATTCAATAAAGAGAAGTGCTTTGTTGTACTACATAAGTTTAACTTGTTGTTCTGAAATCAATCGTGGCTTGTCTACCTAAACTATCTATCATTAACTAAAGTTAACTAAAATACCTACATAATTTCATTGGATATAGGCAATTAAAGTATGCAGTGAGGTTTCTTAGTACAGATTAAGACTGCTTTAGTCATCAGCTGAGAATGTTTAGCATTTCGGTGATTGTCTGTGAAGTGTCTACCATTGTGATGTTGCAGAGGTTTCATTTCTACTTACTTTCATTATGCGATAGTTTCTATAGCGGAGCAACGATCTCAGATGCAGTGATACTATCTATCCGCTACTACTAACCTACTTGCTAGAAGGAAATAGTTTAAAAACAACTCTTAAAAATTGACTGCTAAGTAACGTCTTAAAAGTGAAGCGGATTCAGCGAAGTGCACGTTTAAAAATTCTGCTCCTGCGTCATTACGAAATGCTCAGAACACGGATTGTCTCATCGGTTCGGAAACTGTGAAACATTTGACACAATGCAATGGCAGTGGCTCCGACTGTACCGTAGTATGGGCGACCTCAGACGCGACCTATTGTCCAGGGGTTCCCACGACCAAAAAGGTTTTTATTTTTACTTTGACCTTGCATTGGATTCCGTTCGTACTTTTTGGGGATAATCTCGACATGGCCAACTGTCTGAATAATAATTATAAAATGAAAAATAACAATGAATGACTCAAAATTCCAAGGGGTGAGATCCTTTTTGGCGCAACCGGTTGTTTCTTTCAATTTCTTGCAACACTGTGCATGTTTTTTGTGCTGGCAATAATCACGCATTGTGATGGACGGATACTGAATCATAGGAAATGAGATAGTAAATTGACCGTAAAACGATAATTTCTTGTAAGAAAGTCTTTGTTCTAATGTTGTGATAGTTTAATTTATAGCGGTGCTTATGGACAAAGACATGTTATGAACTATTAATGAGAGTGACCGAATTAACTTCATACCTACCTGCATGTTATTTATGTCCAATTTACCTTTTAAAATGCAACATATTATTATGCAGCCTTAATAATAAAAACTGCTACATTTCGCGCCAAATACGGTCGCATCTTTGCAACGTGCAATAAAAAAACAAAACTTATTGGTGTAATATTTTTATTTTTAATCACTATAATTACATTCGGCCAGTGTTCGGTCAGTCGTTGCAAGGTCGCGCGGTGAGTTGGCATATTGTTGCCTGCTGCCTCCTTAATGAAACCTCTTTAATTTATTGTTCAGGTTATTTCTCTTTTTGACTTTTGTTTCGCTCGAGAAGCTTTTGCTTCGTGACAGATTTGGCATCAGATTTATTTCGGCAATACTTTCTTAGCCAAATTCTTAATAGTTTAGACGGTTATATCAACTTATGATTGGTTGCAATAACTTTAAATTATGAAGCCATGAAATACAATTCTGTAAAACTAATGATTATATGCCATTATTCACTTAACCTACCGTCAGGGACATAGGCCTCTTGCAGAGAATGTCAGAACATTATAAAACATTATACGATTATTACATAAATACTGTCAGTTTCATAAAAGTAGCTTGTAATAATTATATCCATTATCATTATCATTTATGAGAGTTTAAAAACAAAATATGTCGACATATTGCAGGAACCTACCTGAAATCAGCGTCTAACAATTATAAAACTCTTTACAAACTTAAATACAATTTCGTAATATTTTGTAGCCTCCTAATGATCGTTAAGAAAATATGCCTCGAGGTAATTGGACCTCGACAATAATATGTTAATAACCCCATGTTCTGTCATTGCAGCCTTGTTTCCACTGTTTCGTATTTATACAAATGTGACTGAAACTCAGTGTGAAAACCCGAAATAGTGACTCATCGACAAACGAGAAAAATCGAATCGAAATTAACTAACAATAAAATTAACGTAACATTCCAAATTCAAAATTAACCATTGCCATATTAACTTTAGCTTTTTAATTTATAAGTGGCCACACGTTGCAGTGACTAAGTTGAGTGTAATTGCAAATAAATAAATGGAATAAAAAAAATTGTGTCAAGACCAGCTGTGTATGTCAAGGGGTACGGCAACTTTCCTTTTGTGTCAGACTGCGACTCGATGACATCGATCGTAATCCAGTGAAGAATCGCAACCTTGTGACCGTGGAAGGATTTTGGCGAGTCCCTTCACAGTCCTTTAAAAAAAAACAAAAACCGCGCGCGCGCGTTCGAAAACCGAAAAACAGTGTGTGAAGTGAAATGAAAAGTTAAAAATGTCAACACAAGCGTACTACAAGGAGCGTCTGGGGTTCGACCCCCAGGAGGAAGTCAATGGGTCGTACTATGAGGGCCCCCACCAGCCTAAGAGACACCGGAAGGAGGCCCTGGACTCCCACGATCAGGTCTATGAGGAGAACCTGACCAAGTTCAAAGGTACAACATGTTGGGGTTTCTTTATACAGCAGGCAGGTTCGTTGGTTCGGAAGGATTATTGAGAATGCGAGTGTGGATGTTGTGTTGTAACTTCACTGACAGTTTTTTTTTGGTTGTGAACTAACTTTTTAATTGTTTGTAAATGTTGTGATTAGGTTGTGTTTAATAGCATTGACCTTAGTTACATAATATATTAAATTATTATATTTCTTACTAAGTAGGTATATTCATATAGTTAGACGGAGATGTCGATTCCGAAGGTAGCATGTTAAACCTAAAATTCTTACCCCCTTATTCATAGAGAAGTTACAGAACATTTTAACTAATAAACTGTTTTGTCCCTCTCCGACTAAGAACAATCTGTTCTTTGACAGAGAGGGACAAAACAGTTTATTAGTTAAAACGTCTTGTAACTTTTCTATGAATAAGGGGGTTAGTTTAAAATTTGACTCAATGTTTCCATAAGTCTCAAAGTCTGCTTTCGTTAGCATACTCTTCACAGTGCATTTATTCTGAAATATTAAAAATATATATTAGAAGTTAACATATTAGTGGTTAAAATAACCAGATAGTACCTACCTATTAGTACACAAGATTTCAAATGAAGAATTTACTAGGATTGGTTACGTACGGTCAGCTGCATAAGTAGATATACACTTTTGTTAATTGTCAAACTAGCTACATATCAAACTGAAAATATTTTAACAGGCAGTTTTTGAGTTTGACAAGGTACAAAAGTGTACAGCTACTTACGAAGCTGACTTTACAAGTTTACACCCACTCATTTTCCCTTCATTTGCAAGATGACGTCATATTCAAATGAAGTTTGCACTTTATTACAATAACATTATTGCCTGTTTTTCTTTCCAACACCTGCATTAATTAGTAAACTGAGAACCTCTTATGTGCTAGGGGTTAAATAAAGGTGCACTTATACTGAGTCAACATTTACTGCATAATAATTATAATATATGTACCTATACAAACGTACATACATAATTTACTGAAGAGCCAGGTGAACCAATTCAAATAAGTTTTTTTTAACCCTGACGTAAAAAGAGAAGTGTTATAATTGATCGAGAGTTTCTAGCTATGTTTCATCCAAATGGTTTTTTTTTTGTAATGTTTTTATGTCATTGGAGGAAACCCTTGTTATTTCAAAATATTCAAATAAGCGTTCTATTATAGGTATGTACTAAACGTAATCTATTAAAACTGTCGTAAACAGGAATCACTCCAAAAACTGGTTTTCTTAAATTAAAATAGTGTTGTGAATTTCTTACGTTTTTTTACATAACTAATTAGATTTTATCGTATTTTTTAAACGTCGATACGTGAACTAAGAAACTGGTTTCTTAAGTGACTTCTAATTTAGTTGGTTGTTGTAAAATTTTAATGTATTAACGAATTGAATATCAGAAAGCCAATGAACGAGCTCATAATATTCATTTCACGGCTGTATCGATTTTGATGAAACATAGCCAAGAATACTTATCAAGAGTCCCTCTCAAACGAAAAAATACCACACATACGACTCGAATAAAGATGCCATTTGGCAGCGGACGATATCTATTGTATTCCTATAGACTTGTCGTCGAGCGACTTGTCGCTGGCTACCAATTTTATCCCATAGAAATACATAGAATCCAACGACACGTCGCGTCTTCATCTCCTGCAGCCTCTTGTCTCCCGACGCCAATTGGCACCCTTAGAAATAACGGACATACACAAGACTTTATGTTATGCTAAGTGCCGGTTACCGCAACTTCTGTGACATATCAATTACAAGAAACTGGCTTGTCAAACCCACACTTGCATTATGCGAAATATCGTGTACATTCATACTTCACAACCCTTGAGCAAGTACAGACAGCACAATGTGATGCAAGTTTATTACATAAAAAATATGTATTTTCGTCCTTACATAATTGCATACCTACTGTGTAAGTTAGATTTTGTAAGTTTGCGT
Source organism: Plutella xylostella (assembly GCF_932276165.1). Lineage (NCBI taxonomy): Eukaryota > Metazoa > Arthropoda > Insecta > Lepidoptera > Plutellidae > Plutella > Plutella xylostella. The sequence continues at coordinate 7,741,780 of NC_064000.1, read as the reverse complement.
TTATAAATAAACTTGACATATAATATGCTGACTGACTTATAAATAAAGGGCTCATAAGTTTTAGAAATATAGAGTAACTTCTGACACCCTTATTTTCATATAAGACCTCGAAATTTCGTGTACCTAATATTCTATTCTATTCTGAGAGGGGGCGAAGTTCCTTTACGTACTCTCTCGAGTGGAACCTTTGTACACATCCTCTTGATTTCATCTCAGCCAGCCTATGTAATATACTAATAGTTTAGTTCAGGAGGAAAGATCAGTTTTGCTGTCCGTACAATGTGACTCAGACTTACAGCTGATCACCTCCGAAATCCCACTCAGGCAATAAATTACTTTTACTTTAACCCACTTGTCGTAGGGACTATTTTGCATTGAATAGTCAGTCAAGGAGGCTTACAAAGTATGACGATATCGGCCCCATACCTGGACGAGTGACGTCATCGGATTATGGGATTCCAAATTTGAATTTTGATTTCTTCTTTTTATGGTCGAGAGGGCCGGCTGCCAGCCAGTTACTCATTGTAATTACTTACACTACTTATATTATTTGAAAAGTTTTGTTATAGAGTGAATTTCTTTCATACTAATGGTAGGTATGTTAGTTTAACAGTCCCTATACTTTGTAAAATACAGCATGAGTCTGTCAAATCCATACATTTTATTTGTCAGGATTGACCAGGATACTCGTACCAGGATAAATTAATAATCATCAATCTAATATCATAGGACTCAACCTATATTTTACAAAGCATAGGAGATTTCTAAAGTCGGCCTGAAGAGCTAAACGTAGACGTGTCAAAAGTTTTCCGTCGCGGTCGCTCTTGAGGCTGCGCGATGTGAGTGAGCGCGATGCAAAACTTTGGTCACGTCTTAATTGCGCCCCGTGCTAGCCCTTCTGCTATGGCTATTTTATGAATATACCAGATCACTATAGGCTCACATGAGTTGTTTTATTTACAAGATAAGATAATCTTAATATAACGTAACATAATGTTCTGATAAGATGAGATACCGTATCTCAGACTTTGTCTTGTGTTGTGACTAATTGTTTTTATTCTCTTACTGTAGGATTAATTATGTAGAACTAGACTTATTTTTAAGTTTTGTTTTTTGTAATTTTTTTTTCTTGGTGCAAATAAAGTGTTTTGTATTGTATTGTATTGTATAGACTGAAATCTTTGATGAGACCTAAATTTTGTTATTTTGAACTTCCTAACAATTTACAATAGGTACTATTTGTTCATGTGTGTGCGTGTGAGTGTGTGGAGTAAACTAAACCTGCCTGTTGTTTTACTCAATGTTTACTAACTATTTAGTTATTTAAGATACTGTCTAAACACTTAGGGTGTTACCACAAAAACTTAGACAGTGTTTAACGGATGTTTAGCGCTGTCAAACGCCTACAAAATCTGTCAAATTTCGTTTTAAACACCTGTTAAACAGTGTAAGTTTTTGTGGTAAGGCCCTTACTTAATGTTATTATTTCCTCTACTATTTTTCTATTTTTTTACTAAATTACTCTATTAGCACGTCCTGTTATGTAAAGTACGACATTTTAACTCAAATGTTATATTTTTTCGACAAAAATACCGCGCTGCTAAAAAAATCGCAGTGCACAGCCTAAAACATGTCTAGGTGTACTTACCCGCTAAGTGCAAGGGGCCTACAGTTAATCGGCCTAACTCCAAATGGCACCTCAGCAATTTGGCCAATTGTGCGATTGGTTCCAATGTCGACGGGTCAATCTGCCATCGGCGAGTATAGTCGAAAGTGGTCGAGGGGTTAACTCTTACCAATTTAGTCATTAGTGTTGCTATGGGCTGAGTGGTATAGTTCGAGAATAGTTTTGATGGAAACAATAATATAATGGGTGGAGGAGGTGTCTCCACAAAAGGCCACCGGACCTCAAGCTAGGCTTGTAATATGGGTGTCGGACTGCTGATATATCTACACTAACGTATATATTGAGTAGGTATAAGAAGTAGAGCTACCGTACCAGTACCACCACCCCCTAAGCAGCAATGCTTATCTGACAAATATGACAGAAAGACAGACAGAGCCCCTTATCCGAACGGAGAGTAGTTTGTACAAATTGACATCCTAATCCTAACTAATATTATAAATGCGAAAGTAACTGTGTCTGTTTGTATGTCTGTTTCTCTTTCATGCCAAAACTACTGAACGGATTTGAATGAAATTTGGTATACATACGGACTAGACCCTGGGAAAGAACATAGACTACTTTTTATCCCGGAATTCCCACGGGATTTTTTAAGGCGAAGCGAAGCGCGCGGAAACAGCTAGTTCATCATAAAATTATATATTTATGCGATGAATAAAAACATTTAACTTTGACTTTTGACATAACTTGTAAGTATCTGCTATGTATTGATTGCTAATGTTTCGGTGGTGGTTATGCACAAACAATAGTTCATTTCTGTTAGCGAGACTCGCAAATGGGGTTTCCCCTTACATTAAATTATGTTTATCAGGAAGGTGTAGCCAGGTATGTGGTAAACTTTGTTTGTAGTAAGTTAGTAGGTCAGAGTTGCCTTCATGATGCCTATCTGATGGACTCACTTCTGTTATTTACTGGTTCTAGACAGCTGCTGCTCGTGGAGTGAGTTTTTGGGCGTAATTTTGTGACCATAAGTAATGGAACTATGGATAGGATGGGCTAAAAACTAAGAAATATATAAGAAATATGCGAAAAAGATTTAGTAGTTGTAAAGTATTTTGAGATACAAAATGCATTAATCTAAATTACCTATAAGTACTCTTGGATAAAGGTAAAGAATAAAGGGATGGTCGGGGTGGTTGGTGCAATACACATAATCTACTACAGATATCTTTCCACACGCCCTGATAAAAGCATTATGATTTCTCATTTAGATCCACTAACAATCAATTTATATTCTGTGAAATGATGCAAGTGCAGTCCATTCATTGTGTCCTGTTTAAACTTGGCATTCGACCGGCGACTTCTGGGTCAAATGGGAATAAGAGCTCGCTCTTTTTTATCATTTCGCCCAGACAATGAAATGTCATTCTACACTCACGAGCACTGAAAAAGTTCCAGTGACAATAGCACTAAATCCTAATCCTAACTAATATTATAAATGCGAAAGTAACTGTGTCTGTCTGTCTGTCTGTCTGTCTGTCTGTTACTCTTTCACGCCAAAACTACTGAACGGATTTGAATGAAATTTGGTATACATACGGTCTAGACCCTGGGAAAGAACATAGGCTACTTTTTATCCCGGAATTCCCACGGGAAAACTTTTTAAGGCGAAGCGAAGCGCGCGGGAACAGCTATTACTACTAAACGGAAAAAAACTAGCTTAATGACGCCGTCTGCCGTATCGAATACTGCCAACTAAACACGTAAATATTTTGTACAAATTTTAAATGAAACGTTTGAAAAAATTCGGGTCCTTTAGTATCGGTATAATATACGTGAAACTTTGCCCATGAGTGTATGTCACATCTAATTTATATGATAAATACATACAACTTTTAGTCAGGTAGTGTGAAACAAGAACTTAGGTACTGTAATAATAGTTACATAAGTCAACCACGTGCTATCAATGTGCGAATGTAGGCCCCTAGCAATTGATAGGTGTATGCGTGAGCCTAGGCCCTAATTGATAGGTGTGTGTGTGTCCTTACTCCTGATTGAACATATAATTTGATTGTTTAATTAATTAATTTGCGAGTGCATTTATGTGCGCGTTCTAACAAGATGGCGCGAAGGATAAATTCAATGAGTGGATTGCAATTGCGTTCAATTGCACTCAACTCAACGGACTTACTTCATTCAACATTTTTAAACTTGAAAATGGAAGGGAAAATAATAATAATACTCTTCATTCAACAAACGGCTGAAGCAAACGAACTGAAAAAGGTTAGACCCCATCCCTTCCCTTGGCCATTTAGCGCCCGCCCTCGCTACGCTCAGGCACCAAACCCTGCCGGTCAGGCACTAAACAAGTGCTTTTCACCCCTAGGGTAACAATGTACAGTACCGGCTACATTCATCCATTAAAAACAATCGCTGCTTAAATCATTTCGGAGCAACAACGTTGTCACATATGTGGATATAGACGTCAAAGGCAGAAGATATTTTGTGTTGTGGATGAAAGTTGAAACATGTTGAATTAGGCCGCACCCACAAGCGGGATCGTTGCTCCTACAACGGACTTACTGTTCGCTCAACAACCGACCGCTGTAGGTATTTAGGCGATTCGCTATTCGCCCGAACGTGTGTGGTATGTTGATTAGAGTTGGTAAAGTAGTTAAATGAAGTAAGATATTTAGCTTAGTCGTGGTTCTAGAAATCATTAGGAAATTTAAATATTTCTTACCGCTGATCGGTGCTTTACGGTGATAACTTTTTTTTGTTACTTGACTAAGGTGGAATTGCACCAATTTAAACGCTAAACGTATTTAGAAGCCTGTCAAACGTTGGTCAGTTGTTACAAACTGTATTTAAAATTTGACTTCAATACAATTTTAAATACGTTTAACGTTTGGCAAAAGTGACCCTAAGAAACGTTTATGCCATTTGGTTAAATATACTTACAGTTCTCACAAAATAAAATCTTTATTTATTTTAAAACAAAAAGAGTCGAACCGTGTTAACGACCCCCGACCCCAGTGATCAGCACAATCCCTGCCATAAGTTGCTAACAGTGATTGCAAGTCCCACATGACTCACACACCGAGTGCAGATCTCACTGAACCCATCCACTTGACGTGAAGCGTCGACTTGAGAGCATATCGTAATTCGCAAATGAAGAGATGGAAGATGGAATCATGTGTTGAATGGTCTTGCGATGTTCATATTATATTTAATCCTAACTAATATTATAAATTCGAAAGTAACTGTGTCTGTCTGTCTGTTACTCTTTCACGCCAAAACTTCTCAACGGATTTGAATGAAATTTGGTATACATATGTTATAGACCCTGGGAAAGAACATAGGCTACTTTTTATCCCGGAATTCCCACGGGAAAACTCTTTTAGGCGAAGCGAAGCGCGCGGGAACAGCTAGTAAGTTATATTTATAAAGTTTGTCCGTGAATATTCTCAATTTACTTCAATGGTTACGGTGAAGGAAAATGTCGTGTGGACACCTGCACAACTATATTTTTAGTATACATAGTGCTCATTCCAAAACGGCGATAAGGCTCGCGACCTATCCACTTTATGGAAAAACGGGAGGCTAGCTAACTACCCCTTCAGGGATAACAGTCGTGAAAATATGTCTTTTATATTGTACTAGCTGTTCCCGCGCGCTTCGCTTCGCCTTAAAAGTTTTCCCGTGGGAATTCCGGGATAAAAAGTAGCCTATGTTCTTTCTCAGGGTCTAGACCGTCTGTATACCAAATTTCATTCAAATCCGTTCAGTAGTTTTGGCTTGAAAGAGTAACAGACAGACAGACAGACACACTTACTTTCGCATTAAATTTATAATATTAGTTAGGATGTGTACTTCAATTATTTCACATCCAATTTCAAGCTGTAGTGGTTTAACGGATACGATCCCTACTTTCATTCAAGATGTGATGCCAAACCTTTATTAATATGATAAAGTCAGCACATAATATTAGTATATAAAGTACATATAAAAGTCTACATAGACTGGCTGCAAATTCTTAGCTCTCAAGATGGCTGCCGGCAATTTTAATGAACCATCTCACATCTTAATTAAGACCTATCTCAGGCTAGATCTAGTGCATTCCAGGGATACGAGGGCTACACCGAAAAGATCGGGAATAGAATACTTAGGAATAAATTAGAGTGAAACCTTTTTGGCGTATCAAATGTAGTGTTTTTTCAAACATATTTCCATTTTCGAATTTTAAAAAAAGTAAAAAATAAAAGAGTATTGACCATTTGAATTTGACAAGTCGGTGTAAAAAATGGAGCTTACGCGGGAACATTTCCGTGCAATAATTTTTCACAACTTTCGTCGAGGTTTATCTCAAGAACAATGTCTCGCCGAGCTTGTTTCTATTTATAAACTTGAAGCACCAAGTAAAACGACTATATATCGTTGGTATTCTGAGTTTCGCCGTGGACGTTCCTCTCTTACCACAGTCCCTTCTACTGGTCGGCCAAAAACAGCGGTAACACAAGATAACATCGATGCTGTACGCCAGTTAATAAAAGAAGATAGACATGTGACATACGAGCAGATTCGGGCTTCTCTCAGCATTGGTATGACAGCCATTCAAACCATTTTACATGAAGAACTGGGTGTCAAGAAGTTAGTTTCGCGCTGGGTGCCCCACCGTTTGACCGAGGAACAAAAGTCAGCTCGTGTTAATTGGTGTCGATCTGCTCTGCAACGGTTCAATGGAGGCAGTTCAAATGCTGTCTACAATATCGTCTCTGGTGATGAATCGTGGTTTTATTCATATGAGCCCGAAAGAAAACATCAATCGGCAGTTTGGGTCTTCGAAGGTGAGGTCAAGCCAACAAAAGTTATTCGCTCACGCAGCGTGTCGAAAAAAATGGTCGCTTCGTTTGTATCGAAAACTGGCCATGTGGCTACGATTCCATTACAAGAACAAAGGGCGGTTACTGCTGATTGGTACACAACAGTTTGTTTGCCGGAAGTCGTAAGAGAACTTCGTAAAACTAACCCGAATCGTCGTATAATCCTTCACCACGATAATGCAAGCTCTCATACCGCTCGCAAAACAAGAACGTTTTTAAATATGGAAAACGTGGAGTTGATGGACCATCCTCCGTATAGCCCTGATCTGAGCCCCAATGATTATTTTACATTCCCAAGAATTAAAGATATGCTACGTGGTCAACGGTTTAGCGGCCCAGAAGAGGCGGTCGAAGCTTACAAATCAGCTGTTTTGACAGTATCCACTTCAGACTGGAATTACTGTTTCAATGATTGGTTTAATCGAATGAAAAAGTGCATTGAATGTCACGGAGACTACTTTGAAAAACAATAAAAGTAAATAATATTATGATATCTTTGTACTTTTTTCTATTCCCGATCATTTCGGTATCGCCCTCGTACCTAGCGATTGAGCTGCGATGAAATACAGTCGATTAAATCACTTGGAACGGTGGTTGATTAATATTTTGTTCATTATTACTTTTCAATTATGAATAAAATGTGTTGTACGGGTAGTTATTTTGAGAGGGTGTAAATGTGTATTACGAGAGAATATGGATGTGGCCGGAAAATGCCAATAGATTTGTGTCACCTTAAGTTTACATGATGTTCATTAAAGGAAAATTTTCTATTTAGAATAGGTATAAATTATTTTTAGGTTTTTACGTATCTAGGTATTTTAATTAAATACATTCGCGAGCAATGAAAATGTTTCAGTGGAGAAAAACACCAAATTACTTCTAAGCGGAAAAGGCTAGCCGTCTGCTGTAATAAAGTACATTAAACAGCGCATCAGAATATTACTAATATGAATAATATGACGACCGAATGGCGTAGTGGTTAGTGACTGCTATGCCGAAGGTCCCGGGTTCGATTCCCGGCTGGGGCAGATATTTGTTTAAAGACAGATATTTGTACTCGGGTCTTGGGCGTTGATATTTATATTTAGTATCTATCTATCTATGTATTTGTGTAGATATATCAGCTGTCCGACACCCATAACACAGGTTCTGCCTAGCTTGGGGTCGGATGGCCGTGTGTGAGATGTCCCCACATATTTATTTATTTATTTATTTACCAACTAAAAATGAAAATATTGTGTTCTAATTTTAATTAAATGAGTTAAAAATTTAGGCCGCTCGGTGTCTACGTTTTGTAAGTACAAGTTTTTCACAATGGTAGAGAGATGTAGTCACCATGAATGACACATAAAACACGCACTCACGCCTTGTACTAATTTACTCCCTTGCGGGGTAGGCAGAGGTGCATTGCTGCACCCACTTTTCGCCAGAGTGTTATGTTAGTCCCATGTAATAGGGGGCGGGCCTATTGCCATTTTACGGGCACATCCAAGACCCGAGAACAAATATCTGTGTTTAAACAAATATCTGCCCCAGCCGGGAATCGAACCCGGGACCATCGGCTCAGTAGTCAGGGTCACTAACCACTACGCCATTCGGTCGTCATACACATAATCTAGTTCCATTTACAGCGTGCCCTACAAAATGTAAGATGAACATCTTCATTTAATGATCTATAGATCGTACAGCATTAATCAATACTTACATGACTTTTTATACTGATGACCTTAATGACCTGTGTGTTTGTGCGGATGAAACTTAGCCGACTGCTGTTGCTGGCTTGTGAGGCTTTCAGTTTTTATCTATTTACGAAAAACAAAAAAAAACACGCACTCACGCCTTGTACTAATGTACTCCCTTGCGGGTAGGCAGAGGTGCATTGCTGCACTCACTTTAAGCCAGAGTGTTATGTTAGTAATAGGGGGCGGGCCTATTGCCATTTTACGGGCACATCCAAGACCCGAGAACAAATATCTGTGTTTAAACAAATATCTGCCCCAGCCGGGAATCGAACCCAGGACCATCGGCTCAGTAGTCAGGTCACTAACCACTACGCCATTCGGTCGTATTTACGACTTGATAGGTTATTCAAAATTTAATAAGTGCGAAATATAGTAATTATAAATGTCGTGTGGTTGTAAAACCATTTCCTTTGCGAATGTCAAAATAATTTGCTAAAATATTTATCTTGCACCCTGATTGTGCCTTATTAATTTGATTCTGATACCCATGATGAATAGAACCCGCGCCTTTCGGCACGGCAGTCGGGGTTGCCAACCACTACACCATTGAGTCGTTTATTCGTTTCTATGAAGGTACTTACGCGTACGCTTATTTCTATTGTATTTATGTTTCAACAAACGACTTGTCGTTAGACGACACTTCCGTAGAAATATGTACTTACATAGAAACCAGTAGTGATGTTGCGACACGTCGTCCACTGCAGCCTCGTGTCGCCGCGACCGATCTGCGTCGCTATTGACAAACTGAATGGAGTAGGCCGTTACACTTCCGATCCTGAAATAATTTGGCAGCCATCGGTGTTTGGTTACTAGAATAGATTTTACTATTTAGCAAACGAGGGGCCCTTTCCGCTACTGCAGCTGTTAAGCGTTTTTGTGCCAGTTAGCGTTAATACTCGACATTGTATTAATTGGAGTCTGTCTGAAAAATCGCATCCGGAACGAAGTAATCCGACAGAGGAGTAATGTCACCGACATAGCTCACCGAGTCAGTAAGTTTAAGTGGCAGTGGGCTGGTCACATCTGTCGAAGAACCGATTACCGATGGGATACGTAGTGTGTGCCCTCCGGCTAGATGGGGTGACAACTTGCGAAAAGTGGCTGGTTATGATTGGATACGGAAAGTTAAAGATCGCATCCAGTGGCGTGCTTTGGGAGAGGCCTACGTCCAGCAGTGGACTGCTATAGGCTGATGATGATGATGATGATGATTGTATTAATTAACCATAGCCACCTGTGCACTCTCTGTCTCTGTCTACCCAATAAGGTTAACATTAGTGCAAGGCGTTAGGCTGAAATTAGACGGACTGCGACTGTGCGTTCGACTTCGTGCAGTCATGAGTCATGACATCAACTGCAAGCGGTCGGCTGCAGTCGAGTGACGCCAATATCAACTAGACCAGGAGCTCAGTGTTTGATTTGAGGTCCAAATGGAAGCAATGATTTATCGCACGCATTACTTCTCCTAAAATTATGATGTCCTCTTCGTCGTATCCGACAACAGCGACTCTTGCTACACTCTGTTATGTGCTCTTATATGGCTGGCAAGTCCGAACTTCGTCTTGAACACCCTGTCACACTGAGCACAGTAGAGCTGTCCCATTCTGTTGTATGTATAGTTGTAGGAGGGCTTAGGGCGTGTCTTCCGAGAGTGGCCTTTCACGTCAAGGTCTTGAAGTCGAGACTTTTCAAAATTGTCTAAGCCTTTGTGGACAGAGTTACGCCACTCTGGCCTCATCTCAGCTAGTTCCTCCCAACTGTCCGGTGATATGCCACAAGCAACGAGGTGACGCTTGAGCACGTCTTTGTAGCGCAGGTTAGCACAAAATTATAAAACTGCGGCAGCGATCTAATCGAATTAAAAAGTTGCAACGCTATCCAACTGCTTTTACTGTGTGTGTAGTGTGAAGAATATTCTTCACAGGTCTCAAATCTTGTCAAGAATAAAGAATAAGCTACTCAAAACAGTTAAAGCAATTTTGTCGCTTGTCTAAACTGAAATGCACTTGTCATAATAGCATTAGTAGAATGTGTACCGTCTGTAATTCTATATTTTCTATCCATACCTTGCGGTCGTTGACATCACAGAGCAACATTGTTCTTGGATATGGATGAATATTTGCATTTTCTCTATACGTATCTCGTTAACATTTATAAATATTTGCATAATTTGGCCAAAAAAGAGTACAGCTAGTGTGATTCGTAACTATTGGAGCATAGCGAACCTGCCAATGTAAGATTTTCTTTCTAAAACTTTTTGAGTCCACTTTTTAGTTAAGTTGCATTTTATATCATACTTAAAAGATTCGCAACTATTTATCTCCCATATAATGAATTCTACTTAAAATCTTCTAGAGGCCCTATTTTAGTAGTGTGAAACGTCGGGCCTATCGACGACGAAAAACTTGAGAGCCTAGTATAGGTTTCTCTAGACCATTAGTGAAGATGCATTAATGAAAATCGACTCAAATTGACCTAGTGCGGCGCGAGTTCTGCTAGGTGGCGCCTGGCGCCTCTGCCGCGCCATACAAATTCAAGTTTAGGGTGAGGCCACACGAGCGTAATTTTGTGAGTTGTCCGCGGCAGAAAAGTGTGCGCGGCCACGAGGGGGGCGGGGAAGTTACTCGCTTACTCGTCACTAGTCAAACGGTTTATAAACTCGCACTCCGCATGCAGTCTTTGCCCCAGCACTACCATCATTCCATATACTTATTATTTATACATATACATATGCACTCACGACTGTAATCCCCGAAGGGGTAGTCAGAGGTGGCTCACAAGCGAGCCACCCACTTTTCGCAGCACATTTGTAGTTTTTGTTGGTTGCGAACCATATCGCCGTTTTGGAATAAGTACACTGCAGTTAGGATACACATCTAGAATCTAGATGTGCAGGTTTCCTTTGGTATACATATGGTCTTGACCCTGAGAAAGAACATAGGGTACTTTTTATCCCGGAATTCCCACGGGAAAACTTTTAAAGAGAGAGCGAAGGTCGCGGGTACAGCTAGTTACTTATTATTTTTCTCATCTTATTCTTTTTCTATTACAGACGAGCGCGATGCCATCCAGAAGAAGACGTTCACGAAATGGGTCAACAAACACCTGAAAAAGGTAATTTTTACAACCTTCTCACTTTCCTTACCTATCCTTGAGCGTGTGTTCCCCCTCCCCTTTAAAAAACTATGTCCTGCCTGGTTGACCTGGCGTAATCCAGGATGCAGGGTAACTCCTGGCAGGGTTTTGTGCAATACATACATACATACATCCTTCTTTTTATTACATTATTGATTCAATGCAAAGAATTGTCACAATTTGTTTTCAGTATCAACTTCTAGCTTGAGGTCTCCACGGAAAATACAGGGTGTTGCAAAATAGGTATACTAAGCCAAACCTACGTGTGCAGTATCTAAGCCCGGAAATTAAATAATGATTAGTATACCCTTATTGAAACACCCTGTATAGGTTGTTAATTTTGAGCTGTCCACCGTTCTCTATTAGCCGCAAAACAAGAATGGTAGGTATATGAAAACGTCTAGATATATCGTACTTAAGAATTTACACAGATGTTTTAAATAAAAAGGGATAATGTTTAATACTTATCTGTCGTAACGAAACACTTTCACACATAAGGAATGCCTGTTCATACAACTGACTCATTTCTTTGTTGATAAAGTGATGATTAATATGTTTAATTTCAAAGTTACGCAAAAAACGCCCTAAGACTTACATTTTCGGACTGAAATATCCGTTTGTTCATAGGTTTATAATGACGGCAAAAAATAGTTACTGATGTCATGTGAAAAAAATAGTTTTGTAAAAAACGCTGGTGAAAACGACATTAGCTTCTTCATGGTAGGTACTGGGTATTGGGAGGTAGGTTCTAAAAATTTTAATTAGCATTAAAAGGATGTGAAACGAAACAGTTTTGGAAAAAACGCTTCCTAACCGAAGTTATGAGTTATGATACAAAAAAACAAATGGCAATTAGGCGATCTCAAGGGTGATTTTCGTTCAATTGCTTGAGAATAAGAGTTCTTTGTGCCAGAATTGGTATAAAAAAGAACATATGAAACATACAGTCAGACAGACAATAAATTCATTTGGATACATTACATTCTTAATCTTTGTTTATTGAATGAAAATGGGTCAGTAAATATGTTTTTTTTTTGGAACTTGATCTGTGTTTCCGCGTTGCATCAGTGTGGTTGGTGAATCAGGGGCTTACTTTATACACTCACGAGCAATGAAACAGTTCCACCCAGAAAGTGACTCACCAAACCATTTATTTATTGTTTTTCAAACATTTAATTGAAAAAAGTTTTTAGTTGGTAATATTCTGAGGCGCCATTAAAAATGTACTTCAATATTGCAGATGGCGCGGCGTCATTAAGCTAGACTTTTGCCGAGTTGCAGAAAGGGACTTTAAGCTAATGTGGACATTAAATCTATGTCTGTCTCTTTCTGTCCGTATACTGTCAAAGCAAGGCAACAATACATTTAATGCCGACATTAACTTAAACATCCTTTCTGCAACTCAGTGTAAGTCGTTTAGGTGTGATTTGTTTTTCTCACTGTAACTTTTTTATTGCTCGCAAGTGTATATTAATATCACAATCGACATCAATGTCTAAGTAAGTATGCCACAGGTCAAGTTAACAATACCAGCTGCAGTGGGCACATGCACCAACGAAAGACTAATGATGATTCAGAAAGTGAAAATAAACTTTAAGCACCTACAATAACACCCTTTGTTATGTTAAATAACTTTATAAATTGATTATACCTATAATGTTTTGAAATACGTAGTACGTAGGGTGACTGTTAATATAGGTACATACACCTTTTCATGATACAAGAAATCCGAAAGTAAAAATTAATTTTAAGTTATATAAGAATTTTATCATTGACTATGGAAGGCCTGCTACCGAATAAAATGCTACCCCTTAGAAATTATCTATTAATCTATATAAAACATTTTTATCCGCATCGATTTAAGGTAAGCGACAACCTATCGGTATCGTACGAATCGGACCATACGGATTATCATAAATGTACGGAGTAACGGCGTCGGCAATGCCGATGAAGTGGACGCATTTGTGTGAATTTCTTTGCAAAGAATACTAAATGCGATGAGTCCGTTGCGTACGATACGAAAGGTACGCTTACCCTCAAATATGGAGCCTAAAGCTGGTGGCACACTGGGCGCAAATTGTGACAGTACTGTTGGAGACCTTTCGCACGCTCCTCATTACACTGCTGCTTTCACTAAAGGTCTGTTTACATCAAGCGAACACGGGGCTGGAACAAGAGCATTCTTTCATATTTTAACATGTCAAAGTAGGTGCAAATGTTATGAAATTGTTTAAAGTGAGTAAAGTAAAGATTATAGTTCCAGCGATGCATGAAAGTATGCTCTAACTCCATGTTTGATTAGTTCAGACATCGTGAAACAGGCTCTCAGTAATCGCAAAATTCGTTTTATCCCGTTAATCTTATACACGGTGAGTCTTTCATAGATGCACAAATCCGACCGTGATATTCCAAGGTCATTATAACAAACTTTGTTCACAATTAAGATTTCTGTGGCCACTTTCGGAGGTGCACCTACGGAAGACTCACCCTGTATTTATTTATGTCATTGATTCTTGTATGATTCTGATAATACGATGACGTCACGAGAGTTCCAACTACATTTTTTTTATTTAATAATTTTTCCATCGCTTCTCATGGATGCCGCAGCACTGGAAATATGTCAAGGTCTGTAATATACACTATTGTCTTTGTTTTTGTAGTCGTTGTTTTTGGAATTTGATATTTTTTCAGCTTTTTCATCTGAATCACAATGCATAATTTTGGCAATTAAAATCCTTATCATATCTTCATTTTATAAATGTATGTCTATGTGAAATTATTTTATATTAATCATTAATTTATTACCCATACCATCAAAGGTATCTTTAGATGTGCAGGATATGTTTGGTATAAACTATTTACTGCCAATTTCTATAACTCTATCTATCGATAACTGGTAGTTACTTTCATACGATTTTGGCAGATTGTAACCTGTCATTATGTCAAAATCGTATGAAAGTAACCACCAGTTACGGACAGATAGGGTTATAGAAACTGGAGGTTAAAGTCTCAAGACTTTTGTATAATTCACATGCACAAATAAAAATATTTTTCATTACCATATCCTTCTCCTTCCACATCCAACCTCATTTTCCTCAACAACTCACTGTAGTTAGTACACAATGTCCAGTAAATTAATTGGTATAATTATATTTATCGCTAAAAGAGCAACTTATTTGATAGCTTCCATTAATTTTCGGTTTACTTATAATCTCTAACATATTGCTTTTAATTTAAATTCGACTGGCTTCAAAACATTATCGTTTTGATTCATTTAGTTTGGATTTTATTTTGTTGTTGCCATTTAACAGTAGGTATATGATGATGTTATTTATATTTAAATAAAGTAACGTGTATGCTTCATTAATCAATTACTTAAATTGTTGGCTGAAAGAAACAAGCACAACAACCTGTTGTGTTATTGTTTGTTTTGTAGTACCTATGTATTTTTTTGTTGTTGTTGTCAGTGTGTCAAATAATGTTAGCTCTTTACCTTTAAGCCCAAAGCTTACTCTTGCTCAGGCAAAGAAACCTGACTCCATTAAGAGCGACAATGCTAACTGGAGTCAGTTGTTTTCCCAAAAACTGTAGACTTGATTATGGTACGACCACTACAATCAACAATCCCTAAGCAGCATTGCTAATCTGTCGAAACTGATATAATGATTGACAGATAGGTGATGCTCTTGATTGCTAATGTTAGTAAACTCAGGATAAGTCGCCATAAGATATAAACTGGTCACACTGAAAAATACAAAGAGTAAGGGAACGCTGTATCAAAGAAATTTTTCAGTGTGACCAGTTTATTAACATGGTAAGAGTACTTCAAAAACAGCGGGGTTACCTCCACCGAACATTAGCAATGAACAATCCTTAAGCAGGCTCACTCGCTTGTCAAATCTGACGTAACTTGTACGGATCTGATAGATGTTTGACCGGCGATCGACGCTTATGGATTGCTAATGTTTCGGTGGTGATACGGTAGCATCCTTGTCTAATCCTTATGTCCTGTGACCCTCTTATACCATGTTTCCATTTAACCCACATATTCTGTTACCCTCTTATACCATGTCTCCATCTAACCCATATATTCTGCCACCATATTTTTCCATGTCTCCATCTCTAACCCATATATTCTGTGACCCTCTTCTACCGTGTTTCCATCTAACCCATGTCTCCATCTTATACCATCTACTGTGTCTCCATCTAACCCTGGTGCTGGTGTTTCCCGACAGACGTACACTAGACTGCACGTGTGCGAGGTGGTCAACAACCAGCCGTGCTGCGCGGCCTCGCACGTGAGTCCAGCTGGAGAGTCGAGGTGTCTGTGGTGCTGCCGAGTAATGCCTCCGTCTCTTAGGGTCAATTTATACTGGGGCAGAGTCGAAGCGCAGCGAAGCGTCAAATTCTTCACAACTAAAGCAAAGCCGCACGAATGGTTGGTTGCGTTGGTCACGCGTAGACGCGCGAATCGCGAAGAATGCCCGCGACTTTTTAAAATCTCAGTAGCAATGTGTGCGTTATGCTGTGGAGTTAATGTTGTATTTGTAATGTTCATTATTGAATAGACGCTTCGATGCGCTTCGACTCTGTACTAGTATAAATTGACCCTTAGGGAATCCGCTGCGTTGAGCAGAGCCCTGATTCTCATCTGCAAAATGTATACGATTGAGTCGCAGTCTCACCATGATATCTCACCTTGTATAAATTTTGTAAATATAAGAATCAGGGCTCTCTGACCTTCGCTTCGCTGCGCTCCTGTTTTGTATTCCCGCGGTGGCAGAGAAGCGGCGACGCGGCGGTGCCATTTTATATGGAAATGCCGTGTCCACTTAACGTACCTGATTCCTTAATTACAATTAATACATTTTAATATTGGCAGCACCACAGATTTATGTAGTTTTTGTAGCATTTAGGTAGTTTTTTCGTGTTCGATTTTATTTTTGTTCATTGTTTTAGTATTTCTGGTGTTCTCTGTCGTCTTCTTCTTTTATTTATCTTTCAGTGTTTATTTTAATTCACAGTTCTTTTTTTTTATTTTCACGTGTTTTATTTCAGCTTGTATTGTTGTTATTTTACCGCTTTTACGTAAATTAGTGTTTCTGTGATGCTGATGTTTACGATGATGATGATGATGAAGACTAATCTATGGTTCTGCTTGCAGGTGAACCGCCACGTGAACGACTTGTTCGAGGACCTGCGCGACGGACTCAACCTCATCTCGCTGCTGGAGGTGCTTTCTGGCGAACACCTCGTGAGTACATTTCAATAATAATAATAGACTCACTGACGACAAGCAATGAAAAAGTTCCAACGTCAAAGGCACATGGGACGTTTTCATTGCAAGTGAGTGTAATGATGTATTTTAATTTTTAGCCTGGAATGAAAATGATTGGAAGGTGTTTGGAAGTTTGTATATCTGTCTGTTGAAATGACAAAGGATTAAATGCTGCTTCTGGTGTTTGGTTTGCGCACCCAATGCTGGCTTCACGGAAGCAGCAGCCTCCTTGAGTGACGTATCACCTGTTTCTCTTATACGTTTGACACTAATGCAAATTTGACTCGCCAATCCTGCAACTCAGATGAAAAACCCTTGTCTAGCACTAGTTTTTGTCAACGATACTATAAGAATTTGTGGTTATTTTGAATGTTTATAATTTCTTAAATTTTTCGTTTGTAGTTTTATCATTGGCGTGGGTACTTCTTGTAAGCTTAGGCACATTTATACATAATCTTAATAAACATACAGACACTTGAAACGAATGGCATATCAAGCTAAACGACTATGTCGAGGTCTTCAAAACTATTAATTTGAGGAAAAGGGTAAAGTTGTTAATTACCTTACTTTCATAAACAACATCTTTGCGTGACCAACATCAGTTTACAAATGTTTTTGTTAATTTTGTTAATTCTGGGTCAAAGTTTAGCTTCACATGTATCTAACTTAACCTTCCAAGCAGGCACCGAAGGTCCCTCGATTGATTTCCTGCCTGGGACTATAATATCTATTTTGCTAACTGTACACTAATATACTTCATGATATATATAAAAAATAGACAGAAAACAGATATTTCAATGAAATTTAAAAAAAATAAAAAATTCAAATTTTGAAAAATCGCTATTTGAAATTTTGAGCTAGGTCAGTAACATTCAATGTTGGTTGCAGCGAAGCCCCACTTCACTAACTAGTTCACCAAAACCAGGGCGTGACCCGGGTTCGCTTCCCGGCCCAACCCTTGCGGTATTTCACCCTTATTAATTACTTGATAGTTATGCTAAAGTATTTTAGGGGGTGGTGTAATAGCGGGGTTTTTAAGGGGAGATAAGATAAGTGTGCCTCATTTTTTCCTTTTTAGGTTCTAGTAGTTTTTACCCCTAAAATATATTAAATATAATAACATGAACTGTCTTAATCTCAAAAAAAAACATTATTATAATAACGCCTGGTAAAGAAGCAGTCTCATGCTGAATTGCTGATAGGCTGAGGCTGCTGTGCTTTCCCACTTTTCACCACTGTTATAGAGCCTTAATTGACTCAAAAAAATATATTTACGTTTACCAACATTAGTCGCGGCCGGGAATCGCACCCAGGACCGCTACAGCAGTCAGAGTTACTAGGCTACCAGAGCCATCCAGAAGGTACAAACCAAGCAATCCACTAACATCTCCCATCTCTTTCTCTACCCAGCCGCGCGAGCGAGGCCGCATGCGTTTCCACATGCTGCAGAATGTCCAGATGGCGCTCGACTTCCTCCGCTACAAGAAGATCAAGCTGGTCAACATCAGGGCTGAAGATATCGTGGACGGCAACCCCAAGCTGACGCTAGGGCTGATATGGACGATCATTCTGCACTTCCAGGTATGTTGGCTGTTTTGGCGGTTCTGTTGCATTGTTGGCGCGTTTTGTTGGATTTAGGGAATTAGGACGGAGTTTTCAAAATGGCGGCTTAAGAGGAGAGTATAGCTTCGCGATCCTAGCGAAATAGGTATTTAGGAAAAGTATTGCTGTCGCTCGTGCACTCGCCCGCGCCGGGCACCGCACACACACATGCAAGTAGTGTCACGCACACATCGATGGACGCTGCCGATGCCGCGCCGCCACCGCCGCGCCGCCACCGCCGCCGCGCCACCGCGCCGCCGCCGCGCTGGTTGGCGAGAAATTGCGACCAAACACGGAGTGTCTTCGTCTTACCTTCATATTATTATTTCTGTGTTGTGATTGTGAGTTGTGACTTGTGAGCGAAACTTGAAATTATTGAAGATAAATAGAAAGAAGTATAAGAAATTAGTAATAATTTCATGTGAGTAAGTATTTTATTATGTAGGTAATTACCTACCTAGTAACGAGTTAGTAGGTAAGTACATAAAATGGATTTTTGATTATTGGAAAATAGACCTTTTGCCGGTACTTGGACTATCATTTTGTATGCAAGGTTTTTTAGATCTAACTACTTATATAGGTATATGCAGTGAATCTAAAAAACATTATGATAGTTTTGTAAAAATATAAGTTTATAAGTACCTACTAACAAAGTTTCGGGTCTGTTTATAAATGTTGAGTTGTCTTAGTATTTATTTCTTTTAGCATGAGAAGCAAAAGCAAGGAGTCTAAACTTTCAAGCGAGACACTCGAGCTTATGAGGCAGACACGCGAATTTCCGTCGGCAGGTGACACTTCGTCAGAACTACGGGTACTCAACAAGCGTATAAATAAGCTGATACGAAGAGATCTCCGTCGCTCCAACACACGCGCCATAGAAGCAGCAATTGAGCAAAATCGGGGGTCAAAAGTCTTCGTTCAGCAACTTGGGAGAGGCTACTTGACGAAGTTGAGGTCTGCAGATGGTAATATCGTTGTCTCTAAGCCGGAGGTTCTTGCCGAAATCGAAGGTTTTTACGGACAACTTTATGCTTCACATGCGCAGAAGTCTGTGGCTCAGCTCACCGATTCCAGAGCGCCACTAATACGCCACTACACTGACGACATCCCTGACGTCGACATAGGCGAGATTAAGATAGCCCTTGAGCACCTTAAAAACAACAAGGCTCCGGGTGAAGACGGAATTACTACAGAGCTTCTGAAAGCTGGAGGTATTGCAACCCTCGAACAGCTCCAGAGGCTCTTCAATTCGGTTCTTCACAATGGCATTACACCGGAGGCATGGTCTGAGAGCGTCGTGGTATTGTTCTTTAAGAAGGGTGACAAAACCCTTCTGAAGAACTATAGACCGATCTCGCTTTTAAGCCATGTATACAAGCTGTTCTCAAGGGTTATCACGAAACGTCTTGCCCAATAGTTAGACGAGTTTCAGCCCCCAGAGCAGGCTGGGTTTCGAAAAGGCTTTAGTACAATAGACCACATCCACACAGTAAGGCAGATTATACAGAAGACCTAAGAGTATAATCAGGACCTGGGCAGTTTTGGAATCCTTGCAGAGATGCCAAATCGATTGGCGCTATATCGAGGTGTTGAGATGTCTGTACAATGCCGCTACTATGACTGTCCAAGTACAGGACCACAAGACAAGACCTATCCAACTGCAACGTGGAGTGAGACAGGGGGATGTGATATCTCCGAAACTGTTCACCAATGCATTGGAAGATGTCTTTAAGACGTTGGACTGGAAAGGACATGGCAAATGTATAAATGGCGAGTACATGTCACACCTCCGCTTCGCGGACGACATCGTTATTATGGCAGAATCTCTACAGGAACTCAGCTGGATGCTAAGTGGCCTAAATGCTGCGTCATGTACAATGCTCACATCGAACCGGAGCCGGTCGCCGTTGGTGAGGCAACAATCGAAGTTGTGCAAGAATATGTCTACCTCGGGCAGACACTGAGGAACACAACTTCGACAAGGAGGCTGCAAGGCGCATCCAACTGGGTTGGGCTGCATTCGGGAAACTTCGTCACATATTCTCCTCGGCCATTCCTCAGAGCCTGAAGACAAAAGTCTTCAACCAGTGCGTCCTGCCAGTGATGACGTATGGTGCAGAGACATGGACACTGACGGTAGGACTGGTCCACCGATTTAAAGTCGCTCAGCGTGCTATGGAGAGAGCTATGCTTGGGGTTTCTCTGATGGATCGTATCAGAAATGAGGTTTTCCGTCAGAGGACTAAGGTTACCGACATAGCTGTCAAAATATGCAAGCTGAAGTGGCAGTGGGCTGGTCATATCTGCCGAAGAACCGATAACCGTTGGGGTAGACGAGTTCTCGAGTGGAGACCACGAACAGGCAAACGCAGCGTGGGACGCCCTCCTGCCCGCTGGACTGACGACCTTAGGCGGGTGGCGGGTAGTGGTTGGATGAGGAAGGCCGAGGACCGAGTGTTGTGGCGCTCCTTGGGAGAGGCCTATGTCCAGCAGTGGATGATTATTGGCTGATGATGTCTTAGTATACTTACCTAAGTAATTATATCATAGAATACATTTTATTATTCGCTTTTGTGGCCTCAAGTCAATTTATAGTAAGTAAGTATTATATTTTTATGTAAGTAACTATGTTAGTTTAGATGTAAAGGAGTCTACACACCAAACCCGCCGACACAGCCCGGCGGCTTGGTGTCGGCGACCCAAACCCGCCAACCCGCCAACATGTGTCATGGGGCTGTGTCGGTGAGTGTCGGCGGCAAGAAATCAGTACAACTTTTTTAGTACTTGCACGCGCGGGTACGAGTCGCCGACATGATTCTTGAAACAAAGTCGCCGACACCAAGCCGCCGGGCTGAGTCGGCGGGTCGGCGGGTTTGGTGTGTAGAGTCCTTAAGTAAATAAAATTTCCTAAGTAACCTAATCCATGTTGAGTGAGGATTAAATATAATATAGTCACTATTCATTTTTTTGCTTGAAAACCTACTAGTACTTTAAACTTTTCCTATTCTCATCTTTTTATATACAGGGTGTCCCAAATTAAAGTGCACATCCAAATTATAGTGACTTAATTTGTTATTCTAAACAACTATTGTTTTACGACTTTTGTAAATTCGTGAAAAAAAATCTACTGTCTATAGTAAAAAATCTCATAGCCAACAAAGTTTCTATGAATTAGCAAAAATAAAATCATCACACATCCTGTATATCTATAGATATCGATAACGCAGGCGGGATCCCATCTCTACTATCGACTTCACTATGGCCATCCCTATCGTACGTGTGCTTTGCTTCCCCCCCCGACCCTCAATCGTGCGATAGAGAGCACTGCAGCTCGGAACTGATAATAGGTACTTTTCTTGATGAAATTCTGGTTTTGGGAGAAAACGTTTTACACTAACTAAATATCAACCAATCTCTTTGATTTTAGTGTCAATCGCTTCAGCTTAATATATTCTAGGTTTATAGGTTTCGCTTTTTAAAAAAAAATACGTTGTTATTGATCCACAAACGGCTTAATTCAACAAAGTCGCAATCACAAAAAAAACATTATTTGAGGTGCCTATAAGTTTGAATCTATAGAAAATTTTGAAAAAAGGAAAACCTATAAACCTAGTTATTCCTTGTGTCAATAACATATTAAAAAATCATGGAGATTGGATAATATTTAGGGGTAGTAAAACGTTTTCTCTTTTTGTATGGACGAGCAAGTGCTATACTCTACTCTTAATGTTTTAATTTTAGTTTTAATTTTGGCACCAATGGTTTTTAAAGGTTGATTGTAAAATACAAAGTCTGATAATAATTACTCTTCAATTAATAGTATTTTCAGGGTCATTTAATAGGTAGGAAAATTTATTAAACTAGTTTATTACTTACTTAGTTGTCGAACCAAAATATAATTCAATCTTAAATTAACAATCTTAGAATGAATTACGAAGTGACAAATCTTAATCTAATCTAACTGTAGGTTAAGTATCCTTACTAGACAGTTTATGAAACTTGATTTAATCTCTTAACT
The DNA here is from genome assembly GCF_932276165.1 of Plutella xylostella. Classification (NCBI taxonomy): domain Eukaryota; kingdom Metazoa; phylum Arthropoda; class Insecta; order Lepidoptera; family Plutellidae; genus Plutella; species Plutella xylostella. Next base: position 7,719,498 of record NC_064000.1, on the reverse strand, counting down.
GGCGCTTATCGAGATCATGCAAATCCGAGTTAGAGTACTTAATTGGAGTTTAAGCAGTGGCGGATTTACCTATAGGCCAAAAAGGCCAGTGCCTAGGGCGGCAGATTGAGAGGGGCGGCAAATTTGGCAAATAAGTAGTTTTTTTATAATTAATTATACGTGCACACCATCCATGTATAAATTACGATTATAAAATACGAAAACGATTAATAAACGCTTTGTAATATTTCGATAAAACCGGATTCTGGATCATTACATACATACTCGTATCTATCTTTGCTACTGCGAAAACAGAATTTGGAGCATACTATTATTTATCCAAACTTGGATAGCACTTCGCCTTGCACACCGCTGCCCCCCTACTCTTGAAAGGCAATGTATTGCGTCTGTCTTGCGTTGGCAACATTTAAAAAATCATTTTACAAAAAGTAAAAATACATAAATGTTCAACAAGATAAAGCCTTTTATTAGAACCTAGCACTAAGAACCAAGCAACCGGAATGAAGAATTTATTTTAGATTTTGGCCAAAAAAGTCTTTTTTGGCGTTTATTGTAACTTCTAAATTTTATGCATTATATTCTTGTTTCTTGGTTCTTAAAATAGGCATTACCTATCTGATTACATAAGTAGGTATTTTTAGTCTTTGTAAAAACGCTTTTGAAGACAAGTTATAATTTTTTTATGTTGACAACTAAAGATAGACGCAATACATTTCCTTTCAAGAGTAGGGGGGCTGAACGAATGAACCGATTTCAATTTAGTTCTTTTTTTGTATCACATGTGTTCTACGGGACAGTGTTCTTTATTTATTTAACATAAGGATCACCAGCAATTAACACAACAGACATACTTAACAGAAAATTTAACATAATAGAAATTTCGTTGTGAAAACTATTAGAGGCGATCACGGCATTATCAAATAATACTATCTTAACGACAACAGTGACTTAAAACTAAATTATCTAAGCATAATATCATATTATAACAATATTAAAACTTGAACAGAAAATAAAAATTTAGTGGGTCAAAACTAACAAGGCAAATATTATCAAAAATAACAAGGCAAATATTATTAACTAATTCTGACATATTTTTTTCTTAAACGAACTGAAGGAGTCATGGAAGATGTCAAGGTTTAGTTTATGGTTGTATATGTTATATAGGTCACATATCCTATTAATTGGAGAATGGGTTCCTAGGTTTGTGCGAGAGTGCATGAGGGCCACAAAATAGTTTTTTAATGGGATGTCTCGGGAGATGGTATGGGATAGGGAAAGAGATAGATTCGAGGATGTCAGGACAGTCTAATAAATTGTTTAAAGCTTTGTACAGAAATATTATATCATGTGTTTCACGTCTATTACGCAATGAGGACATTTTAAAGAATTTAAGGCGGTGCTCATAAGGAGATCTGTGGGAAATATTGCGGGAAATGAAGGCTAGATGACGAGTAAAAGATCTTTGTATGCTTTCGATTCTCTGTAAGTGTACTGAATAAGATGGACTCCAAGCAGCAGAAGAGAATTCTAGATGACTCCGCACAAGAGAATTAAAGAGTAAAATTTTGGTCTCGGGCTTAAATTCTTTACTATTAGGTTTATCAAATCCTAGCATTTGTGCTGCTTTTTTGGTTATATTATCAATGTGAGATGAAAATTTTAGTTTGGAGTCAATTGTTACACCGAGATCTCTAATTTCAGAAACTTCAGTAAGTAAGTGTTCAGTAAGTAAGTTCAGTGTTCTTAGACAATAAGTTTGCTGAAAATCAATTTAGCCGTTTAAAAGTTACAGATGTTTTACGCTTTAAAGTCTTTTTACGGGTTTTTTATTTGCCTGTCAAATTAAACTTTTTAGGTCAACATTAAACACTTTAGTACATAGCGGGTTGCAAAAATAATCTAATTAGACAGAAAATGATTAAGTTCACAATCGTACTAATAACGGAATTAAACTAACGTATTGAATTTCAAAAGTCAGTAGGGGCGGCAAAATATTTATGGCCTACGGGCGGCAAATTTGTAAATCCGCCACTGAGTTTAAGTAAGTGGTTCGGTTAGTTTTAACGGTTATGTTACGATCATGTTAGACAAGCTATTTCTATTAAACACTATAATTTTAGGTTTTTTTATCTACATTAAGCAGTAATAAGATGTTTTGATAAATTTATAGGCTGAGAATACAATTAAATAAGTTTAAGTTAAAAGGTACATCGTTTCACATGCAAAAGAACCATTCTGAAAGAAATGAAGATTTATATTAACTTGACATTAGTAAATACTACGAAATCATAGAACAACGCGGACTCGGGTGTATACGAAATAAACCGTCTGACTTTGAGTAACTAAGTTACTAAGCAATTATTACCACCAATTTTCGATCGAATTCCATGTATTCGAATTCATAATTAATACTGATAAACCTAAAGTCGATAGATACGTGTGTAAGACCTTGACACCACTTACAAGGACTAGTATTTTAGTGTCAGGTTATCCAATTATACTGGATTAACTTCTTTTACTTGTTCTGTCGCGATAAAAACATGTCATAATATTTGCTATATACCTATGCCGAAGAACCGATGACCGGGCTGGTGTAAACGAATTCTCGAGTGGATAAATAGGCAAGCGACAACCTTAGACAAATAGCCGGTACCTAAAGTAATTTTTTTATCTCAGAAACTAAATTGACAGATTCTGAACGGTTCATCAAGAGTCGATTGTCCCGCGAATAGTCCACCAATAGAACGATACGTGGGACAATGGACTGTTGATGAACCGTTCAGAATCTGACAATTTAGTATCTGAGATAATAAAATAGACTTTAAGGGCCACTTGCACCAACATATTAAATCTAGATTAAATGTTAAATCTCGAGTCATGCCATAAATTTATATGGACTGAAGATTCTTACTACTCTTTCCAGATTTGACACTAAATCTAGATTTAAGACTTTGGTGCACGTCGCCCTAAATATAATAATAGAAACTGAATCCCATTCTTTGAGCTATAAATGTTCACTGCAAAGTCATACATAATAATATATTATGGTCATTGCACATCGTAACAGCCACTGAATTGAATACCTGAATACTGTGTCACGGCGAATCACATAAATACATAATGTGCAATGTGCCTAACATAGCCAAATTTGGCTTTTAGGCTCAAATAGGTACGTGAGTAGCTTTTGCAGTCCGCTTGAATACTAAAATAGTATTTTCTACTAAGGATTACATAATGAGCTTTTATATGGGCCTAGTGTTGCAATTGCAATAAACAGAATCGCTTCTTCGTAAAAAATATCTCATTTGATTTAACAAAAATAGTACGAAATTTCAGGGGTTGATTAATTATTAATTTTGCGCTGGTCGAAACCAAAAGCGAACGATTGTATGCCACACTAGCTCTACGACAGACGATGGAACTACTGACTGACGCTTTTTTCACTCTTATATTTCCTTTCATAAAAGGGGGTAAAACTTTACCGAATTGCATAGCAATTTCTTTTACCCGTAATAGCTCCTCTCTGTTTAATCAATGGCGATTTATATTCTGTCCTTATTTGTCATCCTCATCATAATATCATAGTCATTTTCAACTTCGCTCACGATATTACGTATGTTATTTATTCCTAGGGCCTCACGTCACGCGTGTATATGATTCTTGGAACTGCAGACCTCAGAATAATGAGCCGTGCAAGGGACGGACATTATAAACGCATTAGTGACTCTGAGGGGTCACTTTAGCTTACGAAAAAGGGATCTTCAGAGTATTCCTGCGCTAACTACAACTCAGTCTTGTTGAATTAAACGTATTGATTGCAAGACAGTTCGTGCTTAGTTTTTTTGTAAGCTGGAGTAATCGTCCGCGGCTATTTTCGTAGCTTATACCTGCGCCTGAGTGCCTCCTTTGCTGCCATCTGATGCAGGATTGGTTCTATTTCTGTTCAAAGTGACATAATCTTTATGCAAGTAGGAATTTCATCCGCGAATTTTACCTGGAGGACCTTTGGATATTTATTTACAGGAATCTTTCAATAGCTGTATTTGATATTTTGATTTTTAAATAATCGACCGGCCATTTAAATTACGCTATAATACCTATTATGATTTTTTATCTAGCACACGTCAACATTAATTCCTAGTATTAAACCTACATGTCGGTAGCTATGCACTTATATCTCAATTAACTTAGCCTTACATATCCAATATCTGGTCTAGATCGAAATTGTCCTTAACCCAACCAATAAATAGCAATCATTGCGTACGAGACTTCGATAAATCTACCACAGAGTAGATAGAGATCAGAGAGGGCAGCTTTGATGTGCCGCCACTAATAATAATAACTCGTCCTGTCTATTGCCTTTGTTTGTCTACTGTTTGTTTGTTGGACTTTGTTGTTATTGTATCTGTGATGTTTACTGCGAGTCTTTATTATGGCATAATATTTTAAGAGCGAAATAAATTATTATTAGTATTTCGTAATTTAATATTTTGTAACTGCAAGCCATTTTTTCACTGAAGAAACATATGCTAAGACTCCACGAGCAAATTTGTTTTGAATGTGAGTCCTTTCTCAATAATTTCTAAGCAAGTACCTAACCTATTCACAAAATTGTCATCCAAAAAAAGTTTAACCGTTTGACAGCTAAGTAGGCCATATTGGAAATGCCACAAATGTGGGCCACTGCTTAAGCCCAGATTATGCATTAGCACACAATGCCTTTCGCAAACGGCCGTCGTATCTGATTGGGCTCTGTTTACTCTGAGTCCTAAGTAGCAGGGCGTTGCGTGATGAAAGTAGGGCTGCTGAATTTTTATCAGCTTTAATTTATAGCTCTTTTGAACTGCTTTTTAGATGTGTTGGTGTACCTACATAACATTATTCGATTATCAATATCATTCATTATAAAAATCTTGCTAGCATTTTATTTATATAAAATAGGTATCATTCATTTTGGCTCATTTAAATTATTTTACTCTAACGTCTGCTAGACAAAGATAGAAATCAATAAGTCAAATAGCCCAAACTACATCAATTCGTCACCACCTAAAACCAGTCTAGACAAAAACGATAATAACATAAATCCAATAACTTAGCGTATTGCAGCAAGACGCAGACGCGGCGAGGGCGGGCGTGTGGGAGCGACATCTGTTGGCCTTTATTGTGAATTAAATTGTGACCTACATAACTCTACCCTCGCGACGCGTGCCTCTTCTGGAGGATTGCTTAATCTATGGCGCAATAAGGGTGCATTTTCAGGGGTATCAGGGGTGATGATAACCAATCACTTTTTTTTAAATTTCTAAGTTAGTTGTATAGAACGCGAATGTCTGTATCCTTTCCTTATCGACTCAAACATAATTTACGTCAGTTATTTAATTCGTATCAGGTAAAATCTCGTTTTAGCACAAAATTTGCAACCTCACCCCAACAAAAACTTGTTTCCCCAACAGGTCAACCTAATTTGAAAGGCACCTTTTTAATTTATTCCCAGCAACATTAACGTTCTTTTTTCAAATTGGTGAAGATTCCCGCGTTTTTTCGGCCAATCACGTGCTTGCTATGGGTGACCTTGACAGCGAGTTGCGCAATGTCAGGTTGGGGCGTTTGTTATGGGTTTTTTATAGTTTTTTTTTAACAACCAGTATTTTTTCAGACGTTCTTATAACATGTTTGTTTCTTCAAAAGCAAAGTGTAACATCCACACAAATAAAACAATTTACAATTACTTACGTAACAATACTTACCGTAATTGACTTTTACTGTCGCATTCTTTTGACTTTTAACAGTGTTTTTGTGTTGAACAATTACACAATCGAAGTGTCACACCCACGGCCGTCCTTGTTCTGAGGCTTGTGCAATGTGGCGGCGCTCCGTGGGACGCCCGCCGGTCGCGCGTCAGCACTTTCGGTTTTAAACGTGGGGGGTAGAATAAGGATTGTTGACCTACTGAAGTACCTACTAGTGATGACTCTAGTTACTTGATACTATCATTAGATTAACATAAGATCGTGTGTTACAAATAAAAACTACTTAATCAAAAAACTATGGATCCGCAGTTTATTAACTGTCAAACCTAATGACAACCATTGTCCTTACTAATGAATAAAGTCACAAATCTAACCGAACCAGTTCAAAATAAGAGTTCAGGGGTAAAAGTGGGGTGTTATTTGTCGAGATGTTTCTTTTGCACTGACACTCCATCTATGTTGTTCGTATTCTTCTTCTTATAGTGCCTCTCCATCATTGAAGGTTGGCAGTCAGCTCTTTGCAGCGCTCTCTATTCCTGGCTGTTTTAAATAATTCTTCCACGGTTTTTACACCGGTCCACTGTTGTTCGTATTAAAAGAAAGAAAAATACAGCTTTTTTACTACTACGCACTAAAGCAAGTACTTACATGCATCTCACGTGCACTAGACAACGGCGGGGTCAGTGACCTGCGACCTAACTGTTCTCTCAGCTGACCGGAGAGAGGAAGGGGCTCCGAGAGAAGCCTTCTGTATGTGCCGTGGAACCTTGTCGCTCTAAGCGCGAACGAGGTTTCGGTGCCACGGGTGCATAGGTGCGTTGAAGTTCAAGTTCAGTCAGATATGTATAAAATAGTATAAATGTAGGTACCTGTATTCTAGTACAAGTATACGACAGTCATAAATAATGTTTTACAGGTGTTTAACACACCATTTGACAAATGTACTAGACGTTAAACTTCGGTTATAACATTTAAGTAATCAGGTAGTAGGTACTTAAGTAATAATGCACTTAGTTGTTTTCTCAATACTACCGAGAACGTAAGAAACAATTTACTTTTTAAAAGTTCGATTTTAAATGAAGAAATTAAACCAAATTGGCGATTTCATAAACGTTTTATTTATTATTAAGTGCACATTAAGTGCCTCAAGCTCTTACAGAAGCATTGATAATTGATAATACATTTAAGTATGAATAATATTTATAAAAGCTACTTGTTTACTTAATGACTCAACTCGTGCCTACAGGATGTTGCAAAAACCAAGAGATCTTTATTGTAATTCATGGAAGTATGACATAATTGTAGGTTTAGGCTTCACATCAGACCATAGGCCATATGTAATAATAACTTATCTATTTATCATGCTGACCCTATCACGCTAGGAAAATGAATGAGAATTTTATGAAATAGTAGGTAATTATTAAACTTTACCTTAAAAGTGATGTATCAGGATTCCGGATAGATCACTATTAACATTATAATACAATCTGGAAAATTGTATATGTATTTACAAAGACTTTTAGTTTGTGCCTTCAAATTCGCTACCATTGTCAAGATATACATACAAAGAATGTCCATCTCTAAAAATGCAAAAATCCATTTAATTTGATTTAAAATTTTCAGTTTCTTAAAACAAACTATGAGATATGAAAGGCGATACCTTTTAAATAATGAACAAAAACTTTTTACAATGAATAATGTTCTCAGGCAATGAAACGAAATATCCTCAAATGACTCACGCGCATTTCGGAACACGCTGTATATGTGTCATATACAGGACGTTTGCCCATAAAAGGCGATCGAATAAGTGTGCCACTGTCATATTATCGTTGGCGCATGCAACCTTATTATGACATACAGACACCCACGCGTATTCCTTTAAACTATAAATTATTGTTAATAAGGAGCGGAATTTCATAGCCGTATGAAATATGTAATTATAAGTTACGACCAAAGAAGGAGTTTACTTCAATTTTATTGAATGAGCAGAGAAACACTTAGTAATATGTATAAAAGTTAGGAAATCCATGAATAAGTAGGTAATAAATGTACCGATTGGTACCTTAAGGCTCTATCCTTAATATCTTCCAGTTACGCTATTCGGTACATATTATGGAATTTCTGATATGCAGATTCAGATGTGCTACCTGATTTCTGAAATCAAATCTTACAGTCGATAGACATCTAGGCTGAATACTAAAACAATTAAAATCCTAGGTATTTTGTTTATATTTTGTACTATTTATACAATAATCTTTCTATGCTATCTTAGTGTTGTAGTCTACCGAAACATACTAGGTAATGGCCTACTTGAAACTTATGTAAGTAATAAAAAAACTAATTTACCTACTTGTGAAATTGTTTTTATCTCAGTTCAAATGATCTAACCTCGAGACGGTTTTTATAACTTTTTTTTTGTTTCATAGACGGTAGTAAAAACCTTATTAGGTATGTCTTCTTCTCGAGATTATGTATGTTAGTAAGTCCGATCATAAGATTCATGAAGAATATGTAATTCGTGAAATATGTTGTAATATACTATTAACCCCTCAGCTGTCTAAGCGTAGAACAGTCTTAGGAATAATTTGTCAGATGTTAGATTGTTATTGTGTCTAATCTGTTCACATATTCAATAAGTTTATTTGTACATGCACTCCTATGGCAGTCAGATTCGGTAAGAGCAAAAGTAACTGCTTAAAACAAGCAGTACTCAGCTTTTTACCGCAAAAATAGCTTAGAACCGGCTTTTTTGCATAACATTTGTATTTCTCAGTGTTTAAACTAGATGGCGCTGTTGATTGCATTAATTAAAGAGGGCGCTCGCAGCCAGTTGAAACTATACCTCAATACGCTTGCGTTGTAGTTCTGCGTTAAATATATAGATGGCGTTGGCATCGTATCAATATTATGTTTCTCTATACAAAAGACATCAACGACTGCGGATTGTAAGTTTTCGCTCACTTTGAGTATTTTTTCGTTTTTATACGTTGAATAACAATAGGAAAAAGTATAATTAATCAATTAATATGTAATCTTATGCTCTGTAAATCGTATTTGTTTGAGTACTTGCTTATTGTATAAGTTCTTATGTTTATTTTTATCTGCCGGCAATAAACCTGTTTAACTACGTTTAATTCATAAATAAATATTAAATATGATTATAATGAGAGCCCTGTGAATGTTAACAGCTGGTTTTAATATGTGACAATCACATCTGCCTACACAGGAATAAACTAGAAGATTTCAATTATCTTACCTACTATGTTTTATTTATTGCGTTAGTCTGTTTTGTTTTCTTATTGGTACTTACTGCCCACCTTGGTAGGTACGATTGTATTATTTTTTGGTCTCTACAAATTTAATTTGTTATAATTTTTTTCCAAAAGATTATAACTTGTCTGTTACCAACGTCTATATGAGTTGTTGAACTTGTTTTTATTTTTATTCGCGGTACCAGCTGATTAAAAAAATCTGTCCCCGCACCCCACGCGATGCCAGCCAGGTGCACAGCGCATTCATAATTAAAAACAATCAGTTCAACTTACACCCACATGAAAAAAACCTCTGTTTTTTTTATCACGATGGTCTTTCCGTCACGGGCAGCGGAGCGCAGGCGCGCCAGTCACCTGTTAGCAACCGTTGCCGACGCGCGCGCCCGTTCCATTTTCAAATTTGAATTTATCGAACAACGAAATCGAACTTTTTAAAAAGAAAAAACTAAAACGACTAATCAACTAACGATTGGATTTAAACGAACTTTGTGGTGTGTAGTGATTCTGTTTTTAAAATTAGGAGGTGTTTGCGAATTCGACGCCGGTATTTTTTCAGCGGCTTTCGTAATAATTTGACGTTTACCGGTGTATTGTAACGGTGTTTGCCGAATTGTTCTTTGTTTGTATTTAAAATCCGATCAATGAAACTCTGATATTATTTTAATCGATGCCATCTGTTGATAGTTTTTGACCGTGAATCTGTGCACCTGTGTCTCTATGATCGGAAGTTTTCCCCCAAATGACGCGAAAATCTTGACCCTGACTTTCTTAATAAGAAAAGTAATCTTTATTTGCTCCACTTTATCATAATTATCAGTTTGCATATTCTAACTCGTAAATGTTTACTTTACTCGCTTTCGCTCTACTTTTTCTTTAACTTCTTTGATTTATATTCACTTCCTATTTGGTACTTTAGTAGAGAAACTGTCTTACCCTTTCTCAGGTATTTCTAGTTTTCTTTTAGTGATTCCTGTTTTATACACGTTATCAACATGTAAGTCTTCATGAGTCTATGCAGCTGTAGAAATTTTCATTGATCATTTCATATCTTCTTCATCATCATCATTGTCATAACATTAGGGCTCGCTGCTGTAAATAAATAATACTTACCGTTGATATACATTTATATTTTCTTCCTTGTTATAAGTACTTCTTATTGTACAACAATACTAATATTGTGTTTGAAAGATGTTTTAGTATTCATTGTTCACTGCTATGTCTATATCTGGCCAGGTAATATGATAAATAAACCTACATGTAATGTTTATGTTGTCGTACCTAAATTAAGTATTTAAATGAAACAGATTAACGTTATATTGATTGTAGGCTGTATGTTTGATTAAATATTTTTTTACGTCAATATCAAAGTCAGTGACAATCTCTACTTTTGTCCTGTGTCGAATTATAAGTTATGAACCTATCAATCCTAACTAATATTATAAATGCGAAAGTAACTGTGTCTGTCTGTCTGTTACTCTTTCACGCCAAAACTACTGAACGGATTTGAATGAAATTTGGTATCCATACGGTCTAGACCCTGGGAAAGAACATAGGCTACTTTTTATCCCGGAATTCCCACGGGAAAACTTTTTAAGGCGAAGCGAAGCGCGCGTGAACAGCTATATTACATATTAGTAAAATAAGCTCTAAACCCGGTAGCCAGCTTAAATGGCGGTTCTAAGCCATAAAGTAAATAAACAGTTTACGGTAATGCATGGTCATTATCTGTCATTAAATCGTTAAAATCGTTGCTTGCATCTTTTATGGCCACATCAACTTTTAAAGCAGTTTTTCTGAGATTCATCATATGATATGTGCTTACCTAGAAGTCAATTATAGTTTTTAGCTTGTTGAAGTAACTAACATTGGCATAAATACCTCTGCAGAAATTCTGATACATATAAAGTTAAGATAATCTAGTCGATTCATTGTAAAGCCCGTTGTTGTAAAGACTATAAGAAATACAATGCATAGTTTATTAATTCATTGAGAACTAGAATATTTAGATTCATGAATATACTCATAGGTGGTTCTAAAATAAACATCTTATGTGCTATAAAAATAATCATCGTCACATAGATCCATCAAGAAAAACAACACAGACTATTAAACACAAACCTACAATCACAAAGGCAGAAATTCCTGTACCCTCCATATAAAGTGTTGCAAGGTTGGTCCATGTAGGTGTTACCATTGAATTTTTACAACCTGGCAACCCCCGCGCATTCTGTTGCTAAGTACATCGCCCACGCGGGAAAAAATGAAATAAATAACGTATTACGCGATCGAATGAATGATATGGAGGTCAAAGAAGGTATAGGTGGGGATGCCATTGATAAAACCAACAGTTCGGCTGCTGGTTAGCAAATGAATGGCATAACATTGAAGGTGACAGTAAATAATTGGATTTGTTGCAAGGAATTTGATGTCATCGATGTGGAATTGGCAATGAATTCACGATTAAAAGTGACCATATGGCCGACATTAGTATTGGAATTAACATAATCACTTAGGGAAACGTTGCGACATAAAGTTTTGCAGATCGCCTCTGGCTAAGTGTTTGTATGTTAGGCCATGCTATAAAATTTGCAATTGGTCTCGAGTATTACTACACATGACATACGTACTCTTTTAAATGTGTATAGGTATGTCTTTAGATATCTGCCTAAGCTTAAATAGTTTATGTTAGGCACATAATTCATGCATTGATTACTATTAACAGCGAATGATTTAATAAATTTATAGATTTTAATTTATTTCTGAAGATATACATTACAATTTATCTTATTCATACTCATATAAACATTATTAAGACCAAACTTTAAAGTGTGTACTTATTTGTTTTTTAAGTAAGGTAGAGCAAGAAACTCATTTATATTCAGTTTTTAACACCAACATTCGTTGTGATTAGATCATCATCTAAAAGTGACACCGAGGCCCTTTTAGCTCCTTTACATAGATCTTACTTACGAATGTTAATTCACTGTTTACATCAAGTTTTGGGTCAAGGTTTTCTTCGTTTGAATCGCGTAGGTGCACGGACGCATGCGTTCATGTTTTCACGTCATTTTCCATTGTTTGTGCATTATCTGAATCAGAGTTTTCTTTCTAAAGGTTACGATGGAATATATTAGTGTTCGATTTGTAGTGGGATACTGGAAACCCTTGAGGTTAGCGTTAGCATACGGTGACGTCCGGCGGAAGGGTCGCTCCATACTCGCCGCCCATGCCGGACCAAATTAGGAAGCAATGGCGACGGCTTAGCCAACACACGATTAGAATACTGACAAACAACTCTTGGTTTCAACCCACCTCTAATATTGGGACAATACCGTTCACTTTCTCGCATCTCTGTCCATTGCAGTCATTATTGTCACGTAATTTATCCGCATTATCCACGCTAGTTTTTCACCGGATAATTCATCCGCGATCGTAGTTCGGCGCGCTACTTCTCGATTACCGGTGAATACGGGTGCGCGGCCGCGTGTGTCGAATTCGTAAACGCCTCAGTGTAAATGTCATTGTGTGCAGCGCACAGCACGAGTGGAGTGATGCCCCTGTGAGGAGCAGCGAACATGTCGATGTACAGATTTGTGAAGGAAGGGGGCAGCAGCAAGCGCCTCTTCGTGCAAGGGACCCTCGAAAGCGATGACTCCAGCTCGAAGCCTCTAAAGTCGAGCTTGAAGAAGTCATCGCCGTCCCCAGTCGGGTCCCCGATAACGACCAGCCTGAACCTGGCGTCCGTCCCGCGGAGCCTGCGTGAGGGCCTGACGAAGCACGAGACGGTGTACGACGGCAACTACCCGGGGGTCGAGCGGACGTCCAGCTACCGCTCCGGCTCGTACCGGGAAGAGAGCTACAACGGACGCATCGTGCACGACGGCAACCAGACGCACTTCGAGTATGACGGCGCCGTGGCGCTGCCGTTGTCCGCTGGCGGCCGCGGGGAGGAGCTCCAGGCGATTCACACCAACAAGAGACTGTCCACGGAAGTCCTCGGCTCTTCTCTCGAGTCCACCAAGATCTCCAAGAAGGACGCCGAGAGCGGCCAGCGCCGTATAACTACCCGGATAGTGAGGAAGGTCACCACCCTCACGCGGGGCGAGGAGAAGGCCTCGGCCGAGGACCTGGCGAGGCGCGAGGTGCACCGCTCTGCTGAACACTACAGACATGTCGAGATGGAAGGGACGCTGCCGAGGAAAGTCAAGGTAAAACTAACTGTGATTCTAATAACCATTAGCCACAAAAAAGGCAAAGCATTCGTCTAAATTACAACGTAGACTAACAAATTACATTCGAAAGAAATGTGAGGAACGTAGGAATAATTGCCACATACGTCTAAGTAATGTTTTGGACGTCGAAAACTGTCATTACCAGCGCAATCAGTGTTAGAGGTAACTACAGATCTGTTTCACTTAGTGATCTTTTGTGGTGTGACATCATCACAGTTGACGATGAACTATATATGATATATTTTGTCTACTGACCTAATTGTATCATGAAATTATTCTCACCTATTAAGTACCTACTCGTATATCGCACATTATATAATGATCATTAGAGCATGTCCTTGCAAAACCTGTTCCCAAAATATGTTTTTCTGCATTATGCTTAACCAGCTCTCATTTGCCCACTGATGGACATGAGCTATATATTTGAATTCAATTAATTTTGCCTTCATATCTTTCAAGAGAAAGGGCAGCTTAATATACTTCTTCAAGTACGTACTTGTGATGAGTCTTCAAACGCATTCCAGGATATTTCTGGATCAGCTTCTGCCTGAGTTTATTTGCATAAATATCATCCTTAAATTAATCTTGTCTTGGCAATGGTTATTATGATGTTTTTGTTCTTTTTGTGTTCTTATGACGAGTATTATTATTATCCTATACCAATATTGAAAAATCTCACAGTTCCCGTTCTATTAAGAATAGAATCCAATAAGCTTCACATTTTAGGCTCCTGAATACCTCATTCTTCATGACCCAGAAACCTTCAAGACTTTATAATCCAGCTATCCTTATCCTGAACAAATACCGCTGCCACAATACTTACTAAGCTGCGCATAGTTTACAATGGCGCGACAAATGAGTGCTTTATCGGCCCATCTCTCTTCGTCAAGGTTCGAATGGTCATACTCACATATTATACCATGTATGTATATATGTATACTTATAGGACGAACGTGAGCGAGTCGTAACTGCATTTACATAATAGCGGACGCCTTCAAAAGGATTGTTTGAAATAGTATGCGTATTGTTTATAATAATTATGATAAAAACAGAAGTTTGTATGCGCGCCGCTAAGTTTAAAATATGTGGTAGCGATCATTAGTCTTTAAAAGTAGAAAAAGTAGTCAATGTTTCCGAATAATTCGATAAAAAACGAAAATCTATTGGACTTAATAGCAATAGTATTTAAGTTTAAATGGTAACAAAATATGAACCAGCAATATCTGAATCTTAAATTCTTAATGGATTGCAATGAGGTCTAGTAAAGAGGAAGATGCGGACGAAATGATAAGTCTGGTGCTATAGATCATTCGTTACTTTTGCTGAGCATCCGCTAAAAGGTCAGCGACAGGAATAGCGGACACTTGAAAGTTCAATCTGTCTAGTCTGGCGGAGTTATTCTATGGCATTCGTGGTTACAAGTCATATTTTTCACTTTACTTGTGATGGCTAAGGTGTTTAACGAAATTTTTATGATTATAAATGTTAACTTTGATTTGATTTCGCATTGTAATTTACCCTCCAAAAATATTTACAGTGATAATGAATATTCTAGATCAATACGCGACGTGACCACAGCTAAATTTCCAACAAAAAAGAAATTTACTATATTAAATTTTTTCGATCGCAAGTGAAAATCAAACGTAAAGAAGGTGTTTTTTTCTCATAAATGTGACCACTTTCAACATTATTGTGGGCAAAGATAATCAGTCTTGTATTATTTTCTAGACATCATCATCTACATAGTGGTTGATTATTGTTCGATTCTCACTCATGTGCAAGTGAAGATTATAATAATATAGAGCAATGAGATCAAAGCTATTTTCTGATTAAATTGAGCGTAAGAACACACATGATTTGAGGTTAAGAAAACTAATATTTTTTCTTGAATTCCAGCACGATGTTTCATGTTTCCCTCCATTGGTTAATTAGCCAGTTTTAACCCCATTAGTGATAAAGATTATACATTCTCAAGCATCCGAATCAAAGTAGAGTTCTTTAGCTACGCATCGTTGTTTTGAAAATTGTTATCGTCGAAAACGTTTAAGTAATTTTCTGATCTAATGCTTCTGATAATGTTTACAGTAATAAACACACATTAGACACTCCTTCACACATTTTCTTTTTGTTTGTGTTTGCCTCTCACGGTGGTGCATTGTCCAGACATTAATTGGAGCTCTAGACAAATGCTGTAAATTTCGTAGATAGGGAAAATCAATGGCGGAGCACCACAAGGCATTATCTTGGACTTCTACTTAATTAGCAGTGGCTTTCTAACGGTATTTTTGTTGAAGACTTAATAAGGTTGAAAGACGTATTGTTTTTGTATTTAATTGCATTGAAGTCACAGCATTGAAACGAAAATATTTTCAATGTGGAGCAATATGAATCACCTCGAAAATGCATTGTTTGTCAACGCTCTCTGATTCTCAGACTGCTCTAAAGATTAAAGCGTAGTGTATCTGTCTAGCCTAATTAAACGATTGCTTTTTTTACATATACATTCATATGCTCACGACTGCAATCCCCGAAGGGGGTAGTAAGGGTGACTCACAAGCCGCCCGCTTTTCGATTTGTACTCACGTGCTCTTTTAAGTTGTAGTTTTATTGTTCTTTCGTCACATCTGTTTTTACAACATACTGTTGTTTATAACTTAAAACAAATAAGATATACATAATTTTCTTGTATGATCATCATTATCCCAAGATAAGCTGCAACAATTTTTTATTGCGTTTTTTCTACTGAAACAGTGGCGATTTTTAAATTCACTCATAAATCACTGCGCCGGAGCTTCGCACTGGTGCCTGCGATTGTCGAATTGTATTCTTCAAACCAACTTTACTTGACCTTCGTACCAGAGGAATACCACCCCTATTACTGATACGCTAGGTGCGAGCAATTTCGCAGAGAGATGAGCGACGGAGTATAAGGTTTTTATAATCCTGGGAATGTTCTTGATAGCATGTGAGTTCATTGTGTGGTGGACTCCATTACATGTGGTGCGGTAGACATTGCAATTTGTCTTCCTTGAGCAAGTATTTTCTAACTTGCGCACAAATGTGATACAAAGATATGCGGTATGCATCTGGGCATTTCTTTCAGTATATAAAGTATGTTACGTATGTTCCTAGAGCATTGTTGAAATTTATTTTAGTCTGCTGCGGTAACTTAGCAAGTATGTTAACTTGTTATTTAGACTCTGTATAATGTTATATTTTATTTATAGATTATTATTTGCCTCTACATTAATCAAAATACAATTTCATTAATAGGGTTTTAATTTGACAGCTCAATTAACACCAGTCAATTCAAAAACTTTGAACTCTATTAAATCGTTTCCCAGTGACTTAAGACCGTATCATTTAAATTATGAATACCGTTGTCGATAAATTCGAACTAGACCGCGATTCCGTTGGTTTCCAATAAGATTTTTATATGAGAGGTCCTTTTTAAGAGTGTCGGCACAGAGGGTCGTGTCTTGCCCATATGTGGTGGTGCTGTAACGGTCAAGACCGGTACTCCCACACGTAATCCTGCCGTGTGCGTCGCCGTTTAAGCTTTACCTTTTATGGCCTAGTTTCTTTCTTCTTTTTTTGCAGCCAGTGCAATATTTTGTCGCGAACTTTTTTGGAACAAAGAGTTTTGGTGTCGTATTTGTCAGGTCTTGCAATGTCACCTCTAATGTTTGTCCACTGAGATTTTATTATTTGTGAGGTTTCGTTGATTTTATTATATGTTTACGCCTTAAAAGCTGCTCAATAAACGCACAACCGGTCTTTCGAATAACCAGATGCACTCAGAAAGTTAAATAATGTATAACTCACACTCACATGTACTTACATATAAAAGATATAAACATTATAATAATATGAAAAATCTACTTAACTTTCGTCTAAAAAATAATTATTTTGCAATTCGTGCATAAATACCTACAAATAAAAAGACAAACTTAAACTCA
Organism: Plutella xylostella; assembly: GCF_932276165.1. Taxonomy (NCBI): domain Eukaryota; kingdom Metazoa; phylum Arthropoda; class Insecta; order Lepidoptera; family Plutellidae; genus Plutella; species Plutella xylostella. Next base: position 7,702,285 of record NC_064000.1, on the reverse strand, counting down.
GTGTCACAATGCTTATTGGAAAGTGTAAGCATTATCATTATAATTTATGTTTTCATAGTAGAAATGGCAGCCGCTGAGCCGGTCTCACCATCACAGTCATCCAACACCGAAGTTGCTCCAGATTCTTAACAAAACCTTTGAAAACCTAAGAATGGAACGGACACTTTTGTCTTATCGTTTCGCACTTTCCTAATTAGAGTGAGACGACGAAGCCCTTGACTTTCCCCCGTACATCGGATACTTGAGTTCGCGGATCTTGGTTGACACTTTCGATCTTTTAAACCAGTATGTAAGTTATATTGCAGAAATATACTTGATCATTTCTTGTGGATTTGATTCTTATTATACCTTACTGCAAAAGTTTTTTTTTTTTGTATTACACGTTGAAGTTGAAATCACACAATACTTCTACACATTCCTCAAAACTATCTTCGGTGATATATTATTTAGTTGCCTCTTTTAAAAGTTTAACAGTTCTGAGAACATCTTTCTTTGCATCGTTACACTTAAGAGTTTACGTAATAGCAGCTCTGGGCCCCTCTGGTGTATAATTATACTCATTATGGCCACTTGCCGTGGCTTATGGCTCTATAGTGACTATAGTGAACCTCGTTACTGCTATAGTAATTCTTGGATTCGTGCTTGACCCCTTGTTTGCTAGATTTAGGTGAATCATTACGCCTTTCTTTATCTTAATAGCTGTGATTATTATGACTTGATTGCCTAGTGTAGTTTTGTTATTTGGCTGGTTTTATTATGTAATTCTTTTACAATAAAATCTGCATGGTTTATGCATTGTAAATAATGTTCCTGCAGTGTTTATCCTGTAAAGAACAATGCCTCTATTATCTTCGACCTTTATCCCTCATGTTAACCTAAAATCACTGAAGCAAAGATCCCGAAGACTGCAATAGTGCTTACCCCATACAGTTTCTTAACAATATGGTATTTAATTTTTACGGATTTGTATAAAAGATACATAATTTATTATTATTATTATTTCGTTGAACAATTTGACTTTCTTGTATTCTTTATCCCTTCTTTTTGGTGAAGCCACCGTCAGCATAGCAACAAAAACCCTAATATTTCGTCTTTCCTACATCACTTAGTCACATATAACTTTGTCGTAAAACGAAATAGAACAAGTTATAGGTAGAACTATAGAGACATATAGGATGCGCCATGTCTCATAACCCACAACATAAGCTCGCGTACGCTACAGAGTTCACAGCAACCTGTCGACACGGTCCACTGCGCGCCGCACCTGGCTACACGGGTCTCGGCATCCGGTGTGCATCTTCACTGTTGCCATATTGTGCCGGTGTTTGCCCTGTCATTGGCTAGTACATGTTCACTGTGTGTTTAAGAACTACAACTTGATTTTTATAAAGTATTTATTCGAAAAAGTCTGTTATAAACTACATACTACATCTATTTAGAAAAGGAAAACAATATGTATGCATTAGTATAGTATATCTCTATTCTTATTACCAGCACAAGACTCAAAACTTTACTACAACATGTCAGAATAGTGTAGTGTAGTGTAGAATATTTCAGTATTGATTTGCGGTTAACCGATATTAAAACCATAGAAGATTAAGATTTTACGGACTGTTTAAACATTATATTGACAGTGTTGTATTGTATCGGGTTACGAAACCACATTAGGAAGTCGACACATAGTAAATAATATATAAAAAAAAAACAACTAGACTAGAATAATAAGAAACATCGTCTACAGATTTTAAATAAACACTACAAAAAGATGATAAATGAAATAAGTTGTGTGCAAACAGATTTATTTTAGATGAGGTCACTAGCCGTTGACATCATAACCGAGGATGCCAATCTGATCTACAAGGCCTTAGACATAATACAACAACAAAAGCAAAACCCAATAACCCCGTTAATATTGTAGAATAAAAGCAAAAAAATATATTTTGAACCTCTTTAGATGTAGTAATTATTCAATTATATATTATTTGCACTAAAAAAAAACGTTACTAGAACTTAAAAATAAGGCGGCCATAATTCTTAAAGGAATCTCTATAGCAGAAAACCTTTGGAAGGAAGAGAGTCAGTAAGTTTAAAATTGATTTTCTAGAGGTAATTATAGCTTTAACTAGATACATATAAACTCACTTATAATAAAGCGATCTCTACACAAGGCCATAAATCCATTCCATAACTGACAGATAAATTTGATGATCGAAATATTGTATAGTGCCACAAACTTATCTGTTCCGGTGAGAGCTCACGTAAATGTCTAATATTTCTTGATTCTATAAGATTTTAAGTTAGCCTGTAGTGGTAATTCACCCTTTCGGTTTTAATAAATCCATCTAATCTATATCAATATATAATTCATAGGTAAGTTATGAGATATGGATCAATTTAGTTCGCTCTCACCGGAACAGATAAGTTTGTGGCACTGTAACGAGCCTTTTATATCATCTTTGTCTAATACTCTGAGTATGAAAGAGACATCGGCTGGCTTTTGATTATCAAGATCTTCTGTTTCTTGATTGAATTTGTATTGTTATGTTATCGTAGTTTGTATTACGTCTTTGTCAATAATAAATGTAGTTGTATTTGTGAACTCGCTCCGTAGTACTTATGGCAAACACGTTTGTTGATGTTGAGATAAGAGATATATTTTCGTTTGTATTCATTTGTTTCTGACGAATGTATCATTGACATTCCCTGATAAATTTCACCCTGTATAATGATCAGAACTACGTAGGCTGTGGCCCTAAAGGTCTAGATCGTGCGCTGATTGCAGAACAATTCAGAATTCTCACACTTCACTATCTGTCTGGTGATCTTTGCAAGTCTGGCGTTACATTGAATTAAGTGCGCATGCTACTAAGTCTTCCATGTGTGTATAGGCCATAAAATCGTTCAAATAACTTTTATAGTCGTTTAAAATTTTAGCTATTTAATGTCAAGCGCATATAACTAAGGCTAAAATAACATTAATGTCTATTACAACCATCAGAAATAGTCATAATATTTTTTAAATTTTGACAAAAGAAGGTGCAGTGTTCGAATTTCAAACTGAGACCAGAGACAAGATCAATTAGATCGTGCCTCCGAACAGCCGTTATGTTGACAGAGCACGCCTGGAAGTGACGCTGGACAAGCCAGCTCATTAGAGAATTGTGCTTGTAGCTTTACAGCTCTGTAGTTAATAGAGGCACTTTATTGTGTAGTCAAGGCACTGATGATGATAAAGGATCTTAGAGCTAGGATAACGAATGAAACAGGCGGCCTTATTGCCAATTGTATCACTGTGACTACATTTCATTCTAAAAGAAAACCAGTAGCCTGCTGTTGTTACGGTTGTCCAACATTCTTTCTATGATACATACTCACATGGGGCGATTTATTTCTTAGGATGAGTCAGGTGTAGAGACTAAAACCTGAATTCCTTTTCTTAGTAGACTCAAAAGTAGTTAAGTTAAGAGCTTTCATTGTAGTCCTCATTCTTCATGTACAGGAATGTATACCTCTGCAGCCAAAATATAAAATATCAAGAAAAATGCATCAGCGAATGAGGCTTAGCGGGAAATAGAACGACGAGATCGTGGCCCAGCGGTTATCAGATGCTCACGGAACATTCGGCCAGTACTCACAGTGAGAAATGAAGCTTAAACTAGCTTCACAAATAAAGCTCTTACAGCGAGAATAATCAGGATTATAAAGTGTACGACCGGAGCGGTAAGACAGTTCGTCTATTTTACCAAGAGTTACTTCCAGAGAGTGCAAGATAGATGAGAGGTCTTAAGAACACTGTTGTTTAGAGAAATAAGAAATTCGTGATGATGATGATGTGTTTTGACTGGAGGGTTGTGTTAAAATTGAGGTCAGAAATGAAAAGCTTCATTGCAGAACAAATTATAAACCGTCGGGTTAATCGGGTGCTTACTTATTACTTACATACTACGCTGGCTCAGCGAACCGAAGTGGATCTTGGCCTCCGACATTAAAGTGCGCCAAGCTTCTCTATTATGTGCCAAATCTGACCAGTCGCATACTTTCAGCACTTTCAGGTTCTAAACCATTATTGTATTGTATACTATTTTATTTTATTTTTTATTTTATTGTATATTATTATATATTAAACCGCACTGAAGAAGTTACCTTATTGATGTTTATATTTACTAATGGAGAAGACATTGACCTTTCTCAAGTGTGTTCAGTCATATTTTATTAATAACTTCAATCTTCATCAAATCCACTCGACTTAACTGCACATATTATATATATTTCACGATTCGATACAACAAACAGTTAGTAATGAAATGAAGCATGCAGTGTTAACTTCTAAATGAGTATTTAGAGATAATACAATGGCTACCCGTCTTCTGGATGCTTTCATTTATTTGACCAACAGTATCTTATGAAATAAAATTAATGTACCACCGGGCAAAGCCATGTCGTCAGCAATAGCTAGTTACTAAGTCATCCGACCTATTGAATACCATCTAAGCGCCATGTCCATATAAGGAGGTTCTTGCAACGCTAACCACTCGGCAATTCTAATGACGATATCAAATTGACTGTGAATACTATGATTATATTATATTAATTGAACGTCATATTAGGAACTAGAAATATGTATGTATTATTTACGTCTGCGCTTTGTAATGACGCGATAGTATATAGTGGCTTCTTTTTAACTTATCGGTTACAATACAACAGCTGCCGGACTAGCGTTGGATTTGTCAGTCCAGCCAGTCGCAGTTGTATAAGATTTAGTTTATTCGTTACTTGGGGAAGCTCCTTTTATCCAACCCCTGCGGATAATGTTTCTACAGCTTCGGAGGTTTTGATCGAAAGGTCATAACTTCGAATGCTTTCAAGTGCTTAGCGATAACAAGGAGGATTTATTTGGTTTTAGTGGATTCCTTTTAAGTTATAAAGCTCTCGTTTTTATTGTAATCTGATGCTATAATGACATTGTGACCATATGGCACTCCATCATAGTACCTACTCCTATTTCATACCGTCAGTCAGGGCCGTCTATGTGGGTAGATACCAACCTACGATATTGTACATATTTTGTAATAATAATATGAGTGATTTATATTTTATAAGCGCTGGCTTTCGAATCGCCGCTCACTGGCGCTTTGAAGAATTCAGTCGTAAGTCGTAAGGTTTAGGTGGATAGTTTTTTACAGGACAGGGATGTTCCAAAAGCGGTATAGTAAGCCAAAAAACGGGTTACTCAGGGGGTCCTTGTGAACTAAACACAATGTGGAAATCCAGTGTTTCAAAATCTTATTATTAAAAATAAAGTTAATTTGACGGAACCCCAAAACATTAATTTAAGTTTTTTTAAATTCTATCATTGAGTGTAGGTGTTAACATTTATTATTCGGTTCTTCGGTTACATATTAATTAAATTAGCATTTTCCTAATCGATGCTGTATATGGCTGGGTTACTTTTGCGATAACAATGATTTCATTGTTGTGTCCGCACATCCGTTTTGTCTATGGCCTTATTTAGAAAGCCTTGTTTCTATGCTATCAATGTATTTCTGTATTATTTAATAAAAAAATATCTGAGTGGGATTTTATCAAGCTGAATGTGTGATTTTGAGAATTATTTTCATGTTTCTTTAAAATTCGTTCAACTATATTTACGGCATCGTTTTGACACAATTTCTCCTGAACGTAGCCTAAAAGTAGCCTCGATTTATTCATGTGAGGTCGCTAAAAGCAAAGTGGGAAAGTTAGGTGTTTGGTCTAGCTAGTCAATCAATGATTTATCATTATCACCCACCTATTTCCAACCCCAAAAACATAACCTCAACACAAATTAAAATCCAGATCATAATTGTAATCTAAATCCGGTTACAAAATAAATAGATCTTACAAAGTTGCGATACATCAGGCATGCCCTACAGCTATTGGCGGGCTGTAAAACTGTCAATATAAGGCTGTTGACGCGTGGGCTGCGCAGGCGCATAGCTCGCCATGATGTCATGTCCGCGGCCTTATGTTGAATATCTCTGATCAGAGCGACGCGAGGGTTCCATTGACGCGTCATCGTCATCATTTGTATCGTCATTGGTTTGGTTTAGTTATACTTATTTCATCAGAATCGGCTTAGCCGTTCAGAATTTGGACTAGGTTTACCTATTGATTACTTATCCTCTTCATTCATAAATTCTATGTTCGATGATGATATTCTATACACTATAAATAAGCTTTTAAATAGACTGATGACAACATTTCCTTGCCATTATTCTGCATTCGTAACAATTAAACAAGTTTTGTACTTAGCGAATTTTCTCACTAAACTTATTTAAATGTTTATGAGACTTTTAACCTCACTGGTAAGCTCTAAAGTCTCTCGCGTTTTTTTGTTATTGTTTTTTATTATTTCAGTTCAAATTCCTTAAGCTTTGAATCATCTGAATTAATTTTATTCCGAGTTATCGTCACGATCCACTTTTTTCGTATTTATGAGGTCATGTTTTCGTTTCGTCTTTCGACTTGGATTGAACAGGCAATCCATTGTAGTTAATCTTTATGTTTGATTTTCAACTCCTTGTAAAAACAGAAGATTCATAAGTTTGTGTAACAAAACGGGTCATTGCAGATGTTACAAAATCAAATAGTCTATAAGTTTTCGATGAAATTTCATCAGTCCATTCGCAGTTCCACTTGAGTACTAGGGACAAAATGTCCGAGACGCTAGTCACTATAGTGACTAGCGTCTAAATACTATAGTATGCACTCGGCTATATTTCGTACTACTAAGTGCCTGTTTCACACGTCTGTGCTCTGTCCAACTGTACTATACTATAGCTAATCGCAGATTACACAGTTCTCAAGAGTTCACATTAAGTTCGGAGCTGGTTAAAAATATCTGTTTGTTCAGCATGGCGAATCGATTCTCCATTGAACGGCGACCTGACCGATTCAGGTTGGGTTCACGTTTTAAAACATATTTTTTTATAAGTCTACAATTTCTTCCGTGATATTAAAGCATTTTTTTTTTAAATCTACATTTTCTTCCGTGATTGCATCCTAGTAAATAGATGGAATACGATGACTAAATTTGTATGTACTTACATTATGTTATTATGATGAAGTAGATCACCGAAGGGCACTGGTTATAGTTACTCTGACTGCTCTAGCGAAGGTCCCGGGTTCTTGGGCGAGGTCGCGTGTTTTGAAACTATACAAGGCCAGAACGCAGAGGGTGGGACTGCTCGCGTATATTTTCAAATTGAAATGGTGCCATGATTTACTTGAAAGTATACAAGGCCATTACGCACTAATCGCGTATATTTTCAAGTAAGATGGGCCAAAATTATGGCTTGAAAATATACTGCAGCAGTTACCACTGCGTACTAATCGTGTATATTTTCAAGTGCCAAAGGGCAATGCGAGCACTTGAAACTATACGTGATTAGTTACCAGGTAGCTGTTTTGAATTGTTGCTTTCTCTTTCTTTCATGCGAAATAAGTCTATTGCTTTCTAAACATTACATCATAATTCCGCACTTGGCATTGTTTTCGTAACATGTTTTTTGTTAACACCGTACAGTTAAAAAGTAAATTGATATTAAACTGTAGAACTGTTGTTAATAGTAGAAATTATCTCAGAAGAGGGTGTTCATTCATAAAAGACAACTACGGTGAATTTAAAACTTGTTGAAAAATATGTCTGTAATAGGTCTATAGTGTAGTACCTACTACACTCACGAGCAATGAATAAGTCCAAGTAGCAAAAAGTCAACACCAAATGACCCCAATTATTAAAACATTTAATTTAGAATTTGATCAAAATTTACATTTTTTGTTGGTTATAATAATATTTTTATGCGCTGTTAAATGCACTTTAATATTGTCGACGGCGTTATTAAGCTAGTCTTTTCCGTTCAGGAGTGTAGTAGGTAATACTCTTAATATTCATATAAATAATAAGATATTAGTATTCTTACTTGCAAGTATGATTGCTATAAATATCAATTTATCAATGAAATCAGAGCTTGTTCATCTTTATTTATTAACATTCTATAGGTATGACAGGCAGAACAAGTCAATTGTAGTCATTTACATTTACCGAAATTGTTAAGTTAACTAGAATCAGCATGTAGATATAAATTATATGCGACAAGTACGCCAATCAAGCAATGTGCGTAATAGCAATGTATATTTTCAAGAACGATTCAGTAAATCCCAACTTGAAAGTATACGCGATTAGTACGCACAAATCGTGTATATTTTCAAGTAAAATATTATTTTTTTTCACTTGAAACTATACAGTGCTAGTACACTATGGGTGCGTTCTGGCCTTGTATAGTTTCAAAACACGCGGCGAGGTCTATTACTTGTAGTGAAATATGTTTGACGGGATGTGCGTTTTTTTCCATTAGGTATGAAAAAGTTTCCTCAGTTTAGTTACGGATTTTATTGCAATTGGTCTTGGATTGTCTCTGATGATATCATGTGCGGAACAGGATTAACTTGAAGCAAAGCTTTACGATTAGCCAAATTGGCATTTTATTGAATGCCAATGACCTAGCTTTCTTTTGGTTTCCTCTTATTTGTTTTATCGTACGTTTTTTAAATGTAGTCTTACCGAGGGTCGTAAAAGATTTGCTTAGTTAACTGTACGTATTGAAGGAGTACTGAGAAGCATAAAATCAGAAGTTTTTAAATTTGTCCATCGCCTCCAAATGTTGGAAAAACTGAGAAAGCTTGATGGGAATGAATGAATTAATAAGGAATGGCCATCATAAACTTATTTTTGAGTGACAATTCCCAGATCACCGATTGAATTTTATATTATGAATTACGTAGAAGTTATTGCCCAGCTTATAACAACTCTCTTTTCGGTCGCAGGTCTAATACCATATCTTGTTCGCTCATGTGTTCGTGTGCATTGTATGCAGTCAACCTATTTCGCTTGACCCGAGCGATTTTAGTGAAAGTATTTCACTTTATTGTGAACCTCGTGTAGTCGTTGCGACTCACTAAGGCGTGACTGAAGAAAAATGTGACAAACATGTGATATTGATGTTGGTTATATTATATTTGACAGCTCCGTCGTATTGTCTTGTAAATCTGCGATTTAACTAAACTAGGCAAACTTACTGAAAATGAATACAGAACGGTAAATAAAGACATAAGTACATAACCTAAAGTAACGACCCAATTCAAAAAGTATACCTAATAAGAGATATGCACACTATATAGCTCTAATATGAGTGCTCTCCAAATCATCTTTAATTTATTCATCGTTAGTATATTTTCTATGTCTATGATTCTAGTTACTTAACTTATATGTTTTGTAATATAAATTAAGCGAGCAATACCTTCGTCTACTTTTTATAGTCAGCTAACTTTTAGGTAGGTAGAATACGAGCCATAGATACGGTAAAACGTACAATATGTGAAATAGATATTGAATCCAGAAGCAATTTTTTGTACATTATTATTCCGCTTCAATTATTTGACCATTTGATACCCGATATAACAACTATTGAAATTGAACTGTACGCTCTTTTATTAAAGGCTATGTTATTATAACATCTACAAACACCTATTTTCATATTTCACTTGATAGATTCGCAGCCAGATTTGATACTGATAAGTTAATTAGTTGTTTTCACATGAATCGTGGCGGATAACAATCTTTCTTTGTTTAGGTGTTGTGAGTAGAAAGAATATGCTATTATGTATAATATTTCAGCGGAAAGTTACAACTTCAAACTTTAAATGGCATAAAAAGTGGCTATATCTAAAGCTTCCATAATAACTTATGGCAGAAAATGTAGGCAAATGACAAAAGTAAAAACTATTATTTTCCAAACTACAAAAATTGTATTACTTGTACAAACCTTTACCTTTATTTAGTGGTATTTTGAGGCTAGCGCGATTGTGTCAATCACAAAGCAACTATGTATTTGCTTTGTGGTGTCAATGGTTGTGATGAGTAAATCTTTATAACCCTCAAAATAACCTCCCCTCTCTCCTCAGATCTCCGACATCGTGGTCGGCCAAGAGCCCAACGTGACAGCTCGCGAGGCGCTCCTCAGCTGGGCGCGGCGCTCCACGGCCAAGTACCCGGGCGTCAGGGTGGCAGACTTCACCTCGAGCTGGAGAGACGGGCTGGCGTTCAACGCGCTCATACACAGGAACCGCCCTGATCTGATTGACTGGCGTAATATCAGGTAAGAGATTGTGGTGGCGTATTATTCTTAGTGTGGAGGTCACAGGTGTGCTATGGTATAGGTTTTCGATAGGTAGCTGGCGGATTACTGTGGTGCTCCTTGAGAAGACGAAGAAGACCTGTTATATATTCAATTCCTTACGGTGGTATTAGTTTCTGGTCCTGCCTCGCTAATATGAAACCTTTGTGCACATCCGATAAGTCTAAACTGCCTTCACAAGCTTGGACCATTTCCACTGCAGGTTGAAACAGCATCTAGTTGTGCTAAATATAGATAGATATGCAGGCTTCTTCACGATGTTTTCCTGTACCCTAAGTGATCCGGCAACTATGGTTGATGAAATTAAATAAAATAAATAAAAGTTGAATTGCGATTTAATTTTGTATACATTTCCTTTCAGATCAAGGCATGTCCGTGAGCGCTTGGAGACGGCGTTCCACGTGGTGGAGAAGGAGTACGGAGTCACCCGGCTGCTGGACCCTGAAGGTACGAGGGTGTCTTCATAATCATCATCTCATCAGTATACCGAGTTATGATGTTAATGCGAGGGCAAAAGTTGTGGTATTAGAAGGATGCAGCCCACATCAAGACGGGTGTGGTATACTAAGCCGAAAGAGGGTTACACAGGGGTCATTCTTTTCATTTTTTGTACTACGACTTTTGAATTCACGATAATATACAGTCAAGTGACCGAAAGTGTTTGACATTAGTGAATAGCAATTTACACTGAGTTGCAGAAAGGATCTTTAAGTTAATGTCGGCATTAAATGTATTGTTGCCTTGCTTTGACGGACAGAAAGAGACAGACATAGATTTAATGTCGACATTAGCTTAAAGTCCCTTTCTGCAACTTGGCATTATGCAGCTAACTGTATAATTTTATAAGTGTGAAATTATGGTATAAAACGAATGACAGAAGGATGCAAACTGTAATACTTGGCAAGTACTACACATAAAATATACGAGTAAAAGGATTTTTATGTTGCAAGAGCATGTAGATGTATTTAAAGGGCGAGCCAGTGGTCCATTGTCTGCCCACTCGTTTCTAAGGCACAGTTGCACACAAAAATATCCTACAATTATGGTGTTCGATCATTCATTCAATTAAATCTCGACACCTACTTACTAACTCATAAAACACATATGGCCACTGCCCACTTAAACTACGTGTAAGGAAGGAAATACCTTACCTATTGACAGTTAAACCACTAACCACACCTACAGTGATCTGTTTATCTTGAATGAATATTCTAATATGCTAATATGGAATACCTGTGTACTAGACTAAAACATAATATAAATCTAACTACCTATAAGTGCTGTGATACCTACAGGCAGAAATTTCATAGTTTATAGTCAAAAGAGGGTGCTCTACATTGAATAACTTTTCGTAAGAGTTTTGTTTATGGAAAACAAAATGACTAAAAGAAACGGTTTTACATTTTGCATTGCATTTCTAACTAAAGGAAATTATCAAACGCAGTAATTCAAGGGTATTTTTTAAGCTCTTAATTTCATTTTCATGCATTTCTTGACACTTGTTATCAGATAAAAGGCCACTATACCATTTCTGGCTGTCCGATTTATTTATTTATCGTATGGCTTCACTGGTTACATAAAATAATATTAAAATAAGAATAACTCCCCGAAATTTTGCTTCAGTAATAAGCTAGAATGACCATGCTATGCGCTCTCTCGCTAGTCCGTTTTTTCTAACTTCCGCTAATATCCGTATTTCTATATTACACGGTTGTATGGCCCCGGCACCCCCCGGATAGGTCACGCATGGACAGACCAGACCATTTATTATTGTTATTAGTAATCTATGGTGAGAGCACAAATTGCATTTCTTCTCTTATACTATTAAAAAAAAAAGTTTTTCATTTGATCTGTACCTACGTAGGAACATATTATTGTGCGCGATTCTTGTTTAATCTAGTTTTGCTGTAGTTTAAAGTTATGTCGAATATCGGAAATGTAAAATAAAGTTTATTTTTATCAAAATGGTAAAATAGTTAAGATTGTTTTTACGTATAAAAAAATATGTCAAGGCCGTTTTTTTAAGTAGTTACTTACATGCATTGCAAAAAACTAATGTATGCATTTTAATAGCTAAAAGCAATTACTCACATCCAGCAATCACCGTTTGATGACCATTTTGCAACTTTAATTATTCATAATAATAATTGGAGTGTAAAAAAGTTATTAAAAACTTCACATGATCTCATAAAAAATAAATTAAAAAACTTATTTCTTTTCTGACTAATTATAGCTACCCTAAATAGGGTAAATACCCAAGGTTGCATTTGATTGTAGTAGACACATATTGTATAAATATTTTGTCTCAAAATCAGAAATTTTTGGCTATATTTTTGAATCTATAACGTGTCACGTTTTTGGTCTACCCATCTGAATCTAAACCTGTCGGTGTCCCGCTATGCCGCATGTCGCATGGTGTCTATGACATCACCAGTCCTGGTCACAAGACAATACCTCATAAAGACGGTATTCAATGGACCCACCTGACAGGCAGGTTGGGTAGGGCGACCACCATTGTGTATAATCGAAGACAACTTATTAAGATAAGAGTTGAGATTCAAATACTAACGCCATAGAATTATTATATGGTAGCGCCAAAGTAACATCATGTCTATTATGTTTTATTATGTATGACTATTTTTTTCTTAGTACCTACTTATTTATTTATATAGTTTATCATTGATAAAATGGTTTTTAGTTCAAAGTTAAGCCGAAAAGTCAGACAAGTTCCGATCTTAGCTATATCTTTCATTATATTTATTATCCGTAGGTCATAAGTCTTATGTCCTAAAAAAACCCATGAAATGATGGTTACAAACATGCGAAATTGTGCGTAACTCAGTGCCACTAGTCCGCTAAATATCTGTGACTTGCATGTGAAATTATGTGGACATTATACATTTGGCAATTCTTTTAACGATTACATAGTAGGAACTTTGTAACCGAGTTTGATTAGAAAGCGGCCTTCCGTGGTAGAAATTTAGGACTTATTGAGGTGTCATAAAATCATGCCTTCACATAAAGGGTTAACAAGACGACATTTTCTACTGATATTTAACCCTTGCTCTGTTGCAAAAAGTACTTGTCTTATACACTGTCTGATTTATGTAATTTATGTGCATATAATGTGGTATTTTGAAGGTCAATTCGAGTGCATGTGGTGTTAAAACAAGTAACAACGTCAGTAACCTTGAGAAACTTACAGCTGGTTCGATATTGTTGTGTAATTTGCACATGTTACGTCAGAGAAAGAAATGAGTCACTATGTCATTTCAAAGGCTGTTATAATAAGGGAATATAGGTAAGCTGAAAATGGGTGACTCAGCGGGTAATTGTGAACAATGAAAGATCAAATATTTGTTGGCGAATATCCAAAAGTCGTACAAAATTTGTTCAGAACGAACCCCTGAGTCACTTTTCGGCTTGCTATACGGCTTTTGCAACACCCTGCAAATACTAATATAATGGCGTTTTACCAGTGAACTTTCCGAAAGCAGTTCAATGACTTACTGCCAGTTTCTATAACTCTATCTATCTATAACTGGTAGTTACTTTCATACGATTTTGACTAACCTCCCCCCACCTCCCTCCCCCAGACGTGGACACGCACGAGCCGGACGAGAAGTCCCTCATCACGTACATCTCGTCCCTGTACGAGACGTTCCCCGAGCCGCCGTCGGTGCACCCGCTGTTCGACGCGGAGAGCCAGCGCCGCGCGGCGGCTTATACCGAGCAAGCGGCCGCTCACAGGGCGTGGCTGCATGAGAAGTGCGCGCTTATGCAGGTGAGGATAGAGGTTACAGTGCTGTGAATATAGGAAGGCAGATAGAACCTTGTCGCTATTAGAATCAGAGGTAAGCGGCGGCGTATAGCGAGCAGGCGGCCGCTCACGGGGCGTGGCTGCATGAGAAGTGCGCGCTTATGCAGGTGAGGATAGAGGGTGTAATCCTGTGGGTACAAGAAGGTAGTTGGAACATTGTCGCTATTAGAGTCAGAGGTGAGCGGCGGCGTATAGCGAGCAGGCGGCCGCTCACGGGGCGTGGCTGCATGAGAAGTGCTCGCTTATGCAGGTGAGGATAGAGGTTACAGTCGTGTGAAAGAAGGAAGGCAGATGGAACCTTGTGAGAGTCATGGTTGAGCCAGAGCTAAGTGGCGGGCTATACCGAGCAAGCGGCCGCTCACAGGGCGTGGCTGCATGAGAATTGCGCGCCTATGCAGATGAGGATAGAGGGCATATTTGTGTGAGATGAGACCTCATCATCATCAACCCATTATCGTAACAGCTGCTGATATAATCACTCCCAAAAATCGCCACAACACTCTACCTTCTGTCTTCCTCTTCCAGCCACTACCGGCTTTCTGTCTGTGGTCTCTGATCTGATCTGAGTGACGTCAACTATCAACTGTACTTTATATACGTCTAGAACTGTCAGCAGCGGCAACTGGTACTATTCTGACTGGCTAAGCCTTTCACCACGGTGAAAAATCTCAGACCACATTTTTTTGTTAGTCACCGACACGCTAACAAGAAGCCCAGCGTGCCAGAGGGCGTCACACGTTACATGATGCCTAATAACTCCTTGTCTGTTCCCCAGGACCGTGCTTTCCCGTCAACTTTGATCGAGATGAAGAAGCTGTTGGGCGAGAGCACGCGGTTCCGCAACGAGGAGGTCCCACTCCGGCAGCGCGACAAGCAGAAGCTGTTCCATCTGTACCGGGAACTCGAGGTAGACCCCTTATGTTGATCCTTCTACCAACAATTCTAAATACCTTTTGTAGAAGACCAGCAAAAATGTGTTAATCTGACATCAATATGACAACCTGTTGGTTTATTATTTTGTATCGTCAACTCATCTTCACACTATAATAAATATTTATGTATAGCTTACTGTTGTGATCTACATAATTATGTGCCTCCTCTAAGGAGCACAATAACACTCTGTTCTTTCCTACCTAATTCTACCACTACCGGCTTTGTGTCTAAAGTAGTCAAACCATCGTCCCTTCTGCTTCTTGCTGGCAAAATCTTTCCGAAGCAATTTTGATGATAATACCTGAAGTAAATCTTCCCGAGTACAGGTGGAAGGGCACACCTTACCTTGCCTGTTATTAATTTCCACTCAAAAACCTGTCTACCCCAAAAACAATTCATAATGGGCTTTATACGTCTATGAATTGTTTGAAATTCGTGTTAAAGTGTGTGGTGAAATAAATAAATAAAAATTACAGACGATTTAATTAGTGTCTGGAGCAAGATTTTTTGTACCTTAGCCGATACATTAGCTAATAACCCTTCTCTCCATTCCAGAAATACTTCGAATCGGTGGGCGAGTGCGACATCGAGCCGACCCTCCGCCCCGACGCGCTGGAGCAGGGCTGGGCCCGACTCCTCATGGCGCAGCAGGAGAGGGAACGGGATCTCACGGACGAGATCCGACGACTGGAGCGGCTGCAGCGGCTGGCTGAGAAATTGCACAGGTAGTGAGACGTTTTGGAAAATGGCGGTGTTTATAAATATGTCTGCTAACTACCTAGAGGCTAAGACACTGGACAGGCTGCCGATTTAAATATGGCCGCTGTCTCACTGTATTTGTGTCAGGATTGCCTAGTAACTCAAGGGTAAGACGCCATCTTAAAACATGGCTACCGGTTTAAATATGGCCGCTGCGTCACTATATTAGTATGCAACCGGATTGCCTAGTAACTAGACTAGCTGAGAAACAACACAGGTAAGCAGCCATCTTAGAACAAACATGGCCGCTGCCTCACTATAGGTAGCTAGAAGGCTGGAGCAGGGCTGGGCCCGCCTCCTCATGGCGCAGCAGGAGAGGGAAAGGGATCTCACTGACGAGATCCGACGACTGGAGCGGCTGCAGCGACTGGCTGAGAAATTGCACAGGTAGGATGATATTTTGGAGACTTGTGCCATATTGGAAAATGGCCGCTGCTTAAATATGACCGCGGTGGCCTTAATAGCTATGTTTTCTGGCTCAGCAGATTTAAGCGTGGCAAAATTTGCGCCATCTTCGAATTTGGCAGCCGCTCGATTTGATTATGATTGTTTGCGCACTATATAACTTTGCAAAAGGATTAAATACAGTATTAATGCATCCTGTCTTTCCAAACAACGCAGCTACTTCAAAATTCCTATTCGGCATCAACCTTTTTAGAAAGTAACCCAGATTTTCTCTCAAACTTCACCACAACCCTCACATACTTCCCCAGAGAACTAAACACTTTTCTAACGGCTCTTTTTTTACCCCAGGGACATAAAACAAACGGAAAACGGCCTCGACGCTGTGGAGACCCACATCGAGAGCGAGATCCGTCGCGTGGAGCGCGGCGTGCACCCGGCCGAGGCCAAGCAGGCGGCCGAGCAGATCTCCACTGAGCTGAGGAGCATGGAGCAGGGCATCCAGGAGATGTTTACGGATGCCCATGCGCTGAGAGATGCTAGGTACCTGCAGGCGGCTGATTTACTGAGACGGTGAGTGCTTTGACAATGATAGAAAGATATAAGACGGACGCTAGGTAACCGCAGGTGGTTGACTTTCTGAGACGGTGAGTGTTTTGTAACTGACAGCTGTCGCTACACGGGTTCTTTATCGTTAAACGTCATTATATCGCGATTTGCCATAAATACGGCGCGGTGGGTGTTTATCAACGTCGATAACGATTCCGTGTAGCAGTCGCAGAAAAATATAAGTTGAAACATATGCGCGGTAGTAATATAAGAGTATCA
Source organism: Plutella xylostella (assembly GCF_932276165.1). Lineage (NCBI taxonomy): Eukaryota > Metazoa > Arthropoda > Insecta > Lepidoptera > Plutellidae > Plutella > Plutella xylostella. The sequence goes on along the minus strand of NC_064000.1, from coordinate 7,685,308 downwards.
AAACGGGTAGATAGTAAGAGCTGCGGCCGCTACACGGGTTCGTTATCGATGTAGGTAAACGTCACTATATCGCGGTTCGCCATTAATACGGCTTGGTGGGTAGAACGCACATAAGTATGGACTACAACAAACGATGTGTCAAATTGCATCTTCTACCTCTCAAATTACGTAGAGACATAAATGATGTAATTTTTCTGGTGAAAACCTTTCGTGGCCAAGTCGACTGCCCAGACTTACTTAACAAACTCGGCTTGCGGATCCCAACCAGGAGGACCCGCTCTCGGCCCCTCCTTTCCATCCCTCGCTCAAATAGCAATTATAGACATAACACTTTTGTGATTAGAGCTGCTGAAACATACAACCGTCTATGTAGCAATACCGGTGTTGATCTATTTTATAGTAGTTATAACTCAATTAAGGACCACATTATTAATAAATTTGTTAGCTCACTGTGATGCTAATCGTAAATTTAAAGTAAAGTATAAGGTCCACCAACCCGCACTTGGCCAGCGTGGTGGACTAGGCCTAAACCCTTCCTTCATTGGAAGGAGACCCGTGCCCCAGCAGTGGGGACGTATTGGGTCGTGATGATGGATAAGGTTTCTATATGTGAAAACCTTTAACTGGCATGTTTGTTACTATTAATTTAACTATTCCTAGTTCTGTAATTCCATGCTGTTGGTTTTCCATGCTTCATTAATAAATAAATAAAATAAATAAATAAACGAGTTTATCGACGTCGATAACGTGTCCATGTAGCGAACGATTCCATGTATAATTAGAACAGTCGATAAACCTCTTTTATCTCGCATTACACTAAACCAATTCCCCCACAACCCTAACACCTACTTCCCTCCACAGAGTCCAACAAGTCCACGACCGCTGGCTAGCAGCCCGACAGAGCTTCACCGGCCGCTTACTCCCACGTCTGTCGAGCGTCCGCCTGCCGGTCCAACAGACCACGGTGCGCCGTGAGACCCGTACGGTACTGGAGACCAGGGTCCATGATGCAGACCCCAAGTTCCAGCAGGTCATGGAGGCGATACGCTGGTGTAAGGAGAAGCTGGTGAGTGGGTTTGGTCATATTATTAGCGTTCAAAGGATGTAGATTAATGATAAGTGATGTAGAAATTGCCAGAGGAAGTTAGGGCAAAGGCACATGAGCGGTGTGGCCGCCCTAACGTTGTTATGTCGCAGGGGCGCCGTAGCAGCGTTGGACATTCTGTTAATGTGTGTCCTTCCTTGTGACGTAAAACAACTGAGCGGTGCCGTCGCAACGCATTCACCCCTCTCCGCCTCGTCGTGGTGGTTGCAAGTACGGTGCGGCGCCGGAGCGAATCGTGTGACATGTCACAGATATTTCTATGTAAAACGACGCAGCGACACCGCTCCGGCGCCGCATCGCCGCCGCACCGCGGCCGTAACGCATCGTGTGCTCTTGCTATTATTTCGTGTCACTATTTGGATAGGTTTCTGTATTGCTGTGTGTGTCATTGTTTGTTATTTCACCTAACCTTTTACGAATACTTAGTACTATTTACCGTCAACAGAAGAAGCTACACGAGGCGGAGTACGGGTCGGACCTGCCGGCCGTGCTGCAGGAGTTGGAGCTGCACCAGCGAGAGCACAGACAGATAGACCAGTTCCACGGGAAGGTGGGTTGTACGATTGTTTAGTGGTAGACTCGCGAGTAAGGAAAGAGTTCCTCTTACAAAATACAAAAAAGTACCACTTTCAAAATACCAAAAAGTTCCACTTTTAAAATACGAAATAGTTCAACTTTCAAAATACCAAAAAGTTCCACTTTCAAAATACCGACAATCGACATGCATATGCGATGTCACTGGAATTTTATCTTCTGGACGTTCTGGACGTAAAAGTAATTGGTGATATAATAATATGTATATTATTGCACCAATTTCAAGCTTTAGTTGGAAGAAATAAATTTGTGCATTTCATAAAAAATAACTTATCGGGCTTTTATCTTCATTTGGTTATTTACTAAAGTTATCATAGGTATTATTTTTATGCTGTGCAAATATATCGATTTGGTATCAGCAAATATCAATAAACAAACGAGACAAAGGAATTCGAAGGAAGGAAGTCATATTTTTGATCTTAGTATTTAAACACCTCATCGTTATTTACTTAGAGTAGGTATTTTTATGCCTATCGAAGACAACCGGTGCGGTTTTCGCACCACATCAGCTCAAAACTTTCGAACTAATGTTCCTACTGTTATTCAACCTCACAGTCCGTTTATTAAAGCGTCATTTACACGACTCAAGTTTTTTGCCTATTGCATACATTAAATTGAAGCAATAAATGGTCTAAACAATGTTTAATCCATACAAGTCATTTATTGCGTCGTGTAGATTATGGCGCTTTATTTTTTCATCCGTGTGCTAGTTTGCCATGGTACAAAAGCATAACAGACACGACCTTTCTTTGCTGTTCTTACAGAGTCTACATAATAACTTTTCCAGTGCACCATAACTGTTACATAAAATTGATTATGTATATCGTCAGGTGGAGCAGTGCGTGCAGCACCGGGCCACCTTCTCCGGCGAGGAGCTGAACTTCTACAACCAGCACCTGGGACAGCTGCAGAAGATCTACGCGGACCTGCTGTCCACTAGCACTAAACGGTAAATATACATACATACACAATACACATATTATTATATAGGTACTTACTGTCCACTAGCACTTAACGATTCATAATACCTTTATGGGGACCACGGCCATCTGACACCAAACTAGGTAGACTGTAATATGGGTGTCGGACAGCTGATATTATGTCCACAGATACATAAACGACAATCAGACACAAGGAAAACATAAGTGCTCATCACACCAATGTTTGTCCTGAGTGGGTTTGGCTTTGGAAGCAGATTTGTATATCGCCCAAGCCTCTCTGCCTTTGTCAAATAGTATAGTAATATAGCGCCAGCTATCAAAGCTAACATAAGTCCATTGTGCAGTCAGCGACTGGCGCTGATCTGACTGGCTAGCATTTCCCTTAACCCTGTCTCCGACCTGGACGCGCTCCAGCACTCACAAAACCTATCTGTTCATGTTCAAAGCAAATTAAACCATACCTAAAACCCCCGTATCTCTTACAACAATTCACAGCAACACAACCACGCTCACAATAATATTGTGAGCCTTATATTATAACCTCATATCCCTAAACCCTCCTTTCCTCTTACAGCGTATCCGACCTAGACGCGCTGCAAGACTTCCTCCAATCAGCGACGGCGGAGCTGAACTGGCTCAACGAGATGGAACAGGTGGAACTGGCCCGGGACTGGGCCGACCCGCACATCAACCTGCCGGCGGTGCAGCAGTACTATGAGGTGAGTGGGCTCGAAGGACCGGTAGCCGTTGGGGAAGATGATAATAATATGTGGGGAAATCTCATAGTCGGCCAAGCTAGGCAGAACTGTCATATGGGTATCGTACATCTGATACATCTACACAGAATACATAGATACATAATAGATACATACAATACTGGATCGAGGGCGGTGGTAACTCAGTTGGGTAAGGGCCCGCCTTTCACGGCAGAGATGCATTATAAATTATTGTTGGCCTTTTTTGACACACTAGGGCTCGTTTATTTCAGATGTTGCATGAAAATTTAACTCCCATAATATTTAAACGTCTTGGGACTTGCAAAGTATGCATGGAAAAGTTGTGTTGCCGACTTGCCGCTAGGCGTAAAATTACTGTGTAGTTATACTGTCATCTGGCGGCCATAACAAGTCTGTACTATGTATGTAGGTATAAAACTGAACGAAAAATCTAGTAGGAAAAATTCAAAATCTGGTGTTGTGTACTTTGTTTTGTTGATATTATTTTAAATTGTAATTTGTTTCTGCGCAAGCACCAATTCGGAGAGAATGGCGAGGTTTGTCATTGTTTTAATGTATTTTGTTAAAGTTCAAGTATATTTGATTTGCAATTATTTTATTTATTGGTGTGCTTTGTAGACGTTCATTCGAAACTGTAGATAATAGTTAAACAAACGTTAGAACTATGATTGGCATCAAAACAGCAGCTTCGCATATCACTTTAGCAATATTAAATGTATTTAAATACTTATCTACTCAAAGATTCAGCTTCTACAGTACTATAGTTACCAACCTACTCCTATACTTTCTGTCCTATATTCATAAAACTGTGGCTAACTATAGTTTAAAGAATTCGAAGTCATTCGAAGATTCAAGTTCGAATAAAGCAGTGTTGACAAAATATTATTATTATATCTATCTATTACTTACATCTGTAAATACAGTAGTATCAATTCTGAAGGCACCAAATTTAAATTTACCATTGTATAAACCTAAAAGCTACGACACTATCAGAGTTTCCGCAAAATTGTATAGTTTGACATTGCTAAAATTAATTTTTGTGCCTTAAAACTCAAAAAAAATATTGTGACTCCCAAAAACACCACCAATAACCTTCCCCCTCTCCCTACCAGAACCTGATGTCTTCACTCGAGAAGCGCGAGCTGCAGTTTAGTAACGTGATCGACCGCGGGGAGGCGCTGATCGCGCAGCACCACCCCGCCACCAAGACCATCGAGTCGCATCTGCAGGTATTACTGGCTTTTGACAAGCTTTGTAGATGAGCTGTTTATTGTTGAGCTCTATATGTATTTAGCAATATATTAGAGGTAAGGAGACTTTAAAAGGAAATATACATACCATACCATAGCAGAAGCTATTCTGGCTAAGCTGAAAATAAAGGGACAAGTACTAAAAAGAGCCACGTAAATTATCCACGATTTTTCTTCTTCCAATATATGAAAGCGTTGTCAATTTCCTGGCGTCGTAAACACTGCCATATGCCAATCCACCGTACAATATTCCAATCTACTTCTAGTCAACGCCATCTATGGTTAAAATTTTGAACTTGTCACTGTTTACTAAAAAGTTTCGTACCCGTTCCCTATGGGCAATATCCCAAATTTTATCTCAGCGCCATCTAGCGGCCACATTCCATACTAATTACTCTCAGCGCTATCTAGCGGCCCCCCACTAAACCTCTTTCTCCCCCAGGTGATGCAGTCCCAATGGGCGTGGGTCCTGCAGCTGACGCTCTGTCTCGAGACGCATCTGAGGCACACCACGCAGTACCACCGCTACTTCGAGAAGGTGAATGAAGCGGAGAAGTGGATACAGAAGTGAGTTTTTGATATCTGGTATTTTAGTTACAAGGTAAAATATTTTTATTTTAGGTCATATTTCTTATGGACGTTGGTGGTTTCTCTTCGGAAAGGGGTCTTTGTCTCTGATAAATAGAGGCAAAATACCTGCTTGATGTACCTTCTAATGTGAATACTTAATCAGACCTAAGCGTTATTGCTATAATTTACCCATTTGGTATGTTATATCTCGCTATAGTGCGCTAGAGTGACCTTCCTCAGATCAGGCCTAAAATACTAATATGCATCGTCCAATTTAGAAGAAGACATTAAATATAATAAATAAATATTCATTAATAGTCCTCACACCCTACCCCAACGGCACAAATAACACCCTTTCCTCTTACAGACGCGAAGAATCCCTCAACTCTACATTCTCTCAGTCGGAGTTCACACTAGACCAGGGAGAGAGACTGCTGAAGGGCATGCAAGACCTGAGAGAAGAGCTGAATGCCTACGGAACCACAGTCTCCCAGATAGTGGAGGAGGCCCAGGAGATCAGGCCGGTGAAGCAGAGGCGACAGCCGGTGACCAAGCCGTTGAGGGCCGAGACTGTGTGTGCTTATAAGCACGGGAATGTGAGTATTTTATGAGTGTTTTGGTCTTTGGCGTTGTAATGTGGTGTGGATTGTACTGAAAGATAAATAAGAGTTGGCAATTTGACTAAATTAAAGCTTACTTGTGGATAATATTTCTTTGTAGTGCTATACAGCGATAATATTTTTATAAAACTGACGCCATTTTCTTCCCTGTTTAAAGTTCATCGTGTCGGTCGTAAACAACAAATAAGGATCTATCCAATAGATGGCATTAACAGCACACATAGTTCTAACTTCAAGCTAGAAAATCGACGTACGCCTTATTAAGTATTTGCAGCTACATTAAAATTGTGAATTTTCGTATTTTAAATAATTAGCTGTATATTTATTGGCCCTTGTTGTGAAACTTGAAATTAAAACGACGAACATTTTACACAGTATTATCAAACAAATTACTAACCAACTTCCCCTTTACCCCACCAGATGGCGATAGAGAAGGGCGCCTCGGTCACCGTCCTCGACAACAGCGGGCGCTCCCGCTGGCGCGTCCGTCTGGGCGGCGCCGGCAGCGAGGCCCAGCTGCCCGGCGCGGTGGTCGCGCTACCCCCGCCGGCGCAGCCCGCGCTGCAGAAGGCCAGTGATTTGAGCGCAGCTTATGACAGGGTGAGTTGTAGTTATAGTTACAGAAAAGGGCAACCAGTGCCCGTTCGCCACTGCGACCTGAAAGATCTATTGTGACTCCCCTTGCCGAGTCAAATCTCACTCTCCAGGCAGGGAGAGTTGGTGGTTTGAGTTGTGGGCGGTAGATGGCGGTGTTTACAGATTTGGAGTGGGGTGATGGAGTTCAAAAGCGTGACTATAGATGGCGGTATTGTTAGAATTTTTGTGGTGATGTTGAAATCTATTTTCTTGTTATCTAGACTACAACGATCTTGCTGTGAACATAAATTACAAATCAAACTAGGTATATACTTACTTGCCGCCTTATACCGCTTATCTTTTAAATTGAATTCGTGTATGTTTATGAATGTTGTTTGTTGCAGTTGATTCAACTGTGGCAGAGGAAGCAGCTGAGGATGCGACAGAACATGATCTTTGCGACCATCAAAGTGGTGAAAGGCTGGGACTTCCCACAGGTAAACTGTTGTACCTACTATCTATCAAAATACACTTATCTATACATATCAAATAATAATGCCTTAGTTTGTACCTTTCGGAATAGGCATAGTTCCATTGCTGCACCCTATTTTTCGCCGGTATTGTATTATTCTTAAAAGTTCTATGTAAAAGGAAGAGGAACCCTATTTGCATACTTCGAAAATACGCAGCGCAATGCTGCGAACATAGTACTTAACTATTTTTATATTATGGCTTGCTATAGTTTTGCAAAACCATGTACATGTACAGTCAGCTGCATAAGGAGCTACACACTTTTGAACCTTGTCAATCTAACAAACCACGTATCCATTCATAGAAGCATTGAGGGTTCGTCAGTTTGACAAGGTACAGAAGTGTATAACAACTTATGCAGCTGACCGTACATGTATTATGTATTTAACGAAATATCTGAACTTATCGATAATCGAACCCACAACCCTGTCATCATGTTAACTGACCACGCCTTCCAACATTCTATCTTATTTTATTTCCCCCATGTAATCCCCCTTTGCCCTCATCTAACCCGTATGTTACCCCATTCTAAACCCCTCTTCTACCCCCCAGTTCGTAGCCATGGGCTCCGAACAGCGCCAAGCCATCCGGCGCGCGCTGAACGAAGACGCAGAGAAACTGCTGGCGGAGGGAGACCCCGCCGACCCGCAACTGAGGCGGCTGCGGAGGGAGATCGACGACGTGAATAGGCTGTTCGATGAGTTCGAGAGGAGGGCACAGGCTGAGGGTATGTTTGATATTGGTTGATAGATAGATAGATAAGTTCTTTACTTGCTTAAAGACAATACAGCCGGCGCGCGCTGAACGAAAGACGCAGAGAAGCGGAGAGAAAGATAAGCTGTTTGGTGAGTTCGAGAGGAGGGCACGCGCTGAAGGTAAAGCTTATTAGACACGGAGCTAGTATTTCAGTGGAAGCACCTTTAAGGCGCTATTATACGCAGCACCAGCCATTATAGCAGCCAGAAACAGCCGTATCTTCGTCAACTTCTGAGAGGAGGGCACGGGCTGAAGGTATGTTCGACAATTAATTTACATTTATTTGTTGGATGCATCGAAGTAAAAAATCTCGGTAACTAAAAGCTGAGGCTCTCTAAGTAAGTCAATCCGCCGCAAATTACGTCGCACCTACGCACCCACAAAACTACAATGTCACCGCCATTGTTGCGGCTCAGTTTTTAATAAGCGGGCTTTCTTCCGCCTTTTTTTCTACTTCGATGGTTCGAATACGAATATGAGTATGATAGTTCGTTCTTGATACGATCTGGCATAACGTCGTTACGAAGTACTAAGCCATCAGCTACTTTTTAATAGAACTGTATCACACAACACAATGCCAATGCTAGTTATTTAGGTCCCCCTATTATTAATTACTACAAATTAATCAATTAACATGTCCTCTGCCTAGTCGAAATCAATTAAATTAATTGGTCAATTTTCTTATTGAGTTTTGAACACTGTATTGATCTTGGCATCTCAGTTTTTGGGTCAAATTCGGGTAAATACTTTTGAAAGACGTCATGAGTATCTAAAAATATCAATTGATTATCATTGTCCATTTTGTAAAGCTTTTCGTATTACATTTATGTACAGTCGGTATGTAGAATCTCGTTTTATATCTTGGTACATAATAAACAGAAAATATACATGACAACATTGACAACCATACAATGAATCAGATATTGCATGTTCAACTTGACCTTTGATTATAATTTTAATTAGGCCAGATTTGTTAGGTGGTACTATAATATTCTTACATACCTTACTCGCAAAAGTGATGTAAGAATTCATCAAAATATAAGTATTTGGTCACGAATGTGCAAGCAGATGTGGCTAGATGAGGAAGGTTGAGGACAGTGTCAAGGGCTCTTTGGTAGAGGCCTATGTCCACTAGTAAATGATTTCTACTATTGAAATGTAGTTCAACTGTATGGTATTTTCTTAAATGATAGAACAACGGTTGATATCTAAACTCAAGATCTTTCAGACAAATAGGTGTAATGATTACAAGCATGCTATGCCATTGCGACAACAGTTACGTATTAGAAACATGACAAGTTTGCGAAAATAGATAAAATGTAGGTACTGGATGGATGAGGAAGGCTGAGGATCGAGTGTAGTTTAGAATAATCGTCCAGAAAAACAAAATGACCTTTTGAAAAAGTAACTTGATTATATTGGTCATCGTTAAAAACTACTTCACTTTTATCTTAAATTTATGTCTCGCCAAGATAAAGCTACCCTTATCTGAAAGTAAGTATACTTAAAGGAACCTACTTTAAAAGCTATTTTACATCGGTCAATAGGTGCACGAAATGAGCCTCCTCTAGTGACGTTCGGCGCACCCAGGGCAGTCAGTGACTGACGACGCTATTATAACTTCCTAGACCATTTAAATTTTAAAACTTTAAGTAGAAGCTTTAATCAAAATTTTCTAAGCGCCTAGCTATCTGCCTAAAGTACCTACTCGAGCCCAGTTTTAAATTCCACATGTGAAAATAAAATTACAATAAGTAGGTAAGTCTATGTAATATTGCCATCTGCCTACCCTGCCAGCAATTATAATATGCATCATTGTTGACGTTATACTATCACTATTTATGTAAAGCCATTATTCTTAGCTGTATTCCTCTCGTAACGAAGATAACAAATGACAAACGACAATACAATGTGGGTCATTAGGCCAATCAGGACTCCTGTTTACAGTGCGACTGGCACTTTGAGCGATGGTGTCATACGCCGGTGTAGGGCGGCGATACACTCGCGATATCGTTATAGGAGGTGGGTGTAGCACGCACCTTAGAATGTTGTGTAGTAAGATTGGGTGGTGTTGATACTTACCGTGTTTGTTGTAGGACAGAAAAAGTTAATTGTGTAGAGGGGTATATTTGTGGCATCTTAGACACTAACTGTTCAGATAACCCCTTTTCAATTATCAACGCCAGTAGTAATAAAATTACTGGTTATTAATACCTACTTGGTAGCGAACTTAAAAAAACAATGCGTTTGAAAAAAATATCGCATATCGTCCACTGTAACTCTCGTAACTGACACTATTCGGTAGATATAATTTGAAGTATCAAACTCTCTTGTTCACACTACACTATCCCACTACGGTCCACTTACGCGCCGTATCGTCATTATGTCCAGTTTTCAAGATCGCGCCATCCCGTAGGATCGTGAGCCCAGTCCGTAAAAAAACAACTCTTATTACGATCGAAAACCACCAAGCATTTATAAAGAGTTTAAAGTTTGGGCTACTCTAAAAATGTGGCTGCTATTTTTATATGAATAACTGTAAAAGAAAATGATACCTACTTGCCTTTGATTTGATTTGTTATTTTTAGAAATGTGTGGTATATTTAATAAGGAAAATAAATTACGTTATAATGTGTAATTTACTTACCACATAATAATATACCTATTTATATCACAAGAGTGAAAGGATGACTGTTCAGTACACTTCTTGTTTAATTATCATTTTAAACAATAAATATTATTAATAGCACTTCATGCATAATTATGTTTACAAAACAATAATGCACAATATTTCATTCATATCTGTTGTCATGTTTAGTAGTGGGCAGTTCCTTGTAACAAGAAAAAGTTGTTAATTTACAAGATTTTATTAAAAATAAATATTTCTTCTTTAGTTTTATATAATCAGAGTGGAAACCATAATTATTTTTGTGGAAGAATTGTTTTTAGTATAAAAATACAGTTTTCATCACGAAGTGTGTTAGTGACTCAAGATGAAAAAACTCAAACGGATATTTACCCTTGGGAACCATGCTAACCCCAGTGGTACGTAATTTCTTAATTACTTTACCTATTAATAAAACCTATTTTTGTAAAGTTTCCCTTAACTATAAATACATTTATGCAGGTAGTCAATAGTAAACATTTATGTATGAAGTAAATAGAGGTATTTAAATAAAATTTACATCTATTTTATACATCTATTAAAAAGTATTATAAGTAGTTTGATCGATTCAAATGCTGTTCCATTATTCTCGGAGTTCCAAACTTCCGTACTCCTAAATAAAATACCTAAAAACACCTAATTGCCCCCTTTAAAATAGGTGACGGCCATTGCCGAACATCGTGTGGTCATGCAGAGTGTAGATAGTTAAGTGGCTGATCATAAATTGGACAATAACAGACGTGGGCGGTATAATGGTCGTTAAAATCTATTTAATTTATTTCCTTACTGTACGTAAAGGTTACAATGTGTACAAATGTTGATAATTTATTAGTTTTATAAACCCATGTTACAATATTTACAATGTCCAATGTACTTAATAAAATACCTAAGTACGTAATACCGCACCAATGAAAAGATTCAACTAAATTGGTGCAGCCAAAGAATAGGTATCTACGAAAAAAAATTACCTAGACATTCACATTGTACGAGGTTTAAGTACAAGTCTTCCTGAAGAGGAAGTGTACCGACTTTCAATCTCAAGATAGATAGATACTAGATCTATCTATCTTGAGATTGAAAGTGGCATCCATCTGTGCGTGTTGCATTTACTAACCAATCAATGATAAGAGAGGATTCGGAACGTGTCCTTGCCAATAGACGAATAGCGGCCGAGCAGCATAGCTCGACGTTATGACACATTCTACCCACACCTCTCCGCAAAAATCTTCCTACCTATACAAGTATAATTCACGAACCCCCATTTTCCCCCACAGAGGAATCCAAGAACGCGGCCCGCATCTTCACGGAACAAGCGTCGGACCTTCTCGAAAGTCTCGAAGCTCTGGAGAAGCAGCTGGACTCTCGCATCTCGGCGGCCATCCCGCGCGACCTGGACGCGCTGGAGCACGTGGTGCTGCAGCACAAGGACTGGGAGACCAGCGTGCACGCGCTGAGCCGCCGCGTCCACGAGGCGAGGGGCACCTTCAGAGGTGAGGGGGGAGAAATTGCAGGATTTCACAGATAATGATTTAAAATGTTTCTGTACCTGCTTGGAGAAAGAAAAGAAAGAAAGAAGTAGTAAATACATTCAGAAACCGTGAATTACTTATTTGATTAGGTACAAATATCATGTACCAATGCATATTTATGCAAGCTATCTGAAAATGCCTGACGAAGTTTAGATAAAAATTATGTCTTCCTTATAATAGCACTATATGTATTTTCGTATTACCTATATACTCTTATTTATGTACTAGGTATAGTATCTACTGACTACAACCTTCATATTGTTATTTTATAAAGTACTTATGGAGCTGATTGATTGATATTTGAAAATCCATCATTCTAACCATTTTATTCTCTTGTCCCCTCAGGCATCGCGCTGAAGACTCCGGCGATGAAGAAGCTCCTGGACAAGTTGAATGGCTGCTGGAACGACATGCACTCCAAGTCGCAACTCTTCGTCGAACGGTGAGATTGTTACTTATAATAATTTTCGCAATTCGTGGATTACAGTCGTGAGCATATGTATTTCTAGTATTTTTGTGACTTGTTTCATGGTACTCGAAGGAATGATTTAAATGCGAATATTTATTGAAAGTGATAAGGAACTCCTGTAGTATCGAACAGTGGACGATTACGCACGGATGATGATGATTAAGGTTTTAGCGTAGCAGCATAGCATCGTAATTAAAGCTGGGTAATTTTCATACTTATACAAAAATAACATGTTTTGTGTTCCTGCACTGTGTCTGAAAATTCTGAAATATACTTATAACGTATTTTCTTTCTCTCTCTAACATCTCCTGATATCTCTATTGCAGTCTCAAGTTCGTGGAGATCGTGATCAACAGCATGGAGGAGAACCACCAGACCATCTCCGAGTTCGAGATGAGACTGGCGAAGTTCAACGACCTGCCCAACGATGTGGAGATACTGAAGGACGTGAGTATACGGGCTGGTGATGATTATGATTGTAGTCGAGTATACATGAGCTAAATATTGCGCCATCGAGCTTCATCACCTTGTTTTACCAATACAGTTGGTGGTACAATAGCGTGGTGGCTGATAAGATGTCGTACTCTCATTCGAGAAGCTGTTTTGATTCAAAACCTGCCATGTTTCCATGAATTCTTTAGAAATAGGGAATTTAAATAAAGTTATACCACTTGCGATGCAACTTGCACCACGTGCACTTCCGGTGACATTTAGATTTACCCCATCTAGATGTGTGTACTCATCAATCCGTATGGACCAGCGTGGTGGGAAATAGTCCTAGCTTAGGTAAGCTGTTAAAACCGTAATGGGGTATGCACAAATATTCCATTCACGAGAGCCATGACTCCCTGAGTCACCCCAATTCAGCTTACTATATATTTTTTTATATAACCACTGTTTATTATTAATCAACCCAACTAAACCCCCTATCCCTCCACAGATGCACGACGACCTCCTCCGAATGCAAGTCCAAGTCACCAAGCACCAGACCCACATCGACCAGATGAACGACGACTGTGCGCAATGCAAGCGCGTGGTGGAGGCGTCCCGCGCGCCGCTCGCAGCCCGCAGCCAGGACCTGGCGCGCCTGCAGGCGGACGCGGCGCAGCTCAACCACCGCTGGACCGCGCTGTGCGGGGAGCTCGCCGACAGGTACAAGACATGGCGGATAGGGAGGCAAGATGGCGGATGGTATGATAAAAGAGCGTGTAACTTAAGAACGGATGGAGTGATTTTGATGAAAGTTGGGTTGGCAGATTCTAAATTAAAAGAGCTTTCGAACAGAAGTAGCGACATTCTAATCGGATGAACCGTTGTGGAGGTACATTGCCTCAAGGAGAACTAACACACCTGTTAAAAACGGTCCTCTACACAAACAATGAGAAAACAAAGTCAACTACCTTAGCTGTCTTACTTTTTGATCATAACAATACTATAATCCTACAGTCAAAATAACCTCCAACATTCCTCATATAATAAACCACCTTCTCTGATACCATAGAAATAATATTAAATAAACTAATAATAGAAAACTTATATTTAACTAGATGTACCTACATATTTACAAATGTTGGTGGCGCTCTTCTGTTGCACCCCACCCAAAGGTACCACGCAAAGGTATAATGCTGGCTGTGTTTCCTCATTTCATCTGTTGACAGCCTTCTGACAAAATATACCAAAGACAATTTAAATATAATTATTTAAACCTTCTCTGATAATAACACTTATCTTAAAGTCAAATAACCTCCCCCATTCCTCCCCCAGGCTCCGAAGCTGCGAGTCCGCGTACCAGCTCCTCCGCAACTACAACTCGGGGCTGGAGAAGGAGGCGGAATGGATAGATGATACCTTCTCCAAGCTGCAGGCCATGCCGCCGGTCGAGGTCCGGCCGAAGGAGCAGCTGGAGCCGACTAGGGTGAGCCTTGTGCCGTGGTAGGATGAGAAGTCAAAGTGAAAAGTCAAAGTCATTTTTTTTATTCATCGTATAAATATAAAATTTTCTGATGAACGTAATTTTTTACTAACTACTCTCCGTTCGGATAAGGGGCTCTTTGTCTGAGACGGCAGTTTTGAGGCTGCGCGATTTGAGTGAGCGCGATGCGAAACTCTTGTCACGTCTTAAATGCACCCCTACTAGCCCTTCTGTTTAGAATGGGACATGCCGTTGGGTTTGTTGTTGTTTCTTTGTGGTCAAAAGCAGTGATTTTAGGTTTTGTGAATTTGGTGAAGATGTTTTATGACCTTTTTAAGCATTTTAAAGATGGAGACTTCAGATGATTTACTTATTATGGCATGATATAAGATCACTGAGTGGTATTTATGAAGGTTGCACTTTTAACATTTGAAATAATGTTGGTAATATTTGTATCAACCGATTAATCTATTTTAATTGCACCGAATTATTTATATTTGCACGATATTTTTTCACATTTATCTAAATTAAATTAAGTACAAAGGCTACATGACCAAATAACAACAGTATACAGGTTATAATTTAACGTTAACTTTGCACCAAACTCCGGAATATTCTGCACTATTAAACATAAAGTCACAAACGACTCAAATGAATACCTTAATATGCACAAAAATATATTCTGCACTATTACAGCTCGATTTTTTGATTAAGATTCAGAGAAACACCTAATTTAACAACAAAGACAAATTCATTATGTGTTACCTTATAGCCTGTTCTAAAATAAAGCACCTATCTTAATCCAGAAACCGAGCGACTCTACTAAAGTTTAATAATCCTAATCTGTGGGTGTCTTGTGGCGATTTCACAGAACTTACTGACGAGTGCCGTCGAGAGGACTCCCAAGATCGAGAAAGTAAACGTGGACGGAGGAAGGTTCATTCGAGAGGCCAAGGTAAATCCCCATTGGTGGAATATTACACATTCAAACGTTACGAGCGATATATAAAGCCTATATAATGCTCCGTTTCATGGGAAATTGGGCGTGATGAACCGAAAACTATAACCTTATTCGTTGTGTTGAAGTTGTGATGGCGCATTTTTACTTGAAACAGAGTATTCTTGCCAGCAAGCACCGAATCTTTAGAATATAAGTAGTTCCAATAATATGGAAGAAATGGTAACTCTTAAAGAAATTCTGGCTCTCGTTCACACTATATGGTTTAACGTTGTGTGTGAATGAGATGAATATATTTCGCTCGTTTCGGTTGTTTGTGTATGTGGTGCTGATGTGTTGAGGAGTTGTTACATTCTCTGAGACACATCAGTTACACTCAAAATTGTTGTGAAATACGTGATGAAGCTTGTTGATCCAGAAATGTTCTATGTTTCTTCTTGATATCCTCTGTTGTGAGTTGCGAAAGGTCGTCTAAAAGTTATACTTTCCCAGAGGTCCGTTTAGGAATGCAACCTTTTTAGTGCTGCTTCCCTTGTCTCTGCTTCTTGTGTTTGTTTTTTTCTGTGGGTCTATTTTCAAATTTCGAAGTCTCTTTTTATGTCGGAGGTTATTTTCTTGTTTTCGGCCTGTATTTTGCACGATTTCTTATTTCTTTTGTTTCACAGCGTAGTTTGTGCTTCGCGCTGCATGATAATCGAGCTTTTTGACGTTTCCTAATGCTTTTGGCGGCAAAATAATCTGGTATTGGTGTGATGCATTGTGCTAATTGCCTAATACACATAACTATAGAGGTGAGTGTTGAATGTGTGTGATTGGTTCTTTAAAATATGTTAAAATCTATGTATAATATAAATATCATTTTACGGGGCTTATATAATTTCAATGAATAGTCTGGGATACATATTTTCTTACAAAATGCATGCTGTTTTGCTATTTCAAAATAGAAAAAATACCAGGAAAAAAAAAACTGATTTCATGACTGTAAGTTTGGGGTTTTGCTTGGGTTTTTGCAAGTGTTTGTTTGTCTGATTATATGTTTTGTTGCACGCTTCAAAGAAACCCTGTACTATTTCCAGGACAGCTTATACACTTCCAGCATTTTCTCATACCTATAGACACCCTTAGCTGGACCAAAATAAATCGTACGAAAGAGATTTTAGTAAGGAGACCATTTGCAAGAGATGTATGGAAGTTTTTCCCTAAGTAGAAATGTTAATTTATGTATGCCAGTGTCAGAGCGAAAGCAATCTAAAACCAACCAACCAAAATAAACCCCTAATCGCTTCACGATTAAAACCTAACCTCAAAACTAACCCGCTTGAATCCTAACCTCATTTAGATCAACTCTTCGCGATGCCAACGCTACAACGAGTGGCTTTGCGATGAGATCCACCCGTCGTGTGACATGAAGCAGCTGAAGAGACAGGCGGAGCTGGACATGGCTGAGCGACTCCGCAAGCGTCAGAAGGTGGTGGACCCTGAGCGACTGCCGACTGGAGCTGAGTCAGTGGCCAAGGAGCTGGATGAGCTGAACGCGAATCACCAGAAGCTTCTAGATCTCCTCTATGAGAGGCTGAGGAGGATCGCCGCCGCTAACCCCGGAG
The DNA here is from genome assembly GCF_932276165.1 of Plutella xylostella. Classification (NCBI taxonomy): domain Eukaryota; kingdom Metazoa; phylum Arthropoda; class Insecta; order Lepidoptera; family Plutellidae; genus Plutella; species Plutella xylostella. The sequence goes on along the minus strand of NC_064000.1, from coordinate 7,668,491 downwards.
ACATTGTCACTTTGGTGAGTTTTTTTTTTCTTTTTTTTTTCGAGATTTTTCCGTGTTGACATGTAGCTTTTCAGTAACTGGTAAACACATTTATGCTCTTAATTTGAGAGTGGATTGATCATGTAACAGGTCTACGTACTGTCTGTTATTTTCTCTCAAAGGATAAAAAATTATGTACTCATTCCAAGAAACAAGGAAATATAAAATACTGGCAACATATAACTGTTTTCTAAATGATACGGCGCGAAATTTAAAATTCAAATTTTAAACGGAACTTTAAGCATCATCTTATTCCGAATATGTCCTTTAAGTTTATGCAAATAAGGCATACGTCACGTTTACCTGATTTACGCACCATGATGTCACTCTTGTGTTATGTCATTACCGGACATTAAGGCCAGTGCTAAGGCTAAAGTGTTTGTGTCGTTTTTTTAAGCAATGACCATGCATTGATGGATTAAGAAGAGACGTTAGATTGCATCATGTAGGTACCTCATGCCCACTCACTTATAGTGTCTAATATATATTTATCTAGTATATAATAGGATATATTTTAAGTATTTGCGTTTCTTGTTAACCCTCGAAGAAAACAGAAGTTTGTCCCCTTCCAGTTCATTTGTAGCTGCACTTGTGTGTTATATCACTACCTTTAACTATTGCTATAATAATTCGAGACTAGAGAAGGAAGAATCAACGGACAAAATTGTTTCCACATAATAATATACTCACAAAATAAATAACCGTCTGGTTTAACCATCAAAACAACTGAAAATACACATACGTAGGTACTTATAAATCCTTTTTCGGAAAATACAAGAAAAAATACTCCTTTTTTGTCTCAAACGGTCACCCACAATCTACAGTATGATCTAAGAACAATTTATTAAATTACGTTTCAAATATAAAGTCATTTATTGAACGCCCACTCGTTAGAATACATTAAAATATGGCGCTTGAGTGGGATGCAAGGACTAGACTTATGTCGCTTATGTGTATTCGTGAACACTGAGATTCGATAAAGCTTGTTGCTTATTCAAGCTAAGGTAAAGCCGCTACTTCAACCGGAAATGGAAAGGAAATATTATTTTAAAAGTATTTATAAGACATCAAATTAGGTATTAAGTAGGATAATTTAATGAATTCTACAAATTATAATACTTACTCCTGCTATACACAATAACTTAGGTGCCATTTTCCGTAGCTGTTAACTTCGATGACATCATAGCTTAGTTTATTTCATATTTCTTAGATTAAAAGCACACTTGGCTATAAAATAGAGACATTTATAGTCTGCTTTGAATAAGCCTTGTGCTATTACCACAGAATAATAACTCTATTACTGAGATAACCTTACATGTTTTTAGCGATACAATTATACGATCCTTTACTTTTATTGCATACAGTGACCTAATCAGAACTTTTGTCGATATACCTACTATATATTATTCTCTGTCGCTTGATAATGTAAATTAAGTTGTTCTTTCAGAGTATCACTAGCTAAAAAGATGTGCAACTTTTGATCTTTGATTTTTTATCCATTGAAATGGCTTACTGTAGTTAATATGGTGTAGGTATTAAAGTAAACATGTCCAATCTATATTTAGGTGCCACATGACTGAGTCAGTCAATAAATATAGCCATTATGGCATCACTTTAGGTAAAATACACTCTATATAAGTAGGTACTCTAACTTTAAAATACAGAATGTAGAAGTGATAATCTCGAAAAATTTTACTACCTATAGATAGATGATCTAATGACACAACATAAACTTTCACATAAAAATGTACAGGTACTAAACCTAAAAAAAAATTTGAGGGCGTATACCTAATTTACACTCTGTATACCTACATATATTATCAACAATAAAAACAATACAAACATTACACCGGCATGGTTATTTAACAAAAGAGTTAAAATTAAGTAATGCTGCAAAAGAAATGACATCATAAGAATCATGATTCATTTGAATCTTGTGATAAAAATGAGCCATCATTCTCTCACATTCTATACGGTTTAGTTTCTTGAACTTTGATGTAAAATTTAACGCTCTGTGCCTACGCATCAAAAGATAAATTATAAAAAATATGCTAACTAAATGTGAGCAAAATGTACAGCAGAATTACTGAAGCTATTTTAACTATTTATTGTCATTGCTTCTGTCAGGCCCTAGGCAGTACCTTGGTAGTACTCAGGGCTTAGGACGGTAAACAAAATCTGCCACTGGTCATGTCTTGGGTTCGATTCATAGCTGATTGGACTTTTACCAATACCTTTACATACGTACCTACCTGTGTGTACATTTCCGGGAAGTTTAAAACATTGTCAAGGTTGTTGTTTTAATTGGTTGTTAATCGTGATACAGAAGCTCCACATGGCGGGTCGTGAGTGGGATCAATAAAGTTTACAACCGAGGAAAATATTGCTCAAGTCTTAGTCAAGTATACATAGGCAGCCATTAAAACATAAATGTTAAGAATGTTGAGTTTTTTAAAATTATGTGGGTACTGTAGGTACCTACCATGTTTTAAGTGTTCGAAAATCCATCTAGTTTCCAGGGTGTAGTCTATGTCCTAGTTGTCTTAAGTAGTAAAATTTAGGTCAACTGTACAACTTTTGACACTTTTTATTACTTACTTAAACAAATTCAACTAACTACTTACAATACAAACCTTGAAACTCCCCCTTATGATATAATTTTCCTCTTGCCCATAAAAATATCGTAAAAATATAACTACATGTAAATAAGAACCTACCTAAGTGTATTTTAATTTATGTTGATGTTGATTGTGGTTAAACTTTATATGTTACTAAAACGATGTAAAGGTTCATTTTTTAGTAGGAAGTATCTACATATGAACGGATTAATAATTATTATCTTTCTACACTAAAATTAGTTAAAACAATAATACAAGTTCCGAATCTATGATATCATCCTTAAATATTAAAATAGTAACATGTGGCCATCCAGTACAAAATATCCTCCTTATGATATGAAATGGCATGCCACTTACATTACTTACCATTAAAATGGCTATAAGAGATATTAGGGTAGATTATAGTTTTGGTTTACTTGAAGATATGAGTACCTACTGCTAGAGAATAGACTTTGTCATCTTCTTATTAAATTGTCGGTGACAAACACAAGAGTGCATCGAAAGTTTGTCACCGTTTAAAATCATTAAGCTGCACTGAATACAACTCTTTTTTTTCTGTATACTTTTTATCCAACCACCTACTTACCTCATTTTGGCGAGTTTGTCTGACAATGTCATATAATTTACCGGTGTGTCAGAGTGTCAGTAGAGTCATGACGTAATTTACTTAACGACACGACCGTCCGTGGTCGCAATGTCAAGGTCTGATTACATGTGAGATAGATATTAGCACGCTTGTCATAAATTATTGCTTAAACTTTGTATTTAGGTAAAACGTACCTTTATTCGTGCATTGTAGGGTTTGTGTAACTCATAACTGAATGGAAAATAATCCACTTGATGTTTATACCTAGTTATTATGACGTCGCAGTAATAAACTGAGCCACTCAATTCTTATTTCTTTTCTCACAGTTTAATCTAAACCCTGAACTAAACACTGAATAATAATCCAAGCCATGGCGTCATCGGGGCCACTGCAGCTAGCAAGTGAATCTATCTACGATTTGATACGATGACGGCTGACGCTTCAAACAGCCATTGCTTATGTATGAGATTTAAAAAAAAAACTTAGTAGCGCGCGAACGAGGCCCGGCACTTCACGCGTGTGTTGTGGCGCCAAAATAATTTGTCCGCGAACTGCGATTTCGAACGAAATACGAATTTAGAATTTAGAACCGAATCTCGCAAATAAGTGTTCTGAGTGTTTTGGTTTGTCTCCTGCCAGTGCTATTAATTTTGTGTTTTAAAAACCAGTGCGGTTTAGTTTTAAAGTGTGAAGAGTGTTAGAGCTGTGTTGTGAAACACTTATCGGATTTATCACCTGTGAATAAGCAAATCGACATTCATTTTCTTTATCATACTTTTATAAACCTAAGAATCCAACGATGAAAATTCCTGATAAGGAAAGACACGCTGATTTTAGCAATATTTAATTTCAGTAATTATTTTAATGACAACATACCTTCACCTACTTTGTTGCAATGCCAAAAAGGTCATAACTCAAAAAACGCAATTATTATTTTAATTTAGAGGTGTACCAGAATACCAAACGGTTAATATCGCGAGTTAAATCTTAAAGAAAACTCAATCTTTTCAACATTAATGATAACTTAAAGTTATAGGTAAATACTTACTTAGTTAATAAATTCTGCCATGAAATATTTTCAAAGCACTTACTGATATAACAATTATGTTTACTAACCAATAAAGATAGCAGCAACACTTTAATCCTGAAAGTAATCAATTTAGTGGCGTACACTTGAACTTTCTTTATCAACATTTAAAAGTGTTTTTATTTATTTGATAAGCAATATTAAACGACCTTGGCCAATCTAGACCATTGACAATCTAGAGTCATTCGGTCATCGTGAAGAAATGTTGTCATATCAATGACCGGAAGTAGTTGTTTCAAATTTGGGATTTTCTGGCTGTAAATAAATAGTTGCGGGAAGAATAAATTTCATTAAATGATTTGACATTCATTTGTTATGTAGGTATGTTAGTTAGGTAAACGTATACCTATCACCGGCTGCACGCCCGTAGAAGAACTTAATGATATTTATATCTTTCAACTGAAATAAAATGTAGCAGCATAATAAAGGGCCAAACTACGTGTACTATACATCACATGTAGCCAATTCACCTAGTAGAATAGAGATATATAATGTTGTATAAAGTTTCGTATTTTCCCCTACGGCTGTGACACATATTGTGTGCCTAATCTGTCCGACACATACAATACGCCGCGTTGACCCAATCACCTCGATTAATTCCGTCCCCTAACCTCAGTGCGATATGTTGGCACGTGCGGCGTTTTAGCGCTCCTGTGTGCATGTGCTTAGCTGGAGTGTCAAATGTGCATGAATGGATTTAAAATTCTATTGTGCACTATTTGTTGTGATTGAGATAAGGCAGGTTTTGGGTTAGCCGTTGTTGTGTAAAAGTTTATTTGAATAATGTAATGAAGCTTGGATTTGGCATAAAAACCTACCTACTTAATGTTATCAGCTAAGTAAAATCTCTGACACAGAGCCAAATCTGTAACAAAAGCAGCCGACGTATTTGCTCATTTATTAGAATATCAATGAAAATGTTTACAACTCAAGTTTAAAGTTCAATGTCATTTAGATAAAGTCGACTTCACAGAAAACTAGTTGTGGAAGTTGTTTACTAAAGTTATTTCGCAACACTCTCTATTGTAGTAACTAAAAGTGTGCATTCACTCTTGCCTATTTGGCATCGATTGCCGTTTCTCATCTCTACTACAGAATGCGTACAGTACGGATGCCAAACTTCTATTTTTAAATCAACTTTGACATGCTCCTCACTTCACCAGTGTTCCATCCTTACTCTATGGTCTTTCCAAAATGGACTACTTCGGCTTCCTTTTCCATGCCGTAAGTTTTTTTTATCTGTGAAGATTTTCACGGCTCACTTTTCTTAATCTGTTGCTTGGGATTTTTCTTATGAAGAAAGCGTTACGTGTTTTCATTGGATGCGCATGAGTTTCTCTATTCAATTCATGTTCATAATTGTTTATGTAGATTGCTAGTTGTTATGTTTGTATATGTCTGGATACTTATCTAAATACAGTTTCTATGGGATACCTAGTTATTGATTTGGTAAACATTGTGGGTCATTATTCATTCATGTTTAAATTAAATAAACTTCATATTTAATGGCAGACAAGAAAGTATATATTCTTGCATTAGGGGCCGTCCATTAATCACGTGAGGTCGTTTTTCTCATTTTTTGACCCCCCCCTCCCCCTTGGTGATATTTGGTGAGGTTTGGGACCAACCCCCCCTCCCCCCCCTGGATCACGTGTATTTTTTTGGAAGTCTACGTAAAGGCAATTTTTGACTAGAAAAAAAATAGGTCATACTACAAATCGTTAAAATTTTTGCGCCGTCCAAAATATCGGTTCAGAAATACCTACCTTTTTGACAAAAAAATAATACACGTGATGTCTAACGAGAACCCCCCCTCCCCCCACGTGATGTTTTGTGAGGTTTTCAGTACCCCCCTCCCCCCCTTTGAGCCTCACGTGATTAATGGACGGCCCCTTACCCATTTTTGCTAAACGTAAAATTGACAATCGTATTTTCCAATACCCACATAGCAGAGATAACATAAAATGGGTACCTATTCAATGACAGAAAAACCTAGACCCAAATCTAAAAGCTTATTGCTTTAACTGAACGAGCGAAATTCAAGGTCTTGAACTTGGCATTTCTACGTGTTTTGTTTATTAAATATGTAACTTTTCTGCCGAGGTCACGTAGTGACTAAGTAGGTAGCTATAAATTATGATGTTACTTAACTGGTTTTTGAGGCATTTCGCTATAGTATCGATTACCTAATAAACATTTTTACGTCAAAACATAATCGTCATAACATAGCTGTCAAAATATGCAAGCTGAAGTAGCAGTGGGCTGGTCATATCTGCCGAAGAACCGATAACCGTTGGGGTAGACGAGTTCTCGAGTGGAGACCACGAACAGGCAAACGCAGCGTGGGACGCCCTCCTGCCCGCTGGACTGACGACCTTAGGCGGGTGGCGGGTAGTGGTTGGATGAGGAAGGCCGAGGACCGAGTGTTGTGGCGCTCCTTGGGAGAGGCCTATGTCCAGCAGTGGATGATTATTGGCTGATGATGATGACGTCAAAACAGTGCGCCAACAAAAAATCTCAAAAACTTTTGTGGTTCTATTCTATCGCTTTTAGCAATCTCTTTCAGGAACCTATTTAGTTGATGCAAGATATTAGGTTATTAGGTTCATTGTCATTAAATATATCCGCTGCTAAAACGTGTACTTATTTATTATTAACTCAAAAGACATAACAGTTTTTAACCAACCAAAAAACTTAGGGCTTCAGGAAATTTAGTTCAGTTAGACAGTTTTAAATCCCATATTATTTTGTTTGTCCCTACATTCTGTCGCGTGACATTGGCAGGTCATGCAGCACAATCGATATTAGTTATCGAAACATAACGGTAGGGTTTTCAGGTGGTCAGGTTTCTCTTATCATTATTATGTCTTAAACCTAGTAAAATATAAGTATATTTATGTAATCCTTTATTGCACAAATATAAAAATAAGTGTACAAAGGGTGGACTTAATGCTACAAGCATTTTCTACCAGTCAACCCACAGGAGGTATAGGTGTTTTAAACAGGAGATAGGTTTATACATATACATCCCATGAGATTTGTAGTTTAACTAACAAACAAAAATCACGCCTTTCAGAGAGAAAATACGCATAGGTAAGCTGCCTATAATGTAAAAAGAATGTTATGAGTTGTTTGGGATAGTTATGTATGGATATTATTGCTATCGCTTTGTCCATCATACCATCAACATACCAACTTACACTATACATTAATAGCGTTGAAAACCTTTTTAAGTGAGTTATTTATTATTCGTAAACAGCCCGGTTGCCAACCGACAGTAGCTTAAAAAAGCTCATAATAATAAATCAGCGTAATTTACTGCGATCAAATTTGTAATCCCGAATTCTGGAGGAAACGAGTGACCTAAAAAACTACTGACTCCCTTGAAAATAAAGTTCTCGATTCGATAAAACAAAAAGTTACGAGTGTAAAGACCGCACCGGGTTGCGCGCGCACCCTCAAACCACGTATTGAGTCGGTCAGTCAGTGTCATAACCTCAAAACACGCCTATCAGCTGATTTCCACTTTAAACGTTGAATAACAATAATTGCCGGCATAAAAACGCGACTGCCCAGTCCGGTGAGCGTTGCGAAATGATTCAAATTTAGAACTGCGGATTTTTGTTTCGTTTGACTGGCTCGCTGGCTTCCATTCAGTTTTTCCGTCGCGTATCGGCCAGCTGTATTTTCCTATGCAGCATTTTTCTCGTGTTTGCGTTTGAGTTTAGAACTTCTTTCTTAAACTGCACTTTAATTCACCGGTTTTTTATTTTATTAATTTGTTTATTTCCTATGTGTTTCTAGGTTACCGTTAAATTAAACCGATTTACAGTGATGTCCTTGTTATAATGTAATTATGGAATGTGATGAACAGACAGTGCGTAAACTATGTTATTGTTGAGTGAACGTTTAAAAAATAAGTGTTTTTGTGTTGTTTGTAAACTATTGACTGTATAATGGAGGACGATTACGAATATGATTTTGCGTACGAGTGCCGGGTGGGTATTTTGTTATTGATTGTCATTTCCAGTTATAGTCAAACAGTTTCACTCAAATGCTACCAAAACCGTCTACCGTATCACCATTGAATAAGATTTATTTATCTGGGTTTTGGTTTTAGTTAAGCTATGTGACTATACCCTATGCCGGTAAATGCGCAGATTTGCATAGAGTGCGGTTGTCAACAGTGTCATGAGTTTTAAGAGTAATATTTATTAAAACTTTTATATTTTATATAATGATCTTACCATACCTACTAGCCCTCAGCTCGATCACTGAAAACCGCACTCGTATCCTATAGTCCTAACCTCCAACCAGTAAACTTAGACCCTCCTCTGACCTGTCTCTCGCCTTGTCTCCCGCATCTCGACTCGCCCTCAGCTCATGTAAATCCTAGCTCGACCCGTAAAATAAACCAGTTTACCTAGACTTGTCCACTTGTCTTATTTTCCCCATCCCGACACCTCTCACCCACCCCTCAGCTCCATATGCGTAAAACAAACCAGTATACCCAGACCCGCCTCTGACCAGCCCCTCGCCTTGTCCGCAGCGTCTCGTGGAGGCCATGGCCCCGCGGCCGGCGCGCTCCTTCCGCCAGGAGTTCAGCATGCACGACCTGGCCACCAGCTCCGAGACCACCTACACGAGCACCTTCAGCAGCGAGCAGTGAGTACTTTGTAATAGTATATAGGTTGTATAGTATAACTAAACCAACTACCTGGTCCACCAACCCGCACTGGCCAGTAGCGTGGTGGAATAGGCCTAAAACCCTTCCTTTATTGGAAGGAGACCCGTGTCCAGCAGTGGGCACGTGATGGGTTGTGACAATGATACTAACTAGCTATAGTTGTAGTGTATCTTCATAGGAAAGTATGTCCACTGAGGTTTTCAGTTGTAATCTGATTATGTATGTACATACAATTTGAGTTTCTTACTTCCTCATGTGTTCCCGTTAAATAATTGAACTTAGGTACTCTAGAGGTACAGGAAACAATTCTTTCAAGAAAAGATAATGCTGTAACATAAGTATGGTAGTAAAATTATTATAGGTAGTGGTCATGAAATAAACATTATTCACTTCTTTCGAAACAGATACGTGCGAACGACACATACGACTGAATTGGACGGACAAGCGCCTGTTAAGTCAATGACCAATGGCAAATCGAACTACACGACAAAAACTTTGCTGTCAGACGATGACCGACCAGACATCAGAAATCTCAAGCGAGTCCACAAAATGTACGAAGGACCCAACATAATTGAGTCCAAGGGCATTGTCCACCCCGAAACTAAGGAAATCTTAACTGTTGGCCAAGCCATCAGCATGAGAATACTAGACGTACGAACAGGGAGACTAATGTCTTCACAGGAAACCAGACAGACAATGACTATCGAACAAGCTGCCAAGGAAGGCCTAATAGATCCCAAACTAGCAGCCAGGCTGACTGGAGCCTGTGGTATGACAGAAGATGGACACGAAGTTACCCTATTAGAAGCAATACAAAGTGAACTCTACGATGCAGAGCAAGGCCTGGATCCAGCGGAGAAGAGGATCAAGGTAACCGTAGACTCCCAGAGGCCAAGCCAAGGAATGAGTATATCGGACGCAATGAACCGCGGCCAAGTTGATCTGGAGAAGGGACTATACAAACTGCCCAATGGGAGCTTCATAACAATATCCGAAGCCTATCAAAAGGGATACCTCATCTATAACGAGATTATCAAAATAAAATCGAGTGCCTTGTCCTTATCCGATGCAATCAGTCAAGAACTAGTAGACAATTCTGGTTGGATTATGGACAGAAACTCGGGTGATAGATTCCAATTAGATGTCGCGATTAAAAATGAACTAATCAATCCAAACGTTAGGGAAGTAGTTGACCCTAAAACCGATTCGAAAATCACGCTTGCTGAAGCGATAGAGCGCAACATAATAAACACTAAACACTCTAAATATATTCATAACGTAACGAAAGAAAAGTTTTCATTCAAAGACGCGGCCGGTAAACGCTTGATTTGTAATCCGATGACCCTCAAAGATGTTTGCGATAATAATCTAATGACGAACAACGGTAAAATTTTGTCACCGTCGAACAAGGTCCCACAAAACATTTTAGAGTCTATCGCATCCGGGGTGCTTGATAGTGATGCTGTAAAATGCGTCACTAACACGACTACAGGTCAACTGTTGACGTTGTCCGAGGCTCTCGGAGCCAGAATCATACTTCCTGATAGTAAATTCAGGGATAATTTAACCGGAGAGATTTGCACGATTCCAGAAGCAGTAGACAGGGGCCTGATTACATCAGTGTCTCAACGCTCAATTTTCAACATTGACGGCTTTAGGGATCCAAAGACAGGTGAATTTATTTCATTCAATACTGCGTCTAGTAAAGGATACCTAAAGTACGCTAATGGTGATATTTTCCTAAAGTCTGAAAGTGGTGATTTTGTCTTCCTTGAAGATTGTAGTAAGATTGCCATAGTCCGTCCAGAAGTATTAGAAATGTTTAATCGTAAGATAGGCGTATTTGATAATGGCAAAGAACTTTCCGTTCTTGAAGCTGTCTTCAAAAAAGTTCTAGACCCTAAAACCGGATATCTCCTAGACGCTAAAACTAAAAAGCCTGTGCCTTTCAATAAGGCTGTCGAAATAAATATGATAACACCAGAGGGAGCCGCGTTACTGAACTCTCTTCTAAACATTACATTGACTTTGCAAACGGTTACGAAAACTGTTAAACGTTACGTAACTGTAACCAACACGGATGTGTCACAAAGATCAGAAACTATAATTACCTTCGCTGAAGCTATTAGGAGAGGTCTTATAGATGAGTCAACACAGACATTTACTGATCCAACTACAGGAACAATATTCCCAATACAACAAGCACTGGATGAAGGTTTACTAGGTGTAGAACAGAATGATCCCCGTGTGATTCAGATTTCTGATCGCATTAACAAAAAAGATTTAGCTCCTGGTCAAGTAGTAGAACTAAAAATAACAAAAAAATCTTTCATCAAAGATATGCCCTCAAGTCCTGAAAGTAAAGTACAAGAGGACAGTAGGCCTGAGACTATTAAGAGCCCGGATCGCAGTACTCCGGTTAGAGAAGAGAGAAAAGAAATCAGAACTATAACGTCCTCGTCGGTTATCACTGAACCTTCTGTAACATCTTTGACGATTAGGAAAAATACAATTGAGCTGCCCCGTGGTGGTTGGAGCCTCAAAGAAGCAATAGAACTCAATCTCTTAGATCCAACTACTGGAATATTCACCATTCCCAACACCGATAGGGTCTTAGACCTTGCAGAAGCAGTAAAAGTTGATATAATTAATCCTGAATCTGCATTAGTTATTAATCCAGAAAATCAAAAAGAAGTCCTGCTCGCTAAAGCCTTACAATTACGCATTCTTGATGACACCGGACGTTACAAACATTCAACAGGTTTGATCACCATGAAAGAAGCAATAAGCCGAAGGTTCATTGTTTTCCACGTATCAACAACAAACGTAGTATTGACCCAAAAAGTTATTACTGTAACCTCCGTAGACGGCTCGCCAGACAAAGTCGAAATAGCGGAAGCTCCTAAAGAAACTGATATTTACGGTCGTGAAAAAACACCTGATGATCAGCTTGTGCTAGAACCAGTTCAAGTTGCTCCGGGAGTCATTTTTGACCCAGCTACAGCTTTGGTGATATCCACCACATCAGGTGTGTCTGAGAACGTTCTCGAAGCTATTGACCGCGGTATTGTTCCGGCTAATAGCGTTAATGTTACTGATCCAAAAACCGGAAAACCAATAACTATAAAACAAGCGATAGAAAGGAGGATAGTAGATAGGAAAACTGGGGAATACAAAGATAAGACAGGAAAATCAATAAGTCTTTCTGATGCCGCCAAGATAGGGCTGATAGCTGTGGTAGGAGCACCTCTTGTTGCTGCATCGAAGGTGATACAAGTTGTTAGAAGTACATTGGTTGCCGATCCACAAACAGGCGAAAAAATGCCTATGGAAGTTGCATATGAACGTGGATTAGTTGATCCCGCTACTTACCAAAGGTATGAACAATCTATAAGAGATAGAACGCCGGAAGCCGATCTGATGACGCAAGATCAAAAATCTGTTGCGGCTGGTGCTGCTATATCGGATGGTTTTATAACGGTCGAAAGTATTCAAAGCAGCTTATCTGCTGAAAGTAGGAAAGCGACCAAACCGAAATCTACTGAAGTCGTCGAAATAACCAAAACTCAATCAAATAAACAGCCTCAATATAGCGTGACAGTTAACAAAAAATCGCCCAGCACGGATGTGCTTGAGTCTAAACCAATTGTACTTCAAAAGCTTCGTAAACGAGTAATTGAACCTGCAGAAGCTGTAGAAAAGGGTTTGATCGATGTTGACACAGCCAAAGTATTAGAAAGCGTTAAAGCATACAAAGATAAAAATGGCCAGCCGATAACATTAGATAAGGCAATAGAATTAGGAATAGTTGATGAAAACAAGGGCAAAATAGTAGATCCCATTCACGGCGATGTTGTGACCATCAAGGTTGCCTTGAAAAGGGGAATACTGGATGGCGAAGGTCAAGATGAGGTTTTGATTCCATTGTCTAAAAGCTTGTCAATTGTAGAAGTTTTAGAGCAGGGCCTCTTAGACCCTGCTACTGGTAAGATTATTCACCCTGAAACTGGAAGCTTACTGACATTAAGAGAAGCTATAATCTGTGATATTGTTGATCCCTTATCTAGTGTTACTGTTGCACCCGGTAAAACCATAACTTTGGGTGAAGCTATTGAAAAAGACATAATTGATCATGATAAAAATGTTATCAGGTCCAGTGACGGTCCGTTAGATCTAGTTACTGCTGTCAATTGCCAAGTCTTCCCTGACACCAAAACTTCTGCATTTATAGATGAAATCCCACCTGCAGCTATGACACTTTCAGTAGCAATACAGCATAAAATTGTGGAGCCTACTACAGGTCAAATTAGACACCCACTTACAGGTGAAGCTATTGCTATGGGCGATGCCATTAAACACGACTTCATAATGGCAATTCCTTATCCGCAGTCTTCCCAAACATTGACTTTAGAAGAAGCCATGGATAAGGGAGTAGTTAATCTTAAAGAAGGAACCTTCACTGACCCCTCAACTAAACAAACGTTACCCTTAGATAAAGCTTTTGAACAGGGCTTACTAGCTATTAAACCCAACGCAGATGCTATGGCAAACACAGGTGCTGTTACAACTATTACAGAAACATTCACTTCTCAGCATACTGTTACAACTAAGATGATTGAGTTGTTAGCCGATTATGTTTTGGTTAGTTCAAATGAGGTACAAAACACTAAGACAGGTGAAATTATGTCTATAGACGAAGCTCGAGACAAAGGCATTGTCAGAGATGAACAAACAAGTAAAGAACAATTTCTCACCAGTGACACTAACATCAGTTTTGAGGATGCTCTTAACTTTGGATACATTAATATTGAAACCGGTATTTTCACCCATCCAAACACTGGTGAGACCATGCCTATTTCTGAAGCCGTCAGCACTGGTATACTAAATACGGTTGCTTCTGAACCTTCAAAACAAACAGATCAAAAAGAAGATTTCCAAATGCTTGATCTTAATGAAGCATGTACCCTTCTATTCGATGAAAAGACACAAAAATTCAGAGATCCTGAATCTTCTAAAATGCTCACTTTAAAGGAAGCTTTAGATAAAAAAGTAATAGATCCTGAGAGTATCATTTATAATATTGAAGCTAGCAAACCTGTGACACTGCGTGAGGCAGTAGAATCAGGGCTCATTGACAAAAAAACTGGAAAAGTAAAAGAACCTAAAACTGGAAAATCTATAGATGTTAAAAATGCTGCTAAGATGGGTTTAATCGCAGTAGTAGCTGCTCCAGTTTTAGCTGGTATGGCAGTAGTAGAAGGCGCTAAAGCTGTTAAAAGCAAGTTAATGAAATCAAAGGAAGAACAAAAGGCTGTTGAATCTCCAAGCCGAATTATTTCATCTGCCAAACAAGTTGAAGTTGCTCAAAAAGCAGAGGAAGATAATTCAATAAAACAGAAAAGATTGCCTATGGAATCGATATCTGAGAAAACACCTAGTATCAATAAAACAGTCGATGCCAAGACAATAAAATTAGGTGAAGGTGATAAGGATGCTAGACCGGATGTAAAATTACCAAGTGAGATACCGAAATCTTCACATGATACAAATGTTGCTGTCAGAGAGAAAACTTCCACTCTGTCAGACAAAAAATCAAAACCTGCTGAAAAGACCCTCACTGAAGACGTACATAAACTCTCACAGCAACAATCAGATTCTGCGCAAAAGACGTCTAACAAAGAAAAGTCACCAGAATCAGATAAAAAGTCAATAGCTGATAAACCAACTGTTGTTGCTGCTAAAACGAAAGTAACCGAGATGTCACTTGATAAATCTGAACCTCAAAAATCAATTATAGCCTCAAAGCCTGTTACACAACAAGTGCGTGAATCATCGCCAACTGGTAATGAAGTCACAACAACTACCGTGACTACGATTGGTCAAAGTAAATCAACTGATTCAGAACCTAATGTCATTGTTCAAGAAATACGTGACATTACACCTGAAGGTGAACAAATTACCACAATCATTACCCAAACAACACATTCTGAACCTGATGAATACTTCTCAGAAGTAACTAAGACCACAGTGACTACAGCATCCACAGTGACGACAGTTGAAATTAGCCAAAGTGAGTCTAGCTCATACCAAGTTGTTACAGAAGAAAGTATTGGTTCTAATAGCTCATTTAAAATTGTCACTGACGGCGATGATGACCAAGTTGACAAAGCTTTAGTAACTACAGACATTGCTATTAAATCTGAACAAAGTGAGCGAGAGGCACCTTTGATGAACCAATATAAGAAGGAGGATCTTATAAAACCAGTTTCACAGTCGATTAAAACGTCTGAAATAAAATCACCACAAGAAATGAAAGCGTCAACAGTCGTAGAAATAGCCCCTGGTGTTATTTATGATCCTAACGATGCTCTTGTAATAACAAGTCCATCTGGTGTACCTGGAAATATTTTAGAAGCTGTTAGCAAAGGTGTTTTACCACCTGATACCGTAAAAGTTACAGATCCAAAGTCTGGAAAAGAGTTGAGTCTTAAAGAAGCAATGAAAAAAGGTTTAGTCGATAAGAAAACTGGGGAATACAAAGACAAGTCAGGAAAGAAAATAAGCTTTTCTGATGCCGTTAAATTTGGGTTAGTAGCAGTAGTCGGTGCTCCAATACTAGCCGCTGCTAAAGTTGTAGAAGTTGTTAAGAACTCGGTGGCTGACCCTAAAACTGGTCAAAAAGCTGAAGTTTCTAAACCTGTCGATAGGTATACCGTACAACCATCAAAACAACCACAAAATGAAAGTAAACCCGATCTTTCCTCCCCTGAATTGCGAGCACTAGACCTACAAAAAACGTCGCCTGTACATCACGATCTTAAAACTTCTACTGCTCTGTTACTTGATGCAGAACGGCAACCACTTAACGTCATCGAAGAGATCACTGAACAAAATGTTGTCAAACCTAGACCAGAATACATGCAAATACAGTATGAAAGTATTTTACTAATCGATGCCATCACACAGGGTAAAATTGAACCTAAAGTTTGTAGGATTCTTGTTAATGGCATAGAATCGCCATTGACGGTCCAAGATGCTTTAGAGCAACAGCAAATTAGCAAATACACACCCGTCGACGTTGTTTCGAAAAATTGCGTGATTGTTAAAGAACCTAAACCGAAGTATTCTATTTCTATTTCACAAAAACTTTCACCTGAAGAACTGTCTGAGTTAGGCGTTTACGACATTGAAAGACAAGTTTTCTTAAACCCAGAAACCGGCGCTAAAATATCTTTTGAGGAATTAGTCTATGGCCTTCAAATATTCGACCCTGAACAAATATTAGTAAAAGATTTAAGCTCTAAATCTGATAAATACATTCCATTCGATCAAGCCATGGCAAGAGTCCTTATTGACAAATCTACCGGTCATATGGTTAATCCAAGAAGTGGCAAACGAGTGCCTTTCTTAGAATGTGTGCAACTAGGCTGGATTGTAGAAAAACCGGAAGATGTCTGTATTCAGGAACAAATTGATATCAAAACAGCGTTAGAACAAGGATTATATAATCCCGAAACCGGAGAAATTAAAGACGTTAACACTGGTGAACTAGTGCCCATTGGCACTGCTGTAGAAAAGGGGTTAATAGATCAAGAATCGTTACTGATTAATGTTCCCCATTCGAAAGAACCGATTATTCTATCAGATGCAATTGAACGAGGTATCGTTGAAATCCGTGATGGTGTCATAACCATTATCGAAACGCATGAGGTGATTGAAATTTCAGTAGCAATCCAACATGGTTTAATTACAGTAGCTCGAACACCGATCTCAATTGAAGCTGTTGTTAGTAGCAATTTATATGAACCAGAAAGTGGTAAAATTAAAGATTCAATGACACAACAATTAGTTACAATAGCTGATGCTGTAAATAGGAATATTGTTCACCCAACAATTTCAGAAATAAAAGATACTGGATTAGAAAAATTCGTGCCACTCTCAGAGGCTCTAGACACAAAGCTTGTTCATCCAGAGACAGGTAAAATTAAAGATAAAAAGACTGGAAAAGACATTCCACTAGATGATGCATTGAAAAGAGGATTAGTTGCTACAAAATCAATTACATATTCTTTATTTGATGTCATAGAACTAGGTTACTATTCGCCGAATAGTTGTAAAATTTTGGATCCAAGAACTGGTGAAACTATTACTTTAGGTAAAGCTATTGACAACAAGCTCGTTGATCCAAGTGACGTTAAAATAAAAGATGACAAGGCAGAAGCAGTAGTTGCATTTGACCAAGCTGTCAAATCAGGTATTATTGATTTAGAAAAAGGTATTTTGACATCGCCTGTCTTAAACCTTAAAGACGCGAGCGAAAAGGGCTATTTACTAAGTGACAAAAAACCATGGACTTTGCAAGAAGGTTTAGTACAAGGCTTTTATGATCCAGAAACTGGTCTGCTCACAATCAAAAACGTTACAATGACCCTGGAAGACGCTATCAAAGATGGCAACATAAATCCTGAAGCTCTTACAGTCAGGAATTCAAATACTGGAGAAATAATATCTCTTAAAGATGCGATCAAAGAAGGCATTATTGATTCTAAGGAAGGGAAAGTTACTGATCCCATTTATGGAGATAAAATATCGCTTACCGATGCATCAGACCGTGGCTTAATCGTGCCAGCTAAGAGAAAGCTTAGTTTGCCCGAAGCCGTATTCAAAGGATTCTATGATCCAAAAACGGGTAAAATCTCTCACCCGGATAGCAAAGAGAAAATACAAACTGATAGGGCTATCAGAAAACGATTGTTAGACCCCCAATCCACTATTGTGCACGTAGGAGGTAAGGTAATTCCATTTGAATTTGCTGTAGAAAGAGGTATTGTTGACGGTAGGACCGGAACAATTAACGTAGGAGAAGAGAAAGTAGATTTCCGCGAAGCATTTGAGAGAGGAATATTGGTAGAAGTGCGTAAACCTCTTTCACTAATCGAAGCGATTGAAAAGGGCATTTACAACGAAATTACTGGTCTTTTTATGGACCCACAAAGCGGTAAGAAGTACACTCTCGACGAAGCAATTAAAATGAGTCTCGTAGATCCGCATTCTGTTCACATTCAGGACAACAGATTAGGTAAATGGGATAAAATAACATTACCAGAATCTATCGAAACAGGTGTAGTTGATAACAAGAGCGGGAAAATTAAGAATATCAACAGTGAAAACGAAGAAATAAGTCTTAAAGAAGCATTTGAAATAGGTTTGCTTGTAGACAGTAAAGCTTCGATTAGCTTACAAAGGGCATTACATCAAGGACTTTACGAGGACAATACAGGAAAGATCATTGACCCCGCGACGAACCGTAAGATTACGCTTCACGAATCTATTAGGCGATCTATCATTAGTCCTAAATATCTCTGCTATTTCGACAAAAAGTCTGAGAAACCTTTAACACTGGCTGAATGCTGCCGTAGCGGGGTGGTCGACAGACGAAGTGGAAAGTTCAATGAACCAGGTTCAGACGTGCCAATTACTCTATCTGAAGCCATGAGCTTAGGCCTCATTGTTGATATTGAAAGTGCCGGATTCTCATTATATGAAACCCTTGCTATGAACATGTACGACATTACAGAACTAGTATTCGTCCATCCAGTAAATGATAGAAAACTTTCTCTCAAAAACGCTATTGCCGTAGAACTTATCAACCCTGAAACTTCATTGGTCAAAAACATTCCCACAAGTAAATACATAACTTTAGTTGAAGCCATCAAATCAGGTATTGTGGATGAAAATGCCAGCGTCTATGTTTTACCAAATGGCAATCAAATAAATCTGCTAGATGCTAAACATCGTGGCCTTATTGTCACTGCCAAGAAAGGTCTGAGTCTAGAAGAAATAATTAGAAACGGACTATTCAGGGCGGATAATGGCAAGATCGTTGATCCCACTTCAAATGAGTACATGGATATTAACAAGGCTATCGAAACTGGCTTATTAAAGCCGGAAATGACTGCTGTAAAAGACAGCTTCGCGAATAAGTACAAACCTCTACCAATAGCGATACAACAAGGTGATGTAGATGTTACTAAAGGTAGGGTGTTAGACACAAAGGCAAAGAAAAGCTACAGCTTAGACATTGCTTTTGATAAGGGCTTACTAGTAACAGTGGTCCAACCAATCACGTCACAAAAACTAAGTCAGCGACACGTCTCTGACTCCTCCGCTACCAAGGAGGCAGTGCTTAGAGAATTCACTTTGGATGAAGCTATCAAATACGAGTTCATTAACCCAGACACGGCTGTTATTAAAGACCCTCACAAAAACAAATACATTCCATTATCATTAGGCATATCCGAGGGCATCATTGATAGGAACACTAAAGGCTCGTTCGATCCTCAAAGTGGTAGGTCTCGTACTCTCTGCTTCAATTTCGAAAACGGTCTAATAGTGTACGTACGCGTGCCTCTGACGTTTGAGCAAGCGGTGGAACAGGGCTACCTTAACATCACTACCGCTCGCTTTACTGACCCACATTCCAACGAAGTACTAACAATTAAAGACGCGGCCACATTAGGCTATATTGATTCGGACACGGCGCTCATAAAAGATAATCTCAAAAAGAGGTTAGTCAAACTCCCGGAGGCATTCAGAAAGGGTCTGATGGACGCCGAGAAGGGTAACATTTTGGACACTGAAACGTCTAAACTGAACACTCTGCCCGCGGCAATCGAGAGTGGACTGCTCATGACACCCAAGAAGAGCTTCTCCCTCATTGAGACCATCAACTTTGGCATCTACAACCCCACGACTGGGGCTTTGAACGATCCGTTCATTACTACAAGCGTCATTGACAGAAAGAGATTGAATCTTGACGAAGCTATAAGCCAAGGCATCGTAGACCCATCCAGTACGGTCGTCAAAGAGCCAAACTCAGGAAAGATAGTGCCATTGACACAGGCGATAGAACAGAAGTTAGTCGACCCCGTAGCAGGACGGCTAATCACGAACCCAGAAAAAGGCATCAGCCTTGATTTGGTCAAAGCTCATAAGAAGGGCTACTTGCTGCCAGCAGAAACGAGGGTGAGTTCCTTTATTTATTTCCATATGTGTGCTTCATCAAGCAGAGGTGTCGCTTAAACTTCCTACCTCCTCTTGCGGTGATCTTTTGCAAACTGTCTAAAAGCGTTTGGCTTACAACCATCAGCATGGCACGACACTTAGGTACATTACTGTTTGAGATTGTGTCGATTCATGGGTTTCTTAACCATTAAGACTGGACCTGCTGCAGTGTGATCCTTACACTTAACAAAATATACATAAGTTATCAACATTTTAAATAAACATAAGGTATTTTAGTCAATTTATTATTACACTCGAGTAGTTAAAGTACTTATTCGATAGAAGCTTATGGTAAATGTTAAGCAGATGTGCTTTAATTATTACACATTATTGTAGTTAATTTTTTATTTCGTATTTTGTGTCGTCTTTAGACGCTTAAGTTTAGGTTAAGAAGCTTGGCACCTTTCTTGGGACTTTATGAAGTCTAATTCACAATTTAAAGTCTACAGGTAAGGTAGCCAAGCAAAAAGAGCTTATATTTACAATGTACTAAGGCTCGATGTATGTTGTTTTTATTTACAGTGGTTGCCTGCGATGCTAAACAACCCTTTTGAGCTAAATCGTGAATGCTTGCCTGTGAGGGATACATTAACGACGAAACTACCATCACTGTTCGCCTTCCTAACCCCCATTTTCATATTGTGCTAAGACAAAATATCAAGGTCTTAAAGGGTGGTAAAACAGCCAACCATTCAAGACCTAAATGTCCATGGTTTTCGCTTGAGCTTCATCAATATGTTTGCCTCCCATGGCATGTCTCGTCTCGAAACAGTTTGTATGACAACTGTCGAGAATTTATCCCAATTACCAGCATCATTTGTCCGATATACTCATCCCTCGGCCCTATTTCATATAATTTGGAATGCATGATAAATGTGATGATCCGAAGGCGACCAAACATTCACAAATTGTCACTAAATGGTAAAACACATTTCTGCAAACACAGACATTGAAGGTAGTATTTATTTATAATTCATTTTAATTTTTAAAGTTTTCGTTGTCTTTATGGGATTTTATTTCATTTTTTGAACTTTGTGTTTCTATTAATACACATTTATGTTGATATTGTAATATTTCTATTTACTCCTTCTTTTTTAACACATTTATATTTGAAGTAAAGTCTCATTCTTGTTTTATGTAATTTTTTGTCCATGTACTAGTTACATTTCATACAATTACATTTAATTTATTTTTACTTTATTTTTCATAATAAATAATTAAAGAAAAAACAATTCTTACCAAGTTTCAGATACAGCAGGTACTCTTTACCATATTTTTTTACTAAAAACAAAATTAACTCTAATGAAAACATAATTTTAAGAACCTAATAATGTTATCAATTTTGAAAACCTAGTAGGCGGCAAAAACAATTGGACAAATTATTAAATTTGTTTTTGTCGTTTACGA
Organism: Plutella xylostella; assembly: GCF_932276165.1. NCBI lineage: Eukaryota > Metazoa > Arthropoda > Insecta > Lepidoptera > Plutellidae > Plutella > Plutella xylostella. The sequence goes on along the minus strand of NC_064000.1, from coordinate 7,647,003 downwards.
AGATCGTTAGTTTCACAGCTTGCATGTATCGCTTTGCATGAGTATTCTGTATCTCCTACGCAACAAGTTGGACTGGTTGTGTCGCTATCTTCATCATTTTGTGTATTGGCTGTAAATATATCGGTGTGCATTTGTTTCGGCGTTCAATTGTTCGTATCTTGCTTGTGTTAGTCCTGTGTTGTCTTTAGTCCTTGCTTCTTTATTTACAGGTATATCTTTGGGAAATATTTTCATTTATTTTATTATACTTGGGATATCTATTTTATTCTATATGCATGTTCAGGTTGCATTATTGAAAATCTAGATTTGTCTATCAGTTTATTAATGTTAAATCTTCTAATTTATTTCTGTAATTCACAATTTTAAAATACCTACAATACCCAAATTTATGAACAAAATGTATAACTACTCTTACTGTAAATACTTTCAAAGAATGTGCATCCCTGAAAAAAAAGCACGAGATTGCTGAATGTGAAACCAAAACCTAAAATTAAATTGCACAAGGTTTGCAAAACGTAGCTTAGAAAAGCATTGTATATTTGCTGAGTAGTTCTAGGCAGTGCACTTTGACAAGCCCGCAACGGGCTTCGTAAACGCGGCTGTAACGTCAGTTGAAGACCATAGACTAATTAGATTTTGTTTTCGAATGTGTAGCAAGCAGTTGAAGAGAAGTACCGCCTATGCGATGAGACTTTGTCCAAGTTACTGGAATGGATTGCCGGAATCGAAGAGAGGCTGGCCAACCAAGACTCTGTCAAAGAGGACATGGACGAACTTCGCAACCAAATCAATATTCTGAAGGTCAGTATCTAATATTACATAATGTAGGTACTCGTAGTTTGAATAAGTCCACACCACCTATAAAGTGATAGGTACAATTCCCAATTGTAATAAGTTAATAATACTTTCTGTAGTCTACCAGTAACGGAAGGCACCAGACGTGTACTAAGTTTTACGTACAGCTTTTATCAGTTTTACTGAAATATAAACCGAAGATAGTTATAATTATATTCAATTGTTATTATAACTAGACATGTTTCATATTTAAACCTTCATAACTGTCATATTTAGACCGAAATCTACCTATCTTTGTGTTCGAGTATAATTTTTGTACTGTGTCTTGCTTGTGTACGGTCAGGTGCAGAAAAACCTGACCCCCTTTCATAGTAACAATGCTTCTGAGAAAACAAATGAAGAATATGTATCTAGCTATCTATCTACCCCTAATCGTCCCCCCCTCTCCCTAATCTAAACCCTCCCTCCACAGCTGATCAAGGATCCCCTAATCTGACCCCCCTCTCTCCACAGCTGATCAAGGACGACCTGGAGAGCCACCAGCGCCAGGTGTCGGCGTGCGCGGACCAGGCCAAGCAGCTGCTGCTGTCTGGAGGAGACGTGCTGGCGCCGCATGAGGTATGGGCTTTAGATGTTCTTGTTTGAGGTTCTCATGTGAAAGAGACGCCTTTGTATTTTTTCGAATTAACAGCTACTTTGGTTACACTTATGTGCTGTTTATGACGATGAATTAACGTTGCACTTATAGTCACTAGGATCTACGTATCTTCAAAAAGAATTATTGTTCATCCATTAGACTGCCTGGCATTAGCACGGCTGTGTATCGATATGGCACAGGGGCTTCGTTTTTCCATGACCGTTTATTGTCGGTTGCGATGCTGGTTACATGGCTGTACCTACTAGTGTACTTTCAGCATTCGCTAGTTTTTTCCATCGTCATCTTTTCTCTATTCCTCCATTTCTCCAGGGCATTTCATATAATAACTCTTTTCTCCACCACCAGGTGGCAGCACTGGAGCGCGGAGTGAGACAGCTCAAGCAGCGCTGCGACAAGTGCACGGAGAAGTGCGACAAGATGCTGCGCAGACTCGCCGCGGCCAGAGACGAGCTCGGGAAGTTTACGTAAGTTGTGTTGGAAGTAGTTTGTGGGGTGGATGCCGCTAGATGGCAGCACTGTGTAACTTTTGAAGTCGTATTCCCTGCAGTCAACGTAAATAAAATGCAGGTTAACCTCAGATAATGAACGGCAAAAGTAGAGTATAACCAGCATAACTTAACAAAATCGATATAAGCCCCCATGGCTTGTGTTCGATGGTGAGAAAGCAGTGAAGGTTTAAATGAAAAATGCATATGTAAAACCAACTGTACAACGGGGTTCGCACTAACAAACTACAAACTTCTATTTATTTTATTGGTTTATCTTAAATAAACAACTCTCTCCACAGCAACGAACTAAACACCTTCAACGCTTGGATGGACGGCGCGTACCGTTCGCTAGAAGACAAGGAGGGTTCTATCTCCAAGTTGTCCCACATCCCCGGCCAGGCCGAGGAGATACGCCAGCTGGTGTCCGATGTGATCGCCCACCAGGCCGATCTTAGGTTCATTACTATGTCGGCGCAGAAGTTCCATGATGAGTCTAAGGTGAGAGTTTTGTTATAATGTAAATGTAATTTATGTTGTTTTTAGGGTATTGGTGACAAAGATAAATACTAGAGCTGAGCTTTAGGGTTTGTCGCCGTGAAAGGATTAGCTAGTCAATTTAGCGTCAGTGACTCAATGCCCAGGGAGCGCCGGACGTATAGAACGTGACTCAATATCTAGGCTATATTTGATACGTCACTCGGGGAGGCATCTTTGTGCCCCACATAATCCATTTATAAAGGCCTGAAATAAAGACAGCCGACAGTTTTGTAATGCAATGATGTAATGGTGTTGTTATAGGTCTATTTATGTGAAAATTGGTATAAGAAAACGACCTTACATTCAATAATGGACAACATTTCAAAAAACTAAAGCTGCTATAAATCGAAAACCATTTCGAGATTTAGCTTAAAAGGCCACAAAAAAAATGTTTTTGTATTTTTTGGATGTATCATTTTCGAGGAAATCATAAAATAGTAAAAAAGTGCTGATGACGTCATGCATCAGGTGCGATGCATTTTGATGATCAAAGCCTATGGATTTAAAAACAAAGTAACTGTCACTTTAATTTTTGATTGAATTTGACGTTTTATCGTGACGTTGTTGTTTATTTGGGTCATTTTCATTAATTCTGTTCTGACTCTATCTGACTATTTTTTTTATTTATTATTAAGAGATGACCTCTATATAATATGTCCCAGAGCATGCCACCGCCTACACAGCTGAAAAAATGCTTCTGCTTATTTTTTTACATGATAAGTACCTACTTTCCATCATCAGAAATATCAATGTCATTTGAACATGACCCATTTGTTGGTTGGCATGTAAACAAAGTTTAAATGTCACTTGTCAGTGTCATTTATGTTTTTTTTTCGAGACTCAGGCAATAGACAAAAATAAAAACTGAGCCTAATATGTGACGTCACTTCCGGTTTTAAAATAATTAACTTTAAAGTTAAAAATAACATGCAAAAATTAATGTATATACAAAATAAAAAAATACGGGTCCACTAATTTTCTATAAACTTTCCGAATAGCTGATAAAAATATAGGGTAAAGAAAATGAAATGTTGTCCATTTCTAGTGCCTACCTACGAAAATATTAACCCCCTCAACCTCTTCCCCACAGGAATTCCTAACAACCCTCAACGACTACCGCACCCAACTACCGTCCCGTCTGTCCCACGTGGCGCCGCCGGCCCACAGCGCCGTCCGAACCGCCGCCACACTGGCCAGGCAACGGCACAATGAGCTGACTGCTAGGGCCCAGAGACTACAGGAGAAGTTGAGGAATGCTGCGGATATAAGTAAAGCGTATAATGATGCGTTGGATCGCGCTGGGAAGTGGATTAAGGAGGTAATTTTGTTTCTTTGTCGATAGTTTTTATAAGAGCGTAGGTGGGTAGGAAAAGGTATAATGAGCTGACTGCCAGGGCCCAGAGACTTCAGGAGAAGTTGAGGAATGCTGCGGATATCAGCAAGGCTTATAATGACGCTTTGGATCGCGCTGGGAAGTGGATTAAGGAGGTAATTTGGAACTGTAGTTTTTTTGACTATTATTCGTTGTCTTATGCCATCTTTGCAACCTTATCTTGACTTTTCCCTTATATTCCTAAACTAGCCATGTACATTATAGCCTTATCACAATATATTTCTCATCCCCAGACGGAGCCCCAAGTGCGTTCGCTAGTCTCCGAGACGGTAGGCGGCGAGCCCCGCCACGTGGAAGCGCAGTTGTCGCGAGCGCACACTCTACAGAACGAGCTGAGGCAACGAGCCCGCCTGCTGGACACTGCCAAAGATGTGAGTGTACTCTTCATAACTCCTTGTATCCTGGTACTTTTAGCCGACGTTGTACTGATTATAGCAGGGTAGCAGGGTTTTTGTTGGATACAGCCGAGGATGTGAGTACACCTGTGAAGTGTTTATGGTCACCTGGTACCTTGAGTCGACGTGAATGATACTAGAAGCTCCACTAGCCAACTCCTAGCCTCCTCTTCTCTCCTACCATAAGTACCTTAAAAATCATCACGAATCTTCAATCAAACTTTAACCCTCTACTTCTTCCCAACAGGCATGCGACCAATTCGTCAAGTCCCTCGAAGGCAACCTAACACCATCAGAGATCCGTCAACTAGAAGTCCCAGTGCTCGAACTAGAGCAGCGCTACAACGCCATGTCTTCAGCGCTAGGCGAGCGGTGCGCAGCGCTTGAAGCCGCTCTGTTGCAGTGTCAAGGGCTGCAGGATGCTGCTGACACGCACAGCGCTTGGATGCTGAATGCTGAGACGCAGTTTAAGTGAGTTTTTGTTTTGTTCGTTTATAGTTGTGATCATTTATAGCAGAAACTGAGTATACATGACATAGTTTTTGAACTCGCGCGGGTTGTAGTTAAGTACTAACTAGGTTTTCTCAGTGAGTCTCAAAAGATTATGTTGGGTAGGACTGGTAGCCTATGATGTATGTAACAAGTGTATCATTTTGTGGTCTTTAAATAAATAAATATTAGACTCAAAGGTTAGGTAGCTTAGTTGAATTTTTCAGTTTTCCAGTCGTTTAGTTTTGAAAGAAGCAGAAACAAATGCGGTTAAAATTTTAATTGCTAAGATGTCCTGAACTGTGTCTGGCACTACTAGTAGTGCTACAGACAATACTGATATATAACAACTGATAACCATAGCCCAGAAAAATAGTAGTAAAATAGTTTTTAGGGTTGTTTCCCTAACTATCAGAAGGAGGAGTGGTGAATGCAACCCGAAATGAAATGCGTGTTCTTACTTGACCATATTTATTTGCGCGTGAGTGCCAAGTGCGACTCTACAACCGACTGAAGTACAAGTTCACAGATACATAGTTAGTTACATCAATACAAGTGTATGTGTGTGCGTGTACGCCCACAAGTTAATAAATAAGTAATAAACACACCTAACCCAACCTATCCACCACCAGGAACCAACACAAGCCCGCCTCCCTAATCCGCGAGCGTCTGGACGAGCAACTCCGAGAACAGCGCATTCTCCACTCGGAAGTGGAAGCCAAGCAGCCGACGCTGGCCAAGCTGGTGTCCTCGGCGCGGGACGCCGCCACGACGCCGTCCAACGCCAGGATCGCGAAGAAGCTGGAGCAAAGAGCTGAGGAGCTGTATGCTAAGTATGTGGTTTGGATGTTAATGGAGTTGCTTTGAAGGTCCTATAAGCAGTCTTTTGACTTATCTGTACCTACATACGGCAAACATGCTGTAATATTTATTGGGTTTAACAACTACTCTATAATTATCTATCTATCTACTCTGGGTTTAATTTACCGCCTTAATACCGTGTTTCCGTGAACTTAAATCTTCACAACGGTCCAAGAGGCCAGAATACTTTCCTTGGTTAGTTAATGGTCCTTTGCTTGCCCAATAGCAAGCAACGGCAACCATTCGCAATAATAGTATTGCAGCGATATGTTGTCCTTGTTATAATTCTCGCCACCGCTGCTGCTGACAAAAGTCAGTTCATTTATCTGTTAAGTACATATCTCTATATACTTATTAATTTCCCAACAGATACGAGAAGCTCGTAGACCGCTCACTGAAACGCGGCCAGCATCTGGACGAAGTGTCTCACGAGCTGAACACATTCTTGGAGCAAGCGGCCAAATTACAGTCCGCTCACTCAACGCTGAACGAACAGAGCGACGCGAGGGATGGGAATTACGCTCAGTTGGCGCAGGCTAGGTGAGTGAATGAATGAAGGAATGAATGAATGACTGAATGGAAGAATGGGTATCTTTTAGCTCTGAATTAACGAACAGTGACGAATTTCTGTTGTGAGGAGCGAGCGTATAATACCATAGAGCTACCACTGCTCGTTGCAAATCATTAGCTTCAGGAATACTTTTTATATAAGTAACTTTCTATAAACGTGATAACACTTTAAGGACATCTTTTGGGTTTTAAGATCGCAAGGTTTTTGCCTCACATTTCTAATTAATATCCCATTCATAAATTCAGTCTGTTAGATAATCTCTGTCGTTCATGTTACCTCCAGCTGTATGTATTCCTAATAATAAATGTATAAATAACCAACTAACCCCACCCAAAAATTCCAGGGACAACCTAATGCCGCTCCTAGACGAATGCCTACGCAACGGCAAACAACTCGTCGCTAAAAAGGACGTGACAGACACGCACTCGGTCCGAGACAAGATGAAGGCTTTAGAGGGACTTTGGAGGGACTTCAACACGGCGCTAGAGGAGAAACAGAAGCTGAGCAAGCAGAGGGCTGATCAGCTGACGTCGTATGAGGGGCTGAGGAATCAGGTGGGTTGTTTATGAGGGATTTTGAAAGGTAGTTTGCAGGGAAAAAGACACGGTTTAAATAATTGTAGTGTGCCTTGGAAGGATACACGTTTACACAGCTAACAAGTGATTTATAGTTGGTTTTGAAAAAAAATTCGACCTAGAAGACGCAATCTACACTAAACACCATTAACACACATTAAACATCATCTTGAAAGAGTTTACGTTCCCAATGTAAAAGGGTCTTGACAACAAAGTGATCCTATAAAGGTTCCTGTTTTTAGCTTTTGAGGTACTGTCCCTAAAAATTTAAAAATACTTCTTTGTTGAGTACTCAAAGCAATAGTTACCTATAAATATTTTTAAAGTTATCATTACCCCAATCCCCAACACTCATTATTCTCCCAAATCTAACCCTCTCCCCCCACCAGGTCCTCGACTGGCTCAAGTCCAAAGAGACGCAAGTGTCGCGCCTGCAGCCCGTGGCCGTGGACCTGGACGCCATCAAGCAGCAGCAGGAGGAGCTGCGACCCCTGGCCAAGGAGTATAGGGACTACGCCGTCACTATTGAGAAGGTAAATGTAACTTGTATGTAGCGGATATACACGGGGCGGATGTCCGATGCTGATTTTACCATTGAACATGAGTAGCTATAGTTGATTCAAAGGTGAAATCAGGCCATAAATCCTAAGACTATCAGCTAAGACTATCAGCTTATAAAGCGACCACGTGACACACGAATTGCGCATTATTGACTGCCACGAAGAGTCAAACCTCGTTTCTTTGTCTCCCATTTATAAACCTTTTAATGAATTAATCAAACCATTTGCAAGTTATATCCATACCATGGCTAGAGCAAAGAATCGCTCGCAACTTAAGTACCAACAAACACACTCCACCTCCCACTATAACTTAACCACCACATCTCCCCCAGGTGAACGAAGCTGGCGCCATCTACGAAGCCCTGACCCGAGGCGAGCGCGCCGACAGCCCGCACCGCAAGCGACACCTGTACAGCCCCACCAAGAGACAGACGCCTAGTGAGTTATACTTCTTACTAATAATATACAGGGTGTTGCAAAAAGGGTATACTAAGCCAATACCTACCATTCTGATTTCATTACGGGCTTACATAAAACATGATGTACATAGGATTCGGCATAGTAAACGCCCTAAGTGTTAAAGTGGTTTCCCCATAGAATTCCTGATAATGTAGCTTTCTATGTGTGAATGTGTTTTGTCAAATAGATGGATAGACAGATAATTATTTGTAAGATTAACTAGCTTTTCCTAAAAAGTAGCCTATACGTTAATCCAGGGTGTTAGCTTACAACCTACATAGAAATTGCTCCAACCGTTTTCCCGTGAAAGAGTAACAATCATCCATCAGTCAATACTAAGTAGGTAATTTTCTAGGATGTTAAATTCTACATAGTGTTGTTACAAAATGTACAATTGTTACTATGTACATTTGCTTCAAAAACTATAGGCAACACTATCACAACCACTTCAATGTTGACATCGAACTTAACAATAACCTCTTCCATCCCCAGTTCGTTCCCTGGACGGGCGCTCCCCATCCCCGACTAAGAGCCACCTGCTGGCCAGCCCGGGGTCTACTCATTCCGCTTCTAGCGGGTTCTCGTCGCGACGCTCCAGCCAGGACGGCTTCCATCTGGAAGGTAACGTAGCGTGGGACACCCCTGCACTAGTACACACAGCTCCCCCACTAAGAGCCACCTGCTGGCGAGCCCGGGGTCCACTCATTCCGCTTCTAGCGGGTTCTCGTCGCGACGCTCCAGCCAGGACGGCTTCCATCTGGAAGGTAACGTAGCGTGGGACACCCCTGCACTAGTACACACAGCTCCCCCACTAAGAGCCACCTGCTGGCCAGCCCGGGGTCCACTCAATCCGCTTCTAGCGGGTTCTCGTCGCGACGATCCAGCCAGGACGGCTTCCACCTTGAAGGTAAGAGCTGCTTTGTATGTCCCAGGTTTGATACCTAGTCAGGGCCAGTATTTTTTGAGGCGATTTGATGTTAAATGTGTGAGTTACGTGATATCTCCAACCTGCATTTGTTTTAGAATGTGGCAATAACCACCCGGGCTGTGTGTGTATATATTTTACCATTACCAGCTAACCAAGCAAAAATAAGGAGTGGCACAAAACTATCCATCTACATTTATTTATATTATATATGTTTATGATAGTAGAAAGTCTAGCCCTTGGGCTATAATTTTCATGTGGAATCTTTTTAACAAGTTACACATTAAACAACAATTTTTTCGAGAGATTGTTGAGTTTTTTCATACAATCCGATCTTATCTTCATTTCTCTAACCATCCACTATGCTTCCATAACAAAGGTCAACGTTCGATTTTCTCTGTGTTCGCCGACCGGCCTTTAGGTCATTTAATTAACTATAGCTTTAAATTTCCTTTCAGAACTATCCCCGGTGCAACAGCAGCTCTCAGACATCAACAACCGCTACCAGCTCCTCGGGGCCAAGCTGACCGACCGCCAGACGGAACTGGACTCTCTGCGCGAGGAGCTAAGGAAGCATTTGGACAGTCTGCGCGCGCTGCACGCTTTCTTGGATAAGGTGGGGTTTTTGACGTTTAGTTTTACGTTTACGTCTCACAAGCATTCCGGGAATGTTGTTCCTTTATAATTCAATTACCCATTATTGGTATTTTATGCTATCCCTCGCCTTGATCACTCGCTCGCTGGACCTTGCAAGAAGTGTCGATTTTTACTTTTCAAAAGCTACTGAAGTGTACCATGTAATTTTAAGAATATATATCTCACATATCCTCAAGATACCCATTTATTTACATAAACAAAAACTTACCTGTATACATCTACATAACTGTTTGCCAGATAAAAAGAAGCCTATGTATTGATCCAAGTTGTCAGCCAACTCTAACATACGCTGTCTAACATTCTAAATTTCATGAATATTTGACGAGTAATTTTAACGTGAAAGAGTAACGAACATCCATACTCAAAAACTATAGGTATTTGTACGATTAATAGCTTGATTTTAATGTTAAATGATTGTTCTCAGGTCCAAAGGCAGCTGCCTAAAGACGCGATCCCGACGACCAAGGACGAGGCTGATAAGACCATCAAAGCGACTCGCTCAGTTCTGGAGGAGATGTATGAGAAACAGAGCCTTCTCGACTCTACCAAGACTCAGGTACTTAGAGAAAGGAATATTTACATTATTTTATATTTTTTAAATTACTTATTTATCAAACATACATGCAAAAACACTGAAGAACCAATAACCGTTGCTTGCTGTAATGCAGATTTGAAACCCCACATTCCACTCAGGGCAAACATTCGTGTGATGAGTGATTTTGTTTGCCTTATCTCTGAAGCTTTATAAGTATTATACGTAGCCATCTGACTCTCATATAACACAAGCAGGCACCTTCTGCGAATAGGGTCGCTCAAGTTTTGAGTACAAATGCCGTGTGTAATAACTATCCCTAAGAAAAACCCCCTCTCACAGAAGGATTCGCTATAAAAATATGTTATATTCTATTCCCAGGTGAAAGAGCTCCTGAAGCGCAAGCCAGGAGTGCAGGGCGCTGACAGGCTACATGATGAGTTAGAAGACGTAGCTGGACGGTGGAAGATGCTGCATGACCATTGCAAGGACAAGTAAGTATTACATAGTAGATTTTTTTGCATTATAGGTTCAAACAACGCTGGTAATCATAATATAGGGACTAGTTCCACTTGTAATAAATTAATATCGTTATACACGAAGACTATTTAAATAAAATAATTATAAAACTACACAAGTTTCAGTTAGTTGCCATCGACTCAAAATGAAGACGCATAACGATTTTTCTTTTGCTTAGTGTGTCCGTGACAAACAAACTAGCTAGACCAGGGTTTGCCATCGTGGTGAAAAGATTGGCCAACCGCAGTCACTGATTACCTAGAGTGCGCCATATATAAAACCTAAAATATCTCTTCAGTAACTTAACCTATGTATTACATAACACTGTAAGGGCATTCCTGTATTAGGACACCCCGCTCTTAGTAAACCACTGTTGTATGCAATATAACGATTTGTATTTCATATCTAACCAATTACCCCTTCCAGGATCCGCCTAATGGAGGAGATGAAGGACTTCCACGACACGCATGGCAGCCTGGCGCAGTGGCTCGGGGCCAAGGAGCGCATGCTGACCGCACTGGGGCCTATCTCCAGCGACTGCCGCATGGTCAGCACTCAGGTCGCACAGGTGAGACTACTGATCCGGCTCGAAGGACCAATAGATTATTTATACACAATTTTCGCCACAGCAATCTATCCGTCTCCAGCTTTCTTAGTCCAAACAGCATTAAGTCGACCTGATTGCATAAATAAACCACAACCAGCTAGCTAGCTACCTTGGTCGGTATAGAATTAAAGAGAGCTTACAACTCTCAAGCTATGACGTCATTTAATTTGACTTATTCCTCTTCTGGTATCTTAAATGGGACCTACAAATGCCTTCTGCTAAACAAAAGCTGGAAATCACTTAAAGATTGAACTCAAGTTTGAGTCCTCCCAAAAACACCAGCCCTACAACACACAGACTAACCATCCTACCCCCGCCTACCCACCCAGGTGCAAGTGCTCCGCGAAGAGTTCCGCACGCAGCAACCTCAACTCACCCACTTGGAGGACGTGACGGCTTCAGTACTGCAACGACTGGAGCGAGCACCCGATGCGACTACGCTTAAGAACAAACTGCAGGCTGTTAAGGACAAATGGACTGAGTTGTTGGAGAAGTGAGTATTGATTTAGTTAGTTAACCTCTCAGGCGTAGGGACATCGTATGTACGAAACTATAAGGTGGTAGGAACATTATGGGTTCCATTTTATATTCATGATGACTGTGGTGTCTTGAGTGAATATTGACCTTTTGCAGAAGAAGCAATTAAAAAGTCAATAAAGTATATGTATAATAGAATCAAAGGTTTAAATACTCCTCCGTATACAGAAAGTCGCTAAAATTGCTATTGTTAAACCAATCACTCTATGAATTATATTATTTTTGCTGAATAAACTATCGGTTGATTCACCAGCCATACCTAATCCCCCTTCATCAACAGGCTAGAGCTATTCTGATGACCTATAAAGTCATATTCTACTCTAACCCACTCTCCACTCCACAACAGACTTGAACAACGGGCAGAAAGCCTAGGCGCGGCGGCCGACACGTCACGCGAGTTCGACGCGGGGCTCAACCGTTTGCGAGACGCCCTGCAGACTATTGGAGACAAGCTGGATGATGCTGCACTGGACAAGGAGCCGGAGGAGCAGCTGAGGAAGATTGAGGTTAGTTGTGATGATGCGGTTCGACCGATTTCGGTCACGGCGACCGTTTCGAAGATCAGACTCATCGCTCGTGCACTCGCGCGGGCGTGGATGTGGCTCGTGTAGCCTATGTATAAAGTATTATATTGGACATAAGCGTATTCTACATTTAACTTTACTTGAAGTTTAAAGTGCACACGCCGCTGACAAGTTTACCTATAGCCTTAATCCCTACAAATATTATTTTTTTCCGTACCAAACTACATTCTTGAAAATTTGCGATGCTTAGAGTTGCAATTATAAAAAGCGCCGTTATCTTTAGCACCCTAGGTCGCTAATACAAATGCACGCCGAAAGTCACTCTGTATAACCTTCCAGACTAAATTTGGAGCGGCTGTAAACGAACAAAAAGCATATTTACCAATACTTATTTACTTTACATTTGAATAACATCAAAAAACTAACTTAAATTTCCCCCCAACAGAACCTAGAGCGTCAACTAGAAGGCCAACGCCCTCTGCTAGCCGACCTAGAAGCAGCCGGTGCCGCATTAGCCGAAGTGCTCTCAGACCCGGCGTCCCGGCAGGACATCCAGAGCAAGCTGAACGCCGTGTCAAGACAATATGATAACCTGCAGAGGAAGCTGGACCATAGGAAGGCGGAGATTGAGGCTGCTTTGAGGTTTGTTGTTTTGGTTATTTGTTAGTAATGAATACTGCGAACTGTTGAGTCAAGCAGACATGCCATTGACGTTATCAACGATCATCCTATAAATAGCGTGGCATAACTGTTCAGACTTTGCCTTAGCCATTTTAGATTTTGCCTTAAAAATATAGCTTACAAAAACTTATACAAATACATCGTCATCAGCCCGTAATACTTTACAAATACCTCTCTTAAGGAGTGCCACAACGCCCACAAGTCTTCGGCCTTCCTCATTCAGGGCCACCATCGGCCACCTGTCTAAGGTCGTCATTCCAGTTAGCCGGAGGGCTGCCCACGTTTTGCTTCCCTGTTCGTGGTCTCCATTCGGGAACTCGTTTACCCCACCCATTTCCAAACACACTTATATCCCTATTCAATTCTAACCTACAATTTCCCCTTCCACCATCCAGAGACGGCCGCAATCTAGAAGAGTCCGTAGGCCGCACACTGGGCTGGCTACAGACTTCGCTGGGGTCGTTGACCTCTCGCCTGCAGGTGTCAGCTGATAAGGAGATACTGAAGCACCAACTGGAGACCCACGAGCCTCTGTACAGGGAGGTCATGTCGAGGGAACACGAGCTTATCATGCTGCTGGATAAGGGTGAGTTTGGATTGAGGGGTACTTTCTAATTCTGAGGGTTGATACTTTAGGCTGAGATTTTTTCAACTAAAACTTTAAGGTCAGGAGTAGGTATTTATGCCGTTTTCGGGACCGTCTATACTACATGATAATAATATCGTGTAAGGCGTGAAAAAAAGGATGCTAATGTAGCTATATCCGTTTGAATCCCTTGAAATCAGACACAATAGAAATCCATTGTCGTCAGGCGCCATATCGCAACTTCGAGACGCAAAAGGTTAAATTCGTATGACACTAATATAAAAATCAATGTAAGATTGTTCATTGCAATCACAGTTGGTTCCATTATAAAATTTGCTCAGGTTGTCGTTTATTAACCTGGTAACGGTATCTTCACTGATGAAACCCCACCCCATATACAAAGTACTCCATCTAACCATCTAAAAGGTTGTCTGGCAGAGATTGCTTTAAGCAATAAGGCCGCCTCTTTGTCCTATTCTATGTACAAGTTGTATTTTGAAATATTTTCTGTAATGGTACAAAGAGTTACTATTCTATTCTATTCTGTTCTAACCCCCATCTCCCCCCAGGTCGCGAGATGGAGAAGAAGCCGGCCCACCAGAACCTTCGCAAGGACTTAGACCGCATCCAGTCGCAGTGGGACAAGCTGCGCCGCGAGGCGGTCGACCGACAGACGCGGCTGCAGGCGGCTATGGTATGTACTTGCATATAAGCATAAACAATGCAGCGATTACAAGATTTTTGAACCTCCGTTAACGTTGCGTATCGTAAACTGTCACTGTCAAAATGTAAGGCAAATTTGTTAGTTCCAAAAGTGACTACGTTGGCGCTACTTTTTCCATATGTTTGAGTAGTATCGTACAACGCTAGCGTATTGCCACGTTAGCCTGTGATAGGGGCTCTGCATGTAAAAGTAGAAACAAAATATTTGTGGCGACCAGAGAAATTAAAGAAACTAACATAGGACTATGTTCTATATGCTCACTATTATGCTCATAGACCATAAAGTTAGTCTATTCCAGATAGTTTGTGGTTAAGACCGGTAACTATAATTTTCTTCTTTGACATTTAACGTTAGTGAAGTTAATGTCTACTAATATCTACCTATCACAGCATATCCCAAGCCCTTAAACCTTAACAAAACCCTGCAAAAAACCTCACCAATCTCTCCCCCTCCACAGGAGCACTGCCGCAAATTCCACAAGGCCCAGGAATCCTTCCTCCCGTGGCTGACCGAGGCCGAGGGCCGGGCGGGCGCGCGCCGCGCCGCCGCCTTCACCAAGAGAGAGCTGGAGGCGCTGCTGAGGGAACTGCAGCATCATAGGAACGATATCTGGAAGAGGTAAGTGTCTTCCTTTTTAAAACGTGGGTAAAAGCCAGAAATTCTTGGTATTCTCCGGAACGCCGAACTCAGGCAAGCTTTCATCAGCTTCAACTGTCTGACTTCACCAAGCGAGAGGTTCGAGAGCGTTCCACGTTTCAATAGCAGCTTTAGGCAGCGAAATATCACGTCGGAGTCACCACTTTAGATGTAGCAAATGATATAGAGCCGCTATTTTAAGGAACTCCGACCGTAATCAAGCTTTCCTTAGCCTCAATCAAAGGCGTTCCACGCTTCAATCGTAGCATAAGGCAGCGAAATATCGCGTCGGGGTCACCACTTTGGATATAGTGAATTATATATAGCTGCCATTTTAGATTAGCTTCTTTATTAGCACAGCATATATGTAGTACAATAAACCGTTTGAGTCGTAGAACAAAACTTGTTCAGAATTATCACCCGAGTCACCCCTTTTCGGCTGACTATACCCCTTTTTGTAACACCCTGTTTAACCCCTAAACCGTCCACAGGTCTGGCGAGTTCGAGAACAACAAGACGCTTGGCGAGACGTTCATCTCGGCGTGCGATGTAGACCAGCAGGTCGTCAGGGTGCAGCTGGATGATATGAAGGAACGATGGGACAGGCTCAACAACGGTATGTTGACGTCACTTCATACTTGTGTCGTAGTTCACAAGGGAATAATTTTACTGTATGTTACTTAAAATATCCTTATAGACTAGCCCCCTTATTCATAGTTTGCGAACGTTTTAGCTATTGAACTGTTCTCTAACTTTTCTATTAATAACGGGGTAGGAACAATAGATAGATAATCCTATGTCTGTTCTTCA
The DNA here is from genome assembly GCF_932276165.1 of Plutella xylostella. Lineage (NCBI taxonomy): Eukaryota > Metazoa > Arthropoda > Insecta > Lepidoptera > Plutellidae > Plutella > Plutella xylostella. The sequence continues at coordinate 7,631,484 of NC_064000.1, read as the reverse complement.
TAATTATCAGCCGTATAATTGTCTACTGCTGGACATAGGTGTCTTACGGAGCGCTGCAACACTGACTTTGGAATTCCTCATAGAACTATTATTGACTTACTGTCTTCCCAATCTAGCGGGCCTGAACAGATTTTGTCTACCCAGATTTTTCAACAGCCGATCCCTGCCATTCATATTTTTAGAGCACCTTAAATAACGATATCCTAATATCTCTGATATCAGAAACTCAGGAGAATATGACAACCTCATCATACCTTACTCTTGAACACTATAATACCTGATGAATTAACCCCCCTATTTCCCCCCCTACAGAGGTGCTCCAACAGATCGAGTACCTAGAAAGCACGGCGCGCAAGCTCAGCGACTTTGCAGACAAAGTCCGAGCGGTCGAGACCCCACTGCAACGCTGCGAGGAGCGGCTTGAGGAGGCTCTGAAGGCTGCTCCGGCGGTGGCTGTGGAAGCTGTGGCTAGTTTAGCTGATAGTATACATGCTTTGAAGGCTCCTCTGCAGGTATGTTATTGAGCTAGGCGCATAGAAAAAGAAATAATATGGAAATGGCGGACGGACTCATTTTTATCTCGCCCCATACGTATCACTGTAGTACTCCTTCCTACTCTCACGTATTTAAAGGCTGCCATTGAACATAGTTTCTTTATCTGCTCGAGCTATTCTGTGTACTTATAAAACCATATCCACAGTAACAGTATTATCAATACTATCGCTTTGAATGTATCATCACCCGCCAGTAATTGTCCACTGATGGACATTTTAGGCCTCTGTCTCTTTGCATTTATATCGGAACAGCTTATGAAGATTCTGAGTTTTCTGCGGGCTCATTAAGCTCATTTTCATTAATTGTAATATGAATTTATGTATTTATTCTTTATTGCACAAAAGTAGTTATGTACGGTGGCCTGCGCCTAAAAGTATACAGGCGGAGTTTTTAAAATAGCGATCTCAAGCTCACATGCTGCTCAAGCACATCCACATAAACACCACTGCTACACACATCACACACAACACGTCCCCGGATTTATAACAGATGTAGCTGGTCCCTTCATCATCAGGAATCGCTATTTTAAAAACTCCGCCTGTATACTTTTAGGCGCAGGCCACCGTACAATCAGGTGGACTTAATGCTAAAAGCATTTTCAATATCACCGTCATCATCAGCCAATCATTAATTAACCTCTAAACCCATCCCCTACAGAGCATCCACGCCGCCGCCGACGACATCGTCACCCTAGCCCTAGAGTGCAGCGGCCCCGACACCGCGTCCCTGGCCAGGAGTGTGCTGGAGGAGGAGGCGCGGGGCCTGGGAGACAGACTACATGACCTGGAGGCACGGGCTGAACAGGCCAAGCATGACCTGGCTAGGGCTAACGCGAAGCATACAGATTTGAATGTGAGTGGGTTTTTTTTAAGTTGAGGTGCTTTTGGAGGAAGTTTAGAGTGTTCTGGAGGAGGAGGCGCGGGGCCTGGGAGATAGACTACACGACCTGGAGGCGCGGGCTGAACAGGCCAAGCATGATTTAGCTAGGGCTAACGCGAAACATACGGACTTGAATGTGAGTGGTTTTAAACGTGTCGAGGTGCTTTTGGAGGAAGTTTAGAATGTTCTGGAGGAGGAGGCGCGGGGCTTGGGGGATAGACTACACGACCTGGAAGCACGGGCTGAACAGGCCAAGCATGACCTGGCTAGGGCTAACGCGAAGCATACGTTACGGACTTGAATGTGAGTGGTTTTAAACGTTTTGAGGAGCTTTTGTAGGTCGTTAAGACTTCAACTTTACCTTCGTTATGTGAACATCTGCTGTTTAAACAGTTATGGAACAATAATTCGGTTAAAAAAAAATGCGATGTTATATTGTTGTAAGATCAACTTCAAGTCCTAGAATGCATGTCCAATTTCCTGTAATCTACAAGTGCTCTGACATTAATACTATCCTCTTTGAACTTTTGTGTTTTGTTAATAATAAATATGTATACTTAATATATCATAATTTAATAAAACTAAACCCAACCTTATCCCCTCTACAGGAGAAAGTGAAATCCCTCTCCCACGACATAACATCCCTAGAAAAGGAACTGGACACCATGAAAGCGCCAGGCCGTGAAGTGAAGGTCGTCAAACAACAACTAGACGACATAGGCCGTTACTACAGCAAGTTGGAGAAGGCTGATGATGCCATTGGAGATGCAGCGAGGGATGCCGAGCTGTTGGCCGATACGTATGGTGATAGTGGGAATGTTAATGCTCAGGTTTGTACTGTTTTCTTTTTATTTCGGCTCTTTTAGCCTTATTTTATCTTATTTAAGCTCTTCTGTTTTGAGTATCGAAAGTAAAATTGAGTTAATATGGTTTTAGAATGCTTCAGATTCAAAAACAACGACACAGGAGCCTATGTAAAATGGAGGTGTTCCTCAAGGATTCATTCTAGGACCACTTTTATTTATAATTTCTATAAATTTTTAAAATTCCTACTTGCCCAAACTTGTAAGGATGAATCCAAATGACAATTTGAATCAACCCGCATTTGATAACTCTTCAGCCCATGAGATAAATAGTCATATTACCTATCAAGTGTACTTTCCTATTTAAATTCCCGTTGTTAATAACATAATTCCCCACACCCAGGTGGAGAGCCTCCGCAAGCAGCTGGGCAAGCTGGACGAGCGGGCGCGAGCCAAGGAGCAGGAGCTGGACGACACGCTGAGCAAGCTGGAGGCCTTCTACAAGGCTTACGACTCGCTCATTGATGATATACAGGAGGTAAGGGGATGAGGAGAAGGTGACTTATTATTGTTAATTAAAAAAAGAAACTTTACTCAAATCTAAGTTTGACCATTAGTGGGCATGGCTATTTAATTTTGTATTGCCTCAATAAGTTATGGGATCTAAATTCCCATACTTATTTATATTAAGAGTTAGGAGCTGGACGACACCCTGAGCAAGCTGGAGGCCTTCTACAAGGCTTACGACTCGCTCATTGATGATATACAGGAGGTAAGGGGATGAGGGTGATTCGTGGTTGTTAATGATAGAAGACTTTGCCAAATCTAACCATTTTCATCACCGTTCTCATTGTATTCAAGTTCAAAACAATTATTAGAACCATGTTTCAGTAGCCCTATTAAGGTTTAAGGTTAAAGATACATTGACAGCTTTATTACCCTAAAAATAATATTTCATTGATGAACTCATTACTGGAACAGTATTTGTGGTAACCGAAGGACTTACGTAACCGCTGCTTTCAGTATGAAGTATTCCAGATCAATCAAGTTATACAAGTTATACTACCGGAAGCATAATCAAATACTTGATATGGTTTGTATTGATCTATCTGTGCCCTTAGTCACCTATTTACGATAGGAAAGGTAGACAGCTATTTAATTAGAACAGCAGCGCTAATTCGATCTATTATTATTGTGTACAGAAATAACTTCAGTCTATTTCTAACTGTATAGAAGACAACATCCAATGCTGTATATAGTATGTTCAATATTGTAGTATATGCAATATTATTTTCCACACACCATAGATAGCAATTTTAAAAGCAAGCCTATTTATTAAATTAAAATGATATGAAAACAATAACATGTCCATTCCTTTCAGGCGTCAGAACAAGTGCGCATGCTCAAGCCAGTGTCCTCAGACGTGGACCAAATCCGCGCCCAACAGAAGGACTTTGCGGAACTCAAGAAGCGAACATTGGAGCCGCTTGGCGCCAACGTTGGCCAATGCAACAAGATTGGCCAAGCGTTGGTCAGGAGTGCCCTTCAGGGAGTCTCTACCCAAGTGCTTGAGAAGGACTTGGAGAAGATGAATGATAAGTGGAATACTCTGAAGGAGAAGGTGAGTTTCTCTTGTATATTATATCAAATATATTTCCTTAAAATTTTCCGATTATGCAAAAATTCGTAGTTATAAATCGATGGTCAAAGAGAATACCGTAGCTGCTTCCAGAAATATAATACGCCATCAAAATCATCACTTGTAAAAAAGCCAAGACGCGTAACTCAACTGTAAAAAGATGTGAAATTCATGCAATACCAAGTCGGTTTACCTACTTAGATACCTGAAGAACACATCACGTTTAATATACCACATTGCATGGGTGATATAAACTGGCGAACCCTTTAGTTAGACAATAGACATACGAGTAAGCATTGCATCTCTTTCCCTCACCCTTTCCCTCTCAGATGAGCGCTCGCCACTCTAAACTGTTTATACAATACTGGAAGTTCCATTTTAGCGGTCAGAGCAATGGTCGAACCATGCATCTCTTTCGCACCCTATACTTACGCATCGCCCATCCCCCTCAGATGAACGAGCGCGAGCGTCGTCTAGACGTCGGCCTCCTCCAATCGGGCAAGTTTGCCGAGGCTCTGTCGGGGCTGGAGAAGTGGCTGAGTGACACTGAAGACATGGTGGCCAATCAGAAGCCGCCGGCGGCTGATTACAAGGTCGTGAAGGCACAGTTACAGGAGCAGAAGGTGAGGATTGTCATTGTGTTACATATCGTATTAAACAGGACAGAGAAAACAGAATATATTTGACGAGGATCGTGAGCAATATTGCCGTTATATAAAAAAAAAACTTTTAAGCCTTTTGTCAATATTAATTGACTGCAGTATTGACAAAAATAATGGCTTTGATAAACAATACTACGATCTAAATTGAGTGTCAATGCAAAAGAAACGTGTCGTCAAATAACACCTCCTTTCTTCCTTTCCAAGCGAGCTCTTATTTTGAATTGGTTCTGTTAGAAAATTTTGACTTTATTCATTGGTACAAAGATTGTAAAGTAAAGTAAAAATGTTTATTTCCTTTAAAAATATACAAGAGATGGTGATGTACTGACCCCCATGCATACCATTGTCATTGGGTTATTTATCAAAATTTACCATTGCAAGTTTCCCATTAGAAATATTCTCCAGATAACTTTATCATTAAATCTTTACCATTAAAACATCAGCTTCAATATCAACACAACTAATCTCCCCCCTTCGCCCCAACAGTTCCTCAACAAGATGCTAGCGGACCGGCAGCACTCGATGTCTCACCTCTCCGCCATGGGCAGCGAAGTCGCCGCCGGCTGCGCCCCCGCTGAGAGACAGGCCGTGGAGGCCCAGCTTAGAGGCTTGATGGGGAGGTTTGATGCGCTGACGGACCACGCCAAGAGACGGATGCGGGATTTGGACCAGGCTATGAAGGTACGCTTTTTAGATTTAAACGTTGGTTAATAAAGAGTCGAGCGCTTAAAATTAAAAAACCGACTTCAAAAAACCACTAAAATGTAAGAAATAATTTGTGGTTTACACAAATTCTACTCGTATGAGACAGTACAAATATACCTAAGCAGGAACTGTTCTCTTTTGATGTTGGTGCGGTGACAAAGTAATCTGAAGAAATATGGCACCAACTTCAAAAAAGAACAGTTCCTGCTTAGGTATATTTGTACTGTCTCATACGAGTAGAATTTGTGTAAACCACAAATTATTTCTTACATTTTAGTGGTTTTTTGAAGTCGGTTTTTTAATTTTTTTAATTATTATTTTATTTTATAGTTTTTAGTTTATTTGCAATATTTTTCAATCAAAAGTAAGGTGCAAATGATACCAAAAAGTCCTACTAATCAATACGAATCATTCAAGCCTAAACACGAAGTAGTTGCTATATACCGTTGAGGAGTTCCCCTGACTGCCTTCCGTTTCCATCATCAGATCAGCTCAAGGTCACCATCATATTTTTTTGTTATAAGAACTATATTTACATTCTTAATTTCATTAGAATCGGTTAATATGTGCCCAAAATGGAAATTCATACCCTGTTTTTACCCCTTTACCCACCCTTGGGGGTGAGATAAAATTCTGAAAAAAAAATGGGACCACCTGGGAGCTCAACCCAATACAACAAAAAAAGAATTTTCAAAATCGGTCCATAAACGGCGGAGTAATCGGTGAACATACATAAAAAAAAATATATAAAAAAAAAAAAAAAAAAGATCCCGACGAATTGAGAACCTCCTCCTTTTTTTGAAGTCGGTTAAAAATGTGCAAGCTAAAGTGGGAATAAAATGAACCGGCGACCGCTACAATATCTACTGAATCACAGTCGCTACTCGCTAGTCCCTAGTCGCTAGGAGACAGGCCGTGGAGGCCCAACTTAGGGGGCTGATGGGGAGGTTTGATGCCCTGACGGACCACGCCAAGAGACGGATGCGGGATTTGGACCAGGCTATGAAGGTACGCGAGGTTTTGGATGCTGATTAGTTGAATTTGGTAGTTATTAAAGAGTCGAAATAGCGCTGAAAATGAGCAAGCTGAAATGGCAATAAAACGAACCGACGACCGGTGGGGTAAAACGTAACTATGGCTCGCTGGGCCGAAGCGACGAGCTTAGGTATAAAAGGCATAATGTTGTCTGGGTGCGAATATTTGCATGAATATTTCGTTGGAGTTGTAGCTGTCTCGAGCGACTTAGCTCGCTTTACTGACATGCAGATATAGGACTTTTAACGTGCTCGTCTATTGATGGATCTTATATATCGTGACATAGTATCGATTTTCACTTTCATTCAAACTAAAAACCTAAAATCGATTTCCCGACGACAGACTATTTTTCAACAACTATGTTCTAGTTAGTGTAAACACTATTTAACCTCCTTCTCCCCTCCCCAGGTGGCCAAACAGTTCGAGGAGCAACTCCAACCGCTACTCGAGTGGCTGTCGCTATCAGAACGCCGCGTGACCGCGCTGGAACTCGTGCCCACTGATGAGGAGAAGATACAGCAGAAGATCAGGGAGCATAAGGTGAGTTTACTAGTGAATAGATGCCGCTACATGGGGACCAAAGTCTTTATGTCGAGATTCGTTTCCATAAATACGGCGATGTGATTGGTAGAACGCATTGAACGAGTTAATCGATAAAGAACCTTTTTACCGACCGCTGGACGAAACTAAAACAGTGGCTCGCGCTGGCCGAGCACCGCGCTATATTTTATTTCATAATTGCTTATTTAACTGTGAGTGTCCATTTGCGCAATATACCAGGGTTGTTATATTTATGGCAATCTATCTTTTTCTACAATCTTTCCAATAAATCATTTTACTACTCACCATCAAATGTGAGCATTATACAATCACGAACCTATACCTAACCCTACCCTACCTCCACAGAACCTCCACGAAGACATCCTCTCCAAGCAGCCGTCGTTCCAGCAACTCACGGAGACCGCGTCCACGCTCATGGCGCTGGTGGGGGACGACGAGGCGGCCGCGCTCGCTGACAAGCTGCAGGCAGCCGCTGACAGGTAATACGAGGCCATAAGAAAGAAAGATTGGGCATTGTTGCGTAAATAAACACTTATATACCATAAGCAACTCAACTAGTCCCATATGTAGGACTTGTAAGGAAGTGGATGAGACGATTGAAGATATGCTGTTAACTTGTCCATCTACAACAGAGACGACATTATCTATTCTTGGACCAACAGAACGCCTATCTCAGCTATTGCAACACCCAGGCTTGCTGCTCTAGTTTACGTGGGAGCTAGGCTGGGTGAGCTGAAATTAAGAGGATATATACCAAGGTTCCACTCGAGAGAGACACGTACACCACCTTGCCCCCTCAGAGAATAGAATAGAATATCCTACTCCCAATTCTGAAAATAGCCCTATATTCTGACCACCTTGACTGACCCCCACCCTACACCCACAGATACCAAGCCCTAGTCGAGGCCTTACCATGTAGCACGGGGTGCTATTAAGACGTGGCAAAAGTTCTCCGTCGCGTAGTGAGCGCGATGCAAAACTTTTGAAATGCGCCCCGTACTAGCCCTTCTTGACCACCTTGACTGACCCTCATCATTCACCCACAGATACCAAGCCCTAGTCGAGCACAGCGAGGCAGTAGGCCTACTCCTAGACAGTTCTCGCAAGGGTCTCCGCCACCTGGTCTTGACCTACCAGCAGTTGTCAGCTTGGATGGACGCCATGCAGGCCTACCTGGCGAGGGGCAGGCTCCTGCCGTGTCATATGGAGCAGCTGCTCCAGTATATACATCAGTTGGCTGTGAGTTTTGTTATATATATATATATATATATATATATATATATATATATATATATATATATATATATTTTTATTCCTATCTTATTAAAAAACTGGACACACATAAAACAGATCATTGTCAAATACGTTAAGCTGGGTACTGACCAACGTTACGGACTGTAATGTAACATTCCCAGCGAGCATGTTACGCTGTGTTCTAAAAAAGCTCCTCGTTGCTCGCTGGTTTCCCCGTAACACTACGTACTGACTGCACGAATGCTCGCTGTGTAACATGACACCTCGTAACGTTGGTCAGTTTCAATTTCAATTTCAATCGTTGTACCCACTTTCATACGAGTATCAGTCCATATACTTAATTTTGAATTTGCACTAAGCTACAGTTTAGTACCCAGTAATATTCTGAAATATTGCAAACGGCATTGACACTGGAACTTTTTCATTGCTCGTCAGTGTCAGAGCTCGTCAACTGTACAATGTAAATTGTAATTGATATTGATAAAAAATATGATTGATATCTTTCTTGTACATTACAGACCACGCATTACGAAATTGATTTAGGTGCTCTGCCAATTTCATAAATAATCTTATTTCAATTTCTAACAAACCATTCCCCCCCCCCCCACAGGAAAAGACCGAAGAGATCGCCTCCAAACAAGAGGAAGTCGACTCCACCGTGGACTCTGGCCTCGAGCTCATGAAGCACATCTCCGGAGACGAAGCCTTACAACTGAAGGACAAGTTGGATGCGCTGCAGAGACGATACAACTCTCTTACGCAACAGGGCTCGGATATGTTGCGGATTGCGTCTGAGACTTTGCCGCTGTTGCAGTCCTTCTATGACAATCATACTAGGTAAGAATACTTTTTATTGAAGAGTAAAATAGATGGTGCATATTGCTCTTACGCAACAAGGTTCCGACATTTTCGACATACATACTGGTAAGAATATAGCTTCTCATTTAACTTGGCTAGATAAGAGCGGTGTCTGTCTGTATGTATGTATAAAAGGGTGAATAAGAGCGTTGCAGTGACGATAGAACTCTCTTACGCAACAGGGGTCGGATATGTTGAGGATTGCGTCAGAGACTCTGCCGCTGTTGCAGTCGTTCTATGACAATCATACTAGGTAATTAATTCAATTTGCAAAGACGCTAAAAATATCTTACACAACAGGGCTCCGTCAATTCCGTTGTTCAAACCAATATAATCTTTTTCGTTCGACCGGTATTCAATTTAATTAAATATATTTAACCTTTGTGCCACGGTTTTCTAAACTTAATCGATATCTTGATTTTACGAAAACCCCGAATTTCTGAAAGCCGTAAAACAATAGCTGTGCTTGCCTAATTCATGACCATTTTAGTTACTCCCGTTTGTCTTACACAACCACTTGTACCCGTATTTATACTTTTTCTCCCACCCGCAGGTTAACAGAATGGATGTCCGGCGCCGAGGCTGTCCTCCAATCGGTCGAGCCTCGCGAGGCAGACGTGCTACGTCTAGAGGCGGAGGTGGCGACGCACCGCGGCATGCTGGACCTGATCAACAGTGGCGGCCCGCAGCTGTGCCAGGTCAGTGTGTGTTGAGAAGCCGGGGTGCCTCGCGAGGCAGACGTGCTACGTCTAGAGGCGGAGGTGGCGACGCACCGCGGCATGCTGGACCTGATCAACAGTGGCGGCCCGCAGCTGTGCCAGGTCAGTGTGTGTTGAGAAGCCGGGGTGCCTCGCGAGGCAGACGTGCTACGTCTAGAGGCGGAGGTGGCGACGCACCGCAGCATGCTGGACCTGATCAACAGTGGCGGCCCGCAGCTGTGCCAGGTCAGTGTGTGCCGGGGTGCCTCGCGACGCAGATGCTAGGAGATGATAATCGAGATAAAATATCTTCAGACGAGTTGGCTGTTTAAACCCAGGTGTTCCAAGGCATTTATTTATCTGGTTTTCAATGATCTTCCAGCATCGGCTACCATAAATAGGTAGGTATCAATGACCGTTATACATAGTTGTTTCGGTCAATCGTAATGTAAATCTACGCCTATCGAGGTTAGCGATTATGATGATGTCATAAATGTGGCCGCCCGTAGTGCACTGTTAAAAATAGTATAAAATTATTATCCTGTGTTTCGTTAAATCAATAAATTAGCATTCTATTCCAATCTAAGAGTGACTCGCCAAACATTTAATCTATTACTTGCTTCTTTTGACAGCATAGTGTCAGAGCAAGACAGCAATAAATCTAAACACCCAATCCCCCCACAGATATCCCCCGGCGAGGGCGCCACGCACATCGAGGGCATCGTGACGCGCGACAACCGCCGCTTTGACGCCATCGCCGAGCAGGTGCAGAGGAAGGCGGAGAGGCTGCTGCTCAGCAAGAAGGTTAGTTCTGAGGTCCCGCGTGGGGTATGCGGGGGTGCATTGAAAGAAGGGAGGAATGAAAATGTTTATTCAATGCCAAGGAAACTAACCAACTACCTAGCTTTGGAATTCCAAGCCGCTAGCCGACAATCGAATATAATGAAATCAAATTTATCACGACTCATTCACAGTGCTTATTCAGTAGAACTTCTGTATCTCGAATCTCAAGGGAGATGTCTAAAATTACAGTTATACCGTTTCCCACTTAAAAGTTCAATGAACCTACATGGATTTTATAAAAGAAACAGTTTTTATTTTCGAGTTGTCCAGGTTTTTACTTACAAAGGCACTTGAAAATTATGTGTCATATGGAATATGCTATTAGTATATTAATCTAACCTACAATTTCCCTCCCCCAGCGTTCCCTCGAAGTCGTAGGCGACATGGAAGACGTACTAGAATGGCTGCGAGGAGTCGAAGCCCAACTCAGGGAGGCCGAGCCGCCATCTTGCGAGCCCAGTCTTGTGCGCGCGCAGCTGAAGCAACATAGACCGCTGAATGATGATGTGGCGGCGCAAAGATCCAGGGTTAGGGAGCTGCTTAGCCAGGCTAAGAAGGTGAGGAAATGGGCTATTTGGGGGTGAAAATTTGGTCCGGATCGGGCTACTGGTTTTTGTAGTTATGCGCAATGAAAGTGTGTAAAACATTGTTGACTTGATCGCTAAAGGTGTACAGACATAAGATAGTTTAGGGAAATACCATAGCATGGTGGAAAAATCTTTTATGCGTACCTAGTAACTAAATAGTTTGTAAATATTCAAGAAAATCCTTTTTTCAAAGCCTATATATATAATATAGCATTGACGACCGAATGGCGTAGTGGTTAGTGACCCTGACTACTGAGCCGAAGGTCCCGGGTTCGATTCCCGGCTGGGGCAGATATTTGTTTAAACACAGATATTTGTTCTCGGGTCTTGGGTGTTGATATTTATATTTAGTATCTATCTATCTATGTATTTGTGTAGATATATCAGCTGTCCGACACCCATAACACAGGTTCTACCTAGCTTGGGGTCGGATGGCCGTGTGTGAGATGTTCCCACATATTATTATTATTATATTATTATTATTATAGCAAATAGTACATATTTTGGAACTCGATTTTATTTCACCCATTTTTGACGCAACCATTGTTCCTCTACACCTCGCACATTTCTCGACCCAACCATCTAACCCCTCCCCTCCCCCCAGGTCCTCCGCGAAAGCCACTCATCCGAGGAGACAGCCGTCATCCGCTCCCGCAGCGAAGAGCTCCGGGAGACCATGGAGGAGGTGGCCACGCTCAGTGCGGAGCGGGGAGCCGCCCTGGAACAGGCCTTGCCACTGGCCCAGCACTTTGCTGATACGCATCATGAGTAAGTTCCTATTTGTGTCACTAGATGGCGGTGTCGTCGCCGTTGTACATCGCGGTATGGTTTGGTTTCACATTCGAGGCTATATTCTTTGAGTCATTATTGAAATGAGGGTAAATTATCTATGACAATGACGGAAGATGATGATGAGATGATGGGAGACCATGGAGGAGGTGGCCACGCTCAGTGCGGAGCGAGGAGCCACCCTGGAACAGGCATTACCACTGGCGCAGCACTTCGCCGACACACACCACGAGTAAGTGACGGTGATGATGATTGAGGTAGTGATGATTGATGATACTGATACGACTGCAGAGAATTTAGATACAGTGTAGGACTGATCTGATGAGTTCAAATACCAATCCTACATAATGTAAAATATTATGTAAAACATCGTAAATTATTATGTAAAACACTTCAAATCACAAGTTCAAATTATGTTTGAACGCGAAATTTGTAACCCTGCGTTAAAGTTCCAATGCGTTCCTTGGTCATCAATGTCGAAGGTAGATAGCCACATCCGCATCGGACATGCAACTGCTAATCAACATATTTATTATGACCATCGATCGGCTATCCTCACCATAAATACAGTAATTCATCTAATATCCTTATTTCCTCCCCCACAGCCTATCGTCCTGGTTCGACGACATGGAGAAGCAGATCCAGATGCTGTCGATGCCGGCGCTTCGACCCGAACAGATCGCACACCAGCAGGACAAAAACGAGGTAATGTACGGTGGCCTGCGCCTAAAAGTATACAGGTGGAGTTTTTAAAATAGCGATCTCAAGCTCACATGCTGCTCAAGCACATCCACATAAACACCACTGCTACACACATCACACACAACACGTCCCCGGATTTATAACAGATGTAGCTGGTCCCTTCATCATCAGGGATCGCTATTTTAAAAACTCCACCTGTATACTTTTAGGCGCAGGCCACCGTACTATTACTGTTTGTGTGCTACAGATGGGGCTAGTTATGTTTTGATCCGAAGTTTTTGTGATTAGTTTGGTATAAAAGTAGATTATTCCAATTTATTCTTTGTTTTTCAGATATATGTATTCTGAAATTGATTAAAAGTAACGTTTATTCAAATAAAAAGACAATTACGTCCTCCTATGGAATAATTCTAGCGGTGTCATAAAAGTTATCTCTATCTGACATTGCCTCAAACATTATCCCCTACTGTAACCTAAATTTGTAGATCGATATCACATACCACAAGCTAAACTTTCTACCATTAACCCCTCAGATGCTGCAACAATCGATCGCCGGCCACAAGCCGATCCTGGACAAGCTAGTGAAGACAGGCGAGGCCCTAGCCAGACTCTGTGGTGATGAAGACGCCAACAAGATCCAGGACATCGTGGAGACGGACCTGGACAGATACAACGCGCTGAAGGCTGAGCTCAGGCAGCGGCAGTTGGAGTTGGAACAGGTGAGGATAAGAAGCAATATGTGGGAGTGTCTTTGTAAAAGGATGGGGGGTCCCTCAGGGTAGCATACTTGGACCAGTATTGTTGCTTATCTACTTCAATACACATAATATACAACATAAACTAATAGAGTCTTATAGCGCATACAAATCTGGTAACAATACATCATCAGCCACAAGTATGTAAATATGGAGTCCCACGGGGTAGCATACTTGGACCAATATTGTTCCTTACACAATTTTTTATATTGAAATCTCAATATGTATATGTTTTACTTATACTGAGGATATAATCAATTCCAATATGCTCTGCAACACATAGCATCCATTTTCTATGTCTAACAAGTTATTCCCTATTAATTAACATTATCCCCTTCCCCACAGGCGCTACAAGAGTCGTCGCAGTTCTCGGACAAGCTGGAGGGCATGCTGCGCGCGCTGGGCGGCGCCGCGGACCAGCTGGCCGCCGCCGAGCCCGCGTCCGCCCATCCGCCCAAGATACAGTAAGTTTTAGGGTCAATTCAGACGTACCATAACCACGCCGTGTGGTCGGGCGTATATTTTGTATTGACAAGGAATAATCCAATTCACACGTGCCACATTTTGCCGTTGATATCGACCACCTATGTAATACGACCACATCGCAAACACATCGCAACCACAACGCAACCACATCGCAACGGCAACGCCGCCACGCGGCGGCGGCACCGCGGCAACCTGTTCTCCGTATTAACTGCACACGACGACGTGGTTACCACATCGCAATGACAGCGACAACGCAACCACATCGACATTTTGTCGCTGCCACAACGCAACTGCAAAAAGCCGCTGTCACACTATTCACACGTAACCACAGCTTGACCACATTATGTCGCTGCGACGTGGTGTGGTTGTGGTACGTGTGAATTGACGCTTATGCTTAATAGTACGGTCAGGGGCAGAGAAACCTGACCCGCCTCTCATAGTAACAATGCTTCTGAGGGGGGTCAGGTTTCTCGGCCCCCTACAGAAGGTCTAGTACGGGGCGCATTTAAGACGTGACAAAAGTTTTGCATCGCGCGCGCTCACATCGCGCAGCCTCAAGAGCGAGCGCGGCGGAGAACTTTTGTCACGTCTTAATAGCGCCCCGTGCTAGCCCTACAGGAGTCGTCGCAGTTCTCGGACAAGCTGGAGGGCATGCTGCGCGCGCTGGGCGGCGTCGCGGACCAGCTGGCCGCCGCCGAGCCCGCGTCCGCCCATCCGCCCAAGATACAGTGAGTTTTGTGCTAAGTAGTACGGTCAGGGGCAGAGAAACCTGACAGCCCTCTCATAGTAATAAGTTCTGAGTGGGGTCAGGTTTCTCTGCCCCCTACAGGAGTCGTCGCAGTTCTCGGACAAGCTGGAAAGATACAGTGAATTTTGTGCTTAGTAGTACGGTCAGGGGCAAAAAAACCAGAACCCCCCTCTCATAGTAACAATGCTTCTGAGGGGGGTCAGGATTCTCTGCCCCCTACAAGAGTCGTCGCAGTTCTCGGACATGCATCAAGTCATCGCGCATCCGCCCAAGATACAGTGAGTTTTGTGCTTAGTAGTACGGTCAGGGGCAGAGAAACCTGACCCCCCCTCTCATAGTAACAATGCTTCAGAGTGGGGTCAGGTTTCTCTGCCTGTTTTGAAATGAAGAAATTGCCATGTAGCTGTATACGACGATTTTGGATATGCCCTTGGATCACTCTAACCAACCATTTCCAAAGTAGCGAGGCCAAAATAAGTTCATCATTGGTCCACACGTCCAAACGTGCATCATAATAATATTATTTCCACAGTCCACACATTGCAGGCCTTTTTCTTGTTTATTCACTTTCACACTACGGTACCTTCAACAGGCTAATGAGCGGTAGTTTACCAATAAATAGTCTTTATATTCAGCTTTGAACTGCATATGCATATGCTTATTAAATGTTGTTAGTGCGGATCCAAAAAATGTGCTTCATCCAGAGCAAGCGATAAGACATTTTTTATGCCACCCATTTCCCAACCCAACCTAAAGTAACCTCTTTCCTCCAGGGACCAAATCGAAGAGAACAACGCTCTAGTAGACGACCTAGAGAAGAGGACCGACGCATACAACGCGGTTCAACGCGCCGCCTCTGACGTCATCAGCAAGGCCAACAAGAGTGACCCGGCCGTCAGGGATATCCGGAACAAGCTGGACAAACTGCATAAGTAAGTTGTTGGGGAGTTATAGGCGCCTGGTACTTTTGGGGTTTGACAATGGTATTACTTGCTGGCTAGGCTATGATGCCTATGATGCCGGTATTTCAGGGCTGGCTAATTTTAATTGGTTTGGTGGGGATGCAGATATCTGCCATAAAATATTTCATAAGTTACTTCTCTGAGCATTATGATGCCTTGGTACCTACTCATCCAAATGTAACACAACTTTAAGTTAGACTTTTCCTTGACTCACTGTTTTATTTATTTACTTTGGTACTGAACCTTCGTTAACATAATTGCACAAACTAAACACTATATTTCTTCCTACAGACTATGGGACGACGTCCAAAAGGCCACAAAAGATCGTGGTGCGTCTTTGGACAGCACTCTAGAAGTTGCCAAGAAGTTCTGGCAGCAACTGAACGCCGTCATGGCGACCTTAAGTGCTCTGGAAGACACTCTGTCGTCTCAGATGCCGCCGGCAGCCCAGCCCAGGGCTATCCAGGCCCAACAGCTGGCGCTGCAGGAGATCAGGCATGAGATCGACCATACTAAGCCAGAGGTGAGACTCTTTTGGTTGTATGTTGGCCTGGTACTTTTGGTATTTCAGAAAAAATACTTTTTGTGATTTTTTTGTTTACTGGAGAATAAATTGGTGTCTTCAACAGATTTATTAAATTAAAACTAAAGTGTAGAGGTATTTTACATGATGAAGTGAAGACTTATCAGTTATAAATGAATAAGAATCCTAATATTCACTATTGGACCTAAACATTAATTAAAATTTTACCACAATCAAGTACATTACCCATTAAACCTGTAAATCTAACCCCCTTCAGGTGGAGAAAGTCCGCAAGACCGGGTCAACCCTCATGTCCCTATGCGGAGAGCCGGACAAACCTGAGGTCAAGAAGCACATCGAAGACCTAGACTCAGCCTGGGACAACATCACGGCACTGTACGCTAGAAGGGAAGAGAACCTGATAGATGCCATGGAGAAAGCTATGGAGTTCCATGACACTTTGCAGGTATGTTTAAATTACATGGTACATAGGTGCATCGTTTGTAAATAGGAAGATATGGCTTTGAGCCATACGTGACGTCAAATAACGAATCTATTTATAAAACGTAAGCAGAACAAAATCATACGTTACTTTTCTGTACTACTAATGTTTTGCCTGTCATTTTCGATGCGTTTCTTTATTGATGCGGATTACGTATGAGCCCTTAAAAACTGTATGAAGGAGAAGACAATGCTACGTCGCATCGCATTCTTTTGTTTAAGCTAAACTGAGCGACCAAGCAGATGGACCAGCATTCAAAGTAAAATCAGTAATTTTTCTACTTATTACATTAATTCATCCTCTCAATCGTTCACTCAAACATCTCCCCATCTCCACAGAACCTGCAACAATTCCTCGACAAGGCTGAAGACCGGTTCTCCCGCATGGGTCCGCTAGGCGGTGACATCGACGCCGTGAAGAGACAGATCTCGCAGCTAGCCGCCTTCAAGCAGGATGTAGACCCGCATATGGTCAAGGTTGAGGCTTTGAACAGGTATGTGTTGGGTTTATTTATTCTATTAAAAATACAGTACAATTCCCACATAACCAATATTTTTGGTTTGAATGTGGATAAAAGAAAATGGTGTAGGTGTGTGTTGTTTGTAGGTGTTTATTGAGTGTTTAATAGAAAAATACAGCATTTACAGCAGAATAGATTAAGATTGTTGCCGTAAAGCGCGCAAATATCATAGCATAGATGACATGTCGCTATTGCAAAGCTGGCATATAAAATACTTAAAAGGTTATCCAGATATTGAAGGGATAAGTGTATTATAGTCGACAGTCTGTAGTGTAGTAACATTATTTCCCAAGGAGCGACACAACACTCTGTCCTTTTTAGGGTTCCGTAGCCAAAATGGCAAAAACAGAACCCTTATAGTTTCGTCATGTCCGTCTGTCCGTCTGTCCGTCTGTCCGTCTGTCCGTCTGTCACAGCCGATTTACTCGGAAACTATAAGTACTACAGTGATGAAATTTGATGGGAATATGTGTTGTATGAACCGCTACAAAAATATGACACTAAATAGTAAAAAAAAGAATTGGGGGTGGGGCCCCCCATACATGTAACTGAGGGATGAAATTTTTTTTTTCGATGTACATACCCGTGTGGGGTATCAATGGAAAGGTCTTTTAAAATGATATAAAGTTTTCTAAAAAACATTTTTCTTAAAGTGAACGGTTTTTGAGATATCAGCTCTCAAAGTCGTAAAAAGTATGTCCCCCCCCCCTCTATTTTTATAACTACGGGGTATAAAATTCTAAAAAAAATAGAGGTGATGCATGCTAATTAACTCTTTCAACGATTTTTGGTTTGATCAAAGTATCTCTTATAGTTTTTGAGATAGGTTGATTTAACTGTAATATTATATTTGCTGCTACGGAACCCTTTGTGCGCGAGCCCGACTCGCACTTGGCCGGTTTTTTTCATGAAATTTCAGTATTTCCCCCGATTCTAACAATGTTTTTCCCTGAATATCGACATGTGTTTTCCTACCTACACCTACTAATATATTTTGTATGTGTTTTCCTATGCAACCTTTATCCGTGGATGAAAATCAGGGGATTAATGAGGCAAGACATTATACCGTAGTGTTTAAGAGTTTTCAGCTTTTGTTTAGCGCAAATCGTCTGATATTTTAGAAGAATAAGATATATTATTAAACTAATGCTTATAGCAGCAATGTCGTGTGAAATATTGTAGCAATAATAACAAGCATGCTATTTTCAAATAGCTGATTTAAAATGTAAATAATACATAATGAGTGTGAAAAATGCGTTATATTTTAAAAAAATGACATTTTCTGTGATAGAATGCGACGATTATTGATTATTATACAGAGTTATGTATAAATGGTATACTCTTACTAAGCCGAAAGGTTTATTCCAGTTTGTAAAAAAAACTATTTGGTTCAGGTACGGTCAGCGACAGAGAAACCTGACCCCCCTCTCATAGTAACAATGTTTCTGAGAGGGGTCAGATTTCTCTGCTCCATCTGTCTGTACTATACTACTTTTGCAACACTCTATAAATTTCTTTGACCGTCTATCACTCCCTCCACTTCAATCCCCCAAATCTCCCCCCACCTCCACATCACTAACCCCCACATACCTCCACAGACAAGCGCAGGAGCTGACGGAACGCACCTCCTCGGAACAGGCCGCCGCCATCAAACAACCGCTGACTGAGGTTAATGCGAGGTGGTCTACGTTGCTCAGGTTTGTACATAGTAGCATTTTATGTTTTTTACCCTGTAGAACTAGGGTAGAATTTAGGGTACGGATTTGTCTAGATCGAGAAATTCTTTGAGGAAATTCTACCCTGTAGGTATAGGCTCCACTTCTGCATAATTGCCTTTCACGCAGGCAGTTATTGAAATAATTTTACTGCCAATTCAACTTACATAACAATAAGAGGAATAAGATCAGTCACTGTCGCTAATGCAGACTGGCCAATCCATTCACAATGACAAACCCTAATAATCTTCCTCTGGTGTTTGTCACCAACATATGAAGAAGAACGACTTTTAAGACCATTTCTTGAATGAATAAAACTTCTTGATTCAAGTTTTTCTAGCAATCAACACTTTCTCATAATTAATTAATCTTCTTCCCCAGGGGCATGGTGGAAAGGCAGCAACAACTGGAGAAGGCTCTACTCCGCCTCGGCCAGTTGCAACACGCTCTACAGGAGTTGCTGACGTGGATACACAACACCTCGGAGACTTTGGATACTTTGAAACCAGTGAGTATCATTATTATTGTTTGTACCCTAAGTACACTTTACATTTACAACAACAAAATCTTTTACACTTTCTTCAGTCATGTTTAGTCGTTTTATGTTAAAAAAAATATTTCAGAAAAAGTAAAGTTTTATGTATAAATAGGTACTTAATTACAATAATTCGATAGCTGATTAATTTCATCGAAGCTATGAATCAATCAGCTATCGGAGTATGTTAATACGACGGCCACTATTTTGTTCACAGTGGAACTCTCTGTAATTGTACTTAAACCCATTTAATTAACCCTCACTTCCCCTCCCCAGGTGGCCGGAGACCCTCAGATCCTGGAGGTGGAGCTGGCCAAGCTGAAGGTGCTGGTGAACGACATCGCGGCGCACCAGGCCAGCGTGGACACGCTCAACGACGCCGGCGCCTCCATTGTGCAGCAGGGAGATGGTAGGAACTAATGTCCATTAGGCTCTATCTCCTTCTTCTTCTTCTTCAGGTGCCATCTACTATCGTAGGTCGGCTATCATTATGACTGGCTGCTCTATCTCCAGATGGTCCTATATCCAGTAGGCCGTCTGTCCTCCAGATCATATCTCCAGTAGGATCTATCTCCAGTAGCAGTGACACCAGGCCAGCGTTGACACGCTCAACGACGCCGGCGCCTCTATTGTGCAGCAGGGAGATGGTACTAACAAATTATAATTATAATAATAATATGTGGGGACATCTCACACACGGCCATCCGACCCCAAGCTAGACAGAACCTGTGTTATGGGTGTCGGACAGCTGATATATCTACACAAATACATAGATAGATAGATATATACTAAATATAAATATCAACACCCAAGACCCGAGAACAAATATCTGCCCCAGCCGGGAATCGAACCCGGGACCTTCGGCTCAGTAGTCAGGGTCACTAACCACTACGCCATTCGGTCGTCTATCTCCACTAGCTCTATCTTCGCTAGCTCTATCTCCACTAGCAGTGACACCAGGCCAGCGTAGACACGCTCAACGACGCCGGCGCCTCTATTGTGCAGCAGGGCGACGGTACGAACTAATTATACATATGCTCACGACTGTAATCCCCGAAGGGGTGTCAGAGGTGACTCGCAAGTCACCCACTTTTCGCTGTACATTTGTACTCACGTGATCGCGAGTCGTATCGCCGTTTTTGAATGAGTACAATGCACTTAGAGTACACATCTAGAATCTATATGTGCAGGTTTCCTCACGATGTTTTCCGTCACCGTAAGGGCAAGAGCACACGGTGCGTTGCGGTGGCGGTGCGGCGCCGGGGCGGTTTGCAAACAAAGTTTTTGTTGATTTTGTGAAAATTATGGAAATAGATTAAACTTTACTTCGCCACTTTGGTCTGCATCAACACCCTCATTCGCCTTCTAAAAATTGAAGTGAACTGCAGTTATGTTTGTGTTATGTATCTGTGTTTTTTTAAGTAGAACAAATAAACCTTTTATCTATCTTTCCACCTAAACCCTAACCCTATTCACAGACGAAGCCAGCGAGACAGCGGACAAACTCGCCACCCTGAACAGGAAGTGGCGCGAGCTGCAGCAGAAGGCTCGCGACCGGCAGTCTGAGCTCGAAGACGCGCTGAGAGAGGCTCAGATGTGAGTAGTAGTGTTTTTTTAATAGCCTTATTTGTGTCCCACTGCTGGGCAAACTCCGCAACTTTGGACCACTCAGGTAGAAACTTGATTATTAGTGTACAGTAATGGTGTGCAAATATAATGTGCCGCACAAACCGCCAAAGAAGTATTGTAGGTTTCTCAATTTTGATTTTGACATTGTACAAAAGTGTATTGCGAAGTATTTATGAAGTCGACCGTACAAGAATGCAGAAATATTTTTCTTATTATGTCCTTCTAGCTAAACGACTAGATAGCTGAATTGATATCAAAAGGCTTACTTACCTACTTTATTGAAAGCCTAAATTCCAAACGTTAAGTAGACCCATACTGTGTTACTAATAAAATAAAAGTGTAATGTTTATTACTTCTATGAGGACACCCAACGCTGTGGCGTATTCTTTTCATTAAGCTTTCTCCTCCACAGTTCATAATTTTCTATACAATTTAATTACCCCACTAATCATCCCCTCATCCACACAGCTTCAACGCGGAGATCCTGGACCTGCTGTCGTGGCTGAGCGAGGTGGACGGCGTCATCGCCGCCTCCAAGCCCGTCGGGGGACTTCCCGAGACCGCCACGGAACAGTTGGAGAGATTCATGGTATGTAGGCGTGGGACGCCCTCCGGTCCACTGGACCGTTGACGTAAGACAATATACAGGTGGCCAGTAGTGGCTTTATGAGGAAGGCTGACGACAGTGTGTTACCGCGCTTCTGATGAGAGACGCTTACGGTCTGATGATGTTAACCACTTCATCATCAGCCATTAAAGCCAGTGGTCACTTTTAGCTCTCTGTCGTTAGTTTGTTGTGACGCTAGAGTGTCATTTTGGCCGCCTCTAAGCCCATCGGGGGACTCCCCGAGACAGCTACTGAGCACTGAGCAGCTGTCATCATCATTGCCATCATTAGCCTGTAAACGTTTATTGCAAGATAAAGGCCTTTTTAAAGGCTAGCTGTCTATGGTAGTTCCAGCTTGCCAGCTTCGAAACGTGTGGGAATTATATGGAAATTATTCATACAGCATCATAATATACTCAGATTTTTATATCCAACCACTATCAGCTGGCTCTCCAGAATAGCCAATTCATCGACCGGCAAATGACATATTATAATGCAATAACAAGAGTCATCTTCCTGCAAGAAATTTGGCACTCGATCCGAAAAATAAAAACCAGCTTTGAAAACTCAATTTCCCTTCCCCCCTAACAGGAAGTCTACAACGAGATCGAAGCCAACCGTCCCAAGGTCGAGGCGGTTCTACAACAAGGCCAGGAGTACCTGAAGCGCCAGGAACGGCCGAGCGCCGGATCGCAGCTGCATCACAACTTGAAGACGCTGAAGACTAGATGGGATAATGTTACTGTCAGGTATGGGATAGTGGGTGTTGGTGGCGAGTGGCGAGTGATGAATGCAGCTATTTTGAGTTTAGCACTGTGCGTATTTCGCTGTTTGAAATTCATCTGGGTAAATATGACATTCCAAATACATGTAACTACCTATGTTTTGAGTGTGAAAATATAATAATTCATATTTTTGCCTCATTATAGACGAACAGACACAGCAAATAAGAGTCCACCAAAACGATTCAATTTGACCCAAACCATATTTAATACAATAGTTTATACCGTTGGAATAGTGTCATTTTGCCCAAGCACACATAGCCTTTATCATGTTTGTATGATACAGAATGTTGCGAAAGTGGTAAAACAAAAGTTGTTTACAATGACCCCCTGAGTCATGCCCTTTAGGCTTAGTATACCACTTTGACAACACCCGTTATGTATACTTTCACCAACTAATTACTATTACCTCTCTATATCACAACTTGCCACTCAACCCCACAGGGCGTCAGACAAGAAGATAAAGCTGGAGATAGCCCTCAAAGAAGCGACGGAGTTCCACGCGGCTCTGCAGGCCTTCGTGGACTGGCTGACCCGCGCCGAGGAGACGCTGCTGGGGGCCAAGCCCGTGTCCAGGGTCATGGAGACGTTGCTCAGTGAGTTGTGAAAATTGGTTTAGCAATAGCATTGCACGAGAGGGTTATTCTAAGAGACCCTTCGTGGACTGGCTGACCCGGGCCGAGGAGACCCTGCTGGGGGCCAAGCCCGTGTCCAGGGTCATGGAGACGCTGCTTAGTGAGTTGTGAAAATGTTTTTAGTAGTACTAGAGGACAAGATAACTATTGAGCTTTGACTGTTTTAGGCATGAAATTATTAGGTTGAAACTTTTTTAAACGGTTGTATCTTACCTTCAATGCTGGATGGGGTACACGAAGTGACGTAGGTATTAACTGTACTTTAAATACGTTCGGCGCACCCTGGGCAGTCAGATAACTGATGTTATTCTGACTGGCTACCTAATACTTCACCACAGGCAAACAGTCGTCTGCCACAAGAATATTTTACTACAAACCGAGACGAGAAGATGTCATAAATAAATTAAAATTATTTTCAACAAATTTGTTGAAAGAAGGAGGAGTGTTTTGTATTCTTGTTTTTCCTACCTATCTATAATATTGATGTGTCTACACTATTTCTACTACTCTGCGCTGAAAATTTACCGCTAACTTCTCACCCACAGCCCAAATCGAGGAGCACAAGACCTTCCAAAAGGAGGTCTCCACACACCGGGAGACCATGCTACACCTGGACAAGAAGGGCACTCACCTCAAGTACTTCAGCCAGAAGCAAGACGTGATCCTCATCAAGAACCTGCTGGTGTCAGTCCAGCATAGATGGGAGAGGGTGGTGTCGAAGGCTGCTGAAAGGACGCGGGCGTTAGATCATGGGTTCAAGGAGGCTAAGGAGTTTAATGACATGTGGTGAGTGGGCATTTTGGTATTTATTTTTTATAATAATATAGAAACACTTAGGTATATGTACACGTTAACCTGTCTTTTGTCTAGGTTGGGTAAGCTAAGAGTAAATAGATTATTCTTTTGTCAATTTTTTTGTTATACAAGGGTATTTGCCAATGCACTTTGTAATACGTACTCCAAATTAGTCTGAACTTTTGTGTCGGTATTTGTGTATCTTACCACAAACACTAGTTGTGTAAAACCAAGGTTTAAAACTTTAAAGTAACATAATTCAAGTAACGTAACGTACTCCAATAAACGTAAAAGTTTTAAACATAAGTACCTGACTTGACAGATCAATTAAAAACATTTAAAACTTACCGCGTTGTCTGTAACCGCCACGCAAAATACCATTCTCTTCCCTGGTAATAAAGTCCTCATTTCTCCCAGGAACAACATCATGGGCTGGCTGTCGGACACGGAGAAGCAGCTGGACCAGCTCAACGCCGAGCCGAGTGTCAACGACCCCGACAAGATCAAACAGAGGTATGAACTTTATTTAACTACGGTTTTATTACTTATTTCATTTTCAGCAACTCGTTAGCTCGTTATCAAACTCGTAGTCCGGAATCCGGTTCGAATCCCGGCGCTGACATGCACCAATGCGTTCTTTGGAATTAAGTACCTACAATGTAGACCATCGCTCTTAGCAGATGAAGGAAAGCATCGTGGGGAAATCTGCACATCTAGATTCTTGATATGTACCCTAAATGCATTGTTCTCATTCAAAATAGAACAATGACATGTCTCGCGAACTATCACATGAGTACAAATGTACAGCGAAAAGCGGTTGACTCGCTTTCGTATGTAACTTTCACTAATGAAATCCCTCCCCAACAGGTTGAACAAACACAAGGAGTTCCAAAAGGCTCTGGCGGGTAAACAACCCCTTTACGACCAGACTATGAAGACAGGCAAGACGCTCAAGGACAAGGCGCCCAAGACAGACGAGGTCACGCTGAAGAACATGCTCACGGATCTGAAGAGCAAGTGGGCGTCTGTCTGTGCTAAGGCTGTTGACAGGTGAGGGGTTAAAGAAAGTGGTAGAAGGATAGAAGGGTTTAGTCATAATATTTGGAGACAACTCAAAATCGGCTATCCTAACCCAAAATAGGTGGAGCCTGCAATATGGGTGACAGACATCTTGGTGTTTCAAATGTCTGGATGAATTCAAATGGAGCTAAAGAAACCTGAACTGGTGTGTTTATCGCTGATGTATGAAACTTCTATTCTGCCCCAACAAAACCGGCCATACTACTTTTCTATCAAACTATAATACGCGCCATTTTGTACACTAAATCTATGATAGCACATATTACACTCAGTGCCTTTTTCACTATGTCTGGTTAATGGCTGCCTGTGGGATAAAAGACATGCTGTCACTGTCATAAACATCAGCATGTTTTTTATTTTATTTTTATTTTATTTTATAATATTTGGAAAACTTACAGCTACAACACAATATGAACATATCAGGTAAACAGCTACTAGCCAATTACAAGTTCCCACATATGGTTCCAATGGTAAGGATTGAATTCTAGAACCCATCTCTTCGCTATTCAGCGCTGAGACCGGTTCCAGAACTCAATCCTTAGTTATTATACCTAGGCGTTACACGACACCAGCTGTAACACACACTAATACCAAAACACTAATATCTTTACTTAAGGGGATCCCTAAAGCTAAAATGCTAAAGTCGGCTTTATATACTTGATTAGATTGGAAAAACGGTGGCTTCTATCACATTGATAAAAATTTATTTTGTAGCAGAGGGTATACTGAACATGTTAGTTGCTTATAAATTGGTGCAGGATTATAATAAGTATGTTAAAAAAAATTGCAAACACACCATGTCTTTTGCCATTTTTTGACTTATTATGAAAAAACCCTCGAAATCAGAGGGCCCATTTTCATGGAATCTTATATGTATGTGTAGGTAATTAAATTCTTAACAAAGTTACCTTAAAGAGTTGGATTTAATGGACCAGAAGTCAACTTTTTTTGCAAAAAACTAATAAATTCCGGTTTAAAAATGATGACACCGTGACAGATTTCAGATTTCTTCAGTCGTCGCCCTGGTGGCGGCCTGTTAGGAGCGATACCCACGCCATTTTATTTTTTATCAAATATTTCACAAAAACTGATTAAATCAACAAATTATGACTACAAGTATTATAATACATATGCATTTGCTATGGAAAGTTAATTTTCTAATCATTTTAGATGCAGAAAAGCCGAAAATTCTTAGAAAACATTTCGCCTTTTCGATTTGTTTACATTTTTTACTATAGAGTTACAGATGCATAGATAAAGGTAAACATTGCACATAATGACACTTATTAGATTCTCCGAATAAGAACTATACGGTCAATGCAGTATGCCAAAGCGCGAGCCTGTTTATATTCTGAGGGGTAATTTATTTTATTTTAACGGTTGTGTATGGTAGGTAAGCTACACAATATACAGGGTGTTGAAAAGTAAGTTCATAATTTGTTTTATTTGAAACCAAAAACCGTAGTTAATTAAAAATATATATATTTTAAGATGTGGTAGTCTGTACACTACAGGTTGTTAAAAATAAGTAAATATTTTTAAAAATTGAAGATCTAAAATTTACATAATTTTTTAAATCTATTTAACAAGCTTTGCAAAAAAGCGGTTAAGTGCGACTGTATCTCGCCATGAAAAAAATGAAATGTTTACTGTAACTATGAATTTTATGCGTTACAAGTGGAATAAAATACCGCATAATATTATGTACAACTATGTAAGAGCCTAGTTTTAAAAAAAAAACTCATAAGAAAATATTAAATACACAGGTTTTTTAACCCCTGAAGGAAATAGAGGGGTGTTATAAGTTTAAAGTAAGGGCTGAATTTATTTTTTTTAATTAGGGTTATAGGTAATGTATATTTTTAATGATTTTTTCAAATAGATAAATGTTATACCATTTTTAAATTGCCATAAAATTACCTATAGTTATAGTTATAGAAAAGGGCAGGGCTACCAGTGCCCATTCGCCACTGCAACCTAAAAGATCTATAAATTATGACTCCCCATGCCGAGTCTCACTCTACAGGCCCAGGTCTTTTATAAACCTGATATGACCTATACAGGATGTTGCAAAAAGGGTATACTGTGCCGAAAGGGTTTGACTCAGGGGTTATTCTGAACAACTTTTGTTCTCCAAGTTTTGGAAATTCTTGAAAAATAAATTCGGTCTCTATAGTAAAAAGTCACGTGATCGAATAAGTTTCTATATGTAAAAGGGTTTTGTTACGTGAATTTTCAAAATTGTAGAAGAAAAGTGGATCAGAATAGCACCTAAATCCACTTTTGGCTAAGCTTTATACCCTTTTTTAAATACCTTGTATAAAATATCGTCAGCGTCACCTTAGATCGTAATCATCGTAACTCCTCGTGACCAAATTTTAGAGGAGACAAAAATACTGTTTTATTTGTAGTTCTAGTTGGCATACTACCCACCTAAAGTTTTTTTTAACTAGCCTAAAAATGATTTGTTTAGACAGTCTATCTTCCTGTTCAACCGCAGCCTGAGTGCCAGTGACTCAATGACTGAAAGGAGGCCATTAGTGCTCCTAAATAAATAAAGCAGGCCTGTAGATTATCTTTCAGTGTACCGACACATCTGATTGCTGTAAGAGCCTGATAAGCTCTTCGAACGAGTCATACCTCTGTGGTGGTACGGTTTCGACCTTTCGGACAGTCAGTTTGGCATCCGAAATGCGGATTCGAATAGTGGGTACAATACTTTGCGTTCGTTCACTGTCGGAGCAGGATAAGAACCACGGGCGAGTTGTTGCGCTGGCTGTTTGCTTAAAAATAGTAACCGCGTTCAACTCTATCCCCTAGAGGGCGAACCTTTAGGGCGGCTCTTGTATACCATCACTTGTCTTCTTATCTGCAGAAAATTGACAGAGGTCATACGTGTCTAACAAGTACATTAAGGATGCGAAAAGAGAGGGTTTGTTTTCACTGAAGAAGTTCAGTTGCGGAGTTCCACAGCGGTAGGTCTTGGACCCCTCTGCTGTGGAACTTGGCATACAACGCGGTCCTGCAAATCAAGCTCGCAAACGGCGTTAGCACAGTGCATTTTTCTAATGTCACACAGGTCGTGAGGTAGGCTGAGAGCCTCCTTCGGGGATGACATCCCAATGATTCAGTACGAAAAAATTGCTGCAGCTGTGCTCGCCATGCAGTGCATGGGCTACTTCCGAATCTGGGGGGCTGTTGCAAAGGAGTCCGTTGCCTCTATACGGTACGGGTTCCGTGCGATCTATGATCCTTCCGGGAGCACCTGTCTTGTCAAGTCGAAGAGAATGGCTCGTATTCGACGCAACCTGCAGTACTGGTGGGATTGGTTGGAGGACAGGACAGCAGGAAGCTGCAGCAGCCGTCATGCTGTGATTCGACGCATAGATGCAAAAAAAAGTTGAAAGTAACTTCATGTTAATAAAATATTAGATCTTAATTTAACAACATAACATTGCAAAAAAAAATTAACATTGTTGAGTATGTTATTGTAATTTACTAAAGTAGTAATAAAAACAAAGGCTTATTGCATAGTTTTCGTTCACGTTCGCCTACATCGCACGTTGTATATGAGAATAAAGGGTATAATTACTAAGTTTTCTTGTTTAAAAATCACGGTTTGGGGTTTAGAGGAAAACAAATGGTAAAATGCGGAATACAGTTTTTTTTTTTTCGAATAAAGAGGAAAACATGTGAATTCAAAAAACGTTTCTATTGACACCAAAGAGTACTTTTCGCCAAGAAAAGTGGAGTTACAATGTTTGCGATCTAAAGTGATGATAGAACTAGAACTTATTTTTTCAGTTCACCTGCTGTTGAGTGAAATCGTAATTAGGTAAATGACTCCTTGACATGAAAATAACTTTTTTTTTATAATCGTTATAACAAAACCGTTTTTTTTAATACAGCAATATTTGTAGGTGTACTTACAGTGAGCAAAAGAGCGCAGCAAGGTGTAAATTTTTTGGTTTTTAAGAAACAAAAATATTATTTCTATCATTACCAAATACACATAAGTACTTTAAAAAAAAAAATACACACTCTCGCCTTGTACTAATGTACTCCCTTGCGGGGGTACTTACATGTTATTATTTTTCTGGTGACCTCCCCATATCCCTTTGCCAGCTACGTAACCTTTTGTGACACCCTGTATATGCAGAGTTCTGCAAACTACTGTTCTGCTTTTGAAACACCAAAAAAAAAACAGGTCGTCTAACTAAAAGGTCACGTGACCAAAAAAAAATTATATGAAGAAGCGTTTTTTTCATGAATATAAAAAATTACGTAGGATAAAAGTTTTTCAGAGTGACGCCTGAGTAACGCCCTTTCGGCTAACTATACTTTTTTTATTACACGGGGGCAGAGTTTAATACAACACCCTGAACTATTAAACTCTGATAATATTTTCGCGATTTTTTTACATTCTGATTTCATTTCCTGGCTTAGAAATAACATCAATAACATGCTGCACACGTAGGTTTCGGCATAGTATTAAACCCTTTTTGCAACAACCTGTATAAATATCGGCACGGGTACGACTTTATATATAATTAATTATTAAATATTAAAAATACTTTCAAATAAAAATAAATATTTTCGTATCACAAAACAATATTACTTACTTAGTATATTTTTAACAAAGTGGCATGTCTTCACTTTTATGTTTTCGAGTACTATGTTAAAATTTCATGTCATTGTCCGTAGAACGCCCCGCATACCTCAACCCCCCCTCACTAGATTTGACAGATTCTGATTTTCTTCCAGCTTTAGTGACAGCCTTAATAAAAACAACTAAGTTAACTAAAACTAGATAAGATAATTAGGTAGACTGTCTTAAGCTTAGACTGACTTAAATTATTTTTTTTCACAAAAGCAACTGTTAGGTATCTATTAACATTACTATGTTTCTTACTGAATGGATCAAACTCTGAATCGCTATAAATTTTATTAAGTGAATTACTCGCACGTATAAAAAATGAATTCTGTCTATAATGGACAACATTTCAAAAAACTAAAGCTGCTATAAATCGAAAACCATTTCGAGATTTAGCTCTCAAGGCCACAAAAAAAATGTTTTTGTATTTTTTGGATGTATCATTTTCGAGAAAATCATAAAATAGTAAAAAAGTGCTCATGACATCATGCATCAGGTGCGATGCATTTTGATGATCAAAGCCTATTAGATTTAAAAACAAAGTAACTGTCACTTTCATTTTTGATTGACGTTGACGTTTTATCGAGTCGTTGTTGTTTATTTGGGTCATTTTCATAAATTCTGTTCTGACACTTTCTGACTATTTTTTTAATTTATCATATAAAATGGTTAGTACTTATTAAGAAATGACCTCTATTTAATATGTCCGAGAGCATGCCACCGCCTACATAGCTGAAAAAATGCTTCTGCTTATTTTTTTACATGATAAGTACCTACTTTGTATTATCAGAAATATCAATGTCATTTGAAAATGACCCATTTGTTGGTTGGCATGTAAACAAAGTTTAAATGTCACTTGTCAGTGTCATTTATGTTTTTTTTCGAGACTAAGGCAATAGACAAAAATAAAAATTGAGCCTAATATGTGATGTCACTTCCGGTTTTAAAATAATTAACTTTAAAGTTAAAAATAACATGCAAAAAATCATGTATATACAAAATAAAAAAATACGGGTCCTCTAATTTTTTATAACCTTTCCGAATAGCTAATAAAAATATAGGGTAAAGAAAATGAAATGTTGTCCATTAGTTTTTATCCGAAAGGTAGCCATTATCCAGACATTGTGAAACAGGGCGTCAACCTTAACTCACATCCATTCTCCCTCAACAGACAACGCAAACTAGAAGAGGCGCTACTATACTCCGGCCAGCTTAAAGACGCCATGTCGGCGCTGATGCAGTGGCTGCAGCGACAGAGGGCAGCACTGGAGGCCGATACCGCAGTCCATGGCGACTTGGACACTGTGCTACAGCTTATTGATGTTCATAAGGTATGTAGGTTTATTATTTATGGCTAAATTCGAGGTAAGAAACAGAGCAAGTATACAATAGTTTACATACATGATTATAGGTTATGTATCATCATATCATGTGGAGAAAATAAAATGGCTTTCATCTGCGCTTTTAGCACGTTAAGAGACGATTCGTAGCGCGTCGTTACGGCAATAGACGAATAGCGTTCGAGCGGCATAACGTACACCAATGGCGTCGCGCGGTTTATCCCAATTCCACCCGCGTCTAACCAATATGAGCTAAGAAAGCTTTCGGAATAAATTACAATGCTACGTATTTGTTTCAGGCGTTCGAAGAAGACCTGCACTCCCGCGAACAACAGATGGAGTCCGTTATGAAGACCGGCAAGGAACTCGAAGCTACGGTACGTTATTAATGGTTAAATTCATGTAAACTCGCTTACTGTCTTAGAAAGATTCGTCACATAAACAAAGACGAAATAAAGGAGATTTGAAAGTTATTACAATCCTCTGCACCTCATAATGCCAACTTTCTTTAACGATTCAATTATTCAATCCAAACTCGTGTTAACTTTCAACCATAATATCAGTGTTAAAACTTGCCATATCAAGAAACTTAATTGTATTGTTTGGGGTGTTATGCATAAATGTATAGGTTTTGTTTGAAAATGAGTAAACGGTTTTTTTAAACCTTACTAAAACCCTCTCATTCCCACTCACAGCTACCCCGCGAAGACGCAGTGAAGATCCGCGAACAATGCGGCGAGCTGCAGCGGGCGTGGGACGCCGTCGTGGGCCTCAGCGAGAAGAAGGCCGTGCGATTGGAGGGCGCTTTGAAGGAGGTATGTGATGTGTTTGTCTGTGGTATACTTAGGTCGGTTAGTGGAAGATGACCACGAATTATCTGTAAAGTTTGGCTCATGAAATGAGATGATCACGAATCATCGGTATAGTTCGGTTCATGCAAGATGGCCACGAATGGCGGCAAATGCATATGGATGTCGAATACCACATACATTTCATATCTGCTATTGTCAAATAGACAAGTTGGGTAATGCTTAGAAATTTGATTAGAAGGCAAAGTGATAGCAAATATCTGAAAACATTTCTTTTAATGAGCCATATTTTAATTTCAGCATGAAAAAAAATTGCCCTATAAATCAGATATCTTTACCTAACTAAGCAGTACCTAGTATTGCTGTATTACTATTCCAACCACATAACTAACCACCTTCCTCCCCCAACAGGCGGAAAAACTCCACAAATCCGTCAACATGCTGCTCGAATGGCTGTCGGACGCGGAGACCCGGCTTCGGTTCTCGGGACAACTGCCCGAGGGCGGGCTGGAGGCGCGAGCCCAGTTGGATGACCACACCAGGTTCCTGAGGGAACTGGAGCTCAAGAAGAGTGACAAGGTAAATAAAAAAATATGTAGCTTGTTAAAACTTCTACGGTTTACTGCCATGTAGTGGTAGATTTTGACTTTTTACGGGTTACTGCCATCTAGCGGTATTATTTGGAATGTGGTGGCTAGGAGATGTGGGTAAGATTCTCGGGACAGCTGCCCGAGGGCGGGCTGGAGGCGCGAGCCCAGCTGGATGACCACACCAGGTTCCTGAGGGAACTGGAGCTCAAGAAGAGTGACAAGGTATGTAGATAGCGATGTAAGACGCGTATGTTGGTTTACTGCCATCTAGCGGTGGTATTTGGAACTTGGAGGTTAGGAGACGTGGCTAATGGGGTCCCTAGACGGTTAAAATTGCCCCATAAGACTCCCCGGTTTTAGATTAGAGGGGCAAAGCCGGTAGTTAAACTAAACTGTTTCATATCACAATACCATGTTAAACCTCTTTGCCTAGACATAATAAAGAAGAATGGATAGCCAAAATATTTCCTTTATATTCGTACTTTTGTACATATTTTAATGTTGTTATTCTCTCCTCCAGGATGAAACGATCGCGCTAGCTCAGTCCATTTTGAGCAAGGCGCATCCCGACGCGGTGACTGTCATCAAACACTGGATCACCATCATACAGAGCCGTTGGGATGAGGTGAGTCTTACTGCCTTCAATATACGGGTCACATTTATGTGCCTGGTTTGTTTTGATCTATAAATCATTGAGAAAGGATTATTGTGAGTGGTTGTTAGTAGAATTGGAAATCATGGCATTCAAAACATTATTTATCGGCAGGTGATACTGCTTTAATAGGTATCTTTTGATAATCAGTATCTATAATGTAGAAAAATACTTATCTTTAGTTCTATCTAGAGATTAAAGCAGATTTTATTTATCAAATGCATTGCCCAAATATTATTATCATTTGTTTGTCGCATTTCCTACTTTGTGTTAGTTTTTTAAAATATATTTATGTTATTGAATTCCGTCTGGTTAATAAAATATGTCTGAAATATCGACTACCGATTTCGCAATGAAGAGAAAGGTTTTAGTGTCATTAACCCCTGTTCTGCGAATTATCAGAAGAGTTTCAGCAGGACAGGTATTCCTATATTCTCTATGTAGGTATTTTAATATTTTTCATAACTAATTCACGACTGATTGTTATTTAGCGAACAATCAACATCACGTCGCACCTATTAATACTCTACCTTCCCTTGGTAATATAGGGGCTAACACTTTTTTTTAGTTTTAAACCTTTTTGTGAATCAAGGTTTAGTATTTTAGTTTTTTTGGTGTTAATCACCTAAAATACAAACCTCTTATTTTTCCGTTCTGCCCCTATATTAAGGAGGTACCAAATATCTCCTCATTGGTCAACTCCCATAACTTTACCATATTATTCCCACCTCCAGGTGTGGCAATGGGCACAACAGCGCAGCAGTAAGCTCGAGGCTCACATGGAGAGCCTCCGCGACCTGGACCAGGTGCTGGAGCAGCTGCTGCAGTG
Source organism: Plutella xylostella (assembly GCF_932276165.1). Classification (NCBI taxonomy): domain Eukaryota; kingdom Metazoa; phylum Arthropoda; class Insecta; order Lepidoptera; family Plutellidae; genus Plutella; species Plutella xylostella. The sequence continues at coordinate 7,597,766 of NC_064000.1, read as the reverse complement.
GCTGCACGGGCTCGAGCACACGCTGCTGTGTGAGTATACAGGGTGTTGCAAAAAGGGCATACTAAGCCGAAACCTACGTGTGCAGTATATATCTAAGCCCGAAAATGAAATCAGAATGACAAAATTCGCGCGGGCCGTTATAGATGTAACTACATCGGGATTTGTATAATGTAAGCTGTGTTTTCTTTCTTTCTTTTCTTTCTTTCTGTTTAGCGAAACGCGTATTAAACGAGTTTATCGACTTATCGACGTCAATAACGGACCCGTGCCGCGGACCAGAGTGCAGGTTATACACCAGAGGGTTACCACCCGCAGTCTCGTCGATGTACTGCATTTGTATGACCAAAATATGTCCCCTTTCTTTATTTAATATTGAATTACTTATCAACCCTTACTACCCCAACAGCCCTGGAGTCGGAGCCTCTGCCAGAGTCGATAGACCTTCTAGAAGGACTCATAGAGGACCACAAGGAGCTGATGGAACACACGCAGAAGCGACAGACCGAGGTGGACCGAGTCTGCAAGGCTTACCAGGTACGAATGTAGGGTTTGTTTTGAGGGTTTTAAAGGATGATTTTTGTGCTGGCGGTACGTAAAGCGCCATAGATAAAAAGCCCATAAATCAGTTGAAAATGTGCCCTAAATGAAATATTGAAATATACTTAAACTTTTTTTCATCACAATAATGTGACTTGTCAGGCCATATCTCATAATTTCTTAGGGTAGGTAATAGGAATTCAACTAACAATATTAAATGTCTGACAGGTCAAGAGTCAAAGCGTAGGACGCGAATCAACACCAAGGAAGGTTTCCGCCAAAACAGCCACCAAGGGAGTGCCTGGGTACGTATTAAACCTCCAAACTGGATATACAGGAACAAAACAATTTAATTTAACCTCTTTTGTTAATGCCATATGCAATCTCCTTCATTTCAAACCGCAGCAATACTTTTTATTTCATCCTCATTTCGGTTCGAGCCTCATTCTAATTTCGAATGTTATGTTTCTTTTTTTTCATTTGTTTCTCACCGCGCTGTCATCCGCCATTTTGTGACGTCATTGCATGGTGTGTCTGTGTTGCCATCGTGGAAAATGTTCAGCCGTGGCTCTCAACATGACCTCAATAGGGAGAGGTCAGCGTCGCCTGATTACTACGGGACCCGGCGTTACAGGTGGGTTTTTGCTTTTTATGTGCGTTTTTTATGTCCATGTTAAAGTTGATTTCTTGGTCCCTTTGGCAATATGTTTTTACGGAATACCTATTTACCTCAAACTCATGTTTTATCAAATTCTTAAACGTCTTTGTTCGTTTGTATACCCAGGTAGTTAAAACATATTGCTGGAGTGCTTAATTAAAATCATTGAACCAATCAGTTTTTTAATATAATTTATTCATATTTAAATGTTAAATAATTGGGCAAGTTGCTCTTTACTTCGATCTATCGATATAGTTTTTTAAAACTTTAACTATTTTAACTATTGGGATTGAATAACTCATTTCATTATCATTATAAATTAACTACTAAACACATAATTATTTTTTATCCAAACCTTTACAAATTAACTTCATTTTACATACAACGTTTCACCCTAATGTTTTATTAAATCGTGGTCAAAGGACGAAGTCACTTTATATTTTATTTCCTTATTTAGTAAATTTAAGATTAATTCAAGTCTAAATTCTTCGTTCTTTGACCACGAACCAGTGTGACATAGCTTTGTCTCGCTCTAACTCTGTGTTTGTGTGCTTTCTGTCTCACTCTATGTGCGCTTTCACCGGAAGGTCTCGGATACACTCACGCTCTAGGAGAGGAAGGTTTGATGTCACTTTTTTTCTTTATTAGTTTTTTTTAATACGCTTTTAGTGCTTTGGAAATGAATTTTGAGTGCCGAAGTTTTTAGGTGTTTGCATGTGAATGCTGAATGTAAATTTCAAGTTCAGCTTTGAATGTTAATTTGATTTTTATGCTGCTTTTATTGTTTCTGAGCAGACGGTACGGACTGTACTTTCATAGGTAATTTATTTCAAGTATTTTGACTTTAGAGTAGCTTGTAATTTTCACAAAATAGGTTTCCATTAAAAGTTTGTTCGTCTAAAAAATACTATAGTACCTACAACGAATATTATAAGAAGGTGCCTACTTCAATCCAGACAATAGTGACAAAGACCTACCTATTCATATACTTAATCAACTCAATAAAACTAAGCTTTTACACGTAAAACTAACACACACTGAAACACAAAATTTTCACACGAAATACTAACAACCACTGAATTTTTAACACTGGTATCACTAGGCCATAGACAACGCTAACCTTATCTAAAACCGTAGAAGACAACGATGAAGAGCTTACTAACCACCACCTACGCCGTGTCACAAACTAAAACTAATTTTCTGGTGAAAAATACAAGAATGATCTTCCACACTTAAGAGTATTCTGAGTGCTAAGGTGATCTATCAACCTGATCTTCTAATCTTTTTTAAATACCTACCTAAAATGTAAACTAAAACTAGCTCAAAGTAAAATGTAACATTCCAAAGTAGTTATCTAAATCCAGATCACTCTCGTACTAACGCCACTAAACCAAACCACATCAACATCTAACCGGGTCGGTACATCATCTATAACTCGACCACTCTGACTTGGAGCGGTCGGTACATCATCTATAACTCGACCACTCTGACATACCGCTCGTGTGTTTAGCCGCCTGAGCCCGGGCCGGGAGACGCCGGACCGAGGCCTGCCTCACTACGGACCACGCTTCCCGCCGCGCGGCAGGTGAGATAACGGAACCATAGAGAAGGAGGGAGACCATAGATAGACACAGAGGACCATAGACACAAACAGTACACAGTTTGAACACCGTCATAGACGCCATAAAGTCTGTAGGGAAAGAAGACCACACAGTTTGAAATTGCTACCCAAAGACGCAGCGATAAGCGGTCAGAGTTTCCACACTCCATAGACTACACAAATAGAGACCATAGACTACACAAATGGAGACCATAGACATGCAGTCTAAGAATAGGGACATTAGATAGGTACACATATTCCACCCATAAAAAATATGTAGGTACTGAAACTATAAACTAAACAAGGAGAAAAGAAAGGTTACTTACTTACACGAAAGAATCAAACTTAACTAAATGTCTGTACATGTACATAACCACAGGTTACTACAATTACTACTGTATCTTTAATTAAATTGTGTAGTTAGATGATGATTCATTATTTACACTAAACATTATTAGATCTCAATACAAGTATTTAGACATTTATGTACTTAGGTATGACTGTATGCATTCCATAATTTTGCTTTTCGATATCCGTGCTAGCTTTACATGCAATTTTTTTTTCATAAATATATTTGGGGTTGCCATCGCAGCATCAACTTAGGAACATGCATTTGTTTTCTATGTGTGTGTGATTTATGTCATTTGTGCAGTTGCCATTTTATTGCTTTTTACATTAATTGTTGAGTTTTTCCCCTTCTCGTATGTTTTTTGTTGTCATTAATCTTTGCCATAGTTCCTGCCTTTGATATCAAACATTATAACCGACTATAGTTTTCTAAGTAGGTACCTACCTACAGAACTTGTTAAATAAATTGAATAAACTAATACTTTAAATATCTAAGTACTTCTACTACCCACGTAATTTATCAATTAAAGCCTATACCTATAATTTTTTTAACCTATAGACAGTAATGCAGATATAAATACATATATTAATTGCTGTTCAGATTTCCCCCATTACCAGTAATGATCATTACCAATGATGATTGATCCAGATCAATGGGGGCAATCTGAACAACTGTTACACAGCTTCATCACCTAACCCAACTTCTCTTCCCAAACAACAGCAAAGGCGCCGAGCCAGAATTCCGTTCGCCCCGCGTGAAGACCCTCTGGGACAAGTGGCGCACCGTGTGGCTGCTGGCGTGGGAGCGACAGAGACGCCTGCACGAGCGTCTCGCTCATCTGAAGGAGCTGGAGCGAGTGTCCAACTTCAACTGGGACGACTGGAGGAAGCGGGTAAGCGATGTGTGACAAGAGGCGAGGGTGACAGAGACGCCTGCACGTTACGCTTGTGTCTGGTGAATAAATCACCGTGAAAGAAGTGATTGCACGACTCATATTTATAGCTGGAGTAAGTTCGTCAACAAAAGTGAAGCAACGGCAAGTTCGATAATATACTAGGAAGATAAAGCAGTTTAATGCCAAAAAATCTAAGTACATAACTATGCAAATGCATCCCCAAAATAATAAAACTGATGCGTGACTCTCAATAATAGTTATAGGTACCTAACGCCATCTACTTTATGACTTATCACCATAAAACCCTTATAATATCTCTCTCTACCTTCCCCCTCTAACATATCTCTCTCTCTCCCCCCAGTTCCTGAAGTTCATGAACCACAAGAAGTCCCGCCTCACGGACCTGTTCCGCAAGATGGACAAGGACAACAACGGCCTTATTCCGAGGAACGAGTTCATCGACGGGATCATTAACACCAGTGAGTAGATAGCCTTACATTTGTGACTGATTTATAAAGTACTTATAGACTCCTGCTAGTTCTTATAAACTGAGCTTAGGAGTAACAGGTGAAAGCTAAATGAGCTATAGAATATAGGCATTCTCTTGTGACCCTACTAAAATGCTCTAGTTTCTACGTACAGTGTAAAAAAATATGTAACTTCAACAAGAATGGTAATTACAAATGAATGCTGAAGTTTATTATAATAAATAGTACCTACATGAAAGTACCTAATCATAGAATTAACCCCCGTATTCCTAAAACGAACTGACAGTTTTCAAAAAGCTCGCAAAGCGTCCACGTGATTAAGAAAGTGTCGAAAATGTTTCCCGCCGATTTGTAAACCTCTGAAAATTCCTCTGTTTAAATACCTTCTAACAATAGTGTCCCTGTACAGAATACCTAGGACTTCTGTTTTAGTTAAGTAACTATACCTTCTAACAATACCCCCCCGTACAGAATTCGACACATCCCGGCTGGAGATGGGCGCGGTGGCGGACCTGTTCGACCGCAACGGGCTCGGCCTCATCGACTGGGAGGAGTTCATCGCCGCGCTTCGACCTGACTGGGTATGACACTATTTACTTATTTATAACTGTAGATAGATGGATAAAGCAATTATATTAAACTGACTGGATAGAGCACGCGTTATTTGTGAACCTAAATAAATAGTAAAATTAACAAGCTCTAATTTGATAAGGGTACAAAAGGCGGTCTTATCTTTACCTATCTATTCGCACATCTACTAAAATACCTACATGGGCCTCCCCCAAGACTAGTGTCTTTAATTCGACGATTATCCATCATCATCATCAGCCCGTAATCGTCTAACTACTGCTGGAAACAGCCTCTTAAATTTAATCTCGGCCCTCCTCATCCAGTAACTACCGGCCGCCTGTCTAAAGTGGAAATCCAGCGGGCCGGATGGTGCCGATTAGTACCTAAATGGGGCAAATACTAGTTTATTTAACCGGCTTAGAAAAATGAGGTTTTAAGTTTGATCTTGCGCGGTTATCCGGCGTTTGGCTGAACCGATTTCGATGCGGTTTTCAGCAACTTATATTAATTGTTATTGCGTATTTTAAATGTAATTTCTCTACCCAGGTTGAGCGCCGCGGCCCGCCGACCGACGCGGACAAGATCCACGACGAGGTGAAGCGGCTGGTGATGCTGTGCACGTGCCGGCAGAAGTTCCGCGTGTTCCAAGTCGGAGAGGGGAAGTACCGGGTGAGTGTGCCTCTAGTATTAGACGTCTGGATCCGGCTCGAAGGACCGTGAAAAGGCTTGGTAGCCTTATTTACGAAGCGCGCTCCATACTTGAGACAAAACTACGATAAGCGCAGCGAATACGAGAGCGGCCTTATTCGCCAGTAGTTTTAATAGTTTTGTCGAGACCTCGAGACCAAACCTCTCGTAATAGAGTATGGAGCGAACTTTACGTGGAGTGTAGTCATGTACCTACTTAAGGAATAGATACCTACTGTGCATAAAACTACAACCTCACCCCCTTACCTATTCATAGAAAAGTTATAGGACGTTTTGGCTATTGGACGGTTTGTAAATAAAGTTCAATAGCTACCACGTCCTATAGGTAACTTTTCTATGAATAAGCTATAATAAATCTATAACTATCGTTTGAGCTGTATAACAGTTATTTAAATTTCTTCTGCCCACCTCAACCACAAATTTCACCCTCACCATCCCTCTAGTTCGGAGACTCCCAGAAGCTGCGCCTGGTCCGCATCCTGCGCTCCACGGTCATGGTGCGCGTCGGCGGCGGCTGGGTGGCGCTGGACGAGTTCCTGGTCAAGAACGACCCGTGCCGAGGTACGTACTGCCGGGGTTTAGCGGGGAGGGGTGACTACTGTGATGTAGGGTACAGACTACGGTCCTAAAAGGCAAACTGTAGGTTACTAGGCGTGTGTAATGCAGGGTCAAACTTACAATAAATGACATTTATTATCGCGATAGTTAGTGTAATTAGACACTATCGGTGGCAACAGTTTGCCTACTGGGAACGCATGCTTAGCTCGCTGCCTATCTGTCATTTAAAAGAAAAATAAATATCTAACAGTAATGATAGGCAGCGCTGCTAGGTGATTTCTTAGATGAACAGCAGTGGTAAAGTTTAGTGGAGGTTAAGGATACTCTATTAAAGTACCTACAGTTATATGTCATGTCCACTGTACCACGAAGCTGTTAATAGCCCTGCTATAACTCATGGAATGGTTTCATGAAGATGATAAATTAGTATTTGTTGAATACCGACATGAGTGTTAGCAGGGCTTTTTATAGACACCTACCTTGATACCCCCTAATAATATGTTTTCTTTTAAGGACCAATTATTCAAATCATATTCCAAATTAAATAACTGAAGTACTTAACTACCTATTTTTAACGTTACTGAAATGGTCCAATTTGTTTAATTCAGAAGTCCCTTTGAAAACTTTAAAGTTTCAGATACTTATTGATAATGAAGTTATGTTTATTTAGTTATTGTAATTCTGCAGCAATTATAAATGTATCTTACCTATCTACTGTGGATTAAATAACTTCATTGCCAATTCATTTTTTTTCGACTCCACAGTATTTTATAATAATAATTTCAGAATTCATTTTTATAAAACACTGTGGAGTTTTATTGATAAACCTATCTTTTTTGAGTTTTTCTGTATTTTTATGGGAATCTAACATTTCGGCACTCATAAAATATTCTGAATTTATTTTAGCTGTTACTAAATCCCTACTGCAGAAAGGCTCAAAATCCAATTTGATTTATATTTATTACAAAGTGTCAATCGAAATATAAACAAAAACAAAACAATTGTGTTTAACCCGTAATTAAGAAAACACTAATATAAATAATTGTGTCGTCCATAATACTCTAACTTTATGCGGGAAAAAATTATAACTTATATATCTAATAAATAACAACAAAATAACTTCTATAGTAATTAAGTTTATTTTGAATCACAAATCTAACTGCGTACAAACATACATACTACTTTTAACTATTAATCGTTAACATAAATATTAGTAAGATCCACAAAAATATCTTAAACACTAATATTAATTAAACAGTTGTGTTGGCAAAGAGATCCTTAAAAACTAAAATACTGGCTTAAAATGCAAGATTTAGAGTAAAAAAACAATTTTATCACAGAAAATATTAAGTCGTTAATAAAAATAAAGGTAGATTTAGGTAGACTGGCTTTTTTGGAAGCACTGGTTTGAGATGAGTCAACGCACTCGAATGCAAGGTCAAAATAACTGGTCTCGTCTAGATTAAACAACATATGAGTCAGATCTAAAAGTATTTGAGATTCCACGCTACAGGCTAGGCTACAATATCAGTATAAAAGTTTAGAAAATACACTTGATTAGATACAAAACCTATTGTTTATACAATTACTAAAATAGGCTATGTCTACAACGCTATGTTATGGCAAATAGATAAAATATTTTCTAAATATGGCAGTTTAAATTTACTTAAGTTTAAAGATTACAAAGTTTGTTCTAATATTAATACTGTTAATGTTTGCACCTACAACAAGAGGGTTAAACCTAAATCTGAGATCTTTAGGCTGGATTTAAGAGAGAAAAGTACAGAAATCTGTATTGTTTAGTCAACATTAGTCTTGCGAATGAAGGAAGTGAGTGATGAGATCTCACTGGCGGTCTCACTGGGCAGCGGGCTGAACTCAATCTCCTCGCTCAAGTTCTGGCTGTCTGACGTGTTCTCAGCGGCCGGCCAGCGCTTGTGGCTCGGAGCATACAGCACCAGCAGTGCAAAGATGTACACATTCCACATGCCATACACGCCAGTGAAGAACGCTGAAGTATATTCCAGCTCGATGTTCTCATCCCACTTCCACTGCCCCTCGGCCACCTGGCCTAGAATGAACCCAATGACAGTCAGCGCGGCGCACAGCAGTGTAGCCAACATGAGGAACTTGAAGCGGTAAATGATCCCCTCATAGTGCAGGCGACGGACAGAGCACATGGTGGGCAAAGTGGCCCTCTTGTGGGAGATGTTCACAAACACTTTCCAGACCATGTAGCACAGGAACAAGAAGTAGATGCAGGTGGAGATGCCGGCCAGCACTATGAAAGTCAGAGCCAGGTTGGTGCCGAGGTCAGTGACCCAGATGGAGTAGAAGGGGTTGCGGAGTTGCACACCTCGCTCACACATGTCGAAGATGAAGAGAGAAATACACCCCATGGCTACAGCACTCAAGTGACGCCAGTATTGTTTCAGGGAGCTCTGGGCTGTTGTGTCTTGAATCAGCATGTGTTCACCAGCAAATACCAGCCAGAACGAGAACAGAGTGGCGTAGAACACTCCCTGCCTTATGTCGCCCAATAGCAGCATAAACGGCAAGTCAAACTGCAGAGTCAAGTACTCCAGGGGCATATTGAGGAGACACAAAGCAATTCCCAAACTTAGGAGCATCTTTTCTAACAGAACAGGCTTCCTCTCCAACATGTGAACTCTGTTCCAGAACCACACAATGATGGCAACAATACACGGGAAAAACACAGTCTTTAATGACACCCAAACCTTAGTAAACCCTCCATTCTGGTTAATAACAGTCAGCCACATGTCTTGTATGTGGCCGATGTTGGCATTCATGCCCGGAGCATCGACCGGGAGCCTTACATTCAGTAAATAATAGTCATGGTACAGCGAGCCTAACTCAAACAGGGGTATCGCTGAGCAGTTGTATAAGTACTCCTCGGTTTTGATGTCAATGTCGCAGTCTAAATGTCGCTTCTCGACGGACTGCGTGTAGAGCTTCCAGGCGTCGTCGGGGTCGCCCTTGTTGCGGTAGGCGAGGCGCGCGTCCACGGTGATGATGCTCCGCGGCTTCACCTCCATCTGCGAGTGGTAGCGGATGTCCACCTGCAGCACGCCGATGAGGTTCTGCTGCCAGCGCGAGTAGTCCAGCGTCATGCTCTCGCGAGGCACCGGCATTTGAAACGCGAACACGATATCGTGCTCCGTAAACAGTTGGTTGAAGTCCCCGAGATCGACGGTTTTACACGCGCCCTTCCCGCGGTTGTAGAACCATGTCGACGTGTCGTTCTTCTCCGTGGCGGTGTCCCGGCACACTGTGCCCAGGATGTTCTGCGCGTTGGCCGGCATCGGGGCCACCAGGCCGCCGATCAGGAAACATGCCACTTGACACAACAAAAGAAACGACACGAGCACGGCCAGCTTACGCCCGCTCAGGTTCTCGATGATTGTGCCCGTCATTGCGCAAGCTGATCAACCGCCGATCATTTATAAGTTTAGATAAACTGATGTGAAAAGAACACGATTATATTTCCATTGTTCTTATTTCCGACGCGAAACGAAGCCTGCGAGAGTGAACGGTGAACGAAACTTGACGCGATCAATTTGACGTTTCTGACATGCGCAGTAAATCCGGTTGCCAGCGTGGGGAAACGAAACGAGTTTTCGAACTCGTTATAAATATCTCGTTACTAATGTATCTCGTTTCGCATAATAAAATAAGAACAGTTTTTATCGTTTACCAAACTTAATTTGAAATTTATTTTAAATATGTATCGGTGTAATGCCAACACAACTATAACTGTAATTAACAATCCAATACACATTCAGAACATCCGTAGATGCTATATCTGTATGTTCGTCCACAAAATTCACAGCAACCCATTATTTAATCCACTTTCACCGTGAACATTGCAGCAAAGAAAAATGCTAGGTCAACCTATTGCTACCCACATTCAATGGCTAAAGTAAGCAAGGAAAATGTTTGCCATAATTGGTTATTGCTACTAATTTACTAATTCGTATTCGCTTTTCCCGATCCATCATCCCTAAATCCCAATTATGAAACAAAATTTTACTTTTCCGTTATTTTTTATTACGTTGATCCCTATTGGAAATCCTTTACATGAGTAGTTTCATTAGTGCTTCCGCTGCCTGACCCCAGCAAGCCGGAGCAGCATGAAGCTTGCTGCCCTCTCGGTGAGATATATGACCTGCTTGCGGAGCCGATACTGTATAAATATTTAAATTATTCACTGCTTTTTGTTCAAAGTATTCACTATTTGATTCGGACTCCATAGCAGGGCATTATCTTTATGTTGTAGCTTCTTGGAATATACTATTTTGCTTATTATGTAGAGTAGACTTTTACACTTTTGATGGATTAGTATTAATGCTTAAAATGCTTTTACTGTAAATATATTTTAAAAATACATCAATTGTGTATATAAGCTTGTACTTTGCGATAAATAGTATATTTTAATAGCAAATTGTTTGTATTTTAATGGCATTAGATTATGCATGAATTGGAATTTATTTGCCAAACCGTTTATTTGTAGATTTTTTTTTATCACATTAGTAGCACTTCAAACTATCTATAAAAACACAAGTGCAAGATACAGACGAGATTGTAAATATTTTTATATCATTGAAACATTTTAATTTCACATTCCATATTTGTAAATACATAATACCTATATATTTAACTTACCTACACCAACTCGGTGTTCAAATATTAATTGAAATTAAATAATAAAATCTTGCCCTTGATTTATAGATAGCATGTAGTTAAAAAAGTATCTTGGTGACAGTTTGAACTAATCGTATTTTGTAATAACTCCTAATCCTAACTGCACACAAATACATACCTAATTTTATTTTGCGTTTGTATGTTTTGTTTTTTTGACATGTTCTGATTTTGTTTGTTGTTTTTTTTCCTCTTCCTCACCTCCCGCACGCTGTCCTTCTTTTAACACGTTTGGTGTTATTATTCATCCTATCCTATTACCGAACGGTTTTCGTTTGCCCCTTCCCAATCCCTCCTGTTTGTGACCCGCACCGGACGCCGCCCGCATGCAGCCAAGGGACGCACCAACATCGAGCTCCGCGAACAGTTCATTCTGGCTGACGGGGTGTCCCAGAGCATGGCCGCGTTCAGACCGCGTACGCCTCGCTCTAACACTAACACGCCTCCTTCTACCGGACCAATCACGAAGGTAAGTGGCTAAGCAGCTACAGTTACTACCAATCTCAATCTCCCTACAGGATAAATAAGTAGCATTTAATATCGCACAAATACTTTCATAAGCGCACTGTAGTAGTTGGAGGGAGCAATCGGTTTGGGAAGCAATCATTATTTTGGCTTTTATGAGTTTTGTTTTTGCTACAACTTGCATACGAATTCGGTGTAATTCGTCTGCAAGGTGTATGGTCGTGAAACAGCATGTCTTGAGCTCTTAGCGATGGATGGTCGTATTTGCATTTAGTGTTGATTTCAAGCTATGCATAGAGGCACCGGCTCGTGTAGTGTTTGGTGTTGTTTGATTCATTGGTCCACTGCATTGGAGAGGTGGCACGACAGCGCATTTGGATGCCATGGTAAAGTATTTTGTTCCCTATCCCGCTCGATCCCATCATACCCGCATTTCGAAAATTCCGCGTAAAAAACGTCGATGTTGTGTTGACTAAAAACGTGTTCTAATCGAATAAAGCGTCGTTAATACAAAAAAAAAACTACTTCGGCAAAAAGATTGGCACTTTAACCGTGGACTCGTGTTTTGTTCCCTTCCTTCCTTAATCAGTTTGTCCCGGTTTTGTTATTGGCGCGTTTAGCTGAGGAGTTTATGGAGCAGCTGAGGCCTATTTTCGAGGCTTTGCGGCAGCGAGAAGAGCTGCCGTGCTCGTATCCCCTGCACGTGGGGTCGACGCACGGCACTAAACAGGCCTTCATATACGGACACTCAAGATCACAAGGATCGACCACTCCGGGAGCGCACCATTATACTCATCACCACGGGTACCAGCCGTCTCCAGGATATCATTGGGTAATGCTACTTAGGCTAACTGTGAAAGTGTCGCAAATCGCAAACGTTGTTTAAAGCACTGTACGATTGCAGCCCTCCGATCTTGTTTATAACCATTTTTTTTTATAATAAGCTTCGTTATATTTTATTCTTATTGTTTTAAAAATGTCAAGTGATCGTATTTGTCTATTGAGTGTTGATATAGCATGCTTCTATATCCTGAACAAAATAATAAATAACACAATAGGTACACCTGGGAAATTATAACTAACCAAGCCATGACATTCAGGGCACAATTTTGACACTTTAATGTAAATCACAGGTCCGTGAGCGCACCGCTCGCTCGGTCCCGATGACAGGCGGAGGAACCGCTGGAAGAGCATCGAGGTCGTCCCTTAGTGCTGGTACTCCGGACTCGCTGAGCGACAACGAAGCCGCCAGCGGACTCGGCGCGAGGTACAGGAAACCCAGCGTACCGAGGTGAGTTTTTAATACTATAAAGATAATCTCATGTTCGACAGGTCAAGTAAAAAGGAGAAATTGAGATCCACTTGAGAGACCTTTGTCAAGAGCTTGCAGAGTACGGTCACGGTTACATTACGGTCATGATTACAACTGTAATCATCCCTTTCTTGTAAAATAAGGCTTATTTTGACTGTAAACAATCACATCTTTCTTCAGGTCAACACTGACACCTGGTGGTTCAAGGCCAGGGTCGAGGCCAGGATCGAGAGCAGGCTCCAAACCACCATCAAGACATGGATCTAATCTGTCTCTAGACAGCACAGGTAAAACTGCAATTCCTTCTTTCTTAATTATATGTCTGTGTCTGTTAGATCAATAATTATTCATTTGTATCTACCAGATAAAATTACATGGTCAATCAATAATCAATTGAGTTCCCGATCTATCCCAAATGGCTTCCTAAACCAACAACTCCATAATTTATATTTTTATTGCAAATGTAGACGATGTCGGCACACCGTCGCGCATCCCGATGCGCAAGGTGACCAACACGCGCACGTCGATCGCGCGCGCCAACGCCAACGCGACCAAGTTCGGGACCACCACGCCCAACGGCGGCTCCCGACCGCGCACGCCCACCGGGTACATGACCCCCGCTAGTGGAAGGTATGTAACTTTGGCGTTTAATAGTTAACATTAATTTTAAGAAACCCTGAAAGTCTCATGACTTTCACCTATCGAAGAAGGACTCAGTCACCTTTGCACAAGATAAAAAACCTATAGACATATTTTTTTTGGTTTGTTGTATTGTATTTACGTACATACTACCTACAGTAATTAATAAACACTGCAATTTCTACAATTATTTTGTACCATACAACTTTTTTATTCAAAATTGTGTAATTATGTATGGACACGTTAATAAACGGACACACCATTGGTACGCACGGGCAGGTATTCGAGCGGCGCGATGTACCGCACGTCAAGTATACCGACCCTGTCGCCGGTGCCCGCCCTAGTGAGGTACACCCACAATAAACAGTTTGGAGTTTGCACCCGATTGGATTTGAATGCGGGAGGCGAAACTTATTTTTAATAACCCTGGCAACACTGTAAAAATATAATCGTTTTAACTGTAAGAATATGCGTTATAGCGAATAACGTTACCTGTGCCATTTTAGGGTAAAAATAAGTTTCGCCTTCTAAAAGCACCCTGCTAGAAATTGGGTTAGGGTTAGTAGGTAGTTTGTTATCAGGGAAGAAGTCAAGCACGAGCCAGTTGATGAGGGGACTAGAGGTCAATTTGTGTATTTTGTTTTGAGGTTCTGCAGCTTTAAATATGGTGGTGGGTGATGGTTTTGGGTTTTATGAAATATGTCTATTTATGTTAATTTATTCAATCTACATTACGGACCAAACTTAAAAAAAAAGAAGCATGCTGAGGTTTGAATTACGATTATGACTTAACATTATGATTGAAGAATCCTGAATTTGAATATCCTAACAAATATATAAAAAAGTATAGTGTATGTAATTCAATGATATTAATGTATTATTATATTTTCTCCTTTCGCATGCAATACGAAATGGGACAAATAAAAAACACAGTTCAACACATTCCCAACCTTCTTCCTTGGCTTCGGACCATCCTAGCAAGTCGTCCCACGCCCATCCCGCATTCCAGAGCTCCACTAAAATACCCATTTACGTCGGCTCCCGCTCCCAAAGGTCCCAATCTAACGAGAGACTTAGATCCGCCTCCAAAAAACGAGAGATATCCCTCGAACCTAGTCCCACTTCCCACGAAGCGTCGAGGAAGTCAGAACAAAGAAGTCCCGAGGATGACTCCTCGCTGTTCAGCATTTCCGGGATGACCAGTGACAATGAATGCGAGAGTAACGTTAGCGAGTCCAGTGGAGACACGAAGCCAACCCAACGAGATGCTAAAGGGTACTGGGCTTGTAGACTGCTAGCTTCCGTTGTCTACTTATGTTTGGCTCGATTTTGCATTTTGACATCATCAGTCACATAGTCGTCATCATTTCATAAGGTTTTTCTCAAGCTTGATTCGATTTGACAAAACTGTTTTTGAGAAAACCCTGCTGTAGGATTTCACCTAGCAAATTTTCATCCTACACTGTATTTCCACATCGTTTCTCAATATCATCCATCATGCATTTTGTTCCATTTATATACTTACTAATAACGTTATATTTTTATTTAAGAATATGTTTGTGACTAATGGGTTGGGGCTTTCGATTTTATATTCTTTGGGCTTGCATTTTATGGCGCTATCTAATGCTATGCTGAATCGGACATTTCTGAAGTGCGTCAGATAAAGTCTACATATTCTGCCTTTATCCCACGCTTTCAAAGTACCTTGATCTTAGGCTCACATTCTTCTATTCATCGCGCTTTTGTTTGATACACTATCTGTATAATTGTGCACATCTGTTTACTTCTATCTACTTTCTTATTGCACATGCACTCTGCACCTTAATTTCACTAATTTAAGTACCTAGATCTGTAACTACTTCTCTAGAAACCCTGGTAGAATTAACTCATTTTTCATAAATTAAAAGATTTAGAGCATGTGCAATAGGAAAAAACCTAACATTTCTTGTCTGTCTTTGTCTAATATTTTGACTTGTCTGTGCTAACTCATCAAAGGAGTGGTTCGTTCGCGTCGACGGATGGTCAGACGCCGGGGCGCAGCCGCATCCCCGTACTAAAGGACCACCATACTAACAGTAACAATTATAGGTAATGTCTTCGTAGTTGTTTGTTTTCTTTTTATGCTATTAATGTTTTGTTTTGTGATTGCTTTGCTTTGTTTCCGTGACTAATTATGTTCTCTTTTGGATTCTATAGGCTTTATTAATACCTAATCCTGGAAATATCTATTCGATTCCAGTTTTATTTTTACGTTTGTACTTTCTACTTTGTTATGTAGCGTTTATTCAGCATTCGAATTATTTATCATTATTATTATTACATATATTGTAGCATAAATTTATGTACCTATTTTACCTAAATTAGATTATATTGGAACCTAAATCCTACGGAACACTGGATTATAGTTTTGGACACCGGTGTGTATTTTTATATAGGGTTTTGTGGGTTTTATGCACGTTTTATTGTATTTTCATCTGTATCTACTTATAAAATATGAACCAGGAGATAACAGTTGGATTATTGTTGCCTGTTTCATCTTTACACTACTTGTTATAAACAGCATAATAATTGGTATTGTCAAAAACAGGCAAAGGACTCCTTCGGGCAGTACGACACCAGTGAGACCTGGCCAGCAGACGGCCGTGTCACGACTCCTCAGGAAGCCTTCAGATGCCTCTGAGAAGGATGCCCCTTCGACACCAGTGTCTAGGAGAGGCACCCCGGCCAGGTCTACCACCGACAAACGAGAACCATTCCGATTGTAGACGATAAATTAACTCTTAATTATTTAATATGACAACCCTGTATTGACCAATTTCGTACACTAGTGCTAAATTTGTCAAGCAGGGCTTTTATAACCCTGTGCTATGCTAGTCGCTCTGATATTTTGATAGTCACACATTTAAAGAATTTATTATCGCAATTTGTAATCGTAATTTTAGGCCAAATGTATTTCGAAAATTATATTCTCAAATCAAAGCGGCTGGCATTACACGGTGGTATACCTAATGGTGCCGAAACATTGTAATAATACTAACAATTATTAACTAATTCGGGAATGAAGCCAAGCTTATTAAGTGATAAGAATGCGATTGTGGCTTTTAGTTGAAATGAATAGATGTAGTTTAAACGTAAAGTCTGCACTTGTTGCCTTGTATTACTTCTTTTCTACGAAACCGTGCAGTTTTTTGCACGTTTGGACTTTTATTTATTTTGTGCTGTCAGTATTTACCAATCTATTCTTTTTTTTAAGTAAAAATCACAGAAATCATGTTATGTTTAACTTTGTACCTATTATTATTTCCTCCTCTTATTTATTGTCAACGTTGCCATAATTATTGTAGTGTATGTTTTGTATGTTAATTAAAAAAATACGTATTATTGATGTTTCCATTCATCAAGATCAGAGAAGGAAAGTGTGATTTTGTAAACCTTTTGTGTTAGATTATTTTCTATAGGGACCATTATGTTGTCAAGATTGAGATAGGAGATCGTCAGCTAACGCTTCTTGTGCATTCATTCGACGCACGGTAACGCCAGACTTTGCAGTTGATAGTGTACTCTAAGCTGTAGTTGATGATTGAATAAAGTGATAAAGTTTTGTGAGTGATTATTTTTTCTTAGTAATTTTGCACAATCATGTTGTATTTTGTATTTCATTTACTGTGTTCATCCTTTTTTCGTACGAAATATTAAGTTTTCGTTGAAATTGTACAATTATGTATATTATTATTATGTATGATATTTGCACAACATCCTGTTGTAACGTGTATGGAACTGTTGAGAACGCGGGCGCAGGACTGTCGCCAGAGTCTTGTGTCTGTTGTTTTGGCAGAAAGTGCTCATTTCGGTAATTCCTTGATGGATAATTTATTTTAAGTTTAACTAAAGTACACTTGTAGCAAAAGACATTTACTTAAAACGTAAAAAAACGTTTCTATTATATGAAGTAAACGCTTTAAAATGTAACCCTTGTCCATTTCAATAAAAATGTTAACCAACACTCACACTTATTTGTTAATTTTATTATAAATTTGACTTTAATATTAAGTCTTATTATTAGTGTTATATAAAACTATTAATCTGGTCATTTTATTTAAATCATTGTTGTATTTGTTAAATTGTAAAATCAAAGCCAATATACTTAAAGCTTGCAATATTTTTTTGTAAAAAGACCTAATGATTCTGAAAAGCTACAGTTTAAATCTCATTATTATTGATTTAAAAATAATAAAAATAAACGATAACAATTAAGACGTTGTTTAAATCTAAATACGTACCTGTAAAGAGTACGTCAATGAAACACGAGTGCTGAGCTTGTACTGGTTTTTATTAATCATCATGCATACCCACATCTAATACAATATCCGACATCCCCCTTCTTATAAAAAAAAAATTACCTAACACAGTAAGGTATACATGCATAGATATTAATCTCATAACAAATTTCATAACAAACTAATTCACATGTAGGTACATATCAACATAGACAAACAGTATACAATGATAAGTTTATTTTGTAAAGCGCAATTTCACAACAACAATTTTATCTTGAAAATAAAGTGGTTGTAATTTTAAAATATAATAGGTAGGTATATAAAGGCAGTAAGTTTATACTTACCCAATTCATTTAGATATATCATAATTACTATTCATAATATTCATAAAACATGCAATTAAAATCATTATACAAAACAAAAACATAAATACCTAACTACCCATTGAGTTATGTGCATTGTAAATTTGTAACTCAATGTTACCTATACCAGCTCATTTCATAAAGATATCATGACAGACAACTATGTAAATAGAACCGTAAGTAGTTACATGGGCAAAATTTGTTAGGTATATTATATGGTTACAAACTCGCCTTGTGGAAAGGTAGTACTTTAATAAACATTGACAATCATAATAAATAAGGTGTCATTAAATGAATCATAATCATAAACAGCTACTTACCTAGTTTTTGTGTACAAACATATGCGATTTTTATACAAATATCAACAAAATATCTAATAGATTCTAACGTAAACAAATAATATTTAATGCAAACAATTTGATCAGGTATTATATTGATAACATAATATTCATTATTTTATAAGCTTAAATACTCATTTGAATTAAATTGAATCATCATATTTCATTAAGTAAGTAAAAATTATACTTTTGTGCTTAGGTATAATATTACACATCAGCAATTATATCATAAATTATCATATCATACAAAAATTTAGCTGATTTTATTAATTAATAAGTATGTACTTATTCAATTATTACATTGTAATGCTAAACATATTATAAGAATATAAAATAAAATTAAAATTCATTCCACTTATAGTTACTCAGTTGATAATATTCGTGATGTCCTAACCTATCGTGCCGCAGAGAAGCCGTAGCGCTCAGGAGGTCTCACCGCCCTGCCATAACGGGTTATGTGAGGATCAGCTGTTACATTAGGTACATGAGGTGGCTGAAGCGGGACACCGGGGCGGGGGGGGCTGCGCGGGCGCGGGGACCCGCCACTCTCAGGCGGTGCTTGTTGACGCTGCGTCATCGTTACTATATCGTCATAGGGGTAGCTATTGTTATCATTATACGTACGCGATAAGCAACGGTTTGAATCTTCTATTAAATGTCTACGATTTCTCACTATAACGCGACCTGACTGCATTTGTATTGCGTATGATCGTATTCCTTTTATACTTAAGACCACACCATTTTGCCACTTATTATTTAACCATGCTTTTACCTTTTGACCTACTTTCAATATGGATAAATCCCTAGCACTTTTGTCATAATAATTCTTCTCTTTAATCTTACGACTTTGTAACTTTGAGCAAACGTTCTTATGTATTTTAGGTTGCAACAATGAAGGTGAGCATGGAACGATACTTCTAAGTTTTCTATTATTAAGTAATTCGGAAGGTGATGGCAACGAATTATCAATTGGTGTGTTTAAATACTCTAGGAGTGCCAACCGGAAATCCGAATTATCATAACTAGTCTTCTTTAACATGTTTTTCACTGTCTGAATAGTTCTTTCTACCTGACCATTGGATTGTGGATACCTAGGAGATGACATCACATGTTGAAAGTTCCATTCGGTAGAAAATTTCCTAAAATGCTCGCTATTAAATTCCGGGCCGCCGTCTGTCATGAGAATATCCGGTATCCCGGTTCTACTCAATATAATTTTCAGCTGATCGACAACGGACTGTGACGTCATCGACTGAATGTTGATAACTTCTACGAACTTACTATAATAGTCAACAACCAAAAGATATGTTTGATCACGGAAGTGAAATAAATCCGCTGCTACTTTAGACCAAGCCCTATTCGGAATCTCGTGTTGTAACAATGTCTCTTTTACGTTTGCTTTTCTATAGGTAAGACATGCCTGGCAGTTAGATATCATATCTTCTATCTGAGAACTTATGTTAGGCCAATACATAATTTCGCGCGCTCTCAATTTGCATTTTTCTACACCTAAATGGCCTATATGTACTTTTCGCAACATCTCCTGCCTCATACATTTAGGTATAATAATGCGAGTACCTTTCCAGACTAACCCGTATTGAAAAGTTAATTCGTCCCTAACACACCAGTAACACCTAATTAGGTCATCAACCTCATTTTTATGTGTAGGCCATCCCTTTCTAATAACGGTTTTTAATAATTGTAACTCACTGTCATTTTGTGTATATTTTTGTATCTGTAAAAAATGGGAATCAGTGAGAGGATTATGGATGGCCACCGAGCACACCTGCGCCTGCGCATCGAGGTGGTCGCGGGGCTCGAGGTCACGGTCAACACTGTTGCTATATGAATGGCAGGCGCGCGATAAGGCATCCGCTACATATAAATACCTACCTGGCTTATATACAAGAGTGAATGTATATGGCTGTAACCTCATAAGCATTCTCTGCAGACGAGGAGGTGCGTTTACAATAGGCTTGTTTATTATGCTAATGAGTGGTTTGTGATCTGTTTCTATAGTGATATCCGTACGCCCATATATATATGTATAAAACTTTTCACACGCAAACACACAAGCAAATAATTCCTTTTCGATCTGCGCGTAGGCCTGTTCCGTTTTATTTAGGGACTTTGACGCATAACAAACAGGTAACCCCTCCTGCAGTAGGCATGCCCCGAGGCCGTTCTTACTAGCATCTACTGATAACGTGACTGGTTTATCTAAACTATAGTATTGCAATACAGGCGGGCTCGACAAACTCTGTTTTATAGCTTTGAAACTAGCCGCGTGCCTATCCGTCCAGTGCCACTCAATATCTTTTTTGAGCAACTCTCTTAAGATTGAGGTTTTATCAGACAGATGTGGAATGAAACTGCCTACGTATGTCACCAGGCCTAGGAAACGCTCCAAGTCCTTGACGTTTTTCGGTTCCGGCATGTTCCTTATTGCCAATGTGTGTGTATCATCTGGTAATATACCATGCTGACTAATTTTATGACCTAAATATGTAATTTCATTCAATCCTATCTTACACTTTTCTCTATTAAGCTTTATATTTATTTTTCGGCATCTTTGTAGCACTTGGTGTAGACGTTCGTCGTGCTCCTTCCTATCTTTACCGTATATGAGCAGGTCGTCGACGAACTGACATACTCCTTCAATATCCTCAAAATGTTGTAGCAAAGTTTTGTGAAAAACTTCAGATGCCGATGATATACCAAATGGTAATCTTAAGAATTTGTATCGTCCGAACGCCGTATTGAAAGTACAAAGGTCTGTGCTATCTTCATGTAATTTATACTGCCAGAAACTCTTTTTTGCATCTAACGTACTAAATACTTTAGCGCCCGACAATTTAGCTGTTATTTCGTCGAGAGTTGGCAATTTAAAGTGCTCACGCCGTATGGCTTTATTCAGATCTTGCGGGTCTAGACATATCCTGAAGTCTCCGTCAGCTTTTTTAGCTAATGTCATGCTACTAACCCAATCTGTTGGTCCTTCTACTTTGGCTATGATACCTTGACTAACCATTTCTGACAATTTATCTTTTACTTTATCTTTTAATGCTATTGGTAACTTTCTCGGAGCATGTACTACTGGATTCACGTTTTCTTTAAGTTGTATTTTGTGACATCCCGGCAAACAACCTAATCCTTCAAACACGTCCGAGTATGCATCCAAAATTTCAGTATTTCCTGAGTTTTTTGAAATAGATAATATTCTTTTAACTAAGTTTAGTTCCTCACATGAACTTCTACCTATAATTGGGGAGGAATCGACATCTGCTATGATGAATTTGATTATATAAGTGTTTTCTTTATGAACTACCTTAATGTTGCATTTACCTACAACTTTGATGGTATTTCCTGAATATCCACGTAATTTTATAGTAGTTTCCGTTAGCTCACTCTCTGAAATGCCAATTTCTTTTAAAAAACGTATAGGTAATATATTGACATCAGCCCCGGTGTCCAACTTAAACCCTATTGCATAGCCATTTACTAATAAAGTTGTACACCAATCATTATTAGAGTTTACATTATATATTACCTGATCACTGGATTCACCATCAATAGCGTAAACTTGTCGTCTACACATCTTAGCATAATGATTGTAACGGTTACAATTGTTACACTGCACACCATAGGCTGGGCACTTATATAGCTCATGATTTATACCGCACTTTGAGCATACACTTTGCACTTTATTTGCACTAGAACCTTGGTAGGGCGGGGCGGCGGCAGCAGGCGGCCCAGGGCGCCCCTGAGCACGAGCGCGCCCGCGGCCGCGCCCGCGCCCTCGCCTGCGACGGTCACGCGCGTCCCGCGTGCCGGAGGCGTGCTGCGCCTGCGCTGCTCCACACCGACAGCGCCCCGACTGCACCCAGCTGACTGATCCTTCGCCTGATCCCGGCTGCTCCGAGCAATCTCCATTGTGATGATTTACCTCGTGGACGTGATGACTCGACCTCTCAGTCTTGATACTGCCGGCCTGAACACGTGACAGCTCAGCCAACCGACATATATCGAGGGCTCTGCTCAGTGTTAGATCCGGTTCTCGTAATAATCGTTCTCGTAATGCACCATCATTTATTCCGCAGATTAGGCGATCTTTAACAAGCTCGTCGCATAGATCTTTGAAATTACACGTCGCCGCCATTTTATTCAATTCATAGACGTATTGTTCCGTTGACTCGAAATCTTTTTGCTCACGGGTGAAGAATTTGTGTCTTTCCACTGTAGTATTCTTTTTAGGTAAAAAGAATTCATCAAATTGAGATAAGACATCGCTCAATGACTCGCTTTTCTTCTTAAATTGTTCGTAAACTTCGCGACACTTTGGACCGATGACGTGTAACAGTATATTAATTTGGACTGTTACAGTCTTTTTTGATAGTTCACAAGCTTCAAAATAAACCAAAAATGATTTTTTCCAGTCTTCCCACGATTTGCACAGATTTCCTGACGTTACACTCGTTAAATTATTATCAAATTGAAAGGCCGATGGCGGCTTTAATACGGCCTCCATTTTTATTTATTCTAAATTTACTTTTTATAACACTTTTATATTTTTTATAATTTCTACATTAACGGCACTTTTGTTTATTTGTTTCTTCTTCGTATTTTAAATTTGTTACGTTAAATTTTTATTCCGTACCGGCTGCGCCATGTAAAGAGTACGTCAATGAAACACGAGTGCTGAGCTGTAAAGAGTACGTCAATGAAACACGAGTGCTGAGCTTGTACTGGTTTTTATTAATCATCATGCATACCCACATCTAATACAATATCCGACATCCCCCTTCTTATAAAAAAAAAATTACCTAACACAGTAAGGTATACATGCATAGATATTAATCTCATAACAAATTTCATAACAAACTAATTCACATGTAGGTACATATCAACATAGACAAACAGTATACAATGATAAGTTTATTTTGTAAAGCGCAATTTCACAACAACAATTTTATCTTGAAAATAAAGTGGTTGTAATTTTAAAATATAATAGGTAGGTATATAAAGGCAGTAAGTTTATACTTACCCAATTCATTTAGATATATCATAATTACTATTCATAATATTCATAAAACATGCAATTAAAATCATTATACAAAACAAAAACATAAATACCTAACTACCCATTGAGTTATGTGCATTGTAAATTTGTAACTCAATGTTACCTATACCAGCTCATTTCATAAAGATATCATGACAGACAACTATGTAAATAGAACCGTAAGTAGTTACATGGGCAAAATTTGTTAGGTATATTATATGGTTACAAACTCGCCTTGTGGAAAGGTAGTACTTTAATAAACATTGACAATCATAATAAATAAGGTGTCATTAAATGAATCATAATCATAAACAGCTACTTACCTAGTTTTTGTGTACAAACATATGCGATTTTTATACAAATATCAACAAAATATCTAATAGATTCTAACGTAAACAAATAATATTTAATGCAAACAATTTGATCAGGTATTATATTGATAACATAATATTCATTATTTTATAAGCTTAAATACTCATTTGAATTAAATTGAATCATCATATTTCATTAAGTAAGTAAAAATTATACTTTTGTGCTTAGGTATAATATTACACATCAGCAATTATATCATAAATTATCATATCATACAAAAATTTAGCTGATTTTATTAATTAATAAGTATGTACTTATTCAATTATTACATTGTAATGCTAAACATATTATAAGAATATAAAATAAAATTAAAATTCATTCCACTTATAGTTACTCAGTTGATAATATTCGTGATGTCCTAACCTATCGTGCCGCAGAGAAGCCGTAGCGCTCAGGAGGTCTCACCGCCCTGCCATAACGGGTTATGTGAGGATCAGCTGTTACATTAGGTACATGAGGTGGCTGAAGCGGGACACCGGGGCGGGGGGGGCTGCGCGGGCGCGGGGACCCGCCACTCTCAGGCGGTGCTTGTTGACGCTGCGTCATCGTTACTATATCGTCATAGGGGTAGCTATTGTTATCATTATACGTACGCGATAAGCAACGGTTTGAATCTTCTATTAAATGTCTACGATTTCTCACTATAACGCGACCTGACTGCATTTGTATTGCGTATGATCGTATTCCTTTTATACTTAAGACCACACCATTTTGCCACTTATTATTTAACCATGCTTTTACCTTTTGACCTACTTTCAATATGGATAAATCCCTAGCACTTTTGTCATAATAATTCTTCTCTTTAATCTTACGACTTTGTAACTTTGAGCAAACGTTCTTATGTATTTTAGGTTGCAACAATGAAGGTGAGCATGGAACGATACTTCTAAGTTTTCTATTATTAAGTAATTCGGAAGGTGATGGCAACGAATTATCAATTGGTGTGTTTAAATACTCTAGGAGTGCCAACCGGAAATCCGAATTATCATAACTAGTCTTCTTTAACATGTTTTTCACTGTCTGAATAGTTCTTTCTACCTGACCATTGGATTGTGGATACCTAGGAGATGACATCACATGTTGAAAGTTCCATTCGGTAGAAAATTTCCTAAAATGCTCGCTATTAAATTCCGGGCCGCCGTCTGTCATGAGAATATCCGGTATCCCGGTTCTACTCAATATAATTTTCAGCTGATCGACAACGGACTGTGACGTCATCGACTGAATGTTGATAACTTCTACGAACTTACTATAATAGTCAACAACCAAAAGATATGTTTGATCACGGAAGTGAAATAAATCCGCTGCTACTTTAGACCAAGCCCTATTCGGAATCTCGTGTTGTAACAATGTCTCTTTTACGTTTGCTTTTCTATAGGTAAGACATGCCTGGCAGTTAGATATCATATCTTCTATCTGAGAACTTATGTTAGGCCAATACATAATTTCGCGCGCTCTCAATTTGCATTTTTCTACACCTAAATGGCCTATATGTACTTTTCGCAACATCTCCTGCCTCATACATTTAGGTATAATAATGCGAGTACCTTTCCAGACTAACCCGTATTGAAAAGTTAATTCGTCCCTAACACACCAGTAACACCTAATTAGGTCATCAACCTCATTTTTATGTGTAGGCCATCCCTTTCTAATAACGGTTTTTAATAATTGTAACTCACTGTCATTTTGTGTATATTTTTGTATCTGTAAAAAATGGGAATCAGTGAGAGGATTATGGATGGCCACCGAGCACACCTGCGCCTGCGCATCGAGGTGGTCGCGGGGCTCGAGGTCACGGTCAACACTGTTGCTATATGAATGGCAGGCGCGCGATAAGGCATCCGCTACATATAAATACCTACCTGGCTTATATACAAGAGTGAATGTATATGGCTGTAACCTCATAAGCATTCTCTGCAGACGAGGAGGTGCGTTTACAATAGGCTTGTTTATTATGCTAATGAGTGGTTTGTGATCTGTTTCTATAGTGATATCCGTACGCCCATATATATATGTATAAAACTTTTCACACGCAAACACACAAGCAAATAATTCCTTTTCGATCTGCGCGTAGGCCTGTTCCGTTTTATTTAGGGACTTTGACGCATAACAAACAGGTAACCCCTCCTGCAGTAGGCATGCCCCGAGGCCGTTCTTACTAGCATCTACTGATAACGTGACTGGTTTATCTAAACTATAGTATTGCAATACAGGCGGGCTCGACAAACTCTGTTTTATAGCTTTGAAACTAGCCGCGTGCCTATCCGTCCAGTGCCACTCAATATCTTTTTTGAGCAACTCTCTTAAGATTGAGGTTTTATCAGACAGATGTGGAATGAAACTGCCTACGTATGTCACCAGGCCTAGGAAACGCTCCAAGTCCTTGACGTTTTTCGGTTCCGGCATGTTCCTTATTGCCAATGTGTGTGTATCATCTGGTAATATACCATGCTGACTAATTTTATGACCTAAATATGTAATTTCATTCAATCCTATCTTACACTTTTCTCTATTAAGCTTTATATTTATTTTTCGGCATCTTTGTAGCA
Organism: Plutella xylostella; assembly: GCF_932276165.1. NCBI lineage: Eukaryota > Metazoa > Arthropoda > Insecta > Lepidoptera > Plutellidae > Plutella > Plutella xylostella. The sequence goes on along the minus strand of NC_064000.1, from coordinate 7,571,311 downwards.
CTTGGTGTAGACGTTCGTCGTGCTCCTTCCTATCTTTACCGTATATGAGCAGGTCGTCGACGAACTGACATACTCCTTCAATATCCTCAAAATGTTGTAGCAAAGTTTTGTGAAAAACTTCAGATGCCGATGATATACCAAATGGTAATCTTAAGAATTTGTATCGTCCGAACGCCGTATTGAAAGTACAAAGGTCTGTGCTATCTTCATGTAATTTATACTGCCAGAAACTCTTTTTTGCATCTAACGTACTAAATACTTTAGCGCCCGACAATTTAGCTGTTATTTCGTCGAGAGTTGGCAATTTAAAGTGCTCACGCCGTATGGCTTTATTCAGATCTTGCGGGTCTAGACATATCCTGAAGTCTCCGTCAGCTTTTTTAGCTAATGTCATGCTACTAACCCAATCTGTTGGTCCTTCTACTTTGGCTATGATACCTTGACTAACCATTTCTGACAATTTATCTTTTACTTTATCTTTTAATGCTATTGGTAACTTTCTCGGAGCATGTACTACTGGATTCACGTTTTCTTTAAGTTGTATTTTGTGACATCCCGGCAAACAACCTAATCCTTCAAACACGTCCGAGTATGCATCCAAAATTTCAGTATTTCCTGAGTTTTTTGAAATAGATAATATTCTTTTAACTAAGTTTAGTTCCTCACATGAACTTCTACCTATAATTGGGGAGGAATCGACATCTGCTATGATGAATTTGATTATATAAGTGTTTTCTTTATGAACTACCTTAATGTTGCATTTACCTACAACTTTGATGGTATTTCCTGAATATCCACGTAATTTTATAGTAGTTTCCGTTAGCTCACTCTCTGAAATGCCAATTTCTTTTAAAAAACGTATAGGTAATATATTGACATCAGCCCCGGTGTCCAACTTAAACCCTATTGCATAGCCATTTACTAATAAAGTTGTACACCAATCATTATTAGAGTTTACATTATATATTACCTGATCACTGGATTCACCATCAATAGCGTAAACTTGTCGTCTACACATCTTAGCATAATGATTGTAACGGTTACAATTGTTACACTGCACACCATAGGCTGGGCACTTATATAGCTCATGATTTATACCGCACTTTGAGCATACACTTTGCACTTTATTTGCACTAGAACCTTGGTAGGGCGGGGCGGCGGCAGCAGGCGGCCCAGGGCGCCCCTGAGCACGAGCGCGCCCGCGGCCGCGCCCGCGCCCTCGCCTGCGACGGTCACGCGCGTCCCGCGTGCCGGAGGCGTGCTGCGCCTGCGCTGCTCCACACCGACAGCGCCCCGACTGCACCCAGCTGACTGATCCTTCGCCTGATCCCGGCTGCTCCGAGCAATCTCCATTGTGATGATTTACCTCGTGGACGTGATGACTCGACCTCTCAGTCTTGATACTGCCGGCCTGAACACGTGACAGCTCAGCCAACCGACATATATCGAGGGCTCTGCTCAGTGTTAGATCCGGTTCTCGTAATAATCGTTCTCGTAATGCACCATCATTTATTCCGCAGATTAGGCGATCTTTAACAAGCTCGTCGCATAGATCTTTGAAATTACACGTCGCCGCCATTTTATTCAATTCATAGACGTATTGTTCCGTTGACTCGAAATCTTTTTGCTCACGGGTGAAGAATTTGTGTCTTTCCACTGTAGTATTCTTTTTAGGTAAAAAGAATTCATCAAATTGAGATAAGACATCGCTCAATGACTCGCTTTTCTTCTTAAATTGTTCGTAAACTTCGCGACACTTTGGACCGATGACGTGTAACAGTATATTAATTTGGACTGTTACAGTCTTTTTTGATAGTTCACAAGCTTCAAAATAAACCAAAAATGATTTTTTCCAGTCTTCCCACGATTTGCACAGATTTCCTGACGTTACACTCGTTAAATTATTATCAAATTGAAAGGCCGATGGCGGCTTTAATACGGCCTCCATTTTTATTTATTCTAAATTTACTTTTTATAACACTTTTATATTTTTTATAATTTCTACATTAACGGCACTTTTGTTTATTTGTTTCTTCTTCGTATTTTAAATTTGTTACGTTAAATTTTTATTCCGTACCGACTGCGCCATGTAAAGAGTACGTCAATGAAACACGAGTGCTGAGCTTGTACTGGTTTTTATTAATCATCATGCATACCCACATCTAATACAATATCCGACAGTACCCATAAACCTAGTAAAATATATAACTATATTCTTTACTTGATAGCTTTTGGCTTTTATTCGTCGTAGTTAAAAAAAGGTTTTTTTTATTACATTGATATCTCTAATATTTTACAAACTAGGTAGGTATATCTGCCTACTCTCCGTCAGAAAGGACAACACTATGTCTTGGTCTCCATGGAATGTTGGAAAAAAACTCTTGAGCTAAACTAAGAATTAGTAAAAAATACACAGGCAATTTAAAATTAGTGCACTTTCCGTTCAAAAATAGTTTGGTATCGTTTTTATGTCGGCTAGATAGACCAAGTAGTGAAACATGAAATTAAATAACGAAAAGTGCTCATCGTAACATAGTAACGCTGTATTAACGTTACTAAAATAATTATTTTAGTTTACTGGCAATATTTTTAATGAGCATCATGCGAGGATCCGTTCTTTGAAGTATTAATTTAGTAATAGTATAGTGCCACAAACTTATCTGTTCCGGTGAGAGCGAACTAAATTGGTCCATACCTCATTACTTACTAAATGAACTTCATATTGACATAGATTATATGGACCAATTTAGTTCGCTCTCACCGGAACAGATAAGTTTGTGGCACTATACTATGTTTATTGCACATTTAACAAAATACTTGCCGTCGTTTTCCTTTGACATATTTCGCTGGCCAACCTCTTATCTCAGAGTTGACAATCTAAATAAATTATTCGCAGTTTTGCTAATGCGTGCTCTACACTCGCGCCGCAAAGTCGCTCCGTGAATCCGCTGCGTGAATTTACGCAGCGGTTCGCCCAGAACTGGGTCCCTCCACACTCACGAAGTATCTGCATTAGCATTCGCGCGCCGCGTACCCTTTGTCGCGGGCCAAAAAACCGCCACCGGACTGGAAAGGCCGCGAACCGCGAACACGAAGGCATTAACGAAATCTACACTCGCGTTTCGCGCTTTCGCGGGCGTCCGTGGCGCGAGTGTAGAGCTTTCGCAGTTGTCAGTTTGTTGTAGAGATAGAGATATCGAGAGATATCTTCGTTTATATTTTTCAGTTTTTTTAAGTATACCTGGTTTTACCCGACTGCCGAAGGAGGAGGGTAATGTTTTTCGATTGTATGTTTGTATGTATGTTTGTCTGTTTCTTTGTTCCCTCGTGTAGCCTAAACGGCTTGATAGATTTTGATGTATGATGTATCGTTAGAAGCGTATTTATTGCGCGAAGGTTATAGGCTAAGTGACTTTACATTAAAATGTACATAGCGCCCTCTAGAGGACATAAAGTGATGATCGAAAAAAAAATAATTACCAACTATGCCGTGTGGGGTATGAAATGAAAGGGCTTGATTAGCACATTACAAAAATATGCATATTGTAGGTATTTAAATCACAACACCAAAATTATTGAAATAAAAAATGTTCAAAAGTAAACTAAAAGCCGACTACTGACATAAAATTTCTTAAATAAAAACAACTAAAAAGTTATAAATAAAAGTATAATTATTAACAAACAAAAAACTCGACTACACGCTAAAAAGATGAAAACAAGCCCCAATGTTAATGGAAAGTATCGCAGGCGGGGACCAACTTGACCGCCACACAATGTATGTACCTATCAAAATAACATTCAGCTAAATGGTGAACCCTCTGCTGGTCCCCGCCTGCGATACTTTCCATTAACATTGGGGCTTGTTTTCATCTTTTTAGCGTGCAGTCGGGTTTTTTGTTTTTCACTATTTTTGTTCTATAAATAATAGAACGGGCCGCTCTTCAATATAATCTGTCAGACTGACATACCATTACGAAATCCTTGTTTTGATGCGCATCTCCGTGAATCAACAAAAAAAACAAACTTGCATCCAAAATAAAGCATCAAAATACCAATCAATAACTAGTGCAACACGTAAAATGGTGGGCTACAACGCAGAAGGGCCCGAAAGGGACACCCTGGTGGTGTATATGGAGGAGAAGGACCGTATTGAGCGGGAACTGGTGGATCTGAACCGGGTGCTGGCGAGGAACCAGGTGGGCATGACGGACCCCCTGGTGGACGCCGAGGGGTTCCCGCGCTCCGACATCGACGTCTACCAGGTGCGGAACGCCCGCCACAGGATTATATGTAAGTTGATTAGTCTGATTTTAATTGAGGCTGGCGTTTGTTGACAAAATATAAAGGTTTGCGAATACCATATGGTTTTGTGTGAAATTGTGTAAGTACCTATCTATCTATAACTGTCCCATGCGCATAGGGCTAGCAATTACATAAAATCGTTATTAGGTACCTGCCTTTGTGCAGTGTTTGAAAGAACCTCTTATAGGTTCCAAAATGACCCATACACCAAAATATGGCTGAGCTGAAACTATCTAAAGCTTTTGCAATAGCTGAGCCTTAAATAAAGTGAGTTTTTTTCACGATTACAATGTTAGTACATGAAATAACATGCTATAGCACCCATGATGTAATGTAACTTGTTGCTTCAAATGTTACTTTGATGAACTTTGACCTTTTCTTCTACGGAACTGAATACCTTTATTACAATGCTTTTCTTCTACGGAACTGAATACCTTTATTACAAAGCTATTTTGTGATTATTTTATTATTTCTGTATAGATTAATTGAAACAATTGTTTCTTTCAAAGTATTACTTTTCTATTTCAAGCTAAATAAACTGCAATGCGAATGCATCAAATACTTTTTGTAGAAACTAATACACATACCGAAAGTTAAAAGGGACATGTCTTTTTTCGAAAATATTTAGCTACACTGCTAACATTGGCCCATATTTCTGCTTCCAGCAATGTTTGGAAAAATTATGTAGTAATTAGATTATTAGTTCATTGTCAATATGGTGGCAAAGGTGAAATATTTAATAACAGTGATATTTTTGCAATCTCTAAATATTTCATTAGATTATTAGATTTTGCTAAAGATTTATTAAACAGCCTCCTTGAGTGAAATATCACCTGTTCTTTATATTCAACTAACTCAATCTGAGCAGCCAGTGGCTGATGCTATCCTGCCTGGAAACCTTTTCTCAACCACTCACCTTTCGAGTCTGGTGTTAGAATTTTATTCATTGCAAATTGGTTATTATTTGGCGACTTTAAAGGCAGTTCTGCCGGGCAATGCTTACAAACTGTATTCTTATTTTTCCTTTATGATTTTTTAATCATGCAATCAGTATGTATACTATGAGCAGAGCAGACTTTGTCTTAGCCCTAACCTAGCTCTTATATTTGTCACCAACCTGATGAGCGGTAGCACTTATGTTACAAACTCTGTGCAGGCTTGAAGAATGACCTGAAGGAAGTCATGAAGCACATCGAGCGTGGGCTGCACGCCATGCATGCTGCCTTCATGGGGCCCTACGGGGAGGGGCCCTCCAGTGGGCAGGTAAGCAGCCTAACACACCATAAGAGTGGACCGAGAGTGACTGTGTGACTACTTGTGTTATAAGAGAACAGCCAATCACAGGAACCGGCCAGGGTAAAGCATTCACTAGTAAACTCGGCTTTAGGGAGGTCTGGCTTATTATAAAACGAAGATAATTACAACATTAATTAGATATTAAACGGTTTCTGAATTCATATTTTGTCATGGAATAGAATTGTATGACCTATAGCAACGACTGTACAAAGGGTTCAGTCATACATCATACAGTATCTATTTTACAGAATTAGTTAATTCTGCATTTTGGCTTCAGTATACTAATGAATAAGTAATGTATGTCTCTGGCTCGTCCAAAGAACTCCAAACGCCACTTCCGAAAAAACATTTACACTATAAAACAGATGCTATGTAAATGAACAGTAAACCAAAACTAAATTTCTGCATTCTAAAACCTACTCTCATCCCAACCTATCCACCCCCAGGCTGCAGGTGGCTCAGCCAGCGGCGCAGCTTCCAGCAGCCGCGCCAACGGACACGTCCCGAACGGACACGCGACGAACGGACATGCGACGAACGGACACGCGACGAACGGACACGCGACTAATGGACACGACGGGGTGGACGACGAGAGGGTTGCGCTGGTGGTGGCCGGGACCAGGGACATGCAGGTGGCTGATAGAGCCTTCCTGAAGGTCAACATGGTCAGCTCCGGGTCGCCTGCTGATACTGCTGTGAGTATCATCAGCTTGTATTTTGTAATGTTCCTTAGCGTGGCTTTGGTAAACAATATAGCTGGATTAGGGTTTCTCGCCACTTAGATTTGTTGTAAGTTGTATGTCACTGACTGCCCAGTGTGAGACAACGACAAGACAGTTTATAAATAACTTGCACCCCTTTCAATGAGTGTATCCTCCAGTATACTTTCTTTACCCGCACGGGCATAGATTTTGTTGAATAATGTTAAATATAATATGTTTAAAGTTTCATTCGTCATAAATTTTCTGTAAATATTCTTATTTTTCATATTTGCTTTAAGTAAATTTTCTTCCAATGGGTAATATTGAAATAAAAAACAATTTCTCATACATATTACTTATTTACCTAACCTATCTATCTCCCTATTCGCAGGGCATCCGCGTCGGCGACGAGGTGGTCCAGTTCGGCTCGGTCACGTCCGTGAACTTCGACAACCTGTCGCAGATCGCGGGCGTGGTGCACCACTGCGTCGGCTCGCGAGTTGACATCCGTCTGCGCAGGTAAGTAGATGGATAGATTCCTTATTTTAGTAATTATGTACCTCTGAGGAAAACAGTCCACTTTTTGAGTCTCTTTTTTCACTTATGGAATAGAGTTCATTCACGCGATTTCAAGAGACTATAACAAAGTTTTTCTTAACACTTATTACTGTTTACCTCTGAGGTACTGAATTATTATGTCGATTCTGAAGGCTCAAAATTTTATTTTAGCTTTGTCAAGCTTACGAAAATAACAAACTTTATACCTAGAATGGTTTTGACAGCACTAAAATTTATTTATTAATTAAAATGAGTTCGTTCGTTCATTATAATAATGTGTGGGGACATCTCACACACGGCTTCCCGACCCCAAGCTAGGCAGAACCTGTATTATGCCGTGTGTGAGATATATTATACTATTACTATGTGGCCCAAATATTACCAAGTTATTACTCGTCTAATCTATATCCTAACTAATATTATAAATGCGAAAGTAACTGTGTCTGTCTGTCTGTCTGTCTGTTACTCTTTCACGCCAAAACTACTGAACGGATTTGAATGAAATTTGGTATACATACGGTCTAGACCCTGGGAAAGAACATAGGCTACTTTTTATCCCGGAATTCCCACGGGAAAACTTTTTAAGGCGAAGCGAAGCGCGCGGGAACAGCTAGTACTTAATATAACCTTATGTTCCCAGGGGCGACGAGATCGTGACCGTCAGCCTGATCCCGGGCCCGTGGGCCGGCCGCGGGCTGCTCGGCTGCAACGTGGTCCCGGTGTAGACCCCCCACGGAGCATCGATCGGTGTTGTGGTAGACCCCCCGTGGACTTAGACTGAGTTTGCGGTTGTGAAGTTTTGCGCGCGTTGATTGTTTTGGCATTTTGGGTATTGTTTTTAAAATAGAAATAATCTTATGTTGACTGTGGAGCTGCATCGAAATAGCTGAAGCGTTTTTGTTTATGTTGCAAAAAACATTATTTTTTAGAGAAAATATTTATAATTGCTACGCAGCGCAGCGCTTTAAAACTTCGTAACCGTGAAGTCAGACTAGGTCCCCTGTCTCGTTTATTGGCAGATTCTATTCCCATCTTGGTGTTTTTTGTTAAACAGAAAATCTCCAAGTTTCGTTTTAAGGTGGCGACGCTAGGTGGCGCTGTCACAGTGCAGTGTTTCTATTCTGTTAGTTATACTAAAATTAGTTTAATAATTTTGTAACTTTCCTACAATAACAAAAGCTTTTTGTACAATGAAATTGAAAATATTTATGTCAATTCGATTGATACCTTTTCATAAAATTTTGTAACAAAATGAAGTAACAGTTTTTACAAATGCTTGATTTATGTTATGCATATTATAGAATCCGTACCAACAAAGACTTTACATACAAGAATATTAAGCCAGCAAAACTATTGCTTGTTCCTAGATCATCCAGTGAATTAATTGTTTAATCAAAATGGCTACTGAACCGACCATTCACAAGAAAGCTTTAGGGCCAAGCGGCAGTGGCGCCATCTTAGCGCATTTAACTTTGAGTTTTATTCAAGGTTTCATCTCTTATAGTTTCTATTATATAATTATTGTTGTACAACTTTTCCATTCACTTTTATACACAGAAACATTGTACGAACCTAGTCTATTTATTGTAACTGCTTCGTAGTGCTAGTAGGTGTAAATAAATGTATAAAATAATATAGATGTCATTTTATTTTCACTCAACCCTTCTTAATTTCATTTTTATATCTCAGAGATACTATTGAATACCTCTTAATACCAAAAGATTGAATTTTTTAATAATAACTCTATAATAATGTAATCAAATGCATTCATTACTTACATACAAACATTTTATCTACCATGCCCTAACCCTCAACCAAGCCTGCTGCCGCTACACGGATTTTATCGACGTCAATAAACATTTTAACTCGATAATGCGCGTACCAACAGTATCGAATTTATGGCGAACCTCGACATAGTGACGTATATCAAAGTCGATAACGAACCCGTGTAGCGGCAGCAGATCACCACCCCAAACCCCTAGAAATAAATATGATGGTTGATAACCATCGCCTTCACTCGCAGCTTCCTCAGCCTTCGTTTCTCTTCGCGAGCCGCCTCCCGCTCCTCTTCCGTCTCCTCGATAACTTCCTGAAATTAAATGAAATGTTCTTTTAAACGAAGTAAAATTTATAATAATTTTTCTATAGTCATAATAATTATTACTCTACCATTACATCACAAAGGCCCCGTCATTAAAGACAAGAAATGGCGAGAGAAAATCCTCGAGCATCTTCTCAAACTTCAGCTTAAATTTAATTTATTTTACAATAAAATGTATTGTTGCCTTAACTAAGGTGGACAAGACTACTCGTTTAATCATGTATAGTATGCAGGCTGCCGCATTTTGTTCACTGTCAAACTTTTTTAAGTTCAACCAAATGAGCCTTTAGGTAGGTAGGCAACCAAACCAATGAATAAAGGCTTAAAAAGTATTATTTGCTGACTGGTAGAAATGGGCTGTTATTTGTGGAGACGTTTAATTTGCATTAACACTCCATTTAGTCCTTTATACCAAAATATCAGGAATAGCTTATATTACCTGTTCGTCAAGATGTCGCATGGTGCTGTCGAAGTAAGGCTTGTCGTCCACAAGTCGGTAGTCGGGCTTGGGCACCGTGCCGCGGAGACAGTCGTGGTAGTGGCACACCGCCTTCTCTTGCTCGTAGGTTTCGCAGGAGCCTGCAAGTTGGAGTTAGAGACAGTTAGGTGTTAGGTGGAGTAGTAAATAGTGACTTTGTTCGCGATCGTTGTGCGAAGTATAATAGAAGGCTCCCGAAGTGATATTATATCACTAATATCACACATAATTATAATGTAAATTATATTGTGGGTAGTTCGGTTGTCACCTTAGTGAAAGGATCGGCCATCCGCAAACTACATACCTAGGGTGCGCCGAACGTCCTAGTCTAGGACGTCTAGTAGAGTTTTTACTTTGTACGAGGAAACACGAATTTAAAAGGTGCTGGACAGTCGCCACCTGAGTCTCCTGACTTTTTAACTCTAGACGCAAAATGAAGGATGTATGTACTTATATATGCATCTGTCTCAAGTGTAGCTCCGAAACGGCAGAACCAATTCTCGTTACGATTTGAAACTATGACTAGTTAACTTTTGCTAGACTGACCACACCCACAGACTACTTAGAGATACTCACCGGGCCGCTGCACCCGTACCGTCAGCACGGCCCGCTCGGGCGCCATGTCCCGGAAGTGCACGAGGTAGCACGCCAGCATGGTGCCCGTGCGCCCGCGCCCGTGCCGGCAGTGCACGCCCACCGTCTGTGGGGAGAGAGAGAGAGATAGATGGGTATGTATTAGCACGTATTAGCGAGAGAGAAGGTGGTAAATATTAGGGCGTGACAGACGAAACGCGCAAGCTAAGCGCTCGCCACATGTCAATATTTAAGCAAAAAAGCGTGCCAGACCCGGTTGCTGACCAGCGAGGAGTGTGCTTAGCGGGCGCGTGTCGTCTGAACAACCTTTCGCATTTTATGAAAAACTTGCAGAATAATCCTTCCCAACCTGTTTAAATTACTTAAGTACAACCCTTGCAAGGGTCGACTTCTGCAAGTTTTATTGCTAGTGGAAACCCGGTTTTAGAAATATGGGGGTTACTTCAAATTCAGGGGTTTTGGCGCCATCTAGTGATAAGTAATATAATTTACTACTACTAAACTAAATTAGGTCAAATTAACGATCCAAAATGTTTAGTATTAAAGAAATATATGCATATCTCACCTCCCCCCGAATCTCGGCTCTCTCACAGATCTCGATAAACTTGATAATCTGCTTCAGCGTCGGAGCCCCAAACTCCTTCACCGGGACTTCCGACCACTTCATCTTCATCTCACACTCCAAAATAGGCGGTATCTTCTCCGGCGAAAGAGTCACCAAATGGTCCACCCCATTGTAAGCCAAATAGTTCAAGTTTTCGACAGTTTGAGGCCAGCCCATAGCGGCTATTTTGTTCGGGATGAACCAAGAGAAATTGTATGGAGGATATTTTTCGTAGTCCTTTTCTGGCTCGTTGTCAGCCGCATCTCTCCTCTCTTTCTCTTTCATTTCGTCTGCGTATTTGTAGAAGAGCCGGGTCAGTTTCATGTTTGTGTTTCTGTCTTTGGAAGTAATTATTGGGAGAGACATGTTGGGTTTGTCCGCTAGATGGCTCTGTAATGAAAATTTTCAAAATTAGTCTTGAGTAAGTACCAGAGTAAAAACCAGTTTATTCTAGTGATATTCTTAGGAATTAATTCAATGGTATAATTAAATCGATGACAAGCTTCTAGTAGTTTTAAATAACAAGATTAAAGTATTAACGTTTATTAATGACTATTTCTAAAACCGTAGGTTTCGGTACTTCTGACGTCAAACCGTTGGCAAGTATTTGTGTTTACTGGGCAATGATAAACTACATCGTGATTTATAGTTAGGTGTCTACCAGGAAACCATATAAGTATGCATAGGAATGAAGCGGTCAACAGGAGTCTAGTAAACACAAATCAAGAACTTAAATAGCTATGAAAATTTAATAGTCTCTTTCCGATAAGGTATTAAAATTAAATCCTCAAAAAACTATAAACCAACTTCATTAATTACATGCAAAATTCAGAAATCATAACACAAATCATGAAAGCACAAACATCTTCATTTCAAAAACTCGTAAACAAACTTAATTTCACTCACCAATCCAAAAAAACAGTTGGCTATCACTCAAAAACGAGTTCGAATTTCAAAATATAAAATTTTTTCACGAATCACCGTTCTGAAACTTGACAAGAAAGAATCATCACCGGATTTTAACAATTCAACTGTCAAATTAACACTTTTCAATCTCAATATCAGGGTTTTAATGTGCAGACTAAAGTGTAGTGTTTATTTTGGTCGTAGCACATTGCTTTCTGGCACTAAGTCTGGTCGTGTGCCAATAGTGGCCATTGCCAAACTTGCATCGACTGAGATAGATTTGTGGCATTTCGTTGCCCCATTTAAGATTAATCACATTGACATTTTTATAATTAGTATTTGGGTCAGTGTAATAGACGGCCTTAAAAGTTACACGTTACATAATATTTATATTAAGAACATGTTTCCATTTAATAAGGTTATGCCCAAATAACTCCAATGGAAAATAAAAATACTTGCAACGAAAGGATGAAAAAAATATTATAACAATAAAATACATTTATTCATCCAACATACTTAATAAACTTAACAGAAACATTTAAAATGATCACACATTAGTAACCAAGCAATCACAGATATGTACAGTCAGACCTAGAGTTCAATATTAGGTATACAGTTGATTGTATTGTCATGACGTTACTAATATTATTATACACCTGCGCCCTCTATAATATTATATGACGTGGGCAGATAAAGAAACAATATTAAAATGGCGGAAAGACTCATGCTCTATTCGTAAGTCTGTCAATGCTCCTTCCTACTCGGTAAAATCTGTTGTTATGCGCAAAACTTTGAATATTTTATACCTACCTATTTAAACAATTTTAAAATTGGTTTTGCCAAATACAATGCCAAGTTATTTGTGAATATCATAGGCAATTTGAATGTGAAAGGCGTGTGCATAAGTTTTGATTTTTCTCCTTGAATACCCAAAAACAGTTATTTTAAATCGCCACCAAATCTATTCAAATCCTTTTCATCAAACATTGCACATCCCAACTGTATACAGAACACCCAACTCTCTCACACAACCAGTCTATTCTAGGGCCTTCTTCGTGGCTTCTTTAGCGGCTGTGATCAGCTCCTCGAGCACATCGGGGCTGACTCCGAACTTCAGAGGGTTGTCTTCGGTGAGCTGCTGGAAGTACTGGCCCACTATCTCTTCGTGCTCGGGGAAGTCACATGAACCTGGGGAAGATTGGTCGTATTTAACTCTTGAAATTTCTATTGGCTCTGAAGGATCACATCAGAAATGAGAATCTATAAGAGAACTGAAGTTACTAACATAGCATATAAAATCGGCAAACGAAGAAGTGGCAGTGGGCCGGCCATGATATCATATGCCGATGATGCTTATAATATGCCCAGGACTGACCCCTGAAGCATTAATCAGGGGTGAGTAGAGCAGCCAGCTCCATACCACCTATTTTTCAATAGGTATAGACGGTATGAAATCATGCACCCGAAAAGTGTAACCACATGATCTATTGGTGAAATTAAACATAACTGAATTAGTGCCCATGAGATAGGTCGTAAGCCGTATCGTCATTTTAACGGTAGATACACATCTAAAATATAGCCGTGCAGGTGTTATATTAAAATCGTTATAAACATAATTAACTGCAGTGCGGAAAGACTTTTCTTCGTATCTCGGAAGAGAAACGTAAATAATTCTGACCTTGGTCTCTTTATGCGTGTAATTTATGTGGCAATAATCTATTTTGGCGATATTTCTCAATGGCGGACGCGGCCTTCAGCCAAGATGCTTTATTATAGGTGTGATGCTTTCTTGTATCCTGTTCGAGTTTAATTATAGTTTAAAATGAGGTGTATCAAGTTTTATTAACATAACTAATAAGTTTAGTGCATCTATTGTGTGCCTGGGAGTTATTATTTTCACGACTACTAACCTTTTTTCAGCTGTAGCGTTGGTTACTGACACGCTAAGATAAATTCAATACAGTTCCCCAAAATTGATAATGCACATAGAAATCTTCGTCATTGTTCGGCAACGGTCGTATTCCCGAGCGTTAGAAAACTATTATGTATTTAGAGTGGTTAAGTGCATTTTCTTCATGAAATTTTAGTAGAATTATGTAATTGGTGCTAAAAGAGATAATTGATTTATCAGTAACGAAATTTGATTCGATAATTCATAATATTCCATAATATTAAAATTTACTTCTAAAATGTTACAGTAGGTACTTTTCAAGTGTCTTACTGAAGCTGATGTAAAGATGGATGAAAGAAGGTTTATATTATAAGGAGAAATGGATTTCAAACACAGGTTTATATAAAAAAATTGAAATCTCAGTTCAAAAGTATTTACAGCACTGATTATTTCACATTAATAAAAAAATTTACATTAAAATCTCAGTTCAAAAGTATTTACAGCGCTGATCATTCACAATAATATTAAAATTACAAACTTGGTCTTTTGGGTGTGGCTTTATTGGCAAAGTGAAGTCTATCAATGTGACGCATATTTTATTCTTAAATGTGCCTCATAATATGGCATCGTCAAAAATAATTAAAGTTGAAATTAAATTTACATTTGAAAAAAATAACAAGAACGATGTGTAATTGCAGCTCTTTATAATTCCACAAAAGTAATATTGATCTTGACCTTGAGACCCTTGACTGATCGGTGACAGCCACCGACCGCCCAAATTGTTTTCGATTATGTGTCACATGATATTGACTACTATTTCTTTCGAACAAGGATCAAAATGCAAGTGCTTTGTTTAAGGCACTGATTCGGGTGTTTCCGGGAATACGACAGTTTGCGAAGATTTGCATGCGCATTATTAATATGGGAGAACTGTACGTATCTCTAATATGGAATACAGTGTAATACATTTGCAAAAATATGCATACGTATTTCACATCTGTGAAATGTGACCTATTAGATTTACTCTACCATACTCTAAGTAGTATGTTTTACAGGTGTTGCACAATCACGAACTAAGTAACCCCCTTTCGGGTGGTCACCTTAACTACACCACTTTAGCGCAACCCTGAAGTACACCGTGCATACGTGAAATGTGACAAATAAAATTTACGTGCTCTGGAGTGAAGACCGGTAAAAGGCAAACGTAGCGTAGGACGCCCTCCGGCTAGATAGGGTGTAATAAAGCTACCTATAGATGGCATTCGCTTGCTTTGGTTTAGGCCTACGTCTAGCAGTGGACTGTTATAGGCTGAAGAAGAAGAAATTTACTCTAATCTAGCCTAACTATAGCCTACAGCATATACTAATCTGGAAACCTATAGATCGCATCCAGTGGCGTGCTTTCGGAGATACCTACGTCTAGCAGTGGACTGTTATAGGCTGAAGAAGAAATTGACTCCGCTATCTATAGCCTAGTACAGTCTTCAAAGTACTAACTTGGCCTCATCGTCCTGAGAAGAAATTAACTCCACTATAGCCTAATCTACAACTTGAACTGACCTGGCCTCATCATCCGCACCACGTTCATGGCCTGGTCGGGCAGGAAGCGGTGGAAGTGCACCAGGTAGCACGACAGCATCACGCCGCTGCGGCTGCGCCCCTGCCGGCAGTGGACGCCCAGCACCTGACAAGGAGGGGAGTGGTGGTGAGTAGGGTGACGGTGGGTGAAAAAACTTTGGTGATGAAGAAAGCTAAACTTGACGCCCATCACCTGGGGAGATAACCGTAGTGAGTAGGGTGATGGTGGTGAACAATCTGGGATGATGAAGAGAGCTAAACTTTACGCCTGCGATGTGGGCGGTGGTGATTAGGGGGGAAAACTGGGATGATCATCATCATCATCATCACGACCCTTCACGTCCCCACTGGATGGGGCACGGGTCTCCTTCCAATGAAGGAAGGGTTTTAGGCCTAGTATGATATGATGACGGGATGATAAGAGAGCTAAACTTAACAAAAAAGATACGTGCAAGATATTTCTTTGAATGAATACATGTGAATCTTTTTGTCTATCTACCCAAAGGTAGTATGGAAGAGGTCAGCTATAAGATCAACTTTTATACTCTAAATAAGCTGTAACTCTATCTATATATCTATCTAAGTAGTAGTACACAACATTTGCTACTAAAATCTGTTTTTCTCAAAACATATGTTTTTGGAATCTTTAAAGTTGGAAGAGGTAGAATGTACTCTTTGGTTGCTTGAACGCTCAGCTTTATTAGTAGCTAATAGTAGCTTTATATCGACTCACGTTTTCACCTATCACCAACATCGTCTGTCATTTGTTTCATGATAGTCATAGATATACGGGCGTTAAATTATGCGACACTGTGTTTATTTACTTTCCTTCAGCTTATTGATATTTCTTTTCTCAAAAGACTGAGTGTTTCAGTTACAGCGCACATGCATGCCAAAAGTAAATATAAACAAAACGAGTCGGTATTACCGCGTTATACAGCAGTATTATTGCAATGGTATTCACGTGAAGTGATCCGAAACGATGTTTACCACGTGTTCAGCGTCTGTTTACATTGGGTTGCTTTGCATTGTATTATCACTTGTTTTTTGGGATTTCTTTACGTTGGTAGGTATTACGACATATTATGTATTTCAATGCAATTTCTTTTAAGATCAACACAGGTTACCTATTTCATACCCGACCGTGAATGAGTTAGGATAGGTATAAGTTTTAAGCATTTATGAACTTCTTTCTTTACCATGACTATGAATTAAGCTTTTCTAAGGCTGTTTTTGTTATATATATTTATATATCTTCGGTTAGGTTAGGGTAGTCTGTACACTTATTATATTTTTCATTTAATATTAAGCTATTTCTAAAACTGTACGAAAGACTGACCTATAACATGCTCTAAATTGTCATTGCCAGCCATTAACTAGGGCGGTTAGTCTCTATTATTGTCTGAACATCTTTACTGGTGGTCCCTATTGTCATATGAATAAAGACGATTGTTAAATGCGAAGTTTAGTTGACCTGGACAGAAGCGAAGAAAATAAAACGCTCTCCCGGCCTTACGAAGTTAAATAGAAATTAATTCAAAACGAAATCTTTACCCAAAGATCAGATTCTAAAATTTATCTATGAATTTTTTTTTTCAGAAATGAGTTTATAAGAGTTAGTATTTGGACCAATATGAGTGGAAATATATAATGGAATAGAGTCAAAATGCCAACATACCTCTCCCTTTTTGTCCGAGCTTCGGCAGCAGTCAATAAACTTCGTGATCTGCTCCAGGGTGGGTATTCCGAACTCCTCAATCGGTATCTCAGTCCACCGCAGTCTGCTGAACCCGTCCAACGGAGGGGTCTTCCCAGCCGACAACGTCACCAAATGAGTTATCCCCTGGTTCACTATAAACTGCACATTTTCCTTATTCCTCGGGTACGCCATTGCTGCTAGCTTCTTGGGAATGACCCAGGAGAACTTAAGCGGAGGGTAGGCCTCGACTAGGATGTCAGGGAACGGGTTTTCTGGTATGAAGATGGACAGTTCGTTGCGGAACTCCCGCTTGGCTCCCGCCAGCGCCTTGTCGTCCTGCTCCGTGATGTCCTCCATGCGGGTGAACACCTCACGCTCCCGGTATTCCTCCTCCATTTCTGGACTTTCCTCCGATTCCGACGACACTGGCACAAAAGAAAGAAAAATTAAAACGCAGTCAACTTTTTGTGTAGCAATATTTTCTTTCCCGCGTAAAGATTTTTTTAACGGGCACAAGGTTATGCTTCTAAATGCCACGTGTTTTGGACTATCTAGCGCGATTTCTGGACGCAAACTGTGGACAAGGGCGGGAAAAATAATAAAAACTTGGCACACCGTCCGCTTTTTCGTCTGGAGAAGATGTAAGAGTTATTTCTGGAGTTTCGCAAAGCATGATTATGTTTGTTGTACACGTTGTGAGTGAGAGAAATGGCTAACTGCGTATTAGCGGTGCCGATTTCCCAGTTCCGATTGGGTCGTTAACCTGTTGTTTTTTTTAGTTTGACCTGGCCTGGGACACCTGAGAGAGTGCCAGCTGCCTGTAGCCAGCTTGTCGGCTAATGAGCGTGATGTATTAGAATAGAGGGTAAACAAGGTCCTCAGAAAGATCTTAGGGTCGAAGTGGAAATTTTATTATAATAAAATTTTAATTTATTATCATAAAATAGGTACTGTAAATCTATTTCTGGACAATTCTATTATTATAAACCTAATCCTCGGTCGTATTTTGGCTACACGCAGAGTGAAAGTCCCTCTAGTCCCGAACCAACCGTAGACAGGTCTGACTGGACAAGAGAGGTAGGTAAGCCATAGGCTTGTCCACCATGAAAATTTAAGACCGTAATTTGACCACCCATGTCTTTCATAAGTATAATACACAGCAGATAGTAGCTTCAATAGTAACTATTACAGCCATTCTAATAGATGAGTTCTCAAGTGAAATCCGACAAATTTAATGGTGTGTGGAACCATCCGTCCCGCTAACCCTAACCCCTGAATTTTATTTTACCTATAGTTGTGGCTGGATGGAAAAAGCAGAGAACATAATTTTGTGGGTTTTGCTATGAGAAGATTATTTACAGGATGATAAATTGTGATGATTATGACCTACTTATATTACAACAAGAGTCGTGTAGGTATGAACAGTAAATGAAAGAATAACTCACCAAGTTTTTCAGTGTCCATCTTGTTTAGTTATACGCGTAGCTGAAATAACAGAAATATATTAGAAAAAAATATACCACAGAACAAAATATACAACTTTAACTATACTCTGTCCATTATATTATTGGTTTTTAGACATTCGAAATCCCATACATATTTGATGACTGCAAAAGAAAACCAACTTTACTTACCAGACATAAGGAAACGTCAAAAATGCAATAACATAGTGGAAGCTCTATAAAAACATAACACAATAACATGACCTACCTTAACATTTGATTAAAATTTATAAATACCTTTGTGAAACTGGCTGCTAAAGCTCGATCCTTACATCCAGTAACCAAACATAAACAACAAAAGGAGGAAAAATACCGAGATAAACGCCACTTCAGTCCACATACCACAAAGTATATAAGGGTAATGGTTTATATACCTTTCAATACACTGGTTGAGACCAAGGCAACAGTTGTGCTAATACTGAATGAATGGACCATTACAATGGTCATTATGTGCCTACCAATTATGGATTGTATATAGGTACAACAGTCAATCAGTCCAAAATTTACTTTCATTGTAATTTGGATCTTGAATGTTGAAAGGGAGAGTTTGAAATGCATTGGGGTGTCACTAAGGTGTCACGCAGTTGTAATGTATGCCAAAAATTGTTGAATGATTTATTGGTGTTTTAGTACATGACCCGATGTGGGTAGTAGGCAGGTTTTTATTGACAATCGACTGATTAATAACCGTTAGTGATAAATGTGTAAGAATAAAATGTATGTTTGGGAATGCAAAAAAATGCCCTAGTGTACAGATTGGTTCATATAGCTAGGAATATAAATAATTTCATTTGTATTATGTAAATACGTTAAAAATCGTGTTCTGAAAAACTCACAAATTAAAGTAACACATTTTACTAAACATTGCTAAAATCTTGATACTTTTGATTGGAATTGGCAATAGAAAATCAACCCTAAATCTTAACACTGAAGAGTTAATTTTATATGTAGCTACAGGATTTGACATTGAACTAAAAAGTCTAAATAAATTGGTCTTGACACCTGCTTACGAAGTTTATATTTTTAGAAATTAGGGCATCAACTTGATATAGATATTTTAGTTTAGTTTTTTTTTGTCATGTATTGTTCGTTTTTTAGAATATTTATTTTATTCTATTCTATTGATTGATCGATTATGTTGAAAAAAAACAATAGACCTCACATAATAATAATATATTTCATTACATACAACACCATGTATACTATTCATGTAAACAAAACATTATCTTAATATCAAAATATTGACTATAACATTAATATTACATATAAATGGACCAATCTTGAGCCAATATTTGCTAAAAATATCAAAATACATTTTGTGATAAAAAAGATCGTAGATGAAAGAAAGTGTAATCTATTTTATAACTTATGTTATCTTTTGCTTTCAATTATTATGCCTCGGAGTAAGAACTTTCGCCTTCCGATGCAAAATAATTAGATTAAAAAGTAATGAACGTAAGTTAAAAATAGTTTTAAAAAATATAATTAAGGGAATGCTTTTTGACGCTACTTTATAAAGCATTTAATTATATACACTAAACAGAATAAGTACATTAATATCTCGCATAACACATTCATAATAATAATAATGTCAGAAACACAAGTGGTAATAATTTCGTAACTGTGTTTGAAGATATGTTTATATTTCATAATACTCTTAAAACTACTTTTCCGATTATAAAAATATAAGGCATCATTGTGTTTAGATATGTTAATAGATTTAAGGTTTCTCTCTTGGATATAATTTTGAATAGTTTGTTAAATAAATCAGCAATATTTTAAGAAACCGAGTACATAAAAGAGCCGCCCTGATTTGGCAAATTGTTTTGCAGAATTGAATGCAAAGTTAAGTACAAAGTATTTTTAACTCAATAAATAATTTTGTGATGCACTTTTGTTAAGTGGGAATGAAAGTTAATGAATGGTATTTTGATATAATAAATAGTTAGTACTTTACTGATTTAATACGGCGTGTTACCCATGATACATTTCTAAGAACTAAACTTTAAATACTGTTAAATATAAACTAAAATTTTAAAATTTAACCTCACAAATTTTATAATTCACTAATCTTACTTTGATCTAATATTTACCTGTAATAAAGACACATACTATCAGAAGTCCATTGCATAAAAACAGAACGTCTTAAATATTTATCGAAATTACCAAAAAATATGTTTAGACTAAGATATAGAAAAAGGGCAACGTCAAATATTTTGGTTGAATAATGTACATTTCTAATAATCTACAATAATAATTGATTTTCGAGCGATATTTCAATTAACAGTAATGGTTACAAAATAAAATGATTAAACAATGTCTAGTTACTATACAATAACACAATATTACTGTGAGGCGTGCCGCAAGGCATCATACTTGGGCCGACACTATAGCTAAATATAAATAGTAGTAAAAAACCAATTTGCTAAGCTTTTATGCTTTTTGTATACAGACAAAAAACTGCTGTTTATTTGAAAATTGGTTTAATACTAATCTGTGTAATTAAGGCATAGATTATGGTACTTATGCCGAGATTCAAGGTACTAGGAATAATGTCTTTAAAAATGGAATGCATTAAGTAAGAACGAATATTGTTCTCTGTATTTTTATGAAGCTTTTTATAAAACTTATAATTACTTTTACAGACTAAACTACTTACATAATACATATTGTAACAAATACTATAAGATGTTTTTTAATAACGATTAGCATTTTTTCATATATTTTTTTAAAGAATTAGCTTCTTCAATGTAGCACCTTCCATAGGAAGTGGAAAATCATATTTTAAGACACACTTATTCCTTAATTTAGGCATTTATTTAATGTATTGGATGGATTTGACACTTAATGTTATAAAATTGCTTTTTTTATTGTCCGCAATTAATTTGAAAAAATACAATAGAGCATTATTTTACCCGGTTTTGACAGAGCCAAGAAATCATAAAATACGTTTACCTATTTATCTACACATTTTCAAACAGACGAAATCTTAAATTAGATGTTTTGAACGCGTAACCTTATACTGGTAGAAGATAACATATATGTATTTAGATAATGACAATACCATTGTAGATGTGTTAGGCCGTATGGTAAGGAATGTAAGTACTTACAAATATAATCCTGCCAGGGCTTTCGCAGAGCTTCACTCTCGCCAACATATTAGAAGAATATGAGTAGGCCCCCGCCACACTGTCATTGGTTGATTCGATATTGATGACATTTGATTCGATCCAATGAAAACAAAATTAACTTTCCTCGCACACCCCGCCACCTTTTAGCTACTTATTTTTCATACTAGTTCTTCGTTATATGGTCTGTGCAGGCATCTAACCTGTAACTTTGTGCCACTCTAAATCGAGTAAGATTTGCCAATTCGAAGACTCCGAAAAAAATATGCGTGTAAAATGTGCCGATATAAAAGTGAGAAATCTCTACCAATGTTTACCACTGTCACCGGCTAGAGCTATGTTTCAGTCATCCTTTATCTGAATTGAGTTAGCCAATTCAAAGTTTGCTAACCAGAGGTGTAGCATCTGTCCGTCACCCTGCATCTGAGACTCCAAATCGACATATCTTTCACCAATTTTAAGATTCCATACGAGTGTAAAATGTGCAAAGATAAAAGTAACACAAATTCCTTAGCTCCTCCCATTTCTTGACCGCTCCGGCCGGCTAGAGGTGCAGTATCTGTCCGTCGTCCTGCGTGTGTGCGTCGGGCGGGTCGGTCAGCGTGGCGGCCGTCAGGTCCACCACCTCGTCTTGGTCGTCCTGGTCTAGTCTACTGCTGTGGGGGGAGATTTTAGGGTTAGTATCGGGTATTTAGTTTTAGGGTGGGTGTGAAATTAAAAGAGTTTTAATTTTATTATTGTTAAGGAAACAAACAGAGCAGATGGATGCATTAAAGTTAGAATACATAAATATTTTTTTTCCAATAAAGTATGAAAATACTTCCATTGTTAAGACATTTACTAAAGTTGAGCGTCGACAACGAGGGGTATATGGAAACGTGTATGACACTTTTCTTAGCTTGTCGATTCTGAACGGTTCACCAACAGATGATTATCCCGTAATTAAGAGACGTATCAATCGACTGTTAGAACTAGAAAACAGACTTTAGAACTGGGAAAGCGTTTGTCACCGGCATAATAAGCCTCATTCCATTACCTATCATCATCATGTTCACTAGCAGGCAGCGACCGCGCGGGCTCGGGCGCGGGCGGCGCGCGCTGGTTGGCCGGCCGCACCGTGATGATGAGGTTGGACGAGTTGGCCACCATCATGTCTGTCACCTGCGGGGAGAGGTGGTGAGGGGTTTAGTGGGTGAATGCGGTGAAATTGTAGTATTAAGTAAGGTATTTACAGTTTGGGTTGTTGTTTTGTAAGGTTCTCGATAATAGGTTGCTTTTCCACCAGAGGTTTGCTATGCCACGTTGCTATAGATTACATGCGTTTTATTCCACCAATAGCAGCATAGCTGCATAGCACAACTGTGGTGGAAAGGGACCGTTAATGTGAGGAATCTCCATAAGTGTCTATAAACACAGCAGGCCAGTGGAGCAGGAGTCGGCCAGCCCGCCCGGCACCGGCACAGAGATGAAGACATAGCGCCGCGAGCGATATCTCTCTCTCTCTCTCTCAGCCTTCCGTAGTCCACTGTTGGACATAGGCCTCTCCTAACGATCGCCACCCCAAACGGTCACCCGCCATCTGCATCCAGCGGCTTCCCGCTACCTTCCGCAGATCATCAGACCAACGGGTTGGGGGGCGACCGACACGCCGTTTGCCGACGATCGGCAAACGGCGCCGACGGCGAGCGATATCACCAAGGTGCAATAGGGAATATGCGTAATTTTTTTTAATACTTTTATTGGATAGTTTTACATCACTTTATTATAGTAAAAAAAATTCAACGCCAA
Organism: Plutella xylostella; assembly: GCF_932276165.1. NCBI lineage: Eukaryota > Metazoa > Arthropoda > Insecta > Lepidoptera > Plutellidae > Plutella > Plutella xylostella. Next base: position 7,548,185 of record NC_064000.1, on the reverse strand, counting down.
AATAAGTAATTTAAGGTATTTTAAAGAAAGTTAAAAAATTACAACCATCACGACCACTTTGAAATTCCCGTCAGGATGGCGGGCTATCGTGACGTCATAATCGTTTAATTTCACGGCTCAGAATAATGAGTCCCGTCAGTCGGCATAGATTTTTTACCTAATCAAGTAATCACAGAGTACTTTTGTATTTTCAACAAACCAGTGTTGTCATGGTAACAAACGAAAAAGGAAGTGTATAAAGTGTGATCAGTGGCTGTTTTATAATGGTAATAAAGTGTGACCAGTGGCTGTTTTGTAATGGGAGCTCGTAAATAGCTGCTAGTAGCTCTTTTGAAATGGGAGCGCGCAAACCAGAGGACCTTTGTACACAATATTACGCTATTATGGCAATATGAATATAAAGTAATATTTGTATTGTATGTAAGTACTTACTGTAACTTTGGTTCTCAGTAAGAGAGACTAGGGTTAGTGGGTCATTCTATTCTATTATCTGTGGGGGTGTAAGAACCTGCACCTGGCTCTCTTGAATGGAACCATTGTGCATATCTCAAAGGTCTAAACCCCCTTATCTAAACTATCGAATAAGAGTATAAAAATATATGCATATTCACTAATATTTGGGCACACGGCTCTCGACTTTTCAATAGTCTTTGCTGTCCTTTTCCGCAGCTGGCCACAGTTTACTCGTTCATACTGCGTAATAAATTTAATTTGTCCAGTTCTTCTGATTACGAGAATTCTTCCATAACTTAATTTAGAAAAAAATAACAACTTTTGAAATATACTAACGACTGCCATTATAACCTAAAAGTAGAAAGAGCAACTTGTGTCATGTTCATGTCATAATACCTACTTACAATACAAATTTAATTTTATTGTGTTGCAATATGGAGCATATTTGAGTGGCTCGTTGACTAGCGAATGGCTGTTTACGCCTCATTACAATAGAACAACTAGTGGCAGCCCATACACTACCAACAAAAAATATAAAAAGTCCTACACTTTGCAAACAAACAAGCATATCAAACAAGAAGTGGAGAGGTTATAGGAGGCTAGGATCTACTCGTATTGGAAATTTTTTTATGTGATCCATCGTATCTGATCACAACGAGCATCACAAATACTCGGTGACATTAACATTTCTTTGTTTACACTTGACATTTATTTAACTATACGCAAACGCAAAGAAATTATTATTCTGAGATTGATATATAAAGAATTATGACGTCACATCCGCCCTAAGAAAATGGGTGACGTTTCTCGGAAGTTAGAATTTACCGAGGTTTTTTTGTACTTTTCAACTTCATTTACTTGCTCAAAAATAAATTATAATCAAAAATAATGATGGAGTCGTAGTTATGAAACAACAAAGTTTATTATAAATAATATTTGACCTTTATTTGAACCACTTGCATATTCCCTATTGCGAATACCGTAGTTTGATTAAAAATGGACGCCAAATACGCTGTTATAAACGACAAAATGGTGACGCTTTTATTCAAAATGGCGCCGGTCTCGTTCGAAATGGCTGCCGAACACAAAATTACGAAGCTTTAATCCAAAATGGCGTCGATTGAATCCAAAACACACACCTTATCGAACTATGGCGTCGCTTCAATTGCAAATGGCGCCTCCTAAATTGCAAATCTTTCAAAATGGCGGCTTACCTGATCTAGAGTCTTGCTGGCGACATCGTTAACATCTAACAAGCCCGTGGACTCGGCCAGCCCGCCCGGCACCAGCCGCGAGATGAAGATGCCGGCCGCGCGCTCCACGCCGTGAGCGATATCAGCGAGATGTGATTGCTAATAGCGTTGTGGGGGCAATCACTAAGATGTGATTGCTAATGGTGGTTTTAATTCATGGCGACGCTTTTATTTAAGATGGCGTCGATCCATATCAAAATACATATCTGGTCGAGCAATTGCACCACTATATTGTAGCGATGCAATTAAACAAAATGGCGCTGATATCGTTCAAAATGGTCGTCAACACTTATAACGCTTACATTCAAAATACACACCTTATCGAAATATAGCGTCGCTACAGTAAAAATGCCACTGCCGAAATTGCAAATGGGCTTGCATATAAAATGGCATCGATCTGATTCAAAATACACACCAGCACTAGCAATGGAGCCGCTTCAATCTAAAAAACCCTCTCTATAATTCAACATGGCTCCCAACTCACTTGATCTAGAGTCTTGCTAGCCACATCAATCCCGTTCACCTCCAGCACTTCATCATTAACGGCTAACAAGCCGGTGGACTCAGCCAGCCCGCCCGGCACCAGCCGCGATATGAAGATGCCGGCCGCGCGCTCCACACCGTGAGGCGTGACGCGGACTGACGTGCCGTCCCTGTGGAATGTGGAAGGGGATTTTGTGAGAATCGTTAGGCGCTTGGTAGTGTAGTTGGGGAGAGCGCTGACTTGGGAGCTGAGGGTCCCCGCTCAAAGCAGAAAGGTGTTTGTTTAAGAATTTAAATATTTGCTCTGTCTTGCTATACTTATCCAGTGCGGGGTGACTCGGTGTATATCCCCAACAGAGACGGTATATACGGTATATACCGTCTCTGTTGGGGATATACACCGTGATTTAGTGACAAGAATTGTCAGATGTTTGGACGTGTAGCTGGGGAGACCGTTGAATTGGGGGCTGTGGTCCGAGGTTGGATCTCCGGCTTGAGTAGATATTTGTTTAAAGAAAGATATTTCTCTCGGGTCTTGCGTATCCATATGCTTGTGTTGTGTGATGTCTATAACTGCTCAGTGAGAATTCAGGAAAGTTTAAGCATAAAATAAACGGACGGGAATCCAAAAGGTTACGTTTGATAATCGAACATAAAAAACTTACCTTATAAAAAATCCTAAAGGCCTGTCGGAGCCATGCTTCAGTAGTTTGACTCTTCTGCACGTCTCGGGCACTATGTCTACATCTATGATTGCTGATACCTGAAATGAAAGGATATTTATTACATTAGGTAGATGGATAACTTAATATTGATTGAGTAACCTTTCTACACAATTATGGAATATGGAATAGAAATTCTAATCATTTATGGAATAGAAATTTGTAACACTGAACCTGAACACAGTTTTGAACAGTTACTGGTATTCAGTGAGTACCTAGTTCCCTCATCTGTCGTAGCCCTCATGATCATCATCATAGTATTCGTTCGCTTTTGTTTCGTGTATTAATTTTAATCTGTGCTTTCGTCTGAGCGACTTTAATTTGAAATAAAAACCTAGGTTTTCAGGAATGATCGACATTCGGCTTTCAGAAATGACCTAAAATGACAAATCGCACTCACCATTCTAAAATCGTGCGGGTTGGAGATGGCCAGCCCCTTGTTCTTGGCCGGCGTGCCGCTGAGGATGCTCGAGATGAGGTTCCGCGGCCGCATGGTGCCGTAGCCGTTCAGCTCCTCGAGGCTGTCGCCTGGAAGAAACAGATGAAAACAATATTTTAATGTCAAAAACATTCTAGAGAGAACCATTTACAGGAACTTCATCATCTATCAGAATAGAATATGCTTTTATAAGGGTGAAAAGTAATAAATTAATAAGTAGCTTAGCCTCATTTTGAGGGTACCCTCAACGATGGTGGGGGAAAGGCAATGGAACAGTTTTCAGGACTCTGTAGATGTGTCCAATCATGACTGTGGGTGATTAAAAAGGGCACCTACACCGTGTAGAAATGTACCTCTGCCTACCCCACAAAGGAGTAGCTGTTCTTGTGTGTATGTTTATAAATATCAGGTATGCACATACTAGGCATACTGCGACATTCTATAATACAAAGACCTACTCGTAGATAGAATTGGTGATTGGATGAATTGAGGAATTATACGTTTTCAAACTTTTAAGACAAGCGAAACTAAACTAGTAAAGTTATAAATAAAACATAACTATATTCTAGCGCAGAACTACATTAACCGATCCAAATAAAGGAAATATATTTCTTATTGCTACATAACCTTATAACATCTATTTCCTAGACCACATTCCTAATATAGCATCAAAGAATTTCTCAACCAGAGGCAAACATAGACACAGGCATAGAAACCCAACTTCAGGTGTTCAAATACGAATGGTTCTTAGCTGCAAATATGTTTGTTGTATGACTAAGCATTTATCTTAAGTATATGATTAGTAAATACTATGGATAATAACTTGATTGTTCCTAATTGATAAGTGACTATTGCATTATATTATTAGTAGGTAGATATTGGATGTATTCGAAAAGCAATCAAATAAAAACCTATGCATATTATCAACCTACCAAAATAATATACGATACTATACATAATGGTTTTAATTAAATGCAATATGTACCATGTCTAATATTTATGCACGTCAGTCAGACGCACATAGCATCGCAATTAAATATATCTACATATTTTCCTGTTCGTTTATATTTACCATTATGTAATAGAGGTACATAATATGCTATACATTGAGACGAGAAATCCTTTACTTATAACTGAAGCATGATAAAAAAAATAATATTAATTTAATATCTGGAAACAATGACTAGGTCAACATAACTCACAAGAGTCCTACTAGTAACAATCCGATCTATTTTCACATGTAAATTGTAATCAAAAGTACCAGGAGCGTATGAATCGAGAAGAGGCGGTCTCGCTCCAGCGATGCATGGCCGTGGGTCGGTGGGGGACGCGTCACGTGATCAATTTACCCGTGTTCACAGTCTTTGCCGGTCACCAACACCTATCATCTTCATACTATCCTAGTAAACGGAAGTTGGTGTGCATCTCTGTTATTATTTGTCAGGAAAACGGCTGGATCCATTTAGTATGTATCTGACACACTAAATTAACAAATAGCAGCTCCAGCTTCTTTTTATCCCATGAAATCCCACGGGAAAACCTTTTCAGGTGAAGTGAATACGCGGGAAAAGATATATCAAGCCAATAATTTGTAGACATAGAACAAAAATGTTTTTTGTGATTAACGACTTGTATTTTAGTATGATAACACAAATAGACGCGCCTTTGCGAGTAAGCATTACTATACCGTGGTTAGGACAAATTGCTGTTGGGAAGCTTAGTAATTGATGCTATTTTTGTGTTTAGGATGCTTTATTTGTAGATTGAGTGGCGGCTGTAATTAACCTTTGCGGCTTTTCAATTTAGGCAGCGTTCCCACTACGCCGGACCGGCAGATCTGCCGCGCCGGTAAATCTGCCGGAAGAGCTAGTGGCTGTACAATTTATATGAAGCTATTCACATTATCCCGGGTCCGGCATTTTTGCCGAGCCCGGCATTTCTACCGAACGTTTTGTCACTACGAATTGCCGGTAGAACGACCGGGCCCGGAGTAATGTGAACGAGTTTGTGCCGGTATCTGTCCCCCGCTCGCCCCGCTCGTGCTCCCCTCGCCCCTGGATGTAAAATGAAAAGCATGGAAAATCTTTCCCGTAAAATAGGGGTACCCAATGTTTTCTTTTATTTTGCCTTCTATTAAGATACCACCACAACACAACAATTTCGTCGTCCATTGTGCGCGCAGGTCCAAATTCAACTGAGGACTGTCTGAATTTCTTCCGGGATCCGATGTAATGTGAACACTCTGTCCGGTGTCCGGTTTTCGGCAGATCTGCCGGTCCGGCGTAGTGGGAACGCTGCCTTATTGTTCACTATTGAACTAACCTTGGTACTGTACGCTTGATCGAAGATCTTTCAAGGAATAAATATGTGGTATTGAAAATACTGGCTTTTAGATTTAATCGGCTTTTATTCAGTTTTTTATTAAAATTTATCCAAATAATACACGTCTTTCGTCTTTCACTCTTCTTCCTTTTTCTCACACTCTGTCATTCCTCACCATAGACACTTCCTCTGAGTTCCAAACCCCACACACGCCGACTTCAGCGCGTCCCATGTTTTGAATGGCTTTTCAGCCCGAATCCATAGCGCCGCCGTCCCCGTCAGCGATCTACGGGCCACCACCAGCTGCTGTAATGCTGACCATCCGAAGATCTCCGCGTTGTCTTCTATGTCCTCCACCCATCGCGAGGCCACATACATTCTGTCCTGCCCGCTGAATTTCGGCACCAGCTCCTCCGCGTAGTTCATCATGTTTGCTGAACACCCCGCCGTTGCCGCTGCTGCCGCCCCCGTCCTCGTCGTCTTCGTCGTCGTTTTCCTTGAGTCCCCACGTTCTCCGTCGTCGTACATGAGGAGTTTTTTTTTTTTTTTGTTTTCACTGTCGTGGCGTCGTCGTCGTCGTCGTAGTGGTGCAATTTTTAATCGTCTTTAAAAAAAATGCCCCCGTCGTCTTCCCGTCTTTTCCACGGCCAATCTCCAAAAATGGCCGCTACACCGTATTTAGAATTTTGAATTTCGCCAAATAAATCTTGCCAATCTGATATTTTTAGGTTTAAATCGCGGCCGAGCCCCCAATTGTGGTATTGAAAATACTGGCTTTTAGATTTAATCGGCTTTTATTCAGTTTTTTATTAAAATTAATCCAAATAATACACGTCTTTCGTCTTTCACTCTTCTTCCTTTTTCTCACACTCTGTCATTCCTCACCATAGACACTTCCTCTGAGTTCCAAACCCCACAAATATACTTATAGTGCCACAAACTTATCTGTTCCGGTGAGAGCGAACTAAATTGGTCCATATAATCTATGTCAATATGAAATTCATTAGTACAGTAAGTAATGAGGTATGGACAGGTATGGACCAATTTAGTTCGCTCTCACCGGAACAGATAAGTTTGTGGCACTATACTACGAATTATATGTGTCCCTGATCATCTGATCGAGGATAATTTTACTACCCCATTTATGTTTTGTGCTTTAATTTAATTCAGACTCTAAATATATGTAAAATAGTCTCTAACACATATTATATAGTTCACTGTACATAAAGTACTAAACGTATATATGTATGCAGGTACAGTACATAATTGTTAGTTATGTGTCGGGCAGTACGCTTTGTAGAGATCACGGCCAGATCAGATCAGCATCGGATACACATGTACACATGTAGAACTAACTGTTATTTATATGTATAATGTAATAAAACGCAATTTAATATTGTAACTAACGCGCTGACCCAGTAGCCGTGAGATTAGAAATCTAGATCCAAGTTCAAAGCCCTAATAACTCGTAGATAAATGTGTTTTTTCGTATATCGGCATTGATAAACAATAATAATCGGAGTTGGTTTGTTTCTTTTATAGAAACATGAAGTGGCATTATAAATAGAATCAGTCGAAAATCTGAAGGATACAAGATAAGGACATATGCCTACGGCTATTAAAATCCTTAGGGCGTTTAGTCAGTGGGGAAAACGCTGTCCATTTTAAAGAACACAATACTCTTTTATTTTGCACTTCATTAAAGAAAGCATTACAATATGACAACTTATAAATAAAATACTTAGTACAAAAAGGCGGCCTAAATTGCTAAAAGCAATCTCTATCAGACAACCTTTATAATGTGTATACCATGACTCGTAGCGATTTTCTGTGGCTGGCATTAATAAAAATATAGTTGGCGTTGATAAGCAAAAGTCCTGATGAGCATAATTTCCCTGCTAGGTGGGTTCAAATCAAAAGCGTAAAGGGATCTCACTAGCTTAAGAAATGTGTACGAATCGTGGTTATACATATAGGCACGAATCTATCTCGTTGTTTTAAACATACCGATTGAACGACAGCTCACATTCTTCTCTTTTTTTGGCAAACTACAGTAACCCTCGAGGCTTACGGTGGAGTAAGGATCCGACATCAACATGCAACAATAGGTGATGACAAAAAATGTAACAGCACATTGTTCGCCCACTGCGCGTCTTCGCGACGCTTAGATTGTCAATATACGGACAAGATGGTGTCTCACATAAAAAAAACAAAGAAAAAAACTGTCCGCGTTTTGTTTACTGTCGAACCGTTTTAAGTGAAACCAAATGAACCATTATACAACGAATAAAGTCACAAAAATTATAATAGTTATTTATTAATCTTCTAACCGAACTAATTCTAAATAAGAGCTCAGTGGTAGAAGTGGGGTGTTATTTGTCAAGACGTTTCTTTTGCACTGACACTCCATCTAGTTCGTTTAAATATCGTAAACGGGTCGGGTAAGGAGCTCATTAGCATAGAATGGCGTCGCCATGTTAGTTTAGCGTTGAGGTGCCGAAGTTCGAATACTTGTTGTAATTACTCGTAATATTGTGAAAATAACTTCATGTAATCTGCTCGCTTTCTTGGAGTCGGATATCGGGGGTAAAAAGTAAAATGGCAGAAAGCCGGCCATATATGCCGAAGAACCGATGGCCGGTGGGGCAAACGTAGCGTGGGACGCCCTCAGCCCTGCTGCACGACAAGGAAGGCCGAGGACTAAGTGTTAAAGTACTCTTATACATATAGACAAGTGTACGTCCATCAGTGGACGATTACCGTCGAATGATGATGATAAAGCCTGATGAAAAAATAATAATTAATTTCTCAATATTCGTTGGTGTTTTTATTTGGCCGAAAATCCAATAGAAAAAACCTTGAATCATAATACCCTATATAAAGTTAATTGCCTCATTAAGTTGACACGGGTCAAATAGGCGGTTCATAAAATTTAATGAGTGTTATACCCTCGATTTATAGAAATTAGGTGAAGTAATTAATAATAAATTATTAGTATTTATGGACGACTGAAGTCAATAGTAAATGAAACTGAATTAAAAATTAGGTCACATCATTATTTTTCATAAATTTTGTACATACCTAATTATATAATATTCAAGATGGTTCAGTACGGTGAACCATAGAGGTGGAATGCTGAGTTCTCTCGTCAAGATAGATATACACATAATATAACTTATCGTAGTAAATAATATAATAAGAATGATGTCGCCGAGCGAGTACTGTTAACTATGGCTTCGTAAGGCACCGTATCACTTTGCGTGTAGCATCGCATATACCTTCGATCTTTTGAAATTTATATTAATATATTATTTTCTATAGGATATTTCCTAAGGAGCCTCTCAGAGCGACGCATCAACGGTACGCTATACAGGGTGTTGCAAAAGAAGAACAGTAAGCCGAAAACGGGTGACTCAGGAGCTCATTCTAAACAACTTGTGTAAAAGAATTTTGGAAATTCGTGAAAAGAATAGCGAATTATTTCAGCACGCTAAGAATATTGCCTATTATGATACTGGGGTTCCCCAAAGTTCACCATACCTACGTCTGATGCAGCCTGGTAGTCCCTTTAGTCAGGGAGTTCCCTTCCCTGAATGCGTAGAATGACCTAGAACTAGATTCTTTCTTTGATTATGAATGGCGATCATAATCACGACTGAGGCAGTGTCCATACAAACGTTATTAGGTTTAATAGCACTATGTATGTAGTATTAAGAAATGTTATAAATAAACGAACATTAATAATAATAATAAAACCCACTCAACCTTAGTAGGCAACACAGAAGAAGTGAGAGTTCCCACGAAAATAATTGATGAGCTTTTAAGCTGTGATTCGTCGAACTGGTTTTCTAGCTTTCACAACTGACAAATTGGCGAATCCTATTAATATTATCAATGCGAAAGTGTTTACGTCTAAACAGCTGCACGCATTTTGGCACAGTGATAAACAGTATGAGATTTACCTAATAGGATATTTTATATCACATAACTCCCACGGATTATAACAAATAAGTCAGTAACCCAAGTTGCTGAATATATTTAAAGTGGATTGTTAAATCATGTCCTTATCTCAATAACTGATAATTAATTACTGATTATATGCCATTGAACCCAAAAATACTGTAACTGAAAGAAAAATGGCCCTATTAGACCGCATATCCTTTCACCCAAAGGTTCTATTCTATTCTGGTAGGGGGCGAAGTTCCTGTACCTGGCTCTCTCGAGTGGAACCTTTGTACATATCCCCTTGATTTCAGCTCAGCCAGCCTAGCTCCCGAGTAAACTGGAGTAGCAAGCACCCAAAGGTTGTCGAGATGATTTTTTTTCCAAGTGATAAGACCAGTAAATGTGATGTTAATGTGTACAAATAAATTACTATCTGTCTATCTATTAAAGTGAATGAAACAGATATCAAATTAATTATAATTATTTCTTTATGAGAGCAATAGATAACCCTCACCTTTTTATCTAACAGAACATGAAGTTTAAATGTTGTGTGTTAGTTCCCACACAGAACAGACAATGGATACACATGTTGATTGTAATTACACATACTGTTAAATAGTTAATTCATTGAAAAACAAGGTTTATCTGAATTGAAGATGAGACAGAGAGTGATTAAGTGATTAACTAGCTTGCTATAAATTAAAAAAAACTCACACCCTTGACCGTGGGCCTAGAATGATGCGTAAATTAATTTTGTATCATTCAATTTATAAGTACAATGATGTAAGAAACTGCTTCCAGGCACAGGGTTAACATTTGAATCCCACCCAGGATAAACATACTGCATCTATCCATTTGTGTAAATTTTTAAATAACTTGATTGACAACTACTTGTTGAGTACCTAGGCTCTGCCTAATATGATGTTGGCTGGCCGTCACAAAGTAACAAACTATTACTGAAAAGTTTTATATAAATTCATTGGCAAGATAGAGTATACTTACTAAGGAAACTTAAAATGAAAAAAATGGGTAAATTATCAGCACTTACCTTTCCTCTGAACAATGACCCTGAGCAGTGGCTTGGCATTCATCAGCGCTCGGGCCAGGTTATCATCATTGTTGATGGGCAGCAGGTCCCCGTCCCTCGGGTCCGTGTAGGAGACGAGGAAGGCCACGTCGTGCAGTCGGTGGAGCTTCTCGATGAGCGCGCGGAACTCCTCATACTTGAGCCTCTCGGAGCGGCTGAGTGAGAAGCGTCGGAATTCTGCATCAAACTGCAAGAGGTGGGTTGTTTTAGTGAAGAAAATTTAATGTCTAATATTTATATACAATAAAGTTGCATATTTACGTCTTATATGAAACAGATTACATGTAAGTAGGTAAAGAAATGTTTCAAAGTATGATGAAACTGATTTTTATCTATTTTATCAGATGTGTAAACCTAGTGATAATAATCTGTGTAATCCTCCTAATCTAGGCCAAAGTTAAAACCATAATTTCACCTGTCTATAATATTTTAAAAATAGCAGAACAATTTTGCCCCTATTATTTAAAGACTTGTTTACATGGATAGTGTTCAATCATCAAAGCTAACATTACACAGACACAAATACATGTCATGTTTAACTTATATTTATAAGAACACCCCTATTTCTGAGACATAGTAATAATCATAGAATAGTATTCTGTATTCTATAGTGCTACTAGCCAACCCAACAACTATACATTGGGTAGACAGGTCATCATTGTGTGATGTTCAGATTGAAATATTCAAGTGTCCTGGTTCAGACAATGATGGAGTGACACTCTCTTGGAGCCAACTGGACCTACACATGATGAGGAGGTCAGGGTGTTTCATTTTGGGTCAGAAAGTATGCAGTTACAATTTATATTAAAAAGAACCCAACAATAAAATCATTCTCAATATCATTGCTCTCTAGATCATAATGGTCAAAGTGTTCTTAAAGGATTATAACATAATTTAGCTCTGGATTCAAGATAATACAAGGTAAACCTGTCAATTTGAAATTGGGTAATTAATTACCTACCTGTTACTTCCCAAACATTGGATAATCAGATTAATCACAGACACGAGTGATACATATTTCAAAGGGACCCCGTCATCACTGATTACAAACTAGGGTCAGTTTTCAAACAGTGTAGGAGCCCAATATAGCGTGACTCACGGGATCACTACGGAAATTAGAAAATTCTCACCTTAGTTTTGACTTCAACATTTTGGCTATCGACTCTGGCTTGTATTTTGTTCTTCGACATCTCGGCATCTATTACTTTAAACACTAACTAAAACAAGTTAACTATTAAAACATTTAGGCACTTCCCACAACACGAGTAAACATTGTATAAAATCAAAGTTTTCAATAAAATTATTGCTGTTACAAAAAGGCTGTTTCGCGTCGTACTAATTTGTCAGTACGTTTTCAATGTGTATGGTTAGGTTATTAGAAAAAAGTATTTAATTATTCGATTCCTCCAATCACAAGCATTCGTTTGTATTTGGACTCTCTGCTATTGGTCAATCAAAAAAATGAGATGCAAAACAAACTGACTACACTCCATTCCACGCAAAACATTGCGTTTCACCAAATAATTTTGACGACCAGCAAGATACCTTTATTATTCTGAGCGATTTACTAATAGGTACTTAAGAAATAAAATAAGGCCTCACGCAGCCTCACGCTATGACACTGGGCTAGAATAGTAATGGTCTATACTACTATAGTGTAAAGTAAATACTATAATACATGTTTTAAACATGATTCACGCTACACCGTGTCTCGACCGGGCCGTGCGGCGTGCCCCGGTATGCGGTAGGGGCAGTTTTGTATGAAGTTTCATGCTTGACTGTGGGTGGCCCAGCCGCAGCCGTGTCAAACTTCATACACCGTGCCCCGGACGAAGCACGGCCAGGTGGAGACACGTTGTAGCGTGAATCAGCTGTAGGTATAACTACTGCTTTATACAGAGGGTGTACTATAGAAACTATTTTAACACCCATATTATTAATCGTTTCCTCGAGATTTCCTCCACTCGACTCGAGCACTTGAGGTGAAATTTGTATGCTTAGTTCATTACTATCTCCTCGACTCGAGCGAATTCTTACTCGAGTCGAGTATTCAACTGTCATATTTCAAGGTACCTGCCGACCAAAGATCTCAACCGAAATATTTGTAAAGCGATACGAACGAGTTACGAGATGAAATCCGCAATGTTCAAAAACGCGATTCATAACACAGAACACACATACTTTGATCTCGTTTTCATATCGCTAGTTCGTATTTGGATCGCTTGAGTGAAATGAAAGAAAATATAATTTTTTAATTGCCATGCAAAAATAATAAATACTACCACTAATTGTTTTAAATAATTTTGTTCCTACAATATATTTTGTTGGAATAGGGAATATGCGTAATTTTTTTTTATACTTTTATTGGATAGTTTTACATCACTTTATTATAGTAAAAAAAAATCAACGCCAAAATAAGTAATTTAAGGTATTTTAAAGAAAGTTAAAAAATTACAACCATCACGACCACTTTGAAATTCCCGTCAGGATGGCGGGCTGTCGTGACGTCATAATCGTTTAATTTCACGGCTCAGAATAATGAGTCCCGTCAGTCGGCATAGATTTTTTACCTAATCAAGTAATCACAGAGTACTTTTGTATTTTCAACAAACCAATGTTGTCATGGTAACAAACGAAAAAGGAAGTGTATAAAGTGTGATCAGTGGCTGTTTTGTAATGGTAATAAAGTGTGACCAGTGGCTGTTTTGTAATGGGAGCTCGTAAATAGCTGCTAGTAGCTCTTTTGAAATGGGAGCGCGCAAACCAGAGGACCTTTGTACACAATATTACGCTATTATGGCAATATGAATATAAAGTAATATTTGTATTGTATGTAAGTACTTACTGTAACTTTGGATCTCAGTAAGAGAGACTAGGGTTAGTGGGTCATTCTATTCTATTATCTGTGGGGGTGTAAGAACCTGCACCTGGCTCTCTTGAATGGAACCATTGTGCATATCTCAAAGGTCTAAACCCCCTTATCTAAACTATTGAATAAGAGTATAAAAATATATGCATATTCCCTAATATTTGGGCACATGGCTCTCGACTTTTCAATAGTCTTTGCTGTCCTTTTCCGCAGCTGGCCACAGTTTACTCTTTCATACTGCGTAATAAATGTAATATGTCCAGTTCTTCTGATTACGAGAATTCTTCCATAACTTAATTTAGAAAAAATAACAACTTTTGAAATATACTAACGACTGCCATTATAACCTAAAAGTAGAAAGAGCAACTTGTGTCATGTTCATGTCATAATACTTACAATACAAATTTAATTTTATTATGTTGCAATTTGGAGCATATTTGAGTGGCTCGTTGACTAGCGAATGGCTGTTTACGACTCATTACAATAGAACAACTAGTGGCAGCCCATACACTACCAACAAAAAATATTAAACGTCCTAAACTTTGCAAACAAACAAGCATATCAAACAAGAAGTGGAGAGGTTATAGGAGGCTAGGATCTACTCGTATTGGAAGAATTTTTATGTGATCTATCGTATCTGATCACAACGAGCATCACAAATAACTCGGTGACATTAACATTTCTTTGTTTACACTTGACATTTATTTAACTATACGCAAACGCAAAGAAGTTATTATTCTGAGATTGATATATAAAGAATTATGACGTCACATCCGCCCTAAGAAAATGGGTGACGTTTCTCGGAAGTTAGAATTTACCGAAGTTTTTTTGTACTTTTCAACTTCATTTACTTGCTCAAAAATAAATTATAGATAGATAGATAGATAGAGTACTCTTTATTTGTACACCAAGAAATGATTAACAATTTTACATAGACACTTAACTAGGGTACAAAAGGCGGTCTTATCGCTTATAGCGATCTCTTCCAGACAACCTTTTATAATCAAAAATAATGATGGAGTCGTAGTTATGAAACAACAAAGTTTATTATAAATAATATTTGACCTTTATTTGAACCAATTGCATATTCCCTATTAGTGTAGATAGCAAGTATCAAGAAACGGCTTTTTAATTCAACGTTGAAGAAATTCATAACCTGTGGCACTTTTGACAGCCGCCATGTTTAATTCATAAAAACTTTGATTTTCTTTGTGGGTTTCGAGTCAACGTACCTAGGAAATAAGAAGAAAGGAAATTAATTTAGAGAAAAACGACTGAGACATGTAAGTATCAATGTATTAACCTATTTTTTTTAAATATAAATGTTACCGGTTGTAGTCAAGAAGGTATTGTAATTTACGATGTATCCAATTTCTGTTTTGAATTGTTTTAGAATCATGAACGAGACGAATACTAGCAGCAGCAGAGTCTCCTACTCGCAGTTGGAGGCTCTGCTTGCTTTTATGGAGGAGCACCGGGAACTGGCTGCCGGGTTCCTAAGATCAACGGAAGCCCGGCACAAAAGCCAAAAGCTATGGGAGGAACTCGGGATCACTCTCAACTGCATAGGCGGGGGGTCAATTAAGACCGCGAAAGGGTGGTCTAAAGTATGAAAATAATGTCTATAAAAAAAATATTTAGTTTTGCTATCAGTTAACAAGATGTATGCATATTTATTTGATTTGTATATTTTGTAGTACTGGAGCGACTATAAGAATAAATTGAAGGCGCGGGTGAGGTCCCTCAACAAGTCCCACACTGGGACTGGAGGAGGGGGAGCACTAGGCCCTCCTCTGTCTGCAATAGAGGAGCGGGCAGTGGGGATAATGGGTCCCCAATTTGGGAAAAACATAAAAAATGTACAGGTTGACCCGCTGCCCCCTCTCAATTTAAATGAAGGTTGTCGTGTGGTAAGTATCTAATTGTTTAAGATGGAAACGTATCTCGTAGGGACGGCTGTCCGGCTGAAAAATGGCTTGAAGATCTTGGAGAGATGCGTACAAGGTCAATTTCACTTTTAGCAGTATTTTCTGAAAACGATCTAACAATTTCACCCTTTCTTCGAAAGTTTAAAATCGCTAAAACGTCAAAATATGACAGATAAGCGATATCAAAAAGTTCAACAAAAATGACATGAATCGCGTCATTCTCCATTCCGTTCATTCATTTTGCGATCTCGAAACGATCTTACTATGTTCACAGTGGCGACGAAGAAAAATCGGTGCCGGGACATTTGTGCGCGTGTAACGAAAAAAAATCGCGTCGAAAACAATGTCGGTCGGCAAATTAGCGGAATTCCAAGTGCGCGGCGGCACGTGGTCGTCATACGTAGATAGACTCGAAATGTACTATAAAGTGAATAAAATAAGTGCCGATCTAAAACTACCTATATTAATTGCGAGTATGGGTGATGAGGCCTACGAGTTACTGGTGAACTTGGCGTGTCCTAGTAAGCCGTCGGACATAACCTATGAGGCCGCGTGTGACCTACTACGTGACCATCTGCAGCCTTCCCCGTCGGTGTGGGCGGAACGGTTCAGGTTCAGACAGAGGCGGCAAAGCGCAGAAGAAAACGTTTCGGGTTACGTGGCCGCACTCAAAAAGGCGGCACGTCTTTGCAACTTTGGAGATAAGCTGAACGACAACCTCCGGGATCAGCTCGTGTGCGGGCTGAGGAGCGACGTCATTCGTCAGCGCCTGTTCGCCGAGGACGACACATTGACGTTCACGAACGCGGTGAAGCTGGCCACGTCACTGGAAGCGGCGGAGATAAACGCGGCAGCGGTGGAGGCGCCGGGAGCCAGTGGCGGCGGCGGCGGCGGCGGCGGGGCGGCCAGCTCCGGGGGCGCGGTGCATGCGCTCGAGCTGGCGCAGCAGGGGCGCGCGCGCGGGCCGCAGCGGGGCGGCGGCGGCGGCGCGGGCGGCGGCCCCCACAGCAGCCGGGGCGCTGGTAGCTACAGCAGCAGCGGCGCGGGTGGAGCGGCGTTCAATGGAGCCGACGGCTGGCGTCAATCGCGGGGCCACGAGGCAGTGACGACAGCAGGGCCCGGCCGAGGGACATGTCGTGCTTGTGGTGCGCGAAACCATTCGGAGAATAGTTGTCGTTTCCGGGACTATGTGTGCAGCCGGTGCAGGGAGACGGGCCACCTAAGGCGGGTGTGCCCGCGTGCGGCGGGGCGCGGGCGGACCGCGGGCGGCGGCGGCGGCCGCGCCCCGGGCCGGGTGCACTACGGAGCGACCGCCGCGGAACCTGACTCCTGGGAGGAGAACCTCGGCGAGGGCGCCGATCTCGAGGAGGCGTTACACAGCTTGTGTCTAAACGATTACAGAGCGGTGAGTGTACCTATGTGTTTAGACAACAAAATTGTAAAAATGGAAGTTGATACAGGAACAGCTATATCCTGCATTAGTAAACAACTGTATGAGGAATTATTTTCACATAGAAAAATTGAGAAAAATAATATTTGTCTCAAGTTTATTGATGGCTCTGAAGTTCGTCCTTTAGGTATAATAAAACCTTTAGTTAGGTATAAAGATAAAGAAGCTATCTTAGATTTATTCGTAATCGAAGGGGCAACAACTTCTTTATTAGGTCGTCAGTGGCTGGCAGAACTAGGTGTAGTGATACCTAGTTTCAATTGTAACAATGTTAGCGGTGACTCACAGCCTTTGAATAAAGATATATGTGTTTTGTTGGGCAGGTATAAGGAGTTGTTTTCGGGCGGACTGGGTCGGTACACTGGCGGCTCGGCGCGGCTGCGCGTGCGCGAGGGCGCCCGGCCCGTGTTCCACCGCGCGCGGCCGCTGCCCTTCGCGCTGCGGGAGCGCGTGGACCGCGAGCTGGACGCCATGCTGGACGCCGGCGTCATCGAGCCCACCGACTGCTCCGACTGGGCTTCTCCTCTGGTACCCGTTACAAAGGCTGATGGTGGGTTAAGAATTTGTGCTGATTACAAAGCGACCTTGAACCCCGTCTTACTGGTTGATAGGTATCCGTTGCCTAGGATAGATGAGGTACTCGTAGGACTCAATGGGGCGCAATATTTCTCAAAAATTGACTTGAGTCAGGCTTATAACCAGGTAGAACTCGATGATACTAAGAAATACACAGTAATAAACACTCATAGAGGTTTATTCACGTACAATAGACTAGTGTACGGCTTAGCATCGAGCTCGGGCATATTCCAGCGTATTATGTCGACGTTATTAAGCGGTATTCCAAACGTAGAAGTTTTCCTTGATGACGTCATCATCGGCGGACGGACGGAGGCGGAGCATTTACAAGCATTAGAGGCGGTATTCCAGCGGTTGCAAAGTAAAGGATTAAAACTTAAAAAGTCTAAATGCATTTTCTTAACCGATGAGGTGTCGTATTTAGGTTATATTGTTTCAAAAGACGGCATTAAAACGGATCCTGCTAAAGTTTCAGCTATTACTAAGATTCCCCGGCCGGAAAACGTTTCCGAATTACGATCGTTTTTAGGTCTAGTAAACTTTTATGCAAAATTCGTCAGAAACATTAGTGCGACTTTAGTACCGTTATATGATTTATTAAAAAAAGGCCGTGAGTGGCGGTGGGGCTCGGAATGTGAGCGGGCATTTAAAGAAGTGAAAAATTTATTGGTCAGTTCGTCGGTACTAGCACATTACGACCCATCAGCTGAGCTGATAGTGACGTGCGACGCGAGCGCCAAGGGGGTGGGGGCGGTGCTGTCGCAGCGGGGCGCGGGGGGCGTCGAGCGGCCGCTGGCCTACGCGTCACGCACACTCACGGACGCTGAAAAAAATTACTCACAGATACACCGTGAGGCGCTCGCGATAATATTCAGTATGAAGAAGTTCCATCAATATATTTACGGGCGTCATTTCATTCTGCGAACCGATCATAAACCCTTGGTTTCTATCTTCGGTTCCAACGCCAGTATCCCGGTAATGGCCGCGAGTAGAATGCAACGTTGGGCTATTATTCTATCAGCTTACGATTACGATATAGAATACGTACGGACGGACGTCAATGGTGCTGATGGTTTATCGAGACTACCCGTGTCTAGTAGTGGGAATAGTAAAAACGGTATACTGCCGGAGCAGACATATTTACATTTTGCTCAGGAAGCCTTGTTATTAGAATATAATGAACTTAAATGTCAAACTGCCAAAGATCAGATTCTAGGTCGGGTTCTAAATTATGTACGCAACGGTTGGCCTGACAGTTGCGACATAGTGGGTATGCAACCTTATTTTAATAGGCGAAACGAGTTGTATGAGGAGTTGGGTTGCGTAATGTGGGGACACAGGCTAGTAGTACCAGAAAAATGTCGGGAAAAAGTATTAAATATGATACACGAGCCCCACATGGGCGTCGTGAAGTCGAAGGCGATAGCTCGCAGCTACGTGTGGTGGGCAGGAGTGGACGAGGCGGTGGAGCGGGTGTGTCGCGCGTGCGCGGTGTGCGCGGCGCAGGCAGACGCGCCGCCGCGGGTGCCGCACTCGCCCTGGCCGTGGCCGGCGCGCCCGTGGACGAGGCTACACCTCGACTTCATGGGACCAATATTCGGAAAGACTTATTTAATAGTTGTAGACTCCACTTCCAAATGGATCGAGGTGTTTCCGGTACCTAGCACTGCAGCCAATTGGACGATAGACAAGCTCGTTGAATTATGGGGACGATGGGGCATTCCTAAGCAGTTGGTCAGCGACAACGGCCCACCATATTCTAGTAGCGAATTTGCGAAGTTTACTAGATCATACGGCATAGATCACATATTTGCGGCACCTTATCATCCATCCTCCAACGGGGCAGCGGAAAACGCAGTTAGGACTATCAAACGAGTTGTCAAAAAGGCCATGTATGAAAAACAGTCGATAGATAGGGCTTTGCACACATTTTTATTGTATTATAGAAATACGGAACATGCGACGACCGGACAGAGTCCCAGCATGCTGCTGCAGGGCCGGCGCCTGCGCACGCGCCTGGACGCGCTGCGGGCGGACGTGGGCGGCCGCGTGAGCCGCCTGCAGCGCCGCCAGCTCGGGGGCGCCGCCTCGGGGGCGGCCAATCGCGAAATAAACGCGGGGGAGGATGTGTGGTATAGGCAATATCTTAGGGGCGAAAAATGGGAACCGGGAAAGGTAATTAATAAATTAGGTCCTAAAAACATGGAGGTTAGGGGCATAGATGGTTCTCAGGTTCATAGGCACGTAGACCAGTTAAGACGGAGATCTAGGAATTCGCTTGTTTTCCCAGCAAAAGATAAACAAGAGAACCCAAACGTTGTGAACACTTCTGACACAGCAGATGTTGTAACGGTGGGCGTTTCGCCTCGAGGGTCGGAGGCTCAGTCGGAGCGGGGCGCGGGGTCCGTGACGCCGGCGCGGGCGCAGGCCCCTCCGCCGGCAACTCCGTCCGGCTCGCCGGAAGAATCAGCTGATCAGTTCTTATCGCCGGAGTCATCGCCCGCCAGTGTGCCGCCCCAGTCTCGTCCTATACGTACTTGCAATTTGCATAAAAACCCTAAATATAGATTTTAGAATATAAGTCAATTGTTATTGTTATGTTCAACGTCTATAGACGAAGAATACTTACATGTAATTATGTGTTTTATTGGTTCTTAGATTATTGTGTAACTGATAACAACTAAAGTTAAATAAATAGGTAATCAGTATTGCCCAGTATAACTACAAACGTTGCTTATGTTTTTAATTTTACGAATGTTAAATGCTATATATATATAGGATTAACTTACGTCTTTTGTTTGATTGTTAATGCATTCCTTTGTTATTTTTAAAGATAAGACAAATGCTTTAAATTTAGAATTAGTTGTGTAATTGGTGTGGGGGTATTGTAGGGTATGCTTAGTGAGTTAGGAAGATTGATTGAGGGTAGCATATGTGTCGGTCATTCTGGAAATAAAGTGCACTCGGTGAACATCAGCTCCCTGGTTTTATTTGGAAGATATCCCCCAGGATAGGAACTTCACACTATGTAGCTTGTTTTTAGTGCCATGTAAATCGCAATTTCATAGCTCGTTCGTAAAAATCTGAAAACGAGATGAAAACGAAGTTGTTTTTTGTGACACGAATCACCCTGGAGTATGCTCAAATATATGATTAAGAATACCGATTTCGAGGAAGTTTTGGAGTATCCCTCAAGGGCTCCTCGATTGAGTCTGAGTGGAGTGAGAGTCGAGGAAACGATTAAGAATATGGGTGTAACTCTATTTACTGTGGGAATGTAAATACACTGCGCCTGGCTCTCACTAATGGAACCTTTGTGCATGTGCATATCCCCATCATAACTGCCTTCCTAAGCTCGGATTATTTCCCACCACGCTAGTCCACACTGCGGTTTGGAAGACGAAAACGTTTGACGTTTTATGTATTATGAGGTACTTACAGTGAAATTAAAATGCTTATCAATAAATAAATACATAATACCAATACATATGCAAAAACGTCTCCTAAGCTCCAAAGTAATTTACCTTTAGCAAACACCTGTCTTTTACATTCTTTTAAGGAAAAAATCGAGGATACGCACAGAATAATAATGACGAGCACGGAACTTTTTTATAGCTGTTACAATCACGACTGCTGTCAATGTCTGTCTGACAGCTGACAATATAACCTCAAAATCAATCAACTCAAAAATCAGACAACAAAACAAATAATTATCTGAATTTAATTCGTTCGTTAAGTTGTAAAATGACTAAACTAATAAATAACAGCGCTGCACGATTGAATCCATGCTTAAAGGTTATTTTATACTTAACTTTAATTATTTAAAGTTGATCTCTGGGAAAAAACAAATAAGCAATCTTTTTTAGTTTTCACTGTGTATTTAATTTTACCATCTTTCAGGAACAAGACCAGTCCTATAACTGCCTGGACAAGAATAACTACGATCACGAGAAATGCCAAGTGTATTTCGACAACTATAACATTTGCAAAAAGTTTTGGGTAAAGAGATTCTTACGTAAACAAAGTACCTTCATACGAGTCAAAGAATCTTGAATCTTGTATTTATCGTTTGTCGCCGTGATGACTGCGTTTAAAATGGTTTTACAGGCACATTAAAATTATTGTTCTTTCCCTTATAATCTGTTTAATATTATCATGAACATTAGAGCTTGTAGAGCCGACTATTTCTAATCATGGAAATGAATTTATTAATTGGAAGATGAAATGGCAACAGGCTGATGCCCAACAGTGAGTTACTATGAACTTTCTAACATATTTGTTCCTAATATTTTCCAGGGTCAAGTATACCGAGACAGGAAAGCCAAGGGAATACATCCTTTTCTTCCCGACATTGAAGAAAGAGAGAAAATAAGGATGGAACACCTCAACATGAATAAATAAAAATAAAGATATTTAGATCAGTTCTACTAGGTATCATACAATGATTTCAAAAGGAAGGATACGCCCGTCAGAACGTTTTGTCAAAAGAAAATGGCACCCGCGCGCTGGCCCTAATTTCATACAAATTATGACAGATTTATGAGGTTTTAGGGCCAACACGATGGTGTCATTTTCTAGAGCGGTTGGGCCTGTCCTTACGCTAGTAATATATAAGTCAATGGTATCATAATGTTAAATGCACAACTACCTCAGCCATTTTCCCTTTATATAACAGGAACCATAAGAAAAAAGCTGTTATGTTTCAGTTACAACAGTAATAACTGTATGACCCCAGTAGGATTGTGAGCATTTTTTAAACAGATTAGGTATGTAGTCAAGGTTATGATATTTATTGTAAATAAGTATATAAATTAAAAGATATATTACTACCTGTGATTTTTATTGCATTACATTTGTGTGTATATAATATGGATATGAATGGAAAAGGATATTAAAAAAACTCACATATTTTGTATCTTTCATTTATTAATATTATTGCTTCTTTCTCAAGGCCATTGCTGTGAAGCTGTGCAGTTCTTTATTAACATCAGAATTTTTGGTTCAATTCAGACTGGGGTAACAGAAAACGGATAAAATAAACAACATTTGAGATAGGATCAAGGGTAAGAGGAACACTTGGAGCAAAGATAAATGCAGTCTATAGAACATACCGAAATTGCCTACCGTTTTTCATCCCCCAATATTTTTTTAAGAAGAATGTCCTACTTCATCTGATGTTAAGAAATACTACAGGTTTCTCTCGCCTCCGGTTGCTGCTACGCCAGTAAATTGAACCTTATAAATTATGGTGCACGTGTTTTATACCTAGCAATACTACCCTGAAGCCTACTAAAGCGCCACAAGGATCACTTGACACATTATCAGAACTAACGCTGCCATAATGCATATACTGTTTTTTACACACACCTTTATGCTCTCATGTAATGGGGTGCAGAAAAGCCTCCTCGATTGTCGTATCCCAGTGCATTTTGGGCCATTGACAAAAGAATAAAGAGGACTTGGCATAAAAATCGGTACTTAAAAATATATCGTCGTCTCTTTTTAACTTATCGGTGTTATCGTACGTAACAAAGGACAACAGTAGTTTTGTCTTTGCCTAAAATTACAACATTGCGATCGGTCGCCATGTTGATTGACCAAGATTGACATCCAAACACAAGGTACTTCAGCTGTCAAACAATTTGTTTGTTTACATTTTTCAAGAAAAAAGCCGCCATTTTAATTGACACCAAAGTTTAGGTAAGCGCATTTTTAGGGTTCCGTAGCCAAAATGGCAAAAACGGAACCCTTATAGTTTCGTCATGTCCGTCTGTCCGTCTGTCACAGCCGATTTACTCGGAAACTATAAGTACTACAGTGATGAAATTTGATGGGAATATGTGTTGTATGAACCGCTACAAAAATATGACACTAAATAGTAAAAAAAAGAATTGGGGGTGGGGCCCCCCATACATGTAACTGAGGGATGAAATTTTTTTTTTCGATGTACATACCCGTGTGGGGTATCAATGGAAAGGTCTTTTAAAATGATATAAAGTTTTCTAAAAAACATTTTTCTTAAAGTGAACGGTTTATGAGATATCAGCTCTCAAAGTCGTAAAAAGTATGTCCCCCCCCCTCTATTTTTATAACTACGGGGTATAAAATTCTAAAAAAAATAGAGGTGATGCATGCTAATTAACTCTTTCAACGATTTTTGGTTTGATCAAAGTATCTCTTATAGTTTTTGAGATAGGTTGATTTAACTGTAATTTTGCTGCTACGGAACCCTTTGTGCGCGAGCCCGACTCGCACTTGGCCGGTTTTTTTTCGTTGATATGGCATGTCCTCCCTTTATTCTTTTGTCAATGTTTTGGGCAGTCAGCGACTGACAGTAATCTGACTTACAGTGCGACAAACTTATCTGTTCCGGTGAGAGCGAACTAAATCGATCCATATCTCATTACTTTCTAATGAAATGAATTATAATATATTGATATAGATTAGATTGGTTTATTAAAACCACAATAGCGAATTACCACTTCTGGCAAACTTTACATAGAATTAAGAAATATTAGACATTTACGTGAGCTCTCACCGGAACAGATAAGTTTGTGGCACTGTACCTATGCTTTCACCTCAGTGACAAGCCAATCAAAGCCAAAATGGTAAAATTATCCTTGTACCACTCAACTGTAGTAAAATATCAAAGCTACTTACAATCATTTGCTATCTAGCTATCTTACGCTATTGTACATATCACATTCAAGGCATTATGGGAAGATTCTGTTTATGTTGTAGGCTCTGAATAAACTATGTAGGTATTTGAATAATTTATCACTTACAATACAGGGCTGAGAAAATTGATAACAATTTTATACAAGTAGGGAGATAATGGAAATAGGAAATTAAAAATACTTGCTTATAAGAGCCGTGTGTTAATCATGTCCATAGTTTGAAACTTTATCAGTGAATTTATTTTTAGTTTCCTTCCTCGCTCCGAAGCTCCACTTTTTTGCTGACCATATATGGGCCTCCACTGATAAAATGTAAACCTACAAACAAAAACCCTATTTACATAATAAAGTTGCATTACATAAATTGAAGTCAAGTACAGTTAAGTTAAATACCATCCATAGTTACATATGAAAAGGTGAGTCCATATCATGAAGAGGCCATCAGTAGGTACTTTTCTTCTACTTATAAAAGTCAAAATACACTATATTAGGCACTTTCGTTACGGTGTAAATCTATTATTTAAATTATTTAGTGAAGATTTTGTTAATAAATATAGCAAAATAGCTCTTTTACTTGTTGCGACAGAAAACTTTGTAGGTAAAAATACATACCTACTGCAATTTCACGTTAGTTTACATGTAGCTAAGCATTGTAACTGCTTTCATATTATAATTTAATCAACTGTGCTATTAAAATATAAGTCTGTTTAACTTACTTTACTTACAATCTTATAAAGTTGATAATAATTATTACATACACACAAATTTGAAGAGGCTTGAATAAGTTATTTAAAAAAGAAACCTTATTAGAGTTGAGTATTCAACAAATTAATACACTGAAATAATATAATGTTCCTTTAAAAATAATATGGCTTAAATTAGCTTTGGTTAAAGGTATGTTTTATAACTTTAAATGTATGTTTAAGCTTACGTAAAAATACAGCTAAATGTCAACATGGTAATAAAGAAAATTGAAAGTATGTTTGTTTGAGTGCATGTTCGAACAAAAGTTATTATTGTTCAATAAAACTGCCAACTGAATACATAAAAAAACTTATAATAAGCGCCAAAAATCTCATTAATACTGTTAATTAAAAAGAGAACAAATAAAACAAATTTTTCAAAGCCTCTTTTTAAGTCCTTTATATGGGAATGTACTTAGAAACTAAGAATAAATAAGTGGTGAACCTAATCTATGGTTCAACTTAAAACTATGGAATATATCCGAGTCTAAAAATCAAACTAAAAGTGACGATACGTCCTAGAAACATTGCTAGCAAATTCAATATTCTACATTAGAAGTATTAGAACATAAGGTAAGTTATTTACCTAGTAAATTTTAATTTTAGATCGTAAATTTAATTTATTGACATAAGTTTAATTTTAGATTTAGATCGAACTGTCACTTTACAAGAAACTTGCAAGTGTCACTGTGATACTGGACTCTTTGTGTAAACTCTATTTTATAGAACTTATTGACCATAATCACACTTCACAATGAAACCTCGTAATATAAATAATAATCGTTTATAGTGCGACAAACTTATCTGTTCCGGTGAGACCGAACTAAATTGATCCATATCTTATTACTCACTAATGAATTGTATATTGTAAAAGATTAGATGGGTTTATTAACACCGCAAGAGCGAATTAACAATACGAGCGAACTTAAAATCTTATAGAATTAAGAAATATTAAACATTTATGTGAGCTGTCACCGGAACAGATGTTTGTGGCACTGTATTTTGGTTGTTTTCAAGGACCCTACTGCACATGCATATAAAATATAAGAACATCAGCTGAAACCTAACAATACCGCGATCTACACGACCACCCTAGTACGCCATCTATGAGCGGACTGAGCTACTACATACATACATACATATGCTCACGACTGTAATCCCCGAAGGGGTAGTCAGAGGTGACTCGCAAGCGAGCTATTATAAACTTATAAAACCCAAAACTTTGTGTTAGACAGAAAGTTAAAATTCGAGTATGTATCACGATGACGCTTGCCTATTACCTCTTGTAAACTGACAGTTCGATATATAAATTCGGGGTAAGTATTTAAAATAACTGCTTATCAATACCATAGCAGGTAATAGAGGAAATATCTTGTTGATGTAAAATACTGTAAAACAGGGATAAAATGAAACGGAATACTAATAACAGCATAGGAGATTTGGTAGCCTTACTGTACGATTATGTTAGTATAATATTTTACAATGTACTTATTTACTTGATTCTATGACAAGGCAAAAATAATTCCAAAATATAAACTCTCTGTCCAGACTAGCTATTAAGGTTAATTTTATTGTTAACTTCACAACGATTTCGCAGTCAATTCAATACCAAAATATACATTTATTCGTACATATTTTTTATGTACTTACTTACCTAATTTGCATTTAGTGGATATGTTTTTTTATGAACTAAAAGCTTGACCTTAATGCATTTGGATGTAGAGTATTTTATGGTTTGTTTAATATATATTAATAAACATGCAATCTCATTTATTATGAAACTCGGTGGGTACCTTTATTAGGTACGAAAGTATGTACAGTCAAAAAAATATATAAGTTACCACGTCCCAGTTAAACAGTTTGATCCTAGGAGTCACAGGTGAGCTAAATGACCTGAAGAATATTTTATACATAATCGCTATTAATTACTTCATGTGTCTTTTTTACCAGAGATGGTCTTACGATAGGCAACCAATATAATTATTTAGCTGTACACAATAAACAAACAAACAAAAGTCAGATTCACAAAAGTAGCTATACACCTGTGTACCTTTTCCATATTCATTCATTCAAAGATAGATGTTTCATGAGTTTGACAAGGTACAAAAGTGTATACCTACCTACTTATCAATCTTACCGTAGCATACCCTGCAGCAAACAGAAATAACAAAAAAAAAATAGTTCCATTTTGGTCCGCAACATGGCGACCGGCGCTAGTGTCGCGGTGGTTGGATTACAATGTTCTGTCCAGCTAGTACGCATCGTCATCTAGGAGTCAATCGGCTCGCTTGTTTATGGTGAAACAGCTTCGTCTGAAGTGGACGCACATTTGGCGGACCTGTGGACGAAATTAATTACATAACAGATCTTGCTGTAAGCTAGAGTGAGTAAGTTAAACACATTTATTTACTAAAAAGCACCATATAATTTACAGTAAGATAAGTTGAAGCATATGTCTTGACATGGGCTTTCTCTAACACTGGAGGGATATTGCCTTAATCACTGCTTGTCAGGCAGATTGGAGATATCAATACACCGCACAAAAAAATAACACCAACAAAAACATTCGAGAACCATTTTTTTATATACCAAATATTTACCATCGCCGGGGATCGAACCCGGGACTTTCGACATAGCAGTCAGGGTCTGTTGCCACAACTCTACTCCCTTTCTTTTATAAAAGTATAGAATTTATGTGTGAAAACTTGTAATTACCTACTATTATTCCCAAATTATTGTGTGCTGTAAGTTTTCCTATAAATAAATATAAACATAGTCGTAATACTGAGAACACAGAATAGAATACTCACAACACAAGTCCCATAATGCACGTGAGCTAGCACACTCAACGCCGTCATAGCGTATAGAGCGGTCCACTCGTACTGAGGCGCGTATAGTGACGTCACGACCGCGCCTAGGAGAGGCCATTGAAGCCAGTTGGAGGCTTCGCAGCGCTGGTTGCTCATCTGGGCCACTATTAGGCGGCACTGGGGACAAAAAAATCTTTCATTAAAATTCAAATTGCAAAGAGAATATTAGCTTCGGAAAATACAGATCCATCTTTTAAAAATGAGTAATAATTGAACACAGTTATAAAGAACGTTGATGGAAACCATGTTATCCGGGCGTGAATACTCTTTTTCTTGTAGTGCCTATCTCTATTGGCTGTCATGATGTCATCATGCTGTAATGACCTTTTGTGTAATACTCTATGGGATGAAGTCAGTCTCTCATTTTGATCCTTCGAGCCTGACATTACGACATACTCACAGCGACATTGCTGAACAGCGCGCCGACCAATAAGAACACTGCACGGGGGTCTCTCTGCACTAGCGGCGCGGGGACTGGTGCGCCCACAGCGAGCACAGGGAGCACCCGGCGAGCAGCCCCACAGCCGCCCAGGGATGAGTGTAGCATGAGGTAGCGAATCTTCTTCTTATTGAACCTATAGCAGTTCACTGCTGGACGTAGATGGATGTCCAAAGCAGCCATTGGATGCGATCTATAGCTTTCCGCTTCCAATCATTAGCCACCGCTAGAGCAGACGCATTTATATCCAGGGGGACCTAAGAAGCGCTTTTACCAATTACCGCCAGAGACGAATAGCGACCAATGGCGACGCGCGATTTTTACATATTAGATACTAAACTAATACACCTCACCCTTCATCTGTAAAGGGATCTAAAAAGCGCCTTCTTAACCAATACACGTCGCTCCTACCAGCGATAAAGGCAACTAAGCTATTCTATGGTCCTTCGGACCGGACATGCAGCTATCCGTAACTATAACAAACGCATACTCACAGCGACATTGCTGAACAGCGCGCCGACCAATAAGAACACTGCACGGGGGTCTCTCTGCACTAGCGGCGCGGGGACTGGTGCGCCCACAGCGAGCACAGGGAGCCCCCGGCGAGCAGCCCCACAGCCGCCCAGGGATGAGTGTAGCATGAGGTGGCGGATCTTCTTCTTATTGAACCTATAGCAGTTCATTGCTGGATGTAGGCTTCTTCTAAAGAATGCCACTGGATGCTATCTATAGTTTTCCACATCCAATCTTTACTAGCTATAGTCACTGCTGGACGTAGGCTTTTCATCAATGACGCCATTGGATGCGATCTATAGCATTTCGCATCCAATCGCTATAGCTATAGTAATGTCACACGGTTTTGACATATTAGTTACATTTCCATAAAGCACGCCACTGGATGCGATCTATAGCATTCCGCATCCAATCTTTACTAGTTATAGTAATGTCGCGCGGTTTTGACATATTAGTTACATTTCCATAAAGCACGCCACTGGATGCGATCTATAGCATTCCGCATCCAATCTTTACTAGCTATAGTAATGTCGCACGGTTTTGACATATTAGTCTTACTCATTTTGATCCTTCGAGCCTGACATTACGACATACTCACAGCGACATTGCTGAACAGCGCGCCGACCAATAAGAACACTGCACGGGGGTCTCTCTGCACTAGCGGCGCGGGGACTGGTGCGCCCACAGCGAGCACAGGGAGCACCCGGCGAGCAGCCCCACAGCCGCCCAGGGATGAGTGTAGCATGAGGTAGCGAATCTTCTTCTTATTGAACCTATAGCAGTTCACTGCTGGACGTAGATGGATGTCCAAAGCAGCCATTGGATGCGATCTATAGCTTTCCGCTTCCAATCATTAGCCACCGCTAGAGCAGACGCATTTATATCCAGGGGGACCTAAGAAGCGCTTTTACCAATTACCGCCAGAGACGAATAGCGACCAATGGCGACGCGCGATTTTTACATATTAGATACTAAACTAATACACCTCACCCTTAATCTGTAAAGGGATCTAAAAAGCGCCTTCTTAACCAATACACGTCGCTCCTACCAGCGATAAAGGCAACTAAGCTATTCTATGGTCCTTCGGACCGGACATGCAGCTATCCGTAACTATAACAAACGCATACTCACAGCGACATTGCTGAACAGCGCGCCGACCAATAAGAACACTGCACGGGGGTCTCTCTGCACTAGCGGCGCGGGGACTGGTGCGCCCACAGCGAGCACAGGGAGCCCCCGGCGAGCAGCCCCACAGCCGCCCAGGGATGAGTGTAGCATGAGGTGGCGGATCTTCTTCTTATTGAACCTATAGCAGTTCATTGCTGGATGTAGGCTTCTTCTAAAGAATGCCACTGGATGCTATCTATAGTTTTCCACATCCAATCTTTACTAGCTATAGTCACTGCTGGACGTAGGCTTTTCATCAATGACGCCATTGGATGCGATCTATAGCATTTCGCATCCAATCGCTATAGCTATAGTAATGTCACACGGTTTTGACATATTAGTTACATTTCCATAAAGCACGCCACTGGATGCGATCTATAGCATTCCGCATCCAATCTTTACTAGTTATAGTAATGTCGCGCGGTTTTGACATATTAGTTACATTTCCATAAAGCACGCCACTGGATGCGATCTATAGCATTCCGCATCCAATCTTTACTAGCTATAGTAATGTCGCACGGTTTTGACATATTAGTTACTTACCTTTAGAAAGGTCCTTAGGACCGGACATCCAGCTATCCGTAACTATAACAAACCCATACTCACGGCGACATTGCTGAACAGCGCGCCGACCAATAAGAACACTGCACGGGGGTCTCTCTGCACTAGCGGCGCGGGGACTGGTGCGCCCACAGCGAGCACAGGGAGCCCCCGGCGAGCAGCCCCACAGCCGCCCAGGGATGAGTGTAGCATGAGGTGGCGAATTCTTCTTCTTATTGAAGCTATAGCAGTTCATTGTTGGATGTTGGCGTCTTCCAAAGAATGCTACTGGATGCGATCTATAGCTATCCGCATCCAATCATACATTTACCAGCTTGCCCCATTTGCAAGTCATCCACTGGATGCTACCTATAGCTTTCCGCATCCAATCTTTACTAGACACGTTTGGAAAGTCGTAACTTCATGTAGCTATAGTTATCTCGCGCGGGTCATAAGTTCTAAGCGTCATCATAATCTTCTTCCAAAGCAACTGGATGCGATTTATAGTTTTCCGCATCCAATATTTACAGCACTTACATCCAGGGGATCTAAGAAGCGCTTATTACGCATTCTTATTCTTCTTATCGGGACAAAATGGAGAGCAAAGCGCAAACGCGTTAAGTAACTAAGCTTTGTAATGGTCCTTCGGACTGGATTTTATCACAGTATACTCACAGCGACATTGCTGAACAGCGTGCCGACCAATAAGAACACTGCACGGGGGTCCCTCTGCAGGACGCGGCGCGGGGACTGGTGCGCCCACAGCGAGCACAGGGCGAATATAGAGAGCAGCGCCCAGAGTGGTCTGATGGCTTCTAGGAATGAACGCATCTTGCCGGTGCGCAGTTTGTAGGATCTGTGGAGTGATGGTGGTAGGATGTTAGGTTAGGCCATTAGTAGTTTAGTATATTGATTATTGCGATGGGGTGTAAGGTTTGATTTGTAGCTTGGGTGGATATGATCTTAAGTCCAAAAAAGGCCACAGGCCTGCCCTATGTTAGGTTCTAATTCTACTTACCTTATTGTGATTATCCAGTTTCATTGCTAGTTGACTGATAAAATAATATAAAGCATCAACATTTAGAATGCACTTGGTTTTTCAAGTTTAGTGGTAACTACACTATCATTAAATTTGAGATGGTGGCGAAGCCAAGCATTTTTGTTATTGAAATCACGAATTGTTAGATAAAAAGAGTTTTATGTCAGTTACTCCAATTTTAATGCACACATTATAATCACTTCTAATAGCAATTTACCACATTTACAGCACATAAATCATTGAAAACTCCCAATACAATACTCACTGATAAACATTATACGCGGAGACCGGCAAATTGATCCCTAGTCCCGTGGCATAGATGCCAATTTCGAACAGACTGGCCACGTCGTAGGATCCAATGACATATTGCTTGTAGTAATCTGTTCCCTTGTAGCCCGTCCACAGGAATACTGCTATTGACGACTGGAAATAAATATGTAATTAAATTATTAAAGCAAAAAGAGTCACACAGGTAGTTAGGAGAGATATTTTAGTGCCTGTTTCACAATGTCTACCTAAATGCGTATTCAAACACATCGTCATCATCAGCTCTAAATCGTACACTGCTGGACATAGTTCTATACGGCTACCAGTCTGCGAAGCCCGTGAATCGGATAAGCTCCAGAACATTTTTAGTTGAATGGTCATAGATTTTTCGGGTTACATGGCCGGAAAACTGCCACAGCTAGCAGATGTTTGTATCCTTGAGGGTTATAAGACTTATAAGGCTACTTTTCATCCCATAATTTCCATTCACACGGGTAATATATTTGTTGTCAACAAAGCCAAAATGATTAAACCTAAGTATAACACCCTTCTTTCAGTCTAGTGGTTAATCACACATTTATTATTTATTTTATTTATTTATTTATTCATCATCACACTACATAGCATTACAGTTATAAAGAAAAACCTTAGCGCTACATAGAGGCACAATAATAATAATACTTATTTAGTTATATAATAATAATTTATCCATCAGACTATTCAGACTCACAAAATTTCAGACATGCCTTTTTTAACTTTGGCCAACCATCCGCAAACACATCAACTTGTGGTGCCGAATCTATTATGGCATTCACCATCGTAGTGGCCCGAATTAGAGGCGATTGTTGCCGCGCCACCGAGCGCGCTGCACCCACCGCCAGCAGCCTGTGAGATCTGGCTCGCAGATACTTGTTAGGGGCAAACAGGCAGCAAACCTCACCAACCATATGAGGACATTCCGTCTCTCCTCGCAGGGTCCTACATGCCATTATCGCTAGGTTTAGATCCCGTCGAACTTCCAACGAGTTGAACCCCAGCATTCCCAGCAAGAAGCTAGTTGAATAGAGGTAAGGATAGTATCCATATTTTTTCTTATATAGAAAGCGAAGGAATGCTTTTTGGACCTTTTCTAGCATGAGGGTATATGTGGACTCGTGAGGAGACCAAACAACAGAGCTGGACTCAACTTTGCTTCGCACCAGAGCACTGTATAGAAGCTGGATGACGCATGTTTGACTAAAATCTTTCGCATTCCTTATAACAAAACCCAGTCTTCTAAAACAGTTGGCTGTAAGAGCTTTAAAGTGGTCATGAAATGTCAGCTTTGTGTCAAATGTCATCACATACCCACATGCTGAAGTCGTAGCCCCAGGGTAGATACAGTACTCCAGTGTTGTACTTCTCCCAGTGGCTGAAGTAGAAGCTGACTAGGATGTTCCAGATTATGTAGTACATTCTGCAACAAAATCAATAAGTAAATATATATTACACAACATAAACAACACTTTTTGTGGTTGGGCAAAAAGGTAATAGGGTCACTCCATGTAGGTATGTATGTGCAAAATCAGCTGGTGATGAAACTTTTTCGCTAGTATAGTGTTATAATTATTGTCCCTATGTGGCGGCTGACCTAGACCTATGTACAATCAAAGACCACATACATGTAAAGAGAATAAAGAATACTTAATACTACGTTTGTGATCCCAATATGGCGGCTGTCTGTGCATATTCATTCATGAACGAATGATAATAGACCAATCAGAGCGCGCTAATGCCGCAATAGACCAATAGCGACCAAGCTCCATTCTGTTCTATAGCGTCACTTAATTGAGCTGTCTATTTGCGCCGTCAAGTTTGACCCTAGACATACATTAGGTATAAGGTACATTACCTAATAGGGGGTGCAGAGAAGTCTCCCTTCCCGAAGATGCTATACAGACAGGCGGGTATGAAGAACACGGAGTAGGAGTCCAGTCCGTGGTCGAACATCTCCCCGAGTGGACCAGAGGTTTGTGTGCGCCGCGCTTGCCTACCTTACTAGCTTTTCCAGAGACCTTAGCTTGGCCTAAAGAGGTCTTAAGATTGATAAAGGGACAATGGATTGTTATATACTTACTATGCTTGTTAAAGATGACTTTCAAAATGGCTGCCATCTGCTTATCCGCATATTTATTCATGAACGAATGATTAGAGACCAATCGGAGCGCGCCAATCTCGCAATAGACCAATAGCGACCAAGCGTCATTACATTCTATAGCGTCAGTTAATTTTAAGGTACATTACCTAATTGGGGGTGCTGAGAAGTCCCCCTTCCCGAAGATGCTGTACAGACAGGCGGGTATGAAGAACACGGAGTAGGAGTCCAGCCCGTGGTCGAACATCTCCCCGAGCGGGCCTGAAGTCTGCGTGCGCCGCGCTTGCTTGCCGTCTATGCCGTCTGTGGAGGGAGGTTGGGATTAGTCTGTGGTTATTTGGTGTGGGGGTGGGTAGGCATTACAGTAGAACTTCTAGAAGTCATCATAAGTAGAGATAGCATATTCAGATACACAAAAACTGAGGAACGTAATTCTTTTACAAACTACCTAATCTGTGTTCGGAAAAAGGCTCTTTGTGTTTAAGTTTGTTTATCGTTATGAAAGTATGAACGCATAAATTTATCCATGTATCTTTTACCGTGAAATATTGTGTTAGTGCGATTAAACTAAACTGAAATAACACAGTCACATTTCGCAGAATATTCATCATAGATAACACTTAAACTGTAGGTAAATAAATAAACTATCTGAATATCCGATCACATAGTCATAAATATACGTACCTATATATGAGTCGAATTGGTTTACTCAGATTTCCTTCTTTTGCGGGAAAAATCAATTACAATCGTATGCAACTGTAAAATCCATTTAAGTAATTGATTAGCTACTGCTAAACACAGTGCCCTTTTCTAATTTAATATTTAACCTTAAAAAAAAACCTTTTCCATCATTATCAAAACCATTGCTGCAGCACCGGTCTCCTTCCACTGAAGGAAGGGTTTTAAGCCTAGTCCACCACGCTGGCCTAGTCTAATAAATACTTCATATACACAACACAACACACCCAGCGTATAATAATTACTTTAATAAAAAAAAACTCACCCAGCGTATAAGCCAGAAACAGAAACACAGCCAGCACGGGCCACAGCCACCCCGGGATCACATTCCTGACCCCCCCGTTGACCACCGCCGCCGTCGCGTTCACTGCCGAGGCCGCCGTGTAGTCGTAGTCATAGTGAGAGAGGAGTAGGAAGTTGGCCACGGTTAGGAGGAAACCGGC
The DNA here is from genome assembly GCF_932276165.1 of Plutella xylostella. Lineage (NCBI taxonomy): Eukaryota > Metazoa > Arthropoda > Insecta > Lepidoptera > Plutellidae > Plutella > Plutella xylostella. The sequence continues at coordinate 7,513,088 of NC_064000.1, read as the reverse complement.
GAAGGTCAACACGTTGGGGGCCACCCAGCGCGGGACTAGCTGGAATGGGGATGAAAACGTTTTATTCTTTTTAAGGTCACCATGAAAGGGCCAGCTGAAATATGGGCTTATTATACACAGCACATGCTGAGCTGGTTCCTTTTTGACGCTCTTGACCTTTGTGTGTTTTTATTGAATAATTTTCTGTATTTTGTTGTTGGTTGGTAGCTCTTTCTTTTTTTTGTTGTGAAAATGAAAACATTATTAGCGAAAATGTACTAAATTACTCCGTATTTGGATAAAATAGGGCTCTTATATTCTAGGAGAACAAACGAGGCAATAGGGACGATGGACCAGTTATAGTTCGTCACACTATTATAAACGCGAATTTTTGTATAGATTGGAAAAATACTGTAAAGATTGATAAAGTTTGGTATGCTGGAAACTGATGTCGCCTTGGATTGACAAATTGGACACAAGGGTACTTTTCATCCCGAAATTCCAAGGGGAAAAGTTTATAAGGTAAAATTTAATGTAGTAATTTAGTTAATGTGAGGACTGTTGCCCGAGTTGTTGAGTATAGAAAAAGTGCATATGGCCGATACCACAGAAAGAATACTTGTCATCTCTTAATTACGGTAACTCGAGTGACTCAGGGGTTTTTCGTAAATCATAATCAAATCACAGCATTCCTAATCATACTCCATTTGCGTATCCGTTGCCTCGATTCGTATCTACAAGATAAGCGCATGGCGTGAGGTGTGTAAGATAACGACCAAATGGGAGTAGCATTGTACCTAATTTATATCATCCAGGTTATCACATCAGTCAGAAACTGTTGATTAATTTATACTCTAGTTAGAAAGGTCGGCTAATGAAACTGGCAGAAACCGGAATTTGTAGTTGAAAGTTGAACCGATGGGTTCCGCTCATCTGGCATAATCTTTATTGACCAAAACTCATTTCGCATAACTCGTATGGTCTAAACTTTTTTGGCCGAACCATCACTTTGCCAAGACTTATGTGGCATAAGGCTCGTTTCGTCTAAAACTCTTTAGGCACAATCTTTAAACACCTAAGTTTCGTTTGCTCAAATTTATGTTCGTCTATACCTATGTATAATCTTGTTTCTCCTAATGTTATCTTAATAAATAATATATTATGTAGTCTGAGCCTATCTGAAACCTAGTTAAACATTGTGAGATATGGCGTTTCGACTTTCTCCGTGTTCGGCATCATAAGGGTCACAGTGACAGTTAAATAAAGTCCATTTTTCTCTCCACCTTTAATTTGCAAGGTGCGGGTGCCTATATAAATAGAGTGAGTCGCCCGCGCGCCTCAGTTGGTTTTTGATTTTTGAAGTGAACACTTCGGCAAAATGGCTCAATGTAGCCACGGTTCTCGTCGGCTTCGCTCCGACGAGGAAAAATATAATATTGAATTTGCGGAGTCCTCGCTGCCGGGAGCTGTAGCGTGATGCGGACCAGGCGGCGCGGGGCCTGCCGGCTGCTGCGCACGCAGCCATTGCTGAGGATTTCGCAACGAAGGTTTGAGTTGATAAGCCGTGAGTAAAATGCTATTTATTTACTGCTTTTAAAAGCTCAGCCACTGGTCATAATGCTCCGGCGCTTGGGGTTTTTATCCCACGCAGTAGGGTCCGATTCAATAGTCGTGGTGATGATTGATCACATATTCCGGTCCTACTAGTGGCGCTTGAGCTAGATACTTACATTAATGACCGCTTTAAGTAAAGCATATGTTAATTTTATACAGGAAAAAATAATAAAAATATATTTTTCTACCCTCAATTTCTAATATTTTTAGAAAACAGTTGATAAAAATTTTGCTATTACAATAATGCACTTGATTATAGCTTATGTAAGGCTTTACAAACAGGAGCTTTCCAGGACCGTCATAGGATTTTTTACAGGAAGCACGTGGCTCCGAGTTTCAGTATGTTGGGACATTGTGGCATGTGCGGCGAGTAATGTGATCCGCCGGTACCTACCCACTGAGGGTAGGCAGGCCGATTCGGTGAAATTGAAGTTTCGTGTAACCTGCACCCGGCCCTGTGCTCCCGCGCTGGCCGCGGTCTTGTGGCACCTGCATCGCAGCGTACACCCGCCCCTGCGCTCCTGCCCTGGCCACCGGTTCGTGCCACCTGCATCGCAGCATACACCCGGCCCTGTGCTCCTGCGCTGGCCGCCGTCTCGTGCCACCTGCATCGCAGCGTACACCCGGTCCTGGCCCTGGCCACCGGTTTGTGGTACCTGCATCGCTGCATAGACCCAGCCATGCACTCCTGCCCTGACGGCTGTACACCCGGTCCTGGCCCTGGCCACCGTTTTGTGCCACCTGCATCGCAGCGTACACCCGGTCCTGGCCCTGGCCACCGGTTTGTGCTACCTGCATCGCTGCATAGACCCAGCCATGCACTCCTGCCCTGGCGGCTGTGTTGTCCCACCTGCATCGCTGCGCACACCTGGCACTCCTGTTCTGGTTGCCAGATCCAAACGCCCCCTGTCTGGGAAGAGATTTTATGCTCAGCGGAACCGCCTGCACTATTGCTAGCACGGTCATCATCATCATCAGCCATCATTATGAGTGACTTATTTAGAAGGTATCGAGTAACGTGCGCTATTCATCAGTGATTTTGGCATATGCAGACGAACGTTTACTGCCAAGGTTGGTCATGTTAGCCATACAAGGGCACACCAAGGAAGCCTGATCGAGTAACCACCTGCAGTCGCCGTAGCCGCATCGGCATGGATGACGACAAATCGGGTAACGTGCACCGCTTCTAAAAGTGTTATAGCACTTCAATTTGATGCCTCCGCTGAGGTAGGGTATTCTATTAAAGCAGCTTTCTTCTGAACTGCCCAAAGTGACCTGTAGACTGCTCCTGGGGATAGTTGTGCAATCAATTTTTTTATTTCGATGTCTCTGCTGAAGAAACTGTCTAATGCAGCTTTTGTTCTAAACTGCCTTAAGATCATTGGACTGCTCATGGGAATGGTGACGCACGGTAAGTACAGGAGCGTTACTCTATACTGATGAGAAACGAACGAACGAGAGCTGTCGTGCAATCGGCACGTTTAATACATACAAACAGATAGCTCGCGCTGCAGTGCACTGAAAGTTCGTTTTTCGTCATATAAAGTGACCACCCAGACACTATCTTAAGTGTCATGACACATCGGCAGATTCCAGCTTTGAGTCTTTTCTTTTCTCGGCTGTGAGCAAAGTGAATCCCACCGGCGAGTGTTCAACCTGAAAGCACTGAGCTAATTCCTGATTTCGTGAAAGTAGCTGTTGCTATACCATACCGCTTCACAAGTTACCGAATTTATTATGATCCTACTGTCGGGTGATCATGATCGGAGTGTCATCGCGGTTTCTGAGTGGCACCATATTAGCTGTCTTCCTTATGTCCCAGTGGATTGTGAGTGTGTGTCTGAGCTCTTTGTTGAAAAATGCGTGAACCTCCTACGCAGCAGCTGTCTACTAGTTGTGTATCGAATAAATCGAGTAACGGTGCTCTTGCACGAGACGACTACCTTTTGGTAAAATTATAACGTCCACTATTCTGGGAACATGCATATACCTACTGTGTACTGTGTATCACATCACGTGTAGCCGCAGCCCTACTCAATGTACGGGGCTAGATAATAAACAATGGCAGTCGTCATTAAATTTCTATGAATTTCAAAGGTCATCATTTGGAACACAATCCAAAGGGTGAAAGTACCTATTCATGCCTAAACGACTTCTCTATTGAAAATATATTTTTAATTCGATTCTGGCGCAAACGTTTCGTAAATATTTTTCAACACTGTATCTGCTGAAACTACTTAGACTGACTGGTTAAGATGCAGACGTGCCGTTTTCACAATTCCATTTTGAGTAATCCTCAACTGTTTTATGGATCTTTCAGTTAGTTACGTAACTAGTTACCAAGTAAAAAAAAAAAAAAATTAAAAAAATACTTGTGTCATGCTCGTACTCGCATCTCATTTAGGCCTCTAGCTGAAGGCTAAAACTGGTATATATATCTACTAAGCTAGTACAGAGTTATAACCGGGCAGCGGTGACATGGTAGCTGCTTGATTTATTAGAGTTTGCTGAAAACTTTCTAAATAAGTAATAATTATTAGTCATAATATTAACTCTTCGCAGTTCTTTCAGAATGCAATACCAGGTCGCTGAAGTAGGTAACCTTCCTTAGCTGGACAACAACAAGCCTTTTTGTTTTAAAGAGTGTCACAGTTATTCGCCGTTCCACTGTCATATCGATGTCCAAGGACTTTTTCGTGGGTATAGCTAACTACCTAAGTTTACCTATAGATAGCCGCAAGCTATCTGCTGTTGGCGAACTGTCAATTAATAGTCTGATTGATAAGTCAGGCTCGAGGTGGCTCGTCCAACTGTCCATGTTCCCGCCACCATGATTGTTGCTTCCACAGATTAGAGAGTCTATGTTGGCTGTCGTTGCATCAGGTCTGATCAGGTACAACTAACATCTTTACGTACCATCTTGATTTAATCGAGCTATTTTATTTTGTTTTATCTAGGTTGACTTAATGGTTTCAAAATCGAACCTACAACAATGTAAGTAGGTACCTACCTACGTACCTTTGAAGTTGCAACAAGGCGAAGCCTTAAGGTTTTGGACGAGACCTGCCCTTAGTGTTGACGAACATACCTAAAGGTGACCTTGTTAATGTTTTTCATATGAAGTACTGAACATTTTACTTATCCTGGTGGCATGACTGATCATTTACTTACCCAGCTAAGACATGTTAGCCGGGTTTCATTTATCAACTATTACAATTGTTATTGTTGTGAAAATCAATCTTTATTAATTGATGTCATCTACCAAGGAATGCTGCCAGAGCTCATAATATTCACACATGATGATACAGAATGATAGTAGCCCACAAAATCGGTGCAAAGGCTTATAAAATAACTTTCCTTCCTAGTTGGACTGCACAGGAACTCGTTAACCGCCGAGTTAGTTAGAATACAAAATTAGACTGTGTGTTACTTGTCAATCTAGAATATGAATATAGTGACCTGCATCATGTTTTGAAAAACTGAATACTTAGTTATCCGCCAATGTCACAGCCTTCATCTAATCTTTTCCAGTAGCTGATGAGGCTGAGATATTTAGTAAAATTATCTTCCCTTCAAGCACCACTCCTCATTCCAAGGACTAGATGCCGCGCCAGGTGTTGCAGGCCGTGTCGTCGCACAGGGCTGACTGAGCAGGTCCTCGAGGCTCCAGGGTCGGCTGCTGCATTTCTGAGGTCAGTCCAGAATTACATACCCTAGTCAGCATGTGCTGACCTGAGCCCCAGCGGCCTGGATCGATATTCTAAATTTTACAGCTTTTAAATGTTGTTGCAAAGTATTTCACTGGTTCCATCCATTCGGCTAGTGTATGTTAAAAATATTTCCTTGACAATAACAAGATTTTGATCAATAATTACTTATAAGTATTGCTTTCGAAGAGGCACTGTGTGTATCCATATTTATAAATACCTACCTATATGTATAGGTACATACCTTCCATAACTTTCTGACAAGTCAGGAATAATAAGGAAGTACTTAAGTCTTATGTATACTTATACCTTTCTTTTTAGTATATCTATTACTTACCTAGAAATCTATGCATTATAAATTTATAGATTCAAATATTTATCTACTGATATACTCATCAGTAGCTTATGGGTCACAGTTGGTTTTCTCTCCACCATGCGATAATAAACACATCTCACAATGTTTAACTAGGTTTCAGATAGGCTCAGACTACATAATAGACGCATTTTTCCTGAAATAAAAATGACATATTATGTATCTAGCCTATCTGAAACCTAGTCATTTCTGCATGGTGATATTACAACTGAGGCGCGCGGGCGACTCACTCTATTTATATAGGCACCCGCACCTTGCAAATTAAAGGTGGAGAGAAAAATGGACTTTATTTAACTGTCACTGTGACCCTTATGATGCCGAACACGGAGAAAGTCGAAACGCCATATCTCACAATGTTTAACTAGGTTTCAGATAGGCTAGATACATAATATGTCATTTTTATTTCAGGAAAAATGCGTCTATTAAGTATGTAGTAAATGTACAAATTGTGGTATTTTTCTCCTACATCCCGAAAATCACGATATTGTATGATCAAAAAATTGAAAGTTAATGACCAATATAATTATCACAAACCCCATGAGATCGAAACCTAAAAATAGGTGCGACGACGAGCAAAGCGAGGAGGAGCGTGTTAGGTACACATGTTCATCAAAACCAAAGCGGAGCGCAGCGAAGCGGAGCGGAGCGTTTTCCAAACAGCGGAAACAATACAAGTAGTGTTGCCCAAATGCAATTTGCATCTCATAGAATTCCGAAGCGTACTTACCTCACCGAACTGTTACACCTAACTACTCAGTGAAATAGCGCTCTGCAAGACGCAAGAGTCTTGCAGGCTATGTCTTGTTCTTGCTCAAGTCTTGCACGGTCAGTCTTGGTCTTGGTCTTGCTAAAAATACGCGGTCTTGTTCTTGGTCTTGCAAAAACGCAAGAACAAGACCAAGACTGCAAGACCAAGACTGAATTTGGGCAACACTAAATACAAGGCACCAGTTTGCGCTATGTAGGGAGACGCTCCGTCAAAGTTAAAGCCAAACGAATATTATTACTTTGTATAAACCTATGCCATAGCATTATTAGGCTATTCAAGATTTGGCCATACCATTATTAGGCTAAACAATGTTATGCGAAATAACTTTTTACTAAACGAGATTTATGCCATACGATTTTCGGCGTAACGAGACTTTGACCAAACGTTACTATGCAATACGAGATTAGGCAAAAAAATCTTATGCCAAAAAAGGTAGAACCGAACCGATAGATTATGGGTGCCTTTCCACTAGTGAGATGAGCTATGAAGCTATGCTGCGATGATGTAAAAGAATAAGAAATCCGTTATCACCAGTGCTATGCTATGTGGACCAATGAATATGCTTGGTGTATATATCAAACACATCCATATCAACGTAGTATAGACTGCTATAATAGCACATCTCTGGAAAAGCACCCTTATGGCTTCGTGTTGTTGTTAATAGTTCTGTAGATAGGTAGATACCGGTAATTATAATAAACACATGGTAAAGTATCTATTAACGTGGATCTAAACTGGTAGGTCACTCTAAATGTCGAAAATCTAGGTTTGGATGCACTGCTGCGCGAGTCACGACCCTATCTCGTTGTATTAAATGTTTTTAGTTAGTATACATAGAGTAGCACTCCTGGTGGTCTACTTACAAAAACTAAATAAAACAAGAAGCTATCCTTGTTTTCCACGTCCATGTCCTAAATTAAGTAAATATTTAATTTAATTCTCTGTGTTCTTGTTTCTGTAACAAGTCATGACTTCAAGGTGAAGATAAACATTAAATCAATGTACCTACTCCGTTCGTTATGCCCCATGAATATATTAGTTTAAGATAAGCTACCTGTATGCGGGTTTTCAAGGATTTTGCGTATTAAATTACAGTACATATTATAACTACTAAATACATAGTAAGTAATACATATTTTAAACACATATCTGACGACCCAAGGAGCATGAAGCGGTCAGTAAACTCTGGCAAAAGTGTCCAAGGGTTAAATTAAGGAGTTTTAACTTTAGTTTTACAAAAACTAATAAACGAAATGCAATAACATCCATACAAAAACGTTAGAATATAGGTAACATAAGTACATAAATGATGATCTAGCGTTTTCGATAAGACCCTAAAACCAAACCTAAGCCAAAACACATTGAAAATATTGAAATACACTCACAAGCCCAATGACCCAATTTTTTTTTAAATATTTTAAAATCGAACATAATATTAAAGTTTTTTGTTGGTAATATTCTGATGTGCTGTTATATGTACTTCAATGTTGACGGCGTCAATAAGCTCGCCTTTTTAGTTTAGGAGTTTTTTGCTATCACAGGAATTTTTACATTGCCCGCGAGTTAATTTTTATTGTTCACAATAATTGCATTATCAGTTGGAAAGTTATAGCACTTATCATAATTATCAATACCACACAGTGACCGTGTGTAAAACATAAGTTACATACATAGCTTTTTTTTTATTCAGTTAATTTCTATATGTTTACAATAAAAACATTATTCTATGATAATCTAGGTATAGGTATTTTAATACCTCATTATGTAAATCGCGCGATTGTTTATGTTATGTATAACTGTGACATAACATCAAATAACACATACATAGTTTAATAGTGTATATAATATATAATATAGTGACATAACATCAAATAACACATACTATTTGATGTTATGTCACAGTTATACATAACATAAACAATCGCGCGATTTACATAATGAGGTATTAAAATACCTATACCTAGATTATCATAGAATAATGTTTTTATTGTAAACATATAGAAATTAACTGAATAAAAAAAAAGCTATGTATGTAACTTATGTTTTATTACTAAGTTTAAGCATTTCTGTGTTGTGTTTGTATGTAATGTTTAGTGTGCATATGTAAGCAAACTTTAAAGCCAGTTTTGCCTTTGAATTACCTCCGAAGATTTGGCATTGATCCAAGATTTTGTCATTGCCAGGTCAGTAGGTCTTTTATATAGCAGGTACTTGTAGTAGGTAAATAGGTCATAGGTTGTTACAATTAAAGAAATGCTGTCTTATCCAATATTTACATGTTTTGGTTAAATGATCTTAAAAGGTTGTTGCATAGGTAGGTTAAACCCTACATGATACACTAGAAGTATATATAGGTAAGGCACAGTTGATGTACATGACTTTAGGAGGCTCCTTTCATACACCCTAGTTTAGAATAATTAGCTTACCTCCTTATTTGTCATTTTGTTTCTGCAATATATAAGGTTTCCTGTAAGAGATAGCTCTCAGCGAAAAGTTTGCCTATTGTATATTAGTTCTAGTCTATAAGTATGTTTTTTGTATGTCTGATTTATATGGTGTTCAATAAAGCAATATTCTATTCTATTCTTACCTCAACTACTTTGTTCCAGAACGGGTGCATCACATAGACACTCAGGGGGCTGGTGTCTATTGCCATGTACTGAAAAATTAAAACAAATATAAAGGTTTTTAGAATTTCACTTATGTTTGTTTGTCAGATATTTGTTACAGTGTCTTCATTCATGTCTTGCAGTGGAATTTTAAGGGCTGTGAGTAAAGTTAGTGTACAAGGTACTATATTATGCAGTCACACAATATTAAATTATAGTATAATTAGGCTAGCTTTAAAAGGTGGATCGTCAGTATAATCAATAACCATAGGATCGGGTCTATCTAGTTTCGTATGGTAGGTAATGTTATTGTTTTTGTAATACAAATATGACCAAAAGACATCTAATAAATTTCCATTCTTTAAAAATAAGAATTTTTTGTAATATATTGTAAAAGTATTGATATTATTCAACCTTCAATATCGAAAATAATACTGCACACTCGATATAAGAACTTAAAAACAGGTCCTAATCGAATTAGGTTATAACATAATTAGCATATTATGAGAGTAAGAATATAATATTAGATGTTTTATCAATTCAGGAAACTTATTTTTTAACCACAGACGTATGTAATATCATTAAAATTACCTTGTAATTATCGAATCCCTCCAAATGTTCTCGAGTTAAATACTTGTAGTCAAACATGATGAGAAATTTTACTGTATCCACTATATTTTAACTTACAAATTGAATTTTAAAGCTCTTCCTATAGGCACATATTAATTAGTTCACCAGTTTGTTAACATTTTACGATGTAATACAAAAATCTATAAAATAGTCGGCAACAATCTACCGCATTAGCGTAGCAAAAATGAATGAATGAATGAATTGAAATTGAAATTGACTGAACGAAATTAAACGTTTTTGACATAATTGTAATGTTGCCAGTTCAAAAAAAATATATAACGTTACAGTAACGGTGTGGCTAGGGGTGTCTTTATAACGAAGATGCCGAAATGTGATAAACTAAAAAGTATTTTTTGTAAAAGAATAATTTAACAAAATTAGACAATGCTTTTAAAAGCTCAAAGAAAGAATAGTTGTGGTAGTCACATGCTGTTAACACGCTACTAAGGTAAGGATTACTTTTAGGTACTGTTATACGTTTGACTCACTGAGCCTGATATTGTACTTTTCGCAATAAGTTGCTAATTTGCAGCATTTTTTAATTCATTGCTATAATTTTTTTTTAAAAAGTTAAGGGATTCTCAGTTCGTCTTTATGTTTTTTTATACCTCTATAAGTAGGTATGTCTACAGATAAGTAATAATTTTTTGTAATTTAAGTTTTTTGTAATGCAACTATTGGGTTTACCCGTTTACCTCAGGTTCAGCGGTTGTCTCATTTTAATATCAAGAATAAATTTTACTCCTAACTTGTACGGGAGGTAAAAGAGGTAAAATAGAGTAGGTAGGTACCTATGAATTTCCATTTTGGTTACCAGTTACCTACCTATGATTCAAATTTAAAAAACTAAAATATAGTTCTTATAACAAAATAATATGATGGTGACCCAGCTGGACCTGATCTGATGAAGGAAACGGAAGGCAGTCTCATTATTTATCCCTAAAGGAGTAAGTATACCTAGCCACTTATTAAATAGTTACTGACCTAGCCAGTAGATGAAGGAGCGGTGGTAGCTCAGTCGGGTAAGCGCCCGCTTCTCTCGCAAGAGATGCGGGTTCGAATCCCGGCTGACATGTACGTAAAATGTATACCATCGCTCTTACGGTGAAGGAAAACATCGTGAGGAAACCTGCATATCTAGATTTGAACTGCCTCTGTGGTCTAGTGGTAGAAGCTTCGCTTCATGACCCAGAGGTCCCGGGTTCGATTCCCGGGTGGAACCATCAATTTGTGTTTCTAAATTGTGGTTCTAAGTTTGGTTAGGACATAGAAGGCTGATCACCTGATGTCCGAAACAGTGTAACGATCCATGCTGTCGGATGGGCATGTAAAGCAGTCGGTCCTGCGCCTAGCTCTCTCCAGTCGTGTCGGTCAATCCGTCCCATTGGGCTATGAGAGTGATGGAACAGAGAGTGCTCCTGTGTACTGCGCACACACTTGGGCACTATAATCTACTCCTGCGTAGATGGCTGATCTCAATTGAGATTGGCCGCCGTGGTCGAAATTCGGCTAGGAGGACATTTTTTTTTTTTTTTTTTATCTAGATTTAGCACATCTAGATATGTGAACCCACCAACCCGCAGTGGACCAGTGAGGTGGGAAATGGTCCAAGCTTAGGAAGGCAGTTTAGATCTTGGGGATATGCACAAAGGTTCCACTCGAGAGAGTCAGGTGCAGTTACTTACACCCCCACAGAGAATATAATAGAATAGCCAGTGCCCAGTAGATGGCACAGCAATTTTCAGTACTTACTTAACTATTTTAACCTTCCCGAAAGGTAAACCCAGATCACCTTGAAAGTTAATTGATTTATTTTTATCACATTTCTGCGAGATGTATAATCCGTTTATTAATGGCAATGATGCATGTTTGCCAGTTTCGTTGTTTCTAAATATATGCTACGTCAGTGGAACGCAACCATCTGAAATCATAATGAAGGTATTCGGTGCACCATGGAGGCAGGAGTCAAAGAAAGTAGAGTTTGTGTTTTCACGATGCTGTTTCGAATCCAGTAGTGACCCTACCGATATACGTAGGTATGGGTCAAATGTAGCTACTTACATAGGTAAATGTAGCTACTTACATAGGTAAATGTAGCTACTTACATAGGTAAATGTAGCTACTTACATAGGTAAATGTAGCTACTTACATAGGTAAATGTAGCTACTTACATAGGTAAATGTAGCTACTTACATAGGTAAATGTAGCTACTTACATAGGTAAATGTAGCTACTTACATAGGTAAATGTAGCTACTTACATAGGTAAATGTAGCTACTTACATAGGTAAATGTAGCTACTTACATAGGTAAATGTAGCTACTTACATAGGTAAATGTAGCTACTTACATAGGTAAACATAAAGGCATGAGCTTTGCTTAGACTTAGACCCTCAAACCTGATGGACCTAAGACCCTAGAATAGCTATTCTTTCTTCGGTACTTGATGATGATTCCTCTTCGATGGTCGAGGCAGGGATTTAAGAAAAAATACTTTAGGTATTTTGTAGAGATGCCACGAATATTCAGTATTCGGCCTATTCGGCCAGTTTTTTCAATATTCGGTATTCGGCCGAACAGTAAGTAGTATTCGGCCGAATACCGAATACTTAAAAAAGTAGCAAATATCTTATAAAAGAGAACAACAAAGCAATTTAAGTAAGTAATCGAAACATTTAATTATGAAACAATCATTAATTGCGAAAAAAAGAATAAAACATCAACATTTTTAATATTTAAAATTCATTAAAGGCAAATTGTGGTGAATAAAGAAAAAAAAACGATTGGCTACTATTTCCGCTGAATATTCGGTATTCGGCCAAATCACTATTCGAGGCATCTCTAGTATTTTGTATTCTTACTAACATGAGGCGTCTACATATTTCAGGCGGAGTCGTTCCTACCTCGAGCGCCACCACAAAACATTGGAAGCATTGGAATGTATAAGTCGATAAGAAGCGGAGTATCAATCGTTTATTTTCGTAACCTACGTAGGTGGGTTTCTCGATCGTATTTCAGAATTCGAACACTGTAACTGCCAAACTGCGTTCTTTATTTAAAAAAGATTTATTGATTGAAATGGTCGATCCGCATATACTTACTTTAATATTGTTTTTTTTTGTACTGACCGAGTTATGATGTCAGTGAACTGATTTTATTTTGGCTTGTAAAACATAAACACTTGGGCACGTCTTGTAGACCTTAAATAGGCAGAAGTGCATTACTGCATCCACTTTTTGTTTGTAAGTAATATGTAATCCCATAATTAATACTAGCCTATGTCAGAAAATACAAGGTTAAGAAAACTGTCTGCCATGGTACCGCATAGCTTGAACCCGGGACCATCGCTGCTTCAATCAGAAGGTACATACATCATACAATAGCTACGGCATTATCCGTTTTATTTGGCAAATGGCAATTTCGGCCTCCTTCATTTTACTTTGTCATGTGTACATTGTTTCAATACCAGTCTAAATGATTAGTCAGTTAAAAATAAAATATATTTATTTATTTATTAAGGTTTATTCACAGATAGTGTATCAGGTAGGTACATTTACACATACTTTTAAATAATAGGGCTAAATACACTACCTACTTAAGAATAAACACAGCATGCCTAATAATAAAGGTGCTTAGTGACTACTACTTAAATTATAATTCATATTTTATGTTTATAATTAAGACTCAAGACAAAAGCTGTTTACAGAATGACCAACTGAGTCACCCCCTTCCAGCTTACTATAACCCTATAACATTAGAGAAGTACTTACCTACTTATGTTTCTTGCCCTATGTGCCCTTACCAATGTACTGTTGTTTTAATGGTTTTTCCCGGTATGGGACGCCCTGCGGCTAGATGGGGTGACGACTTGCGAAAAGTGGCTGGATATGATTGGATGCGGAAAGCTAAAGATCGCATCCAGTGGCGTGCTTTGGGAGAGGCCTACGTCCAGCAGTGGACTGCTATAGGCTGATGATGATGATGAAGAGTTTTTGTAATCCTGTACCTACCGGTGACAAACGCTATTCGTTACAGTTTGTTTTTGCCACCGATACGCGCCGACAAAGAACAATAACATAAATAACCTCTTAAGTATAAGTTCCGCACTTACGCAACCATAATAATGTGTGATGTGTCCCTTTACGAACCAAAACCTTAATTTCAACACCCTAATTTATAAAACAATGTTTTGACGCGGCGCTAATTGATTTATCACAACATCATTGAAACATCAAGCGTCTTGTGTAAATGCGAGACTATAAATAATTTAGTCATTGACACTTTGATTTTTGTTTTTAACGACTCGTGAATTTATTAGGAATTTGTGGTCTTGATTTATGGATACGGATAGAGCGCCGGTACCTAGTTACCTACATACACTAGCGAGAGTCGCGAGCAATAAAAATGTTCCACCCACAAAATAACGACACCAAATGGCCCCAATTTTTTGAAATAATTTAAATTTTGACCACAATATTTACTTAAGTTATTACATAGTTGGTAATATTCTGATGCGCTGTTAAATGTACCTATCTTAATTATATTTTAGACGGCGTCATTTAGCTAGCCTTTGGAACTTTTTCAATGCTCGCGAATCTCGCGATTGTAAGTAAGTACTTACTTATACGATTTTTTTAGGGCAGTGAAGTGAGGCGAAATTATGGTGTTATGAGTTTGTTCCCAACTGTCTATTCGTAGATTGTCATCAGCGTCATCAACGTTCCTTCTCGTCTGCTTTCTTCATCTATCCACCACCGGGTACCAGCGAGCTTGAGGGTGTCCCACTGGGATATTCTTATAACGAAATCTAAAGGGTGCTGCTACACATACTACACGATTTTTATCATTAGGTAATCCCCACTAAAAACGGTTGCTGAAAAGATATTTAAATTTACAAAAAAATGGATAAGTAGGTAAATGCCTACATCTGGTAACCTGTATATATCGATGAATGCGCTTCATTACCAAAAGTTAGTGTAGGTACTCGTAATACCTGTAGGTACCTACCTATTATATTATATACTTACCTAAAAGAAACACATAAATTATGTATTTGCTAAATATTAACTTACGTAAAAGTAAAATAAACAAATACATCATATTAACAGAGTCAGGCGCCAAGTGGTTTCATAATTATAAATGTCCTGAAGTATTTTAAACGTTATATTTCTTTCAAGTGACTTCATAAGTTAAACATTTGACCCTGTTTCTGACAAATTGAGGTTATGAAAACAATTTGTATTATTGGATGCGTTTATTTTTATAAAGGACTCGTATGATTGTTCGTTACAGGAAAATCAAGGGAGGCAGTAACATAAGAAGTCATTAGTAGGTACTATGTGTTGTGTATGTAGCTATAATAAGAGTAGGGCCTATCACGTAAGTACAAAATGTAAAGCGAAAAGCGGGTGGCTCGCTTGCGAGTCATCTAGTGTTTTGTACTTACTCTATGGAGTCACTTCTGACTACGCCTTCGAGGATTACAGTAGTGAGCATAATACACTCACGGGCAATGAAACAGTTCCAGTGAGAAAAGCACCAAATTACTGTTAAACGGAAAAGGCTACGCCTTTTGCTTATGGTATTACCAACTAAAAATGATAATATTAAGTTCAAATATTGAATGAAATGTTTGAAAAAATTGGGTCGTTTAGTGTCCGCATTTTGTGAGTGGAATTTTTTCATTGCCCGTGAGAATATTATATTTGTATTGTTAACTTACAAACACATAGGTATATTTAACATAAAACCCATCAGCCATCAACAGAGGTGTTTTACAGGTATTTTTATACACCATTGTTTTCAGTAATAAAAGTTCCCGCCATGTTTATATTGTCTGTGGTTTTGGCGCCCTCGAGATTTTATTGTTCTCTAATTTTGAACGTTTAAGAACTCATTACTGGGCCCTCCTTGGCGGTTTGAGAAGGACGACCTTTAATGTCTGTTTGCCCCAGATCCTCTGCCTTGTTAATATTGTTGTAAAGTGGTGTAAGTGAATCGGTCAAGGGAGAAATGTTTTGAATAAGTGGCTACAAGACAATACAAATTTAATAGCCAATATGCAAAAAAAAAATAAGGTGCGTAGATTCAGCAAACTGCGAAAGTTGAGAAATATTTTTCGGTAAGTAGGTAGAGAAGAAAAAACTAGAGATAGGTTGGTAATAAAACTGATACTTAAATTAAGTTATATCTAAGTAACTTACTTATAGGGTTTGTTGCAGCTTCCGAAGTTAGAATTAAATTTGATTATCGATTGATTAAAATAAGGTATGCACTCTTGTAGGTTCGCTACTACGCAGGTACACCCCGTGATCGTCATCATCATCAGCATTTTTTTTTCTGTCCACTGCTGGGCTCTCTAGAACTTGTGTTCTCCTACCGTCAGGCACCTGTCGGTTCTTCGGCAGATATGACAGGTCTATTGCTAAAGCCGTCTGTTACTTTAGTTCTCTACGTAAAAGTTCTCTAATGATTTACTTTATTACTCGTACCCATTCATGAAATCATTATTTTGATGCGAGAGAGAAAAACACCCAGTCATACTCTACTATGAATTTATTTATAAACGCAATAACGACGTCATCTCTGAATCAGTTCTCAAAAGGAGAATGAGACATTATTTCCGATTTTAATACAGGTATACCTAACTACAGGCTATACCTAAGATTCGCGCCTTATTAAAACGATCTCTTTCCCGCCATAGCGCAGTGTTCACGCAACTTTCGCGCCAAACTGACGCTATTCGAAATTTAAATTTTGACACACGCGCGCGCTCTTTGCAAAGTTTTTAAAAGTGATTATTTTTTTAAATATATTTCTGGCCAGTGTTTTTAATGAAATTTTGTGCTCAGAAAAAAATATGGATCGGTAACAATAAGCACGTTTTTGTGTACAAATGAATTTTAAAACGGGCTGTGAAAATTTGCATTCTTGTTAGTGTGACAAATTATTTTGTTTGACATCTGAAATCCGCATCGACATGGCTAACACGTAAGTACCTAACTTAATTATGAAAGGCTTATATTGTTCTTTTAGTTAACTTTAACTCTGAAACTGACAGTAAATATGGGTTATTTTATTTGTAAAATATTAGGGAAATTCTGTTGAATTTTCCAGGAGGATACTTAACGAAATTTACTTTCTTTCGCATGTTAGTAGGGAATGTAATAAGTTCAAAATATAATTTGAAAATCTATATTTACTTACTTAGGATATTTTATCAATAAAAACCAGAATCTTATTTTAATAATTGGAATTAAAGTTATTTATGAGAGTGTCAACCTATTACTTATTTTTGAATAATAAATAGTTATCTTCAATTTTGTATGTTTTCAAGAACTGAGGCACCTACGCAAATAAGAAAAAATACGTCACAAAAATACTAAAATCGCTATCAGACAATAACAACGACTTAAGAATTTGTGTATCAAGCAAAGGAAGTGGTTGATAATGATAAGATTAACCACATTATGATGATTATCATAACATCTTACGAGTAACTATTCTTTAACAAGGTTTAGCCCGCGAGCTACGCTACGAATTATCAAGTTTTCCCTTGAAAGTTCCGGGATAAACATCAGCCTATGTGATAATCTAAACAAAATTTCATAAAAATTCGTTCTTTTAAGGCCCTCAATGCTACCAACGTTTATTTATTTTAACACTTTATTGTACACAGAAACATACATACATAACAGTTGAAAAACACAGTAAAAGCATACAACGGCGAACCTTATTGCCAAAAAGCAATTTCTTCTAACCAACCTTTGTTAAAATAAAAGAGTTACTTACGAGCTATTAAGTCACAGGTACAACAATAGTACTAATTTAATACCAATTCAATACAGCCTACAATTATTGTTGCTCAATCTTAAAAACACCTTACTTTACTTAGGGTGGGTTGGCGAGACAGATCAATCTTCAAGAGATTTGACGTCTGTTATAGTTAAAGTTAAATGGTGCAACCCACCCTTACTTACGTTCTCGATTTTCTTCACAAATGTCATTTACTTAAATGAAACTAAATAAGTACCACAAACCACCGTTACAGATACAACCGTCACGCCACCATTATCATTCAAAGACGGTGCATCTTTTCAAAGCCTCCCATATTAGGTCGCTTTACCCTAGGCAGGTTTATTCAATGCGTTTGTTTGGTCGTTGAGTCGGTCTCGGGTTCAAATACTGATACATTTGTTATTACAATACAATAGGTACAATATTTGCATCAAAAATAAGTATAAAAAACAGTAGTTTTGTACTCATTGCTTACAATCTCAACCAGACATCCTATTGCGGCCTTATTGCTTACATAAATCTTTACCAGACAACCTTTGTTGTTCCTATTTACTTCATTTCTTCAAAGGACCTACTTACCTTTCTAATTTTTTACAATGAATCAAAGCTTATTTTATACTTACTGCGATTCACGTAACTTGACTTATCATCATCATCAGCCTGTGATCGTTCATGCCGTGATTTAGCCAATCGTAGCACTGCATTCCATACTCAAGTTCTGCTTAACGTGATACTCTCAGGTGTAAACACTGTCAGTTACTGGGGGGTCATTCTATATCACGAAAAAAGGACTTTCAGAGAGCTGCTGCGCGAGCCACGCCTCTATCTCGTTGTACCTATTAAACGTGCCGATTGCACAGCAGCTCTCGTTTGTTCGTTTTTCGTCAGTATAGAGTAACCCTCCTGAGCATTCCCATTCAAAAGCAGGTGATCGTAATTTGCGACAAAGAATAAGGTATTGTTTATGCAGACAGGTGTCTGGTTTCAGTCTGTCGCTGACTCAATGTGAACTTTGCACCGTATTAGTTTTAGGTTCATATTCTTATCACCTGATAGCGTCATTCTTAGCCACTCGACTAAAGTCGGTCTAGGAATTGGAGCATTTTATTTTATAAACCATAACTAACTTTTAAAGGTAAATAACGAATGTTTAATTGTTAAATAACATTAATTATAAGTTAATAAGTGATAAACCTTAAGGAATTGAGGCTGGCGGGAATAAGATAGGTAAATAGAGATCAACAAAGCTTTGCAACAATAACGTCAACACTCAACACCAACAAAAGTGAATTAGGTCAACAATAAAATAACACTGACGTAGTAAGTCGTAGGTAGAGTAGTCGCACTCCCGGGCAATGTAAAACTTGCAGTGAGAAAAGTACTTAACAAGTTACTTCTAAGCGGGAAAGGCTAGCTTAATGACGCCGTCTGCAATATTGAAAAACATTTAAAAGCTCACCAGAATATTACCTACTGAAAGATTAAGACATAAAGATTTTTTTTTAATTCCTATTATTTTTAAAAGGGATTATGTTAGAGGAACTGTTTTTTTGCTCGTGAGTGTAACATCCCAGTCTCCTAATTAACATAGGGTAGCAATAAAACGAGTGACTGTAAATTACAGTTCTAAGTGTCAAAATTAATTAATTTGGGTTATAGAATTACTAAGTGAGCGACTGACTGCGAATGACGAGAAATCAACAGAACAGCAACTTACAAACATTAATTTGAGTTACTTAAAATACAAAATGAGCAGCTTCATAATATTAGAGCGACCTAATATTTGTTTGAGTGTCAACGTTACGTCCTGCATTTTTTTCAATATTTGGCAAATGTATTTTTTGTACTGAGCGGCATTTTATTTTAAATGAAGTGTTTCGAATACAAAAACCACTTTGAAAAATACACTAATGAGCAGAGTATAATGAGCTCACATTTAAAAAATAAAAATAATATGAAATAACTATTTGAAGAAACACTATTCTATTAGTTGAGAAATTTTATTATTGAAATATAAGGGTAATTAAATAAAACAATGTTTAAAATAAGACGCTTCAGTCAACTAAAAAAAAACTTCTTATTAATACTAAGAAACATTGATAGGTATGAGGAGCCCTACTACTCATCGTCACTGGAAAATAAGTGCGGGCTTGGATTTATTGGGCCGGCCTCGTTTTCTTTTTTGTCCAATGGGTATCATTTTTGCTTCCAGTGGTGGTGTTGTTAGTTTGAGCCGAATTGCTAGCCCCAAAAAGTGTTTGCATACATATTATTATCTATTGAAAAATTCGGGACAGTCGCACGATCATTTTTGCCAGTGCATTTAAAAATCTGTAGTTTTCATTAAAAAGCGTATCAAAATAAAAAAACATAAGCCCTCAAATAGAATATCAGTAACCAATAATCATTAATAAAGCAGCATACAAAAATTTGCTCAAAGTGAACTTTTTAGTAGTTCGCATAGTATAACCTCACTTAGAAAAATCGAATATATCTTAATATTGAAGTTGCCCTCTCGGTATTTCCAGTCGCTCACTTAGTAATTAAGTCGCTCGGATAAAATTTTAATATCTGAAATGGATTTATCACAGTCCACTTTTTGTAAGCTCGTTCTGGATTTTATTATAAATCAATATTCGTCGGCAGTTTAGTTAATTTTTCGCTTCCTCAAATTCATGCCGCTCAAGTTATTAAAACAGTATCTCATCATCAGTCGCAAAGTTTTTTTTTGTTCGCTCGTTTTATAATTCCCCATTAACATACACCAAAAGTCCAAAACCTTGTCAAAATATACCAAGGCTTTGTTAATTAATGACCAGGAATGCATGAGATAAGAAGATCACACACAACGAACAGCTAACATTATAGTAACTATGTGTTCCATTATCAATGCGACCTCGAGATTCTTTCAAGACTAGACGCAACAAACAATCAAAATTAAGCTCTATAATATATCATATTTCAGTATTACATGCCATAGTGGTGATGGAGACGCGATAAGGTTTATTTTTTATTGGTACTATCGGTAGACGCTATGGCATTTTTATGATGGCATTTTATAAGAAGCACTCTACAAGTCTACATGTCACTTATTAGCAATGTGCCTAGTACCTAGTATAATTATAATTGTATATCAACTATGTACTTAATTATTATTAATTTATATATATTAATATAATTTATAGTATATTTATGTATATTTTGTGTATTTCTATTAAATTAATTATAAAGTGACTATATTTAGTTTTTGACGACCGAATGGCGTAGTGGTTAGTGACCCTGACTACTGAGCCGATGGTCCCGGGTTCGATTCCCGGCTGGGGCAGATATTTGTTTAAACACAGATATTTGTTCTCGGGTCTTGGATGTGCCCGTAAAATCGCAATAGGCCCGCCACCTATTATATTGGGACTAACATACACTGCCGAAAACTGGGTGCAGCAATGCACCTCTGCCTACCCCGCAAGGGAGTACATTAGTACAAGGCGTGAGTGCATGTGTGTGTGTGTATTTAGTTTTTCCTTTTTCAAATTAGTAGGTACCTCCTTTTTTTTCCTTTTGCAGAAACATAATATCATTTTCTAGTACGTTCATAAAATACATAATAACATAGGGTTTTTAATTAACTTGACTCATATTTTTTCCATCTAAAATTGTTTTTTTAAGTGTTAATTTTATTTACGTTTTTAACCTTACCTACTTACATTCTGAAGTTTTCATTGTATTCACAATGTGGCCCGAACAGTCTCTTAGGACGTAAACGTACCTCGTTACCGAAAGAAAATGAGGTAGGTACTTACTACGTTTAATGCAACCAGCCCCTGTATTCTGTAGCTTTTTGGCTGTTAGAAAAAAATACCAAAAACACAACATATATTAATGAATATACATAATATGAAAGTAACTTAATAATAAAAATTTATATATCCTTACATTCAACACGAACGTTTTTGAATTTACATTAGTCAGTAAAAAGTTATTTATATTAAGTAATAACGCTCTAGCTCCAAATACACAATAGTCGGTTAAATCGTAACCAGTCAAAGGTTGATCAATTATACGTCATCTCCATATTAATATGGAGAGATGACTCCTTCTTGACAGATGTGTCAAAAGCCAAGCAATAATCCCTGGTTATGCTCTAACCCACTGTGGAGAAATTGGCACTAAGTTGACAGGTACTCGGTTAAACAACCAGTCCCACTCGGAATTAAGGAATACGGGCAGACTGCTGCTTCGGCAGTAGAGTCGTTAAGCTTAATCTAGGCCTTCGGACGGCTTGAAAACATCTGACAGTCGGGTTGCACACTTACCCGACCACTCTCTCAGCACAAGCTTGCTTGTGTTGGGGTCCACCAACCCGCACTAGGCCAGCATGGTGGACTAGGCCTAAACCCTTCCTTCGTTAGAAGGACACCCGTGCCCCCGCAGTGGGGACGTAATGGGTCGTGATTATGATGAGGGCAGATAGAGCCATGGTTAGCGCCAGTCGTCGAGGCTTACTTTTTCGTAAGCTAAAGTGACCCTCTTTCAATTCGTTGCATTGTCAATAACGTCGAACGACATTGTCACGTCTGTACAAATACTAAAGTGTGTGGAAGTCTGTCCGTATGGATGTTTGTAAGTACTTATGTTATGAGTCAATGACCTGGCTTGGCGCCATGGTAGATTTAAGTAAACTTCATAAAAATTAGTAGGTAAGTAAAGACTTACTTAGATCAACCACACGCTTTTTTGTGTTGGCACTTGTGTCTGTCGCGAAGCTAGCGTTGTCGGACTCTAAATTTTACCCGTTTTAAGGTTGTAAGCGGCACCTTTCAGCATCGTACGCAACGGACGCATCGCATTCAGTATTCTTTGTATAGAAAATCCGTTTGTAGATACGATATCGATAAGTGGACCTTTAGGCGGTTCCGATTTAAATCTTAACAAAATAAAAAACACAACAATGACCACAAATCAATTTAACACTGCTACAAAACAAGAACAGGGCCACAAATTGGAGGTATAAATTGAAAGAACTTCGGCAATAATTTATGATACTTTAAAACGTTTTATTACTTTATGTATGTAATCTGGACCGCTGTATTTTATATACACCCGCCTCTATTTGAAACAAATGTAACTCATAACGTGTAATCAAATCGTAAACAGTAAGTATAATATTGTAGTATTATTTTAACTCATTCATTCATAAATTTGAAATGGAGAACCTAAATTGTTTTATTTTACAATTATGCTCTTTGTTTTTTTTTTATATTTATGAGATTTAAGCACTTTTTTGTGAAGAATATAAAACTCATACTTTATTCTTAACGAATTGGCTTCAGGTTTTTTTTCAAAGCTATGGTAATCCGGTACAGCCATAACAAAACTTATGGTATGCGATAATTGGTCAGAAATGTTGCTGACCTCTTGTATTTTCAGGGGTTCATAGAAAAATTCAAAGAAGTACTAAATAATTGTTTGTATTTTTCTATATAAATATTGCATTAATGATAAATTGCACTAAATCACATCTCTCTGCAGATACGTACTTAGTATATTACCTACATGTATGACCTAGGTCTTCACAGGTTCAAAGCTATCTTTGAGAAACTGTGACTAATCTGTTGCCAACTTTCACCACACCATGCAGGGTAGAATATTATCAATGCACTTGCCATCGGCAGGTCAAAGTACACTCACGGGCTATAAAAAAGTTCCACTTATAAAATGACTGTCCCAAAATAAGACCGTTTTGAATTTGCTTGCGTTTTTGGTTGGCAATATTCTGTTCTGATGCGCTGTTTAATGTACTTACTTAAATATCGCAAACGGCGTCATTTGAAAATGAAAATTAAAAATATTTGTTTAAATTAAAGATTATGAAGATACAACAAATATAGGTTGTACTGTTTGGTAAAAAATTAAATGTGGTGATATGGCTACCACACTAGGCTAGGCCTGTGTCGTGGACAGCCAGTAAACAGGTTGATGGCCACCTACATCTTTGTCCCGTTGGCGTTGGAGACCGCGGGGGTCTGGGGTGAACAGGGAAAGGCCTTCGTAAGGGCGATCGGTGACCGCTTGAGGAGTCGACGCTACGACAACCGCTCTGGGGCATACCTGATGCAAAGAATATCCCTGGCTGTGCAGCGAGGTAATGCTGCTAGCATCATGGGCACATTTTCGTCAGTTATGTCTCGGGGCGGTTTATTCACTTAATATCTAAGCCTCGTTAGTTGTATTTTCTTTTATTGTCGTAAACAGGTTTGCCGTATAGGAGTAATTTGGTGCTTTTCTCACTGGAACTTCTTCACTGCTCGTGAGTGTATTAACTCTTAGACATTTCCCCATGTGAAAAATGTACTATACCTTTTTTCTCGAGGAAAGACATCTGACAGGACCCTTATTACATTCGAATAAGGGTAGTTATTGTTTGTATCAGATGTCTTTCCCCGTGAAACAAGGTATAAAAGCCTATATTTACGGAAATAAAACGGATGACGAGTGCCTTGCCTACCTTGTGAGATACCTGTAAAGTCGAGTGACTAAACTTCAAGGTTGCACAGATTCGTTCACATATTAACAGGTACCCGATAATAATTTGTGCACACTTGACGCTGTACAGTCACCTTAAAGTAGCTTTAGAATAGAATAAGTATAATAGTTCTTACTCTTTTATTTGCACCATGAACTTATTTTTAACAAAATAAAACAGCATACAAAAGGGGCCTTATTGCTTAAAGCAATCTCTACCAGACAACCCTTATATGGAGGAGATAATTTTAACAATGACGACCGAATGGCGTAGTGGTTAGTGACCCTGACTACTGAGCCGATGGTCCCGGGTTCGATTCCCGGCTGGGGCAGATATTTGTTTAAACACAGATATATGTTCTCGGGTCTTGGATGTGCCCGTAAAATGGCAATAGGCTCGCCCCCTATTACATTGGGACGAACTTAACACTCTGGCTAAAAGTGGGTGCAGCAATGCACCTCTGCCTACCCCGCAAGGGAGTACATTAGTACAAGGCGTGAGTGCGTGTTTTTTTTATTTTTATAATTTTAACATAATTAACTATTGGTTTATCTACAATTCGCGCGTATTATACGTTAATAATAAAGCGAAACCTGGATAACTGGGACCTGGATAACAAAGTTTAAGGAAAACCTCCGCATCTATGGCTTTTGCACTCAAATTTTTGTTACCAAACTAATTATTTGAAAATGTATATAAGTAAGTTTTAAAATCTTTCGAAATTACTCGCTAGCTGGCAGACTGTACTTGACACTTCCCACTCAGCCAAAGTAAACATATTCTTACCGTTTTGGGATTAAGTACTCGGATTTAAATATCTTTGATAGCTACCTGTTGCTAGAATACCTACCTATCGAAAACGTTGTCATTATGTCAGCAGTATTTTAATTTACCTTACTGAAAACAGAAAAAGATACACATTATACCTACACATAATAATTTTTTACTACTTATTTTATAGGATTACGCAATAACAACTCACTAATGTGATCCGAATAACCAGCGGATAACCCTCAAATAATAATAATACATATATGTATTATATAAACTCTCCAATAAATTTAATAATTTATATACTTACGTAGTATTAGGTATTAGGTAGGTACTATGTAAATTTTTGGAAAAGAAAGTTTGGACCCTCGTTTAATTCTTTTGTATGGTGCGACAGGTCCTGTGATTTGAGTATTAGGTATATTTTCTACATTCGTTTTCCCAAATCTGTCATCAATAAATCCAACAAAGTAACTTTTAAGCCCGTAAATGTCCATCTGTGGATAAAAATTTATGGCACCTCTCGAAATGTGTGCAATATGAGAATATACTTACATCGTACGTATAGCATATACATATATATTCGTATGCTTATAAGTATGTATATGTCGCAGGCATCTGGTTTAATCTCCTGTTTGATTGAACCGCTAGCCCGTTCATTGGATGACGCTACTCAGTTGAATGACTAAAGAACAACTCGTCAAGTGGTTGACTGTAACGTCCAACGTCTTGACTGAACGTTATTCAGCGAAGTCGTTAAATAGGATATAGAATAGCAACTTTGTAATGTCTGGTTAGGATGAACATGACCAGACAAGAGTCAACAAAAAGACTATGTTACAAAGCTCTCATCTCACAAATTAACTAAATAATAACAATAAACGTACCTTGATATTGTTGTTCATAATTATCCAGTTTCAGCACATTTTTAGGGTTCCGTAGCCAAAATGGCAAAAACGGAACCCTTATAGTTTCGTCATGTCCGTCTGTCCGTCTGTCCGTCTGTCCGTCTGTCACAGCCGATTTACTCGGAAACTATAAGTACTACAGTGATGAAATTTGATGGGAATATGTGTTGTATGAACCGCTACAAAAATATGACACTAAATAGTAAAAAAAAGAATTGGGGGTGGGGCCCCCCATACATGTAACTGAGGGATGAAATTTTTTTTTTCGATGTACATACCCGTGTGGGGTATCAATGGAAAGGTCTTTTAAAATGATATAAAGTTTTCTAAAAAACATTTTTCTTAAAGTGAACGGTTTTTGAGATATCAGCTCTCAAAGTCGTAAAAAGTATGTCCCCCCCCTCTATTTTTATAACTACGGGGTATAAAATTCTAAAAAAAATAGAGGTGATGCATGCTAATTAACTCTTTCAACGATTTTTGGTTTGATCAAAGTATCTCTTATAGTTTTTGAGATAGGTTGATTTAACTGTAATTTTGGTTAAGTTATTGTGCTTACTACGGAACCCTTTGTGCGCGAGCCCGACCTGCACTTGGCCGGTTTATTTTTCTTTGAAACTATCCGCCGGCGGTGTAATAATAGGTACATCCATGTTGTCACACTATTTTAACATAAATAACGCACTTTAAAGCTAATTTATTTGCAAAAAATAACAATACAAGTGCTTTTTGTGTCAGCTGTTCGCTGTTAGACGCCATATTTGTTTTATTCACCACCTGACTGATTTTAAGTCCGCTAACTAGTTGGACGTTTTGTGACGCTTGTACAATCAACGTTCGGCCTAGTCATACAACTGAATAGCGTCATCCAATGAACGGGCTAGCGGTTCAATCAAACAGGAGATTAAACCAGATACCTGCGACATATATATTATGAAGGCGTTAATTTTACGCTGGTGTATGGACATTATATGGGCTGGAAACTGTGTTTTTGTTTATCGTAAGTCTGCCTGTGATCGCTTTTAGCTATAAGACAGCTATTTTCATTTAAATCTCTTTCTCGAGCGCTGTATCATCGACGTTGGGGTGTCCAGCTTTCGGCATCGCAACGGACGCATCGCATTCAGTATTTGTATAGAAATTCACACAAGTGCGTACACTTAGGCATTACCGACTCTGTTCCTCTATACATTTATGACAATCCGTTTGGTCCAATACGTACGATAACGATCGGTGGACGCAATACATTAAGGCCTAGTTTCACCATACTCTGTTACTTTATAACCATAGATTATAACAAGGGATTAGTTGTAGACTTTTGACACATCTGTCAAGAATTCAATATACAAATTTAATTTTAGATGACACTTAACATTGTAACAGGGGTGTTAATGATCTAACAGACTATGGTGAAACTAGGGCTAAATCTCCACAGGTACCCAAGTGCAACCTGTGAAAGTAGATAGCTGATATATCTGTAGATCTGTTAGCGGATGCAGTTAATCCGACGAACGGTGCATTCCCTGACATTTGAACTAGGCCTGAGCCCGCAGGCCAAATGCCGCCGCTATGATTTAGCGAGCGTCTAAACGTAATGGGATGGTGGTAACTCATTTGAGATTTAATATGTAGGAACATGTCTTTTTATGCTGTATCCGTCGTAAAAATCACTCACTTTTGTACTATATTGTAAAGTATTATACTTACTTCTTTATTCGAAGGACATTGGAACCAAATAAGATTAGGATTTGGTAAGTATCTAATTATTTTTTATCACCATTGATATGCTTAATACACAGTGCTAATAAAAATGATAGAGAATAGAATAGAATACTTATTACTCTATTGATACAAAAAAAAAATTACACATTGGAAATAAATGACACAATAGGCGATCTTATCGACAACTTACAGGCACTTTTGGGTCGAGGAATCATTAGAGATGGTGATGTTACTACCAAAGGAGGCTATCAATTCCTAACCTAGAATTAACAATCATTAATTTAAATTGAATTAATATTGATATTCTAGAATCTAGATCTAGCCTATAAAGGCCTTTCCGTAATTTAATATAGACATCCAATCCAACAAACTTGACAGGTCATTCACCGCCTTTCCCCGCGCTTTCACAGAACAATCGACAGCATGGCTCTTAGGTTCTTATCTGTGATTGCAATTTATACTGTCGTTAAACCACGCCGCATTATACTCTGTGGCCTACATTACCGCTCTTGGCTGATAAGCAGTTAAGATTTACTAAATACTGGGAAACATTAACGCTTGCACAGAAAAAAATAGAAAAAACCAGGGCCCCAAGTACGGGATTTGCTATTTTTGAAAACTAAAAAGATAACGTTTTCTCCTGTCATCTGCATACATTATCTGTCAAAAGTTTAATGATAGTTTACGCAAGAGGCACCACTTAGTATGCGAGAAAACGTAAACTTTTATAGTTTTCGCCAAACTATCAAACCTGTACTAGACACCCTGAATAAGATGTTACAAATACAAGTTTCACTACGTTCCTATCTTATAATAATGTGTAGAGGCCCTACTAGAGTATTAAGAAGGGTGGGCCATGCATCCAAAATTATTAAGATCATTTTTCCTTCATTACAAAATTGATGTTACTAGTTGTAGCATAACCTAGACATTATGCTGAGCTGTCTTATGTTTAGTTAAACGTTTGTCTGTGATTATACTGCGGCAGCGGCACGGGTTTGTTAACGACGTGGATAAACTCATCTAATGTGCGTCCCACCTATTACTGCGCCGTATATATGGCGCGATATAGTGACGTTTATCTAAGTCTATAACGAATCCGTGCAGCGACAAGTACTGCTGATGTCAAACCTCGTTATACCTCCATCTCTCTCTAACTCCACCCGCTCTCCTCCAGGCTCCACTTCCTGGCAAGAGCTCTCGTCACTACTGACAGCAAACCCCCTTATAACTTCATTATCATCAGCCTATGTCAACCCACTGCAGAGACTTCCTCCATGTTATGCCAAGTACCACGGTCCTGTGCTACACTCTTCCAGTTTGGTCCAGTCACTCTCCTAATGTCATCGGACCAACGGGTCGGCAGTCTACCGACTTATAACTTCATCTCTCTCTAACTCCACTCTTTCTTCCAGGTTCCACCTCCTGGCTGCCGTCAGCTATTTGTCTCTGGCGTCACTAACTACTGACAGCAACCCTTCTTACTGCCATCTCTCTCTAACTTCACCCTCTCTCTTCCAGGTTCCACCTGCTGGCGGCCGTCAGCTGTCTCACTCTGGTGGCCGCGTACTGGGGCCCGGACCTGCCTCCAGGGCCGTACTGCGGGCGCACTAACGAGTGCTGCAGCGACCGAAGAGACTCCTGCGCACACCGGATACTGGGTTAGTTGTTGGGCTTACTTCCTTCTTCTTTAAGAGCTATGCCGTTATCACCACCGAATTCTTAAGCAGCGTCAAATTTGACGTAATTGTATGGATCTGGTAGATTTTGGACTGGCGAGCGACGCTATGGATTGTTAATTGGTGGGCGTAGGTATCTAACGATGCTCATAAATCCGTAATACAGAAGTTACAGCTCGTGTTCGTAAAAACCAAAGCAGAGCTTCATATTACATACACTTTGTAAGAGGGGTAGTACTACAATATTCGTCAGCTGTTTGTCCCTGGCGGGCGCGTACTGGGGCCCGGACCTGCCTCCAGGTCCGTACTGCGGTCGCACCAACGAGTGCTGTAGCGACCGCAGAGACTCCTGCGCACATCGGATACTGGGTTAGTTGTAATTTTGTAAAGCCCTTCTTCTAAGAGCTGACGGTTACCAACTCCGACCATTCCACCGCAAACTATACAGGTTGTTGCAAAAAGGGTATACTAAGCCGAAACCTACATGTGCAGCATGTTATATCTAAGCCCGAAACTGAAATCAGAATTTGAAAATTCGCGAATTTTTTTTTTCATTTTCCATAGAAACTTTGTTGGTCACGTGACTTTTACTATGGAAAAAAAGATTTTTTTTTCGCGAATTTCCAAATTCTGATTTCAGTTTCGGGCTTAGATATAACATGCTGCACATGTAGGTTTCGGCTTAGTATACCAATTTTGCAACACCCTGTATACTATGTATGAAAAACTGGCTCAACTTTGCTAACTACTGGGTCTCTAAGAGCTGAGCGGTTTCCACCACCGAACATTAGCAAAGCAGCGTCACGTCGCTCGTTGGCTCGAATATAGGCACGAGTACATTTATTCGACTACCAGGGTTCGATTACTAGCCACAGAATTAAAAAATCAACCACAGATAATTTAATTACTAACCGAGAATTAAAGCATTGCAAAATAATAAGATTACTTACTTAATTAAGTAATAAGATTAGACTACCAATGATTGTAAGTTTAAAAAAAAGAAAAAATGCATTTGTTTTTTTCCCATCGTAAAAAGACTGATCGATCCGATTCTAAAAGCGGTGAGGTGCATCGACTGTGCCGGAATCCGACCATCAAACACTCCAATAATAAATAAATCCACCTGCAATTTATCAACATCTGGAAATAGCTGCTTCATCGTAATTAACCTGGAAATAGCTTGTACCAAAAGCGTTTAGCTATTTGGAGAATGTGTATTTGTTTGATGTGGTGTTTTAAGGATTTTTATTTTATTGAAAATAATAAGAACTTCAATGAGTAACAAGTTTATAATCGCTAGTCTAACTGGTTAATCCTTTCACCACGGTCAAATATAACAAAACCTATACTTACAGGTTGAGGTACCTATAGCTAATGTTTATCACGATTATCACGAATCGCTAAGAGGAAGAATAGAATAGAATACTCTTTATTTTGCACCATTAAAAACACATTACATTTCACAACTTATATACATAACATAGTACAAAAAAGGCGGCCTTATTGCTTAAAGCAATCTCTACCAGACAACCTTTGGATGGAAGAGACAATTTTAACATAATTAATGGGAGTAGAGGTGCAAGGTATACTACATAAACTGTACATACTATATAAATAAATAAAACAACACAATACAAAATCTATTTATATATATATATATATCTTTACCTATAATAAACTTACATATTATATATTACATAAACTCGTTTACATAAATACATAAATAAATACTAACAACTTATATTTATAATCAACTGTTCAGTGAATTCAAATAGTGTATCCTGACCCTATCTTTGAATGAGGCAACAGAAGGTGCTCGTCGTATTTCCTCGGGAAGAGCGTTCCAGAGTACCACAGCTTTGACAGTGAAGGAGTTGCTGAACAAGTAATCCTCTTTATTTCACGTATAATGATGTTTATTTATCTAAGTATTACTTACATTTTCTGGTGAGTAATAGTTCAACTGAAATCCCGACTAATAAATCTATCAATCTGAGTCACACAGTTATGATCTGCTCGCGTATCGGTATCGGTCAGCATCGAAAGGTTATCATTACAGTGCGATGCGCACATGTTTTCAATCAATACCGATTGTTGTAGAGCAAGGGGGTATATACAGGGTGCTCAGGTTAGATTCGGAAGAGAGTAATAATCGTAATTTTTTAAAACTTATTTTCACATTTTATATTCTCTTGACTTGGAAGTACTACTAAGCTTTTTGCTAGAGCAGTTTTTCAGCAAAAATCTGGAAACGGTTAAGTATGACAGGTAAATTCACTCTGAAAATTTGACTAAAAACGAAGCCAAAAATTATACAGTGATCCGAGTCCCCCACAGATTTCTCTTGCCATAAGATTCCGCTTAGCATTTTTGTCAACCTGTATATCCCTATGGGTACATTATCATTCGTACTGCTCACAAACAACGCATGCCCATTGCACAACATCTACATTAGTACAAACGTATGATCTTACTGTGCTGCCAACAATTCTAGGTAACTATTTGATATAGTTTAGTTCAGTTCAGTTCTTTATATGGGCCAATGCCGTCGCATCATCGTCATTGTCAGACAAAGCAGACGTAGAATTACTTTAATTACGTAATTTAGTGCACAATTCACGCATGTAATGTACTAGGTTAAACTAATTATAGGTTACAGGAATGCATAGCATCTTTCTTGTCTTATATATTGTGCGAGCCGAAGGCGTCGATATTCTGAACCACTAAGACTTTTTAGAAATTGGCCATGAATTACTTTCTTGCCATTCAGATTTTTTATTTATTTATTTATTTATGCTTTTATTGCAAAAGTAGTAGGTATTAATTTACAAAAGTAGATGTACAATGAGGTGGACTTAATGCTAAGAGCATTCTCTACCAGATCTTTCCAGACCAGCTACCGTACCGTGTAATACCACTAATTTGTATCCATAAGCAGCGTCGATTGCTTATGTTTGGTGAAGCTAACCCAACAGCGCTATATTTCCCACCATTACATAAATATGCTAAAGGTAACGTTTTCCTATATACGAGTATATAGTGATTTCCGCGCCCCTCTTGCGTCCCTATGCCTAGACACCGTTACAAACGCTTACTTACGGCACTATAACTCCCCCTTCTTCTCCAGACACTCTCTGCTACTGCGACCAGTTCTGCAACCACACGGCGTCGCACGACGACTGCTGCCCTGACTACCCTGAAGTATGCCTCGGGAGAAGGCCTGAAGAGGTCCCGGTGCCGCTGAAGCAGCCGTGCCGGCACCGTGGCCAGCTGTTCATGCCGGGCGCTGTTAGGATGGAGGACTGTAATAGCTGGTGAGTTTTTTGGTAAATTCTTGATCGTTACGTTCCGGGATCTTCTATGTAGATGACCTCATCTTCTAGAAACGTAGAACCTTCTAGAATCTAGATATTTGCTAATAGATGGAGGACTTGGTGAGTTTGTTCGTAGATGTTACGTAGGTACACCGCCCACAAATTTTTATAACGTTTTAATTCCTATTGTTTAAGGTTCTCTCTTAGCAATAAGGCCTGTTGTTCATTGTTTAATTTTAATATTTGTGGTGACCCATAAAGACTTATATTCAATTCTCAATACCGGAACTGGGCTACCCGATACTACCTACTGCACCGCCGGTAAATGGCCATAAGCTTCTCCTGGGCATTTATCGAGAGGAACCTAATACCTCCGATCTGATTAGATCCATAATATACATAGGTTCATACATAATATACATATGTATAGGTTCATATAAATCCGCTCTGTTTAAGAACATACTAAGATTCATATTACAGTAAAAAATATTTTAAGCTAGTTAGAATATCTTTGGCTGGATATGTTTTCGTATATAATATATTTCATAAGTAGTTGTAGGTTAAAAAATTATGTACGAAAATTATTATTTAAAAAAATTAAAAATGAAAAAATGTTTATTTAACCCAAAAAAAATTAACACAAGTTATCTTAATAAATATTATGGATATATATATAAGATAACTTATACATTTAATTTGATTATGTATAAGTTATATATCCACTTGACGACCGAATGGCGTAGTGGTTAGTGACCCTGACTACTGAGCTGATGGTCCCGGGTTCGATTCCCGGCTGGGGCAGATATTTGTTTAAACACAGATATTTGTTCTCGGGTCTTGGATGTGCCCGTAAAATGGCAATAGGCCCGCCCCCTATTACATTGGGACTAACACAACACTCTGGCGAAAAGTGGGTGCAGCAATGCACCTCTCCCGCAAGGGAGTACATTAGTACAAGGCGTGAGTGCGTTTTTTTTTTAATTTGATTATCTCTACGCAATACCCCACTTTTTCGGTATAAAAGACTTTGAATCGAATAAATCATACAACTCTAAAGCAATACATCACAAGAACGATTAACTATACGAGATTCTTGTCAAAACACCACTATTAATCTATTAGCGAGCTACTGCAAACCAATAAACAAGATTCATAGCGTTTCAGTGACATCAAAGCAGCATACAGCATACCTGAAGCTGAAAACTAATGAATTCAGCCTTGAGATCGTTTCGACATTATGAATTCCCCACTATTATTGATGGTATTTTTGACCTAAATATTTGAACTATTTTCAATTTGATCCGGTTAACACGTGCGAATGTGTAGGTATTTTCTTTGCCGGTGAATGAAAGGTGAGGTTACCACCTGCGCGGGATTTAGTTTTTAACCCTCAGCGCAAAAAGAGAGGTGTTACATAAAAAGTTTAAAGTGTATGTGTGTTTGACGCCATACAGAACAACTATCATTTAGGTGCCATAACTCTGAAAATTTGCATCAGAATATAGAATGAGATTATTGTTTATTACTAGATTATTATCTGCGCTGAGTTTTTTCATAGTTATTGTATACAGGGAGTTGCAAAAAGGGTATACTAAGCCGAAACCTACATGTGCAGCATGGTATATCCATGGTATATGGAAACTTTGTTGGTCACCAACAAAGTTTCCATAAAAAATGTTTTTTTTTTCGCGAATTTTGAAATTCTGATTTTAGTTTCGGGCTTAGATATACCATGCTGCTCATGTAGGTTTCGGCTTAGTATACCCTTTTTGCAACACCCTGTAGAAGGCGTTATAGACAGCTGATACAGGTAGCAGATAGATACAAATAAGTTATTGCATCTGCGTAGGTAATGTGTGACTCACTTTAGCCCTTATTAAATACTAGCTGTTCCCCCGCGCTTCGCTTCGCCTCAAAAAGTTTTCCCGTAGTAATTCCGGGATAAAAAGTAGCCTACTTTCCCAGGGCCTAGTATGTATACCAAATTTCATTTAAATCCGTTCAGTAGTTTTGGCGTGAAAGAGTAACAGACAGACAGACACAGTTACTTTCGCATTTATAATATTAGTTAGGATTTATAATATTAGTTAGGATTAGGTACTGTGACATGGGGACAAGAGAAAGTACGTCCTAAAATAAAGCTTATCGATAGTATTTATATTTATACCTAGCTTAATAAATTCTAGACGCCACACACATACACTACACGTGGCATGTGCATTCAATAAGTCAATCAAACTTCGCGAAAACCTAAATAGGTTTAACCTTGTCCGACTTACAATACACATTACAAGTATTGGTTTCATCAGTCGGTTTGATCGCGTATTGTCAACGTAGTTTCTGAGAAATGGATGCTAGCGGCTCGGGTCCTATGTCATAAACATTTTCTATAAAAAAAGTGCTGATACTTAAATTGTCGGCTCTCCGAGTCCATAATAGTATGTAAGTCTTTAAACCGGTATTTTCATAACTTATGACTGTATGAAGCCAAAATAAAAATAAATAAAATAAAATAAAGTAATTTTAATAAACAAATAAGTAGGTTAGCGCCATCGATTTAATTTCTTAAAAGCGTTGTTCCCAAAACTATTTGGTAAGTAAATGCTAAGTAATATTCCAATTTTAAGAGCCTACCTTCTAATACTTCTAGTCTAGAAGTAAATTTTAAGGTAGACGTAGGTTAGGTAGTTATTGCACTCACCCTGTATGAGTAATATAACAAAATAATGTGTACTTGATTTAAGTACTTAAATATTTTTTGTAAACACACACTCACTTTTTGTAAGTGCATCAAAACAAACAAGTTTATTTAATGTGTGCATTCAAAAAAGTTCACTGATCTCTCGATAATCATTTTAATGTTTATACGTACTTAAAACTTAAATACCGTTTTATTACAATCCGCAGTCTGATTCGAAAGATTTTGGATAAGTATTTTAAGTTTGTCATAGGCAGTTATGTATGTTGCATATCAGAGCCACTTTCAATACCGTTTTAACTGGACTATGTAGTGTCTTCTATTACTTTAATAATAAAGTGTTTCAGCGGGGTTGGATAGCTACTTTTCTCTTTCGTTGACTGTACCTACTTTATGTCGTAGGGTACACTACATAATTCCGAATTACTTTTTTACGAATATGAAAATAACGATTTTTAAAATTTCGAATTTCATACTTCCGAATAATTCACAATCCCGAATTTTAAGTTTCCGAATAACGAAAATCACGAATAGTTTATGAACGAAATTTCAAACAACACATTTATTAAAATGACGAAAGTCAATTTTCCGAATATTATTATTTCGATGTTTCAAAAGTACGATTTTTTATTGTATCGAATTGTTAAAATTACGAATCCCGAAGTTTTAATATTCCGAAAATACAAATTCCCGAATGTTTCTTAGTTAACAAGAAATGGTTATATGAATAATGCAGCATCATGCGTATAAAAACAATATTTTTTAAGCTATATTATGTGAAACGCTCCGCTCCGCTTCGCTGCGCTCCGCTTTGTTTTTCGATATCTATGTGCACCTAACACGCTCCTCCTCGCTTTGCTCGTCGTCGCACCTATCTTTAGGTTTAGGTCCTAAGGTTTTTAAGTTTAAACACCATAAAAATCCTAGCAATTGTTTTGCTCTATATTTGAAACGCTCCGCTCCGCTTCGCTGCGCTCCGCTTTGTTTTTCGATATCTATGTGCACCTAACACGCTCCTCCTCGCTTTGCTCGTCGTCGCACCTATCTTTTGGTTTTGGTTCTAAAGTTTTAAAGACGTTTATGTTTTTTTGTCAAAATCACGAATTATCATATTTCCGATCGGGATTTGACTTTTTCGTGATTATAATAAATCGGTATTTTATTTTTCGTATATTAAAGTAATCGTATTTTTTAACATTCGTATATTTAACAATCGTAATAACAATATTCGTGATTATAATATTCGAAATTATAATTTTCGTGAATATTATAATTCGGTATTTAAAAAAATCGGTATTTCAATATTTCGTAAATTACATATTCGGGGTTATCAAATTCGGAAAAAAGTTTTTCGGAATATTTGGGTGTTCCCTATGTCGTAATATTCTATGGCGTAGACTTATGCTATACATTACTCTGACCTCCACATCTTAGATAAGGTTTCGTTCACACTAATCATAGCTCGAAGGACTTCCTTTATTGTTTTCTGTCGTCTAGTGAAGTTAACGGGCCATTTAGTGTGACTAGCCGCTAATGTAGATGCCGTGTAGATGCGAGTTAGGTAACTTGTTGTTGCTAGGTCTAGGTTGTAAGCTAGGTAATCTAACTGACTAGCCACATTTTAAATAAACTGGGTAGGTATACCTAGTACTTTGTTCTTAAACTACAGGCAGTCATTATTATTTGTTAAAGAAATAAATATATTCCGAGAGAGAGCGGTGGTAGCTCAGTCGGGTAAGCGCCCGCTTCTCACGCAAGAGATGCGGGTTCGATCCCGGCGTGTACCAATGAGTTCTTTTAACTTAAGTACAATGTATACCAACGCTCTTACGGTGAAGGAAAACATCGTGAGAAAACCTGCATATCTAGACTTAGCACACCTAGATATGTAAACCCACCAACCCGCAGTGGACCAGCGTGGTGGGAAATGGTCCAAGCTTAGTTCCACTCGAGAGAGCCAGGTGCAGGTACTTACTATATTCTAATTGTCCTTGAGGGTTCCTACACTGTGTTAGTAGGTTATCTTTATTTGCATAATTTTCTGTGTTTGTCAAACCTGCTCACTTATCTCTTAAAAGTAGTTTTGAATTACACAAATAAAAAGAAAGGCATTTTGGAAACACAGCCAATTATAAAATGAGATATTGTACCTAATAATTAGTTAAGTATGTATTAACTATTTTAATCTCAACCAATTACATCTTACTAGAGGTACATGACTTTGGTTATAGTTAGAACCATCAAGGAGGTGACTCAGGGCAAAATTCTAAACAACTTTTGCTCTACGACTTTTGAAAATTCACAAAATAACTATTCTTACCAATTTTGCAATAGCGCTTTATGACTCCTTCCGTACTTGTTGATTTTTCCTGAAACAGCCCTGAACATCCATCCACAAAATACCAAAATTACAATAATATGTTATTATTAACGTTATATTTTTAAATATCGAACGTAACGTAATGACCGTGATAATCGCAACGGTTATTTATAGTGATGTGCGGTTGTCACTCGATGATGCAGTGTTTTGCGGGGTCACTCCATACTACCAAAAACTAAGTTTCGGAGCCGGAGGCCGCGACTAGGCAAACGTAGTGTGGGACGCCCTCCAGCTAGATGCGGTGACGACTTGCGAAAGGTGTCTGGTTATGATTGGATGTGGAAAGCTAAAGATCGCATCCAGTGGCGTGCTTTGGGAGAGGCCTACGTCCAGCAGTGGACTGCTATAGGCTAATCTGGCTAATTATGAAGTTTCGGAGCGTTGCTGCGCGAACTACGGCTCTATCTCGTTGTAGGTATTAAACGTACCGAT
The DNA here is from genome assembly GCF_932276165.1 of Plutella xylostella. Lineage (NCBI taxonomy): Eukaryota > Metazoa > Arthropoda > Insecta > Lepidoptera > Plutellidae > Plutella > Plutella xylostella. The sequence continues at coordinate 7,475,186 of NC_064000.1, read as the reverse complement.
TGCACGACAGCTCTCGTTCTGGTTAGAATTAAAACGAGGTTGGCCACGGAAAAGAAAACTATTATAGATCCACAATAATCTTATAAGAAAAACCAAAAAAAAAAAATACTTTAGTTCTCCACCAAACAAAAGTTGGTTGGAAGAAATTGCTTCTTGGCAATAAGCCTGCCTTTGTATAAACTACTTTTAAGTCCCATTTTTGTAAAACTGTGTTTTCTAAGTACCTATACAATAAAGTGTTAAAAAAAAACTTAATAACTGCGTTGTAGAGCAGTGGATACTGACATTTGTTGGCGGTCACATGAACTAAAACACTGTTTTTAAAACTTAAAGGACGTTTCTGCAACTGGGTGTAAGATAGATTCAACAAAATAAAAAAAGTAACTACAAACCACGTTCGTTAGTTTTTCGTCAGTATAGAGTGACCCTCCTGTGGCTAATGTGCCGAACTGTACACACACATTCCTGGACACTGTTGAAGTGGAAGTGAACAATGTTACCGATAAACTAGTTTACCGTTTTATCTCTATACCGTTTACCTACTTGCTGTTGCAAATGTGGTAAAGTGACAGTGAACTATCTCTTAGATTTATATTTAGATTAAACGATATAGGTACTTACGAAAAAAAACCGGCCAAGTGCGAGTCGGGCTCGCGCACAAAGGGTTCCGTAGCACAGTTAAATCAACCTATCTCAAAAACTATAAGAGATACTTTGATCAAACCAAAAATCGTTGAAAGAGTTAATTAGCATGCATCACCTCTATTTTTTTTAGAATTTTATACCCCGTAGTTATAAAAATAGAGGGGGGGGGGTTCTACCTTTTTTGGCCTAAGATTTATTTGCCTAATCTCATATTGCATAGTAACGTTTGGTCAAAGTCTCGTTTCGCCGAAAATCATTTGGCATAAATCTCTTTTAGTAAAAAGTTATTTCGCATAATCTTGTTTAGCCTAATAATTGTATGGCCAAATCTTGAATAGCCTAATAATGCTATGGCATAGGTTATACAAAGTAATAATATTCGTTTGGGTTTAACTTTGATGGAGCGTCTCCCTACATAGCGCAAACTGGTGCCTTGTATTGTGGCTGCTATGTGGGAAACGCTCCGCTCCGCTTCGCTGCGCTCCGCTTTGCTTTTGACGATAATGTGCACCTAACACGCTCCTCCTCGCTTTGCTCGTCGTCGCACCTATCTTTAGGTTTCGATCCCATAATGGTCATTGTAATCATTATAATGCACTTTCGATATCTCGATCATTCAATACCGTGATTTTCGGGATATAGGAGAAATATACCACAATTTGTACATTTACAACATACTTAATATAGTATTTATTAAGATAATATTAGGAGAAACAAGATTATACCAATATGAACAATTTGAGCAAACGAGACTTAGGTGTTTCATGTTTGTGCCAAAAGAGTTTTAGACGAAACGAGTCTTATGCCACATAAGTCTTGACGAAGTGATGATTCTACCAAAAAAGTTTAGACCTTACGAGTTATGCGAAACGAGTTTAGGGCAATAAAGATTAGGCGAGATGAGGGGAACCCGGGGGGGGGGACATACTTTTTACGACTTTGAGAGCTGATATCTCAAAAACCGTTCACTTTAAGAAAAATGTTTTTTAGAAAACTTTATATCATTTTAAAAGACCTTTCCATTGATACCCCACACGGGTATGTACATCGAAAAAAAAAATTTCATCCCTCAGTTACATGTATGGGGGGCCCCACCCCCAATTCTTTTTTTTACTATTTAGTGTCATATTTTTGTAGCGGTTCATACAACACATATTCCCATCAAATTTCATCACTGTAGTACTTATAGTTTCCGAGTAAATCGGCTGTGACAGACGGACAGACGGACAGACGGACAGACGGACATGACGAAACTATAAGGGTTCCGTTTTTGCCATTTTGGCTACGGAACCCTAAAAAACTTAAAAAACAAACACTCACACCTTTTACTAATGTACTCCCTTGCGGGGTAGGCAGAGGTGCATTACTGCACCCACTTTTTGCCAGAGTGTTATGTTAGTCCCAATGTAATAGGGGGCGGGCCTATTGCCATTTTACGAAAATAATCTCAGCATTTTATTGACTGTCAAACCGTTTTAAGTAAACCTAATTCCAAATCTTGTAGTTAACTGAACTTATTCAAAATAAGAGCTCAGTGGTCTACCACTTCTAAGTAGGCTGTTATTTTGTCGAGACTTTTCTTTTCCACTGATACTCCATCGAATCCCTTAGCTGTGCAGCGATCACAGGATTCGATACTATTTTCGAATCTACACAAACATGGAAAAAACAACAAAGGTCATTTTTGGAACTGACAAATTTGCCTTACATTTGTGACAGTGACAGTTGACGATAGTGTTATTTTTCCATAATTATGTTTGTGTAGATTCGAAAATTGTATCGAATCCTATGATGGTGACCCTTCTGGTGTTAATCACACCCTTCCCCCATGTGTTATTGTTCCGTAACAATGGCAATGTGATCTATAGATCGTCAATCTATGACATCTGTTTCATTACAGCTGGCGACCGGCCATCACATCACTAGTGCATGCGCTAGTGTTGTAACACCCTTGAAATTGCCTTTATCGATCGAGAAAGTGTCAGAAGGCATGGTTTTAAGATACTGTCAAACTATAAAGTCCTGACATGAAAAAGTGCGATTTTGCTAAGACTTTTTATGATCATCAGTTATTAAGTAAGTACATTTTAAAAATAAAATACCGATTGATTATGGACTTTTAACGGATTTGTCCTTTAATAAATATAACAGATCGATTAATACGACCTTAAACGATTAGTAAGGATACACTTCCGTTTTCACGACTTTATAGTTAGACTGTAATTTATTTTTTATAAATACACTCACGGGCAAAGAAAACGTTCCACTTGCAAAATGCTGACACCAAACGGCGCCAATTTTTTAAAACATTTAATACGAAATTTGTACTAAATATTTACGTTTTCAGTTGTTAATATTCTGAGGCACCGTTAAATGTACTAAAATATTGCCGAAGGCGTAGTTAAGTTAGTTTTATCCGTTTAAGAGGAACTGGGTGCTCTTCTCACTGGAACTTTTTCATTGCCCGTGAGTGCATTTTTGGTCCATGCTCGAAGCAAGAAATTACCGAGGGTTTTGATACCGAAGTATGTAGGTATAGTTAATAAATGAATAATTAATAATTATAAGTACCTTATTATTATTTATCAATGAAGTGCTCTTTTTGCGTCATTTTGTTTCCGTAATATGTAAGGTTGCCTATATGAGATCGCTCTCAGCGATAAGGCCGCCTATTGTACATTAGTTCTAGTCTATAAGTATGTTTTTTTTTGTATGTCTGATTTATGAGGTGTTCAATAAAGCAATATTCTATTCTTTTCTCCATTCTATTATTTTACCAAGGAGGAAAACATCTGCAAATATTGATAATCTACTTCCGATTTGTGGAATTATGTGCCGGCCGCGATAAGATGTTATGTTAAAAGTTATTATCTATCAATCACTTAGATAAAATGTGATACTACGTATGAGTTTAACCAGCAAGAAATTATTTAAGTATAGCCTTGGCTTTGTAATTGGAACTCGAGTAACTTAGATTAACGATATACGAAAAAGGGTGTGTCACATACATCATCATCATCATCAGCCTATAGCAGTCCACTGCTGGACGTAGGCCTCTCCCAAAGTTCGCCACTGGATTCGATCTTTAGCTTTCCGTCACATACATATTTTATACCAAAACTGTGAGCATTTTGTTTAAGTACTGTCACCATGTTTAATGTGTTACGATTGTTACGAATGGTCAAACAAATAGAGTAGTTAATTCTTATAGTAAAAATTGATTAAAGCATAGCCACGGCGCAGAATTTATATTTGTTTTAGCACTTTACCTGTTCCGTGCTCGAAATAAAGCCAGGATTATGATGTCACGCACTTGGCAATGCTCTGAGGTGTGTTTGTGTCCTCGGCAAAGCATTTTGTTATTCCCAAAACGTAGTGACAGTAAAATTCGAGATGGTAACTGTGTTTTGAGGTTAGAGTTAGGTGTTTTGTTTTGGCAGAGGCTGTTATACCTACTCGTATACTTAGTTCTGCTTTAGACCCAGAACACTACATTCCAACTAACTATGAAGTCATGTCATGACAATAAAGAGTGCGATTTTTGCAAAGAATTTTTATCACTTTCAGTTATTTACTTACATTTTAACAAAATAATATATTATACCTACCGATTGATAGTGACTTTGTAACGAATTTGTTTTTAAATTAATATAACTAATAGAATACATCCACTCCCGTTTTCAAGATTGTACAGTCAGCTGCATAAGTGGCTATACACTTCTGTACCTTGTCAGTTGGACTGTAGGTACGTACAGCACGCTAGCATCTGACCCCTTAGTATGAATTTTCATCGTGACCGTGAAGTAAAATTACTCGATGAATCTTGATAACGTTAAAAACCCCCGATATTATCAACAATAAAATTTGCATAACTTATGAACGGCTAAGCCGATTTTGATAAAATATGGCTATTTATGAACTCTCGTAACACGTTTAACTTACTTACATTACCTATGACCCCAAAAAAACACAGACATGTTAAACTTATAACACCACTCTTATTCCGTTGAGGGTTAAAAACCGTCTGGTTGAGGTGGCGTTAAGCGCTCCCAGAAGGCAAACACAGTTAGTAGAAGATGTTTTCATGAAACAACACAAACAGGAATTTAAGATCCAATAAAAATAATCCAAATGTCCTTTAAACATATTTAGTTGCTGATTTATTATTAAATTCAAATCAATAATGACTTCATAATAACATTATGATGATTATTGTCCGTCAGAGGACGCTCGGTGACGCTGCGACGATGACAATGATGTCATGCGCATGTCATTTGAATAATCCCAATCAATGACCAAGTGGCATTGCTTATACAGGGTGATGAAAAATATAAGTCAATATTTTGTTAGGCTATGGGCCAGGAGTAGGCACGGATGGTTCTTTCTACTCAAGAGTCACGGGCAATGAAAAGTTCCAATGACAATGACAATAATAGCACCAAATTACTCCTAAACGGAAAAGGCTAGTTTAATGACGCCGTCAGCAGTATTTAAGTACTTACCTACACGTAACAGCACATCAAAATATTGCCAAAAATTCAAACCGTAAACATTGTGTTCAATTTTTTAATGAAGTGTTTTAAAAAATTGGGGATACTTCATAAATTCAGGAACGTTTGCATTGCTTGTGAGTGTATAATGTATAATTATCTTATAGTTAGTAGTTGTAATTCGTAAGCTAAAGTAGCCCTTCTGACCCGGGCCGGAAATGGAATGGCGCTAAAACTAGTTACTTAAGTACTTATACATAATACCGTATTATTGATATAAGTACCATAATGATGTCGATTCTGAAGGCAGAAATTCTAAATTTAGACCTGTCAAAACCTTAATTTCTTTGTTTAAAATTCGACTCTATGATTGTTTCCATAAATGTCATTTTATGCTAGCAATTTTTTTAGTTTGACAGCGTTAAAATTAAAATTTCTGCCTTCAGAATCGACATCATTAACTACTTAGTAACAGATAAATGCATATAGCTACAAGGTGATCCTTGCTGCATCATCACAAGCTGGCCCACACTTCACACCCACGGGCCTGGCTAAGGTCCTTTATCAAGTACTTATTGATACCTATTTACATGACTTTAATTACTTACGGATATTTTTGTTATTCATAGATGAGAGAGATGTTTTAATAGAAATTGAACAGAATATGGCGCTAATGTCTAATGATAACCTAATTTAGATTTGTAGGGTTATAACCACCACCGAACATTAGCAATTAACAAACGTTAAGCAGCGTCGCTTTTCTCAAATCTGACGTAACTTGTATGGATCTGACAGATGCTTGACAGGCGAGCGACGCTGCTTATGAATTGTTTCGGTGATAGTTCGGTAGCTGTTAGGTGAAGGATGAAGGTTCTATTCTATTCTATTCTGAGAGGGGGCGAAGTTCCTGTAGGTACTTACGTGGCTCTCTCGAGTGGAACCTTTATACTTATCCCCTTGATTTCAGCTCAGCCAGCCCAGCTCCCGTGTAAACTGGAGTAGCAAGCCTGGGTGTTGCAATAGGTGGAGGTTGCAGGTTTGTGCTTTCGAAGCAAATTCTGCCAATTTAGAACCGTGAAGAGCATAGAATAATTGGATATCCGGTTAACGAAGACCTGTCAACTGTCAATCTGTCACCAAGATCATTGTGATGCGGCGCAGGCTTTGTACTGTCAATCAGCTGATCACTCGATGGACGACCTTCGTCTATTAAACCAGGCCTTGATCTACTTACTAGATACTGTAGCTACTCTTATTGTTAAGTAGCTATAATATCTAGTAGTAGTAGCTACTTGTACAGGGCGGGGAAGCGTAGACAAAAACAAACAGAGTGACATACAATCAATCACCGTAAGTTACCTACACGTCAAGATGGACTTCCGATTTCGGTGCGCGAGAGTTCTAAAATGGCAATGGTAGCTATTCTGAAGGCAGAAGTCCTAATTTCAACGATGTCAAACTATATTACTATACCTACATTTATGTTGCAAAAAAATGACATTTAAGTACCTACACGAATTTTAATTAGAGAAATTAAGGTTTTGACAGCTCCAAAATTAGAATTTGTGCCTGCGGAATCGATATCAATATCCCTCTAAAGTTCCCTTGCCTAGGTAGTTGTTTTATACAAAATACTTTTATGACTTTTTGACTAGCAAAACTAGGTACCTAAGTATAATACTTATGTATATCCTTCCATTAATATATAATCCATTGTATAGCTATTTCTGGGTAGGTAAGTAGCAAAAGCTATACATAATTTCAACTCATTTTTTGTGGTAGGTCAAAAACTTAAATTCGATAAAGTTCATTATTACTTATAGTTATAGGTACAAATAAGTATTCCATTATCAAGTTCAAGATTGCCAATCGAATAACTTCAAATGTGCATAATAATGATGGCCAATTCAACTATCGACCTCGATTCGATTTATCGATACAAATGATGCCGTATAGTGTTACAAGGCCAACTTCCGTAATAAAGTGTCGAATGAACGAGCTAAACTACAATAAAACATCGACAAAGTATCAACTAACAACAACAATTACTGAAAAAGTCGTTATAACGAATCGAAAAAGGATAAAAAAGATCAATGATGAACAAACAAAATAAAAAAACACGCAATCGGCACGCTTAATAGTCCACCTTTTGATAACTTATTAAGTATATAGGTATGTCATATTTGTGCAATAAGGTATAAATAAATAAAAATGAATAATATTTACCTACAATGAGATAGAGGCGTAGTTCGCGCCGCGCTCCGAAGCTTCCGAAAAACAAAACTACAGCGGTAACCACGAATCTATCTTGTTGTACTGCGTACCTAAATAAAAATTACCCTATTCTAAAAAAAAACAAAAAGAAATATGCCCATCAGACTGGCCCATATTTTCATCACGATGACAAAACTAGTTTTTTAGTGTTTGTCACCGACACCCAAAGAAGTGTTTGCTATTAAATTTATGTTATGTTATCATCAATCTGTAAGTGATTCATCATTAGATGAAGATTCGTTCTCGATATCTCGCTAAGCTTACACTCATCCAGTTTGCTAATTTCCATTCGAATTCCGATACAATGCAATATCACGCAAGGTTGTATGCAATTAGCTTGCAATGTAGCTTTTATTGGATGCGTTTATCGGAATTAGCATGTGTCCAGACTGATCATCATCATCATCGGCGTGCCAAGGTGATCTTGAGGAAGGTCACGGTAGATCATGATCTAATTTTGAAAAACTGCAATGTACTTAGGTACCTAAATAGAGTCAGCCAAAGAGATAATACACTCACAGGCAAAGAAACAGTTCCACTTAAAAAATGCAGACGCCACATAGCCTCAATTTTTGAAAACATTTAATCGGATATTTGAACAAAATGTTTATGTTTTTAGTTGCTTATAATTTGATGCGCCGTTAAATGTGCTTAAATATTGCACAAAGTTTTTTTGGTATAGAAGTAATTTGGTATTTTTCTCAATGGAACGTTTTCATTGCCAGTCAGTGTATATGTACCTAAAGCCTCTATCGGGTATATCCTCTGACGGGTTATACATATGTAGCTGCGTGACATGAAGAATACAAACCCCTATAACTTCTTTATGAATAAGGGGGTAAACCTATAGAGATGGTTTGTACTCGTATGTATCGATACTAAGTACATATATTATTTCATTCAACTATCTTCCACCCATGACTCTTAGGATCAAACTGTATGCGCTGCGGTGGCATAATATATCTCTTCAGCTGACCGTACGTCGTAGGTACATACATATTATTAAATTATTTATGTATGGAACCTATTATTAATGTGATTGACAACCCTGGCCGTACATAGTTGTCTGTTTAAGATAAATTACGTAGGTTGCAAATAGTGTTGAACCTACGACCCTATACTACGGTATACAATATTTTACTTGAGATCATCCAATAAATGAATGCCCAACTAAATAATACAATAAATTTTACTATCAAAGTTACCTACTCACGTCATAAACATAAGTTTATTTATTAAATATATCGAGGATTGTTTTACGTAAACACTGAAGATTGATAATAAAAACATTAAGTTTGTAACGAACTATCGGATTTCGCTAAGATATGTTTTTCCGGCGTGAGGTGGCCTTCAGAATATAAAAATAATGTACAAAAATTCCGTAATATTTTTCGTACACATGCCATTTTATAATATTTATATATAGGTTTCACAGGGTTTTGACATCAACCAATTTGCAGTTTTGTTTTCAGTTTTTTTCGTTGTTGTAAGGGGACAGAGGGGTAGATAAACTTCTCTCCTCTCAGCCTATCGCACTAGTTACCAACCACTTTCTCGACATCACCAAAGGTTAACTGGTAGAGAATGCTACTAGCATTAAGTTCGCCTTTGTACTTTTTTATGTGCAATAAATAAAAAAAAAAAATATAAACTATTTATAACAATAACATTATTTGCTGCAAGTTAGACACAAGTTCCTGAACACATGAAATCATGAATAAATAAAAAACTTATGTACTAAACGTAGGTCTCAAACAAAGCTAAAAAAAATTTTTTGCAGTAGCAGTTGCAGGGGGCATATTTGCCACTTTGCATTATAATTATGGCTTTACAGCCTGAAAACATCTGACAGTCGGGTTGCCCACTTACCCGACAACTCTCTCAGCACAAGCTTGCTTGTGTCGGGGTCCACCAACCCGCACTAGGCCAGCGTGGTAAACTAGACCTAAACCCTTCCTTCATTGGAAGGAGACCCGTGCCCCAGCAGTGGGGACGTGATGGGTCGTGATGATGATGATGATTATACGGCCTTTTCTTTTTCTTACAATATGCATACCTAAGTGACCCTTCCTTCCACAGCGAATGCGTCGAAGGCCAAGACGGTCTGACGACGTGGGTGTGCCAGTCGGACCCCTGCCTCGTCAGCGGGGAGGTGCTGGCCAGGGTCCAGCAGCGTGGCGGCAGCTGGCGAGCCTACAACTACACACAGTTCCAGGGGAAGAAGTTGAAAGATGGCCTGGTTTATTATCTAGGTGAGTTGTCCAGCAATGTACAGTCAGCTGTATAAGTAGCTGTTAGGGTTTCTGATTTCTCGACCTGTTTTCGTTCTCGAGCTTCGAGAATTCTCGAGCCCAAATTCTCGAGTCTTCTCGAGTCTCGAGCTTTTCTAAGAAAACCTTTAGAAAAAAGCCTTAATTAAAAAAAAACCACTAAATCTCCTTTTTTTTACTTTGTCAACTTAATCACAAAGAAAATACTTTACTAATACTCATAATTAGCTGTCTAGCTAGCTACTAATTACTAGTACAAGGTGGGCCAAAAGTAATCACCCTATTGGATGTTGCTCTCATTTGTGCAAATGGCCGCCAATTTCAAATCAGTTTTGATATTGGTGGACTAGACAACTGTAGAATACAAGTTCAGAGGCCGTGGAGTGATATACTCCCCAAGAACGCCGAATATAATGGTGTTTATTAAGTTTTCGTTCGCCTTTTTTTCGTTTTATCTGTCATTTTTCCCTGAAATATCGCCCGATTTAACCGTTTCAGACAGTTGTTCTGCGGTTTTTTGCAGTCCCGTGTTTATGTAAATAAACTCGTGTCTCTTGAAGCCCTTAAGGACAACATTTGACACGAGTGCGAGAATCTCTCGCCCGAGAAGTTTTCGCTGTAGTGATGAGAAATGCCATAAAACGAGCCCGTATGGCAATCAATTGTGACGGCGCCCATTTGGCCGATATCATCATCTCGACTTTACCAATAAAATTGTAAAGGTTCAAATAAACATAATAAAAAACAGAATCGAAGTTTTTCATTTAGAAAAAAATGAGAGCCAAACAACATCGGATGACTTCTTTTGGTCCATCTGAACTAAGAAACAGTAGATACGAGTAGTAATAGTTACTACTACGTTATCTTTTTAATCATTCATTGGTATTATCAGTACAGCACTAGCTTCAATGGAGATGAAACATAATAAATCATAATACACGCACATGGTATGCGTTTGTGTTGCTAAGCGGCGCAGGAAAATTCGAATTGAATATCCTTAATTTTTATCTCAAAGCTCGAGAAATTCTCGAGTCTTCAGATTTTTTTCTCGTCTCGAACCAAGCCGAATTTCTCGAATCTTCTCGAGCTCGAGAATTCTCGAGCAGAAACCCTAGTAGCTGTATACACTTTTGTACCTTGTCAAACTCACAAACTGTCTATTAAAACATTGTCAGTTTTATGGTTTTTAGTTTTCTACATTTTTAGTTTTATGTACAGTGCTCCAAAATTAATAATGGGCATAGAAATCTTTGATAGATCGGTTGTTTTCGATTATGTAACACATGATATTGACTCCTATTTCTTTCGAACAAGGTGCAAAATGCAAGTGTTTTTTTTAAGGCTCTTACGATTTAATTATTCGGGTGTGAAGATCTGCATGTGCATTATTAATTTTGGACAAGTGTAGATAGTTTGACAAGAAACAAAAGTGTATAGCTACTTATGTAGCAGACCGTACATGTAGTGGTAGTCTTTCATCCAGCCAAAGGATGCCTGGAAGAGATGATTGGGAGAAGCCTATGATCAGCATGGGATAGGGGTCATTTTTGCAGACAGATAACATTTATTTATGTAGAGATGTTTACAAAAATAACGGTACGCTGCAAATTTTTCGACGTAAAAAACCTTGCGACATAAAATATAGGTACATAAAAATAGAAACTTTATAGACCCACATAAAATCTGCACCTACCAATACCACACACAACGCCAGACTACCTAATTTATTATTCTAATGAAAACACAAACATATTTATTAAATTCCATATTAGTCACAATGAGAACCTTTCAAATACCAATACCGTTACAAAATAGCCAATAATGGTGACCGATGTGACGTCACCGTGGTCACGACAGCATGTGACATCGATCCATCGATCATTCTTTATCCAATGGGTAGGTAACATTACCTAACGACGTGGTGAAACGATCACTTAGAGTGCTTTCAGGGCCTATTATAGGCGCCCTACAGCCACAACATGAATTCGATTTTGGATAGGAATACTTAGTTAGTGTCTAACTTACTACATTTAAGCCTGATTCACATATCACACACTGAGTTTTCACAGTCTTTGAGGCCCATGCTGTGGACTATATTACGTGCTGCTAGCCCTTCTGGATTGTGCTTACCTACCTATCGTGTTGCAAAAGTGGGATTCTCGGGGAGTCATTCTGAAAAACTCAGTACTTACCTGATATGTACATATATCCTTTTTGTTACACCCTTAAATTTATACTTACCACATATGTACAATCAGCTGCATAAGTAGCTATACACTTTTGTTCCTTGTCAAAATACATACTAAACAAAACGTCAATGTGTAAATGAATGAATTGGCAGTTAGTGAGTTTGACTAGGTTCAAAAGTGTATAGCTACATATGCAGCTAACTGTACTTATATACCTATGTTAGATATATACATACAGTTACCCGTAGCTCAGTTAGCACAAGATCAAGGTTCAATCTCAATTGTCGTGTGGTTCATTTAGAATTAAATAGATTCGTCACGACAAATTGGAATGACTTTATCATACCTTATTTACATACAAAATGATTCAATCATATGATTTGACCTCTACAACCTGACAAATACGGATTAACATGATTGGTTTGGTTTTATCGATCTATCTTTGTAAATCAATTTTAAATAACAATCGTTTTTCTGTTACCCATTCGTGCTTAGTGTCAAAGCGTATTTACATAAATAAATAAGCTTTATTTACTTTAAGAACTTTAGAAACGAATTCTAAATTCGCGGAAGCAAGTTCATTAAATAAATAAATATGAGGGGACATCTTACACACGGCCATCTGACTCCAAGCTAGGCAGTGCCCGTGATGGTATGGGTAGATAAGGTATCGGACACATGCAAAGTACAACAGGTACGACACAAACAAATAAATCTCAAAACCCAAGTACTTACAAATATCTGTCTTTAAAAAATGAATTGTTATTATTAAATATCTGCCCCTGCTGGGAATAGAACCTGGGACCTTCGGCATAGTAGCGAGATTCACTAACCACTACCTATAGCTACAGTATAACATTCAGTCGTCATTGATTTTCCAATGGCAAGGGTACTGATAAAATTTCACTTTGTATGTATGTATGTTTAAACAAAACTGAAAGTACGTAGAGAGATACAATTTCACAATAAAATAAGACGCTTTAAAGAAAGTGTTAAGTGTTAACGTGTGTGTCACAAAAGTGAAAGTAGAGCACTCACGGAATAACAAATGAGATAATTGACAACTTAATAGATGAATACTTAAGTAGGATTAAGTTTAATCCTTCCCAGTTAATGTAGATGATGCCACGAGATAAAAACATCTTAAACATTTTTAGAATCGCTCGCTAACATCCAATATTATCTGGTAAGTACTTAGAGATTGCTTTAAGCAATAATAATTTATACTGTTTTATGGTAAAGTGTGTATTAGTAAAAAAATACAGATTTTACCATGAAACAGTCATCTTTAACTCTTTAACATCTTTACCATTTTTAACAAAATTTGAAAATACTGTAACGTTTTTATTTAGTATGTTTTGATACGCAATTAAATGAATTAAAATATTGCAGACCTTTTCCCTTTTTGGAGTAATTTAGCACGGATATGTAACTGGATCTTTTTCATTGCTCGTAAGAGTCGCTTTGTTTGCTTTCTGAAAGTGGACTGGTTGGCTGATACCAAGGCATTCTTGCATTTCGTGAAAGGTTAAGAGTGATAAGGATCTTTGAGGAAAAAACTGGATTACTAACAATGTAGGTTTTGTCGTGTTTTGCTTGCACTGATGGCCTACTTTAGGTGGTCACATGGTTTTTACAACCAAAATGGATTACAATATCTTAATTTTATTGGGAAAGCATGCTTTCCATTTTTGTTTTTATGATTGATAAAATTTAAAACTTTAAACTTCTCGCTCTTAATGATTTCATAATACAACATATGAAAGAAGGGCAGAGGTAGGTACCGATGGCAGGCTACTACTCAGACCACCGATGGTATCTTCTTCTTGCGCTAGACTTATCCTTAGCATCGGCTCTTAACCTCAAATATGGTAGGTATATTTATATTAATTAACCCTACCTTTACCTTGCCTGACAAAATTTCACCCTTCTTTGTTAACAATCATCATCATCACGATCCATCACATCCCCACTGCTGGGGAACGGGGCTCCTTCCAATGAAGGAAAGGTTTTCATCATCATCAGCCTATAGCAGTCCACTGCTGGATGTAGGCCTCTCCCAAAGCACGCCACTGGATGCGATCTTTAGCTTTCCACATCCAATCATATCCAGACACATTTCGCAAGTCGTCACCCCATCTAGCCGGAGGGCGTCCCACACCCCACACTACGTTTGCCAAGTCGCGGCCTCCACTCCAGAACACGTTTACCCAATCAGTCATCGGTTCTTCGACAGATGTGACCAGCCCACTGCCACTTAAGCTTACTAACTCCGTGAGCTATGTCGGATACTTTAGTTTGACGGTTTTAGGCCTGTTAACAATTCAACTTCCTAACCTAAAACCTTACCCCCAGGAACGCTCCCGCTCAGCCGCGAGACCCAGCGCATGGGGGCCATCCGGTACAACAAGGAGCCCGACTACCCGGCGCACTTCGACAGCCGCAGTCGCTGGCCGCGGTACATCTCCCCTGCGCGTGACCAGGGCTGGTGCGGCGCTGACTGGGCCGTGACACTCGCTGATGTCGTCTCTGATAGGTATACCTAGGTTCAGCATTATCCTCATAAACAGCAAGTAAACGGGTGTCATGATAGAATAACCTACAAAAAGCGCACCTGAAACAAAATGGCGGCCAAATGCATTTCACAACAAAATGGCGGACGAATGACAAGAGAGCATAAGGAGCGCGTTGGCGGATAGGCGGATAGCGACCAAGCTAGCATTTATGAACGAATGACAAGGTTGCATTATTTTGACAAATAGCGGCTGAGCGGCATAGCGCTCGTAACTATTAGGATCAAAATCTGAAATAGTGAAAAAATAGCTAAATACTACATTACAGTAATTCATCTACATTTAGTTAAATAGGTCATAGTTTACTGTAAGGAATAGAAGATACTTTACTCTCGAAAAATTTAGTTTCAAAACTAAAACAGAAAAAGTTCAACAGTTCTTGGAAATTTCATGAAAGATTCATAAATTTTGCTGTAGCTGCACACTACACTGCCTATTCGTGTTCAGCTCTGTGAAAATGATAGAACAACTGAAATACAACCTAGGTTTTTCAAATGATGCAGCAAAGAACTTCAGTACGACTAAAAATAAACGCTAATGGCCCTCGGTGTCACTCAGAAAGTGAAGAGATGAGGGTGCAGGTAGAACACTCAGAACTCAGAAGTTTTATAATCATTTCGAGAATTTTACTGCGGGCATGGTACGGTTTAGGTACTTATATTACATGTAGGATGTAGGTAAGTATGTCCTAACGAGACCAAAGATGAGTCGTTTAATGATAAACATAAGTAGTTAATTAACAAAACCAGGGGATACCAAAATAATTAGTGCGATGAATCCGTAAAGGAAGGAAAAGCACTAGAAAATGTGAATAATCCAAAACTGGAATATTAGCCAATAAATCATAACTAAATTCTTCTTAATTTTCCTGTTTTTGTTATGCTACATTTTTAAGCCTTATTAGGATTTGATGGCATTACTTAATTAGATTTAATTTACCCATAAAATTTTATATCCATGGAGGTACTTAGGTAGGTACTCTATGGTGATGGTGATTAAGCATCCTATAGGTAACTAGTAGGTACTGCGGAATAATTCAGTAGGATATAGGAATGCATGAAAGATGACGTCGGACTATTTAATTTTGTATTCAGTGAGTAGGTAGTTCCATGATCCGTGTAGCTAGAAATCGCTTTCGATGATGCTGATTCACCCAACTGGTGGCAGGTAAGATGGTCACCTCAAGGTTCGCGATCCACTTTATAGTTCCTTAGTTAGTCTGTCGTAGCCATAGACCAATGCAGATAACGGGGTGGTAAACCCGCACTTTATGGTCGTAGACACGTAGCTATGTGCAGAAAAAACTTATTCGCTTTTGCCTTTCTCCAGAAAGTTATGCTGAATCACCCTCATCTGCCACCAGGTTCGCGATCCAGTCCAACGGCGCCGAGACACTAGCGCTGAGCCCGCAGGTGTTCCTGTCGTGCAACCGCCGCGGCCAGCAGGGCTGCCGGGGAGGGCACATCGACGTGGCCTGGAGCTTCGCTAAAAGCCATGGGTATGTGGAAGATAACTGTCTTATGTTGGGTCTATTGGATAGTCTGCTATTTCTGCTGTGTTCTCATTTTGCTCGTGTGATGTGGAATGAAAGTGGTTTTGGAGTGGAGACCACGAACAGGAAACCGTGTGGAAAGCTCTCTGGACCGCTTGACCGACGCCTTAGATAGGTAGGCAGTAGTGGCTGGATGCGGAAGAAGGCCTTAGATAAGCGGTAGTGGCTGGATGAGGATGGCCGAAGACAGAGTTATGTAAGCTACTTATGGTAGAGGCCTATGTTCAGCAGTGAAGGATTTCGATTTACGATTATCTCTGTCAAGTCTCCAATGATGCTCAAATTTACAGGAGCCGAACTAAAAGGTTAAAAGTAGGTAACTACAAAGATTCCACTAGACAGCAGAGTCATCTAAACGCAATTGCCAGCAGAGTCATCTAATCTTACAATAACATGTGGTGATTAAAGGGCTGTCTGTCTGTTCTGAATTCCTCTATCTACTTCCATCTCAACCCAACTTCCTCCAAACAGCCTAGTCGACGAGGAATGCCTCCCCTACGTGGCCAACGTGACCCGGTGCCCGTTCCGGCCCCGCCACGACCTGGTCCAAGATGGCTGCCGGCCGCGCAACCCTCAGCGCACGTCGCGCTACAAGGTGGGCCCGCCCAGCCGGCTGAAGCGGGAAGAGGATATCATGTATGACATCATGGAGTCCGGGCCGGTTCAGGGTGAGTTGGTTAATCGTCATCAGATGTAAGGGTTTCGCAAACAAGAGACGTATCCGTGGATATAAGTAGATCTCTTATAACAGAGGACAAAAGTCCTCGTCTG
Organism: Plutella xylostella; assembly: GCF_932276165.1. NCBI lineage: Eukaryota > Metazoa > Arthropoda > Insecta > Lepidoptera > Plutellidae > Plutella > Plutella xylostella. Next base: position 7,458,422 of record NC_064000.1, on the reverse strand, counting down.
TGCGGCCTGCACAATCATTAAATCATGAGATGAAGATAGGCTATTGTAGGGTATTTACCTAGGTATATAAGAAAGCAGAAGGAATCGGTAGATTCATATTCATGATATGCCTATGTCATAATATTGCGCCATTTACGCGATTCTAAGTAGGTATTATATTATCCGACGGGGTGGTAGTACCTGCACCTGGCTCCATCAAGAAGTCAAGACAGATGAGGCTTCAACCAATATCAAGTCTAGTAACTAATAATAATCTTAAGGAAACTAAATGTAGGTAAATACTTTCCTATAAAGTTCACACACTATCTGAGTCTGAAATTCACTAGATAACACGCTAACATTGCAAACATGGCTGACATTGATACCGATTCTGAATAACCCATAAGCAATCTACATAGAAAACTTGACAAATTTCCTGTAAACATTGATAAGCCGTTATCATTATCAGTTATCAGCCCTTAGTGCAAAACAAATTTATTAAAAATCACTACGAAATACTCAAGTATGCCGTAGATAAGTGTAACGGTAAATATTCGTGTTTAAGTAGTTCATGGAAATGACATTGGTCTACAGGAATGTTCCCAGCACTTGTGTCAATATTTTTTTGGACTTTTCATGAAGCTACAGACAGTCATTGTATACTTACTCATTATTTTAACAATATCAAGAACACATTGTTAGACAAGTTAAACACCATCAGCATGTCTATCAGGCAAGCCATTACCGGTCGGTTACAAACACTAGAGCCAGTAGGTACTTACCTAAACACTAGAGAAATCTGTCAGGTTATAGCGTCATCTCTGACTGCCCGGCCGGACGTAAGTATAAAGGGTACGGTCGGTTCAATAATAATAATAATAATAATAATAATAATAATAATCTTTATTTGCACACCATGAAACATAACTTAAATTTAACTTAATTAACATATATACATGCACAAATGGCGGTCTTATCGCTAAGAGCGATCTCTTCCAGACAACCGTTATAGATAAAAAGTTAAACATTGGAAAAGGGCACTTAGGTGTATTTAATAATTACGAAATTAACAACTAAAAACAAACAAAATTATTGAACACATAAAATACATATATATAATTATAAATACATACATAAATAAATATATAACAATAATAAAATAAAATAATATATATTATAAATATATATTAGCTCTGACAATTTAAATAACTAAAATAAAAAAAATAAAAAAATTTAACTAAGACTCAACTTGTTCTTCAAGATAATGACTTTTGATCATACGTTTAAAAGACGCAGGAGATGGCGCTTGCCTTATATTTAAAGGGAGAGCGTTCCATAGTTGGATGGCTTGGACTGTAAAAGAGTTGGAGTAAAAAGAAGTTGTATGGGGCGGAATATTTATTCGAAGATTTTCAGTGGAACGTAGATTTTTATTGTGTGTCGTGAAGCGAAACTCGAAACGTTCCTTAAGGTATGAAGGTGAAGACGGATTAAACAGTATCGAATAAAGCAGAGAGAGAATATGTGTATTCCGGCGAAGGCGAATAGGGAGCCACTTGAGTTTACGACGAAATTCAGAAACATGGTCATATTTGCGTAATCCATATATGAACCGTATACAGACATTTTGAAGTCTCTCAAGTTTATTTAATTGCTCTTCAGTTAAATCAAGATAGCAACTGTCGGCATAATCAAGAATAGGGAGAAGGAGAGATTGTGCGAGCGCAATTTTGGTGGCTGTTGGGAGAAAGTTCCGCAGTCTGCGCAGACAAGCTGCCGAAGCAAACACCTTCCGACTAACCTCTCCCACTTGCGCCATCCATGTCATACAGCTATCCATAATGATGCCCAAGTTTTTCACTTTTTTACTATACTCAATACGGACGCCATCAAATAGGACTGCTGGCAGCTGTCCGTAATCGAGTTTTGATAGTAGACGAGAACTTCCTAAAATGATGACTTGGGTTTTTGATGGATTTACTTTTAGTCCATAGTTATAACTCCACTCTGAGATTCGGTCTAGATCACAGTTAGTGTCATAAATGGCATTATGCAATTCAGATGGAGAAGCAAGGGAATAGATCTGAAGATCATCTGCATAAAGGTGGTAGGAAGAAGTTAAATTATCAGAAATACTATTTATGAAGATGGCAAAAAGAAGCGGAGACAGCACGCCACCTTGCGGGACACCAGCCAGGGTATTGCACCACTGTGAGTCAGAGTCCTCAATACGAACTCGTTGCCGGCGTCCGTGCAAGTAACTACGAAACCAGTCAATTACCGTTGGAGATACGTTAAGAGATCGCAGTACCCCGAGGAGGATATCAAAATCTACTGCATTGAATGCGTTACTGAAGTCAAGTAGTGACAGAATAGTCAGCTGACCATTTTCCATGCCTAGGCGAACATCGTCTGTGATTTTAACTAGTGCTGTGACTGTGCTGTGCCCAGGTCGGAACCCAGATTGATATTGGTTCATTAGGTTATTTTTCACTAGAAAATCACTGAGCTGTCGATGGACGAGACGCTCAAGTACTTTGGATAGGAAAGGGAGGATGGAAATGGGGCGGTAGTCGGACATAGTGGGATTGGGTTTTTTAGGTAACGGAATAATCTGCGCCTCTTTCCAGGTGGATGGAAATGTGTTGGAGGAGATAGAGGAATTGAGGATGTGGGTTATGACTGGAAGGATAATATCAATTATGGGAAGAATCATTTTACGACTTACACTGTCACTACCGACTGCATTCGAAGTAATTGATAGGATGCTTTTCTTAACGTCACAAGCAGTAACTTGACTAAAATTGAAAGGAGTAAAGTCAGGAGTTGGCATTGAGGAGAGGTGATTAAGAGTTCTTTGCTTGGTACCACTATCCATGGCTGAAACAGAGGTGAAGTGTTTATTGAGACTATTCAAGTCTAAGTCTTGAGGGATCGAATCAGAACGTGATTTGCCAACTCCCAGTGACCTAAGAAAATTCCAAACTTTGGCCGGATCTCCGTTCTGGACGGCATCATGGATATGGCGTCGCTGTGCATCCCTACACACCCTATTGCAGTGATTTCGTAATTCTATGTACCTTGTCTTGTTCTGAGCTGAAGCCTTCATTTTGTACCGGGATTTGGCTGCTGCTTTTTGGTTAAGGAGACATTTTATTTCGTCAGTGAGCCAGGGTGCAGGTAGATGTTTCATCTTTACTGACCTTATGGGTGCATGAACATCATATAGCTCAATGAGGAGAGAGTTGAAGACAGAAATTTGCTCATCAACAGTGCCCGCATTCAGAACAGCGTCCCAATTGACATTCTGTGCATCGCTGTACAGATTGTGTTCGTTCATACCACCAAAATGGCGCTGCAGAAGAATTCTTGATTTTGCCTTAGGGGGGCGTATTTTATAGGAAATATAAATCAAATCATGGTATGAGAAACCATCAGCTCCAAACTGGCCGTGCTTCACAACATGATCTGGGGAAGAAACAAGCGATAGGTCTAACAGAGATGGGACAGAATTAGGATAATGATGTGTAGCACCTGAAGGTAAAATTGTCATATTGCTAGCTTTGACTATGGAAGTGAGGGAAGAAGATCGCAAGTCATTCTTGAGAAGACAGGTGTTGAAGTCACCCATAATAATAATATGTTTATAGTTTGGAATAAAGTCTTCTAAAAGCTTTTCAAATGAATTGAAAAAGTTTACATTTAAGGAATGACTATAATAAACACCTACTAAAACTTTAGTGTGAGACAAGGTTGCTTCGACCAGTAGATGTTCACCAGCACAGTCTGGCGGCGGCTGAGATGACAAATTTACTATTGAGAAAGGAATATGTGAACGTAGGTAAATTGCCACTCCTCCGCCGCGAGAGCCTGTACGGTCATTGCGAATCAGATTGAAACCTGGTAAACTATACGATGCTGAGGAATGGAACGGCTTCAGCCACGATTCGGACACTAAAATAGCGTGAATATGTTTATTAGGGTTCCGCTCATCTGGCATAATCTTTATTGACCAAAACTCATTTCGCATAACTCGTATGGTCTAAACTTTTTTGGCCGAACCATCACTTTGCCAAGACTTATGTGGCATAAGGCTCGTTTCGTCTAAAACTCTTTAGGCACAATCTTTAAACACCTAAGTTTCGTTTGCTCAAATTTATGTTCGTCTATACCTATGTATAATCTTGTTTCTCCTAATGTTATCTTAATAAATAATATATTAAGTATGTAGTAAATGTACAAATTGTGGTATTTTTCTCCTACATCCCGAAAATCATGATATTGTATGATCAAAAAATCGAAAGTTAACGACCAATATAATTATTACAAACCCCATGAGATCGAAACCTAAAAATAGGTGCGACGACGAGCAAAGCGAGGAGGAGCGTGTTAGGTGCACATGTTCATCAAAACCAAAGCGGAGCGCAGCGAAGCGGAGCGGAGCGTTTTCCAAACAGCGGAAACAATACAAGGCACCAGTTTGCGCTATGTAGGGAGACGCTCCGTCAAAGTTAAAGCCAAACGAATATTATTACTTTGTATAAGTAAACCTATGCCATAGCATTATTAGGCTATTCAAGATTTGGCCATACCATTATTAGGCTAAACAATGTTATGCGAAATAACTTTTACCTAAACGAGATTTATGCCATACGATTTTCGGCGTAACGAGACTTTGACCAAACGTTACTATGCAATACGAGATTAGGCAAAAAAATCTTATGCCAAAAAAGGTAGAACCGTTTATTACCATGAAATGTTGCTATCAGTTCAGAATAATGTGCCGGGATACTTTGCGCATTGATATGAACAACATTAAAGTTGTTCAATCCAGAAAAGGTACTACTAAGAAGATCACTAAGTGCGGGTAAGCTTTGGAAACTATCATCACTGTCGGTTTTTTCGATACTGTTTAATTCATCCTCAGATGAAGAGGAAAAAGATTCATAAAAGTTGTCACTATCATTATCAGAGCAAGATAACATTAAATAAATAAGTATATAGTAAATAAATAAAATAATAAAAAATATATATAAATCTACAACTAGTTATAGTGCCACAATCTTATCTGTTCCGGTGGCGACATCGCTGTGATCGAATCCAGTGTTGCTTTCGATTAAATTTTGCCTATTTCTGGTTTAAACGACAATGCATTTCTGCTATTACCTATTGTAATAATTAGGTACATTCATAAGTATAGTACTATAGATAAATCAAAATATAGGGTCGATAGTAAATGAAAGTGGATATATAATATATCAAACGACATTTGTTTCAGTGTAGTTCTGAATATGTTCTGCTTCTGATATAGGAGATTAAATCTAGATTACAATGCTATAGGTAATATATGTGGGTCGTGGGAATAACGAGATAGATAGACTTAAAAAAAACAATTAATTAAGTATTATTATTTTTATTATTTTTGAACACTTTATTTTACATTTTCTAAAGTAACAAGAAACAATAGCATACAATTAAAATAAATTCAGACAGTGTGCAAAGGCTAATACATCATCATCATCATCATCTTGACCCATCACGTCCCCACTGCTGGGGCACGGCTCTCCTTCCAAAGGCTAATTGCCAAAAAGCAATTTCTTTCAGCCAACTCTTGATTGGTTGGGAAAACAATGACATGTCATAAATCATCATTATTTCGTCTAAAATCGCTGCAGGTGCGCGAAGTTCTTCTTGGTATAGGTACTGCCTAAGATTTAAAGTATCATGTCATGTCATCACACCTATAATCAAAGAAAAATAAAGATTATATAATTTTCATCACGAGTATCATCACGACTCATCCCGTCCCCACTGCTGGGGCACGGGCCTCTCTGGAAAATATTACATAAAATTACATGGAGTATATGGGTAAAATTATTCGTCATATTTGGCAACACTAACCTGTAGCCGCTGCAACTCGTTCTTCCAATTTTTCAAACGGAATTAAAGGCGCCTGAATACGTTATTCTTCCTGCATAAAAGCCAATATATATAGTACTACTTTTCTTGCATTACATTACAGCGCTTTTGGTAGTATTTCACCCAGAAAAACAAATTAAATAACAACAATTGAAATTGACAACTCAAATAACGCACAGAGTATGAAATGACGTTTGACAAGACGTTTCGTTAGTTGCACATTTTGACCACCGGAACAGATAAGATTGTGGCACTATACTAAACTATTTTTATAAAGTTCTCATCTGCCAGTTATTGTTACTTTTAAATATATAATTTAACTAAATTGATGAATAATTATTCTAAGCTACTCGATATAAGTTCAAAAGCGTAAGCATATTAAATTTACATATAACGGAACGTGACTTACAGGATCTCAAAACAATGAATTTAACTACCAAGAAATGCAGTCTGTGAACAGTTTGGAATGACAGTTGCACGAAATTGACGTTGACACTTAACACAAACAAACAAAACAGTGACACAAGTTTACAAAAAGTTTGGTTACCTGCAAATCTGCAAATAGATTATAAATATCACGATATAACGCAATAGAGAAAAAAAAAAGCCTACTATGCCTAAACTTACTACCTATTACTTCTTCGACGCCCTCTGCGGCCTTACTGACGCAGCCGCTGGCTTGTCTGCCACCTTGCTGCTGGTGGGTTTCGAGGCCGCGGCTCCGCCGGCGCCGTGCTGCTGCGTCGCCGGACACACCTGGTTGAGCTCAGCCAGCGTCACGACGCGGCTCTGCTTGCCGTCGGCTCCCTGCACCACCACGCAGCCGTCCCGCGTCCAGCAGCGCGCCACGCCGACCCGCTGTCGCGCCGCCATGAACACATCGTGGCGGGTCTTCGTGAGGAACTCGGACAATGTGAACCCGCTGCCCTTCAGTTTCGCCTTGGAGAACCAGACCTTTGTTCTTGTGGGATGATCCTTGAACTTAAGTAGGATGGGCCTAGGCTTGTCCCTGGGGCGTCCCATCCGGTTGCAGCGAGCGATATCATTGGCGTTGAGGAATCCCGGGTCCTTGATGTAGCTTGTGATGGCCTTAACTGCTGCATCTGCGGTAGCCTCATCCTTCTGCTCCGGGACACCATGCAGCAGCAACATCTTCCTGCGGCCGTGCATGTCTATGCGGTCCAGGCCCTTCGCGAGCATCTTCACTTGCTGCTGCAGACTATTCAGTGCTGTGGTGATGAACTGACGGAAGCTCTGGAACTCTGCGGCCAATCCAGATGTTGTTGTGGAAGCGGGGGTCTTGTGCAGCTCCTCGTGGAAAGAGTTCATTCTAGTGTTAAACATGTCCATCATCTCACACATAGACTGTTTAACCTCTTCCATTGTGTTGATGTGTCTAGGGTGTTAAGTTGTGCTGGTTTTACGGAGATAACAATTACTGGCAGGTATTTTATGTCAAACTATCATATTATGTAATTTTATTTCTTTAAACTGTTATTTATTATTTTAATTAAATTTATTAATTGTAGTATATGTGTACTTTTTTTCACACCTACCGCCCAAAAAATAACAATACATCACTCGAGGATCGAAGTATTGAAATTGAACCGGACCACTGAGGTACCACTCACCTACACAAATAAGGAGGATCTACTCTAATAGGGACGGCCCCAGATACGGCTGAATGCTACCAACCTAAAAAAATATCCTCATTATTTTTTTTCTTACTAGCAATCCTGACGGTCCACCAAGACTTCTTCCACTACCGGGACGGCATCTACCGGCGCTCGCACTACGGAGACAACAAGTTGCAGGGGCTCCACGCCGTGAGGATCGTGGGCTGGGGCGAGGACCAAGGGGACAAGTACTGGGTAAGTCTCCAGGGATACACGGGGCTCAAGACGTGCGACAAGACGTGACAAAAGTTCGCCGTCGCGCTCACTCTCGAAGCCGCGGGATGTAAACTTTTGTCACGACTTGACGTGCTTGTCCTGTGCCACGTGCTAGCCCTTCTGATGGTCTAAAGGTGTGGGTAAAGAGTCTGCAAGTGTAGCTCAGGCTGTGAACCTGCTACCGACCGGAATAAGGAGGAACTAAATTCGAAATGCTCTTTATTATCAAACATGTTTTTGGAGCCCTATAGACCCTATAGTAGAGATCCGCTAAGATGTATCTGCATATAGCTTGATATGTTCGGTCCAATGACCTCTGATTTCATCAAACATGTCATTCACAAGATCACAAGGTGTCCAGTCATAAATTGCGATACAAAACAAGATATTACATCGGTGTTATCTGATAAAATATTTTTTGTGCAAACAATAGGTACTACGTCAGTCGCCAAAAATTCGCATCAGGATTATAAGTTGTTTCTGTTTGAGTAAGACATACCTTTAGAACGGTCATACAAGATTCATCAGAGTAGAATATAACTTGGTACATAGTCAGTCAATTATTATAATAGGTACTTATAGTTACTTCCATTCCAAACATAAGCCTCTACCAAAAACTGCCGGAACCTCTATGCAGGGCCTTCTCAATCAACCACTACCTGTCTTTAAGTTGTACCTAAATCCCACACTACATTTATGTATAAATAAGTACCTGCTGCCTATAACCACCTCCGACACATTTGTAATCAACACTGTCAGTTTAGTTTGCAGATTTAATAGCTGTATTGGTACGAGTACCAATTTATATTCCTCGACATCTCCTAATTCAAACCGACGTAACCTATTCCTAACCATAAAATTCTCAATTCCAGATCGTAGCCAACAGCTGGGGCCCGGAGTGGGGTGAAAACGGCTTCTTCCGCATCGCTCGAGGCGTCAACGAATCCGGGATCGAATCCTTCGTGGTGACCGTCCTAGTGGAAGTCATCGAGGCTAACCGAAGGAAATAACCTCTCAAGCAACTCGTCACGCCCTGTGTGGCCAGGCGAGTCGTCAGAACGAGGCATGGCTGGATTGTGCTAAACACAACGCGTTATAGAACTTGAGTGCGATGTTTGTGAGAATAGATTTGCGCGTGGTGCTATTTCGTTGGGGCGAATGTAGATGGCGCTGATTGATAAATTTGTGGTGTGTCTTAATCTCGGAATATTTATGGTTTTTGCATGGAAGTAGAAAATCTACTTCCATGGGTTTTTGTTTAGTTTTTTTACGATTTGATCGAAATATTGTGGTGAAATTACGAAATGGATTGGTGAGACCAATGATTTGAGTATACGATTGTTTTTTGTGTTTTATATAACGATTAATTTAGGCGAACATATAATCGAAATCATGTAATGTAGGTCAGTTAATAAACAAAACAAGTTTTGTAAATTTACTGTAGTCGAAACGAAACTCACCAGCGAATTTGGAAGAATTTTGGTAAAAATAAGAAAAAATAAACCGGTTAAGAACCAAAAGAACGCTAACTCACTACCATGGTTTAGTTTATAGTTAAATTAGAGTATGATCTCCAAATAATTGTGAACTTATAAATAAATCATATTATTTTCACGACAATTCTAACCATTATAACATAGTATAGGTACATATAAGGCCATGATCTGTCGAAATCCAATTTTAATGCAATGCTACCTGACGGGGTGGTCAGGTCTCTAAGACCCATACTATTCAGCAGGTCTTGTACAGGTTTGTTAGATTGTCAGAAACTATAAAAGTTTACGTACAAAAGTTTTCGTCTCACATACAAAAGGCGCCTCTAGCGGAAACTATCATGCAACTTTTGACAGATAATGTATGCACATGACAGAATAAAACGTAAACTTTTATAGTTTTCAAAAATTGCAAAACCCGTACTAGAGGCCCTGACGGTGGTCAGGTCTCTATGACTCATACTATACAGTTAGCTTCATTAGTAGCAAACCTATTTGTTTTTCCTTGTCCAACTCATAAACCGTCATAGTTTCACGTAATGAATACCAGGTATGTGAGTTTGACAAGGTACAAAACTGTATAGCTACTTACAAAGCTGACTGTGCCAAAAAAATAAGGACTATTTAATAAGAAGTAGCTTAGCATATGTATACACAACTGCCATGTAATTATTGCTTGATAGAAAATAAAAAAGTATTTGAATAACAAAGTAAAATAATTTTATTACTTAAATGTTTTGTCTACAACTAGTCTTAGGTTCATAGTTAATTATTAACTACAAGTGATTGTAGATTTAATACAAGTACTTACTCGATCTTATAACAGAAGAATGTTGGTAAAATTAATAAGTACTTGTATGGTATATTACATACATACAGTCAGCTTCTGAAGAAGCTATATTATTTATTTTTATACAATTACATTTTGCAACAAATCGCCTACTCATTTCAACAAGGTACAAAAGTATACTTATAATGATGTAGCTAGTAAGAAAGCTGACCGTATTTCATGTCTCAATATTAAGCCTTTTATTTCTTTGACTCACACTTCGTTAAGTTTACCGATAAATGCAGTAAATTATTAGATCAATGCAGTTTTTATCAATAAGTAGGTACTTATATTAATGTTACATTTCGGATATACATGAAACCTTTCAAATTTGGAACTCAAATAAAAATTTATAAATATTGCACTTTTTTGAAAACAGCTAGTGCCAGAGGTAGCAGACTTTTTAATAAAATTTAAAATTCGCCAAACTCAACATTAGGTAAATTTTAACTATAGCATATATTTATTTTACTTACAATGTACTTACTAAACTACTTATCTAATTAAGGAAATAAACTTATATTTTTAACTTGTGTTTTTCATTTAAAAACAATTTTTGTCGATAGATGGCATTATTCTACAAATTCATTGCACATGTATGCATAAAAAGGGTAAGTATGAAGTTTTTTTAAAACATAGTAAATTACAGCACTAAAAAGGCACTCCTCTGGTCGAAATCACTATTCTTCAACCAGCCACTGTAGGAAACAAGCTCTTTGTTCTACCTCTTTCCTAAATATTTAGATAGGTATCAGAAGTAATTTCACATATTGTAAAATTATAAATGTAACATTGTAAATGTATTATTATTGTGTACCTTTCGGCTTACAATGCCTTTATTAGAACACCTTATATTTGGGAATGTCATATCTTCAAGTAAAAGTCATGCAAAGAGAGAAGCTTATAGTAAATACTAACTGCTAGGTGGCTGGGAGGTTTTTTTCTGGCTCTCAGCCTTTTGTTTGGCTGCTTTTGCTACATTTCCTGCCCTTGTCTGTAAAAAAAAATATTTAATATATTAGACATTGCACTTGGTTGGATAAGTAAGACCATAAGGTCATAAATGCCGAGTTGCAGAAAGTAACATTAAGCTAATGTTGGCATTAAATCTGTCTGTCTCTTTCTGTCCATATACTGTAAGGCATCAATATATTTAATGCCGACATAGGCGTAAAGTTCTTTTGTGCTCAGCATTAGTCAGATGGACTTGATTTTAAATAGTGCAATAAAAGTATGAATAAATAAATACCTGTAAGGATTGCACCCTCTTGTGTAAGCTCATCATTGAATTAGATATGGAGGACAGCTTCTCTCTATTTGTAGCTATATCCGCTAGCTGAAAATAAAAAGACAAATAATCATTCGACTGATACTAATAACAGAACTTGGCTAAAACGGCTTTTAATATTATTTAGCTTCAGTAATAACCTGTGTGACATGAAAATGTCAAAGTCAAAGTCAAATTTTTTTATTCATCGTACAAATATAAAATTTTCTGATGAACGTCAATTTTTACAAATTACTCTCCGTTCGGATAAGGGGGGGCTCTTTCTGTCTAAGGAGAAGAACGGAGGCAAGAAACTCCTGAGCCAAGAAACTCCTGAGCCAAATGGTGCAGTGCTAGTTATAGTTCGGTTCAAACAACTTGATAGTTACTGGAGTATGCTTATATTCCTTCAAACTAAATTAGCTTTCCTGGCTTTCTAGTAACTTATAAATGACAAGGCTGTTTATTCTGGGTGGTCGCTCTCTAAAATTGATGAATGAACGAAGATGAATTGTCACATAATCAGTATGCTTAAAACAACAAGGATCAGCGGTTGTATACATCACCGTGACCCCTCAGATGTCACAGTGGAAAGCTTACCAAGGCATCTAAAGTAGCATCATTCTGTAAATCCTCAAGTTTCCTCCTCTCGGATGTGATTATAGCATGGACTGACTCTTGCCTTTCTCTGAAAACAAAAATAATTTAAATACTGCTAACGCTAGAATATAAAGGTTTTTTTCTATTTTATATTATTGGTTGTTTCTAAAATGTTAAATTAATCTGTTGCATCCCCGGGGAAGCTGAGACAGTAAAAGTGTATTGTGTCTCGGGCAATTCTTAAAAACATAGACTAAAGATGGTACTATGTGAAGAAAACATTGTGAGGAAACCTGCAAATCTAGATATAGCACATCTAGATATGTGAACCCACCAACCCGCAGTGGACCAGCGTTGTGGGAAATGGTCCAAGCTTAGGAAGGCAGTTAAGACCTTGGGGATATGCACAAAGGTTCCACTCGAGAGAGCCAGGTGCAGGTACTTACACCCCCACAGAGAATAGAATAGAATAGAATAGATGGTACTATTTCAGAACCTCATTGATTTAACCAAAAGTAGATGAAGATGATGAATGAGAAATAGGTTAGTAACTTACGTTAACTCTTTCAAGTGCGTGTTGATGGTCGCTAGGGGAGGCTCGTACAGTTCCATTATTCCTTTAGCTAGGTTCTGTACAGTCTTTGCATCAGCAAGGTTCACTTCTTCTTTAGAAGGGCTGGAATTCATAGCATAAACAAGCTTGGCAAAATTGTCATGAAATTTTGTTGTGTAAAATGATGTGAATAAATACAAAATAATTACCTTTCCATCTTACAGAGGATAAAAAGACAGTAATAATATTAAATTACTTAAAAGTTTTACGGTATTTTGAGTATTATAGGTACTATTAATTTTCAAATTTATAGTATTGTAATGTAAAAAACAATCTGTTTTGATTTGTTAGGATGGGGTGTGACGGCAGGAAAAAGTATCGATAAAAGAACACTCGATACCTACCACAGGTATACTTATCAATATAGGAAAGTACCTACCTAATTATATTAAGCAACTGTATGGAAACTGCAATAGGTACCTACCTATCTATTTTGAGTCTAAGGGCATATTCCATATTACCTATAAAAACCCTACCTACCAACCTCATCTTGGAAATGAATGGACAATGTAACAAAGTCACTTCCGACTGCGATAAAGCATTCAATATTGCATCACACCGTTCACAGCTACAAAGTAGGTAATTTCTGTATCATAGCATTTGTCACTACCCCGTCCTTCGGCCCCGATTTGCGTTGAAATTGCCGATATGCTGCTTTATAGTTGTATTTTTTTAAGGTAACTAATAATATGAATGATTGTCCACTGCTGGACATATCCTCCTCTCAAAGAGGGCCACAACGTACCCTATTGTCGGCCTTCATCATTGGGCATAGTTATTGTCGATAGAAATACTACGCACAGGATCCCATCACTACTTAGAATTGACATTCGATTCATTCAGTGTTGCCATTTCATTCGGTCATATCATACGCAAAGAATGAAAGAATATCCCATGACAACGATGACGCAAACCACAGAGAAAAAAAACACTAATGCAAACCACAGAATAAGGAGTTCGGGGTAAATTTTAGGAATGGAACGTTCAACGTAATTTTTCCTGCCAGCTTTGCCAAACAAAATAATTTACGATTGAAAACTGAATGCGTAAAATGAAACGTAATTTATGGCCGCGCTCTCTCTTGTTTATTTGACGTTCGTTGATTTTCCGTGGTTATCTGGAAAAAAAACATAGTTGCGGCTGGAATCCAGTGCGAATACGTGACCGCTTTTCAGTAATAAATTCAGCATTTCAACCGTCACCCTGGAAGTCCTACAAGTGAACCACGAGGAATCCAAAATGACGTCGGTAGCAAGAAGACGGGAGCAAGACGATTCCGGGGAATACTCGGATGCATCCCAGGAAAATGGGCAAAACAGCTCCGCGAATGTGAGTTCTACGCGCGGGCAGCGCGCAGTGAATGTTCCTAAGACTTTCATTTTGGCGCTAAAAGTATTACGGTCAACTTTCTCCCGCTCATTTCGCGTGTTGGAATGGCCATTTCTTTTCGGCATATCGAGGTCACGGCTCCGAAGCACTAGCTGGCAGTTGTCCCTTGTGTTTGGACTTTAATTTTAGCTTTGTGAAGCCGCGCCACGTCGCCGGCCAGTGTTGGTTGTGAGGATGCAGTTGTTGAAGGTTTCTGATTGTTTGCAGGACGCCCCGGCGCCCGAGTCCGACTACGACTCCCGAGGGAGCGAGTCCGACCTCTCGGACAAGGATCAAGACGGTCAGGTATGTGCTGCAAGCTTCAACAAGTATGCTGATAAGATTATCATAATTCCTGGAACATTAAGTACTTTTGTCTGGCGATAGTAGCTAACTTTCTATTGGATTGTAACAGTGAAAGTAGTTAACATAATTCCATTATCAGTAACAGTACACTTGATAAGAAATGTTACATTTTAACAGTATGTAAATGTTCAGTTTTGTTTATTTCAGGAGGCAGAAAAGAGAGTTGATGATGACGAGGACCGGAGCAACCCTCAGTACATCCCCAAGAGAGGGACTTTCTATGAGCATGATGATAGAACTGCCGCAAGGTAAACAATCTACAATATAAAGCCTCCACTAAATTACTTGAAAAGTTGACCGAGGTTAGGTGAATACAATACATATAATCCATAGTAATACATAGACTACATTATATTGTGGAAAAACACAGGGAAACTATTTTGAGATGCATTAGAGCTTGCAATCAAATGCTACTGATACCAAACAATACAAAAATGAATGATAAAGTTTTTGTACTTTATGTATTGATGGTTTGCTAATGCAATATGGATACAAAATGTACTTATTATCCTTCATGCAAGCTATAATAAAATAATGATAGAAGCTAAAGTTATTTTGTAAACAAAATAAGTTTTCTCAGACACACAGCAATTAGCCGTATTTTAGTTTACCACACACTTTCTATTTACGCGTTTATCCAGTTAATGTAACAAATAGTTTACACTCCACTGAGCAGCTCGGTCATTGACATGAAACAGTTTAATTAATGGTAATCTATTGCAAGGTATTAGAAACACAGGTTTTGATTGTTTTGCTACACTTTTATGAAAATATTGTTAAAGGATTTAACTCAAATGATAGCCTGTGTCTTTAGGACACCATCCCACTATGCTTACAGCACAGCTTGAGCTGATCTGCCTATATTTTATCATTGTATGCAAATTCTATAATTATGTTTATACTGAAAAATAATGAAAATGTTGGTCAAATTGATCTCCACATTTCCAAAAAAGCCTATATCTAGAATAAGAATTCTATAAAGTGACAACTACATTACTGGCAGAGTGCCTATCCTATCTAAATGGTGCAATTTCAATCAGTGATGTTCCCTGTTAGGAGATCAATGTAAATGTACCCAACATACTCATCAACTTTTGCCTAGGAACCATTTTTGCCATAATGACCTCCCATTTACCTGGCAACATCTTCAGCTACATGGGTTTTTTATCGATGTAGATAAACATCACAATATCGCGATTCGCCCTAAATACTGCGCTGTGATTGTGATTAAATCGATGTTGACAAGAACCCTTATAGCAGCCACAGTGACATTATTCATAAAACTCTACTCTATATTTTGTAAAACAATCATTTTCTCCCACTCCACAGCGGTGAAGAGCCAGCCAACCCCACAGCCTCCGAAGCGGCGGTGGAGAAGAAGGAGTCCGGGCCTGGAGCGCCGCCGGAGCGCCGCCGCCCGCCGCGCCCCTCTGATACCACGAATAAGTGGAGCCACGACAAGTACCATGAGAATGAACAGGTGTGTGGTGGGTTTGATGCCCAGGTGCAACCATCTGTGTGATCAAGTATGTTATGATCAATTTTGGTTATATCATAAACAAGAAAATTATAATGGACAGACAACCTTAGACTGAAAGCTGGTAGTGGATGGATGAGATTGCCTGAGGACAGAGTAGTAAAGCTTCTTAGTGGCTAGATGAGGAAGACAGAGGACAGACTAGTTTCTGTCAAGCAGTAGACGATTACTGGCCTGGTGCTGATGAACCTTTGGGGTGTACAAAATGAGTCTCTCGGATGGTGTAAAGAGAGAGACAGTCACTGATCAATTTAGAAATACCTATCCTCCAGTGGTCAAGGTCCATACAATACGATTCTCATCAGCTTCCCTCTTAGACTGATTTAATATGCACATCACGATATTTCATGATTGATAATTATGTTTTTGCATACTAGCTTCCCTAACAAATGAATTAATACTTGGCCACTGCGAGCCTCCAAATTTCACCATGGTGACAAACCTTGGGCTGGCTTTTAAGAATAAAATAATCCTTTTATAAAAAGTCCAATGAAAATTACACCTACCCCTCTACCCACAGATGCCCAAGTCCCGAGACGAGCTAGTCTCCATCTACGGCTACGACATCCGCAATGAAGACGCACCGCCGCACGCGCGACGCAACAGAAGATACGGGTAACTACACACACCACCCTGTATATGTTATTTTGTTTCTATAAATAATAAGAAAGAAAATTCATCTATTTCTAACATACACAGAAACAACACATACGTTTACAACAAAAGGTTAAAAATTAATAAAAATAAGTATAAAGTGAGCTTGAATGTTGCTTAGTGCTGAAACGGTTTCTATAAGTAATATAATAGACAGAGTATTGCAAAAAGGATATACTAAGCCGAAAGGGCGTGTGATCAGGGGGTAATTGTGAACAACTTAAAAATTCGCGAAAAAATAAATTATATAATGAGATAACTACAAGTTTAGTGTTAGCCGGCGAGTTGTGTTGGGTTGTTGTGTGCCGTATCGTCGTCCTGAATAGTTTTACAGTTGATGTTTATAATAAAGGAAAACCAGAATGGCCAGATCTGACCCGCTTTGTGTAGATAAGTTAGCGGCCACTTACCTAACCCATTTTAATTAATTGATAAAAGTGCTTATTATCAGGCATTTAAAAAAAATGCAATTGGGTTCTCGAAATATAAAACATCAAAGTGTGTTATTATAAAAAAATAATGTTTAAATATGAATATGATGATTTTTACACATACAAATAAGTATAAGCGTCTAAACCATGACGCTCCCAACATATGTATAGCAGATCACTAAAAGAAAAGTATTGTATTGCCTATGTATTTACCCCCTTAGTGCATGAATCCCTCTGAATCCTTTCTTATGATGTACCTATTGATTATATTTTCAGCTGTGCGATATGTTATTTATTTACATCAAAATAAATCTTCTGGTAAATATTTTGATACAAGTTTATTTCAAGCCTACAGCGATTTCTTCTACTGACATTGTTAGGAAAAAAGGAAATAATGTATTAAATCTTTTTACATTGCAAATTGGAGGGTGCGGCAGTTCCGGTAAATGTAGAAACAAATGCATGTGCTTTTAAATTTTCCTTCATAATATAATCATAATATTTAATCACTTTTCCACTCCCGTATTTTTATGTACTTAGTATTTTTTTCTTAGAGATTAGCGCTGCTTAGGTGAAATGGAGTGAGTTTTAACAAAAGTTAGATAAGCATAGGAAAAAATTGGCATATTAGTTAGTACAGAAATGCTTTTCCAAATTGATCTTAAATAATGTACATAGCTGTAAGAGACAATTTATACTTTTTACATTATTATAATTATCTTGTAATGGTAGTCTTTTGCCTACCGATAGAATGGTTGGTTAAAATGCTTTTTATCCCTGAATATTTATTATTAGAGTATTTGTAAAAACAGGGCTTTTATGGCTTTCAGGATATAATTCCTTTACCTACACCAACCTAATGAAAGTTCAAACCTCTTTTATCCTAAACTAAATACAAATAAGATGTCGATTTTATCCCTACTGAACATTTTTTTCACATAATAGTCGTAATCATAGTTAGTTTTCACAAAATCCCTCTTAACTAACCCGAACCTAAACAATAACCCCCTCATAACCTACCATACCTATCCAAATATCTCACCACACCCGTAAAATATTCTCAGCCGGGGTCCAAACAAGTACACTAGAACTTGGGAAGACGAAGAGGCGTACAAGCGACAAGCCACCGCCGCCACGCCCAATAGGAAGCCGCCGAATCTAGAGGACTTCCCCGAGCTGGAAGCGGCCGGCAAGAGATCCAAGTAAGTTATGGTATCCTGGTACTTTGTGATGGAGTTTTACACGATGGACTTTTATACGAAATCGAAGGGTGTTATAGTGTGTACTGTGTATCTTTGTGTAGGCCTGGGGCTTGGAAGAACGGATGAACAAATGGTTGCTTGAAAAGGGAACACCCAAATATTCCGAAAAACGAATGAATGATGATGAATGAATATTCACGAAAATTATAATTTCGAATATTATAATCACGAATATTGTTATTACGATTGTTAAATATACGAATGTTAAAAAATACGATTACTTTAATATACGAAAAATAAAATACCGATTTATTATAATCACGAAAAAGTCAAATCCCGATCGGAAATATGATAATTCGTGATTTTGACAAAAAAACATAAACGTCTTTAAAACTTTAGAACCAAAACCAAAAAATAGGTGCGACGACGAGCAAAGCGAGGAGGAGCGTGTTAGGTGCACATAGATATCGAAAAACAAAGCGGAGCGCAGCGAAGCGGAGCGGAGCGTTTCAAATTTAGAGCAAAACAATTGCTAGGATTTTTATGGTGTTTAAACTTAAAAACCTTAGGACCTAAACCTAAAGATAGGTGCGACGACGAGCAAAGCGAGGAGGAGCGTGTTAGGTGCACATAGATATCAAAAAACAAAGCGGAGCGCAGCGAAGCGGAGCGAAGCGTTTCACATAATATAGCTTAAAAAATTTTGTTTTTATACGCATTATGCTTTATGCTGCATTATTCATATAACCATTTCTTGTTAACTAAGAAACATTCGGGAATTTGTATTTTCGGAATATTAAAACTTCGGAATTCGTAATTTTAACAATTCGATATAATAAAAAATCGTACTTTTGAAACATCGAAATAATAATATTCGGAAAATTGACTTTCGTCATTTTAATAAATGTGTTGTTTGAAATTTCGTTTATAAACTATTCGTGATTTTCGTTATTCGGAAACTTAAAATTCGGGATTGTGAATTATTCGGAACTATGAAATTCGAAATTTTAAAAATCGTTATTTTCATATTCGTAAAAAAGTAATTCGGAATTATGTAGTGTACCCGCTTGAAAAGTGAATGGATCGATAGTGTTCAAGAGCTTTTTTTTTTAATATGTGGGGACATTTCAAACACGGCCAGCTCTAGGTATGTTATGTTTTCCTAGTAGTCACTCATGGGTTATGCGCTTGCTTGTCGATTTCTGGACTAAGGACGTCTGGAGGAAGAAGGAGGAGGAAGGCTGGAGAGTGCATCTGTATGATAGTTATAGTTTACTTGCATTTCAAGTGGCGCCTCCAGCGGTTAACACACACACTAAAAGTTGTATTACAGAAAAAATGCAATGTACCCATAGCAATTCAGTCATGGATGGGATTTCGATTCAATTTGGCGGTGTATTGAGATAAATTAACTTATGTGTCTATAATGATAAAAAGTTTTAAATATGTAATGTTGTTTTCAGTAAGAAGAGGCCGCCCCGCCCGCGCTCCAAGTCGCAGCCTAACTCGGAACATTCGCTCGAGAACGGAACCACAGAGCTGAAGAGAAACGCGTCCATCAAGTCGCCGCGCAGCCGGGACCCTGTGAGGAAGAACCCGGAGAGGTTAGAATAATACTAATAATACCTAGAATCAATAAAACAAACATCTCTAAAGCGAGAGGACAAAAAACAAACAAATTTAATATAAAGCATAGTAATTGTTGGGTCATCTCACACACGGCCATGTGACCCCAAACTGAGCAAAGCCTGTAATATGGTTGTCGAAGAGCTGATATATGTACATAAATACATACATAGATAAACAACAACCAGACACACGGCAAACATAAGTGCTCACTACACGTGACACACCATTCGACTCCGCGACCCCAAGCTTCGAAAGCAGCTTCACTATCACCATGTGGAATAGAGTTAGATGTTGACCGCGAGCATCATTCAGAGTGACCCCCTCAAGTCACGCCCCTTTCAGTACCATACCCTTTTTCTAACACCCTGTATATTTCATAATGTTTACAGGATAGAGCGGACGGTGGTGAACAAAGCAGCAGCGCCGGTTGGGAAGCAGCCGGAGAGGCCAGACAGGATGCCCGCTATAGAGCGGCTGACAATCACTGCTAATGTTAATGCGAGTAATGGGTGAGTTATTGTATATAACATTCTATTCAGCGGCCAATGTACAGATTCGTCAGCGAGGTCGATAAACTCGTTTAATGCGCCTTCCACCAATCACAGCTGTATTTATGGTGAAACGCCAGATTGTGACATTTAACCCGGGTAGCGGCAGCAAAGAGTATAAAAAAATAGGGGGTGTAAGTACGGTCATGTGCAGAGAAACTTGACCCCCTCTCATAGTAACAATGCTTTTGAGAGGGTCAGGATTCTCTACCCCTTACTGTACCTACACCTGGCTCTCTCGAATGGAACCTGTGTGCCTTAAGTTTTTCGAGTGTTTGACTGCCCAGGCTGCACCACCTAACGTTTATAAGGCAAGGTAAACAGTGGATAACTCACCCAAAAAACTCCTTTCGTGCACCCCATTTCAGTTAATAAAACTCATACTAAGACACAATAATTTTGCTTCCAGCGCCGCTCCTCAACGCAAGGTGAACGCGACGGTGGCTCAACAGCGACCCGTGCCCACCGCGCAGGGGAAGAAGCCCGCGCCGCAACCACCGGTAAATACTTACCTGCTGTGTTACTCTGATGCCCTGGTACAATGACCTGCATAGTAGCTTGACTCCACTCTAAGAGGGGTAATGGCTACTAAGAGGAAATCTGATTTATTTACAGCCCACTGTACAAGGGCGTATCGATTGGAAAATATGAGTAGAAAACAGAAATGGAGAGTCAATTTTTTTAGAAACTTGTTGGTCACGTGACTATGTACTACATGAAGACTTGCTTTTTTTAAGTATTTCCAAAGGCTGTTCAGTTTTATGTAAAATTAAATAAATAAATTTATTTCTTAATAACTTCATTCCGGTATCGTTGTAGGCGCCTCAACAGAACAGCAGTCAGCCGCCGGCACCGTCGGTCAAGGCGCAGGCGCCCGCGCCGCCGCAGCAGCCGCCAACCACACAAGGTAATGAGCATGGCTCGGAATAACCATAGTAAAGGGAGAAATGACTAAGCACAAACGAAATCCGATGGATGCATGATATTCTAATGAAGATATGATCATATTAAAACCATGTGTTTTTTAACCCTTTTCTATACCGGCATCACACGTCACATCCACAACGTTATTTACTATTGGGTGGAATTCCATTTCGTGACGTATAATTATTTTTTTTACTACCGCTCGTGCCTAACATTACGTACGATGGAAGGTATATGGCATCACTAGCAGGACGCCCTGATTGAGAATATCTGTTTTCTATTTTGTGGAATAGCCAAGAAAAACCTTGTTGATTGTCTGACTACTAGATCACTAATCTACATATTTAACATCTTCAAATAATTAATACTTATTCACCCCACAGCATCGGCCCCTACGGCGGAAGCTCGCGGCAGCAAGCGCTACAGCAGTCTGCGCCAGCGCCCCCTGGCGGAGCCCTACTCGCCGCAGCAACAACAACAACAACAATCACAGCAGCAACAACCACAGCAGCAGCAGCAGCATAGATATGCAGGTAAGATGTCTACACGTAAACACTAGCGAATAATGGGTACTCTTCGCCTGTGTTTTGTCAGTCCAAATGTAACGACTCTCGCGCTGGATGAAGACCGCATGTGTGTATGGGTCAAAATCAGAGAGGTGAGCATTATGCTTCCGACAAAGTTTTTCCTCATTTTATTACATGATATTACTAAAATACTTATTTCAAAATAAAGGTTATGTGCATATAATTACAGCGCACTCAGCATATTTATTTCGCTATGGTAAGTTTTATTTGATTTTAAACAAAAAAGGTCTAAATCGTCATTCCGGGAATGCGTCCTTATACCATGTTTCATAGTTCAGACAAGTCATTTTATTTTTTAATTACCACTTAAAACTGTCATATTTTAATATTAGCTTTTAGTATAATTAAATTAAGAACTTACGTATAAATTACATTATTTCAAGTAAAACTTCTTCATATTTTGGCTATTCAAGTGCTGTCCGTCGTTTATCAAATCATTCCGTGAACGTGGTGGATATCGGTCGATGTAAATAAAACAACACACGCCAGGTGGCGTTAGCGAGCAGCAGTGTAAAGTTCACAATTCAAAGCAAAAGGCGTGTGTTGTGTTTTCGAAAAAAATATATTAGATTTTGTTGGTAAGTACCTTTTAATTTCATATGTGTGAAGCGTACTTTAATTCCCTGTCACTACGGGAACGCTCTTTAGTAAGTAGTTTTTCGAAAATTTGCGTACTTTTAGCAAAATTCTTATAAATATTGTTGCTCACTTGTTCATAATCTCTAAAACCAATATTTAACATGGCGGCGTCAAGCGAGACATGAAAATATTTAACGAATAATCATTTCAGGAACGGTCATTTCGGGAACGTTCTGGTATATGACAGATGTTCCCGAAATGACGAATACGTTCCTAAAATGCCAATTTTTTTGGGCAAAATGATGCTTTAATGCTTATAAAACCATAAACATGCAAAATTTTGGTTTTAGGTATCAATTTAGTAAGAGTAAGATGGAGAACGATGAAAATGAAGAGAAAAGGAAGTCAAAAAAGGCGTCCGAAAAAACCTTAGCGTTGGTAGCTCAGTCGGGTAAGCGCCCGCTTCTCACGCAAGAGATGCGGGTTCAAATCACGGCGCTGACATGTACCAATGAGTTATTTTAACTTAAGCACAATGTAAACCATCGCTCTTACGGTGAAGGAAAACATCGTGAGGAAACCTGCATATCCAGATTTAGCACATCTAGATATGTGAACCCACCAACCCGCATTGGACCAGCGTGGTGGGAAATGGTCCAAGCTTAGGAAGGCATTTTAGACCTTGGGGATATGCGCAAAGGTTCCACTCGAGAGAGCCAGGTGCAGGTACTTGCACCCCCACAGAGAATAGAATAGAACCTTAGCGTTTGTGGACTATCAGAAGGCCTTTGATTCGATCGAGACAACAAGGCCTTACAACGTGTTGGAGTGATTGTATAGAAAAGCCACCATGTCAGTTTGAGTACAGGACCAGACTACGGAAGCAATTCCATTGCAGAGAGGTGTGAGACAAAGAGATGTTATAAGTATCTCCGAAGCTCTTCACTAATGCGATGGAAGATGTCTTCAAGCTCCTAGACTGGGAAGAACTCGGTAATCAACTGCGAATACATCTCTCACCTTCGGTTTGCCGACGATATCGTGGTTATGGCAGAATCGTTGGTAGACCTCAGCAAAATGCTGACCTCAATCGGGTTTCCCAACAGGTAGGCCTCAAGATGAATATGGACAAGTTGAAAATCATGGCCAATTCTCAGGTAGCGCCCACCTCAATATCTATAGGGAACTCGATTCTTGAAGTGGCGGAAAATTACGTCTACCTTGGACATACAGTCCAACTAGGAAGATCCAACTTCGAGAAAGAGGTCACTCGGCGAATCCAACTTGGCTGGGCAGCGTTTGGGAAGTTACGAAGCGTCTTCACGTCCGAAATTCCCCAGTGCCTCAAGACGAAAGTCTTCGAACAGTGCGTGTTGCCAGAGATGAGCTACGGTGCCGAGACGTGGTCTCTAACTTTAGGCTTGGAGTCACCCAGCGAGCTATGGAAAGGGCTATGCTCGGCGTGTCTCTACGTGATCGAATCAGAAATGAAGAGATCCGTGGAAGAACCAAAGTAACCGACATAGCTTATCGAGTCAGTAAGCTGAAATGGCAGTGGGCCGGACACATTGCTCGAAGGACTGATGGTCGGTTATTTTATTTTTTTATTTTATTTTATTGGGAAAAGCAAACAATTGTACAATATATAGCACTTAAATAACAAAGATCAAATAAAATTAGGTAATTGTACAACCAGCACCGCTTTCCACAGTTAAATCATACACAATGAAATACTTAAGATACTGTTTTTGCTACAACAACTACATAAAAGAATACATCAAGGTTGTTTCATAAACACTGTTGACTAATTTATTATTAGGTAGGTACATCCTACATCCTCATTCAAACATATAAGCTAAACCACTGTTTATCCCATATGTCTAAATGAAAATGCAGGCTACTTGTTAGAAATAATGTTTAATATTGCCAACTTGTATCTACCAGGAGACAAATTAAATATGTCAACATCGAGGAAATCCTCGTTGTAGGAGTGCACTAGTCTATACAATGGAGCTCTCTTGCCTGCATTTGTTCTGCATAGGTTGGTCACAAACAATTGATGAGGATATTTGTCTCTGATGCGCTGGGAAGTACTGGGTATTCTATAGTATATATTGTTTGTGATGTAAGTACAATCAAATTTATTGTGCGTTACGTTGTAGAGAAGCATACAGTCCAAAAGAAGTCGTCGATCTTTCAAGGAAAGTAAAGAGTACTTAATAAGCGAGTTGTGGTATGAAATTCTGGAATTATGACATCTATAATTTACAGAACGAATGAACTTACGCTGCACCGATTCAATACATTCACTGTACTTATCATAGTAGGGGTTCCAGATGGGCGTGGCATATTCTAATTGAGACCTAATTAAGGATTTAAATAAACTTAGGTATGTAGTTGAGCGTTTAAAGTTATTGCATGTGCGCATTACAAAACCGTATAGCTGGAAGGCTTTATTAATAATATTGTTTATGTGTGCATCCAAGTTAAGCTTAGTGTCCAAAATTATGCCGAGATCCTTTATATCTGAAACCTTTTCAAGTGGAATGTTAAGTAAGCTGTAGGTATATTTTACTATATTTTTCTTCTTTGTAAAGGTTATAGTTTTACATTTAGGTATGCTAAGCTGTAATCTATTTTCAGTACAATAAGTAGACAAACGGTCAAGATCTTGTTGAATCAATAGTGAGTCCTGATCTGTATAAACCCTACGGAACAATTTGAGGTCGTCAGCGTATAAAAGGTAGCTGCAATGTTGAAAACATTTGTGGATATCATTTATGAACAAAATGAAGAGTAGTGGACCCAAAATGGACCCCTGGGGCACTCCAGATGAGACGGTGATAGCGGAGGAAGAAGTGAAACCATTTATAACCACCTTCTGTGTTCTGTTGGTGACATAGGACTTAAACCAGCGCAGTAAATTGCCTCGTATACCGTTATAGGCAATCTTACGCATAAGCAAAACATGGTCCACCTTGTCAAAAGCCTTGCAGAAGTCTGTGTACACTGCGTCTACTTGAACTCGGTTATCCATACTTTCAAACAAAAAGTTAGTATACACAATAAGATTGCTTATAGTTGACCTTTTTTTAACAAAACCATGTTGCTCAGGTATTATGATAGGATGCAAAGTAGGATAAATGGCGTCGTGAACAAGCCTTTCGAGTACCTTTGACAAGGTGGACAGCAATGAAATAGGACGGTAGTTTTCCACATTATGTTTGCTGCCATTTTTATATACTGGTACTACGTTAGCAGTTTTCCAAATTTGAGGTAGGGTCCCTTCGTGAATACACCTGTTGTATAGAATAGTCAACGGATCAGAGATGACCTCTGCAGTATGCTTAAGGAAAAATGGTGGAATACCGTCAGGGCCAGAAGACTTGGTCACATCAAGGGATTTAAGGGCTTTAATAATTTTGTCTTTGGAAAAAGTCAAATCAGAAATAATATCATTACTTAAATTATCGAGCGGAAAGGTCATATCGCAATTGTGTCTGACTGTGTTACTCTTTTCGTATACCGAACAGAAATATTGCAAGAAAAAATCACATACCTCCTCAGGCTTATCGGTGCTTTTGTCTAGAAAAGTTACTGTGTCAGGGACACCACATTTGCCTTTGCGACTTTTTACATAAGACCAAAACAATCTAATATCATTTTGCAACCCATCTTCTACAGAATCTATATATTTATCAAAACAAGTCTTACACATTTTTTTAAAACGGGTACGATACAATGAAAACGTTTCATAGTCTGACGGATTATTATATGTCTTCCACTTTATCCACGCCTTATTTTTATTTTTAAATAGATGAATAAGTGGACGGGAGAACCAAATGGGGAATTCGCTTGATTTGACCGGCCGACAAGGTATACGCTCTTTTATTATTTTGTACAAATGTTCATAAAAAGTGTTTACGGCTATATCTACAGGTGAGTCACTTAACACTTTGCACCAATCTATGGAACTAAGGTCATTATTGATTGTCGCAAAATTAGCTTCGAGAAACCTATATCGGGGGGCTGAGTGACTTGCCATGGGCTTGCTGCACAAGTTGATGGGGACCAGCAGGCGGAGGGGCGGGTGCTGCGCGTCCGGCGGCACGAGCGCGCCGAGCGGGGGCTCACACGACTTTATGTTACAGTTACTGCAGAACAAGTCCAGTGTACGTTCATTGATGTTTTTTAAGTAATTGTGTTGCAATATGTTCATAAAGGATACAAAATTCAAGAAGAGTCGATCTATGATACCACTATCTTTAGTCAGAAAAGGTTTCACTGAATGCAGTCCATCCAGTTCCCAGTTGATCGTGGGCAAGTTAAAATCTCCTACAATGTAAAATAGATCTATGTCGGACGACATAAGGGTGTTCTTAAAATGTTCAAATAATATGTTATAAGTGTCATAGACTTGTTTAGGCGGAATGTAAATTGCACAGAGAACGTGTCGCTTGTTTTGTTTATTGGAGGGAAGTTCAATAGTTACGTGGTCGATGTTAGGGGGCAGCGGGTCAGCTGCTGCGGGCGGCCGCAGCGGACAGCGCGCCGCCTGCAGGCCGCGCCGCACCGCCACCAGCACCCCGCCGCCGTCCTTCTTGCCTGTAGCCGAGCGGTCCCTATCACACCGGAACACCATGTACCTACTGTCAGTGAGTAAATTATCCGTTATGGTCGGTATTAACCATGTCTCTGTTAAGACAATTATATCGTAGCATTCAGACAAAATATTGATGTACAGTGTGTTTAATTTGGTTCTTAGACCTTGACAGTTTTGATAGTAAATAGAAATGGTTTCATCCATTGGTACTCACCCTAACGTAAACAAGTGATTCCTTAGCTAAATAATAGATTATCATGTGAACTTGTGTATATTTTTTAAATACAGTAATTACAAAGATAAAAAACACAATAATAGTTTTCAGTGGTAATTGCTTTAAGCGATATTTAGGCTTGATAAGTTCATGCAAGTTTGGTAGTTGTTTAAAGTAAGCATAGATACACACATACAAATATATTTGATATTTGAGAGCACAGGCAAACTTCTTAGTTATTAGTTCATATCTGATAGTTTTTTGGAGATAACTTATTAGTGTAGTGTAAGCATAGGCAATTTTTGTAATATTTGTTTTGTATTTGAAAGTCACATTGAAATTGAGTAGCTGATCGGAGAAAGCAAAGGCACTCAAAACAATAATTATTAAATGCAATAAGTGTATATTAATGAACCAGTGTATAGGACATATATGGAATCGGTGCAGCAGTTGTGAGTTATGCATACATACTAAATATAGATAGACAAAAAGGCACAATAAACTAAGCGATACGGGGTTTGAGTTTAGTGAGATCCTCCTCACAGCGGACAGCGAGCACGGGGGTTGTTTCAGCAGCGCGCACGAGCACGGTGCCGTGCTTGACCCACACAAAGCGGTATCCGTTGGTCTTTGCAGTTTCTCGTGCTTTACGAAAAATTGATTTATTTTTCAACGTCAAGTGCTCGTTGACATACACCTTCTGCTGCGAACCAGGTATGTTCAGACTCTCAGATGTAAGTTTTCCCTTGACTTTTCGAGCGGCGGAGACAAAGTTGTCCTTCAGCTCTCGGGTAGCCAGCTTGACAATAACATTCTTCGGCTGGGTACTTGTTGGGTTCGCTTGTGGAACTCTATGTACCGAGACAACATCCTGGGGAGCCAGCGGATGATTAATGTTGTCACCTAATGTCTTGACGATAGACAGTAGATTTTCTCCTCGCTTTTCCGGGAGGTTACTTATCTCGACATTATTTTGTCGTGCCTGTTGCTCCATATCGTCCAGTTTTCGCTCTAGCTGGGAGATGCGGGAGTTTTGTTGCTCAACCTGTTCGAGTTTGTGTTCCATGACGCTCACCTTCTTACACATTTCATCGGTTTTTTTGTGTAAATCGTCGTATTGACCGCTCATGAAGGACATAGCGCTTTTAACTTCCTCAAACTCTTCGGTTAAGCAGAAGAGTCCTCGAGACCACGTACTGGCAAGCGCACTGTTGGGCGGCCCCCGGGATATGAACGGTCGATATAGTCAAGTCCGCGGGGAAGCACTGGATGCGGGCCGCCTCCGATCGGACAAGGTGGAAATCATTGGGGGAGGCCTATGTTCAGCAGTGCACGTCCTATAGCTGAGATGATGATGATGATGATTATATTATTTTCATACACCAAATGTTCCAAAAACCTAGCTTTGCGTTCATTTAGGGAAGGTCAACGTCATTTAGGGAACTTCGTTGTCATTTTGGGAACACTCCCATAATTTTCGGGAACATCACAAAAACGGCAAATAAGTCACTATTATGTAATGCTATGATTAAATCTTGCATATACAGCATTAAATTATCTTGAAACCTTTGTATTTATATTATTAATATATAACGTAGTGCAAAAATGTATACAATAAATTGAAATTATGGAACGAAATTTGCACAAATTGGAAATTTATGGAGAGTAATTTGAAAAATAAGTGTTTTCATTATGAAAAAAATCAAAATAATAATATTTTCTGATTTAGGAAAAGGTTAATTACAATTTCTTGAAGGGGATTCTTAAACGTGTTCGTTATATTATTATTTAAAAAATAATTAAAAGTGTTCCCGAAATGACTCTTGACCCTGTCATTATTCTTATTAACAGGTATAATTTCTAAAATATATAATTTTGTGCATGCCTCATCACAGGATAGGTTCATTACAAATGCCACAACAGACTCCACTTGTTAGTTTTCTTCAAAATAAAACTTAATTTCTCAGATATTTGAAAACCTAAAATGCTCACCTCTCTGATTTTGACCCGTATATCCTATCCGGATTAGCGATGATCACATTCTGTCTATTAAACAATATCTGTACCTCAGAGATAGGCAACGCACGTCAATTTAAAAATTAGACTAATGAGATCGGGATAAAATACTCTCTTCCAAAACTGTAAAAAAAACTCCAAAGACCAGACTATATTTAAACCATGTATTTGTTATTTTGTTGCAGAGTTCCCGTCGAACCAGCAGCCCGCGCCGGCGCCGGCGCACCAGGGCAGCCCCGCGCCGCCGCAGCAGCAGATTATGCATCAGGTATTAATGATAGGAACAAGACACTGATGTCGATTCTGAAGGCACAAATTCTAATATTAGCGCTGCCAAAACCTTAGTTTCTTTAATTAAAATTCGATGACCTAACGTCATTTTTAAATCTGATATCTTCTAGAGTGTCGTTGAAACTGAGAGGGGTTTAGGTTTCTGGTTTCTTTGGATCCCACGGCTGCACTCCACTTAGGCCTTTGAATATACTAAGTCCGTAGATTCACGCTAAGAGCGCTACAATATAGTATCATAGACCTTCCATGTACAGCCAGTGACTACTGGCTACTGATTCGTCTAAAGTACTTCATAGGACATGACTCCAGCCAGACTTCCAGAGCACGCTGAGATACTTTGAATTGGTGTACTTAATTCCAAAGATCTGGTCTGGTTGTTTAAACACAAAATATTTGAACTAGGGTCATACAAAGGTTTATTACAAAGATAAAACTGAAGAAAAGTATGTGCCCTTACCTATCCACCCCTGTAAAATAACTAAATAACATTACCACTTGGGTAGCGTATTTATGTAATTTTGTTTGTAGCAGGTCCACCGCACGCCGGCGGTGACGCAGCCGCAGCACGGCCCGTCGCCGCCGCACCAGACGATAGCGCAGCCGCACAACCAACAGGTAACCTAGCATAGAAACTTTGTTGGTAAACGTGACTTTTTAGTATGGAGAACAAAATATTTTTTTCGCGAATTTCCAAAACTCTTGGAACAAACGTTGTTTAGAATGACCCCTGTGTCACCCCCTTTTGCCTTAGTTTACCCTTTTGCACCTTAAAACATGACATTGTGTCAAACACCTTATGCACCTGTGAAATATCGTCTCAAACTGTGAACATGGTTTATGTTTGCAGTTAGTATCAATGTAAAACCTTTATTTTTCTCTTCAGCAGGTGCGTTTAGGCATGATGGAGCAGCAGCTAGTTCAACACCCGCACCACCAGATACACAACATGCCGCCGCACACCATGGGTAACTACTAACTTAAACACAGTATTAGAAAAGTAAAGCTAGTACAGAAGGGCTAGAACGGGGCGCCGTTCCATTAAATATTCTGTCATCGTTCTACAATAAAATAAAAGCAAAATATTTTATGGTAATTTCCGCAGCGCCAAATTTTATGCCAGACAACGGTAACTCTTCAACCTAAGATTAGACGGTAATTTGACTCCTCCTCATAACTTAAAATTATTTTATTTACAAATAGCTGTTCCCGCGCGCTTCGCTTCGCCTTTAAAAGTTTTCCCGTGGGAATTCCGGGATAAAAAGTAGCCTATGTTCTTTCCCAGGTTCTAGACAGTATGTATACCAAATTTCATTCAAATCCGTTCAGTAGTTTTGCCGTGAAAGACTAACAGACAGACAGACAGACACAGTTACTTTCGCATTTATAATATTAGTTAGGATACCTACGTTACACGAATTTACAAAGGTATTGACGAGATGTCTTAATGTTACTTCCCCTCTAGTTTCAGCGGCGCAGCTCCCCCCCGCGCAGGGGTACCCGCCCTCGGGCATGATGCCGGCGCAGTACATGCAGGTATGTATAGCAATAATATAGGTGACGTCATAGATGGCGCTAGTGAAGCGGTCTGATATATAGAGGTATAGTAAGTGCAGATAAAGAAACAATATGAAAATGGCGGATGGAATCTTTCTTTCCTGTGCTTGTGTGAGGAGTATCATCATGTTGTGACAAGCGGCATTTTGTTTGCGCATATAAAGAAATCAATATGAAAATGACGGATGTACTATTTCGATCTAGTCCTATTCGTATGCTGGATGCTCCTTGCTACATAAATGGGAGTTATGTGACGGCCGCTATTTTGGTAAATTGTTTTTTTTATCGGTGCCCGTTATGGCAATTATTTTGAGGACGCCATACATGGCATATGACACTAGCGCCATCTATGTTTGAGTATTTTTTATGACCTAGAAGAAAGTTATCGAATTTGTGTAGTGGTAAAAACCAAAACACTCCATGGAGTCCAGGGTTCGATTCCCGAGATGGGCAATACCATCTTCTAACTTGAAGATCATGATAGTACATAATACTAGCGAAAAATTGATACTGCTGCCTGTATCTTATCAGTGTTTTTAAAGTAAGTAAAGGATAAATAAATGATACAGGGTACCTCGAATGTTGAAATGTGAATATTGTTGAAGATGGTTCTGATTTATTCATATTTACTAGAACAAGACAGGAATGTTTATCTTTATCTATCATTAACAAATTATATATTCCTAAATATTCAATCTAATCCATTATGTTAACATTTAATTTATACCTTTACATATCACATAAATATTTATACACTTTAAATAATTTCATGATTCCCAATTCCCAATTCAAAATCATTTTGCACTTTTTCTTTATGCCTTCGCTTCTGAGCACTTGGTGTGGTTTTTGGTTACTTATATACACAACACATATTATGTATTGTATATGTGCACATGTATTTTCGGTTTTGGGTTATTTTGTTACGTTGTATTTCGTTTTAGTTCATGTATGTTAACTGTGTATGCTTATTTTTGTTACTTATTCTTTGAATGTTTTGTTATTTGAATTTAAATGTTGTTTTTTTAATGTACTTAGTCTTATATTCATCATTTATGTAAACATATTTTATATTTATTCCTGATATATATTTATTATTTTTTATGTTATATATTTATTATATACCATTAAATGTTATAGCATATACCTACTAGGCAATCATAACAATGACGAATCATCATTCATTTTCAGCAATACATTCATGGATTTACTGCTTAACAAGCGTGAAAGAGATAACAACAAATATCTCAATGAATATGAAAGAGATAGCATAACATTACAAGCTCCACATACAAGTGACGTTTACCTAGCTCGGCCACTGAAAAAATACAAACACGTGACTTACCTACTTTAAAAAAAGTGTTTAAACTTTTTCTTATAAGTAAATATATGTCACCTTTATTAGAATAAATATTAGATTTTATTTGCATATATAACCTGGTAGAAAAATTACAGAAGTGGTAATTATAAAGATCACTATCCGTAAAAATATGGAATTATTGCCAATAAGCCACAGCTACTTTTGATAGTATATTTGGCAAGTTGTATTTCTCGTAAGAAGGGAGATACTTTTATCCCATAAGTAACAGTAACAGTATTGAGCACAGTGGCCGCGCTACAAGGTGATGTTTGTCTAACCAGCAGGGCGCTAACAATGGAGTATACGCGGGCGCGCCCATGTTCGCGCAGCCGCCCGCCTACCCGCACCAGTTGTACCAACACCAGTATGTGAGTATCCCACAGCTTTATGCCAGCCTGGTACTTGCTTCGGTCATTCATATGTATAAACATGATAGTTATGGCCAAAGTTCTTGGCAAAATTTGTTAAATTGTGATTTTTTTGTTTTGGAGTGAGGTATGGTTTGGAGGGAAGGGTAAGAAAGATAGGAAAAAGTCGTGGGAGCCAGTCAGTAGGTTTAGTCAGTCTTTCAGTCGCTCAAACATTGCGAAGAAGTTTGGCCATAACTGTACATAATACCGACTAAGGCCTTCTGCAAAACTAAAGGAGAATCCTTCGCATTGATCTCCGCTCTTGGCAGGCCGGTTAGAGGTAAATTAATGAACTAGACAGTACCCTGGTTACTAGTAACGATATCATAGCTTAGTAGTCGCTGCTTGCAAATATGTAACGCTTTCAGATCATATGTAGTGGTACTCACACTGCCCCATATTACGCTGCATTGTATGTCGCATGAACGCACGTAGATGCATTTTTTGTGTGTATGTACGTGTTTTCTATACAAACATTACATGCAACGTTCAAAGACGTATTCACAACATAATATGCTCTGTTTGCTTGGTATATTTTTGGCGCACGTCACATAAAAACTTTGCTGATATACCTAATAATTGAATGAACCAAAGCCATTAAATGTCCTTTGTGCTTTTAGATAATTTAAACTTCATATTCTTCTGTCCAACCCACTATTATCATGCCTTCTATGACTACCTTTTCTAAGTTATAAATTGATTTTGTAGAATCTTGATCCTGAGTTTATTTTTTATTTCAATATTACAAGTATGTCAGATTTTGTTTTAGTCACAAATTATCGGATAAACATGCGAGTAAAAGCGCTGTTGCTAATTAATCATATTACAATCACACGCATTACATTAATGTTATGCCAGAAAAGTTATGACTAATTTAAAACAAAATCGGACATACTTGCCCCTTTGTAAATAAGTCCCTCCTATATACCCGCATCTTATTAGCTTTGTTATCACGTTGTTACAGATAAATACACCACAAGCGTTCCAAAATCCTGGGGTTAGTATTAGTTGTACTTTATCCTGTATTGATTACTTTTATGAATTGTTATAATTATACCTACGAGTACAGATAAAGAAAGAATAAGAAAATGGGGGAGAGATACTCCATACTTAATAGATATAAATACTCCTTCCTACTGTCACTTACATAAGGGCCGCCATTTTAAAATTGTTTCTTTATCTGTGGGGTCAATAGTCTGGTAGTTAAAGCACAGCACAATCTACGTAATATCTTTTACTTTCACATGCATGAAGTTGAAATGTTTCTTGTTATAGGTAATTATAATACAATAATTATGACTTCAAATATCACATTTATGTTAACTGTACCTACACAGCTACAAACAAATTAAATACACTTCAAAATACCCCCCCAAAGACAATTTTCAACTTCTTCAAAAAGTCATCCTTCTAACCAATATCTCCCCTTCACAGGCAACCCAAGCAGGCGGCGTGACGTACTACACGCACGGGGAGCCCGAGCCGCCGGCGGTGCCGCTGCCGCGCACGCAGCGCCGCCCCACCGCCGCCATACCCATAGTGAGGCCGGAGCAGCCCGAGCGGTGAGCCCCTTGCAGCCTTTGCTATCCTGGTACTTTAGATACTGGAGCGCCATCGCGTGTGTTCCAAATTCAAAAGTTTGAAATTGTAGGAAAGCGTTCGATGGACCTTCTTGCATCTATGCTGTCCTGGTACCTTGGTATAGATGCTAGCGGTCGGAAATTTTGATTCGGTGTTCTAAATTCAAATGTCTTATATGTGGGTTATGTCGGAAGGAGGTTTATGGACCTTCTCACGTCTATCATGTCCTGGTAACTTGGATTGAAATGCGTCTTGCTTAATTAGTCGAAATTATTTTGAAGCCGCAGCCATTTTGGTAAGAATGCAAGATTATATGGTTTTAGTATTGAGATTCCTTAGTAAGCATGGATATAGAACCCCAAGCGGGCGGCGTGACGTACTACACGCACGAGGAGCCCGAGCCGCCGGCGGTGCCGCTGCCGCGCACGCAGCGCCGCCCCACCGCCGCCATACCCATAGTGAGGCCGGAGCAGCCCGAGCGGTGAGCCTGTCTTAGCTTTATGGTGTCCTGGTACTTTACATGCTAGAGCTGACGTCGGTAACTTCGATGTTGAGTTCGAAGATCTATTGTTTGAAGTGCAGGTCATGTAGATAAGATGTCAATGGACTTTCTTGCGTCTATGCTGTCCTGGTACGATCATGAGCAGAGAAACCTGACCCCCCTCTCATAGTAACAATGTTTATGAGAGTGGTCAGGTTTCTCTGCCCCTTAGGGCGCCTTCAAATTAGTCTCTAATTGTCGCGCGGAAGCAGCGCGGCTGCAGCGCTGCAGTCGCGCATCTTTTAAATTACAAAATTTATATGGATTTTGACAGCAGCGCGGCTGCAGCGACTAATTTGAAGGCGCCCTTACTGATTTGTACCCTGTGCCATTTAGATCCTAGAGGTCGCTATCTTCGATCCTATGTTCTAAATTTAAATGTGTGATTCTACGGTCTAGTAGGAAAGAGCTCGATGGACTTTCTTGCGTCTATGCTGTCCTGGTACCTTAGTTTAGTGTGCGTCGGCCATTTTTAATTTAAGCATTTTTAGGTTCCTTCTGTTATTCTTTGTTTAATTTATGATGTTTTGTTCCAGACCACCGAACCCGACCGAGAAGGACATAGACAGAATCGTAGAGAACATGTTTGTGAGGAAACCGTGGCCGGCGACGACCAGCGCTGGTGAGTTATACCTTATGTCTATACATTTTAGGTTTTAAATCGATTAACACTATAAACTTACTAATTACATACTCCTTTTACTAATGTGGTCTTGATATTCTAACACCTTAATCATCATGTATAATTAGCAAGACGCATACGACAAGACGTGATGAAAGTATAACTTAGCGTAAGTTCTTTCTCTCAAAATGAGAGAACTGTTGACACGTCTTGTCATGGGCGTCTTGTGGCCCGTGCTAAGCACTTTGTGCCTTGCCATTCTACCTTTGCAAAACAAAAAAAAGTTCTTTTTGTATGTGAAAAAAGTGCGTTTTCAGTTGAGCTACCACGTGCCTAATTGACAACATTTCAAATAAAATGCTCACCGATTTTATTTTATTTTCGACGAGATATCACAAATTTAGATGACCCGTATTTTTTTATTTCTTAATATTTCTATGTTTTAATATATTTTTTTGATTTCAAAGTTCAAAATATTTTTAGTATGAGTGACGTCACGTCGAGGCTTGGGATAAAAATATTTTCGTTGCCTGCCTAACCTAAAAAAAAAAGTTGGATGACATTAACTTGACATGAACAAGGACCAATCAGCTTCAACTTCAACTTTATTTTGTGGCAAGGACCAATCACGAACTTCCGTCATTGACAAGGACACATAAAAGTGACAGACATTTGAGTGATGTTTGTCATTGTCATTGTCAAAGTGACATAACATGTTTTTTTTTGTTTATGTTTTAGAAGTAAAAGCCCGTTTAATTATTATGCCACATCGTGATGTCACGAATGATAATTTAGATTTTTATGTTTTTCTCTGAAATAAATCAAAAGAAAAATCGGAATCATTTTTTTTTGTGAATATTAGAGCCATATCTCTAAATGGTTTTCGAATTTCCACTGTATAAAATTTTGAAATGTTGTCAATTATCTTGCCTTAGCCTATATTGATTAATTCTTCATAGCTTTTATTTTCCTACTATAGAAGAATTTTCGTGGGAACAGTTACAACTGTTATATTGGCGCGGCAAAAAAATAATGTCAAAACAAGTTTTAAGACAAGAAGATTTTTAAGTTCAAAATTTTTACTTTTTTGTTGTGAGTACATGGTTGTTTTTAATTGTAGATTTATAGAATAGTAAAAATACAGGTACCTATGTAGTTTTAGGTATTATTGTAGATATACTAGAAATAAGTGAACAGGGCAAAGTTCTCGCATATCACAGTATATTATAGATACTGCATTTTTTATCCATTTAGTTAGTTTTAACAGTTTCGTAAAACAAATAGTGTTTAGTGTCTAGGGCGTGCAAAACCGGAAGGTTTTCAAAATCGGTTTTGAAATTCCGGTTTCAGGCTCTTCTTTCAAAAGTATTTCTATCATTTCCTCCACGGACGCCACTTTATGTACGAGTAAGCTAAAAAATACCGCACTAGGCCGTCAGTGTACTCTATAATCAAGAAACGTATCTAATAATACATTACATTTTCCAGATTCCAAAGAGAAAAGCCAAACTGAATCTCGAGATTCCCAAGAGCCAGCCAGCAAAGACTCTTCCCAGCCGAACAGCCTAACATCCAGCTCTATATCAAACGAGTCGAGACCTTCAGCCGAAAGGACAGAGCCGAAAGAACAGCCGAAGGAGGAGCCGAAGGCCGAAGAACCTACCAGGAGCTCAGAGGAGAAAGAAGTCAAACCCGAGGCAGAGGTAGCAGAGAGCATATCGCAGGATGCCTGACTGACAAGGATCAAGTTCTACGAAAGTTATCACACTAGATATTATAGTAAGAGCTAGCTGACTGCGTGTGCCTACTGCACTTGTGTTATGTAGATGTCTTTACTTGACGTTTCTGAAAGGATGATGAAATTCTGTTTGTTTTCGACTAAACGATGAAGAAGCTTGGCTTAACTGAGTACAGTGTAGCCCAGATGACCGGTTTAGTTTGATTAAACTGTGGACTAAAAGTAAAAGAAGAACTTTGCATTTGGCATATATAAAAATATAGAGACATATTCGTATAAATGTCTTTAGCACACAGTCAAACAACTAAACAAGCAGAATTTTGGCATGCGAAATACTAATCATAGCTTTACTGAGGTATTCGCTAGAAAAGGATTTAAAAAATATAAACATGCCAAAATCGGTAAAAATACCAAATGGCAGTTGCATTATTCATTTTTTCAGAATATTGTCGAATAAAGATGTAGAATAGATAGCTTTATTTCCAATACGTGCAGTATGGTTTCTCTCCTTTCGAATAAGTAGAATTATTTATCAAAATTCCTACACGTAGTACGGCTGTGTCATTTAATTACTATTTCTATGCAGGTTGTTAAATATATGAAGTCCATATTTTAATATAGTTTTAAAACACATACCCCATACATGTAAAAAATATATTAGTTGTAAATATTTCTACAATCTGCATAGGATCTTCCGAATAGTTATGAATTAAGTCTTAAAATGTTGTAAAAAAAACGAAAAATATACAAAAAAATTAAATTCTGTTTATCAAAAAAATCTTAGAGTAGCAAGGGTCTTTACCATAGATAAATTATAGTATCTATGCTTTTAACTCATTCAAATTGTTAGTCGTTGTATGTGTGACCAAAAGTATGTTTTGTATAAAAATGGAAGCGTAAATGTGTATTTATATCGAATCACTAGAATAAATACTTATTGAATTACTTGACATGATTGGTTGTTATATGGATATATACTATAATGTTAACCATCATACATATACCTACATTCAGGATTATAGATGTAGCTATGACTATAAAGAAAGATCGAAATATGTTTAAGACTGTGTGTAAACTTGTTACATCATATTTTATGCTATTACCTACCAAAATAGTTGTAATAATACCACTCAATGTTATGACCACACAGCCCATGTAGCACAGAGCGCTATTAAGACGTGACAAAAGTTCTCGGTCGCGCTCGCTCTTGAGGCTGCGCGATGTGAGTGAGCGCGATGCAAAACTCTTGTCACGTCTTAAATGCGCCCCGTACTAGCCCTACAGGTCCATATTTAAAAAATGCGATAAAATACTCAAGATTAATTAGCACAATATAATAAACCACTTTGAAACAAGCGATATAAAAAAGATAGGTAATCGATGTAAATCCAAAAGGATAAATAAGGGAAAGTTTATAGAATGCTTTTAAAAAGCGACGTAACTGCCATTAAATGTATGTGTTGTAGAATGTACCGATATACCTACGATAATGGAAAAAAAAAACTATATTTTTTATTACGGTTGCTGTGACATATAAATACATTTCTCTGTTGACCATATTATGCCAATTAATGTCTATTTCGGTGTTTACAGTTTACCTCATGAATAACTGTTTAAGTTTTCTGTGTGTCATGTGCATACCTTTTCTGTCAAAAGTTTCATGATACTTCCTGCTAGAGACGCCACTTTGTATGCGAGAAAATGTAAACTTTTTTTCATTTTTGTATTGTAAACTCTTTGATATGCTAAAGTCATGGTACTGCTTTGCAATGACACTGGCCTGCCACTGTTTAATATTATATAGCACCAATGATTTTTATTTGTTTGAAACTGGAAGTTTTTCATAACAATATTATTTAATATTGATACAGTTGATACTAGGTGTTTTTATAAGCAAGAAAATTGGCCTTCAGATAATATTATGATTCAGCAATAATAACCTACTAATTATGTATAGTAGGTATGTTCTTAATATGATTGTAAACCATGGGTTAAAACTAGATGAAAAGATATAATTAAGTGTAATTGATTAGAACACCATTACCATTGAATTTAAGATTTTGACGATGACAATATGTTTCACGTTTTGTAGTTTTACGCGCCCGGATAAAGAAGCAATCTTAATATGGTGAACTTACGAATAGCAAACGACAGTACGAAATAGTATAACCCCGAATTAATAGATTGAACTGTCAGTTTACAGTGCAGCGATCACAGGATTCGATACTATTTTGTAATATACACAAACCTATGGAAAAAACAAATGTCACTTTTGGAACTGACAAGTTTGCCTTACATTTTGACAGTGACAGTTGACGATACGCAACGTAAACGGAGGTTTCGAATCTTATAATCGCTGCACTGGAGGCTTGCAAACGTCATCGTGATTCGACTCACTGTGTCTTGCAAGCCTATTGTAAGCTGACACTTTGTTCTATAAATTGGTGTGTCTGTCCGCCATTTTGATATCGTTTCTTTATACAACGCCTTTTACTTTGAATGGGGTTCAATTTTAACTATTACATTATCAGCTATTACTAGCGTGCGAAGCAGAGATATGTCAACCACTTCAACCACTTGTTTACTTGGTGGTTTACCAGTCTAAGGGCTGATTTTTCAATGGTCAGATAAGTGTTATAGAATAAAATTGTTGCTGTCACTGTCTAATACAAACATTCAGATGTGACAGCAATAATTTTATTCCTCAGATAACGTTTATCTGACCATTGAAAAATCAGCCCTAAGGTGCGAAGGTACCAAATAATATTATTAGAGATGGAGAAAAATTATCTGTTTGACGGGAGCAGTTTATTTACACCTGTATATTGGTGGATCGATATTATAAAAAAAATACGCATTTTGTATACAGAATTATTAAAATCGGTCCATAAATTGCGGAGATATCGGTGGACATAGGTACGGTCAGGTGCAAAGAAACCTGACCCCCGTCTCATACTAACAATGCTTCAGAAGGGGGTCAGGTTTCTTTGCACCTGACCGTACCTATGTCCACCGATATCTCCGCAATTTATGGACCGATTTTAATAATTCTGTATACAAAATGCGTATTTTTTTTATAATATCGATCCACCAATATGAATTGAGAACCTCCTCCTTTTTTCGGAGTCGGTTAAAAATCACACCGCACCGCAAATAGACAGTGTTACAGAGCTGTATTTATTTTGACTTGTAGGTACGACCGTACGACACGGCTATAATTTCATTGACTAAATTAATTTACGCGTTTGTATCAAGATCTCACTTCCTAAGTTTTATCATTATGTTTTATGATTATGACCATAATTATTAGGATTTTGAACAAATTGATTTTTATTTGAAATGTTGTGGTGGTTACACTTTTTTGTTTGTCGTTTTATTAACTACTCGTGTATTTTGTCGACTTAAAATAATTCTGATATTCCTGGCTTGTATTTATCTGCGAATTATATGTGCAATCATATCGTAACACACTCACGGTCTTTTTACCACAAAAGTAGATTCAAGTAAAACAGGCGGTTAGCGTTGTCTTAAGCTGCGTACAGACTGGGCCAACGAACGCCCAACGATTGATATTTATCATACATAATACTGGGCAGATTGCAGCAACGAAGTTCAACGAAACCCGTTCGTTGGCTCTCGTTTGGCCGATCTGTACGCAGCTTTACATGCTTAAAACCCGTTTTATCGTTTTTGTGGTAATACAGTCAAATTTCTGTTTTATTTTCATTTAAAAATTTGGATTGTGTTTTGGTTAAATAATATGTAGGTATAGTAATGTTGTAGAACGGACTAGTCGTCGTTACCCGAAAGGTATTTTTTTATAATTACAGAGGAGCGGAATGCTACCTTTTGAAGGTTTTTATATTTTTAATATGTAAGTCAATCGTCGAAACACACTCAATATAAGAAGAATATCAGTTTTAGGTTCGGCTCAAATGATATTTTGTAATAAAATCCTAAAAATAAAATGTAAAAAATATGCTTTTGTAAACTACGCTGGTTATAACTATTTATTACAATAAATCTTCTAAAAACACTTCGGACTTTTGTTTTTTTTTTATTGGAAAGTTATTCTGAAAAATAATTGTTTCCCTAAAACTTAACTAACTTTTATAGACGTTCCTTACTGTAGAGTAGTTTTTTTGCGATTTTTTAGATGTCGTACCATACAAAAGTTGTTCAGAATGACCCCCTGAGTCCCTTTCCGCTTATTATACCACATTTGCAATACCCTGTGTATCCTATAAAATACATTCATAATAATCAAAATCTATATAGCCAAAATCTATATACTGACCCGAAAAGAATTGAGAACCTCTTTCTTTTTTGTTAGTCAGTTGAAATCAAAATACAATGAATAGGTACGTTTTATAATTATAAGATTATATATTTACAAGTTCTAGTTCTAGTTATTGTCAAATAGCCTAGGTCTTACATTTATACTTAAAAAAAATAAAAATATTTGTAGTTATCACAAATCCTTACTATTGGTCTAGTGAATGATATTAAATTCGCGACTCGCTAAAGTAAGACGCATTATACAAAAAAGCTAAATCCTTTAAAATAACCGAGTAGGTCATTTGGTACCTAATCCAAATGTGTCCCGCACCACAGTAAGTAAAGCTGCGTACAGACCGGCCAAATGAACGCCAACGAACGGGTTTCGTTGACCGTCGTCGTAGCTGCAATCTGCCCTGTATTATGTATGATAAATATCCATCGTTGGGCGTTCGTTGGGCCGGTCTGTACCTACGCAGCTTAAAACACATCATGACTGTGTCTTGTACCGTTGTCACTTATGGCCGGCTCTTTATCACGTAGGTAACTACCTACGTATGCTATGACGTCCATCCACACAACCCTGAACACCTAAGCACCACTATCTTCCACCTTATTTCCTTTCTTCTTTCCCCTGCCTTCCAAATCTGCATAAATATCTTCAAGACTTCGCATTTTCGTCTCTGGCACACAGAATATGAGGTAGAAGACGTTTGACAGACATATAGCGCTGAACAGCCAGAAAGTCCAGTGGTATCCGATCCAGCTGTTTAGCGGAGCGAATAGTTTGAGCAGAGCGAAGTCTGTGGCCAGAGATATGGCCATTATGAGTGTTGCCACTGTGCCTCGTAGCTGGAAGAGAAATGGAATGTGTTTAGGTATTGTGTGGGCTGAAGATGGATTCAGCCTTGAAGAAGTAGAGGCTGTAGGTATGTAAAAAGAGACTTCGGTGGTCATCATTACGTAAATTTCAAAGGCTTTGCAGGCCGGTATCGGCACCTAGCCAGGCAGGAATACTACACATAAGTACCAGGACCGCATACTCACTAGGAAGCTAAACATCTCAGTCATGAATAATTTTGTCAAACGGCAACAAGTTGCAGGGCGAACGGGTATACTTATGAACGTGTACAGAGCCACTCTCATCCTTTATAAATACTTGACAAAAGTACCAGGAGCGCATACTCACTTGGAAGCTAAACATCTCGGTCATAATCACAAACGGCAGCGGCTGCAGGCCGGACGCGTCAGCAAATATCGCCGTGCATAGAGCCACTATGGGCACCCAGCCAGGTAAGAACACGGATCGGCTGCTCAGGTAGAACCACACTCCCAGGAGACACATGCTGAAGCCGGCTACCACGCTGGTTACTGCTAGCAGCGGCTGGAAAGCAGGTGAGGATCCATGAGCGCCTGGTAGGGTTAGAGTTATGTGGGGTGGAATTTGGACAGTTGTTCATCTGAAGGCTATGAGTGCCTGGTAGGGTGGGTGTGGTAGGGTTAGGTAAGTATTCTTTCTTTCTTGGAAGCAATTCCGAAGCTGGTAGGTCCTAGCCACTCGTAGCTCATATTTTTGGCAACTGTAAAGTCATTGTTTTGAGAGTTCACCTATGTTTTTACGCATTCATTAAAGCCGCTATACCTAGGTAGTTATTAGGTAAACCTATCATTAGGAAATTTTCAGATATAAGTAGGTACTTACATATTAACTAGTTAGGTACTTATCTACTAATAGTTACTAGGTAAGTGTATATCGTGGGCAGGTACCGTTAAAAACTCTTGTTATACTTCTTGCTGAATCGAAATAAGTACGTAGGTGGGTACCTCTACCTAGGTTACCTACTACCACAACCTAAATACGGTAGTTAGGTATTTTGATCCAATAAACTGTTCAGCACCTATAAATTTTATATCGGATCCCTTAACCTGCCTTTTGGAAGTTTTCTGATTAAATTGTACCTACTGATTTACATACCTAGGTAGGTATGGTAGGTAGTAGCCACTAAGTACTTACATCTTCCTTGTTAGGTACCTACCTACTTAGTACCTAGGTTTCATTCAGGACAAAGAACCGCCATAATTTTCCCATCAAATTAAATAAGGATAATTATAGCAAAAACGTATGAAAGTAGGTAGTAAACAAACCTTTACAATAGTTCTGTTAGATCGCTTATGAATGGCGTTATGTTATTTCATTTAGCTTAATGTAAATATCGTGTCATTCGTAATTATATGGCAAATAAGACTTAAAATTAACCGTAGGTAGTAGTTATATAAGATCTATATAACTACTTAGATAGGTACACGCGTATCATCGTAAGTTGACCAATTCGCAGAAGTCACTTATTTTAGATTAAAATCTCTTTGGACTCTTTGGAGGCGAGGGTCAAACCCCAGCAGTGTTGCAATAATTTCTAGATTTCGAGTGCAGCATCCTGTATAAAGTGTAAATTATATGAAAACTCACCTTCCGCCCAGCCCGGTCCACAAGCTGGCACGCGACGAACGACCCAATA
Organism: Plutella xylostella; assembly: GCF_932276165.1. Lineage (NCBI taxonomy): Eukaryota > Metazoa > Arthropoda > Insecta > Lepidoptera > Plutellidae > Plutella > Plutella xylostella. Next base: position 7,414,284 of record NC_064000.1, on the reverse strand, counting down.
ATCTGGACCGCAGCCAGCATGATGCTCTGTTTATTAGGAGACAGGGCCGAGCTGGTGGCCTGGTCTCTGCCTGCTGCAGTGAAGATGTGGCTGGCGTAGACTAGGACAGCTATGCAGCCGCAGAACTCTCGGGTCAGGTTCACGGTGAGGGCCACCCAAAAGGCTTTGACGGCGGTCTTGTCGGCAACTGTTGAGGGTTGTTTGGTTATAGTCGGCTTCCTTGAGGTACTATGCCGTATAGAAGAATGGTACCTTAAGGGTGGATTTTATGAATTAACTAGCAGTTCGTTGGTCAATGTAGGTAGTTATCCGGCTTTCTCATAGTGAATGTTGCTCAGTCAGCAGGGTCAGATAGGGTCGATAGGTAGGGAGGTAGGTAGTTAGTTTTAAGTTAAAAAAAAACATTGAAATGTTTTAACTAGTTAGGTTACTAATCTATAGGGTGTTGTGAAAAATTTAGTAACCTTAGTATCGTAATCATAAGCCGGCTTAAATATGGTAAGCCTAGGCAGGTACCTACTACTGAATGGATGGTGGTTGCTGGTTGGGGACTATCGTAACTAGGTTACCTAACAACCACATTTATAAACGAATTTATCAAAGCAATACAATGTTTATCATCTAACACGGAACTCCAGTCACAACAACAAATCTAAACGTTAGCTCAACATGTGCCTGACTAATTGACATTTGACAGCTGTCAATTGACTCCGATCCTGTCAAACAAATTACAAAGCGTGATCGATTGTGACTAATGATCGCGCGACTTCGGGGGCGCAAATCAAGGACATGCTCGGACATAGGTACAGATGAGTTCCAGAGTGATGCAGACCAGGTTGCATGATATCTTTATCGATGCACGGTTTATCGCGTATCGCGATATACCTAGTCAACGTTTATCTACATTGATAACGTTGCCGTGCAGCCGGGTCAGATAGATAGAAGCTCTCATTTGGTGTCAAATTTTGTCATCGTCATCATCAGAAAGAAAAACCATCTGTAGTGTAGACCCTTGCTTGACATTAGAAGTTAGCTTATTTGGGACATCTATAGTTATTTAGAGCTATTTTAAATTAACCATCCTATCAAGTGGCTGTGCCAGAGGTGAAGAGGCAAGTCATTCGCTGTGCTGCTAGTAGGTATAAATAAATCTATTTGCTAAATAAGGTTCCAAGTCATTACGTAAAGTAAATATCAAAGCAGTTCGCAAAAGCACACTCATTCAAATTTTAAGAAAAGATAATAATAAAAATATTCTAATCACGAGACCATCATAGTTTCTATGTAACTATGATTCGCAAATTTTCCAAAGTCGTAGAACAAAAGTCACCACCATTCGAATGCAATGTACCATACCACTTAACTAACACCCTGTACTTAATAACTTTATAGCATGTAGGTAAGTACTTATAGTTATTAAATCAACAAAGCACTCACACAACAACCTCGGCGAGAACTTGGGCTGGCACGAGGTCTGTTCCACCTGCAGCCGCTCCACCTCCGCCCTGATGCTGCAGTGGTCCGGCGGCAGCGAGCGCAGCCAGCTCAGCACCTTGGCTGTCTCCTGTAGTTAGTCAAGTTTTAGTTCAGGTGTTGGATAGTAACCGACATAGGTAAATAGGTAACTACACTACTCGTGCGAATTAACTGTGCACTTGACTGACAAAAACCAGAGATCATATTAACTAGCTATGGCGTACCCGGCGTGACCCCTGGTTGTTGGCCAGGTGCACAGTTAATTCGCACTAAGTAGGTAATAAAATCGGCTAGATCTGCAAGCTGAAGTGGCAGTGGACTGGCTTATTGCCTATTGATTGGATACATGCCGTGATGCCGTAGAATAGAACCAATCACTGGTGGGGTAAACGATCTCCCGAATGTAGATCACAAACAGGCAAGGGACTGGACCGACGTTCTAAGGCCGGAGAGGTCTATTGTTCGACGGTTGATAATGATGATGATGGTGGTGAATCAGGCATAGCACCCTCAAGAAGTAGTTCTTGTAACTATATAATGTATTGGCGTGTTGAGCCTAAAACAGTAAGGGCTAAAAGTACCAGGGAACTATGACAGTTGTAAAGCATCTTATAATACATACCTCGTTCCTCCCAGCATCGCCTTCACGGGCTTCAAGAAGCCTTATGTGCCTGTATTGACGTATTTCCTCTAAAAGTAGCAGGGCACTATGACCAATAAAGAGCATCTCATCTCGTTCTTCCCAATAGCATAACCTTGCATGTATTGCCTCTAAAAGTACCAGGCCACTATGACAGTTGAAGAGCATCTCACCTCGTTCTTCCCACACTTGATCAAGTATGATGGCGTCTCAGGCAGTCGCGTCATGATGCCGAAGTGTAAGAGCGGGATGGCTAGCAGTATCCACAGCACCGTATTGTAGGGTAGCAGGTCTCCCAGGATGAAGACCAACAAGTTGCCAACTGTCTGTCAATAGATGGCATTATAAAGCTAGAAACGAGATTTTACAAGGATTTTACAGATCATTTCTTCAGCTTTCACGATTTTTGGTGTTTTACGCTACTTTAATTAAATCTTCCAATTATTTTCATCCTTAATCCTAAGTAGGTACCTACCTAAAGGTTCTCGGAATGTATAAAAATAATTGCCAGGAAAATGAATAGATAGACAACAATAACACTTTGTCGGAAAAAGTAAGTAAAGTATAGCTATAAAATTGCTCTATTAATTATCTCAATTATCGCTTCACAAAGTCTTGGCACTATATCTTATCCTTTAATTACAATTCTAATACAATCCGAGGGAATCGAACCTGGGAGCTTATTGTGTTGATTAGCGGGCACTACCTACTTGTACCAAAGTTCAAGTGACTCTTCAGTTCTGTGGTAGGGTAGAAAACAATAATGATTAAGTTGGTACCTAAGTAGGTACTTATACAGGGTGTTGCAAAAAGGGTATAAGTATTATAAGCCGAAACCTACGTGTGCAGCAGCATGTTCTAAGCCAGAAAGTGAAATAATAATGTCATATTTCGCGAAAAAAATATATCAATTTCTATAGAAACTTTGTTAGTCACGTGAATTTTTACTAAATGAAAAATGAATACCTATATTTTTCGTACATGCTGCATACGTAGGTTTCAGCTTAGTATACTTACCCTTTTCAACACCCTGTATTCTTTTCAAAAACTTACCTGTGAGAATATAATAAAAGTGCCAGTCATCCCTCTAATAGAATCTTCGCTGATCTCCTTCACATAGAGTGGACAGACCACGTAGCTGCCTCCAGAGCCGAAGCCGATGAGGGCCCGCGCGGCGATCAGCGAGCGAGGCTGCGAGGATATCAGCTTGATGGCCCAGCCCAGCTGGCGGGGGAATATGAGGTTATATTCTTAAGCCTGGTAAACCCTATGTAAGAGTGCTAATGAAAACACCCACAAAAAATCTTGTCAAAATAGTCGAGGTCTCACACATCGCGCGGTTTCGAGAGCGCGAGCTCGATGTAATACTTTTGTCAGGTCTTGTCGTGCTCGTCTTGCGTCCAGTGCTAGCCCTGCAGGGTTGCTTAGGTACAGGCCGAATAAGCCAGTACAGAATACTCAAAAGGGGGTAGGTAGTAAACCGAATGGCCCAGGAGACGCTGATCTCCTTCACATAGAGTGGACAGACCACGTAGCTGCCTCCAGAGCCGAAGCCGATGAGGGCCCGCGCGGCGATCAGCGAGCGAGGCTGCGAGGATATCAGCTTGATGGACCAGCCTAGCTGGAGGGGTAAGGGGGGTTATAGTAGATTGTTTAAGCTGTGGCAACCCTATGCAGCAGGTCCTGTGGCAACCCTAAGAAGAAGGCTAGCCTAGCGCGGGGCGCAAGACGCGTACGTCAAGACGTGACAAAAGTATTATGTCGAGTTCGCTCCCGATGTATGCGAGCGCGACGCAAGCTTTAGGCTTGCAGGGTTGAATACAGGCCTTCCCTACAGGATGCTAAAAAGGGTATGATACCTAGATACTAAGTCTGTATCATAGTAGTTTGTATAGTAAGCCGAAAGGCCCAGGAGACGCTGATCTCCTTCACGTAGAGCGGACAGACCACGTAGCTGCCTCCAGAGCCGAAGCCGATGAGGGCCCGCGCGGCGATCAGCGAGCGAGGCTGCGAGGATATCAGCTTGATGGACCAGCCCAGCTGGTGACATTGAGGGAAGTTATAAGTAGTAGGTTTATGAGAATTATTTTGATTTTGTTTATACTGTGGCAACACTATGCAGCAGGGTAAGGGAGGTTATAGTGTAGTCATTGTTATTGGAGACACGAAAGGAGCCTTTCGGAGTGACGTAGGTACCATATCAAATATCAACCTATATGAATAACAATCCAAATCAGGTTAAATTAGATAGGTAACATTTAGTCCACATTCAATTTATGTACAAAAAAGTACAACCAACCCATATAAAGATAGATAGTTACCATCAATGACCGCTACCAATTTGGCTGACCATTCAAGCATTGCCTACTTATCTTTTGTGTGTATCTACTGAAGTACTGTATTCACGTGAAGGTGAACTTTACCTATTATTCAGAGAGGAAACCTCATATGTATTCATGTCATTCTTTCAGTCTATCTGGTTAAGCTGTTCATCATCAATGAAACAGCGTTTTATTATGTTGTAGCGTGAGAGACCCGTCGTACCTTAGTTCTTCTTAGCGTGGCAGTCAACACTAGGGCAGAACTAGGTTTTGTCAATAATCTGCATTTTGTCACCAACATCGACATCGTAGTGAGGGGATTAGCCAGTCAGACCAGTATGCGGGAGATGTAAAATGGTTAAGTAAGTAGGTCTGTACAGTTGATACGTTACGATAGATTTCTTATCAAGACACTTAATTTATGCTTAGTTAGTAGCTGGACTCGCACAGGAGCGGAAGAGATGGCGTGATAGGGAAGAGGTTTATACCCAGCAGTGGGCAGATACGGGCTGAAAATGATGATGATGATGATGATGAGTAGCTAATAAATAGTGCTAATTCTTACAACAACAGGCACGGAGGCGGCCAGCAACGCGGCGCGGCGCCCGTACCGGTCGGCCGCGGCGCCGCACGCGAACACCGCCACCGGCGCAGAGATGAAGATCACTGACGCCATCCATGACACCTGGGTATGACAGAGGTATGAGTATGAGCAGAAGCAACTAGGTAGGAGACCACACCTGGACAAGTGGGCGTAGGCACACACATATATAGGTATTCCACATATATAGGATACAGCACAGCACACCATCACGTCCCATCACGGCACGGGCACGGGTCTCCTTCTAGGAAGGAGGTTAGGCTTTGGCCTAGTCCACCACGCTGGCACACGCATTATAATAATCATCCTGCTGGTGATAATATTGGATTAGTCTATCGGATTATTCTCTAAAGTAAAAATGAGAATTATTTAGAAAACTACCATACCTATAGCATCAGCTGGTTGCCAAGTAGCCCTTAAATTCTGCATCATGCCTAAGTCAGAGTAAGGCATGGGAGTCCATTGAGACAATGTTTATGGGGGGAGGCCATGTAGCCAGTCTTCTATCTATGTAGGTACCTACATACCTCCTCCTCAGTGGCGGCCTGGCTGGAGGGGGGGTCGGGGCCCATGAGCACCGCCTTGTGGGGGGATATCCACCCCATGGCGGTGCCGTATGAGAGGACCGGTATGCATACTGTAAGGAAAAAAGTATATTTAGATTATTTAGATTAAATAAAGTAACTGGAAGCTGCTGCTTTATTTTCTTGTAACGGATAAGCACGTAAGTATACCTTAACAAGAATGATGACCTGTAAATGATTTTCTGATTATGACATTCGTAACATTCGTTGCTTTTCCGACACCCGAGTCCGCGTTGTTCTATGTTTTCCGCCAATCATATTAATTGGTCCACATAGCAGCATAGCTGCATAGCACACAATATCTGGTGAAAAAGTACCTACCCTTATGGTCACCCATTCTCAGAAAGTCATCGTAGTGTGTTTTGTCTGTGCGTAAGATAGTTTGTTATCAAACATATATCTACATAACTCTACGGGTATACCTACATAATACAAGGTAGGCAGTAGATACGTAATAATAAATATAAAATATTATATACAGTAGTTCACGTGCTGAAGATCTTGGCAGGGAGTTGGTATGCAACCAATGTGCTACCATAGTTGTACAGTGAAAGACTAGTTACCGCTTTGTAACCCTTAGAGCTCACTGAATAGGGACGTTAATTAGCTCCAAATAGACTAATAAATGCCTGTAACAGTATCAAAACAAAAACAAGTAACAGCACACGCTTTGATAAAATGAAATATTAATTTCGGTTTCGTTAGGATTAATCACAATGTAAATCATAATATTATAATTTTAGTATAACTACTTTTCATGTCATGTTCATGTGTAAATATAATTGTAAGTACTTATATCATAAATAAAATAAACATTTTAATTTCAACACTACTTATTTTATAATATGGATGCAGCCATATCAGCCTGAAAACGACTGAAAATCATAATATTTATGACATTTGTTATTGGATTCGTACAAACATTGTCCAGGCCGTGTATTCAGTTAGTATTTCCATGAACATTATACTTAGGTAGCCTGGGTTCATAATGGTGCAGCGGTTAACGATGCTGGCTCCTGCCGTTGAGGTCTCAGGTTCGAATTAAGAAGTGAATATATGCTAGAATGCATTGGGATAAGGATTTTACGTCAGGTCCTATAGCAACGTGGGTGTTGGTATCTTCACACCAGTCAGAAAAAAAATGAAGAATAGACTCGTTTAAAATTTAAAAAACTCACCAATAATAGACATGAGTATTTGATTGTGCTTGCTTCCATTGTTATTTTTATCACTATCATTAACTTTGTACACTTTATTCACCATTATTAGTTTTTAAAAGTTTTGAAATTGCACTAAAAAGTTTTGGCACAAAGAGTTTCCACACCAAAAAGTTCGCGGAACTTTTCACGATATTTTTTTAACCTTTTTTCGCATCTGTCAAATTTGTTGGAACTTTTTTCTTTTTTTCAGCATGAAGGCGTCTTACTTCAGCGCATGCTGGCTGGTACTGGCCGGCCACTGGGCATTTTCCCGCTCTTTTATAATAAGCATCTTCACTTTTAATAACTTTCGCATCATACAATTATATGCAATATATGTATCTAGATTACCTACTTATACCCTACCTTAGGTATTGTCATATTGTGTCAGTACTTGATATTAGCTCAAAAGTTTAGTTCTTAGCTATATTTTCATTTCACAAGGTGTTGCCCGCGAAGTTGTTTTTCCGTGAAAGACTCATGTTATTTTTTTCATATTCTCTCACCTTTTCATGATCTCCTATTAACCAAAATCTCCCTATCCCATCTATAACCTTATTCCTCTTTTACGTTAATCCCTCCTACAAAATTTCAGGCAGGGGTCAGATATCTGCATGGCAGGCTATATACTTATCTACTAAACTATTTATTTAATGTTCATACCCTGACTGTATCCGCTAAATCAGGTCAAATCCTTCGATATCTACGTACCTAGATCACTAGGTATAAAGTGATATAATTTGTCTCAGAAATCAGAACAACAAACAAAGTTTTCAATCATCAATTGGCAATATATTGGCTAGACATTGATCCTGACAAATTTAATTGCAACCTTTAATAAATATCTATTAAACCTTGATCTCACGTGCCTTATTTACTAGATATACAAGAAGTAAACAAGCTATATTAGGTACTCAGCTGTTGGTCAGAGAATCCCACTCCACGGCTGGATATAGGCCTCTTCAAAGATCTCAATCATCGCTCTGAAGAAGGGAGACCACACTATGTTTGCCTAAAGTAATCTCGGAATTCATCCATTGCCATCGCCCATAGAAGCTCCTGAAAGATTAGAATGGCAATAGCGCATAACTGAGTAACCAAAATTTTCCTAAAGTTTATCTACCCTCAAATAACATCAAAATAGTAAAGTCGCCATCTGTTTCTGTACGCGATTAAATCAATTTTATTCCCTGATAATGTTTTAATAATTTTATTTTGTGACTAAATTATTGAATTTTAGTGTTGTTAGCATGTTTTTTGTGAATTTCTTCAATTATTTCCGGAGGGAAGGGAGTCAGTTTAATCAAGTTCTATGCGGGATCCTCAGTAAGAATAATCTTTACTATATTATCAAATAATCTAGAAGTATTTATATTTTAACTACTTAACATTATTTAAATTCCTACCTTTGTATTTTAGCACAACTGGTTAAATACATAAGTTTTTAAGCACTTTCAAAGTGTAAAAAGATTATAGATTATTCATAAGAATCATCATCAGCAAAGACACGTCCACTGTTTCTCAACGACTTCAGAAGAAGCCTTGAAACATCATTATCAGCTAATAATCTACCACTAAGTATACTAGATACAAACCATTCTCATTAACAACATACGAGGGTGCAAAAGAAGCCCCTACGAGTGACGTATCAACATCAACAGAGTACGACAGTACCTATACCTACAATACGTCCAGCGCAGCCTAGACATTCATATTAGTACTGGCCCCAATGTTACCGATAGCTAAGACCACCAAACGTTATTTATTTTAGTGTTGTTTCTGCGTGTTTTCGAAATAAACGTACTTTCTTTCTTTCTTTCAAACCAAACCCACTACAATCCCTTTACAGTAAACCTGCCAGTCCTCTGCTACGGCGCGTCAATCGGCTGGATGTCTCCCATGACCCTGGTGCTCCAGTCTCCCGACTCCCCTCGAGGCACGCCCATGACTGATGACGAGATCTCCTGGATGGCGGCAGCAACCTTCGCGACGGCCGTGCCAGCGGTGTTTGTGTTCGGGTATATGCTGGACCGATGCGGCAGGAAAGCGGCGCTTATGTTCACTTCTGCGCAGTTTGTTGTGAGTTTTATTTTGGTTGTTATTATTGCTACTAAATTAGACAACCTAAGGAGTCAACGCCCATAATAACCTTATAAACCATTTTTCTGGTCCGCTGTAAGATGTTTGGTTCGTTTGCTTATTAACTTTCATAGGTGTAGATTACCTACATCACAATGTTTTCACCGAAGAGCAATTTGAACATTATTGTACATTATACAATGTTTGTAGGTAGTTATTGAGGAGGCTTTTGATATCTGATGTGAGATTGTATATATGAAATTGTACCAACATAAAATTTTATCTATGGACCTACACGTCACAGTTTAGCCCGCATCTCTGTATTCAGAAGCAGATTAGATCTTGTGGGCTTCCACCGCTCTATACTTACCCACCCACTTCCCCACATCTTCCAGGGCTGCTGGGCCATCAAGCTCTGCTCCACGGAGCACTGGGCGCTGATGGCGGCGCGCGGGCTGGCCGGGGCTGGCCTGGCGGGCTGCTACGTGGTGGCACCCCTGTACACATATCGCAAACTTGCTTACAAACTTGTCTTGACAACGATTTCTGAATTCAAAATGTATATCGCTTTGACTTCGTGATAGCCCTGTGATCGATGGAAAGAGCATATATTTCGTCAGAAAGAGGCGCGTTTGAATGAATCCTACTTAGTTACCTACCCGCTTCCTCATCTTCCAGGGTTGCTGGGCCATCAAGCTCTGCTCCACGGAGCACTGGGCGCTAGTGGCGGCGCGCGGGCTGGCTGGGGCTGGCCTGGCGGGCTGCTACGTGGTGGCACCCCTGTATACCAAGGAGATCAGCGAGGACAGCATAAGGGGGGCTATGGGGTCTTTGGTAAGGGTGTGGATTTAAATTAATAGAAAGTAACTAGTTATGATATACTAACTGAAAAGAAATAAGCAAGATTTTTTTTTAGTTTAAGTACGAGTATTAACATCGACGACCGAATGGCGTAGTGGTTAGTGACCTGACTACTGAGCCGATGGTCCCGGGTTCGATTCCCGGCTGGGGCAGATATTTGTTTAAAGACAGATATTTGTACTCGGGTCTTGGGTGTTGATATTTATATTTAGTATCTATCTATCTATGTATTTGTGTAGATATATCAGCTGTCCGACACCCATAACACAGGTTCTGCCTAGCTTGGGGTCGGATGGCCGTGTGTGAGATGTCCCCACATATTTATTTATTTATTTATTATTTATTAACAATAATGTTGTTGTATAGGCTGAACAGACACAGGACATTCTTATAACAAAAACTCTTCTTTTAAATTTGGGCTCCTTGTTCCCAATTTTTCTTCCAGTTCTATCATTATTCTCATCATCATCAGTGTGCTATCATCCACTCCTGGACATACAGACATGTTGAAAGGAGAACCACAAGACTCTGTCCTTGGCCTTCCTCATCTAGCTACTGCCGACCACCTGGTTAAGGTCATCGGTCCAGGCAGCGGGTCGTAAGGCGCCAATGTTAAGCTTGCCCTCTCTTCTCCATGGCCAGCGCACAGCAACATCAGCTTACAAATTTTATGTACCTACAGTGCTTTATTAGCTTATGTACATATATTTGAGACCGTGAGTCTGTCCATAACTAACTACATATTTTCTCGCCCCACACAGGTAATCCTCTCCCAAACAGTAGGCAACCTCCTCCTCTACATCCTGGGGGACATGCTGAGCTACCACGCGGTGCTGTGGGTGTGCCTGTCCATCCCGGCCGCGCACGTGCTGCTGTTCCTCAAGATGCCCGAGTCGCCCAGCTACCTGCTGCGCCGGGGGCAGCACGAGGTGAGTCGCCCAGCTACCTGCTGCGGGCAGCACGAGGTGAGTCGCCCAGCTACCTGCTGCGCCGGGGGCAGCATGAGGTGAGGTAGTACGGGGCGCACGATAAGAAGTGGCAAACCTTTTCCATCGAACTAGATTTTTTATGAATTAGGTTTTATTAGTTGGTAGATCTTGTGTAGGTATTTTAGCAACGAAACGAACGATACATGTCCAGTTGTCCAGTCCCTCTGCCACTTGCACGTCATCCCACGCTTAGTTTGCCACTCGAGAACTTGTCTACGCCAATACCAGTTGGTTGGCATAAACGAATTTAGCAGATAAAGCACGTCTATCTACCACTATTAAGCTTATGTAGGTACTTATGTTATTTAACATATACCAGGAGTCAATAGAAGTGATAACGAGCCCAATACCAGTTATTGCTAATGCTACTACAGCTTATGTATCTCATGTTCCATGTACCAGGAGACCATGGAAGTGATAGCGTGGCTGCGCTGCCGCTCGACCAGTGACCCGCTGGTGCAGACAGAGATGCAGCTACTGAAGCAGGAGGAGGAGGAAGAGAGAGGGAACACCGAGTTCGCTATTAGAGGCATCTGTGAGTAAAAATAAATTGTGTTTTACTAGGAGACTATAAAGCATAAAAGTTGTTGATGAGCATGCATGCATCTAACTGCTGACCTTCTTATAAGACTCGCTGTAGACTGTCCGATGACATATGAATATCTCCATAGATTTAAATTGGCATGCTTATACCTATGTAGGATTATCATCTCAGTTTTCAAAATGATCAACCCTCAGTAAAAAAATGCGCTAACTATACTTATGTCCAAACTTCTAACCAACTAGGAAAGCACAATACATATATAGTTAAACAGATACCTACAGGTATCACTGTTATCATATCCGAGACCTCTATATACACGAAAATCTAACCAAAGCATTTACTTTCTTTACAGTCACAAACAAGATCCTCTTCCAAGCGTTCCGAATAACCATGGTGCTCAGCATAGCACGCGAAGTGTGCGGCACCATCCCCGTCCTGACCTTCGCGAGCGATATCTTCAGCATGGCGTCGTCACCCGAGTCAGGGCTGGTCCTGACTCCCAACCAGCAAGCCATGATGTTGGGGGTCGTGCAGGTGGCCGGGTCTGCGCTCGCGTCGGCTAGTGTGGAGAACTTGGGGCGGAAGGTACGTTGAGAGATATGATGTCCTGGTACTTTAGAAAGTGCTGTATGATTTTCTTCGAAGTCATGTGATCAAAGTTTGTATGGAGAAGATGTAAGTAGGTACTTAATATTTTCTTTCGAGAGTAGGTACGTTTAACAATAATATTCTGAAATTTTACCTTCGGAGTTTTTGAGTCAATCTGTCTAGGACATCTAGTGTGTGTGTGTGTGAGTGCACCCATCAACTAGCACTAGACCTGTGCAAATTGCAATGAAAAGGGACAAAATATTAAACTGATAGTCAGCTTCCTGCACGTAGCTTCACAATCCAAACCTTTCTTCCCCAGCCGCTTCTCTTCATCACGTCGCTAGTCTCCGGTCTCAGCATGTGTGCCCTGGCGCTGTGGTTCCTGGCTCTCAGCCGCCACGAGGCCATGGCTCACTGGATCCCGATAGTGGCGCTGTGTGTGTGCATCTTCTGTGACGCGAGTGGCTTGCAACCCGTCTCGCTTGTCGTCATGAGCGAGATGTTTAGCTTTCAGGTTAGTATTAGACCTACATACATACCCTACATATGAGCTTTCTGATAAATACAACAAGCTAGTTAGCTTCATTAGAAGCTAAACTTTTGTACCTTAATATCTAACTAAGCCCTATTAAGACTCTGCTTAAAATTTACCTAAGAATCTACTTTTCGCCGTTAAGACCTTCTAACTTCTATACTTATCTATGTAAATCCGGATTTACACTGGCAATAAATTGCAGAAGTCGGCGATTGTGTAGAAAGCGTTGGTATACTTCAGTAAGAGACGAATTCTGTAAAATCCGATGCCAGTGCAATACCCGGAATCTAACTTATCATTAGTGGATAGTGGAGCTCTCACTGAAACAAACCAATTTATTTTCCAGTACCGGAGCACAGTGACCTCAATCGCCATGTCCACTGTATGTTTCTTCAACTTCATTCAGCTTCGCTTCTTCAAGCCGCTAGCCAACAGTGTGGGGGTCCACGTGACTTTCTTCATATTTGGCGCAATTTGTCTCGCAAACGCCATCTATATCGCGCTAGTGGTACCAGAGACGCGGCTGAGGAAAGTCGATGAAATCTACCAGGAGTTAAGGGATTCTGAGGAGTGTGACTCGGATATATCGAGGTCGGATTGCGAAGAGGTTTGAAACCTATAAACCTCCTTTTGAAATGTAGTTGATTGTACAGGGTGTAAATGTTAAGAAGCTACAAGATCTATTGGTGAAACTGAACAACTCTTCTGAAATATTATGTATGTACTTACATTTGTAGGGATCGAATAAAACATGGAAATACTGGGGAACCTTGTTCAGTTTTATCAGTATCGTGTAGACTAATTTTAGGAAATATAATTTACACCTGTACATTAATAAAGTGTATGTGGTTGCAAACATAGGGTTGTTCTAATCATTGCAAAATGGGACTTACATATTCAATTTTATTTTGTGATTGGGGTTACCCCCTATTTACTCTTTTTAGTTAATGGTATGTTGTGTGTGTGGTTTAAATTATAATTTTGTATGTTTTTGTAAAGAGGCAATAGGTAGAGTAGAATTGTACTTAGGTAGCTACTAGGCACAATTTCGGCTACTACTATTTACTTAGTACTTATTTTAGCACCTTGGGATTTAAAAACAACGCTATAAATAATAATTTTAGTGCTACCTCACAACAGTAAATACTATCTTATGTTAAAGATAAGTTGTTGTAATCCTAATTAGAATTTATTGCACAAACTTGTATATAGTTTTTTTTTAAATTTTATAACGTGAACCTATTTTTGTGATATAATTTTGTGATGTTATTTTTGCATGGGCCTATGTAAATCTAATAAGTATAATAAATAGTTTTTTTATCATTCAACACATCGTAGAGAAGTAGATTTTTAATATATGACTCAGTTTATTGGCACTAGAAAATATAACTGGAAAAGTCCAATAGGAGAATCAAAAGGGTTAAGTTAGAATATCATTAACATACTGTATAATGATATAATATTACTTATAATTTTTTGATTGAATAATTTTATCTAGTCCTAGTGACTATACATTTCTTGTGTTTATAAACTTTGTGTTAACTGTTTATATCGTTGTACTTTTAATTAATGTATTTTTTTTATGTATTCGTACTACAAATAGTTACAATATAATAAAGTAACTTGCCTACATTTGTTGTAGACATTGTTTCTTTGATTATAATGTGAATAATTATATACCTTTTTATAAATTAATTTAATAAATTATACTGTACATCTTGTCTTTATCTTTTGATATAAATAAATAAAATAGTTCGTTTTCAAAAATGCAAATTGTCTTTAATTTACTGACTTTTACATAAATTGACAAATAGTCTATTTTTAAATTAAATAGTTTTAAACCACAACATAACTAATTATGTACAAAAAACAATCCTTATTTTAACCAACCCCAATAAACCAATAAATATAATAATATTTTGTTTGCACACCAAGATAAATAATTAACTCATTTCACTTCGAAGATTCAAAGTAAAGCAGGAGCTGTAATAAATGGATTTGTACCACATTTGTAAACCTTTTGTCAAATAAAACCGAGTGTAATGCTTTCCAAAAGGAAAGACTTCAGTTCATATACTATTACCATTACCTATAGGTACAAACAAATCAATTTAACTATCTAGTCTAGGCAAACAACTGCTATTAGTTTTTTTCAGATGAATTACCAAAATGCTTATGGGTTGGGTACTATGGGTACAGCAGCCGTCGCTAGTTCATAAATACATTGATTTCACTTAAAATACATAGCAACTGAACAAATACCTCGACACCTTGTTTCCAATGTTATTGCTGATACCGTTTCATCTTGCGTTCCATCTTCTTCTTTTTCTTCTCGTCCTGTTCCGTCTCCTGCGGGGCCTCCTGGAAGAACCACGGGCCGAGGATGTTGGTCCACAGCAGCCAGACTGCCCTAAGTGGCAGCAACAGCAGTAATAGCCAGAAGTAGTTGGACACGACGGCGAGGACGTGCGTTATTGATATTAGGATCACTATGTCTTTTACGTGCCTGGAAAGAGATTTTATGTAAATATAATGTTTTGTAAGTGCTATTTTATGCTTAGGGTTTTTAGGTCTGTAAAGTATTTATTAAAAGAGTGGTCCGCTTAGTCTTTTTTTTTTTTTTCTTTAGTTACATAAAGTTGCGTATTGTGAATTTATAAAATAGTTTTATTAGTTACAGTGACAGTGTTGTGGGGCTCCTTGGGAGAGCCCTAGGTCCAGAAGAGGATAAGTAGATTAACATTAAGTAGAGTCGGGGGCAAAGAAACCTGACCACTCTTAGATTAACAATGCTATCTAATATTGGTAAGGTTGGCACATAAAATTATAGTAATGAAGATATTAGGTACAAGTAAAACATGAATACTTACTCCCCCATTCCCCCCTCCATGTTGAGGTCGAGTCCGGAGTCCAGCAGCTGGTTGGAGTCGGTGTATGTTGCTTTACTAATGTATTTCATGATCTGGTAGCACCCCCCGTATATCGCAAACACCAGCACATTTAGAGACTGGAATGGGAGAATATTTCCATATGTAAAAATAAATAGATTCAATGTTTGCATGCATGTTCCTTTAGAAGGTAAACTACACTCGCGAGCAACCAAATCGACTCAAGCCTTGACGGCGCAAACATACATTAATACAAGTAAAATTATGAATAGAAATAATAAAAATGATATGTCATTTAAAAGCTTAAGATGTCAGCTTTAATTTGATATCATTATTATTGAAATCCATTCATCATTTTTGAAATAAATGATGTCTGAACGCAATTGTAGGAAAAACGGGAATTTAGGAAAAAAGGGTATGGGTATCGTATTATACAAATTAAACAAAAAATGTTAAGATAAAAATTTATTTATTTAAATCAATACTTTGTATTGCCCCCTCTTGCCCTAATTACAGCCTGCAGCCTGTTTCTCATAGACCTTATCAACTTTTTGACAGTTTCCTGAGGAATGCCGTCCCACTCCTCTAATAAAGCTGTCTTCAGCTCGTCCACGCTTGCAGGGACTGGATTCCTGGCCCGAACTCTTCTTTTGAGCTCGTCCCATAAGTGTTCGATGGGATTCAGGTCAGGACTGAGCGCAGGCCAGTCCATCGTGCGCAATTCCTTCTCTCTCAGAAACTGCCGACTGACTCGTGCCGTGTGGCAGCGGGCATTGTCGTGCATTAGCACGAAGTCTTCACCGACAAATTCTGCATAGGGCACAACATGACCGAGTAGAATGTCGGTGATGTACCGATCAGCTGTTAACCCGCCTCCTCGGCCGCCTCCAGGCACGAAAACAAGTGCGGTTTTTCCCTCTAGAGAAATACCAGCCCACATCATGCAGGAACCGCCGCCATATGCTACTGTTTCAGCGAAACAACATTGGGCAAATCGTTCCCCCGGACGCCGGTAGACCCGGCCTCTCCTGTCACTGCCATGCAGACACACTCTGCACTCATCAGTAAACAGGACCGACCGCCATTGCGCAATGCTCCAATCGAGATGCTCTCGAGCAAACTGAAGACGCGCTTGTCGGTGGCCTGCAGTCAATTTGGGGCCTGATGCAGGTCTTTTTGGTGTCAAGTTGGCTTCCTTCAAGCGTCTTCTCACTGTCCACTCGCTGACAGCCACTTGTCGTACACGTCTCAGTTCTTGCTGCACATCAACGCCCGTAAGGTGTCGATTGCGCAGCGAGGTTGAGACAATGAAGCGGTCGTCTCTCTCTGAAGTGCAGCGGTGGCGGCCCGTTCTTGGTCTTCGATTGAAGGCACCAGTCTCTTGGAACCGTCTGTATACTCGGGATACAGCAGACTGGCTCAAGTGGAGCTGGGCAGCGACTGCTCGCTGACTTAACCCTTGTTGCAGCAAGGCAACAACTTGAGCAGCTTCTTCTGGTGTGGTATCCATGGGTTTGCGAAAACAATGAATACAATGCAACGAGATGTGTACCGGTCAACTTGCAACAAGCGACTGATAAGGTACACCGGATGTGGAAAGGTTTTATAGCGGGATCAGGTAGCGCAAGGCGTGGATTCCTAATGAGGTAATTAACACTGACGGGCAATTAAAATGCGTCATTAAATCTGCGCTTAGTTTTTTTTTATGGTATTGATCTTAATTGAAAGCCTAATTCTTCAGCTTTCGAATGACATATCACTTTTATATTTACCATTTATCGTTTTAGGAAAATCAATGTATATGTGCGCCGTGAAGGCTTGAGTCGATTTGGTTGCTCGCGAGTGTAGAACCTTAACTAGTTTATTAAAAAATCATAAAATTATAACATATTTGATACTAAAATCTGCTATTTAAAATAAACTGAGAATATAAATTGAGCTATTGACTGAATATAGTACTTATAGTTAAACAATTCTATTGCATTATTCAGTATCTTGGGTACAAGTTAATGTTTCGGTCCATGATTTTAGAGTTACCCTGTATACTTACAATATACCAAGCGGTGAGGCTGTCATAGAACAAGGCGAGTGTGACAGTGCTGTATATGGCAGCCGCTGCCAACGACATGTTCCTATAAAACTTTATTGTAGCTAGATTTTCTTCCACTATTTGTTTCGCACCTTTTGTAGGCGCTTTTCCTTTTGGAGGCTGAAATTTAATAAAATAGGTTATGAATGAGAATGTATAGTTATCTAGTCAATTATAAATGAAATCAATATTTTTAAACAAGCTACAAGTCTTTATGTAAAGTATGAATAATTTAAGAAGGGGATAGTTATAGAATTTCATATTATTAGTGGCGATATACGCTACGGTGGTTAAGAAGAAAGATTATTACAGAAATAAAGTTTATACTTACCGGTGGCATATTGAAAATGTATTAAAAGCTTATGGATAGAAGGCTAGTATTGTTTCCTAATGAATAGCACAAAATTTCTTTCAGTCTTTACGTTTAGTGAAGTTTATAGTTATTAATTTCTGGTGCGGTGAAAAACATCCGAAAACATTTCTAAGTCGAAATGTCACGCATTCAAAAACGTCACAAATGTCATGGCACGTCAGCACCATAGTAACAAATTTGTTTTTTTTAATGCACCAGATAAAAATCCAAACAGCCTCATTGCATTATTATTCACATTTTCTACAGTCACCAGGAACATTAAGTACATGGAAGTAGATTAAGTACCTACTTCTCTAACAAGAAGATCTACATCAACAGCTGTAGGAGTTGTGTAGGAGTAATGCGTGATTATTAAAAAAAATTAACGCCATCTAGTATGCAGTAGGAATACTTTTAATGTTTTCGGATATACATAGATGTCGCTAGTTACTTGAAAACCAAATCAGACCCCTATTAGCATAGACCTACTACCTCTAGACTGGCAATCGCCGTGTGCACTATTCTCTTTCTCACTCAAACCATAGATGTTGCCGACAAAAAAATTAAACCTAAATATGGGGAAATTTAACTTATCATAATAACAAAAACAAAACTTGAGTATATCGTCGGTTGACAGGAAAAAGACACTAAAGGCTAATTTTTCAATAGCCAGATAAAAGTTTTGCTGGGAAATAATTTTGATGCTGTTGCGTCTCAATGTTTCTCAATGTTTGTATTACCCAGATAACATTTATCTGAATATTGAAAAATCAGCCTTAGTGAGTTTTTCCTGTCAACCGACGATATAAGAAAAAAAACTTTACTCATACTTATTTCACTTAACCTCAAGCATAGCAATATACACCATACAACTAATACTGTCGCTAAAGTGAACTACCAAGGGATCAACAAGGAAATTTCTGCCATGGATTTCAATGATGTGGTTAACTGTAACGATAGTAATTTAGCTACAAATCTTTTCATAAAAAAAATTAACGACGTGATAACTTCAAATACTACGGTATCGGTTCTATCTAAACGAAAAATACAGTTAAAACCCTGGATGACACCAGGCCTCCTTCGATGCTTGAAAAATAGAGACCAGATGCACAAAAAAGTAAATTTGGATCCAGATAATCTAATATTGGCAATAACTTATCGTAGGTACAGAAACTATTGCAACAAAATTCTCAAATCATTGAAACGGAAATATGAAAAATCTATATTAGATGCGGCTAGGAAGGTCAGAATGAAACAAACTTGGAAAGTAATTAATGATATAACTCGTTATAAACCTAAAAAAAATGCATCACTTGATATGATATCTCCAGCTAAGGATCCTGTAAAAACATTGAATGAGGCAAACGACTACTTTACTAGTGTTGGGCGAAAACTAGCACAAAACATTGTTTCTCGCAGAGCTTTGACCCAGCCTATACATACAAAAGATACAATTGGCTCTCTTAATTCATTTGTTCTTTTAACTATAAATGATACTGAATTAATTTCCATAGTTAATACACTTAAAAACACGTTCTCGTCTGGTTGGGACAATATTTCAACTGCTATTATAAAACAAAATATCAAACACCTCGCCACTCCAATATTACGTATGCGCATCGACCCTATTTTGATCGATATCGATACGGGTAACAGTGACACTATTTAATTGTAATGTTACTATTTTACTGCTCAAATAAATTTTATTTTATTTTTATTTATTTTATTTGATTTCAATATAATTATTTAATATACACAAACTGAGTGGATTGTATGATTCATTGTCTTCGTCCAATTGAAACAATCCTCTTCAAAATGTGCCGAACACAATTTTTGTATGTTTCTTTGGTTCCCAATTTGTGCGACCGGTAATGTCTATCCATTTTCTTGATATTTTTTTTTCTGTCGGAAACCTATGAAGCAGAGATAAATGGATGAACATGAGCATTATAATCGTGGGCCAAATATGTGATGGGGTTTTTTTTAAAGGAAACACGCATTTCGTATCAATACAATAAACTTTATATTATACAGAAGAAATCACACATAGAAGAAAAAAACGAAACGAACGTTTCCTCACAATGAGAGGCACCTCATTTGAAAGAGGAGAATGACTTCTACAAAATACAATCTTCACAAAAACCGAATTCATGCGCCCCATTTGTAAACCCAACCCGAGTCCGTTACAATTTCTAGTATTTTCTTTGCATACTATAATATTTGTGGGTAAAATAAATTTTCAATAACTTGCAACACCATGTGATTTGTTATGATATGGTACCTCGTAATTTTTACTTAAAACTGATACTAAAAGACCTTACAGTATTAAAATTAGTATCGTTTTATATTAAAATCGAGCCAATAGATAGTACTATGATGAATGTAAGCTTGTTAAACTTGATAGTATCTACTTACATGTGAAAATATATCTCATCCATCATTCCATCGTGTTTTCGTTCAATATGCTCTATACAACCGAACAAAATCCACCCACCCATGTCACACACTCGTTAAGTGATGATAATAGTCTAATAAACTTAATAAACACCCACAAATCACTAGCAAATCAAAAATAAATAGCATTTAGAAAATTTTGTTGTAACTGTCAGCCTTTGTTTGGCAAAGATTTTTCATTTGTTTCATTGTTTGGCAAAGAGAACTGACGTAAACAGGCGCCACAGCAAAAAGGACAAAAAACATTTACAGCTTAACGTTTCTTTCTTACGCTTAATGTAGCTATAGTGCCACAAACTTATCTGTTCCGGTGAGAGCGAACTAAATTGGTCCATACCTCATTACTTACTAAATGAATTTCATATTGACATAGATTATATGGACCAATTTAGTTCGCTCTCACCGGAACAGATAAGTTTGTGGCACTATAAGCGTCTCTTTTTCGCAATGTCAGAACTGTCACGATTATACCCCTGTGCCTATTAGCATGATTTTTTATCGTGAACGTGAAGTAAAATTACTGGATGAACTTTGTAGGAAAATTTTAGTTTTGCTACCGACCGCCAGGGTCGCTGTTCATATTTTCATACAAAATAACTCGATGAATTGTACTTCACCTTCACGATGAAAATTCAAGCTAAGGGGTCTGACCCGCTTTACCTAAGTTAGCAGCCACTAATCAAACCTATTTTAATTCATTGATACAAGTGTTTTATATGAGGTTAAAAAGCGAAGAAGCGGTTGAATAGCGTCATTCAGTGAACGAGCTAGTGATTCAACCAAAAAGAAAATTAAACCAGATGCCTGCGACATATATAATATTTCATTATTTTTTCAATTTCAATTTCAATCCTTTATTGATAAATGACAATGGGCAGATTGGGACCACCCTCCAATAGCATTAAGACTAACATCGTTGGATAGGTCTCGTCAATAGGAATAACTTTTGCTATGACAGCTTTGTTGTCACAGTTGTCCGTTCAGAGATATATGACTTATAAGTTCCGATACTCGTCAGTTCATCTTACTGCTATTGGAGGCTGGACCACCCTCCAATAGCAGTAAGACTAACGTCGTTGGATAGGTCTTGTCAATAGGAATGACTTTTGCTTTGACAGCTTTGTTGTCACAGTTGTCCGTTCAGAGATATATGACTTATATAAGTTCCGATACTCGTCAGTTCATCTTACTGCTATTAGAGGCTGGACCACCCTCCAATAGCAGTAAGACTAACGTCGTTGGATAGGTCTTGTCAATAGGAATAACTTTTGCTTTGACAGCTTTGTTGTCACAGTTGTCCGTTCAGAGATATATGACTTATAAGTTCCGATACTCGTCAGTTCATCTTACTGCTATTGGAGGCTGGACCACCCTCCAATAGCAGTAAGACTAACGTCGTTGGATAGGTCTTGTCAATAGGAATAACTTTTGCTTTGACAGCTTTGTTGTCACAGTCGTCCGTTCAGAGATATATGACATATAAGTTCCGATAGGGGGTTAATTGAATATTTTCTTGGGAAGAAATATAATAGCACTGGTGATTCTTTAATTATTTATTATTTTATTATTATAATTACACTATCTACACTATCAGACGAGATCTGGGCATATTGGATAACAATAACTGACGATAAAATACAAAAAAGGCAGCGGTGGAGGTGTATTCTGACTCCAATAGCAGTAAGATGAACTGACGAGTATCGGAACTTATAAGTCATAATCTCTGAACGGACAACTGTGACCACAAAGCTGTCAAAGCAAAAGTTATTCCTATTGACAAGACCTATCCAACGACGTTAGTCTTACTGCTATTGGAGGGTGGTCCAGCCTCTAATAGCAGTAAGATGAACTGACGAGTATCGGAACTTATATAAGTCATATATCTCTGAACGGACGACTGTGACAACAAAGCTGTCAAAGCAAAAGTTATTCCTATTGACAAGACCTATCCAACGACGTTAGTCTTACTGCTATTGGAGGGTGGTCCAGCCTCCAATAGCAGTAAGATGAACTGACGAGTATCGGAACTTATAAGTCATATATCTCTGAACGGACAACTGTGACAACAAAGCTGTCAAAGCAAAAGTTATTCCTATTGACAAGACCTATCCAACGACGTTAGTCTTACTGCTATTGGAGGGTGGTCCAGCCTCCAATAGCAGTAAGATGAACTGACGAGTATCGGAACTTATATAAGTCATATATCTCTGAACGGACAACTGTGACAACAAAGCTTTCAAAGCAAAAGTTATTCCTATTGACAAGACCTATCCAACGACGTTAGTCTTACTGCTATTGGAGGGTGGTCCAGCCTCCAATAGCAGTAAGATGAACTGACGAGTATCGGAACTTATAAGTCATATATCTCTGAACGGACAACTGTGACAACAAAGCTGTCAAAGCAAAAGTTATTCCTATTGACAAGACCTATCCAATGACGTTAGTCTTACTGCTATTGGAGGGTGGTCCCAGCTCCCATATATTGTTGCCCATCCTCTTTTTACAATTTACACGTCATATTAAAGTATAATAAAAAGAGGGTACAGTATAAAAGTAAAGACTTACAAGTATACAGACGTCACACATTATAATTACAAATCATAGTTACAAAAACAGTTCTTAACTATACAGTAGCTACCTCATTGGCAAATGATACATTAGTGAAAAATTCACTAGTGGAGTAACAGGCCATACCAACCAACAACTTTTTGAGCTTGGCAATGAATACAGCGTCACTCGGGGCAGACTTAGGCCCGGGTCTCCTATTTACGCCGTAGTTCGCGTCCAGCGTCAAGCCGTAGGCCGCGTCACGATGCTCACTATAGAAATGTACTGATGCGGTCTCCCTCACACGGCGACGTTGGCGCGTAGATGCCGTAGGTAGGCCATAGGACGTTGATCGAAACGTTTACGTCAAAGTCGGACGCCGCATATAGCATAAAATAGGAGACCCAGGCCTTAATGTCACTAGGCAGAGCGTTGTACACCTTGGGGGCCAGCACACCCAGCGTCTTGTCGGACTTGGCGAGTCTCCTCGCGGGCGTGCACAGGCGGTGGCGCTGCCTAGTGTTTTGTTTATGTTGTGAGTGTCACCGATTGTTTGTAAGCTATTAAGATTCCGTCTCGCATACTTCGCTACCTCTAATATATAGAGACATGGCGCAGTTAGTATTTTGTACTTTACAAACAAATCTCTTGCGTGATGGTCCCAGGGAGTCCCAGCAATAATACGAACAGCTCTTTTTTGTTTCTTGAAAATTTTATAAGCATCAGCTGCATCACCCCACACGTCTATTCCATATGTTAGGATGGAGTGGAAGTAGCCGTAGTACGCTTTTTTTAAGTTTTCAAGTGATAAGCTAGGCGTTAGACGTGATAGGGCGAAGCAAGCCGATGCTAGCCACCAGTGTGAAGTTGGCAGCCTAAAGTTAGCAGCCTAAGTGTAGACGACCAAATTAAGTAGGTTACGATTTGTACCACACACATTATTCAAAATTAAGGCTAATTTCATATTACTAATAAATACAAATGTATAAAATAATGAAAATTTAAAACATCGAATGACAAAACCGCAAAATAAAAAGCACAATAAATTTTAAAAAATCTATTCTCCAAGAGTGGATGACGTTTCAACCACGAAGGAGTCGGAAAGCCACGACCAGACCTAGTTTAAATCGAAGGCTAGTTAAGTACCAACACCTGAAAGAAGTTTCATGAACATTGAAAGAGGATTACAGGTGTCAGTAAGAAGAAGAATGCTGAAATCTGGGGAAAAAATACATATTTCACAAAGTGTTTTAAAATTTTCAGCTGAAAATGCTGATAAGACCACAACGTCTGCTGGTTTTTATGATCGGCACTGATGATTGCTGAAAACCATTTTCAGGATTTTCAGCTCACATGAGTACCTCTCCAGTTATAGGTAAATAGGTATTTAGCGGCCTAAGTCGAAATATCACTTTTATACCCTCAGATACCCTAGAAGCAGGTGGAAAGCCACGACCAGACCTAGTCTAAATCGAAGGTTGGTTAAGCACCAACAGCTGAAAGAAAATTCATCAACATTGAAAATGGATTAAAGGTGTCAGTAAGAGGAAGAATGCTGAATTCTGGGGAAAAAATACATATTTCACAAAGTTTTTTAAAATTTTCAGCTGAAAATGTTGATAAGACCAATACGTTTGCTGGTTTATATGATTGGCACTGACGATTACTGAAAACCATTTTCAGAATTTTCAGCTCACATGAGTACCTCTTCAGTTATAGGTAAATAGGTATTTAGCGGCCTTAGTCGAAATATTACACTCATACCCTCAGATACCCAAGAAGCAGGTGGAAAGCCACAACCAGACCTAGTTTAAATCGAAGGTTGGTTAAGTACCAACAGCTGAAAGAAGTTTCATCGACATTGAAAGAGGATTACAGGTGTCAGTAAGAAGAAGAATGCTGAAATCTGGGGAAAAAATACATATTTCACAAAGAGTTTTAATATTTTCAGCTGAAAATGCTGATAAGACCACAACGTCTGCTGGTTTTTATGATCGGCACTGATGATTGCTGAAAACCGTTTTCAGGATTTTCAGCTCACATGAGTACCTCTCCAGTTATAGGTAAATAGGTATTTAGCGGCCTAAGTCGAAATATCATTTTTATACCCTCAGATACCCTAGAAGCAGGTGGAAAGCCACGACCAGACCTAGTCTAAATCGAAGGTTGGTTAAGCACCAACAGCTGAATGAAAATTCATCAACATTGAAAGAGGATTACAGGTGTCAGTAAGAGGAAGAATGCTGAATTCTGGGGAAAAAATACATATTTCACAAAGTTTTTTAAAATTTTCAGCTGAAAATGTTGATAAGACCAATACGTTTGCTGGTTTATATGATCGGCACTGATGATTACTGAAAATCATTTTCAGGATTTTCAGCTCACATGAGTACCTCTTCAGTTATAGGTAAATAGGTATTTAGCGGCCTAAGTCGAAATATTACACTCGTACCCTCAGATACCCAAGAAGCAGGTGGAAAGCCACGACCAGACCTAGTTTAAATCGAAGGTTGGTTAAGTACCAATAGCTGAAAGAAGTTTCATCAACATTGAAAGAGGATTACAGGTGCCTGTAAGAAGAAGAATGCTGAATTCTAGGGAAAAAATAGACATTTCCCAAAGTTTTTTAAAATTTTCAGCTGAAAATGTTGATAAGACCAATACGTTTGCTGGTTTATATGATCGGCACTGATGATTACTGAAAACCATTTTCAGGATTTTCAGCTCACATGAGTACCTCTTCAGTTATAGGTAAATAGGTATTTAGCGGCCTAAGTCGAAATATTACACTCGTACCCTCAGATACCCAAGAAGCAGGTGGAAAGCCACGACCAGACCTAGTTTAAATCGAAGGTTGGTTAAGTATCAACAGCTGAAAGAAGTTTCATCATTATTGAAAGAGGATTACAGGTGCCTGTAAGAAGAAGAATGCTGAATTCTAGGGAAAAAATAGACATTTCCCAAAGTGTATTTTTCACAAAAATATGTATTTTTCCCCAGATTTCAGCATTCTTCTTCTTACTGACCCCTGTATTCCTCTTTCAATGTTCATGAAACTTCTTTCAGTTGTTAGTACTTAACCAGCCTTTGATTTAAACTAGGTTTTGTCGTGGCTTTCCAACTGCTTCTAGGGGATTCATGAGGATTTCCACCTAAAATCTCAATAAACTTTGGGAAATGTATTTTTTTCCCCAGAATTTAGCATTCTCCTTCTTACAGGCACCTGTAATCCTCTTTCAATGTTGATGAAACTTCTTTTAGCTATTGGTACTTAACCAACCTTCGATTTAAACTAGGTCTGGTCGTGGCTTTCCACGTGCTTCTTGGGTATCTGAGGGTTTGAGTGTAATATTTCGACTAAGGCCGCTAAATACCTATTAACCTATAACTGAAGAGGTACTCATGTGAGCTGAAAATCCTGAAATGGTTTTCAGTAATCATCAGTACCGATCATATAAACCAGCAAACGTATTGGTCTTATCAACATTTTCAGCTGAAAATTTTAAAAAACTTTGTGAAATATGTATTTTTTCCCCAGAATTCAGCATTCTTCCTCTTACTGACACCTGTGATCCTCTTTCAATGTTGATGAATTTTCTTTCAGCTGTTGGTACTTAACCAACCTTCGATTTAGACTAGGTCTGGTCGTGGCTTTCCACCTGCTTCTAGGGTATCTGAGGGTATAAAAATGATATTTCGACTTAGGCCGCTAAATACCTATTTACCTATAACTGGAGAGGTACTCATGTGAGCTGAAAATCCTGAAAACGGTTTTCAGCAATCATCAGTGCCGATCATAAAAACCAGCAGACGTTGTGGTCTTATCAGCATTTTCAGCTGAAAATATTAAAACACTTTGTGAAATATGTATTTTTTCCCCAGATTTCAGCATTTTTCTTCTTACTGACACCTGTAATCCTCTTTCAATGTCGATGAAACTTCTTTCAGCTGTTGGTACTTAACCAGCCTTTGATTTAAATTAGGTCTGGTCGTGGCTTTCCAACTACTTCTAGGGGATCCATGGGGCTTTCCATCTAAAATCTCAATAAACTTTGGGAAATGTCTGTTTTTTCCCCAGAATTCAGCATTCTTCTTCTTACAGGCACCTGTGATCCTCTTTCAATGTTGATGAAACTTCTTTCAGCTGTTGATACTTAACCAACCTTCGATTTAAACTAGGTCTGGTCGTGGCTTTCCACCTACTTCTTGGGTATCTGAGGGTACGAGTGTAATATTTCGACTTAGGCCGCTAAATACCTATTTACCTATAACTGAAGAGGTACTCATGTGAGCTGAAAATCCTGAAAATGGTTTTCAGTAATCATCAGTGCCGATCATATAAACCAGCAAACGTATTGGTCTTATCAACATTTTCAGCTGAAAATTTTAAAAAACTTTGTAAAATATGTATTTTTTCCCCAGAATTCAGCATTCTTCCTCTTACTGACACCTGTAATCCTCTTTCAATGTTGATGAATTTTCTTTCAGCTGTTGGTACTTAACCAACCTTCGATTTAGACTAGGTCTGGTCGTGGCTTTCCACCTGCTTCTAGGGTATCTGAGGGTATAAAAGTGATATTTCGACTTAGGCCGCTAAATACCTATTTACCTATAACTGGAGAGGTACTCATGTGAGCTGAAAATCCTGAAAATGGTTTTCAGCAATCATCAGTGCCGATCATAAAAACCAGCAGACGTTGTGGTCTTATCAGCATTTTCAGCTGAAAATTTTAAAACACTTTGTGAAATATGTATTTTTTCCCCAGATTTCAGCATTCTTCTTCTTACTGACACCTGTAATCCTCTTTCAATGTTCATGAAACTTCTTTCAGGTGTTGGTACTTAACTAGCCTTCGATTTAAACTAGGTCTGGTCGTGGCTTTCCGACTCCTTCGTGGTTGAAACGTCATCCACTCTTGGAGAATAGATTTTTTAAAATTTATTGTGCTTTTTATTTTGCGGTTTTGTCATTCGATGTTTTAAATTTTCATTATTTTATACATTTGTATTTATTAGTAATATGAAATTAGCCTTAATTTTGAATAATGTGTGTGGTACAAATCGTAACCTACTTAATTTGGTCGTCTACACTTAGGCTGCTAACTTTAGGCTGCCAACTTCACACTGGTATGCTAGCCGTCCACAGGCGAGGTCAATGTGTGCCGACCAAGTGAGCGCGCTGTCTACCGTGAAGCCCAAGTATTTCACTTGGTCAACTTGTGGGACAGGTTGTCCATTACACATGACATCCAGATCGTGACCTCTCACTCTTCTTAGTTGGAAGTGCATAATGTTAGTTTTCTCCACATTGAGAAGCATCCCATTCGCACCAAACCAATTAGCGAGTGACGCCATTACCTTGGTAATTTTGTCTTTTAGTTTTATTAACGGCTGCTCTGCGGCTGGTCATGGTGCCATAGAAATTTGGTCATTCTCCAGTAGTACATCCTAATCCCAACTAATATTATAAATGCGAAAGTAACTGTGTCTGTCTGTCTGTCTGTCTGTTACTCTTTCACGCCAAAACCTCTGAACGGATTTGAATGAAATTTGGCACATAATTATAGTAGGTGTATATAGAACTTGGCAAAAGAACATAGGCTACTATTTATCCCGGAATTCCCACGGGAAAACAGTCGAAGCGAAGCTCGCGGGCACAGCTAGTAGTTAATAAATACGTTATGAATTTAACCAAACTTCTGAATTTTAGTTTTAATTTGTTTATTGCGATTATCTTTTCAGTGGAATAACATATCATGTTCAGTAGTTGTAGTCAAGCTATCATCATTTTTATTTTCTTCTTGGTCTGGGGGGGGCCCTGTCTCATATTGTTTCTCGACGTCCTGCATAGCCGCTAGCAGGTCAGCTGTAGTCTTAAACGATGCTATTGTCTCTTTCACGAAGTCTCTGCAAACATAATTTGATGAGAGAAGAGTTCCAGAGAGGAGTATGAAAGCCAAAGGTACACATCATACCTACCTCTCCCTGCAGAAGTGTAGGTAAGTACTTAACTATATTATATGCCGAAACAGAAGGGCTTACCGCTAAAAGCGATAGCGCATATTGGCTAGTGGATAATCCATTTTGTTGGCTTCGGCTATGAATACTAGCTATACCTAGTGTTTGTCACCGTGGTGAAAGAATTGGCCAGTCAGATTTGCTTCTGTCGTCGTTGCCCAGGCTACTTGAAGTCTAGGATTACTTGGCCACCTCAAAAAGGCGTTTTCCTGTACACACCTGAAGTAGAAAGCCTTGATGAAGACGGCTGGCTGGTACTCATCGCCGCACTGCTCGGGGCCGAAGCTCATGATGCCCATCAGCTGGTTCTTCTGCACTGCCGGGGCGCCCGCGTCGAACTGGGAAGAGGTGAACGAACGAACGAACGAATGAACGAACATGTGAACGTGGGAAGAATGATTGAAGAAAGCTTATTAAGCGAAGTATAGTGCCACAATCTTATCTGTTCCGGTGGTCAAAATGTGCAACAACGAGACGTCATTGTCATACGTCATTTCATACTCTGTGCGTTATTTGAGTTGTCAATTTCTGCGAAGAAGCTGACGCTACGTTATTTAATTTGTTTTGTGATTTTCTGGGTGAAATACTGCCAAAAACGCTATAATGTGATGCAAGAAAAGTAGTACTATATATATTGGCTTTTATGCAGGAAGAATAACGTATTCAGGCGCCTTTAATTCCGTTTGAAAAATTGGAAGAACGAGTTGCAGCGGCTACAGGTTAGTGTTGCCAAATATGACGAATAATTTTACCCATACATACTCCATGTAATTTTATGAAATATTTTCCCGAGAGGCCCGTGCCCCAGCAGTGGGGACGGGATGGGTCGTGGTACTCGTGATGAAAAGTATATAATCTTTATTTTTCATTGGTTACAGGTGTGAGGACGTGACATGATACTTTAAATCTTAGGCAATGTACCAAGAAGAATTTCGCGCACCTGCAGCGATTTTAGACGAAATAATGATGCTTTATGACATGTCATTGTTTTCCCAACTTATCAAGTGTTGGCTGAAAGAAATTGCTTTTTAGCAATTAGCCTTGGGAAGGAGACCCGTGCCCCAGCAGTGGGGACGTGATGGGTCGAGATGATGATGATGATGATGAATTAGCCTTTGCACACTGTCTGAATTTTTTTTAATTGTATGCTTTTGTTTCTTGTTACTTTAGAAAATGTAAAATAAAGTGTTCAAAAATAATACTTAATTAATAGTTTTTTTTAAGTCTATCTATCTCGTTATTCTCACGACCCACATATATTACCTATACCATTGTAATCTAGATTTAATCTCCTATATCAGAAGCAGAACATAATCAGAACTAATTTTATTTCTGTTCGCCGTGGACAAATTTTCCATACAACAAATGTCGTTTGATATATTATATCCACTTGCATTTACTATCGACCCTATATTTTGATTTATCTATGCTTATGAATGTATTAGATTTTGCCTATTTCTGGTTTAAAATTATAACAATAGGTAATAGCAGAAATGCATTGTCGTTTAAACCAGAAATAGGCAAAATTTTATCGATGGCATCACTGGATTCCATGACAGCGACGTCGCCACCGGAACAGATAAGATTGTGGCACTATACCTAATATAATGCAGGCCGAAGTGACAGCAGGCTGGTTATTATGTGCTGCAGGAGTGTACGACATACGTTAACGTAACATGGGTTGCCCTACAGCCAGCTGGACTGATGACCTTAAGCCACTGACAGCAGGGTAGTCGGCAGTGGTTTGATGGGGAAGGCCGACATTGTTGTGGCACTTACGATAATTAGCTGATGATGTACAAACACACACATAGCCCGTAGTACACTGGAGTGTAATTTTTGCCATAATCTCCACGTTTGGTAGGCGGGTTAAATATCTGCCCTGGCCAGAGATCGTACCTGAGACCATACCGGTTGTTGGTGCCTAATAATCATCATCATCATCACTTACCAAGCAAGCATCCCTAGCGCCCTGTCTCATAGAAGCACAGAACAAGTCCTTGGTAAAGCGGAACCCGTGGACCAGCTGGTAGGCGTCTGCACAGAACGGCTGCGAGCGCACCTTGAGGCGCGTGGTGGCCAGCCCGCCGGGGGGGTCCTTGAAGGACGCTCCGGAACCCTGGAGGGGGGACATTAAAGACTGGAGTAGCTACCGTATGACGCGTGGGCAGGCGAGGTGATGAAGAGCAAGGAACAGGATCATTTGAGATGATGAATATGTTAGCAGGGGCGCCAAATCCGCGACATTGCGCGTACGCCAAGCTAGCATGGACTGCTACTCTTGCTGAGTGTTGCTTGACCAAATACGCTTTTTAAGAGAGTTGTCATGCAAAGCAAAGAGTTATAAATTCATAGCAGTTAGCACCGAAAATTCGTATTCCGTAACGGGTGACCCTTCAGCTGCTGCGAAGAATCTGAATAATGAGGCATTTAGTGGTGTCATTTCATTTCCTACAGAATCTCTAAGGACAAGTGGATAAGCTGGTGCTCGGTAGATGCTCCAAGTAGCTACAAAGGGAGAAGCTGATGGTAGATGCTGAACGTACCTTGACCGCGCCCCACCCGGTCACCGCGACGAAGCTCTGCGCAAACGGCTCCCGCGTGCCATCGTAGATTTTTATCAAGTCCACGTAGTTTGAAAACTCTGGAATTAATAAAAAAACATTCTGGAATTAATAAAAGTTCAATAGAATAGTGCTCTTAAGTGATTTAAAGTCTGTTGTTTTAAAACACTTCTTAGTAAGAGAACTACTGGTACTGAACCCTCCAAGGCGTCTCCGTCATCTACATAGAGTGACCTATAGCCTAATAGCCTACGCTGCCGCTGCGTGTGTGTGCCGTGTTAGACACTGCTTCGAAATAAAACTTAAATTCTTCAATGGTGAAGCAAGTGGCATTTTTACCGTGCTATTAACTCCTATGAATTCTTCGGGGCATCTTGCGGTATTCGTCTATTGCGGTAAGGGCGCGCGAAACCTCTCCTCTCACTCACCCATTAGTGCCACATAAAGCCGCATTTTTTCATTTATATACACTTCTACAGGGTGTTGCATAAAGGGTATACTAACTTACTAAGGCGAAAGGGGGTCATTCTGAACCACTTTTGTTTTACGATTTTTGGAAATTCGAGATTAATATAATCGTGTTCCATAGAAACTTTGTTGGTCACGTGACTTTTTACTTTACTTTAAACTCGTAGAACAAAATTTGTTCAAAATGACCCCCCGAGTCACCCCCTTTCGGTTTAGTAATATACCCTTTCTGCAACCCCCTGTAAACCATGACTAAACCATACCCAAGTTGGCATCAAGCTTCAGCAGCGCCACGTCAGCGTGCGGCACGGGCTCCTCCTCAAAGCGAGGGTGTCTGACGGCGCCGGCCACCTCCACCAGTCAGTATACTTCACCAAGTCCTATCCTTGCCTCAAGGCGTTTGGGATACTCGTTTTACCTACCACTCCACCGCTAATAAGCCCATTGCAAAATGGGCGCTCTCCAAATCCTCTCTTATCATTCGTCCATCAATTCAACTGACGTGTATAGATGGCCGCCATTTTGATTTTCACTACCATAAAACATAACTAAACCTTACCCAAATTGGCATCAAGCTTCAGCAGCGCCACGTCAGCGTGCGGCACGGGCTCCTCCTCGAAGCGAGGGTGTCTGACAGCTCCTGCCACCTCCACCAGGTGCCCGCCGTCAGCCGCTGACGCGCTGCCCACGCGCGCCTTCACGGCTTCGCCCAGATGCTTCGTTGGAGACATGGGGAGGACGCTGACGGGAATACAGGGTGTAAATTATGCATGTTATGATTTTTGATAGTCTACCTTCATATGGATTAGTTACATAGCTGGCTAGAACTAAGGTTACGAACATGCTTACGTTGTTAGTTCTTTCAATCCGAGTATTCTTAGAGGACAAAATAAGATTTTTAACGCAGATATCTTCTCTGCCTCATAATTCTATTTAGGTTTACTTTGTAGTCGTCTTTCTTTGGTTTAAAGGTTCGGTGCAAGCAGACAGGGTAGGCAGATAGCCTTGTTTCTGATAGCTGCTTCCCGTAAATTTTGTAAACGTTATTCAAGATGTGTGTGGCTGACTGTACCTACTTAGGTACTTTTCTTCTATCTCTCAACACTCCCTAGAATGGAATAATTATACTTAATGGACTCCCTTTCTCCCAAATAACCATACATAACCCATACTAATTAAGGCAGTGCGCAGCAGTCACTATCCAGTTGACATCCACGATGGCGCCCGCGCACCAGGGCTGGTCGTGGATGAGGATCAGAGCCATGTACGGGAAGTTATTTGCAAAAAACATCTCCTACGCAACTCGCACGTAGCACAACCGTGTGTGTATTACATAGAAGTGGTGACCGCGCGGCCAAGCTTTAAGAATAAGCTTCAACGTAACCCAGCAGGCGTTTCCCCAATAATTCTTAAACTTCTCTTCTATCTCTTGACTCTCTCTGTCCCACAAATAACCAAAAACACCCATACTAATTAAGGCAGTGCGCGGCCGTCACTATCCAGTTGACATCCACGATGGCACCCGCGCACCAGGGCCGGTCGTGGATGAGGATCAGAGCCATGTACGGGAAGTTTGCTGTGGAAGACAGCTTGGTGTTGAGGACTTGCTTGTTCTTGTCTTTAGGGCTGGAATGAAAATGGTGGTGAGAATGTTGAGAATGAAGGATGCAGAAACACTTAATTATTTCTTACTAGCTGTTCCCGCGAGCTTCGCTTCGCCTTAAAAAGTTTTCCCGTGGGAATTCCGGGATAAAAATAGCCTATGTTCTTTCTCAGGGTCTAGAACATATGTATACCAAATTTAATTCAAATCCGACCAGTAGTTTTGGCGTGAAAGAGTAACAGACAGACACAGTCACTTTCGCATTTATAATATTTGTTAGGATTTAACCGACTTTGAAGGAGAGGTTCTCAATTCGTCTGTATGTTCATAGGTAAGGATCGTATCAACTGTGCTACGATAAACTCGTTTAATGAGCGTTCCACCAATCACAGGCCCTATTTCTGTCGATATAGTGACGTTTATCTACGTCTATAACGAACCCGTGTAGCGCCAGCAGAAGGGCTAGTACGGGGCGCATTTAAGACGTTACAAGAGTTTTGCATCGCGCTCACTCACATCGCGCAGCCTCAAGAGCGAGTGCGACGGAGAACTCTTGTCACGTCTTAATAGCGCTCTGTGCTACAGATTGAATTAAGTAATAAGAAAACAAATGACACTCACGGATCCAGAAACTTCATGGGATGTGTGTCCCGTATCCTCCCGATGGGTCGCTCCACGTTCCGTCTCGTTTCAGGAGTGATGACGTCATCCGAGTCTTTGAGTTGAATTTGTTGTCTCGCTTCAGGCGTGATGACGTCATTCGAGTCTTCGTGTTGAAGTGGTTGAAACTTTACGTTTACGTTTACTAAAAAATGTACTGTTACTTATTCGAAAATGAACCATCCATGTTATTAACTTTAGCTACGCAGTTAACTGGTTTAGTACCATGTAATTCAATTTACGGTTCACTTTCAGCAGCACTAAATAGGTACCTATACTATGTGTATATGTGTACTATGTGTATACATACAAATGTCCGTAAGTACGAGTATTTTTGAAGACTT
This sequence comes from Plutella xylostella, assembly GCF_932276165.1. NCBI lineage: Eukaryota > Metazoa > Arthropoda > Insecta > Lepidoptera > Plutellidae > Plutella > Plutella xylostella. Next base: position 7,379,877 of record NC_064000.1, on the reverse strand, counting down.
ATCTATGAAATGCTTACCTATCGGGCTCTAGATTGGGATCAAACCCGGATTCTCTGCACAGCATAATTATACAACATATTGTATGCAAGATGTTGACTAGAAAGGCGGTTAAGTACCTACCTACGGGTTTTTTTACTTGTCTATGGAAACGTTTATCGTGATCTAGCTTAGGATCGAACCTGGCTTCTGCCTAACGCACTTCAGTGATCTAGAAGCCATATCCTGCATAGACTTTAGTGAAGAAGATTTCTTACCATCTGTCGCCCTCAAAACAGAAAACACAGTGCATAGAACCAGAAATAAACAATCAAAGGACATAATCGTAAGTTAATTACTCTACGGTAACTAACATATTTCATGAAAATGTTGGTTGAGGCACCACATGCTGGAAATTTTAATTTTTATGACATTTTTATCGCATAACATTTTATAGTTTGTCGTTTTTATTGATTTGTTTGCTACTTTTTATGAGTAAGGTGGCTCACACACTGAATTGCATCACGCTGCGTTTTGCGTGAATTCATATACAACGCTTGAACGTACGTAGATATTCTTGTTCTGTTTGTTGGACTGTGCGTGTTTTCTATATAAACGGAGTAAGTATCTTTCTCAAAGCAACGTTTGAACACGCATTCACGCAACACGCAACGTGATTCGATGCAGTTTGAGACCCATCTAAGTCTGCAAGTTTGAAATAGAAGTTTGAATTCGAATGATAAACAGTGTTATGAGTTGGACGATTGTCCGAAATCGATGCATTGATTCTTATGTGCGAAATTTGTTCCATGGAGGTAATACCTATTGTTGGTTAAAATAACAATAACGTCAGATAATACTTAGTAGAGTCTTTATTTATAATAATTTTACAGTAAAATGTGCATTAAAATAATTTTATTAATATTCTCATATATCCTTTACATTTTAGTCTTTTATTCATAAAGTTTTAGTAATTTATAAAAAGGAATTCCTTATTCTTAATCACAATAATTAAAGAAAGCAACATAAACATGAAATACCTACCTACCTAATAGGTAATTTATAAAGCGTTAGGGTTTCTTAACTTTTTAACATTAAAATGACTAACTTTATTACGATTAAGGTGAAAGTAAAATGGTATTGGTAACATTAATCAGAATAAAATAGGTTTTAATGGCACGTTGTAAGAAAGCATTATTTATATAGGTATGTATAATAATATTATGATTGATTCTTATATTTTTATAGCACCACATTATAGTTACGGGAAAATACTTAATTTTAACAAAATCAAGCATTAAAATAAACATAAAAAAGGAATGTAAATTTTAACGAACTCTAGTGTTAAGTTCTGGTTTTTTATTTTTATTCGACAAATTGAACCAGCCAGCCTTTTTATTTTTATCCTTGGGCATGGATATCGATCTTGACAGCCGCTCGCGTTCGTTTTCTCTATTCAAAATTTCGTTCGATTGGCTTTTCTTATTCTTCGTCCGCGATAGTGTTGTGCTCTGCACACTTTCGGTTCTCCTCTCCGGTTTTCGGTTTAGTGTTGTGCTGGAGTTAGTAAGGCGACTGCTTGGAGGTCGTCTATTCAGCGTGGTCTGGCTGTATGATTTCTTTTTTTGCAGTGTGGACTCTCTGTCGTCAGCCAGGTTTTTGTTGGACGAATACTTTTTAATAGGTTCCTTCTCCTTAGGTTTCCGTGGTTTCTGTGCGTAGTGGACGTCGTGTTGGTCCCCGTAGTGCTTGGGGGTCCACGGGGCGAAGATGGAGAAGGTTTTCTGGGTGGTTCGTATCTGCATGTTGGACGAGTTCACGGATGACACGTCGTCGCGGGAACGGTTCTTGCCGAGACGACCAGGGTCTGGGATGTCGCCAACTGGAAATAATATTATGCCATTAATAGTTACTTAAAAAGACGTTATTTTCTAATAGTGCGTTGAAAGAAAGTTAATTAAGTATATAAAACAATTCTTAGGTTAGCTGATGCATAATGGTTGTCAAACAAAATGACATCAGACTGCAGACTGAATGAGTTTTTTTTATAAAGGACCAATGAAACTACAGTTTGAACAAACTAACCAGTAGTGGCGTGCAGGTAAACCACGCTCCGCTGTGATTGGTGGCTCGAGTCTCCCTCTGTGCTGCTCTCTCCTGATAGGTTGGCGGGCGTGCGGCGACGGTGCCTGCTGCAAGGAGATGGGATTTATTACATTAATTACTTAATGATGGGATATCCAAGTTAATACGGGCTTCATCAGATGCTGTAACAGCAACAATGTTAATTATAAGTAGATCGAAAATAATGAAGGATTTTGATAGTGTCATCCATTCCGATGCAGCTACGGCGACTACTGATAGTTATTCAGGCTTCATTGGTGTGCCCTCTTTGTATGATCAAGAACTACCAATTAAAACCAACCAAAATAAATAACACGATAGATCATGAATTTCAAAGGACTGAGTAGAATTTGATTAAGTTAATCAAACAAAAACAACCTTCAAATAGCTCATAAATAAACTCACGTGGCATCCCTGCTGAGCTCCTGCTTACTGCTCCTTAGTTCGGACGAGCTGCCTCTGTCTTCCAGCACCCTTTCCCTGCTGCCTGGTCTCCTGACATCCTGCTTACTGCCCTTCAGGGTCTTCGAGCTACTATGACTCCTACTGCTGCGCTCATAAGGACTTATCGGCGGCTTTAGCTCAACCCTCCTTCCGATATGACTTTCATTCTCTGAATTGCTGTGGATCTCTGAGATGTTGTGGAGGTTCCGCTTGTGGTATTGTCTCCTGTCCTTGTCTTCTCTATGTAGGTTGGAAAGAGACGAACTCTTGTTTGAGAGCACGCTTCGGTCTACCTCGTCCAATCCGGTGCTGGAGTTTGAAGTCGTTTTGCGGAGGAGGGTGTGGCTTCGTCCTGTAAATTTATGGAAGCTTGGTAAATTTGTGTACGGATTGTATTACTGATTTTCCTATGGCTAAGGGATACGTCCACATAAGTTCAATATAATAAAGAATATGTCCGCCTCATAAATAAGGGACTTGGAGTAATCTCCCGTGAATATCAAGCTTCAGATTGTATCCAGTAAAAAGAGTGATTTGGGAGACTGCAATATGCTATACCAAGAGTGCATAAACATCATCAATCATCATGAGATATAGCACTTTAGACAAAGCTTTCAATTTGCACAGAAGTTCCATTCGATTTTTTCAGTTACACTTTTTCTACTACACTCGTGAGGAATGGAAAATTCAAGTGACATATGAAATGGCAATGGCAGATATAACTTTTTCACTCGCGAGTATAATAATAACTGGACTCCCTAAAAGTACATGAATACATTAGCTACCTGAAGGATGGCTGCGGCTCTTGGACACTTGCTGCTTGGTGTAGGTATCGCTGTCCTGGTCGGTGTCTCCGAAGAAGCGCAGGTTCTTGGCGGGCGAGTTGAGCGGCTTGGTCGGCTTGGACCACGGTTTGCGGGACGACTCGTCTTCGGTGTGTGCCTCGGTGTCTTTTGTCACCTGATAGGGATGTAAGATGAGCAATTCTATTTGTGGAAGGATTTTAAGGCAAAAACGACGCATTTTATCTATTAGATAGGTACATATTACATATCATCAGTCCGTAATTGTCCATTGCTGAACTCAAGCATCCCCCCTTTTTCGGTAAATTTCAGATGAATCTGCTATACACCGAGATATGGCCTCCAAGGATTTCCACCACCACCACATAGTCCTCAGCCTTTCCCACACAACCACTACGTGCTACCTGTTTTGCTTGTCTATCCAGCGCGCCAGACAGCATCGCATGCTAAGCTTGGTTATTCATCATCTCCACTCAGGTGGTCAGACCATGGAGCTGGACAGTATCCTACGCTACGTTTGCCTCTTCATGGTCTCCACTCGAGACCTCGTTCACTCAACTGATCCTCAGTTATTCTACAGGTATCACCCATGTTTCCTTATTGACTACCTTTAGCCACATACCTTGCTGCTCTTATTCCTCTTCCTCGTGAGGCGGTCGAGGCTCTTGAACCAGTTGGAGGGCGCCGGCGGGGGCGCGGCGAGGGGCGGCGGGGAGGGCGGCGGGCTCGGCGTGGCGAGGCGCCGGCGACCGCGGTACTTGGCCGCCTGGAAGACAATGGAGCATGGTTAGAAATGGGTATCGTGAAGGATATGTATATTATCATGCAAGAAGGACATAATGGCTGCTTTAACATGTCGGTGACAAACACTAGAGCTAGCCTAGGATCACTGTGGCGAAATGATAAGCCGGTCGCTTCTTCAAAACTGCAACCACTTCCTTTTTGGAGCTGCACAAGACGCCCTTAGACGGCCTTAGCTTAAAGCCTAGCTAAAGAGTATCCTATAACTATAAACTGTACCTACGTTATATTCGTCAGACGCACCGTGGGCGGTCAGCGACCAGCAGCGACTGGCTGATCATTTCACCACAGCTAGGCTGGCTTAGGCCAGTGTACACACGTACTATTTAAAAGATGAAATATTTAGGATAATCGCAGAGAGAGGTTATTAAATTTAGTGGAGTCTTGTGTCGAATCGTCCGAATGAAGTAAGACTATTAGTATCCTCGGACAAGTTGATATAAAAACTGAAAACTTTGGAACACTTGGAAAATACAGAGTGCAGAGCAATTTTAAAAGAACAAACCAGTGTAATTAATAAATTATTAACTGCCGAAATGCATTCGCGATGACGTTCCTTCTCTTAATATGGCAAGATCGACGGGCTTGTTCGAAGTAAGTGTATGGAATTAAATTTAAGTGCCCAAGTTGACTCAACTGATGACGTCATCATAACCTTTCTTTTGATCGGGCCTTAAGGCCAACGCTTCGACAATGTCGGCTATTGATTGGTTATAATTAAAGGTAATGGCTCAGGCTTAAGCTTCAGAGCCAAGGCACTTCCTACGATTATATTCGGAAGATGGACGTCGTCTAATAGTTTAGTTATTTATTTGTCAGCCCACGTGCATGCGAGTAGATGGATGAATAATTGATAATCATGCTCTAAGTTTTTAATTGGACATAGTTTATGATTTTATAATAGGTAACTTTGAGATTTTGTACGTATTCGTTTCCGCCATAAGATGTAAGATTATCATTATTTTCTTCAGTAAAAAAGGGGTGTAACACAAAATAACAGATGGATAATTAGTAGGGTATAGTTACTTCAATGAATGCTTTCTAGCTCTAGTCAATCCAAATCGCAATGCAAACAAAGGTAGGTACCACATCGAGTTGATCCCCGCAAACAATGCACATCTTACGCATCACAATTAAAACCTCCTTTGCGACCTCAGAACAATCCCAGGGTCGGTCCTGCAGGCTGCACCCACACAGATGGACCATGGAGGTCGACCACTGTGCCAGATGGCGTGCGGCCTCCGCGGACCAAGCCTGGCGTGACCTCCTTAAACAACGCAGATATTTTTGGAAAAAAAAGAAGAGGCGATGGCGGGAAATTGAGTGATGCGTTGGCATTGCAGTTTATTATTGTTGCATTACGTTCATTTCCTGTGTGTAATGATGCGCGATTGTTCTTAAATGTGAGTAAAATTTGCAATTAAAAATACTAGAAAGGGATTTTTGGTAGTATTTAATTATAGTGTACCATAAAGATGGCCTAAATACACTTCCAAGAATAAATTAAACTTACTTAATTTTATGGCGCACCGTGTGTTTTATTTTACAGTTGTGAATGTGTTAAACGCCTAATTTCATTAATGATTTATGAATGAATGCATTATAAAACATATTCATGGAAGCATCAACATAAAGATCGTAATCTGATTTGAATGATGTCAAGAAGATGGTAATCAAAATATTTATTCGGACTTCGGACAAAAAAGGTAGATATAGGGTTGCCAAGAGTCTTTTTTTAATTATCATTAAGTAATTAAAACGATTTTAATAGGCACTGGTGCATTGCTGAAAACTGAAGGGGTTCCGTCCGCGAGTCACCCGCTTTTCGCTGTAGGTACTTACATTTTTACTCACGTGATAGGTCGCGAGCCGTATCGCCGTTTTTGAATGAGTACAATGCACTGAAGTTGTCGGGTAAGTGGGCAACCTGACTGTCAGATGTTTTCATCCGAAGGCTAGTCTGACTAGACTTAACGACTGCTGCCAAAGCAGCAACCGGGACCCACGGCTTAACGTGCCGTCCGTCCGAAGCACGGAAGCGTCCAGAAAAGAACCATTTGAAATCGGTCACCCATCCAATGGCTGACCATGCCAGTTGTTGCTTAACCTCAGTGATCAGTTACGATCACTGAAGCCAGCTCGACTACGGACGCTTCTACCAATATTCCGACATATTATAGTATTTATAGGCTCTGGGAAGAAGCTCCATAATCTACCTAATAATTTTTTACAGTTTAAAATCTGTGTTAAGTAGATTATAGTCCGGTAAACTTTGCAAAAGAAATTAGCTGTTTCGTTTCGAGCTCTAAGCATTTCGGTATACGTTTAAGTATACCGTTGGCTATAGGTGTGAAGTGTAAGACATGACATCATGCGACATTGACCCCTGCGGCTATTGAACTAAGACCCAACACACACCAAACCCGCTCTTCTTACATGAGGAACTAAGCCGAGATTTGCTTGCGACTTTTGTTATCTTAAAAAAGTTTGCACAGGTCCAAATTAAATTTGAAGCTTTTAAAAGGAAATAAGTCTCTTGTTACTTGATATTTAGTTTTATGTTTGCGGTAAGTTGACGAATTGCGAAGAGTTTTTTTGACGTTATCGCGCAACTGGTTTGTGTATCTCCGCACTGGGTTCTACCTTTTTTGGCATAAGTTTTTTTTGCCTAATCTCGTATTGCATAGTAACGTTTGGTCAAAGTCTCGTTACGCCGAAAATCGTATGGCATAAATCTCGTTTAGTAAAAAGTTATTTCGCATAACATTGTTTAGCCTAATAATGGTATGGCCAAATCTTGAATAGCCTAATAATGCTATGGCATAGGTTTATACAAAGTAATAATATTCGTTTGGCTTTAACTTTGACGGAGCGTCTCCCTACATAGCGCAAACTGGTGCCTTGTATTGTTTCCGCTGTTTGGAAAACGCTCCGCTCCGCTTCGCTGCGCTCCGCTTTGGTTTTGATGAACATGTGCACCTAACACGCTCCTCCTCGCTTTTCTCGTCGTCGCACCTATTTTTAGGTTTCGATCTCATGGGGTTTGTAATAATTATATTAGTCGTTAACTTTCGATTTTTTGATCATACAATATCGTAATTTTCGGGATGTAGGAGAAAAATACCACAATTTGTACATTTACTACATACTTAATATATTATTTATTAAGATAACATTAGGAGAAACAAGATTATACATAGGTTATAGACGAACATAAATTTGAGCAAACGAAACTTAGGTGTTTAAAGATTGTGCCTAAAGAGTTTTAGACGAAACGAGCCTTATGCCACATAAGTCTTGGCAAAGTGATGGTTCGGCCAAAAAAGTTTAGACCATACGAGTTATGCGAAATGAGTTTTGGTCAATAAAGATTATGCCAGATGAGCGGAACCCCCGCACTGACATCTATTCTGTCTGGACATAGGCTGATATCGCTCTCAAGGACTTAAGTTATGTCCCGAATCTTGGGGCAGCAAATGCCATGAGCAATGAAAAAGTTCCATTGACCAAGTTCTATAGCACCAAATTACTACTAAACGTCAGCAATATTGAAGAACATTTAACACAACATCACAAATCACCAACTAAAACGTAAAAAATTGAGTTCAAATTTTAAAATGTTTAAAATAAATGGGGTCATAGTGTCGGCATTTTGTAATTAGATCTTTTTCATTGCTCGCGAGCGTATATTGCCGTAAAGAAGTTTCTGTTCCTTCTCTATTTTCCTACAAGTTTAGGTAGGTGCAGGTACTTACACCCCCACAGAGAATAGAATAGAATAGAATAGAAGCCCTACTTTATTCCTACCACTGTTAATTATGAATGAATTTTATTACATACATTTATCAAATAGAATTTAATGAGAAAAGCACGGGAAAGTATAGTGACACTCGTATATACATATATTATTATGAGAATTTACATAAAACTACTGGTTTTACGTGTATTTTGTAAAGTAATTTTATAGACGTTGTTAACAAAATATTTTTAGCTCAATTAGAATGGTCGTGTTGGGAGACATACATTCGCTTCTTAGTTTTGGAATGTGTAAATAAAAATAAGCTCCGAATGTTGCTGAATAGATTTGGATAAAACAATAAACTTTTTTAAACCGAGGTACGGGTTTTGCGATTTAGGGAAACGAAAAAAAGTTTAGATTTTCTTCTGTCATCTGCAAACAGTACAGACCTATCTTTCAAAAATTTGAAAACGCACGTATAGCAAAATTACGAATTATTTCATACAATTTGGGTAGTACGTAGTACCTACTTATCCTGATTGTAGACGAATGCCATTTTGAAGACATTTTAAACACACTCCATTGTGTTTTGACATTCAAGCGGCTCCCTTGTATATCATTATTGTTTGGTTATGCATCATTCGATGAACACTGACTGACCTATTGCTTTTAGTTAGACGAACAACACATAGGTGCAGAAATGTTGGATTTGGTACTTTCATCTTCTGGTAGTGGTGACAACTAACTAACTAACTAGAAGGGACGAACTAGAAGGGTTGTCACTGTGGTAAAAATATTCGTGCGCCTATGTCGCTTTCAGTCATCCAGAGTCTGATAGCTTTGTGGCACAAATACACTCACGGGCAATGAAAAGGTTCCACTGTGAAAAGCACCAAATTACTCCTAAACTGAAAAGGCTAGCTAATGACGCCTTCTGCAAAATTGAAGTAGGTACACTAATTAATTAAAAGTTTGAAAAAAAAATGAGTTGTTTGGTGTCGGCATTTTGTGAGTGGAACTTTTTCATTGCCAGTGAGTGTAGGTATATTTGCGAGTGAAATAGGACTCATAGGTTTCTGACGGAAACATCTTTTAAAAGCAAACACTAGCACATTCTCTACGTTTTCTATGAGATTATGCAACGAACAGAGCGAACCCTCTGTACCTATTTACATGGGTATGTATCTAACAAACATACTCTATGCATAGACTCAGTTTGCATACATACCTCATGTGCTTGTATAATTTATTAGCGAAAGAGTACTCACTGCTTTGTGATGTGAATGTGAGCAATGATATCTGTTTCTTAAGAACGTTTCATGTTTAGCCAATCCCCATTTCTCAAGAGATCAGATACCTACCTAATCTAGGTATCTATATTTCGTGGAACACCGAACAATATCTACAGGGTGTTGCAAAAAGGAAACTAAGCCGAAACCTACACGTGCATCATGGTATATCTAAGCCCGAAACTGAAATCAGAATTTCAAAATTCGCGAAAAACAACACCACCCACCACGCAATTACTACCGAAGTAATTGCGTCTCGGTGACATATTACAAGAGATAGAGAAGGATTTGTCAGTGGTCACCGTGGTGCAAGGGTTGGACAGTCAGTAGCGTCAGTCGCTGACTTATAGAGCTTCCACTATGTTATTGTATTTTAGACGTTTCCTTATGTCTGGTAAGTCAATTTGGTTTTCCTTTGCAGTCGTCAAATAGGTATGTATGGGATTTCGAATGTCAAAAACGAATAATACAGGATGTTGTCATGCTGCACATGTAGGTTTCGGCTTAGTATACCCTTTTTGCAACACCCTGTATAATGGACTGAGTATAGGTAATTAGAGTGTTCGACTCATATCCAACGAAGGACCGGCAATGTCGGGGGACAATCGTGGCGTGGGACGCCCTTCAGTTCGCTGTGGTTGCGTGATAGATGAAGACCGTGGACATAGTGTTTTAGCCTCCGTAGAAGCTACTATTATTATGGTGGTCTTTCATTCTCGTTTCTTTTATTCATTTGCTCTAAAGTAACATAGGTATTTAGATTTCATAATTACTTATTATAATTATTAATTAGTCATTGTTGTAGATGACGAATCATTACTAAGTAAGTAGGTATGTAGATAACTACATACATGGCATCTACCTACATACATAATATATATATATATATATATACCTACTTAGTCACCAATATTCAACAGGATGTCATCATGTCATGTCATCAACCTGTGTTTGGTTAGCTCTAATGGCAATGTTCATAGAATACATAAGAAGGTAGGTGAGTACTTGTAAAACAGTATTGATTTTAAAATTCATATTACATCGCATCGCACGTAAGATTCATGTTATAGTTATAGCCCATAAATGTCACAGTCAAAACCTCAAGTTATTTATTCGATCGAGTGATAAGTATCTGCGTGATTGGCATTTTATAACTGGCGAAATATACTTAAATTGCCTGCAGCAACATCCATTTATGTATACCTTTATACACATAAAATGTAGGTATATGCGATATGTTAGTTTGTATAGTTATGGACGGTAAAATATTATGTATAAGCATTGAACATGAACACATCAGTTGCACAAGCAAAGAAAGAATAAAGCAGGTACAGATGATTTAAAAAAAAAATTGTAGGTACTACTAGATAAACAATACGTTTTGCTAGATACCTTGTGCAGTAGCCGGGTTTTAATAAAAGCTTGCAAAACTACAACTAACCCAACTATTGGGCAACAGTAACTGTCCAAAACATTTGAAAGTGTCACATGCCCTGTAGGCGAGTTGGTCCATTTGCGTTCATCGATCTAGTATGAAGTATAGAAAGGAATGCAGCTCTGTCATTGGTGGATACGAGTAAGGGCCTCTTGAAAGTGAAAGTATATCGGGATTGTGAGTATGTACAGATATGTGTGTGTGTGTGTGTAACTTCGTAGTCCTCTAGGCACTCAGCATCCAATTAAATAAGTACGAGTAGGTATTATTTTCGTCCAAGGTCCTGCTAAAAATCAAAATCTTCGCGGTTTTGACAAGTGGCATCAACTTGTCAAAGTTTTAGATGATCAAAATATCAAACTTGAGGTTGCTTGCTCCAATGTGCTCCAATCAACCTCTACCACTTATGACGTCCTCTACCTCTCATATAAAAAATATAGGATGCATGCTGCACGGGTGCACTAAATGAGGGACCCATCAGTTGTCGTACTTTATATAATATTTTATATAAAGTACGATACGTCCGGTGCACGCGCCCTATTTGTCAATGTTATCTGAATCACTAAATCGACAACTTAACTGTGACAAACCCTAGAGCTGTCCTGGGCTAGTAGCACGGGGCGCATATTGAGACGTGATAAAAGTTCTGCTTCGCGCTCGCTCTTGAGGCTGCGCGATGTGAGCGCGATGCAAAACTGATATCACGTCTTTAATGCGCCCCGTGCTAGCCCTTCTGTAAACCAGCCCTTGTGTCGTCGAAACGCTAAGAACATAAACATATGTATACATTATTATTATTTAAAAAAACACTTACCAAGGCCGGCGAATCCAACGGATCAGCGGTCTTAGCCCGGACGACCCTGGTGACCTTGAGGTCGCTGTCCTGGTCCGAAGGCCGGGGGCTCCGCTCGCTGTCCCGGTCGGAGGAGCCGTAGCGTCTTCTCTCCACGCGGTGCTGGGTTCGATGCCGGTCGGCGCGGTACCGGTTGACAGTGTGGGCGTCTGGGCTACGGTATCTGGGGATGGAAGGGGTAATGCTATCAGATATGCCTGAAATTTTCAAGCGTACCACTTCAACACAATGTCTACCGAAGAACCAATGGTCAAGTTAGTTTTGTTACACATTAGCTATGGATTAATTAGACTAGTATGGATTTATTAGATGTTTGACAGGCGAGCGACGACTCTGTTTTTGGTTTATGCTCATTGCTAATAATTATGTCGGTGGTGGTAAGTTACGTCAGATTTGACAAGCGAGCGACGCTGCTTGCTTGAGGTCGATGATCGTAAATTCGTAACCCTACAGAACCCTCTCAAACCCACCTGTCTCCATCCTCGCGGTCGCTCCTCCTGCGGTCATCATCACTGGGCTCGGGGTCCCTGTACCGGCGGTACCCTGACTCCGACTGCTCGGGGCTCTTCAGCACCCGCGTGCGCTGCACCTCCTTCTCCAACTTCGAGCTCTTCTTGGAAGAGTCGCGGGAAAACAGCTGCTTCATCTGTAGAGGGGTTTTGGTTAATGGTATTGGGATTTTCATGAACCACTAAATTACACCCACAACCAATGAGAAAGTTCCAGTGACATATGGAACTTCAATGGCTCATTGGATCATTTTCATTGCTCGGTAGTGTATTTGTAGCACTTTGAACAGATTTTAGAGCCGATCTTAATCGGTCAATACTTTTAGTATGTTACGGTTACTTTTACAGCGTCTAATTTATCTCTTTTTAACCGGCTCCAAAACGATTGTCATATTTATCTGTATGTATATTATTTGTGCGCAATTATTATTGCTCTGGTTTGTAAATCATGAATGAATATTGAATAAGTACCTATTACAAATTATTACATAACTAACCTTTTCAAGTCCAGTAAGTTTCTTGCCATTAGCTTTCGGTGGCTTCGCACTAACTTTATCATCGTGTCTGCTGGGACTCTTGTCGTATCTTCCATTCCTTGAGCTGAAACGGGCTCCTTCATCAGAACTCCTTTCCCGTGAAGAGTACTCTTTTCTAGGATACTCCATTGTGCTTTCAAACCTTGTGATGTACTCCCCGTTGGCATATAACTGCTCACTGTGGTAGTTATCTTCTGTATGCTGCCGTTCACTTTCCAATAGCAGTGATGTGTGTCTCATATCGTCATCGCTATCGTTTTTCAGATATCTGGAGCGATTCAGCTCACCAGAATCTTTGCGGAAGTCATTCTCTATGCCGGAGTCCACTAATCTGTTATCGACGTCGAATCTGCGCGGTGATCGTTCGTCGCGGTAGTAATCCCGACTGTCCCCTGAATCGTGACGTTGGATCCCATAGTTTTCTTTCAAATATTTGTCCCGATTCTTTTCCCTTTTCAAAGAATTATGGTAAGTTTCTGGATCGTCTCGTGTGTTCGCGTAGTCATCGTCTCTTTCTTGGTTGATTTCAGGGTTAGAAGCGTAATGTCCTTTTTTCTTGCTGAACCAGTCGTCTTTTTTATACTTCTGACCAGTTTCTATCACATCGTGACTAGATGTTACGTGCTTAGTTTTTACTTTGTATTTCTTTTCTGTGTATTCAATAGGGGACGTAATTGGCTTATTTGAATTCACAATTTCAAGACTTGGTGGTTCATATTCGGGTTCCGGTGGGAACATTGCGGGTTCGTCTTTAAACCGATCCGTTGGAATCCCTTCTATAAATTCTCTACGATCTAGCTCATCCTTAGGAACTTTATTAAATGTTCTCGATTCTGTGTTGTATTTTATTTTATTGTTGTCTGAGTCATATTTATTGTAATCTTCTGATACTTTGTTCTCAGCATACCCATCTTTTTCCAAAGTATGCCTGTAATATCTTGCAGTTTCATTGACATACTTCTCTGTAGCCTTCATACGTTTCTGTGCCTCGTAAATTGGATCTTTCTCCATTATATACCTTATGGCTGGTTCTTCAGTATGAACTCTATCTCTTTCTAATCTTCTAGCATTAATACGAGATTCTAAAAGTTGCCTTCTGTGACTTAACTCATTAAAGTCTAAATCAATTTTAGGTTCTGGTTCTAAAGATTGTTTTCGCTTATTGTAATCTATTCCATCTCCACGACCTCTAATGGCAGAATCCACGAAATCCCTAGAATATTGTTCTTTTGTGGGAAACTCATTAGCGTAGGTCGGTTCAAAGTCTTCAAAACTTGTTAGTTTATATTCTCGGAATCGGGGCTTGATTGGGGAATCGGTCACTTTATAATCTCCGATAATATTGTAATTTTTATCTTGATGTGAATTGTATTTGGAATTATTTTTTGGGTCTGGTGAAATTTTATACCTGTCTTCATAACCTAACCCTTCATCTTCGTCAGACATATTACAAAATCTTTCCCTAGATGGAGAATAAGTTTTATGTACTGTCTGTTTGCCCAAGTTACTTGTGCCATTCTCCTTATCTCTCACGACTTGGGCATAAACTACACCTTTGTCATTCATTTTGTTGACTGGTGTTGGTACTCTGTCGGGACTAGTATTCCTAACAAATAAGTTAGGATCTGGACTGAGTGAAGGCTTTGTGTATGAAAAGGGTTGGTTGGTGCTTGTACCGCTCTGTGCCGCTATGAGATGAGATTTAGGAGGAGGACCAAGTTGATCCTCTTTTAAAATCCTAACAATTTGATCAACAGTTTGTCCTCTCGTCAAAGGTGGCTTATCTGGAGGCTGTTGACTACTATGAATCATATCTTTACTACCATAGATGTTTTCTTCTATTTTTTTGATGCTATCCTTTATTCTATCTTTGACTTCAACGGAATGATTATCTTTACTTCTCACTGTATCAATCTCATCGACAAGCAAGGTCTTTTTGACTTCAGTTTTTCTTTTTGGTGTTTCAGTGATTGGTGGAGATAACTCTTTGTCAGAAGACTTGGATCGCTTGCTTCTTGCAGGAGGTTTTGGTTCCTTATCAGGACTCTTATACCTTGGTGGTTTTTCTACTGGATTTATTTTGATGTCCTTATTGTTGTTTTCAGATTTGCTAGTATCTGGTTTACTATTTTGGTTCTTTTTCAGAAAAGATTCTAAGGGAGGTGTTTTTCTGAAATAATCTTCTCTTGGAGAACTTTCAATTATAGGCGACAGTTGAGTCTTTTTATTCCTCAGTGATTTCAAAAACTCTTCAGTCTCACTACCTGCTCTTTTCCTGATTGGTTTTGGCTGCGTATTCAACGATGTATTCGACTTCAGATCAGACACATCACTCTTACTTCTCTTAACAATAACGACTGGTTTAGTGTTTACTACAACAGGTTTTTCTGGACTCTTGGTCCTTTGCGCTTTCCTGAATAAAGTAGAAAGAGATGTGCGTTCTTTCCTCCTTTTCTGGCTTACATCACTGGTGGACCTTCCTAGCGGTTGCTTGTCAGGGATGGCTGCGTCATCACTGTTCCTTCTGTCAGGCTGTTCCTTGAGTTTCCTTCGATGAGGAAGTGAGAAGAACTTCTCCGGTGGATGGTCAGCGGTGCAGGTGACGCTGTCAGCCTGCGCTAGGACTTTGTTGGCTTCTTCGATCAGTTCTTGTTCGGAGAGATGGTTGAAAGGCTCCTTTCTGATTGGTGGCTGGTATTCGGACGAGGCGCTCCGCGACTCTCGCGGTTTACCTGCAACAGACAACATTTTTGTTCAATGAAGTTAAAAAGTGTTGGTTATTTCCTGGACTGTCCAGTACCCTAAATAGGGCTCTTTATTCATTGAAGTCATGTAGTGTTGCTTAATCTTAATGATAAAAATATGCAAAGTGAGTGCTATCCCGTTATAAATAAAATATTATTAAATTTAATTGGAAACGTAAATATACTTCTAGCTGCAAATAATATCTTTATTTGTATAAGCTTTATTTATATGAATAAGCTTAAATTTTTACAGTTACATCATTTCCTTCCTCTAAACGAAGAACATTATTACTTAATGAAAGACGAATAAACATAAAACTCGTAAGTATTAATAAGAAAAAGGTAATTAAGTAGCTGTGATTAATAGTGCCACCCGAATAAACTACTTTATCAGTATCAGGAAGTTTAATTAATATTTGGTTACACATTCTGCCTTGTCAATAGCACGCTATTATAACTGCTCCTCATCCAGCCGTTGCCATAAATTTTGTGCTTGACTTAAAAAATAAAGTAAATACCTACCTACTCCTCTGTTAAAAAAAGTGTCTGCAATTTGTTTCTATAAATACTTTAATACAGACTTAAATAGAATTTGGTTTATCATACAACGGAAACTAGACTTCCTACGTCAGTTCCAACATCATCGCCGAGCTTTTTTGCTTATCCCCTTTTCCAATAAGCAAGTAGGTATAAATAAGGTAGCTATACCTAAATATAATCCGAGTTCAGAACTTGATATGGTTTCTGGTTAGCTGGTTTCGTGTTTGCGGTTATGATAATTTGGTTAGTATGTAAACAAATATTTTAGCAGTATCGGGTGGCCGTCATCGTCATCTCTCAAAATTTTCTTGTGTGGCGTTTTTTTTAGGTGTGTGAAGTTAGCAGCCTAAAGTTAGCAGCCTTTGAATACCCAACCAAATTAAGATGGTCACTTCAGTCATTGCATACTTTATCAATTAAAACACGTAAAAAGCCCCAAAAACATTGGAATAATAATGCTAGGTATTTATATAAACACTAAAATATGTTCTAAAATAAATAAATTCTAAAAAATACGACGTTTACTTACTGACGCTCTTGTTGGTTAATGGATATTTTGTATGGGGGCACCAAGATGCTATAGACCTGCCCGCATCTCACCTGGTTTATTATGTGTGTTGTGTCATTAGAAAACACTGACAGAAGTTTCATCAACATTGAAACGGTACAGCAGGTGTCCAGGAGCCACTTTCTGACGGATTTTGGGTGAAAAATTGTCAATATTTCACGAATATTCAAGTTTGCAGGTGGAACCTGAAGAGATTTAGCTGCAAATGATAGTTCATATGAAAGGTATTATTAATACCTAGAAACGGTTTTCAGCAATTTCAGATTAAATGACTTTTGGTGAATATTCAAGGTGAAAACCAAAAATTTAAACTTAGCAGCCCAAGATTAACATTTTGTATGGGGGCACCAAGATGCTATAGACCTGCCCGCATCTCACCTGGTTTATTATGTGTGTTGTGTTATTAAAAAACACTGACAGAAGTTTCATCAACATTAAAACGGGATAGCAGGTGTCCAGGAGCACCTTTCTGACGGATTTTGGGTGAAAAATTTACAATATTTCACGAATATTCCAGTTTGCAGGTGGAGCCGGAACAGGTACAGCTGCATATGATAGTTCATATGAAAGGTATTATTAATACCTAGAAATGCTTTTCAGCAATTTCAGATTAAATGACTTTTGGTGAATATTCAAGGTGAAAACCAAAAAATAAAACTTAGCAGCCCAAGATTAACATTTTGTATGGGGGCACCAAGATGCTATAGACCTGCCCGCATCTCACCTGGTTTATTATGTGTGTTGTGTCATAAGAAAATACTGACAGAAGTTTCAACAACATTGAAACGGGATAGCAGGTGTCCAGGAGCCACTTTCTGACGGATTTTGGGTGAAAAATTGTTAATATTTCACGAATATTCAAGTTTGCAGGTGGAGCCTAAACAGGTACAGCTGCAAATGATAGTTCATATGAAAGGTATTATTAATACCTAGAAACGGTTTTCAGCAATTTCAGATTAAATGACTTTTGGTGACTCTTCAAGGTGAAAACCAAAAAATAAAACTTAGCAGCCCAATATTAACATTTTGTATGGCGGCACCAAGATGCTATAGACCTGCCCGCATCTCACCTAGTTTATTATGTGTGGTGTGTCATTAGAAAACACTGACAGAAGTTTCATCAACATTGAAACGGTATAGCAGGTGTCCAGGAGCCACTTTCTGACGGATTTTGGGTGAAAAATTTACAATATTTCACGAATATTCCAGTTTGCAGGTGGAGCCTGAACAGGTACAGCTGCAAATGATAGTTCATATAAAAGGTATTATTAATACCTAGAAATTGTTTTCAGCAATTTCAGATTAAATGACATTTGGTGAATATTCAAGGTGAAAACCAAAAAATAAAACTTAGCAGCCCAAGATTAACATTTTGTATGGGGGCACCAAGATGCTATAGACCTGCCCGCATCTCGCCTGAATTATTATTAGTGTTGTGTCATTACAAAACACTGACAGAAGTTTCATCAACATTGAAACGGGATAGCAGGTGTCCAGGAGCCACTTTCTGACGGATTTTGGGTGAAAAATTTACAATATTTCACGAATATTCCAGTTTGCAGGTGGAGCCTGAACAGGTACAGCTGCAAATGATAGTTCATATAAAAGGTATAATTAATACCCAGAAATGGTTTTCAGCAATTTCAGATTAAATGACATTTGGTGAATATTCAAGGTGAAAACCAAAAAATAAAACTTAGCAGCCCAAGATTAACATTTTGTATGGGGGCACCAAGATGCTATAGACCTGCCCGCATCTCGCCTGGTTTATTATGTGTGTTGTGTCATTAGAAAATACTGACAGAAGTTTCATCAACATTGAAACGGGATAGCAGGTGTCCAGGAGCCACTTTCTGACGGATTTTGGGTGAAAAATTTACAATATTTCACGAATATTCCAGTTTGCAGGTGGAGCCGGAACAGGTACAGCTGCATATGATAGTTCATATGAAAGGTATTATTAATACCTAGAAATGCTTTTCAGCAATTTCAGATTAAATGACTTTTGGTGAATATTCAAGGTGAAAACCAAAAAATAAAACTTAGCAGCCCAAGATTAACATTTTGTATGGGGGCACCAAGATGCTATAGACCTGCCCGCATCTCATCTGGTTTATTATGTGTGTTGTGTCATAAGAAAATACTGACAGAAGTTTCAACAACATTGAAACGGGATAGCAGGTGTCCAGGAGCCACTTTCTGACGGATTTTGGGTGAAAAATTGTTAATATTTCACGAATATTCAAGTTTGCAGGTGGAGCCTAAACAGGTACAGCTGCAAATGATAGTTCATATGAAAGGTATTATTAATACCTAGAAACGGTTTTCAGCAATTTCAGATTAAATGACTTTTGGTGACTCTTCAAGGTGAAAATCAAAAAATAAAACTTAGCAGCCCAATATTAACATTTTGTATGGCGGCACCAAGATGCTATAGACCTGCCCGCATCTCACCTAGTTTATTATGTGTGGTGTGTCATTAGAAAACACTGACAGAAGTTTCATCAACATTGAAACGGTATAGCAGGTGTCCAGGAGCCACTTTCTGACGGATTTTGGGTGAAAAATTTACAATATTTCACGAATATTCCAGTTTGCAGGTGGAGCCTGAACAGGTACAGCTGCAAATGATAGTTCATATAAAAGGTATTATTAATACCTAGAAATTGTTTTCAGCAATTTCAGATTAAATGACATTTGGTGAATATTCAAGGTGAAAACCAAAAAATAAAACTTAGCAGCCCAAGATTAACATTTTGTATGGGGGCACCAAGATGCTATAGACCTGCCCGCATCTCGCCTGAATTATTATTAGTGTTGTGTCATTAGAAAACACTCACAGAAGTTTCATCAACATTGAAACGGGATAGCAGGTGTCCAGGAGCCACTTTCTGACGGATTTTGGGTGAAAAATTTACAATATTTCACGAATATTCCAGTTTGCAGGTGGAGCCTGAACAGGTACAGCTGCAAATGATAGTTCATATAAATGGTATAATTAATACCTAGAAATGGTTTTCAGCAATTTCAGATTAAATGACATTTGGTGAATATTCAAGGTGAAAACCAAAAAATAAAACTTAGCAGCCCAAGATTAACATTTTGTATGGGGGCACCAAGATGCTATAGACCTGCCCGCATCTCACCAAGTTTATTATGTGTGTTGTGTCATTAGAAAACACTGACAGAAGTTTCATCAACATTGAAACGGTATAGCAGGTGTCCAGGAGCCACTTTCTGACGGATTTTGGGTGAAAAATTTACAATATTTCACGAATATTCCAGTTTGCAGGTGGAGCCTGAACAGGTACAGCTGCAAATGATAGTTCATATAAAAGGTATTATAAATACCTAGAAACGCTTTTCAGCAATTTCAGATTAAATGACATTTGGTGAATATTCAAGGTGAAAACCAAAAAATAAAACTTAGCAGCCCAAGATTAACATTTTGTATGGCGGCACCAAGATGCTATAGACCTGCCCGCATCTCACCTAGTTTATTATGTGTGGTGTGTCATAAGAAAACACTGACAGAAGTTTCATCAACATTGAAACGGGATAGCAGGTGTCCAGGAGCCACTTTCTGACGGATTTTGGGTGAAAAATTTACAATATTTCACGAATATTCCAGTTTGCAGGTGGAGCCTGAACAGGTACAGCTGCAAATGATAGTTCATATGAAAGGTATTATTAATACCTAGAAATAGTTTTCAGCAATTTCAGATTAAATGACTTTTGGTGAATATTCAAGGTGAAAACCAAAAATTAAAACTTAGCAGCCCAATATTAACATTTTGTATGGCGGCACCAAGATGCTATAGACCTGCCCGCATCTCACCTGGTTTATTATGTGTGGTGTGTCATTAGAAAACACTGACAGAAGTTTCATCAACATTGAAACGGTATAGCAGGTGTCCAGGAGCCACTTTCTGACGGATTTTGGGTGAAAAATTTACAATATTTCACGAATATTCCAGTTTGCAGGTGGAGCCGGAACAGGTAAAGCTGCATATGATAGTTCATATGAAAGGTATTATTAATACCTAGAAATGGTTTTCAGCAATTTCAGATTAAATGACTTTTGGTGAATATTCAAGGTGAAAACCAAAAAATAAAACTTAGCAGCCCAAGATTAACGTTTTGTATGGGGGCACCAAGATGCTATAGACCTGCCCGCATCTCATCTGGTTTATTATGTAAGGTGTGTCATTAGAAAACACTGACAGAAGTTTCATCAACATTGAAACGGTATAGCAGGTGTCCAGGAGCCACTTTCTGACGGATTTTGGGTGAAAAATTTACAATATTTCACGAATATTCCAGTTTGCAGGTGGAGCCTGAACAGGTACAGCTGCAAATGATAGTTCATATGAAAGGTATTATTAATACCTAGAAATGGTTTTCAGCAATTTCAGATTAAATGACATTTGGTGAATATTCAAGGTGAAAACCAAAAAATAAAACTTAGCAGCCCAAGATTAACATTTTGTATGGGGGCACCAAGATGCTATAGACCTGCCCGCATCTCGCCTGAATTATTATTAGTGTTGTGTCATTAGAAAACACTGACAGAAGTTTCATCAACATTGCAACGGGATAGCAGGTGTCCAGGAGCCACTTTCTGACGGATTTTGGGTGAAAAATTTACAATATTTCACGAATATTCCAGTTTGCAGGTGGAGCCTGAACAGGTCCAGCTGCAAATGATAGTTCATATGAAAGGTATTATTAATACCTAGAAATGGTTTTCAGCAATTTCAGATTAAATGACTTTTGGTGACTCTTCAAGGTAAAAATCAAAAAATAAAACTTAGCAGCCCAAGATTAACATTTTGTATGGCGGCACCAAGATGCTATAGACCTGCCCGCATCTCACCTAGTTTATTATGTGTGGTGTGTCATAAGAAAACACTGACAGAAGTTTCATCAACATTGAAACGGGATAGCAGGTGTCCAGGAGCCACTTTCTGACGGATTTTGGGTGAAAAATTTACAAATATTTCACGAATATTCCAGTTTGCAGGTGGAGCCTGAACAGGTACAGCTGCAAATGATAGTTCATATGAAAGGTATTATTAATACCTAGAAATGGTTTTCAGCAAATTCAGATTAAATGACTTTTGGTGAATATTCAAGGTGAAAACAAGAAAATAAAACTTAGCAGCCCAAGATTAACATTTTGTATGGGGGCACCAAGATGCTATAGACCTGCCCGCATCTCACCTGGTTTATTATGTGTGGTGTGTCATTAGAAAACACTGACGGAAGTTTCATCAACATTGAAACGGTATAGCAGGTGTCCAGGAGCCACTTTCTGACGGATTTTGAGTGAAAAATTTACAATATTTCACGAATATTCCAGTTTGCAGGTGGAGCCTGAACAGGTACAGCTGCAAATGATAGTTCATATAAAAGGTATTATTAATACCTAGAAATTGTTTTCAGCAATTTCAGATTAAATGACATTTGGTGAATATTCAAGGTGAAAACCAAAAAATAAAACTTAGCAGCCCAAGATTAACATTTTGTATGGGGGCACCAAGATGCTATAGACCTGCCCGCATCTCGCCTGAATTATTATTAGTGTTGTGTCATTAGAAAACACTCACAGAAGTTTCATCAACATTGAAACGGGATAGCAGGTGTCCAGGAGCCACTTTCTGACGGATTTTGGGTGAAAAATTTACAATATTTCACGAATATTCCAGTTTGCAGGTGGAGCCTGAACAGGTACAGCTGCAAATGATAGTTCATATAAAAGGTATAATTAATACCTAGAAATGGTTTTCAGCAATTTCAGATTAAATGACATTTGGTGAATATTCAAGGTGAAAACCAAAAAATAAAACTTAGCAGCCCAAGATTAACATTTTGTATGGGGGCACCAAGATGCTATAGACCTGCCCGCATCTCACCTAGTTTATTATGTGTGTTGTGTCATTAGAAAACACTGACAGAAGTTTCATCAACATTGAAACGGTATAGCAGGTGTCCAGGAGCCACTTTCTGACGGATTTTGGGTGAAAAATTTACAATATTTCACGAATATTCCAGTTTGCAGGTGGAGCCTGAACAGGTACAGCTGCAAATGATAGTTCATATGAAAGGTATTATTAATACCTAGAAATGGTTTTCAGCAATTTCAGATTAAATGACTTTTGGTGAATATTCAAGGTGAAAACCAAAAATTAAAACTTAGCAGCCCAATATTAACATTTTGTATGGCGGCACCAAGATGCTATAGACCTGCCCGCATCTCACCTGGTTTATTATGTGTGGTGTGTCATTAGAAAACACTGACAGAAGTTTCATCAACATTGAAACGGTATAGCAGGTGTCCAGGAGCCACTTTCTGACGGATTTTGGGTGAAAAATTTACAATATTTCACGAATATTCCAGTTTGCAGGTGGAGCCGGAACAGGTACAGCTGCATATGATAGTTCATATGAAAGGTATTATTAATACCTAGAAATGGTTTTCAGCAAATTCAGATTAAATGACTTTTGGTGAATATTCAAGGTGAAAACAAAAAAATAAAACTTAGCAGCCCAAGATTAACATTTTGTATGGGGGCACCAAGATGCTATAGACCTGCCCGCATCTCACCTGGTTTATTATGTGTGGTGTGTCATTAGAAAACACTGACGGAAGTTTCATCAACATTGAAACGGTATAGCAGGTGTCCAGGAGCCACTTTCTGACGGATTTTGAGTGAAAAATTTACAATATTTCACGAATATTCCAGTTTGCAGGTGGAGCCTGAACAGGTACAGCTGCAAATGATAGTTCATATGAAAGGTATTATTAATACCTAGAAACAGTTTTCAGCAATTTCAGATTAAATGACTTTTGGTGACTCTTCAAGGTGAAAATCAAAAAATAAAACTTAGCAGCCCAATATTAACATTTTGTATGGCGGCACCAAGATGCTATAGACCTGCCCGCATCTCACCTGGTTTATTATGTGTGGTGTGTCATTAGAAAACACTGACAGAAGTTTCATCAACATTGAAACGGGATAGCAGGTGTCCAGGAGCCACTTTCTGACGGATTTTGGGTGAAAAATTTACAATATTTCACGAATATTCCAGTTTGCAGGTGGAGCCGGAACAGGTACAGCTGCATATGATAGTTCATATGAAAGGTATTATTAATACATAGAAATGGTTTTCAGCAATTTCAGATTAAATGACTTTTGGTGAATATTCAAGGTGAAAACCAAAAAATAAAACTTAGCAGCCCAAGATTAACATTTTGTATGGGGGCACCAAGATGCTATAGACCTGCCCGCATCTCACCTGGTTTATTATGTGTGTTGTGTCATAAGAAAACACTGACAGAAGTTTCATCAACATTGAAACGGGATAGCAGGTGTACAGGAGCCACTTTCTGACGGATTTTGGGTGAAAAATTGTCAATATTTCACGAATATTCAAGTTTGCAGGTGGAGCCTAAACAGGTACAGCTGCAAATGATAGTTCATATGAAAGGTATTATTAATACCTAGAAACGGTTTTCAGCAATTTCAGATTAAATGACTTTTGGTGAATATTCAAGGTGAAAACCAAAAAATAAAACTTAGCAGCCCAAGATTAACATTTTGTATGGGGGCACCAAGATGCTATAGACCTGCCCGCATCTCACCTGGTTTATTATGTAAGGTGTGTCATTAGAAAACACTGACAGAAGTTTCATCAACATTGAAACGGTATAGCAGGTGTCCAGGAGCCACTTTCTGACGGATAATGGGTGAAAAATTTACAATAATTTAATATACACCTTCTATACCGTTTTAATGTTGATGAAACTTCTGTCAGTGTTTTCTAATGACACAACACATAATATAATAACCAATAATAACATTACCAAGTCATACCCGCACCGTGGCACGCGCGCGTTTGATTTTATAACGGTCATCGTCGAATTTTCGAAAATGTCTAATACCGCTAAGTGTAACAACTGTAATGTTATAATAGATGAATTATTAACATTTGTGCAAAACAAAATTAAGATTGTAGACGATGTCAGCCTCGTACAAGTCTGCAAATCCGGATTCTCGGAAAGTGATATCGAACGTTCCAAAACTATCCTGATTGAATGTATAGCTAACACCTCATATGCCGGTCGTATAAAAATGCGCAGAGGAACTGGAAAAGAACAACGAGACATTGAGGACATTATAAGAGGACTTAAGCAGGTAGAACCTAGTGAACTTCCCATATTTGCTACTCGAAACCTAACTAAGCTACCCCCATATACTTTCGATCACATAGATGTGACCAGCTTACTTAAAGACATTGCCTATCTCAAAGCAGATCTTCAGGACTTACGATGCAAGACATGCCCTACAGAAGAAGTCCAAAAACTACGAAATGAAATGCTAGAATTGATTCGTCAAGAAAAGCCTACCCATAGTAACGTCAATAGTCACAGAGGTGCTAATTTTCTCGATAGTGGACCAGTGGGCCTAGACATGACACTGTACCAGGATACTAATGATGCTCTTCCGGAGCTCGAGTCTACGACGAACGCTGATGCACAGGTCTCGTCTCCTATAAACCCAAGCGGTAAACATATAACGATCAAACACATTTCCGTTCAAGAATGTAATCCAAAACCGCCAACTCCACCAGCACAAACAGGCGCCTCAACTAAACTAGATACAAAATCCTCAACCGAGCCAGATGCCGTTACAAAACCTGCTCAGAAACCCTCACTCACCTTCGCTCAAGTCTCAAAGACACCAAAGAAAAGTTCTGCCGAACAAGAAAAAAATGAGACTAATACCTGGACTGCGGTGACGTATAAGAAAAAACGCCGTAACAATAACATCAGAGGTTCCAGCACTAATGTATCTACTAACAAACTAAAGGCAGCACCGCGTATTGCCTATATTTACCTATCGAATGTAGACAGTTCTATTAAAAACAAGGATATCCATGAATATGCAAAGGATCTCGGCCAGGATATACTTGACGTGGAAAAGCTTAGCGAAGACCACCATGGAAGCGCCTCATCCTACATTCTAAAGGTACGATATGAACAACTATCTAACCTCTTGAAGTCCAGCTTCTGGCCTAGCAATATTATCGTTGGTCGATATTACAACAGTAAACCACTGCAAGTAAAACCACTAACAAAAAATGGCTAACGAAACATTAAATTTAGTATCAATTAACTGTCACGGATTTACTCGGAATACCAACCTGATTACTGAGCTTTGTGACAAAAATGATATTGTTATTTTACAAGAGACATGGCTGCTCGAGACTAATCTACATACGCTTAACACTGTATCCAAAACACACAACAACATAGGGACTACAGCTGTAGACATGTCCGAGGGTATTCTGAAAGGTAGGCCCTACGGAGGCGTTGCAATACTATACAAGAACTCACTGCGTGTACGATCCGTGGACTGCGGAACGCCTCGCCTAGCAGCCATAGAAGTGGCTTTGCCACGAAATAGAAACCTGTTTGTTATCACAGTTTACATGCCTACGGATAAGGCTGATCACTTTCCTGAATTCACTGTTTTATTGGGTAAAATACATGCACTAATTGACGAAAGGAATGCTTCTGACTGTCTGATTGTCGGTGATTTTAACGCGGATCCACGGAAGCCTTTTGGCAGAGAACTGGAGTTGTTTTGTGCCGAATATGACTATAAATACACCGATAGACTGCTATTACCGCCGGACTCGTACACATACGTTAGCGACGCTCACAACACTACATCGTGGCTCGATCATTGTCTGGCTACTGAGCGTACGCACGGAGCGATACGGAGAATTGACATAGACTATAGTGTCTCATGGACAGATCACCGCTCATTACATCTCGAACTAGATATTGATACATTAACATCTTACAACGAAAACCAGCCGAAATGCAACCAATATGCGTGGAAGCCTCGGTCAATGCTCCAAATTAATCATTACTCAGAAATTGTCGAAACCAATTTACATCACTATCTCACACAAATAATTGACGTTTCAAATATGAATGAAAACTCAATCGACAATCTTTGTAGCAACATAATAACAACAATGCAACAGGCTTCTATTCAAGCATTTACAAAAAATACATCTGCAAGCTCGAGGAGGCGAAGAATACCAGGCTGGAATAAACACGTCGCCGATTGTTATGCCGCCTCTAAGCGAGCGTTAAGTCTATGGCACGAATCTGGCCGGCCGGTTAGTGGGGATATCGCGGAGAATCGCAAACAAAAACGCAAAATGTTTAAAAACTCGCTTAAGGACTGTCAAAAAAGAAAAGATCAAATACTCATGGATAAATTAGCGAATGACATGGCATGTAAAAACTTTTCGAGCTTTTGGAATCGCACCAATAGCTTAATCAAGGCCAAGAACGTACTTCCTTCTCACATTAACGGGATTACGGACGATAAAAACATTGCAGAAGAATTTAGTGCCATGTTTACACAGCCCCCACCACCTACCTCACAAAACATGTCAACACATCTACAATCGAACCACTCGATACCTAATGATAAAGACCGTACAGCTATAACCAGTAACACCTTGTGTAAAATAATAAAAGAGATGGCCAGAGGAAAATCACCGGGGCTTGACGGTCTTTCTATTGAGCACATACAAAACAGCGGCATCTATACAATGCAAGCACTTACACTATTATATAACTCCATATTAACCACCTCTCACATTCCTAAGATACTTGCACAAACAGTGGTTACACCAATCCTCAAAAGTGCAAAGAAGGATAAATCGAGCTCCGGCAATTATCGACCTATAGCACTGGCCTCCATCATCGCTCGACTACTAGAAAAGGTATTGCACTCTATGGCTGAGGTATACTTAACTTCCGAGCCAAATCAAATGGGGTTCAAACACAGTCACTCTACTGTAACGTGTGTGTATACGCTAAAACAGATAGCCAGCTACTACAAAAAACGAAAAACCTCAATCTACGCCTGCTTTTTAGATCTTAGCAAGGCTTTCGATCGTGTAGCACATGAACAGCTATGGAATAAAATTGAAAATCGAGGCGCTCCTACCGCCATTGTAAAGGTGCTAAGCGCCTGGTATAAAGCACAGAGAAACGTTGTGCGATGGAATGGTGTACTGTCGGAGCCAGTGGGATTGAGCTGCGGCGTGAGACAGGGTGGTAGCATGTCCCCGGTCCTGTTCAACCTGTACATGGACGATCTGAACAAGCAGCTCACACAGACCCAAGTCGGATGCTCCATGCACGGGACCATGGTAAACAATATCTGTTACGCGGACGACATGGTCCTGCTGGCCCCCTCCATCTCCGCGATGCGCGAGCTTCTGTCGGTGTGTGAGAAGTATGCAGGCGATCACAATATGCAGTACAACGCGGACAAATCGGAGTATATGATCTTCCAGTCAGAGAACACACCTACAACTGATCTCCCATTAATACTGAAAGGAGAAACATTACGGCGGGCTGAAGAAGTGAAATATCTAGGCCACATTATTAATTCTAGACTTTCAGATGATGCCGACATTGAACGCCAACGAAGAGCCGTGACGGTGCGTGCTAACATGCTGGCGCGGCGCTTCCAGCGCTGCAGCGGGGAGGTGAAGCGCCAGCTGTTCCTCACGTACTGCACCAGCGTGTACACGGTGGAGCTGTGGAGCTCGCACACGGTGGAGGCGATGCGGCGCATGCGCGTGCAGTACAACCACGCGTGGCGCGCGCTGTTCCGCCTGCCGTACCACTGCAGCGCCAGCGGCATGTTCGCGGCGGGGCGCGCGCCGGGCTGGGCCGCGCTGCTGCGCCGGCGCTCTGCGTCCACGCGCGCCGTCATCTTCGCGTCCGACAACCCCATACTGTGCGCGGTCCGGCAGTGGCCGGAGAGCCCACTACACGATACATGGAGGAAATATCATGTGTCATTCCTTTGATAGCTTGTGTCCGAGTGCTTGTTTTTAATTAAATTTTATTTTTATTGTATTATTATTATTATTAATCTTTAGTGTGTGAATTATTTGTAATATTATTTTTTGTGATGTGCATTTTTTATTGGACCTATGGTCTGGAAATAAAGATAATTTTTATTTATTTATTTATAATAAACCAGGTGAGATGCGGGCAGGTCTATAGTATCTTGGTGCCCCCATACAAAATATTAATCTTGGACTTCTAAGTTTTATTTTTTGGTTTTCACCTTGAATATTCACCAAAAGTCATTTAATCTGAAATTGCTGAAAACCATTTCTAGGTATTAATAATACCTTTCATATGAACTATCATTTGCAGCTGTACCTGTTCAGGCTCCACCTGCAAACTGGAATATTCGTGAAATATTGTAAATTTTTCACCCAAAATCCGTCAGAAAGTGGCTCCTGGACACCTGCTATACCGTTTCAATGTTGATGAAACTTCTGTCAGTGTTTTCTTATGACACAACACACATAATAAACCAGGTGAGATGCGGGCAGGTCTATAGCATCTTGGTGCCCCCATACAAAATGTTAATCTTGGGCTGCTAAGTTTTATTTTTTGGTTTTCACCTTGAATATTCACCAAAAGTCATTTAATCTGAAATTGCTGAAAACCATTTCTAGGTATTAATAATACCTTTCACATGAACTATAATTTCCAGCTGAATCTCTTCAGGTTCCACCTGCAAACTTGAATATTCGTGAAATATTGTCAATTTTTCACCCAAAATCTGTCAGAAAGTGGCTCCTAGACACCTGCTATACCGTTTCAATGTTGATGAAACTTCTGTCAAAGTTTTCTTATGACACAACACACATAATAAACCAGGTGAGATGCGGGCAGGTCTATAGCATCTTGGTGCAGCCATACAAAATGTTAATCTTGGGCTGCTAAGTTTTATTTTTTGGTTTTCACCTTGAAGAGTCACCAAAAGTCATTTAATCTGAAATTGCTGAAAATTGTTTCTAGGTATTAATAATACCTTTCATATGAACTATCATTTGCAGCTGTACCTGTTTAGGCTCTACCTGCAAACTTGAATATTCGTGAAATATTGTAAATTTTTCACCCAAAATCCGTCAGAAAGTGGCTCCTGGACACCTGCTATCCCGTTTCAATGTTGATGAAACTTCTGTCAGTGTTTTCTAATGACACAACACACATTATAAACCAGGTGAGATGCGGGCAGGTCTATAGCATCTTGGTGCCCCCATACAAAATGTTAATCTTGGGCTGCTAAGTTTTATTTTTTGATTTTCACCTTGAAGAGTCACCAAAAGTCATTTAATCTGAAATTGCTGAAAACCATTTCTACGTATTAATAATACCTTTCATATGAACTATCATTTGCAGCTGTACCTGTTTAGGCTCCACCTGCAAACTTGAATATTCGTGAAATATTGTAAATTTTTCACCCAAAATCCGTCAGAAAGTGGCTCCTGGACACCTGCTATCCCGTTTCAATGTTGATGAAACTTCTGTCAGTGTTTTCTAATGACAAAACACATATAATAAACCAGGTGAGATGCGGGCAGGTCTATAGCATCTTGGTGCCCCCATACAAAATGTTAATCTTGGGCTGCTAAGTTTTATTTTTTGGTTTTCACCTTGAATATTCACCAAAAGTCATTTAATCTGAAATTGCTGAAAATCGTTTCTAGGTATTAATAATACCTTTCATATGAACTATCATTTGCAGCTGAATCTCTTCAGGTTCCACCTGCAAACTTGAATATTCGTGAAATATTGACAATTTTTCACCCAAAATCCGTCAGAAAGTGGCTCCTGGACACCTGCTATCCCGTTTCAATGTTTATGAAACTTCTGTCAGTGTTTTCTTATGACACAACACACATAATGAACCAGGTTAGATGCGGGCAGGTCTATAGCATCTTGGTGCCCCCATACAAAATATCCATTAACCAACAAGAGCGTTAGTAAGTAAACGTCGTATTTTTTTGAACTTATTAATTTTAGAACATATTTTAGTGTTTATATAAATACCTAACATTATTATTCCAATGATTTTGGGGCTTTTTACGTGTTTTAATTGATAAAGTATGCAATGACTGAAGTGACCATCTTAATTTGGTCGGGTATTCAAAGGCTGCTAACTTTAGGCTGCTAACTTCACGCAGGTGTTTTTTTTTTGTATTTTGGCTTTGAGTTTTTCTCCCACAAATATTAAACTAAATAAATCCGTACCCACCAGCGCTATGATGCGTGGACCAATGAATTTGATTGGTGGACATGAAACGCACCCATAGCAACGTAGCATAACATATTTTCTGTGGAAAATGGTGGAAAAGCCCCCTTAAGGTAAGCGTCTACTTATCGGTATCCTACGTATCGGACCAAACGGATTGTCATAAATGTATGGAGAAACGGAGTCGGCAATGCGGATGAAGTGGACGCATTTGTGTGAATTTCTATACAAAGAATACTGAATGCCATGCGTCCGTTGCGTACTATGCCGAAAGCTGGTGTACGAACGACTAGTGGTGACTACACTCATGGGGAATGAAAAAGTTCCAATCAGAAAAACATCAAATTGCCTACTCCTAAACAGAAAAAAACTCACTTAATGACGCATTCTGCAATATTTAAAGTATATTTAACGGTGCATAAGAATACTATCTACCAACTAAAAACGTAATAATTTGTTCAAATATCCTATTCAATGTTTTTAAAAATGCGGCAATTTGGTGTCTGCATTTTGAAAGTGGAACTGTTTCTTTGCCCGTGAGTGTATGACTAAAACACGGCCCGTGGGTGCTAGCAGGTCTATATGATGTAACTCTATTTGTCCACTGTTCAACAAGCGTAAGCGGTTAAAACCGGTTTTCACATCAATGTTCGTTGCAAGTTCTTCTCTTCAATACTGTAAATGAAGTATTGCGCTTGCACATCATGTGCGTCGCTAATTTACATAAGTAATACTTAAACAACTAATATACATATTTAGAAATACTTAGGTAATTATTTTCTTAGCCTACGACTGACTTTGCTAGGCTTCTCAATATTTTAAGTATCTTAAAATACCGTAAACTTGTTCAGGAGTGGAGACCGCGTCTAGGCAATCGTAGTGTAGGTCGCCCTCCAACTACATAGATGGGGTGACAACTTGCGAAAGGTGGCTGGTAATGATTGGGTGCGGAAGGCATCCACTGGCGTATCTTGAGATAGGCCTACAGAGGACTGCTACAGGTTGATGATGAAAATACCGTAACCGGATATAAAATAGTGCAGGATAAAGATGCATAGCAGAACCTTTATGTAGGTATATTGCTTAATAGCTTAACCTGTTTTAAAACACTCCGATGATGGCAAACACCTATGTTATGAGTTTCACAAACACAAAATTCTTACCATCAAACAATGGAAAAAATGCACCAACACTCAATACTATGTCACGTGCAGTAACACTGTTTTTATTAATGCTTCAGTAACTTCACAACAAATGATAATGCAAACCATGGCACACAACTAAACACACATATTGAAACATCAAAACTTTCTACTAGAACTTTCAAACAGAATATTTTTCAGGCCAAAAACTAAAACGAAAAAAATATCAAGAAAATTGGAAAATAGTTTCCACTCAGACGTTTCCGTGAAGACTGAACTAACTATAATGAAATAAGTAGTATCTTCGTCCTACAAAATGACCTTCAGACTGTCATAAATGTATGAATACAGCTGTTATGTTAAACACTGTACAGGGGGACGCAAAAAAAGTATTGTGTCCTGAAAGAGGATCACTTGGTTCGTAATTTTGAACCACCGATGCATTGGTCTACAATTTGGGGAAATTCTCGACATAAATATTATGTATATTAATGTAAATTAAGCTTGTATGATACGATATAAAAATTTGAGGTTCATCATCACACACACACACACTCACGCCTTGTACTAATGTACTCCCTTGCGGGGTAGGCAGAGGTGCATTGCTGCACCCACTTTTCGCCAGAGTGATATGTTAGTCCCAATGTAATAGGGGGCGGGCCTATTGCCATTTTACGGGCACATCCAAGACCCGAGAACAAATATCTGTGTTTAAACAAATATCTGCCCCAGCCGGGAATCGAACCCGGGACCTTCGGCTCAGTATTCAGGGTCACTAACCACTACGCCATTCGATCGTCATCAGCCTGTAATATTCCACTGCTGGACACAGACTTCTAACAAAAGCGCTACAACACTTTGTCCTTGGCCTTCCTCATCCAGCCACTACCAGCTACGTTGTCTAACCATTTTCCATACTTCACTTGCCTGTTCGTGGTCTTCACTCGAATTTTCTTAACACCCTGTATACCGATACGTTGGTGTATTTATGTTAATGACTATGGTTATTTAGTCGTGGGTTGTACACTTGAGATTCTTTAAGATTGTTTTTCTTGACGTGTATGGAGACTCAGGCGAATACATTAACACATTAACACTAGTGTCCACGTTGTTCATTAGGCATAAATAATATGTATACTTTTAGGTACTTGTTTAATTGTTTATTTTTATTTCATTAATAACACCCATACCCCATACCTCACAATCATAAACTACATATTTTAGCTAGTCTAACTAAGGGTAAAAGGGTGTAACAGAGCACACAGCGTATTTAAATAAGTACATGAAAACAACCTTGACCAAAAATCATCTTCAAACAGGGCACAAATACATAATAGTTACATCGAAAAGTGATAACCAAATGGACCTTGCTTATGAATATTCATTGTAAAGCAAAAAAGGTGTAATCAAACACAAAAGTGATTCAGAAACGAGCCTTGAGACCTTCCGTGCTACGCTCAGTACACACGTGAACTAAAGTGCTAATTAATAAATACATGAAACCGGTATTGTTAATGAAATTAGGTTTTAATATCTTTTTGTACTGGTTAAATATGCATTACTAATGCTTTTTATAAGTGGCCTGCACTGTGTGGGATTGAAAATAGGTATTAAACACCTATTCATTATTAATTTCAGTAAATTTTCATCCTAAGTATTCAATTCGTATCATAACTGTAAACTATTTTCCTTTTTGAAAAAATCGAGATTTCAACAACATTAAATTATGTTACATCATAATGGTAGCATAACTTATAAACCTGAATTGCCCCCTTGGCATTCCGAAAGGAGCCACCGATAATTGATAAATGTAGCTCTCATACATAACCTCTTTAAAACACTATTATTAACTCAGTCGAAAAATTTGAACAATGTGTATTGTTTTCCTTAGCCTACATGCTACAACATGCTCCAAGATCAGTTCAAGGCCAATGATTCTTGAAGAATGTTATAGTGGGCAGATGATTGTACTTTTTAATTGGAGTATTCTGTTTTTATTTTATACTAGCTGTTCCCGCGCGCTTTGCTTCACCTTAAAAAGTTTTCCCGTAAGAATTTCGGGATAAAAAGTAGCCTATGTTCTTTCCCAGGGTCTAGACCGTATGTATACCAAATTTCATTCAAATCCGTTCTGTAGTTTTGGAGTGAAAGAGTAACAGACAGACAGACAGACAGAGAGACAGACACAGTTTCTTTCGTATTTATAATATTAGTTAGGATAGGTAGGTACATAGGTACTTCATACCTGCCTATAAGTACTCTGAATTTAATAACAAAGGGATCATTAAAGAATCGTTTTCATGTAAGTAAACACCAAAGGATGGAAAAAAGTACAGAACAGTACAACTTTAAAAGTTTGTTATTGAGTTTGTATTTTTCTGATTAGATTCATAAAATTTATTCAAAAAATAGCGGTCCAAATACAATACCCTGGGGCGTCCATTAAGATATTCCAGCGCGGGGGCGAGACAATACCTATCTTGAGTTGCTCAGTGGTCCAGTGGAGCCTTTTTAAGGTGTTGATGACGATATTGCAAAACTGTTCAGCCCACTGGCATTGACCTGGACAATTGGACGGAGTCCCAAATGTGAACAATTGTGTCGAAAGCTTTAGCCGAAAGAATATTTGATTTGTATCGTTAATTCGACTGCATGAAATCGTTTTGATTAATAAGCTTTGTTCGTTTTTGGTGGGTTTAGTATTTTAATTAAACGTTTCCTATAAGTATTTCAATTATATATGTAGGTAGTGGTTGTAAATAGTAGGAGTGTAGTTTATGACTGTCGATTTTTTATACCTTAGATATTAGATAGATTGCGCTACATACCTAAATAGTATAGAAAATACAATTAAATTAATATTGAAACCAGTCAAAATAAGCTATGTATATGGTCATTACATGAAGTAAACCCCCATAGGGTAATAGTGAACGTAGTTTATTATTTCTATAAAAGGGAAGAAAGAAATAACCTAGTCAAGTACCTAGTAGTTATAGATTTCAATTATCATAGACGAGAACACAAACAGTCGTCGTAGAACAACAAAAAATAGAAGAAGACAATGCATTGAAATGTTCATACGTCGATGTTATCTCTCACGAAGTCATCACGGAAAGCCATTTCAAGTTACAGGTAATTTATCAAAGTTAGAACAATAATTGTAATGACAAATTTAATACGCATAGCACTTTGAACTGAACCGATTTTTATCAATAATGGAAAAGAACTTGCTATATGGTACCTACGTACCTAACTAGGTTTTCAATAATTATTATGATTAATATAAACTATTGCTAATTATAAATTAAAAAAGCTTAGGGTTCAGCTAAGAACTAGTGCAGTTTTCATAAATCAGCAAAAACATACTTACTGAAAAATTGCGTTTTGCAACATTTGCGTTATATCAGTTAATTAGTAATAATGGCAACAGCTTAAAAACAATACAGGTTTTAGGTCTCGATATCATTAATTCTACTTTGTTGATGTCAGATATTATCACAGTTGTCCAATTTTTTGTCAGCGGTTCTAACAATGTCTCAAGTATGTTGTTGATGAACTCGTCCAATTGTCTATGCTTACAGATACCTAGTTGTTTTTTTGTCACAATCGTTTTTTACCTTACGGATTAACAGTTAAATTCCAGATTTAAACTTATGTCTTCCATAAATGACCCATTCGGGCTACTAAATTAATTAATATTGTG
This sequence comes from Plutella xylostella, assembly GCF_932276165.1. NCBI lineage: Eukaryota > Metazoa > Arthropoda > Insecta > Lepidoptera > Plutellidae > Plutella > Plutella xylostella. The sequence goes on along the minus strand of NC_064000.1, from coordinate 7,344,512 downwards.
TAAGTAAGTAAATTTGTATTTGTGTTCTAATAGCTTTTAAGCACCACCGATCAATTAACAAGATTTATATCGATCTATATCAGCATTATAGTTCACTTTAGTTTAATAATCTCATATTGCACTGGCATTAATGCCGTCGTGGTCAGTGTGACCTTCATTGATACAGATTCTGTTTATAGAATTTGTGACGTTTACTTCAAGTGTTTTTTTGTAAACTTTTGCCGGTTTCGTACCTGCTAAGAAGTTAATCTTTTTATATATCCTGTTGACTTTTTGATAAGATTACTTGATAGCTTTGATTTTGTTTTAAAGGTATCTTTCTATGGGTAGGTACCTATACTAATGGGTAGGTACCTATACTAATTAAATGTAATTATTATAATGGTTTGTTGCTATTACATAATATTTCACATAGAGTAACAAAGTTTTATAGTAGTTAGTCCATGTCATGTTATTGTTTAAGTCGTATTAATCTTTAGGTCTTCTGAATTAGTAGATTAGATACATAATATAATTATGAGTGTTACAAAAAGGTATTGCGAAACCGAAAGAGAGAGAGAGTTAGGTGTGATAAACAACCTTTGGTCTAGAAATTTGGGAAATTCTAAAGGGCGTAGATTTTTATATGACGAATTTCCAAGGGTTTAAAAACCCAAAAGTTGTTTAAAATCACCCACTTTCAACATGCTATACCACTTTCGGAACACCCTGCGGCCGCAATACGGGACCATTATCGACGTCGATAAACTTGTTTAATGTGCGTTCGACCAATTTATGCCAAATCGCGATATACTGAAGTTTATCTACTTCGATAATGGAATCTGTGCAGCGGCAGCTGATTCCTCACTATAACACACAAACATTCGGTGAATTAGCTCCGTCCCCTTTCTGTTACATGACGGTTAAATGATAAATTAGTGTGTTATTGGCGACAGTGACGGTGAAATCGATTAATATGTGATCAACATCATCGATTTTCTTACCAAATCTTTTCACGTGTACGTCTCTATTAAAGGACACGGATTTCGGTTCCTTAGCTTGTACTTCTTTCGATTCGGTATCGGTTTTAGTTTCGTCTTTGGCTACGTTATCGCCATCTTGTTTTGTCTTGTCTTTGACTTCATCTGACATTAGTGATGACATCTGGGTACAGGGTACCTCGTCTATATTGCTCTATGCATCTGGTTCGAGTCATTGACCGTTTTCTGTAAGTTTCATCGGATTGTTATCTGTAAAGATTGTGTTGTTTGTTTTATGAAATATGGGCTCTACAGTTTTATCTGTTTCTTTAAATTCAATTGTTTTTGCATCGACTTGAAAAATATTTATATTTTCTTTGTTTAACTTAGTGCTTACATTATTTATATATGAATTATTATTTTCAATGTAATTTACCTCCGTATATTGTTCTTCAACATCGTCAGCTGGCTGGTAGTGAGGCGGTCGTCATCATAATGTTGTGTTTCCAGAAACACGCATTGTTTAATCTGTAACAATCACAAAACCAGACATTAATAAAGTTATAAGATATAAAAAAAGTTATTTATAATTTGGTATATATTTCCTCATAATTATGAATTTATACTCCGCGTGGGAAATATTTATGTAAGATAGCTGTTCCCGCAAGCTTCCCTTCGCTTTAATAAGTTTTCCCGCGGGAATTTCGGGATTAAAGTAGCATTTGTTCTTTCTCAGGGTCTAGACTATGTGTAATGTACATACCAAATTTCATTCAAATCTGTTCAGTAGTTTTTGCGTGAAAGAATAACAGACAGTTAGGATTTAATTAAGTAACTTCATTATTTACTAGTTAATGAATACTTATAGGTATTATTATAATAGACTAGTAAATAGCAATGGTTTTATTGATTTTATTTTCAATACAATTCTACGTGATCACGAGCACTAAATTAACCAGGTATACAGTATACAGTCAACTTGCAACACGCTTAATCAGTAGTCACCAACATAATTACGCAATTTTATAAGTACCAACTTAACTTTCAATAAACATAAACTTTAAAAATATAACCTATTTTAAGTATAAACACAAGGTCTTACTGCCTACCCAGATTGTGCAAAACGGTGAGCGTCTACCTATCGGTATCATATTTATCGGAGCAAACGGATTTTCATAAATGCAAGGAGAAACGACGGCGGCGTCGGCTATACCGATGAAGTGGACGCACTTGTGTGAATTTCTATACAAAAATACTGAATACGATGCGTCCGTTGCGTACGATGCAGGTTGACGCTTACCTTAAATCTCGTATACAGTGTGTTAGGGAACGGACTTTCGATATTTTACTTACGTGTTCTACGTTAAATTTTATCGACAAAAACCCCCAAAGGGGGGTCGCACCCCTCTGAAATAGGAGCCATTTTAAATTTGTTTTTTCTTATTGTTAAGGGTTCATTGCGACTGTTTTTTTTTTAAATTATTTTATGTGCTCCACGTACATAAATGTGACCTTATTTTAAAGCTTATAAAATTTGTATTTTGTGACATCGCACCGTTTCGACACAACCTGTTGGCAGTCGAGACGATGTATCACCGTCTGTTGCAATCACATCTTGATGTTACCAACGATTCATTCATAATCATAATTCTACAATGAACAGGAAGCTACTTATAAACTGCGTTTGTTAATACATATAGTATATTTAAACTATACAGAAAATTTATTAAAATTATAATCAGCGAGATTCGGAACATATAGCCCTTCGGCCACAAGTCTGCTAAATTTCATACATAAATAAACTATTAAATAAATAAATATGTGGGGACATCTCACACACGTCCGACCCTAAACTATGCAGAACCTGTGATATGGGGTCGGACAGCTGATATGTCTACACAAATACACACTTTACAAAACTAGACACAAGGCAAACACAAATGCTCATCGCACAGATGTTTGTACTGGACGGGATTCGAACCCGCGGCCCCAAGCTTCGGAAACAGCTTCACTACCGCCTAAGCTACTGTCAATAGCAATGCAATTCCTTCGCTGACAAAATATAAAAGTATTAATATAAATATTATGTAAGTTATATTATTATTTGGTTATTGTTGGAACACCGCCCTCTAATTTGTCACTTTGTTTCCGCTATATATAAGGTTCCCTGTAAGAGATCGCTCTCAGCGATAAGGCCGCCTATTGTACATTAGTTCTAGTCTATAAGTATGTTTTTTGTGTGTCCAGTTTATTTGGTGTTCAATAAAGCAATATTCTATTCTATTCTATCCTAAAATACGAAGTCACATCATTATGGACTTACAGTCTGCAATAAATGATTTAATAATTATTCACTATACATAGTATACATACCTACCGAGTGTGCCCATGTAAATAAGTAGGTATGTAAAGTAGTTTTTAATTGAATCACACACCCGATAGATACGTATCATTATTGCAAATAAATATAAAGTGTTTCAACTTTTACGTCCTCTTTAACTAGATTTTATAATTGCTCAAGTTATTAAATAAGTATATTTCGAACACAACTCTCCCAATTCTAATTTTACCTTCTTACGTAATTTTGTACATTTTTTTTGTATAGTATTTATTATGTGATGTAATTTTCTAATTTTGTACATTACATTGCTACTGGTATACTAATAAAGAGCTGAAATCAAAGGAATATGTACAAAGGTTCCACTCGAGAGAGCCACGTACAGGAACTTCGCCCCCTCTCAGAATAGAATAGAATAGACTGCTACTAATGTATATAGGTATATATAGATCAAGCTTTGAGGTCTAGCCTCCCCTAGTGACGTTTCAACTGTACATTACCTAATTACCTATAGGTACACCATAGACGTTACCAAACCCACCCAAATTTTTAAAGAAATGTCCCATCCGAAACTCTAATCCGGGACCATCGGTGTAGCAGATTTTCTAACCACCCATCCGGTCGTCTTCTTACATAATCGTTTTATTTAATCGCCATGATGCAACATGTTATTAAGTGTAGATTTGTGCTTCCAACTTATATATATTATATTTAATCGTTTCCATTATCCAGTCTTTGTATTATTGAGGAGTTAACCGTTTAATCATTGTAGTCCAGGCGTCGCCGACGAGCGATGAAAAAGTTAAAGTGACAATAGTACCTAATTAATCCTAAACGGAAATGTCTGCAATATAGAAGTACTTATGTATTTAAAATAGACCTATTTGGTGTCGGTTTTTTAAGTGTTTTTTTTTTGTAGTGGCTTATTATCGTTATGACAGGACAGAAGACAGATTATTATAAAATATGGCTAAGAACACCCACAGAACACCCAACAAAAACCAACTAAAAATCGATTCAGTCGTTTTGGAGCTAAGCTACTACAGACAGACACACAGATACACAGACACGTTTAACTTATAAGACGCTGTTTTTCGTCAGAAGTTCAAAACCACCAGGTAAAATTTAATTTGCCGATTTTCAGACAAAACCACTAATTTATTGAACACATCTCCCGGCCTACTGAGTGGGCGGGTGTAGGTAAGCACATTGCCAAACGCGACGTAGGACGGACCCTCAAGGCGTTGACCTCTGGCGGTGATGCAAATAACCCAATAAGTATTATTGTATTATTTACATTTTAAGCACATAAGTAGGACTTTGGCAGTTTCTTTACTAACATTTTATAGTGGACAGTAGCTTTTTCGCGCGAGCTATTAATTGCGGACTTTCTGGTAATTCGGGATAAAAAACTCTCTCAAGGATAATGTGGCTTTATCATGGAAAAAGATGTTTGGGTTCAGTAGTTTCAGAGCCTATTCAATATAAATCTCTCGTCTTTACGAGATTGCTACATGCTGTAGTGTAGATTTAACAGATTTTATGTTTTTCAACAATTTCAAACACGCATGATTAGAAAGTAGTGACACAAATTGACACAATTTCTCGTACGGGTTGTTGATGAACAGGATAAAGTCTAGCCCTTTTCTACCTTCCAGCCAGTACCTAGGTAATCTAGGTATTTTTAAAAACCTGGAGAAAATATTGCTAAAAATGTCACTTCGACCAACCACACATATCTCTTCCATTCCATAGTGATGTACTATGGTTGCAATTAAAAAATATATCGATAGCCCATGCTAGGCTATAGACGATGACCATTCATCGTACCTTGTCCTTTAAGCACTGACATTTACAAAGTAAAATGCCCCTAAACTTACTGTTTTAAGACTCATAGTCCAGTGCTGGCTGGTATATTAAGGGGACGGTTTAAACTGAATGGAGTAGCTCGTTATTCAAGATAAGAGCAACGCATAATTTTACTAAAACTATTTTAAATGTGCGAGCTTTATAAAAAAACGTAGCGCGCCTGTACTGACGGGCAGATAAGGGCGAGTAATATACAGGGTGTAAATAACATGCGTTCGAAAATTTACTGGTCAAACTGAACAACTTTTCCCCAAGAAGTTTTTTTTCTACGTAAGAAACCTCAAAGTATGAATATTTGCACATAATGACGGCGAGACGATAGGCAGGTTTATTGTTAAAAGTGAATGGAAGTTTATATGTATTTACTTACACATTTCTTAAAAAAATCACTAAGGTTTTTAGGCCATTGACGATCCATATGTCAGTGGAAATCGTTCAATGCTCGCGAGTGTAATAATAATTATCATACCTACCTACTTCGTTCTGTATTAAACATTTCAAGTAAATTAATTTAAAAATTAAAAGAAAATTAATATTTAAATGTCCTTAAATAGGCTTTTCTGTGCGACAGTACCGCAGCCTGTCCAATGTCCATAGATAAGGCAGTTGATTTATTTCACATCCAACTTGGTAATGCTACCACATTTTAAAATCATAAATTGACGGCCTCAAGATTTACAACATTTTATTATTTAAAAAAAATAGATTTAAAACTAGGGTATTAAAAAAAAACAGATTTAAAACTAGGGTAAGTTTTGCAAAAGCGGTGGTCTAGGTACCTATATATTTTTTTTACTGAGCCTTTACAGCAACTTTAAATTAAGTTTTTGAATATTATGCGGGACTGTTCCCAATTTAAGTAATTAGCGTTTAATAATGATTACCTAGGTATATCAAAGAAAATCTTAACAAAAACTAAAATTTCTTGGGTAAGTAAAAATATCTTCTGTAACCAATTTAAATGAATACTTTACATATCTAATAAAAAATTACCCTGTTAGTACCTATAACCAAATAAAACTCTTTATTTGCCCCAAAAATCCCTACCAGAACCTTTGGATGGAAGAGAGAGTTTAAAAATAGTAAGGAGGTAGGTAGGTGCAAGTGTATAAAATGTACTAGGTACTTAAACACTAGATAAACTAAATAACATAAGCGCACACACATAATCCTATCCTAACTAATCCTATTCCTAACTAATATTATAAATGAGAAAGTAACTGTGTCTATCTGTCTGTTACTCTTTCACGCCAAAACTGCTGAACAGATTTGAATGAAATTTGGTATGCATATGGTATAGATAGACCCTGAGAAAGAACATAGGCTACGTTTTATCCCGGAATTCCCACGGGAAAACTTTTTAAGGCGAAGCGAAGCTCGCGGGAACAGCTATACTACATAAACTAAATAATATAAGGGCCAACAAATAATCCTACGTCCATATAAGCAATGTTTGCTTTCAATGTCCTCGCGATGTCCTTTTAGACCTGCCTACAATCTGGCACCACCATTTTGACACATGGACCTCTGAAAACAGGCAATACCATTCTAAACAGGTTTTTTATCAGATTAAGATTGTGTCTATATTTGTAGGTACTACTATCCTAGAATTTTGAGGGCTAAAGGTGCATAATAATAAGTAATCGTATAAAGTTGTCGGTATTATGGTGGTGTTGGTATTTTTTTTAAGTCACTCAACTTCATTTTTTTAATACTTTTTTCTCTTCTTTTGATTTTACTCGGTCATAAAGCGAATATTAATATCAAAAGTAATGAGTTAGTTTTTGCGTACTAAATCAAATTTATAACCAGAAAATTAATGGGTTCTAAAGTATTAAGAGGTCAATATACCGCGCGTGAGAGCAACCAGTTTATTTACTTTTAAAAAGTTTTCCCGTGGGAATTCCGGGATAAAAAGTAGCCTATGTTCTTTCCCAGGGTCTAGACCGTATGTATACCAAATTTCATTCAAATCCGTTCAGTAGTTTTGGCGTGAAAGAGTAACAGACAGACAGACACACTTACTTTCGCATTTATAATATTAGTTAGGATTAGGATTTGTATTTGCAGATGACTTTTATATGCATTTTTAGATGCAAATTAGATAGATTGTACTGGATATAAAAAGTGTCATAAAGCGCACTCTATGTCTCGTTTCAGCTAGGATGCTCGCTGTGGCTGAGATTTTTTCCAAATTACGGAGAAATAGGTAGTATTCGTCCACCAACCCGCACTAGGCCAGCGTGGTGGACTAGGCCTAAACCCTTCCTTCATTGGAAGGAGACCCGTGCCCCAGCAGTGGGGACGTGATGGGTCGTGATAGGTAGTATTGCAAATTCAGTGTCTTTTAATTTTATTTCATTGTATACGACTCATACAATAACTCTATATATACAAAATTTTAGAATTTCTATATGGAATATATTTAAAATCTTAAGGGCGACTTGCACAAACATATTAAAAATAGATTTGTGCAAGTGGCCCTAAAACTCAAAACGTCACAGGAATCATCTTAGTTGAAACGAGGTATAGGTAATAAAATCAAATTCTATACAGCAACAATACAAAGGCACGATCGAAACAGCCGTCTCGATTTGAAATGACCAAAAAATGCAAACCGCCTCATTTCGTGAATCCTTTTCTGTTCTCATAAATTATTTATATTGGCGAGTGGTCGTGCCTGCCTGCGCTTTTTACAATTTTGTCCACGTCCCGTTTGAAAAATTAAAAAAATAGAACTCTATTGTTTTTGTTTTATGGTTTTGATAAAGCTAGTTGCTTAAAACATAATATATGGTAGCCGTAGTACGTGTCAAAATTATAATTATCCGTAGAACAGGTTCAAATATAACAACATCTTCATATTATTTAGGCTAATTAGATTCCTAAATTAAAATTTTTACTTCGCAAAAAAATAATATGAGTCGCGTATTTTATTAATATCAAACTAGCTGTCCTTGATATTTAATACTCAATCAAACAAAACTGTACTTTTTATGCTTAGAGAAGTAGGTACATAACAAAAGCTGCAGTCATGTGGTTTTCATCGAAATTGTTTATTTTAAAACATCTTTCATAGTACGCATTTGTGCTTTTGGGCTTTCCTCTTTTTCCTCGATTTCTTGTTGTACCAAAAAATTCAAATTCAACCGTAGGTATAAAAATCTCTCATTTATGATGCAGCTAAACCCTTTGTATTTCTGTATCGGTTACTTTTTTAAACAAATTCGATTTAAAAATTAGCATGTTTTTCGCGAATGGAATAAACGGTTTTTGACCTCTCTTGTTTAGGGGACATTGCAAGGTTAGCATGTCCTAAAGGTACACTACACCATTACTTATGTTATGCTTACTGAGTTTTTTGAATAAAGTATATCGCACAAGTGGTATATAAGTACTTACTTACTTACTAAGCCGAAAGTTCTGAGGGTCATTCTGAACCACTTTTGAAAATTCAACAAATACTTTCTAGGAGGGAGCAAACTTGCCCTCCACCTCAATTTATTAAACAAGCTATAAAACTATACTCTAAAAGTTTTTAGTTTGCGCTTTTCTATTTGAAAAAAATATCTAAACTTAAACTCCAAAATTACTAAAAACATGTTAAAATTATGCGCAAGAGTGGAAACCGGCAGGCAGCACGCGATCCCAGTAATTGTGGCATTCCGATAATTATATTGTTCCAAGAATTGTATGAATAAACAAATATTTTAACTTACTTATTTATTCTAACATCTTAACTTGTCACGAAGGAGGCAAAAAATATTGGATTCAGGCCAGCAGTGGAATAGTTTAACTTTGAATTGACGACAGTAAATTAACTACAATTATGTGGTTTATTAGTATTATGGTATTAGGTACACACGGCAACGTTAAATGGTTGGCAGGGCACACTAACGTAGGTAGTGTATGTGTGTGTCAGCGACGTCGACGTAATTATTTAGTTCTGGGCAACCCACACACGGATATTGTAAGCATGTAGTTGTGCCAGTGACAATGATTCATTGTTTTTATGATATGAAGCAAAATTTTGCAATGAATTGTAATAGATAGAATGGCTCAGTTGGTATGATACAAGACTTACAATAATCGGTATGGTGGTTCAAATCCCTCTGAACTTACAAAATTCCTTTTTTGTTTTTTTTATAGATTTAATTTATTTTTTAATATGGCTAATAATAGTATTGTAGTAAATACGAATAAAAGCAACACAGAAAGTAAATGAAACAAGTTATTAAGTGTTAAAATTACAAAATTTATTCTTGCCGTAACATAAACATTAAGGATGTTACGTTTTTGTTGTTTTTCGTTTTAAAACATAGTTGTAGTTTATATTAATAAGGAAAATTTTCAATTAGCAGTTTTAAATCATAATAAACTACAGAAAAGGATGGACTGGCTGTTTTACTAAAGTAAATAGGCAAGTCATTAGTTATATGAATCAACATGTTAATTAGCTAGAAATAAGATAACTTATTCCAACCTCAGTAACAATAACATCATTAACACATGGCTTACCCATAATTGTAAATAATAATAAGTTAACAAAATAACTAAAATCTTATACAAATGAAAAAATAAAAATTACTGAGCTAACCCCAATAACTATAATTTTCACCACTTTTTCGCCATAATATCTTACCATCCATCCTTGTCTGACTTAAAGGACTTTTCATCACTAAATATCACCACATTGTTGCACCAATCAAAGTTTAAAATTGTCAGTCGCAAAACGCACTCTGTTTCGACATCGTCGGATCTGATCGGTTAGAGCAATTTTCTTCGTCGGCTTCCGACACCGCAACCCAGCAGCACGCAAGTGAACCCGTACGGTTTGTAGGGATAGATTATGCGTTGTGGCCGTAGAACGGGTGCTGCAAAACGGATCAGCGCTATGTGCAGCTACGATATCTCGATGGCGTGGTGATGCATCCGTATAGACGACTACTGTCTACATGTCCCGAATCTGCGTATCGGTGAACCCATAATTGAACAGTTCTCCTCTGCAAACAAAAAAAAACAAATACTTAGCTTATACAAATACAAATATTCTAACAGTCAAATAAAATATTTACAATTCTATGTTACTTACCGTTAAACGTCTTGCGATTTCACTAATTGTAATGTTTTGTTCATATAAATACGATTATCTCCGCCTTTTTGAACATGGTTAAGTGACTTTCCATACTGACTGCGAAGAGTAATTAATTAAGTAAATTGACAAATCACAAAGTGAATCACTTTGCAGACGCAGAGGTGAATTGTCACTAAAACTAAAAACAAATTTCGTTTATTCATATTGTATGAGGGTAGAATGGTTTTAATTCTCAAATGAAGAACGAATCATATATTTTTGGCGAAGAGAAATAGTCGACAGCTATGCAGCTTGTAGTCATTTGTCAGTTTCAAATATATTAATTTTATATTCAACAGTGTTTAAATTAACGCAAAATTTGAATTAAGTTAAATAAAAATAAACATTCGTGGACTCGAACTCACGACCTATGTTTCATTAGTCCAACATTCTACCAATGAGCTACGAAGTGTATAGACACAGGTAGTGAAATTTTGCTTCACATCAATTTTATAACTATTTCACTAACACTACCGGTTGATATTTTTATGTCACAGCTGGTATACGGGCGTTTGCCTACGCGCAAACTCGTTTGTGCTGTTGTGTGTGTGTGTGTGTGGTTTTTTACTGGTGTGTAAACCGATTTCTGCGTTTATGCACACATAGACAACGTTAGTGTGCACATATACACTACGTTAGTGTGCCCTGCCGACCATTTGACGTTGCCGTGTGTACTAAGTATTTTCTTATAGGTATGTACTCAAGGCCATGACAATCGCTCTGGGGCGTACTTGATGCAGAGGATCTCCCTCGCAGTGCAGCGCGGCAATGCTGCCAGCGTCATGGGAACCTTTGGGTCGGGTGCGTCCTGGGGCGGGCTATTTGTATAATATTTAATTATGTTTGTCAATGTCTTTTAAATAAAATACATGTAATCTCAAGGATAATATTATAAATTATATACTTTTAGTTAGGTAATACTACTAGGTAGGTATCACTACTGAGAACGCCAAGTTAAGCATAACTTATGTAGGAAATTCAGCGCTGTAGCTGAGTGTCCGTTCATCAGGACTTCTATTATATTCTCTGTGGGGGTGTAAGTACCTGCACTTCGCTCTCTCGAATGGAACCTTCATGCATATCCCCAAGGTCTAAACTGCCTTCGTAAGCTTGGACCATTTCCTACCACGCTGGTCCACTGCGGGTTGGTGGGTTCACATCAACAACTTTTAATTTGTGTTTTTCATTCATAAAATTCAATTAGTACCTACCTAATGATATTTTTTTCGTAAGTAAATTAATTCATAGTGAATCAACTGACCTTATAAAATGTTGACATTTTGGTAGCAAGTGACCATGACTTACCTTATTTCTGATAAATAAATGAATTCTATTCTACGATTCCTCGCTTATAAACAAACTCCACCAACCCGCACTAGGCCAGCGTGGTGGACTAGGCCTAAAACCCTCCCTTCATTGGACCGTGCCCCAGCAGTGGGGACGTGATGGGTCGTGATGAAACAAACTCCATTATCAGCAACGGAAGAAAAATTGCATTTCCAACATTGACTTATATATTACTAGCGTATTGATTGATTGATTCATTGATTTCCAAACATTTGTAACAATACTTAAGTACTTAAATTATAACGCAGAATGAAGGTGCTGCGCACAATCCTGCGAGGATTATTGTAGTATCCTTAAGCTTGTCTTTTACTTATGTATTATTACCTATAAATAAATAATAAAAAATAAAAAAGATAAAGATTGATCAGTTGCACACCTGAGAGTGTTACGTTAAGCAGAACTTGAGTATGGAATGCAGAAATTAGTGGATTGGTTTATTGTTGTTGAGTATACTTAAGGACTAGATGGCATCCAGTGGCGTGCTTTCGGAGAGGCCTATGTCCAGTAGTTAACTTCTATAGGATATAGAAAAAGATATAGGACATTAGTTTATGCTTAAGTGAATTTACTTAAGTTAAAACTGGGCTTAAAGGCGTTTTTCAACAGCCCGATAAATGTTATCTAGTGAATTATTTAGATTTGAGCAAAAAAGCACTTTTGAAAAGTTTTTACTAAGTCAGTACCTGGATAAACTTTAGAATCCTGACAAATTGTGATTAATGTTCAATATTACTTTATTAATAGGCAATATGCTACATTAACAAAAAAACCTGCCATTAGGCATAACATTTTAGTATTAATTGCTCATTAAATTAAGGCCAAGGAGGTTTGATAAGCTTTCTTGCAACAAATGTTTTTTACTATAAAAAGTAGTTTTTATACAATAATTCATAGGTAAGTCCAATTTAACTTGATCGTTATTAAGTACTTGAATATAGGCAATCTTTTAAAAAAAAAAAAAATACCACCCAGTTGTCTCCCCCAAGAGACAGGCGTATCGTAAGCTTACAAAAAAACAATTATAATTTATTTTTTCAACTTTAATAAATGTATAAATAAACTTACCCTTAACAGGCAATCAGCCCAGACAGGATAAACGCAAGCGGCGCAAGGCCGTTCGTTGCTACCTTCACCTCACTCGGATAAACTGTATTAATGTAAGTATAACTGTTCCATAGTTGTGCGTATTGAGGCACTATTCAGGTAGGTTTCGCGATTGCAAAGCTTACTGCTCAGCTTAGTAGCAATTACTCCATAGTCGGTTAGAGCATCACCAGGGAGTATAGTGCCACAAACTTATCTGTTCCGGTGAGAGCTCACGTAAATGTCTAATATTTCTTGATTCTATAAGATTTTAAGTTAGCCTGTAGTGGTAATTCACCCTTTCGGTTTTAATAAATCCATCTAATCTATATCAATATATAATTCATAGGTAAGTTATGAGATATGGATCAATTTAGTTCGCTCTCACCGGAACAGATAAGTTTGTGGCACTGTAGTGGTTGACTTTTGACACATGAATTTTAATTTATCAATCCCTGTCGGTTAGATAACCGAATATGGAAAAATTGGCACTTAGACTCGCATGTCACAAACACAATAGCAGATACATTTATATTGTGCAGTTCTCATCATCGGAAATTTACCAAAAATTAACAAAAAGACGTATTGTGTATTAAAAGCATTGTCTTTAGAACTATTGGATGCATTAATTCTATAAACTGTTTCACCGGTCCCTCGTATGTTTGAGGTTTAGGGTGGCTTTCACAACAAAGTTAATCAAAATTATATCTATGACGATTATAATGTCATAGCAAGAGTTAAACTACTAATTTAATTTTGATTAACTTTGTTGTGCAAGCCTCCCTTAAATGAAAAATGATAATTTGCGATTTGTTAGCAACTTTTTTATGGAAGAGGGAGAAACTAACAGGGAATTTCAGATATGAATGAAAAAGACATGCATTTAACTCCAGAATATAGCGCCAAATAAATTGTAAGTACTTATACTGAAATAAATAAGGCAAGTAATTGCTTTATTTAGTACGGACTCTTTTCAGACAAGATTAAAAAGGATTGTTTTTTATAACCTTGACTGAGTATCTAAGAAGGATTACTGAAACTTAGGTACTGAGTAGGTATCTACTTATACTTTGTTGCAGGTAAAACTTATACTCTGGCCAAATCGGTCGAATGGCGTAGTGGTTAGTGACCCTGACTGCTATGCCGAAGGTCCCGGGTTCGATTCCCGGCTGGGGCAGATATTTGTTTAAAGACAGATATTTGTACTCGGGTCTTGGGTGTTGATATTTATATTTAGTATCTATCTATCTATGTATTTGTGTAGATATATCAGCTGTCCGACACCCATAACACAGGTTCTGCCTAGCTTGGGGTCGGATGGCCGTGTGTGAAAAGTCCCCACATATTTATTTATTTATTTATTTATTAAATAGTCAAGCGTATTTTTTTTTAGCTCCATCCCTTCATACATGTTGAATGGACAAATATTATTTACCTTACAGGGAAGGGAATGGATAGGTACCTAGTAATTTTCATTAATTATTATAACATATTATAACATAAAGAAACTTAAATTGGCAAAATTTTAAATCTTAAATTGATAAAATTTTGCGACACTTATAGAAGATTTGAGTCGGTCTGGCGTTTTACATTCATTAAAACGTACACCAAAAGTTGTTCAGAATTAGTCGATCACCCTGTTTCGGCTGGATATACCACTTTTGCAACAACTGTATACATATAATATACAATAGGTATATAAAGCAAATGCCACGTCCTTCTGTGACGACTTCCTGTCTGAGACATTTTATTTATTTACTTATTATACCTATCTATATTGTATGGTGGAATTTAAAGATATTTTTTGTAAGTATAAAATGTTGAACGTCATACTTAATGCACGATACCTTAATTGGTATTAACTTCTGGAATGCAGGCTGTTGGATGCTGGTATTATACATAATACATAACATGATGACTGTACCTACTTATTTACAACTTAGTTAGATGAACGATATACAAGAGGCTGTCTCACATACAAAAGCAAAGCAAAATCATTCCGCATTTTGTTTACCTACTGTCATACCTTTTTGTTTAACCTAATGACAACCATTGTACCAATTAATAAATTTGTTCTTTCTAACCGAACTAATTCAAAATAAGAGCTCACTGGACGTTTCACAACGTAACACTCCATCTAGTCCGTAGCAACGTTTTTTTTTAATAGATTGTTTATTTCGATAGATTTATCGACAACACTAACTGATACGCTAAAGCTGAGTACAGACCGGCCAAACGAACGTCAACGAACGTGTTACGTTGACCTTCGTTGCTGCAATCTGCCCTGTATTTGTATGATAAATATCCATCGTTGGGCGTTCGTTGGGCCGGTCTGTACGCAGCTTAAGAAGAAGAATATAGCCATGCCCTGCATGCAATGAATATTTAGATATCTGAGCTATTGCGATGGACCTATAGGGTCAGACTATCCGACCTAGGATCACAGGTCATGAGTCGCTCAATTATGTACCTAGGTAATCTAGGTATTACGACAGTGAAGAAGGATGACACAACTAAGCTTTCCCTTTTTAATGAATTACCTGATTATATCTAAATGGACCAATGAAAATCATACTGCCCCTTATAATAAAAGGTTGACTAAATATAGTTCTGGTTTAGAACCGGTTATAGTCCAGAGATTTAGAGAAATCATTAGCCTAAAGCTGGATTTAAACTAGAACTATATTTAGTATTTGTTTTATAATATTGCGGAATAAGATATTAGGTGCAGTCATGGTCAGAAACTACAACACTATTCGGCCATTCACAATAAAATTCGTCGATGTGTGTTAAAACGAGCTTAAATATACTAGTCTTCGTTATATCTTGCTATTTCGGTAGGCATGCTTAAATTATAGTGAACACATAAAAGTTTAGTGTCTATTTAAGTTCACATCCGTGTGAGATTCACAAAATATGATTCATCAGACACAGACAAGAACATCGTGCTATGACTGTCGCAGAACAGAAACAAACACAGTTTGAATGACAAATTGACTATTATTGTAGGTCTATAGGAGGATAGGAGGTATCCGGAGCCTATAGTCGAGGCAAATACTTAGGTATCATAGACCTGACCCCTTAGCATGAATTTTCATCGTGAACGTGACGTGAAAGTACACGATGAATTTTGTAGGGAACCGCCAGGGGCGCTGTTCATATTTTCATATAAAATGGGGTGGGGTACAAGTCTCCTTGTGGAGAACAAGGGGTCTGTTAGGTATACATAATACCTACTGATACACTTGGAACTAATAAGTGCATAATTACAATAAATTTTATATTAATACTTAATCAATAGAGCTTGACGTAATACAAAAGGGTGGATTTCAACAAGTCCTAAAAAATCTTCATTTCCGTGGACTTTTTTATATTTAGGTTTTTTATATTGAAAAAGCGCTTTTATTAAAGTTTTTGTTAATGTTAGTGTTCTTACTTAATGGCTATCAGATAAGTTAAAAACTTAAAGAGATACAGATGATCAAAAATTTCGTGCCACGGCGATGACACATGCGTTCACGGAAATGAAATAAGCGTCCACGGCAATGAAAAAAACATCCACGGCAATGAAACTAACGTCCACGGCAATGAAAGAACTGTGCTATGGATATGGAAGAATCAATCCACTGCAATAAAAAAAAACTGTGAGGGAAACGCAAACTTAGACAGATTATGTATGGTAGAAATATTTGGATAGATATTGAAACGAAAGAAAGAACGACAGTATGTATAAAATAATAAAGAATGTAGTATGGAATTCTTTAAGTAGTATTATGAGGTTCGTATTGCAACTTATAAAAACGAAATGTTTAATTTCACATTAATATCATTCACAACATATAATTAACCTTACCTAGTATAACATCTATATTTTCATAAATTATAATATTATACATGTTGCCAGTGATGACCTACGGTGCCGAGACGTGGTCTTTAGGCCTCTTAAATAGGCTCGGAGTCACCCAGCGAGCTATGGAAAGGGCTATGCTCGGAGTATCTCTACGTGATCGAATCAGAAATGAAGAGATCCGTAGAAGAACCAAAGTAACCGACATGGCCTATCGAGTCAAATGGCAGAAATGGCAGTGGGCCGGACACATTGCTCGAAGGACTGATGGTCAGTGGAGCAGAAGAGTCCTCAAGTGGAGACCACGTACCGGCCGCGGGGAAGCACTGGATGCGGGCCGCCTCCGATCGGACAAGGTGGAAATCATTGGGGGAGGCCTATGTTCAGCAGTGGACGTCCTATGGCTGAGATGATGATGATGATGATGATGATGATGATAATATTATACAGTATACGAACTGTTAATTTTAAAATATATTATGATGTGACATGATCTGTGCTGAATTACAAATCACCGAACAAACCACCAAAAGCACGAAAACCTAAAGATAGGTGCAGTTAGGTGCACATGTTCGTCAACAGCGAAGTGCGGCGCAGCATGTGCACTTAACCGCTCCTCCTCGCTTTCCTTGTTATCGCACCTATCTTAAGGTTTTGGTGCTAGTGGTTTTGATGGTGTTGTCGATGTTGATGGATTTTACACAGATTACGTGATATGATAGAATATTTTATGAGCTCTATGCTAAATGAAAGTATATATTTTAATTGATATAATAATATGAAATGTATTTTATCATCATCAGCCTATAATCATCCACTGCTGGACATATGTCTCTCCCAAGGAGCGCCACAACACTCGGTCCTCAGCCTTCCTAATCCAGCTACTACCGGCTACCTGCCTAAGCTTGCACATTTTGACAGCTATGTCGGTAACCTTAGTCCTGTGACGATAATAATACTTATTTTGTGATTTTTATTAATGATAAATTATACATTTAGTTTTTATACATCGCGATACGTGCCCATTTTATCGAACTGCAAAAAAAGGTAATTTGACAAGTCCTGTAGGTAATTTCAGTGATCGGTATTATTAACTGTATTACAAAAGATGGTAAATATATTTTTATTTGCCTAATCGTACATACCATGGCGATGAAAACATATGTCACGGAAATGAATAACCTGGCCACGGAAATGAATAACCTGGCTACGGAAATGAATAACCAGGCCACGGCAATGAATACCTACATATTATTTTACAAGACATGGCGATGAAATTTTTTTCATTGCCGTGACTTTTTTTTCATTGCCATAGCAAATTTTGGCCACGGAAACCACGGAAATGAAAGCATGGCGATGAAAATCAAGCCATTAAATATAAATAACAAAAAATGTATTTACTATTCGAAGAAACAAACACTTTATAAGATGAATATTTTCAAAATACTTTCTTTTGAATGCTTACTCAAGAAGACAAACTTAATTTTATAGAAGTTATATCTATCCACGGCGATGAAAGAAAAAATGTCCAGTGACCAAAAACAAATATAATTTTCACTATAGCGCGAAAACGTGGACACCTGTGTACCTCTTTCCACGTCGAGTAGTTAGGCAACACTTGTAAAAAACGATTAGCGCACCGAGGGGGGGACCCAAGTTCATACATAAAACAATATCCTTGATCATGTTTAGGTCACGGCGATGAAATGTAGTTCTGGGACACATGAATTTTCACTTACCGTTCGTTATATTCTTTATTTATTTGAATAAATGTATTTCGTAACAATACTTTAACTATTAATGTATCAAATGAAACTAAGTTTAAATCTAAACACTCAATATTTTTTCATCAATGAAGAATAATACAAAACGAGATGACCTTTGGACAAACACGGCAATGAAAGATTTGGAGGTTTAATATTTTTTTGTAAAGTATCCATTAATCCTATTGATAAAATATTTAGTGCTTCATATAGATTACTATTCCACATAACCGGAAAAAAATATTAGAAAATTAGAACTTTGTTTTTTAGTACCGATTTCATTGATGCCACGCAAATTTTGGCCGCGGGAAATTCACCCAAAACCGTTTTTTATTCATCTACCTATGAGAACCAACATCTTTGTACTATGAAATTTGAAAATTCGCGATAAATATATTTGATTCTCCATGGTAAAAAAGCCACGTGATGTGACCATCAAAGTTTCTCATTCTTACAAACATTATAACTACACTCACGGGCAATGAAAAGGTTCTACTGAGAAAAGCATCAAATTACTTCTAAACGGAAAAGGCTAGCTTAATGCCGTCTTCTGCAAAATTGAAGTAGGTTTAACAGAGCATCAGGATATTACCAACTAAAATTGGTAATATTTTTTTCCAATTTTAAATTAAATCTTTGAAAAATTGGGGTCGTTTGTTGTCGGAATTTTGTGAGTGGAACTTTTTCATTGCCCGGCAGTGTACTTACTGTTTTCCCCACCTAAATACCAGCTACTTGGTGGACCATGGAGCACTAGCGATGAGGATTCCAAGGAATCTAATCCCGTAATGTGCCCCACTACTGCTAATTATGCCATTCACCACACCTGATGTTAATGTGTGTGATTTGTGATTAATTATTAATGACGTTTTTCTATCTGGCTATATACAATAAACATAAAAAATCCAGTGTTTCAGAGCTGTTAAAAAAATGACGTTTTTAAAGATTAAGATTTGATTCATTTTTATGTTGGGATAATGGCTGTATGTGGGATAAAATACATGCTATCACTGTCTAAAACATAATTACAGAGTGAGAGCACGTCTTTTATAATATGAAACAGGCCCTTAAAGAAATTTTAAATAAAAAAATATTTAGAAGCGTAGCGAAGTTTGTGTTGTGTGTGACCCACTGAGGGTTTCTGCACTGATAATACAAAACGAGGGTTCCTTCTGCTCTGAACAGACGGGAAATCGTTCACGATGAAAATTCGTGCTAAGTTTTTAGCGACACATAATAATAATAATATGTGGGGTCATCTCACACACACACGGGCATCCGAACACTCCGAACCCAAGCTAGGCAGAGCCTGTGTTATGGGTATCGGACAGCTGATATATCATATTAAATAATACTTAACATATTAAATATAAATATCAACACCCAAGACCCGAGTACAAATATCTGTGTTTAAACAAATATCTTCCCCAGCCGGGAATCGAACCCGGGACCTTCGGCTTAGCAGTCAGGGCAACTAACCACTGCACCATTCGGTCGTCAAACAAGATGGATCGCACCATAACTGCAGTAGGATCCGTATTCAAGACATATCCAAATTGCGATCATCATCATCCGTGAAACTGTTTCTGTTTGTGTGCAATAAAGAGTATTTTATCTTTATCTTTTTAATTTTTTTATAGGTATAATTGTTTTTTTCCTTAAGGCCGCCATTTGTACCGTCTATGTTGTGCATATTCTTCTGTAATTTCTGTATTTGTGTGCAACAAAGAATTATCTATCTATGTACATTTTAGAATGATAAAGTAAGAATACTACGGTTACATAAATAGATAGATACATACATGCTGAAATATTGAGTTACAACTCCCCGCGTAGCAATCTAGCAACACACTACAATTCACTATCGATATAAAAACTCAGGGTGTCCCCGAATAGCGATCCAGTGCAGTATTTGCATAAATAAGCATAAATCCATTATGCAGGCACAACCGCATAAGCTAGGCCACCCGAGTGACAGTTTTACAGAAGTAGATTCGCCATTGTAAATATGTGCATCATTCTTGTAACGCCCTCTTGTGGCATGCTTATGGAACTGATTGTGAAGACCTGTCTTAGTTCTTGATTGTTGTATACAGGGTGATATTAAATAATGACATAGATATGTGAACCCACCAACCCGCAGTGGACCAGTCATTGGATCTCTTCTGCGCCCGTCAGGGAAATGGTCCAAGCACAGGAAGGCAGTTTAGACCTTGGGGATATGCACAAAGGTTCCACTCGAGAGAGCCAGGTGCAGGTACCTACACCCCCACAGAGAATAGAATAGAACTGGACCAGAAATGTAATTACTTAAAACATGTTTTCATTTCCACCATGATAATTATAGCATTACACCTTCATCTCTGTACGAGCTTATTATCAATTTAACTAACTATACTATCGGCCGGGGATCTTTATAAAGTGGTCAATGGTTAAGTACTTCCTCATTTGTTTAACATGTACCTACAATTTTGCATAGAGGTAATGGATAATTAGGTCTCTGGTATGCACATGCACATCGATCGGACGAGGCTAACACTAATCCTGTAGTACGTTCTAAGAACTGTAAGGAATTATAGTAAAGTCCATACTATACTTCCATGACTATAGATATCAAATTTAGCATCTGAAAGTTTCTCTACACATTTTAAAGTTTGGATACATGTCGCTCGAATTCAAAAGCCTTGTATTCACTAGGCGACAAATCGTCGCAGAACCTGTCTGGGCACATGTCGTCTACGTGTCGCCGCGACGTCGCGCTCTGTTCTGCGACGTCGCACGCGACTATACAGCGACATCTACGTGTCGCAGAACAGGTTCCGTGTTTTGGCTCGCGAGACAGAACTTCCTGCGACATCAGTCTAGCGCATAGAGTATATTATTTTTACTAGGTCTAGCGACCGCTGTTGCAGAGTGTGGACGCGTGCGCGACTTCTAGCACGCAGTACTAACTGCCACGACTTCCTCGGGCGACAACTCGGCGGAGACTGCTGGTGTGGACAAGCAACATGTATCACGACATGTTACCAAAATGTTCTGAGAACACGCACCGTAGATGTTCTGTAACAGTCTCAGAACTTGTGCCCTAGTGAATTCGAGGCTTAAATCTTTTTGTCACATAAAATTACAAATGAGTCAAATGACGTACCGAACCGACGATATAATAATTTCGATATTTTACTTCTTCTAATCGTCTAGACGACAAACCAACAAAGTCGCTAAATAACAATTGACTGACTTAAAAAGTCGAAAATCCAGTGTTTTAAAGTCATTTAATAAACCTCCACTAAATTGATAAAATACGGTCAATGAATTGGGGAAAAATTTTTAGTTATTAATATTACTTACCAAATTTTGTATGGTTGGCAAAGTACATACATACATCAAAGTATTATTACTACTTATAGGTAACTCAGAAACAGAATACTGCCTATTTATAGTCAATTGATACTAAAGAATAGCCCTGTGCGTCTCAACCCGGAAGCTAAAGCCAGGTCTAGATTTAATAAAGACTAGATCTAGGTTGAAACGAGTTTTATACGCTGTCGGCTAGATTTGTAAATGTCATGCGAATTTGATTTAAGCTTTGCCAAGTGAAGCAGAGATTATGTGTGCTGAGACGGTTTATTAGACTATTAAAGATTGCAGTTCTATGTACTACCTAGTCAGCTTATAGATGGTAGAGTCTAGCCATAGAATAACAAGTACGGTAGTACTACTAGTACTCGTTATTCTATGGTCTAGCTCATAAAAGATTATAATACAAAAGCTTGTAATTCAAAATTGAAGTTGTTATAGTGCAATGGCGTTTAGAAACTTAATTTTAGTAAGTTTTAGTTATCAAAAATCGAAGTTTCGAATCGCTGCTGCTCTTACCGATAGAGTCGTCTATATCTCGTTGTATCCTAACTTAATATTATACATGCGGAAGTAACTGTGTCCGCCTGTCTGTTACTCTTTCACGCCAAAACTACTGAACGGATTTGAATGAAATTTGGTATACATATATGGTCTAGATCCTGAGAAAGAACATAGGCTAAGGAACATTGGCTTTTTATCCCGGAAATCCCACGGGAAAACTTTTTTAACTTTTTAAGCTCTCATTCGTTGGGTTTTCGTCAGTATCGCTAACCACGACTCGATTGTAAGCTTTCTTTCGTTTGTTTTTGGCCATAGAACAACGCAGGCTCGGATGAAAATGAAAAATGAAAATGAAAAAATCTTTATTAAAATTTAAAAGTTTAACTTAAATCACAACACACTGTTATCCTCACACTAGGTAACACCTGTATCGTGAGAGATCAGGTTCGAACTTACACAAAAACAAGCCTACTACTAGGGTGTACTCTAGTTTTGGGTAAGTTCGACAAGGTTCCTAACGAAGTGGCCTTGTCGTGTCGTCTTAGCTAGATCCTTTGTTGTAAACTCGTGACACTTTTAACCTGTCCAGTATTGTCCTGTAATTGAGTGGGTCAAGGTCATATCTGTCCATTTATTTGGTTTTAGCAGTCAAGTAGGTATATAGCTTTTTAATGTAGAGCTTGAGGATATAATTATTAAGTACTAGTGCCTATTTTACTATACTTTGTAAAATGAATGATAAGGCAAATGATAAATACAGTGCATGGATTTGACAGGTGTCACATGTCAAGATCTTCGTCGCTGCAAAAAAAAAAGTACTTAGGTTAGGTAAGTACATAAAAATTATTAATTTCGCAGCTGCTAACCATTGAAAACACAGTATCTTTGTGGTTACTGTAACTATAAAGGCACCACACTGTAACATAGATATTTACCTACGTCGTACTACATGCTTGTAAGAATAAAGTGCATGGACCATTACGTCCATGCAAGGTCACCTAGTTGTGGCAGTCAGTATCAGTATACAAAATGATTCAGATTCAGTTTGACAGGCCATATTTGACCACAGCAGGCAGACACATTTGGCATTAGAGTAAAATGGACGGAACCCAAAAAAAAACATTGCGGATAAATGTTAAACGTAGCCTTTTAAATTGTCATTTTGTGCCTGGAGCCAAAATTTTATAGGCAACTTGTTTAGTGGTTATCACGGAATAGGTCGTACTTAAGTATATCTATCATATTGCATATGAATATCTGTGGTTTTAAGATAATAATGTATACCTATATCTGGATATCTGTGTAAGTAAGTACTGAGTAGGTAATAATTGAGACGCTAGACCTGCGGTTTTCCTCACTGCCTTGTTGAATCTCCTTGAGGTTAAGCAAAAACTGGCACGGTCAGCCATTGGATTCGTGACGGACCAGCGTGGTGGAGTATGCCTAAACCCTTCCTTTATTGGAAGGAGACCCGTGCCCCAGCAGTGGGGACGTGATGGGTCGTGATGTGATATAATTATATTAAGTATATGTTGTTTATTTTGTGAAATTTAATTTAAATCAGTAAGCTACTACTAACTAACTACTATCACTTGTTAATAGTCTCATCATAAGTAAAAGCCTTGAACAAGCCTACTACGGTCCTGCGTCGGACATAAGGTTTCATTTAAGTAATGATTCAATAATTTTGTTGAAAGTAAATAATTATCGATTAATTATGCGTTTAATAATCGACTTAACACGTGGGTAATCATAAACATATCTACATTATAACCTCCAATCACATTCGGAACTGCTTATATTTACATACGAGAACCTTGTCGCAATAAACACACATGCCACTGCAGACTGTCAAAACAACCGCTTGCAAATATTAAAGCGACAAGGTTGTTAATGTACCTGCTTCCACATGCATTGAAGATCTCTTTCCAAGTAACAAAATGGCGAACAGGTTCAGGTGCGTGGGCGACTATGACAAGGCAGTGTGACGTCATGGAGGCATACTTTAAATAGAGATATACTCTTAACTGAACTGGGTGGAATGATGTCATGAGACGAAGGTTTTTGGTCAGTCAGACTGAATTCCGTTTTGTGTAGGAGACGCTTAGGTGGACGTATTATCTACGGTCAGCTTTCGTAACGTCCTTATTATAAAAAGAAGTAGAATTTAAAGTTCTGGTATGAAATCTCTTGACTATAACGGTTCTAAACCAGAACTTTATCTATTCTACGGTCTACACTACTCATAATAAGAGAATCAATGTCGCATCTTAATACAGCTACGGTACGATACAATACAAATATCAGACTTTATTTCACAAAATTTCAAAGTACGAAAATGACAGTAATGAAATGGCAATCTTATGATAAGAGTAGTTTCTTCCAGACAATCCAAACAGTAACACTATATAGTTACTTTAAAAGTGAACCCCTGAGTCACCCTGTTTCAGCTTACTATAGTCCTTTTTCATACCCTGTATAATTTCTAACACACAAAAAACACACGCACTCACGCCTTGTACTAATGTACTCCCTTGCGGGGTAGGCAGAGGTGCATTGCTGCACCCACTTTTCGCCAGAGTGTTATGTTAGTCCCAATGTAATAGGGGGCGGGCCTATTGCCATTTTACGGGCACATCCAAGACCCGAGAACAAATATCTGTGTTTAAACAAATATCTGCCCCAGCCGGGAATCGAACCCGGGACCATCGGCTCAGTAGTCAGGGTCACTAACCACTACGCCATTCGGTCGTCTATAATTTCTAAATATCTACGTATTATATAAACTAGCTGTTCCCACGAGCTTCGCTTCGCCTTTAAAAGTTTTCCCGTGGAAATTCCGGGATAAAAAGTATGGCCTATGTTCTTTCTCAGGGTCTAGACCATCTGTATACCAAATTTCATTCAAATCCGTTCAGTAGTTTTGGCGTGAAAGAGTAACAGACAGACAGACAGACACAGTTACTTTCGCATTTACAATATTAGTAAGGATTAGGATTAGGATAAATTGCTATCATCCATCACTTCATTAATAATATTGCTAGATAGTGTATTATGCTATGCTTATGACTTTGACGAAACAGAATACCCTTGTTCGTGATATCATAGCCCTGTTGTACAGTCAACTACAGAGGGCAGTAACGATAAAATATAATTTATTTAATTATATAATAGAATATCATTTTGAACGCGGCTGAATGGTGTAGTGGTTAGTGACATTGACTGCTATGCCAAAGGTCCCGGGTTCGATTCCCGGCTGGGGCAGATATTTGTTGAAAGACAGATATTTGTACTCGGGACTTGGGTGTTGATATTGATATTTAGTTATGTATCTATCTATGTATTTGTGTAGATATATCAGCTGTCCGACACCCATAACACAGGTTCTGCCTAGCTTGGGGTCGGATGGCCGTGTATGAGATGTCCCCACATATTTATTATTTATTTTATACAACGTAAAATTTTATAATTGATTGGCAAGATTATGAGTCTAGTATTATTTCACGAAGACTCAGTCACTCAGGAGAAGAAATTACAAATGAAACTCCTCGAGCAACTTTGGTAGATAGGTACTCTTACATCTTTGTACCAATTTTCCTGCACTTCCTGTAGGTTGGCTGGTAGAAAATGCTCTTAGTATTAAGCCCACCTTTTGTACATGTATTTAATATTTGTGTAAGTAATAAAGAATAAAATAAATAAATAATACTCATTATCTATGTATATCGCTTTGGTGTGTAGTAGTCATGCTTACTAACCCAAAGCTTTACTTGTAGCTTTTACGTTTTGAAAAATACAGCATTTGTATAAGGACTTTTGAAGCTAATTATACTTACATCTAACTCTGTGTAAGTACTCATACACAATGTATAATACAATATTGTCCCCTGAACCAGATAATATCACGATCTCTATTTAACTATCTCTGTGATGTTGGTAAAAGGGTATCGAGAAGGTCACACCACTCACTAATCTGATCATAATTTCATCAACTATGTATTTCATTTGGGAACGCATCTGACAGGTCCCTATAAAAAATTGTGGAAGCTCCGGTTCTACGGACCTAGATATTAAACTCGCGAGAAATAAAAAAAATCCTTTGATATTATATTGAATGTTATGGTGAATAAAATATATTGAATAAACGAATTTTAATTTTAATTTATTTAATTATTAAAAAGTTCTAGTGACTATATTATTATCACCGGATTACTGCTCAACGGAAAACGCTATTGAAGTACTTATGTATATTTAACATCTCCACAGCGCATAATTTATTATTACAATATTATCTACGGTTTTTGAGTAGTAAGTAGGTTTTTTTTCTTCATAAAAATCGGTTGAACCGTTTAAAACGAATCCTAACTGATATTATAAATGCGAAAGTAACTGTGTCTGTCTGTCTGTCTGTTACTCTTTCACGCCAAAACTACTCAACGGATTTGAATGAAATTTGGTATACATACGGTCGAGACCCTGGGAAAGAACATAGGCTACTTTTTATCCCGGAATTCCCACGGGAAAACTTTTTAAGGTGAAGCGAAGCGCGCGGGGAACAGCTATATACTAAATAATAGTTTAGGGCTTTTACCTTCGGCTAGCTTATTAGGCAGCATCACGACACGACTACAGTTTAAAAGATAAGGTGGCACAGTTTTGCCGGTTCATTCAGACTGCCACAATTCTAGTAATACACTTGCGAGAAAAGTAAAAGTTGCAGTGAGAAAAGCACCAAATTACTCCTAAACGACAAAAAAACATAGCTTAATGAAGCCGTCTTCAATTAAGTAAGTACATTTAAGCGCAGATCAGAATATTACAACTAAAAACGTAAATATTAGTTCATAGTTTATATTTCTCTTGTTTTCACACGTTACCCATTTACATATTATCTATTTCCTATCTATCATATCTATATGTAGTCTGGAAGAGATTACTTTTAGTAATAAGGCCGTCGATTGTACCATTTCTTTTCTATGTTTGTGAAACTGTTTCTATTTGTGTGCAATAAAGAGTATTTTATCTTTTAAATGTATTAAAACTAACATACACTCTGGCGAAAAGTGGGTGCAGCAATGCACCTCTGCCTACCCCGCAAGGGAGTACATCAGTACAAGGCGTGAGTGCGTGTTTTTTTTTTTTTTTTATGTATTAAAAAATTGGGGCTCATTGGTTTTGGGATTTTAAAGGTGAAACTTTTTCATTGCTCGTGAGTAAATACAAACTGCATTCAAATAATTTATCACGATATGATCTAGGAATCGTACCGCTAAGTGTGAAAAAAAACTAAATTCTGCCCAGGTACTTACGAAAAACATTAAAAAGAGAAAAAATATTACCAAATTATTACAAAAAATTCGCAACTTATTTAGCAGAATAGAGGCACCTGCTTTGTAACTGGACACAGACTATGGAGAGCTCAATAGAAGGCCTTCTTACGACATACTGTCTCTGTATAGACTATTTACATACACAAGTGGGTACTTACTAGCTGATGTGATAGCAGTTGGCAACTTTGAATGGTCCTCGGATGGAGTTATGGTTTACTAGCTGTACCCGCGTGCTTCCCTTCGCCTTAAAAGTTTTCCCGTGAAAATTCCGCGATAAAAACTATGTTAAAACATAGTTCTTCCAGGGTGTCGGCTATCAGCTTAGTCCTTATGAAATTTCATTAAATCGGTTCAGCCGTTTCGACGTGAAGAAGTAACCAAACTAACACACTCACACACATACTCAAAAACTTTCGCCTTTATAATATTAGAAGGAAGTAAGTACCTAAGTGAGAATATTATATCTATCTGAGTGTGAAAACTCACAGCAAAAATAAATATAGCTTTACATTACAGCAAAAACTTAACAAACGCGAGAATAAAGAGAAACTTAAACACCACAAGCTTTTTTTAGCATTTCACATACGTAGTTGAACCTCTGAGAATAATATGAACATAATTGCCCAGTTTGATATCTTCTTCTGTTCACGACTCGTGAAGTGTACGCATGTTGGTACACACAGATGTAGAGCTATGCTAGGATAGAAGTGACTTATATTTTTAACTCCCGAGGGAAAATTAGAGGTGTTTGTGTTAAGTACCTTTTTATAAATAAGCAATAAGTCGCCTCTGTGTACTGTTTTATTTTAAGTATTGTTTTTTGTAATTTTTGTTCTTGGTGTAAATAAAGTGTATTGTATTGTATACAGGTCTGGAATAGGTACGGTGGTGAGGTACTTTATTAAATTATTAAATGTAGCTGAAAAAAAACCATTTAGAACCGGATGCTGCATTTATACCTACTGAACATCAAAAGTAACACTTTTTGCCTTAGCTTAACTATCTGTTCCCGCGAGCTTCGCTTCGCCTTAACAAGTTTTCCCGTGGGAATTCCGCGATAAATAGCCTATGTTTTAATCCAGGGTGTCAGCTCCATATGTACCAAATTTCATTTCAATCGGTTCAGCCGTTTTGACGTGAAGAAGTAACAAACATACCTACACACACACATACTCACAAACTTTCGCCTTTATAATATTAGTAGGATAAATATTTATTTATATAACTATTCTATTTCTCGTAAACTTAAATAGGACTTATTTATAAATTCTTACCTTGAGAGAAACGGAAAATCTGGTTATAAAAAATTAAGTTTTACACTTAAATATTCTTTTAACACGCTAGCCAATAATGTTGTTCATAATTACCCCGCCTGTCAGCAGGGTTAGCCTTCACGACAGGCTTTCATTATACAATTGAACTTTAAAAATCGCTAACAGTTGGAATGTTTTGCATTCCCGGTCAAATTGTAGCGATTTGCAGACTAAACCACTTTATATTTTACGTGGTCTTTCGTCCTTGTACTCAAAACACACTTTAAAAATATTTCATTTTTTATTAAGTTTTTGAGGGTTACAGTATACCTACTTACTACTTACGTACTCTAGGTTAAATAGTGATGAATTAGGAAATTGAAGAACATGGTAACCTTTTTGTGTGGCAAATATAAATTATATTAAAAATAAAACAATATTCATACGTCTTCTGACTTGCGTAAGTAGGTATATTTAATTGCAGTTTTTTTTTATTCGGGCATAATATTGAATACTTACTCATATTAATTAATAAAAGGAAGTGATGCTACTTAGATCATTCATTTTTAAATACGTTACATAGGAAATACAGAGAGTTATAAATACCTACCTCTATTTAAAAAGTTCAGAATCTACTTTTTCCAAAAAAACATATATCACGATAACAAATGATCGATATTTTGATTCACAAATTCCTACCATAACGCACGCTCAAAAGCAGTTACAAATCAGTTTTTTATTCCTTTTTCAAATCGAGAAAAGGAAGTTCAGTGAACCCGTTGATGTCTTTTTTATGGATCAGAGGAGCGAGTATCGAATTAACGAAATAATTGACATAATTATAACTATTATTGCTTAGTTGTATTGTACGTAGCGTAGAGACGTATACTTAATGATTTTTAACGCGTGTTTTTATATGGAGGTAAGTATATAAAATAAACTTACTTACTTAATTTTTTTACAGAGATCAAAGCGCTCAATTTAGTTCTAAGTTCGATTTCAGGCCTGACTCAAATATTTTTATAGGCCAGGAAATCTAGGGTGAGCATAATTATTTAACACATGCTTCTCAAGCACATCCACATAAACACCACTGCTACACACATCACACACAACACGTCCCCGGATTTATAACAGATGTAGCTGGTCCCTTCATCATCAGGGATCGCTATTTTAAAAACTCCGCCTGTATACTTTTAGGCGCAGGCCACCGTACATACTTAATGCCTACCCGTCTAGGGAGTAGGCACATTGGTAGATACAAGGGCTTAGGTTAACTCATAGATATAAGTATCTAAAGAGAAAAAGTTCTCAGACAAATCGCAGTTGTAAACTTATCTCAAGTTATCACTTACTTAAGATACAACGCTTGATAGGACTAAACGGGTCGTGAGAAAACTTGAAGATAAGTTTGAAGACCGAATGGCGTAGTGGTTAGTGACCCTGACTACTGAGCCGAAGGTCCCGGGTTCGATTCCCGTCTGGGGCAGATTTTTGTTTAAACACATATATTTGTTCTCGGGTCTTGGATGTGCCCGTAAAATGGCAATAGGCCCGCCCCCTATTACATTGGGACTAACATAACACTGGCGAAAAGTGGGTGCTGCAATGCGTCCCGCAAGAGAGTACATTAGTACAAGGTGTGAGTATTTGTTTAAGTTTGTACGTACCTTTATTCACTTTATAGGTAATATGCAGCTTAGCATTTTTGATAAGTAACATAAACTGTGACATTTACAATAGGAAAGAAGTGGCACACTGCAGGGAAACTATTTTAATTCTCCAATTTAGGTTATTTTATGACTGAATATAATCTCCCAAGGGGTAGTCAGATGCTTTTCGCTTTTTTTTGGCTTGCACTGACGCGGGCCGTATCGCCATTTTGGAGAAATACATTTATTTTAAAAGTTATATGTTTTTTTTGGTGACTGTACCTAACGTCAGTAGGCACAGTACAATGACGTCACTAAGGTCGCCAGCACCCGTTCCTTCGGCCCACGCCTGCGCCTGCGCAAACAGTGTTTGTTCCAACCTCTACGCTGTCAGATTATACATTTAATAGCTACCAGGCCCCGAAGTCGGCTAATTATGGATGTCGATCACGAGAAAATGACACATAAAGTCTACCGAATATCTGGAAAATCATGAAATTTCGTGAGATCTGTACTGTTACAGAAAAAATAATCTCACACTTTACCTATTTTGATGTGTGTGTTTAACATTTATTGTGAATCCTATTACTCATTATATTTTATTATTCTAATTAGTAAGTAAGTAAATTAAAGACCTTAGGTACAGAATATGTAATGATCATAAGGGAACTCACATAAAAGTGTTTACTGATATCCCTAAAGACGTTTTTTATTGAAAAGCCCTCGACCGTATCGCAGGTCTGACATCATACCGACAAAATAAGAAAAACTAATCTTTTATTTGCTCAAAATCAGTGCAAAAAGCTAACACAAAGTTGTAACATAGATTAATGAGCTTAAAGCTTTTTTAGTTTTATGGGAATTCTGTTTTCTTGGTTTAATTTAAATTTGATTGTTTTTTCCAGTAATAAAATCTGGTATTAAAATTTATTTATGTACTCAGTACGTCAGTAGGAATAACAACCGGAACTTTTTTTTATTCTGACTGCCAATTAACAATCATTGTCAAGTTCACTTAAAAAATCTTGGGAATTATAAAACATCATGGCTAGGAAGATGTTTGTTTCAATAAATGTCTCGATACAAAGTTATCTGTGTGGTAAAAATTATTAGTACTTACGTACCTACTAACTGTCTCAAAATTTGGGCTACACTGTAGGTATTTAGGTTTTGCGGTTATGTTGGTCCCTAATTTCAGAGAGTGTCGTCAGGATATTATCGAATAAATACCTATGTATAATATAACCTTTATCACTACAAACATTCATATAAGTACATAACAGATGTGTTAACTACTAAGCATACTAGAGTATAAGTACCTACTTACTTACTAATTTAAATTCGGAAATTCCAACTCGAAAAGCACTTTTTATAGTGTTCATAAATTGCACAAAGGTACCCACCAAAAAGGTTTTGGACAGGATCTCGACACTACCCTTTTGGTATCAGTGGAAAAAAGTTTTTAATGTGCCATAATCACCGAACCAAAAGGGTCCTAATTGAAGATTGGGTTCTGATCGAGAATATTTGAGTGTTGCATGAGAAATAATGTACTAAGTTTGGGTTCTTACCTACTTTACTTACGGTAGGTTTTAAAAAAATAAGTAAGTAGGTACCTACTTACAATAATTTTTTTTAGTAATCTAAGGACCACTTGCACCAACATATTAAATCTAGATTTAGTGTCAAATTTTATATTATGGACTGACGTTTCTTAAATCGACATTTGACACTAAATCTAGATTTAAATGTTTGTGCAAGTGGCCCTAAGTGATACCTACATAAATAGAGCTTAGAGTTCGACCAATGAGCTTTCAAACATCAATATTTACTTGGTAGTTTCATAGGTAAGTTAATCCTTTAAATTCGATAGAATTACAGTAAAAATTGTTTAATTAGTATTTGAGTAGGAACTTTTACCTATTTACGAAAAATGTAGGACGACATCAACTAGGTTATATTTCATGGTTTCGCCTCAGCCATAAAAATAACTGCGGAAAAACCGCATATACGTAAGCTACTTACCTACTATTAAAGCTTTAAATAGGTTTACCACTTTGACGTTGTGTTACTATCGTGATCAGAGACTTACACCTAATGCGCAATACCTACCTAAGTGAGAGAGTAACTATTGAAACACTATTTGCCATTTATTTCGCTTACGTAAGACACTTAAATCGAGCTTTTATGGACACACAACTTATCAACAACTTTGTGCAAAGATATTTCGAACTTACCGGAAAGTGGAGTACAGATTGAAACACAGGATATCAAGTATTAAAATAATTCTAACACTTTTTGCAAACACCAATCACACGACAAGCTAATCCGTAGGAAAATAAAATGTGATAAACACTTCGATAAACTCCAAAGTTTCCATTCACTCTTGTAAAATAAAAAAAAACACTGGAATCACAAAACTACAGACTGGCCACTTAGAAAAAATACAGTTTTAAAAACACAAACACTTGAATTGGCGCGCGGTTTGACAGGTGGAAAACCAAGATGGCGTCGAGGCGGCCGCTCTCCTCAGAAACCCGAGGTCGACTGTTGGTCGTTGAATGACTAAAGTTTAAAATTGGCGACTGAGAGAGTATTACGTAGTGCGAAGGCTTTGAATTAATAAGGCTGTAGGCGGCATGTAGAAGAAAATGGCAGCAGTTTTTTCCTTATAAGTGCGTGGCCCGCTGCTGTTGCAAGGATTTTTAAGTTGCCCTCACCGACTCATTTACCTTTTTTGTCTGCTTTGTAGATTAATCGCTAGTTTCTTTTGTTAAACTTTAGTTTCGCGGTTTAAATAAATAGTTAATATGGTTAAATTTAAATAAAGACAGTTTTACCTAGACTGATATTGTACGGACCTACCTACCTAATGCAAAACTTGAGTACTTATAGAAAGTTAGGGTTCTGTTTAGCTAAATGTCATCCCTGCAAAATTTTCATTGAGTAACAAATTTACTCAAGAGAGAAAAAAACTGGGCTTGAAAAAATAAAAAAGCTTATCAAAACAAGGAATAGGACGTAATGTATGACTCCGTATCGTATTCGTATCGTATCAGAGGGATTTAATTCTGCCATGTGCCAATAAATTCTATAGAAATAAGGAATTTAAATACAATTTATTATAGGTAGTTAAGTACCTACTTGGTTGGTGCTTGGGGTTTCTCTGATGGATCGTATCAGAAGTGAGGTTATCCGTCAGAGGACTATAAGGTTACTTACCGATATAGCTGTCAAAATATGCAAACTGAAGTGGCAGTGGGCTGGTCATATCTGCCGAAGAACCGTTATCGGTTGGGGTAGGGAGTTCTCGAATGGAGACCACAAACAGGCAAACGCAGCGTGGGACGCCCTCCTGCCCGCTGGACCGCTTGTGGCGCTCCTTGGGAGAGGCCTATGTCCAGCAGTGGATGATTATTGGCTGATGATGATGAAGTATGACTCCTCTCTTCCTCTGCTGTCAATGTTATAACTAGGTATAAGGGGCAAGTGGAAGGAGCCTTCAGGAAACACGTAGGTACCTACTTACGTATCAATTGAATCTTATGTGCGTCCGGCGCACCCTGGGCACGGGCAGTCAGCGACTGATAAAGTGATAACTAGGTATAGTTTGACTGGCGGTAAATAAACATTAGACTGTACCTACTCCAGCTAGAGTTTTTCACCGATACACTAAGTGCCATTTTCTTCATTGTCGGTTAGAGCATAACATAACATTGGTTGACTTTTGACATATCTGTCAAGAATTTTGTATGGAAATGACGTATAATTGATCAACCAATCTGGTTACGATTTAACCGACTATTGTAAAATTGGAGCTAAGAAGAAGATCCATATTGGATGTTATGTCAAGTGCAGCAGTAGTAGTAGTAGTGCAGTAGGCCCTATTCAGGGCCACTCCGTGATATATATGGTGATAGCGTAGTAAAATTGGCTGTAAACTTTTAATGAGCGGAAAACTGCTTTCTACTTCCTTAGATTTATGAAAACACACACACTCACGCCTTGTACTAATGTACTCCCTTGCGGGGTAGGCAGAGGTGCATTGCTGCACCCACTTTTCGCCAGTGTTATGTTTAGTCCCAATGTAATAGGGGGCGAGCCTATTGCCATTTTACGGGCACATCGAAACGAAGAGCTGGTCTAGCGTAAAACTTAGGTACTTATCTAATAGTTGACGATGATAATTATGGTCTACGCTAGGTAAGAAAAATCGAGTAACCAACTCTTAAAATTTGCAAGCTGAAGTGGCAGTGGACCGGCAATATAAGCAGAAGAACCGATTACCGGGGGGGCAAACGAATTTTCGAGTAGAGACCACGAACAGGTAAGCGTGGACCACCCTACCGCCCGCTGGCCCGACTATCTTAGTTAGATAGGTGGCTGGATGAGCTAGGCCGAGGACAGAGTGTTGAGGCGCTGCCTGGGCTTGGGGGAGGCCTATGTCCAGCAGTGGATTATTACGGGCTGATGATGTTGATGATATGTTTGTATTGAAGATACACCGTGTAAGTAGGTATAACTTGTGTTAATTTTGGTTCATCATCAGCCTATTTCAGTCCACTGCTGGACGTAGGTCTCTCCCAAAGCTCACCACTGGATGCGATCTTTAGCTTTCCGCATCCAATCATATCCAGCCACCTTTCGCAAGTCGTCACCCCATCTAGCCGGAGGGCATCCCACACTACGTTTGCCTAGTCGCGGCCTCCACTCCAATTTTGGTTAACTAAGTACATATACATACATACATATACATATTTTTTTATTCATTTTCATCCTTGTATGCAGGTACCTACAATATTATCGTAAAAGTAAATGGTTGTAATTACAATGCAGACTTTTCATTGTTGTTATAATAAAATTTCAATCAACATTATGATAACTGCCGAATTATGCACAGGCAAAATGGATATTATAAAGAAATACTAACTAACACATATACTTCCGTGTTTATTACCTTATTTACTCGCTGCCACTTCCTGAATCCTTTTGTTTAAATACTAACAGTACTTAGGTACCTACCTGTTTAAACACTAAATACATTTGAAATAATCTAGTTATTCAGTTGTTAGGTTAAATTATTAAGATTGAAACGACGTGATCGATAAGTAAGTATTCTATTCTATTCTATTGTATCTATCTCTGTGGGGGTGTAAGTACCTGCATCTGGCTCTCTCTAGTGGAACCTTTGTGCATGTCCCCAAGGTCTAAACTGCCTTCCTAAGCTTGGACCATTTCCCACCACGCTGGTCCACTGCGGGTTGGTGGGTTCACATATCTAGATGTGCTAGATCTAGATATGCAGGTTTCCTCACGATGTTTCACCGTAAGAGCGATGGTATACATTGTACTTAAGTTAAAAGAACTCATTGGTACATGTCAGCGCCGGGATTCGAACCCGCATCTCTTGCGTGAGAAGCGGGCGCTTACCCGACTGAGCTACCACCGCTCGAGTGTAGATAATTAAGTACCATACTGAATATCAAACTGCCATATGTCCACCTACCCGAAAAATTGACTTTTTGATTTGGTCGTGTTCTCCGTTAAAATGTCAGTTCCCTTCAAAATCCAAGAAGTGCAAGGCATTCATGAGAAAAAAGCCGTTAAAAACGTAAGTTTTTTTCAAATCCTATTAAGTCCCACCGTTTTGCATTTTCAAATACTAACAAGTCCATTGCGGCCAATCACAGAGCGTATTTTTTTCAACATGGCGTCTGTTTTGCTGGGAATTTAGAGGTTGTAGTTTGCGCTCTTAGTGTTTTTTAACTAAAATGAATGAAAATGTGGATCAAATTGTTATTGTTGAGCTCACAATAGAACAGGTTGAAGACTATAGCGAAGAAAGCAAGGAAAATTATGGTGAAGTAAGTTTAAAACCCCTTTTTTCCAAGCCACGTAGCATTTTCGTAGTAAACACAGGGCATTATCGGGTATAATATACAGTTTGGCCAGGTTTTATTTTTTTCTACCTCTATTACCTTTATACCTTCTATTTTGAGGGACAGTTGATTTTGTAAAATAAAAACTTTAAAAAATATTAATCAGTATTTTTCAAACAACTATAAGTCCTTAAGATTCATATCAAATCAGCATAAGTCCTGTATGGGCATATCAAACTGCTATAAGTCCAAACTGTTTTTTAACTTTTCCGCATTTCTATGAGTGTTATAATGGATTTGTTTATTAAAATACATTCTGAAGGTCACAAGTCAACTGATTAAATCACGGGTAAAACTGCCTCTGTGGTCTAGTGGTAGAAGCTTCGCTTCATGACCCAGAGGTCCCGGGTTCGATTCCCGGGTGGGACCATCAATTTGTGTTTCTAAATTGTGGTTCTAAGTTTGGTTAGGACATAGAAGGTTGATGATGTCCGAAACAGTGAAACGATCCATGCTGTCGGATGGGCATGTAAAGCAGTCGGTCCTGCGCCTAGCTCTTTCCAGTCGAGTCGGTCAATCCGTCCCATTGGGCTATGAGAGTGATGGAACAGAGAGTGCTCCTGTGTACTGCGCACACACTTGGGCACTATAATCTACTCCTGCGTAGATGGCTGATCTCAGTTGAGATTGGCCGCCGTGGTCGAAATTCGGCTAGGAGGACATTATTATTAAATCACGGGGCAAGTTCTATGACCATTAAATAATAGAGAAAACCAAAAACCTCCATTTCCCAAATTTTGCGTGGAGGTGACTTATTGCAGTTTGATATTCATCCACTCATTTAATTTATTGTTTTCTTGCACAATAATCTTCGTTTTTCACAAGCGAAGTGGCCTAAATGTTATAGAAAATATAATACATAAGTATAAGTATATAATCACAGTGTGAACGATTGTTCTTGTACTCACCCTTTAGATTTCTAGATACCTACCACACTTTATAAAGTAAGTAAACTTAGGCTGGTTTGTAATTTATGCAGATAATTTATGTTCTAAGCTAATCTAGCTCCTATAGGTACTTAGTTAACTGAATAATTTTATTATACTGAAGACCTTATGTTATTAGCTACCTAGCTAGTAGTTACTACTAATGATCTAGGCACGGTGTTAACACTTTCTCTATGGTTGACTTTCACAGGAAATTAAGAAAATAATGCTAAAATAAACATGCAATCACGTTTACCTACACAGCTTATATGTATGTAGAGGCATAGACTAGTCTATTAGATGGTAGAGGTAAAGGTATAAAATCATTAGAGGAAACGAGAATGGGAGATCATTGAAGGGCAAAGATTTCAATTATCTCCATAACTATCCTTTTTTCAATTGAAAGGTAAGCGACCACCTATCGTTGTCGTATAGGTATTGAACCAAACGGATTTTTATAAATGTATAGCTGTTCCCGCGCGCTTCGCTTCGCCTTAAAAAGTTTTCCCGTGGGAATTCCGGGATAAAAAGTAGCCTATGTTCTTTCCCAGGGTCTAGACCGTATGTATACCAAATTCATCCAAATCCGTTCCGTAGTTTTGGCGTGAAAGAGTAACAGACAGACAGACACAGTTACTTTCGCATTTATAATATTATAGTTAGGATTAGGATGAAGAAATGGCATCGGCAATGCCGATGAAGTGGACGCACTTGTGTGATTTTCAATATAATTATTATAAAGAATAGGTACTTAAGTACTAAGTAGGTAAATGCAATAATAACAAAACATTATTTTAATTTAAGACGGAAGCGTCCGTAGTCGAGCGGGCCTCAGTGATCGTAACTGATCGCTGAGGTTAAGCAACAACTGACACGGTCAGCCATTGGATGGGTGACCAATTTCAAGTGGTGCTTTTCTGGACGCTTCCGTGCTTCGGACGGCACGTTAAGCCGTGGGTCCCGGTTGCTGCTTCGGCAGCAGTCGTTAAGCCTAGTCAGAGGCCTTCGGGCGGCTTGAAAACATCTGACAGTCGGGTTGCCCACTTACCCGACAACTCTCTCAGCACAAGCTTGCTTGTGTTGGGGTCCACCAACCCGCACTTGGCCAGCGTGGTGGACTAGGCCTAAACCCTTCCTTCATTGGAAGGAGACCCGTGCCCCAGCAGTGGGGACGTAATGGGTCGTGATGATTTTAATTACATATATACCTTTAGAATTCTTTAGCTTGACCCCTCTTTGATCATAAAAATATCCTTCCACCCTAAGGTTGTCTTGAAAAAATCGCTTTAAGCGACAAATCCGCCATTTATGTAGGTACATATGTGTTAGTATTTAAGTTATGTAAGTTTATTTCATGTGTGTGTTTTGTACAAATAAAAAATAAATAATATTCTGTCTATCTATCTTAATGCGATGCGTCCATTGCGTACGACGAAAGCATACGAAAGGAGAATGTACCTCTATGATAATACCACGACGACGACCGAATGGCGTAGTGGTTAGACGACCGAATGGCGTAGTGGTTAGCGACCCTGACTACTGAGCCGATGGTCCCGGGTTCGATTCCCGGCTGGGGCAGATATTTGTTTAAACGCAGATATTTGTTCACAGGTCTTGGATGTGCCCGTAAAATGGCAATAGGCCCGCCCCCTATTACATTGGGACTAACATAACACTCTGGCGAAAAGTGGGTGCAGCAATGCACCTCTGCCTACCCCGCAAGGGAGTACATTAGTACAAGGCGTGAGTGCGTGTGTGTTTTTTTGTGTTAATACCAACATTTCAGGGGGAAAATCAACGGCGTGTAAATTGCTATTGAATAAGTAATTAAATAGGTAAATGAGATACAAGCTAGGGAAGTATCAGTACTTACATTAATGGAAATATTGAGAAAGTATCCTTAAATTAGATGGAAAAGTTGTTATGACCATGATAATTACTTACTAACTGTCAAATCACTCTCTCCAGCTTTAATAATACCTATTTAGATACGGACGTAGGGAGATAACATAGGT
Organism: Plutella xylostella; assembly: GCF_932276165.1. Lineage (NCBI taxonomy): Eukaryota > Metazoa > Arthropoda > Insecta > Lepidoptera > Plutellidae > Plutella > Plutella xylostella. The sequence goes on along the minus strand of NC_064000.1, from coordinate 7,305,196 downwards.
AATTAATATAATTAAGTAGGTATGTAGGTATATACAGTCATGTCCAACCAGAATATAACCTTAACGCTTTAGGTATACTTACACAGAACTATCGCCGCCAGTTGATTAAAAATCATAACTTCCGTATGAAAGCGCTTTTCCAAGGCCATCCCCCTCGTCATGCTAATTATAATTTTTTATACCTACCTACCTCATAACTACTAATCCCTGCCAACCCTGGTGCCTGGAATGTAGAATGTAGGCTAACCTACCTACATCATGTAGGTACTTCCATCTATTGAGTGTACTCGTAAACAATACAATAGCAAAAACCTGCCACCTAGTGTCCGATAGCGGAACTTTTTAAATCTTTAAGGAACCTTTCCTCAGTGATGCCATACGAAAACGCGCGCATTAACCTACAAAATTCAAACTTACTTATAACGTTGGTTACCGCAGCCAAAAAACATGTCACTTACTTTGGAAGTGTTAAACTATAATAAGCTAAAGGTGACACTTGTTTCCAAAATGTAACATCAGTGACCTAAATATTCGGCTGTACTATGTACATCTAAAATATTATTTTATTTATTTTAAGATTATTATAACTGAAAGTACAAAAAAAAATCTATGCTGTGTTTTAAAAATCTTTTTGCCTCCCATTTTAAAATATTAGGAAAATACAGACATGCTTACTGAATTCTATTTATAGAATATACTTGCGTGTGTTGTGTCGTGTTATAAAAAGAAAGCAATATAATTATTTTACGTGGAATAAATATTTAAAATAAATATTTTTAATGGCTGTTAAAATATATAAAAGTTATCTATCTTCAAATAAAATATACCTAAATATTAAATATTTTTAATACTTATTATAACTGTAATAAAAGAGTTTGTATGCAACGGTTCATCTATTTCTTATTAGTTATACTTCTAAGTTAATTAAACAGAGCAAAAAAATGTCCTTCGTGAAATGCTGCTTTGAAGTTGGTGAAGCCCATGACTTCTTCGACACATTAGCGCAAAAGTGCACAGATCCTGGATGTAAGTAGTTATTATTTAGCTTTTTAGAAATAATCCGCCTACATATTTAATGAAAAAGAAACTCATATCATACAGAAAATCATGGTTAATTTAATTATTTGCTTTCGTCATTGGCAGCTATTCAAGAAAGGTCTATTGTTGAACGACTTTATTGATTAGATTCTGGCGCCAAGAGTTTACTTGCGTTCTGAAACACCATGTATAGTATAGATTATACAATTTATGTAAAATAAGTTGTCTGTTGTATAAATATATATTAGAATATAAATATATTTAGTCATATTGTAATGTACCTAAGTTCATGTTGTGTTAATTTTCTGTTTTGTTATGCTAGACACGGCAACACTTTTGGTTTTTAGATTTGGGGAGTGTCTTGTCTTTTGCTGGTAACCCTAAAATCCAACTAGAAAAATAAACACCGCCCGATTTTCCGCGAAATAGAGAATTAGTGCCGTGTTTCACATGTTCTAAGACGTGTATATTTACACTAAATGCGATAATGTCAAATGGTAAGTGGTTAAACTTTTGTTTTTATTAGTTTACATCAGTTTTTGATGAACTCGATATCGTCATCTGTGTGCGATGACGCCATATTGGATTGGCGGCTGTCATGTCACATTTTTGGACACAAAATCCGCGTCGTGCTCACTTTCGTTAAAAAAACATAAATTTCAACGATGAAATTGAAATGTGAATAGTTTTCTACATTCTACAATATCAGCTTCAAAAGCTCCAAGTGATAATCAGTGGAACTCAAACCGCTAGCACCCCAAAATGACGGCCGTACAAAGTGCAACCAAAACTGCTACCACAACCGCCACGGTGCCTCCGAAACCCCAAAAGAACTATGGGAAGATTGTTCTGACGCTCTACAACTGCTTACTGCCTGAGGCTGTCTTCAAAGAAACCCCATCCCAAGCCGATGGACTAGACATTGAAACAGAAACTGACCTCAGGATCCTCGGCTGCGAACTCATCCAGACGGCAGGCATTCTCCTCAAGCTGCCTCAAGTAGCGATGGCCACCGGCCAGATATACCTCCAACGGTTCTACTACGCCAAGTCCTTCGTCAGATACCCTATGGAAACCATGGCGATGGGCAGCATCTACTTAGCATCTAAGGTGGAGGAGAAGCCATGCAGAATACGAGATGTCATCAACGTGTTCCATCACATCAAGCAAGTACGTCTGCAGAAGAATATCTCCCCACTTATTGTAGACCAGAACTACATTGAACTCAAGAACCAAGTCATTAAAGCAGAAAGGAGAATATTGAAGGAGCTCGGCTTCTGTGTTCATGTGAAGCATCCACACAAACTGATTGTGGTGTACCTGCAACTGTTGACGTACGAAAAGAACAGACAACTAATGCAGATGGCATGGAATTACATGAATGATGCGTTACGCACCGACGTCTTCATGCGGTTCCCACCTGAAACTATTGCTTGTGCTTGCATCTACTTGACTGCGAGAAAAATTGGCTTACCACTTCCAAACAACCCTCACTGGTTTGCACTGTTCAAAGTGCCAGAAGAAGACATAAGAGAAGTGTCAATAAGGATCTTGCAGTTGTACCAACGAGCGAAAGTCAACCCTGAGGAGCTTGAAAAGAGGATTGAAAGTCTGAAGAAGATTTACCAAGCCAACAAGCACATGCAAGCTCAGAAGGAGAGGGAGGCTCGAGCTAATGAGGAGAAGAAAGCAGAATCTCCAACTGCATCTACCTCTAAAGATGTTAAACGAGACAGTAAGAAAGATAAGTCACCAAAAACCCCACCTTTGTCTTCTAAATACCACAGTTCACACAAAGCCAAGAGGGACAGGCGATCCCGATCTCCGTATGACCGTAAACGGGAGTACTCAAGTAAGCGCCACAAGTCTAGGTCCCGTGAAAGAGACACAGATAGATCAAGAGAGAGAAGGACAGAAGATAAACGTAACAGAGGCTCTTCTTCCAGAAAGTATGATGATTATGATAGTAGGTCAAAGTCAAGGGACAACCGTGATGATAAGAGAAAATATTAGTTTTGTAAGTCTAGTGTTTAAGAGTGACTTTAAATAAAAGGATTATTCTTATTTATTTGTGTTTTTTTTCCGAAAACTACTATATTTCCAAATGTAGGTGACACAATTTTGGGACAAATACAGTGCATGTTGGATTAAGTAATGTATTTGTAATGTTGGCTGTAACAAACCAATTCAATAAATTTTATCAGCTTAGAGAAATGTATCTGGAAAGTTGGTCAACATAAAACGTAAATGAATAATGTCTTTAATCTCTCTACTCTACTCTATTTCACCTACTGTACAGGCAGTTTGTATTCTACACAATATGGTTTCAATTTTGAGGCATTACAAAATTATATTATTATTATGAAGTTGACTGGCGTCTATTGTTAAACATAGGTCAAGGCAAAAAATACACCCAATAAGCAGCTACCTTATGTTTCACTGTAGTTTAGTATTTCCAAGTCATCGTTCTTATATTTTTATTTTCATTTATTGCATGGAAAACCAACAGCTTTATACTAATAACAAGTTAACCTTATTTAAACAATAATAGACAAAAAGCTAATTATAGGTTTTCGCATATGGAGACGATTTAACAATAACAACACATACTCACCTAATAATAAATTCTACTTAGATTATACTTATGCTACTTATTTATTTGGTATCTATTACATATTGTAGGTACTACTTCTCTGGCCTTGTCTCTGTACCCTCTACCTTCTCTGAAATCACTGGCTGCGATGTGCTATATGTATGTAATAGATGGTAATAGTAACTGCTTATGTAACAGTGACATATTTAGGTCACTATAGGGCACTTCTAAAAACCATACTTCAGAATTTATAACTGCATGTTCGACTCTTGGCAACGGGTGGGAGATTTTTTCTTTAACTGGTCAAAGAGAATAATAATAATTATTGTTGCCCTAATAATTATATTTTTTGTGTTGGCACTTGTTTCTGTTGTACATATTTTAGCGTAGCGGACTAAGGTTAAGTACTGACATCGCTGTCAAAATATGCAAGCTAAAGTGGCAGTGGGCTGGTCATATCTGCCGAAGAACCGATAACCGTTGGGGTAGACGAGTTCTCGAGTGGAGACCACGAACAGGCAAACGCAGCGTGGGACGCCCTCCTGCGCCCTGGGCTGACGACCTTAGGCGGGTAGCCGGTAGTGGTGGGATGAGGAAGGCCGAGGACCGAGTGTTGTGGCGCTCCTTGGGAGAGGCCTATGTCCAGCAGTGGATGATTATTGGCTGATGATGATATTTTAGCGTTGGCGATGAGTAGAGGCTCTGTAGAAACAACGACGAATCAACGCAGTGATCCGATTTCCCCTCTCATGTTCCACAAGCAGGGCCATCCTATTTATGTATCCCTATTTATATTTCAGTCTCGATGATATTACCTCATATGAAGTGCAGTTTCGGCCAGCGAATAAAACGGTCGTCTTTTAGTTAAAGACAAGTTTTAGTTAAAAAAACATAGTTTTCCCTTATACATTATACATAAGTACTAATATTATGTACCTATTGTAGTGGCCAAAGTTGTGAAATCTATTATATTAGGTGCTCTTTCGTAAGATTTGTAAATAATTATGATGTATTACTTATGGAAATACCAGCAAGTCTGTGTAAAAAGTTTATTAAGAACAGTCTGTTAAATTCTGAATATTTTGTGGTGGTTCCAAAATATTTAAAACTAGCTGTTCCCGCGAGATTCGCTTCGCCTTAAAAAGTTTTCCCGTGGGAATTCCGGGATAAAAAGTAGCCTATCTTCTTTCCCAGGGTCTAGACCGTATGTATACCAAATTTCATTCAAATCCGTTCAGTAGTTTTGGCGTGAAAGAGTAACAGACAGACAGCGCTTCACTTCGCCTTAAAAAGTTTTCCCGTGGGAATTTCGGGATAAAAAGTAGCCTATGTTCTTTCCCAGGGTCTAAACCGTATGCATACCAAATTTCATTCAAATCCGTTCAGTAGTTTTGGCGTGAAAGAGTAACAGACAGACAGCGCTTCGCTTCGCCTTAAAAAGTTTTCCCGTGGGAATTCCGGGATAAAAAGTAGCCTATGTTCTTTCCCAGGGTCTAGACCGTATGTATACCAAATTTCATTCAAATCCGTTCAGTAGTTTTGGCGTGAAAGAGTAACAGACAGACAGACAGACACAGTTACTTTCGCATTTATAATATTAGTTAGGATGCTTGTCCGTAGTTAATTACTTACTATCTCTCTATTTACCTACTTAAAGGGTAACCAATTAGAGCTCATATAGGTATTAGGGCAGTCCTCTTTAGATTAGTGGTAGTCAGTGGTAGGTGAGGTCGTAGATGACTATCGACAAATAATTGTAAAATTTTACGTCGATTAAACCTCTTTGGCTTTTGACTTTGACTTTATTGTTGCTTATTCCTGAATTGAAATTCCATTACTTTTGTGTGCTTAACTTAATTTAAATAAAGCTATAAATGCCTATCGAAGCATTTTCTCTGCTCCACCGTCATCTGGTTATATTTAGTGAAATAAGTAAAGTAAAAAAAAGTATTAACAAATTGTTTAAGTACCTACATGTTGTGATGTGGCTTATTTTCTCTTTTGTAAATCACCAAGTAACGATAGCATTGAAAACTATATAATTGAGTAGGTGGGTAGGTACTTAGCCGAAAATTTAATTAAGGTTTCAGACATTGTATACCTAGATATTAGTATACGACCTAGGTCAACTTATTTAATTAGTGTCGACACCCCGTCCTCAGGGAGCCCTTATTAAATAGGTATATTTATAAAGTACTAGCTGTTCCCGCGCGCTTCGCTTCGCCTTAAAAAGTTTTCCCGTGGGAATTCCGGGATAAAAAGTAGCCTATGTTCTTTCCCAGGGTCTAGACCGTATGTATACCAAATTTCATTCAAATCCGTTCAGTAGTTTTGGCGTGAAAGAGTAACAGACAGACAGACAGACAGACAGACACAGTTACTTTCGCATTTATAATATTAGTTAGGATACATAAACATAATTGAAGATAATGATATATCTAGAAATGATATTACAGCTACAGATTTATAATATGGATGGCCCATGGATAGCATTATCTTTTTATCACTAGACTAGCTGTTTTCTCATGGCGTCACTACAAGAAAAAAAGCAGGTGAATGTAATAACTGTAAATGAAAATTTAGATAAATTTCGACTCAGCTCAACTTGGACTAACCACATGAAAACATTTATACTTTTTTACCCTGAAAAAGAGCCACAGCCTCAGCAGCCACTTTTGAATTTAAATTTGAAGGTCTAGCCTTGGCCTAAGTTACACAGCCAACACAGTAACTGACAGAAGGTATCTTACACACACAGACAGACTGGCATATATTTAATCGTATAACGTCACTTATTTCTTATCATACACATAGTGTGATGTGAGTGTTATCAGTACCGTGCTTATAGTCCACGTTTTCACATCTCTCTTAGAGCACGTATTATCAGTTAATAGTAGGTTACATTAAAACATGTGAACCCTATAACTAGGACATCAAGACAAACTAAAGTGACATTGGTGTATTGAAAGTTACGATGTGAAAAGTGTTAAATAGGATTTTGAAACCCAAGTGTTTGTTTTATGTGTGATTGATTTAAATAGATAATAAAATGTTGCGATTAAGGAAAGTTGTGCATCGGACCTGCTTCTTTATGAGTCAGACTATTTATTTGACTTGTAAGTAAGTTTCTTAACACTTGTTTATACATAACATAATTATTTATTATACCTACCTAACTTAATCCATACACTATCATTAAGTGAGGCTTAGGTAAGCGTCCACCTATCCGTATCGTACGTATCGGATCAAACAGATTTTCATAATTGTATGAAGAAATGACGTCGTCGGCAATGCCGAGGAAGTGGACGAACTTATAGCTGAACATAAAAGAGTAGAGAATAATTGAGGGCGTGGCAATCTAAGAAAGTGGCCACACTATTATAGTATAGAAAACGGACAAAAGTATCACGATACTTTAGCAGAAAAAATCAAAACGAGAAATGTTTCAAATATTTATTGTTAGGTTCATTAACATTGTTGGAATAAGAATTGAATTTTAACTACAAAATGTAACGGAGGTTTTAAAAAAAAACAAGTGATGTTTGGGGAATTTGGTCTATGGACTGTAGATGGATTGATTCTTGGATTTTGCGATTGTTGTTAAAAATTGTAAAAGTGCGAAAAGTACGAATATAAGCGAATGGTCGAAAGTTATACGGTGTCTCATTTCACTCAAGGATAGAATACAAGCACACATAAGAAGGATTAGCGACTGTATGCAACATTACTAATTATAAAATGCCACTTTTTTGGGAGGTTTATGTTAAGAGAAGAAATTAGAGGGGAGAGGGGGGCAGTCTTGAATGAATTTCATTAAATCAAATCAACTGTAACTTTTATTTCATTGTGTATTTCATAATGTTTTTTTGCACTGAAACACGTGTTGGTTATCCCATTATGTAATTACTATAGGAGAAAAGAGAGATATTTTATTACAGTTTTTTCTTGCTCAGGAAAAAGTTCAAATGTGCCCCGGCAATTCTTCTAAGACTGTGTTTACCGATTATCCTGCAACAAATTATTTAACTGGTCAGAAAAGCAGTGACTTGCAAATTATTATGTCTGGGGAATTTATACCGACTCTACATATTCTTACACATATTTTTACAATAGGTACTCTAACACGGAGAGACCGACACACATAGACACCTACAGCTGTAAAACTTATCGATACCCTTTTTGAGTCGGGGGTTAGTAAAAAAGGATCTAGACCTGATGTTTTAACAACATTAGCATCCAGACCCTGATGTCATGTAACGTTTGACACTAGTATTTTCTAACCTCTATAAGAATAACAAATACACATTGAAAGGCATTCTATTACATCAAAATAGTACTTTTTTACAAGAAATATAAGCAATGTATGTTAATGGTTAGAAATTAAGTACCAACTCACCAGTATAAAACGCTGCTCTTTCATAAACATCGTATATATTGACTAATACTTCTCCAGCCTCATTCTCCGCCAAACATCGTAGGTAAACGCTGTAAATCATCTGTCTAGCTTCGCTGCGAATGGTTTTATTCATTTTCACTTCGTGAACAAACTCAACAATCCACAAAACTACAAAATTAAGCAAAATTCGATTTGTTTATACAGGAACAGGGCGAGTTTGACATTCAAACCATAGAAACAGACCACAAATCACAAGTTTTTTTTTATTGCCAGGTTTAAATCTGTTTAGTTCCAAAAACATTAATCTCTACTCTTTTGTGTTCAGCTATACGCATACGATGGCGAAAGGTAGACGCTTATTCTAATGATAAACTTTGACTCCGTATTCTATGCATCCGACATAACATAAACAACTAAACAACAGATTATATACATTTTTAATTGCTCTATGGTTATAAAATTGTTTGCAAACATTAAAATCTAAAATCTTGAACTTGTACTTTTGAATATAAATTACTTAACTAAATTGAGTAGACATTTCCTTCATGCCATTTAGAAAAGGTAAACCCCACTTTTTTATTTATCATGGAAGAATGAGGAACGCAATATCCAATACCTAACCTAACGTGTTTTCTCCAGTTATAGGTTATAGGTACATACATACCTATTGCCAGTAGGTTAGGGTGCTTACATAAAGAATCGGGTTCCCTGTATCTACCCGTACCGGTAGCTGATTAGATATACGAAAGCGCTCACTGAGAGAATTAAAACCGGGAAATGCTCTAGCGCAGTCATAAACAGCAGGTTACCGGTACGGGTAGATACAGGGAACATGCCTCTCTATGTAAGCACCCTTAGAGGCTAGGTAGGGTAGTAGTAGTAGACGACCTAATGGCGTAGTGGTTAGTGACCCTGACTACTGAGCCGATGGTCCCGGGTTCGATTCCCGGCTGGGGCACATATTTGTTTAAACACAGATATTTGTCCTCGGGTCTTGGGTGTTGATATTTATATTTAGTATCTATCTATCTATGTATTTGTGTAGATATATCAGCTGTCCGACACCCATAAACAGGTTCTGCCTAGCTTGTGCCCACATATTATTACAGTAGGTAGGTAGGTAGCTACTGGCGTATTGATTATTTCCTGGGATTTACCCGGAACATTCTGCGCAACGAAAGCGTTGCCCTACGTTACCTACTACGTATAAAATTTAAATTTCTCCTTAATTTTATCTGTTTCTAAACGATAGGTACTACAATAATTATGTAGGTTTCTTCTTCTCAGTTTCTTTAATGACGGCATATTAGCCATCTTTTTGGTGTACAACCATCTCCCGGGAACTAAGTACTTAATAATCTTTACTGAAACAAATATCGACCCCATCTGGGAATCCCATGGGTTTTATACTTAGTGTCGGTAGTGTCGCTGCAGCGTTCGGTCGTCTGAATAAAAACATCAACGGCTGAAGCCGTTTTCTGAAGAAAACGTGAAATATTATCACCATGTCCGTGTTTCTGATGATACGCATGTTTCACATGACGACCGGGTGGCAAGTTGGTTAGTGATTCTGACTGCTGAGGGTGCCGGGTTCGAGCTTCGGCTGGGGCAGATATTTGTTTAAGATTTGTAATGTGGTCTTGGGTGTTACATATTTGGTGTTGTGAGATATCTTGAACACCAAACGTGATTATAGTTATGATCATCATCACCAGCCTGTTATAACAAGGAGCGCCACCACATGTTGTCCTCGGCTGTCCTTCCGCGTTATATTTTTCTGTTTTCATACTTTTAAGGATTCTTATGGAAGCGGTATCGATATTTAAGTTGTTTCAATCTAGTCACGATATTACACCTCGAGCAATGAAAATGTACCAGGGACATAGCACCAAATTACTTACTTCTTAACGAACAAGAAATAACTAAATGCGGCGTCTGCAATAATTAAGTACATTTATAGCATAGGTATCCAGAGTATTAGGTACCAACTAAAAACGTAAGCAAACCTTTTGGACAAAATTTAAATTAAATGTTTTAACAAAGGCGTTTTGTCAGTAGACCTTTCTCATTTCTCGCGACTGTATCAGTTACTTGTCTAAGCTTCTATCACCATCTCAACCCCTATCCTCCCCTCAGGTTGCTGCGGCTGCTGCTCGGCGCTCCGGCCGCGCTACAAGCGGCTGGTCGACAACATCTTCCCCGCCTCCCCGCAGGTACAGTTCTTTGTGTTAAAATAAACTAACGGTTAATTAGACAGTTAAGGTTTGACGGTTAAGGGCTGATTTCTCAATGGTCAGTTAAGTGTTATCTGAAGAATAAAATTGTTGCTGTCATTGTCTAATACAAACATTCAGATGTGACAGCAACAATTTTATACCTCAGATAACACTTATCTGACTATTGAAAAATCAGCCCTAAGACGATTTGGCAAACAAAAAGTCAGAAGTGGGGTGCCCCTCCCCGCGCTACTCATACCTACACCGTTCCCGTTGGGCTCTCTCAACTAGTTCGCGTGTCACTCGGTGTCTGGTCGACAATATCTTCCCCGCCTCCCCGCAGGTACAGTTGGCAATAACTGCTGGTTTTTAACAACGTGTTGTTTCTTTGTGTTCAAATTAAGAAATGGTTAATTTAACACTTAGTGTTTCGTTGTTTTTTGAGGCTCTCATTTCATTAAATTGTTTTTCGCGGCTTTTATTACCTACGTTAAATTCGGCCATAATAGAGCCATTCAACAGATATCAGCTGTCCAACACCCATAACACAGGTTCGACCCTTAGCTTGGGGTCGGATGGCCGTGTATGAGATGTCCCACCTATTTATTTATTCATTTGACTGTTCTACCCCCAGGATGGGCTCGTCAAGACCAACATGGAGAAGCTCATGTTCTACTCGCTGTCCAGCCCGGAGAAGCTGGACAGGATCGGCGAGTTCCTGTTCCAGAAGGTGTCGAGGGATATCTATAGAAGGCGGCATGGGTGAGTATTTATTGTTAAGACAATAATTAGACAGTAAAAAAAAACATAATTAAACCATATTTAAGCCATACAAGATTTTTATGGGTACTTATATATTATACTTGTATATTATGGTCACTACAAGATATTTTTAGGATAAGGAAATAAGTAACTTTATAACTTAGGATATGAGATTCTCATTGAGAACCCATAAGTAGAGTAGAGAGAGACTGAAAAATATACTTGGTAATAATACGTCGTTTGCGTTTGTAATTTTTTTGATGGCATTGTAGTTTCTTTTCTATAGATGTTGTTATAAATGAAGTTTAATACCAAACAGCTCTTCACTATATAATATTTCTGCACCAATCAAAGGTTGACTCGTAGAACATATTTTTTGGAAATAAGTGCACCTTATTACATAATTTTAGTAAAACCTCTGTTATAGGTAAAGTTATTATTTTTCCTATTTAACCTAACCTCACTTCCCAGCTACGTGATAATCGCCGCCGAGGCCATGGACCAACTCCTGCTGGCGTGCCACGCGCAGACGCTCAACCTGTTCGTGGAGAGCTTCCTCAAGATGGTGCAGAAGCTTCTAGAGTCCACCGACCCACAGTTGCAAATACTGGCCACTCAGAGCGTGAGTTGTGAACCTTATTGCTAATAGAATAGAGACTAGAATACAACGTCGACCTGTGAATGGAGAGCTTCCTCAAGATAGTGCAGAAGCTTCTGGAGTCCACCGACCCACAGTTGCAGATACTGGCCACTCAGAGCGTGAGTTATGAACCTTACTGCTAATAGAATATAGACTAGAATGGACCTGTTCATGGAGTTGTCCTCAAGATGGTGCAGAGACTTACTGGCCACGCAGAGTGTGATCAGGGTTATTACAAAATTATAATTGCTGCCATGACCGTCACGTCCCGTTTTGACGGCGTGATGGTGACGTGACGCAAGCGTGCTGCGGGTTATCTGTCTAGTATTTTCCTAAAACAAGCTGGAAAAGCGATTGGAAAACAAAGCTCTTAAGATCTTACGCTACGCCGCGTCAAAGGCGCAAATTCTATCATCCTTACTGCTTTTAAAATAGAGTCTAGATTGGTCTCGCTGCCTCTGGCATGCCAGCTCTCCCTAGAACTCTGAATAATCCCTGAATTAAAGACAATGAGGCGCATATATTTTTTTGTTACAAGGCTTAAATCACTTTTAATCAAATCACTCCACACCAACCATCCAAACCGATCCATCCATTGCATTCTTTTCCAGTTCGTCCGCTTCGCAAACATCGAAGAGGACACGCCGTCCTACCACCGGCGGTACGACTTCTTCGTGTCCAAGTTCTCGTCCATGTGCCACAGCAACCACAGCGACAAGAAAATGAGGGACAGGATACGGCTGGCTGGGATTCAGGGGTTGCAGGTCAGTATCCCGTGGAAAAAAGGGGGGTTCAATAGGTTCCCGCGCGAATTCCGAGATAAAAATTAGCCTGTGTGATAGTCCAGGATGTCGACTTTCTGCATGAAAAATTTCGTAAAAAATGCTTGAGCCGTTTTCCTGTGAATATTGTTTTGGCACATTGGTTTTCATAACTTTAGGCTGTGTCTTAAAAGCAGTAGTCTAGGTTTATCTCTAAAGCCCAATCTATCTATTGTGGTTACGACTTCTTCGTGTCCAAGTTCTCGTCCATGTGCCACAGCAACCACAGCGACAAGAAGATGAGGGACAGGATACGGTTGGCAGGGATTCAGGGGTTGCAAGTAGGTTTAATAATTTAAAAATTATTATTTGGAATTAATTTTTTTCCCAACAGGAAGCTATCCCGTGGTAAAAAGGGAGGGTCTAAAGGTTCCCGCGGGATTCCGGGATAAAAACTAGCCAAGTGTGCATCGAGGGTCTTGGCTTTCTGCATGCCAAATTTAGTAAAAAAATGCTGAGCCGTTTTCCTGTGAATATAGTATGTTTTGGCCCATTGTTTTAATAAGGTTTTCTGCGTCTTAAAAGTTTTCTTCAAACTCCAATGTAAAAAAGTAGCGGAGGTTTATGTCCAAAGCGCAATCTATCTAATGGACTACATTAAATAAATAAATATGTGGGGACATTGGTTATCGGGCATGGTCCAAATGTCTGAATCAATCTGAATCTGAATGTTTTTATTGTTTACAGGGAGTTATAAGAAAAACGGTATCTGACGACTTAGTGGAGAACATTTGGGAGGCTCAACACATGGACAAGATTGTACCCTCATTGCTGTACAATATTCAGGTTAGTATAGTGAAGAAAATGTAGCGTCTAGTACCTATTTATCTATTATAATGACAAAATAGTGCCTAATCCACATTTGATAAAACATGGATTTGCCATTTTTCTCGCGACAGCTATAATATATGCAGTTTATAAGCACAAATAACATAAAATAGAGGGTCTAATTCGGGCAGTGAATTCCAAAGGAACTTATGGAACTGTGGCAATGCAGGTGTGCATGCCTGGTGCATCTTCCATACTATTGTATGAACTTATACGCGTTTAATACTTACATAATACCTAACTAACACAACTGTTTATCCCCCCAGACCGCAGAAAAGTACATAACAGTGGAATGCCTCGAACCCGAGTCCTCGGAAGTGGAGGAACCCTCTCGTCTGGCCGAGGCGTGTCTGCGCGAGCTGGTGGGCCGCGCCTCCTTCGGACACATCCGGAGTGTGCTACGACCTGTGCTCACGTAAGTTATATGTAAATAAAGAAAAGGTTACAGCTCAGCATGTGCTGTAGACGCAGCGCTGATTTCATGAAAAGGTGGGTTAAGTATAGCGGCCGCTACACGGGTTCGTTGTCGACGTCGATAAAACGTGTTTCGCGAATCACAGCGCCGTATTTATAGCGAATCGGGATGTAGTTACGCGTTTGTATATCTACACGGGTTTGTTATCTATATCGATAAACTTGTTTAATAAGCGTTCCACCAATCACAGCGCCGTACTTATGGCGAATCGTGATACCTGTGACGTTTTATCTACGTCCATAACGAATCATAAAAAGTACTTATGAGTTTTGGTTTGACGTGCAAATGTACTTGAAAAGTAATTTTCTAAAATTGAATCAAGCCAAGCGAATCGAATCATTTATTAACGCATAAAAACGCGGATATTATACTTTTAACAATATTTTTTCTGATTATTTGCAGACACTTCGACCGGCACGAGTTGTGGGTGCCGAACGACTTTGCGGTTCACGTGTTCAAGATCATCATGTATTCCATACAGGTAATTATATTATTCTCAATATTTAACTATGGTCTGTTATCTGAGTACCTCAGCATAATTCAAAACCAAAATTACTGAAATTAGCCCCTTACCTTTCTGTTCCCTTTCTATTCCCATCCCCTCTGTTGTCTTCCTCTTCTAAGATAACACCTACCTTCCCCTGCCTTCCTTACCCTCCACACCCTTGCTCTACACTCCCGTCGCCACTATTGCGCCTTCTTTCAATCACATCACATTCCATCCCGTATCTTTCACATTTCTATCCAACCCATCCCTGCTTTCTTTTTACCTTTCCTTTTCATTCTTATACAACACATAGTTATTGACACATAGCGTGGCTTAGTGTTCTATCCATTTTTACTCATCTGTGTGTATAATATAAATTCAATATTTTCATTCTAGCTTCTTCCTTCATGGCTTTCCAAAGTCAATGAAAGTTCTATCATAAATCACATTTCTTCTCGTCCCCGTTGTGTGCTATTGTTGCTTTCAAATAAATTTATTCTACTCAATACTCAATAATTTATTGCATTCCATTCTATTCATTACAGGCGCAATACTCGTACAGCGTAGTAGAAGCGCTAATGCTGCACCTAGAATCGCGGGCGGGTTGCGGCGCGGGCGCGGGCGGGGTGCGAGCCGCGAGGGCCAACGTACTCACTCACATAGTCGCTATAGCCGCCGGGGATAGTGTGGGTGAGTAACTGAAAGAAAGAAAACATTTATTTGACACACTGAGACAGAACAATAAATGCAGAAAAAGAAACAACAACAAAATATGCAGAACTAGCTGTTCCCGCGCGCTTCGCTTCGCCTTAAAAAGTTTTCCCGTGGGAATTACGGGATAAAAAGTAGCCTATGTTCTTTCCCAGGGTCTAGACCGTATGTATACCAAATTTCATCCAAATCCGTTCAGTAGTTTTGGCGTGAAAGAGTAACAGACAGACAGACACAGTTACTTTCGCATTTATAATATTAGTTAGGATACTTAAAGTGTAGCGGGTGAGCCAGCTGGGTTTTAGTGGGGTGTGGGCCAACGTACTCACTCACATAGTCGCCATAGCCGCCGGGGATAGTGTGGGTGAGTAGCGGGTGAGTCACCCAAACTATAGGGACACACCAAATACATGTACTTATACAGGGTGTCCCAAAAGTCAACGTCATCCTTTAAAGGGCTGATAGGTCAGCTCATGAGAGACCAGAATATCACAATATGACCTTAGTAAAAACTCGATAATTTTCGAGATATTGACACTTTTATAAATTTGCTGAAAATCGACACCTTGGATCAGTTTTTTGCGTGCTGCCGGTACAAAAATCCATATTGTTAGAATTTGTTTGGTGTTGCATCACCCTGTATAGCCCTGCTATTGATCGCAGTCAAAAAAAATATCAAGTAATGCTGTATGTTTAAAAAAAACACGGTTTTCAAAGTCATAAAAGGTAATCGTATTTTTTTATAAACAACTTTGACTCTACATACTGTAAAAAAAATATACCACGCAAACCTGGCACCTTATTTGAAAAGATTGCTCATTTAATGCAGTTTCCAAAATGGTATGAAACGTTGCTATAATTTCAATTTTAAAAAAAGTTATTGCTATTTTAGTACAAAACGACCTCGATGTAAAATTGTTTGAAGGAAATTTATCTGACTGAATTTATTAAGGGTAAGTCATGTTGGAATGAGTAAAAGTAAAATAGGTGGTGTGGCCGGGAGTGGGAAAAGAGACAACGTTGTCACAGTTAATATAATGTCGCATTTTGAGTATCTTTCTCGAAAAAAGTGGACTATAGCAACTCCACATTCCCTATAAATGTAGCGCATGGTAACGTACATTCCTGAGTAGTGCTAATGTGTGAGATTGTACAAGTAAAACGCTTACACATGTACATTGTACACCCACAGTATCCAAAAAAGGGACAGATCAGTTTGTCATTAACATTACCTCTAATTACTTGTTATTTATTTTAAAGTTATTGTTAAACAAAACCAAACTCTCAAAATTATGATTATGACCATTAATGAGTATTATTTTTTACTGATTATGTACGTAATATAATAATGTGGTGTTATAATTTTGAGAAATAAAAATAAAAGTCAATAAATGTTTGTTTTTTTAAAATAAGGTGTAAAAAACGAAAAATATGTTTTATAAGAGTTTGGTAACTTTTTTCTTAGCTATTTTTGCGTCATCTATGTTGCCACGGCTGACCCCACCACCTATTTTACTTTTACTCGTTCCAACATGACTTACCCTTAATAAATTCAGTCAGATAAATTTCCTTCAAACAATTTTACATCTAGGTCGTTTTGTACTAAAATAGCAATAACTTTTTTTTTAATTAAAACTATAGCAACGTTTCATACCATTTTGGAAACTGCATTAAATGAGCAATCTTTTCAAATAAGGTGCCAGGTTTGCGTGGAATATTTTTTTTACAGTATGTAGAGTCAAAGTTGTTTATAAAAAAATACGATTACCTTTTATGACTTTGAAAACCGTGTTTTTTTTAAACATTCAGCATTACTCGATTTTTTTTTGACTGCGATCAATAGCAGAGCTATACAGGGTGATGCAACACCAAACAAATTCTAACAATATGGATTTTTGTACCGGCGACACGCAAAAAACTGATCCAAGGTGTCGATTTTCAGAAAATTTATAAAAGTTTTAATATCTCGAAAATTATCGAGTTTTTACTAAGGCCATATTCTGATATTCTGGCCTCTCATTAGCTGACCTATCAACCCTTTAAGGGATGACGTTGACTTTTGGGACACCCTGTATATAACACGGTGGTAGCCAAGATGACAGCGTGGGTGAGTAGCGGGTGACTCACCTAGGTTGTAGGCAGGTGTGAGAGGCAAGGGCCAACGTACTCACTCACATAGTCGCAATATAACTCAAACTCAAACTCAAATTTTTTTTATTCATCGTAAAAATATAAAATTTTCTGATGAACGTCAATTTTTACAAACTACTCTCCGTTCGGATAAGGGGGCTCTTTCTGTCATAGCCGCCGGGGATAGTGTGGGTGAGGTAGGGTGGGTAGCGGGTGACTCACCCAACTATAGGGATATACCACGGTCGTAGCAAAGGTGACAGCGTGGGTGAGTAGGGGTGACTCATCAGAAATATAGGGACTAATAATTATACTAGGATTCATAAAAGGAGCTGTACCAAGTAACGTATATCAAATGTCATTTATACATAAACTTACTTCCGGCGCACTTTTGGCAGTCAGCTCCAAACAACTTACTAGCTAAGGCTTTCGCCACGGTGAGAAACCATAGCTCAGCTCTAGTATTGGAAAAATTATGTTATTATCATGGAGATGTTTTAATTAAAAATTATTTCTTTTTCAGGTCCATCAGTGTTGGAGATCATCAACAATCTGCTGACGAACCTGAGAACTTCAGTTGACAGAGATTCTGACGTAAACATTTTGTTATTATCCTGCAAACAACATTATTATCTTGTATAACCGTAATCGCTTTAGTAAGATAACTCTGAACTGTCTTCTTAGTTTTAAAAGTTCTTTTATCTGCAGAGTTCGAGGTATCGTTTTATAACTTTTAATTTAGAACTGCTTAACTGTAAAACATCCTCACGTCCTTAAAAATTGATGAGTCATTTTTTTTTGCCAATCTATAATCCTTAAACCTTCTTACCAACCAGCATTCATTAAACTAAACACAATTTTAACCCCAACAGAAAGACGAGAAGCTCTACCAAGAGGCTCTAATCAACGCTCTAGGAGAGTTCTCTGACCATCTGCCAGACTTCCAGAAGATAGACATAATGATGTTCATCGTGAGCAAGATCCCTCAACAACGGGGCAAGGGGAGCAAGCAGGATGACACTCTGCAGACTATACTGCTCAAGAGTTTGTTAAAGGTATGTTATGTATAGTAAAATAGATATTAGTGTAAAAAATACTGATGAGATTGTTCAAATCACGTCGGGGTCACCAATTTGCCTATAGTATTTTTTTTAAACAAACGAGTACTGCAGTACTTCTCATCTTCGTATAGGTCATTGTTAGGGCAGTAATAAATTAGGTAAACCAATAGCAACACAGTAAAATAAAAACGGTACTCATTTGTTTAAAAAAATAGTAGTTGTAAACGGCGACAGTCCGTTCCATGAATTTTATTCTGGGATAGATCTTATTGGTGTAATTTTATCACTGTCCAGAAACTGTTCAATGTGTTTACTGACAAATTTGCGCTTGCTTTCCGTCTCCTATTACCAACCTACATAATTTGATTTCCTCCCACAGGTCGGCCTAACCTACCGCACCACAGAACTGAACCGCGCATTCCCGTTCGCCTTCCTAGAGAGCCTCCTGCGGCTGTCACAGTCGTCTTCCCCGCGGACCAGAGAGTTGTTACAACGTATATTACATACGTTATTGGACAGACATGACAACGCGACCAGGCTCGCTAGCCCTGAGTATGTATGGGTTTAGAGATAGGGACTGTTTTTGAATTAAGTACGCATTTGTTTTTCTTTTTATGCAGTTCAAGTAGCACTTCATATTTTGTTTGAATGTATTGGTGCCATAAGAGGGTTTAGTGGCAGTTTCTACATTGTAAGTGGAGGGAAATAAACTGAATTAGTATGTCGTTGCAAAATCGCCATTTAGCGGTCCACTGCAGCAGCGCTATTCAATTTCGCGTTTTGTTATTATAGCTCGAACGGTGACAAAATTCCAACTAGGTCCTCAGAATGATGGAGCTAAAATTAAAAGTGAATTAATTAATTAGGAAATCGTGATGGCAGTAAATTTAAAACCTATAATTTACTATTAATTTTGTTTCAGAATAAACTACTCCCAGTTGGGTCTGTCAGTAGAGAAGTGTTCGAGATCCGATCTGATCTTCATCAACAAACACGGCTTCGCTATCTACAGCTCCTTGTATGAAGGTAATATTTACATTTATATCATCTTCAATGTAGTGCCTATGATTAACTCATTTAAGTAATATGTAATTTTATGTACTAAGTATGATGTCAGTTTTCCAAAAAAGTAAATAATAGTAGTATAAAGCCTCTGCCCTTTCAGGTCTCCTACCCGAAGTCACCATGTGTCATCTTATTAACTACTTTTGCAACACCTTGTAAAGCCCAACCCTTTTCTTCCAGGTCTCCAACTAGAATCGAACCGCGTGTCCAACATGTCATCCATATACACGAGCGCGGCGCTCCTGTGTTGCGAGGTGGCGAGCGACGAGTCCGCGCCCGACTTGCTGCAGCTTATATTATCGTGAGTCTTCTATTATTTTACTTCTTATACATGGGGTTTCCGAGTAACATATAACTGTACGCACTTATAGTACATTTATGTCCGGCGCACCCTGGGAACCAACTGACCGTTAACCTAAATCCCAATCAATTACACCAAGATGAAAAAACGTAGTCAAGCTCTAGTGTTTGTCAGCGATCACATCTGGAATAATTACGAAAAGCATAGGCACTAGAATCTTTCCTTGTTGTAAACCTTGTTTACAACCCACCTATGTCAGTATTTACACAAATATTTACACATCATATAAACTCAAATTTTACCCAATCTGTTTCCTTCTTTATAACCATTACTGACAACTCATTTTCGTTACAGAATCCAGAACTCGGCGCTTACCAACCCAGTATTAACCAGAGCACAGAAGTGTCAACTCCATGCCATAGTGATATCTCTGCTGGCGCTTCTACCGCATTGTATGCATCTGCCGCGGCTGGCCGAGTATGCGCAGAAGGTACAAATTTACAAATTTAAATTTATCTAGTCCAGAGTCCAGATTGTTATAGGATTAGGGTACTTTTTATCAAAGAATTCCCTCGGGACACTTTGTAAAGACGATGCGAAGCTCCAGCCATCAGCTTAGGCCTACTGCTGCTAGAAATAGGGCAAGGAACGCCACGCCACAACAGTACTCAGCTATCCTCATCCAACCACTACCAAATATAGGCAGATAGGAAAAAAAATACCATCTAAACATCTCTCAGTGATACAATGTCTGAGGTCAGTCAGTGTAGCGGGTCAGTTTAGCGGGCGGAGGTCGTTACAAACAAAAAAACATTATAATTTTTGCAATTTCCAGATAATCGAGAACCGCAGAGAGGAAGCCTACGAGTTGCTGCCGCCGCTCAGAGAGGATTATGGTGATGTGCAGTCTCCCAACAAACTGCCCTACTTGATGGTGGATCAGGTAACGGAATTATTTTATTTATGTGAATAGGTAATGTAGGTAACAAGTAATTAATTAAGTTATGAGTGAGTAACCGAAAGGAAGAGTGAATAAGTCAATGGTGACGTGTAGTTAGCCAACAAACAAAGGAAGAATGTAAGGCAAAGGATTATAGTAAGATTAGTTAGATCACATCTCATCAACACGATATCTGGTGAATAATGTTCACCAGAAGAATGAATGTAGTAAGTGAGAGAATGGTTGAGGGAGTAAGTGGACAGAATGATGCGATCACCAAGCAAACTACTAATCTTTTCTTGATGATTGCTAAACAAAGGGCTTTGAGAGCATACTTGTAGTCACTATAGCTCAATTTAACGTCGATGATAGGGCAGGAGGGTTACTCTATACTCACCGCACGAACGAGAGCTGACGTTCAATCAGCACGTTTCATATAACGATAACGTGATAGAGTCGTGGCTACAGCTGCGCTCCGAAACTTCGTTTTTCGTCATGTAGAGTAACACCGCAGTTTCTTTTTGCGAGCTTGCCTATTTCATTACTAATTATGACATAACACATTCCCAGATGACAGTGATAGAGTGCTTGGCGGCGCACGGCGTGGACACGTCCCGGCTGTCCGCGCCCTCGCCCTACGGGGCCGGGGCGCGCCGCCCGCCCGCCAAACATAGTTGGATTGAAGCAGGTAAGAAGGTCGTTTACTCATAATTTTGTACCCTGCTGTATGGTACTTCACTTCTATAGTAAGTGTCCGGAGTCTGGAAATTCCGTCACTCCGTCTATCACAGCTGGAAAAAGCTGGCAAGAGGGTCGCTCACGGATGATTTTGCATCCTGTATATTACATACAGGTCTTCTGATAGCTAATAATACTACTTAAAATGCTAACTTTACAACAGAAACAAGTGCCAATATCAGTAAAAGTTTGTCGTGTTTTAATGTATAAAATAATATTGATTTACAGATTATTTAATGAGATTGTTGTAATTTATTTGGTTAGGAGGTAATTTATTTCATGTAGTTACCTCCATAGATATCGTAGCTTCGTTATTATAAATCACCGCACGTCGGACTTACTACCATAATTCTGTTTGACATACAAGTAAGGTGCAATGGAATGCGAATAAATTAATAATCTTAAATCTAAATCTTGATTAACAATGGTGTTACATTCAGTTCTCCTCATCTCATGTGTAGCCGTGTATTTGTTATCATTGTTCTATTGTAAAAAAACAAGTGCTATGTTTTTGTGCTGCATACCTAGAACTGGTAAATTATATTCTATTCCAACTAAATTATTTTATGCTTGAGCGTACTTCTAAAAAGTGTAATTTTGTGTAGCTATCTGTAAGGTTCTTTTCTTTAAGATTTTAGAAAGATTCATCACATTTATATTCACCATTCACTCGTAATCGTCAACTGCTTCTTTTAGGAGATTTTAAATATGAAGAGTACATTTCTTTTACACCAATTTCCAAAAGTCGTAGAACAAAAATCCTTCCAAATAGATCTCCTGAACTTTACCCCATTTCACCTTACCCTGTATTTTATCACCCTCTAGCAGCTTACCATAAAATATTAACATTCTGTATATTCTCCACTCAAGGAGTGAAATCATCACCATAAGATTTTAAAAAAATATATCTACAACAAAAGTTGGTTCTAAAGAAGTTCGCCTTCTCACCTTACCCTGGCTGGCCATCACTTCACTAACAAAATTTGTCCCGAATAACTTCTCGAGTCACATCCCCCCTCACCTGTATAACCACCCTGTATATATCCATTCCAGGAGCCACCTTGAGTCACATCCCCTATCACCTTACTTCTTTATAAACACCCTGTATCCCTCCACTAGGAGCCACCCAGGGCCGGGACAGCCTGGCGGACATCACGGCGGGCGGCGCGGCGGAGCTGGACAGCGGCAACAGCAGCCCGCAAGCTGCACGGGTGAGTTTTGCTGTAAGTAGTTGTGGTTTGTTTTTTTGTTTGTTTTTTTTATGGTTAAGTTATGCTTATGTGTAATAATTTATAAGTTATAGTCGTCGAAATATAATAGGCCCGTTTGGACAGCTCCAAAATGTATGTGATGACAGCTGGTGTGAAACCTAAATCATGAAAAATCTAAACAATAAGTAACTTTTGTTGCTTTAAAAGTTCTTTTTCCTTTCGGCCGTTAATTAATAAGCCAGATTATGTGTCTTTTTATGTATTTCATCAAGTAAATCAAGAGTAAATAGCAAATTTGTGTAGCTGTCCAATCGGGCCTATTCTATTTCGACGACTATAAGCATGGTGTATGAAAACCTATTCTTTTTAGTTTTTGTAATAAACTAGTACCGAAA
Source organism: Plutella xylostella (assembly GCF_932276165.1). NCBI lineage: Eukaryota > Metazoa > Arthropoda > Insecta > Lepidoptera > Plutellidae > Plutella > Plutella xylostella. The sequence continues at coordinate 7,282,388 of NC_064000.1, read as the reverse complement.
TATTTTTTCTGCTGTGCTAATGGACCGTTGATACTTGTTTTTTTTTTAAATATACTATAGTCTTTATTTGCATGATTTATTGCTTTCTGTTCACGTTTCAGTTGCGATAGATATTTAACTTAGTGAGAACTATAATTCATTAGTAGCGATTTTATGGGATCGATGCTTTATTTATACCATGTTATTAGTTATGAATACATTGAGATCTAAACCATATGTATAAAGCAACGTAACATTTCGATTTCCTAAGCACCTATAACCCCTATACCCCTCAGTAACAGTGTACAGTCAGCTGCATAAGTGCAATAAAAGAATAAATATGTAGCTGTACACTTTTGTATCTTGTCAAACTCCAAAACTGACTATTAAAAAATTAACGATTTGTTATGTAGGTAGTCAGATGACAAAGTACTAAAGTGTACTTATAGCTACTTATGCAGCTGACCCTACCCTATGTTACGAGGTCCGTCCTAACCCTATCCTTCCCCATCCAAGTGCTCATCCTTTCCCTAGTGTTCCCCATGTCTCGAGCCGCTAGACGAGGAATATATGAAGTTCTATGACAGATACAACAGAGGCCTCCGCACTACTATGCAGAGTTTCGGGCTATATGTATGTTTGGTTTGGTGTATTTCCACGTTTATTTTTATTTTAGGGATACTAGAGGTAAACTAATTTACAACTTAAAAGTAAAAATTGTAAAAGTTTACACCTGTAAGATTGTTTGAATAGCTTTACTCCTGCGGAAGTTTCTTCGCCTTTATAGGGTTACCCTTGAGAATTCTGGGTGGGATAGAAGTAGCTAATATCAATCAGGAAGCATTAAACAAAGTCTGATTTCGTATTTGATGATGGGTAAACATTGTACTGGAGGTCAGTTTCTCTGTCCCTTTGTACGCTTAAATCTTTAAAACTACGCAACTGATTTTGATGCGGTTTTTAAAAAATACATAGTGTTTTTTTGTAGTATTAGAATTGCAACCGTGTGAAGCTGGGGCGGGTCGCTTCGATAGTAAGATATAAAATATAATAAACGACAAAAACTTTGACTTATGTATGTGCATACAAAATAGTCAGGTCTTTCACACACACACACACACACTCACGCCTTGTACTAATGTACTCCCTTGCGGGGTAGGCAGAGGTGCATTGCTGCACCCACTTTTCGTCAGAGTGTTTTGTTAGTCCCAATGTAATAGGGGGCGGGCCTATTGCCATTTTACGGGCATATCCAAGACCCGAGAACAAATATCTGTGTTTAAACAAATATCTGCCCCAGCCGGGAATCGAACCCGGGACCATCGGCTCAGTAGTCAGGGTCACTAACCACTACGCCATTCGGTCGTCTTTCATATTCATATATTTATTATTATTTAGAGTGTGGGCACCCAGTTCTGGCACTGGGATCCGCCATGCAATGATGCGCCGGAAGATGGCGCCACTAGCCTTAGACGGGAATCTTGTACTTGTGTGTGTATTGTTGTTATGAAATTATGTACTTTACTTTTTGAGTATGATTACTTGAATAGTAACGTTAGTATGTTATTTTATAGATGCCGTGTATTTGGAGTTTTGCCTACAATTAGGAAATTGATAGGACATGAATTATGTCAATGACTCATTTAACGTAGTTCACAATTAAATGTTTATTTGTTACCTTCATATCAGAATTCATGTTTCAAATAAAAGCCTGTTGTTGTGTAGTATAAAAGTGTAATCCCACATCCATTACATTCGTAATAGAGTACGTAGATATTCGTCCAAGTCCTATATTTGGTAGCTAAGTTTTTCGTCGGTAGAAATTATCTGTCCTACAAAAAGTCTGAGGTGGATCAATTGGGCGAGCAGCCTTAACAAAGAAAGCCAAAATAAACTACATAAAGCCAAAATAAAAATTAAAAAAACAGCTCTATGCTTACTCTACGTAGCCCTATGTTTACTTAATTTTAATGACTAAAGAATCAATTTCAGCATTACTATCACACTGTACTATTCCCTCACCGAACTGCCCACATTAACCCCCTAAACCGTCTCATATTCCAGCACCAAAACAACACCGAAGCCATATCCCTAGAGTCTTTGCGGCGCGCGGCCGGCGGCCCGACTGAAGCGGAGCGGCGCGAAGCGGAGCGGAAGCGAGGCGAGCTGAACAACACCTTCAGGACTAGGCCCTTCGACCAGCTGTTGCATGCTACTATGCCCAAGGTATTATATACAGGTGTTCAAAAAGTCGCTAAATTACGTCACCGTGCCCAAGGCATGCCAAAAAGTACCGATGATTACCAACAAATGCGAGTGACAGTAAATTGACTAACCAAGGTAAACAGTGACATCTATAGGACGAAGTACCGATTATCACCGACAGATGGCGCTCAAAGCGCAACACACGGGAAATCTATGGAGATCGACGAATCACTATGAAATACTAAATCGCGCTGTTAAAGAGTTACAGCAGACTGTAATAAATAGAAATTCCCAACGTTAAACGTTGGAGTCAGAGGATCCTTACTTTGCAGTCAGGACGCGGTTCTACGTTAAAATCTCCAAATATGTAAGCATATAGTAGATAGTATCATATCTACATAGTTCATAGAAGTAAGCATATAGTACATAGTGCATTAGCTACACAGTAGAGAGCTAGCAGAGCACACTAGCGCCACATCCCTAGAGTCGCTGCGGCGCGCGGCCGGCGGCCCGACTGAAGCGGAGCGGCGCGGAGCGGAGCGGAGCGAGGCGAGCTGAACAACACCTTCAGGACTAGGCCCTTCGACCAGCTGTTGCATGCTAATATGCCCAAGGTATCATGTACAGGGTGTTCAAAAGGGTGTAGGAAACTGAAATGAAGTTCAAAAAGTCGCTAAATTACGTCACCATGCCAAAGGTACGTGGCGACACCTATAGGAGCTATCAGCCAAAAAGTATCAATGATTACTAACAGATGGCGCTCTAAGCGCGAGTCACAGTAAATCTATTACCCAAGGTAAGTAGCGACATCTATGTATAACAGCTACCGATAATCATCGACAGATGGCGCTCAAAGCGCAAGACACGGGAAATCTATGGAGATCGACGAATCACTGTGAAATCCGACATCGCGGTGTTAAATAATTACAGCTGACTCTATTAAATAGAAATCCCAACGTTGAACCTTGACTTGGTCGGATGCGCTTCTACCTTAAAATCTCCAAATATGTAAGCATTTATAGACAACTAGCTGTTCCCGCGCGCTTCGCTTCGCCTTAAAAAGTTTTCCCGTGGGAATATCGGGATAAAAAGTAGCCTATGTTCTTTCCCAGGGTCTAGACCGTATGTATACCAAATTTCATTCAAATCCGTTCAGTAGTTTTGGCGTGAAAGAGTAACAGACAGACAGACAGACAGACAGACAGACAGACAGACACAGTTACTTTCGCATTTATAATATTAGTTAGGATTAGGATAGTGTAATTAATAGCTACATAGTCCAGAGAAGTAAGCATACAGTACACAGTGCATTAGCTACACAGTAGAGAGCTAGCAGAGCACACTAGCGCCACATCCCTAGAGTCGCTGCGGCGCGCGGCCGGCGGCCCGACTGAAGCGGAGCGGCGCGGAGCGGAGCGGAGCGAGGCGAGCTGAACAACACCTTCAGGACCAGGCCCTTTGACCAGCTGTTGCATGCTACTATGCCCAAGGTGTGATGTACAGGGTGTTTAAAGGTGTAGTAATGGAATTAAGGAAGTTCAAAGAGTCGCTAAATTCACGCCGCCGTGCCCAAGGTATGCCAAAAAGTACCGATGATTATCAGCAGATGGCGCTCTAAGTGCGAGTCACTGGAAATGGACTGCCCAAGGTAAGTGGCGACATCTACAGGAGCTACTAAGTACCGATTGTCACCAATAGATGGCGTTAAAAGCGCACTCTTACAACGCGGTGTTAAAGAGTTACAAGTTTACAACTGACTGTAATAAATAGAAATTGGCATCGTTGAATGTTGGCTTGGTTCGGAGTTTCCTTACTTTGCAGCGTTTGGCGGTTATTTCTTTGTCTCACGGGTGAAAGACATGTGAGGATGTAATTATCTATTGTTAAGATGTAATTACTGATGTTAGAAGATTATATTCAACAGTATATCGGAGTATTACTGCCCTTTCGGCTTACTATACCACTTATTTTGACTTTAAGCTTATAAACATAACCAATAAATAACCTAACCCCCCTCTCTCTCTCTTTCCAGTACGAGTTGAAAGAGAAGCTAGAAGAAATATTCAACAGTATATCCGAGTGCCCGCTGCTGCCGGCCGCGTCGCCCAACAAGCCTCCTGCCTTGGATACATACTTCCCCGAACTGTTCATGTATTGAGGTGAGATTTTGAACCTTGTTACTATGTCTTGAAGGTCTATTTAGGGTGTTTTAATAGCGTACGGATTTAATCACACGCGCGAGATTGCCCCGTACGCGTGATACAATAAATACTAAAAATAAAAAGAGTTAACAGAATCCCGCAAGTGTTCTTTTCATATAATTATTTATTGTATGCGTGGAATGTGGATGCGGGAAAATGGCGCAGAATCTGCGTGCGACATCTAATTTGCACGCTATTAAAAACGCCCTTAGGCTATTCTCAGTGTCTGTACCTGGGATCTCACTCTATAATATGGCGAAGTTTATGAGCGCTTCTGCGCGAGCCACAACTCTATCTAGTTGTATTAAACGTGCCGATTGACAACAGCTCTTGTTAGTTCGTTTTTTGTCAGTATAGAGTTACCCTCCTGCACCTGGCTCTCTCTACTTACTCACTTTACTTCATAAAAGCAAGATGCAACAGAAGATGATTGATGATTTGCTCTCATTTCATATATTTATAAAAAATGGTAGCCACCATTTCACCTTGCAATGATATTGACATTATATTTAAAAAAATCTAGTTACTTTACATGTTTTTTTTTCTTTTCTTACAGGTCATCGGTGCATTTTGGATGATACCAATGATACGGTATTGGATTTGGGTTTCAAAGGTTTTCTTTCGGTCGTGGTACTTAACATCAACCGTACTCCATTAGCAATATAAATATTATTTTGCAATGATGCTGACGTATTTTTGGTTTACTGTTGATTTTTTTTATTGTTATATTTAGGTGGGTTGGATAGACATTGGTGATATATATTCAGAATATTATAGAATTATGTTTTGTAGTATTATATTGCATTGTATAAGCTCAGTGCAGAAAGATTTACATGTTACAAGGCCTCAATTTTCCATAATGCTGCCATGTTTATAAATACTGAAAGTATTAGTAGGAACAGACATTTTTGTTTTAAATCTGTTAAGTTTTTCTTCTTTACATTCCTGTTTAAGTATATGATACTGTTAACTCTTTTTATTTAAGTATTTATTTTATCAAAGAAACAGTCACAATAACTTATTCAACAAACTAAATAACTTTAACGTTTTTTCAAACCTTATGACAATACTATAAATAAATGAACCATTTTGACTTTATTGATATAATAGTATGAAATTATTTGTATATTTTAACAATAGTATTAATACTTAACTGACTGGCGTAAGTTTTTGTTTTTCAGTTTAGGTAACTTATTGTTTCTTGTTGAGCTATGAAATTATCTTGTATTGGAAATAAAATAAATATACGAGAATATAGGTATTATATGCTTTTTTGAATACATACTTAAACTTATATTGTAGAATCTCACAATAAGTAATGAAATTAATAAGATTATATTTCTATATTAACGCAGTGCCTATGTTATAAATATGTAGATTAGGTACTAGCGCTCCATAAAATGCTATTCCATGCTGTTAAATAGGGTGATCCATCTTTATAATCACCATAAACAATATAAACATACACCCCTTATTATTATGAAACGTGGACCGTTGTAAAATCAGTAGTCAGGTTTGTTAAACCAGAAGGGCTAGTATGGGGCGCATTTAAGACGTGACAAGAGTTTTGCATCGCGCTCATTCACATCGCGTAGCCTCAAGAGCGAGCGCGACGGAGAACTCTTGTCACGTCTTAATAGCGCCCTGTGCTACATGGCCAGAATAGTATTTATTCTCCATTGATAATCATCATCATCAGCCTATAGCAGTCCACTGCTGGACGTAAGCCTCTCCCAAAGCTCGCGACTGGATGAGATTTACTTACTTATAGCTATTGATAATAAAAAGAGGGGAAAGTTTGAGATCTTCTAGCAATAATGGCCGATTTAATAAAGAGTTTAGTACCTATAGCATTATTTAAACTTGATAATTAGATTGAGAGACAAAAATGTTCAATTAAATAGTATAAATATATCATCGAGACGATAAGCAATCTATTAAAATTGTTAAGTTAATGAATTGGTATCCATATTGTGTAAGGTACCTGATTTAAAATCTGCATGTTACCTATAACTGTTTTTTTCTGTAGCCAGACGATTGTCCCGCCAATAGAACAATACGTCACTTAATCGCGGGACAATCGACTGTTGATGAACCGTTCAAAATCTGTCAATTTAGTAAGTATCTGAGATTAAAAAACAGACTTTAAGGGCGTCTTGCACAACAAAGTTAATCAAAATTAAATAGTTTGTCTCTTGCTCTGACAGTATAATGTCAGAGCAAGAGGTCATAGATTTAAATTTATTTAACTTTGTTGTGCAAGACGCCCTAAGGGTCACTCTTACCAAACGCTAAACGTATATTAAATAGTATTTAAATGCATTTTGTACTAACTGACAGACGTATGACAGGCTACTAAATACGTTTAGCGTTTGCTGAAATTTCACCTAAATAGAGTTTAGGTACTTGACAAAATTTTCATAACTAAAATTGACGACATTGCAGAAAAGCCTTCATTGTGTTCAAACAGTTATTTGATTAAAGCAATATAGTCATATTGGTATGTTACGAGTTATTCATATTTACTAACTCTATAAACTTATATAAAAACTAAATGTTATCTGAAGTTGATACCAGATTTAATAGTAACATAAGACCATTATTAAATCGTATGTAAGTGTATAAGCAATGCATTTTATTTACTGCTATTAAAACTATTACTTTTGTCTCATTCTATGTATTTTGTGAAATAAATAGGTAAACTGTATTTTTGGCAATTACAATATAAAACTTGGCAATCTACTCTTCGGTAAAATGTCAGGTTAGGAAAAAACTGTTTTAAGAAAAATATAAGTACATATTAATTTAACAGCATATTGGGATGTTATAATGCATTTTGTGTCCCTCTATTTTATTGAACCTTGTAGAGTTGGTTGTGGATGATTATTGATTAGCTGTTGCTATTAAATGTTGTGGACTATAACAAAATACTTTTATTTTTAATTGCCTAAGGGCTAATTTTTCAATGGTCAGATATAAGAATGATATAAGTTATCTGGGGAATAAATGATGGCAGTGACAGTAACAATTTTGATCCTCATAACATTTATCTGACTATTGAAAAATAAGCCCTAAGAAATCCTACTTCCTACTAATATTATAAAGGCGAAAGTTTGTGGGTATGTGTGTGTGAGAGAGGATGTGCTATGCTATATATAGGTTGCTATTCATGCGTTTGATATTCACCAATAATATTATTAATTTCTCCACATAGCATAGCACTGGTGGTGGGAACGGAGTTTATCACATCATCAGAGCTGCACAATATAATCGCTGTTGGAAAGGGATACATTATGTACCAGTATCTTATCTTCGGTGGTTATAATAGAATAAAATATAATATTATACTTAGGTGTTAATATTTTATGGAAAGTCTTCAGGGAAACAGGATAAAACAAAAAAAATGCAATTGCAACTTACTGTACATTTAATTTGAATTACACATTCAAACATTATAGGTACAATATAATTTTTAGATATACAAATAACATTATTGTAGGTTCGTTAAAATGGGCAGTAATAGATTAAGGTTTATAATTCAGTCAGGCATATATTTTGAACTTAGTAAAAATTTGTGAACCATACTTTCTGAAAATAATGCCACCACTTAGTCTTACGGCGAAATCGGGAACTAACCTGTCTATCATACTTACTATAGTGCCACAATCTTATCTGTTCCGGTGGTCAAAATGTGCAACTAACGAGACGTCATTGTCAAACGTCATTTCATACTCTGTGCGTTATTTGAGTTGTAAATTTTTGCGAAGAGGCTGACGCTACGTTATTTAATTTGTTTTGTGATTTTCTGGGTGAAATAGTGCCAAAAGCGCTGTAATGTGATGCAAGAAAAGTAGTACTATATATATTGGCTTTTATGCAGGAAGAATAACATATTCAGGCGCCTTTAATTCCGTTTGAAAAATTGGAAGAACGAGTTGCAGCGGCTACAGGTTAGTGTTGCCAAATATGACGAATAATTTTACCCATAAATAGAAAATATGTAATTTTATTAAATATTTTCCCGAGAGCGGAGAGGCCCGTGCCCCAGCAGTGGGGACGGGATGGGTCGTGAATAGTCGTGATACTCGTGATGAAAAGTATATAATATTTATTTTTCTTTGATTACAGGTGTGAGGACATGACATGATACTTTAAATCTTATTCAGTATACCAAGAAGAATTTCTCGCACCTGCAGCGATTTTAGACGAAATAATGATGATTTATGACATGTCATTGTTTTCCCAACCTATCAAGAGCTGGCTGAAAGAAATTGCTTTTTGGCAATTAGCCTTTGGAAGGAGACCCGTGCCCCAGCAGTGGGGACGTGATGGGTCGTGATGATGAATTAACCTTTGCACACTGTCTGAATTTCTTTTAATTGCATGCTTTTGTTTCTATTTACTTTAAAAATGTTAAATAAAGTGTTCAAAAATAATAATTAATAGTTTTTTTTAAGTCGTATCTCGTTATTCCCACGACCCACATATATTACCTATACCATTGTAATCTAGATTTAATCTCCTATATCAGAACATAATCAGAACTAATTTTATTTCTGTTCGCCGTGGACAAATTTTCCATACAATAAATGTCGTTTGATATATTATATCCTCTTTCATTTACTATCGACCCTATATTTTGATTTATCTATACTTATGAATGTACCTAATTATTACTATAGGTAATATCAGAAATGCATTGTCGTTTAAACCAGAAATAGGCAAAATTTTATCGATGGCATCACTGGATTCGATCACAGCGAAGTCGCCACCGGAACAGATAAGATTGTGGCACTATATCTGGCATTTACTACTATAAGTGCAGCCAAAGAGTAAATTTTAGTGGTGGCAGGTGGCACAGACACTAGATAGGTACTTATTACACTCACGTGCAATGGAAAGGTTCCACCTTACATTGACGTTCCATATGTCACTGGAACTTTTTCATTGCTCGTGAGTGTATATTAAGTAAAACACCACCTACAATTAGTATTATTTAGTAGTAGTATGAGTATAAGGTGGGATTTAAATTAGTATTATGACTCGGTAGATTTATAAGACATCGCTTTCAGCGGTAAGGCCGCCTTATTTGTAGGTTTATATTTTTTTATTGGTGTCATATAGCGTTATATTCCATTCAATCTAGCTAGAGTATTAGATACCTATGCTATATTTGAAAAATTAAATTTTTGTGTCAAATCCTTACCGACTCCATATTAAGTAATTATGTATGAAAATTTCAATTTCATGCGGCGGACTAACTATCAATAATTATATTCGTATATATTTGTTTTGTTTAATATATTATTATAATTTATGTTAAAAATAATTTAGGAACACTCGTATCAAAATATACGCGGTAAAAGTACATCATTGTAAAATGTGCAATGTAAAATCTTCAAATAAGCCCACGATTACTTTTCAAACTGTAAAGCTATCGAATTAAATTTATACATAGGTTTATTTATACAGTAAAGAGCATCATACATTAATTTTTCGTATATTTGAACTTTGATTAAAAAATATATTAAAACGCACAGACAGCACGGCTTATTTAACTATATGAAAATATTTTATATACAACCTACACATTTATACATAGAACGATATAATTTTGAGACACATTTTACAGGTAAGTATAGGTCTATATCTATATTTCACATACACACCTTCATTTAATCATAAATTTAACACTTAGCACTTGTATATGTCAAACGGGCAAGCAAAACTTGAAATCAATAGAAAATGGACTGTTACTATTTAAGTATACTTGTAATTTTATTTAATTAACCTCATTCATTTAAGTACAATAAAAAACTATTCGGTGATTTAAATAAAGACCAGCGTATCTAAATTGGCTTCTGATTAAAAAAAACAGTACTTACTCAGTCCATTTATATTTGGATTCTCCTCAACCATTTCACTTACCCATTTCTATATTGAAATAATTATCTAACTACATACGTACATAGCAAATACATTTAAAAATAAACTTGCAACTGGCGTAAAACCGTCAATAAAAGGAACAAGGATATGTAAAAGATAAATCTTGGGTAAATTATTTACAAAAATATATTATACTAACTAAGGTAGGCTTTTTTACGCATATGGACTTTGGCTTGTTTACCGTTGGTTTAGGAAAGAGATAAAACTTTCAATGCACGATTTTAAATTTATATTGGTCAAAAACCAAATTAGTTAATTAAGTTTATATTAAGAATGCAAATCGCACCAAATTTGTTATTGTTTTTTGTACTATTTGAGACATTCATCGTAAAACATAATAAGGCTCTGTAATTTTTCAGGATGATGTGATGAGTCAATAACATTTAATTTAGGTAAACAAATCAAGTAGGTAAGTTTCTACATCACGCATTTTTTTCAGGTGAATTTTATCAGTAGTCATTGATTTTCCATCTCACTGACAAAATTCTAAACTTATATCAATCCAAAATATAGGTACTTCTTATCTCACATAGTCACGATAAACTTACTCTTTCTCAACAACTCTTAATCAAAAATAGACCTTCAGCTACTAGGACGTTTCAACATTTCAACAACAAACACACACCAACATCGCCTACAAACACTTACTCAACAGACCTAAATACTGGTTAGGTCTCGCTCTATACACGTAGGAGCCTAGGTCTAGCCTGTGTCTAGACCAGGGTGGGTACTAGGGGAACCTAATCACAGTTGTGCCGATCGCATCTTCGCTGCACGCGTGTGCTAGTGCAGACTCGAAGTCTTGTGGGAGGAAAACCTGGGAAAGAATATAGTGAATGTGAAAAGTGATGTCATGGATTTGGATGGGATGGCCCTAGCTCGCCAAAAGGTTACTTCACTTCACGGGGAAATGATGATATATTTCGAAAACATACTGTTCATTATTAAATAGGCCTATGCCTATGAAACCGTTAACATGGTTGATCTACTACTGAACGCAAATGGTTCTATGCGAATGAGCCTTTTTTGGTGTAAGTGCTCCTTTTAGAAAAAAAACACCTAAAGCATCAACTGTCAGGTATGTTGTTTGTAAGTCGTGTTAGCTACACTATTTCTATTTACACTCTAGATCGGCTGAACCGATTTAGCTGTAAATTGGTAGGGGGCCGTCCATTAATCACGTGAGATCGTTCTAATTTCCCCCCCTTCCCCCTGGTGATATTTGGGAATTTATTTTACTTTATAAGGAAATGCAAACCTCAAGGGCAACAGCTAGCTAGTTCTAATTACCTTATCAAGCACGGGGGTGAGTTGTCCATTGTCCACCAGCTGCGCCAGCGTGGCGAGTCCGTCGCGCAGGTGGTACTGGTTCTCCAGCCAGTCCGTGTGCGAGCCGAGACCTACTAGCCACTGGGGAGAAGAGACATGTTAGACAAAACAAAAAGGTGAACAAAGTCATAGTATATTTTATGTCAAAATAATCTTCTAGTTAGCGAGTCTATGACAAAAACTAGATAGCTGGTTATATAAGGGTTTACTACCCAATTGAGCTAGCTCATACCTGTAGAATGAAACTGTATTTATTTCAGTGTTCAGCATGAGCAACAACCACCGTATTATAAACCATACACTAAAAATACTTCTGTCTAGATATTTCGTATTTGATTTATTAGTTTTTTTAATAATAAGCGGGATGTATAAACAATATTGATTCACCTCTGTTTCATAAATGTATGCTATCGAAGTCATATTTCTATTTCGGTTCAGCCTGTATAACATAATAAATTATCCAGTACCACGTACCCTCATAACTCTATACGTGTAGAAGGAGGCAGCAAAGGCGAGAGTGAACGGCGCCGCTAGTCGGTCGGACAGCAGCGCTTTAGGACGCAGCTCCACTATGTTGTTGCGCGGAGCCGTGGCTCTGGAAAATAACATGAATTATTAACCAAAATAACATAATATAAACTTAGTATCTGCAGTAATTAACTTCCTTAGTGGGTAAAGATCACCCTTTTGCAGTTTTTTAGGAGGCACCTCACAGCCTAATAGTTTAGTTATAGGGGCCTTCCTCTTCTTAGCTTTCTCTCTCGCACTGCCTACCACTTTCTCCAGAACACCAAAGGTTACCTAAAAGAAATTGCTATTAGCATTAAGTTCGCCTGTTCACCCGACTGGGGATCGAACCCCATCGACATAACAGTCTAATTAATAACAAAACTGCCCATCCCGGTTAGAAAAAACCCGAAACAGGTATGTTTTTACTGACACAAATTTCTACAGTGGAATCTTTTCACTACGACTTAATTTAATATTAAGAAGTTTAACATACTTAAGCACGGCAGCATGTGAGCCCGGTGTTTTCGGTGGGCAGGCGAGCCCCCCGCACAGCAGCAGGGCGTCCCACGGGCCCTTGTTGAGGGCGAACTGTTCTACGGACAGCCAGGACGGGGTCACTGACCCGTCCAGGTCCAGGTAGTCTTGGGATCCTGTGGGATGGTTGAAGGTTTTAGGTAGGGTAAGGTTTTTTTGTAGAACAGAGGGAACGTAGGTATGTGAGCTATAAAAAGAACAAGATAAGAAAAAGGGTCGGTCCCAGAATACAACCTTGAAGCACACCTAATACACCATAGTTTATGGGAATAATTATGCTGTGCCAAGCGAATCTTTTTCAATAAACTGGCTACCTATCAGTAAAATGGACTATTAAAAGATCTAATACAGTGTCTCCGACTCCGACTTATTCAAGCTTTTCGACCCACATTCATATACCAATCTATAGTGACTCTTATTACCCATATCTCTAAGGCTCATGGTGGCGTGTCGCGGCGCGGTGACGGTGACGTGCGCGCCCCACGCGCTCAGCAGCTGGATGAGTAGGCAGCCCTCGCCGCAGATTACAAGCTAAACTGACTCTTATTACCCAGACCCGAAGACTCATAAAAGCTCTTGAAGAGTAAATCTCGTTGACATAGATGAGAAAAAGGGTCGGTCCTAATATACTACCTTGAGGCACACCATAGTTTATAGGAAGCCTAGTCTTTCGCTGGTATTGGATGCGAGTCAATTTTAATAGCAATGCCTCTTATTCGGTATTTTTAAAGCATTTCATGTAAGTGTTTCGTAAGTGAGCCTTATTACCCATGTCCCTAAGGCTCATGGTGGCGTGTCGGGGCGCGGTGACGGTGACGTGCGCGCCCCACGCGCTCAGCAGCTGGATTAGCAGGCAGCCCTCGCCGCTGGCTGCGCCGCAGATTGCTATCCTGAAATATATAATAGATAGATAGAATATTCTTTATTTGCACCATAGAACAACGCGGACTCGGGTGTACCCTCGGGAAGCGTCATAGCGATCTTTCTTGATACAAAAAAGTCTGCCATTTTTTTCGGGGGGAAATTTTACCGTTTACCTTGATTAAGTCTCATGTGACATGTCATTATGAGTTTTAATTCCTAGCAATAAGAGTTATGTGAAGAGACATTTAATTATGAACACAGTGTCGTCATTTTTTCTTGCCATGGATGTAACAATTGTCGATAAGCGTTATCGATGAATTCGAGATCATGTGTTGGAAATAATAATTTTAAATTAATTAAATAGAATAGAACATAATGTATGAAGCATTAATTTCTATAACTTATCTTTTAAAGTTTTTTCATAAAATACTTATGGAATGTAGATGAAATGCTTCCAAAAAAGCTAACCTATGTACCTACCTAGCTATGATTTACTTGTCAAACTAAACATTTTTTTTCTATACGACAAAAATGGTTTTTCTGCTCCATAGAAACTTGGTTGGATTTTACATCTTGAATTTCCTGAAAGCATTGCTTGTTGCAATGCAAAACCAAAAAATTTTGAGAGTGACCCCCTCCCTAGTCAACCCTGTCAGCTTACGTTCACCAAATTAAATAAACTATGTGTAACCTCCTATAAATGTGACATTTATTGTCGATAAGCACATATTTACATACCGGTACATCACTATGGCATTTTTCTTACATTTGCATTGGTTGCTAGGCAACGGCTAATAACAATAAACCATGACCGAAGGTGACCAAATCTATGATCAAATCCGGGAATCCGAATATTCTATGCAACGAAGCTGTCATTTAGTATGTAAACAGCTCATTTTACACGAAACGAACGCTTTGCCGACTAGATTGAGTCTAGTGAAAATTGAGACTACAACTAGTTTTTATGAATCAGTGGGCCTTTCTGGCCTACCACCCCGGCAGAGGGGAACGTCTGCCTATTTCATCTCCAGACCATTCATACTCAATGATTTGCACACACAAACTTGAACAAAACTTACATAATTTATAATGTACAAAAATACACATGATGTACAAAAATGGCAGTCTTATCGATTTAAGCCATTTTTTCAAGACAAAGTTAGGGTGTAATGATGTTTATGATCAAAGACAGGTCTAGAATGTCAAGGGCACAGAATGGTATGCCGACCCATAGCTGTTTGTCTATTTGCAGCATTGATGTGACTGCTCTCTTATTATATTATTATTATATTTCTTCTTATATCTTCACTCCTTTTGGAGGTTTATTCCCTATCTCACGGGCGTGAGGCACTTAGTCTCACCTCTTAGCCAGTCAGATCCGTACTTCAGCCTGTCTATAGCGGTCAGCGCTAGAGCGCCGCACCACGACGCTAGCTTGGTGTCGGATGGCCGTGTGTGAGGTCTGTCAGCCACTAGACTCAGCGACGCATATATACACATGTAACTTATAAGAAGTCTACATATTGAATTCATAATAACAGTCTCACCTCTTAGCCTTACAGTTGTCAGGCCCGTACTTCAGCCTGTCTATGGCGGTCAGCGCTAGAGCCCCGCACCACGGCAGCGACGCGGCGCTGTCAGCCGCTAGACCACGCGGCCGCTTGCTCACTCGAGTACTGGAAGAGATTGATTTTTAGTGGAGAAACGATATGTTCTATAGATGTATTTTTCTTATTTTGTAGGCAAAAATAAGGCTTCTTTTAGGTAGAATAGGTGGTCATTGTTTAGAGTGACTTTTTCCAGAAAAAAATAAGGTGTTTGTTTAAAAAAAAAACATATTATCCGAACTCTTGAGTGTAAAAGATGTCGAAATAGATTTTCATCTATTTGAGCCAGGCGTAAGGTATGATCATTATGATTTTACACACAATCGGAAATACTTGTAGTTTATATTCATCGAGTGTGAAACGCGTCGCCACACTCCTAAGAGTCAGCAGGCCGCGCCGTCACCCCACTCTCTCACGCACGAGTGTGAAACCCATCGCCGCACATTTACCTCCGCACAGTCAGCAGCTCGCTCGCCGCGCCGCCGGCCCACTCGCTGACGCAGCCCCACACATTTACCCATGAGTGTGAAACCCGTCGCCACACATTTACCTCCGCACAGTCAGTAGCTCGCTCGCCGCGCCGCCGGCCCACTCGCTGACGCAGCCCCACACCTCGTCGCTACAGACGCACGAGTGTGAAACCCGTCGCCACACATTTACCGACCGACTGGTGTAGTGGTTAGTGACCCTGACTGCTATGCCGAAGGTTCCGGGGTCGATTCCATATTTGTTTAAAGACAGATATCTGTACTCGGGTCTTGGGTATTGATATTTATATTTAATATGTATTATCTATGCTTTTGTGTAGACATATCAGCTGTCTGACACCCATATTACAGGCTCTGCCCAGCTTGGAGTCGGATGGCCGTGTGTGAGATGTCCCCACATATATTATACCATACCCATACCTATCATTAGTATTAGTACCTACCTAATCACCTAATAACTCTGAAATGGACATAGTATTAGACGATATTTTGGAACTATCAGACTGTATTAACCTAAACTCATTCCTTACTCATGTACCTAAAAACATTCAACTCCTATGTATTCATATGAATATAAGATCCACCATAAAAAACTTTGCATCTCTCGAACAATGCATTAATTCCTCATCACGTACTATAGATGTCATAATGTTGTCCGAAGCCAATATCTCCAACGATCTCAGCACATTGTACCAATTACAGGGCTATAATATGCACACTGAACTGCGAAATGGCAGAAAAGGCGGAGGCATTATTATCTACATAAATAAAATTCATAAATTCCGCATAAACAGCTACAAAACACAACACTTTGAAAACCTTTTCGGAACTATAACCACGCCTTCGAACTACCGCGCGGTCCTGTGCTGCATATATCGCCCACCTCGTAACAGTAAACACTTGTTTATTAGAGAATTAGACACACTGCTTAGTAAAATAAAACGCCAGCAAGATACTTATGTGCTCGGAGACATCAACATAGACCTAAAAATTAACAGCCCTGTAAAACATTTTTATAACACTACTATGTATAACAATAGCCTAGCTTGCGGGATCACTGAGTATACACGCATTGAATTATATAATAACAAAATAACTAAATCTTGTATAGATCACATCTACGCAAGATCCCGCTCACTAAACTTATACACAGCGGCGCTCGGAACCAAACTGGCGGACCACCGAGCAACGGCCCTCGCTTGCTGCGGAGCGGGTCTGGACACACGGGTGGGTTCTCAATACATTACCAAATTTAATTATAAAATGCTAGCTGATTCCTTAAAACAAATAGACTGGAAACCTACCAAACAAGTTATCTGCCCACTAAAGCTATATAATATAATTATAGAAAATATACAAAAATGCTATGAAAAATCTATGTATACAATAAAAAGACCTACGAATATAAAACGTATGTCTAACAACTGGATTAATAACAAAATCATAAAAGCTTGTGAACATAGGGATAAATTATTCTTAAAATGGATCTCGGATCCCACCAATAAAATTATAAAGCAACAGTACAATTCATCAAGAAATTTTTCTAATAAATTAATAAATAAATGTAAAAATGAAAGTATACGGAATGAAATAATTTCGAACAAAAACAACCCAAGAGCGCTCTGGCAATTATTAAATAGTATCACAGGTAGGGCCAGAACAATAGCAGATGCTGTCATTCAGGATGCAATGTTGAATAACAACAACACAACTAGTAGCATTGCAAATAACTTTGCTAAAAACTTTGCCAATAGTGTTAAGAACATAGTACCTAATTGTGATAGAAAACTGCTAGATAAAAATCAGTATATCTCTCCAGTGAATGCAAGCTGTAGATTTCAACCAACGTCGGCCAAGTCAATTCTCACTGAAATACGATCCCTGAGCAACCGTAAAGCACCAGGATCCGACAAAATACGCGCTAAAGACCTAAAAACAATTGAGATCGACATAGCAGAAATACTATCAAGGTTTATTAATGCATCGGTCAAGGAAGGTAAATATCCGAAAGAGCTCAAAACAGGCATAGTTAAACCTATTCATAAAAAAGGCTGTCATAAAAACTATGACAACTACCGCCAAATCACTATATTAAATACCATAAACAAAATAGTAGAAAAAGCATTAGCTAAACAAATAAATTCATTTTATAATAAACATAATATAATAACTGACAAACAATATGGGTTTCAGGCAGGTAAAAGTACAACACAACTACTAACAAAATTCACAGACGATATTTACAGGCACTTGAATGATAAAGAACATATCTTAGTCGCATTTATTGACTACAGCAAGGCATTCGATACCCTGAAACATAATATCCTGGGTGAAAAACTAAGCGACTGCGGCATTCGAGGACCTCTTGGCGAATGGTGTAAAAACTATCTCAAAGAAAGATCTTTCACAGTTAAAGTCGGTGACTCACTGAGCAAAAAAATAGCAGTATCTGAAGGTACAGCACAGGGATCTGTCTTGGGTCCCCTGCACTACATAACATATGTAAATGACGTGGTCAAACTTATAAAATACTGTGAAATCTACCAATTTGCCGATGATACATGCCTCATTGCAGCCAGTAAAGACATAAAAACGGCTTTAAAACAACTGCAGAGTGACTTCACCCTACTAACCAAGTGGTCACATGATGCAGGTTTGGTCCTCAATGCGAAGAAGACAACCTTGATGTATATTAGCTCTAGTCAAAATAGGATAACCACAGAACCTAAACTAATTGTACACAACCACCGCTGCCTCCACATGCAGGACAACCAACATTGTTGTTGCCCACCAGTCGAAGTCGTCAGCAAACAAAAATATCTTGGGCTGATATTCGACGACAGGCTCAAATGGACAGAACACATCAACCACGTATGTGATAAACTGAGAGCAATACTAGCCAAAATAAAAATCATAAAACAAAAAATCCCATACAATATACTGCTGCAGCTATATAAAGCACTGGGTGAAACTACCATATACTATGGGCTTAGTTCTTATGGTAGAACTTGTAAAACAAATCTAGACTCCATATACGCACTACAATTAAGAATTATTAAAGCGATTGTCCCATTTAAAACTAAAATTAAGCACCAAGACAACTACCACCAACTATTCCACCAACACTGCAAAGTAATACCTATACATAACCAAGTTAAATATAGCCTATTGATTGATAACTTCTTTAATCATAAATATCAAAACGTAATACATAATGCAAAAAACAAAAAATACCCGAAGCTGTCTAAATAATAAACTACAAGTCCCCCAGTATCGTAATTTATATGGAAAACAGCTACTGCAATACCAAATACCTACCTTAATAAACCAACTCCCGCTAAATATAAGACAACAAATAACAACTAGTAATATTAAAAACATACTTACACTTTTCTTCTTACAATCATAAATATGTAAAATAATCACCTAATCTCTAATCTTTAATCTCACGGAATTCTGACAGTTATCAATTTTTGACATGTCAGAGATCACAAACCTTTTTTGGCTGGGTACTTTTTTCAATACGAGTCTGAACATCAGTTGTATCCGGACAATTTTATATATTATATTTTTAAATATTTAGAATGATGGTCTTTACGTTAGGCGCAAAAGAACCACGAGGACGCTGCTTTCTGGGAGAGAGAAAGTCTGACTCTTGTGCTCTGTCAGATGGGGCCGCTTCCTGGGAAGGGCCAGGTTGTGGCTCCATAACGTTTATAAAAATCAACAAACTATCACAACGCGAAAGGTCAACGATAAGAAACCGGCCAAGTGCCAGTTGGACTCGCGCACTGAGGGTTCCGTACAAGTCTACTTATCTGAGATATTTTTCCTTTTGATTTCATAATTATGTACATCTTTATGAAATATTAGCTTGTTATCTTTAACCGTTTCTGAGAAAAAGGGTGGTGACAGACAGACGGATAACGATAAGAGTTCCTTTTTTCCTTTTCAGGTACGGAACTCTAAAAAAGAATAGTAACAATCGGATCAATCGTTTCCGAGATATTCGTGGACAAACATACATACCAACAAACATATAAACATACTTATACAATAAAAAAAATCATATTTGTTTATTAGGCTTAATGGATTGTCATATTTTATGTTAATATGGTGCAGTTCCAATAATCTTACATAGGTACCTATATACCGAACATATTATGTACTTACCGAATTGAGAATCTTTTATTTGAAATCGATTAAAAAGGTTTGTTATCCCTGAATTTGGTATAAAGTGATGCCATGCTAAAGAATAAAATAAAGTAATTAAAATTAATTCGATACAATGGTCGTGAGTCGTGATTTTACTTAATATTATAAATGCGAAAGTTTGTGAGTATGTGTGTATGTATGTATGTGTGTACCTTTGTTACTTCTTCACGTCAAAACAACTAAACCGATTTTAATGAAATTTGGAATGGAGTTAGCTGACACTCTGGATTAACAAATAATAGCTAATGTGTTAATCCAGGAAATTCCGCGATAAAAAGTAGTCTTTTTATTGCGGAATTCCCACGGGAAAACTAATTAAGATGAAGCGAAGCTCGTGGCAACATCTAGTTTTGAAATATTAGTTATTTTTGTATTACTTACTTCACTTGAGCAAGTAAATATTTAGATTTATGTTTTTCTATGAAAACATAAAAAAAATATTGCCATTAAATGTACTCAAATTTTACCTTTTTTCGGTGAAGAGCTTTTTTAGTGGTATCACTAATGAAATGTCAGAATTCCGCGGAATTAAAAATTAGAGTATAGTGTGTCTACACAAACAACTACTCTTGCATGTTATTTATCATAGAACAACACGGACTCGATGTTATTTATAATGTGTTAGAATGTAAGCCTTATCTTTAAGTATTTTAAGACCAATGTACGGATACAATGAGTGAAGCCGTGCGAATGTCGGTGTGCGGTCAAACCTAAACTGGTTTTTGTCACACTGTAACTGTCTTTTTATATAAAATGTAACTTTGTGTAATTTATAATAAATAAATAATAATTACCTCCTGACAGTGAGCAGCTCGCTGGCCGCGCCGCCGGCCCACTCGCTGACGCAGCCCCACACCTCGTCCCCCAGCTCCAGCTCCGACACGCCGTGGCCCACGTCCAGCACTACACCTGCGAATTGTAGAGATACGAGATTAGTATAATAATCGCACCCGTAGAAAATGCTAAGTTCTAGACAAAGTATTTTTATAGAACCTAGCATTTTCTACCTGTTCATCATAAAAATTGACAATCCAAAAAAAAATTAGCCCTTTAAGCCATTGGCCATTTTGTATTGAAACGTTTTGAAGCGGCAAGATGCCTGCGCCGCGCCTTCGCCTTATACCTTTTATGTGTAATTCGCGCCTAAGGGCCTATATGGCTTTGCCGACATCTGACACTGCTTCACGAAAGCTGTAAATCAATGCAATGATCGGGTGAAGTGGTTCCAAATACTACCGGCAGGTGGCAGTGTCTCACGTACCGGTCCCACGGTGACGTGCCCCCGCGTGCCCCCACAGCACGGTCGTGGGGGCACGCGGCAAACAGTGTCACTCACCGGCGAACCCGCGGCCCACGGTGACGTGCCCCCGCGTGCCCCCGCAGCACGGTAGTAGGGGCACGCGGCACACAGTGTGACTCACCGGCGAACCCGCGACCCACGGTGACGTGCCCCCGCGTGCCCCCGCAGCACGGTCGTGGGGGCACGCGGCACACAGTGTCACTCACCGGCGAACCCGCGGCCCACGGTGACGTGCCCCCGCGTGCCCCCGCAGCACGGTCGTGGGGGCACGCGGCACACAGTGTCACTCACCGGCGAACCCGCGGCCCACGGGGACGTGCCCCCGCGTGAGCAGCCCGCGCAGTGCGCCCGCGTGCCCCCGCAGCACGGCCGAGGGGGCACGCGGCACACAGTGTCACTCACCGGCGAACCCGCGGCCCACGGTGACGTGCCCCCGCGTGAGCAGCCCGCGCAGTGCGCCCGCGTGCCCCCGCAGCACGGCCGTGGGGGCACGCGGCACACAGTGTCACTCACCGGCGAACCCGCGGCCCACGGTGACGTGCCCCCGCGTGAGCAGCCCGCGCAGTGCCCCCGCGTGCCCCCGCAGCACGCCGCGGTCGAGGGGGCACACGCTGAAGGCTTGCACTCGGATTAGCACCTCGCCGGTTGACGCCGCTGGAAGGTTGTACAATTTATTTGAGTCATAAAAGGTAGGTTGTACATAATCCTGAGTTTCCTAAGTTGCACAAATGCAAGTTAAGCGTTACGTAATGCAAACACACGCATCATATTTAATGTGTTGAAAGCAATGTGATGGTTTTTAGCGTGGGACAGTGGCTGGATGAGGAACGACGAGGAAATAATGTTGTGGAGCTTCTTGGATGATAATAACCCCTTGTGTTTAACTACAAGTTTAACGTGTCTGTGTTTTTATGTATCTGTTTGTAGTAGCGTAGCTCCAAAAGGGCTGGACTGATTTACCTTATTTTTTTTTCGCACCATAGATAAGGTTACCCTGCCTGCTCTCAGCTGCATTTTATCAAAATCGTCGTAGCCGTTCCAAAGTTATGCTAGTTTTAGTGTAGAAAGGCGGGGATTTTTAACATTGGTTAGGTTAGAAAGCAGACTAACCCGAAGCAACAGCATCATCCACCATAATGACCGACTGGTCAGTATGCGAGTGCAGCTGCCTAGCATGGGGCCCCTGCGGCGCGCGCGCCCCCACCCGCAGCCCTATCGCCATCCCGCTCGCACACCCATATGGAGGCCTACTGCCGTCCCACTCGCGCTGTGTCATTCCTTTTAATGTGTCTGTGTGTTTGTGTATCTATTTGTAGGGGCGTAACTTCCAAACGGCTGAACCGATTTTCGTTTTGTTTTCTCTGGATGATAGATAATGTTACCCTGCGTGTTCTTATTTGTATTTTGTCGAAATCGGTAGAGCCGTTCAAAAGTTATGCTACTTTTAGTGTGGAATGTCAAGGTGTTTTTAAGGTTAGGTTACCGGAACTTTTTCATTGCTCTTAACTGTAGGTAATACTAACCGGAAGCAACAGCATCATCCACCATAATGACCGACTGGTCAGTATGCGAGTGCAGCTGCCTAGCATGGGGCCCCTGCGGCGCGCGCGCCCCCACCCGCAGCCCTACCGCCATCCCGCTCGCACACCCATATGGAGGCCTACTGCCGTCCCACTCGCGCTGTGTCATTCCTTTTAATGTGTCTGTGTGTTTGTGTATCTATTTGTAGGGGCGTAACTTCCAAACGGCTGAACCGATTTTCGTTTTGTTTTCTCTGGATGATAGATAATGTTACCCTGCGTGTTCTTATTTGTATTTTGTCGAAATCGGTAGAGCCGTTCAAAAGTTATGCTACTTTTAGTGTGGAATGTCAAGGTGTTTTTAAGGTTAGGTTACCGGAACTTTTTCATTGCTCTTAACTGTAGGTAATACTAACCGGAAGCAACAGCATCATCCACCATAATGACCGACTGGTCAGTATGCGAGTGCAGCTGCCTAGCATGGGGCCCCTGCGGCGCGCGCGCCCCCACCCGCAGCCCTACCGCCATCCCGCTCGCGCAGCCGCAAGCCACGCCGCACATGAAGATCACCATGCTGCGACGCCAGACTGCGGGAGAGACGGGTGTATGTTAGTAAGTTCGATTGAACTTTGGAAGAAAACTTACGCGGGTGAAAAAATCTTGGGTGTGTGAGGATTACTTAATGCAATCGGTAATAGGAGGTTAGATGGACTTATCTAACAGAAATGCTTTCTTTGAATCAGCATTGAGGATTAATCCAGCTAAATCCTATTAAAGTTGTAAAAGACTGACTGCAGAAGCTCATCAGATAAATAATAATCGAATTATTATAATTATCGATCTTCATAATTAGGTACTGTTTTGTATTAAGTTACCTCTAAAATCAGCTATATTTATCATTTTCTCTTGATAAACTGATCCTAACTGAAACTATAGTAGAGTCATTTTACTAATATATTATTATTGTATCTGACACTTATTTATAAGTTTTAAAACCAGTAGGTAAGTATAATATTGAAATCGTTTTCTTCTATTATGACGAACACAAGAGATACACTAGGGTTTGCCACTATGTTGAATTAAATTATTAGATAAGCTATTCATACAACAAACCTCTGTCCTTAAACAGCGTGACTAGTTCATTGTACAGCAGCGCCGGCGACAGGGGGGGCGCTCCCTCCCGGATGCGCTGCACCGTCTCCGCGGTGAAGTTGGCTACACGACGCCGGGACTCCACGATCAGCTCGTGGTGCCATATCTCGTTGAACGCTTCTCGTATCTGTGAAGAGATAGGGTTTTGTCTAAAGATAGAGGCTTATTTGCGTGTCATCTTTAACCACTCACGTCCCGGTGACCCATTTGTACACCAGAAACAATAGATTTTATATTGTCTCCAATTTCACAGGATGTCAAGAACAGCTTAATAGCTAATGGGTGATTCTCAAATGACGCGATTTAGGTATGTCCAAGCCATAAAATACATGAAATTGATAGTTTTATACCAGGATGTATTTTTTTTAAATAATGTATCTTGTGACCGTTTTTATACATTAGTAATGTAATGCATAAATTTATAAAGAAAGCGACAATGATTTTTTAAAACTCAATATCATAAGTTCTTTGGCGCGTCCTTCACTTGATTTTATTTTTAGGTCAAGAAAAACTCACTTTTTAAAGTAAAATAAGCGTTTGATTTATATATTATCATTATAACAGATACTTATGTTAATTGTAAATTAGGTTTCTATTCACTCTTAGGTTTAGTTTTCAAAAATATAACGCATTCAATTTTGTCCGAGAAAAAAAACTAACTTCTTTGGCGTAACGATACCGTGTTCCTACTCTGCGTTTAAACGATCACCGGAAATAATCACCATGCGTCCCTCACCCTTCAGTCCCCCATTATCTTCGACCAGGAGCAGAGGAGCGTAAGTTTACGGAGTATGACGAAAAAATTTTTTTTTTGCGCCATAACGGGTTTTGGTCAGGTAAGTGCCTAATTTCTTCGATTGTTACTTTCATGCTATTATTTGTTTTTGTTGCATACATATTTTTGTCCACGTATGTCTATTCAAACAGTATGCACGTGTCAATAAGAGGTTCCAATTGTACATCAGCTTTCTGTAAAAATAAATTTTAAGTGATGATTTCTAATTTCGTTGGCAATAATTTCTTTGGATTTCTTTGGCATTCTGCGCCAACGAAATTAGTTTTGATACAAAGAAATTAGTATTGAGTATGAAACACCAATAATAACGCTAACTTTATGCATTCAATGTCTATTATGGTTAATTCTCTCATCATCATCATCAGCCAATAATCATCCACTGGACATAGGCCTCTCCCAAGGAGCGCCACAACACTCGGTTCTCGGCCTTCCTCATCCAACTACTACCGGCTACCCGCCTATGGTCGTCAGTCCAGCGGGCAGGAGGGCGTTCCACGCTGCGGTTGCCTGTTCGTGGTCTCCACTCGAGAACTCGTCTACCCCAACGGTTATCGGTTCTTCGGCAGATATGACCAGCCCACTGCCACATCTGGTTGCATATTTTGACAGCTATGTTGGTAACCTTAGTCCTCTGACGGATAACCTCATTTCTGATACGATCCATCAGAGAAACCCCAAGCATAACTAGAGAGTTATGCTTGGGGTTTCTATGGAGGGCCATAGCACGCTGAGCGACTTTAAATCGGTGGACCAGTCCTACCGTCAGTGTCCACGTCTCAGCACCATACGTCATCACTAGCAGGACGCACTGGTTGAAGACTTTTGTCTTCGTGCTCCGAGGAATGGACGAGGACAATATGTGACGAAGTTTCCCGAATGCAGCCCAACCCAGTTGGATGCGCCTTGCAGCCTCCTTTTCCAAGTTGCTTCTGCCTAGCCGAATAGTCTGCCCGAGGTAGACATATTCATGCACAACTTCGATTGTTGCCTCACCAACGATGACCGGCTCCGGTTTCATGTGAGCATTGTACATGACTTTCGTCTTGTCCAAGTTCATACCGAGGCCTACACGTCGGGAAGCAGCGTTTAGGCCACTTAGCATCCAGCTGAGTTCCTGCAGAGATTCTGCCATAATAACGATGTCGTCCGCGAAGCGGAGGTGTGACATGTACTCGCCATTTATACATATGCCATGTCCTTTCCAGTCCAACGTCTTCAATACATCCAGTGAATTGGTGAACCGTTTCGGAGATATCACATCGCTCTGTTTCACTCCACGTTTCAGTTGGATAGGTCTTGTCTTGTGGTCCTGTACTTGGACAGTCATAGTAGCGGTATTGTACAGACACCTCAACACCTCGATATAGCGCCAGTCGATTTGGCATCTCTGCAAGGATTCCAAAACTGCTTAGGTCTCGATGTAGTCGAAGGCTTTTTCATAGTCCACAAAGGCTAGATAAAGAGGCTGATTATACTCTTCGGTCTTCTGTATAATCTACCTTACTGTGTGGATGTGGTCTATTGTACTAAAGCCTTTTTGAAACCCAGCCTGCTCCGGGTGCTGAAACTCGTCTAACTTTTGGGCAAGACCATTCGTGATAACCCTTGAGAACAGCTTGTATGCATGGCTTAAAAGCGAGATCGGTCTATAGTTCTTCAGAAGGGTTTGGTCACCCTTCTGAAGGGTTTGGTCACCCTTCTGAAGAACTGTAGTCCTCTCTAGAAGCTGGTGTTGACAGCTCCAATTTGGTGCAGTGTGGGACGAAGGGTCGACTTCACCAGACATCTCCTCTCCAGCTTGAAGTTGATATTCAGAGTACCTCGGAGAAATCGGTGATCACTCCCAGTTTTAAACCTATTGATCACTGGGACATATCTTTGAAATGTGCAGCTTGTCAGTCATAATGAAGTCTTTTTCGTCTCAAAGAAAGAATTCATCAGAAAGAAAGCCCCTCCCTTTCGAGGAAGTCTACAAGCATTTGCCCTCTCTGGTAGAAACCAGCTCCACCACCTCTCTGCTACCAAAGCCATGATGTCCTACCCTCGATTCGTCGCATTCTTGTACTCCCACTTTGGCGTTGAAGTCCCCCATCACAACGGTGTATTGGGTCCTAGCACTACACGTGATGCCCTAGAGATATCCTCGTATACTGCTTTGACTTCTGTGTCAGAGTGTGCCGAGGTTGGTGCATATAACTGTACGACCTTCAAGGAATACCTCTCGGTTAGTTTAAGTACTAGGTACGCTACCCGATTTGACACACTGCTGATCTCCACTACGTTGTTGACAAGGGTCTTGTTGACGAGGAATCCTACGCCACCTTGGGACAGTTGGTCGCCCTCCTGATGGTAGAACATGTGGCCGGACTCCAGGGTCATCGTGTTCTCGTCCTCTTTACACTTTTTTATACCGGTGACGCTGCTGCCCATCGCCGGCCTATGGGATTTAGAGTAGCTGTTTTTGGATGGTTATACCGCCATCATCCGGTCGCCAGAGCCTCGTCTGTTATTTAGCAGAGTGCATCACGGGCAGGTGAGGTTGGCAATTGGTTCATTCGGATGTTTAAAACCCTTGCACCCTTACGTGATCAGGTAATTATGTTAAAAACAAATAAAGATATGCGTGATTTTTTGTTTTGTTGTGTATTATTTGCAATCTACGTATAAAACTAATTTCTTTAAAATAATTTCTAATTTCTTTGTTCTTAAAACTAACTTCTTTGGGACCTTTTATAATTTCTTTGGTGTGTTTTCTAATTTCATTGGTGCCAATCTAATTTCATTGGCCCAAAATTGTTTAAAATCGCTGTAACTTTGAATCGGCTCGATAGATTTCAGGGCCAATAAGAGATAACTAAAGAGGTCTAAAGCCTCTACAATATGTGGGGTATAATATTAAAACAACATGAAAAAAAAAATGCGCCAAAGAAATTATGCTTTTGGAGCCATTTTTTGAGAATCACCCTAATTTACCTTTCGTATTGTTTCATAGGTGTGCTGATAAATATCTTCGGCTTTTGTTTTTCCATTATCAGCTGCAGTTTTGGCTGCTACCTAAAAATTAATATAAAATAACACATTAAATATTAAATGGTAAGGAATATTAGGTCATAGTAAATATTGACACAAGTATTCCACCAGGAACCCGAGTTGGACTAACTTAATTTAAGTAACAGGAATACAGTTCTGTAGTTACCAGAAGTTGTTTTTAACTCATAAATTTATACCTAATAATAGTGTTTAAAAAAAGTAGCAAGTAGGGACCTAACAAACTAAAGTAATAATCTAAGTTTATTTAAATGTAGGTAGTATATTACTCACTTGTAAAGCCTCAAGCTTTTCCCCAGCTTTAAACTTTAGGTCATCCATGCCCTAAATGTAACGAAACTGAGCTGAAATAATAAATAAAGCCGTATCTTCTATATTTCCCAGCCTTCACCTTTGGAACTGATTCGTCCTTAAATAACTTTGCTACAAAAATAGAACAGTAATACCAATTTGACGAATGAAATAACGGTTTGAGGTAATTTTTGTATACACTTTTATTTATTTTCTTAGTTAATTTTGTGCTTGTTTTGTGTAAAATTATATAAAATAGGCCGAAAATGTAAATTAGTTTCTATAAAAACAACATAACCTAAAAATCAGCTGTTTGTGACATAACAGTAAACGTCAAAATATGGATGCGTTCCGTTTAAGTTTATTAAGAATCAGCTACACATGTGACTTATCTGATAGATAATTAAAATTTATACTACTTACACCTATAATAAATAACAGTTAGAAGCTACGACGAGAAACACTATTTCAACTACTAAACCAAACTAAAATCTACTATTCTTCTTGATTTCAGCGATCCAGGACTTGACGGCGGGAGTGGAGAGACGCGTAAAGAGAGTGGGGCTGGGTGTTTTCTTGCAGTTGCTGGCGACGTAACCCGAGGTCACGCCCCAGAGGCCGTCCTCCGCGACCACCGGAGCACCCACGTCGGGCTGGGGTTACAGAAGCTATTATTAGTACCGTTATTTACGTAGGTGGGTAGGTATAGTCACTACAAGGTAAATACGTAATACTAGAAAGGATGTTCAATGCGTAGGAGTGGAGGGGTACAGAATGCAACAGTAACTAGTTATAACTTTCCTCATCCAATCATTACCAGCCTTCGCAAGTTTCACCCCATCTAGTTATGACAAGAGTAATCTAAACCCCACTCACCGTACAAACGCTATGATGCGTGACCAGCGGCGTCAGACACATCGAGGACTCGTCCAGGGCGACCTCAGCGGCTTTGTACACCCACAAGCAGGTGTCCCTCGGCAGGTAGCTCTGTAGGGAGACGCGCAGGTAGTTGAACTTGATCCTCTCTTCCGCTGATGAGGGGAGCGGGAGGCCGTTGACCTGGGGAGAGGCGGTGAGTTTATGTAGTTGACCTCCTAGGCTTCTATGTAGGACTGTAGGTATAGGTAGTTAGGTAGCCAAAAAAACGGAGAAAGCAAAGCTTAGTGCCTAGGTATGTACCTAGTTAGAAATTAAATAATCCGTCTACACTACAAAGAACTTCAACGGCCGGGAATCGAACCCGGACCTTTGGCATAGCAGTCAGGGTCAATAACCGCTACACCATACGGTCGTATTTTTTCCTCGTTAGGTATAACTAGGTAAATAGTCGTTTGTATAAGTATGAGTACCTAGTATTGAGTGGGTTCCTATGATAGGTTCGTGCAACTGTTTCAAAGTTATGGCCGATCTTTAATAGGAAAACTTTGAGGAATGGCATGTTGAACTAAAATTATTTATAAACGGTCTGTTGAGTGAGTTCTTGTGTGTTTAGGTTATCTTTTGTTGGGTGTTGTTTACTTAAATAGGTAGGTTCGACACCCGTGTAAGTGGGCCACCTACAACTAGTAGTGTGAGCAATTGTTATTGACACAAGCTGGTACGTAGGTGTATATTTTATCGTTTTCCAATGTTTATTACGGTCCCAAAAAGTGGAGCTTGCTATAATCAGGCCTTTTCTGGAATAAACTTATCTAAGTATACGTATACCTACTGACCTACTAAGATAAATAGGTAACTACTTAAATAGTAATTTATTATTGAACCTACTTAGCTAAGTACATAATAAATACCTACTATGTTTACCAGAACCAGACCTAATGCGAGTGGAAATGGAAATCCATAATTCATTCAATCCATGCGTCGTAAAAAAAGAACGACAGTGGATCATTCCGTAATCTACCTACTTATACATTACATTACCTACATTTATGCACAGAAATTACGGGACTGATTTCAAAAAAATATTTATAAAATAATCTAAGATAGAGATGATCTCAGAAAGGTGGCCGGTAGTGGCTATAAATGTGGAAAGCTGATGATAGAGTGTTGTGGCACTTAAAGAGAGACCTATGTCCAGCAGTGGACGATTACAGGCTGATAATGATAATGCTTGTGAACCTTTTAGAGATGACGCAAAGCACAGAAAAATAGGTAGTCAGATGTAACGTAGTATTTGGATGAAGTAGTGTTATAAGCCTGAAAGATGATTCTGAAGCTTGTACGGTCAGCTTCATAAGTGGCTATACACTTCTGTACCTTGTCAAACTGACGAACCGTCAATGTTTCAATGTATGAAGTAGTATGAACTGACAAGGTACAAAAGCATGTATGCAGCTGACTGTAGTTAGATATTACTTACAATAAGCCGCGGCCAATACGACACCAGAAACTTGGCCACCACAACTTTCTCATTAGAGCTGGATATGTCAGTCGGTTTCACACTATCCGAGATGTCCACTTTGTATCCCATCTCGACCAGAGCGACGTCAAACTCTGGCTTCTTGGGGTCGAAGGATGGGTGGATTTGGATGGATTTGAGCGGCATCAGCTGTCCACCCTGCTTGTTATGCAGAGAGCCGAGACGGACTTTGAAGAGGCGGATTGATGACTGCATTCTGTTGTTGAATAGAAGGAAGAAAATTAAACAAAAACGATGGTTAGATACTGGCAGTTTCGTGGGAACCTTGCCTCATATTTAAAGGGTTTTCCGTGTATTAAAAGCGAATCGTTTGGGGATAATGTAGCATTATTATGTCGAACGAAATTGTGTAATCGGTTCGGTAAATATTCATCCATCTGTTCAGTAGTTTAGTTTATCATCAACCACTACCAGTCTAAGCCCCAGTTTCACCATACTCTGTTAGATCATAACAAGGGAGTAGTTGTTGACTTTTGACACATTTGTCAAGAATTTAATATGGAGATGACGTGTAATTCACGACATTACAATGTAACAGGGGTGTTAATGACTAACAGACTGTGGTAAAAGCGCTAAGGCTTTTTCTTCTTCTTTCCAGCAGCGGGGACATGGAGGGTTGTGCTTATGATGGGAGAAGCCTTTATCGAGCATTGGAAGCTAGCTGGCTGATCATCATCAGCCTGGCTACTCACGTAAAGAACGGCCCAGCAGCAGTGAGTATAAGTTTCTGTGTAATGAGAGCCCCAGCCGCGTAGTACGAACCCTTCCGCAAGATGGCAGCAGTGTAGCGGTACGGGTAGAACGTGGTCACTGTCTCATTCGGAGCTGTGGGTAAATGGGTTTGCTGTCTCATTATAGCTGATAGAATAGGTGTGCATGAATGAGGAATGATGTAAGAGCCTGTATCTTATAAATATTAATTACGTACGGTGGACCCTGGGTGACTGAAGCTAATCTGACTTGGTAATCCTTTCACCACGGTACAAACCTAGTCCAGCTCTGGTGTAGTCACCTCTATGCTAACAAGATACGATAGTTTTGCTATAGGACGTTGCTTCAAGAAAAAGGTGAAATATTAGCATAGCAGCACGTGAAACGCCTAACGCCTAAGTATACATATTTATAAGTTTCTGTTTGCCCTCTATAATTCTCATGGTTCGTAAAACGATTTTTTATAGAGTCTAGGTTTTGCCACCGTGGTGAAAGGATGAAACAACGTCAGTCGTCACGCAAACTGCCAACGGTGCTCCCGACGTATTATTAATACAAAGTTAATTATACTTCACTCGAAAATGATGCTCTTAAAATTTACTCTACGTTCCGATACCGTTTCAAGGAAATAATTATGTAATCCAGTTAACACCCTGTTTAAAAAGATGACACCTACACTAATTTTATTAAAATATAAGTCCAAAGAGTCTTTGGACTTATAAAGACGGGATTTAAAATCCGATATAAGGAAAATGGATGGATAAATGGATATTCACCATTTTCGTGAGGCTTTTTTGTTGAGTTCCCCGAAGCGGTGGATTTCGGATTTTCTACTTCCGGTTCCGGTGCGTTCGCTTCCGGTTCCTTCCCCTCTGTGGAGTGGAAGGGTCGATTAGTACCTGTTTCCGGTAAGTATCCTGTTATTATTGCTATGACAAACACTGAGAAAGGTCTATTTTTGCTGGATCTAAGTAGTAATATACAGTCTGCAAAATAATTACATTGGCCACCCCAGCTCAATAGTTTTATTCTGATGAATCAAATTTAATAATTATTTAATTTATAATAATTAATATTTGATTGATACATAACTAAGATACACATAAGGTAAATGTCCCTGTAGTTGATAGCGTCCCAGTAATTGATAGTTTCAACTTTATGGTTGAATAATAAGAAAACTAATTAAGTTTTTAAACGGACTCCTGTAAATATTTGAACTTTGAAGTCTCTCAAATTGACTAACAAAGTGTCAGTATTCTGCATCGATTCAATTTGACGTATAATTTTTTTTCGCGCGTAGCCGTTTGCATCAACGCGTTTACTTGTGTTTCGTAAATTGAATAACTAAGCTCGGAGTGTTCCCCGGTACGATATTGCAGTTGATTTATGGCGTTTTACGGGTAAGTATTGTTTTTATTACCTTTGAATGTAAAGTTACTTCGCTGGTTCATGCTTCTTTTACCAATTTTGATTATATTTACTTGTTTGTGACGAGTATCATCTACTAGGACAAGAAAAAATCAAAAACCTAGTAGTTGATACCCCCTATCAAGTAAGGTTAATGTTTAAAATATGTTGCTCAGACATGAAAAATGTTGAATGTTTTTATGTTTGAAAATTACTTTACTTTTGCTATGACAGATTTTTAATACTTTGTATTATTTTTTGTTGATGACTTCATATCAATTACTGGAACACAGAATGTAAAACTACTTTGTCAATTACTGGGCGAAGTGAAAAATTTCCTATCAATTATAGGTACATTTTGGGACTGTTTGAATTTTGTCGGAAAATAGTAAAAAACGTTTAATTAGATACTTGATTGTAAGGAAATAATTTAGATAGAAGACTGATTTACCAAAATGTGTTACTTAGTTACCGCCTGATTTCGTAATAAAAGTTTTTCCCTAACAACGCTTTTATTATTGTCACTACTATGTCAACTACTGGGACATTTACCTTAATTAGGTATATAAGCTCAAGATAATATTTATGTCTTTTGCTAACTGTACCTGAATAGCTTTCATAGGACCAACTCACAAAATTTATTTCAACCAAATTCCATTAAGAAACTGTGTAAGTTTGTCCTTCTTTCACGCTTGAAGCGGCGTGATTACAAAGTTTGACTAAGTAATTAATTATAGGTAGTACCTACCTATAGGGAAAAAAAAACTGAACGGACCTTAGTAAGCTACTTTCGGAGATTATTTTAATGTGAAGCAAATACAGCGAATACCAAACGGTTTTCTGTGAAAGAGTAAGAAATATGTTGAATAGCGCCATCCAATGAACGCGCTAGTGAGCTCAACCAAAAAGGAGATTCCAGAGAGAGAGAGACCAGATGACTGCCACATATCCATCACTTACGTTAGATCATGCACGTTATAATACATTCGCGAGCAATGAAAAAGTTCCACCCACGTCACGAAATGGCCCAAATTTTTTGAAACATATTTCTTGTTAATATTCTAATGCGCCGTTAAATGTAATGAGCCGTTTTCCTTGACAGCTGTCAGTTGAGCTTTTGGGTAAGCCGATAGATGGCGTGAAAACGCAGTGTACCAACTTTCAAAAATTACATAGAGAGCAAAGAGTACTAAACTCAGAATAAGAACTCACTAGTTGTGATTAAATGTCGGGTGGTAGCGCGAGCCATCCTTCCGAGGCTCAGACTGCATGTGGCTTGGGATAGTGCTAAGTATTCTGTGAATAGTTCTACCCGCGCCGTCACGTAGTGTTCTTTTTTCTATGCGCGCCGTTTGAACGGGTGCTGCGTGCGAGAACTGATTTTCTATTTTTATTTATTGTATGATCCTAAATAAGATCCCAAAGAAATGTGCACTAACTCTACAGTATCAAGGGAGGAGGAGCAGATAGCTCAACTACAACTCAATTAATACAGGGCCTCAAGTCTGCTAATGAATGGCGGCTCAATGCTGTGTCGTCTGAATGGTTTTCCGACTTTAGGTATCTGTTTTCTCTTTGTTAGTGAGTCCCAGTAGTGCAATATGAAACACTTAACACTTATTACTGTTTATTAACGTTAGTTCTTTAAAAAAGATGCAATAAATATTTCCTAAAACGCAGATAATGAATACCTACAGTGCGAAACCCATGCTGCCGACACACAACTGTGCCGCCATTCCTTAGCAGACTTGGGGCCCAGGAGAAACACAAGTAAACTGAGAAAACTTGAAAAGAACGGCTGTACGCACAATCGCACTGAACGCTGAAGCAACAGTGACATCGACATCATAGAGAAAATAATACTACAATTCTACCTACCTACGTCACTTTCACATTTCGTTAGCCTCACAGAATAACATATTGTGATCTGAGTGTGTTCTGAGGGTTTGAAAGTTGGTACAACCCCAGACAACGCCATCTATTTCTCCAAAAAGGAACTTTTTTTTTTTTTAACAAACGCCTCATTCAAGATTGCAGACGGCGTCATTAAGCTAGCCTTTTCCGTTTAGGAGTATAATTTGGTGCTATTGTGACTGGAACTTTGTAATTGCCAATATACTTAGCACCTATCACGTGAGTACAAATGTGCTGCGAAAAGTGGGTGGCTCGCTTTGTGAGCCACCTCTGACTACCCCTTCGGAGATTACAGTCATGAGTGCATTTGTATATACTTTGTCATTGCTCATTAATGTAATTACTTACCGTTATCAGTGTTCACTCTCCTAGTTTCAAGCTTGATCACTTTTTCATATCCACTCATTCCCTTTGGAGACACACCCTGCGCTTTCCCGTCATCATCATCATCATCATTGTTCACCGCGTTGTTCACATCATGTTCATGACTACTCGTCTCCGGAGAGCGACTCTCATCAGAATCTTCGGACGTATCCTCAGAATACGCACTCAAAAACGACGACAAAATTAAAATTTGCACTAAAAAAATACGGCACATTTTACGAAGGTTTTTGGATGAATTGAGAATGGTGTGAATTACCAAAGGAAGTGATTTGAGTGTCGTGTTAAATAGTAATGGTTGGAAAGTTGTAGGAAAAATGAATGGTTGTTTCTAGAACAATAGGGTAGACTGGACAATGGTTTCTCAGGAGTCTGATAGTCTCGGAGCTAGATTAAATTAAGGTTTTTAAAACTTACAAGAAGAGACCCACAATGTAATAACCATATCTATTTTAAGTAACAACAATAAAGAATTTAGATTTTTTTAATTAATTAAGCACTTAAGTAGATCTTAATCTAAGCTCTCACTATACGTTATAAATATAACCGAATCGACTTCCTTCAGACAAACTTTGGGTGTAAGAGTTTTATAATTGTTATGATCAAAGTAGGTTATGGTTTTTTTGTGTTTGAAAACCTTGGGAGTGTTGGTAAAGAATTGTAAATAAATATAATGACTATGCCTGTAGCGTTAAATTAAATTTAAAAGTTTTAACTCTGTTTTCTTTATGGGTTTGGCACCTCCTTTACGCTTAGGTGTGTCAGCCACTAACTGGTGGAATGGAATGGATAGTGTGGAAAAAAAACAGTTAATTAGCTATGCTTCTTTATTTTCAGCATTCAGCACCAACAATGAGGAGTTCTTTTTTTCAGCTTGCCTAGGTAGCTAGGAAAATATACCTGGATGCGGAGTGCGAGTTTTTTTACGCCGTTCGAGTAGAAGTGGTGAGTAAACGAGAATGTATATGGTACAGGAGAATCGCCACCTAGCGGTACAAGCGCTGAACTAGGCCCGCGCCATACAAACTTGCGTCGATTTTCAGTATTTTCGCTGCTTGATCGTTTTGGCAAAGCCTACACGTGGACCTCTGCAGGGATTCGAGTATCCTACTCCCAGACTACAATTGTAACAATAGGAAGCTATATTAGTCTTCTTTCTTTCTGTATTATTTTTAAAAGCCGTGTCCAATATATCTAATGAATAGTGATTAACTACTTTGTGTAATTAACTAGTTATAGATGTTATTTAACTAAATCATAATTTCAAGGGTTTCCTATGGACCTTGGATTTTTTTTGGAAGATATAAAAGTTCGGGTATGAACAGACTCAAATATCTTAACCAGACCACCTATAGTTTCAAATTATTCATTCAACTTATTAATTCTCCTAACTTAATATTGTGGCGTGGGCTCATTAGACGGAATTTCAGGGACTGCCTAATCTGGACTCGCCCTAAATGGGATAAAGTTATTTTCGGCTGTAAGTATGATTACGTCAAAGACTCTGGAATTTGAACGATTTCGTAGACACAATAATACTTAGGATTGAATTACGAATACTTAGCTGATGAAATAAAACAAACCAAGAATTTTATAACATCAAAATCATTATTTATTCAGGATTCAGAGCTGTCTTTGGCAGTTCCAGAGGAGTCATTGATCACGCTGTTGATCCACTTCCTACTGTAGGACACCTGGATAGAACAGAGAAAAAATATTAAATAGGCCAAACCTTTGATCCAAGGTTTAATCTGTAAGCTTTAACGCCTAGAGGGTTAGGTAAGTTGGGGCTGTGGTGGTCGGTAGATGAGTCACTTCGCACGCCAGCCCTCTCCTGACATGCCCCAAGGAATTCTTTGGAATCCTTATTTCTTTGGTACCTTATGCTTTTACGGTGAAGGAAAACATCGTGAGGAAACTTGCATGCTTAGACCTAGGTTTAACACATCTAGATTTGTGTTAACCCGTAATAAACCACCGTAGCTGGAAATGGCCTAAGCTTAGGAACGAAGTTTTGAGTTTGGGAACTTACAACACATGCACTAGTACAAGTAAATTATGTCATTAGAACATTGTTATACCTTTGCAAACACTCCAGGTTTGGACTTGTAAGCGCATTCTTCTGTGCCAGAAAAGAGGGCTATGCCGTACAGTTCCCCTCCCTTTGATCCTCCGCTGAAGTGGACGGCCGGGTCCCCAATGTCACCCTGTAATGAGAGAATGGTAGGTAGGTACATCGTCGTCATCAGTCTATACAGACAGTAATAAGTCAATGGTGGTAATATATTACAAGCCTTTTATATTTCTCCTTTATGGAGGGTTATGATTATGAATAACCTTCACGATTAACTGTTAGGTTTAAGACTGGGTCTGCGTATGTATTGAAAACTATCTCAGATCATAAAACGCTGGTATACTTATTCCTTTCTAGGTATATTACCTAGCTATAGATAATCTGCATTAGTTGCCTTAACACCCAGATAGTTGGAGATTTCTGGTGTCCAGGACACTAGCTTATGTCCAAAAGAGGACTGCTATGGACTATTATTCCACCTTTTCCACCTCCTGCGCTATCCTAAGCTCCTAGTACCTACATATTACACCAGCTCAACCTATGAGAGTCCTGGAAACTGATGGAGCCTTAGTATGCTGCCTGACAAAGCTTCTTGAATTTACTAACCGCACACAACGCGATTCCTTTGACCACGCTCTTCAGACACATGTGGTCGTGTTGCAGCTGGTAGTCGCCTCCGTACAGCTGTCTACACTCTGCTTTGTCTACCTCCTGGGCCATCATGCGTCGCAACTCCTGGTTCACTCCGTGACGGATCTGACCTGTCGTCTGGGGAAAGAAGAGTATTGGTAAGGGTTTGGGGGTTTCAGTGCGGTTCAAACAAATTCATAGTTCTGAAGTTGGCGGCGTTTACACTTTTGTGCTGCGTCAAACTAAGGCCCGGGTCTCCTATTTTTCGCCGTAGGTCTCGTCCAGCGTCACGCCGTAGGCCGCGTCACGATGCTCACTACGTCTACGCGCCAACGTCGGCGTGTGAGGGAGACCGCATCAGTACATTTCTATAGTGAGCATCGTGACGCGGCCTACGGCGTGACGCTGGACGCGACCTACGGCGAAAATAGGGGACCCGGGCCTAAGTAACAGGTCAATCCGGCGCACTCTGGACAGTCAGTACTAATCTGACTGGCTACTTTCACCACAGTGATAAAATTTAATAAAGTATTATAATAAGGCCTACTGTTTGCAACAGAGGAATTAGATTACACTAGCTGTTCCCGCGAGCTTCGCTTCGCCTTAAAAAGTTTTCCCGTGGGAATTCCGGAATAAAAAGTAGCCTATGCTCTATCTCAGGGACTAGACCATACTTATACCAAAATTCATTCAAATCCGTTAAGTGGTTTTGGCGTGAAAGAGTAATAGACACAGTTACTTTCGCATTTATAATATTTGTTACGATACGATTAGGATTAGGATCAGCACTCGCGAGATATGATCGAAGCTCGCGAGCAATGATATAATTCCGAAATTTGTACCAAATTAATGATGCCACGAGTTTATTTTAATATACCTAGTTTTTAATTTAAAATTAAAGAAATATATAATCTGTTAAAAACTGGTAGGTTAGGTACCTATACTATACATAATATACTTATTGTCAAAGCCGTAGTTAATAAAATACTCAAATCTTCTCAGAATAATATTCATGATGGAACTAAAGCAATTGAACCGCTAGATTTGATAAGAAATGTCTTTGAACACTAAATTAATTAAGTTATTCAGCTATTTCCTTTACATAATTTTCTCAATTTATATGAAGGAAAATCTCAATGTCGTCAAAAGAACTGTTGTTAACCACTTTATTCTGAATAAGGCTGAAATTTGGGTTAAGGCATTCAACAAAATAATATAAGTACTACATATACTTAGGTACTTCAGACACCGAATTTTGTTGCTAAGGAGCTAAGAGCATTCACCAGAGGGGTCACTTTATCTTACTAAATATGAAGTTTCGGAGGACTGCTGCTTCTTTCTGGGTGGTATTAAAAATCACTCTCAATCTCAGGAGTTTCTTGCCTCCGTTCTTCTCCTTAGACAGAAAGAGCCCCCCCTTATCCGAACGGAGAGTAATTTGTAAAAATTGACGTTCATCAGAAAATTTTATATTTGTACGATGAATAATTTTTTTTGACTTTGACTTTGAATCGTGCGTTTTTTTAACCCTTGACTAAAGATGGTAGTGTTATAAGTATAACGTGTCTCTGTGTATCTGTCTGTGCTTCTTAGCTTCCAAACGGCTAAAGTGATTTTCGATTTCTTACTTTCGGGTCAAGTTACCCCAAGTGTTTTCGAAAGAAGAAAGAAGAAAAGAAAGCTTTATTTTATCAATGCTTTGCTTTATTTTTAGCTTTATTTTATCAACATCAGCTTAGCAGTTCAAAAGTTATGCGGCTATTAGTGTCGAATATTGGGTTTTTTTTAACGTTGGTGAGCAGCTGTTGACGGCCGACTGGTGTAGTCGTTAGTGACACTATCTGTTAAGTCGAAGGTCCCGGGTTCGATTCCTGGCTGGGGCAGATATTTGTTTAAAAACAGATATTTGTACTCGGGTCTTGGGTGTTGATATTTATATTTAATACTAGCTGTTCCCGCGCGCTTCGCTTCGCCTTAAAAGGTTTTCCCGTGGGAATTCCGGGATAAAAAGTAGCCTATGTTCTTTCCCAGGGTCTAGACCGTATGTATACCAAATTTCATTCAAATCCGTTCAGTAGTTTTGGCGTGAAAGAGTAACAGACAGACAGACAGACAGACAGACACAGTTACTTTCGCATTTATTAGTTAGGATGTATCTATCTATTTATTTATTTATGTCAAGTTAGAGTAACCCTCCAGTCCCATTATGGTATCAAGTTTCGTAGGAACAGTTGTTGCCAAGTTAACAATAGATTCAGACATTAGAAACCTCCTTTTGTATGGAAATTGGAAACTAGTACTACTTAGTACCGCTATTGTTATTGTGTAGAACTGATTAAGGGTCAGTCCCTTTATGGGAAACCATTGTGCCAAATGTACCGTATGTTTATAGGAAACTCTACGTACCCATAAGTTTACATGAATAACGGAAGTTTTGCAAACAATTTTCCCAATAATTAGTTATGTTAGTACACAATATATACAGTATAAATTGAAAAATGCGGTTTATACAATCTACACGTGCAAGGCAAAATTAGAGAATTTTTATTTTACTCCCACGCGAAATTGTTACGAAGTTTTTGAGAAGGTAATAATTTATCACAAGGGGCTATGTTTTATTATTTTTTTGGAAGGTTGCCTGTAAGTGAACACTCTTAGCGATAAGGCCGTGTATTGTACAAAAACCTGACACCTCTTAAAGCGACATTGCTACTGAGAGGGGGTCAATTTTCTTACGAGTCCACTGTACATTTTTCTTAGTCTGTATGTTTTTAAATAGCGTTTTTAAAGAAATATTCAAGTAGCTTTTACCGCCCTGAGTTTTTTTTTTATTTTAAAAAAGGCTTAATTTAAATGGCTTTTAGATGCTTCATAAAATATCTGTAAGTTTTCCGAACATAATAAAATAAAATATTTAAAAAGGTAATTTCTCCAAAGATTCTTTAATAATAATAAATAAATAATAAAAAACGTTTATTTATGAAAAGTTACAATAATTGGCCTTATAATATTACATTGTAAAATATTTTATTTGAGATAGGTTTAGTGAGGAATAAGGAGATCGTTATCCAAACTAGGGTAACCTGTATTTTGGGCACAACATCCTGTATCCCCTACTTTTGGGAGTATCAGATTAT
Organism: Plutella xylostella; assembly: GCF_932276165.1. Lineage (NCBI taxonomy): Eukaryota > Metazoa > Arthropoda > Insecta > Lepidoptera > Plutellidae > Plutella > Plutella xylostella. The sequence goes on along the minus strand of NC_064000.1, from coordinate 7,241,730 downwards.
TATAAGGCTAGTGAGCACTTGTTCCCAGACTAGATCAAATCTGTCTTCTGGGAGAAAGTTAGGTAACTATGATGTTTTACACAAAATAATTAGGCAGGTACTTATAACAATATTGTAAGATACCGAAACTTATTATTTAAAGATACAGAGAAAGCATGCATTAGAGAAAAATAAAAATAGTTAAGAACAATAGGTATGAAGCAAACGATATGTTGGTGGATCATTATGTGTATAGACATATTAAAGTGTGTGTATGTTATGTGTATGTGTATATGTGTGTGTGTGTGTGTGTGTTAAATATTTATTAGAACTAACCTAACCTATCTAATGAATGCAGAGTAGAGTAAGGTATATTTTTTGCATTAGGTACAGGATTTCATTATCTTTTTTGGATAAGGTCTTCGGTTTCATTATAGTTAAGGGTTTTTAGCCATTTATGTAGAGCAATTTTACAATTAAAGTTATTATTAAAGTTATTGAAAATAGTAATTTCCTTATTTATACGATTATATGTGACTTTACTCAGTATATAGAAATGTCGGTCCGCTAGTTTCGTTCTATGCCTTTCAACCTTACAGACTAGGTCACATCTTCGTTTACCAGTATCTGTATATGGCGTAAGGGCGTGTCTTCGAAGAGTACTTTGTGCTATATAGAGTTGTCGTACTGTAAGCACATCAGCATCTGCATACAATTTTGTTGTTGGGTATCGAAATGGTTTTTATAGGATAACCTTTAGCACTGCCCTTTGGGCTCTTTATCCTCTGGCCTCAACATCAGTGACTCACCACGGCCCCGTACCCCGTGACCACGAGCTCCCCGTAGTCGGGCACCCGGTCCGCGTCGCCGGGCGCCAGCCGCACGGGCTGCAGGCGCGGGCTCGGCTCCATCGGCAGGTTCAGCTGGGCTATAGTCGTCGAAATATAATAGGCCCGTTTGAACAGCTACACAAATTTGCTATTTACTTGATGAAATACATAAAAAGACACATAATCTGACTTTTTAAGCACCAAAAGTTACTTATTGTTTAGATTTTTTATGATTTAGGTTTGACACCAGCTGTCATCCCATACATTTTGGAGCTGTCCAAACGGGCCTATTATATTTCGACGACTATAGTAGTACGGGGCGCATTTAAGACGTGACAAAAGTTTTGCATCGCGCTCACTCACATCGACGGAGAATTTTTGTCCCGTCTTAAATGCGCCCCGTATTAGCCCTTCTACAGACACACAGCAGTGACTCACCACGGCCCCGTACCCCGTGACCACGAGCTCCCCGTAGTCGGGCAGCCGGTCCGCGTCGCCCGGCGCCAGCCGCACGGGCTGCAGGCGCGGGCTCGGCTCCATCGGCAGGTTCAGCTGGGCTATTATAGTGCACGTGGAACTAGCTGGCCGCGCCTTAGGTATGTGAGCGGTGGGACGGGGAGGCGGGGGCGCTTGCTGTTAATGTCAGTTACTAATAAGTCCAAGCGCCCCCGCCTCCCCGTCCCACCGCTCACATACCTAAGGTGCGGCCAGCAAGTTCCGCGCGCACTATAGTACGGGGCGCATTTAAGACGTGACATAAGTGTTGCATCGCGCTCACTCACATCAACGGAGAATTTTTGTCACGTCTTAAATGCGCCGCATATTAGCCCTTCTACCAGTGTAGCACAGGGCGCTATTAAGACGTGACAAAAGTTCTCCGTCACGCTTGCTCTTGAGGCTGCGCGATGTGAGTGATGCAAAACTGTTGTCACGTCTTAAATGCGCTTTAACCCTTCTGGAGACCTACAGCAGTGACTCACCACGGCCCCGTACCCCGTGACCACGAGCTCCCCGTAGTCGGGCACCCGGTCCGCGTCGCCCGGCGCCAGCCGCACGGGCTGCAGGCGCGGGCTCGGCTCCATCGGCAGGTTCAGCTGGAGACATAAAGTAGAGGGTTAGCACCACCGAACATTCTTCTTCTTATAGTGCCTCTCCATCATTGGAGGTTGGCAGTCAGCTCTTTGCAGCGCTCTCTATTCTTGGCTGTTATAAATAATTAGCGATAAAACCGAACATTAGCAATAAACAATTCAGCAGCGTCGCCCGCCTGTCAAACATCTATCAGATCATCAGATCCATAAATGTTACGTCAGATTTGAAAAGCGGCGCTGCGTAAGGATTGTTAATTGCTAATGGTCGGTGTTTGGTAATTAAAGAAAAAAACAAACGATTACAAAAATCGTTTTTACAACTGAAACTTGGCATTCAGCAGAACTTTAACATGAATGTGATTTGCTAAATTGTTATCAAGCAGGACTTATTTCGGTTCATACTTCATTAGGCCGTATACAGAAAAAAAAAACTTTTAAGTGCTTACAGGGGCTTTCATAGTCATTTGCTTGGTTTTATTTTAATCTGCTTCAACCTGCTTGAATCTTAAAAGTTTTCAGCTTAATTTCTGTATACCTATACATACGGCCTTATAATATAGAGAGCCTTAGCCCCAGTTTCATCATACTCTATTAGAACATTATTATCAAAGGCTTAGTTTTTTCTAGACTTTTGACACATCTGTCAAGAATTTTATATGGATATGACGTATAATTACAACGTGACGTTTAATTCACATAACAATGTAACAGGGGTTTTAACAGACTATGGTGAAACTACTACTACAGTCAAACCATATCAACATTTGGTTTTGTGGGATGTATGTAATTATCATAAGTTGTTTTCCTTGAATAAAGATTTATTCTATTCTATTCTATTCTAACTAGGTATCTCATCATCAGCCTATAGCAGTCCACTGCTAGACGTAGGCCTCTCCCAAAGCACGCCACTGGATGCGATCTTTAGCTTTCCGCTAACTAGGCCCTAAAATACCTTGATCAGCGCGAGGTTGTTCTCCGGATAGTACTGGTCGAGCCTGTAGTTGGGGTGCCGCACGATCTCCACCACCGACAGGATCCGGCCCCCGAAGTCTCGGAACACGGAGCCGAGGCGAACCGTCACTTCCTGCTTTGTTACGCTGTTGGAAAAATATATGTACAGGGTGTTGCAAAAAGGGATACTAATGGAAAAAGTTTTTTTTTTTTTGTGAATTTTCTAAACTCGTAGAACAAAAGTTGGTCTAGATGACCCCCTTTCGGCTTAGCATACCCTTTTTGCAACACCCTGTATACTTATATAAATATTGGTGAGTCGATGGGTTCCTTTAAATGGGTTGTAGAGGAAGGCATTTCCAGTCGATTGAACCTCAAAATGCATGACTTACAGTTAATTTACAAAGACATGAAAATAAGGTTTTGATTTTGCAAAAAGTTTTTATCATTGTCACTTCGGCCAATCAACTTGTAACTAGGTAGGTATTAGGTACATGTAAAAATTTTAATACCCATTGGTAATCTCCTTTCAACAGAGTGCTAAAATAATTTGTAGGTAAGTAATAGGTACATCGATTAAAATATCGGCTTAAATATTATTGTTACTTAAGATCCATTTCCGTTTTCATGACTTTATGGATGGACTGTATCAATGTAATATCACGTAACTTTCTAAACGGGTTGCTTGTTAAAAAAAACTTGCTATTTTTAGTAGCACCAGTAATATTTACGTCTTATCTCAGACGGGTCTAATAGTAGTTGTTATAAAATTGGGGCTGTCAAATTAGGGTTTTCGTAATCAATAATGGTTTATTGCTTATCAAAGGCCACTTTGCTCCTTCCAGTCGAGCCAATTTACATACTATTTACCCATTTTTCTGCCTTGTATTGTAAATATAGGGGAAAATAGGGTTGATTTTTATGCGATAAAATATAAAGGAAAACAGCTCAGCGTAACATTCTCGCTGGGAATGTTACATTACAGTCCGTAACGTTGGTACGGTGGCCTGCGCCTAAAAGTATACAGGCGAGTCTTTAAAATAACGATCCCTGATGATGAAGGGACCAGCTACATCTGTTATAAATCCGGGGATGTGTTGTGTGTGTGTGTATAGCAGTGGTGTTTATGTGGATGTGTTTGAGCAGCATGTGAGCTTGAGATCGCTATTTTAAAAACTCCGCCTGTATACTTTTAGGCGCAGGCCACCGTACCAACGTTACGGACTGTAATGTAACATTCCCAGCGAGAATGTTACGCTGTGCTGTTTTCTAAAATCTCGCTGGTTTCTGTGGTGGTACTGACTGACTCGCTGTGTATCATGTTACATTACACCACGTAAAGTTGGTCAGTACCCACTTTTAATATAATAATAATAATATAATATTTAATATAATATGTGGGGACATCTCACACACGGCCATCCGACCCCGAGCTAGGCAGAGCCTGTGTTATGGGTATCGGACAGCTGATATATCTACACAAATACATAGATAGATACATATTAAATATAAATATCAACACCCAATACCCGAGTACAAATATCTTTAAACAAATATCTGCCCCAGCCAGGAATCGAACCCGGGACCTTCGGCTTAGCAGTCAGGGTCACTAACCACTACACCAGTCGGCCTTTATATTCGATGTTTTATCTTGCAAGCAATCCACCGGCCGTCTTCGGAAGACCCAGGGGGGGTTACTCTAGATGAAGAAAAACTAAGTTTCGGTGCGCTGCCGAGCGAGCCACGACTCTATCTCGTTGTACTAAACGTGCCATTCGTTAGTTTTTCGTCATTATAGAGTAACCCTTCTGGACTTTTCTAAAGTTTATAAAGGAGCAGAAGGGCTAGTACGGGGCGCATTTAAGACGTGACAAGAGTTTTGCATCGCGCTTACTCACATCGCGAGGCCTCAAGACCGAGCGCGACGGAGAACTCTTGTCACGTCTTAAATGCGCCCCGTACTAGCCCTTCAGGTGTGTGTGTGGCCTTTGATAAACAATAAAACATTAACTTACTAGTCAAAGCACTGGGCAGCACTCAGGATCCATTGTTTGTGTACGATAGCTCCTCCACACCAATGTTTATTGTGTAGCCTGTAACAAAAAATTTAGTTATGTAAGGGTGGATTTCAACAAGTCCTAAAAAATCTTCATTTCCGTGGACTTTTTTATCTTTAGGTTTTTTATATTGAAAAAGCGCTTTTATTAAAGTTTTTGTTAATGTTAGTGTTCTTACTTAATGGCTATCAGATAAGTTGAAAACTTTACGAGATACAGATGATCAAAAATTTCGTGCCACGGCGATGACACATGCGTTCACGGAAATGAAATAAGCGTCCACGGCAATGAAAAAAACATCCACGGCAATGAAACTAACGTCCACGGCAATGAAAGAACTGTGCTATGGATATGAAAGAATCAATCCACTGCAATAAAAAAAAACTGTGAGGGAAACGCAAACTTAGACAGATTATGTATGGTAGAAATATTTGGATAGATATTGAAACGAAAGAAAGAACGACAAGTATGTATAAAATAATAAAGAATGTAGTATGGAATTCTTTAAGTAGTATTATGAGGTTCGTATTGCAACTTATAAAAACGAAATGTTTAATTTCACATTAATATCGTTCACAACATATAATTAACCTTACCTAGTATAACATCTATATTTTCATAAAGTATAATATTATACATGTTGCCAGTGATGACCTACGGTGCCGAGACGTGGTCTTTAGGCCTCTTAAATAGGCTCGGAGTCACCCAGCGAGCTATGGAAAGGGCTATGCTCGGAGTATCTCTACGTGATCGAATCAGAAATGAAGAGATCCGTAGAAGAACCAAAGTAACCGACATGGCCTATCGAGTCAAATGGCAGAAATGGCAGTGGGCCGGACACATTGCTTGAAGGACTGATGGTCAGTGGAGCAGAAGAGTCCTCAAGTGGAGACCACGTACCGGCCGCGGGGAAGCACTGGATGCGGGCTGCCTCGGACAAGGTGGAAATCATTGGGGGAGGCCTATGTTCAGCAGTGGACGTCCTATGGCTGAGATGATGATGATGATGATGATGATAATATTATACAGTATACGAACTGTTAATTTTAAAATATATTATGATGTGACATGATCTGTGCTGAATTACAAATCACCGAACAAACCACCAAAAGCACGAAAACCTAAAGATAGGTGCAGTTAGGTGCACATGTTCGTCAACAGCGAAGTGGGGCGCAGCATGTGCACTTAACCGCTCCTCCTCGCTTTCCTTGTTATCGCACCTATCTTAAGGTTTTGGTGCTAGGGGTTTTGATGGTGTTGTGGATGTTGATGGATTTTACACAGATTACGTGATATGATAGAATATTTTATGAGCTCTATGCTAAATGAAAGTATATTTTAATTGATATAATAATATGAAATGTATTTTATCATCATCAGCCTATAATCATCCACTGCTGGACATATGTCTCTCCCAAGAAGCGCCACAACACTCGGTCCTCAGCCTTCCTAATCCAGCTACTACCGGCTACCTGCCTAAGCTTGCACATTTTGACAGCTATGTCGGTAACCTTAGTCCTGTGACGATAATAATACTTATTTTGTGATTGTTATTAATGATAAATTATACATTTAGTTTTTATACATCGCGATACGCGCCCGTTTTATCGAACTGCAAAAAAAGGAAATTTGACAAGTCCTGTAGGTAATTTCAGTGATCGGTATTATTAACTGTATTACAAAAGATGGTAAATATATTTTTATTTGCCTAATCGTACATACCATGGCGATGAAAACATATGTCACGGAAATGAATAACCTGGCCACGGAAATGAATAACCTGGCCACGGAAATGAATAACCAGGCCACGGCAATGAATACATATTATTTTACAAGACATGGCGATGAAATTTTTTTCATTTCCGTGACTTTTTTTTCATTGCCATAGCAAATTTTGGCCACGGAAACCACGGAAATGAAAGCATGGCGATGAAAATCAAGCCATTAAATATAAATAACAAAAAATGTATTTACTATTCGAAGAAACAAACACTTTATAAGATGAATATTTTCAAAATGCTTTCTTTTGAATGCTTACTCAAGAAGACAAGCTTAATTTTATAGAAGTTATATCTATCCACGGCGATGAAAGAAAAAATGTCCAGTGACCAAAAACAAATATAATTTTCACTATAGCGCGAAAACGTGGACACCTGTGTACCTCTTTCCACGTCGAGTAGTTAGGCAACACTTGTAAAAAACGATTAGCGCACCGAGGGGGGGACCCAAGTTCATAGATAAAACAATATCCTTGATCATGTTTAGGTCACGGCGATGAAATGTAGTTCTGGGACACATGAATTTTCACTTACCGTTCGTTATATTCTTTATTTATTTGAATAAATGTATTTCGTAACAATACTTTAACTATTAATGTATCAAATGAAACTAAGTTTAAATCTAAACACTCAATATTTTTTCATCAATGAAGAATAATACAAAACGAGATGACCTGGGGACAAACACGGCAATGAAAGATTTGGAGGTTTAATATTTTTTTGTAAAGTATCCATTAATCCTATTGATAAAATATTTAGTGCTTCATATAGATTACTATTCCACATAACCGGAAAAAATTATTAGAAAATTAGAACTTTGTTTTTTAGTACCGATTTCATTGATGCCACGCAAATTTTGGCCGCGGGAAATTCACCCGTAAGTATAATATAAGTAGCTAGCAAGTCTCTTAAAGATTTAAACATAACACTAAAAATATAGTAAAATTTTCTTTCTGACCAGAGGGCTTAGTGTAGGTTTTTCATGACCGAACGAGCAGTGAAACCAAACGCAAATTTGTACGGCGCGGAGCTATTGCAGCGCGTGTACCGCTAGGTGGCGACTCTACAAAAAAATTCACGTTTAACGTAAGCGTCAACTTATCGGTATCGTACATATCGGCCCAAACGGATTGGCATAAATGTATGCAGAAACGGCCAGAGAACGCACTTGTGTGAAATTCTAAACAAAGAATACTGAATATGATGCGTCCTTTGCATACGATGTCGAAAGGTGCACCTCTCGCCTCTACTCGAACGGTGTAAAAACTCGCACTACCCCCGCTGACCACAAAGCTTTATTGTACAGCAGACATTATTGGAAATCTGTGTTTACGACTTCTCTTAAAGCATTAATTTCCTGTCTAGTAATTATTGCTTTTGTTTTCGACTCGCTATATAAATCATAGAATTCGGAATTTATTATCTTGGGCGAAATGTTGAGCAAGTACAAAAGAGAGAGTTTATTCGCAGTACAGGGTGTTTAAAAGGGTATCGTAAGCCGAAAGAGGGTCAAACTGAAAACCTTTTTTGGTACGAGTTTTGGAAATTCGAAGAAAATAATACAACTCCTCATATTAAAAAGTCAAATGACCATCTAAGTTTATAAGGAGAAGGTGAAATTGGATGAGGAAGGCCGAAGACAGAAAAGTTTAAGTACCTTCGTCTATTTATACTCACGAGCAATGAAAAAGTTCCACAGATAATAGCACCAAATTACTCCTAAATGGAAAACACTAGCTTAATCGGCAATATTGAAGTACAGTTAAAAGCACATTAGAATATTAACAACTAAAAACGTATGGAATACTTAAATCAAATTCTAATAAAAAATTGGGTTAATATTTTGGTTTCGACATTTTGTAGGTAAGTGGAATTCTTTCATTTCTCGTAAATGTATGGAGATGCAGTTAAGTAGGTACCTAAATAATGTTTTTTAGGTTTCTGAATCAGCTTTTTGATTAAATGTTTTTTTTGAGTGGCTTGTAATGATCGGATGTTGTAAGCTATAGTGTAATGACGTTCGATAGAGTCCTACGTCCAGCAGTGGACTGATAAAGGCTGATGATGATGTTTTTTTACCTGACAGACACGGTGTAAGGGTAGTCCTCGAGGCAGACCAGCCCGGTCTCCGTGGTGAGTCGCTTCCGCCGGATGTGAGTCAGATCCTCTTCTAGTTTTGGCGGGAACTCGCATTCTAAGTCGGTTTTCGAAGTTGTGGCTGCACCTAAGGGAAATAATTACTTAAAGTCTGTTTTTAATCTCAGATACTAAATTTATAGATTCTGAACGGTTCATCAATAGTAGATTGTTCCGCGATTAAGTGACGTATCGTTCTACTGGCGGGACAATCGACTGTTGATGAAGCGTTCAGAATCTGTCAATTTAGTATCTGAGATACACATACTTATAACACCCCTCTTTTTTTGGAGTGGGTGAAAAAAGGTTGATGTAACGACCGTCCTACCGTGGTATCTGCCCAAAATCTTTTTACAAAATAGCGGTAACACCGCTAACTTTGTCTTATTTTATTTATTCGTCTACCGTTTTCATAGATCAGTAAAGTACTTAACCCTTAATCAAATACAGGGAAATTATTTCCCACTTCGTCTAAATCGAAAAAAATATTTTTATTTTTTTACTGGTAAGTCTGATCAATACCAACATTAGAAACAAAATAATCTTGATTAAGTTTTAAATTTTATTAATTGCATCACTTTAAAAAAAACCGCAAGCTGTCATCGTACGTCAATGTCAAAATCACGATTTCAATTTTTCTGTGTCAAAAACCGGTTCTCGTGACATAATTTCAAAATTTTTGGAGAAAAAAATCTGCTAAGTACCTAACTACAATATTATTGTAAACTAAACTTGTTTTATAAATGTATTTTATGGCTATTGGCACGGTAAAACTGGTGTTTCTTGCTTTTTCGTAGATTCAAATAAGTGGGAAATATTTTCCCACTATTTGTTCCTGCAGTAAAAATATACTAAATTTATCTATACATAAAATAATAATGTTACTTTATTGAACGAAATAATATGTATGATTTTTGATAAGTACATAAGCGGTTTATGACTCCTGATTCTTCTTATTTATTTGCAGCATTTTGAAAAAATGGACAAAAAGAAACGTAAAATATCGCTTACTACGAAGAATTTAGAAGAAACTGTCGAAAACATAGCTGACATTTCTGATTTATCAGGCACAGATTCGGAAGACGACTCATGCTATGCCAACAGTATTAATTCTCCTTCCGATAGTTACCTTAATCAACTTGACGACTGCATATTTCCTTATTAAAATATTGTTCTGTATCATTTTATAGCTTTTTTTCTAACACAAAAATAATTTATAAAAAAAAACAAGCAAAGTAGCGGCAACTAGCTTGTATAGAAACTGTAGTAAATATTAATCAAAATTTGTGATCTGTACCGGTTAGTGGGAAATAGTTTCCCACTTGATATTATTTTGCTTTGCAATTACGAATAGTGGGAAATTATTTCCCATCGCAAAACCCCCCTTTCCCCCCACAAAAAAAAATTAAAATCATTTTTTTTGTAATCTACGGACCCAACTTACCTAAAAACCATACATGGTTTACATTTTTCTCAAAAAAAATCATCCATTTGATTAAGGGTTAACAAAAGCTTAGCCTTTTCAATTGTAAAGAATTTTGTTTTTTTATCATACTTAAGTATTTTGTTAGGTAGCTACTGATTCGCGGAACGGCACCAGTAATTTATCAAGAAATATCCGAACATTCTATTCTTCGCTTGTTGCCGTGTGAAAAGGTAAAATGGCAAAATATCTTACTTCAGTCCAACGATGTTTGAATATGTACTAGATGGAGTGTCACTGCGAAAGAAAAGTCTCCCACTTTTACCACGGAGCTCTTCTATTCTATTCTTTTCTATTCTCTGTGGGGGTGTAAGTACCTGCACCTGGCTCTCTCGAATGGAACCTTTGTGCATATCCCCAAGGTCTAAACTGCCTTCCTAAGCTTGGACCATTTCCCACCACGCTGGTCCACTGCGGGTTGGTGGGTTCACATATCTAGATGTGCTAGATCTAGATATGCAGGTTTCCTCACGATGTTTTCCTTCACCGTAAGAGCGATGGTATACATTGTACTTAAGTTAAAAGGACTCATTGGTACATGTCAGCGCCGGGATTCGAACCCGCATCTCTGGCGTGAGAAGCGGGCGCTTACCCGACTGAGCTACCACCGCTCCACGGCGCTCTTATTTGACGTGACTTTATTCATTGGTACAATGGTTGTCATAAGGTTGAACTTAAAACGGCGTGACATTAAACAAAATACGGTCAGTTTTTTGCTTTGTTTTTGTATGTGACATGCCATTTGTTAGTACCTATATTGTTAATCTAAGCTTCAGTCGGTATTGAATATCATAAAAATCGGCTTATTTATATGAACATACACTCTGAACAGCTTAGGTATTATGATTGAGTTCAAAGGCCCCTTTTATAAAATATATATATATGAAATATAGGATCGGAAAGCAACACTTACTTTTAATGAGAGACTTCATATTATGAAGATACTTTATGTGAATAAAGCAATATTTCTAATATGAAAGTAATTTTAATGATACAGAGTGGGTCTTATTGTGTTGTCTCGAGAGGTAAAGAGTTTCTTCAGACGTTTCGAGAAGGAATCATAAGAGTAATTTACTTAAAACATCCATGGAAATATTATATTAATATTACATGTATTAAAAAGTAGAAATTATAAGATAATCCAAATCCTAATCCCAACTAATATTATAAATGCGAAAGTAACTGTGTTTGTCTGTCTGTCTGTTACTCTTTCACGCCAAAACTACTGAACGGATTTAAATGAAATTTGGTATACATATGGTCTAGACACTGAGAAAGAACATAAGCTACTTTTTATCCCGGAATTCCCACGGGAAAACATTTTAATTTTAACAGCTAGTCTTTAATAATTATGATGTAAAAAATATTGATTCAGGCGATTTAATACATTTCCTATGAACTGTATACAATGTCTGTGTACTGGATTAAGTAATTTCTGTGATATTTAAAAGGTTTGTGATAGAATAAACTGTAACTTACCGCTTATCCCCGATAAAATATGATTAATAATAAGTGTAAACACAACTAAATCACTTCCCACACTTTTTGGCGTCATTATAATTGAAATATTCAACTTATTGTAAAAAACTAGTCCACTTCAACAAGCTACTGAGCTGAATCCTAGTTAAAACTATCGGAAACAATACACCAAGGGAAGTTTACTAAACTATTTTTGAAAACAAAGCCATGCTTTTGGAAACAAATTTCCTTCCGGAACACCAACAACGATTGTGCCTAAATTGAGGTTTTCTATTTCGAAATAACACATATTTTTAACTGATTGCAAATAAACCGTTCATGTTTGTCGAAAAGCCGATAGCCGTTTTGATTAAACAAATGCCGGTAGCTGTGTTCACGAGGATTATAGCAACTCTGACTGAAAAGAAAGCACATAGGACGGAAAAGATCTTTGTATATAAATGTGATGACGGAATTACAACAACATAATATAAACGTATATATTATAACGGTTACTTAGGTAATCTATTGTACTATAAAAGTAAGTTATGTGTTTCTCAACATTGCGTAATTTTTATGACGACCAACACAAATTTATGGGTGTTATACTTTGGGTAGCGCAAAAACTATATATACGTGCACTTGTCCAAAATTAATAATGCACATGCAGATCTTCACACATAAATAATTAAATCGTAAGAGCCTTAAAAAAACACTTGCATTTTGCACCTTGTTCGAAAGAAATAGGAGTCAATATCATGTGTCACATAATCGAAAACAACCGATCTGTCAAAGATTTTGGAGCACTGTATGTCTCTATTTATTTAACTTCTTAGCGTCTCGCTGACAAACACTAGAGCAGCACTAAGTTTTGTCACAGTGGTGAAACGATTTGACCGTCAGATTAGCGTTAGCAGGTGACTGCTAAAGGTGGCCCGGACGTATAGTGCCACAAACTTATCTGTTCCGGTGAGAGCTCGCGTAAATGTGTAATAATTCTTCATTCTATAAGATTTTAAGTTTGCCAGTGTAGTGGTAATTCGCTCTTGTGGTTTCAATAAACCCATTTAATCTATATCTATATATAATTCATTAGTAAATAATAAGATATGGATCAATTTAGTCCGCTCTCACCGGAACAGATAAGTTTGCCGCACTGTATGTTTATAAGAAAAACAGCCTGTAGTGCGAGCTTGCAATTTAAAAAAACGAAAAAAGTTCAGGTTTTCTTCTGTCATCTGTATACATTCTCTTCAAAAGTTTCCTGATAGCTTCCGCTAGAGGCGCCACTTTGTATGCGAGAAAAAGTAACTTCGTAACTTTTATAGTTTTCGATAGACTATCAAACCTATACTAGACCCTCGGTTGATCTTCAGTTAATACATCACTTGGGAAGGTAGGTGTAGTGGACTGTTCTCAAGTTAAAGTTTGAGAAACACAGAGTACGTATATTGTGTTATTCAAATATGCATCGCTGAGAGATCGTAAAAATCATAAACATCAAGTGATGGTGTACTTATAGAGAGTTGAGTGACATTATAGTCTTTGTGTAGAAGTTCATATTATTATTTTGTTGTATAATTATTTGTGAAATAATAATAAGTATGATTATGCACATAATATTGTACTTAATAAATTAATGAAGAAATTGCTTAAAACTAATACAATTTTACTTATATCTAGTTAATACAATTTTACTCAAGTATATCCATTTCATTTTTTTCAAGTAAAAGGAAGATAGTTTAGTTAGTGTTTCTAACTAGATAATAAGTAAGTTATTATTATGCCAGTTTTCGAGACCATAAAAAAGCAAATGTATCGTGGGACGCCCTGCGGCCTTAGATTAATAATATACTGACAAGATGGACTGTCAATGCAAAAGAAACAACTCTAAAAATAACTTCTATAGCACTGAGCTCTTATTTTGAATGAGCTCAGTTATAAGACTTGTGACTGTATTCTTTGTTACAATGGTTATCATTCATCATCATCATCATCAGCCAATAATCATCCACTGCTGGATATAGCCCCCTCCCAAGGAGTGCCACAACACTTGGTCCTCGGCCTTCCTTATCTAGCCACTACAGGATACCGATTACCGACCTAAGGTCGTCAGTCCAGCGGGAAGGAGGGCGTCCCAACGCTGCGTTTTCCTGTTCGTGGTCTCCACTTAAGAACTCGTCTACCCCAACGTTTATCGGTTCTTCGACAAATATGAGCAGCCCACTGCTACTTCAGGTACTCTAGTACAGGTTTGATAGTTTGTCGAAAACTATAAATGTTCACCATGAAACTTTTGACAAATAATGTATGCTAATGACAGGGGAAAACGTAAACTTTTTTCGTTTTCATAAATAGCAAAACCCGAACTAGAGGGTCAGGTTATCATTAGGTTGGCTTAAATCGGTTTGACAGTAAACAAAATGCGAATAGTTTTTGTTTTGTTTTCGTATGTGACTATCTTGGTTCTACCTTTTTTGGCATAAGATTTATTTGCCTAATCTCGTATTGCATAGTAACGTTTGGTCAAAGTCTCGTTACGCCGAAAATCGTATGGCATAAATCTCGTTTAGTAAAAAGTTATTTCGCATAACATTGTTTAGCCTAATAATGGTATGGCCCAATCTTGAATAGCCTAATAATGCTATGGCATAGGTTTATTAGGTTTATACAAAGTAATAATATTCGTTTGGCTTTAACTTTGACGGAGCGTCTCCCTACATAGCGCAAACTGGTGCCTTGTATTGTTTCCGCTGTTTGGAAAACGCTCCGCTTTGGTTTTGATGAACATGTGCACCTAACACGCTCCTCCTCGCTTTGCTCGTCGTCGCACCTATTTTTAGGTTTCGATCTCATGGGGTTTGTAATAATTATATTGGTCGTTAACTTTCGATTTTTTGATCATACAATATCGTGATTTTCGGGATGTAGGAGAAAAATACCACAATTTGTACATTTACTACATACTTAATATATTATTTATTAAGATAACATTACGAGAAACAAGATTATACATAGGTATAGACGAACATAAATTTGAGCAAACGAAACTTAGGTGTTTCAAGATTGTGCCTAAAGAGTTTTAGACGAAACAAGCCTTATGCCACATAAGTCTTGGCAAAGTGATGGTTCGGCCAAAAAAGTTTAGATCATACGAGTTATGCGAAATGAGTTTTGGTCAATAAAGATTATGCGAGATGAGCGGAACCCGACTATCTTGCGTATATTGTTAATCTAAGCCTGCGGCCTACTAGGATGACGTCATCGAATAGCCAAGGACAGAGTGTTGCCATGCGCCGTGAGTGAGGTACAGACATAGACATAACATTTATTCAACTTTCCAAAAATAACAGCCCTAAGTACCTAAGTCAAACAAACACCGAAAGTATTATGGGATGTGAAATAAGTATGAGTTCAACCTCAATAAATAAATCTAAAAACGGCCTAAGTTAAAATTTAAGTTCTGTTCATATAAAATCTCTACACCCATTTAAAAATAAGCTTTTGAGCTTACTCTTTGGACTATGTAATTGATTTGTGATTTGTCTAAACTCCCGTGTTTCGAAGTCATTTATAAATTTATCTAATTTTAATACAGTCTATGAATTTGTTTATTTATTTATTTATTTATCTTTATTCAGAAAACCAACAGCGTTTTACAGTAGTACTTATGAACTAGTTTAGAAATATTTAACAAGGCTAATAATAGGTTTTCCTAAAATAAAAGCGGTTGTGCATTAGGTGCTTAAAACTGAAAACATAACGTATGCTAATGATATTGAATGACTTATACATATATAATTAAGCTCAACAAAAAGTTTATCAAAAAGTTTCCTGATACAATTACATATACAACTTATATTGAATTGTAATTGTAATTTGGGAGATAATCTTTATCTCATGACATATTAGAATATTATATAGCGATCGTAGCACACCATAGGGCCCACTTTGCTACGTCGTAGCCTACAGTTCCCTATGGACTACTACGCCGCGCCGTAGCATATTATTTCAGCTACTACTAATTCAGGAGTTTGATGAAAAGTGTATATTTTTTTTTAAAGTAAAAAAGTAAAAAAAAAGTAAGCTGACGTACTTTCTATGGTATATGTATGAAGAGACTTGTATACTTATATATACTCACGGGCAATGAAAATGTTCTATTCAGAAAATCACCAAATTACTCTTAAACTGATAAAACTAACTTAGTGACGCCTTCTGCAATATTTACGTACATTTATTGGCGCATCAGAATATTCAGAATATGAATAACTAAAAACTTAAAGTTTTTTTTTTCAAATTTCCAATCTGGTTTAAAAAAATTATTCTATTTGGTGTCTGCATTATGTAAGTGGTACTGTTTCTTTGCACGTGAGTGTACTTGTCTACATCGGTCTTTAGTTCAAATTAAATTCTAAGGGTTTCCACAAAACAGGGTAGGTAATAAAGGTTTTTTTGAAAAGGGTTCGAATTGGGGTTTTATTCCAAAAAAAACTTATCGCTGCCGTATAAGGGCGCAACTCAAATAATAAGAGGTCTGGGTTTTTCATTTAAAATCAACAATGTATAATAAAGTCTTGATTTTTGCCTTTGTTGTTTGGACAAGTATGAAGGTAAACATATCAAAAGCCTAAGGGTGAAAGTCATCCTAAACTAAACTAGTCACCCTAAATCTGTAATTTTGACCTAAATCCCTAATTTTTG
Organism: Plutella xylostella; assembly: GCF_932276165.1. NCBI lineage: Eukaryota > Metazoa > Arthropoda > Insecta > Lepidoptera > Plutellidae > Plutella > Plutella xylostella. The sequence continues at coordinate 7,225,263 of NC_064000.1, read as the reverse complement.
TAGAATCTTGTACCCTAGAGGTTCAATCGAACCCTTATCACTCACGTCAAGACTAGTTAAGACCCTTTATCTCAGAGACGCCTGGAGATATAAAGTTGAAATTTAAATCATAGTGATGCCCATTATGATGATATTGCTCATTGATCCTAGTTTCTAAGTTTTCTTTGTATGTTTTAATTTGTGATGACCAATAAAGATATATTAAATAAATAAATAAATATGTGGGGACATCTCACAAACGGCCATCCGACCCCGGTGTCGGACCGCTGATATATCTACACAAATACATAGATAGATACATACTAAATATACATATCAACACCCAAGACCCGAGTACAAATATCTGTCTTTAAACAAATATCTGCCCCAGCCGGAAATCGAACCCGGGTCCTTCGGCATAGCTGTCAGGGTCACTAACCACTACACCACTCAGCCGCCGCATTGTATTTTATTGTATGCCCTTTAAGCCTATGAAAATTCTTTTTATTTTCGTCATTAGTATCTATAGACACATACACAATATAGCATTTCATAACTTAACTTATACAGTGTACGTGTCACAAAAAGAGTATACTAAGCCGAAACCTACATGTGCAGCATGTTATATCTAAGCCCGGAAATGAAATCAAATTGTTAGAATTAGCGAAAAAATAATCACGTGTAAATAGTCACGTGACAAATCAAAATCAGGAAACAATTAGGTACACCTTGAATGAGGCATCAAGCCCCAGTCAATCCTTTATGTATTGTAATAGAAGGTAATATTATTATATGCACAGTACAGTTGACAACAGGAAAATATCCACCCCTGTCGGATCCATTTAGATTTTCAGTTCAAATAAAAATTTGACGACCGAATGGCGTAGTGGTTAGTGACCCTGACTACTGAGCCGAAGGTCCCGGGTTCGATTCCCGGCTGGGGCAGATATTTGTTTGCATATGCTCACGACTGTAATCCCCGAGGGGGTAGTCAGAGGTGACTCGCAAGCGAGTCACCCGCTTTTCGCTGTACATTGTACTCACGTGATAGGTCGCGAGCCGTATCGCCGTTTTTGATTGAGTACAATGCACTGAAGTTGTCGGGTAAGTGGGCAACCCGACTGTCAGATGTTTTCAAGCCGCCCGAAGGCCTCTGACTAGGCTTAACGACTGCTGCCGAAGCAGCAACCGGGACCCACGGCTTAACGTGCCGTCCGAAGCACGGAAGCGTCCAGAAAAGAACCACTTGAAATCGGTCACCCATCCAATGCCTGACCGTGTCAGTTGTTGCTTTACCTCAGTGATCAGTTACGATCACTGAAGCCCGCTCGACTACGGACGCTTCTTAGATATTTGTTTAAACACAGATATTTGTTCTCGGGTCTTGGATGTGCCCGTAAAATGGCAATAGGCCCGCCCCCTATTACATGGGACTAACATAACACTCTGGTGAAAAGTGGGTGCAGCAATGCACCTCTGCCTACCCCGCAAGGGAGTACATTAGTACAAGGCGTGAGTGCGTGTTTTTTTTTTTTAATATTGAAGTATGCAGTCCGCGAGTGACAATTTATAACCTTTCACTACAGTCACAAACCCTAGACCAGCCTCTAGTGTGTGGCACCGACACGGTCATAGGTAAGCGTCCACCTATGGTATCGTACGTATCGAGCCAAACGGATTCTCATTTATAAATGTATGGAGAAACGTCGTCGACAATTGTGTGAATTTCTACACAAAAAATACTGAATGCGATGCGTCGGTTGCGTACGATGTTGCGTATGGACGCTAACCTCAAATCATACATGGCATTCGTGAGCAGAATATGAAAGTATAATCGCTGAGAGTCATTGACAAAAGAATAAAGAGAGGACATGCCATATCAACGAAAAAAATGCGCTTACCTAAACTTTGGTGTCAATTAAAATGGCGGCTTTTTTCTTGAAAAATGTAAACAAACAAATTGTTTGACAGCTGAAGTACCTAGTTAAGTTAGAGCGTCGCGGAAGGCCGTTTTTAAAAACACAGAATTTTTGATTAATTACGTTTAATCTCGACGGAGTCTCTACAGGAACTGAACTACTTGCTAAGCTTAAATCTAAGAATCGCCTGCGGTGACGCCGTTGCCACCGTGGCTAGTCATAACATCCTCTTGGCTTGTCAGCACTCTTGAATACTATATGACTACATTGTAGCATGGGAATGGAATGTGCTATTTATGTTTGGATGGATACTAAGCCATGAGAATGTATAACTCCTCCCTCCTTAAGTTCGAAATCCTCATTTGGGGATGTTTCCGAATGATGATTTCGAATATCCTTCTTATATCTGTAAAGGTAAAGTAATACAATAATAATGATTAAAATTAAGATTACATAAATGATTACTGTTCCGACACTGATGCTTTTCACATTGATAACACTTTCATTGACTTTGCATATCACTTCACTTTCACTTTTCTTCAATAGGTATGACATAAGACGGATATCTGAAAGGTCGATTTCCTCCAGGTTGATGGGGTAGCTTTCCTTTTCAGGTTGTAGGGGTAGAATTTCTGGTAAGCTGAGTAAGGGTAAGTCAGAATACTTAATTTTTTCAAATTGTAGAGTTCGCCTTTTCAGTTTGTACTTTTCTATTTCAATTATACAATTTTCATTCATAGTGAGTATGTATGTTCCTTGAATGTTATGATGTGTAACCTCGTCCTTACAGACTTGGGTAAGTACGGAGTTGTCCTTGGAATAGAGTATCCAGCGATTAAGTTGTATGGGGGTTAATTTAATATTTTCCAGCTTTACATAAGTTGGTCGGCATGACGTGGCGTTAGGGGTGCGTTTCATCAAGTCTATGACACATGTGTCCTCAATGAATGCAGACATCTCGTTTTCATTGCATAGATAGTATTGTTCGTCGATTTTCTTGCAGGGCTGAGAGAGTGACTGAGTTTTCAACCCTTTCATAAGAAGGTAAGGGAATTTAGGAATTATAAGGGTAGTTTGGTTGGACTCGTTGGTGGTAGGAATGGGGAGTATTTTATAATATGTATATATATCTTTTTTAATTAATGGAATTTCTAAAATGAAGGTTATCTGATTTTCCTTAAAATAAGATTTTAATTCTATTGTCTGTTCTATCTTTACTAAATTTGCTTCGTTTACAGGGTATACTAACTTATTATTTTCCTCTATCTTTTTCAGTATTTGTAACAATTCATCTGAATCTAATATTGACTGATGTAGAGTCCTTAATTTACTAAAAGCTATGGTTGTTTCCAACTCATCCAATCTGATAAAAAGTGTTTGAAAGTTATGAAAGAAAAGATTATACACTGATATGATTTGTTCACGTATTTGTACAGATTTAGTTATATTAATTTGTTTACGAAGTTCCCAAATTGCTTTATCTAATTGGATGAAATTGTTCTGTGTACTATTTGCAATATTAACAAAGGACTGCACCATTTCGGTAACCAATGATAGTTTTTTCGCAACGTTTTCCGTGCGTAATTTTGCTTCGCTGATTAAATTATCATACCTAATGGCGTCATCGTTATCTAGATTTCCTGTAAATATCTTAATGAGTGAACCAAGAGGGTTCAAAATACCTCTTTTTATTCTTTTAGATGGGGAAATTTGTCTTAATTTTCCGATGGTTGTATCCTTTATGTAATCTGTTTGCGTTTTTATATTCGCAATTCCTACGTCTAATTTTCCTTTAAAATAACTAAGAACATGATTATTCAAGTTCGCGTATCTATTTACGTTAAATTCTAAATCTCTACATAATAAGCTTATATTTAATACCTTAAAAACTATCCACTTATCAGAACTAATAACTGCTTCTCCTTTTCGGACGGGCAGAATTCCAGCGCCATTATTGACTCGCTGAAGTCGAAGGGCCTGGGTCGTGAGGACCACGGCCAGTAGCAGGTGGAGAAACCTGCGGAGGGCGTTTGACATCTTTAATAGGTACCTTGCTAAAGCGGTCCCTTTTCGCGATAACAGGTACGATGTTTCTAGAGATGTCTCCAGCCACTCGTACTTTCTCAAAACGGGGTTTATCCTTACTACGTCGGTTATTTATCCCTTTAACAAAGACTGTGTCACCGCAATCTATATTAAAGTCGGTCTCACCGCTGCGTTTCTGAATAATCTTCTCCTTTTTATTGATCATATGATCTGTTAGGTATTTATATAGGTATTTAGTCCTTTTCGCGTGATCGCTTATTAGTTTTTGGTGATACTGTTGTTCGAATTTCACGTTAAATGTACTATTAGCGTCTGTGTGTCCAAAAACAACCTCGAATGGTGTAAGACCTGTAGTTGAGTGTATGGTTTGGTTGTATGACATCACTGCATACGTCATTACTGTTGCTGCGTCAGTGATTTTGTGTTCGTATTTGGCTAGGCGATATATTTCTAAGATGGTTGAATGAAATCGCTCTATTAAACCCATAGAGTTCGGATTATGAGGTGTCCCTATGTGTAAACGGATTTTGTAAAAGTCTAAGGTCTCACGCATAAGTACATTGTTGAACTCTGATCCAGGATCAGAACTAATTTTTCCGGGTACTCCATATATAGAGAAGTATTTAATAAGCGCTCTTACTACTTCAGGTGTGGATTTGTTAGGTATTTCAAATGCTTGACCAAGTTTGCTGAAGGCGTCTATTATAGTAAGAAATGATTTTCCTTCTATGGAAAACAGGTCGATAAAGATTTCCTCAAAAGGTCGGTTTTGAGTTTGGGTGAGTTGTAATTCGGGTTTAAACGGTTTCCGGTCGTATTTTAAATTTTTACAAGCTTCGCATGCATTAATGATGCTTGCTACCGTTTCATTCATGTTATTCCAGAAATACGTACGACGGAGATGGGTTATGGTTTCTTTAATCCCCCGATGGCAAGTTTTCCCTTGATGGTATTTGAGAACTATTTCACGTTGTTCATTTTCGTCTTCGACGTAAATTACTCTTTCCGTGCATTCGAATAATTTTACCGTATCTTTTTGGAATAATGATATTGCTGCTTGGGTGAATTGGATGCGATGTTGTTTTTCGTCGAAATAAAGAAAATATTTCTTTTTTGGTTTAATATGTGTTTTCAGGAATTCTTTGATGAGGTTTGGTGCATCTAACGGTAAGTGTACTTCCAAAATCGATTGTTTTTTATTAGATAGGTTTTTCACTGAAATTTCGTTCCTATTCCAGGAATAGACAAGGATTTGGTTTTGTTTTGTATCTACGGCTTCTTTCAGAATGGGAATACCTACGGTGTCTATGTCATCTGCTGAATGAGCTGTAACGGATGCAATTGTCTCTTTACCTTCGCTACCTGTAATTGTGCTGGAAGTGGGTGATGGAATGGAAAATGGAGATCTAGGCCTATTTGTTGGTATGCTTAATGTTTTTTCCGAGTCTGATGATAATTCGATTATAGGTATACTATTTTCCTGATCTAAATTAACATCCATTGAAATGTTGTCTTTATCCAGTACATTTAATTTAATTCTCGATAGCGCGTCAGCGTTTGTGTTTTGACGTCCTTCGTTATTAGTGTGTTCTAAACGTCGTTTCAATAAGTTCTGTTTTAGCATGTTATCTTTTTCTCTAGGAGCTACTTCGTCAATCTCCACCGGTGTGTAGCTGACTAGGCACTCAAATTTTGTGACTTTAATAGGTTCGGTAAACTTTAAATGGACTATTTCATCTGTTGTGTTTTGGATTACAGTATGGGCAAACGAATCAACACATGTAACTAAAGCTGTAGGCATACGAACGCCTTCACCGAAACAAAGGAAGTCTACGATGGCTGTACCGTTCTGTAAGTTGGTAGGTATTTTAACGCGTGTCTCTGTTCGCGGTTCCAGGCATATCTCATGAGGTGGTGTATATATAATAGGTATACACGTATCGCGCGTCTGTAGCACTTGGTGATCCATGTTAATGGTAGCGCCTAACTGTTTTAACAAATCTGAACCTATGAGGCCGTCATATCTCTTGTCTACATCATAGATAAAGAATTTGTGTCGTAGGGTGCTCCTGAAAGTTTTCAGTAGAGGGATGTATATAGCCTCACTGTGAGTACTACGGGCATGCGTACTGATGACTTCGAAGGGTTCTTCAAATTTATAGTCGGTAAAGTATTTTTCTACAAGCTTTGGACTTATGAAAGACCTAGTACTGCCGGTATCTATCATAAATCTAGCCCCTATTTCAGGTAGTACAATGTGTGGTAATTTTAAAATGCTATCGCAGTTTAAATGTATTATTTCTGATTTATTTCCGAGGCTTCTATCTGAAAATCCTGGTTTTCATCATTTTGTTCGTAAATTACGTCATCTGATTGTGTAAAATCCGAGTAATAGCCGTACTGTTCATCGTTTTCCGGTGAATAGTAATTTTCCGGTGAACAGTAATTTTCCGAGGAAAGGTGATTTTCCTGCGCGTCTAATTCGTTGGAATAAAAGACGTTATTTTCTTGTAACATGTTTTGTCGAAGGGGTGCAGCTGTGCGCATGGAGACGTCAGTGGTTATTGGTTTATTGTTTTGGTTGTTCGGTGGAATACCGAATTTAAATTTATTTTGGTTTCCGTGTTGCGCGTTAAGTTGTTGTTGCATCGGTGGACGCCACTGCTGGTTCGGTATGCCGAACTTGAAGTTATTTTGTTGGTTTGGAATTCCAAAACGGAAGTTTTGCTGTGGGTTATTGGGTCTGAAATTGTTATTTATCTGTTGGTTAGGTATACCAAATTTGAAATTTTGTTGTGGTCTAAATCCTGCATTTTGGTTTAGGCCACCACGGAATTGTTGGTTATTATTATTATTATTAATTCCAAACTTAAATCCAGGGTTTTGCTGTGGAATAACAACATTAGGTGTATTTGAGTGGGGTGAAGTTAATTTGGTGGATTTATTATTTTTCGAGTTGTATTGAAATTGGAAATTAATTTCCTCAGTGACGACGCTTAAAGCCGCCTCTAGGGTGGTACATCCCTTTAAACGAACTATTCGTATCATGTCCTCGGGTAGATTATAGAGGAAGACATTTAATGCCGAATTATTATAAATGATCATCTTTGCAGCTTTTACACCTTCGTCTACAATTAAATTAACCTTGGACAGTAATGCGCTCTTCGTTAATTGAATTCTACTACAAAAATCTATATACGATTCGCCAGGTTTGATTTTTAACGATTCTAACGTAATCGCGATGCATTCTTCGGATCTAGGGTCACCGAAATGTTGTAGTAGCAATGCACACAGTTGTTCCCAAGTTGTTATATCTTCTCGTTCGCTGAGCAAAGACGCAGCTTTGCCCTCGAGCCTGCTTGTAATGGCATGAAAAACATACAGGTTTTGAGCTGCATTTCCCTGAATGGAAAAGCTCCTCAAAATGTACTGAGACTTTCTTATATATAGGTTTAGGTGTCCCGGTTCACCATTGAACTTAGGTATCAAACACAAAAGATCTCTCGGGATAATTCTTATTTGCTCTTCTGTATGGTTTTCTTGGGCAGTTGCCATTTTATTATATTTAATCTAATTATCTTAACTAAATTAATCCTAATTTGTGCGATTTTTGTCACAATTTCTAATCTAATTTTGTGCTATGTTTGTCACAATTACTAGCCTACTTTTTGTGCGATTTTTGTCACAATAACTAAACTAATTTTCATAAAACTATAAACTTAATTACATAAAGAGTCGATTTTTGTACTCTAAATGATATTAGATAACTACCGTGCTATTTTTGTCACAATAATTAATCTAATTCACCTAAAACTATAAACTTAACTACATAAAGAGTCGATTTTTGTACTCTAAATGATATCAGATAACTACCAGTTACATAGAGAGTCTATTTTTGTACTCTAAATGAAAATCAGATAACTATCAGATTAGGTTTACCAGCAAAAAGGAATAGATGGGACAAGACAGGATAGTGAAAAGGTTTACTCACACACCGCTCGCCATATCCTCCAGTTGTCAGCTGATGATGTGTCTCAAAAACGTACCCAACGCACTTAACAAATTTATTTGTTTTCTGGTTCTTCTTCACACTCGCGAAAACGTCGCTATTTTCCCCGCGGAAAGACAAAATATAGTCCTCTATACGCGAGAAAAGCGCATGAAAATATCCGGAAGGCTGCGCCAGTTAAGTTAGAGCGTCGCGGAAGGCCGTTTTTAAAAACACAGAATTTTTGATTAATTACGTTTAATCTCGACGGAGTCTCTACAGGAACTGAACTACTTGCTAAGCTTAAATCTAAGAATCGCCTGCGGTGACGCCGTTGCCACCGTGGCTAGTCATAACATCCTCTTGGCTTGTCAGCACTCTTGAATACTATATGACTACATTGTAGCATGGGAATGGAATGTGCTATTTATGTTTGGATGGATACTAAGCCATGAGAATGTATAACTACCTTGTGTTTGGATGTCAATCTTGGTCAATCAACATGGCGACCGATCGCAATGTTGTAATTTTAGGCAAAGACAAAACTACTGTTGTCCTTTTTTACGTACGATAACACCAATAAGTTAAAAAGAGACGACGATATATTTTTAAGTACCGATTTTTATGCCAAGTCCTCTTTATTCTTTTGTCAATGCTGAGAGTGGACTTATCTCTTTTTCCGTTCGTGCACGAACAGATTCAATTCCAACGAAAATCAATTGTGCCGTTTTACAATTTCCTTTCACTTAAAAGCTTACTCATATTAAATGTAATTAAGGACCCCCTTTCAATATACTTCCACGAAGATGATCTTAAAGAAGCTTAACTGAGATCCAATTTTCTAACCAACTCTTTGAAAAGATTCGAAATTACCGAAAGAAACTGTCCTTTATTGAGAATTTACAAGTCATTATTGAGATTTTCAATTATAATATTGCTGCCGGAGTCACTGCTAATAATGATTTTAATTTTATGTTAATTTTCTTTATTAGGAAAACATAGTTACAGCTTTATAATATTTCACTTATTTATTTATAAATTTACATTAAGTTCACACACAAGCCAATAAAGTTTTCACAAAAAAATGAAAACAAAACATCACAACTAATCATCATTATAAGGTTACTAGCTTTTCCCGTGGGAATTCCGCGATAAAAAGCCTATATTAATAAAAAGCCATAATAAATTGCCTATGGTAACACATAGGCAAGGTGTCATCGTCAAGGCCATCCAGGGTGTCAGCTAAGTCCATACCAAATGATGATGGGCACAAATAAGTAATCAGTATTAAGAAGAATTTCAAATTTTCTGACATATTTTAATTTTAATAATAATCTGAATCAAATTTTATTACTTACTTATATATGATTATTTTTACTTTTTAAATATTTAAAAATGTAATCTGATGTTAAATTAATTAATATAATTAATATGTTAAATATAATAATTAAATGTACCTAGTTAACTACTACTTGCATGCTGTGGACACATATTTTTTGGAGTGTTAACTGTTTTCTGTGTTTGTGTTATATGTAATATTGTTCATGTATTGTTAACTCTCTGTATTGTGTTCCAATAAATAAATAAATAAATTTATGGACGCTGGGACCAGTGCCAATTGCGTGACCATTCTTGTTCGTTCGTTTGTCGATTTAGAGAGTGACCCCCTGGGTGGAAAGATAACAAGAACCCTGTAGAGAAAGTACCTTAAATATTCAGGTTAGTTTATTTAGTTTTTTAAGGAACAATTAATAGGCAACGGATACAACCCAGAAATCATGAAAAATTATATTGAATTACTTACTACTTTTATAAGTAATTTAGTTTTTTATTTCGTTCTAGTTATAATTATAAGTGTCTAGTTAACAGAAGAGAGCTGAGTTAATCGTTTTGAAGTCCACTTCTCCACTTCTGACCAATTTAAAATGCTTTCCCCTGTATAACATCAAGTTTATTTTTCAGACCTAAACTAATGGTTTCTACTAGGCATCCGTTATTAAATTACTTAAGTCAATTTTAATAATATTTTGTAATTTTAGTTTGGCTCCGTGAATTAGTTTTTCAGACAAAAAAAGGATTGACAGGATCTAGGATTTTAATTTAAATCATCATCATCATCAGCCAATAATCATCCACTGCTGGACATAGGCCTCTCCCAAGGAGCGCCACAACACTCGGTCCTCGGCCTTCCTCATCCAACCACTACTGGCTACCCGCCTAAGGTCGTCAGTCCAGCGGGCAGGAGGGCATCCCACGCTGCGTTTGCCTGTTCGTGGTCTCCACTTTAGAACTCGTCCACCCCAACGGTTATCGAGTATTATTATAATTTATACAGGGTTATTGGTAAGTAGACCGGATCCTTTCAGGAGGTGATAGAGGAAGGCATTTCCAGTCGATTGAACCCAATAATGCATTATCCTAAACTTAACCATTTTTGAGATATTTAATATTTAAGGTTTTTTAAATTTTTTGCCAAAATTTTATGCTTAAAACCGAAAATAAAAAAAACTAGCCACATTTCAATATTTTTTTTGGTTGTTTTGCATAAGTAACACCTTAATAAACTAATTAAAATAATCAAATGTGCACTATTCGACTTAAATTAGACATAATACCTCAAAATAGTTAAACATTTTGAAAAAATATTCAAAACGCAAAAACAAATAAATTAAATTAAAAAAGATTTTCATATGACATTTTTTTGTGCACTTCAACTTAAAAACATGTTCAACAGACGGACAAAATTCAACAGGAAAACTAACAAAATTAGCCCAATTTAAAGGTAAAAAGTGTGATTGTTTTCAGTCCTGTTAACTTTAGTATGGAAACCCCTGCTCAGTTTTCTCCGCTTTCTCTGGTTGTTTTGGCCATATCTTGGTGATACCTTAATCGATTTGGTATTGAATCATCTTGTTTGAAAGCTTATTAGTTGACCATGTTTTTAAGCTGAAGTGCACAAAAAAATGTCATATGAAAATCGTTTTTAATTTAATTTATTTGTTTTTGCGTTTTGAATATTTTTTCAAAATGTTTAACTATTTTGAGGTATTATGTCTAATTTAAGTCGAATAGTGCACATTTGATTATTTTAATTAGTTTATTAAGGTGTTACTTATGCAAAACAACCAAAAAAAAATATTGAAATGTGGCTAGTTTTTTTTATTTTCGGTTTTAAGCATAAAATTTTGGCAAAATATTTCAAAAACCTTAAATATTAAATATCTCAAAAATGGTTTAGTTTAGGATAATGCATTATTGGGTTCATTCGACTGGAAATGCCTTTCTCTATCACCTCCTGAAAGGATCCGGTCTACTTACCAATAACCCTGTATAACCAATCTAATTAAATAACATATCACTGGGTAGATGTATATACATACATAGATTAAGCATCTATAAATAACTAAAGATAACATGTATGTATGTGCCCTATTTTTGCCAATGAATAATAATATCATTAGGAAGACCCATAAATAACAAAAAAAAAACTGTGCCCTATTTTTGGTAATGAATAATTATATCATTTTGGATCCTGGTCTTGTATCTAATGTATTTCTAGTAACTATGTAAAGTAAATAGAAAAACGGATTAAGCACGTAGTAAGCTAACACCCTGGATTAAAGTACCTATAGGCTAAATATCGCGTCAGAAACACCACGTTACGCTACTTGACTCAGATTTCTGACGTAGGCGGACAGACCGCATAGCTGAAGCGGGCCTGGGCAGGCCACGTCTGTCGCATGCACCCGGACCGGTGGGCCAGAGTTGCCACCGAGTGGGTGCCCAGTGACGGACCTCGGCGCCGAGGAAGACCTAGGCGGAGATGGCGGGACGACTTGGACAAGTTCCTACCTGAGTGGTCTCAAGTGGCGGAGGATCGCGATCGTTGGGCCAAATGTAAGGAGGCCTTTGCCCAGCAGTGGGACACAAATCAGGCTAATTAAAAACAAGGCTTAGTGCCAATTTCTCCATAGTCGGTTATCTCACCTAACCTAACCTAGGCTGAATGGCGTAGTGGTTAGTGACCCTGACTGCTATGCCGAAGGTCCCGGGTTCGATTCCCGGCTGGGGCAGATATTTGTTTAAAGACAGATATTTGTACTCGGGTCTTGGGTGTTGATATTTATATTTAGTATCTATCTATCTATGTATGTGTGTAGATATATCAGCTGTCCAATACCCATAACACAGGCTCTGCCTAGCTTGGGGTCGGTTGGCCTTGTGTAAGATGTCCCCACATATTATTATTATCATTATGTTGTGTCGTTACCATCTCGGGACCATGGGGTCCCGGGCATTTGGAAGGCGTGCATGGGGCCGAAGCCAACATGTAGAGGCCCTTTTGACAACATTAATCTATATGAAATGTGACACTAACCGACGATTTTCCCTGTGAAAACTATAGAAGTGAACCCAAGGAAAATCCCCGGTTAGTGCAGGACTATTGTAGGATATGGAGAAAACTAATACAGGGTTATGGAATGGGGTGCTAAATGGACTGGGTATCTGGGACTATGGAAGGACTATGGCCCCTGCCTGGACCTATATGTTTCACACACGGATAAAAAGGCAGGGGGTGACTCGCACACACATTAAATGGGCCCCCCAAATCAGTCGCTAGCACATAACAGTGACGTAGCAACAAGGATTATTATCATTATTATTATAACCGACAGGGATTGAATTATCAATTAAACGTCATCTCCATATAAAATTCATGACACATGTGTCAAAAGTCAACCACTACTCCCTAGTTATTCTCTAACCGACTATGGAGAAATTGGCACTAAATATCGGAATTCCCGCGAGAAAACAGCTAGTACAGAATTCACAAGAGGGAAAACATCCTAATCCTAATCCTAACTAATGTTATAAATGCGAAAGTAACTGTGTCTGTCTGTCTGTCTGTCTGTCTGTTACTCTTTCACGCCAAAACTACTGAACGGATTTGAATGAAATTTGGTATACATACGGTCTAGACCCTGGGAAAGAACATAGGCTACTTTTTATCCCGGAATTCCCACGGGAAAACTTTTTAAGGCGAAGCGAAGCGCGCGGGAACAGCTAGTACATAATAATAATGGTAGGTTGTTGCGGAAAGCTTTTTGCACCTAGTATTAATGAACTTAAGATATTTTTATAAACACTCCTTAGAGTCAATAAACTTTGAATATCAATTACGCAATTCCCAGAGCTCAGCTTACGCGCAGATCGCTTTCAGTTATAAGGCGTCCTTTTATTTCATAAATATTTTTTTATTTACCTAACTAATTATTGAGAGTACTTTATTACCACAGAGACCTCTGTTTGATCACAAAATCAGTCTGTTTTTGTAGGTCTATTTTTTATCGAGGAAAAGTTCTGTAACAATATTTTGGGTTCTTCAGCGTTTCTAAAGCGATTCTGAATTCGTAGTGCTACTAAACGTCAGGATAAAGACCTAATTCTGGTATATAGATAAAATCTCTATTGATGCTATGTATGTAGGTACCGTTGTTTTTATAACTCGAAAAGCAACGAAATAAAACTAATAAATAAATATGTATATATGTGAGGACATCTCACACACGGCCTTCCGACCCCAAACTAGGCAGAGCCTGTGATATTGCTGTCGGACAGCTGATATATCTACACAAATACATAGAAAGATACACATTAAATAGATAATCAGGCACAAGGCAAACACAAATGCTAATCACACAGATGTTTGCCCTGGGCGGGATTCGAACCCGCCAAGCCATTCCAAGCTTCGGAAGCAGCTTCACTACCGCCTTAGATTCGGTGCCGTCAAAATAAAAACAAATTCAGGGTTTTTACAGATTTAAGGGCCTGAAAAACCTAGTACCTAAGTATTATCATTCGACGATGTTATTACGTTATATTAGTTTATGACCTACATAATTGACTGCGTTTAAATCCAGTGTTGATTTGGAATCTAAGCATTGACTTGAATGTAAGAAGACCTGGCCGTAGAAGAACCCACTGGCTACAGAACCTCGCCGAATGGTTCAATTTGTCCACCATAGAGCTGTTCCGAGCTGTAACATCCCGGGCACCAGTAGCTATAATGATAGACGATCTAATACAGCAGATGATGGAACCTTTAGGCGATTCACACACGCAGCACTTTTTAACATACAAAAATTCATAAACTGTAATTTTGGCATACAATGATGGGCATGTTATGAGGCGAAAGATGACTACGCGGTAAAGAATTGAATCGCCTTGCACATCCCAACCGAGAGGAAGAGGACAACCACCAGCAACATGGTGGTCCAATATCGAGAAGGAGATGAAAGCGCAAAACCTGACCACATCGACAACCCGGGATAGAATATCCTTACACCGAAGTACGCGGAGGCCCGACCCCAGCTGAACTGGGAAGAGGGCAGGAGAAAGAAGAAGAAGAAGAATGATAATCCGCTCTCCGCCGGCGGTGCGCGGTCAAATGAGTGAATCACCTAAGAAGAAGAAGAATCTAATAATCACATGTGCTCTCTTTCACGACGGTTTCATTCAGAAGGTCTAGTACTAAAAGTTTACGTTTTCTCGCGTACAAAGTGGTGCCTCTAATGGAAACTATCATAAAACTTTTGACAGATAATGTATGCACGTGACAGAAGAAAACCAAAACTGTTTTCGTTTACGTAAATTGCAAAACCCGTACTAGAGGCCCAGAAACTTCATGAAATACTGATATAAAATCTCCGCCTTGGAGTTAATATACATATTGGCTGTAACGGAAACTGTATCTATTTTTCTGAGACAAAATTATTCACGGATTTCATGAATATTTAGACACTCTATGAATACCGTTTTGATTTATATCTACATTATCATCTATACTTATATTATACACAGGTTTTTTTTTTGTATTTACCGTGCTACGGACGGCGGTTGCTGCCTTCAGGCAGCTTGAAAACATCTGACAGTTGGGTTGCCCACGACAACTCTCTCAGCACAAGCTTCTTGTGTTGGGTTGGGGTCCACCAACCCGCACTAGGCCAGCGTAGTGGAATAGGCCTGAAACCCTTCCCTGGAAGGAGACAGCCCCAGCCGTAGTGCTGGGTTGTGTTGATGATGATGTGTAAGTAAAGTATATGTGTGTTTGTCTTGTAAGTAAATAAATGTCGTGTATAACTATTCATAGTGGCACAACTAATAAGGTCTGGGCTCTCACTCGTGGGTTCAAATCTAGCCGGAGGGCGTCCCACACTACGTTTGCCTAGTTTGTTTATTGGTCTAGATAGATGTTACGTAAGTACTTACTTGTACAACTATTATCATGAGCCAAAAGGCTTTCATTGCTGGACATAGGCCTCTTCCAAAGAGCCTTCTCATTTCTAAAGAATTAATTGGTACAGTCAGCTGCATAAGTAGCTGTACACTTTTGTACCACGGGGGGGTGACGACTTGCGAAAGGTGGCTGGTTATTATTGGATGCGGAAAGCTAAAGACCGCATCCAGTGGCGTGCTTTGGGAGAGGCTAAGTCCAGCAGTGGACTGCTATAGGCTGATGATGATGATAATGATGAGACCAATAAAGGCCTGGCCTCGTCACAATGTATTCACACTTTCATTAATTTGAAAGCGAGATGTAATAAAAAGGCCGCCGCAACGAAACTTCGATAATAAAATAACAATCAATGTAAACAGACCCAAATTTTATTAAGGCTTCACTGAATTCCATCCCGTGGGTATAAAATTTTTGTTGTTGTTAAATGTTGCTACAGTAAATTTCCCGTAAGTTATAAGTTTAAAATTTAGTTTAGTTTTAAAATTTAGTTAGTCCTGAACCTATTATCGCGAAGTAATATTTACGAAGTAATTATCAAAATCAATAAGCACTATTTTATTTGAATCCGAAAACTGTTGTTCAAACAAGTTCATAATGTGGCAAAAGTAGTGACAGTAATAATTTAGTATAGTAAGTAATTTTGGTGATACTGCACAACTTTTGTTCTACGAACTTCGGAAACAATACAAGTGAAAAAAGTTTCCTCCTCATACCTACCATAGATTTACTGTAATGGAGAACTGTAAGTTACTACGTAACCATTACGTAACCCATTCTATGAAATGCCGTTTCAATAAGGTTTTAATGAAAAAAAAACGTGGAAAATTGAAGTGGAATCACAAAAGTTGTGATCTTATCTTATCAGATTATCTTCTGAATTTCCCTCAAGGTTTTATAAAAAAATATAGATAAGATAAGATAAGATAAATCTTTATTTGCAAAAAACACGGTATATGGATGATACAGTTTACATATTAGAGTCACATGTTTAGCAAGTTGATAATTGCATGCAAATATAAGTACAGAATGTCACAATAAATTTTTAAACTTTCATGCTTCTTTGTATAAAACTAAATAAATGTCACACAATAATATACTATTCAAAATTCACATAACATTAATAATTAATATTGAATAAATCCTTAATATCATAGAAGTTTTTATCACACAACCATTGGTAAAGCTTTTTTTTGAACAAGTGCTTACTTAGTGACTTGAATTCACACGGAATGGTATTGTATATTTCCCTCTCATATTAACCTCTTCATAAACTAATCTATTAGCATTCCTTTGAGGTCTTAAGCTTAAATCCGATTTTATTTTGAATAAATCTTTGTTCTCATTGACAAACTTACTAACTTCGTATATGTAGAGTGAAGGTAGTGTTAACAGATCCAGATTTTTGAAAAGGGCTCTACATGATTCGTCAGGAGGGACCCCACAAATAGCCCTGATGCATTTTTTCTGAGCAATAAATCCTTTATTTATATCCGTGCTATTCCCCCACAATATGATTCCATACCGAGTGCAGTTTTTCTATCAGTGATTTTTCTTATTTGATTTAGAGCATAAATAAATTTATTGACTCTACTACACAAATTATCTACTTGTATTTTCCAATTTAGGTCCTGGTCTATAAATTAAGCCTAGAAACTTAGTTTGTGTTACACTCTTTATTTTATCTATGTCAAGTTTAAATTTATATTTGGATTGAACCGGATTATTAAATTGCATATATACAGATTTATTTAAATTAATTTTTAAATTGTTTGATTGTAGCCATTCGATGATTTTGTCAATGGTCTCATTAACGTCCACTTCATGGTCCTTTACTGAATTGTTTTTTTTATTAGTGGCTACAATTATTGAAATATCATCAGCATATAAGATGGTTTTTTGATAGGTGATCTGCGGTATATCATTTATATATAGTATAAACAGTAACGGCCCTAACACGCTACCTTGAGGCACTCCGCATCTGTTTTCTCTATAGTTAGAAGAATACGACATTAGCTCATTTGCTTGTAATTTGTTAACTACGACGCACTGCTGTCGACCCGTTAAGTATGTTATAATCCATTGTAGAGCAAGTCCTCTTATGCCCATTTTTTGTAGCTTGTGTAATAGAAGATCATGAGCAACGAAATCGAAAGCTTTTGACAAATCGAAGAACAAACCTGTCGTAAAATAGTTATTATTTAAATTCGTCAAAACAGTTCTAATAAGAGTGAATATTGCTAGAGTGGTCGACTTTCTTTTTTGAAATCCAAACTGTTCATTTGAGATAATTTTATACTTATCGCAGTAATTTAATAATCTTTTAAGCATGCATTTTTCAAAGAGTTTCGATAATATTGGTATGAGTGTTATTTGGCGATAATTATTAGGATCATCCTTTCTACCTCCTTTATGCAGTGGCTTAACGAGTGAAAGTTTTAATTTTTCCGGAAAGGAACCCATCGAAAATGATAGATTTATTAGATATGTCAGTATTTCAAGTAACTGATCAGTGCATATCTTAATTATTTTGGTACTGATTCCATCGCATCCCTCTGAATTTGTATCGTTTAAGCTTATAAGTTCCATTTTTACCTCTGCGGTAGTCATGGGTAAAAGAAATATAGAGTTCGCATACGAAACACATCTCCTTTGTTGTTCGGTAGTGTTGGATGTCACGTTGGAGGTATTTGTAGATTCAATAAAATAATTATTAAGGGCTGTCGCTATTTTTGTAGGATCTGAGATGTGTTCTTTATTAATATTTAACTCTGATATGCTGTTCGGGTCACTTTTTGTTTTACCAACTAGATTATTTATTACTGACCACGTTGCTCTACACTTGTTTCTACTTTTACTAATACATTTTTCGTTACAATTCTTTTTAGATTTCAATATACATTTTTTCAATATATTTGAATAAAGTAAGTAACTACTTTTATTTTCATTACTTTTCTTTTTATAGTAGATATGTCGTAGATTCCGTTTAGTGACGCAACTTTTCCTTAGACCCTTACTTATCCAGTTTTTATTATAGCACATATTGTTTACCTTTATTTTTATTGTTGGGAAGCATAGATTGTAGAGTAAACAAAGTAATTCGTAGAAACTGTTGAAAGCTTTGTTAAAGTCAGTTTCTAAGTATGTATCTGACCATGATAGACTACTGAGATAAACTCTGAACTTGTTGATATTCTCGAGACTGTAATCTTTTTTGTATACAAAATATGACCTAGGTTTTTGAATTTTTTGTTTCACTGGAAACCTCCAAAACTGAGTTGTATCATGGTCTGAAAGGTAGAGAGGTATAACATTTGCACATGCGTTTTTAATATTACAGTACTTAAGATATGGTCTATACATGAATTTTTCCGGGTGGGAACATTTATATGAATTTTTAAATTGAAATTATTACATAAGGCTTCTAAACGATTTTTAATTATTCCTGGTTTGAGTGTGTCAATATTAAAATCGCCAGTTATTACTATTTTAACCAGTTATTATAATCGTATTTAATAACTTATTTGAATGGTTTGAGACATTTTTATTTCAAAAATGAATCTTAGGAACCAACTTACAACCAAAGGAACGGTAGAAACTTAAATATTTTGCGGGCCATTGTATATCTCAACATGCTCGCATTTTGGGCGGGCGGGCGGCGGGGGCGGCTAAACGTAGATACAAAGTCAGATTGTGAGCGTCAGTCGAGTTTTTGCCGCCAACACGCTTCTAGCCGGACTGGCTGGTCGAATCGCTAAACTTGCGCGAAAAGAAAATAAAATTTATAGCTGTTTAAAAATCGAATGTGCTTGTGAGACTCCTAAACTCTAAGGAACACAGGATTATTAAATTAAGTTTTTTCGTCTTTCGTAGTGGCCAGTTATTAAGTTTTTTAAGTGTTTGTAGCGGATAGTTTATTTGCCTCTATGGTTTGATGTAAGTATTTTCTTAATTACTAATCTGATTTTTTATTATTATTAAAACTTATTTTTTTATGAACTAACAGGATATACCGTTTCAAATTTCCAATTTGTAAATAAATTAAATTAATACATAGAACAGTAGAAAGTCTCTACACAAAATTCGGTGTACTTTTTAACCGACTTCAAAAAAAGGAGTAGGTTCTCAATTCTTCGGGATCTTTTTTTTTATTGCTACTACCTAGGTACTTGCTTTTACTGCAAAAATAAGGTCCAAATTTTAAAAGCTGTATTCCTAATTTCTCTACATTTTAACTGACAAGTACAGTCCGGAATTTAATTACTTTCGAGAATTTCACTCAATTGACTAAAGTACTTCTGGGAAGCTGTTCTAACTAAAACAATAATTTATATAATATCCAATTTAGTGTAATGAATATTAAGAGGAGGCTATTAAGAATTATGCTTTGTGAGATTTGCTGAACTTCTGGGGCAGAAGAGTGAACACCAAGAACACGAAACGAAGCGTGGGACACCCTCCAGCCCGCTAGACTGACCGAATAGAACAGTTGGATGAATAAGGCTGAGAAAAGTGCTCTCATACACCTTGATAGAGGCTTATGTCCAGCGGTGGAAAAGTGTAGTTCATGATTAATTACCTAATTGGTAATGATTGTTTTTCATAACATTTAGGTACTTACTTATTCACATTCTCTGCTGGGGAGCAAAGGGCCGAAGTGAAGTGACGCCACTCTTTAAAATGTTGGGCCAGCGCAGATACATCACATTTTAATCTGATACAAATATACATATTATTATAGTATAGTTAAATTCACAGATATGTATCCAATAATTGATACTTAGCTATCTAGACATTCGGGACAAACCTAAAATTAAATTATTCAAAATTATACAACCTCATTGTTGCGACTACGGTCCCAATCCCAAGAATGTGCGATCCTCGGCCGGGTAAGATATTTTCACCCGTCTTCGAATACAGGAAAACCACAGATATTGGCTAGCTTATATTGTGTTATTCAAAGGTACTTATAAGTTGTATTACTGTTAAGTTTCATTGAAATTCGTTCTCTATCACCTAAAAAACATACACACACTCACGAACTTTCGCTTTTATAATAGCTATTAGTGTTGTTATTCATTAACTTTGTTGAAACTACAAATAATTAAGTGTTTCCATAAACCTACCTACTATTAATTTATCGGTCCACCATAAACATAGCACAAAATGATCTAGATAATATCGATAAACCAATGGTTCGTAATAATAATTATACTATGAAAGAACCCGCATTTTTATCGTAGCTTCTGACGTTATACACTCATGAAAGTCGCGACCAATGAAAAAGTTCCAGTGACAATGAAGAGAAAAGTTAGTAATACCGTCTGCAAAATTGGAGTACATTAAGTGCCAATTTCTCCATAGTCGGTTTTCTAACCGACAGGGATTGATTTATAAATAAAACGTCATCTCGATATAAAATTCATAGCAGATGTGTCAAAAGTCAATCACTACTCCCTGGTTATGCCAGTGGTATGCCATAGTTCAGTTATTGGTCCTTTACATATTTAAAGGCCTGCGAAGGCGAGGTCCTGTCCCCTAATACTTTTCATCCTTCTATATGTAGGTCTGTATCTAAATCTTTTATTAAATTACGGGATAAGTACTTTTAGCCCTTCGTGTACGGTACTTTTAGCCCTTCGTTTTTCGATACAATTTATTAAGACACCTAGAATAGAATACTCTTTATTTTGCACCATAATAGAAAAAAATACAATTTCACAACTTATATATAAAATAGTACAAAAAAGGCGGTCTTATTGCTTAAAGCAATCTATTAAATTGACGGCCTAGAGTACCCGGCGGATATTACCTCGTCTGCGCAGGACTTAACTCAATGACCACTGCGCCACCCGGTCAATTTGTAGCTGCTAGTTTTCCACATTTTACAGTTACTTACCCTTAATCCAATACCGTTATTATGCAAAATATTCAACAAATGACCGAGATTCGGAGTTCAGAGTACATAAAGAATAATAATATGTGGGGACATCTCACACACGGCCATCCGACCCCAAGCTAAGCAGAGCCTGTATTATAGGTATCGGACAGCTGATATATCTACACAAATACATCATAGATACTTACATATTAAATATAAATATCAACACCCATAATACATACATAATAATATGCTCACGCCTGTCTCCCGGAGGGGTAGGCAGAGACTAGGTATGGACCTCCACGTGCCACGATCCTGACATACTTATGTCGCTTCCTCTACATCCATAAGCCTCCTCATACACGCTCGTCGGTTTCGGAAACTCCTAATGTGGCTTTCCTTGAGTATTTCGCCTATTTGGTCGACATACACTCACGGGCAATGAAAAGGTTCCACTGAAAAAAGTACCAAAATAATTCAAAACGGAAAAGGCTAGGTTAATTACTACTTCTGCAACATTGAAGTACATTTAACAGAGCATCAGGATATTACCAACTAAAAACGGTAATGTTTTGTTCCACTTTTGAATTAAATCTTTGAAAAAAATTGGATTATTTGGTGTCGACATTTCTCGAGTGGAACTTTTTCATTGCTCGGCAGTGTAATAAAGTGATTAAGGAAGGGTGTGATTAGCTAAAGTAAGATATTAGAAAGTAAAGTCAGCAAAACAAAAACTACACTCTTCCTCAAGATTCCGCTTTGAAGCTGAAAAAATAGTTTATTTTCAGGCGTTGTGATTCACGCGGCAATATCAACAAATATTGAAATACTATCGACTTTTATGACTATTACAGCTCTATTTTGTTTGGTCTACGGTCGAATTTATGATTTTCCGAGGGCTAGAGGATAATAGATGGATAGCCCAATTACCCAGCCTAAGCATAACAAAAAATATCAATTTATCAGGTTATTTATTAGTTTGTATTGGCCTGAAATATGATTCGTTTATGCGCCTGTGTGTACACGTTTAGTCTTGATTATCCAGCTATTGATACGGTATAATGCCTAGTTTAGTCATAAAGTAAGTAAGTGCCAATGTCTCCATATTCGGTTATCTAACCGACCAGAGGCGCGAGCATAGGATTCGATACTATTTTCGAATCTACACGAAGGGTCGCTTTTACCAAACGCTAAACGTATTTAAATCAAATTTTAAATACATTTTGTACTAACTGACAGACGTATGACAGGCTACTAAATACGTTTAGCGTTTGGTGAAATTCCACCTAACATGGAAAAAACAAATGCCACTTTTGGAACGAACAAATTTTCCTTACATTTTGACAGTGACATTTGACGATACGCAACCAATACGCAACGTAAACGGAGGTTTCGAATCCTGTGCTCGGGCAACAGGATTGGTTCATTAATTATACGTCATCTCCATATAAAATTCTTGACAGATGTGTCAAAAGTCAACCACTAATACCTGGTTATGCTCTAACCGACTATGGAGAAATTGGCACTAAGTATAATACGTATACCTACATATAGGTAATCAACCTAAAACTTAACAACCGAAGACTAAAATTAACACTATAATATGAACAAGAGTATCACATAGTCACATACAAAAACAAAGCAAAACACTGACCGTATTTGTTTAATATGAAACCGTTTTAAGTTCAACCTAATGACAACCATTGTACCAATGAATAAAAACAAGAAATCTTCTATCCGAACTAAAACATAATAAGAGCTCAGTGAGGAGTTATTTGTTGAGACGTTTCTTTGCACTGACACTCCATCTTGTTCGTACATTTTTAATCTAAGCCCGAAGTTCAATTCAAATTCAAATTTAAAGCATTTATTGATAAATTGAAAACTTATACGTCATTAGTTAGGTACTTACCTACATACACATTCATTAGTTAACTTATAAGAGACTTATAATAACTGTCAGTTACCTATCAACAGTCTACAAGAGGCTTGTAAAGCGTCCTCGTTAGGCTAATTTTGTCGTTTTGTCTGAGACAAAGCGTAGAAACTTGTGTGTTTCTTGCCAATTTGTGAAGCTCTTACCTAATAAGTGTATCAAAGCCTTTGTAGTAAGTACTCAGTCTATGTACTCGGGGTGAATGTTTGGAATCGAGTCACGTCAAACGTGGTTATGTTATTTTTATTACGTACCAAGCCGTGCGTGTAAAAAATACTTCATTTTAGAAAACACCTAAGTACTTTATTTTGCCAACGACCTTTCACCACTCAGTCAGCTGCAAATTTAGTTATTCACTGATTATTCTTAATCAACATAATACATTACTCGTACATGGTCGAAACGTCCAAAAAAAACATTAGTGTAATTATGTTAATTATGCTTGTAGTAAATCTGAAAATTTTCCAGCACAGGGCGCAAGACGTACACGACAAGACGTGATAAAGATGAGAGCTACATTTAGACACGCATAAGTGGAGTGGTGGACCACGGAGAACGGTTAAATGTAACGAGTTTGAGTCGTGATTAGTGCAGACTTTCGACGAATGGCGTAGTGGTTAGTGACACTGACTACTGAGCCGATGGTCCCGGGTTCGATTCCCGGCTGGGGCAGATATTTGTTTAAACACAAATATTTGTTCTCGGGTCCTGGATGTGCCCGTAAAATGGCAATAGGCCCGCCCCCTATTACATTGGGACTAACATAACACTCTGGCGAAAAGTGGGTGCAGCAATGCACCTCTGCCTACCCCGCAAGGGAGTACATTAGTACAAGGCGTGAGTGCGTGTGTGTAGTGCAGACTTTCCTTTTTCCTAAGCTTCAGAGCACTGCGCTTATTACCACGACTCTATCTCGTTGTATTAAGCTTACCGATTGCATGACAGCTCTCTTTCATACGTTCGTTTGTTATCTGAAGTGACCCCCCACCGTCAGTGTCCCCGGGTGTACCGGATATGCTAGTTTAATCTTTAGTGCATCAATATCCATATTTGGAAGTCCATTAGTATGGCTTACATAATGGCACATTGTGATACGTGACAGTCTGTCTAGATAAAAGGATAAACTGAAATTCAGATACAAGGTACTTAGGTACACAAACTACAATATGTACCTATGTATCTGTGCAGATATATCAGCTGTCCGATACCCATGTTACAGGCTCTGAATAGATGGGGGTCGGATGACCGTATGTAAGATGGCCTTAAGAAGAATGGGGGGGAATAGATCAACAGCAGTGGATGATTACGGGATGATGATAAAAAACACACAACACAAACACTCACATCTTGTACTAATGTACTCCCTTGCGGGGTAGGCAGAGGTGAATTGCTGTACCCACTTTCCGCCAGTGTTATATTAGTCCCAATGTAATAGGGGGCGGGCCTATTGCCATTTTACGAGCACATCCAAGACCCGAGAACAAATATCTGTGTTTAAACAAATATCTGCCCCAGCCGGGAATCGAACCCGGGACCTTCGGCTCAGTAGTCAGGGTCACTAACCACTACGCCATTCGGTAGTGTGATGATATTTAAAAACAAAAGTCCAAATACCTACAGGTACTGGTACCTACACATCAGTTGGTACACATTCCCAAAGTTCACTGGATGTAAACATAACACGTTTGCGCTAAACAGATTTTTGTGTTTACACAAGCCGTGGTGTAATTGATGTTTGTTTGAAATCATCATTGCCAATGACTAATGATGGGTTGAAGCTAAAAGTTCTGCTAATTGCTTGAGGCACTGTTTAGAGTTCCGTAGCTCAAAGGGTGAAAAAACTGAACCCTTATAGGATCACTTTGTTGTCCATTCGTCTCTCTTTAAAGACCCCATCTCGCTTGAATGCGTTGTCCTTCTTTGTTTTTTTTTTTCTCAACCTCTAGTGTCCCACTGCTGGGCAAAGGTCTCTCCCTGAACTTTCCACTTATCCCTTGCTTGGGCCTCTTCACACCATTCCACTCCTTCTTTGTTATCGAAAAAACTATCATCTTCTTATAGTGCCTCTCCATCATTGGAGGTTGGCAGTCAGCTCTTTGCAGCGCTCTCTATTCCCGGCTGTTTTAAATAATTCTTCCACGGTTTTTACACCGGTCCACTCTTTGATGTTGCACAGCCACGTCCATTTTCTCCTTCCAGGCCTTCTCTTTCCTTCCACTTTGCCCATAATTATATAATTATGGTATGTAGCAGCTGGTATCTAAAAAACTATACAGCCTATAAATTTTTCAAATACGTTTTTTTTATTTCTTTATTTTTTAAATTTTGTGCATTAATGGAAAACATAGGGTAGAATATACCGCATTTTTTTTAAACAAAAACGATGAAGAACAATATGGTTCTTAGAACTACACAAAATGGCAAGCACTACACAGAACCCTTTGTAAACGAGCCCGATTCGGACTTGGCCGCTTTTTTTATATATACGAACCAACAAAAAAGCTGCACTTATCCGATACCGGGTTACTCAGCTCAGGTGGTCAATCTGCACAATGTTTGTTCTCATAAGCTTAATGCAATATTATTCTTATATTTCCTAGTGTGTCGGTTAAAAACAGTAAAATTGAACTAGGATTTATCACTGTGGTAAGAGGATTTGCTAGTCGGATCATCTTTTAACTTTTTCATTGCTCGTGAGTGTATTCATTACACTCACGACCGAATGGCGTAGTGGTTAGTGACCCTGACTACTGAGCCGATGGTCCCGGGTTCGATTCCCGGCTGGGGCAGATATTTGTTTAAACACAGATATTTGTTCTCGGGTCTTGGATGTGCCCGTAAAATGGCAATAGGCCCGCCCCCTATTACATTGGGACTAACATAACACTCTGGCGAAAAGTGGGTGCAGCAATGCACCTCTGCCTACCCCCGCAAGGGAGTACATTAGTACAAGGCGTGAGTGCGTGTGTGTGTGTGTGTGTGTGTGTGTGTGTGTGTGTGTGTGTGTGTGTGTGTGTGTGTGTGTGTGTGTGTGTATTCATTACAAAGTTACAATGTATATTTTGGTAAGTATAGGTACTTACTTTAATCGGGAGGCAGATTTAATACAGCCCATTTTTTTAGACTATAGATATATATATGAAAACTCCGGGGTCCAGAGCCGGTTATAGTCCAGAGTCCAGAGTCTGGACTAATAGCCGGTTCTAAATCAGTACTGTACTCTTTGGTCTACGTTTTATAATAAGAGGTAGAAAGTTTCTTTGTCAAGTGACTTTTCACTATATAGGTACCTAGTAGTTTTTTAATTACCATTTCCCAGGTAGTCAGTTTGGGAGCTATGATAATATAAGGTTGCCTGTAAGAGATCGCTCTCAGCGATTAGGTCGCCTATTGTACCTACATAAGTTCTAGTCTACAAGTATGTTTTTTGTATATCTGATTTATGGTGGTGTTCAATAAAGCAATATTCTATTCTATTCTATTCTATAAGCTTGTATACGTAAACATTTATGAAATTCCATATTATAAGATATTAATATTTCGGTTAAGCACTCAATATAAACCATCTTCTTTCTTAAAAGCCTTAAGCACTACCAATCACTTTTTCAACATCACCAAAGGTTAACTGGTAGAAAATGCTGCTAGCATTAAGTTCGCCTTTGTACCAATTTACTTTGTGCAATGAAGAATTTAATAATAATAATACACCGAAATACAGGCTAATGTTTCGTGACATAAGTGTCACAAGTTAAGCATGTTAAGAGTAATTTGTAAAAATTGACGTTCATCAGAAAATTTTATATTTGTACGATGAATAAAAAAATTTGAGTTTGAGTGAGTTGAGTTTGAGTTAATTGATGTCATTACATCACATCAGTGATAAATTACACCAATTGGCGTATAAAATTTCGTGCGCACACAAAGCTTTGTTATGGTAGGTATATATAGTATATGTAGGTATGTTATACACACACAAACACATACACACACAATTATGGCTAGCAACTAACGTCATAGCTTAGCCATATAAAGATGTAATGTTGAGCGATCCTTGTCCCAGACATTTCATCAAATTGCAGGGTTATACAGGGTTATTTGCAAGTAGACCTGATCCTTTCAGGAGGTGATAGAGGAAGGCATTTCCAGTCGATTATACCCTATAATGCATTATCCGAAACTTAACCATTTCTAAGATATTTAATATTTAAAGATTTTTTGAATTTTGACAATTTAAAAAAAAAACTTAAATATTAACCCCCTTATTCATAGAGAAGTTACAGAACGTTTTAACTAATAAACTGTTTTGTCCCTTTCCGACAAAGAACAATTTGTTCTTTGACAGAGAGGGACAAAACAGTTTATTAGTTAAAACGTCTTGTAACTTTTCTATGAATAAGGGGGTAAATATCTTAGAAATGGTTAAGTTTCGGATAATGCATTATATGGTTCAATCGTCTGGAAATGCCTTCCTCTATCACCTCCTGAAAGGATCAGGTCTACTTACCAATTACCCTGTATATGTATACAGCGTTGTCACGGCTCATCAGAGCATGGCCAACCGAGTTGTGTAGTGGTTAGTGACCCTGGCTGCTATGCCGAAGGTCCTGGGTTCGATCACACATTTTGTACTCGGGACTCGGGTGCTAAATGTAATGTTTATATTGTGTTCATTTAATACTAGCTGTGCCCGCGAGCTTCGCCTTAAAAAGATTTTCCCGTGGGAATTCCGTTAAAAAAGCAGCCTAGGTTCTTTCTCAGGGTCTAGACTAGACCATATATTATGTATACCAAATTTCATTTAAATCCGTTCAGTCGTTTTGGCGTTAAAATAAAAAGAGTAACAGACAGACACAGTTACTTTCGCATTTATAATATTAGTTAGGATTAGGATGTAGCTGTCCGACACCCATATCGCAGATTTCTGTGAAACCGGCCCTTAATACTGGATACTAATAATAGTTCCCATTTCATAAACACGTCAAAAGTATCATTATCATAACGATATTTCGCGATGTTTAATTAAATGTTTATCTGCAAGTAAACAAAAGATAATATAACGGACAATGGCCTGTATTTATTAATAAATTGAAATGGAAAATTAATTATATTCTGAAGTGCTGCAGTCGTTCAGGGTTTTGGAAAATTATGAACAAGCTCTGGATTTTATAAGTGCTCACAGAAGGCTTATCAGTTTTATTTCAAAACATTATTGTTTACTGCATAAAATAATATTATGATTAACATTTAATAACAAGAGCGCAGTGAAAGTATTTAAGAAAGGAGGGGTTTATTGCCTTCTTCCAGCTAACCTTTCTGCAATAATAATACTAAGTATAGGAAGGTAGCTTGTGTTTGGTGGGGTCCACCAAGCCGCACTAGGCCAGCGTGGTGGACCAGGCCTAAAACCTGACCTGGACCTGCCCTTCTGCTTTGAAAGGACACCCGAGCCCCAGCAGAGGGGACGTGATGGGTATGACATAATAATTATGACGATGACAATAATAAATCTTTATTTCGGACAAAGTAGTCCATAGTAAAGTGTTAATAGCATGTATACTTTTTTTTTACATAAATCTAATTTAAATAATAGGCCGCTGTATCAAAATTAAATACATATTTTACTACTGATATCATGTTTCCTGCTGTTTTTGGCTTCAGTAGGTACTGATTACATACCAGCCTGTATAAATAACTACAGGGTGTTACAAAAAAGGTATTCTATACATTCTGAACAACTTTTGCTCTACCAGTTTTGGAAATCCGCGAATAAAAATCTGTTTCTCCATAGAAACTTTGTTGGTATTTTACTTACATAATTATGAAGAAGCAATAAAAAACAGGAATTTTCAAATAATTTTTGCAACTCCCTTTAAAGGAGGTAATTAAATTTATAAAAATAAAATATACAATAATTTGATTTTGTGATTAAACTTATGGCTGAAAATCCAATATGTTTTAGGGATAAAAAATCTAATTTGGTTTTCCAAGAATCTCAAAGAGCGAAAAGAGTGGAGTACAGTTGGCAAAATTGTTTATGACCCACCACAAACACTTCAATATACTATATAGTGCCACAAACTTATCTGTTCCGGTGAGATCCATATCTCATTACTTACTAATTAATTGTATATTGATATGGATTAGATGGGTTTATTAAAACCTCAAGGGCAAATTAACACTACGGGCAAACTTAAAATCTTATAAAATTAAGAAATATTAGACATTTACTTGAACTGTCACCGGAACAGATAAGTTTGTGGCACTATACCTAGCTCCACTGATGAGTGACAGGTGATATGAAAAAATATTATTTATCTTTCAACTCTGAGAGGTAGGTAGGTATATATTATATGTATACAGGGTGTCCCAAAAGTCAACGTCATCCCTTAAAGGGCTAATAGGTCAGCTTATGAGAGGCCAGAATATCACAATATGATCTTAGTAAAAACTCGATAATTTTCGAGATATTGACACTTTTATAAATTTGCTGAAAATCGACACCTTGGATCAGTTTTTTGCGTGCCGCCGGTACAAAAATCCATATTGTTAGAATTTGTTTGATGTTGCATCACCCTGTATAGCCCAGCTATTGATCGCAGTAAAAAAAAATATCGAGTAATGCTGTATGTTTAAAAAAAACACGGTTTTCAAAGTCATAAAAGGTAATCGTATTTTTTTATA
This sequence comes from Plutella xylostella, assembly GCF_932276165.1. NCBI lineage: Eukaryota > Metazoa > Arthropoda > Insecta > Lepidoptera > Plutellidae > Plutella > Plutella xylostella. Next base: position 7,195,539 of record NC_064000.1, on the reverse strand, counting down.
AACAACTTTGACTCTACATACTGTAAAAAAAATATACCACGCAAACCTGGTACCTTATTTGAAAAGATTGCTCATTTAATGCAGTTTCCAAAATGGTATGAAACGTTGCTATTGTTTCAATTAACAAAAAAGTTATTGCTATTTTAGTACAAAACGACCTCAATGTAAAATTGTTTGAAGGAAATTTATCTGACTGAATTTATTAAGGGTAAGTCATGTTGGAATGAGTAAAAGTAAAATAGATGGTGTGGCCGGGAGTGGGAAAAGAGACAACGTTGTCACAGAATTAAAAAAAACGCATTTTGAGTATCTTTCTCGAGAAAAGTGGACTATAGCAACTCCACATTCCCCATAAATGTAGCACATGGTAGCGTACATTCCTGAGAAGTGCTAATGTGTGATATTGTACAAGTAAAACGCTTACACGTGTACATTGTACACCCACAGTATCCAAAAAGGGACAGATCAGTTTGTCATTAACATTAAGTACCTCTAATTACTTGTTATTTATTTTAAAGTTATTGTTAAACAAAACCAAACTCTCAAAATTATGATTATGACCATTAATGAGTATTATTTTTTGCTGATTATGTACTTAATATAATAATGTGGTGTTATTATTTTGAGAAATAAAAATAAAAGTCAATAAATGTTTGTTTTTTTTAAATAAGGTGTAAAAAACGCAAAATATGTTTTATAAGAGTTTGGTAAGTTTTTTCTTAGCTATTTTTGCGTCATCTTTGTTGCCACGGCTGACCCCACCACTTATTTTACTTTTACTCATTCCAACATGACTTACCCTTAATAAATTCAGTCAGATAAATTTGCTTCAAACAATTTTACATCGAGGTCGTTTTGTACTAAAATAGCAATAACTTTTTTGTTAATTGAAACAATAGCAACGTTTCATACCATTTTGGAAACTGCATTAAATGAGCAATCTTTTAAAATAAGGTGCCAGGTTTGCGTGGTATATTTTTTTTACAGTATGTAGAGTCAAAGTTGTTTATAAAAAAATACGATTACCTTTTATGACTTTGAAAACCGTGTTTTTTTTTAAACATACAGCATTACTCGATATTTTTTTTGACTGCGATCAAAAGCTGGGCTATACAGGGTGATGCAACACCAAACAAATTCTAACAATATGGATTTTTGTACCGGCGGCACGCAAAAAACTGATCCAAGGTGTCGATTTTCAGCAAATTTATAAAAGTGTCAATATCTCGAAAATTATCGAGTTTTTACTAAGGTCATATTGTGATATTCTTGCCTCTCATGAGCTGACCTATCAGCCCTTTAAGGGATGACGTTGACTTTTGGGACACCCTGTATATGTATAGGTTCGTATATATACGAACAATCTGTGTGCCCTGATAGGTAAACTTATGTCTTTGGGTAATTGTACTTACCAGGGAATATATTATACGCGAGACGTGACCAAAGTTTTGCATCGCGCTTCACTCACCTGCCCTTGAGAGCTTATGTCACGTATTGATGTGAGTCTTGCGCCCCGTGCTAGGCCAGCAGATAAGAATAAGATAAGATAAGATAAATTTATTAAAATTTCACAAAAATCATACAAATTATAACTATTCTAAATATGTTATTTATAGAACTTAAATTAATATACTTAATCGAATCGAATGGGAAGAAAGATCACACGGCTGTTCGATTGCTCGTTCATTTGTACATAATATTATAGAAATTATTCCATCTATATTTTGCATTGGGCCATTGGGATTCCATTGAGCTGAATAACGTAACAGATACGGATAGAAAAATGTGTAACGTAAAAATATTTGTGCGCGTAGTGGAATTCTGGACGTGACCGAGCCAGAAGAAAAACTAAAACTGGCATTTGCTGAAAAAAATACATAAATTTATCCGCTTTTCAGAATGTTTGCTTGCATATACCGAGATAATATTTTTTTCTATGTTTATCATTTTTTAAATCTAACTGGTATGGTGAAAGAAAGTATTGATAATATGCCATTTGCCTACTAGCAATGGTCAGTAGACCTTTGTTGCTCGCTTCGACTTTGGAAGGACTATGCCATAATAATTATAATAATAAATAATAATAAATAAATATGTGGGGACATCGCACACATGGCCATCCGATCCCAAGCTAGGAAGAGCCTGTGTTATGGGTATCGGACAGCTGATATATCTACACAAATACATAGATAGATATTAAATATAAATATCAACACCCAAGACCCGAGTACAAATATCTGTCTTTAAACAAATATCTGCCCCAACCGGGAATCGAACCCGGGACCTTCGGCATAGCAGACAATTATCTTTTTCCATAGGGATATCACTGAATTCTCGAGAGAACGAGCAAACAGGAAAAAGTAGCGTTGGTAATTATGTCCATTTCGCTTGAGCTTGACAGACGGCTTTAGACAAGCAGTATGTAGTGAATGAGGAAGGCCGAGGACAGACCAGACCCTCTAGCCTCCTGACACCTGGCGTGTGACACATTGAAAAAAAATATAATATATAGTTTAAAAATACCTATATTAAAAGTTTTATGGAGTATCCCTGTTATTCCTTTAAAGTTGTATAAAGTACCTATCCCTTAAACAATTTGTTCTTTGACAAAGTGACAAAACAGTTCAGTAGTATTTTTTTTTTAGTTTTATAACAGTGTATACATTTATACCTCTCGGGGTCAGGAGGCTAGTACGGGTTTTGCTATTTATTATGAAAACGAAAAAAGTTTACGTTTTCTCCAGTCATCTGCATACATTTTCTGTCAAAAGTTTCATGATAGTTTCCATTAGAGGCGCCACTTAGTATGCAAGAAAACGTAAACTTTTATAGTTTTAGACTAACTATCAAACCTGTCCTAGACCTACAGAGTGTTGTGACGCTTCTAGTGAAAGGCCTAAATCGCGAGGAAAGAAAAAGTTCCAGTTATAAAAATTATGACCCAAATTTTTAAAACATTTGCAATTTAGTTTTTTTTAATACTTACTTAAGTTTTTGAAGGTAATATTCTGATGCGCTGTTAAATTTGATGGTCGCATGGTGTAGTGGTTAGTGGCCCTGACTGCTATGCCGAAGGTCCCGGGTTCGATTCCCGGCAGATATTTGTGTGTGAGATGTCGCCACATAATTATTATATTATTATTATTAAATGTACTTCAATAATGCAGACGGAATTAAACTTGTGCTATTGTCACTGGAACTTCTCTATTGCTCGTGAGTGTATTAAAGGTGCATTGACCTGTTTTCAGTCGCTCACTGATAGATATCCATCCTGTGAACGTGTAAACAAAAACATACAAATCAATCGACGCAACGCAAAGATTTATTTTAGTTGAAAATTAGTTGAAATGGCGTAGGCGGTGGAGCGTTTGTTAAGAAAACGTTTAAAAAGGGATTAAAATAATAATGAAATACTGAGATGGGTCCCTTTTTAGGCTAGGTATGTACTCGTATACCTAATACGCGTTTCATTATTGCGCTTCAGTATAGAATGAACAGCTTTTAATAAAATCTATTGTGTGGTAGTTCTTGACTTTCTTGCTAAAGTACTTACTTAAAGAAGCAAGAACTATCTGCCATCTGCTGATTAGATATCATATAATATGTAGATATATTTATCTTATCAGTATCACCCTTGAAACATTTATGGCTGGGCATCATAGGCATATACAGGATGGTCCCGTGACCAACAAAGTTTCTATGGATTTATTTTTTTCGCGAATTTTGACATAAGTACTGATTTCATTTCCGGGCTTAGATACAACATGCTGCTGTAGGTTTCAGCTTAGTATTCCTCGTTTTGCAACACCCTGTATATGCAGAAGTTTACACTATGCATGTGTTTGACAGGTTGCCAAGATACATGTTATTTAACGCTTCTCAGCAAAGTAACCGCTAATTGAACTATGTGGACCCCCACAGATCAGATCGGTCAGATATTTCTTCGGGAGACTGTACCGATATTAAAATTCTCACCGTACTTTAAGCTTTCTAGACGTAAAATATTACAATTCATAATAATAACATCAGTAATAAAAAGGCTGTATTTTCAGGTCATAAAGTTTACAGTTGTTTATTTTTTTTCGGATTCGTTTCTCAGCTCGTAAATTTCATTGAGTGCATGTATAATTCAGTATTAAAACCCTCTAAAAAGGCAAATGACATTGATACTACTTAACATAATAATATTGTCTTCATCATCGACAGCCAATCAACGTCTAGTCGTCTACTGGACATAGGACTTTGCCATGGCGTAACATAAATGTACACAAAGTCACCTCACAAACTTAGTACCAAATACTTAATATGAGCTTAATTTTTTTTTTAATTCTATTTTATAACGTGATACGCATCTGTTATTTGACATTTTATGACACGCCAGCTGTGAAAAAAGAGATCGACAACACTCAATAGCATTTTACAGGGCTCTCACTCTTACAGAGTGTTCTCATGACTTTATGATTATTTGCGATCAAGATCGAATTAACTAAACATAAAAAAAACACTCACACCTTGTACTAATGTACCTACTCTCTTGCGGGGTAGGCAGAGGTGCATTGCTGCACCCACTTTTCGCCAGTGATATATTAGTCCCAATGTAATAGAGGGCGGGCCTATTGCCATTTTACGGGCACATCCAAGACCCGAGAATCTGACTCAGTTGGGAATCGAACCCGGGACCTTCGGCTCAGTAGTCAGGTTCACTAACCACTACGCCATCCGGTTATCTTGATATTGATACTACTTAATATAATAATATCGTCTTCATCATCGACAGCCAATCAACATCTAGTCGTCTGGACATAGGACTTTGCCATGGCATAACATAATTATGTACTTACACAAAGTCACCTCACAAACTTAGTTCCAAGTACTTCATCATCATCATCAGCCTATGGCAGTCCACTGCTGGACGTAGCCGGGACGCCTCTCCCAAAGCATGCCACTGGAGTACTGGCGCCCATTATCGGCATCGGCAGGCATCATGATTGTTGATGAAAAATAGCATTATACATTAACATCGTGCAATAAAGTAGAAATTTCCATGATAATTGCTGAAGCGGTATTTTTGTTAGTGTCCATATTATCATAGAGAAATCAACTTTATTTCCATGAAGTTAATGTATTATGATATTTCCTGATGCCTGCCGATGCCGAAAGTAGGCGTTGACCCTTACGGGGCTTTCTCATGACTTTATGATTATTTGCGATCAAGATCGAATTACCTAAACATAACTTCAAAAAAATCAAATCAAAATACAATGAGGATGCTGAGGCCATTCCCCTCTTTTAGTAGTTTGATATTTACCTAGAACCTTTTAAAAGTTTTATAAAAAATATAATTAATATTTCCTTCGTTGTTATCGGTAGTTGGTTGCCGTGTCAACAATCAGAAACCACTTTTAAAGGGTTATCGACTTATGAGTAATTTATTCTCGTCTCAACATCATAGTTAAGGTATCTCTGTAATTGGCGATCGACAAACACAAATAGAATAGAATAGAATAGAATAGAATATATTTATTGACAAAAACTTAGCCTATTACAACATGTTTATGATCTAAATAAAGTAGAAGTAGGTATACAAGAAGAAGTATACAGAATACACATACTCGTATAATTATAGGCCTAGTCCATGCCTAACCATCACCGTCCACCAACCAGCACTAGGCCAGAGTGGTGGACTAGCCATAATTATAACCCTTCCTTCATTGGAAGGAGACGCTTGTCCCAGCAGTGGGGACGTTACGGGTTGTGATGATGGATATTTAGACATATTTATCACTCCATATAGAGTCCCATAGTCGCAAGAGAAGTGGCCATACGGCGCGACAGCTACTACTTATAATGGGGACCTTTGAGCAGGGTGCGACAGGGGGGTGCCCTTTTTGACTGGATGTACGGTGGCCTGCGCCTGAAAGTATACAGGCGGAGTTTTTAAAATAGCGATCTCAGGCTCACATGCTGCTCAAGCACATCCACATAAATACCACTGCTACACATATCAGACACAACACGTCCCCGGATTTATAACAGATGTAGCTGGTCCCTTCATCATCAGGGATCGCTATTTTAAGAACTCCGCCTGTATACTTTTAGGCGCAGGCCACCGTACTTAATTATTTTTTTTGGGTCTAATATGCAGTGCTCACTGCCAATGTTACTGTAATGACGCAGGGAGTGATGCTGTTTTCAACTTAGGACACTGCGGCAAAAACTTACGGATATTTCACTAACAGACGTTTTTTTTGAAACATTGTACTCCACGAAACCTTCACCGTACCATAACCATAAAGAAATCCATATCGTACTTACATACTAGATATACCAATATAATGATACGTGTATTTCTCTTATTACTTACTGCTGATTTTTGTTTCAGATATCCAACCATGTGACTACAAGACTATCCGCGCAGACTATCCAACTGATCTCAAGCAGCAACCATGATTCTAACTAAATTTTCCACGAACTTCTTACTTCTACTCATCACAATCCACTGCAACAAAGCAGAAGAAAATAACACTAGAACATACGAAAAAGTCGACGAGGATGTTAACAAAATCACTGAATACATAAATAACGGCAATAACACAAAAGGAATAGAGGAAAACAAAATGGCGGCACAAACAAATGCCAACACATTAGACGCAAACGAAACGTGTGTCGGAGATGAAAGCTATTGCAACATGACAGAGCAAGAATACAAGAATATGCTGAACAATTACATTTACCCGAAAGCATATGAGTGGGTTCTTATATCAACGCATTCGCTAGTGTTTGTGACAGGACTATTAGGGAATGCTCTAGTATGTGTCGCGGTGTACAGAGACAAGACAATGAGGACTGTGACGAACTATTTCATAGTTAATTTGGCGTTGGCTGATTTCATGGTGATACTGTTCTGCTTGCCGCCGACGGTGCTGTGGGATGTTACTGAGACATGGTTCCTGGGGAATGTTCTGTGTAAGGTGCTGCTGTATTTTCAGGTAAATTTTAAATGTGTAACTATAAAAAAAATTAATACCTTGTTTAGTGGGTGTTTAAAACTAAATTTGATACATTTATAAGGCATTTTCCAACTGAGAGCGTTTAGCATTAAGTTTAGTTGGTAAGGCCAAAGGCCTATGTTTCTACACGTCATATCCAATTAAATTCTAATATGTATTTAAAGATTAGAGATAGATCCCAAACTTGAAGCTTTGATTCAAAATACCAACCGAATTTCTTTCATAATTTCATTAATTTAGGTAACCTTCATGAAAGCCTTCTCACTAAAAGGTTGAAGTTGAAGTTCAACGACATGATTTAAGCCAGCAATTAATTACGTTATAGACGAAACACAAAGAAGGGTTTGGTCTGAAATAATATAAGTTCTTTGATTAGCTTTTTCCGGCGAAGTTCGCGCGATCAATGGAAAAGTTCCACTCACAAAATGCCAACGTCAAATGGCTGCAATTTTTTAAATTATTATTTTATTCTTAATTAATTTTAATTCTTTTTTGTGGTTTAATATCTTATTAAACCACAAAAAAGTAAATTTTAGGGGTTTCTTGGACAAAAGAGCCTGTAATCGTAAGAACTTTTTAGTTTGTTATTTTAAGCACAGTTACAAAATTATTGCTTCTTGGTGTAGGTATAGTAAAGTATACCGACGATATCAGCAAAAAATTAGCAACCTAAATCCTATTAATATTATAAACGCCTTAAGATTGTAAGTAGGTAGGAAGGTATCTACGTCTTTACGCAAACACTCCGATTTTGGTAGGAAGCTGTGACCCCCAATAAAACTTAATACTTATTCAGTATTAACTGTATGTTGATTCAGTTAACTGACAAGAACACGGCGCTTAATTAGGACAAACATACAAACCAAAATTAGGGGCTTTGATATGAAAATACAACGGAAATTCACGGAAAAATATATTTGACTTTCCTTAGGGCGGAATTTTCTTAGGGCGGATATTGCCTGAAATCTGTGTCGGCTTGGTACCTACTCACTACTGGAATTTCTACAGGGTGTTGCAAAGTGTTATATTAAGCCCAAACATTCTAAATATTAAAGGCGGCGTGGGATAAGTTCCATGTTTGAGTAGTTCCATCGTCTATCAAAGGTTAACTTACTGGTAGAGAATGCTAATAGCATTAAGTTCGCATTTGTACTACACTCACGGGCAATGAAAAAGTTCCATTGAGAAAATCATCAAAACACTCGTAAACGGAAAAAAACTAACTTAATGTCGCCTTCTTTAATACTTGAGTACATTTAATGGTGCATCAGAATATTACCAACTAAATAGGTAAAGATTTTGTTTAGATTAGCTATGATAAATTAAAAAAAATGGGTCCATTTGAAGTCTGCAGTTCGTATAGTGCCACAAACTTATCTGTTCCGGTGAGAGCGAACTAAATTGGTCCATACCTCATTACTTACTGTACTAATGAATTTCATATTGACATAGATTATATGGACCAATTTAGTTCGCTCTCACCGGAACAGATAAGTTTGTGGCACTATAAATGGAACTGTTTCTTTGCACGTGAGTGTATGTTTTTATGTGCAATCAAGATTTCAAATAATTACTTAATAATAAAATATCGTAGCACTAGTGTTGAAAAAAAAACGTTTGCTTTTGCTCTCGTCGAGGGCGGAATTATTACTAAATCTGTTCAAATTTCCAAAAGTCATTAAACAAAAGTTGATGACCGTCTGACCTCACCCTCTTTCAGCTGTCGCCATTTTTTATCAATAACTCTCCTGAATACATTGACAAAAGAATAAAGAGAGGACATGCCATATCAACGAAAAAAATGCGCTTACCTAAACTTTGGTGTCAATTAAAATGGCGGCTTTTTTCTTGAAAAATGTAAACAAACAAATTGTTTGACAGCTGAAGTACCTTGTGTTTGGATGTCAATCTTGGTCAATCAACATGGCGACCGATCGCAATGTTGTAATTTTAGGCAAAGACAAAACTACTGTTGTCCTTTTTTTTACGTACGATAACACCAATAAGTTAAAAAGAGACGACGATATATTTTTAAGTACCGATTTTTATGCCAAGTCCTCTTTATTCTTTTGTCAATGCCTGAATAGGAGACCCTCTAAAATCTGTCATAGGTGACATAATACACTCACGGGCAATGAAAAGCTTCCACTGAGAAAATCACCAAATGACTTCTAAACGGAAAAGGTTAGCTTAATGACGCCTTCTGCAACATTGAAGTTCATTTAACAGAGCATCAGGATTACCCACTAAATACGGTAATATTTTCTTCAAATTTTAGATTAAAATAAATGTTTGAAAAAATTTTGGTCGTTTGGTGTTGGCATTTTGTGAGTGGAACTTTTTTATCACCCGTGGGTGTAAAATGAAACTTTTGCAAATCTACATACATTATTTATTTATTTATGCTTTTATTGCACAATTTACAAAAGTAGATGTACAATGAGGTGGACTTAATGCTAAGAGCATTCTCTACCAGTCAACCTGCAGGAGGTTCAGGATTATCTTATCTTTCAAAAGTTTCATAATAGTTTCCGCTAGAGGCGCGGGAAAACGTAAACCTTTTGACAAACTATCAAACCTGTACTAGACATCTGTAACAGCTGATCGTGTGGTTTCCAGTCGGTGTCCGTGACGGTGTCGGTGCTGACCTTGACCTTCATCTCGCTGGACCGCTGGTACGCCATCTGCCTCCCGCTGCGGTTCAAGTCCAGCACCGGCTGGGCCAAGGTCACCATACTGAAGATATGGATCATCGCTCTCACATTTAGTAAGTGGATGCTACTGTAATGTTATAAATTTAATTTCTGTCTAGCTTTGATACGAAATATAATTTCTATGCCGTAAGGGTGAGGTGTATAAGGCACAGTTGATAATTCACTGGGGAAGGGTCCCTTCCTACACCCGACAACTTTACTGTTATCCTATCTCCATAGGCGAGAGAATCGTGACGAGTTGATGTTTCGCGCACACTCAACCAATCAGCGATAATATCGTCGTGTGGAGACACCTATGAGAATACATAATAGAAATGCGTGATCTGTGAAGTCGAGAAGGTTATAGAAAATCTGTTCTTTCCAGATGCTAAGACAAAGATCGAATAGACAGTAAATCTTCCATTGCCTCCAAATAGCCTCCATTTATAACTCTTCCACCGTCCACAGACGCCCCAGAGCTGCTAGTGCTGACGGTGGTGCAGACAGTGCCGCTGAGGTTCCAGCTGGAGTACCTGGTGCAGTGCATGGCCACCTGGTCAGAGACCAGCGACCTCGTGTGGCACATCTTCAAAGTGCTTTTTATGTACACGTGAGTATCTTTTTCGAGGGTTATTTTTAGGTTTCCGTAACTCAAAAGGAAAAAGGGAACCAAAAAAAGTTTGTCTGTCTGTCATCATCGTTTTCTCAGAAATGGATAAAGATATCAAGTTCTTATTTCACATAGGTAGTATACAAATTTACGGCCCTGACAAAATAGTAAAATAAAAATAATGATATCTTATTTCAAACGAAGATATATCCTGATATTTGCAATTTCTCCGTACCGTAATTTAGCTCCTGACCTTTACTGAACAGTTTACACAGTTTATATGTCGATATAGAATAAGTATTCTGAAAACAGCTTTCCAAAAGCTGTAGCTGTATCTGTACGCTTGTATCGTTATCCATGGGAATTAAAAAACCATCAAGTGTTCCGTTTATGCCACGCAGCCATACGCGAAATCGGGTGCAGCTGTGAAAACTAAACAAATCCCTACTTAAGTTGGGAGATAGGTTTCCAATAATTTCACTCTCACTCACTTCTCATTTTCATTCACACCACAGCATAACAGAATCTTGCATACAATTTCCAGAATACCGCTTCTGCTGATGACCGTAGCGTACTGCCAGATCGTGCGGGTGCTCTGGAGGTCGAACCGCATTCCTGGCTGCTGCGAGACTGCTTCCCTGGCCACAGCCGAGCAAGGTTAGCGTCTTCATTATGGTGTCTCCAAGTAGCCGAAGATGTGTGACCAAATTACGATCGTAAGGTATTTTTGTCCGGATTGACGACATCATCATAATTGTCTTCCAAGATAGCAATTTCAACCAGCTTCTTATTTTCTGAATAACACTGGAACTGCAGGTTGTGTAGTGTGTACCTACTCCAAAATGGGAGCATTAGATTTTAATATTATTTTTATGGAGTTACACCCAAACCTTTGAAATGATAAAGCTCGTTGTTACCATTTTGTAGGACTTCGGTATGAGATTCCTAAAGTGAAGTATCTAAGAAAATAACCTTATGACAGCTGTCAAATCCATACATTTTATCTGTCATTTTGCTTTTCAAGGGAAAATGAATTTTCCCCAAGCATAAGCAATAATAAGCATCTGCCAATCAAACGTCATGATCTGTCATAGGGTGCTTAATGTATAGCTGTGTGCAGTGCATCACATACTTACTAGAAATATAATAAGAAGTCAAATTGTACCGTCAGCATAATTCAACAAGGCTCTTTCATCTTCCAGCTCGCCTGGTGACGCGGCGCAAGGCCGCCAAGATGCTGGTGGCCGTGGTGGCCATGTTCGCCGTGTGCTACTTCCCCGTGCACCTGCTGTCCGTACTCAGGTAGGTTTGACCCTTGAAGAAAAAGAGGGGTGTCATAAAGTCCAACTATAAAGTCCTGAAAACGGAAGTGGATCCTTGCAAATTGTTAAAGACCATATTATGATTTGATAGATGTATAATATTTATTAAAGTACAAATCCGTTAAAAAGCCATTATCAATCGGTATTTAATTTTTTAAATGTATTTAAGTACCTAAATAACTGACAATGATAAAAAGTCTTTGCAAAATCGTACTCTTTATTTTCATGACTTTCTAGTTGGACTGTAATTCAATGGTATCAGCGTGTCTATTTGCGGTAACAATTTAGTTTTAAAAGAGATCATTAAATACTTCCCCGTGCATCTGCTGTCTGTATTCAGGTAGGTGGTTTGACCCTGGTAGAAAACGTGGGGTGTTATCTGTACTACCGTACTACCTCACAACAAACACAAGTGTTTGAAACGAAATTTGACAGATTTTGTAGGCGTTTGACAGCGCTACGCAATTGTTAAATACTGTGTAAGTTTTTGTGGTAAGGCCCTATAATTTAAGCGGTATATTCTGTGTGTTTATTAGCGGTAACGACATCGTTTTGAAAGATATTGTAAAATACTTTCCCGTACATGTGCTGTCGGTACTCAGGTAGGTTGTTTGACCCTTGACCCTCGTTGAAAAAGTGGGGTATTACAAGTTGAATGGTGTCTTGTCTATTTGCGGTAACGAAGTCGTTTTGGAAAGATGATTGAAGGTTAGCTATGATTGTTCAAAATCCATACTTATAAAAATAATGCACTCCTTTTATTACTTACAACACTTAATTTTGTAACATACGTAATATACTTAGTTATTTTTATTGTCGTTCACACTCATGACTGTCGAATTAAAAAGTGGCCTACACTGTGTAGCGGACTATATTGTTCAATAAAATTGTAATAAATATAACGTAAGTACATAGTTAGTATTTTCTCTAAGATACATCATAGTATTCTTACCCTCTTCTAAGATACATAGAATTGTTGCTTGCAATCAGACATACATAAAAATGCTACTACGTCCTTACCAGTTCTTACCTAATATTAAACATCATTTGAATATCATTACAATCTAAACATTTAGCAAGTCTCTATTCGTGTGAAACAGACATCTAGCAATATTGCTTAAATAAATTAGCATACACATGCAAGATCAATAATAAAGTTAGGTAGGTACAATCAGCAAAAGATATTTTTATATGCCACCCCAGCGCAAACTTTTTTGATCCTAAAGCTCATGGGTAGAAGAATCATGAAGGGTGAATATCATAATTTTTCCGTATCGATTTAGGTCGTATTAGACCTCTTGGGCATGCTATCATATCATATACATATATGTACATATGCACTCACGACTAAAATTCCCGAAGGGGTAGTCAGAGGTGGCTCACAAGCGAGCCACCCACTTTTCGCAGCACATATGTACTCACGTGATAGGTTGCGAACCATATCGCCGTTTTTTGGGTAAGTACAATGCACTTAGGATACACATCTAGAATCTAGATGTGCAGGTTTCCTCACGATGTTTTCCATCACCGTAAAAGCACGTGGTATTATTGTACTCCTTAATTGAAAACACAATTGAAAGCAATGCTATCAAGACACGCTTTATTAGTCAGTTGATCATTAAAATTAAAGTGTTTGCACTGGGGTGGCATACCTACTCTTTTCCTGACTGTACATAGAACATTCTTAGAAGAAAAGCAATTAAACTCTACTTAAAGGAAAATGTACATTGTGATGAAGGCATGTGTATAATATTAGTTTAGCATAAATAATTTCTTGGAATTCTGGGGAAGATCAAAAAGTTTTCCGTAATTTATTATACTTGAGTAATTTTGTCCTTATTGGGTTGGTTTTTTTAAATAATATATTAACGTTTTCGTGATACACTTATATGCTGCAAGGAAATTTATTATTTATTTCATCAATGCTTACAGTGCCACAAAGTTATCTGTTCCGGTGAGAGCGAACTAAATTGATCCATATCTCATTACTTACCTATGAATTATATATTGATATAGATTAGATGGATTTATTAAAACCGAAAGGGTGAATTACCACTACAGGCTTACTTAAAATCTTATAGAATCAAGAAATATTAGACAATTACGGGAGCTCTCACCGGAACAGATAAGTTTGTGGCACTATACATGGTGTGTAAATTTAAAAAATAATAGTTGTTTTTATAATATGTACTAGAGTTTCAAAAGTCGAGTCACCTTGTTTCTACTATTACTTACCTATAATAACATAAAAGTAGAGTAGGCTCTTTTCTTGCAGCCCATATTATCGTAAATCTATACTTAGAAAAGCAATTAAATTATAAAATGGCAGGTTTTCATTGATGAAAGAGCGCGAAACCCTGTAATATGGTATTGTTAAGTTATTTCAAGCAGAATTTAGAGATAATTGCTTTTAGCAGTTATAGCGACGATATTTTATTAAAAAAACATATACAATTTATTATGCATACAAATACAGAATAATAATATATTATTATATTATTCTCACGAGCACGACTGTAATCCCCGAAGGGGTAGTCAGAGGTGACTCGCTCTACATTTGTGATAGGTTACGAGCCGTATCGCCGTTTTTTTAATGAGTACTTATAGATATATGGTTACTCCTTTGGCTCAGCTACACGAAGTGGATCTTGGCCTCCAACATTAAAGATATAAGTAGGGCCTTACCACAAAAACTTAAGACAGTATATAAAAGATGTTTAGCGCAGTCAAACGCCTACAAAATCTGTCAAATTTCGTTTTAAATACTTGTTAAGTGTTTAAAGTTTTTTGCGGTAGTACAGATAAAATCGAAGATAAATCTAAAATTTTGAAAATTTGGCTAAGATTTTACACACTAATTAAAACATCTATCCATCTCTTTTCCCCCCACAGATACACGCTGGTGATGGAGCAGGACGACGCGATGACGCTGCTAGCGCTCGTGTCGCACGTGCTGTGCTACGCCAACTCCGCCATCAACCCGCTCATTTACAACTTCATGAGTGGTACGTGGTTTAAACCTTTGAAATATTTCTTAGGCTACCTTCCCAGATGGCCAATTGCTCACTTTGTTAGAAGGCAAGGCATCAGACCCCTTAGCATGAATTTTCATCATTAACGTGACGTGAAATTACTCGATGAATTTTGTAGATAAATTTTAGTTCTGCTACCAACCGCCAGGGGCGCAGTTCATCTTTTCATACAAAATTACTCGATGAATTCTACTTCACGGTCACGATGAAAATTCATGCTCAGGTAAAGTAAAGTTCGCGTAGAGTAAACGCAAAACTAGAAAAGTGTGGACTCTTTACATACTAAACCGAAACGTGGTTGCAAATCGTTGCAGTCATGGTGTGACGACCGCTGGAGCAACGATCTTAGACAAGCAGACTTTTGTAGCTGTAAGAGGAAATCCGAGGAGTGTTGACTCCTTTGCACAGGCCTATGTCCAGCAGTGGACGATGAAGATAACGATGAAGACACGTAAACACACACGTAAAATAGAATGTTTACAGCACTCAATACCTTATAAAATAAACTTTAAACATTTTTAAAAAAGGCTGACAGATACCTCATAAAACAAACCATGTTTAACCAACTTTCTGTTTTCTCCCTCCAGACAAATTCCGGAAGCAATTCCGCCAGTCGTTCTGCTGCGCGTCGGGGTCCACTCTCTTCGTCAAGTTCAACTCCACCATGAAGAGGACCATCTCGTACACCCCCACCCCCCTCAAGGTGGTCTCCTCGCAAGGGCTGGAGCTGAAGTCTTCGAGGTCTTTCCATTAGACATAACCCTTCTATTCTAGTCTGAGAGGCAGTGAAGTTCCTTTACGTGGGTTTCTCGAGTGGAAACTTTTGACATAGACCTTGAAGACTGCAAAAGGGCACCACGGTCATGATTGTGGAAAACTATAGGTCACATCCAGTGGCGTGCTTTCTTCTTCTTCATTCCCGCTACTCCTCCGAGGAGTATAGGGATGGCTCCAGGCTCTGCCTTCTCTGTCGGTGGCCAGCAAGTTGAGCTCTAGCTACGTCTTCCTTTTTTATTAGGCCTCGCTGGTTGTGGCGTGCTTTGAGAGTGGCCTACGTCCAGTGCTATAGGCTGATGATGATGATGAAGAAAACTTAGCTGAAAAGGTTGTCGAGGGGCAGTTTTCCACAATCCGCCAAAATGGTAGTCAGTAGTTGGATAGAGGACATTATTGGGGTATCTGCCTGTGCCACATTATCCTGGCTGTGCGAGACCGTTGGCAATCTACATAAATATGTTGGTATATACTGATTCATGATAAATACGGCTATTGCATTGGTGGAATGTGTAATAACCGCTTGTATCCCTTGTCCCCTTGTTATCCCGAAGTCGCGATAGAAATCTATTGTCGTCAGGCTTGATATCGCGACTTTGGGACGCAAAAGGTTAAAAGAGTACCAACATAAATGATAGGTACGTCGATAAAGATGCCATGTAACCGGGGTATGAGAACGTCAAGATAAGCAGAACATGAGTATAGAATACAGCACAGCCCTATTGTGATTGGCTCGAAGAATGGTCCTTTGTTATACCTATTGGGGGTAATATTGGAACTAAGTTGAGCAAAAGAGATTTTTTATGTATAATAAAGGCCCGGAAACAGCTATGAGCGGCGCGTCGATCTGTATGGCTACTGTGGCCGATTACTTTGAAGAAAACGTTGAAGAAAATTAGTTGAAACTTGCATGGCAAGAATGTAATATTAATAGGGTGGCCAGGTGTTAGATGAGGAAGGCATATGACAGAGTGTTGTGTTGTGACGAGTGATTTTATATGAGAGATCGGTAATTATGATAACGTTGTATTATAATGTAATAATTTTTTAACCGCTAAGTTTTGTACCAATATACATAAGTGCATAATTATTAATTTAAATTATTAGGTTTAGGATTAAGTAAACCTACTTAGCTACCTATGTATTATTTATACCTAAAAGATAATAAACTGTAAATATTGCCTAAGTACCCTTATTATACGTACTACCAAAAAAATTAATGTTTCATTTAAAAATTCCTCTTTAGATTATTAATGATTTATCCTGGAAAAAATAATAATAAATCTTTTCCTCTCACGATTTAGCAGTATAATATAGTTTATCTTTTTAAATATTATACAGACTCACCTACCGTTGCTTTAATACCATTTTTGTCTCAGAAACGCAACCACCGCGCACCGACAACAATGTTGTGAAAATGTAAAAGTTATTATCGAGTTAAGTCGTGTAACTGCAATAATTACTTATTTTTGTAGCCCAGTGTACAGAGAGTTAGAAAGATAATTTAAGTGTGAAATAAAGCAAGAATTATCTATTTTCAAGTGAATTATATTAAGTATTTTGTCAAATGCAAAGCAGGCATTACTATGGTAATATTTTTTCGTGCAAGGTCATACTTACAAGCATAGAACAACGCGGGCTCGGGTGTATAAGTATTTAATATTTATCTACCCAATGCCTACAAGCTACAAGTAAAGTAATACATTTCCATTATTATTTATTCTTGTATCGTGTGCGATGGAAACAATGTGTGCAATTGGTATCTTTGTTGAAGAACCTTT
The DNA here is from genome assembly GCF_932276165.1 of Plutella xylostella. Lineage (NCBI taxonomy): Eukaryota > Metazoa > Arthropoda > Insecta > Lepidoptera > Plutellidae > Plutella > Plutella xylostella. The sequence goes on along the minus strand of NC_064000.1, from coordinate 7,178,317 downwards.
ACTTACATTATTGTATAAATTTACTTATTGAGTTAAATGTGTTAAACCAATTTTAATATTTAGTTGGTGTAGTGGTTAGTGGCACTTTTGTGCAAAAGGTACCTACCTAATTAGATAGTACGTTTGTGTCCCTGTCAATGACGGATTGTGCCCGACAGCCTTGCGCTAAAAAGTAAGTACCTACCTATCTACCTAAGTAGCAGTAAGTAAGTAATTGCATGAGTTGTGACAAAACTGACCACCGGGTGGACTTCTCAATTTGTGGTTTCTCCAGTTATTTATCCGTGAAGGAACTATTTTTGCTTGAAGAAATACAAAAACAATAAGCTGAAATCGGTAAAGAACCCTACTTAGCTACAATGACACTCCAGACACCTTTTTATATGAACGAAATACATCTATCTATTTTATCTAATAAATTCTTTCAGCTATTGTTGTGATATCAATGGAGGAACAAGTATTACAACCGAAGAACAGTGGCCGCATCGTCATACAGATATGGGGATCATTTATCGGTAGGATTTACTCACTTTCTATATTCCTATTCACAACTCTTAAAACTATACGCTTACAATAGTTATAAGTACCTACTACAACCTATCTCTTAAAAATAAAGTACCTAACTTATCATTAGTAGCGATTCGGAAAGCAAATTAAAATTTACCAATGTCTAAACTAAACGTAACCTAAAAATCTTTGTTAAAAACTATGAATGTAAGTAAATATTTTGTTATAGCTGCAAAAAAATTGCTTTAGAATAGAATAGAGTAGAACACTACTTTATTGAGGTATCAGGATACAAAATATCAATCTATAATACAGTGGATACAACGCAATAGGCGGCCTTATCACTAAAAGCGATCTCTTCCAGACAGGCTTTACATCACTAAAATTAAATTATGTCCCTTTTTAATCGACATCATAACTCTATATTATAACATTTTTGCATGAATTTCAGCAAGCATGCCAATATTCCTGTACGGGTTGGCCATGACCTGGATCTCCCCATACGAGGCTCTACTAAAGGGAGAAGCTGCTGAAGGCTCTCCATCATCACCTCCGCTGACTGACGAGGACCTGTCCTGGATGGCGGCACTCCTGTACTTCCCTGGGCCTGTCACTGTGTTCGTGTATGGCCTGACTGTGGATAAGTTTGGAAGGAAGGTGGCTTTGGTACTCTGCTCTGTGCCTACTGCGGTGAGTTAGTAGATGAAAGTATCTTATAAGTACCTACATGAGTGAGTAATCAAAAACAGTTGATCTGCTTTTGCCGTTGGCACAATGAAATGAACCTCTTTGAAGGCCTTTGAAGGTATGGTTTATGGGGATACAGCATAAATTCCTTCCAAGATGAAAGCTAAAGAAAACGAGTTTTTGCGACACTAGCGTCATGATTCAGTTTCGCCTTTCATTATCCAAACACTACCGTATACTGGCCTCAGAACAACAGGCTAGAAGATAGCATAGCTCATGGTCTAAAACACTCTTCTACCCAACACCTCGATCGAACGTCAGATTACTAACCTTTTGCATCCCGAAGTCCCAATTTAGCATGTGAAGACAATTGATTCCTATTGTGTCTGATTTCATGGCATTCAAGCGGCTCAATTTTCCTCAATGTTCCAGATAGGCTGGAGCATTCCCCTGGTGTGGGCGACTCCCCCGGGCTTCATCCTCGCCCGCGCTCTGGTAGGCTTCGGCGCCGGCGGAGCCTTCACGGTCTGCCCTCTGTACGTGAAGGAGATCAGCCAGGATGCCATCAGAGGGTTCACTGGGTCCTTCTTGTGCCTCAGTTTGGTTAGTTGCTTCTGGATAATTATGGGTTTGTGAAAAATATGATACTTGAAGTAACGCGAAATTTCTGTTTTTAAGTAAGCATGATTAGTATGATTACCATACCACCCATTTTCTATATCACTATGATTAGCTGATTCCTTTCTGATTTTGATTTCTTGTTTTTATGTATGTACTTACTACATACATATACCAACATTACCAAATATTTTGATTATTATTATTGTTGTTCAATCCTACAAATGCTTCAATCATTTGTAGTTATTTCTTCCGTAATTTAAGTTTCTTCACTACTATTTACATTACTTTATTTGCCATCTCGTAACCTTGATAATTTTAAAGACAAAATACCTATAATTTATCGTTTTATTCTATTTACAGACGTTTGGAAACCTGCTGATGTTTGTTTTAACAGATGTGGTATCATTTTATTCCATTCTATGGATAATGGTATCGCTACCAGTAATTCATATCGCATTGCAACTATGGCTTCCAGATTCACCGTCTTTTCTTTTGGAAAAGGGTAAAATTGAGGTTAGTTGTTTCTTGAAGTCATATTTATTTTGATGTAACATTAATTTTGAAGTTGGTGCCATATTTCTTCAGATTACTTTGTCATCGCACCAACATCAAAAAAGTTCCTGCTTAGGTATATTTGTACTGTCACATACGAGTAGAATTTGTGTAAACCTTAAATTATTTCTTACAATTTAGTGGTTTTTTGAAGTCGGTTTTATACATCAGTCTTATCTCTTATTCTACCATCATTATCATCATAATCAGCCACGGCTCTTACTTCAAATACATGAACTTATTTTTCTAACTCTCTGCCAAGGATCACATCTACGATTTTATTACATTCATTTCCATCGCCGTTAGTTACCTATCTTGTTATGAATTTTGAATAGTTACCTACCTCTATTTGCTATTTCAGGAAGCAACAAAAACCATTGCTTGGTTTCGTTCTTTACATCCAAATGATCCGCGAGTCCAGACGGACCTTGAGGCTCTTCTGAAGGAAAAGAAGCGAGGGTCGCCCAAATTTGCTCCAAAACTTTTATGTGAGTCAGTTTTACAAATTTAGATTTGCCATAGTAAACATTAGTTCGTTTTCCATCATACATTATAATGATACAATTCAATAAAATTGGTTTTTCAATGTAAAATTATTCATTAAATTTTCGTGTTATGGTGATGCGGTCCTGAATTGCAATGAGTCTATTTTCTCTGTGTCTGGCAAGCTATGTACCAAATCTTAGCTTATAATATTAGCTGTAACTTTAACTATTGTTTTTTCAGTTGCAGACAAAATCACAGCAAAGGCCTTCTTCATAGTAATAGGAGTGTGTGGCTTGAGGGAGTTAAATGGGTCTCTCGCTGTTCTAACATTAGCTGGGGGTATATTCGGGGCTGCCGGCAAAGTCCCTGGGGCTGGCCTGACCCTGTCCCCGAACCAGCAAGGCATACTACTGGCTCTAGCACAGTGCATTGGAGCATCTGTATCGGGACAAATTGTGGATAGAGCTGGACGTAAGGTAAATATATTTGTTTTTGAAAATATTATCCTTGCGGGATCGTGGTAGGACATGGTCTAAGCTAAGAAAGAGAGTTTGGACTTTAGCGTCTAGTGCATAACGGGGTCCCAATGATATGTTCAGGAAATGCCACGCATAACCTAATGAAATTTGTAACAAATATCTACATCAAGAACTGCAGCAATCATAATTATAATTGTATTGTTTCTTTCAGCCTCTACTTCTAATCACAATAGCTGCTCAAGCCATTTGTCTATCAATCATAAGTATCTGGTTCTTTCTGGCGGCTTCAGGACTATATTTCCCAGGTTGGGTTCCCATCGCCGCTTTGTCTGTTGGAATTGTGTTCGATGCTGCCGGTGTGCAACCAATCGCTTACATTATCACTACTGAAATGTTTCATTTTAATGTGAGTATTATTTTAAATTACATAGATAGGAACACTAGCTACAAATTAGCCACCATTAGATGTGTAGCAACGCCAGCAATGGTTTCTGTTATCTTCTAGAAGTATCGACTTGTTGCCCGCCATCAAATTAATACCATGTAAATACAAAAAATTATATTAATAATAATAATAAATAAATAATATGATAATAAGTCTTCTGCTGTAACTGCTGACTATATGGAAACTCAGCCGACCATTACAACAAGAAGTTTAATCGGCTTTTTAATAATAATAATACAATTCGTCCAATACTGTCTATTCGATAGACTACCTACTCATACTCAACTATGTTTTACTGCTTTTTTTCAGATCCGTGCTACAGCATCAATAGTTCTCATGAGCTCATTGTTCTTCGTCGACTTTGCCCAGTTGAAGATCATCACAGTGTTACTGCCCGTCATCGGCTATTCTTACTTGTTCTTGTTCTTCGTCTTCATCTCTATCATCTTCTTCATCTTCACCATATTCTACGTGATAGAAACAAAAATACGGACTGTCGATGAGATTTATGAAGATTTGAAGACCCACGGGAAATCTTCTAGGAAAACTGTAGAATCCAGAGCACAAACTGATGTTTTGTTGAAAGAATTCAATACATTGGTTGTTAAGCCTTTAGCATGTAAAGAAAATAGTGAACAAAATGAGTTGTTGTTTACAGAGAAATTAAATAACTAAGTAGGTAGGTACTTAAATTTTAATATAATACTGTAATATATTTTATATTGTTATCATAAAAATAAGACACATTACAATGCAATGGATACAAATAATGAGATTTTAAGGTTTTGCAAACCACCTTTACTCCATTCCCAATCACAACTCATAAATAAGCTCTAACCGAAAAATACAATTCATATAATCACCACCTTACCTACCTCTAAATCTGCCTTCAAATGTCACTAGATTGTCTGATTGATAGCTATTAATCTCAAAATCACGTCTAAATAATTGGAAAATAGTACCTACCAATTCTCAAATTGTAAGATTTTTTTGAAAAAATCAGCTTTATAAACTTTATTTCACTATCACTAGATCATTACTATTAAGTCACTACATAGTATCCGGAACGAAGTAATCCGACAGAAAACTAAAGTCACCGACATAACTCACCGAGTTAGTAAGCTTAAGTGGCAGTGGGCTGGTCACATCTGTCGAAGAACCGATGACCGATGGGGTAAACGTGTTCTAGAGTGGAGGCCGCGACTAGGAAAACGTAGTGTGGGACGCCCTCTGGCTAGATGGGGTGACGACTTGCGAAAGGTGGCTGGTTATGATTGGATGCGGAAAGCTAAAGATAGCATCCAGTGGAGTGTTTGGGGAGAGGCCTACGTCCAGCAGTGGATTGCTATAGGCTGATGATGTTGATAATGATGATGATAGTATAAATCCTTGTGGCCTCCCGCGTCTGTCTGTGTCTATGGAGGTAAGTTTTAGCTACTGAATAGTTTATAATAACGCAAACTGCAGCAGCACGACGGTGTAGGTGGCGACGACGCCGATCACTCGCAGTGGCAGCCTAGCGTCCACCGTGAACAGCCCGCACGCGCTCCACGCGCCGTATTCACACGCACTCACACGCAACACGTTCTTACATAGACGATGTACTTCCTCTGAAAATTTAAATTATTAATTGAGTAAGTACCTACCAGCAATCAGTAGTATATAGTAAGCCAAAAGGGGATGACTCTGCAGTTATTCTGAACAACTTTTGTTCCGTGACTGTTGGAATATTCTGACACACTGATTCTAAGGAGAAACATATATTATATATTCATATAATATGTCGAAATGCAGTGTGCTACTTCACAATATAAAATATTAGTCTAAATACTTACCATTTTCACTTTTCCTGAGGGTTCTTAGGACAACACGCTTTGCAGCTTTGATTTCCGAGTACAAGATGTTACATTTTGCACAAACTAATATCAGTGCAATTGCAATCTTTGATATAGAAGCAACAAAGTGGATAATAGAGTTGAAAATAAAATCTGGATCATTTTCTACCTGAAAAAAATTGGAGTTTAAACACTAAGGACGACTTGCACCAAAATATTAACATTCATAGAGCTTTTTGACACTTTACAATAGCTTAAAAAATTTACATTGTGTTTTACAAATTTCAACTTATTCCCTGACGTAAAAGATTGATAATCGCGTGTTTCAATTATTACAATTCTAACCTTGTTGTATAATAATTATGTTCTATGAATTTGAGGGTTAATCTACATTTTATATGTTGGTGCAAGTGGCCCTATAACAAAGCGTTTAACATCTATTTAAACATGCGTCCAGTTTTTGTGGTAATATCGTAAGTTTGTATTGAGAAAAATCTAGTGCTTAAGATACTTTTCTTTAATGTGGTTGCACCGATGGGAACCTTGTATTGTCTAAGCTTACAAAGACAAGTATCAATAATATATAATAAAAAAGTATACAGGGTGTTGCAAAAAGGGTATACTAAGCCGAAACCAGCATGTGCAGCATGATATATCTAAGTCCGAAACTGAAATCAGAATTTAAAAATTCTCGAAAAAAATTGAGTGGATGAATATCAAACTGCCATATGTCACGTCCACGCAAAATTTGGAAAATGGAGGTTTTTGTTTTCTCTATTATTTAATGGTCATAGAACTTGTCCCGTGATTTAATCAGTTGACTTGTGACCTTAAGAATGTATTTTAATAAACAAATCCATAATAACACTCATAGAAAGGCGTAAAAAAGTTAGTAAACAGTTTGGACTTATAGCAGTTTGATATGCCCATACAAGACTTATAGTTGTTTGAAAAATACTAATATCATGGGCCGGACTCAGTAAGACTAATATAGTCTATATTCTATTAAATACAAAGAAGTTAATCAACCAAAATTTATCCGTAGAAAAGTACCTACCTACCGTATTATATTCTACCCGATACGGCCCTGTGTTTACTACGAAAATGCTTTGTGATTGACACGTGGGTTGGAAAAAAAGGGGTTTTAAACTTACTTCGCCATAGTTTTCTGTCGTTTTTTTTTGCTACACTCTTCAATCTGTTCCTTTTCCGAGCTTTATCAGGGTCCACAATCACAATTTCCTAAACATTTTCATTCATATTCGTTATAAAACACTGGGAGCACACACCACAGCCTCTAAATTCTCACCAAGACTGACGCTATGTTGAAAAAATTACGCACTGTAATTGGCCGAAATGGACTTGTGAAAATTTGTAATGCGAAACGGTTAGACTAAAAAGGATTTGAAAAAAACTTACTTTTTTAACGGCTTTTTTCTCATGGATTCCTTGCACTTATTGGAACTTGAAGGGCATAGGTAAACTGACATTTTAACGGAGAACACGACCAAATCAAGAAGTCAATTTTTCGGGTAGGTGGACATATGGCAGATTGATATTCATCCACTCAATTATTCATTCTCCATAGTAAAAAGTCACGTGACCAACTAAGACGGTCGAATGGCGTAGTGGTTAGAGGCCCTGACTGCTATGCCGAAGGTCCCGGGTTCGATTCCCGGCTGGGGCAGATATTTGTTTAAAGACAGATATTTGTACTCGGGTCTTGGGTGTTGATATTTATATTTAGTATCTATCTATCTATGTATTTGTGTAGATATATCAGCTGTCCGACACCCATAACACAGGTTCTGCCTAGCTTGGGGTCGGATGGCCGTGTGTGAGATGTCCCCACATATTTATTTATTTATAGTTTCTATGAAAAAAAGAATATATTTTTTCGCGAATTTTCAAATTCTGATTTCAGTTTCGGACTTAGATATAACAAGCTGCACATGCTGGTTTCGGCTTACCTCACCCTTTTTGCAACACCCTGTATAAGTATATATTACCTATAATTTAAAATAAGTTGTTAATATTATAAAAAAAACTTACGAAAACTGCGGACATAAGAACTTTTGATTCAACATTTACAAGACAAATGAAAAATAAATCTACCACGTAATAAAAAATCTGTAACAAGAAATTTTGATAATTTATAGATAGTTATGCCGTTTTTTAAGGAAATAAACATTTGTATTATCTTTTATATGTGAAATAATGTTTTTTTAGATAAATAATTTTAAACAAAAAAATATATAATTTTTAATATTAAAAAACCGGCCAAGTGCGAGTCGGGCTCGCGCACAAAGGGTTCCGTAGCAGCAAATCAAAATTACAGTTAAATCAACCTATCTCAAAAACTATAAGAGATACTTTGATCAAACCAAAAATCGTTGAAAGAGTTAATTAGCATGCATCACCTCTATTTTTTTTAGAATTTTATACCCCGTAGTTATAAAAATAGAGGGGGGGGGACATACTTTTTACGACTTTGAGAGCTGATATCTCAAAAACCGTTCACTTTAAGAAAAATGTTTTTTAGAAAACTTTATATCATTTTAAAAGACCTTTCCATTGATACCCCACACGGGTATGTACATCGAAAAAAAAAATTTCATCCCTCAGTTACATGTATGGGGGGGGGCCCCACCCCCAATTCTTTTTTTTACTATTTAGTGTCATATTTTTGTAGCGGTTCATACAACACATATTCCCATCAAATTTCATCACTGTAGTACTTATAGTTTCCGAGTAAATCGGCTGTGACAGACGGACAGACGGACAGACGGACATGACGAAACTATAAGGGTTCCGTTTTTGCCATTTTGGCTACGGAACCCTAAAAATGATAGTAGGTAGAGGTACTAACTGGTAGTGAAAACGCTGTGTTAGCTAATTCAATAATTTCCAAAAGTCGACGAAAAATATCTGCCAGTATATCAATAGATTCTGTCAAACTTAATTGTAGGTCCTTATTCAATATATTACTGGATGCTGTTAAACTTTCAACCTTTGATCGCCATATAATCAGACGTGTAATTGTAAAATTTAGTATGAAGATAGCGTAAATCATGTTTATATCATAAGCCACCCGTATTATGTTGAAAATAAAATCAGCTGCGCCTCTTCTATAAAGCATTTCAGTTGATATCGTTGCAGTCAAATGAAAAGTCATCAAAAGACAAAATAAACCCCAAACCACTTTTTTGTCTTCTTTAAAAACTTTAAAGCTATTGTTGTGAAGCTTTTTATCAATTTTTTGGATGGACAATATGATTTTGATAACACTACTACCTTCGGTCACTACACCAATGAAATTCAAAATAAACTCAGTAACAACAGACAGCAATGCCACACAAACCATTACACTTAAAGAGATAATTTGGTAGTTAAAATATGTCGATATGTCATTATTCGTTGTGCAAATAAATCCAATCAAGCCGACGTGAACTAAAAACGATAAAAATAGAAAAGTTTTGGAATTTGACATAATAAAGCTGTCTTTAATTTGAAATCGAGATGAAAGAATGCAACGATTCACAACTATTAGTGGTTTTAGGATATGTTGTAACTCCTTTGAAACATAGTTATTCAGCAATAATTCCATTGACACAACCATCGTTTATAACAGCAGCAAATTTAAAATATACTGAAAGTAACACAATATTTTTGTTATGATCACGGAAAACAAGGAGCACTTTTTATTACTCATTGCATGTTTTTCCAATTACGATAATTAAGTAGGAAACTATTTTGAAGTAACAGTCGCGTGTCTCTTTCTATCGTTTTCAATTCTCAATAAACAACAAATTTCCTTCGGCTACGTCAAAAGAAATTGCTCGCAATTAAAGTAGATTGATTCCTGTTATTGTTTATATTTGTGTGTTGTCGTATAAATATTAGTTTCTAAAATTAAATGTGGTCAGCCAGTTTACGGAAGTGCCTATTATTGTAAAAGCCTTTTCTAGTGTCAATGTAGTTTCTAACGTGTTGCAGGAATACGTAATATCCAACATTACTCTTATCTATTACGTTAAAAAACCATGCTTTCTTATTCTAATTGATTAGTATTCACTTATTCATGAAGTAAGGTTGACCTTTAGTATTAAATAATAGTAAGAGGGTGGTTCAGACATTAATCAAATAGTATTTATTTCACAGGGTTAAAACATTACATTTAATTACAAATTTAAAGAAGATCAGTTGCAAAATGTTTTTGTTTAAAGAAATTCAAAATGTTGTCAAGCCACTAACAATAACTGATTCCATTTTCTTTTCATCAAAATTTTGCTGTAAAGGCACTTCAATCGTACCCAACTCAAGGATTTACAAAATAGTGTCAATGTTTGCCAATACAATTTTTATAACTTTACATTGCCTGAGAATAAATTTGACAGAGATAAAGAAATACGATATTGACTTTTTAAATACTTTAGTGGTACTTAATTTAACATCCATAATTCTGGAATACATGGTTAACTTCTTTTCGGGTGTACTCAAAAGCGACTATGTTGTCCACATTATGCAAAACATTGAAAACATTGATAGAAAACTAAAAATTAATTCTTTGGAACTAAAGGAATCTAAGTTACTAGTAAGAGCTGTGTTTATGTTTTCTGTTTCCTGCCAAATTTTAACAGCAACCAGTAACTACTTCGTATTCGGGCAAACAAGTATTCTACAGTTTTGCATAACATCATGTAGATTCAGCCTCGATGTTAATATAATCTATAGCGTTTTTTTCGTTCATTATGCAACAAATCGACTAAATAAATGGATTGTAAAAGTTAAAGATGTTTGTATAAATTCAGCTTTAGTACCAGTAGAAGTACCTACTATGGCTAATATTTCAAAGGATACCGAAACTATGCTAAAAGTTTTTAGAAGTGTTATTAGTATTCTTAAGCTAACAGAGAAGGTTTTTGGCCTCCCGGTATGTTGATTTTTATTTTGGCTATTATAGCTGAGCAATTCTTGAAATCATATTTAATTTAAAATATTTTCTAGATATTTTACGCTGCTGTTGAGATTTTTGGCTTGTGTCTGATTCATGTACAGGCTAATTTGACCATGGCACCACCAACAGTAAGTTAATGATTTACTTATACTTGTTATCGATAAATCTTATGATATGAATATTTAAAAAATCTCTTAATTTACAGGAACCTCATACTCCAGGACACATATTTATGTAAATTTTTCATTTCTTTACATGGGTATTCAAGTTATTTATCTTACTGACTTTACTTTGCGTGAAATGTGAAGTTTTCAATACAATGATGGCCAAAGCTAATGCAGTTTGCTTGAATGTGTTAAAAAAATCCAAAGATGAAGGTAAGAATGTTGGTTTTGCAGTTTTTTATGATGATAATGTGGCACCATTGCAGCGATTATATAGAAGATTTTCGAACCTCCGTTAACGTTGCGTATCGTCATTAAAATTGTCACAGTCAAAATGTAAGGCAAATGACAATGGGCGTTTTGGGACCTATGTCCAATAAAGATGAGTCATACATCGTTGGATAGCTCTTTTCAAGTGAGAAAAAAAATATTATGACGACAAATGCGTATAAAATGTCCATTTTGAAATATATTCGTCGGAAGGAAGGATTTTTCTATGGAATTGCACTCTCTCGCCTGATGACAGTTAGGGCGTAATACACGTAAACACGTATTATTAAAATGGGAGAAATTACTTTCAACTGGTTTTACTTACTGAGATAATAAACAAATATAATATTATAATGAAAGATGATCATTTTGTCAAAAAAAATAAAAATGAATGTGAAAAAATAACAATAACATTAAAATTACAGAAATAAAATATAAAAACTTTCAAGGTACGATTATTCTAATTGGACAGAAAATCAGGACTAGCTGCAAAAAAATACCTTTTCAACGACGTATCACTCATTTCTATTGGTGCTGGTCCCAGCCTCCATATATTTGTGGCCATCATCATTTATTTGTTAGTTCTAAAAGTGACTACGTTGGCGCTGTTCTTTTTCCATATGTTTGTATAGTATCGTACAACGCTAGCGTATTGCCACATTAACCTGCGATAGAGGCTCTGATTGTGTAGATGTTTTTCTTTTTCAGAAATACGAAGGTTCTGCAAGAACGTGTTGCGTGTGAGTGCGTGTGAATACGGCGCGTGGAGCGCGTGCGGGCTGTTCACGGTGGACGCCAGGCTGCCGCTGCGAGTGATCGGCGTCGTCGCCACCTACACCGTCGTGCTGCTGCAGTTCGCACTCTTGTAGGCTTTGATAGTCATACATGGACCAACAACTTATAGATAAAGGAGTATGTACGTAGTAAGTGATTATTCCTTTGCAGATTCTGTTAGGATAGATTATACGGATACAGTCATATCAGTATAATCACCGGAACACAGTAGCTACAGTGATAATTATTCATTCAAACATGTTTAAAAAACAAAAAGGAGGCTATTCTCTTATGATGGCTGTCGGAACTGCTGTCTTTATCAGAATGTTGTACAATTATTATATCATTAGTACCATACATTTGCATGTTATTTAGATGATTTAGTTCTTTCTTTTAATATACCTTATACATATAAAATATTATACTTAAGTACCCAAGAATGTAGATCTAAAATAAATAATAAGAATAATCTAAAATAAATAATACAGTCATAAATATATAGCTCTAATTTCTTAATGTTGTTTGTATTAATTAATCTAAAAGCCATCAATTTAATAGATTTACGTAAAGCATACGTTACGTACAAGCTTTATTTCTTACACATTTCCAATAATACTTCAAGATGACAAGTTCTTTTCTGTCTAAAAATCATAATAATTATTTGAATAATGAATTTTTGGAGATTATTAAACCCTTATACATTGCTGACAGTTTAATAATATCGAATAAGTTTCGACTAAAAAGAAATTTCATAACACCCAACTCGAGGATTTATATTTTTGTCTCAATTTTGGCAAATATATCTTTTGTATCTCTTCATTTAATAAGAAGTTTTGTAACTGACACCATGGAAGAAAAGTATTTAGCCATTCAATTTGTTTTCATAGCCAATATTGTGTTAGTAGTTTTAGAATATATTGTGAATGTAGCATCAGGAATATTAAGGAGTGAGTCTATAGTAGATATACTGTTGAAATTACAATCAATTGATGATATCCTTCAGGATAAGGAAATAAAAACATTTGAAAGATATAAAAAGTGGACCCATGGATTGCTGTTTGGTGTTTTGTCACTACAAACGTTTATAGCTACATCAAACGCAAGATTTTTTGTGGGTGGAAGCGTCCTAGAATTGTTTTTATCATTCAATAGATTTTTCTTTGATACTCATTTAATTTACTCAGTATTCATAATAGACTTTTTGACATCAAAGCTCAAGTTGTGGTCTTCAAAACTAGAAATATTATCTGATGGGCCCCAACATGTTTCGCCAGATTTAGACGACATAGTTGATAGCGATTTACTGTTTTCTACGTTTAAATGTATTTTACGGGTAGTACAACTGACAGAACAAGTGTTTTCTTGGCATGTAAGTTAGTAACCACAGCATTAAATGAAGTTATTGTATTTTTTATCGATGCCAAATTATAAATGTGTATAAAATAAATTGCATTTCAGGTATGTTACTATACCGCGGAACTATTTATATTTATTATTATTTATGTACAAGTGAGCTTAACTGGATCTAATATTAATGTAAGTATCTACCTACCTAAGTATATGAAAAACTGTCTCTATTAAAAACTTCAGTAGCACTGACTTATTTTTTGTTTTTCCAGAGCCAGATAAATATGGATCTCTTCACATTACCTATCGTACGGTATTTGGTTTGGATATCCAAAATTTTAAGTTTTTTCATCATAATTTGTGTGAAACGTGAAACATTCCATACCAAGTTTCTTCACGTCAGATCGGTTATATTATCAGTTTTATCTAGAAGCCATGATGGTAAGAGATAGGTAATTATATTTTTAAATGAATATAGTCATAGTCATAGAACATAAAAACAAGGGTCTTATAATAATTATGTTCTATTTTCTTCTATGCGGGAGTGTAAGTATCTAGACATGACTCCCTCGAATGGAAACTTTGTGCCACCCCTTACGGTCTAAACTAATTTCCTAAGCTTGGACTTCATTCTCACCACGCTAGAAACGTCATTCAATTAATAGTGTTTCGAAATGGGGTAGGGAATCAGAGATAGGTGTTCGATAAATCTTGATGTTCAGATTGTCTCATGTTTTCCTGCACCGTAAGAGCGATGGTATACTGTAATTCAAAAAGACTCACGAACGCATTTTTATACCTGGTCTACACATTTAAACCTTCTCATCACATAATATATAAATTTATCTAAGATACTATGCGGTCTTATAATCTTTTTTTCTCAGTGCAAGTTCAAAAGTTATGCAAGAACGTGTTGCGTGTGAGTGCGTGTGAGTACGGCGCGTGGAGCGCGTGCGGGCTGTTCACGGTGGACGCCAGGCTGCCGCTGCGAGTGATCGGCGTCGTCGCCACCTACACCGTCGTGCTGCTGCAGTTTGCACTCTTGTAGACTGTAGTGTTGATTGTTAAATAAAAACCTAGACAAAAATGCTATAAATCAGATGGTTCAGATCAGTTTATTTTAAGGGTTGATTTTGACCCCTTAAATTTTTTCATTGGTTTTCTTCCTTAACTCAATCTGATAGATTTCAAAACAATGAGAATTTATTGAGATCATTATGCCGAGTTCAATCTAAAACCCTTTCTTTATTGAAAGGGGACCCGTGGTCTAGCAGTGGGGACGTGATGGGTCGTGACGATGATGATGAAGAGTTAAAGTAGTCATTAGAGTAACTGTAGTAGATAAGTCGATCCACCTGGTGTTGCTTGGGAATAGAATGACTTTTGTATGATTGATTGAAATGAAAACCAATAATATACACCAACTTTGGTGGCTTGATCATGAACAAATATAGCCAACTTTAGACAGTATTTTTAAAAATTAATAAGTTAAACGTTTTCTAAAACTTATACACATTAGTTTATTATATTTTTTAAACCTTCAATGACATTCATCTTGTTTAAAGTTTACGACGTAAGATTTATGTAACTGTGTTTATGACACGAGAATAAACTTTTGTGGCCTAATCTGTTTAATCAACTATAATGCAAGTCTTGATTACATCAATGATTCATTTTATTGTTCCATTGCAGTTGACGAAAATTTCAGCAATAAAAAAACCTGCCAAGTGCAAGTGGGACTCGCGCACAAAGGGTTCCGTACCTTTGTCTACGATATTGAATATATTTGCCAGTAACTTAGCTTTTCTTAATGTTTTCTTAGGTGTTTTACATCATTTTGTAGTTGTAGATAAGTGTAGATAATTGTTGTAGCTGTCAGCTACGACTTATGGATTTAAGTATGTAGTATGTACCTATAGTTGGATAAAATATATATACCTAGTTTTCAGATTTTTCTCGTAATATCAAGTGTTTGCTAGTAATGGGCCAAATTCAATTAATTATTACAGGGTAACGGGAAATAGCCTAATGAATTTTAATTTAGATGATTTTTGCACGATGTTTTTTTTCAAGTTCAACAAAACTTACCAAAACTACTAAAACCATTAGATTTTTTTATTGATGCGCGAATAGTTAAGCTAGTTTAGCAATAAGCATAATTCATACATACTTGAGCAATACCTTGTACTACTACACGCATAATGTATAGGGAAGCTATAGACTTGAGTGTAAATTAAAAATATAAAAATCTTGCCGGTTCTTCTTTTACAAAAAAAAAATATGATCAATTAATTATAATATGTTACTTCCACAAGTGGTTAAAACTATTAATAATTAACAAAATATTGTACGCTTTCAACATTTCTATTTGCGTAGTATTAACATAATTTCATTATCCTAACTAATATTATAAATGCGAAAGTAACTGTGTCTGTCTGTCTGTCTGTTACTCTTTCACGCCAAAACTACCGAACGGATTTAAATGAAATTTGGTATACATACGGTCTAGACCCTGGGAAAGAACATAGGCTACTTTTTATCCCGGAATTCCCACGGGAAAACTTTTTAAGGCGAAGCGACGCGCGCGGGAACAGCTAGTGATTAAATAAAGCTGCGACCACAATACGAAATCTGTTGTTTTACTAGTACGGAGTCCTTCGACGATAATAGATATTATTACTCTACTTCCTACATTATTTAAGTTGCTGAAAAATTGTAGATAGTAATTCGACAGGCGTTTCACTGGAGTTTCTTTGGTTTTAATAGTTATTAAGGGGCGCGGATCAATACCTATCGAGTACATTTGTGAATGGCACACTGTAATGTTCCTAATTGATAGTATGAACAATATTATCTCATCTACTGCAATGCTATCGATAGTTTCATCGATGGCATTCAAAAAAAATAAGTAATATAAAATATCAGATTTGTTTTATTTTAGATTATTTCAAAAACGCTCTTCTGCAGTGCATTGTTTATGAGATCGGTATATGTGTGTATATGAGTTTGTAGGAAAAAGGCAATCCCAATTTTTACTATTGATACTAGGTAAGTACTTCGAAGTTAAATCTTCTCGAAAACAAAATTGTAGACACAGCTTTACAAACGTGCCTAATTAACACGGTTTTATATATTTAGCTCGTTCATATAAATTCCGAAAAACGTAAATGTCCTAAACAGTTTACTGGAGTCGTTAAAACCAGTATTATCATGTCTGGGTTGTTATCAACTGTAGTGAACAGTGCCGGCAATGCTCTTCTACCGTTCACTTATTCAGCTATATCGGTGGCTTTTTCACTTTTAACATCGAGACTAACTGATAGGTTGCCGATATGGCCACAGACTTCAAATGTTCAAGGTAAGTAAATACAGTTATTCAATATTATTACTTATATGTTTATTACTATATAATCCACACTATAAACATAGGTACCTTACCTACTTATACAGTTTGTATTTAAATTAATGGAATAAATTGATTTCAGGTGAGTTGAAGCCATAGAAATTCAACAAATAAGGAAACTAGTAAGGAAAATATCGTTGTTCTGGATGAAAAATATCAAAATCAGTTAGGTACCTATAGGTACATTATCCCTTCTTAAGGTTGTTTACTTGCTAACGTTCGGTGGGCTATCGCGAAGCCAAAACGAAGACATTTACGAAGTAATTTGTGTCATATTGAATATAGCTATTTTGAATACGAAAATCCTTGTTAAAATTCGCGATAGGGTATATTTTATTTGTAAGGTATACATGGTTATTTGTGGTAGGTACCTACTCCATTTGTTTTTATTTACAATCTCCCGTTATTTCATTCATATTTAAGTTCTTATTATAACATTCTCTACAAATTCATCACTTAACAAATTCCAGATGGCGCTAGTTTCGACTTCATCATCGTGGGCGGCGGCACCGCGGGCTGCGTGCTGGCCAACCGGCTCACGGAGGTCAAGGGCTGGGACGTGCTGCTGATCGAGGCTGGGGGGGACCCGCCGGTGTCTAGTGTGGTGAGTGATTATATTGTGAAAATAACTAAACTAAAGTCAGATCAGACAGCGAAAAGACGGAAATCAGCAGGGTGATTGCTAACCTCCGCTAAGGGGAGATGCCACTTTAGAATGAGAAGTAAAAAAAACTGCTAAACATAGTTATTGATTCCTCCAATATTCATCACATTAATTTTATTTGAGTATTGAATAATGAGGTCAAAAGCCAATTATATTATCCTTGACCATTATTTTACTAGAAGTGAAATAGTAAAACACCTAATAATTTCTGATTGCACATAGGTTCCGGCTTTGCTGATGTTTCCCGATAAAGGGGAAATTGATTGGGAATTCAATTTAGAACCGAACGAATACAGCAATGCACAGCAAACCAATCGAATCATAGAAAACTCTGGAAAAATGCTCGGTGGAAGTTCAGGTTCATCTTTTTTGGGTCACTACAGGTAAGATTTGATATTGCAAAGTAAATAACCGATCATCAGTTTATATGCTTACACAGTTTTTGGTGAATTAAAGTTCAGTACCAGTTAACAGTTTTCATAACAACAAGTTACGGAAAGTATGATGTTAAAAACTCTTTATGACTTTTTCAGAGGTAAACGATACGTGTGCGATGACTGGAATGTACCAGGATGGGATTACGAAACATGTCTAAAATATTTCATTAAATCTGAAACTTTAGACATACCCGACATTTTGAACAGTGAAGACAGACAATACCATGGTACAAATGGACCGCTCACAGTCACCGCTCACATATCAGACGAGAACAATGATTTTCAGACAGCAGAAAACAGGCTTTTACAAGCAGCTAAGGAAACGGGCGATGAAATTCTAAGCGACGTTAACAACCCTAACAGGATTGGTACTGGCCCTGGACAGTTTCCTATAGGCAATGGAACTCGCATGAGCACCGCTCAAGCCTATCTTATGCCTATAAAGAATAGGAAAAATTTCTACCTTCTAAAATATACTCTAGCCACAAAGTTAGTTTTTGATGATAACAATCGGGTTATAGGAGTAGAAGTTATGAGGGAATCTGGAAAAACTCAAACGTTTTACGCTAGAAAAGAAGTGATAAGCTCAGCTGGTGCATACAGAACACCTCAACTCCTGATGCTTTCTGGAATTGGCCCAAAAGAGCAGTTGGAAAAACACAATATCAAACCCAGAGCTATACTGCCAGTGGGGGAAGAAGTATATAATTTTCCTGTTGTGCCTGTATTCTTAACTGGAGCAAAGGGCGTTGGGCGATCACTTGAAGCTGTTATATCATTACTAAATTTAGGAAACTTTCCGATACCGGTTGTATTGGGCGAATTTAGTTTAACGGGCGGACAAAAAGCTGATATTGAACAAATACCAGTCATATTTGGTGCTGCGTCACCTTTTCTCTACATAGGTTGTACTAACAATTTTAAATACAATTTAGACCTCTGCAATGATCTCACACTTGCCAGTGCCAACAATGAAATCATAACCATATTCACAATATTGAAAAACGTTAAATCCTATGGCAATGTCACCTTAAGAAGCACAGATCCGAAAGACAATCCGATAGTTCACACTGGATTTTTCAATGATCTAGAAGACCTGGACAGATTTACCAGAGGAGTTCAAAGGGTAGTGAGCCTGAAAAATTCAACTCCTCTCAAGGCTGAAGATTCTAAACCAGTTAAACTTTTACTTCCAGCGTGCGACAAGTATGAGTTTGACACGTATGACTATTGGAAATGTTACATCGAGGAGATGCTGATAACGTATTTTATGCCAACGAGCACGTGTAGAATGGGTGAAGGTGGGGTTGTGGACAACACACTGAAAGTACATGGAGTTCCCGGACTAAGGATAGTGGATGCTAGCTCTTTATTGAGGCTCAGTGGAGGCGAGACTCTGGCTTACATTTTAATGCAAGCTGAATATGCAGCGGATTTGATAAAAGCAGACCATCATCACCACCACCACAAAAAGCACACCACATAATAAATATTATCAGCACATAAGTTTATTGTTGTTGTAACACTCTCGAGGAAAGAAAAAGTTCCAATGACAGAAGCACCTAATTACTTCTAAACGGAAAAGACGAGTTCAAGTACATTTAATAGCGCTCCAGAATATTACCAAATAAAAAAGTTCAATTTTAGTAAAAAATTATAATAAAATGGTTAAAAAATTGTGTTATTAATTGGTGTCGGCATTTTGAAAGTGGAACTTTTTTACTGGAAGGTCATGATGATGGTCAGGACACCAAGGAGATTTAGTTTAGGTATCTATTGAACTTTTACCTTCTTTTAGTATTTAAGTAGGTAGGGTAACGTAACGTACCTTGGGACGCTTGTACCTCGGGACATTGATTGTATTTTAAAATCCGGCTAAATAAACACATTAAAATTCTACCCTAGGCATAGTATTTTACTCGCTTGGCAAAACTAGTGAGTCTCGTGATCATACCAGCATCTAGTGTGTGGTGAAGACAGTATGAAGTTTTTTGGAGTCAAAAGTAGCTTTTGTATAGTTTTTTGTGTTGCTTTATCTCATTGAGGCATGCTCAAAATAAAGACATGGATGTCACGTATAACTTTTCAGTTATTTAATTTTATGACATGGCAATTATTATCTGAAAGATTCCTATTAATTAAAAATAAAGATATTTAAATTTTGGTTAAATATTGCTTTTTTGTACCTTGGGACACGATTAAATTTGTACCATGGGACACTGTTTCCTATGGCTTTGTACTATGGAAAATGCAAACATCTAAATAACGCCTTATATCTCTGTTCTTATTAGTGCCAGAGTGAAACTAGACAGAAGAGAGATGCAGTAAATAAATAAGAACAGAGATATAAGGCGTTATTTAGAAGTTTGCATTTTCCATAGTACAAAGCTACAGGAAACAGTGTCCCAAGGTACAAACGTGTAACGTACCTTGGGTCAAAACAAGCATATTTACTTTTATCTTAATTTAATAAAATCTGGCCACACTAAAGCTTAAGCACAAATACTAGTGATAAAAGATTATATAAGAATAGAATAGAATAGAATAGAATATTTTTATTTGCATGAATGTAGGTAAATGGCAAGTTACTACAAATTATAAGTACAGCTACATCCTGCCCTTTGGGGGCGTACAAATATTATTACATGAGTATTTGGTGCATGCATACCATTAATAATAAAATTACAAAATTAAAAGCTAGTCATAATAATATATTATATTACAAATTGTCAGCAAAAAATTCACGTACATTATAATATGTCTTTTCTACTAGAAGTTTTTTTAATTGTTTTTTAAACTGTATCATATTATTCGTCTCTCTTATATCTTGCGGTAAGTGGTTAAAGATTTTTGTTGACATTCCAAATATACTATTATCGAAGAGAGCTGTCCTCCTCGAGAATGCACATAGTTTATTTTCGTGCCTTCTACTCTTTAACGTTGTAAATCTATTTAAATTCGATTTGACGAATACTGCAACTTCATAAATATATAAGCTTGGTAATGTCAACAATTTAAGTTTTTTGAAATGTGGTTTGCATAATATATCCTACCGAATAAAGAAAATTTCACATTAATATCTTAGTTCTACGCTGCGATAGCTTCATTCAAAGTTGGGGTAGTCGAAAATCTCCCTAGGTACGTTACGTTACCCTACCTACTTATCTACCAATTTTTTTAAAGTAGGTATTACACTGGAACTCAGTACTCACAAAGACATTGTTAATTTGTGTAAAAAGTTTACTTACATCCAATCTAATAGTTCCATTGTAAAAATTAAGAGAATGAAATTTGGAATGTTCCTAACTATGTAAATAATATATCTATAGACGTAATAATATGAAGACAACTGTGTAAGTAAAAAAAATAAACAGCTTTATTTGTATATCAAATGTGTTTCTCATAAAATTTTATAATTATGATTTATTATTCACGGAAAGTTACATAACACACATATTAATTATTATTTATTTATGAAGAATCATCGTTCCTGAGCCTTCAGCGTGAATAATTTGCCACTTTTCGATTCAATTCGAAGTAACAAACAAGAAATCTATAAATCTTTGAGTTTATCAATACATAATAATATGAGATTTTCACTTTAAATTGTTAACGAACATTGGTACAGTTGGAATCGTTTTTGATTTCTGCTGTGTGAATCGGCAAGTGTGAATTTTTTCATGCTCACTAGTCTGCAGTCTACAACAATGCAAACTGCAGCAGCACGACGGTGTAGGTGGCGACGACGCCGATCACTCGCAGCGGCAGCCTGGCGTCCACCGTGAACAGCCCGCACGCGCTCCACGCGCCGTACTCACACGCGCTCACACGCAACACGTTCTTGCATAACTTTTGAACTTGCACTGAAAAAAAGAAAGATTTTGAGTCTGCATAAAATGCAATATGAATATGTGATGAAAAGGAATAAATGTGTGTGGCGATATAAAAAAACTGCATAGCTAGATACGTTAGTCTATTGGAATTTAAGTATACCACCGCTCTTACGATCAAGGAAAACATTGTGAGGCAATCTGAATATCTGGATTTAGCACACATCTATCTAGATGACTGTGTGGTTACAATTTTAAAAATATATTATCCTAGTAGTTCCCGCGCGCTTCGCTTCGCTTAAAAAGTTTTCCCGTGGGAATTCCGAGATAAAAAGCCTATGTTCTTTCACAGGGTCTAAACCGTATGTATACCAAATTTCATTCAAATCCGTTCAGTAGTTTTGGCGTGAAAGAGTAACAGACAGACAGACAGACACAGTTACTTTCACTTTTATAATATTAGTTAGGATTAGGATTATATCTTACCATCATGGCTTCTAGATAAAACTGATAATATAACCGATCTGACATGAAGAAACTTGGTATGAAATATTTCTCGTTTCACACAAATTATGATGATAAAAATTATAATTTTGGATGTCCAAAAGAAATACCGCACGATTGCTAATGTGAAGAGATCCATATTTATCTGGCTCTGGAAAAGTAAATAATAAGTTAGTGTTACTGAAGTTTTAATTTTACACACTAATTATATGTATATACGATTTTCAGTAACTGCATAAACTTAAGGTAGTTACTTACAATAATATTAGATCCAGTTAAGCTCACTTGTACATAAATAATAATAAATAAAAATAGTTCCGCGGTATAGTAACATATCTGAAATGCAACACATCAAACATTTAGCATGGCTAAAAA
The DNA here is from genome assembly GCF_932276165.1 of Plutella xylostella. NCBI lineage: Eukaryota > Metazoa > Arthropoda > Insecta > Lepidoptera > Plutellidae > Plutella > Plutella xylostella. Next base: position 7,155,980 of record NC_064000.1, on the reverse strand, counting down.
ATATAAATAAGAATTCATTTAATGCTGCGGGTATTAACTTACATGCCAAGAAAACACTTGTTCTGTCAATTGTACTACCCGTAGAATACATCTAAACGTAGAAAACAGGATATCTCTATCAACTATATCGTCTAAATCTGATGAAGAAACACGTTGGGGCTCATCAGCTAGTGCCTCTAGTTTTGAAGACCACAAATTGAGCTTTGATGTCAAAAAGTCTACGATGAATACTGAGTATATTAAATGAGTATCAAAGAAAAATCTATTGAATGATAAAAACAACTCTAGGACGCTTCCACCCACAAAAAACCTTGCGTTTGATGTAGCTATAAACGTTTGTAATGCCAAAACACCAAACAGCAATCCATGAGTCAACTTTTTGAGTCTTTCAAATTTCTTTATTTCCTTATCCTGAAGGATATCATCAATTGATTGCAATTTCAACAGTATATCCACTATAGACTCACTCCTTAATATTCCTGATGATACATTCACAATATATTCTATAACTACTAACACTATATTGGCTATGAAAACAAAGCCGATGGCGAAATATTTCTCTTCTAAAGTACCAGTCACAAAATTCCTTATGAAATGAAGAGATACAAAAAATATATTTGCCAAAATCGAGAAAAAACTATAAAGTTTTGTGTTAGGTGTTATACAGTTTCTTTTTAATCGAAACTTATTCGATATTATTACACAGTCAGTGATGTATAAGGGTTTGATAATCTTCAGGAATTCATTACTCAAATAATTTGTAGACTGAAAAGAACTTGACATCTTGAAGGGCTATTGGAAATGTGTTGGCAACATTACTTGTAGGTTACGGGTGCCTTACTTTAATCTATGATATTGATGGCTTTTAGATTAATGAATACAAACAATATCAAGAAATCATATAATTTATTCCTTATCATTTTTTTTGATCCGCATACTTAGGGTATACTGAATCATCTACATAACATGCAAATGTAGGTTAATAATGATTGTCATTGTAATTAGGTAAAAAAGTGGTAATAAACATCGTCGATTGCTTCATCCTTCCGTAACCTTCTACTATTCCGTCAGCAATCATAATTTTAGCAGCATTAGTCTACATTTTTAAAAACATATTTAAAATAATTATTATCACTGTGGTGGCTCTGTAATTTTACTGATATGTATCCGTATCACTGATTCTAAAAGAGTCGGCAAAGTAACAATAATCAACTACCTACACACGGCTCTCTTGAGAAGTTGTTGGGCCAGGCATGACTGTCAAGGACTACAAGAGTGCGAACTGCAGCAGCACGACGGTGTAGGTGGCGACGACGCCGATCACTCGCAGCGGCAGCCTGGCGTCCACCGTGAACAGACCACATGCACTCCACGCGTCGCACTCGCAGGCGCTCACACGCAATACGTTCTTACAGAACCGTGATAATGCCACTGCAACACGACAAAAGGATGGAGGGAATCTTAGGTATCGTCTGCTTCAGACAATATTTTTTTTATTTATCCAACGGACCATTTTACGGACCCTTGAGAGACCCCCAGAGAATTTCGTAAAAATAATGACAATCACGAATGTTTTGAAATATTTTGAATTGATACTCGAATACAGTGCTCTATAGCTCGTCAGTGATATGAACATGCCTCCTACTTAGTCTTATTAAGATTAAACAAAAATCTCACACTCTTGGGTAGTCTTGAGGACAATCAGGGTTGTGGTGTTGGCGAGTCTGATATTGTTGTTCAAACATTGACATTTGCTGCTTACTATGATGATTAAAGTGAAAATCTTCATTATGGAACACACGTAGCGGATGACAGCCAAGTAAATAAGTTCAGAATCAGACAGTTCCTGAAAAAGAGTAGAGAATACGCGAAGCCAAGGTAGCTAAGATTATTGAATGGGATCCCGTGTACGTATTGTATTATAACTTACTTCTGGCATAATGACGTGCGCTTGGACATGTAGCAATGAAAATAAAAATAACTCCAATATGTACACGATTATCTGAAAGAATAAAATGTTTTTATAAAATGCAAAACACTGTTGCGAATAATGAATTATACATATAAAGAAATTATAATAACTTTAAAACTCACTGCAACACCAAAAACGTTTTCGATGACCTTACGAACTTCAAATATTAAATTATACGTTTCAAAAAGCATATTCAATTCTTGTTCTTCAGCTTTCACTGTATTCAAATGTCTTTCAGGAATTGGAAGATTTCCAAACTTCTTAACATGCTCTGACCAAACTTTTAGGTTTTTCGATAGAAAATCAATGAAAAATATGGGATAAATTATATTGATGTCATAATAAACTCTAGCGCACGTGAATACAACGTCAAGAAATTGTGTTATTATACTCAACTGTGGCTCAATGATCATGTTGCTTAGAGCTACTACCAGTTGGCAAGACATCGTTACTCCTATTAACCCCCATATAAGCGGTCTATATTCTTTTGTCTTTATGTTAAATTTTTTGAGTTTCCTTCCGATTTTTTGTGCTTTCAGTAGGATTTCAACTACTAGATGGCTTTTAGTGATACCACAAAATAAATTTGTCACAAATTCAAGAGATATTACTGATTTGTCAACTAGGGTTACTAAATATCTTGTGCTAAATCCACTATAAGTGTTTAATCCTAAATACAATCCATACAAATGTACACTAACAAATGAAATATTTATAATAACTGAAAAAAAAATGTATATTTTTGTGTTAGGTGTGACAAATTTGTCTTTAAGATTGAATTTTGATGAAAAGCACAACTTATTAATAAAAGCGAGTGGATAAATAACTTGATGTATTTCACTATTCACATGGTTGTTTGGTAAATATTCTACTTGTGCAGACATTGTTCTAGAAACGAGGTACCATTCAAAGTGTCTACATACATTGTATTTTAATGTAATTGACTTTTTAATGAGATTACTTGTCTTATAGGAAATTAAAATCCATCTAATACATTAGAGCTCGTATCTAAATGTTTCATGTTTACCTATAATTAAATTTATGCAATAGGTATTTGCTACAATTACATTTCTCAGTCAACATACACCCATCATAATTGTAATTAGGTAGGTAGTGACTTATCACGATTATAAATGCCAAAGTTATCAACAAACAAAAAAAACAAAAGATTTAAGGTTAAATTATTCTATTTATAATCCTAACTCTATCAGGACAAGATATAATGTAAATTATAGCGTTTTTATACCTACCTGGTAGAAAATCCTTTCAACCCTGGAAGAAAATTGCAATAATAGTACTGAACATCAATTTTATTACTTTATTTTGTATTTTAAAAGTATTTACAAATAAATAGGTCTAATCCCATCCAAAAAATCCGTGATCTTCTTTTACTAAGTCAGCTGCTCTTTCAGCCACCATAATAGTAGCAGCATTAGTCTCACCACTGACTTGCTTCGGCATCACACTAGCATCTATAACTCTCAGGTTTCGAATACCGTATACTCTTAGTCTGGGATCAACAACACCATCAACACCCATCTTGCAAGTGCCTATAGTGTGGAAATTACTGCTACACGTAATTAGAACAAAACATCTCCAATAAGCATCAGTTCCATAAACTAAATCATCACATTCTGGTAAAGGATATCGCACTACTTCCGATTTAGCATCTTTAAAATATTTTGCTTGAGTGAGAGCGATGGATTGTTTTACGCCGGCTACTAGGACATCCAGGTCCTCGGGTTCACTAAAGAACCTTGTATATATCAATGGCGCATCATTTGGATCAGAGCTTCTTAACTTCACGACACCTCGAGATTTTGGATGTTCAAGATTTATAAGAGAAAATATGACTTCGCTGAATATAGACTTTTTCAATATAGTTCCGCATATTGACACCTTAAAGTTGAAAGTTAATCTACAAAGAATATACAGAAGTGGGGATGCAGCACCAAAATAGTTGGCAAAATTTTGAATTTCTGGTTGTAAACTACTTGAATCAGTTACTCTGAAGAATCCTTGAACAGCTGGTACGGGAAATGTCCCTATTTCTAAAACGGCTGCCAAAGTTTGCACAGCTGTAAATATATTTCTTTTCCCTGTAACAACCAGAGGTACATAGGCATGGTCGAGCATATTCTGCCCTACTGGAAGATCTGCCCTTAATGTTATGTTGTGTAAACGTAATTCTTCTTTAGGACCAATTCCCGACAACATAAGCAATTTGGGGGAATTGTATGTTCCAGCTGATGATATCACTTCTAAATCAGCATAAAGACTTATTTTGGACCCGGAACTAGTAACCACTTCAACTCCTGTAGCTGTATTGTTGTCATCTATTATTATTTTTGTGACAACCGTATTCTTGAGCACAAATAAATTATCTCTATCTTTTGCTTGGTTCAAGTATGTTAATGCCGTGCTTGTTCTTTTGTTTTCATACACTGTGTACTGCATTTTACCAAAACCTAGGGCGTCAGGCGCATTTGTATCAGTTACTATGTCATATCCTAATTCAGCAAAGGAATCCAACAGCGTTTTTTCTTCTGCAAAGTATGTTTTGTTATCATGGCCAGTAAGCGTGATAGGCCCATCTTGGCCGTGGTACCGTATGTCAGGGCTATTTACGATTTCAGGATCTAGCATAGTTTCAGCTTTTTCAAAGTACTGTAGACAGGTTTCCCAGTACCATAGAGGCTCGTTCCAATTATTAAAATCTGTTCTTTTGCCCCTGTAACGAAATAGAAGTTACAAAAATTTGAAATATTAAAAACTACTTCTTTTTCTCATATCCTAACATAAAAACGCAAACACCTAAACTGATGAGGTAAACTGCTCTACTGAAATCATCAACGATATCAGAAATCGATATAAGAAGAAGACACTCATGTGGTACCAAGTAAGACAGGCTACCTCCTAATACAAAGGCCCTTGCCATTTTTGAATGTACTTAATGTGTTTATGACAATAAACAATTTAAGAATTTTGTATGTTTGAATATTGTTTTTTTGAACTTATAAGCGATAAACATAATCGTCATTTTACCTGGCCCAAACCAAGTGGTTCAGACTGGAGGTGCCGCCCAGCATCTTGCCGGCAGTGAGGATGCACCGCTCCTCGTTCTGAGCCTGGCTCGTGACGCCATCGTCCACGGAGTGGTAGTCCCAGTCTTGAGCTGAGTGCGGGGTTAGCAGGAATAGGGCTGGCACCTGGGTGAAAATGTTTTAGAAAACTTATAATTGCTAAGTAATGCGTAAAAAAATCAAACACAATGTCAGGATGCTGTAGTACCTAACTATGAACAATGTTTTCCACATAATTAAATGTTACACGCATGAAAATTATCGAAGAATCATTTTGTCAAAATTAAAGTTAACAGCAATCGCTTCGTTAATTCTCCAATGCACCAAAGTGTTAATATCTCGATTTAAGAAATGTCAGTCCGTATAAATTTGGCATAAATCGAGATTTAGCACTATATCTTAATTTAATTTATGTTGGTGCAAGTGGCCCTTAGTGATTAATTTCCAGTACGAATACTTTACACGATGTAACAGATTTTATTCATAATTTAACATCATACAATCCTAAAATCGAACTCAAAGCTTCAGTTTTTACAGTATTAGATACATAGGTGCCCTAAAAATGATATTTCAAGACAACTCACAACACCATTAATACACGGGTCGCCGCCAGCCTCAATGACCAGCACGCGCCAGCAAGCGACCTCCTACAACCTGTGCGCCAGCACCGCCCCGGCCGACCCCGCGCCCACTATGATGATGTCGAAGCGGTCTCCATCTGTTTAGACCATAGAGATTTTATTTTATTATCCTCATCATCAGCCAATAATCATCCACTGCTGAACATAGGCCTAGCGATCTCCATCTATTTAGACCATAGAGGTTTTATTGCATTATCCTCATCATCAGCCAATAATCATCCACTGCTGAACATAGGCCAAGGAGCGTCACAACACTCGGTCCTCGGCCGTCCTCATCCAGCCACTACCGGCCCGCCTAAGGTCATCAGTCCAGCAGGCAGGAGGGCGTCCTACGCTGCGTTTGTCTATTCGTGGTCTCCACTTGAGATCTCGTCTACCCCAACGGGTATCGTTAGGGTTGACGAGTAAAGTTCTCGAGTTTATTTTATACAACGCAAAGATGATTGCTGTGACAGTTCACAATTTTCCGAGTTACGCAGAAATATGCGAAATCGGTGTCAAAGTCGAAAGACAACATAATTAATATAGTTTGATATGGAAATCTCTAAAATCGTCAATCGTCGATTGTCTCTCACAGGAATCATCTTTACACCATATTTTTAATCTATCTAAGTGACAAACAGACGGATGGACAGTTAAATGATAGGAGTCCTGTTTAAAATGTTGTGGTACAGAAACCTAAAAACGTAAATGAATAATACTATTAGTAAGTAAATAAACATACTTAATTCAATGAGCAAAAGGCAAAAGAGAAACTACAGAATTCAATTAAACTTGGCGAAATTACCTGAAACTTTCGCATTTTCCGGCCATGAAATAAAAATAGCAGCGTTTAAACGTAAAAAACACAACAACACGCAAACACACAACACTCTACACATTTTGCAATAAAATTAGACAAGACTTTTCAACCAAACCGGTTGACTTAAATAACTTATAAAAAATACATTAAACCCTGTACCTGCTACTTGGTCTTATCAGATTTTTTTAGAACACTATTACCATTTGCGTTAGGTTTTTTAATGACTATTTTAGGAGATAGGCTAATATACAGAGTGGTATTTTACCAGTGATATTCACCTTCGAGTACGGGGCGCATTTAAGACGTGTCAAGAGTTTTGCATCGCGGTCACTCGCATCGCGCTGCCTCAAGAGCGAGCGCGACGGAGAACTCTTATTGTTACGTCTTAACAGCGCCCCGTGCTACAGGGTCTGGTGAATCTATCTATCACACTCCGCACCACCTCAACTTCTGAGGTGTCACTCCCAAAATCGACGATCGAACGAACAAAAAAATCACGCAATAGATGAGATAGAGCAGTGGTAAGTGGAGCTTCGGAAAAACAAAACTGCAGCGCTAACCACGACTCTACGAGTATCTCGCTGTATTCTATTCTATTCTCTGTGGGGGTATAGGTACCTGACTCAAGTGGAACCTTAAGGTCTAAACTGCCTTCCTAAGCTTGGACCACTTTCCACCACGACGCTTAAATTCAAAGAACTCATTGGTACCTACATGTCAGCGCCGGGATTCGAACCCGCATCTCTGGCGTGAGAAGCGGGCGCTTACCCGACTGAACTACCACCGCTCGTTGTATTTAAGCGAGTCGATTATTGCGTGACAATTCTCGCTTGTTCGTTCGTCGATTAAAGAGTGACCCTCCTAGCATTCTTTGTAAGTATGCCAGAATGGTATTTTTTACGCGATTTTAGAGTGGGTCCTATAATGAAAATGTCACTAATAAATTGCTACCCTGTATAATGACTATAATATTGGTGTAACAGGGCTAATTATCCAATGAACTAAATGTCTAGAACTACCGCAATAACTCTTTTAATCTACACGCAAGAGCTACTTTACAAATATTTAGAAATACTACTGGTTTATAAAAATAAAATTTTAGTCTAAGCTGAAAAGAATTTTATTTTCAAATTCATATTCATCAATAGAACTGTTAAACAAAAGTTGTTTATTATTAGGTATTATTATGAGAAACGCTATGTCTACGAATTCAAAAATATTAGTTTGCAATAACTAATACCTTTAAGATCACTTTAAGACCTTCAACTAAAAGTAAAACTTATACACAAAGACAAATAATTACCTATAGTCAGGTTAAGAACTCCAATATACAGTATACTTACGGGTAATTTTATTACACCGAACCTGTTTGGAAACCGTTAAAGATACTTTGGTGATAAGTGTAGGTATACTTCTGCCAAAAACCAACACTTGTAGGCACTTCTTCACCGTTTTATACCCTTCTTCTTCTAGTCCTGTTACTCTCATTTGCAGCTTAGAGCCACATATTTTTATATTGTTCTCTCCGCTTCTTGAGCTGCCTCACTTGGGTACAGGATAGCCGTGCTGTGTTCATCATCATCATAACCCATCACGACCCCACTGTAGAGGCACGGGTCTTCTTCCAATGAAGGAAGAGTTTCAGGCCTAGTCCACCACGCTGGCCTTGTGCGGGTTGGTGGACCCCAACACAAGCATGTCTGTGCTGAGCAATGAAGAAGGAATAAAGAGAATAAACTTTTTTCCTTCGTCATTGGTGCTGAGAGAGTAGTCGGTGGTCAACCTGACTGTCAGATGTTTTGAAGCTGTTCTCTCGGCCTCTGACTAGGATTCTGTGTAAATCACTTGTTATATCACTGATTAATATTTTGACTTCCTACTTGTATGTACAAGCGACATTTTTCAGGAGTTTTTAATAATATTTGTTGTTAACCTAAATAAACACAAGAAACATTATTTGCATAGGTGTACGTTTTGACGTCATGTGATAGTGATATTTTAAATAATTATGTTCAAACATATCTTTAAGCTTAAACTATGTCGTTCATTGTCTTACAACGTGTTGGTTTTTCCAAATCTAATTTTAGTATACCTAAGTAGGTATTATAAGAGGTATGATAAGAACCTAGAATAATTTTATAGACGCTGAAACATCTTCTTTTTTAACAAGACAACTAAAATTAACGGACCCGTGTGACACTTTAGAAGAGTAATCTGAACTTTTCTCCTTTGGCCATTACCAAAATTATCATGAATTTATTCATCACAGCCCACTACGTCCCCAAAGCTTCGTCACACGGGTCTCCTTCCAATGAAGGAAGAGTTTTAGGCCTAGTCCACCACGCTGGCCTTGTGCGGGTTGGTGGACCGCAACACAAGCAATCTTGTGCTGAGAGTTAGTCGGGTAAGTGGGCAACCCGACTGTCAGATGATTTCAAGCTGCCCGAAGGCCTCTCGCCGAAACAGCAACCGGGTCCCTCGACTCCCACGGCTTAACATGCTGTCCGAAGCACGGAAGCGCCCAGAAAACAACAACTTGAAATCGGTCACCCATCCAATAAGTGACCGTACTATGTGTTGGTAAAGTTCAATGATCAGTTGTTTACGATCACTGATGCTAGCTCTACTACAGATGTTGCCAAATCACCAGTTATTAAATTAGACAACCTTAATAATATTTAGATATAAAATGGATATAAACAAGAAAGCAAGATCAAAACACACTGTATCGAGACAGTAAGTCACCAAGATGATAAAGTTACTTAATTTTAGTCACATACTATGGAATGCTACTCGAATGATAAGATGTTCAGATAGTAATGATAGTATAATATGTTTTAATTGTGGGTTCAGTAGAAAATATTTACCCGTTCATGAAAAAATATTTAACCTCTACAAAAAAAAAAATTTTTTCTAACTGAAATCGTGAAATAGTTAGTTAATTAGGGTTTATGTCATTCAGACATAGATTCATATCTTTTTCATGGCTTCAGCTGTGAAGGGCTATGCTGTTTCTCTTCTGATAATAGTTAGCTATTGTCCGCTACTAATAATATTAACTTACTCATCATTTGTAGAATGCACGTGATTATAAAATCATCTACTGTACCAGCAAAGTTGACAGCACAATGATGATGCTGTAATCATAAATAAGATATGTCAGTATTACCGTTAATGTTATGATTGTTTTCTTTTACTCCAATTTATGATGTAATGCAAACACTCATTTACAATATTTACTTACTCTAAAGTAAACAGTAGCATAGTTACTCCATGATGCTATGGGACGGTGACTCTAGACGAAGACAGGGAAATCCAATTAAATATTTACATTGAAGAGATCGCTATCTACCTTCAGATGCGGATCTTGGGGAAGTTGGGGAAGCAACAGTTATCTAACAATTTATACTCTTAATTTACTCAGCTACATAATCTTCCTTGTGACTTGAAATGTGTTTGAACATGTGAGTTACACATGCTTCTAAATATCGATAAGATTTTGGACAGTGCCTGAAGAAAATTCAGAGCAAATTGCAAAAACTACGTATCACTCTGTCGGAGAACCGATAACCGATGGGATGAACGTGTTATGGAGTGGAGACGACGATTAGGCAAACGTAGTGTGGGACGCCCTCCGGCTAGATGGGGTGCCGACTTGCGAAAGGGTGGCTGATTTGAAGATTTGATTCGGAAAGCAGTGGATTGAATCTAGTGACGTGTTTTGGGATTACGGCCACACGGAAGCTTAGACTATGACCCTTTTTATATAGCACCCAGTCAGCCTTTCAAAATTTTAGGGGTGTGGTCACGCAGACTCATCTCATTTTTTTCCATGACACGATAGCAACTGTCTGATAAGACCGAAAGAAACTAAAAATATAAAAGCAAATAAGTAACACTAAGATAGTATTTTGTTACTGTTTGTTTACTTTAGGAAGCTAACACGAGTTTCACGTACTAAGCTACTGAGTGGATTCCGTATGATGACTTTCCTTAACCAAACTAAGAAGTTTTTTTAGGACAAACCAAACAGGACATGGCTTCTTTCATTATTAATTTATGGGCGTAAGTATTTATAAGGATTAGTTATAGTAACTTCTGTTGTTTAGAAAGGTTTTTGATTATAACGTACCTACCTAATTCTATAGACTATAGTTCACTAGAATTTGTATAAGTAAGTCGTATTAGTTTTAAACTTTATCGATAGGGGCGCCTGGTCAACAAGCCGTACAAATTGCAGTGAATCGAATCTTGCGGCTGTGCAAAATCGAGATTTCCCTTCTAGGATGACCGGATGTAATGTATCCAATATTGGATAAATTAGTACAGTTAATAAACCTATGGGGTATTATTGTTCGTCATCCATCATCCATGAACCCAGCAGTTATCAAATCGTGCCACGATTTTGCACTCCGTATCTATCAGATGCAAACAGAATGCTAAAATCACGCAACGAATAAAAATATTACAATATACAGGGAATTTCCGAGCAAATGTTTGTTCTAACGTAAAACGCTGTTTAAATAGTATGAGTTTAAAAGAGCGAAATGGGAAGGAAGGAAGTCATACCGTCTCAGCAGTTTACAGATGTAGGCTGCTAAGAGAATATTTAGGTAGAGCGCTAAAAAAGTAGGGAGATTTAAAAGACTGATAGAATACTTAAGTAGTTAAATAAATTATTTTGTGAAAATATATCATTGATATATCATCGATAAAATTTACTGCTGAAATGGCTAAATACAATTTTTTGTGTGCCGAAGGCAGTAAGCTTAACCAAATCATTTGTGCCGTCTTAAGTAAGTATACAACAGTTTTCTCTTCTAAGCAATCGATTATCAATAACTTGACCATCGACACGTGAAATATCATTCAGTGGAATAACATAAGCTTTTGTTTCAGTAAACTTGCCAATGTTGGCATACGGGTCAGCTATTGGTTGGATGTCTCCAATGACTCTACTCCTCCAATCAGACCAGTCGCCCAGGGGCACTCCACTCACTGACCAGGAGATCTCGTGGATGGCGTCAGCTGCTTACTTCACTTCCATTCCCGCCAACTTCTTGTTTGCTTACTTGGCTGACAGGTTCGGAAGGAAGATCTCTATGCTGATTTGCTCATCACAATTTGTGGTAAGTAGTTTACTTATTAAGGCTGCTTTACAGATATGTGCTATGCAGTTATACTGCGGTGGCTTATTAGATCAATTGCTTATTTAACGCCGAGTTGCACAATGGTACATTGAAACTAACGTAGACCTTAATTCTTGTTGTAGGTCTTTTCGACCCGTATACTCTGTAAAAGCAAGAGAGCAAAATATCTTACATTTACAAATACCTTAATTTAAAGTAACTTTGTACAACTGGGCGTCTCAGAGAGACGACACTCACGAGCAATGAAGTAGTTCCACATGCCATTGAATTATTGCATATGCCACTGGACGTGCTTGTATTTAGATACTTATTTTATGCCCTATTGACAATCGATTACCGATTATGCGTTCAATAATGTAATCTTTACCTTCTTCTTGCAGTGCTGCTGGTTGGTCATGCTCTCTTCCATGGAGACCTGGGCGCTGGTGCTGGCTCGAGCCCTGGTGGGCACCGGCATGGCGGGCTGCTACGTCATCACGCCGCTCTACGTCAAGGAGATCAGCGAGAACTGCATCCGAGGGGCTTTGGCTAGCTTGGTAAGACTGTTTTCTTGGTCGACTTCAAATAACACCAGGTATAATACTAGGTCCTAGGTCCATAAATTTTATACGGGATGGATTCCGAGGCACCACTGAAGGCCTATAATTATTATGTAGACATGTCCTGTAAGTATTTCCTGCTTTTTCAGTAAGACTCAGCGGCTTCATGAACTCTAGGCCGTGTTTCGTTTTGAACACCATAGTTATAGAAAAGGGGAGGGCAACCACTGCTCATTCGCCAATGCGACCTAAAAGATCTATTATATTGAACACCATAAGAAAATACACTACCTCTATAGCCTCCATATTTTCTTCAACAGATGATCCTGAACCAAACCCTGGGGACGCTGTTGCTATATGTGCTGGGGGACGTGCTGAGCTACCGAACGTGTCTGCTGGCGTGCCTCGCTGTGCCTGCCGCCCATCTGCTGTTGTTCGTGATGATGCCCGAATCTCCCGCCTTTCTTGTCAGAAACGGTGATATTAAAGTAAGTGTACCTAGATGACGTTTTGGATCTTTTTACAGAATAAATTGCAATACTTACTTACTTACTTACTTATTCCCAATCTCCGCTGGGGAGCAAAGGGCCGAAGTGAAGCGCCGCCATTCTTTACGATCTTGGGCCAGCTCAGAGACATCCGCCCAAGACATCCCCGCCTGGCCCATTTCCTTGTTCACAGAGCGCTGCCATGTCTCTCGCGGTCTGCCGAGTCTTCGTTTACCGCCCTCGGGGTGCCATGTCAGCGCTTCCTTTGGGACGTCTTCAATAAATTGCAATGCAAGAATCAATATACCTATCGATATGATATCGATTGAAATTCTGTGTGAGAGATGATCCATCTTGACAAAAGTTATGAGAAGATATATTATGCTTAAGTATACCTGATGTTAATATTTATTTTAGCATTTTACCTTGTACTTTGTGGCTAATAAGTTTAATAATAACAATGAATTGTATTAAAATTATAGGAAGGAACCAAAGTAATGGCATGGCTGCGCTGTCGAAGCGAGAGCGACCCTTCAGTTCAGCTTGAGATCAACACCATAAGGAAAGAACTGGAACAGGAAAGCGGTAGCAAGAAATTTGCCCTGCGAGGAATTTGTAAGTACCTTTTTGCTGTCGTCTTAACTTGTTAGCTGCCTATCAGAGGATCTATCCAAGATACAAACACATTTTTGGCCAAACAAGCTGTTAAAAATAATTGAAATACTCTTGAACGATCAAGCTATAAAATTATATTTTTCCTTTCAGTGGCTGACAAAATTCTGTTCAGAGCTTTCCGTATTGCAATGGTACTGACATTGGCAAGAGAGATATGCGGTGCAGTGCCAGTGCTGAACTATGCTGGCGACATCTTCAGGATGACTTCAGAAGGTGGATCTGGCCTGCAGATAACCCCCAACCAACAAGCCATGGTGCTAGGAGTGTTCCAAGTAGCTGGATCTGCTGTGGCATCAAGCTTTGTGGAGAAGACAGGAAGAAAGGTATGAGATTACTTTATTATTCTTTTTTAAAAATATTTTAAATGGTAGGTATTCACCTTATTAATATCGATCATTATCAAACTAGATTTATTGACCTTTTATTTAATACGTGCTATTTATGATGGTCATACATACTTACTACTCTCTATCTCTACATTACTGTATCTTGGCTAACCAAATTTAAATAAAAAAAATCAATATCTAATTCAGATTTTAATTTCAGGTGTTGCTCATCTCTACCAGCACCGTGTTTGGAGTGAGCATGCTCGGTCTCTCTTCTTGGTTCCTGCTGAGAACTCTTGGAATCGACGCTCCCAGCTGGCTCCCTATTGGCTCGCTGTGGCTCTGCATCTTCTGCAACGGCTGTGGCTTACAACCAGTGTCGATTGTCATCGTCAGCGAGCTGTTTTCTTTCCAAGTAAGTACCTGCCTTGGAGTCCCAATTAATATTAGTTTGGCGTTTGAATAGAGTTAGGTACTTTATAGAAAACTATAGAAGAATTACGATCACAATACAAGAATCCTAACTTCTACGTATAATAAACCCCATAAACTTACTTTCATATTAATAATGTATAAACCAACCAGCCAACAACATTTTAATTTGAAATACTATTTTCCTTTCAGTACCGAAGCACTGTCTCCGCTATAACGTCCTCTACTGGATGCTTCGCTGACTTCATCCAAATGCTTCTGTTCAAACCTCTGGCGTCGCTAGTCGGAATCCATACACTGTTCTACGGTTTTGCCGGAATCTGCTTCGCCCACTCTTTGTACGTCACCTTTGTGGTACCTGAGACTAAGCTGAGGAACTTGGAGGAAATCTACCATAGACTGAAGACCAGAGCGGAAATCGAGGAAGATGAAAAAGTACTTAAAATTAAGGAGCTTGGTGCTGTTGTGTAAATATTTTTTGTTCGATTAGTTTGCATCAATGAAGTTTTTGATGTTATTGTTATTTAATTTATTATGATAAAGATCTTGTTGTTTGTATTAGTAGTAGGTAAACAAATTTTGTGAGAGAGAAATTTCAATTGACTGATGATATTGAATAAAATACACATAAACTAAAACAGATTTTTATTTTATTTTAACAGCTAAATAATTAATACTTTATAATTAAGTATTTACTTTAATTTTCAGTGCATGCAATCGGCTTAAAATTTAATTGAATGATTTTGTCGGCAACAGCATAGATAGGTTCATTTATTTTATTAAAAGTCATATCCGTTAGTGTTCTTAAATCGGATACTTTTTGCAAATTAAATTTATATTTATTGTACACATAAACACCATCATTTGAACCAACAAATGCATTTCCATTTGTATCTGTAGTTAAAAAGTCAACATCATAATGTTCATGTATATTGATGGCTCTTGTTCCAACCTTTACCCTGAACAAAGTTCTGTTGTGAGTAAACAGAATGTTATCATCATTATCAATAACAAATGAATCCACCACACTTTCATGCAATTCTGGCAGAAGCACACCATCATTTTCGTATTTGAATGTTTGTCTTCTATGGTTAGTGTAGTATAATATATCTTTGAAGAATAGACACACAATATTGTCATTAACACCAGGAAGTTTCACGGGCACTTTTTTATCATTTAATGTGTAAATACCATCTGATCCGCCAATGTAGACTACGTTATTAGTTTGGTCAACAGCTATGGTTCTTGCATTTTTGATTCCATCAATGACACCGGCTTCCCGATTTCCAACAGTGACGTAGCCAGCTGAACTACTTGGAGGTCTACTAATTAGATTGTATGTAAAATAAATAGTATGATCGTTCTGATTGTAGACCAAATCACGTATCCTGTTTATACCTTCTTTCAAAACTGAAAGCTCTGCGTATCTGTTTCCGAAAGTCACTCCTGTGCACTTTTTATCTCCCAAAGAAACTGTTTTGAATATAGAGAAGAGTAAAATGATTGCTTCTTTCATCTTGTGATCATAATATTTCTTCAACCACAAGATTTAAAATGAATTCTGTAAGGAAATTTTACATGATGAATAAAATATTAATCATATTGAATAAATAATAATTGTATTATAATGTGTACCAGAAAAATCATAAATAACTTTACCTTATTATTATAATGTAGCAGGTAGCTAAATGTAATCCAATAAGGTATTGATAATTAATTCACGATTTAACAAATTACAATACGACTATATTTAACCCACTCTCGAGTCAATACTACTACACAATTACACAAACATAATATTTAGAAAATAATCTCAGTGAGACTAGTTCAAGATCATCACTTTATCAATGTTTGTTTATTAATTAATATTTCCTCGAGTCAAGTTGAAGGTAAAGATCAGATAAGAGACCAAACCATACCAAATGACCTTTATTTTATTACTATTGATAAGCATTAAAGTAACATAACATAGGTAAGTACATAGACATATTTTTAAGTACTTACAGAATTATTGAAACAAGTTATGTTTAGTACCGTTAAGAAAATAAATGTGGTTTTTTTTTCAGATATTTTCATTAAAGTCCATGATGTTTTACCCAAATCACCTGATTGTTTTAAAAGTAAAACTGGCTCGCTATTTTCACGTCTAGATTTTTTTATAACAGTGCAAACTGCAGCAGCACGACGGTGTAGGTGGCGACGACGCCGATCACTCGCAGCGGCAGCCTGGCGTCCACCGTGAACAGACCACATGCACTCCAAGCGTCGTATTCGCATCCACTCACACGCAACACGTTCTTACAGAATCTCGACACTGCCACTGCAACATAAAACATGTTAAGACATTAAAATCATAAATCCTTAATCTCATCCATGCTGGTGAGGATTTGGAAGTAAGGCCCAAGGTTCTAATAGACTATTCGAGATTTTATTTGTCCTGTCAGTAAAAGGTGTATGTAAACACAATTTAATTCAGAGAGAATTATTCTGGTATTTGCTTACACACGAATAAGCACCGTACATGTTGAGGAGTACCAATAAATAATAATCAGTAATAATCATCTACAATAAAATGTGTCTTTTTTTTCATGCAATACATTAAACGTGATTGGTGCCTCCTTTTAAGCAGAGCCTGTGACTGAAAACACCGCTCTTCCTTCTTACAGCTATGTATGGTCATAATAAACAATAACTAGGTAAACAATATTGGGAATCTTACAATCTTTGTTACACTTTAACACTATCAATGTTGTTGTGTTGGCATTCCTGATGTTCGTGTCCAAACATTCACATTTAGTGCTCAGTATTATGATTAGAGTGAAGATCTTCATGACCCAACACATATAACGAACGACTATTAAGTAAATCATTTCTGTTCCGGTATAGTCCTGAAAATTAAGAATAACTTGGTCTTATAAATAAAATAAACGATAAAGAATTTGAATGATACCTGATGAAGAGTGTTCTGATCTTACTATTGGCATTATAACATGCGCTTGAACATGTAGCAAAGAAAATAAAAATAGTTCAACTATGTACACGAGAACCTGAAATGAAAATCAATGTTTAGGTAACGAATTGTATTATTTTGCAATGTAACTATAAAACATATTTATCATGATCAAAATTACTTACAGCCAAACCAAAGACTTTCTCTATTATCTTTAGAACTTTAAAAACTAATCTGTATGTCTCAAAAAGCTTTTCCAGATCCGGAGTTTCCTTATCACGTGTTATGTCTTCTTCAACTTTCAAATTTGCAAATTTTTCGACGTGTTTCGACCAAATTTTTAAATTGTTTGATAGAAAATCAATAAAATATATGGGGTAAATCATGTTAATGTCATAGAAGAACCTAGAAGATGTGAACACTAGGTCTTGAAACTGTGTTATTATGCTTTGTTGGGGAGCGATGATCATGTTGCTTAGCGCCGTTACCAGTTGACATATCATTGTTGCAAAAATCAAGCCCCATATAAACGGTCGATATTCTCTTTTATCCTGGTCTAGTACCACCAAATTTCTTCCTATCTCTTGTACTTTTAATAGAATGAGAACAACTAAATGGCTTCTGAAAACACCTATAAATAAATTCGATACAAACTCTAGAGTGATGGTTGATTTATCAACTATTAGTATGAACACTCTTGCTGTAGACGCTTGTCTATTTGCTAATTCTAAGAACAACTGAGTTAAATGTACACTAACAAAAAAAACGTTTGCAAAAACAGAAATCACGATGTAAACTTTAGAATTAGGTGTGATGAAATTGTCTCTCAGATTGAATTTAGACGAAAAACTTAATTCATTAGTGAATGCGAGGGGTTTAATAACTTGTTGGATTTCACTATCCACATTGTTATTTAGTAAATATTCCGCTGGGGCTACCATCTTTGTGATAACAATTACTGGAGGTAACCGTGGCACGGTTGCTAATGCAAGCGTGTGTAACACAAACGTCTACAATTTAATCAATATAAAACCTAATACATTAGTAGTAGCATAAATTACAGGAGGCGACCTTCAGAATCAATGTAATCAAAAGTCGGAACTAATATAGAATTCATTAGGTTTCAATATTTACATGATGCTGTACAAACATGATATAAAATAATATATACGTATTATGTATGTAAAATAATAACTTATAAATGAGTCACAGGGGTTGCTGTTGCTGGATTATATGGCTTACGTTCGAATACCGACGACTATTTTCATCCAAATTGGTATGAATAGA
Source organism: Plutella xylostella (assembly GCF_932276165.1). Lineage (NCBI taxonomy): Eukaryota > Metazoa > Arthropoda > Insecta > Lepidoptera > Plutellidae > Plutella > Plutella xylostella. Next base: position 7,137,635 of record NC_064000.1, on the reverse strand, counting down.
GTATCATTAATTAATCAATCAAGTAAGTACTTAAGTACTTACTGAGCAACTAAAAATCAAGAAAACAATAATATTAGTACCTACAAAGGTTCCAATTCCACTCGACAGAGCCACGTACCTACACTGGAGTACAATTTTATATTGGTATATCTTTCCATATCAAGAACGAAAAATTTACCTCCATCTTGATCGCCAAGTGGCAAATGTCTCAATAACGCATTCTTCTATATATTATGACTAGCTTTTAATTTTGTAATTTTATTATTAATGGTATGCATGCACCAAATAGTCATGTAATAATATTTGTACGCCCCCAAAGGGCAGGATGTAGCTGTACTTATAATTTGTAATAACTTGCCATTTACCTACATTCATGCAAATAAAAATATTCTATTCTATTCTATTCTATTCTCTTTTCGTGTTGGTGGCGATTGGCAGACCACTAGAGGATGTGCAAATCAAAGCTAGCTTTAGAAAAGTACTTAAATGTCCCTTGGATTAGCTTCAGTCTCTGACGGCACAGGGTTCTCTGATACTATGTGATGACGTCACTTCAGGAGGCTCCTGTCATGAGCACCAATAATAATGAAACGGCCGTACGAGATACCCTAACGGTATAATAATTGGAATCGTCCGAATTGGGCTTCTGAGGACTTCATAATAATATTATGCTAAAACTGTGAGTACTGAGTAAAATAAAACTAGAGTATAGTTGTAAGATTTTTAGTTCACTCTCTTGTGTGAGATGTTTTCTTCAACCTGCTAATAATCTTCTTTGAATTTTTCGAAGTTTTTTGTCGTATTGTTTTGGTCTCTTTCAAGAGATCTATCATCTCCCCAATATCTCCATAAAAAGCATCTTTGTCTGATCCATCTCTCCTTGGGTCCATAGGGGGTGTATTGTAAGATTTGCCTGAAGGTGAATCAAAAATACAAACCAATAGCTGACCAAACAAACATAGCAATAGGAAAAACACAAATGTTTCTACAGATATTGAATCAATTTTATGTATCGCTCGCTGTATGTGAATTAATATCCTCATAATTTTCTAATATTCACTTATTTACAATGTCCATTATTTGTAATACTGTGTAATACTTTGTCCATCAAACAAAATAAAATAACACAGAGCAGGGGGGGGTCAGTGCCTTAATGGCTGAACTTTTAGTAGAAGGTAGCGCCATCTCTTTATGTTACTCTAAATACCAAAAAAGATGTAAGATGGCGTTATGAGCAAGACCCTAGAACAATAACAAGACACATACATAAGTAGGATTTGAATGTTAACATTGTCATGATCTATGGCTATTATGAAGAAATTGCGTGTCAGTGTCAGTCCAGTTGTCTTACAATGTCTCGCAAATAACATTTTTGTAATAAAAGCCTATACTCTCGGTATATCGTTATTTATAAATTTTATATAGGGTAACGTAACGTACCTAGGGACATTTTCGACTACCCCAACTTTGAATGAAGCTATCACAGCGTACAACTAAGATATTAATGTGAAATTTTCTTTATTCGGTAGGATATATAATCTATTATCACTAGTATTTGTGCTAAATCTTTAGTGCGGCCAGTTTTTATTAAATTAAGATAAAAGTAAAAATGCTTGTTTTGACCCAAGGTACGTTACACGTTTGTACCTTGGGACACTGTTTCTTATAGCTTTGTACTATGGAAAATGCAAACTTCTAAATAACGCCTTATATCTCTGTTCTTATTGATTTACTGCATCTCTCTTCTGTCTAGTTTCACTCTGGCACTAATAAGAACAGAGATATAAGGCGTTATTTAGATGTTTGCATTTTCCATAGTACAAATCCATAGGAAACAGTGTCCCAAGGTACAAATTTAATCGTGTCCCAAGGTACAAAAAAGCAATATTTAACCAAAATTTAAATATGTTTATTTTTAATTAATAGGAATCTTTCAAATAATTCCCATGTCATAAAATTAAATAACTCAAAAGTTATACGTGACATCCATGTCTTTATTTTGAGCATGCCTCAATGAGATAAAGCAACACAAAAAACTATACAAAAGCTACATTTGACTCCAAAAAACTTCATATTGTCTTCACCACACACTCGATGCTGGTATGATCACGAGACTCACTAGTTTTGCCAAGCGAGTAAAATACTATGCCTAGGGTAGAATTTTAATGAGTTTATTTAGCCGGTTTTTAAATTACAATCAATGTCCCGAGGTACAAGCGCCCCAAGGTACGTTACGTTACCCTACCTACAAATAAAAATAAACATGGTGTGTCAAGAAAAAGCATATTTATCCGCAAAAAGTGTTTTTATGAAATTCTTGTGACCTGACAGATTCCATATGGATCCAGGTTCCATGTGGTTCCACGGGAACCGAGCTGAAATGGCGGCACTGGCAAAGAGCGATCGACATCTTCATATCCGCTGAAGATTAAAATACAATGTGTACCAAACTGATAAATGTCGGCAAAGATTTGCCTCGCGAGGATAAATGATGCACTATTGGACGAAATGACTTTATTACCACAAGTGACAAGATTTGCTTCTCGTGGGAAACATAAACTAGCAAAACATGAATTGGTATTCATGGTGAAAGGAATAAAAAAGGAATACACACACCCACTTGCATATTATTTTACAAGTGACATGAACAAAACTGAACTGAAACATTGTTATATGCGAGGTAATAAAGAATTATATACCTAATAATTAGTTTTTTATTTATTGTTGCATGTAGGTAGGTACATAAATAGATTGATCTTACATTTAGCTAATAAATGTAATAACTGTTGTGTGGTGTAACTACGTTAAGGCAAATATGTCTTATATCTTTATAGATTGAAGTTAATAGCCGGATCCCCGCCAGACGATCCAACGCGATCCGATCGCGCGATCCAAGGAATCTTACATACTAAACTTCTTGGATCGGGCGATCGGATCGCATTGGATCGTTTGGTGGAGATCCGGCTATTAACTTGTGATAACAATATCTATACATATATACAGGGTGTCCCAACAGGGCACCCTGTATGTATGTACAATGAGGCTGAGAAATATAAAGAGATGGTGCTGTTCAGTATGACGTATAGAGAATGACAAAAAACTCCTCGAGAGTGCACTCTTTTCACAATTGTTTATTTTTTCTCTATGACACAGAGTAGGTAATTTATAAAATAATGCATGGATCATGGATTATTACGTCATTACACCATTTTCCCAACATTTTCCAGGGGCCCAGGGGCAAAGACATGGGTGACACTTTAAAATTGTACGTTATTATTTAGGTAGTAGGCAAGGACTTTGTAGTAGGTCTATGTTTAGGAATATGGTGTTCTGTGGTTATTATTTATGGCAGGTAAGAGCCTTTTGGCGACTTAGGTCTATCAGCAAAAATGACTAGGTATAAAAATGGCTAGAACGTGGATATTGTCAAGAAAGAAAATTGGATTAGGATTGATGAAAGTAGGACCCAAGAGGACCATATTTTTGACAACTCGACTTTTCTACCCGCTCCTTACCCGCTCTATAATCCTTCTGGTTTTATCCACTCAATCTGAATTTTCTCCACTTTACAATACGTTACTTCATTGCATCTTAATTGCTTCCATGGGTTATCGAGATGTTTGTTTGTTTGTCCTCCGCACGCCGTCACCGTTGCGATGCCGATGCCGTCACGTCACGAGAACGAGATTATTTCAGGCCGAGTTTATGTAATACAAAATGCCTATTTAGGCAGCTAGAGTCCGCGTACAGTGTCTCGAGCATAGGATTCGATACTATTTTCGAATCTACACGAAGGGTCACTTTTACCAAACGCTAAACGTATTCAAATCAAATTTTAAATACATTTTGTACTAACTGACAGACGTATGACAGGCTACTAAATACGTTTAGCGTTTGGTGAAATTCCACCTAACATATGGAAAAAACAAATGTCACTTTTGGAACTAACTTTGCCTTACATTTTGACAGTGACAGTTGACGATACGCAACGTTAACGGAGGATCGAAACTTGTGCTCACGACTCAGGCCAGGTTAGTTCTCGATTTTGCCACTGGTGGCGCGGACTCTACTGGGTAGGGAAATAGGTACTACAACAATATCTATAAGTATCTTTGCAAAATTATAACACCAGATTATACTATAAAATGATTTTATTTCATACATCGTGTTAAATACATTAGTCGGGTCGTATACAAAGTATTCAAGATTATGGAGTAATACAAAAGACTATTAATCTTACAGAATTCTATTTCTATATTTAAAATGATTTATATACTTAGGCAATTATGTTTCTTTTACGGTCATATTCTACAAAGGTAGGCAATACGTAGGTAGGTAGTTAAGTATAATTTTTAGCACAAAGTCTTACAAAGTTCGTCAACTTACATGAACGTACACAATACACTATTTTTTTATTTTTGACGCTCTTTGAATATACAATTTCTAATCGAGATTATTATGATAATTATGATCAACATAACAATTATAGACAGAAGATAGACACACAAATTAAATACTTATTACTAAACGTTCACCAATTTTTTTTAACCCCTGTATTCATAGAACTAGGTAGACTAGGTACTTAATAGACTTTAGTGATGGACGCAGAGTTAAAACTCACTGGTTTGAGAATTATTTCTTCTTCTTCTTTCGTCAATGAACATACGATTTTTTTTATTTGTCCTGACTAAAAAGAGGCTTTGATACCATTCTGGTTGGCCAGGAGTAAGTCTTCCCATGTGTGATCATCTGTAAGCTCTGTGAATACGGGGGTTAGTTTAAATAAGAATTTTATGAGATTTCTAAATCCTAAACATAACTATGGAAATAAATTATTAAATGCAAGAAAATAATACAACAAAGTAACAAGACCAGCTACCATACCATCATCTACTTAAAACTATTATTTAATATTTTAACGATTCACAATATTGTCAATGAAAGCCAAGCTTAGCTTCAATTTCTCCATAGTCGGTTAGATTGTAACCAGGGAAAGGTTGATCAATTATACGTCATCTCCATATTAAATTCTTGACGGATGTGTCAAAAGTGAAGCAATAATCCCTAGTTATGCTCTAACCAATTGTAGCGAAATTGGCACTTACTGTCTTAAATGACGTAACTTGTGTGGATTTGATAGATTAGCAGCTTACGATATTGGCAGATGGTGGCACGGGCACAGATACAGGTCACAGGGTTATTTAAATATAATAACTCTCCACAAACATGTTTCTTTAAGAACGAAATAAATAAATAGAAGTCTTTTAGATACATTTCACTAATTATTTACAAAGACTTAGCTAACCTACATAAGAGAATAAATAAGTCAATAAATAAACAGTCAAAACTTACACTAACTAAATAATTATTGTTAAAATCACCGTTCCTTGGAAATCATCCACATAACGAATAAGATTATATTTCATCTATTCGATTACGGAACCCAAAAAAGTATAGCAAGCCCTCATCCAGTTTTTTTGGGAAACACCGAAATTTTTGTACTGCATTTTTTCATTATCATTACAATGAATAAGTTAGATACACGATTAATGGAAGACAAACGATTTATATTTTACATCTGTTTCGAATTGTTAGTACTTATTTTGTATAAAAGGAAATCGTTTAATTAACTACACACATTAATTAATATGGTTGGCACTAATAATTTATCGAGTTAGGTAATTATAACCTTAACAAATTGAATTGATATGGATTATGGAATGAAATATTGCCTTTTGATTAACAGGAATTGGTTCTGGTCGGTTTCAAATATAAATGTAAAGGACATATCCGAGTTACCTACCAGATAGATAATTATGACTGCACTGTCAACATCATTATTTCATAGGAGGTATAGGTACCTATAAATTATAATATTTTTTTCCAAAGTTATAAACCACCTGTGCCCCAATAGGCGTAAATGACTAATTCCAGATTTTGTTTCTATCGGTAGAGATAGTTTTTGGGCTCCTCTGCAATCGGTTCCGCGCAAGTGCCAAGGTGCTTCATCTGGACGAGACTTCTGTAAAAATATTAAACGTAAATCAGAAAGAATCTTTAAATGACAATCATCAAAACCATTTAGTCTTCATCGTCAATATTATCAGTGTGATTGTCCTATTAGCATCTCCTTTTTCACAATGTGTCTGAGATGTCGTTTGATCATCCAGTAGATGGTTGGCATTCCTATGAAGCCTTAATCAATGGATAAAGGCGGGAGGTGGGAGAGGCCACACAGTCTTTGGGCGTGGATGGAACCACTCAGGTACTAGGCAAACATGAAACCATGGAGTGCTTACCTAGACCTGCAGTTCTCCATCTCGAGGAAGCACTTGTTGGAGTAAGTCTTGTCGTCGGTGCCACACACGGGGTCGTACTCGGGAGGGCATACCCGAGCGCAGCCTGAGTACTGGAAGCGAGCCAGGCAGCGCTTCAGTGGCACGACGAAAACGTGTTTTCTGTAAATAAAATGATACCCATCACATACCCATATTAGAAGAGAAGACTATAAAATGAGTTTTGAGATATTTCCGATAAAATTTAAATATCTAAGGGTCTGACAAACACTGCAGAAGCTGGTCTAGGTTTTGTTGCAGTGATGAAAGGATTAACTTATCAGAATAGCTGACTGCTCAGGGAGTAGTTGCTACGTGTCTCCGGGAACCACAGAGAAATATAATCTTCAAAAGTACTTTAAAAATTTAAATCCATGGAAAGCATTTAGAGACTATCAATTACGCCATCTGGTCGCTGTACGTCTGGACACTAAATAATAAATGCCTTACTAAATACCTGCGAATTTTCGTAAATATCCACTCACCCACAATTCTCCTTCTTCATGATACACTCGTTCTTGTAGAACCTATTGTCAGACCCGCAGACGAAGGCGGGCGTGTCGGGGCAGGTCTCGTGGCACAGCGCCGTGGTGCGGCAGTGAGACGCCGACACCGCCACCACGTGCTGCCCGCAGGTGAGGCGACGCAGCTCGCATTCGGACCTGGACAAGGCATACTTTCAAATTGCAGTTGCGGATTATGGTGTTGTATTTGGTGAAATGGAAGGTATAAATTAATAATTGTGAATTGGTTATTTGTGGATTGGCCAGTTATGAAAATGATGATTTGTAAATTGACCTTTACAGCAGCGGAATAAAGAATAGGTATCTAGACGAAAAGCAATTTTTAAGAAACAAGATTTCTATAAGTAACAGAAGAGCTTTTTTTTCAAGAGTAGGACAAGGCTTGTATCTCTGTCGTTAATTTCCTCAGTTTATATACATACCTACTTATTCAATTTTATTTATTTATTTATTTTTTACTTACTTGTATACATTGCCATCAGATCCGCACACGGGCTGCTCCACGGTGTTGTCGCAGTCTTCGTTGCAGTCGATTTCCAGTTTGGGGAGCAAAGTGCAGTTGCCGAAGTGAGCTAGCTGGACGCCCTTCCTGTAAATTTATAGTGTTAGGTTTATTATTTTTGCTCAAGGATTATGATGAGAAAATTGTACGTATATGTATATTTTATTTTAAATGCTTTTAGAAGAAGCAGTTTTCGTTTTTAAGTATTACAAAAAACTCAACGGAAAGAAGATCAGGAGTTGCCTAGAAAACGACTAATCAAACTGTAACAACGAGTTTGATTGTGATACCCAGCCTAGGTAATTTTAAAACTGTTGTAGGTATTTATTTCAATGTTACTACTTTAATAGTTGGCTCAACGTTTTTGTCTACGTGTATTAGGAGAAACAAGCAAAATTTTACATCTCACTCACACTCAACATGGCACAATAAAACTACTAGAGATAGACGATACTCACAGGCAAGTGGCGACCTTCAGGTGGCAAGGGTTGGTGTAGACGTTGGCGTCAGTGCCGCACACGGGGTCCGACTCGACGGGACACTTCACCTTCAAGCACTTGTTCATCTTGGACCTGCACTTCTCCATATCCACCTTCTTGACGATCTTCCTGTTGCTTACACTGAAATTAATAAAACCAGTTTTTAAGTTACTTTCACGTAGGTATTGTTTCATATGGATTCAACTTTTTATTGTTTAAAATAAAAAGTTAAAAACAGGCCAAGTTGTAGTCGACATGATAAACGACATGGTACCATGCTAAATTATACAGGGTGTTGAAAAAAGCCGAAACCTACATGTGCAATTGTGCAGCATGTCTTTCGCAGAATCTTTTTGCAACATCCTCTATTTCCATCTTTTCAAACACGATTCATCGTAGTTATCACGGTGTGGTGAACAAAAGAAGCCTCCTCGTTTTAAGAATCAGTTGTTTCTTTATATACGACTGTAGCAGCACACGCAGTCAGAAACAAACGCTACACCATGCACAGATAATATAACAATGCAACAAACATCGTAACTATTTTTATAGTAGAAAGCATCGAATTTTTCACCGATAGGCTAAAAAAAGTTCCAGGTGTATGCCATCTATTTTCTCTCCCACACAATATTTACATCCTCTTACCCGCAATTAAGCATCTTCATCTCGCACTCGTTCCTGTAGATGTTCTCGTCCGACCCGCAGACCAGCTTCTCCTTCTGTCCGGAGCAGTCCGTGGCGCACGCCTCGCCGCCCGACGTGCGCTCTTGAGACACGCAGAATGCCATTGGCACTTCGAACACGTGTTTGCTGGAAATTGAGATGTGGTTTGTTTATTGATTTGATGGTGAAAATAAGGAGGAGCAAGCAGGCCAACTTGAAAAAAATTATGCCATTAAGAGTAAACCGGTACAGGATATTTTCCAATTTGGTGACAGAATAGAATTCATCTGAGAACAAAGCTGTAAAATATCAAAATCGTACAGAGATTCGACTGCATATCACTTGGTGACTTTCTATTCTTTCTGTGCTGCTATCGCCAAAGATATTATATTATTTGGCTATCGTACCACCGCTAAAACATTTGCCAAATATCTGTCAGATTCATATAAGTTACGTCAGATTTCACTTCGTTACGTACGTTACGTACTGAGGTTAGTATTTTTTTTCTCTTTAGTAACCCGCTGGCCTCAAGACTGTTGGTGTACTTTGGTCACAGGCCTATCCTTATGATAATCATGAATCACCTACCCGCAGTTAGTAGCCTTCATCCGACACGCGTTGGCGTACAGCTTCCCGTCGGAGCCGCAGGTCGGGCGAGCCACGCGCCAGCACGACTCGCGGCAGTGGCGCATCGTCTGGCAGTGCTACTACTGTACTCTATACTTTTGACATACATTCAGCCAGCATCCAGAGACCTAAACCTAAGGCGATCACACAGAAGAGATGTGAGAATCCGCGACGCAAAACATACAGAAGAGACTGGACGTCCCCTCTTTTCTCTTCATCACATGCCAACCCAATAACATGATGATCACTTCTGTCACCCACCCGCAGTTAGTAGCCTTCATCCGACACGCGTTGGCGTACAGTTTGCCGTCGGAGCCGCAGGTGGGCCGAGCCACGCGCCAGCACGACTCGCGGCAGTGGCGCGTCGTCTGGCAGTGCTTCTTGCTGGTGCGGACCACGCCTTGCCTGGAAATTTCAGGTTTTGTTTTGAGATTTGGGTAACTTGAAGTATTGCTGTAAAGCTGTAGTCCAGGGGAATTGCTTTAAGACAGTACTGGCCCTGTAGCACAGGGCGCTATTAAGATGTGACAAAAGTTCTCAGTCGCGTTCGCTCTTGAGGCTGCGCCATGTGAGTGAGCGCGATGCAAAACTTTTGTCACGTCTTAAATGCGCCCCGGACTAGCCCATCAGATCGATTTTCTTCCAATTTAAAATCTATATCTGATGCTCCAGGATATTCTAGCCAAGGTAGCGTATGCCCCTTTTAAATGGCAGCATGATTTTAATAAAATATTATGGATAAGAGATTTTTTGATCTTTTGACTACAATCTACTAAGTAAACTAACAAGTAGGTAAATTGTCAATATTCACACCCATCTATTTTACTTTTATCATCAATTGTTAAAAAAGTACCAGGCACCCATAACTCACCCGCAAGTCAGCAGCTTCATCTGGCAGGTGTTCTTGTATACGTTCCCGTCAGACCCGCAGATGGGGCCGTCGAGCGGCGCCTGCGAGCAGTCTACAGGGCAGTTCTCGCGGTGCGCGCTGATGTTGTTGCAGGCACCCAGATGGGAGAGACCGATGCCTACCCTGGGGATTTAGGAAACAGTTAACGAATTAGTAGGTAGCTGTAGATATTGACACAGAGGTAAGATTTTCTGAAAGCACCTCAGGCACCCAGTCTGTGGCAACTTCGTTCTTCAAACACAAATGTATGGAGTTTGGATAACGTTTTATGGCAGAATCATGGCACCGTTTGTAGCACTGTCAAAATATAAAAAATATGTAAAGTCATGATAAAGTCGAATTTAAAACAATAGTTTATCATGACTGGTTACGTAAAATCTATAGTCCATGAAGGAACTAAATTATAGTTATATTTTTGCCTTTTGAATCTGCTCAGGCGCTATTGAGCCTTAAATTTTACGACGAGCAATCACTACCATAATAAATAATTACCATAGGCATAAATTTATAGCACCAGGCTGAATTATGCAGCAAGATTAAATTCTAAAAAAGGCATCATTTAAAATTTAGCGTTGTTCCAACAATTATAATTTTTCTATTCTATTTTATTTTCTTTGCCGTAACTTTATTACCTAACTACTCTACAGGCATATAAAAAGACAAACCTCTTCCCATTGAATAAACTGATGCTGCAACAATCATCTGATCAAGATGTCGTGACCAATGATGACGAATGATGTCTACCTTGGCAATCCTCTACCCATACAACTTACCTGCATATCTCAACCTGTAGCATGCAGCGGTTGAGGTAGGTGCGTCCGTCGGTGCCGCACACGGGGTCCTTCTCCGAGGTGCAGCGGTGATCGCACTTGGAGCCCTGCTCCCCTACCACCACAGACATACTAGCTACCGTACCAACATCGACACACTAGCTATTAACAATCCGTAAACAGCGTCTCTCGCCTGTCAAAAGTCAGTCAGATCCATACAAGTTACTACAGATTTGACAAGCAAGCGACGCTGCTTATGGATTGTTAAAATATTGAAACATTGACTCACCTCCTATGAGAGTCTAAAGAACTGCACGGCGGTTGGTTGCGATTTCCTCGCCTATGGAGATGGCTTCGTAGCTTGACATTGTCGCTCATCTAGTCAATTCATACCCAAAAAACCAACCTGGAAGCGCCCGGTGTCTCGGAGGAGTACCAGGAGCGAATAACAAGAAGGAGAACCAACGCACCTGCATATCTCGACCTGCAGCATGCAGCGGTTGAGGTATGTGCGTCCGTCGGTGCCGCACACGGGGTCCTTCTCTGAGGTGCAGCGGTGGTCGCACTTGGAGCCCTGTGCGCGCGAGCAGGAACCCTGGTCTTGGGCTAGCCTCACACCTGGGGGAAGGGAGGGGGGGTTGTTTTAAGACCCATGTTAAGCTGCGTACAGACCGGCCCAACGAACGCCCAACGATGGATATTTATCATACATAATACAGGACAGATTGCAGCAACGAAGGTCACCGAAATCCGTTCGTTGGCGTTCGTTTGGCCGATCTGTAGGTAAGTACATAGCTTCACACATACTGAGTAGATTAGCAAGACAGTAATGGCCGATCCTCGACCAATGAACGGCTAGCAATTGAACGAGTGCTCGGCCGAGGATACTGTCTAATCAGGGTATCAGAGTGGTGTATGGTTGGTCGCTAGAAGTATTTGGGTTTATAAGTTACTCTTTGATAGTGTTGTTATATTCAAAAAGAAGTAAAATATCTTATGACAAAATATAATCATTTACAAGTCTGTATAAAGCTATAAAAGTACATAAACGCTGCCAAAATTGTTATTTTATCTGAATTTTTTTTATCAAGTTCTGTTTTAATATTTATATCAGCATCAATACGGATTTTTACTTCTCCTTCCTGAAAACAAAACCACCGAAAACCTCACTTATACAATACACAAATTAAAGATGAACCAGTGAACCTACACACAAGTCCCACTAAATCCAGTTACCTTTCCCGCAAGTCTTCTTCCTCATGTCACACAGAGAGGGGTAGATGTACCCGTCGGTGGCACACACTGGCTCGCCCTGCAGGGCCGGTCCACAGATGCGGGGGCACGTGGCGTCGCGGGCGCTGTCCACCCATTGGATGGCTGGAATAGATGAGACGGTACATTAGGGTTAAGGTAAATAAATAGGAAGGTAAGTTAGGGTTAAGGTGTTTTGGACCGCTGGAATAAAGGAAACATGGATAAAGGCACTTTAGGACATGTACGGAAGTGGAGAAGACAAGACAGTGGTACAGATTCTGCCCGCAGATGCGGGGGCACGTGGCGTCGCGGGCGCTGTCCACCCATTGGATGGCTGGAATAGATGGAAAAGACTCTTTAGGACATGTACGGAAGTGGAGAAGGCAAGACAGTGGTACAGATACGTGGGCAGGTGGCGTCACGGGCGCTGTCCACCCATTGGATAGCTGGAATAGATGTCACGCTACGTTAAAAAAAATATCTCTAGTATTTAAATGCAATACGTGATACGTGTACACCTTCCTCTTTTACTCAATAAGTCTCTCATTCACCCAAAGGTTGTCTGGAGAGATCGCTTTTAGCGATAAGGCCGCCTATTGTGCTTACTCCTTTTGTTATTTAATGTATGTTGTGTGTTTTGTTCAATAAAGATATATTGTACTGTATTGTATTGTACGCTAGGGTTAAGGTAGGTTAGGTAAGTTAGGGGGTAAGATAATTGGCAGTATCAATCACTATCAATAAGATGAGTCCCTCGCCTGTCAAACATCTGTCAGATTCATACAAGTTACGTCAGATTTGACGAGCGAGCGAGGCTGCTTCGGATTCGGTAGTGGTAGCCCCACTGGGTGGTTATCGCTATAGCTTATGGCCCTACTACACGTCCGGAGACGTACGCGGATGCATCAGCAGACGAATCTCTGCAAGCGACCACACGTCTGTTGATCGGTCAGTCTGAGTTGAATATCGGCAGACGTTACTCATAAACATGGACATAGAAACGGCCGCGGAAATTTAATCCAGTTTACGCGTAATTTCATGAGAATTATAAATAAATACTTATATATTAAGTACTTACAACATTTTTATTTTTATGATATTTTTTCTTTGGATTCCACAAGCAATTTTTACTTCGATTGTCATAATACTCGCAATTTTACCTATTAGCACGCGTGCTTTAGCTTCTGCGGTTTCTCAATGACTGATGCGTCCGCGGACGTGTGGTCGCGAATCGCGATGCAAGACGCTCGCGCTTGAACCCTTTGATCTGTGCCACAAAAACCGACACCAAACGGATCGGTGGCAGATGCGTCTGCGGACGTGAAATACCTCGACAGATGCCCAAATCACCCCCTCTACACGTCCGCGGAGGTCATCTCCGGATGCATCTCCGGACGCATCCGCGGACGTGTAGTGGGGCCATTGTGAAAGATGAAACTTCAAACTTCTAACTGACTCGTTATTTCGTAGAATTAACTATAACAAGAGAATAAAATTGTACAAATGATTGTATACCTTAATAAAGTAACTATAACCGCAAATCACCATAGTGCCTATTAAATTTAACAGCATTCTATTATTATTTTTAAACTTGATAGTGTAATTTTATTTCCTCTTAGGCGCAATGTCTTGTATTTGCGCAGACTGCTCGTTTATATCTACCCGAAGGCGTTTGTCTTCACATTTTAGGTCCGATAAGACTCCAGCATTCGTCCTAATCCAATTAAAAGTTACGTTACAAAATACTGATGTAAATTAATTTAATTTGTTTAACACCATATTTAAGTTTTTGTACTTCAATATTGAAAGCTTTCCATTTCGGAGTAATAATACCTATGTTGTATAGAGCCACACTGATAGGTATTATGTAATAAGTTCAGTAACTAAAGTGTCAGCAGTGAAGGGTTAGATTTTAGGTCGGTCAAATAACCTACGATATCGCATTGCGCCCTACGTATTCAAATAAATGTACTTTGGTACCTACATTCAAATTTACTAAATAAGCAGATTGTAGGTATATAGAATACAAAAAATATGGAAGCTAAAATTACTACAGGACCATCCTCTTCTGGTACCTACTAAAAGAAATACTTATATTTCTTTAAGTAGTACCAGATGAGTCTACATTGTGCCCAATCCTACAGTACAAATACGTTTAAAAATTCTTCTTGCAGACGACTAGGAAAGTCCATTAGGATCTTACCGCCAATCCTTTACTATCAAGTTGCGAGATAAGTTGAGGAAAGAATGCACGTCACAACATTCCTCAACTTGTCTCAAACAAAGTTGATAATTTTGCACCCAGACTGAGTCGAGCATTCTGTCTACCCTTTTTATTACCAACAATTTTGTTAGCACACGTTATTTATTAGGCATAATAAATATTTAAAATTTGATGACACAACAAATTACACAACTAATGAAAAAACCACAATAGCAAAATATTGCAATCATAAAAAATTGGCTCACAAATCAACTGGCCATGTAGCCATTAAAAAAAACGGTCCAATAAAAAGTAATTGGGAAAACGCGGGAATCATCTATCAAAAGTGACAGCTACCGTCGCCATGACAGAAAATGGCTGCCGTCGCAAAACACCGTTGAAAACTGTTTCAAAGAAATGCAGGTGAAACTTAGATATTACCACAAGATTATGATAATTTACTTGTTTAAATATTATAAGCTAGAATTAAATGGCAGGATTTCTTGGAAACTATAAACCTAGGCATCAACGTTTTTGCTCGTTTCGCGCGGTCTGTAACGTTTTTCCACTCCCAACTCTATTTTACCCGATAACTATAGTGGCCTACGGTGGTACTTACTTAAACAAAGTAGATTAACGATACCTAGGATATCCTACCTAATGAATAAACATCACTATCTCAATTTTGGTATCTATCTACTCATTCAAAAACGGCGATACGGCTCGCAACCTATCACGTGAGTACAAATTCGCTTGCGGTGACTCTGAGTGACCTCTGACTACCCCTTCGGGGATTGCAGTCTTGAGCATATGTATGTATGTATCTATCTAAAATTGGTTTACATTAGAATGAAGCGTGTTGTTAATGTTAAAAGTTAAAACAATTTATATCGACCAACGATCAACATCCTATCACGCAGCAAAACTTAACTCCTTCCTCATCAGATCAGACCTTGTCATCGGCTTCATCTGTCGGTCGTAAGATCAAGTTCAAATAGGGATATGACCTATTTCTAGAGACGTGCCCTTCTAGTGCAATAGACTCGCATTCCACTGCAGAAGGGGCTTCAATCTTTGAAGCTATTAGTTTCGTAAGTACCTACCTACAGTTGGTCAAGTCAAATTTCAATGGACGTAAAATTTTACAATTATTTGTCGATAGTCATAATAAACCACAACCTTCACAACCATCAAAACAAATATAGCTGAACATAAAAGAGTAGAGAATAATTGAGGGCGTGGCAATCTAAGAAAGTGGCCACACTATTATAGTATAGAAAACGGACAAAAGTATCACGATACTTTAGCAGAAAAAATCAAAACGAGAAATGTTTCAAATATTTACTAATTATAAAATGCCACTTTTTGGGGAGGTTTATGTTAAGAGAAGAAATTAGTAGGGGAGAGGGAGGCAATCTTGAATGAATTTCATTAAATCAAATCAACTGTAACTTTTATTTCATTGTGTATTTCATAATGTTTTTTTGCACTGAAACACGTGTTGGTTATCCCATTATGTAATTACTATAGGAGAAAAGTGATAGTATCATACATCGATATTTTATTACAGTTTTTTCTTGCTCAGGAAAAAGTTCAAATGTGCCCCGGCAATTCTTCTAAAACTGTGTTTACCGATTTTCCTGCAACAAATTATTTAATTGGTCAGAAAAGCAGTGACTTGCAAATTATTATGTCTGGGGAATTTATACCGACTCTTACACTGAGTTGCAGAAAGGATCTTTAAGTTAATGTCGGCATTAAATGTATTGTAGCCTTGCTTTGACAGTATAGGGACAGAAAGAGACAGACATAGATTTAATGTCCACATTAGCTTAAAGTCCCTTTCTGCAACTCGGCATTACATATTCTTACACATATTTTTACAATAGGTACTCTAACACGGAGAGACCGACACACATAGACACCTACAGCTGTAAAACTTATCGATACTTACCCTTTTTGAGTCGGGGGTTAGTAAAAAAGTATCTAGACCTGATGTTTTAACAACATTAGCATCCAGACCCTGATGTCATGTAACGTTTGACACTAGTATTTTCTAACCTCTATAAGAATAACAAATACACATTGAAAGGCATTCTATTACATCAAAATAGTACATTTTACAAGAAATATAAGCAATGTATGTTAATGGTTAGAAATTAAGTACCTACTCACC
The DNA here is from genome assembly GCF_932276165.1 of Plutella xylostella. Classification (NCBI taxonomy): domain Eukaryota; kingdom Metazoa; phylum Arthropoda; class Insecta; order Lepidoptera; family Plutellidae; genus Plutella; species Plutella xylostella. The sequence goes on along the minus strand of NC_064000.1, from coordinate 7,121,192 downwards.
AGTATAAAACGCTGCTCTTTCATAAACATCGTATATATTGACTAATACTTCTCCAGCCTCATTCTCCGCCAAACATCGTAGGTAAACGCTGTAAATCATCTGTCTAGCTTCGCTGCGAATGGTTTTACTCATTTTCACTTCGTGAACAAACTCAACAATCCACAAAACTCCAAAATTAAGCAAAATTCGATTTGTTTATACAGGAACAGGGCGAGTTTGACATTCAAACCATAGAAACAGACCACAAATCACAAGTTTTTTTTATTGCCAGGTTTAAATCTGTTTAGTTCCAAAAACATTAATCTCTACTCTTTTGTGTTCAGCTATTATATTCATAGTTCCTGAAGTTGGATGCGATTTTATTATTGTGCTTTGTCAAACTAACCAACCGTCAATCTTTGAAATAATGAATAGGCGGTTTGTTAGTTTGGCAAGGTACAAAAGTGCATTCGCTGCCAACTACAGAACTACCGAGTTGTTGAATTTCTATTCTCATCTCTACAACGAAAAAAAAAAACATAGGTACCTAATACAATAAAGTAAATTACAAACCTGCTATTTAGAACAAAGCTTTTTGTTGTTTCAGTATGCGAAAACTATTTAGCGCCCAACGTTGTAGCAACGGTACAAATTCGGGTTAAAATTTCAACATTTCGGTATCCAACGTACAGTTAGCAATGTAACTGGGCAGCCCCTACAGAGCAGTGCATACAAACGTTGGCATTTCCGAAATAACTACATACTTGTCCAACTACAGTGCATTGCAAACATTTTTGATTAATTTTTAGACATGTTTTTTTAACGTTTTTGTATACAATATACAGGGTACAATAAAAAATATTGATTTTAAACTTAACTAGTAACTATACAAAGGCGGACTTATCGCCTAAACGCAATCTCTTCCAGTTAACTCTGTTTTATATTCTATTCTATTCTGGAGAAACTGCTGCGGCAATTTTGATGAAATGGGAGTTGTATATATCCTCATACATACATAGCTCGTATATCCGGTTATATATAATTAACATAGTATAATTTTATTATAGGGTAGGTATTTTTTATACAGGATAGAAAAACTTTTATAGGCGTAGAGAAGCTCGCGGGCACCGACTCAAGAGCTATGAAAAAGTTCCATTTAAACATTTATTAAATACTAGCTGTTCCCACGCGCTTCGCTTCGCCTTAAAAAGTTTTCCCGTGGGATTTCCGGGATAAAAAGTAGCCTATGTTTTTTCCCAGGGTCTAGACCGTATGTATACCAAATTTCATTCAAATCCATTCAGTAGTTTTGGCGTGAAAGAGTAACAGACAGACAGACAGACAGACAGACAGACAGACACAGTTACTTTCGCATTTATAATATTAGTTAGGATGTACTCACTTCAGACTGCATTTGGTGCTATTGTCACTGGAACGTTTTCATTGCTCGTGAGTGTATTAACATTATTTATAGGGTTTAGCGACTATAAAGTGCAAATACAATATCTGGTATGGATAAAGGTGACCTAGGTACGGTGTCGCCCCGCATACACAATGCACGCTAATTTCAAAGGGCGTTAGGGTTGTCAACTGAGTTAAGGGGCTGTTCCACTATTATTGTTCTATGTAGATAAATGTGTTCGGAGCGTAAAGAAACTGTCTTAAAAGTTGTCATAATATAGAACATGATCATAGCCTATTTTGTTAACAGTTACGGTTGCCATATTGACTAATTCGTATTCAAGTACAAAATATTGATCACATTGCAATTCATAAATTATCATTATTATTTAATTATGTATTAAAAATATGAAATGCATAACTTTTTCTTATTTGTTTATAGCGGTTTCTGCATTCTTCTAACGTCTCGTAAAATTCAAATATTTTATCGCATTTATAATTAAAAAAAATATTTTAACCAAAAACTTAACTTAAAAACTAACAAAACAGACAGTAGACAGGTACAGGTAGCAGAATGCAGGGTTGGCTAATATTTGAAGACTGTTTAAAGTTTTAAAAATTACAGGGGTTCCTACACTAGGGTATACCTGTCTCGTCTCTACATCGAATATCTATGAATAGCGTCGACAGCCCTATCCCAGCTAGGGATGGCGCACGCACCGTGGGCGCGGGACATGCGCCAACGAGCTTCGATTCTAAATTCAAATTTGCCGCCAACAATTTGCAATCCGGACACGGAGAGGTGAAAGACCTAAGCGATTGTCGCCAAAGGAAATTATTCTATGGTTTACCTCCTTTGTCTTTTTGTCTCGTTTATCTGGCCGGCCAGTATACACAGTTGCGTTTAAAGCGTTTGCATTAGATCTCGGAATAATAACGGGCTCGTTGCAATAGATGATAATACTTATTACTTAATTTATTTTTAACGTATAAAATTAGGATTCAACTGCTACTACAGTGCGACAAACTTATCTGTTCCGGTGAGAGCGAACTAAATTAATCCATATGATCTCATAACTTACCAATGAATTATACATTCCTATAGATTAGATGGGTTTATTAAAACCGAAAAGGTGAATTACCACTACAGGCTAACTTAAAATCTTATAGAATCAAGAAATATTAGACATTTACGTGAGCTCTCACCGGAACAGATAAGTTTGTGGCACTATACCTTAGAGTAATAAGCCTGGCTACTAACAACGATATTTGATCTAGATATACTTAAAGCATTAGCTTTAGCCTTAGCTTTATTTGTAACTTTATTCATAGGTATAATATAATGGTTTTCATAAGGTTGAACTTAAAACGGATTAGTAGACAAAATGCGGAAAGTTTTTTTGCTTTGTTTTTGTACCATGTGACACACAATCCTGTTGGTATATTGTTAATCTAAGACTGACAGCACAGTTTATTACAAGTGACTGCAAAATCTCTATAAAAGGTAAAGGTACATTTATGTGCGGACACATATGGGCATGTCGCTATTACCCGGTTCCAGCAAAAGTGTCGGCTGATATCTCGATGTAGACGCAGAGTCTTACTACGATAACTTTGATAAAATAACCTATTTATAATAACAATAATATAATTATGTAACCTTTGATACACTTCATCATCATAAAGACCCATCACGCCCCTACTGCTGGGGCACGGGTCTCCTACCAGTGAATGAAGAACTTAGGCCTAGTCCACCACGCTGGCCTCGTTTGGAGGCAATTTGTCGGGTAATTGGTCAACAGGACTTTCAGATGTTTACAAGCTGCCAGAGACCTTTGACTTTATGACTGCTGCCGAAGTTTATTACATATGGTAATGGGAGATTTTCAACCATAGACAACAGCCATAGACAAAAACCTATTATAGATGGCGCTAGTAAAACTTCATACTCAACAGCACTGCATATTTTTTTTAGCCGGCATGGATTCCAGTCCTTTCAGCCAATACAAAACCCAATGGATGTTTATTCAACCATATGTAATAACTAGCTGTTATATTATGCATAATATTAAGTGTTAACTAGTTTAAGACAGCTTTGTACCATTTATGACATCTTCCGTCCCCTCAGAAGAATGCAGCTCATAAAAAACGACAGGCCGAATGCCATCTATTGGCCGATTTTGGAACTATTAAACGTCAAAAAATATCTCCCATTACAAATAATTATATTATTCTTTGTAACTTCTTACATTGATTATATGGTACTTACGTCTTATTTTCTTCTCCATTGACTTAGGCTATCAGTAAAAGAAAGAAAAGTGTCTCATCTTTTACCCGTTGCAAAGCTAGCGTTACTGGACTCTACACAAATACATTAAACGGGTCGTTAACGAACACATGTTTTCTAGCGTAATTTGTGTTCGAAATCGAAGAGTGAAATACAGGTTTTAAGCTGTAGATGTAGTGTAGCTTGTAGCCTTGATAATAAATAAAATTTTCCCACGGAATAAAATGTAGGTTAGTTAGGTCAGTTTTCTCTATGTAGTTTTTTAGGTACGTATGGCATAATAAAATATTTACGTTCTACTTGGTAATACAATCACGGGCAATGAAATAGTTCCACTCACAAAATGCCGACACCAAAATAAACTACTTTTTCAAACATTTAATTTGAACTAAATATACCACCGTTTTTAGTTGGTAATATCCTGATGCTCTGTTAAAATTACTTCAAAGTTGCAGAAGGCGTCATTAAGCTAGCCTTTTCAGTTTAGAAGTAATTTGGTGGTTTTCTGAGTGGAACCTTTTCATTGCCCGTGAGTGTATTTGGATACGCTGCTAAAATGTACTTCAATATTGTAGAGTCTTTTCCGTTTCCAAAAAAGTAATTTGGTGCTATGGTCACTGTCTTTGTTCGTGAGTGTCCTAGTAAATTGATGATTATTTACCACTTCAATACCAAACACCTTAAATCAAAATGTTACGGTACCTAAATAGTATTTGTAACATTAACTGTTGTTGATAATTTATCACTTCCCATCAAGAGTTTTTGAATTCATGAGACTTTTAAAAATTAATAGCTATCGGCTAATTTATTGTTACCGCTCAGCCAAAAATCAAATTAAGATCTTTTAATTTTAGTATTTAGGTCACATTTGGTTTACGATCATGTCCGAACCCATAAACAAAGTAAAGTGTTCTAAGAAACGGAAGCTGTTTATCCACTTTTGAAATAGACATGTCTAAAAGATTATCAAGTATTATAATATTGTTGATTATTATTGAATTTCTAGACCATCTAGATTCTATTATTGAATTTCTAGATTATCTAGCTAGATTATAGATGGTTTTCATAGCCGTTGCAGACTCAAACTGGTGAATTGTTTTCCGAAATACAATAATATACTTAGGTATCTACTTATCTTATTTGTGGATCACAGTGTTAATATTAAATGACTGTTATTCAATAATAGAATCACAAAATGCCATTAGATATGAAAAAAAGCTCTTTTTACCAAACTTACAAAAACAAAATGGCAACCTTTTTTAAAAACCTTCCGCACATTTAAAAGAAAGCTGTGCACTTTAGAAAACAAGCGTATGTAAAGTAAACACTCGGTAAACGCATTCTAAGTGTGTTCTAAGTGTTGGCGGGCATCACTCACTGCTTTCACTGTCGGCGTACTCATGTCATCTTGGTAATGTTGTTTCACTTTTTCAACATATTAAAACTGGATTACTGATAATCTGATAACAGAATGGCTTCTATGCACAGGCGATGCAAGCTCCCTATCGTTAACTTGTTTTTTTACAACGTTTTTTTTTTCAAAATACACTCACGGGTAATGAAAAGGTTCCACTGAAAAAAGCACCAAATTACTCCTAAACGGAAACATTGCAGTACATTTTATAGAGCATCAGGATATTACCAACTAAAAAAGTTTCACAATACAAAATACTGACACCAAACAATCCCAATTTTTTCAAACATTTTGTATTGTGAAACTTTTTCATTGCCCGTGAGTGTATATTGAATTTGACACTAATTATTTCGTAAGCTATAACTATATGGTTTTATACATTTTCACTTCGTGAACAAACTCAACAATCCACAAAACTCCAAAATTAAGCAAAATCCGATTTGTTTATACAGGAATAGGGCGAGTTTGACATTCAAACCATAGAAACAGACCACAAATCACAAGTTTTTTTTTATTGCCAGGTTTAAATCTGTTTAGTTCCAAAAACATTAGTCTCTACTCTTTTGTGTTCAGCTATAATGTTGGTTCGTTTGACTTTGCCAGGATCGAAGTCAATAAACCAACGAATACTGCTTGGGAAAAGAAATAAAAAGACAGTAGTGTTAATTCGTGTTTAGTTGATAATATTCTGATGAGTGTTACCAGGTAGATTCGGCATTGCAGACGGCGGCGGCGTCATAAGGCTAGTTTTTTTTTTCCGTTTAGGAGTAATTTGGTGCTATGTCACTGGGAATTTTTCATTGCTCTCGACTTATAAGGCCGCAAGATTGTTGTTGTTGCAGTCCTATGGCACCCCAGAGGTGCAGAGGGTCTCCACTAACGTCCGCCACTTCCGCCTATCTTCGGCTGTACTTTTGGCCTCACTCCAGCTTAGTCCAGCGGCTCGCAGCTCGTTTTCGACGCTTCGGCGCCATGTTTGGACAGGGCGTCCCCGGGAGCGTTTGCCATTTGGTGGCCTCCAGTCAAAGGCTATAGTTGCGGCATTCGTAGCTCCTCTCCGTACAGTGTGCCCAATCCATCTCCACTTTGCATCTTTCAATATGCAACTAGTGTAATGGAGTTATAGTCTCCATGAGGGAAGCGTTTATGTACCGAGCTGGATTGAATCGATAGCTCCTTCAGACCCCTTAGCATAAATTTTCATCGTGAACGTGACGTGAAATTACAAGATGAATTTTGTAGGGAAATTTTAGTTCTGCTACCGACCGCCAGGTGGGCTGTTCATATTTTCATAGAAAATTACTCGATGAATTCTACTTCACGTTCACGATGTAAATTCATGCTAAGGGGTCAGATGAGCTTGCAAGAGGTATAAAGTCTCTCAACTGGTGTATAATACCTACTTGAATTAATACTTAAATTTGTGTACCTATTTGAAGCACTTTTATATATTTTTTCAGCGAGGACCCGTTGTATTATTAAAAGTAAAACTGATTAATTATTATGGTATTAAAACTAGTACCAGTGTTAAAAATGACTGAGACTACTTTCCCAAATGGACGTTCTGTTTCTTTTCCGGTTTTAGGATTCTCTTAGCGTCTCTAGATCGCATGTTGTATTGTATATCCTTAATCGTATACACTTAGGGTCTGTTTCACAATGTCTGGTTAGTGGCTACCTGACGGATAAAATACATGCTGTCACTCTCTGTTATTATTTTTTAGACAGTGACAGCATGTATTTTATCCGACATTGTGAAACAGGGGCTTAAAATCTTAATAGCCAGTTAACACTCTCACTCGTGTATCTCCATGGATCAAGACTTTAGCTTGTAAGTAATTGTCTTGAAAAAATCGCTTTAAGCGATAAGGCCGCCTTTTTTGTACATATGTGTGTATCTATTTAAGTTATTTAAGTTTATTTCATGTGTGTGTACAAATAAAGAATATTCTATCTAACTATCTATCTATCTAATTTATTATAAAAACAAAATAAAAGTAAAGAATATACAAAAATACAACCTATACGGTTGCAACCTTACTTACATAACTACTTTAAAATATATAGTGAAGTGTACCAAATGCTCTAATATTTTTACCTACCACCTAGATAAAAAGACATCGAAATTAGGAGTTTCCTTTCTTCATCCACTTAAATACTCCAGTCCATTAAAACAATGAAAATAATAAGCACTACAAATACAACTTTTACTTCAGGCATTTAGTCTAAAGTTCTCGAAATAGGTGAAAGTCGAACAAATGCTGGAAATAGATACCTAATTGCTATAAATGTTTCCATCATAGGGAAAAGTACGTTAGCAATTATTTACTAGTTTGCAGTAACTTGTGAGTTTTGACAAGTACACTCAAAGGTTGAGATAGTAAAGGTATAATTTATTGACCCTCTTTGGGGAGTGCTAATGGGCACAGTGTAGATACATAAAGGGAAAGTTATTAGCTATCGATAAATAAATCAACTTTACAAAACATAACTGAATGCCTAGCACGGGGCGCAAACGCACGACAAAAGTTTTCCGTCGCACTCGGCTTGATATAAGCTAAAAAAATATATTTTTTAAATCTGTGAAGAAGACACTTTTGAATTCACAAGATATACAAAATACAAGAGCGCGAATAAAGATCTTGTAAATTACTTTGAATATACTCATTCAAATTTCAAAAGACATGACCTGTTTGATTCTAGGTACTTTAAACATTGTCTGAAATACGTAGAAGCTATAAGGTGTTCTGCTTTACATGGCTCTTTCTCTATAATAAATCTAAATATCTAGCCTGACTTAAGTTTTCCCAGAACTGACCATGTCTAGGTCGAGCATACATACATAAATCTGTTAGATGCATTATTATAACAATTTTCTTTAGAATAAACCCTTATAGTTTCGTCATGTCTGTCCAACTGTCCGTCCTGTCTCGTTCTCCACCGTTTCTTGGTATACTGATAATCCAAAAATTGGTTATTAATTTATCGAAAAATAACCCCCCCTCCCATACAGCAAAAAGTTAATTCGGAAAAAAAAACGACTTACCCCACCGTGTGGGGTATCACTAAAAAGATATCTTTAAATACAACAAAAATTGCCCAAACACCATGTGGATCATACGCCCCAGTCTCGAGATATATTAATACAAAGTTAAAATCAGAGCGTCCCCCCCGCCTTAACTTTTGCAATTACAATAATTCAGAAAAAAAATGTTCTGTATACCTCCAAGTAAGTACTTTCAACGGAAACTATAGCGGACTCTTTATTATACACAGTTATTTTGATACAACCCGACCAACTTATGACGTGCAGTTGCCCTAACTAAATAGTAATGTATGGAAATAACTACCTAAAAAACGGTGAAAATATGTAGTTAGTAATGTTCTTATGGCTACGGAACCCTTTGGCCGGTTTTTTCTGGTACAGTCAGAGAGCTTTCGGAAATGGACTCCGAAATTTTTGCTTCCAAAAAATATATGGAAGTTAAATAGTCACAAAGTTATAAATAAGACCAGTGATCTTTTTTATCTCTCTCTAGATGTAGCATGTAATGTAGGTAGGTAAAAAACAATACCTAATTCTTATGACAAAACCATCTGACAAAATACTTTACAACCTCTGTAATTAATATGAAAATAAAATGTTAAAGGACATCTTTAAATTATGGTAACTGACCAATATCCAGAATGGTCCTGTTATTTCTTCGAAAGGTATTGAAACAATTTTGAGTTTCTTGGAAACATTTACGTATAAGTAGTATGTTTTGTGGAACACAAGCTGAATATTACGGTAAATTAAGCTAAAACACGGAATAATAACTTCTTTGAGCTTGTAATGACTTCTTGTCCATAATATCGTTCAGGTATCCCTTTTGTTTATATCGAATAACATTAAAGGTTCGAATGTTTTTGAATTTAATTGTAATTTTTATCAGATGATATTCAAGAGTTCGTTTTATTCCTCATAGTTATGTTTCAATGTCTCTGCTCTTCAGAACATCTACATACACTATCTATCTATTATACTGTGTTTCATTTAGGAAGAATTTAAAAGTTTAGTTATAGTCTTGAATTTTTTGGATATTACACATATTTATGTAGGTTTGGAACAATACACTATTTTTACAAACGAATCAACAACAAAAAATATCTATAAGGTAGGTAGGTAAATGATTCAATTAAAGACCTTTCTATCGCGGAAACAGCAAGAAAGAACCGGGCAATTAAGATGAATAGATATGAACATTGCATGAAATATATCACTTCGTACACAAATCACGTGTTCACCACACGTTAAACACACAACACTATAGGGCGTGATCATATCAGGCGCACTGAGCGGAATACGAAATAACTGATTAAACGCTATTTACATATTTAATGTGCTGACTGCTCCTTGATTCAGAGACGAAGCGTCAGCGAAATCTCAGTGACTCGAAATCTACAGCCTGGCCTAAAGTCCAAATATTATAAAGTCGATTATTACTGACGATAAAGAGTGTGATTTTGCAAAGATTTTTCATCATTGCCAGTTGTTTACTTACATTGAAGTACATAAATTTTATAAGTAAATTAATTATTAATAATAATTTATAACGGATTTGTGCTTAAATAAATATAATCTTTAACAATTTGTTAGGACCCACTTCCGTTTTCAGGACTTCAAAGTTTGACTGTACGTCAAGTAGGTACAGGTTTGATAGTTTGTCGAAAACTATAAAATTTCATGCTTTAACCCATAAAAGTGGAGCCTCTAGTGGAAACTATCATAAAACTTTTGACAGATAATACAGAAGAAAACCCAAACTTTTTCCTTCTTCATAAATTGCAAAGCCCATCCCTCAAATTCATAGACCATCATAATATATAATCAAAGTGGAAATTCGTATATCACAATGTCAATTTTAAGCCTTTTGTAGAGTGTCAAAAAGCAAAAATTTAGGGACATGACTTTGGCTTTACAGGTAAAAATATTAATGTATCGTGCAAGTCACCCTTAGTAATAATAAAAAAGTACATATTGCGAAATTATTCGTGAATCAAAGCCCTAGATATTGTGGGCGGCTGTACCGTAGGAAGTGGAAACATGACAAAACGCATACATAATACACTTTAATACTGGACACAAAAACACAACACGCACGCACTCACGCCTTGTACTAATGTACTCCCTTGCGGGGTAGGCAGATGTGCATTGCTGCACCCACTTTTCGCCAGAGTGTTATGTTAGTCCCAATGTAATAGGGGGCGGGCCTATTGCCATTTTACGGGCACATCCAAGACCCGAGAACAAATATCTGTGTTTAAACAAATATCCGCCCCAGCCGGGAATCGAACCCGGGACCTTCGGCTCAGTAGTCAGGGTCACTAACCACTACGCCATTCGGTCGTCAACTGGACTATAGTATAATAATTATACTTAATACACTCGCGAGCAATGAAATAGATCCAGTGACAACAACACCAAATTACACCTGAACGGAAAAGACTAATGACGCCTTCTGCGTATATTTAACAGCGCATTAGGATACTATTATAAGTAAAAACTTATACATTTTGTTCAAATTTTAAATGAAATGAAAAAAAAATTGTACCTGGCGACTGCACATTATGATAACATAAATAATAAAACCAAATTTATCTTTCTATGTTTATCTTTTCGGACTTTGTACAAGATTTTAGGGAAGAGCATCTACTCATCCTAAGCTACAGATTTTTCCACCTATTTAGGGAGTAGAGACATTACCCTTGTTCTACTATATGTAAAACGAGAATGAAAAAATGTTTATTTTTAATAAAGATTATTATTATATTAAATATTATCCTTCCACCCTAAGGTTGTCTTGAAAAAATCGCTTTAAGCGATAAGACCGCCATTTTTGTACATAGTTTATAGTATTTAATTTATGTAAGTTTCTTTTATGTGTATGTGTACAAATAAAGAATATTCTATCTATCTATCTATTATTATTATATTATTATTTCAAGGAGATGAGGATTTTATCGCTATGACCGTTACAAAATGCGCGCAGAACTAGAATGATATCTAGAAATTCACTCGCCTACTTGTCGCCTTCCGTTCTATTTGTGTCATAATTTATCATAAATAACTAAACATGGCCACGTCTAGACTCCAGACTAGCGGGCCTGGAGCGCTATTCACAGCTAAGCGAGTCAAAAGCGATAAGAAAGCGAAGCGAGCCCCGAGCCGTACCATTCCGTGGACAAATCCGTCATCGCCCACACACAACACGAGCCCCGAGTTGCAGTCCAGTCGATTGTGAACTTTGTTGAGCCTTTACAACGAACATATTCGTACTTCTCTCGCTGCGCTCGCGACCCTAGACCGTCGCCAGCGACAAATCCGTGGATTGGCGCTCCCGTGAATGGGCCTTAAATGGCAAATAACAGTTTGAGATTTGTTTGCGACTGATTTTCAAGGAGGAGAATTGAAAAACAGTTGAACTGCAATTTCATCATCGCTATAGAATCGTGAGTTGCACAGAATAGGGATGCGGCAATTAGTTTACAAGCTCCATAGAAAGGGAGTTGGATGCTTATTTTATTACCTGGATGTGTCGGGTTGAATTTTATTAGTGACCCGTGACCCAGTATATAGTAAACGAAGGTGTGTCAGCTAAAATATGTCGACTGATTTTATTTTAATATTATTAAATCGATTCGTATCGAAATAATCCACATGTGAAGAAAAAATATTAATATAGTCAGCTTCATAGTAATTAATACACATCTGTACCTTGTCAAAATACAAACCGAATGTTCGAAAATTGGGTTGTAGTGAGTTTGACAATCTAAAAATATACACTCACGGGCAATGAAAAGGTTCCATCAAGAAAAACACCAATTTACTCCTAAACGAAAAAGGCTAGCTTAATGCCGTCTTCTGCAACATTGAAGTACATTTAACAGGGGATCAGGATATTACCAACTAAAATCGGTAATATTTTTTCCCAATTTTAAATGAAATCTTTGAAAAAAATTTGGTCGTTTGGTGTCGGCATTTTGTGAGTGGAACTTTTTCATTGCCCGGCAGTGTATTTGACGATTGAATGGTGTATCGGTTATTACCACTTATGATTATCTAAGTACCTATTAAGTATATGACTAATGAAGCTTGTTATTAGCAACTGTGTTTTTTCCTCTCAAAAGTACAATGACCGGCTTTGGTCTTGATCATTGATAAAGTTCCGCCTTATGTCAGTAAATGAATAAAAGAGCATGTAATAGACGTGGTAAAATGTGCTATTAAATGAGCACTAGATGTGTTATAATAATTATTAACTACTAGCTGTTCCCGCGCGCTTCGCTTCGCCTTAAAAAGTTTTCCCGTGGGAATTCCGGGATAAAAAGTAGCCTATGTTCTTTCCCAGGGTCTAGTCTAGACCGTATGTATACCAAATTTCATTTAAATCCGTTCAGTAGTTTTGGCGTGAAAGAGTAACAGACAGACAGACAGACAGACAGACACAGTTACTTTCGCATTTATAATATTAGTTAGGATACAGGATCATGGTGATGCAAGCAGAGGTATATTTATGCACATGCAAGTGCTTAACCTCTATGTATACATAGAGGGTGTCTTACGGTAAAAATAGAATAGAAGAATAGAATATACATATTTATTGACAAAAAGCAGTAAGCGTCCACCTATCGCCGTCGTACGTATAGGTCCAAACAGATTTTCATATTTCCGATGAAGTACATGCACTTGTGTGAATTTCTATACACAGAATGCCAAAAGGTGGGAGCGGTGGTAGCTCAGTCGGCTAAGCGCCCGCTTCTCACGCAAGAGATGCGGGTTCGAATCCCGGCGCTGACATGTGCCAATGAGTTCTTTTAACCTAAGTACAATGTATACCATCGCTCTTACGGTGAAGGAAAACATCGTGAGGAAACCTGCATATCTAGATTTAGCACATCTAGATATGTGAACACACCAACCCGCAGTGGACCAGCGTGATGGGAAATGGTCCTAGATTAGGAAAGCAGTTTAGACCTTGGTGAGTTGGGGACATGCACAAAGGTTCCACTCAAGAGAGCCATGTGCAGGTCCTTATACCCCCACAGAGAATAGAATAGAATAGAATAGAATGCCAAAAGGTGGATGCTTACCTTTACATTATGCTATCAACAATCCTAAGCAGCAACGCTTATGTTATGCTTAAGTACCAAACCTCTGTCAGATACATACAAGTTAGGTCAGATATGACAAATACACAATGCTGCTTAAGGATGTTCGATGGTGGTTGATGTGTGTATTGTGTAAGGAAACAGCTCATCAAAAAGTACTTAGCAAGAGTTTTAATAATTACAAAGGATTTTGCTAATAAATGAACCCGCATGGTGTGCAAACTGCAAATACAGGAAGTCATAAAACATAATCTTTTTAAAACCTAACCTACAAAAAAATAACCTACCTATAAGTTACTAGCTGTTCCCGCGCGCTTCGCTTCGCCTTAAAAAAATTTCCCGTGGGAATTCGGGATAAAAAGTAGCCTATGTTCTTTCCCAGGGTCTAGACCGTATGTATACCAAATTTCATTCAAATCCGTTCAGTAGTTTTGGCGTGAAAGAGTAACAGACAGACAGACAGACAGACACAGTTACTTTCGCATTTATAATATTAGTTAGGATATAAAAATTATAAATATACACCATTTTCTTAGATAATTCAAACTCATTTAAATCGGTCTATCCTTTTCGGAGCTACACTCACGAGCAATGAAAAAGTTCTACCTTTCATTACCGTTCAATATGTCACTGACATCCCATACATATTTGACGACTGCAAAGGAAAAACCAACTTTACTTACCAGACATAAGGAAACGTCAAAAATACAATATCATAGTGGAAGCTCTATAGTGAATATTGTCAAATCAGTCAACTTCATTAGACTGTACATTGGTATAAGCGCTATTTTTAATATTTAAGAAGTACCTACCTAGTTAGTGCCAAATTCAATACAATTTGAATCCGAAATCGTTGTCAAAACAAATTCCCGATTCCTCAAACTGTCCAGTGTGTATACTGTGCATACTGTGCACTATAAATACACACCCAGTTCTATTTTTACCCATTGTTACATCGGATTATATAATTGTTTAACCGTAATAAATAACTTTACGCTCAGGCGATGGCCGTTGGCATGCGGTGTGCGGTTCTAACGGAGATGCCACTGCGGCACAGCACACAGGCTCGCAGTGAATGTACCCGAGTGACGTATCAACTGTCAGTGACTGACCACTTGTCTGACTACCTAAGCTATGCTTGAGTAAAATTATACTAGATATAGGTAAAATTGTATTGGATATAAGCAAAAAGTTGAAAAGATGCTCGAGGAGTTTCTTTCGCCATTTCTTTCCTCCTTAATGACGGGGCCTTTGTGAAATTGTGGTAGAGTAATATTATATTATGACAATGGACAAATAATTGTAAAATTTTACGTCTAATAAAAAAATATTCTATTCTATTCTAAGGGTGTCCAGCGGCCGCTACACTCGATATTGACGTCGATGAACTTGTTTAATGCGCGTACGCCAATCACAGCGCCGTATGGCGTTTATCTAAGTCGATCCCGACCCGTGTATCGGCAGCAGCCCATAGGTACCCTAGAGATATTCTATGCAATGTACCTACATAATGCAACCAAAATTACTATTGTATTATTACCCAATCGAATAAAATAACTTTTCGTAACACTGCAAACAGTGTGTCTAGAAAGATAATTTACAAATAAACATTTACAGTCAATATAAGACATTTAATATGTATCTATCTATGTATTTGTGTAGATATATCAGCTGTCCGATACCCACAACACAGGCTCTGTCTAGCTTGGGGTCGGATGGCCGTGTGTGAAATGCCCCCACATATTTATATTTATTTATTTATTTAATACTACCACAGTACCACTACTACACGTAACACGTAGGATGCTGCTGTAACATATTTAGTCACGTGACAAATACTATGTATACTTAAATTTATTAAATTACTTGCAGTGGTTGATTCTGCTTGAGACAGCAGCCGTCCACCAACATACAGGGTGTCCCAAAAGTCAACGTCATACCAAAAACTTTATTATTATTATTAACCTCCTGACGCCCAGCCGTTATTTTATTTTTTAGGACTATCTGCCCACGGTCCTCACACAAGGACTATTGCGTTTACCTAGCTTACTGCCCAGAAACTTAAACTTGAATAAATGTCGCAAAAATTATTATATAGTGTTCCTCCCAAGTAACATTTCATTCGAGCTTAGGTTGTAAGAAATGCCCTTTGGTTTTATAAGGGTTGTGAAATGGGTTAATGCTTTGCTATCTGGTCATATTGAGTACTTGAGAATGATTAATAAGTCCTAAAACCAATTGTTTATTAATTCAACCTTGGAGCTGCTGATAAGAGTTTAAATTAACGTTATTTTAACTTGTTTTTCAAGAGCATATAGTTCTAGGATCTTATAGTTGTCGTAGACTCCTGATAAGGTTCTAGAAAAGCTAGCATTTATGCTAAAGTGAGAGCTTAAGGTTAAATTTTTAACCTCAATACAACCATAAAGTTATGGAATGTTGAAATCACTTATAAGTAATTTTTAAAACCTATCTTAAACCTTTAGGCTGATGAGAGTTGTCTAGGCAAACAAATTAGGACTACTTGGTGAAAACCAAAAGCATTAAGCACTGGCTATGAGCTAAAAGCATGATTTAAGTATTTCAAGAATATTTTAAAGCTTTAGAGGCATCCTCAAAATATGTTTAATGCTTTTTAGTAATTTCCTAACGGCCGCCATATTTTTTCACTGAAATAAAAAAAAAAAACTTAGCAAAAAGATACATTTTAATTAAGTAGGGGAAAATTCAGTAGCGTGTGCTATACTATTCCAAATATATGTTTTTTTTATATAGACTGTACTGGTATTTCTTATATAACTTTACACCAAACATATTTTTTTCATTTTTTTTAAATTAAAATATCTTCAAATTTATTATTTACAAAAGGCCCGTCACGTATACAGAACTATTATTCAAAAGTACCACGATAAAGTGCTAGTCGCACAAGTTTTTCATATTTCCTGACTTCAGCCTAACTACTTACTATATTGTGTATTAATACAACACTTACAAGTTAGCCATTTTGAATCTTGGAAATTGTCAGGTAATGGCGCCATTTATTATAATTATTATAAAATCTTACACAGAAACATTTTAAAACCCGAGAGTCCTGGAAAGGCATTACAAATATCCATCAAATATGTTTCAAGTTATAGAAGAGTTACATCCAGGACTAATTTAGAACTTAAAAGCTGTCTTCCCAGGTTATGTTAACGTTAAATTAAGGTTGTGCAGGTTATATTTAGGTTCTGTGTAAGTAGTTCAAAAGGTTCTGGGTTTGAGCTATTGGTTTTGCTGTAGCTCTCAGAAAGGTTCTAAAACGTAGGCCCTTTTTGCACTCAGGAGGTTAATATAAGGTTAATATAAGGTTATCGAGACTTCTAAGTCTCACGAGTTGATTTCCATACAAAGGTTCTAGAACCTTTTCAAAACCTTTCTAAAACCAAAAATGTTACTTGGGCTAGTAGTATGTACGGGTAATGCATTAAAAAAGGAACCAGTTTCAATAGGTTTAAATTCGAAAATCATTAGTCCTCACGTGAGGACCGTGGGCAGTTAAAAAAAGTTTAATTTATTGGTAGTAAATACATTTATAAGGTAATTTGTTAGAAATAACAAAACTAATGAAATAAGAACCACTTAGGAACACATTTAACACTTTAAATCAGTCTCACATAAGTTTAGAACTTATATTTATTCTAGATAAACTCACACTTATCAACTATTATAATTATTGGGATCAATATAGGAACAAAATAAGATAAAATGAAAGGCTCAGCTAGCAGCTCCTGGATATCATCATCACAAAATTCAAATTCTACGGGTTCATGGTGAGTCATTTATGTCGTCATGTCATCGTCCTCCGAGAGATCTATGTCCGACATAGCTAAATCTGCTTCAAATTCTTGGATTTCACACTATATTCTGTAAAAAAATACAAAAATAAGTATATCTAAAATTATAGTATAGCGGACTAAAAGTTTATGAAATTGAAGACCACGGTACTCAGACGAGTACTAATGTAATGAATGATCATAGAATATTATTTAGAACCTTAATTGATAAAATATTAGTATTCGTCTCTTGCTAATATACTTAACAATAAGATTTTATTAAAGTTATTTAATTAAATGATTAGATCACATAAGTAAAATGAGATTACAACTTACTTAGTCGACGGTGGCCCCGCCATGGTTCCGTTTTTTGACGTTTTTTCAATTAACGATTGATTATCCTCAGATGACACTTAAGACAGCTGTCAGTGATGGAATGTTAAATCCATAGATGCAATCCCAAAAAATAATGGCGGTAAATTCAAATATGGTTCAAACACAAAGTATTCGTCCTCGGAGAAGGACCGTGGGCATTTAGTCCAGAAAAAATATATTATAGCTTGGGCAGTAATCACTATACTCGTTAAGTACTCACAGAAGGACCGTGGGCATCAGGAGGTTAAATTCTTTATTGCACAAAGTAAATTGGTACAAAGGCGAACTTAATGCTGGCAGAATTTTCTACCAGTTAACCTTTGGTGATGTTGAAGAACTGATTGGTAGTGCTTAAGTCTTAGACGATAGAAGATGGTCTTATATTGAGTACCTAGCCGAAATACGACCGAATGGCGTAGTGGTTAGTGACCCTGACTACTGAGCCGATGGTCCCGGGTTCGATTCCCGGCTGGGGCAGATATTTGTTTAAACACAGATATTTGTTCTCGGGTCTTGGATGTGCCCGTAAAATGGCAATAGGCCCGCCCCCTATTACATTGGGACTAACATAACACTCTGGCGAAAAGTGGGTGCAGCAATGCACCTCCGCCTACCCCGCAAGGGAGTACATTAGTACAAGGCGTGAGTGCGTGTGTTGTGTGTTGTGTCTAGCCGAAATATTACACACTTACGGCTGTATAATGGAGTAAAATTACTTACCAACTACAAATAGGAGTCCAGCACACAAAACTTCCTTTGCTAGACGCATTTTGATGGCACTTTTGTCAATTAGTACAAAAACTGATTGCGCTAAGCCGGTTCACTTATAAATTTCACTTCACTTTGTCAGTCGTCCATGGTGTAGGGTTACTGTAACAAGCGAAAAATAACTTTATTACTATATATATTATAGATAGCTGTTCCCGCGCGCTTCGCTTCGCCTTAAAAAGTTTTCCCGTGGGAATACCGGGATAAAAAGTAGCCTATGTTCTTTCCCAGGGTCTAGACCGTATGTATACCAAATTTCATTCTAATCCGTTCAGTAGTTTTGGCGTGAAAGAGTAACAGACAGACAGACAGACAGACAGACAGAAAGACAGACAGACACAGTTACTTTCACATTTATAATATTAGTTAGGATTTAAAAAATACATTCAGAGATTTAAAAAATATACAAAATTATTTAAAAAATCATCATTCAAAAAAGATAAAAAATAAATAAATTAGGTAGGTATGTACTTAATGGTAGTTTCAGAGTTTTTTTTGTTATATGTAGAAATTTTATCCGAATGTTATAAGTACTAACGTTGCAAGTAAATCTAGAGATAGTAAAGGAACAACATATTGTAACTATTCACGAATGAAGAATGAATACTAAAACGCTTTAAACTTGCATGTGTGGCTTGACATTCACAAGTAATGCCTACATTTACTTCGAGAGGTCTAGACTTTCTCCCTTTTCCCTTTCAGAGATGCCCTTTCACCTTTTTCGGTATCTCGTGTTAGTATTATTATGGACGACCGAATGGCGTAGTGGATAGTGACCCTGACTACTGAGCCGATGGTCCCGGGTTCGATTCCCGGCTGGGGCAGATATTTGTTTAAACACAGATATTTGTTCTCAGGTCTTGGATGTGCCCGTAAAATGGCAATAGGCCCGCCCCCTATTACATTGGGATTGGGACTAACATAACACTCTGGCGAAAAGTGGGTGCAGCAATGCACCTCTGCCTACCCCGCAAGGGAGTACATTAGTACAAGGCGTGAGTGCGTGTTTTTTTTTTTATTATTATTATGGTCTATGATGTTGATAATATACTTAAAAGGTCTCTACAGGGTGTTGAAAAAAGGGTATACTAAGCCGAAACCTACGCTACGTTTGCAGCATGGTATATCTAAGCTTTTTGCAACCCTGTATAGAATATGACAATGGCACTGCAAAAAATCACTTTTAAAAATCTATATTTAACTTTTATAAATCATACAAATAAAACACAATGAACGCTATTTACAAAATAAAAATATAAACTTTATTTTGTAGCAAAGTTAAAGAGTTTTTCTACAATATATAATTTTTTGTTGAAGTTGGTAATAAGTACAGGTTTTTGATATGGTCCAGTGTATACCTTAATCCTATTAGGAAATAGTAAATCTTACGTTTTATAGAAGAGCACAGTTGTAAGCCGTTAGATGATAATACTATTTTATGGACTATCCGTATAAGTTTTATTAAGATTAGGGTCATTGAAATGTTGGTTATTTAGGATTATAAAATAAGTAAGTAGGAACTTAAACTAATATTTTTGATCGTTCTGTCATATTTATTGAGGAATCGAGCTTTTTGAACGACTTCGAAAAAGGAGGAGGTTTGTTAGGAGTTAGGAAAGCTTCACTAACTAAGGTTATCCAGTGAGAATAAGGCTGTTTCCTATTTTTTTATTTTGTAGTCCATTTTAATTAAGTAATTAAGTAGGTACCTAGGTATATTATTAAGTTAGGTAAATATTGTGTGTCCATATTATGTAAACTTCCCTATTTTGACATAAAAGCAGCTGTAGTCAGAGTTCTATTCTATGCTCTGTGGGGGTCTCAGTACCTGCACCTGGCTCTCTCGAGTGGAACCTTTGTGCATATCCCCAACTCACCAAGGTCTAAACTGCTTTCCTAATCTTGGACCATTTCCCACCACGCTGGTCCACTGCGGGTTGGTGGGTTCACATATCTAGATGAGCTAAATCTAGATATGCAGGTTTCCTCACGATGTTTTCCTTCACCGTAAGAGAGATGGTATACATTGTACTTAGGTTAAAAGAACTCATTGGTACATGTCAGCGGTACTTTGTGCATATCCCCAAGGTCTAAACTGCCTTCCTAAGCTTGGACCATTTCCCACCACGCTGGCCCACTGCGGGTTGGTGGGTTCACATATTATCTAGATGTGCTAGAATTATAATGACTATTATACTGCTGAAATATATATGAGTTATGACAATCCTTTAATGAGCCATTTAGCCAAAATAGAGTAAATGCAATGAACACTATAATACGTTTTGACATTGAAATGAACTTGATGTCAGCGAGCATCCAATCACCTTCCTCTACATTTCTTACTGAATCATTAAATAGCTGTTATCTATAGCCTATTTTAAAGGCAATTACGTTATAAAGAAAGCTCTCAAGATGGTCACTGACACTGAACACAATAAGTATAACGAGAAATCTTGAGAAAAAATCGACAAATTGACAAGGTAAATTTAACAAACACGAAAATTATGATCAAAAAAATAAGTATGTAGGTGTCAAGAAACAATGTCGACATTATAATACCGGCTCGATTCTCACGTCTCGTGATGGCATTATAATTCACACATTCCACTTTCAAAGTCTTCATTTATCTGCCAACAATACATTATTTGAAACTGAAAGTTTAGACTTTCATGAGAGTAGTTTGAACTTGCTATGTTGACCTTGATGGGAGGATAAGAGACGAAACCGTGTATAAAGCGTCTATCATAATGAATGAAGACACCATAGTGTCTGCTGAATACAGTAAAGTAAGGTGCGGGGAAGTAGTGGACCAGAGCGATAATATTACACTGCCGGGCAATGAAAAAGTTCCACTCGCAAAATGCCGACTACAAACGACCCCAATTTATTCAAAGATTTATTTTAAAATTGGAACAAATTATTACCGATTTTAGTTGGTAATATCCTGATGCTCTGTTAAATGTACTTTAATGTTGCAGAAGACGGCATTAACCTAGCCTTTTCCGTTTAGAAGTAATTTGGTGCTTTTCTCAGTGGAAACTTTTCATTGCCCGTGAGTGTATATAGGACCGGAAATTATGCGTACAAAAAAGTAGTTTTATAGTGGGTGATAGAAGTTGGATTTGCAAACTCATACTAAAATATGTTTTGGCCAGTTTAGCTCAGCAGATAAAAGACGTAGGTACCAGGACAACATAACTAATTGGGTAGTGGTTAGCTCACACAATGTGCATCCACTTTGTATGCAAACATGTCCATGCTCATCGCATAAAACGTTTTCTCCGATCTAGTATTCTTCTTGGGACGTTTAGATAACCCTCTAGAAATACCAATTTAGCAGTGCAACGGCTGGCGGTTATAAGGAGCATTTACTTTCATATGAACGAAGCCATACAATATGGTTCTGGCGTAAAATCGATTCCACCATACAAGAAAGTGTAGGTCGGTGCTGTTATAGGTCTACTTGACACAGAAAATAGCGGAATTTCGCATTGCAATAATGTTCGGAGTATAGGTCTATGTACCAGGCGGGCAGAGCATGTGAAAGGCAGAAGGCAAGTATTGTTTAAGACTTTCTACTGCAGCTGCATCGCTTCCGGGTCACGGGTCACGCCCCTAAACGCTGCCCTCAAATCTCAAGGTTAGCTCGAATTTAAACGACCTCTTAGCTATTCATGATCGCCTAGTAGCCTAGTTACTGTGCATGTGGTAAAGATTACGACTGTGATCGTCAATGTGATCGATGATTATAACCATATTTTATGAATCATAATCACTTAGCAACTAGCATACAGTACTCAGCTTTTTTGCAATGTGCATACTACCCGGGAACCAATTTGAGATCAATTTTAACGGGCACCGTAATTAAGACCTGTAACGGAAAAGGGCAAAATTCCCCGTATTTCAAAACCGGTAAAATTACACAAAAAAACATTTTCCGTCAACGCCGTTTTAAAACTTTTAAAATGCAATGCACACGGCAGCTTTATTACCTTCATAACTCAACGTCTTCATTAAAACCAGGGAAACAAATTCGATGGGAACAATAAATACCAATTTAATACGACAGTTAACTGACCACCGCACAAATAAAGTCATTACCTCCGAAAATGGTTGTCGAATCGGCAAAACATCGTGCAAACGGTTGCCACCGCCAGTCTGCCACATTAGCCACTGAGCAGCACTTAGCCAATTTGTAAACACACGACCGTGTGGTTACATTTTAAAATAAGTACGCTTTGACTTAACGGTGATTCGAGCTTTTGCCCGATTGCCGCTTTCATTTCGCGAAACTGGTTTCCGCAGGCGCTAAAAGTAACAGAATGTGTGTCAAAAACATCACGAAAGTCGATCTGATGATGATAATCCCGCGGCGATGATTAATTAAAAAGGAGATAAGCAAATTGAGGGCTGTCGAGCATACAGCGACAGGTGTGAACTTCACATGAGCTGTATTGAGGAAAAATGTGTTTCATAAAGTCACGACTACAGTGGCGCCTTGGTAGGTCTTGGTAGGTTAGTCTCAGTAGTTACTGCACAAGTATAGTGTGACAAACTTATCTGTTCCGGTGAGAGCGAACTAAATTGATCCATATCTCATTACTTACTAATGAATTGTATATTATAAAAGATTAGATGGGTTTATTAACACCGCAAGAGCGAATTAACAATACGAGCAAACTTAAAATCTTATAAAATTAAGAAATATTAGTCATTTATGTGAGCTGTCACCGGAAAAGATAAGTTTGTGGCACTATAGACGATGTAGAGACAGTAAAGATATACTTATTTAAAAATAAATATACCTACAGCAACATTTTTGACAACATTTCAGTAGTACCGGCCTGGGATGTATGTATCCTGTTGTTTATGAAAGTTTTTAAAACTAGAATAATCCGAGCATACATAACACATTTATAATAATATTGGGCACTTCAGAAAATGTCTCACAAGGTATTCGAACGAATAGTAACTTTAGGAGAGAATTAACCATCCTACGTTAAGTATGATTCTAACACCATAAAACCACTCGTAGTAAAAGCCTCAAGAGTTATAAATAGCATAATTAATAACATTTGCCTCGCCAACCTAAGTCAGTAATTTTCTTTTAACTAATAGCATTAGTTCAATCAATCACGAACTAATCCTACGGAGATACGAGTAAATAAATTTGCATCATTTTTACTGCTGTAACTGTTTCCGATTTGATTGGTTGGCAGAACATATTTATTAGCCGTGGCTACATATTCAGGGTTTTCACAGCAAACTTCTCGATAGTCATCAATCTGTTTTGTTTTTAATTCTTTCCTCCTCCATACTTTTTTTTTCTTTTTGCACACCTTTGTACTAGCTTTCCTGTACCTCCTGTAGGTTGGCTGGTAAAAAATGCTCTTAGCATTAAGCCTTCCTTTTGTACATTTATTTTTATATTTGTGCAATAAAAAATTAAATAAATAAATTATTTTAATCATCATGAACAAAAAATCTATCTCTCGTGGGCTACAACTAGGCCGGTCCCAAGCATTGCCACAAAACTCTATCTTTCCAACATCGAATCTCTACTATCTCTAGCTAGTTGCATGAAACCTTTCTGAATTCGTTTGTCCAGTGGAATGGAGGTAATCCCAGCCTAAGTTTGCCCATTTTAGATCTCCGCTAGACAACTCATCTTCTCCACTTCTTTTACATGTCCCTCATGACTTTAAATTTACTATTTTTCTCATTAAAAAAAAACCATCATCTCCAAATACATAAGAAAAATTATCTACCCAACCTGGTATTCGAACCAGGCACACCAGTTAGCTAGTTAAGTTAGTTGTTCATTAACTGTAGTCACTAACTAGTTAGTTACTTAAGTTTTGCGTTTGTGTTTTATCTTTTATCGCCATCGTGAGTACTAGGGCACCATAACCATCAAGGCTCATTTTACGCTCATAAAACGCACTCTGTGTTAGATAATAAAAACTTCCGAAGCTGTAACTATAAATATTGTAATAATAGCAATTAGTGATGTCTGTAAAACGGTTACCGTTATCGACGTTTTTAAATGTAGCTGCAACCGAAACGGTACGGGTAACGGAGCGGTTATCATAGAGCACGCTTAGTGATTTAATGTGTTGTGTAACAAGGTCTATGTATTTTTAATTTTTAATATTCTTTTACTACGATTCTAGTAGGTTGTAAGTAATTGTATAGAAACATAGGATTGCGTTTTATATAATTATAGAGTGATTATACAGAGTGTTGCAAAAAGGGTATGCTAAGCCGAAAGGGGGTAAGTATTAGTATACCCTTTTTGCAACACCCTGTAGAATTCTTCTTCTAAATGTGTTCCAAAATGATCATTTGAACGCAGAATTTAAACTATTAATATCATAAAATGGGAGCAAGCAATTGACAAGGTTTAATATAACAACAAGGATAATAAATAAAATTCTAACCAAAAACCAAATAGCTCTACAAACTTCGAAAATCTACTAACTTGTTAATCAATGCCTGCCTCGTTACAATGTAGTTTTTATTTACGCTTCTACAATGGAAGACAAAAACGAAAAAAACATTCACAATAAAAGATCCATTAATGAATGAGTGACTGTCTGGTTAGCTTGAAGGCTCATTACGCCAAGACGAAATGAAAGCCCGCCAATTTTATTTAAAAAAACCATGAGGTGCAGTTTTTACAGTGGTCGAGTTGAAGCGCGTGGATTGAACTTTACTATAGAGCTTCCACTACGTTATTGTATTCTTGACGTTTCCTTATGTCTGGTAAATAAAGTTGGTTTTCCTTTGCAGTCATCAAATATGCATGGGATTTCGACTGTCAAGAAACCAATAATATAATGGACAGAGTATAATACTTTTTGCAGTAACGAACGTCAATACGAAAAAAAACTATTTCCCCATTTGGTAACAATACCAATCAGAAATCATAAATCAGAGTTATACTTATGAATTGTTTTATTTTATTTAAAAGACATTTATTTTTACGTTAAACAAACTTGTCTGTTCGTTATACTTACCTAGTTAGGTACATTCTGGTCAATCAATGATAACATTCTACCCAATACTTATAATAGACGTGGTACAGCGCTCTCATCTATTGTTTGTTTTTTTTTTAATAGCGCGTTCAAACACCTTATGTTTCACTTTCATGTAAATAAGTGGTTTAGAATGAAATATCAAATAGACATTATTATTATTTGTGTTGAAAGTGCTTTCTGAGTATGCTCTTATGCTTTGTACTGGTCAGTTTTCGTTTTCACTTTAATCAATGCAAAATGTTGATTTTTTGTCGTAGTTATTTTAATGATAGGTATTTTGGTTACTCTATTCTCTGTTATAGAGAGATTGATTAATATAATCTTTTTTGTCGGTATTATTAAAAGATTAGATTTGCTTTCTAAAAAAATGATTAATGAATACGATTATTTATTTATTCGTGGATATGGCCCCAAAATCTGAAAATGTTTAAATAGAATAGAATAGAATATTGCTTTATTGAACACCACATAAATCATACATACAAAAAACACATACTTATAGACTAGAACTAATGTACAATAGGCGGCCTTATCGCTGAGAGCGATCTCTTACAGGCAACCTTATATATTGCGGAAACAAAATGACAATAGTAAAGGTATTTACGTACCTGTGCTAATTAAAAATATTTACTTGTGTTAATAATGTTGCTTTTCGTTTTTTTCTCACCAAACCAACTTTATTCAATTACAAAACAAGTCTCAGACTGACATTCATCGCCTCTGTCAAATTCAACTCATTAATCAAATTTATGTCACCAGTTTGACATTCATGTCTATTTCTCTCGTTCTACATCACGGCTACTTATTAACATATTATGTCAACCCGTGTCAACTAACTCCACTTTAGCTTCTTCGAAATACATTTGTATCTTTCGCTTCATAGTTTTTATGTCCATCTTTTTTTATTGTCACGGAGATTGTATGAATTATTCAAGCACGTTCGTACAGTGTAAACAATCTATTTATATTCAATGCAAATCAGGAGATCGATAGATCCATCGAACTTCATAGATGGTGTTTTCTTGTCATCACGTCGTTGTGGAATAAAAATACTATAATTAATTGAGTAGTCATCTATCATCTATCAAGATCGCTGTCAGCAAGGTCTTCACCTGACAAGAGAAAGTATACAACGTGGTTTTTTGCGTTATTATAACGTTTTATTATTCTTGGCGTTTTTGCGTTATAGTCATATGGACGGCTGCGGCACTAGAATCTACACTTTCAGTTTCAATTTAAAAGCTTTTAGAGATTATCAGATGAGAAACAGTATTTTTTCATTACATCCTTAAATATACACTTTAGTGTTAAAACCAGAACGGTTGTGCCAAAGCAATTAGAACTTAACAAGTTTTTTAAACCTATAATTTGCATACTTCACTTATTCGTGAGCGCCATTTCAACTTTAATATGATTTATTGTGTCTTCAAACACACAGCAATTAAAAAGCAGTTACGTCTACGCACGTAAGTGTAAAAAAGTTGTTAACTCAAATTTTTATTTAACACAATTAAGAGACACGCGTATGAAAGAAAAAATAACCAGTTGCCGATGCAACTTCAGAAAATGCGGCAGCGGCACGCAATGTACGCATCAAGTAACAGTTTTTCGGTGCATTGGCCTTTGTCAAGGTTGACGAAAAACATACAAATCTGGCAAATTGAAATTTTAGTTACAGTCTAGAACATTTTCAAAATTCGAATCTAGGTGTCCCGTTCACGGAATTTCAAATCAACAATACTTTATTCACGCACAAAATACCAGACTGGCCACATAGAGTCGAGAACAGTAAAAAAATAATTGGAAATTCTGGCTGGAAACAACGGACTCGAGCCGGTGTTTCGAAAAAGGAAAAAGTAGTTTAATGATCACAGAGGGCCAGAAACAGTACAAAAAAGGCAGCACAATGAGAGGACAATGATAGTTGTAGCAGACCGTAAAGGCAAGCGGGTTTGCACCGGCCATTATACTCCGTGGACATTATTTAAATCTAAAACATAAACCGCTAAAATTAAAATTTAATAACTCTTTATACTGTTTTAATAACGCTAAATAACTGCCATCCGGTGTAACTCAGCTGGTTCAAAGTAAATATTTAGGTACACGGGGTCTATAAAAGCGGTAATACATAGAGTGCGCGGCCAGAATGCAATTACTTGCAGGAGAGGATAATAAAATAAAAATATATGTCGGTCATTAACCTCGAAATGGATTCATGGGAGATAAAATGAAACTGTAGCAGATAATCCAATTTGTAAGCTTACGCTCGCTTGTAAATGTCACAGAATACCGTTTTATCTGGGCTACGTTCTATCGGTGTTTAGCCTAGGTTAGTTCTGTTTAGACTAAAATACGCCATGCATTAGATATATGAAAATATATAAAATAAAAGTTGTACTGCATCTTCTTTGCTTAGAAATAAACAATAATACGAGTATATTAACAATAATACATACCCTATTTACACACTCATAATATTATGTATAAGAGTTTCAACCAAAATAAAAATAGTCCTGTGTTAATCTACCACTTTTCACAATACTTTCCTATCTAACCTATTTCTATCCCAGACGCTGAGATTTACGTCGATCACTCAACCTACATTGCTGTGCACAAAAAGATCAATGCCTTTCTTGATAGACAGCACAACAGGCGTGACTTCTCAACCCGATTCAATAATAGGGTCCAATGAACAATCCCCGCCTTGCACGCCAGTCAATGCATACGCGGGAATGCCTTAACGTATTTCAATACCCCATGGCATCTTACCACCATTTATATCACCCCACCACACAATGAAGACCCCTCAGTTCTCAATGCATCCAACGACGACGCCTCAAGCACAGCAGCTCAAGGCATGCTGGCCGCAGATATATCTATCTCAAGTGATATAATAGATAGTATTGTTGTCAGGCTTGACTTGACTACTGAGAGTATTGCCAATATCGGCGATAAGCCCCAGGATAGCATCCCGGATGTTAAATAATGAAATAAACTGACTAGAATGCCCAGCGTTTATTCAACAATAGCAAAGATTGTATGGAAAAGGTCGAGTTTTTACTAAAAATAGGCATAAAAACGTGATATAATATTTACGGGTTCCGCTCATCTCGCATAATCTTTATTGACCAAAACTCATTTCGCATAACTCGTATGGTCTAAACTTTTTTGGCCGAACCATCACTTTGCCAAGACTTATGTGGCATAAGGCTCGTTTCGTCTAAAACTCTTTAGGCACAATCTTTAAACACCTAAGTTTCGTTTGCTCAAATTTATGTTCGTCTATACCTATGTATAATCTTGTTTCTCCTAATGTTATCTTAATAAATAATATATTAAGTATGTAGTAAATGAACAAATTGGGGTATTTTTCTCCTACATCCCGAAAATCACGATATTGTATGATCAAAAAATCGAAAGTTAACGACCAATATAATTATTACAAACTCCATGAGATCGAAACCTAAAAATAGGTGCGACGACGAGCAAAGCGAGGAGGAGCGTGTTAGGTGCACATGTTCATCAAAACCAAAGCGGAGCGCAGCGAAGCGGAGCGGAGCGTTTTCCAAACAGCGGAAACAATACATATAAGGCACCAGTTTGCGCTATGTAGGGAGACGCTCCGTCAAAGTTAAAGCCAAACCAATATTATTACTTTGTATAAACCATGCCATAGCATTATTAGGCTATTCAAGATTTGGCCATACAATTATTAGGCTAAACAATGTTATGCGAAATAACTTTTTACTAAACGAGATTTATGCCATTCGATTTTCGGCGTAACGAGACTTTGACCAAACGTTACTATGCAATACGAGATTAGGCAAATAAATCTTATGCCAAAAAAGGTAGAACCAATATTTACAAATAATACGTATTTTTGATTTATGTAATATAATCTGGAATGGTCTCAAGGATCGTCCACCTCAATCAAAAATAAACGGCAGTTCAAAATAATGTTATTCAGTTTAATTTTTATGGATTTATGGCAAAAAGATAAAATTTAACATGAGAAATGTTGGTGTTATTTGCAAATTTTATCTCAAATTATGTACGTAATTGTGGCTGATGATATAAATTAATAAAACCTTTCGCAACGGTGCTAATTTTGTTTAAGATTACAACGGTATATTATTAAGTAAATGGTCGACAAAAAACTGAATTCCAATAAATACACGGAAAACATTTAGGTGTTTAATTTTA
The DNA here is from genome assembly GCF_932276165.1 of Plutella xylostella. NCBI lineage: Eukaryota > Metazoa > Arthropoda > Insecta > Lepidoptera > Plutellidae > Plutella > Plutella xylostella. The sequence continues at coordinate 7,091,759 of NC_064000.1, read as the reverse complement.
AAATAAATAATCGTTGCATATTTATGAAAAGAAAGGATGCAGAATTTATTTAGCACAATACATTACAAATCAATTTATTAACAGCACAAAAGGAGATTTACAATTGCACTCGATCATTGAATGGCGAAAAAAAATTTCAGTCACAATTCAATGCTGATTCAAGATAAGCTACATACATTGTGAATACAGATGCGACTTCTGATAACATTCATTCATAACTCATCTCAATTTTGATAACTTTAACTTACGTATTATGCTCTTAATAAATTAATATTTTAAACAGTTAGGTATAAGTAAAAACTAAATTAATGTCAAAGATCAGATTAGCATTTCCTACTCTCCCATTTGTTACAGAGGCGGGTTTCCGCTAGGTGCAGTTTTAGGTCCTCTTTTGTTTAGGGACAATATTGTAATTGTAACAGTAAACTTGAATACAATGTAAGGTCCACATTGCGGTACCGATTTAGCGGTTGGATAAGTTTCTGCATGAATTCAATTAGAACAGGGAGCAGTGACCTTCACGTTGTATGTATTGGGAGCTGCGAAATTGGAATTGGTCACACTGATTTAGGTATCTGCTTTTTTAGCATAGTTTTTTGTTCTAATGATATTGATGCGGCTATCTTGCCCAGTTTTCGGGCGTGTCTATTAGAACCGTTTAAGTTGAGCTTAAGTTATGAAGCCGTTAAATGAATTATAGTTAAGTTTATATTTGCTACTGTAATGGGAATTATGCAAATATGTTATTTATTGTTGGTAACCGGATATTTGGCAGACACATTTTAATTTAATTAACTGTTATATTTATCGGTCATTACATATTTTTTTAATCTTCTCTACAGCCGTTGTCTTATTTATTACATTTTGCCTTAATTACAACTTAAAATTATATATATTTAATGAAAGATTATTCTGTAAAAATTGCATACTGGGATTTTCTTTGACAAACGCAAAGTAAGTAATTAACCAAAATATTCCATCTATAAAAATAATATGTACCAAGGAGTATTAACAGCTCTATAGCATTATGAGCAAGTGCAGCCCGGCACTGACCTAGCAACAATTGCCTGCAGCTTACAGACGTATCGTTCGATTGTGTACCTTCAGACCTCATGAATCTCTAAACATTACTCCGTCATACATTATAGTCATTATTTTGGAAATTTACAAAAAGTAACAAGTTTCTCAGAGTAAAAAGTACAATGTTCCTACGGAGAAGCTTTATCAACCTGAACGAGTAGGTGTATAATATTTTATAACTTATGTTTCTTCAGACAAGAATAAATAAAAATTAGTTTGCTATCGAACTGGTCCTTAAAAATTAATTAACGATGTACCTTCCGCAAGGAACACTTGAGGAAGTCGACTATATGCCAATTGCAAGCGTGTAGATATAAAGATTGTAAAGTCTAGAGGTAAGAACGTTCTATTATGAGATTAGCCTACTTTAACAGGTTTTTTAAGTGTTTCTGGGGGCTTAAGCTAAGAGTCCACCTTTCGGCATCGAATGCATCGCATTCAGTATTTCTGAGTGAATTTTAACACACACACACTCACGCCTTGTACTAATGTACTCCCTTGCGGGGTAGGCAGAGGTGCATTGCTGCACCCACTTTTCGCCAGAGTGTTATGTTAGTCCCAATGTAATAGGGGGCGGGCCTATTGCCATTTTACGGGCACATCCAAGACCCGAGAACAAATATCTGTGTTTAAACAAATATCTGCTCCAGCCGGGAATCGAACCCGGGACCTTCGGATCAGTAGTCAGGACACTAACCACTACGCCATTCGGTCGTCTCTGTGTGAATTTACAAAATGAATATTCACACAAGTGCGTCCACTTCATTGGCATTGCCAGCGCCGTTTCTTCATACATTTAATGATGAATGAAAATCGTTTGGTCCGATTCGTTCGATACCGGAAAGTGGACGCTTACCTTTATCCGCCAATGTCATACATAACACACACACACACACACACACACACGCTCTCACGCCTTGTACTAATGTACTCCCTTGCGGGGTAGGCAGAGGTGCATTGCTGCACCCACTTTTCACCAGAGTGTTATGTTAGTCTCAATGTAATAGTGGGCGGGCATACATTACATTATCCACGGTTTCTAAAGAATAGATTTTATTTCAAGTTACAATATAATATTACTTTCATAATATGCACTTTACAAGAATACTTCCTCATAGAAGTTCCTTTAGTACATTTATTGAAATGTAACCAAGTCAAAGTCCGTTTGTACAAGCACACTGTAGTAAAATTAACTATGACGAAGTAGCAACGATTCATCTAGAGAGTTCAAACAGGTAAACCAAATAACGGAAAACAGAAACTAGCTTTCTGTCAAAGCAAAACTATCTTAGGGTCATTTTCCACCTGAGATGTGCCATGCTACGTTACTTTACTGTTGATAATCATAAACATACATACATAATATGCACTCCCATGATCATAAACCTTGTAACAGAAAACGGAAACAGGCTTCAGTCAAAACAGAATTGTCTAGTAATTATAGAACTTACAACTAACCTATCTGAGCCGCTATTGATAAGTCATTATCATTACAGTGACACCAGGATATCTAGTCCCGGATAGCTGACGTAAATGTATGCAATTTCTTCATCCCTATCACTATTGGTATCTTTAGTAATAATGCACGTAGATTATAGTGTAATGGCTCATATAATATTAGATATTATTTTGTTGATTTCAATTTAAGTGTGTAGGTACTATTAAATTTGATAGAAAATTAAACAGAAACACATCCTTCACATAAAAATTTTCATTTGGATGGTAATTTGCGCAGCCATAAAAGCGAAAAATACTTATATTTTTTTTTTTTCAATAATGATTGATACTATTTAAATTTTTGCCTTCAGAATCACTAGGCGTGGTACAGTCAATTGAAATTTTATAATCTACTGCTTTAGGTACTTCCGAAAGACAGACTTATACAGGAAAAAGAACAGTGCATTATAATGTCTACATTTTGCATTTAGAGTGCAAGCAGATGCGTGGTTGCGTTTCGTTCTATAATTAAGGCGATACGGTTCGCTTCATTGCCATTAACTCTACAGAACTGTACTTGTGCTACTAGTCATATAAGAAACAATATGAGAAATAGGCGTGAATGTTATTAGTGATATAAATATGCTGAATATACTGAGTATAAAAGCATGCATTTTATCCCATTTTTCTTACATTGTAAAGGGATGTGTATTTTTTTTTTAATATATTTATTTTATATTTAATTGGGCCCTTATCATCATCATCAGCCTGTGATCGTCCACTGGACATATTACTATGCCTCTCCTAAGGTCCCACCTCTACACTCTGTCCTTAGCCTTCTTCATCCATCTACTACAATGTAATAACAAAATGAAAATAAACAAACCAGATTTGACGGTACTGAAAAAATGGATGCAACTGGATTTGTTTTGCAAATCTAAGCACTTGACTCCGATTCTCTTGAGATTTTACTTGTCAAAACTGCATTGCGCTAAACGATACACTTTGGAGTTTGAATCGTTCTCGATTGAAATTTGAATATGAGTATCCTAGGTATTTTGTCATAGACTTGAAATATAGACCTACTTAGTTAAATATCTAAATAAATTGACAAAAAGACTGCAAAATTTTCTAACTAAGAAATAGACCTTATCTATTATTTTTCTAAAAAAAATTCGAGGTAAAAGTATTTTTTGGATACGTGTCTTTTCCAGCACTTGATGTTTATACTTATGCTTCACATATTCAATCAGATTAAACAATAAAGTGTTGAACGATAAAGACAAAATAATGAAGCAAGAAAAAACGTAAAACGCATATTTCCAGCGTGCGACTGTGTGTCCAGTAAACGCATTCAACGCATCAATTACTACACTCCAATTGGTAGCTATCAATAAATTCTTGAGATTAATCATCAACAAGGCATTGTACCAATTATCTTGAGGTGCAGTGACCCGTATGAGCACGGTTCACATCGCATGATTAGGGTCACTCATTGATGGAGAGGTATTCACTGAGTTGGTAACACCATAGAAATTGGGCGTCCCAAATAGTAGACGTGTGGCCTTGTGTGAACAGCTGGTGGCTGTTTGGATGTAAATCACTGTTACTGAATTTGGTTTTAGATATGACTTGTTCCCTTGTTGTTCTTGTTTTCTCATCTTATCTTCTCTTTCTCTTTCTTATTTTTTTTGACTATTAACCAAATTCTTGAGTTTTCACAGTTCTTGAAATTCGATTTTACTATCAATGCATGAAAGGAGCCTCATTTATTAAATCTAGCGCACCGTAGGCTGTCAGCGAAGGGCGCTAGTCTGACTGGCCATCTGGTCAATCCTTTCATCGCGGTGACAAACCTTAGTATAGCTCTAGTTTAAGTCACCAATACGCTTATAAGAAGAGCATCAATGCATTAAAAAACAAATGCATTTAATTTAAAGATCCGTGTACGTAATATTTTCAACCCTACGGAATCTTTCACCAACATCAGCATAAATCGAGATTATATCTATTGCTGTCACTTTCTTACTGTATACTGTCAAAGCGTGACAGGAATAGATTTAATCTTGATTTAAATGTTGGTGCAAGTCGCCCTTAGTTTGCCAGACGGAATGAATCCTCTAGTGAGTATTATAGAATTTATACCAGTTCTTATAACTAGTGCATTTCACCGCAGGGCATCTGTTTTTCGTCTGCGGTTAAGTAAACCACTGTAGACTGAACTGTAGAGTCATTCAAACTCTTGCATTTTGCAATTTTTCTGATTTTGTTCGTTATAATATCGTGGTAATTGGTTCTTTGTTTTCTACGTCCAAAGAAAATTGTGCAAAGACTTATTATGTTGCATTTATTGAATATCCTTTCTTTATAGACAACTATTTCATATCTATATGCAAACAAAGGCTTCTGATTTGCACTATTTAGATATCACTACTTTTGCCAAAAACACACGACAAGGAACATATAAAAAACCAAAATACCACGACCAAAACTCAGCCATCTGCCAACCAACATTGGTCAGACTAATCTCTAATTGAATTCAGAACGGCAATGATCTGACACCAATCTTTCTGGGACCCACTTAGACTTATAATTCCCTTACAATGGGTCGTCTTGAAAGCCGAGTAACGGTTCGAGAGATATACCGGCTAAATTCGATTGGGAAATAATTAAGAAGAACTGGTTTCAGAACCGCGGCTCCCAAATGCAGTAGCATTATAGTGCTGTGTAGTGGATTGCCGATTAGATTAAGCAGTGTTGAAAAGTTTCAGACTAATTTATTATAGTATTGTAAAAAGATAATGCCTACTCATTTTTTTGTTGTGAGTTTCAATAGACTGCTGAACTCTGAATGGCTAATAAATTTAGTTGGTAAAAGGATAGAATAAAAGCAGCTAACTTTTTTTTCTTTAGAATAGTGTTTTTTTTTGAGATTTCAGAGTTGTTTCATACTAAAAGTGGTTTTGTACTTTAGTACACGATAGTACGATATAGACGTACTTTGACATGCTTACGGGAAGTACAGTGATAAAACTGCACTCTATTTACAAAGCAAAGAAAGCAAAAGCTATAAATATTTTTTTTTAAAATGACGGCTAGTGGAAAATATCGATTGGGTTGCCATAAGTGTAGTAGGTTTAGTTATTAATCATAAGATCTTCAATCTTTTCCCTATTCCGATTTTTGGGGGTGGTACAATTTTTTTCTTATTTTTAGTTTCTGAAAACGATGTTTCTGTAATTTTATGGTGGTTTGATAATTTTTTTATCAGTTTTACGAATTCGATTTAAAAGTATGAGATTCTTCTAAATATTTTCAATGTTGAGTACTAATGAGTGTAATTATTTTGTTATTTCTGCTTAGGTGGTACACAAAAATATATTTCTTAAACATTTTACAGTATTTAAATATAACATGTAACAGTGCTTGCACAGTTGCACCATGCATATAGAGCACCCCTTCTTTATCAGACAAACTTAATTATTATTCTATGAATCCCATGATAGTCATCATTAAGTAAGTCAGCATGAAGTAGCTTCCTTCTCTATATAAAAATAAAGATGTTATAAATCATAAGATAAAATTATTATCAGCCCCTACCGTAACAAAGGGATGTTACAAGTCGTAACTTACGACCTTGCGTTATGTTCAGAAAAGTTTTATGATGTCTTATTATTATTATGTAAATTATAATTTATAAATTAATAGTTGTAAATTAATTAATTATACCTACTTAGCAACAACTTTTTTAAAGTTCCAGAGCTAGCTTGGATTAAACTTTAGTTTAACCCCACACTTATTGCACCTACTTAACAATTAATGCAATTGAAATAAATAAAATTAAAATACTCACACAAAATAAATTCCCAAAGCACGATTTCCGATCAACACTAGAATTGCACTCTGGCAACTTCGACAAAAAAAGTAAAAATACGATAAATTTTCAAAAATCGAATCGCGCGTATCGCGAGCTACTTCGAACCGTCTGACAAGCGGTTGCGGCAACGGTCGCCAAACGACTGGGCCCCTGGTGTGGCAGAAACGGTTAATATATGAAGTATACAAGTTTTCTTCGTCTTTCACTGGCTGTGCCGTCGGCGAGCCTGCCAGTCTCTTTCTGGGTTAATGAGAAGTCTCGGAGTCGGTGGCCAGCCGTTTTCTACGAGGTTTCGAATTGACAGCGGTGGGTGCAATTTCGTGTTGTCACCTGCTCGGTTCTATGGCGCCCTAGTACTTTCCTTGTGCGACGGTAAAAGTGAAATGGGATTGCGATGGTTAAAATAAATTGAATTTTAATAGGACTTTACTCTTAAATTCTACAGAAGTACAAAGATATAGCCGGATATAGATATTTCAGAATAGAGTATTCAAGAAAATCTCAGTTGTTATTTTAGATCAATGGTTGAGTAGATACATAGAATTTAGAATCTCTTTTTATATGAGTTAGTCAAATGACTCAAAACCAACCAGGTTAGAAAATTTCAAAACCAATTTTTAGGTTTAGAAAATCAATAAAATTTTCCCATTGATTTAACATCGACTTTTGAAATAGCTGAATAAAAAATATCTTCACATAAAAGAGGATCTTGATAATATTTTCTCTACCTCTAGATACACATACCTACAATTTCTTACGTTAAAAAACCCACATTCTAAATTCACTGTTCAGTCAGACATCAGTAACATTTGACAGCCTACAAGAGCCCAGTTTACCAACAAAGCTTAACTTTAAATTGGAAACTTTTGCATCACTATTCAGGATTCTGAACCGAACTATTATAAATTGGACAAGAAAATAGCTCAGGATTGCGATTTCGAATATTTCAAGTGCTTAAAATTTACCTAGAAGAGTAAAAGCATAAATAAAAACAGCTAGGTATCTTACCACTAGTACATCACCGACTAGCTATCTACAATCGTCAAGCGAAATTGCTTATCTGTCAAACTCATAGTTTGCAATGTTGCTTATGGATTGCCGATTGCTTATATTCGGTGGTGGTAGCCCCAAAGAAGTTTATAAGTCTTCTTCCATGTCTATAATTATATTTTAAAAGTTTCGAGACATTCTATTCATTCTGCAGTGCAGCGATCACAGGATTCAATACTATTTTCTATAATTCAATACTACACAAACATATGGAAAAATAACAGTATCGTCAACTGTCACTATCAAAATTGATGACATTTGTTTTTTTCCATATGTTTGTGTAGATTCGAAAATAGTATCGAATCCTGTGAGCAGAAACAGATCGCAACAAAATGGTTTTCTCAACCACAATCAGGCGCTCAGTTTTAACTAAGGAAATTGGTTTAGTTCGCGCATCAAATAGTTCACAAGCCACTAACTGCGATTAGTTAAATTCTCGGCTTTGGCTCGGGTGCAGACATGTGTTCACTCGGTCGCGAGATTATCCAGTTTAACTTGTGGATTAGCGGTTGGAGTTGTGTTGTCCGTTGTTTTGTTTTGCGTTGATATTAAATTTGAGAAATTGAAATTATACGTTATAATGTTAACAACGTTTATTGTCACTATGGTGGTGGATGGTGTTTCTCTTTCACGGTAAAAGTATTCCTTAATAATAATACCGAATTAATAATTATTTATTTATTTCAAAGCCAAAAACATAATAAAAGGAACAATCTTACAAAGGCTCATAAAATAAGTAAGTATAGGCTGTACATAATATGCTTAAATCGTGTCCCCTGATTCCCAAACTAGGTAAATACCTGCACGATGAGGAGTATTGGATATATTTTATGAATTTCAGGATTATTTAAGCTTACACTGAATAAGGCTGACACTAAGGGCGTCTTGCACAACAAAGTTAATCAAAATTAAATCTATGACCTCTTGCTCTGACATTATACTGTCAGAGCAAGAGACAAACTATTTAATTTTATTTAACTTCGTTGTGCAAGACACCCTAAGGGTCACTTTTACCAAACGTTAAACGTATTTAAAATTGTATTTAAATCAAATTTGAAATACATTTTGTACTGGCAGACGTTTGACAGGCTACTAAATACGTTTAGCGTTTGGTGAAATTCCACCTAAATATTTTGTATACCCACGAGAAAGCATTTTAATCCGAATCAAGCACAGCAAATTAAGAAAAAAAAGATAAAAAAACATTTATTTGTCGCACTAATAACAACAACAAAAAATCGGAAACAATACATTACAATAAAAAGAATAACGTACCTAAATGCTGCAGAGCGTTAAAAAGGCACCAGCTCAGCATGCTACTTATAAAGCCTGTTGAAATAGCGAATATCTGAAATATATTACTTACCTTAACATCATTATTTTTTGCAATGTGGTTTCAATATTTACGTTTTAAATATGTATATCCTGTACTTACGTGTTTTACATTTACATGCCAACTCAAGTCAAATGCCAAGGGAAAGTCACAGATCTATAAATTCCATTCTGTATAACAAACCTACGAACACATTACTGTACACCCTTATCTATTTTGCTACCTTATTCTATTTGTATGAATTTAGTATTATCTTACTAAAACAAACTGACGTAGGAGTTCATTAGACAATGTGCATTGTAGACTGCACTCGTAACGGGCAGTCGAATAGGAAATAGTTTTAGATTATTAAAAAAACAAAACGAAAATCGGTTCATCCGTTTCGGAGCTACGCTACTGACACGTTAAACTTATAGCACCTCTCTTTTTCCATCGGGGCGGGGGTTGAAAATGAAGAAAGGCGTTTTGATTCAGATTGGGGTGTCTATTCTTGGTAAGTGTTTATGGAGCATGATTGTAATTATTTATACTGAAGTCTGAACCCATTGTCCGTAAAGTCTAAAGCGGACCCTAGACCTACAATAATATTGTTCAATAAGTTTTTAATCCAAATGACGTTTGCACCATTTTCAATATTAACCCTAGACGATGAATTATATTGTACAATTGTCTATATTGGGCCTATGGATCGTCTAGGGGCCGCCTAACTAAAACATGTTTAAATTGACGGATTTTGTTCGTTTGAATATTTAATATGTTCTCTTATGTGTTAGTTTTGGGTGTTAAATTGTTTGTGTTGTGCTTGTGTGATATCTCTATCCCCTGCAAAGCGTGAAGATTAAAGCAATAACTCTCCAGGTTTTTAGGGGTTGTGTGTATGTTTGTGTTTGTACCTACAAAATGTTTAACGGAACGGAAAAAAAGTACACCAACCCCTGTACCCCAACGTACCCCTTACAGGGTTACTTACAGCCAGGGCCAGCTTACAGCTGAGCATTAGATACATATTTTAAGGGGCAAGTTGCTGATGTCGGTCGGCGATGTCAAACTTTTGTCGCGTCTTGTCGTGCATGACTGTCTTGTGGCCCGTGTTAGGTATGCAGTATGCAAGAGTGATATTGCAATAAATCCTCTACTGCGACGTCATAATAAATATCTTCCTCCCTAACCTTCGTTCCATTATTCCACAGTGGGCCTAGCCAATTTCTCAATGGGCTACACAGACGTATGGCCATCCTACGCCATCCCCATCTTCAAGTCAGCCAACTCACCCCTCTCGGGGGTGTTTACTAGGAACCAGGAGAGCCTCATAGGTTCTATACCGATGCTGGGAAGCCTGCTCGGGACGATAATGAGTGGGAAAATAGCGGATAGTATCGGTCGGAAGCGAGGGGAGATCTTTTTTGGGTGTATTAATACTGTAAGTTACACGTTGATGTAATTATAGCTATGTACCTACCTACTAAGGAAATTTGATGAACATTCATAGCTGAAAATACCTAGGTGATGTCAGCGGACCAAAGTTGAAGATAATTTACTAACTGAAGTGGTTTAATTGTCTCTGAGGTGCTGTAAAAGTATCTATTTATTTAGACGAGTGCGTGCATCATTAATTCCATGAAAAATCAAAAACTTAGATTTGTTTTTAGGTTTTCTTTAGTTTTCCAATTATAATTCATGAGTAATTCGGATATTGTTAATAACGTTAATAATACTAGCAATATTTAACTAGGCATTTCTAATATTCTATTCTCTTTCCTCTCTCCCAGTTGGCATGCACCCTCATCTGCACAGCGAAGAGTTTCTACATCCTCCTTGGTTCTCGGCTGCTGCTAGGATTCGGCAATGGCCTGAACGCTGGAATATTCTCCATATTCGCTGGAGAATACAGTTCAGTTTCCATCAGAGGCACCGTCATAGCTTTAGCAGCCTTCGGCTATTCAGCAGGAGTCTTAGTGTCGTATATTATGGGATGGTTGTTCAGTTATCAAGTGGTCAATTACTTTGTTTTGACCATCAACGTCACTTTTACTATTAGCATGTGTTTCATGAAAGAGACTCCGATTTACTTGTTGAAGGTTGGGAAGGAAAAGGTAGGTCAAACTTACAACTGTTCTATGAAATTTCTTTATGTAGAATTGATCCTACTAGTTAATTTTATAAATGCGAAAGTTTGTGAATGTGTATGTTTGTTAGTTCTTCACGTAAAAACGGCTGAACTAATTTTAATGAAATTTGGTATGGGGTTAGCTGCTACCCTGGATTAACACATAGGCTACCTTTTATCGCGGAATTCCCACGGGAAAACTTTTAAAGGCGAAGCGAAGCTTGCAGGAACAGCTAGTTTAGAGTAAATTTATATCCTTAACGATTATTTCTACCGAAGAACTGATAAGGTAGGCAAGTTCCTATGCTGTGACCAGGAACAGGCAAAATAAATGTATCATGGGATGCCCGCCAGTCCGCTGGACCGACGACGACGACGTAAGACAGAAACCCTGGCTGGTGGTGATTTCATTAGGATAGGGTGTGTCCAGCAGTGGATGACTACTACTGGCTGATGATGATAATGATGAACAATTGGCCAAACTAATAATTTATAAATGTATTCCAGGAGGCCCTTAACTCGTTGAAATTTTATAGGGGAACAAAAATAACTACTCAAGAAGTCATTGATGAGTTTGCTGATATCAAGAGCCTAGTGGAAACCCCAAAACAACAAGAAATGAAAATCTTTTCAGGTAATTTAGATAACCATAGCACAGTTTTTACCTACTTTAATTTATAATACAGAAGAAGATTTTTGTGCATGTATGTTCCATGTATGTGCTGAACTGTTTTATATGTATTATCTGTACTTAAGTATATAAAATACATCCAAATATCTTACTATTTTTACAAACGAATAATTTTTTCTGTTCAGATATTGATAACAACAATGAAGATCCTGAAAAGGAGAAGCTTCGCCATGCTACTGATGAAGCCTATGTGAAACCATCCAACAGAAGCGCGTGGAAAGCATTGTGTAAGTTAACTATTTTTATGTTCATAATAATTATGGTATTAAACCGCTTCTTCCAAGGAGCACCAAAACACTCTTAGTCATCCGGCCACTACCGGCCGTGGAAGCTTGCAGGCTGATGATGATTTTAGATAGAGTATTTTTTTATTTGTACACACACACACAAGACAAGAAGTTACAAATCATAAATACCAAAAAACACATAAGTGCAATAATTGCGATCTTATCCCAAAAGGCGATATTTGCAAGATAACCGTGCGTGAAAGGATATTTATGATCAAATATGATGATATTATAACTAACGGAAATCTTCATCCACAGTATCATCAAAATCGTCTCTTCGTGCCCTGTTCACGATATCTCTGCTGATATGCTTGGCAGTCTGCATGGGGATGGTGACAATACTCACGTATGCCGGTACTTTGTTCTCGAAGGCCGTTCCAAATCTGTCACCAGACCTGTGTGCTATAGCGTTGGCGGTTGCTAACATCACTGGCAGCGGTCTGCCCATCGTCATGAGTGACTGGGTTGGTAGAAGGGTTAGTATTTATTGTTTTTATACTGCACATAATAGGTATACATATCAAATATCCTGAACAAAAACATAAAACTGTTGGATCTTTCGTAATCATATCGATGACAAACACTATCCACCGTGGTGAAAGAACTAGCTAGTTTAGATTAGTCTTTCACTTATTTACCACGTTGCATCGGACTTATTATTATGAGGATCATTAAATTTGATTGATACAGCCTAATATTTAAAGGAGCCTCCTTACGTATCAACTATATCCTACACACGTGCACCCTAGGAAGCCAGCGACTGATAAAAAATCTCTGGCTAATCCTTTCACCACGGTGACAAACCCTACACGCTATAAATAATAAGTTTAGAAAGAAAGAAAGAAAGAAAAAGATTTTATTTGGAGCTGCACAAATACACCGAAAAATACAACAAAACAAAAACATATACAACAAAAAATCAGATACAATTTGAATATAAAATTAATAAAACCCAAATTTAAAAAAAAATACATAAAAATAAAAACTAAACTAAATTCCGAAAATAAAAATAACTTAAATATTGGCCAGCCTGTGTAGATGGTGCATCAGCGCAGCGCCAAAAAGGCCCCGAGCTCAGCAATTGCGGCAAGTACATAATGTACCTGCAGCGCTGATTTTCAGCAGGGACCCTTTATGTGACTCACGGAAACTACAAATCGAGACTTTACCCAATATAAAATACATGTAATAAATAAGAAACAGTCATTAAGTAACGAATTTAGTGTTTTCAACGACTTCCAGATCCTCATGATAACCTCCAGTGTCCTCGTCTCCTGTTGCCTGGTAACCCTGGGGGTGCTTATCCGATGGCCGCTGGCTCCAGACTGGATGATCCCGGTGGTCGTCCTGATGTACTGCTTCTGCTACCAGCTCGGCAGCGGCTCTGTGCCCTATATGTTGAACTCGGAATGCTATGTGCCAGAAGTAAGTAGTATGCTTGTGATATTCTACCCTGTGACACAATTTTATTATACAGGCCAATTCTGTACTTTTATTTGTGCACCAAACATGGAGTGTACATGAACAGATCCAATAATATTTTTCGCTCTGGTCGGGGTAATTCCCGCCATCTTGGTCTGTCCCCTGCCAGTTCATGCATCTCTTGTACGACATGACCTTTACACCTCTTCAGTTGGTACACAATACACACATGACAAAAATTATGAGTACTTGGTCTTTCTCTTCCTTTTTTTTCCATTTACCTACCCTTCTAACAGTATAGTGAACCTTAATTTACTTACAATTTTTCAGGTGAAATCCCTCTGCATAGTCCTGTCTATGTCAGTGATGTTCATATCCAACTTTATAATGCTGGCAGCCTACACTGCAACGGTGGACCTTCTGGGTCTAGACGGTACCTTCTTCCTCTATGCTACTGTAGCTACAGCATCAGCTGTAGTCTCCTATCTGATAGTGCCAGAAACTTCTGGAATAACCACCGAAGCTATACAGGAGAAGTTCGCAAGAGGCTTCTTACAGTACCGAGTTTTGGTAAAGGAATAAATTTATTTAAGATTATTATTTTTAGTTTCTCTTTTTTTTCGTTTGTTACAATCATTTCAGAATCATCGAAAAAGATTTCAGCAGCTTTTGACAAACTATTTAAATCCTACTTTCTTTACTTAGCAGAATACTAAACAGGATGATTTAAATTTGATGTGCTTCAAAATATGAGCATTGATAACTGTATACACATCATACTGTAGTGTATGATGCATACTCATGCTTACAGTTCTATTTGGAATGAGAACTCCTGTGCACATAAACGATTTATCATTAAGTAATTTTTATTTAATCAAAGGTAAGTAGGTAAGTGTTGTCATTTTAAATATTTGCTATGGCTTCTATCTTTATCTTCACCAAGTTCTTATTTCTATCTTTGCTTCCCAGTCAGTTATTATTAACTGTTTAGTATAGTGTGTAAGCGTGTTTACGAAAATTGTTCCACGTTTCTAAAGTAGTTATACCGACTAACACAAAAATGAAGAAAGGATACTTGGAGCAGTATTTAACTTCTGGAATTTGTGAGTATTTACAAGCATTTTATTCTAACCATATCCCAGTTGATTCATATTTCATGTTTTTTTAAACATAGTCTCTAACAGCGAGGTCTCAGCTGTCTGTTAAAGCTATCTCAATTTATTAGCAGTCGTCGAGTGTATCCATAATGATTAAGAACATTTATCCATCATCATTAATTTTGCCCACAATCGCTAACTGCTGGATATAATAGGCCTCTGCTAAAAATCATCACAATACTCCGTCATCGGCCGTCCTAATCCTTACCTACACTACCAGCTATATATGACATTGTGATATTCTCGATTTATTTTCAACTTCCATCCCAAAAGCATTTGATATTCTTTTCCACAGTGGGATTAGCAACATTTATCTGTGGCTATTCAATCGTTTGGCCTTCATACACGATACCATTGTTCAGGAGTGACCTTTCTCCTTTGTCGGGTAACTTCACAACATACCACCAAAGCCTTCTAGGCTCAGTGCCGATGCTTGGAAGTCTACTAGGGACGGTATTTGGTGGATTAATAGCGGATAATATAGGGAGAAAACGAGGCGAAATTTTGAGTGGCCTTTTCAATGTGGTAAGTTTTACAAGTACTTAGTTTTTATTTTGGTATTTTAATGTACTTAGTTAGTTTTTATTTTGGTTGACTGCCGTATTATCGTATTATCGCAATATTACGTTTATCTATGTCGATAACGAACGCGTGAACCAGCAGCAGAATCTGTTGAGTTAAAAGTATGTTATGTAGGTTTATAGACACTAACCACCATTAAAATTAAAATTAAAATTAAAATCTTTATTCATTAAAACATTTTACAAAGAAAACTTAGCGCCGGGGTCCTGTGCTAAGTCGAGACCTGTATTACAGAGACCCCATACCATAGTTTAAGTCATTCTTTAACTGCATGACATAAAACAAAACATTACTGCAAAAAAAACTGGGATATCCAGTAGATCCTTATGTTTGCTTTGACTTTGCTTCTTGACATCTCACTATCAGTCATATTTTCATGAGATTATAATGATAAGTTCGACGAATGCGACAAAATTTCATCAACTAAAGGCTATTTCACATTATTCTAATACTTAGTTCAATTTGATAGATACCTACGTTATTGAAGCTAAAACGCATGTAGAAGCTACTCTGACTGTCCACTCTATTGTTGATAATAAAATACTTATTGATTTAATACCCGTCATCATCATCAGCCTATAGCAGTCCACTGCTGGACGTAGGTCTCTACCAAAACACGCCACTGGATGCGATCTGTATATAGCTTTCCATATCCAATAATTACCAGCCAACTTTGGCAAGTCGTCACTCTATCTATCCGGAGGGCGTCCCACACTACGTTTGCCTAATCGTGGTCTCCACTCCAGAAAAAACGACACTACGGCAGAATCACTGTTAAAATTGTTTTTAAAACTGTTTCAGCTCTCTTGTGCTCTCATATGCACTGCCAGAAACATCTACCTCTTGGTAGCATCAAGATTCATCTTCGGTTTTGGAGGTGGCATTCATACATTCCTCTACAGTATATACGTTGGAGAGTTCAGCTCTGCAGCCATCAGGGGTACTACCATATCCATCTGTGTCTTCGGATATTCCATCGGGGTATTGTCTTCTTACATCGTTGGTTGGCAGTTGACCTATGAGCAAGGAAACTACTTGATTCTGGGAATTAATATCATGTTTGTGATAAGCATGTTCTTTGTTAAGGATACGCCGGTTTATTACTTGAAAATTGGCAAGGATAAGGTGAGATTCTTTATAATTGTTTTAATGGCTAACTTATTATTTTTACCTTGGGGATCTTTCTTTTTTAGTTATTTAGGAGCCGCAAAGCTTTAAAATCATACAGATTTATAATTTTGATCTACTTAATATAAATTGTGTACCTTCTTAATTTAACATAAAGGTACATAGCAGAAACTTAACATGATTGTACATTATTAGAACGAGACCCCAATGCTGCGTTACGACGGCGACGTGACGCGACGTCGTAAATAATGTGGCATACAATGCGTTGTTTCGTTGCGACAACGCAACGCAATGTAGAAATGGAGCCTCTCCCTTATTCGCTACGATAATTATTGACAACACATTGGACACTAGACCAATGGTGAAACTCATAAAAAAGCACTAAAATATTGTAGCTACACTGCATTTGGCACTTAGATAAGTAGTTAAAATTAAAGTATACTTTTCAATTTCAGGAAGCCCTAGAGTGCCTGAAATTCTACCGAGGCACTAAAATAACGAATCAGGAGGTGTTGGACGAGTTCGCTGAAATGAAGAGTCTTTTGCACACGCCACAGCAGATGATACTACTGAAAGGTACGTTGTTAACTATTAGGGCGAGACCCCATTGGAGCGTTGCGTCGTCGGCTTCGCTGCCATATATTTTTGGAACGTTTGGACGACGCAACGTGCAAATGGGACCTTACACTTATCCGATTATAAAGATCGTGACTGACTTATAAATTTTGCTTGATTAGAGTACCTCAATACCATTATAAGACTCAATTTCTCTCGCTATATTTCATATAAGTAAATTGTACTTTCTTCTGCCAGGACTCATGAAATTTTACATGCTGCAAGTAGTAGGTATCATAAATTAGTTAAAGTAAAGAGCGGTGGTGGCGTAATGGATAAGGCCTCGTCCTCTCAATCGAGAGGCCGTGGGTTCAAATCCTGGTCTATACCAAAGAAGTTTAAGTACAATAATACCACGTGCTCTTACGGTGATGGAAAACATCGTGAGGAAACCTGCCCATCTAGATTCTAGATGTGTATCCTAAGTGCATTGTATACTTACTTATTCCAAAACGGCGAAATGGTTCGCAACATATCTAAAGTTTGTTCTAATAAATTCTTTATCGTCCAAAGACTCACCACTCGACTGAAACTACAAGCAATAAATAATAAAGCCTCCAGGATAAGATAATACCTACTTACGTTATAATAATATAAAATAAATGTTTTCGTACAAACAAACCATAAAAATGATGCTTTTGGGTAGGTACAAAAGTAGCTACTGTAAGAGTACAAACTTAGTAAAAACCGAAAAGAAATAAACGTTAATTACACTCGCGAGCAATGAAAAGGTTCCACTTACAAAATGTCGAAACCAAGTGACCCCAACTTTTTAAAACATTTAATTTACCTACCTAGAATTTGTTCAATATATTTACGTTTTCAGTTGGTAATATTCTGATGCGCTGTTTTTAATTCAGTATTGCAGACCATTGCAGACGGTCATCAAGCTAGTCATTTGCGTTCAGGATAATAACATTTTCACTTTTTTGAACTTTTTCAATGTTCGTAAGTGTATTGATAGTAATTGGTAAGGCTAACGAACATAATGATTTCATGATAGGTATTATTTATTATTATAAATAATTGTGCCTTTGTCTTTACAGATTCAGACACTATTGATGATCCTGAAAAAGAGAAGCTACGCCAAACCACGGACGTTGTAGTAATAAATGAAAGTAAAGCAAATGTATGGAAAACTATGAGTAAGTGTTTTGCTGATTTGAAGAATGCAAGTAGGTTTAACTTTATCTGCAAATTAGGACACGATCAGTTTTTTATTATAAGTACCTACATTTAAAAACATTTTCTTTCCTGGATATATTAGTTAAATTTATACATAACTAAGTACACACAGGGTGTTGAAAAATGGTGTAGATCATCAAGAATATTGTGTTTCCTGCTCGCTTGTTATATTTACTACATACGCATACCTTTTCACGTAAGTAATCCAAATCTCCTTTCCAGTCTCATCAAAGCCAAATCTCCGCATTTTCGCCGTGATAAGCGCGTTAATATTCCTGTCAGTGTCCATGGGAATGATAGCCATACAGACGTACGCCGGTATCCTCTTTGCACGGGCAGTCCCGAACCTGTCTTCAGACATGTGTGCGATAGCTGTGGCCCTGGCGAATATTGCTGGCAGTGTGCTGCCGATATTCATGATTGACGTCGTTGGGAGGAGGGTAAGTTGTTATAGTTATACACAGTTCACGGGCAATGACAAAGTTCCAGCGAGAAAAGGACTAATAAAGGACTACTCTCAAACGGAAATGGCTAGCTTAATGTCGCCTTCTGCAACATTTAAGTACTTACATTTTACAGACCATCAGAATATAATCAACTGAAACGTTAATATTTTGCTGGATAGAATAGAATAGGGGTTGTTTGGTGTCGGTATTTTGTGAGTGGAACTTTTTCATTGCCCGTGAGTGTACTTATAGTTGTGTTGTTATTGAAAAGGGGAGGGCAACCAGTGCCCATTCGCCATGGCGACCTAAAAGATCTATTGTGACTTGCCTTGCTGAGTTAAATCTCACAGTCCAAGTCTAGGTCTTTTATAAACCTGACGATCCACTAATGGAAGGCTGAGGACTGAGAGTTGTGGCGCTCCTTTGGAGAGGCCTATGTCCAGCAGTGGGTGGCAGTGGATTGATTATTGGCTGATGATGATGATCTTAGTGGTAGGTAGAGAAGAGTAAGTTGTAACTAAGTTACGGAATGTGCATAAGCAGTACGTATAATCCTGCACGCTGAACCGACGACCTTATGTAGTGGCTGGAAGTGGAAAGCCAAATACATAGCGTTGCAGAGATCCTTAGGAAATGGATATGTCCAAATAGTTGTCAATTACGGGCTGGTGATGATGAATCATAATAGGTACTTTGACATAGTCATCTCGGCCTTACCGTGAAGGAAAACATCAAAACACCAGGAGATAAAAAAATCATACCTGTTTAAACATCAACGCAGAAACACGTAGTGAGGGTCCACTACGTGTTTGAAAATGTCCAACTACATAGATCACAACTAATAAGTACTTACCTACCTAACTTTAATTTCCTCCACAGATAATGATGATAGCATCAGCCGTCCTGGTCTCCCTCTGTCTGGCGGCTCTCGGGGCAGTCCTCCGCTGGCCCATAGCGCCGGACTGGATGATCCCTGCCATCATACTGCTGTACTGCTTCTGCTTCCAGCTGGGCAGTGCCACCGTGCCGTACATGCTGAATGCTGAGGCTTATGTTCCTGAGGTATGTGCTTTTGAAGTTAATAAATTAGGTAGGTATCGGTTGTAGAACGTTATAATCAATCTTCTTATCCCTAATCAGGGAGATAGGGCTCACAGTAAATTGCTCCATTCGGCTCGGTTTGACGCTCGTTAATCGAGTTCTCGCCAGTTTAAGTCATCATCTTTATCATCAGCACTGCAGCGCCCACTGTTGGGTAATAGGCTCCCTTTGTGTACGCCAACTTTTTCGGTCCACTGCCGCTTTAATCCACTTTAATAAATCAACAATATTACACAATGTAACTATACCTCTACACTGTAATAATTAGTTTTATTCGCTTTCAGGTAAAATCCCTCTGCATCATACTGGCTTACTCCGTGATGTGGGGTGCTAACTTCATAATGCTGGCCATTTTCGCGCCGCTATCGGAACTCGTTGGATTGGACGGAACCTTCTTCTTCTATTCCGGAATAGCCGCCATTGCTGCTGTACTGTCTGTATTCGTTCTTCCTGAAACTACTGGTTTGACTGTCGATATGATACAGGCAAAGTTCACTAATGGGTTTTCGCAAATTGGTCAGAAGTCTAAACAATAAAATGTTTTTAGGATATTATACGATACTGGTTGTTTTATTCGTACTTAGGAGGGTGAATTTAGTTATTTTCTTTATGTACCTAAGTACCTAGGTACTGTAGGTACCCATGTAGTTAGTAAATTCGCCGCAGATATAGGTACATAGTAGCAGTAAGTTGATTGGATGCTGGAGAAAAATAATAAGGCTAGGTTTCCAGTAGGAAACTTACCTGACTGGCGAACAGTTTGTCTACTAGAAACGCAGAATTAAACCAGCCATTACATACGTAAAGCGATAAAATCTAGAGTAAAGTTTTTATTTGATTGATTTTTACTCTCTTATCTACCTACCCATATAGCGCAGTTAGGTACTTAGATGTGTCTCGAAATTCGTAACCAAAATGATATATTTACTTATGAAATATATAGAAATTCTTGATAAAAAGGTTCCACGTACACAACTTCTTGTCCTCGCCAAAATTAATTAAATTTTATCAAGTGTGCATGCATTTAAAAATTATTAGGTATGAACGCATCCATGGGTTTACATGTGCACAGACAAAGTAAACGTGTCTGTGGTTTAGTTCGACATATCCTGTCAGTTGTCATGTCATTTTGACATTTAGAAAAAATCTAGGCGGTGTTGGGCTTGCGTGTTTTTGTTGTTGTTGTACCGATTTTCTACTTAATAAAGACTGAAAGCAACATGAATTGCTACTAAATCCACTACAGTATTATATTTATGCCATATTAATTGCATTTCCGCTGCAATTCACGTGAAAAATGGGGTTATTATCAGACCCGGAGTATGGGTCGGCCCAGTGGGTACGAGTGCTTCGGAAAATCCATGGTCTTTTGAGTGTTTTGTTTTACATTGGAGCCATAGTATGGTTTGTTATGTTGGGCAACAAGACATTCAACAATGAGACATACTTCTCGGAGAATGCTCTGCTTCCGGGGCTGGTCACCAATGAGTTTAATGGGGAGCCGGCGGCTAAGCAGTTTTTCAATGAATTCAACGAAGAACTGAAGGTAAGCTATGCATACTAGTATTATTTGGGTCCCGCCTTGATAAAGACACTCTGACCCATAGTAATAACTACAATATTTATGATTATAATGTATGATTTTGCTGTTGTAAAGTGTAACTATAATGAAAATGTTAATGAGTTTTGCAGCTTATTCTTTTTCACTTAAATTACTGAATTTTGAATTTTGCGTTGGAAAAAATATTAAAGAACAATTTGACTTTTAATTTCCTAGTCAATTTGTAGCGTCTATAAATCATTGGTGCACTTCAAAACTTTTTGTCCTGCAAAGTGGCCCTAAGCACAACATCTGAATTAAGCCACGAAATATAAATTTCAGGACAAATATGAGGACACAGATGTGATGCCAGTTCCATGGCTTGTGGCCAAGATGTCACAACTGCACCTGGAGGTCTACACTCACAACTTCACACTCAACTATCCTCTGGGTGAAGGGAGAGTAAGTTAAATACCTACTTCTTCTTGGTTCATCAGTGGCAAATGTATGAGCTGTGGGCTTACCACCACCGAACATTAACAATTAACAATCCAGCTGTGTTGCTAGCTTGTCATTACCATAACAAACATGTAACCATATGATAATTTTTTTTTTTTTTTTGTTCCTTGATTGTTCTAACATGCGATCAGTCGTTGGACCATAAGCAGTTCTTATGAGCGGTAGAGTGACTTGCAGAACTGGCCTCTCCATTGATAGGCTGTCCTTCATTAAAATTTATTCAGTTTTATTCAACTTAATAATTGTCCCAGATGTGGCTTCGTTTAAGGCGACGGGTCATTTCTGTCTGTGTAAGACATCGCGCCAGCTCATTTTCATGATTTGTTACCCTGTCTCTGTAGGCTTTTGTGAGATGCTTAACTTCCTCTTTCACAGTAGGTATTTCTAGGTAAGCATGTATTTCATCAGTTTTTGTAAACCATGGAGCTCTTGCTATGGTCCTCAGTGCATTATTTTGGAATCTTTGCAGTATTTCAATGTTGCTGTTTTTTGCCGTACCCCACAACTGTATACCATAAGTCCAGACGGGTTTTAAAATGGATTTGTAAATAAGCATTTTGTTGTTTAGTGACAGTCTTGACTGCGGCCGAGCAGCCATTGGAGTGATCTAAAACGGTAGTTCAGCTCATCACGTTTTTTCTGGATGTGCTTTTTCCAAGTTTGGCTCCGGTCAAGGTGAAACCCTAGGTACTTCACTGTATCTTTATGTGGTAATCGCTCATTCCCAAATTTGACCTCCGGACAATCTTTCCTTCTTAGGGTGAAAGTGATATGATTGGATTTTGCTGCACTAGCCTTGATCTTCCAACACTTCATCCAATCATGTATCTTGTTGAGGTGTGTTTGCAAGGTCGCTGATGCTTGCTCTGGACTATCACTTGAAGCAAGTACAGCAGTATTGTCTGCAAATGTTGCAGTCATTACTGTTTCTGACACAGGAACATCACTGGTATAAATAATATACAATGTCGGCCCAAGCACTGATCCTTGCGGTACCCCCGCTTGTATATAGTAATATCATACATGTCGGAAACAGAGTCGTTTATTTTCACATAAAATGACCTATTTTCAATGTATGATTTCAGGAGTAGGAACATGTTATGAGGTAGGGTCTTCTTTATTTTATAGAGTAGGCCATTATGCCAGACTTTATCAAACGCCTGTTGTACATCCAGAAATACTCCACAGCAATAAAGCTTTTTTTCCAGGGCGTTTCTCACTTTTTCACAAACTCTGTGTACTTGTTCCACTGTCGAATGATTGCTTCTGAATCCGAATTGATGTTCTGGGATTAGTTTCTTCTCTGCCATACAAGCTTTTAGCCGCACAGAAAGTACTTTCTCGAAGACTTTTGAGAGCACTGGTAACAGACTGATTGGTCGGTAGGAAGACGTAAGATGTGGGGGTTTTCCCGCTTTGAGCACCATTGTTATTTGGGACACTTTCCAGATGTTCGGAAAATACCCGGTTCTCAGTATGCTATTGAAGATAATTGTTATGAGAGTTATGACTTTCTTTGGTAGTTGTCTTAGTACTTCAGCGGTTATAAGGTCAAAACCTGGAGCCTTCTTTAAAGGATTGACCAGTCAGATGAGCGGTCAGTCCCTGAATGCCTAACTGCAACAAGTCAAATTTGCAACAAATATAATTATGAGAAATCAGCAGCTAAAAGAACTTTGCATAGTAAATTGCAAATATTTTTGTTTTAATCATAAATTTCACATACATTATATTACCAGGCCTAACCTAAACCACTAATCACAATCCACATCTGCATTTCAGGTGTACACGGGCACAAATGTGTACGGCATATTGAGAGCTCCGCGCACATCGTCCCTGGAGGCTCTAGTAGTGTCCGCTCCATACCGCCCCCCGTCCAGCCATCAGAAGAGCACGGCCGCTGGCATAGCATTGATGTTAGCCTTTGCACAGTTTGCTAGACGTAAGTTTGTGTGCTTATGATGGTATGGTGATTTATGTTAGATGGGGCATTTGAGGAAAGACTTTACAATCTTCTTCTCAATAGTGTGCCAGTGACAAATCTAGGGCTAGATTAGGGTTTGTTGTCATGATAAAAGGATTCTCCAGACAGATTTTTTTTTTGTTAGATGTCCACTGCCTATTTTATGGTTTTATGGTGTTTGCAGTGACTCCTTTTGTCCACCCCAAGTGATTTATGTTAGATGGGGGTGAAGTAGAAAGTTTTAATTCCTGCCAAAACCTCAACACATTATTAATTTGTCATTAAATTAAAAAAACTTCTTATTTTGCAGCACAAAAATACTGGGCAAAAGACATAATATTCCTAGTCACGGAGCACGAACAACTAGGCATGCAGGCGTGGTTAGAAGCATACCACGGCATCCAGAGTGACGCAGAGACGTTCTACACCAGCCTCGGATCTTTCTGGAAGCCGAACCCATTCCTTGATTTGAGTACCTTCGGGACGCTGACTAAGGCTGACCATGAGAAGTGTCTGAACCCTGGAAGGTTGAAAGGCAGATCTGGATCTATACAGGCTGCTATTAATTTGGAGTTTGATGTACCGAAGATTAGTAAGTTTATAATTTTTTTACTCTTACTTGTGTACCTGGAGTAGATTAAAATATCGTAGGTAGTGAAATGTTGTTGATGCAAAGAAACTGATTTGTTTCAATTTATGTCATCACAACCCATAACATGCCCAATTCAATTCCAATGAATGAGGGATTTAGGCCTAGTCCACCAATTTTCCGTCCTAGATGAGAGCGAAATTTTACGTTAGATATTGATTAAATTTTCATGTTAAGTATATACTTACCATGTATTCAGTGATTATTTCCATTGTCTGTCGTAGCGCTAGACACAAACTTACAAACAATCGAACCTCCCTACACTATAGTACTGCACTGCATAATATGCAGCTTGTACAAAATATGTAATCTTCGTTCATTTACAGAGTATGTGGAGGTGAAGATCGAGGGTCTGAACGGGCAGCTGCCCAACCTGGACCTGGTGAACCTGGTGCACAAGCTCTGCGTCAAGTCCGGGGTACACCACTCTTATAAGAACAGGTGAGTTACAGTTATATAAAAATACATAATACAGAATGGTGCAAAAGGGTAAGTAAGTATATTTAGTGAAAAGGTAATTCTGCACAACTTTTGTTCTACTACTTCTGAAAATTCACAAAGTATCTTCATTATTTAAGTCACTTACTCATGTGGCATTGCTGTGTGATAAACTGTAGTGTACAGTATATACAGTGCCCTGTAAACAGGATAGAATCTTAGTAGTGAAATGTAGGAATCAGGTCTTTTTTTAGTAAATGGTTCTAGTGTAACTTGCGTAACTGTTATTTATATTTCAAAAATCTTCTCACAAAAATATTAAGCACTCTCATACAGACATGTCTTCTTGCTCAGACTGAATTTACAATGATTTCACTATCTTAGTACATAATATGATTTTTTTATTTATTAATTTTACAGTTACTCGTGGGTCCGCAGCAGGAACAAGTACGACGAGTGGTGGAACTCTGTTTCCACCATGCTGGGTATGGTGACCACGCAACTGGCTGGCGTGAGTAGACTTTTACTTTATTCTTAAAGGCCATCAGATCAGCTGCCGTTACATAAGTTCGTTATCGACGTAGATTAACATCATTATATAGCGATTCGCCATAAGTTCGGCGCTGTGCTTGGTGGACCGGGCAACGAGTTTATCGACGTTGATAACGAATCCGTGTAGCCTGTTAAACTGAGCATGTTTCATTTATAAATGGATGATGAAGAGATAGTCAAGCAACAGACCAATAGCGTGTACCAATGGCGTCGCGCCGCGCCGTCTTGAGGTGAGCGTCCACCTATCGGTATCGTACTTACGGACCAACCGGATTTTCATATGCTTGTATGGGGAAACGGCGTCTGCAATGCCGATGAAGTGGACGCACTTGTGTGAATTTCTGTACCAAGAATACTGAATGCGATGCGTCCGTTGCGTGCGATGCCGAAAGGTGGACGCATACCTTTGACATATTACACTGGCGCCTATGTCAAAAATATTATTAGAAAATGTGGGGAGATGCTCTGGTAAGTGGTTGTTATAAATTAAATTAAAACAGGCGCTAGGCGTGAGTATAATAGTCGCAAAAAGAGTATTTTAGCGCCTACAAAATCTATTATCGCAAAAACACCACAGATACAAATTATCTTCAAATTTTTGTCTCAACCCTATAAGAACTCCTAACTTTTCCCAGGTACCAAACGGCAACCACGGCCTATTCCACCGCTTCGGCATCGAGGCCGTGACCCTGGAGGGGCGCGGGCCGGGCGACCCCGCCGGCGACCCGCCGCAGGTCAACGCCCTCACGTCGGCCAACTTCTATAGGCTTGGCGCCGCGCTGGAGACCGTGCTGAGGTCGCTGAATAATTTGTTGGAGAGGTTCCATCAGAGTTACTTCTTTTATTTGCTGCCGCAGACGGGGCGATTTGTTTCTATTGGTGAGTTTAATGCCATTTATGTTAAATTAAGCCATTATAATAGAAAAACGGTGACGTTGCCGCAAGAAACTACCAAATGAGTAAGTAACTAAAATAATTCTCACAGTAGGTATCTGAATAAAAAAGGTAATTTCAGACAGTATGTTTCTTGAGGACAGATGCTCAGGTACATCGGAAAATCATGTAATTAAATATGGCGGCCGCTCCATTCATATCAGGTCATTTCAGACGGTATTATCCTTGTTGGAAAGTTGTTCAGTTAGATCAGTAAATCATGTACCTACTATTACAATATATCGCCCTCACGTCGGCCAACTTCTACCGGTTGGGCGCGGCGCTGGAGACCGTGCTGAGGTCGCTGAATAATTTGCTGGAGAGGTTCCATCAGAGTTATTTCTTTTATCTGCTGCCGCAGACGGGGCGGTTTGTTTCTATTGGTGAGCTATGTTGTTTGTTTTATTAGTTATAATAGCGTTTATTGTGTAATGGTAACGATTCCGCAAGAAATTACCAAATGAGTAAGTATTTACCTAAAATAATTCGACCTGTTACATCCCTACACTGTATGTAGAAATGCTGACATCGCTGATCAGCATCCCCGGGCCTGGAAGCCATATTGAGTAGGACCAGTCAGTCGGTAGTAATCATCAGCTCGGGTCGGTCGATTCCATTGCCAATTTCTATTTCCAATTTCCATTTCCAATTTCCAATTTGTGTGATTAATTACCGATTAAATAAATATTCTATTTTTAGATTCATAAAATCTTTTTTTTTAAAAAGCAAATTCAAGGATCCCGTATAATATTTGGTGGCAGCGGTGGGATCCGAAAATCCCTGGTTCACCCGAAAACGCTTTCGAGGACTAAGACGTTTTGTGATTCTCAGTGAAGTGTTAAGTGAAGGAAATTATATTTCCAAGGTACTGTACCTATTATACATACTTACATATTATCTACAAGTGCTATTGTTCCTGACCGGGCACAGAGGACTGTGCCTAGCTATCCCTGTTCCTGTTTACCGCTAAATAAGCGGACATGCAGCCTTCAATATTCGTCGCGGTGGCGCTACTGTGAGTGACTTTACTGTGCAAAAACTATTTCCAGAAACTGAACTCAGAGTTAGGACACTATTTTATTTAAAGTAAGGGATAATTTTAAAATCTGTGCTAGACAAGTATAGAGACGACTTCTTATACTTATTATAATTTGAATTTTCTTTCTACTTTCTGTGTCTCTCTCTAAATTTCACTATGAGTAAAGGGGGAGAGGAAGTTCCCAGCGGGAGTAAAGGTGCACAGGTTCGTGAGGAAAAATTATCGGAAACGGACATGAATGTAGAACTGAATGTCCTATTAAAATTCATTAAGCCCTTCGACGGTAGTAGGGAGAAATTAAACTCATTTATCTTAAACTGCCAAAATGCACATAACTTGGCAACAAAGGCTCAAAAACCTATTCTGTTTAGATACATATTAAGTCAACTAGAAGGAAAAGCTGAGTCCATCTGCTCCATTAAGGAATTTGCTTCATTTGACCAATTCACGGAATTTCTAAAACAGCAGTTTGGCGAGAGGAAACATTATGCCCATCTTCTGTCAGAACTACAAGAATGTAAACAGACTCCATCAGAGTCAGTCAACCAATACGCACTAAAAATCGAGACATGTCTGGCCAAGCTGCTGACCGAAATCAACATTTCCATACCCACTAAACGTAAGACAGAGCTAACAGGCCGTGTTGCTGCCATGGAGGATTTAGCTCTGCACACATTTGTGATAGGTCTACACCCACGACTATCACAAATTGTGAGATGTCGTGACCCAGACTCACTCAACTCAGCTGTTAATTTCGCAGTCGCAGAAGAAAAAATACTACTAAGCCTAAACAAATCGCAGTCACGACCTCAATTCAACAACACTGTGGATAAGCCTAGGTTCACTCCTCGTCGTGATTTTCAGCAGAGATCTTACCAACCTAATTTCCCACAGAACCGTCCTGACTTTTCTAGGGATGTACCTACATGTCGTTACTGCAAGAACCCGGGGCACACTATTGAAAACTGTCGCAAACGACAGTACAATAATAGGAACCAATTCCATGGGTCGTCCTCCCAGGGTCGCCAAAATAACCAATCAGCTTCCCCCTCTGCAGGTCCATCACGTAGGGTTTTTACTATTTCAGATGACCAAGGGGTAGACGAGGTAGACAACCATGATTTAAACGAGTAAAATTTCCCGAAAGGTATCGCTCGGGAAATCGGCCTTTCAATATCAAAGCCGATACCACAAGTCCCACTGTATCCTCTGAATCCACTGTTTCATTACAAAACCACGCTAACAAACAGGGTAACCAGCCCCAAACTCATAGCGTCAACCGTAACGAATTACGGAAACCTCTGAATCAATGTACTGCATCTACTAAATCCACTGTATCCTCTGAATCCACTGTTTCATTACAAAATCACGCTAACAAACAGGGTAACCAGCCCCAAATTCATAGCGTCAACCGTAACGAATTACGGAAACCTCCGAATCGATGTACTACATCTACTAAATCCACTGTATCCTCTGAATCCACTGTTTCATTACAAAATCACGCTAACAAACAGGGTAACCAGCCCCAAACTCATAGCGTCAACCGTAACGAATTACGGCAACCCTTGAATCAACGCACTGTACCTACTAAGTCCACAGTATCCTCTGATTCTAATAACGTCAAATGTTCACCAACCAATACTCCGAATTCTGAAAGATTCAAAATCTATGAAATAAATCATAATGCCGAAAAAAAATTATCACCTTATGTAATGATCGAAACTTCGGTAGCTGACCGACCCCTTTCATTTTTGGTAGACACCGGCGCTGCAATATGCCTTCTTAAATTAAAATCCATGTCTAAAATACCAGATCTGAGTGGAAAAATCGTTGCTCTTAAAGGAATTGACTCGAGTGACACATCAACACGAACACTAGGTTCTTTCAAAATGCAAATAGCACGTTTGACCAATAAAGATTCCACACACGAGTTCCATGTCGTTGAGGACATAAATCTAGATCATGACGGCATTATTGGCAATGATCTTTTGCAAAAACTAGGATGTCAAATCGACTATCTTCATGGATTATTACGCATAGATAATGACATAATCCATCTCCATTTTAATGAACCGATTTATACCATTCCTCCTCGCTCGGAAGCAGTCATTGAATGCACTGTCAGTAACCCCAATGTAAAAGAGGGTGTTATTCTAGATCAACACATCTCTGAATCATTATTAATTGCAAATTGTATCGTGAAGGTAAAAGAAAATAAACGAGTCAATATAACAGTAGTCAATACCGCGGAAACACCTACTGTAATAAATCCTAATTTGAATCTAACCATAGAACCCCTAGACGATGATCATTGTATGACTCAGTATGAAACACTTCCAATTCAAAGTGCCACTTCAAGAACACAGAAAGTTCTCAAACAACTCCGTATTTCTCACCTCAATCATGAAGAAAAGGAAGCTTTACATAACATATGCTCTAACTATTCTGACATTTTCCATTTACCTGATGAGCCACTCTCACATACTACAGCTTGTGAACACAGGATTAGGACAAACACTGACATTCCCATACAGACAAAATCATACAGATTCCCTGAGTGCCACAAAAAAGAAGTTGAAACCCAGATGAACAAAATGCTGGAACAAAATATAATAACTCCATCAAATTCACCCTGGTCGTCACCCATCTGGGTTGTTCCAAAGAAGTTAGACGCTTCAGGACAACGGAAATGGCGAATCGTGATAGACTATAGGAAACTTAACGACATCACGATTGGCGAAACCTATCCCATTCCTCAAATTACAGAAATACTAGATCAGTTAGGCAAGAGTCAATACTTCACAACTCTGGATTTAGCTTCCGGTTTCCATCAGATCCTTGTTTCTCCTGAAGATTCCTCGAAAACAGCCTTTTCAGTACCGCAGGGACATTTCCAATTCACCAGAATGCCCTTCGGGCTCAAGAATGCCCCATCAACTTTCCAAAAATTGATGAATACATGTCTATCTGGCCTCCAAGGCTCTCGCTGCTTCGTTTATCTTGATGACATTGTGGTTTATTCACCAGATCTCCCATCTCATATCCAAAACCTGAAAGCCGTCTTTGAAAGACTCCGAAACTACAATTTAAAACTCCAACCTGATAAGTGTGAGTTTCTCTGCAAAGAAGTTGCTTACCTAGGTCACCTTATAAACAGCGATGGTGTGAAGCCCAATCCTGAAAAATTAAAGGCTGTGGCCGAATTTCCCACTCCGAAATGCGCGAAAGACATAAAAGCCTTTCTAGGTCTCGTCTCATACTATAGACGATTCATTCCAGACTTTTCCAAACTAGCAAAACCGTTGACACTACTCCTGAAAAAAGATACTCCATTTAACTGGAAAAATGAACAGCAACTTTCTTTTGAAAACCTGAAAAACAAACTCATTGAATCCCCAGTCCTAGCTTACCCTGATTTTTCAAAGCCGTTTGTACTTACCTGTGACGCATCTAACTTCGCTGTATCAGCCATCTTGTCTCAAGGTCCTATCGGAAAAGACCGTCCAATCGCTTACGCCTCACGTACCCTAAACAAAGCGGAATGTAACTACAGTGTAACCGAAAAAGAATGTCTGGCCATTGTCTTCGGCACTAAAGCCTTCCGTCCTTATCTCTATGGTCACCGCTTCACCATTGTTACCGACCACAAGCCACTTCAATGGCTATTTAACTGCAAAGACCCAGGATCACGACTAGTTCGATGGCGCCTCAAACTCGAAGAGTTTGATTACGATATTGTGCATAAAAAGGGCAAGATTAACACAAACGCTGATGCACTATCTAGATTCCCAGTAAACCCAATCGAAGGAGAACCTCTACAAAATCCAGATCCAATCTTTCCCGACCTTGATCATGATCTCGACAATCCATTAGATGACCCTCTACTAGAATTACCACCTCATATTCCATTTTCTTTTGATAACCAAGACCTACTTAACCCAATACCTGACCCCATCCCGGAAGTAATACCAACTCCTTTACCAGATCCCGATCACCTTCCATCACCTTCAAATGACCTAACAGAACTAGGTCCATTAGATCTAAGCCCTCGCAGCGAAGATCTTAACCCAAATTTCGAAAACGTTGAAATCCCTTCACCATCACCAACAAGTCCAAATACACAGGGTAACACTAATGATAATGATAATTATTCAAAATTCCTAAAATCAATGGCAAACAAAGAAAAATCGTTCAATACTGTTATACAAGAACACAATGAAAACCTTTTAAAATGCCCCTATAACGTCATCCTAATTCCAACATCAATAGATTTAGATGAGTCAAACCCCTACATTTCCGACATATTACTCAATTCAGAAAATAAAGAACAAATCCTCAACTCAGAAAAAGAACTATTCTCGTTCTTAAAAATCGGATACGAGAACAAAATAGTATACCTTCTATTCACCAAGGTCCATCACTTTGATGAGTCACTATATCCCAACATATACGAAACCATAAAAAGAGTAAAAACCGACCTCACACAGACTATAGGACCAACAGACATAGCAATATCCGACTTCAAGAATCCCTTTGACAAACACTCCCATACTAAAATATACAACATTCTTACATACATCTTTCACGAATCTGGAATAAATGTACATATCTATCTAAACAAAATTATATTTCCCTCATTGAGTGAACGGCCAAAAATCCTCCGAGAAAACCATGACATTCCAATTGCGGGACATTTAGGCTCAACTCGAATGTATCACCGTATCCAAGATCAGTATTACTGGAAGGGAATGAGAAGCGACATAGAAGACTATGTCAAAAAGTGTAAGTCGTGTCAAGAAAACAAAGCTTTACGGAGAACCAATAGAGCCCCTATGGAAATTACAACAACATCCACTGCTCCTTTTCAACGCGTAGCCCTTGACATAGTTGGTCCCCTACCTGAGTCCGGCCCTGCGAAATTAAAATATATCCTTACTCTGCAAGATGATTTAAGCAAGTACTCTGTGGCCTATCCTATTCGCAGCACAACAGCTGAAGAGACCAGTGATTGTCTAATTCACTTTATTTCGCTTTTTGGAATTCCAAAATCCATTCTTACAGACCAAGGGACTAATTTTACGTCTGAATTGTTCAAAACGACCTGTAAATTCCTTAAAATAAAACAGTTATGGTCGTCTCCTTACCACCCGCAAACTCAAGGTGCTCTAGAGCGCAGTCACTCGACATTAAAAGAGTATCTGAAATCATTCATTAAACGATAATCAAGATAATTGGCCTACGTATGTCTATACTGCCATGCTCACATATAACACAACAACACACTCAACAACCAAATTCACCCCTTACGAATTAGTATTCGGGCATAAAGCATTCATTCCAAGTTCCGTTTACGAGAGTGCCACTGGCACTACATATTCAGACTATATCAGAATGCTTCAACATAAACTCAAATACGCCCGCGAAAAAGCCTATGATAATATCCTAAAGTCTAAAGAATCGTCAAAATCCTATTACGACTCCCGTACTCGCACTCCACCTCAGTACAAAGCTGGTGATTATGTTTATCTAAAAAATCACTTGAGAATGAGAAAGGCAATGTCGCCTATTTGGAAAGGACCATATAAAATAATTAAAGTTCATGGTAATCACACAGCCACGCTCCTTATAAACCGACGACATGTGACTCACCATTTTGACCAATTTAAACCGACGTACATAACGCCGTAGCAATTAATTAGTGTAGGTAATATATATAAGTAAAATAAGATAAATAAGTGTAGTTCGTAATTCTAATTAAGATAATAATAATTTTAAGTAATATAATATTCTAATTCTATTCTATTTCAGCGGCGCAATTAAAGCGCATCCGGACTTTGTCCAGCCTCTCTCTTCAAGCCCCGGTATATACTTCGACAGAATAGGAAAACTTAATGTAATCAACGGTCAATTAGATATAGTTAGTTATGTAGATATATTACATATAAACCCACATCTTAATAATCTTAATCAGATTTTAGCTACGACGAAACTCTTGTGTAAACAAGCCAATAACAATCAATGTGACAGTATTCTATCTCCTTTAACAGTCAGATATAATGATATCAAACGAGAATACAATTCTATTTCTCACTTAATCTCAAATCGTCAAAAACGCTCAGCGTGGTTCTCTGCAGTAGGCACAGCATTCAAGCATATTTTCGGCACCCTTGACGAGGACGACGCATTGAAATATAGTTCCGCCATAGACACTATTCAAAAGGATAATAAAAAACTCGCAGAGTTAATGAAACAAAATATTTTAGTTACTACTTCCACGTTAGAATCCTTTAAGAAAAGTATAAATCAGTTGGATAATAATCAAAACCAGATTAGTATTGCCTTAAATCAACTCATAAATCATACTAATAATATTACTAAAATATCGAATATTCTAATCTTAGAAAATAAAGTCAACTCCATACTTACTAATCTCGAGAGCTCACTTCTTACATTGTCATTCCAATTAGAAGATCTAACCAACGCTATCACGTTGTGTAGTCA
This sequence comes from Plutella xylostella, assembly GCF_932276165.1. Classification (NCBI taxonomy): domain Eukaryota; kingdom Metazoa; phylum Arthropoda; class Insecta; order Lepidoptera; family Plutellidae; genus Plutella; species Plutella xylostella. The sequence continues at coordinate 7,058,127 of NC_064000.1, read as the reverse complement.
AAACATTCTGCATCCGTTTATACTAAGTCCGGGCGAGCTGTACCGAGAACTCGTCAACAACGGTAGGCATCTACCTGCTGACACTCGAATTCCTCTCTCTCTTCGCTTAGAAAACATTCATGTTATTATGAGCTTATCTAAAGTTGTGTGTTACTATTATAATGATAAACTTGTGTTTGTACTGCAAATACCTTTAGTTATGAATGAAGAATTTAACTTGTATCATAATTTAGCCTTACCAATTCCACACAATGCACTCAAACCGAACTTGTTTAGTTTAATATTACCTTCATATTCATATACTGCTATTTCTAAGGATAAGTTAAGCTTTTGTAATTTAGATAGTTTAGATAAGTGTAGATCGGTAAACTCTGAGTTCTTTCTGTGCCAAATTCCCACGGTCCTGTCCACGAATGGACACCCTACATGTGAAAGTGAACTGCTAACTAAAACAATCAGTGCTCTCCCTGTACAGTGTCAAACAAAGACGATTTTCGGCGAACTCGATATTTGGAAACCACTAGTGAACAATCAGTGGATCTATGTGCAATCCCAATCGAGTAAGATATCGGTTGACTGTGGTGTTTCGGAAATACGCGAGTTAAAAGTGTTCGGAACAGGTGTTTTACACACCCCGGAAATGTGCACAGTGTATACCAAAAGCACTAGACTTATATCTACAAATAATGTCTTAAATATAAGCATACCTATACCTACTTTTGATTTTAGTATTATAAATGATTCGTGTTGTAAGTTAGATACTAAATCTAATAGTTTAGAAAATAGCGCATCCCCTATTTCCTTACAGGGTATCGATTTGGACGAATTTACCCTTAATAATATTAACGGAAAATTTATTTCAGATTTAAACAAAATTATAGAAGAGAAACCTTTACTCACTAAATACGGGACGCACTATTTAACACTGACTTTCCTAATTTCCCTAATTGTCTTAGGTTATGTAATTTTTAAATTGTCAAAACTTGTTCATAGATTTAAGTCCAATTTTCATGTTTCCTTTTCAAAACCGACTCCAGCTGATGACGTCGTCAGTACAACACAGAGCGTGACTCCTATACCAGAACCTCGATATCGAGAGGTAGTATAATAACCTGAACATTCGGTCATCAGCCCCGAAGTTCAGTCTTCGGCGGGGGGTTGTTACATCCCTACACTGTATGTAGAAATGCTGACATCGCTGATCAGCATCCCCGGGCCTGGAAGCCATATTGAGTAGGACCAGTCAGTCGGTAGTAATCATCAGCTCGGGTCGGTCGATTCCATTGCCAATTTCTATTTCCAATTTCCATTTCCAATTTCCAATTTGTGTGATTAATTACCGATTAAATAAATATTCTATTTTTAGATTCATAAAATCTTTTTTTTTAAAAAGCAAATTCAAGGATCCCGTATAATAGACCGTACAGGATTCCACAGTAGGTATCTAAATATGCGTAGGCGCTCAAAAAAAGCAATGTAATTTTAGATGGTGTTTTTCTTGTAGGAGCTCGATGTTTTTCTTCAAGAAAATACATAGGTACATGCTTACGACTGTAATTTCCGAAGGGGTAGTCACAGGTGACTCACAAGTGAATCAGGAAGTTGTCCAGTTAGAGAGCGGTGGTAGCTCAGTCGGGTGAACGCCCGCTTCTCAATCAAGAGATGCGGGTTCGAATCCCGTCGCTGACATGTACCAATGAGTTCTTTTAACTTAAGTACAATGTATACCATCGCTCTTACGGTGAAGGAAAATATCGTGAGGAAACCTGCATATCTAGATCTAGCACATCTAGATATGTGAACCCACCAACCCGCAGTGGATCAGCGTGGTGGGAAATGGTCCAAGCTTAGGAAGGCAGTTTAGACCTTGGGGATATGCACAAAGGTTCCACTCGAGAGAGCCAGGTGCAGGTACTTACACCCCCACAGAGAATAGAATAGAATAGAATAGATGGTGTTTTTCTTGTAGGAGCTCGATGTTTTTCTTCAAGAAAATACATAGGTACATGCTTACGACTGTAATTTCCGAAGGGGTAGTCACAGGTGACTCACAAGTGAATCAGGAAGTTGTCCAGTTAGATCAGTATATCATGTAATTAAATATGGCGCCCTCACGTCGGTCAACTTCTACCGGCTGGGCGCCGCGCTGGAGACCGTGCTGAGGTCGCTGAATAACCTGCTGGAGAGGTTCCATCAGAGTTATTTCTCTTATTTGTTGCCGCAGACGGGACGGTTTGTTTCTATTGGTAAGTGCTTTGTTTATTTATACTTATGGTAAATTGAAGCCCATTATAGTGTAATGGTGATGATGCGGCAAGAAACTACCAAATGAGTAAGTACCTAAAATAATACGACCATACAAAATTCCACAGTAGGTATCAAAATTGGTATCGGAGGTAAATCTAGACGGTATTTTTCTTGGAAAACTTGTTCAGTTTGATCAATAAATTTGTGTGTTAAATATGACGCCCTCACGTCGGCCAACTTGTACCGGCTGGGCGCGGCGCTGGAGACCGTGCTGCGGTCGCTGAATAACCTGCTGGAGAGGTTCCATCAGTTACTTCTTTTATTTGTTGCCGCAGACGGGGCGATTTGTTTCTATTGGTGAGTTCTGATTTGGGGACCTTTATGTAACTCTTTGGGGAAATAGTTGAGTAAAATAATATCAAGAATGTAGACTGGGTTAGCAAATGGGTATTTTCAAGATTTTTCCATGCAAAATATAGATACAACCTTGTAGCATAATCTGCACTTTTGTTACCTTTTTAAATACTAACTAACGTGAAAGACTGTTTTACGGATCGTCTTCTTAGCCTCTCGGTGACAAACTCTAGATCCCAACGAGGATTTGGTTACAAATCTATTGGCTGTTGATAATATTAGCCAGTCATATCAGTTATAATGACAGTTGGTAACTTCCCAGGGCTCGCTGTACGTATATACGGTACAGCTAGTTATTGATACGAAACTCGGGGAGGCTAAAAGTGCATATTCATCACATTCATCACCCTATGACATCACTTTAGCAGTTTCTTCTTTTCAGGTCAATACATGCCATCTTTATGCCTCATCAGTGCAGCCATGTTGATAAAATCTCTAGCTCTGTGGGTGTCCTTACAAAAAGAAGATAAGACGAACAAAAAAGAAAAGAGTAAAAAAGATGACAAAGCAAAGGTATCAGGAGATGATAGCTCTACAGAGGTGGAAGAAAAAGAAACAAAAGAAAAAAGTGCTGTGTCAAAAGTACCAGGAGCTAAGAAGACAAAAGGAGATGCGCAACGAAAGAAGAGTGAAGAAACATTGAGTGTAGTGAATGTTGGATTGAACTATTTCCTGGTCCATTTACTGGGATATGCCGTCATGAATTCGCCGCTTCTGTTCAGTCAAATTGGTAAAGTTTTATGTTTTATTCCTTTTATTTAAATTACAAATACAACACAGAAGAACATAGAATAAAGGTAAAATTAAAATCTGTAATAACTTGAAATTACCCTACATTAAATTAAGCATCTAGATGACAAACAAAACCTAAATAAACCCTCAACCCATTCATCTATTCCAGGCTCAAAATACTACAACCTACCATCAGAAGTATCCGTATACTACGGCCTAGCCATAACATCGGCAGTCCTCACCCTCTTATCTCCATTCATGATGAGAGTCCTACGCTCGGGGCCCATGCACTATGAGGAGGTGGCCTTAGTCAACATCCTAGTACTGATCGAGTTGGCTACGATATGCCTGAGTGTAGGAATGCATAACTTCTCGCTGGGATTCGTGATGGCAACTCTTTTGGCTCCTGTTGCCCTGGTATCTGGAGTCAATGTGAGGGGTGGTGGGAAAATTAGGTAAGTTTATTTATAAATTACTCGTTTTCCACGCCTTTTAAAGGTTTTCCTGTAAGAATTATGGTATTTAAAGAGTAGCTACCATATTACGAAAAATGAATAAAATATTAACTGAGCCTTTTTAAACAAAAACACTTTTTTACTTATTATGAAAACTATATCCTCCTTTCTAATCAAACCTGCCTTCTATGTAGAAGTTGCTTAGTAAAATTCCATCCTTATAAAATTAACACTACTAATCATTCTCTTCATTTTTTCCAGGTCAATTCTAGTCCAGTTCAAACGCCTCTTATGCATCATATCGCATCCTCTATGCCTAGTCACTTTGGGAATGATAATCTACAGCAAAATGCTATTCCCTGAAGAATCTAACATGCACGTTATAGGAAGGGGCCGGGACGCGGCCATGCAAGCTATTATGTACTCTGTGGTCGACAGTTTGGTAAGTTTTAAAGTTAAATTTTGCTTAAATTACTGTTAAAACTATTTATTTTTAATTGATCTCCCTTAATTATTAATAGTTCGGGTGTCTTAGCCATGTTTCATTAAAATTGGTTCAGCTTTTCGTATATTTTTTGTCTTAAACATTTCGTTATGTATATTATATTTTTACATTAACTCAGTCTTATAAATGCACTGACGTCACATAAGTACTTATAATTATTCAAATCATTATTTATACCTACTTACATGTTATCAAGAATAAATCCCCCGACTTAATTAAACTTAATTTTATAACATCAATTAATTAATTGAAATTGTAATCTCGGTAAACAAACATAGAATGTTATATTTTTAGATCATTTGTTTGTTTCTGTAATAATACTAATAATACCTATAAAGATTTTATTTCGGTTCTTGATTGTTTTTTAAATTATTTTGGACTTGTCATTGAATCATCGTCAGAGAATCTTAAAATTTAAGAGTATGCATTGCTGGGTTATACATATCATATTGCTATAATTATGTACTTAAGTTGTTCCTTTCTTCTTTCCCAGATCTATGGCAACTGGCTGTTCAATGTAGCCACATCACTAGTGCTGCCAACTTGGATCATATTCTGGCAAATCAATTGTAGCAGTGTGGATAAGTAGCTTTAATTATTATATTACATTCCCAAAGACTTCACAATATAAGGTTGGTTTTTATACGAATTGAGGATTTTTATTTTAATGGTAATTTTCACAACACACAACGAGTTAGAGGGTTTTTTTTTCAAAAAAGCTAAGTACACGTAATTTACTCATTATTTGAATGAACTAAGCTAAACGTAATCGTAATTTAGGTAAGTACCTAGTATTTTTTTTTTAGCCAGGCTAGATCAAGTCAAGATCAACTAAGAAATATTTTTTCGTATTTACTCACTATATTCCATAAATATTGTAATACCAATTAGTTCCTCCAGTCAAATCAGTCCCTATCCGTTCTCCTCCCCCCTTCTATCCCCACCCCCCCCCTTCTACGGTCATTCACATTCGTTATAATTACATAACATAAGTGTATTACATACACGTGTTACGACCTATCTTTGTGTAAGCACATAGTACAATGAGAACCATGTTAAAAGCGGCACAGTACAGTCCTAATATAGCTTTTACAGCACACGAGTTAAAAACCTTACATAAATGCATTAAAATATTTTTTTTTTCAATGGTTTTGGATCTTTAGTCAATGGCACAAAGTTTAAAATATGGTGGATTCTTTCCCAACCCTACTCGTAAAATAAGAGAAACAATTTTTCCACAGTACGTTAATTTTGTTTTCGTTAATCCTTAGTAAAGCTAGAGTTATAATCTGCCCAATTTTTATTGTCTATGGATTTGCAGATCATTGTGAATTTTACAGTTTCATGGCTTATCTCAGACAGTTATGTAACTAAATTCACTAGATTAGAGGGTTCAATTTTTGAGTGTAACTGTAATAAAATAGTCAATTAGGTACTTAGGTACTATAGTTTACTTATGTCCCTAACGCACTTTTCAAAATAAGTAAGTACCTAAGAAAGGCAGTATATAAATTAACCCCCTTATTCATAGAAAAGTTACAATACGTTTTAACTAATAAACTGTTTTGTCCCTTTCTGTCAAAGAACAAATTGTTCTTTGTCGGAGAGGGACAAAACAGTTTATTAGTTAAAACGTTTTGTAACTTGTCTATGAATAAGGGGGTAAATATGCGAAAAAGTTACCAAAATTCGTTACCGAAGATTTACCTTAAATAAAGGGTTTTCTAAATATGTATATCTCAAAATTTACTTAGTTAATTCTACCTACTACTACTAACTACCTATATCTAGTTACAAAGTTATACATATAATATATATAGCCATCACTGTACATGTCCCTACGTAACTAACTAGTCTATTTTCGAAAACAAAACCTTATTATTTGCTAATCAGATAATTAATCTACTAGGAAAGCATTAAGATAAGCTACATGTGTGTTCATTATTGTTACACCTTCAGAGATGAAAATTCCAATACGTCACCAACACGCTAAGCTCTTTATAGTGTAAGTACCTACTCTATATTTATGTTTGCCTGGTACGTCCCGATCAAATACAATATCCATTATATCTAGTGATAAGGATGAAAACAAACCGACGATTAACACACAGGCATTCTTTAAAGTGATGCTGGTTGGAAGGTGTGGTATAAAAGGTTTAATAAAATAATAAAAAAAATATTTTGGCAAAATGGCGGTGCTGTTGCAAGTTGTATCATCGATCATTAGTAAGTACCTACAGATTTTTCTGTAACTGTGGAACTATGTCTAACTTTTAGTATAAAGTCAAAGTCAAATATTTTTATTTATCGTATAAATATTTTTTTTTCTAATGAACGTCAATTTTTACAAACTACTCCCTAATACTATTTTAGCACTATTTTTTTAAAAGGAAAGTGCCATCCTCCTTAGCAAAAATCAACTTACCAATCTTTCAAGACTACAATACAATTTACTTACCAATATTGGAGACAATTCTAGTATTCTGAAAAACTAAAATAAACCCTCCATATTTCCCCAGTCTGCTATCTCTGCATGAGTCTCGGCCTAATGTTCACATGGCCATCCTCCACCCTGCAACTCTTCGAGTCACAGAACACCACTCTAACCAGACCCATGGGTTCCACTGAACTGGCCTTGTTCAGCAGTCTTTCTTCCATTGGTGCTATGATAGTCACGCCGGTGGCTGCGTATCTGATGGATACTATTGGACGGAAGAAAACTGCTTTGGTGTTGTCTATGGCTAGTACGGTAAGTAAAGATCTCTAATCCTATTTTTTTTAAACTCTCTTCCATCCAAAGGTTGTCTGGTAGAGATTGCTGTAAGCAATAAGGCCGCCATTTTGTGTTTCTTTTATTTTTAATTTATTTTGATTTTTTTTCTGTTTTTGATGCAAATAAAGAGGATTGTATTGTATTGTAAGTAAGTTAATTAACATACTAACCGATTTACGGCATTGAGAAAACATATATTAAAGTCCCATAAACAAGAATGACATGATAATAATATGTATTATACTTAGGTAGGTACCTACCTATCGTTGAACCCACACCACATCAAATCATCGAGTGAGTACCTGAAACCTATAATACCTTCTAACACAGAGTGTGTTCTTTCCAGCTCTCCTGGACCTTAATAGCAGCATCAAACCAAGTGGAACTAGTCCTAACTGCCATATTCATATCGGGCATGGGAGGGGCCGTATTCTTAGTAGTGCCCGTGTATATCGGGGAAATATGCCAAGAGTCTATCAGGGGGGCGATGATGTCGTGCTCAATAGTCTTCGCCGCTGGTGGAATGTTGGTTTCGTATATTTTGGGGGGTTATTGCGAGTATCACGTGATGATTTATGCGAGTCTGAGCGTGTGCGTCTCAGGGGCTGCACTTCTTTTGTTGTTGAAAGAATCGCCGACGTTTCTGATGCAGAAGGGGTTGGAGGCGGTGAGTTTTATAGCAAAATATTTATTAGGTATTATGAAATAATGTGTCATGATGAGGTATAGTCATTCACGCCCTATGCTGATCCAAAGAGATCTGCCAAATTCTACAGTTATTACCTATAGAGCCATGTTGCACGACACCTTTATCATCGTGTGTGAAATGTGTCAAAACTTCGTACGTACGTTACGTATTCTACGGCGATAAAGATGCCGTGCAAACCGGTTGGTTACATAATGTACGGTTATAGAGTGATGCTACACGGCACCTTTATCGTCGTGTGGGAAATGCGTCAAAACTACGTTATTCTACGTCGATAAAGATGCCATGCTAACCTTTCATAGATAATCACGAAATAAATATAAATGTAAAACATGCCAAAATTATTTCGCAGGAAGCAATAAGGTCTATAGCCTTCTACAGAAGTGCGGACCCTGACTCGAAAGAAGTGCTCAATGAACTGAACGCTATAAGGAGAGCTATCAATCCTGACTTAGAAGGTACGACCCTCAGACTAACCACATTTCACGATCATGATCAGCCAACCACCACCGATTGTCTTTCGTAGCCTCTATGGTTATCGTTCCAGCTGATAGATTAACAATACGTTAAGAAATTTACATTGTTAGACCCTGTCTAGTAGATCTATGGTTAGACCCAATCTAATTGGGCTATGCTGTCATTACCTATTTACTAAGTATAAGATCGCTTCTGTGCTCTTCGCTTAACATGCAGATGGTAGCGGTTTGATGGAAGTTTGATTCCTGAATAAACAACCCTGATACAATTAAATGCATTATGTACCTAGCTACCTAGTACTTAATTATGAATGGCAACTAATGAAGTTGAATATATCTAAATTACGTTAGGGTGGAAGTTATAAGGAACTGAAATAGACTTGTTATTTCAGAATCAGTCAGTGAGGAAGAACAGAAACTGAATAAAGATGAAAAGGTGGAGAAGAAACCCCAGGCACCGAAGGAGAAACTGTCCATCATACAGTTCTTAAGTAAGTTTAGACTGTTTGTGGTCCTAGATAAGTTTTTTATTTGTATGGAAACAGAGTAGGTTAAGGTAGTAACTAGACATTAACACTGAGTTGCACAAAGGAACTTAAAGCAAATTTCGGCATCTATGTAGGTAGTTATTGCTGCCTTGCTAAGACCGTATACGGGCAGAAAGAGACAGATATAGATTTAATGCCGAATTCTATATTTCTGACTGAAATACTCGTATTCCGAGCTTCAATCATTAACTATCGATTAGCCCGCTATTCTTATCTTTACTATTTATCTATCACCTAGTTCACCAAAGCATATAACTAGATGTAGGTAACTACAACCCTCCTATCCTAAGTTATGACAGAGATTACTATTTAGTAATAAGACCGCTTTCGTAGCCCTATACTTGTGTTTAATCTACATGTATTATTAATTATTATTTTGTTGCAAAGGATGTGCTATGTCTTGTACATAATAATTAATACACTCACAGGCAATGAAAAAGTTCTACTCCCCAATTTTTTCAAACATTTAGAATAGAATAGAATAGAATAGAATAGAATACTACTTTATTGACTTAAAAATAATTTACATAAATAACAATTTACAATATAACGCAATAGGCGGCCTTATCGCTAAAAGCGATCTCTTCCAGGCAACCTTTGGGTGGAGGAGAGACTTAAACTATAAATGAGGAAGGTGTACAAAGTGTAGTAAACATTCATGTTTAATAATAAATACTTAAATACATACATACATAATGTAATCAAAGTTATATAGATTTAAAATTATAACAAAATATTACCGTTTTTAGTTAAGGGGATCCCTAAAGCTAAAATGCTAAAGTCGGCTTGATATACTTGATTAGATTGGAAAAACGGTGGCTTCTATCACATTGATAAAAATATATTTTGTAGCAGAGGGTATACTGAACATGTTAGTTGCTTATAAATTGGTGCAGGATTATAATAAGTATGTTAAAAAAATTGCAAACACACCATGTCTTTTGCCATTTTTTGAATTTTATGCGTTACAAGTGGAATAAAATACCGCATAATATTATGTACAACTATGTAAGAGCCTAGTTTTTAAAAAAAAACTCATAAGAAAATATTAAATACACAGGTTTTTTAACCCCTGAAGGAAATAGAGGGGTGTTATAAGTTTAAAGTAAGGGCTGAATTTTTTTTTAAATTAGGGTGATAGGTAATGTATATTTTTAATGATTTTTTCAAATAGATAAATGTTATACCATTTTTAAATTGCCATAAAATTACCTATAGTTATAGTTATAGAAAAGGGCAGGGCTACCAGTGCCCATTCGCCACTGCAACCTAAAAGATCTATAAATTATGACTCCCCATGCCGAGTCTCACTCTACAGGCCCAGGTCTTTTATAAACCTGATATTACCTATACAGGATGTTGCAAAAAGGGTATACTGTGCCGAAAGGGTTTGACTCAGGGGTTATTCTGAACAACTTTTGTTCTCCAAGTTTTGGAAATTCTCGAAAAATAAATTCGGTCTCTATAGTAAAAAGTCACGTGATCGAATAAGTTTCTATGTAAAAGGTTTTGCTACGTGAATTTTCAAAATTGTAGAAGAAAAGTGGATCAGAATGGCACCTAAATCCACTTTTGGCTAAGCTTTATACCCTTTTTTCAATACCTTGTATAAAATATCGTCAGCGTCACCTTAGATCGTAATCATCGTAACTCCTCGTGACCAAATTTTAGAGGAGACAAAAATACTGTTTTATTTGTAGTTCTAGTTGGCATACTACCCACCTAAAGTTTTTTTTAACTAGCCTAAAAATGATTTGTTTAGACAGTCTATCTTCCTGTTCAACCGCAGCCTGAGTGCCAGTGACTCAATGACTGAAAGGAGGCCATTAGTGCTCCTAAATAAATAAAGCAGGCCTGTAGATTATCTTTCAGTGTACCGACACATCTGATTGCTGTAAGAGCCTGATAAGCTCTTCGAACGAGTCATACCTCTGTGGTGGTACGGTTTCGACCTTTCGGACAGTCAGTTTGGCATCCGAAATGCGGATTCGAATAGTGGGTACAATACTTTGCGTTCGTTCACTGTCGGAGCAGGATAAGAACCACGGGCGAGTTGTTGCGCTGGCTGTTTGCTTAAAAATAGTAACCGCGTTCAACTCTATCCCCTAGAGGGCGAACCTTTAGGGCGGCTCTTGTATACCATCACTTGTCTTCTCTATCTCGTCATCTGCAGAAAATTGACAGAGGTCATACGTGTCTAACAAGTACATTAAGGATGCGAAAAGAGAGGGTTTGTTTTCACTGAAGAAGTTCAGTTGCGGAGTTCCACAGCGGTAGGTCTTGGACCCCTCTGCTGTGGAACTTGGCATACAACGCGGCCCTGCAAATCAAGCTCGCAAACGGCGTTAGCACAGTGCATTTTTCTAATGTCACACAGGTCGTGAGGTAGGCTGAGAGCCTCCTTCGGGGATGACATCCCAATGATTCATTACGAAAAAATTGCTGCAGCTGTGCTCGCCATGCAGTGCATGGGCTACTTCCGAATCTGGGGGGCTGTTGCAAAGGAGTCCGTTGCCTCTATACGGTACGGGTTCCGTGCGATCTATGATCCTTCCGGGAGCACCTGTCTTGTCAAGTCGAAGAGAATGGCTCGTATTCGACGCAACCTGCAGTACTGGTGGGATTGGTTGGAGGACAGGACAGCAGGAAGCTGCAGCAGCCGTCATGCTGTGATTCGACGCATAGATGCAAAAAAAAGTTGAAAGTAACTTCATGTTAATAAAATATTAGATCTTAATTTAACAACATAACATTGCAAAAAAAAATTAACATTGTTGAGTATGTTATTGTAATTTACTAAAGTAGTAATAAAAACAAAGGCTTATTGCATAGTTTTCGTTCACGTTCGCCTACATCGCACGTTGTATATGAGAATAAAGGGTATAATTACTAAGTTTTCTTGTTTAAAAATCACGGTTTGGGGTTTAGAGGAAAACAAATGGTAAAATGAGGAATACAGTTTTTTTTTTTCGAATAAAGAGGAAAACATGTGAATTCAAAAAACGTTTCTATTGACACCAAAGAGTACTTTTCGCCGAGAAAAGTGGAGTTACAATGTTTGCGATCTAAAGTGATGATAGAACTAGAACTTATTTTTTCAGTTCACCTGCTGTTGAGTGAAATCGTAATTAGGTAAATGACTCCTTGACATGAAAATAACTTTTTTTTTATAATCGTTATAACAAAACCGTTTTTTTTAATACAGCAATATTTGTAGGTGTACTTACAGTGAGCAAAAGAGCGCAGCAAGGTGTAAATTTTTTGGTTTTTAAGAAACAAAAATATTATTTCTATCATTATTTCATCAGATCCCAAATACACATAAGTACTTAAAAAAAAATTACACACTCTCGCCTTGTACTAATGTACTCCCTTGCGGGGGTACTTACATGTTATTATTTTTCTGGTGACCTCCCCATATCCCTTTAAATAAATGTATCTTTCTTTCTTTCTTTCTTTCCTTTGCCAGCTACGTAACCTTTTGTGACACCCTGTATATGCTGTGAGTTCTGCAAACTACTGTTCTGCTTTTGAAACACCAAAAAAAAACAGGTCGTCTAACTAAAAGGTCACGTGACCAAAAAAAAATTATATGAAGAAGCGTTTTTTTCATGAATATAAAAAATTACGTAGGATAAAAGTTTTTCAGAGTGACGCCTGAGTAACGCCCTTTCGGCTAACTATACTTTTTTTATTACACGGGGGCAGAGTTTAATACAACACCCTGAACTATTAAACTCTGATAATATTTTCGCGATTTTTTTACATTCTGATTTCATTTCCTGGCTTAGAAATAACATCAATAACATGCTGCACACGTAGGTTTCGGCATAGTATTAAACCCTTTTTGCAACAACCTGTATAAATATCGGCACGGGTACGACTTTATATATAATTAATTATTAAATATTAAAAATACTTTCAAATAAAAATAAATATTTTCGTATCACAAAACAATATTACTTACTTAGTATATTTTTAACAAAGTGGCATGTCTTCACTTTTATGTTTACGAGTACTATGTTAAAATTTCATGTCATTGTCCGTAGAACGCCCCGCATACCTCAACCCCCCCTCACTAGATTTGACAGATTCTGATTTTCTTCCAGCTTTAGTGACAGCCTTAAGTAGTAATATCCTGATGCTCTGTTAAATGTACTTCAATGTTACAGAAGGCGTCACGCTAGCCTTTTCCGTTTAGGAGTAGCTAATTTGGTATTTTTCTCAGTGGAACCTTTTCACTGAATTGAATAAATGTTATTCTTATTCTTATATTATCAATTGTCCCCAAGGAAAGTCCCCATCAACCCGGCGAGCTCTCTTCGTGGCAGTCACAGTGGGTGTCTCAGCCGTCTTCCAAGGCCTCATAGTGGTCCAGGTCTACGCTATGCCACTGTTCTCTGAAGCCATCCCCACTATGTCTGCTACAGTCTGCAGTATTATCTTCGCTTTGGTTACGATTCTTTCTGCTCTGGGCTCGGCGTACTTGTCGGAGACTGCTGGAAGGAAGGTGTGTATTGTTTTATTATTGGATTTTGCTAATGTTGGATTCCTTTAGGTTCCATGATGGGACCACAAGTTCAGTAACGTCCATAGTTTGGAAATTCCGAACGTGTAAAATTATTTTAAAACGAATTACTCCACTGGTAGTCCTATGATACGACCATGCATACTAAAAACAGCATCGTTACGGATCTTTCTATCCATAATTTTACAAGTGGTTTTGAAAACGCCGCTGTATTGAGTTGGGACTACCTACCAAGGCAGCAGAAAATAATCACTGCTAGATATATTCTGGCTGAAGGTTTTTTTATTAAAACTCTTCACTATGGTAACAAAACTTCTCCTTAGAGGGCACCCCTCCAAAAAAATTAACGTTAACCGTCTCTAAATTATCAACCTTTCTCCCCAGGCCCTCATGGTATACTCCTGCATGGCATCAGGTCTCTGCTGCCTGACCCTCGGCTCCCAGATCCAGCTGCACTGGGCCCCTCACGCTTTAACAGCTGTCTTGATATACGCCTTCTGTGTGTTCTACACTCTCGGAGCTGGGACGATACCCTTCGTCATAGCCGCTGAAGTCTTCCTGCCTGAGGTAAGCTCCTTTGTGTTATGGGATCCTGGTACTTTTGGTTTGGGGTTTGGAGACTAAAGTGTAAAAATAGTAGTGTTATAGGTTTAGTTGGTGTTTTGTGTGTCTGTTTGTTATTAGGTCAGTGCCAGTGACTGCTGAACAGATTTGAATGAATTTTTGCCTGTTTTAGTGGACTAATCTTGTTCAAGTGTTATAAGCCACTACAGTATAATAAGCTGCAAAATTATAGCCTGCTACCTCATGATGTCTGCTGCCAACTATTAATATCCATGTTTATCGTTAGGGTTTGGACACGTAGTTTAAAAAGAACAGTTTCTAAAACCATATTTTTCTCTCCACAGATCAAAAGTTTCGTCTCAATGCTGTGTATCGAACTGAACTGGCTGTGCAGTTTCATCATTCTGTTCATTTTCAACCCGCTAGTGGAGGCTATCGGGTTAGGGCCAGTGTTCTACCTCTTCGCTACAATATGCTTCTGTTCTTCGCTCTTCTGCATATTCTTCTTGCCAGAGACCAAAGGACTGACTGTAGATGCGATACAGCTTCTGTTTTTGGATTCTAAGAAGAAGAATTCTAGGGTTTGAAGTTTTTGAAGTGGATTAATGTTTTGTGAGTTGTTAAGTGATTTAAGTGAAGTCAAGTCTGTGATGAGACTGATGAAGTAATGATGGTTATTTTGTCGGACTAATAATTGTTTACCCAAGTCTTATTACGGGTCTTATGGATTAATAACTTACTGACAGGTTCAGAAATCCATTTCGAAGTAAACGATTCAATGTAAGTAATTTGGTATATTTTAAATATCAACGCTTTAAAAGATCTTGAGACCTCTTGGCCTAGACCTAACTCTAAGCTATGATTATTTTTAAAGACTATTTTGGAAAATACAAGTCAGTATTAAAATTTTATTGCGCACACAAATAAAGAAACACGTAGAAAATGGAGAAAGAATTCATGCTATCCCGCCCTATTTGCATTCCTGTAAATAGTCCTTCCTATTCCCACTTGTGTAACAGACGCCATTTTAATATTCTTTCTTTATGTGCGAGCGTTATACCTACAATGAATTTAGTAATAATTAAGTGTAAATAGGTAACTTTTATTATTAAATGACGTAAAAGCGACGTTAATCTGCTAAACCTTAATGATGTTTGTAGTTGTAATAGTTAAAGCGTCAAATGGTTAATTTTGTATGCAGTGATTAAATTTAATTTTAGGCTTAAGATAGTCATAAGCACTTTATTGTAATTTATGAGGATGGAAAAGAAAGAAAAGTTGAAACTATACATGGAGTTAATTTGATTTTGTCCTTTTTGTTATTTTCCCCTTACACCGGTAAGGGGAAAATTATTGGTTATGGGATCTTTATGGACGTAGATAAAGTCATTTAATGCACGTCCCGCTTGCCAATCATTTTATCCTGCTTAACGTGAATGGCGATATAGTGACGTTTATTTACGTCGATAATGGAGTCGCGACTTTTTCTTCTAATAGCTACACACCCCCATATTAGTTCATTGCACACCCCTCTAGTTAGATAATTATTGAGCCTTAACTATGCAAAAACGAATCGAATTGACGGCCATCATGTTCGATGTTGGCTGATGACCGATAATTAGAAAGAAAGAAAGAAAGAAAACGTTTATTCAGTGCGCAATTATCGTCATGGCATGAGCCAAAAATCTACCATTGCTCAAACATAATAGTACCCTACCAAGGAGGGCCACTACACTAATTTGCCTTCGTCAACCTAGCATTACCATCTAAGGTCCAGTGGGCTGAAGGACTACCCAGGCTAGGGTACTTAATACCTATTTCCCATGAATACTAGTATGTATATTGTATATAGGGCATATAGGCACTTGGGTCCATTGACCTGCAGTCAGGAAGTTCACTCATAAAACTTCCATTTTACTATTTAACTTCCGTACACACAAATTAACCAGATTATTTCCACTTTACGTAGTAACCACCGGACTCCGAGATAAAACAAAAGTAGACTTTAGATAAAATATGTGATTGAACCCTAAGGACTGTCTGGGACAGACAAAACAATTGCTGCCACTCGTGCAGTATTCGACCTTATGTTAATTAGCATTAAATGTAAATTCCGTCGCAGTTATAAGATGATAGTGCCAAGATCATTAGAGCGTAACCGCTGAGCTTCCAAATGGGCTTTAAAGTAGTGGTAATAAGGCTGATTGTGGGTTGGCTGCGCAAGCGCCGATGACCTAGAAAATTGTTAAGCCGGTAAGAGTGGGGCTGGAATAGTGATGGGTGGTACTCAACGAATACTCGATATTATAAATAACTGCATGCTTTTGATTCGTCTTTTACTAAGTATAACGACATTACTAGCAGTAATGAAATGAATAAATAAATACGGCCAAGAATCTCAAAAAAAATATGTAAGTACTTACTAACTAGGTTGATTATAACTAATCGACGAGTACTCGAGTGGAGACCTCGAACAGACAAACGCAGCGTGGGACGCCCTCCTGCCCGCTGGACCGACAACCTTTTGCGGGTAGCCCAGTAGTGGCTGGATGAGGACGGCCGAGGACCGAGTGTTGTGGCGTTCCTTGGGAGAGGCCTATGCCCAGCATTGGATGATTATTGACTGATGATGGTGATGATTATAATCCAGTCGTCAAATTTATAATTAAATAAGTAGGTACTATTTAATTATAAATTTAGGCGCTATGAATTCACCAATTCTCGAACGCATAGCCTATGTAAGGAAATTACTGAAAATTTCGTACAATTTGCCCGACCTTGCTATTTGTTTCTCGACTGGTTGCCATGACTCCAAGAGGTACAATTTATTTATAGCTATAAAGACGGTTATATTGTAGGTACCTTGTATTACTGTAAATTCCAAAACTGACGGTCCCTTTATTGGGTGCTTAATTAGTTAATTACCGATGAGATTTGATTTGGGGAAGGTACAAAAGTGTGTGTGTACAGTTAACTCACTGATTTTACTGAAATTATTATCTTTCATTCTACCTACTTGCTAAAAGCTGCTTTAATGCATTTGATGATGCAGTTAGGTAAGTATTAGGTACCTACAGAATAACAAAGGTACCATTGGTAGGTACCTACCTATATCAGCTATGATTAATTTAATAAGGGCCCTGCCCAGCAATGACCGTTGCGAGAAATAACTTTAACGTTAACGTTTAACATGTTGCATGAAATATAACGTCACGCCCAACACTAGTGGTTTTATCATAAAGTTTTGTTTGTGTTATGGACTGGTCCTTGCGTAGCGCTCACGTTTAACTCAACACAGTTTTAGTGATAGTTTTATGTGTTTTAAAAAATATTTAAATGTAAGAAAGTACGTTTTATTTATAAGTGGTTTTTATAGGAAATACTCTGTGTGAGGTAAGTAATTTTTTCAGTGTTTTTTTAGCTTTGAAATTTATGATTTAGGTCTTATGCGATGTATTATGTTATAAGTTTATGATTTAGGCACTTGCTTGCAAAGGGTTGTTAACAAATAGAAAAAAAAATAATTAAGTAGGTACCTTGGTAATGTAACCTAGGTACTTTTCTACACATGGGTTTTTTACACCCTTCTCAGAGTTTAGAAATATTTTATAGAGACTCGATTAAACTCTGCGTCTCCCTATCTTACTATCCATATTAGGAATATACGTAGATATTATTATACATAGCAGTAGTACCTAAAATTCTTAAATATACCTTGGCAGCCCTATGTACCTACGTTTTTATATGAAGGCAAATACTTACTCGACTTGTAAAACGAAAGAGACTTATGAAGTTCCACTTATAACTAGGTAGTTACACCTACTTACTTATTCAAGGAAACCTGATAAAAAAACAAACCGCATTTCAGTCAAGAATCTCAAACTACCAGGATGGCAAGCAAAGCAGGAGTACGATTCGAGGAAGCGGAGAAGAAGCGAGGCAAGATCCTTGCGTGGACCGGCCTCACGTTCGCGACCGTGGGCTGGATGTTCCGATCTTCTCCCACCGCTGTGACCCTGGTAGCAGCTCTGTCGGCTTACCTTATGAGCGGAGATCGATACCAGTGGGTCTACATTTGGAGGAAGACCGTTTATCGGGATATGCTGTGAGTTTCTTTCCCTTCTGCACGGTAGTTTGATCGAATTAGATAAACTTTTTTATCGCTGTAAACACGGCTATGTTATTGGTGGAACCTTGGAAGTAATAAATGGTACTTCCATGGGTGCAACATATTACATTAAATAAGTTTAACTACGTCGATAAAGATGCCGTGCAGCCCGGTCTGTTATTAAAAATTATAATATTATTATTTGGTTATAGCTTATAGCAGTGATTTAACACGAATCTATTGATTGGTAGGTATGTAAATAATACTAAGTAAATACGAGTATGTATTAACCCAAGAGGTGCCTAATTCGGTTCTTTTTAAGTACTTAACTAAAGTACCACCTAGCTATGTAGACAGGTAAAAGTCGTTAGGTCTTATCATAGTTTTCAGGCTTCCGGCTTAGGGATATAGAACCTTGGTGCTTACGATGGACTTTAAAGATAGCACTTGCTTTGGTTTAAATGATTATACGTAAACGAAAAAGTTTCTGTTTATATGTGGTTGTATTTACCTTTGATTGTTACTTCACAACAGTATTGTGAGGAAACTTAAGTTTCCATGATAATTCGTACTAAAAGCATTGTCAAGTATCTTCATCAGCCTATAGCAGTGCACTGCTGGACATAGGCCTTTCCCAAAGCATGTCACTAACAATTTACAAGTATCTGAAAGGTTACTCTATCTATGCAGACGAAAAACTTACGAACGAGAGCTGTCGTGAAAATGGAACGTCTCACAACGAAACAAAGTCGTGGCTCGCGCAGCAGCGCTTTGAAACATAATTTTTCGTCATAAAGAGTGACCCCCGGGCCCAATTATCTAATCCTGGCGTACCATTGATGCACCATGCTTTCATTAATGCATAGGGGAGATATGAGTCGACCTTTGTACTGTAGATAAAAGAAGCATAGAAATAAATTTCAGATTATTGTTGTTATGATCACATTTTTATAGTTACCTACGACATAGTTAGGAAAAGGAGCATAGTTAGACATATTTTTGATTAAGTACGTACTTATTGTTGTTGTGATCACATTTATTATACGACATAGGTACATAAGAGTGTGAGTTATGTATCTTATCTAATCAACTTTTCTATTATTGAAATCACACAATACTTAGGTACATAGCATAAACATGACATAAAATTTTATGTGATATCGATTCTGGCCCTATACAGAAAGAAATCTGGCGTTGCTAAGCGCTGGTTCGGATTTAAACCTGACGAGCTATGAAAAAGTTCCAGTGACCAGAACCAAACTTTTCTTAAAACGAAAAGACAATTATTGAAGTTCATTTAAAAGCGCATAAGAACACCACCAAGGTTCATTTGGTGTAAAAAATTTGCATGTGGAACTTTTTTATTGCTCGCATGTTACATGTGCAATGAAAGTCATAATGCGGCGAGTTTAATGTGCATTTCGTAGTGGCATTCGCGATATGCGCCGGGCGAAGTTCGCCATTCTTTGTTGAATATCAACAATGTTACATACCTACCTATACAATGGTTATAGCGTTATAACAATGCTGTTAATTAACCCGTAAGAAATATGTCGCCTTCTGATTCAGTACCTATATAATTATTATGTAGAATAAGTTTGTACATCACATAAATATGTATCTTATAATAATAATAATAATAAAAATATTTTATTTGTCAAATAAAAAGTTACAGTTTTAGTACAATTATGGTCACTTACGTAATAATTGTTCGAAAATAAATAAGAGTGCTCTAAGCATCCGCAGTAGTTAGAAACTGTGTTGCGGACGCCACGAGTTTCTCTCCACCGAGTATACAAGTTACATTGTAAGCATTATGACAAATTATGATAATTAAATTTTGACAATAACAAAATATTATTTACTTTTAAAGTTTACAACAATACTTAACTATGTTCAGTTTACTTTTCTTTACATTTAAAATACAACATAGGTATAAAAATATATAATAATAATAATTGTAAGTAATAGGTAGTTTAAGCAGTTTCAGCAATTGATTAAGTCATGGTAGTTAGTAGTGTTTCTGTTTTATCGTAGTCTAAAGAAAGAAGGTAAGTGTGGACAGATCTTTTACAATTGTGTTTGGTCATTGGGTAGATAGCTAATATTTTATTGATTTTGTTATATAAAAATGGAGCTAGAAATAAATACTGGTGCTTAAAGTACTGAGTCCGGGCAGCAGGTACCACGGATACGATATCATTTCGCCGTTTTGATTTCATTAAATGTGCATCGTATGCTAAGGACAGGTGGTAACGCTTAATGATATGCAAAATATATGACTGTCTCACTGTCAATAGCTTACATGATTGGTATAGTAGAGTTGTTGGGAATCTATACGGTTTAAAGCTCATTACTTTTAATACCGACCTTTGGGCACGTTCAAGTTGTATGATATGGGTTTTGAAGGCCCCGCCCCAAATGGAAATGCAGTATGTTAGTACAGAGTGACATAGTGCATAGTACACTAGGTTAAGAGTATGGGTGCAACATACATGACGGAGCCTTTTAAATACCCATATCAATTTTCTCACTCGAGAAGTGACCATGTCGATGTGTCCCTTCCATGACAGCTTGTCATCTAGCACTACTCCTAGGTACTTCATAGAGCTAGTACGCTGTATTTGGAGACAATTACAAAAGGGTGGATTATTATTGCAAGAGTGGACTGTTAACTTAAAATCAATGGGGGGTTCGCTAGATTTACTTATTGAAAAAGCCATGTATTTAGTTTTATTTAGGTTAAGGGAGAGTAGATTATATTTAAGCCAGTTGGATACTTGTTGAATTCCTACTTCAGCGTGTTTATAGGTGTCCTCCCAGGTATCACCGTAGAAGGAGAGGGCAGTATCGTCAGCAAAGCAGAAAATCTTACCATTGGTCATGTTAAGTTGGCAGAGGTCATTTATATACATCAAAAAAAGGCTTGGTCCTAAAATACTGCCCTGGGGAATTCCAAATGTAATGGGGATATCATTACTGACCTGGTCACCAATTTTAACCCTTTGCGTTCTGTTGGTTAGGTAGTCCCTGAATATGTTGAGTCCTCTGATTCCTAATCTCTCCATTTTATCCAGTAGGATAGGGATAGACACAGTGTCAAAAGCTTTTTTCAAGTCTAAAAATATTGTCAGGCATTTTTTACGTTGGTCTGTGTATGATGTAATATAGTTGACTAAATTATTAACGGCATCTTCAGTAGAGCGATCCTTCCTAAAACCAAACTGATTATCTGAAAGTATAGTTTTCTCCTCCAAGAACTCTACAAGCCGCTTATTCAGGATTTTTTCAAGGATTTTAGAAAGGATCGGCAGAACTGAGATGGGTCGGTAATTATTAACACTGTGTCTATCTCCCTCCTTAAAGATGGGATGAATGAGAGATTTCTTAAAAACTTTCGGGAACACTCCAGTATCGATGCACAGATTGCAAAGGGTAGTCAAGGGTGGGATCAGAGCATGCTTAGCCAATTTTATCAGTTTAGTAGGGATATCATCATATCCCTTTGCAGAGTCCGTTTTTAAGTTAGTTAAAATTGTATCTATTTCCATTTCAGTAGTATGGAGTAGTACTAACGAGTGTGGTGAGAAAGTAGGTAAGCTGGGTGATGAAATTGGCTGGGTACACTTATCGATTATCTCCTTAGCAAGATTTTGTCCTATGGTACCAAAGAAGTTATTAACGGATTCCAATGAGTCTTGAGTACCAGGTTTTATCTGAAGTAACTCTTTAGGGTAAGACCGGCAATCATTTGACCCAATAATGTTTTTTATGACTTTCCATGTGCGTTTTGAGTCATTAGATGACTTTTGGAGCTCACTTCTTTCGTATGCGTACTTTACTTTTTTTAAAAGGTTATTACAAAAATTTCGATAGCGCTGATAGGTAAGTTTAGCAGTTATATTATCAGGTGATTTTTTAAACTTCATATGCAATTTGTCCCTGTTACGAATGCACCTTAACAATCCAGGGGTCATCCAAGGTCTTATTGTTCTTTTTTTAGAAGGTACTCGTAAAGTTTGACTATTATGGGAAATACAATCAGTCAGAATATTAACAAGGTTTTCAGCCGCTTCATTTGCATCATTTAATTGATAAATTAGTGAAAAATCAACCTGTTCTAGGTAGTTGACTGCCTTTTCAAGGTCTAGTCTTTGATAGACAGAGTTGGAACTAGGTTGCTGCCCCTGTTTAGTTTGTAGCGCTAATAGGACTGCCTTATGATCTGTCAAAGTGGTATTCAATACTATTGCAGTGGCAGCGCACCTTGTTTTTAGTAGAATATGGTCTAAGCAATTGTTTTCCCTCGTTGGAAATAAATGAGCAGGAAGAAAACCCAGTTCACTAGTTAGGTTGAGATAAAAAGGGCTACGGTTGTCTGTATTATTTTCTTTTATATCTATGTTTATGTCACCTGTTATTATAATGTTTTTAAAGATTTTAATATCTTGTTGTTTGATCGAGAGGTTCTAAGAATTTCAATTGCCAAACATTCTTAATCGCCGATAATAATATTATCATATGCATTTGTGTACGTTTGTAAGTAGGTAGTTTTAATTGGATTGGAATTTTTTCATCTAAATTGATCAATTCATATTCATGCAGAAATAATGCACGGTTTCTTAAAAGAATTTTAACTTTGGCGAACTTTTAATAACAAAAATAAATGTCGGCTCTCTAGCCCTAATATCTAGCACGACCATAATCTCAACATCCTCTTCTTGATCGAAACCGTTTAACTAACACAGGAATAGGGGACAAAACATCCTTCGAGTGTGGCGAATCATTCGCAGATTGTACTAGGATCCCAGGACAGGATGGCAGTTGTAGCCACTTTAGCGAAGACGGGAGGCCAAGGTCCACGGTAGGTTGAGTGTCAATCAGTTCGGTACGTGACACCTCCCGATGGCGCGTACAATCGAAAGTAAATTGGCTGCGTCCGGTGTTTGGCTTTGCGGTAACTATGATACCCTAGTAGATCAAAATATGTAACTAGGATTGCTCGGGCGGCTTCCAGAATTTGGTCAGAACCTAGTAGTAGTACCTAGTAGTTACTTACAACCCTGATAGAAACAGTTTTTTTTTAAACATTTACATAATTTAGAATTTGATCAAATGTTTTTAGGTAGTAATAGGTATTCTGATGCGCTGTTAAATACTTACTAATATTGCAGACGGCGTCATAAGCTAGCCTCTTCCGATTAGGAGTAAGTAATTTGGTGCTATTTCCACTGAAACTTTTGTATTTTATGATTCCTAGAATTTTATAGATTTCGAGTTCGAATCTCCATTCAAACCACACACACTAGTATTTTCCCATATCACATTGTTAGATTTAATCCGTGTCATTAGATAAGACCGCAAAGAGGTACTTATGTTGTAGCCGGCTATATTGATATCCTAATTTGAGGTTTATTTTGTCGATATTGATCAAAGTTGGCACTGATAAATAGCATTATTAGAAATTTTGCATCATACAGGTTGACATTGTATGAGCTGTCCGACACCCATAACACAGGTTCTTCCTAACTTGGGGTCGGACGATGGCCGTGTGTGAGATGTCCCAACATATTTATTTTATCAGTGCACTGTGCCGTTGTGTAAAATAAGACTTAAAAAGAGGGGTGTTGTAAGTTTAACAGGCCTGTGTGTCTGTGTACTTACCTAACTTTTTTTTAGGGTCATATAGGTAATAGTGTTCTTAGCATCAAAATTTAAAAATGTATGCGATTTTTATTGTAAGGTTCTATTATTATTATATGAATATTATATTCTCTGTGGGTGTAAGTACCTGCACCTGGCTCTCTCCAGTGGAACCTTTGTGCATGTCCCCAAGGTCTCTGCCTTCCTAAAATTGGACCCTTTCCCACCACGGTGGTTGGCGGGTTCACATATTTAGATGTGGTAAATCTATATATTATATGCAGGTTTCCTCACGATGTTTTCCTTCACCGTAAGAGCGATGGTATACGTTGTAGGTACTTAAATTCAAAGAACTCATTGGTACATGTCAGCGATTCGAACCCGCGGTGTCTCTTTCGTGAGAAGCGGGCGCTTACCCGACTCAGCTACCACCGCTCTATTGAAAGGTTATTATTACTTTTACCAATATTGCTTTGCACTATTGTTAATTTTGCTACCCATTGCTTGCTAGCCAACATGCTGGCGCGCCGCTTCCAGCGCTGCAGCGTGGAGGTGAAGCGCCTGCTGTTCACCACGTTCTGCTACAACCTGTACACGGCTGAGCTCTGGTGCCACTATACGAAGGCAGCATACAACCGAATCCGCGTGCAGTACAACAATGCATGGCGGATACTGCACCGCCTGCCCCCCTGGTGCAGCGCGTCAGAGATGTTCGTGGCCGGGCGCGTGCACGGCTGGGCGGCGCTTATGCGCCACACCACGGCGGGCGCGGCGGAGCGCCTGCGCCGGTCCTGCAACACCGTGGTGCGCGCGGCCGGCAGCTGGCAGGCGAGCCCCGTCCATGCAGTCTGGAGGCGACTACATACACACTCACCTTGACTGACAACTTTTTAATTATTGTGTGATAAATGCATGTAAAATAATGTGTAATATGAAATGAATTATGACTGTATTTAAAGGTAAAATGTAAATTAATTTTATATAATTTATTAGTAATCTTGCTTTATAAATAATTATTAATGTTAATGTTATTTAATCAAAAATATGGGTTGTGACCTGGAATAAATAAATTTATTGTTATTGTTATTGTTATCTAATAGAAAAAAAAACAATAACAGATTGCGATTCGAATTCACGGATGCATGGATTGCATTCGTCCCATGCCATGCCCTTGCAAGTAGTTTATAAATAGCACGGAACAGAATGACTTTCACATTGTGAACTTTCAACCAGTAATTTAAATTTTATGCATTTCATGAATCAACAATTATCTTTATTGCTTCAAGGAAGTATATACCTACCTTTATGTACTTACCTACTCTCTCAGTGTCTAGAACCTCAATCTTTTTTTAATTTTTCCCTAAATTCGATTTTGCGTAAACACGGATATGATAAGACAATGGAAAACTACACTCTGAAAAATTGCAACTACTAGAGGAAACTTGCATCTACTGCGTTTAGACAGGGGCCCTATCGCGAAGTCAAAACTAAGTAACATTTACGAAGTAATTTGTGTGAAATTCAATACGTATGTACTGAATCCGAAAATCGTTGTTAAAATAAGTTTGCGCTAGGCACACTCTAACTTTAGCTTCCTATAGCTTCCTAGTACATTTTATAGATAGGTAGGTAAGTACATACAATAGTAGATAGATGGTTAATTGAAATAAATTGATATTCACACGAATTGCATTGTGCTAGTACGTTGCGAAGGGTTATAGTTAAAGAAGTCGTATTAAATTGCAGTCTTGATTGCCATTATGAAAATACCTAACTACTTGATGATAACAACATTAATTGTAATTGTACTGGCTATAAATTTCTATTCAATGCGTATACTTAGAATACCTACCTTCTTTTGAATTCAATTCTTATTCCCAACTAGGGCTATGCAAAAAACACGGTTATTTAATTAACACACACACACACACACACACACACACGCACTCACGCCTTGTACTAATGTACTCCCTTGCGGGGTAGGCAGAGGTGCATTGCTGCACCCACTTTTCGCCAGAGTGTTATGTTAGTCCCAATGTAATAGGGGGCGGGCCTATTGCCATTTTACGGCCACACCCAAATCCAAGACCCGAGAACAAAAATATCTGTGTTTAAACAAATATCATTATTTAATTAAATTATGAAAAAAACGGCTTGCTACCGAATTTTTCTTGCCAGTCGAATTCGTTGTTAGTCACTGACTGTCCAGGTACCGTACCACCACCAAACATTAGCAACTAAAAATCCATAAGCAGAGTCGCTCGCCTTTCAAACATCGATCGGTTAGATACCGTGCCATCAGATTTGACCAGCGAGTGATGGTGCTTCAGGGTTGTTAATTGCTAATCATCTCATGGTGGTAACTGGGTTCGCCAAACGTGTAGGTATATATGAGGTTCAGTTGATACGTCACTTCGGGCTTTATCATCAGCCTACGTCAACCCACTGCAGGGTATAGGCCTCCTCCATGTTATTCCACGCTTCACGATCCTATGCTACACTCACCATATGGATTTTTAATTCACCCCATCATCACACTTAACCAATTCCCTCTATTCCAGAGGTCTTCGCGTGCTCCTAGTGACGATGTTCAGAGTATGGCGCTGGGAGCGTCGCGGCACCACCGTGGTGTCCCGCTGGGCAGAGATAGCCAAGCGGACGCCGGACAAAGACGCCTTTGTCATGGGGGACAGATCTGTCACTTTCAAACAGGTGAGGGTCTGTGGTTATACTGGAACTCACCTGCAGGAAGAAAGCTGGCTAAAGTAACATAACTGAGCCTATCTATCAGTTTCATACTATTTCCGAACCATTGCTGTCAAATGCTTATCAACGCATAGTATGTAGATGACAGTCTGGCGCAGGTAACCAGCATTAACCAGCAGTAGGTATAAGGCCTTAAAGTCAGCTGATATGGATCAATAATAGTGAATTATAGTTCTGCAATACATTTTAAACCAAATCTGGAAAGATAAGCGCTTAAGTATTTTACCCAATATTTCAGTATTCTGCCCCTTTTTTCTTCCTGGTTCGCCCACCGCTGGTTTGTGGTGTATTAGGTGTTTCTCCAATGAGTCCAAAACCTTCTTATTTGCCTACTCATCTTTTTCCCATACACATAACCCTTTAAATCCTTCCAGGGAGATGAATTCAGCAACAGAATAGCGTGGTACTTCAAGAGGCAAGGGTTCAAGCGCGGTGAAGTCATAGCCCTATACATGGAGACTCAACCAGAGTATGTGTTCCTGTGGCTAGGACTGGCCAAGCTTGGGGTCACCACTGCCCTGATCAATAATAATCTGAGGGGGAACCAACTGATCCACTGTTTGAGGGTCGCTGGATGTAAGGCGCTGGTTTTCGGCGACGAGATGGCTGATGGTTAGTATGATTAAGGATTTATTTGTCTATATTCCGATTGTTGAAGGAAACAAGTAGGTAATGATAACCAAGATCTAGATCCTATTCACGCTGGAATTATAATGCGAATCCACTTTAGAATTACTAAGTATTGGCTTTATTTGAGCACTATGTATTCTATTATTTTACTCACAGAGGTAATCATACTGATTGTCATCTTCGAGACCGCTGATCAAAACAGATTCTAATTTCTCTCCTCAGTCTTTGGCTTAGTAAAATATACCTACTTCATCTTCTTTCAGCCGTAAAAGAAATTCAGACGGAGCTACTTGACGTCCCCTTCTTCCAATTCAACGCCCCTGAGCGACCCACATCTCCAATCCTTGGAGATTCAGTAGCTTTATCTGCAGAAGTGAATGAGATGCCTGCAGACCCCATAGGCGATGGTCTAGACTCGAAACCAAGAGATACCCTCCTGTATATTTATACAAGTGGAACGACTGGGTTTCCTAAAGCTGCTATTATTACTAATATTAGGTAAGTTGTCATGGATATTGTTAGGGTCCAGAAATATTAATGGCATCAGCAGTTACGAATTAATTCTACTTACTTACTGCGGTTTTTGGTGACCAATTACATGACCCAACTGTTGCAAATATTACCTCCTCACAACTAAATTAGCGGGCTACATAGGCCATTCAGAGTAAAATTAAATACTCCAGCAGGACTTATCATACAGTACAGTGTAATCTTCCATTCCACCCAATATAAGTACCATACTAAGTTCCTCTACGTTCCCAGACATACCACCACTCCCTCAAACCACACCAAACATTCCAGGTTCCTCCTGATCCCGTCAGGAGTGCACGCGTCAGCCCGCCTGTCCTCCTCTGACGTCATCTACGACCCCCTACCCCTACACCACACGGCGGGGGGTGTGCTCGGCGCCGGGCAGGCCCTGGTGTTCGGGTGTACCGTGGTGCTGAGGAAGAAGTTCTCCGCTTCGAATTATTGGAGCGACGCCGCGAAGTATAAGTGCACGGTAAGTGGGGTTTCTGTCAATGAATGGGTCGAAAGTGTGACTTTATCGGGATTCGCAGTAAATACGGTGCTGTGATTGGAACGAGTTTGTCGACGCGTTG
This sequence comes from Plutella xylostella, assembly GCF_932276165.1. Classification (NCBI taxonomy): domain Eukaryota; kingdom Metazoa; phylum Arthropoda; class Insecta; order Lepidoptera; family Plutellidae; genus Plutella; species Plutella xylostella. The sequence continues at coordinate 7,029,929 of NC_064000.1, read as the reverse complement.
ATAACGGACTCGTGCCACGGTGAAAGAAATTATTGATCTTGATTGCGTTTCGCTGTTTTATGTGCGGTTTTATTAGCTATTTTAAAGGACTATTAAAATGTTATATTACCAACGATTAGACTGTTTGCCCGTTTTTGTTTATACATTTAATAAATTGAAGATAAGAAACCTGATACCTGACCTCTCTCAGTATTACAATGCTTAGAGGATCAGGTTTCTTTGCCCCATATACCCGACCTAGGTAGTAAGTGTTACCCATTTATAATTATAGTTTTGCCATCCTGCCACTACAAAACATTCTCTTTCTTACTTGTAGTATCGTTAAGAGACACCCAAAGGTTGTGAGAAAAAATCGTTAAGCAATAAGGGCGCCATTTGTACATAAAAATATGTGTAAACTTATTATGCAAAAGTTTTGTAACTTCTGTTCTTGTTTGTGTACGTACAAATAGCCTATATATCTCTTTATTTCCAGGCTGCTCAATACATAGGTGAAATCTGCCGGTATTTGCTGTCCATGCCTCCGGGGCCAGCGGACCAGTCGCACCAAGTCAAGGTGATGACCGGCAATGGACTGCGACCTCAGATCTGGCAGCAATTCGTCGAGAGGTTCGCTGTGGAGAGGGTGGTAGAGTTCTATGGCGCGACTGAGGGGAATAGTAATCTTGGTAAGTTCATAGAATAAGGTTTTGAATTTGCCAAATTTTAAAAGGGTAGGTACTTAAGTATACTAGGCCAAAAAAGGGAAATTTGACATTCTGATTCAATTTCCGGGCTTAGGTAGATATAACATGTAGGTTTCGGCTTAGTACCTATACCCTTTTTGATACATCCTGAATATTTCTAATCAGTGGCATCGAAGACAAGTCAGAAAGAAAGTCAGATAATCAAGAAACCTGACAGGGGGCAGTTTTCTTTGCCCCATATTGTACTTCTTAAAAAAGTACCTACCTACCTATGTAGATGTTAATTCAATTATGTCATTGTTTGTTACAGTAAACTTGGATTCTAAAGTAGGTGCCATAGGATTCCTGAGTCGCCTGGTGTCATCGATATATCCATTGACTTTGGTCAAGTAAGTACAAGTCTTTCTAAAAGTGCGTATACGAGGGTCTCATATACATATAAGCGTAACGTAAGGGGATCGTCTCTAAAAAAGGCTTATATACGCTTATATGTGATGATGTCCTCCTAGCCGAATTTCGACTAGGGCGGCCAATCTCAATTAAGATCAGCCATCTACGCAGGAGTAGATTATAGTGCCTAAGTGTGTGCGCAGTACACAGGAGCACTCTCTGTTCCATCACTCTCATAGCCCAACGGGGCGGATTGACCGACACGACTGGAGAGAGCTAGGCGCAGGACCGACTGCTTTACATGCCCATCCGACAGCATAGATCGTTTCACTGTTTCGGACATCAGGTGATCAGCCTTCTATGTCCTAACCAAACTTAAAACCACAATTTAGAAACACAAATTGATGGTCCCACCCGGGAATCGAACCCGGGACCTCTGGGTCATGAAGCGAAGCTTCTACCACTAGACCACAGAGGCAGGTACGCTTATATGTACGGTGACCTTATTAATTAATCTCCCTTTACAAGGATTAATTAATTATTTCATTAATTATGTTATGTTTTGTTTTTCCAGGTGCGATGAGATAACCGGAGAAATACTGAGGGATAGCAATGGAAGATGCATCACTTGTGGGCCTCATGAGCCAGGTAAAATAACAAATGAATGTTGATCGCAGTTTGGTCAAACTTTTAAAGATAAAGAAACATTTTTCCTTGAGACAGAGAGAATGAAGAGAAATAATACAATACAATACAATGACATAACTATCCAGCCACAGTGTGAGCGTCAAAAAGACACTAGCTCAGCATGTTCGGTAGATAATGTTTAAACAAATCAAGTTTCATATCCGTCCTACCTTGGAGCTACATGTCCACATAGAGACAAAAATCATCCGATACGCATGTTAAACCATAACATCCCTCTATTCCGGATTAAAACCCTATCTTTCACATAATTTTCAGGCCTATTCCTCGGCAAAATCGACGCAAAGAAGGCAATCCTAACATTCGCCGGCTACGCCGACAAGACAGCTTCAGAGAAGAAAATGGTGAAGAATGTGAAAGTAGACGGAGACTGCTACTTCAACACTGGAGACATTCTGGTAATGGACCACTTCGGGTATTTCTACTTCAAGGACCGCACTGGGGATACGTTTAGGTAAGTTAAATGGGTATTAAGACAGTTGTTATAAGATTAATGTTTAAATGAGATATGGTTTATTTCCAAGAGTAGGTAAAGTTCACTAGTGTTTTTTTCTCTGTACACTGTACACATTATTCCTTCTGTTCCATTTACCTTATAATCAAATGACACTGAAAGACCGACAATAATCGGCGCAGGAGTCACAGAACCACGAGAGTCCATCCAACATGGATCATCCCATTGTTATATTTTTTTATAAGTTCAGTAGGTATATTGACCGTGCTAGTGTAGATACAAGTGTTAAAAAAACATGATGACGTTAGCAATGAATTTAACACAACGACACTACTCGATTATTTGATTTTGTTCATACGTGAATAGAATACTAACGCTAAACGAATTAAGTTGTCTCTGTACCTAACCTTGATTATAAAATCATTATTAGGATGTCGCGAAGGATACTGTGAGGATAAATACATGCTAATAGATATTAGGTCTATGTTTTATTCAAAACAGAGTGTTCTGGCGCTCCTTATACAAAATTTATGCTACGGGCTCTGGACGATGTCGATTAATATGAGCGAAGGCTGACTTAAGAAAGTTTAGTGTTCGAAATCTATGCCAGTTTATAATATCGCTACATGGTTGTTAGGTAGGTGCCTAGTTTTAGGAAACACATTCAAATCATTCAACATAATTTTTAACTAGTATTCAAATAGTATTTCCTATGAGTCTCTGTAATGTAATGTAGGATCTAATAACTCACTTCGCATGATCACCGGGACATCAATTGGCTCCAAATATAGATTGAGGTCGCCATTCAACTATTGAATTGGTTGTAGATTTATGACTTCATTCATTGCCATTATGAGTATACGAGTAACTTGATTTACATTTTATCGATGTAGTGCCAAATTACCTGCTAGGTATGTATCACGCAGAAAAATGACCTCCTGTACGTTTCTGATTTATACAGAATTTACGTCTGATAAGTTATAACTCTTAAGGTCGGACGGTTTAATTTTGTTGATCAGAGTGTGTTTTTTTCAAAAATATTGTTATAGCAGTGGAAATTTTAAACAGTGACTTATATAAAAGACTTAAAAGTGTTGCAAAAATACGAAAAAGCTATTTGCGAGCTTAGAAACTAGTACATATAAGTGTAAAATCAAGATTTCCTACCTGGCCCAGCAGCCGGTAGAACAGTGTCCAAAACTTACAAATAGCAATTGAAACAGTGAACATATCATACACGCACCTCTGGAATAAGTGACGAAGCCTGAATAAAACGGTATTTGTGAACAAAATAGCAAAATATGTGAAATATTACAAGCCCACCACGCAAGTAAACAAAATCACGACATCTGAATTTGAATTACTAAACTAAGTTCTTTGATACGTTTACTCGTAAAGGTAACTTCGAAGAAGTACTGCTACTCCCCACTAGGTGGCGCTGAGAATTGTAGAGCCGATCAATAGGAAATTGTAGAGACGATTCATAGTCAGTATAGAGACACCAAAATAAATATAGAGACGAGGCTGGGGTATTTGTAGAGTCTTCCTTATCAAGAGGTAGAGTCTTCTGTAAACAATAGTAGAGTCTCAACTGAAGATAAATAATTAAAGAAAAATCAACAAAAAATGTCGGAAGAACTTAACGAATTAATAAAAAGTCTTAGAATTCAGATCAAAGAAGATATGGTGGCGGCATTAACGGATAAACTGGAAGAGAAGTTGAAAGATAGCGAAACGAGAATCATAACTCTAGTTAATGCTAACACAGATGAAAAAATTTTAAATATTCAGCAGGAAGTCGAAAATCTAAAAAGGACCAATGAGGAACACGAAGAACGATTACGTACTCTCGAACGCCAAATACGTCAAAGAAACCTTGTGCTCTTTGGAGTGAGCGATGAAGAAAATTCATACGAAGAATTAGAGACACTGATCAAAGGCGTGATTGAGGGAAGTTTAGAAGTCACTCTTAATGCTTCCGAAATAGAGTTTGCCAGACGCATGGGCAAAAAATCTGGAGAAAATCGCCCTAGACCTATAGTTTTTGCAGTCACAACTTTGGGAAAGAAGATTAAAATACTTCAAAATAAAAACAAACTAGAAAACACTGGATCATATATCAAAGAAGACTTCCCGCCTAAGGTCTTAGAGAAAAGGAAAGTGTTACAAAAACAGTTACAAGAAGAAATTAGCAAAGGAAATACTGCTAAAATTGTATATGATCGACTGATAGTTATAAACAAAAGTAACAAAAGAAGTCTATCTATCAGCCCTCCACAAAAACAACAACAACAAGAAAAACCAATTGCTAAAACAGTAAACAGTAACATACAACCAAATAAGAAACAAAAAAATGAAAATCAAAAAACTCCAATCAGGAACATCACCACATTTCTTTCCACGTCAAATAGCCAAAAAAAACAAGATACTGAAACTAGAAAAAAACCTGTGAGTGAAACTTCAAACCCAAAGGCATCAGATTGACAATCAGACGAGCATAGCATAAAACAGAAAAACAACAAACAAAAAACTTTGAATAAAAATAACGTCAAACAACAAATACGCCCACATCTGTTGGCCACAACAACAGTTGAAGACCACAACCCCTCAATACATACCAGAACAGAAAAAGAAAACGATAAAAACCCCAAAACTCTCCCAATACGGCTAGTCACCGCGGGAGAAAATGACTGCAACCTTCCAGAAGAAAGTAAAATATACATAGCAACATACAACGTAAGAACTCTATCCTCAAAAGAAAAATTAATTGAACTTTCAAACGCTATACGAAGCATAAAATACGATGTTATTGGGCTCTCAGAAACAAGATTACCAGATTGTGGAATAAACGAATATGAAGATTTTATAGTCTGCCACAGCGGGAAGACAAAGAAAGAGTATGGCGTAGGTTTTTTAATAAAGAAGAAATATAAACATAATATAATCAGCTTTGATGGTCTTTCCGATAGAGTCGCATTATTAAAGATTACAATAGCAGACTTCCCAATGTCAATCATACAAGTATACGCTCCGACAGAGGCCGCTAAAGAAGAAGAGCTCAAATCCTTCTACAAAACACTCGATGCTGCACAAGAGCTAGCAGGGAATAACCTCATCATCATGGGTGACTTCAATGCCGAAATCGGAAGTCCAAAACCCGAAGAACAACTCACAATGGGAAAGTTTGGATATGGCAACAGAAACGATAGAGTTGAAATACTGATAAAATACGCTCTTGAAAAACATCTTGTTATTACAAATACACTCTACAAAAAGAACCCAAAAGCCAGATGGACTTGGATTTCACCAGATGGTAAAGTTAAAAACGAAATAGACTTCATACTATCAAATTTTCACCAACGATTCAACAATGTAGAAGTACTGAACAGAGTATACTTCCACTCTGATCACCGTCTAGTCAGAGCGACGATCTCTTTAAGGCATTTTAAAAAAAGTAGAGTACATTTTTCTCACAATAAAACTTTATTAAAAAACGAAACGGAAATATCGAATTACATAAAACTCGTGGAAAAACAAAAAGAAGAAATGAATCTAAAAGACAATGATACTCCGCAAACCTACTACAACCGATTGGAAAAATGCATAATCGACAGCTTGGATCAAACTAAAGGAACACATACAAAAACGCATATTCTATCTGAAGAAACAAAAAAATACATACATCAACGTCATGAATTGCAAAACCAAAGACCAAGGACAACTGAAATAAAAGCTGAGCTCTCTAAAATCTACAAAGAAACGAGCAAACGTATCCGAAAAGATTACGAATTACATAGATTAGCTATAATAGAAAAGTACCTAAATGAAAGAGGCAGCGTCAAACGAGCGCATAAGGAAATCAACAAAGGAAAGTCATGGATACCAAGCTTATGTAAACAAACAAAAGTCACCACTGATAGGCGGCAAATATCAGAGACGGCTACAGAATACTACAAAGAACTTTATAGCAGAAAAGACAAAAAATGCAGCGAAAGAAACTACAGACCAAGAGAAACAGCCAACGAGCAAATAAAAACATGGGATGAAATTGAAATTATCAATCAAATAAAACGTCTAAAACTTGAAAAAAGCCCTGGACCAGACAAGATGTCAAACGAAGCTATAAAAACGGCGCTACAACTACTGGCAACACCTATAGCCCACTTATTCAACCTAATTTCAGCGACGGGAAACGTACCGAAGCAATGGACTGAGTCTCATATAATACTGCTTTACAAAAAAGGTAATCCAGAAGACGTGTCAAACTATCGTCCCATCAGCTTGTTATGTAGTCTGTATAAGCTCTTCTCGTCATGCCTGCAACAACGGATAAATAGCTCGATAGACGCATACCAACCGATAGAACAAGCTGGCTTCAGAAGCGGTTTCTCGACAATAGACCACATACACGTAGTTGAACAGGTAATCGAGAAATACAAAGAGTTCAACCGACCATTATATCTAACTTTTGTCGACTACACCAAGGCTTTTGATACTATCTCACATAGCTCAATATGGACCGCTCTTGAAAAATGCGAAATAGAACATACTTACATAAACATCATAAAAGATTCATACTGCACCAGCGTGAGTAGAGTTAAGACGGAAACTACGGGCCCTGAAATCCCTATACAAAGAGGAGTGAAACAAGGAGATCCCATCTCCCCGAAACTTTTCATAACAGTGCTGGAAAAAATGATTTTCGAGAATCTAAGATGGAAGGATGAAGACGTGGGCATAAAAATTGGAAAAAGACGTCTCAGCCACCTCCGTTTTGCAGACGATATAGTTCTTCTATCAGAGAATCACACAGAAATGGAATACATGACACATTCTCTACACCTAGCTAGTAAAGAAATAGGACTTGAAATGAATCTACAAAAAACAAAGATTATGACGAACTCTACCAGACGTCCTATTACGATTGAGGGCAATAATCTTGAATACGTGGAGTCCTACATATATCTAGGAAAACAAATTTCTTTTAGCGAGAAAAGCAACATTGAAGAAGTTAACAGGAGAATATCCAACACTTGGAACAGATACTGGTCACTCGCTGAAATATTTAAAAGTCAAATGTCACTGCGACTGAAAAAGACAGTAATGGACTCGTGTATCCTCCCTTGCTTAACTTACGGAGCACAGACATGGGTATTTACTAAACAAGTGATGCAAGCCATTCGATCATGTCAAAGAGCCATGGAACGCAGCATGGTTGGAGTCAGAAAGATTCAAAAAATACCTAGCGCCAAAATCAGAAATCAAACCAAGGTAATAGACTTCCTAGAACATGCCTTAAGGCTAAAATGGAAATGGGCAGGACATATCTCAAGACTTACGGACAACAGATGGACAAAAGAAATAACTCAATGGTGCGGTCCATGTGGTAAAAGGAAGCGAGGAAGACCTTACCAGCGCTGGGCTGATGACATCAGACAAGTGGCTGGAGACGCATGGATGACGACAGCGCTAGACAGAAGCGAATGGCATAATCTGGAAGAGGCCTTCACCCAGAAAGGGGTTCTCATCAGGCATAAATAAGTACCTACTAATTTTAATTAAAAACAAATTATAAATGTAAATATCGGATATGTAATTAATATAATATAGTGATTTTAAATACCTTGAATGGAATACTGCATGCTTTTAATTAATTAATTAATACAATTTATAATACAATTTATTTAAGAGTAAAATAATAAATTACAATAATTACTTTAATCAATATTTTTTAAATGTTTGTTAAATATTATTTTGTCTGCATGATAATAGCATAAGTTTCTTTTGGTGAGAAATAAAAGGCTTTTTTATTTTATTATTTATTATTATAAGTTATAATTATTTTATACTTACCTGATTAAATTTCTAAATACTTAATCCAGAAAGATTTATCCCACGGGAACCCTTTAAAAACAATGTGTGGAATTCTTTTATACCATTCCAAAACTACATTGTCGCTATAGGCTACTTTTATGCCCCCGGCATAGACTAACCCCGTGGCCACAGCCAGTATTGCGGCGCGGCGAGCGGCGCGGCTAGCGGTGAGCGCCGAAAACAAACGCTAGACAACGTACGAAGTATGCCACAGCTAGCCGCGGCGCGAAATGCGGCGCGGCTAGCGGCGCGGGTTGACTGGCGCGGTGCGCGGCGGCGGCGGGCGGCGCGGTGTGCGAGCGAAACAAATATACTAGAGAGTATCGAAGCGGCCACAGCTCAAAGCGGCACGCGCGGCGGCATCAAGTGGACGGACTAGCCAACGCGCGACCAAAACAATGGTCGAGCTGTGGCATACCACCGCAATCCGCACCGCCCGCCGCCCCTCACGCCGCACCTCATCCCGCACCGCTGAAAGCTGTGGCCACGGCCTAAGGCCGTAAGGCCTAAGGCCGGATTGCGGTGGTATGCCACAGCTCGACCAGTTGCGACCGCGGCGGCGTTAGCGCGTTGGCTAGTCCGTCCACTTGATGCCGCCGCGCGCGCCGCTTTCAGCTGTGGCCGCCTCGATACTCTCTAGTACATTTGTTTCGCTCGCACACCGCGCCGCCCGCCGCCGCCGCGCACCGCGCCAGTCAACCCGCGCCGCTAGCCGCGCCGCATTTCGCGCTGCGGCTAGCTGTGGCATACTTCGTACATTGTCTAGCGTTTGTTTTCGGCGCTCACCGCTAGCCGCGCCGCTCGCCGCGCCGCACGCCGCGCCGCAATTGGCTGTGGCCAGGGGGTAATACATACACTAATATTAGTCTATGCCCCCGGAATCCAAATGAGAAACCCTTTTTAACTATCTACCTACTAAACACAATACAATAGTTACTCTTTACTTGCACCGAAACGAAATAATACAAAAACAACTTATAAACTAAGACGAAAATCCGTACAAAAAAGCCGTGCATAAAGCAATATATACCAGACAATGTGTGGATGGAATGGAAGATACTACTAAATACCTACTTATTCTAAATTTTCCAGATTTTTGATGAGTAGGTAACTTCATAACGTTACTTTTAATATTTATACCAACTGTTGTACTTGATTTTACTCATTGTGAATTGTCCACCAAATGGAAGGAACTGGTTCCTGACACACAGGTTACCTTAATTTAGGAACCAGGGCTACAATAAATTGTACTCTTTGTGTTGCAATAAAGAAATGTTTATGTTATGTTTAATATGTTCACTCTCTGTCCAGGTGGCGAGGTGAGAACGTCTCTACAGCAGAAGTGGAGGGCGTGATCAGCTCACTCATCGGACTGAAGGACGCCATCGTTTATGGAGTATCGGTGAGATATTGATAACAAATCTTAGGCTTAGGAAGTATACTCAGCAAAACAGATAAGTGTCCACCCTGAAAATCTACTGGCAAATGACAGATGACATTCATTTATTAAATTTTGTGTGTATGTGTGTTTTGTGTGCGACATTACTGTAGGTTTAGTGCTGTGTATCGAATAAGAAATATATAAACGACTCGAAGAATATCAAGTCGTTTGTTTAAGTTTATATCTCGCATGTGGCTCTTCTTATCAAAATGTTTGCACTGGGTGTGTATATATTTTTTCCTCTTTGGTTGACTGTGTCTATACTACCGAGTTAAATCATTAACTGCTAGTTTCAATAACTCTATCTACCGATGACTGGTAGTTATTTTCATACGATTTTGACAGGTTGTAACTTTAAGCCCCTGTTTCACAATGTCTGGTTAGTCGCTACCTGTCGGATAAAATACATGCTGTCACTGTCTAAAAAATAATAACAGAGAGTGACAGCATGTATTTTATCCGTCAGGTAGCCACTAACCAGACATTGTGAAACAGACCCTAAATGTGTCAAAATAGTATAAAAGTAACTACTAGTCATCGGTAGATAGAGTTATTGAAACTGGCTGTAAAGGATAGAGTTGAACAATGGCGTATACTTCACTTGCACTTGTGTCACCCCCAATGACCCAATAATCATGTTTCTCTAATAAATATTACTATAGTGTTTATTTTATTTTTATTAACAGATACCAAACGTAGAAGGCAGAGCTGGAATGGCAGCCATAGCGGACCCAGAAAAGAAACTGAACCTTGTAACTTTAGCTAAAGGCTTAAAAACGAAATTACCTGTCTACGCGAGGCCACTGTTCGTCAGAATTCTACCAGAACCTCCATTGACTGCTACTTTTAAGCTGAAGAAAAAGGAACTTCTAGAAGATGGATACAATCCTAATACCGTCACTGATCCTTTGTTTTATTTGGACCAGAAGATGGGAGAGTTTGTACCGCTGACTCCGAAGCTTTATGATGATATAGTCCAAGGAGTGGTAAGGTTGTGATGAGTGTCATATTTGTATGGGTACTCTTGTAAAAATATCAACCTTATAAAATATTAGTAGTCTATGTTATCAACAAAGAAAGTTCTATGTTAGATATCTGAGCTATTGATAAATCATCTTCTGATGATAAATTTAAAACGTTGATTATATTGATGAAACTGATGTATATTTTCATAAATTGATTATTAAGCGTGTAGATATTTTATGTACCTAGTTGTTTTTATGTCTTAGATGTATCTATTATGATTGGCTGTACCTTACACCTGTATTCCCAATAAGATACGAAACTTATACTGAGTTGCACAAAGAAAGTTTAAGCTAATGTCGGTATTAAATCTATTGCTGCCTTGCTTTTACAGTATACGGACAGAAAGAGACAGACATAGGCTTAATGCTGACATTAGCTTAATGTTCCTTTCTGCAACTCGGTATAAATATTATAAAAAAATCGTTACTACCTAACTGTCTCCTAAACGAAAACATGGGATGAGACAAATATGTAGTTGTAGGTACAGCGTAATTGCTCAAAATCAACCCATAGGAATACTGTAAAGACAACAAGTTGTAAGCTTTAATTTGAATAGAATTTAAAATTAATTAAATGCCATGTCATTTAACTTGCCAATGAAATCTCGAATGTAGTTTAGTTGTAGTATAAGAAAAGCAAATATAAGCCGTTAACATTATTGATATCTTTAATTTCAAAGAAATTACTAAATATAAGTTTAGTGAGATAAAAAAGGTGTAGGTGTGAAGATGTTACCCTGAGGGACACCCGACATAATATTATCGTAGGACGTAGGAAGATTGTGTAGCTGATGAGCTCTCAATTATTTTCAGTTCTATAAATAATATAAGGTATACCAATACCCGAATCCGAAAGCAGACAAATAAGTACTTGCATAAATTTCCATATACTCAACATAAAACATATTAGTACCACCATCGGATTAACACATGGAAAAAAACAAAACAACAAACTGCATACACAACATGATTTATTATTATACGATGACAAACATAAGTGTACAAACATGCAAAATTTAAGCTTTTTAATTTATCATCTAAACAATTTTCACTTAAGTACATTTTCATGGCATGTTAACGTATCCTTTATCTATTTAGTGAATGCCTTTTTATTTTGCTTTCCGTTGTTGATTTAGTATATTTTTATATAAGCACTGATAAAATTAGATTTTTATAATAGTACTTAATTCTTTTGCTGACAGTACACTCTGTTCAATTAGATATTTTACTTCCGATAAAATCACTTGACAAAAAAAAAACAATAATTTCGGTATTATTTTGATGACAAACCAAAATTTGAAAGGTACTAAACAGGTCGGCTGTCCCATTTCAAAACACAGTAACCGCCAACTTTAAAAAAAAACGGGTCTTTGATTTATACATTATTTTAGGCGATTCCGCACAAAACTGCATTGTCAGAATATCAAAAAACCGCTTAGAAACGAAAATAAAATTTCTAAAAACCTAGTAACTCCACCCTGCGAAATCAAAAATGCCACGAAAACCATTTCAAAACATAGTAAGAGCCACCAACCATTTTAAAACACAGTAAGTGAAAATGACTTACTAGGTTTTAAAATGGTCAATGGCGCTTACTAGGTTTTGAAATGGTCAGCAAAGGACAATTTTCGTCCGTTAATTTTAGTAAGTCACAAATGGCATACATTATTACTAACACTTTTTTCGAACAAAATATCAGACATTTCAGAACCTGTATCTTTGCACCAATGAAACCTAGAGAGTTGAATTAAAAGTAGAACATAAGTAAATTTTGTCTTCTTTATAAAAGCTATAGAGACCTTTCTCGTTAGAACCTTTCTACTAGCCCTATTTTGCATAAACAAAAAAAAACAAGTTATAAAACTGATTTTTAGATAGAAATTTAGGAAATATTGTCTAATTGAAGGCAGCCATAAATAATTTTCATGTTAGAGCCTTCTGAATATGGCTATTTAATTCATTTACATAAAACAAAAAAACAAACATAAAAATATGCCCGTATTTCAGCTATTACTTATAGTGCCGTCGTGTAAAAGTGCTGCAAAATTGGATTTATAATATGTGAAGGATCCCAAACATATAAAAAATGAAATTATTACGCAATTATTGCAATTTCAATATACTTAACTTGTCTTAAATGACACAATAATGGCCCTTACTAGGTTATGAAATGGTCAGTGAGGGCGGTTTTAGGGTGAGAAAACCATATAAAACCTAGTAAGTGTTTTCTTTTGTGCATTACAGCAACAATTTTAGTCATATTTAAATGAAATAGTATTGTATATAAAGCCTAGGTTCTGCCGCTTCTTTTAAGCTTACATTTGTTCAGATATCTATCATAGTTTTACCAGGGCATTGAAATGAAGGTACAAAAACGTTTTTTGGCTCTCCTGAACATTTCCGGACGACCGAATGGCGTAGTGGTTAGTGACCCTGACTACTGAGCCGAAGGTCCCGGGTTCGATTCCCGGCTGGGGCAGATATTTGTTTAAACACAGATATTTGTTCTCGGGTCTTGGGTTTTGATATTTATATTTAGTATCTATCTATCTATGTATTTGTGTAGATATATCAGCTGTCTGACACCCATAACACAGGTTCTGCCTAGCTTGGGGTCGGATGGCCGTGTGTGAGATGTCCCCACATATTTATTATTATTTTATTTATTATTATTATTTTGTCTCATGGCTGTTACTGTGTTTTAAAATGGGACAGCCGAGGTAAGTATGTGTGAAAAACACTGTATGAGACGAGTTAAAAAATTAATGGCTTTTGCTTTTTAGATTTTTCTTATTTCTATCTACATTTTAACATTCTATCTTCTGGTAAGTACCCACTGTATTCATTTATTCGTTTGTTAGGTAACATTTTCTTTTGTTTTAGTCATTTCATGCATTTCTCGCTAGGATTTTAAAAGGTCTAGCTAAATTAAACTAAAATACATACAGGAACATGAATAATCAATACAGTATGGGGATGGGACATAGGATATTTTTTTTCGTGATACTATGGCCTCTTGTCTCCCCCAGGCAGGGCACACGGGTCAGGTGCCTATTCCCCGTACTGTACAGACGACCACTTTCTGATCCACCGTGTACAGAAGTGATTGACACGTCACAATAAAGATGCTATTTAGGGTCAATTCAGACGTACCACAACCACACCACAGCCACAACCACGCCGTGTGGTCGGGCGTATATTTTGTACTGAAAATGAATAATCCAATTCACACGTGCCACATTTTGCCGTTGTCATCGACCACCTGTGTAATACGACCACATCGCAACCACACACGGCACCGCGGCCACCTCCTCTCCCTATTAACTGCATACAACCACGTGGTTACCACATCGCAACGACAGCGACAACACAACCACATCGACATTTTGTCGCTGCCACGACGCAACTGCAAAAAGCCGCTGCCACACAATTCACACGTAACCACAGCTTGACCACATTATGTCGCTGCGACGTGGTGTGGTTGTGGTACGTGTGAATTGACGCTTATTTGAAATTTTATGTTAGCATAATTATTAATGTTGTTCAGATTGCCAGGTAGGTACATTCAGCTTCTATTCATGTTTTCAGGTCGATTTTTGACAAAATTTCACCATGTAACTACAAAGTTATACAGACGTCTTATTGACTTCCTTCCTCCTAGACTCCCATTATACCTAGCTATCACACTAGGGGATGAAACAGTTCATCAATAGAAGATTGAACCATACAAATACCGGTTCTATCGCTAAAATGGATCTCTTCCAAGCTAGCAGTCATGCAATCGGTAAGTACATATTTATACAAATATTTTATGTAGATGATCTACTGGCTATACAGCGGTGACCCCCATAAGCCCACAAAATGTTTTGCCCGGTGAAAGTTTTACCTACAAATTAGTAAGTAGGTAGTTTGTGGGCGAAACGTTCTGCTGTGAAACAGCTTTAGTGCCAATTTGTCCATAGTCGGTTAGAACATAACCAGGGAGTAGTAGTTGACTTTTGACACATCTGTCATGAATTTTATATGGAGATGACGTTTAATCTATAAATCAATCCCTGTCGGTTACATAACCGACTATGGAGAAATTGGCACTTAGTCTGTTGATGAACCTTTTAGAATCCTTTTAGAATATTATTCACTCTGAACTCCTAGCCTATGATTTGGCTCTTATTCTATCGATAGCCTAAATCTAGCCTATACCTAGATACTCTAAGTACAATAACAGTCACAAAATACATAATATTTTGATATATATTCTAATCCACATAACAACAACAGTAGACATAGGTACATTTATGTATTTCTATAGATATAATAATCTCCATTTTTATTTTGTCATTTATTTATACACCGTGATAAAAATATACATCGATACGTATTATAATTTTTACTATACACAACAACATGGAACTGCAATATATATTTATTTATTTTATTGTATGTACCTATAATGTGTATTCAAAGAAGAGCTTTCAATATGCGTAACAAAAAATATTAATAACAGAATATTATGTTTTTCTTCTTTTAAAAATACCGGTTAATAGACCTTCATTTATACAATATCTACAATAAATACTATTATATTACTCTTGCAGTTTTTGAACGTAAACCTTATTAGGTACATACTAACATTTTATTAAACGACCTTTATCAAAATTAATCTCAAATCACATAATAGATGGTAGGTACGTAGTGGGCTAATGCCATCTATTGGAAAAACTTTCCTTTAACCTTGGAACTTTCCACACATTCAAAACATAATTACTTAATATAAACACACCTATTTCTTGGCTCACAATTTACAAAAAACATCCATATGTGTCGCAATTTTTCACTAATTTTGTGCCCTTTTCCCTATTTTACCACACACCACAAAATTATTAATTTCACCGACAAAAACCCTCTACACTCATAAATAGAACACAACACACTATTTGACAAATCATTTTGGCTATTTACCTGCGATTACGCAACATGAAAAACCATAGACAATCATGGTTCGCCCCGACTTTTTCTTCGCCTCCTTAACCCAACCAGCAGTGGCCCTTTCAACGCTTCCTCAACTTGCTTCTCAGTCTTCCCTCTCGTTTCTGGCAGACAAAGAAATATGTACAGGGATCCCAGGAATGTAGAAGTGGCACAGATATAGTAGGTGTTGTGGAGTCCGAGCGAGATAGCGAGAGCCCCGAAGTAGCGGAGAAGGAGAAAGCAACTCAGCCACATCCAGGAGATGAGGAAACTTGACGCGAGGCTGCGGACCTGAGGAAGAGAAATGCTAGACTTATACTTGTGCTCTTCTAACCAATGCATACAACAATGGGTGGGAAAGAGATGCACGTAGGTTTCAGCGGGAATATAACAATACTCGTAAGACTTGTAATTATTACTGGGGTTCTCGAGGGTTGACCAAGAGATAGAGGATATAGTGATCACTGAAACATCTAAAAGTAGAGCTTTTAGCCACCTGATAAGAGATGGAGTAGAAAGAACGGTGTACTTACATTAGCTGCAAATAACTCTGATATCAAAACAAAAGGCACTGATCCCAGTCCAATGTTGAACAAAAACAGCACAGTTGACAACAAAATCAGTGGCGGCCATATTGTATCCTGCTCTACAGGATCGTATGTTGTCGAATTTGCTTCAACTTTCGATATGCTGGTCTTCAATTCTCCCTTAGTAATATTTCCGATAGATATCTGATGCCAGTCTTTTGTGCCATTCAATACGGATTCCTTATCTACAGGTATAACCATGTTCATAGCACTGTTAGCTACATTAATTGGCTTTGGTGTCTCCGCGTTGGTATGTTCGATTGGCTTGTGTCTGGAGAGCCAGAGTTGGTTGGTGTGTGACCAGGAGAACATGCGAAGGCGCGGGTCGCAGTACGCTCCGAGTAAAGCGAGACAGCAAGCTATGCCAGAGCAGGACCAAATCAGGAGCATCTGTAAGTGAAAGAATTGCTTTTAGATAATGACAGTGTTCCGGAATCAGATGTTGCGAGAAATCTGCCTTGGGTTGGTATCCCAGTTGCCATGCTCTATCATTCACTCATAGCCTTTTCCGTTTAGGAGTAAATTGGTGCTTTTCATTGCCCGTGAGTGTACTTAATTATTATTGTAAACAACAAAGATGGGAAGTTGGTGCAGCACTTCTGCTTGACACCCTATGTGCAATGGTACCTCTTGGCATCACTATTTAATTTAGGTATTAGCAGTGGCTGGCAACTGAGGGACGTTTTCATAAATCAGTCACGACTTATTATGGATAGTTATCAGTACCTTTCTCCCCACTTTATCCACGGTGACGATGGCCACCGCTGCTCCGAGCACCAGCGCTGTGCCGCACAGTATCGACGCTGCTTCAGATGTGTGGAAAAGTCCTCTGGTTGCAGTTCTGTAAATAGATTTTGTTATAAGTAACTAAGGAAAGTACTTTCAACGTCAACCTATCAGCTCTTGATAACATGTAAACATCCTCCTCATTTACCGACAACCGGGATCAATCAAAATAGCATTAGTACTTATAATAAATATAAGTACAATATAGTGATTTCAATGTAAACCTACTTTTACCTGAAAAAAGTCCAGCTCCAGAATTGTTATCTTTTTTTAAACAACAAAACCTTCACCAAATCGTTCAAGAAGCCACTAGGATAACCGATACTTCTGCTACTCTTTTAGACCTAATTATTACTGATAGCCCTTCATTATGTCGTAACGTTACCGTCTACCATAACAGGTCACTAAGCGACCACGCTTTGATCACCGTAGAACTCCGCATACAAAAAAGTAAAGTAATTCCAAATTACGTTATTTCACGTTCCTTATGCAAAATATCACAAGCAGATTTTTTACTAGACTTACAGTCACTGCCGTGGTGGGACATAATAGGTATGGAAGATTTAAACCAAATGGTCGTCTTTTTTAACAATTTAATTCTCAATCTGTTTGATAGACATGCCCCAGTAAAAAAAATCCGTATTGCACATAAACAACTCCCTTGGATTACTGATGTAATAAAAATAATGATGAACCATAGGGACGAAGCACTGGTTAAGGCGCAGTCTACTGGTTTTGAACAACACTGGCAATTCTATAAAGACTTAAAAAACCTAGTTAATAACTCAATTAAAAGAGAAAAGGCTGCATATTACAGATTTTATGTAAATAACAATATGGATAATCCCAAAAAAATGTGGAATCATTTAAAGAACTCGTCTAATATAGGTAAAACAGGTTTATCTTCTATCCCTAAAAACCTAAAAAACCCTAACGAAATTAACATTTTTTTTTTAAACATACCCGGAAACCATGACACAGACCAAAATTTTATTGATTTTTTTAAACGCAACCGTTTAGTCGATTCTGTTTTTAACATTAAAACCACAACGGAAGAAAACATTGCGATAATAATAAAATCAATTGAAACGAATGCATCTGGATTTGACACCTTAACCGCGGAAATGATACGTTATGACACTATCAGTAACTCTTCCAATAATAACATATATAATTAATAAGTCGATTGAATGTAATACATTTCCGGAATTATGGAAGGTTGCTAGAGTTAAGCCTTTGCCAAAAACTGTCACTGTCGAGGAATATAAAGACCTGCGCCCTATAAGTATTTTACCAGTACTGTCAAAAGTCATTGAAAGGGTCGTTCATCAGCAACTTTCATCTTATCTGGAGAGACAAAAAATTCTACCCTGTGTGCAGTCTGGATTTCGTCAAAACCATGGAACGGACACAGCTTTGCTACAGGTTACAGATGACATACTGTCTGAATCCGACGTTGGTAAAGGAAGTATTCTTATTCTTCTTGATTTCTCCCGTGCTTTTGATTGTCTGAATACTGAGTTACTTCTTTCGAAAATGAGTTACTATGGTCTGTCCCCATCAACCTGTACATGGTTCCGTTCGTACTTGACAAAACGAAAACAGTATGTTGAAACAACAGATTAGGAAGGCAATACTCAGACATCACCAATGAGAGAAGTGCCTCGTGGCTGTCCTCAAGGCTCAATCCTGAGTCCTCTTCTTTTCGTATTGTACACTGCAGACCTTATAAAACATATTCATCACTGTAAAATCCACCTGTACGCAGATGATACACAACTGTATTTTTCATTTAATCCCAGTGACACCATTGAAGCTTGTGAAAGGATTAACGAGGATCTTGACTCCTTATCAAAATGATCAAGTAGAAATAATTTAGTACTCAATCCGCGAAAATCTAAGTTTATTATTAATGGAACTAAGAATCAGGTGAACACTATTACGAATAATAATCCCCAGATAACTATTGATGGCATAAATATAAATAGGGTTGATAAAGTAAGAAATTTAGGGTTAATTATGGACAATGAGTTGCGTTTTGTGGAACACGTTAACTCTAAAATAAGGAATGCATTTTATCGTTTAAAGGTCCTTTATAATATACGACAGTACCTTTCAGAGGAGTTAAGGATACTGCTCACTGAGTCGTTGGTTCTGTCCTTGTTTAATTTCGGCGAAGTGGTGTATGGTCCAAGGTTATTTCAAAAAACTGCACGAGCTATACAAAGAGTACAGAATGCTTGTATGCGCTATTGTTTTAAAATACCGAAAAGGGCGCACATCACACCGTATTTGGTTGAAAAGGGCATACTGAACATGGCAACCCGAAGACAGCTACATCTGTCAAATCTGGTGCATAAAGTGGTCCATACGCATAGTCCAGAATACCTATTTTCAAAGTTATATTGGAAAAATAATACTCGGAATTATAACACTCGTAGTAGGGCACTAAATCAAATAAATTTACCAATACACAAGACACAAGGGTTTAGAGGTAGTTTCAGATTTGCAGCCGCAAAAATCTGGAACGATTTACCACCTCCTTTTCAGATGAAAACTAGTCGACGAGTTTTTAAACATAATTTTAAAATATTTTTACGTCAAAACCAAACAAAAGAATTTGCCTTACTATTTAAATTACAAAAATGATAATCTATTAAATTTTTACTATCATTTATACCATGCCATCAAATCAGTTATCTAGTTTATTAACTATGTGTTTACACATATACATATATATTTTATTTATTATTTAACCACACTTGCATGTATTAAACCTAAAAGATGACTACGTGTCAATGTACCCCATACCCGGATACGAGGCCTATGCAGTGTGTCGGCAAACGAAGAAAGGTGGTGGTCTCCTTGTGTACGTGCGCAAGGAGCACGCCTTCCAGCGCGAGGCGGCGGCGGCGGCGGCGGCGATGTCCTTCGAGTCCCTGGCGGGCAGCATCGAGGTGCGAGGTATGCGGCTATATCTCATAGCTGTGTACCGCCCTCCTACGTCAAAAATAGTGCAATCCAAAGTGCCCGTGTTTTTACGTGAGATCGAAAGTGTAATCAATTCAGTGCCACGTGATCGGGAGTTAATAATTATCGGTGATATAAATATTAATACGTTAAACAGTTTGCACCCGGATACAATACTATACGAGGACATGTTGTGTGAGTATGGACTGTTAAATATAATATCGGGTATAACCAGAGAGGAAATAAGGGACGGTACATTATTAGTGTCATGTTTGTGACGCCCGCGCACCATAGAAACAAGAAGACAGCGCGACGTCACGGAAAATTCCACGGCCGCGAGCAAGTAAACAACATCCGCCGCCGCCGCTGCCGCCACTCGATGACGTCATGGAAGATTCCACTGCCACTGAAGTAAACAAGATTCGCCGCCGCCGCGTGCCGCCACTCCCCACTACAGAAGCCGCATATAAAAGGGCGCACGCGCGGACAGAAAGGCAATACTCGTGGGGTCGTCTTAGTGCTCACACCTAGCTCTGGTTGCGGTTCGGTCGACCGCGTCGCTTCCGGAGGTCTAGTGCGCCAAGACATAGACCGGCTCAGTAAGTCTGCCTTCCTCAAGCTTGCGTTGTGGTCTTCCCCCGCACACGTTTGCAAGAGCCTGGTGGAACTGCGGAGTTCTCGAAAGACCTGGCACTTCTACTAAGTCTGGTTGCGGTTCGATCGATCGCGTCGCTCCCAGAACCCAAAGGAACTGCCGGATTCTGTACCACGTTTATTCCACCCCTGCTCCCT
Source organism: Plutella xylostella (assembly GCF_932276165.1). NCBI lineage: Eukaryota > Metazoa > Arthropoda > Insecta > Lepidoptera > Plutellidae > Plutella > Plutella xylostella. The sequence continues at coordinate 7,009,251 of NC_064000.1, read as the reverse complement.
CAACCTCTCTGTAAAAGGGCCTTCAGCCGCAAGCATAATTGTCATATCCAAAAGCATTTAAAAGCATAAAGAGTCGCATCAGAATTGTCAATAAAACTAGATTATCGGTTCTTGGTCGTATTCATAGTCTGGGCCGTATGTTGTAATTATATCGTGTTGTTGGTTAAGCATTATATATAAATAAAAGTCAAAAATGTTATCCTTGTTGTATTCGTAAAACCAAATCAGTTGTTTCAATTCAAACTCCACTCAGATAGGTAACCCAAATGATCAGTCATTAGGTTCATTTATGTTAGCGTAGCACCCCCTGAGCTAGCCGCCCCTAAGGCGCTACGTTACATGTTTAGACCATATTTTACTAAGACTATGTAAAATACATGATTTTGGTTCAAGTATAGTGAGGTGCGGTATTTCCGACCACCATCTAATATGTTTAAATATAAAAATACATGAAAAAAATATAACTCATGAAACTAAGACAAAGCAAGTATTAAATAATCAAGCAATAAAAACTAAACTAAGCAATATAAATTGGTCGGAGGTACTGTACTTGGACTGTCCTCTTCTTATGTACGAAAAGCTATGTAAAACATTTAGTGAAATCTATAGAAATAATGTAAAAACAGTTAAATTAAGAAACACTACAGTTGACTCGTGTCCATGGCTTACAAAAGAGATTAAAGATTGTATATTACATAAAGATAGGCTGTATAAAAAAGATAAACCTAGTGATATGGTTAGACGCTTAGAATATACTAAATTCCGTAATAAAACATCTAAATTAATAAACAAGTCCCAAAATAATTATAAAAAGTCTTTGTTATTAAAATATAGGGGTAATAGTAAGAAGATTTGGAAATGTATTAATGAATGGTTGGGCCGTAACAAAAGGTCATTAGATGAGGTCATACTGCAATACATGGGTACACAATATGACTTACCTACTATATGTTCTAACTTCGCTCACACATTTGCTAATGAGGTTTTGGAGTTAAAGTCTAAACATAACTGTAACACTAGTCTACTAAACAGGGAAGATTATACATCTGAGTTAGATAGGTCAATACGTTTTATAAAAATTACATCATTGCAAGTAGAAAAAATTATTGACCAATTGGATAGTCAAATGTCGCCTGGATTTGATAAAATTAGATCTTCAGATTTAAAACATATTAAAAAGGAGATTAGTCCAGTGATTGCTAAGATGATAAATCTTTTTATACAACATTCTAAGTACCCCGATGAACTTAAAATATCAATTATCCGTCCTATTTTTAAAGGTGGTAACCATAAACTACCCACCAACTACCGCCCTATTGCAATTTTATCTTGTATAAATAAAATAGTGGAAAAGGCAATCACAGGTCAAATACTTAACTTCCTTACTAAGCATGACGTCATCACATCCGCCCAGTACGGTTTCCAAACAGGTAAAAGCACCTCGACACTACTGTCTAAATTTTCAAACGAAATAAATAACCATTTAAATAATAAAAGACACGTAGGCGTGATCTTCATAGACTTCAGGAAGGCGTTCGATACTCTTAATCATGAGGTCCTCCTGAGGTCTATGGAGTCTTGTGGAATACGCGGGAAACTTAATGACTGGTTCAAACAATATTTAAGTGGAAGAAAATTATCTGTAAAGGTGAGTGATTATACTGGGGGATGTGAGGACGTCAAGTATGGTGTGGCGACCGGGTCAGTGACCGGGCCGGCATGCTATATTATGCATGTGAATAGCATGCCAAATGTAGTAAAATACTGTAATACTTATATGTTTGCCGATGACACTTGTTTGGTCTACGGTCATAAAGACCCCTTGGAAATACAAAAATACCTACAAATTGACTTCGACAACATCACAAGGTGGGCCCATGATAACGGCATTATACTTAACGTAAACAAAACAAGCGTCATCCATATTTGTTCAAACTACCTAAGAAAAAAAAGATCGAGATAAGCAGCTGATTGTGTTGGGTCACTCCTACGACTGTCTTCATTGTAATAATAATATAAACTGTACTTGTCAAGCTATACAACAGGTGACTGACTGTAAATATCTCGGTATTATTATTGAGAATAACTTTCATTGGAAAAAACATATTAACTGTTTAATAGATAAGCTTAGAATTCTGTTAGTAAAATTCCACCAGTTAAAGTACTCAGTTCCACGTTCTGTCCTTTATTGCCTGTATTTTGCCCTGGTAGAATCTTTAATAACTTATGGAATAACAACGTACGGTAGTTCTTTTAAAACCTATATAAATAAAATTAAAGATATACAACGACGATTTCTAAAGATTCTATTAGGTTACAATAAGGAGGACAAAAACACGTGTTTGTTTAAACAATGTAAAATTCTACCTGTTGATAAAAAATACTCCTTTGAAGTTGCTAAGGCTGAGTATTGGCAGGACACTTTTAAATCTAAACCTAAATCCAAAATTAATACGAGGAAAGTAACAGAGGGACGGTTGTTTGTACCTAAAGTTAATAATGTATATGGTAATCGAACTAAAGAATATGTTGTGCCTAAAATATTTAATGTGATGTCAACTTTAACAAAAGATGTTATGCCAAATAAAATCAGAGCTAGAAACACTGCGCTAAAAAACCATTTTTTGCAAATTTAGATCTTAATCTTAGTGTTGCTAAGTACTATAAGTGTTAACATGATATAAGTACCTACATAAAATTTTGTGAATGTACATAAGTAAATAAGAAGCGTTAATTAACCCCGAGAAACAACTGTGTTGTTTGGGGTATCATGTATACTGTGCACTTTTTATGGGATTAATAAGATTTATTTATTTATTTACCTATTTATCTATGCAACACTATACACATATACTTACGATAAAACCTTATGTGTGTACCTTGTGACCTTTAGTTTTAGTTTTAGTTTTTAAGTTGGTATTAAGAACTGGGCAGTCTGAAAACCAGCGCAGTGTGTTGCCGCATGCAATACGCAGCATTAGCTGAGGCTGTCCTTTTGCCACCTTTGTATTTATAAGTAAGCTTTCAAATTGTATTTTCTGTTTGTGGCAATAAACTATTTTTCTTTCTTTCTTTCTTTCTTTCTTTCTAATACATCGCAATCTAAACATCAAACGTGTTTGAAACCTGGAAACGTGTAATCACTACCAAGACACATCTAACCAAGTCAAGTTGCGCATGGTAAGTTTTAATTCCGCCCACCATGCAACACTTCAGGGTTTTCTGCATAGCACGTCCTATAAACAGATAGAATTGTATCAAGCCAAAATTACCCGTTGTAAACCGTGGCATTGCTAGCAGTATGGTTGAGCGGCGCGGCGCTGGCATGAGCTGAATGCTGCAGCACGCTGGCCGCGTAGCTGGTGACGGCGCCGGCGCCGCTACCCGCTGAGACTGCTAGCAGCACGCAGCAGGATAGCAGCGCGCGCCGGGAGTGCTGGTTGTGGACTGGGGGTGGAGTGAGGGAAAATTAGAGTCTGCACAAAGAAATAACTGAGTACGAAGGCACATGGTGCGTAACAGCACCGCAGAGCTCCGCCTCCGTCGCAAACGACTCCAAATCAATTTTGAATTCGAATCCGCCCGAAACGAAACATTCATTAAGACCAACAAAACAACAGCATATATCAACTTACAAAGCTCCCTGCAAGCTGACGGTTCAGTCTTCTTCTCCGAGTTGGACTCCAACCCGCTGCTCCTCTTCAGCATCGGCTGGAAAGTCTCCGAGTCCATCCTGCAGAGGCCAGCTCGCTTCTGGGAGCCGTACGACTCTGACGTCCGTATTCTGACCTCCTGTTGCTCGATGACGTCTGTGAGGTCCTCACGGAAGTCGGAACCTTCGAACCAGCACATCACTTTGGCTGCGTCCTGCAAATGTGAAGAGAGGAATAATAAAAAACAAGTATTGAAGGCTCCTGGTTAAGTATATTCTATTTTAAAGAACTTGCATAATGGGTCGGATGGTATGAAAACCGCTAGTGGGATTAAATCAAGATATTATAAACATCTGTACCTACGTAGCTCTTTAGTTGGATGTTTGTACACATTCTTGTAGTTTGTAATAAGCTCACCATCAACCAAACCGACTGTTACACTCTACACGGGTGAACAAACCATCTACAATCGTAAATAACTAAAGGCTTAATGGCACCCGGACAATAATTATCGTCCTATACCAATGCCGCATCAGCTATTGGATGGGTGATCGATTTCAAGTGGTTTTTTCTGGATACTTCCGTGCTTCGGCATGTTACCAGGAGTTACTACACTCACCTGCACTCTCCCAATGCTGATGAGGAACGAGGGTGTCTCCGGCAGCCACAGCAGCGCCAGCAGCAGCGCGGCCGGCGGCGCCGCCATGGAGAGGGACAGCGCGTGCGCGGAGAGCAGCCCGCCCGCCGCGTACGCGAATAGGATGCCGCAACTGGAAGAAGAAGAATCACTGGTGTATTTCTTTGTTTAATCGTATGGCGCTTACAGGTACCCTTGTTATATCTACCGAGTAAAGTTGGGGGACAGTATCCTCGGCTGATGTTCGACCAATGAACGGCTAGCAGTTGACCGAGTCCTCGGCAGCAGCCGAGGTCGCTGCCTCGGCCTCTCTACTCGGTAGGTGTAATCAGGGTTTAAGCGTCCAAATTTCAGCATCGCACGCAACGTATACCTGTATATAACTGTATACCGCATGAAATAAAACAATTGCCTCTAAAACTATTTAAGCATAAACTAAAATATTGGTTGACAGAAAATGTATTTTATTCAATAAATGACTTTTTTAATTATAAAAGAATGAATTATAAATTAAATTATGAGATTGCAAATGAATTTTAATATGTATTAATATTTTGTTATTCTTATTTTAATTTCAATTGACATATCACTAGTACCTATTTAATTAATTGTATTGAATTGGCATAGTATTTTAATTTATGTAATTATTGTGGTGCATTTAATACCTATTTAAGTAATCTCAATTTGTGCATGAAGTGACATTTTATTTGTTAAGTATTTCACATACCGATTCCTCGGTGAAGCATGATAGAAACTGTAATTTGATGTTTAAGATCTCATGTATAACCTTGTTTCTTGTGAATAAATGAATTCTATTCTATTCTATTCTAACGGACGCATCGCATTCTGTATTATTTGTAAAGAAATTCACACTAGTGCGTCCACTTCATCGGCATTGCCGACGCCGCCGTTTGTCCATACATTTATGACAATTTGACAATTCGTTTGGTCCAGTACGTACGATACCGATAGGTGGGCGCTTTCCTTTAACGTGAATTGTTTCCTTCTGTTTGGGTCGCGCATCGAGCAAAAGCATTGCGATGAGTGACTTTACGCTAAACTTACTCTAACAGCACCCTACGCTAGCTAGATGTAGAGGTGTACATGTACAATTATAATGACTAATACTGAAATCATCACCCATGACTGGTCCAATCATTTCATGATGCTAATTAACGCTAGTCCAGTTCTAGTGTTCTCACCGGCACTCTAAGAACCGGAAAATGTTTACAGTTGTGGCGAAAGCCACCCTTGGTAGATTATGTAACCATGGTAGTTTTTAATACATTTCATCTGGCACACTTTGTGTCGCCCTGTGGCCACCCTAGGCACAGCGGGATACCCGGGGGCTCGCTCTCTTCCCGCGACATCACCAGCCCGATCGGACGTGTTCATTTCACTTGTGTAATTAGTGTTCAAATAAATGGACTTGATATAGTAACGACCTAGTTTCAGTTACATCAAATAACTCCATACAGTGTTAGCGACCAGCTTAGGAGGAAACTCATGCATTACACGTGAAACTTCTCCATTCATAACATACCTACATAACTAATGATTATCTAACCTGCAAGCCAAAGCCGGCAGCGCAGCTAACGCAGTCTTCCGTGGCGCGATCTCGGCACAATACACAGGAGCCAGCGCCAGCGCCCCCGCGCCGCCCGCCCCCGCCGCCGCCCTCGCCGCCCAGACCCCGCGCGCCCCGCACCACGCCGCTAGCGACCAGCTTATCTGGAACCATGGCAGGGGATGTTTTAGTGAGATATAATAGGTGCAAGTTAAATATGAGACCACGTCGGCTAATATTTATCATAAGCCAAAGAATGTGATTTGTACTCGAGCATAGCCTCTCAAACACAGGACAAAGTAAGACGTACCTCTCCACACTATTGTATTTGTATTTTTGTCTAACTTAGGATAAACTCGCGAGTAGTCTGGAGGCGAAATTAGCGATTTGTGCTCGCAATAGCAATAACTCGGCACAATACCATAAAATATAAACACTCCTAGAGAGTTATACTCACAATAAAACTTAAGCAGATACAAAATGCACCAGCTTTTCTCCCCCGGGCATCAGCTATGACTGCGAAGAATGGCGCGGCGGGTAAAGCGACGAGACACGGGAGGGCGGCGAGCCACGCACCTCCTGCTAGCGCCTCGTTCCCTAGTACCCCGGACACCCAGCCCGTGCTGCAGCCGTGCGAGAAGCAGGATAGGTTGTCTGTGGAGGGAGAGAGAGAGGGAGGATTTGAAGTCAAGATCACTCGAGTGGCAGGAAGAGATGTAAGGGCTTCTGAAGGTTGCCCTCTTTCTTCTAAATAAGTACGATCCGGTCTTAACTGCTATCGATTGATAAAAAACACGAATATTATAAAACAATTACATCAACATCAACATCATTATCATCAGCCCGTAATCACAGCCACTGGACATAGGCCTCGACCATGCCCTAGGAATGCCAAGATTTCTTACTTCCTCCAAAACAAAGAAAAATATACAAATACACAGTCTTGTCAGTTAACTCATAACTCCCTTTCTTACACCTATTCTATTCTATTATATTCTCTGTGGGGGTGTTAGTACCTACACCTGGCTCTCTCGAATGGAACCTTTGTGCATGTCCCCTAGGTCTAAACTGCCTTACCAAGCTTGGACATTTCCCACCACGCTGGTCCAATGCGGGTTGGCGGGTTCACATATCTAGATGTGCTAAATCTAGACATGCAGGTTTCCTCACGATGTTTTCCTTCACCGTAAGAGCGATGGTATACATTGTACTTAAATTAAAAGAACTCATTGGTACATGTCAGCGCCGGGATTCGAACCCGCATCTCTGGCGTGAGAAGCGCGCTTACCCGACTGAGCTACCACCGCTCTTTCTTACACCTCAAACTAAACAATCACTTTCAATTCAGTTGACCAACAAAAGTACCAGGGCGTAATGAGTCGGCAGAGGTCTCTAAATGATAATGGCCGCTAAAGCACTCACAGATGGCAGCAGACACGATCCTCCGCACCGATCCCCGCCATCGTTTTGATGCTGTCCTCTCTATTCGATTTCTGGAACAAAAGACGCATTTTTTTAGTCTTAGAAAGTTGACGATATAATTATGGTTGTTAAATAATTGTGGTTAAAGACAACCATAATTATTTAACAACCATAATTATATCCATAATACCATGGTTTAAAATTACTCATTTGTCGAAAACCATCGACACTCTTGAGCTGGCTCATAAATAAGCCCTCTGAGGCATAACGTTGACTTTTGGGACACCCTATATAGGCACGGCATTTTATACAGGCACAGAATAAACATTACATAGGATGGAATTTCTAGTAGAGTTACACAACACAACTAAACAGCTATAAAAACTATTGTTCAACCAAAAGCTATAACGTGACAACATTATTAGTCCACAATCAAATAAACAAATAAAAGTAGTGTACTTAACTGCCGAAATCATCCATATTTGAACTTTCCCAAAGAGCAATTTTCTACTATTCCTTTCAATTTCGTGGTTTTACGACTTAATGTTGTGTTCACATATAACGTAGGTATATTGTGTATTGTGTGATTTGTGTGGCGCAAATAAAACGTGATTCGCAATTTAAATCTCATCGGTTCAATGTTTATGCCTGTTATTCTAACGAACTACCTTAATTTTCAGTTGTGGTGTTGCCATCTTTAAATAGATAAAATTTCTCTACCGCATACGAAAAGGGAGTAGTTTGATCCGATACTAATTTTAATAACTTTTAATGGGAGATTTTCAACCATAGACAAACAACCATAGATTATAGATGACTTCATACTCAACAGCACTGCATTTATTTATTTTAGCCGGCATCTAAAAAAAATGCAGTGCTGTTGAGTATGAAATGAAGTCATCTATATATTCTATGGTTGTTTGTCTATGGTTGAAAATCTCCCATTTGTTGTTAATCTCGCAAAAACATAATAAATAAAAAAAAACACCAATGACCACTGTAATTACCTACTATCAACCTATCCTAACCTAACCTATGGTGGTATAATAAGATAGTTATGTAATGGTTATCTATAATATATTATTATTGATAGTATATTCAATTTGTATTATATAGATTTATTTGTTTTTGTATACCGTGTTTGCGAGGCTTATAATTTTGTCATGTATCATAGCCTAAGTCCTTGTAAATAACTAGGAATATTTTTTGCATGTAAGTTTAAAATCGTTTTTCTTTCTATAAAGATTTTGTATTATTTTTAAAATGTTATAGAGTTCATGTTTGTAATAGATTTCTTAGTGAAAATGTCCTAGGAGGTAAATTCACCTAGATAATTTTATTTAATTTATAGAAATCTTACTATGTGTTTGCCTCTGTTTGTTCTCCAATAAATAAAATAAAATAAAATATCAAATTTAATGTTATTTAACCTCTGGCAACACTTTCTCTACTAAAAGCTACACGCCTTCCGTGATTTCAGCCGGACTGCATTCAGAATTAGTTGCTAATGTATTCACGAAACACCTCCTGGAGGTTTTACTAGCTTGACAAGGCTTCTAGTACGAGTTTTTCAATTTATTTTTTTGTACACAAATACATAGATAGATACATACTAAATATAAAAAATATAAATAAAGAGTGGTGGTTGGCGCAGCAGTCCGTCGAAACTTATCTCATAGTAGCTAGAGTGACCTCGCAAGCTCCTGAACTTCAGTGCACGAAAACAACCACACGAAAACTTTAAAGCCAAATTGAAAGTGTTATTTTAAGTCCTTTACGGAATGGTTGTATATTTAACAGCTGTTACTCTGCCGGTTTCATAAGTATTTTTACGCATCATATTCAATATTATTAGATATCATCAGCCAATAATCATCTACTGCTGGACATAGGCCTCACTCTCCCAAGGAGCGCCACAACACTCGGTCCTCGGCCTTCCTCATCCAACCACTACCCGCCACCCGCCTAAGGTCGTCAGTCCAGCAGGCAGAAGGGCATCCCACGCTGCGTTTGCCTGTTCTTTGTATGAATAGCAATTAATTTAGACAACAAAATACGTTTATCGTTGTCAAAATTCTGATGCACAGTTAAATTATGTACCTACTTCAATTTTGCAGTCGGCGTCATTAAGCTAGCCTTTTCCCTTTAGGAGTAATTAAGGGCCACGTGCACCAACATATTAAATCTAGATTTAGTGTCAAATCTCGATTTAAGAAACGTCAGTCCACATATAAAATTTGAGACTAAATTGAGATTTAACTCTAGATTTAATACGTTGGTGCAAGTGGCCCTAAGTGCTGCGTGTTTTGAAACTATACAAGGCCAGAACGCAGAGGTTGGGACTGCTCGCGTATATTTTCAAATTAAAATGGTGCCATGATTTACTTGAAAGTATACAAGGCCATTACGCACTAATCGCGTATATTTTCAAGTAAGTTGGGCCAAAATTATGGCTTGAAAATATACTGCAGCAGTTACCACTGCGTACTAATCGTGTATATTTTCAAGTGCCAAGCGGCAATGCGAGCACTTGAAACTATACGTGATTAGTTACCAGGTAGCCCTTTTGAATTGTTGCTCTCTCTTTCTTTCATGCGAAATAGTAATAAGTCTATTGCTTTCTAAACATTGCATCATTATTCCGCACTTGGCATTGTTTTTGTAACGTGGTTTTTGTTTACATCGTACAGTTAAAAAGTAAATTGATTTAAATTAAACTGTAGAACTGTTGTAAATAGTAAAAATGATCTCAGAAGAGGGTGTAGAATTCGTAAAAGCAAATTACGGTGAATTCAAAACTTGATGAAAAATATGTCTGTAATAGGTCTGTAGGATAATACCCCGTACACTCACGAGCAATGAATAAGTCCAAGTAGCAAAAAGTCAACACCAAATGACCCCAACTTTTAAAACATTTAATTTAGTATTTGATCAAAATTTACGTTCTTAGTTGGATCTTTTTATTAAGTACTTGTGAGTGTAGTAGGAATTACTCTTAATTCATATAAATAATAAGATATAATAATAATAATATATAAATAAAAGGGTATTCTTACTTGCAAGTATGATTGCTATAAATATCAATTTATCAATCAAATTATAGCTTGTTCATTTTTAACATTAACATTCTATAGGTATGACAGGCAGAACAAGTAAATTGTAGTCTTGCCGAAATAGTTAAGTAAATCAGAATCAGCAAGTAGGTATAAATTATATGCGACAAGTACGTCAATCAAGCAATGTGCGTAATAGCAATGTATATTTTCAAGAACGATTCAGAAAATCCCAACTTGAAAGTATACGCGATTAGTACGCACAAATCGTGTATATTTTCAAGTAAAATATTATTTTTGTTCACTTGAAACTGTACAGTGCTAGTACACTATGGGTGCTTTCTGGCCTTGTATAGTTTCAAAACACGCCTAAGTGCTATTGTCACTGGAACTATTTCATTGCTCGCGAGATTATGTTTCACCCCGGATTGAAATAAGCTACCGAAGAACCGTTAGTTCGTACGCAGAGACATAAATCAATAAACTATAACGTCTAACCCATTAAATATGAATTATTGAGCTGTTTCCTTCTCATATTCCGCCTAAATAATAAAAGGGACAAAGGATACACCCATTTTATTATTTATTGGATTGAAAGTAAAAGTTTTCAGTCAGGTCCATAATATTTTATTGAAATATATTTTCAGGAAAAGAATTCTCCACCAACAAATAAACTTCTCGAGTATCTTCATAACTTTTGCATTTTGTTTTAGATTTCTTCGCCTATAATAAAAAGCTCAGCTGTGAGCTTTCGGAAGAGGTCACGCAACCACTTCAGACCATTTATTTTAATGCAGTGCAACTAATAACATAATGAGGCACTGCATAAGCTTGGCTGCATAATACACGCTCGTAAATTATATGTGACAAAGCTTAGTTGACAAGACGTTCAATCGTTCATGTTCTCACGGTTAATATAGTTTAGTGTTACTAGTCTAGTACAAGTTTTATAGTTATAGTCGAACGGAGAGTAGTAGTCTCATGCGTAAACTTTTTTAGTTTTAGTAAATTGCAAAACTCATACCAGCTAGAGGCTCAGAGTGCTACAAATAACTATTCGTAGGTTTAGCGACCGTTTCCACAGGCGAGAGAATCGCGATTATACTCTGAAAGAAAGAAAACTCTGTCCATTATATTATTGGTTTTTTGACATTTGAAAACCCATCCATATTTGATCACTGCAAAGGAAAACCAACTTTACTTACCAGACCATAAGGAAACGTCAAAAATACAATAACATAGTGGAAGCTCTATAGGTTGACGTTTCGCGCGCAATCAATACCTTCGCACTCACGACTCTCATGAGCAATGAAAAAGTTCCACTTACAAATTGTCGACACCAAATGACCCTATTATTAGGCATAAAACATTCTGTTTAGAATTTTATCAATATTAAAGCTCTAAAATATTTTAAAATATTAAGGCTCTAAAATATTATACATATTATGTATAATATTATACATATTATGTATAATATTTTAGAGCCCGGTACGATCAGGGGTAGACTTTTTGCGTTAGTACTTATATAAATTTTGTATAACCATAATTATTTTTTGTTTTTATTGTTTACTCAAGTTATTTAAAATAGTTACATTTGTTTTATTCATGAATAAAAACTAACGAATTTAAAGAAAAAGAAAGTTTTAGTTCTTAATATTCTTAAACAATGCAGACGGCTTCATTAAGCTAGCTTTTTCCGTCTAGGAGTGATTTGGTGCTATTTACACTGGAACTTTTTCGTTGCTCGCGAGTGTATGAAAAAAAAAAAAAAAAACACGCACTCACGCCTTGAGTGTACTCAAGTTTGTAGTGTACTCCCTTGCGGGGTAGGCAGAGGTGCATTGCTGCACCCACTTTTCGCCAGAGTGTTATGTTGTGGCACGCCGCACGACGATAGTGTTGACGTGAATTCTTTGCCTGTGGAGGCAAAGACTCTCTATAAGCCATTTCTACAAAATGAGAATGGCCAAATCTGACCCGCTTTGCAGCCATTAACCAAACCTATTTTTTATTCAATAATATAGGTGTTCAAATGAAGAAAAATATTTAAAAAAATCTAAACCACGTTTAAAAAAAAACTTAGTATGATGGAAACATCTAGTCAGTACAAAGACTTGATCTTTCAGCCTCTATATCTTCGTTCTACCATGCCTCACAATAATAAAATTTACACCAGGATATACTGTAGTCATAGGCTACACATCAGTATATGTTTCATCAATAGCTGCTCCGGCGGGTCATGGCGCCATAGAGAAATGGCCATTCTCCTTTTTTCTACAGCCATATTTCCGTCCACCTCGTTGAGAACCACAATAAAGGGTAGTTTACATAATGCGAGGGTCCCTGAACACACATTAGCATTTTAATTCAATTAAGCTATGGCCGAACTGCACACTTCCTTCCGGGCAATGGTTTTTGTACAATGTTAAGCGGTTTTAGTTTGCCCCTCTACAGATAATAGGGATTGTAGGTAATAAGTTTTTGCGTAAGTATCTGTCTCTGTACCTATTGCTTATACATAACTTCGAATACATACAATTAGGTATATTGAGATTTAGACAATCATTATATATTATTCGCTAAAACACTAAGATCCGATTTGACAATTATCCGAGAATAAGTAAGTATAGTCTATATTCTCCTTCAGGACCATAAAGTTAAATTTTTATCAAGTTGCATTTTCTGAATGTTGAATTTCTCACACTCGAGAATTAAGTGTATTACTCGGATAAGTCTTATTCTCCGTTATAATTCTATATCGTTAATTCGTTACATACCAGTTCATCTATCACAGGATTCGATACTTTTTACGAAACTACACAAAAATATTGAAAAAAGCAAATGTCACTTTTGGAACTAAAAAATTTGCCTTACATTTTGACAGTTACAGTTGACGATACTGTTCTTTTTCCATATGTTTGTGTAGTTTTGAAAATAGTATCCAATCCTGTGATCGCCTCACAGGAAATAATCATGTTTAAAGGTAACAAGACGTTCATTTTGCGACACGAGAATCACCCTGCGTATAAATTGCCACGATAACAACATTATGCAGTATCGACAAGTAGGATGTTACTATAATGTAAGAGGAAATAGTCTCTTAGCATTTCCATAAATAGCTCGCCCCACGGTCGGAATATGATTTTGCGGACACGTGTAGCTTTAAACAGGGTGGCTTTTTATCATTGATAGTCCCGATAGTAACTTGCTCCCGGTAACAGTCTTCCCTGGCACATTTGGAAGACTCTAAATCGGTTGCGAGCAGAGGTAGGCTGCTGCAAGGACAATCTCTGCAAGTGGGGCTATACAGTAGGTACCAACCAACTACTACCAACCTATGCGACTGTGGTACCGCCCCCGAGACTATGGAGCATTTACTCTCCTGTCCCCTGTGCCCTTCCACCTGTACTCGGGAAGACTTACTCCAGGCCACCAGAATGCTATCAAAGTTGCTTCTTTTTGGCCAGGACAAATTTATTTCGCACGTTCACTGTCACGAAAGAAGAAGAAGTTGATAGTACCTTAGTAACTTTAATTACAAAACCGAAAACTGAAATCGAAAAAAAAGTGCTGGCTATAATCCACCATCATTTACCCGTTGTAAAGTTGCGTTGACGCAATCTAGAGGGTCTAGGGTTTCTGCTCGAGAATTCTCGAACTCGAGAAGACTCGAGAATTTGGGCTCGAAAATTCTCGAAGCTCGAGAACGAAAACAGGTCGAGAAATCAGAAACCCTAAGAGGGTTACCCCCTTATTCATAGAAAAGTTACAAAACGTTTTAACTAATATACTGTTTTGTCCCTCTCTGTCAAATAACAAATTGTTCTTCGTCGGAGAGGGACAAAACAGTTTATTAGTTAAAACGTTCTGTAACTTCTCTATGAATAAGGGGGTTACTATCTAAATGAACGAACGAACGAGAATTGATGTCACGCAATCAGCGCGCTTCGCCACGAGACGGCACCGTAGCTTAGGCGGTAGTGAAGCTGCTTCCGAAGCTTGGAGCCGCGGGTTCGAATCCCGCCCAGGGAAAACATAAGTGTGATGAGCACTTGTGTTTGCCTTGTGTCTGGTTGTCGCTTATCTATTTAATATGTATCTATCTATGTATCTGTGTAAATATAATAATAATAATAATGTCCTCGTAGCCGAATTTCGACTACGGCGGCCAAACTCATTTGAGATCAGCCATCTACGCAGGAGTAGATTATAGTGCCCAAGTCTGTGCGCAGTACACAGGAGCACTCTCTGTTCCATCACTCTCATAACCCATTGGGACGGATTGACCAACACGACTGGAGAGAGCTAGGCGCAGGACCGACAGCATGGATCGTTTCACTGTTTCGGACATCAGGTGATCAGCCTTCTATGTCCTAATCAAACTTAGAACCACAATTTAGAAATACAGATTGATGGTCCGACCTGGAAATAGAACCCGGGACCTCTGAGCCATGAAGCGAAGCTTCTACCACTAGACCACAGAGGCAGTCAAAATAGATCAGTGTAAATATATCAGCTGTCCGACACCCATAACACAGGTTTTGCCTAGCTTGGGGTCGGATGGCCGTGTGTGAGATGTTCTCAAATATTTATTATAATTATTATAGAGCCGTAGTTCGTAGAGTAGAGTGACCCCGCTAAGCCTTATGACGGCCATTCGCAAGTCTGAAGGCAGTTACAAAACTAAAAGAGATAGAGCCATAAAGCTACAAGCAATAAACAGAGAACAAGGCATGTGTTTATTGAGCCTAGAAAGGAGACACACAGGAGAACAATAGCTTAATAAAGTCTTACCCTCAGATTCATAGAGCTTTTGACATTTTACAATAGGTTTAAAATTGACCTTGTGATATACGAATTTCAACTTTTTCACTGACGTAAAGAGTCAAAACTTGTGTGTTTCAAAGTCAATTTTAACCTTGTTGTAAATTTACAATACGTTCTATGAATTTGTGGATTAGATTAAATTTAATATACGATACGACGACCGAATGGCGTAGTGGTTAGTGACCCTGACTACTGAGCAGATGGTCCCGGGTTGGATTCCCGGCTGGGGCAGATATTTGTTTAAACACAGATATTTGTCCTCGGGTCTTGGATGTGCCCGTAAAATGGCAATAGGCCCGCCCCCTATTACATTGGGACTAACATACCTACACTCTGGCGAAAAGTGGGTGCAGCAATGCACCTCTGCCTACCCCGCAAGGGAGTACTTTAGTACAAGGCGTGAGTGCGTGTTTTTTTTTTTTATATACGAATAAGATGGTATGTTGCATACAACTTTACTGTTTGCATTTGGTTTACTGTACCTATAACAACGCAATGAAAATATGTATTTACAAAATACTAGCTGTTCCCGCGCGCTTCGCTTCGTCTTAAAAAGTTTTCCCGGGGAATTCCGGGATAAAAAGTAGCCTATGTTTTTTCTCGGGGTCTAGACCATATGTATACCAATTCATTCAAATCCGTTCAGTACTTTTGGCGTGAAAGAGTAACAGACAGACAGAGTTACTTTCGCATTTATAATATTAGTAAGGATTATTGAAATTGCTGGGTATGTAATGGCTATGTTACTGAATAGATCGAATTGTTTCAGTATGTTGTTATTATTATTATGACTAAGATGAGTTATGAGTAGTAAGTTAGCTTACAGACAATAGTAGGCGAAGTACATGATGCCTAATTAATTACGCTTAAATAATGGTTAGATATTTGTTTAATAACGTTTATCTCCTAATTAGTCATCTAAACAGCTGTCATAAATTATGTATCTAAAACCTAGTAAACATACGATACTAATATTTTTTACACAAACATGTTGTTACGTAAAATAGGATTTTATGAACAAAGGTTTTTAATTGAGCCAAGTTTGATTTTCGATTCCACGTAATCTCAACTGTATAGAGTTGAACCGTTTTTACATCGACGCGTATTCTTAAATTGGGAAAAATTCAATCAATCATTCACATAAAATAAATTAAATAATATTTACCTACTTTTGTAAGTAGGTATTGATAAATAAACTCACAAGCTATGAAAACGTTCCAAAGAACTAGCATAAAAGAAAAATAATAATTGTTCATCATGTTCATAAAAAAAAACTTTTCAGTCACTTTTTCCACTGACAAAACCTAAAATATCAAAATAATGTATTCTCAACCCAAAACATGATCGCGTTTTGGTCGCTTCCCAGCTGCGAATAGCCGCTAGTTAATAATGCAGGGCCGCACGCCACCGCTTATCGCGGTTTAACTTGTTGTAGTTACAGCTGTTGGTGAAATCGGCCTCGGAAAGTGTTCGTAATTTGAATTCTTTGACGTCAGCTATTTTTCTTTTTTTCTGCGGGACACGTTTGCGTTTGTGAGTGGCCAGCAGTGGACGATTGTCTGATGAGATGAGACCCTTGTGTATAAAGATGTTGTTGGCATTGATCTCTCATCATCATCATCAGCCAATAATCAGCAACTGCTGAAAAATAGACATGTGACCTATGTCCATGTGAGGCCTATGCCTCACCCAAGGAGCGCCACAACACTCGATCCACGGCTTTCCTCATCCAAAATCTTTTCAAACGTTTCTACTCATTCTTTCAAAGAGTTTGGTTTTGTATGTGACTCACCATCTTGTACATATATTCGTAATAAAATAAATAAATAAATATGTGGGGACATCTCACACACGGCCATCCGACCCCAAGCTAGGCAGAACCTGTGTTATGGGTGTCGGACAGCTGATATATCTACACAAATACATAGATAGATAGATACTAAATATAAATATCAACACCCAAGACCCGAGTACAAATATCTGTCTTTAAACAAATATCTGCCCCAGCAGGGAATCGAACCCGGGACCATCAGCTCAGTAGTCAGGTCACTAACCACTACGCCATTCGGTCGTCACGCGATAATTAGATTGTAATCTAAGATCTCAGTAAGAAACTGGCCATTATATGCTACAAGATGTCCCAAGGAACGCGATAATTAGATTGTAATAAGGATATAGGTATTATAATGATTAATAACTAGGATCTATGTTTCCCATGAGAACTTTAAGCTCGCTTGGCCAAGGAGAATTTGCATGCCGGGCTGAAACTAAGCTCTTTGAAGCTTCTGACAGAAAGGGCACTTTGTACATCCATTAGGGACAACACAGTGGCTAGAATGCAAACAGAGGCCTATTCTGCTAAATATATATGTAGGTACAATGCGCTGCCGCCGCACGTTAGCAATAAAAAATCTTAACCGGTACGGTACGCGGTCCCCACCAGATTCATACAAATTATACACTTTTGACAGTTCCACCGAACATTAGCTTAACAATCCTTAAGCAGTGTCGCTCGTATGTCAAATCTGACGTAACTTGTTTGGATCTGACTGATGTTTGACAGGCGAGCGATGCTGCTTATGGATTGATAATTGCTAATGTGGCGGGTTACCTTATAAAATAAAACCTGCCCACACGTTTTCAAGCTATAATATATGTACCCAACACACGCCCACACTCCAAAATAACATCAGAATTATATGGTTTGTTATCATATTCAAAGAGATTCTAAACGCATTTTGTGGTTTGTGATGACAATAGCGTCACAACAAAATACCAGACTCGCCTCCTAGCCTTCAAACTTATGTAATCCTGGTAACTTTATGCTTGTACTCTGATAGAGTTTCTATCGGATTTCCTTGCTTTAATCGATTGTTAAAGTTTGCCGTTTGACAAATTAAATTGTTGTGCGATGTTGGTAATTGTGGTTGCCTTTTAGTTATATCTGGCTGGGGTTTGAAGAGAAACTTATTTGAATAGCCCAACTTTTGTTCTGTTCTGAGAAGGACTAGGATAAGCCATCACGAAATCACGTTTAACGGACTTTTGAAAAGGGAGGAGTTTCTCAAGTCGTCTGAATTTTTTTTATGTGCTTTGCCAGTTATGGACTGGTTTTGATGATAATTTTTTATATGTAAGTATTGGGGGTAATTTAATTGAATTTCAAAAATAGATTAGACAAGGGTGGGAAAAGAGGTAAAAACATTACCCTCCTCCTTCGGCAGTCGGGTAAAAATAGGGAATGTATTTTCATTCTGGGCGCCTATTAACCGATTCTAATGAAATTTAGAACCTACACAAATATACATAATAGTTCTTACTCCCCAACGAGTTAGTTCCTTCCTAGTAAGCTGCGTGGTCGTTGCGAACGAAGGAACCTCTGAATAGCATTGTGTTATTGTGTGTCGCCTATTTGTGACTTGTTATTGACTTTTGTCTATGTATAGAAGGGGGTCAATCTATATGACGTAAAACGAAGTTTCGAAGCGCTGCTGCGCGAGCCACGACTCTATCTCGTTGTATTAAACGTGCCGATTGCACGACAGCTCTCGTTCATTTGTTTTTCATCAGTATAGATAGAGTAACCCTACTGAATGTTTGACATCCGTGCACTGTGTTGGCTTTAGCAATGATTGTGCGATGCGGGTGGAATCTGCATAACGATGCATGCACAAACAAGCAACGGGGATTGTTGTATCTCTGAGTCCCAGATAGAAGATAGCATGGGGATAGTGCCAGTTTCTTTTATGTAACGATAGATATACAGGGTGTTGCAAAAAGGGTATACTAAGCCGAAAGGGGGTGACTCAGGGGTCATTCTGAAAAAAGTTTGTTCCATGACCAACAAAGTTTCTATGGAAAAGGTTTTTTTTTCGTGAATTTTTAAAATTTTTGAAAGTTCAACGTCTCGTGCATTTCGTCACTAGATGTCGCAATTTGTGCGCTCTTCACTGCCTCGCAATCAACTATAGTGAGTGGGCGACACACAGTCAACTACCCGTCTCATTTTCATTAGTCCTAGTTGTTCTGTTTGAAGAAATACCTACCGAGGCACACTTTAGGGTTGTCAGTTTGAAGTAAGCGTTAAGGGTGAGGCCAGACGAGCGTAATTTTGTGAGTTGTGAGTCACGTATTCCGGCAGAAATATGTGCGGGGGACGAGGGGAGCGAGTACACAATACGAGACTCTCAACTCACAAAATTACGCTCGTCTGGCCTCACCCTAAGCGTCCACTTTTCGGCATCGTACGCAACGGACTCAGTATGCTTTAATGATCTATAGGTACTACAGAGTGTTGCAAAAATGGTATACTAAGCCGTAACCTACGTGTGCAGCATGTTATATCTAAGCCCGGAAATAAAATCAGAATTTCAAAATTCGCAATAAAAAAAAAAGTTTTATTTCAATAAAAAAATAGCAACAACGTTACAGACTTAATCTAGACAAAATAGGTTGAACAAATGCGTTGTGAGTTGAACCATCATAACCCTAAGCTAGGAATGATCCTGTATTATAGGGTTATGATGTTTCTCCGATATAATGAAACAGTAGTAGGTACTTATACAAAATAAATTTAAGTAACGCCGTAACTTGATTTAGGATTAAAATAAGAGTGTGTGCCTACGTTGTAAGTGTATGACTCTGAGTGTGTATGTGTGTGTGTGTGTGTGTGTGTTTGTGTGTGTGTGTGTGTATGTGTGATGTGAGTATGAAGTAATGTTATAGAGTAGAGCGATGCAGCTGATACATAATTTATGGGAAAAGTATTTTGATTGCAAGGTATTTTTAGTTATGTTATCATGAAGTCATAGTCAGGAGCTTCTCAGTCTCTTCATATGATAAGTCTGATAGCCAGCTTTTTAATTTACATTTAATTTCAAATTTATTAAGGGGGTAAATGTGCAAACTTTTATTTATTTTATTATATACTCTCGAGCTAAGGTTATCCAATTGGCTATGGGCAAAAACCGTACGACAACTTTTTAACTCGCAAACAGAAAAACCCTGTCGTCTGTTTAGCACTTTGGCATCCAAGGAAAGGTATGAGTGGCGGCGCAACACAGTCCTGAGAAGGTATATTTGTCTCACAGTAAGGACTTGCGCTTCAGAATATACTTTCACGGTAGCGTAGTCTCTTGGTTTGGACAATAAAACCTTCAAAACCGCTCTTTGCGCCCGTTCCAGAGGTAACATATAGGTCTTGTAAGTGCCACCCCATATTGGAATACAGTATGACAGAATAGACTCACATAAACTTTTGTAGACTGTAATCAGAGTTTCTTTGTCAAGACAGTGACGAAGATTCTTGAACAAATAGATCAGTCTTCTGACTCTCTTACAGAGGCTGTTTATATGCGAACCCCAATTCAGTTTGTCATCCAGTATGACCCCTAGGTATCGTATACTGTCAGTTTTATCAATAGTTGGGCATTGGCAATTAGTTGAGGTGGAGCAGTAGTGGGCCTTTATACGGAGATCACTATTTTGCTTTACACGGTTAGATATATTAAAACAGAGGTATTGTGTTTTACTAAGGTTGAGTGTTAGCAAATTTGATGATAACCATTCCATAACCACTCTTAGGGAAGATTCAGCTCTCAATTTGGCACTTTCCCAGTCCAAATCATAGATAAGGAGCGCAGTGTCGTCTGCATATGTAAATATCTCAGTATTAGGCATTTTTAGCGTGCACAGATCATTGATGTAGACCAGGAAAAGTGTTGGACCCAGAATACTCCCTTGAGGAACGCCGTAACTTAAGGGTTCATTTTTACTGACATAGGAGTCAATCTTGACGCACTGTGACCGGTCAGTGAGGTAGTCACAGAAAAGTTGGAGTGTAATACCACGTATTCCGATCTGTTCCAGTTTGGTCATGAGGATGGGTACAGACACTGTATCGAAAGCCTTCGACAGATCGAGGAAAATACCGTAGCATTTAAATTGTTTGTCCAGTTTACTCACGACTGCGCAGGAGAAGTCAGCAACGGCATCTTCTGTGGAAACACCAGCTCTGAATCCATATTGGTTTCTTGCTATTATGTGATATTTGTCGAGGTACTCCGTTAGGCAATTATTTAATATACGCTCAAGAATTTTAGAGATGGAGCTTAAAACAGAAATAGGCCGGTAATTTGTGACACTTTCTTTATCTCCGCTTTTATAAATGGGGTGCACGATAGCGTTTTTTAGAGCTAGTGGGAAGATTCCACTGTTTATGGCAAGATTACAGAGATGTGTGATGGGTGGTACAAGAACGTCTGAGGAGTTCTTGAGAATTTTTGCTGGAATATCATCCCAGCCTGTCGCACAATTGGAGCGAAGGCTCTTTACGAGTCGCTCCACTTGAGCATTATCAACTGGAAGAATAACAAGTGAGTTACCGATAGGGGAGGATAAACCATCTTTGGGCGTTGAGGGTCTCTGGGCACAAGGGGAGATCTTAGATGCCAAATCTCTACCAACGTTAACAAAAGCTTGGTTCACCATTACCAACAGATACTGATGGGACGGGGTTTATATTTAAAAGTTCAGATGTTTTTTGCTTACCACAATTTGTATTGTTAATAGACTTAATAGCGTTCCAGGTTGCTTTAATATTGTTTTTGGACTCCAAAAATAAGTTTTTATCATAGGCTCTCTTTATTTTTTTAATTAGATTGTTGCAGAAATTTCTGTAGCGCTTGTACGTTGTTACAAGAATTTCATTATTAGGTTCTTTCTTTAGTTTAAAGTGCATTTTATCTCGATGGCGGATGCAGCGTAGAAGACCAGTTGTCATCCAAGGTTTGATTAGTTTTTGGCTCTTTTTGATTTTAGTATTTCTTGTATGTTTTTTTATAATAGGTTGTATAAGGTTTATGAGTGAATTTGTGGCATCGTTAGCATCAGTCTCTTTCATTACTGAAGAGTAGTCGGTTTGGTCCAGCTCTTTTTTTATCGCGTCATAATTTATTCGCTGAGCTACACCGACCGTTGACGATTTTTTGATGCTGCTGGACTTTAAGTTTAACATTAAGGATCTATGGTTTTCAATAATATATGATCGAGGCAGTTTGTTAAACGAGTCGGAAATATATGAGCCGGTAATAGTCCCAAAGTGGCAGCAAGTGTTAAATATTCATGATAATTTTTGTCTTTACTGGTTGATTTTATGTCTATATTAATATCGCCTATGAATGCTATATTCTTGAACTGACTCAAAGAAGAAATCACATTTTCCATGCTGGAATAGAATTTAGTTAGATCCTTATAGGATGGGGAGCGATAGATACACACAAATGCATAGTTATTTATGGTACATATGAGACAGTTAGCATCTGAGAAATCGGGTTCCTGTATCTTACAATTTAGAGATTCCTTGACATATAGCACGACCCCGTCATTTTGTATAGGATTGTTCAATGTATGAAAGGAATTGTAGCCTTGAAGAGTAGGAATAGATACAGAGTCCGTAAGCCAACATTCCGTCATAATAATAAGGTCGTAGCTAATTTTAGTCATCGATAAAACCGCGATAAATTGATTAAAATTTTTATTTATGCTTCTAATATTAGTGTGTATAATATTTAAGTCTTTATGTGACTGTGCGATAAACGTGGAACATTTTTCAGGCTCAGAAGTATGTGCTTCTGCAACAGAAAAATCATCAATCTCGTTCGAAATGTTTTTTAAGTTTACGCTAGCCATTGATTATATTTTTAAATCGTTTGTAGTCAATCTTGGAGTCAAGAAAAGGTAGAGTGCAATGGGTATGTACATATGAATATCTTTTGAAGTTTACAATAATTAGCAATGGAACTACTGGAGAAAACTGTTTTGAACATCTGTGGACATTAATTGTGGTGTGGGTGTGATGTGTGTGTATGTAAGTTTGTGTTAGTAAAGTTTGAATAGGAAGAGGCTTAAAACTACGACAATATACTAAAATATAAAATACATGCATTACAACAAGTGGAATTTCTTGAACTAGTCACTGCTTATTCATGATATCATTTAAATTGTGCTCGGATAGAATGCGGATAGGTTTCTCGTTTTGATTTTTTCGGATAAATATCTTGCCATTTGAATGCCAGCAGGTATATTGGTTTTCTTTAGCGGCTTTTCGTGCAGTATACAGTAATTTTTTTAAGGATGGTGCTACACGTTCATCAACATAGATAGGTGTTTTTTTGCCAGGCATAGAGAGCAATTCGGAGTTCAGTTTGTCTTGTAGATTTTGAGACTTATTAAAGCGCCGTACACACGACAAAAACTCGTTTCTCATATTCGCGGAGTTGAAGTCAGCTACAATCGCCGATGGACTTGTGGAAACACCAGGCCTAGTAGGCACTCGGTATATGTCACGAAGGTCGGATGTTTGCACTTCCATATCTACGGTTTTCCCAATAGATTGAACTATAGATGCTAGTGCGTTGTGGGTCTCATTATTTTTCTCAAACAAAGGAACGTTCCTTATCTCTACACTTGCAATGTATTCGTGAGGCCGTGGGTGCCATATATAGCAATGAATTCTTTAGAAATAATGATTTTAAGTACAACTTATACCACATACTCCTACTGTGAAAGAAAACATCTTGATGAAACCTGCACATCTAGATTCTAGATGTGTATCCTAAATGCATTTTACTCATTCATACGGCTCGCGACCTATCATATGAGTACAACAATTTTATGTTAAGCTAAAAGTTGGTGGCTTGCTTTCGAGTCACCTCTGACTAACCCTTTGGGGATAACAGTCGTGAGCTCTATGTATGATTTCGAAGAAGAAAAATATACTTGAAAGCCTTGAAAGTAAAAGTAGATGTGGTAACCCTAGTCTGGGAATGTGGAATATTCAAGTTTCTAGTTCAACTATCAAGTTGACTCTGGAATGGTTGTTTCCATCGGCCACGTAACAGCTACTCCTCATATTCGTAAATTGTGACTAGCTTTTGTCAAAACTTAAATGAGTTTCACCTTAAAAAAAGAGAATTATTTTCCCCGTGGGAAACATTTCCTCCTATAGTACAGGCTAGACCTAGTTTAGGTGGAATTAAAAATGTAAGAAACACATTCCTAGATTAACTAAGTACTTATATTGAGCACTGTTTTAAACATCAATAATTTTGTTTAAGTAACTTCATAATATATTTTATGTTTTTACTGACTTGTGTACCAACTTGTAAAATGTGTGTGAAAATCGGTTTAATAAATATATTTTGTATTGTATTGTACTTATTGTATCTGGAATTTAAAAATACCGACACGTTAATTCAAGATATGAACCTCATTTGTGCCAAATTTCATAAAAATCTGATCAGTAGTATTTACGTGAGTGAAAGATCTCGTTGCATTAAGGCATTGCATGACAGGCTTTCATTTGTTCGTTTTTTTTGTAAGGCTGTAGTTACCTTCTAGTCTCTAACGCCAAGCTTCTGTAACTTTTAACTGCACTAGCGTGTACTCAACAATAACTACAGTTACCGACTGCCGAACACGAAACAGTTTTAATAATGGGTTGCAAATTAAAGTACTGCATTTTACCTACCTACCGAATGGTTCAATGGTTAAATGAAAACCAGTTCAGTGCTAAGGCCTATCACAGGCTAACTCGGCAATTAGCTAGCATTGTACGATACTACGCAGACATATTATATGGAAAAGGAACAGCGCAACGACACGTTAAACTTATACCACAAACCACCTATTTTTTTCCGTCGGGGCTTAAATTGTATAAAAAGTTATACATATTTATATTTTTATAAGTTTATATTTTTTATGTTTTTTCATCACTGAAAGAAAGCGTGATTTTCCTGAAAAAGAACATGGAAAGAGCTCTTTTTATGCATGTTTATTTGTATGTAAAATTTGATATGTGATTATAAATGTCATGAAGAAGGCCTTCTTCTAAAACACCCTGTATAATGAAATATTCTTCAATAAACCCCTCCTTCCCACTTCAACTGGAGATCGTGACACTTGGTCTCGCGTCTGAGTGTACTAACAACATCAAAGGCAAGGCCAGGGCAGTACAACATAATGGAGGTACAGTCAAGTACAGTCAACTTTTAGTGCAAACTTTTTGATTCTTAATAGATTCGCAATAAGACAGTTTCTACCAGGTTAAGTGGTGTTCCGAAAGATAGTGACAAAACTCGTTATTCTAAAGACTTTTCCAATTCACGTTTTTTTGCTAGGTATATATGTAATTAATAGAAATAGTTACGTGACTTTTTAGTAAGAGAAGTAGATATTTTATTCATGAATTTCCATAATTCGTAGTACAAATTTTGTTCAAAATGACACAAAAGTCAAGCTGGGACACCCTCAATGTTATGTTCTAATTGGTAGACGTGATATTTTAGTGATACTAAGATATCGGTTCTTGCAAATCAATATCTTTAGATCGACACTGCCATGAAGCAGCGTTTAAAAAAAATTAGAAATCACACAGACGAATTGAAAACCTCCTTCTTTCTTCGAAGTCGGACAAAAATGGAATTTCCTTCAAAACGTGGAATGCCGGACAAACATGAGCTCCGGGAAACGTAAAAGTCGCAAGTATTTATGGCAGCGGAACATGCAACTGTAAACAAAATGGCTTTTGGTGATAATAATTTTGACATTATTCTGAGATCTGTAAAAGCCCAGACCAATGGCTCATTGTTGTCTATGCTTGGTCTGTGATTCAAAACGGATATCAATAAGTTTTTATGTTCCCATTAATAAAAGTAACTTGATAAGAGTAAAGTATTGCATTTTTAAATAATAATATTAATATAAAGAATAATTATAAACATGTAAGAAGTTGAATTATTATAGTAAATACATTTTGTATATTTTGCAAACGGAAGTTATTTCGAGCTTCCGCCATGTTCTTTTCTTATGCGCTTGAGAGCGGTTGCGAGTGGTAAAAACTGTGAATGTATTCATGTTAAACTGTTGAAAGTTGTGGCAATAATAAATAAGATAACCAGTGTCTTTGTGTTTGGGGCACCACCACGGGGTTTTCGTTTACACAACGCTCTTCCTACAATTGGTTTTATGTGCTGCATGCACTAACGACCCTCTATTTCTTTCATAGGGTAACTCTACACCTGACAGGAATTAATACTTACTCGATATTCAAGTTTGTTGACTTTTTAATAACGATATTGTAGATAGATAGATAGATAGATAATTCTTTATTGCACACACAAACATAAATTACACAAGGAAATGTACAATATAGACGGTACAAATGGCGGCCTTATTACTAAGAGTAATTTCTTCCAGACTACAAAAAGTAAAGTACAAATTTTCGTGTATTGTAAACGACACCACTAAACCACATCACCGTGGTATCGTTTACAATTTTTTTAGGTAACGACAAAACATGCACATTTTTTACCCCTACGAAAAATAAAAGTTTAACGGTTTGTGCATCTGTCTTGTAGCAAAGCATCCAAACGGCTGAACCAATTTTCGATTTGTTTCTTTGGGTTATTGATAATGATACTACGAATGTTTTTAGCATATTTTATCAAAATCGGCTTAGCGGTTTAAAAGTTATGCGACTTTTAGGTTTAAATGTCGGCGGTATTTAATGTTGGTTAGGTTATTATTAAAATACATAGCTCACTTTTGTTTAACTATCAGGGGTAAGTATACAAGTCAATATAAACACCTGTATTTTTCAGTAGGTACCAGTCAAGTTTTTTTTATAATACCCTGATTTTAGGATGGACATAGTAAACTGAATGGTAAAGTTATAATGTTTGAATATTACCTTTTTACGTGCTACGGAACAATTTAAAGTAGCTAGGTACCTAATTAGGTATACATTCAAGGCTAGATTTAGGCTGAAATACAGATAAGATTTAGCAAAACTGCAATAGTAGTGGCGTTTACTGTTTAAAAATGTGCAAGATACTTTGCAAGTTAAATATCTGCCAAAGATATCGGTGAATATCCTAATCCTAATCCTAAACTAATATTATAAATGCGAAAGTAACTGTGTCTGTCTGTCTGTTACTCTTTCACGCCAAAACTACAGAGTGAATATGGATGAAATTTGGTATACATATGGTCTAGACCCTGAGAAAGAACAAGGGCTACTTTTTATCCCGGAATTCCCACGGGAAAACTTTTTAAGGCCAAGCGAAGATCGCGGGAACAGCTAGTACATAATAAACATACATCCAACAGAAAACATCCTCCTTTTGTCGAAGTCGGTTAAAAAGGTATATACACCTATCCTGAATGTTTACATCAAACATATACCCACTGATGCGGTGGAAGCCTATATCGTATCGATCAAACTGAGTCATTTAAAATTAACTCCCACATTCCCACAACCTATAGAATATAGAAAGCTTGAAATAGCATTAGTACCTACGTACATAAATAAAAATAAAAAACAGAAAATTTATTATGAAAAAGTAAATTTGGATCACGTGTGGAGTAATGATAGTGTTCACCATCAATACTAAATAGTTTAATAATGCTCCTTTCACTGGATTATTATTGTGTATATTAACAGCACAGGTGTTTATTTTAGTTTCAGTTACTATTTACTATATACCTCGGTACTACACTCAATTAACGTTCAATATCATAAAGACCTTGGGATTGGAAAAGGATTACATCCTAACTAATATTATAAATGCGAAAGTAACTGTGTCTGTCTGTCTGTCTGTTACTCTTTCACGCCAAAACTACTGAACGGATTTGAATGAAATTTGGTATACAGATGGTCTAAACCCTGAGAAAGAACATAGGCTACTTTTTATCCCGGAATTCCCACGGGAAATTTTTTTAAGGCGAAGCGAAGCTCGCGGGAACAGCTAGTTAAGAAATAAAAACGCATCGAACACATAAGGAATTCTATCTACGACACACTGTGGGAACTTGTACGTTACATTATCCTGCGATCCATTATACGGGGTACAATTTTATCAGTGATCGACCTCGGTAGTTTTAAAACTTTAAATAGGAACGCAAAAAATACTATTACTGTAGTTGTTAACTTCTTAGGTAAGTATACGTTTTTGGGAGTCATAAATTGAAATCTTCTTACCACGTTGGTGACAAACACAAGAGCTAAACTATGGTTTGTCACCGAGTTGAAAATATTGGCCAGTCAGATTAGCGCAATGACAAAGGAATAAAGAGAGGACCTGGCATAAAAATCGGTACTTAAAAATATATCGTCGTCTCTTTTTAACTTATTGGTGTTATCGTACGTAAAAAAGGACAACAGTAGTTTTGTCTATGTAACATTGCGACCGGTCGCCATGTTGATTGACATCCAAACACAAGGTAGTCAAATTGCGGGTCCGCGCTATTAGGTTTTTAAAAACTAAAATTAAAGACGAGCATAACCGTTCCGATTTGAGGTCCGTTTAATACTGACTCATACAATGACATAGTCTTAACACTAAGAGTGGCCTACGTGACCAATCTGCTGATACATCACTCTACACTCCATACAGTTGATGCTTTACAAAGTTGGAGATTCGTGGAATGATCCATCAGCATCCTGGCTGATGCAATAACAATATAATATGTTGCAATGCTTACAGTATCTCTGTTTATGTTTATATTTAAAGTTCCAGAAAGTTCTAAGGGTGAGATACTTGGGGGTACATAACTCCTCCCTCCTTAAGAGCGAAATTATCGGGGGGTTGCACATGCACATCTCGATGATTTCGCCACTGCAACATATTAGTGAGCTTTTTCCTATTTTTAAGAATAAACACAAAAATAATTAAAAATACAATAAAGTACAGTAAAAGAGTGCCTAGACTAATGCTTTTCACTTTCACTGAATTGCCCATTTCACTATCACTTTCACTATTGAGTTGTTTCAGCATGTAGGACATGTGTTGCAGGTCGCTGAGGTCCATTCCTTGAAGATTTACTGGATTCTCGTTTTCCTTGGAGTTTACTCTGTTTTGTAGTTCCGGCAGTTTTATTGAAGGGATGCGTTCTGATGACATATTCTCGGTATATGATCGTTGATGATGCAGCTGCATATTGTTAATGTAGAGATCACAGGGTTCGTCTATAAGTATTATTATACGTACCCTTTATGGAGTTACGGCTTATTTCGCTATTACATCGCTTTTCAATAATAGTTGTGTTGCGGCTATATAATATCCATTTATTAATAGATATTTTCTGAACTTTAATCTGTTCTATAATCACTGCATTCTGATTACAGTGAGTCGGGTGCTCTTTAAATGTCATCAGCTCCTCAGTGCATGTAATTTCAGGGTATGGTGCTCTATTTTCATGAGTGCATAGGTAATTTTCTTCAGATACCTGCTTGCAAGGTTGTATAAGTGGTAAATATGTAACACCTCTCACCAGGATATAAGGATATTTGGGAATTATTACAAGGGTAAGGTTTTCAGGGTCATGAAAGATAGGTAAGGGGTACATTCTATAGTAATTATAGGTAGAGTTTGCTATCAATGGTATTTCTAATACAAATGTTATCTTTCTATCTATCATGTATGATTTAACATTGATTGTATCCTCTATTTTTACTAAATTTTCCAAGGTAGGTGTATACATAAGGTTTTCAGATTTAGATATATTAATTAACAGCTGTAATAAGTCAGTTGAGTTAAGTATATATTGATGTACAATATTTATCTTAGTGAAGGCTAAGGCAGTCTCTAACTCGCTAATCTTTATATAAAGCGTTCTAAAATTACTTACAAATAGGTTATACAAGCTTAAGATATAAGTAGAGTAAACTGCATTATTTTCTTTAGTGCTGATTTCCTTTAACATTATTTCAATACGTTTTAGTCTATTGTCCATAATTTTTGAGTTATTATGTAATATTTCTGATGAGTTAATTAGACCGTCTATCATCTTAGAAACAACGGTTAAGCGTTTGTTTGTAGAGATCTGTTGATTATTTAAATTACTTATTAACTGTTCGTAATGTTGAGCGTCTTCCTGATCTAAGTTTCCTGTTAAGACTTTTATTATAGAACCAATAGGGTTCAATATTCCTCTACGGACTCGGTGTGAAGGGATTATCTGTTTAAACTTATTTATAGTAATTTTCTGTAAATACTCTACTTGTTCTCGTATTCCTAAAAATTCATTAAAATAAGGCTTATCTACGGATACTAACTTACTAAAGTTACTATACTTCCTATTATTATATTCTAATTCCATCAGTAGGCCATTTAAATCTAATACCTTAAAAATAAGCCAGTTATCCTGTTGAATAACAGCTGTTCCTTGTCTTACGGGGAGGATCCCGGGATTGTTTTCAATCTTTTGAAGTTGAAGGCCCAGGCTGGGGCTCATGAGAGCCATCATGGCCACTAAGCAGCACCTGCGAAGGGCGTTTTATGTTTTTAATGGGAATTCTAGTCTGTCTACCTCTGACGGTAACAGGGACGATATTTCTTTCAGGTTTTCCAGTAACGATCGCTTTTTCAAAACGGGGTTTATCCTTGCTCCTGCGGGTGTTGACTAATTTTGTGAAAATTGGTTTTCCTTCTGAGAACTGAATATCGGCCTCACCACCACGTTTTTCACGGGATTTTTCTTTCGAGGTAAGCATTTTATCTGATATGTATTTATATAGAACTTTTGTTCGTTTCGCGTGATCTTTCATAAATTTTTGTAAGTATTGTTTCTCGAAGTTAACGTTAAATGGGTTTTCAGACTCTACATGACCAAAGACGACTTCAAATGGTGTTAAGTTAGTAACGGAGTGGATTGAGTTATTATACGCCATGATAGAGTAAGTCATTATGGATGCGGCGTCGGTACATTGCTGTTCGTATTTTGCCAATCTGTAAATTTCAATTAAGGTGGAATGAAATCGTTCGACTATACCCATTGAGTTAGGGTTTCTAGGCGTGCCTATGTGCAATTGAATTTTATAGAGTGACATCATTTCTTTCAGTAGTTCATTATTGAATTCAGTACCGGGGTCGCAGCTTATTTTCTTTGGTACACCGTAATAAGAAAAGTATTTTATTAGTGCGCGGATGACTTCAGGGGTGCTTTTACTAGAAATTTCGATTGCTTGGCCTAGCTTGCTGAAAGCATCAACAAGGGTGAGGTATATTTTTCCTTCGATAGTGAACAGATCTATGAATATTTCCTGAAATGGGGCTTCTTGTGTTTGAGTTAACTGTAAGTATGGTCTCAGGGGTTTACGGTCATATTTCATCTTTTTGCACACGTCACATGAGTTAATTACTGCTGAAATTGTTTCAGTCATGTTATGCCAAAAGAAATGTCGCCTAATGTGTGTGAGGGTTTCTCGAATACCTCTGTGGCAGGTTTTTCCGAGGTGAAATTTCAGAATAACCGCCTTCTGTTCATTTTCGTCCTCGATGAAAACTACTCTTTCAGTGCACTCGAAAAATTGGATTGAACCACCCTTAAAAAGGCTGATTATTATATTGCTGGACTGTTTTCGATGTTCTTCCTGTTCGAAATAGATGAAATATTTGGTTTTTGGTTTTATGTATTCTTTCAGGAATTGTTTTATTAGATCTTGGTTATCTATGGGTAGGAAAACTTCTAAGACCTTTTGCTTTTCGCGGGACCTGTCTTGAACTTGCATACTGTTTTTATACCATTGAAAAACTAATATTTGATTAGGCTTAGTATCGATTGCTTCGTGTAAAATAGGTATACCGTGTGACTGAAGGTCCTGTGCTGAATGTATTGTATCAGATTTACTGGAGAGGGATGGAACCGGATATGTAATATTTTCTAAGTCTGATTTTTCAGAACTTGAGTCGGAGATGGTGATTGTTTTTTCTTTTTCAGAATCAGATATGGTGATTGTACGTGAGTCCTGTGAATCGCGGGGTAAGTCCTTTTTGTCATAATTTACTACCATTGAGTCCTTATCAGATAGTGCATTTACTTTTATACGCGACAATGCGTCAGCGTTACTGTTTTGTTTGCCCTTTTTATATACTATGTCGAAGTCATAGTCTAAGAGATTTAACCTCCAACGGGTAAGTTTGCTGCTGGGTTCCTTGAGAGAATGTAACCACGCCAAGGGACGATGGTCGGTGTAAATGATAAACTTCTTCCCGTAAAGATAGGGGCGGAAGTGTTTGATGGCCCATACAATGGCTAGAAGTTCACGTTCGATCGTGCTATAACGTGATTCGGTTTCGGTCAGAGTTCGGCTTGCATAAGCGACGGGGAGATCACTACCTACTGCACCTTGTGAAAGCACTGCACCTAGGGCTATCTGGGATGCATCGGTGGTTAATATGAAAGTTTTTTCAGGATCTGGGTACTGTAAGAGGGGTGCGTTTGTTAATAGCTCTTTACACTTCTGAAAGGCATCTATGTATTGTTGATCTATTACAATTTTGTTGCGTTTCTTGAGACAATTGGTAAGTGGTTTCGTTATTTGGGCAAAGTTTTTGATGAATCGGCGGTAATAACCGATGAGGCCAAGGAAACTTTTTATTTCGGTGGTAGTTTTAGGTATGGGATAATTCAGGACTGCCTGAATTTTATCGTCATTCGGCTGTAAACCGTTCTGAGTTATTTTGTGACCTAGATAAAGAACTTCCTTGCACAAAAATTCTGTTTTGTCTAACTGTACTTTCAGGTTGGATTCTCTAAGTCGTTGGAAAACTGTTTTGAGCTTGTGAATGTGCTCCTGAAGGCTAGCTGAAAAGATTATCACGTCGTCCAAGTATACCATGCAATGGATGTTATGCAGGCCTCTTAGAACGTTGTTCATTGCGCGCTGAAAAGTAACGGGCGCGGTTTTTAAACCGAACGGCATACGCGTGAACTCGTAATGCCCGTTCTGTGTACTGAACGCCGTTTTCTTTCTGTCTCTTTCTAGCACTTCTACCTGGTGATAGCCGGATGCCAAATCTATTGTACTGAAATATATAGATTTTCCTAGCTTATCTAGTAAGTCAGTGATGTTAGGCAAAGGGAACTTATCGTCTGTAGTTATTTCGTTAAGGCGTCGGTAATCGACTACCATACGGAACTTTCGTTCGCCGGATGCATCTAATTTTTTTGGTACGAGGTGAACTGGGGCACTCCACGGAGAGTGGGATTCTTGTATGACGTTATCCTTAAGTAGTTTTTCCACTTGTCTATTAATTTCCTCATTAAGGACCGGGGGTAATCTATAGGGTTTTACATAGATCGGATCTTCGTTAGTTGTTCTGATTTCATGTTTTACCTGATTGGTGAAAGTTAATGGTAATTTGTCTGTGTAAAAGATATCGCGGTACTCATAACAAAGTTGGAAAATTGCTTTTCTTTCCTCCTCGTTCATGTGATCAAGGCGGATTTTATTAAGGTTGTCTTTTAATATTTCGTCTACATCATAATCGGTGGTGGCGGTGTTGAAATGACATTTTATTTCTGTTTCCTGAAAAGGTTGGACCTGAAAAGGCTTATGGAATGTAAGCGTTACGCTTTCCTCTGAAAGATTTTGTATTATTGTTTCAGCGAGGCCATTCTTACAAGTGACTATTGCTGAAGGCATTCTAATTCCGTTTCCGAAATCTCTGTAGTCAACTATCGCTTCACCATTTTCTAAGCTCGTGGGAATTTTCACACGGGTTTCTGAGCGGGGCTCAAGGATAGCCTGTCGAGGTGGACTGTATATTATTGGTATCCGTGTGTTGGGTGTTATAAGTAGTTGGTTTTTCATATCTACTGTGGCTTCAAGCTCCGTCAGCAGATCTGAACCAATCAAACCGTCATAGTTTTTATCTATGCTGTACAGATAAAATTTGTGTTTCAGTGGGCTCTGAAATGTTTTCAGGAGAGGTATGTAAATTACTTCTCCGTGCTTACTGCGTGAGTGGGTACTAATTACTTCAAAGGGCTCTTGGTATTTGAAGTCTGAAAAGTAATAGTTCGCTATTTCAGGGCTCATGAAAGATCGGGTGCTACCAGTGTCGATCATGAACTTAGCATTTATTTCAGGGATGACTATATGGGGTAGTTTATTAACTTGGTGGCAATTTATTTGTATTATCTCTTCGGGTTGGTTGGGGAGGCTTCTTCCTGAAAATTTTCATTTTCAGTTTCAGTCTCTATTTCCTGATTAGACATAGGTGGGATTTCATTATAGTATTCGTCATTGTACGCGGGTTCTTCGTGAGCGTACTCAGGATAATAGACATTATCGTCATAGTTTTCAGGTTGATTTTGCTCTGATTCGGGTTCGTATGGCAACTCGTTATAAAAGAGTTGGTTCATATTGGTTGGTTTTGAAAATTGCTTTACAGGGGCTGTTCTCATGGATACGTCAGTCGTCACTGCGTTGTTGGATTTATAGGGGTGAAACTGCTGGTTGGGAATTCCAAATTTAAACTGTGGTCTTTGCAAGTTTTGGTTGGGGATGCCGAACTTAAATTGATTTTGGGGTAAGTTGGGCCTGTAACCAGTTGGCTGAAAATTGGGCCTGTAGCCTGTAGGCTGGAAATTCGGTCTGTAGCCTGTAGGCTGGAAGTTGGGTCTAACATAGGGTTGATTTTGGGGGATGCCAAATTTAAATTGGTTATTTTGTGGAACAAGGGGTCTGAAGCCTTGCTGAAGGAATGCTGGTGGTCTGAAAGAATTCTGGTTGTTAAATGATGTTAACTGAGGGGGTTTTGACGTGGGGGTTGCATTCTTTAACATATTGTTTCTAGATTGATATTGGAATTTGAAGTTTACCTCTTCTAATACGATGCTTAAGGCACTTTCAATCGAATTACATTCTTTCAACCGTACAATCCGTATTAAATCCTCAGGCAAGTTATAGAGGAAAACATTTTTGGCAAGATTCTCATAAATTGTTACTTTACTTTTTCTTAGTTGTTGGTCTTCCAAAAGGTTGACCTTGGCTATAAGAGCGCTTTTAACGTGTTGTATTCGACTGTAAAAGCTAGAAAAGTCTTCTTGTGGGTTTATTTTTAACGTTTCCAATTCTATGGCGATACACTCTTCGGAGCGTTTATCACCGAAGCTTTGTGTCAAGATTTCTTTCAGTTGTTGCCATGACTCTATATCCTGTCTCTCGCTGATAAGTACAGCGGCTTTGTCTACTAGTTTGCTCGTAATTAGATGGTACAGGTAGAGCTCCTGTTCGGGGTTGTTATCTCCCTTATATGCATTGATAACATATTCGCATTTCGTGAGAAATGTCCTTAGTAACTTCCCATCACCATTGAAGGTGGGTATTACTCCAGAAAATTCGCGGGGAATTAAAATTATTTTAGACATTACTGATTTTAAGCAAACGCTTCCAAAATAACTCAATAATCATGGGAATTTTCCTAGAATAATGATTACTTATCCTATATTTTACTTAACTAGGGGTTGCAGAATTTGATGCACTAACCTAATTTTTAGCTTTACAATTTACTTTTTCCTACTTTAAATCAATTTCATACAATTTACTTAATATCTAGCGTTAAGAAGAGAGAATTTGATCCCTAAATAACATGTGAAAAATGGAGAGGACTGGATTTGGGAGGTGAGAAGTGTACTTACCAACGCATCGCTGCCTCAACACTCGAGCAAAAACACTAATGCACTTTTTGGATACCCGTTTCTCGACGAATTTATTTGGTTCTTGGAATAGCCGTTTAATAGCGAATCGCGACGTAATTTCACCTTTTTAGGTAAGCAGAATTTGATGCTCGAACCGACAGATGCGAAACACGCGCTGCTAATATATAGCGACTATCCTACCGGCTGCGCCAGTCAAATTGCGGGTCCGCGCTATTAGGTTTTTAAAAACTAAAATTAAAGACGAGCATAACCGTTCCGATTTGAGGTCCGTTTAATACTGACTCATACAATGACATAGTCTTAACACTAAGAGTGGCCTACGTGACCAATCTGCTGATACATCACTCTACACTCCATACAGTTGATGCTTTACAAAGTTGGAGATTCGTGGAATGATCCATCAGCATCCTGGCTGATGCAATAACAATATAATATGTTGCAATGCTTACAGTATCTCTGTTTATGTTTATATTTAAAGTTCCAGAAAGTTCTAAGGGTGAGATACTTGGGGGTACATAACTAGGTACTTCAGCTGTCAAACAATTTGTTTGTTTACATTTTTCAAGAAAAAAGCCGCCATTTTAATTGAAACCAAAGTTTAGGTAGGCGCATTTTTTTCGTGGATATGCCATGTCCTCTCTTTATTCCTTTGTCAATGGATTAGCGTCAGACCTAGACCTGTCAGCGACTGACGCTAATTTGACTAAGACTAGACATAAGAGACAGTGGTGTACATCACTCTAGGAGGCTATCCTTTAGTACATCTCACTGATATCATTGACAAAGCATCACCCTGTATCTAGTAAGTGCTAAATCACACGGTATATCGACCAGAAATAACGCAGTCCGCTCACGCGCGTACACTGGGTTCACGTCACATTATAAAACATGTATAGGGCGTGTTATACCGGGTTCAACCCCCAAACGGAAAATGTACGGTGTTATAGGTTTAAGTAGTAATATCTGTGTAATAGGTTTTATCTAATAATTAACTATAAATAACCTTTACAATAGAGGAGTTATGGACTGGAGACCACCAACCATCAGATAATATTTTTGCGGCACGGAGCGCCTGCTAAAGAGGCTATTGCTTATAAATAGGTAAATATGGTAGGATAAGGAAGGCCAAGGACAAAGTGTTGTGTGTATACTCGTCCTCTCATTAAACATATCAAACGATCCCAATGTCTCTCTGGAGTGGATGAAATGAGCCTCCCCAAAGACGTGTCATCTTACTTATATATCC
This sequence comes from Plutella xylostella, assembly GCF_932276165.1. NCBI lineage: Eukaryota > Metazoa > Arthropoda > Insecta > Lepidoptera > Plutellidae > Plutella > Plutella xylostella. The sequence goes on along the minus strand of NC_064000.1, from coordinate 6,972,338 downwards.
ACATCCTGGGCACCCATCTGACTAGGCAATCTTTTCACCGTGGTGCTAAACCCTAGTCTATAACTTTCAACATAATAGCTTTCTCATAGACACGTTTAGTAAAAGAATGTCTCGAAAACATTAAACTGAGAACCAAAAACCTACAGAAAATTACAGAAATGACAAAACAATTGCAATTACACGATGAGACAATGAAAATTAAACGCGCGAACTTTTGTGTCGGGGACAGCCCTACATCACAGCTAGAGCAGCGCTGCAGCACTCGAGAGCAGCGTTTATAGTGCTCGACGATTTATAGTCGCAACTCTCACTCGTATCGTAAAAGCGCTTTTTTATTCACAGGGCTTCATCGCTGCAATTGCTTGCGAAGATAAAATTTACATTCACTGGTTTAGAATGAAATGGATTCGTATTACAGAGGGGATTGTTTCGCGTTGTTTGCATTTGTGGAACGATTGAAGCGTTTAAGAGTGGTTACTGGGAATGTTATAGCGTCTTTATTGCATAATCCTTACGACTGTAACCCACGGAAGGGTAGTCAGAGGTGTCTCTTAAGCCCTGTTGCATTTTATAGTGTATTTGCGAAAGAAAACATGTCTTAAACACATTTTTGTTTCTTTAATTTTGTTGCTTTTTTATTTTTTTATTTAGTTACTTTACTACCTAGGTACTACTTCGTAGTTTAACAGTTCCATTGTATATAGCTATTTGCGTCAAAATAGAGGTCCATTTTTGTTATGCATACTATACAGGGTGTTGCAAAAAGGGTATACTAAGCCAAAACCAGCATGTGCACCATGGTATATCTAAGCCCGAAACTGAAATTAGAATTTCAAAATTCACGAAAAAAAATATCATTTTCCATAGAAACTTAGTTGGTCACGTGACTTTTTACTATGGAGAATGAATATATTTTTTCGCGAATTTTAAATTTCTGATTTCAGTTTCGGGCTTAGGTATACCATGCTGCACATGTAGGTTTCGGCTTAGTATACCCTTTTTGCAACACCCTGTACATATACGGGCCATCAGGCAGTATGAGTTATTAATATACGAAATAAAAGGTGACCTGCGAGTATGTATATTTGTCATTCTTTCATGGGAAAACGCCTCAATAATAAATTTTACACCCTGGATTAAGAAATACTTATGCTAATTCCTATCCGTAGTGGTTAGTGACCCTGACTACTGAGCCGATGGTCCCGGGTTCGATTCCCGGCTGGGGCTGATATTTGTTTAAACACAGATATTTGTTCTCGGGTCTTGGATGGTCCTGTAAAATGGCAATAGGCCCGCCCCCTATTACATTGGGACTAACATAACACTTTGGCGAAAAGTGGGTTCAGCAATGCACCTCTGCCTACCCCGCAAGGGAGTACATTAGTACAAGGCGTGAGTGCGTGTTTTTTATTTTTTTTAAATTCCTATTCCAGAAATCTAACGAGAAAACTAGATGTTGTGTAGGTACCTTACCTGGCTCTCTCGAATGGAACCTTTGTGCATATCCCCAAGGTCTTAATTGCCTTCCTAAGCTTGGACCATTTCCCACCACGCTGGTCCACTGTGGGTTTAGTCTAGATATGCTGGTTTCTGCAATATGTTTTCCTTCACCATAAGAGCGATGGTACTTAAATTCAAAGAACTCATTGGTATATGTCAGCGCCGGGATTCAAACCCGCATCTCTGGCGTGAGAACCGGGCGCTTGTCCGACTGAGCTACCACCGCTCTAATATTCAGGAAAACATAGCTAGTGATTAAATAGTGCTTAAATAACCTGTCACACTTACAAAGCCGAAATACAATTACTTTAATAAATTAAATTAGCTGTGTAATTACGCCCGGTTTCTGGCTATTAAAAAGGCAACGGTTTAATTAAGTTTTGTTTGGTCTTTGGCTACCGCTTTTAGCCCGTTTATTCCTGTTAGAAGGGTTTATATAAGTAAGCTGGGGGCCATACTAAAAACCATAGACTAGAATATTATAACTGGAGACTGAAAACCATCGCAGTGGCCAATCTATCAAACTGAAAACCAGCGCAGTGTACTTTAAACTAACCAAAGGCGCTGCAGTAGCTGAGTGGACACAATTTTGACGACGACAGCAGTTTCATTATATTAATTATTATTCATCACCAGTATATTAGATTAATTACCTATATTTATATCTCTTTCTCTGTACCTATATGTAAATTAATATTGCTGTCTAAGACAAATAAAGTTTTGCTTTCTTTCTTTCTTTCTTTCTTTCTTTCTTTCTTTCAATTATCAATCGGACGTCTTTTGGATGACTTTGTCCGTTTTCACAGTTGATAGAAGTTTTTTTTCTATGTAAATTGTGGTTATCATATTTAGTTGGCCTGTCTTTGGCCTTCAAACGAAAGAAGACTTTACTAGACCAGTGTTATTTTAGATACGACTATTGGTTTAAACGGCTCGTCATTTATTAATAGCTTTTTGTTTGTGTTGTTGGTATTGCTTTTTCAATGCTAATGTTCTAGGAATAAAATTAATAATTATTATTTATTATTATTATTATTTAATCCTTTATTGCACAAATATAAAAATAAGTGTACAAAGGGTGGACTTAATGCTACAAGCATTTTCTACCAGTCAACCCTTATTATTATTATTATATTATTCATACTATTCATTTTTGCGTGGGCTTGAAAAAAGGTTATAATAATAATAATAATAAAGCGGCAGGGCAGCTTGTGGCGAGCTGTTGGGCATTAGCGACCCCACCCACCCGATGCCGGGGAGAACCCCTGTTCCTCATCTCTGGCTTGCCTTTATTGGTTGTCCAGAGTGAACACTGACGAGGAACAGGATCTCTCACCTCTTGCTTGCCTTTATTGGCTGGCTTGAGTGGTGTACCGCTAGAGCAGCAATGCTCGAGGAAGGATGTATTACCCAGTAAGGTGCTTGTAGGGATCTTGACCGATCACGCGATTGTCCTGAGAGCCGTGGAATACCTCTCCTTCCTAAGCACCTCATGCCATGTTGCCCCCTTGTTGCTACGTCACTGTTATGTGCTAGCGACTGTTTTGGGGGGCCCATTTACTGTGTGTGCGAGTCACCCCCTGCCTTTTTATCCCTGTGTGAAACATATAGGTCCAGGCAGGGGCCATAGTCCTTCCATAGCCCCAGTTACCCAGTCCATTTAGCACCCCCTTCCATAACCCTGTATTAGTTTTCTCCATATCCTACAATAGTCCTGCACTAACCGGGGATTTTCCTTGGGTTTACTCTATAGTTTACACAGGGAAAATCGTCGGTTGGTGTCACATTTCATATAGATTAATGTTGTCAAACGGGCCTCTACATGTTGGCTTCGGCCCCATGCACGCCTTCCAAATGCCCGGGACCCCATGGTCCCGTGATGGTAAAGACACAACATAATAATAATAATAATATCCATTTATTTCAGGCATCAATGGCCCATAGAATAAAATACACAAATACATTTTAAAATAAAAATAAAAACGCCTTCGGGGTCGGGGAAGCAGAGCGATAACAGTAGTAACATAAGATTGCCTAAGATATCCATACCAACCTTTTCTGGCAAATATGATGAGTGGGTTACCTTTAGAGACCTCTTTGACTCGTTAATCCGAACAAACGATTCTTTAGACGAAGTTCAGAAACTACACTACTTAAAGGGCTACCTTGTAGGTGAAGCGGAGCAGTTAGTCAGACACATCCCTATAAGTAGAGGTAATTTTGAAGTTTGTTGGGGTCAGTTAGAGTCACGGTACAATAATAAAAAATATTTGGCAAATTGTGTACTTAAAAGAATGTTTAGTCAGAAACCTCTTCAAGGTGAATCGGCTGGTGCAATCAAGGAGTTGCTAGATACAACAAATGAATGTCTTCATGCACTGTCTAGTTTAGGTGTTGATATGAAGTCGTGGGACATAATTGTAATCTATGTAATCTCTTTAAAACTGGATCCAGAGTCGAGAAAGTTATGGGAAGCTAGGACCAGCGATTCATCATCAGAACTCCCAGAGTTAGTTAATTTCAAAGAGTTTCTTGAGCAACGATTTAGATCTCTAGAGTTTTTAGATGGTAAAGGTAATGCAAAGGTAACTCAGCCCAATCACAGTAATCATATAAAGTCACTGCACACAACTGAAAGTTCTTCAGTAATCTGTAAATATTGTTCAGATGCCCACAAAATTGCTAATTGTAAAAGTTTTGGTAAGGAGGATGTAGAGACGCGGCGTGAGTTTGTCCGAAGCAGCAAGCTTTGTTTCAATTGTCTAGCACCGAACCACACCGTGTACCTTTGTAGGGTGATCACACGATGCCGAGTGTGTCACAAAAAGCACCATTCTCTCTTACATACACAAAAATGTCCCGTAAGGTTGTCCGGGAACAAAGTCGAGGAAGGAGTTACGCCCTTCAATTCACCAACTGTCCCAGGTGAATCAAATAAGGTTGTTTCCTGTTCCACTAGTATGCAGAGTCAGGTTCTCCTAGCTACTGCTTTAGTGCAGGTCGAGTCTTCAGCAGGAAACAAAGTGCTTCGCAGTCTGTTAGATCAGGGTTCCCAAGCCTCTTTCATAACCGAAGCTGCCGTGCAGCGCCTGCGGTTACAAAGAGTGCCCCACAAATGTGTTGTCTCAGGTGTCGGTAGTGACAAGAAGCCTTCATGTGCTTCTAAGTATGTCGTAGAAATACAAATTCAATCACTACACGACCCTGCTTGTATAGTTAAGGTCAAGGCACACGTTTTAAGAGAACTCACAGGTTCTATTCCTTATCAACAAGTGAAGCTTCAATGGTGGTCAGAGTTATATCAGGTTAAGTTAGCAGATCCTACATTCGCAACCCCCAGCAAGATTGACTTGTTGTTAGGGGCAGAGGTTTGTGGCCAAATTATAGTCGATGGTTTAATCAGGGGCCCTCCGGGTACCCCATTGGCCCAAAACACAAAACTTGGTTGGATACTTTTCGGCCAAGTCACCAACGAATGCAAGGACAACAAGCTCTGTTCCACCACAAGTGTTGTTAATAATCACGTAAAGATATCTGAGGATGATTTTCAAGGATTTTGGCAATTTCAGTCACAGCATTCTCAGATAGTCGAAGAAAAAGAAAAGGTAGAGGTAGAGCTAGAGCGCGAGCAGATGTGTACAGAAACTGCTGTCAGTGGTGATGTACTGGCTGGCTGTCAATCTGTAGAACAAGGTTTCGAAATTCACAAACAGGTGACAGATCTATTGCAAACAGTTTTTGAAGCATTTGTCGCGGCAGTGGAGTTTCGCATCGTAGCTGCAAGGGGGGAGGAAGATCACGTGAACTTAGTAGCTGCTCAGACAGTAGCCTCAATCAAACAGATCTTCGTACCTCATGTTGAGTCGTATGGAGTAGTGTTGTTATCCAATCTGTTGATTGATGTTGCAGCAGAGTTGAGTACCCCCGAACAGGTAGCAGAAGCTGATTTAGAGTTGAAGTCAAATGCAACAGCTATTGTTACTTATTGTGAAGGGTCAAATAACACAGGAAACACCAATCTGAATCCGTTAATTGGTTCCAAGAGAGCCCTGAGGGTGGGCGGTGATGTTGATAATGCTTATCGTGATGAATTCTTTAAACAACTAATCCTCAGGCCACTCAAACTGAATTCACGATTCAAGTATTGGATTTTCTGTGTGACACACATTGATAGGTTTTATGTACGCAAGTATGTAAGGTACAAACGGGCACATCAAACACCGGAAGCAAGGGTTGGACATATTGTTATCGTAGGGGAGGATAGTCCGGCTCCGGTTCATAAACGTTATGATGACAAAGCAGCAAAGCAAGGCATGCTGGTTTGGACAATCTCACCCGTGTGGTTAGTTTTATATGTACTTGATGAGATTGTCAAAAGATCAAGCACAAACTTTGTGTTTTACCAGTTGCTATTTGTTTTGTTAAGTTGGTATTTAATATTTTAAGTGTTGTCTATGTAATGCAATATGTGTACTATTTGTTTTTGTTACTGAGATTTGTGTACTTTTAGTTTTGTTTATTTCAATGTACCTATAGCGATTTCTACAGTTTATTTGATGGACAGTGTGTCCATGGCGGGCGGTATGTTCAATCGCTATCAGAGGCGCTGGCAACGACCTCTATTAAGCTTATTTGTAACTAATTGGTAATGATATCTATCGTCTGTGTTATCTATTTAGTAGCATATCTATGGCATATTTAGGGCTATAAACCTCTACAGAGGGTGTAATTCATATTTGGAATAGTCAGGTTTCTAATAAGCTGTGTCAATGAAATATATGATTCTTTCATAACTGGGACACCGTTGTTTCTATACCGCCGGACGATCTTGGGATTTTTCATGGTACCATGAAAAATTGGTACATTGAAATAAACAAAACTAAAAGTACACAAATCTCAGTTACGTTATAGTTAGTCGAACGAACTCAGGCGTAGGCGGTCATTCTGAACAACTTTTGAAAATGGCAGGATTTCGTAAACCATTCGAAAAGTAAGTAGGTAGGTACGAGGTATAATATTACTTCTGGAAGATTTAAATATAATAGTAAAGTTTATTTTTGTGGTTTACTAAGTAACTTAGTGGCAATGTCTCCATTGTTGGCGATCTAACCGACAGAGATTGATTTATAAATTAAACGTCATCTCCATATAAATACATGACAGATGTGTCAAAAGTTAACCACTACTCCCTGGTTATGCTCTAACCGAGAATGGAGAAATTGGCACTTAGCGTCATTCTAGCTATGTATGTATGTATTTGATTTGGTACTGCTACAAGGCCTACGAGACTACGACGTAGCCGCGTAGTCGTGCTACGGCGTAGCCGCGTAGTAGTGCTACGGCGTAGCCGCGTAGTAGTGCTACGGAGCGGCGTAGCTGTTTTCAGGTTCGTTCACACAGACCGGCTCGGAGAGCAGTTTTTTGTCGCAATAGAACCTTGAGAAATTGATTTTTATGTGACAAAATACACCTACTTTGCGTGCTTACCAAGGATCAATTTCCAAAGTTATAAAAAAAAACTAAGAACCTACCTTTTATGCCAAGTTTGAAAAATGAGGTAGGTATACGTGTGCTCGGTGTATTGCTTAAGTTTTTGCTAAGCAAATATAAAACCGAAAAAGCACACATTATTAAACTACTCTCGAAAACTCAAAAGCTTCCCGCTTAAAACTTTCCAATCTTTAACTAGGTGCTTTTCAACATCATAACTTGCAAAACTTTTAATATTAAGGCTTGTTCTTCGGTCTTAAAAGTGACCTAAAGATCGCTGGATTGGAGATTTCTTTGAATATTTTCAATAGTAGGTAAGTCTGCGATATTTTATGGAGCAACGGAAAAAAACTGTTATCCTTAGCTTATAAGGCTTCGTTCCCAGTAGCTAGTCTGTTTGCCTGTTACTAAGCGCGCGGGACACTACAAATTGGCTATACAGAATGTTGCAAAAAGGGTAGGTATTGGCTATAGGGGGACTCGGGGGGTCATTCTGAACAACTTTTGTTCTACGAGTTTTGGAAATTAGCGGGAAAAAAACGTTCTCCATAATAAAAAAAGTCACGTGAACAACAAAGTTTCTATGGAAAAGGAATTTTTGTTTATATATATATGTACATTGTTTAAGAAATAAAGATTTATATATATATATAAATCTTAAACAATGTTTGGGCAAATTAATCAGTAAATAAATGGAATGACCTTTTAAGCATGAAATGCCTGTGCCTGGTGTCGACGGTGGTCAGTTTACCTACTGGAGACACAGTCTAAATCCTTACCCCTGAGAATTAGAGCTTGTTACGAACAATATCATAGTTAATCTACTCGTGAAGTTCTGATTAGTGTCCCATATTGAGTAATAATATCACCACGTCCCTTGCGGCGGTGTGTTATTCGTCACTATAGAAAAGTACTATCGGGGAATCGGCTGGTGAAAGGTTAGAACCGCTTGCAGCCTGCTACCTGCCGCACCCACACAAACACGCGCTCGACCAATGACTAATACGGTAACAAAGACAAAACCAAAAAAACAATCTTTGGACAGTTAAAAAAGAAGAAATATATATAGTAGGATCTATGATATTTCAGAACGGAGTGTAGTAGAAGTATTGTCTATGTTCTTTCTTTTTAATGGAGCTCTTGCAAATATGGCGCTTAGCACTAAAGATGGTTTTCTTATTTGGGTGTAAATAAATTAAATTACATTGTTTCAAGTGCATCCGGCGGTTTTATTTTCATCCCATATACAAGGGAGGTCGTTATTATTATGAGGTCCTGTCGGTAACAGCATGGCTCTATACTGCATGGCTCTTTACACCTGTTCCTTACACGCCATTGGTTCACACGTATGGAAGGGGCGGGGCTGTTACGACGGGGTGCGTAAGCGATACCTATTGTTTTGAAATCGGGCCAGCATGGATTTCCCCGATAGTACCTATTTTGGACAAGTATCAACTCACACAGGCTCAGGGGGTTTTTTTTTTCGTTAATATACAGGGTGTTGCAAAATTGGTATACTAAGCCGAAACCTACATGTGCAGCATGTTATATCTAAGCCCAAAACTGAAATCAGAATTTGAAAATTCGCGAAATTTTTAATTTTTTTTCCATACTAAAAGTCACGTGACCAAAAAAGTTTCCCTGTAGAGTGAACCTCTAGGACAAAGTACGGTCATGTGCAAAGAAACATGACCCCCCCTCTCATAGTAAAAATGCTTTTAAGAGGGGTCAGATTTCTCTGCCTTATACTACTACCAACCACCACACACGCCAACATTAATAATTCTAGAGTCCGGTGACACGACCAACTTTGCGACACGTTGTTTTTTTTTTTGCTTACATGTCGCGGGCTTCATGGCAAAGGGGCGTATGCGCATCGACCCTACTTTTCAGGAGAGCAAAAAAACATCATAACTTTTTAAATAAGTAATCTAGCTTGCTATAATTTTGCATATACCTTAGTTAATTATTTTTTGTTTTAATTAAAACTAAATTTTTATAATATCTATGCTTTAAGTACACTTTATGGCGTATACGTCTATCTGCCTTGACGGAAATTATTGTATTGCTATCCTTTTTTATCATATTATGTATAGGAATAATGGGCGTATAAACAAACTTTTTTATTTGTTATCCAATTATATTATATATATTTTATTTGTTTTACACTTAAATCATTTAATATACTGATAGCAAAATATAACCAAAAATGTAACTGCTTCTATTTTTTTCGAATTTCATACGCCCCTTTGCCATGGCGTAATTTAACGGATGTTCTCAATTTAAGAGAGATGATACGCCTATAAAAAAATAACAATCTATTTAAGTAACTATTTAATACATAGTAAAGCTGTAAAAAACACAGAATAATTTATTAGAAACAATAAGAGTACAAAATAAAACAAGAATTACTGTTAAAACAAAATTTACACTTAATTAAGTGAACATAAACTCAAAAAGCTCCTTAAAGAAATGACAGAGGGCTGAGGCTGGAACTTCGCAGAATGCAGGGGCTTTCCTTGATGAAATCTTTCTTCAAAAAGAAGCCCCAAAGAAGGTGGACCTGGTGCAAGTCGGACTCTGTCACGAAAAATGAAATCGATTTCATCATCATGACTGATTAAGAGGCACATATTCAGATATCTCAGGTCGGTTTAATCACCGTATACTCAGAGGAACTCTGAATATCGACCTAAAGCTTGAAGAACGGCGACTGATGAAGTCCACCCTCTGACCAACTCTGCGCCAGACCACTGCAACGACGTGATCAATGCAATACAGAAAGATGGCACTAGGTTCTGTGCAATGTAAAACACGGGAAGGAAGTCTAAGCTTTCAGGGGGGACTCTTGGACTTACGGAGACCAAACGGCATGTGCTGGACCATTCCGTCAGAACTAGAGGCTCTCAACAAAATGATACGCAAGGCTATTTTCATCGTGACCTCCAGTGGTTTGACACACTCCGGATTGAAGAAGCTATTAAACAAAACCGGGGATCGAATGTCTTTGCCAGGCGACTTGAAGGGACCCTAACGAAAAAATTGACAACCAGCCATAGCAGAATCGTCGAATCTGAGCCGGAATGCACGATTGTACGCTTCACATGCGCAACAGCCAGAAACCCAGATGTGTAGGTCTATTGTTTTTCAAGAAAGGAGACAAATTTGCTCTTAAAAACCTATAGACTGATCACACTCTTGACCACGTGAATAAGATGTTTATGTACATTTATAACAGTCATCACGAGACTTGATTTGATGAATTTCAGCCGCTGGAGCATGCCGAATTTCGTGGGGGTTATAGCACCGTAGACCACATACACACAGTTCGGCAGATTATACAGAAGAAGGAAGAATATAATCGGCCTCTGTGCCTAGCTTTCGTAGACTACGAAAATTTTTACTCTGTCGAGATCTGGGCTGTTCTGGCATCCTTGCAGATATGTCCAATAGATTGACGATACATCGATGCGCTGAAGTGCCTAATGACACTGAAACGATTACTGTCCAAGTATAGAACCAGCCACAAGATCTATCCATAGGCAAAGGGGCGTGAGGGAAGAGGACGTAATTTCTCCGATACTGTTCCGTGATGCATTGGAAGATGTATTAAAACTCTGGACTGGAAAGGACTAGGCATCAATATCAACAGTGAAAGCATATTGTCATTTTATTTTGTTAAAAAAATGCACATACGTCTATATGACATGGCGATAATTATTTGAATGCGCCCCACTGATTCTTATACGCCGTCTATACGCCTCTCTGACATGGCGAAATTATTGAAATGCGTCCTACTGATGTTTATACGCCGTCTATACGCCTTTTTGACACGACACAAAATTATTGATACATCGTATACGCCTTTATGTTATTTATGAATATCTCAAAATCTAGTTTACTGAAAATTTCAAAAAAATTACAGAACGTGTATTACTAGTATGGGAATCGATTGGCATGAAAAACGCAAAATCGATTTTTTGCGCTTACGCCCCTTTGCCATGAAGCCCGCGATGTGTACATTTATTGCACTCTCGAGCAAAGAAAAAGTTCCACCGACCACTGCCATTAAACAATTGTCACTAGACCCTTTTCATTTCTTGCGATATTATTTAAAAAAACTTCACAGCGGTCGCTACACGGGCTCTTTATCGATTTATTTATTTATTTCTTGGAAAACAAACAGCATGCTTAGTACATAAGGTTACTTATCAAATGAATAGTACATAGGCCAGTAAAGTTTTCACAAACAATAATTTGGTACTTTCGTTGTTACAAGGAAAAAGCAATTAATACTTAATACATTTTAACATGTTAATCGAACTTAAATATCTCAGTTTTATTCATCGATGTCGCTAAACTCGTTTATTTATGGCGAATCACGATATAGTGAGCTTTATCTACGTCGATAACCTGCAGGGTCCGCTTGATTTATACATGAATAGCGTAGAATCGATACGTTATCGTTAACGCACTTCGTTTACTAATAAATAACCATTATTTTTGTCAGCGGTTAAAAATACATAAGTACGACGCAACCGGACAGAATAGCGGGGGTTTATGACTGTACGTCAACTAATATAGACTTAGCCCCTCTGAACTCAATCACTTATTCATGACTTCACTTCTGTGTTAGTGAACCGAGTAGCTTCTACCTACTGACAGGTTTAAGACCGCTTACTCATAATTCTACGTGGTAAAGGAAAGTACCTAAGTTTTTTTTTATGTTTTTTTGCATAGAAACTTTTCATGTAAGTATTTCCTGTAGGTTAACTAAAGAAAATAGATAGATAGATGGATAGAATATTCTTTATTTGCACACACACATGAAATAAACTTACATAACTTTTAGCATTAAGTCCACTTCATTAACTACTTTTCAATATATTTGTGCAATATAGTTGATTCAGCGGATCTCCCTCGCAGTGCAGTGTGGTAATGCTGCCAGCGTGATGGGAACCTTTGGGTCGGCTGCGTCCTGGGGCGGGCTATTTGTAGGTATAATATTTTTAATTATGTTTTTCTATGTATTTTTAGACTACCGAATGGCGTAGTGGTTAGTGACCCTGACTACTGAGCCGAAGGTCCCGGGTTCGCTTCCCGGCTGGGGCAAATATTTGTTTAAACACAGATATTTGTTCTCGGGTCTTGGATGTGCCCGCAAAATGGCAATAGGCCCGCCCCCTAATACATTGGGACTAACATAACACTCTGGTGAAAAGTGGGTGCAGCAATGCACCTCTGCCTACCCCGAAAGGGAGTACATTAGTACAAGGCGTGTGTGTGTGTGTTTTTAAGTTTCAATAAGAGTAGGTAATAATAATGTGCAATAAAGAGTTAAATTAATAATTAATAAAATTACGAGAAAATTACAGTTTTTGGTGCTGTGTTTCAAATTCTACGGTTGACGTGTTTATATGTAGAGGTAACGGTGGTATACATTATATAATATATATCAGTATAAATAATCACTCGATTAATTAAACAAATAGCGCACTTGGAAAGTTCAGTGTTATGCTCTCTTGGAAAGTGAGGTATTATTATGTCGAAAAGTTTCTTTTGCACCGACACTCAATGTTTTTGTTTATCAAAGTCCTAGATACCTATAATATACCTACCTATTATTATTGAAATATATCGTAAATACTGAAAAATAATAATAACATCTCAGTCACGGCCATCCAACGCCAAGCTAGGTAGAGTCTGTATTATGGGTATTGGATAGGTGATATATCTACACAAATACATATTAAATATAAATATCAACACCCAAGACCCGAGTGCAAATATCTGTTTTTAAACAAATATCTACCCCATCCGGGAATCGAACCCGGGACCTTCGGCGTAGCAGTCAGGGTCACTAACCACTACTCCAGTCGGCCGTCCAAAAAAGAGGTAAAGGTCATTAAAGTCAATTTGTATAACAAAGGCTTTGTTTTGGCACTGTCATGCAACAATACCTTTTGGCGGCGCAAGCCATCACTGGCATGGGTCCAATGGATCGCACCTGCATATGATAGCTTTGAACAAACTGTTGTACTTACCTACCTGTCTAGTGAACGCTGGGGCAAGGCTGAGGCAAGGCTGGGACAAGTGAAAAGGAACAAATCCTAATCCTAACTAATATTATAAATGCGAACGTAACTGTGTCTGTCTGTCTGTCAGTTACTCTTTCATGCCAAAACTATAAAAATATTATAAATGCGAAAGTAATTGTATCTGTTTGTCTGTTAATATTTCACGCCAAAACTACTGAACGGATTTGAATGAAATTTGGTTAACATATATGGTCTAGACCCTGAGAAAGAACATAGGCTACTTTTTATCCCGGAATTCTCACGGGAAAACTTTTAAAGGCGAAGCGAAGCTCGCGGGTACAGCTAGTTTACTCATAAACAGAAAAGGCTAGCTTAATATTAATATTTTGACTAACAATTTTCGACATGTTTTACTAATTCACTATGGATGTTATATCTGAAAATAGATGTTTAATAATAATAATAATTAATGACGCTGATATTGAAGTGCATTTAAACGTAAATATAGTGATCAAATTTAAATTAAACGTATAAAAAAATGTGGGTCATTTGGTCTTGGCATTTTGTAGGTTGAACTTTTTCATTGTTCTCGAGTGTATTGGATATTGTTTGTAAAACTATACTGTTGTTATCTTGAAGCGTCTGTAGTCGAGCTGGCTTCAGTGATCGTAACTGATCACTGTGGTTAAGCAACAACTGTCACGGTCAGCCATTGAATCGGTGACCGACTTCAAGTGGCTATTTTTGGACGCTTCCGTGCTTCAGACGGTACGTTAAGCCGTGGGTCTCGGTTGCTGCTTTGGCAGCAGTCGTTAAGCCTAGTCTGAGGCGTTCAGGCAGCTTGAAAACATCTGACAGTCAGGTTGCCCACTTACCCGACAACTTCAGTGCATTTTTCTCATTCAAAAACGGCGATACGGCTAACTACCTATCACATGAGTACAAATGTACAGCGAAAAGCTACCCCTTCGGGTATTACAGTCGTATGTAAATGTAAAAACATAATATAGGTATGTACTTTTAAGTTCTTATTACATTTCCCAAATTAAAGATTCTAACTGCTTCTTGAATCGCAAGAAAATGGCGGCCATTTTCACATGTACGGCGCGAACGGAATTTTAATTAATCTCAGTTCAGAATGTGAAGTTTGAATTAACTGGCGCTAAGATTAGGCTGGCGTTGAAGGCGTAACCGACACTGGAAAAAGAGATGTGTAACTAGAACATACGTTACATAATCTTCACATAAAAAACCGTTTATTTATTTGTAATAATAACCTTCAATTTTTAGGCTTAATAAAGCCCGTAGATTAAATACACTAATACTGTTGAAATTTCTAAATATACCTGTTGCACATTATTTATTTAAATCTAACTGTACAATCCCGGGGATCACATAGTCTTTTTTACTTCCCTGTAGCTTGGAAAACTCTTTTAACATTTGAACGCGTCATTTTTTTAAAGGTTTTATGTACCTCTAGTTAGATAATATTATGGACCTCTAGTTACTTCTAGTTAGACCAAATACCACTTCTCTTCTTTTCTATGTTATTTTCTCGTTAAAACTACTATCGTAGATCACTCGGCAATAAGTGAGGGAGGCAGGTAAGATGTTCGAAGTACGTAATGGATAACCTAGGTTGTCTAGAAAACTAGGACAGGAAATATTGAAAATGTAAGGAACCAAACATATGCCTAAAGATATATGTACTCGCGTAATAATAATTATTATTCAACCTGCCATTTCCATTCCATACGACACTGGAACTTTTTTTTTGTAATGTTGTGTATCCAAACCATATCAAGAGTCGAAACTATTCAAAAACCTTCCAGTCTTACTGCCAGTTTCTATAACTATATCTACCGATGACTGGTTACTTTCATACTATTTTGACACGTTAAAAGTTAAAACCTGTCAAAATCGTATGAAAGTAACTACCAGTCATCGGTAGATAGAGTAAGGCCCGGGTCTCCTATTTACGCCGTAGGTCGCTTCCAGCGTCACGCCGTAGGCCGCGTCACGATGCTTACTATAGAAATGTACTGATGCGGTCTCCCTCACACGCCGACGTTGGCGCGTAGACGTAGTGAGCATCGTGACGCGGCCTACGGCGTGACGCTGGACGCGATCTACGGCGCGTAATAGGAGACCCGGGCCTTAGAAAATAGAAACTGGCAGTAAGAAAATTCCCGCTTGTTTTGTGCGCTACGCAGCGTATTGTGTAAAATCGTAAATGTTGCACCCATGTGGTGTGGGTGAGTATCACATGTATGTGTGTGTGGATAGTCTGTGTGGCGGCTCGTATGTGGCTCGTATACTCTGGTCACAGATTAGAAACTTTCCAATTAAGTGTCAAAGAGGATGTTTATGTTGGTTCACTATGTGTTGCCAAGCGCGTATTTAGGACGATGCAACGGTAACAAACATCAGCAAGGAACATTAAGTAATTACTGGTGTAAAGTTACTTCCAATGTACGCACATGGACAGTTTTCACTTCATATGACGATGTTGATAATATATGTGTGATTGGTGTAAATAAAGATTCGAAAGCCAAAATATAACTTCAACAAATCACCTCACCCACAAATAACGATTTTATGATAACATGATAACAAATAAATAAAATAAATAAATAAATATGTGGGGACATCTCACACACGGCCATCCGACCCCAAGCTAGGCAGAACCTGTGTTATGGGTGTCGGACAGCTGATATATCTACCCAAATACATAGATAGATACATACTAAATATAAATATCAACATCCAAGACCCGAGTACAAATATCTGTCTTTAAACAAATATCTGCCCCAGCCGAGAATCGAACCCGGGACCTTCGGCATAGTAGTCAGGGTCACTAACCACTTCGCCATTCGGTCGTCGAAAATAACACACTTTCGCAAGATGCAATATACCATTTTTGGGCAGAATTAACTTAAATATTTTTAGCGATAATCAATTGAGATTAAGAAATATGATGGGAAAATGCTTGAGCTCAATAAAAAATTGACTAAGCACAATACTGGCAAGATGTGTGGCAGAGCGGTGGTAGCTCAGTCGGGTAAGCGCCCGCTTCTCACGCAAGAGATGCGGGTTCGAATCCCGGCGCTGACATGTACCTACCAATGAGTTCTTTTAACTTAAGTACAATGTATACCATCGCTCGTACGGTGAAGGAAAACATCGTGAGGAAACCTGCATATCTAGATTAAGCACATCTAGATATGTGAACCCACCAACCCGCAGTGGACCAGCGTGGTGAGAAATGGTCCAAGCTTAGGAAGGCAGTTTAGACCTTGGGGATATGCACAAAGGTTCCACTCGAGAGAGCCAGGTGCAGGTATTTACACCCCCACAGAGAATAGAATAGAATAGAATACTGGCAAGAACTGGGTGCAGCAATTCACCTGTGCCTACCCTGCAAGGCGCGGTTAAAATTATACGGTGGATTTATTATTTAAAACTACACTGTAAAGTGAATGTGCATAGAGTTTAATCTGAGAGAAGTCAGAAGTTTTTCTCTCTTTTAATACTTTTTACAATTCAATGAGCTTTTAGAGCTTTCACAGCTTGGGGAGGGCTTAAAATGTGGTGTAAATGAAACCGCTTGGAAACGAAACGGATTTTAAATTGTATGCTATTGGATTTTAAAATGAAATTATGTTATCAAATTTATTTTTTATATGTATTTTAGCCCTGTACGGGACTGTTTTGAATTGTGAACTGTTCTTAACCCCCGAAGTAAAGAGAGGTGTTATAGGAAGAGTAATTCTGTGCCTGTCTATCGTACGGATAAGATCTCGTTTTGAGATGTCGTTGGGCCTAATTCCGGCCATTTCTCAACGAGTTTTTTTTTGGATTTATGTAAC
Source organism: Plutella xylostella (assembly GCF_932276165.1). NCBI lineage: Eukaryota > Metazoa > Arthropoda > Insecta > Lepidoptera > Plutellidae > Plutella > Plutella xylostella. The sequence continues at coordinate 6,955,441 of NC_064000.1, read as the reverse complement.
ATTCTGTTAAAAACCTCTTAATTGATTTAACGTAATAAGTAAATAAAGTCAGTATCGGAAACTCCATTTCCAAGGATGTTCAGGAAGAAAAAAAAAGCACCAAATACATTTATCCCAAGCAAAGAGATAGACGATGAAAACACACACACACATACACAGAAACAAACACACGCACACATATACACTTAAACGGATTATACTCTGTGAAAGCTCGCGTATGTGTCACGTAAATTTAATAAGCTTCAAGGAAAATGTACCTTTAAAAGTAGCTTAAATCAGTAGAATGAGATCGGGTTGAGAAAAAAATGCTTCAAGTTGCTAACGGAAGTACATACACCCACGAGCTTTGAAAAAGCTCCAGTGAAAATAGCACGAAATTACTCCTAAACGGAAAAGAGCAGCTTAATGTTATCTTCAATATTGAAGTACATTTAACAGCGCATCAGATTACTACCAACTAAAAAGGTAAGATTATCAGATTAACAGATTATCATAATTTATCCAACTACTACCGGCTACCTGTCTAAGGGTGCTTACGAGTACATAGAGAGACTGGGTTCCCTATATCTACCCGTACCGGTAACCTGCTGTTTATCTTTCTGCGACTGCGCTAGAGCATTTCCCGGTTTTAAATCTCTCAGTGAGCGATACCTAATCAAGTTACCGGTACGGGTAGATACAAGGAATCCGATTCTTTATATAAGCACCCTAAGTTCGTGTCTCGTCAGTCCATGACGCCGGTATATTGTCAGTGTTACCTAAATCACTTTTTACCCCACACATTTCACGTTCAAACCCAATATATTTTCGTTTCCATCGCCTGAAAGTAAAAACTCTATTTGTTGTTTCATCCGTGCCATAAATTTGGCCACTTTAAGCCCCTTTTTGTCGCGGGTAAAGGCTTAAAAACGATACTAGGTATCCACTTTTACTTCAAACAAAAAAGAACATGAATAAGTGTGAAGCGGAAACACTCGTAGTGAGAGTGGGCATGTAAGTTGAGATTTTTGAAGTTACTTTTATCCACAAACTCTGACATACAGGATGGAATTTTATAATTATACCTACCCTATGTTATCATGATACCCTTCATAGATAATATACGAAGCATGACTCACGCTTAGCTATAATTTGTTACACTTTCACACCATATTTGCATAATTGCATACTCGCCTACCGAATCTGTGCAAAATTGAATATTCGTTGGACCGCCACAAAAACATTCAAATTTAAATTTCAGATTTAACTCTTGTGCTACTCGTACTGTGAGTAGAATTCGAATGCGAAGTTTTTGTTCCGTTATTTCTTTATTCCGAACTTTTTTAGTTTTCGTTTGTTTGAAAACTACTTAGTCTCGATGTAACGCCGCCAGATCTTTCTGAGGACCTTGTTTACCCTATACTATAAGATTCATTTTATTTATTAAGAAGTCCCGCCGGAAAAAAGGGTTGTTAAAGATATATGTGTGTCTATGTGTGGGTGTGTGTGTGTGTGTCTTTCTGTGGTGACTGGTGACGTAGCTCCCAAACGGCTGTACCTTTTTCGATTTTCGTTTTCTTATATTAAGATCGTGGGTAGTATTACTTCAAGTGTTACTAGCTATATATTATCAAAATCAGCTCAGCTGTTCAAAAGTTATGAGACTGTTACTGTTCAATGTACGTGTTTATTGACGTTGGTTAGGTTACTATAGTATCAACTCTTCATCGTCATCAGTAGTCAACAATAGTCCACTGCTGATAGGCCTCTCCCGAGGAATGCCACAACCATCATATGTATTGATCTTACATTTTGTATTGTATTAAGAACTTGTATTGTACCTTTAGATACCTACATAATACCTACCTACTTAACTATGAATGGCAACCATGAGTGATGTGTGCCCATTCAAACCTTAATAGGTTTAAGAGCACTGTATATATTATTAAGAAATATTATAAATAAATGAACAATAAACAATAAACAAACAATAAACAATCAAGCGATTCATTCTTTCGCGTTCCTCATCATAAAATCACAAAAACTTAGGTTCAATAATATGTATATTGAGCAGCCAAAATCATTATCACAATATTACCAAATTTATTAATTTGAAATTAGAATTCGTATTAAGCTACGTACAGACCGGCCCAACGAACGCCCAACAAACGCCCAACGATGGATATTTATCATACATAATAGGGCAGATTGTAGCAACGAAGGTCAACGATGCCGGTCTGTACGCATCTTTTGATGAAGCAAATAATAATGAATTGAAGTCACAAGTATGCGAGGTTAGAGCGCCAAAATTACATAACTTTTTTTTTTTTTGTGCCGAGGTCGGAAATTCAGATCCGGCGTTTAAGCACCCTCATAAGTAAAAAGAGGATGTTAGAGGAGTTAAAGGAAGTTGGTGAATTATCTTCAGACATCAATTTGACTGTCATCGTACATGAATTATATAGATATTTGTACTTTGAATTATTTGTACGGAAATATGTGAAATATGTGATGGCCGTTTCTTTATAAAATCCTAAGAAAACTCTCGTTTGCTATTTTTCTCTTTTTGTTCTACATGAAACAATAAGTGCAGCCAATATCTGCCTACCCATCAAGGGAGTACCGCAGTACAACACGCAGCATCTGTAAGGGAAATATGTACTTTGCTCCTAATATCCTCATTAAAGTAATACCTAAAACATACTCTATTCTACTCGTAATTGAAATCTTTCCTTTATTTATTAATGCTAAAAGCAGATATTTAGTCAAGAACTGGAAACAGTATAAGCTTGCGTATTACCGCCGCCGGCCATTTAGCGAAACCGACACACCGAGGTTTAACCGTAACACATTAATTTGTGTGATTGCTCCGCGGCTTACCCGTAACATGGCCAGATTTCATTTGTATCCACAGTGTGGATCCCGCACTAGGAAAAGTTTAATTAAACTGTTTGATTAAAATGTTTTTTTTTTTAATGAAAGCTTTGTTTTTGTGATTATTAACAGCTCTTACTAATTTTAGTAGAAAGTTAAGTATAATTAGGTATTAAATAAATTCCTATAAGTATCCTATAGACTATTTATTAATGGTCTTACAGGGTGTCCGTGTATTATGTAGGTACCAAACAAAACGGTGTCACTCAGCATCAGCAGTTCTTTTTAAATACACTCATGGGCAAAGGAACAGTTAAACTTACAAAATGCAGACACCAAATGGCATCATTTTTTTAAACATTTAATAGGAAATTTGAACAAAATATTTATGTTTTTGGTTGGTATTGGTAATATTCTGATGCGCTGATAAATACACTTGAATATTGCAGAAGGGTCATTAAGTTAATTTTTTCCGTTTCGGTGTAAATCGGTGATTTTCTGAATGGAACTTTTTCATTGCCCGTGAGTGTACATTTCGTTTTACAGGTTTTGGAAATTCTTAAAAAAAAAATACACACTCCGCGTTAAAAGTCACGTAACCAACACAATTACTGACAAAATTCCCCCCTACAGTGGGACCAATGACAAAGGAATAAAGAGAGGACTTGGCATAAAAATCGGTACTTAAAAATATATCGTCGTCTCTTTTTAACTTATTGGTGTTATCCTACGTAAAAAAGGACAACAGTAGTTTTGTCTTTGCCTAAAATTACAACATTGCGACCGGTCGCCATGTTGATTGACATCCAAACACAAGGTACTTCAGCTGTCAAACAATTTGTTTGTTTACATTTTTCAAGAAAAAAACCGCCATTTTAATTGAAACCAAAGTTTAGGTAGGCGCATTTTTTTCGTGGATATGCCATGTCCTCTCTTTATTCCTTTGTCAATGAGTGGGACGGACATGCGAACTCGGACAGATGCGGGTTGACTGCATTCAATTCGTCCATTTCAACCATAAAGTTCCATTTACACTGGCATTTAAAGCTCGGTTCCCACGGTGCGTGATTCTGCAGACTGCAGGGCGTTAGCGGATATGTGTTTATACAGGGTGTTGCAAAAAGGGTATACTAAGCCGAAACCTACATGTGCAGCATGTTATATCTAAGCCCAAAACTTAAATCAGAATTTGAAAATTCGCGAAAAAAAAAATTCATTTTCCATAGAAACTTTGTTGGTCACGTGACTTTTACTATGGAAAAAAATATTTTTTTCGCGAATTTCCAAATTCTGATTTCAGTTTCGGGCTTAGATATAAAATGCTGCACATGTAGGTTTCGGCTTAGTATACCAATTTTGCAACACCCTGTATATCTGTGTTTAGGTAAATATTTATTATACAGGGTGTTGCAAAAAGGGTTTTCTGAGCTGAAACCAGCATGTTCAGTATGTTATATCTAAGCCAGAATCTGAAATCAGAATTTCAAAATTCGTGAAAAAAAAAACATTTTCCATAGAACCTTAGTTGGTCACGTTTCTTTTTTATTATGGAGAATGTTTACCCTTTTTGCAACACCCTGTATTATGTGGTTCAGTAGTTATTGCTGGAAATGTATATTAAAATTTTACCTAGTCCTTTGTTTATGATTGAAACAGCTTCTATGGTTGTAACGTCTATTAGCACACGTTATCGTTATTGCACTTGTACAGAAAATGAAGTTAGGAGAACTTTAGATAAGGTCTTTCTATTTTTAATTACTTAAATTATGTGGAGCCTAATGTAACGTTGACACAGACGATGTGACAGAGAGATAGCACACCTTTTAAAAAACTGATTGGATAGGAGTGGTCCCAGTGACAGAGCTGGGTCTACTATGCCTCGAAAGCAGTCAACAACAACAGATGATCAATCAGATTCTAAATTCCCCAGATTTTGTAGTACCAAGCTGAAAATCCTTATCAAACGTTCGTACTGATTTTTAACCCCCGACATAAAAAGAGGGGAGTTATAAGTTTAACGTGTCTGTGTATCTATGTATCGGACTGTGGTAGCGTAGCTTCCAAATGGGTGAAGCGATTTTTTTTAATTTTTTTATGTCATCTGCTTCTGTGATTCTGCTAACACGCACAATAGGCGCAAAACTCCCCGTGATCTACCTATGCGGGATCTTCAGTGTCCATCCGTAGTATTACGTACCGTCGGAATGCAGCCTAAACCATTACGGCTGCGGGCGACGCTCGTGGCACCAGTGATATACAGCCTGGCGTTAGAACGGTAATTCGCCGTTAAAATAAAGCCCCGACTTATCTGTATGAGGTCAGGGCAGAAAATAATCATTTCAACGGTATTACGCTATTTTTCATCATTTATAAATCATTTAAAACCGCAGACACTGGCACTGGAGAAAAGGAGCTCGTAAAGTTTGAACATGGAACGGCTGAACCTATTTTGATTAAAAGTCAATAACGACAAGTGGGTGATAAAATGTAGGCAAGAACAACGCGGACTTGGGTATGATTTTAGGTATGATAAATATAGGGTCACCTCATACTTTAATTCGAACCCATGCTAAGTGACTGAAACTTTAAAACTAAATAATAAAAAACAACGTTATTACTTTCAAAATGCTAAGAAAACCCCAAAGGTTGCCTGGAAGAGATCGCTTTTAGCGATAAGGCCGCCTATTGTGCTTAATCCTTCTTTGTTATGTAATGTATGTTGTGTGTTTTTTCAATAAAGTTGTATTGTATTGTATTGTTTTGTTTTGAAAAACAAAGACACTTAGATGTAGCCTTAATTTCACGGCCCATTATTTTATTGTATTCCTTTACGATCACGTGTTGACTGAAAGGGTGGTAAATATAGATGTCCAATTTGCTAATGTGTCCACTGGTTGGGTGTAAGACTGTTTTAAAGTTTATATCGTCAGGTAGGTATGCGGGCACTTTCCGTAGTTCCGCCATTAGACTAATTGTGTTTACGAAGCGTTCTCAATTTCGTCACCATTGTCGAGAAAGTTATTGTTTCGTGTTTTAGGAATGACATTATTTTGTTCAGTTCTATTTAGAGGTACTTAAGTAACTTCAGAGGAGTAACTTTATTGTGTAATGTGTAGGTGTCGATGATATAATTAAAAAGTTACTTAAAATGCACCGTTTCACTTATTATGCAGTGCAGAATGCGGCGTCAGGTAGCTTCTTCCGCATAGGAGTAATTTGGTGCTATTTTCACTGGAACTTTTTCATGAAATCAATCAAATCAAATATTCTCGTCTACGTATTGCGCGCAGTCTCACGCGCGCAGCGGCCGCGGCAGGTGGCGCTATCTCAAACTCTTACGAAGCGTAGTAGTAATTATTTAATTATCTCATTCTAATTCTGTAAAAAGTGAAACTTAATGGTTAAATCATAAACCATGACGTCTTCCGTGGAAAAATTGATAATTAACGAACTGTTATGCTTCGTCCAGTGCAAAATACATGTGATAGACGTCATTAGCCTGACGCAAATTTGTGAATCCAACTTTAAGTTACTGGAAATCGAGGAGGCAGCTAAGGTGCTTGCCGAGGCTGGTGGCATCCGTACCTCGAGAAGAGGAGAAGGAAGAAGTAAGCGGTTATTGCAAGATATAATCGCAGTATTTCAAGAAAAAGACACCACGGCGCTTCCAACGTTCGTGGCCAAGGATCTACACCGCCTTCCCCCTGTTTATTTTGACCACATCGACGCCACCAGCCTCTTGAAATATATACTGATAATAAAACAAGATTTGCTGCGCATTAAGACTGACTACGTGACGACTGCAAGTATCGCAGAACTTCAAGAAAAAACAGCCGAGCTCCAAACGGCTGTAAGCAACTTGCAGCCTGATAAAGAACACCAGGAACGGACATCATTAGAAAGATCAGAGCAGCTTATAAATCAAGATAAATCAAAATCTGAAAAGCTAAATAACTTTGTACAATATCCACAAAAAGAGGGTAAGCGTAAACAACGCCATCGTCGTTCTTCGAATTCAACCGTTGCCGCGGCGACATCGCGAGCGCCACCTGCCGGCCGCGGCAAGCCGGCGTGGGAGGTCAACGAAATCAAGGCCAATCAGCTGACGCGGTCGCTGTCAAGTGACGTCACCGCCCCCTGCAGCCGCAGCCGCTCCAACGACCGGTCGGCGTGCGATCGCTTGAACAGCACATTGATAAACTGTAATAATACTAATATTGACGAAACAATTGTGAATCAAGATTCCGACAACAACAGCTTTGAAACTGTTGTAAACAAGAAGAAGCAACATAGAAAAACAAGGAAAATTGTGAACCAACAAGGAAAAGCTGCCCTTACTTCAAACGTGATAAAAGTTGCGCCAAGACTATCTTATTTATTTGTGACAAGGTTTCGTGTAAACACAACGGCCGAGAACATTATTGACTTCATAAAGGAGAGTGGAAATCAAGTGATAAACGAAGAAAAAATTGAACAGTTTCATCAGAGTAATTTTTCATCATTTAAAATTACAATCGAGCAGACACAGGAATCAATATTTATGAGTGAAGAGTTTTGGCCAGCCGGTATAGAATACAGACGCTATACACTCAAACGGATTTACAACAAGACAAACAGCAACAACAACAACAACAATGAACAGCATTAGTATGGCCTCCTTCAACTGTGAATCCATTAAGAGAGCACACCAGCACGTACGAGAGCTCTGTAAAACCAATGACTTCATTGCCCTGCAAGAACACTGGCTCCTGCCACATGAGCTGGACTACATAAATACGATTGATGCAGAATTTGCATATAGTGGCTCTTCTGCTGTTGACACTTCAGCGGGGCCCTTAAAGGGCCGCCCCTATGGAGGCGTCGCGGTCCTGTGGAGGAAAACGCGCTTCAGGAACGTCACCCCGCTGGACACAGGGTCCAAGCGGGTAGCTGCGGTACGAGTGGAGGTGGCTGACAGAAGCTTCATTGTGCTGTCCGTGTACATGCCGTGTGATAGTGATGTCAACCTTCCGTTGTTTACTGAGTGCCTAGGAGTGATTAGTGCAATAGTAGAGGGTAGTGATATAGAATGCATAGTAGCCCTCGGTGATTTTAACGCAAACTTCTTGAAAAAAGAATCCTTATTTGCCCGTGAGCTCCTTGAATACTGCCGTGATCAACGATGGCAATGTGCGGACTTATCTGTGTTAGGTGAGGACTCCAATACGTTTACATATCGCAGTGCGTCGCATGGGACAATAAGCTGGCTTGATCACTGTGTTGTGACGGCGGCGGCTATGGACTTAATAACTAAAGTAAGTGTTGATAATAATGTTAACTGGTCAGACCATTATCCACTTATAATCGATTTTGACATAAATTCTGTAGTACCAAAAATTAACTTAAAATGTAACACAATTAATAAAATACTATGGGGAAATAGGGTTCCTTCCCAGATAGACAAGTACAATGAGTTAGTTATAAATTCCTTACAATTTATCTCTGATCCAAATTTTTTATGTACAGGTAAAACCTGTAATAATTTAGAACATTGTAATCTGATTAATACCTACTATGATAGCCTGGTGAAGTGTCTGAGTAATGCTGCTATTGACTCACACAGGGGGGCTGATGTTAAAAAGAAACAACAAGTTATAGGATGGAACTACCATGTGAAAAATAGTCATTCGTTGGCTAAAATAGCCCACAATGCATGGATTTTTTATGGATGTCCGAGCTCTGGCCCTTTTTATAATAACATGAATAATACACGGAAAGAATTCAAAAACAAATTAAAATGGTGCCAAAGGAATGAGGATAAGATAAAAATGGACATAATTGCTTTTAATAGGCACAACAAGGACTTTGGTAAATTCTGGAAACAAACAAATAAGTTAAAGTATAAAACAAGCCTCCCTGTGTCAGTGAATGGCAGTCATGATGAATCTGAAATTGCTAGTATGTTTATTGGTCAATTTAAGGTTGATAATTTGGAATGTAAGAACTGTAAGAGTGACTGTGCCCGTCGTGGCGCGGCATGCCCGTCTCAGGGCACGGCTACACCGCCGCCGGCCGGCCCGTGGTCGCCGCCCGCTCCGCTGGGCGGGCGGGTAGCACGGGACGAGCCATCTGAGCCCGAATCACGTGACACACAGATGCTACACGTCACGGCTGACCAAGTGCGTAAATGTGTTGTTTCTATGAAGCGTGGCAAGTCTCCGGGCCATGACGGGCTCAGCATTGAGCATGTTCTATATGGAGGTTCATTCATTTGTGAGAAACTCGCCGTCCTCTTGAATGCGTGCATTGATCATAGTTACTTACCTATGAATTTTATGAAAACAACTGTAGTGCCGATTGTAAAAAATAGAACTGGTGACCTCTCAAGTCTATCAAATTATCGTCCAATATCATTGGCTACAATTTTTTCAAAAATTTGATTAATTAGTCATCACTTGAGTGAAGAAAATATGCCTATAAACGAAGCTCAGTTTGGTTTTCGTAGCAAATTGTCAACTGACCTGGCAATTTTTGCACTTAAAAATACTGTTAAATACTATACTGCTCGTAAAACGCCAATTTATGCTTGTTTTCTAGATTTGAGCAAAGCCTTTGATACGATAAGTTATCATAAGTTATGGTGTAAATTAAGAAGTACTAATGTTCCATGTAAGATAACAAATCTATTACAGTATTGGTATGGAAATCAGAGAAACCATGTTAGATGGGGAAGTGCCATTTCAGAAGAATATAAGCTATCTTGTGGAGTGAGACAGGGGGGTCTGACCTCCACGAGTCTTTTCAACCTCTATGTAAATGGTTTGATTGAGGAACTCAGCAGCATGAGGATTGGGTGCCATATAGGGGGCAAATGCATAAATAATTTAAGCTATGCGGATGATATGGTGCTGCTGAGTCCCTCTGTCTCAGGACTGGGCAGGCTCTTGGAGGTCTGTGAGCGCTATGCGACTGACCATAGTCTTGTGTATAATGTAAATAAAACGGAAATCGTTGTTTTTCAATCTAAAAACGAGTCTACTTGTAGTCCTTGTCTCAATATGTATGGAATTCCATTGAAGGTTGTACAAAAATTTAAATATTTAGGACACCTCCTCACTAACAACTTAAAAGATAATGATGATCTTGAACGTCAAAGGCGTTTATTAGCAATGAAAAGTAATATGTTAGTGTTAGAAACATTATTTAATATAGATGTCGTTTCCCTTAGTAAACCATTTTTGTGTTTTATAAAATTAAAGATGTCTACTTAATACATTTAGTAATTAACTTGTGAATTTATATTATGATTTAATAAGCATTTTATGTAAAGTAATTAATATATTTTTCGTAATGCATGGTTGAATTATCCGTTTAATTTGATAAGAGATATAGCTTAAATAATCATAAATTAAAACTACCTAAATTCATATTTTATTATTTGTTCAATTTACAAAGTGATTCTCAATTTATTTGACTAAGATTCTATTTTTGTAATTTTGCCGGAAGTAGCGACTGACCGCGTGGGCAAGATGGCGGGAATTTGACTTGAACGCCATATTGCCCGGACTCAGCAGTCGGCTACAGTCGGTGAGATAGACAAGACGTGTAAAGTGAAATAAAAGTGATTTGGACTTTCAACTGTAAGTACATGCATTTTATTTTTAAAATTCGAATCCTAATGTCCAGGCCAGTACATTTACTTAAAATTCATGGTAGACGCATAGTCTCCTACAGTTCAGAAGTGGGATAGTGTACCTGAGACCCATGGTAAAATTTTCTTTATATATTTTTTTTTTCTTTTCACATCTACCTTCTTTTGCTTTAATTTATTTTCTGATTGGCTAATCCTAAATTATTACACCTGCTTATAATGTTAAATATTCCGGTAATATACTGGTAAACTGGTACTGTCATCATCGTCACGACCCATCACGTCCCCACTGCTGGGACACGGGTCTCCTTCCAATGAAGGAAGGGCTTTTGGCTTTTGCTTTTTAGGCCTAGTCCACCACGCCTGTATAGTGCGGATTAGTGGATACTGGTGTCCTTCATTATATTTAATTTTTTTCAATCAATCTGATTGAATTTAAACGTTAGCCAAATGATTAAGTGATGTTACATAACTTCTATTAATTTACTTTAGCTTCCATTAAATGATATTAACTCATATTACCTCACATTAATTTAAATTAACTTTGCATTGATTTACATTAAGCTTCATTAATTTACATTAAACTTCATTAAAGTTACATTAATTTTCATTAATTTACATTAATTTACATTAATTTTCATTAATTTTCATTAAAATTCATTAATTTTCATTAAATGTCATTATTTACGCTGACATTGCATTTTGACCCTGTATACATAAATGTTTTGTCTATGTGTGCCTTGACAGTAGGTGTGCATTCTGGTCTTTACATAGTCTACGCGGTACACTTATTGTTGACAGGCCAAATGGAGGATGGAGATGCAGTGCCGTACTCTCCGACACGGACCTCGCGTTCTGGGTCGGTGCGCTCCGCCATCCTCGCACCGCGTGCTCCGCTTGTCAGCCAAGATCGAGCTAAGCGACGTATGTGCGGTGAAGAGAGAGATGAAGAAAGCAGCCTACGTGATCGCGGACCTTCGCGTGCTGGCGTGGACCACCTCCGTTCGCGTAGCCGTGTCCGAGGACCCCCATGTGCTGACATGGACCAACTTCGCTCCCGTAGTCGTGACCGTGGCCCCACGCGAGCTGCCATGGACCATCGCCACTCACGCAGCCGTGGCCGCGGAATCTCGCGTGCTGGCGGGAACCGTGGCCGCTCGCGTAGCCGTGACAGCGGTACCTCACATACTGGCGTGGATTACCGCCGCTCACGCAGCCGTGGCCCCGGATCTTCGCGTGCTGGCGGGAACCATCACCGCTCGCGAGACCGTGACTGCGGTCCCTCACGTGCTGGCGTGGATCACCGCCGCTCACGCAGCCGTGACCCCGGATCCTCGCGTGCTGGCGGGAACCATCGCCGCTCGCGAGACCGTGACTGTGGTCCCTCACGTGCTGGCGTGGATCACCGCCGCTCGTGCAGCCGTGGCCGCGGATCCTCGCGTGCTGGCGGAAACCATCGCCGCTCGCGAGACCGTGACTGCGGTCCCTCACGTGCTGGCGTGGATCACCGCCGCTCGCACAGTCGAAGCCCCAGATCCTCGCGTGCTGGTGGGAACCATCGCCGCTCGCGAGGCCGTGACAGCTGTCCCTCGCGTGCTGGCGTGAATCACGCCCGCTCACGCAGCCATGACCCCGGATCTCCGTGTGCTGGCGAGGACCACTGCCGCTCGCGATGCCGTGAACGCAGCCCCTCGCGTTCCGGCGTGAACCATCGCTCACGCAGACGCGACCATGGCCCCTCGCGTGCTGACGTGGACCGCAACTCAGAAGAACTCCTTACCAGTAAGTCAGAAGGCCTTTCACAACTATTATCCTTGCTTAAATCTGTTAATCGTAATGATACTTTGGATAGGTTGAGCTCCGTGCATAACACTGTGCCAGAATTTGATCCTAGCAAAAAAGAACAGACGATGTCGATGTGGCTCCATAAAGTAAATGAGTGTTCTTCGATCTACGGTTGGTCTGAGAAACAAATTGTACACTACGCTCTACCCAAGTTACGTGGTGTAGCTCAACGATGGTACGAAGGCTTATCATCTGTTCTTTTTACCTGGGAAGAGTGGCAATCGAAATTGCTGCAAGCATTTCCGTCTGATGAAAATTATGGCCAAATGTTAAGTGACATGTTAGCTAAGCGAGCCCGTTACACAGATTCGTTAGAGGACTATTTTTATGATAAAGTTGCTCTAATAAATAGGTGTGGTATATCTGGCAAACGGGCCGTTGAGTGTATTCTCCACGGTATTGATGACCGATCTGTAAGACTAGGTGCGGAAGCCGTCCAGTTCGACGACCCGAACAAGTTGTTGCCGTACCTACGAAATGCAAAATCTGCTAGACCGAATGGTGATCGCAAACTTGTTAAAGGTCCTATACCCAAAAATTCTGATCTTCAAACACGTCCTGTTTCTAGAGCAGTACGTTGTCTCAACTGTAAAAAGGATGGGCACACAGTTTCAGAGTGCAGGCTACCTATAAAAAAATGTGGCAAGTGCTCGCGCGTAGGCCATGAAACGGAGCAATGCTATGCAAAAACTGTAGCAGCCCCTGATAAGACAGTTATGAAGATATCTGACTGCATTGAGACAATTGAGGAGCTACCCAAAAGGATAAAGGACGTAAGCAAGAAGTTTAATAAAGTTGCATTGATAAATGGAGTAACATTTGATGCTTTTATTGACTTCGGTAGTGAATGCACAATGATGAAACTTTCAGAGTTCCGTAAAATTTACTCTGAATTTGATACTACGAATTTGCCATTATTAAAAGGATTCGGCAATTCAGTGGTGCAAGCCATCGGAAAGCGTCAAGTGCAAGTCCTAATCGATTCAGTAGCGGCAGATGTAGAGCTCATAGTCGTCCCAGACAATGCCATGCATGTTCCACTTCTAGTAGGACAGACTTTCACAGAACAGCCGCATATAGTGATCACAAAAACCAGTGACTACTTGGAAATCGCGCAACCAATAAACTTAGAAGCTAGTCACAGCAAAGTACACCTGTTTAGCAAGGCTGACTATGTCATCTCTGGGTTGACAATCATTGATGTCTACGCTAGCCCATCTTATACAGGGGATGTGTATCTTGACGAAACAGGTCCTCGGTTTAAAAATGGAGCTCAGTATACCGTTTTATCTGGTTTATTTAGCCTGGATAATAATGGAGTCGGGCAGATAGTAATTAACAACCAGTCTACTGTCCCCCTCGTTCTTGAAAAAGACTTCCTTATAATTCGTGGGCGTGAAGCTAGGGAGGAGGTAGTCTCAAAGGTTTTAAACGTAAGAGCACATTCTGATGACAGTTTGGAGGCAGTTGATGCATCAGCTCTAAATATTGACGAGTCACTATCTCCAGAGAACAGGACTCGCTTGTTGACATTGTTGCAAAAATATCGGCGGTGTATAGCTGCTAACCTATCTGAGTTAGGATGCACTTCCGCTGGCGAGATGTCGATAGAGTTGCATGACCCCCAGCCGGTAGTATACCGTCCCTATAGGCTGGCGATTAAGGAAAAGGAGAAGGTTCGGGATATGATCACAGATCTCCTTGATAACGACGTGATCCGACCTTCAACTTCAGCGTATGCCAGTCCTATTGTTCTGGTCAGGAAAAAGAGTGGCGAATTCAGGCTCTGCATTGATTATCGAGCCCTTAACAAGAAGACCATCAAAGAAAACTACCCGATGCCCTTGATTGATGATCAGTTGGACGTTTTGGCCGGGAACCAATTCTATACCACATTGGACTTGGCTTCCGGCTACTACCAGATTGGCATCCGCGAGAGTGATAAATACAAGACGGCATTTGTTACGCCGGATGGGCATTTTGAGTTTAACAGAATGCCCTTCGGCCTAGCAAATGCCCCTGCAACCTTCCAACGCATCATGAATCAGGTGCTGGGTACTGCACGACACAAAGAAGCTCTAGCATATTTGGATGATGTTATCATACCATCGAAGGATATTGAAGAGGGTATGGCTAGGCTGGAATCAGTGCTAGAGCTATTTTTAAACGCAGGCCTTACCCTTAACCTGTCAAAATGTTTTTTCTTTGGTCGTAAAGTGGATTATCTTGGATTTGAGGTATCTGCCGAAGGAATCCGTCCTGGGTCAAGAAAAATAGAGGCTGTTGAACGATTTCCTACTCCGGAAAACCAGCATAATGTCCGACAGTTTCTCGGCCTTGCCAGCTTCTTTAGAAGGTTTGTTCCAGGGTTTTCTGTAATAGCCAAGCCAATGACGCAACTTTTAAAGAAAGATGCTAAGTGGGTCTGGGGCCCCGAACAAGAAACTGCGTTTAGGTCATTACAGAAGGCATTAGCAGAAAAACCCACACTCGCATTATACAACCCCCAGGCAGAAACAGAGCTCCATACGGATGCCTGTAAGATAGGCGTGGCGGGTATTCTCTTACAAAGAGACAGGGAAAATGTTCTGAAGCCTATTGCATACTTCAGTAGGCAGACAACGCCGGAAGAACAAAATTATTCTTCTTACGACCTAGAGACACTTGCTGTGGTTTCATCATTGCAAAAATTTCGGGTCTACCTGATAGGTGTACCTTTCACAATCGTAACTGATTGCAATTCCTTGCGAGCAACCTTCCAAAAAAGGGATATGCTACCGCGCGTAGCCCGCTGGTGGGAACAGATGCAGGAATACAATTTTTGCATAGAGTACAGACCCGGCAAATCCATGGCTCATGTCGATGCGCTTAGTCGCAACCCCATATTAGGATCATCGCCCATCTCTTACGATGTATTAACTGTTAATGACTCAAATTGGTTAGTCACAGTACAAGATGCCGACGATGAAGTACAAAGGATTATTGGTATCCTTAATAATTCAGAACTGACGGATGTTGTCGACATCAAGACCAACTATAAGGTGAAAAATGGTAAGCTCTTTAGAATCACACCTCAGGGGGACCGGTGGGTGGTTCCAAAAGGAGTGCGCTGGCAAGTCGTAAAACAAAACCACGACGACATCGGTCATTTTGCCTTGGAGAAAACTCTCGAAAAGATCAGCTCTAACTACTGGTTCCCTAAGATGCGACATTTCATCAAGAAGTACGTAAACTCTTGTCTAGAGTGTGCTTACTCAAAGTCATCTGGGGGCAAGAGACCTGTGCTACTTCATCCCATTGAGAAGGTCAACACACCGTTTGACACGATACATACGGATCATGTTGGACCTTTTGTACGGAGTAGTAAGGGCAACATTTATATTCTGGTGCTGATTGATGCATTCACCCGCTATATTTACCTAAAACCCGTCAAAAATACAAAGTCATCAACTAGTATAAGGGTTTTTCGTGAGTATTTTGGGATTTTTGGAGTACCCCGTAGAGTAATTTCTGACAGAGGAACGTCTTTCACCAGCACTCCATTTAAAAAGTTCATGAGGGAAAAGGGCATAAAACACGTCTTGAACGCTGTCGCCACCCCCAGAGCTAATGGACAGGTGGAGCGCTATAATAAGACTGTGGTAGACTCGCTCACTGCAAAATGCGTTGGCTCTGCGGAAAACAAGTGGGATGACCACTTGCCCGATGTTCAATGGGGAATCAACAATACCCTTAATAAAGGTATCAATCGTACCCCTTCAGAGGCTTTATTCGGAATCAGGTTGACTGGTTCGACTGAAGCACCTCTAGTTACAGAATTAGGTCCTGATGTAACTGATACTTCAGGCCATCAGAGTTTGGATGAAATCAGAGAGGATATTAGTCACCATGTCAGAACCAACCAAGAAGCTCAGAAAATTTACTACGATAAGAAACGTAGTCCTGCTATAAAATACAAGGTTGGTGATTTAGTGCGTGTAGAAAGGCATGTGCCAGCTACGGGTACTAGTAAAAAACTGGTGCCTAAGTTTCAAGGACCATACAAGATCACGCATGTCCTTGATTTTGATCGGTATCAAATAGCTGACACGCCACTCACCCAAAAGGGGAATAGGCGTTACTCCAACGTAGTTGCGGTTGACAAAATTAAGCCGTGGCTCAACTTTCGCAGACCACACGATAGCTCGTCCAGTGACGAAAGTGATGATTAAACCCACCATAATATAATAAAAGTAACTATATAAAATTCAAACATTACAAATGCACTATTCAGTGCCACAATTAACTGATATACCACTATATAATATTATGCACCTAACTATTGTACGGCATTATTTAGTGCCATATAACAATAAACAACCTTGTAAAGCATTATTTAGTGCTACGACAACATATTTACACATATAGCATTATTTAATGCTAAAACACCATACAACTTTGTAAAGCATTATTTAGTGCTACAACCACATACTCATACTTTGTAAAGCATTATTTAGTGCTACAACTATATTAAAATAATTTGTAAAGCATTATTTAGTGCTACAACCACATAATTATACTTTGTACAGCATTATTTAGTGCTACAACCACATAATCACACTTTGTACAGCATTATTTAGTGCTACACCCTCATAATCATACTTTGTAAAGCATTATTTAGTGCTTCAACAACATAATTTTATTTATTTTTTCTTTGTAAAGCATTATTTAGTGCTATAGAACATAAATTCTGATCAATGCACGAGGTCATGCACAGTGAAAAGGATGGCCGACTGTTAGAAACATTATTTAATATAGATGTCGTTTCCCTTAGTAAACCATTTTTGTGTTTTATAAAATTAAAGATGTCTACTTAATACATTTAGTAATTAACTTGTGAATTTATATTATGATTTAATAAGCATTTTATGTAAAGTAATTAATATATTTTTCGTAATGCATGGTTGAATTATCCGTTTAATTTGATAAGAGATATAGCTTAAATAATCATAAATTAAAACTACCTAAATTCATATTTTATTATTTGTTCAATTTACAAAGTGATTCTCAATTTATTTGACTAAGATTCTATTTTTGTAATTTTGCCGGAAGTAGCGACTGACCGCGTGGGCAAGATGGCGGGAATTTGACTTGAACGCCATATTGCCCGGACTCAGCAGTCGGCTACAGTCGGTGAGATAGACAAGACGTGTAAAGTGAAATAAAAGTGATTTGGACTTTCAACTGTAAGTACATGCATTTTATTTTTAAAATTCGAATCCTAATATCCAGGCCAGTACATTTACTTAAAATTCATGGTAGACGCATAGTCTCCTACATTAGCGAGAACATTTTCTCAATGCTCGATTCAGGTTCGCATAACCCTTTTTCAGGCTTACTGCCAGGCGTTCTACACTGGTCAGCTATGGTGGAACTACACGCAGCGTGCCATGAACACTCTGCGTGTTCAGTATAATAACGCATTTCGATGTATGCTGAAACTCCCCTGGCGGTGTAGTGCCTCTGCCATGTTTGCCACGAATGGGGTCAAAGACTTCTTTGCCTTGATGCGTAATCTTACAACTTCATTTCACAATAGAATTGTTAACTGTAATAATGAAATTATTAAAACTATTTTTGTAACTGTTTACCAAAAAACCACACCGTTCTGTGGCCTTAAGACTAATGATAAAATATGTAAAATGCCTAATCAAACTGTTCAATTTGTACCACACTCTCTGACAAACTAATTCGATTCAATTCTATGACATTAAATAAATCTCATAATTTCTGTTTATAACAATTTAATTTAATAATAATTTAATTTAATTGCTTACTTTATAATTGTAAATTAAGTAACAATGAATGTTAAATGTAAATTCTGATGTTTATTATGTTAAATGTAAATTTTGATGTATTATGTATAACTATGGGACCTGTGCCTGAAATAAAATGATTTTATTTTTTATTTTATTTATTTATTTATTATGAAACATAAGATGAACTGGATAGGTATGTAGGTACTTGTGATATTATGTGATAAGATATAATAATATTATACTTACATTAGTTATATAGGTAAAAATGAAAAAAAGGTTACTACGTTGCAAATTTCTCGGTATTTTAATCAGTTAGCAAGTAATATTTTTACAAATCTCATGGATGTTGGTAGTCTAGAATACATAGATGTTATTGTCACTGTCCAGCTCAAGATCTTTGGCCGTTATATTTTTGATCTCATGTACCGCTGCAACAAATGCATTCTTGATGTGGTGGTTGTTGAAATATACAATAACTGAAGTTTCTTTCTTCTCCTTCGTCGGTGGTTCTCTCACGACACAAGTAACGTGCTCTTGGTTTAGATGTAATTGGATCTTTTCTAAAATGATTGCAAGAACCTTGTAAAGATTCTCTCCTTTCGTGTAAGGGATTCCTAAAATTTCCGCCGTATTACTTCTGTTCCATTGCGACTTTTCTTCTGTCTCCTTTTTGAGTTTATTAACATGGTACTTTATTAAGTGTATCTGATCATCATCAACATCTATTTTGGAAAGTTGCTCTTCCATCTCTCCAGATTTTGTAGCAAAATTTTGCACTAATTCAGCAGATCCCTCCATTTCCCTTTTCAACTCTTCGATTTCACGTCTTATCGTTGACATGTCGTTGATTAAAACATCAAGTTTATCTATTTTTTCAGCAACATCATATTTTATTTCTTCTACTTCAAGATCTGATTTTTGATTAGGGTCATAATTATTTGTGTATAATGTTTTTGAATGTCCTTGAATAAACGGTGATTGATTTATTTCAATAGTTTTCGATATGCAACCCTTGCATGTTCCAGATTTGCCATTTCTGGTTCGGCATGCGCAAGTGGACTTCGCGCGGTTAGAAGAAAAGAAACGCATTTTGATGATTTTGGTAAACGGTGGTGATTTATGAAAATCAATTAGCAGGTTTAGGTTAATTCAGTTCAAAACATACTTAGTTTGATAATAGTGATTTTGTAACCTTATTAAATTTGATATTTGAAATTGTAAACATGTTGAATTTTAAACCAAAATTGATATTGCAGCAATTGCAGTATTTCTGTGTTTTTTCTCTGGGGGTTATTTTCTGTGACTTTATTTTCATCATAGAGAAAATAAATGATTTTCATATTTTTTCAAACCATAGATATGTAGTTCTGGTGATCTCAGAATAAATATTATATTTGTCTATGAGATAAACAAAAGGTTGTGCCGCAGACCTTCTTCTTCTTCTTCTTCTTTGGGTTAGCTATCGGAGCTCGGCTATCATTTGGCTTCGTTTTTCCTTCGAGACTGCTGCTCGGAACAAGGATGTGGTGTCGGTGTTGTACCAGTCTTTCAGATTTTGGACCCAAGATGTTCTTTTATATCTTATATATTCCTTTGAGACCTTTGCAGACCACATTACTATTTCCCACTAGTGCTATGTACAGCTACAACCACGAAACCGCGGGAGACACTATGATTAACCCCAATCGGAGGTAAATCTTTCAATGAAATATAAAAGCTTGCGAGAACATACTGAGATTCAGTAGCCAGCTTTGATAAGATTTTACAAATCGCGCATCAAAACATCCCCTTTGAGCCTAGAAACAGCCACGGTTAAACGTAGTGTGTAGTGTTTTAAAACTATACTCACGCGACTAAAAATCACATCGATTTAACCATAGTGCGGCCTATCCATTGACGAAAGTCCTTGCATTGGGCCTATACTATACAGGCTTAGATACAGGCCTATATCATAGTTTTACTCTATGTTGCAAAAACCACACCATCGCAGACAGTACAAGTACAAACCACAGATTAAACAAAAAAAAACATATCACTGCTGAAAATGTGAAACAAGAATCAAAATTCAATATCAAATATTTTACATTTTTACACAAACCAATGCAATAACTACCAAAAATATATAATCCAGCTCTGAAGTTTGAAAAATTATATCATTCCTCCAAAAACTAAATGCAATAAAAGCAAATAATCATATATACATAATTATAATATATAGGCCCTTTCCGTTTTTATAATATTTTCGTCATGAAGAAAACACTACTAAAACCGATAAAACCGTTAATAGGAAAGCCTAAATGTGCATGTGGGGTTAAGGCTTTAGGTATGGAAAAACAAGAATATCAAAGAATCCACGAATTACTACGAGATCCTGAGAAAGAAACCTTCAATTTTAATGAACCTCCTCCAAAAGTAGTAAAGTGCAGTTCCAGCTACGGTGATTTTTCACTTCGCAAGTCTCGAAGAAGTGACTATGCAATTCTATCAATTTTAGATGATGTAAAAGGCTTAATGCGTGATCGCTTGGATGCATTACAAGATCTTATAACAGATATGAACGAAACTAAAGAAGACCTTGAGACTATGACCAACAATGTAAAATTTGTACAGCACGCACTCAATGCTTACCAGGAAAAACTTGACACATTCAAAGAAAAAGTATTAATAGTTGAAGCGAAAAACTTTCAGCTGTGCCAAATGAGATTAGATATAAAGCAGATCGAAGATATAATTGATGAAAGAGATAAATGGTCTCGTGCGACGGTGGTTGAAATAAAAGGTGTTCCATATGACCAAGATGAAAATCTTTACGAGATACTACTGAAGATAGCAGGGCTAGCTAATATGTTCATTCCAAGAGAACAAATAACATTTCTAAAGAGAGATGTAACCAGGGGGGGAAGGCGTGGGCATGAGAAAGCAATCGTAGTTTGTTTCGTCAGTAGTGCCATCAAAGAAGGATTTTTGAAAGGTGTTCAAGCAGTTAGGAACTTGAATGCTAAAGCTTTAGGGTATGATGTTAACAAAGATGTTTTTGCTGTATAAATAAATGGCTTACAATTTTTAAACCGTATAGCCATTTCTCTCCCTACCTATAGTTTTTTCTCGCTTTTAATTTGACTAAACAAGGACATGACAAATGTTATTTATGTATAGTAAGTAGCAGCTAAGTAAAGTTGATAAAAAGTAATACATAATTATGTTATGATCGTTGTTCGGTTTCAGTCTCCTCATGGAAACTGCTTGCATGCAACTCTGCATGACGAATTTATAATTGACCGTCATTATTCTGATATGTTTTCCATAGACATTAATTAGGTATATCCAATGACGAAGGAAATGTTTCCTTTGTCATTGGGTATAGGAATGCGCACTCACCAAAATGATGCAAACAAAAATAGACCTAACCAATTCACCTTAAGATTTATATTTGAAGTGAAAGAGGCCGCGAGCCGATAGAGAGAGTTACCACAGAGCCCTTCCTCTCTTTCTAACAATTGCCAGGATTTAGTTGTGTAAACTTTAGTAGATTTTGTACGAAGAGAGCTATGCAAAAAAAATATTAAATTAACTCATAGACTACTGTATATCATATAATTTTCAAAAAAAAAATTGTTATAAATCATTATAAACATGTAATTTTAATGAAATATTTGGTATTTGTATGAATAATAATTTCATAAAAAATATTGGTAGTTTTTCTAAATACTTTACGACAAGACTGAAGTTGTCAAGATGACGGATGACGTTTATACTGTTGAGAGAGACGTTATGGTTAGGGTGACCATTCATTCGCACTTTTGAATCACATTCCATTAATTAGGACCTGTTTCATTCAACTTTTTATTTTATTTTATACCTAAGTATCATTAGGTATTATTGTGGCTGTTACGAGTATCTTATAAGGCTGGTAAAGAGTTATGAGCTGTTGATTTTTTTGGTGATAGATATGAGTAATTGAGTATTATAAGATAATTTATTAAGCTTAAAACCGGCGGAAGCACTTAGGTTGAGATATTTTTTTTGAAATCTTATGATTTTCATCAACTAGACTATGTAAACGGAACACCCACAGAGTAAACACGTTTTAGGTACATAGTTGTGTTTAATGTTATTCTGTTTTGACACTTTCTTGTCAACACTACACCCAACTTAATTTTATTTACTTGTATTATACTTATTATAAAAATGTGTGTTCTTTGATGTCGCTCATCTTATTATTTACGTCAATCCTAACTCTCTAATTAAAACCAGTCCATCTTAGTAGAATTTGGTAAAAAGACAGATTGTTGTTGCTAGTTCAAACCTTGGGAATATCTAATTGATATGGAAAAAAAACATATCAATATTACATTGCAGTTTGCGCTGCAACAACACATCTATATAAATTTTACCTTCACCCCATTTGTTTACTCAATTGTCATATCACCAAAATACATTCGTACCTACATTGCAATCGAATTATTCGAATAATAGGTGACTTTGAGACCATCGACACCTATTCGCGACATGTGATAGATTAGAAGTGATGTCTCATTAATTACCTAAAATTATGGTCACCAAAAATAGGAAGAGATGGAGGGCTCCGTGCTGACTATCTCTGTCGGCTCGTTTTTTCGGAGCAGTGCGCATTCCTGTTTTATTATTACTTCCATGGGCTAAGGTCTGAGGGCTAAGGTATGTGCGGTATGTGGCAATATGTGGTGATGACCTATGCTATCATCACATTTACCTACTCTGTGGCTATCATAGAGAAAAATAAATAAATTGTTTTTGTGTTTTTTTTCCTCAGTGTAAATCAATGAGAAATCAATAAATAAATTTAATTTATGTCATAATAAAATAAAATGACTTAAATATATTTTACATAATGTTTATAGCATTAAAAATTGTAACAAGAGAACCTTAAAATGACACGGCACAAAATTGAGAACTAACAAAAACGGGTTTTTCAAACTAAAAACTCTGGAACCAGGACGGATTTGGAAGGCGGATGAACCAAAATGTATATAAAAGGATCTATATCAACAACTTGAATGCCTTGAAATTCAAAAAACAGATCTAAATCAGTTTAACTAATTCTTTTTCATAAAACATTATCCATATCCATAAACCAAAAATGCCGTGTCCATGCGGCAATTCCCAAAGCCTATGGGATGAAGTTATGGAAGAGCTCCAAAAAATAAAACAAGAAAAACGAGCCAACCTAATGGAAATCAGAGGTGTGCCTGAAACAGAAAATGAAGACCTCTTTGAGATTGTCTTCAAAATAGCCACGCTTCTAAACATTTACATACAAAAGGAGCAGATACAGTTGCTAACAAGGCGCACTCTACTGCATGATAAAGCCCCTGATACAATACTTGTAGTTTTTCACAGCAAAAAGATCCGCGACTTTTTCCTCGGAGCTACCAGAATGATTTCTTGGGATATGAAAGCTTATCATTTAGGATTCAAAGATGATAATAGTGTAGTAGAATTCTTTTAGAGCTGCTGTTGTTACAATTTTTAATAAATTATTGTTTTTGCAGTGTCACAGTTATTTTATTATTATATTTTTTCAATATTTCTATAAGCATACCGTATGTTTATTTCTTAGCGGAATGTGGTGAGAAGGAGCTGAAGAAGTACCTGTAAAATAAAGAAATACATTTAATAATCCCATTCAAATATCATGAAAAATAATGCGCATACCAAGGTCGTTATTGTTGTGAGGCGGATACCAATTTCATAGACAATTTCGGTAAGTTTGATGGATCACAAGATAAGTTTTTAATCGGTAGGGTAGAGGGTAGAGGTTCTGTCAAAACCAAAAAATATAATTAAAAAATTAAAAAAACAAGAACTTTTAAAACATGCACAAAAATTATTGTTAATTATACCTAAATAAATAACTAACCCATATCGCAATCAAGGAGATTTCAAATACAATTCAGACCCCCAGACCATACAATCAAAATGACTACAATCATACAGGTATAAATCAACCATAACATTTACTTCTCCATTACTACTAAACATCACAAGAGAACTCTAACGTATATTTTTTATCGTTAGTTACAATGAGTCTATTTGAAGCGCCACCAAGGCGAGGGGTCGGTTCTTGTGCATGCAGCAGCAAGCCTGGTGGTGGTGGCTGCTGCGGCAGCAAACCTTCCAATCCCCAATCTGGTGGCGGCTGCTGCGGCAGCAGAAACGCCAACCCTATACCACCTTCACCATACGAAAGCAATGAAGACAAACCCCAAAGAAAATTCCCCCCTAGACCACCAACACCCGCCTCTAGCAGACATTCTCGCAATCTCTCAATCTTCATAGACGATGACTACGAACCCACCTCTCAACCAACCGTTGCTAACGTAGTCGTCACTAACGAACCAAAAATAACCATCTCCCGAACTTCTTATGGAAGTGATTCTGAAGATGATTTCCTTACCAAAACCCCAGTCAAATCTAAGATGGAGGAGGTAAAATATCTTATTTACGATAAATTAGAACCAATCAAAAATCTTGCTGAAGACATGGTCGTAGTGAAAGATCAGCTGAAAGAGTTGCGGGCCGCGGTGGCTACAATGAAGAAATGTTTGACGGAATGTAGCGACGAAACGAGTTTGCTAGAGAGCCGACTGCAGAGGGTTGATAGGACGAAAGATGAGCTATACTTTATGAAATTCACTTTGGACAAATTGCAGGAAGACGACCGAGACGGGTATTCGCCAGCGAAGATGATAGAGATAAAAGGCGTTCCGTATCACGATGATGAGGATTTGTATGAGATATTGCTGAAGATCTGCATGCTGGCTGGGTGTCACGTGGAGAGAGACCAGCTGACTTTCATATGCCGAGAGTCTACCAGGTCGAAGAGACCCCAGAACATTGTGATTTGCTTCAATGAACGCGCAGTCAAGGACGAATTCGTCCATGCAGTTCAGGAACTCAAAGATTTGACCACCAAAGATCTGGGCTACTATGAACATAACAAAATTTATGTTATTTAATTGTTGCTGCTTTTTAATAACTTTATGGTAACTAATAACTTCTCGGGCGAGCCTTGAAATTGTAACATCGATACAGATTTTGTCAGTAAATTTTGTGTAAAAATAAATATATATATTTTTGAAACCTATTTTCATGTTTCGGACTTGGGTTTTACACAAATATCTCCTGGATAACAGGAAGTTAATAAGTAAACACTCGAAAGTTTCAGTAAATTTTCAATTACATTATAAAAGTATTATCCCAGAATTCTGTTTACTTTATCTTAACAAATTAATTGAATTAACTTCACAAAGTCATAATAAAATCAAAGTCTCAACAGAACACTCATTAACTGGCTCATTAGAGAAATATGTAAATTAGCTTAGACTCGTCCCTAAAAGTCTGGGAAACATAAACCACTTTATGTTAAAGTGAAGGTTTTACACAAAAGCCTTTGCTTCAGAAACTTTTTTATTGCAAAACTTTTTCAGTAAATTTGTCCCAATCTGGATTTTAATAATATAGTATTATTATTATTAGGATGGTATTAGGCAAGCCTTTTTAAGGAAACGGAAGCAATTTAAAATGATATGTCTGGGGAGAGAATCTTGTCCTCTAGATGAATAACTGCGTAATTTTCGTGATAGGCATTTTTCCATAATCGTTTGTGGTATTATTACTGTGCGGTGGTGGCGTAATGGATAAGGCCTCGTCCTCTCAATCGAGAGGCCGTGGGTTCAAATCCTGGCCTGTACCAATGAATTATTTCAATTGTGTTTTCAATTAAGGTGTTTAAGTACAATATTACCACGTGCTTTTACGGTGATGGAAAACATCGTGAGGAAACCTGCACATCTAGATTCTAGATGTGTATCCTAAGTGCATTGTACTTATCCCAAAGCAGCGATATCTAACCTATCACGTGAGTACAAATGCGCTGCGAAAAGTGGGTGGCTCGCTTTGTGAGCCACCTCTGACTACCCCTTCGGGGATTACAGTCGTGAGTGCATATATGTATTATTACTGATACAATGGACGTCTGTGTCGACCTTAAAATCGATGATTTGATGAACAATTATACATACCGCAGGGATATTCGAGTCAATTATGTAATTTACGCAATTCAGCACATGAACACAAAATGCTTTTGATTTCCTCTGTGTACAATGTCTCACATTAATATAATTTTACTCTTCTACTTATCGTAGTTTACCGCAGTTATGTAGGTAAAATTACTTAATTAGTGCATAAACCTTTTTACTTAATAAGTAGGTAAGCACTTTATCCAAAATATCACATTTTCTCTTTTAAGGTCGCTTCTAAGGTTAGTTTTTAAGATAGTAGTATTTATAAAATCGTGTAAGTAGTGTTATTTTATAAAATCGAAAAAAATATATATTTTTCTATTTTCTTCCTTCATTTTAGAGTGTGTACCTACATTTAGTCCTACGGTCCTAAACTATGTTCTAATAAAACTTAAATGTTGTTAACATTGATATAAAGATTTCTAATCACGCTCTCAATGTTGTTTAAATATGTTAAAGTATACAAAAGCTACTGTAGGAGAAAAACATGGAAAAAATATAAAGCGATCTCGTTTATAAGACAAAGTATGCTTTGATATAAGCACATTTTGCTGAAAAATACCATCGCTATGTCACCAGAGCTAAGGTGAAAGGATTTCGAAATGAACAATTTATTAAAATATGCGAGGATCGCTTTGCTCAGAAATATTTCTGCTGTCACAAAACTTTACCACTTTAAAATTAAATCTCAAAAGTATTTATAAAACATTGGAATAAAATATGTTCCTTACTATTTATTGGTAGGTACTACACTCACGGGCAATGAAAAGGTTCCCTTAAGAACAGGTTCACTTAATGACGCCTTCTGCAACATTGAACTACATTTTACAGAGCATCAAGATATTACCAGCTAAAATCAATAATATTTTTTTCAAATTTTAAATTAAATATTTTTATGATATGATACAATTGGGGTCGTTTAGTGTCTGCATTTTGTGAGTGGAACTTTTTCATTGCCCGTGAGTGTATCTAATGTGCTTCTATTTACCTGAGTCCTGATTCCTGAATCACTGATCTAAACTGCATTCATTGAAACTTGGCACAAAAGGTAAACAATTTGTGTTTGTCAACACAACTGACTGATTCTACCAAGTCTAGAAACACCACGAAGATGATGTCATAGATGTAGAAACTGTGAAGTCATCATTAGCCAATAATCATCCATTGCTGGACAAAAGCCTCTCCCAAGGAGAGCCACAACACTCGGTCCTTGGCCTTCCTCATCCAACCACTACCCGCCACCCGCCTAAGGTCGTCAGTTCAGCGGGCAGGAGGGCGTCCCCCAATGGTTATCGGTTCTTCGGCAGATATGACCAGCCCAGTGCCACTTCAGCTTGCATATTTTGACAGCTATGTCGGTAACCTTAGTCCTCAGTGTAACTGTGAAGTGTAGAGACTGTAGAGTCCCAAATAAGAAAGTATTTCACAAAATAAAGTTGAAGTAGAAGATTCAACTTGACATTTGCACCTGTCAATTTCGTATCTCAGATAAAAGATACACTTTAGTATAGCTGAACAGAAAATAAACCTCAATATAGTGCTATTTTTATAAGACGTGAGCATACGTCGTCTGAAAGTTTCAGGCCTGAAATATCAAACCAGCCGGCGATATTTCGACCGTTCGTATAAATATTACATTTAAGGCACAGTTTCTTCAAAGACTCATAAATATTATTTTTAATATTTTTATAATATAGAGCTTCTAACTTTTTGCTTTTACTTTAACTACTTAGGTTTAAATTCGCACATGTTAATATGAACCTGAAGCTCAAAAAATATATTTCTGGAACAAAAACTACACAATTACAAAATCACTATAAAAATTATGAATGAAAAATGTCACTATCACTGTTTCAAATAATAATGGAGGAATGTCTTCACCAGTCTCTTGTAAGTTCATTTCAGTGCTACGTCGCCTTAACTCGTGCCTTGATCTTTTGGAGTGAAGTAGACAAAAATACACAACAATATGGATCACTTCTTAATAATTCACTCGCTCATTCGTCCGTTTCGAATCAATGTTGTAATTGAAACGGAAAGTTGAAGCAGTAGGGCGCCCCGTAATAAATTAATTGTGTTTCTTGTTTATTTGAAACTAGCTGTTCCCGCGCGCTTCGCTTTGCATTAAAAAGTTTTCCCGTGGGAATTCCGGGATAAAAAGTAGCCTATGTTCTTTCCCAGGGTCTAGACCATATGTATACCAAATTTCATCCAAATCCGTTCAGTAGTTTTGGCGTGAAAGAGTAACAGACAGACAGACAGACAGACACAGTTACTTTCGCATTTATAATATTAGTTAGGATTAGGATAATACTGCTGTGTACAGTTTCGAAACACAGACAGACCCCTTACCATAAATTTTCACCGTAAAAGTGAAGTAAAATTACTCGATGAATTTTATATGAAAATTTTAGTCTTGCTACCGACCGCCAGGGGCGCTTCTGTTCATATTTTCATACAAAATTACTCGATGAATTCTACTTCACGTTCACGATGAAAATTCGTGCTAAGGGGTCAGAAGGTACAGTGGGTACAGTTTACAACAGAAATAAGTGTACCCACTCGCAAGTATCTTGATCTTCTGACGAGAGACAGAGGTCAAAAATACATACATAAGTAGGTACCGACATATTTTATTACATGTATACTTACATAAATTATGCTCACAACTATAATGTAATCCCAGACGGGGAAATCAGAGGTGACTCGAAAGCGAGTCATCCGCTTTTCGCTGTACATTTTGTAATCACGTGACAGGTCATAATTCAGAAAGTTTTCCGAGCTTTCAAAGGCTCACATTATCAAGGCTATATTTAATAAACAATTTATATGTAAAAGTGATTATTTTCTCGTTAGCGTATAAAATGGCTAAGTGCAGTAATTACTGAGGGAATATTAACGAATATCTATTTATGAGAAAGAAGAATGTGAAGGAACGTCCCTTTATACAGGATGTTGCTAAAGTGTTATAGTATAAGAATGAATGAAAGGGACCCAGCAGTGGGCAGATACGGACTGATAATGATGATGATGATGATAAATCACATCATAATTATACAGGGTGTTGCAAAAAGGGTATACTAAGCCGAAAGGGGGTGACTCAGGGGGTCATTCTGAACAACTTTTGTTCTACGAGTTTTAGTAACTCGCGAAATCCCCCATTCGGCTTAGTATACCCTTTTTGCAACACCCTGTATAATTGTGATGTGATTTATCATCATCATCATCATTATCAGCCCGTATCTGCCCACTGCTGGGTATAAGCCTGTTCCCTATCACGCCATCTCTTCCGGTCCTGTCCGAGTCTAGTCCAGTCCATTGTGATTTATATTCACACCGAACTTAAATAATCAAAAACCTTCTATTATAGTCAGGGGTTTAAAAAGCCCTTGGCTTCACTACGATTATCGAAACCTAAAATAAAGATACTAGGTACCTACCTACTACAACTACAGCCCTCTTTGTAGATATATATATATATATATAAATTATAACGCAGAATGAAGGTGCTGCGCACAATCCTGCGAGGATTATTGTAGTATCTTTAAGCTTGTTTTTTTCTTATGTATTTTACCTATAATTAAATAAATAAATAAAAATAAATAAGATGTAATAGGCACACAGAGGTGAACACTAAAACTCTAATAAAACTTAATGTTTTACAGCTGCTCCTTAGAGTGCTTGTAAACCCTAAATTACTTAAGGGGCTATTGTAGTTTATAGTTCAACACAAACGACAAATTGTATAGGTATTTAGATATTTGACGACTATTATCAAAATGGTACAGTAAGACACTGTCGTTATTTTATTTTTAATAGATGTGTAGGTACCTACCTATTATTTCTTAAATAAATCTATTGACACTGCCTAATTATCAGATTTCAGCTTCCGTTTTCCATCTTATTTTCCAGGCTGCATAGTCGAAAGTTTATTCATCGTGTAAGCATCTCAAGTTTCTCGCTTACAGTAACAGGAATTGTAAATTAATTAGCACGTTTCAGGTAGAAGGCGATACCAACTTGCAATGAAATTTAACACTTGCAAAAATTTGATCTTTGGAAAATTTTAAATATGGTTATGATGCTTTTAGTAACTTTTGTTGTATGTTTTCGGACCAAAAATAAGTAAATACATGACAAAAACGTCATCTATCAATGGAAAACATTAGATATGGTTAAACAAATTAAACGCTGAAAAAGATAGGAGTCGTGAACAACTTCAAAAAATAAATTTTTATGTATGATGGTCATCATCGCATCGTTCCTATATTCACGACGCCTATTTTTTTCGGAGTTTCATTATTTAACCATATCCAATCCAATGTTTTCCATTGATCGATGACGTTTTTATCATGTATTTACTTAATTTTTCTCCGAAAACATACAACAAAAGTTACTCAAATCTCAGAAGGGTGAACTTAGCCCATTTCTGCTTGGTAAGTCACTTTATCAACACCTGTATATTATTTAATCCAGTTTCAAGTTTGCTTAAACAACATAATTAAGCAAGTAATAATAAATACTCATGGAAGGTATTACGTAACGTAGCGTAGTTCTATTTAACGTATACTCTAGTCGGTAGTATTGTTTCTGTTTGTTTGTGCCACTTCTATGCGACTAATTATTGTTTACTCTGCGCTCCGAGGAACTGTGGCAGTGACAGTACTGTATATTTGTATGCCTGTGGTGTTAACATGAGAAATATTACTTCGGCTACTTACTGATATTCCACTTCAGATGCTCAATATTGTATGTCATCATCATCATCATCATCAGCCTATGTCAACCCACTGCAGGGTATAGGCCTCCTCCATGTTATGCCAAGTCCCACGGTCCTGTGCTACACTCATCCAGTTTGGTCCAGTCACTCTCCTAATGTCATCGGACCAACGGGTCGGCGGTCTACCGACTGATCGCCGTCCCTCCCTTGTATGTAGGTACTATGTATAATAATGATTATAATCAATTCTTTATTTGAGGACCAATCCCGTATAAAATTGTCCAGATTATTTTAATACCATCACGACCCATTACGTCCCCACTACTGGGGCACGGGTCTCCTTCCAATGAAGGAAGGGTTTAGGCCAGTCCACCACGCTGGCCAAGTGCGGGTTGGTGGACCCCAACTTACAATTATAATATAAATCAGTAAAAATTAAGTTAAATCAAAAACACACAGTTAAAAAAGAGCAGTCAGGGAAAATAAATCTAAGAGTGAGATTGCTACCAGATAGGGGTCAGCTTCCTTTGATTTTAATTGCAGTCAGATAAACGGATAAATAATATGTAGGTACGTATGCCACTCCAGACCAAACACTTTGATTTCACTGCCGGTGATATAATTAATGTGTATTTATGTGCGTGTGTGAGTGGTTTTAATTAAGACAAGATCAACAGAAAGATCTGAAAAAACCGACGGTTTTATACATGTATACAAAACCCATAGCTTTTTATTGAGGGTCAGACACTTCTCAACGCCCCTTGAGAGAGGCAAAGCTGCTGAAGAGCTGTCGAATCATTTTTAAAGAGCTTATAGGTATTCTGTTGAGCTGTTGCCGAGCTATGTTATTGCCTGTAGGTAAGTATATGATTTTTGTTTATTTAATTTATTTCTTATTATAAATAAATAAATATAGTATGAGTGCCTGCCACATCCTTAGGTTATCTATCGTCAGGTAAGCGGGGCAGATGGCGTCACGCTCCGTTCGCCAGTTCATGATCTCCACTAAAGAACTCATCTAATAGAAACTATACAGAAAAATTATATAATTATAAACAAACAAAAAACCCGACTGCACGCTAAAAAGATGAAAACAAGTCCCAATGTTAATGTAAAGTATCGTAGGCGGGGACCAGCAGAGGGTTCACCATTTAGCTGAATGTTACTTAGAAAACGGCCTTGTGTGATGGTCATTTTGGTCCCCGTTTGTTTATAAATATATATATTTTTTGCAACTTTTTAGTTGTTTTTATTTTATGAAATTTTAAGTCAGTAGTTGGGTTTTAGTTCATTAACATTTTTTATTTCAATAATTTTGGTGTTGTTATTTAAATACCTACAATACGCACATTTTTGTAATGTGCAAATCAAGCCCTTTCATTTGATACCCCACACGGCATAGTTGGAAAAATATTACTTTTTCGATTATCACGTTATGTCCTCTAGAGGGCGCTTTGTACATTTTAATGTAACGTCACATAGCCTTTAACCATCGCGCCATCAATCCGCTTCTAACGATACCTCATACATCAAAATCTATCAAGCCGTTTAGGCTACAGAAGGGAACAAAGAAACAGATAAACATACATACATACATACAATCGAAAAACATTACCCTCCTCCTTCGGCAGTCGGGTAATTAATAATTGTTCAAAATTTATGAGCCCTAACATTATTCACCGCAATAGGTCAATAAATTCAACACTAGGAATTCAGACAAGACCGCTACAATCCATCACTGGTAGAGATATTAAAACGCCATTCGCTCAGTTAAACATCAGCTTTAAATCCTAGTTACAAGATCACAAATCGCATAACAAGGTCAAAATAGTTGTTTCGTGTATTACAGATGTAAGTAAGTAGGTACTACTTTCAGTGTGGTCAAAGTGTTTCCATCCCATTGTACAGCCTTCAACCCTTTTAACTGTAACGGAAATATCCCACTTGTTCATGAGAGCCTGGTAGGTACTTACTACAAAAGCATTAGAACTGACCCCTTAGCATGACTTTTGAAAGAAAGATAAAACTTTATTTGACATTGACAGCAATCATACTTAATTATACACCATAATATAGTACTCAACTCACGTATAAATTTGCTGTCCGCCAAAAAGGCGTCCACTCAGCTATTGCAGCGCCCTTGGCCACAGCCAAGGACACCGCGCTGGTGTTTCAGTGGAGGCCTTTTCATCGTGAACGTGTAGTAGAATTCATCGAGTAATTTTGTATGAAAATATGAACAGCGCCCCTGGCGGTCGGTAGCAGAACTAAAATTTCCCTACAAAATTCATCGAGTAATTTCACGTCACGTTCACGATGAAAATTTATGCTAAGGGGTCAGTTCTGCTTACAACATTTTAACCGTATTACCACAAAATGGTTTGAAATAGGTTTAAAGTGTGATTGAGGGTTTAGTTTAGGGCGTATTTGTCAGCGCGAATAGGTTTTAAGTGTGTCTAGTTATTCTGGTAAGACTATTTCATTATCTGCCAAAAATGAGTCCACCACAAGAATTCGAATATTTACAGGTTAAAATAGGGATCATAGGTACAGGTACCTCTATCTTTTATATCCCTATTTTAATGTCAGAATGAGCTATGTATTTTTTTTCTTGGGTGTTTTAAGTTTTAACATCCATTGGTACAGTGAAGTGCAAATAAAACTGACCCCATTGAAGTAGCAATATCATTCTAAAAGGGGTCACGTTTCTATGCAGGCCACCGTACAGTGTACATAAACATACTTATTTCCTATGAATTAGTGATGCTGAGATACCCGGTATTTACTCTATATTTATTATTATGTACCTACCTATCCATTATGTCATCAATTCATCATCAATCATCAGCTTTACAGATCTCCAATACATAGGTAAGTATGTTTATTATATACAGGATGGAAAGATAAGTCGGACCCTGGTAAACTAAACTTAAATGTGTCTTTGTTTAAGTGGAACAAATAAATTATTTATCCATCTAGGTATCTATCTATGTAAATGTTCAGGTTAGCTAATTTTACGTTTAGGTAAAATTAACATATTTTTGATTTTTTAAAAACAAACAAAACTGCATATGAAGTTAATATTAACATATTTTTGATTTTTAAAAACAAACAAAACTGCATATGAAGTTTTTAAAAAAATTGTAATATTCTTAGTAAGTATGTAAATGAAGGTACTCATTCGAGTTGAAAACATGATACTCTTATATGTGCTGGTTACACTAAAAGAAATATAATTTAGCTATGTACAGGTTGTTGCAAAGTCTAGTAAGTAAACAAAATAAAATGTATCCGTATCTTGTAAGTAAGTAGGAATATGCAATATAATTTGGTTAAAAATACATGGTGTCAACCACATAGCGTTATGAGATATCACGTTTCATCTTTCACTTCAGAGAATATGGTAAACTGGAGACATCGGAAAACTACCTACTACTAAAAAATGTATAAAAGAAAAAATACATTTAAAGACTACAATAAGCCCTCTAGCATCCAATTTCTAAGTACAAAGCCCTTAATTATAATGGGCTCTTTTGTACGAGACACGGCCTTGCTTATTCAACAAAGATTAACTAAAACATCTCAATATCAAAGTTAATTACAAACAATATCCATTTAGACTCACTATATTTACGCAATTTGGCATGAATCATCCCGAAGCTTTCAGCATAAATTCTGATCTCAGGATCGAATTTATTTACGTATTTTACGATCACGTCCTTTAATCTATGCAGTTCTGGTACTTTTATTCACACACACTACAATTCCTTTCACATAATCACATAAAATCTTATTTTCAAGTATTGGTGGGGTGGGTTTAATACAAAAAGCGACTTGCCTGTGCATGTCCGAAGGTCCGGAGCGTCGTGACACGTCCACACTCGTTCACGGTCCGTGGGAGACTGGCAGCCTGTTGGTGCCTGTTAGGGGATGGGGTGGAGGGAATCATCTAGAGCTGCTAACACCGTATATCTGCCTCAATGAGTGGAGGGTTATTTTTATTAGAAGCTAATTTAGTGTTGGAGCTGTATTTATGTTATTTAGACATAGAATGATAGAACAATGTAAATGCTGAAAGAAAAGTTTTCTAGTGTGGCTCGTGAGAAATGGAGTTTCCGTATATTTATGCGTATGTGAAGTAATACTTTTAGAGTTTACAGGGTGTTGCAAAAATTGCATTTTAATCCTATGATGATTACTGGTTAGATATAAAATACTTCCTCAAGATACAAAGTAATAGGTATACACACTACACACCCTCGAATATGTATTGTCTGTATTGTTTTTAAATATAATATATTGATTTCAGAGGATGTTTTTTCTGGGGGAAAACTGGTTCAGGTGGACCATTACATTTCGGGATTTCGGAAGCATGTTATTTACACGCTCTACCTATACGTACAACATTTGCACACCCTGTATAATATCGCTACATACGCTGTACTTATAACATTTAGTTTAAGTTTTGTATAAATAAATTGGATTGAATTTTATCGGCATTATAACTCAATGAGTTAACTACAGTAACAACAGCCTGTATAGAGCCCGACACAGTATCCTCACCATACATTTCTCCGCCGATATAGTTTCCGATACCCCCCCTCCCCGCCCCCGCCCGCCCAGCAACAGATTGCCTCAGTTGTATGGAAATGTCACTTACTCATAAATAAATATAGAATAATGTGCGTTTGTTTGAAATTCCACTCCTGTAGCCGCTTTGTTTGGCTTTGGCAATAGAGCACCCATTGTTAGGATTTTGGGAGAAAGTTATTGGTACTGTTAGCGAAAGCGATACGTGGCGACTTATGTCTTTAGTTGACTGTACAGAAATACAGCCTGTGTTTTTCCACCAGAGTTTTATTTGTGTGTGTTGGGTAGGTATCCACCTTGTGGCACATATTCTACCTGTGTCCACCTACCCGCACTAGGCCAGCGTGGTGAACTAGCCCTAAAGTCCTTCCTTCATTGGAAGGAGACCCGAGCCCCAGCAGTGGGGACGTGATGGGTCATGATGATACTAAGACCACCGATATTTTGTACTTATCCCAAAACGGCGATATGGTTCGCAACCTATCACGTGAGTACAAATGTGCTGCGAAAAGTGGGTGGCTCGCTTGTGAGCCTCCTCTGACTACCCCTTCGGGGATTACAGTCGTGATAGCATATGTATGTATGTATTTTTGCATGAAAAACGTGGGAAAAAACTAGTACAATAAGCTGATTTCTAGATTCTAGATGTTGGTATTCATCCAGAATATTCATTTATATTCCGACCACGTCGCAATTTCGTTGCTACACTCAATACAATCATCTGGCCATCTTGTATTGGAATTCAATATTTACTAAACTTAGCAAATCTAGATCTGAATTATGTAAGTGTATGAAAACTGAAGGTTAACCGTCTGATATTATTAAGTTCTTGGCTATTTTAGGGCTGATTTTTCAATAGTCAGATTAAACGCTATCTGAGGAATAAAATTGTTGCTGTCACTGTCTTACACAAACATTCTGACACGACAGCATCAGAATTATTCTTCAGATAACCCTTATCTGACCATTGAAAAATCAGCCCGTTGAAAATCTACTCAGACATTCCAAATTTATCCATTCGACGCAACCTGGGCAGACAATAACAAATCTGACTGGCTAATCCTATCACCATGGCGACAAACCGCCGTAATATAGTCGAGTGGAGAGTAATTCAGTAACTGCATTACACAATAGCAAGTGATTTAGTCAGTAAATTACTCTCTACTTGGTTTAATTACTAGCTTAGTGCTAACAAGGCTTAAAGAATGAAAGAAAGGAAATGTTTTTTTTATACATACTTTATATTCTGTTTTTTAATCTCAGATATTAAATTTTACAGATTCTGAACGGTTTATGAACAGTCGATTGTCCCGCGATTAAGTGACGTATCGGTGGGATATTCGACTGTTGATCAACCGTTTAGAATCTGTCAATTTAGTATCTGAGATTAAAAACAAACCGTGTTTATCAACGAGTTAACGACACACTAAAGGGTCTTTACACTCCAAATAAGACACAATGTGTAGGTACATGTAGGTATGTAGGTGTGTGAACTACTCTTGACCACCATTAGGGCGAAATGAATGACTTTTACTACACATCTTTTACGAACAAGCTTACAACCTCCCTTGAAGAGATATCCAGTTTTGTGCCTCAAGATATAAGGTCTACTTTCCAGGAATACCCAGTTGGGACACTATTGCAATTAAGAGGTAATTTGTCACTCTCTTGACAGCCATTGGAGGGTATTCTTTGATGTTTTAAGATGAGATGGCGCGGTGGTAGCTCAGTCGGGTAAGCGCCCGCTTCTCACGCAAGATATGCGGTTTCGAATCCCGGCGCAGACATGTACCAATGAGTTCTTTTAACTTTAGTACAATGTATACTATCGCACTTACGGTGAAGGAAAACATCGTGAGGAAACCTTCATATCTAGATTTAGCACATCTAGATATGGGAACCCACCGACCCGCAGTGGACCAGCGTGGTGGGAAATGGTCCAAGCTTAGGAAGGCAGTTTAGACCTTGGGGGTAAGCACAAAGGTTCCACTCGAGAGAGCCAGGTGCAGGTACTTAGGTACATCCCCACAAAGAATGGAATAGAATAGAATAAGAAGAGATGGCCTAGTGGTTGGAAACAACGACATGATAATAAGAACTAGATGGAGTGAAAGTACATAAGAATAAAGTTTGGACAATTAACACCTCACTTCTACAACTGAGCTCTTATTTTGAACTAGCTGTTCCCGCGCGCTTCGCTTCGCCTTAAAAAGTTTTCCCGTGGGAATTCCGGGATAAAAAGTAGCCTATGTTCTTTCCCAGGGTCTAGACCGTATGTATACCAAATTTCATTCAAATCCGTTCAGTAGTTTTGGCGTGAAAGAGTAACAGACAGACAGACAGACAGACAGACAGACAGACAGACAGACAGACAGACACAGTTACTTTCGCATTTATAATATTAGTTAGGATTAGGATTAGTTCGGTTAGAAGATTGATGAGTTTATTCAATGGTTGGCATTAGGTTGAACTTAAGATAGTAAAAACAATGTGCACAGTTTTGCTTTGTTTTTGTATGTGACACAACATTTTATTTGTTCATCTAAGGTTGGAAACATCGTATTATCGAAGGGTCCAGTAACATTTGCAAATTTGGGAATATTGTTATAGCTACTTCAATGAACTCTCCCTAGGACTGTATTTACTGTTGCTGTTGTCCTCTTAAATAAACTCCACAATATTGGGATCCGAGGACATCAGCTAAAGCTGTTCGAGGATTACTTAACCGAAAGATATCAGAGTGTGCAGATTGACCATTACACTAGTTGTGACCTACCTGTAAGATATGGTGTACCACAGGGCAGTATATTGGGACCTATCCTTTTCATCATTTATATTAACGATCTCCTCAGTCTTAGTCTACCCCATGGTAAAATCATATCTTATGCGGATGATACCGTACTCCTTTTCTCTACAAATTCGT
Source organism: Plutella xylostella (assembly GCF_932276165.1). Classification (NCBI taxonomy): domain Eukaryota; kingdom Metazoa; phylum Arthropoda; class Insecta; order Lepidoptera; family Plutellidae; genus Plutella; species Plutella xylostella. Next base: position 6,917,019 of record NC_064000.1, on the reverse strand, counting down.
GGGAGGAAACTTTCAAACATGCCCAAAGTGGTTTTAACCAGGTAACACTATGGCTGCGACAACATCTGCTTACTCTTAATAAAAGTAAAACGACATATATATCTCTTTTTCATTACGTAATTCTAGTCAACCATCCTCACAGTTTAAAATTACTTACCACACTTGCGGGCATCGTGATTCATAGTAGTAGGGATTCACGGGTTCTGGCTCACTTCCCCGCCTGCTCCACCTGCCCGCCCCTGCCCCCTCCGAGGCGCTGTCTTTGGCGATCCTGCAAAAAGCTCGCCGCGAATAAACTTTATTAAGGCAATTAGCGCCCCGCGGTTTTATTCGCGATCCGCGACTTTTTCTAATTGGAATGAATCTTATTGCGACACGCTTTCCTATTGGGTCCGACTCTTTCCTGTAGTAGTAGGGATTCACGGGTTCTGGCTCACTCCCCCGCCTGCTCCACCTGCCCGCCCCTGCCCCCTCCGAGGCGCTGTCTTTGGCGATCCTGCAAAAAGCTCGCCGCGAATAAACTTTGTATACAAGTAAGTACCTATTGTGTAGGTAGAATATTATCGGTTGATTTTAAGCATATCTACTAACCACTCCTCCTCGCGTTGCTCGTCGTCGCACCTACCTACAGGCTTTCATTAAGTATGAGTGTGTGACTGTTATTTGAAATAACATGGTATCCAATGGATAATATTTATCAGCCTTACTTCATTCAATGCATTACTAGCGACTGTAATAATTAAAAGACATTATTACTGGTGAATTAAACATCCATCTCCGTGTCTTTACTAAATAACATAAAGCGTAAACACTTGTACGCAGTGGCTGATAGCGTTATAAACCGAGTTCTAAAAACATAGTTATGTAAAGTGAAATCAATAATTATACGTACCTACATGCAAACATTACGTTTTAATTACCTTCCTAAAGTTTTTTTCACCCACCAACGGTTCGATGCCAAGCATTTGTCCCTAAGTAGGTAATATTTTTTTGGTAAGCATCCCAAAACAATAAATAACTCCAGATATGTCGCGCTTTGGGTGTTCGATGCTAACCCTAATCAATCACTCAATATAAGTGCAAAGGTAATATAAAAAATACTGTGGGCTGGCGTCTGAAATAAAAAAACACTAGCTTGTACATACGTGTCTGCGCGAAGTGTTATGGGAATATCAATTTTATTTGTATGCCGATAAAGGAATCAATGTGGGATTTTAAAAAATGAACAAGTCTCGACCAGTTTTCACCTAACACAAGTGTGTTTGGTTTAATCTCGATAAAGATTGGGATCGTGTACAAAAAATACCCCCGAGAACCGCATTCCGCGTATATAAAACGCGCTGCATGTCAGATCTCAAACATATCAGCCTGGCTCTCTACTGAGTGAGTTTATAATTATTGTGTATTGTGCTACATAGATACCTGCAGCGTCCAGACATATGAATGTAAGTTATGTTTTGTATCTAATCACTTTCCGTTGAATATGTATAATAGTCCATTACTTTGTGTACATTGCATGTGAGTCAAAAGCACCTCAGTGTTTTAACTTACTTTTATTCTTACCCGTATTTTTTTGTGCAAGTAACACTATAGTTAGTTCTCATGGCATAGTAGGTAATTCGTTCACCCATTTCATCAGTATTAAACCGTAACTTTACGCATATCTCTGCTTTCCACCCCCCAACATAAGATAATGTGCATCATCTATTTTTTACCGTAGTAAAACCAAGTAAATTTATTTGTTTTAGCCATCAACAATAATTGACGACTGCGACTACACCATGAAAAATTACTATTATCCGAGCCCTAGTGATGATGAAATACTATCACCATCACTTCTCCTGAAAAAACCGACTAAACGGATTCACGAAAATATTGATTCATATTTTGAAACTCCCTCGAAGAAATCTAAGAGCAAAACATTATCTTCGACGGTCGGGCGTGCTGCCTGCGGGGGTATTTCATATATATCCACCAATGAAGACGACGGATCTAAAGCGTCACACCTCATAAAAATTGAAATGTACGATATGAAAAAATTGAAAGATTTACCACCCAGCGAACATTGGAAAAAAGCTGATATGCGAATCAAGCTGTATTGCACCTCTGATCATATTCTTTTCCATGATACTAATCAACTCATGTTTTCTATAACAAAACAAATAGCTACAAAGACAGATTGCAAAAAATATTTTCTCGAGACATCGAAGTAAAAATAATAATGTACCACGACCCCCGGCGCACAGACCACACACAACTGCTACACTACCGAGACGCCCCTGTATTCTGTTGCCGCCAACCATGGATTATACACTACACTCTTCCGTGTTCGATACCGCATTAATAGAAGCCCTCTTGGATTATGAACGTCGACAAGAGCAATCCTCGTACTCACCTATGCTGAGTCCACCCATGCTGCCTCTGCGATTCAACCCTTTGAGAATTGTTTGGAGTGAAGAATCAGAAGAAATGTCTCCGTTTACTTTAGATGTTAATTTTAGTTATAGTCCAACCCTTTTTTAATTATTTCATTAAATTGATGTAAATTAGTAAAACTTTTTTCTTTTACTAACCCATATACTAAAATAGAATAGGGATATAGTTAGGTAGTTAGTAGGTATAATTATGGAAAATAAAAATCAGTAGGTCTGAAATAACTATCATTTATTTTAAAAAATACTATTGAACATTTCTCTTACCAGTAAATCGTTAAACATAGTTTCTTCAGTAAACAAGTTAAGAAAAGTTTTCATTGACAATCCTTTAAATTTAAAATAAAGATAGACTAAACAATATTCACCACAAACAGTTGTAAAATAATTTTGTAGTATTTTAGAGTTGTAATACCAATTGTGACAATTACGTGCTAAAAATGATTTATGATAGCTAGACGCATTACGTCCATATGAGTCAAAATATTCCCCCAAACCATTGCTATCGATACTAATAGCTACCCAATGAGAGCCTGGTTTTGAGTCAGGATCTAAGTTAACTACTGCAAAAAAGGGTCTGCTCACATTTAGTGGAATTCTGTTTGCTGCAAAAACATTATGCATCAAATATGGGCTTATTTCCACTAAATAGTTTTTAATCTGCTGAGTATCCATTGTGAACAGATGGTTATGAATGAAGAGTAGGATATATATTATTATAATATATAAAGCTGGATTACCACTGACTGACTGACTGACATGATTGTTCTCCCAGAAGGAGTCATTTTTTGATATACAAATGTTTTAGGGAAATGTACAGGGTGCTCGGGTGAGTAGAGAAAAACCTCGACTTTTTAAAAAAAGTTGTAAAAAAAAAAAATTTTTTTTGTTCCTCTATTTTGGTGACCATACATTTTTTTATATTTTGAGGGTGTGTTTAGACTGCCTGACAGATTATAAAAAAAATATAAAAAAATAAAAAAACAAAATGGCGGCCGAGTTGCAGTGAAGTAAAGTTTAGGGCGTGTCAGACCCGACTTGAGGTGAATTGATCTCCCGGAAGGGGGGGAGGTGGGGGGATGGTGTTTTTTGTAAACGGGGGGACACATGATGAAATTTATGGGAAAATTCCAAAAAATGTTTTTTTTTTAATTGCGGGGGGAGAGGAGATTTTTTTATAAAAACGTGTTTTTTCGGGGATTTTCAAAGCATTTTTTTATCGTGTTCGAGGCATTTGACAGGTTTGACTTGTATGGAGCGGTTGTGTAGCTTGAAGAGTAGAGTTGCCATGTTAAAAAAATTTCCCCATTTTTAGGGTAAATTTCGAGATTTTCCCCAAAAACATGAAAAGTAGAAATGGCCACTTTTGATTTCAAAATTTGATGCAGTTTTGTCGGAAAGACCCGCACTAATGACATTTGACCATTTTTATTACTTTCGACTGGCAACCCTGCGCGATAGGCGAGATTATATTTTTTCCGATTTTTTTACGTCGACCCAACTTGAGGTGAATTGATCTCCCAGAAGGGATGCAGGTGGGGTGATGATTTTTTTTGTACACGGTCTGATGTATGGTGCAGTTTATGGGAAAATTCCGAAAAGTTGAAAAAACAAAATGGCGGACTGCTTTGGCGGCCATTTTGTAAAAGTGACTTTTTTTCACGATTTTTGATTGATTTTTTCACGTGTTTTGAGTGGTAGGAGAGATTCGTCTTGTATAGCGCATTTGTGTAGTTTGTTGGGTAGACTATACCAGTTAAATAAAATTTCCCCATTTTTAGGGAAAATTTTGAGATTTTCCCCAAAAACCTGAAAAATAGAAATAACCGTTTTGGATTTTAAAAAATGATGCAGTTTAGTCAGAAAGGCTCATACTAATGACATTTGACTATTTTTATTACTTTCGGCTGGCAACCCTGAGAAATACGGGAGATTATATTTTTGAAAAAGTTCGACGTCGATTCAAGTTGAGGTGAATTGATCTCCCAGAAGGGGGGGAGGTGGGGTGATGTTTTTCTTTGTACATGGTTGGATATATGGTGAAATTCATGGGAAAATTCCGAAAACTGCAAAAATCAAAATGGCGGATGAAGTGGCAGCCATTTTGAAAAAGAGATATTTTACATGTTGTAAGGCTATTTCACCTGTATTGAGTGGTCTGACAGTTTTGACTTGTAGAGCGCGTTTGTGTAGGTGGATGCATTTAGTTTGCTTATGAAATAAAAACTCCCCATTTTTAGGGAAAAAAACAAAATTTCCCTAAAAACATGGGAAATTTTACATAAATATGCAATTTTATCGTTTTGTGATGGTCTGAGGGGATTCAAATGTATGGCGCGTTTGTGAAGTTAAATGCATAGATTTTTAATTAATAATAAAAACTCCTCACTTATAGGAAAAAAAACAAAATTTCCCTAAAAACATGGGAAAATTTACATAAATATGCAATTTTATCACTTTGAGATGGTCTGAGGGGTTTTGAATGTATAGCGTGTTTGTGCAGTTAAATGCATACAATTTAAATTTAAAATAAAAACACCCCACTTATGGGGAAAAAAATCAAAATTTCCCTAAAAACGTATAAAAAATTACCAACATTAGCAATTTCACCCCGTTGAAGTGGTCAGACAGATTTATTGTATATGGCGCATTTGTGTAGATAAATACAAACAATAATTATTTAAAATAAAAACTCCCCACTTGTAGGGAAAAAATCAAAATTTCCCTAAAAACTTGGGAGATTTTACATAAATATGCAATTTTATCCCTTTGTGATGGTCTGAGGGGTAACGAATGTATAGCGTATTTGTGTAGATAAATACAAACAATAATAATTTAAAATAAAATCTCCCCACTTCTAGGGAAAAAATCAAAATTTCCCTAAAAACGTAGAAAAAATTACCAACATTAGCAATTTTTACTCTTTGAGGTGGTCAGACAGATTTGTGGTATAAGGCGCATTTGTGTAGATAAATACAAAGAATTATTTTTTAAAATAAAAACTCCCCACTTTTAGAGGAAAAAATATTTTCCCTAAATTATACAAAATGTGAATCAACTTTACCACAGTGTAAGTGCCGAGCGCAGCGAGGCCATAGTCCTTCTACAATTTATACCAAGCGCAGCGAGGCATTCGCCAAGTAACCCTGCCATAAAGAAAAGAAAGCCGAGCGAAGCGAGGCATTACTTATCATAATTATTACTATCAATAAAGAAAAACTACGGGAAAAGTCCGGTTTAAGGAGTGGAAAACCGAGCGAAGCGAGGCATATCAAGCTAAACCATCAATCCAAAACCTAGAGAACCGAGCGGAGCGAGGCAAAACTACTGAAGTCAACATCCGAAAACCCGAAGAGCCGAGCGAAGCGAGGCAAAACAACCGAAACTATCATTCCGAGACTGGAGAGGAGCCGAGCGAAGCGAGGCTATACTACTTTTATCACTAACTGCCTGTTTAACTGGAGAGCCGAGCGCAGCGAGGCAAAACAATCCAAACCATCATACCACAAACATTGGAGAGCCGAGCGCAGCGAGGCAAATCATTTCAAAACATCATACCACAACCACTAAAGTGCCGAGCGAAGCGAGGCAATACAGCTTAAGGATAACCTATCCGTAAAAGAGGAGCCGAGCGAAGCGAGGCAAATCAATGCGAACCACTATACTGCAAACCCTGGAGAGCCGAGCGTAACGAGGTACCACTACTCAAACCCTCGTCAACACAACTATATAACCTGTGAGCCGATTGTGGCTAAGAAATAACTTGAATGAATAAAAAGAAAGACAAAGTGTAAGTTTGGCCGCGTTTATAGTTCCATACGTGTGCAACCAATTATGAATTAAATTTAAGAAAAGCATAGTTCTATAATGTTAAAAAACGCACTTAATCATACTTTCTTTGTCTTAAACAGCAAACCCACATAAGAAATTAATGAATAAAAAAGCCTGTAAATTTCGTTTCTATGAAAAAGTTTCTTTTCAGGACAGAGTAAACTAATAATCGAGACGCTAGAAAAACGCGCGAATGGAGGTGACTCAGATTTATGAGGTGTTAAAGAACCCAATATTTGTACACGAAACGATGTCGGCTCGCTACTAGGTAAAGTTTACGAAACCAAAAAATGACCATGTAGATCAGTTTCTCTGCCGTATTTGTGTGAGACAATCCGTAACAGGAACCAATTTTTTTTATTACGAGTACGGGATGGAGTGGTTGGATGTGGTTCAAATTATGCATGCGTCTTTAACTTGAACACCAGAAAGATCCGCTACGTTATTGATAAACGGCAAGTTCATTTTTCAGCTACATTCATACTGAAATTAGATTTCACGGGATAACGAAACACCATAAAATGTTCTATACGTTATGGTCAATTGAATAACCGTATCTCACTAAAATTCATACTGTAAACTGTATCCCACCTGAAATAAAATCACCAGTATCCCTTTCATATAGAAATTCATAGTGAACACAGTTTTTAAGACATAACAAAACGCAAGAAAGATTTGCTACGGTATATTCAAGTCAATACCCTGCTAAAACTGAAATTCATACTGAAAACTGTCTCCCACCTAAACCGAAAGCATCAAAGCACAAAAAAATATCCGTTGTACACTCCCGGGCAATGAAAAAATTTCACTAACAAAATGCTGACACCATACCTCCCCAATTTTTACAAAGATTTAATTTAAAATTGGAACAATATTACCGTTTTAGTGGGTAATATCCTGTTAAATGTACGTCAATGTTGCAGAAGACGGCATTTATCTAGATTTTTACTAACCCTATATTTGTGATGTCCTTGTATAAATTGTGTACGTCTGTTTCAGGTATTAATCTTGTAAATATCTCTAAATCACCACCGTAAAGACAGCTAAAAACATTGTGTGTATCTCAACACTATCGTAATTGGCCGGATTTGTTGTGTTAGTCACACACGACATATAGCCACAAACAAGATTGAATTGGTAATCTAGATTTTTCCGTTTAGCTTTTCTCAGTGGAACCTTTTCATTGCCCGTGAGTGTATTATGGCAAAGTCAATATCAACTTTACTGATATTTCAAGGGAAAACTAAACCTCATAAAATATTCGATACGTTATAGTCAAGTGAATAACCGTATCTCACCAAAATTCATACTGAAAACCGTATCCCACCTAAAACAAAATCACCAGTACCCCTGTTATAATGAAAATCATAGTGAAAACAGTTTTTTTAAGTCAGAACAAAACGGAAGAAAGATTTGCTACTGTATATTCAAGTCAATACCCTGCTGAAACCGAAATTCATACTGAAAACTGTTTCCCACGTCAAACAAAATCCTCAGTACCCCTTTTATAACGAAATTCATACTGAAAACAGTTTTTAATCCAAAACAAAACACAACAAAGACTTGCTACGGTTTGTTCAAGTCAATACCCTGCCGAAACCGAAATTCATACTGAAAACTAATCCGACCTGAAAAATAAAATCATCGGTACCCCTTTAATAAAGACATTCATAGTGAAAACAGTTTTTAAGGCGTAACAAAAACGCAAGAAAGATTTGCTACGATATGTTCAAGTCAATACCCTGCTGAAACCGAACCGAAAGCATCAAAGCACCGCGCGGCTGCTTGCAGCCCGCGCCACAACGCGACCTCTAGTTATTATAATATATAAAGCTGGATTACCACTGATTCACTGACTGACATGATTGTTCTCCCAGAAGGAGCCATTTTTTGATATGAAAATGTTTTAGGGATATGTACAGGGTGCTCGGGTGAGTAGAGAAAAAATCCGACATTTTAAAAAAAGTTGTAAAAAAAAAAAATTTTTTTTGTTCCTCTTATTTGGTGACCATACATTTTTTTATATTTCGAGGGTGTATTAGGGGTGTCTGACAGATTATAAAAAAAATATAAAAAAATAAAAAAACAAAATGGCGGCCGAGTTGCAGTCAAGTAAAGTTTAGGGCGTGTCAGACCCGACTTGAGGTGAATTGATCTCCGGGAAAGGGGGGAGGTGGGGGATGGTGTTTTTTGTAAACGGTGGGGCACATGATGAAATTTAAGGGAAAATTCCAAAAAATGATTTTTTTTTAATTGCGGGGGGAGGGGAGATTTTTTTATAAAAACGTGTTTTTTCGGGGATTTTCAAAGCATTTTTTTATTGTGTTGGGGGCATTTGACAGGTTCGACTTGTATGGAGCGGTTGTGCAGTTTGACGAGTAGAGTTGCCATGCGAAAGAATTTTCCCCATTTTTAGGGTAAATTTCGAGATTTTCCCCAAAAACATGAAAAGTAGAAATGGCCACTTTTGATTTTAAAATTTGATGCAGTTTTGTCGGAAAGACCCGTACTAATGACATTTGACCATTTTTATTACTTTCGACTGGCAACCCTTAGCGATAGGCGAGATTATATTTTTTCGGATTTTTTTACGTCGACCCAACTTGAGGTGAATTGATCTCCCAGAAGGGAGGCAGGTGGGTTGATGGTTTTTTTTGTACACGGTCTGTTGTATGGTGCAGTTTATGGAAAAATTCCGAAAAGTTGAAAAAACAAAATGGCGGACTGCTTTGGCGGCCATTTTGTAAAAGTGACTTTTTTTCACGATTTTTGATTGGATTTTTTACCTATTTAGAGTCGTTGGGGAGATTTGTCTTGTATGGCGCATTTGTGTAGTTTGTAGGGTAGGTTTTACCAGCTATATAAAATTTCCCCATTTTTAGGGAAAATTTTGAGATTTTCCCCAAAAACATAAAAAATTGAAATAACCGTTTTGGATTTTAAAAAATGATGCAGTTTAGTCAGAAAGGCTCATACTAATGACATTTGACTATTTTTATCACTTTCGGCTGGCAACCCTGAGAAATACGGGAGATTATATTTTTGAAAAAGTTCGACGTCGATTCAAGTTGAGGTGAATTGATCTCCCAGAAGGGGAGGAGGTGGGGTGATGTTTTTCTTTGTACATGGTTGGAGATATGGTGAAATTCATGGGAAAATTCCGAAAACTGCAAAAATCAAAATGGCGGATGAAGTGGCAGCCATTTTGTAAAAGAGAAATTTTACATGTTTTAAGGCTATTTCACCTGTATTGAGTGGTCTGACAGTTTTGACTTGTAGAGCGCGTTTGCGTAGGTGGATGCATTTAGTTTGCTTATGAAATAAAAACTCCCATTTTTTAGGGAAAACAACAAAATTTCCCTAAAAACATGGGAAATTTTACATAAATATGCAATTTTATCGTTTTGTTATGGTCTGAGGGGATTCGAATGTATGGCGCGTTTGTGTAGTTAAATGCATAGATTTTTAATTAATAATAAAAACTCCCCACTTATAGGAAAAAAAAACGAAATTTCCCTAAAAATATGGCAAAATTTACATAAATATGCAATTTTGTCGTTTTGTGATGGTCTGAGGAGATTCGAATGTATGGCGCGTTTGTGTAGTTAAATGCATAGATTTTTAATTAATAATAAAAACTCCCAACTTATAGGAAAAAAAAACAAAATTTGTCTAAAAACATGGGAAAATTTACATAAATATGCAATTTTATCGTTTTGTGATGATCTGAGGAGATTCGAATGTATAGCGCGTTTGTGTAGTTAAATGCATAGATTTTTAATTAATAATAAAAACTCCCCACTTACAGGGAAAAAAAACAAAATTTCCCTAAAAACATGGGAAAATTTACATAAATATGCAATTTTATCGTTTTGTGATTGTCTGAGGGGATTCAAATGTATGGCGCGTTTGTGTAATTAAATGCATAGATTTTTAATTAATAATAAAAACTCCCCACTTATAGGAAAAAAAAACAAAATTTCCCTAAAAACATGGGAAAATTTACATAAATATGCAATTTTATCACTTTGAGATGGTCTGAGGGGTTTCGAATGTATGGCGCATTTGTGTAGATAAATACAAACAATAATTATTTTAAATAAAAGCTCCCCACTTGTAGGGAAAAAATCAAAATTTCCCAAAAACGTATAAAAAATACCAACATTAGCAATTTCACCCCTTTGAAGTGGTCAGACAGATTTGTGGTATATGGCGCATTTGTGTAGATAAATACAAAGAATAATTTTTTAAAATAAAAACTCCCCACTTTTAGAGGAAAAAATATTTTCCCTAAAAATATACAAAATGTAAATCAACTTTACCACAGTGTAAGTGCCGAGCGCAGCGAGGCCATAGTCCCGCTACAAACTATACCAAAATAAAACCAGCCGAGAGCAGCGAGGCATCCGACAAGTAACCCTGCCATAAAGAAAAGAAAGCCGAGCGAAGCGAGGCATTACTTATCATAATTATTACTATCAATAAAGAAAAACTACGGGAAAAGTCCGGTTTAAGGAGTGGAAAGCCGAGCGAAGCGAGGAATAACAAGCTAAACCATCAATCCAAAACCTAGAGAGCCGAGCGGAGCGAGGCAAAACTACTGAAACCAACATCCGTAAACCCGTAGAGCCGAGCGAAGCGAGGCTAAAGCACAATAAACAACAAGTGCTTATGTAACTACAGAGCCGAGCGATGCGAGGCAAAACAACCGAAACTATCATTCCGTGACCTGGAGAGGAGCCGAGCGAAGCGAGGCTTAACTACTTTAATCACCAACTGTCTGTTTAACTGGAGAGCCGAGCGCAGCGAGGCAAATCAATCCAAACCATCATACCACAAACATTGGAGAGCCGAGCGCAGCGAGGCAAAACATTTTAAAACATTATACCACAACCACTGAAGAGCCGAGCGCAGCGAGACAATACAACTTAAGTATAACCTTACCGTAAAAGAGGAGCCGAGCGAAGCGAGGCAAAACAAAGCAAACCACCATACCGCAAACCCTGGAGAGCCGAGCGAAGCGAGGCAACACTACTCAAACCCTCGTCAACACAACTATATTCCTAACCTGAGAGCCGATTGTGGCAAAGAAATATAGGTACCTTGAATGTATAAAAAAGAAAGACAAAGGTTTCGGCGCGTTTATAGTTCTAATTACGGATCATATTGAAGTAAAACATAGTTCTGTAAAAAATAGCCTTACCCACGTAAGAAATTTATGAATACTTAAAGAAAACCTGTGTATTTCGTTGCTATGAAGAAGTTTCCATTCAGGACAGAGTAAACTAATAATCGAGACGCTAGAAAAACGCGCGAATGGAGGTGACTCAGATTTATGAGGTGTTAAACAACCCAATATTGTACACAAAACGATGTCGGCTCGATAGGTAGGTCGAGTAGGTAAAGTTTACGAAACCATTTTTTTATTTTTATATATATACATAACATCAGTTTCTCTACCGTATTTGTGTGAGACAATCCGTAACAGGAACCAATTTTTTTGAGTACAAGAACGGGATGAAGTGGTGGGAAATGGTCCAAATTTTGGATGCTTCTTTAACTTGAACCCCAGAAAGATCCGCTACGTTATTGTAGGTAAAGTATACCTTATCTTACCAAAATTCATACTCAAAACTTTATCCCACTTGAAACTAAATCATCACCCCTTTAATAAAGAAATTCATAGTGAAAACAGTTTTAGGGCCTTACAAAACGCAAGAAAGATTTGCTACGATATGTTCAAGTCAATATCCTGCTGAAAACGAAATTCATACTGAAAACTGAATCTCACCTGAAACAAAATCATCAGTACCCCTTTAATGAAGAAATTTATAGTAAAAACATTGTTTAAGGCATAAAAAAACGCCAGAAGGATTTGCTACGGTATGTTCAAGTCAATATCCTGCTGAAACTGAAAATCATACTGAAAACTGTATCCCCCCCTGAAACAAAATCATCAGTACCCCTTTTATAACGAAATTCATACTGAAAACAGTTTTTAATTCAAAACAAAAGACAACAAAGACTTGCTACGGTTTGTTCAAGTCAATACCCTGCTGAAACTGAAATTCTTACTGAAAACTTATCCCACCTGAAATAAAATCATCAGTACCCCTTTAATAAAGACATTCATAGTGAAAACAGTTTTTAAGGCGTAACAAAACGCAAGAAAGATTTGTTACGATATGTTCAAGTCAATACCCTGCTGAAACCGAAATTCATACTGAAACCTAATCCCACCTGAAACAAAAATCATCAGTACCCCTTTTATAATGAAATTCATACTGAAAACAGTTTTTAATCCTAAACAAAACACAACAAAGACTTGCTACGATATGTTCAAGTCAATACCCTGCTGAAACCGAACCAAAAGCATCAAAGCCCCGCGCGGCTGCTTGCAGCCCGCGCCACAACGCGACCTCTAGTTAAGTTTCTATCTTTTATACATGGTAAACTTACTTCAATTTAACTATTATAATCTACAGTTATATCGCGGTTTTTATTTATTTCAAGAACATTATCAAATTCAGCGTACACTATGCAATTAACGGTAGATGTAAGAGCGGTATCAAAACGCACTTCTAATCTAAGACTACCATGCCTTATAAGATTCCAGTGTGAGTTATTATTAGCCGATAAATCGGGTGTTAAATCGAATGCCATCAAACAATAACCGTCAGCAAAATCTTCCCTAGATATAGAGTTACCTTCATTCAAAAAGTGAATACCTGTGCCAGAGAACAAAGTATGGTAAGCATTGGTAAATACTTTATTTTCAAATGAGGGCTGAAGTGTTTTAGAAGGAATTTGTTGTCCGTCAACGTACAAACTAAAAGAGTTAATGTTATAATTTTGAAAATTAAAAGGATTTGTGTTCAGACTACCATTGAAAGCAATATTGTTTACAAAACCCACTATACATCTTTTGGGTATTTGCCCTAAAAATATATTATCCAGCGTTTTTCCTTGAACTCCTGCAGGTATTGTTAAAACTTTAACTTCAGCTCGTGTTATCGGATATTTAGCTGTAGTTGTGGCCAAAGCTTTCTGATGGGCCAGCAGTACAGATGGATTTATACGTGTCCTACGAATAATGAGAGTTGCATCGGTGATTTGAACTTTGAATTTAGCATCTAATGTTGTACTCATAAGGTTGAAAGTTTCCTTTGTCCTCACTAATTTGACGCGCATTTCAACACCGTTGATTAAAAATTTTTCTTGGTTAAATATATCTGCATGCACGTGACCAAGCATTTCCACTTCCCGGCTTTGTTTGGCCAACTCTTTGCGTTTAATAAAACCTTTATTTCCTTCATCAGTTGAATCCATTTTACCTGAGGTATCTCCATACCACAAACCGCACGTAAGATGGGACTCTTTAGCAGCTGGACCATAGTTCAATAAATTTTCTATATACGCTCGATATGCGTAAGTATTGTTGGGTGGTGATACGAGTTTCTGATTTAAGTAAACATCCAACTGACTAAACAAGGAATGAAGCCAATTATTTACTGGTGCCACGTTCGTTGACTCAGTAACAACAGATGAGTCCTGGTTTAATACTTTTGCTTTGATGTGTAGTAGCGTATGACTCAAATCCACATAGTCTTCTCCGTTTCCGGGTACTTGAAATTCAATGGGTCCATCGTCGGACAGGGATGATATTGGTTTATAGTGAACCCATAACCCACTTTCAATGCTTGTTTGTGTCGATGGAAGAGCAAATAAGTCTAACTCAGATTTTGTGCACTCACATGAATTATTGTGTAAAAACGACATTATTATTATTATTATTATGAAAAAATATCATTAACTTTGCGTTTGTTGATTTTATTTTTTGTACCTCTTCGTTGTGATGTCTTTGAAGCAATGATTGGTCGTTGTGTAAGCCTTTTTAATTTATACCCCGAGCCAGACATAAGCGAATCAACTTTAGAGTCAGCCTTCCTTTTCAAGTTAGCACTAGCCATTTTCAGACGTTGTTTAACAGATTCTTCCAATGGTTGTGATTTTATCATATCTGATAAAATTCCCACACCGGTATGTAAGGCCTCTTTTCCTACTGCTTTTGCACCACTTGACAATAAAGGTAGAACTGATCGAAATAGCCCACCTAAAAAGCTACCTATCCCATGTCCTCGTTGGTGGGGTACACCTTTGTAAACAATGCCTATTCCTGTTCCAGCTTGATGTGAGTAATATTTTTCATATGGACAAGGATGTTGTGGACTCATTTTATTCGTTTAAAGTGTAATTTAACACACGAAGTTCCAAACTGGAATGGTATCTTTCCACCTGTGCTCGTTCTTATATCAATTTCTACTGTATCAAATTCCCTACGCATAATGGGTAAGTAATGAGCGGGTGAAAATGTATGCATCCTATGTGCACCGTATATATATTTAATAGGATCTAACGGAATTATTCTTAGCAGAGACGTCATAACATCACCGACCATTTGCGGATCAATTATATCGCAATATACAAAAAGTTGAGATGGTAACCCTAAATACAAGTTGTAGGGATATTTTCCATATGAGTTTAAAATCATGTTTGTATACGGTTCAAATCCAAGTTGTAAGCCAAGTTTGGGAGTCAACTTTATTGATTTAGTTTCATTTTTGTGATCAGTAAGATGTACAATTTTTGATGATTTATCGTATGAAAATGTAACGTTATTTTTTATCAAAGAATTTTCATTTAATGCATTTATCATTTGATCAATACTTTCATAGTTAGTAGCTGGAATATGAGACTTATACTCTACTGACGTCATTGTTTCTTCATCGGGAATCATTACATTTTTCTTTATATAAAGTACGTTTTCATATTCTTGCACATTGAACATAGTACAAGGATAATGAAATTCAACTAACCCCACTACCCATTCCCCTTCTAACTTGATACTTTTGGGTAACATAGTTGAAAAATTAGCTGTGGTGTTTTGCGGAAAATAAGACATTGAGCTATTACTCAACAATGTGAGATAGAAACTTTCTTCCATCATATTTTTTCTAAATTGGATGCTTTTATCCAAGAGTTGAATTTATTTGGATAACCTTTCCACTTCACTAACACTTCCTTTCTGACACCAGAATACCGTGAACGAATTATTTTATCTACTTTATATTGACGAGTGGGGTCATAAATCACTCTTTGTAACTCGCGTTCATAAAACGTACCGGTAATTGCCTCTCCCTGTAAATCTTTTAAAGTGTAAACTGCCCATGGTGATCTAGGTATTATAGTCAATATCTGAAATACCTCATCACTCCAGTTTGTTTCATAACCCTTTTGAAATATATGTTTGTATTTAGTTATTCTAACGTAGTCTCCAATACGGTATTTAGGTTTATTTTGAGTTTTATCAGCACTTTTTGTATGGTATAAGTTGCGCCATACAGTCATAATATTTTCAGATGTAACATCAGAAGGAGCCATTTTAATACTTCTATGAAAACTATGATTATATGAATGCAATAAATCTGGTAAGATATCAATATATCTATATGTATTTTTATGTGTGAAGTAACGCCACATCTTCATTTTTAGTGTTCGCTGAAATCTTTCCACAATGCTAGCTTTAATATCGGGGTTGTTAGTGGTATAATAATTAATATTTTTACTTTTAAAGTATAATCTCACACTATTAGCAATAAATTCAGAACCCTTATCAGATTGTATGTGACGAGGAGTTGCTTTAGCTGCATGAAATATACTTTCAAAACACTGTTTTGAGGTTTCAGCATTTTTATTCTTCATTGGACGAACAAATGCGTATTTACTGAAAACATCGATTACACACATCAAATATTTAAAACCATCATTATATTCACTGTAAGACTGCATATCACTTAAGTCAGCCTGCCAAAGTTCATTAAAATTTGATAACACATATTTATTTCTAGGAAACCTTCTGATAAGTGGTTTGTGTAAAGTATAAGTTTCCTGTGCCTCTAACCAAGTTTTCACATCCTCTTTTTTCATTTTTCCCTTCATAGATTTAGCTAATTTATCGACACTGCTGTAACCAGCTGGGTGGGATACATTATAATATATATCGTTGATCTCTAGTACGGGGTCCATCGTTCCCAATCTATTTTCTTACTAATTTTTCCAATATTTTTTAACTTCGGTGTATAGTTTTCCTGAATTTCAGTTTCAGGAGATGCTTGTTTAATCTCTTCCTTTTTAGTGTTTGATTGGGAGTTTATTTCGTTTGAATTTAGTGAATTTATATAATTTAAGTTAGCTGGATTGCCTATGCAATATAGAGGAACTTTTATATCATGCAGCAGTGAACTAAATACTTCCCAACCTCTGGGCTTCGCGCGCTTAAGCGGTCTTAACACATCATTTATTAAATCCACAATGTTGCTATGCAGTATAGGTTGATTGTTTATGGTGACTTCCCCGCGATCATTCCAATTAACTCTATCTTTATTTTGCAGGATGTTTTCCAGCAGCAACTCACCCTTTTTTAAATAAGTTTTTGGTATTAATTTTAGTAAATGTGATGGGGTGTATGCAGATAATGGATAATTAATATTGCTGACGTCCTGTTTTAATGGTTCAGATTTGGTAACTGTCGTCGCTATATTTTCTTCTGAGTTCTTGGTAAGATTGTTCTTCATAGTAATCAGCGGTTGTCGCTCTTCTTCAGTAAAATGTAAGTATCTTTGCAGAGTTTGTAAGTATAAAGTCCATTTTTCTCGGTCATCTACCTTACTATTTAAAATTTTATTCATTTCATCATCTAACCGAGTAAGAGTCGTTTCAGGTTTATCAGTTTGCTTAATTTTTTCTAAAAATTCAGGTTCCACAAGTAACAATTTTTTGGTATTATCCATTATAGTTTTCACCGTAATATACTATTAATTAATCCGGTTAAAACAGAACCCAATATAATAGGTAAAAATGCACCACCTTTCTGGATAATTATATGTTTTCTGAACTGGTGTTTCCCTTTAGAAACCAATTTTCTCAAAGTACTTTTATGTTTTCTTAATTTAATTGAATCTTTGTTTTGAAGAGGAATGTTTCCTTTTAAAACGTTGTGAATACACTCACAAATACAGTTAATTTCTTCTTCACTACAAACTTTTAACAGTGCTTTACGAAACTTCGGTTTGAGTGTTTGTAATGCAGTGAGGAAATGTTTATGAGTCGTTACTCTTCCAGGCATTATTTGGAAATGATAGGTATTTGTTTTTGCACATCGTATTTAAATCCTTTTTTGGGTACATAAACTATGCAATGCTGCTGTTCAAATATATTTGTTTTAAGGCGATAAATGTCGGAAGTATTTTGTTTAAGATCAACCATTAAGTATCCGTGAGCTTCCTTTGTGGCGTCTTTATAAGCTTCTTCAACAAATTTTGGATTCTCAGGGAAAACTTGACGAGCTAGATAACGTATTTGAGTCTTATCTCTAGGGTTCTTAAAAAATATGATATAACTCGAATTTAAAGAAATATCACGCTGTCCTTTCCCTTGGTGAAATAAATTTTGTGTTATATAAAATATGCTGAGGTTTCTATGATGACTGCCCTTTGTAAACAAATCTACGATTCTTCCGTCGGATTCTCTCATTAAATCATCTATTATTACTAAATGAGGAGTTTTACCATCAAACATGGTAAGTTCCGGCAATCCTTGGTGGTAGTTAACTTCTAATAAATTATATGATGGTTGCATTTCATCATAACACCAAGTTATTTGTGAAAAATTTGTGTTGCAGATTTTTTTAACATACTTTATAAAATTTGTGACAAAGTTAGTTTTGCCACAGCCACTAGGTCCACCAATAATAGCTGTGAACGGATGAATAAAATGATGCATTATTTGTTATTTTTGAGTAACGTCTACTAAGTACTGCTGATTTGCGTTGAATGAATAAATAAAAAATGAGATTGTGTTTATAAAAATATAAATTTATTTTATGATTTAATCTTAAGCTACACACTAAAAATAAACCTACATACAAACTAAACACGCTTATTGGTTATTTAAAACTAAATATAATAATTAGTACACACAATACAAAAAACATATATGCAGAAGCATAGCACAGACACAGACACACACAACAATGTTAAAAATCTTAAACTATTTTTAAAACTACAAAAACTTAAAAATTATTCAGACATCTTATAATGCCCCCAGGCAACAGTATCGGTTGAGTTTTCCAATAATTTTCGCTTCGTATCATTATGAGACAGTGAAATTTTGGAGCATTTTTGTGTAAATATAACATGTTTTATTGATTTAAATCTTAACATACAATCGATTTTTCGGGTTTGATTAAATAGACATCTTTTATAGTCATTTAGCTGAAACGTCTTAGTTACAGATTTATTTATGCCCTTCGCCTTAGCAATAAAATCATTCTCTACCTCGATTGCATACATTTTTGAACGTAAACCTACAAATTCTCTGAAAATATTTCCATTATTTTCATCTTTAAAAAATCCTATCTTTTTTTTGTTAACAAGTGGAAAATTATGACGATTATCGATTGAATAATCAGATGTATCAAAATAGTCTTTTAAATTTGACTTTATGTCGCTATATAAATTTTCGGTTTGAATGTGATATATTAAACTATCAGTATCAGTGTACATCAATTTTAACCTATCGTTAAATTTGTTTTTCATATATGAGTAGTGAAACTTGTACATCAGTGTTTTGGAAATATCCAGAATGCAAAAGCCGAGATAAATTGGTTTATCATATAAAAGTTTTGTTTTATTTAATTGAACTGCAATCAAATTTTCAGAAAAACATGATGCACTGTGAAATTCTGGTCGGGCAATTAAACTTTGTGCACCTTGAATTTTCCCATTATTTTCCCATTGCGTAACTAAGTGAACATTCACACGTTTTTCTATGTTTTCCATTGTTTTACCAAATATGGCATTATTCATTAATTTGAAAAAGTCTTTTTCAAAATCAGTTACGGCTGAAGTTCTCATTGAAGTATTCAAATCAATATATTTTTTTAACCAGTCACTTTGTTTGAATTTTAAAACTCTGTGAATTTTAGTTAGTTCTAAACCGTTTTCAATACATTGTTTAAGATTTCTATAGTGAATGATATATTTTATTTTGTTTTTTAAATTTGGTACTAATTTTTTTTCGTTACTGTTTGGCGTGCAAATTGTTTCAGGACAGAAAGGCAAATCGGAGTGAGAATCGTGTAAATGATGAGGATATATCAAGTCAACTTCTAATATATAACCATATTCAGAATTATCAGGTATATTATAATTGACACTTTCTTCTACCCATTCGAATTCACCTGTCGGAAGATATTGTGACATAGCCCACCCATACAAATTGTTAGCGTCAAGATAAATCAAAAACGAAGGTGGTACTCGACTGTCATAGTCATTCATGAAAATATTATTCGCTTTCGCATATCTATTGCTACATAGGGAAATACCACCCCGTATACCTTTTTTTATAAAAGATATTTTATCAAAATCAGTCAAAAGCTGCAATTCAATTTGTGTATACTTTAACATAGCGTCCCAACTTAATCCCGGTGCAGTAAAATAATGTGCTGGGTCTAATCCATACGTCTTAGAACAAACATTCCTATAATTTTCAAAGATGTCGGCTAACAACAACACATCGGTTTTTAAATATAAATTCGAATAATCACTCATATCATGACAGTTAAAATGTGTCCATATGTCCTGGGCATGTTTATAATTTTCATCAGAAACATTTGTGTTAGTTAATGAGTTATAAAAATCTTCTTTATCAGGCAAAGATGTACATTTTAAACTATCAAAAGACGTGGTGTATTCATAGGGATATATACCTTTTTTTATTAATCGTTTGAAATCGTCCTCCTTTGGAAATACTCTTTTGAGCTCATTAAATTGATCAGACCTCAAATTTTGAGCTAACTTATCTAGACTGCTAGCCATAAATTTAAACGAATCGAGAAACCTCAAGCTAACATTATGGTTATTCACTTTAATTTGTTTAGAAAAAGAAATATATTTTTCTTTGTTTTGGGGTATAATATCGATTTTTCCTGAATCAAAGTTTAATGCATGTACGATAAAATGTGCATCATAATTGCTTAAGTTATGTAGAAATACAGGTAAAAATCTAGGTGGATTGTATTTTGAACTACACATGCTGTGCGCAACTCCACTATAAGCTCCAGTGTGCCAATTATGATCAATGGTGGCATCATGATTTAAATCTTTACTGCAAATATAGCACTGTTGACTTTGAGATATATTAAGTTTATCTTCATCCGTCAATGGCAAAGGTGATTTAACAAAAGAATTTTTTTTAGTTATGAGCTCTAAATCTTTTTTTAAATATTTTAGAAATACGTTAGGGCAATCTTCACCCATATAAGTTTGGTACTTGGAAAGTTTATCATCATACGCACATTTTAGATAGTAACCGAAACTGTAAACATTATGTTTTTGAATGTTATTTGTATGCGACTTCTCGGGATCATTATCACATGATGGTATTGGCGTAACAAACGCTTCAAAGTCTGCATACACCACAAAGGGCACTCTCATCTGTCTGTCATATTTATCGAATTTTAACTTATCACTACTCGTGTGCTCTCCAAACCAGTTGGGTTTTGTGTTTCGTGCACTAGGTAATTCAGTTCGTATATTAACGCAATCATTTTTTTGATGCAGATTGAGATGCTCTTTGTTTGAGAAATGTAAAAGACACCCATCACAAATATGAATTGCTTCATTTGATGTGGTTATCTGCTTGCTAAGTAATCGAGACATGTTTTTTATGAGGCAATAATGACCATTCGAGCCATTTGTTAAATATAATAAATTTAGATGAGTAGGCATTCGATGTTTCGTAAAATGTAAGGGGCCTATGATTTCATTTTTCTTTGTTTCATTATTGTATTCTAATCCAAAAACATTAATGCTCATATTATTTAAATTTTCAAATTTTTTCACATCTCGTAGTTTTACTGGAAAATTTATGTCACCAAAATTTAATTTGTTTTTGTTGGGTAAATATGCTGCCACTCTCTCTGCATTTTTATTTACGGGGTATAACCCCGCTAACACTGCCCACGAAAAACATTCATAATCTGAGTTTTTTATATTTAGTACTGCTTTTTTATGTTTGATATCAATTGGTAAATCAATATATGATGAGCCCCGCAATGGATTAAATTTATTTACGTTCATATCAACATATAAGATTTTTTTTAGACTCCATCCACTGTCCTTTTTTTCGAATTCGCCTAATTTGTTGGAAAACTCAACAACAACTTGTTCAAAATCTAACTCAATATCATCCCCCTTGCAAAAACTATAATTATACCCCTGGAAATCGAAAGAATTAACTAAGTCTTTAGTGATTTGAATGAATTCTGCGTGTAAAACAAAATTTACTTTGATGAATGAATGGCAATCTATGTTATCCATTAGTAGTTTAAATATTTTATTTTTAATTTTTTCGAAGTATACCTCGGGTGTTATTACACAATCTGTTGATACAGAACTATTTAAATTAGATGAGTCGAGCTGAATACGATAGGATTTCACTCGTTGTCCAAATGCGCTTTCAATTATTTTCACATTTTCTAATGTTTCATGGTTTCTTAAAACCTTTTCCCTATGTAATTTGCTATTTAAATGACGTGAAAAGTACCTCTTCCCAATGTGAACTTGACACGCATCACATTTAATTTTGTTGCCTGGAGGGGTATCTTCTTCTAGAGGTGTTGCCTGGAGGGCTGCCTGGGAGGGGTCGTTGTTCGTTGCAGCGGCCGACGTTGAAGGGGTGATGACATCACCCCATTTTCTTTTTCTTCCATTTCCAGTTAATCTATGAATAAATTACAACTTAGTTGAAATACATATACATTAAAAGCATAATTTATACAGAATATTTGCATTGTCCTATCCAGATATTTAACTATTAGTAGCTACCTAATGAAATTGATGTGCTAGTCTCCGATCTTGTACAAGTGTTACAATATGCTTGCATGATATGTACTCCATCTATCTCATCGGTATTATTTAATAAAGAAGAGTTGATAGGATGTCCTTTACAAGGGGTGTAAAAAGGAATCACGTTTGAATCATTTTTAAGTGAAGATGGTAAGACCCCATTTATATACCATAATCGAATGTATTTATTAAATTTATCCAACAATAAAGTTTTGTTTAAAAGTAATAAATCTTCATAAGTAAAATTCATCATTGTTAAACAATTGAACGCAAACACAGTTGTGAGAGTACAAATTTAAGAATAAAACATTTATACTGCGTGTATCCACCCCCTCCCCACTAATATTCACACACCATCACTATTTTCATCAAATTACATATAAGTATACATAGAAATAGTAAAATAAAATAACTGTTCACTTACGTACGTTTCCTGATTTTCGTAGTCAGCTAAAGCCTTCAGTAGCTCTGCATCGTAGCTTGACGAATCGAGAGAGAGATCCATGTTTGCAGCTGAGTTTGAGAAGGGAAGTGTAGTCACAGTTCAATGTCGCGTGTTTATATAGTACGAAGGAAATAGAGGGGCGTCTCGGTAGTGTAGCAGTTGTGTGTGGTCTGTGCGCCGGGGGTCGTGGTACATTATTATTTTTACTTCGATGTCTCGAGAAAATATTTTTTGCAATCTGTCTTTGTAGCTATTTGTTTTGTTATAGAAAACATGAGTTGATTAGTATCATGGAAAAGAATATGATCAGAGGTGCAATACAGCTTGATTCGCATATCAGCTTTTTTCCAATGTTCGCTGGGTGGTAAATCTTTCAATTTTTTCATATCGTACATTTCAATTTTTATGAGGTGTGACGCTTTAGATCCGTCGTCTTCATTGGTGGATATATATGAAATACCCCCGCAGGCAGCACGTCCGACTGTCGAAGATAATGTTTTGCTCTTAGATTTCTTCGAGGGAGTTTCAAAATATGAATCAATATTTTCGTGAATCCGTTTAGTCGGTTTTTTCAGGAGAAGTGATGGTGATAGTATTTCATCATCACTAGGGCTCGGATAATAGTAATTTTTCATCGTGTAGTCGCAGTCGTCAATTATTGTTGATGGCTAAAACAAATAAATTTACTTGGTTTTACTACGGTAAAAAATAGATGATGCACATTATCTTATGTTGGGGGGTGGAAAGCAGAGACATGCGTAAAGTTACGGTTTAATACTGATGAAATGGGTGAACGAATTACCTACTATGCCATGACAACTAACTATAGTGTTACTTGCACAAAAAATACGGGTAAGAATAAAAGTAAGTTAAAACACTGAGGTGCTTTTGACTCACATGCAATGTACACAAAGTAATGGACTATTATACATATTCAACGGAAAGTGATTAGATACAAAACATAACTTACATTCATATGTCTGGACGCTGCAGGTATCTATGTAGCACAATACACAATAATTATAAACTCACTCAGTAGAGAGCCAGGCTGATATGTTTGAGATCTGACATGCAGCGCGTTTTATATACGCGGAATGCGGTTCTCGGGGGTATTTTTTGTACACGATCCCAATCTTTATCGAGATTAAACCAAACACACTTGTGTTAGGTGAAAACTGGTCGAGACTTGTTCATTTTTTAAAATCCCACATTGATTCCTTTATCGGCATACAAATAAAATTGATATTCCCATAACACTTCGCGCAGACACGTATGTACAAGCTAGTGTTTTTTTATTTCAGACGCCAGCCCACAGTATTTTTTATATTACCTTTGCACTTATATTGAGTGATTGATTAGGGTTAGCATCGAACACCCAAAGCGCGACATATCTGGAGTTATTTATTGTTTTGGGATGCTTACCAAAAAAATATTACCTACTTAGGGACAAATTCTTGGCATCGAACCGTTGGTGGGTGAAAAAAACTTTAGGAAGGTAATTAAAACGTAATGTTTGCATGTAGGTACGTATAATTATTGATTTCACTTTACATAACTATGTTTTTAGAACTCGGTTTATAACGCTATCAGCCACTGCGTACAAGTGTTTACGCTTTATGTTATTTAGTAAAGACACGGAGATGGATGTTTAATTCACCAGTAATAATGTCTTTTAATTATTACAGTCGCTAGTAATGCATTGAATGAAGTAAGGCTGATAAATATTATCCATTGGATACCATGTTATTTCAAATAACAGTCACACACTCATACTTAATGAAAGCCTGTAGGTAGGTGCGACGACGAGCAACGCGAGGAGGAGTGGTTAGTAGATATGCTTAAAATCAACCGATAATATTCTACCTACACAATAGGTACTTACTTGTATACAAAGTTTATTCGCGGCGAGCTTTTTGCAGGATCGCCAAAGACAGCGCCTCGGAGGGGGCAGGGGCGGGCAGGTGGAGCAGGCGGGGGAGTGAGCCAGAACCCGTGAATCCCTACTACTACAGGAAAGAGTCGGACCCAATAGGAAAGCGTGTCGCAATAAGATTCATTCCAATTAGAAAAAGTCGCGGATCGCGAATAAAACCGCGGGGCGCTAATTGCCTTAATAAAGTTTATTCGCGGCGAGCTTTTTGCAGGATCGCCAAAGACAGCGCCTCGGAGGGGGCAGGGGCGGGCAGGTGGAGCAGGCGGGGAAGTGAGCCAGAACCCGTGAATCCCTACTACTATTCATGTTCTTGCGATGACATCTCCAGGTCAAATAAAATAAAATATCTAGGCATCATGATTGATCAGAACTTGAATTTCAAAGACCATATTCAACTAACGTCCGCAAGAGTGAGAAAGCTCATTTTTATCTTTAAAAAACTAAGACATATCCTAGATCCCTACTTACTAAAGCAAATATACATAGCTCTCTGTCAATCAGTACTTATCTATTGTATTACCTCGTGGGGCGGAGCTCCAAAGACTACCCTTGTTATTCTAGAACGGGCCCAAAGAGCTGTTCTTAAAGTAGCTACTTTCCGCCGCATACTTTATCCCACTGAAAGGTTATACCAAGATTGCGAAGTTCTAACAGTTCGTCAGCTGTTTATATATCACACTGTACTGAAGCAGCATAAACTTGTACTGGACTGTCTTGACACTAACAAACATTTAAGAAGGAATTACAAAGTTTGTAAGACAATCACGTATAAACATGCCTTCGTACGTAACTTTTTCTGCTTTGTTGGACCATACTTATACAATAAATTGAATAAATTAAATAAACTTCACCTGTTGAACCAATATGAGTGTAAAAATGTTATGTTAAAATACCTACAAAAACTTAATTATGAGGATACTGAACATTTGTTAATGATTGCTACCTAACTTTTATTATGAGAACATAGTATACATAAATGTAAACTTTAAAACTGTCTATTACTAAATACAAATATTTTGTCCCTTGGGTACTAATTCCCAAGCCATTAAACTTCTAGCCACCATTAATTTTTAGATTGATCTAGCTAGCTTTATTTGATGTAAAGTTTGTATGATTCTTTCATTTAATTTATTTATTTTTAAGTTATAATTAATTTTATTTTTAAGTTAATTAATTTTATTTTAAATTAATTTTAATCATATTGAGTACCTACTTGAATTTGCACAGCTTTATTATTATATTCTATTGGAGGAGCGCTGATGCCTGATGTACAGGTCTCTGGCCTAGTTCAGGCACAGATGTAATTTGTAATTAGATAAGCTTTTTTGGAATAAAAATTATTTATTTATTTATTATTTATTTATTTATTATTCCTAAATGATACCCCGGTGGTACAGTTCGCTATCCTGTGGGGCATCACCACTGAACATTAGCAATTAATAATCCTTACTTTCTTATTTAGTTCCTTTTCAACTAATGCACCCTATTTGAGCATAAATATTCATCCACCCAGAGGTTGCCTTGAAAAAATCGCTTTCAGTGTTAAGACCGTCTTTTATGTAACTATGTGTTTGTATATAAGCTTTGTAAATTCTGTTCTTGTGTGTATACAAATAAAGAATATTCTTATCTATCTAATACATAAATTGTCTAAAGTAGTCCACGCGTTCAAAAGTTATGCATAGATAGATAGCTATTTTCATTTCATGAGTTGAAATTGAAGGTGATTGGAAATTTTCCCTCGGGAATTACCTTGAATTAAGCGCCACCTGTTGAGCGTAACGAAGTATTATTTACTGACCTAATAGCAGCTCCACTAGGCTTTGTGATCGATTGCTTATGTAGGTGACTTGATGACATTCATAATTTCATCTATAAATATCCATGTATGTCCACCAACCCGCACTTGGCCAGCGTGGTGGACTAGGCTTAAACCCTTCCTTCATTGGAAGGAGACCCGTGCCCCAGCAGTGGGGACGTAATGGGTCGTGATGATCTATAAATATATCAATCATCGTATAAATATATTTTCTCCAAATAACTACTCTCAAGTTAGGCTACAGAATAAACTTTCATTCGAGTAGGTAGTACTTTATAATCTTAAGATATATAAGATATATACTTATACCTATCTGCGCGTTCTTTAATTAATGAAGGATAAATTTTAACATTTTATTTTGAAAATGACTTAGGAGTTTACTTTCACCGTTCTTCTCCCAAAGCCCTATACAGGGTGTTGCAAAAAGGGTATACTAAGCCGAAACCTACATGTGCAACATGTTATATGTAAGCCCGAAACTGAAATCAGAATTTGAAAATTCGCGAAAAAAAAAACATTTTCCATAGTAACTTTGTTGATCACGTGACTTTTTACTAGGAAAAAATTTTTTTTTTTTCGCTGATTTCCAAATTCTGATTTCAGTTTCGGGCTTAGATATAACATGCTGCACATGTAGGTTTTGGCTTAGTATACCAATTTTGCAACACCCTGTATACCCTACTCCCTGTAGTTTTTATATTGAATTGTATAAAAAAAACATGTATATAAGTAATAACCATTTGACTTTATTTATCCCGAAAGCGGCACACCCCAAGTAGAAGTACGAAACTGAAAATCTTCAGCATCATACTCGGAAATGTCAGGTTCTTCCCACATCGCAGCTTACAGAACAGCCATTCCAGCTCAGCCCCTACGGGCATCTGTAGTAATTGTTCTGAGCTTTCCTCCACTAGTTGCTCTATTGAGGTCCATGTGTAGACTAGGGATAATTCTAGTAGTATCGTTGTTAGCGGGATCTGGAATGAAACGGTTTATAAATACAGGGTGTTGTCTTGGGGGGTCATTCTGAACAACTTTTGTTCTACAAGTTTTGAAAATTCACTCCCTGAGTCACCCCCTTTCGGCTTAGTATACCCTTTTTGCAACAGCCTGTATTAAGTCAAGGATGGCATCCTAACTGCGTCTTTCAAAAGTATACAAGGCCAGAACGCACCCGTAGTGTAATAGTAATAGTTCCTAGACCAAAAACTAATTGTTTTACCACAAAAAACTTTAAACATTGTTTAACAAGTGTTTAAAACTAAATTTGACAGATTTATTAGGCGTTTGACAACATCTGTTAAATACTGTCTAAGTTTTTTGTGGTAAGGCCCTTAATACTTGAAAGTATACATGGTTTATTTCTACGTACTGATCGCGTATACTTTCCAAAACCAAATTCACGGAATCCTTTTTTATCGGGAGTAAAACATACCTCGAGGTGGAACTTCCTCATGAATTTAGGCATTATTTGTAACCGCCTTAGTAATACGCAGACAGAGAGTAGATAAATCATACATTCTGTGAAGTTCTTCTCTGTTATTAACTGGCCTAAAAATAAAGGGTTTTGAACATTGACATATATATATTACTGCGTAAGGACAGGCCAAACCACTCAAGAAAATGGCACCCGCGCGTTGGCCCTAAAATAGACATTTTAGGGCCAACGGTCCTCAGTCGACAGTTGTCTGTGACGGAGAGATAGTCTCTTTGTTTCTTGTGATAAATATGCCTATTTTTGCTGTGAAGGGCTACAAAAACTATGATACGAAGGTCAAAAAGGAATATGGAATATCGTATCATCCTTAATTAATAAATAAACACATTTTAAAGCGATAATTATTTTACTACCAAAGTCTACAATGGCTGCACGATGTAACCTTGTACGGACGTCCGCATGCAACTCACTCATATTATTATGTACATATATTATGTACAGTACGGTGACGGTAAAATATGAACGCACGTACAAGGTTGCGTCGTCAGGATAAGTAGCTCGGCTCTGACATAGTTCCAACAAATTATAACAGATGGCAGTTATTTTGCTTGTATGAAGAAGGTTTGAGTAAAATGTTCTGAAGGGCGTAACTTTCCTTTTGAAATCATTGGTTTTGAATAAGTTTATTTGCTTTTTGTTTCATTGTGTTTGTTACATCCGAATTTGAACGACCGAATGGTGTAGACCAAAACCCAAAACCAATATTTACTTATTCGTATCTTTTAGGTTAGCTCAATTTTGATCAGTAAATCAATACTCCAGAACTTGGTAACACATGGATCATATACCCTACATTGTTTTCATATTAGGTATATGACGATTATGATAATTATGCATGAAGATTTAAAATAAAATCATGATTGTTGGGAAATATTGTAACTGTTGTAACTTAACCAAACATCTCCTTGAACTTACCTTCATATATCAAAGTAACATCATTTAAAAGTAAGAAAAGGGCTACGGCTATTGCAACGGAACTTGTCATAGTTATCAAGGAAATAGGTAAAAATCATAAAATATGAACAGTTTTATTTACATAACATCTCAAAAATTTTGCCCAAAAACTCAATATGGCAATGAAGACGTGATGATGACCACAGATTAGAGAGCCTATGTACTATAGACATGCAATCTAAAGCTGCGTACAGACCGGCCCAACGAACACCCAACGATGGATATTTATCATACATAATACAGGGCAGATTGCAGCAACGAAGGTCAACGAAACCCGTTCGTTGGCGTTCGTTTAGCCGGTCTGTACGCAGCTTAAGTGCCAATTTCTCCATTGTCGGTTATCTAACCGACAGGGATTGATTTATAAATTAAACGTCATCTCCATATAAAATCCATGACAGATGTGTCAAAATTTAACCACTACTACTTGGTTATGCTCTAACCGAGAATTGAGAAATTGGCACTAAGGCCTAATTTCACACCATTCGGTTAGGTTAAAAATACCTCGGTTTGGTTACATGTTGGACCGTTAAGGTTAGTGAGTGTCCCACCATGCTAAATCACGGGGTTAACTCCCTTGATCGGGTGATAAACTTGATTGCTGCTGTGGGGTTCCGCTAAGACTTGGTTAAGACCGGTAACCAGGCAACGGGTTGTTTACTTGTCACTAATTCTGTCAAGATTCAAGATGAAAAAATGAACAGAGCCTTTGATAAACAATATACGAACTAGATGTTGTGTGACATAAAAAATGAAGCGAAATACTGTCTGGGTTTTATATAATGTCAAACCGAGATAAAAGTTTAAATTAAATGACCTAAC
Source organism: Plutella xylostella (assembly GCF_932276165.1). NCBI lineage: Eukaryota > Metazoa > Arthropoda > Insecta > Lepidoptera > Plutellidae > Plutella > Plutella xylostella. Next base: position 6,887,317 of record NC_064000.1, on the reverse strand, counting down.
CTAACTTGGAACCGCAATATAGAAACACAAATTGATGGCCCTACCTGGAAATCGAACCCGGGATCCCTGGGTGATGAAGCTGAGCTTCTACCACTAGACCACAGAGGTAGATTCAAGAAGTTAAACCTAATGACTTAATGAGAACTATTGAATCAAGTGAAAAATCTTCTAACAAAATATTTTAAAATAAGACCTTACTTAGAAATTGATATGTTATATTGATATGTTATATGTTCCCGAGAAGTTTATTTTGCACTGACACTCCATCTTGTTCGTTGTATTGTTTGTCAAAGGGCATGGCGTAATAATATTATTTTCAATGACGGATGTCAAAAAACAACCTCGGTAGAAATAGTAACCATGGCAACCTCAAAACCAAAAAGTTTGGTTGTTTGAGGTTGTTTGAAATCACAGAGACATAGACAACAAATTTCAATGAATATGACAGAATATTGAGTGAAGTGTGAGGGAAATGAATGTAAGTGAATGATACACATAATGCTGGGGCGCGATTCACATCTCAACCGAAATATTTGTAAAGCGATACGAACGAGTTACGAGATGAAATCCGCAATGTTCAAAAACGCGATTCATAACACACATACTTTGATCTCGTTTTCATATCGCTAGTTCGTATTTGGATGGCTTGAGTGAAATGAATGAAACTATATTTTTTTAATTGCCATGCAAAAATTATAAATACTACCACTAATTGTTTTAAATAATTTTGTTCCTACAATATATTTTGTTGGAATTAGTGACGATAGCAAGTATCAAAAAACGGCTTTTTAATTCAACGTTGAAGAAATTCATAACCTGTGGCACTTTTGACAGCCGCCATGTTTTCTTTTCTACATAAGATGTTTTCTTATTTTCGTGTCAACGTAGTTTTTTTGGAAAATAAGAAGAAAGGAAGTTTAACTAACTTAGAGAAATACGACTGAGACATGTAAGTATCAATGTATTAACCTATTTTTTTTGAAATATAAATGTTACCGGTTGTAGTCAAGAAGGTATTGTAATTTACGATGTATCCAATTTCTGTTTTGAATTGTTTTAGAATCATAAACGAGATGAACACAAGCAGCAGCCGATGTGCTTGAGTTGCAGAAGGAGCAACTGCGCTGTGAGAGGGCGACGGCTTCAGCCCTCACAATGATAGCTGATTAGCTGAAGCAATGAACAGACAGGCTGCAGTCAATGAGAGGCTTCTTGAGGAGGGGCTCCTCATATGGAAAAAGGTAGGTTATTCCTAAATGTTTGGCTAAATAATAGAATAGAATTTAACTTCATTGTTACCCTAATAATGTCTTAGGAAAACTGGTGTTGAATATTTATGTTACAGCGTTGTTTTGTTAGTGTCTGTCTGTAATTTTTTAGAACAATAATTATCATACTGAACTTTTCATTTTGTCTTTTCTAGGCTAACGAAAAGAACAATCAAGACTGGCGGTGCGTGGGAGGATCCCGTCCCTGCGCATGCGCCTGGCCTTCAATGGCCTCACGCCTCTCTTCTTCCTCTTCTTCATGCGTCAATTCAAACAGAGGAGCACCTGTGATTACTGATTACCTAAGTTCCTATATACAATAATAGTTTAATAATTGTTTACAAAATATTGTATGTATAAGTATTAATAATAAAATTATACAAAAGGCTTAAAGCATTTTGTACCAGCCAACCTATAGGAGAGAATATGAGAAAAATAATAAGACATTATCTGTAGCTTTATTAAGTGGTAAAGGGACCTAATTACTACCTATATTTTTTTAGTATTTGTGATAATTCATAGAATTTATTAGTTCTATCAATAAATAAAATATACATGCATTACAATGTGTTTAATTCATTAACTTACAATTTGCACACTGAGGGAATGTGTATGCTTTCGGTTAAAATATTCTTTCTCATTCTGCGAGGGCCTCAGGCCAAAACCCACACCAATCAAATAAATATCACTAATACAAGCTTACTATAAAGGAAAATTACGAATTCGGTAAAGATGGAAACGTATCTCGTAGGGACGGCTGTCCGGCTGAAAAATGGCTTGAAGATCTTGGAGAGATGCGTACAAGGTCAATTTCACTTTTAGCAGTATTTTCTGAAAACGATCTAACAATTTCACCCTTTTCTTCGAAAGTTTAAAATCGCTAAAACGTCAAAATATGACAGATAAGCGATATCAAAAAGTTCAACAAAAATGACATGAATCGCGTCATTCTCCATTCCGTTCATTCATTTTGCGAACTCAAAACGATCTTACTATGTAGCTTGGGTTTTAGTGCCATGTGAATCGCAATTTGACACCTCGTTCGTAAAAATCTGAAAACGAGATGAAAGCGACGGGGTTTTTTGTGACATGAATCACGCTCCTGGGGCGCGATTCACATCTCAACCGAAATATTTGTAAAGCGATACGAACGAGTTACGAGATGAAATCCGCAATGTTTAAAAACGCGATTCATAGCACACATACTTTGATCTCGTTTTCATATCGCTAGTTCGTATTTGGATGGCTTGAGTGAAATGAATGAAACTATATTTTTTTTAATTGCCATGCAAAAATTATAAATACTACCACTAATTGTTTTAAATAATTTTGTTCCTACAATATATTTTGTTGGAATTAGTGTCGATAGCAAGTATCAAGAAACGGCTTTTTAATTCAACGTTGAAGAAATTCATAACCTGTGGCACTTTTGACAGCCGCCATGTTTTCTACATAAAAACATTGATTTGCTTTGCTCATTTTCGTCCAAACGTAGTTTTTTTGAAAAATAAGAAGAAAGGAAGTTTAACTAACTTAGAGAAATACGACTGAGACATGTAAGTATCAATGTATTAACCTATTTTTTTTGAAATATAATTGTTACCGGTTGTAGTCAAGAAGGTATTGTAATTTACGATGTATCCAATTTCTGTTTGAATTGTTTTAGAATCATGAACTAGGTGAACACAAGCAGCAGCCGATGTGCTTGCAACTACGTTGTGAGAGGGCCACGGCTTCAGCCCTCACAATGATAGCTGAAGCAATGAACAGACAGGCTGCAGTCAATGAGAGGCTTCTTGAGCAGGGGCTCCTCATATGGAAAAAGGTAGGTTAATCCTAAATGTTTGGCTAAATAATAGAATAGAATTTAACTTCATTGTTACCCCAATTATGTGTTAGGAAAACTGGTGTTGAATATTTATGTTACAGTGTAGTTTTGTTAGTGTCTGTCTGTAATTTTTTAGAACAATATCATACTGAACTTTTCATTTTGTCTTTTCTAGGCTAATTAAAGGAACAATCAAGACCAGACTTAAAGTAAAGGTAAGGTATAATACGTATACATAATTTATATCGGAATAAGTACAAAATATTTTTGTAGGTATATGTTTTAACTATAAATTGAATATCCACAGATTTTAGCGGCGACGCAGTTGCGCGACCAGTGAAGCTCTGGTTTCGCGACCGGCGTGGAGCGCGCGGTCCGCGGCGCTGCTGCGGCTGCTGCGCGGGAGGATCCCGTCCCTGCGCATGCGCCTCGCCTTCAATGGCCTCACGCCTCTCTTCTTCCTCTTCTTCATGCGTCAATTCAAACAGAGGAGCACCTGTGATTACTGATTACCTAAGTTCCTATATACAATAATAGTTTAATTATTGTTAACAAAATATTGTATATATAAGTATTAATAATGATACAAAAGGCTTAAAGCATTTTGTACCAGCCAACCTATAGGAGAGAATATGAGAAAAATAATAAGACATTATCTGTAGCTTTATTAAGTGGTAAAGGGACCTAATTACTACCTATATTTTTTAGTATTTGTGATAATTCATAGAATTTATTAGTTCTATCAATAAATAAAATATACATGCATTACAATGTGTTTAATTCATTAACTTACAATTTGCACACTGAGGGAATGTGTATGCTTTCGGTTAAAATATTCTTCCTCATTCTGCGAGGGCCTCAGGCCAAAACCCACGCCAATCAAATAAATATCACTAGTATAAGCTTACTATTAAGGAAAATTACGAATTCGGTAAAAATGGAAACATATCTCGTAGGGACGGCTGTCCGGCTGAAAAATGGCTTGAAGATCTTGGAGAGATGCGTACAAGGTCAATTTCACTCTTAGCAGTATTTTTTCTGAAAACGATTTAACAATTTCACCCTTTTCTTCGAAAGTTTAAAATCGCTAAAACGTCAAAATATGACAGATAAGCGATATCAAAAAGTTCAACAAAAATGACATGAATCGCGTCATTCTCCATTCCGTTCATTCATTTTGCGATCTCGAAACGATCTTACTATGTAGCTTGTTTTTAGTGCCATGTGAATCGCAATTTCATAGCTCGTTCGTAAAAATCTGAAAACGAGATGAAAAAGAAGTTGTTTTTTGTGACACGAATCACCCTCCTGGATTTATGAATGCTCTGTTAGATTTTCGTCGTGGGACTCATCCAGTTAACAAGGGTAATAATCCTTAAACGCGTCGTCAGCAAATCCGTTATTGAGAGTGTAACTAACAGAATCATGAGAAACCAGGTCTAAGACACAGAGACGCGAATTAGATTTATCTCTGGTCAAAACATAATACTTACGGATTCATAGAAGAAGAACTTGTTACTCAATAGAATTAAGAGAAGTACTATAATATTATAATATATAAATTTTATCTTTTAGTTCAGTTTTCATAATTTTATTTACAATTAGGTTAGGCTTCATAGTTAAATGTTAATTTATATTAGAACCTTGAATACATGATTAAAAAAATATATAAATAGGTATTTATAAACACTCACACCTTGTACTAATGTACTCCCTTGCGGGGTAGGCAGAGGTGCATTGCTGCACCCACTTTTCGCTAGTGTTTATGTTAGTCCCAATGTAATAGGGGCCGGGCCTATTGCCATTTTACGGGCACATCCAAGACCCGAGAACAAATACCTGTGTTTAAACAAATATTTGCCTCGGCCGGGAATCGAACCCGGGAGCTTCAGCACAAGAGTTAGCGCTGCTAACCGCTGCGCCATCCGGCCGTCGCTAACCACTGCGCCATCCGGCCGTCCGAAGTACTATAATATGTTAATAATAATAAAATATGTGTGGACCAAGGACTTTAAGTCCTTGGTGTGGACATTTCACATATGGCCATTCGACCTCAAGCTAGGCAGAGCCTGTAATATGAGTATCAGACAGCTGATAAATCTACACAGAAGCATAGATAGATACATATTATAACAAACATATTAACACCTAATACCCGAGTAGGTACAAAATATATCTGTCTTCAAAAAAATATCTGCTCAAGTTTGGCCAGGCATATTCTTTGAGCAAGACCTCCATAAGTGGATTATAAATTACCTACTTAGCTATAAATTATTATCGGTCCTAATCCTCACCTCATCCAATGATAATAGTATTTTAATTAGGTACCTAGGTTAAGGTATCGGATCAAAGCTTAAGGTAATTTAACGCTCACTTGACAAACATAATGATTCTTCTTATCTACTCGCTCCGTTGCACTTCCATCCCGTAGCCCACAAGCAATCAACATGAACGATTTAATTTTAAGATAAAATCCGAAATGCCTTTTCTTATCCGGGCAAAATCGAAAGACGCTTCTGTAACAGCTTTAGTGTTAATACTTGTGTGTTTCAAATTTTCGGGGTTGGGTTGCCGCAAAATGCCTTTAGAACCGCGCGAGTTTTATCAAAATCAGACCCTGAAAGGATTGAGCGATTCAGATGATAAGACTACAGAAAAAAAGTACGATTTCAAAAGTATCGAAGAAAAGTATAGATTTAGAAACAATGAAGAGGCTAAGAGGTTTAAAGTGGCCACGGATGGCAGTGAAGGTAGGTTTAGTTAATCGGCGGATATTTGGCCTCAAATATGTTGGTTCTGATTGCTGTTTCGGCAGCAGTCGTGAAGTTTTGTCAGAGGCCTTCGGGCAGCTTGAAAACATCTGTCAGTCTCAGGAACTGCTTGACCTCCTCTCCGAAAATACCCACCACACCACAACAGATACGAACTTATTGTACAGTTGCTGACCATAGGAAAGTATTATTGAAATTTTGGTCTCGCAGCTGTTTTGGCCGTTTCTGGTTGTCTCTGTGATCATCATCATCATCGTCACATCCCCACTGCTGGGGCACGGGTCTCCTTCCAATGAAGGAAGGGTTTAGGCCTAGTCCACCACGATGGCCTAGTACGGGTTGGTCCTGTGATACACTTTGACTTTAACCTGCAGACACAACTCCAGGGTCACGTCGCATCGTGGGCGGCCTGGAGACCAGTGTGAGCGTGTGTCCTTACATCGTCGCCATCTCCAAGCACGGGAGGCACTGGTGTGGAGGATCTATTATAGATGAGCAGTGGGTGCTGACCGCCGCGCATTGTATGCAAGCGTAAGTGGAAGGTAGAGAAGATAATTATATAGGTTATCGCGAGCAATAAAAAGTTACACTTACAAATTCAAAGTCAATACCAAATACCTAACCCAATTTTTTCCAAACATTTTATTTTAAATTTTATCAAAATATTTATACTGTTGATAATATTCTGATGCGCTGTTAAATTGAAAATAAAACTTATAAGTCCTTCAATATTGCAGAGACGGTGTGATTAAGCTATAGGCTTTTCCGTTTAGATAGGTGTAATTTGGTGCTATTGTCACTGTAACTTTTTCATTGCTCGCGATTTGTAATATTGTTTTCTTATCCTAACTAATCCTAATCCTAACTAATATTATAAATGCGAAAGTAACTGTGTCTGTCTGTCTATCTGTCTGTCTGTCTGTCTGTCTGTCTGTCTGTCTGTCTGTTACTCTTTCACGCCAAAACTACTTGACGGATTTGAATGAAATTTGGTATACATACGGTCTAGACCCTGGGAAAGATCATAGGCTACTTTTTATCCCGGAATTCCTACGGGAAAACTTTATAAGGCGAAGCGAAGCGCGCAGGAACGCTGCTGCTGAACAGCAGGAAATAAATATGAGGATGCAGAGCAGAATCTCGCAGGGGCGCGCACAAGGGTCCCTTCAGGCATTCAAATCAGCTGCCCAAAGCCTTATGGGGAAACCACAGAGGACACCTGAGTGGCGCCAAATCCCCAAAGGCCCCATCCGAAAAAGAACGGCCCAAAGAACCATAACAAGAGCCGACATGGGTCAGGTGGTCCCACCGAAGCTAAAAACAGCAACCTCCCCTAAAGAGCATTTGGAGAATGCCGTCATAGAATTTGTGGCAATAACAACCGCCACAAAGCAGGTAAACCTCTTGTCGTGCAAAACCATCATGCAGACCTACAGGCAAGAAAACGAAGGCCGGCTAAAAATTCTACTCGAGGAGGCCGAAGCCTGCATATACGATAACAGTAGTTGCCAAGTCCTCAGAGGCAAAATGACTGGAGCGTATATGGCGGCTTACAGCGAGGAAAGCGGATTTGTACCCTGGGAATGCAACTCCTCAAAATTTACTGTGCCACACAACAACCAAATAGTGGTCGTCGCCCAGTGCACCAGGATTATGCTAGAGGATAAAATCCTAGCAAAAGTGGAAACCATCAACGCCAACTGGAATCACTGGACGATGCCCACTATCACTTGGGTGAACGGGGTACCTGGATGTGGGAAGACAACCTGGGTGATAAATAACTTCGATGTGAGTAAAGACACCATTATCACAACAACAACTGAGGCGGCCATCGACATAAGAAACAGGCTAGCGCATCGTATTGGTGACATGGTCAAAACTAGGGTGCGTACGATGGCATCAGTCCTGGTAAACGGCTTTAGAGAACATGTCGGTTGCCAACGCCTGATAATTGACGAAGCCCTGATGAACCATTTCGGGGCAATCGTAATGGCCGCCCACCTGTCTCGTGCCTGTGATATTGCTCTGATCGGAGACATCAATCAGCTACCATATATCGACAGAGAGAACCTATTCGAGCTTAGGTACAATCGCCCAACACTGGTAGCAAACATCACCCAGGAGCTGTTGTGCTCATACAGAAACCCCATGGATGTTGCATACGCCCTAAAGGAAGTATACTCAGGCATATACGCAGCCACAGCGCGCATCCAATCCCTGCAGCTGAAAAGGTTAACAGACGCAGTAATTCCCAAATCCCAAACCAACACTCTGTTCCTGGTGCATACACAGGAAGAAAAAGAGACCTTGACCAGCCAAGGGTATGGTGAAGGAATGGGCTCACGCGTCCTAACCATTCACGAAGCACAGGGATTGACGTACGAATCCGTTATTATCATAAGAACAAAAGATAAAATAAAGTTGCACGATAGCATACCTCACGCAGTAGTGGCGCTGTCGAGGCACACCACCGCCTGCACCTACTATGCGGATGACACCGAGGACGCTATCGGCAACCTCGCTAAAACGGCAATAACAGCGCCAAAGAAACGCATCCTCGAGTACAATCTAAAAATGGCAGTTAAGAATCGAGACGAAGAGGTCATTGCACTTTCTGGGGAAATGTTAAGAAGGCAAAACGGGGCGGAATAAATCATAAAATATAATTTTGGTTAAGAGCGCAAAATATAGGTCAAATTGGGAAAATAATTTATATAACTAACCTATTGATTATTATATCATAACTAACAATTAAAATAAGTTATCTTTAAGAACAGAGTCACACACTAACATCAGGCAAAACATGACCTATAACGACTGAGGGGCCGAGCCATTGCCAGGTGTCTACTAAGTTCTCCGAAGACAGCTGGCATTGGCCCTGTCCTTGTTAAGTTTGTTGCCATTACTAATGTAAGTGTGACTCTGAAAACCATTAATTTAAAAAAAAGGAAAAAAAAAGAAAAAAAAAAAAATTCTTGTATAATGAGATACACGGCTGGGGGTTTTTAGTCGGTTAACGCCCGACACTACCTGGGTCCTCTTCCCAGGTGTCCATGTGGATTTTCCCCCAGCAGTGGAAAAAAAAAGGGAAAAAAAGAAAAAAAAAAAAAAAAAAGAACAATATATATATAAAAGATAGAATATATATACCTATATATAAATGAAACTTCCTTACCGAGTAGAAAGTAGATAAAAGAATTAAAAACTATCTCATAAAAATTACCACTCTTCAAAAGGCACGGACATAAAGTCTGTGGAGTGATAACAATTAAAAAAAAAAAAAAAAAAAAAAAACACGCACTCACGCCTTGTACTAATGTACTCCCTTGCGGGGTAGGCAGAGGTGCATTGCTGCACCCACTTTTCGCCAGAGTGTATGTTAGTCCCAATGTAATAGGGGGCGGGCCTATTGCCATTTTACGGGCACATCCAAGACCCGAGAACAAATATCTGTGTTTAAACAAATATCTGCCCCGGCCGGGAATCGAACCCGGGACCATCTGCTCAGTAGTCAGGTCACTAACCACTACGCCATTCGGTCGTCAATAACAATTGATAACAATTTCTTAAAAAAAAAAAAAAAAAAGCGCGCAGGAAGAGCTAGTACCTACATATAATATCCTTAAACTATTACGAGCAGGTCACGTATTATTTCAGTAGGTAATATGTAGATATTACCTACTGAAACCACGCACACGGAACTTGGTGCTTTTACCGTTGCTTCAGGGAACATGACATCTACACTTTCACTTTACGGTCGTGAAGGGAATTGGTCTAAGTTTCAGTGAAACGTGATGAAGTTCGAAAGTTCGAGGCATTTTGATAAATTGCTAAAGTTTTTTACAGTCTTTATGGGGACGCATTACAATACTATAGATACTTTACCAATGCTATTGGTAGGTAAATATTATGATAGTTTGGACAATTTGGACATTGTTTTTAAAAGGTTTCACTAGAGTATTACGGAATAAAAAGTATCCTGTATAAATAAAACTCAAGCATAATGTACATAGTTTAAAGTGGTGAGGGTTTATTCAATACAAATAGATTCCCTTTTATACGAGTAATATTAGTGTAAATACGTTGGATACATATACTAAGAAAAACTGCTTCCCTACTTTAGACCTTAATTCACATACAGGGTGATTGCTAAGTCGATGTGTTCCTTTAAATGGATTGTAGAGGAAAGTATTTCCAGTTGATTGAACACTATAATGCCCAATCCAAAACTTATAAATTTCTGAGATTTAAGTATTTTTAGTTAAGGTTAATTTTCAAGCTTGACCATGCAACACTAAGGTTGACCATGACGGCTTACAGAGATCCATTAATCGGATTGATTTTGGCACAGTTTTCGATTGTAATAATGCAGATACAGCGGCAGAGGTTTTTGTTAATATTCTGAAAAAAGCAATTGACACCAACAGCAAAACCTGCCTTATCCCGAATAAAAAACGTATAATAAAGGCTTGGATTACGCCAGGGTTGCTACGGTGTATGCGGCATAGAGACCGTCTTCACATGGACGCCAAAAGGGACTCCGAAAACCTTATTCTAAAAGTTACGTATACGAGATATCGTAATTATTGTAATAAATTACTTAAAAAGCTTAAAAGGATTCATGATCAGGAGGAAGTTACAAAAGCGGGTAAAGATTCGAAAAAAATATGGACAACTTTAAAAAATATTGCAAATATAAATGTCAAAAAGGAAATTTCCAATGATTTATTGACCTCTTACGCAACTCCACGAGAATCAGTAAATGGGGCAAACAAATATTTTGCTGATATAGGTAAAACTCTAGCAGAGAAAATTCCAATTCGAAGCGAACCTATGGATTTTGGCAAGTTTGGTGCAAAAATGTCTTACCCAAATTCATTTGTTTTGCTTGAACCAGATGAAAGCGAAATTGAAACTCTAATAATGACACTACGCAAAAACTGCGCAGTAGGCTGTGACAGTTTATCCACAGATTTTGTCAAGACATATAAAAATATTATTGTCCCTCCCTTAACTTATCTTTGCAAACTTTGCCTCGTCTCGGGAGTCTTTCCGAAGATATTTAAGAAGGCACTTGTGACTCCAATCTACAAAAGTGGTGACAGGGGCTGTGTCGGAAACTATCGCCCAATCTCTGTTCTTCCCGTTCTCTCAAAAATCCTAGAGAGACTGATTAATAATAGACTTGTCACATACCTGAATGCCAATAACTTACTTTCTGACCAGCAGTACGGGTTTAGAAGTGGAAGATCCACATCCGACGCAGTTCATGAACTTGTGGATCATGTTGTTAAAAATATGGACAAGGGAGAAAAAGTACTCTCTATATTTTTGGATCTGGCAAAAGCGTTCGACACAGTCTCTGTGCCACTATTACTATGTAAGCTTGAGAACATTGGGGTGAGAGGTATTCAGCTGAAACTCTTTGAGGATTACCTCTCAGACAGATATCAGAGAGTTAAGATAGGCAATTTCCAGAGTGATGATCTACCCCTAACCTTTGGTGTTCCTCAGGGCAGCATTCTGGGACCAACACTATTTTTGGTATACATTGATGACCTTAGCAGACTTAAGTTACCGGGGTGTAAAATTGTCTCCTATGCTGATGATACAGCTGTGTGCTTTTCCTCTAGGTCATGGCGTGATACATTTAATCTAGCACAATATGGGTTCGATATCATAAATAGGTGGTTAAATGTTAACACATTAACATTAAATACTGATAAAACTAAATTTATTGCCTATTCCATCACAAATCGTACTCGACCCTCACCTTCTTTTAAAATTATAGCTCACACTTTCTGCAATAACCCCAATGGCCCTAACTGTCGATGTCTCCCTCTAAAAAGTACAACTACTATGAAATATCTCGGCATTCTGCTCGATAAGAATTTATGTTTTAAAGATCATGTAAATATGTTGGTCGGAAGAGTGCGTAAATTAATATATGTTTTTAAAACCTTAAGGGTCTGCAATAGGGAATCGAGGGTTGGCATTGTCATAGAATTATGTAGTAAATGATGCTCTACAGCCTTGAAAAAAATCACACAGGTAGTTGAAGAGTCTAGCTAGGTGCTGAATCATTCGAATTTAAGTAAATGATTATGGATAACTGTAAATTAATTTCAGAAAACCAGTAAATCACACTCCCGTATTGTAACAACTGTGTCGTAATTATTAAGAATTTTCATATGATTTTTATCATATTATAAAGTTAAAGGCTTGGACTAGGCGCTAAATACCTTGTTTTTTAATAAATACACACTTATTTGGTGTAAATTAATCCCAAACTTGAGCAATTTTTTTCCCTCAAATCTTCATACAAATATCTATGGCGGCTTTCTGTGTTATAAAATCATAAACACAAGTGACGTTTGACTCAGTTGGCCGCTGGCCTCCAAAGAAGGGTCACGTCGGTTTAGGCAGCACTGACAGCTCGCGATCTTATCGTGTACAGATACAAAATCACTGCACATTGGTTGTCATTGCACTTTTTCAACTTTTATGACACCAACATAATTTGATTTGAAATTGAGGAAGCATAATTCTTCCAGTATATTCAATACATTAAATTAAATTAGATAGTGTGCAATATTCTCGTGATATTACAGTCTCGTAAAGGTCTGATGAGGAGCAGGAATATAGCGAATGGATCTAAGTGATGACAATACGCACGAACATTAGGTTAGGGATCAAAAATACAGTCTCTTGGTGCTGGTTGAGGTATGGTCTCGTGAGGATCTGATGAGGGCAGTAACACGGTGGTGGCTCAATTTTATTTCAAAGATGTTAATAGCTAAAAGCATCGAGTTTGGGCTATTAAGTATCTTTTTCAGAGAGAGAGAAAGAGATTTTGTTTTTCCTCTGGATGTGTTAGGTTTACTGGGTTTACTAAGTTCATTCTGTTAATGGCATCAAAGTCAAAGTCAAAGTCAAAGTCAAATTTTTTTATTCATCGTACAAATATAAAATTTTCTGATGAACGTCAATTTTTACAAATTACTCTCCGTTCGGATAAGGGGGGGCTCTTTCTGTCTAAGGAGAAGAACGGAGGCAAGAAACTCCTGAGCCATCTTTTCAAAAAAAGACTTAAAACTAGTTGGTATACAATACATATAAGCTTAATTATTATTATTATAATAATATGAGCAGAGCTAACTACTTATCACAGCCATGCATTAACGTCCTCTAAGTAATCATCAATTCTATAATAAGCTTTTTTACTGAGTTTCTCTTTAATGTAACACTTAAACTTATTCTCTGGCATTTGAGCAACTTCTGCTGGAAGCTTATTATAAAATCTAATACAGTACCCTAAAAACGATTTATTAACTTTCGCCAGACGCATCGCTGGAAAAGCCAGCTTATGCTTGTTCCTAGTATTAATGTCATGATTACTGCCAATTGTATCAAAAGTTGAAATATTCTTTCGTACATACATTAAATTGGAAAAAATGAACTGACATGGAACTGTAAGGATGTTAATTTCTTTAAATAGTTCTCTCAATGAATCCCTGGAACCAAGTTTGTATATAGAGCGGATGGCTCTTTTCTGTAATACAAATATAGTCTCAATATCAGCGGCTCTACCCCAAAGCAAAATTCCATACGACAATAAGCTGTGGAAATAACTAAAGTAAACTAATCTGGCGGTTTCAACGTCGGTCAGTTGTCTAATTTTCCGTACAGCAAAAGCTGCCGAGCTCAACCTTCCAGCCAATTTGGCAATGTGAGGTCCCCATTGTAACTTTGAATCTATAGTCATACCAAGAAAGACAGTATCATTAACTAGGTCCAATTTATTCCCATCTAGAATAATGTTAGTATCGCATTGTCTAACATTCGGCAGTGTAAATTTAATACATTTCGTTTTCTTAGAATTCAATAAAAGATTATTTACGGTAAACCAATCGTGTATGTCAGATAGAATAGAATTAATTTCATAAAAAATATTTTCACTTCTTTTAACTTTAAAAAGCAAAGAAGTATCGTCAGCAAATAAAACTATATTAGTCAATTTTTCAACCATAAAAGGCAAGTCATTAATATAAATGAGGAATAAAAATGGTCCTAGAATAGATCCTTGAGGGACGCCTATCTTTACATGAGCCCCCTGTGATTTAGTATTATTAATATCGACCCTTTGTTGCCTCTTGTCTAAATATGAAGCTATCAAATCTAAAGCCTTTCCTCCTATTCCATAGTATCTCAGTTTCGAAATTAAAGTTTGATGGTCCACACAATCAAACGCCTTCGACAGATCACAGAAGACTCCAATAGCATCGTGATGGTCTTCCCAGGCGTCAAATATGTGCTTAATTAACGCAGTACCGGCATCGGTTGTTGATTTGCCTTTTGTAAAACCATACTGCTGGCTATGAAACAGTCGAGCTTCATTGAAATGCAAAAGCATCTGACTGAGTATGATCCTCTCAAATATTTTACTCAAAACTGGAAGAACCGAGACAGGCCTGAAATTTGCAGGGTCCTCCATATCCCCACTCTTGAACAGAGGTATAATTTTACTCAATTTCATAAGATCTGGGAACACACCTTCAGCGATACATTTATTAAAAATGTTAGCCAAAATTGGGGCGATTTTATTAATAATAGAAAGAACAAATTTAACTGACATTCCCCACAAGTCTTCAGTTTTCTTCATATTTAAGGACTTAAATGTTTTTATAATAGTTAATGTATTTATATATCTGAATTTAAATTCCTTATCGGTTGAAGGTGCGTTCTCCTTCATCAGGGTTTCAGCTAATGTAGCTGAAGAATCTAGGTTGCAAGTAGTCTCTAAAGGAATGTTCGTAAAAAACTCTTCAAAAACTCTCGCCACATCGTCATTTGATGTTATTATGTCATTGCCTACCTTTAAAGATAAATTAGTCTCGCGTGTTCGATTCTTCCCCGTTTCGTTATTAATAATATTCCAAATGGCCTTAGATTTGTTAGCCGAGTCTTTAATCTTGTTATTAATAAAAATTGTCTTCGCACAGTGACAGACACATTTGTACATTTTGCTATATTTCTTCACATAAGATTGAAAGTCAGGGCGGAGTATGAATGTTTTCATCTCATACAGATCATATAATGTCGCCCTGCTTTTGCGAATACCATCTGTAGCCCAGTCACAAAATTTAATTTTATTGTCTATCAAAACTTCCTTCGTTTCAAAATTACTCTCAAACTCATCAGCTATTATCTTAAATAAGTTAGTATACATCTCATTAGAATTGCAATCTACTTTAACCCTCGGAAGTTTTTCGTCTAGTTTCTTCAAGTAATTGTCAATTTTCTTTGTAGTAATCGGTCTGCATCTAACCTTAGTTTTATTTGTCTTGTCAGTGTTTACTAAGGTAATGGTCTGCCCACTGTGGTCTGACCTCAGACAATTTATCACACTACTGTCTTTAAACTCACAGTTACAGAATATGTTATCTAGACAAGTGGCCGACGTGGATGTAATCCTAGTTGGTTCCAGAAAGACATTAAAAAGATTAAATGATTTAAAAAGTAACAGTAATTTCGATATATTAGGAGAGTCACCTAATAGGTCAACATTAAAGTCACCACACACTATTACTTCCTTTTTACTATTGGAAGCTAACCTTAGAACATCCTCCATGACAGTCTCAAAGGTAATGAAATCACCAGTAGGTGGCCTGTAGGTACATACTATTATATACTTGTTTAGCTCTGCACATGAAATTTCTATATGGTGTTTAACAGAAAGAGCTACTATGTCCTTTCGTTCTTTACATTTACAATTTTCTTTAAGAAATATAAGTGACCCGCCATGCTCGTTGCACTTTCTGTTAAAACAGCTTATAAGTTTGTAATTTTTCAATTGGAACATCATTTTATTCTCGTCTAACCAATGTTCTGTGATACATAAACAATCAATGTTAAATTTTTCCGAAAATAGTTCTATTTCTAACAATTTAGAAGAAAGACTCTGAATATTCTGATGTACCACTTTAAATTCATTCTTAAATGTCTTGTCCTTTAATAGTTTTGAGCCGAGAGAGCAGTGAACTGAATCAATCTTTATATCAACGCTATGATGCTCTCCCGTTGTCTGAGAATCTAATTTAAATCTACTGTACTATTACTATTATCAGTATTACTACTGACGATGTCAATAGGGACACAAGTTTTCTTCGTTATAATGCTTATAACTGAGTTAATAAGATGAGCTACTTCTGTAGCTAGACGTCGTTTCTGATTTGAGGACAAAAATAAACTGTCCCAAGTCAACTTAAAATTATCTACGTATAAATTAGTATCAAAGAAATTGATACAATCAGATTTACAACATGCATTGTACATTGTTTTATTTAGGCTACATGTCATATAATTGCATTTGTCAGGCAGTGTGCATGAGTAAGGAAATGCACAAACAAATACTAGTTTTGTAGGAAGGCCTTCTAATATAGCAAAACTTCTATGTATGTCAGACTTTGACACCCCTAAACTATTTCCCACCATAATAAATATAGTTGTTTTGTCAGTGTGTGACCTCTCTGAAATTAATTCAAGTTGTTATGTGTTCATAAGTAATAATTATTTATTAACAAAATGCTGTTGATTCTCCACGAAAATGTAAAAATAAAAATAAAATAAATAAAAATAAATTCGTAACGTAAAATTGTCAATGACGGAATTTCTTCTATAGACAGTAGCCACAAAAAAACAAACGATAGATGGCGTGATTTGAAGATAAAGATACATTTTTTCGACACATAGACAGCAACAACAAAAAAATACAGATTTAAAGAAAAGAAACACATACTTATATAAAACAACAAAGAAAAAAAAAGGATACACATCAAAATAACTGGAAAAAATATAAGCCCCAATTTACTTGTGTGGGACAGGGAGTACCATAATATTTTTTATGGGGTACTCCCCATCTATGCGAAATATAAGCTTGATATCTTTACCCGTTTCTGAGAAAAAGGGCGGTGACAGACAGTCAGTCAGACAGACGGACAACAAAGAGATCCTATAACGGTTGCTTTTTTTCTTTTGACGTTCGAAACCCTAAAATTAAGTAAAAATATTATGCTGCCAAAAAATGTACTTACAGGTATTGAAAAAGCGGTATATAAACAAATTATACCAGCAGAGGGTTCACCATTTAGCTGAATGTTACTTAGAAAACGGCCTTGAGTGGCGGTCAAGTTGGTCCCCGCCTGCGATACTTTCCATTAACATTGGGACTCGTTTTCATGTTTTTACCGTACAGTCAGGTTTTTAGTTTTTTATAATTGTATTTTTTTATTTGTAACTTTTTAGTTGTTTTTATTTTATGAAATTTTACGTCGGTAGGTAGTTCATGATCATTTTTTAGGGTTCCGTAGCCAAAATGGCAAAAAACGGAACCCTTATAGTTTCGTCATGTCCGTCTGTCCGTCTGTCCGTCTGTCCGTCTGTCACAGCCGATTTACTCGGAAACTATAAGTACTACAGTGATGAAATTTGATGGGAATATGTGTTGTATGAACCGCTACAAAAATATGACACTAAATAGTAAAAAAAAGAATTGGGGGTGGGGCCCCCCATACATGTAACTGAGGGATGAAATATTTTTTTTCGATGTACGGTGGCCTGCGCCTAAAAGTATACAGGCGGAGTTTTTAAAATCGATCCCTGATGATGAAGGGACCAGCTTCATCTGTTATAAATCCGGGGACGTGTTGTGTGTGATGTGTGTAGCAGTGGTGTTTATGTGGATGTGCTTGAACACCATGTGAGCTTAAGATCGTTATTTTAAAAACTCCGCCTGTATACTTTTAGGCGCAGGCCACCGTACATACCCGTGTGGGGTATCAATGGAAAGGTCTTTTAAAATGATATAAAGTTTTCTAAAAATCATTTTTCTTAAAGTGAACGGTTTTTGAGATATCAGCTCTCAAAGTCGTAAAAAGTATGTCCCCCCCCCTCTATTTTTATAACTACGGGGTATAAAATTCTAAAAAAAATAGAGGTGATGCATGCTAATTAACTCTTTCAACGATTTTTGGTTTGATCAAAGTATCTCTTATAGTTTTTGAGATAGGTTGATTTAACTGTAATGACATAATAAGTTTATTATATTTGCTGCTACGGAACCCTTTGTGCGCGAGCCCGACTCGCACTTGGCCGGTTTTTATTTCAATAATTTTGGTGTTGTTATTTAAATACCTTCAATATGCATATTTTTGTAATGTGAAAATCAAGTCCTTTCATTTGATACCTTACACGGCAAAGTTGAATTATTATTTTTTCGATCATCACGTTATGTCCTCAAGAGGGCGCTATGTACATTTTAATGGAACGTCACATAGCCTATAGCCATCGCGCCATCAATACGCTTCTAACAATACCTCATACATCAAAATCTATCAAGCCGTTTAGGCTACAGGAGGGAACAAAGAAACAGACAAACATACATATATACATACATACAATCAAAAAACATTACCCTCCTCCTTCGGCAGTCGGGTAAAAAGGAGTAAGACAGGGGGTCATTCTGAACTTTTGCTCTACGAGTTTTGGAAATTAACAAAAAAAAACCTTTTTCATAGAAACTTTGTTGGACATGTGACTTTTTACCATGGAAAACGAATATTTTTTTTCGCGAATTTGCAAATCTCGTAGAACAAAAGTTGTTCAGAATGACCCCTTGAGTCATCCCCTTTTGGCTTAGTATAGCCCTTTTGCGACACTATGTATTTACTTTGCTTTGTCGTCGGGGTTCAGTTGGCTGGAGGATGCCCGAAACTTATTATCTACACTTTAATACTTTTAGTTACCTTTCTACAAGTAAATACCACATTTGTTTGAGAAAGCTAATCGGGTTCCGAGTATAGAGTAAAGTGGCACCCCTATTAATTTCTACTCTTTCCTGGTGCCTACCAGTGTAAGTAAGAATTATACTTACTTACCCTAAAATCACCCAAAATGTACTTGAACATAATTGTCAATAAAGTTGGCGAGTAAAAGTTTATCGACCCACTGTGCAAACTTACATGTGTGCGTGTCACTGCGTGTGCTGTGTGAAGAGCATTGAAAACCCAAAATTGGCGCGGCACGTCACCCTGTACGGGCCCTTAAGACATGTCCTTAAACCCAACATCCTAAAAACAGTCTACTACGCTTTATGTCAGTCCATTATAATGTATTGCATTACTGTATGGGGCGGTACGTGCAAAACTACCCTACTCCCCCTTGAAAGAGCACAAAGAGCAGTATTAAAGGTTAGCACTTTCCGTCCATATCGCTTCCCAACCGCACAACTCTTTAAGTTTTGTGAGGTGCTAAGTGTTAGGCAGCTTTTTATTTTTCATACCATACTTTTAAAGCATAGGGAAACTGCGTATGACCCTAGTTTAAACAGAGGAAGGAGAGGTTTTAAATGTCATTTTCCTGATTTCTTTTGCCCAAAAACTTCGTTTTCACAAAAGTTTTATCCTTTTTTGGGGACATTTCTATACAACAAAATAAATGTAGCTGATGCAATTTACCCTCTAACGATAAATGAATGTAAGATTAAACTTAAAGTTGTGTTGAGCACCTACAATTATGAACAATCAGAGAACTTGTTAGTTACAATTAAGTAAATTCCACCAATTTCCAATTTTCTGCACTACAAGCACTTTTGCATGTTGCATGCTTAGTTTAGTTTAATAATTTTTTTTTTTAAATATTTGTTTAAAAATGGAGCAATAAAATTTGTTTTAAACAGGGAGGGAGCTGGTGCCTGAGATACAGGCCACCACCTAGTTCAGGCCCCAGCGCTCTTAAAACTTGTACTGTGCTTAGTCCTAAGTCAGTTTGTAATTTAATTTTAAGTTGTGTACATCTATTTATTGTATTAGGCTAAGCTTATTGCTCAATAAAAATTTATTTATATTTATTAAAGCTTTGGCATATAATTGACGAAAGCCTCTCTTACTTCCTCAATCCAAATAATTTCCACACGCCAAAGAG
Organism: Plutella xylostella; assembly: GCF_932276165.1. Lineage (NCBI taxonomy): Eukaryota > Metazoa > Arthropoda > Insecta > Lepidoptera > Plutellidae > Plutella > Plutella xylostella. The sequence continues at coordinate 6,867,470 of NC_064000.1, read as the reverse complement.
CTAAACACTTTTATCGGAGCTGAATTAATTCTAAAAATTATCCGAGCAGAAATTTACGCCATCCATGCTTATGTCTGCATGATATTACAGCGTAAACTCTGGGAAATTTCCCAGTTCAGGAATACACCTGACTACGAATAATGTTTTCCACGTTTTATTAAATTGTTAAATGCTTCGGACTCCGTTGTATTGCTAATTTTATGCATCTTTATTCACGTTGTTCATAAATATAATTATTGCAAATGGGGTCTTATTAGTTTAATTTTGTTGTATTATAGTGTCTATACTACAGGTGTTGCAAAAAAGGGTACGGAAATGTAAGCTAAAAAAGGTGACACAGGGTGTCATTGCGAAAAAATATATCTGCCGTTCAAAAAAGTCACGTGACCAACAAAGTTGTCACCGCCTATCATGGAAGTAGAAAAAACCCTATTTCTATCAGAAGGCCCTCTCACGCTATGTAAAATCTTACCCTGTACGTTATTAAAGTAGGTAGTTAATATAAATAATTTATACACATAGTAATATATATATGTCAATGACATACCTTCCTACTCTTATTTCAGCGTGTTTGAAGAGGACAGAAGGGTACTGACTCCATACACGGTGCGGGCTGGCAGCTCCTACCACAGCCGCGGCGGGTACCAGGCGCGCATAAATAAGGTAGAGACTTCCTCGAAAGATACATCTTCAGGTTACGTGGTTATGGTTATACAACGTAAGCGCCGGACAATGTCTGACGCTGGCTAACGCTAACCTAGCCGTAGTATTTGTCACCTGTGTCTATTTAATAATAATCATAGCATTCTGCTGAGTCAAAACCCTTTTGCTAACATGATAAAAACACAAGCTGCCTGTCTATATTATCTTAACGTGTTTCTGCTATACTCGTATCATAATGTCGTGTGTCTATAATTACCTAATGTAATATTTCCATGTAACCTTATTCAGTAAATAAACAATCTATGTGTCTATTTATTGCGGCCGATATTCCCTTTCAGGTGTTCTTCCCGCACCAATACAATCCGGACGGTGCAGACTACGACTTCTGTTTACTCCGCCTGGACCGGCCGCTGCCGATCGGACGCAGCATCGCCGTGCTGGACCTCCCGGCTAGAGACTACGCCTTGGAGGTCGATGATATCCTGGTAGTCTCGGGATGGGGAAGCACTGATGTGAGATGGCTTGTCTTATGATATTATGTTGGGTGCAAAAAAATTTGCGCGCTCCAGAATCTCGACAAAACTACACGAGACTTAATTAATACGAAACTGTAGAGGGTCTATTCAATTCGGCAGGACTCCAGAAGTTTTAATAGTGAATATTTTTGTCGAGTCCCGAGACAAAATCTCTTGTAAAGATTATGAAGCGGGTTTTAGCCGAAATAGCTATGTTGGAAATTGGAATACACCACTTTTGCAAGGGTAGATTTCAAATTTGATTTTGGCAGGCCATCGATTTGAGTACCTAATTCCGAGATTTTTAGTAAGCTAGTACTTTTGCTCATTTATGCAAAATAAACTCTTCTAAATCTTAAACCTAAACATGACTTTACAGAAGACAGGCAACGGCCACGTGCCTGACCGGGTCCGCTTTGTGCCGGTCCCTCTCCTGAGCACGAGCGAGTGTCAGCGCGCCTACAAGTTCCCCATCACTCCGAGGATGATCTGCGCCGGGTACTCCAAAGGAGGGAAGGACGCTTGTAATGTGAGTGCTCCTTGTTGTAATGAGCTCCTGGTAGAATTGATTAAGCGGAGTTTTTGTCCGTTCGTGATCTGTGCAGGGCAATAGACCCTGCCTCTACATGAAGGAAGAACGCTTGTAACGTGAGTGCCATTTTGTAAACTCGTGATAGATTTGATAAATCTGAGTTTTTGAAAGAGTATGTAGGTCTGTATACTTGGTCCGAGCCCGCTCTCGGATAAATGGATTTGATTAAACTGTCCATGAGCGTTGTGTTTATGTTATTTACTGACTAGAAGCTAAAACACCGTGAAGGAACGCAATGATATTTTTAATACACTATGAATAATAAAAAAGCGGTGATATGGTGAAAAGAACATGGTGGTACATAAGTTAGTAAAGTTAGTATCCGTAATCATGATCCCTACACTCCTCTCCCTAGCACGACTCCGGAGGGCCAGCAGTACGGGACAACATCCTACTTGGCGTAGTCTCTTTCGGAGGCCGCCGCTGTGGGGACCCCAACTCTCCTGGAGTCTACAGCCGAGTCTCGGCACTCACCTCCTGGATTGAAAAGACTATAAGGAACAATGAGGCGGGTGAAGACCCTGCACTCCTGCCGAAGATAAAAGAAGCTAGGAAGCGCGAGAGAGAGATGAAGAAGTAGGTATTTTATGCACATTATTATGACTGTATGGTATTGGGCATATTGGTTCGGCTTTGTATTGCCATTCTTAGCTTGTTAGTAACCAACCCTAGAGCAGATAGATCCCCATAAAAAATTATTAGAGTTTACTCTCCACTAGTCGAGCGCGCGAGTAAAAACTCGCACGACCCATGCAGCGTGTATAGCGTTTGTTACCGTGTTAAAAGGAAAGGCTTCCTAGTCATGTATCAACGTTACGTACGCATCAATATACGTAGGTGGGCAGTTCTTCTTTTTAACCTACATAATGAATAAAAAATTATCGAGACAGCCAAGATTCGTATGAAATACAGCTCTGTCACGCGGATTTACCACTCTGTAACGTAATTTTAAATACAAAAATATAAATTTATATTTTTGTAAACGTGCACAGCCGTTGTGTTTTTAGTGCACGTTGAAATATAAATAAATAAATAAATATTTGTAAAACTCATGATTTTTACTTAACTGATGGAGACACCGTTATGTAGGTTAAAAAGAAGAACTGCCCAGGTACCTGTTTATTTAACCTGCAGTCGCTACACGGGTTCTTTATCGACGTCGATAAACTCGTTTAATGCGCGTTTCACCAATAACAGCGCCGTACTTATGGCGAATCGCGTTTATCTACGTCGATAACGGACCCGTGTAGAAGCACATGGCATTAAGTACTAACCTAGTTGTTTTTCAAACGTTACCTACTTGATATCGACACTGATATAACCACGATATAACAGTAATTTTGTCTACCAACAAACCCGAAAAAATAAAATATGAAATTCCTATTTGAAACGTAATACTTATTAATATTTTTTACAGATTCAAATCCGGGATGAATGCAAAAAAGCATAAAATAAAAACATGGCTTCGGGAAACCATAAACTCGCCTACTTTCCTCAACATAGCGAAAAATAAATTAATATCAAACAAAATTTACTAGCGAAGCTACTACAACCTACAGCTTATCGTTAAATAATGCAAATTTCTTCAATTGTGTCTTGATGCTAAAACTGAAGCTGAAAAAACCCTACACTATTTAGCTGTAAACAAATTTTTGATTAAGTAAGTACGCCAAAAACTCTCTAGCAACGAAAATAATAATCTAGAAGCTATTTAAAATCTTAACTATTCTTGACTGATGCCTGAAAAACCCAGCACATATTTCGGCGTCAGGTGAAATCAGTGTTTGTGATATTATTAGGTATTTATGAAAATAAAAATAACTTTATGTTTATACCTACTTACGGAGTTTAATCATTGTTCACCTTTTTTTTTTTTTTTTTTTATGCAGCCTGTGTCGTGTCCCACTGCTGGGCAAAGGCCTCCTTATAAACTGACCACCGTTCCCGATCATGTGCTTCCTTCGGCCATTGAGGCAAAAACCTGTCGAGGTCGTCCCGCCATCTCCGCCTGGGTCTTCCGCGTCGCCGACGTCCATCACTGGGCACCCACTCGTTGTTCACCTAAATTATGAAATTTATTTTTACCATAACTTCGAAAACGCTTGTTTTAAGTAAGTACCTAATAGTACCTATATTATTATCTGCCGCGTTAACAAAATCAATGATCATTAATTTAATTACCATAACTTTAACAAAATAATTATTAGGGATTCAGCAGCATCAGCTCAATTATCCGATCATATTGGCAACGCGCAGACGCGCAGGACTAATAACATAGGTAAGTAGTAGCCCTAAAATATATTATAGGTTGGTACATGATGATGGTTTTACGCCACCACAATAATTATTCAACAATTGCCATGAAAAATAAATTATACTGCCATCTATTGGCAAGAAACAAAACTTATTTTTACTGCGCCATCTATGATTGTATTTGAGAAACACGTCAAAACTATTTATTCACAAAATAATATCGTATCAACACTTTTCACCTCCAGATGGTACTGTTGAATTTAGTACCACTATTCGATAATAGATGGCGGTAGAAACCTTTTTTGCGTATTTAATTTTGAATTCATGAAATATACCTACAGAGTGATTTACAAATAATGGTATCAAAAAAATAATGAAAAAAGTATTCTTTAAATTGCATTTATTAACTTTAGGTACGCATGTCACGTAGTTTCAGAGTCCATTTGGTAAAAAAGATGCTTAGTGTAGGTAGAAGGTACCTAGTTGGACGGGGTACAAGGTACGTTGACCTGCCGATAGGAATTACACTGATAAATTCCACCCTGTATCTATTATAGGTACAAGTATAAAAAAACATACCATAAACCATCCATAAACAAGCACCTTTCTAGAGAATGAAGTGCAACCATGTGGTACCTACTAGATAACCTACCTAAACTTGTATCCTTACGGCTACAATTATTTGCAATTCAGTATAAATATACAGTCATAGGTAGGTGTACAACACTCCTCAGTAATCTCTATGCAATCAGGAAAAAAAACTACGTAAGATCAGTGAACGATAAAAAATTGCAGTGACTGATAAAAAAATGCAACGCACTACGCATAAGTACGGCTGATGACCCAACTGTCTATTAATATTATTATTATATTATGTGTCTGATTTAGGCTATGCTATTTTTATTATAAATTTTCTCAAAGATTATGGGGTGATGATTTGCTAAAGATAATATTATTGGATGCGGAAAACTATACTTACCTAGATCGCATCCAGTGGATGGATATAGGCTGATGATGATGCTTAAATAATTTTAGGGATGCATAGTACATACCTAATAAACAAAAACGAAGAGGTACTTACCATTTTCCCATAGGTATGTAGCGACACATGTTATAGTCACGTTTTGCAATGTCAGCTTTCTAGTAACTTCCAGTAGCGATCAATGCGCAGACGCTAGTCGTCTCGCGCCCGTCACTTAGACAACATACTTGTAAAATGTAATTGGTAAAATCAGTAAATAGTTTGGCCTCAAGAAATCCTGCATTCGTCATTTACCACAACCCAGTCACCCATTCTTAACCCTAAAGGTACATACTTAGAATTAATAAAACATGTAATCGTATATAGTACATAGTATGTATACCTACTTACCAAACTTACCCATAAACTAATTCATCATACATTTTCATTGAACTCTTTATTCCGAGAACTCTTCGATTGTTCAATACCATTGTTCCAACTGCAGTCGTCACTGGAATCTGCCGAATAAGACAGTTTATAACTCATTATAATTATAAATTAGCAGCTTATAGTATATGTATTATTAGCAGGTATGATATCCCAGTTACATTTTACCGGAGTTTTATGCGTCATACGGCTATGTGAAAAGTATAGACCAGCTAGAAGCAACCAGTGATCCACACAGAATGTACCATCCTGCTGAAATTTACGTGCAGGGTGCAGGTAGGTAGTGTACGCCAAAGGTACAGCCGAAGATAGGCGGAAGTGGCGGACGTTAGTGGAGACCCTCTGCACCTCTGGGGTGCCATAGGACTACAACAACTACAACAACTGTTTAAAAACATAACATCTTACAAATCTATCTGCACTGCACATTGAGATAAACCAGGGTGAATCCACCATACCTACCATACCATAAATAAATACAAAGGTGAAATAATGAACAAGACATAAGACATCGTAGAAAACTACACTCACGGGCAATGAAAAGTTTCCTCCAAATTACTTCTAAACGGAAAATGCTAGCTGACGAGCGTGACGCCTTCTGCAACATTGAAGTACATTTGACAGAGCATCAGGATCTTACCAACTAAAAACGGTAAGTAAGTAATATTTTTTTAAATCTTTGAAAAAATTGGAGTCGTTCAGTCGGAATTTTGTGAGTGGAACTATTTCATTGCCCGTGAGTGTATTACAAAATGGCGATAGGCAAACGGCTGGACTACCGGTCGATGCCTGAATTATTATCGGTCGCGAAATCCGATGACTTTTTCTTTATCTTATCTGTTATAAAAATGCACGATTAAGTTATTCACTGCAGTAAGTTGTAAAAGTCCATTGAAGTGCATGACAGATAATAAATACTATACGCGGATTATAAATATCTTTTAAGTTTACATTATGTAAAATTGTATGTTATAACAGAAACGGATACGAGTTTAAAATGGAATCTACAACCATAGTAGAAGTTTTAAAATTTTATTAATCTTCAAAATGTAGGTAATATGGGGCGCTGTGAGCTGAAACACAGATTAACACCTAGTTTAGCAGCAGATGCTACTTACTTGCCATTGTTGTACACATGTTGTTCATAAAATATTAGCTAATAAGGTAAGTTTTAAGAAATGTATATTTTTGGAAATAAATAAATTATTATATGATAACGGGAAAAAACCCACAAATACATAGAAAAATATGTCAGTTTACACAGGTCTGTAAAATGTAGAGAGAGAATACATTTTTGCATACTTATAACGAATCCTGAAAATCTATATCGAATCTGAAACTGATGATCGCTCGGCCCACTGCCACCGTACACTATCAATATTGAATGGTGTAGTGGTTAGAAACCCTGACTGATATGCGGAAGGTCCCAAGTTCGAAGCCAATATTTGAGGGTTCCGCTCATCTGGCATAATCTTTATTGACCAAAACTCATTTCGCATAACTCGTATGGTCTAAACTTTTTTGGCCGAACCATCACTTTGCCAAGACTTATGTGGCAAAAGGCTCGTTTCGTCTAAAACTTTAGGCACAATCTTTAAACACCTAAGTTTCGTTTGCTCAACTTTATGTTCGTCTATACCTATGTATAATCTTGTTTCTCCTAATGTTATCTTAATAAATAATATATTAAGTATGTAGTAAATGTACAAATTGTGGTATTTTTCTCCTACATCCCGAAAATCACGATATTGTATGATCAAAAAATCGAAAGTTAACGACCAATATAATTATTACAAACCCCATGAGATCGAAACCTAAAAATAGGTGCGACGACGAGCAAAGCGAGGAGGAGCGTGTTAGGTGCACATGTTCATCAAAACCAAAGCGGAGCGCAGCGAAGCGGAGCGGAGCGTTTTCCAAACAGCGGAAACAATACATGGCACCAGTTTGCACTATGTAGGGAGACGCTCCGTCAAAGTTAAAGCCAAACGAATATTATTACTTTGTATAAACCTAATAAACCTATGCCATAGCATTATTAGGCTATTCAAGATTTGGCCATACCATTATTAGGCTAAACAATGTTATGCGAAATAACTTTTTACTAAACGAGATTTATGCCATACGATTTTCGGCGTAACGAGACTTTGACCAAACGTTACTATGCAATACGAGATTAGACAAAAAAATCTTATGCCAAAAAAGGTAGAACCAATATTTGATTATAGGCAGAATATATTTGCACTCGGATCTTGGGTGTTTAATTTGACGTGACAAATGTTTTGCATCGCGCTCACTCACATCGCGCAGCCTCAAGACTCAAGAGCGAGCGCGACGGTGAACTTTTGTCAAGTCTAATGCGTCCCATGCTAGCCCTTCACCTGTCCGATATCCATATTACAGACTTTCCTTTTTTATTTATTTAATATAGCTGGTCCCGCGCGCTTCGCTTCGCCTTAAAAAGTTTTCCCGTGGGAATTCCGGGATAAAAAGTAGCCTATGTTCTTTCCCAGGGTCTAGACCGTATGTATACCAAATTTCATTCAAATCCGTTCAGTAGTTTTGGCGTGAAAGAGTAACAGACAGACAGACAGACAGACAGACAGACAGACAGACACAGTTACTTTCGCTTTTATAATATTAGTTAGGATTAGGATTAGGATTGATAAATAATTTGTCATCCATCATTTAATAGTATACTTACCCAGTAGGTATTCTTGTAAAAGCGGTAAGGAGCCCACTTTCCGCTTGGGTCGGTGTATCGACCAATGAGCGGCGAGTATTGCGGCGTGTTGCGTCACTGCCGCTGGAACTAGAGTGGAACAGGCATGTACAGAGTGCTCCAGTTGCTGGGTGGTAGCGAAAGTGATGGGTAGCTACTTGTGAGAATTGTGAGATATAAGTAGGTAAAATGAGAAATATTTAGAATTCATGATCTAGGTAAAATTTTGTAATGTTGATGTAATTTGAAAACTTTGAAATATATTTTTCATACATATTAATGTATGGAAAAAGAGCTTAGCGAGAAAAACAATAAGATTTTCTATAATTTGCTTGAATAAATAGTTTTAAGTTCATAGTTTTTGCGCAAGATTTGGTCGGCTTAAGAAATTAACATTGGAATTCAGGAATTGAAAATGTCCTAGCACTCCAGCCGTCCAAATATAACTGCCCAAGTTACAGTGAATTATCAATAATCAACAGCTTTATCAATAACCAACCATTTGAAAAATTCAAAATGTTTATTTTATTTATTTATTAGAAGACCAACAAATGATACACTTGTTACATACTCGTACATCTAGGCTACATAAATAAAATGAAATATACTTGATATAATACTTGTTTGAAATATATTTGTTTAAATAACGACCTAATATTAAAAACATCACCCTGTACACGAAGCTTGTGTAAAATCGCGACTCAGTTTGACGCAATTCCGTGCAAAATGAGAAGAATCAAATCTATTGTTGAGATTGCTTCCTGGTCGCCTTATATCACCGGCCTAGATGCTTATTGTCTCATAATGACAGTGAACTGGGCCTGTTAATTACAATCATCACTTATTATCGATGATCGATCAACACGCCACGTGGTATCTAAGAAAATAAATTTGAATAACATGGAAACAAAACAGGGTCTGTCTAGTACAGGCATACAGGTTTGATAGTTTGTCAAAAACTATACTTAAAAATTTACGTTTTCTCGCATACTAAGTGGCGCCTCTAATGGAAACTATCATGAAACTTTTGACAGATAATGTATGCAGATGACAGGAGAAAACGTAAACTTTTTTCATTTTCATAAATAGCTAAACCCGTAGTAGAGGGTAGGTAGAACTAGAAAATGAAGATCATCACATCATTATCACGACCCGTCACGGGCACGCGGGTCTCCTTCCAATGAAGGAAGGGTTTAGGCCTAGTCCACCACGCTGGCCTAGTGCGGGTTGGTGGACCACAACACAAGCAAGCTTGTGCTGAGGTTCCGACATCTCTTTCAATCTGTTAGCTGAAGTGCCAGTGGTCACATCTGCCCAATTTTTCCCTTTGGTATAGGTAGCGAGTTCTCGAGTAGAGGCGATGAACAGGCAAACATAGTGTGTGACGCCCTCCAGCCCATTGGCCTGACGACCTTAGATACCTATCTATCTAGATGACTACCTAGTCGGTAGTGGTTGATGAGGAAGGCCAAGGACAGTGATATGGTATGTTTTTTTTTTTTTGGAATTAGTATATATTCAGAAGTAGGTAGAGGTAATCCACTGTTGTATAATGAAGTCGTTAAGTACAGTGAATAATATAAAATCGTAATGTCATAAACAACACACAATAAAAACATATTCGGTTACTGTCTGCACTTACTTATGATCTAAGACTAACAATGTATGGACAAGATGGAGTGTCAATGCAGAGATGCAGTCAAAGAATCGTCTCGATACATAACACACCATTTTTACCACTGAGCACTTATTTTGAATTATTTGAGACATTAATCATTGGTACAAATGGTTGTTATTAGGGTTGAACTTAAAACCTTTATCTAGGTTTCACATTAAACAAAATGAGGACAGTTTTGTTTTTCTACGTGACTCTCCATCTTGTTCGTATATTAATAATAATAAATAACAATAATAATTTATTCGAAAAAAGCTTAAATCTAATAACAAATTGCATCTGTGCCTGAACTAGGCCAGAGACCTGTACATCAGGCATCAGCGCATATTGTTATTCTGTGCTTCGCGCGCTTCGCTTCGCCTTAAATTAATTCCCGTGGGAATTCCGGGATAAAAAGTAGCCTATGTTCTTTCCCAGGGTCTAGGCCGTATGTATACCAAATTTCATTCAAATCCGTTCAGTAGTTTTGGCGTGAAAGAGTAACAGACAGACAGACAGACAGACAGACAGACACAGTTACTTTCGCATTTATAATATTAGTTAGGATGCACTTAAGTACCTAAAACATAAACAAACGAAGTCTTCTTTCATTTAAATTACAATGATGTTGATTAGCTATGTATTAATTAAGTATAGATACACCAACAGCATACATAAACATATTATTACAGTTTTAAAAGATACATTGAAAGAAGGTTTTACATCTAATACGATATGCTAGTTACAGGCGTATACAACATTTTAAAATCAACAAACCTTTAAAAATTAATAAAACTTCAATTTTATAACAAAATTAAAGTTATATGATTAGCACAACTTTTGAAAATTTTACGATCCCTGTTTCGACGTCGGTATTTGCTACTTTGTAAAATTCTTATGCCCTATGACGTTCGATTGATAGATCCGACAGGTAAATAAAGTTTGTTTTTGGCTGAAGTGAAAAATTGAAAATAAGCTCGCCCTTTATTATTCTGTGTGCTACGGTTAGGACTAAATAAATAAAAGTGCACCAATGCATTTCGACTAAAAATATTGAGCAGCTTAAAAAAATATTTAGAACAAAGACTTATTTTTGAACGAAGCATTTTTAAAACCAAACGCCTTGATTCCATTGACTTATATATTACTAGCGTAAGGACAGGCCCAACCGCACTAGAAAATGACACCCTCGCGTTGGCCCTAAAATCTCATAAATCTGTCATAATTTGTATGAATTAGGGCCAGCGCGCGGGTGCCATTTTCTTTTGACAAAACTTTCTGACGGGCGTATCCTTCCTTTTGAAATCATTGCTTGATTCAATTTTCCGTACAGAACAATACCAAACTCCTCTCAACTTTTTTTCTTTTCTTGACCGTGCACTTTCTTCCCGCCTAAAGGCAAACTTTTTTTTGTAACTTTTTTCTTTTTTTCTATGCAAGTGCATTGCCCGGCAGGGGCTGGCACGAGGCTCGTTCCTTAACCTCTTTGGTGAAAGTACCATCTTGAGGCTGTTCTGGTTCATTCACATCTTTCGGGATTACGAAGGACGTGGAGTGGTGTGGGGAAAATATTTTTGGAAAATTATACTTATTATGTAAAAAAAAAACACTCACACCTTGTACTAATATACTCCTTTGCGGGGTAGGCAGAGGTACTTATAATGTACCTACCTGGTTAGTTACATTATCCAATAAGAAATACGTAGCAAGGCTGTTATTATTCTGATTTTCATACCTTTGGTAGGCTACTAGGTTAATAATGTTAATATTTATAACACTCTGACCTAATCACTAATCAGTTTAGGTACAGTCAATGTTTAATAATATTTTTCATTAACATTAACTCATATTCTTAAACAACGTATTTAATGTAAGTATGTACTAAACTACTAGGTGCATAATTCGTATCCATTCTCAAAGCACGATTTAGCATTAAAAATGTTGGCTCATCAATCTTTAACGTGGATTTGTCAGCTAAACTAGCTTTAACCTAAAAACAAATTAATTGAATGATAGATTTATTATCTTTTGTGTGTTTTTGTTTTGTTATTACACTGAACTACACTCGGGAGGTATGAAAAAGTTCCACCCACAAAATGCCGCTTCCTAATAACCCCATTAAAAAGATACTTACTACCAAATTTACGTTTTTCTAGGTAGTTGCTTTAATTTTGTGTATTGGATCGCTCGCAAGTCGCGAGTGTATACATGTAGTAAACATTGTGAAAACTTGTAAAAAACTCATTCTATTATTAAGTTATACCTACTTACATATTTACCTTAAGTTTACCTAAAACCAAATAAATAAATCATGTAGCTACTCCATGGTTCCCTGGTCCCGAACACTCAAGGTCGGCAGGAAGAAAGCTAGAAAAGCGACAGTGGAATGTCCCCCGCGCCCCTCTCTCACTGCCGCCCCCTCCACCCCCGCCGGCGCCTGAGGACTGTATGGATCTCCAAATCCCCATGGCCCTATGTATTTTTGTAGTTTTCTACAGAAATATTGTTTTTAATCAAAACCTGCCAAAAATCGTATGTTGATTTTCAAGAGAGATTATCGATTTCAAGAGGGCTTTCATAAAATGATGAAAATGTGCCTGCATTTCATCAAAAACAGCTAAACCGCACTTGCTAAATAAAAATGGTTATCTAGGAGCTTACTTACATACAGTCATCATCGTTTAAAATAATCTATAATCTTTTGAAAGACAAAAGTAACAAAAATAAAATATACTTACCTAGTAAGTAGGTAAAAGTACAATGATGTGCCGGCAGGAAAAGACGCTGGATCTATGGCACCTTAGTCAATATGTAAACTACTTCACTAGAGTAAGGCAATCTATCAAACTTACTACCTCTACATACTCTAACTACTATAACTAGTTCCTAAAACAGTCAGTGTATGAAAGTGATATGAATATGAACCTATCCATCACCTTAGTCCTTAGCTTGAGGACTTTCACCTTTACACTTAAGTAGTTGTTTTAAGTTACGACTAACTTTCAATTAAGCTCCTATGGGTATCAAATTAAGAAAGAAAGAAAGAAAAAACATTTATTGCCACATAATCGAGAAAACACAATAAAACACTAATAAAAAATTAACTTAAGATTAAAAGGTGGCAAAAGGACAAACTCAGCAAAGCTGCGAGTTATACGGGAAGTATATAGTTAAGGGAGATCCAAACCGTTTATTTTGGCTAGTCCTCCAGTGTGCACGTACAGCGAATAAGCTATGTATCATGTTTCACAATACGAATGTTTTATTAGTATGGTTTTGTCTGTTGCTTATGTGTGATTGCGATATATGTGACATGTGTGTTAAACTCGTCGAATCTATGTAAGTTCCAATGACTGGTAGCTGAGATTAAAAATATACCAACAAGATGGAGTGTCATATACAAAAACAAAGCAAAAACTAACCACATTTTGATTAAGTACTAAGTTTAACCTAATGACAAGCATTGTACCAATGAACATAATCACAGAATCTTTTAACCAAACTAATTCAAAATAAGAGCTCAGTGATGAAAGTGGTGTATTATTGTAGAGACGTTTCTTTTGCACTGACACTCCATCGCATACGTATATTATCAATCTAAACTAGCAGTACATAATCGATAGATTAACTTCTTCATGTCCATTTCTATTATTGTGCAGTAAAAAAACGAAGAACCCTGAAACCTGCATTATTCTATGCAAATCTACTTCCTACTTCTAGATGCTTAGCTAAGTGATAATTATGTTAAGTTATAAATGTATATTGTCTCTAAGATGAATAATTTTTACGATTTTAAGTGCTGTTAGTATAATTACTAACACGCTATGCAACAGTTACTGGGCAAATGCCTAGTACATGCACTAGATAAATATAAAAATTATGGACAATTTCGAATGATGATGATAATGTATGTAAGTAAGTAAAGAAAGAAGAAAGGTCCGTTGGTCTGGCAACAGGAATGCCACTGATAAAATTGCATACTAACTGTATAGAAATATACTCACGGGCAATGAAATAGTTCCATTCACAAAATGCCGACACCAAAAGACCCAATTTTTTTCAAACATCTAATTATAAATTTGAACAAAATATTACTTACCGTTTTTTGTTGGTAATATCCTGATGCTCGGTTAAAATTACTTCAAAGTTGCAGAAGGCGTCATTAAGAGCCTTTTCAGTTTAGGAGTAATTTGGTGCTTTTCTCAGTGGAACCCTTTCATTGCCCGTGAGTGTAAAAACCGAAGAAATCCTAATCCTATCCTAACTAATATTATAAATGCGAAAGTAACTGTGTCTGTCTGTCTGTCTGTCTGTCTGTCTGTCTGTCTGTCTGTCTGTCTGTTACTCTTTCACGCCAAAACTACTGGACGGATTTGAATGAAATTTGGTATACATATGGTCTAGACCCTGAGAAAGAACATAGGCTACTTTTTATCCCGGAATTCCCACGGGAAAACTTTTTAAGGCGAAGCGAAGCTCGCGGGTCAGCTAGTGTTTTATAAAAAGTCGGTTCTGCTGTTTAGAAGCTACGCTACCACAGACAGATACCTAGACACACAGACACGTCAAACATATAACACCCCTCTATTTCCGTCCCATAATAATTGAAAAATTAAGTACGTATCTACGCCTACATAGAAAACAAAACAGATTACTTACAGATACTGCATCGGGTCAATAACCTTACGTAACATAAAGCACCTAGTATTTAACTAAATACCTAACAAATCTAGCACTACCTGAGAACTATCCCACGAGACCTAGCCTAACTATTGTGTGTCAGGTCACCTATTGAGACTGGTGTAAAAGCGTTGTTTGGTTTTGCGTTAATACATTCATTTCATTCCTTTTTTGGCCTAAGCGTTTTATGCGAGGATACATTTTGTTTGTTTGTTATATACTCTGTCCGTTATATTATTGGTTTTTACACATACATTCGAAATCCCATACATATTTGAATTTGATGACTGCAAAGGAAAACCAACTTTACTTACCAGACATAAGGAAACGTCAAAAATACAATAACATAGTGGAAGCTCTATAAGTACCTACTAATTTAACCCCTTTTATGCAAAAAAAAAACACTTGTCAATTACCTATGTCGATCCAGCCTCGTATTCACTAGGCGACAAATTGTCGCAGAACCTGTCTAGGCACATATCGTCTACGTGTCGCCGCGACGTCGCGCTCTGTTTTGCGACATACAGCGACATCTACGTGTCGCAGAACAGGTTCCGTGTTTTGGCTCGCGAGACAGAACTTCCTGGGACATCAGTCTAGCGCATAGAGTATATTTTTTTTACTAGGTCTAGCGACCGCTGTTGCATAGTGTGGACTCTGTGGACGCGTGCGCGACTTCTGTATCACGACATGTTACCAAAATGTTCTGAGAACACGCACCGTAGATGTTCTGTAACAGTCTCAGAACATGTGCCCTAGTGAATTCGAGGCTTAAAGACTTTCCGTAAATGTAACTTTCCAATGGTTTTTTTTGTTTAGCATAAAATTTGGTTTTGGTCCATGAGAATCAACATCAATGTCAATTATGGAATGAAACACTGTTTTTAATTTATAGTATCACTTAAGGCTAGTACTAGGCGTAACTTAATAAAACTACTGTCGCCAATTGAATATTAGAATATAGAACAGAATATATACCTTTATTGGTCACCATTTCAATTAAAACATACAAAGATAACTTATAAACTAGGAACAATGAACAATAGGCGGCCTTATCGCTAAGAGCGATCTCTTACAGGCAACCAATATTACTCTTTATATTAATTTTCATTTCCGCTTAAACGGCAATATAGTGGGGTTTATCTACGTCGATATAGGACCCGTGCAGCGGCGACAGGACCCATATCGATGAGCTTTGCCTAGCGTCGCGTCGATATAAATAAAAAACAATACCTTCCATACGGAAGTAGGAAACTATTTTGCCTTCAGAATGTAATTTTTCTATTGTTAGAATACGGAAAGGATAATCGGTCATTTCATAATCTATAGATATTTTGTTGCGAAAATCGAACATTTTATTAATTCATCTATAAGTTGTTACTTACTGATTAAAGCTAATTATATGTAAAACATGAAATAAATAAAGGCCTAAGGTCTAAAACTATCAAAAAGCCAAACTAATGTTATATGTAAATGCAAAAGTAACTGTGTCTGTCTGTTACTCTTTCACGCCAAAATGACTAAACGAATTTGAATTAAATTTGGTATACATATTATGGTCTAGCTAGACCATGAAAAAGAACATACGCTACTTTTTATCCCGGAATTCCCACGGGAAAACTTTTTAAGGCGAAGCGAAGCTCGCGGGAACAGCTAGTATTTTAATAAAACATGTCATCGTTAAGAATCCGTCATTATAATGAATTAACAATGTCCATCGGTGTCTCTTTGAGTGTGAAATGATAATCGGACCACCAAAGAGGTTTACTTCGAATTGCACGTGACAATTTATGAATGGTTATTGTTTAATGTGTGTAGTTGTGTACGGAGAAATCTGGAAACGCTAACCTCCGTATTCTTCGAAAATACCCTCCGTTGGAAAAAGCCTTTTGTCTATGACATAAGAACCTTCTGGCCCTGTAGCACAGGGCGCTATTAAGACGTGATAAGAGTTCTCCGTCGCGCTCGCTCTTGAGGCAGCGCGATATGAGTGAGCGCGATGCAAAACTCTTGTCACGTCTTAAATGCGCCCTGTACTAGCCCTTCTGAAATACCTATAATACTCTGTGGCGATTTATTTATTTAATTGTTATACTAGATACACCAACACATTTATGTTTAATATGTATCTATCTATGTATTTGTGTAGATATATCAGCTGTCCGATACCCATAACAAAGGCTCTGCCTAGCTTGGGGTTGGATGGCCGTGTGTGAGATGTCCCCGCATATTTATTATTATTTATTTAATCGTTGTATGCAAAAATCTTAGTTTCTATGGAAAAAACGCTTACCCGCACACACTGCCGCCGCCTCCGCAATCCGCGCAGTGAGGCGGTGAAGTGTGTGAAACGCCTAAGTGCATCGATCACCAACCGTCCTGAAGAGGTTACTCTATATCGACGAAAAACGAACGGACGAGAGCAGAGCTGTCCGACCTCTTAGCATGAATTTTCATCGTGAACGTGAAGTAAAATTACTCGATGTATTTTGTAGGAAAATATTAGTTCTGCTACCTGGGGCGCTGTTCATATTTTCATACAAAATAACTCGATGAATCTTGTTCACGTTGAAAAATCATGCTAAAGGGTCTGATAGAGCCCCTTATCCGAACGGAGAGTCGGTAGTTTGTAAAAATTTACGATCATCAGAATTTTTTTTTATATTTGACGACCGAATGGCGTAGTGGTTAGCGACCCTGACTACTGAGCCGATGGTCCCGGGTTCGATTCCCGGCTGGGGCAGATATTTGTTTAAACACAGATATTTGTTCTCAGGTCTTGGATGTGCCCGTATAATGGCAATAGGCCCGCCCCCTATTACATTGGGACTAACATAACACTCTGGCGAAAAGTGGGTGCAGCAATGCACCTCTGCCTACCCCGCAAGGGAGTACATTAGTACAAGGCGTGAGTGCGTGTTTTTTTTTATTTATTTATACGACGAATAAACTTTGATAGCGTCGTGGCTCGCACAGCAGCGCTACGAAACTTCGTTTTTCGTCTTAGAGAGACTTGCACCAAACATTTAAACGAAATTAAATCTACTACTGTCCTCATCAGTCAGTATACTGTCAATGCTAGAGAGCAATAGATATAATTTTGTTTAAATGTTTGATGAAAAGCACCTCCTGAAGCTGAAATCCCGTGGGAAATCACGGGAGAACCCGGCTAAATCTAGAAGCATCCATTTTAATTACAACGTCTTTGATTAGAATAAGTTCTAATCGTCTAATGGAACTGTGTTGTTTAATGATTTGAGAAACAGCAAGTGTAGTTTTAACCAGCACCGAGGGAAAATAGGGTGTCTGTGCGTTAATGTAAGTATCTTAGCCTCTAGTACGGGTTTTGCTATTTACGAAAATTAAAAAAGTTTACGTTTTCTCCTGTCATATGCATACATTATCCATCAAAAGTTTCATGGTAGTATCCGCTAGAGGCGCCACTTAGTATGCGGAAAACGTTAACTTCTATAGTTTTCGACAAACTATGTTTGATATGATAGACCCTCTGTCTCATTTTCAAAAAAGTACGTCTCCTAGACGTACTATTGGCATTCAAGTGTCACTAGGTGAGGCGACTACCTCGTCGGTAGTTAAAGGTTAAATATAAATTATTTCCTAAAAAACCACTACAAAAGGATCATGTAAAACATTATTTTATAACATTCCTAAACTGAACTCGTCATAAGGCTCTGAATCTCTCTGCGGAACAACAAAAGCATTACTTTCGTCCAAAAACAACCCAACTCTCACCCGATATCAAGCAAAACTCATCCATAACTAAAAACATAAGAAGTCTAATTTCCAATGAAATGTCTACAAACTCTTCCACCATTTTGTCGACACCAAACTTAAGCGCGACAAAGTTCCATCGTCGAAAAATTCCATTTTCAAAAACCATTCCAAAGCTGTAGCTTTACAGTTGAAAATGCCGTGGAATATAGCTAGAGGAGCCACTTCGTCACAATGAATCGTTTGCCCTACTGAACGGAAAGTGAAAGTATGGTTGTGACGGTTTTAAAGAGGGGGGGGGGGGGGGAGTAGGAGTGCGCATGATTCGACGCGCATGCGCAAAACGGATTTTCGGCTATTGATGACCCACGGCACGTATGGAGATGGAGACGTTTGTTTTATAATAATAATAAAATGAAAGAAGATGAAAGTTTTAGGGTAGTTAGTGACATTTTTTTTGTACTTAAAAGAATATTTTTTTATTTAGAAAAAATATACTGTGTGTTTTCAGTTTTCTCAATAAGCGGGTTTTATCCCGTGGAAACTCATCCTCAACCTGTACTCTACATCATTTTTAACTTTTTTATGTCTTTTAAATTTTATGTCATCATTTTAAACTTTCGGAAAATATTTAGTTAAAATCAAATTATACTTTGTTATATTAATTTATACATTAATTTATATAATTTGATTTTAACTAAATATTTTGAGCGTGCATAGCATAAGCCCTATGACATCTATCAAATACATAAATTTTATTTGTCATTTGTTCGTCTAAAAGAGAAGACAGAAAAACCAGGGAAAATCAAAATGAATTTTATTTAGGTACCTGCCATAATAGGACGGCTGTCCAATTTCAAAACACAGTAAGCGCCAACTTAAAAAAAAACGGGTCTTTGATTTATACATTATTTTAGGCGATTCCGCACATTCCTGCATTGTCAGAATATCAAAAAACGGCTTAGAAACGAAAATAAAAGTTCTAAAAACCTAGTAACTCCACCCTGCGAAATCAAAAATGCCACGAAAACCATTTTAAAACACAGTAAGAGCCACCAACCATTTTAAAACACAGTAAGTGAAAATGACTTACTAGGTTTTAAAATTGTCAATGGCGCTTACTAGGTTTTGAAATGGTCAGCAAAGGTCAATTTTTGCCCGTTAATTTTAGTAAGTAGCAAATGGCATACATTATTACAAACACTTTTTTAGAAAAAATATCAGATATTTCAGAACCTGTATCTTTAAACCAATGAGACCTAGAGAGGTGTATTAAAAGTAGAACATAAGGAAATTTTGTCTTCTTTATAAAAGACATAGAGACCTTTCTCGTCAGAACCTTTCTACTAGCCCTATTTTGCATAAACCAAAAAAAACTCAAACATTGTAAACTAATTTTAGCTCAAAATTGAGGAAATATTGTCTAATTTAAGGCAGGCATAAATTATGTTCGTGTCAGACAAGCCTTCTTAATATGGCGATTTGGTTCATTTAGATAAAACTTAAAAATATGCCGGTATTTCAGCTATTACTTGGTGCGGTGCTGCAAAATTTGATTTATATTATGTGAAGGATCCAAAACATATAAAAAAATAAAAAACATGTAAATTATTACGTTATTATTGCAATTTCAATATACTTTACTTGTCTTAAATTACACAATAATGGCTCTTACTAGGTTATAAAATGGTCAGTGAGGGCGGTTTTAGGGTGAGAAAACCATTTAAAACCTAGTTAGTGTTTTCTTTTGTGCATTACAGCAACAATATTAGTCATATTTAAATGAAATAGTATTGTATGTAAAGCCTAGGTTCTGCCGGTTCTTTTAAGCTTATATGTATCATAGTTTTACCAGGGCATTGAAATGAAGGGAGAAAAACGTTTTTTGGCTCTCCTGAACATTTTGTCTCTTGGCTGTTACTGTGTTTTGAAATTGGACAGCCGAGGATCTGACAATAATGCCAATAATTTGTTTTTAGCGAAGATTACACATTTCTAAACGAAAAGTTCTTGTCAAAATAAAAAGCAAACTTGACCATAGACCGTAACTAACTAGATAGAGTATTCTAACTGGCCAGTGTTTATGCAACTCTATGGTCATCTAACTATGTCGTAATGGCGACCTTCAGAAAAACCTCCCGCGCATTTCTTACGGAAAGAGGTCGAAAGTGGCCACTCGAGTGAGTCACCTTGTCACATCCGTTTTCACCATTTTTTTATTTTTATATCACGGATTCGGTACCCGGATCCCTTTGGAATTTGGGTCAAATTGCATACTGTGAAGAGACGGATCAAAATAGTGATAAGTAAAAAATATTATCAAAATAAATTGTACCTAAGTATAGTATACGGTAGCCAGCAATATCAATTTTGATAAGTTAGTTAAGTATCTCTTATTCGAAAGCATAAGAGATACTTTAAGATTAATTTAAAATTATTTGATAGCAAAAAAAATGTATTTTAAAAAACATAATATTTTTGAGAACATTGTGTTAAAAAATTACATACTTAAAATATATAAAAAATATATACCTATAGGTACTTACTTACATTTATGCTTACAAACATAGTGCCGTGATTAAACAGGGATGAATATTAAAATTATAAAAAAAACCTTACAAAGGCATTAAAAGCGAAAGTAGGTTAGTCCACACCGAAGTCCTACCACAAGTATTACGAAATCGAATCGCAGAAACGACAATCCATTTTACTTTAACTTTTCAAGTTTCCTGTTGCCATTTAAAATCTACGTGATGTAATACTTAAAGGTTTCATTTTCATAAACAAATATACTTTTTCTGAGAAGTTTTCAAGGGATGATTTTGTTTTGTAATATTGTTTTTAGGGTTCCGTAGCCAAAATGGCAAAAACGGAACCCTTATAGTTTCGTCATGTCCGTCTGTCCGCCTGTCCGTCTGTCCGTCTGTCATAGCCGATTTACTCGGAAACTATAAGTACTACAGTGATGAAATTTGATGGGAATATGTGTTGTATGAACCGCTACAAAAATATGACACTAAATAGTAAAAAAAAGAATTGGGGGTGGGGCCCCCCATACATGTAACTGAGGGATGAAATTTTTTTTTTCGATGTACATACCCGTGTGGGGTATCAATGGAAAGGTCTTTTAAAATGATATAAAGTTTTTTAAAAAACGTTTTTCTTAAAGTGAACGGTTTTTGAGATATCAGCTCTCAAAGTCGTAAAAAGTATGTCCCCCCCCCTCTATTTTTATAACTACGGGGTATAAAATTCTAAAAAAAATAGAGGTGATGCATGCTAATTAACTCTTTCAACGATTTTTGGTTTGATCAAAGTATCTCTTATAGTTTTTGAGATAGGTTGATTTAACTGTAATATTATATTTGCTGCTACGGAACCCTTTGTGCGCGAGCCCGACTCGCACTTGGCCGGTTTTTACAGTCCTACATGTAATAAATTATTGGATTTTTCTGTTAATACTCGAAGGAGCAGCCTAAAATTTCATGTTCCAAACTAAACATAAATTAAGAAGGCAGCTCTACTTATACCGTAAGGGAATAGGTACTCACAATTTACATTAGAGAGAGACCTAGGTTCAGCACTAACATGCTGAAGCTGGGAAGACGAAGATAAGTACACCCCGCAGAGGGTGTACTTATCTTCAAGCCATGGGTTCCTGGTACTTACTTTTGTCTTGAAGAAACTTTTGGGTTGGTACTATAAGTACACCCTCTGGGTGTATACAGGGTGTTGCAAAATTGGTATACTAAGCCGAAACCTACATGTGCAGCATGGGCTTAGATATATATCTAAGCCCTAAACTGAAATCAGAATTTGGAAATTCGCGAAAAAAAATATCATTTTCCATAGTAAAAAGTCACGTGACCAACAAAGTTTCTATGGAAAATGATATTTTTTTTCGCGACTTTTTTAATTCTGATTTCACTTTCGGGCTTAGATATACCATGCTGCACATGTAGGTTTCGGCTTAGTATACCCTTTTTGCAACACCCTGTATATCACTCTGGGCGAGAGGCAAGGAGTTAACCATTTTTATTTGCTGATTATTATGATAAAGTAACTTACGAAGCTTTTAGTACCGACCCAAAAGTTTATTCAAGACAAAAGTACCAGGAACCCATGGTTTGAAGGAGGTTCTATTCCATACACGCAGCTGTAAAGCAGTCGGCCTATGATCTGCAAAAAGCAATAATGTATAGATCACTGGGTGGGAAACGCAGCCATACCAACAAAGACTTGGTTAGCAACCTACTTTCCTCCCCTCTAAGCGACCGGGCTGGGTAAAGACTAGTCAGAAATATAGATGTGAGTTTTGGTATACATTGTGAAGTTGAATGGAACGTTAAAGTTTATCTTAGTTTTCGGGTATCTAGGATACTTCATAAACTGAACAGGAACCAGGATTAGAAACTATACCCCGAATGATCAGAATAGCAGGTACTTACACAACATTTATCGGTTTCTGAAAGATTTACTAAATTTCGGCTACCTGGATATTTTAAATTTATGAATGAGAATTTGGAGAATGTAACATGAGAATGATATGACACAATGAGAAATATCTTTCGAGTGACATAGCGAGCACCAATAGCATCACGTAATTTTGACACTTTACACCTGTGCCTTACCCTCAACCTCTTAAGGGATCTAGAAGGTATCTTCTGCGTATTGGTCAAGTTACGTGGCTAGGAGCCACCTCTGATTCGTTGCATCAAGACGTATCAGACTTTGCGCTTTTCTTCTATCTAAGATGCAAGGGCTGCTGTATCTACACCTTTGCTATTCTGCCACAGCCTACTCTATGCTATGGCGCAAGACATCATCTCGGCCCCTTCTCTAAGCTTATCTTATGCAACCTTTCTCTATTGCGCAAGTAAGACTGGCTCGCCTGCCTCTGGAGGTTTACTTTAGACTACGAAAAACGAAGCTGCTTCACAAACCACGACTTTGTCTCGCTGTGATAAATGTAGCGATTGTTTGACAGATCTATGTCGTTGGATTTTTGTCGAGATGGAGTAACCCGCTTGTTCGACCAACATTCGGGTTTTGCAGTGGTTATGTAACCCGGCATAATGGCAGTTTTTGTAGTGGAATATGGCGGGAAAGGCCTCTTAGTCTACATCCGAAAATGAGGTTTCGGTTTCGTTTTTTCTTTTAATGAGTTTAGTGTCTCCGGTGGTAGCTATGTAGGTTACGTTTTGCGGTGGTTGGTTGTATTGTAGACGTAATAAATAATTGAGATTTTAGGTCGTTATGGTTTGGGGATACCCGTTTACTTTGAATTGTAGAGTGTTAGATAAGCTAAATGAACGAAAGCACGTGGTGTCTTAGAATATACCTATTATGCCATTTTTTATGATAAAATGCAGAGGTACAGCTTATTGGCGTATTCCTTAAATATTGTTACTACTTACATAAGTAGGTTGTAACTATCACCATGTCGCACTTAATTCTAGTGGTTTCAGCACATTTGACAAAACTTATTACAGCGTTATGAATTCTATCGTTCCCCGCGAGCTTTTTTGCTTCGAGTAAGGGCTTCCCGTGGGAATGCCGAGATGAAAAGAAGCTTACTTATAGAACTCAGGCATTATAATAATATCATAAGTAGCATTTATGACGGTGACAGATTTTCTATTGGTTAGATTTCCGAAGCTTTTTCTTTACAAATAAACAATTACATCTTTCAAACCTTCTTTAAATCATTGATATTTTAGGCAGATTTGTTAAATCAAGGTTAAATCTTAATCTTACATTACGAAAAATCATTATCAGAAGGGAAAGGTCCTCATGTATTGAATGTGACACATAAAAAGCTAACATACTTACCTAGTAGTATGATAGTATCATAATAATATAATTATCTTCACACCATACACAGGTATAAATGGCGAATCTTCAAAGTTGATAAAGTGAACCTGATATCGTATGACATAATTGCCCATTGTTTCAATTAAACAATTTAAAATGCACCAGTTATAGCGATCCGTTTCACATAATGTGTGACATAAGCATTCTTCTCAAAATTTAAATTCGGAACGGTGCGTTTTTTACATTTAGGGCCTGTTCCACAATGCCTGGTTAGTGGCTACCTGTCGGATTAAATACATACTGTCACTGTCTAAAAAATAATGACAGAGAGTGACAGCATGTATTTTATCCGACAGGTAGCCACTAACCAGACATTGTGGAACAGGCCCTTAGACTAAGATCGCGATATGATAACCGCCGTGCTAGCTGGCTGTCGCCGTATCATCATCTATTTACGAGTTTTTGAAAAATAAAATCAAGTGAAATATTATTTGTTGTAAATGATGATGGGCACAAATATATGGAAGCTGGGACCAGCACCAATAGATTTTTAATTTTTATGACAAAATGATCATATTTCATATAATATTATATTTGTTTATTATCTCAGTAAATAAAACCAGTTGAAAGTAATTTTTCCAATTTCAATAATACGTGTTTACGTGTATTACGCCCTAACTGTCATCAGAAGAGAGAGTGCAATGCCATAGAAAAATACTTCCTTCCGACGAATATATTTCAAAATGGACAACTTATACGGATTTGTCGTCATAATACTTTTTTGCTCACTTGAAAAGAGCTATTCAACGATGTATGTCTCGTCTTTATTGGACATAGGTCCCAAAACGCCCATTGTCATTTTCACTTCTACCACTGAGCTGTTATTTTGAATTAGTTAAATTAGAAGATTTTTTAATTAATTCATTGGGGCAATCACTGTCATTAGGTTGAAATAAAATCAGTTTTTCAGCAAAGAAAATGCGGACAGTCTTTAGCTTTGTCACATAGTGTGTCACACTCACACACCATCTTGTCCGTATAATATAATAAAAAAAACAAAAACACACAAAAAAAAAAAACACGCACTCACGCCTTGTACTAATGTACTCCCTTGCGGGGTAGGCAGAGGTGCATTGCTGCACCCACTTTTCGCCAGAGTCTTATGTTAGTCCCAATGTAATAGGGGGCGGGCCTATTGCCATTTTACGGGCACATCCAAGACCCGAGAACAAATATCTGTGTTTAAACAAATATCTGCCCCAGCCGGGAATCGAACCCGGGACCATCGGCTCAGTAGTCAGGGTCACTAACAACTACGCCATTCGGTCGTCGTGTTCGTATATAATATTGTTAATGTAATGGTTCAGGTCTTTCATAAGGAACACTAATACCAATCCAGCTCTAGTGTTTATCACCAACACGCCAAGAAGAAGTGGATCCAAATCTACATCGCTTCAAGAGACTGTGGTACGGCGGCAGTTTTGTTTACTGTGTTAGTGGGTGGATTGCGTAATTTTTATAGTTTTTAATTATCGCCGGTCATTGAATAAGTTGTGCTAGTTTGAACTGTTATTTTTATTTGCTATTATATAATTTTAATTCTAACGTTTTCGTTCGTGAAATTGACCGTGGATTTTTTTATGACTAATTTTGGTGGGACACAGTTTTCATTGTTTTCCGTATTTAGGTAGATATTTACAGATGCTTTTTTCCAGAGTATTTTTGCGGAACCAATTAGGTATGCTTAAAGTAATTTATTTTAACCGTGCTTTAGCTTAAAAACTAAGGGGCTCATGAAATTTATAGTACTTACTTAGGTACTTATAATTTACACACATAGGTAGACTATTAACTTAATAATATTATTGTAATAAACTAACTTACTTTTTACTTAATAATTATGATTGTATCAAATCGAAGTGATACTTACGCAGAAAAATAAACATTATCATCATAATATATCCTCGATCTCATTCATAGTATGCTTATAGTGATCAATCAATATAGATACTTATCCATTTAGAAGTAAATAATCCTGATTTCATTTTCACTGTTTAATTATACATATTAATAAGTATTTATTATCGTTAACGCACCCAACCATTAGAGGGGCGACTACATAAATCTCAGCTTAAAAGGTGATAACTAAAAGGTCATATTTTAGTAGCAAGTAAGTAAAATTATCCAATATGAATGGATTTAATAGTACTTTTTTTATTGCCTCCTGTGGCGTCGGAAGTAGGACCTACTGCTAGACCGCATGAGTATGTAAAAACTGATTTTTACTACACAGTAACACACGCATCCGAATATTACTTACCAAATAAAAACGCAAATATTGTTTTAAAATTTTCATTAATATCTACTTTATAAATATATCCTAATACCACTAAATTCTTCAGTGCTTCTTACACGGTTCGCGCTATCACTTTGTGGAATGATCTTCCTTCAAAAATCCGACAAGCACCAACTCTGGAAACCTTTAAGTGAATGGTGAAGGAACACTACCTTAAATCAACTGTTTAGCTGTTATCAAATCATTAAATAAGTATTATAAAATCATGTATGTAGGTATAATATGTATGATATGTATGTATATGTATATATGTTTGTATATATATTTATATATGTATTGTATTATATAATTGTGTGTTATAATACATGTAGTTGGCGTATGTACTTGTGTGTATTTTATTTTGTTTATTTTTTGCCTATATTTAGTGTGTAGTTAGATAATAATAAATTAAATTAAACTACATTCCTTGAGTAAGTACACTTTACCCCTTTTATATCTCTAGTCCATCCATCCAAAGGTTGTCTGGAAGAGATCGCTATAAGCGATAAGACCGCCTTTTGTACCCTAGTTAAGTGTCTATGTAAAATTGTTAATTATTTCTTGGTGTACAAATAAAGAGTACTCTATCTATTTATCTACTTTAAAAAAAATTGGGGCCATTAGGTGAAGGCATTTTCTAAGTGGAACATTTTCATTGCTCGCGAGTTTAGACTAAATAACAAATTAAAAATCTAATAAAAACACTTACCTACATCCAACAAAACAACAATTAAATTTATGCAGTGAACTAAGTAGTCAGCCCGCGGTACATATTTTACGGTCGACGTCCTGTCGAAGTGAAATTCGGCGCTGCCCGTACCTGCCGACCTTCGCTCCGCTTTCAACCTTCCCTTTCTGCTGCTCGCCTGGTAATTCAAACGCTAGCTCCTGACAAAAACTATTGAGTTTTTTTTCTGATGGATTAATTATTCGGATGATAATGATATCAGAAATGGGGTATTCTTCTTCTTCTTAGCGTGATTGCGATAAATTAACAAAGCCTACATTATAAACATTATAAATGTTAGCTGAAGAACCGATAACTGGGACTCGGGAACACCCAAATATTCCGAAAAACATTTTTCCGAATTTGATAACCCCGAATATGTAATTTACGAAATATTGCAATACCGATTTTTTTAAATACCGAATTATAATAATCACGAAAATTATAATTTCGAATATTATAATCACGAATATTGTTATTACGATTGTTAAATATACGAATGTTAAAAAATACGATTACTTTAATATACGAAAAATAAAATACCGATTTATTATAATCACGAAAAAGTCAAATCCCGATCGGAAATATGATAATTCGTGATTTTGACAAAAAAACATAAACGTCTTTAAAACTTTAGAACCAAAACCAAAAGATAGGTGCGACGACGAGCAAAGCGAGGAGGAGCGTGTTAGGTGCACATAGATATCGAAAAACAAAGCGGAGCGCAGCGAAGCGGAGCGGAGCGTTTCAAATTTAGAGCAAAACAATTGCTAGGATTTTTATGGTGTTTAAACTTAAAAACCTTAGGACCTAAACCTAAAGATAGGTGCGACGACGAGCAAAGCGAGGAGGAGCGTGTTAGGTGCACATAGATATCGAAAAACAAAGCGGAGCGCAGCGAAGCAGAGCGGAGCGTTTCAAATTTAGAGCAAAACAATTGCTAGGATTTTTATGGTGTTTAAACTTAAAAACCTTAGGACCTAAACCTAAAGATAGGTGCGACGACGAGCAAAGCGAGGAGGAGCGTGTTAGGTGCACATAGATATCGAAAAACAAAGCGGAGCGCAGCGAATCGGAGCGGAGCGTTTCAAATTTAGAGCAAAACAATTGCTAGGATTTTTATGGTGTTTAAACTTAAAAACCTTAGGACCTAAACCTAAAGATAGGTGCGACGACGAGCAAAGCGAGGAGGAGCGTGTTAGGTGCACATAGATATCGAAAAACAAAGCGGAGCGCAGCGAAGCGGAGCGGAGCGTTTCACATAATATAGCTTAAAAAATATTGTTTTTATACGCATTATGCTGCATTATTCATATAACCATTTTTTGTTATCTAAGAAACATTCGGGAATTCGTATTTTCGGAATATTAAAACTTCGGGATTCGTAATTTTAACAATTCGATATAATAAAAAATCGTACTTTTGAAACATCGAAATAATAATATTCGGAAAATTGACTTTCGTCATTTTAATAAAGGTGTTGTTTGAAATTTCGTTTATAAACTATTCGTGATTTTCGATATTCGGAAACTTAAAATTCGGGATTGTGAATTATTCGGAACTATGAAATTCGAAATTTTAACAATCGTTATTTTCATATTCGTAAAAAAGTAATTCGGAATTATGTAGTGTACCCCTGGGACTCGGATTCGGTCAGCTAGACTAGTTTTGTTTGATAGTTTTGATAGGAAAGGGAGAGGTCGACGATGATGATGACGATGATGCTGTGCCGATGCGCGATGGTCCATGGTCCATGGGTTTATCCCCAGCCGGGACCGATATTTGTTACTTAAATGTTTACGTACGTTGTGGGATATCTCCAATATACTTACATTATAATTATGAACAATCCTTTTGCGAATTCCAAACGAAATAACATTTATGATGTAAGTAATTAACTAGTGTCATTTTAATTCCGAAAATCTATGTCAAAACAAGTTTGCGATAGGAACTTAAGAACACTGGACTGGTGTAGTGTTATTCTTTTTCCCCTTTTCCCTCAGCTATTTTTTCTATGCAGCCAGCATTTTTTCACTCACCAAAAAGTCCGAGCGACGTAAAGAGTGCCGAACTCCATGGAGCGGGAGCGGGGGGCGGGGAGCGCGGGGGGGAGGGCGTCGGTGAACGATCTCCGCTGTATTCCGCGATGCGCCCGCGCGGGACTTTGTTACTGAGCGGTAAGGGACTGTTTTGTGAGGGATCTTTATTACACGAATATTATTATTGATGATAATCATGATACTACTAATGCAATTTATAAGTTATTGATGTTATGCAATTGAAATATATTTAACGAAACGATTTTTTTAAAAGGTTTTATGTAAAAATTTCATGATAATTGCATTTACTTTGCATGCGAGGAAGCAAAAACTTTATATTTAGAGCAAACTATAAAACCTGTAAATACTTACTGACTAGCAGAACCTTTCACCACGGTGACAATCGCTAGAATATCCCTAGTATTTATCCATTAATAAATTTAAAATAAAAATTGTACCTCTTCCCTCCCACACACCATAACCAAGCAAAGTGCACACGAAGAAAGGGCCCAGTCCTCTGACACGTGCAGCGCGTATCTCTGTGACCTACTTACACACACACACACACACACAGCCCTTCCCTGCGCGTGTGTGCGTGACTTCCCATAGACTACGAGGGACTAGAGAAAACTGGCCCTGTGTGCGTTTTGGGATACAGGCGGCGTCTGAGTTTAAATTTGGGTGTTTCCGAATTGTTTTCTTGTGTTTTTCAGGGCTCTGTCATATTTAGGGCCGGTCTTTTGATCCGTAGTCAACTTTAACCATTAGTCAAGTCCATTGTCAAAACTTGACAGCTACAAAAAAAAATGTTTTTTAAACCAATGGTTTCGATTTTTACTAAAGGAATCTAAAACCGGCCCTTAGAGTTGGTGTTGATTTCAGTATTTATTCAATAAAATCATGCACATTAGTTTCAAGCATTTTCCCCAAAAAAAGAGACCAAAAATTATTATTCTAATGACAAGTTTTCCCCGCGCGTCTCGTCACACACACACACGCACACAGCTCGACATAGGATACACGTGCGTTTGCTTGTATGTGTGAGTGCGAAACATTTTGGGAGTTTTCTTTGATAAGAGCGCATTTTAATGTGTGCGTAGGTTTTCTATTGTAGTGAACTCCGTAAACTAGTTTTTTATTCTTCATTAGTAATAATTTTCTTTTTGAATAAGGTTAGACTTAGACTGGGTATATTGCAGCCTGAGAAATATTAATTTCTTACTGTAGTAAGTACTCAGTACTACTGTTTAGTACTACATAAACTAGTTAAGTACATCAGATCAGATGGCTCATTTAAAAATATTTTTTAAAATTTAACTTACAGTTCCCACATTCCCCATTAAGACCACAAGCATAAGATATGTTTTGATTTTGAGTTGACTCATCCAGAAAACGACTAAATCGAACTACTTAAATGACTGTATTTCTTATATGATAAAGGTAGGTAATTATTCAATACTATAAATATCTGAAATGAAAGGTTAAAAGCTAGTCAACTATGAAACATTTAGTTTTCAAATCCTCTATCACTATCTGAAGTAGTAGATAGTGAGTGCTACTGCGATAATTTAATTAACATCCATCTTTAGAAGGAGAAAGTTTAGCGCTTGAATCATAATTTTGTTGGATCGTGTACCTAGTTAGCTGTACATTTTGTGCATCCTGGGCAATAGATAATTCGGTAAGTATTTACCTAATGTGTTGTTTTTTACCCTAAACCTTATAGGTATTTAACAATTTATGAACAAGATTGTGTCCGATACAAGAAACAAAAAAAAAATACCCTACCGCATATCATCAAAATGGATCTTATTATTCAAAAGAAATGTTTTGTCATATTCACATCATATTCGGGGGTGATTTTGTTTCAGTTTTTGAAATATTCACAGTGAAACGTAACTTTGTATGCGTCTTTCAGTTTAGATTAGAACTGCGTGTTGTCCTATTTAACTGAAGGTTTAAAATAAACGATGACATTCCCGCTCCGTCGCTTCAGCCAGATATTTTAATTTTATACCGTGACATAATTCGAAAAATACTTTAATTTCATTATAAATCATGGCTTGAACTAATGAATTCTATAACATAAGGAATTTTAGTACTATAATACCTAGGACTCTTACGGTGAAAGAAAACATCGTGAGGAAACCAGCACGTCTAGATCCTAGATGTGTTTGTGTACCCATTGTACTGATTCAAAAACGGAATTTGGATTGCACTTACAAGTAAAACTTATAACTACAACTGCATTACTATACTATTACTATAACATACCAACGCTCACAAACCACAATAAAACGCACTGACAAGCATATTTATCGGTTTCCATTATTATAGTTATTCTGTGTAAGTACTTACCTACAGGTACCTAATGACTTAAAAAATGTGACGTCATGGAATTAGCTGACATTAGTTAAATTGAAGTTTTGTCGATTATGAAGAATTATAAAGAAAGAGAACCCACTAGGCCACACACTGCTCGTACTGTCGGCAAAATAATAAACTGGCGAGCAATTAAAAAGTTCCACTTATAAAATGTCGACACCAAATGACCCCAAAATGTTTTAAAACATTTAATTTAGATGTTAAAAAATATTTTGTTGGTAATATTCTGATGCGTCACTGGTTTTCATTGCTAGCAACTGTATTATTTTTGGTGCTGTTTTTACCTTTTGGAATACGTTCAAAAACCTCTTATGTATAATTATGTTTGCGGTTTAAATAGAAAATTACATTTTGGCACTGAAATTAATGTATTTTAAAGACGGGAATGAGCCCTCCTGGTCTGATTCCCCTTTCGGTAGGTACATTGTTTTAACAGTAATTTATACCCTTGTCTACAGTGGAAGGAAATACCTACATAAGTTGATAGGTAGGCGTTGGTGTCGAATAGATTATTTTTATTAGTTAAACAACAAACTTTTTTGCTGTCTGTACCGTTGCTTCAAATTACTTACAATTATAATTAAAGCAATTATCGTTAAAATGCTTGCAGCGTACTTTTTTGCTTACACCTGCATTGAAGATTCCATCGAAGATTACCTTAACTTTAATCATATTTGTATCGAATAACTAATAAAACTAAACTTACATTTATAATATCGTAAATAACTGTAAATTACCTAACATTAAAATTAACATGAATTATAGTGTATAGCTTTGTGACAAATTTTTGCATGCCTTAACAGGTGAATTGTGAGGAACCTATATTATTGTAATGTAAACTCTTTAAACACCTATACTGTACCACTTTTCGTGCAAATAAAACTATTTCATTTCATTTCATTTCATTGAATTTTGAAAAGATACTTGAACCCTTTAAAAATATGTGTACTTATGTATGAGTGAGTATAAATACAGTATCACAGGTATGCACTAGTATTCTGGTAGCACCCGAAAAACTAATGTGAGGTTTTATACTCATACAATGTATTTGTAATAAAATACCATTCGTTCGCCGGAAATCATGTATACAATACATACTAAATAATAAAGCAATAAGTTCTTACCTATATACATATATACACTGCCGGGCAATGAAATAGTTCCACAAAATGCCGACAAAATGCCGACAAACACCTTAATATCTCCTAAGATATAGAACCTAGCTTCATGAATTAAAAAGTTTAATGAAATATAGTTTATTATGCAAACATTTTTAAATGCTAACTCTTTTTAATAGTGTTCTTTTCGAAGCCATGGATAAAAAAAGATAAGAAGGAAAATTTTCGGGTTTGAAAATTTAGGAAAACATTTGGTTCGTTTTTAGTTTTTATTTTTATTTCATTATTTTTTTTGTCGTTGCGAAAGAATTATAAAATGGTGAAGTCTTACGGCTCTCGTACCCATCAATCATGCCTGTACAACGCGAGGATTGTGCGAGAATCATCACCATGGTGGAAATGGGAACCAGCCAAAGAAATGCGGCCAGAATAATGGGTGTGACTCATACTACTGTACGAAGAGTGATCTAAAGGTTGAGGGAGACTGGATTAAACCTGAGAAGACCAAGTACTGGCAAGCCAAGGTGCACAACAGTCCGAAAAGATCGATTAATTGCGGAAATCATGTTAAGAAATCGACATCAGACGGGAGTAGCCGTTCAACAACAACTTCTACAAGTTCGAATGGAGCCAATAAGCGAGTGGACAGTCAGGAGACGTCTTGCCGAAAGAAGATTAAAGCTTTACAGGCCAGCAATTGGCCCAAAACTGGAACGGAATCATAAAGTTGCTCGATTGTGATACGCCCGTGATCATACAGAATGGGTGAGGACGAATGGGGCAGAGTGATATTCTCAGATGAGTCACAATTTATGCTGTTCCATCGCGATGGGAGGAAAAGAGTATACCGACAACCAGGAGAACATTTTTCACAAGTATATTT
The DNA here is from genome assembly GCF_932276165.1 of Plutella xylostella. Taxonomy (NCBI): domain Eukaryota; kingdom Metazoa; phylum Arthropoda; class Insecta; order Lepidoptera; family Plutellidae; genus Plutella; species Plutella xylostella. Next base: position 6,833,950 of record NC_064000.1, on the reverse strand, counting down.
GAAGAAAAAGTGGCACACGGCGGAGGCAGCTTTCACGTGTGGGCGGGTATGTCTGCAGAGGGTCGAACAGCGTTAGTTCCAATCGAGAACGGGAACCTAACTACTGTGAGATACATCAATGAGGTCCTCAATGAACATGCTCGTCCGTTTTTGGCCAATATGGGCGAGAATGCCATGTTTATGCACGATAATGCACGGGCGCACGCTGCTCAAGTTAAAAATGAGTATCTTCATGACGTAGGAATCTACAATATTTAGTAGCCAGCAAGGAGCTCCGATTTGAATCCCATTGAGCATGCATGGGACGAGCTTGACAGACCTGTGAGAGACCGAGTTCCACCTCCAATTACACTTCGTGGCCTAAAAGACGCACTCATCAAATAATGGGAGAACATTCCTCAGCATATGCTGAAGAATCTGGTATTCAGCATACCCAATCGCTTAGAAGCTGTATTGAGAGCACATGGAGGAAACACCAAGTACTGAGTTATCAAAATACCACGTTTACACATAATAAACGCATAATTAGTGATTTTGCTTTATTTGCCAAATGCCCCATTTTTTTAAAAACATTTAATTTAAATTTTTATTACAATATTTAAGTTTTTACATGGGAACATTCAAATGCGCAATTAAATATTCTACAATATTGCAGAAGGCGTCATTAAGCTAGCATTTTCCGTTTAGGAGTAATTTGGTGTTATATCAGTGGAACTATTTCATCGCCCGGCAGTGTATAAGCGCAATATTAATCAATGCAATAATATAAGTACCTTTAAGTACATTAAGTTTTACGGAAGTAGTCACAATCCGCCCGCCCTTACTTGCACCAATCAGAGTGAAGGGGCGGGGCCAAGGGCCGTGGAAACCACCCCGGAAATACCTTCCTAGTAGGGTAAGAACTGAAAAGCTTTGGTCCTTCAAAAAGTTTGTGGTAAATATAGTTCCGAACAGCGTCATCGACCATTTATCATCGATCATTGGACATTTACAGGGTGTTGCAAAAAGGGTATAAGTACTTAGCCGAAACCTACATGTGCAGCATGGTATATCTAAGCCCGAAAATAAAATTAGAATTTCAAAATTCGCCAAAAAAATATCCATTACCGTAGAAACTATGTTGGTCACGTGACTTTTTACTATGGAGAATGTTTTTTTTTTCGCGAATTTTGAAATTTTGATTTCATTTTCGGGCTTAGATATACCATGCTGCACATGTTCGTTTCGGCTTAGTATACCTACCCTTTTTGCAACACCCTGTCTTCCACCTCTCGGCATCGTAAACAACAGTCGCATTGCATTCAGTATCGTTTACACAGAAATTCACACAAGGGCATTGCCCACGCCGTTTCTCCATACATTTATGACAATCCATTTGGTGCGATACGTGCGATTCCGATTGGTGGACGCTTTAAGCTGCGTACAGACCGGCCAAACGAACACCAAAGAACGGGTTTCGTTGACCTTTGTTGCTACAATCTGCCCTGTACTATGTATGATAAATATCCATCGTTAGGCCTTCGTTGGGCCTTCGTTGGGCCGGTCTGTACGCAGCTTTAGAGGAACGTTTATATTTACCCCGTAATTCCCACAGGACAACCTTTAAGGACAAAGTAAAGCACAGTCTAAAGCATCTGCACTTATCTTAGGTTCTTAGGTGATGATTATCGCCGACAAAAATATTCCACCACCATTCGTCGCGTGCTGACTTACGGAAAAAATACACCGCCATTGTATAAACACAATAAATAATCACTATTTATGGATTATTAAATGAGTCTTCTGCGGTGCAAGGTGAAGGCTGCGGCTGTTATCAAATGATTGGTTCCGTATTTACGTCATCTTGATGATTATCATTATCGGCGGGGTGCACGAGAGGAGCCGAGTGACGTATCAACTGTACCTTACCTTATTCTATTCTATTCTCTGTGTGGGTGTAAGTACTCACCTGGCTCTCTTGAATGGAACCTTCCATTAAGGTCTAACTAAACTGCCGTAATACACTCACGGGCAATGAAAAGGTTCCACTCACAAAATGCCGCCACCAAACGACCCAATTTTTTTCAAAAATTTAATTAAGAATTTTAACAAAATATATGGTTTTTACCGTTTTTAGTTGGTAATATCCTGATGCTCTGTTAAATTTACTTCAATGTTGCAGAAGACGTCATTAAGCTAGCCTTTTCCGTTTAAAAGTAATTTTGTGCTTTTCTCAGTAGTGGAACCTTCTCATTGCCCGTGAGTGTATAATGTCTGTGGGGGTATAATATAAGTACCTGCACCTGGCTCTTTTGAATGGAACCTTCCATTAAGGTCTAAACTGCCGTAATAAGCTTGGACCATCTCCCACCACGCTGGTCCACTGGTTGGTTGATTCACACATCTAGAAGAGCTTAATCTAGTAAGAGCACATGGTATAATAGTAATTAAATTCGTTCTTCTTTCTATTCTTCAGGCTCAGGGGCAGTCAGAAACTTTAAAGTCTATGATTTGGAATTTATCAATTCGTGAGTATACTTTGTTTCTATGTTACTATTATTAGCCCCAGCTTCACTATACTCGGTTAGATCATAACAAGGGATAGTTGTTGACTTTTGACATGCCTATCTGTCAGGAATTTATTATGGAGATGACTTATAATCAATGACATTACAATGTAACAGGGGTGTTAGTGATCTAACAGACTATGGTAAAACTGGGGCTTAAGTACATTAATCAAAGTAAGTAAGTACTTCATGTCTTTTCCCCCAAAATCTCACAACTCCTAGTACCAGGAACACAGATCCACAGAGGAGGTGAGCGAGCCGCGATCGCCCGCGGGGTTGCCCCAGAAAACGGATCCCAGATTAGAAATAGGACGATATAAATACTCACTGCACTTGCACTAATGGTTGTAGGGTTGTCACCTTCCTGAAACTAAGCTTCATACTTTCTTTTAAACACATAGGTGAGGTAAGTATTTGAATACCTACGTGTGCGTCGTTTTGTCCCCGTTGCTCCGAATTGAATAGTTTTAATGCTATTAAAAGTTGAATGTTTTGAAATATTGATCAAGTAATTTCGAGTAATATTATGTTTTGTATTTAGTTAAATGTGGTATACAGTGTTTTGTAGGGCCCTCTGATTAGAGAAAATTAAGTAAAGTAGGATGCCCTCGTATAGCGAGCAATATGCTGGATGAACGATATACGTGAATGGCTAACTATAACTATAATAATATTATACTTAGTAGTAGGTGTAAGCATTTCTCTTAGTGGCAACCCTGACTCCAGTGGCACCGGACGTTTTCAGCGCATGCGCTAACCAGGACGCGCAACAACACAGTTTCTACTATAAACTGTGCATAGGGAAAGCAACAGAACTTATGTGACCAAACGGAGCCAATAATCATCCACTGCTGGACATAAGCCTCTCCCAAGGAGCGCTACAACTCTCGGTCTTCGGCCGTCCTCATCCAGCCACTATCCGCCTAAGATCGTTGGTCCAGTGCAGCGGGCAGGAGGGCGTCACACGCTGCGTTTGCCTATTCATGGTTCCCACTCGAGAACTCGTCTACCCCGATACAGTGATTGTTTATTTATTTTACTTCAGTGTACAGCAAATGATCGACCATCATCTTGCCACTCTGCCACCATATTGTCACTCCCATCAACCACTATACTGCACTGTAACCTCAACATTCCTCATACAATTGCTATTGGATTTCTTGTACGAGTAGGTAGGTCTTCAGCTTTCAGCTATTCCTTACATATTACTTTCTTATTAATTATTCTGTAGACACACCCTCCGCCTAATACGAGGGTGAAACAGCTATAAATCTAAATTACTTTACCTAATAGAAAAGGCAAGAAAGTCTTCAAACTAGTTTAGGCCTATAGTTGTTGACTCATGATAAAAACTTTAAAATAGTCAATCGATGAGTGTGCACTTGAATGTTGGCGTCGACTCGGTGCGGCTACACAGTTGCATATCCGGTGCTCTTGGTGCCAATGATGGGCCAATGTGTAACGTGGACATTTTTTGTTTGTAGACAGTTTGTAGTGTATCTAAAAGTCAAAATTTCTCAAATTGTCACTCACTCACTCGCTCACTGAAGCGATCACCGACAGTTTAAGCTTCTAGGAGACATAGAAGGCTCAAATTTAGAACAATTTGTTTTACTGGCTCATCACTATATATAACAAAGGCGCTTTTTTTTATTATTAATTTTGGTAACCTTATTCAGCCTGACATAAAATCGGTGTTGTTTTTTTACTAATAGTTACACCTATCATAGATACTATGAGTTTTCTTCTAGCTGCCAGAGTAATTATACTGTATTTATTTGGAATAAAATTACCTGCACTTACTGCTCCAATTATCCTTTCCAACTTTTACTCTTACACATACTCACCCTTACTTACCATTTCCATCCAATCAAAATCCATCCGATGTTATTTATTTCGAACCAAGCACCACCAACCATCTACCACCATTGGCCATGTCACACGATCGACCAACATTGGCCATGCGACATCCGCAGCGCCAGCTGGCAATCACAGGAGGACTGAAATATCTACATTGTCTCCCTGATTACCTTGAGAAAGTGATAAAATTAGCACTCAATCCACCTAGACATCTAGACACATGCCTAGTGCCTGCATTCCTGGCTGATCTGACCTATCTTACTACAGCTGGCAAATGAATCAACCCTATTCTATTTGAATATTTGTGGATCCTAACTAATCCTTAATATAATAAATGCGAAAGTCACTGTGTCTGTCTGTCTGTCTGTTACTCTTTCAGGCCAAAACTACTGAACGGATTTGAATGAAATTTGGTATGCATATGGTCAAGACCCTGAGAAAGAACAGAGGCTACTTTTATCCCGGAATTCCCACGGGAAAACTTTTAAGGCGAAGCGAAGCTCGCGGGAACAGCTAGTATGTTATAAAATCTTGTGACTGGTGAGCAGTAAAATAATAATAAAGTATTTATGATGACGATGATAAAGGAAACGGTCAAATAAATAATACAACAAGTTTTATATTAAATATGTATAATAATATATTAAATTTAATTGCACCTATAACATCAATAGTATGTTCTCATCCTAATACTTAATTCTAAAAACATTATTGTCAGAAAAATATGAAAGGCCTCAAACGTTTTTTTTCTTTCTTACAACGGGATTTATATAAAAGCAACGAAAATACATAGTTTTAGGAGTGTTTTTATAGTCTTTGGCTCAGGAAATAAGAAAAGATTTGATCTTATAGCACCAACTAGATGATAATAGCACAAGAACTTGAAATACATAAAAATGCTGTGAGTAACAATAATAAAACGTATATTTTTCTTATCATAAATTGACTACGGAGCCTTTTAATGGTACTTGTTTTGTAAAACCCCTAAGGTATAAACTGTTTCAGTGCTTCACATGTAGGTATATAATCTTTTATTATTCATATTTTTTAGAATTTTCTTAATCTATTTATTAATAAAAACGCAGGTAAATATTGGGACGGAGTAGCAACGCGTTTTGTGTAAAATGTAGGTACTTTTATTTACATTTTATCGTGCATTTATTATTTAAAATATATGTTAGGATTTATTCTGGTAACTATGTGTTTCGAGACCCGTGTGGCAACCCTAACAGATTTTCTGTCCAAGTATTTAAAAGAAACCTGTCAAATAGCCAGTAAAGTTTCCAGGGCTGTCAATCAAAGATTTGTAAACTTTAATATTAAATCTTTAATTGCCTGCAACTATAGCTTTTAGCTACCATTTTAAAATATTAAGTAGCAATAAAATAAACATCCGTTTTTAACTCCTTGTACTTATTTCCAATTCGGCACAGTCGCCATAATGATTTTATCATTTAACTAAAAACAATTCACTTAACATAAAATAGTCAAGAAATCTAACAAAAATAAAATAAGAATATAGTAAAAGGTACTTTTAGGAATAAAGTTTTTATACGTCAACAAAATAATATTAAAAATTAAAATAACCCATCGTTACAATCCCGACTTTCTTAACGTTTATAATTTAAAAGTAATTTAAGGTTAAATATTTACATTTTCATACAATAACTTAAATTTACAGTTTCATCGGAAACAATAGAGATATGAAGATAGAAAAGATCAGTTTTTTTAGTAACAGAATTATGATGACATGATTTTTATAATATTAAAAGTAAATACTTAAGTATTTTCGTTATCCTTTCTGTTTTTCAAAATGGTCTCAATAAGAGTATTCCTGTACCTAATCATTATGTAAATATAGAAGTAATAAATTGTCTTATAAGACTCAAAATAGTTATTAACTAACTCTCCATAAACATCTCCAAACTTATATACAACAGTATTATTTACATCATAGTTTTACAGCTATATATTACATAGAACTATGTTGGTATCTAAGATGAGAAATTATTATGATTAAAATGTACTTTGATGATTATGAAATTTTCAGTCAATTTTATGTGCGGCTTAATGTACTTATATGTTTTCAAAAGAGCATATATATTTTATGTTTAAATTTCGTATGTATTACAGATGATTAAAAATGTATCTAGCGTACACTAATAATAATAAGTAGGTAGACCGTGTTTAAAGAGGTTATATAATAATGAATGTCTAGTCTTATCGGATTATAAAAATTGCACATTTTAAAATTATATTCTTTTAAGTGGAAAACAATTGGCAGTGGTTACACTATGAGCTTCAAAAAACGAACCGCGCGTCAACATTGAGATCCATTTTCTTGGTCGCGGTTCGTTTTTAAATCAATAAAATTAAAAGAAATCATAAATTAAAAAACAAAAAAAACAATGCACCCGACCATCGAAAAAAATCAAGCACATAAATAAAAGTCTATTTCTTTTCTCCGCGCTCAAAAAAGCCCAACGACTTTTTTTACAGAAAACCCACCGGCGAAAATTTACATTTTAAACATAAACAATAAATCACAAATGATAATTTCGCTAACTAAATACCTTAGAAGTTAAGAGGAGTCGTGTCTCTAGGGTTACTTGAATGCACTATATCACTCTTACATACTGCGCCGCGAGTAGTGGGACGCCGTCGGGACAGCCTGAAACAAACGAAAATCAACATAAAAAAGTGTCTTTAGGGACCAGCCCTAAACGGTATTTTTGCAACCACGACTTTGAACATAACAAAACGAATTTATCAACTCATTCTGTAATACTACGTAACATTCTTCCCTTGTTCTTATTCTAGTAAAAATATTAAATAACATTTGTATTTCGATAAACTTTGCAAACTTCAAAACTTTTTCAAACAAAGCACCCACAGAAAATCATTGCACAACAAAATGTATCAAACCTCTTGATTCCCGACATATTTGAATTGTTAACGATCTATTGTCGGCAAAGGTCGACGCTTACACAAAGGCCGTCTAGCCGGGCCAGCGATGTATGCCGCGCCACTCGAGATGCTCGTTACGTCAGCGACCACGGAAGCCCGACCGACTTTCAAACTCAATAAACCTTACATAACCTCCGAATAAGAATTGCACAACCGCCCCAAAGACCTAATGTCCCACTGAGATGAAAAAAATAGTTACATCACGATTATTATAATTTAACAGCGAATGTTTGAAAGTGTGCTGGAAATGTCGGGCCAAAGTCAATTATCATGGCCCCGTTACGGGCGCTTATCATAATTATTGTCAGTTTTATGTGAAAAAAGTTCCGGACTTTTAAGTTGAGGCCGTGGGTTAAGATCCTGTTTAATTGGAGCGAAGTGATTTTGGGTGCGCTTATCTGCAATGTGGAACTGGGGGTTAGATATCTTCTATACTATAAGTACTTCTTACTTCCCTAGTAGGCTATCCTTCAAGTGGCTGGCAGCCATAAGGTTAACTTTGTTTATTTTCATAATTTAATGCCTGAAACATTGGCTGGAATCTGAAATCACTTATCTGTTTAGACTAAGTATTAGTTACTCGTTGAAGGAAAATATAAGCTAGATATTAGTTATAGGAAGCGTAAGGGAAGAGCTGGACATCCAAAAAAGTTCGTACGTGAAGACACCAAGTATATTAGTCATTTCAATCTTTACCAAATGAACACACAATCAAATCATACTCGTAGCTTGCGTTGCTTCGAAACATTTTAATTTAAACCTATTTACCACGGACTTTTCTCCACCTATTTACCTATCAACTTCACAAAAACGACACAAAACAAACGAACCTTGCCTCGCAGCCCTATAGATCCCTACAGCAGCAGCATAGCAAGTAGCCTTATCAGACGTAAGACCGGGAAAGATAAAATATGAGAGAGCAATGGTTTTAGTGAAACGCAGCGAGTTCGTTCACCCGTAGCAAGAGTCCCATTTTTACTCCACCACTTTTATGGACATTTGGATAGTAAAAAAAACTAGTTCCCACATCCATACGTTTACTGGTAAACATGCTTTCTTACGGAGAAAGGTAGGAAGTGGGGACTTTAGTGTTTTGTGCTGGACATTTGATTCGTATTTTCGTTTTGAATTTCTCAAAGCTAGTTAAAGTTAAAGAGCTGTAGATAAACTTTTGCTAAGGGTTGAACCCTTGTTGAGATTTTTTGGAGGCTTTTGAATTTTTGTCTTTCAATATGCCGAGAAAATTTTCAATATGAATGCAAATATTTATGAGATAGCCTGATGGAAAATGAGAAAACTTTTATCACCTTTATAAGTAATTAAACTATCTACTAACCATCATTCCTGCAAAAGAAAAAATAATACAATTTCAAAGTAACCAGTCTAGATCAACGCGTCAAAAAAACTACAAATATAGGCTGACCAGTTTACAATATGTATAAAGTTATTTTTATGTGCTAGATACAATGCTCTATTTGCATTCTTAATGAATAAGTTTCATAACAGTCTTGAATATTCACAAGCAGTCTGCACGTCTATGAATCCATTGAATTGATGCGTTGCGAAGAAAAACAAAATTGAACCAAGGTAACTAATAAATGAAATAGATCAAAAATTCAACCAAATCATAACATTACGTGTACAAGTTCGATATACATGAAAGAAACATCGTTATCTGTACAATAACCGCCAGCAACTACCCAACACTGCACCGCTGCCATCAATAGACGCATCACAGATCATTAACCGACCACTGATACAGCGTATCCTGCCATCCACAATGCCTAAACTGAAGCAAAACGTCACAGAGCAATCTTGCGTGACCGCTTCATCACAATGCAAGTACGATGCACGCGTGACGTAACTGACTCCCAAATGTGGGCCAAATTAATAATAAAAAAACTAGTCACACCCACAGGGCGCGCACGCACACATGCACGCAGTGAAAGTCGGCGGCGCAGCTCTTTATGTCACTTCAGCTCCGACCGCCGACGCGCACGGACGTATGCGATTGCTCTGCTTAATTTGGCGCTTATAATTATTTAAACGTAAGGTCACTGCCATTAGGTAACTGTTATTAGCCGTGAGAACACGCGTGCTCTTATGTAAGATTTCGCGTAATTTTATACGTGTTTATACATACAGCGTTCAAACTGTATTATATAAAAATGCAAGTAAATAGGTCTGTTAGAATGTTAATGAAAGAATACTATGTTAGCGACGCTGTCATAGTTTTTATAATGGGATGAGTCAGTAAAGATCACACGCATTATCAGTAGGTGAATCAACTTTGCACAGGATTTATATTTTTCATGATAAAAATAGTAACAATGATTCATCTATCTTCTGTAAGGTCCTTGTTATATGGTGGGCACATGTAATCCTAATTTTACAGGCACTACTGTATGGGATATGAGTTAATATTACAAATATACGAGATGGATAAAACCTGAGACAGAGAGCTAACTAAAACATTGTTCTAGTAAAAAGGCATAAGAATTATAGGAAATAGTATGATAAACCAAATACACTCTCATTTGTCATAGCAAATAAATTATTGTCAAACTGAAACACTATAAATAACTAGGTCATCGTGTATGAGCGTTTTCCTAGTACCCATTTCTTATTTCATTTTTCAAAGTTTACACAACACTTGAAGATAATGGAAGAAATAAGTGTTGGAGATAAAAATAATGTTGAGATGACTAAAGAAAATATTTTCTTTGAAATGCGTTCATGGAACGTTGCAAGTTGCAAGAAATTAGAAGTTATAATCATAATTTACCGACAAGTAGGATAGAACCTTATAGGCTTTTAAATTATTTTCGGTTTGGTATGTAATGCAATAAATCATTTGAATTTAGATTTTTTTGAATTTTTGGGTTTGTCTTTGCTTATTTCTCGGTTATTACGAGTAGATTAAATAGGTATTGTACCAAAAAATATATTATTTTCTTCAAGTACTACCACCTACCTAGAATCGTTTTAGAAAGTCTTCAAAGTACTTATTATGAGTTACATTTAATTCGAGCTTTTTTAAATTGCTTGTCTACTAGTAAATACTATAATTACGCTAAACAACAACCAAACCTATCCTAGCTTATCTTTCAGTGGTCGTCGATAGATCTGATAATATATGTTTTTGTTTGTTTACGCCTATTTTGTTATAGATAACTGCATTTGTGTCACTGCTATCGACACTGCCCTAAATACAAAGTAACTTACCACGTCGTCTTTAGCTGTGACTAAGCCTACTATTTTTTTACATAAATTACTTTAAAAACTGCGTTAATACCCGGAAAATTAAAATAATTATTTTGATTTACTACCCATGTGTGTACATAATTGAAAAACAAGATGCAGTCATAACAAAGCAACAATACACCAAAATTAAAATACCTTAGTACTTAGGGAGTTTAAAAAAAAGAAATATTAAATCTATATATCAAAGAATCTTGGGAAAAAGAAGTGGATGATTACCTTCAGAGTGACTATCAAATGAGTATGCCAATACGAGCTGTATCTCCAAAGGAACTACAGAAAGAAATAAGAAAACTAGAACTGAGAAAGGCTCCTGGCTTTGATTTAATCACTGCTGAGATACTCAGAGAGTTACCACAGAAAGCGGTCATCTACCTAACATACTTAATCAACAGCATCTTCAGACTTTCCTATTTCCCTTCCATCGGGAAAATCTCAGATATTATTATGATCCACAAAGAAGGTAAACCTCCAAACCTAGCTAGCTCTTACCGACCAATCAGCCTCTTGCCAGTAATGTCCAAGCTGTTTGAAGGATTATTTAACAACAGACTTCAGCCCATAATTTCTAAGGGAAACCTCCTACCTAACCATCAGTTTGGGTTTAGAAAAATGCACTCAACAATAGAGCAACTCCACAGGGTATGCAATAAAATCAGAGAGTCATTTGAGAAGAAAGAGTACTGCTCGGCAGTTTTCCTGGATGTTCAGCAGGCCTTTGATAGGGTGTGGCACAAAGGCTTACTCTACAAGCTAAAAATGGTACTACCACATACATACTATTCACTACTGGAATCTTACCTCAGTGAGAGACTATTTCGGGTAAAGTGCAAGAAAGCCCACTCAAAACTTTATGACATAAAAGCTGGTGTTCCCCAAGGCTCTGTGCTTGGCCCCTCCCTGTACAGTCTTTACACAGCAGATATACCTCAGTCCAGAAATGTCACCACAGCCACCTATGCTGACGATACAGCAGCCCTATCTAGCAGCAAGATGCCAGAGCAAGCCTCGAAGCAACTACAAGAATACCTTGGGGAAATGGATAAATGGTTGGAAAAATGGAAGATAAAGGCAAGTGCATCCAAATCAGTGCACATCACATTCACCCTAAGACAAGGTAACTGCCCACCAGTCAAACTAGGAGGAGAGGCACTCAAGCACGTAGATAATGTCAAGTACTTGGGTATGCACCTGGACAGAAAACAGACATGGAAACATCACATTCAGCAAAAGAGGAACGCAATCAACCTGAAGACACGAGAACTAGAATGGCTCATCAACCCAAGATCAAGACTAAGCCTTGAAAATAAATTGTTGGTATACACATCTATTCTCAAGCCACTGTGGACTTATGGCATAGAACTTTGGGGCACTGCAAGCACTTCAAACATACAAGTCATACAAAGGTGTCAAAATGCAATCCTTAGAAAAATAAGCAACGCACCCCTTTTCACCAAAACATCTGAAATACATGAATACTTGAAAGTTCCTACCGTGTTGGAGGAGGTTAGATCTCGAACAGCTAGATACAGAACGCGACTGCAGCTGCATGTGAACCCACTCGCCGCCCAGCTCACTAACGAACTGAATAGTACCCGACTCAAGAGACACAAAATCCTGGATCTTGACAAAAGGGGACTAGTTTAAAACATGGGGAAACAATCAATGGATGACAGACCCGACATGTGACGCTCACAGAAAATACCTGCTTATGGTCTCAGGACCGATCGCAAGTGGCCATTAAATAAGAAAAAAAAAATATATATATCAAAGAAGAATTGTAGCTTTTTCTTCCAACTCACGTTGGCCAAAACGCTTTGAGCCCGTACCGTGAAACATGTGATAGGCTGAACGCAGAAAATTCCAGAAAAATAAAATTATTTTAAACAACGTGGCGGCCAGGCGGCCGCGGGCAACGTGACAGAAAAGAGGCTAAAACTTTTAGAGGCAAACTTTTTGCGGAACGAAGCCTTAAAAATGGGGAAAGAGTTATTTACTGGATAGCATAATCAACAAATTATAATATTGTTACGAATCCCGTGGTGATTATATTTTGAGGACACATAAAATTAAACATGTGAAGGTCGCCTAAAAAGTTTTTTGTTTGTAATTAATACGAATGTAAGATTAAGGAAAAACAGGTATTTTACTATGGAGCTGACTTTGTATTGTTTGTCATCGTAATTTCACCAATATTCTATGCTTCTGTCGAGTCAAATAATAAAATAATTTCAATTACCTAAGTATTATAAATAAAAATATTAAGTAAGTATACCTACTTACTATCTTTATGTTACTTTAGTGAAAATATTTAATTGAAAATTCTTCTTGCACATAATATGACTTGCATAGAATTTTATTCAAATATTACTTACCTTAAAAAAATAATAAGTTTCATTCTCTCTTCAATTTGCAAGGTTAAGGAGGAAAGTTAAGCATTGAGCAATAATAATTATGTATTTAGGAAAAAAAACGGATATTTCCTCAAGCACCCTCCGCCACGTGATAGGCTCTCCGTGGTATCCAACGTGATATTTTTTTCATAAACTTTTTTTATAGTATTTAACTAACTTTTTTTCATGCCACCACAACGTGCCAGCACCGCGTTCTTAAAAAAATTGAACTGTAACGCTTTTAAACTATTGAATGTTTTCTATCAAGGCAAGGAACACAATACTCCTGGCTATGGCTCCCTATCCTGGTTTTGACAACGATTTTCGGATTCAAATTGTATTGTATGTGACACTGACCACTGATTACATATTTTCACTTAGAGTACACGATAGGGTCCCTGTATGGTAATAATTAAAGTCATAGATTTATCCTGAAATCTGCATCCTTCTTTAAGTGGGTAATTGCCATATAAACTTCAAGCTACTTTGCTTGGAGATACCAGAAAACTCAAAAAATTTACACTTTAGAACCAGGAACAAAATATAGAAAATATTAAACAAATTATGATTTTAGAAGTTCGCCAAATATCTAAACTTTTAGTTGGTTAAACAAAATTATCTATCAAGGTTTTCCTGTGATGATAATTTGTATAGGTTTTTATCACTTTGCTCTTATTATTATTACGCTTATGGTTATTAGCCTAATTGAGTGATTTTAATTATTTTTTACGTGTAATTGATTTTAGTAAAAAAATATTTACACTCGAGTACCTACGTTAAGGTTAAAAAACCGGCCAAGTGCGAGTCGGGCTCGCGCACAAAGGGTTCCGTAGCAGCAAATATAATAAACTTATTATGTCAATTTATTTTTTGATCTATCTTATAAGGTTCAGCCATCGTTTTCAGTGTAAGCACAATAACTTAACCAAAATTACAGTTAAATCAACCTATCTCAAAAACTATAAGAGATACTTTGATCAAACCAAAAATCGTTGAAAGAGTTAATTAGCATGCATCACCTCTATTTTTTTTAGAATTTTATACCCCGTAGTTATAAAAATAGAGGGGGGGGGACATACTTTTTACGACTTTGAGAGCTGATATCTCAAAAACCGTTCACTTTAAGAAAAATGTTTTTTAGAAAACTTTATATCATTTTAAAAGACCTTTCCATTGATACCCCACACGGGTATGTACATCGAAAAAAAAATTTCATCCCTCAGTTACATGTATGGGGGGCTCCACCCCCAATTCTTTTTTTTACTATTTAGTGTCATATTTTTGTAGCGGTTCATACAACACATATTCCCATCAAATTTCATCACTGTAGTACTTATAGTTTCCGAGTAAATCGGCTGTGACAGACGGACAGACGGACAGACGGACAGACGGACATGACGAAACTATAAGGGTTCCGTTTTTGCCATTTTGGCTACGGAACCCTAAAAACAGGTGAAAAGCTTTCACTTGTAAATTTATGCAATAACTACTGCTTTGAAGATTTTCAGTACAAAAATTTATACCGACTTACATGAATGAACTATAATTATAAGGTTGCTATGAATTCTTTCATGGAAGGGAAACATTTGTACTTCCCAACTTTCTGCTCCTGAACCTCCTATAGGTTGACTCGTAGAGAATGCTCTTAGCATTAAGTCCACCTCTACTTCTGTAAATTGTGCAATAAAAGCATAAATAAATTAACCTTTCAGTAAAATGTCACGTTTAAAAGCCAGTATTTTAAATAAAAGTTAACCAAAAAGGCGCATCTCTAAAGATGGAAACTGTCCATGTCGCTGGCGTCATCGATTTCCCCTGAAGGGTTACTCTATCTTAAAAAAAAAACTAACGAACAATGTCTTGCTATCGGTAATTTAATACAGCAAGATAGAGTCGTGGTTAGCGCAGTAGTGCATCGAAACTTAGTTTTTCGTGAGATAGAGTGACCCCCTGCGCGGGCGCAGCCGAAAAACTTTCAAACATGGCGCGAGCCTGCGGACGTGGCATGCTGTAGTGTGACAAGAAAAAAAAATATAGGTACATAAGTACTTTTGTTTTATCTTTATGTTAAAGTCATAATTAGTGAATTTATGGGAGTGATCACTATGTGATGAATAAGAATTTTCAGCGTAGGTGAGTAAGTTAAGAGTTTAAGACAGTAGGCATATGCACGACTCATACATAATAATATTATTTAGAAAACACCCAGCATGCCCCACCAACCTAAACCAAAAAAATGATACATGCAAAAAAGTGTCGAAAATTTACAAAAAAAAGTTGTCAATGAAAACAAGACAGTAAGTGAAATTTTCACGCATCATCAACACTCATCCCACTTTCACCCCTTGACCTTTGTCGTCTTCAGCTATTGTTTAGTCTGTGAATTTATCAGCGATAGAGTATCGCCGCTCACTCGTGACATAATCTGTGACACACATACCGCGGAGTTGCAACACCGCAGAAGCAGGCCTCGGAAACGAATTCAGGTTCTGTTGACAAAAATACTACTGTCCCTTTCGCACTTGCGCGATTTTAACGCGTCCGTGGACAGGTTTATTCTTTCTCGTTCTCGTTTAATCTAGAGTATTTCGGGTGTTTGAATGAATGAGTGCACGCACATGTTATTGTTGACTGTTTCGCACGTGGTTTTATGTTTTTTAATTACTCATACTACGGAAAAACACACATAGATTATTTTTACATAAAACTAAATCCTCAATATCCTGATTCCGTCGCACATGGCAGCGTCCGAAAAAAACACACAAAAGGCATATTAACGAAAAAGTGAAAGTTAAGCCGTGCTCACACATACATGGGCCGGGCGCAGTGGTACCAACTTTAGCACATAACTCACTGGCTGAATCACCAACATGTACGAACATGCAGGCGGTACTTATAAAGTCCTCGCTTGTACTTGTAACAGATGATTATCTAACTATGTATGTATGTCCCTAGTAAGTTTGATGGTTGTAGATTTCGAAGACGCAGATCGCTTGGCTTGAAAATTATAATTTCTTTATTACCGAAACAGTTGACAGTTGACAAACGCTAAGCATGGGCTAAACATATTTGTGGTCCTGAGGAGTAAAAATATTTTTTGATGAACCAAAAAAGTTGTAGTGAAGTAGAGGGTGATGATGATGTTATAATAGGACCCAGAATAGGTAAAATTTCTAGACGTAAATTAAATACGGCTATTCATTCATGCAGTTGTGTTAATTGAGACTTTGTCAAATTGGAAGATAATTTATGCCAAATGGAGCCATAAATCAAACTAACTTGTTAGTACAAATCTGACCCGGTTTAGGTCTAAGAGCTGTGAGAACATGTCGAATCACTTGGACAAAATGTGGTTTGTTTATTTATATGCAAAAATATGGACCTGGGTTTGATAATTTTTTATTTGTTGCGACAACAATTTTCTTTTAATCTTTTTTATCATACGGAGAGGACTTTAACGGACTTCTGTAACTTTTAAAAATACTAATTAAACATTGAATTGATTCAATGCCAGGATATGAAAGTGTCATGTTGCACAAATGCCCAGATAAACCCAAACCAACGCATACAAACACAATACAATAGGCAAAATATCCAAAAACGGCCCGAACGCAACGGAAGCGAAGAAGTAGGCCGCAACAGCGAAAATTTCAATAACGCCCACTCGAAAAGAAACCTCAAAGCTAGTCCATAAAGCTAAAAATCGTCTGGAGACCGCGCACGGTGAAAACGAAAGTTGCACGGATTTTACAACAAACAAATTTGAATACAGAATTCTTGATCCAACATCATTATGTCCAGATTTTAAAGTCCTGCTTCAGAAGTGACTTGACCCAAATATGGACTGTTGCCATGGACTTTTCAAGTGAGTAAAAGTACCTACTGTCTATGTTTAGATTCACATTGAATTTCTTATTGGATAGGTGACTGAGTTCTATTGGGGTCTCTATAATTGTTCCACAATTTTGCCATCTAAATTCCATGTAAAGTGGCCTATTTACAAATTTGTAATAAAACAAAGGGTTCCATGAACTGCACTCATTTGACACACTTAGAGTTGACAGTGGGTGACAACTGATATAACTGAACAATCTGCTCACCACTGTGACAAACTTTATTATAGTATAGTACACTGCTCTAGTCTTTTTTTCACCGACATGCTAAGAAGAGGACAGTAAAATGAATTGAAGAACTACTATGATAATTAAATTAATGAACTAATTAGATACTTCCGGGAAATTTATACGCAAAAACTATACTATTTTGTATGCAATCGGATAACCACAGTGAATCATCAAAGTTAGAATTATCATGAACCAAGTGATTAATGAGACGATAGTTTGTGTCAAAATATGACGCTACTAATATTGATACTATTCGTATTAAATTATTGAATTGAATTAGCAACTTTAATGATAATCCTTGTTTATATCTGCTTATTTTGACGACCGAATGGCGAAGTGGTTAGTGACCTGACTACTGAGCCGATGGTCCCGGGTTCGATTCCCGGCTGGGGCAGATATTTGTTTAAACACAGATATAGATATTTGTTCTCGGGTCTTGGATGTGCCCGTAAAATGGCAATAGGCCCGCCCCCTATTACATTGGGACTAACATAACACTCTGGCGAAAAGTGGGTGCAGCAATGCACCTCTGCCTACCCCGCAAGGGAGTACATTGGTACAAGGCGTGAGTGCGTGTGTTTTTTTTTTTTTTATATCTGCTTATAGTTTTTTTTAGTAAACGCAAAGTTTAGCCTTTGGCTTTCCATATATTTAGATAAATAAAAGTACTTAGTACTTATAGTGAATGCAGGCAAACATTTTTCAGACCAAAAATAAGCAACTGATTTTAAGAAGGAAATTGCCCCTAGAAAAAAAAAAGCCCAAGTTAGATTAATTTATAACTTAAAAAGAAAACGTGACTATAATCAGATAAATTACGAACTGATATGAAAAATCGTACAAGAGGTAGGTATTATTGATTATTCATCTTAGATCCTTTTAATTATTTGCCGATGTAGTTTGCATTGCGAGTTTGGGTTTCATAATTGACATGGTCTGAATTCTGAATATGCAAACACCAGGCTTCCATGAGTGTTCTTAGATTAAAGTTCTATGTTATTTTTTTCTTTGCCATCGTAATCAGGATGAAATACGAGACTTTGGCAGATAGGTCTATGATGCGAATGATGCTGTTTTAATAGTTTTTATGAACAATGGTTTCTACGGTAAAGTCGCTCTAATCTTCACAGTTAATTGTTACCCTTGATCTAAGGTAAGATTAACCAAGACAAGGAATTCCCATTCAATATTTTTTCATATTATTTCCTTCTTCATAGGTATTATTCAAAGGAAAATCTAAAAGAGATTTCTTTAAGTCCAGTCCGAATGTTAGCAAAACATAAAATTTATCAATAATATAAACGAAATGAAACAAGTTATTCACGGAATTGTGGCTCGTAAAATGTGCACCCATTTTGATTCATTCCAAAGTCACTGCTATGTACTTATGTGTTTTCATCACGTGGCTTTGTTTTTCTTACTATTAATAACAGCAAGGGTCCTACATCAAACATTTCTTGTTACTCATAATAACATATTTTATTTAAACACCTGATTATAACACAGGAAACTTGATTTTTCTAATGATTAATTCGTTTAATGCAAGAGAAAGTGTTTTTGCCTAACGACTGTCAATAAACTAATTTTGATTGTCGTTAGTTAAATCTAAACTAAGTTGTCAAGTCAATGACGTGCCCTAAATTATATTCCTTATTTGAATACTTTTGTATAGCTGATTAGCTCAACAGTGACCTATTAGATTTACCTAAACGAGGGTAACTCAACATAATTCTTGCGGTTGTTGTGCAAATTGAAATGGAGCAAAATTTAAATAGACAACATCATAGCATTTATCGTGCACTTTGTATTCCTTACACCACGACACCTCATGTTCATAAATCCATTCCAAGCACTCTCATCCGTCACAGTTCAAACGCCCACGTCGTCGAAAAAAGAAAATTTCTCCACTCTTCACGTTTCTTTTGAATGACAAATCCGGGTACCACCGAAAATGTCCACAGACACGCTGTGTCTCACTCACACACGTGCAGGTGTCGCACTCACCTGCGGTCAGAGCGCGTGGTCGCCGTGCGGCGCGCCCAGCTGCAGCATGGAGCGGCACAGCTCCGTGATCTCCGGGTGGTTCAGGTTGATGAGGTGCACGTACATCTGCTTGTGCAGGCTCAGCTCGCCCGACACCGCCTCCAGCCGCTTCAGCAGCGCGTCCTTCTCGCGCAACAACGTCTTCACTTTCTCCTCCACTTCCCGGGAACGCACTTTGGCCTTTTCGCGCGACTTCCGCACCGCGATGTTGTTCCGCTCCCGGCGCCTCCGGTACTCGTCCGTGCCCTTGTCTATGGACTTGCCGGACGAGCGCCGCGACGGCGTCGGCTTGTGCTTGAGCAGAGGAGGCAGCAGCGGCCCGCCCAGCGGCGGCAGCGGCGTGAACCCTCCTCCGTACGGATTGCTCACGCCAACGGGCGGCTGAGGGTTGTACTGGCCGGTGTACTGCGCACAAGATGTCACTGTTCTCCGGAAGTCGTGCGGTTCTGGAGGCTCCTCCTTGATGGGGGGCGCCTGGTCGTGCGAGTTGGCGGGCACCGGCGCGGCGTAGGACGCGCCCGAGTGCACGGGCTGCGGCATGTAGGCCAGCGTGGTGCGCGCGTAGGTCGGGCGCGGCTGCGGGGAGCGCCCGCCGGGGAGGATCTCCTGGAACAGCGCCATGGTCTCCTCGCCGCGGAACTGGTCCTCGATGAGGTGCTGCAGGTCCAGGCTGATCTCCTGGCCGTTGAGCTCGTCCAGCTCGGGCGGCGGGAAGGCGGCGCGCTTGTCTTCGCCATTCTTCTTGAGTTCTGGTTGGGGCGGCGGCGGCGGAGCGCCGGCCGCGTCGTACATCTGTGGGGACTCCATGCCGCCCGGGCCGAGTGCGGGCCCAGCGGCGCCGCTCCTGGTCTCCACTTCACCGCACTGGGAGCCCGTAGCACAAGCACTCGAGACACGCGCGAGAGCTCGGAGCACAGAGGGGACACGTGCGCGCGCGGCGGCGGCTAGCGGCTGACTGAGTGCGCGGCCGACGACCGCGGGCTATCGCTCATCTCGACAAGGTTGTCCGGAAGGAAGCTAAAGTTTCCCGCTGAAACTCACTCGAAGCTCGCAGGCTGCGCGAGGCGGATTTCGGCAGTGTTTTGGTCGCGCCGCCGGTTATCGGTTGCGCGGCGCTTTTGGCAGATAAGAATATAAATATTGGCAATAGGTATGATAGCGAAATTTGGAGGTGCTGCTTTAATGATTGTTGCATTTGTAAACGTAAACAAGTAAACACCACACACTAGCTTTCATAATACGAGTAGTTATGTATACTTAAACAGTAATTTCGCGAATTCTTGAAAAAAAAATAGATAAATTAAAATATACTTTCACTCTTACTGCTGAAAAATCCTGAAGCGTCGGCGCAGCTTATATTACAAAACACACAGCACAGATAAGTGAATTACATTAGAAACGTGCGTGTGACGACACACACGTGAGTGCAGCCGCTAATCTGTTCAGAAACTGTTTATCGGCACGAACTCTGACATGTCCGCTATCGATTTTCGAAACATCGGTATCGATGATTACAATAATCGAGATCCAACACGACTCTAAGCAACGAACATGCGTTATCAGCTAGGAATCGCGTTTACAAGAAATACAGTTTTGAAAAAAATATAAATTGTGAAAGGTAAAAAAGGATCTTGCTTAAACTGACTTTGTAATTACGCGGTATGGGTTTTGTAATGTTATAGATAGCTTTGGAAAGTAGTAGGTACTTAGATAGGTAAAGTTAGTTTAGTATTACTTACGTGATTATTTCATTTAACATAACATGAACACTTCCGCATACTAAAACTAATTCTATACGGGATGGCAGGCCGAAGTGCATTGATGTACTCACGTGGATTGTTGCCACTATAAATAACAATAACAATAGAGAACAACTAAATATACCTAGTAAATTATGTACAAACTATAATAATAATATAATCCTGTGCTTATGTGCAAAAACACCTTTTTAGTGTGAAATAACCTTGAACACATGTAGTCTAATTTAAAAAAAAATAATCAAAAAAATCTGAAAATACCGTAACTTGTCTAAGTATAACCCTTAATGAAAGTTTTTCTGTTTTTTTTCATATTGCAAAACTGAAAATTGCTACGTGATTTCGTAGCAATTGCCTACGCGCCACCGTAGCACTCGGACCTCTAACATAAGACTATTATTAAAAACTAAAAACAATAGAATATTTATCAAAAAATTATACTTTTAGTAGTGTAGTCTATTTCTATTGTAATACTTTGTGTTTTTGCATATTTAGTTAGTATATTAAGGCCCTGTTTCACAATCTCACAGGTAGCCACTAACCAGACATTGTGAAACAGGGTCTTAATGTTTTGCTGTTTTTAAGAAATGTAGATAATTTAACTACAATTTCACCAATATCAATAAAAACTCTTTCTTTATAATTTGATTAGGTATTTAGTATGTTTATTTAAAATATTTTAGGGTGATAAATTCATTCATAAAAGTGCTTCTGTATGTAGTATACTTTTATACATATTATTTAACTTACACGAGTAGGTACGTACGTACATATTCATAAAAAAATGCTTACTAAAACACGTGTTTATAAAAACCGATTGATGACCCAGTATTTTTAATAAAATGCTAATTCCTGTCTTTAGTTGACGTTTCACTGTAACACGAGACCAAATATAATTATTCAATAGTTAGCATTTTTATAATTCTTCGCCTTTACAGTATTACGTCTTTATTGTTATTTTGTTTGTTTACAGTATTATGATTATTTATAAGTACCTAAATTATGAAAAATATTTAAGTATCTTTTCTAAACCTAGGTTCAATTAGGTATTCTTTTGAACCGATTTTCATGAAACACGACTCAGTTTAATCGCCATTCAACAAAAAATAGGGTTGTTTTGTGCTCTTTCTAGCTACTCCCTTGTAGTAACATGCTACATCCAATTCTTTCCATAGATACTTATTATTACTATAAGGCACTTAGGGGAAAGCGATTACTTGAAACGTAACTGGTAGCGAACAAAGAAGAAAAATCCTTTTTTGGTTCGCTTATTGGTGATAAATTATGGATGATTATTTTATAATGTCATCTAATCAACATCAACATCATCATTCTCCACCAGCATCATCCATCCCCAAATATATTCTTTCAAAAGCTCCATACAACAGACCTTTTTCATTCTTCCGTATTCATATTCCAACAAACCAGTAGTATATTTGGACTCAAGAACTGGGTACAACAGTTCTCAAGCCCTAGTTACCATACCGCCCCTCTACTCGCCAATTCACTTTAGCTTTGTCCCCTGACAGTTGCTGCAAAAATATGGTTCCTAGAAGAAAATGGTCCGTAATGGGTGGCGATAAGAGGTGGTGGGGCGGTGGTCTAGGGGACAAGTGAAGGGGAACGGTGGTGGGGTGGGAGGGAGCGGAGGTTCGCCGGGTGATGCAATGCGCCTGCGCAGTATAGTGTGCGCGAAGTGGATTGGCAATTTTTGTATTTCATTGATGTGTATTTAGGTACTCCTTGCTGCTTTTATAAATTTATTACATTTTTATAATATGCAATATGCGTATTTTTAAGTAATATTGTTGATTAGAAATTCTTAGTCAAATTTGGTGACACTGCAAAACTACTATAGGACAATAAACTTTGCTGTATTAGATATTTTCGTGCCCATTTGTCCAATTGTGTGCACTATATGTATTACTCAAAAGAAAACCTATATAAATGTCTGCGCTTAAGACTTATACTAAATGAAATAGACTAGACTCATGCTAACTTAATATAATCTCAACTGTCAGAAAAGCTTTTCTTTTCAGATGATCAATCTTTTATAGTGCTTTACTGTAACAATTCCAACTCAATTTCTAACTAGTTACAAAAACAATACTTGTAAAAAACAAATTTAAATAAAACAAAAACGAACATGCCAATTCACTTCGCTCCAACTGTCTTCGCTGAGTGGGTAAGTAGGCGAACGACAGCAGAAAGTGGTTGTGACGCAACCAGCGCGCCGGTAACCTAGTGTATGGCCGGCGGCAAGATGATGATCATGACGCCTGAGGACGACCGCCGCCGTGTTATGACACCCTGGTAGCTGGAGCGGAACCACCCCTAGGGATATATACCTACTATTTAGGTATACTTACCTAATAGTTATGGGTTCTTAGTAGAACGTAATGGAGGACTTGAAAATAATATTCTACATACCTGTGTATTCTGGAGTATAGTATAGACCGCTATTAGGAAAACATAGTGTAGGACGCCCCTCGGCTAGATGGGGAGACGACTTGTGAAAGGTGGCTGGTTATGATTGGATGCGGAAAGATCGCATCCATTGGCATTTGGCATGCTTTGGGAGAGGCCCACGTCCAGCTGTGGACTGCTATAGGTCGATGATGATAATGATGTATTTTTTGTGGGCTCGCAGTTCCGTCTTGTAGAGTACAACAAATAATTGACTTGTCATCAAGATGATGATGCTTGAGGACGACCATCGTCGTGTTAACTTGTATTATGACATCCTGGTACCTGAAGCGGAACCACCCCTTTAGGGGGTCAGAGGATACACAGGATGTTGCAATAATAGTATAAACCACTAAGGCAAGAGGTGGTGACTTACAAACTTTTATGGAGAATCAATATTTTTTCTGGGATTTCCAAAAGTTGTAGAACAAAAGTTAGTTGTAAAGAATGACCCCCAGTCCTGAGTCACGCTTTTTCGGCTTAGTATACCACTTGTGCATAGGAAGGAACACAGGGTTACAGAAGGCAGAAGGGAACAGAGGGCAGAAACGTATTTAGAAACTAGGAAACGTAATTTAAAAATTATCCTGTATCTATAAGCATGCTTTTATAAGCATGCGAAGA
Organism: Plutella xylostella; assembly: GCF_932276165.1. Lineage (NCBI taxonomy): Eukaryota > Metazoa > Arthropoda > Insecta > Lepidoptera > Plutellidae > Plutella > Plutella xylostella. The sequence goes on along the minus strand of NC_064000.1, from coordinate 6,809,909 downwards.
ATGAGAAGCGGTTCCAAATAGTTCCAATGATGATAGAAAAGCATATATAGCATTAAGTGCATCTTTTATACACTTTTTATCATTCTGACGATAACTTTATTTGTTCTTTCAGGATAAAAGTTACATACTTTCTATAATGAATACCTCTGATAAACATTGATAATGAAAATTGAGGTTTATCATGAAGTCCTAATCATGACTGTTCTTTTATTTCACCACATTTTGAAACATACAGTCACTAAACGAAATCATTTTCTCCTACCATCCGTTAAACCTCATAATCTTCATTCAAAATTGAATAAGGTTTTTTAATCTCATTAATTCTCTCACACCCACGATGGCTATCAGGATATCCGTGCTCGAAAGTGTTTCATTTTTTTTACCAAGCCGACTAGAATGAAATCAGCCTGAATGTAGGTTGCGGTACCAGGCCGTCATAGCTTGAACGTGGTTACGCAACGCACTCTCACTCTCCGTCGTCGACGGGGGAACTATCGAGTCAAGGAGAAGTACTATTTGTATGTAAGTAAGTGGAAAAATAAACGTTTTATTTATCTATCTATTCAATCGAAAGGTAAGGTTCTAAGTCCCACCGGCACACTCAGTATTCTTTGTATAGAAATTCACACAAGTGCGTCCACTAAATCGGTATTTCCGACGCCGTTTCTCCAGCATCCATCCAATTTGCAAAATTTATAGATTGACAGCTATATAGCTATACTGTTGCAAAAAGGGTATACTAAGCTGAAACCTACATGTGCAGCATGGTGTATCTAAGCCTAAAAATTAAATCAGAATTTCAAAATTCGCGAAAAAAACTCGGTAGTAAAAAATCACGTGACCAACACAGTTTGTATGGAAAATGATTTAAAAAAAAATCGCATGTAGGTTTTGGCTTAGTACCCTTTTGCATCGCCCTGTAAAATTAAAATTTGTGCCTTCCGAATCGACATCCATATTTCATTTCTCAGATTATTCAGTATTCCAATGAGGCTCCTGCAACTCCTAGAAAATGTTATTCTGATACTACCTACAGAAGGAATTCCGTACTAGGATCATCAGTTTTTTACACTCACGGGCAATGAAAAGGTTCCACTGAGAAAAGCACCTAATTACTCCTAAACGGAAAAGGCTAGCTGCATGACACCTTCTGCAACATAGAAGTACATTTAACAGAGCATTGGGATATTACCAACTAAAAATGGTAATATGTTCCAATTATAAATTAGATCTTTGAAAAAATTGGGGTCGATTGGTGTCGGCATTTTGTGAGTGGAACTTTTTCATTGCCCGGGAGTGTATATGTGAATCTGTGAATGATTGTTTCTGACTATAATCATTGACCACGTAGGGAGTATGTTTCCATAGAACAACGCGGACTCGGGTGTAAACTGTATATTTCCGAAAAAAATGGTCCAATTGGAAATGAAGTGTTTTGTCACTTCATTGAAAGACTTATCTGTTCATGTAAGTACATCTCTTGCTTCATTGGACCTAATTTATCAAGTTTGACTAAATTTTTTAATATATTTATTACACATTTGTTTTTTTTTTTTATGTTATACCTACGTCATTACATTAGTGCTTGCAGTCGGTTCTATAAATTGAGGTTATGTCAGGTTATTGATCGGATATAATAATGTTTATTTGCAACTTGCAAACGCGGAAGGTTATTTTGACTAACCAATACTTTAAGATAATGAGGTATATTAGATATGAATTCTATTATATTCTATGTGTGTGTCGGGGATGTGAGTACCTGGCTAAACTGTTTGGTGTGTTCACATATTATCTAATTGTGCTAAATAGAGAATAAGGCATATAATTATTATTAATGTATATAGGTTTGTACACGGGGCTGCGTGCGTAGTTTTTCGCTTCATTCGAGCAGTGAAAACTAACGGAAATTTGAATACTTATCTATTTGTATATTATAATCTAACGAAAAACCCCAGTTGTCCCCAGAAACAGTTAAATGACGTAGCACATATAAAAAGTAGGTATAGGTAAGTATAATTAGCAGATAAATGATGATGAGAACTTAATTACACTTCCCAATCGAATTAGCAAATCTGCACGTAAATTATCTTAATGTTTACAGTAAAATCGTGGATATAATACGACGTCCGGTAAAATAACAAACTACCTACTTCATGAGTTGAATGAATAACTCATTTAACATTATAACTTATCGGCTTTTGTCTACCAATTGAACTGTTGTGCTTTTGCGCCCTTCTTGCTCAACAAATATTATAAAGATGAAATTACGTAAGTATAATACGAATAAAAATGTCTGGTTAGCGATGGAACTACTAAGAACACTTAATAATACCAACTAAATTTAATAAATAAATCATGCATAATAAACTAGTAACAGTAAGTCGACAATGGATCCGCGATATGATTCGCCGGTTGAAAGCGAAAGTGTGTCAGCTACCCACGCCGCCGACTGTACGCCGCGCCACTTACCACGACCGCGGACAAATGTGGAACTACCTGTTACTAGCCCGCGCCACTGACGACGATGCGGGCCAATGTGGAACTAACTGTTACTAGCCAGCGCCACGCCACTGACGATGATGCGGGTAAATGTGGAACTAACTAGCCAGCGCCTGTGACGACGATGCGGGCAAATGTGGAACTGTTACCAGCCCGCGCCACTGACGACGATGCGGGCAAATATGGAACTAACTAGCTAGCGCCACTGGCTACGACCACGACTGCAATATTGAAGTAGACAGGCATATTTAACAACGCATCAGAATATTTCCAATCAAAAACATACATCTTAGGTCGAAAATGTATTTAGGTACCTACCTACATGTAATTAAAAAAATACGCTATTTAGTGTCGGTATTTAAGTGGAACGTTTTCATTTCTCTCGAGTGTATGTATGTGCTTACAAAATGTAGGTACATGTACTTTAGATTTGAATTACCCAATTTCCCAGCAATTAGCAACCAATCTTTATTTAAAAGTATACAAAAATTGTCATTAGGATTTCATTATCAAAACTTAATTTTTCAGCAATTTTTACGTATTTTTTGTTAAGGCATGTCAGCGAAAGCGCTGTATTTACATTTGGTCAGGCTATAGCTAGAAGTGATGGGGCTATGGTAGGGGCATGTTGGTATTTTCTAGGCAAAAGGCAGGATATAATTGGCAATCAAATTATAAGTAACTTTGAGTTAACTAGTTTTTATGGACTTGGGTGTTTGTGACATTTACGCTAACATCATTTGCGTTCTATTCTCTAGAAAAGGGTGATTTAGGTATTAATTAATTTAAAAACACAATAACTATAGGTCTATTAAGTAAGACAGTTACAGTCGTTGCAATATAATAGGTCCGTTTGGACAGCTCGAAAATGTATGGGATGACAGCTGGTGTCAAATCTAAATCATACAAAATCTAAACAATAAGTAACTTTTGGTGCTTCAAAAGTTCTTTTTTCTTTCAGCCGTTAAAAAATAAACCTTATTATGTGTCTTTTTATGTATTTCAACAAGTAAATCAAGAGTAAATAGAAAATGTGTGTATCTGTCTAAACGGGCCTATTATATTTCGACGACTGTAGGTCATTTATGCACTTATTTCCAAGACTGTAGTCATTTGCCATAAAATCGACACGCTTTTCAGTCAGCTAAATAGGTAAGTTACCAATTCTTTTTGAATAATTTCTTTGTGAATGAATGAGAAATGGCTGAAGATTTCGGGTTCGATTCCCGATTAAGTTGACTGAAAAACGTAGTAATATCTTCTTATCGAAATAATTCAAAATATGAGCTCAGTAGTAGAACTGGGTTATATGTCGGAAGGTTTCTTTTGCACTGACACTTCATCTAGTTCGAATCAACATTATTGTCGTATCTATACGATCTAGGTGATCCATACGGATCAGGAATTTCTTGTGAGGAGTAATTTGAGCTTTTGTAATTTATCACATATACTTTATGACTTCGAAACGAGCTTTATCTTTGAGCTTTATCAAATCAATTGTGAAAGTTTCTAAGCTATTGTTATAACGACTTCAAGTTCTCCGCCCACGTAAATTTTAATAAGAATATACGCAAAGTATTTAGGCAACCGATAAACCGATGGGAGCTTTACCTACAAAACTTAGACACGTGCTAAACGCTGTCTAGCTAAACAGTTTAAAAACCTGTGAAATTCAGATTTTCAGTGCGGTCAAATATCGTAATAAAAATCTAGGGTCACTTTTACGTATTTGTTATTCTATGCTTTTACCAAACGCTAAACATTATTATTATGAAATTCTTTATTGCACAAAGTAAATTGGTACAAAGGCAAACTTAATGCTAGCAGCATTTTCTACCAGTTAACCTTTGGTGATGTTGAAAAAGTGATTGGTAGTGCTTAAGGCTTTGAAGAAAGTAGATGGTCTATATTGAGTACTTAACCGAAATATACCTACCTATGCAATATAAATATACACATGATACCTAAATAAATACATAAATAATAAACATTATATTTACATAATATTAAAAATGAATTTTTTTTATACAACTTTTTGTACTACTTACTAAGTATTAGATGTTGGGCAGGCGGTTAAGTATGTTTAGCATTGGTAAAATTTCAAACAACTTTAAACTTCTATGTAGTAATACAGTACAGAAACAGAAACCTTCTTATAGCAAAAAATATACATATAATGTAAACCCTTTTACTTTGACGTGGAAATCAATTCAGTGTAGAGAGCTGTTAATCGAAGTCTACATTTCCTCAAGCTATTGGTCCACTGATGCTCGGTACATTAGTAGTACATTATATACAATGCATTATGGGCGTACATTACATGACTCACGTGGGAAAGGATCTCGTATTGATATGAATGTATTTACTTATACGAGAAGGCACTTATGTCTATTATATTTAGTGACAGACTTGATTAATTATTTAGTGTAGGCGCTCGTGTAGTGTATCGGACCAAACGGATTTTCATAAATGTGTGGAGAATCGGCGGCGTCAGCAATGCCTATGAAGTGGACGCATTATGTGAATTTCTATACAAAGAATACTGAATGTGTCGTGTCCGTTGCGTACGATGAAGACCGAAAGGTGGACGCTTGCTTTTAATTTCAGTTTTTGGTATGTGCGTGTTTATTTTTATATTTAGCTCGGAAGGTTTGAATTTTGTAATTTTGGACCGTTTTTTACCGCTTTTACTCCCATAACTTAAAGTAATGAAAAGATTACTATCTTCAAGATTACCTACTAGGTATAAGGCGCCCCATAAACCACAATAAAGTGACTAATGTATAAAAAACCTATTTATAAACAACATAAAGCGAACACAAACAAACATTCTAAAACGGCATAGCAACCAACATTCCTTGTTAATTGTGGATTAATCGCATAACTGTTGCGAAGTCATCCATAATAATACATTACACTTTATCTTATATTATATACCTCATTACGCAATATTACATAGGTATATACTTTGATGTAAACCGCAGGCAAGCAGGGAGGAAATTTATCAGTGACATTTCCGTTTAAATTTTCCCGAAGAGCTGAACAACTGTCATGAAATTAGGTAAGTACTTTAGATTAAACTAATACACTGCTTACAATTTGTATTTTTTTTCTTAACTTACTTACATAAGTATACTTCACAACAATTGAAAGTCCTTTCCAACAATTTAACTCAATAAGCAATTCATCAAGTCACATCTCCAACGATGGCTGGAAGATATCGGTTTTAGCAATAAGACCTCCAGTTATTATAAGTATTACCATTGTAAAATCGGTGTGGGTGTATAAATAGGGTGATCAGAAAAAAAATGCTGCATCGGACTCCTTTTAATTAGTATCAGTAGTAGTAATAGGATAGGTCCTAGAACCTAGGTCATCCTACTCACTTGGTTAGAGTAGAATATAATAGAATCATCCTCATCACAAACCACCATGTCCCCACTGCTGGGGCACGGGTCTCTTTCCAATGAAGGAAAGGTTTTATCGAATACTCTATATTTTGCACCATGAAAGTATTTTTTACAAAATAACAACAAACTAAACAGCACAAAAAGACGGCCTCATTGCTAAAAGCTATCTCTACCAGACAACTAAAATCCCAGAAAAAGTTCACCAGAAGCAAATTCTTGTCGCCAGCTAGACATTAGCCGCGTTTTTTTTTAATACTCGAACTACACACACTCACATTCAAAACCATGCGTTTGGACGACGTAAAAATACTAACACACGCACGATTTTTCTATGTGTTGGAACCTTATGATGCAATCCCTTATATAGGTCACGCATAGACATTAATAGACGAAAGCAGGGCCGGACTGGGAAAAAAGGGCCGATGTAATGATGCGACCAGTTCCTGTTATAAGACTTATAGGTACCTATCTCCAAACTCAAACTCAAACTCAAAATCTTTATTCATAGTACCTATGATACGTATATATGTTGTATTCATAGAACGAACTGAAAGTAAAGGTTTACAAGAGGCTTGCAGGCGTCATCATGATAGTCCAAGTTAGACTCTTTCTGTATTACAAAATAATTAAACCTTGTTTATATAACATTTAAATTGATTATTATTAAATATGACATAATACAAGTCTCAAATGCGGCCCTGCCCCGGAGGAACTTAAAAATATTATTCGGATATCTAGTAGGTAGCGATTTTTAGGTCATCATCGTGGAAGATGGTCGCGGCCCTTTACATTACAGTGCGCGTGTGTGTGCGTGATAGTAGTCCGAGGGACCAGTGTAGATTTTTGTTAACCGATCGAGCAGTGAAAGTCGGTTCAAAATTTTGTGGCGTGGAGCTTCTTCTCCCTAGTGACTGGGCCTTTGTGAAATGGTGATACCTAGACTTATCTTGACAATAAACAAAAAATAATTATAAAAAATACGTTGAATAAATTATGTTGTTTTCTACTCTAGATAGTGCAGCGCGTATACCGCTAGGTGGGGACTCTCCCGCGCCATACAAATTCGCGTTTTACTATTCGTTTACTATGCGCCACTACTCGACCGTCGTAAAAGCTCACACTCAGCATTCTTATAGAGAATATATACTATGCATGTGTAAGTGTAGCTAATATTTTATCAGGATTAGTGAAAATAGTTTGATTGCCACGGTTTTTCGCGTAGCGATTTTGTGATGGGAAATATAGTTAATACGTTTGACATGTGCCATGTGGTCCATGTGTGTCTGTATGTGGCACAGAAAAAAATTATAGAAACAAGTCCAATTGCTTAAAAGTGACTTCTCCTTAAAAGTGATTCAGCTGCTGAGCATGTACAATGTTTCCATTATTATGGCACGATTTTGGTAAAAGAGTTAAGTACCAAAAATGATAATTATTATACTCCATTCCAAAAGAACGAACTACGAAGAAGATCCATTGAAATTGCAACTTACTGAAAGTCGAAAGTAAAATAAAATGCATGAAATATAACCTTCTCTTTCGCACTCACATAAATAAGTGCAGAAAGTTAAAGGACAAACAAACAGACAAAAAGTTTCGCCAAAAGAGTTGAATGCTTTCACATTTACGTATTTATTTTTCCAGTGTCATTTTCTGACCTCAATTTTGGTTCAGGCACATCCTATAATTTCTCTTAGCACAGTGATAAATAGGTACTTTAAAATGTAAGTACCTAAGTACCCTTATTACATAATACACCTACCTGATACAAAAACGTTTAACATTTGTTTTATCTACATTTTAATGTTTGTCTATACCTATTACCTAGACAACCATTAAAATATTCATTAGCCAAAAAAAACAAAGACGCATACTTGTATGTATCAAATGAAATGAAGTATGCAGGCCTAGTACATCATGTAAAATTTCGCATTTTTGTTTGAAATATATACCTACTTATTTATGTTTATTAAACTCAGAAGAGATTACTAAAATGTCCAGTATTCCTTACGGTAACAACTGAAATTTAGCAAGACCCCCACAACTACTTACACACAAACTTAAACTAGGCCATGCGAAGACAGCTAGTACCAAAATTAACATCAAATTAAACAGTCATTGATTTATATTCAAACAATTAAATAAGTTCAGTGTTTGGAGACACACTGACCTTTCATTCAAATCGGAGCAGACTGCGTTTAGACCTTGAAAGGTCACTGAATCGGGGCACTAGGCCTCTGTTTACCTACTTGGTGGAAAATTACGCATTGGTAGCTGAAAGATTCTAGATGTGTATCCAAAACGGCAATACGGCTCGCGACCAATGATTTCTAAAGGAAGGATACGCCCGTCAAAACGATTTGTCAAAAGAAAATGCCACCCGCGCGCCGGCCCTAATTCATAAAAATTACAGATTTATGAGAGTTTAGGGCCAACGCGACGGTGTCATTTTCTAGAGCGGTTGGGCTTGTCCTTACGCTAGTAATATGTAAGTCAATGCTCGCGACCTATCACGTGAGTACAAATATACAGTGAAAAGTAGCTTGCTCAGAGCGGTGGTAGCTAAGTCGGGTAAGCATCCGCTTCTCACGCCAGAGATGCGGGTTCAAATCCCGGCGCTGACATGTACCAATGAGTTCTTTGAATTTAAGTACAATGAAATAACAAACTCTTACGGTGAAAGAAAACGGTAGGCAGGGTGCCAAAAGTGGCTGTCATTCTGAACAACTTTTGTTTGACTAATCCAGAACTTAATATTGGTCCGGCTCAGGATAAGAATGCTGAAACCGGGCCTTAGATTTGGCGCTGGTATCGGTAGCGGCAAAACTGAGAACTAACAAAAATAATTTAATTATACTAGCGCCCTCTAGTGTCGAGTAGCGCAACTAGTAAACGTTAAAGCTTGCTAATAGTTTTTATCGTAGGTTGTGTGTGTGTGTTGTTTTGTTGTTCATCTAGTTTAAAGATAATTCACTAGATGGCTCTTAAGTTCATCTTAAATAACAAAGGAAATTACTTAGTAATTAGAAGAAAAAAATATGATTAATTAGAAGAAAAAAAGTAGCGACGATATACGTATTTTCAAAACATCTTATTTTAAAAACATAAAATCAACCATGACAAAAGTATGTTTCCGCCCGGGATCGAACCGGGGGCCTTCTGCGTGTTAGGCAGATGTGATAACCGCTACACCACGGAAACCGATGAGAAACATGGTGAAAAAATAATACAAATACATATTGTAGTCATCCTGAAAAAAATTATGAGACATTGATAAAAATAAAAAAGAGATTAGGAATTAAAAAAAAAACTAAATTTCGATTCGTGACTACCTATATTCAAAATAGTGTAGGACTCCCTCCGGATATATGGGCGACGATTTTGATATATATTATGATTGCACCACATCATAATGATTGCATGCGGAAAGCTATTATAGATCGCATCCACTGGAGTGCTTTGGGAGAGGCCTACGTCCAGCAGTGGACTGCTGGCTGATGAAGAAGAAGAAGATTTTCAAGATTTCAAACGGACATAACTATATATCCTGTGCTTAGTCCGTTACCGTTGAGATCGAGTTGTCTTATTATTAAAACCTATTCAGGTGTTCAAGCGCCATGCGCCATGTAAATTACTCAAATATTTCGTAATAATTTTGCGATAAATAAATTCTAACACTAGACTCGAAAGGCTGAGAATCAGCTAAGTACCAGGCTGCCATGGGTGGGTGGAGGTGCGTCACAGTTGTCATTGCACTCGATACTGCACGTCACGTGACCATGACGCAACGTCACCGCACGCCGACTATGACGCAACTTGTAGATGCTTCTGGTGTCCTAGTACTAAATCATAATAGGTACTAAGATTAATAATATAAGACAGAATGGGCTATGTAAAAAACATACGAATCAATCTAACAAAACTATTTTATATTTCATATTAAGTAATTACCCTACTGATCATTCGTCGAAATGGTCCCTGAAAGACAAACGGAGCCACTACATACAACTTACAATAACCTATTATATTTTAAAAGGTCAAATACCCTCTTTTTACCAATTAATAGGTAGAATACCCTTTATTTGGACACCAACAAGAATAATAAAATTAACAAGTAGTAACTTAATTAGGGTACAAAAGGTATAATTTTAAAAAATAATAGTCTGTGTACTGATCTGGAAGCACTTTGCATTATTAATTGTATCATTTTTATTACGCAACTGCCCACCTATTGATTTACTTACAGTGCGTACTCGAACTGATAAAGCCATCAATCAAATTCAAGTGTTAGGTAAATAGCTACAAACACAGGATACAGGAGGTTTATAAAATACAAGCTGTTCCCGTGAGCTTAGCTTCGCCTTAAAAAGTTTTCCCGTGGGATTCCGGGATAAAAAGTAGCTTATGTTCTTTTTCAGGGTCTAGACCATATGTATATGTGTCCATATGTACTGTGTCTGTCTGTCTGTCTGTCTGTCTGTCTGTCTGTTACTCTTTCACGCCAAAACTACTGAACGGATTCGAATGAAATTTGGTATACATATGGTCTAGACCCTGGGAAAGAACATAGGCTACTTTTTATCCCGGAATTCCCACGGGAAAACTTTTTAAGGCGAAGCGAAGCTCGCGGGCAACAGCTAGTAATATTAATAATTAATAAGTAAGGACTAGTTCTGCCGTACCACCACCGACACAAGCTATCAATACAATCCTTATGCAGCTTTCTGTCAAAACTAACGTAACTTGTATGGAGCTGACTGGAGAGGGATGCTGCTTAAGGATTGCGCTTATTGCTTACTAGCTGTTCCCGCGCGCTTCGCTTCGCCTTAAAAAGTTTTCCCGTGGGAATTCCGGGATAAAAAGTAGCCTTTGTTCTTTCCCAGGGTCTAGACCGTATGTATACCAAATTTCATTTAAATCCGTTCAGTAGTTTTTGCGTGAAAGAGTAACAGACAGACAGACAGACAGACAGACACAGTTACTTTCGCATTTATAATATAGTAATTATTATTTATTATAGTAAGGATATATTAGTTATTATAGTAAGGATATGTGTCAAACCTCTGTCAAATTTGACTAAAGTGTATATCTGGGTGTAGGTGCAGTTTGAATGCAGTCGACGCCATTGCATTAGAACTTCAAAACAAACGAGTGATCTGATTTAAGGCAAGCGTCTACCTATCACTATCGTACGTATCGGATGAAACGTATTGACATAAATGTATGCTTTATGTCAAAACCGAAGTAACTTGTATGAATCTGACAGATTTTTGAGAGATGAGAGTAACACTCTGCTGTCTAGAGCCTAACACCCTGTATTGAGATCTTATCTACACTCGCTAGGTGGGTTGTTGACAGATACAAATCCTAATCTTTAATTCATTTATCAAATTGATAGATATCTACTGAATAACTTGTCTGTACCTACATAACTATATTGATGCACAAAGGGCCAAATTTTTCCTGCGATTTAGAGTTCATGAAATGGGTCGATATTTTTTACACAAAACTCTATCCTTGGCCATCCTCATGAAATCACAACCACTACCCTAAGGTTGTTGGCTTGAGTCCACCAACCCGCACTAGGTCAGCGTGGTGGACTAGGCCTAAAACCCTTCCATCATCGGAAAGAGACCTGTGCCCCAGCAGTGGGGACATGACATGATGGGTCGTGATGATGGTAAACCCAATGGTAAAGGTTGTAATTTCAGCGTGCTGGAGAGCTTCCTACATAAGTACCTACTTGATAGCTACCACCACCGACAAATAAGAAATCCTTAAGCAGCATCTCAAACATATGTCATATCCATACAAGTTATGTCAGATTTGACAAATAAGCAATCATCATCATCGTAATCCGTCAAGACCTGGGGCAGGGGCTGGCGCTGGGTCTCCTTCCAATATATGGAAGGATTTTAGGCCTAATCCACCACGCAGGTCCAGTGCAGGTTGGTGAACTGCTGCTGGTGCAATGATGCTTAAAATGTCATTTTCGCTCCAGAACGCGAGCTAAGGCGTAGAGTACTATGGAAAAAATCATAACAGACATGCATGCTGGTACAAAAGAGCCGCCTCGGTCAGCCAATCAGGCGACGTCACAACGAGTAGCGATTAATCAATCGATGGGGGCCAGCTGTAATTGTGCTGGCTGCAATGGACTGCAATTCTACGGCTCTGAAAAATATGGGCGTAACTCATAAATGTTGGAATTTTTAGTTAATCAATGACCGTCCACAGTTGGTCAGAAATCTCTTCCAGGAATTGCACAAAACGGTGGACATTATTAGAAATAGTAGGTATTTCTGCTTCCTTATACGTTCTGATAGGTACTTAATCTAATTCTCAGTTGCTACTGAAAAACCCCGAGCATACACGCGTGAGTGTTAAGCGACTTTAAATCAGTAGACCACTCTAGGCCATCAAGGTCACCGTTGCTATATATTTGTCATCACAGCAGATTGAGGATCTTTGTTTTCAGAATTAAGAAATACATTGAGGCGAGCCTGTTGATAATTATTTATAATATCATTGGTTATTTAAAAAAAAATAGTAAAAAACAAAACCTAATAAAACCGTTTTACGCCATTATGGCTCCGGCGCCGTACATTGCACGCGGTAGAGGATCTAATGTGGAGCATGGACGAAGGTCTGACCAGGGTCGGCACACTGTTCCTGGTCTGCTTTCAGGAGTTTCAGGACTGATATTAACAATTTCATCAATATACAGAGGGAAATTTTATCAGTGCGATTCTCGTTGACCACGGCAAGTCAATACACTCCCACGTCATTCCACCTTGTGTAAGAATGCAACTTAAAGCCGTCATTAGCAAATTTATAAATGTCTTATAATTACCTACTTACTTAATATTTATCAAATAAGGTAAGTAAATTTATGTTAGCTGCGCAGTTATGCGACAAAAAATATGCTTAGACAAATAATATTACTATGCAAATAGATACAAAAATACTTCTGTATAAAAAGAATACATCTAATGATAAATGACCTGCCTCACCTAGAAGGTAAATTAATTGTCATTTAACACTATAGAACCAAGTTTCTAGAAACTTTTTTGTGTGAATATTATAAATAAAACACGCTAAACTTTAAGATTTAACCTTGGTCCAAACTACAATACTTATACCTACCTACATTCGGTAGAATAAATACTTAAACAGAGTGTCACCAAAAATGTATGTGTGTTTATTATTAAAAACACCCCAAATTAAAGTAATAGGGTATAATGTAGGTTGACACCTATTCAATTTTAGCTTGAACACTTGCATAATATATTTTTATTTAGTTAATAAATATTGATAAGTATAGATAGAGTAGATACTATTTCCTTACCAAGCTAAGCTCCTTAGGTGTTGCTGAGTAAACTAGAACCTACACGTATAATAGAAGATTAGCATTATTTCTGTAGGTTATCCCTCTTATGTATGTATACTAAGTTACTTACTTGTAAAAGTGTACTCTGTAGTATCTAACCTAAGGCTAAATATCTTACTAAATATATATTTATTATTTAGTATAGATAGATCTTGTGTACAATTTTACAGGATTCTTGTATGAGTGACAAATACAAAGTAGTAATTTGCTATTGCTACCGTCTGGTGAAAAGATTGGCCAGTCAATTCACGTGATCGTCAGTAGCCATAGAACAATGCGGACATGTCAGCCACTTACTGCCCACTTAAAACATTTCACTGGCAAAAAGTTTAGTTTTAATTTACAAAATTCGACCGAATGCCGAGTTGTACGACGGGTATTTTATAAGGAATTTTGATAAAAAATAAATTCGATCTTATATTTAGGGCTTCTCTATATAGAAAGTAGAAACCCTTAATGTAAGGTCTTGATTTAAAAGCATAAAAACCGAAAGATTCAGACACAGTTTAGGTCGACCAGTTTAAAATTCCTTCGTGAAAGTGCAACTCAGCGTGACTCTCTATACACATAATCCAAATAACTGAATGCTAAATATTTTTTTTACCTGCAGAATCGGCTGTATTATTTACCACTATTAGTTAATTAACAAATATAGTGAACTGCGTATGTATTTACATAAGTGACAGTACATAGAGCGCGTTGTGTCCAGCGGACCGTCCGAGGTTATCCTGAACCTGATCATGCGAGGCGGCGGAGTGTATATAATATACTTACCTATTTACTTAGTATATAAAACAATATAATTACTTAGTTAGTTATTAGTGCCTATTTAATTTTATCTAGTTTTAAGTTTTGTGTTAAATTGTATTAGTTATATATTTATAATCTTATTAAATAAACAGTACCCTTTAATATAATATAGATAAATGGTAGGTATGTGTATAAGGAAATTAAAAAAATAAAACAAAAAATCTAGATTGAAAAGAAAAATATATATATATATAATTATTTACTACGCATGTCAACTTGTTGGTCAAAGCACTTCAATTATTTTTTTTGCTAAAATCGTGTAAAGTTTGTTTTTGCACTCCCATACAATTTGCTCCTTGTACCTCCTGCAGGTTGACTGGTAGAAAATTGCTTTTAGCATTAAGTCCACCTGATTGTACATAATTTACTAATAAACTTCTGTATATTGTGCAATTAAAGAATAAATAAATAAATAAAGTAACCCAGGTTTGGCAGAGTTGGGAACGTGAAAATACGCGTACGGTACTCGTATAGGTGGCTGTAATCTTTCTTTACGTTAACATAAAAGGTTAATTTGGCCACAGTTTCAAAGAACTGTAAACTTTATATTTTTTTATAATCTTACCTCTACAAATAGCACTACGAAATATTGAAGTCTGTACAGTGTTTATAATTATATAGACTTAACCTTACCTAACCTTAATTACCTTCAACGCACATCACACGCTATACAAAGGTGTGTCCAGCAGGCTTGTCCATCTGTCTGTCATTAATAATGCCGTTGTCATGTATCACCACATGTGACGTTGAAGGTAAAACGTCTAGTGGCTAACTTAATCTAGAAAAACTACTGTGCAATGTTATTGTAATGACATCGACATCAACAGCCTATTTAACCGTAAAATGCTAAATAGCCTGTGTCAAGAAGTGACGGAGCCTACATCCCTGCTTTAATTGGATGGAGACCCGTGCCCCAGCATAGGGACGTGATGGGTCGTGATGACGTTATGATGAAGAAGCGACAAGCCGATAAAAGTGGCAAGTCAAAACAATTTTTTTTTATCAAAGATGTCTCCTGTTTGGAGCCGCGGTGGTGTTAACGGATTTAAGGCCACGTCCTCTCATTCGAGAGGCCATGCTGGGCTCAACCCCCCTGTCATGTACCTAAGTACTTACATTAATTTGTGCAATACAATATACCAATGACTTATTTTTATTTAAGGAATTGGCTATTCCAAAAAGGTATTCAATAAAATATAAATATATCGTTGTCTTGCTCTCATACCTAGTATGTAGAGACAAAGCAAGACAACGGTAGATTTGAATTTGATTTGATATTTGGTGCAAGCCAGCTGAAGTATACAATCATACCACAAGTGCTCTTACGATGAAGGAAAACATACATACGTAACACACGTCTATCTTATAACGCGTCAGACTTTCGTTCCTGGTTAAAAATAACTTATAGGTGCATCTTGTTAACGCATTCCATACCTATGCACAATTGCACACCATAACTCATTGTGTCTAAGGGCCACTTGCACCAACATATTAAATCTAGATTTAGTGCTAAATCTCGATTTTGTGTCAAATTTTATATGGATTGACGTTTCTTAAATCGAGATTTGACACTAAATCTAGATTTAAATCTTTGTGCAAGTGGCCCTAACTGTGCATCATCTCAGTAGGAAAACAAATGATGACTTTCATTTCCATTTATTGGAATTCATAAATAGAGTTGCTTGTGTGTTTCAGTGAATCCCCTATTGTGAATTGTGTGCTATAGTGATCGTCATCACTGCATGTGGTCATCTTATTGATGTTTTTCATAAACATTATATATGTAAATCGTTTTAAAAATTCATTTAGTCTTAGACAAGCTCAAAGCACAAGATTGGCTATGTGTTGAACCACAGGCAGTGGTTATACTTAAACCTACCTACCGCACCTATATTTTAACAGACGCATCTTATTCTGTATTCTTTGCGTACTAATAGAAATTCACTGCGTCCACTCCATTGGCATTGCCGACGCCGTTTCTCCCTAGGTATATTTAGGAAAATCCGTTTGGTCCGATACGTACGATACCGAGAGGTGGACGATTACCTTTAACCCGATCGCGAGATATAAGACAGAATAGGGCTCCAACCGATAATGTCCTGACGGACAGAAGTGGGCCAGTTACGTTTCGGTACTTACCAGTTACATACCGCATGGTACCTACTGTTTAGTGCACAGACTATAGCTAGTTCTTATCTGGACATGGCCGTGTGTGGTCGTTCATTGTTGAGACGATAAACAATATTGCGTCTAGAGTTTTAATTATTAATAGGTAAATACGTTTAGTTTAAACTTAAACAAATATATTTAAATAATAAATTGAGTGATTATTAAATTTTACTTCCGCAATAAACTTAAGTGACTGTTGTTTCAAAGTGCAAAAAGTGCAGTTGAAAAGTTTGCTGAAAGTTTGTTTTGTGTATTTATTTACTTTTTAAATGGAACTCACGTAGTTTCCAAGCAAATTATGCCGAAGAAAAAATATATTTTAAAAACCAAATAAGTGTTTTAACTTGTGGACGAGCAACGTGAAGTGGGCATTATGTAGGAAACTAGGAACATAAAAAAATTAAAAAAAAAACTGTTTTTAGTGTAAAAAAGTTAGTTTTTAAATGTGACAATGACGTCTTGGACCAGGGAGTTAGACGAGGCGACAGTCCTGGCCACTAAGAGCGGCTACTGGCACACTGTGTTGTTCTACTTACTGTGCAGTCTAGCCGCCATCCCGACCTCTTTCTTAGTATTTTCACAGGTGAGACTTTTTTAACTTTTCTTGGATATAAGAAAACTCTCTCAGCACAAGCTTGCTTGTTGGGGTCCACCAACCTGCACTAGGCCAGCGTGGTGGACTAGACCTAAAACCCTTCCTTCATCGGAAGGAGACCCGTGCCCCAGCAGTGGGGACGTGATGGGCCGTGATGATGTGATGATGATGGGATGAAGTTGCGCAGGATCGAGGCATCGAGGGGTGTGGAAGGAAAAAGAGGAGGCCTTATTGCCCAGCAGTGAGAAAACAAATAGGCTTAAACGTATGAATCACCTCATTTCTGATGTGTTCCTTCAGATAAACCTCCAGCAAAGCCATTCCGTGGCCTGCTGAGGGACTTTCAAAAGCGGAATTTCAAAATTTAGAAATACTTTAAGCATACAACGCTCACTGTCGAAAATGACCTTACTTCTGCTCAATGAAAGCGAGAGTATTATACGAATCTCTATGAGACCTTAATTTAATTTTATAAACAACTAGCTGTCCCCGCGCGCTTCGCTTCGCCTTAAAAAGTTTTCCCGTGGGAATTCCGGGATAAATAGTAGCCTATGTTCTTTCCCAGGGTCTAGAACCGTATACTATATATATACCAAATTTCATTCAAATCTGTTCAGTAGTTTTGGCGTGAAAGAGTAACAGACAGACAGACACACAGACAGACACGGTTACTTTCGAATTTATAATATTAGTTAGGATCATCCATAAGCCTAGCTAAAATCCTCAATTTGTATAATTTTTTTTTTTTAATATCGCACCTTTTTTTACACTTTTACCTATATTCTCCAAATTTCGCTTGTTTTCGGTCAGTGATAAAAATCTGATAAGATTCATTTGTCAACTTATCAGACAATATTGACACGTGGTCCGATAAACACTAGATTTCATTGATAACTTCCACATTTTTTCCTACGCATATTTTTTTATATTATTAAGGAACCATTTACACCTCAGTTACATGTTTGTAGAAGCATCCAATGTCTGAACACATTTATAAAAATGACAAACTGGCTTCAATTATAAGTTCTTGTACTTAGGAATTTGTTACAAATAAAATTTAAGTTAAATAAGATTTAAGTAGTTAGCCCCATTGCTTATAGGTATGGCGATTTATTGTGGCACGCCTCGATAGGATCAAATTCTATTATGCCTTCTAGGTCCTGCGCAGTTGTAAATATATTACAACAATAAATGTGGCAGCCGTAGTCTAAAACAAGTCAGTAGATCCACTCTAGCTAAACAAAACACAAAGTTTCTATCGACCTCACACAATCGAAACCTTTAACACAACGACATAGAGTCTTGGTTGCAGCACTCCAAATTTCGTATTTCGTGAAGTAATAGACCCCTCCTTGGATACTCATATCATTGATATTGCTATAACCCCCTACATATAAACAGCTTCCTGTTTCCTTTAAGACATCCGGATACACTTAAGATCGATCTATACGTAATGAGGCCAGAAGTGACATGTCTACGATCTGTGGCGCGTCGTTGGATCTATTCAACAAAATAGAGATTTATAGTCTATGCGCGGGAGTAGGAGCCGTAGATGCGACATTGCTTTGATGTTGTTTTTATCAACTTAAGGTGTTGTTGTAAGTTCAAAGATTGTGGTACCGTGGGTTGAATGGATGTAGATAGATATATACAATATTATTATTTATTTGTATTCAGGACTTACAATTTCATTTATACATAACAACTTATTCTAACTCAACAGTACAAAAGGCAGTCTTATCATTAAAAGCTAAATTCTTCCTCAACCTTTGGGTGGACACTGGACAGGTTATTTATTGTTATCAAAATTCTTTATTTTACTCAAATTGAATAAATGTGCACAAGGCGGAATTTATGCTAATAGTATTCTCCATCAGTTCGGAATTTCTAAACAATTATTTTGTTCATTGTAAACCAAAAAATATAGTATGAACAGTTGCGTAAACCCCTGCTGTGACGAGCGTTACGGCGTACAAAACATTATTAGAACAACTGTACGTATATATTATGATAATATACCATCGTAAATTATAAATTAAGATTGAAAATATAAATTATATGTATATGATTACTAACTAGTAACTAGTATATAACAGTCCGTTACATAATATTATTATGACCATTGCATCAAAGACGTAGCCTCTTTCTGAAGCTGAAATCAGAAGAACTGCACCATAACAACCGCATGCAGTCGCGTCAGCAACTGCTCGCAGTCGCTATACTCAACTACATGTTGTTCTACGTTCGACTTCGTTCAGTCAGCCTTAGCCCTAGTTTCACCATACTCTGTTACATTATAACAAGGGATTAGTTGTTGACTTTTGACACATCTGTCAAGAATTCAATATAGAAAATTTATTTTAGATGACACGTAACAATGTAACAAGGGTGTTAATGATCTAACAAACTATGGTTAAACTAGGCATTAGCCTAATAGGCACACCTCTACCCTACATCCCATCTACCATTACACACTCTATGACAAACATCTATTCATATAATAAAACCATCCTCACGATTCGTACAATATAATGCGCTTACGTTTGTCTTTATCTTTATACTCTATGGTAGTGAAAGACGCTATGCAAATGTGTGCCCTATTGCTTTACATAACAAATGTAGGTGTGAATTGAAAGGATATTATGTTTAGATGTTGCTGTTGTACATGATTGAGTCTATAGTCCCCCTCGAGATCAAAATGACATTAAAGATTTAGGGTCACTTTTACTAAACGATAAACGTATATAAAATAGTATTTAAATCAAATTTTAAATACATTTTGTACTAACTGACAGACGTTTGACAGGCTACTAAATACGTTTAGCGTATAGTGAAATTCCACCTTAATCCGATTTGGTTATGTAACCAAATTGCATGAACACTGGTTTAAAGTTCACGTTATGTTCTTTCAAGCACATAATACAGAAAGACAGACTAAAAATGCATGAAGGTAGAAAGGTTATTCTTATGTCATAAACATAAGTTATCACCTCAGCTAAGGCTGTTAGAATAATGAAAATTGTACTAGATATAAAAGCAAAAAGTTGAAAATCTTCTCGAAGAGTTTCTTTATCCATTTCTTCTCCTCAGTGACCGAGCCTTTATGAAATGGTGGTAGATGGATTATCTTGACAAGATATTGCGGTAATATAACTAATAACTGTATCATTAATCTGAATGTGAATCACTTATCGTATCCTCCGCCCCGTTAGACCGCAGACCTTAGACAAGTAGGCGGTATGCGGTAGCGGCTGGATGAGGAAGGCTGAGGACAGAGTGTGTGGACCTCCTTGGGAGAGGCCTATATAATATACTATCCAGCAGTGGATGATTATACGGCTGGTAATAAGCTGGTAATAATTATGAAATTTTGTTGAACGAACATCATCTTACAACATCATTATCAGTTCTCTATTTCCTACTGTTGGGCATTAGACCTCCTTTGGTATACACCAACTCTTTTGGTTCTCTTGCTCTTATCCAATTGGCTGTAATTTTACTCAGTAAAATCACACTTGCTATAACTTTCCCCAGGTGTTCACCACAGCGACGCCAGAGCACTGGTGTGCGGCGCCCCCAGAACTGCAAGTCTTGGACCTACCTCCTGAAGAGCTCCGTGCGCTCCTGGTACCAGGGGGCGCGGAGAATGGAACCTTCGAGAGGTGCGCGGCGTACGAGCTCGACTCGCGCGCTCTGTACGCCGCGCTGTCAGACTACGTCGATGAGAGGTGAGCTCTTGCTGTTTATGCGTTCCTGGTACTTTGAGAATGTTTGGTGATCATATGTATTGAATAATTTTAAATGCAGCGGATAATGATTTATTAACATGCAGCGGATAATGTTATCATTTATCAGTGATCGACCCGATTATGCTTTTAACATATAGAAAAGTGGTTTGGTTGGTTGGTTTTGGTTGGTTTTGTATGAAAGTCATGGCTCTTGATGTTTATGGGTGCCTGGTACTTTTAGAATATTTGTTGTTCTTCTGTTTTATTAGGTAATAAAATATCAGCAGAAAATATTGAGTCAGATGTGCCGCAGGTACAACCGATTCTAAAGTGGCATCAAATATACCGTATATCTTAGCAGTGTGGTTAACTTACCCAGGAATAGAATTTATGTTGATGCAGTTTCAGTTTCAGAAACAATAACTCTTATTTAAAGTGATTATCGATTTGCCAAACAAACGCTTTATTCAGCTAGCAGAGTGACTAAGACTAGACTGGAATAAACTAGAATGGAAATACGTATGGGAAAATTTCGATAAGCGATGAAATAGTAATATGCCTAAAATGTCTTGCACATTATTATTCATACCTACCTACCATTTTTTTTTAATTACGTTATTTTTCTTTTGATAATTCACGTATGCAGATGACAAAAGAAAACTATAAATCCTGAAATAAGAATACTTATTTATTTCTTACACACATACAGATTACAAGACTTTAGACCCTTTCATCATATTTTGTAGACGACTACAAATTTAAAAACTTCATATTTTTTTGTTCCAGATCTGAGGTATACCGGGACAGCGGCGCATTACGATTGGTTAGAACCAGGCAGCTGGTGATAGTGTCGGACCCCGCCGGCCGGGAAGAACAGGTCTTTACCAACAAGCTGTCGGGGCACCTCATCCAACTAGCGCACTTGTAGAAATAGCACCCTATTTTACAACTTTTAGCTGTACCGTAGGGCTTTTTGCACCTAGTGTAGACTGTGTGGTGGATCAACCCTGTCTTATTCTTTTACTAGCTTCTGTAGGTACTATTACTTTAAGTTATAATCCTCATCCAGAACAACATGGCATTTTGATTTTGCTATGCAAGACACGAGAGTAAATAAGCATAAGGCACATATCACACGAATTATAATTATTATAACTCCAATGTTAAAATAATTTTGCATGGGTGGTATGTATGTCCACCGTTAAACTGTTTCCACCCTATCCTTCATGATATTTATTGGCAGATTATTTAATGGCAGACTTTATTTCCAGATTAGACGAGTGAAAGAGGTGATTCTGTCCATCCGCAGTGATCCGAAGCCGTGCGCCTACGGGTGGGTGTTCCAGACTGAACATTACAGGAGGACTTTAGTCACTGATGTAAGTTCAATGTATACTTTAGTCATGGACACATTCTTTATTAACTTACCAAATACACAGAAGTTAAGTTACAGAAAAAAATATGTATATAGTTACTGATCATTCACTAATCTAAGTTCAATGTTTACTTTAGTCACTTATGTAAGTTCAATGTATGCTTTAGTCACTGATGTAAGTTCAATGAATACTTTAGTCACTTATGTAAGTTCAATGTATACTTTAGTCACTGATGTAAGTTCAATGTTTAGTACCGGAATCGTTTACCGGAATTTGTATGTAAATTAGTAGTTACTAAAGTAGTTATCTACCGATTGATCAAGAAGTCAAATATATTGCGGTGAAACGTCTATTGATACACGTATCGATAAGTGTAAGTGTTTTTTTAATCTTGATTTGGCCACTGGGCCTATAGGATGTTGTTAAAATAGCACAGTAAGTATACCGTACTATCTAATCTAAGTGATCTTATCTCGAAAAATATCGGCGTTTTGATCACATCTTTTGGAAAACGGAACTAATTATCTCTCAAGATTATCTCATATGTTTATTTAATTACATAAATTACGACACAATAATGCGTATAATTTTATTGTGAACTACATTTAGTTATCAACTTATCGTATTTAAGTGCTAAAGATAAGAATAGATTTCTTATTTTAGAATGCCGCCATTGATAAGCTGAATGAATAGTTTCAATCATAATAAACATTTTTATCAATACTTATTATTAAATACACTGATTTAATTGAATGATAGTTGGAATGTTTGGGTCTACTTGTATTTTGATTAATCTAGATTGAAAAGTAACATTCGTAAGAGTTGATTGTAAAGTAACTGTGATTTTATCGTAAGGGTAATTGAAAAGCGGGTATGTAGGTAGTATAAGTAAGTACAAAGAATACTGAATGTGATGTGTCCGAAGCTTAAGATGCCGAAAGGTGGACGCTTGCCTATACACGACGTTGATTGTCTAAAGCCATATATACTTGTATGTAAATATGCTGCTACTTCAATTGACTATTCGTATTTGCGTGTTTGCCAAATAGGTTTTTTGTAGGCAAATACGGCAATAAGTTTGGTGAATGAACAGACCACACATGGAAGTTTTGGCAAATACGAAGAGCCAAGTGGAGAAGCAGCATAAGGCTGCCTATCCACCAGAGCGGAGCGAGGGTGCGGAGCGGTGTGCGAGGTATACAATTACCAATGAGATTGTATAAAAACTCCGCTCATTGGATTTTTTGTGCCTACCATACCGCTCCGCACTGGCTTTTGACACATCTGTCAAAAAAGATGGACATGGCGTATAGTTAATTAACAGAACTTGATGAAACTAGGCCTAAGGTACAATGATGATAAACTGATGATGATGCTTATAATGATGATGACGACGATGACGATGATGATGATGATGTTGCAGTTCTCGCTGGTGTGCGCGGAGGGCTGGTGGCCGCGGATGACCAACACGCTGTTCTGGGTCGGCTCCATCTTTGGAAACCTGTTCTTCGGGTGGATGTCGGACAGGTCAGTGTTGTCATCTACAGGGTGATGATAAAATGTTTTTGTGAACTGAAAGGTGAAGTAGGTGGCTATTCAAAGCGCTTTTAATTTGCGAACAGAGAGTCTTTCCAAAAGCATCTAAAAAAATCGCCCCTTTTAGCTTACAAAACCAATATTTAACCCAATTTCATTAGCGCTGAATATAGAACTTTTAGTTTTTCATCAATAAAGAAGAGTGCATGGGCAATTTTCTCATCTTTGTAATGAACTATCTTTAACTATGCCAATGAAGCATTGCCTTATCCAAGAAAGAAACTCTCCCTTACCCGTCCTAACTTTCTAGATACGGCCGCCGCCTCACCATCCTGCTCATGATCTACCTAGAAGTCCCGCTCGCCATCGCAGCCTCCTTCCCCTCTTCCTACTGGACCTACACGGCTCTGAGGGTGGCTGGAGGGTTGTTCTTCCCGGCTCTGTACCAGCTGCCGTTCATACTGGCCTTGGAGCTCATGCCGCCTGATAAGCGGACTTATACTGGTGAGTTGCTTCGGTTTATGGTGTGCTGGTAGTTTTGTAAGGCTTGGTTGAACTGTGGTAGGTAGTATGGCGTTTTGGATTCATGTGATACATAAGTCGATTGGGGTACGTGATGACAGTAAAATTAAAGATTGGTTGTTATGTAAAAGTAAAAAAAAAGTACAATAAGCGTGTTGTTTTGGTAGTTTAAGCCGTAGCCTACTTAGTAGAGCTCTTGAATCTCCAACTTCCCCATTATCTACAAACTTTACTTAAAGCTCGAGACTAAGGGCGTCTTGCACAACAAAGTTAAATAAAATTAAATAGTTTGTCTCTTGCTCTGACAGTATAATGACAGAGCAAGAGGTCATAGATTTAATTTTATTTAACTTTGTTGTGCAAGACGCCCTAAGTATAGTGGATATAATTTCCATGACATTTCATTTTGTTGGTTCATGGTGACCCAAAATCAATCTGCGCATATTGATTTTAGTCAAGATTACTGTAGATAATAAATGCCTTATGCTGCGCTATATGCTCCCTCGCTAAAACACCGTCTCAGGATCAAAACAAACGCGTTGCACCCCTTGACAAACAATGTACCTACTAGGTATTTACCACAAAATCTCCTTCCATCCTTCCAGGCATAGTAGTGGGCATGTTGTTCGCGAGCGGCATGTGTCTCCTCGCGGTGCTCGCCTTCCTGCTGCGGGACTGGTTCTGGCTGTCTCTGGCCACGAGCCTGCCCTTCCTGTCGCTCTATAGGTATGTTACCGTGAGATATAAGTATTCATATTATGTACCTGGCTCTCTCGCATGGAACCTTTGTGGATACCCAAGGTATAAACAATACCTAAACCTACTTAATTTTTGAACATTTTCCACTACGATGTTCTGCTACGGGTTAGTAGGTACAGATAATCCAGATGTGCTACGAGTATATCTAGATTTGCTGGTTTTCTTTCGATGTTTCCCGTAAGAGGTAGCTCTTAAATATACCTACAATGGTACTTAAATTTTAAAGAACACATTGGTCCATGTCAGCGTCAAGATCGTTTACCGGTCGTTTACCAGACAGATTTTCCACCGCCCCAACCAAATACTAATTATCCCAATTTTGTAGCTACTACTGGCTGATCCCGGAGCGATGGTATACATACATTGTACTTAAAAGTAAGTACTTTAATTCCGATTGAGCTGTGCCACCGTTCCAACCAAATACTTATTATCCCTTTGTCAGTAGCTACTACTGTTCCTGTCTTGCAGTTACTACTGGCTGTTACTTACGAGTATTATTCGTATTATCTTGTAGCTACTACTGGCTGATCCCCGAGTCCCCGCGCTGGCTGGTGGGGCGCGGCCGCATCGCGGAGGCGGAGCGCGTGCTCCTCGACCTGGCGCGGAGGAACGGCGTGCTCCTGCCGCGCGGCTTCCTGCTGGACCTCCATGTGAGTACTACTGCTGGACCTAATGTGAGTACTACTGCTGGACCTCCATGTGAGTACTACTGCTGGACCTACATGTGAGTACTACTGCTGGACCTACATGTGAGTAATACTGCTGGACCTACATGTGAGTACTACTGCTGGACCTACATGTGAGTACTACTGCCTCTTGCAAAGGAAGGATCCTCCGACCAGGTGGTTTGGCCTAGCAGGCAGCTGCCTAACGCTGCGTAGGGAATTTATAGTTACTGCAGGTAGATTAGCGCCATACCCAAGTAACATTTCATTCGAGCTTAGGTTGTAAGAAATGCCTTTAGGTTTTATAAGGGTTGTGAAAAGGTTAATGCTTTGCTATCTGGTCATATTGAGTACTTGAGAATGATTACTAAGTCCTAAAACTAATTGTTTATTAATACAACCTTGTAGCTGCTGATAAGAGTTTATATTAACGTTATTTTAACATGTATTTCAGGAGCATATAGTTCTAGGATCTTATAGTTGTCGTAGACTTCTGATTTACTTCTAGAAAAGCTAGCATTAATGCTAAAGTGAGAGCTTAAGGTTAAATTTTTAACCTTGATACAACCATAAAGTTATGGAATATTTAAATTACTTATAAGTATTTTTTAAAACCTATCTTAAACCTTTAGGTTGATAAGAGTTGTCTAGGTAAACAAATTAGGACTACTTGGTGAAAACCAAAAGCAGTAAGCACTGGCTATGAGCTAAAGGCATGATTTAAGTCCTACAAGAATATTTTAAAGCTTTAGAGGCATCCTCAAAATATGTTTAATGCTTTTTAGTAATTACCTAACGGCCGCCATATTTTTTAACTGAAATAAAAAAAAAACTTACCAAAAAGATACATTTTAATTAATAAGGGAAAATTCAGTAGCGTTTCCTATACTATTCCAAATATATGTTTTTTTATATAGACAGTACTTTTACTTCTAATATAAATTTACACCAAACATAAAATTTTATCTATTTTTTTTAATTAAAATATCTTCAAATTTATCATTTACAAAAGGCCCGTCACTTATACAGAACTATTATCCGAAAGTATCACAATAAAGTGCTAGTCGCACAAGGTTTTCATATTTCCTGACTTCAGCCTAACTACTTACTATATTTTGTATTAATACAACACTTACAAGTTAGCCATTTTGAGTCTTGGAAAGTGTCAGGTAATGGCGCCATTTATTATAATTATTATAAAATCTTACACAGAAACGTTTTAAGACCCGAGAGTCCTGGGAAGGCATTACAAATATCCATCAAATGTGTTTCAAGTTATAGTAGAGTTACATCCAGGACTAATTTAGAACTTAAAAGCTGTCTTCCAAGGTTATGTTAACGTTAAATTAAGGTTGTGAAGGTTTTATTTAGGTTCTGTGTAAGTTGTTCAAAAGGTTCTGGGTTTGAGCTATAGGTTTTGCTGTAGCTCTCAGAAAGGTTCTAAAACGTGGGCCCTTTTTGCACTCAGGAGGTTAATATAAGGTTAATATAAGGTTATCGAGCCTTCTAAGTCTCACGAGTTGATTTCCATACAAAGGTTCTAGAACCTTTTCAAAACCTTTTTAAAACCAAAAATGTTACTTGGGTAGTCCAAAAGAAAAACAGGTTTCTTAAGATTGATTGAACTATTTTCCACTATGCTGGTCCACTGCAGGTTGGTTGAGTTCACAAGTCTCGATATATTTACACTGTAAAAAAAAACATTTCAAATGGGTATACGAGTACATCATGGTTGTGAACCACAACAAGCCACAGAGAAGCGGGAGTTTACCTAACTGAGGTGTTTACAACACTGTACTAACTTTAGGTATATGTCCCAGCAATGGTAATTTAACGATACCGTCAATAGGGCACCAGGCCAGCATAGCCGTATGACCGCTGGCGACATTTCGCCGTATATTAATTTATTTATAGCATTCTCGATTATGATTGATGGCTCGTATGCAGCGCATGAGGGGGGTCGTATCGATTTTACACGTGTCGTGCACGCCATTGAGACTGATTTGGCCTACTTATGTGCCCACCGTAGGTACAAGAAGAGTTATTTGGGTGTGTAAAAAATATGCCTCTAAAAAGCCTCTGTGAACTTGTTCCTTATGCAGGTGTTGGAAAATGGTATAGTAACCCTATATGGGTGGTAGGACAATATGGCTTGGTGGGCAATCTTGGATGCACAAATCTTGTGTAAAGCGCCACTAACAACGGTGCATCTTACATCATGCCCGCGTGTCCTTGCACCAGTACGCGGAAAAAATAAGCATTTTTACAACATCCTCAATATACGCCCATCTCTATATGGCAGTCGGCGACTGTCGCTAATATGACCAATCCTATCACTTATCAGAGTCATCTAGACAAAATACTTACCCATTACGACGAAACTTATTGTGCGTGTGGGAGGTAAAATCTTCCAATAAAAATACTATAACAATTAATTTAATCTTCTCCAATTGAATAGACCAAAGTGTAAACTGTAAATTGTTTGTACTGGTTTAGGTCACTATTTTTGCAAATACTCATAAAAAAACTAGTCATAAGTCTGTTTTGTTAAAATATCAATAAAATCACCATTTCCGAGTTAGACCTAGGTATAATGAAAGAAACATCGATCGTCGGTTAAAGAATTGATACATTAATATTACTACTGCAAGTTCCATGTCAATATATTTATGAAAATATTATGTATGTTCGTAAAAACTTAAATTTTAATAATTTATTAAATAAAACAGAATGAAATGTGATCTACGACTAATAAACCTAAACTAAAATGTCACGTCACGTCACTGTAGGCTAATAATCTCTTCTGCAAGTAGTTTTATGTTGGTACTAGTGAGAAACTATCTATACAAATTAGAGATGCTCTACTAAATTTATTAGCGTAATACAAACAATAAATTTTAGTATCGAGTTTATGTTGTCAGTAAATTATAAATAAATATGTTTTTTCTTACCAACAAGTCGATAACCTAGTGTTTTATCTCCGTATTTTTTTCTATTTATATATAAAAAACCTATTGTTATTTATTATCGGCATTGTTTTTTACATCCTAATTAATATTAATTCAACTGATAAACTTTTTCATAAATAAACAATGACGAATCGTTGACGTCAATCAATCACTACCTTGTCTTATTCCAATACAACTATAACAATTCACGCGTTTTCCCAATATTTTTATTATAAAATATGTACTTATAAGACAAAATTTTAATTATACATTAGATGATGCCTCGTGCCTCAGAGTTAATAACAAAATCCTTTGCTTCTATTTCAGAAAAAAGTCAAAGAAGAAGAAGATGCAGCTTTTGTAGAGGAAACTACACTTCCAATAATAAACGGTCATGTCATTGGAATGCTTAAAATTGACAAAGAAGACACGCAGTTAGTAGACAGAAGAATGAGCACAATGCTCTCTTTCAAACCTGACAAAGATATCAACATCAACAAAACAAACAGACAGTCAGATGCGGAGGAAATAAACAAAACTCCGAACCTTGAAAGAATTATAGCTTTAGAAGTAGCAGAAATAGTCAACAGAAAAACACGCCAGAAGTCAAATAAAGAGGATCACATTAGCATAGAATCTAGTGATAAAGAAGTTTTAGAGGTAAAAGAAGAAGATGATGAAGAATCTCAATTGAACACAGAACAGCAACAGAAAGCTACACAGACTGATGCGTACGCTAAATCCCCAGTTAATAGTTTAAGAAGAAAATCTATGCAATTTGTAAGCAAAATGTTTCACAAAGAAAGCATGGAAGCCAGTCCAGAGAATAAGAAAATGGACGACCAGAATTCAGTTGGGGACTGCCAAGCGTCTCCGTTAGATGTATTTAGATATCCTAATATAAGAAAGAAATTCTTCATACTGACCTTCGATTGGGTAGTGCTTGGAGTCGTGTATAATACGTTATGCTACAATACGCCTAATTTAGGAGTCGATGATTTTGTTGCATTTTTCATAGGTAAGTTAACTTGTATACTTACTCATGTAGTTATACATATATTTTAGAATAATTGCTTTTAAAACTGTGAAGTCAAGTTGACATCTATGACTCTTATTTGGTCGACCGGATCAGTCTTTAAAGTCTTTAGTAACGCTAACTTGTGCCTAGGCTACCGGGTTCGATCCCCGGCCGCGATAGAATTTTTTTTATCGGATTTCACCATCAACAAGCTTGAAGCTGCTGTCTGAAAATATCCTGCGGTAGCCTATTACGAGCTGTGTGTTTTAAAGTGGTTCATAAACATTTAGTACAAAGTATCTACACTCACGAGGAATGAAAAAGTTCCACTCAACTACAAAACGTCAACGCCAAAAGACCGCAATTTTTTGAAACCTTTAATTTAGCTTTTGATCAAATGGTTTACGTTTTCAATTGGTAATATTCTGATCCGCTGTTAAATGTACTTCAATTTGGCAGACGGCGTCATTAAGCTAGTCTTTTAAGTAATTTGGTGCTATTGTCACTGGAAGAGTCTTCTGTCTTCCAGGAGGAGCGGTGGAGCTGCCGTCGTACTTCATCGCGTGGAAGCTGATGGACCGGTTCGGGCGGCGCTGGGTGCTCTGCATCTTCATGAGCGTCGGCGGCGTGGCTTGCCTCAGCTGCGTGCTGGTGCCGGAATGTAAGACCTTTATTGTCATATTTATAATCAGTCCATGCTACATTTCATCATGATAGTCATGAGTCACCAAGTAAGTCACAGATATATTCCTCTAACTATAAGGGTGTTGCAGAAGGTCTACCTCATAAATGTGCTAATCTCCTTTCCTTGTGGCAAACCCGTGGTTGATTGTATCCCTAGTGATGTAGGACCTGATGATGTCATGAAGAAAAGTAATACACAATCTTCACGCTTTTCAGGTCCCCCTTTTGTCTAATGACTTCATATCCATTGCTCCCTAACTTTCTGTTAGGCAGTAACTCTTTCCTAGTTTTAAGTCCCTATTCCACTTCTCTTCCAGCAAACCACTGGCTGATGGTGTCACTGGTGATGCTAGATTTCATGATCCCATCAGTCCCTCTTTTTGTCTATACCCTATCCAGTTGATGGTCTCATGAGGAATCGTAATGCACAATCTGAACGCTTTCCAGGTCTCTCTTTTTGTCTATACCCAATTCTGAAATTTTCCCATGCTATTTCCTTTCCAGCAAACCCCTGGCTGATGGTGTCCCTGGTCATGCTGGGGCGGCTGTGCGCGGCGGCGTCGTTCTCCGTGTTCTACGTGATGATCGGCGAGCTGCTGCCGACCGTGCTGCGGGCGCAGGCCATGGGCGCCGCGTCCTTCATAGCGGGGCTCGGGCTGCTCGCGTGCCCGTATATTGTTTATCTGGTGAGTGCGTGAGAAGATAGTAATGCTTGACGTGACTAAAGTTCTCTGTTGCGCTCGCTCTTGAGGCTGCGCGATATGAGTGAGCGCGATTCAAAACTTTTGTCACGTCTTAATTGCACCCCGTGCTAGGGCTTCTGGTATTGTGAAATAGTTATAGTGATCCCCTGAGTCACTTTCTACAGCTTGCAGCTTACTATATATACCCATTTTGTATCCAGGGTGATACAAAATGGGTATATATAGTAAGCTGCAAGCTATCCATTAAAGGTATGGATTCTATATCTGAAATTTAGAGGCGTGTGCCTAAAATTTGTTGCAAAATGGTCACTAGAGAATTATACATCACACATTTGGAAGGCCAAAACAGACTATTATTAATTAAATTCATTTATTTCAGATAACTTGATCCATATTCAGTACATGTCATAAAATTCAATAAACAAAAAACAATACAATTAACAACGAGCACAAGAATTAACATAAGTACAATTTATCACAAATCAAATTAATACATACATTCAGGATTAAATACAATATAAAAAAAAAATATATAAAAAATAAGAATAATAATAATATTATGGTTTCTTTTGGAGCTGTTCAGCTGTGTATAAGTATTGAATGATGATCATTTAGGGTTAATAATAGATAAAGCGTTGACATGGAAGCCACACATAGAGGAACTAAATAAAAAACTTAACAAAAATGCATATGCCCTACACAAACTGTCAGACATAGCAAATATTCAGTCATGTTTGACAGCATATCATGGTTTAGTATCCTCGATAATACGCTATGGAATAATCTTTTGGGGTAATTCAACCAACCGAAACATAGCGTTTAAAGGACAGAAAAGGTGTGTCAGGGCTCTGTTTGGACTAAAATCAAGAGAAAGCTGTAAACCATATTTTATTAAACATAAACTGTTAAGTCTTCCCTCAACCTACATATATGAAGTAGCACTATTTGTTAAATCAAATCCCTCACTATTTGAAACAGCAGAAATCAAAAATAAACGGCTACAACGAGATCCAAAGCGACTCTACCTACCCAAATCAAAAACGGCTCTCATGAAGAAAAGCATATTTCTTATGAGTATAAAAATATTTAATAAACTACCGTTAAGAATAAGGAATCTAAACCTAAATACATTTAAGATTGCACTTAAAAAAATGCTAGTGCAAAAGTGCTATTATGATTTGACAGAGTTTTTAAATGACAAATTCTAAGGTAATTAGCAAATTATAGTTGTAATTGTAAGTATAGTTGATATTAATTTATTTTTACTTTTGACATTTCTTTTAACTTTTGACATTACTTGTAAATTTATACTTAATTTTTATATTTTATTGTGAATTTGTATGTTATAAATGAATAACTAAACATGCAGAACTAAAATGATTATGTTACCAACTAAATGTAAATGTATACCTACTCATGTTTAACAAATAAAGAAATCTTATCTTATCTTATCTTATCTTATCTTATCTTTATCTTATCATCCCAAACCACCTCTTCCAAACACCTCCTACCAACTACCAATAACCAAGCCTATTGCCCCCAGGCGGTCTACTCCAAACTCCTGCCGCTGGTCATCATGGGAGTCCTCTGCATCCTCGGCGGAGGCGCCTCGCTGTTCCTGCCCGAGACCCTCAACCAGCCGTTGCCGCAGACCCTGAGTGATGGGGAGATGTTCGGACGACACTTCAAACTGCTCAGCTGTGTCGGTGGAGAGAGATAGTTCTAGATTGTGTATTACTTATTTATTAAAGGCTTTTAGTGTAGGTTGGTTGTTTTATTGGATTCTAACTAGGTGCAACGTAAATAAATAGTTGCCCAAAATGAGAGCTGCAGAGCTGGTAATGAAAATTTAACAACATGTCATTGGCTAATAAGTTTTTATTTGTATCTACATTATTTTATTTTATGAAAATATTACCCCTGGCCGTATACAAACAAGGCTCAATACTCAATCTTTTATTGCATCCATAAGTAATTTATACAGGTGTTCAATACATTAAATTAGGAACTTTATGGACCCTGTCGGGCACAGCAAATTAAAATAAACGGTTTACAAATATCCTTAGTATCTAATAAGTATCAACAATCATATTATAGGCTTCCATATCTACAACATATTTACTATGTACCATCCGAGAAATCCTTGCTTGCACAATTTCAAAACATATCCCGTGCGCATCTCAACCTTTTCACGTGTTAGTGACAGGCTGACAGGATTCAAAAGTTTCCAAGCTTTATTAGGCCGTGTCCGCACAGCGAATATTCGCGTGTTTTGAAACTATACAAGGCCAGAACGCACCCATAGTGTACTAGCACTGTATAGTTTCAAGTAAAAAATAATAATATTTTACTTGAAAATATACACGATTTGTGCGTACTAATCGCGTATACTTTCAAGTTGGGATTTACTGAATCGTTCTTTTTTTTTTTTTTTTTTCCGTGTGTTTGTCATCATCTTATATTGTACTCGTTGCAAAGTTAGGGTAGACTTAGCTTTAGACTTAATAACATTATGGTAAATAGAAACACAAAAAAACATATTTTACTTTCTACACTTTTAAAAAGACACGGAGTTAAAACGAAATGATATTGCAAGGATATAAATATTTTTTTTTCTCGAACCGGTATCAGTACGCAGGTCGTTCACTGATGAAAAATTCATTATTTACACTTGTTTTTGTACCCATAATTACTTACCGGCAGTTCCAAAACCACAAAATTTAAGTATATCTAAGCGAGAGCCTTTGTATGTGCTTACAAGTTTGAAGTCTTTGTACCAACTTACTTGATAGGTATATTAGGAGTTGCTTGTTGTTTGAATTCAGAACGTATTAGATATACTTATTATTCATAGGCAATGTGGAACAAAAGACTGGCTCATAATTAGTAATTCCAAAGAGACCTTCATTAAAATAGGCTATTTTCATAAATAAGAAAAACCTCTTCGTTCTTGAAAATATACATTGCTATTACGCACATTGCTTGATTGGCGTACTTGTCGCATATAATTTATACCTACATGCTGATTCTGATTTACTTAACTATTTCGGTAAATGTACATGACTATAATTTACTTGTTCTGCCTGTCATACCTATAGAATGTTAATAAATAAAGATGAACAAGCTCTAATTTTATTGATAAAATTATATTTATAGCAATCATACTTGCTAGTAAGAATAGTAATATCTTATATTATTTATATGAATTAAGAGTAATACCTACCTACTACACTCACGAGCAATGAAAAAGTTCCAGTGACGATAGCTCCTGAACATTTGTGGGATGTTTATAATAACATAAGTTGTTTTCTTTGAATAAAGATTTATTCTATTCTATTCTATTCTATTTAACAGCGCATCTAAATATTATAACCATCTAAAAACGTAAATTTAGATCAAATTCTAGATTAAATGTTTTAAAAATTGGGGTCATTTGGTGTTGTCTTTTTGCTACTTGGACTTATTCATTGCTCGTGAGTGTAGTAGGTATTAAAGTACTCTTAATTCATATAAATAAAAAACCTATTACAGACATGTTTTTCATCAAGTTTTGAATTCACCGTAATTGTCTTTTATGAATTGTTCTACACACTCTTCTGAGATCATTTTTACTATTAACAACAGTTCTACAGTTTAATTTAAATCAATTTAATTTTTAACTGTTCGATGTTAATAAAAAACAGGTTACGAAAACAATGCCAAGTGCGGAATAATGATGCAATGTTTAGAAAGCAATAGACTTATTACTATTTCGCATGAAAGAAAGTAAGAGCATCAATTCAAAATAACTACCTGGTAACTAATCACGTATAGTTTCAAGTGCTCGCATTGCCGCTTGGCACTTGAAAATATACACGATTAGTACGCAGTGGTAACTGCTGCAGTATATTTTCAAGCCATAATTTTGGCCCAACTTACTTGAAAATATACGCGATTAGTGCGTAATGGCCTTGTATACTTTCAAGTAAATCATGGCACCATTTTAATTTGAAAATATACGCGAGCAGTCCCAACCTCTGCGTTCTGGCCTTGTATAGTTTCAAAACACGCCGAATATTCCGCCGCGCGAAATTAATTCCGCGCTCAAAGCTCGCCTTCACACCGCGAATAAAATTTCGCGCAAATTTTGTCATTTCTATGCAGATCCCAGCTGAGAAAACCGCACTTGCGGAAATTTCTATAGTATTCAATGTGTTCCAGAATTGCGAAAAAATATTCGCGGTGCGGACACGGCCTTAGCCTCTCTGGTTTACTCTACATACAGAGTGTTGCAAAAAGGGTATACTAAGCCGATTATATTTTTCGTTAATTTTCATAACTTGTGGATCAAAAGTTGTTCAGAATGACCTCCTAAAAACCCGCACCTCGGCTTGGTACCAATACACTTTTTGCAATACCCTGTGTACTGATGAAAAACTAACGAATAAGAGCTCTCGTGCAATCGGCACGTTTAATACAACAATATTTATATTCTGGGATCGCGCAACAGCGCTTCCAAACCCTCTGGCCATTTCTCCCATAGTACGTAACCACAACACAATTTTACACCCCAAATCCATCACCCATCTCCCTTTCAAACCCCCTCTTGCTTTCCCCCCATCTCACAGTAAAGCAAACTGCAGCAGTATGACGGTGTAGGTGGCGACGAGGCCGAGCAGCCGCAGCATGCTCCGCGGCTCCACGGGGAACAGCCCGCAGCCCGACACCTTGCGGAAGCGGAACTGCGCCAGACGGACCAGGTTCTTGCTCCTGGTATAAACAAAGCCTCTACGTCTAACTATAACATATTTAGTATGTACGTTTGGAGACATCCATGATTGCCCAATTTCAAAACATATCTCATACACGTGTTAGTGGCACAGGCAGGGTTCAAGCGTTTCCAAACTTTGAACTAGGTTTCACTGGTTTACTCTATCTATACTAGACGAAAAACAAACGAACGAGAGGGCTGTCGTGCAATTTAATACAACGAGATATATTCAGGGATCTCGTCTTATAGACCCGTTGGCGATCCCGATAGTACACCATCCCCATCTAACACACTTCTTCATTTCCCCTCCCTCTTCCCCCC
The DNA here is from genome assembly GCF_932276165.1 of Plutella xylostella. NCBI lineage: Eukaryota > Metazoa > Arthropoda > Insecta > Lepidoptera > Plutellidae > Plutella > Plutella xylostella. The sequence continues at coordinate 6,774,025 of NC_064000.1, read as the reverse complement.
CCCCCCCCCCCTCATAGTAAAGCAAACTGCAGCAGTATGACGGTGTAGGTGGCGACCAGGCCGAGCAGCTGCAGCATGCTCCGCGGCTCCACGGGGAACAGCCCGCAGCCCGACACCTTGCGGAAGCGGAACTGTGTCAGTCGGAGCAGGTTCTTGCTGATGTGAAAGAAAGAAAGAAAGAAAGGAAATATAGGTACTTTATTGCCACAGACGAAATGGTGTGCAGGTGCTTCACTGGAATGGGATAGAAACACCTAAACGTGACGTCTTACAGCGTTTGTCCACCGCGGCCGTCACTGTCACGTCAACGCAACGAACGAACGAACGAGAGAGCTATCGTGCAATCGGCACGTTTAATAACTACAACGAGATGTATTTGGGGATCGCGCATCAGCGCTTCCAAATTTCGTTTTTCGTCTTACAGACCTCTTGGCGATCCCGATGATAGTACACCATCCCCATCTAAACACACTTCATTTCCCCTCTTTCCCCCACCTCACAGCAAAGCAAATTGCAGCAGTATGACAGTGTAGGTGGCGACGAGGCCGAGCAGCCGCAGCATGCTCCGCGGCTCCACGGGGAACAGCCCGCAGCCCGACACCTTGCGGAAGCGGAACTGCGCCAGACGGAGCAGGTTCTTGCTGACGTGCTGGTGCTTCACTGGTATGAGAGAGAGAAATATATGTAAAACGTGACGTCTTACTGCTAGTTTTAATAACTCTATCTATCGATAGCTGACAAGTAGGTACTATCATACGACTTTGCCACATAAAAAGTTGCATTCTGTTAAAATCGTATGAAAGTAACTATCAGCTATCGATTGACAGAGTTATTGAAACTGGCAGTAGAGCGTTTGTCCACCGCCGCCGTCATCGTCACGTCACAGAGACCGAGATTATTTCAGGCCGAGTTTAATATGACTTGTGGGCGAAGTGACAGATGTGCGGTGGACACCGGCGTTGTCATCTCGTTCTCGGTGACGGCGGCGGTGGACAAACGCTCTTAGCTTGGAAGAACAAAAGGAATAGATTTTTCTTTTCCATGTTTTCCTTCGCCGTATTAACGATGACATGCATTGTTCATAAAATCCGTCTCCTGTTTCTTTTGCACTTAACTGAGTGTACATTTCTTTTGTACTTCCAGCCACTACGACGTCTCGTTTTACGTTTAAAAGCTTTTTTTGCTTACAATAAGTTTCTATGGAGAAGGGCTAAATAGAGAAGCACTGATACTTTCTATTCAATGACGATCTATAAATTCTTACATTACTTGTATACTTATGTATAGATCTGACAAAGCGATCGGTACTCAAAAATTGTAGATCGCTTAAGTATAATGTTGAAAATGATGTCGATTCTGAAGGCATACATTCTAACTTAAGCGCAGTCATAGCCTTAAATTATTTATTTAAAATTCGTCTCAATGTCAGTGTAAATCTAGTTTTCCACTGGCACTTTTTTGGTTTGACATTGTTAAAATTTTAATTCACAATCAACTAATTAATTAATTATTGTAGAAAGACAGAACAAGCTTGCTTGCGTTGGGGTCCAGCAACCCGCACTAGGCATGCGTGGTGGACTATTCCTATACCCCTCCTTCGTTGGAAGGAGACCCGAGCCCCTGCAGTGGGGACGTGATGGGTCGTGATAATGATCATGACTGTAGAAAGAGACAGGCTGTACAAACTCACAGTTCCCCTGCCCCCGCTTCAGGTCCAAGCACAGGGTCCTCAGCTCTCTGACGGCCTCGTACAGCCGACCACAGTGGTAGCTCAGGAACCCGCACAGAGACCACTTGAGGAACACCAGCACCATCGTGAATATGGCGTGGGTCATCTGGAAGAAAAGTTGCAGCAATCAGCATACCAAGTCTGGGTCTTTTTAATATGGTGCGGATTTCATAAAGCATGCGGGATCGCACGCCATTTCCCCGCGTCCCGCGTGCGTTTTCCACGCATTTCTTTAAATACTTGTATGAAAAGAACACTTGAGGGTGTCACGCGTGCGGGGCGATCCCGCGTGCATGATGAAATCCGCACGATATTAAAAACAGCCATATAGTGAGTGTCTTTGCGCTCAATGCTAGACATGCTGTGGGCTGGATTAGACGTCCCGTAGTGCGGTATATGCTAAATAAAAGAAATTATGATGAAATAAGCTATTTACGCGGGCTTCACTTTTAAAAGTTTTATACCGGTGGGAATTCTATTCTATGATCTTCCAAGAATAACAAGTACTTGTACGGCAGTGGCACGGCAACGTAGGTATATACCTACGCTCTTAACAAGAATATTGTATGAACTGACCTTAGTATTCTTGTTGTCTATAAACAAACAGGTCTTTACTAATAACATCGTCAGGAGAAAAACTTTCATGAAGTATATTAGTATCTGAAACAAATAGTAGGTACTTAAGTATATTCATATAGGTACTTAATTATTTTTTGACTGGAATGGAAATTTAATTATGGTTCACTTATTAACTATAATACCATGGCATTGACGTCGATTCTGAAGGCATCAATTCTAATTTTAGTGCTGTCAAAATCTTAAATTCTGTGTTTAAAATTTGACTCTATCAGATATACAAAAACACATAATAATATAAGTAACATAAATAGAGATACATGAAAATTTAAAGTCAGAAACAAAATTCATTAGACTCATACGAACCACAAGTCGGTAAACTGTTTGAAATAAGTCATAAACATGTAAAATCATCTTGAAAATGTGAACAAAATCGCACTCCACCTTGTCACAACCATCTAAATTATTACACGATTTAACTTTATCAACCAAACTGTCCACTAGAGAGGTGATAATCCGTATGATGGTGGCAGCGTATATTATTTGCGCATCGAATACAACTAGAGTACCATGATAGCCATTCTGCCGCAGAAAATGGTCAAACGCGCAATACAAAAAATGGGCAATATACGTTGTAACGAACACTGAAACGAGAAACCAGTTCTCTTTAGCCATTCTGGAATACACACTTTCGTCGTATTTTAAACAACAGACCACTTTTTGGATTTCCTTCAACAAATTCACATTAATTTTACCGGTGACTATGTTTGATATTATTAGAACTATGTACGCGAATATACACCCTATTCTGTATATAACGTTGACTGCTACAAACGCGTTGTCGTATTTAAGTTGCATAAAAGTTATAACAAAAAAGAAGGACAAAAAGAATTTTGACAATACAGATACTGTGTAGTATAAAGGCCCATGAGGGGTGATAAAGTTATCTTGCGTTCTATAACTGGACATAATAAAAATCGATTGAATAAAATTCATAGGTTGCAAAGCTTTTCGTAAGCCGCTCGATATAAAATTGTCCATTAAATATTCTATGTTTGTTATCCTAGCCATTATTGTTGGCTCTTCAAATTCTAAAGAAATGAAATGTGGCAAATGAATTTGTAATTTATTAGTGAAATTAAGTCTCGTCAAAGAAGCGTCCGATGTCAAAAAAATAATGAATTAAAATATACAAACGCATAAAAAACCATTTGTAAATTGCTTCGGTAAGACTGGGTACTAATTTATTTAGTTTTTTACTGACATGGATTGATTGAAGAGTGACTTCAGATACATTAAGTAAATTACAACAAAAACACACCACAACAACCGCTCATTCAAAACGCATAGGACCTTTATTTTATCTGCACCATGCATCGTGATGCACAAAGAATTCCTAATTTTTACACGATTCCTAGAATACGTATTTATGTAAATGTACAATGTATGTATAATGGATAATAAATGGAAAACTACGTAAGTATATTAGGCCACCAATTAATACACAATTTCAATACAATGGAAAGTGCCCAAAAGTGAATTAAGTAATTTATTACATTTTATAATAGCACCTTGCTTTCAGCTCACACAGTTTTTGTGGGAGAGAAGAAAGTCCGTTTTCAAGGGGTAAACCTCACCAGAAACATGAGCAAGTAACTTTATTGATGCCTCTATTTATACTCTAAAGACCCTACTAGAGAAATATTGATATACTTACTTACTTACTTCTGCCATTAAATTTAATAATTGCACATATATTATTATTAAAATAATATGATATGTGTTTCAGCTACTCGTCCAGAGATGGCGCTATATTACCGACATCCGAAAACGAGTTTCTTATTTTTCGTGATGTGCCTACCTTTATTTACTGTACGAGATGGGAAATCCACGGTTTCCGAATGTATAAACTATAAACCCTGCACAACGAGTGCCATCAATCATCACCTATCACCGCCCGATCTTCTTCTTAGCTTGTAGGTGCAAGCACTAGAGGTGGGCCTGAGCTTTGTCACCGTGGTTAAAGGATGATTATAGCAATATCTACCCGACAGCCTTTTGCATCCTCCAGCTAGGTATGGAGATAGAGTCAGACACATACATACATAATTTAATATTTTTTTTATAAATACGCCATTTCTCGTGAATCAACTTTCTTTTGGTACAATCGGGGAATGAATATTTTTTAAAGAGGCGTGTTCATTGCATGAAGCAAAACCTAAACACAATAATACCTCGAATATAGTAATATACAAGTAGCTAATGTAACTCGTTTACCTACGAAAATTATTTTTGGCCATAAGTCCGCCTTTGCATACTATTAGTTATTTTTTTATTTTTGCTTAATATTTGTAGGTACTACTGTAATACTGTGTGTGCAACAAAGTGTTGATAAATAAATTCAATTTATATTTATTTTAATTTAAATTTATATTTTAAGCTTGCAATGTGCATGTGCCGTGATACCTAAGTATAGATAGGTACTTATTAAAATAATTCATATTATGAATTGTTGAATGTTCTATAAGTATTATTATTATGTCTGCTCTGTCTCGGGAAAAACGTAGGAAGATTATTTATTAAACATGGCGTTTAGTAGCTGACACCTTGGACCATAGAACAACGCGGACTCAGGAGTACCAATGCCTTGGATTATGAAAGAAAATAAGGTATAAATATTTTATAGTATTTTTATTACAAGTTTAGTATACTTAACTAGTTATTAAAACAGAGAAAAAAAATATTATTATAAAAGTAACCGATCAAAGAAAAATCGGTAAAAAATTTAATACATATAAATAAAATATTATTGTATTGTTCTTTACTGAATAGGTAAGTACTAATAATATAAATTTTGGTAGGACTCCTCCTTCAAATGTTGTCGCTTTTTGATTAAGTCCTACGTTTAATATACTTAATTTAGGTCCACAGTTACTTTCGTATTAATTCACGTTATAACATGGAATGGACCCTTAATTTCATATATAAATGTAATCTTTGCCTAACCAAAATTGATTACCACATAGTATAAAGGCCGATTTACACACTGTTTAGTGTGAGTGTTTAGTAGACGTACATTGCTGGGCTTGTTGTATTATAAAGTAAGTATTTGCAAAACTTTTGCATCTGCCATACTCACCAATGTACGTCTCCTCGCATACTATTCGCACTCGCACAGTGTATGAATTATCCTTAAAACAAAGTCACTTTCTCGTCCCTTTTTATGCTTAAATCTTGAAAACAACGCAACGCATTTTGATGTGTTTTTTTTAAAAAGAGAGTGATTCAAGAGGAAGGTTTATGTGTAATAACATCACCGTTTTTCTGTCTTGTATTTAGCATCAGCATTGCACCCGTGCGAAGCCGGGGAGGGTCGCTAGTTTATTAATAATATAAAGTTTGGTCCCCAACAGTACCTATGTTCTACCATAAAATTAAACTTGTTTGCGCGCCATCTAGCGCGGGGTAGCGGTACTGCATGGGAGCGGGAACATGGCTGGGACCCTTAAAAATTTAACACGTTCAATGCCGCACTGAAGCCGTCCCCTACATGTATTGATTTTATTTACCATCAACGTGAACTTCGTGCTTTTGCACCTAATCCCCTTCTGTCAAATTTAATATAGGCTATTTTATAGATGAACAAATGTATTTAACCTAACTTCAATCTAACCTTAAAACTTATGTTTACCGCAGACAACGCAATCTATGCACAGAAAGAGAAAAACTCGATAGGCCTATTCTTAAGAAAAATGCATATTTTCCCTGGAAAACGTACGCTATATGTGTAAAAATTTGTCCAAACTATAGTGAAAGATTATGAAAGTGCTCAGTGTGTGAGTGTGTTTTAAGTGATATCAGTGAAAATGCCTAAAAGGATCCCTTTTCACGTAGTGTATGCGACTAGTAAGTAAAACCTCCTTTTATTTAGACTAGGTTACGTTCGATTCTAACCTAAAAAGCTGCAGCTTTAAAGTAGAAAAAATGTCTCTATAATGTCTTTTACTTAAAGAAACTACTTATTTTGTGTAACGTTTTTATTTTCACTAATAAACATGCACAATATATAATGCTATGCGATTTTTCCTTTTTTGTAAGTAAACAAAGGGTTACTCATAAAAATAAAATCATATTAGCTCATTTTGATCATCAATTTAATATTACTTATATGTCCCCAATACAACGCCAATAGTTTCCAGATTTGCTAACATAACTGAATAAAAGAAAAATAACTAAAATTGACAAATAAAACGCACTCTCCAGTTTTAGACCTTAACTCAATGCACTAACTTATATAATTGCAAAACACAAAAACATAACCAACAAAAGCTGCTTAAGGGTTGTATAAATAATGTTTTAATCGTAAATGTATATGTAGGAAGAGGAATGAAGTAATAAAATACGACCTCCTTGATTGGCGACACGCAACGGTCTGAATTCAGCTGCATACGGCGCTGATACGATCAGAGATAACAACTTTACTGACTTACCATAATATCTAGATTTACACTCAGGTAAAAGGGATGCTTAGTGCTGTCAAAGAAATTAGGTGTACCTAATAAATAAACATTACTTGGTCAACTACACTAAGGGGCAATGAAAAAGTTCCACTCACAAAATGTCGACACCAAACGACCCCAATTTTTTTAAACATTTAAGTTAAATTTTAGCAAAATATTACCGTTTTTAGTTGGTAATATACTGATGCTCTGTTAAATGTACTTCAATGTTGCAGAAGACGGCATTAAGCTAGCCTTTTCCGTTTAGAAGTAATTTGGTGCTTTTCTCAGTGGAACCTTTTCATTGCCCGTGAGTATTACCTATCTAGACCCAAGTTAAACGGATGTTAGCGATGTCACAGAAACTACCTATGTGTGGATAAAATACACACACGGGCAATGAAAAAGAAATTCACCAAATTACTCCGAAACGGAATAAAAATAACTTAATGATGCCTTCTGCAATATTTGAGTAAGGACATTTAATGGCGCATCAGAATGTTACCAACTAAAATGCTACCACACACAAGAGTGTATATCTGATGGCTGTTAAGATTTATAATGCTCTACCAAAGGAAATTACGTCTTTAGCAGTGGGACGATTCAAACAGGCACTGTCCACATGGCTAATAAATAAATGCTATTATAATCTAGATGATTTTTTTAATGATAAATAATATTTATTTTATCTTGACATGTTTTAATTTTAAGCTTTATTTCTACTATTTTTTGATGCCAGATTCAATGTATAATAATATAATATATTTGTTTTGTTTTATTTGTGCCATTATAATTATTTAAACTATTTTTTTTTGCATGTTATTGTTTAAAAAATAATGTCATTTGAAATTAATAATGTAACCATCTTTATGTTTATTTATATTTTTTTAATATTATGATTTTTAAATTTTGATATTGTACGCTTTGTTTAAAGCAGATTGTGCCTGTTCGTCTTTTGTATACTTTATACATTCGGCTGTCCAATTTCAAAACACAGTAAGCGCCAACTTTAAAAAAAAACGGGTCTTTGATTTATACATTATTTTAGGCGATTCCGCACATTCCTGCATTGTCAGAATATCAAAAAACGGCTTAGAAACGAAAATAAAATTTCTAAAAACCTAGTAACTCCACCCTGCGAAATCAAAAATGCCACGAAAACCATTTTAAAACACAGTAAGAGCCATCAACCATTTTAAAACACAGTAAGTGAAAATGACTTACTAGGTTTTAAAATTGTCAATGGCGCTTACTAGGTTTTGAAATGGTCAGCAAAGGTCAATTTTTGCACGTTAATTTTAGTAAGTCACAAATCTCTCTCTCTCTCTCTCTCTCAGCCTTCCGTAGTCCACTGTTGGACATAGGCCTCTCCTAACGATCGCCACCCCAAACGGTCACCCGCCATCTGCATCCAGCGGCTTCCCGCTACCTTCCGCAGATCATCAGACCAACGGGTTGGGGGGCGACCGACACGCCGTTTGCCGACACGGGGTCTCCACTCCAGAACCTTTCTACTCCAGCGGTCGTCGGCTCTGCGGGCTACGTGGCCAGCCCATTGCCATTTCAGCGTGCTAATCCTTTTGGCTATGTCGGTAACTTTAGTTCTCCTGCGGATTTCTTCATTACGAATCCTATCTCGCAGGGACACGCCTAACATAGCCCTTTCCATAGCACGCTGAGCAACTCTGAGCTTGTGGATAAGCCCTTTGGTGAAGCACCACGTCTCGGCTCCGTAAGTCATCACTGGCAACACGCACTGATTGAAAACTTTTGTTTTCAGACACTGAGGTATGTTTTCAGTGAAGATGTGTCGTAATTTCCCGAACGCTGCCCATCCGAGTTGGATTCTACGAGCTACCTCTTTATCGAAGTTGGATTTACCTAATCGGATCACTTGTCCTAGGTAGGGATACTGATCAACAACTTCGATGGTGACACCTCCTACAGTTACGGGCGATGATGAAACATGTTCGTTCGACATGACCTTTGTCTTGTCCATGTTCATTTTCAGCCCAACTTGTTTAGAGGCATCATTGAGGTCTGTGAGCATTTCGCCCAACTCCTCCAGCGTTTCCGCCATAATAACTATGTCATCAGCAAATCGTAGATGAGAGATATATTCGCCATTGACGTTAATGCCCAGTCTTTTCCACTCTACAAGCTTAAAAACATCTTCCAGTGCACAGGTGAACAGTTTCGGAGAAATAACATCTCCCTGTCTCACGCCCCTTTGCAACTGGATCGGTTTTGTGCTATGTTCGTGTAATCGAACTGACATTGTGGCAGCATTGTACATACATCTCAACACCTCGATATAGCGATAGTCTATATGGCACCGCTGAAGGGATTGAAGCATCGCCCAGAGCTCAATAGAATCAAAGGCTTTCTCATAGTCCACAAACGCTAGACATAAAGGTAGATTATACTCCTCGGTCTTCTGTATAACCTGCCGAAGCGTGTGTATGTGATCTATGGTACTATAGCCTTTTCGGAACCCGGCTTGTTCGGGTGGCTGGAAGTCGTCGAGTCTTTGCTCGAGACGATTCGTAATAACTCTCGAAAACAGCTTGTACACATGGCTCAGAAGTGCAATGGGTCTATAATTCTTCAATAGGGCTTTGTTGCCTTTCTTGAAGAACAAAGTCACTACACTTCTGCTCCATGCCTCCGGGCTTGTGCCTTCGAGTATGACGGAATTAAACAGCCTCCGAAGTGCTATTAAAATCGGTCTACCGCCGGCTTTCAGAAGTTCTGTCGTTATTCCATCATCTCCCGGAGCTTTGTTGTTTTTTAGCTGTTTGAGAGTCACAAATGGCATACATTATTACTAACACTATTTTCGAAAAAATATCAGATATTTCAGAACCTGTATCTTTGAACCAATGAGACCTAGAGAGGTAAATTAAAAGTAGAACATAAGAAAATTTTGTCTTCTTTATAAAAGCCATAGAGACCTTTCTCGTCAGAACCTTTCTACTAGCCCTATTTTGCATAAACCAAAAAAAACTCAAACATTGTAAACTAATTTTAGCTCAAAATTTAGGAAATATTGTCTAATTTAAGGCAGCCATAAATAATGTTCGTGTCAGACATGCCTTCTTAATATGGCGATTTGGTTCATTTAGATAAAACTTAAAAATATGCCGGTATTTCAGCTATTAGTTAGTGCGGTCGTGTAAAAATGCTGCAAAATTTGATTTATATTATGTGAAGGATCCAAAACATATAAAAAAATAAAAAAACATATAAATTATTACGTTATTATTGCAATTTCAATATACTTTACTTGTCTTAAATTACACAATAATGGCTCTTACTAGGTTATAAAATGGTCAGTGAGGGCGGTTTTAGGGTGAGAAAACCATTTAAAACCTAGTTATTGTTTTCTTTTGTGCATTACAGCAACAATATTAGTCATATTTAAATGAAATAGTATTGTATGTAAAGCCTAGGTTCTGCCGGTTCTTTTAAGCTTACATTCGTTTAGATATGTATCATAGTTTTACCAGGGCATTGAAATGAAGGGACAAAAACGTTTTTTGGCTCTCCTGAACATTTTGTCTCTTGGCTGTTACTGTGTTTTGAAATTGGACAGCCGCATTGTATACTTGTCTAACACCTGCAACTCACCTGTGACCACAATCGCAATAAATATATGGTTTCAATGGTTTCAATGGTAAAAACGCAAATATTTTATTCAATTTTCCCTTTAAATGTTTAAGAAAATTGGGTCCATTTGTTGTTTATGCATTTTGTAAGCGGAACTGTTTTTTTCGGGAGTGTACAATCGGCTGTGCCATTTCAAAACCTAGTAAGCGCCAACTTTAAAAAAACGGGTCTTTGATTTATACATTATTTTAGGCGATTGCGCACAAAACTGCATTGTCAGAATATCAGATAACCGCTTAGAAACGAAAATAAAAATTCTAAAAACCTAGTAACTCCACCCTGCGATATCAAAAATGCCACGAAAGCCATTTTAAAACATAGTAAGAGCCACCAACCATTTTAAAACATAGTAAGTGAAAATGACTTACTGTGTTTTAAAATGGTCAATGGCTAATACTAGGTTTTGAAATGGTCAGCAAATGTCAATTTTCGCCCGTTAATTTTAGTAAGTCACAAATGGCATACTAATTACTAACACTTTTTTCGAAAAAAATATCAGATATTTCAGAACCTGTATCTTTGAACCAATGAGACCTAGAGAGTTGAATTAAAAGTAGAACATAAGGAAATTTTGTCTTCTTTATAAAAGCCATAGAGATCTTTCTCGTCAGAACATTTCTACTAGCCCTATTTTGCATAAACCAAAAAACTCAAACATAGTAAACTTATTTTAGCTCAAAGTTTAGGAAATAATTGTATAATTTAACGAAGCCATAAATAATGTTCATGTCAGACATGCCTTCTTAATATGGCGATTTAGTTAATTTAGATAAAACAAAAAAACAAACTTAAAAATATGCCGGTATTTCAGCTATTACTTATAGTGCGGTCGTGTAAAAGTGCTGCAAAATTTTATTTATATTATGTGAAGGATCCCAAATATATAAAAAAATAAAAAAAATTATTGCAATTTCAATATACTTAACTTGTCTTAAATTACACAATAATGGCTCTTACTAGGTTATGAAATGGTCAGTGAGGGCGGTTTTAGGGTGAGAAAACCATTTAAAACCTAGTTAGTGTTTTCTTTTGTGCATTACAGCAACAATATTAGTCATATTTAAATGAAATAGTATTTTACGTAAAGCCTAAGTTCTGCCGCTTCTTTTAAGCTTACATTCGTTCAGATATGTATCATAGTTTTACCAGGGCATTGAAATGAAGGGAAAAAACGTTTTTTGACTCTGCTGAAAATTTTGTCTCTTGGCGGTTACTATGTTTTGAAATGGCACAGCCGCAATGTATAGTATACCTAAATATTACTTGGCTAACACATTTGAATCTTCAAGTGAAACATAACTCGCAGATGACAGATTCTGTGCAGCGATTATAAGATTCGAAACGTTGCGTATCGTCGACTGTCACTGTCAAAATGTAAGGCAAATGACAATGGGCGTTTTGGGACCTATGTCCAATAAAGATGAGACATACATCGTTGGATAGCTCTTTTCAAGTGAGCAAAAAAGTATTATGACGACAAATCTGTATAAGTTGTCCATTTTGAAATATATTCGTCGGAAGGAAGTATTTTTCTATGGCATTGCACTCTCTCTTCTGATGACAGTTAGAGCGTAATACACGTAAACACGTATTATTGAAATTGGAGAAATTACTTTCAACTGGTTTTATTTACTGAGATAATAAACAAATATATTATTATATGAAATATGATCATTTTGTTATAAAAAATAAAAATGAATGTGAAAAACTAACAAAAACATTAAAATTACAGAAATAAAATATAAAAGCTTTCAAGGTACGATTATTCTAATTGGACAGTAATAGGGCGTGCAAAACCGGAAGGTTTTCAAAACCGGTTTTGAATTTTCGGTTTTTAGCCTCAAAACCGGGTAACCGGTTTTTCACCGGTTTTGATATTACTTAAATATTTTTTGTCATACAGTACTAATTAAACAAGGAACCCATATTCTTAGATAGAGATATCCACAAAACATACGAATAAAACATTTTTTATGATATACTTACCTATTTTTAATCAACCATATGACAAATTAATAATTTAGTGAACAGGAAAAAAAGTTAAATAAGAATTATCATAGTACTTACTGTTATCACATCTAAAAAAAGTGTGTGGCACCATAATGGTGTTTTTATATCGTTCTGTTATCATCAATAATTGTATATTTTAAACATACAGGCAGATTTTGAAAAAAAAACATTTATCGTCTGATTCTTACGACCACTCTATAGTAGCAGTAAGATGATGAATGTTTTTTTGATGTATTACAGATTTGTTCATATCAACGCAACGAAAGAAAGCCTAACTCATTGATGGACACGACTGCATTTGATTTGACGTCCTCAACACTTCATGAAAAATTCCATAACGTCGAATGCAGTCCCCGCACTTGGCCTAATTATATTTTCAACAACGGTCAATGCAGTCCTGTTTTACCTAGAGTTAGTATGAAGACCACCTTGTTGTGCTTTATTGGGCCAGATTTCAACGTTATAATTATGTGCACCCAGAGTACTTTTTTTTCACACAGCAATAAGTTTTCATACAGCAAAAAATGTGAACTCACACGCACACATCGGTCACTGACGTCGTGTTTGCTTTACTGCGCCTAGGCAGAGTGCCGGCATGTGCACCAGAAAATCGTCACTCAATTTCCATACAATATTTTAGTTCTTTTTTATGAGTTTCAGCATTAATCTAGTGTCCATCAGTGTGCCAACCGATATACAAATTCTTTTATTTTTAGAGTTTATGGGTTCAACTTCTAATGTATGTAAAAAAGTATATAAAAATACGATCAAAATCGGTGAAAACCCGGTTTTCGGTTTCCGGTTTTGAACTCTCAAAACCGGTTATGAAAAACCGTGATATATTGTCCGGTTAACCGGTTTTCCGGTTAACCGGTTAACCGGTTTTGCACGCCCTAGTCACAGTAAATCAAGACTAGCGCTTCCGTTATTCATATTCTGCAAAAAAATACCTTTTCAACGACGTATCACTCATTTCTATTGGTGCTGGTCCCAGCTTCCATATATTGGTGCCCATCATCATTTGTTAGTTCCAAAAGAGACATTTGTTTTTTCCATGTTAGGGGGAATTTCACCAAACGCTAAACATATTTAGTAGCCTGTCATACATCTGTCAGTTAGTACAAAATGTATTTAAAATTTGATTTAAATACTGTTTTATATACATTCTGTGTAAAAAGTATCGGGACTTTGTTGACAAAATGTTTGTTATTCATCCAAATTTATTTTATTACCTTCAAAGTATGCTCTTTTAGAATCGATACATATATGCCAACAAATTATCCAATCATCACAATATTTTTTATACGCTGTTTCCAGAGTTCTGTTTAGTACTCAGAATAAAGTCCTGATACTTTTTACACAGAGTAGTACGTTTAGCGTTTGGTAAAAGTGACCCTTAGTGTGGTTTTGAAAATAGTATCGAATCCTGTGACCGCACCTCTGTACCTCAAAGATAAATAGAAATAAGTCCACTTTTTATGTTTTTTTTACAATACTAGTTTTTAGATATTCTTGAAATCTTACTGAAAAAATAGTTATTGATGTTTATCTCTGAGATACAGAATTTGTCTCCTATAATACATAATTTATTTGAAACTCAGTTTTCACCCCTTCAGTAAATGATTTTTTGTGATCTCACAAAGGAGAATGGCCATTTCTGTATGGAGCCATGACCCGCCAGAGCAGTCATTTATGAAACATATTACTGATGTGTAGCCCATGACTACAGTATATCCTGGTGTAAACTTTATTATTATGAGGCATGGGAGAACGAAGATATAGGTGCTGAAAGATCAAGTCTTTGTACTTAGAGTAGATGTTTCCCCCATACTAAGTTTTTTTTAAACGTGATTTAGATATTTTTAAATATTTTCCCCTCATTAAGAACACTTTTAACATTGAATAAAAATAGGTTTGGTTAGTGGCTGCGGGTCAGATTTGAACATTCTCATTTAATTCGGAGTTCCTAGAGCAAGCGGTTTTGGCTGTGCGTTGAATCTCAGTCATTTTGGTCAAAGGATTTTATATGTATAGATAGAAGATTGACTTGTGTCTGGTGACTTGCACCAAATATTAAAACAAAATTATATCTATTGATGTCCAACAAACACGGTGAGTAACAAACACTGCCTAAGCAAGAGAGCAATAGATTTAATTTCGTTTAAATGATTTGGGCAAGCCCTTTAATTTGTTTACCGTCTGAGTATTGACATTCAAAATTAGGATGATTTAAAAAAAATAATCATCATTTGTTTATATTTGCTATACTTATACATAATATATGATTTCTGCGGTTTAAGCCCATTTACATGAAAATTCTCTGTCTATGTATGTAGTTAGTTACTTTTGACTTTAAAGATCCGTAGCAAAATTTTCAGGAAATCTTATCTGATCTATCTTTCTTTCTCTACTGAGTTGTGAGAATTACTTGCTAAATAGAGGTGATATAAAATGACATCCATTTCTACATCGGTATTTATAAGCTCGACAACTTCGTGCGCGACCCTCCTTGCGGGGTGACAGACGCGGAGGGGACGAGGTACCCAAGACGACAGCGGGTAGCGGAAGAGGTAAAGGGGAAGGACAACGCGTGCACTGCACGTCATTATTACGGCAGTCTCGGCCGAGCAGTCGAGGCGGCCACATGTGTTGTAAAATCTGTCATAATCTGAGTTCGACGCACAAGAGACCACTAATCCCGAGACCATTAGTCTTCGGATGAGTGTTGAGGCCAGAACCGCCACAATCCTTGGAATATGTACCTTTAAAATTTTAATAATCATATTATTATTATCTATGATTCGTCAATAAAATAACGTCAAAAACCACAAATCGTATATTTTCGCAAAAAGATTAAATCGCATTATAAAACTATGTCGGAGTTCAAGAAGATTTTGAGTTTACCTTGCTTTATAATTAGGTTTACTAAATTAATCGAAACGTCAAATTGTCACTTGAAATGTTGGCAGTTTGGGTGGAATCTGTGGACGGTGCATATAAAAAAATAAAAAGGTAAGGTAGGTAGTCGGTTGAGCAGGGACGGACTGTCATTCTGATTTAAATTATTGAACGGGTCGGTTGTGCACTTTCCGCAGGAATCACCACGTTTCGCTTTCAAAGTTAATCCAACTGTATCAAGGGCATCCTCGTGTATTTTGTAAGATTGATCGGTAATTCCGAATAAATCGAGTGAGTACTACCTATCTGTGCCTTTATTTCTGGGGTGTGATGATGAATGGCAATACCAACGACCTGGCTGATCGAATCATGGACCAACCACTGCTAGTTCGTGCCCACTCCCCGACAACTATATAATCTTCGGGGGTTTTCTGTAGAACCGTGAGCCGAATCTTGGTTTGGCCGAGGTTTGGTAGAATGCAAAATCTGCTTACTCCCGAGTAACTGGTAGTTTACTCGTGAGTAAAAAGTTACTCGAGCTTGGTCGAATCCACCCTAAATAATGAAACTAGTTTTAAGAACCTTTTTATTGATCAACATAATTTACTCTTACATTACGTCACAAATAGTGACACGTTATCGCGAGATTTATCCGGGCACACTTTTCTCCGTGTGTACTCGTATTCTAAAATGTCGTGCTACCTCGCCCCCGCCACTTCTTTCACCCCGCAAGGAGGGTCGCGCACGAAGTTGTCAAGCTATAGTTTTTTTTCTGCCAAAATTAAACACTTCCGTCTTTGTAACTTTAATATACCTAATAACATAATTATTATGATGAGAACCGTTAGGTGAGAATGAATTGATTCATTGTAGAATAAAATTTATTTACAAACTAGCTGTTCCCGCTAGCTCCTAGTCTTAAAAAGTTTTCGCCTTCTCGGGAATATATATGAAAATATGCCTTTCAAATAAAAATCAAATATTATTTTTAATAATCTTTGTTATTTCAGAATTATGCCTCTATCAATATTTTTGATTATATAATTCATTTTTGAGCGAGTAAATAATTGTTGAAAAGTACAAAAAAACTTCGGTAACTTTAAATCTTTGAAACGTGACGGATTTTCTTAGAGCGGATGTGACGATAAATGTCAATCTCAGAATAATCTATGCCCATAGAACTGAGCGTCGGCGCGACTGGCGAGACTCATTATTATGAGCCGTGAAACGTTAGTGATGACGTCACACTTCTTCACACAAAGTTTTGGGCGTTTATACTGGACGTGTCGGTTATAAATTTTTGTTTCTTTATAATACCTTAAATAACTTTTTTTGGCGTTGAATTTTTTTACTATAATATAGCAATGTAAAACTATTGAATAAGAATATAAAAAAATACATGCATATTCCCTAAAGTTAGTCACTATAGGACGCGACTGAAAACTTTCAGTCAGGGGGGTTACTTTCTAAATCAACGAACGAACGAACAAGACTTATTAGTGACTAGCTGTTCCCGCGAGCTTCGCTTCGCCTTAAAAAGTTTTCCCGTGACAATTCTATGATAAAAAATAGCATATGTTCTTTCTCAAGGTCTAGACCATATGTATACCAAATTTCATTCAAATCCGTTTAGTAGTTTTGGCGTGAAAGCGTAACAGAGAGACAGACAGACAGACAGAGTTACTTTCGCATTTATAATATTAAATTATGATAGGATTACGCAATGAGATAGAGCCGTGGTTAACAGTGCGCTCCGAAGCTTCTGAAAAACAAAACTGCAGCGCTAACGACGACTCTATATCGTTGTATTAAGTGTGTCAATTGCGTGACAATTCTAGTTCGTTAGTTCGTCAATTTAGAGAGTGATCTCCTGGTGGATGCCAATGCACCTGTAGCGGTGTAAGGGTGCTTACATAGAGAATCGGGTTTCCTGTATCTACCTGTACCGGTAACCTGATTATGCGAAAACGCTCATGACATTTAAAACTGCGGGAAATGCTCCGTGAGTGAGCGCTTTCGCATAACCAGGTTACTGGTACAGGTACATACAGGGAACCCGATTCTCTATGTAAGCACCCTAACTTGAGGCGCGCACCTTTTCGGTCCTGGACAACACATAACGTTAAATTTGATTAAATAAATAATTTTATCAGTAGCTAGCTGTTGCCCGCGAACTATGCTTCGCCTTTAAATGTTTTCTCGTCAACGACTCCCGAACTACCTACCCAATAACGTGCCATGCTGGTATACATATTACTTTAAAGTTGACAAATACTTGACTAAAAAAGATTTTCAAGACTTCATAGAGCAAAGACTTGTATGGCAATGGCAAAATACTCATTTCAATTTATGTGTTTCGTATGTAGACAGCCAAGTTACGTAATACCCAATAACTTTGTGTTCACTAAGGTATATGCATATCAAATTTCAAGCATCTATCTTACTTTAGTTTAGATTCTTTCATACAATTTTTTTTCCCTCTAACTCCCGTTCCTGTGGGAATTTCGGAATATCCTGTTGTAAATAAGTTTTAAGTTTAATAAGGTACCTGAATGCTAAATTTCAAGCGTGTAACTTAAAGGAAGCTATGCGATATCACATCACATTATAATATGACCCGTATAATTCTGATCAACAATTTTGTTTTAAATCGCATTACGCGGAACGCGCGGAAATATGAAGAGTAGCTTTTACCTATGAGCTTTGCTAAACCCCGTGTTATCAAGCACGCGTGTCTTAGAAAGAACCCCCATGTAAAATTTAGAAATCCTACTATTAAAACTATACTAAGTTTCATACAAACTTTGACACCCCCTTTTACACTGAGGTTGAATTTCGCAAAATCCTGTCTTATTGATCACTTAAGGGGTACACTACATAAATCCGAATTACTTTTTTACGAATATGAAAATAACGATTTTTAAAATTACGAATTTCATAGTTCCGAATAATTCACAATCCCGAATTTCAAGTCTCCGAACAACGAAAATCACGAATAGTTAATAAACGAAATTTCAAACAACATATTTATTAAAATGACGAAAGTCAATTTTCCGAATATTCTTATTTCGATGATTTAAAAGTACGACCTTTTATTATAACGAATTGTTAAAATTACGAATCCCGAAGTTTTAATATTCCGAAAATACAAATTCCCGAATGTATCTTAGTTAACAAGAAATAGTTATTAAGAATAGTGTGTTTATTAACAGCATAATCCGTATACAATTTAACAATTATGTGAATCGCTCCGCTCCGCTTCGCTGCGCTCCGCTTTGTTTTTCGATATCTATGTGCACCTAACACGCTCCTCCTCGCTTTGCTCGTCGTCACACCTATCTTTAGATTTAGGTCCTAAGGTTTTTAAGGTTAATCACCGTAAAATTCCGAGCAATTTTATTGCTTTGTTGTGTTACTTAACAACAAATACTACAAATAGTTTTCTATTTACAATATTTTTACTCTATATTTGAAACGCTCCGCTCCGCTTCGCTGCGCTCCGCTTTGTTTTTCAATATCTATGTGCACCTAACACGCTCCTCCTCGCTTTGCTCGTCGTCGCACCTATCTTTAGGTTTAGGTCCTAAGGTTTTTAAGGTTAAACACCATAAAATTCCGAGCAATTGTTTTGCTCTATATTTGAAACGCTCCGCTCCGCTTCGCTGCGCTCCGCTTCGCTGCGCTCCGCTTTGTTTTTCGATATCTATGTGCACCTAACACGCTCCTCCTCGCTTTGCTCGTCGTCGCACCTATCTTTAGGTTTTGGGTCTAAGGTTTTTAAGACGTTTACGGTTTTTTTGTCAATATCACGAATTATCACATTTTCGATCGGGATTTCAATTTTTCGTGATTATAATAAATCGGTATTTTATTTTTCGTATGCTTAAGTAATCGTATTTTTTAACGTTCGTGTATTTGACAATCGTAATAACAAATCTTCGTGATTTTAATATTCGAAATTATAATTTACGTGATTTTTAGAATTCGACGTTTAAAAAAATCGGTATTGCAATATTTCGTAAATTACATATTCGGTGTTTTCAAATTCGGAAAAAAGTTTTTCGGAATATTTGGGTGTTCCCTCACTTAAGTCCTAAAAGGAATCCCCATGCAAAATTTCAGACTCCTAGCACTTGTGCCGAAGATTTCGTAATGAGTCAGTGTATACGTGACCTTTCGCTTTTATAAATATGGATTAATTACTTACTTTAGATTATGATTATAAGTTCCTTTGTTTTATTATATATTTTTATTTTAAGTAGGTATTATATCATATCAGATATATATAGTCATCCAATAAAGATTTATCTTTATGTTTGTCAACCTTCAATCGTGCACATATTAAGTCGATTCCAAGGAGCGCCACAACACTCTGCCTTCCTACCAGCCAATAGCGGCTACCTGGCTGTTGGTTTAATCGGGGTAAAGGTGACTGACTCTAAAAAAGGGAAAAAAATGCAACTTAACCAAAAGAAAACCTTTCAAAAATCAAAATAGGTATTACAACTTTTGTAAAAACACAAAATATATTTTATCTTTTAGTTCAGTTTTCATAATTTTATTTACAATTAGGTTAGGCTTCATTAGTTAAATGTTAATTTATATTATAACCTTGAATAAAATATATTTAACACAAATAAGTGTGATAGCATCTTCAGACTTTTTAAAGATATCTTTATCCGTTTTGAATATTTAGTGACGGTGCAGATCCACAATCACAAAGACCACAATCATAAAGTCATAATTCCAGTCATAATTCCAAAATTCAAAATACCAATAAACTACATTTTCATAACCCCTCTCGTAACATTTCAAATCAAACTTCCCTCTTCACTCGCTGCAATACAAACAGGACGCAGCCCTGAACTGTGGTATTTAGTCTAGAAAATCAATAGAGCTATCCATCCGGGCCCAGGCAGGGCCCAGGTAACCTAGCGACGCGCTGACGCCCTGGGCGGAATGGAGCGCAGTTTGCTCTGAACTCGTTTTAAAACTCGCTCCGTGTTTATCATGTTACACTGGAAAGCGTTTCCTTTGTGTGTTGCCGTTTTTCACGGAATTGAATTCGTTTTGCTATTTTACTTTGTAAAAGGTTAAAGTTGAATATTTCATAAAGTTTTTATGCAGTATGTTTCTTGTTTTTATTTCATTTATAAAATATTATGTCTCTTTATAACGATTATACGTAGTGCTCGTTTTTGATTAAGTTTTGTAACTACTTATGTACTTCATTATATTTTGTAAAAGTCCAAATAAATAACTATTTAAATGTTGCCGAGTAATTTTATTTTTGACGTTGTTATATAGGAATTATAACTTTTGACTGACGTGAAGCGTCGAAACTCGTGTGTTTCTAAATCAATTTTAACCTTGTTGTAAATTTACAATACGGTCTTTGAATTTAAATAGGTGACCGCTCATGAGTAGTTTATATAAACATAATAACACACCTACCTCGCCCTATATAGACAAATAGCTTACACGACTGTGGAGAATTCTGGTGTAAAATCTATCTTCAATCATACAAAAAATTCATGAGAACATGTAAAGATAGAATCCAGTGGCGTGCTTTGGGAGAGGCCTACGTCTAGCAGTGGAATGCTTAAAGCTGATGATGATGATGAATGAGATATGAGAATAGGTACAAAGAAGAATTGAGAAATCAATTCCCATGTCCAGTAGTAGTCGTGGACACAGGCTTCACGCAAAATTCTGTCCTATAGAATAGAATAAAAAATTATTTCAGACCACGTCCATAAGACATTGTAACAATTCCTTGCCCATGGAGGACTCTCTCTTAATCGACGATATCTACTTGAGAACTCCTCTACATCACTGTTATTCTCTGGTGATGAATCATTTCAGCAAAAGTTAGCTAAAATCCAAAAGCTAAAAGCTAAGCTAAAAGCCTGAGTCACCTTCATTTAGCTTACTATAATATATCATTTTTGCAACCCCCTGTATAAATATAAATACTGGTGCTTAGTTGCATTGTAGTCATATTTGCAATCGCTTAAAGTACCTATTTACGCCGAATGGTTCATATTCAAATGTCCACTATAGAGCTATTCCGAGCTGCAACTTCCCGGGCCCAAGTGGCCATAATTATATTATATATAATAAAAAGAAGAAGAAGAACACAAACACTTTAGGTTTGTTACTGCCCAAGTACTTTCAAACTTTACTTTAAAATAAAACTAATAAGATTTATATCACGCATTGTGTGTAAGATTTGTATCGCACGGCTTTAACCGTCATAGTAAAGTTCATATAACTTTGTGGTAAAATTAATAATAATTTATAGACAATACCATGTACTTACTGGCTATACATACATTGTCTTATTAGGTATGCACGCTCCGGTGTTAGTTGTAACTGCTTACCGGGCCAGATATACTAAGTCGTATTTTTGTATACTACCCTCCTAATATATTAAGCATAATTATGTATAAGAATGTATAACTATGTACACTTAAAACATTTTTCTTTTATTTTAAAGCTAATGAACGACATACTGTTTAGCTTAACTGTCTGATAAATTATATATTTAAGTAACCCTAAATGCTCTAAATGAAAGACTATTTAGTAATTAATATTCGGCTCTTTTTGGTCTGTAATAGTTTATTAGAGATAACTAGCATAGTATATGTTTTGTAATGACTGTTTTTAGCGAAAATAAAGAAAATAAAATAAAATAAAGAAGAAACGTATTTAAAATGGTATTTTAAATTAAATAAATACGTTTTTGTACTGTTGTATGACCGACGTTTCACAGGCGCCAAAATACGTTTAGCGTTTAGTGAAATTCCTCCTTAGTTATTGATTGCGAAAAATCTTTTCCAATGCCAATCTTTGTAGGTACCTACTTGAAATAAGCCCCTATAAAAATGGTGGAGCTTATGATAACGAGCATCTTCACGCATCGGCTTATGTTACTTTATAGCAAGAAAAATTCTAAAAAAATATACAATATACTTATACAAAATTATTCTTTAATTGGGGGATTTTTGATATAGGTATATTTCTCTCTTAATAATAATGAGGGTAACGTATTTTTCAATTATTTGTCTTTACATGCTCAGGTACTTATCATAATTACGTACAAAAATTACAAGTATTCCGACAAAAAAAATTAAATCCACATCAAGAGCATAAATACTTATACAGATCTTGCCCAATTAGATAGGATCTAATACATAAGTATTACTTGAGTATCATTGATTTTTTTTACATGCGTAACAGCTTATAGGATTTTATTTTTAGTACAACAAGGAGGATGAAATGTGAAATCACGTGTTAGTCGTAATTCTCATCACATCACCATCGTCACACACAACCCATCACGTCCCCACTGATGGTGCACGGGTCTCCTTCCAATGAAGGAAGGGTTTTAGGCCGTTGTCGACCACGCTGGCCTAGTGTGGATTGGTGAACTCCAATAAGCGGGTAAGTGGTCAACCCGACTGTCAGATGTTTTCAAAGTGCCCGAAGGCCTTGGACTAGGCTTCACGACTGCTGCCAAAACAACTGGGACCTACGGCTTAACGTGCCGTCCGAAGCACGGAAGCGTCCAGAAAGAAACCACTTGAAATCGGTCACCCATCCGTCAGTGACCGTGCCGAGTGTTGCTTAACTTTAATGATCAGTTACGATCCAGTTATTTGAACTTTTAACCATATTGAATAAAATTTAGAAAAATATGATTTCAATTTATATTTTCAGTTTTGGAATACGTTTATGCTAAAATATCCGTTTACGTGCCTTGAACGGGTTGGGTGGTTTTCGCGGATCACGTATCAACTGTACCTACCTTTTTCATGTATAATTTTAATTTTATTTTATATACTAGTCAGTAAACGACTGATGATACCTAAATAATCATATTGGCTAATGCTTTGACCACGGTCACATACCGTAGCCCAGCTGTTATACATCGACACGCTTAGAACAAGAATGGTATTTGAGCCTTTGTCTTGTATAGGATATGCAATGCCTAAACGTACCCTAAAATAAAATATAAAAATGCAAAAATAACGAATTCACCTCTAAAATATTCATCAACAACCTCAAAGGTCCCAGCGAAAAATCTGGGTCGCATGCAACAGCCGCGCGCAACGCAATACAATTATTGGAAAATTCTACAACTACATTCGAACATTCTAGAATATTGAGAGAACTCAGAACTGCGCATGCACCAGCCCGGGCAAAGCTCTCGCGCCTGTCGCCACAAATGCAGCGATTCTGATTGGCTGTTCCAGCATACGTCACCCGACCGTTAAAGCTTCTGATTGGCTATGCTGCATACGTCATCCGACCGTTGCTATGGCAACGTGGGGGCTGGGCGGCGCTTGGTGTCTGTGTGAGATGCATGTTCTAGGCTGTCGATATATAGCTAGCCTGTCTAGGTATTACAAAGGGGGTAAATCCTGTTTTTCAGAGGGGGTTCAGTTCCGAGAAGTAATATGATTCTGCTGAATTTATTTGTGGGTTTGTTTTGGTGCATAATTTAAAAAATAAATATCAGTATTATTTGTTTAATTTGAAAAAAAACATGGTATTTTTACATAACTTGTTAGTACTGACTACTGACATAAAATATGAGTCAAATTACCTTTACAATATTAATTACGGTTTTTTAGAAATGGACGGGTAGGCAAAAGTGTGTGCACCACTTTCACAAGACATTCTTTTTTATACTTCAAATGTTACGAAACGATGCCTTAAATGGGTATTAAAATATAATTTATGGCCATTTTAGGCTTATGACCATGATGGTAATTATTAATATTGTAGCAACAGGTACTTACTATATAATTTTACATTTACGAAACAAACTTTACGCCTTTTTATATGCATTAAAAAATCTCGCTACATAATCAGTCACCAAAATAAATAGTCTCAACATCAAAAAGAAAAACGCGCATCATTTAATAAGTACTGTTCGCATAACCAAACTTTTTACTCAATCGCTATAATACGCTGACGTAAAGGTACTTACTCACCTACTTAACCCCTCGCACGCCGGCTCTGACCCCAGACACTGATTCAACAAGTGGTTTAGACGTAACTTGGTGTCTCCTTCGTGACTTGAATCGCGTGTTGGATTGCAGTTTCAGGGTGCCTGTAACGGGGGTTCGGTGGATGATGAGTGTTGTTGTAATATTGTGTTTTAAATGGTCGTTTAGGTGTTGTTCAACGTTGTATTTTAAATGGAAACAGTCAAAGTTTCTATGTTTGTTTTTTTTCTAAATGCATAACTAATTATGCAAAAATGCACCATTCTTCCTTCAACACTACATTGTTATTGCCATAAAATTCACGCTTAGCAGGCAATATAGAGATAGACTTATAATCTATACTTGAATAGCAAAGTATAGGTATGATGGCGAAATTACTATCGCATGCCCTGTAATTTCTTCCGATTGAAATAATTAATAGCCACAGAAAGGCACAGTTATCAGGTAGCGTTGTGAGAGTTTTTGAACCGATCAACAAGTGAAAACTAAACTACAAAATGTATGAAGCAGATTCACACCCAAGCAGTCATGTTCTTGCTCAGTGTTATACAAATGCGCGTTCAGTTTTCACTGCTTAATCGGTAATAAATCCCCCACTATCCCCTTCTATCGATTAGAACCGGATAAATGTAAATTAAATGGAAAAATAAAAAACCGGATAAATGTAAAAATAATAATCATTAAATTTAAATTTTATGATAATTTAGCTTTTCGACACAACATTTGATCAACTATTTCT
Organism: Plutella xylostella; assembly: GCF_932276165.1. Lineage (NCBI taxonomy): Eukaryota > Metazoa > Arthropoda > Insecta > Lepidoptera > Plutellidae > Plutella > Plutella xylostella. The sequence goes on along the minus strand of NC_064000.1, from coordinate 6,748,888 downwards.
AGATACTTTTTCCTCGCCGTAATCTAATTATCCTGAAATGCTAGACATTATAGCACCATAAACAATCATTACTCTAGTCATTAAATTCAGTCCTACGACAGGCTCGAGGGAGTGCACCGCTAACTACATTTAAACTAAATTTGTATAACACATTATCATTATCATTATCATTTTCGGCAGTTGATACAGGTAAATATTTTTATTTAACAAGAAGTATAGTACTTACTCAAAAAGAAGTGCTTACTTTAATTGATGATTTTTAATTATTAGTATTAGAAAATAATAATTACTGTGGCCATAAGTAACTATTTTTATCGTTGCACTTTATTATGTTTTTAAGTCTTGTTTTAATGATCTAGGGGATTCCTCCGAGTGCTAGGTAAAACAATGTGATTTGTTAAACAGTATGTTGTAAAAAATTATGTACTACATGTTATTGTCTAAAAATACTTTAGTTCTAGTGGATTATAACTGGCTCAAGCATTACTAATCACACCCGTTCATCCGATTAATTTGTTGTTTTACCAATTTTATAATTTATTTTAGTAATTATAACCGATTACGTAATTACAAAAATAGTGGAACTGGCCCAGTGATACCTAATACACTAACCAAGGTTCCGGCCGCGGGGGGGCGGAGGCTGCGCCCCCCTCCCCCCTCCCCGGCGGCTCCCACGCCTGGGTCTAGCTCGCCCGGGAGACCTAGGCTTCAACACGTACCGATGGCAAATACATTAAGGTAGTGGTCATCATGGAGTATGTTTCATGATGTGATGTTGTTTTTTTGAAAACTTTGCATAATGGTGTGCTTAAACCATATTTATAGTATAGGATACGATTGGGTGGCATTTTGTTAACGTACCTAGATTTGTAAAAATCTGAAACAAAAATGGCTACGTTTTTAATAAAAACGTAAACGTAAATTATGATGTTATGTAGCCTTCATTGTTTAGTTCAATATCTACATTTAAAATTCTTACATAAAAATATCCTAAATTGAAAATTAACTTCTTTATTTAAATTTAAAAACAAAACCATTTTTTCCCCCTTGTCATCTATGTTTAGCCTCCAGTTTGCTACGATCTACTTAAAAAGCAAAAAAAAATACGTACGCTAAACTAAGTTAAGAGCGTACTAAACGGGTTTAACCTGAGTTTATCACTTTGCGGTAAATATCTCCCCTCGGGGTTCTTACTAATTTGTACCACGTCTGTAGCAACATGCTACGAAGCGGCGTAGCAAAACTTCGTAGCCGCTACGGGCTACGCCGTAGTAAGTAGCTTGTTAATAGAAGTGGATAACTTTTTATAATATTATTGGCTTTTGTTTGTTAACAGTACCACTGATCAGCTCATCCTATTTAGACAAAGCTAAAATTAGTTAAAATATAATTTTATTTAAAGAAAAATATGTCTCTTAACACACAAAGCATTACTGATTATGCGATATCAATATTCTTAGGACCGCTGCTAGTTAAGATCCAAAGTCCCTGCCTACCCTTCCGGGAGCCAACCTAATCTAGACCTAACAAAGTCATAATAATATTAAACACAAAAAAAAACCTTAAGAACCACCCCAAAAGGACCCCGACACGGAACAAAGCAAACGTCCCACCCCCCTCCCCCCACAAAGAACATACAAGTAAACATTAATCCGAACACATGCATTTCCTTTACACAACCCTTGTGTTAGTGTGAGATAAATCAGTAATCAATACAGCCATATATTCAGGGATCTATTTTTGGTGCCACCTAGGGCCGGGCCAGGGCTCACGCACACACCCGCACACTGCGCCTGTGCTGCACAGCATAAATAGCGGCTGCATCATAAAATATTATTCAGTCGAAGATATATCATCCCCGAAACATCACTGCCCGACCGAGCAGATTGCACCGGCCCGCCCAGTCTAGCTAGACCCCCGGGACAAAGGGGGTCGCTTGGCGGGCTAGGGCGGTCTGCTTGGTCGGGCAGTGGATGAGAGTTATAGTTTTTCTGGCCGGTTTATCGCGCTTCCACGGTACAGTTCTGTCGGCTTTTCTTTGAGTTTCTTTTTTTTGTAATTTTTCGGGAATTATTTTATTGTCTTGGTTTTTTCTTTGTTCTTTGATTGATATTTTTTTATTCTTATTTCTTTATTAGTGAGTGGAAAAGTGCGTTCCGGTGGCGTTTCCGGAAGATTTGGTAAGTTTTTCTTTATTTTTATAACTGACGATACTGATTTTGGCTAATAATTGTTTTTTTTAATAAAATGAACATTATTATAGTTGAATATATGATACGAGGAAATTAGAGGACAGTATTCAGGCGCTCCTTGAGAGAGGATTAGGATTATTTTCCATGATCATTATAATTTGGTACGTAATTCCAAAATAAGCTGCATACTAATATTGATAAAATGAAAAACTGCCTATTTTTTTTGTAAAAACAAATCTAACATCCATATGAAAAATATATACTAAATTACATATAACGTGTAGCTTACGTTAAACCTTACATTCTATTTTATTTCAATAATTTGCGACCTCTTTGTCTGTACCTCCTCTATAGCATAATAATGTATTTATTACTTGCTAGCTCACAGAAGCTGTCAGAATGTTTTAGGGTAAAAAAAATGCGATTCATATTAAAACATGATATTTAAATGTATGTTTAAGTAATTTTAAAATATAATATTTTATACATTGCTATCTGGAAATATCTCTTTGTCTCTCATCATCACCAGTTTATTATTAATTAAAATTGTAAGAAATAGAAAATTCAGGCACCCATATCAATATCTCTTTGTCCTTAATTTCCCACCAAAAAAAGGGCTAGGTCCCGGAAAAAAGGAAATGGCGGCTCGCGGCCCTATTAATCAATATTGCATAAGCTCGCCCGGGCAGTTGCCAGGGGCCCTGAGGACCTAGGGCGCAGGTGCGTCCTGTATGACCTAGACTAGCCACCCACCGCCCTTCCCCCCTCCCTTCACCCCCTACCAGGAACCACCCGACGCAACGACGCACAAGCGATAGGAAAGCAATTTCTCAGTTCATGGATGCTGCTAATAGAGTGGCGAGTTATTGGTGCTTCAGCGCGCAGCGGTGCACAGCGAATTTGCGATCGTATTGCTTTGTTTTTGCTGAGCTTAGGTCGTTCAATTTAATATGTCCCCTGCATTTGGTGTTAGTTGTAAGGGCGGATGATGGATTCATGAGACTTAGTTTTAGATTATCTCTTGGATTATTTGATAAGACCTTTGTATTCTTTTAGCACGTAATTTTAATTTGTTCTTATTTTTAAAATTTATATGCCTACCAAAAACATTTTGTTGATTTTAGTGCTAACCAAAAAATATTTTTGAGATTTCTACTTCGTAAATTATAATGCAAACCAAAAAATATTTTTGAGATTTTGAAAAATAAAATGTTCTAACTGTATCTTCTCTATACGAACTCATCCAAATCAGGATCAAAGTGGTGTTAAAATCAGTTTAACATACTCGTATAAAAACAAAGCAACAGGTAGATGTTTCACGCATGCGCAGAAGGAGCCAGATACTGGAAGGAGGGTTACTCTATACTGACAAAAAACGAACGAACGAGAGCTGTCGTACAATCGGCACGTTTAATACAACGAGATAGAGTCGTGGCTGGCGCAGCAGCGCTAAGAAACTTCGTTTTTCGTCATATAGAGTGACCCCCCTGTTGCGTTACGTTGCGAACCGTTGCGAATAGAATTTGATGCGGAGCAGGATGAGAATTGGTGTGGTCTGGATACTCTGGATGCATACAAATAATATTATGGATGCGGATGGTTGGACATAGAACATTGAATAATTTACCAATTTGACATTGGACATCGGATATTGGCATTCGATTTTGTACATTACAAACGTTGGACTTTGGGCTTTGGACTTTGGGCTCTGGGCTCTGGGCTCTGGGCTCTGGGCTCTGGGCTCTGGGCTCTGGGCTCTGGGCTCTGGGCTCTGGACTCTGGACTCTGGACTCTGGACTCTGGACTCTAGACTCTGGACTTTGGAGTTTGGACTTTGGACTTTGAACTTTGGACTTTGGACTTTGGACTTTGGACTTTGGACTTTGGACTTTGGACTTTGGACTTTGGACTTTGGACTTTGGACTTTGGACTTTGGACTTTGGACTTTGGACTTTGGACTTTGGACTTTGGACTTTGGACTTTGGACTTTGGACTTTGGACATTGGACATTGGACTTTGGACATTGGTTATTAGACATTGGACATTGGACATTGGACATTGGACATTGGACATTGGACATTGGACATTGGACATTGGACATTGGACATTGGACATTGGACATTGGACATTGGACATTGGACATTGGACATTGGACATTGGACATTGGACATTAGACATTGGACATTGGACATTGGCCATTGGTCATAGCTCATTGCACATTGGACATTGGACTTTGGACATTGGACATTGGACTTTGGACATTGGTTATTAGACATTGGACATTGGACATTGGACATTGAACATTGGACATTGGACATTGGACATTGGACATTGGACATTGGACATTAGACATTGGACATTGGACATTGGACATTGGCCATTGGTCATTGGACATTGGACATCGGACATCGGACATCGGACATCGGACATCGGGCATCGGACATCGGACATCGGACATCGGACATCGGACATCGGACATCGGACCTTGGACATCGGACCTTGGACCTTGGACCTTGGACCTTGGACCTTGGACCTTGGACCTTGGACCTTGGACATTGGACTTCGACTTCGACTTCGACTTCGACTTCGACTTCGACTTCGACTTCGACTTCGACTTCGACTTCGACTTCGACTTCGACTTCGACTTCGACTTCGACTTCGACTTCGACTTCGACTTCGACATCGACTTCGACTTCGACTTCGACTTTGAATTTGACTTTGATTTTGATTTTGACTTTGACTTTGACTTTGTCTTTGACTTTGACTTTGACTTTGACTTTGACTTTGACTTTGACTTTGACTTTGACTTTGACTTTGACTTTGACTTTGACTTTGACTTTGACTTTGACTTTGACTTTGACTTTGACTTTGACTTTGACTTTGACTTTGACTTTGACTTTGACTTTGACTTTGACTTTGATTTTGACTTTGACTTTGACTTTGTCTTTGTCTTTGACTTTGACTTTGACTTTGACTTTGACTTTGACTTTGACTTTGACTTTGACTTTGACTTTGACCTTGACTTATGACTTGGTCATTGAACATTGTAGCATGGACACTTTTGTGAATGGATGTTGGACAATGGATCAAGAATACCGGACCTTGGACTCTAGCTTCACCTTGTGTACATTCCAGTGCTAAAGCTTCAGTGTCCAAAATCCAGTGCCTAAAGTGTACAAGATCCAGTATCTTAATTTGCTCACTATCCAGTGTCTAGGACACTGTACGTAGGACATTAGACCTTGGACACTGCATCTAGGATTCTGTACTCAGCTCTTCAGGCACAAGCACTGAGCACTTTTCAAACTTTTTAGCCGACGTGCACTTTGTAACATTTTACCTTGTATCTACTTCCGCAACGATTCATAATTTTCAACAATAACACTAACCAACCTAACACTAACGTCAACCGACCGCCAAGCGACTGTTAACCCAAACCTTTTTGCGTCTATTTATTGCGATTGTGGATTAAATTGATGACCAAGATTAAACTATTTATTACCATGATTTAATGCCGGCGAAGTGCGATCATCACCCCCACAAAAATACAGCTGCAACATTCCTGGGCATTCACTTTATCGTTACCTCATCCCCCCATAAAAATACAGCTGCATTCCTAACCCTGAACTTCCTTGCAGGCGAAGACGTGAGCTACCCGGCGTGCGAGCTGAACAGCCAGGGCCCGGCGGCGCGCGGCTGGCGCAGCTCCGGGGCGCCCCCTCACGAGCTCCTGTTGCGCCTGGACAGTGTCACCAGCGTCCACAAGCTACAGTTGCTGGCGCATCATCAGCTCATACGTGGGTTTTCGAAGTCAATTACATATTTTATGGTATTCAAAAGTTGGGAGGCGGAACGGGGAATGACTTTTACTTTTTATAAAAGAATGAAAAGGCAGTTTGTGACAATGACAAGGTACGCAAGTTACTTCTGAAACTCACTGTGCCTGCTCGTATGCTCGAAAACTGCCTATGAAGTTACCTAATTCAGCCCTCATTCCCTCTATCCGCTTTTCTTCCATGATGAATAAAAAGTCATGACAGGCCTAATTAGGTACTTTATGAAGGAAAAACAATTCTGACAACGGCACCAATTGTAATAACCCCCTCATCCTCTTCGCAAGAGCTAAGGTCTTCTTCATTTCAGCGGCATGGGTGGAGGTGCTGGTGTCTGGGGGGCTGATGTCCGAGGGGGCGGCGACCCCGTGTGGCGCCACGTACACTCCTGTAGGCTCCGTCGCCCTGGCCAAGCCTGACCCTCAAGCCAGAACCCGAGAACTAAGGTAACTTTAAAGTCTATAAAATGTAAAGTGATTTTTCAAGTTTTATTGCCTAGAATTGAAGCGTTTGTAGCTATTAAATGACAGGGAAAATGTAAACTGACGAATGCTGCCGAAATCATGACAAGATACTTACTAAATATTTTCTTGCTACAGGTCAGCTAACCTGCCCGAGCCGACAGTGGCGAGATTCGTCAAACTCCGCATTTCAGGTCCGCATCCACCAGCGGGCAACAATGACCAAGTAAGTCTACCCATTAATGTAATTTTAATAAAGACTATAAAAATATTGTCGCCAATTTATTTCTCCTTTAGTTATAAGATCTCTATGATTTTCTGTGGTGGCAAAGTTTTATTGAGAAACTGATTCTACGACGCAGATAGAAAGTATCATAAAGAGGCTGTGAAATGCAACCTACCTTTTAGGCCCAACCTTCCAGTCTACACTACCTATTAGAGCATCCTACGATCGATATTGATCGACATAAACTAAAACAGTATCATAAATTCTTCAGGTATATTGTCATAATTTTATAAAAAGTTAAAACTTATAACAGGCGTTGTAAATAAGCAAGAACAGCAGAAGAATAAGAAGCAACAATTCTCGACGATGATGATTATTGTCACGAGTATTCGCTTCGATGTACATGATAATAATGGATATATTAGTAACATCTTTTGTTATCATGTGCATCCAAGTGAGCACCCATATCAACGAATAAGGACTTAAAACCACACAATCTTCGCCAAACCGCCAGGCAGTTTAAATGATCTGACGAAGACAAAGACCTAGCAAGCCAGAAAACTTTCTATGTCGTGTCTGCGTGTTTGCCAAAAACTCGAAAGTAATATAATTTTATGTAGGTATACTACGATTTTTTGCAGATTACCGCCTGAGGCTGCAGCTTTATCATTTTATTATCCTGTAAAATGAAAATCCGAATAACCTATTAATATCCACTATAAAGTTAATAGCTAATTCAAACTAAGCTTGATTCAAAGTCATTAGAATTACCATTTTAATTCATAAATCTTACTAGGAAACCTTATTACCAGAAACACTTAGACACAAACACAATTCCAGCTACCGTACCATCACCGTCACATTAGCAATTAACAATCTAGCAAGGTGTAACCCCGCAGGTAGCGCTAATGGCCGTAAACGTACTGGGCGAAGAAGTGGAAGAGCCGAGTGATAAGCAATCACCAACTGGCACCACAGCTGAACAAACCTACTCGCCGTATGACGACCTGGCGTTTGTCATGTACGTGGACAACGACATCGCAGATCTGGTCAGGAGTTTTGACGAGAAGAAAAAGCTCGCTGTGGCTGGTAAGTTTAATGAGTTTGAATTGAGGAAATAAAGATTGAGATTATTGGTTTTATTTATCTCTAATGAGAAAGGTAACCCCTATGTAATTATCATCTCATCATGTATTAGACGGCTAAATGGTGTAGACAGTGGTTAGTGGCCCTGACTGCTACGCCAAAGGTCACGGGTTTGATTCTTTGACATTTTTCGACATTTGCACTTGGATCTTGGTTGTTAATATGTATGCATCTATGAAGAATATATCAGCTGTCCAATACAGGCTCTGCCTAGTTTGGAGTCGGATAGCCGTGTGTGAGATGTCCCCGCGTATGATTATTATTATATGATTAATATCTTCAAAACGTCATCACAGAGGAGCGGTTCGAATACGCTCGACGCCTCAAGTCAGCCGGGGCCGCACTCACATCAGCTGGCGTGAGGATCGGGCGCTGGAGGCTGCGGAAGAGAACAGCAGCCGCAAGAGACGACTTCGAGCTGGCCAGACAAATGAGGGACAGGATCTCTGATGCGCTGATGGGCATTAAGGAAGACCCAGAGATCTGCAGGCTTTTGGAGGAAGACGGCGTAAGTTTGTTTGTAAAAAAACATCTAATTATGTTGTTATTAATCTAGTTGAAATCAGGCTAGCTTTTTTATCAATTATGAGCATGGGCGTGACTTTTTTCTAACGTCATAATTATATTTGCAGCCAAATTCACGCAACGATTCGTCCATGCCGCAAGACTACGATTTCTCCCACCACCTCTCGCCGTCAGTGATAGCCGGAGCTCTGAGCCTAGATATTCCATCGCCGGTCCCTCCAATAGACCCTGGCCCTGGAGAAGACGAAGCCGACGAACCCATACAGCAAGTAGAGGAGGAGTATGTTGAGGTTATAACAGCTGAAGAAGAAACACCCCAACAGGTGTCTAGGGAAAAGGTATATATGACATTGAAATCATTGTCATATATACCTTTTCCCTTGTTTGATTGTGAAGGCACAAAATTTAATTTTGACGCTGCATTTAACTATAAATTTTGTCAGTAAAAATTTTACGTAACTTTACGGAGATTTACGTAACACTCAAACAGTTGATTTTTATACACAGAATATAAGGATATGACAGCACCAAAATAAGGATTTGTGCCATCATAATCGACATCAATATTCCCTTTGAGTGAAGAAATCAAACACAACTAACGAACGTCGTATTAAATTATGTAGTCTAACAGTGTGGTATATTATATTTTCAGTCACCCGTCCAAGAAATCATCCAAGCTCAAATCGTCCATATGCACATTCAAGAACAGAAAATAGAAAGAGAGCCACAGAAGAGGGTAGAAAAAGAAGAGTGCAAGAAAGAGCGTGAAACTGACAGCCCTAGGCGGAGTATCACTCCTAACGCCGCTAATGGTAAAAACATGATACAATAAATAAATAAATAAGAATAACTTATACAGGGTATTGCAAAATTGGTATATAGTAAGCCGAAAACTTGTAAGTAACTTATTTTGTAATGTCTAACGTTTTTTTGAATATTATGTAAACTTGACATAATTTTAGGTGGCGTTCTAGTCCGAAGGAGAAATAAGAGTGCTGGTCCAAGATCTACTTTCGAAGCCTATGAAGAACGCCTGCTCCCAGCATTAAGGCAGTATGTATAACTTTACTTATAATTGTGATTAGACACTTGAATACAATCCTGGACTTCACAATTCACTCCACTATTCCTCGGACAGCCCAGTAGATACGCCAAAGTCAAGAGAAGTCAACGTAAACTTCGTTCGATGTTTTGTAGCACCGTTCAATGGGATTGGTCGTGAACAAAACTTCGTCCAATGACAATGGGCGGTGCTACAAAACGTCGTAAGTGCTCGACAACAACACATATTGAACTTCGGTAACGGTATCATCTCTACCTTCTACTAATGGACAACTAATCTTGCTGGCTCAAGGTCACAGCACAGATAAACGTAACGTAAACGGATCACATTTCTTTTCTTCTGTTGCGAGCTCACGTTACGCTTATTTGTACTGTGACCCTAAACCTTTTACGTCGCTTAGAAGAAGACATACTAAAAGCGTTCTTGGAGTAATTCATCTGTAATTCACGAGCAACTCTACAGGTCGACGTGTGCACATGTCGACTGGCTTAGATATAACATGCTGCATACTTAGGTTTCGGCTTAGTATACCCTTTTTGAAACATCCTGTATACCTTTACGACCATTCCAGCTCCCACACCAACGAGTACCTCCGCGAGGCTCGAGAGGAGGAAGGCAGCGGCGCCGGCAGCGCCTCCTCGCACGCGCGACCACCGCACAAGCTGAACGAACGAGAGAGGAAACAGGCTCAGCTACCGATCATCATATTTGGATACCCTCTGGTAATCAATGGATTGGTGTAGCTGTTGAATAAATAATGTTCTGTCCAATAGAAGGATTTATAGTTTTTAATTACACAAGATGAACATCCAGTTTTCAGATTGACAGTCACTTTTCAATGACCCAAAATACCTAAAGAGTAACTTCAAAATGATCTACTTTATCCACCAATGTAACCTTCTAACCTCGAGTTCTTCAAACCCAGGTGGAAAAGTTCTACTCCAAAACGTTCCTGGATAAAGAAGAGGGGCTGACTCGCCTTCGCTCCGAGCTAACGACTCCGTCCAATGGCAGTGGGAAGACCTCGCCCAACAAGACCGCCCGAGCCGCCGCCACGCTACTGCAGCGGACCTTGAGAGACAAAGTCTTCTCCGTCTACTGCCAGGCCAATGAGCTCGTCAAAGTACTCTTCTTGGAGTTTATGCCTGAAAGGTAAGAGGGTATATCATGACGCTATTGATAACTTTGATGCCTTCTTCACCTATGTCTGTTCGAAGTATCATCCAGTCAAATCTTCTTAGAAGTATTTCTACTAAAAGCGCAATTTCTCCAGGGTTTGCGCAGCAGAAGTAGGCAGATGCTTAGAGAAGATCCTGCCAGAACTGCTGCGAGCCTGCGGTGATCCGGCTCCAAGAGTCCACTCCACCGCGCAACACACCGTCCTGACAGTCGCTGACTGCCCACACGTCCGGTAAGATACTCCAGAGATGTAAGAGCCCCCCTAAATGTTGGTTCTGAAAATCTTTCCCTAATAGAATTGCTTGATCTCATGTCATGGGTTACCTTCTATATTTGCAGAGCCATTCACATAATACCTCAGCAACTGGTGAGACCAGTGGCGGCCTCCATGCACCCGCGACTAGCTCTGTCAAGACTTCAAATGCTGGAACAGCTTATACTAAGCCATGGAATCTCTACCGATAAGAACAGGTAGGTTTTACAGATGACGTAGTGAGTGGAGTGGATGTGGATGTGGATGGTCTAAAATTAATAATAAAATTGAAATACACTGTACTGAATTTTATTTACTACCCTGAAAACTCTTGCTACAATGTTTTATCTTGATTGTGTCATTTTTACAGGCAGTTTCTGATCATGCAATAAAAACACCGGCTTACCACTATACCTCCTTTTAGTTTGTGAGATTTCCATGTCCTTTAGTATATAGTAGCAGCAGCCAGCAGCTAAAACCAGGACTGCAAGAATCAGAAGATGGAATACTATACGTCGCGGCTTAAAAGTGTTCCAGCTGATATATTATTATGTAGTTGATGAAAATTGCACCTTAGCCTTATTTTAATTTCATCGATATCAGCTATAAGCCGTGACGCAAACAGACGCACCTACCTCAAACGCCCATTTTCCCTCAGCGGTCTAACAGTGCGCCGTCTAGCCGAGTGCGGCGCGGCAGGCGCGCAACACGCGTCCGGCGCGGTCAGGGCGGCCGCAGAACGCATACTGCTGGCTGCATACGCCAGGTCACCACGCGTGGTGCGAGCCCAGCTGCCGCCAGACGACGCCGTGACGCGCAGGAACCTCATCTACCGGCATCTGTTCCAGCAGTTTGACAGGATTGACATGCAGGTGATTGGAAGCTGTTGTAGATGGGCTTTCGGCATCAAATCTTCTTATGGCACCTCAAAATGGTATTTTCTCAAATTTTTATGGAGACTATAAAAGTGTGTGACAAAATTATTGCATGGAAAATAAACAATGAGAGCGTTTTTCTTAATATAAACACAATCCTTGAAAAAATTTAATAGCTTGTCACAAATCACTGGCACCACGATTGATCACCACATCCTTCAACAGAAACTGCTAAACCAAGCGCCAACAGAAGACCAACTGAACGCAGGTGACCAGTCCGCCACTGATCCTCTAGAAACTGCCAGTGTCTCTCAGTCGACCAGGAGTGGTGCGACCACTGTCAGTGGCATGACGTCATCATTCATGACCTCTTCACTTGGAGCCACTTCTTCTTACAGGTTTGTTTGTTCTTCAAGGGTCAAAATTACTTAGTTAACATTTGTACTCATCATCCATTTTAGTTGCTAAATGACGCTAAAGATGGTCTTCATTTTGCAGCCTCAAATCAATGGCATCAAACACCAGCGCCTCTACACTCGCACCAAGCTTAAGCGGTAGTTTCACATCAGCAAAAACGAAAAGCAGCTTGAAAAAGACTCCGACAAAAAGATACACACCAACTAAGAACAAAGATTTCACAATAGGGTATGTTGATAATTTGTTTGAGTATAAATTATATTATACTGAAACATACTATTCACACACAGTTCTTAATGCAGGTACAACAAACTCAGGCTCGACAGCGCTACCAGCCCAAAACATTCCCCGAAAACACCGAGTTCTGGAGAAAAGGTAGGAAAATATCAATTTAGAGTATTGTTATCAAAGTATCAATAGAAGAAACCCTTCTAAAAATAACATATTTTTAGGTCCACTTCCAAGATAATCGCCCCGAAGAAGTCGTACTAAGACGTGCCAACCGCAACACCGAAAACCGTCACTCCATGATACACTACGACCATGATAACTCAAAGCCTCAACTGAAAGAACGACCCATCACCGTGTACGAACCATTACATCTGGACTTCTCCCGCGATTCCCCCTCTTTGGGATCACCCAAGATTTCCAAACACGACCTTCGCTCCTTAGACTCCCTGCCCATGGACTCTCCACAGCAGTCCAGAAACGATTTGCGGTCTCTAGACTCTGATTTCCGCGGATTGGACTCCCCTAAAACAAAGTCGGAGTATTTCCGCGATGGAGGTTTGGACTCGCCGCGAATGGTTCCTGGCAGGAACTTGCACCTGGATGAGAACAGCCAGATGGATGAGAGCGGCTACTATAGTCCAGGGGATACGGGACGCAAGCAACAAGTCGTCAGGAGCAAGAGTGGGGTGAATGTCGCAGAGTTCTGTGACCAACACTTCGACAGCTTCGAGGGAGTCGGGGCCGACGTCAGCAGTGGAGGAACCACTCCGGAACCGGTTTGCAAGTGAGGATCACACTTGATAATAGAATCATTGACTATTTTGGTTAAGCTGCTGATTCCAAACTCAATCTGTACCGCTTCTTCACACAACTATCTATCTTACTCCTATAACTGATTGTAAATCTACTCAACTCCAGGAAAAGGATTTATAAATACTCCTTAATATCTAACTTCATGAAGATATCTTCTACGCTTTCCCTGTGACTAGAAGTGACCAGCTCTATTCACCAGTTCAAGGCTGTCTCTTTTCAGCATCTGTGTAAGAAGGAACCTTGGAATGGAACCCTTGTACCCTCAAACTCCTTGAAGATATCCTCAGAGCTTTCTAGACGTAGTTCTTCCACCAGCTCAACCCCTCCTCCTTCCAGCACCAACTGTTCGTGGTGCGGGCGGCGCGTGCGCGCGGGCGGGCTGGAGGCGCACTACTGGCGGCGCTGCGTGCTGCTGGCCCGCTGCCCGAGCTGCCACACCGCGCTGGAGGCCAGGACTCTGCATGCGCACTTACTGGGTAAAGACTTGTGATTGGTTGACCTGGGGTCGCATCCCAGCCAATGTGATTCTGGCGCTAGCATTAAATATAGTCCTTCATAAGTTCCGGCACCTGCGCCGCTTTATTTAACTATCTACGTAATAAAAACTTTCTAACACACCATAAAAAAGTTGCTCCATATTCATCCGATAGATGGCTGCGGACGAGCCATTTTTGTAGCGTTAGAATATATTCAAAAGGAATTTAATATTTTCACTCAGCAAACTACTGACGCCATTAATAATTTCGTTTTTAATAATGACAAATAATAAAATATTTTCTTTTCTAAATTATTAACGAAACCATCATTAACATAAAAAGTCCACAGTTTACGTTGATAACTCAGGGTTGTGTTTGCAGAAGAGTGTTCGATGAGCGCGGGCGCGTGGAAGCAGTGCCAGAAGTGCGGCGCCGCGCTGCGGGTGGCCGACAGCGAGTACCACGTTAACTGCATCCGTAAGTACACACTAAAGGCCCTAGACCTAGACCTGGGTCAGAGTATAGAGTCTATTTTTTGACAAACGAGTGCCGAAATATATTGTACTGCGTTGCTTAATCAACATATTTTATAGCGTTGACAAAAGAACAAAAGTAGGCCCCGCCAATAACCAATGACTCATCTCACTCTGTCAATATCGGACATATGCGAGAGACATACGCGCAGTACCCGTTTGTTAAATCATCGCAATGAAAACTTAAGTCAGCCAATCACAGCACTGTATTTTAAACTTTTTCAGCATAACTTGACATAAAGAAAGAACATTCTGGAGTTTTATTGCGCCCGCGCATACCGAATATCTACATACATATTGCATTATTTACAAACTATGTAAATGATGTGGACGTCCACTAATAAGTCATTCACCATTTAACCATGATTTGTACACTAGGTAATAGTATTATTTCTCTTAATTAGCCGGGTCTCCTGAAATATCTTCCAATCCTTCCATTCGTTAACATAAAACCTTAAACCATATCACAAACACCCCTTCCCTCCAGCGATTGGTCTAGACGAATGGAAGTGCCCCTACTGCCTCCACAACGTGCTGGCGCGTGACCTGCCCTGGCAGCGCCACCTCATGCAGTGCTCCAGAAACCCCAGGATCGCCCCCCAGTCCTAGCCACTATAGGTACCAGGGCACCAGCAGTCGTGCAGAGGTAACAGGTTAGAGTAACAATGTATGTACGCGAAATCTGATAAGACAGGATAATAGAATGTAATAGTTACCGATTGCACCCTAAGCTAGTATGCCTACAGGGTACCGGAAGGTTAATTGTAATTTAATTGGAGTTTTTTTGGTAAATTAGGTACATGAGAGTAAGTTTTTAGTTTTTAAAATGAACTCAGTTTTGTTATGCTACGACGTGTCGTAGCCCTCAGTGCTACGCTGCTACGAGTGTGCTACGAACGTGCTACGATCTAGCTACGACCGTACTACGCCCGCAGCGTAGCACTTTGGCTGCAAATTTGACTTCTGTTTAGAAATTTGTTTTCGTTTGTTTTTTATAAAAAATCATCATTAATTATAATTATTATGCTAAACTGCAATTTAACCTTACAGGGTAGACGTAATAAAACCGTGTTGGATAAAAAAGAACCTAAACGAAGGTTGATTTTTGTAACATTCATTGTTCAGTGTTATGTTTTATTACTTATGTTATTATGTGGTGACATAAAGTAGGTTAATTGCTTTAAAAGTAATCATAACTGGATCATCATGTTTAATAGTAAAAATATATACTAATTCATTAGCTCATAACTTGTTGTCTGACTGAAAAGTCTAGTCAATTAATATTTCATCACGATTTTTCATAAAATGACTACTTAATTAATTTTAAGAAAATCTAGCGGACACTGAATTGATAATAAATAATTTAATTTATCCTTTATTGAAGATACGCACAAGCAAGCATGATATTTAATTATTAGGATAAATTGAATAACTGTCTTTGATTTTCATACAAAAGTGTGTATTGTCAATTATAACGAAGCTCCACAACGGAAAAAAATACTTTTACTCACACAATCTCATATACAGAGTGATGCCAAAATGGTAATCTAATAATCCAAAAAGTGGTGAGGTGAAAGAACACAAATTCACCAAGAATGTATCAAGGTTTAGCCCAGTAGCCCACTCTCTTTCGGCTTATGAGATTTACCCTGTACAAACATACATATTTATTTAGGTAAATTATTTAGATTATTTTCAAATAGTTTCATCATCTAAGGTGTATTATGATATCACCATTCGTTTTGGTAGTGCAATTAGTAAAATATTCAGAATTTTAATAAAATTTTGTTTTCGAATGGATTAGAGTTAAAAAACATTTTCTAAATGCAAGGCAGCTTAGATTTTTTTTCTGTATTTCATCTTTTTTATAATTTATTTGACATGAATTAGGGAATATTTTTTATAACGATTGGTAAATGCAATTAGTTTTGGATTGTTATCATAAGAGATTAATATACTATTGCAGGGTCGAGCATGATAGCAAAACATAACCGAATTGCATTTGCCATAGTATTTTGACATTACTTATTTGTAGTGTTTTGTCAGTAAGTTACATTTTAAACCCGAATTACAGCCTTGCATCTAAATTACTAGTCAGTTTTTTTTTTATATTACAGAAATCATTATCTACAGTGGACTATTTACTATTTTCTCTAGAATAACTTGTTTTGAAAATATTATTTTATACTATATATGTTCATGAATCCAAGAAACATAAGGAGTAGCTAGGTACTTGATACAATTAAATATTCTAATTAAGAACGTGGAAAATCTGATTCTGTCCAGCTCAGTCCGAACTGCAATACCGTCTCTCCATCTACAGATAGTACAAATTATTACTAACGTTTAAATATATATTTAAACATTTTTGTTATGGAAATCTTTTTTGGATAAACATATTTGGTTCAATACATATTTGAATTATTACGATACTCATAAATCATTTTGTGTCATGGCATCAGCGTAACACACTAAGTGTCTTTTTCACAATGTGGAGATAAAAGTTATCTGATAAAAGTGATGCTGACGTGAAACTGTATAAACATGATTTCTGTCATTGTGAACCAAGCACTAAGTAGTTGCGCTGACGCTTAGCTTTGGGTCCAAACAACTTCATAATTCCAGAATTTGGCTGCGATTACACTTTGGTTCTTTGTCAAACTAACCATATGTCAAATTTTGAAAAAATGAATAGGCGGTTTGTTAGTTTGACAAGGTACCTACAAAGTGCCTGCCAACTACAGAAGTATGAAGTTGTTCGATTCGAACTGTAACTAGCTTTATTTAACACATATATGTAATTTCGTTTGTAAAGTTTTTTATTATGAAAGACCAGTCAAATGGAAAAAAATATCAATTTATATAATTATTATTCGCAAAAACCGATGCCAATTGTGAAATCAAATCTAGAGAACTAGCTATAGGTAATAATTGATTAAAGGGAAGTCGAGATTAAGGTTTGTCAATTTGTACATAATATAGCATAAATTATGGAAGGATCATTGGATTCTCTACATAGATATTAAAAAAAACAGCTGTCATGTACATATAAGGGGCAGCCACGCAATAGTGCGTATTAGTATAAAGAAAACTAGGGCTGTGCTAAAGAGTCGTCAGATTTTATATAGGTAATAATATTATGTACAATACGGAAACTGTAAATAAATTACTACATAATATAAATAATAAGTCAAAAAAAGCAAAAAATGGTATAAAAAAGAAAAAAAAATTCAAAAAAAAAATAAAAAAATAAAAAAAGTTAAGCCTACAATAAATTCACAGAAATCAAATGAAATTCACGTTACTGGAACATTTGTGATTTAATCCCACACATACCTAACAGATTCAGAAATTAAGAGCAAATGTCATGACATTCCGATCATACTAAACCGACACGCCAACTCATTCGCGGCGAGTTTTCCTATTGGGAACCCAAAATATGATTATCTCGTCTAAAAAAATGTGAATGTGATATTGTCATGTAAGTACTTAATTTTACATAATGATTCATTTAAGAACCAAGTAGTTAGATGTTTTTTTAGACTGCGAAATGTTTTGCGTTTTTTCAAAGATATTTTTTTTTTATAATTTTATCTAAAGGTATTGTGTTATTAACCTTATAAAAAGTCATGTTGCCAAACACACGCATTGTCAGTGTTTTTTTCTTCAAAAAGCAACGGTTTACATGTGTGTGTGGGGGATTGTATGTGTGTGAGGATCTAATTCAAACAAATAAACATAGTAATTGAAATTAGTACTGATTTTAACAAAATCGGCTTTTGTTTTTTTAGAGTGATGAATGCTTATGGATAGTGTTCCTAATAGATATAAATAAAAAAAACGATTAAAAACGGGAATAGTATGAGTTTAATAGCATTAAGTTAACTGGAAATTTCAGTAAGAGTAAAGGTGAATTTAATTATAATTAGTATTTGAAGTGTGACAGTTGCCATCGACACGACAAGAAGAAGAAGTATTTGATTGTAGAGGGAGCCTAAAAAATTAACTACCTATAACTAGCATAAAACATACATAAATAGACATAAAAGGTACCTACATGCATTAAAACGTTCTAAATATTTACAATAAATAAGAAAAATAGTTGTATACAGTAATTTAATCAACATAACTAATAGGACTTTGAAAAAGCAATATTATGGCGAAATAAAACGTATACAACCTACCAAACCAGTTACGGTCTATCATTATAATCATCTTTTATAAAAAAATTAGGTAATTAATAGTTATATTTTAGCATTTAAGATTTTTATAAAAAAGATAAAATTAATAAAAAAAACCTAGTAATAAAAATATTAAGTAACTTATATTAAAAAAACCCTGGACGTCTTAAAAGCTAATTTTATAAATGCATCCATTACCATAAAGCAAAAGAGTTACAAAAGTACCTGTAATACCTACTAAACGAATCTCATATTAAATTAAATAATATTATTATTAGCGTTGCACGACTTATTAATTACATAATTTCATTGGGAGTCTACATTTAACGAGGCACAAAGTTGGCAGACATTGTAAATATAGTATGTCTATAATCGGTCCAGCAGTAAGTAGTATGGGTATAAAATGTGAATTTAAAAAGGTTTCCAAAATAAATTGAGTCTAGTATAGATGTAGGTCGTAGAAAAACTAGTTGAAGTAGAGTAGGAATTATTCAAAAACAGCTAGCGGAGTGCCAGCCATTCATCATTGCAGTCATACACTACACACACACTGTCACACACACACACACACACACACATACACACACACACACACAGGCAAAACACATACACAATACAATACACATACACACACATACATAGGTACAGAGTGTTGCAAAAGTGGTATACTAAGCCGAAAAAAGGGACAATCGGAGAGTCATTCTGACTAACCTTTGTTCTACGAGTTTAAGAAAATCTCGAAAATAGTTTTTGCTTCTCCATAGTAAAATGTCACGTGACCAACTAAGTTTCTAAGGAGAGGGATGGAGAAGCAAAAAAAATCGTTAATTTCCTCGCGAAACTCGTAGAGCCAAAGTTGTTTAGAATGACCCCCCGACTCACCCCCTTTCGGCGTATAATGTCACTTTCGCAACATCCTGTATACACATAATGTTCTCCTACACACACAAATCATAATTCATACATGAAATATACACTCGCGCACACAATAAATTACACTTACACACTTTTTAACGAACAAAAAATACACATCGCATTTACACACTTGATGAATGAAGGCAGCTCACATGTAAGAAACAATATTGAAGGTTCTAAATATAGAGTATTAAACTAGCTAGATAATACAAGCAACAAGTTGTTTCTAATATAAGTTATTTAGTAAATTAAATTAAGTAACATAGAAGCCACATGCGACTGTGATACATAGGAGCGCAGTATTTTGAGAAAAAAATGAAAGTTTAGAGTTCAAGAAAGTTCTTCAGAAGTTGGTGTAGATTTTAAGCGTCATAGGTAGAGAGGTTCTAGACTGTAGTGTAGAGACTATTAGGTGACTAATCTAGATTTCATGAGGCCCTGGTAGTGTTAACATGAAGGCATTAAAAACAAAGACAATAAGAATACTTTTTCATAGTAACGGGACATAAACATCACAAATATGGACATTCAAGAAATAATCCTAGAACAAATGGTATCTGTTTATAAAGAAATATGGTCCCCGGCCAGGATTCGAACCCGGAACCTGAGCACCTTCGGCACTTGAGCCACTGCTCTCTAACTAAGCTATCGGTCCGATAAATTAATTATTCAAAGCAAAATTATAAAATAACGCTAATCCTTTAAACGCTAATGTCACAATTCTTACAATACATTATTACGGATTTAGGGCCTCCTATTTAGATATCCAGTAGGTTTCGTCCACTATTTTTAAAATCATTGCTATTATGGAGTATATTCAGGTATATTCATTCAGTTTTCACCCTGAGGGGGGGGGGGGGGGCAATATATAAATCGAAAAACCGATTGTATGACAGCTCTCGTTCGTTGGTGAGATTTCTGTAGTGACCCCCTCAATATGTACGTAGTGTCACATTATCATCTAGATTTAGGTCTCATTTGTAGAGAAAATATATTAAATTCATCACTAGGTTTAACGTGTTATGGCACACTAAGGTTTAATAATGCTTTAAACATAATATTTAATGTAAATGATTAGAAATAAATTAAATAGGTACTTAATAATAATATGTAAGCATTTGATTTTACAGTTATCGATGAAACAGGTCCTACCTACCATGTAAATGTTCGTTAATTACCACCGTATATAGAAGTGAGTCATACGTGTACATTGTACATAAACAATCCAGTTTCTGAAAGCAGGTTAAAGTTAACCTTTGATTTATAAAATATTACTAGATATAATAATATGAGGTGTAGTAAGCAGTCATAACTTTTCTTTTTTGTTCATATTTTTTTAAAGTTTTAATAACTTCATTGAAATTTATATATGTATCATTACAGTCATATTTATTTCGGTCATATTCAATTAGGTCATCTTCATTTACGTCATATTATTTTAGGTCATATTCATAAAAGTTACTTATATTCATTAAAGTTACTTATATTCATTTAAGTTTCAGTTATTAAAGTAACGTATATTCTTTAAAGTCTACTGATTTAAGTCTTATTTTTATTGATATCATATACATTTTTGCCACATTATTTCTATTAATTTTAAAAATAAACTATATTTAAAAGGTGTGATTTACGTTAAGTAGTCATAACTTATCAGTTTTGTTCATATTATTTTTAAAGTTACATTTATTTCATTGCAATTCATTTAAGTATAATTAAAGTCATAATCATTAAAGTCATTCATTGAAGTCATGATCATTAAAGTCATTAATTGAAGTCATATTCACTAAAGTCATATTCATTTATGTCGTATTCATATATGTCATATTAATTTAGGCCATATTCATTAAAGTCATATTCATAAAAGTCATATTAATTTAGGTCATATACATTTAGGTCATATTCATTAAAGTTATATTCGTTGAGGTCATATTCATTGAACTCTTATTTATTGACGACATATTCATTTAAGCCATATTAATTTCTATTAATTTTATCAATAAATTCATGTTTACCTATAAATCGGTTCCCCCAAACATACATTAACTACAATACTTAGATTTAAATGGAATACATAGGTACCAACATAATTATTAAGCTTGTCTCCGTATACGCTTTAAAGTATAGGCATTTCAGTTATTTACACAAATAGATGAGCTTATAAAAACTTAAATAAGTACTTACATAGATTAAAAGTAAGTTACATATTAGCTGTTAGTACATAAATGTATAATAAAAAATGAGTCAAGGAGTCAAAAGTTCGTAGATTGTACATACATTTAATAAAAGCTTAAAAGGATCCTGCGATATTAAATATTAAGTAGATAGGACTAACAAATTCTTAGATAGCGTATAAAAAATTCTTATGTTACATTTTTGACTTTAGTTCGTAGTCATAAGAGTTCTTAGTCAGAAAAGGATGATCTTACCTACTGAAGTGATGAAACGTATAATAGCCTAAAGATATCATTTAAAATTCAATTTTGGTGCTAAAAAAAACTGACGCTAACGACATGTTTATATCAGATCCCAAATAATACAACTAATATTTTTTTTTAATACAAATCGCGAAAGAGCTGACACAAATAACCTACCAATAATTCTGTCAATAAAAAATGCAAATAAGAAGATACAGCGCCATAATAATTTATGCACCTATGTTTCTTGTACGACGTATAAAAACTTGAAGTGAATGCAAAACACTTACGCAAGCCTGCAATGCACCTTTATGTACCAATGTATATTAATATTATTAATGACTGTTGTTATATATTATCCAATACGCAATCTACAAAAAGAAACCACCTTAACACTCTCACGGCTGAACATCGCTCCAAATGGATTAATACAAATCAGGCAAATAACGACGTTTGACGTTGTTACAGTTTAGTCACTCTTGAGAGTCTTGAGAGGACTCAGGAGGGTTACTCCTGAAATCGACGAACGAACGAACGAGAAATGTCAAGCAATCGGTAGGTACGCTTAAGGGTGAGGCCACACGAGCGTAATTACTCGCTACCCTACCCCGCGCACACTTTTCTGCTGCGCACAACTCACAAAATTAAAACAGCGGACTTCAGAGCGCTGCACTAACCACAGCTCTATATTATTATATATATTTTATGCGTGACAATTCTAGTTCATTCGTTCGTCGATTTAGAGAGTAACCTCCAGATGTTTTTGCTCCAAATTGCACTTTCAGCAGATCATGAAACTCAGAAGGAACTTTAGGAAGTAAGTACAGCGGCTAAAGAGTGATATGCGAGTGCGTACATGTGCGTGTGTGTTTGTGTGTGTATGTGTGTGTGTGTGTTTGTGTGTGAATAATATCACTTCTTAGCTGATGTGCCTACTAACTACTAGGAACTCCTGATTTAATCAGAAGCTAAACGTAAAATAAAGAAAGGTCAGCTATTAAAAAATCCTTCACAACATCATCTCCTACAAAAAACAGAGGTTAATAAAATTGCGGATTACTTTAGCACCTAATATATGAATGATTTAAAACAGACTTGATGAAAACGGCGGAGCATGAGACTTTAGTAGAATTGTTAGTCGAAGATGGGGTCAAGTTAGTAGCATTGTTAGTTAAAGATGGGGTCAAGTTTCTAATACAAAGTAATGCAGAGTCGATCACTAATTTAAATAAGTACCTATTAAGAGGCATTTGAGGCGAATGTACCAGTTTATACTAAGTTAGAGATTTAACTACGCAGTCTTTCACCTTGTGACAGTTACATACAAATCAGCGATGCCGATGTTAGTTAGCAATTAGGTATACTTATTTAATCAATAATAATTATGTAAACTCGGTATTTGTTTTTCCATTTGACTGGTCTCTTATAATTAACAACTTCATTCGATGTAATAACGTTTTTTTTTTAATATTTGTTTGTAAGTAGGCAAGTATATTTTTTATATATTATAAGTACTTATTTACTTTTTGGATTTTAATAATTTACATAAAAAATATATAAACAAGTCTGCATACAGCCACAAATTAAATCATACGTACGGTCATGTGCAGAGAAACCTGACCCCCCTCTCATAGTAACAATGCTTCTGAGAGGGGTCAGATTTTTCTGACCATTAATAAATATAACAATAATGTACATATTTAGCTCTACTCTAGTTAACTAAACCCTAGAATTTGTTACCTATATCTAAGTGTTATATTTAATTTGACGGATTTGTTATTTGCTAATACAATATTTAAAAAAGTCATTTGAAAATTCGCATGTTCACTGACACGAAAGAAGAAGTAACTTTAAAATGAATAAGTTAGTTAAAGTTTTAGTTAAAGTGTGCCGCTAATATTCTTATGTTTATTTTAAGGTTTAAAATGTATGTCTGTCTGAATTGAAAAAAGTCCAACGTCCAAAAAATACTTAGGTAACCGAAAATGTATCCCGATTGCCGTGAAATTCCCAGACTACTTACCCATTACAGTTCAGGCATTAATGTCTAAGTCCTAAAAAAATTACCCAGGAAGTAAATTCATAGCGAGCTCATTTTGATGAACGAACGAACGGAGTCATTGGTGTCAATTTCATAATAAATTTTTGAGGTGGACACCGATAACCTTGTCCGCTAGTTCGTCAAAATTCCAGATTGTCTAGTCATCCAATACTATACTTGCCGCTATGACTGCTCCGCGACCAGCACTATAAAATACCATAGTACCTAATTGAAAGTTAATTTAACAGAAAATGCTATTCTTCATGGATATTTTTTATAGCAGAGTGACCGTCGTGAATAGTAGCATTTTTTGTTAATTTTACTGTCGTAATTACTACATTCGAAATTTTGCAGTCACAATTTTTAAGACCACACATGCAGTAATAATTTTTGACAGCTGATTAAAACAACAAACAGCGGCAGTCATCAATCACCGCTAACGAGCCAATCAGAGTGCAGCTGTTGCAACTTCAAGTGACAGATGTCAAGGTGACAGCGGGGCGGCAGCAGGGAGCGGGGGCTTGAGCCCTTGGGGGCAATTGCGACGGTATGGAAATAATGTAGACGACTTTTTTAAAGAAATTTTGTTAGATTTCTGAGAACATTTTTTTAAACTAGACATTGTAGGTTATTTCCATAATCAACGGAATTGATCCCCTGCCCCCTCTTCTTGCTTTCACTCCCTTGTACAGTTAACCTACACTAGAAAGTAGTATTTACAAAAAAAAACTCAAAGTATTAGCAAGATGGCTATTCAATAATTATGCGAAATTCAACGAAGCGTTTTTAATAAAAGCCTGTTCATTATTCAATCATGATTCAGAACCATATGCATAATGGGACTAACAAACATTGACCTATCAATATAGATGCTAAGTATTTTTTAGACTCGGACATTTTCCGGTAGCTTCTTTGTTTAAATCTTATGTTTGATAATAATTTTAGAGAATCTGTTAATAATACCATGTAATACGGCCATCAAATTGTCAGCTTGAGCTCCAATTTCTCCATAGTCGGTTAGATCGTAACCAGGGAAAGGTTGATCAATTATGCGTCATCTCCATATTAAATTCTTGACCAATGTGTCAAAGGTCAAGCAATAATCCCTGGTTATGCTCTAACCCACTATGGCGAAATGTGCGCTAAATCTGGTCTGGTACACTTATTTTTTGTATATTAGGTATGATTACTAACACACACTAACACGTAAGATCAAGAATAGTTAACAACAACATTATGATGTGACTACATTTAGTACATACATTTACAGACACTGGAAAGTGTGAAAACAAATACTTACATAAATGAAAATCGCAATATAAAAATAAAGAAACATTTGACACACTGACAACAACAACAACAACAAAACATACAGACACTAATACAATAAAAAACCTAATTACATAACAGGTTGCTGTCCAGAGCGTCAAAAAGGCACCAGCTCAGCATGTGCGAAATAAAATAATTCCACAGCGCTGGTTTTCAGCTTGCCCAAATTAAATAGTTAGTCAGCCATTTAACTGAGTATCCATCAATATAGTATATGAGGGGCAGAACTCAAATGATTCAAAGCCTTCAGGCATACTAGACAGTGTTACCAAATGAAGAAAAAAATAATAAAATTAGGTGTTTAACATTTTGCTAAAACAAAGTATATCCGCAACATCATCAGCGAATTACGACACCTAAATGTTGACTAGGAACACTAAAAAACTGAGTGACTTCGCGACAAATTCTAGAATTACACTTTTAACATCTGAGGGCTACAGAAGCGCCCTCTGTCCAGGGTTTTAGTATTACTGGTCAACCTTTACTAGGAATCAAAATAAACACAAGTATAATGAATATTTTATTTCAGCAATATGTTAGCATTAGCAATCAAGACATATGGCATCTAGTGAACTAATTAGAATTATCACAAAAACACACTACACGAAATAATATGTACCATTTTTGGCAGCAATACTAACATTGACTTAAAATGGGTGCAGCAACGCACCTCTGCCTACCATGATAGTGAATACAAAGCAGCAGCGCATGCATTATTATGCGATCAACAACAACTTTTTAACTTGAATGTTGAGTAGGGAAACTAAAAATCTGAGTAACTTTGAGACTAAAATTGATATAAGATCTTTTGTCTAGAGTTTAAGCTTTTCTAGTCAACCTTTACTAAGGATATATTTTTGGCTGTAATGTACTTTGCAAGAGCCTAGTTACATCAGAACAAGACGTTACTGTTACTATTAAATTACGCGAGCTATAGCAAATTACTAACTTGAATGTTGACTAGTGACGCGAAAAATCTGAGTGACATTGAGACTAAACTGTAAATAAATATAATCTTTAAGATCCGGGGGCGAATGAAGCGCCCTCTGTCTAGAGTTTTCGTATTATTAGTCAACCTTTACTGAGGACATGTAAATGTGATATTAATTAATAGGAACATAACGATAACGTGGACGGTAAGGTTTGTGATCGGGAGAAGTGCGTTGCTGATACCAATAGGAAATTATCATAAGTAATATACTTACCAAGCCGTGAGTGTTCATTCTACATCACTATAAGTACAATCTAGGGCATATAAACCTGACCAACTCTGATAAACACTCAACCGCCAACGCCATCTATTTCAAGAAAAAACTAGCATCTGAGTCACTTAAAAAGTCAAATAAAATACTACGAAAGAACGAAAACCAATTTATCCAAAAAGTACAGATACATGACAACACCTACTTCACAAAACATCATCACCAGAACACAACCATCATGAATTATATGTCGGTCCGGATTCAAACCTGACACATTAGATACAATGGATATTGCTAACCTCTGGGGCAATAATACGCAGTCTGAGAGTTAGATTTTACATACCAGACTTAGTGCCAATTTCTCCATAGTGGGTTAGAGCATAACCAGGGATTATTGCTTGAGTTTTGACACACATGTCAAGAATTTAATATGGAGATGACGTATAATTGATCAACCTTTCCCTGGTTACGATCTAACCGACAATGGTGAAATTGGAGCTTATTTTATATACCCGACAAATCCTATATATTATAAATGTTGATCACCAAAGCTGTAGAGATATTTATGCAGTCGACTGTACCAGAGTATATACCTACATTGATGGTAGTATTACATGTATTTACCCGACTGCCGAAGGAGGAGGGTAATGTTTTTAATAAATGTTAACTATAAGTTTGTTATGTACTTATTCAAACCATAATTAAATTTATTTAAGGCCGAAACGTGCAATAAGTATTTTAGTTAGACGGTGTTTAATTCACTTACCTGTAATATCTGCATAATATTAATTATAACTCACATACCTACTAATCACCATACCATACCATTGACTATGATCATAATGATCATTATAAGTAAATCGACGCTAGAAAGGCAAAAATTACTAGGCCTAATTTTTGCAACAATTGACTAAGACTTGTCTCCATGGCTATCAGCAAATTTTTATCCGTTTGGCAATATACCTTACATTAAAAAAAGCTTAGTCATTTTTGCCATTTGGCGTCGAAATTAGTCTTCTATTGAGTCTAGTCTAGTCATCATACCTAAGCTTAGATTGTTAATAATTTAATTTTAGTTAGTAGAATTTGTTTAAAAGAAGTTAAAATAATGTTACGGCATTATGAGTCCAACAAGAAAAGTAAAGATAATATGCATCGTATAATTATTATTGTATGAATACACATCAACCAAAATGCATTGAAATAAACACATCTTGTCATGTAAACCTGGATACGACATAAAATACTAAAATATTTAGTAACATCACAACAAACACTGTATGTACTTACCTACTATAGCTATTGTAACTGCTACCTACCAAAAGGCATAAATTGTCATTGCCAATACCTAAGCGTACATACATCATGTAAAACGGATGAAATAAATTTGTCTGAATCAATGGCTGTTGTTTCTTTTTTTCTTATAGACCCTTTAACTTCTTGGGTTAAGCTTAAGGCCGTGTCCACGACGCGAGCGAGCGCGGTGCGGTTTAAGGCCTGGGTCTCCTATTTACGCCGTATGTCGCGTCCAGCGTCACGCCGTAGGCCGCGTCACGATGCTCACTATAGAAATGTACTGATGCGGTCTCCCTCACACGCCGACGTTGGCGCGTAGACGCCGTAGGTAGGCCGTAGGACGTTGATCGAAACGTTTACGCCAAAGTCGGACGCCGCATATAGCATAAAATAGGAGACCCAGGCCTAAGTACGAATTCTCCGCCGCCGCCGGCGGCACTGCTGCCTAACATACAGGGTGTTGCAAAAGTGGTATGCGGACGAACTTTTGCCGACACTAGGCCCTGTAGCACGGGGCGCTATTAATACGGGACAAGAGTTCTCCGCCGCGCTCGCTCTTGACCCTGCGCGATGTGAGTCCGAGCGATGCAAAACTCTTGTCACGTCTTAAATGCGCCCTGTACTAGCCCTTCTGATTGGCTATCTTAGCCACAAAAGGGCACACCAACGAAGCCTGAGTAACAATTATTAGCAGTCACCGTAGCCGCATCGGTATGGAAGACCTTATCAAGTAGAGTAACTTTAGATGTATATTTTTTGGAGTTTCTGCTCCGTACTACAGTTTTATTAATACTAACTGAAATAAGGTGCACGAAGGAACCTTCTAGGTGGACATATCCACTTTATATGCAACAGAGCACTCTGGACATTCAGGTACTGTTAATTATTGGCCACGACATTGATCAGATCTTTGTTGCAAGCGTCACTTTATTTATTGGGAACAGGTTTATGCGCTGTTGGAGGTGAGAGATACGGCGCATCTCTTTCTATGGCTGTAGAGTCCGATTGCAGCTCGACACCTTCTGCTAGTGTTATGACTTGCTGATCCTTTCACCCCGGTGACTAAAATCCTATACCAGCTCTGTATCTATCACCGTCACCTTAGGTAGAATAACTATGATATTCTTTGGTTACCATCTCCTATCAGAGGTCATAAAAATATTGCTATTATGAAAGGGAAAGAAAATGATAGACGAAAAATTACAAATGCATAAATAATTAATATCATTTATTGATAACATTTATACGTAAATACTTTACAAGTACCTAATGCATTAATCTGCTTATGTACTGGATAAGTACGGATGTAAAATTTACACAATACTATGTACTTACAACTTTAATGAAAAATCAATAACAAAACTGGTCGCCATATAAACAGAGATACTTCGGACTTCCTCTTAATTAAAAAATGCATTACTTTACACAACGTTTCGTCCAATATAAAAATATACATAACTCACGACTCAATTTTGACGTCTTGGCCGCAATTTTGAGCTGTGTCAGTGCCATCTTGTTCAGCATTCCCGCCATTTTCTTCCGTGGAACATTCTGGGGCGTCAGTCTCCATCGGCGCATCTTTTCTGTAAAGTCTGATTACAGCTTGACACCTTCTGCCCCAGTGTTATGACTTGCTGATCATTTCACCACGGTGACTAAAATCCTATACTTACCAGCTCTGTTTCTATCACCGTCACACTAGGAAGGAGAACTATAATATTGCTTAATCTTTTTTGGGCACCATTGCCTATTAGAGGTCGTAAATGATGATAAAAGAGGCGAAAAATGACAAATGCATAAATAATTATTTATCATTTATTGATAAAATTTATACTTAAATACTTTACAAGTACTGTATTAATCCGCTTGTGTACTAGATAAGTGTTAAATTTATACAATCGTATGTACAAGTTTAATGAAAAATGTCTGAAAAACTATGCATAAATTTACTTATACAAAATTTCGCCCAATCTAAATACAAAACTCACGACTCAGTTTTGGCGTCTTGACCGCCATTTAGAGCTGTGTCAGCGCCATCTTGTTCAGTATTTCCGCCATTTTCCTCCGTTGAACATTCTGGGGCGTCAGTCTCCATTGCGTCCGGTTCCGCCACCTCGCCTTCTGCGATTTCTGACGCTTTCTTGAACTTGTTCACATCTGAAAAGAACATTGTATAAATACAATTTATTTACCAATACCTACAGTGAAACATAGATAAGTAGGGCGTTGAGAGACCGACCAAATTGACTTAGTTACAGAGGTCCACCTATTCAGTGATTCAGATATTATTATCCAGGTAAAAAAACGTCATACTAACGCGAATTAAGTTATAATGCGCGCAGAAAGTACTATTCATTCCAACCACACAAGCTATGTGTGTTGAATGACGTTATCACTAGATGTCACTGTAGTGCACGGATGGATAGGGCGGATACCGCTAGACATCACTAGTAAACTCACCATATTTACTATAATCAGCTCCCAACAGCCTCAAATAGTGCACGGTGTCAGGCTTAGCAGTGTAGGCCCGTAGTGAATGCACCCCGCGCCAGCCGACTAGTGTTTTTTTTTTGAACATTCGTCTACGCTACCACTAGATGTCACAACTAAACTCACCATATTTGCTATAATCGGCTCCCAACAGCCTCAAATAGTGCACGGTGTCAGGCGTAGCAGTGTAGGCCCGTAGTGAATGTACCCCGCGCCACCCGACTAGTGTCAGTGACAGTTCTGAGGCTTCATCCGTGTATTCGAGGATGCAACTGCCGGTGGCTGCGGACAAAGGAAATGGTAAGTTAGGAAAACAAATGCCAAAGGTGAGATGTGTTATAAATAGGTACTGTAAGGGTGCTTGTCCACCAGAGCGGAACGGGCTATCGGAGCGATGTGGGCGGCAATAATCGTCCAATGAAATAGCATGAGCGGAGTTGTTATGTATTTTCATTGGTATATAAAAATCTACCCTGGCCTTAGAATGTTTTATGGTTACTTATTTATGTTTTTCAATTGTAGAGAAACCGCAATATTTTATGTTTGCGTTGAATTAAATATAAAATTATCTTTTTTGATTCACCTCTACCGAGTTGCGCCCCCAATCGCTCAATCAACGCTCAAACGACGTAATCTATAACTATTTATAAGTATTTACCAAAGTCCTTAACCAGCGCCTGCGTGTGTTCGCTGAACCGGGCCACATCTGGCGGGTTGCTCGGGTCGTCGTTCTGCAGAACCAGCACCAAGTCGCTCCTGAGGATGCGCAGGCGCCGCGCCCCACCCACGAAGTGTGCCATACTAACCCACATACCTTATATACTTACTGTATTATACTGCTATCTATATCTATACATGTATTACTCAATTTAATAGCGTTGGCGTAGGTTTTTGGTTCCACAATACTTTTTCTATATTTTGGATTACATTGCCACCTGTTCCCGCTGCATGGGTCGTGATTTAATATTATCTGTATAAGAACTAACCAATAAAATTAAGATAGTTTTAAGAACACTGTCACACATTAACACCAGGCAAAACAACAGCGATGACAAAAGGAGTGTGTGGCCTCTGACAGGCGTCTGTTAAGTTCTCTGAAGACAGCTGACACTGGCCCTACCCTTCAAATGTTTGTTGCCATTATAATTGTAAGTGTGACTGTGTGAAACAAAGAAAAAAAAAAAAAAAAAAAAAAAACAAGAAATGCACAACTGGGGGTTTTTAGTCGGTTAAAGGCCGACACTACCTGGGTCCCCTTCCCAGGTGTCTGTGTAGATTTTCCTCCAGGAGTGCAAAAAAAAAAAAAAAATTATTAATAATATATAGGTATATATATATAAAAGATAAAATATATATATTATAAGCTTCCACATTGAGTAGTGAGTAGTTAAAAGATGAAGACAAAAAACAACCAAACTCTCACAATATATTGATCTCTCAAAAAGGCACGGACATAAAGTCTGTGGAGTGATAACAAAAACTTTAAAAAAAAAAAAAAAAATGGATCCGTGTCGGCCTGTATAGGTAAAGTTACACAGTCATCTTACCGAAGTCCTTAACCAGCGCCTGCGTGTGTTCGCTGAACCGGGCCACATCTGGCGGGTTGCTCGGGTCGTCGTTCTGCAGAACCAGCACCAAGTCGCTCCTGAGGATGCGCAGGCGCCGCGCCCCACCCACGAAGTGCGTGATACTTGATAGACCCTCTTGGGATAACCTGGGGGGAATCGGAGGGAAGGGTTAAAAAAACCATCATATAGCTTAGTTTCTTCTTATTGTGAGGATGATAAACACAAAATCCAGACTACACCGGAGTGAAAGGATTAGCCAGTCAGATTAGTGTCAGTCATCATGCCAGGGTCAGATCCAGCGGATAATGATGCTAATGATAATTGTATTTCATATTCCAGAATCGTACATTCAAAGATATGGGGAATAAATGAACATTATAGGTACACTTACATACTGGTCAAACAGATTACTCATTTTTGCTTGACCTACGTCGGATTAAGAGGTCTTATCAATTTGTAAATCAGTTCCTAAAATATCGGCGAAAAGTTGGTATAGCGATGCATTTCATATCCCGTATACATCAAAACGAAATAAAGTAACAAATGAACTCACCTAAACGGGCACGTCATATTCTTGTTATCACACCTCACAAACGTCTTCACACCAGTATTAATTATCTTTATATTCGCCTCATTTCTCTGCACTATGTCCTTCACCGCCGGCGACACCAAGTAGATATTCTTCTTCTTACCAACGAAACATCTAGTCAGAAGACAGGTGGGGTCAAAGTCATCTTTCAAGTCATAATACTCTTTAATATTCGGGAAAACATCTTCTTTATCCCCTGAGAAGAATACAAATGGGTCTTCTCTGTAACCGCCCATTCGTCTGCGTTTTTTAGGTGGTTCTTTTTTTTCTTCCTTAGGCTGGTCTACTGGTGTGGGATTTGCGTCCTTCTCCCACGGTAATAGGGCTGTCTTTTCGAAGACGGCTACGAAGAACGCGCCTGTGTCTTGAGCGTGCGGCAGGATGCGTATGCTGTGGGGTTGAGGAATGGTTATTAGGATCAATTTTGTAAGTAAATTAGATATACCAATATGAAATAAGATTAATTTAGGTTTTAATACACTACCTATAAATATAATAGATACAACCCGCGCAAAGTTTCTAGACACCTGGCCCAAAAATCTACCCCTCTCCCCTTTCCCCGCGCGAGGCCCCGCTCTCGTCCTTTTGTAGCGTTAGCATAAGAATTATCAGACGATTACCTAACAATAAATATTTTTTGTTACTACGAGTACTTTAACAAGTAGGTATCAACTTGAATACTTATACAGGGTGTTGCAAAAAGCGTATACTAAGCCGAAACCAGCATGTGCAGCATGTTATATCTAAAAGCCCAAAACTGAAATCAGAACTTTAAAATTCGTAATTTTTTTTCCATAGAAACTAGTTGGTCAAGTGACTTTTTAGTATGGAGAATGTTTTTTTTTTCGCGAATTTTGAAATTCCAATTTCAGATTCGGGCTTAGACATAACATGCTGCACATGCTGGTTTCGGCTTAGTATAATACCCTTTTTGCAACACCCTCTGTATAAACAAATATTTATACATTTTATTACAATATAACAAAAGTCAGGTAAGTAAGTATGTTTTTAGATTACCAGAATAATTTCAAATATCGGGGCGCTACATGTATATACATATAATTATGTTTACGTTCTCGCAACAATTTTCTTTATAAAATTAGTTCATTAAAACTGCGAGTATGTCGAGGTTCATTATTTTTGCCGAGCTTAGTTATAAAAATATTGATAGGAAAGAGGATATTTTTTGTAATATCGATATTACTTTTTTTGCACTGAGTACTAAAGACAAATGTCATTTAACCCAGGTGTCTAGTTATCTCGCCCGCCTTGTATGTAGGTATCAATGTGGTCATCAAATCCTAACTACGTAGTTATACGCTAATTTAAAATTGCTTTATCTATTATTTTCTAGCGGCCTTGATCTGCCAGATCTAAACTCACCATCTATCCAAATTAAACGTGTTTATCTCGTCCGGTGTGGGCGGGAACATCTGCGGGCGCACCACGGTCTGCCATCTCTCCGGGACTTGATCGAACGAGTCGTAGAACACCATGTCTTTGGACGCCGGACGCCAGTGGGTCATGCCTGTGGAAGATGGATTGTTTTATTGTAAGAGTAACATGGGCTAGAGAGTATGAAATGAAAAGAAACGAAATGAATCGAAATGAAAATAAAATCATTTAACTAGGCTAAGATCAGAATAAATATCGGCACGCACGCGGGTTGGCACGCCATTTTCAGGCGTTTCGCGAGCGTATTCCACATGTTACAATGAATACTTGTATGAATACGTGCAGGGCAATTCCGTGAGCTAGTATTTAAGTATATAGAGCGTGGGACACCTCTTTCTCATATGCTTCGCATAAGTATATACCTACAGCGTAAGAGTATATAAGTATATATTCTTGTGTGTACTTATATACTCATAAGAGTATATAAGTATATGTTCGCTACAGTATAGTGCGTATATATTATTGTGGGCTCTCTCTCTCTCTTTCATATGTACGGTGGCCTGCGCCTAAAAGTATACAGGCGGAGTTTTTAAAATAGCGATCCCTGATGATGAAGGGACCAGCTACATCTGTTATAAATCCGGGGATGTGTTGTGTGTGATGTGTGTAGCAGTGGTGTTTATGTGGATGTGCTTGAGCAGCATGTGAGCTTGAGATCGCTATTTTAAAATCGCCGCCTGTATACTTTTAGGCGCAGGCCACCGTACATATACAGGATGTTGCAAAAAGGGTAAGTATACTAAGCCGAAACCTACATGTGCAGCATGGTATATATGTCGCAGGCATCTGGTTTAATCTTCTGTTTGATTGAACCACTAGCCCGTTCATTGGATGGCGCTATTCAGTTGTATGACTAAAGGACAACTCGTCAAGTCGTTGATTGTAACGTTCGACGTCTTGACTGAACGTCATTCAGCGGAGTCGTTGAATGGGATATAGTATAGCAACTTTGTAATGTCTGGTTAGGGTGAACATGACCAGACAAGAGTCAACAAAAAGACTATGTTACAAAGCTCTTATCTCACAAATTAACTAAACAATAACAATAAACGTACCTTCATATTGTTGTTTATAATTATCCAGTTACGCCACAATTTTTTCTTTGAAACTATCCGCCCGCGGCGTAATAATAGGTAAATCCATGTTGTCACACTATTTTAACACAAATAACGCACTTTAAAGCTAATTTATTTGCAAAAAACTAACAATATAGGTGCTTTTTGTGTCAGCTGTTAGCTGTTAGACGCCATATTTGTTTTGTTCACCACCTGACTGATGTTAAGTCAGCTAACTAGTTGGACGTTTTGTGACGCTTGTGCAATCAACGTTCGGCCTAGTCATACAACTAAGCAGCGTCATCCAATGAACGGGCTAGCGGTTCAATCAAACAGGAGATTAAACCAGATGCCTGCGACATATATAAGCCCGTAACTAAAATCTGAATTTCAAAATTCAAGAAAAAAATTATTCATTTTCCATAGAAACGTTGTTGGTCACGTGACTTTTTACTATGGATAATGTTTTTAGTATCCCCTTTTTGCAACATCCTGTATACACACCTGGCTGGCTGCACAGTGCGGGCAGTCTGTCCTGCGCGCTCGCGAGGCGTGCCGCGCCCTCTGCCTCGCGCAGCACCCGCGCCACTACTGCCTCGTTCTCTATGGGGTTCAGCGAGCAGGTGGAGTACACGAGGCGGCCGCCGATGGTGAGGAGTTCTAGGCCGCGCTTGAGGATGCGGTATTGGATGCTGTGAGAGGGAATAGTAGGTATTAATAGTACAAGATTTGATTGTAGTGTATGAGTATAATAGCATACTTAAGCCATAAATAACAAACACTAGATCACACACGTGACGTTTTCGACACGTGAGAAAATCAAGTTCAACAGCCATATCATAGAAAAAAAACACAAGCCTGAAACGAGTTAAACACCTTTGTTGAACGTTAAGGAAATAAGTTCATGTTTAACTTTACTCTGACTGAGAAATGGGATTTTTGTGTGAAAAGGACGTACAAAACTACTTGCAATAACAACTTCCTTATTTTTTCGGAGTCGGTTAAAAAGAGAAACGGTTTAAGCTTAGTAACGAAACTTACAAACAACAAACTATAATAGTGGAAACACACACCCATGCAAATTGTTCCCGTTCCCATTGGACCACTTGGTCCAGATGTCCGGGTTCTTCCTCATAGTCCCGTCCCCTGAGCACGGCACGTCGCACAGCACGCGGTCGAACTTCAGCTGTTTGGTGGCGCCGGGGTGCTGTGGACACAGATACACGGGAGTATTTATTTATTGTATTCGTTATTTGTAGTAGTACTACACCATCTGCGTTTTATGGCACTTATCTTAATAATCTTACATAAGGGCAGAAGATCGATAGCATGTCAGATCAAATCTACATTAGACAAAAAGTATAGGTCCTACTTAAAGCAAAAGCCATGATGCCGTGAATGTATCCCATATGATATAAGACGTATTTGTGGGTTCTCTGGAAGATTATGGCCTACATTACTTGTAGCATGCTTGAAATAAAATATCTCTAATAAATATTGAATCATTTTATGTGACGGCACACAGGCTTTAGGAATATATATGTCGCAGGCTAATCTACTGTTTGATTGAACCGCTAGCCCGTTCATTGGATGACGCTGCTTAGTTGTATGACTAGGCCGAACGTTGACACAAGCGTCACAAAACGTCCAACTAGTTAGCTGACTTAAAATCAGTCAGGTGGTGAACAAAACTAATATGGCGTCTAACAGCTAACAGCTGACACAAAAAGCACCTATATTGTTAGTTTTTTTGCAAATAAATTAGCTTTAAAATACGTTATTTGTGTTAAAATAGTGTGACGACATGGATTTACCTATTATTACGCCGCGGGCGGATAGTTTCAAAGAAAAAATTGTGGCGTAACTGGATAATTATAAACAACAATATGAAGGTAAGTTTATTGTTATTGTTTAGTTAATTTGTGAGATAAGAGCTTTGTAACATAGGCTTTTTGTTGACTCTTGTCTGGTCATGTTCACCCTAACCAGACATTACAAAGTTGCTATACTATATCCCATTCAACGACTTCGCTGAATGACGTTCAGTCAAGACGTCGAACGTTACAATCAACGACTTGACGAGTTGTCCTTTAGTCATACAACTGAATAGCGCCATCCAATGAACGGGCTAGTGGTTCAATCAAACAGGAGATTAAACCAGATGCCTGCGACATATACATTTTGTATCAATATTTCAATATTTTTTATAATTACCTCGGGGTCAGTGACAGTCATGTTGGGCATGACGGCCGAGTCGTGGTTGGTGATCAGTATACAGGGTGAGTTGAGTCTCTTCGCCTGGTGCACCAGCATGTAGCAGCGGCTGTTGTCCACGTCGTTCGCTATCACGAAACCTGGAATAGGAATATTGAGAGGTAGTTATAGAATATAGATAAAATTATTCCAACATACGAATCTGCCTACAGAGATAGGATTTTATTAGGAGTTTGTTGGGGTGACCAGTAGGTCGCCCCAACAAACTGGCTACCGACCTCACCAGTTGTATTCCAATAAGAAGGTTGAAACGAAAGCACATTTGGGACGGTCTAGGACCAGTTGAATAAGAAGGCAACCCAACGATGGGAGGGAGTGCCTAAAACGACAAAAAACACACGCCAAACAACTGCTTATGGTCACTCAAGACCGTTTGCCAGTTATAGGTAAAAAAACATACAAATCTAAAATGACGCATCATCATTAGCCCGTAATCGTAAACTGCTGCACATAGGCCTCTCCTAAGGGGCGCCACATCAGTCTGTCTTCGGCCTTCCTCATCCAGCCAGTACTGGCAACTTTTCTAAGGTGGTCGGTCCAGCGGGGTAATAGCGAAATTTTACGAGTTTGGGCTGTTCCCTAATTAATCGAAGCTGATAAGGGTGAATGATCTATTTATAGTGTGATAATTATTTTAGATTCCTTACTTTTTTTACATAATTTCTGCTGTGGTAAGGGTTCTGGTTTTGGTGCGTACCTGTAGGCATTTTAGTTTCATCTGCGTGCAGGAACTCGATCAACTGTGCAGTTTTAGAGCCCGGCGCCGCACACATGTCCAGCACCTGAAATGTATGGACACATAATGTTACTTACTGAAAATTTAAATAATATTGCGTTTGTAAAGTCCCCTTCTAACCATAAGTATAATGAATGGATAATATGATACTTATGGATAGACAAAATAACTTTAAAGCTTCATACCTAATCCATCTTCTGCAAATGCAGGGTATTTTCATCTTACTTACTAATCATCATCAGCCTTGATGTTACTGTGTTTAGTGAGCACCCCATAACACCACCTTAAATGTATGCCAAACCAAACCAACCTTATGATGCGGCTGCACATCCAGCACAACGGGCGGGATCATGCTCACAGCCTCCTGTCTTGACACTCCCCCGGCGGCTGTCTCTGCCACCAGGAAGTTGTGCAGCTTGTACAGAGCCTCATTCCTGCGTATGTCTGTACGCGAGAAGCTGAGCTGCCATGCTAGACCGCCGGGGTACCTGGGGGGAGAGGGTGGTTGTTAGACACATATGTTTCAGAAATACACGCATAATTTATTTGCACAAAGAATACACATCACAAATATAACAGGTACTTATCAATAAAATTATCAACAACAAAAAAAAACTGTATTATGCCAGCAAAATGCCTCTGACTCAGCATGTGCCGTATAGAAATTTTATACAGTTAAAGCATCTCAATCATGCATGGCACATGATTGTTTTTTAAATCGAATTTGGCTTGATTAGGGTAAGTCAGAATATTTCTTCTCGCCAGATTAATTTTCTGCTGGAAAACTTTATAAAGATAGCTGATACAATCTGGACTAGATTAGACGACCGAATGGCGTAGTGGTTAGTGACCCTGACTACTGCGCCGATGGTTATGATTGGAAGCAGAAAGCTATAGATCACATTCATTGTGTGCTACCAGAGGGATATCAACATGGCATTCCACTGAGCCGTGGAAGTGTGATAGTTGCCATCGACACAACAAGAAGAAAAAGAAGTGATGTGCTTTGGAAGAGTCCAGCAGTGGACTGCTATAGGCTGATGATGATAGACAAACAACCAATATAATTTGTAGGTAATCTCACCATGGCAGACTGACTGGCTTCACCTCCTGTTCTTCCTCCCCATCTTCCACTTTGATCTTCATGTTCAGGATGTCATTGAAGTACTCGCTCTTGACAATCTTCATGAGAGCAGCAGCCTCGCCCTTCGACCCGGTGACCCGGAACGCCGTGGGAAGGTTCGAGCGCAGGGCTTTCATAAATGTCTCCCAATCTTCTTCTGGGACTATTTTTTGGGCCTAGAATTTATAGACTTTATATATTGTATTGTATTTTATTTATTATTCATAATATTCATTACATGTCAGGGAAAAAATAATAATAATAATATAAAAATAAAGTCATACCTAAATTAAAATGAAATACTAATATAACATAAAAATGTACTTAGTAGTACAAAATTGTGCTATAAACATTTCAGTTGTGATTGTGAAAATAGTGTTAAAGTGATTGTGATGTGATAATTCACCAGTGCAAACGTTATCTCTGCGCAAAACCAGCTGCAAATACACAATTATTATCACAAAACCAATAACAATCTTCACTATACCCACAATACATGCCATCAAAATAAAAATAAACTAACAAATCTACCCTCGTTTTTCCAACATATTACTGTGTTTCAAAATCAATTTTGTCACAGATTAACCACTATGTTGTCAATCCTTAGAACAAGTACTCCAATTACTTGATAGAGTTGCCATCCTAAATTAAAAACTACCATCATGGAAGAGTCAATAAGCATGTCCCCAGACCTCCATCAAGAAAATCTAAATACCACTGCAAATGAACAGAATACTGAGAAATCCAGTACTAACAACAAAGATCCACAAAAACTAATCCAGCAAGTCTTTCACAAAGCCATGTTTGTACCTAGACCGAGAGCCAACAGCCTAGGGGCACATTTGCCTACAGGGGAGCCCCGTGCTTCAACATCATCATCATCATCGTCATCGACAAGACAAGCAGATACTATGCCTTGGCAAAATGACCAGGTTCCTAATGCTAAGCGCAAAAGAATGGAGTCTAGCCCAGATTATAACACCAACGACACTAAGGTAACCAAAAGCAATATTCCAACAGCAAATAGCTTCGAAATATTGGAAGTCAACGAATCCCCGGACCCGACCTCAGCCCAAGAAAGTTTATTTATCCCGAAACCGGAGCCAATATTTGTCACCGGAGTCACAGATGTGATAAAACTTAAAGAAAGCCTACATCAAATGTTACAAGATGTTAGTAAATATAAATTGACCACACTAAGATCCGGCCACATTATCAAAATAATACCTGCAGATGTAGAAACATATAAGATCATTAGGAATAATTTCATCTCAATGAATGTTAGCCACTACACATACCAGCTGAAACATGAAAAACCCTACCGTGTTATCATAAGAGGCATACACGCATCAGAAGATGTGGACAACATCAAGATGGAACTCGAATCACTGGGCCACACAGTCAGAAGTGTCACCAATGCACTTCATAGGCAGACCAAGGAGCCACTTCCACTATACTATGTCAACCTTGAGCCGAAGCCAAATAACAAAGATGTTTATAACATCAAACACCTAATTAATATGATAGTAAAGGTAGAGGCACCATATAAAAAGAAAGACGTTGTACAATGTAAGCGATGCCAAAGGTTCGGGCACACAAAAAACATGTGTAATAGAACATTTAGATGCGTAAAATGCGGAAATGACCACCCAACTACTACATGCACCAAGTCACGTGATACTCCTGCATTCTGTATTAACTGTGAAGGTAGCCACCCAGCCAGCTATAAAGGATGCACAAAGTACAATGAGTACAAAAACCAAATATATAAGAAAAGCAACCCTAAACCAAACACCCAGAATAATATTAAAGAACAATCAGCAGAGCCAACCTCAATTGTAGACAAGAATCTGATACAAATGAGATATAGCCATCCAACATCCACACAAACTTATGCAAATGTAGCTGCAAGGTCGAATGCTGGCAGTAGTGCTACTTTCCCTCAAACACAACAATCTCCAACTGAAACAAGTGACACTGCAAAGATCATGGAAGCAATGTTTAGTAGATTTGAACGAACCCTCGAAAAAATGTTAGACAAAATAATGGATCGTATGATCCATCTAGTCACCACCGTCATCAACTCCAAATGATCCAGCTCCTTCGAATTGCAGAATGGAATGCCAACGGATTGTCAGATAGAAGACAAGAACTAGAAACATTCATATACTCAAATAAATTAGACATAGTATTAATAGCTGAAACAAGATATACAGTAAAGAATTACTTAAAGATACCTGCCTACTCTACATACCTAACTAACCATCCATCTGGAAATACACATGGGGGAACAGCAGTCATTATAAACTCAAAAATCAAGCATTATGAGATAGAAAAATATGAAAAAGATTTCCTACAAGCAACATCTGTTATAGTGGAGACTAACCAAGGTCCAATAACCGTCTCAGCAACGTACTGCCCACCAAAACATAAGATATGTAAAGCTGAATTCAACAAATACCTAAAAAGTCTAGGGCCTAAATTCATAGCAGGTGGAGACTGGAATGCGAAACATGTGTATTGGGGATCCAGACTCACACTACATAGAGGAAGACAACTATACGAGGCTATAACTGAAAACCATTGTAATAGCATGTCTACTGGGAAACCAACTTATTGGCCTACAGACCCAAATAAAATTCCAGATCTACTAGATTTTTTCATCACCAGAAACATCACGAAAGAACACAGTTTAGTACAACCAGCTGATGACTTATCTTCTGACCATTCTCCCATTATAATAAATGTAAGCTCTGAAATAATACTGAAAGAGACTATATTACATCTTACCAACAACCATACGGACTGGACCACCTTTCAAAGCCATATAGAAGATAATCTAAAACTCAATATTCCACTAAAAAGCCAGGAAGACATAGAGAGAGCTGTAGAGCACCTGAACAACACAGTAGTGTCAGCTGCGTACCTTGCTACACCCGAAGTAAAGAACACGTTCAATCAAGCTGACTACCCCTGGGATATTCGAAAAAAGATTTCTGAAAGAAGGAACCTCAGACGAACTTGGCATCAAACTAGAAATCCAGAAGATAAAAGAGCTCTAAACAGGGCCTCAAGACATCTGTCAGTACTAATAGAGAAATCAAAAAATGAAACAATCCAAAAATACCTGTCAAAAGTTGAACCCAACACCAGCCCAGATAATTCCATATGGAAAGCCACGAAAAAGTTGAAGCAGCCGACTCTAGCAATTCCACCCATCAGGAACATGGATAGGAGCTGGGCTAGAAGCAGCAAAGAAAAGGCAGACACATTTGGCGCCCACCTTGCTAATGTATTTAGACCTAATGAACCAGCAACTGATGAAGCAAGAGAACACACCGAAGAAATTAAAGAACTAATAACAGCTCCGTTCCAAATGTCCAGGCCTATAAAACCAGCCAGGCCAGCGGAAGTGCATAGAGTCTTGTCAAACCTAAAGATCAAGAAAGCTCCTGGATATGATCTTATAACACCATTAATGCTAAAACGCTTACCACGAAAAGCTGTAGTACTGCTCACCACTATTATCAATGCTATCTTAAGGACAGGGCATTATCCAGCACAGTGGAAAATTGCACAAATATTAATGATAGCTAAGCCAGGAAAACAACCAAATGAAGCCACCTCTTATAGACCACTAAGCTTGCTACCAATAATATCGAAAGTGTTCGAGAAAGTGCTACTAGCAAGAATAAAACCTTACCTGGTAGACATCATCCCTCAGCACCAATTCGGTTTTCGTGAGAAACATGCCACTATAGAGCAGGTGCATAGGCTTGTAAATGAAATTACATCATCACTGGAAAACAAGGAATACTGTTCAGCAGCCTTTCTGGATATATCCCAAGCTTTTGATAAAGTTTGGCACTTGGGACTGAAACACAAGCTAAAGAACCAACTACCACACCCCATTTACTCAGTACTCAACTCCTACCTATCCAACCGATGCTTCCAAGTAAGACATGATGATGAATTATCCAGCTTATATCCAATAGAATCAGGAATACCACAAGGTAGTGTGCTTGGTCCCGTGCTATATATACTGTTCACGTCAGACCTCCCTACGACAGAAGAAACAGTGGCAGGTACATTTGCTGATGACACAGCTTATCTTGCTAGTCACAAAGATCCAGAAATTGCATCACAGAACCTGCAAACTGCCCTCTATAAAATGGAAAAATGGTGCAACAAATGGAGAATCAAGGCTAACGAATCCAAGTCTGTACATGTAACATTCACTCTCAGACGAGAAACTTGCCCCACTGTCTATCTGAATGCGCAACCCATACCAAAAGCAGAAGATGCAAAATATCAAGGAATGCATCTAGACAGACGACTCACCTGGAGAAAACACATCTGGACAAAACGAAAGCAACTTGACTGCAGATTGAGATCCATGGACTGGCTAATAGGACGCAGGTCACAATTATCAGCAGAATGTAAAATTCTGGTCTATAAGGCCATTATTAAACCCATATGGACCTATGGTATCCAATTATGGGGAACAGCATGTAAGTCCATCATTGCCATCCTTGAGCGGTTTCAGACAAAAACATTGAGACGGATACTTGGGATACCATGGCATATATCA
The DNA here is from genome assembly GCF_932276165.1 of Plutella xylostella. Lineage (NCBI taxonomy): Eukaryota > Metazoa > Arthropoda > Insecta > Lepidoptera > Plutellidae > Plutella > Plutella xylostella. Next base: position 6,705,406 of record NC_064000.1, on the reverse strand, counting down.
AACAATCTCATGTATATGGACTTAAAGATACCTACAGTGGCAGAAGAAATAAAGAAAGCCAGCCTGACCTATCAGTCACGACTTTTCCATCACCCTAATGAGCTCGCATCAGCACTGCTAACAGATAATGCGCCGAAATTTACACGACTTAAGAAAAAGAACATACTTGAACTGAAATTATAGTGGAACCTTCTCATGAATGGTAACAAAAAAGGAGGATGGAGGTCAATGGGCCTCACTCTGCTACTACAACAACCCAAGGAGATACAAAGTAGAGAAAGAGATTGCTTATTATAGCCCACTGCTATAGGGTGAATATTTGGAACGCTAAATTTGTCAGTTTTCATCGGGAGAATCTACTTATTTTTTCGAATTTTGAGGCTATATTTGTATGGTACATGTAAAATGAAATTCTCTATCAAGGCCTATTTACAGTTTTAGAACGATTCATATAAAATTAAAAAAATGTATGACCAGATAACACTCAAATCCCATTTATATGGCGCGTCCAAACTCCAATTTCATATACATTTTAGTTCATAAGTCTTACAATGTTCGCTTTGAAAACATTAAAATATAAATCCTTTATATTTCAATATATACTCGTGAAGTCCTTAATATTCATTGTCCTCTAAATATAATACAATAAAAGTTATTAAGCTTTTCAAAACGTCCGCACCATAAAAACTAATTTGTCTGGCCGTGTCTTTTCACGAACGCCACCATTGAAGGGTTGAATATTTTTGAACTTGCGTTCGAGTTCAATCAGGTCAGTCCACCACCCGTCTGCCGGCAGAGTGCACCGTCCGCGTGCGATTTGTGACGACGATAAATTGTGATAGCAAGCAGATAATCTGGACTTTGTACGGTAAGTGTCCTAATTTATATGTCCTGCCCTACATGCTTGCTGATGATACTTCTGTTTCGTTACTTAACCACATACGTGATCACACTGTATTCTACCTTTTTCCATAACAAGGTAGATGATTAAGTTCACAATTTAATTAATAATTTATTGTTTTTATGTAAAAACTCATTTATCTGCCACTCATTTGTCTGTTTTTATCTGGTACATAATGCCAGATGAATTTGTTGATGCCAGACCAATTATAATTAAAGACTTATGTCTACGCTAGGCTGGTTTGGACACGTACTCAGGCGTACTGAAAACGTCCCAAAGGAAGCACTGACATGGCATCTCGAAGGCGGTAAACGAAGACTCGGCAGACCGCGAGTCGAAACATGGCAGCACTCTGTCAAAAAGGAAATATGCCAGGTGGGGATGTCTGGGCGGATGTAAGTAGTTGGCCTAAGATCGTAAAGAATGGTGGCGCTTCACTTCGGCCCTTTGCTCCCCAGCGGAGATTGGGAGTAAGTATAAGTAAGTAAGTAGGTTGGTTTGAGCCTAGCGAAACTAGACCAGTCAATGCCATAAATTGACGTTTGGTAAATAAAGAAGAATAAACAAACAAATTTGACAGGTCATGTTCAGATTAGTGTTGCAGGATAATCGATTAATCGATTGACCCCCCCCCAATAATCTAAAAATCGATTCTACTATCGATAATATCGATTAGATCGATAGTATCGATATTGATTATAGATTATAATTGTATAATCTCGACAATACTATCGATTAAATCGATACCGGAATCAAGCCAATACTATCGATATAATCGATATAATTGGCTTGATTATTATTATGTAATAATCGATTATTTTGCAATTATTTTTAGATACCTATTATTGTCTCTCATATTAAGTCCTCTTAGGTATGTACTGTTGGACGTAGGATAAGATACAAGTTAAGTGTAGTAAAATAAATTAACATATTTAATTATAACAGTGAGTGAACATTTATAGAGGAGAAAACCCAGTGCAAACATGGTACGTAAATAAAATAGTTATTAACTTTTTACCCGACTGGACCCGGAGGAGGATGTCGTATGTTTACTTGTCCGTTTCTTTGTGGCCTCCTGTAGCCTAAACGGCTTGATATATTTTGATGTATGAGGTATCGTTAGAAGCGTATCAATTGCGCGATGATTATAGGCGCCCTCTAGAAGATATAAAGTTATAGTCGTAAAATTCGGTAGATATGACCGGCCCACTGCACATCAGCCTGCAGATTTTAAGAGCTATGTTGGTGACCTATTTTTTCTGACAAATTATACCTAATTTCTGATGCGATTTTTTTCAGTTTTTTTTTATCCGCCTATCATGTCCTAATGCTGGGCAAAGGTCTCTCATTGAATTTTCCAATTATCCCTGTCTTGGACCTGCTCACGCTAGTCCTTGCTTAAGGTGTCCAGGTCGTCCGGCCATCTCCTTATTGGTTTGCCTCTGCGCCGGCGGCCGTTGCTGAGTATTAGGTACTATTAAATTTCCTACTGGTCCATCCAAAAAATATGTTTTTTTTTGTCTCAGGATAGCGATGACCGGCCACTATCACCTTCTATTTTAGCACCAAGAAAAAGAAAAGCCAAAGAAACAAAAAGAGATGAAGCTAGTGGCAGTGGTGGTAGGTTGATAAATATCTACATAATAATATCCTACAACATCCTTAATGTTATGTGTTATGAGATTTTATGTTATCATCCATAGCTCAACATTCTCAATCAAATCTACCTATTAGTAGTAGTAGGTATCTAGATTACCCGCCTAAGTAGATACCTACCAAGTAATTTCTTTCGGTAATTTTTTGGCACTATCTTGTTTCAGGGTTGCGAAAAACAAATGCTTCGAATATGGATAATGAAAATACTTCCCTCTCTAACTGTTCGTGTATTCGAAATGAAAAAGCACTTACATTTAGATTTTTGATAAACAGCGTACCCGACCAACATCTGGAAGACTTTTGGGACGAAGTCTTGCGTACAATAAACAGGTTTTCATCCAAAGAGTAAATGCTGTCAGTGACAAATAAAGTTTTATCTTTCTTTCTTTCTTCTTTCTTTCTTTACTTAATTAACTTATTGAGGATCTTCAATACTATGCTGAGCTGTCAAATAATTTGAGTATTCTCGTTGAACACGAGAAATAGCTTTCTCAATATCGTTGTCAGTTTTAAATCCAAGTTATTAGATTATTTGGGCCCCATTTACATAATCAATTAATAATCGATGTGACATCGATTATACGGCAACACTAGTGCAGATCATGGATGAAGATTGAACGAGACCTTCCACTGATTTTTGTTTCCTTCTTTTAATAAATGTCGTGTGAGCATAAGCGCGGGGTTATGTTTCGCTGTATTACCTATATTTCCTAAGTTATATTTCCGAGGTATTTGAATTAGACTTTATTTATTACGAGGTAATGAATAATTTATAATTGATCTGGCCGAGCCTAATTTATATGTCTGCATGTTCTCATTGTTCTGGCTTATTCCTCATTCGTTTGGCAGGCTCATTAATTCACTTACCGTATCTCACAAACTACTCGTCAAAACATGAGGCAAATCACATTATATAGGTAATCTTCGATTCCCCTAAGCACGAGTTTACAGCAAAAGGGCTAGAGTTCAATTTTGAAAAATGCCAGGTAAATGAGGCAAAAACACTCGTTTTCAAATATTCACCCTATAGATTGCAATGATGCAAACAAATGAAAAGTGAAAAAAAAAAAAGTAGTACAAAATTCATACAATGGTAAATTATACAAATGATAATCATAAAAATAATAAAATGTCAAGAATTAAAAAAATTGCAGTTAGTTTAGCACTGTTAGGCTACTTTCCAATTGCAGATAGTCTAAGAATGGTTGTATAATATTTACTGGTGTTTATTTCAACTCTGGTGGTGGTGGTGTTGAAAGTAAAATTTTAGGTTATGTTGTTTTTAATAATACATATAAAACTTACCTTGTAGTACTCTTCGAACGCCGCATTTTCCCTCACTATATCTGCATAATGTTTACGGTTATCCGCAGGTTTCTCCTGGGGGTTCTTTTCCTGGAAATAATACAAAACATGTTGAAATACATGCGTATTTTAAACATGGTTAGCTCAGCATAATATAATATTTTATTTAGGTCGATAAATACCTGCTCCTTACGGTCTCGCTTGCGTTGTGCAAACTTATTAACGTTACGATTTCTTTTCCCCATTCTTTTTAAGTAATTACCGAGAGAAACAAACCGTTTTGGAACAAAACAAGAAAACATAAACAAGAAGCAAGACGTCAAAACTCTAAAGAAAAGTTAGGTTATTTAAACGTCAATTCAACGTGACATTTAGTTACTGCTCTGTGATGATGTGGTTTACTCTCTATTTGAAATCCCCAATGAAAAAGTCCAGAATCAGGCACTTCGTGTTATTGGGGGCTTTATTAGAAGCACTCCTATCCATACTATGGAAAGTGAGCTCTGTGTACCGCCTTTACATATAAGAAGAGAATATTTGGGATATAAATACTGCTCTAAGGCAAAGTCATGGTCCAATAGTGATAGAAACACTTTATTAGAAAAACTTAGATTACATTGTGGAAATAGGTACTGGCAAACAAAGAAAAAACCTTTGTTATCTACGATTTACGAAGAAACAAAAAGTGATACTATTCATTCATCAGAAATACTTGAGTCCTTTTGTCTAGATACCTGGGTATCAAATATTAATGTTGCGGATGTGGTTAGAACTCAATTGAAAAGTTTGAATAAGCCAAAATCGTCCTACAAGAATAGTTTTTCGATTTTGAAATTTAACATTATACAAGAGATTTATGGAGAATATAATGCCTGGAGATACCTGTATACTGATGCGTCAAAAGATGTTCGAGGCATAGGGGCAGCGTTTTATGATCCTATGGCAAAAAAATCCGGTATATTTAAAACTTCGGCAAATATTTCTATTATGGCGGCTGAGTTGATTGCAATTTCCGAAGCACTATCATACGCTATCTCTGAAGACCTCTACAAATTTGTTATCTTCACTGACAGCAAAAGCGCATTACAGCACCTCTCTCGTTGCACTTCTGGTGGCAGAGGTGTATCGATGGGATACGTTGTGCTGAACAAAATGAAGGAATTAATAAACAATAATAGAGATTTTCGTTTGCAATTGATACCTTCGCACATCGGATTAGTAGGCAATGAAGAAGCTGACCGTCTCGCTAAAATGGCTGTATCGGATGGTGTTACATACAATATAAAAAGTAATTATTCAGATTTCTTGTTAAAATATAAAAATCGGAATCATGAACACTGGAAGGAATATTTTGATTCAAAATCTGTAGAAAAGGGCGTTTGGTACAAAACGCTACAAGCTGAACCTCCCAGAATCCCATGGTTTGCTGAGTGTAAATTAAGTAGATATGAGATTGTTTTGTCCCATAGATTAAGATCAGGTCATTTGCCATTAAATAAGTTTAAATATATGATGAAAGTTGTAGGCTCACCGGATTGTTCAGCATGTTCAGTAGTAGAGGACTTATATCATTTTTTGGTAGAATGTAAACAATATAATTCGGACAGAGCAATGTTATTTCGAAAACTTCGAGTCAATCTAATTGACGTTGGTGCATTTCAGACTATCCTTTCAAATCCATGTTCTATTGAGGCCAAAATATTGTATAGTTATGTAAAATATTGTTTAGACTTAAGACAACCCTAGTTTAGCATTTATTTAAATAGTGTATGTCTCGATGAGACTGACATGGTCACAGTTTATTGTAAGTGACCTAAGTCTCTTTAATAAATAAAGATTATAAAAAATAAAAAAAAGAAATCCCCAAAATAATAAAAACTTGCATGAGAGATTAAAATCTTCTTGGGCACATACCCATCGACAACTTCGCCGAAAAGGCGATTTCAAAATATCCTCTCGCAACCAAGACTCGTTCTAGGGTCTCTGCCACTTGTTGCCATCCTGGCCCATCCGCTATCCGCGCTGGTCGCACTTGCATTGCACCTTAGGCCTTTACAGCTTCCGAAGAAAACATCCAAAATGTACATGAGCCCGCCCCGCCACGCCAGCGCAGTAGTTGAAAAAGAAGAATGGCCATACGGGGCTTAGAGTGCTAGATTATGTTCCGTACTAATCGTACGTAGTACTTAATACTTCCATGGTTCCGTTAGCAGCAGGTATTTATTATGATCCTTACTCCCATCCAAGGATCAAATTTTATTCTCGTTATACAAGTACGTCTTTGCAATGAACGAACCCTCTTTATTTTTTAAATATCAGCTGATTGTCAATGTCAAATTTACCAAAATTGTCATTGTCATAAATTCTTAATGCACTTGTTGTTTTGATTGTGATTGATTGTTCATTTTAAATTTTATTATTTTTGAAAACTTTAAACTCCTAGAACTATGTGTAATTAGTTATTATACTAGTTCTTGTTCTCCAGTGTACTTCATTTGATTGAAACAGGATATCAATTTAAAAATACCGTCTTGTTATCTTTAATAAGAGTTTACCGGGGATAAACGGTAAGTTGTTCTATTTTTTTAGGTTCTAAAGGTTTTATAAACCTCACAAATATTGAAACATAACAAATTTCAAGGCGTGAAAATGTTACCTTATAATATCAGTTCACGTCTTTACCATTTTCGAGATATTTGCGGACAAAAAGAGAAAAAAACGTAATAAACAGTGTTTGGGGCACATCATTCTCAGGTCTTAGGTGAGTAATAAGATCTAATAATAATTGCTGTACTGACAACCTTAGACAGGCTGGCAGTTGTTCCATGTGGAAGGCCAAGGATGAGGACATATTATTATAGTTAGTGCTGTGCTCCATAAATAAACCCTGATTACACCTACCAGGTACAGTGGCAAGACAGCATCCTTGGCTGAGCACTAGTACTAGCAATTGAATGAGTGCTTGGCTGAGGATACTGTCTCACCACTCTACTTGGTACAGATAATGATGATTGAATTATGTTTTTGTAATTTCATGTTCCTCATTTCAAACACTAAATGCATTTAGTGTTTGTGTGTAGTGTTTCAAATACTTACCTAAATGCATTTGGTAGACTAGGTTTTATAAATTTACAAATAGATAAAGTAGCTACCTACTGAATGATTTTATTTTTTTATTTTTTTTGGACCACATAAAAGATAGTTACATTAACACATTTGATAACATTTGAGTGAAATACAGGACATATGCACTTCTAAATAAAAATGTAGCCACAGCATGTGTAACATTAAAGAGCGTTACCTAACTAAAAATAATAACTTAAATATAAAATAAGTATACAGATCACAAAATATTTTGAATACATGAAAAGTAATGTGTGTGAGCAATTGTCACATGGGCATGAGAACTATATGAGATATGAGTTAGTTTTTTTGATGATATAACATAGCCATTAGCCATTATACATTTTATGTGTACCTAACCTACCTACCTACCTAACAATTGTAGGTACTTACTATCATTTATCATAGTATGACTATACAAATAATCAAGTCTCTACATTACATAGATAGAGGTGATTTATCTCTCACTTGTTATGATAAAAGTATTTTTGATGTTCAAATCATATTGATACAGCAAAATGCTAAATGGATAGTGTAATATTAATGTACCTACCTAATCATTGTCTTTACCACTAGGCATCTATAAATACTGTGGTTATTGTAGTGGTCACAATGTTTATTGCAAGTCAGGTTACTACCTAAACTAATCTACCTAATGATATCCAACAATATTTTATGAGTTTTGAGAGCTAATACCCTGAGTAGGTGTCCTAGGTAGGTGTGAGAATGTACTAAATAAGAGTGCTATAAAACAAATTAGCAAACTAATTACAAAGTCTCAATATTGCTCACTGGGGCCCACTTATAAAGTTCTACCCTAATAGATAGATCTCTGAAACAAACAGTTCTAGAGAACAAAATATCTTTTGTTTAGTAAGAACAAACATTTGTCTTCTCAACAGTAGTAAATTTATTTCTTATCTTTTTACTCAGATAAAGAACATGTTTTACGGTCTTGTCTGCAATAGTTGTTAGTTTATTAAATATTCAGTCTACAAATTTCCATTAAGTGTGAAAGGTATTAGGAGTCTTGATTCCATTTAAGGTGAATTTAACATTATTCCATAACTTTTTACCCTGTGATCTTCACTTATTACTGATAACTGTCCCATATTACAGTGGTTCACACAATGCTCTACAACTCAAAATACAACCTAATCTCAACACATCAACCCTGATTTCCACAGCTCACCCTCCACAAATGGCCCCACCCCACGGCTTCCAGTTCGCCATAGACCGAGGCGGTACCTTCACGGATGTCTACGCGAGGTGTCCCAACGGGAAAGTGAGGGTCATGAAGCTACTGTCAGTAGATCCGAAGAACTACAGCGATGCTCCCACTGAGGCCATCAGGAGGATATTGCAGGAGGTAATGTCAATCTTATGTGCCTGCACTTACATATAGTACTGTAATAGTGGTGTAGTATTTTGTAATAAATAAATAAAAAATAGCAAGCAAATTACTCACACTCTGCACTGTAGAATACCTGCAAGTGGGACGAAAAAGGTTTTAAGTTGTTTTAAAATATGGTGGTCATATTTCTAGCTATTTCATGGATTTAATTCATTATGTTCCTGACGATGTTTAGGTACCTTTGGTAATATCTGCTGAAGAACCGATAACTGTTGGGGCACCTAGACGAGTTCTCATGAGACCACAAACAGGCGAACGCAACGTGGGACGCCCTCCTGCCCGCTGGACCGACGACCTTAGGCGGTCGCCGGTAGTGGCTGGATGAGGAAGGCCGAGGACCGAGTGTTGTGACGCTCTTTGGGAGAGGTCTATGTCCAGCAGTGGATGATTATTGGCTCATGATGATGATGTTTAACTTCACTGTGAGAGTGCTGATGATTTACCGAAATTCCAAACCCATTTATCTGGCACAGATGCGATACTTGTAATTAATAAGTACTTATATGTGTATGATCTACAGAGTTATCAAATAGAAACTGAGGTTATTAACCTTTTATTTATTTAAAGATAAAGTTTTCATATTTTAGGTATGCTTATCTCATTCAATATAACTGTGCATTAGGGTGTCAAGCGACTTTCAACACCATTTCTTGTTGTTTCCACCTTGTTTCCTTGTTGATGATAACAATGAATTAAATGTTTCTATCTCATTCTTCCCCAGGAAACCGGCAACGCGTTAGACAAGGACGGCAAAGTGAATGCCTCCCTCATAGAATGGATTCGGATGGGTACGACCGTCGCTACCAACGCCCTGTTGGAGAGAAAGGGAGAGAAGATGGCTCTGGTCATCAACAAGGGGTTCCAGGATCTGTTGTATATTGGGAATCAGGCGCGACCGCATATCTTTGAGCTGGTAAGTTTTTAGTATTGATGATAATAATGTTGAGTAGATGTCTTGTATAGCCGTTGAAACCTAAATGTATAAGAACGAGAGGTACAGATTTAAATGCACAATGTTAAATCCATATACTTACAGGGATTAGGTACACTTACTTTTACAAAAGTCTTAGAACTTAATTTGTTCAGAAGGACCACCTGAACGATCTCTTACCCGTTTACTATACCACATTGGAAACACCCTGTATGCTACCTACACACATTCGAAAGATCTCATTTGTATATGCCACAAGACTCGAACCGCATCTATTTTGTGTGAAGGCCTCCTTCTGTATTACCCGAATAAACTCATATTCACATGATAAATGACCACAATCATTCACATTCCTCATTATTATTACAGGACATAAAACGCCCCAGCGTCCTCTACTCATCTGTAGTCGAAATCGACTGTCGCGTCATACCAGCTCTAGAAGACAAATGCCAACTACAAAAGGACCAATGGCGAGCCTCCATCGGTACCACTGGAGAGAAGATGCTGGTAATGAAAGAGATAGACGAAGAGGAAGTGAGAGGCAAGCTGACGAAGCTGAGAGAGAGCGGGATAGATAGTATAGCGGTGGTGCTGGCTCACAGTTACACGTTTCATGAACATGAGTTGGTAATTGGCAGGATTGCTAAGGAACTGGGTGAGTTATTTTAATTTTTTTAAAGTCATTATACAAAGACAAGAAAATAATGAGGTGAGTTATCCCTGTTATCCCCTTCTATTCTATTCTATTCTATTCTATTCTATTCTCTGTGGGGGTGTAAGTACCTGCACCTGGCTCTCTCGAGTGGAACCTTTGTGCATATCCCCAAGGTCTAAACTGCCTTCCTAAGCTTGGACCATTTCCCACCACGCTGGTCCACTGCGGGTTGGTGGGTTCACATATCTAGATGTGCTAGATCTAGATATGCAGGTTTCCTCACGATGTTTTCCTTCACCGTAAGAGCGATGGTATACATTGTACTTAAGTTAAAAGAACTCATTGGTACATGTCAGCGTCGGGATTCGAACCCGCATCTCTTGATTGAGAAGCGGGCGCTCACCCGACTGAGCTACCACCGCTCTAATCCGATGTTATCCCCTTTCATCTTGCAATAAATAAATAAAAATACATTAAATGCGTCAAATTTAAAATTAATTCATCCCCCAAATTGCCTCGAAGATGTGGCTTTTAGCTGTAAGGATGTCGTATTATACCGTACCGCTTCATCTTCAGTAGCTAGCTATACTTACCTATACCTAACTTACAAACCGCCTATCCATTGTAACATAAACTAAACTACTAGAGAATCTGACCGTACTATTATCATTAAAGCAAACACTCTATTCCAGGCTTCAAACAGATCTCCCTATCCCACGAAGTCACCTCAATGGTGCGTCTAGTAGCCCGCGGGTTCACTTGTTCAGCGGACGCGTACCTTACGCCTCACATCAAGGAGTATGTCAGGTCTTTCTGTGCCGGCTTCAGCGAGGATATAGCTAGGACCAACGTGCTGCTGATGCAGTCTGATGGGGGGCTTACGCCTATGGATAAGTGAGTACAATGTAAGACAATGTACTTTATTAGCATGCATGAAAATTAAAATCTTAAAAAATCAACAGTATTTTTATGGTACGGTGGCCTTATAAGATGGACGGTGAGTACCTGCATAATTCTAAATTACAAGCTTTTTCTCGCGGATTCGGGCGTCTTACTTGCCTCTGAAATCACTCTATCCATTAAAAAATCCGCATGTGAATCGGTTGTGTAGTTTTAAAGGTGTAAGCATACATAGATACAGGCAGACGTAGGAAGCAACTTTGCTCCTCACATCAAGGAGTATGTCAGGTCCTTCTGTGCCGGCTTCAGTGAGGATATAGGACAAGGTGCTGCTGATGCAGTCTGATGGGGGACTTACGCCGATGGATAAGTGAGTATTGTAATTAGAATATAAAATGATGCCTTGCATTAAACTGATTCGCGCGGGCCAAATTACGTTGCATCGTTTTAAAAGACAATGTCTTCATCGGTCTCGGATGTCAAACCTTTGACCACCGGCATTAGACAGTCTATATACATTAGGAAGCACGTATCTTTTCTGCACAGAAGACAAATTTTGGGTCTTTTAGGTGATGCAGGGTGAGGCGCGGGCGCAATTTATGATAACCGTTCGACGCCATTGGTGCGTACTGCGTGGCATGCCGCTTTGGGCGCTATTGGTCCGAATCCTCTCTTTAATTTCGTTAAGATTCTATTCGCTTTTCTTTGTCTTGCTTTAATTTTACCATGTGTACTAATCGCTGCACCGGCCGCACGTCATCTAAAATAGTTTTAATTCATTTGTGTAATGTTCTAGATTCATCGGTTCCCGCGCGATACTGTCGGGCCCGGCCGGCGGGGTCGTCGGGTACGCCGTCACTTCCTACCAGAAAGATACAGACCTGCCCGTTATAGGTACGTTATAGTACATTGACGTTTTAGGTAAGCAATAAAACATTGAAAGACAAAGACGAGAGGGTCCAAAATGAAAGATATAACATAATGAGATTGTATTGTAAAGGCTAACCACCCGACATATAAATACGATGTTTTTCGTCAGTTAACAAACCACCGATAGGCATGGGCACATGCTTCTACCAAGCAACGACACTATCTTCTGCATGCCTGATCTATACTTCAGACTACTCATTACAAACGTACAAATTGCAGTCACAACAATAAAAGCGCGAATAAGAGTTACAAAGCGAGAGGTCTCATAAAATGTTGTAGTTGTGGCCATCCTTCGGAGGTAGTTGGGAGAGGCTTATTTTCATATAGGCATTGTCAAAAATTAAACATTACTAGCTCGCGTCAGAGCGCTCACTTGACGCCGTGCTACGACGCTAAGATGACTATGTTTTACTAATAATGGTAAAATACCGTCAAACAGAGCGCCATCACTAGCAGTACGCAACGCAACGCTAGCGCTGGCGCTCTGACGCGCGCTAGTAACGCGTCCTGTTGAATAAAGCCTTTATTTACACTGTGTACATTTCTGCACAGGGTTCGACATGGGCGGCACGTCGACGGACGTGTCTCGCTACGCGGGTTCCTTGGAGCACGTGCACGAGGCCACCACCGCCGGCGTCACCATACAGGCGCCGCAACTCGGTACGTACTGTAGTAACCTTTGATGAACAATGCTATGAAATAGATGGAGTGTAAGTGCAGAAATTGCGTCTCGATAAATAAAACATCACTATCCAAGGGAGTTAATGAAAAAGGCCGCCTGCTAATAGATGCTAATATCAATAAGGCCTAGAGTTAAGATTTTTTTTTTTGGGTATATGTGTAGAATATGTTTTTTATCAGGCATGCATTTCAGAATCAGATTTCCCGCCTGCGTTACTGTGTAATTTTTTACACATTACAACAACTTAGAACTGGTGGTGATGATGATAATTACGCCCTTTTTGCCATTTACTTGATACAATTTCATTTATTTCCAGACATAAACACAGTGGCAGCCGGTGGAGGCTCGATGCTATTCTTCCGCTCGGGGCTGTTCGTGGTGGGCCCGGAGTCGGCGGGCGCGCACCCCGGCCCCGCCTGCTACAGGAAGCAGGGGCCTCTTACTGTCACAGGTACTTAATAGAAAACAGAATGATATTGCGATATAAGCCAACCAGAATCATTGTTAAAAAATACTAGAAATAAAAGTGGTCCTAAGATTTGCCTTGAGGAACACCCGTTGTCCATACTGTATACATGGTGATTCAGCGGCTAGGCTCGTCAGGAATCCTTGTAATGTTAACAAATACTAGGAATAAAAGTGGTCCTAATATTTACCTTATGGAACACCGGTAGTCCATACTGGTATATAGGGTGATTCAGTAAGATGATGCCATTTTATAACATCATTTTATTCCTTCACAGACTCAAACTTAGTCCTCGGGAGGCTGCTACCGGAATACTTTCCTAAAATCTTCGGCCCAAACGAAAACGAAGCTCTAGACAAGGAGGCGTCTTTGAAGAAGTTCAGGGAATTGACGGACGAAATCAACCAGTTTATGAAGGAAACTGGCGGGAAACCGGTAAGAAAATTTTTGAAACCTGAAAAATATTTAGCTTAAGACTTACTAACGACCATCAAACTAGATTCCAAAAAGTTACACACATAATATTATCTTGTAAGATATTTCTTTGATATCTATGTAAGTCTTTTTTCCAAAGCGTTTGTATTTTTTTGTAATCCGCCCTCTTTTGGCTTACGATGTAAACCCTTTAGGTATATTATATCCACTAATGTGCATTTGTGGTTCTTGCAGATGACCGTTGAAGAAGTAGCGATGGGATTCACTAACGTCGCCAACGAAGCCATGTGTCGACCAATCAGGTGAGTTATGTTATGACACCATAATGTATTCATTATTGCGCTGTGTTTGGAGACAAAAAAGGACATTATAATATACCTACTCCTTTCTATTAACCTCTAGAATGCCGTGTGCCAGATCTGTCCCAACCCCCCTTGTCTGCCTAGTGACAGATCTGTCCCAAGAGCACTTCATCGCGATTTTTGTGATTTTAGTTATTAATTACCATGAAATAGAGTATGATATCACCTGTAATTTATTCTATATGAATGAAACAACCATCGACAACATTCATTGAGTCAAAAACTTCACTTGTTTAGTAGTAGCGCGAAATTCAAATTTTGGTATCTTGAACAGTCCTTGTACTCGTGACTGTTGGTAATAAAATAGTAATTTCGTATGGAAAAAACGTCAAAAGGTAAGTAAATACTATGTTTTCTTGTTATTTATTCAATTTTGAAGGTATAGTGATAAATCAATAGTATAAAAAAATACAAAAAATCGAGTTTTTATCGATCTAAAATTGTACCGGATTATTGCCTGAAGGTTGCGTAACTTTGTAAACTGTTTTCTAGACTGTTATGTAAAAACATCAATAAATAATTTATTTCATTTATAAAGATAATTTTATTGATAATACATATTTATATCGGTTTATTCAATAAATAGCCAAAATATTAGAGAAAATCAGTATTTATCGAGGTGCATCCAAAATTCACACACACACATACGCAAACAAAATGGCCGCCGCTCGTGTATGTACACGAAGTGCGTTGGGTTGTTATACAGCGTGTTTTATTTTTTAGAATCAGCGCTCTAGTGAACGTGAAGTTTAGGCTCTTTAGAATGATATCGATGTGTAGATGAGTCTGAGAGGGTGATCACCTGTCCTATTTATATAAATAAATATATGTATATATTTATAGTATCATATTTGTTGAAAGTAGGTTAACAAATAAGTAAATATGATTCAGTAAGTAACTTACGTTTATGTTTTTATAATTTAGTATGCTAAAATACGAAACATTATAAAAATATGATCATTCTTTTTTTATTTCATCAAAAGTGAACACCCTTGATTTGGGACAGATCTGTCACACGGCGCACTGGAGCAAGCTCTTGTCACGCACACATGCACATGTACAGAAAATGGAGTCTTTTGAAATAAAGCAAATTATAGTCAGTTTTCAAAATATCAATTATGAATCTATTTCCTCTAGAGTTTATACTTTATTGATATCAGTTGATAGCTATATAATCTCTTCAAGTAATAAGTATAAAAAAACCTGGTTTGAAACTAAAATTATATTGAAATAAAGGTATTTTTCTGTGATGGGTGCAGTTTCAAGTAAAAAGCTGTAATCAATGACCTATAGAAATAAAATAAAACTATTATAACCAATAAAATTCATTGTAACACGTTCATTAGTTATCTGACAATAAACTACAATTGATACATTATTGAGTACCAAACAATAATACCCAAATATTCATATAAATGTGATTCCCGCGCGGGCGCTCTCTACTGTCAAAAAGCGCCGGCAGACGGCAGTTACATGTGTGCGCGGCCGTTCGGCATAGGAAAGGTTAATTAGCTCCAAGGTGTCTTTATGTCTGCTTAAATTCTGTTTCATATTTATGTTGTTGCTGTACAGTTTTGTCTGATACAGAGACTAGTCTACACTGAAATCTCTTCATATTTGCAATCATATGAATATGTTTTCTAAACATCGCAAAAACTTGCCAGTAATCATCAGAAAATAATTATCATATCCTTATCCAACCGCTAAGAAGGCTTTTTAAAACCTAAAGAAGGCTCTTTAACCTACATCTTCTACCACTCCAGAGCACTAACAACAGCGCGCGGCCACGACGCCTCGCGCCACGCACTAGCAACATTCGGCGGCGCCGGCGGGCAGCACGCGTGCGCCGTCGCTGCCGCGCTCGCCATCCACTCCGTGCGTCTTCATAAATATGCAGGTACTAATAATATTCATTATACTTATTATTCATTATATTCATCACATTCATTAGATTCATTATTCATTATATTAATTATTCATTGTATTCCTTATTCATTATATTCATTATTCATTATATTAATTAATCATTACATTCGTTATTTATTATATTCATTATACATTATATTCATTATTCATTATATTCATTATTCATTCGATACACACGGCCATCCGACCCCAAGCTAGGCCGAGCCTGTAATGTGGGTATCGGACAGCTGATATATCTACACAAATGTCACAAATACACACACACACACGCCACGTGCTGGCCACGTTCGGCGGCGCCGGCGGGCAGCACGCGTGCGCCGTCGCCGCCGCGCTCGTCGTGCGCACCGTGCGTTTGCACAAGTACGCAGGTTATAATAATACTATACCGTTGGGGTAGACGGGTTCTCGAGTGGAGACCACGAACAGGCAAACGCAGCGTGGGGCGCCCCGCCCTGCCCGCTGTACTGACGACCTTAGGCGGGTCGCCGGTAATGGTTGGATGAGGAAGGCCGAGGACCGAGTGTTGTGGCGCTCCTCCTCTCCCAGGCCTATGTCCAGCAGTGGATGATTATTGGCTGATGATGACAGCTGATATATCAAAGGTCATATACAGATACACACACACACACACGTCACCGCCGCGCTAGCCGTGCTCTCCGTGCGCCGGCACAAATACGCAGGTCATGTACACACACACACATTTACTATCTTCATAACTGCGTTCTTTAATATTTACTAGTATTTTTGGTGTAATTTTTAAAGGGAAATTACTCTCGAGAACGGCTCAGCCGATTTGGATGAATTTTACATAGTAAGAAAGCGCATATTCTTAGCTACAATAATATCCAAGAATCATCTCGATAAGGCGTAGTAAAAGGCCAAAAGGAGTAGGTAGTGTCTGTGTATCAATACACGTTCTGGTCATAGCGGTACATACGTTCCATACCTAAGTAAGGTAACTATTCTATGCTCTATATTTCATATCCTACACTTACCCCCACAGGTATCCTATCAGCCTACGGCATGGCATTAGCAGACGTGGTTCACGAAGCTCAAACACCATCAGCCGCTAAATACACCCCCGAGTATTATGCTGAGCTGGAGACTCAACTGGACAAGCTCTCTGAACAGTGCCGGGAGAAACTACGCTCTCAGGTGAGTAGATATTTAATCCTAGTTGGGAGAAAGAGAGAGGAAAACGCAGCGTGTGACTGACGACCTTAGGCGTAGCCGGTGGTGATTTGATGAGGAAGGCCGAGAACCGAGTGCTGTGACGCTCGTTGGCAGAGGCCTATGTACAGCAGTGGATGATTATTGACTGATGATGAAAGAGGAAGTCAGAATAAATAAGGATGGTAGAAAGAGAGAGTTGTGTTAGTCCATCGTCATCCAGCCACTACCGGCTAAGAGTCTAAGGTCATCGGTCTAGCGAGCTGGAGGATTTTCCACGCTACTCTTGCTTGGCATACCAGCCGATAATGATAATTGGTCCAATCTAATCGTTCTGTCGTTGCCATAGAGACATGGCAAATCCACTGCCGGTCCTGTAAATACGGTACGATTCGCCCCGCAGCACGGGGCCGTTATCTACGTAGACAAACACCACTTCATCGCCACCTATCCAGTGTATTTATCATCATTCGCAGGGCTTCTCCGACTCTCAAATCGTGTTGGAGCCGTACCTCCACCTGCGCTACTCGGGCACGGACTGCGCGCTCATGGTAGCCCCACTGCAGGCTGGACAGAAGGAAACTAGCTGCCGATATGGAGACTTCTATACTGCTTTTATACAGAGGTTGGTTTAGTTTATGAAGCTAGCTGTTTAAATATCAATCAAGACTGTCAATCTCATGGTAGCGCCACTGCAGGCTGGACAGAAGGAAACTAGCTGCCGATACGGAGACTTCTATACTGCTTTTATACAGAGGTTGGTTTAGTTTTTGTGGTGACTGCGACACTCAGGGTAGCGCCACAGCCGACGGGAGCCAAGGAAACGACCTGCAGATACGGAGACTTCTATACCGCTTTTATACAGAGGTGGGTTGAGTTTATGGAGTTAGTTGTTTAAATATCGAGCAAGACTGAAAATGTCATGGTAGCGCCACTGCAGGCAGGACAGAAAGAAACTATCTGTCGTTATGGAGACTTTTATAGCGCTTTTATACAGAGGTTAGTTGTTTTAGCTGTTCAAATTTCTGCCTTGCGATTCTCATGGTAGCGTCATACCCTTTCAAACCGTAGCCAATATGGAACATTCTATATCGCTTATTTAGACTTAGGGCGGATTCGACCAACGACGAGTAACTTTTTACTCACGAGTAAACTACCAGTTACTCGCGAGTAAGCAGATTTTGCATTCTACCAAACCTGAAACCAAGATACGTAGCTTATCCCAAGAATAAAATGTTATACCGCCAAAATTGACCGTGTAACGAGCTTATCCGAGAGTAATTTTGTAATGGCAGCAGCACATCAGCTGATTAGAAAACCGTAATAATGACATATAAACACATCTGTCAAAACTTAAACAAAAGTACGTTAAAAGGCAAATTCTCAGAATAACAACAGAGAATAAAATATTTAAACATAAACAATTTTATACTATTATAATCCATTCAAACTAAGTTGGCATGTCATTTCTATTGCATGCTTTGAGACGCAGCTATTTTTATTTTAGTTGCATTACAGTTTCGTTCCTCGTTCATTCAATTAATCATGGTATAACTTGGTAGAATGCAAATATACTTATCCCAGATATTTACTCGCGTATAAATTTTATTCCGGTATAGTTATTCTCATCATTATAAGAAGCGTCCGTAGTCGAGCGGGCCTCAGTGATCGTAACTGATCGCTGAGGTTAAGCAACAACTGACACGGTCAGCCATTAGATGGGTGACCAATTCCAAGTGGTGCTTTTCTGGACGCTTCCGTGCTTCGGACGGCACGTTAAGCCGTGGGTCCCGGTTGCAGCTTCGCTTCGGCAGCAGTCGTTAAAGCCTAGTCAGAGGCCTTCGGGCGGCTTGAAAACATCTGACAGTCGGGTTGCCCACTTACCCGACAACTCTCTCAGCACAAGCTTGCTTGTGTTGGGGTCCACCAACCCGCACTTGGCCAGCGTGGGGGACTAGGCCTAAACCCTTCCTTCATTGGAAGGAGACCCGTGCCCCAGCAGTGGGGACGTAATGGGTCGTGATGATAGTTATTCTCGTGTAACGTGAAGTTTGGACGAATCCACCCTTAGAGGTTTAGAGGTTGAGTTTGTGTTGTTAAAGGATGCTTGAATTTCTATCGAGACTCATGGTAGCGCGCCACTGCAGGGAGCGAAGGAAACTATTCAAACTTGGAAACCACCAAGAAAGCGAATCCTGGATATCTGAATGTTACAAAATCACAGAAGCGGTTTTCCCCCAGTTTTCAAAGCCTATATTTTACGCCTTGCCATACATCTGCAACCAACTGTCTGTGTTATTAAAAAATAACCTTACAGGTACAAGAACGAGTTCGGCTTCACGCTGACTAACCGAGACGTGTTGGTCGACGACATCCGAGTGAGAGGCATCGGCAAGAGCGAGATAGCCGAGGAAACAGCGCCGCCTAGCGGCAAGGGGACGACACCTGTCGCTGAGAAGGTAAATCATTGGTTAATAAAAATAAACCTAAGCCCCAGTTGGATGACATAGGACAATGTGGACTCTATTGTATTATTTTTTGAGGTTAGCTGATGATGATGCTGCTGCTGTTCAAGAGGAACAACGCGCAGGCCCTAAGTAAGTACGCAAAGTTATGTAAGCTTCACCACAGATTACAAATAAGTTTTGTGGCTGCGCTGTAGTACAAACTCTTCTTCTTCTTCCTAGCCTTGTCCTTATTTAGGGTCGGTTTTGTACGTCATGACACTTTGCCATGCCATTTTACCCTATCCTCTGTCATATCCTCATTCACAGCACACTCTCTCATATCTTCTTTCATACAATCAAGCCACGTCTTTCTTGGTCTTCCTCTCTTACGCCTTCCTTCAGGTCACAAACTATGAATCGCAAATAGATGTCGCTAGCTTGCCACAGATTAACTTATATAAAACATTTTCCTTCACAGACAGTCCAAGTGTACTTCGAGGGCGGCTACCAGGACACTCAAGTCTACTTGCTGGAAAAACTCAGCCCTGACCAGGAGATACTAGGGCCAGCTATTATCATGGACAATCTTTCTACTATACTGGTCGAGCCGAGTACGTTTAGCAAACGTTGTACACTAGCTTTCACTGTACATTTTGTAGGTTGTAAACAATACCATTGTGCTAAAATTCGCAAAAAAAATCTTATTTAACTAACTTGGTATTTTTTTTGGTCTAATATATCTAATAGAGCTTTTATTAATCATATTAGACCTACTTTCAAATGATTCAAGTAGCTTATTACGCAGAATACATGCTTTATTAAATTTCTTTCCCTCTTTTTATCATTCAGACTGTCGAGCGGCTATAACAAAACAAGGGGACATCAACATCACAATCGGCTCGGGACAAGCGAAGAAAATCACCACAGACCTGGAGCCGATACAGCTCAGCATATTCTCGCACAGATTCATGTCGATAGCCGAACAGATGGGCAGGTAAATACTAAATACCTAGGTATAGATTGGCAAGTTGCTTGGCGACCCTCCTTGCGGGGTGAAAGACGCGGAGGGGACGAGGTACCCAAGACGACAGCGGGTAGCGGGAGGGGTAGCGGTGAAGGGCAATGCGTGCACTGCATGTCATTGTTACGGCAGTCTCGGCCGCGCAGCCGAGGCGGCCACATGTCTTATATCATCATCATCACGACCCATTACGTCCCCACTGCTGGGGCACGGGTCTCCTTCCAATGAAGGAAGGGTTTAGGCCTAGTCCACCACGCTGGCCAAGTGCGGGTTGGTGGACCCCAACACAAGCAAGCTTGTGCTGAGAGAGTTGTCGGGTAAGTGGGCAACCCGACTGACAGATGTTTTCAAGCCGCCCGAAGGCCTCTGACTAGGCTTAACGACTGCAGCCGAAGCAGCAACCGGGACCCACGGCTTAACGTGCCGTCCGAAGCACGGAAGCGTCCAGAAAAGCGCCACTTGAAATTGGTCACCCATCCAATGGCTGACCGTGTCAGTTGTTGCTTAACCTCAGCGATCAGTTACGATCACTGAGGCCCGCTCGACTACGGACGCTTCTTAAGTCTTATATAGTCTGTCATAATTTGAGTGCGACCCACATGAGATCATTGATCCTGAGACCATTAGTCTTAGGATGAGTGTTGAGGCCTTTTTAATATTATCATTATATTATTATTGGTATCTATATCTATAATTCGTCAACAAAATAACGTTAAAAACAACAAATCGTATAATGTCTCAATATAGGGGCTTCTTGTAGAACAGCGTACCGGATCAGTCATGCTACGCGGCTAAAGGTTGGTACTGCGCAGTCAGATACGAAAAAGTAAACAACAAAGACGAAGAGTCCATATGACAGTGCGTCAGTTGTCAGTTCTTGTAACTAGGAAAGCAACCAAAATTTATGTGATTTAATGAAAGTAATTAATGAGCAAAACACAGAGAAAAATTACAAAATTGATGAAATTTTGAAAGGAAATGGTCATATCGTGCTTCGTCTACCCCCATACCACCTGGAATTAAATCCTATTGAAATTGTGTGGCGGTACGTGAAAGGCGAGATCGCAAAAACGTCGATTGACTCTAACTTAGATAAAGAGATAAAAGAGTTGCTTTTCTCTAATTATTCGCCTGAAAAGTGGAGAAATTGTGACGACCATGTCATAAAAAATTAAGACGAATATTATGAATCTGATAGAGTATTTGACGATGTATTGGACAGGTATGTTATTGTTTATTTATAATTTAATGTAAATTAAACATAAAATATTATAGGTGTACAGTTTTACACTGAACTAATATATGACTGGCGTACTCTAGTACATTATACTTCAAAGTAGGTATAATGTTTTTTGGTTTTGATCTTAGATTTATAATTGAAGTTAATGAAAACGATGATGAAGATGAGGATGACGACGACGATGAACAAGTTCAAACAGAGAGTGAACATGAAAGTGAAATGGAAATTGATTAATAAAATAAAACACTTTTACATAAATAAATTCAAATTGGTAGATATTCTGAAGGTAAACATCCAAATTTTAATGCTGTCAAACTATAAATTTTAAGCGAAATATGACATTTACGGGATCACTCTTAGAATAAAATTTTACTTACGTCAGAAATATTTACAAGCTATCGCGAGATTAATCCGGGCACACTTTTCTACGTGTGTAGCATGTCGTGCTACCTCGCCCCCGCCACTTCTTTCACCCCGCAAGGAGGGTCGCCAAGTAACTTGCCACATTATAGTTACCTACTATACTTAGTTTTGGATCCATAACGTAAGTCGGGAATCTATCACCGGACCTATCTCAATGAGTTTATAAATCTTGAGCGGAAAATGCTGTGACTTAAAATAGATACACAGTCAGCCACATAGCCAGATATTATGTGTGAGTGTGACTATGTCTGCCAAGGTTGCCCAGAATATTTTTTTTTTTTTTTTTTTTTTCCTTGTTGCATCTGCCATCAGTCGCCAGACTTTTATCAGATTTGTGGAAAGATCATTGACGTTCAGAGAGATCTGACCATTGTCAGAGTACCCCTTTATTAATGCAGCACATTTGCTCTCTTGAGCCTGTGAGTCAGGTTAGATGGGTCTAGCAAATTAGAAGCTAGTGAGTTGGGATGATTTGCCAGTCGGAGCTTGTATTTCATTTTATATGAAGCAATTTCTTCCTGTACTGTCGGTACCCCCAGGTAATCGTGAACTTCACTTGTTTTTATAAACCAAGGTGGGTTACATATGGCTTTTAGGACATTGTTTTGAGCCCTTTGTAAGCACATTATGTTAGATTTGGCAGCTGACCCCCATAGAGGAATCCCATAAGTCCATATTGGTTTCAGGATGCTGTTGTATATGAGAAGTTTGTTGTCAACTGAAAGAACAGACCGTCGACCCAGCAGCCAGTATAAGTTCTTGAATTTTAAGTTCAGTTCATCCCTCTTTTTTTTATGTGATTGCTCCAGGTTAATCGTCTGTCCAAGTGGAATCCAAGGTATTTCACAGAGTTGGAGTGGGGCAAAGTAGCATCGCCCAATCTGACACCAGGGCAGTCCCTTCTGTTGGGTGTGAACGTGATGTGGTTTGATTTTTGAGCACTTGCCTTTATGCGCCATTTCTTAAGCCAAATGTTTGTTTGGTCCAGCTGGAGTTGCAGATTTAGTGATGCAATTTCGGGTTCACGATCACAGGATAGGAATGCCGCGTCATCAGCATATGTGGCTATAGTTACTCTCGGAGTCTGGGGCATGTCCGAGGTGAAGATGTTGTAGAGAACTGGGCCCAAGACTGATCCCTGTGGGACACCTGCCTTACATTCATAGAGGCTTGATCTTGCTTCTTTTTGTTTGACTTGAAATAGTCTGTTACTGAGGTATGATGATAAGATAGGATAGAATGAGTGAGGTAAGAGTGTCTTGATTTTGTACAAGAGACCTTTGTGCCAAACTCTGTCAAATGCTTGTTGAATGTCAATGAATGCAGCAGAGCAGTATTCCTTCTTCTCGAAGCATTGCCGAACCACGTTGTATACTCTGTGGACTTGTTCAATTGTGGCGTGCATTTTTCGGAATCCAAATTGGTGTTCTGGGATAATGTTTTCCTTAGCCAAGGCAGATGAAAGGCGATGAAGGAGAATTGTTTCCCACAACTTTGATAGTATCGGCGTCAGGCTGATAGGGCGATAAGAGTCGACTCTGTCGGTGGGCTTCCCATTTTTGTGAACTAGTATGATTTGAGATACCTTCCAAATACTCGGTACATGGTGAGTTCTAAAGATAGCATTGAATAGACATGCGAGGAATACAACACAACTTCTAGGCAGTTCTTTGAGGATTCTAGGTGTGATTAGGTCGAACCCGGGTGCTTTATGGGTTTCCAGCTCTTTGATTCTACGATGGATTTCTCTCGGGGATGTAGGTTTCAATGGTAGGTCCAGTTGAAAGTCTTGATTTAGCACTTCATCTATCAGTGTATCTTCTTCCCCTTCGTTTGGCTGGAAGACTGACGCGAGATGTTTAGCAAATACTTCTGCTTTTTCACTATCGCTCCGGGCCCATGAGGTTGTTCCTGATCTTATTGGTGGAATTGCTATTTGGGGTTGATTCAGCCCTTTAGTGGCTTTCCACAGTGAATGTTCACCTTTACCATTGGCCGATAGACAGGTAACATAGTGTTTGACGGTGGCATTTTTAGCTTCCTGTAGAATCTTCTTTAACTCACGAGATGCTTTATTTAGAGCTGCTTTATCGCTTGGGTGCCTTGAGGCGTGCCAAACTCTACGCAATCTGCGTTTATCTTGTATTTTGTTTTTAATATGAAGAGGGATATTCTGCTTAGGTATATTAGGCTTCTCCTCAGGTGAGCTTTTCCATGCTGCCACTTGGATAAGGTTAGTGATGTATGAGCATGCGGTTTCAACGTCTTCACTGGTTTTAAGGGGCATGTGTATGTCAATATTATCATTTATGTAATCTTGGAAGCTGTCCCAATCTGTATCCTTGTTACATAAAGTCTCGTTGTAGCCGACATTTATAACAGTTGAGCTCAGTGTTAGGATGGCAGGAGTGTGATCAGAGGATCCATCAAAACATGACTCGACAAGAGTATGAAGTTGACATATATTTCGACATATAAAGAAATCTAATAGATCAGGCTTTTTATTTGGATCAGTTGGCCAGTACGTTGGTTCACCAGTAGATAAGGGTGTAAGATGATTTGAGTCCACACACTTCTTCAGCTCGCGTCCCCGAGTCGTGGTAGTACGGGATCCCCAGTTAGGTGTTTTTTGAGTTGAAATCACCTCCAGCAATAAATCTGCTTCCCAGAGAATTAAAAAAGTCAGTGAATAGCTCCTCTTTAATTTTATGCTTGGGTGGACAATAAACTGCAGATAGGTTTAAGTAGTCCGAAGTATCTTCAATTCTAATGGATGTGGCTTGGATACTGTGTTTTTGATAGGGTTGGAGAGCATGGTGTTTGATGCTGGTCTTTATCAATATTGCGGTGCCAGCATGTGATGTACCATCAGGGTGGGGGGTGAAGTACGTTGAAAAGTTTTTAACATTGAATATTGTCTTATCTGTGACATGAGATTCAGATATAAGTATAACATCTAGTTTATTACTTTTGATGAGTAATTCTAATTCATTTCGGCTAGATACCAGCCCATTTATGTTCCACGTTGCTATTCGTAAAGATCCTATTTTGATAGTTGAGAGACGAGAGTGGTTATTAAACTCATGAGAGTGCTAATGTGCTGGAGTAGGATATCAATTTTTTCTGCTTGTTGAGTTATAATTTTTTCTATTGATGCAAGCTGGGTTGAATCGGTTGGTTGAAATAGGTGATCTTGTTTTGAATTGTTGGTTGGAAGTGATTTTAGTTTTTCTGCATACGAGATTGATGGTTGAATAGTGGCTGCAGTTGCGGCAGGCATAGGGTCGGGCTCGGCGGAGAGAGTTGGTTTCTTTGGCACTGATCTACCATATTTCCGTGCGTGGATTTCTTTGTAAACACTGCAGCCTTTGTAGCTGGCAGGATGCTCACCAGAGCACAGGGCACACTTGGCTGGAGTGGACCTATCTTTTTTAGGACACAGGGTGGTTTTGTTACTGTCTCCACATTTCACACATCGGAACGGACGCATACAATTGTTTTTGCTGTGACCATACTGCTGGCAGCGGTGGCATTGCACAACCGTTTTGGCTTTCTTTGGATCCTCTATTTCAACAGCTTGGTGGAATATGTATTTAATTTCTTTTACTCTCTGATTGTTTATATGAGGTTCAAGGTTAACAAAGAATGTCGATGTTGGCTTTTTCTCTGGTCCATGCCTAGCATTTATTATTTCACCACGTACCTGGTTTCCAGTGGCTTGTATTTCTTTGCAGATGGCTTCATGAGGTGTAGTAAAGTGAAGTTTTTTTATAACTATGCGAAAGCACTTTTCTTCTCTGGGAGTAAATGTGTGACCAATAAGATTCTTGGACCTTAATATATTAAGGGCGTTTTTGTAATCTTCAATGCTGCTGAAGCTAATTCGCAGCTGATTTTTATTTACTATCTTGAAGCTGAAATTACTTTGGTTGATTGAAGATTCTAGTAGCATAGATAGTTAATTGACATCATCAATACCATATAATATAATAGGTGGTGGTTTATTATGGGTGTTGGTGGATGGTTGGGAATCCGTGACCATATCGACAGGCAAAGAATCATACTTGTTTTGAGTAGTCACAGCCGAGGTGGGAGACGGAGGTGACATTGAGGGACATGGTCTTTTGTTGGGTGCTGAGGGATAGCGTTGCCAAGTGGGCTGCCTGGGGGTCATTGTATTAGCTTTCAGTGGGGTACTCTCATGGTTGTTTGTATCTACTGCTGGCTTGAGTTGACTTTGATCAGAGGCAGATGTATTTGATTTGTTGCATTGAATGTTGGTGACATAATTGGCCCAGAATATAGTTGACATAATTATCAGTCTATAGCAGTCCCCTGCTGGACGTAGGCCTCTCCCGAAGCACGCCACTGGATGCGATCTATAGTTGACATACCTTAGAGAAAACGCCACGTGAAGTCTTCTTTTACTGATCAAAAATCATCTTCAAATCACGCACTCGAAAGAGCCAAAACCTACAAGAGATTTGCCACATCCCAGAATATAATCCAAGCTTACAGAAAACCATAAACCATTGTATTAGTCTATGCATAAACGAACCCCACTTGCTTCCCAGAATCCTCCAACGCACCTCCATATCCGTGAACATCAAGGAGCGGCTCGACTTCTCCTGTGCACTGTTCGGCGCGGACGGCGGGCTGGTGTCCAACGCGCCGCACATCCCCGTGCACCTGGGCTCCATGCAGGATACTGTGCAGCACCAGGTCAGCCACCAGGAGTTTTACGGAGCTGTTTATTATAAAACGAAGACTAAACATAGTTCTGGACCTGCGACTTTATTCTTACGATTTTTATGAAATATCTGGGCTATAACTGTTTCCGAACCAGAACTATCTTTAGTCTACATTTATGTAAAAGTGTAAAGTGCCGAGCGAAGCGAGGCCATACATCTCAACCCTGCATACTCTGAAGCTTTGAGAACCGAGCAAAGCGAAGCAATACAAACTTAACTGCTATTTCCTAAACCGTAGAGAGCCGAGAGAAGCGAGGCAATACATCTCATCCCAGCATTCCCTAAAGCCTAACCTTATCGGCATTTTCCAGCAAACTCTAAATGGCCGAGCGAAGCGAAGCCAAATAACCCAATCTCGCATTCCTAAACCCTTGAGAGCCTAGCGAGGCAATACACACTCAACCGGCATTTCCTAAACCTTAAAGAGCCGAGCGAAGCGAGGCCATAATTATATCTCAACCCAGCTTTCTCTAAAGCCTAACCTTATCGACATTGTCTAAACCCTTAAGAGCCGAGTGAAGCGAGGCCATTTACACCAACACCGTATTTCTTAAAACCTAGTGTGCCGAACGAAGCGAGGCAGCGCAAACCTATAACCGGGATTCCCTAAAGTGTAAAGAGCCGAGCGAAGCGAGGCCATACATGTCAATACTGCATATCCTGAAGTTTACATAACCGAGCGAAGCGAGGCAATACAACCTTAACTGGCACTTTCCAAATCACAAAGAGCCGAGCGAAGCGAGGCATTACAAACTTACCCACATTTCTTAAATTTAAATGACGGTCGAATGGCGTAGTGGTTAGTGGCCCTGACTGCTATGCCGAAGGTCCCGGGTTCGATTCCCGGCTGGGGCAGATATTTGTTTAAAGACAGATATTTGTACTCAGGTCTTGGGTGTTGATATTTATATTTAGTATCTATCTATCTATGTATTTGTGTAGATATATCAGCTGTCCGACACCCATAACACAGGTTCTGCCTAGCTTGGGGTCGGATGGCCGTGTGTGAGATGTCCCCACATATTATTATTATTAAATGACTGAGCAAAGAGTGCGGTACGGGCCACTGCTAATTTTAATTATTAGTATATAATCATTTATAATGTTGATTGCAGATGCGCGTCCGCGGCGGCACCATGAAGCCCGGCGAGGTGTACCTGGCCAACCACCCAAAGGCGGGAGGCTCGCATCTGCCAGACTTGACTGTCATCACACCCGTGTTTCACAAGTAAGATATGCCACATAAACACAACTGTGTTTGTCTTCTACAGAAGATTCATTCACCGTCTGATACTTACTATGTTTCTGACTTGTGGTTTTCTGGCTTTAGGTCGTTTAATGGCTTTCTGGCGTGAGCTTGGGTGGCTTAATAGCTAGTCACCCCATAGGTATTTCACACATAATGGAGCCCACCTTGGAGGCTAAATGCGGAAAATCAGCTCGCCATGACAGATAGATAGATAGATAGATGAGTTCCTTAGTTAATCCTTCCACGCCGATTATTAGGGGACGAGGACACAGGTGGAGACACCCACGTGGGTGTCCCCTCCAAAGTCTCCGCAGGTCGATGATCATCTTGTGCGCAGGGACATCAAGGCCTTAACAGCCGGGGCCGCGCGAGCCACAGTGTCAGCGGCGGATGGAAGAGACCGGGGTCCGCCATCTCGAAAAAACCAAGTCAGAGAAAGCAGGTTACAAAACCCACCGGATTATAAAACATATTTTTTTGTTGTCGTTATTAATTAGTTTGTAAAACTAGATTACTTATTACTTAAGTGTATATTTTTTTTACTTTTGTTCGAATTCGATTAAACCATTAAATGCTAAGTTCTATATAAGTACTTTCTTTTTCGATGTACAAGTTAAGTAATGTACCTACTTGCATATAAGCTTGTTAATATGTTAGTACCTTAAGTTATTCAAGTTGATAGTAGGTATTGATAACGACATTAAACACATAATACTGTAGTTGTTTAAGTTAAATTACAGTTGGCCATCATTCATGCTTAATAATTATGTTAAATAAAATAAGTTATAACAATAATTACCGCACCAATTATGTAAGAATTGTAGATACCTAAGTCATAAAAAAAAATTACTTAAGTATACCTAATTACTTTTTTTTCGGTTGTGGATATTGTATACGTTTTTAAAGAATCCTAACTAATATTATAAATGCGAAAGTAACTGTGTCTGTCTGTCTGTCTGTCTTTTACTCTTTACTAGTCTAGTCTAGACCGTGGGAAAGAACATAGGCTACTTTTTATCCCGGAATTCCCACGGGTAATTTTTTTAAGGCGAAGCGAAGCGCGCGGGAACAGCTAGTTACTAAATAATAAATAAAAAGAGTGTTAAAGTACAGTTAATAAGTAAGGGTGGAAAAATGATTAAGGGGAAGATATATTGTAGTATATTTACATGTACAGTAAGCGGCAGAGAAACCTGACCCCTCTCAGAAGCATTGTTACTAAAAGAGGAGGGCCAGGTTTCTCTGCACATGACCGTATGTGGGTAGATTGTATAGGCGGTGTAATCAGTTGGGAATAAACGGTCATCAAGCACACACACGTCTTCTCATTATTCACCGATACTACACGATACCCGTTTTCTAACCTACGTGATATATTTATAGTGACCTGAAATTCCCGACGACTTGGTCATAAACAGGCACTATACCTTCAGTCAGACGGCAGTCTGACATCAGGGATCCATGGAGTAGTGGATCTAAAACATCTAAATGTCTCTCTCTACAGATCAGAACAGCTACCAATATTCTTCGTGGCGTCCCGCGGCCACCACGCCGACATCGGTGGCCTGACCCCGGGCTCCATGCCGCCCCACTCGACTAGCTTGTCGGAGGAGGGAGCTGCGTTCAAGAGCTTCCTGCTGCTAGATGAACAGGGGTTCAGGGAGAAAGAACTTGTTGAAGGTTAGTAGTGTGTTATCCTACGCTTTAAAAGGGTTTCCTTTAGGAGTCTTGGGGTAAAAGTATCTGAATGTGCCAAAACGGTACGACGCCATTAGTCAATTGACGCTCTCAAAATGGCCGCCATTTTGCTCAAGCTGGTATGTGTCAAACGAAGCGACGCCATTGGTCGCTATGAGTCGCTTTTTGTCTATTGTAACAATGGCGCGCTTAAGAGCGCAGTTAGAGCGCGCTCTTATTTAGATAGCTGCCATTTATGATCAAGGAACATGATATCTACTGTTCTACTATAAGCGCATAGACTCCCACACCCCCCGGTAGTGAGTGTGACATCGGCGGGATGACCCCGGGCTCCATGCCGCCCCACTCGACTAGTTTGTCGGAGGAGGGAGCTGCGTTCAAAAGCTTTTTGTTATTGGATGAGCAGGGGTTCAGGGAGAAGGAAATAGCTGATGGAAGCTGGTGGAAGGTATGTGGTTCTCGTCTAGGGGTTCTCTTAGGAATCTTGAGATAAAAGTAGCCGAATGTGCCAAAATCGCAACTTCAGAACCAATGCTGTAAATACGCTTTTTAGATCCTATTAAGAGGTGCGGAGTGAGGCGCAGGTGAAAGTAAAAAACCCATGACTTCAATGGTGCGCGCTATGCTGCTCGGTCGATATTGTACTGTTACAGCAAGAACGCGCTCTAAATTGTGTCGTTACTGGTACTTATCTATGTTCCTTGATCCAAATCTTCTTTAATCATTCATTCGTCAATGCAAAATGTACAGAAAGCGGCCGTATCTGTCAAGAAATGTTTCTTATCTCCATCATCTTCCATGACTAAACGCCTGGTCAGTGTGATTGTGGACTGTATCTTCGTAAGGATAGGTTGCTGATATTAAAGAATTTAGACTTTAAACAGAGGTTTATTGTAAGGTCACAATATCGAGCTAGCCACCATGATATAAGTAAATTGAATGAATGAATAAATGAATGAACGGGTTCTACCTTTTTTGGCATAAGATTTATTTGCCTAATCTCGTATTGCATAGTAACGTTTGGTCAAAGTCTCGTTACGCCGAAAATCGTATGGCATAAATCTCGTTTAGTAAAAAGTTATTTCGCATAACATTGTTTAGCCTAATAATGGTATGGCCAAATCTTGAATAACCTAATAATGCTATGGCATAGGTTTATACAAAGTAATAATATTCGTTTGGCTTTAACTTTGACGGAGCGTCTCCCTATATAGCGCAAACTGGTGCCTTGTATTGTTTCCGCTGTTTGGTAAACGCTCCGCTCCGCTTCGCTGCGCTCCGCTTTGGTTTTGATGAACATGTGCACCTAACACGCTCCTCCTCGCTTTGCTCGTCGTCGCACCTATTTTTAGGTTTCGATCTCATGGGGTTTGTAATAATTATATTGGTCGTTAACTTTCGATTTTTTTATCATACAATATCGTGATTTTCGGGATGTAGGAGAAAAATACCACAATTTGTACATTTACTACATACTTAATATATTATTTATCAAGATAACATTAGGAGAAACAAGATTATACATAGGTATAGACGAACATAAATTTGAGCAAACGAAACTTAGGTGTTTAAAGATTGTGCCTAAAGAGTTTTAGACGAAACGAGCCTTATGCCACATAAGTCTTGGCAAAGTGATGGTTCGGCCAAAAAAGTTTAGACCATACGAGTTATGCGAAATGAGTTTTGGTCAATAAAGATTATGCGAGATGAGCGGAACCCGAATGAACGATTGAATGATCGATCGAAACAACGCCCAAAATCCAGGTCTAACTTTTTCCATAATAGAAAGGCTTTACTTTTAAATGCGTATGTCATTATAGGTAATGTTTGTTTCAGAACTGATGAAGCCAGCTCAAGAACCAGGGTGCTCTGGCACCAGGAACTTAGCTGACAACCTGTCGGATTTGAAGGCGCAAGTCGCAGCCAATCAAAAGGTAATATTTATAAACATAATTTAATATTTGTTTCGTTCAACCAACCAGTAGCGAGGCCACCTAATGGCCATATGCCAGATAGGGATCGATTTGGTTGAAAGCACTGACTGCTTCCTCATACGAGGTATACTACATCGTGGTCTATGTAATTGATAATACGCATAATTTATATTTTTCAAATCAGAAAAGGAGTACGTTATATTGACTCTGACTCTGACAAAAGCAGATTCGTGCATACATGGCAAGCTAAAAGCCCTTTTCGACCGTACTGATCAGTGATAACAATGATTGCAGATGATAACGACGATGTTAATGTATATTCCAGGGCATCCAACTAGTGGGCGAGCTGATAGAACAGTACGGTTTAGACGTGGTGCAAGCGTACATGTCTCATATACAGAAGAACGCAGAGGTGGCCATCAGGGATATGCTTAAGGTACTTACATTTAGTTTATAGTAAAAACTTGTTTATTCGCTACCTATTGATGATAAAACTCACTACCATTAGTAGGAATGCTCTATCTTGTGGCATTAAAAAAAACTATACCTAGGGGGTTTTTCAAAAATATAGTAAGCCGAAAAGGGGTGACCCCAGGTTAACAGGAGTTAATTCTGAATAACTTTTATATAGATTTATACTTGAAAAAACGTGAAAGAAAACAGGTCCTTTGGGGTTCATTGGTGTAATAGACGACTGCATCATGTAGCTACTCCTTTACCATGATTATTCTGTGACATTAATAACACCATCCTATCTCTACATTTCCCAGCAAATAGCTAAGAAGGCGATAGAGACGACCGGTTCACCAGTACTGAAGGCCACAGAGTATATGGACAACGGCACTCCCATTACACTCACCGTCACACTGGATCAAGAGAAGGGAGGCGCTATTTGTGACTTTACGTGAGTATTTATTTATTTACATATAATATGTACTAGCTTTTATGATTTTCTATAGGGAAATTCCGGGATTAAAAGTAGCCTATCTAAAACAACATGAAAAATTGTTAAGCCGTTTGCCAATGAATGGGTAATCACACATCTATCCATGCTTACAAACTTTTCCGTGTATAATATTAGTCTAGTAGGAATTATGAAACCCGTGAATAAATAAATAACTTGAAAATGGCGAACGGACTCATGCTGTATCACTCTAATGGTAGCTAGGTAGGTAGGTATGTCATAGATGATCTTACCCCCGCATATTTACACCATACCTATCTTCAATCGCTGATCTTACATGTATTTATAATATTGTCCACAGCGGCACCGGTGCAGAAGTGTGGGGCAACCTGAACGCCCCTCGTGCTATCACTCTGTCCGCTCTCATCTACTGCCTGCGCTGCATGGTGGGCCATGACGTGCCGTTGAACCAGGTATGTTAGACAAGACTATATTTATATTTCGACGACCGAATGGTGTACTGGTTAGTGATTCTGACTGCTATGCCTAAGGTCGCGGGATCGAACCCCCGGCCGGGGCAGATATTTGTTTAAAAACAGATATTTGTACTCGCTTGAATTTGTTAGAGTCCTGCGGGCTTTCAGCAGTTTGCGTCACTTGGCTATCCTGGACAGAAGTTGCGAGATCCTCCCACTTATAATTTTTTTCATCATCATCATCACAACCCATCACTTCTCTCCTTCTAATGAAGGACGAGTTTTTCGGCCTAGTCCACCACGCTCGCCTTGTGTGGATTGGTGAACCCGAACACTTAATTATATTACTTACCTTTTACCTCGTCCGCAACACAGTCATAGTGCGCTACTGCTATGCTTGCAGCTTGTACCACTTTTAATCGGCCAAGTAAAATTTAAAAAATTAAAAAACCGACTTAAAAAAACCACTAAAATGTAAGAAATAATTTAAGGTTTACACAAATTCTACTCGTATGAGACAGTACAAATATACCTAAGCAGGAACTGTTCTTTTTTGAAGTTGGTGCCATATTTCTTCAGATTACTTTGTCACCGCACCAACATCAAAAAAGAACAGTTCCTGCTTAGGTATATTTGTACTGTCTCATACGAGTAGAATTTGTGTAAACCTTAAATTATTTCTTACATTTTAGTGGTTTTTTTAAGTCGGTTTTTTAATTTTTTAAATTTTTATTTTATTTAATAGTTTTGAGTTTATTTGTAATAATTTTCAATCAAAAGTAAGGTGCAAATGATACCAAAAAGTCCTACTAATCAATACGAATCATTCAAGCCTAAACACGAAGTAGTTGCTATATACCGTTGAGAAGTTCCCCTGACTGCCTTCCGTTTCCATCATCAGATCAGCTCAAGGTCACCATCATATTTTTTTGTTATAAGAACTATATTTACGTTCTTAATTTCATTAGAATCGGTTAATATGTGCCCAAAATGGAAATTCATACCCTGTTTTTACCCCTTTACCCACCCTTGGGGGTGAGATAAAATTCTGAAAAAAAAATGGGACCACCTGGGAGCTCAACCCAATACAACAAAAAAAGAATTTTCAAAATCGGTTCATAAACGGCGGAGTAATCGGTGAACATACATAAAAAAAAATATAAAAAAAAAAAAAAAAAGATCCCGACGAATTGAGAACCTCCTCCTTTTTTTGAAGTCGGTTAAAAATCAGCACAATCGATGAGAACATAAAGAGTGATACGATGTATTTAATCATTTATATATACGGTGTATACTTAATAATTTAAATGCTTTGAGGCGTTATGAACTATCACGCTATGATACGGCAATGGCAGGTGGAACTTTTCATTGGTCGTGAGTGTATCACAATATTCTTCCTCCACCACCAGGGCTGCCTCACCCCAGTCCAGGTGATTGTGCCTCCAGGCTCCATACTAGACCCGTCGCAGAGTCCTTATAAACATGGCTTATAAATCTTATAATATTAGGTACAATCTTCTTAACTTACACCATGCCCTATCCTACGTCTTCTCTCCGTTCATCCTAAGGTTATCTGAAAGAGATCATTCTTAGCGATAGGACCGCCATTTGTACACATATTTTTGATGTACAAATAGACTATAGGTAATTATTCTCCCTATGTCGCCAGGGTTGCCTCACCCCTGTCCAGGTGATAGTGCCACCAGGTTCCATCCTGGACCTGTTCGAGGGTTCTTTATCCACATAATGACGCTCGAGAAGTTTCTTGAAGATAAAATCTTGAATCTTGTCTTCATCATCATCTGCTTATAGCAGTCTACTGCTGGACGTAGGCCTCTCTCAAAGCACGCCACTGGATGCGATCTATAACTTTCCGCATCAAATCATTACCAACCTTTCGCAAGTATTCACCCCATGTAGCCGTAAGGCGTAATCTTATTATTATGGCTTATATTATCATTATAACGGAATCCCCCCTCTTTCGCCAGGGCTGCCTCACCCCAGTGCAAGTGATAGTGCCTCCCGGCTCCATACTAGACCCGTCAGAGGGCTCTTTATCCACATGGATTATATTATAACAATCTTCTTAATTTACACCATGCCCTATCCAAAGTCTTCTCTCCGTCCATCTAAAGGTTGTCTGGAAGAGATCGCTCTTAGCGATAGGACCGCTATTTGTATAGAGTGTGATGCATAAAGGGTATACTAAGTCGAAACCTACGTGTGCAGCATGTTATATCTAGCCCGAAAAATGAAATCAGAATGTCAAAATTCGCGTATATTTTCTTGGTGTATAAATAAAGATTATGTTATAACAATATTCTCTCTCTCCACCACCATTATATTATCCCCTTTCCTTTCCTCCATCACCAGGGTTGCCTCACCCCAGTGCAAGTGATAGTGCCACCCGGCTCCATCCTGGACCCGTCAGAGACCGCGGCCGTGGTCGGCGGCAACGTGCTCACGTCGCAGCGGGTCGTCGATGTCGTGTTGAAGGCTTTCCAGGTATTACGTTCATGTTGTCTGCTAATAATCGTGCATTTTTGGATGTAGGTTTGTTGTGATGAGTGATATAGCACTTTGTTATCGGCCTTTCTAATACAACTTAGTAGTAGGCAGTAGTCTATGGGTTCATTCAACCTTTACTAATTGGGCTGTATTGCTATTATTCGGACATAACCAAAACTAAGAGTATTAGGCGCCAGCTGAGATTGTATTCTATCCAGTGGCCAAACTTTATCATCATCATAATGATTCTAAAAGCGTAAAAATTTAGCAATGTCAAAACCGATTTTAATTGTTTACAGTGCTAAAATAAATAAAAACCGTATTACTCGATTCCATAATGTTTTAAAGGTAAAATTCTTGTCAATCTTGCTAAATTGCTACACTGTGGGTGAAACAACTCTTATAATGATGATAATCTATTTCCAGGTGTGCGCCGCTTCCACGGGTTGCATGAACAACCTCACCCTCGGAGAAGAGGACTGGGGCTACTATGAAACGGTGGCTGGAGGCAGCGGGGCGGTAAGTGCCATCTATTATCAAATACCACCATTACCCTGAAGTTTAAATTTAGTTTCCTACAACATGACGAAGAAGCTCCGTAGAAATGAAAGTGATTGATAACAATACATTGAATACATTATATTCGCATAATTATACTCATGTCGAGTATATTTATTTATTTATTTATTTATTTGATACTTTATTGCACAAATATGAAATATAAGTGTACAAAAGGTGGACTTAATGCTATATTCGACTTCTTGCTTGACTAGAAGCGTCCGTAGTCGAGCTGGCT
This sequence comes from Plutella xylostella, assembly GCF_932276165.1. NCBI lineage: Eukaryota > Metazoa > Arthropoda > Insecta > Lepidoptera > Plutellidae > Plutella > Plutella xylostella. The sequence continues at coordinate 6,669,103 of NC_064000.1, read as the reverse complement.
TCAGTGATCGTAACTGATCACGGAGGTTAAGCAACACGTGGCACGGTCAACTATTGGATGGGTGACCGATTTCAAGTAGTTGTTTTCTGGACGCTTTTGGCGCACGGGTCTCCTTCTAGTGCGGGTTGGTTCCCCAACACAAGCAAGCTTGTTCTGAGAGAGTTGTCGGGTAAATGCGCCACCCGACTGTCAGATGTTTTCAAGCCGCCCGAAGGCCTCTGACTAGGCTTAACGACTGCTGCCGAAGTAGCAACCGGGACTCATCGCTTCACGTGCCGTCCGAAGCACGGAAGCGTCCAGAAAGGAACCTCTTGAAATCGGTCACCCATCCAATGGCTGACCGTGCCATGTGTTGCTTAATCCCAGTGATCAGTTACGATCACTGAAGCCAGCTCGACTAAGGACGCTTCGTACATACATACTTATCTGGCGCAAACTCTAGGTTTACTGGGAACCAGTGTGATATAATTATTCTGTACCTTTATCTACAGGGACCAGGCTGGCATGGAGCGAGCGGAGTGCACACTCACATGACCAACACTCGCATCACGGATGTGGAAATAGCAGAGCGGAGGTACCCGGTCGTCGTGAGCGCCTTCACGCTGCGCCACGGCTCCGGGGGACGAGGTAACTAGAGCGAGACGGGTGTAGCTTCTGTCTCTGCTACACGGGTCTGTTATCGGCGTCGATAAACTCTTTGAATATGCGATCGACCAAACAGAGCGCTGTAATTTATGGCGAATCGCGATACGGGGACGTTTATTTATCTACGTCGATAAAGGACCTGTGAAGCGGGATCTAGATGTCATTCTTTCACCTATGGTAGCGCTGTATTTATGGCGAATCGCGATACATTGACGTTTATTTATCTACGCCGATAACAGACCCGTGCAGCCCCAACAAACATTTTACCCTCAGTTACAGCTATTTTTATAACTTTAACCTGTATAACTGTGCTATAATTATCTCAGTTCTAACATAAAGCGATAAAGATGAGTTAAAAAATGAAATTAGTGTTAACAGCAGGTTTAAGTGTTAAAATGGTATTAGTCAAAGCAATTATAATTAAGATGTTATAGGTTTAAACTGTTTCTAGAACCTAAAGCTATACAAGAGTGCTCACTGACACCTGTTAACACTTATGGTTGTTAAGTGGTTTCCTTTAATACTCATATAAATCTTTAGGTGTCATATTGAATTTAGGCTGCAGGAATTGGTTATAAAAGAGATTTTGTCAAGAGTGCAGTAAGACAAGATCCTTACAGTGTTGGAAAACTCAACAATGCAGTTTTAATCTTTAATGTTAACTTAACTTACGCTTATTGCGTTAGGCAAGTAGACTGTAAAAGTGACGGTGGTAAGCAAGACTGTGCGGATCGACTAAGACTGCATAATACCCTTGGCTAAGGGTGTTCTATTTCAAAAAGTGTAATAGATGACTTAGGTGAGTCTATATGTCTTAAATGTAAGTTCACCATTTGCATTGGCGATCTAACCTATAAATTGCTGGGGTAAACAATATTTTGCTTTAAAATACTTACCTATTTATGTGAATTTTTTCATTCCAGTCATGCCAATCTATTTATGAAACTAATGGACATACAACAAGGATACAAAAAAATACAAAATTGAGTCGTCTATTTTATATTTACTTATGTTTCATTTGAAATCCTTAATAAATTCGGAGCGCATTAAAATTGAGGTGGGAAATATGGTATACATTACAGTAAAATTACGATGGCATATTATTTTCAATTCACAAAACATGATATTTATCTACATCGATAAAAAACCCGTGTAGCAAAGACAGACGAAACAGCATTTCGTGCGGTGAACACCGCAGGGTACCAGGCGGGCATGGCTCTAGCGGAGTGCACACGCACATGAGCAACACCCGCGTCGCGGACGTGGAGGCGGCGGAGCGCCGGCGCCCGCTTGTTGTGAGCGCCTTCTCGCTGCGCCGCGGCGAGGGGGGACGAGGTCAGAGGGGGACGGGTGTCGTTAGTTCTACACGGGTCAGTTATCGACGTAGATAACGGATACAGTGACGTTTTGTTTATCTACGTCGATATGAGACCCATGCAGCGTGAACTGCATGCTATTGTCACAAACTGTATTTATGGCGAATCGTGGTACAGTATCGTTTATTTATCTACGTTGATAACGGACTCGTGCAGCGGGATCTGGGTTCTACTGTCACTGCTCGTTTCGCCTATGAAAGGGCTGTATTTATGGCGAATTGCGATAAAATAACTTTTCTTTATCTACGTCTATAAACGACGCGTACAGCGGAGATTGGATGTCATTATTACAGCTCTGTATTTATGGCGAATCACGATAGAGTGACGTTTATCTACATCGATAAAATAATATAAAATGGGGAAAGGTGGAATAGCATTTCGCGGGGTATACACCTCAGGGTACCAGGCGGGCATGGCTCTAGTGGAGTACACACGTCGCACATGACCAACACTCGCATCACGGACGTGGAAATAGCAGAGCGGAGGTACCCGCTTATTGTGCGCGCCTTCTCGCTGCGCCGCGGCTCCGGGGGACGAGGTCAGAGAGAAATCCCCGCTGCACGGTTCCGTTATCGACGTAGATAAAAGTTACTAATAACGCGTTCCGCCATAAATACCTACGGCGCCGTTATTGACATATTTAACGAGTTTATCGATGACGATAACGGACCCGTGCATTGGGGACTGGTTGACATTTCATAGCGCTGTATTTATGCCAAATCGCGATACCAATAACTTTAATTTATCTACGTCGATAACAGTCCCGTGCTGCGGGATCTGAATGTCATTGTCACAGCGCTATATTTGTGCAGAATTGCGATACAGCGACATGTATTTTTTGGCTCGTCCCCGCGCACATATTTCTGCCGGAATACGCGACTCACAACTCACAAAATTACGCTCGTCCGGCCTCACCCTAAGGTTGTTCTGTAGAGCTTCATAGGATCCTAGTATTGTAATGTAACTAACTGAGGTATGAACGGCGATGGTAATATTTCTTCTAGCTCAACTCTTTCACTTTTTAATTAGTAACAAATATTGATTTTCAGGTTTAACGGAGAAAACGATAAAAAAAGTACTAACGTCCCGTTATTCAAAATTCTTTATTATCTTTAAAAAATATATCATGCGTTTTGTAACTCTTCTTGTAAGTTTGACAAAACCTGTAGTAGAAGAGTCCCCTCTTTAATCTGGTGTAATCACTAACTGTAAAGTATAAATAATAATAAAAATTGGCTTACTCGATCGCATAGACTACTAAGCTAAAGCGTCTCAACTCGTATTTTCAACAAAAAATATAAAGAATTTAATACACAATGTATTCTGTAAAGTAGGTACCTAGGTAAAAATATATAGGTAAAAATGTACTTATATTCTGTCGCAGGTCGTTGGAACGGCGGCGACGGTGTGACCCGAGAGCTGATATTCCGCCGCTCCATGCAAGTTTCAGTGCTGACTGAACGCAGGGCCTTCCAGCCTTATGGCATGAACGGTGAGTAGAAGTGAACTCCTTTAGGTTCTGTTGCCCTGGTAGCGGCATGTTAACGCTTTGCCATGTTTGCACCAAGTTGTATGTAGAGGAAACCTTACAATAAGACGAACAACTAACAATTGTCCTGAACACAGGCTTTTTCAGCCCTACCCTAGGGCATGAACGGTGATAGTGAACTCCAGCAGTTTCTGTCGCCTTGGTAGCGGAGGTTTCTGTCGCCTTGGTAGCGGAGTTGGACAGTTTTTAATAACAGTAATAGCGCGACGGAATACTTTTGTCAAGTCTTGTCATGCGCGTCTCGCACTCGTTGATAGGTATTTATGATGGGAAAGACGGTGTCAACGTTAACCCAAACCACTCCTATCCACCCCTAGCATGCCTCTCAGGCTAAACCACTTATAAGGTCAACTGTGTGTTGTATTCAGGTGGTGAAGCGGGCGCGCGGGGTTTGAACCTGCTACAGCGGGCGGACGGCCGAATTATCAACCTCGGAGGGAAGACCAGTGTCAAGGCGTTTGCTGGGGTTAGTATATTTTTACTCATACGATAACTATGTAACTAGGTTAGGAGAGTTCGAATATTAAGGAGCCTCGCCGATGGACATACAACTGTGCCTTACCTAGTAAGACGCACCACAGCAGTCAGCGACTGACAAAAGCTAATCTGACTACAAACTAGAGCCCTCCAAAACCTACCACAGCCTTCCAGCCACACCTTTAGCCCCCAAAGTACCAGGCACCCATAACCCAACAAGACGTAATATTCCAGGACAAGTACATAATCTTACTGGAAATATACCCCCAAAACCTTCACAACTCCATCTTCAGCCTTCCCTATCCTCACATCAGCTCCAAAGTACCAGGCAACCATAACTCACCAAGACGTCTATTCCAGGACAAATACATAATGAACTCGCCAGCGGGGGGCGGCTACGGACTGCCAACAGACGAAGATATCAACAAGGAGGATAAAGTTTACAGCGAGTTTCTGCAAAGAGGTTCTGTTTATGAGTATAAGAGTGCGCAGGAGTCTGTTTGAATGAATTGCGTTGTTGTTTAGGTGATAATGTTGGATGTTGCACAAAATTTTGAGGTGGATTTTGAGAGTGAATAAACCGATGCTGTTAGGAAGAATTAAGAGACCTTTGGTTTGTTCGTTCCTAAAATTCATCTTTTTTAACATCTTAATAAACTACATTTTTCAAATAATAGCAAGATATTGCAATGGAAAGTGCAATAAGCAGTATTTTATAATATTCAAGTGCTATGTACCTACTATATCTATGTACCTATGTAATTTTTATTCGCTGTCTATACGGTTTTTATCGCATAAATCGTGGTGCCATAAAAGAAAATATGTATGAATACATATTTTCATATACATACATACATAAACATAATAATTTGATTTAAGCATAATTGGCTGTACTTTGCTTTAAATTTTAAAACATTCCATAAAATATATTTATAACTGTTGAAATTCAAGGACAATAAATAATGTTATAAATCAATTTTATTTACAAATTAATAGATATATATACAAACTTGTTATTAAATACGATAGTGTTTTAGTACAATTTTACTGTTGATTATTTATCGTTACGCGAAATAACAATAAGTGCACTTTGTATATTTTATCGTTTACAAAATATGAATATTTTACAAAATACTGTTTTTTTCTTACCATCATCTTAGACAGTAAAATAACTATAATTCATAGTTCCTAAGACCTCTGTTTGGACCTCCACACAATTCCTTAACCCCTAGTACTTTCACTCTCCGTTTCGCCCACAAACCTACCAGGAGCGCAAAGAGACAAAGAGCTACTCAGAACTCTTTTCAAGCCTTGGAATATCGACAGTAAAGACCTTAGCAAAGTCGACATCCGTGTGTCAGGGGCTGCTAGTATTCGGATGGTCACCAGCCGCCGCCAAAGCCTCTCTATTCTCATAGGCCCAGAAGCCATGTAGCTCTAGTAGAATAGAGACGGCTGTATGCCCATGACCACTTTTAATAAGGTCTTGAAGGGTGATCCTTGAAGGATGTTCTGGTCGGACCATGTCGAATATTTCGTCTTTGACGTCGTCGAAGTTGACTGGCTCTGCCCCGTGGGCCACCATTTGCTCTTGGATTGCCTGCGGGAGGTTAAATAAGGTTAGTCTGTATGTATTTAATGACGAGATGACTAATGAATGAAGAAATGGTTGTGCTTTAACTTAACACTTTATATATGCACACGTCTATAAGTTATAGTAGCCAAGTCATCTGGTGAAAATACGTTGCATTTTATCTTCGGAAAATATAAAGAAACAATATGAAAATGGCAGCATGATTGCACATAAGTAGATATAGCATGTATATTAGAGACATCGGAGCGGAGAAGTATATGAGCCTGTAGTCTGGCCGCTAACTTAGTCGGCGACAAACGGTTTTTTGACTGGGAATGCAGCCAATAAAGTCAACAAAAACATCCACAAACCTTAAAAAAGTAATTCAGCGTAAACGCATCAAGGTATCCCTGAGAGTTAATATCTAGGACCCGGAACAGGTAGGCTAGCGACGCAGGCTCCTTCCTGTTCTCAAGAGCTAGCACTAGGTCTAGATAGGTCTTGTAGTCCATTTCTCCGTCGTAGGTCAGGCATTGTTGGAACACTCGGCGTAGAAACGCACGGGTCAGTGTGCCAGATCCGTAGCTGGGGAATAGAATAGATTATACTAGATAAGTACTGCGAGCTTGTAGTTTCAAAAGTTAGTAAAGCAAAAGTTACTCTTCCATGAAAGGGCGTAGAGGATTCAAATACCAGATTTTATGGTTATCCTACTGATAGTATTGCCCTAAATTTCTTCTTGTTTTGGTTATATATTTTTTTAATTAAAAGAGTTTTTTTATGTAATTTTACACCCGATTTCATAACTGAGGCATCATGCAGAGCGCTGCAGATTTGCTGTAGTTATCTTGGCTCTATCTTGTTGTATTAAGCGTGCCAGTTTTCGTTCGTTCATTCGTCAATTTAGATGGCGATCCCTCATATACATACATTAGCTAATAAAGTCCATGCTCACCCAGCCAGCTCATCAATGCTCAGCATCCCGTTGTGGTCTCTATCCAAGTTCAAGTACTGTCCGTACACGCGCAGCGCCGACGCCGCGCTGAACCAGTTCTGCTCCTGCAGCTCCATGGGCAGCTCCTCTTCACGAAGCTGCGGGTATACAGGATGTTCAAATAGAAGGAAGAAACAGAAAATGTTATGTACCAATGGGGAAGAAAACCTAGTGAAACTTTGGCAGCAACTTTGCCTTTCAGGTTTTGGCCAATTACATTGGCGAATGAATCTACCAATTAGAACTAGGGAATCAGGCACACTCGCCAAAGGCGCCATCTGTAATTCGCTTTTAGTTTTTCTCCCCATGAATGATTATTCCGGCCAACAATATTAACACATCACTCTTCACACCAGCACCGGAGACAAGAGTGTAACAGCCTTCTTAAAATTTAACATACATGATTGTTCACAGTCACAACAACCAATACACCCATCCCGCTCTCACCTCAAGCAGATCATCCAGGAACGAACAAGACAGCACGTCGCGTATCCTCACTCTGCCCACTCTCAGAGGATCCAGGAAGAACATGAACTTCCTGCCGGCGGTGCACACGTAGAACGAGCTGAAGGACGAGTCCAGCCCGTCGAGAGCCGCTAGGGAGGGGACGAGCTCGCCGATGTAGCTCTCTAGGTCCTGCGGAGAAATGGGATAATTGATAATAGTTATAAGATAGGGCGTTTATTTTCACGTTTTCCGATAGCGGTATAGGGCATCTTCAAATAAGCCGCGATTTATCACGCGGAGGCAGCGCTGCTGTAGCTTGGTTCGAGAATCATTGTTATCATCATGGTCGTCCAACGAGAATCATAGTGTAGGATAATTAGTTTCACGATGGACTCAAACGAAGAAACACTGCTATAGAATACGTGCACGCACCATCACTAGTCGATAGATGAATTGATGCGCGGCCGCAGCGCGACAATTTACAGCTAATTTGAAAACGCACTTAATACTGCTATCTTAAAACTTGAAAATGAATAAGTGTACCGCAATGCTGGGTCTATGAGATACCTAGTAGGTATATCAGATGTATTAGTGTCTAATACCTACTTTGTTTAATTTATACAAAACTATATTTAAAGAGAAAAAAATAATTTCAACGCATGGGAATTGCTGCACTGTCTGGCATAGACTTCATAGCAAAGCCTGCCTTCCTCATTCAGCCACTACCAGCTACCTTTATAAGATCATACCGAAAAAAAATCTTCCAAAAAAGCATAAAGAATTCCAACTCACATGCTCCCGCAAATACCCCTTGCCCGGTGACGTCGTACAGCGACAGGCCGATCCTGGTCTGCTGCAGCCACACTCGCCTCATCACGTAGTTGAACAGCGACACCGCGCGCACGCGCCCCGCGCCCCCTCCGCCCCCCTCCGCCGCCCTCCGCCGCACTAAGCCGCCCTACGCCGCCCAAAAACCTCCTACGTAGGTAGTTAAAGAGGGAGACCGCCCGCACTGCCTGGCATATAGGTACTTACCTTATAGCATAGCTACTATAGTGCGAGTTTTTTCACCGTTCAAGAAGCAGTGAGTAAACGTGAATGTGTATGGCGCGAGAGACACGCCATCTAGCAGTAAGTTACTTTACTAGCTCCGCGCCATGCAAATGGAAAAAATACTGAGATCAGATCAGCTTTCCTCATCCATCTACTACCTGTCCAAGGGCATACCAATAACCTTTCTTCCGCAACAGTTATCAAAAACATAAAGGATTACTAATTCCAACTCACATGCTCCCTCAAGTACCCCTGCCCGGTGACGTCATACAGCGACAGGCCGATCCTGGTCTGCTGCAGCCACACCCGCCTCATCACGTAGTTGAACAGCGACACCGCGCGCACGCGCCCCGCGCCCCCCTCCGCTGCTTGGAGCCGCCCGAACACCTCCGCTGTGAAGTAGGGCCTGTGGGTGGAGGTTGTGATGAGATAAATAAATTTTAATAAATTTATTTATTCGAAGTAAGGTGATTACAATAAAGTTGTTATGGCTAGGATTTGGATGAGAAATACTTTGAGTAGGATTTGGATGAGAGAGACTCTCGTTTGATGGTCTTAGGTGACTCATGTTGTAATGATATAATTAGGGGTTTCACGACCGATTGGTGTAGTGATTAGTGACCCTGACTGCTATGCCAAATCTTCGGGGTTCTCTATGAGGTTTCCATAAATCTCATTTTTGGCTAGCACCAGAATTTCTGCCTTCAGAATCGACATCATTTTTCTACTTAGGGCTGATTTTTCAATAGTCAGATAAATGTTATCCGATAGAAACATTCGGAAGCAACAGCATCAGAATTATTGCACAGATAACTTTTATCAGGCTATTGAAAAATCAGCCCTTATACTTAAGTATTTACTGAGTGGCATGAAGGAGCTTTCATGAAGGAGAACCATGACTTTTTGAGGTATCCTCCTGGAATTTCACCATTGAAGATTAAGGCTTATCCAAGAATAAGTTGATGATGACATTCCTTGTGGTCAAATCAGGCCTAATTGGGCCTAATAAATGTATGTTTGTTACTTTCTGTCCATATACTGTCAAAGCCAAGCAGCAATAGATTTACGGTTGACCTTTGTTCATTTATTTAAAGGAGGTGCCCATTTGGGAGTTAGAAAAAATTATAACATCTTACTTATACTTAGGTCCAGCTTCCTGCCTAATCTTTTTGTACTGGAAGTAGTCAATAGTCAACTCATCGTTGTTGGACGTGCTGTAACTTCCGTTGGACTTTTCCAATTGACTCCAAAGCAGCTTTAATTCCGCATTATCAAGTAACTCTTTACTCTTCTTCTGTAAGAACTGTGCTCGGGTTTCTTCCCGTAGTTTCTGGTTTAACACCTCATCAGGTCGTGGCAGTTTGAAGTAGAATTTGGGGATGGATCTGTAAGACTGCACGTCCACTACAAGTTTTGGTTTGTAGAGTTGGCAGAATGTTTCCGCTTCCGTTTTGAAGCTCTCTTCTTTAGTTACTGATGTTTTTGAGTCTGAAAATGTTAAACATAGCTTGGTTACAGGTATATTAGAACACTGTGACCGCCTTGGTCCAGCTATTATAGCTCATGAGTTTTTTTTTGTACTAGACAGAAAATCTATTTGCCATAGGCTGAGCAATGTATTAACGTACTTACCATCCAACTTTTTTATAAACTTTCGCAGTCGATTTTTCAAATCGCGCATTTGAGCTTTATTAGTTTCACTCTCCTGAGGTTTGCATTCTGGTTCAGCAGTGCTAGTATTATTTGCATTAACACTTTCGGGTGATTCAGACATGGTTTTAATTCAACAAAATTAGTTTTAATGCAATATTTTTTGTTTTGTTTACGTTCATTACAAGTAATTCAATTCAATCTTGTTTGTGGCTATATGTCGTGTGTGACTAACACAACAAATCCGGCCAATTACGATAGTGTTGAGATACACACAATGTTTTTAACTGTCTTTACGGTGGTGATTTAGAGATATTTACAAGATTAATACCTGAAACAGACGTACACAATTTATACAAGGACATCACAAATATAGGGTTAGTAAAATTTTAGTATATATAGTGAACACAAACAAATTTATAGTTTAATATTGTTAGTTTTGAGGAATTTGTACAGGATGTTAGCGATTGGAGTATGTACAAGTGTTAGTAGGTAATTGATATTTACAGGTCTTGGGATAGAAGGGGGGAGGAAATCATAGAGGGAACTTTGTAGGTTGGGACATTCAAAGAAGAGGTGGTCAACAGATCCTTCGCTGGTGCCGCAGTCACACACAGAACTATCACGCACCCGAATCCTAGCCAGGTGCACAGGCGTGCACGCATGACCAAGGCGGAGTCTGCAGATTGTCGAGGTTGACGGTTTATCTAGAAGTCTTGCTCTAAAAAACCATGGCCTTTTGGGAATGTGTGGTTGGATTAAGGAGTAATACTTACCTTTAATATTCCTGGATGCGTCCCAGGACTCTTTCCAGGAATTATCAAGCCTCGGTCCTGCGAGCGAGGCAAGGTCGTGGGCAAAATTTTGGTAATGAGTATCCAGGCCCAAGCTAATGGCATCCTTAGCGAAGGAATCTGCACACTCATTACCAATGATGCCACTGTGGCCAGGTATCCAGGCAATAGCCACCTCAATACCCTGAGTCTTGCAACGGAAGAGAGTTTGTCTAATTTGAAGAATGATAGGAAATTTAGATTTAGATTTAAATGGGAATGAAATAATAGAATGTAAGCAACTTGAAGAGTCTGATAGGATAATAGTTTTATTTAGTTTGTGAGACTCAGTGTAGAGAAGTGCCTCAAGAATAGCAGTAGCCTCGCCCGTGAAGACCGAGGATTCAGGGGGGAGTTTGAAATTGAGGGTAATTTTGTATTTAGGAAGCCAGACAGCTAGACCAACATTGCTCTTATCTGAAAATTTTGAGGCATCTGTGAAGACTGGAAGCCAACCAGGCCACTCTGACTGAAGTTTATGAGTCAATGTTTTCTCTGCCCCCGGAGAGTTTTTCACAATGCCCAAGTCCATAACAACATTGGGCTGAAAAACCAAGGCATCATAGGGAACACTAAACAAAGGGTTCGTGTTAAATTTAATTGTAGGATGTGGAAGGTTAGTAGCAAAAATATAAGATTTCAGAAGGAAGGAAAGGCCATGGTTTTCTTGAGCATTACATAGCCGCTTAAGGGTATCAAGCTTGGACAGTAAAGGATGGGACTCTGACTGCCAGACTCCGAGGAAAAACCGATCACACAAGTACTGTCTCCGCAGCGGGAGAGGGGGGTCGACACACTCAACCTGAAGGGCATTGGTGGGGGTAGATTTCATTGCACCCGACACTATTCGAAGACACTTGTACTGAACCTTATCGATTTTTTCTAGTGCAGCCTTATTGCAGGGGTCCAGGATAAATGAGGCATAATCAAAGTGACTTCGAACAATGGCGTTGTACAGTAGCTTCTGAGAGTATGGATGTGCGCCCCACCAAACACCTGACAGTGACCTGAGGACGTTGACACCCCTCTCGCACTTCTGAGCCACGTAGTTCATGTGATGGCTACCCGACAACCTGGAATCCAGAATCACACCCAAAAATTTTACTTTGTTTGATACATTGATTGAATGCTCTCCAATAACAACATCCAGATCTGGGATGTTTCTTTTTCTAGTAAAGATCACTGCTGTGCATTTAGTGGGAGAAAGAGATAACCCATGTCTATCCAGCCAATCCGTGAGGTACCTAAGAGCCAGGTTCAGCTGGACATTTATCTCCCCTAACGAGGGAGAAGCATAGTAGAGGGCCAAGTCGTCAGCGTACTGTAGAATGTCGCAAAAGCAGTCAACGGATTTATCTAGATCGTAAGTATATAGGCTGTAAAGGAGAGGGCTTAAGACCGATCCCTGGGGGAGGCCTTTCCAAACAAATTTTGGGGAGTCAAGGGAAGTGGTAGGGGTTTTTATGTAGATGGATCTCTCCATGAATAGGCTGCAAACCAGACGGGTAAGCTTCACTGGAATGCTCAGCTGGCGCATTTTCTGCCTGAGCACAGGAAGAAGTACATTATCATAGGCAGACGCTATGTCAAGGAAGACACCCACAAGGTATTCTTTCCTCTTAAATGCGATGTGAATATCTGTTGTAAGTATTGCAAGGCTGTCTAGAGTACTCATCCCTTTCCTAAACCCAAACTGGGTTTTGGCTAGGATTCCTCTATTCTCAATTAGCCATTCGAGCCTGCATTTGATTAAGTGCTCTAAGATTTTCGCCAAAGCAGAGGAGAGGGCGATAGGACGTCGGGAGTTAGGATCACGGGGGTCTTTTCCGGCCTTCAGTATGGGAACGACTATTTGCTTACTCCATGAGCACGGAGTAACTCCGTACTCAAGGAAGTAGTTTATCAGCTCCAAGTAGGCATGCTTGACCTTGAGGCTTGATTTTGAAAGGAAAGAGTATGGGATGCCATCAATACCTGGAGATGAATCAGTTAAACCGGATAAAGCAGATTGAAGTTCATCCATAGAAAATGGAGAATCCAATCTGTCTGAAGATGGTAAGAGAGCTGGTGGGGGGCGGAGAGCACTGGAGTGTGGGACATATGGTGGAGCCAGTTTATCGCTGAACCCTTCTAGCCATAGAGAGGGATCGTTGCTCAAGATATCTTCGACGTTAAGGGAACCGCGATATCGGCGAATGTATCTCCACACCAGAGAAGGGGGAGACCTAGGTGAAAGGTTTTCACAAAATCTGATCCAGCCCTGTTTCTTTTTTTTCTTAAGGAGCCGTTTGGTACGTGCAGCTATCCTTTTGTAGTTGATGAAGTTGTCCATGCTCATATTAGCAATGTAGACATCCTCTGCATTTTTGCGTTCGACAATAGCCAAGGAGCAGTCGGAGTCCCACCAAGGAGGCGAGACTCTTTGGCCTTTACGCGATTTTCTATTTTTGGCAGAGGATGTTAGAGCTTTTTCAAACTGGTCATATATGCAAAGAAAGTTGTCACTAGTACAGGGTTGGATCAGACTGAGTTTATCTTCCACAGAGGTGATGAAGTTGGACCACTCATTCCTGCCTATCATGTACCTTGGGAAGGCACATGTATCAGCAAGAATGCTGGTTCTGGTAGGAAGAGTAATAGAGATGGGAAAATGATCACTCCCAAAAGTATTTGGGAGGACCCTCCAGAATATTGATGATGAAAGAAGAGGAGAAGAGAAAGTGAGATCAACAGCACTTTTTGGGTTCTGACGAGGGAGGACTCGACGGGTAGGAGACCCGTCATTTAAAATACAAACATCTAAGGTATCAAGCATGTCTAAGAGGGCGATTGCAAAAGCGTCAGTATGGTATGAACCCCATGAGGTATGGTGGGCATTAAAGTCCCCCATGATCAGAAGAGGTTGCGGGAGAGAAGAAATTATATTATAAAAAGATGGGAGGTGAGAGGGGTGGGGATCAGGGAAATACACGGACACGAAAGTAATGTCTAAAGCCCTAAGGGCCACAACATTAAATTCCTGACCGTGAGGAGGGGTAGGGATAGAGGAAAAGGTAAGGGTACGCTTTACAAGTAAAGCGCACCCAGCAAACCCGTCATCCCTGTCATCCCGCAGACACGAGTAGCCCGGAACTCGAAAACGAGAACCCGGTGCCAGCCATGACTCCGAGATGGCAACAATGACGGGCCTGATGTCATCTATTAAGTTGAGTACTTCGTGTTTTTTGCTTTTAAGGCTCTGAGCATTCCACTGAAGGACCCGGGTCGGGTTCAGAGCCATTTTGGCTGAAGGATGTGAGTTCTCTAATTTTAAGTGCTACGTGGGGCGGTATTGTGTCGCTGAATTTAGACAGCAGACTGACAACTAATGAAAGTAGGTTATCCAAAAGGTTGTCATTCGGAGTAATCACATTCAGGGCACTTCCATTAGGAAGTGAGGAAGATGGTGATGAGATAATGGCCTGATGGGCAAGTCTGTCATAGCCAGGAGAAAGTGGAGACCTAGGCCTGCGTTGAGTGGTCACTGTCTTTTTGTATGATTTTTTTAGAGCTGGGCCATTAGGTTGAGAAGATGCTACTTCAGCAAATGATTTTTTGCTCTTAGGAAGTCGAGCATCGGCTTCAGCGAATGAGATGCTGTCCTGAGACATAATGACTTTTATAGATTTTTGTCTAGCTTGTTCTGGACAGTTTTTGTCAGTGGAAGCATGACTTCCTGAGCAGTAAATGCAAGTGGGAGGGTCTGCATCGCAAGTCTCACCCAAGTGAGGTTGGGCACACTTGAAGCAGCGTGGCTTTGATCGGCAATTAGCCTTCATATGGCCAAACCTGCAACAAGCATGGCACTGGATGGTTGGGTAGGTGTACCTCTCGACATCTACAGCGGCACGGAAAGAATAGATTTTTTCTGGGAGGAGTTGTCCCCTGAAGGTGATTACTACGCTTTGTGTAGGGACATATGTAACATTTCCGTTGTCAATCACTTTGCGGCTAAATCTCCGGGCTTTCAAAACAATACCACATCCATGAGGAAGGTCCAAAGAACTAACGAACTCATCCATGGAGAGATCCACTGGGACTCTCCTAGCAACACCCATCCGGGTGATGTGGTATGTTGGAATAGTTGCCTTAAACTTGTTAGTAGACAGAGCTGGGTGGTCGATAAAATTGTTGGCTGCCCCTGCAGACTTAAATTCTACAGTAACGCGGTTACGTCCTGTCATTTTCACACCATCTCTGGTGATGTCAGAAATATTGTGTTTATATAGAAACTGTCCAAACTTAATAGCCCTAAGCGGGATTCCAGAAGATGGACTTCCTGAAGGGCTATCTTGTGTAACATGTACAATAAATGGTCCGGGATCGCTGTCATCGTACACCTTAGTGGCGTCGAGACTTGGATGCGTGTAGACTGTCTGAATGCTGGCAGACGCGAGGTCTGGGTTAACGATAATTTTCTTACCTTGTTGCGAAGATTGTTTGTCATCCCTAGGGCGCTTTCGCGTCTCTTGGGGAGTGTCTGTCAACATTATATCCGGCGAAAGATCTGGCGGGTCGGGGTCGGGAGGTCGGTCTGAATGGAACTCCATTTCAGGAAGGGAAAAAGGATTTACGAACAATCACAACACTCACCAGTTACCACCACCACAATAAGAACAAAAAACAGGTATCGACTATGTAAATAAGGACTGAAAAAGGTCCGAAATCGCGATGAATGTTAGGAACACGTGGGTACCCCAGTCACGCACGAAACCGAATCCCATTACAAGTACAACACAACGAAATGAATGACAGTTGGCAGGTTGGCAGTTTGTCAATTGACACTTCATAAAAACCGTTTCATTCTTCCCAAAAACTTAAAGCGATATAAGCTAAACTCCATACCATAACATAATAAAAAATCTAACTTTCTCATGCAGCTGTTTTTGATCGAAAAAAAAAATTAAACACCAAAGAAAGAGGTAGTAATGAATAATAACACTAAAATAAAGTTGAACCAAATCATTACTAGTAATGGAACGTAAAATAATTGTATTTGTTGCTACTCGACAACAGATGGCGCTGCTATAGATAACAATTAGACAACCTACTCACCACTAGATGGTGCTAGATAAATCCACTCGTATGTTTTTTTTATAATAAACTGCATTGCGGGATGATCACGACCAACGGCCAACCTCACACTGAAACTAGATGTTGGAAGAGCGGTTTATGAGTTTGACAAGGCACAAAAGTGTGAAGCTCAGATACCGACATCACAGTTCCATCAATACCCCGTAATCGTTCACTGATTGATTGACTGTTTAGGTTTTGTCACCGTGGTAAATTTTTTTTTTATTTATTTATTTACTACTTATATTATCTTACAGGATAAACCTAACACAATAATAAAGAAAAATAACAAACCCAACAAAAAACTTTCTTAAAAAGACACAAACAACTAAAAATAAAAAAAACAATAAACTAATCAACACATAACATATGAAACATAACCTTTGCGAACTCACCCAAAGAACATGTGAGAATATCAGTCCTCTCAGATGCCTTGTTGATTAGCCTAATAGCCCTAGTGAGTGGAGCGTCATGTAGCAGGTTGGTGCGGGCGGTGGGCACCGCGAGCAGCCGGCCCGCGCGCCGCCGCAGCCCGCGCCCGCCCGCCGGCACCGCGAGCCCGATGCTCTCCAGCACAGTGGGATTGCACAAATGGATTCGCTTGGGATTCGCCATCTCTCGTCAGTAGCTGACTGCCACAAGGAGCCTCCTTGTGTGCACCCACAAAGACAATTTGAGATGAGTACTTACATACCACATTATTAACAATACCTAGAGTCAGATAGGTATAACTTTCAGTGAAGATTTCCATCAACCTAGATTCAAACTGCGTTTCATGGTAGAGCGGGCTTGTGCGATGCTCGCTGCTTGTGCATTATGAAGTGAAAACTGCCTATTTGCCGGCCGCTTCCTGTGCGCTCGTTTTCACGATACCAAAATATTAAAAGAGGTAAGTATGATGTTAAAAATATTTTTTGTTAGTCTATTTTTATCTTTTTGTTTCTGTGATTTTTAACTATGTCTCAACTGCTTTTCATTTAAAATAATATTATATGTACCTATATAGAGTCTATCTACCCTCAAAACATCGATTAAAAGTTTATTAAGTAAGTTTTGATTTGATTTATTGAACTGGGTTGCTATTGGTCCTAAAAATGACCCATCTCACTCTGGAACTCATACTCTCTCTCAAAATCAGAAAAGTGCGAGAGACATACTAGTCCTTAGAATGGCATTCCCACCTTAAAATTGGTTCATGTTAGCTACATGAGGTCTTCAGCAGGAGCTAACCACACAGGAACAGCCCGCTCCCGGTGCGCTATGGGGTCCCATCAGGCTGTGGTTGCTCGCCTAATGGATACACTTTCGATATTAAACACCTCGTTGAGTGGGCTCGGATTTCACTTGTTTTACCGCGGTTTGGTTTGTTATCATGTTTTATATTGTTATGAATAAAGGTGGCGATTGGCGGCTGGCTACATGAGGTTGGGGTAGACGTCGTGTCGCAACGACACCGTTTTTGATTTCTATGGACGTCGAGTATTCTCCAAATTGACGTCAGCAACGCCACTCTTAATACAAAGATATACAGTCGTGATTAGCGCAGCGCCCCAAAGATTCCAAAAAACAAAACTGCAGCGGTAACTACGACACTATCTCGTTTCTACCTTTCTTCGTCTTCCGATTCTCTTCTCTTCTTCCGACTCTTCTTTCTTTCTCTATTTCAGAGAGTGACGTCATCTTAATGTGTTCCGCTGCCAGCGCTGGCTTGATATCTGCATTGGATGAACGTTTTATCAAATTAACCTGGCTGATAACGCTCAACCACCCCGTCTAAATACAACCTGGCCCCAGGTCAGTATTGATTTTCTGTGGGACTGACTCCAGCATCATTTACTTCATAAGACTCATAGTTTATCCGTGAAAATTGCTCGTACATAAACTTTATCAAAGTTACGTTTTCTACGTTCTGCATAATCAATGATCATACTATCTTGTATAATACCTAACAACGAAAGTCTAGACTAGTATAAGTTAAACTGTTACAGCTACCTCTACTTACCTACCTTAGTACCTCAAAAATATTAATAAAATCATTCTTTATGATCCAAATATTGCTCAGTAAAAACATTACCCTCCTCCTTCGGCAGTCAGGTAAATACGTAGGATTTATAAACAACTAGCTGTTCCCGCGAGCTTCGCTTCGCCTTAAAAAGTTTTCCCGTGGGAATTCCGAGCCTATGTTCTTTCTCAGGGTCTAGACCATATGTATACCAAATTTCATTCAAATCCGTCCAGTCGTTTTGATGTGAAAGAGTAACAGATAGACAGACAGACAAAGTTACTTTCGCATTTATAATATTAGTTAGGATATTAGTTAGGATAAGAGTGCTCTTTAATATTTTTAGGTTTAAACATTTGTTGCAAATGAATATTGTACATATTGTATAACAGCAACGCAGTGGCCTCATTACAAAAAACAAAATTCATACTAATAAACAAGTTAATAAAAGCGTCTTAAAAGAGCATCAAAATTACATAAGACCTGATAATTATAGTAATAATGCAATTACTGATAATATTCTTTTGTTACTCATCCCGCGGAAGTATGTATGTACCGATATTTATTTTTAATTAGTGATACACAAACCGACATTGCAGGTACAGTCAACTAGAGAGAAAAGTGTACCCTTCCATCTCAAACGGCTTACAAAACAGTTTGATCCTCAAAATCACAGGTGTTCAAAAAATATTTAATCCATGCATTATACAGGGTGTTGCAAAAAGGGTAAAGCCGAAAGGGGGTGACTCAGGGGGTCATTCTGAACAACTTTTGGGCTATTAGTTTTGAAAATTCACCAATGACCTCTTGAGTCACGCTTTTTTCAACATCCTGTATAATGTTTAACCGTGAATGTATCATAATATTGTAGCTACTATTTATGTAAATTCACTTTAATGTGCCAAGACAAACCATTCCGGTTTAATGTTAAAACAAAATTGTAAAATGACTATATGCCTGTTTTTTATAAATAAAAAATAATAATAATAAAAAAATATAAATTTTCAATTTCTATCACTAGATCAAAATACGATGGGTGGTACACTTACTCACTCTTTTTCTGACTGTACTTATAATTATTATAGGTTGCGCATTGCACAATCTTGACGTTTCGTTACATACACTTTCTGTTGGCCAGTGTAAGTATGGCAAATTGAAAATTACCCAGTCTTTCCTTTTCACGGTTTTACTAGAATTCAGTTAATGATTTCTGGATACGGCAGGTTCTATAGGGCTATTATTAAGGTATAGTTAACTCTACATTTAGTAAGACATGACAATATAAAATTATTGTAAATCAAATGAGAAGATGGTCAAAATGGAAATGGAACAAGTTAATGGTAAATAAAGTTTAAAATAATGTAATTTTTTAATCTTTATCATCATGATCATCACCATCTATTCTTTAACATACTGTCTCCTTTGCCATATAGGTATAAAATTTTATCAGAATTGTTTAACACTGAATCATCCTCAATGTCATTGACCTATATATTCGTAGGTAATTAGATTGCTGCTCTAGGTTTTTTTGACTGTCGAAGTCCCAAAATAAAGTTACTCACGAAGACACAAATCATCGAACTTAATTACCAACACCAGTGAATTGGACCTCAGTTAAAGTTTGCCACAGTTAACACGTTGAAAAAAAGTCTAAAAATTACATAAGAAACGCTATTATTCGAATGACAAAACAATGAGCAAAGAACATAAGCGAAAACCGGACGGTCGGACGGCGGGTGCCGTCAACCCACCAAGCGAGTTTGGCATAACTCAGTTATGCGCAGACGCCCGTGCGGGAAGGACGTGTTTCCACCCACTCCGTTCTAAATTCAAAAATTCGAACGCGCGTTCCAAAAGTGCTCTGTGAACTTGACGTGTTAAAAAAATCTGTTAATCGGACAGTGACACATGCCAACTACACGAGGATAAATGCGATTTGAGCTGGACCAGACGGAATCTTTAAAGGTAAGCGTTTAACCGATTATACGGCCGAGTTGGATTGGCTCCTAGCTGCAGCGGCTGGTCTAGTGGGCGCACTGTTTTTGTGAGGGTAGGTTGTAGTGTCAACTTTTGCAAGGCGGTTCGCATTCCCTGCTTCTAAGGCCGTTTGACAACACCCATTGTGCAATACAAGTACGAATTTAATTTTAATATACCCACATTTTATTGTGCAGTCGGTTAAGCAACGTCTAATTTGGCTGTTTTTTCTCTCGGTTACTAAACAATCTCTTTGGCCTTGTGGGATTCTTACTGGATTGTCCAGAACTTGAGAAAAGTGTGCGCGTTGAACTCTTTTGTATAGAATAAGTATGCGGTACTGCTAGTTCTTTTTTCCGGCAGATGTATTAATGTCATAAGCAGATGCATAGTATCATAATTTCAGTAGCCAACATTATGTTTTATATACTTTTTTATAGTCTCAATTATGTCTCTATAGATATTGATAATTACTAAGAAATACTTTATTTTATGACAAAAAATAGGCTGTGCCTTGTTATTTCATTCAATAAAAATAAGAAAAATGGTCCTCTCTTGGGATATTATACCTGAATTGATTAGTAGTTATCTTACCTACCTACTTAAGTATATTAGTAGAACCACTCTATCTCGAATCTCTAAGTAACCGAAACCTTACATTTACGATTAACATAATTATGAATTAATGTGGTGGTAAGTATATATTAGAGTACACCAATCTAGGGTTGGCTGGAAGAAATTGCTTTTTGTCTATAAGCTCGCCTTTGTGTACTTCCTATTTCTAACTTTATATATTTTATAAAAACAGTGTTTTGTATAAGTAAAATAAAGTGTAAATAAATAAACTTAAATACATAGATGAAGTTACTCTACATTACACAAAGCAGATATTCTAGATATGTTTGACTGCTGATTTTTACATCATTTTCAGAATCACAACTTTTTAATAAAAAAATAAGAACAAATTGTCTTAGATGAATAATATATGATCAAGAGTGTCAAATACAAAAACGAATAAAAAAAACTGCCCGCATTTGGTTTACTGTCAAACCGTTTTAAGTTAAACTTAATGACAACCATTGTACCAATGAATAAAGTCACAAATCTTCTAACCGAACTAACTACAAAAATAAGAGCTCAGTGGTAGAAAAGGCGTATTATTGGTCAGGACTTTTTTGCACTGATACTCCATCTAATACGTAGTATTGTTTATCAAAGATCACGATAGGCAAAACATAATTACGTCAAATACCTAGTTGTCCCATGGAAAATGCAAGTCTAAAACTTAAAAAATGTTAGCGATTTTTTTTAATTTGACTACAAATAAGGAAAAGGTTACTTTATCTATACAGGGTGTTGCAAAAAGGGTATATAAAGCCGAAACCTACATGTGCAACATGGTATATTTAAGCCCGAAACTGAAATCAGAAATTCAATATTCACGAATAAAAAAAATCATTTTACATACCAGTTACCATGCTGCACATGTAGGTTTCGGCTTAGTATACCCTTTTAGCAATACCCTGTCTAATAATTATTGAAATTCAATTATAGTTGAAAGGTATACCTATATACATATACTATATATGTATAGGTACATATATGTATAACATCTTCAGCTGGTCAATCTCTTGATTGCATCGTCTTGGCCTTCAAAAAGCCAACAGGTTTCGAGACTCATATGCATAATTAAATTTTCTATCAATTTGTATAAGGAAATGTGACTGACGTTAGTAGTTTGGGGCAAAAACCCCATTTCGTGGAAATACAAATTCTTACTTATTGTTGATTTTTGTGACTTTATGTGTATTAAAACAGTTAAAACGCACAGATCCACAGATACGTTAAACTTGTAATACCCCTTTTTCCGCCGGGGCAAAATACACTTACAACCATGTGCAATGGCAGTTCTTAGTGACTCTGCTTGCCGAAGTTCCCGGGTTAGATACCCGAACAGGCATATTTAAAAAAAAATAGATATACATATATATAGGTATGTATATTTGTGGTCGGGTGTAAGATGTGAAATGTTTGTGTTGTGTGATATCTGCGCATCAACCCGCCTGCAAAGCGTGGAGATTATGGCATTAATATTCAAGTACCTTCAGTGGAATAAACATCTACCTCAGATACTCTATAAAAACGATATGTTTAAAATTTTACATGCACATAGAGATAATGTAAATAATTATGATGTACTAACGCTTATGTATAGTAGTTTTATTACCGGCATAACCATTACACTGGATTTGTATTGTTACGTCTACGTCTAACATATTACACACAAAGGCTATTTTTATAGGTAGGTAGATAATAAAAAATATTTACTATATTAAATCCTTGAGTAACATTCAATGTTATACGCATTCTTATCTTAGTTTAAGTAAAATCTGTGCACGAATGAAGCTTTCCCAAGTGACGTATAAATTAATGTATTTTACAATATAACTATACGATATTCTGGCTAGCCAATAATTTCAGGATATTGACAAGCCCTAGACAACTCTATTATCAAATATTCGCCGTTGTTTTTATTGGTTAAAAAAGAGACGTATCATAAGTTTACCGTTTCTGTGTATCTGTAGCGTAGGCCTCAAACGGCTAATCTGATTTTCGTTTTGTTTTTCGGTACATACGATTATAGATTGATACTCAATTGTGGAACTCAAGATGATAATTCAATTTATAGATAAGTAAACACCACATTGACGACCGAATGGCGTAGTGGTTAGTGACCCTGACTACTGAGCCGATGGTCCCGGGTTCGATTCCCGGCTGGGGCAGATATTTGTTTAAATACAGATATTTGTTATAAGGTCTTGGATGTGCCCGTAAAATGGCAATAGGCCCGCCCCCTATTACATTGGGACTAACATAAAACTCTGGCGAAAAGTGGGTGCAGAAATGCACCTCTGCCTACCCCGCAAGGGAGTACATTAGTACAAGGCGTGAGTGCGTGTTTTTTTTTTTTTAACATCACATTTTTTACAATATTGGGGTATTAATTATGACGTCATGCCAAAGTATGTACCAGGAACGCAGCGCCGGTAGGTAGGTAAGGAACTAGAAACTGGTTGAGTTTCGCGTGCCGAAGGACGAATGTTGGCACCTACATAGCCAATAGCCGTGTCGAATGTATAATGATTTGGTACTAGGATTTCATGAAAATCGCTCGTTTTCGTTTTATAATTACGTGATGTAAACAGCCAGTTAGTTTATTACAAGTGGTTCGAACAAGGAAATAGCTCTACTTGTGTATTCATAGAACTTAACCATCAGTTTACAAGAGGCTTCGTACTAGATGCGAATTTTCAATTACCTTATGACTGTCTCTAATTACTAATTTATGATGTTTTAAATTATTTTATCAATCAAAATTTGTATCATGAATTAATATTATAATGCAGTAATAATTATATCCAAACGATCGTATTTTGTTTACAATTTGTCTGATTTTCTTTAGTGGCTAGGAATTAAATTTTTACTACTTAGTCAAACAACAAAAAAAAGCATATATATCACACAAGGTTTATTGATAAGTTATCGTCAGAACCTATTTACATACAGACATTGTACATAAATACCTTATGCCTATAAACATAACAAATAACAATAGACGACGATACAAACTAGAGTGGACGTGCTTTATCGCCGTTAGGTCGTTACTAATTCTTGTATGTATTAGATAAGTACTACCTAATTAATTCATTGATTTGATTTTTTTGATTTTCAAAATTCTTTATTATCAATAAGTATAATGGTAACAAAACAGTACAACTAAAATATTATACTATTTTATACATTGTGGTTTACACACTTAATTAGGCTGCAGACACCTTTGTAAGTTTACAAATTATTTGACTTAATGCTATTTACATCGATAAGTATTATAGTAACAGAGTAGGAATGTACTAACTCGACAACAGTATTTTAAATGCGTACGATCTCATTAGTGTTGAAGACCATTTTTTGCCGGAGAAATTGCCAATTAATTCATTGTTTTTTATGATATGCCTCAAATGAAATACAGATTACTTAGGTCATCAATGAAAATGCGTAAATAATTATAAATTTTATTTTATTTATCGTATAGCAGCTTCTTTTATTTATCAAGTTGTATATTATGATTATAACATAGCACGTCTAGATACCTGCTTGTGTATATAACATTGGTCTGTCACCAATGTGATAACTGATCATTCAGCTAAGTCACTCCATTTCGGCTTACGGTCACTTTTGCAACGCTTTCAGGATTGACTTTTACAATTATTACTAGCGTAAGGACAGGCCCGATCGCTCTATAAAATGACACCGTCGCGTTGGCCCTAAAATCTCATAACTCTGTTATAATTTGTATGAATTAGGGCCAGCGCGCGGGTGCCATTTTATTTTGACAACAAATTGTAACGGGCGTATCCTTCCTTTTGAAATCATTGCTTTTATGTATAAGTAGAGTTTATCAAGATAGATTAGAGATTAAAACAGCGTATTTAACAGCGAATAGAAACATATTAGGTACTTACTTTATAATCTTCGTATTTATAAATTTACTCATAAACGTTCAGTAAAGATCGCAATCTATTCAGTAAATTATGTAAACCTCGAAGACGATAGCAACTTTGTATAGTATTATGGAAATACGAAAAAGGAACTTAAGAATATTATAAACAAGATGTCGCATCACAGTTTATACTTTTACCTATTTTTTTTAAGTGAAACAGTGTCAGAGTAAGCAAATGTATATTATTATATATATATATATATATATATATATATATATATATATATATATATATATATATATATATATATATATATATATATATATTTATATTTTTGACAAGTTTGAAAACTAAAAACACGCTCCAAGGTTTACAAAGGCAACACAACAGTAACACTTTGGTGCATTTTAACGAAAATGATTAGATTATGAGTTTATTACAAAAGACTTTAAAAAAAATGTAAATCGGACGTAAAGAGGCCAAACATGATTATTATTAACATACCTAATTGTTATAACCTTCTTGCGAGCTAAAACAATAAAATGTTCCCACGACAACGCAACGCATCGAGTAGGTTTTTCAAGGAGGCTGATTTAATATTATGTACGGTGGCCTGCGCCTAAAAGTATACAGGCGGAGTTTTTAAAATAGCAATCCCTGATGATGAAGGGACCAGCTACATCTGTTATAAATCCGGGGACGTGTTGTGTGTGATGTGTGTAGCAGTGGTGTTTATGTGGATGTGCTTGAGCAGCATGTGAGCTTGAGATCGCTATTTTAAAAACTCCGCCTGTATACTTTTAGGCGCAGGCCACCGTACATCATAGTCACATTTATTACGCCCAACATACTGAGGGCCGTGTCTTCTACTCGTCGGTACATTAAAAAACCTTTTTTTTGTTTTCTTTGCCTGCAGCGTTTAGCGTAATGCAAATAACCTGCCTTTTTCGTTTTTTATGCGTCGTGAGTGCAGTGGAATTAAGATTGTCTTTTTATCTTTTATAGATTTATTTATTGCATGGCGTAGGCATCTCTACTAATAATCATTAATAATAATAAATATGCATGTCTATACCTTGCTTCACGGAGAAAGACATCTGACAGAACCTTATTACATTCGAATAAGGGTAGTTTTTGTTTGTATCAGATGTCTTTCAGGTACAAGCTAACATTAATATTTTTTTTCAATACGAAAACAATATATTGTTATATTTTATGGGAATGCACGAAAAATCTTTGTATCTGACGAGTTAATTCTCTCACCACGACAAACCCTAGTTTAACTATAGTTTTTATCACCAACATGCTAAGAAAATCATTTTATTTTTTTGTATTTTAATTCGAAAACAGCTTCAGTCTTTCTGCTTGCAAGGGGTAGATTACAAGTCCCTCAATTTATGTTATTTATGTTTTAATATAGCTTATTACTGCAGCTCATTATACTGGCAAAGACTAAGGATCTCTACTTGCAACTTATGAGTTTTCAGGCATATCTCTAGATCTTGACAGCTCCTCAGTTCCTCAACCAATCATTGTCAGTCAGGCTTGATAGGTTTCTGTCGAGGAAGTGATCCTCGCTAGAGTAGGTACAGTCGGACACACCCAAAATGCAGCAAAATTGTTCAGATTTATATCTTAACACGCAAGAATTAGTTACGGCAGATACTGTACTGAGTGTATATATATATATATAGAGTGTAAATTGGCGATTTCCATAAAAATGCTTGATTATTTTGCATTATTCGTCAATCTTTCGCAATCTGTTAAAAGAACTCCCTATAGTAAAAAGTCACGCACGTGATGTGATAACGATGACGCATGAGTAGTAATCGTCGTATACGTCGTATTTATATAAATAAATCCTGAAAAAAGTTGTTCAAAACTATCCCCTGAGTCACCCTCTTTCAGCTTTTCTACTACTTATACTCTTTTTAACACCTGTATATTTTTTACTAACGCCCAACACTCGTCACAATGTTTGCAATCCATTTTGATTCTATAATGCACTTTTTTAAAATTATCTTTTACTAGCCGGGTATCGAACCCGGGTCCTTCATTACGACTTGACCATCCGGTGGACACTAGAGGAGCCCCTGCGGCTGCCACGCGGCTCACATTCCAGGAGGGTCACTCTATACTGACGAAAAACGAACGAACGAGAGCTGTCGTGCAATCGGCACGCTTAATACAACGAGATAGAGTCGTGGCTCGCGCAGCAGTGCTCCGAAACATAGTTTTGCGTCATATTTATTTTATTTATTGTGTTAAGTTTAAGTGTTACTTTATTGTTTACAAAATACATACTTAGGTACAATAAAAGATGTCGCCACATATGTGAACTTTTAGGCGGTTTTCACACAGCCACGGATCAAGCTGCATGTTTATTTATTTATTTAATAACTTATTAACAATAATGTTGCGTGAATGCGTGTCCGAATGTTGCTAAAATCAGAAAACAAAGAGACTATTCTGCTACTACTTCAGCGTGCGTTCATATAGTTCACGCAACACGCTTGGTGATACGGAGCAGTGTTAGAACCACCCTATTTACAAAGGGCAGTGCACTCGCTAACTTATATCGCTACATTTTTTTACAAAATCCCGACTAAAATATACCCAGATCTAACCCAGGGCCCCTATAGCACACATGTTTTTACAACGATTTTCGCATTCAAAATGTATTGATTTAGATACTAATTACTTCATTTTGACTTCGCAATATCTCCTAAGGACAAAATTTAGCAAAAATAGGGAGTATAATTGAATATTTAAAGGCATTACGGTCAAGCGTAAGTACTAGGGTTTCATAGGCCGTGCGCAATTATTCCCAGTCTGCATTACGCTGGGCTTATTATAATAATTCTAGATATAGATGGACGGCAGAGTGAGGGCTATAATAGGTGCTTATTATCCTTGTATAGCAGAGGTACAGTGTAACGCTTACCTCGATGATAGAGCATTTAAGTAGACTCAATAATCAGGCTTTTAAAAAGGGGGAAAGAAATGTTTGTTTAAGGCAGATGGTTTTAGTGGTTGACTTTAGCCTAAGGCTAAGCTGCTTCTGATGTCTAGAATTGAAAAAATGGTTCTTAGAATATCATGTAATCTTGTCCATGTTGTGGTTGCTGTGGTGTATTTAAGTAGAAACACCAGGGAACCATAATAGGTCTGGCTCTCTATTGCGAATTTGTTTTGAGATCGATTTTCAGATTCAAATTGTATTATTGAATTTGACACGAATTGTGTGTTAAATTGTTAATTGGTTTTGATTTCGCAATAAGGCTCCTGGATGCTTTTTCCCGAAACTAAATTATTCTTTTACTTAATGAAACATGAAAAACAATAATGTCTATACCATATACTATTTTCGATGTAAATAACCGTAGTTACAAGTTTACCAGATGACACCATACTTCACAATAGTAAGTTGTGATTTGTTAATTTTACTTTATTTTTTGGTGTACAAATAAGTACTCTATGTAATATCTATCTGTCTACCTAAAGTCTGGATTTAATCTCATATAGGTACTAAATTGTCAGTTGTGTTATGAACAGTTCATCAACATTCGATTGTCCCGCAATTAAGTGACGTACTTATCGTTCTATTGGCGGGACAATCCACTGTTTATGAACCGTTCAGAATCTGTTAATTTAGTATCTGGGATAAAAAAAACAGACTTTACTTACTTGCACAGACCTGACTGCACCTCCGCTACACCAGAACTCCGCGCCAGGGTATGGACACTCGCTGTCACGATATGACGCTTCCATTCTAAATGGGATTTTTATCAGCTACTTCTCTTACGTGGGGCAGCAGGGAATGTACCAGTCAGCTAATGTTATGAGTGCGTTATTATCGGGTTGCAAGATGGGAACTGTAGAGCTGTTATAATGAATAATGAAGATGATGAGATGCGAATTTTATCCTTCCTCATCTTAAGCCGCGTACAGACCGGCCAAACGAACGCCAACGAACGAACGGGTCCGGTCTGTACGCAGCTTTTGATTAACAACGAGCAAGATGGTGTGTCACATCAAAAACTGCCCAAATTTTGTTTACTGTCAAACCGTTTTTAGTTCAACGTAATGACAACCATTATACCTATGAATAAAGTCACAAATCTTCTAACCTAATTCTAACTGAACTAGTCAAAATTGAGAGCTCAGTGACAGAAAGTCGTTTGTTATTTTGACAGTACGTTTTTTTCACAAAACGGCGATATGGTTTGTAACCTATCACGTGAGTACAAATGTGCTGCGAAAAGTGGGTGGCTCGCTTGTGAGCCACCTCTGACTACCCCTTCGGGGATTACAGTCGTGAGTGCATATGAATGTATGTTTTTTGCACAGACAGTCCATCTTATTGGTATATTGTACATCTAAGCTATCTATGATAATATTCCACCCTGTATTTAACGTGACGATCTTGCAACATCGGTTAAGAATATGTATCCGTAACGAATATAACAATACGCAAGACTAGATGGCACACACTTTCTCGACATTCTGTAAGCAGCTATGCGTACCATAATGCAGACGTGGTATTTAGCATCTTCACCGAACAATTAAGGACCATTTTTCTCCGTCACTGCTTATTATGACTTTGTTGACATACGATGCTTTTACTTATTCCAAAACGGCGATATGGTTCGCAACCTATCACGTGAGTACAAATGTGCTGCGAAAATGGGTGGCTCGCTTGTGAGCCACCTCTGACTACCCCTTCGGGGATTACAGTCGTGAGTGCATATACATACGATGCTTTTTTTAATCAATCGATTAATTTCTGGTACGAGTAAGTAGTGAGTTTAATGTAGAGGTGCTTTGAAACGTCTTGTGCTTATTTAGAAGAAGATCAAATTGAATTAAACTCTTTTTATGAAGTGTTATTTTGAAAATACGGCATAGGTTTTTTTTCTCTCCTTTCTTCTCCTAAGACAAAGAGCCCTTTTTCGAACAAAGAGTACGAAGTTTGTAAAAAATACATTCATCAGAAAAAATATATACTTACCTATTCATAGAATAAAAAAGATCCCGACGAATTGAGAACCACCTCCTTTTTTTGAAGTCGGTTAAAAAGCATTTGACTTTGATTTTACTTTGTCGACATATTAAGTACATAATAATATGTGGCGACATCTTCACACACGGCCATCCAACCCCAAGGCAAGGCAGGGTCTGTGTTATGGGTATCAGACAGCTGATATATCCACACAAATACATAGCTAGATACATATTAAATATAAATATCAACACCCAAGACCCGAGTACAAATATCTGTCTTTAAACAAATATCTGTCCCAGCCGGGAATCGAACCCGGGACCTTCGGCATAGCAGTCAGGGCCACTAACCACTACGCCATTCGACCGTCTATGGCACATGGTTTCACTGTCTAAAGTGTACCCAGGCCGTTCCAGTGTGAACTTCCAGTGTCATCCATCTCGCATGAAGTGGGGTGTCACTATGGTCTTCAACACTTCATTAGGCGTGTTGGGTATTTTCTACATGACTGGTTTGTGCATGAAGGTATGATGATGATAGTTGGGTAGGGAAATTTGATTTTGATATTGTAATTTTTTCGTTAAACCATTATTTTGATAACTTATATTGTAAACACTCTTAGGACACAACTGCTGGACAGCCACAAATATCAAATGCGATAAAAACATGATATGTGTAGTATGTGTACCATTGTAAACTTCAAACCATAGACTAATATTAAACCCTTTTTATTAAGTAATTACGTCATTTTTAATCCTGCAAAACTCTCCTAAAATAAAGGTTTTTCGGTGTATAGATAGATAGATAGATAATTATTTATTGCACACACACACAGAAATTACACGAGGAAATACACAACACAGATGGTACAATTTGGTGTATGTTGTTACAAGGAGTATAAAATTTTAGATTATACGTTGGTTTAGGAATGCCATAACAAAAACTTTTAACTATATTTATGTCAAAATAACTTGTGAGAGATAATCTTATAGAGGTGCACTAGAATGTACGGATCCGTAACATATTTTATATTCTCTACACTGCATTGACAGCTGATCCGAAGGCTACATCTTGCACGCAAAAAAAGTTATTGTTTTTTTTTTCACCCGAGGCACGTGCTAAAACCAAATGTTTCTAACATCTGGTACTCTGTGAACCTTGCTCCTTGGCAATAAAGCCTATTTCGATGAAAGTTCGTCACAAATGGTGGTAAAAACTGCATACGCTTCAATTGTCCAAAGTTTACTCAGACGACATCTGGTGTAAAAAAAGTAATGTTTTTTTATGCAATCTGAACAATATGGCAAGATATTTATCTACGGATATTGTTGATATTGTCGCGTGCTGGTATGGATATTGTGTTATTTATGAATATATCTAGATAAATGAGTCAAACTAAAAGCAGAAAAATCATTACATTTTTATTTCTCCTCATACCTACTTTGATACACAAGCTCTATTATAAACTTCAGGTTATTTATTTTTAGGCTGGTAAATGATTGTTGAATATACATGTACCTAGTTAAGTCCCACTTAAAACCTTATAATATATGTAAACCTATATAAAAACATGGTTATAAGACTTATAAGTAGCTACAGTACCTATAATATATTTTTTACATGTACCTATCGATATTAAGTTGCCAATAGGATTTGCTCAGGTGTACCAACCACCAAGGTCGCACCATGAAACGGCTCAATTTCAAATATAGAACAGTTTTTGCCGACCAATGAGGTAACCGTGCGTGCGGCGCCTTTGATGAAATAATCGATATTAGTATCGAGTTTCTGTGTAAAAAAACGCGTGAATCACTTGGTGGTTGGCCTTTGGTAGGAGTGCTATGCTCCTTTTTGACTACTTACTACCTTATTAGATATGAAATGCATAAATATGCTTTTTACTTGTACCTCCTGTAGGTTGGCTGGTAGAATATGCTTTTAGCATTAAGTCCACCTTTTGTAAACTTATATCTCATATTTGTGCAATAAAGTATTAAATAAATAAATAAACAAATAAAGCCATATCTTCTATCAACAACCAATTTAAGTACTAAAATTAGTATAATTACCATACACAACACAGTCCGTATTCTGATAATTCACGGCAGGTTGTGATTGTGAGCTTCCTTCAAAACTGAAGAGTAATTGTCTCAATCTCTGGCGGGTTGGAGGTATCACACAACACAAACATAAGCACAAAAAACTAATAACTGATGTATTTTTAAAAAAATCGGCAACGACCGAGGATTGAACCTGGAACCTTAGGCATAGCAGTCTAGGTCACTAATCACTACACCATCCAATACGGTCGTCAAGATACTTACCCTAAATACGATAAAATGCTCAGCCAAACAGATAAACTTGACAAGATTGCTCTAAATTCTCACATACACACGACAAATACATAATTCGTTTATGTATATGTACATTGTGATGTTGCAAAACACGTTCATACAAATGGACGAAGCAAATAAAAATAAAGATAGCCATATTTACTCAGAACCGTGACGGGTTAGGGCGCGCGCACACGTGCAGTTATAAAGATGTAGCGACTTTTATAAACGAGCTACCAAGTCAAAGTGAAAATAATTATTTCAGCGTAGATGTTTTTTAAACATCTTTTTGTTTTTTTTTTTTTTGGTTTAATTAATTTCTACATACTTACTAGCACGCGCAAAATAGTACCTAAGTAAAAACTTTAAAAAATCTAACTACATTTTGGAAAGGGTTTGGATCCTCGAGTATCTTTCTTGTATTCTAACTTCCTTCCCTTCCCTAGCTCTTTTTATACAAATAACATATTATAAAATACTACCTATTGCCGACTAAAATACCAATAAATAAAAAATATGTGAGGTTAAGAAATTTGGGTTTGGTCTAACAATTTGAAATTATTATTATTTTGAAAAAGCACTTAAACTATCTAACCAGTCGCTAGTCCACAGCAAGCCTTACATTTACATCCGAAAAAAGTTATAAGATTACATTTTTTTTCTGAATGAAACGTCAAACTACCAACTCTATTTACGCGCTCACAAAAAGAGTTCTTATGCAAATAAACTCTCGTTCTTAACTCGTTTAGTTACGGTTGGTATTCGTTTGTTTTTATGAAAGGTTGAGGCTGCAGGGTCAGTGAACCTCAGAGTAAATAGTCATGAATAGCGGTCGAGCAGTTGTGAAATTTGAAGGTGAGAAGAAATTGTAGCACGTCACATTTTGTGGTACAGTGACATCGAGTTGTCGTCTGGCAGGGCTACACGGGTTCGTTATCTAGGTAGATAAACGTTAAATTGCGATTCGAAATAAAAAAACGGCGTTGTTATTGGTGGAACGGGCTTTAGACGAGTTTATCTACGTCCATAACGAACCAGTGTAGCAGCGGCAGCTGACATAAATTAAATTATAGAGTTGTAATAGGTTATTCCGATCTGTTACCCTACGTAAATTACCCAATGGGAAACGTATGACCGACAATTTACCCATCCCTAATAAACTAGTTTTGTTTTACTTACATTACATATAATCCACCCTAGGGGGAATTTTACAGGGTAACATATCGGAATTATTGGTTTTATAACATAATAACCGAATGACGACCGAATGGCGTAGTGGTTAGTGACCCTGACTACTGAGCCGATGGTTCGATTCCCGGCTGGGGCAGATATTTGTTTAAACACAGATATTTGTTTTCGGGTCTTGGATGTGCCCGTAAAATGGCAATAGGCCCGCCCCCTATTACATTGGGACTAACATAACACTCTGGCGAAAAGTGGGTGCAGCAATGCACCTCTGCCTACCCCGCAAGGGAGTACATTAGTACAAGGCGTGAGTGCGTGTTTTTTTTAATAACATAATACGAGTATTTATGACAGAACTTACTTTTTCTGCACGCGTTGACTTCTTTTGTATGGAGAAACTGTAAAACTGTTTTTATCATAATTATATTTTATTTTATGACCTCTTTTTAACGTACCTATTCCTTTTATTTCAGGTAATAACTTCTACAACAAGTATAAACTGAATGGATGAGCATTATACTACAGAAGGGGTAAGCAAATTTTTGTCAGTAAAATAAACTACCCATGCACTCACATATAGGTACTTTGTAAAATATTTTATTATTATTCATTTATTATCAGCCAACATAAGGCTCACAGATAAAATACACAAAATACATAATTATCAATATAATATACCTAATACATAATATTACATTAGTAATAAAAAAATAACTCGAATTCTAGCACTATCAGGGGATTTCGTCTCTTTTCGCCTACCGCCTTATATTGCATGGGTATTATGTATTTTGAGTCAAATTTCTATTCCCCTTAAAACCAAAAATGGCTAGATAAAAACTGTCAAATCCATACATTTTATTTGTCACTAGCTGTTCCCGCGCGCTTCGCTTCGCCTTAAAAAGTTTTCCCGTGGGAATTCCGGGATAAAAAGTAGCCTATGTTCTTTCCCAGGGTCGAGACCGTATGTATACCAAATTTCATTCAAATCCGTTCAGTAGTTTTGGCGTGAAAGAGTAACAGACAGACAGACAGACAGACAGACACAGTTACTTTCGCATTTATAATATTAGTTAGGATTAGTTCAATGTCATGGGCAAACCTACTTTATTTACTAAGTTAAAGGATCTGTCAATCAAACGACATAGGAATCATGCTATATTATATAAAGTATATACGTATAATAAATTATGCGATTGAGCTTTAGGCTACCAGGAGCGCAGAGGTTGTTGGCAGGTCCGGAAGCGATGGCTATCATCGGCAGACATAACTGTCTTGAACACCTTCACGGAAATTCGGCGCTTATTAGGGTTCAGCGACTCAACCTAGATAATAAATGAGGATTTATTTACGAACACGAAACACAGTAAAAATACGTAACAAATTTAAATACACGGTGGGTTTATTGGATAAATGCAATATCTTCCAGCCAGCCTTTGTTGGTGGATAAAAGCTCAAATGCCATAGTAATAGGTACCAGTTACCATAAAAACGTACCTACTATTAGTCTATGCTAAAGGTGACCATTTTAGGGCTGTTACTATAAAAAATCTGTTAATAAAAAAAGTAATCTCCCATATTTTATCCGTTGCAAAGTTGTCAATTTCTGATCTTAGGGGCCACTTGCACCAACATATTAAATCTCGATTTAGTGTCAAATTTTATATGGACTGACGTTTCTTAAATCGAGATTTGACACTAAATCTAGATTTAATATATTATGTTTCTGCAAGTGCCCCTAAATCATCACAATGTTCATAAAACAAAGAGGAACCGACTTTAAACTTGAAATCCTTTCCCCAGTAACTGTTCTTTACTCGTAATGGTCATGTGAAGGTTAGTTTTTGTATAAAAATATTTCAAACACACGCTAATTTATGTTTCCGCCGAAACTTCCTCTAACGGCCGCTGTAATTAGTTTTGATTTTACTTTTGATACAAAGGTGCAAGTATGTAGTAGTATAAATGTAGGTTGTTGCTGTCCTATGGTACCCCAGCGGTACAGAGGGCCTTTACCATTAAACCGATGTTTGCCTGTAACATTAACAATGTAACAAGAGTAAACGCTCACAAAATACCTTCATTGTCAATACTACATGTACCTACTGGCTAGAAAAACATTTCCTCCTATAGTACAGGCTAGACCTAGTTTAGGTGGAATTAAAAATGTAAATAACACATTCCTAGATTACCTAAGTACCTATATTGAGCACTGTTAAAACACCAATAACTTACCTAAGTTTTGCATGCTAACCTAATAATAGTTTAAGTAACTTCTTAATGTACCTATGTTTTTACTGACTTGTGTATTTGTAAAATGTGTGTGAAAATGGGTCAAATAAATATATTTTGTATTTTTTACAAGCGTGCGCTACGCCCGCCGTTCTGTCCTCAGCCACTACTCTGGCCTCCGTCCAGCTCAGGCCTTGCGCTCGCAGCTCGCCGTCCACTATAGGCCGTCCTATGTAGGTATTATTACTAAACTAGCTGTTCCCGCGCGCTTCGCTTCGCCTTAAAAAGTTTTCCCGTGGGAATTTCGGGATAAAAAGTAGCCTATGTTCTTTCCCAGGGTCTAGACCGTATGTATACCAAATTTCATTCAAATCCGTTCAGTAGTTTTGGCGTGAAAGAGTAACAGACAGACAGACAGACAGACAGACAGACACAGTTACTTTCGCATTTATAATATTAGTTAGGATTATTTGTGTAGCTACAATTTGAAAAAGTTTAATAATAATATAACCGCTATGAAAAAATAAATGTTTAGGGCGCGTAATTTACGGTTTTAAATCCTTCTTTCATAAAGTATAATTTATGATTATGTTATGTATGTCACCGTGGTGGAAAGTCTGGCCTGTTGCTGACTGCCCACTGGCCATTGGTAGAACATAACATAATACTACTAAAGATTAACAAAAAACGAACGGAAAACAAAAATTGTGGGATGAAAATAAAACCGCCGGATGCACTTGAAACAACGTAAGTAATTTAATTTATTTACACCCAAATCAGAAAACCATATTTCGTGCTAAACGCCATATTTGCAAGAGAGAGTTTATAAAAGGAAACAGACCATAGTGAATATTAACCATAGTGAATACTCCTACTCCTACAATCCGGCCATCCTACAGATAGGTAGGTAGTCTGCCCTCAGACTATGAAAAATTAACTATATTTACGTTCTAAATTTCATTAGAATCGGTTAATATGTGCCCAAAATGGAAATTCATACCCTGTTTTTACCCCTTTACCCACCCTTGGGGATGAGATAAAATTCTGAAAAAAAATGGGACCACCTGAGAGCTCTACCCAATACAACAAAAAAAGAATTTTCAAAATCGGTTCATAAACGGCGGAGTAATCGGTGAACATACATAAAAAAAAAGATCCCGACGAATTGAGAACCTCCTCCTTTTTTGAAGTCGGTTAAAAAAACAAATAACAAATTGGGAACATTGTTGTTGGTATTTTGTTGGAACTTTTTCATAGCTAGCGAATGTATATTTATTTACATTGTTTCGAGAAAGTGACTACATCACTCTGTTCATCCCACGTGCATAAAATTATGGAAACTATGTCATGTTAGCTCATAGTTTATAATACGGTACAAGGCATAGGCGCTCGCGATTGTAAAAATACTTACCAAATGTAACACAATATCTGGATGAAAGTTATCTGTGGGGTAGCATGCCCAGTATCATAAAATACGCACTCACGCCTTGTACTACAGTACTCCCTTGCGGGGTAGGCAGAGGTGCATTGCTGCACCCACTTTTCGCCAGAGTGTTATGTTAGTCCCAATGTAATAGGGGGCGGGCCTATTGCCATTTTACGGGCACATCCAAGACCCGAGAACAAATATCTGTGTTTAAACAAATATCTGCCCCAGCCGGGAATCGAACCCGGGACCATCGGCTCAGTAGTCAGGTCACTAACCACTACGCCATTCGGTCGTCTCATACAGTATCATACAGATTACTATTAGGCTCACATAGTGTATCAGACTCTTAGAATATAATGGCTAGGTAACACGTAATTCTGATGTCTTAATGGATTGATATTGTTGTAATCATAAAAAAAGGTGGACTACACAAACTGACATTATTCAATTAAACAAATTTTCTCAATTGTTATAAATATTATACTGTTAGTTATGTTTTATATTGTTGTAACTATATACTAAACTGAGGGACTTCAGGATGGATGTATGTATGTATATACTAAATATTCCTTGCATAATTAAAGCTTGAACCCTGACATAAATGCGTTATCTATGGAGTTAGTGTTATCTTTATCTCATTTGTGGTACAAATTACAAATTACGCCACATTTCTACACAAACATCTTGCTAAAACAGATCTAAAGATGCAACATTCAAGGCTATTACATACTTTATCGCTTCTTACATTAGAGTTTAAATTCCCCTCGGCTAATGTGCGAAAATCTTCTATTGTGTGACGTAAACGTATGGAAACTGTGACAGAACGATGCACAAGATTCTGGGTTAAAAAGTGATAATGCCGAGTAAAGTGTGAGAAACCAGGCTAATCTGCATCGACTTATGGCACCCTGGTACATTATCTGAGCATCTTTCGTTGCGACATTTTCTAATCCCTGCGAAAATTCGTGTTTTTTATCTGGTAATTGGAAAACTTGGTGGATATGTGGTAAATTAATTACTGTAATTTTATTATTTTCAATAAGAGGATATTTAAGACGAATAAGTTTATACAGTTAGTATAAAATACCACAATTGCAGGAAGCAATCCTAATAACATACTTTCAAAGTTCAAATAACTAATTGGTACACACTTGAATTTGAACCTATGACCTCACGATTGGGAAGCCACATCATGCCTCCCTTATATGGTACAATTATTTCTCAATTTTCGTAATTGGATGCTACAGAATCCGACCAAATGCAATAGCGCTTTATTTACATTATTTCGGGTCAACAGGTTTTATCTGTTGCATCTGTCGTCTTGGTCAATGTCCGTCGAACATGTGGGCGTTATTTGGTAACAGCACTCGTGAAGTAGTACGAACATCTTGTTTGACTATGCACTCCTGGTAGCGTCACTACATATTCCAATAGTCTTTATATTTAAAAAAAAAAAACAGACTGTGCTACCACTATAAACACTGTTTAAGAAGTGTTTAAAACGATATTTGACAGATTTTGTAGGCGTTTGACAGCGCTAAACACCTGTTAAATATACTATCTAAGTTTTTGTGGTAAGGCCCAGAGAATCTAATTATGACTAATATGACTATTTTTGACCAGTAAATAATATGCAGTTTACATAATATAATCCTATATTATACCTGCATGATTATTGGTTGTTGAACAAACGAAACATTACATTCCTTTCAACGGAGCCAAGTAAAAACACAGAACAATTCCTTGAGAACAGGAAGAAATATACCAGGAACCCATGCAGTAGCAATTAGTAACTACTCCATAGTTCCATATGACAAAGCACTTTCGTTTTCACAACAATGCCTGCACATGTAATCAACCGCAAAAACCCTAAACTAGGTTAAACATCACGAACAATGATCGTGGGAGATTCTAACTTTATGCACAAGAATAGGAAAAAATCTCAATGACGTAGGTTTCTGTAAACGATTGTTA
The DNA here is from genome assembly GCF_932276165.1 of Plutella xylostella. Taxonomy (NCBI): domain Eukaryota; kingdom Metazoa; phylum Arthropoda; class Insecta; order Lepidoptera; family Plutellidae; genus Plutella; species Plutella xylostella. The sequence continues at coordinate 6,630,761 of NC_064000.1, read as the reverse complement.
TCTTTATTGCCAAGGGAGATGGCGTGTTTTGCAATGGTAATTTGGTGGTTACGGCTGCCCTTTTGGTATCTACAATGGTTTTTTTTTATGAGATATCTAGATGTAGGTACCTACGCCTGGCCAACCATAATAAACCATTTATAAAAGTTAAATTATCCCTACAGTCTTTGAGCTAATATGTGAGAATTTGTCCAAAAATTTTAATAATGTGTATTTAATTTAAAGTAAGATTTGTGTAAAACATTTTATTCGCCCTTTTTAATGCATTTTTTTATTAATCCATACCTTCCGAAACCTATTCTCCGTGCTCAGAGACTGTAAACACTGTACAGTGTAAACTTTACTCGTTAATTTCCAAACGATGAGAGGTCAAGATCGGCTGGTCTCGCCACTGCAGCCATATTTGGTATTGTTTTTTAAATCCACGATCAACCATGCCATGTTTGCTCTCATCTTTATTTACATAATATGTGTTATAAAATCTGATTTGTGAAAGATTTTATTTCGTGATATTGATACGTTTATAAATATCTTTATTAAGGTAGGTATTTAATAGTTATTATGTTGATGACCTATACTGCCACAGAGGTGCAGTATATAAATATAAACATATAAACCTTGTACTAATGTACTCCCTTGCGGGGTAGGCAGAGGTGCATTGCTGCATCCACTTTTCGCCATTGTTATGTTAGTCCCAATACCCGAGAACAAATATGTGTGTTAAAATAAATATCTTATCCAGCCGGGAATCGAACCCGGGACCTTCGGCTCAGTAGTCAGGGTCAAAAGGTCAGGGAAAAAAGCTCAGCTACCAGGGTATCATAAGCAACCAGGAATAGTTTTCACGTTATCAGTCTTCGTACAGGTTAGCCAACTTTCCCCGACTGCGGTCGTGAGCGGAACTGTGTTCAGTGACGGGAGACACTGGGCTTGTTCTGTCTAACCGATGTGATAGACAGACCGACCAGACTACTCTGATAGGTTATATCTGAGGTCAAAGGGTGGTGCACAAATATTTTAGAATATCGACGTGCGAGGCCGTTAGATAGATAGAATATTCTTTATTTGAACACAATGTTATAAAGCTTATATACAAACACATAGGTACAAAAAAGGTGATCCTATCACTAAAAGCGATTTTTTCAAGACAACCTTTGGGTGGAAGAATATTTTTGTACAAAAAGGCCGTTATCTATACCTAATGGTTTTTATAATCTTTAGTTTTGTGATTGTTGTTGTTGTGCATTTGTTAATAGCAAGCAAATGATTGTTTTGCATATATTATGGTGGTTTAGTACTGATAACTGCGGGCCGAATTCATTTTGATGATTTAAGGTCCACCAATCGGTATTGTACGTATATGACCAAACGGATTATCATAAATACACTCCCGGGCAATAAAAAGATTCCACAGAGAAAAGCATTAAATTACTCCCAAACGGAAAAAGCTAGCTTTGATGCCTTCTGCAGCATTGAAGTACATTTAACAGAGCATAAGGATATTACCAACTAATAACAGTAATATTTTGTTTAAACTTTAAATTAAATGTTTGAAAAAAAATTGGGTCGTTTGGTGTCGGCATTTTGTGAGTGGAACTTTTTCGCTGCCCGTGAGTGTATTATGTAGCCGCGGCGTCGGCAATGCCGATTAACTAGACGCACTTGTGTGAATTTCTATACTAAGAATACTGAATGCGATGCCTTCGTTTTGTACGACGCCGAAAGGTGGACGCTTACATCTATTCGATGCAAATTGAGAATCATATTACGATTGATTACGTTTTGAGTACTCGATATGGTCTATCACCAAAACTACACTGCCGGGCAATGAAAAAGTTCCACTCACAAAATGCCGACACCAAACGACCCTAATTTTTTCTAATATTTCATTTGAAAATTAGGACAAAATATTGCCGTTTTTAGTTGATAACATCCTGATGCTCTGTCACATGTACTCCAATGTTGCAGGAGGCGTCATTATCCTAGCTTTTTCCTGGTGGAACCTTTTCATTGCCCGTGAGTGTACTTACAAGCACTGCAAACATGCCGTAAGCGCGTTATAGTAGCAATGTTTTTGTTCTATCTATGTATTTTGCTGTGTTTCCAAGGATTCTTTGTAAATAAGACGTGGGAAGCCATTACGTACATTATATATTGTTTATTGTGTTGGTTTGTTCTAAACAATGCATGTTTTAAGGTTAGAGTCTTACGCTAATGCAACCTTTGCTAGCTTAATTCAGATGTTAAAATAGCCCTATCAGTTTTAATTTCAACAAAACTTATCTTATACTTTATTTATGTAGGAAATTGTTTTTTTTGATTAGTTTCCAAAAGTATATACACTCACGGGCAATAAAAAAGTTCCACTCACAAAATGCCGACAACAAACGACCCAAATTTTTTCAAACATTTAATATAAAATTTGAACAAAATATTACCATTTTCAGTTGGTAATATCCTAATGCTCTGTTAAATGTACTTCAATGTTGCAGAAGGCGTCATTAAACTAGCCTTTTCCGTTAAGGAGTAATTTGTTGTTTTTCTCAGTGGAACCTTTTCATTGCCCGTGAGTGTATTATTATGCTTGATAAAAGTTGTTCAGAATTACCTAGCTCTTAAGTCACCCGCTTTGGTATAAACTTTTACATCACCCTGTTCTTATATGTACGGTGGTCTGCGCCTAAAAGTATACAGACGGAGTTTTTAAAATAGCGATCTCAAGCTCACATGCTGCTCAAGCACATCCACATAAACACCACTGCTACACACATCACACACAACACGTCCCCGGATTTATATCAGATGTAGCTGGTCCCTTAATTATCAGGGATCGCTATTTTAAAAACTCCGCCTGTATACTTTTAGGCGCAGGCCACCGTACCTATGTATGATTGTACCACCACAATAAAAAAAATACCTAATGCCTATTTACTTATAATCGATCTAGAGCTGATGTTATTGTGATCTTATCTTCTGTGGCTGTCAAAAGAACAAGAAGTTGTTTTAGAATTGAACAGTAAAAAAAAACATTTTTACATAATTAAAACCTACTTATTTTGGGCAAAAAAAGTATTACCTAGCTTCAAATAGACCAAAAAATAACCAATCATGTATGTGAATTCCAATACCAAGTTTAGTTCATTATCCTTATTATATGAGTCATCGGGCGATGAAAACTTTGGTATAGTATTAGGCAGAGAAATCTGACCCCTCTCAGAAGCATTGTTACTGTGAGAGGGGGGTCAAGTTTCTCTGCACATGACCGTACAATAGGAACCACAAAACTTGAACGTTGTCAGAATACACGTTTTAGGTCCCTTATTGGAGATAAGGGTGGAAAAAGCGGACTATTCTATTCTATTCTATTCAGAGAGGGGGGTGAAGTACATGTACGTGGCTATCTTGAGTGAAACCTTTGTACATAAAAAAAAACACGCACTCACGCCTTGTACTAATGTACTCCCTTACGGGGTAGGCAGAGGTGCATTGCTGCACCCACTTTTCGCCAGAGTGTTATGTTAGTCCCAATGTAATAGGGGGCGGGCCTATTGCCATTTTACGGGCACATCCAAGACCCGAGAACAAATATCTGTGTTTAAACAAATATCTGCCCCAGCCGGGAATCGAACCCGGGACCATCGGCTCAGTAGTCAGGGTCACTAACCACTACGCCATTCGGTCGACCTTTGTACATATCCCCTTAAATTCAGCTCACCCACCTACTAGCTCCCGAGTAAACTGGAGCAGCAAGCCTGGGTGTTGCAGTAGCTGAGTAGGCGCTCTGTTGGTCCAAGAATAGATAATCTTGTCTCTGTTGTAGAAAAAGCGAACTACACTTTTATATTCATCCTTCAGGATCCAAAGTGTATAATAACTATACGAATCAAAAAAACAAAACGATTTATATTCAATTATTCTGAGATTCCCATGACAAAAGGTTATCAGAAACTGACTATCAACCCCTGCACTCCTAGTACCTACCTTAAAGGTACAATACCAGCTATTTGAAATGTAAATTTATTTTTTACTTATACATACTACAAAAAAGGTTTTGAACCCGTATTGTATTTCCTTATTACGCATGATTGGATCCATTTAAATTGCATAATAAAACATCAAATATATCTTTCAAAGTCTGCTCATGACCTTTGTGTTACTTGAATTCAATAGTTTCTGGGGTCATTCTACCTTACAAAAGGTGAAGTTTCGTAGCTCAGCTGCGCTAATCACGACTCTGTTTCGTTGCATTAAAAGCACCGATTGCGTGGCAGCTCCCGTTTAATCGTTTTTTGTAAAGCTAGATACTTAACACTGCGAGTTTTTCATACGTTTTAAAAGGTTTCAAAGGTTATCGTTGGCAGGTCATCAGAATGTTTTAGTAGGGTTTTGTGTTGTTGAATTAAGGGGCCGACGAACGTTCGGTTCAAATACAAACATTAAACCATTATTATTATGATAATTCTATTTTATATATTTATTTTTTTTCACTCCCGGCCCCGTATTCTTAGAACTTTGACATAAGTACTGTTACAACTATTCTATTCTATTCTATTCTCTGTGGGGGTGTAAGTACCTGCACCTGGCTCTCTCAAGTGGAACCTTTGTGCATATCCCCAAGGTCTAAACTGCCTTCCTAAGCTTGGACCATTTCCCACCACGCTGGTCCACTGCGGGTTGGTGGGTACACATATCTAGATGTGATCTAGATATGCAGGTTTCCTCACGATGTTTTCCTTCACCGTAAGCGCGATGGTATACATTGTACTTAAGTTAAAAGAACTCATTGGTACATGTCAGCGCCGGGATTCGAACGCGCATCTCTTGCGTGAGAAGCGGGCGCTTACCCGACTGAACTACCACCGCTCTGCTCTACTATTACAGCTATTTTGACAGACAATTTACCAAGCTTTTCTTAATTCCGTCCTCCATTTAAATATGTGGCATCGCTATGTGCAACACCCTGTACAAGTTATGTCTTTGCTAAATAATATAAATTAAATTGTAGTAACAAGACGGGAGGAAGCATTACGCATAAACTGACATACGGTAAGACAACCCATATTCTATAACAACCGGCTTATAAATGCCATCGTCCATTGAACTCTACCTAGTCCATGAGACCTTGGTAGTTTTTAGAAATAAACTAATGCATTTCATTTACTTATTTTAATTTTAGAACTAGTTTTGTTCACGTGTTTTGAATAAAATATAATAATATGAACTGCGTGATAGTCATTAATTGAAGTTTTTAATGATTATGATAGAATTTAATTGAAGCACCAAATGTTTTAACATTTTTTTATAACTATATCATCAGTTTTGTGCTAAAAAAAACATAAGCATTATTATTTTTAAAAACACCACCTGTAGCATACTTTTGTTTCTCACGGCAAAATATGTAAGAATTTCAACCCAATGATACGATCTTTTAAGATAAATTCGGACCTGTATCTACTTAAGGCACTGTCACACTGGTAATTTTTACTACATTAAAAAAAAAATAATTATTAAATTGTATATCAACAGTATTTATAAATAGGTATACTGTATTATTGCTATAGTATTCGTAACAAAGCGCTATAGTGTAACCTCGGCTAATCCGAAGATGTGAAATTAAAATTAACTGTAATTTAGAGAATACGACATTGACTCTCAGCTGTCACATTCATACAAGTTATGTCACATTGAATAGCAATAGTACACCTATACTACATCGCTTTAAGAGATGGCGGTACGGGACCTAAGGGTAAGTAGGTACATAAAATTCCGTCGTGTCGTCGGCAAACGCTTTGAAAATAAACTCTGAATACTAAAGTAGTAGGGCTCCATATTTGGTACTTTTATTTGTCAATTTAAAATAATTATTGCTTGTTCGTAATTTAGTCGGACTATAATGCAAGCCCACGAGTTTGCTCGAGTAATGACACCTCAACTTATACGGGTTTTAGTGTGCATATTATAATATATTTAACGAGTGAGGTGCGTAAATTCGTATAGAATTCGTTTTAAACAAACGAACCAAATTAATTAAATATTTATTTGCCAAACATGTCCATCCAATAATATTATACTACTCAAAACAAACGACCTGGATACAGGCTATAATTTTCCCAGGCAGATATCAACAACTGCGAAATCGCGAAAACGAAAACAGCAATTCCATACATGAGTAAAATGGGTCCTCTACTTGACTAAAATGTATAGGTAGTGTAGTATAGCTGTTTTCGCAGATTTAATATTGTATAGTTCACCCGATCGACGGGAAGCTCACTGATAAATATTCACCCTGTATACAGGGTGTTGCAAAAAAGGTATACTAAGCCGAAACCTACATGTGCAGCATGGTACATCTAAGCCCAAAACTGAAATCACAATAATAGGTTTCGGCTTAGTATACCCTTTTTGCAACACCCTGTATATATGTAGTGTGTCTGGAAGGAATCACAGTTGAGATTGTACGGTACTTGGTACAAAATGAAACGCAGGATGCCATATTTTATACAATTATTGAATATGCTTTCCTGTTTGATAATAATGTGGATTGCATTAAATGCATAATTAATAATTGTGTCAATGAGCGTCGGAAACGTCTTGTAACTATTCGATTAGCGATTAGAATCGATTCATTTTATGCATAACTAGTTGTTTCCGCGAGCTTCGCTTCGCCTAAAAAAAATTCCCGTGGGAATTCCGGGATAAAAAGTAACCTATGTTCTTTCTCGGGGTCTAGACTATTTGTATACCAAATTTCATTCAAATCCTTTCAGTAGTTTTGGCGTGAAAGAGTAACAGACAGACAGACTGACACAGTTACTTTCGCATTTATAATATTAGTCAGGATTCCCTTAGATTGAAATTATACGAACAGGATGGAGTGTCAGTGTAAAAGAAACGTCTCGACAAAAATAACACCCCAACTTTACCACTGAGCTCTTATTTTGAATTAGTTCAGTTAGTAGATTTGTGACTTTATTCATAGGTACTGTTTTGCTTAGTTTCTGTATATCATAAACCATCTTGTTCTTTTTTTTGTGATTATAATCTACAATAATTTATATAAGTCTTTAACTGCCTCTGTGGTCTAGTGGTAGAAGCTTCGCTTCATGACCCAGAGGTCCCGGGTTCGATTCCTGGGTGGGAGCATCAATTTGTGTTTCTAAATTGTGGTTCTAAGTTTGGTTAGGACATAGAAGGCTGATCACCTGATGTCCGAAACAGTGAAACGATCCATGCTGTCGGATGGGCATGTAAAGCAGTCGGTCCTGCGCCTAGCTCTCTCCAGTCGTGTCGGTCAATCCGTCCCATTGGGCTATGAGAGTGATGGAACAGAGAGTGCTCCTGTGTACTGCGAACACACTTGGGCACTATAATCTACTCCTGCGTAGATGGCTGATCTCAGTCGAGATTGGCCGCCGTGGTCGAAATTCGGCTAGGAGGACATTATCATTATCATTAGCCCAGCAGTGGCGATGGATAATAAACATGCTGATGAGCTTAAAAATTAAAATCTGTAGGGTGTCCCACGCTTAGTTTTCCAGCGGCTTCCCTTCGATAACTCGTCAACCGTAACGGGTATCTCCAAACCAGTATACTAATTATCTGAAATTAATTACTCAATTAATGACATAACGTAAAAATTTAAGGAAATGCGTACCGTTACAATACCGGTAAATTACCAAGTTACGTTATATTCATAATCAAGTTATAACGTAAGTATTAATGAGCGACGCTTTATTAAGTAGCTATATTTCGCTTTAAAGTAATTGCTTAATGACTGCTTTGCCTAATAACATTGTGTAAAATAGGCTAAATCTTTATTGGTTAGTTTAGGATGTATCTAAATCCAGTATATGTTTGGGATGCACTAATAGAGCCTCCTCGAATAAAATAGAAAATGCTTTTAGCATTAAGTCCACCTTTTGTACACTTTTATGTCATATTTGGGCAATAAAGTATTAAATAAATAAATACAATATTACTTTATTGGTCACCACAATAGCAGAACATACAGAGTGCTGAGAGAGTTGTCGGGTAAGTGGGCAACCCGACTGTCAGATGTTTTCAATCTGCAACCGGGACTCACGGCTTAACGTGCAGTCCAAATTATAAAAGCGCCCAGAACACTTGAAATCGATCACCCATCCAATGGCTGACCGTGCCATGATTAGTTACAATCACTGAAGAATTGAATTATTCAAAATTGTATCTCTTAGCTCGTAGGGTTGCCTGGAAGAGATCGCTTTTACCGATAAGGCCGCCCTTATTGTAAATGTACTATAGATTTTAACCCCTAAATTCATATAGCTTTTTGACACTTTACAATAGGTTTAAAACTGACGTTGTGATATACGAATTTCAACTTTTTCACCGATGTAAAGAGTCGAAACTCGTGTGTTTTGAAGTGAATTTTAACCTTGCTGTAAATTTACAAAACGTTCTATGAATTTGAGGGTAAGTCTTAAATGTTATTTTATGTATGTACAATAATAAAGCTATACTACTACTACTTGCACGACTATGGACGCTTAGACGAATGCTGTTCACTAAAACCCCAACAGCACAAGCAGGATAAGCCAACTTTTCCCCTTGACAGTGCTCTTCCTAGAACATAATTACTACACTCTAACTAATGTATGTTGGAGTTATTCCTGCGGGAATGTTAATATTGTTGATCCTCAGAACAAGAGTTCGCAGAAATGGTTAGTGCCGCGTTGTGGAGCTATGCACTATGCAGTCTTTATACAGCTTAGGGCGAGCTTTTAAAAGCTTTTATTTAACTTACAATGTAACTTGGGGTTTTCTTATGGTTTCAGTGATAGTAAAGGTATTGTTACACATGCTAACTACTTTTTTGTCGGTAATAATCTGATGCGCTGTTAAATGTACGGTGGCCTGCGCCTAAAAGTATACAGGCGGAGTTTTTAAAATAGCGATCCTTGATGATGAAGGGACCAGCTACATCTGTTATAAATCCGGGGACGTGTTGTGTGTGATGTGTGTAGCAGTGGTGTTTATTTGGATGTGCTTGAGTAGCATGTGAGCTTGAGATCGTTATTTTAAAAACTCCGCCTGTATACTTTTAGGCGCAGGCCACCGTACTTCAATATTGCAGCCGTCTTAATTTCGCTAACCTTTTTCGTTTAGGAGTAATTTGGGGCTATTGTCACTGGAACTTTTTCATTTCTCGTGACTTTAGATTTGTTAGGTATTCTATTCTATTCTATTCTCTGTGGGGGTGTAAGTACCTGCACCTGGCTCTCTCGAGTGGAACCTTTGTGCATATCCCCAAGGTCTAAACTGCCTTCCTAAGCTTGGACCATTTCCTACCACGCTGGTCCACTGCGGGTTGGTGGGTTCACATATCTAGATGTGCTAAATCTAGATATGCAGGTTTCCTCACGATGTTTTCCTTCACCGTAAGAGCAATGGTATAAATTGTACTTAAGTTAAAAGAACTCATTGGTACATGTCAGCGCCGGGATTCGAACCCGCATCTCTTGCGTGAGAAGCGGGCGCTTACCCGACTGAGCTACCACCGCTCTCTTGTTAGGTATTACATTACAGGTGAATGCTCGACTACCTCTTTGATGTAGTGAATGGGAGATTTTCAACCATAGACAAAAACCGATTATAGATAGCGCTATTAAAACTTCATACTCAACTGCACTGCATTTTTTTTAGCCGGCATGGATTCCAGTCCTTTCGGCCAATACAAAAACCAAATGGATGTGAATTCAACCATAAGCAATAACTAGCTGTTATATTATGCATATTATTAAGTGTTAACTGTTTTAAGACAGCTTTGTACCATTTATGCCTCAGAAGAATGCAGCTCATAAAAAACGACAGGCCGGAGGCCATCTATTGGTCGATTTTGGAACTTTTAAACGTCAAAAGAAAATCTCCCATTCATATAGGTATTGGTATACTGAGGCGGTCACGTATTGCCGATTTTAAAACCGGAATCGTGATCCATATACTTTTTATTATCTCATTATCACATACCTACCTATCTTTTATTTTTAGGCGCTCGAATAGTCTCGTTAATTAATAATAACGATGTGTTGAATTAAATTATTCAAGGATTTGTTTTGAATTTGGACAGGTGTTGAATGGGTTTGCTGTTAATGGGTTTCTAAAATGTTTATGCTGTTGTTACACAATTTAAATAATATGAAGGAACACTTAAAGTAAAGATTGCTCCACGCACTAAAGTTACATATAATGTTTATTAAAAAAAAATCAGGGCAATGCTCACAAAAACAAAATTAAACATTATCCAAAAAACGGCTAAACCGAGTTAGTTACTGCTAGCGCGCATAGTTAAGCCAGTTTTTCATAAATTTGCGAATAAAACTCAATCCCCCTGACACACAAACAGAAAAAAACCCATCTTAAATTTCCATAAGTATGTACAAGTACGTTCATTTTTCCCACAAGTATGTACAGTCAAAGACAACAGTGATTGCGTTCGCGATATTCACACGTTGATACAGTCCAGTTCACTAAAGCTGGCACGTTCACAGTACTCACAGGCATAATATGCAATTTCCCTATACCCTATAGATAGATAGAATACACTTTATTTGAACACCAACAAAGAATAATAAGATTAAAAAATTGCAACTTAATTAGGGAACAAAAGGCGGTCTTATCACTAAAAGCGATCTCAGCACTATTTCTGACAGACAACCTTTGGATGATCCTATGTTCAATCCGCGGTGCGATGATCAATTGATCATACGTGACTATCACTAACGGATGGATACCAAAAATATCACGCTGTATTTATAAACAGTAGCAAAAAAAGTAGCATAGTACAATTCGGTACAAATAAGTTGATAGTTCCGAGGTTGGCAGAGTTTAAACTTTTGTGCTACGTCAAGTTAATCAACTGTCAATCTTTGAATTAATGAATAGGTGGTTTGATAACGTACAAAAGTGTATTTGCTGCTAATTTCGAAATAACCGAACTGAGGTGCGATCACAGAATCGATACTATTTTCCACCTACCATGGAAAAAACAAATGTCACGTTTGGGACTAACAAATTTGCCTTACATTTTGACAGTGACAGTTGACGATACGAAACGTAAACGGAGGTTTCGAATCTTATAATCGCTGCACAGTACGACGACGCGACGTTCGTCACGCCACTTGCCACACAAGCGCAACGTGTGAATGCGTTGAACATGTCAGCTTTAGTTAACCGGGCTATACAAGGCGTGCGTTGCGTAAGAATTGATTATTGCATTCTTGCATTGTGGTCGTCGTTGAAACAATGGCGGCTGGGCGAGTCAGGTGGCGAAAAATATGCGATGTACTGATGGCGGCTATTGATTTGTGTACCGTGAGGTAATGGTTGCGATATGAGTGGACTGTCGAGGACATGTATAATTGCCCAATTAAGGGCCACTTGCACAAACATATAAATCTAGATTTAGTGTCAAATCTCGATTTAAGCAACGTCAATCCATATAAAATTTTACACTAAGTCGAGATTTAACACTATTTCTAGATTTAATATGTTGGTGCAAGTGGCCCTAAGTATACTAACCAACGTTAAAAACCCCCGATATTCAATACTAAAAGTCGCATGACTTGTAAACGGCTAAGCTGATTTTGATAACATGTGGTTTAGAACACTTGGGGTAGCATTTCTCTTATGACTCAAAAAATAACAAATCGATAATCGGTTATACACACACAGAGACACGTTAATCTTATAACACCCGTTTTTTATAATAAAACACCTTAAAATTACTATGTACTAATTAACATTTAGCGGCTTACTAAGCTATTCGAATCATTCGATGCCAATCATCCAATAACATGTTTAAAAAAAAAGTTAATTAGACCATGAGTTATGAGAAAATGATTGCTGATGAATATTGTTAAGTACTGATGTTAAACATGGCATTGAATCATTGTAGAGCGTTTTCATGGGTGATTTCCGCTTAGTTTTTTTTGTTACTGGTACCTATGTAGTTATTTTAGAATTAATATTACTATTATTTCATCATCATCAGCATACTTAGTGATAATCAGATAACTCTTCGACAAAAAGTTTTAAGCAGTATAATTCGTGATGGCTCTCTGCGACACCAGGGTAGCATAAGACCACAACAGTTCGCGGTGACCTTCACAAAACTAATGTTGTCTCTTTCTATTCCAGGTGTCAACCGGCTCGATGACCTGACGATGTTCAGGACGGGGTCAGCCGAGGGCTCGGGCCCGCGGACGCCGCCCGCCTACGCCCCGCACCCCCCGTACCCGCCCCCGCGCTTCCTCCCCCCGCGCATCCGCCCTCCACCCCCGCAATACTGCTTCGACGCAGCCCGCTTCGCCTGCGACGCCTCCAAACCACGATACCTAGACGTGGAGAGGGAAAGACTAGTCACCCGCTGGCTAGCCGAAGCCAACGAGGCCCTGGTACGAAGAGATCGCCCGCCACGATACAAGCCTAGAAGCAGCGAGCGTCGACCAGAGTTCGAAAGACGGCCGAACGTCCCAGAATGGTCGGACAACTTCCTTCTAGGCCGACGGAACGGCTCCGTCGAGCCTGAAGATGAGGAGTCGAATGACAATAGCCCATTGAGTTTAAAAGAGTTTGTGGATAAGTTTTCATTGCCGCGGGTGGTACGGTTCGAAGGGGAGGACCGGGCGGTGTTGTTGTACCGGGTACTAGAGGCGCATAGGCGCGTGGAGGCGGTGCCGCTGACGGGCAAGAAGGGCAAGCTGGCCGGCAAGCCGCTCTACATCCCGGACTCTTATGATGGTGAGTATTTGTATATGTATACGGTTGACGAAGATTGGTAGGTAAGCTGAAGGTGTTTCAAAAATTATTCAGTCTTTCACTCACACTTTTCACATTTTTTCTTCCTCATTATAATGCTAGAGTTCCCTGGGTGATATTGACTAGGTACTTATGTATTAATCTATGATTCTCGGGAATAGATAAATTCAGTATTACAAATAATCCCCAAAATATAATCTACTAACGACCTGAGCTTTGCATAGCCTACATACTCTTAGATGAAGGTGAATACTCTACAATATAGCGAAAATGGACCACCAATTTACTGTCACGACCAGTTTTAAGCACCATTCCCCGATAGTACTTACGTTTTTTTGTCGACTCTTCGCCCAGTTACGCCCACGACGTCCTTGCCACATCATAAACCTTCAAGATCCACGCTCTAAACCTCAAAGAGGTTATAAAAGAGTTATATAACTCGACCAACAATGGATAATCGTTGACCATCGCCGGCCGCGATTGCCAGTTGAGTGCTATTAGTGCAGTAACACTGCCATTGTGTGTGTTTTTTACTGTTATGGCAAAAAACAGAAGCTATGGAATGCTTATGAAATTTTGTGTATAGTTTAAATTCAATTGATCTGAGAAAAAATGGGACCACCCCTGAGGTGAACCTAATACATCAAAAAAATAATTATCGATATCGGTCCATAAATGACGGAGTAATCGAGTAAAAATAAAATAAAACATACATACAGACGAATTGAGAACCTCCTCTTTTTTTCGAAGTCTGTTAAAAATTATATCTGAAACTTCTTTTTGTCCCGGAATTCCTTGGGAAAGTATTTAAGGCGAAGCTTGAGGCAAACCTAGTGTGTATGTAGGTATATAAGTACTTAATTTACAAATAAATACCGTAGCTAATAAGGCCAAGCATTGTTTAATAGAACAAAAGACCGCCTTCATTTTACGGACCAATGGAGTTTAACAATTATAATCTGTGTGCGCGTTCTGTGTTTGTTAAATAAGTACATGCTGAGTCTGTGGTCAACACTGAGGCAGCTTCACTTGAAGGTTGATACACAGCTTAGAATAATAACGGCCTCGCTTCGTTATGACAGAAGGATAGTAACCAATTTGACGCGAGTTTAGTTCTAGACTTTACACTAAGTGCCACTTTCAAAACTCTATCTATCGATAGCTGACACTTTACTATCATCCGATTTTAACACATAAAAAAATGCATTCTGTCAAAATCTGTCAATAGCTAGTTTTTTTTTGTTTAGGAGTACTTTGGTGCTATGTCACTGGAACTTTTTCATAGTTTCAAAATCACCAAACGTTCACTGGTAGAAAATGCTGCTAGCACTAAGTTTGTCTTTGTACCAATTTACTTTGTATTGCACAAAGTAAATTAGTACAAAGGCAAAATAATTTACGTGCAAAGAAACAGTTCCGCTTACAAAATGCAGACTTCAAATGGCCCTACTTTTTTTAAAAATTTAATAGGAAATTTGAACAAAATATTTATTCTGATGCACCATTAAATGAAGTTAAATATTACAGAAGACGTCTTTAGGTTAGTTTTTTCTGTTTAGGAATAATTTGATGATTTTCTCAAAGGAACTTTTACATTGCTTGTGATGTGAGTGTAGTTCACGAGTGTATGTATGTAGTGCGACAAAATCCGTTTCTCTACCAAACGTAAGATTGATATTGTCAGTAACCACGGACGGACAATAGACTACTTTATGTCAAAGTTACGAAATGAAAGAGAAAGTGACGTTTTGTCATTTAGACAAATTCTAACGAGCCCATGACAGAGTACCTTATAAGTAATTTTATGACAATAGCGCCTTAATAATGCAGTTATGTAATGTCACGTTTTAGAACAAATTGAGGCAAAAACATTACTTTTTCTGAAAGAAATGGCGAAATTGCATTTGTTTTATTCATGGAATTCTAAATTGAGAGTATTGTTAGTTATTTTCGAGAATGAGGGTTATTCAATAATTTGAAATTAGTAATATTGACACACATTGAGATTTACATAACTTAGTTTATTTTAGATAGTAAAAAATCCCTAAGCTGTTAAAAAGTTATGACCTGGAATTTAACACACCTATCCCACTAGCTTTTAATTTATCTTTCCATTTAGTATTTAATCAAGCAATTCAGTTGATTGTAACCAAACCTTATCCGAATAGCTACTAACCTCAAATAAAGTCTAGAATCAAATCGCTAAGAACCATTTAAAAGTATTTATTGCATTCATGGACGTAAAGTAGAAATGAAACTTAGCTCTACTAATAACCATAAAATACTCTCAATATGTACTTAATTGATACAGACATACACATCGTAATTACCGCTTTTATATATATTTACGATGAGATTGTGAAGGCGCCAAGCGTCTTTCTCACTTGAGTAAATCTATCCAAAGTCTGTTTTTTTATCTCAGATATAAAATTGACAGATTCTGGACGGTTCATCAACAGAAGATTGTCCCGCCAATAGAACGATACGTCACTTAATCGCGGGACAATCGACTGTTGATGAACGGTTCAGAATCCGTTAGTATCAAAGATTAAAAACAGACTGCTTAAGTGCCAATTTCTCCATAGTCGGTTAGAGCATAACCAGGTATTAGTGGTTGACTTTTGACACATCTATCAAGAATTTTTTATGGAGATGACGAGTTATTGATAACCAATCCCTGGTCGGTTAGATAACCGACTATGGAGAAATTGGCACTAAAGCAATGAGCTTACTTAAAATAATAATTCAGTCAATGACAACTCGAGTTCTGGTTAACTTTGAATTTTAAAACAGAAAACAACAATAGGTAAAAAACGTTAAAATTACAAGTACAAATGTACATCCAGAAGCGGGTGGCTCGCTTGCGAGTCACCTCTATGACTATACCCCTTCGGGGATTACAGTTGTCAGCATATGCATGCATATACTATTTATATACTGATTATAATAATTATACATTAGTACTTATATCTTATTAAGTGAAGGCTATTTTGACTTTAAGAGCTACTTATGGTAATAGAAACCGTTTTAAATTATCCGCAACCGTTTTAACTTAAGGGTCAAATCTTCTTGTCGCGTGTGAACATTTTATTATTACCTAGTTACCAATTTATTCATACATCAACCTCCAACTTCATCTTTCTGCTAAATTTCTACGTACACTTAAGTACACTGAAATATTTCAGTCAACATTAGAACTTTTGTAAATCAAACTTATGAGAGTTAGGTACTTACTACAAATAATAAAAATAGCAAGAATCTTCACCTTAAATACATAATTGCTATAACGCTTGAGCAATTATCAAATAAGGTCAATTACACCTTGTGTTCAAATAATACAATTAAACCGAAGTAATTCATGGGTAGGTTAAGTCTGAAATTACAATTAATTGTATAAAGTACCTATCATCTTTATTTAGATTTAAAGATATTGCACCGCATATAAAACGATTTATAATATAAATTTATACGAATGTCTTTATTTATTTAATGTTGTTATGATACGAAACTCAGTCGTAGAGTACACACGTTTTAAAATTGTACTCTATATATGTTGGTGCACGCACTTTAGACATCAAATTTTCCATTGCTTCATCTAAAAGGGCTGTGATTTAATTAAATCAAAATGATGTAGGTACAACAAAACAAATGAGCGCGCGTAAAGATGACAGAAGCAAAGGCCGATCACACCATCTGTCACAGAACAAAAGACGGATAAAAGAAGCTTGGCTAATTTGGCCCAGCAATGGCTGTTTGGCCCAACCTTGGGTGACTTCCGTGACGCGTGGGAGACCCGGCCCATTAGCGCTAGGCCTTAAATGGGCTAAAACCGAGGCTACGGCCTCCGACGTACGTGTGGAGTACTAGGATAGCAGCGGCGTAGACAGGTATATAGTTAATGCTTGGATGATGCTCAACACTTTATGCTTGTTCAAGGTGCTGCTTTCAGTTCATGCGTTCCTGGTATATTGGTACTGTGACTGAAAAAGAGGGGTGCCTTTAGTTTGAGGTACGATCCTGGTACTCCCTCAAATATAATGTGGTCGTTGATTTATAAGATTAATAGTTTACAAATATTTTTCTTTCCATCTTTGTATAATCTGCCTGACAAATTCTTTGTTACCATTTCTGTCATCTAAGATATTTTACCTTTAAGGGCCCTTACAGGGTGACGTGCCGCGCCAATTTTGGGTTTTCAATGCTCTTCACACAGCACACGCAGTGACACGCACACATGTAAGTTTGCACAGTGGGTCGATAAACTTTTACTCGCCAACTTTATTGACAATTATGTTCAAGCAAGCTCGTAGAACTGCACGAAGCATCCCTGAAGGTTGGACTAAGGATGAACATGTCCAAGACTAAGATCATGACCAATCTTCCTGCAAACGTGCAGCCTAACATAATTGTAGGTAACTGCCACATCGAGGCAGTGGATGAGTACGTCTATCTTGGACATAGTTTATCCTTTGGACAAAGTTCTCAGGTTAAGGAGATCGCTAGACGAATTCAGCTGGGATGGGCTGCCTTCAGTAAACTTGAAGACGTCCTTAAGTCCCAAATCCCTCAATGCCTGAAGACTAAGGTGTTCAATCAGTGTGTTCTGCCTATCCTCACTTACGGAGCCGAAACATGGACGCTCACTAAAGCCAACATGCACAAAATAAAAGTCGCACAAAGGGCTATGGAGCGCGCCATGCTCGGCATCTCTCTTGTGGATCGTGTGCCCAATGTCGAAATTCGACGTAAAACTCGTGTGGATGACGTGGGTAGCCGAGTCACAAGATTAAAGTGGAGATGGGCAGGACACTTGGTTAGGAGGGACGACGGCAGGTGGACTGGGGCAGTCACAGAGTGGTGGCCAAGAACTGGCAAACGAGGAATAGGCAGACCGCCGGCCCGATGGTCTGATGACATTGTTAAGGTGGCCGGTAGACACTGGACTAGACTCGCACAGGACCGGAAGAGGTGGCGTGATAGGGAAGAGGCTTATACCCAGCAGTGGGCAGATACGGGCTGATAATGATGATGAATGATGATGTTCAAGCAAGTACATTTTGGTTGATTTTAGGGTAAGTAAGTATAATTCTTATTTACACTGGTAGGCACCAGGAAAGAGTAGAAATTAATAGGGGTGCCACTTTACTCTATACTCGGAACCCGATTAGCTTTCTCAAACAAATGTGGTATTTACTTGTAGAAAGGTAACTACAAGTATTAAATTGTAGATAATAAGTTTCGGGCATTCTCCAGCCAACTGAACCCCGACGACAAAGCAAAGTAAATACATAGTGTCGCAAAAGGGCTATACTAAGCCAAAAGGGGATGACTCAAGGGGTCATTCTGAACAACTTTTGTTAAAAAAATATTCGTTTTCCATGGTAAAAAGTCACATGTCCAACAAAGTTAATTTCCAAAACTCGTAGAGCAAAAGTTCAGAATGACCTCCTGTCTTACTCCTTTTTACCGGACTGCCGAAAGAGGAGGGTAATGTTTTTTGATTGTATGTATGTATGTTTGTCTGTTTCTTTGTTCCCTCCTGTAGCCTAAACGGCTTGATAGA
The DNA here is from genome assembly GCF_932276165.1 of Plutella xylostella. Taxonomy (NCBI): domain Eukaryota; kingdom Metazoa; phylum Arthropoda; class Insecta; order Lepidoptera; family Plutellidae; genus Plutella; species Plutella xylostella. Next base: position 6,612,403 of record NC_064000.1, on the reverse strand, counting down.
TTTTGATGTATGAGGTATTGTTAGAAGCGTATTGACGTTCCATTAAAATGCACATAGCGCCCTCTAGAGGACATAACGTGATGATCGAAAAAATAATAATTCAACTTTGCCGTGTAAGGTATCAAATGAAAGGGCTTGATTTTGACATTATAAAAATATGCATATTGAAGGTATTTAAATAACAACACCAAAATTATTGAAATAAAAAATGATCATGAACTACTGACGTAAAATTTTATAAAATAAAAACAACTAAAAAGTTACAAATAAAAAAATACAATTATAAACAAACGAAAAACCCGACTGTACGCTAAAAACATGAAAACAAGTCCCAATGTTAATGGAAAGTATCGCAGGCGGGGACCAACTTGACCGCCACTCAAGGCCGTTTTCTAAGTAACATTCAGCTAAATGGTGAACCCTCTGCTGGTCCCCGCCTACGATACTTTCCATTAACATTGGGACTTGTTTTCATATTTTTAGCGTGCAGTCGGGTTTTTTGTTTGTTTATAATTTGTTTAGTACTATATACCGCTTTTTCAATACCTACAGTACATTTTTTGGTAGCAGCATAATATTTTTACTTAATTTTAGGGTTTCGAACGTCAAAAGAAAAAAAGCAACCGTTATAGGATCTCTTTGTTGTCCGTCTGTCACCGCCCTTTTTCTCAGAAACGGGTAAAGATAAAGATATCAAGCTGATATTTCGCATAGATGGGGAGTAACCCAAAAAAAATATTATGGTACTCCCTGTCCCACGCAAGTAAATTGGGGCTTATATTTTTTCCAGTTATTTTGATGTGTATCTTTTTTTTTCTTTGATGTTTTGTATAAGTATGTTGTTTGTTTTCTTTAAATCTGTATTTTTTTTGTTGTTGCTGTCTATGTGTCGAATAAATGTATCTTTATCTTCAAATCACGCCATCTATCGTTTGTTTTTTTTGTGGCTACTGTTTATAGAAGAAATTCCGTCATTGACAATTTTACGTTACGAATTTATTTTTATTTATTTTATTTTTATTTTTAAAATTTCGTGGAGAACCAACAGCATTTTGTTAATAAATAATTATTACTTATGAACACATAACAACTTGATGCCATTAACAGAATGAACTTAGTAAACCCAGTAAACCTAACACATCCAGAGGAAAAATAAAATCTCTTTCTCTCTCTCTGAAAAACATAGGTACTTAATAGCCCAAACTCGATGCTTTTAGCTATTAAAATCTTTGAAATAAAATTGAGCCACCACCGTGTTACTGCCCTCATCAGATCCTCACGAGACCATACCTCAACCAGCACCAAGAGACTGTATTTTTGATCCCTAACCTAATGTTCGTGCGTATTGTCATCACTTAGATCCATTCGCTATATTCCTGCTCCTCATCAGACCTTTACGAGACTGTAATGTCACGAGAATATTGCACACTATCTAATTTAATTTAATGTATTGAATATACTGGAAGAATTATGCTTCCTCAATTTCAAATAAAATTATGTTGGTGTCATAAAAGTTGAAAAAGTGCAATGACAACCAATGTGCAGTGATTTTGTATCTGTACACGATAAGATCGCGAGCTGTCAGTGCTGCCTAAACCGACGTGACCCTTCTTTGGAGGCCAGCGGCCAACTGAGTCAAACGTCACTTGTGTTTATGATTTTATAACACAGAAAACCGCCATAGATATTTGTATGAAGATTTGAGGGAAAAAAATTGCTCAAGTTTGGGATTAATTTACACAAAATAAGTGTGTGTTTATTAAAAAACAAGGTATTTAGCGCCTAGTCCAAGCCTTTAACTTTATAAATTGATAAAAATCATATGAAAATTCTTGATGATTACGACACAGTTGTTACAATACGGGACTGGTTTTTCGTCATATTCTGAATTTAATTTACAGTTATCCATAAGCTTTTACTTAAATTCGAATGATTCAGCACCTAGCTAGACTCTTCGACTACCAGTGTGATTTTTTTCAAGGCTGTAGAGCATCATTTACTACATAATTCTATGACAATGCCAACCCTCGATTGCCTATTGCCGACCCTTAATTCCAGAAGCCACGCCAGAGATGCATAGAAAAAACATTGCCGCTTTATAAAGTAATGTCATACAAAATGTATGTAAATTCAGGCCATACAATGTGAATGGCCGGCTGTGTTTGGTCCAGGCATTTTCAGTATGACCACTTTTGTCGTGTCGGACCTTGTATGACGATCGTTAACCCATGTTTATAAGTTTATATCACTGGTTGATGCACCGCGCTATTTGAAGTATACATTTTATAGTTTTTTTTTTCGATTGCGAACTACCGTATGCTGCAGTGAACTGCAGTGGTTAGTGACTCTGTTTGCTGCACAGAGGGTGCTGCTGCAGGGTTCGATTCCCAAGCAGATATTTGTTTAAAGACATGACTGTGAGAGTTGTGTATCTTAAGCATTTTTTTGAAAAATTACATAAAAAACATGGTTAACTTACGTGAAGCGAACTCTACATAATATATTTATATCGTATATTACAAATTCGTATACAACTGGACATAGGCCTCTCATAAGGAGCACTACAACACTCTGCCCTAGGTCTTCCACATCCAGCCACTATACTGGCTACTTTTTCTAAGTTTGTCGGCCCAGTGGGTCGCAGGGCGTCCCACGCTACGTTCACCTGTCAGTGGTCTCCACTCGAGGACTTTACCCCATGAGCTATTCGGACACATCATCATATAGCACATTCAACAGGAAAATGTTCCCAAGTGGAAGCGAACAAAATATTAATTACGATTCAATGAATGCACGCAGCAGCTTGTTAGTGGGGTCGCGACCCGGCGGCCCGGGTTTGAATCCCGATACGGGCTGATGAAGCGGCGGCATTGTGTTTGTCTGTCCGTCTGACGGATACTTTTGTGAATTACATTCGTTCGGGTTTTCATGTGTAATTAGATGCAAAAAGTTGTATTATATCTACGAAAAGGTAAGGTAAGATTTAAATCTCTGACTACCTCTTATGGTGATAAGTTGCAGTTGTGAGCATATTATACAAAAAAAACGGTATTTAATAGTAGAGATAAAATAAATAAACAACTATTTATGTCGCAATTTTTTCGTGATTCTATATTCTATGGTTTTGTATTTACTGCTTTACTCAAAATACTTAAAGTTTATTTTATTTTTATTATTTTTATTTTGATATCAGCATCACTTACAAAATCCCACCCTCTATATGTACAGTTAGCAAAAGAGATATGTATGCCACCCCAGCATATCTCTTTTGCTGACTGTACATGTCGTCTTAGCGTCAGGAATGTCGGAAAACGATCGATGACACAACCTTGACGCGCGGAATTCATAATTAACTATGTGTAATAAATACATAACATAAATACATTGCACTTGTTAATGTCTCGAGGATATAAGGAAAACTAAACACTAATCGCTTAATAATGTTAGTAGGCAGCTTTAGTACACATAAAGTATGTAGGTACATAATGTAATGATTCATTCTACGGTGACCAGAAGCCCCGACTGTATCTTAAGTTAAAAGAAAAGACGAATTGAGAACCTCCTCCTTTTTTCGAAGTCGGTTAATGAGCTCTTGAAATAGTTTTTGTTCGGAGGGTTCAGTGTAGGTTTTTCATTACCGATCTGACAGTGAAACCAAACACAAAATTGTATAGGTATGCTATTGTATAATTGTATAGTTAGTTATGTATAATCCGTAATAGCTTAGTTGTCTTCTGCATCCCTGGTCATACGGGGGGCAGAGCAAAGGTCGCAAGTATCATTTCCCACATACTGAACAATCCTACTGTTGTACGATTTAATGAGATATTTTGAATAATCCCAACGAGCTCGCCTGGGAATCTGAGAATCGAAACCTTCATGCTTGCTACAATGAGAATAATAATTCACCGTTAGGATTGTAGTGTAGGTGTTTGCTGCTCCCCTGGTACTTTAGGTATAAACCCAGGGTGGTACTAAGTAATATCTTTGGTTTTCAATTTTATGGTTTGAGAGTTGAGACGGATAAATTATGATAATCGAATCGGCTCTTGCTTATTTCACACAGTTAATAGTTTGTCAATATTCAAATGCGTACATTTTCAAATATTTGTGCAAATTATTTCTTAATGTGACCTGAAGTAGAAAATTTGCAAGAATTTAATTTGACACACACAACATATTTGTAAACATAATTTGTAAATCAATACCTACATTATTTTATTTCATACTTGATATTGAAGATCCTAATTTCGCAAATTTCATTGTTGAGCAAATGACTTTCAGGCCAAGTTTGAGTCGTAGGTATTCTCCCATGAAGGGTTTTGTAGCAATTTGCATAATAAGGTCATTGTCAGCTGCAAAAATGTCTAGATTTTATAGTTGTAACTAGGTGATAACGCTGCTATGTAAATGGTACCCTTATTTCGGAGTTACGGTTCCACAAACCCATAGACTCACAGATACATACCTACAAAAACCAATCGTATAACCTCCCCTTTTACCCATAAGTTTAAAATTAGAACCTCAGCCCGCCAACGACTGCATAGTGGCGTGAGAAGTATGCTAAACAGCCTACTCGGTTCCCGCCATTCCCTTTCGTCGTCGGCGGGAACAATGACATTCCGGCCGTATCGACGCGATCGCAGGCACGCGCCGGCTCCTGGCGGTTATGCACCCCTGGTACTGTCCAGTGAGAATAGTTGGCTTTCCAAGAAGGAAAAAAAACTTTTTTTCTGATGATTAGCTGAACTGCCGTCTCCTTTTAGATCCCATTGAGAATAGTAGACTTTCCAAGAAGAAAAACGATTTCTGATGATTAGTGGAATATTTAGGCAAAGAGATGAAGAAGACGTTTGTGATTTAGGGTTTAGCGGCTGATGATAATAAAGTAACGCTGGAGCTAATTAGTTTGAGGAATTAAATAAGCCATTAAACCGAGATACACTGTTCTTCACGTACTTACTAAACACTAACCCCGAATTCATACAGCTTACGAGTATAAATAAAATACGAATTTTCAACTTTTTCGCTGTCGTTTTAATTTTAGATTACGGTCTATGAATTTGAGGGTACGAATACAAAAAAACTTGAAGCTTTGATAAGAAATCCCTACACAGCTAAAATTAAGTAGGTAGGTACATGGAAGTTCATGGTACACCTAATAAATGTATGCACGAGGCAGTTATTATTCTGAAATGTGTTGTGCACCTCCTTCCTAATGAATATATTCCCTCCGAAGTCCTGCTTAATTATGCGGCCCGCGGGTTGGGAAACCGCGCACAATGCTGAGGTAGTTCCTCAGAGGACAGGCGCCAGTGTCGCATTACGAAACTTTACGAGACAATGGGAGGACAGACATTCGCGATTTGCGAGTTTCAGTATGTGAGCTGCGACTTGCGACTTGCTCATAGTCTCCTGGTACTTTATGTGCTCCATTGTTGTGTCACTTAATTGAAGTCTGTCATTGTTATTGATATTTTTGCGGAACTGAGATTTTAGATAAATTAAATTCTAGATAGAGGGATAGTGCGTTCCTATTTCCTCCCTATTTTATTACTCAAAGCTATAATTTGAGCTTTCTCACAAAAACTCACTATAGTTATCATCCGATGTAGTTCACTGGCTGTTGCTATGACTATTTGCATTGTATTTAAGCTGATAGAATATAATAAAATTATACCATTTAAGTAGAAAGACTAAAATGTAAGCATATCTATCATAATATATTATTATCAATCACAAACATAATTTCAAACGGATGCATTGTGCAAGCGGCAGGATTCAACCCATTTGAGTTTCCTCCTTGTGCAATAGGTGAGGCGTTGTCTGTACCCTGAAATCTATGCGGCCCTGGTACATCCTTATCACTGTTCGTTTCCCTGATAATAAACTTAAATTGGTTTTTAATTGTGTTTTCCCGGGGCGTTGTTTTTTGATTTCATGGACCACCGCTACAATTTTTTATTCGTTCTTAAATACGTAAAATAAAAAATATCATATATTTAATTATAATATTACAGAAATAGATCGATCAATGATCATGAACACCCGAGTCCGTGCTGTCCTATGCGTGAGGCAATAAAAGCGAGCAGATACCTACCTACTTTTGTTGTATTCTTTTTCTTTATTTTTTTATTTTTGTTGTTCATTGAGTCAAATAAATGTTTTCTTTCTTTCTTTCTTTACTTACAATAATGGTGACGGATAGCAATTTACTTAGCCTGTTAAAAACTACATGAACATTTTTTTTAACTTATTGTGTTTTTTCATGAATAACTGAAAAATTTGAAAGCTTACCATCCTGTAATGTCGGAAGTTTATCACACGATTACCAAAATACCAACAGATCACTCAATCACAATAAATCTCGAGAAGTGTCAATAATTTGTACTAACGATTAATCGAACACGCTCGCTTTCCATATCTCGATGTGCAAACACAATGACTGCTCGGTAACCTTGTAGCGGGTTAATGGACACTGTTTCAATTTATTACGTCGTTCACGCTAATCGCCGCACAGAAGTGGGTCAAGCGTGTTTTGACAAATATTCACTTTTTAATGGATTCTTGATGATGCGAACTAAGTTTTTGTTTGCATTTTCAATAAAATATTTTTTCTTTAACTAACTGCCTGTTTATTTTGTAACACGTTACTTTGTGTTTTAGGAAAAGTTAAGGCATACTAGAATGTATTCATATAATCGATCTGTGAAGAATTCGATACTTTTAACCAAAGTTGTTCAGATTAGCCCCCAGGGTCACCCTATTTTTCTACGAGACTACAGATTATGAGTTTAACATAGAATAAGCTTCATCAAATCAAACAAATATATTAAATTATCCAACCAATCTAATGTTACCACAAACAAAAATAACGAACACAAATAAACTCTTGTTTAAAATTATTGCATAAAAAAGAAAAAAGTATCTGATTTTCGAAAGTATCTAAGGAGTACCTAAATATGTAATAAAGGTACATACTAAGTAGGCTAACCCCCGATTTATGTCTCAACAGATCGTTGGATTACTTCAAAATCGATCGATTAGTTCATAATCGAACGATCGGGGTCTTCCAGGTCAACCGTACACTGAGGTTTGATGAAAGTCTTTGTGGGTGGTTCCTTACTGATTATTATCAGTAAGGAATGGTTAAAATATATGTAATTTTTTATACAGGAACTTACACAATAAACGGCTTTATTGCTAAAAGCGATCTCTTCCTGGTAACATTCGGGTGGAGGAATAACTTAGAAAATAACTATACAAAGTCGAAATGTAAAAAATAAAGAAACAGTTCCACTTGAAAAATGGTGACAACAAACGGCCCCAATTTTTTAAACAATTAAATAAAAAAAAATTAACAAAATATTTACATGTTTAGTCGGTAATATTCTGAGGAAGCAATATTAAATGTAATAAAATATTGCAGAATGCGTTTTAAAGTTAGTTTTATACGTTCAATAGTAACTTGGTGCTTTTCTTACTGGAACCTTTTCATTGCATGTGAGTGTATATTATTACAGCAGCTGCTCTCTACATTCTTAGACAATATTTAACACTATCCTTCTAAATGTCCCAACGGATCGTGGACTCTATGATCAGTTCGGAATGCGATGATCAGAGTGCACAGGACACCCGTGGGCCGCTGGCAGTGGGTTACGATCGTATAATTGTGGCCCACGCAATGCAACCAAACCTCACATTACCAGCTTCCTTCAGGCTTATTACATTATCTCTTTCAAGAACTAATCATTTTCAAATTTTCAAGTACTTGACAATCATTTAACAGTTGCGCAAGAAGAAGTTTATGGCAGGGAGACCCGCCTGAAGAACTTAAATGGTGGATGACAATGTTTTTTAAATGTAATTTCCATGTTGTTATTAATTATTGAAAAATGTGGATAAACAAAATGGAAATTGAAATGAAGCTCTTAAAATATAAAAAAATATGTACACAAAAAAGTCAAATAGGTGTTACCCACTTATCTGTCAAATCTGACGTAATTTTGTCTGTCAAATCTGACGTAACTTGTCTGACAGATAAGCGATGCTGCTTATGGACTGTCGATCGCTACCAAAGAACAATATGGATACATAATTCGATTTCTAATGTTCGGTGGTGGTGGTAGCAATGTTATATTGAAAAAAAACTGTTGTGTAGGATTCAATATTACCCATGAGTCCCATGACCCAACAGAGTTACTTACATACATGCTCCTTGTCCGTTATTTCGATATGAACCGATTCAAACAACCCGTTGACCCGCTTCGAACCAAGTGCACGATGTTAGTCTAGTGCCACGTAAAAATCTAGGTCTTGCCATCCAAGGAGTGGCCACTTATTCGTGCTAAGGTCGAATAAGGAACAATAGAGAAATTGCACGCTGGACATCGAATGTGGGGCACCTTCTATAAGCTGTGTCACTTATAATAACTCTTTTAAGATAGTGTAACACAGACCTATAAATAGGTTATGAAATGGGGTATAAAATTTATAATAATATTCAAAGAAACTTCGTGAATTGGCCGCCTTATGTGAGTCTTCTTCTTGTGAGTCTTCTTTTCACGCCAACCATATACGGAACTAACTCCACCTAAAACAAACAAAATCATTCGAATTGAAAATTGGTATCGATTAATCAACTGCACTAGCAGATAAGTACTTCGAACTTTTTTAATGTCATTGACAACACTGATGATTATAATTTATTATAAACTTACATCATGCTAAAAACATGAAGCTGCTGATATTAATGCAACTTATGCAACCTATTAATTATAATAAAGGAAATCAATTTCCCATACATTAAAACAGAACACATACGTCTAATTCTAATCCAGCAACCAGTGCAGGTTGTGCAACACTCACCTAAACCCGTACCAGTGACGTAACCGAATAATCGGATGAAGAATCGAGTACTAACCCGTCGGACGAGTACTCGAGTACGGGTAGTGACGACTGGCTGGTTAGAATTGCGCGCAGGTGGACGCGGCATGCTGGGGAAAAAATAAACTTGATTCAAACTTATTGGTACATAGTACCTAGTACATGCGATTGATTCTTCGTTCGATTTTTAAATAAATTAATAGTTCTTCGCAGTGTATTGCCATTTTACCAAGCGTGTGTCTGTTATTATTCCGACATACTCACGTATAATCCTAACAACAAAACCCGTTTATAAAGAAAAATACAAATCCTTCTAAGCGGACCCTTAATTTGACTACAATACCACCGATACTTGTAGACATACACAAACTTTTAACACCCTTCTTTTTCATTCACGGTTACGACCCGTGTATACCGCATCTATGGCTCGTTTCTTCCTACACGGGCGACCCACTTGCCGTGTCGCCCTGCGCCTGCGCAGTCGTCTACGGAATAACGGTCACTGATTCGATGGCTATTGCTCTGTAGAAGGTCTAAGAATACGGCACTAAAAGGGCATTGGGCGTATAAAATGTGTCTAAGCCAAAAATACTACTAAGTATGTAAGTTGCACCCTCTTAGTCCTATAAATATACATACTTAGTGGCTTTACTATTATTTTTAACCGACTTCAAAAAAAGGAGGAGGTTCTCAATTCGTCGGGATCTTTTTTTTATATTTTTTAAATTTGTATGGTTCGTAACCTATAACCTATTTCAGAGAAGTAGGTAAATAGTAATAAGCATAAGTAAGTATTTCATAAGGTTTAATGTTCAGTTTTTTTCAACTACTTTTTATTTATTTATTTATTTAATTATTTATTGCACAAATACAAAATAAATGCACAAAAGGTGGGCTTAATGCTAAGAGTATTTTCTACCAGCCAACCTACAGAAGGTACAGGATGATCTCATCAGATTTTCTATGCGTTTAATTATAATACACTCACGGGCAATGAAAAAGTTCCATTGAGAAAAGTGCCTTAATGACGCCATTTGCAATAATTAAGAACATTTAACGGTGCATCAGAATATTACCAACTAAAAACATAAACATTTTGTTCAGAATATTTCTTAATAAATGTTTTAAAAAATTGGGGCTGATTGGTGGTGGAATTCTGTAAGTGGGACTGTTTCTTTGCTCGTGATGTATTATACTTACTCTTACTTGGTAGTAATATTGGTATATCATTTATTATTAGGTACTTACACTTATGTCTATTGAATCCTCAGTTCTCTCATTTAATTATGTTCATTCCATTGCCATTATAAGCCTTTACCATAATATTTTAATTTTTGTTTCAGGTAAGTTGCAACTCTGCTTTTAAAAATACTGAGTAAGTGTTTATTATTTTTACCTATTTTTAGGTTATGCCATGGATTATGAGTCATCGTAATATGGGCTTAGATAGGTACTTGTAAAACTTTAGCAACAGGACAGGATACTAATCTAAGCATGATGTCTAACACAGAAATTCGCACAATTCATTTCACCTCCTAACTTAATATAATACTATAAATGCGTAAGTAACTGTCTGTCTGTCTGTCTGTTACTCTTTCACGCCGAAACTACATTTCACGCTGAAATTTGGTATACATACGGTCTAGACCTTGAGAAAAAACATAGGCTACTTTTTATCCCGGAATTCCCACGGGAAATCTTTTTAAGGCGAAGCGAAGCTCGCGGGAACAGCTAGTTTATTATAAGTACTTACCTTAAACATTTATTTATTTGTTATCGAAATTATAAACTTAAATCCAAACACACTAACCTAGATATTCACAGGCAAATCTCCTATTGTTTTGGTCGAATTATAATTTTGTTTGGAAATCAGGAACTTGCAATTATACACCTTAGCGCCGCTTCCTACGCCTTGAGAAGCGGAGTTCAACTTGCACAACTTTTGAATTTACCTGGGTTATACTTAAAACCTGTGTTCTATAATCTCAACGACAGATTCTGATCGGTTCATCAATAGTCGATTGTCCCGCCAATAGAACGATACGTCACTTAATCGCGGGGCAATCGACTGTTGATAAACCGTTCAGAATCTGAGATTAAAAAACAGACTATAGTCATAAGACACCGTACCTATAACAACCCTTTCTCGTTGGTGTTCTGTTAGCTATCACGAGACTTCGGTGAGGCTGAAATAACTGCATTACTAGAATGAGGACAAACCAATAACGCTTTCAAACAACCGTTAGCGATAAACGTTTCCAAATCCAAAACCTTATCATTTGAAAATAGAACGAGCTAAAACAAAACAAGATAAAACCCGCATTGGCTTCACATCCGGGTTTTCACTGACAACACAGCAGGGAAACTGCGGGCTAGTAATTAGACGTGTGAACGCTCGCTCCTATTGTCGTATGCTTTCCTGGTACATGGGGGCTTGCACTTTCTTTTCTATTGATTTTTAAACTGCTAATTGTATGGGAAACTGCTGAAAAATGCCGTACCCTAACTACGGGTATGCAAAGTTAAATGGCTGTTCAATTGTTTACTAAGAGCAAAATAAACAATTTGTTTTTTTGTTTGTTTTTATACAAAACTAGCGTTTTCCGTGAGTTTGATGTGTTAATCAAGGGATTCAGCTACTTTACCAGTAAAAAGAATTGTACAAAGAAAAAATATTAGTAGTATTGTACATCTTGTGACCTTTCATGGGGTGTTTTCCAGAAATCGTAGAACTAAAGTGATTCAGATTTTTGTATTTTTGCGACACCTGTATTTGTATAATGGTGAAATTACGTAGTTGCTAATCTGAGAACTAGCGGTCGGCATTGAAGTTATTACTTTAGAAATGTTATAATATTACTATCGTAAGTTACACAAATATTACGAAACTACCTCCTTTATAACACCACATTATACATTAATAAAAAAATATCGCGATTCGATATCGTTTATCAAACAAATGGTGCATACGATTATATATGAATTTCATACAGAAGTACCAGGCTATCATAAAATATGAGGAGCGTAATAATCACTCAGTCCAACAATGCAGTTTCTCTTCCTCCAACATAACAACGCGTAACTTGCTATTACACATGTTGGGTGTAAAAAGGTAATTATAGTAAAAAGTACGCACATATGGTGTTAAGGGTTCCGTGTAATGATTTGTTATGAAATGTGGTATCTAATTAAAACGCCGGTGCTTTTTCCACTACATTATTAACAATGGGATGATCATGGTGAGACGAAACGTGTAAAAAATATTTAGGATTTTCGCAAGATTGCCTTTGATCGAAGACTTTGTGAGGGCTTGTTGACAAATGGGGAAGTTATTAATATAATAATTCAATGCATTTATTGAAAAAGTAACAAGACTCACATAAATGCTTAGTAGATGTTTATAGTTTAAGTTAGTAACATTAGCATAAAATACAACAAAATTGGCTGATACTGAAAAAAGTTTAATGAGAACCACTCTTTCTAGTGTAGGTAGTGTATTGTATACCTTTCGTTAGCTACGTTATCTCGTTTTTAAAACTAGAAAATAGAACGAATTGATAACGCGTGCTATACTTTTCCTTTAACGGTTTTCACGGTATCATTTAGGTCAGTCGCGCAAAGTATTATAAATGGAATAGTTAGTTGATTGTTTTTCCATCTTCATGTTAAACTAGCTGTTCCTGCGAGCTTCACTTTGCCTTAAAAAAAAATCCCGCGGGAATTCCGGGATAAAAAGTAGCCTATGTTCTTTCTCAGGGTCTAGACTATCTGTATACCAAATTTCATTCAAATCCGTTCACTGGTTTTGGGGTGAAAGAGTAACAGACACAGCTACTTTCGCATTTATAACATTAGTTAGGATTAGGATATATAGTTAGTATTAGGATTAGGATTTGGATTGAAGTTAGGAGGCATTATACACACGCGAGCAATGAAAATGTTCCATCCCTGTGTTCCACCCACAAAATACCAAAACACAAAAACTTAAGACAGTATTTAACAGATGTTTAGCGCTGTCAAACGCCTACAAAATCTGTCAAATTTCGTTTTAAACACTAGCTAAACAGTGTTTAATGTTTTTTGTGGTAGCACAGAAATTACCTAGGTACCTAGTAAAAAAATTGTATACATAGGTATTTACTTTGACGACCGAATGGCGTAGTGGTTAGTGACCCTGACTACTGAGCCGAACGTCCTGGGTTCGATTCCCGGCTGGGGCAGATATTTGTTTAAAGACAGATATTTGTACTCGGGTCTTGGGTGTTTATATTTATATTTAGTATGTATCTATCTATGTATTTGTGTAGATATATCAGCTGTCCGACACCCATAACACAGGTTCTGCCTAGCTTGGGGTCGGATGGCCGTGTGTGAGATGTCCCCACATATTTATTATTATTATTATTATGTTGTGTCGTTACCGTCTCGGGACCATGGGGTCCCGGGCATTTGGAAGGCGTGCATGGGGCCGAAGCCAACATGTAGAGGCCCCTTTGACAACATTAATCTATATGAAATGTGACACCAACCGACGATTTTCCCTGTGCAGACTATAGAAGTAAACTCAAGGAAAATCCCCGGTTAGTGCAGGACTATTGTAGGATATGGAGAAAACTAATACAGGGTTATGGAAGGGGGTGCTAAATGGACTGGGTAACTGGGACTATGGAAGGACTATGGCCCCTGCCTGACCTATATGTTTCACACAAGGATAAAAAGGCAGGGGGTGACTCGCACACACATTAAATGGGCCCCCCAAAACAGTCGCTAGCACATTACAGTGACGTAGCAACAAGGGGGCAACATGGCATGAGGTGCTGAGGGTGGAGCGGTATACCAAGGCTCTCAGAGCAATCGCTAATGCCGGTCAAGACCCCTAGAAGCACTTACTGGATATACATCCTTCCTCCGAGCATTTCTGCTCTAGCGGTACATCACTCAAGCCAGCCAATGAGGTCAAGCAAGAGGTGGGAGATCCTGTTCCTCGTCAGTGTTCACTCTGGACAACCAATAAAGGCAAGCCAGAGATGAGGATCAGGGGTTCTCCCCGGCATCGGGTGGGTGGGGTCGCTAATGCCCAACAGCTCGCCACAAGCTGCCCTGCCGCATTATTATTATTATTATTATTATTTTATACACTAGCGAAGCGGTTAAATATAGGTAGTTTGAATTGACTTATAAGAATTCAGGAACAACATTTTCTACCATTATTTTGCATGGACTATAGCAAACGTCACAACAAAACATCCTTTATCCCTCAGACACTCAGAATAATAACAGTGCCTCGCTTCTTTATCCCCATTTCAATGTCTCCGCCTCGTCAACTCCCATAAACTAGGTTTAGTCAAGCACTAGAGACCTAACAAACACCACCATTGCCATCCTAGCAGTTTCCTCCCATAAATCTTAGAACTGCGTGGACCGTAATGTGATAGGTTTAAGGTGTATATTGCTGTGTTGTTTCCGTTGACTGTGACACTGAGAGCATCTCAAAGTCGTAGGAAACAGAGCGAGACGATGGTGTTACGAAACCGGACCTTAAGTGCTCGAGTGGTCCACTGCAGTCTGGCGGCTCACACGCGGCGGTTTTAAAAACGCTGAGTAAAATAATAAATTACAATAATTATCCACTCGCAAATAATGAAAAAGGTCCAGTTTCAATATCAGCAAATTACACGGAAATGGCTTGCTTAAAATTATGCCGTCTGCAAAATTAAAGTACATTTAACAGTGCACAAGTATATCACCAACTAAAAATATTGTTAATGTTATGTTAAAATTTTAGATTCAATGTTTTAAAAAATTAGGGCCCTTTGGTGTCGACATTTTGTAAGTGCAACTTCTTCATTGTTCCTGAGTACATTATATGGGGTCATTGACCTGTTCTCGGCTTGCTTACTGATAAAAAAAAATTGTAGATGGCGTTTCGTTTTTATTCTCAGCTTCCCAACCGCCAGTTTGTAGTCTTTAATACCAGTGTTTAGAGTGCATAGTCGATTATCTCGATGAACATTTGGATATCAAATGCTATTATTTGGACTTAAATACACCGTAATATAATAGAGAACTGGTGCAGTGCAGAGTAATTTGTTTTATAGCTTAATCTATCGTAATTAATATTAAGGAGAGGTTTGCAATAGTTTACTGAAAATGTGGCGTAGACCCTAGGTTCGAATCCCGCCCAACACAAGCTCGTCATTCTAATCAATATAAATTATTCCACGACTTTGAAATTTTATACAATTTACCTAGTATACATATAGTACCTAGACCTAGACTATCCACACCTACTAAAATAAAATTATACAAAATTTTTGGTGAAAAGTTTTAGATTAATTACCGTTTTCAGTTGCACTGTGCTATTTTATTTTTTACTCTCTTCACAGCCACATACAAACCAACATGATAAACTTATAACCTCAACATTAACAGTTAAATCAAACATGCAAAGTGCAAAATTTAACAAGAGACTATTCCATGCACTATACCTGAACTCCCATAGCAAAATACCCACAAAGAAAAACAAACAATTTGAACCCAACTAGGTACTACCAACTTAACAAAAAGAACAGTTTGATCCGCGAAGATTCAGATATTCCGACTTTCTGTCCCCTACATTACTACCTTCAAACTCTTATCCCTACGACTTAGGGGCTATTTTTCAGCAATTAGTAGGCTTGCAGGGGACAAGATAAACTGGATGGGTCGCTCGTGCTCTACCGGACATCGAACTCGGGACCGCTAGGAAGATCACAATTGAATCTACAGATCCGTTCAGATAGAGCACCGTATCTGGCGAAGAATGAGAAAAATCGATTAGGAGCCAAGAGCGAGTTGCTGGCGGTTGCAATGGTTCTGTAGTGAAAAAGTTAATTTCAAGTTATCTTTACACATATTGAAGTATATCGTTATAATTAATTAAGATACTATTATAGTAATTAAATCAGTTATTTTCTGTAGATTAAATTGTAGGCGAGGATGGTTAATTACACTCACGGGCAATGAAAAGGTTCCACTGAGAAAATCATCAAATTACTCCTCAACGGAAAAGGCTAGCTTAATGTCGCCTTCTGCAACATTGAAGTACATTGAACAGAGGTTCAGGATTCAGGATCAGGATTACCAACTAAAAACGGTAATATTTTATTCAATTTTTAAATTAAATGTTTGAAAAAATTGGGGTCGTTCGTTGTTGGCATTTTCTGAGTGAAACTTTTTCATTGCCCGTGAGTGTATTATGAAACAGCAAAAAAATCACGTATATTATATCCTTATGGTGAAAGATGATAGCTTTTTAACCGGGCACTTTTGAAGTTTCTAAATTTACTTTTTACCGGTTTCACAATTGGGTATAGCCAATTTGTCATTTCAGCAAATATACCTAAGCATGAAATTAAAGACAGTTGAACCCATTCAGTCAATGAAAGCGCTGTATGTCATGAATACAGAGTCACACTTAACTACAGCTTAACTTAAAATTCTCAAGTTAGAAACCGGGGATTTCAATCCTAAATACAAACAACAGTTCAGATTGATTGTTACTGAATTAGGTAGTATGAGAAAATGCTATTGTTTACCTTTATCTAGTGATTTGCCAAATAATCTGTTGTTAAGATTGGGTTTGAACAATACAATGGATACTTTGTGCATTTATAACGGTATAAAGTCATCTTTTTGAAGATTATCTTGATTAGATACAGTATTATTTGTTTTTTAAGGTCTCTGTTGCTGTAGGGGCAGCTGACTCGTCATATCTGACGGAGAACCGATCATATTCTTAGCGTGTCGGTGCCAAACACTAGAGTAATCATCTTAATCGAAGCATAATCCTAATCCTAACTATCCTAATCCTAATCCTAACTAATATTATAAATCCGAAAGTAACTGTGTCTGTCTGTCTGTCTGTCTGTCTGTCTGTTACTCTTTCACGCCAAAACTACTGAACGGATTTGAATGAAATTTGGTATACATACGGTCTAGACCCTGGGAAAGAACATAGGCTACTTTTATCCCGGAATTCCCACGGGAAAACTTTTTAAGGCGAAGCGAAGCGCGCGGGAACAGCTAGTTTTATTATAAAGTGAATAGTTATTCGTACAACGTCTATTCAGCTAATCGCAGCATTCCATACTCAAGTTCTCAAGTATCTTCTTCTTCTTTCTCCAGCTGGCGTCGGGCCTCCTCGTACTTCGGCGACAGGACACTCTATCCCGGGTTGTCGATGTGGTCAGGTGTTGGGCTTTCATCTGCTTCTCGATATTGGACCACAATGTTGATGGTGGTCGTCCTCTCCCTCTCGGTTAACTTGAGATATGGGACAACTCTCAGCACAAGCTTGTGTTAGGGGTCCACCAACCCGCACTAGGCCAGCGTGATGGGCCTTCCTTCATTGGAAGGAGACCCGTGCCCCAGCCGTGGGGAGTAGTGGGGACGTGATGAGTCGTGATGATGATGATGATGTGCATGCCTTTCTTTACCGCATAGACATCTTCCCGCCTCATAATCATAACATGTCTAAACCACCTCAGTCGGCTTTCCTTCAGCTTTCTACGATTAGTGCTACTTTAAAGGAACCTCTGTCATATTCAAACATAATCAAGTAACCTAATACCGTCGAAATCGTAGATCAAAACAAAAACATAATTGATAAGCCTATGGGAACGGAATAATACTCAATATTATACATACATGCACAACATAGGCGCATGTACTATACCTACGAACTGTTACATATACCGACATAGCCTTACATACCAAGGACAAAGTTATGAATAATATCTGTCCATAATTCAACACATAACAACTACGCTTTAGTCTTATTATCATAAACATAAGTGCTGTAACTGCATGACTAATTGTATTGTGTAAGACGCCTACTCATCCTTGCACTCGTGTTTATTCGCCCCGTTTCTGATTTGAGTAATTGTACTTAAGTCCTGCTTAATGTAAGCGCACACACGGCCATCCGACCCCAAACTAGGCAGCAGGTAATATACCCATATATATATACAGATATATATACACAGATACATGATAGATATATATTTATATCGCCTTCTGTACCCTAATTAAGTTACATTTTGTTAATTTTCTTATTCTGTTTTGGTGTACAATAAATCTACTGCAGATGCTACACTTCAATTAATTAGTACCGACCCCAAACTAGGCAGCAGGTAATATACCCATATATATATACAGATATATATACACAGATACATGATAGATATATATTTATATCGCCTTCTGTACCCTAATTAAGTTACATTTTGTTAATTTTCTTATTCTGTTTTGGTGTACAATAAATCTACTGCAGATGCTACACTTCAATTAATTAGTAAAATCGTAAAATTAATTAACAATCGTAAAAAAGTAATAACCATATTTTTAGACTTACAAAAGGCGTTCGACACAGTGCCCACGGCTGCTCTATTAAATAAACTCAGTGATATTGGCATCCGAGGATTGCAACTGGAGTTGTTCCGTTCATACCTCTCGGGCCGATCACAAAAAGTGAAAATTGGAGCTCATCTAAGTGATGAACTTAGTACCTCGTCTTGCCATGGAATTCCACAAGGTAGTATAGTCGGGCCTTTGCTCTTTTTAGTATTTATAAATGACCTATGTAACTTAAAAATTCAAAACACTTATATATCTTCTTACGCCGATGATACAGCTGTTCTTTTATACGCCGACTCGTGGCCAGAACTACAAGTCCACGCCCAAACTAGCTTTAATGTCGTCTTAAATTGGCTACAAACTAACTCGCTAACCCTTAACGCGTCCAAAACCAAATTTATCCCCTTTTCCGCCTCCTCAGTTAATCAACCTGATTCTTCCTTCTCCCTATATGCACACAAATGTTCAAATTTAAATGGATGTGACTGTCCCCAGATAGTCTCAAATACCTTGACGTAACCCTGAAACAATCAAATACCTTGGCGTAACCCTAGACAAACATCTAAAATTTAACACACACATTAATAATCTGTGCTCCAGAGTAAGAAAATTAATTTATGTATTTAAAACGCTACGGAAAATCGCAAATCCTCAAATTATTAAAAACACCTATCTTGCTTTATGTCAATCCATTTTAACATACTGCATAACTTGTTGGGGAGGTGCCGCGAAAACCATAATAAAACCACTAGAAATAGCACAACGCGCTATTTTGAAAGTGGCCACTAACCGCCCTATTCTATTCCCCACTCATAAGTTGTATGAACTCTGTAAAGTCTTATCTGTCCGCCAACTATTCATCTTTAATACGCTGACCCTACAACACCGACTTACACCTTTACATGCGATTCCATCTAATAAAAGACGTAAGGACAAAATCTGCACCATTCCATCTTCAAACCTAGCCTTCACTCAGCGACACAATTATTACCTGGGACCCTACCTCTACAATAAATTTAACAAAATTAAGTACTTCCACAATCTTTCTCTGCATGAATGCAAAAATATTATAACTGAATTACTCAGTAAATTGACATACGATGAGACTGAAAACTTCATGATCGCGGTAACATAACATACATACTCATACATACATACCTACATACACACACACACACACACACACACACACACACACATACACACAAACACACACACACACACACATAAACATATATAATATTATATTAATAAGATTAAAATGTAAATGTTATTTGTCACTAAATTTTTACTAGTTATTTACAATAACTGTACTTAAAGTAATCAATTTTTTTTTTGTTTTTTCAACACTGTACCAAAACTATTTATGTCAGGGGCCTGCTTCTCACTAATACAGGCTATTCTATAGCCTAGCTATGAGAGCAGACGCTTCGGCAACAGTCTACCAATGATGTATTTTCATCCAAATCCTAGCCATAAGAACTTTACTATAATCACTTTACTTCGAATAAATAAAATTTATTATTATTATTATTAAAGTGTATTCTATCTATTTATCTATCTATTTATAACACCCAAGCTCCGAGCACAAATAAAGCTATCTTTAAAAACATTACCCTCCTTCGGCAGTCGGGTAAGAAAACTATCCTTACCGTTGTCAGGGTCAATATATCCACTTGACTACACCATTCGGTCATCAATTCACGTCACCCCAGCAATAACCTTCTGAAATTGAAACTCAATAGAAACTACTTTTGATGATGCCAAAAAATAGTCGTGAAATAGTCATATTTGCTTAAAAAATAGTCGTATCATACTTTCGGAGTTACTTACTAAACTCTATCATACTATACACCGTGTCATAGTAAACTCATGGTCTTCTAGTGGGGTAAGTACTAGGAACCCAGAGGCCTTGAAGAGAGAAAGAACAATCAAATACCACCCATAGTTCTATTCAAATTAACAATTTACATTCATAAACAAAAACTTACAATTACTGGCTACTGTAGCTATACAAAATTAACCGCCTGCAAACAAAAATAGTCAATTAATGATAGGTAAAATATTTGGCAACTTAGTACTAGGTTCTTTGATAAAGAATAAACGAACAAGATAGAGCGTCGGTGCAAAAGAAAAGTCTCGAAACAACACACCGCTTATACCACTGAGCTCTTATTTTGAATTACTTTGTTCAGTTAGAGGATTTTTGACTTTATTCATTGGTATAGTGGTTGTTATTAGATTGAACTAAGAACGTTTATCTCAATTTGACAGCATTTATTTCTCAATTTAATTATGTAGCTGTATAAGTACTTATATAATATTCATGCGGCAGCTTTGTTTTTGTATGTGATACTCTATCTTGTTCGTTTATTGTTTATCAAAGACATGGTGTGTAAGAGCTAATAATAAATCGCTTGTATGGTCGATAGCTATTCAGGAGTAAGTGTAATCTACAGTGATGTAACTATCAAATGTGTTAGACGCATTGGGAGTTACGATTGAACCCATTTTATTTTTATTTTAGCAACATGACCAAATATTGCTATCCGGTTGGTTCCTATCGACCTTCGTTAGACTTCTGTTACCTCTAAATTACTTATCAGTAATATGCACTTATTAACTAACTAAAATCAAATAAAAAATTATGAAGTTTTGATGGACTTTAAAGGAGGGAAAGACTTGAAAAAAATAGTCCCAGTGTGATAGGTATATTTAATAATTATGTTTATCTAGGAAAGCTGAAGAATAAACATTAAAAAAATTGTTATTTGGAGTTACAGTTACATTAATTGCGTAGGTTCTTACGAGTCCAAACCCAAATATTGATAAAAATCTCTTGACACTGTTTAATTTATGTGTTCCATAATTTAAATACGAGTAATACATTGTGATTTATGAGGTGTTTTGACCTTAATAAATGCATAAAACAGCATCTTGATTTACTTGCCCCCTATCATACCCAAATCCTAATCCTAACTAATATTATAAATGCGAAAGTAGCTGTGTCTGTCTGTCTGTTACTCTTTCACGCCAAAACTACTGAACGGATTTGAATGAAATTTGATTTGATTTGGTATACATACGGTCTAGACCCTGGGAAAGAACATAGGCTACTTTTTATCCCGGAATTCCCACGGGAAAACTTTTTAAGGCGAAGCGAAGCGCGCGGGAACAGCTAGTTAATTATACAATCTGTGTCACCAGAGTGCCCTCGCCAAGTCAAGCATATTCTATTCTATTCTGGGAGTTAGCAAATTTTCATAAATTCCATTCTTACATTTTATGATCATTACACCCACATTACACTATAGATTTCAGAATGCAACCCGCCAATTTGGTCCTAAATAAATAAATACCTCGAACTTACACAACGCTCCGCGCCCACTAGAGTCAGGTCAAAGCATTGATAATAATTTGCCTAGCAACGCCAACCGGGAACATTATTATCAAACCTTCTGAACGTACATCACAACTTTCACTAAACAACCAAACGAAAGCCTACTTTAAACCCTAGAGCTTAGAAGAGAAAATTTCACAGCCAAAAGCTATCAGAAAATCATGATTCCTTATTGAAATAGATCAAAAAGGTCGTATATCTCGACACTGGCTGGTTTTAAAGGGTGCGGTTCGAATTTTCAAATTTGGAATCATTTATTTTGTGTCGTCAGGTTGGCAGATAATATGTCTACGTTACGTTCTAGTGGAGATTTAGAATAGAATAGAATACTCTTTATTTTGTACCATTAAAGACAACATTACAATTCACAACTTATATATAAAATAGTACAAAAAAGGCGCCCTTATTGTTTAAAGCAATCTCTACCAGACAACCTTTAATTTAACTGATTTTGTACCTTCATTCAGTAATTGTCCTATCGTTTGCATTTTGCATGTGCTACGGTTGCCCTATTTACTTCAATTTACTATTGTCTATGTAATAATATGCTTATAGGAACCAACTTAACCAATAAAATCGCTTACGTTAAAGACACCTGACTCGTCCATTCTAACCTGATCTCTGATTATAGACAGATACTCCCCGAATCAGAACAAAGACAGAGGTAAATTTAAAGTGGTCGGTAAGTTAATACGGCATATCTTAGAATATTGCGTGTCATAACTAATCATTTGTTTTAGTGCGCAGGTATTGTTGTTTACCTACTAACATGTTACATGCTCTGATAATTTTATGTGTGAAGAGATAATATGTGGAAGTTTGTTTAGAAAACCAGCTATCAAGATGAAAATAATAATACCTACTTTAATCTTCTTAGTGCCAATCTCTCCATATTCGGTTATTTAACCAACAGGGATTGATTTATAAATTAAACGTCATCTCCACTCCATATAAGATTCATGACAGATATGTCAAAAGTCAACCACTACTCCCTGCTGGTTATGCTCTAACCGATTATGGAGAAATTGGCACTTAGCGTGTCGGTGACAAATAAAAGCTGATCTAGCGTTTATCACCGTGGTTAAAGGAGGAAATTAGCCAGTCAGATTAGAGTGAGGCTCCATGGGGTATGTCTTAAAAATATCGACGCAACGCAGGGCAACGAGTAATGGGGCCTCGCCCTTAGATGTCAGTAGACTGCTCTGGGTCGTCGCTCGTGGGACGCCCTCCTGCCCGCTGGACTGACGACCTTAGGCGGGTAGTCGGTAGTGGTTGGATGAGGAAGGCCGAGGACCGAGTGTTGTGGCGCTCCTTGGGAGAGGCCTATGTCCAGCAGTGGATGATTATTGGCTGATGAAGTTGGCTGAAGAATGTAATTTAAAAATTTAACATTTAGTGTTGGCATTTTGTAAATGGAACTTTTTCATCGAGTTTATTATTGATTAGGATAAGTAACCGGCATTAATTTTGAATTGTTCTGGTTTTCGTTATTTCTGTGTTTAAAATATAAACTTACCCGACAAACTTAAACTTTTATAACCCTTAAACTTCTCTGACAGAGAACAAACAAAACAGTTCAATAGCTAAAGCATACAGTAACTTTTTTATGAAAAAGGGGGTTAAGTTAGAAGAAAATAAATAAGTTTACCGTTATGTTATATTGATACGTTTTAGCTATCGCCGCTAGAATCACTTAGCGGTAACGTGAAAATGTTTTATACTCACACATCGGTGGCAAGACTATAAAATTAACTTTGTTATGTAACTTACTGTTTGTTTATGGTTCTTTGTTGCATGTGGCGGTGTTAGCACATTATAACATAAAGTAATGCAAACACTCATGCCTGTAATTTTATATGGGCAAGGCTTAGTTTTCACGTAACATGTACAATGTTGAACGGCTGAGTGGTGTAGTGGTTAGTGACCCTGACTGCTATGCCGAAGGTCCCGGGTTCGATTCCCGGCTGGGGCAGATATTTGTTTAAAGACAGATATTTGTACTCGGGTCTTGGGTGATGATATTATTTATATTTAGTATTTAAGTATATCTATCTATGTAGGTATGTATCTATCACCTATTTGTGTAGATATATCAGCTGTCCGACACCCATAACACAGGTTCTGCCTAGCTTGGGTCGAATGGCCGTGTGTGAGGTGTCCCCAGATATGTATTTATTAATTTTATGTATGTACCAATATATATATATATATATATATATATATATTGGTATATTATAAGTTTAACGTGTCTGTGACGGCTGAACCGATTTACGATTTGTTTTTTTCGCTCATAGCTAGTGTTACCCCGCGTGTTCTTAACTATATTATATCAAAATCGGTTCAGCCATTCTAAAATTATGCCACTTTTAGTGTTTTTCACGGGGTTTTCAACGTTGGTTAGGTCGTTAACGGAAACTTTTATATAGTATTTAGAGCATAAATTTTACATTAGAATGTTTGGAATTCAAGTGGAGTCCAGTTTTAATGGACAAGTGCCGGTGGGCGGCGGCGGCGGCGGCGGTAGTTTGAGATTTCCGCGGATAAAGCGCGTGCGATATCGCGCTCGAGGTATAGCAGAGGTGCAGTCACGCTACCCATGACTATAAAATTTAAAAATGAAATAGAAATCTAAATATTATAAAATTAATTTAAAGTTTAAATAAAAGTTTTAAAACTATAGCGATGCTACTTCAAAAGTAACTTTGTGGAAAACAGCAAACACAAAACTGAAACACTTATACCTGGTTTCACGGGGAAAGACATCTGACAGAACCCTTACTAGATTCGAATAAGGGTAGTTTTTGATTGTATCAGATGTCTTTCCCCATGAAATGGAATATACGCTACTGAAGTTCAGCTTCCGTATCACCACCGACACATAAGCACCGTCACTCGCCTGTCAAACACCTGTCATGTACATACAAGTTACGACCGATTTGACAAATAACCAATGCTCCATATTACTGGATCTGCCTAGGTTGGGGTCGGATGGCCGTGTGAGAGATGTCCCCACATATTATTATTATTATTATTATTTTCGATCGGTAATGGTGCTGGAAATTCCGAAGTACCAAACTCCGGAACCGTTTTGATATCAATGAAGAAAATGGCAGTGTATCTGATAAAATTCGCGTGTTAGTTATCACGAAATCCATCGGGGAATGTCCATTATTAGTACTGTTACTTCCATTGAAGTTATATTATTACTTATAGCAATCCTAAAATAAACTTAGGTACTTACAAACATAAAACATTAAGGTACAATAAAATTTATAACCATACTTACTGGTTATTTCACAACTGAGAGTCTCTAGTCAAGGTAAGCGTCCACCTATCGGTTTTGTTCGTATCGTATCAAACGGATTGTCATAAATGTATGTAGAAACGGCGTCGACAATGCCGATGAAATGGACGCACTTGTGTAAATTTATGTAAAAAAGAATACTGAATGCGATACGTATAATGCCGAAAGATGGATGGAAATTGCTTCTTGGCAATAAGCCCGCCTTAGTATATACTACTTTTTAAGTCCATTTTTGTAAATATGTTTTTTTTTGTATAAAATAAAAATGGATTACCTTGAAGCAGAACTTATGCGGCGCTGTAATTGGCCAAAAACATTTAGTATGAAGAGGATGCAAGAGACCGTATTCTGTAGCTGAATAAGGTTTCAGTTCATGCTTATGTAGATTAATTCAAATAAAAAAACTGGGCTAGAAATATATGTTTTGAAAATTGCAATTATATTAATTTATTCGGTCCGAAAAAAACTACTGCTTACCCGCTATACCGCCCGCCATAGATCTTGTGCCAGACTAGGTCCTAACGTTATTTAGAAGATTTCCAAAATAGATTATATTTACAAACAACAGCCTTAAGGTAACTAAGGAAAAGCGCTTATTAATTTAAAATTTTATCTCGATTTTAAGTTAAGTACTTATTAAGTATCTAGATGCAATTTGCGAACGGTATATTAAGTATTGCGATGACTTAAATTGATTAACATGAGCTTAACAGCTGTAAAAGTTGTATAGTGGAAAACATAGTAACTTCTAAAGGGTCTTGTTGAACAAATTATAATTTAGAGTTTCACTATAATACCAAAAAAAACTTTAAACACTGTTTAGTGTTTAAATCGAATTTTGATAGATTTTGTAGGCGTTTGACACCGCTAAACGTCTGTTAAATACTTTCTAAATGTTTGTGGTAAGACCCTCACATTTTATCTGGAAGTGAGTTAGCCTACCTATTTATGATTTCGAATTGACAAGCGATTGTTCGTGTTAAATGCGGTAGGGAAAGTAAGTACCAATTTCTCCATAGTCGGTTATCTAACCGACAGGGATTGATTTATAAATTAAACGTCATCTCCATTCCATATAAAATAAATGACAGATGTGTCAAAAGTCAACCACTACGCCCTGGTTATGCTCTAACCAACTATGGAGAAATTGGCACTAAGGATAGGTACTGACTCAGCGACCAAAGGTCTAATGTCACATATACATTACCTACTATCTATTATGTGTTAGACACATATGTATAACTAGCTGTTCCCGCGAGCTTCGCTTCGCCTCAAAAAGTTTTCCCGTGGGAATTCCGGGATAAAAAGTAGCCTATGTTCTTTCTCAGGGTCTAGACCATATGTATACCAATTATCATTCAAGTCCGTTCAGTAGTTTTGGCGAGAAACAGTAACAGACAAGACAGGCACAGTTATATACTTTCGCATTTATAATATTAGTTAGGATAGTAACCAAGGGACCTCATAAATGTAACAAAGTACTTACCTATCCCTCGCACTAGCTTCGCTCCATCATAAGTAACAATGTTATAATGCCATGTTACAAAGTTTAACGTATAAGTACGTCATAACATAACGTAAGGCATGTTTTATACGTTGCGTTGTTAATAAATTTCCACGCAAGTATAACGTGCTCCTACAAAACCGGGTGTGACGGAAGCATATGATTGATTTTGCATGTAGCTCAGCGCTTCATCAAATAAAACATCTGAAACAAGAACAAACTTCTAACAAACAAAATTCTAATGTAATAAAGGTTTTGACAGATTTATTAATTATGATGACCGAATGGTGTAGTGGTTAGTGATCTGACTACTGAGCCGATGGTCCCGGGTTCGATTCCCGGCTGGGGCAGATATTTGTTTAAACACAGATATTTGTTCTCGGGTCTTGGATGTGCCCGAAAAATGGCAATAGGCCCGCCCCCTATTACATTGGGACTAACATAACACTCTGGCGAAAAGTGGGTGCAGCAATGCACCTCTGCCTACCCCGCAAGGGAGTACATCAGTACAAGGCGTGTGTGCGTGTTTTTTTTTTTTTATTAATTATGAAACGGTCACTAGATTCAAGACTCTACAAAGTACAGACAGAGGTAAAAAAAACCTGACCCGTCTCAGTTAGCATTGTGACTCTAGGGTGGTGTGGTGGTATGGGTGGTCAGGTTTCTTTGCCGCTGTCTGTACTGTGTAGAGTGTAGATTGTAGAGTCTTGAATTAAATTTTTTTCTTTTTCTTTTGTCAGTAAATTTTATTGTAGTTAACTCATGTAAAATCATTAAATAACTTTAAATTCGCTAAGTTAATTTAGGGAAACCTGTAATTTGCCTTACTATTAACTTTAAGCTGTGTGAAATTTATTATTGTTACGCTGTTGGTATCCTGAATAAACACATATAAATACATATAAATTTCAGATAGCTTTAAGAAGAAGCCTTAAGAAACAAAATATTTATTTTTCACTGAGACGACAACATAACAGTCACTTTGCAGTCAAGTTGAACGCTTCAATGCACAAATTAAGAGCATCACATTGGCCTAAAACGGACACCGAACATGCGCGTTGGCGGGTTAACCCGTCAGTGCATAGGAGGGTTACTCTATACTGACGAAAAACGAGCAAACAGTTACAGTGATAACTTGTATGAGTGCGTGCGTGATCAAATCCGCATGCTGTTAAAAACAGCCTTATAGAACGAGATAAGAGGGCCTATCACAGGCTTACGTAACAATTCGATACAACACACACATATGGAACTAACAAATGTCACTTTTGGAACTAACTAATTTGCCTCACATTTTGACAGTGACAGTTGACGATACGCAACGTAAACGGAGGAGGAGAAACTTAGTTTTTCGACATATTCTGTACCACCACAAAAAACTTTAAACACTGTTTAATAAGTGTTTAAAACGAAATCTGACAGATTTTGTAGGCGTTTGACAGTTCTAAACAACTGTTAAATACTGTAAGTTTTTGTGGTAAGGCCCCTAGAGTTCCCTGCGGGTTAACCCGTCAGTGCCGGGGCGGGGGCCGACGTCCTTCGACAAGGTCGCTGCGCCGACGGGTTAGGTTTTTTTTTAACCCATAAAAATTGCCGTAAACGACCGACAGCGGCCGAGGTAGACCCATGAAACGATTAGAGGGTTGGTTGTTGTTGTTTTTTTTTGTTAAGTTCTTGTCTTCGGGTGCTATGGAATTTTTATATTTAAAAAGTAGGTATTAAGTATATTTTTTATATTGGGCCTACCAAAGAATACTTGTTGCTTTTTATCTTTTGTATAAGTACCTAGTTAAGCATATGTTTTTTACAAGATGGCAAACTCTAGTGTGCTAATTAATCATCACAATATATTGTTACAGTTACAACAGTTACACTATTATTATAGACTTATTTATTGAAAACCAATTATAATTAAATTCATCACCTCAACCGCGGTGAACCATTTCGTTGACAGATTACAATAAGCTTCTTGAGGTAACACAAGCACTTAAAAAATCGTCATCAAGAAAAAAAACCCGTTCCAAATCACCACCACAGCATTAGAAACGTAATTGCAAAACAATTGATCACAATCGGTACGGATCCTCGCTCAGTACACTTAATTTTTTCCGTCGATATTAGCTGCATTTCACAATCCAATCATTTCTGCTGTTACTTGTAATCGTGACGTAATAAAATTTTATTTCCTCTGTTCCTCGACATCAGTCTATAGTCACTATAATACGGCCAGTGAGAGTGGATGGGCATCTCGGCCTCGAGTGCGAGTATTTTCACCTATCGAGAAGTGAAATCGAAACGCAAATTTATATAGCGCGGGAGACACGCCACCTAGAGGTAAGCTGTACTAGCTCCGCGCCATACAAATCTGCGTTTTCCGATTTCACTTCTCGATAGGTGAAAAAACTCGCACTCAGTACTCTGTAGCTCTGTAGTCTACACTTTTTGTACCAGCCGGGGTAATAACCGCATTATTCCTCACTCATCTTTCGAATCCCACTTCTTTTCCGTGGGTTTAAAGTCGTGAATTGTTCGCTTGGTGTGTCTTTAACACAGGACCTATCTGTCTAGAGAGGTTGTAAAAAACTGAGCCCTCGGGTCCACGGGGCCGCGCGGCGTGCGCAGGGTTAGAGTATCGACCTTAAATTGCGTCACAGTTTTAGGGTTATTCTGTAGAAATGCTAGGTTCTTTTTATACATTTAATAGAAATACGTTACAGTTAACGTGATGATAGAATACATATTGTGTATGATGATACACATGAGGAGCGGTGGTAGCTCAGTCGGGTAAGCGCCCGCTTCTCACGCAAGAGATGCGGGTTCGAATCCCGGCGCTGACATGTGCCAATGAGTTCTTTTAACTTAAGTACAATGTATACCATCGCTCTTACGGTGAAGGAAAACATCGTGAGGAAACCTGCATGTCTTGATTTAGCACATCTAGATATGTGAACCCACCAACCCGCAGTGGACCAGCGTGGTGGGAAATGGTCCAAGCTTAGGAAGGCAGTTTAGACCTTGGGGATATGCACAAAGGTTCCACTCGAGAGAGCCAGGTGCAGGTACTTACACGCCCACAGAGAATAGAATAGAATAGTGTATGATGATTTGATGATAGACTGCAGTGACAAAATATGAAGGTACTGCATTGTCTTTCTCATTATTTTTTGCTTACCTAAATGAAAAAGCATAATATATAGGTACCTAGTTTGTAAAATTTGTAAATTATGTTTAAAGATCCTGTAGATTAACTGAAACTTTATAGGTAAATATTTATTTTGTAGCTTATTAATTTAAACGGTTATAGTAACCCATAAACATGTTTTAATGTCAATAAAACAGTTGCGACCTTTTCTTTATTCTTACAGCTGATAGACACTTTCATGCTACCCTATAGATAGACAACTTAATTAAAACAGTTTCCCATTATTGATCAACCGAACAGTTTAATTCTGTAACCGACAATTCATGTTATAGTTAAGTTAATATCCTCTTATACCTACCAACATTATGCCTCAGCTGTTTGTGAGTTTGACAATATAATTATAAGTACTACAGTCTTATTGGCAATGAAACCAAAGGGGTCAAGTTTATTTTCATCCGACTGTACAAAAGTATAAAGCAACTTATGAAGCTTACTGTACCCAACGAATGAGTTAATGTAGAGAAAACATGCTGAAACCTCTTCCTTTTATACCACAACCTCTGTTATACAATAATATACATGCAGGTTGTCCCAAAAGTTAACGTCATGCCTTGGAGGGCTGATGGTCACTCCTGCCTGAGCTGGAATACCCTCCAAGTCATGACGTTGACTTTTGAGTCACCTGTATCCTGTATGTATATTATAACTGTATATGCTCCTATTTCCAATCTCGTCACATATTACTTCTATCACCAACCAACAAATAAAATTTCCTCTCCTTTTCCTTCTAGGTTGGTTCTCAGCATGTGGGTGCCGTGGGGGCGCGCTGGCCAGCCCTCGGGGCTCCATCGCGGCGCTGGTGCGAGCCCGAGCTTACGCCCTTGTGTCTCCACGAGCGATATCGGCGTACCGAGCACGGCCAGCGACGGGTAAGCTCTTGCATTCTTTGCGCTCCTGGTACTTTCATAGCACAGTTCGGATATCCTGGATTCACGCCAAGGTCAGGGAGAGCGTAACTACGCCCTAGTCCACGGGCGATATTAGCGTAGGGAGCGCGGCTGGCGACGGATAAGCTCTTGCATTCTTTGCGCTCCTGGTACTATCGTAGCAGAAGGGATATTTTACCTAGTGGATTCTCACGGGAAAACCTTTTAAAACGATGATGATGATGACGATATGGTATGGAACTTCGTTATACTTACCTACTTCTCATTAAATGGTAGTTATTAGCAGGAGTCTTTGTAGAGGTCAAATTTTCCCAAAAAAGAAGTGAAATGAAAGCCTAGCGAAATCGAGTGTCTCAAATTTCCATCTCCCCTTTCTTCACTCTCTATTCTATAATATTCTCAGGGGGGTGAAGGTGAAACACCTGTACGTGGCTCTCTCGAGTGGAACCTTTGTACATATCCCCTTATTTCAGCTCAGCCAGCCTAGCTCCCGTGTAAACTGGAGCAGCAAGCCTGGATGTTGCAAAAGCTGAGGTAGGCGCGCTGTATGTCCAAGAATAGATGATCCTCCACCCCCACTAACCCACACCTCACCCCCACAGACACAGGGCGAGTGGGGGCGCAGTACGAGCGCGCGGTCTCCCGGCCCGGGACCCCGCTGCGGCTGGCCGGAGTCTTCGCTGACGGCAGCAAGGCACGGGCCCCGAAGTACGCCCAGCTCATCGACCCGCAAGGAAGTGTGAGTAGATGGCGCTAGATGGCGCTGTTTCCGTCTCTATATTTTCTATACGCGAAAGTAACTGTGTCTGTCTGTCTGTCTGTTACGCTTTCACGCCAAAATTACTGAACGGATTTGAATGAAATTTGGTATACATATGGTCTAGACCCTGAGAAAGAACATGGGCTACTTTTTATCCCGGAATTCCCACGGGAAACTTTTTAGGGTTACATATTTTGTGTAAAATCTACGGTAAAGACGATCTAATCCGGTAGCAACCAATATCCTTAAAACGTTTAATTTCAGTAATTGTTCTGAGAAACCTTTAGCAACCATTTGTCTACTAAAAGCTTCCCTCGAGGCCGTTATTATTCTGAGGTTTCACTGTACATAATAATCGCATAGGCTATAGCTTGGCTATAGTGAGTGCCTCGGCCGTCGCGCACATAATTAAGGGCTCATTATGCCATAAACAAAAGACGGGTGCGTCATTTTCGCATGCGTCCGCGCAGCCTAGCTAGGGTTGCCACTAATATAAATATAGAATGATAGGTATCTTTTTTTTTAACTATCCAGCATGCATGGATATCAAACCCACGGTATTCTTGGACACTGTCCTTAGTGTCATAGTGAACAAAATAAATCACGAAAACTTCAATATCAACTGAGGAGTATAAGAAAGACTAATTTATTAATTATTTCATCAATCTATGACCTTAATAGAGTTTCCAACCGTGTTTTGCAAAAATACTGATCACTTTTTTTTCATTTGCGTAACCAAATTTTCCTTTCTGAAAGTCTGTTTTTTAATCTCAGACACTAAATTGACAGATTCTGAACGGTACATCAACAGTCGATTGTCCAAGTGTGTCAATTGTGTGCAAGTGATACTATTGGCGGAACAATCGACTTTTAACGCACCGTTCAGAATCTGTCAATTTAGTAAGTATCTGAGATTAAAAAACAGACTTTACACAACCCTAGAGTATCGTCCTAGCAACACAGTCCAGACAGGACAGTGCCCTCTCTCCGACACATGACCATAGATTATAGAACCTCTTATCCACCCTTATTTCTGAGGTAGAAGGCAGAATTTCCTTTGCACCGACTGCATAGCGTTTTGCAGGACATTACTGCTAGCGGCTGTCAAGATTAGGGTTACTTTATATTGGCGAAAAAAGAACGAACGAGAGCTGTCGTGCAATCGGCACGTTTAATACAACGAGATAGAGTCGTGGCTCGCGCAGTAGCGCTCCGAAACTTAGTTTTTCGTTATATAGAGTGGCCTGTACCTAATACAAATACAAATACAAATACAAATACAAATAGTTTATTTACCAGATCAGATATATACATTGGAATAAACAAAAATCTTAAGTAAAAAATCACAACAATAATCGTGGGGAATTTACTCCAGAGGTAATTACTTTTGAACTCTGCACTAGGCGAACCTGTATCGCAGAGATCGTTTTCCATATCTCGAGTGCCATGGACGGAGCGGGCGGTCATAAGCGGTGGCGATTGTCTTGAGTATTAATAATTAAAAGGATGGGTGTTAGAAAATATAACTAATATTTTTAGTACTACATAAATTAATTATAAAAAGTAATAAAAATAAATATAGAATATATAAGTGTACATGCATTACCCTTACACGACTTGATTTAAAATACGTTCGGTTTCGTCATAAGTGAGACTTAGCAGATAAACGTGGACTATACTTTTGATTTCCCTTGTAGTTTTATTTTTGAGGTTACATACCTTACACATTTTATTATAGATATACGGGTGGAGAAAACTAGAATGCCTTTGAGCAAATGCTGTATTTGTTGGGTTAAGTGGTGCTTTGTACACTCGTCTCGACTTCAACTCAGGTAGATCTTCAGATACCATGAGAGCTTTATGGACGGTTATTGTAGCCATTTCAACGTAAATTTTTCGCACAGTTAGTAATTGAAGTTCGTTGAACAGACTGTTAGTTGGGTGTCGACGTTTTTTCCCTAACATGACTTTTAGCACAGATCTTTGGGCTCTTTCTATCTCAATTAAAATTGTTTTGGCAGCACCTCCCCATATTGGCAGACAGTAGCGTAAGATGGGCTGACAAATGGATACATATATCTGTTTTAAAAGACCTATATCCGCACTGTATCGAAGAGCCTTAAAGAAGTGTATCAGTTTACGAACTTTGGCAGAAATCTTCTTAATATGGTCTCTAAACGTCATTTTCTCATCGAGGTGAACACCCAGGTACTTAATAGAGTTTGTTCGTTCTATTGTAGGGCACGAGCAAGAGTTATCGTTGTTTAAAGGATCCTGGCCGCAGCTGTGAACAACGATTCCTGGAGATTCTTTTGGTTCGGAAGCTTTTGTTTTATGAAACGCAAGGTATTTTGTTTTTTCAGTGTTGAGTGTAAGAAGGTTCCTTCGTAGCCAGACTCCCAGTGCTGTTATACCTAGTTCCGCTTTTTGAAAGACCTCACTCCAGGAATTGTCATTAAAAATGATTGCCGTGTCGTCAGCGTAGCAGTAAAAGTCGGCATTTTGAATTCTTGTCGAGGAGATGTCATTCAGATAGATAAGGAAGAGCGAGGGGCCTAGGATACTGCCTTGGGGTACTCCGTATTTGATTTGTTTTTGTGAGCTTATGTTATTGCCAATCTTAACACATTGACTTCTGTTGGTTAGATATGTTTCGAACCATTTCAGAGCAATACCTATGACTATCGTTCAAGGAAAGTGCTTTTTTATTTTATATATTGAGCTGTAACTTAGAGAAGGTTGTTGAGATATTAGGAACGTCATTCTGTAGTGTATTTTATCCAGGGTTATTGGTAAGTAGACCTGATCCTTTCAGGAGGTGACAGAGGAAGGCATTTCCAGACGATTAAACCCTATAATGCATTATCCGAAACTTAACCATTTCTAAGATATTTAATATTTAAGTTTTTTTTTTAATTTTTTGCCAAAATTTTATGTTTAAAACCGAAAATAAAAAAAACTAGCTATATTTCAATAATTTTTTTGGTTGTTTTGCAAAAGTAACACCTTAATAAAGTAATTATAATAATCAAAAGTTCATTATTTGACTTAAATTAGACAGAATACCTCAAAAGAGTCAATCATTTTTTTTAAATATTTAAAACGTAAAAACAAATAAGTTAAATTTAAAAGGATGTCATATTATGACAATTTTTTGTGCACTTTAGCTTAAAAACATGGTAAACTCGAACAAATCGACTAACGAACGAACGAGAATCGTCACGAAATCGCTTACTAAAAATAACGCTTAATACATATACATTATAAATATGCACTCACGACTGTAATCCCCGAAGGGGTAGTCAGAGGTGGCTCACAAGCGAGCCACCCACTTTTCGCAGCACATTTGTACTTCACGTGATAGACTTCACCATATCGCCGTTTTGGAATAAGTACAATGCACTTAGGATACACATCTAGAATCTAGATGTGCAGGTTTCCTCACGATGTTTTCCATCACCGTAAGAGCACGTGGTATAATTGTAGTTAAACTCCTTAATTGAAAACAAAATTGAAAGAATTCATTGGTACAGGCCAGGATTTGAACCCACGGCCTCTTGATTGAGAGGACGAGGCCTTATCCATTACGCCACAACGGCTCAGCTATTAGAAATACGTGAATAAAAATATCATAAAACAAAAACAATCATCTAATATCCTTGAACACAAGACTCCATCAGATAACCCATAAAAAACCGTGGTTTTTTTTATATACTTAAGTTCCTTCTGTGAAAATTTATTTAAACTACGATCAACTGTTTTTTTTTTATTATATAAAGGCAATTTAAATTCAGGGCCCGTAGTATTTATAGTCACGTCGCCCCCATAGACTGGGGGGTGACTCTACCTGTACAAAAAAGGAACGAACCAAACGACGACCGAATGGCGTAGTGGTTAGTGACCTGACTACTGAGCCGATGGTCCCGGGTTCGATTCCCGGCTGGGGCAGATATTTGTTTAAAGACAGATATTTGTACTCGGGTCTTGGGTGTTGATATTTATATTTAGTATCTATCTATCTATGTATTTGTGTAGATATATCAGCTGTCCGACACCCATAACACAGGTTCTGCCTAGCTTGGGGTCGGATAGCCGTGTGTGAGATGTCCCCACATATTTATTTATTTATTTTATTTATTTAAACCTTTCATGCAATCCGTGTGTTAAAAGCTACGAGACAAGAGTCGTGGTTAGCGCAGTAACGCATCGAAATTTCCTTTTTCGTAAGATAGAGTGACCCCGCTGGCCTAATTCTTGCACCCATACTCGGCATTCGACTCACGATTATCAACTCTATATCGAGTTGGACGACATTCGTGATTGTAATGTCGCACCTTTAGTACAATATCGACTCCACTAAAAATTTTGGGATTTCGACTTTTTGAGCTAGACTGGACCAGACCAGACAGTGGACCAGAGCGGCACAGGACCTGAAGAATTGGCGTACAAATAAGGAGGCCTATACCCAAATGTGGGCGATAGAAGGGTGATGATGATGATGATGAGTTAGACTGACTGGGTCTCAGAAGGTTAAGTCGGCTCAAAAAGCTCAAAAAGTCGAAATCCCAATATTATGAGTTGAGTCGATATTGTACTAAAGGTGCGATGTATCCTGAAGTTATTGTGGGTGCAAGACTAGCTTTTCAGTCTATTAGGTCGTTAGCCATGGGATTTTGTATTTAGTAAGTGTACCTAATATTAATTTATTTGCCGCTAGTCGGCAGTGGCTGGATGAGGTTAAATAACTGAGGTACTTAATTAAATGTGAAGCTTTTCGCTCAAGACAAAGACCGCATATTGTTTTTAGCTTTAAAAATCCAAAAAGAAACATTAAAATCAACATGACATTTATTTAGGTATAGTGCCACAAACTTATCTGTTCCGGTGAGAGTGAACTAAATTGATAAATATCTCATTACTTACTAATTAATTGTATATTGATATGGATTAGATGGGTTTATTAAAACGTCAAGGGCAAATTACCACTACGGGCAAACTTAAAATCTTATAAAATTAAGAAATATTAGACATTTACTTGAACTGTCACCGGAACAGATAAGTTTGTGGCACTATAATATATTTGACACAATGCAGTGTCAAAGACTCAAAGTCAATTCATTTTTTCTCTACGAGTCAATTTCAGTGCAGTCAATTTAATTTTACTTCAAAAACAATAATTTCTACAGCATCCGAATTCCCTACAATACCATACACAGGGTAATGGATCAACCAACCAACCAACCAACCGTGGAATCAGACACAACCTTGATAACGCCACTCGAATTCCAACCTTACGACTGGATGACAGAAGCTAAAATATACAACAAGAACTTCTCCCTCATACCCTCCAAATGGCTCCTAGATAACGCTGATATCCTAGTACTTTTGTTTACCGCGAGGAACGTGGACAAGAACGGAGTACTAGGGGAATTCTTTGAATACTACGAAAGTGCTAAACAAGTGAATGTACCAATAGAGGTTATCTACATACCTATGGACGAGGAAAAGGAAGATTTCCTCGCGAGCTTCCAAGACCAAGCTAATTGGTTCACACTACTGTTTGACGATCCTGAAATCCTGGTACTTAAGCACATGTACGGTATCAGTTGTATTCCCTACATCATTGTCACAGACACATCTGGCAATGTGATAAGCTATAACGGCATACAAAATTTGGAGCAGTACAAGAAGAATGCAATTTTAAGCTGGTTGCCCACTTCCAATGGTAATTTGAAAGAGCGTGTGTTCAAAGATGATGTGGCCATGTATGGCGATATTTGGGCTTACAAAGATACTAGCCCAAGACTGAATGCCAAAGAGAAAAAGGAGGAAAAGATAAAAAGAGCCAAGAATATACTATCCACTAGGATGACAAGTCGTAGCGATAAAGTCCCTTCAAAGTATTCTGAATTTTTTAACGCTTTGAGAGGACCTAGCAATGTCCAAGAGGGTGGCTGCTACAGTCAATATAGTGCTTCTAAGCAACTTGAGAATGAGAATCATTAAACATAGCTAGTGCTACTGTCATAGGCAAATTTTGTTTTTATGTTTCTTTTGACAAATTTTTTAAAATATCTAGATTAGTATTTTTTCAATATTTCTGAAAAGACGTAAAACTGCTTATATGACTGTACCTATCTCCACGATACGGACCCATTTTTCCATCGTTCACGATTTTGTGTATATAGAGGTAGGTACTTACACCTAGCGACACCTCTTGTCGAGTAGTACAACTAAAATATAATTAAAGTACAATGACATAAAAAAGTGAATAAATATCTCTTTTTGTTTTTTTTAATAACAATTAATAATAATAATAAATATGTACCTTTGCCTATCTACTGACTTTTTACTTTACTATACGGTAAGGAATGATTCAGCGATGGCTTTAAATTCTCGGCGCGTCGCGAGTACCAACAAAGGAGATGGTGCGTGTTGCTGAATGTTTTAAAACAAAATGAGTCGTTAAAATGGCGCTAAGTGAGTTAGTACTTGCCGCGCGAATAGTGAAGCTCATTATTATGTGGGGTCCTTGGCCGTGATCGCCTTTCTTCTGGGTCGATGACTGTTTCAGTAAACTTTGAATAATAATAATTAATTTATCTACAGTAACTTTTCTTCTTGGCTCATCTTTGCTACTCCTACTGGAATGGTAAGCTGCAATTAAGTATACAAAGTATCTGAGTTAGTAGATATTAAGAGTGGAAAATTAAATTGCCAGATACTTTTGCCAGGTGCAAAATATCATAAAACTAGATACTACAGTTGAAACCTAGGTACTTTATAGGTCTCTACATATGCGTGTTAAAAAAATTGATACCTGGCTAAGCGACCACCTATAAAGTTATTTCTAACCCACAAAGTTGTTTACTTATATGTTATATATCATCTTCAACTCAATAGTAACCTAGGTGGCAACAGTTGGTTTCATGTTAAAATAACGGCCAGTTGCAAAACATCTCCGTCAGTCAGGTAGGTAAATGAATGAATCAAGGTATGGAAATAAGATGTGTTTCCGAAATGAAACAGACAAAGAAGGGGAATTAGGCCGCTGGCTATTGTACTTACATTGATTTCAACAGAACTGTGAGAAAAACCAAGAAATTCAACCTTTACCTATCTGAATTCCAAAATGGCTCTATTATTTGTTAGTAGCGGGTTTATATAAGGTAACAGCGTACCTGCTATTGCGAGAGTGCATTGCTTCTATTTCATACTAGAATCTGCTTATTGGTAGCATTAGCTTACAATAACAGATCATCGGA
The DNA here is from genome assembly GCF_932276165.1 of Plutella xylostella. Classification (NCBI taxonomy): domain Eukaryota; kingdom Metazoa; phylum Arthropoda; class Insecta; order Lepidoptera; family Plutellidae; genus Plutella; species Plutella xylostella. The sequence continues at coordinate 6,573,799 of NC_064000.1, read as the reverse complement.
TAAATCGTGCATAACTAAATAGGGGTATCCAAATATAGGCATAAGAAGGCACTTAGGTTACACGTAGAAATTACCTTCATAACAATTTTTGTAAGCGCTACAAAAGGAGAGCAATAGAACAACACTTATTTTGGTGACTACTTCATAAATATGTACCTACTCTACCTAGATTTAGGTACAAATAGATTGTTATGTTCTATCATTAATCTTACCAGAAATGCAGATTTTCTTGATATTGTACGTAACATGCAAATTTTAGCGCAGAACGCAAATCATGTGAAAACTTTAATATTTTTATCACTGAGGCACGTATCTAGTATCTATCTAGGTACCTAATAACAGATATTACTATGAGATGATGAAATTTATAAATTCGTTAACATTAGTCCGACAAGGTTCCTTTGCAATAGCAATTTACGGGGCTCATACAACCTAAACTCTACGTAACTAACTACCCCAATCTCCAATTCCAGGAGCTGTTCGTGCCCCTAAACACGAAGGGCGAGCTATACGAAGTCTGTCCCGAGGAGCTGTCGCCAGCGGAGTGGGGCGCGGCGGAGGCGGCGGCGCCCCCGGAGGCAGAGACACGTGCCCACCGCCTGCCGCACCTGCTGGGGCTGTGGCGTCTGCCGCAGCGAGTGAGGCTGATCGCCGGCACCGTGCCTATTGAGATGGCGCATGACGTTGGAGGTTGGTGGATGTTGTTTGGAATTTGTATCGTTATTCCAATACGGACATTATACAAGAAGTTTTTTTTTGGATAGTGACGGTATTGGAATAAGGGTGCGATATGTGTGGTTAAGTGGCTGCTAAGTTGGGAGTGAGCTAGAAGTAGCCGTTCTGGTTAGTTCTTCATAATAATTGGTACCTTTTCATTCTACATATTCTATCTCAAAGAAACATTTTTCCCACACTAAAACTTCCTGGTTAAAGCGTAGTTCATCAACCCAGCTCTGCTTATTTACCTTTTTTGAACACTATGTAGATTAATTGGTATCACAGCTACCAAGTATCTCTGTAAATAATATTTAATAAGTACATAATTAAACCGTCCCCTTCCGAATTGCAGACGACCTCCTACTGCGAGCGGCGGTGACGGAACCAGTCCTCGTCATGTGCACGCTGGCGGAGCCCGGCGCGCCCGGCAGCCCGGCCAAGGACCCGCGTCTGCACAAGGAGGCCCTGCAGCTGCTGCCCCTCAACACGCACCTCCGCGTCCGCCGCACCCAGCTCGGCTTCGACAGCGAGAAGAGAATGTTCCTCTCCTCCCGCCTGCAGAAAGCTCTCACCTTCTGTCAACTCAATGTTGACAACTGGATCAGGCAGATCTCCTACGCCAACACCTCCACCCTCGGGAAAGCCAAAACCGCCGAAGATCTTATAAGAGAAGACCACGAACCTGTCAAGTTTGAAAAGGAACGCAAGTTCACCCTGCAGGGACTTAAGATAGATACGTCTCGGCTGTTTGGGAAGAGCGAGAGGGTTCTGAAGGATATGCCAGATGAAACTGAAGGCTCTATCATATTTTTAAGTAAAAACGAACTCGAACACATGAATTACGACGTCTACAGCGACGATGAAGCGAAGGAAGATAAGCACGAAGAGGAAAAAGTTAAGAATGAAGACCAGGAGCAGTTTTCTAACGATAAAATGCACGTCTTCAGGGAAGATTCCAGTCATCCAAAAAGAAACAAGTGGTTTAAGAATTTGAAACTGCTCAAGAGCACTGAAAAATTAACGGAAGAGAAACTTACGGTGATTGAGAATAGTGAAAAGTACAGAGACATAAAGGATCCATTTGACCCATTAGGTGAAAAACATAGTTCTATAGAAAGGTACCAAGATATGGCTAAACTTATTGAAGACAGATTTGGAGCTTCAAGGAAGAATGATGGGACAGCTGAAAAAAGTCATTCTTACAAAAGCTTGACGACATCTTCCTCGGAAATGGGAACAAGCCACTGCAGTTCTAATCCTAAGAAACAAGTTTTGACTAAATCTGTGTCGGTGCAAACTGGGATACCCGATAGTCCGTACACTGAAGATAGTGGGATCAATATGAAACATGGACGCAAAAACCTAAGTGTTGACCAGATAAACTACTGCGGCTCCATGGAAAGTGACTCAAGCTCAGGCAGGAAACTGAAGTCCCTTGACGAAAATATGTTAAAGAAATCTGCTGCCAGCAAGTCCTCTACAAATCTTGAAAGGAGACAGAGGATACAACCCGACCTTATACCGGAAAAGGGAATGGTCAAATCTGAATCATACAATCAAATTCAAAGTTGTGAAGAAATTAACATGTTTGGAGTTGGTTCTATGTACAACGATAGTGATTTTGAAATTAACTACAAACAACATTCATATATTACTGAGAAATTGTGTTCAGAGTTTCATGTTAAGACTAAAAAGGTCTTAAGTAAGTCTACATCAAACCTTCTTCATCCAAAGAGACCAACAGAAAAGAAAGATGCTAGTAATAGCAACAGTATGCCTACAAAAACAGAGCGAGGTAATGATGTTGATAAACTTATGAACTTCAGAAAGAAAATCGACAAACCCCGAGCACCCACCCCTAAATCTGAATTAGAAGAAGAAGAATTGACTGCAGTTGATATTTCAGAGGAAGAACCACAAATCCAAGTGAAGCTGAGAAGGTCTATATCATCAATTCAGAAGCGTAAACTGCCAGTCATTGAAGATTTACCATACGGTCAAGTTGCTGACGCAGTACATGTAGAAGAGGAGAAAGAAGTAGATTCAGATTCGAGTTCCGATAACATTTATGCAGAAATATGCACTCCTAATGGAAACAAGACTAGTGATGAAGAACATTACGATAGTACTGCAGATGTACTAGCCAATGACCCTGTGATTTCTAACGTTAAAAAAGAAGTAATTATAAGGAATGACGAAAGAGCTAAGCAAATGATAGAGAATCAAGAAAATCCCTTCAGACACATTGAGGTCGTTGTTATAGAAAAGACAACCGACTTTAATTTAGACAATTCAAGTGTTACAAGCGATGAGCTAGATGATCTAGGAGGGAGTAAAAACGATGTATCCATAGCCATAGATTCGTGGGAGCGGGACAAAAACGTTGTAAATAGCCCTGATTCTAAAATTCATGCTATTAGGCTAGAAATTACCAGTAGCATGGACGATTACCCTAGTGTCAATGATAGCAAGAGTCAAAGTCTAGAAAGCAGGGAGGTTAGATTAGCAAAAGACAATTCCTTAAGTTTTAGTAATAGCATACATTTGAATGGTACATATCCCAACGAGGCCATCTATGATACTTTAAAGTAATTATAATTAGTAGGTATCTAAGTGTAAAAAATAGTAATTTCACACAATTATTTGCACGTACCGGAGCGGAGACCTACCATAGATACTAGCTAGGTACGAACGAAATTGTGAAAAGAAAAAAATGTCATATACCTAATAATGTTTAAAGTAATATAAATGTTAATTGGAAAGGTTATACCACCACCAGCACCTAGGTATTCAGTATTTTTATTACTTTATAAAAAAATAAACAAGGCACTTTATCACAATAGGTACTTATTAAATTTATCTAGGTAGGTACTTACCTACAGTTTAATTTTAAATGGTTTAAATTCAATAGGTAGGTATCGATTTTAAACTCTGTGTATGTCGCAGGCATCTGGTTTAATCTCCTGTTTGATTGAACCACTAGCCCGTTCATTGGATGACGCTACTCAGTTGAATGACTAAAGAACAACTCGTCAAGTGGTTGACTGTAACGTCCAACGTCTTGACTGAACGTTATTCAGCGAAGTCGTTAAATGGGATATAGTATAGCAACTTTTTATTGTCTAGTTAGGATGAACATGACCAGACAAGAGTCAACAAATAGACTATGTTACAAAGCTCTCATCTCACAAATTAACTAAACAATAACAATAAACGTAAGTACCTTGATATTGTTGTTCATAATTATCCAGTTTCAGCACATTTTTTCTTTGAAACTATCCGCCGGCGGTGTAATAATAGGTAAACCCATGTTGTCACACTATTTTAACATAAATAACACACTTTAAAGCTAATTTATTTGCAAAAAATAACAATACAAGTGCTTTTTGTGTCAGCTGTTCGCTGTAAGACGCCATATTTGTTTTATTCACCACCTGACTGATTTTAAGTCCGCTAACTAGTTGGACGTTTTGTGATGCTTGTACAATCAATGTTCGGCCTAGTCATACAACTGAATAGCGTCATACAATGAACGGGCTAGCGGTTCAATAAAATAGGAGATTAAGACCTGGTTTCTCATGATTCTGTTAGTTACAGTCTCAATAGCGGATTTGCTGACGACGCGTTTAAGGATTAATACCCTTGTTTGGTTAAATAAATTGGATGAGTCCCATGACGAAAATCTAACAGACCATTCATAAATCAAGCATTATGTGAATCATTCACTCACACTTCATTCAATATTCTGTCATATTCATTGAAATTGGTGTCTATGTCTCTATAATGTCAAACAACCTCAAACAACCAAACTTTTTGGTTTTGAGGTTGCCATGGTTACTATTTCTATCGAGTTTGTTTTTTGACATCCGTAATTGAAAATAATATCATTACGCCATGCCCTTTGAAAAACAATACAACGAACTAGATGGAGTGTCAGTGCAAAAGAAAGGACTCAACAAATAACACCTCAATTTCTAAGTAAGGTCTTATTTTAAAATAGTTTGATAGAAGATTTTTCACTTAATTCAATAGTTCTCATTAAGTCATTAGGTTTAACTTCTTATATCTACCTCTGTGGTCTAGTGGTAGAAGCTCAGCTTCATCACCCAGGGATCCCAGGTTCGATTTCCAGGTAGGGCCATTAATTTGTGTTTCTATATTGCGGTTCCAAGTTAGGTTAGGACATTAAATTAAAACTTTTATCTCGGTTTGACATTATATAAAACCCAGACAGTATTTCGCTTCATTTTTTGTCACACAACATCTAGTTCGTATATTGTTTATCAAAGGCTCTGTTCATTTTTCCATCTTGAATCTTGACAGAATGAGTGACAAGTAAACAACCCGTTGCCTGGTTACCGGTCTTAACCAAGTCTTAGCGGAACCCCACAGCAGCAATCAAGTTTATCACCCGATCAAGGGAGTTAACCCCGTGATTTAGCATGGTGGGACACTCACTAACTTTAACGGTCCAAAATGTAACCAAACCGAGGTATTTTTAACCTAACCGAATGGTGTGAAATTAGGCCTAAACCAGATGCCTGCGACATGTATCCCAGGTTTCTAGCACTTATTTTTTTTTATAGACTGTAATTTTTATGGCTTTATTACAATATGACACTCCACCTATCAGTGTGTCATGTTAGTGCATAATGTTCAACTGTTCATATAAAACTAATGAAGATCCAGTGATAAATTTTACCCAATCAGAAAACCAACCAATCACAGGACACCTTTGGGTTTGATTATGTATTATGATTTTATACAAACTCCCAGTTTTGAAATATTTATGTATGTATAGTTATAATAGTATAATTAAATTAAAAAAAAAACAACCACTTTTGTCTGTGAAAGTACCCGCACAAAATAATTACTTATCTACATGAATTAAAAAATGTTTATGGTGCTATTAGGGTGCTCAATTTGTTAGATTAGGTCAAATTTAAATTAAGTAAATACCTACTTAAGTTTATACACATATCACATGACAATTTGTAAATGTTTTGTATCATATAGAGTTAATGTTGTAACATAAAACCTTATTTTGTAAGTGAAAAGCTCTCAAAACTGTATTTTTATTAACATTTCAATGTAAGAATCAGTATGTATTTGAATAAAACTTGATTTACACACGTGTAATTAAATAATTTTATTTCAATCCGTTTCTACTCAACAACAGATGGCGCTGTTCATAAAGCTAGCGCTATTAATGTCAAAAATAACATTCGCTGTACTAAGCCTACCTAAGCCCACTCATCGCATCATAGATGATTTCAGATAGCATGCTGAGAGCCAAATCCAAGTTAGGGTGAAGCCCCATTGTTGTTTTGCGTCGTCCCAGTCATAAAAAAATTATGACGACGCAACGCAACAATGGGGCTTCCTGGCTCTCAACAACGGTTGGTTGGGATTGGTAACGTAGCGTAGTCGAAAGAGATTATAAAAACAAGATTAAATGATAAATATACTGTATTTAAATAAAACAAGTACATTTACAATTAAAACATTCGTCACCGACAAATAATTTCCTAGCTGAAAAATAATGGCGCGGAAAAGATAATTTCATTTACGTTAAAATTCATACAAAATGAACATTAATGAACAAAAACACAGGTAGTTGTGCGTCTTTTAAATCATACATTTACAGTAACACATGGAGGAATGAATTTTTACAATAATAAATAAATATACTAAATGCTTACGCATGCGATCTCCTTATTATATAAATTTCCATTTAATTTACAATATACAAGAATATAAATATGCGAAGGATTGAGATTATTTTTAAAAAGGGGACTGAAAAACAGGTCATTCACGGAAACATTTCACTAAATGACTGCTCTTGAAATTTCAGCTATTTGCACATTTTCTATAGAGAGGTTTTAAAACTGACAGACAAGAAATAAATAGGATAACATTAAAAATAAATCATTTGTTTGAAACTTCTCACCATTAGGATGGAAAGCATTAAAGAAAATTGTTATTACAACGGTATTACTTGTCTATGGCATAGAGAAAATATTACTGCTCATAAATTTAATCACCATAAAATGTAGCCGTCAACGCCATCTAGTGAGAACAGCGTAAACTTCCACGACACTAACGCCATCTAGGAGACGCTTCGCTTCGTTTTCTTGAGATTTTTGTCGGCAGTAGTATTTTGTCTATGTCTACGGTCAGTCAGGGAGGGTCATCACAGAGGATTGTAAGGCCTGGTTTAGGCTAGTCTTATCGACTGTATAATTTGGAACACCGCAGAGCCGCACACGACGAAAATGAAGAGTGCTAGTAACCACGGCGCCACTGGGTACTGGTCTTCCTTTTCCTAGAAAGAAAAAACACACATGGATTAGTACTTAAGAATTTATTTGGATTTTATTGGAGTAGCCGATAATCAGCATGCGGAGAGTTTTTACATTGTCGTTAGCTGGACAATTATTCCTCCCCTAGTTGACTATGGCTTACTTTGGGTTGATAAGCCATGGAGCAAGTAAGTAATGACATAATTTCCATGATTAATTTGGAAACAACCAGCAATAAACTTGGTAACCTGTGTCAGATGAAATTTTGGTAATACTGCATGTTTCCACAAGTGTTCCATCTGTTTCTTTATTTATCTGTACTATAGTATAGATTTGAAATAATACCTTGGTGGTCTTTGGGACATTCCCTCGCTGGGTTATGTTTTTGCTGGCGATCTCGTTGGCAATACGCATCCTCTGTTTCGGTGCCATTTTGATATTTTCTTGGATTACTTGTCCTGGAATAAAGTAAAATTGTTTTTAAAATAAATTGCAGCTGCAATATTGTGACCAGAACCAAAGTCTCAAAGGAATAAGTTCTGTTTTGAAAGTTGAAAATCAAATTAGATAATTTACTCTTTAGGTAATTGTCATAATAGATTACCAATAATTGATAATGATAATTCATTACTTATCATTATTATTAATGCCCTACTTTCTGTTATTACGCACTACTAAAGGTAAGGCAATTAAAATGTTTTGGCCACCTGGTTTTATAATTTAATAAAACCTACTATGAATGCAAGTCCCACATAGCCAACGTGTTGAGATAATACCATTGTGAGCAGTTATTTTGTAATACATTGAAAAGAAAGGTCAAAATGTTGATTGATAATGTTGAACTTAATCATTACTGTCTGTTATCTCTTTATGTATAACAAACTTTGTCTCACATTGAACTATTTAATCTTTTGTATAATATTTATTGATTGAATTGGATAGTAGGTAGATCTAAACTATAAATTGGGAGGGCCATAATATGTGAATATGTATTACCTGACTATGATTAACAGACAACATATTGCTATTTATTACGCCTTACATTACATCATAAAAACAACTTTGTACTAGCATTTTCATACCTAATTTTATAAGGGAATCTTCAAATTTACTTACTATGTTTCTAGTACAAAACATGAGCTAGGATTCCAACAATATTTTAGTACTTTACGGTCAAAAAAGTGAATTGTTTGATTAGGCATAATTTATTTTAGGAATTAAGGTACTTGATATTTGCAGACTTACATAATTTCATTGCTAAAGGCATAAACCGGGTTAACGTTATGGCTGAACAGCATCAATCTGTGTAATCCACGAGATAAAGTAAAAGTGAAAGTATACCTAGTCATATTGACCTAAATTCACTGTAAATTATTAGAAATCTGTCGCCAGATTAGTATTTATCTATTACTGCACATTGATGTGATTAAATCTTTCATTTTTATAATATAATTTTACATCAAAAACACATTTAACACTGAATGTGATAAATTTTTTTATTTTTTTTTTATTAATATTGAACTTAAAATTCCACATTTCTGATGATAGATTTAATGAATATGACAAAGCAAAGTCATGATGGAAAATGTACGTTTAAGTAATTAAAGGATTGAAAATGGTACAATGCTATTTATCCTAACTTAAAATGATGAACTTATGAAAAACTATGGCAAAGAATAAACCGCAGTATCCAGTAGTAAAATAATTATAGATTAGAGGTTGCTGAGTTGTCATATATCTACTACAATACAACAAACAATTGATCTGAGTTACATGGTACCAATTTTATGCACATTCATCAAGTTGTATTTAAAAATTGGAACACATTGTGATAATGAAGATAAACCCTTGCTGAAAACATTGGTGTATGACTGAGGCACTTACCCACCTATTGTTTTCACGGAATATGATATTTTCACGATTTAATTGCAATTACACTAGCAATAAACCACACATACACTATAATTTTAAGAAAACTTCGTCGTGCAAGTTAAGAACACTATTGTAGCTAAGACATCTAGATTTTGGTTCTACCGAATATCCCAATTAATAAAACGCTTAGGTCTAGAGATAAATGTACAGGAAATAGTTAGTACTTACAGTTGTTTCCTAAAATTAAAGGCTGAGAAGCCGATCACGTACAAGCAGACTTGACACGTATGTAAAAATGAAATTTGTTTTTTGAAAGAAAAGTGACAACACAACACGCACGTCGCGCAAAATAGTGATGGGACACTGAATCGAATTAAATCGATCTCATTCATAGATTCAATCATATTTTAAATTATATTAGGTGAACTTTAAAGATAAAACACCAGATTTAAATCAAATTGAAATGTGAATAAGTCTAGATGTATATAAGCATCTTATTTCCACAAAACCTGTTGTTTTAACGTAGTCATAAACATAATCATATGATCACACATGATTCTTTAATACGCACAACACTAACGTAATACCATAGATAAGCGTATGTATTTGCGTTCTTTAACTTCAACGTTAAAAATATTAATTAATTTATTAAAATAATCTGGTACCAAATTGTTTAAATAAATTTGGTTTATGAAAATAAAAATTAACATGGGAAATTTTGATATACCTATTCATATTTTTTTCATCATCATCAACACTACTCGCCGCTAGATGGCATTATTTCTTATAATGGAAGGTTTATTTTGAATTCAAATTTTTATTATTAGGTACTTTTCAAAACTCTTAATTATCGCTAAAACTTAAAGTATATTACCTTGTTGTATGTATGTATGAAAAGTTGATGATATACCTAACTACCCAATGACAAAGGAATAAAGAGAGGACCTGGCATAAAAATCGGTACTTAAAAATATATCGTCGTCTCTTTTTAACTTATTGGTGTTATCCTACGTAAAAAAAGGACAACAGTAGTTTTGTCTTTGCCTAAAATTACAACATTGCGACCGGTCGCCATGTTGATTGACATCCAAACACAAGGTACTTCAGCTGTCAAACAATTTGTTTGTTTAAATTTTTCAAGAAAAAAGCCGCCATTTTAATTGACACCAAAGTTTAGGTAGGCGCATTTTTTTCGTGGATATGCCATGTCCTCTCTTTATTCCTTTGTCAATGTAACTACCGCCCCACACTACACAAGGCCATAGACTAATACGAGTTTTTTTTAAATAATGTCATACTACTCGCCGCTAGGTGGCATTATTTCACATTTCAAAAATGTAGAGTAGTCAATGCTCGTGAACATTCGCTGTTTTTATGATTATTTTTACTTTTTTTAGAAGCAAATCTTAAAGTTTACTTTTATTATTTATCGAAACTCTATATAAATGCTGACCCTACTTACCTTACCATACCCTTACACATAAGTAATAATTTTTGGCTATTTTTGTAACCAAACAACCGTGGACCAGCGTGGTGAGAAATGGTCCAAGCTTAAGAAGGGGAGTTTATACACAAAGGTTCCATTCAGAGCGAACAATAATGGTCACGCAATCGACACACTTAATACAACGAAATAGAGCCGTAGTTAGTTAGCGCAGTGCAAGCAGTAGCGCTAACCACGACTCTAGGTATCTCGTACGGTTACAGAGCTACTTACACCCCTTCAAAAAGTATCTACCTATACATAGAACACAGGATGGAATTTGAATTAGATACTAGTTAGGACTAACTAGAAAACATAAGTTCTGTTTACAAGCGTTTTTTCCCAAACCAATTTTCAAAAACTACCCGCTAATTATACAGGTTGATAGGTAAGTCGATGTTTTGTGTTCGTTTAAAAGGTGATAGAGGGAGGCATTTCCATTTCATTGAACCCTATAAAGCGCCTTATTCAAAACTTAACAATTTCTGAGATATTTGAGTATTTTTTTTAGTTTTTTCAAAAAATTCTATTAGTAATAAACAACTTGTACTGACCTACTCCTACTACTCGTTGCTATCTTGTCACTGACACGATAAGAAGAGACTTCAATGTTTTGCTCTAATGCTTTTGTCTCTAACTGCAATATAAAAACAGGAAACATAACTGATAAAGTCTTGTTTCAAGTCAGCGCTAAATCCATACATGTATTTATTTGTATTGAAATTACTCATCCTAGATTGAAAGATTTCGATGAAGTAGTATTATCTACATTGATAAAAGGCCGTATTGATAACAAGCCATAATATCATGCGATATCAGATAGACTTATTAATACCGAGACTTATGTTGTGTGAGGAGTTTTAAAAGTGATTAAGTGAAGTGTATTTTTTAATTATAAATACATACTGGTTCTAATAATGGCCAGAGGAAAGCCAAGCAATGAAGAAGCCGATAATGGAAGTATTTCAGAAGAAGATACCGATCAAGCTTTGACGCCAAATGATGAAGCTACTGAAGGGAACAAACACTTAGTGAATGATGCTTTTGTGTCTCACGCACCTCATTACAAATATGTAGAACCCACCGATTTTGCGGTAGCGTCATGTTCAAATATACAATCAGCCGAATCACACAAGGTAAATAACTATTCAAGAGCAGCTAAATCGCATCCTCTCGTAGAAATAATGGATCTCTTAGAGGAAAGCAACCCAGGTTACACGGACACCGACCAATCCATATACAATCAAATTCGGAAGTTAGCACAAGACGGTATTTTGAGTTCTTTGCTTAGGAATAAGGATATTAAAGGTATAGAAGAACTTCGACCACATGCATCTGGTAGTAAATTAGATGTTCCTTCAACACTTTATAATACCAGAGCGTTACCAAAAGATGCCGAATCATACAGACTGGAAAAATTCGAGAAAAACGCTATGCTTATAATCAATCAGATAAAAATAAAAGGCTACAAGCATCCAAGACATGGGTCAAGGCAGGATGGCAGGGACTTGAGGACCACTTTTGAAAAATTCGGTTTCAAAGTTGAAGAGAAATTTGACTTGGATAAAGCATCCGTTGAGAGTGAATTGAAAGAATGTAAGTAAATACAAAATTTGTACAAAGATTTTGCTAGAACTAGTGATTTACAATCTCAAGGTATTAAGAAATTTTAAACTTTAAATATTCAATTTATTTATTACAGTCAGCGAGAAGGATTTTACGGATTACGGTTGTTTGGCAGTGGTAGTTCTAACCCATGGCTCAGACATGGGAAGGTTGAAAACCAGTGACAATAAGGTGATCTACGAAGCGGAAATCATCCAGTACTTCAGTAATCGAAATCCGACTCTGGTCACCAAACCAATACTCTTTATCATTCAGGTAAAAATATAGGTACTTTGTTATTACTTTTACGTGCCTCCATATCTAAATAGTCTAAAATAGGCTACCGCTATAGATATAAAAGTAGTTTTATAAAAAGCCAGGTTATTTTTCTGTGGTAGCTGATGTGAAACATCGACATCTTTTAGACGATGCTCCTTAGGAGAAGTTGATTTTTAATGAATTGGGTTCTTTTTTGACCTATTACGAACATTATTTTAAATTGAAATTTCAGGCATGTCGTGGCACGAAGATGTCGGAGGCAATCTTTGCTGGGAGGGTGTCAGAAATGACCAAAGACGCTGATGAAGAGGAGATTGTTCCTTACACCGTCCCAGCAGAGTCTGACATGCTTGTACTGCACAGCTCTTATGTTGGAAAGCTTTCCATCAGGTAAGCTGTTTCTTCTACTTGGCGAAAGGAAAAGTTACAGTGTAATTAGCTGTTACGAATTTTGTACTGTGCATGCTTGAAAGCAAACAAGTAGGATAGAGACCATGGTGACTCCTTGTGTATGAGACCAATACCTTCTTGCAACAAAGTTAATAAGTGTAGGTACTATTGTTTGCAAGTTTTCGAAAACTGTTTTTATAATGATAAAAGATGTAAGATGAAAATCTACGTTACACATTCCTACATCAAAAATCCACCCGTGAACTCGTCTACCGTTCCCTAGTTCTTCGCCAAATGTGACCCTGATCAGCCCACTGTCACTGAAGCTTACATTTTCTACAGCTAAGTATCTTTTATTATTACAGACATGAGCTGGAAGGCACTTGGTTCATACAAACCCTTTGCAAGAAAATCAACGCCATGGCTTCAACTCACCACTTAGAGGAGATAATGCTGGCAGTGAAGAGAGAAGTGGCCATAGACAAGAACTTCGAAGAATACAACCGGAGTACTGACTCGTACGAAATAAACAAGCAAATGCCCACAGTCACTTCCACTCTCATAAGGAAGCTGTATTTGAGGAAAGTCGCTTCTGACACAAACCATGCCGACGGCGAAGTATCGAATATTTTCACACAAAGCTCAATCCAACAATTTTCACCATGTGCGTGCTACTTGGACGTTTTCTTGTATCTGAAGTCTTGCATCAGATATTATGTGGAAGAAAACCAAGATGACTACGAGGCTAAATCATTTTTGGACGTAGCTGAATCATTCAGTGACGGTGAGGAGTTCCATCAAGCTAAACTAAACATGGCTAGAGTTATAAGGAATCATCTAATGAAGGCAGCTAAGGATGAAGGGTATTATAAGTTTTTGTACTTGTTTATGGATCCCGCGGTAGAAGAGTAGGGTGAGTATGGCAACAGTGGGTCAATGTTATTTGAGAGCCCCACGACGCACGCTTTTTTATTATTTAAACTTACAAACATTAGAATGCCATACTAATAAAGATTGTCGGGTAGAGATTGCTTTAAGCAACAAGACCACATTTTGTACAATTTTATCTATACGTTGTCATAAAATAAAGAGAAAATCAGCAGCCACCAAAATTGCGCTCGCACAATCTCTCCTTCTCCCTATTCTTGATTATGCCGACTATCTTGATTTAACTGAAGAGCAATTAAATAAACTTGAGAGACTTCAAAATGTCTGTATACGGTTCATATATGGATTACGCAAATATGACCATGTTTCTGAATTTCGTCGTAAACTCAAGTGGCTCCCTATTCGCCTTCGCCGGAATACACATATTCTCTCTCTGCTTTATTCGATACTGTTTAATCCGTCTTCACCTTCATACCTTAAGGAACGTTTCGAGTTTCGCTTCACGACACACAATAAAAATCTACGTTCCACTGAAAATCTTCGTATAAATATTCCGCCCCATACAACTTCTTTTTACTCCTACTCTTTTACAGTCCAAGCCATCCAACTATGGAACGCTCTCCCTTTAAATATAAGGCAAGCACCATCTCCTGCGTCTTTTAAACGTATGATCAAAAGTCATTATCTTGAAGAACAAGTTGAGTCTTAGTTAAATTTTTTTTTTTTTTTAGTTATTTAAATTGTCAGAGCTAATATATATTTATAATATATATTATTTTATTTAATTATTGTTATATATTTATTTATGTATGTATTTATAATTATATATGTATTTTATATGTTCAATAATTTTGTTTGTTTTTAGTTGTTAATTTCGTAATTATTAAGTACACCTAAGTGCCCTTTTCCAATGTTTAATTTTTTATCTATAACGGTTGTCTGGAAGAGATCGCTCTTAGCGATAAGACCGCCATTTGTGCATGTATGTTAATTAAGTTAAATTTAAGTTATGTTTCATGGTGTGCAAATAAAGATTATTATTATTATTATTATTATTAAAATCCTAATATACTAATATATCAGTTTTTACTGAAATAATAAACTTCTAGGTATAGTTCTTTTGAAGTTATAAAGTTTAAAAGGAAGGGAGCAGGGATTGCAATCCGGTCCGGTGGATCCGGTTTACCTTTCGTTTTGATTAGTGAATTTTATAAAATCGGAAAGAAGATGTTATTCAGAATGGAGTCACACCCTTTCGTCTTATGGCTAATTTTTCAATAGTCAGATAAATGTTATCTGAGGAATAAAATTGTTACTGTCATTGCCTGATACAAACATTCCGACAGAATTATTCCCCAGATTACTTTTATTTTACCATTGAAAAATAGAATAGGATAGAATAGAATAGGTACTATTTTTGCAACATCCTGTACAAAACGCATGAATAGTAAAGGGAAAGTCTCTATTCCATAATGTTTTCCTACCAAAACAATAATTTTCCTTTAATCAATATGTAAAGTACCTACCTATATTTTTTTATTGATTTATTATTTTATACATTATTATAATTATAGCCACCCGATAATAAAACAAAACTTTGTAGTTTCACTACTCAATACTAGATGACGCTGAAATCCCATTTCGTGATGAAATTTTTCAGAATGAGCTGACCAACGCTGCTGTATCAGTTTTGAGGAAAAGTATTTTAAACAGAAGTCTGGAACCCTTTTTCTAATTGGCGTCTCTAGTTAGATACCTTTGTTATCCCCATACTAAATTAATTATTCATTAGGTATGTGTGCACCAGCCTTAAGTCTGATTTTTTATCTCAAATACCTACTAAAATGACATCCCGCCACTACTGCCAGTTTCAATAAATCTATCTTTCCATAGCTGACTGTTACTTTCATACTATTTATGCTACTTCTTCTGTGTCAAAATCTTATGATAGTAACTATCAGCTATCGGTACCTAGATAGAGTATTGAAACTGGCAGTAAGTGACGTATCGTTCTATTGGCGAGAAAATCGACTGTTGATGAACCGTTCAGAATCTGTCAATTTAGTATCTGAGATTAAAAAACAGACCATAGCTATCTTCTTTGATGTGACAAACACTAGACCTATAGTTCTCTATTTCATACGAGGACTCAGCGGTATGATATCTCTATTTTTATGTTATATAGGGACTTATTGTAACCTACTTTAAGCCTTAGGTATAAAATAAAAATCCCTGGCCTGACATTTAGATCAAGAATCCCTAGGTATAGCTATCTTAAATAAATCTACTATTTTTGACCATACCTACCTAGGACCAATTCCTATCACATTCAATAACAGTCACAAAAATAAATATCCAGGCAATTCTATGACAGAGCTAACAATAAAATCGTTAAAACCCAATAAAATAGACAGAGATGAACATACATCTCAAGGACGGCAAAAGGACATCATTATCTGCCGGGAAGCTATCGACCAATGGGCGTCCAGCATTATCCTTAGAAGGAAATCCTTGTTTTGTGATTGGTTGTAAGAGACAACGCCCGGTTACGCCCGTTTTGAAATTCGAAGGGAGAAATTCTATTCAATTCACTCATTTCACTACGTTGTTCAAATCGGTAATGGAATTCGTAGAATGTATTTGGAAAACTGGATCCGCTTACAAGAAACCTATACCTATCTTACCTAGTTTATTGAGTTTATACAAATCCATTATTTGAAATAATATTCCGCCTAGAACAATAAACTAGCAGTGTATCCTTTTCACCGTATCGTCTAAAAACAAAAATCTTATCCCAAAAAATATCATCCAAAATATATCATAAAATATTTAAACCTTGATATTTATATTGATTAATATTTGTTCTCGGTTCTTGGATGTGCCCGTTAAATGGCAATAGGCCCGCCCCCTATTACATTGGGACTAACATATCGCTCTGGCGAAAAGTGGGTGCAGCAATGCACCTCTGCCTACCCCGCAAGGGAGTAGGTACATTAGTACAAGGCGTGAGTGTTTGTATTGTTGTATTTAAACCACTCAATTACAAAATTGCGTTTTACAGAAAAAGGACCAAGGGAGGTAGACTACTTTTTAGTAGTCATATGAAATCCACCTTATACCGTAGTATAGTTATACCGTAGTGCTTTATTTCTATTCTAATCCTCAATAACACCCCTCCTTTTCCGCCGGGGGTAAAAAAATAGAAATAGAAAGTTCTAACGATCCTCTTTAAACTAGAGAGTGTGTTTGTCAATCTCTTCACCGAATGTAGAGTTGTTGTTATTTTAGGATTAAAGTACAGAAATCTTGTTTGCGAAATCTGGCGCCCGTCAGCCGCGTTGTCGGGGTTTTTAGGGTTCCATAGATAACATAGAGTCTGACAACAATTTGCAACGGGTAGAAGATGTGAATTAATATTCTTCAAATGATAGTATTAAATCGAAATTACTAAATAAAATTACATAAAAAATGGTGTCGCAGTTTTTGCTGTTGCAAAGTGAACAGAGGAACAATAATAAACTTACTTTTTCATATTACTTATGTTGTACCTAATTGCTTGCTTATTAGTTCAAATCGGTCAACCTTGTGGGAAATCAGACCGATCGTTCCATTCACCGTGGTGACAAATCCTAGATCATCTATTTGTCACCGACACGCTAAAAGGAGGACATAGACACAGTGCTTTTTAGTTACCAATCTGTGTTTCCTAAAATTAATAAATCGCACCTTTAGTGCAGTAATGCCCTAACACAAAAACTCAAAAAACAAGAGTGAACCTAAGTCGGTCTAGCTCAAAAAGGCCAAAATGTACGTTTTAAGTTCAGTCGATACAGTACAAAAGCAGAGCTAACAATTGTCTGTTTGTTTGTTATCTGTGCATAATCTGCGATGAAAAAAAAGCTAAAAGAAGATTTGTCTATGGAAGTGTAAAATCTTTTTAAAATTGTCACAAGACGATACCGACTTTGTCTTGCCAACCTTACTTAATAAGTACTTATATCTACGCAAAGAACTACTTGGTATCATATTTTTATCCATAGTAGGTACGGTAATGGTAATTACCTAGGTAGGCATTTATGTCATGCTCATTGTATCATACCTTTATACCTAATTAGCTACTTGAGAATTCACACACATTTTACACCATCTAGAGTATTCTAGAGTAAGATAGTAGAGCAGACGCATCGCACTCAGTAATCTCAGTATTCGTTGTAATAAATCCACGCGCGTGCGTTTACAATACCGATAGGTCGACGCTTAAATTTAGTAAGTATACTTACCGCTTTTGCAACAACCTGTAAAATTTGGTACTTTGAAAACACATAGATAGATTTAAATCAAAACGGCACTGAGCTGAAAAATATTTAGTTATGTAAATATAAAAAATGCCTTCGACTAGACAACAATAAACCCGTATCAAATATGATTTTGGTTAATTTGGTTTCTGCTGAATGTGTGGTCTACCTATGTATTTCTATGGATTGCAAAAAACTAAAAACTACTCACGAGGAAAGAAATATTATCTCACGGTATTCCCGTTGAAAAAAATAAGTTGTAAGATTGTAGATAGATAGATCATAAAAGAATTACTTTTATTTTACGGTGGTTATCTTCCGTAGTAGCGTGGGGCACCCTTTGGCCCGCTGGACCAACGATGATGGATGATATTTAGAGCTTTCGAAAGTATTCACCTATTATTTACATAATATATCATAATAATAGTCAATATCAGCATAACAGGCAACTAAAAAAAGGTAGTTCCTACATAGTAGCAGACTCAGAATAAAAACGGCCTAACAGATAAAAGTAATATTTTTTATTTCCTCAAAAAACCATGACACCGTGTGGTCCCCGCTGTCTCCTCGCCTCTTGTGTTACGTCAATACGACTCAGAATGCAATGGGGCAGACACGAGACAAGACACAACGAGCGAAAATAATAAAAATATGTATATTGTGAAAATGGTTTAAACTTTGATATTAAGGCTGAACTATTGTTTAGTAAAAAGATATATTCTTGATAAAATAAAATGTAATAAATTATCGTACTGTACAGTGTAGTGTGTCTTTAGCACATCTAGATATGTGAACCCACCAACCCGCAGTGGACCAGCGTGGTGGGAAATGGTCCGAGCTTAGGAAGGCAGTTTAGACCTTGGGGACATGCACAAAGGTTCCATTCGAGAGAGCCAGGTGCAAGTACCCCAAGAATATAATAGAATATCGCGTAGTGTTCTCCTTAAGAAACTTAATTAGGTAGTGTAATCTCGTTATGATATTTACCTAGGTAGACCAAATTAGAACACATCTTATATTTTGTATTTAGGTAGTTATTACTGATCGATGTACTTACACTGTGCTAATAATAAGTAAACATCTTTACTAAAATGCTTCAGTTTTACAAAGGCATTTCGTGTCTACATTACAAAGACTCGGCATTCGGATTAAGTACGAATTGCATTTTCTAAGCAAATAAATACAAAAATAGGAGACACTATCTGTTTTCATTGTCGTAAAATGATGTTATCATCAGACCTATTTCTTTATTAGGCTCAATACGCATGTCCATGGTGTTCTTACAATGTCACAAAAAAAACATTTTATATTCTAGTTCCGAAATCGAGCGTGCTAAGAAAGTGAAATTCAAGCACACTCGAAGAATCAGGTTTCACTTAAATTCACTTTGTGGACTACTGAGACGAGAAATAATTGGTAATTGGTCAAAAAACTAAATACTTGAACGCAGCCGTATTGTTGTTTGGCGCCAAATTTTGCATCATCGAGTACTTAGCTATTCTGTTCGGATTATCACGGTTGTTGGATTTTGTTTTTAAATATCCATAGAAAAGGATCGCTGCAAAAAGTTTGTCGCGTCTTAGTATTTCTTTCGCCGTCTTCGTATGTTGTTGTGTTATTTACTGCCTTTTAGTTTTATAGTACTTAATAACAATTATGTTTTGTAGGTATTCGGAAGTTTGGCTGTCTACAAAGGTAGGTAGGTATATAACATAATTATTCAAATGTATTTTTTATAATACTTAACGTATGTTTGTATCTACATTATTTCGGCAATCGAAAACCCAATGAGACCTATCTATATTTATTATTATATGCAGAGAGATCCATTCAAAATAACATCTATACATTTTACGGAGCATTTTACTAGAAGAGGGAGTGAGATAGAGTAACCTGATACTCTGTCCCCCTTCCCCTGGCACCCCCTGGCACCCCCTGGTAACTAGGACCGTATGCCCGCACTCGCTCAATACTACAGAGATAGGGATAGTGTTATGCAGTAAACATAATATTATCAAAAACACCGGTTTATACCTCTAATTAATGGCTATCATCAGAAAGCTTATTATTTTTTTCAGTTACAAAACATTACAATTAAATATATTTTTCTCAACAGTACGCTACTATTTTTAAGTTTTTACGCTATTCCATCTGAATAAACTCTGAAAAAAGTGACCCGTAAACACTTTTTTTCCATTTATAACATGCTTACCATCGGGAGCTATAGGCTGATAATATTCCAACGAGGTTTTTCTTTCCGTAGTGCGATAACAAACACTGGAGCTAGTGGAAGGATCAGCCAGCCAGATTAACTCCCATAGGGTGGGTCGGACGTAGTATAAATGTAAGCGTCCACCTATCGGTATAGTACGTACCGGACCTAACGGATTTTCATAAATGTATGGAGAAACGGCATCGGCAATGCCGATTAAATAGACACAATTATGTGAATTTCTATACAAAAAACACTGAATGCGATGCGTCCGTTTCGTAAAATATCGAATGCTGGACGCTTACCATAAAAGCTCATTTAGTGCCTGCACTACAAAGAGGATGCGAATCGCTTGGTCCTTTCTAGAATGACAGCATCCAGCAAGGTGCAGGCCCCGACGGGACCTAACAATTACTTACGCAATTGTTTAAACAATAGGGAGTTATAAAATATCGAGTTACTACCGAATTAAATGAGCATCCCACTCTAACACGGGCAATATGCGTCTATTGCATTGTGCAGTTCTTGTATTGTCTGCGAGCCTGGTACTTTCAATGGAGTGTTTTTGCGATTGTTCTTTTTGATTATCTTGTTTTTCTGGGCGGAAAAGAGGAGTTTCATGAGTTTAGTGTATGTGTCTGTGTTTCTGAGTCCGTACACGCACTGGAGATGAATACCTAAACAGATAGACTGATTTGTAGGTATATAAGTTTTTTTCAAAACGCAGCTTAAGTAGAAAGGGACTTTCTTAGTCTTTGTATACTGAAGAAAATGTTCGTTCAATTTTTAAAAAAACATTACCCTCCTCTTTCGGCAGTCGGGTAAAAAGTGTTAGTTAGCTTACCATGTTTACCTTACCTTAAGATTCATCATATTTCTCATCTTATCATACAGAACTATCTTCAAAATTGAATAGGTATCATACCATGAGCATACAATAATGTATATTTACCCTTAAAAAGCCTAGCAAAAATTCACAAATCACCTTTACCACGCACCAAAAGAAAGAAACAAAACTGAATTCCTGTGTTTATCTAAAAACTGTCAGTTTAAACTATTCAAATCCTTCTGAAAACCGTAAGCAAAGCAAATAATTTGCAATTTCAATACAAAAGGATAATCCATATTCTGTATTGAAGAGCGCCCGTGCTTCACAAAATTGCTTGTGTGATTCACAAAGACTCTCTCGCGTTTGCGGGCGGGACCGATAGATGTCGCTGTAGCCCAGAGTCCACAGATCCCGGGTTCAACTGCGGTTTCCATAAAATATAATAACATATTAATTGTTGGATGAAAGTCGGTGATAAACAAGAGACTCCAGGGCGCGTCTAATGCTAAACACTATTCTTTATTGTAATTGATGCCTTAGGATTACTTTTGAGCCGCACCAATTTCAAAAAATAATATTAGGTACTTACTTATATACCTACCTGCTTTATAGGTTTCAAAATTAAATTATTTCTTACTTTCCGGTGCTTTTTAAGACCTTTTTTGTATATTTTTTAAAATTATTGATAATACCTATCTACATCAGTTCATCTTTACATTGCCAAGCACATACGATTAGAGCCCAAAAGGGCTAGTGCGGGGAGCATTTAAGTCGTGACAAGGGTTTTGCATCGCGCTCACTCACATCGAGCAGCCTCAAGATCGAGCGCGACGGAGAACTCTTGTCACGTCTTAATAGCGTCCTGTGCTACAGGGCCATGTCTTCGTGCTACGCATTGAGCACACTCGTGACCGTTCTATGCTGTCTCAGCCCGACTTGGCGCCATCACGCCACTCGTCTCGCCTTCGACAATTATTCTGTTAAATAGCCCGTGTTTCGTATTATTCGAAGGATATTGCTAACTTGTTCAGGGACCAGTTTACTATCAATTCTCCCCTGGGCCCTGCTCGGACGATGCCCAATGTTGAGACCCATGTACAGGAAATGAGTACTCGTTTTACAGCAAAAGAAATAGTAAAGGTCATAAGGTCTATATCTAGAGGAAAATCTCCAGGTCATGACGGTCTCAGCATTGAGCATCTCCAATACGCGGGTCCTCATATATCTAGGGTTCTGGCAATGTTCTTTACATTATGTGTTAGACACTCTTACTTACCTCCTGAGATGTTAATTACCGTGGTGGTGCCTGTCTTGAAAAATAAAACCGGAGACGTTGGAGATATGAATAACTATAGGCCCATATCTCTGGCGACAATCCTTGCGAAGGTTTTTGATGCCTTACTGAATGTGCATTTACAAAATCACTTGGTATTGCACGGTAATCAGTTCGGTTTTCGACCGAACCTATCAACTGAGAGTGCAATACTAAGTCTAAAGCACACAGTGAGGTACTACACCGATAGACAGACTCCGGTGTACGCCTGCTTCCTTGACCTCTCCAAAGCCTTTGACCTGGTCTCCTACGACATCTTATGGGGAAAACTGAGGGATATCGACTTGCCTCACGAGCTAGTTACAATTTTTCAGTACTGGTACTCGCACCAGGTCAACAACGTGAGATGGGCGGGCGTGATGTCCGAGTCTTTCGGTATGGAGTGCGGGGTGAGACAAGGGGGGTTAACCTCCCCCTCACTCTTTAACCTATATGTGGATGCGCTGATCGTCGCGCTTAGCAAGCAGCATGTCAGATGTCACGTAGACGGCGTATGTGTAAACAATTTGAGCTACGCAGATGACATGGTGCTGCTGAGCGCGTCGGTCTGCGGTCTGAGGAAGCTTCTGCGGATCTGTGAGGATTACGCAATGAGTCATGGTCTGAAATATAATGTGCCGAAAAGCAAATACATGGTCTTTGCGGCCGGTTCAAAACGTCCCGACGGTGTGCCACCCATCAGACTATATGGTGTGCCTTTAGACCGGGTAGAACATTTTAAATACCTTGGGCATGTTCTAACACCAGACCTCAAAGACTGTGCTGATATAGAGCGGGAAAGAAGGGCCCTATCGATAAGAGCAAACATGTTGGCTCGCAGGTTTGCACGTTGTTCACAAAATGTAAAAATAACTCTCTTCCGAGCATTTTGTACCTCATTATACACGTGCAGCTTGTGGGCTAACTACACGCAGAAGTCTATTAGGGCCCTTCAAGTCCAGTATAATAACGCGCTAAGGGCAGTGTTGGGGCTGCCCCGCTACTGCAGCGCTTCAGGCATGTTCGCGTGGGCGCGCACTGACTGCTTCCACGCGACCGTGCGGAAGCGCTGCGCGTCCCTGGTGCGGAGGGTGCGGGCCAGCGCCAACACTGTCCTTGCGATGATTGCGAACAAAGAGGAGTGTCCTTATATCCGCCACTGCTGTCAAAAACATGTCACAACGAACAGTGGCGGATATAATATTATTAAATTTTAATTATTATTATTATAATGATTTTTTGTATGTTAGTTTTTTATATAAATTTAATTTACGTTGCCAATATTATTCAAAAAGTATAATTGTTTTCTATTTATATTATTTTACCTATTGATTATTTATTTAAAATTTTACTGCATAATGTACCTAAGGAATGTTTTTCAAATTTTCTGTTAATTTGTTCCTCCGTTTTTGTTTGTGTTCTATGTGTAAATGTGTAAATGTAATTTTGATGTTTTATATTATGAGTCCGTGGTTACTCGAAATAAATGAATTATTATATATTATTATTAGAATTCAGTTTCCACAGAAATGGTTTTTAGCAAATGGTTTTGGTTTTACATTTGGGTATTATTTTTGGTTATTTTACACACATAAGTACATAAATATTATGTTAATGACTGTAATCCCCAAAGGGGTAGTCAGAGGTGGCTCGCAAGAGAGTCACTCGCTTTTCGCTGTAAGTACCTACATTTATTTTGTAGGTAATCGCGTAATATGTCGCGAGCCGTATCACGTATTTAACTTTATTGTAAGTACTTATAATAAAAAAAAAACTGTTTAGTCGATGCGACAAAGTACGAGATTTTGAATTGATTAACAGCTTTCAAATAAATATCATATAGGTAAGTACATATTAACATGTTTTAACCTATTTAGGTACTTAAAGTACATAAAAAAATACTCAAGAAAAACTAACCGTTCTAAAACTAAAAATATACATCGCACAGACACACATTCTACACAATGTTTCAAAAACCCCTCTATTTTTTATCTTAGGTTAAAAACTTTTTTTCTACAGGATGAAAAAGGAAAGGAGAAGTTTTTAAGCTTTTTATTTATTCCACGGACGTGGAGGGGAGGTGCTTCTTAAAAGGTTTCAATGTCGGTTTATTTTCCACTAAGTTGTCTGTGTGTTTTTTTTACCATTTAGGGTACCGCTAACTTTTTTTATACAGTGTGTTATTTTTCGGACCCGAAAAACTTTAAGGTTGGATTCTACGAGTAATGTCAACGAGAAAAAAAACCCCATATGTGGGTCAAATCTCAATATTTTAGAAATGGCGGCTATTTTAAAGTTGGGTCCGAAAAACAACAATGAAAGTTAAGGGATTCATTCATACACTTCTCAAACTACCATACATCATAGAATAGAATACATTATGATGCAAATATATCAGATGTCCGATACCCATAACATGCCGTGTGTGAGATGTCCCCACATATTACATTATTATTATTATATATTTAAAAAAATTATAGCTTAATTAAGAACACTCAAAATCACAGTAGTCTACACAAAACACTACTAATTTTCCTGGGCGAAGAATTAAGTTGTACCGAATTTAGATAGATAGATAGATAGAATATTCTTTATTTGTACACACACATAAAATAAACTTACATAACTTAAATACTAACACATTATGTACAAAAATGGCGGTCTTATCGCTTAAAACAATTAAATTGTTTATTCTACAGAACCACAGCACCTTTTCACTGAAAACTCTGAGGCCTGTTGTTTTTTTCCACGTTTCCCTGCTACCAGTAAATGCTTCTGCAAAGGGTTGGAGAAGCCACAGTAATATAATATTGTCTTCCTTTGTTTTCTAAACACAGGTTCATTCTATAAACAGTACATTTAAGTCATTTAACCATTGTCTAGCTGGAGGCGTAGCGTACATACATAATATACAGGATGTTGCAAAAAGGGTATACTAAGCCGAAAGGGTGGCACAGAAGGTCATTATGAACAACTTTTGTTCTACGAGTTTTGGATATTCGCATAGGGTCTCGGTAAATAGTAAGCGTGGAATTACCTAAATACGTTATTCGACCAATTTACTCGTATTTGTCTCAAGATGGCAAACACTGCATTTCTGTATAAGCATTAAAGAAATTATAAAGCTTTTAGATTTAATGCAACACTGTGCTAGTACGAAAATTATTACTTAAGATGTATAATTTTGTATTTTTCATTACTTTAAATAGCTGTTTGTGGCGTACAATGGAGTAGCGTATAGACTTTCAAAAATATTTTAAAGGACACAGACCAAACTTACACGACCATATAGTGCCACAATCTTATCTGTTCCGGTGGCGACATCGCTGTGATCGAATCCAGTGATGCCATCGATTAAATTTGCCTATTTCTGGTTTAAACGACAATGCATTTCTGCTATTACCTATTGTTATGATTAGGTACATTCATAAGTATAGATAAATCAAAATATAGGGTCGATAGTAAATGAAAGAGGATATAATATATCAAACGACATTTGTTGTATGGAAAATTTGTCCACGGCGAACAGAAATAAAATTTGTTCTGATATAGGAGATTAAAATCTAGATTACAATGGTATATGGTAATACTAGCTGTTCCCGCGCGCTTCGCTTCGCCTTTAAAAGTTTTCCCGTGGGAATTCCGGGATAAAAAGTAGCCTATGTTTTTTCCAGGGTCTAGACCGTATGTATACCAAATTTCATTCAAATCCGTTCAGTACCTAGTTTTGGCGTGAAAGAGTAACAGTCAGACAGACAGACAGACAGACACAGCTACTTTCGCATTTATAGTATTAGTAAGGATTAGTAAGGATATGTGGGTCGTGGGAATAACGAGATACGACTTAAAAAAAACTATTAATTATTATTTTTGAACACTTTATTTTACATTTTCTAAAGTAAATAGAAACAAGAGCATACAATTTAAAGAAATTCAGACAGTGTGCAAAGGCTTATTCATCATCACGACCCATCACGTCCCCACTGCTGGGGCACGGGTCTCCTTCCAAAGGCTAATTGCCAAAAAGCAATTTCTTTCAGTCAACTCTTGATAGGTTGGGAAAACAATGACATGACATAAATCATCATTATTTCGTCTAAAATCGCTGCAGGTGCGAGAAATTCTTCTTGGTATACTGCCTAAGATTTAAAGTATCATGTCATGTCCTCACACCTGTAATCAAAGAAAAATAAAGATTATATACTTTTCATCACGAGTATCACGACCCATCCCGTCCCCACTGCTGGGGCCCGGGCCTCTCGGGAAAATATTTAATAAAATTACATGGAGTATATGGGTAAAATTATTCGTCATATTTGGCAACACTAACCTGAAGCCGCTGCAACTCGTTCTTCCAATTTTTTAAACGGAATTAAAGGCGCCTGAATATGTTATTCTTCCTGCATAAAAGCCAATATGTATAGTACTACTTTTCTTGCATCACATTACAGCGCTTTTGGCATTATTTCACCCAGAAAATCACAAAACAAATTAAATAACGTAGCGTCAGCCTCTTCGCAGGAATTGACAACTCAAATAACGCACAGAGTATGAAATGACGTTTGACAATGACGTCTCGTTAGTTGCACATTTTGACCACCGGAACAGATAAGATTGTGGCACTATACCTTTTATTTATCCACAGAAAATATATTTTTTTTAATCATCAGTTTAGTATCCAGAATAATACACATATGGAATAAGATAACTTTGCATTGACTTGGCTATTTAAAAAAAAACTTCTTTAACCATACCGAACATCATCCCCTTTCATTCATAACGCCCTGGTAGCATCATGGCATAATGCAGTCACGTGTTTGTTATTATGTCGAGGTATTATGAGCAATTATTGTAGGGGTTTTGTTTAGTTAGGTGATAGTTTTAATAAGGTAAAAGTACCTATGATTGATCTATTCTACCAATATGTCGGGTAATTTATAAAATATAATATAGCTAAATTTCTACCACCCATTTAAAATATTACATCTACAACAATATAAGAATAACCTATTTTATTCTCTTTTAAATTTGTGTTTAAGTACTCTAGTAAGATAAAGAAATATAAAAAAAGACAGAACTTTAAAACCGTTGAACTCTTTTGTACTAAAAAAAAAGTTTAAGCAATTAAGTGCTTGCGCAAAATCCTTTCTTTTTCCCAAAATAAATAGTGGTTGTATGCGACTTCAGTTGCGCGGGCTTCAAGTGCGCAAATACAGGTGGTGAATATACGCAGTAGCGCGCAAACAAATTAGTCGCATTTCAAATTAACCCCACAATTATCTACTATTGTTTATACAATACACTGCGATCCACAAAAGGTGACCCAATGATGATAAATTGGCAATAACATCTGCAGTTTAGACATCCTAACTAATATTTTAAATGCGAAAGTAACTGTGTCTGTCTGTTACTCTTTCACGCCAAAACTACTGAACGGATTTGAATGAAATTTGGTATAAGTACAGATCTAACTCTAGACCCTGAGAAAGAACATAGGCAACTTTTTATCGGTAGGTATTCCCGCGGGAAAACTTTTTAAGGCGAAGCAAAGCTCGCGGGAACAGCTAGTTATAGTACCGGTTCAATAGTTTGTTAACTAACTTGAATTTTTCTTCTTATAAAATTGACACCCCTAGAAAAAACTATCATGAAACTCCCCAGTGGACAATGGTCGTAATACTCGTAAGGCGATCAATTCTAAATGAATTGATGCCCAGGCCTAGAAGTAACGTAATGGTCCACCTTGAGAACCGTGTCTGCGGAACCCTGGGCGACCTGCCTGCGGAACCCTGAGCCCCAGCTGGTGATCGAGGCTCTGTCTCCACAGTAATCTGTTTGTGCGTCTCGACGGCCGTCAATATTGGACGACAAACAAACGGACAAAAGAGTATTATTTCTTCTATAATTACGTGGTGCTTGGTGTGGGCCGCTAAAATGGAGCTGAAGTTGGTATTATTTTATTTATTTATTTTATTTTACTTTGTTGTTATGTATTGTTGTTCTCTATGAAAAAAAGGGGTGTCATAAGGTGTCTGTGTATCTCTCTATCTGTCTGTAGTAGCGTAGCTGAAATATTTTTTCAAAAACGGCTTAACCGTTCAAAAGTTATGGGACTTTTAGCATTGAGTTTCGGAGGTTTTTATCGTTGGTTAGTTATGTTGCGTAGGATTGAGAGAAAATATTAATTTATTAAAAAAAAGGAATATTTTCAGTTGACAGTAAAAGCGCTTGTTGGTGAGTTCATGGTTGATATCAATCATGTTCCTATCCTTAGGGTGCTTTTCCACCAGAGATGTGCTATGCTACGATGCTATGGATGCGTTTGATATCCACCAATCATAATTATTGGTGCACATAGCTTAGCACTGGTGGAAACGGATTCAACTAAGATATGTTTTTTGTATGGAATGATACGTGCTATGGATGTGTGCTATGGATGCGTGCTATGGATATGTGCTATGGACCATCGCGAGTGGTGTAGCTATGTATGTGCAGAGCAGACCTACAGTAGTAGCCCCCGTCGTTTCCCTACTATCGATACATAGCATAGCTCGAGATGCGCATCTTTCTCGCACAGCTACCTAGCGTAGTATTGGTGGAAACGGTCACATATTTTCGTAGCGTAGATATCACATCTCCGCAGCATAGCTGCATAGCACATCTCTGGTGGAAAAGCACCCTAAGGGTGCTTTTCCACCAATACTACGCTAGGTAGCTGTGCGAGGAAGATGCGCTACGAAGATGCGCCGCCGCAAAGTAGCTGTGCGAGAAAGATGCGCATCTCGAGCTATGCTATGTATCGATAGTATCGAAACGACGGGGGCGGCTACACCACTCGCGATGGTCCATAGCACATATCCATAGCACGCATCCATAGCACGCATCCATAGCACGCATCCATAGCACACATCCATAGCACGCATCATTCCATACAAAAAACATATCTTAGTTGAATCCGTTTCCACCAGTGCTAAGCTATGTGCTTGGTGTAATATGATTGGTGGATATCAAACGCATCCATAGCATCGTAGCATAGCACATCTCTGGTGGAAAAGCACCCTTATCGTCAAAATTATAAAAAAAAACGTAACGTAATCAGTAGATACTTAACTAGTTAAAACATTCCGAACAAAAAATCATAAATTAAATAGGTAGGTGCCTACTTAAATATTGTACTAGTTGTATTATTACTGCTTGTACTATTATAGTACCTAGGTACATTTTAGCGGCCCGCCGGCAGAAATCTCTACTAACAATAGTTTTGAGTGTATCTGCATGTTTGTCCACGATACAGAACTAGTGATAATGTTTTCTCAAGTGGCCCGCTAACGGTAGAGTTATCCAAGTTACTGGGAAATATGGAGCGAGTTTAGAACGCATGTTTGTTTGATGTTTGGACAAAAGCGGATGACTTTGAGGTGTTGATGTGTTTTTAATAGTTTTAGTGCAAATTTCTCCATAGTCGGTTATCTAACCGACAGGGATTGATTTATAAATTAAACGTCATCTCCATATAAAATTCATGACAGATGTGTCAAAAGTTAATCACTACTCCCTGGTTATGCTCTAACCGACTCACGGGCAATGAAAAAGGTCCACCTGTCATTTTCATCCCATATGTCACTGAATTTTTTTATTGCTCGCTAGTGTATTATGTTTATTAAGTACTAAATAGTACCTAGTTATACAAGATGTTGGAAAAGTGGTACCTACACCTATTAAGCTGAAAGAAGTGATTCTAAACAAAAATCCACATTTTTTTATACTTAACCTAAACTTCTGTATTAAAATTTAAAGACACAAAGATATAATAATAATAATACCTAGTACATAGGACGTATATACCACATACAATACAGGTATATGAGGCGCTGCGGACAGTGATTCAGACCAGGAAACCACAACACCGCAACTGCACAGTGGGGCCATTCCAAACAGCTTTAGTCCTTAGATATTAATTCTGTACTTCAGAGGTAGACAGTAATAAGTCCATTTTTTATGAGTCTGTTTTTTAAACTTAGTTTTTAATTAAAAAAAAGTTATAGTGATAATATTTATTCTACCACCATTTGACAAAGGCTCCGACAATAAGAAGAAGAAATGGAGAAAGAAACTGATCGAGCATTCGATACAAGATGTGTAATAAGTTTAATAACTAGGTAATTACCTACCTCTGTAATGAGTATAATGCAATGCCTGGAACTTGGATGATTTCACCGATTGAAAGACTGAAATGATGAATAAGCTCGGATCGAAAGCTAAAACAGCATTATTTTATTATGTTCACTGTGAACTTTGGCATTGAGGTTTAGGAATTACTTAACTAGTATCGATTTGTAAGTATGCTTGGTTTTTATGTAAATAATTTTTACTTACTATCCGAAAAAAATGTAAAGAATTTTTAAATGACTAAGGGCGGATTCGACCAACGTCGAGTAACTTTTTACTCACGAGTAAAGTACCAGTTACTCGCGAGTAAGCAGATTTTGCATTCTACCAAACCTGAAACCAAGATAAGTAGCTTATCCCAAGAATAAAATGTTATACCGCCAATATTGACCGTGTAACGAGCTTATCCGAGAGTAATTTTGTAATGGCGGCAGCACATCAGCTGATTAGAAAACCGTCATAATGACATATAAACACATCTGTCAAAACATAAACAAAAGTACGTTAAAAGGCAAAGTCTCAGAATAAAAACAGCGAATAAAATATTAAAACATAAACAATTTCATACTTTTATAATCCATTCAAACTAAGTTGGCATGTCATTTCTATTGCATGCTTTGAAACGCAGCTATTTTTATTTTAGTTGCATTACAGTTTCGTTCCTCGTTCATTCAATTTAATCATGGTATAACTTGGTAGAATGCAAATGTAGGTACTTATCCTAGATATTTACTCGCGTATAAATTTTATTCCGGTATAGTTATTCTCGTGTAACGTGATGTTTGGACGAATTCACCCTTAGTTGTTATTCTTAATTACTGTGGAAGAATATTACTCTCAGTTTATTAAGATTCAGCCCACTGTGTAGTAGTACATAGAAACTAACCACACAATAGATTAGTATATAGCTTACTTAGTACAAAGGCTGTGCAACCACCGTGGTACTCCGTTATATAGGTACCTACCCACAACAATATTATATACCACACAACTCATACGAGTTTTCTGTATATATTTCTAGACCTTGTTATGTATAAGTCTATGATGCTTTGTTAATGTAACTGTAAATCATGTTTTTTTTTAATTGCAATTAATTAATGTACCAATTTGAAAATAATTTATAAGACATTTCACAGCACTTTGAAAGCGTGTAGATTTATACTATTGTTTTGAGTTTTGATGATCTATCAAATAAAAAAACACCCATAAAACGTGTTTTTTTATAAGCTTATTGAAGTACTTAAGCTTACATTTTCTTTTCACTAACTTCATTATTATCTTAACACAGCGAAACTTTTGGCGTGGTAAGCAGATGCCTGTAACTTGATATACAGCTTTGTTTTTTTTATTTTATTTCCTTATTATTTCACCAAAGAGTGTTTCCGCCGCTGGCCAGTTTTAAACTGTGGTTATGAGGGTGCCAAGTTTTTTTCCAAGATAAGGAAAACTTGAATTTTATCTAGTTTTTTTCGTCCAAATGTTGAAAACTCTGGACCAAAAATCTATTTATTATGTAATACTTAGGTCTTAGGTACCTACTACTCTTAATTCATATCGATTACAACCAAACATTGTACAAAATAACTTTTATTATCCTACAGATAGCCCTTACACAGATACTAAATATAATTATGTATGGGGAAAAAGGCGGTGGATTGTTCCAGCTTTTACCCTCTTAATAACAAAGGTACTTAAATTGTGAATCACAATGGGACGACGGCAGCGCCACATTATCGGCGCGTGGCGCTTGATGGAATTAAATTATTTGTAAGTTTGTAATAATGACGTAATCCCTTTTGTTGATGCCCGAGAAGAAGTAACTGATGATGCGATGATTAATCAGTAGAAGCAGTAGTAGAGGTAACGTAGGCATTATCAGGACCTCATCAATTATTAGACCAGGTGTACTTTATTTTTGGTAAAATGGCCGACGACAGAGGAAGGGTTAAGTTATAGTTTACATGCCTTTTTTCGAGATTTTCAGTTAAGAATCGTTAATAATTGCTGTTTATAGGACTCTCCCAAGAAGCGCAAGTCGCCTTATCTGAAATCTAAACATTTTATATTCTATAATGTGTAGCTTCATGCAAAAGTTCCTTCAAAATATTAAATTTTTTTTTTCATAAAAAAATCCTATTTAGTTTTTTACAAAACAATATTACTTTTACATGTTAATTTCCCCCATTTTCAAGAAGGAATACATTAGCTTGTTTGCGTTGGGTGTACCAGGGCGGCAGAAAGGGCGGGAGTGGTGCGCAAACATTTGGCGCCGACAGGGCGCGACGGCCAAACACCTGCCTAAATCCGTCCCAAACAATGGGCTAACTACTCGCTAACTATTTATTAAGTTAGCTATGGTAAACGGCTATCTACCTGTGGGAGATAATACATAAATTCAACCATTTCAAATTTGGATATTGAAACATCTATCTATCTATCTATCATTTGAGCGAGCGAGAGAGCTGATTTTCCGCATTTAGCCCCTAAGGTGGGCCATTGTGCGTGAAATACCTATGGGGTGACTAGAAGCCACCCAAGCTCACGCCAGAAAGCCAGCAAACGACCTAGGTTACTTATGACTTCCCGGAGGGACCCCGGAGATCCGAGGGTTTTTGACCTTAGTGTCTCCACGCCTTTGCAATGCAACAAGACATGGGGAGCTGTTTCATCTTCCTCCATGCAACGTTTGCAAAGAGGAGTGGTGGAGATTTTCATAAAATAAAGGTGTTTTTTTAACCGGCAGTGGCCTGTTATGGTTCTTATCACGACAAGTTATAAGTTTGCTCTGTCCAAGCATAATAATTTTCGTTGCGATAGTAAAACATGCTACTTATTAAAAATTTATGGGATCTAAAGCTATAGGGCCAAAAGGTTAGGTTCGGTGATGGAAAAAAAAACAGTAAGGTAGAACTGATTTTTTCCATAACCTAACCAAACCGAAGTTGACGACCTATCGATTGTTTAGCCTCGGAGCTAGTAGATATAGACACACAGAAAGAGCACCTTATAGTTTGTAAAAATTTACGTCCATCAGAAAATTTTATATTTATACGATGAATAAAAACATTTGACTTTGACTTTGACAGTAAACTTAAGGCACACATTTTTTCTCCACCAGGAGTCCAGAACCATCTAAGAGAAGACGCCATCGCCATCAACATCAGCCCGAAACGGAAAGTTAATAAATATTTGCTAACACTCCGGCGCGGGTGTGCTCGGCTCCCCTTAGATCGACGTCGGGGGGTCGAATTGACCACTTGACTGTTGGGTCGAGTGCATCTGTTCAAATAGGCCTTTGATGCAGTTGAGGGTTGAGTTTCAGTGTTATGCCACTTCAGGGGCCTTACTTACTCTCAAAGTGTTGCAAAAAGGGTATACTATGCCGAAACCTACATGTGCAGCATGGTATATCTGTCGCAGCCATCTGGTTTAATCTCCTGTTTGATTGAACCGCTAGCCCGTTCATTGGATGACGCTATTCAGTTGTATGACTAGGCCGAACGTTGATTGTACAAGCGTCACAAAACGTCCAACTAGTTAGCGGACTTAAAATCAGTCAGGTGGTGAATAAAACAAATATGGCGTCTAACAGCAAACAGCTGACACAAAAAGCACTTGTATTGTTATTTTTTGCAAATAAATTAGCTTTAAAGTGCGATATTTATATTAAAATAGTGTGACAACATGGATTTACCTATTATTACACCGCCGGCGGATAGTTTCAAAGAAAAAAAATGTGCTGAAACTGGATAATTATGAACAACAATATCAAGGTACGTTTATTGTTATTGTTTAGTTAATTTGTGAGATGAGAGCTTTGTAACATAGTATTTTTGTTGACTCTTGTCTGGTCATGTTCATCCTAACCAGACATTACAAAGTTGCTATACTATATCCATTTAACGACTTCGCTGAATAACGTTCAGTCAAGACGTTGGACGTTACAGTCAACCACTTGACGAGTTGTTCTTTAGTCATTCAACTGAGTAGCGTCATCCAATGAATGGGCTAGCGGTTCAATCAAACAGGAGATTAAACCAGATGCCTGCGACATATCTAAGCCCGAAACTGAAATAAGAATTTCAAAATTCGCGAAAAAAAATCATTTTCCATAGAAACTTTGCGACACTTTTTGCAACACCCTGTATATGAAAAACTAAATTTCGTAACGCTGCTGCGCCAGCTACGACTCTATCTCGTATTATTGAAGGTGCCGATTGCGCCAAAGCTCTCGTTCGTTACTTTTTCGTCAATATAAGGTAACCCCCTGAT
Organism: Plutella xylostella; assembly: GCF_932276165.1. NCBI lineage: Eukaryota > Metazoa > Arthropoda > Insecta > Lepidoptera > Plutellidae > Plutella > Plutella xylostella. The sequence goes on along the minus strand of NC_064000.1, from coordinate 6,539,174 downwards.
ACAGATTACGGTATATTTTTACAGTTTCCGTAAAATCAGGTTCCTGGGTTTTTTATACACGGTTTACGGTGTAAATGTATGGGAATGCGAGTCATAAAGTAGTAGGAAATAGGTTAACCTCACGGCTTTCGAGGGGTATCTTCATATCTTGTGAATGTAATAATTGTACCTAATTTTTTCTTATCGATCAATATATACTTATATAAAAAAGGAAAAAACTAAAAAAAGTTTAAAATAACTCTGAGTAGGTACACAAAAACCAAATTGGTTAACAATAAAACTTACTTGAATGCAAAATAATCATGACCCTATTGTTACTTTTGCGACCTTTCTATTACTTAAGGATATTGTATTTTCTAAGAAAAGGTCACACACATCACATCGGAAAGGGTTATTTTTTGCCATTTTAAGTAAAGTCTGTTTTTTATTGACCTAACCCTTTCTATTGTAAGTATTGAATACAGTCAAAATGAGGTCAGGTCGCATTTTTTGTAAGTAGTTGTATGAAATAAGTATACCTCATCGAATTTGGAGAAAAGTAAAATAAGCATATTTGAGAAGTCTCAATTTAAGAGTCGCATCCTTACTAATATCACAGAATAATAACTAGTACCAGGTACAGAAGTCCATCTTCGCAATGGCTATCAAAGAAATATGACTCCATCCCATAAGCAATAAGATCTAATTTAGATCGCGCTCCAGCCGCACACGTTTTTATTTACTTACCTACCAATTTATTTTTGAGGGAATATGCGCCTTATTTCACTGGACTACGGTGCATAATAAGTTATACGTGGTTATACGCATTGAAAAAGAAGCCACCTTAGGGTTGCCTCAGCACCACAGACTACAACGTTTACTAAGCAACGGACTGAGTTTGTAAAAAGAATGTCATGATATTAAAACAAAATAATTTGAATTTAGAATACAAAGCTATTCCAAACTTTTTTTCTATTGGAAATAACCAGTAAAAACAATGACAATTTCATAGTTAAGATATTTTGAAGTACATAAAATATGTATGAATCTAAGTACCTAAAACATTTAATTTTGTGAAAACATGTTTTTTTTCGTTATAATTTATATTATGGATATAATTTATATTATGATACAGAACGTGTTAGTTTCGTTAAGCACTAATCCCACTCAGCGCACATTTTATAATCGATTCATTAATACATTTTGAAGGTAGTTGTGTCTGTAAATTTAATAATTTAACGAAAAAAATATTGGAATAGACTTTGTTCAACATGGAGAAAAAAAGGGTTTGTAGTTCGGATTAATTTCATTTCAAATAAGGAACGTAGAAGAAATCAATAAAATACTTAGATTAGTTTTACCTGTCAGCATCTTTTGGTAATGTAAAAAAATTTAAATTTGGATCACGATCCGTATTTAAGCAATTAAATACGGCACAATATCTTTTTGCTGCTTTTTTTCTTTTTATGTCCATTTTTCTATTCATAATTCGCGCGCGCGTGTATCGTCTTCCGCTTGCGGCAGCCGACTAGATTTGCCCACTCGAAGCGGCAGGCGCCAGGCTGGCGCCAGCGCCGCCCACGCGCGGAGTGACACAGGCCTGCTAATATTATAAATGCGAAAGTAACTGTGTCTGTCTGTCTGTCTGTCTGTTACTCTTTCACGACAAAACTACTGAACGGATTTGAATGAAATTTGGTATACATATGGTATAGACCCTGGGAAAGAACATAGGCTACTTTTTATCCCGGAATTCCCACGGGAAAACTTTTTAAGGCGAAGCGTAGCTCGCGGGGACAGCTAGTATTTATATATTTTTTTGTTTGCGCGCCGTTTCTTCATACATTTATGAAAAGCTGTTTGGTACGATACGTAGAAAGCTAGTCAGCACTTTAGGACTCGTCATCCACAAAGCCCTATTCAGAATACAGTTTTTTCTGTAAACATGATTAGATCATTGGAAAACCACTGTGTTTTCATAATATGCCCAGGGAAATCTAAACGCTCTCTACACACTTATGCAAAATTATAAAATTTATAACGATTTAATAATTTTGTATAAAACAAAAAAGGTCGAAGACCAAATAGGCTGTAAACCTCCATCTCCTTTGCCTAGAAAGTCAGCCAGCCAATCTCCGTGGGAGAGTGGCCCGGCGCGGCTGACCGCGACGCCGCTCATTTTATAGGAAACTGAGGTTTCTGTATACTGTTCTAACTCTATGCGCGCCTGGTACACGGATGACTAGTTTCTCGGAGATATGTGGGCGGAATCTGTGGTTTTAACAGTGAAATTATTATTATCATTATTATTTTGCTAAGCTCCAATTTGTCCATAATCGGTTAGATCGTAACAAGGGAAAGGTTGATCAATTAGGTCATCTCCATATTAAATTCTTGACAGATGTGTCAAAAGTCAAACAATAATCCCTGATTATGCTCTAACCCCTTATGGCGAAATTGACACCAAGTATGGAGCACATAGACTATGGAGAAATTGGAACTAAGCTTTATAAAATTTATCGAGCCTTTATCGATGACATCAAGCCTCATTCAAAAGGTCTGCTAATAAAATATTGTAACAAATAAATTTCATGAACTAGCGCAACAATTGTAAACAGAACTTTTATAAATTTAATTAGGATCACTTATTTTACCTGCACTTGGCTTGCACTTTCGGCTACTTAAAATAACACCAAACGTTACATTGCTCCGAAATGAATAGGTGAGGTGTCAAATGACGTATATTTTTACAACTGACAAAGGGTTAGCTTGGTTTGTCTCAACTGGTGACACACAAATATCCTGTCTTGTCTTGTGACTGTTTATTTATCTTTAGTTTAGGTAGCAGAGCTGTAGCAGGTAGTTTGTAAGTTTTGTCATACACACACCCTGTTCATAAACTTATAATTTATATTTTATAACTTAAATTACAGCACGCTATTCTACCATATTTAGATAAATTCAAGGATACAAATGCAATTCCAATTAAAGTGCATTAAGAAATGGAAAACGGAGCTGACATCCACCGGACACAGCTGTTACGCCTCTAATAGTTTCCATCTATTTATTTTAGTTTGTTTAGCTCAGTCAGCAACGTTCAGTATAACTCATTAGTAACATTACACCTCCTTACGGCCGCCTTAAAGCGGTTAGAACATTTCCAAAATAATGTCGGAAGACAGGCTGGAATACGGGAAATGAACATTTAAATTTCGAACGCAAATGGAACGTTGTTTGAGAAGCAAATATGGCGTCGCGCGGGAGAGTGAGTTGTCAATCCAGCTGTCAGTGTGCTAGTACAGCGTAACCAGAATTTGTTGGAATCTGCGAGATCGACGAACTTATCCCGTAATTAGTAATCTTACGGAATTCTGACAGTTATCAATTTTAGACAAATCAGAGATCACAAACCTTTTTGGGCTGGGCACTTTTTCAATACGAGTCTGGACATCTGAGACTATAATATATTTTTTTTAGTCCTGTATCCATTTTATTAAGTGCGGCGCTCCAAATTAAAAGGGGATTTACCTACGGTGAGAAATAATTACCGTACCTAAATATATCACAAACAGTGAAAAATACAAATAAAGATAATCTCAATTATCTTATATACCTAATTATCGCTGTCGTAGAAAATATATCTAAAAACAACTAGTAATTCTTTTTGAAACGGTAGCCGTAGTACGCCGATGTCAGACCGATGTTGCGTTCGTATTTGAATGGAAGTGAAAAAAAGTTAAATTGTATTGTGTGTATCACATCATAGCACTTCCACGTCCATATCTTGAAAACTCACTAACCGATTTTGATGAAACCTACACTTGGTTCCTACGGTCGGAGGATTCTCCCTTTGCCATGGGGACGCTTCCCTTCCTCCAGCATCTCCATACTGCCTTCCTAAGCTTGGACCATTTCCCACCACGCTGGTCCACTGCGGCATTGGTGGGTTCACATATCTAGATGTTTTCCTTCTCCGTAAGAGCGATGGTATACATTGTACTTAAATTCAAAGAACTCATTGTTAACTACATGTCAGCGCCGAGATTCGAACCCGCATCTCTTGCTTGAGAAGCGGGCGCTTACCCGACTGAGCCAGTTGGACTCGCGCACTGAGTGTTCCGTACAAGTCTACTTAACTTTTAATTTCATCATAATTATGTACTTGCCTTGCCGCACTTGGCCAGCGTGGTGGACTAGGCCTAAACCCTTCCTTCATTGGAAGGAGACCCGTGCCCCAGCAGTGGGGACGTAATGGGTCGTGATGATGAATTATGTACATCTATACGAAATATCAGCTTGATATCTTTACCCGTTTCCGAGAAAAAGGGTGGTGACAACAAAGTGTGATCCTATAAGGGTTCCTTTTTTTCCTTTTGAGGTACGGGACCCTAAAAAAGAATAGTGACAATCGGATCAATCGTTAAGGAGATATGCGTGGACAAACATACACACCAACAAGCATATAAACATACATAGGTACATAAACATTTATAAAATTTTGAATATTTGTTTATTAGCCCTAATATATTGTCATATGTCAATATGGTGCAGTTCCAATAATCTTACATACATACCGAACATGTACTTACCGAATAGAAAATCTTTTTTTGAAATTGATTAAAAAGGTTTATTATCCCTGAATTTAGTAGGAAGTGATGCCATGCTAAAGAATAAAATAAAGCAATTAAAATTAATTCGATACATTGGTCGTGAGTCGTCATCCTACTTCATATTATAAATGCGAAAGTTTGTAAGTGTATGTGTGTATGTATGTATGTATGTATGTGTGTATGTTTGTTGCTTCTTCACGTCAAAACGGCTGAACCGATTTTAATTAAATTTGGAATGGAGTTAGCTGACACCCTGGATTAACACATATGTTACTTTTTATCGCGGAATTCCCACGGGGAAACTTATTGAGGCGAAGCGAAGCTCGCGGGAACAGCTATTATATTGAAATATTTGTTATTTTTGTATTAGTTTACGTGAGCAAGTAAATATTTAGATTTATCTTTTTGTATAAAAATATTAAGAAAAAAATATTGCCCAGAAATGGATGGCAATTTTTCCATTTTTCGGTAAAGAACTTTTTTAGTAGCATCACTTATAAAATGTCAGAATTCTTTCCAATTAAAAATTAGAGATTAATGAATTGAAGGGGTTCCTTGCACCCCCTTCAGACAGTCTTCTCGAGTCACGTATCAACAGCACCTTACATTAGGTATTATATTTTATTATTTTCTTTGTGGTGGTGTAAGTTCCTGTACCTGCCTCTCTCGAAAGGAACCATTGTGCATATCCAGTCTAAACCCCCTTCCTAAGCTTGAACCATTTTCCCGCCACATTGGTCCACTGCAGGTGGACTTAAGGAGTTATGAAATAACGCTTTCATTGACTGATTTGACATTGAGTTTGACTTACGATTCTAAATATTTACATTGACTTAGGGCAGATTTTTCAATAGTCAGATTAAAGTTATCTGAGGAATAATTCTGATGCTGTCGCGACTGAATGTTTGTATTAGACAGTGACAGCTACAATTTTATTCCTCAGATAACATTTATCTGCGCTAAAAATGCGCCCTTATTCAAGTGAGAATTTAAATCAATATTGTGGCGTCCAGTGTTTCTACCCAACTTCAGTAAAATGGCAGTTTCCCTCAATATTCAGTTTCTAAACTCACACACTACCCTTATCAAAAACACATGTTCAAAATAGGAACTGAAGAGCCGAAAAATTATTTTTAATTTTAACCGTCAAAAACCACCGAAACTCGATATTTTCGACCGAAATTAAGGAAGTATTGTAAAAAGTATTTTCTTGCAACATTTGCGCATTGTATGTTGCGGTTTTAGGTTACACTTGTTTTCGTAATAAAAAATAATTCGTAAAAACCGTAAAATTACCTGCCAAACTATGAGAAATAGATTGTAGAAAAGGTCAGTTTTTGCAATAAAAAAAACACAATAAGTATTACACAATATTTGATTGCCTTTTGTTAACCCTTTAAAGTTGACCCTATTTTGTTATTGGCCTTATATTATTTGACCTTTTGTGAGAAAAAGTGCCCTTTCCTTGGTTATAGCATTTTATAAATTGATGATGGGGGATAAATCACAACTTTACAAATAAAAAAAATTAAAGTCGCACGCAGTAACTTTAATCTAGAATTATTATGTGAACTATTACTGCTGTATTTCTAAATTAAGTACTTCAATGCAAGAAGTCACATTCGTGCTGACTAATCCTAACTAATATTATAAATGCGAAAGTAACTGTGTCTGTCTGTCTGTCTGTCTGTTACTCTTTCACGCCAAAACTACTGAACGGATTTGAATGAAATTTGGTATACATACGGTTTAGACCCTGGGAAAGAACATAGGCTACTTTTTATCCCAGAATTCCCACGGGAAAACTTTTTAAGGCGAAGCGAAGCGCGCGGGAACAGCTAATTACGAAATAAAGTTGAAATCTAGACTGAAAAAAACATAATTTCTGTAGACACTCGAGTGACAAACCTCTTGCAAATTGTATAAATAGGAAGCTTCTCGTTATAGAAGTACTTATGTTTCTTGAGCGGAAGCCTTTGGATAATGCAATGACTATTTTTTTTCTTGATAGATTCAGGAATTTCATGATAAATTAAAATTTCAAATTATCTGAGCTTCAAACCATTTTTACTTTTAAATTTTTGTTTATTTAGCTACTAGGTACTTTATTAGTAAACGTACATGTAATGGTACAACCCGTACCTATGTTTAAAACACAGTCATGGGAGACCATACCAACCATAGAGTTGACAAACGAACACGCTTCGTCGAATTCCAAGTTCAAACTTCGATATGAACACGAGCACGACCAAAACAATCCACTCATCAAGCCGCGGATCACACACGATATAAATAGTTTAAAAAACAAGAAAGCTGAAAGATAAAAGTCCTTTGCCTTTAAAAAAAGAAAAAAAAACTATAACCCGCGCCATACAGTCTGCTATCCGGTTTCCGAACGTATTAAGTTACTGATCACTCCGAATGGCGTGTTTTTTATTTATTTTCGGCTATAAAAAATTAAAATTTTCTCCATTGAGTTAAGATGTAAATGGTTGTTGAAGGCATTTTTACGATGTGCGTCTTTTTACGCGTTGAAGTTTGAAAAGAACGCGTAATTTCATTGCTGCAGGAGTACCCCTTCATACTAATTACTTTATCATGTGATAGAACTAGGGGTATGGCCAAACATAATTTTAAAAGTCAAATTCAAAGTAAAATACTTTTATTCATCGTAAGTATAAATGTAAAATTTTCTGATGAACGTCAATTTTTACAAACTACTCTCCGTTCGGATAAGGGGGGGGGGGCTCTTTCTGTCTTAGGGTGGATTCGTCCAAACATCACGTTACACGAGAATAACTATACCGGAATTAAAATTATACGCGAGTAAATATCTAGGATAAGTACATTTGCATTCTACCAAGTTATACTATGATTAAATTGAATGAACGAGGAACGAAACTGTAATGCAACTAAAATAAAAATAGCTGCGTTTCAAAGCATGCAATAGAAATGACATGCCAACTTAGTTTGAATGGATTATAAAAGTATGAAATTGTTTATGTTTTAATATTTTATTCGCTGTTGTTATTCTGAGACTTTGCCTTTTAACGTACTTTTGTTTATGTTTTGACAGATGTGTTTATATGTCATTATGACGGTTTTCTAATCAGCTGATGTGCTGCCGCCATTACAAAATTACTCTCGGATAAGCTCGTTACACGGTCAATTTTGGCGGTATAACATTTTATTCTTGGGATAAGCTAGTTATCTTGGTTTCAGGTTTGGTAGAATGCAAAATCTGCTTACTCGCGAGTAACTGGTACTTTACTCGTGAGTAAAAAGTTACTCGACGTTGGCCGAATCCGCCCTTAGGAGAAGAAGAAAAAGTGTACTTAGTATTAGTTAGGTAATCAATGTTATCCAAAATCTTCCACGAAAGTTCAACTAAATTTTCATAGGATTCAATCAAATGTCCGAAGAACGGCAGTACAGATATTTATGAAGGTCGGCCTCTGAACCCAAAAATCAGACGAATAAAACCGCATTCAAATCGGCCCATCCCTTTCAGAGCAACTTTGCCTTGCCACAAACACAAATTGATACATAGGAACACCACAAAATTATAACACTCTTATTTTAAGTCGAGGAATGAGTCTTTACAATCCTGCTAACAAGACCGATGCATGACCGTAGTAGGCGCCACTCGTGTAAATTACAAACGCTGATTGGCATTCCTGGAAAGTCATGATTGCCTGGTACTTATAGCTCGTTTGTTAAATATTGATAGGATATAATTTAGAGTTAAAGTTAAAAAAAAAGTTGGAAAAGGTGTTTCACTTCTAGTTTTTAGGTAAGTATTATGTACTTACTTACTAAGTAATAGGCAGTAGAACAAATTTTCCTAGCAGTTTATGGAAATACGCTTTGTTTTCTATTTTTTTCTTTACCTACAATTAATTTACACGCATACTTACATAAATCATACCATAAAATACTCACAATGCCACTTGTACCTGTACAGCTAGCAACGCCAGCAGTTTGATAACGATGTCGGCAAGACTGTTCCCACGGTATTGCTGACTGTACAATCTAACATGCGAGTACTTTTTGCATTTTCACTGTTGGTGCAAGCTGTTTGTCAAAGAGTAGAGATACAGAGTGACGCAGAATGGACATTTGAAATGATATCCGTTTTTATCTCATGTAATTTGCCATTTATCAGCAATTATTGTTTATTGTGACGACCTACACCTCGCTCTCTCAAATGGAACCTTTGTTTGTATCTAGATGTGCTAAATCTAGATACGCAGGTTTCCTCACAATGTTTTCCTTCACCGTAAGAGCGACGGTATACTCTACATATAGGTATTATATAGTACTAGCTGTTCCCGCGAGCTTCGCTTCGCCTTAAAAAGTTTTCCCGTGGGAATTCCGGGATAAAAAGTAGCCTATGTTCTTTCTCAGGGTCTCGACCATATGTATACCAAATTTCATTCAAATCCGTTCAGTAGTTTTGGCGTGAAAGAGTAACAGACAGACAGACAGACAGACAGACAGACAGACACAGTTACTTTCGCATTTATAATATTAGTTAGGATTGAACTTAAATTCAACGAACTCTTTGGCAGGTATATGCCAGCGCCGGGATTCAGCGCGAGAAGCAGGCACTTACCCGACTGAGCAACCATCGCTCTATGTAACTATTCTTTGGCACCGATTTTAATCAATGCCAAGGTCAGATATTTTCAGTAAACAAAGTCAAATCGTACACACAAGTATTGCAAAACTGTAGACAAAAGCGGTAAAAATAAAAGCGTGATGTCGCGTAAACAGTGCGTTTCTGGGAATAGCTTCGAATCATATTACTGCTCTAGATAACTTGGAACTGTGTGTGAAAATATAAAGATAGGCAATTTCATTTATACGCGAAAAAAATTAAGTGTGTTGACTTTTTTTAAGTAAAGAAAGGTTTTTTTTTAAATACTTAAGCGACGAAAGGATGGCGCAGTGACTACTGAGCCGAAGGTCCCGGGTTCGATTCCCGGCTGGGGCAGATATTTGTTTAAACACAGATATTTTTTGTCGGGTCTTGGATGTGCCCGTAAAATGGCAATAGGCCCGCCCCCTATTACATTGGGACTAATATAACACTGGCTAAATTATTTAATATTTTTTTTAAAAACATTTTCTGCTATGCCTTTGAAAGTTTTCATCAGTTTGGTTAAATACAAATGCCTTTCTGTGTGCAGTTAGCAGCACAGATAAACATATATGAATATACAGTTCTCCCATATTAATAATGCGCATGCAAATCTTCGCAAACTGTCGTATTCCCGGAAACACCCGAATCATTGAATCGTAAGAGCACTTGCATTTTGATCCTTGTTCGAAAGAAATAGTAGTCAATATCATGTGACACATAATCGAAAACAATTTGGGCGGTCGGTGGCTGTCACCGATCAGTCAAGGGTTTCAAGGTCAAGATCAATATTACTTTTGTGGAATTATAAAGAGCTGCAATTACACATCGTTCTTGTTATTTTTTTCAAATGTGAATTTAATTTCAACTTTAATTATTTTTGACAATGCCATATTATGAGGCACATTTAAGAATAAAATATACGTCACATTGATAGACTTCACTTTGCCAATAAAGCCACACCCAAAAGACCAAGTTTGTAATTGTAATATTATTGTGAATGATCAGCGCTGTAAATACTTTTGAACTGAGATTTTAATGTAAACATTTTTATTAATGTGAAATAATCAGTGCTGTAAATACTTTTGAACTGAGATTTAATTTTTTTAATATAAACCTGTGTTTGAAATCCATTTCTCCTTATAATATAAACCTTGTGTTATTCAAACCTTCTTTGATCCATCTTTACATCAGCTTCAGTAAGACACTTGAAAAGTACCTACTGTAACATTTTCGAAGTAAATTTTAATATTATGGAATCAAATTTCGTTACTGATAAATCAATTATCTCTTTTAGCACCAATTACATAATTCTACTAAAATTTCATGAAGAAAATGCACTTAACCACTCTAAATACATAATAGTTTTCTAACGCTCGGGAATACGACCGTTGCCGAACAATGACGAAGATTTCTATGTGCATTATCAATTTTGGGGAACTGTACCTAATATTAATACTCAATACCCGAGCATAAACCCGCGTCTTTAAACAAATATCTGCGCGGCCGGGAATCGAACCCGGGACCTTCGGCATAGCAGCCACGGCCACTAACCACTACACCATCGGGTCGTCTACTTGTCTCTTTTGTTGCCTATACGCTTCACCGCAGGCTTCCCGTCGTAATTTGTATGGGTTCCATACACTTCATAGCACAGACGAGATATTAGTGCAACCGACGCTGTGGCGTTAAGCTCTCTTCACCGACGACCGGATGGCGCAGTGGTTAGGGACTACTGTGCAGAGGGTCCCGGGTTCGATACCGGCCAAGGCTGATATTTGTTGGGAGATGAATGTTGGTTCCCGGGTAGGGTTGGTTAATTGTTTGTTAATCGCTTCTGCTTGACAGTTTTTAATTAATAAAAGTTAACATTTAGAGCCTATTTCACAATCACAATGTCTGGATAAAGGCTACCTGTGGGATAAATTACATGCTGTCACTGTCTAAAACATAATTATAAAGAGTGACAGCATCTCCTTTATCCCAAAGGTAGCCATTATCCAGAAATTATGAAACAGGGCCTTAATAACATAATCAACCAGGTATCACTCAAGCCCATCCTGAATACACCAGCTCGAGCACTGACAGAATTTCCCCCTGTCTAATCAACAAGCACGCTCACATTAGTACACGTAATCACGACAATATCATTAATTGTAATGTGAAACACATGGCCGACTAGTAAAGATAAAAAGGACGCCTGCATCACACCTAATCATTATATTTTATTATGAAAATATGTCATTTAGATGAATTAATTTGATTTTTACATACATAATTACATATGCACTCCGCTGTAATCCCCGAAGGGGTAGTCAGAGGTGACTCGCAAGCGAGCCACCCACTTTTCGCAGCACATTTGTACTCACGTGATAGGTTGCGAACCAGATAGCCGATTTTTAAATAATTTTGAATGTATTTTTATCGATTTGATAACTTTTTTTAGGTAGGTACTTACTTATACATTTTATCAAGCAGGCATTTTCCAGGATTATTTTTATGTCTTGTAAGATAAATATTATACACTCACGGGCAATGAAAAAGTTCCACTCACAAAATGCCGACTCCAAACGACCCCCATTTTTTCAAACATTTAATTTATAATTTGAAATTTTTAGTTGGTAATATCCTGATGCTCTGTTAGATGTAGGTACTCCAATGATGCAGAAAGCTTCATTAAGCTAGCCTTTTCCGTTTAGATGTAATTTGGTGTTTTTCTCAGTGGAAACTTTTCATTGCCCGTGAGTGTATTATTCTGATTGGTAAAGTGTAGGGGAAAATACAAAGAGGTCGTGCTCCTGCAAGATAGGGTTAAAGAAATATTCTACCCGTTGCAAAGTTAGCTTTATCCGACTATTAAGGCCCATTCATATACTGTTTAGTGCGAGTGTTAGTATACGTACATTTCTGAGCTTGTTGTAAGTACTTATTTGCCAAACTTTTGACTGCCATACATACTCTGCAATGTATACGTGTAAATACTTAACACTCGCACTAAAAATTGGACGGTCGAATGGCGTAGTGGTTAGTGGCTAGTACTATGCCGAAGGTCCTGGGCTCGATTCCCGGCTGGGGCAGATATTTGTTTACAGACAGATATTTGTACTCGGGTCTTAGGCTCTTGGGTGTTGATATTTATATTTAATATCTATCTATCTATGTATTTGTGTAGGTATATCAGCTGTCCGATACCTATAACACAGGCTCTGCCTAGCTTGGGGTCGGATGGCCGTGTGTGAGATCTCCCCACATCTCATCTCTCTATTATATTAATATAAACTGTGAGTGAATCAGCATTTAAAGATTACTAAAAGCAATTTCGTGGGCTCACTGAAGATGATGGTCTTATTTCTCATGAACAATTACTTTGTCTCAGGGGTCACTCTCTAAATCGACAAACGAACGAACGAGAATTGTAAATTTAATGCAATCGCTTATTACAACGACATAGAGTCGTGGTTCGCACAGCGCTCCGAAATTTAGAAAAAACTAAACTGCAGAGCTAACCCTGACTCTATCTCGTTGTAATAAGCGTTCAGATTGCGTGACAATTCTCGTTCCATGTGAGAGTGACCCCGCTGTTGTAAGAACACAGACAAACAGCGATACCAAACATGAATATAATAAACATAATGTTTCTGTGAAATAATACACCCACATATACCTAACTCTGTGGACTTTGTCTTAGCGCAGTACCTATTGATATTTATTTCTGAGAAATCTAACGGGCGACCAAAAGTTTATAAACTTATATTGTAATAAAAACCTCCTACGATGATCGCCATGTGTAAAGGAGGTACAGTACAGGGTATTTTTTTTCATATAGCTATATCTGTGTCGAATTGCAGTATCGTTCCAAAAGTTAATATTGTAAACTTGTTTTTTCGTAATTCTAAGTTTAGGTTAGTCTTAGGACAGATTTAATGTATTTTTTCCTAGATCGTTATTCGTTCACATTATATTATTGTACCTAGGTATCTCGAATCTTATCTTTTTATTTAGAAATATTAGTATGAGTGCTTATTTTATACATACTTACATAAATGCACTGTACATAAATTTCTTATTTCTAAATATTTCATTGGTACGTACATAATAAGATTTTAACCCACGGTCTCACGAATGAGAGCCGAGCCCTTATCCTTTACGCCACCACAACTCAAATCCAAAAATTCCAATAATTGTACAAAATACCGAATTACACGCCTTCCTTTTCAATTTAAACACCAAATTTCCCTAACCCTGTTAAATTAACTAACATGACATTATACTCTGTCCATTATAATTATGTATTACTAGCTGTTCCCGCGCGCTTCGCTTCGCCTTAAAAAGTTTTCCCGTGGGAATTCCGGGATAAAAAGTAGCCTATGTTCTTTCCCAGTGTCTAGACCGTATGTTTACCAAGTTTCATTCAAATCTGTTCAGTAGTTTTGGCGTAAAAGAGTAACAGACAGACAGACAGACAGACAGACACAGTTACTTTCGCATTTATAATATTAGTTAGGATTGGTTTTTTGACATTCGAAATCCCATACATATTTGACGACTGCGAAGGAAGACCAACTTTATTATAAGGAAATGTCTAAAATACTATAACATCGTGGAAGCTCTATAACACGAAAAGCACGGGACCCAACAGCCGCCCCTGCGGTACACCGTTCCCTGAAGGCGCTCCATAAAGTATGTTATAATTTATTCCCCCGCGTCGGAGGATCAAATTGATATTTGTCGGACAAATCGTCGACTGAGAATAGGCTTATTGTGCGGCGATGAACAAGGGAATAAGTATAGATTGTTATTCTGTATTACGAGACTTATTAATATTGGTAGGTAGACTGATAACTATGTGAATTGTATAACGATAAACATGTCTTCATAATTATATCCCTTCGGAGCATAATGTACATTACCCAAAATGAGAAAAATACGCAAAATGTACAGATAGGTAAAATGAGAATTATGCAAAATTATCACTATTACGCATATTGAGAAACTAGCGTAATAAGCAATACCCAAACTCTCATAAAATACGCAAAATGGGCGTTAATGAGATTTTTAGTAGACTGTAATACTTAGTACCTACAATATCTACAGATACATCTATAAAATGTGCCAACAGCTCATTTTATTCACCACAGTGCAGCCCAAAGAGCTACATTCAATTCTAAGGGGGTATATTCCCGCGTGAATGTAATGTAAATGTAATAAACCTTTGATAGGAGGGTAGATAGGTATCACGATAGTTATCGTGACTTCGTGACAAATTGGCTGATCCTTTTTATGAGTCCCCTGGCTTCTACAGTGCTGTGTTAAAATAGCGCTTAGTATCTATTTCCTAAGGATCACGAGGTAGTGTTTAATAAGTTTTGGAATGCCTGTAAGTGGTTTGAGGGTGGCTTGAAGACATGATGTGTAGATTTGATGCCCTGTAATTGGCTTAGCAAGTGTTGGTGGGTAATGAGGCTTGTTTCGAGGGTGTGATATTGATAAGAGCTTTTGTTATGATTTTATTATGTTTATAGGGTTTAAGGATTATTTTGTGGTCTTGTAAATTTGTAGTGTGTTTAGTTTGTAATTTGATTGAATCTTAAGATTCTTGGCCATGGTTCTTGTAAATTGATTCTATTATTTTATAAGTAATAACCTACTTAGGGTGAATTCGTCCAAACATCACGTTACACGAGAATAACTATACCGGGATTAAAATTATACGCGAGTAAATATCTAGGATAAGTACATTTGCATTCTACCAAGTTATACCATGATTAAATTGAATGAACGAGGAACGAAACTGTAATGCAACTAAAATAAAAATAGCTGCGTTTCAAAGCATGCAATAGAAATGACATGCCAACTTAGTTTGAATGGATTATAAAAGTATGAAATTGTTTATGTTTTAAAATTTTATTCGCTGTTGTTATTCTGAGACTTTGCCTTTTAACGTACTTTTGTTTATGTTTTGACAGATGTGTTTATATGTCATTATGACGGTTTTCTAATCAGCTGATGTGCTGCCGCCATTACAAAATTACTCTCGGATAAGCTCGTTACACGGTCAATTTTGGCGGTATAACATTTTATTCTTGGGATAAGCTAGTTATCTTGTTTTCAGGTTTGGTAGAATGCAAAATCTGCTTACTCGCGAGAAACTGGTAGTTTACTCGTGAGTAAATAGTTACTCGACGTTGGCCGAATCCGCCCTTAGAAGTGGTAAGTATATTTATATGCTGTCTAATTATAGTTTTAATAAATATGACATGTCCATTTTGTACGCCTGCTTGTGAATCATATGACCTAAAATTATTTTCTAGATTCTAGACGTATTATTTGCCTGTTCTCTGAACGAATTCCCAAAAATAGCATTATAAAATACATTGTGTTATAGTATGTAGGCTGTCTTATAATATTTTACTGTTAATGTGAAATGTATATACATACTATTGTATACCGTACGGCAGCGGCGTCCGCTATGGCTTTGAAAGAAATTATCTAAAATTATCATTATCGTTAAGTGGATTACTTAAATAAATATTTATATTGATTTATACATAAATTGAACAGAAAATATATTTTTTAAGCTTTTTAAAAGTTTTGAAATCTCCTTCCACATTAAGTACATTACTTGAGGACAAGTTTATCAGAATACCATGTTTTGAATTAATAATTTATAATCAAATCATATTTGGAAACCCAAGAAAACTAAATTAATTTAAACTATTGATGCCCCGTGTTCCCCTATCACCGTGTCTGTTGGTCTCAGGGGAGGCTAGGGAGCGCTGGAGCTCATTACGGCAAATGATTTCCAACAAAATATCCAATTATGCGAAATTATTACAAGCTAGGGGAGATCCGGTGTCTTGTGAATTATGGGCACCCTGTATGTGCATTTTTAGTTTTAATTGTGTGTGGAAATCTTCTTAACGAACTATTTCTAAACGAGTCGTAATTATGTTGTTAACCGTTCCTTAAAAAACTTCATTTTCAATAAAATATTTTGCAGCTCTACACTTACAGACAGACACACTCACGAGTCACGGCGTCCAACTTATACAATACAATATAACTTTATTGAACAAAACACACAACATACATTAAATAACAAAAGGAGTAAGCACAATAGGCGGCCTTATCGCTAAAAGCGATCTCTTCCAGGCAACCTTTGGGTGAATGAGAGACTTATTGAGTAAAAGAGGAAAGTGTACACGTATTGCATTTAAATACTAGAGATATTTTTTTTTATGTTTTTGTTGTTATTCCACCAAATACTTACATGAAATTTCCGAAAACGGCAAAGAAGCTTTACTTTCCCGAAGCTTTTCCATAAGGAAATCCGTTCGTTACGGTAAAAGTTTCAGACAAAGTCTTCGCGAAACCTGATGCTTAGAAGAAGCAGCTTTACACACACATCTTTCTAAAGACGGACGGACGGAAGTATTTAGCGTATTACGCTGTGTACTGCGATTGGTTTATAGCGGAATATTTTTGTTACAAAAATATAAAATTTATGAGTTTATAAATACTAGCTGTTCCCGCGAGCTTTGCTTCGCCTTAAAAAGTTTACCCGTGGAAATTCCGGGATAAATATTAGCCTATGTTCTTTCCCAGGGTCTAGACCGTATGTATACCAAATTTCATTCAAATCCGTTTTTTTGTCATGAAAAAGTCGGTAAGTAGGTACAGCGTAGTCCAAAATTTGTCACTGGAACTTTTTCATTGCACGCGAGTGTAACTAATTTTGTCTGTTGTATTTGTCAACAAAACGAAGGCAAATTTATCATCAAATTACCACTCAATATCTTCAGAGCATTTCCAATGCGGTAATGGAATCGCGGTACATGGCTGCGCGGCAAGCGCGTGACGCTTTGTAACTCAACGCTTAGCGTCAATGTATTGTGTACTATGAATACACAATCGCTTCTGAAGCTTCGCAAGCTGAGGTGCAAATCTACATTTACACCTTTTACACTTGATAATGATTATAAAGAGGAAGGATATACACATTTGGTGACATGTTTTAATATCGAATACGCCCCAAAACTATAGTACTGTAAAACTATAAAGTCCTGAAAACGGAAGTGGATTCTAACTAATTGTTACAGAACGTATTTAATCGACGTCTTATATTTATTAAAGGACAAATCCGTTAAAAAAATGTATGTAAATGTAAGTAAATAACTGATAATGATAGCACAATCACACTCTTTATTGTCAGGACTTTATATTTGGACTATAGTACTACAGCTAACGTACCACAACTTTGGTCGCTTGTCAAATGTGACGTTACTTGTTTAAATCTGACAGATATTTGGCAGTCGAGCAACGCAGCTTATGAATTGTTAGTTGCTAATGTGTCGGTGATACGGTAGCAAGACCCATTTGAAAAAATGTGTCTCTATCATTACACAAAATTATGCGTAAATTCCATCCCGGAATTCCCACGGGAAACCCTTCCAAGGCGAGGCTCGCGCGTGAAAGCTAGTATACTAATAATTTGTCACCGGGCGCGTCGCTTGTTCAATAAATATATCATTTAATGCTCTCTATCTGGATATGGCATCGGGTGTTGTGTTGCACGAAATCACATTCCGACGCCATGTTGTGGGGATGTGTGAAAAAGAAGAGAAGGTATACCGTATAACCCTAGTAAGGGTAAGGGTTTTGCAATCTACGAAAATAAAATAAAAATAGGTTTTCTTCTGTCACCTGCAATATACAGGGTGTTGCAAAATTGGTATACTAAGCCGAATCTTACATGTGCAGCATGTTATATCTAAGCCCGAAACTGAAATCAGAATTTGGAAATTCGCGAAAAAAAATATTTTTTTCCATAGTTAAAGTCACGTGACCAACAAAGTTTCTATGGAAAATGATTTTTTTTTTCGCGAATTTTCAAGTTCTGATTTCAGTTTCGGGCTTAGATATAACATGCTGCACATGTAGGTTTCGGCTTAGTATACCCTTTTTGCAACACCCTGTATTATCCGTCAAATGTTTTAAGATAGTTCCCCCTTGAATATGAAAGAAAACGTAAACTTTTACAATTTTCGACAAAATATAAACCCTGAACTAGATGTGCTGACTGTATTAGGTACCTACTTCCAGAAAAAGACACTTTTTCATAATTACGTACACTGGTCTGAATAAATAAGTAAGAATGTGAATCGAGAACAAAAGGCTACGTCATACAATTTGTAAGTAAATATTTATTTCGATTTCGATGTAGGTCACAGAAAGCTTAAATATAGTATCGGTACTTAACTTAACCTAGCGTTGCTAGTTATTATCCTGTCATCGTACACAATGGACGCATCGTACGAATTCAGTATTCTTTGTTATAGAAATTCACAAAGTGTGTCCATTTCGTCAGGATTGCCGATGCCGTTTCTCCATACATTTATGAAAATCCGTTTGGTCCGATTATTCGTACGATACCGATAGGGTACCGTTTCGGTAACGGTAACGTCACTGATAAAATTCCACCCCGTATGTGTCGTATTTCTTATCATGAACACTGGTGTGCACTAGTTATTATTATGGTATTTGGTATCTGGTACTAATTATTATTCTGTGTCATTAATTAAAATTACACGCCACATCTGAAACTTTGCACCTCCCTGTTGACCTTTGGGTGGCGCTCGCTTAGCTTTATAGCTTTTGCGATACGAATACGATTCCACCTATTGTATGTAAGTACCTCACCTACATACCATGGGCGTACCCAGGTAGGGGCAGGGGGGGGCAGCTGCCCCCCCCCTAGCCCTTTCGAACTCTAGATTTTTTTTCTATCATATGTTAAAAAAATGCATAATATCACCTTATATGCCTAAAAGTGCTAGGGATAAATAATTAAATTAAAATTAATTAAGTCATAGCACATTCATGCTATCTGGGTTTCAACACCACTGACACACATTTGTGCATTACGATATTTTACTTAGGATACCTACTTAAGTGACTGGAATAAAAAACAGAACATTGAATTAATCACTTTCTTAAATCAATCATTGCAACTAGGTTTAATATGATATTATCATAAAACAAATATAATTCAGAAAACTTAGCTTTTTGACTTATTTTTTAACCGACTTCAAAAAAAGGAGGAGGTTCTCAATTCGTCGGGATCTTTTTTTTTATATTTTTTTTTATGTATGTTCACCGATTACTCCGCCGTTTATGAACCGATTTTGAAAATTCTTTTTTTGTTGTATTGGGTTGAGCTCCCAGGTGGTCCCATTTTTTTTTCAGAATTTTATCTCACCCCCAAGGGTGGGTAAAGAAGTAAAAACAGAGTATGAATTTCCATTTTGGGCACATATTAACCGATTCTAATGAAATTAAGAACGTAAATATAGTTCTTATAACAAAAAAATATGATGGTGACCTTGAGCTGATCTGATGATGGAAACGGAAGGCAGTCAGGGGAACTCCTCAACGGTATATAGCAACTACTTCGTGTTTAGGCTTGAATGATTCGTATTGATTAGTAGGACTTTTTTTGGTATCATTTGCACCTTACTTTTGATTGAAAATTATTACAAATAAACTAAAAACTATTAAATAAAATAATAATTAAAAAAATTAAAAAACCGACTTCAAAAAACCACTAAAATGAAAGAAATAATTTAAGGTTTACACAAATTCTACTCGTATGAGACAGTACAAATATACCTAAGCAGGAACTGTTCTTTTTTGAAGTTGGTGCCATATTTCTTCAGATTACTTTGTCACCGCACCAACATCAAAAAAGAACAGTTCCTGCTTAGGTATATTTGTACTGTCTCATACGAGTAGAATTTGTGTAAACCTTAAATTATTTCTTTCATTTTAGTGGTTTTTTGAAGTCGGTTTTTTAATAACAACTTTAAGGCGTAAAATATAAAAATAAAACATTATTAGCTCAAATCTTCAGTTTCAGTCTCTATTATTAGGTATTCTATTCTATTCTATTCGCTGTGGAAGTGTAAGTACCTGCACCTGGCCTGACCTGGCTCTCTCGACTGGAACCTTTGTGCATATGCCCATGGTCTAACTACTGCTGCGTCAACAGCCTTCCTAAGCTTGGGGGCCGTCCATTAATCAAGTAAGGTCCTTTTTCTTTTTTTGAAAGCGCTTTTTGACAAAAACCGGTCCGAGTGGAAATCAACACTTCGAGCCCTATGTCCCTGATAAGGGATCCCAGGACCTGATGATGATGAAGATCATTGGTATACATTGTACCTACTTTAATTTAAAGAACTCATTGGTACATGTCGGCGCCGGGATTCGAACCGCGAACCCTCATCTCTGGCGTGAGAAGCGGGCGCTGCATTTACTGTGTCCACGTACACCCCCTGCCTTTTTATCCGTGTGTGAAATAGGTATATATAGGTCAGACATAAGCCATAGTCTTGCAAAATAACATATATTTTTTTACTCGCCCGGTGTCAGGATCAACGCCGGCATTTTCATCGCCTGCCACAAGCAAACTGACTTCAAATATCAACGACATTTTTTTTAGGCATTAACAACAATATGCACAAGCGTTTCGGTTCGAAGCGAAAAAAAAGGTAAACCCTAAAAAAAAGTACAAAATCGAGCGCACATTCGTATCACTCAGGTTCGAAAGGACTAGAAGATAAAATAAACGTTAATTTTCCTACCAAGTGGGAATTTAAAACGTGATACCTACTCTGCGCAAAATGAAACAGTTATGTATGACCTGCCCCTCCCTAGCTGAAATCCTGGGTACGCCCTTGCTACATACTCGCATATACAGGGTGTTGCAATAGTAGTACAGGTACTTACCGAAACGGGGTGACTCAGGGGGTCATTCTACGACAAACAATTTTACTACGACTATAAAACTAAAAAGTCACGTGACCAACAAAGTTTCTACGCAGAATCTTTTTTTTTCTAAAGTTGTACCACAACATTTGTTCACATGACCACCTCCATGAGCCACCTTTTCGGCTTAGTAGGTATACCACCTTTGCAACATCCTGTATATGCAAATTATTATACATTCTGGTATGTGTTATTTTATTTATCAGGTCTGCATCACTTTCTTTTAATAATAATAACACTTCAGGTAGGTAAGTGTAGGTTTTGAGTTGGTTGTTCTTATGGTAGCTTTATCGGTAGATTGGTAAAGCTCAAGTGACTTACGCTGACCAATTAAGTTTCTGAAGACCTATTTAGGCCTTTTTTTGTAAGAAAGTAACTGTGAAATTTACTCTATGTTTGTTGTTTTACCCTTTACACAGAAAATCCAGAAACCTTTTGTAAAAGTAAGCGTCCATCTTTCAGCATCGCACGCAACGGACGCATCGCATTCAGTATTATTTGTATATTTCTATACAAAGAATACTGAATGCGATGCGTCCGTTGCGTACGATCGCATTCAGTATTCACAGTTACAAGTCATCGCCATTGCCGATGCCGCTTCTCCATACATTTTATGCAAATCCGTTTGGTCCTATTCGTATGATACCGATAGATGGACGCTTACCTTAAAGGATAAATTATGAGATGATGTCGCAAATCTTTCACCTCACGCATGTAAGTAGCCTAAATTAGAATCGCTTGACACAAAAATGACTCCCGTCACACAACTCATTTAAAAAGTCACCTTCATTAAACAAAACAAAGACTAACAACCTAATAAGTCAAGCTCTTATTAAACAAAATAGATTTTCTAAATAGTGCCGTCCGAGTGTGACAGCTGTCAAAACGCTGTCACGGCTTTTCAAAATGGCGTCCGGTTACCGTCGCTCAGGGGCGCGCGCGCCGGAACGGCTAGCGAGAAATTGAAAAAAGAACTATTTCCTATTCGTTATGTTGCTTTCGAAAATAGAAGCGGCCAGTTCGGAATTCAAATTTCGCTGAAGGGTCCTAATGAATTAATGATGCAAATAAATGGTAGGTGTTTGACGGGTGGATGGTAGTACTTCGAATTCCGGTCGGGCATAATAATTATTTATTATTATTTAATCCTTTATTGCACAAAAACATAAATAAGTGTACAATGGGTGGACTAACCTAATGCTAAAAGCATTTTCTACCAGTCAACCAACAGGAAGTACAGGAGAAACTATGTTAAAGGTGTGCAAAAAAAATAAAAAATTGCAATAACTTTATTTATAGTTGTAAGGTTCACGAAAGCAGCCTCCTCGATTGGCGTATATATATACACCTATTCCTGAAGGGCTAGCACGGACCGCAATTAAGACGTGAAAAAAGATCTCGGTCGCGCTCGCTCTTGAGGCTGGGCGATGTGAAAACAAAACTTTTGTATACGTTGCCCTTCCGATATACGTTCAGCGTGACTGACGCTAATCTAGCTGACCAACTCTTCCATGCTGACAAACCTAGCTCTTGTGTTTGTCACCAACACGATGAGAAACCCCAATTGAGTCCACATCGAGCCATTCATGTCTATCGACACCTTTATATCATGTGAAGCGTAACCATAAGCAAGGTACCTATGTCGTTGTATCAAATATCATTGAAGTGGGAAAAAATATGGAAACCAATCAACCGTTACTGAGATGAATAAATAACTGAAAGGAAACCCGCTGACCGGAACAGTCACAGGTGGGGGAATATACAGGGTGTTTGAAAAAGGTTCGTGTAGGCAAAATGCAGTAAAAGTTATTATATTTCCTAATAATGTATTTAACATGATATTTAACTGTCACAAGTGGGGGATAAATATACAGCCTGTATAATACAGGGTGTTCGAAAAAGGTTGGTATTAGCAAAAAACAGTAAAATTCCTTATAGTTCCTAATAATATTGTATTTAACACATGTGTTAAACTTATGGATGCTATAAACAAATTGAGTATTGAGTTTTAAAAATTGTTCATAGTTCTCCGACTTACATTATGAAAATTAGGTTTTTTTAACACATTTTAAAAGAAAATTCACGGTAAAACAGATTGATTGAGCAATTAAATAAATAAATTAACCTAGTATAAACAAAGGCCAATACCTAATTACTATAATTACCGTCAATTAGACCCGGGTGTAAACAAAACAACAAATCGTAAACAAATCAATGTTTACATCTCAATCAGCGAGCTAAAATAACCCTTTCCTCTAGCGGCCGACTTCACCACTCTACGCTAATCCAGATTAAGGACTAAACTCGGTAACATTTTCGACTAGGAATAAGTTAACTAAAGATCTCACTCGCTATTCAACGAGGTAATGCAGCAAGTGTGATGGGTACTTTTTGACTAATTTTTATTTGACGAGGAGGTGCATTTTTTTTTAGTTTTTAAATAGACGACGCATTTTTCCGATAATATTTCTTAATTATCATTTATTTTGACGAAACATGTGGTGGATAACGCTGTAAATAAGACATATACATTATTAAAGATACATAATAAAATAATAATAAGTAGGTATATAGTATTTCACTATTTCACAAAGTCTGAATTTAGGTAAGTGTGGCCTAGAATTAATAGAAATTTCCAATAAACACAGTAATGATTACAACGATTCAATAAATACATAATATATAATCCAGGTTTGACAGAACTGACCCCAGTATTTTATCTGCTGAGTAAGTAGGTACCTGTTAAACTTATTTTAAAGTTTTTACGGTGGAATCAGCCCCGCCTGAAATTGAAAACAAAAGCGCTGCTATGTTGAACAAGTTGGCCGATTCCCCGAAGCTGTAATTGGCTGAGAGCTAGGGTTACAATCAATTTCAAAAGTAACATTGTATTATCTAGGGTTTTAATAATTTTTCGACCTGTGTAAAAGTGATTTAAAAAATCTGAATGCTCGAAATAATTGAAATCTACCGAACCACGGTCCACGTCTGACACATTACAGTCGTCGAAATATGCTTAATAGGCCCGTTTGGACAGCTACAAAATGTATCGGATGACAGCTGGTGTCAAATCAAAATCATGAAAAATCTAAACAATACCTAAGTATTTTTTGGTGCTTTAAAAGTTCTTTCGACCGTTAAATAATACGCCAGATTATGTGTCTTTTTATGTATTTCATCATGTAAATCAAGAGTAAATAGCAAATTTGTGTAGCTGTCCAAACGGTCCTATTATATTTCGACGAATGTATATTTCATTTCACGGGGAAAGACATCTGATACAAACTAAAACTACCCTTATTCGAATGTAAATAAGGGTCCTGTCAGATGTCTTTCCTCGTGAAAAAAGGTATAGCAGTTAACAATCCATAGGCAGTGTCGCTCGTCTGTCATCATACGATGAACAAATGAACGAGACTTTTATCAGCGAGATAGAGTCGTGATTAGCACTGGAAGCTTTGTCACGTTCGTCCGTTTGTAGATTTATAGAGTGACCCCCCTGGCGTGCTTTGCTTTGGCGCTGCACCTACTACAGTCGAACAATATGATCAGTTGTATTTTGAGAGGTAGACATAATAATCGAGAAATGTTTTATTCACTGGGCAACGGTTACTTAGTTGCGAGTAGTGAAGAGAACTGTTTGTTGATTAGTCAGGTCCTTAAACATAATAATGATTTCTGATTTAGCAATAAAATAAATAAATAAATATCCTCTAAAGTGTTTTCAGGGTGACCCAGGTTAATTAAACTGAATTGTATCAGTTTAATTAACCTGGGTCACCCTGAAAACACTTTAGAGAATATTTATTTATTTATTTTATTGCTAAAGAAATACGAACAGTACACAACATAGATCATTCTTAAACCATAGTTAAAGGATACTTATTATATAAGTCCTTTCAGTAAAATTATACACTCACGGGCAATGAAAAGGTTCCACTAAGAAAAGCACCAAATTCCCCCTAAACGGAAAAGGCTAGCTTAATGACGCCTGCTGCAAAATTGGAGTACATCAGAGCATCAGAATATTAGCTACAAAAAACGGTCATATTTAGCTGGGGTCGTTTGGGGTCGACATTTTGTGAGTGGAACTATTTCATTGCCCGTGAGTGTATAAGGATTAAGGATTTTAGATAGTTTCCATCCAGAACCGTTTCCATCTGCGCGAAATCTACACAATTTCCGAGTCCAAACGGAAATGCAATTGCGATGAAAATTCAAGCTCAAAACAAGAATATTACCTACATCAGAACAAGCTCACTAGAATATGGTCTTAATTACTAGACGGGACACAGGACAGACAACACAACACAATATAACAGTGTTAAAGTGTTAATTGTTATTAATTGCTATTTGACGAGCACGGCTGGGTGCATTCGCAATAATTGAAGGAGGATGCATGCAGTCTGCCACTTGAATAGTGGAATGTGGCACTAATGCAGTTTTGCTAATTATTTTTTTGTGTTTATACCGTTATACGTAGTTTATAAACGGAAATATTGAGAAGAGAGCCTGCTATTATTCTGAGCTGCAATGCCATGCACTTATACTTAAATGGGAATAATATTTTCAGTCGCCTATTCGTGTCGGTGACAAACACTAACTAGACTAGGGTTTGTGACCGAGGAATAGATGCTTCGTCACTCAGAGAGGCTTTGATCACCATCACCAAAAGACAAGAAATTGGTGTCCCCTTGTTCGCATTATTTAAAACTGTGTCGAATTTCGATCTACAATTATATTTTTTTCACTGTTATCCGAAAGGCACGAATAAGTATCTGTAAAAATGTACTCAGTTTAAATGTCATCAAAAATTTCTGAATCTAGATAAGTAGATACGTAAGCTTTCATGATGAGTCAGTCTTTGTCATTGTAGAATGTAAATAATTTTACTATAAGTAAGTGGATCCTGGATCCAGGATAGTTTTATCTTATTCTATTGTCATAATTTACCATTTAAAAAGGACATGAGTTGTAAGAAGCTACAAGTAATGTCTTACTACGCCGGTACTAGGCGCACATACGAAGAGAGGAAGCGTAAATAGGTGTGAGACTGAGACCATCCGGCCCGACGACTAATGACCAACTGGCGGTTGAAGTTACAAGCTAATAGAGATTGCCACCATTTGAATAGTTAAATAACTAGCTGATTACAGGCACGAGGGGGAAATTGAAAACTTCATACGTACCTAAGTACCTAAATTTATGTAGTGTATTAGGTAGACACCATCGCTACATTAGATGACAATTAAGATGGATGGATGCATGTTCTTTGCTCTTTCACGGGAAAACGGCTAGTACCTAAGCTATTACTCTGGATAGGCTAGATTTTATCCCAGGATTCCCACGGGAAACCCGCCAAAACGAAGCTCGTGGGAAAAGCCGGTTGTGTAATACGATCAATGGTAAGAGAAGATATTTTTTGGGTGGATAGAATGCTTTTTCAAGTTGCTTACCTCACCTTCGCTCTTCTCGGCCACTTTAGACCAAACTCGAGCACAAATTAAGCACACAGCCTGATGGAACGACTAGACAGACGGACAGACAGTCACGTGCCATGCAAATGGATATGGCCTTTGTCGTTTTGTGTTTTAGCTGTGTTAGTTGATGCATTAGATAAATGCATCTGCATAGTTGGAGAGGTACCCACACCTAGTGTTGTGTCTATCTAGATTCTAGAAGGTGATCAAACCAAATAATCTAAAGTACTACAATATTGGTGGGTAGCAAGTATAATAGGGAACATTGTAAATCAAGAACCTCCAACATCCGCCATAATGACCCCTAGGCCCAGCATTCGATTCTGTCATCAGCACCAGCCAGCATTTCAACAATGACAGTTTCAAATGACAATCAAAGCAGACATCCCAGCTCCGAGTACCAGGCTCGCAGAGATAGTCAAGAGATCGATACAGCACCTGTGCGGTGTTGCCACAGCGACAGCCCGAGGGCGCCACCCGACACCGCCGCGTAATTTGAAATTCGAACCTCGCCGATAATGCTTGTGTTGCCAGTATTCCCAAAGAGGCGCGTGCCTATTTCGGACGAAATTATGCTTAATTTATCTTGTCCGTGTCGTTTTAGTTTAATTAACGGAGGTGTGCGTACGGTTTCCTTCTGAAGCGGTGCAGGTTCCCCGGATAGGGTTTCAGGTTTTCGCGGCCATTGCACTGGAGAGCTTTGAATGTGTGTGTGTGTGTGTGTGTAAGTAGCTAATTGTTTAATTAGGAGGATACGGCTCAAGAATAAAATGGTGAATGATAGCTCAAATCTTTCGGGGCATTCCATTCCATGCTATTTTTCAAGCTTGCCATGTTAAACTTATTACTCTGGAACACGGGCAGCACGGCACCCAAGTTTTTTTTTAAATAATTATTAGTTACATATTGTTTTAATTACCGGTGGTGACCCTTCCCAGCTACGTAACTTGTATTCATATAATAATGTCTATCTACTTGATTTTCATCTTGTTAAGTTCATGTCGATCAATTGAAACTAAAATAATGTTTACGCCGCCAAACATTACGTTATAACTTATCGTTATAAGACTCCTATTTTTCGATGTGGTTAAAAACAACAGACCGGTTCCGATAACAAAATAAGTTATCAGAATATAGTCATGGTCATCCACATTATTGTCCCAAATGATGTGATGAGTGTAACATAAAGCAGAATAATGGGAATTAGCACCATTGCTAATTGACGCCGCCATTTGAAATGTCGTAAACAGATGTTTTACTGCAACATGAAAGGTTTTAATGAGAGTCTGGATTTTTAATGTAGTGTGACCAGATTATTTATTTAAGTAATTAATTCAAATATTTTCTTCATAAATGGATAGGTGAAATTATAGCTTATTCGCATACGTTGCCTAAAAGACTCCGTATGAAAATTTTGGGTAAAAAGTTATCTTCAAAATAAATGTATTAATTTTATTTATCGTGATAATTTTATAACGCGCTCCTTGGTATAGGCCTATGATCAGCAGTGTAAGATTATGAGCGGTTAACGATTTTATTGTTTGAAATAAAAATATACTAAATAGATTATTTAAATCAAATGTTAGAAACAAATAAGTCAAGTACTGAGGCGGAATTACGTAGGTGAAAATTCTTTCAGCTAAAGTCAGCTAAACTATGAGTGGATGAGTGCTTAAAACATACAGACCTACATAATATATTCATCTCTTTCAAAGTTGGTTGAAAATGATAAGAGATTATTCTCCAAAATCGTCGCATGTGGCAGTCATTTATCAAATTAGCACGGCCAGTTAATGTTCCCCTAGGGATGCCATTAAGATAAGGGAAATTATTGTGTTAACATAATAAAATATACGTGCATAAATATGCCGTTGACATATATTTTAGGGGTTTGTGGCGTTTTAGGAACTTAGACCACCTTATCCTTACCAAATAAACGCAAGAATATGTCACCACTCTAGAGCGGTGGTAGCTCAGTTGCCCCGCCAGAAATGCGGGTTCGAATCCCAGCGTTGACAATGTCATTGTACCAATGAGTTCTTTGAATTTAGTCATAATGTATACCATTGCTCTTATGGTGAAGGAAAACA
Organism: Plutella xylostella; assembly: GCF_932276165.1. Taxonomy (NCBI): domain Eukaryota; kingdom Metazoa; phylum Arthropoda; class Insecta; order Lepidoptera; family Plutellidae; genus Plutella; species Plutella xylostella. The sequence goes on along the minus strand of NC_064000.1, from coordinate 6,510,550 downwards.
TCGTGAGGAAACCTGCATATCTATAGATTTAGCACATTTAGATATGTGAACCAGCGTGGTGGGAAATGGTCCAAGCTTACGAAGGCAGTTTAGACCTAGGGGATGTGCATAAAGGTTCCTCTCGAGAGAGCCAGGTACTTACAGCCGCACAGAAAATAGAATATGTCACAACTCACAATATATTATATGAATATATCGTACCGACTCGAAATAAATATTATAAATATGTCGAGTCGGTGCGATAGAAAAATCGTGGGAAAGCGCGACTTAAAAATCGTGTCACAAACATTCGCGCTACGAAACCTGGGCATTCATATCATCATAACTTCTTCTAGGTGTCTTTTATTTTAACTGAACTAAATATGGTGGCCATACATGATATTATAATGATGATTGGGAGTAACGTAAGGAGCAGAAGACATATCATAGCTGCTCCTTTAGGTTATTGTCATAATCTCCACGCTTGGAAGGCAGGTTGGAGATATCACACAACACAAATTTAATATGCTGTGCTAACCATGACTCTATCTTGGTGACAGATCTCCGAAAAATACAAATGTTGTTTGGCAGAGATTGCTATACGCAATAAAGCCACCTTTTTGGACTGCTTTTCTTTTTAATTTTGTATTTCTATGTTTTTTTGAGAGTTTTCTATTGCATTTTGTAAAGCAAGTGAGCCATGTAGAGCCATGCAGCCGGTACGGAGGTTCAAGAAGAAGCTGATAGCTACGTTGACCATTTCACAGGATAAAATATCTGTTAAAAAAAAACCCATATTAAATTGGAATACTTACTTAAGTTAATTTTTTGTTTGTTTGAGGTGTTTTATTTGATTAAACGCTCTCTAGATAGACTGTAGGGCTAATAATGCGTTCGTGCCGGTGGTAGTAAGTAGCTTTTTAGTCTGCTTCCCTGCCGCATGCCGCTGCACGGGTTCGTTACCGGCGTAGATAAACGTGACTATATCGCGAGTAGTCATAAATACACCGCTGTGATTGGTGGAATTGGTGGCGCGCATTACACGAGTTTGACGAGATAACGGACCCGTGCCGCGGCTGCTGACGTGCAAGCTTACTGGTACTGTTACGCTAACGAAAGTTAACTATTTTATATAAAGTTTGATATTTGGCTAATGGTAAAGTAAGAGTATAAGGTACTCTACATTATACTTACTATCAAAAAGTGGAGTTTCCTAGTTTACTTCGTCTACCCTCAAAATAGATTTTTTTCTTTAAACAAATGAACATTACTTAAACGTTTAAAAAAAGACGACCGAATGGCGTAGTGGTTAGTGACCCTGACTACTGAGCCGATGGTCCCGGGTTCGATTCCCGGCTGGGGCAGATATTTGTTTAAGCACAGATATTTGTTCTCGGGTCTTGGATGTGCCCGTAAAATGGCAATAGGCCCGCCCCCTATTACATTGGGACTAACATAACACTCTGGCGAAAAGTGGGTGCAGCAATGCACCTCTGCCTACCCCGCAAGGGAGTACATTAGTACAAGGCGTGAGTGCGTGTGTGTGTGTGTGTGTGTGTTTAAAAAAAGCCAAAGGAGATGATCGCACCTGCATCTTAATCCGCCCTCTCAGTAAAAATATCATCAGGTACAGTCGAAAATATGACACCGTCACACAATCTAATTCACAAAATAATACGTAATTCTACCTCTACGGAGAATAGCGAAAAAGTGAACAGCCCACAAAAGAGATTGAGCCCCTGGAACACGCGTGCGTTGGACAGAGATAGACTGATGTACGCGATGAGTTGTCTACTCCGTCTTTAAATTATATGTTCTCATAGCCTTGTGGATTTTCGACAATATTCACAAGGGCTTACATCAGCTTTGTGTCAATAGAATTTGGTACTAAAGCTTTTGGAAAAGAGTCGGTGTTTCTGTGAAACGCGGTGGTGGTAAAGACGTTATTACTTCGAGTGGAAATCGAGTAATGGGGGGCGCACGTCATGGATACCAAACCAGGGTTTTGAATTTCAGTTGAGCTTCGGATAGCTAAGAGGCACCGCTTTGTTGCCCCAACTTTTGTTTACCGAAACTATTTTTTTTAATACACCCCCAGCTTTTGACAATCGTAATTATTTTAAAACCGGCCAGCAATATAACCTGTTTTAACATTTTAAAAAAGTGCGTTTTCAAATAGTGATTCAGTGAAAGTGGCTCGATTTTTGAACTTTTAAATATCGAATGTGCGTTTGAATTTATAATGAGAAGATGATTAATTAAAAAGTGTTTAATAATCGGTAAGTCGAAGGGTTAGGTTGATTGAATGGAATTAACGATTTTAAATTATAACTTGTGGTGGTTTGGCGCCTAAAATTTGGCATGTTGACTTGAAAGTGCTGATTGGTCAATGAAAACGCATGCTTTGAATGATTTTTGAAATAAATAAACATGTTTAAAAATACATAGGTACACTTTTCAAAATATTAATGTGACTATGGTAAAATAGGTAAACAACAAAATTTAAAAGTTGTGTATGTAGAAGGTACGTAACTTAACTACGTAGTTAAAAGTATCTAGGTGTACCTACTACACCAAAAAAACAATAACAAAAGCAAAATTCATGTATAGAAGAGATTTTGATTCCACGCATCTATGTAGATTTTAAGATTATTCTTATTGAATGCTTTCTTCTGATAAGATAAACAACACAGGCATGCTTTAGTCTAATAAGAAATATAAATATATAAAAAATACCAAAATTTAAAACAATTATAGAATATCGTAATGTAAACTCAAACTCACTCGGTAATTCCTGGACTTAAAATATTCAGTTATTATTAGTTTCGTTAACCGATAAATGAAAGATTCCGATAAAGAAGACTTAATTGCCGTCGCAACCGCCTAGCCTGAGAGTCCCTCAGGGTATCGTCCTAGAACCTCTGTTATTTATATTACATGTGAATTGACTTTTTTCGACGAATTAAGGTTTATAAATTAGAATATTGTTGATATCTATGTTAACGAAATCAAATAGTGTTTTACAGTATTTATTGTACAAATTATAATCTTCTGTGTTTGTATTGGAGGTTTGATTGGGGGATAGTCATTAATTATGTCGTATCGATTATTGCCATTGTCCTGATGAGGACACATCTAGCAGATGTGCTAGGTATTCAGGATCTGCATCCAGACTTAAAATACCGAAATACTGGGCTCTCCATCCCTAGCCTAGGTATTGGCAGTATTTGATGGCACTTTATTTAGATTTATCCTCTGTCGTACGTACCCTAATTTAGAATGTACTTAAATCAGAATCACATCACATCATTTAATGATTTATTGGTAGAGAATGTTATTAGTATTTAGTTCGTCTATGTACAAATTTAATTATGTGCAATAAAAAGGATTTAAGGAAAGGAAGCGTCCATAGCGAGCGGGCCTCAGTCAGCCATTGGATGGGTGACCGATTTCAAGTGGTTCTTTTCTGGACGCTTCCGTGCTTCGGACGGCACGTTAAGCCGTGGGTCCCGGTTGCTGCTTCGGCAGCAGTCGTTAAGCCTAGTCAGAGGCCTTCGGGCGGTTTGAAAACATCTGACAGTCGGGTTGCCCACTTACCCGACAACTCTCTCAGCACAAGCTTGCTTGTGTTGGGGTCCACCAACCCGCACTAGGCCAGCGTGGTGGACTAGGCCTAAAACCCTTCCTTCACTGGAAGGAGACCCGTGCCCCAGCAGTGGGGTCGTGATGGGTCGTAATTATGATGATAAAGGATTTATAATAGTATTTTTCTGTTATTTTCGCAAATCTAAAAAGTTGTACGTTTTGTTTGATAAATAATCGCCGTATTATGGAACTGAAGTCGTCGTAGAGTGGACCGAAATTAAAACAAACGTAACGGCCGATTCATAAACATGGCAGCCACACATTCATATTTTTGTAGGAAATAGCCAATTATCGGAATATACAGATTTTTACAATTGCATGAGTAAATAAAACTTTGCCACTAAGAAAATAAAGAGATCTAATAAATTAATAATATATTATGTACGGTGATGCATTAAGTACTTACCTAAAAATCCGCGTTCAAATTGAATATGATGTGTTATTTATTTAATGAATTACAATATATGAATTTTATTTACAATTATAAGGCAAATATACTAATGTAGAAAAGGTGACCTTATCACTTAATAGCTATCTGTTAATTCCAAACCACCCGGTAAGATCCTTCAGTAAACAAATTGCAATTTAAAAATAAGATTCGCTTTAAACCCTTATATTATCGGCGTCAAAAGGCAAAAGTTGAACAAAGTCCATTACTTCTAGTTCACCGATGCGTGCCCAAGTGGCTTCTTCGGCGAATTTTTACTAAAAAAATAAGTTTTAAAATATATTTTTTATTATATTTATGTGTAGAGGACTTCGGGCGCACGTCGCGACCGCTTAGTTTAGTCGAGCGAATCTCTCGAGATGTAGGAATGGGATTGATCATGGAGGTCGATAGTTTTGATTTATGTAACTAATAGACCTTTATGTTTTCGTTGTGGCTGTGGGTAGGCACATATCCAATAACCATATTTTCTTGTAAAATCCTTCAGTCACTATATCTTTTTGTATTATATGCGGGGACTTATTAATGGCATCAAGTTATTATTAAATTATGTTGTAAAGTGTTTAGAAAATGCTGTTGGTTCTCCATGAAAATGTTGAAATAAAATAAAATATCTGTGTCACATCCAAGACCCGAGAACAAATATCTGTGTTTAAACAAATATCTGCCCCGGCCGGGAATCGAACCCGGGACCTTCGGCACAAGAGTCAGCATTGCTAACCGCTGCGCCATCTGGTCGTCACATACAACTTTCCTAACTAATATTATAAATGCGAAAGAAACTGTGTCTGTCTGTCTGTCTGTCAGATACTTTTTCACGCCAAAACATAAGGTCTAGACCCCGAGAAAGAACATAGGCTAGTTTTTATCCCGGAATTTCCACGGGAAAACTTTTTAAGGCGAAGCGAACCTCGCGGGTACAGCTATATCGAATAAAATGATCGATAAGGTCTAACCCCATCCCTACAGAGCTCGTGCCTCCAAAAGGACAAGTTAGCACACTTCATTAATACGCGCTTAAATTATATCCAAAGAGAAAAACAGCCGTCCATCCAGCCCGTATAGGATTACCACTTGATGGCCTGGAAGAGCCCTAGGTCTTAAACTTGAGGCTAAGACTGGCTTTTTAGTCTATTGGTCTTAAGGGTCCATATCGTTTAAGTTTCTCTTTAGTATGATCGTGATTTACCACACAGGTTCAGCGGTGGTTTTTGTTTATTTTTTTAGCTGGTGATTTAAGGGTGGCCTAGAAATCAGATATTAAATTACTTATAGTACTTACAATATTCATTGCAATTGGACAGAGCTAGGTACTCTGTTAATTAGATTTAATATTTTTAATTAAAAAAATCATACTTAAATACTAAACTAAAAAAACATTGTTTAGCACGACCAACAGTTAGCACGCGAGACAATACAAAACGTCTTTACATTCCGCAACATTTGTACCACAACACATTGAGAGCATTATCCAAACGGGCATAGGATTAAAGCTCGAGATTTAGCATTGCGGGCAAAACGGCGTTCATTTTAAACTTTTTTTTCTTTTTTTTTAATTCGGAATTTGCGCTCACAACACCCGCATTGTGTGCCAGTGCTTCGCTTCCAAGAAGGATTTCGTTCGAGACAAGGACGCCGATATATCAACCCTCAAGAGTGAGGGAGAAAGAGGCACATGGATATTAATTTTGTTTTTCTTTTTAATACTCTCGGCCACATGTGGTGATTGTTTTTGGACTCTATGGTCATTCTTTCTGGGCGCTCTCCTTTATTTTTATTTCGTTCAACTTTTCTGGGGTGTTATTTTTATTAACGGCACCGTTTCCTACATGTTTAATGGCTGTAGTTATGATCTCGGTAAAGATACAATTTGGGGACATTTATAATTTGAATTGATGACGGACATTTACAAATCATGATACAACATACAAAGAACATTTACATGATGAACATACAAAGTTAGTTATGTAGATATATTTTCCTTGACAGTTAAAAGAACCAATAATTATAGTTAGACATATTTTCACGCATACCTAACATTATTACTTAAGTATAACACAATAAACGTCGTTCAAGTTATCAAAGCTATATTGGCTAAAGATAAGCGTCCAACTATCGATTTCTTACGTATCGCCACAAACAGATTGTCATTTGTCATAAATTTATAGAGCAACGGCGGCGGCGGCGTCGGCAATGCCGATGAAGTTAATCAGACAACTATATTTTAATAAGAAATCGTATATTGTTAATCTAGGAAATTAGCTTTCTTCTTATCGTGTCGGTGTTGTCAAGAGCTATAAATTTAGTTGAACTAAATGCAAACTGAATTGCTATCACTATAACGCTAAAACAGCCAGATTCAGACCTCAGGTTTGTTTCTTTAGGCATTTTGGAATTTCCTCTCTATTTCCAAAAAGTTTTAAGTAGTTTAATTAAGAGTTTAGTTCTGAAACTCTCTTTCATATTATAACAATATTTTTTGCAACACCCTATAGATACTATGCTAGGCGCCAAGCGTCTCATTCATACAAAATATAAAACATTATGCGACACAAACTCGACAAGTCGTCAAATTTTCATACAAAATGTCCATATTTCTTGTTGAAAATGCCGATTTCGAGTCGCTGTGTCATTAAAACCTCCATTAGCATAAGGAATACTGTACAAATATGTGTTTTATTCCGTCGTATGCTAATTTCACATCTAGATACAATGTATTGAAGAGTTTAAAGGAAGATCTTATCCGATCGATGGGTCGATGGCAAGATAACTTAAGTAATTCACTTGTTTTCTGCACAAACTTGAATATTCTTACCACCAGTAATTTGGTGATTTTCTCACTGGTAACTTTTTATTAATCGTTAGTTTAAGAAGTAGTCAGGTAGGAGGTACCTAAGTTTTCTTACTATAATCTAAACACAAGTCGCAGGAATGTTCTGATGTCAGTGACACTCAGCAGTTTGGACCACCAGGCGATCATAAACATATGGAGGTTGTCTATACATGGGCGTAGATACTGTAAACAACGCCTTATAGAAAATGCAGGTTGCCGTGGTATGTAGGCCACCTTATATGGTGGCTATGTAGGTATACCTAGTGAATACAACTTAGTTTGTTACTTTGGTTAGGTACACATTCATTTGAATTTGTTTAATAACGTTAAACCTAAGTACATCATAATACTAACCGTATCCAACACCAAATCGATTTTAGATGATTTGTGTTATGATATTTTAAATAACAATAACCCACGCCGACTATCTTTAAAGAAAACAGGGTATAGTGGTAATGCGATATAGAGATAAAACATACAGGCAGACAAAATATTGTTGAAAGGCTGGCTAATCTGATAAGGATCTGCTACGCACAGGAATTTCTTAAGCTTCAGCTGCTCCAGTCAGACACTTGGCTGCTTTATATACTGCTTAGGAATCAACTCTTCTCTACTCTGAGCTCCTAGTACATTTGATTAGAATCAATGGGCCTTACAACAATAACTTAGACAGTATTTAACAGATGTTTAGCGCTGTCAAACTCCGAATAAATTGTCAAATTTAATTTTAACCACTTGTTAAACAATCTTTTAAGTTTTTTGTGGTAAATAAGTAATAATTATTTATCTTATTTTTTTATAAGTTGTCGACCATTCCACTTTGAACTAAACAAAGCCAATATGGGATGTCGGATAGCTGATATAATTATCTCCAACTCCCCTACCCATCATAAGATAGTGCTCATGCACTTTTAGTTTGCCCTGGGCGGGATTCGAACCCGCGGCAGGAAGCAGGTTCACTACCGAACTCGTTCAAGACATGCCAGTGGGTAGGATTAGAGGTTCTTTGCATCCAGTCATTTCCAGTCTTTGCCTGCTACTAAAAAGCCATTTTCAGATTTACCTATACTGACTAATTAATGAATGAATGTAAATGTTTAATTTTACTAGCTATATGTGGGACGCCATCTAGCCACACGATAATAATTTGCGTAGAGCGGTTGGTATTTTTTGGTGAATTTTAAAAAATAACTGCATCCTCTATTATTGTACCAAGTAGGTACCAACCTATAAAAATAAATAAGCCCTCAAATAACTAAAGGGCTGTGTCAGCCACTGGACATAAAAAGATCAAACAAGAGAATAAACTCAATGGAATAATTTGATATTGTCTGTAGGCGCAATTAAACAACACAGAATGACGTATTATCAAAGCGGCAAAGGTGAAAATCGTTCTGCGAATCATCCTAGGATTCGGCAATTTAATGTTCGAAATTCAAAATATAGCTCGCGGGGCGGAAGGGGCGTGGCTTGCGCTGGGCGGGGCGCGGGAAAAGATAGGCCATCGGCGGATGCGCGCATTCATCGTTTGTTCACAGCCAGCTGCCTCTGTCGCGCAAATTCGTCTATAAAAAAAAAACATTACCGCTGCGTTCACAAAAATGGAAAAAGGAATTTCATTATATATTTTGCCATATTCCTGGTATTTTGTCGCACTAAAAAACGATGGAAGCTGACAAACGCTCCAAAAAGATGTCATGTATGCATGGATTCCAAAATGCACCCGTATCAGTGTTAAGACTTTCGCCAAGCGACATTCTAAAGAGTTTTTCCTAAATCAAGGGTGCTTAAATTGATGGCAATTATAAATAGATGTTCTAGTCATTTATGCAGAATATCCGGGATAAGACCTCTATCTAATTATATATCTCTAGTCTAACATTAGATTGACTAGTAAGTAATGGCCATTTTTCAGCCAAACATAAAATCTTAATTTTATGTTACGGGCTTTGTTTAGGTCTAGGCTATATATTTAATTAATTTCTATCGTTCGTTAACGAGTAATTCTACATACTTACATATTTATTATTTATGTACCTAAATTAAAACAAGCATTAGGTTACTCTACTAAAGTAAGAAGTTGATATATTAAATTATTTAATCAGATTGCATGGTAAACATTATTTAAATTCATTAGGTAATTAATTGATCGTAAAGATCCTAAGATTACAATATTTACAATACGAAAATGTGAATAACTTTATAATAGAGGGGAACTACAGCTTTTTTGGCTATATTTTGCACTAGCTGTTCCCGCGAGCTTCATTTCTCCTTAAAAAGTTTTCCCGTGGGAATTCCGGGATAAAAAGTAGCCTATGTTCTTTCTCAGGGTCTAGACAATATGTATACCAAATTTCATTTAAATCCGTTCAGTAGTTTTGGCGTGAAAGAGTAACAGACAGACATACAGACACAGTTACTTTCGCATTTATAATATTACTAGCTGTGCCCGCGAGCTTCGCTTCGCCTTAAATAGTTTTCCCGTGGGAATTCCGGGATAAAAATTAGCCTATGCTCTTTCCCAGGGTCTATACCATATGTATACCAAATTTCATTCAAATCCGTTCTGTAGTTTTGGCGTGAAAGAGTAACAGACAGACAGACAGACAGACAGACACAGTTACTTTCGCATTTATAATATTAGTTAGGATTAGTTAGGATTAGGATATATAGTTAGGATGAGCCCAAGTGATTTTGGATGTGCCTACTCTGGAGTAATAAGTATCAGTCATTTGCATACCTACTTCTGTTATTTGTTAACCCTGACGGAATAAGAGTGGTGTTATAAGTTTAGTGTCTGTGTATTGTATGTGTGAATCTGTCTGTGGTACGGTATCCAGCTCCAAAACGGCTGAACTGATTTTCGTTTTGTTTAGGTGAAAGGTTAGCCGGAGTGTTCTTAGGTAGCTATATTTTATCAGAGTGTAGCAAGAGTCGCTGTTGTCGGATACGACGAAGAGGACATCATCATCATCATCATCATCATATTTTATCAAAATCGGCGAAGCCGTTCAAAAGTTATACGAATTTTAGTGTTTCATGTCGGGGGTTTTTTAAAGATGGTTAGGTTATTTTATCATAGGATCGCTGTATAGTATAGAGACGTGGTTTATATTGAAAACTTTTTCTTGTGCGTCAAATATGCTACCTTATGAGTACTTATGACTATCTCACATCTCCCGATTTGTCGTCAAAACTAACAACGGTAGATATTATCGATGGATCGAGTAAAAAGTTACATCCATGAATCGAGTAATTTATGCCTAGTAACGAGTGTGGATGAATTGATTCTTATCTTTCGAAATCGACAAACTTATCAAGGGACTTTTGGTTCTGATTATGCTTTGTGGTTTAACGTTTTTTATAATTAGCAGTACAAGCACTTGCTTATAAAAATAAGCCTTTACAATAAGAATTACGAGGGCTACACCGAAAAGATCGGGAATAGAATACTTAGGAATAAATTAGAGTGAAACCTTTTTGGTGTATCAAATGTAGTGTTTTTTCAAACATAATTCCATTTTCGAATTTTAAAAAAAGTAAAAAATAAAAGAGTATTGACCATTTGAATTTGACAAGTCGGTGTAAAAAATGGAGCTTACGCTGGAACATTTCCGTGCAATAATTTTTCACAACTTTCGTCGAGGTTTATCTCAAGAACAATGTCTCGCCGAGCTTGTTTCTATTTATAAACTTGAAGCACCAAGTAAAACGACTATATATCGTTGGTATTCTGAGTTTCGCCGTGGACGTTCCTCTCTTACCACAGTCCCTTCTACTGGTCGGCCAAAAACAGCGGTAACACAAGATAACATCGATGCTGTACGCCAGTTAATAAAAGAAGATAGACATGTGACATACGAGCAGATTCGGGCTTCTCTCAGCATTGGTATGACAGCCATTCAAACCATTTTACATGAAGAACTGGGTGTCAAGAAGTTAGTTTCGCGCTGGGTGCCCCACCGTTTGACCGAGGAACAAAAGTCGGCTCGTGTTAATTGGTGTCGATCTGCTCTGCAACGGTTCAATGGAGGCAGTTCAAATGCTGTCTACAATATCGTCTCTGGTGATGAATCGTGGATTTATTCATATGAGCCCGAAAGAAAACATCAATCGGCAGTTTGGTTTAAATATGGAAAACGTGGAGTTGATGGACCATCCTCCGTATAGCCCTGATCTGAGCCCCAATGATTATTTTACATTCCCAAGAATTAAAGATATGCTACGTGGTCAACGGTTTAGCGGCCCAGAAGAGGCGGTCGAAGCTTACAAATCAGCTGTTTTGACAGTATCCACTTCAGACTGGAATTACTGTTTCAATGATTGGTTTAATCGAATGAAAAAGTGCATTGAATGTCACGGAGACTACTTTGAAAAACAATAAAAGTAAATAATATTATGATATCTTTGTACTTTTTTCTATTCCCGATCATTTCGGTATCGCCCTCGTATACAATGCAAAAGTTCCCAGTGACAATAGCACAAAATTACTCCTGAATAGAAACCTACTAAATTTAAATATAATTTATGCAGAATGAATATAAATAAATCTAAAGTTCGTGTCCACTACCTCCAAGAGCAGAACATTCAGCTTAACTGATCCCTATCTATGCGATGATGATGATAGTAATTTTAAGTTTATGTATGTATATGTGTATGTATGTATCATGTATATAATTATTAACTTATATTGTATAGGTATTGTTATATTAATATTTTGGTTAGGTACTCAATTTAGACCATCTTCTATCGTAAGCACTACCAATCACTTTTTCAACATCACCAAAGGTTAACTGGTAGAAAATGCTGCTAGCATTAAGTTCGCCTTTGTAACAATTTATTTTGTTCAATAAAGAGTTTAATAATAATAATAAATATATTTAACAGTGCATCGGTATAAACGTAACATTGTAATTAAAAAAAATATAAAATTTATTTATGTCTCTCTTCCACCCAAAGGTTGCCTGGAAGAGATCGCTTTTAGCGATAAGGCAGCCTATTGCATTGTATCCTCTGTATTATTATATATTTTTATTTGTGTCCCGTTTAGTCAATAAAGTAATATTCTATTCTATTCTAAATTTATGTAAGGAAACTAATTAGGCCAGGCCAAGACCGACGCTCGGGATCGTATCTGGCTCAAAGAATCTCCCTAGCCATACAGCGAGGCAATGCAGCCAGCATTATGGGAACCTTTGAGCCAGGTACGATAAGAGGAGGTCTTTTTGATTAGGTGAAGTATTTTGTTATTTTGCATGTTTATTTGTTAATTAATTTTATTTTGTAATTCTTTAAGTGACATTGTTTTTCTATTTTATTTTAATTCATCATGTAATCATTGTATTGTAATTAGGCCAGTGTCGGTATTTTGAACTTTTTCATTGCTCGCGTGTATTTTTTTCTGTAAGATATTTTGGCCAAATCTCCAGATCTACAGATTTGTGGTATAAAAACCTTTGGCATCGTTTAAACACTGAACTATTAACGTGAACTATTTGACAGCTACCCCGTGGTGACCACCCGTCGCGTAGGTCAGGCCATTTCACAGCCGCGTAGTGTAGGGTGACCATAATATAAGCATACTTATTTTTTAATCAGTGAAATTTGTTTAACTGAAAAGAAATATTTAAAAAACCTGTCTCACTTCAGTACCTACTACTTTTTTCAGTGTTACGTACTTGTTAGTTTTCTTTTTCATTTCTTTGATTAGGTATTCCAATTTCTAATTTAAAATCTGATAAATAACGAAACATAATTTTATGACAGAAAATACCCCCTAGAAAATTAAAATCTTAATTTAACTTAAACATAGGAAAAGCATAAGTATTGTACTTATTTCAGTTGAATAGTTTTAAATTATCATCTTCTCCTTGTAAATACAAAAAATACGCGATAAAACAAAATTTGTGGTCACCCTTGCGTTCCATACCACGCAGGCTCTCCACCGCTACTGTTTAACCCCCTACAGCTTCTTACTATAACGAAACACTCTTTATTTTAAAATCACAGAACAACGACCATAAACTTCATACTTAATAAGTGTTCCATTTTAGAATTTATATTTTTTATTTAAATTATGTTTACGGCCAGTTGCTCATTTAATTTTTAATTAGGACAGACATTCCGGCTTCTTGTTAACAAAAAATATACTACTAGGACGATATTTAAATAGTTTTTTTTTTGCATAATTTGGTCAATGCATTAGATTAGCGAGCAGAGAAATTAGCTTCCTGTTCATTAATTAAAAATGAATCCGATACATTTTAAAGAATCGCATTGAAAGATTCGATCTATTTAACTAGTTATAGTTAGATTTCATGATTTGTTATTACTTTAAATAATAAAACGAGATGAGTAGAAAAAAGGTTATTCAGATGTCAATCTGGCTGGCAAGAGTAGCAAGCGATGAACGCTTAAAAAAAGAATTGTTAAAAATCACGTCAAACCTCATTGGACAAGTTGATGAACATACAACGTTCGACGTTTGAATTTGACGGACCCGAGGTGGGTGGTCCAATGCGTCCATGTTTCTCTTTTGTTTTTTCAACCTGGCGATGACTAACGTCTTTCAATAACTAGCTGCCAGTCTAGCGTAATAATTTGCTTGTTTGGCATAACATTCGATTTCGCTTCGATGACGACGTAGGGAGCAAGATAAGAATAATCTTAAAATATTAATTAGAGTTATCTGTAAGTTTGATTTATCTAACTGTTTTTATAAACAAAATGGAGAGTTAAAACCGAATCTTTTTTCAAGGCTTAATATACTATGGATAAAAGGGAGAAAAAGAAACGCAACACGGGAAAACGAAACGCAAGAACCAAAGAAGCGCCGAAAGCAAAGCGATAAGCGCGCAAAATGACTGCTCAAAAACTGATTCCGCGCGAACTGTCAAAGTGACATTTGTGAAGTGAAGTTCAGAAATTCGGGATGAACGGTTCAGGAACATGGTGACTCTGATGCCGTGTAGCTACCTGGGCGGGGCTCCGGCGCGCTGCAGCCTCGAACACACAGAGCCGAAGGTCAGAATAATGAACTGTTCTTAATTTAAATGTCGCACAAAACTTGAACTGAGCGCACAATTTTTGTAGATAGTGTACACGTAGCTTAATAGTTAGATTAGATAGAGCACCTGTTTTAGTTGTTTTACGGCATGGCATGTCTAGTATAATGCTTTGATCCTCTTTTTTGGCTTTTTATTTACTTACCTTTTGCATGGTTTTGGGTTATGGTGATGGTTAAGGAGTGCGTGCACTTATTATCTATGCTGATTAATCATCACTGTAGAATTAAGCTGCAGTTCAAAGCTTAGCGTCTACTCAGTTTAAAACTCCTAATTGGTAAAACAACTAAGTCGGTTAGAGCATAACCAGGTAGGTATTAGTGGTTAACTTTTGACACATCAAGAATTTTATATATGGAGATGACGTATAATTCATGAACCATCCCTGGTCGGTTAGATAACCGAATATGGAGAAATTGTAGCTTAAGCTGGTTTCCCACTTGGCTATTAATATTTGCCAAAACTTATACTGGCTATATTTGCCAAACATTTTGTAGGCAAATACGGCAATAATTTTGGCGAGTATACTGACCCCGTGACTACGTGACCACACATAGGACTTTTGGCAACTACGAATAGCCAAGTTGGGTACCAGCATTACGTACTATATAATTATTTCTTCAAAAATACTGTCCGAAAGTGACCACACGATCGTCGCTACGATTACAACAATTATTTAATCCATGGCATCGATTCTGATGGCACCTTATCTCTGGACAGGCGTTCCAATGTACATCGTAACTAACATGGCATTTTATTGTACAGAACTGTTTATGTTTTCCAAGTCGGACGACCTGGCTCGCATTACCCATTCATACGTTAATCTTTAGTAGCCATTAAAAACTCGTAATACCCTCATGCAGTGTCACTGGCGTACCTACGGGACAGTGGGTCGTTAGCTACGTGATACCAGGCAATCATGAGCGGGCGTCGGTTTTCATACGTCTCAGACGATTGTCGTTTGATAATTCAATTTTGGAATGCGGCTGGAGACTATATAGAACCTATAATTTTAGTCTGCGTTCAGATGTGTGAAAATCTTTACAATTCAAACACAGATGTTTATTCAAATCTGAAAAGCAATCAATAAAAATAATTATTATAAAATGCCAAAAATAAAATTACCTAAACAAAATACCATTGAACATAATTTATCTGAACTGAATAGAAGATTTCACAATGTTGTTGCATTCATGAAAATAAATAAGTATAATGTAAAAACAGAATTAATGTAGAGTCTTTACATAGTAATTAATTTTCCATATCCAAACAACGTCTTGGTTGTCTCTACATTCCTGGTATAAACACCAGTTTTCCCAAATAGTAAAAACACTTGAAAATAAGAATGGTAAGTTAATAACTGATTAAAAACCCTCAAAAGACACATTAGTCACATTTCAGTCTGTTTTAAAAGTACCAATAACCTTTTCTTTAAACACACTAATGTGAGATTAATGTGAAACCGTTACACACAACACACAACACAACAAAATCTTTACACCTAAGCGCATAAAAATGTCGAGCGCCAATGCACTAAATCACATCTCAAAATTGACACAACACAAAATCAAAACAAAAAATCCAAACGCATCGAATTAATATTACAGCAATATCTTCCAAATTATCAACGATAAGACAAAGCTATAAATATGGTGGACGATAAATTCGTAAATTTATTTAATCGGAGATGCGTGAAAGAGACAACACGAGGCAGAAGTCGAAGATCGTAAATATAGGAGTGAGATAAAACAATAAACGGATTGCGTTTAAATAAAGAAGCGTTTTGTCTCGCTGCTTGTACACTGTATACAGGCTGCTCCACTGATGTTTAAGTTCTTCGACGTATTCTTAAGTAATTAAAATTATTGCTGATACTGAGGTTGAGAGTTGAGAGGTCAGGTGCTTAAAAACCTGTTTGAAAGACCTATTTAAGTACATACTTGATTTTATTTTGATGATAGAGCTAGTTGGAGCTTAAACATTGCTAAGCTTTGTTCCTTAGTTAATTAATTTTAAAAATAGTTGTTTGATAGGTATACCCATCGCTTTTATAAATACAGCGCACCCTGTAGAAAGGGTCACGATCTCAAAGCGCGTTGTCGCCTGTACAACATATAAATTAACCTGCTATCACGACATCTACTGGCCTCACACCTCGACCCAAACGGCCGCTTTAACTTGAAACCCGACTAGTAGGACACCAGACCCCACCGCGGGCCAGTATAAATTGGACGGAGAAGCGGAATGCGCGGGAAGATTAACGGTCTTTCTCACACGATTCGTGGTATCTCCTGGTGACGTATGATCGCCTGGTACAAATTGGTGGAGGTTTTGTTGGGGTGAACCATCTGGACAGGACAGTGGAAGATGCTGAAACAAAAAAAAAACTCTGAAAGTACCTCTAGTTGTCGAAAACTTTGATTAACTGTTCAGTAAACTGTATCACAGTGAAATCTTGATCATGATATTCATGATTCATGAAACTAGCTAAGTAAATGCTTATAAATATAGTTTCATACATTGATAACAAATTAGAAAAAAAAAACATAAACTTAAAGACTAGGCAAAGAGTTTCATATCTCGGTAGCTTCTTAATTAATTCAACATTAAATGAAATTAATGAGAAAATAATGTTGATGGCATATGTGTGTGTGTATTCAAACAATCTGAAGCAACATTAATATTTAATAGAAGACTTGACAATTGCCGACATTTCTTTACTAAACAGTACAACTTTCTTGGAATCGAATTCAATTGCATTTGTTTGGCGCAAAATGTCGCCCCTCATTGTCTTTGGTATTTTTTTAAGCACTTATCTGAATTTTATCTGTTTATGGTCGAAATTAAAAAAAAAATGCTCTTAAAGTGTGGTAGTACTCACCTACCTATATAGTTTGATATACTTAATGGAAATGAATGGAATATCTAAAGAGAATTTGTTATAAGTACGTTATATTATACGAAAAAGTATTTTTTTATAATCTCGTGTGGATAAACTCTGTTAGCATAACGTCTAAAGGATAGAAGCAAGACACCATAAATTAGAAACGTGAAAACATCCAAAAATTCCTCAAGAGACACACAGTCACACACTCATAAAATAAACAATCTGTCAGAAGGCTCACTGATTTGAGTCTAGATTAAACTTAATTTGTAGCATTTATTCTGAAAGTCACAAGATCTAAATTACATTGTTTCCTGACAGCATCCTTGTTAGGGTTGCTACCGTCGTTTCATTAATTGATTTTAAAGTATTAGGTATTTTGAAAATAAAAAACAAAATGGCTTAGGTAAATTGTATTGGTTATTTTAAATTTTGACATTAATGTAATGTTTATAACTTTTAAGATTATGATACACTTAGGTATCTAATGTCGTGGGTTTTTAATAAGTTCATTATACGATTCTGTTTCAACTCAAAGCATTCTTTCAACCCTAAAAAACCGTCCATATTATTTAATCACGCAGACACAGTGGCGCCATTCTAAAACGACCATAAAATAAATTTGGGTTGATTTTATTAATGGCGTCCTATTATCAAGTCGATCTTGTGTAAGAGACGTATACGACTTTTATTATTTATAACTACAGATTTATCAGAGATTTTGAACGCTGCTTGTTAACGTGGCACGTTCGGAAATTCGGATCTTGAACAAACAACAACTGTCAAACTTTCGTGATATCATCACAGGTTATTACTTTTTAAGCTGAACTGGGTCTTGATTTTTTTCGTCTTTCGTTAGGCGGCCCTATTACAATAATATTTGGAAATATATTTATTGTGAAATAAGTTTTCAATCCGAATGACCTATGCGCAATCTTCAATATTAACCCTAGACGATGAATTATATTGCACAGTTGTCAATATTGCGCAATATAATAGATCCTCTAGGGGCCAACTTAGTTGCAGTTAGAATAGGCTGCTCTAGTAAATAAACTGATGTATTTCGCTATTTCTTACGATACGAGTAGATATTATATTGAATAGTTGTTTAGTGAATTGCACTTCTACTGTATCTTGCACGCTAGAATAATCTCCTAACTTTATGAAGGTAGTCCAAATTGTTTATACACTCACGGGCAATGAAAAAATTCCAGTGAGAAAAGCACCAAATTACCTACCTACGCCTAAACGGAATAGGCTATCTTAATGACATTTTCTGCAACATTGGTCTACATTTAACCGAGTATCAGGATAACATCAACCAAAAACAGTAATATATCTATCAATTTCTAAGTAAAATCTATGAAAAAATGGGGGTCGTTTATCAGTATTTTGTAAGTGAAACTGTTTCATTGCCCGTGAGTGTATAAATAATCCTAACTAATATATCCTAACTAATATTATAAATGCGAAAGTAACTGTGTCTGTCTGTCTGTCTGTCTGTCTGTCTGTCTGTCTGTTACTCTTTCACGCCAAAACTACTGAACGGATTTGAATGAAATTTGGTATACATACGGTCTAGACCCTGGGAAAGAACATAGGCTACTTTTTATCCCGGAATTCCCACGGGAAAAACCTTTTTAAGGCGAAGCGAAGCGCGCGGGAACAGCTAGTTATAAATAATTGATTAACATAAATGTTATTTCTTTACAGGCAAAGAGGCCAAGAATTGAAACGATCACCAATGTATCAAACCGGTGAGTAATTTATATAAAAAAATATTCAAATATTTCTGTTTTGTAAATGAAGTTATTCATAACTCGTTGATTGAAGATGATTCCTGTGACGTTATATGGACATTGGGTTCTGCGGTTATACAGGGTGTTGCAAATTCGCGAATTCTGAAATTCTGAATTCATTTTCGGGCTTAGATATACCATGCTGCACATGTACATAGGTTTCGGCTTTTTTCCCTTTTTGCAACACCTTGTAGAAGTGAAGTGTCCCATAATCAAATTCTATAGATTTTATGTACTTATCGAATTATTGTAAGTATAAAATAAATCGTGTCCAACTAAATGTAATTAATTCACACCGATTTTGCTATAGTGTTCAATTGTGTCACAGGAATCATCTTAGCTGAAACGGTATAGATATAAACACGATAATAGAAGGTATAGAAGCAACTTCCCCATAGTCATATAGTGTCTAAAATAAATAAGGGGATGTTTTCAATTTAATTATTTGGGCACCTACAATAGTAAGTACGTATCTACTTGACATTTCCACGTATTGAACAACAAACGGGGGCTGTTAGCTACTTGAAAATATAACAAAAAGACCCTAATCCTGCGTGTAATCCCTACATTGTCAACTCACAGTCGGGATGAAGGGCCATTTAATAAAACTCTTCAAATAAACCATTATTTTATCACAGTTTGAGGGCAAAATCAACCTTGTGTCACACGACATAAACGCTACCGAGAAAAAAACCTTTTACAGCCGATATGTAGGGATTAGGATCCTTATTCTGATGAATGCAGTGCAGAAATTATCACGCCCCGATCAAAGGAAGTGATTTCAAAGCGTGAAGGTTTTAAATTACACATATTTTTAAGTCGAACGTAGGATTTCCATTTTTATTCACGTGCTGGCTGGTTGTAAAAGCTGTAGTTTGAGATAAAATGTGCAAAAAGGTTGCATTTTGAACATACCTTCTTTCAAACATTTTTTCCGTGCGGGTGAAAAAAAAGAAAAATTGTTTTTGGTAACTAAAAGCGCGACATTCTGGTTCGGGCGGCGATTAGTTAGGTTAATTAGTGGGTAAAGGTGACATCCCTATGGTTTTTAAGTGTTAAAGCAGGGAAAAAAACGTTTAAAGCGTACAAAAATATGTTTCTGAATAGTATAAATCAATTTTGACACAATTCCGTTCCGTTATTTCGGATGTGTTATGCTATTTTAACTGACAGACAGGATTTAAAGTGTCGTATAGCTTGCATGTCTGGCTCATGTTAGAAATAATAATGTTTACGGATTGAAAAAAATACAGTAGGTATGTAAACTTTTGTGTATGTGTAGTGATTTAATTCGGTAAGTAGGTAGTTAGTAGGCTACAAACATTTTATTAATCACCGAAGGACTTGCAAGTTTTAGCTCTAGATTTTATCATTAGATAGGTCGCTATCTCGCAATGACATGACAACAATCCACTTATGGTAGAGTGTAGATTTTTTTATTTTTGGCTTACAATTACTTACAATACTAGAACTAAGCGATTGTCACGGTGGTGGTGGAATGATTAGCAGGCCAAATTAGTTTTCACTCGGTGACAGTAAAAGTAGGTGTTACTGAGTATGCTATCGCCTAAAATAGGCGAGAAACACATTAAAAAATCTCGTTTCACAATGCGATTTCTGACTCATCCTAGCTCATCTGCCCTCAAAATCTGTCAGAAATGACCGGTGACCGCTCATCCTTTTTGTTTCGGCGGCATTTAAAAAAAAAACAGCAATTAATAGCTTTGGCAACGCGTGCTTGACACGTGCAACCCAAATGGTTATTTCAACAAAGGGTCCATAGTTATTATACGAAAATGTGTTCCATAATTAAGGTTAAAGGATAATGTGGCATCATACTAACTTACTAAGTATGTTATGTGGTCCTATTCATTGAGAATATTTGCTTATTATAAAAATAGCGATAGGTAGGTATAATGTTTGATAATTTAAAAAAATATATTTAAAAGAGCACTAAGCAAGAGATCTGTTCGAAATACAATTTAGCACTTATATAATATTTCAAATGGGTAGATTAATAAGATACTTGATAAGTAATCATTTTATTTAAAACTAGACACATTTGCCAAGGCAAACATAAAACTCCAAGTATGAGAACATCAATCAAGGAACCATGTGGAATGTCATCGCTTTACACACAATTTTATAACAGTCGAAAACGCACAGCTTTGAAGTTTTGTTCTTTTGATAAAACTAACTAAAGTTTTACGACGTCAACTGCCATTGTTGAAATAAAATGCCAGTCTTATAATAGTTATGTAAATTAGAGGAAGTATTACTCTGTAATGATTTTGAACGACATATATATGTGATAGTGATTGTCCAGTTTGGTGTGACGAAAAATATTACTGCTGCGCTATGATTGGTGAAACGCGCAATAAACGAGTTTATCGACAGCGATAACGAACCCGTGTAGCGGCCGCTGTTCAGTACAAGATATCCGTGCACAAATATTTTTTAAATTAAAACAATCTACGATGCAGTCAACATGAACTCATGAACTGAAAATTCCTCTTGCTTCGTCCTCTTTTGATATTCGATAGCGTTGTTTGAACGCAGCTCTTAAAGTGGCGGCAAAAAGCCAAAGTGACACTTGAAAAAGGCGCGAACTATTATATTTTTTAAACAAGAGCTAGAAAGTTTTTTTTTAATAACAATGGTTGTACTGTTTGCAGCCAGTATTTGTTCGACTGTTATATTCTTCGAAGTCGTGATTTAGTACAATATCGATTAGGTAAACTTATTAAGTACTTACTTAATTATTTATATATTCATATATTTTATTATATATTCTGTTCTAACGTTTTAACGACTCCAACTAAATTAGCATTGGGATTGTTTTAATAGAGGTGTGATGTCATCGGACTGATGAGTTGTAGCCGATTCAAATGTATAAATAAATAGTGAAAAAATCACGAACAGTAAATATTCTAGTTTAAAAAAAAACTCAGCGGGTGTTTTAAATGGAGAAATCAGGTGCGGAAATTAAACGATATTCTTTATTTAATTATCGCTGATTTCTATTCATTATGCATAATTATTTTAATTTAATTATGTAAAAGACATGAAAAAAAAATGTACATTCGACAGAGCTATTAATTTAAATACGCTTGTAAAATTATTATTATTTAATTTACTTAATTTTAGCTCTGACGTTTTGAATCGGCGAAAAAAATTAATTCTAGATTTGCACTAAGTATTGTTTAAGTATAATAGGTAGTCATAATTGGCACAGGATTTAAAAAGGTACATTTTGAGGCTATTTTATAAATATTTACTTTGACTCACAGAGTAGGTTAATTGAGTAGGTAGGTTAATACCTACATAATTTATTAAGTATGCTGTACCATAAATAGGGCGGGAAACGGGACTAAAATGAAGAGGCGCGAAAGCGTTCATAATTTTACGATAACGACAATAATAATTAATTCAAACACATGTAAACATTTGCTTGATAAATCTAGCATGCATACTGAGGGGTCTGGCATATGTTAATAATTAATTTAGAAGATTGTTCAATTGAAAAAAAACATTATCATTAGCTTATCATTTGTTTTTGTGTCATCGAGTTGTTGAACTTGATTGAGATTTAAATTTGGATCTAATTGGAATGAACGATGGGGGCGGGATGCTTACATCTGTCAAATTAAAAACGAAACGAGATGAATTGAGATTTCAGATGCAGGAGTTTTTGTTCTTTGCTCGTAGAAGATTCATGCTTATCAATATAAACGGAAGTAATTTAAGTAATGCATATCAATTTGCATTACTTAAATTACTTCCGTTTTATTTAAGAGATCATTAGAGCTCTTTCCGAATATTATTTTTGATAAACTTACGTAGTATTAGGTCTGTGGTACCTACGTTGGAAATTATGCTTATGCCACTCTATAAAAAACATAAAATATTTATTTCTTTGTTCCCCACTTCAGGTAAAGCCACAAAACAATTAGAACTATTTTAAAACTATTTATTTGAAACCACTAAAAAATAAGTGCCAACAGATTTACTATTTACTGTTATACCACGTTTATTTTTCTCCTTTTATAATAGAGACATTTAACTAAAAGTGACTGTTTATAAAGAGTGCCGCCACGGGAAACAAAAGTGCCAGATTTAATTTGATGACCTTTTTATTGGGTGTTTTTTACTCCTCTATGTTGTGTTATAATTAAAATGGAGTGAACATCTGAAGAAGCAAAACAAAGGGTGTTGAGCTTTTAGACCGGCTACTGAACGGAGCTATTTGGAATATCTTTCCGGTTCTATTAATTTGAAATGGTTTTCAAAAGTAAAATACTTCACTATTTTTTTGGAAATTTTGCAGTACTGTGTAGAATTGGAGGTCGGTTTTGTAATTAAAATTGTAACATTCTATTCTAGAAGGTCGCTTAAGCTCTCCAAAACTTTGTATTTTGTCAAGCAAATTAGCCATTCTGGATAACATTCATTCATATAATATTATCTAAACCAACCAATCACCTCTTCCAGATTATCAAACGAAGTCAACGCAAGCCCTTGCGAGTCAGAGTCCACGTCAAACTCCCCGCCATCGCTACTGCAAGACGCTTCGCTCCCTGCGCTCCTAGTATCCGGATCGACGACTTTGTTCCAATCCACCACGACCGCGTCGTCCCTATCAGCTGTGGACAACCTATGCTTGCCTGGTACCGGCGACGTGGATAGCTGTGGAATAGCCAACGGATGCTCGAATGCAGGGCTGGCGTTGCCGCTGACGTCTACTGGGGGGCTCTGTTCGTCTACCTCCTCGTCCTCTGCGGTCGCCTGGTTGATGAATGAGGATAGTGTCGGTAAGTTACAAACCTACCTACCTAACTTTACTCCTATTTGCCATTGTTAAAATAAAGTTTCTGCAGAACCCAACCTCAGAATAACGTACTTAAACAAAACTTCAAGGCTCACACCAGTAACCGTCCTCTTCCCCTTCTCTTTCAACTTCATGCTTTAAACCTTCTTTCATTTCACGACTACATTTCAAAACCTCATTGCAGTCATATTTTCCCCGAGCAAGGACGTTATCCTTGCTGTTTTCTATTTTTTATTTTTCCTAACTAAAACCTCCATGGCTAACACCTCTTTCACTCCCGCCCTGGACTAAAACCTCCTTGCAGTCTTCTTTTCCCTCCAAATATAACCTTCTTGCGGTTTTCTATTTCTCCTGACTGTACTAAGACTTCATAACCTCCCCCAGGTGGAGTGAAAAGCGAGGTCCGCAGCCCCGGCCTGTGCGACGCCGACGTGGCGCTGCACGGGGAGCCCCTGTACGACGCGCTGCCGTATGACCAGTCCGCGTTGCCGTACCAGTATTATAACAGGTAAGGACTGTCCAGTGTCCACCAACCCGCACTAGGCCAGCGTGTTGCTAGGCCTCACTAGGCCAGCGTGGTGCTAGGCCTAAACCCTTCCTTCATTGGAAGGAGACCTGAGCCCCAGCAGTGGGGACGTAATGGGTCGTGATGATGACGATGAAGAACCGATTCCTTGTGGATATAGATAAATATAAAAAAACATTTATTCGGCTAATACAGCCCCACCTGTGCGCCAGCAAATATACAAAAAAAAAAACACTTATAATTTTAACTAGGTACTACATTTACCTTACTTACTTATAATTTTTTTTGAGGTCTTCTTATCTTGGTGACAAACAGGAGCTACATTAGGGCTTGGCACCGTGGTGAAAGGATTGACCAGTCAGATTAGGGTGATTATAATCGCTAACTACCCCGGATGGCTGTGAATCAAACACGGGACTCTTGCCACAACTCTGAACTATCGGGTATAGATATAGAAGATTGTATTACTTAACTCAGTCATAACTTTCATGCTAATCAGGCCATAATGGCATTGACCAGACGAGACTTATACCTGTTAAATAATGCAGATAAGAGAATGTAATTCCATAAAATGAATAATCATTAGCCATTTATCAAATAGAAGTAGAATTGAATATAAAAACCATTTAGTTTTCTTGGCAGTTATTAAAGTTGTCACTGATCACTCTCCATTTTACCCGCATTTTGAATTTTCAAACAGCACGAGATTTAACATTATAATGTAGTCGCAAAAACACATATTATAAGTACAATAAGAACAGTGGTGATACAGTTTATATACTTATCTGAAAATTCCTGAAAATACTTCTTCCTATAATATATTTTCAATACTTTCTATACTACCTGTGTACCTACTTACAAATATGTAGTTTACTACTCTGACCTATCTGATAGCAAAGAGTAGGTACTTATATTTATAGGTAGGTGTATTCTACAGAGTTCGTTACCCTCAGAAGCCATGTCTATTGGAGGCCAAGAGCGACCAGTGACATCGTCTCCAATAGGCGCTCATTTTGTCTAATTCCTACTAATACGTATTACAAAAATCCAATAAGAAACAGTCACGTGGCCTACCTACATCGCTATTGAACTCGATAGATATGTAAGTTAAAATATACAACAAAAAAACAGCTCGAATACAGTAAATAATGGTGGACAGCACTACCGCAATAACAAATATGGGCCTCGTCCAAGACGCTTGGCTGGCGGTTTGGAGCTAGGTTACCATCCCACAGTAGAAATTTAATAGAGTAATGGTGCAGTATTGGTAGAGAAACGTTGGATTCGAATCTAGTACCTACGTAGTGTCCTTTAGGATAGGTACGGTTCATAAGTAGCTACTTAAGTATATATTTTTACAGACAGTTTGTGAAGTTGAAAATCATACCAATATTACCGAGTCTATCAATGTAGGAAAACGATGCATCATTTAGGATTTTCTTTATCAACTTCGAAAAAAAATATTTGGTTAATTAACTACATAATTTTATTGTATTACAGATTTTTTTTGGAATAACTTTTACAAAATATTCGTTTGTTCCTTGATAAGTTCATTATTGCGTTTTAAATTAGTATAAGTTTTAAAATAAGTTTGTTTGTTCCAGCATGCAGCAATATGGCGGCGGCGCGACGTCCACGTACGCCAGCTCGCCGCTCTACAACCAGACGTACGCCGCCTACCCGCCCGCGCACAACACCGCTAATAGGTAGGCAACACGCAACACAATACTTGGTCCTCGGCCTTCCTCATCCAGCCAGTACCGGCTATCCGCCTAAGGTCGTCGGGCCAGCGGGCAGGAGGGCGTCCCACGCTGCGTGAGACTTGCCTATTCGTGGTCTCCGCTCGAGAACTCGTTTACCCTACCGGATGAATGTTTATAAGCTCTCTCTATAGAGAGGTAGTGATTAACTATTTATGTACAGCTCTGGAAACTTCTTACGGATAGGTCCAGACCACGCTTTAAGTTTTGAAAACTGAAATTTAAGTTAAATATAGATTATTATTTTTCGGTTCCAAAGTCGCAATAATTTCTATCTAATTTCAATCTTCACGTAAGTACATCAGCGCCATCTATTGGACTTTTCATTTACTATCAAGCAAGCTGCTCTCTCAGAATAATAACTTACTCATACTGTTCTTCTTCCACAGGTCGTCTTGCAAAGCGACGCCGACCTACCTGAGCTACGGGTCTCACGGCGGCGTGGCTGCCTCGGGCTTCGCCGCGCAGCCGTCGCCTCATGCGTACTCCACCTACAACCCCGCGCTCACGCAAACCTTCCCAACCCAGCAGGTATGATATTATAATAAATGTAGGGCTTAGTGTTGGTTTTGAAAGCTGCAGCTGCAGCTTCGAGCTGTGAAACCTAATGAATAATAAAATTGTATGACGCGGAGCTAGTGCAGCTACTCAACGCTAGGTGGCGTCTCTTTCGCACCATACAAATCACGTTTACTCGCCACTTCGGTATGTTAAGTAAAAAAAATTGATGCTAATTCCAAAACCGTTTCGAGATATTATCTTCTTAATAAGTGTCTCATTCTTAAAAATATAAAATATTCAAGGATTCCGATTATTTTATCAAAAATTAAAATATAATGAGGCGTTTGTTAAAAAAAAAAAAAGTTCCTTTTTGGAGAAATAGATAACGTTGTCTGGGGTTGTACCAACTTTCAAACCCTCAGAACACACTCAGATCACAATATGTTATTCTGTGAGGCTAACGAAATGTGAAAGTGACGTAGGTAGGTAGAATTGTAGTATTATTTTCTCTATGATGTCGATGTCACTGTTGCTTCAGCGTTCAGTGCGATTGTGCGTACAGCCGTTCTTTTCAAGTTTTCTCAGTTTCCTTGTGTTTCTCTTGTATTAATTGAGTTGTAGTTGAGCTATCTGCTCCTCCTCCCTTGATACTGTAGAGTTAGTGCACTTGAGATAGTGACTCTTTTGAGATAGTGACTGCTATACTGTAATAATGCCTAAGGACTATGGATCATGGTCCCTAAATAAATAAATAAAAATAGAAAATCAGTTCTCGCACGCAGCACCCGTTCAAACGGCGCGCATAGAGAAAAGAACACTACGTGACGGCGCGGGTAGAACTATTCACAGAATACTTAGCACAATCCCAAGCCACATGCAGTCTGAGCCTCGGAAGGATGGCTCGCGCTACCACCCGACATTTAATCACAACTAGTGAGTTCTTATTCTGAGTTTAGTACTCTTTGCTCTCTATGTAATTTTTGACAGTTGGTAAACTGCGTTTTCACGCCATCTATCGGCTTACCCAAAAGCTCAACTGACAGCTGTCAAGGAAAACGGCTCATTTGTCCTTCAAGACGCTGCGCAAGGTTAAAGTTTCAACCAAAGAGAATAAAAATGTTCAATGGGGACTACCGTTTTTTTGCTCACCAGTTGGCGCCACTGTCGACGGAGGTCAAGAGGTACCATAGCTGTCAAACTTATCAAAGGCGACTTTATCAAATTGGCGCGAAATAAAGTTTTAAAATCTTGAATCTAATAAGCTTATTAATTATAAAATAACTATCATCATATCGAGTTACTATGCCGCAATGTTGTGCAGATCCGTTATGTTCGGAAAGAAAAGGAGGACATATGTTACCAAGTGATAAAACAGTTCTAAAACAGTGGCTTGTGAAATAACTATTATCCGACAATCTCGTGTTTGTGAAAATCATTATAACCAATTTCAGAAAGAACATTATGTAAATAAGGATTAGGCATTTAATAAATACAATAAAAATAAAAGAATTAGGTACACACTGATTTAACTTTTATTTATCATTTCCGTTTAAACACACTGCTATACAAAAAATATAACACATTAGTAATCCACACAATGAATGCTGGTTGAGTTGTTAGTTGAAACTAAATAATGGTAGTATAGTATACTAAGTATTCTATTATTTGTGGGGGTGTCAGTACCTGCACCTGGCTCACTAGAATGAAGCCTTTGTGCATATCGCCTTAAGGTCTAAACTCCACTCCTAAGCTTGGACCATTTCCTACCACGCTGGTCCTCTGCAGGTTGGTGGGTTCGAAAATCTAGATATGCAGGTTTTATCACGATATTTTCATTCACCGTAAGAGCGATGGTATGTACACTGTACATAAATTCCAAAGTAGTTACTCATTGGTGACAATATCTAGATCTGGAGTTTCATTTTTAGTGTTCACACTGCTATACAAAGTTTCTGAAGGCCACTCAACAGTATACACTATCATTTTGTTGTATGATGCTGTCCTCTACGTTTCCAACCAAGTTCCTGTTACGGTCATAGTCTTGGTGTCTGTAAAAAGAAAAAAACATAGCTGTTACCAAAGCAAACAAGCATTCATTTCGTAAAAAATAAGTTTGTAAACAGTAAACAAACTAACCTCTGAATTAGCTGCTCTTTGAGACCGCTTATTTATGCGCCTCTTTTCCTTAATTCAGATTTCAAAGCGTGCACATAATCCATATTTGCGATAATTTCGCGAAAAGAGATCACTTTTCAACAGGGAAATGAACGAAAATATAATTTATCACGAAGCCCGCCAAACAAATTATATGAAAAGTAAAATGTCACTTGACCTAAGTCAACACCAGCGCCCCTAGCGGCAAATTCACACGCGTTAGCTCCCATTGTTAAATGTCACTTCTGTCAATCTAAAGTGTAAATATTCACAGAGTTACGATCTTGATGACGTCAGCGGCTGCATGGTAGCGAATGACGTCATAAAATCGTCGAAGAGCCGATGTTTAATTATTTTTTATTAAATTAACGAGAGCAGTAAAATTAAAAATATTCAAATTAGTGTCTCAAATTCCAGCATACTTCAATTTAAAATTATAAAAACAATCACCATAAAATTACTTAACATACCGACTTCTCGAACAGTGAAATAACTCGCACTCAATGCCCAAATCACTCAATATTACCAGTACCATTATCCTCCTTTTAATTTATGCGTAACCCTACAAATTTCATTTATTTTCAAAAACATTGCAGAACTATAGCAACTATGCGGCCGGCTACGACTACAACATGGCGCAGTACGGCGGCTACTACGCCACGCCGAGCTACTCGCCCTACGTCAGCTCACCCAGCAGCAGCGGCAGCGCCGGGCACACCTCATATCACTTAGGAGCCACTCTTTCAGGTATTTATTTGAAGTTATTATTCTGAGATTATTTGTTTGGAAAATTTGAACAAATCATAGAGGAGAACGCTTCACCATACAGTTGAGTTGAACGTCAAAATATTTCTGAACAACGTTGAGATTTGAAACGCATTTTTTAAGGAATAGGGTTGGATTAATCTCAAACGTTGGCCACAAGACATTTTATGAATGACAGATCTCATGTCATTCATTCACTTTCCTCAAAACAAAACAAATACAGCGAAGCTTTATTACGAATTTAATTAAATTCTACTACAGTTTACATGAACTGCTCATTATATAGTATAAGAAAAGGCTATCTTAGGTTGTGCTTTGAAACTGTGTGCTCAAAAACAGTTATTAACTTCGGCATTCCATGAAAACATCACAGTAAAGTTGTGATTGATTCCATTCCTTGTTTTGTGAGAATATTTCGATAATATGAATAAAGAGAACGACGGATACCAACCGAACAAACGGAAGAGGACGGAGAGTCGTGATGCTGAGCGCCAGTACGATAGTTACGATGATATCTACTCCGATGGCTGGTCAGATACAGACACTGAAAATGGTAGAATATTCTTTGCTTTACAGAGCTTCTTACATTTCTTATCATAATTTGAATACTTCTAAGTAAACATGACTTAAAAAACGCACAGCAACAATGGTTCAGCAATTAATATATTTTTAGTTCTTGATGATGATAAAGTACCTACTAAGTTTAAAATGTTACTGAATGCGTGCTAAAGAATCAAACATAATTTCAGAGTCGCCATCATCTATTCTGCCATCGTTAAACGACACGAGTCCACTTTCGCCGCTGAAGAATGAAATTCACGCAGCGAGCCGAAGGTGTCGAGAGAATTCAGGGTAAGCATCTTTTATTAAACATCATTTGCCTTTTTTATAATTTAAACGCAACTTTTAACAAACATAGTGTAATCTTGATAAAAAAAATGCAATAATTCACTCACTGATATCTGCCTAATTTTTTTATATCTTTCAGTCATAAACTCATCATGTTAATAGTTTATGTAGCCTTTATTAGTACAACACTACGCACGCAATCAACATAAAACATTTCCTATTCCAGTGAAAGCACAGTAAGCAGAACACGGGGTCGGGGGCGGACACGGAACACAAGCTCGTCTCCGGCACAGCACGTCCCAGAGCCGTCCACCGAGCGAGTGTTTGTGTGGGACCTGGATGAAACCATCATCATCTTCCACTCCCTGCTCACCGGCACCTACGCTACTAAGTATAATAAGGTAAATGGGCAAAAAAAATACAACCAGTTGAGTTATAACTATATTATTACTGTGAAAGGCATCTCATCTCACTTTAGGCAGGAGTGGGAATGCGTGCATTGCTTACATTAGTGTCATATCCAAACAGCAGTCTGTTTTACGTCTCCATAGAATTCCCTCTTTGTAATATTATAATGATGACCCTTGGTAATCTGTCTTATTATAACCCCATTTAAAAAAACTATGTTTGCACCAAAGTAATTTGTATTGTGTTATTTATTTACAGGATACACATCAAATAGTTCAACTAGGATTTCGGATGGAGGAAATGATATTCAGCTTATCAGATACACATTTCTTCTTCAACGATGTTGAGGTAAGCATACCTACCTATCAATATTATTATCAATCAAATCACAAAGTGATTCTATAAGGGTTGCTTTATAACCAAACTCTAAAAACAGGAATGAGCAATAAACTAATTTGTCTTTCAGGAATGCGACCAGGAGCACATTGACGCGGTGGCGGCCGACGACAACGGGCAAGACCTCTCGGCCTACAACTTCGCTAGCGACGGCTTCCACGCGGGCGCCGCGCCTTCTACCGGGCTATGCGCGCCTGGTGTGCGCGGCGGCGTCGACTGGATGAGGAAACTGGCTTTTAGATACAGGAAGATCAAGGACACGTATAATAATCATAGGAATAGGTGAGTTTGATAGAGTTGTTTGTACAGTCAAATGTGTATGCTTGCCACCCCAGCGCAAATAATCCCAACATTGAGCTATGTTCCCTTAGTGTAAAAAAATTGGTAATTATGAATAATTAACAATCTTACTAAAAAGCAATTCGATGCAAATTAGCTTGAAACTTTATATCAATTTACGGCTAGGCCTATTAGCTTTCCGAGTAACTTTCAAATTCGCTGCAAGCACACCAGGAATAGCATACCTCCACAATAATTTTAACGTTATTTATTTATTGTTTACAGTGTGGGAGGCCTACTGGGACCAGCCAAGCGTGAACAATGGCTGCAACTGAGAGCAGAGCTGGAGCAGGCCACTGATAACTGGCTCACCCTGGCCTGTAAATGCCTCAACATGATCAACTCTAGGTAAGGAGTTAGATTATATTTATTACAATTAGTCTTCTTCATAATAGGTAGGTATATACATTTATTAGGCGCTTCAATAATGGCTGATTATGGTATAAGTGTACAAATTATAACGGTTACCATCCTCGGTAAATCACCAATAGGATTTAGTCACAATTTAACCAACGCGGAGTATGTTGATATAGATCTCACAACTAATTTTTATCCTTCTAATCCCCCGACATTCAACACTGAAATTCGCATAACCTTTGAATGGCTAAGCCTATTTTCATAAAATGTGGCTAAGAACACTCTATGGCCCAAAAAAATATAGGTTCAGACGTTTGGGAGCTACGCTACAACAAGCAGGGTACACAGACACGTCAAACTATACTCTAACTTCCCTCTTTTTCGTTGGGGGTTAAAATGAAAATTTTGATAGATAGATATAATACACTTTATTTGCACACCAACAAAGAATAATAAAATCAACAAGTTGCAACTTAATTACTGTACAAAAGGCGGTCTTATCTCTAAAAGCGATGTCTGCCAGACAACCTTACCATATTTTTATGCTGTAACTAACGTTATTATTTTATTGCCTACCTCATTGTATTGCTCACCTAGTGATTGATTTTCGACGCGAACCATAATAATAACTCAAATCTATTTAACAAAACATGTCATTGTGAATCTATATCATTGTTATTTTTATTTATTTAAACACTTTATTGTATACACAAATTACATAGTTTAAAGTAAAAGTACAAGAAAAAACAATACAAGTATATATATACAAAGGCGGACTTATCGCCTAAACGCGATTTCTTCCAGTCAACCTTTTTTACTTACTGAAGTTACCCAATAAATTTATTATTTCTTATTGCAGAGAGAACTGCGTGAACGTGCTGGTGACGACGACGCAGCTGGTGCCGGCGCTGGCCAAGGTGCTGCTGTTCGGGCTGGGCGGCGTGTTCCCTATCGAGAACATCTACTCTGCTACTAAAACTGGTATGATATTATACAGGATGTTGCATAAAGGGTAGATACTGTCTGCCACATCCACATTAAAAAATATATAATATTTTGAAAAGTCAAATGTGAGCAAAATGAGTCTATAGCTGATAGTATCGTATTCATATAAATAGTAGTATTCGTATCAGTTGCAGAAAGGAATTTGACGCTAATGTTTTCATTAAAACTATGTATGTCTCTTTCTGTCTGGATACTTGCTGTCAAAGCAAGGCAGCGATAAGTAAATTTAAGGTCGACAATAGCTTAAAGTTCCATTCTACAACTCAGCATTAGAGAAGTTAATTGATTTTGCCAAATCACCAGCTAAGCCAATATCCGTTTTCACACGAAACCAAACCCTAACTCTTGATAAATAAAAAAATTCACGCATATTTTTTAAATTTCCCTTTATAATTTTAATATATTCTACAACAGGCAAAGAGACATGCTTCGAGAAGATAAAGCAGCGGTTCGGCGAGCGATGCACCTACGTGGTCATAGGCGACGGACAAGACGAGGAGGCGGCGGCCAAGGCAAAGAACTACCCCTTCTGGAGGATATCCAGCCATTCCGACATCGCGGCTCTTTACAACGCGCTCGATCTAGGCTTCTTATGATTTCATGCACCCCTGGTAACTTTGGAGGTGACTGGGAGGTGTAAAATGCGTAAAGAACTAGGAATTTTGGAGAATATCCTGCCATTCCGACATCGCGGCTCTTTACAACGGGCTCGATCTAGGCTTATGATTTCATGCACCCCTGGTAACTTTGGAGGTGGTTGGGAGATTTAGAGTGCGTAAAGAGCTACGAATTTTGGAGGATATAGCGACATTACGGCACTGTATAGTGCGTTTGATCTAGGCTTCTTATGATTTCATGCACCCCTGGTAACTTTGGAGGTGGTTGGGAGATTTATATTGCGCAAAGAATTTCGAATTTTGGAGGTTATCCGGCCATTCTAACATCGCCGCGCTGTATAACGCGATTGATCTAGGCTTCTTATGATTTCATGCACCCCTGGTAACATTGGAGGTGGTTGGGAGATTTAGAGAGAACTACAAATTTTGGAGGATATCCTGCCATTCCGACATCGCGGCTCTTTATCGATCTAGGCTTCTTATGATTTCATGCACTCCTGGTAACTTTGGAGGTGTTTGGGAGGTGTAAAGTAAACAACTACGAATTTTGGAGGATATCCAGCCATACAGACATCGCAGCGCTGTATAACGCGATTGATCTAGGCCACTTATGATTTCATGCACCCCTGGTAACTTCGGAGGTAGTTGGGAGCTTTAGAGTGTGTAAGGAACTGCGAATTTTGGAGGATATCCGGCTATACCGACATCGCGACGCTGTATAACCCGCTGGACCTAGGCTTCTTATGATTTCATGCACCCCTGGTACCGACTTTGGGGTTGGTTGGAAGCTTTAGATTGCGTAAGACATGACTGTATGGTTGTCAGTCTTGATTGTCCTGCAAAACATTTTGAGGTGTTATTTGAATTGCAACTCTTGCGATTTTATGCACCCTTTGGTCATAGTAAGCCTGCATAAAGTCTAACTGCCAAACAAAAGACATGGAAGTTCTTACGAAGTACATTTTCAAGTATTTTTAAGTTTTTCAGCCACATTGTAAAGGGGCTATAATTGTCAAGTCTCAGCAATATTATTGTTATAATTTGCCATGAGTAATTTACATTTGAAATACAGTAATCGTTTAGTTTTAAAAGCTCAAAGTTAGCTCAAAATGTAAGAAAAAAAACTTTTGTAAATAGGTACATTATTGTAGAAATTTCTATCAAATTTTCTACCAGTCCATTCCTACTATATAAGTTTTATATATTCTATACAATGTACAGATTTATTTTTATTATTTTAGCGAAATTTTACTGTAATGATTGTGGTATCCAATTTCTTACTCTGGTTTTTGTTTTCCATTTCTACAAACTTCAACCGATTTTTGTATTCCGTTTTTAATCATGTTCCTGTTATTATTAAGCACAAGTATTTTGATATATGATTTTATTTAATTAGTCAGCATAATTTCTGTTATTATCAGTATAACTTAGTACATTTCACATTTAAACAGATATAGTTCAAAATAGCTTATCAATAAGCTTAGCAATATTTAAACATGTTTCAGAATATAAGAATATTGGCAAAATTGTAAATAGATTAGTTTTAAATTCTAGTTTAATTAAAAGTTTTAGCATATTCTAGGAATATGACGAATTTGATCAGAGTTAAGATTATCTGAAATTGTAAATAAAAATATATTATTTGAAATTATGCCATCCTTTTATTTTACAACTATTTGAGTAGATATTCTAAAATGAAAGGGCACCACGTGGTACCACTGACCAAACGTACCCGTATCGTATAGTAATATAATAATATATATATAATTTTATTGTTGATTTAAAAACTCCAAGCCTCTTCATTTTGTAAATGCATTGGGATCATTCAACCCCTTCGCTTTCATTTGGAGCTGGAATGTTTGAACTCTAGTTTAATAATTATTCTGAGTCCCTTGTTCCCTTAACGATTCATTCTTCAGAGCATCAGCTAAACACAGAACAAGCTGCGATGATAGGATCGTTTCCTAGCAACCAATAACAACAACAAACAAACAATGACACGTCATTGAAAAGTTTAGAAAACTTTGCAGTTTTCGATAAAGTAGAGAAAGATAAAAAATAGTGAATCATGAAGTCGGTAGTAAACACGATACTGTTCGATGTATCCAAAAATGAAATGTTCAAAATAAATGAAACGTACAAAGTATTGCACAGAAAACTCAAGTCTACATGGAAGGTTATGATGTGAGTATTTATAACTTAGGCATTGACTTAAACTTTAGGCTTAAGGGCATCAATGGGCTTAGTGTGAGGTTTTAAATATAAATGAAGCAGTGAAACCTAAAGCAAAATTGTATGGCGCGGACTTAGTGCAGCTACTTACCGCTAGGTGGCACTCTCACCGCGCCACTTTTTAACACTTGTAACAAAACAATGTTTAAAGTTTTTTTGTGGTAATACAGTTAAGATCACATCGCCACCTTAACGTACCTAATGATTCCAGCAACCGCGACCCGATATCCGAAGCCGTCCTAGCCGATGTGAAAATCCTTGTCATAGCGGGTCCCCAGGGGGTGTACTCCGACGAGGAGCTGGCCAGCATGAGGGCGCTGCTGCAGCGCGGGGGCGGCGTGCTGGCGGCCATGTCTGACGGCGGCGAGGAGGCCATCAACACCAATATAAACTTCCTGCTGGAGGAGTACGGGATTGTTGTTAACAATGGTGGGTTAGATATTTAGCAAGTTAAGTTATAACTTAATTAACCCCTTAAAAAACCGCAGCACAAACATAACCGGGATTCCCTAAAGTGTAAAGTGGCGAGCGAAGCGAGGCCATATATCTCAATCTCAACCCTGAATACTCTCAAGCCTCAAGGTTTGAGAACCGAGCGAAGCGAGGCAACACAAACTTAACTGGTAGGTTCCTAATCCGTAAAGAGCCGAGCCAAGCGAGGCCATATAAACCAACCTCGCATTCCTAAACCCTTGGGAGCCAAGCGAATCGAGGCAATACATACTTAACCGGTATTTCTTAAACCTTAAAGAGCCGAGCAAAGCGAGGCCAATATCTCAACCTAGCATTCCCTAATATATGCTTAACCTTATCGGCATGTTCTAAACCCTAAAGAGCCGAGCGAAGCGAGGCCATACCCACCAACCCCGTATTTCTTAAAACTTAGTGTACCGAGCGGAGCGAGGCACCGCAAACATATCCGGGGTTCCCTAAAGCCGAGCGAAGCGTGGCCATACATCTAAATCCTGCATACCCTGAAGCTTAGAGAACCGAGCGAAGCGAGGCAATACAAACTTAACTGGCACGTTCCAAACTTACCCACATTTCTTAAAAGTAAATAGGTGAGCAAAGAGAGGCAGTGCAAATAAAAATTGGCATTTCCAAAACCCCTAAGGAGGCAAGCGAAGCGATGCTGATAAGCTGGTAAGTAGGCGCGAGATATCCTAAACACTAGCCGCTATAGGCTTCAAGCGCTTTTAGACTAGTTACTTACTATACTAGTCAAGGTCAAACTTATAACATCCAAAGGTTCAAATGCTGTAATGTACCTGTATAACGAAATCTGGTTGGTTAATATACCTACATAATATTTGCCTGCTTTCAGATTGTGTGGTCCGGGCGAAATATCATAAATTCTATCACCCGAAGGAGTGCCACATATCGAACGGAGTCCTGAACAGATCCTTCCAGAAAATGATCATGAAAATGCCCAACTACAGCAGCGAGTCTGATGATTACTTGTAAGCTCATTTTCAATAAATTTACGTAGGTATCATAGGCATATCTTTTTAAATCTAAAGTTCGTCTCCACTACCTCCAAGAGCAGAACATTCAGCTTAACTGATCCCTATCTATGCGATGATGATGATAGTAATTTTAAGTTTATGTATGTATATGTGTATGTATGTAATGTATGTATGTATGTATCATGTATATAATTATTTACTTATATTGTATAGGTATAGTTATATTAACATTTTGGTTAGGTACTCAATTTAGACCATCTTCTATCGTAAGCACTACCAATCACTTTTTCAACATCACCAAAGGTTAACTGGTAGAAAATGCTGCTAGCATTAAGTTCGCCTTTGTAACAATTTATTTTGTTCAATAAAGAGTTTAATAATAATAATAGGGGTACATTGGTGCATATCCCCAATGTCTAAACTGACTTCGTAAGGTCGGTCAATTTCCCACCACGCTGGTCAACTGCGGTTTGGTGGGTTCAAATATCTAGATGTGCTGAATCCAGATATGTAAGTTTCCTACACCGTCATACATTGGCACATTCAGCTTAGGTCCTTTTTTTCTAAAATTACTTACCTCGAGTTTTGTTCAACCCCTAAATCCTGCCGAATTTCCATTTTTTTCAACCCCTAAATCCTGCCGAATTCCCAGGGAAGAGCCGGCCACCCCAAACTTCGTCTACCCGTACGGAGCCACCCTGACGGTGAAGAAGCCGGCGGTGGCCCTGCTGTCGAGTAGCGACGTCTGCTACCCGGTCAAGAGGCCCGTGGCTGCCGTCTACACCAGCGAGAAGAGTGGAGGTCAGGGTTCCAGCCGTTTGATAAACTAGACAAATGTAGTGTAGAACGCTCTCTAGTTAGATGGGGTCACGACTTGCGAAAGGTGGCTTGTAAAGCAGAAAGCTATAGATCACATCCATTGGATGCGAAAAGATGTAGATAGAATCCAGTGATGTGCTTTGGGACAGGTCTAAATCCAGCAGTGGACTGCTATTGGCTGAAGAAGAAGATGGGCAGTTGTTCTTATGGACTACACCAGCGAGAGGAGCGGTGGTGAGCGTTCCAGCTGTTTGATAGACTAGACAAACCCAACTAACATCGTAGCGTTAAAAAAACTCTCATATAACTTGTATAATGGTTCCATTCGAAAATTAAAGTGTTAAGACATAGCTGTATAAGAGTGTAGGAGAGTGCTCTAACTCACTTATAACCACGAAAGAGGCCCACGATTTTGAGAGTAAAGGCTTTAGAAAGGCTGTAAAACGGTGTCATTGAAGTGTTTAAGTTATAGAAAGCCTGTAGTATGGTGTCATTGAAGTGCTAAAGTTACTATATAAGAGCGTTTAATCACTCTCAGCTAGAACTTTTACCGGTATAGTTGTAGTTGTAGAATGGTTATTTGTCTCCCTGACTCTTATTTGTTTGGTAAAAAAGGGTTAAGTGAGTATGTTACCGTTTTTCGAATATACTTTTACCATACAAGTTGTAGGTATGTCTTTGAAAATAATAGTGTCAACAGCAATCATACGCGACATTATTAGAGTGACAGTATTGATCATTACTAAATAACAGTAAATATAATATATTAACTTGACTTAACATGTTTTGTGAATTGAAAATAACATGCCATTGTAATTTTACTGTAATGTATACCATATTTCCCACCTCAATTTTAATGCGCTCCGAATTTATTAAGGATTTCAAATGAAACATAAGTAAATATAAAATAGACGACTCAATTTTGTATTTTTTTGTATCCTTTCTGTATGTCCATTAGTTTCATAAATCGATTGGCATGACTGGAATGACAAAATTCACATAAATAAGTAAGTATTTTAAAGCAAAATATTGTTTATCCCAGAAATTTATAGGTTAGGTCGCCAATGCAAATGGCGAACTTACATTTAAGACATATAGACTCACCTAAGTCATCTATTACACTTTTTGAAATAGAACACCCTTTTTTTTTTTTTTTTTTTTTTTTTTTTTTTTTTTTTAAGATTTTATTATCACTCCACAGACTTTATGTCCGTGCCTTTTTGAGAGATCAATATATTGTGAGAGTTTGGTTGTTTTTTGTCTTCATCTTTTAACTACTCACTACTCAATGTGGAAGCTTATAATATATATATTTTATCTTTTATATATATATATACCTATATATTATTAATATTTTTTTTTTTTTTTGCACTCCTGGAGGAAAATCTACACAGACACCTGGGAAGGGGACCCAGGTAGTGTCGGCCTTTAACCGACTAAAAACCCCCAGTTGTGCATTTCTTGTTTTTTTTTTTTTTTTTTTTTTATTTTTTTTTTCTTTGTTTCACACAGTCACACTTACAATTATAATGGCAACAAACATTTGAAGGGTAGGGCCAGTGTCAGCTGTCTTCAGAGAACTTAACAGACGCCTGTCAGTGGCCACACACTCCTTTTGTCATCGCTGTTGTTTTGCCTGGTGTTAATGTGTGACAGTGTTCTTAAAACTATCTTAATTTTATTGGTTAGTTCTTATACAGATAATATTAATTCATGATATACTATACAATACCTACATATCAAAACTATACAATACATGCTATATACTATACATAACAAAACTATAAAATACATGCAATACGGTTTGGCCGTCAATATAAAATTAAAATCAAAATTCTCCTATTCCGCTCCATTTTGCGTTGCCAAAAGCCTTGATTGCTGGGCAACGACCTCTTTGTCCCGATTTTTTATTGCCATCTTTAGGTTGTACTCGAGGATCCGTTTCTTCGGTGCTGTTATTGCCGTTTTAGCGAGGTTGCCGATAGCGTCCTCGGTGTCATCCGCATAGTAGGTGCAGGCGGAGGTGTGCCTCGACAGCGCCACTACTGCGTGAGGTATGCTATCGTGCAACTTTATTTTATCTTTTGTTTTTATGATAATGACGGATTCGTACGTCAATCCCTGTGCTTCGTGTATGGTTAAGACGCGTGATCCCGTTCCTTCTCCAAACCCTTGGCTGGTCAGGGTCTCTTTTTCTTCCTGTGTATGCGTCAGGAATAGAGTGTTGGTTTGGGATTTTGGAATTGCTGCGTCTGTAAACCTTTTCAGCTGCAGGGATTGGATACGCGTTGTGGCTGCGTATATGCCTGAGTATACTTCTCTTAGGGCGTATGCAACATCCATGGGGTTTCTGTATGAGCACAACAGCTCCTGGGTGATGTTTGCTACCAGTGTTGGGCGACTGTACCTTAGTTCGAATAGGTTCTCTCTGTCTATGTACGGTAGCTGGTTGATGTCTCCGATTAGAGCAATATCACTGGCACGGGACAGGCGGGCGGCAATTACGATTGCCCCGAAATGGTTCATCAGGGCCTCGTCAATTATCAGGCGTTGGCATCCGACATGTTCTCTAAAGCCGTTTACTAGGACTGATGCCATCGTACGTACCCTAGTTCTAACCATGTCCCCGATCCTATGCGCTAGCCTGTTTCGTATATCGACGGCCGCCTCAGTTGTCGTGGTGATAATGGTGTCTTTGCTCACATCGAAGTTATTTACCACCCAGGTTGTCTTCCCACATCCAGGTACCCCGTTCACCCAAGCGATGGTGGGCATCGTCCAGCTATTCCAGGTAGCGTTAATGGTTTCCGCTTTTGCTAGGATTTTGTCCTCTAGCATAATCCTGGTACACTGAGCTACGACCACCATTTGGTTGTTGTGTGGGAGAGTGAGTTTCGGGATGTTGCGTTCCCAGGGCACGAATCCGCATTCCTCGCTATAAGCCGCCATATACGCTCCAGTCATTTTGCCTCTGAGGACTTGGCAACTACTGTTATCGTATATGCAGGCTTCGGCCTCCTCGAGTAAAACTTTTAGCCGGCTTTCGTTCTCTTGCCTGTAGGTCTGCATGATCGTTTTGCAGGACAAGAGATTTACCTGCTTTGTGGCGGTTGTAATTGCCATAAATTCGATGGCGGCATTCTCTAGATGGTCGTTTGAGGTGGTAGCTGTTTTCAGCTTCGGTGGGACCACCTGGCCCATATCCGCTCGAGTAATTTTCCTCTGGGCAAGCCTTTTTCCAGTTTTAGGTTCTCTGGAGATTTGGCGCCTCTCGGGTGTCCTCTGTGGTTTTCCTATAAGGCTTGAGGCAGCTGCTTTAAAAGCCTGGAGGAACCCTTGGACACGCCCTTGCGATGTTAAATTGTGCATCCTCCTTTCCATGTTCCGTTGTTCTGAAGCGGCGACAGCCCCAGCGGTCATCCTCTCCTGTAGGCGTTCAGATCCGGTGACCAAGTATTCGGCTTGTTGGTGGCAGTTGTCAATGCCCCTCGCAAGTATATGACCTTTGAGAAAGCTTAGATCTTCGCCTCTGTCCTCGTACACCACTATTTCATGATGTTTTGAGGCTTTTAGGCAACCCAGCTGGTCAACAATTTCGCCTTTCCTATACTCGATCACCATTGCGTCTACGCTTATTATCCTGGGGACGTTACTGTCTAGCGCTATCTCTCCAAGCTTACTGAGCCATGAGCATGCCTGAACGAACGGGGTGTCCTCGGCCCACTCGAATAGTGCGATGGTCTTGTTACGCCATCGCACTAGTCTGCAGGGCTGATTTCCCATTAGGGTTACTGGCAATGCGTCGTAGGCTTTACGCTTCATGGTAGCCTTCGATGTGCTCCCATTTAGGAGAGAGGCTAGGCCGGGTGATATGGCCACGCTCTTTCGCGCCCCTGAGATACAGAAGCTGATGCCGAGTCTTTCACTGCTTCCGTCCATGAACAGAGCCACGCTTCGGAGTCTTAGTCTAGCTTCTCCTTTTTCTCCACAATCCAACAGCTGATGTGTTGCTGTTTCTTTAGGAGTTGCTTGTGGTGGTGCTGTGATGGTTGTGACTGAGGCTTGATATACTGGTATTGATTGCGGGTCGGGGCGGGGTATGGTGCTGTTTCTCCTGGCTGCTACTCTGAAGACACGATCTGAATAAGATAGAAAATGAGGTCTATGCTTGGTGTCTGCCAGAATATCTTTTAATTCTGACTCCACCAAATTCCTGTCTATCAATGTCTCCAGATCTTGTCTTGCAGCAAGGAAACGGGGGCAGTCGAGAATTATATGCCAGACCGATTCAATGATATTGGGGTCGCATTCACATTCTGGGCTTTCTTTGAGTTTAAATCTGTACAAATACTCTCCTATCCCCCCATGTCCAGTCAGCATTTGTACGTGAGCAGGGGTCAGTTTGGCACTTCGCGTAATCCGGTAAGCTTGGTTGACATCCGGTAAGAATTTACGCGTGACTGCTCCTGTACTGGATGTCGCATATCGGTCTTGCCATTTCCGGACCGATTCCTCTCTGATCTTTTTCCTGACATAGCACAGGGGGACTTTGTCATAGTCGTGGGAGGTGCTTTGTAGAGCTGCCGTTTTGGCGAGCTCATCGGCTCTTTCGTTCCCGGCAGTTCCAATGTGTGCCCTCAGCCAGAACATTTTTATCTCCCTGCCCTCGCACACGACCCTCGCAATGTTTTCCTTTATGCTTCTTGCCAGGGGGTGGCTCAGTTTCGGATTTCGGAGCAGATCGAGTGATGATCTCGAGTCGCTCAAGATGTTCACTTTGTTATCCGTACTAGAGCTCACCAGTCTTGTTGCCCTATGAAGGGCATAAAGTTCCGATTGGAAGACCGTGCACGACGGGTGGAGACCAAAAGTCTCGGACAGTTTTTCTTTTCCATCCTCCCACCAACTTAGGGCGGCGCCGACTTTTCCCTCTATCTTGCTTCCATCCGTGAAGATTTGGGAACCGGTATGCAACGGGTTGGTGTTTTCAAAGAACTCGTAGTTGGTAGAGGTAAGTGTGGACGGATGTGGTAAGTCCAGGTACCCTACTTTCCGTTCGAGCTCTTTGCCTGGCGGGAGGTAGTCGGTTGACAAAAGTTTTTTGGATTTGTACAGATTTGCTGCCTCCTGTATTCTGAGATCGAGAGGCAGCAATCCCGATAGTGCCAGTGCAGATGTGAGCGACACTGTTCGGTAGGCTTTGCATATTTTCTGCGCGAAACCTCTTTGCAGCGAGAACAGTTGTTTTTTGTTAATTTCCAGTTCAACGGCTTCCGACCAGACGCTTGCGGCGTATGTCATGATGGGCTCCACTACTGCGATGTATATTGTCCTCACAATTTCACCGTTAAGTCCCCAGGTTACTTTCGCCGCTCGCGCTAGCTGTTTGTAAATATCCGCTGCCTTTTTACACTGAGCGGTAATATGAGCTTTAAAAGTTAACCTGCGGTCTATGATGAGGCCCAGCAGTTTTATTTCCTCTACGAGATTAATTTTTGTGCCAGCCATGGATAGTTGGGGTAGATCGTACTTCATCTTCTTTGTTAGTAGCATCGCGTTGGTCTTATGCGGTGCGAAGTTGAGTTTGTTCCGAGTTCCCCATTCCACTATTCCATTTAGTACTTTGTTCGCTGACTCCTCTAGGGTGTTTACTGCTTGACCTGTGAAGACAAGGGCCACATCATCTGCGAAAGCTTGGCAATACACTCCCTCAGCCTCTAGTTTGTGTAGCAGTGAGTCGAGTATGATGTTCCAGAACGTCGGTCCTCCTATGGAGCCTTGGACACATCCTTTAGTGGTTCCCTTCTCACATGCTGCACGAGCGTAATTGACCTTGATTTTTCGGTCACTGAGATAAGAGCATACCATCTCGTACAGATTTCGTGGGCACCTTTTCTTTGTCAGTTGATGTTTTAAAGCGGGCCACCATGCGTTGTCGAAAGCACCCTCTATGTCCAGGGAGATGAGAATGACGATGTTTTTACTGTTTATTCCCTCTCTTAGGTGTTCTACGAGGTCATAGAGGGCGTCCTCGGTTCCTCTCTGAGGCATGAAGCCGTACTGTTTTATGTTAAGCGTCGGGAAGATATGCCACTGGAGGCGACTGACCATTAGTTTTTCAACAATTTTTCCGAGAACTGAGAGTAACCCTATTGGTCTGTAGGATTTTGGGTGTGTATAGTCCTCTTTGCCAGCTTTCCGCAAGATAACCACGTGGGCCGTTTTCCATTGGGATGGGAAATGTTTAAACGATAAGCACTTATTGGCTATCGCCATGAACACCTCCCTATCGCACTGAATGGCTGCGCCACAGATATCGGCAGTGAAGCCATCGGATCCGGGGGCTTTTTTTGCGTTCATTGCTTGTAGCACGAGGTCTATTTCTGCGGCAGTAAATGGTGGATCGTCATCTTTAAGATCCTGGGGTATGTTCTTTGTTTTTTCTCTCAGTTCCGCATGGAATAGTTGGTCGGTGCTTACGGAGTCATCTGGGTAGAATGTCTTGGCTAGGAGTTCCGCCGACTCTTGGGGGGATAACGTGTTGCCCGCAGGGTCTCTTAGAAGCATGTCTTCCTGCTTGCCGGAGGTTTTCTTTATGACCCTGTAGATTTTGTCCCACATGCTTTCTTTTTCCTGAGTCGTACAGAACTCCTTCCAACTTTGTGTTTGGGCTTTCTCGGCTTGCTCGGAGTACTCTACTTTGGCTTTTTGATACTCTTCTATGACGTGAGGCATTCTGGAAGCAGCAGCATTCCTTATTCTCCTTTTTTTCCTCAGAACATCTTTTTTTAGATCTTCAAGCGACTTTGACCACCATGGGGGTTTGAGTTCCCCGTTCCATTTTCCTGCGGTTGGGATGGTTTTTTCGCAGGCTGCATGGATGGCTTCAGTATACGCTGAGATCATCTTTTCAAGATCTTCTGGGTTATCACACTCTTTAACAGATGAAATTGTAATGTTTTTCTCAACTAGGAGCAGTTTCAGGTTTGACGCAAATTTCGACCAGTTCGCCTTTCTGGTGTTATAGATACGCGTTGTGATTGGCTTGAGATGTTCTAGTGCCTTTCCCGTGCGCATTGCGAAAGTGATAGCATTGTGGTCTGAAGTTATGAGATTTGCGTCGACTTTCCACTCCTCGATCTTACCCAGAAGGGACGTACTGCAGGCGGTAACATCTACCCTGCTTTTGCAGATTTTTCCATTTCTGTAGGTTTCGAAGGTTGGTGTGTCTCC
This sequence comes from Plutella xylostella, assembly GCF_932276165.1. Taxonomy (NCBI): domain Eukaryota; kingdom Metazoa; phylum Arthropoda; class Insecta; order Lepidoptera; family Plutellidae; genus Plutella; species Plutella xylostella. The sequence continues at coordinate 6,465,643 of NC_064000.1, read as the reverse complement.
TGTGTTGAGAATATGGAGGTCCATTTCTGTTAGGAATGAGCTGTATGCCGCTCCTCTGTCATTTTCCGAGACGCTACCCCACCAGTGACTCCATGCATTAACGTCGCCTGCTACAATAAGGTTCCGCGTGTTCAATTTGCCACAGAATGTCTTTGTCCTCTGAATATACGGATCTATTTCCTGATCCCCCTCAAAGTAGACTGATACCAGGCCCAGTTTTGTGCCCCCCCCGATCACCATGGCTGCTGCCTCGGTTTCCGTGACCAACTGTGGGTCGTGGATTACCTCCAGCTGGTCACCGAAGACGATGATGGCTGCCTTTACTGGTTTTTGTCGGTTAAGGGTACACTGGATAAGGCGTGTTCCTGGTTGTTGTTTCATGTAGCCATGTTTACCCACGTAAGGTTCTTGAACAAGGGCTATTGAAACATTCGTCGCCTTCGCCACCTGGTATAGTTCCGTGGTTGCCAGTTTGGACCTGTGAAGATTTGCCTGGATCATTTTTAAATTGTTGTTGTATTGGTCCGAACTTTGGGGGGATGATTTATGCATCTGTGTGGAGCCTTTAGCAGTAAAAGATTCGCGACCGTGCTATAGCATCCCATTTTGTTCTTTCGGGACACTCACTACTGAACGCGTTGTGCGACAGGTCGTTCCTCTCCCCATTGGCTGACGCTGAGCAGTTTTTGCACGTGGGCGGGAGTCTGTCCAGTCGCACCTGACATTTCTCCCATGTGTGTTTACCTCCACAATGGCTGCAGAGGTCCTCTGTTTCCCTACAGATCGCCTTTGTATGGCCGAAACCGAGACATTTCGTGCATTGCACGAGAGGGGATTGGTCTGCCACAGGTCTCCTTTGAAGACCTATGTAGACTTTCCCTGCCTCTATAAGCCTTTTGTGGGCGAGCGGGGAAACTTCCAGGACCGGGTGGCATTCATGGGTGTTGCGTGCCTTTTTCCTGTATCGCACCTTCATAGTGCATTCTTTGAGGTCTTGGCCTTGGAGCAGTTGCTTATTCTGCGCCAGGAGGTGCTCCACAATCTCTGCGTCAGTGTGGACCTTGAGGACATCTTTTATTATAATTAGAGGATTCCCTGCCTTTGCCACCTGTACCCTTAGGCCTTTGTCCATTTGGACCCTTTTGTGGATGAGGTTCAGATCCTCGCTTGTTCCACAGCTTAGGACCACTTTTTGGTTTTTGGCCTTTCTAATTCTGTCCACCTTGGCTCCCGTTTTCTTGGTGTCCAGTGCGACCGCTATCCGGTCAATTAAATTGTCCCCGGTCTGGTTTTGATCACTGGACGATATTATGAGAGTGTGGTTTGGTCTTGGTGGTGGAGGGGGTAGTGCGGCGACTTTAGCGTAGGTCTTTTTGGCCCCCTTTTCACCCTCCGCAAGGCACATTTCAGCCTCGAGGGAACACCCTTAGCCAAGGGTATTATGCAGTCTTAGTCGATCCGCACAGTCTTGCTTAACACCGTTACTTTTACAGTCTACTTGCCTAACGCAATAAGCGTAAGTTAAGTTAACCTTAAAGATTAAAACTGCATTGTTGAGTTTTCCAACACTGTAAGAGTCTTGTCTTACTGCACTCTTGACAAAATCTCTTTTATAACCAATTCCTGCAGCCTAAATTCAATATGACACCTAAAGATTTATATGAGTATTAAAGGAAACCACTTAACAACCATAAGTGTTAACAGGTGTCAGTGAGCACTCTTGTATAGCTTTAGGTTCTAGAAACAGTTTAAACCTATAACATCTTAATTATAATTGCTTTGACTAATACCATTTTAACACTTAAACCTGCTGTTAACACTAATTTCATTTGTTAACTCATCTCTATCGCTTTATGTTAGAACTGAGATAATTATAACACAGTTATACAGGTTAAAGTTATAAAAATAGCTGTAACTGAGGGTAAAATGTTTGTTGGGAATGTAGTGTAGAACGCTCTCTGGTTAGATGGGGTCACGACTTGCTAAAGGTGGATGGTAAAGATTGGATGCAGAAAGCTATAGATCGCATCCAGTGGCGTGCTTTCGGAGAGGTCTACGTCCAGCACTGGACTGCTATGGAAGAAGATAGATATGTCTTTCTAAAGGAAAGTACCTTCGAGCCCGATGGACCAATGATCTTACACAGGTAAGTTGATGGCTGATGATGATAATCTCTGTCTGTGTCGTCCATCCTCGGCTATCTTCTTGGTCTACATCAATCTGATATCATGCAATTTCCAGGGAAACTGTTCGTGATAGGCTCCGGGCATTTCTTCGCGGATCAGTACCTCGAGTGCGAGAGCAACGACCTGATCAGGGAGCTGGTGTTCAACTACCTCGGTGGCATCGGCGACCTGCACCTGCATCCGATCGACGTGGATGACCCTGACGTGAGTTGAGCTTCTGGATTCGCTGTGCTCCTGGTATTTTTAGAGGCTAAACTATAGTGAATCCAACTTACGTGACCTTCCCATAGACCAAGAGCTTCCTTACTTTATCATTGCTATTTATTTATGACTGCCATGAAACATAATAAATAACTACACCAACTTAAAATCCTAGGGAAAAATTGGAATAAATGTGTATGCTATGAATAACAGCAAGTAATTTTCTTGCCAACTACCTTACGTATTCTTTCTAATAAAGTATTGGCCATAGCTCAGAAGTCACCAGACCTGAGGGTCTACTCTTTCTTGACAAAATAAACCAGGACTTATTATCTCAATGCGATAAAATGTACCGACTATACGACAGCTGACCGGCACTATATTTTCACAGGAGTCCTAGAATGTTTTCTTTTCATAGCTGATATCAAAGCGCCTTGTGACTCCCCAGATCAACGAATACCGCACCCTCGGCGACACGATATTCCTCAGCAAACTGCCCCTCCCCGAGCCGGCCAGCGCGCCCCCCCCGCGCCTCTCCGGGCTGCACCCGCACGCCTTGTTCAAATGGCAACTGTTCTCGTTGAACCTTGCTGCTTGTAAGTACCTTGGTAATGACGCATTTCTTGCGAACCTCTGTGGCCCTGGTACCATCCAACCAAATATTGTTGTAATTTTCCATGCCTATTCACCCGCTCATTGTTCAAATGGCAACTGTTCTCGTTGAACCTTGCTGCTTGTAAGTAACTAGGTTGACTATAGTGAGGTATCCCTTGCGCATCTCTGTGGCCCTGATATCATCCATGATCTAGTCGAGTTCATTACATAATGAGTCAGAAATCGAATCGCGTACGTAACCTTGGAGTGTAGTGGAGAAGTTAGGGTACCTATTTGCATTCTATTGCCAACAACAAAGGAACAACGGAACGCTTAAATTTATCCAATTTTCACATACAATTTCTGGATTTTTAAGGGAAAACTGTGTATCATGTTGTAGGAAAACAGGATCACGCTGAAGGAACAGCTTCACAACTGATGTGGATCATTTATTTAACGTTTCAGTACCAGAAGTACTAGGGCTTTATGAGCCGCTTGGAGTCAAGCATGAGCCATTGCGTCTAATCGCTCCCCAGTTTGAAACACCACTGCCACCACTGCAACTTGCTGTAAGTTTACAAACTATCTTTTACACCACAGAATAATAACTCAGCGTACACGTAAGGGAAACCTTTTCCTCAATATGAAATTGTAGAGTTAACGGAGCTGGTTGAGCAAATAACATACGGTGAAGCTATTGGCGAAGCATTCTCCAGCCAACCAACCATGTCGAGCAATGCCATCGCAGAAGGATACTCAATTTTGAAAACGATTCGCAACTCTTCCATAGCGTTGCATGATTCTCCATCCAACTCTGGGTGGTATTTAAGGCAATAACTCCTCAATCTATATTTCTCTTACATCACGTCCTATTTGTATTTTACACTAATATTATATGACACATAAGATAAAATAATACACTGCATAAGTTGCGCAGACTGGTGACCGACTGGTGGCCCATGATGTCTTCTTCACAACACCAGTTACAACATTATGTTAAAGCTACATTATGTAGTAAAGCTTACTATAGTATAAATGATTATTTAAACGACAAAAACGCGTGGTCTTGTCCACCTCAGCTAAGGCTATTGAAAAAATGAAATGGATATAGGTACTTAAGTAAAATTGTAGGTACTAGATATAAGTAAAAATTGTAATAGATTATAAGGAAAAAGTTGAAAAGATGCTCGAGGAGTTTCTTTCGCCATTTCTTTCCTTCTCAATGACGGGGCCTTTGTGAAATGGTGGTAGATGACTATCGACAAATAATTGTAAAATTTTACGTCGATTAAACCATTTGAATTTGAATTTGACACCAGCGTCTCTCACTACACTCATTCCTAATGAGTGTACTTACACTGTATAATATCTGACTTCTTCTTCTTATAGTGCCTCTCCATCATTGAAAGTTGGCAGTCAGCTCTTTGCAGCCCTCTCTATTCCTGGCTTTTTTTTAAAGATTTCTTCCACGGTATTTACACCGGTCCAATCTTTGATGTTGCACAGCCACGTAAATTTTCTCCTTCCAGGCCTTCTCTTTCCTTCTACTTTGCCAATATCTGACTGGTGGATGACAATAACTTCCAGGTGTTCCCCCCAACGTTCCGGGAGCCGCCGCCGCCGCCGCTGGAGCTCTTCGACCTGGACGAGGCCTTCAGCTCGGAGAAGTCGCAGCTGGCCCGGCTCACCAACAAATGCCTGCAGCCCGCCTCATCGCGGATGGGACAAGGTGAGGAATGGGAGGTTTTCAACCATAGACAAACAACCATAGATTATAGATGACTTCATACTCAACAGCACTGCAGATGCTTATTAGATATAAAAAAAAATGCAGTGCGTATGTAAAAAGTGTTGAGTATGAAGTCGTCTGTAATCTATGGCTGTTTGTCTATGGTTGAGAACCTCCCATTACGAGATGATTTATAGTTTACTACCTGTTCCTGCGAGCTTCGCTTCGCCTTAAAAAGTTTTCATTCAGAATTCCGGGATAAAAAGTAGCCTATGTTCTTTCTCAAGGTCTAGACTATCTGCATACTTACCAAATTTCATTCAAAACCGTTCAGTATATAGTTTTGGCGTGAAGAAAGAGATTTGTAACGGTACGATAGTGCATATTTAACCCATTACATCCTGAGAAATCTGAGACAGAAAATGAGAGTTAAAAATCTATTGTGTCTGGTTTACCAACGGGTCGCCGGGACGTGACCGGTAAAGAAAACTGTAACCTATTACCTCATTGAAATCCATAAGTACTCCAGAATGACTTCAAGCCTCTAGTCGGGTACGTTAATGATGATAAGGGTTTCACAAATCTGGAGTAACGCAGATCACAGCGTAAGATTATTAATTTATTACTAATGTACTCCCTTGCGGGGTAGGCAGAGGTGCATTGCTGCACCCACTTTTCGCCAGAGTGTTATGTTAGTCCCAATGTAATAGGGGGCGGATCTAATTTCAAGCTGTCTTTATTTTTAAAACTTAACAAGAACGCAGGAATATTTGATTAGATCTATTAGAAAGTACCTAACATGTCCCTCCAGCTATAATCCTCCAAAATTTAAACTAAATAGAAACTATCGTGAAATAGTCGTAAATAGTCGTGGTTGCCAAAACAATTGTCGTATCATACTTTCAGAGTTATAGCTATACTTGTCTCTCCAGAACTAACGGTAAGGCCTATCGACTTGGTTAAGGTCTCAAAAAATAGTCAATAATAAAATATAGCTCTAACTCCGAAAGTATGATACCTACGACTATTTTTTTAGCTAACACGACTATTTCACGACAATTTTTTGTCATCATCAAAAATATTTTCTATTGAGTTTCAATTTTGGAGGATTATAGCTGCAGGGACATAAAGTAACGTAGGTAACCTCTAATTCTTCTGTTGTTTCAGGCGACGGGCAGCTAGAACACGAGCTGGAATACTTCGTGCGAGAGTGCGGACGCGCGCTGCGGCTGTCCCGCGCGCTACCAGGAGACCAGGAGTCACCAGCGGGCAAGCAGATCCTGCACCAGATTGCTGTTCAGCTAGCCACGTTCAAGAAGATTGCGCCCAGAGACTAGGACAGCATAATATAATAAGATTTAAGAATTCTTTTGTTGTTTTATTCATAAGAATTTCCACTGTTTAGAAGTAATAAAGTGTAATGGTAGCAGCAGATAAATCCAACCTGGTTTTTATTCGCTACCAGGCGACCAGGAGTCGCCAGCAGGCAAACAGGTCCTGCACCAGATCGCCGTGCAGCTAGCCACGTTCAAGAAGATTGCGCCTATAAACTAGGGAGAATATTTTAAGGACAGTTCTGCTGTTTTATTGTTAACCTTAAGAAGGTTTAGGATTTGTTGTTTAAGTGTGTTCCTGGAAATACCTTAGGATCAAAAATTAGAAAACATAGTAAGTGTGTAATGTAATAATGAAGGCGACAGGTGGGCAACAGATAAAGCAATGCTTGGTTTTCATTCGATAAAAACATATCATGTTACCTAACTCATAAAAGCACACAATAATCGTAAAGTAAATCAAGTGAAAATTGTAATCAGATGAAAAGAAAATCCAATAAACCTTAAAATCTTAGTATTCATCACAAATTCCACTTTACATACGCTATGAAACATTTTATAGTGATTTTAGAATTAACATATTTAGCTGTATTAGGAGTGTGTGATACATTAGATGCTTTCGTCTCAAAGGCTCCTGCTTCTCAAAAAACGTACCAAAAAAATCATAGCCTATCATTTTTACATTCTAAAATTCCACTCACACAGTATCTATCAACTAAAATATTTCGTAAGAATGATAAATTGCAAATAAAAGGCCCAAAAGGTTCGCTGCCGGAACAATCAATCCTTGTAAAGGATGCAGGTAAACCAACGTACGCACTTAGCTTTAACTTGGATAACAATCAACGAGTCAGTAAACTTAACTTAAAGAAGCCAGCCCATCATATATATAAAAGAGATACAAATGAAGTCGAAGATACAGGGATACCTGAAGATAGAGATGACTCAGATATTGACATTGGAGAAGTCATGCTTATTGAAGAACATAATGTAAATAAATTTGGGACCGACGAGCTGAAAGCTATGAAAAAGAGAGCGGAAAGGATATGTCTCAAAATAATAGGGTCACAAAACGAAATCCACGTAATAAGCGAGCTTCTAAATATGCTTATAAGAGAAATAGAAAGAGGATCTGAAAGAAATAGTAAAAGTCAAGGTAAGTAATTATGAAAAAACCTGAACCCAAAGATTAAAATTTTCAGTAGGAAAAAACTATAACTAAGGGCTTATTTTATAGTCAGATAAAATAAATGTTATCTGATGGTGCTTTCGCTGTCTAAAGCCCCATCCACACGCTTGGCGAACAATGGCAAACAGTCAACAGCAAACACTGACGTGTGGATGGGTGTTTGTCGTTGTTTGCCTGTTTGTGTTTGGCAGTGTTCGGCATCGGTGTCGGTTTTTCTTGCCAGATCAAAGGATGTTTGGCGAACAGTTTGTTACGTATCCACACGCCTGGCAGCGGTCAGTATGCGCGCTAGCATTGCGGGAGGCGGACGTATCAACTTGCTACACTTTTTTGTTGGCGCGCAAAGCGTAAAAATGTCTGATTGATCAGCACCTACGATTGTGTAATTTTTGGAGGCTTATCAAAATAAAAATATAAAACAAATTAAAGCCCAAATAAAGCAGTACATTGTACGATACAATAGAATAGAATAGAATATTGCTTTATTGAACACCACATAAATCAAACATACAAAAAACATACTTATAGACTAGAAATAATGTACAATAGGCGGCCTTATCGCTGAGAGCGATCTCTTACAGGCAACCTTATATGTTGCGGAAACCAATTTCTATGTATTTTTATTATCCCACCATCGTCTTTGCTTTCTTCTTATTTTCCTTTTTTCTTTCTCTTGTTTTAATTTATATAATAAAAATATGTCAACCCGAAAGTATTAGCTCGTCGTCCGCCGTGTTTGCCGATTAGGAATGTTATGAACGTTCGCCGAGCATGTGGATGGCTGTTTGTGTTGGGTAATTTTTGTTCGGTGTTTGGGACTTCGTTTGCTGTTTGCGGTGTTTGTGACAAACAGCAAGCGTGTGGATGGGGTATAATGCAAACATTGTTTTCACAACGAAATTTCTATTATGTAGTCTGAGCCTATCTGAAACCTAGTTAAACATTGTGAGATATGGCGTTTCGACTTTCTCCGTGTTCGGCATCATAAGGGTCACAGTGACAGTTAAATAAAGTCCATTTTTCTCTCCACCTTTAATTTGCTAGGTGCGGGTGCCTATATAAATAGAGTGAGTCGCCCGCGCGCCTCAGTTGGTTTTTGATTTTTGAAGTGAACACTTCGGCAAAATGGCTCAATGTAGCCACGGTTCTCGTCGGCTTCGCTCCGACGGGGAAGAATATAATATTCAGTGGCGGATTAACCTATAAGCACGACAAGCACGTGCTTGGGGCCCCGGGCCTCCAGGGGCCCCCATCCTCTGCTGCTGTTTCATTCATTTTATACCTACATTTTATTCATCCACAATATGTCCGATGTAATGAGTTTGCTCTGATAAAAGGGCCTACCACACGCTTAAATATCACCACAGTTTTGCCTGCGCAGGCCGGCTTAAACACGTAATACCGTGCGTGTGGTTGGTAAAGGGCCTACCACACGCGTAAGTATCACCACCGTTTTGCCTGCGCAGGCCGACTTAAACACGAAATACCGTGCGTGTGGTAGGTAAAAAATAATAACTTCTCATCTGAGTCGTTTCTCCAAAAAGTAAAAATACTAATATGATCAGTACCTAATTCCTATTTGGAGAATCTAGAAACAATAATAAAATGCCTACAATAGAAGTTAACTTGCAAAAAAGCCAAAAATGGATTTTTCAGCCAAAATCTAAAATAAATTCTACGTTCTAGGTATTTGGTTCTTACTGCTAGGTCCAAAAAATTGCCTTATCTTGATGAAAATTAACGTATTTTTACTTTTTGAAAAATCGATTTTGAAGAGAAGTTCTGATTTTTTTAAATGTTGAGTACGCAAGACAGCCGCAATACATTGCCTTTCAAGAGTAGGGGGGCAGGCCGGCTTAAACATGGAATATCGTGCGTGTGGTTGGTAAAGGGCCTACCACACGCGTAACTATCACCACAGTTTTGCCTGCGCAGGGCGGCTTGTACTGTACATGTACATGGAATACTGTGCGAATGGGTGGTAAAACTGTATACTGCGCCAACCCCGAAGCGCGGCTTGCGCATTTTTCGACCGATTTGCGATTTTTCGTTTTTTTTGTTTGAAATTTTAATAATTTTACCATTCATAACCTCCTGACACCTGGCGTGCTATGAGTAGGACATTGAAAAAAATATATAAGTAATATATACCTAGTTTAAAAATACCTATATTAAAAGTTTTATGGAGTACCCCTGTTATTCCGTTCAAGTTTTATAAAGTACCTATCCCTTAAACAATTTGTTCTTTGACAAAGTGACAAAACAGTTCAGTAGTTAAATTTTTTTTTTTTTTAATTTAATAACATTGTATACATTTATACCTCTCGGGGTCAGGAGGATAAGAGTCCGCTCATAAATCCTTGAGTAGTTTAACATGTGAATGATTTTTTAAATTTTACAGCAATTTTTTTGTCCACTTTGATCGTGTACGGTTTGATTTTTGGGAATAGCAGGCAACTAGAATGTAATGAACTGGGATGAGAGAGGAGTCAACATAAATGGCAGACGCTTGTTGCACCTGCGGTTTGCTGATGACATCATCATTCTGGCTGAAGACGCCTCGGATCTACAGTGTATGCTCGCAGAACTGCATGAAGCATCCCTGTGGGGTTGACCTGAGGATGAATATGTCCAAGACTAAGGTCATGTCCAGCATTCCCACCGAAGTTTCCAACATTACTGTTGGAAACCATAAACTGGAGGCGGTGAATGAATACACTTACCTTGGACATATTTTATCCTTTGGCCGAGAATCCCAGGTCAAAGCTATCACGAGGCGGATTCAACTGGGATGGGCCGCCTTTTTAAAACTTGATGATGTCCTGAAGTCTAAGATCCCACAATGCCTGAAGACCAAGGTGTTTAACCAATGTGTCTTACCCACACTAACATACGGTGCCGAAACATGGACGCTGATCAAGGAAACTGTGCACCGAATCAGAGTTGCACAGAGAGCTATGGAGCGAGCCATGTTAGGCATTACGCTTAGAGACCGTATTCCCAACGTGGTGATCCGCAAAAGGACCAAAGTGTTCGACGTCGGTATGCGGGTCGCCGAACTGAAATGGGAGTGGGCGGGACACTTGGCTCGTCGGGAGGACAGAAGGTGGACAAAGGCGGTCACAGAATGGTGGCCTAGAGACAGACGAAGAGCGGTTGGCAGACCACCTGATAGATGGTCCGATGACATCTGCAAGGTTGCAGGGAAGCAGTGGATCAGAGCGGCACAGGACAGGAAGAATTGGCGTACAAATAAGGAGGCCTATACCCAACAGTGGGCGATAGAAGGCTGATGATGATGATGATGATGGCAACTAGAGAGACTTTTTTCTAGTTGTTTGCAAACATTGAAAATATACCAGTAGAAGAAATAGTTCCTCATTGGGAAACATTCTTTCCAGTTTCCACGTCGACGATTTTGACAAAAATGAGGATTGCGCGTACTTTAACTGTGCCGTGTGATAGCTCGGCGTACCTGCGCAATTGTACCTAACTGTGGTGATACTTGCGCGTGTCGTAGGCCATTAAGGCAAGCAAATTTAAAAAAAAAATACATTCTTTTTTATAGTAAAGTTATAGGACGTTTTAGCTATTGAACTGTTTTGTCACTCTTTGTCAAGGAACAAATTGTTCTAAATTAGGGGCCTACACAGGCTTTGTGCTTAGGGCCTCCGATGCTCTTAATCCGCCACTGATAATATTGAATTTGCGGAGTCCTCGCTGCCGGGAGCTGTAGCGTGATGCGGACCAGGCGGCGCGGGGCCTGCCGGCTGCTGCGCACGCAGCCATTGCTGAGGATTTCGCAACGAAGGTTTGAGTTGATAAGCCGTGAGTAAAATGCTATTATTTACTGCTTTTAAAAGCTCAGCCACTGGTCATAATGCTCCGGCGCTTGGGGTTTTTATCCCACGCAGTAGGGTCCGATTCAGTAGTCGTGGTGATGATTGATCACATATTCCGGTCCTACTAGAGGCGCTTGAGCTAGATACTTAAAAATATATTTTTCTACCCTCAATTTCTAATATTTTTAGAAAACAGTTGATAAAAAACTTTGCTATTACAATAATGCACTTGATTATAGCTTATGTAAGGCTTTACAAACAGGAGCTTCTCAGGACCGTCATAGGATTTTTTACAAGAAGCACGTGGCTCCGAGTTTCAGTATGTTGGGACATTATGGCATGTGCGGCGAGTAATGTGATCCGCCGGTACCTACCCGCTGAGGGTAGGCAGGCCGATTCGGTGAAATTGAAGTTTCGTGTAACATGCACCCGGCCCTGTGCTCCTGCGCTGGCCGCCGTCTCGTGGCACCTGCATCGCAGCGTACACCCGGCCCTGCGCTCCTGCCTTGGCCACCGGTTCGTGCCACCTGCATCGCAGCATACACCCGGCCCTGTGCTCCTGCGCTGGCCGCCGTCTCGTGCCACCTGCATCGCAGCGTACACCCGGTCCTGGCCCTGGCCACCGGTTTGTTGTACCTGCATCGCTGCATAGACCCAGCCATGCACTCCTGCCCTGGCGGCTGTACACCCGGTCCTGGCCCTGGCCACCGTTTTGTGCCACCTGCATCGCAGCATACACCCGGTCCTGGCCCTGGCCACCGGTTTGTGCTACCTGCATCGCTGCATAGACCCAGCCATGTACTCCTGCCCTGGCGGCTGTGTTGTCCCACCTGCATCGCTGCGCACACCTGGCACTCCTGTTCTGGTTGCCAGATCCAAACGCCCCCTGTCTGGGAAGAGATTTTATGCTCAGCGGAACCGCCTGCACTATTGCTAGCACGGTCATCATCATCATCAGCCATCATTATGATTGACTTATTTAGAAGGTATCGAGGAACGTGCGCTATTCATCAGTGATTTTGGCATATGCAGACGAACGTTTACTGCCAAGGTTGGTCATGTTAGCCATACAAGGGCACACCAACGAAGTCTGAGTAACCACCTGCAGTCGCCGTAGCCGCATCGGCATGGATGACAACAAATCGGGTAACGTGCACCGCTTCTAAAAGTGTTATAGCACTTCAATTTGATGCCTCCGCTGAGGTGGGGTATTCTATTAAAGCAGCTTTCTTCTGAACTGCCCAAAGTGACCTGTAGACTGCTCCTGCGGATAATTGTGCAATAATTTTTTTTATTTTTTTATTTCGATGTCTCTGCTGAAGAAACTGTCTAATGCAGCTTTTGTTCTAAACTGCCTAAAGATCATTGGACTGCTCATGGGAATGGTGACGCACGGTAAGTACAGGAGCGTTACTCTATACTGATGAGAAACGAACGAACGAGAGCTGTCGTGCAATCGGCACGTTTAATACATACAAACAGATAGAGCGGCTCGCGCCGCAGTGCACTGAAAGTTCGTTTTTCGTCATATAAAGTGACCCCCCAGACACTATCTTAAGTGTCACGACACATCGGCAGATTCCAGCTTTGAGTCTTTTCTTTTCTCGGCTATGAGCAAAGTGAATCCCACCGGCGAGTGTTCAACCTAAAAGCACTGAGCTAATTCCTGATTTCGTGAAAGTCGCTGTTGCTATACCATACCGCTTCACAAGTTACCGAATTTATTATGATCCTACTGTCGGGTGATCATGATCGGAGTGTCATCGCGGTTTCTGAGTGGCACCATATTAGCTGTCTTCCTTATGTCCCAGTGGATTGTCAGTATGTATCCGAGCTCTTTGTTGAAAAATGCGTGAACCTCCTACGCAGCAGCTGTCTAGTAGTTGTGTATCGAATAAATCGAGTAACGGTGCTCTTGCACGAGACGACTACCTTTTGGTAAAATTATAACTTCCACTATTCTGGGAACATGCATATACCTACTGTGTACTGTGTATCACATCACGTGTAGCCGCAGCCCTACTCAATGTACGGGGCTAGATAATAAACAATGGCAGTCGTCATTAAATTTCTATGAATTTCGAAGGTCATTATTTGGAGCACAATCCAAAGTGTAAAAGTACCTATTCATGCCTAAACGGCTTCTCTAATGAAAATGTATTTTTAATTCGATTCTGGCGCAAACGTTTCATAACTATTTTTCAACACTGTATCTGCTAAAACTACTTAGACTGACTGGTTAAGATGCAGACGTGCCGTTTTCACAATTCCATTTTGAGTAATCCTCAACTGTTTTATGGATCTTTCAGTTAGTTACGTAACTAGTTACCAAGTAAAAAATTACATGTGTCATGCTCGTACTCGCATCTCATTTAGGAGCTCTCTGGCCTCTAGCTGAAGGCTAGAACTGGTATATACATATATCTACTAAGCTAGTACAGAGTTATAACCGGGCAGCGGTGACGTGGTAGCTGCTTGATTTATTAGAGTTTGCTGAAAACTTTCTAAATAAGTAATAATTATTAGTCATAATATTAACTCTTCGCAGTTCTTTCAGAATGCAATACCAGGTCGCTGAAGTAGGTAACCTTCCTTAGCTGGACAACAACAAGCCTTTTTGTTTTAAAGAATGTCACAGTTATTCGCCGTTCCACTGTCATATCGATGTCCAAGGACTTTTTCTTGGGTATAGCTAACTACCTACGTAACTACCTAAGTTTACCTATAGATAGCCGCAAGCTATCTGCTGTTGGCGAACTGTCAGTTCTGATTGATAAGTCAGGCTCGAGGTGGCTCGTCCAACTGTCCATGTTCCCGCCACCATGATTGTGCTTCCACAGATTAGAGAGTCTATGTTGGCTGTCGTTGCATCAGGTCTGATCAGGTACAACTAACATCTTTACGTACCATCTTTATTTAATCGAGCTATTTTATTTTGTTTTATCTAGGTTGACTTAATGGTTTCAAAATCGAACCTACAACAATGTAAGTAGGTACCTACCTACGTACCTTTGAAGTTGCAACAAGGCGAAGCCTTAAGGTTTTGGCCGAGACCTGCCCTTAGTGTTGACGAACATACCTAAAGGTGACCTTGTTAATGTTTTTCATATGAAGTACTGAACATTTTACTTATCCTGGTGGCATGACTGATCATTTAGCCGGGTTTCATTTATCAACTATTATAATTGTTATTGTTGTGTTAATCAATCTTTATTAATTGATGTCATCTACCAAGGAATGCTGCCAGAGCTCATAATATTCACACATGATGATACAGAATGATAGTAGCCCACAAAATCAGTGCAAAGGCTTATAAAATAACTTTCCTTCCTAGTAAGACTGCACAGGAACTCGCCGAGTTAGTTAGAATACAAAATTAGACTGTGTGTTACTTGTCAATCTAGAATATGAATATAGTGACCTGCATCATGTTTTGAAAAACTGAATACTTAGTTATCTGCCAGTGTCACAGCCTTCATCTAATCTTTTCCAGTAGCTGATGAGGCTGAGATATTTAGTAAAATTATCTTCCCTTCAAGCACCACTCCTCGTTCCAAGGACTAGATGCCGCGCCAGGTGTTGCAGGCCGTGTCGTCGTACAGGGCTGACTGAGCAGGTCCTCGAGGCTCCAGGGTCGGCTGCTGCATTTCTGAGGTCAGTCCAGAATTACATACCCTAGTCAGCATGTGCTGGCCTGAGCCCCAGTGGCCTGGATCGATATTCTACATTTTACAGCTTTTAAATATTGTTGCAAAGTATTTCACTGGTTCCATCCATTGGCTAGTGTATGTTAAAAATATTGCCTTGACAATAACAAGATTTTGATCAATAATTACTTATAAGTATTGCTTTCGAAGAGGCACTGTGTGTATCCATATGTATAAATACCTACCTATATGTATAGGTACATACCTTCCATAACTTTCTGACAAGTGAGGAATAATAAGGAAGTACTTAAGTCTTATGTATACTTATACCTTTCTTTTTAGTATATCTATTACCTAGAAATCTATGCATTATAAATTTATAGATTCAGATATTTATCTACTGATATACTCATCAGTAGCTTATGGGTCACAGTTGGTTTTCTCTCCACCATGCGATAATAAACACATCTCACAATGTTTAACTAGGTTTCAGATAGGCTCAGACTACATAATAGACGCATTTTTCCTGAAATAAAAATGACATATTATGTATCTAGCCTATCTGAAACCTAGTCATTTCTGCATGGTGATATTACAACTGAGGCG
This sequence comes from Plutella xylostella, assembly GCF_932276165.1. Classification (NCBI taxonomy): domain Eukaryota; kingdom Metazoa; phylum Arthropoda; class Insecta; order Lepidoptera; family Plutellidae; genus Plutella; species Plutella xylostella. Next base: position 6,450,315 of record NC_064000.1, on the reverse strand, counting down.
CGCGGGCGACTCACTCTATTTATATAGGCACCCGCACCTAGCAAATTAAAGGTGGAGAGAAAAATGGACTTTATTTAACTGTCACTGTGACCCTTATGATGCCGAACACGGAGAAAGTCGAAACGCCATATCTCACAATGTTTAACTAGGTTTCAGATAGGCTAGATACATAATATGTCATTTTTATTTCAGGAAAAATGCGTCTATTATAAATAATTAATGAATAGTTATATTTTTAGCTTAATTAAGTTAGGTAAGTTTTATCTAACTTAATTAACACTAGCGTTAATGTAAATGTTGTGTTTTATAGTGCTGAATTTTATGTAATATGGTAATCTAATGCCTGTTATTACACCTTTTCCAATCAAATAAAATAAGAAATAAAATAAATTATGTAAAATTGTCTGTTAAGTATGTCCGATGAGTTAACTGCTGGTGATCCTTATGTTAAATTAATAAATAAATAATTAATAAATAAACATTCAGACGCGACAGCATCAGAATTATTAGCCAGATAACTTTATTGGAAAATCAGCCCTGTACAGCGATACAATGAAAATCCTTAACTTTATAACATTATTATTATCTGACACATACGCTGAGTTGCAGAAATAAACTTTATTACTTCTTCTTAATTCTTCAAAAATGTTTACTAAAAAACATGGATATTTCCAGAGATATATGAACAGAGTCGTCGGCTGATAATGGCACAGGACGCGAGGGTAGACGACTACCCGTACGTGGCGTCGATACAGAAAGATGGAGCGCACTGGTGCGGCGGCGCACTGCTCAACCCCAGGATTGTCGTCACCACGGCTAATTGTGTTTGGAAGTAAGTTAGGTTACATTTGTAGCCGGCTGAATAGTTACGTGGTTAGTGACCCTGACTGCTATGCCAAAGGTCCCGGGTTCGATTCCCGGCTGGGGCAGATATTTGTATAAAGACAGATATTTGTACTCGGGTCTTGGGTGTTTATATTTATATTTAGTATGTATCTATCTATGTATTTGTGTATCTATATCTATATATCAGCTGTCCGATACCCATAACACAGGTTCTACCTAGCTTGGGGTCGGATCGCCGTGTGTGAGATTTCCCCACATATTTATTTGTTGTTGCTGTCCTGAGGTAGGTACACGTAGATGTGTAGCCTAGGTGCATTGTGCTCGTTCCAAAACGGCGATACGACTCGCGACTTATTACGTGAGTGCTAATGTACAGCGAAAAGCGGGTGACTTGCGAGCCACTTCTGACTACCCCTTTGGGGATTACAGTCGTGAGAATGTATGTCCTGTAGTAACGCTGTACAACAGAGGGCCTAAAGAAGCTGTTTTGTCCTCATCAATTTTCCTGGCTTCTGTCAAGTTAACCCCTTCATTAGCATTTACACCTTATTGTTTGAGACGCTTGCCTGGTCTCCCTCTTCAGATAATGATGATGGTGACTCTCTTAAGTTCAGTCTGCTAAGCCAATGTGAATTTAAATCGATCTTCACCCGTCCGTAAATCTCAACCCCGCCACTACCGGCCATCTATGTAATGTCTTCAGTCCATCGGGCCAGAGAGCGTCTCACCCTTGTCTGTTCGTAATCTCCACTCCAGAACTCGTTTACCCCACCGTTCCTTATTTTACTTCCCACCAATTTCCCCACACGCCGGGCTAATCACCACATCTCCTATCCAGGTAAAGGAAGAACCTGTTATCAATAGCACAAGTGATGAGCCTAGTTTAGGTTGCAATTTAAATTCTTTATTTCTGTGCAACTGATGACTGTATACTATGTATATTTTTCTGCCAATAAAGTATATTAATTCATTCAGGTCTACAGACGAATCGTCCATGAAGGTGCGCGCGTGCTCCAGCCAGGCGCAAGTTGGCGGTCAGGTGGCCGGGATAAAGAAGGTGATGAAGCACCCGAAGTGGGACATCCGCGCCGAGCCTGCCAATGACATTGCTATGCTGCAGCTGGATAAGAACATTAAGTGAGTAAGATTTTATGACCACCATAATTGTGCAATAAAGTATCAAATAAATAAATAAGGACTAGAACAAAAAGTTTTGCATACTGTTTACATGCTCTTAATGAAAAGTTTTGTCAGGTCTTGATATGCAGGTCTTTACGCCGCGTGCTAGCCCTTCTGATGACGACGTAGTTTTGACTCTAAATTTTGTGTCCACTTTAGATGTAAATAAGAGAAGGAAAACATCTTCGGAAACAAGTAAATAGATTTCCGTTTTCAGATTTTCATCCGGATGCCATGCAGTAGACATTCCGAACAGCAACATGATGCCGTCTTTTTATGAAGTCTTCGTCACTAGCTGGGGATCTCAAGATGTAAACTACCTCTAAATTATTGAGTACCTATAGAATTTCATCAGTCACCAGGTAAATTTTCCTATCATTCTGATGGATGGAAATCTGATGCCTGAAACATTTTGGTATGCAAGAGGGTAAATTGTACAAGTACTTATAAAATTTCAGTTACCGTACCACCACCGATCATCCATTAGCAGCATAGAACAACGCGGACTCGGGTGTAATAATTAGCAGCTTCGCTCGCCTATCAAACATCTGCCAGATCCATACAAGTACTTCGGCTTTGAAAAGCTAGCCACGCTGCTTGAGGATTGTTAATTGCTAATATTTGGTGGTGGTAATGGCTCACTGAAGACTACAATAATTAATTAAGTATTTCTCCCTTCCCCCAGCGAGACGGTTCGTTCACCCACGCGATGCGGCCGCTCCAGGTGTACCGCGCCAGGCTGCTGGACCTGGGGCGCTGCAGGAACGTCACCAACCGGTTCGGGGTCAACGTCTCCGACACTTTCTTCTGCGTGGCGCAGAGACACCATCAAGCGCCTTGCACTGTGAGTTGAATGAGCTACACTCACTAGACGAGCAATGGAAAAGTTCCAGTGACAATAGCACCAAATTAGTTACCCCTAAACTAAAAAGGCTAGCTTAATGACGCCGCCGTGTGCAATATTTTATTTATTTTATTTTACTTTATTAGGGACAATAAACAGTTATACATTAAAGTGTAATACATTGTGTTAAATTTAAAAACTTACATAAATGTACAACCCACGACAATGTCCACAGGTTACAAAGAATCAATATTTATAAAAGGGGATACGCTATAAGAATATACTTAGGATAGCATTAAACATAAATCAGTAAATACAAAACCAAATAAACACACACTTACAAACAGTGAATAAAATAAAAATAAATCACTATTTATAAGCATAATGTGGATTTTGTGTAAACATCAGAACAAGAACAAGAAGAAAGAGAACAAGAAATCATTTACAAACACTGTTGATTAGAAATAAGTACACGAGTGCAATGGTTTTTAAAGCAGGATGGTGAAAGGGCAAAAATATCCACGTCCACAAAAGTTCCATTATAGGTTTCAACCAGGCGATACAGGGGAGATCGTGAACCAGAAATGGTGCGATTGGTCCTCATGGCAAACAATCGTCGCACGCGCACAGCACGACGGTGAACGGTTCTTGGTACTAAGTAGCATAGACTGAAATATGAAGCTCAACAGCCGCATATCCACCTGTCGCACGCCTCGGCGAGGCATGTCTCGGGTTTGCTAGAAGGCGATCCAATCCAATGCTCGGTTTATATGGTCTTTTATACAAACCGAGCATTGGATCGCGTTTTAGCAAACCCGAGGCATGCCTTAGGTGGATACGCGGCTATTTAACAGCGCACCAGCATACTACTATCTAAAAAGGTAAATATTTTTATCAGGGTCGTTTAGCGTCGACATTTTGTTAGTGGAACTTTTTCATTGCTCGTGAGACGGCACGAGCTCCAGGTGTACCGCGCCAGGCTGATGGACCTGCCGCGCTGCAGAAACGTCACCAACCGGTTCGGGGTCAACGTCTCCGACAGCTTCTTCTGCGTGGCGCAGAGACACCATCAAGCGCCTTGTACTGTGAGTTGAACTGTATGGATTAGGTACACTTTAGAGCAAAAGTTCCGTTTCCACAATAAGTTGCCAGGCTTTCGAAAATATACTATCCTTCGAAATAACGGTGTTATCTTTCCAGAGAGACACGGGCGCTCCGGCGGTCAGCGAGGGGGTGCTATGGGGCCTCGCTTCATGGGGATTGAGGCGATCGTAAGTCTGTCTTCTACCTTCTATACCATGGTAATAACCTAACCTAACCAACGTTAAAAACCTCCGAAATTCGACACTAAAGTTGCACAACTTTGGAACAGCTAAGCCAATTTTAACAAAATATGGCTAAGAACACTCGACTTGAAAAACACAAACCGAAAATCGATTCAGCTGTTTGCGAGCTACGCTACTAGACAGATACACACACACAGTCACGTGAAACTTATAACACCCCTCTTCTTCTTTGGGGGATTAAACCCCAGTCTATTCACACCCCCAGTTGCGGCACAGAGCGGTACCCAGCCATGTTCACGAGCCTGGCGTCTCCGTCGGTGCAGGACTTCCTCTCGCTGGCCATGTCGCAGCTCATGAGGGAGGAACACGATGCCGCTGCAGGACAGTGGGGTGCAGCCTAATGGTGAACGATGAAGTGGCTTTAGATGTGTTTGTTAAGCGGTGTTTAACACATTTGGAATAAAGATAAAATACTGTTTATTGCATTCGAATAGAACAGATAAAATACCTACTGTTTATTGCACTCGAATAGAAACTGTTTCATCGGAAGGAAAACATTCTAAGGCGAAGCGAAGCTCGCGGCGGGGTAGCTAGTTAAATATAGAATAGGGAATATATACCACAAACAGCGGCCTTATTACTAAAAAGTAATCTCTTTCAGACAGCCCTATATAGAAAATGAAAAGAAATCTCTGCAACATGTGTTTTTATTGGTTCCAACCGGTCTACATTATACATCTATGAAAGTGTCTATTCAGCAGTACTTCTGCAAAAATTGTTTTGTATTTGGGTCCTACATAACCTATATCTAGTGTGGTTATTCAGCATTAGTCATTAGATTGCAAAGAGCGGTACCCAGCCATGTTCACGAGCCTGGCGTCTCCGTCGGTGCAGGACTTCCTCTCGCTGGCCATGTCGCAGCTCATGAGGGAGGAACACGATGCCGCTGCAGGACAGTGGGGTGCAGCCTGATGGTGAACGATGAAGTGGCTTTAGATGTGTTTGTTAAGCGGTGTTTACATTAGCCATAAAGATAATATACTGTTGATAGCACTCGAATAGAAACTGTTTCGCAAAAATATAGAAGCAGGAAATAAATAGCAGAATCGGCGACCTTATTACGTAAAAGTAACCTCTTCTAAACCACCACATTGATAGGAAGAAAAAGTAAGTAACAAAATGAAGCACCGATAAAAAATCCAGAAGAAAACTTCTGCGAAAAATAGTGTTTTGTTTTATTTCCTACATAACCTACATCTCGTGTGTTTATTCAGCATTAGTCATGTGAGTGCACAGAGCGGTACCCAGCCATGTTCACGAGCCTGGCGTCTCCGTCGGTGCAGGACTTCCTCTCGCTGGCCGTCTCAGGACTGTGAACGACGTAGGGGCTTTAGATTGTTTTGTTAAGCGGCGTTTACATTTGTAATAAAGATAAAATACAGTTTATTGCACTCGAATAGAAACTTTTTCATGAGAAGGAAATCTTTTCATCTTACATATATACATAGTTATGAAAAATAGAGAAAACGAAATAGGTACCGATGAAAATTCTAAAAGAAAACTTTTGTATATCAAGTGTTTTGTATTGGTTCCTACCACATTACAAACAACAAACAAAACAAACACGCACTCACGCCTTGTACTAATGTACTCCCTTGCGGGGTAGGCAGAGGTGCATTGCTGCACCCACTTTTCGCCAGAGTGTTATGTTAGTCCCAATGTAATAGGGGGCGGGCCTATTGCCATTTTACGGGCACATCCAAGACCCGAGAACAAATATCTGTGTTTAAACAAATATCTGCCCCAGTCGGGAATCGAACCCGGGACCATCGGCTCAGTAGTCGGGGTCACTAACCACTACGCCATTCGGTCTTCTACATTACAAAACACCTAGTTATAAGGAGCACGCCACGGTTTAGTGTCACAGATAATGTGTTTGTTCAGCATTAGTCATTTGAGTGCACACGAGCCTGGCGTCTCCATCGGTCCAGGACTTCTTCGCGCTGGCCATGACGCTACTCATGAAGGAACCCATTGACAGAGGGGTGCAGCCGGGAGTGTCCCGATTACGCAGCAATGGGGATGATAAGCTAGCAAAGAGGGGCAGATGTGATTTTATCAACATTTTTTTTCTATATACGCGTAGCCCGCGTAGGTACTTTACTGAATATTTTTTACTTCGTAGCTATTGGTCCATGTAATCCGCGTAATTTCTCACTCAGTTAATATCGTAAATGTGAGACATCCTAGACAGTACTCGTATGTTCAAAAAAATTAAGTAGGTATACTCGTAATAAAAATTTCATGATAAACTTCTGCAACAAGATAAGTGTTTAGTATTGGTTCCTAGTCCTACATAACTAACATAACATAACCTACATCTAAGTGTTTGTTCAGCAGTACTCCATTTTAGTGAAAATGTAACGAAATAAAATAAAACCACCATACTGTATATGAGCATATTTAATATTTTCTTTTCAAAATTGTAAAACTCACATTTTGAAATTGCAAAATTAGATAACTTAATTCTCATATCGTCATTAATAGTAACAATCGCCTTTGTAATTATCTTCTTTTGTATTTATTTCTCAAACTAATAATAATTGTAAACCATTTTTACATCTCTATTAATTAGTAATAATAATATATTTTTATGTCTAACAATTTTTCAGTTTCTCAACGTTTACCACCATTATTGATTTCGTACCCAACATCAACTTTCCAATATTTCTAATCAACTTTGTTTTATAATTCTAAAAATTTACTTTACACATTTCATACAATTTATACTGACTGCTACTTTTTCACAGTAAAAAAACATTGGAATGACTTTGTAAAGCAACTTTAAATTAATAAAAATATACATAAATATTTATAAAAAAGCATTAATTCCCATACAAATAATTTGTAACACACTGAAAATCAATTCGATTCTTTGGCAATTTTTAAAAGTGAATTTACAATTTTATAAATTGAAACTGGCTTAAGCTGTTTAATTACTGAGATAGTGTGCGGAAAATGAGACAATGTATTTGTTTATTTATATGTGGACTTAAGATATTACCCAATGTGAACAAAACCTAACATTATGTTAGCCAATCGGCGTAAACTTCATGAAAACAGAAAGCAAATGACTTTCCATAGTGTTTTGTTCACACTGATGAAAAATCTGAAGTAGGGAAATGGGCTGCAAACACATCAAGCATTGAGATTATGTATGTAACTTTGATTAATCTATTGTACTGTATTAGTTCTTATGTAATAATAACACTGGCTGATAAAAATAACCGACTAACACTGGCCAAATTTTTAAACAATGCTTAAATAACAATTAAAATAAAAAAGAGGTATTTACCTCTTTGTACTTTATATCAACGATTAAGTTAGGTTTGGAAATGAAGTTAGGCCAAATAGTTATACAAAAATTAAAGATAAATAGTATTTTTTGTACAGAATCGCGTTTATTTTTATAAGCAGTAACACTAACATTATATCCTACCTAAAATAGCTGGCCATAAACTCTATGGTAACAATTTTAAAATGTACATTCAAAATCCAAAATGAGCAAAGCATTGATTAAAATAAAATAAAAACAGTGAACAAAATAATGATACAATAATACAAAAAATACATTAAATTTTTAAAAAATGAAGTACAATGCCCCTAATAAAAATTAAGTCTATTGAAAACTTACTATATAAAATTTGGATGGAACCGAGATTGGATAGCAACGTACCCCATAATCTAAGAAACAATAAACTAAAATATATTATTAATTGTATTGAATCATCTACTGCGTTAATATTATAATACAAAATAACAAATAAATTCGTGCTTCTTAATTTAAAATGCCACTTATTCTAACATTAAACTCTGTTAAACATATAGATAAGCTAAGATGTTTTCCTTACTCCCCTTTCAAAATATATTTTAGCCATCAGTATTTTAAGCAAAATTTCGATGAATTTTATCGACTAACCTATATAGTTTCGCACCACTCAAGAAATCGTTTTTTAATACCTATATCTATGAATCTCCCTGATTTTTTATTTTCTTACATCTAAATATACACAAAAATAATTTTGTACTCTTCCAACGAGTAATTTCTCAAATGGCAACATTTTTTATATGGCAGCTTTGTACGATTTCCACCACAATTTGTAATAGTACAACGAATTGAATAGATTTTTGTACACCAAAGTTAATATTTTAACTATTCGCATTTGTAAAGCACCAAACAAAACTCCCAAACGCGAAAAGTTATTGCATTTAACTTCACAACACCTACAAAATTGGACAAGAAAAATGTACTACGCATATAATGATGTTTTAATTAATTATTGACAAATAACGACATATCGACAATACAACACCCAAAAAACCCGTTCACGTTATTACATCATCTAGATAAACTTCGCTGTTCCTCCAATCGCTAACCTTTCTTATCCCGCATTAGATTTACTTCACTCCACAAAAAGTTAAATCACTCCAAGTAAAGTCTAAATCGACACGTCTAGTCGAAAAAAGAGAACTTTTTGGCGGTTCCCGCCGGCGATCTCTTTGATTTCAATTTGAGAGAATCCTAGGGCTGGTTCAAGAGTAATGCCTCTAGCTCATCGGCCGACCGTAGCAGGAAGGCTGCAGACTCACGGTATCCAGTGATCAGTTGACGGACCGCGCCCACTTCAGCTCCGGACAGCTTGTGGGACATCAACGAGGATTTAGTAGAAGATGTCGACCCAGTCAGGGCAGTGGATGTTGGCAACAATGGAGTTGAAGTTGACACGTTCTTGAGCGACAAGTCTGTTGGAGCTGGAAATGAAAAATATGAATATATTGGTAACGTTTTCAAGGAAGTTTGATTTAATTAAACACTTCAGACAGACTAATATAAAATAGTCATAAATTCACTGTTTTATACATATAATACTGATTCTCGAATCTCGGTCTATCTGAAGTTAAATAGAGGTAAATACATAGAATAACTTGCCCAACCTAGGAACTCACCAGCCAGGCTGTTTGGGAAGGGGCTGGAGTGCGCCGCCATGGCTGACAGCAAAGCACTTTGGTACGCCGCCATTGCTGCATTCACTCCAACACCTGGAATTTAAGTATAAAATATAACGCTCAAATTCATAGACCGTATTGTAAATTTAGAGAAGTTTTGACATTGAAATACACGAATTTCAACTGTTTATGTCAGCCAAAAACAACAACAAACAAATGTTCAGAACAAATTGTTCCTTGACAGAGAGGGACAAAACAGTTCAATAGCTTAAACGTTCTGTAACTTTTCTATGAATAAGGGGTAAGTACTTAAACTTAAACCTTTTTTAAAGTGACAAGAAGCTGCAAAATGCTCTATAATTTATAGGTAAAAGTTTGGGTTACCCATATAACAAAATTCATATGTATAGGTACTTAGATAGATTCGAATCTCTAAGAATAATTCTCTCATGGTTTTGAAGTGCTAAATAGCTTTACCTGTAGACGGCATAGCTGACAAAGTTGACAGCAGAGCGCTGCTGGTCAAAGCAGCCGAAGCTGGGTTGCTGTTTGTACTGAAAAAATAAAATACAATATTTCAATAAAATTATACAAATTATATACAATATTATGATTTACATCAAGTTGATGAAAGAAAGAGGTTTTTAACACAAATTACAGCAAATAATAAATTTAATAGGTATTCTATAAAAACATAATGATTGAAATTACCTTTGCCTCCCAAAAGTCTGCGGTGTCCCAAATGTGTTCGGGAAAGATGGCCTGAATAGTGGAGCGGGTGAAGAGGCTGGGCTGTAAAAGACAAATAAGCAACCATAAATATAATCTCGTGCTAGAACGGATAAGGTTTCGTCGTCCTCTAATTCAATACTAACTAGATGAGATTCTTTCAGAAATCATTCGAAGATAACTTACCTAGCAGTCTTGCTCCCAGCATTTCCGTTAGCGTTGTCAATCTTGAGGTTGTTGTTGTTTAACAGCGGATTATCCAAAGTGGGGCTCCCTGAAGGCCTGGTAGTGTCAGCAGCCGCTTTGCTGTGTCCAGCCGAGGACGAAGTGGTGATCGAAGATGTAGCGGGCGTTGAGGCTGGACTAGACATGGCTCCACTGTACAAGTTCAAGAAAGACGAAGCAACGGCTGAAGATGCTGTAGTGTCGATGGCCTGGGGACAAGATTTTAGTCAGATATATTGTTTATCGGCTAAAATAAAAGTTTTGATGATGTGGTGTGATGATGGGATGATGATGTAAGAGTGAAATATTTCTGTTGCAATGCGTCTCGGTTTGGTAAGGGTTTGGAAAGGTTTTGCTCTCTTAGTATGTGTTATTGGAATAGAAGTTAAGTAGTGATAGTAAAAATAGGATAAATACTCGTAATTTTTTGTTCAAGACATTTATTTATGACTAGCTGCTCCCGCGAGCTTCGCTTCGCCTTAAAAAGTTTTCCCGTGGGAATTCCGGGATAAAAAGTAGCCTATGTTCTTTCTCGTGGTCTAGACCATATTTATACCAAATTTCATTCAAATGCGTTCAGTAGTTTCGGCGTGAAAGAGTAACAGACAGACAGGCAGACAGACACAGTTACTTTCACATTTATAATATTAGTTAGGATTTCAATTTATATTGTGATGTAGGTATGTGTATGTATATGTGTATTCTAGGTATCATATTATTATTGTGTGTTTCTTAGGTCCACATACGATAGGTATAGGTAGAAATTTACTACAATTACATACCTAACTAATCAATATAACATTGTAACATCTGAGTTTTGAATCTCCATTTATCTAAACTGTATCACTGTCTCCCAACCCTCATATTCTACGTGCTACTTCTACCAGAAAATTCGTTCCCATAACCCACTATTACGCCGAAACGACCCTTAAAACCTTGACCCCAAGTACCATAAATACTTTTCTAACGGGATGCTTTACTATTGTGATTGCGTCAAACCGTCTTGTCGACACTATACTGATTACTATCATCGCGCCTAACCCTCTGTTGACAGTTGACACTACACTAACCATAGGCGACGAACCTCAAACCCTTAACTATATCCACATCGCGTCTAACCCTCTTCTTGTCACTACAGTCATCGTTGACACTACGCTAACCATAGGCGGCGATCCTCAAACCCTTAACCCTAAACTACATCCTTATTGCGCCTAACCCTCTCGTTGACACTACACTAACCAAAGGCAACTATCGTCAAACCCTTAACCCTAAACTACTGTGATTGCGCCTAACCCCCTCCGTGTCACTACTATCATCGCGCCTAACCCTCTCGTTGACACTACACTAACCATAGGCGTGGTGACGGTGGGCGACGACCATCAAACCCTTAACCCTAAACTACATCTTTATCGCGCCTAACCCTCTCCTTGTCATTAGAATCATCGCGCCTCTGTTGACACTACACTAACCATAGGCGTGGTGACGGTGGGCGGCGGCTGGCTCACCGGTTCGAGTCCGAGGCGCATGCGCTTGGCGTTGAGGCTCTCGTTCTCGCACGCCTGCGCCAGGATGTGCTCCGCCTGCACCGACGTCAGGTGCGCGGGCGTCGGTCGCACCTGCAGGCAAGGTGTGATTGTTAATAATGTGTGGTTGAATGAGATTAGCGGCAACTTTACCATCATGGCTGATTTCAAAAATTTGACTGGCCGCCGAGGTCGAAATTCGACTAGGAGGACATTTAACCTTTAGCCAGTGAAAGTTTTGACTCTTCAATATTTCCGATATGCAAAATAGCTTCTTTTTTTGTATCGGATTAATTTCAAATAGCTATTTACAGAAAACACGTAATGGGTAACTATGTTCAGGGATTTCATTATTCTGCTTTTTTAGGTCTGCTTCTGAAAGCAGAGCAAATTTGATCCTATCAGAAGACCAATTTCTTCATGCAAATATACAGTTTAACCATAAATCAAGAAGAGATCGGACCCTCACCGCGGTATCCCAAGCGTTGCCGGTGCCGGCGCCACTGCTGCTCCCAGTAGCCGGCAGGTCACCCCTGACCTTCTTGTTCCGTCGGCAACTCTTCAAGTAAGTCCGAATGCGCTTTCGGGCGCGCTCGGCGAACTCCGGAAACTGTCGGGTGCAGGAGTCTATGATCGCCTGGATCTTCTCCTTGGGCTGTTTGGAGATAGGAACTATCCTGTCGAGGTTCTCGTCCACGAAAAGACGGACGAACATCTGTGGAAAAGCCATCAATAAAATATTAACGTATTTAGGAAGTAAGCCGAAGTGCATATTGTTACATTTTCATATTCTGCCGGTAGTGTAGCGGGTCTAGTAATTTCTCCATGTGGTAAATTATGAGAGTAAATTTTAGGTCCATTCGGAAATGAAAACCCAGGACTTTGGCACTTTCAAATATTATTTTTAGATCATATTTCTAAATAAGTCTATATCCCATAAAAAAACGATAATCTTAAGTCTTTTGGAAATACTTTTACTTTCCCAGAACTTACATTGAAAGCTTTAAGCCGTTCAGGATCATGATGCTGGGTGTCCACTCGATCGTCGCTGTCGTCATCGGAGGCTCCCGCGTCATCATCATCCTTGGTCCGGTCCGATGATGACGTCTCGTCGTGAGCAGTCTCCATGCCAGGCGTGGCGGAGCCCACGTGGATCGGACTCTGTGAAGGATGGCTTCTGTCAGTTTATGCTGCCCTGGTAGTTTTAGAATATTTTAGCCCAATTTATTTTTTTACTGACTTCGAAAAAAGGAGGAGGTTCTCATTTCGTTTGTATGTACCTATGCTTTTTTTAACGCGTGCAGAAATTAAGTATGAACTGCAGCATACTTATACCTACTTAAGTTCTACTTAACTTGACGTTCTCAGTTGTAAAATCAGCAGTGCGATAAGAAACTTCAAAACATAAAATTTTGCCATGCAATTACTTTACCGAATACGTTCCTGAAATAGCCTCTGTAGCAGTTTGTCTATTGTTTAATGGGAATGGTAAATAAATTGTAAGTAGGTAAGTAGGTACCTAATTAAGTAGGTGTATAATTATGATATTTTGTTTACATAGAAATAATGTTTACATCTTGACACACTTTTAAATCAAAACAATGTGTAGATTTTGCACTTTGACTGAAAAATAATTCGTTTGTTTTTATTATAAGAATATAGCAAGGTTTTACTAGGTAGACAGATAGGGTTGCTTGCTGCACCCACTATTGGTCAGTGTTGGGTTTAGTTAGGCCCAAAGTAAAAGGTGGCGAGCCTATGGTCACTGGTCACTCTTAAGGTACAACCATGAATCCAGAATATGATATGTGTTTAAACTAATGTCCCCCGGCCGGGGATCAAACCCAATACCCAACCCAGCACAATCAGAATGACTAACCCCTATCCCAGTCATCCAAACAGAAATTCATCGTATGAAATATAACATTTCCTGATGAAAGACAACCTTTTACAAACTACTCTCTGTTGGAAAAAGGGCCACTTTTTGGCTTTGATGAAGAACAGAGAAGAAGAATCTCCATCTTTTCTAACTATACCTAAAAACTAGAAACGTGAAACGCTGACTCAACCTTAAAACTCACCGAGTGGCCAGTGGCCATGGGGGTGGGGGGTTTAGGCAGCTTGGAGCCGAGCCCCAGGGCGCTGTGGTACGACGCCCACAGGTCCGCCATGCTGTCCGTGCCACCATCTGTGACGTCACCGTTGCGCCCTGAAAGTACCAGGAGAGGAGGAGTTAGAAGGAGGGTAATGGATTGGAGCTTGCAAAATTATGTTTATGTGTCTTACAGGGTTTCACAAATGCATCATTAGGTATGCTCTTTGTGTCTAGGTTTGGTGGTAATCTGTGTATGTGAAATCGCGGTTTTTAAATAGGTCACAAAAAATTTAACATCAAATATGGAATCAATATGATATACATACATTGTATATGTATTCCTATCTGCTAACATATAGAATATGACAAAATTACAGCTGCCTCCTTGCATCTTTCGTCTACAAATCTATTATTTAAAAGTGTTTTGTGAATGTTCAAAATAAATAAATAGAAATCTTCTGGAAAATCTAAAGGAAGGAACAAAAAAGACGAGGCAAGGTGCACAATACTCTATGGAGTATTATTAGTTATAGAGGGTATTTAATTTCTTATAGGATATTAATAAAAACTGAAGAAGCTTATTTTCTATTTTAATTACGATCAGCAAACCCTTTCATTTGGCAGTTAACGACCAGGCACGGGAGACCTCATAACATAGAAAATTTATTAGTAAAACGCTGTAGGCGTTAAGTGTCGGCATCCATTTTCCGTTCTTGAATATTGGATAGAGACTGTGATGCTATACAGGACATGACTTTATGACCTTGACTCAAGTTGTGGTGTACGTATCAAATGTGCTGAACCACTTAGCTAATCTAGGACATAACATGAAAGCAATGAGCTTCCTAGGCAGTCAGTGACTGACAACTTAAAATAACTGGCTATCGTAAGCATCCACCTTTCGGCATCTTACACAACGGACGCATCGCATTCAGTATTATTTGTTTAGAAACTCACACAAGTGCGTCCACTTCATCGGCATTACCAACGCCCTTTCTCCATACATTTATCAAAATCCGTTTGGTCCGTTACCTATGATACCAATAGATGGACGGTTATTTTTATCCTGTCACAACGGCGACAAACTCTAGTCCACCTAGCTCTAATGTTCATCACACAATGAATAATATCATATTATTATGTAGATGTAGATGCAGACCAGATCCTCCAGAATCACTGTCACCACAATCAGACTGTGGGTGGCCTATGTTAATTTAAGTTGGAAGATTCTGTAAAAAAAACATTGTAAGCTCATATTCTTTTTGTCTATTTTGTTCGACATTCACGTTAAGATTCAGCGATGAGCTTTCGATGACTTTACGTCTTGCTTACTATTCAGCAGTAAGTACTTTTATCTGTTAAACTACTTATCGGAAAATAGTGGATCGATATCTTTGAGAGGTAATGTTGAGACAGTAATAATGAGTACGGAGAAATAAAAATAAGACAGTTAATATTTTAAAAATCTTACTTATTTCCTAAGCTAGGGGGGTGATATCACACCCACCCCTTGGCCTCCCTATAACCGCCTCGCAACCCATGTACATAGGGGTCTATGTGCGCTGTGTATGTCTTCTATGTACTAGGCTTTTGTACATATATACCTACGCACATTGTATACATAATTAACGTCTAAACAGCTAAGTCTAGGATTACAAACCACTTAGGAATTGGAGTGGGTACCTATTATAGGTGTGCCTGGTTAAGATGAATTTGGAAATTGATATGTTTCTAAATGTAAGTAGGTATTGATAGAACTATTGTTAGAACTAGAACATATCAATTTCCGAAGTTATATTTGTCTTATTCACACTAAAATCATCACACTCATCATAATCTGGCGAAAAGTTGGTGCAGCAATGCACCTCTGCCTACCCCGCAAGGGAGTACATTAGTACAAGGCGTGAGTGCGTGTGTTACTCATCATAATCACCCAATAATGAGAATTTCTGGACATACTCTACTAGGTGTCTTCCAAAATGCTCCAATATAATTTTTTGTCACAAACAAAAAACACGCATGCTTGACCGATTTTATCCTAGTAGTTAATATGCAAGGGAGGTACTAGGGCGGCTGAGCATAATAGGAGGTGTACAGGCCCAGTGCATCTGCTTAAATGTCAAGCGGAACAGGCTGAGTTTAAAAATAAATTTGACAAGGTGGCAGCGTCGAAGTGCAGCCTCGTAATATCTGTCTGTAGGTTATGTACGGCCTGAGGGGTAATATCCTTAGCTAGGGGAAATTATGCAAGACTAATAAAGTTTACAGTTGACAAGAAAACAACCGCTTCCCTGGATGTTTATAGCGGGCGGACGTGCTGTAATGACAATTAACTACGATGCACGTTCACGGCGAAGTATTTTGAAAATGGAATAACGGTTTAAATTTAAAATATTATTATAACATGCCAGTATTTCAATTCACCGCAGACTTCATAAAAAATAAGATGTGTGTTATGACTATGTGTCGTCGTATAAGCAGTTAAAAATCCACTTCAAACTCCCTAGCTAGTCACACAGAAAACCACACAACGAACACAAAATGTTTAAAAGGTTTACCTTGCGCCTGGCTGTGGTAATTCCATGCCAACAGCATCATTTTCAACTTCTCTGCATCTTTGGCGAAGCCCTGACCTGCACCAGATCACATTCGCCAATCAATTTCAAAATTCAAATTTGGAAGGATGGAAAATTTAAAATATGAGCAATAGTTTCTTAGCCAATTCTGTTGTGTTGGTATTTTATTGTATGCCAGTATTTTTCTTATTTTTTCTAAAGGGTTCACAAGGAGTCCACATAAAATACCAATTCTTTTGTTGATTTGATGCAAGTGGCTTTTAAAATAGTAAAGTTGAAAATATAAATATAGTATAAAGTGTAGTAAATTTTACAAAATAAGTTAAATAAGACAAATCACTTACCGGAATAGTTATCATCTTCATTCATATCAATTGGCTCCGGTGTAAGGGTGTCCTGAAACAAGAAAACATAAATTAAATTTGTGCACCAAACATTATTTTCAAAATGCCGCATGATTTTTCGATAAAAATATAAAATTCAACCTAGAAATTCGGCACTTGGGCACCAGGCTATCATAAGCTTTTAAATAATTAATAAATTAGCGAAACGATCGCCGGCCGGTGCGGGTCAACGCTCTTTGCACGCAAATCGATAGTGCTTCAAATGGACAAGCCACTAAATATAGCATGCCTCCGCAGTAGTGTGCTGCCCTGGTACCTAGGGCTATGCGGGCGTAGGGCCGCAGCTGTCCACACTTTTTTTTTATCAAAGGCCTGATGACAGCTATTTGATACCGACATTTACCGACCTTTTTCGTCAGTATAATAAAAGAGGCCCGGGAATTAAACATTTTCGTTATCTCGCAATGCCATGTTGGGTCAGCTCACTATACAAATAAACGTATTGTGCTTATTGTATTTCATAAAACATCTGTTTTGAGTTGGGATGAGAGATATCTTTGCATACTCGATCTTTATATTATTATCTATTGTTATAAATGCAGTTATACATACACTTAAATCTTTTAAGACTTTCAACTTCACTACCAAATTCAACCAACTAAAACTCACCTACTATAGTTACCAAATGCCACATTTTAGACCAAAATACATTACTCATAGGCGTCCCAAGATATCTATAGATACACCTATGTATCATGCTTGTGACAAATTAAGATCTATACATACATATGTATTCCGATTCATGCCTAGGTAGGTATTTGTATATGTTTGCAGCAGTGACACATATCTAGTGAAGACATAGCTTATAGTAATAGAATGATATAGCGAGATTAGGCTAAACTTTTAAGTTTTGCTTTTCAATAGGTAATAGGTACCTACTTAGGTATTATGTATGTAGATGTAGAGCCATGGTATTTATCTATATAATATGTATGGTACTGGTAGACGCTTTAGGACAATGACACGAGTGTAAATTCTAGAAATATATTGACGATCAATGAAAAACTTCCAGTGACACAGCAACATAACAGCACAAAATCGAAAAACGCTATCAATATTGCATATAACAATATTGACACCGTCTGCAATATTGAAGTATATGTACATTTAACACCGCATCAGTACCTACATTACCAACTAAAAACGTAAGTAAATATTTTGATCAAATTCTAAATCAAATGTTTTAAAAATTGGGGTAATATGGTGTCGAAATTTTTTAATTGGAACTTTTTCATTGCTCGTGAGTCTGTTCAAAGACGATAAGTTAGATAATATAGAGGGCTATCGGGTGTACTGTATCATAATTCTGTTGGTGCGTCTTCCTGTGACAAGGGCTGTTAAAACCGAAGCCCTGACGGGTGTAAACAGGTTATGCGAAAGTCGATTACACGGCGGCCACAGAAGCCGGCAGATTAATAATTTCAAAGCTAGCCGAGGGGACTATTCTGGACAGCGATCCTCGTGCGTGCAATACATCTACAGGGTGTCTATTTTATTTTTGCTTCAAACTGTCATATGGAAACAAAAAATACATGCTATCTTAAATTTATAGTTATAGCCTTGGAGGGCCGAAAACTTATAAAGGGTGTTGCAAGGGGGTGAAAGGGGGTGATTCTGGGAGTCATTCTGAACAACTTTTGTTCTATGTACGACTTTTGTAAATTCGGGAAAACAAAGCCCAAAGTCACCCCCTTTCGGATTAGCATATCACTTTTGCAACACAGGGTGTTATATAAATATTATTGATAAGGATTATTTGTTACATTGGATGAAATTGACTATGTGTAGGTACTTAATAGCTTATTTACTAGCTAAAATGCAATCAATATCATAGAATTTCTTTATTTGTAAAAAAACAGTTTTGGGGATAATCATGAAGTGAACACAGTTTCCTCCGGTGAAGAACCGATGATCGTCAACTTAGACCAGCTACCGCCCCACTATTGACAGATAAACGATGCTGCATAAGGATTGTCGATTGCAAATTTTCAGCTACTCAGTAATCTAAAGGCTGATGAAGAAGAATATTGAATCAAGAAGGCCGCCTTTTTCTATACTTAGTTATACTTAAGTTCTTGTGATGTTTTTTATTTGGTGCATATAAAGTATATCGTATTTTACTGTATTGTAAGTATTGATGAGGGTTCTGTGATGCATCGTCTAGCTTCTGTCCAGAATACTCGCCGGGCTGAGCAGTGACCGAGTGAATGAGTGAGTGAGTGAGTGAATGAAACCACGACCCAAATCCGTTCGGAATCCGTCGTATTGTCGAAGTGCTTGAATTGAGATTAGAGGTGTTTGTGAATGCGCGTTTATTATCGAATAGTTCAACTTAGTTTCAGAATTGGCCCCGTTTAGGATGGGAATTTTGGCGCAAGTTTCGATTCGGTTATTTGTGTTTATGTCCTGTCATGTTTACTTATTGAAATCTACTTACGTCTTAGAATAAATTTAAATGATTGCGAAATAGGTAACTCGTCTCGTTGTGCAAAACGTGCTAAGTAAATATTATTGTTGTACTTACACCAAAATGCTGATTGGTTAGTTTATTTTATTTTATTGAAAACATCATATTTTTTGTTCCTAACTTTGCTGATGTTACAATTCCATCCCAAACAAGTATAGAAATTGATAGCAACTCATTTTAATTTAAGTACTTATTTATAAAATTATTACTCATACAATATAAAACTATTTATGACGAGCTACGAAATACTTTTATTAACACTACTAGGTAGCTGCTCTATTTAATAAGTAATTTGTAGTCGTGGTAATAAGATATGGGTGAGTCATTCCAATATTCGGATTCGGACACATACACCCGAGAACCATATCTGCTCTAAACTCTGGTTTGGTCAATCTCGTAGGTATAGCTCATACACCTAATTAATCTGCCCACATAATTATCATGTACACACCAACATAATGCAATATCGCAATTAATGTCGATTCGGAGAATCTGTTTGATTGTCCCTACTCCCTAGATTACAAGATACTCGAACCTAAACACCAGGCATGTATAGGCTAGTAGGTGATGGTAGATATCGACCGTCTTGGCTCGGGGGCGGCCAAGGACCGCATCTGCTATGCGGACGGACACTAAATATCTGTTGACCTCTATGTGCGCCTAGTACCTACACACATACATGTATAGCGCATTGAGACTGTATTGTAATTTACTAGGTAATTAATTACGCCTCAATGACAGGAGGTGCGATCGTGCGTGAATCTGGATATGTGATGTGTAGTGATTGACCTGGTATCCTGGTAACTAGGAGATTACAAAATTATTCCACACAGCCGCCATTGATAGTGAATTTAGTGGACGCTGCAAATTATGGATGATCCTACGCTTAGTATGTGGCGAGTTCGCGATGTGTGTGATCTGTCTAGTTTACAGTCATGGTCGCCAGATCCGAGACTTAGATTTTATTATTAATAAATTTCTGAGCCTTTTTATGGTGTAGCCAAATTTCAGTTTCGTTAGAGAGTTCTAGAAAGAGCATCGATTAGTATCGAAATAAACATTTGGGACTACGTATCGTAGGTACCAGTCCAAACTTTTTTTGCCCACCCTTCCTGCCATCTGCCATATTTTCTACCCAGTATAGTTCCCTAAATACTAGAGCGAATTCTTGCTTACCCTTGTTACCCTATCTATCTTATCTACCCTGTATAACACCCGCAATACAGCGAACCTTCCTAGAGCTTCAAAGACAAAACGCCACATAAATTTGCATTGTACGTGGGCAGCAAAAACAACATGATATCAAATTCTCTGAGGGCCGGCGGCTCTGTTATAAACAAATGAGAATCAAAGCTGCACAACAAATAAATCCAAACATTGACCAACAGTTATCAGCTTGACGAATAACCCTGTATAACCTAGATTCGACACAAAATAACTGGGAAAATTTTCGGTCGTGTACAGCCTATGTGGGGTCCGCTGATACATGGGCTATGTACTCCTGTTATGTACTGTGGTCGCCCCCCGCGATACCCGACCCCCCTGCAGTGACGGCCCGCGGTCTGTGCTGCGATCGGTAAGCTATCGATAGTCGAGCGCGATAGTTTATCGATAGTTTGGTCGCGGCATTTTGCGGGGCGATGAAATGGCATTTGTTCTACTTTATTGTTTTACATGAATTATGAATTATTTCTTGGCAGTTTCATAAATCTAATTCAAACAAATGAGATCGAAATTTTTTTAGCATCATAAATAATATTTATTTAAATATCTATGAAAAGTTACTAGGGGGTCACTTTCTAAATCGACGAACGAACGAACGAGAATTTTCACGCAATCAGAGAGAAATAGAGTCGTGATTAGCGCTGCAGATTTGCTTTTCCGATGTTTGGATGAGTTTATTCAAAGTCAGGACCTTACGATGACATCCGCTTTCTTACTCAACGATGGACTAATACATCTAATGAACTAATAGTGTGATATACTATTGAGTCCTAGCTTTTAAGAAAGCTGTTGTACCCGATCCTGAAAGCAATAATTGTAAATTCAGCTATGTTAAATTATTTGTTCTATATTCGACATGATTGACTGTCTAACCGCTTGGTAATTTCAGTTTTAGAATCTCCTGCTCATAGGTATCTAGATCCGTGACGGTGTTAGTTGAGGTAAATATTACTATACTCGTAGATACTATAAAATATCTAGTAATTAAGAGTTCTGTTTCGTAAAATATATACGTGTGCCACTGTCTTATGCAGGTAATAAGTTGTGTTTCTGCCAGCATTTTTCACACCGAGTAAACTACCATATATATAACAGAAACAATTAAAGTATATAGGCAATACTTATAAGGCGGCAGGAAACAGGCTCGGCATAAATTAAAGGGTAAGATCTTGATACTTTATGTTTTAAATCAAGTTTGCAAGTCTTCATTAGGACGAGTCATTCGTTTGCAGTTGTTCGTGATGATTATACAGGACCAGCTACATTCCGGATAGTGTAAATTAGTAGTGTACAATTGCACATGATGATTTTAAACCAATGTTCTAAAGAAGAGTAAAACACTTTTTTTAAAGTTACAGCAAGTGTTTTACGACACCTACGAGTGTTTTTTTTTTATAACATATTATTATAATATGTAATTGAATCACTTTACGATCTATGCATCCGCCTTGCACCTGTTATTTTTCAGAAAACAGCCGCTAGCCGCGCTTAGGCGGTTTACAGGTTAAATCAGAAACTCATTGTATGTTTTTAAAACCAACAGAATTTTCTGACAGACTATTATTTTGTAAAAACAAACATCGATAAAAAAATCATCGATACGCTCGCGGCAGCAATCAGGCGGCAGTCAGCGTATAATCATTAAATACCCAGGGCCCCTCCGCGCGATGACGCCGCCCGCCGCCACCCGCGCCCAATTATGAAAATACGAACAAAATACTGTTAGGAACGAACAACGAACAATGACGCGACACACGCTCCCATCGATAAACTCAATCACCGCGCTTCACATCCTTGGCCGTCATCATTTCTTGCATACCTATCTATGCGCACTTCTGCACACCTGGTATCGATTGCTCACCAACTTGAGATTCAGAAACTCATTTGCTATGTACCTATCTAACATGCCCGAACCTCTCTAGCTCATATCCCCCGAGCCACAGTTTTTTGCGCTACCAGGAGCTCAGCAGCGCTGGAAGTCTTCGCGGTTTTTCAAAATAAACGGCTTCCTTTAACGTTCTGCTGGCTCGGTAGTTTCGCTCGCCCCGGTATTTTTAAAGCGGACAGCCCCCCCTCGGTGCCGCTAGGGGGTTCCCCCTCCCCCCACACAGTAATACCATAACGGGTGCAATGTATGACGAGATTATCTACGTACACGCGTAACTACACACAGGTTTGCTCTATGTACTGGGTATATAAGCATATAGGTGATTACTTATGGTATATAGCCGGGAATGCTGGCCGGATGCTGTCATCGATGGATAGTTAGCGCGTTTTGAGAATGAGACAGCCTACTAGTGGGGTAAGGCGGCAAAGGGGTTAAGTAGAACAAAGTAACGCTGCATGGTAACTGTACAGGGTGTTACTAAAATAGCAGAGTAAGCTTAAAGGCTTACCTCGTCTGCAGGAGCAACTTTGGTGTAACTCCTCACACTATAAAATCACGTAATGGACGTGGCTTACTTTGTGTGCCGTGAAACCGTTATTTTCTGAATACGAAAAGTTTGAAGAATGTTTTTAAGTGTAAAGGCTTGCATCGCGAAACATTTGGATGCAGTTTATTGTAAGTATTTAAATAGCCATGACAAAGCCTTTATGATATGGTGGTAGACGTGGTAGACTCATAATCTTGAGAATCAACAAAAATGATTTTAAAATTTTACGTTGAATAAAATATATTCTATTCAATTCTAGGTAGGTATATTATTTAATTTTTCACGGTATCAAGGGAAAATGGCTGTACCCGTTTTAATGAATGCATATAGCAAGGTGACACGGAATTCCCATGGGAAAACATTTTCAAGCGAAGCTCGCGGGAAACGCTAGTTGTAATTAATAATGTTTTATAATTAGAAAAGCTATGGTGCAAGCGGATCATATAGCTTATACGTTGGGTTGTTGAAAGATTAGTAAGTAATTGGTGGATATTACTTATAGAAAATGTATTAGAAGAAAGAAAGCAAGTCTAAAAATAATAGTAATCCCCCTTATAAAACAAAGACTAAATATAATAACCGGTTTAAACCCAGCTTTAGACTACTGATAAGGGTTTTTTAGCACTAGTTGTTGTTTATTGTGGAGCTAGCTTGCGATCTCAGCCCGAAATATGTTTTTTTAACTGTACTCGAGTGTCATTTCTAACTACAGTTAACAATTCAGAGATCCGTAATAAGCTTTTTCATACAAATAAATAAATGCCACACACATATTGTCCCAAAATAATGGCGAACGTAGCGATTCCATGGCTTGAGTCACAGATACTCCTGTTATGAATAGGGAGGGTGGCAGTCGACCTCGAAAAACCGAATAGACGCATCTTAACTGATCAGGCGGGGGCGTGATCTAATTTACCGGCAGGCAGGAGTCCTAACTGATCATTGGCTCAATCCTTCAACGTACTCGATCTCCTATCGATATCGAATATTAATTACTAATCAAAGTTTTTTCTACGCTTGACGCTTGACATTGCTTATATCAATCTCTATCAGAAAACCTTTGCATGGGAGAGATAGATAACAAAAAAATTATTTAATTCATGTTATTTTGACGTCGAATGGTGTAGTTGTTAGTATAGTCACCCTGCTATGTCGAATGTCTCAGGAAAGACATATATTTTTTGCTCGGGTCTTGGGTTGATATGTATTTTATATGTATCTATCTATCTTTTTGTGTAGATATATCAGCTGTCCGAAACCCATATTACAGACTCTGCCTAGTTTAGGGTCGGATGGTCGAATGGTCGTGTGTGAGATGCCCCCTTATATTATTCTATTATTATTATTTATTTACTTAACAACATTTGTACACAATTAATGTCTTGCTTGTGCAGTAAGTTGTGAGCAATGTACAGAATAACGTCAGAGCAAGAGATCGTTGATTTAATTTTGGTGGAATCCACCCTTAGGGTGTCTTGCACAACAAAGTTAATCAAAATTAAATCTATGACCTCTTGCTCTGACATTATACTGTCAGAGCAAGAGACAAACTATTTAATTTTATTTAACTTTGTTGTGCAAGACGCCCTTAGTATTCAATAAATATTTAGAATTATGTAATTTGGAATTTTATATTATTTCTATCCGATCACCATTTTCGTGTGATCACACGGATCACGAAATACAACGTACTTGATGATCAGTCAGGTCGGGCGAGGCGGCTTGCCTCGGCGTCGAAAAGCGTCGCGAATTTCTCAAAGCCGCTCCTAGTTACGGCCTTTCGGGACCGCAGCGACCCCCCCTAAGGGGGTACAGTAGCAGTACTGCCATAGAAAAAAAACTACTCCCTTGCGGGGTAGGCAGAGGTGCATTGCTGCACCCACTTTCCGCCAGAGTGTTATGTTAGTCCCAATGTAATAGGGGGCGGGCCTATTGCCATTTTACGGGCACATCCAAGACCTGAGAGCAAATATCTGTGTTTAAACAAATATCTGCCCCATACTGCCATAGCTGATTTTATTATCGCATACTGACAAGGTGTTTTGTGTAACGTTAAATAAGTTGAATGATAAGGAAAATGTCAAATGTGTAATTGTAATTTTAAAAAACTTAACATTATCATCTCTATAAGTTCCAGAAAACATGTTTTCAATTATTATTCTAATAAGTACTACTGCCCAGCAGTGGACCAGAGATATGGCAATATAAAAAAAAATAAGTACTATTCCTAAATTAGGGTAAAAATATGCTACTGTACCTCCTCTATCACGTCTCTATTGTGAGATAAGCTGGTGGCTGACTGTACCTACTCACAGAGCTTGTAGCTGTGTTATGCGAGCCTGGTTAAATGTTTAGGCTTCATAATATAGGTTGCTTTGAAAAAATAACCTTTTCAGGTCATACGAAGGCCGCCTGAAGCGTTTTCAGTATGCTTCGCGTAATGTTTTTTTCAGGCCTTTTTACGCAACCTATCACATAATGCTAATAAACGTACTTACGAAAAGTGCTTTGTTTTAGAAAAAATATAGACCTGAATATTATTTTTATGCCTTATATTTTTTGTGTAATGTTAAAACTAGTAAGTTTTTGTGAGTACTTAGTGATAGTCAAAAGCAAGTGAAAAGTGGTTCAATTCTAGTAAGAGATTGTAAGAAAACATTTACTTTGAACGGTAAAGATACATAAAGTGCCACTCTCAAAGTCTAGAGCAGCCATTAAAGAACGAAGTAAAGAATAATGAACGAATAGATAAGAAATGGGGAATGGGGACAATTTTACTTCTCATTTGACTGAAGGATTTTTTGTATTCATAAATTTAACGGAAAATTATCGAATTATAATAACATCCGGACAACTTATGTTTCATTATAATAAATTTATGGTATACCTACAACCAATCAAACACTGAGAACTATTACAGTATTATTACTTATGTACCCAAAGGATTTGAAATTACTTATAGTCACGGAGTTTTAGCCATGCCCACCTAATCTGATAATAATTATATACATTTATAACATATATGTACTTAGTTGTTTTACGTAAATGCGATGTTTAATTCCAGTGATATAACTTTAATTTCTTTTCTACAAGTATAGTAGAAAGACTATCACCTGCTTTATAATAAACACCCCTACGAGATGCAGAGTAAAACACACACATTTTTCAAAAACGATGCAGTTATTACGTGCAACCTTTGCAGTGCTAATGACACGTAATGCTACCAAAAAGGTCACACGCTAGTTTTCGCAGCCAGAGGGGGCGATTCACGTGCCAAACAGCCCCGATGTCCCCCGGACCGTCTCCAAAGCTGTCTCACAGGCTGGCTGCTCAAGTAATTACTCCCCGACACCCCCTTTAAGCCCCCAGCCAACCCCATTCTCCCCCAGGGATAAGTAAAAACAATATTTTTGCCCGCGCCGACCAGGGCACCAGAAGTGACAGATATAAATTGGGAACGTAGATGGAATTAAGAGTGTGGACGTCCGATTATCTATCTACTGTAGAGTTATCGTGAAAGTGAAGAAGTTCGAATTTATCTTAATAATATTGACCAGCTGTGAACATTTTCAAAGCTGTTCACAAAATAGGTTGAATTTTTATATCGGCTAAGGTGAATTTGAATCAAACTTTAAATCGGTAGATACGTGCGTGACATCCAATAAATTAACTGTTAGTACCTTCACAGTAAGAATTTATATTGTTAGCATATACCTGTACTTAGGTTAAAACTGTTCGATTACAGAATTAAAATGACACAATATTGTTTTAAAGATATTCTTGCCAAATATTAAAAAAATCTACCAGGATCCAAGCGGTCGTAAAAATTCAAACAATGCGAGTACTAGGAATGCAGGAGGCGCAAGAGCCACGCAATGAATAATGTACGCGGCGCGCTGGTGTCTTAGCACCTTGCCGTCTAAACAAGGCTTTGACCTGCAGGCCTATGCGTGGAGTGATCGTTCGTAAGCCATCCAATCCATTGTTATTCGCAAAATCATCACGAGCCGTAGATTTAGTGATGTTGACTGTCAACTTGGCACTGATGGGACATGATATTTCGCACTCAATGGGTATCCATCTGAAGTTAAAGAATCGGTTTATAGAAATGAAATGTACCTATTTCGATTATTAAAATTATACAATAACAACTACAAGAATTATAAAATCGAACTGATTCGAAAATTATCGATATGTTTGTATGGCTTATGCTTGTATGAGTTCTACACTCAGATTTCAAGATCTCAGTTCAAATTATTAGCTATACTTGCATTTGCAACTAAGTACCTACACTACCTACGCAATTAATTAATTTTGAAATAAACTTAAATTAAAGAAACCGGCAAAGAATCCATTAACACAAACGTAAACCGTATATTCGTTTGTGACAATTCAAAAACCGACCCATAAGAAATAGAGCTAATAATTGGCAAACGAGGACACGATAATATTATAATTGATCAATCAGCGTGGATACAGACTGATGTATGAAGGAACGGATACTTATACATTTACGAGTAAGTATAAGTTTAGTGACATAGATTTATTATGTAGGGATTAAATATATAACATAAGTATTATGTTTTGTGTGAAAAATCATTGACGAAGACGAGATTTACATACACTCACGAGAGTAACGAGCAATGAAAAAGTTCCACTTACAAAATATCGACACCAAATGACCCAGATTTTTAAGTAAGTAGGTACTTTCATTTAATTAAGAATTTGATAAAATATTTTTATTAATTTGCATTGATTTAAGGTACAAAATATACTTATTTACAAACCAATCTTGAGGCATATATCAAAAATTATACCTTCCTACTTATATTATGTTTGGTTTAAGAGCAATTTACTTGATACTACTTCAATAGAGTACCTATGTCTTTTCGAACTTTATTTCAAGCTGGACCGTGCCTATTTTGTAGCTAAAGACTAACTAAGTAAGCATAGTTCCAACGAAAAGATTCAAACGTTATAAATAGATGCAGAAAACCTTCAACGCATCATAAAATTACTTCAAAGATGGGATGGCCCGTGGAACCTGCTACTAGCCAAGTAGCTACCAGCAAAGGCAATGTTGTGAGATGGCTATCTAAACTCGGCATTTGATGGTAGCCAGTAGCCAGATCATACAACTAAACTGAGAGGTATACTTAACAAAAAATAATTTACGTACATAAGAAAAATATTGGTTAAATAAGGATAGATTCGTGTTATTAAAGTGCGCACAAAAATCTGATGCTTAGAAAGATGATGATTACGGTATATTATAGGTAATTTAGGAAAATGTTGTAGAGTATCAGCACACAAAAAACAATGTTAAACCCCAAGCTGACTTGTAGACAAAGCAACAAAGGACCAAGTAATCCAACTGGGTAAGGACAAACGTGTCAGAATACCTACCTAGCTAAAATAGGCTTAGAACTAGTATATAGTGCTAGATCTATAAGTACTAGGGCTGTATAGAAGCTAGGAGTAGGTACACAAGGTCGGCGCCTCATTGGTCACTCCGTTGTGGGCTTGGTATGGATAATACTACCTACTTGCAGTTTTCGCATAGTTTCTGCTTGAATAAAACATTGGACATCTTTGGAAACTGGTCAGGAGAAGTAGGTAGGTATAACTAATGGATTTGAAAAAATACTCTGCAAAATAACGCAGACGCTATTGATATTTTGAAGATGAAAAGACTGATTTTGATTTAGATATTAGAGTCTAAAAATAATTTAACTTAAGGAGTGACAAATTTTAAACATGGAATATCAAAAACAAATTTGGCAGTGTTAATGTTAAATCTAAAATTATTGCTTCTAAGGGTTGTTTCTTTTCATTTCAACAAACTTCTAACCCCTTATTCATAAAAAAAAAACTTACTGGACGCTTCAGCTATTGAACTGTTTTGTCACTCTCTGTCAAAGAACAAATTGTTCTCTGTCAGACAAAACAGTACAATAGCTAAAGCGTACAGTAACTTTTTTATAAATAAGGGAGTAAAGCTTGAAGTTAAAATTCAGACGGAATATAAAGTAGGGACCTATGTGTTACATTACAAGACATGAGAAAATGTAGAATATCTCGAATCCGCATCCACACTATCCGAGCGCGTGTCGGCCGCGTGTCATTTGAGACTCCGCCATTTGCAAGGCGAACCGCCCGCGGCGGGAAAACTGACTTTGGCGCCAATTTCGACGCGGCCATGTCTGCAACCCGACCGCATCCGGAGAGCATGACCCACCGTCGCACGCCGCACTCAAACATGACCATCTTCACTTGACCACCTAATAACTCCTTACCAACCATTATAAATTTCTTTAATTACGCAATTTTTACTCTTAATCGTCGCTATGGCGGATCCCAGTAGCCGTTTTATAAAGTGCCATCGGTGCGTTCTCAGCCTTGGCACGTATCGCTCGTCCATTTAAACCGGATCTCGTTGTGGAGATAACGCTAACGGCTGGCGAGATCACGATAAGCTGGCCCAGTCCATACGAAGATGCAGGTGATACTAAGGATAAAAAATATATTAAGTTCGTACCTTTGGCAGGACGTGCTGCAGTAATGCTCCGGCTTTCCTTTTGGCGGCCATCTTGCTAATTGTTTTTGTTCGGACACACACAGCACTCTGTCTTTGGTTATTTTTGTACTTTTGCTTGCTTCAATCCGTCGATGCCATTGTTTACTGGGATCTTAGCTCGAATTTGGACCCTAAAATTTACAGTAAGTTGCATTTCATGTTCTCACGGATGGATTCGTCGTGTTCACCATAAACAAGAAGCATCTCTACCATTTGTTCCACAAAGAGCAAAATCAAGTTCAAGAACAGAACCGGGAGTGACAAATGGAGACTTATGGACAGGGCGTCCTTCACCCCAATTTCTATTCAATTGCGCAGGTCAGTGCTATGCACTTTGGAACCGTTTCAGTATCGAAAATGGACTACTTTTTGCCGAGGTTCAAACTTTTAACCCTCCTGTTTGCACAGTACTTTTCAATGGACCGGTTTCCTGTTTGCTAGCCCCGTTTTCCTATTGTGTACCCTCATGTCCATCAAGCGTACTTGTCTATTTTTATTGCATGCGTGCGCTTAGGGTTAGCTTAGCTACTGATGACAATTACTTGAATAACATTTAAACCGAAATGTTTATGTCAGTCTTTTAGTTCTTCAATTTTAAAATACGGCTTCAAAGATATGCAGATAAGCAAAAAACGAATTGCATCCCGGCAAGTATACAGTTATTTTGCAAAAATATACCAGGCGCACAGAGCGCCACACAGTACAGCTTAACTAGATTAAAATCGCAAAGGGACTCATTCTCATGCTGCTCGCGATAATAACGTTGTAGATCTGCATCGTTTCGGCCGTCGCAACGCGGTCACTGCACCGGGCCTGTTATTTCTTTTGCGATAACTACAAGGCCGTTTTAATGGCTTTGGGCACGGTGGCGATATAACCACCTATAACTGGCTAGTTTTGCGAGTTGCCCTTCTACGTTTTTATACGCCTCCCCGTAATTCTGAGAGGTGGAGGCACGCAGAGTCCTCATTAAACGTGGTAACGGCTTCTCAGAACGACCGGCCGTGAGCCGTAACAACTTAGAACTGTTTCTTTTCGCAAATAGGTAGAAACCTTGATTAAAGATATTGGCACCGGCAATTTTGAACAATCATCTCGAATCACAAGAGTAGAGTCGTTTTTATATTATATGATTGGTGACATTGTTGTTCAAAATTAGTTGCTTACTTAGCTACGTCACATTTCAATAAACCAATGAAGCAGCAAGGTGCAAGGTTTACTTTATATTTTTCAATATTCCAGTGATTTGGTCACCAAGGAAACATAGGCGTGTGGCAAATAGCTTGTTATCAAGCCGCATTGTAAAGGACCGTGAACGGTTTGATTTGCTGGACGGCTGAAGTACGAAATTACTTTCAAAACATCTGCTAAGATAAGCATGCCTAATTTGTAAACAAAAAGTTATTCAATAAGTAGCCAACAAAGCTGTTTTGAAAAGAAAGCTAAATTGAGTTAGCTATCCTAAACTGAAAACTTTTGAACAAACAACTATATAAATTACATTAGTTACCTACGTTCGAACGTAACGGTAGTCCCATGGCATGTACAAGCCGATATAGAGCAATAATTTCACCACACATAAAAGTTTGAAATACGACTGTCACAGGAAAAGTTTTATCGGAAAAACTGCGTCCAACTCGGACCGCGATTGACACACGAAGTTGTCAAGCCGGCCAGCAAATTGTCTAAAACAATGCCTTGTCCTGCCGCTAGCGTGACAAAGGAAACTATGTAACTACAGTGGAATCAGCTCCTTTGAACTAATTGCATTTTTTGCCATCTAATGCCAAGGTCCACTTACTCATCGCCTCTAATGCCCATTCCGGTACATGCAAAACCTGCACTTGCAAAAACTAGACTTGTCAACACGTTTAATAAACTTCGCGCGCGACGCAACTTTTTTATGGCGAACACAATCGAAATGCAACGGTAACAGTGCGAAATGCCAACCTTTTTTAGTTCACTAAGCCGCTGATTCGACAGTTTGAATTTGGAAGCAGATCGAGTTTCGCGTGAAGTTGTGGGGGCTTCGCGCAAACGTGCGTCCTCTGCGAAGGTTGATTCGGTACTGAGTGGGTGCGTTCGGTAATTCTCCCGGTGCTGTTGTCCAGCGCCGCCTGCCCCCATGTCCTGCCCCCACAGGCCCACTTCGAAATGCATCAATGACACTCGAAACACACGCACATTTCTGAACGCGGGGACAATCGATCGAAAAAATTATGTGTCTGTAATTTATGGTGATAGTTGCGTTGATGGAATGAAACTCGACGAATATATTGTGGTAATGATAATGGTGTTGACTGGACAAGGTATATGCATAGATGTATTATGGGTGTTTGAGGCTATGGCGGAAGATTAACTGGATGATAATGATAATATAGGTCAATAATTTGATGATGATGACGAAATCGATATCAATTATGTAAATGATGACGTCGCTGCAAAGGTTTCAGGCATGCTTAGTAGTGACAGTAAAGAAGAGGATTTTCCTGTCTAAATTACAAGTGACGATAGAGCTCGATTGCTTGAGAGGTTAATTATATTTGGTATTGACCCGACTAAGGCCGCATACGCCATTAATGGACCTACTCTTGGTGGAAATCGATAAAATGGTGATTTTTTCTATGACGCAAGACCATTGACAGCCGTTTTGCAAGTCCCTTTGTCTTAGGATCCGGAAACTCCTCATAGAAACTACAACTGAGAGTTTTTTTTTTCCAATGATTTGTTACTCCATTTCTATCTTAGGTTATGTTTATTATCTTTTATGTATTTTTTTAAATTTAAGTTTTTTTTTTATTTTATTAGACATATATTTATATACACAATTACTATACATATAAATATCTATCTTAAATAAATAAACAAAGAATATTATATACACTTACTAACTAGATTACTACTAACACTATTCTAATCAAAAATACCCCTCCGAGACATACCCGACCCAATAAGTACCCATGACACTGGCGGCGTTACCACGCTGCACAGCCAGGGATAGCCTCTGCATCAGGTGTGCCCCGGAAGAAGATCCCAGACCACGACTCCTCAAGCGTCTGCCGATTTCTCTTAAGAAGGTCTCTTCTCCCCAAACCCCCATCGTCTCCACAGCCAATGGCACAAACAAATACCGCTGCATTAGCTGCCCATATTTGAGTTTTTTAGATTATTTAATAATGATTATTAAGTGACTTTTTAAAACGTTGTTTAAATAAATAAAGAACTACTTTTGTTTTCTTTTTGCACTCTTTATATTATAAATTTTCTTGCACGTCTTGTTGGATGACTGGTAGAAAATGCTTATGACATTTAAGTCCACCCTTGTACACTCACGTTTAAATTTGTGCAATAAAGTATGGAACAATCTTGATCTGTTTGTCTATCTTACGTTTATATAATGAAATATTAAAGTTATCTGTAATAATTTGGGATAATTTTCTTTTACAGAAATAATTGTATCGGGTTGTATCTTCCTACTTATATTGTATACGATACCAAAACTATCATTTATTGACTGATGATATTTGCTGTATTGTAAAACCACTTAAAATATGTTTTTTGATCGCTTTTTTTTTAATTAGGATGATCACGAATTATAATCACAACTATAAACATGACACTGGTGACCCAAAATGGTAGTTAGTGGTGACATATCCTATAGCTACTTTGGACTATAATTTGATGCTGATTATATTGTCTTAATTACAGGGCGTCACACACATAATCAATTACATAGGGATAAATCACTACAGAGCCGAATATCTGCATTTGTGCGTGTATGTACGTGTGTATAACTACACATTCACCGATATCTGCGTGTGTGTGGGTGTGTGTGTGTATGTGTGTGTGAGCACACGGACAAACACACACGGCAATGGGCGATGCGAAATAAATCCTGTGATTCGCGAAATGATTGGCCTACTATTCGCCGGTACGAAATATTTTTGTTTTACTGTGAATTTTTACTTTGTAAAAATAATAAATACATTTGCACTGGAGTTTAGTTGACGTCATCGTTACAGTGAGCGTTAAATGTAGAAATTTCTACTGCAAGGAAGTACAGTGGTTACATTATTTGTATGAGGGTTAAAAATAATTTTAAAGCAAGTTGTAATTTTTGTACAAAAAAAACTGTTTCTCTAGACTTGCTAGTGTCTACTTCTACGTATAAGAAGACGGGTAGGTATATTATATTTTTAGCACATCGAATACCTATGAGTTATATTAATTAGTTGTAATATTTTCTTTCTTTTGCCAAATAAACGATTTGATTTGATTTGATTTTGATTAAAATTTACTATAATACATAGTTTTCAGGAATACATTAATGGCATACTTACTTACTACCAATACCAAGTAAAATATCAAAAGTAAATATTTAGTACATATATAAAGTTTTCGCATACTTAATTTAAATTTTCGCTTCCATCTGGAATACCTACGTAGATTTATTTTACATTTTGGATAACGTAAACGGGTGATGTGGATGGAAATCAATATATCCGGGCCACTCTTTGTCCGGTCTCCACATTGCCAAATAATAATTCCAAATAATTTATTGAAAACTAAATGATGCAGTAATGAGCCCTGCTTTACCGTTCGCTCAGTGTTTCACATTCATAAACTGCATGATTAAGCCGGTACATTATTTATTTTAAACATATTTATAATTATGTGTGTAGGTATGAGTTGTTACATAAGTACGTATGATTTTTATGGACACCGTTACATTATGTACCTACTCTGACTGTCTTTTTGTAGATAGATGCTGATGAAAAACCAGACCTTTTCGGCTTGATACTCGTAATTATACCACTTTTGGAAACCCCTTTTCATAGTCATACACAAAGAAAGAAAGGATTCAATACAGTATATTATGAAATAAGAAACTATAAGACATACGACGATTCTGTTCATAGGAACCTTTTTATAACATCGATACAAGAAAAAATATACCTGGAAAACCTTTTAAGGTGAAGCGAAGATTAGAGATCTAGATAGACTAAGAAAAGCATAACACGCTGAACAAACAACAAAGTGCTTACCAAAATTTTACTCTTACTAGTTATTATTCTGTGCTCTGTCTAAGTCATCCTAATCTCAAGATGTATCTCAAGATTTGTCTCCTCATTTGCGTTGCTTCTGGCAAGAATATGAGGAGATCCGCGCGCCTCTCCGCCACGCGTACATCGCGTCAAGACGTCGACGCAACACCCTGTATCTATACATCTAATTGCGGAGCAGCCTGTACATAGCGGCTTATACCGTCCTATATGTGTACTGCCGAATGTTGCATGTACATCTCTTTGTTGAAGCAGTATGTTGCTACATGCTACGTCTACTTAAGTTATGTATGCCTATTACCTACTCACAGATGTTGCTTGCATTTGAGTGGGCCATTTCACTGGGATTTCGGTAGTTATCCTTCGAAACGTCAAAGGTTGAATGGAATACCTGGATCTATCGAAGAAAACCTTCTGTCTATCTTTCTGTGATAAGACTAATATTTCCGATCTCGTCAACTATATTCACATAACGCATAATTATTGTTAAGGAAATTAAACGTTCAGTAGAATGAGAACAAAAATGGTCTACCCACCAACCTACTTAATTAAATCCTTATTCTGATTAAAGTAAAATGTAATCTTTCAGGGGCGCACGTATAAAATGACACTGGTCATCCACCCCAAGACAGTGCTGTCCAAAATAATGATGCATTTTCCTGAGGACGTGAAAACTCCCTGAGCGACGCCCTACAAACAGTACTAGGGTGACATAACCGCTGTGGCAGTTAATTAGTAGAGGGCGCGGCGAGACAGGCGCGGCGTGCGTTTAGAGGAAATTGTCGTTTTTATACGGCTTCCACCCCCTCACCCCTCGACCCCCTGCCCCAAACATTCGAATAATGAAACAATATAGTTAGTTACCTTCATCTTATAAGCGCATGTCGCCCTGGTAATAACGAGAAAAATAATAATAATCGGCCCTCGTTATTTCCCAAATGGACACAGGTCTCATATTCTTTTACTAAGGGATAATTATTGCGTATGTTTTATTTACAAGACTGAGGGTAAGCTTTGAGATTTCGTCGCATAAACTTAGCGTGATGGGGAAATTCCTTTGCTGTTTTTTCCAAATTCTAAAACAATGTCATCGCGCGTTGAGGATCGTTTACTTTGGAACAAAGGAACGTCAACATTGGAATGAGTGTCGAAAACTAGTGGTGTGGCCACGAAACAATGTATAAAATAGGGAGTGCGCGTATAAGAGGTCTATAAACCGTTCAGATATTGCGTCTCGTGGAATAACCGTCGCCAGCGATCGTAACGCCGGTGTCTAGCTGCTAAACTTGCCTAACTGGACCCGTCGGGCTACAGGATTGACTGAGAAAAAACCATTTTACAAAACGTAAAAAATATTTAGCAAAATCACTTTGTCTCTTGGGATATATTGTTCGTAACTTTGGTAAAAACAAACAGTCTAGCTGTGGAATTTTAGAGGCGTAGGTTGACTGGTAGGTAGCCTAAATATTTAACAATAACTCACGACCAAAAACATCAGCAAAGATAGTGTGATTTACATAATGTGAATGCTAAATAATCATAACAACATTAACTATGTTAGCATCATAACATTATAATTATTATGATCATCACATTATTAATTTGGAATATATAAGAATTAATTGATTAGTTCTACGCAGTTTGGCAGAGTTTGAAAGCCGAATATGCAAAACATGGGTACCCAAAGCGCCAAAACCCATATCCCGGCGATTTGGTTGGTTTTATACACACCCCACATAAAAGCAAAAGGACCATACCGTAGATAAGTGGGGTGTATCTTTATATCTGCCCCCCCATACCCCCACTGGGCATTATGAAGGGGCCTTGGACAGCTAAAAGAAATATCCAAGCGCCTTACCTACCAGGGTAACAGCGGAGATGGAGGCTATATTTCGTATTAATGTTTTCCTAATTGTCGAGAGCCGGATTTCGTCTGTCATCTGTCTTTTTTCTTGCAAAAAATACTTCTGTTTCATCTCTAGTGGCCTTTCAAGTCTGGTTATAACTTACTTGGATAATTACCTTTCTAAAGTTAGTTCAAGTACATTTCATAAGCCTAACGCACTATGAGTGTCATACAATAAGTTTCAACTTTGAAATTTTGAAATAAAATTAAACTATTACTTAATTGAAATCATTTTTCTACAGGAAACTTAATTCAACCAAAAATAAAATTTTATGTTGAAAAAACTTTCTTTTAATGCACCCGTTGATGTCTTTTCCTTGAATAAATAGAATTTACAAAGTTGTCAAGATCACACAATATTTTTTTTCGGATTTCACCTGAATTATTGTCATTGATATAGTTACATGCTAAATTGTAAGTACCAGGCGTACAGTAATATTTCGATCTGTGATGTTACTAGGGGATCATCCTAACTAATATTATAAATGTGAAAGTAACTGTGTCTGTCTGTCTTTCTGTCTGTCTGTCTGTCTGTCTGTTACTCTTTCACGCCAAAACTAAAGAACGGATTTGAATGAAATTTGGTATACATATGGTCTAGACCCTGAGAAAGAACATAGGCTACTTTTTATCCCGGAATTCCCACGGGAAAACTTTTTAAGGCGAAGCGAAGCTCGCGGGCACAGCTATTAGAGATATAAAGAGAATAAATCTAGTGTTACCGAAGTTAATTCATTCATAATTATCATACAGGGAAGAATTTGTAAGTAGTGTTATATGAGTAAGTACTAAATATAGTATGTTTTATTACTAAATCTAATTAACCGATTTCAATCATTCTTTCACCGTTATGATGAACATTTTACCTCCATACTCTTTAAAAAAAACATCCTCTTTAAAAAAATATATATTATCTAAGTACCTATTTTGAAAGTATTCTGTCCTTGTATGGCAGGACTATTATAAAACAGATTACTTACGTATTTTTTTGCGAAAATGACAAATGTTAAAAGACGATACGATGCGGAAGAATTTTGTTAGTTTGGCTATTTCCATTTTCCATGTGTGGCTTTGTTTTCACCAGGGTGACATAAAACTTGCCATGGTCCACCCGAACTTACCACCAGGCAAGCAGAAAATCCCAAAGATATTGCCAACTTGTAATCGGGTCTCCGACAACTTGAATTTTGGGGTTTTCCCCGCCAAAGTTCGGCTCAAAGACGTCCTCAAAGCCCCTGGTGGGTGGCAAAGATACTAGGGTGGCAGGAGGTGGCAGGGTATGAAAGTTTGCCCCCGATTGCGCGGCTATTCGGTTCAGTCGGGTGTAGGCGGCCCCGTAGCCTTTGCTACTTTGTTGGCACTTAAGGGATATACACATGGAGGCATAATGTTACGTACCAACATAGAGTTGCCGCTTAGGTGAAGCTTGGTGCTGAAAATTATTGCGAAATATCTGAAGGAAACAAAGGGAACGTAAAATAGGGTATTTTATTTGACATTCGAAAATTCCCTAATAACTTATAAGGGCCAAACCGATAAAAAATACTTAAGTAATGATCAATGATTTCAATATATAAGTCAACATTAGAGATACTTTCACTATTCCTTAACAACATTAAAGTTATAAATTATATTGTACAAACAATGACAATTTCAAAAAAGTTAATACCTCATAGTTTTGTGACCAGCCAGTAAACATACAACCGACGAAAATGGCTCTAAAACAAGTAAATTTACCAAATAGGTTGTAAACCCGTAAAAAACCATCAACCTCTTTTGTGCCCCCTACGTTCGCTTACAACTTACATACATCCAGTAGGCTCAACGCAGATATCTGTGCCCTAAAACGCTATTTACAAGAAGCTCGATTGTTTTACCGCCAAACCGCTAGTCTACCCCCCTTCACCCCCTGTGGTACGACACCCCAGGCAGAGGGGGACCTCTGTAGGATAGAATGCTCGATGGATTTTTCCCGCTCTTTCAATGACGATCGGCCGGATTGTAATTAGGTATTTTGTCAAAATCACCCGCTGTTTTGTAATCTTGTTGGGAATTGTATTTTTTTTAGAAAAAATTCTAATGGCAATGTACCTAATTGGGAATAGAAAGTTTTATTCATCACTCATGCTCTGAAAGTAGGTGTGTTTTGCCTGAAAAGAGGGATGCGCAATTAAATGTACTTCAATATTGCAGACGGCGTCATTAAGCTAGTTTTTTTCCTTGGAGTAATTTAGTGATATATGATATGTCACTGAAACCTTTTCATTGCTTGTGGCTTGTGAGTGTATTATCGAGTCAAAAAAAAGTAAAATGATACACGGCAACTTTAAAACTTACAGAAGAAAACACTTGTTGCGTAAACCACTTCCTTTTCATATTTCTGCCCTTGTTTTCTTTGAAAACCGGCACAATGAATGTATCGTATACTTACTGTTTTTTAACGAGTAAATTGAATCATTATTTTTTACTTTGAAAAACTTATAGACAAGAGATGAATAAAAGCCTTCTGAAACATCCAACGAAAACTTTTTTGTAGACTTTAACATTTACATTTCTCCATAAAATGTCAAACTTCACACAATAAAAACTTTTCGTTTTGTTTCAGTAGGTAGGTACCTACTTGGGGTTTCGGCTACAGCTTTAACCCCTGGTTTATGTCGATTTTTAAGTTTTAAAAACATTAAAAATTTACCAAATCTCCATTCTACATACTTTTTTACCTCTATGTGATGTTAGTTATATTTATTAAGTCATAAAAAATAATAAACAAAAAAATATTAAAATATGTTTGCAAGCAACACCAGGGCATCAGCTAGTAAAGAAGTAGAAGTAGGCTGGTAATCCAACCGAGCCTCTCACAAAGAAACAAAACCAGGCGGACTGAGGGTCATATAACCTAAAAGGAAAGGTCTGACCGTACCCAAAAAAAGTATATAACTACCAGGCCCACATACATATAACAGAGGCTTCTTCTTGCCGGGGTAACGTTAAGAAGGGTCCTGGGAGGGACAGGAAGGCTACCCTCCCCTTCCGGTGGGG
This sequence comes from Plutella xylostella, assembly GCF_932276165.1. NCBI lineage: Eukaryota > Metazoa > Arthropoda > Insecta > Lepidoptera > Plutellidae > Plutella > Plutella xylostella. The sequence continues at coordinate 6,410,890 of NC_064000.1, read as the reverse complement.
GAAGGGGAAAAAATTTAGTCCCTCGACGTACCCTCGGCGAGGCACATCGGTTGCCGTGCCTCTTCTAATTAGTGATGTGGTCCCAGGGTTGTATCGAGAAAAATATTTCATTTTCTCAGAGTTTTTTTTTATATGAATGTTTTTTGTGGATGCTGGTGATGTATGAATGAGTATCAAGTCAAACTTAGACAGACGCAAAATACGTTCGTGAGCAATGAAATAGTTCCACCTGCCATTGACGTTCCAATATGTCACTGGAACTTTTTATTGCTGGCGATGGCGAGTGTATATTTCGCTCCCTGAAAGAAATGTGAACTAACGCTTTCGATCAACCCCTTAGGCAGCGTTCCCACTACGCCGGACCGGCAGATCTGCCGAAAACCGGACACCGGACAGAGTGTTCACATTACATCGGATCCCGGAAGAAATTCAGACAGCCCTCAGTTGAATTTGGACCTGCGCGCACAATGGACGACGAAATTGTTGTGTTGTGGTGGTATCTTAATAGAAGGCAAAATAAAAGAAAACATTGGGTACACCCTATTTTACGGGAAAGATTTTCCATGCTTTTCATTTTACATCCAGGGGCGAGGGGAGCACGAGCGGGGCGAGCGGGGGACAGATACCGGCACAAACTCGTTCACATTACTCCGGGCCCGGTCGTTCTACCGGCAATTCGTAGTGACAAAACGTTCGGTAGAAATGCCGGGCTCGGCAAAAATGCCGGACCCGGGATAATGTGAATAGCTTCATATAAATTGTACAGCCACTAGCTCTTCCGGCAGATTTACCGGCGCGGCAGATCTGCCGGTCCGGCGTAGTGGGAACGCTGCCTTACTCGCGAATTTCCAAATTCTGTTTTCAGATTCGGGCTTAGATATACCATGCTGCACGTGTAGGTTTCGGCTTAGTATACCAATTTTGCAACACCCTGTATATAAAGTCTTATGAGGAGGAGACATCGGGAAATTCCGAGTATCTCATCAAATTCTAGTCTTCAGCATCAGAAGATGAAGAATTACTGCTAATTAACTTTCGTATATATAAAAAGTTTTGTGTGCGTTTGGCTTTGGTGTATCAGTAATGATTACTGTATATCTAGCAAATTATATAAGCACTAATTAGGCCCCACCTTACAATAATGTGACCATAAATATGTAAATAATAAATACGTATTACACGTACGTAATTCACAAAACACTTACAAAAACAGGGCACATAGGTACGAGTTATGGTGAGCATTCTAGAGCACACGACATCAATGTTATATGAAAAAGGGCGCACATTTAAATACCATTACTTTAATGGTATTTAAAAGTACTTGAAGCTAAAATTTTACCCTCAAATTCATACACTGTATTGTAAATTTACAATACGGTCTAAATTGACTTTGAAACTCACTAGTTTCAACTTTACTCGTATAATTTCGAGTTTCAATTAATAATTATATAAATTTGATAGTTCTGGTCAATGTTTGTGCTTAAGGTCTAGATTATTTAATTTGTCGACAGCGATGGCCATCCCTAAAATTAAGGACAAGAAGATAGAGGCAGCTCTTGCGAAACACCCGACTAACGACCAGGGCCGCAGCGTCAAAAGGACCTATATTAATGTTATTATAACTTTTCTAGACGTCCGTCCCTATATTGACACACCCTACATGTTTGCTGTATGGCGACCGTAATGAAATATGAGGATGGACGTAAAATTGTATACTTATTTTGTGTTTCCAATCAACGCCGTGGTGTCACTAAAATTATGATGATTTTGATTTATATATCCATTGATGGTAGCTTACCTGTAACAAAAAAAAAACCATTAACAATCTAGGTCTAAGCTAAACTGATATAACGGTATTAACAGTGCAAGTATTCTTTAGATATAAGGATTTTAAACATGTACAATTATACAACGTATACGATGAAAGAAAACATGACTCTGACAATGAAAGAAAACATCGTGAAGAAACCTGCACAACACATCTAGATTCTGGAGAATGTAAATGTGTACGAACTGTGCATTGTACTAATTAAAAACGGCGATACGGCTCGCGCCCTATCACGTGAGTACAATAAATTTACGTTATGTTTCTTGAGGAAATTTGTTTGGTTTGACCAGTAGAGCATTTATTATCACATTTCTAGATTTCCCATGCTGCAGAAAATGTGAATTGTTGATCGCAGATCGCAGGGTTTTCTATCCAAATCCTTGATAATGTAATATCTCAATTTTATTTCATAAATTTATATGTTTTTCTTTTGATAACGTTTTTTTATTTAAATAATTAGGGTAAAGTACCTATACAATTAATTTCATTCTTCCACATAATACTCGACGTTGTGCTTTTAGGCCAAGATAAATAGACGAAACTAAGACGGAGTCTTAGCTTAAGCACATGCTAAGAACACGAATTCACTAAAATAGACACTACTTGAGCACAGACTATGCCAGTAAGTTCGCACTCTGACTTAGCCGAGTTCGAGTTCACATTTGTCAAGACTTGGCCCTTGCTTAGCATACATACAATTTTGTCTATTGTCACATCTGCCACACTCTCAGGAAATTATTATTCTAAGCTCTCAGGCTATCCACAGACCACATTTATACCAAATTTGTTAAAAAACTACGGAATGAAACCATGACCACAGATAAATAAATATATATTTGACGCAGATTTGACATAACAGATTCTAAGACAGTGACTTAGCCGAGCAAACGCTAAGTAGTGTCTATTTTAGAGACTCATTGCAACTCGACTTAGTTCAGGTGAAGTCGTACTTGGCTAAGCATTAGTTTGAGCAAGTGCTAAGCAACGACTATTTATCTGGGCCTTAGTTTTTGCAAGTAGGTAGGTAGAGTATACGTACCTACCTATTTATATATTTTTTTTACTTTTCTTAGCCTGACTTATCAATCAATTTTCTTTCAGCCAGCGCTTGCCCACTTATCACATACCAGGCTCGCAGAGTATTCAGTAACTAACTTCTTTGTTTACGGGCTAAGGGATCTCTTAGAGGTATGTTTTGGGCCTACCCTCCGGGTCGCCAGAGGGTGGGTCCATATTGGACATTTTGTATAAGTGTAGGTCTCGGGTAGGGCCCAAATCCCTTTCGGAAACCCTTTTTGGGAAAGGTCTGACGGACCGTGCCGTAGCCTCGAGTTTGCGGATTTTTAAGGTAAAATTTATAAGGGGTGGCTTGAAGATCATACTTTATACAGGGTGAAATATGCATTGTGTTGATAGTGGCCAGTCTTTGTTGGCTCTTTCAAACGTATAAAGGGATATGGGTTTTTGTATGGTAGTGATGTTTTGTTCAATTCAGTAAAGTGGAAACTAAATAATTCGGTTATTGTTGATGCTGAGTTTGCAAACTGTTTGATACATTGCTTGGTTATGTAATGATAATGTGCCTCACCTCAATACATTGTATAAATAAAAATAAAAACTTACTATTTGTATTCGTAAAAGATACCTAAATTTGAAATTCCACAAAGCTAAAAATACGAGCCGAACTAAATTTAAAACCATACAATTAATTTCAGAATTTGTTATCACTACAATAGAATTGCGAGCTGTATTCAGTACGCCGGCTGACAGATAGACAGGCAGCACAGGATTTAGGGTCTAGCTTTCATTGTTGGCACCCATTTGATACGGAACCCTAAAAACACAGAACACGAAACTACCTACTAGGGTATCAAAGCCAGGGCTAATTATGAACAAAACAAGAGAATAGCGCACGCATTCATTACTTTCTGCGGACGGTTGCGAGGTATCACGCGAGCCTCCTACCCACGCATGGGTCCCTGGTACTTAGGCCAGACCCTTCGTACCCTCGTCGGGCCGGGTTAACTAGATAACGGCGATATGGGGGTAAAACGAAACTAAAGGAGTATTTGTAGCTAGCAGTGTGGAAACTAGCTCGAATTAGGGACGTACAGAATTGGGTCACATTATAGGTATGCGTAGTGGGTCTGCCGAATTAACATTATCTTGGAGGGGGCTTAGGTGTCAGTAAATTCTTTTTTATTATTTTTACAATCTAAACGATAGTTTGTATAGCAATAGCTCAAAAGCCTTAGGTCTAATGAATTCTAAAAAAAAAACCACACATTTATGTGAACATTTACCTTTTTAATGAATAATTTTACGTAAAAAAATAGGCATCTACAATTTATAAAATAACAAATAAGTACTTATGCCTAATACATATATTATGTGCATTTGTGTAAGTTAAATTACGATACGCATTATTTCTTGTATTACACTCACAAAAAACCGACACCAAACGACCCCAATTTTTTCAAACATTTAATTTAAAATATTATCGTAGTTGTCTTTTGTGTTTTTAGAACAGCTCAAATCAAATCAGCTCACGAAAGAAAAGTCAAGTTTTTACGCATCTGATAATCCTACCAGGAAAACATAGACTCCTCACATCAGTTAAAAGGTTCTTAATTAATGTTCAGATTGATTATTTCGTGCAAAGAATATGGGTGTAGGGGGAGGGGGAGACTCGCAGCGGACACACGGAGCCCGCGCCCGCCTCTGCTACCCTGGTACCGTCAGCAGATTACAAAACTAGCTATTTTTATTAGAAAGAACGATATATTGATGACATGTAAATATTTTTTTATTCCGGATTGTTCAAATCATAGAACAACTCGGACTCGGTCGTATTCGTATAGGTACTTATAGTGCCACAAACTTATCTGTTTCGGTGAGAGCGAACTAAATTGGTCCATATAATCTATGTCATGTCAATATGAAATTCATTAGTAAGTAATGAGGTATGGACCAATTTAGTTCGCTCTCACCGGAACAGATAAGTTTGTGGCACTATAATGGTATAAATTATCCAATGATGACATTCTAACATACATTATGACTTGTATTCTATTCCTGACAAACTTTACACTAGGTATACAATACGAACAGTAAGAAAGCGACCGCCCTTTAATATTATATGATTAATCAAGTACTTACATGTTACTGTTTATACTGGTATATAGAGTAAAAAATATATGCTATTTAATTTATTGATATTTTGGTAGGACTCATTGTTACTGTTACTCAGTGTCAGTGTTAATGGATTTAAATTGTCGGAAATAAATGAATTCATAATAAAAACAAAATTATCTAAGCCAAACCATAGACTAATAATATGGCCAAACTAAAAACAATAGTTGGTAAAAAGTAAGGTTGTATTTGACAAAAAGTTGTTAAGATAGATTTGAGTGAATCATAAAGTTTTATTTTTAATCAACAAATGTAGTTTTTCGCCTCACATTATTGGAAATTAAAATGTCGGCAAGCGCTTAGTTAGTTGCCAACTCAGTCGGTCCGGGCTGACAGCGACGACGGCAGAAACCGCTCCATATTCAAATATCCCTCCACTTTTTCTGCTGACCGTTCAAAGACGGTCGCCGCCGCTTGCCGGCCGTACTAAGCAGTTATTATTTACAGGCTTTTATCATTTCGAAAATTTCATATTCCTCGCTCTCGGACGCTTGAGGTTTAAACGTACTGCTAGGGGGAGGGTGCAACTTTTTGCCTACAAACAGACCGCTTAGAAAGTATGTGTACCAGGCGCGCATAGAAAGGGGGACATGTAGGGGGTACGCTACTAAGAAATAATAGCGCGGCGCATGCAAAGAGGTGGTCCCCGTTGGACATCGCCTTTGTTTTATGGTTTACGCGTAAATTAATCTTGGGGAGCTTGCGCCAGTAGCAAAAAATACCAAGTTGTTCGCCGTCTGTATTTACTTACTTAACATCATTATTGAACAGCTGAACCCCTGCCTGAAACGAGTTAAAAGAAAGAAGTCATATTGCTACGACATGTGACGTAGACAGGACTACGGCGTAGCTCGTAGCAACAATTTGACAACGAACGTCGGGTCGCCACGCGGGGTCGCCGTGGCCGTGTCAGTGGGGATGTCATATTGTCAGGCCACAGTCATGCACTGTCGTGTTCAGGCCACACAATCATACCGAACTTTTTATCCGACTTGAAATGAAAAACCGCCCACGGGACCCGCTTGTTCCAGTGTAGTTCTGTACACTTATTTGAGTTTCTGATACGTTTCTATTTTAAAATTAACGTGTTTGTGTAACGAGATGCATGCTAAAGTTGAGACCAAAGGCAGTGCTCGGACGGTATAATGTTGTTAGGTATAGTGTAGGTACGTATATCGGGCTCGCTCGGCAGGGTTCTTTAACAGAAGCGCCGACAAACCCATCAGGATCCCCAGTCTTTTTAATGAAAGCGGTGGCGTCGGGCGGGCGTACTGTACCGTATTAATCTTCGCAGCCGTCGACCTACGCCGCGCCCCTGCGCTCCTGGTACTTCGATCTAAGGAACCCCGCCATGGGGGCGAGGTTTTCCCGATTTTTCTCAATTTTTCCCTACTTTTTCTCTGCATGCATTATGCAGGGTGGTACCGGCTTCGAAATTTATCGATAGCAAAATAAAAGTAATGTGCAGTCTACGCCGCTTTGGACGGCCGCCTTTACAGGATGTTTTTGTTAAAAAGAAATACTAATGCGGATTGTGAAATGTGATAATTGGACTTTTTCATTATTCAAAGGTGAGAGGCAATTTCCTTGCCGGCCTGGCCGCGGCCGCCCACAATGGCGCGGAATCACGTGTCAATAAAGAATCTCGCCTGCGTTTATTTTTCATTTCAGCAGGAAACGAGGAAATTACGAGCGAGTAAAAAATACGTCTCGATCTTCGCCGGCAAAAAATCCGCCGAAAAGGAAGCGAGCGACCATTAGGGTATTATCGGGGAAAAAAGGGCGGAGGGGAAAAAATCAGAAAAAAATTGCTCGCCACCCTTTCCTTTTCGTGAGCGTCGCCTGTGCCCCCCCAGCCTTACATTAGACCGTACCCGACGGCCATGTATGGGGGGGAGGGAATTACATAAACGGCCAGGTGAATTTGGAAAATTAAAGTTGGTACACTACTGCGTTAGCTGGAGTGGTCGGTTATTACATTTGTAGCGGGGCAGGGTCCGCAAGTTTTTGGCGCTAATTGTCTGAATGTATTTCGGTAAAAACAAGGCGCGTCACGGCGCAAACAAGCAGCAATTTACTCACCGCTGTACAGTGGAAAGTTTTACGGTTAGGGATTCACGCAATTTCATTAGGATATCTAAAAAAGTTACTTCATTTATTCATACAGTGGGTCCATTCCAGCTTAAAAGTTACATATAATTTAGAAAAGAAACGTGATCTCATATCTAAAATTATATTGTAGTTGTAGGCTTCGCTTTTCCACCTCAACCCTAAAAACTAGAAGCCACAACCAGGGCGGCAGCCGAGCCGAGGAGCCACTATCAAAAGAGCCCAAAGGGACGAGTGCGTCAACGCGTCAATATCAAAATAATTCATGTGTGACAATAATTAAGAGGTTTCCTCCCTTCGGGTGGCGGGTACCAGGGGCACAGAGGTGGCAGGGGGGCGGCCCTCGCTTATGACTCGATAGGTGCCTCCGGTCGCGGTCGGATCCCGTGGAAATGTATTTTGTGTGATTCGATATTTTCCTCCTTTTGTCTGCTTTCCCGATACGGTTTTGGGATTTCTGTCAGCTAAATTCTGAATAACATCTCTTATGGAATTCCGTCAATGGCTCGGCTACTGCTGTGCTAGACGATACAGGATACAACTGTCCTGTGGGTCTGTGACATCGACATGGACAAGTCCCAATAATTTTTTCTGTCGAAATATATCATTCCAATTCGTACAAGTGATTTTCTTATCATAAACATGCTTTTTACCTAGCCAAGACGAAGACAAAATCAAGTAATCCATAGACTACTATTATATTTATGTAATGTCGTACAATGTATAAAACTAACATAACTACTACTGTATATGTAAAAGTAACCCACTGTGCAACCAGCAATATAAAATGCGTACAAACATAAAACAAACCACAAATAAATCGAATGCTCGCAATACAAACGTATGAAATTATTAATATATTCATTATTATGCAATCAGGACGCATTGTCTCACTAATGTACTTTATTACGTACATCCGGCGCGCTCGTGCCCCCTATCTGAATTTCTAGGAATCATTTGCTTCAAAGACAACCCCCAGGCGATTCTGCTACCCTAGTCTATTTATATGCACTCTCTGCATATTTTTTGCTATCGATTTTTTGCTCCGGGCATTAGGTATCGTAAGCAGAATGATCTGGATACGAAAATAGGATAGAATAGGTGCACAAAAGAAGGTTTCCCCGAGTGACGTATGGCGTAGCAACTGTACTTTATATACGTCCGGCGCAATCTGGGCAGTCAGAGACTGAAGCTCCTGACACCACGGTGATAAAACCAAGACAAAAACAAGAGTAGAGAAGAGTAGTAAAAAGATTAGGAGTTAGCACAAAAACGAATCAAGAGAGCTGTTTAAAACGGTAGGCATCGTGCCAATCTCATGTTAAATACTCTATAAACCTGTGTCTTTCAAAGAAATATGTACAATAAAGATATTATAATTATGCACCTAATTGGAATAAATATAAGCAAAAAATTGGATGAACTAACCTAAGCTTCAGAAAATAAAATGTTTTATGAATTTACATGTTGTACTTTTGAACCATCTAACTAACCAATGCGACTAACCAATTCGACCAAAATGCTGTGAATTGGATGAGAAGAGAAAATTCGCTATTTACTACGTATACCAGTCCGAGCTAACTAATCCATTCTATTACGATTGTACAAAAACAGTTGAAACAAAAGAACGAGCGACTATCAACTTCCAAATCGCCGTGAGTTGAAAAAAGAACGCAAGCTCGACTGAATGACGTGTGAACGGGCCAATCAAAAACGAGAAAAAGAAAAAAACGGCCAAGTACGAACCCGGCTTTTGTTATTATTTTAAGAGTCACTTGTTTATTTAAAATTGGCGACTGTGGGCCAAATTATGAAAAATCTGCTCATTCTGATCAAGTGTTGAACACTGAATTTTAGGTTTTGAGTTTTACTTAATTAAAATAAAGATGACCGATCCAAATATCTGCGGAAAATAAATTCAAAACTCGTGGTGCCTTTTACACAAATGGCACTAAAGGGATCTTTTTTGTTACGGATCTCTAAAAACGTTATATTCTTTTTCCAACTATTCTAGTCAATGCGATGGTCAGTCAGGTCCTGCCATGTTATTTTTTCCAACGTTTGGTTAAAGTTTTATAAGGGGGATTTCTTTAACAATTTATTTTCTATATTGTTACGGTTCGTCCTAATACCAAGTTGCTAGGGAGACCTTAATTTGCCATGCCCGTAAAGCGACTTAATTAAGTAATTTAAATACACATATTATTTTTCTGATTAAATTAAAAAGAAATGAAATAAAACATAAAATTAAAAATGTCTTATATATTTGTTCAATAAAGAATTCAATAATAATACGTATAGCAGCTAGGTAATCAATAATAATAAATAAATCGATCCTGAAAACTGCTACGAATTGCTACGCCGCGCCGTAGCAATTTCGTCGTAGCCTCGTAGTATGGCGTAGGGCCCACATTTTCAAATTTAACGACTAAAACAGAATTTTTAAAAGCGCACTCTATTTCTCACTGTATTTTAATATTAATAGTATTAATACAGAAAAATATAGGTAGTAAATAAAGCATTGTTATATTGTTATAAAATAATCTTGCAGCCATGTATCATCAAAATCGGTCCAGCAGCACAAGACAAAACTTCAACTGTAATTCATCACAATTCATAACTTGCTCGCTTTTATTAACCTCGCGTTATGTTTATACAATTACAAAATGTAAATTACTAGCACCTGTCAGGTCGAGCACCCTGTGTTTAGTGCCACCCTGTATACGCCGCGACCCTGTCAGATTATACGGGGCTGAGTTTTGCGAACGGTTCCCGGGGGTACCCCGGGCAAAGAGCGTACCTACGAGCGTCCATGTGAGAAGGTATACGCTCTTAGATATGGCATTTTAAGGTAAGCGGCCACCTTTTGGTATTGTACGCAACGGACTTTGTAGAGAAATTCACACAAGCACTTCCTATTTCATGGGCATTGCCGACGCCATTTTTCCATACATTTATGAATATTCGTTTGGTACGATACGTACGATACGGATAGTTGGACAAAGGTAAGCCTTTATAGTGATGCAGAGGCGTGTAGTGACGATGATGTGAAAGAGTACTATATACTCAATACAGTTACGAATCTTTAATAAAATTGATATTTTGAGTTTCGCGTTGCCCTAGAAAGTATTCCTGTGAGGATTCAGTCTAGACGAAAGAAATTATCAAATTAAACTCATTACGTCCTTACTTGTTTTTGGAATCATTACTACAGTGTATGTATTTTAGCAGCTATCTTGTCGTGTATTATGTCATATCCATATTATTTCGCAAATCTGAGTGTTCTTTTGCGCCTATGGGCGTACCCCCCTCCGGCGCGGGGGGTAGACTGATCTAGTAATGATTTACGTGCTCTAAAACATTTATTGGGGTTTCTCTAATGTGGGGTAGACCTACTTTTTGCCTAAAACCCTCCTAAAACACCGACCGCCTAACAAATTCTCTATTAAATGTTGCTAGCTTTTACACACACGGACTAGAGAAGGATCAGCCTTTTAAAAATGATTTATTTAGCGAAAGGAAAACCTAGGAATTTCAGCGCGCTCGGGTTTCTTTTACGTTTTTGCTTTTATATTTTTCTTGAAATTCTCACGGGTTTAAAAACGAAATGGCACGCATTCGCTCCTGCTAACTTTAGCGCAAATTCCAAGCTAAAGCTGCAGGACTCTCCTTACAAATAAACGCTAGAACGGAGGCCCTTGCAGGGGGGGCCGCCTACAGTGCCCCCCCGTTGTCATTTACCCTACTTACAACCCGGCGCGAGCTACCAGGCGAGCATACTGCCAACAGAGAATTTTAACGGAATTAGTCGGGAGCCCGCCGCCTGCAGGGCGCCGTAGTTAATTCTACATGTGCCTACTCCTGCTAAGTAGCTCCCGCCCACCTCCTCGCTAGTTCTGACGCCCTGGTGGCTGGCAAGCAACAACTCCAAACACGCAATGGCGTAAAAACAGGAAAATCAGACCGAAATCTAGCTAGTTGCTACGGAAAATTATTTACTTACTTGCTCTAATTAATGTAAGCAAATGTTTGAACTAATTCCGTTCCTAACCTCGGTCAGGTTAAATTAATCATTCCACGAATGTACCGTGATTTTAACAGGTTTCCTTTTTGTGTTCAAGAGCAATAAACTGAACTGCTCCGGTTTCTCAAACGGCTAAATGTTAAGTTAACTTTCGTTCCAGTGCCGGTGATAAAATGTACAGAAAAGTTGGCAATTTCATCATAAGAATATACAACTACTTATGTACATTACAAAAGAAAGTACAAGTACTAGAATAAGACCTATGTAACTATAGTTTAAGAATGATTTGTATTGTGTACTGTTTGTATTACTTTACCAATAAATAAATAAAAGAAAAACTTAGATAATAGGATATTCAACTTTCAGCTTCAAACCTTAACCTAACAACACAATTCTCTCAACCGAAATACACACATAATTTAGGTGCAGTAGCAAAAGTAACCTCTGGCAGTGTCCTGTTCGCCCGGTCCGATTGATTCATACGTCGACAAAGGCAGGCGTCGTCAACCCGTAATCGGGCTCGCATCTTTTCTAACTCATTTTTCTCGAGGGGGGCCGCGGGCCGCACTTTCATCAAGCGGGGGCCGTCACGCCGGTATTAGACAAGACACAAAAACGGGCGCCCCGGGTGCAAGGACGTAAGTGAGAATTCTGTTGTCAGGCCATTTAATGTTTGGTTGGTAGTTTTTCGTTTTTTGCCGCAATAAATTGGGATGATTTAGGCTTGATGTGAATGGGTTTGAGGGTGTGTAACTCTGAGGTTTATTTTCTCAATTTTGGTATGTTTATAAAGTTATGAATGAATAATAAATTATACACATTGAATGATGATGAAAAATACGCAGCGAAATATGTAAATATGCCCAAGTGCATTTTACTTATTCAATATAGCGGCTCGCACCTGAGTACAAAATGTACTGCGAAAAGTCGACAGCTAACGAGGTACCGACTCACAGCTCACAGTTACTAAAAATATTTATGAGACACATTCGATTATAAATTAACCAAATTAAGTAGCAACGCCAATCGAGGTACTATGTAATCTATGTATATTGATTTGCTCTCTCAACTAGATTAATTTTTTCAAATCGTATAAACTATAATTATACAATTAATTATACCACACAATCATTCACCAACAAAGCTAACTTCAAGCATTCTCACAAAACAGACTTTAAAAAATTCCCAAAAACTACATCCGCAAATTTCACACCCTTTCTTTTCCCCGAGCATCGCAGCAAGGGTCAGTCCTAGACCGTCCATAAGAGGGTACCGTCCCAACCCCCGAAAGGGCCGCTGCCCCCACAGCACAGCGACTTGTAAGATTGATTGGGGCTCCTTTTGCCCCATTGCGCCCCCTAGGGGGTGGGTCACCCCCCCTTTTTTCTCGGCGCTGTTAATATCACAACAGGCGGTTATATTTCGCCCCCGCCACTCGTGTGGACTCTTTGATGGCGTAGATTAGAAGTTTTGTCCCTCGTCTATGGTTATGAGATGACGTTTGTTTGCTAGGTTGCTAGAGAGAGAATGGACAGTCGTTTTTGGTAATATTATTATTTGGTGAAGTAATTATTTACAGTTATTATTACGTGGAGTTGGTGGTGATAATTAATAGACACTTCTAGTCAGAATACTGATAAACTTGATGTTATGTTAATAAAAAGTATAATAACATTAGTAACTTTTAAGATTTAAAATAGGAATTAATAGGTACTTATCTAGGTTTAATTTTTAACTTTTGAATTCATTATCATTTACAACACAATACAGAACCCGTAACAAAGCCATTACAATTACACTGTTATTTAAATAAAACTAATGACTTTAAACTCACTGAATCTTCCAACCCTCAAAAACAGATTACACCCTCTTAAAATTCATTGGATTTCTATTAAAATTTATACGCGTGCATTTGTTTTTGACCTTGAACTGTGACATAATTAAGTTTCTTCCCCTTGTGAATTGATTTTATTCGTTTTTGTAAGCAGAGGGTCTTTTAGACCCACACGCTAAACTGAGGGTTAAAATCGCGTACTATTTTGCCACTTATTCTAATAAGCTTAAGGTATTCGTATTCATTTGTTGCAATGTTTTGTATTTTTTTAGTACTTTAATGGTACGGCTGGTTTTATAACATGTGTAATGTACAATATTTAGGTCGTCTCGACAGTTAGTAAAAGTAAAGAAGTAAAAATGAATTCATTAATGTCTATCAGCCTAACTTACGTAAGGAAAAATAATCTTTGTGAAAAATTATGTTACGAGTGCAAGCCCTCTCTACAACATATTTCGTCATACCCATATTCAAAGGAACTGTATTGTGATTGCTTCATTATTCATTTAGTGCTGACTAGTAAATTCCAAAAGTTCCGTGGGACAGTTTTCAGTGTTGAAGGTGTCTTTGTGCTCCAATCGCGGTAGCCGAAGGTCAATCCTCTGATCATCGAGATCAGATAGTTATAATTAGTTTTAATCACTTCTATGTAATCATTTAATAATAATTAAATATCTCAAAAATCAATTTGAGTTTTTAAAAACCCTCTTCGGCGTCCAGTTATCGTAATTGGCGCAGTCGACGGAGAGGTAGTCGAGTCAGTGAATCCAACTTCGATCTACTGATAGCAGCATCGCCGCCGCGTTGACTATCTCTACGAACCTACAAGTGTCGCCGACAGAGGACCCACCCGCGTCTTCATCCGAACCTCGATGAGCCCAGGCGCTATGCAGAATCATCTGTTAATGTGAGTAGCACAATATTCCTATTAGTTGCTATTCCCATTCCCTACCCAGTAAGATCCTATTTTTAACTAGTAGTAAATTAAAGTAGTAAAAATTTTTCACCCAAGGAGTAATAAGGGTTCCAAACCCAGTACAACTAGCCTTCGACAATCTTTTAGATTTCATAAACACCTATTAGATCAATTAGAAGAGTTAGAAGAAGACTCAGAGATGGAGAGTAGAACACCCTCCAGTACTCCGAGTGTAATATCAGAAGGACGTCCTAGCAACATGCACGACGTCACAGACCAAATTTGGAGAGCTCTTAGGTTAGTTCCTGAATTTAATGGTAACACTAACGTGCTGGTCAGATTTTTAGACATTTGCGATCAACTGATCTTAAATTATATGAACCCAGCCCCTGGAAATGAACTTACTAACTCAGCCCTTTTGAATGGTATCCTAAATAAAATCACGGGACCCGCTGCTGGAATGCTAGCAACAAATGGCATTCCCAGGGACTGGAATGGCATAAGAAATGCCCTCATTAATAGTTTTTCGGATCACAGAGACGAAACAGCATTATATACCGACTTATCTATGTTAACCCAAAAATCTGACACCCCCCAAGTATACTATGAGCGTGTACAAAATCTACTAAGTACCATCATGACCTATGTAGAACTGCATGAATCCGTTTCAACAACTGTCGAAGCTAAGCGCGAACTATATAAAAAACTAGCGCTACAAACCTATATTCGTGGATTAAGCGAGCCACTTGGTTCTCGCATTCGTTGCATGCGTCCTGATTCACTCGAAAAAGCATTAGAATTTGCCCAAGAAGAATTAAATGTCATGTACTTGCAAAGTAAAAATAATTATGGCACCAATCCTAGGAAACAATCTATGTACAACTCGCAAGACAATTTCCCCAGTGCAAATCAATTATTTAATCACCCGTTTAAAGGACAATTTAGGCCCAATATCATGGTACCAATGCAGAATATTAATTCTAACTTTTCACCAAAATTTAACCAGCAACAACAACCACAAGTGTCGAATTTCAGACCACCTTTTCAGGGTATTTCTAGGACACAGCAAATGATGAAAGCATTACCCCGATCTAACATGAGCACAGGGTTTAAGATTCCCCCCCGCCCTAACATGCCCCAACCCATTTACAGCGTTCAACAGCAATACCCTAGGCCTATGAGTGGCGTGGCTCACCCACCCGCCCGTACGCTGCCTCCTACACCGCAGTACCGTCAGCAGCAGCAGCTTAATGTTAATGAAACATGTGACCCTTATTTCAGCGACTTCGACTATGCTACAGACAATTACTATGAATACTGTCCAGAAACTTACATAACTGACTATAACTATGACCAAAACTTAGTTACTATTAGCGAACCACAGACTGAAAATTTTACCCAAAACGAGGACGAAAATTTTTGCAAGGACCAGTTGAATACGGCCCCAGAATAGAACTTAATTCACAGAATAAGCGTAACTTACCGTACATCCAAATCAATAACCCACCATTAAAATTATTGATCGATACAGGCGCGAATCAATCTTTCATCAGCCCCGAAGCAGTACAAAGCTTTTTTGCTGACATTACCCCCGATTATGATCCGTTCACAGTGACCAACATTCACGCGACAACCCAAAATCATTATTCTATAACCATCCCATGTTTTTCGGAAATCAAAGACGAAAAACCAATCAAACTCTATATCTATCGATTTCATGAGTACTTTGATGGATTGATTGGATGCGACCTGCTGGAACAGTGGCATTCAAAAATTGACCTTAAGTCCCGATCACTAAAGACTGAATATACAGAAAATCCCATTTACATGTATCAATCAGGACAAAGTACTAACTTACTTGAAGTTATCATACCCGCACAGTCCACCCAACTAATACATGTGCCGATTGACATTTCTGAAGGAGACGTTTCTATTGACGGACAAACGATTAGTGGTTGTAATATCATAGATTGCTTGTCTACTGCCAAAAATAGTCATGCTCTAATAGAAATTTCCAACCCGACCCACAATGACCAAATTTTCACCCTAAGCGAACCAATGCGCGCACATATATTTAGCGAACAGACTATGCCATGCACTTATTATAACAATGGCAAGACCGAGCGATTCCAAGAAGTCCTATCGCGGTTGCGCACCGACCATTTGAACCCAGAGGAGAAAGCCAACTTATTATCATTATGTAATGAGTACTCTGACATTTTTTATTTAGAAAACGAGCCTTTGACTTTTACCAACCAAATCAAACACAAAATTATCACAAAAGACGAAATCCCGGTACATAGCAAAACCTATAGGTACCCTTACATTCATAGGGAGGAAGTTAAGAATCAGATAGACAAAATGCTTAGCCAAGGCATAATTAGGCCCTCATCATCTGCTTGGAATGCACCAATATGGATCGTACCCAAGAAAGCCGATGCATCTGGCAAAATAAAGCACAGATTAGTAGTTGACTTTAGGAAGCTCAACGAAAAGACCGTGGATGATAAGTACCCCATCCCTAATATCTCAGACATCTTAGATAAGCTAGGAAGATGTAACTATTTTTCTAGCATAGATCTTTGTAGTGGATTTTACCAAGTTGAAATGGATCCAGCCGACATCCACAAGACTGGATTCAGCGTAGCCGACGGCCATGGGCACTACGAATTTCTCCGTATGCCCATGGGTCTTAAGAACAGCCCTTCCACATTCCAAAGAGTGATGGACAACATCCTCAGAGGCCTCCAGAATGTGATTTGTGTAGTTTACTTGGATGACATATTAGTCTTCAGTACTTCACTGCAAGAACACGTAGTTAACCTCGGAAAAGTATTTGACAGACTCAGACAATCTAACTTCAAAATTCAAATGGACAAGTCCGAATTTTTAAAACGCGAGACCCCATATTTAGGACATGTGATTACACCCGAGGGAGTGAAACCCAACCCAGAGAAAATTTCGGCAATAACTAAATATCCCATCCCCAGGACCCCTAGACAAATAAAAGGTTTTCTCGGGCTATTAGGATACTATAGGCGTTTTATCCCCGACTTCGCTCGTCTAACCAAACCGCTAACTGCTTGTTTAAAAAAAGGCGCGAAAATTAATTTGTCACCCGACTACGTAAAGTGTTTCGAACACTGTAAAACTTTACTGACTAATGATCCCGTACTTATCTACCCAGACTTTAGTAAAGAGTTTCTATTAACCACCGACGCCAGTAACGTGGCCCTAGGAGCGATTTTGTCGCAGGGACCAATTGGGTCTGACCGACCAATAGCTTATGCGTCAAGAACGCTTAACGATAGTGAGCTTAACTACTCCACTATCGAAAAGGAACTCCTCGCTATTGTGTGGGCCGTTAAATACTTTCGGCCCTACCTTTTTGGCAGAAAATTTAAAATAATCACCGACCATAAGCCGTTGCAGTGGCTTATGAATCTTAAAGAGCCCAATCCACGCCTTACTAGATGGCGACTCAGCTTATCAGCCTATGACTATACTATTATATATAAAAAAGGCAAAAATAATACGAACGCTGATGCACTATCTCGGATCGAAATTAATAATAATGAATTAGAGTCAGTAGTTGTGAACATAAGCTCTAGTTCATCATCCAGACGATCATCCCTTACCTTGTCCGCCCCAGATGAAAGACCATTGCGGAGTCAATCTTCAACTGATACCGCCCCCAGTCAAAACCTAATTTTCGATGACGACTTACAGAATGACTTACCCGTAACTACAGCTCACACTAGTGTAGAAGATCCCATTTTAGAAATACCTTCTACTGATGACCCCCTGAATAAATTCAAAAGACAAATTCACATTAAAATTGTCAATAAAATCAATAAAGCGAAACCAAAAACCTCAAAACCATTCGATAATTTTCAAAAAACACTAATAGAAGTCAGCGAGAATTCATTCGAAAATGACATAATTTCAGTGGCAAAAAATCACATTGACCCCAAATTCAAGACAGCAATCCTGGTAGAACCGTTAGATAAAATGTATACTATCGTCCCGATTTTACAAAAAACTATACAGAGTCCATCCCTTAACCTCGTCCTAGTTAAAAGAGAACTACAAGATATAACCGACTACTTAGTACAACAGGACATCATATCTAAGTACCACACAGGAAAAACCAACCACCGTGGCATAAATGAAACACACCTCTCTTTATCTCAAAGATATTTCTGGCCAAAGTTAAAAGAGAGTGTCACAAAATTTATTAATGAATGTTCAATATGTGGACGAGCAAAGTACGATCGTGCACCCCCGCGTCAGGAATTTCAGATTGTTCCCCCGCCCTCGAAGCCATTTCAAATGATCCACATGGATGTGTTAACTATTGAGCACGAAAAATACTTAACCATAATCGATACATTTTCAAAATACGCCCAAGCGTACCGGTTACCAGATTGTACCGCCCCGAACATAGTAAAAGCTCTTATCTTATTCAGTAGTCATCACGGTTTTCCCCTTACTTGCACAACAGACAACGGAACTGAATTTAATAATCAAGTCGTAAGCGAATTCCTCAAACTGCACAAGATACACCACCACACCACAGCAGCACACGCCCCAAACGAAAACGGCGCCATAGAACGTTTTCACAGTACACTGCTTGAACACCTGAGATTACTAAGATTACAATACCGAAACGAGCCCGTGTCGAACCTCATCCCAATAGCACTAATAGCGTATAATAGTTCAACACATAGTTTGACCAAAGCTAGACCATTCGAATTAATAACTGGACATTACGATCCTAGAGACCCCACTGACTTAGATTTGAACCTAAGATTATACCAACAGTACATACAAGATCACCGTCGAGCAATGGAAACAGTATATGGTGTCATTCATGAGTCTTCACTGTCAAACCGCGAGTCCTTAATGACACAGCGTAACATTAGCCGTGAACCTGTAGTAGACTATAACGTCAACCAGGAGATATATATTCGAAACCCTGCCGCACAGCGACAAAAGCTCGCCCCGCGATACACTCACGATAAAGTTGTAACAAACTTACCTATACACATCTATACATCAAAAAAGCGCGGACGCATCGCTAAAGCTAGAATTAAAAGGCCTAATAAAACTCAATTGTTACAGACCGATAATGACCCTAATGGTGGTCCAAGCACAAGCCGACCGTCCACAAGCAACCAACATCCGACTTGACAGTTTAGCTGACAGCCCTGGACTACTACCCTTCAGACTTGGCCCCACTAAAATTATTTCCCACTACCACACATTCCTTGAAGAGATAGACCTTGAAAAAATAGATCAACAAATAGATCTTATAAAACTTCAACTTACTGACTTAGCTAACAGGATTCCAAATCAGCACTTCCTATCTTTTAAATACATTATCTTTCACCTAACTAATAGACTAAACGAAATTTCAACTAAAATCAGCTCTTTTGAACCCATTCGAGTTAAACGCGGTTTATTTAACCCGTTAGGCACCTTTATAAAAAGTATATCCGGAAACCTAGATAACAATGACGCTCTGAGATTCGAAAATGCACTCAAAATTCTGCAGAATAATGAAAATTTACTGTCTGAAAGTTTGTCTCAGCACATTAGTCTATATAAGGAACTATCCTTACAGCAAAGTCAGGTATTGAATAACATAAGTAGTAATCAGCGAACATTAGAAAAGGCTATCAGTTACATAGTTAATGTCACTAGTACTGATAAGGACCTTTCAATAAAATATATGCAGCTGTCGCAACTGTTCACGATATTAAGCTATAATATTCAAAAGCTTTCCGACGAAATTAGTAGAATAGAAAATATATTAGCATTTAGCCGCACTAAATCCATTCATCATTCTTTACTATCTAGCAAAGATCTTAAAGGAATTTTGAAAAAATTAAAACAGTTATATACTTCAGATAATATTTTAAGCTTAGATATTAGGTATTACTATGATTTAATTAGCTTAGGATACTATTTCATAGAGAAAAAAATAGTTATAGTATTAAAGTTTCCTTTAGTTTTACTGCCCACGTATGACCTCTATAGACTCTGTCCCGTACCTAACAAATATTCCCAAATTATCCTACCCACACTCCCTTTTATGGCAACTAATTCCAAGGAATTTGTCTACATGGAGGCTGAATGCCAGAAAGTCGCTACGTGGTACATCTGCAATCATAAAGCGCGGATCCAGAACAAGGAACATCGAGATTGCGCCTATGACCTCATCTACCAACAGGAGATAGAAGGAACGTGCCACCCCACGCCTATCTCTCTGTACAAGGAAGCTCTACTGGAGCTAGATAGTCAACACTATATCATGTCATTCCCGAAACCAACTAAGGTGCAACTCGAATGCGGTCAAGAAGAGCATCGACTATTAGAAGGCAGTTTCCTAGCTACAATTCCACATAATTGCTATATAAAATCCCCAGAATTCACAGCTTACAACATCGAAAATAAAGTTCTTGGATATGCCGTTGAAATCACCGCTTCCCAGAAATTGCCGGAGTCATCAAAATCACGAGTTCGCTATAACTTTACAACAATCGACTTGAATAAATTGCACAACATCCAACAACAAATTATGACAGAATCGCCAGCGAAACTCGATACTGCTGATGTGAGTTCACTGTATCACACCACTATACCTGTGTACATCATCATACTATCCGGTGCATCTGTACTGACAATTATTATACTGATTCAACGCCGTCGAAGAAACATAAAATGGAATCCAAAGCTGCAGTCGAATGCTGAGACGAAGCTGCCCTCTTCTACGAATGAGTCCATGACGTCCCTGGAGGAAAGGAAAGCCGCGACATTTGCTGTACACGTCAGCAAATAGTCACTCGTCTAGGAGGGGAGGTGTTACGAGTGCAAGCCCTCTCTACAACATATTTCGTCATACCCATATTCAAAGGAACTGTATTGTGATTGCTTCATTATTCATTTAGTGCTGACTAGTAAATTCCAAAAGTTCCGTGGGACAGTTTTCAGTGTTGAAGGTGTCTTTGTGCTCCAATCGCGGTAGCCGAAGGTCAATCCTCTGATCATCGAGATCAGATAGTTATAATTAGTTTTAATCACTTCTATGTAATCATTTAATAATAATTAAATATCTCAAAAATCAATTTGAGTTTTTAAAAACCCTCTTCGGCGTCCAGTTATCGTAATTATTATATAAATATAATTGTTATTATTCTTGCTTTAAAATAAAAATATATGAATGCCTCTAGGAAAGTACAGAGTTATTGGTCACATTCATATAATCCAAAAATGAATAAAATGTAGAGTTGTGCCACTCCACTTATTTATTTTATTTTATTTATTAACAGAAATCCACAGCATCTTAATTAACATAGTTTGCTAACATTGTTTATAAATAAGGCCATTAATGGATTTTACTATGTTAACTTAATATATAGTAATTTATTAGAACTAGAACTTAAACTAGGTAATTATTCAGGTTACAAAAGCAGACATGTTTTGTGTGTGTGTGTGTGTGTGTGTGTGTGTGTGTGTGTGTGTGTGTGTGTGTGTGTGTGTGTGTGTGTGTGTGTGTGTGTGTGTGTGTGTGTGTGTGTGTGTGTGTGTGTGTGTGTGTGTGTGTGTGTGTGTGTGTGTGTGTGTGTGTGAGTGTGTGTGTGTCATTATTAATAAAAGTGAATTATTAGGTAGGTACATCCTTCCTTAAATAGGCTTATAAAATTTAATACAGCATGTCTTGTATAATCATTTAACTACATGGAGGTGATCACACCTTCACAGTTTCAGATTGCAGCTATGTACCTCGTCAAATAACAAATAACCACAAATAATAAAACTCCACAAAACACCAGCACAAACCTTTAAACAAACAGAACTAGGAAAAACATTCCTAGCCGTAAGTTTCAGAACATTTCAGCAAATCATAACCCGTGGGTACAAAGGATGTTTGCTCAAAGCCGTGGGTCCGTCAGACCGCCGTTTTAACCCCCAAACCCTATCCTGGTTAAACTTTCATTTGGGATCGGGGACCGTTGCCAATTCCCACTTATGATATTGTACCGAGGCATGCCTGAAGTATTTTCATAACATTTCGCGCGTCGGTCAAAAGTTTCTAGTCCGAAAGGGCTGAACTCAATAACAGCAATAGGTTTTTTTTTACATGTATGTGTTTACTATTTCAATTCAGTGCTTTAGTAAAATTATTAAGTAAGTATACCTAAAATTCATAATGGGAAAAATTACATTCGTTACAGTATTTAAGTAACCTGAAATGTTTAAAAATACCTAAGGTTCTACAGAATATTGAAATTATTCTGACAATATTTTATGAACAAATATCTATCTATCTAGCATTTTTCTAACACTCAGTATTACAATAACTACCGTCGTATAAAAACTAAAACTCACCTTATTCTCCAAATCCAGCCGTTCTTGAAACGCCAAACTTCTCATATGCTTCAAATATGCCGTCGTAATAGGAACACTGTAGTCGACCTCCTCGCCGCCATAGTAGACCCCCTCGGGCCGCCACGGCCGAGGAAACCGGCCGAGACCGCTGCAGTAATCCCCCCCAAGCAATAGCTTCTTCCTAGGAGGCGACCTGGACTTCGGAGGGTCTTTTGACGTCAAATTGGCAACGTCCAACGGGTTATACTTCTTCTTCCCTTCAGTCTTTGTCTCTTTATCTTCTCCGCTCTCTGAGCTCCTGGTACTTTTGTCGTCGAACTCTTCTTTGATTATCACTTCTTTTTTAGTCAGTAGGGGTAGGGGGGAGTCTGCCTTGACGTCTTCCACATCGATGAGGCTGTCATCAGCCTTGTCGATCTCAGGGTCAGACCGAACTGGCTCTTCTTCTCTAAACGCCGGTTCTATTGGAGTATTACTACCGAATACAGGAGCCGCATCAAACCCTTTCTTCGGAGTCAATTCAATATACGTAGGTTCATCATCAGCGTCAGTTGTTTTGGGGCTTGCTATTTTCTTGAGCGGTTGTAGGTCGGTGTAGTCGAATTTCGGTTCGAAGGAGTAGTTTTGGGCAGCGTCGATTTCTGACTCCCAGTTTCTGGAGTAGTCTTGTGGGCAGTGCGGGAGGAAGGGCAGGTAAGGGTGCCGTGTCGGGGAGGGCGAGGGGGTGGGTAAAGGGGGAGGGGAGGCGCTGCGCGGGCGCCGGGCGCACTCCGCGCAGCCTGTCAGGAAGCGGGTCACGGCTTCTCTTGGCAGGAAGGCGTAGGTCTCCGTTATCTGTGGAAGACGAAATGGGATGATTAGTTTTGAAAACAAAATGTTACATAGTGTAATGTAAAGGCTCCCATTCACAGGTCTCAGCTCGCGGTGCGTGTAGTGATGGTTAGCTTAACATATTATGTTTACACCAGCGAGCGAAGAACTGAATCCTGAGTCGCCAGCACAAGCTTCGATCCTCCGTTAACGTTGCGTATCGTCAACTGTCACTGTCAAAATGTAAGGCAAAGTTAGTTCCAAAAGTGACATTTATTTTTTCCATGTGTTAGGTGGAATTTCACCAAACGCTAAACGTATTTACTGCCAGTTTCTATAACTCTATCTATCTATAGCTGGTCATTATGTCAAAATCGTATGAAAGTAACTACCAGTTATGGATAGATAGAGTTATAGAAACCGGCAGTTAGTAGCCTGTCATACGGCTGTCAGTACAAAATGTATTTAAAATTTGATTAAAATACGTTTAGCGTTTGATAAAAGTGACCCTTCGTGTAGATTCGAAAATAGTATCGAATCCTATGCTCGCTGCACTGTTGCGTATTGGCTGCACGAATGCTCGCTGTGTAACATTACTACATAGGTACATGCTACATACATACATTGGTCAGTTAAGCTCGTCTCATTTGTGCATTGAGTATGAATGGTCTGGAGACGAAATAGGCAGACGTTCCCTTCTGGCGGGGTGGTAGGCCAGAAAGGCCCACCGATTTATAAAAACTAGTTGCAGTCTCAATTTTCACTAGACTCAATCTAGTTGGCAGAGCGTTCGTTTCATAGAAAATGATTTGTTTACATTCTAAAATGACAGCTTCAATTCATAGAATATCCGGATTCCGGATTTGATCACAGATTTGGTCATGGTTTATTGTTATTAGCTGTTTCCTGTTGTTATGTAGATATGTATTAATCGACAAAAAAAGGTCATAGTTGGAAAGCGTCCGTAGTCGAATTGGCTTCAGTAATCGTAACTGATCACTGAGGTAAAGCAACAACTGACACGGTCAGCCATTGGTAGGTACAGCATGAGTTACCGATTTCAAATGGTTCTTTTCTTGACGTTTCCGTGCTCCGGACGGGACGTTAAGCCGTAGGTCCCGGTTGCTGCTTCGGCAGCAGTCGTTAATCCTAGACAGAGGCCGCCCGAAGGGGCGGCTTGAAAGCATCTGACCGTCGGGTTGCCCACTTACTCGACAACTTCAGTACATTGCACTCATTCAAATACGGCTCGCGACCTATCACGTGAGTATAAATGTACAGCGAAAAGCGGGTGACTTCGTTTATTAATCATTCCTAATTAAATTTAACTATACCTAATTAATTTGAAATTAGTATTTCTAACCCATGTTCTCGAATTCATCGATAACACTTATCGATAATTGTTACATCCATTGCCAAGAAAAATGAAGACACTGTGTTCATTATTAAATGTCACTTCACGTAACCCTTATTGCTGGGAATTAAAACTCATAATTATATGTCCCATGAGACATAATCATGGTAAACGGTAAAATTTCCCCCCGCAAAAATTGGCAGACTTTTTTGTATCAAGAAAGATCGCTATGACGCTTCCTGAGGGTACACCCGAGTCCGCGTTTTTCTATGCATTTGTGTTGCGTTTCTCAACTTCTCCACAAAAACCAACACTGACCTCTATCGGATAGCAGACTAAACAATATCGAAAGCAAACTAGGTACCTCCAACAACAACATACTTTACAATGTTATGTTGCGGGATGAACTGCCCTGAGTACCTAGTTCACGTAGAGGTTTAAGAGATGGCGCTGTAACGTATTTTAAGTATTTTAGCATTACAAAAGTCTCGAAAATAATTTGAAATTCTTATGATATTTGAAAATTTATTTATAATATTATGCTATTATTACCGTTCTGTAAGTTCTCTTCTGTCCAGCGTGCTTCCCCGGCCTTCCTTCGAGTTCCACGTGAACCGTGTAAATAATGTCGAAGAAGTTTTCCACTATTGCCACTTTCCTGTAGACTGGTTCTTGTACTGGTGCATTCTGAAACAAAATAAAATTACAATATAAAAACCTAATAAAACGAAGCTGTAATAAATACACGGCAAAAATATACAGGGTTTAGTAAAAAGGGTTTCACAGAAAGTTATATTTCTTAATGCTTTTAGCGCTCTCTTTGGACGAATAGCTGAACTAGCTGCTCAACTGGTTATAGTGGTGTTGCGTACGTAAGTACTTATTACTTCCATGGGTGTTGCACTGCTCAATTCATTTGCTTTAGTTCTTCTACTCGACACAAGGTGGCAGAGTATACGAGAATTTGGTTAGACTGAAAACTTAAAACGGTACAAGGCTAAAGTTGTTGCCATTTACTTATCATAATTAATTGTTAGGTACATGTACAATGTGAATTGTACATTAAGAAGCTAGCAAACACATATAAATATATTCCTTCTTCAAATCAAATTTTAAAAATTATAAGTAGTCCTCAAATTCCATCATGATTCTTTGCCATTGATGCCACTCTATTCACCATTTCGGCTCCAAATAAAGTTTCGATGCCTCTTCCGCAACATAACATAACCCGGAGTGTTACTATTCTAAGGCCTCGTGAATGGCAACAATGTCCCGGGCGCTAGTGGGGGCGGATAGCCGGCAGGGGGCGTTAGTAGCGACCGGAGTGGGCGGACTAATGAGGGCATTAATTACTAACCCGCGGACAACAATTAGCGTGACTGGGGCGGAGACGAAACAGAGCTTAGCTAGACGGGATTACCACAAAATGTACATAATTATTATTTATTAAGAAGTTTCAAAATCCTACGGGCACATCCAATACCCACCAAGGAACCTTCCTATATCATAGACGAGTTTTGTTTGTTTTATTAAAATCCTCTTCCGAAAACAAACCATGCAATACCGCAATACCGGTATTGGTAATACCGGGATCCCGGACAAAATCCACGCTTTTTTCAATACCGGTATTGAAAGTTAATACCGGTATTGAAGTAATACCGGAATCGGTAATTTTTTAGGCTATAAATCAAACGATTAAGATATAGTTGGCCTTGTGCTCCTATATACTATGATAGTGCACTTGATTTCAACCGTTACATGCGGTTTTTGGCCTTTAAAAACCTACTAGTTGTCCATGCGTTCTAAAATTTTAACTCTAATACTCAATTGTCGTAAAAAATATGACTTAATACAGGATTTGATTGCTTTTTCTTGTTGTATTTTGCCCGATACGACCTTTAAACAAAATATATGTCATTTATAACAAGGAAGTCTAATACCGGTATTAATACCGGGATCCCGGTATTGAGTTCTAATACCGGAACTCAATACCGGTATTGAAAATATTACCGGTATTGCATGCCCTAAAACAAACCCAGAACTACCAACCACAGAAACATTTAGCCGTAGTCGCACACAGTTAAACTTTTATTCATTTAAAAATAAAACTTAAGTTACCTAGTATAAATGGATGCGGAAAAAAATAAAAGTTCTTACTTTTTTCAAAACACACACAATACATTGGTAGATTAGATAGGTGGTAAATATAGCAGAACGTTCGTAAAGCTATGATATTATGCGAATTCATAGCTGAAATTAGATTATCTGCGGCGACTCAGCGAGTGAACCCGTGTAATTAGGCGGCGCGGCGGCGGCGGCGGCCACTGGGCATGTTTCGTAATTGCTGTCCACGCCTGCTGATTTATGCCGCCTTGGTACTTTTGAGCGCTGTTCTGAAGGTAAGTTTTTTTTTTCTAAATTAAAAAAGAGCTAATTCCTAACTGATCATTTCGATAAGTTAATTATTTTTAATTAGATTTTTATAAAGTAAGTTTTTTATATTATAAGTAAGTAGGTATGTAATTTTCAACAATTTGCCTACCAAAATGAATATCATCAAATCAATAATCAATATTTTTCAAACTTCGCTATATACGGAACCGAGAGAGCCCCATGGGTTTAGCTGTAGGCGAGGCGCAAGGCGTCGCGTCGGTCGCTTCGGTAGTCGAGACCACATTAATGGCGTCTGCAATTATAGCCATGCATCGCGCCTGTGGGTAGCGCCTGTTGGGGAGTTATTTCGTGGCGTTCGTTTCTCGGTGAGGTGATTAACGATCGGAGCATTACGTATTGTTGTTTGGTTTGGGCTGATGTGGGCTGAAATTTTGTAATGTGAGTAGAGGTGGGTTCTATCCTCCTCACCTATAAAACAAGAATAACAGAGACACCCACCTTACCTCATAACGAATTCCTAACTGATACTCGCAAACTAAAAGTTCCAGAAGCAACTGAAACTAAAAACCGCATTGAGTTGATCCTGGGCCCACGTCTCGAGGCGCCAATTAGCGCGCGGCGCCATCTCGCCTCCGCGCCTTCCGAGGAACCACGACGCTCGGGCCACATCCACGCTAATATGGATAGCTCTGCGAGATTTTACGAAGATCTCGGGAATAGCGAAAACGATATTCCTGATTGTAGATATGTTTCTAGAGGAAGAATGGAGAAAATAGTCTTATTTTGTTTTATTTTCTTGAAGGTTTTTTTTTAAATAAGTAATGATTTTGATTGCTTTGTGCGTTTGATGTTGCTTTTCTGTTAATACGTTCTAGTACTTAAATAATATTTTCAGCACATTTTTATGTATTTATTGAAATTAAACACGTTGAAATGGGAGCCTTACAAGATAAGCAAATTTTGCTTCATTTATAAATAGGGAGTGTAAAATCTCGTAGCAGGCAACCCAGACGGAGACGTGCCGTTTTTAAAATAAAAATAAATTATACGAAATATTGCAGGTGGTTTGTGGTCCCTGGGCGCTTTCGGTGTTGCCTTGACGAGGCTCGGCAGCCAAATAACACTTAAATTTTACTATATTTGCTGGTTTCGGGGAAAAAGTTTGAGTTTATTTTATAGTAGGTACCTTTACACTAAGGTAAACCGCTAAATATTTATGCTACGGCTTTGGCCCGTGTTTCGTATTAAGTTTATATTAGGTTATCTCTCCAACTAATAAAAATGGTTGGTCGTCATAAGTACCAACTCGATAGACAGTACGATATTGTATGTATTTGTAGAACCCTAATATAAAAACAAAAAACAAAACGAAAAACTTCAAAGAAGCCGAACCTCAGCCGTGCCGCAGCCAACAAAATCAGGCTCGATCGATAACGCCTGCAAGCCGGCAACTAAGAAATTGCACCGCGGAGCACAACAAACTTATCGATGGGAGTACAAATGGAGCCGTCTCCAGTGCAGGACGCAACAGGTGGGACGGAAGCAGCACAAAGTTCTGCAAACACTCACGGAGATGCGCTGGAGGGTCACTCTATACTGAGGAAAAACGAACGAACGAGAGCTGTCGTGCTATCGACAACGAGATAGAGTCGTGGTTCTTGAAGCAGCGATACAAGACTTCGTTTTTCGTCAGTATAGAGTGACCCCCTGGTGTCGAGGCAGCTGAGATATTGCACTTCGTAGTGCGCCTTGATGCGACTAGATATATGGGATGACAGGGAGTTCTTTGAGTTTTCAATTAAGTTAGCTATGACTTCGGACATCAGTTGTTTTGTTTACAGGATTTTGATTATTTTTTATGTGTTATGGAGGAATACAATCCGTATAAAAAGTTTGGCAATCATAAAGATTCATAAACACGTTGCTGACTTGTCTATTGTACATACGCGCGTTTTCTATTTATTTATTAAAGTTGAAGGTATTAGTTCTGTGTTGATTATTCTTGCTCATAATCATAATACTAGTTCGAATACATAAAGAGCATAGAGGAGAATTTCTCATTTTCAATATCCTTTACACCTTAGCACAAAAGACGAAAGCCTCATACAACAGAGGCTAGACAACGTTAAACCGGGTTCCGCTCATCTGGCATAATCTTTATTAACCAAAACTCATTTCGCATAACTCGTATGGTCTAAACTTTTTTGGCCGAACCATCACTTTGCCAAGACTTATGTGGCATAAGGCTCGTTTCGTCTAAAACTCTTTAGGCACAATCTTTAAACACCTAAGTTTCGTTTGCTCAAATTTATGTTCGTCTATACCTATGTATAATCTTGTTTCTCCTAATGTTATCTTAATAAAATAATATATTAAGTATGTAGTAAATGTACAAATTGTAGTATTTTTCTCCTACATCCCGAAAATCACGATATTTTATGATCAAAAAATCGAAAGTTAACGACCAATATAATTATTACAAACCCCATGAGATCGAAACCTAAAAATAGGTGCGACGACGAGCAAAGCGAGGAGGAGCGTGTTAGGTGCACATGTTCATCAAAACCAAAGCGGAGCGCAGCGAAGCGGAGCGGAGCGTTTTCCAAACAGCGGAAACAATACAAGGCACCAGTTTGCGCTATGTAGGGAGACGCTCCGTCAAAGTTAAAGCCAAACGAATATTATTACTTTGTATAAACCTATGCCATAGCATTATTAGGCTATTCAAGATTTGGCCATACCATTATTAGGCTAAACAATGTTATGCGAAATAACTTTTTACTAAACGAGATTTATGCCATACGATTTTCGGCGTAACGAGACTTTGACCAAACGTTACTATGCAATACGAGATTAGGCAAAAAAAACTTATGCCAAAAAAGGTAGAACCCGTTAAACCAGCTCTTTCATAAAACATTAACTGCATCTATAAACTTGCGGTTTTATTATATGGGAAGCAGGCAAAATAACTTACGAGGCACATAACAACAGCCAACCATGAAACTACTTTAATATACACTTCATATGCATATCTACGAATTATTATTATGTATAATAAAAAAATGATAGTAAGTAACTGTATGCAGAAAGCTCAGTAAGTAGTAACTTACTAAGCTTTCTGCATACATAGATAGATACTTAGTACATTATCAATTTGTATAAACAAGAACAGAACTTCATTTACACAACTTATTTACTAACACATATTTTATAATATCTGAACCTTTACCTAATCAATAACATCTTAACAACACAAGCCCTAAGCCTTAAGGGGCCAAAGTTCGTAATCTGCCAAGATATAAGCCCAAGCCTCACTAATCATGTTCCAAATTTGAAATGAAGCATAAACAACACCCTTAGCCGGCTGTTCCGTGGACGGGCTGTGTCGCCGCCTGATTAACCTAAAAATCTCGGCTGTGGTCCGGCGGCCAGTAATTTGTTCTACACGGGCGCCTCTTGGGGTTGACAGGGTAGTTCCTGACTGATCATGTATGATTAGTTTAAATTTAACACACTTAGCACTGTATTATCTGTGATTGCCACACGAAAACAATTAATTAATATTGTAATCATTTAAATATAAATTTATATCAATTAAAACTGCCCAGCTGCCCACGTAACAAAGTATTAAAAAAAACATAAACTAAACCCATTTGAAATGTATCAGACATTAAAAAACAAAATCAGAATGTCAAAATCAAAGTACCGCAGCAACAAATCAGCTGACATCTCCGATCAAAGCGCGTCTGTCGGGACGGGCCCGGGTCGGCCCGGGTTTGGGGAGTAAACGGATAAGGGGGCGCCGAGGGGAACATCCGGCCCGCTCAATGATAACCGGGCGAACCGGGAGGGTTACTCTATATACTGACGAAAAACGAACGAACGAGAGCTGTCGTGCAATCGGCACGTTTAATACGAGATAGAGTCCTGGCTCGCGGAACAGTGCTACAAAACTTCGTTTTTCGTGATACAGTGACCCCCCGGATGAAAGCGGGAACGCCGCCCGCTGCCGAGTTGTTAGTAAAACTCACGTATTGCTTTGAGAGTAGGATAAAAAGCGGAAGCATCCCGCTTAAGGCGAAAAGAACAAAAGAGATTAAGTGAGTATTTATTTAAAGGTTCCATGTAGGGAACATTGTATTTGGGAGGAGGTAGGTAAATTGTGTTTTGGTTTAATGTTTGATGAAGATGCTGATTAACAGAACGACTATGGGTATTATTTATGACATGTGTGCTTTTAACCTGCCGCCCTACATGCTATGAATAAATGCGAGTATTGCTTTTTTCTCCACTGTTATATTTTTTTCAATCACTTGAGATCTTAATTGGCCCAAAGAATCCATAATTAATTAATTTAACAGGATCGTAGCCTATCACGTCCCGAGCGGTTAATCAGAGCCAAATACGGTAGAAGCATTAGCCATTCTTGCTAATGACTTATATGTATCTTGTTTTTTTGCCTGTAACATATCGTTACTATGTATTTAATGCGTGCTATTCCTAACTGATCATTTCTTGCTAATTAGACTTAAACGATATCGATTTTATTACAAACACAAAGGGTAATTTTTAGAAAAAAAATGGTTAACATTACAGAAAATTGGTATGTTCTCAGTGAATTTGCGTGGTTATTTATTGGTACATAAAAGCACGAGACGCCTACAGTGCTCTGCGGAGCTGGCTTAGAATTCGTAAGGAAATTTTCTAGGACATCTTCGGAATTTACTATGCCTAAGGAAAAACTAGTCCTTTGCCAACTTTGGTGCATTGCAGATTTCTCCAGTTTATAGTAAGTATGTGATGTCTATGTTTTGTACGTACTAATTTCTAGAGCATGTTCTTTGTAGACACACTAAAGTACATACTTATATTACTTATGTAATCATTACAAAGAAATCTATACTAGTTTGTCTACCCACATTTCACCAATTAAAACTGACTCCCAATAAACACCAAAACCAAAAACTTTGAATTTATAAATAATATATGTTAAAACTTTCTTCAAAGAAATTTAATTATTGTATAAAAGAGTTTCGTTAAATTTACCTGAGTTTTCCACCAACCAAGGGTTGGCTGAAAGAAATTGCTTTTTGGCAATAAGCCCGCCTTTGTGTACTAACTTCTTCTTAATTTGTATTTTGTCTGAGTATGTTATTTTTTAAGCATTCAATAAAGAGTCTATAAATAAAATAAAATAAATAAAAGTATATGCTCACATGCTCAGCTGTACAAAACAAACAAATTGTCGGCGTCTGTGCGATCGAGCAATATCCAGTAAGAACTTTCTGAAGCGGTCACAGGTTTTTCCACAGAGATTAGGAGCGAGAACGTTAGGTTCAATGAGGCGCCGGCACCCCCCGTCTGATAGTGTTGCTAGAGTTAAATAAAGTGGACTAATAATACTGAAACACTTAATGAGTAAACTCGTTTAGCGCTCCTTTCTACATTTTTTCCAACCATGCAATCAGTACAAACAAATACTGTGCTCACTTCGGCATTACCCAACCCTGTATTATAATATAGTTGGCTGATATCAATAAGCTCTTGTATTTAGTAGAGATTCGGGCGGGACACCAAAGTAACATTATAATTTTCATACACAGTCTTACCGAAGCATAATTTGACTCATAGATAAAATAAACACTCACGAACTTGTCACAAAAACTCACTAACCTCCACCAGTCATCAGTGCAATCTCGGTATTTATATGTCTCTACATAAACCGCATTTCGGTTCGCATTTCGTACAACATTTTGCCGGTAGCTGGCAACCCCCGCCCCCCGCCGCCGCCCGCCCCCGCCGGCGCCCGGGGCGTCGCGGCGTCGACATCGACACTTACCGCGCACGCTTTAATTTAGTAATGACGAGTACTGTTCGCGCTGAATTCATACATATTATATTGCGTACTCGAAAATACGGCTATAAAATGTATGTGCGTAGACGGGTGGCTTTTTTACTGATTATGAGGAAGTGTATTTTTCACGAGTTGATTCTTTCTTGTTACTTAGTGGGGAATCTATGGAAAGAGTGTAGTTTTCTGTGTTGGAAACCCAATAAGTTATTTTCTTTACACATGCAGGTTTAGAGGTAGGTTTGGTAGGTTTAAATTACGAGAGAAACTAATGACAATAGGTACTAACTATGCTTTTCCAAACATATCATATCAATAAATACGTCCATAACGTAACGTGATTAGTTTAAAAAAAAGAAAAAGTTAATTTCTGTCTAAATGAAATGGTGGAAGCCAATATTTGAAAGCAAATCTAATGAAACTGTTATGGTTGCGTCAGTCAGTATTGATCTTCCTCTTTACGTATCACCGGTTCGAATATTACTCTCGCACATTCCATGCAAATCACTGATTCACGCCAAAATATGATCTTTGCTCCACTCCGGTGGAACACCGCTTCAATCATTTGACACCGTGTTAACAGCGTCGCGACGACACATCAAAATGCGCAATGCCATCAGTGTACGCCTTGCCCCGCAAACCCTACAGTTCAATTTCCCACGTACGGGAGCGTATTTAAACTGGTCCTATTTACCCGACATGTTATATTCTTGTATATTAAGCGCGATACACGCGTCGTATAATCGTGCAGCTGAAAGCCCCTAATAGAGGGAAGATAGATCAAAGGTCCAATGCAGGCAATTCCAATTTTGATGTCTTCACAGTCACTGCTGGCTTTCCTGCTTATACAGTTATTTGCCTTTGTAAGTGTAACGCTGACGCCTCACATTGGATTTTTAGGTTATTTTTTAAGTGCAAGTTTGAAAATGTATCCATCCACTTCAATAATAGAAGGCTTAGCCCAGCATGGCTATTCAACATCGCATTTCTCGTGAACGGAACTGTGACGGCAAACACACCCGGGGCCGGCAAACAGAGCTGGCTCCAAAAATGTCCGCCTCGGAAATGTTTTCCGCATTTCCAAGTAATTTCATATTAATGTCTAGCCCTGCTGCTGGCCAAAAAGCGGAGTTGCGCTTTTAAAGGAATGTGAGAAATTCTAACTGTGAAGGCTGAGATGCTTGATAGGGTGGCTTTTCTTTGTTTATTCGTTAACTATAAATAGAACGATTACAATTAGTTATTACGCACATGTCATGTACATTTATTATAGGAAAAATATCCAAAATATGTCACATACATTTCAAAAACGTTATTGGCAGTCGAAAAGCGCTTCGTCAATCGAAGCGTATCGGCGGACAGTCGGCAAATAGCTCTCTGCAAACACTCGCACTCGTTCAAATGCCACCCATATGCGTGTCGCCTTTTTACATCTAGGTACGTTTCTATCTATCCTCAATAATTATCATCAAGTTTCAGAATACTTTGGAATGGGATGCAAAGAACTTCTTAAACCGAAGTACAACAGGGAAATTACCAAATTACTGTTGGCAGATACAATGAAAGAAATATAACATACATACACAGGTATACAAGGTGTTGCAAAAAGGGTATACTAAGCCGAAACCTACAGGACATAAAAGTCAAAATTACAACAAAAAAACGTACGAGAAAAAATTCACATGGCCATAGACTAAAATTAGTCTATGACATGGCCTACAAAGGTAGAGACAGAACGATTCCAAGTGCATGTTTAAATGCGACTCTAAACATTATGATCGGACGGGAACGCGCGAAGTGCCGGTCGACAGTAAACCTCGGGGCAGCGAGTGCCGCCATTAAATATGCAATCACGTGATCATGCAAACCGGGCAATACTGCTCGTTTTATAATGTCCAGGCAAGCATGGACTGTACATTAATCATATTATGTAGGTGCTTACCTAGTAATATTTTTAAGCTTTTAATCTTCTGAAAACTCATAAATGGTTCAAGATTATTTTGATAAAATCGTTTAATCCCAAAATCAATGACCGCTTCGTGCAAGAGAAGGGTAGACACAAAAAGATTGTTAAGAGAAAAGCTTAAAAAGCAAGCCAACGAGATATAATTGAGGCCTAATCCACCACAGGCAAATGTGTAAAAAGGGTGAAAATAGATCACAACCTGTAGTAACGATTATAAGTATAATCTGAATAATCTGATTACTGTGTGATTGAACCGCTTTTTACCAATATTTCACAAATCTCAAGCCCTACTAAAAGTTAAAAACAATACCTACCATTATTACAGATCTTTTTAATCTGAAACACAGGAAAAACTCTGTTATTTCCTAGTTCAGAGCAGTATTTCACCTACCTTTAGCATTAAAATTTGACCTATTTTTAAAATACTACCTATAGCTTTCTAAATAAATATTATTCTTATTCTATTCTTATTCTTATAACAAATATTCTATCAAAACACTTGACTAAAATAAACAGGCAGTGATAGTAACCGTAACGCTAAGACGATAAGATCAAAACGTTTCTAATTTACAAAAGATCAAAGATATCCCCCAAAGTAGAGACTTTCAACACAATTAAACCTCCCACTGAAAACAAGGGAACTTTTATCGATAAGTTTCCTGTTGCCGCTGGTGGCCTGGTGTGACAGCGATAATTGAATTAGGGAGGCGGCGCGCGAGCTGTGTGCTGTTCTCTTGATATCGGCTCGCTCGTTTATGGCTGCCGTGGGAGTACGGAAGTTATTTGTCTTATTTTTTATGTGTAATATACCGTTGACTGACACTGATGCAGTGTACTAAAATGTAGGGAAAAGTTTTTTTTAAAGAAAATTTCGAACAATGATAAAAGTCATGTGATGTAGCAAATCAGCATCTGTTCTTATATATTATACCTAGTATAATTTTACCCAATAAAATTATAAATTAATAATAAATTTTATATATTCATATCTGATTAATAAAACCAGGTACCTAAATAATCAGTTGTAAACAATGATCCGTTAGGAAATTATGTAGTATACAATTCATAAATTTACTTACGTTAATTATATTTTTTATGATCAGTTCATACCTCATTCTTAGCTCACCATGAAGTTAAACCAAGCTCAATCAACTCCGATAAGCTTACCTGAAAATAAAAATAAATATTTTGTTATTGAATTGTTATAAAATAATAATTATCAACGGCTAATTAAATAAGTTGGCATACAAACGCACTTATCACCTAAAATTCACCCGCAGTACGTAATTCTATAAGAAACAACGCGAGCTACTAACATTCACTAAGCAACTGTTGCCTGTCGACCCGGGAGAGAAATTATAAAGTGTTATAAATTATAAACACAGACCCGCTTTTAGCTACCGCAGTGTCTCTAGTGCGCCGCCCGCGCCCCGACAGAAATATGTAGAAATATACAGAAATATATGTAGCGCAGTATTTTGCTCTGTGGTGGAGGCCAGTAGCGAGCGAGCTCTATGATCCTTCTGTTTTATGGGATCCTGGTAGTTTTTGTGGCTAATTATAATAATAATCTTTATCATAGAAAAAGAACTACGTTTTAGGGCGTCTTGCACAACAAAGTTAAATAAAATTAAATATATGACCTCTTGCTCTGACATTATACTGTCAGAGCAAGAGACAAACTATTTAATTTTATTTATCTTTGTTGTGCAAGACGCCCTAAATCTTTATTTGCACGCCGTAAACAAAAAGTTTTATTCGGATTACCACGATCACCGGATAAGCAGTTATGTGGATTAGCAAGGTTCCAGACTACGGAAAAAACCACAAAATACCAAAAATTTGGTGTAATATTTCAGAAAAATCCATACCATTGTTCAGGGTTCATGCGAAATTTCCCTGAAAACTAGAGTCACTCTAACACGGGACATCGCCGGAAGCCTCTAGATAAAAGTTGGGAATTCACTCCATGCATGCAGTCTATACAGGGTGTTGCAAAAGGTACTATAGCTATACTATTGACGGCTGAATGGCGTAGTGGTTAGTGACCCTGACTGCTATGCCGAAGGTCCCGGGTTCGATTCCCGGCTGGGGCAAATATTTGTTTAAAGACAGATATTTGTACTCGGGTCTTGGTTGTTGATATTTATATTTAGTATGTATCTATCTATGTATTTGTGTAGATATATCAGTTGTCCGACACCCATAACACAGGTTCTGCCTAGCTTGGGGTCGGATGACCGTGTGTGAGATGTCCCCACATATTATATATTATATTACTATATAAGCCTAAAGGAGGTGACTCAGTAGGGGGTCTGAATGAACAACTTTTGTTCTACAGCGTTTGGAAATTCGGCTTCTCCATAGAAACTTTGAGTAAACGTTACTTTTACCCTACTATCTAGGCCTAGACCCTTCCTTCATTGGAAGGAGACCCGTGCCCCAGCAGTGGGGACGTAATGGGTCGTGATGTTAACCTACTATGGAGAAGCAATATTTTTTTCTGGAATTTACTAAAGTCCTAGCACAAAACTAGACTTCCTGAGTCACCCCTCTTTTGACTTATTATACCACTTATGCAACACACTGTATAGCGCCCTGACTTCGGCCGACACTTTACCGGAAACTTTCCGTTCGCGGTGAAATTTTAATATACCCAGAGGTGTGGGGGGTAGAGGTGTGGTACATTTAGCAAAAGAGATACGTGTCTACCCCGAGCTCGAGTAGTCTGATAGGTACAGCAAAATTAACAATATACCAAAACGTATATTGTCAATCTAAGCAATAAACAATCTATGCAGTCGCATCGCTTTTCTATCAAACACCGGTTAGATCGTGGTTATATCCATGGATATAAATTAAGTCAGATTTGACAGACGAGCAAGCCAGTTGAATCCTGTAAAATCAGAAACAATAAAAACATAAAAACGAACAGTGTCTTGTGCGATATCGCAACGTTTGGGACGCAAAAAGTTAATGGTGGTAACCCCGCTGATAGCTAAAATTCTTCTACCTACACAAAGTTGCTGTTAATACCGGTATTAGCATGGAACACACATAAGACGAAACACACACAAGTAGGTATACTGTAATATGCGCATATTTGTATAGAATACCTGGATGCGGGCAGACTTGCAAGCGGCCTGCCAACTTACACCTGTAGGATTTGTTAACCTTTAATATGTACGGCTTAAGACGTGTTTTGCTTTGAGGAATTACGAACTAAGTTGGTAATACTTGGCTTCTGTTAGGCATTAAGTTGTGTGCCCGCATCACTTCGAAGTTCGAGGTGTATTAGAATGTACCTAGGTAATGTTAGGATGACTGGGTGGTCTGGATTACCTGGGTCTTAATTAATTATTAATTATTCTATAGGTACTCTAAACGTGTCCGATCACGTTTAGAGTACCTATAGAAGAAAGAATGGAAGTTGCACGCAACGCATTGCCATTTCACAGGTTTGTATTCAGGGAGCTTTTGGCGCCCCATAGATCAAAGTTGGCGCCCCTTGGAACTTTGATGTTTTTATTTATATGATAACTTTTTTTTTCGAACATTGCATTTTTGCCTAGTAATGATATAATTATATTAATTTAAATATTTAAATTCGTATCCCAAGGTCTACAGTGAACGTCTACATGGCCGACAACCTCCATAGAGGAATAACGAGATAAAAGGATTTTCCCACTTAATCCTACTAGATTTGTTTGTATTTGTACTCAACTCAGACCAGTCGGATTCCGTAGAAAAGGTCTACACAATACTATGTGTATAACATTGTGTACCAACGCTACAATACTATGACGGTATGTATATTATGTAGTAGAAAAATCGTTAGAAAAAAGCAGAATAACCTAAAGAGACGTCCAGACTACGTATAAAATTGGGACGGAGGCACACAGTTCACTGGATCGACCGTGGACCCAACTTCCACGTCCACGGTCGATCCAGTGAACTGTGTGCCTCCGTCCCAATTTTATACGTAGTCTGGACGTCTCTTTAGGTTACAAAACTACATGGCATCTTGCTTGCCGTCTCTTTCACTTTCATTTCTCTATTTCTTTTACTTGTTACGTGTAGTTTCAGAGGGGTCACTCTCTGATCGACGAACGAACGAGAATTGTCACGCAATCGGCACGCTTAATAACCAAGCTCTATCTCGTTGTATTAAACGAGATAAATCTGGTAGAGATTGCTATTAGCAATAAGGCCGCCTTTTTGTACTGTTTTTTAATATTAAGTTTTTTTATTGTAATATTTGTTATTGGTGCAAATAAAGTGTAAGTATTGTATTGTAAACGTGCCGATTGCGTGACAATTCTCGTTCGTTCGTTTGTTCGTCGATTTAGAAAGTGACCCCCCAGCTTAGCCCCACCGCCCCCACCGCCGTCTGCGAGTCACATTGTTCTCAACAAATTCTCCAAGTACCAGGAGAGAAGAACATACAACAAATTGAATTGTCGCTGTAATTGTTCTAGCGACAGCCAACTTGGGGTTTCTCGCCGTTATGCTATGATAGTTGCG
Source organism: Plutella xylostella (assembly GCF_932276165.1). Classification (NCBI taxonomy): domain Eukaryota; kingdom Metazoa; phylum Arthropoda; class Insecta; order Lepidoptera; family Plutellidae; genus Plutella; species Plutella xylostella. Next base: position 6,371,694 of record NC_064000.1, on the reverse strand, counting down.
TCGACGTATAAAATGAGTTCTTTCTTTACTTTATGTATTGGTATCACTTAATTTAGTGGTTGGATACTAGCTAAAGAAATGTGCATTAGTAATAAACTTTGCTATAGTTATTTCACAAAACTATATGAGTGAATCTCTCTTACATTAGACCCAGTGTTAAGACAATTATTTTTTCATAATTGGATACATATTATGAAATCATGTAGAACAAAGTCCAAATTTGCTTGATCAAACCAGTCACAGTTAATGCGACCGAGTTCTATGTTTACGATCTTGAATAGTAAAATCGGTTTATGGTACCTAACAGTGCGAATCGCGATAGGTGACTCCCCCCTCTCTAGCAGTAAAAACACGTTTTACTGATGATATAAAGGTTTTACAAACGCTTGTATTTTGGTCCTGTCATGACGTTTTGATAAGAGACAACGACAACCACAGATAGGCCAGAGATTTTGAGATAATGTAGGTATATTTCATAAAATTATAATAAGTGCAAAAGCTAGCTAAAAATAGCTTCTCCATAGTTAAAAGTCACGTGGTCAACAAAGTTTCTATAAAAAAAAATGTTATTGGCATAATAAGTCGTACACCTAAAGGCTGTTCAGAATGACCCCCTCAGTCACCCCCTTTCGGCTTAGTATATACCACATGCTCAATATAATTTCTTATTAGTATTTTATTTTGTTTTCTAGTTCAAATTCAAATGACTGAATAACTACCAATTTTATACGAATACCTCGAACACAAACAAGTTCAGAAAGTAACAACCTATTTGATCTAATCTTGTCAAACCAACTCCCTTACCGCGACTCATAATCAGGGTGACAGTGGCGATAACGGTCCTTTAGGCGGCCCGCTCATTCCCGTTTAAAGACACGTCGTAAAGTGAGACAGGCGCTGTAAAACACTTACTACAGCACTCTACAGGGACGTATTCAGGCTGTTTATTTATTTGCAAAAAGCCCCCCTTTAGTTTTGCTAAGTCGCATTTGTTCTGTTGTTTTTGTTAATGTAAGTTAGATAGTTTCTTTGTTTTTAAGATATTTTGAGTCTCAAGTTAATGATTATTTTGCTATGATAACAAAATTTGATTATATGTATAAGTACAATCCTTTTCGCATTCGAACTGGTACAGCTACCTTACCACCACTGAACATTAGCATTTTAAATCCATTAGCAGCGTCGTTCGCCAGTCACACATCTGTCAGATATTTGGCATACGACCGACGATGCTTAGCTTTATATTCGGTGGTGATAACCCCACAGGGTCCCAGGCAAAGCCCATGTTGCTGTTCCCATTACATCTTGTCTAGCGACAGAAAATAAACTATACCAACGACGACGGGTTGACCGATCGGTTGAGTCGACGCACCGCCTCTCGTGATGGATTGTGCCTAGCGCCTACACTCGAAGGGGTCTAGAATAATTTCAGACTTTTCTAGATAAATTTAGCATAGTAATAAAAGATTACCGAAGATGAAAGCGAAGCGTGGGATACCCTACGGCCCGCCAGACACTAAGCTAGCAGTAGCTGGATGAAAAGTCTTGACAATACAATTATGCAGCAGTGACTGATAATAATAATGACATACGTAAGTTAGCAAAGCGATATTTTGTTTTCAGATGATAAGTAGAGGTGTCCCCTACTCTGCGGTTTTCATTAAATAATTTTCGATATCCTACTGCTATCGGAAAAAAATTGAATAAATGCCATTCAGCATACAATGCTGCTAATGAAACCCTGTAGTCTGAAGACAAAATACAAAAGCCAAGAAAACACGAGTCAGTGACTTACATAACGTAATACCTACTTAAAATGGGAATGTTCACAGCGTTGCGTTAACTATAACCCCTGAAATTAAGTTCACGCTCGTCTGATTTTTAACGGAGCGTAATGTACGGGGCGAGCGGGACTCCCTCGGTATCTGGAGGGTTACTCTATACTGACGACAAACGAACGAACCAGACCCCTTAGCATGAATTTTCATCGTGAACGTGAAGTAGAATTCATCGAGTAATTTTGTATGAAAATATGAACAGCGCCCCTGGCGGTCGGTAGCAGAACTAAAATTTCCCTACAAAATTCATCGAGTAATTTCACGTCACGTTTACGATGAAAATTCATGCTAAGGGGTCTGAGGTGTCGTGCAATGGGAGATTTTCAACCATAGACAAAAACCGAATATAGATGGCGCTAGTAAAACTTCACACTCAACAGCACTGCATTTTTTTTTGTCGGCATGGATTCCAATCCTTTCAGCCAATACAAAAACCCAATGGATGTGAATTCAACCATATGCGATAATTAAAGTAGCTGTTATATTATGCATAACATTACCTACTTATGTGTTAACTAGTTTAAAACAGCTTTGTTCCATTTATAATATCTTCCGTTCACTCAGAAGAATGCAACTTATAAAAAGACGACAGGTCGGATGCCATCTATCGGTAGATTTTGGAACTTTGAAACTGTCAAGGAAAATCTCCCATCGGCACGTTTAATACAACGAGATAGAGATGTTCCAAAACTCGGTTGGTAGAGTGACCCCGCTGCCGAGTCTAGCAGTTTTACGGAAAGACGATGACGATGAGACGTTCAGAAAATGTGATTTGGCGTCTTTTCTGGACGATAGATTTATTATTATCACTCGGTATGGTACCGAATAAGATGTGAGTATAAGATAATAAATAAGTATAGTTTTGTAGGTATAGTTCACTGGTAGAAAATGTATACAAGTATAGTACCTATACATCATCCACCCTTTGTACACTTATGGTTATGTTTTTGCAATATATGTAGATTTAAATAATATATAATGTAGCGGCCTTTGTAAAATGCTCCATTATAGACGTCATGACACCTACATTTAAAATAGACCACATTTCAACGAAGATGTAAGTCTTACCTTCTGATTTTGGAATCCTACCAAGGATCACACGTTATCTAGTAAATGTCGATTTGCCAAAAGCCCAGCGCCAACCTAAAAACACCACGAAGAAACAAAATACAAGCAACGAAACTTAGGTAGTTCCATACAACAGCATTAGCGAACCGGCCCGAGCGGAGATGTAACTTCGTGAGATGGATAGGGAGCGCGATCTGTCGGGGGACCACTTAAGCACGTCGGGAGCTAGCGACGACGCGACGAAACATACACGGGGCAACGCTTTTTGAATTGCATTTTGATTTTGATACTATGGTGTTTGGCTAGATTATTCAGAGGTTACAAATTCAATTTTAACATCTAACCTCCTGACACCTGGCGTGCTATGAGTAGGACATTGAAAAAAATTATAATATATACTTTAAAAATACGTATATTAAAAGTGTTATGGAGTATCCCTGTTATTCCTTTAAAGTTTTATAAAGTACCTATCCCTGTTAATAAATTTATACCTAGTAGAAATGTTGTTGAAAGTATAAATGCGTGAATTTTAAGTACTTATACTACGTAGATATACTTGCTAGATAACAGAAACAAACAGTTTAAGTACATGGACGTGATGGTAAAAAGTAAAAATTTACCATTCAACCTCGAAATGCTCTGCCATCCCACCCCACTAGTACAAAGCCGACAATAAGAGTCTGATCACTTATCGCGATTCACGACGGTGCAAATCAATCCATCAGAGAATGAACGAGAAACGATGCCTAAACACTAAATCATTCCGTCATCCATTTGCTTAATTCGCTAAAAAGCGAGGTTTGGGAGAGATTGACGTGTCAGAAGTGTAAAGTTAGATATCGCATTCTGAATTAAATATTGGAGAGTATTTTGTTATTAAAATTAGTTGTGGAGTTTAAGCGATTAGACCGCCATTTTTGTACTTAACTTCTGTTTTCAATTGTGTTCAAATAAAGAATATACTATCAATCTTGCTATCTAAGCCGAATCATACAGCTCGAAGCTTGAAAACGTTGCAAATGTGCTCAACAACACACCCTGAGACAACTCGCCACTTATCCGGTCCTGGTGTGGATTCAATCCATCAAATGTGGGGGATGCGGGGTCGGCGCTCAGCCTGTAATAGTGTTCCGGAGAGGGGCGCAGAGGGGGTCACTCTATATGAAAAAAAACTAAGTTTCGGAGCGCTACTGCGCGAGCCACGAGTCTATCGGGCTTAACCGATATATCGGTTGTTTTTTAAACGTACCGATTGTACGACAGAATTCTATCAGTATAGAGTAACCCTCCAGGGCCGGACCGCGTACACTGATATGTGATTAATGTGATGAAGTGCACAGCAGTGTACTCGAATTTGAACTTTTGCTGCTGTGTGTACTTTAATATTATTTATTACCTACGTAGTTTACTTGCTCCACGGGTGACAAACTCTAGTCCAGCTATAGGTAGAGGCTGAAACAAGGTTAGGCTATAGGCTAAAAACAAGAAGATATAGTTTTCTACTCAAAAAAAAAATCGAGGTGGTTTGGATTCTCAAGTCGTTACATAGTACATAGGTGAAAGAGGGGAATGAGCTTATACATAACCTACTGCTATGTGAATTATGTAAACAACATCCTCAACAGTAGTCAAGATATAAGAGAATTAAAGCACGAAAGTACCAGGAGAGCAGACGAGACAAGATGAATCAATCAATCTTGAAGGCGCGCGGGAAATGGCGCTCGGCTCTCGGGCGCGGCGCGTAATGAGAGGGGCGTCGTTAGGGCGCCGAGTGCGAACTGCGGGGGCGAGGGGCGCTACGACCTTATGCGGCCCTGGTACCAATACCACCCTTAAGTTTGGACTTAGTTTTTTTCATATAATTAAGAGTTAGACTTATGACTATGACCATAGTTCAAAAATACAAAGGTCGCTCTACCTGACCTACTGCCTATACTTACTGCCTTACTTTGCAAAATATCATGTTAACATCATCAACATCATTATATCAGTTGCTGGGATCCCTAATCAGGGACATAGGGCTCGAAGTGTGGATTTCCACTGTGACCGGTCCTGTGCCACGCCTTCGATTTCGTGCCAGCTCATGCCGAGGGCGGCTGCCTCCTGCACGACAGTGAGACGTGATTCTTAGCCGCCCCCTCTTTCGCTTGCTAGATGGGACCTACTTTGTCAGAGGTGGACATTTCATATCAACATACATTTCGAAATAGAAGTAAAAACCTTTTTTCAAGGGCCCAAACCCCAGGGTTGTACCAAGTCTGGTTCCGTAATGGCATCGCCATAACACTTGGCGCGGGACGAACCGCACAAATCTGCGCGCTACACACCTAGGTACCTTAATACCACGCTTCCCACCTCCCTTCTTTCGCGATGTAAAATATGTATCGCTGAATTTACCGCTTTCTCTTTTGTCTGCTTCACCATGGACTTAAAGTAGGCAGCATTTGTTAGGTTATGAGCACTGATTTACGTGTTCGAATTTTGAACAAGATCTGACTGCTGATAAGACAACTTGTTTGTTGTTGTTGTTGCACGCTGTGTGCTAAAGAAGACGATTTATGAAATAGGCTCAGAATGGGGCATGATTAATCAAGCCGTCTAATTTCGAAAGTCCGGTCTAACCGTGAATTTCTAGCAAGAAAGTCCTTTTCGTGAAGAGAGCTTCCGTTTTCAAATGACTGCTCTATCCGTCTATCTATCCTGTCTACGGCTGATAGCGTTGCCTTCACTCAAACGACAAACGACGATTTCAACAACGACGACGTTGCGTCGGTAAGTACCGTGATTAATTCTCGACATTTCACCGCTTGGAACAGGGTAACAGGGGGCGCGCAGGGGGGCATTCTGATGTTACACTGTAAATACAATTTTGAACCCGTGTTAGTTCAGGCGCGCTTGTTTGTGGTGCGTCCTCGTGACTGACACATAGAAATGCTTAATTTATGTGTGCCCTCGGAAAATCAATTGATAAAATCAAAATTTTAACAAATGGAAACAGCACTAATGATAACTGCTCGTAAATGCTAAAGAGCAAATTAAAACCGTGTAAGTATCTCTCTTTTCTGAAAATACGGATATCTACACCAAAAATTACAAACAAAAATAATAAAAAAAATACATTTATAAGCTCGACCACTAAGAATACAGATTGACGGCACATTACGGCCCGCAATCGATAATACTTGAGCGATTAATCCCGCTCCTTGTTACAGGGCCGGCGCGGCGGGACCAGGACCCCATAATTCCAGACGCCACTCAGCGCCCCTCGACACGTCAGCGGGCGACGCGATCGCGCGAAGATTTATAAAGACGCCCGGATTCCGGCTTTGGGGGTCACTCTAGACTGACGAAAAACGAACGGACGAGAGCTGTCGTGGAATCTGCACGTTTAACTCAACGAGAGAGTCGTGGCTCGTGTAGCAGTGCTCCGAAAATTACTTTTTCGTCATAATGGAGTGACCTCTCTGGATTGATGTTCGTTATTCGCGAGCAGACGGCATTCGCGTCGGCCTTTGTAATTTGGACGTCTCGAGACGGGAACATGTGAATAAATAAACATATATGCGGCTGTTTTATCCCATAACATTGACGTTGACATAACGCTGAAAATCAACAGCGGTTCTTTCATAAATTGGCAAATACGACTGAACACGAGCAAACCCAAAATAGGCAATTATTAAAAAACTGCACCACAACGAAGCAATTACGAAAATGCAAAATTACTGCCTGAGAACGCGTGACCTTATATTTTATGACATGTTACGGTGTTATCGCGTGCGGCGCGCTGGGGGACATTTGTCAAATGGCGAGGGCCCTTAGACTAGCGAGGGCTGCCCCGAGCGACCCTGTCTGACCCTTGTATGCTTTGCGGTAGCGATGGGTTTGGTCAGGATCCCGTGGATACAGAATTTGGGATTGTTTTCTTTGGTGTTATTGGTCAAGTTTACAAATAATTACCTAATTATACAAAACTCATGGAAATTATTCGTACTCATCTATCCACCTACATACTAACTAAATTCAGGATAATTTTTGTTTTGATGCGTCAAATGTTTCAGTTGGCATGATTGAAGCTACTTGGCAGCCCTGAAACACAGTTCACGCGTGATAATTCGGTATCTGCAGTGGCGGATTTACCTATAGGCCAAAAAGGCCAGTGCCTAGGGCGGCAGATTGAGAGGGGCGGCAAATTTGGCAAATAAGTAGTTTTTTTATAATTATTTATACGTGCACACCATCCATGTATAAATTACGATTATAAAATACGAAAACGATTATTAAACGCTTTGTAATATTTCGATAAAACCGGATTCTGGATCATTACATACATACTGATCGATTGGATCTATCTAAATGATGAATTTGGAACATACTATTATTTATCCAAACTTGGATAGCACTTCGCCTTGCACACCACTGCCCCCCTACTCTTGAAAGGGGTTCTACCTTTTTTGTTTTGTAACGTTTGGTCAAAGTCTCTTTTCGCCGAAAATCGTATGGCATAAATCTCGTTTAGTAAAAAGTTATTTCGCATAACATTGTTTAGCCTAATAATGGTATGGCCAAATCTTGAATAGCCTAATAATGCTATGGCATAGGTTTATACAAAGTAATAATATTCGTTTGGCTTTAACTTTGACGGAGCGTCTCCCTACATAGCGCAAACTGGTGCCTTGTATTGTTTCCGCTGTTTGGAAAACGCTCCGCTCCGCTTCGCTGCGCTCCGCTTTGGTTTTGATGAACATGTGCACCTAACACGCTCCTCCTCGCTTTGCTCGTCGTCGCACCTATTTTTAGGTTTCAATCTCATGGGGTTTGTAATAATTATATTGGTCGTTAACTTTCGATTTTTTGATCAAACAACATCGTGATTTTCGGGATGTAGGAGAAAAATACCACAATTGGTACATTTACTACATACTTAATATATTATTTATTAAGATAACATTAGGAGAAACAAGATTATACATAGGTATAGACGAACATAAATTTGAGCAAACGAAACTTAGGTGTTTAAAGATTGTACCTAAAGAGTTTTAGACGAAACGAGCCTTATGCCACATAAGTCTTGGCAAAGTGATGGTTCGGCCAAAAAAGTTTAGACCATACGAGTTATGCGAAATGAGTTTTGGTCAATAAAGATTATGCGAGATGAGCGGAACCCCTTGAAAGGCAAGACAGACGCAAGACAGACGCAATACATTGGTATTGCGTCTGTCTTGCGTTGGCAACATTTAAAAAATCATAACTTCTCTTCAAAATTTATTTTACAAAAAGTAAAAATACATAAATGTTCATCAAGATAAAGACTTTTATTAGAACCTAGCACTAAGAACCAAGCACCCGGAATGAAGAATTTATTTTAGATTTTGGCCAAAAAAGTCTTTTTTGGCGTTTATTGTAAAATAACTTCTAAATTTTATGCATTATATTCTTGTTTCTAGGTTCTTAAAATAGGCATTACCTAGCTGATTACATAAGTAGGTATTTTTAGTCTTTGTTAACACGCTTTTGAAGAGAAGTTATAATTTTTTTAATGTTGACAACGAAAGATAGACGCAATACATTTCCTTTCAAGAGTAGGGGGGCTGAACGAATGAACCGATTTCAATTTAGTTTTTTTTTTGTATCACGTGTGTTCTTAGACAATAAGTTTGCTGAAAATCGATTTAGCCGTTTAAAAGTTACAGATGTTTTACGCTTTAAAGTCTTTTTACGGGTTTTTTATTTGCCTGCCAAATTAAACTTTTTAGGTCAACATTAAACTCTTCAGTACATAGCGGGTTGCAAAAATAATCTAATTAGGTAAATGACAGAAATATGATTAAGTTCACAATCGTACTAATAACGGAATTAAACTAACGTATTGAATTTCAAAAGTCAGTAGGGGCGGCAAAATATTAATGGACTACGGGCGGCAAATTTGTAAATCCGCCACTGGGTATCTGCGATCGAGTTAGACTGTAATCGAGTACTCGGCCCAAGTGGGGAATCGAGACTTGAGACTTGCAAGTAATGTGTAAATCGTCTGAGGTAAACAATTTAATTATGAATGTTTCTTTCACAAAAGCAACACTATTTTTCAGTTCCTACTTTTTCATAATTTCCACACGTTATAGTTATAACCGAGATCATCGTGATACAGAGATGCACTAGGATAGCATAGACACAGAGGAGGTACTTAAATAGCTTCTACCTTTACGTATAGCGCTGGCGTTGTCGCTCTAGCCGCATTAGCGCGGTGCGCGCTTCATAATTCAGTTATAATGACGACCGCTGCCGCTGCTACCTACGCTACGCTTGCTACTGCAGTAGCATAGAATGTAATGTTAGGTAGACATTTGTAACTATGCAGCTGTGTTGCTGTGTAGATGTAATCAGGTGTTGATTACAGATCATTACCGCTCATTACAGAACTGTGATGACTAGCATCATCAACAGTGCGTGATGTAGGTCTTCTTCAACGACACGGTTTGAAATTAAAAATAACATTTTAGATTTTGACATTGTAAGTGAGTTCATTTAGGGCGCCCACGTCCACTTGGGATTAGGCCCGCGCGGTGGACGTTAATTATCCAGTCCGTCCCTGCGTATGATCAAAAGAACTTTCCATTTTCCTATTTCCTACCAGGCGACCAGCATTAGAGAGGGCACAGCAATTGAACGAAAAATAAAGTAAAAAGAGTTTCCACCCGCGCCTCCGGGTACCAGGAGCGCAGAGCACGCGAGGCGTTACGTGCCTCCAGCTATAATCCTCCAAAATTTAAACTCAATAGAAACTATTTCTGATGATGCCAAAAATTAGTCATGAAATAGTCATAAATAGTCGTGTTTTCCAAAAAAATAGTCGTATCATACTTTCGGAGTTAGAGCTATACTTTATGGAGGATTATAGCTGGAGGTCTCCAGCTATAATCCTCCAGCCTCTGCAGAACAAACGGTAAGGCCTATCGACTTGGTTAAGGTCTCAAAAAATAGTCGTGAAATAGTCGTAATGACATGCCAAATTTCAGAAATAGTCGTCCAAAGATAGCAGAGATATAAAGGTACTTTGCTGCAGCCCTGGTGGAGGATTATAGCTGGAGGTTTTGAAAATATCGAATATCTTTGGAACTACTATGACTATCGATTTGAATTATGTCTCAAAAAATAGTCGTGAAATAGTCGCTTCTATTTATTATAATTTTAAGCTTGATAAAAGCTGTTAAATAATGATATCAAATTCTTCATACAAATCAAAGTGGACGAGAATGCCAAAGCGAGCCAGTACACAAAAATAATAGCACCGTAGCATTGAAGTACTCATGTCGAATTTATCTATAAATCATTTATTTCGTCATAATTTGCATCAATAGTATCTAAACTAATCTTTGGTATGACATTTTATTGCTTTTGCCTTTTACCTTACTGTGTACAGAGAAAACGTATGCCTATACACGCACACATTTATCTCTGTTATTGACAAACGATAGCGATGACGACTACGGCGATGTAGTACCTAGGTCAGTTATTGTCATCCCTTACTATCCCGTAATCAGACAAATATTGCTATCCTTGTCTCCTTTCTAACCGGCATGCATCGCACGCATAGAACGCGTGAACGAACGTGTCATCGGTTGCATCTTGACAAGCAATAGCAAAGCGGTATTTATTACGTCCCTTACTATCCCGGGATCACACAAATAGTGCTGTTCTTGTTTTTTATTAGCGTTGATGTGGCCGCCACCTCCGCCGGTGAAATTGGGATTAGTTTTATTGAAGACGCAGTACAGGGTAGCACTCAAGCGATAAGAATAAAATACGGTGTTTGAAATATAACTCATTTAATTAGAATCACAGGCCTAAAGTACTTTTATTTATACTTAAGTTATTCATTAAACAATCTTTAGGTAGATTAGGTTTCATACAATTATCTCAGTATTATTTGACTATTACCTATAAACATATTTAGTTTAATTTAAAATAATCACAGTTGGTTTATTGCTAAGTAATAATATAATATTGACGTAGTTCAATAAAAAAAAACATGGTATGAACTTAAATATGTAGTTATTTCACTATTTAAAAATTATTATTTTCTAGCTCTATATCATAATAAGCTTAAGTTAAAGTAATCACAGATTGTTCATTATTAGGTATAGGTAAGTATAATCACGGTTATTGTCATAATGAAATATAACTCATTTAATTACAATCACAGGCCGAAAGTACTTTTATTTATACTTAAGTTATTCATTTAATCTTAAATTTAATCTTAATGTAGATAAAATAAAACGTGTCACGCAAACTAAATTCCTAGGTCTTATTATAGATCAAGATCTTAACTGGAAGATACAAATTGATCATTTATGTAGCAGAGTTAATAAATTCATATATGCTCTAAATCAGATTCGTAAAGTTACTGATAAACGCACGGCAGTTACTTCATATCGTGCATACATAGAATCCATATTAAGGTACGGAATCATAATTTGGGGAAACAGCACAAATAGAAAAAAAGCATTTATAGCCCAGAAAAAGGCCATAAGGGCTATTTGTGGGGTCCCTTCCGACGAATCATGTAGGTCACTGTTTAAAAAACTAGGCTTACTGACACTACCCTCATTGTACATATTCGAGATTTGTAATTTTGTCAATGAACATAAAGAACTATTTAAAAATTCGTCAGAATTGAATTCTAGGCCACAAAGGTATCCTAACAAGTTAGTTCATAGCTTAATACCGAAAACTAAGTACCGGAAAAGTTGCTTATCAATGTGTGTACAAATATTCAACAACATCCCGAGTGAACTTAAGCCATTGAATAAGTCATTATTTAAGAAAAAATTGTACTATTGGTTGTGTGAGAAAAATTTCTATGACATAAGTGATTTTTTCAGTAGGGATCAGTAATTTATAATTTTAATATCATATTTCAATTTATTTATTTACCATTTGACACTTATATTGACATATTTATGTAAATTAAAAGACACAATTTATAATTTTTTTGTATGTAAATAATAACTTATGTCTAATTGGTTTTAATTGTAAATAATGTAAAATTTGCATGCAAAAGTTACTTTGCAAAACATGTGAAACCAAGCTTGTGTAACATCTTTATACCATGTTTTTTCGCAAATAAAGATTTATCTTATCTTATCTTATCTTATCATTCCTTCATTCATCTTTAGGTAGATTAGGTTTTAATTATTTTTATCCTCCATAGTAAAAAGTCACGTGACCAACTAAGTTTCTATGAAAAAATATATATTTTTTTCGCGAATATTTAAATTCTGATTTCAGTTTCAGGCTTAGATATACCATGCTGCACATGTAGCATTCGGCTTAGTATACCCTTTTTTCAACACCTTGTATAATGGTTTTAATAAATATACCTAAATAACTTCGTAGGTGATAATAAGGTATCTATAATGCCCAGATAACTGAATCCTGTAGGTGTAGAACTTGCAAAAATTATGAACAGCCACTGTAGCTTGCGACGTTATTGAAGAACACATGTAAGCTGAGCTGAAAAAAAAATAAGGCAAATTAACGTCTTATTAATAAAAATATTTGTTTTTTTTTAAATATTATATACATATATATATGATATACGATTAGGTAGATACGAGTAGTAATAACGTTATTTCACCTAGACTATTTGTTTGGTAATTTATTGTCATTTGGAGACCACAGCAAACAGTGGAGTAAAATTTCTTATCAGTAACTTATTGCAACAATAACTTGAAACTGCGAACTTTTGTGCGAAAAGGGTACAGTAGAAATACTGTTAATTAGTGTATTCGCTTCTTTCAATATAAATGTCCCATAACCGACCTCTATTGTTTTTGAGCGAAAGAGATAGCTGAGTAAACAATGGACAACATTTCAAAAAACTAAAGCTGCTATAAATCGAAAACCAATTCGAGATTTAGCTCTGAAGGCCACAAAAAAAATGTTTTTGTATTTTTTGGATGTATCATTTTCGAGAAATTCATAAAATAGTAAAAAAGTGCTGATGACGTCATGCATCAGGTGCGATGCATTTTGATGATCAAAGCCTATAGATTTAAAAACAAAGTAACTGTCACTTTCATTTTTGATTGACGTTGACGTTTTATCGTGATGTTGTTGTTTATTTGGGTCATTTTCATAAATTCTGTTCTGGCACTTTCTGACTATTTTTTTTATCTTATAAAATGGTTAGTACGTATTAAGAGATGACCTCTATATAATATGTCCCAGAGCATGTCACCACCTACACAGCTGAAAAAATGCTTCTGCTTATTTTTTACATGATACTTAAGTACTTTGTATCATTAGAAATATCAATGTCATTTGAAAATGACCCATTTGTTGGTTGGCATGTAAACAAAGTTTAAATGTCACTTGTCAGTGTCATTTATGTTTTTTTTTCGAGACTAAGGCAAAAGACAAAAATTAAAATTGAGCTTAATATGTGACGTCACTTCCTGTTTTAAAATAATTAACTTTAAAGTTAAAAATAACAAGCAAAAATTTATGTATATATATACAAAATAAAAAATACGGGTCCTCTAATTTTTAATAAACTTTCCGAATAGCTAATAAAAAAATAGGGTAAAGAAAATGAAATGTTGTCCATTTGGCTTTTTTCCAAAACCGGTTTGGTCGGACGGTGCGTTTGAAACTTGTATGAAATTTCACAGGGTGTGAATTACTTACACAGGTATTTAATTCAGAAACACGTTTTGGTCGCTTGTAACTGATAGGTACAAATGAGTTTTGACAAGTAAATTGGCTGTTATAACTTTATCAACTTCAGCACCACAACACTGAATCCTAGCATAAGCACAATACCATATGAAAATAGTGATAAATTCTTACCTAGGATTTGTTATCTGGTAATCATGTATTCGGAGCCATTGCAGTTTTTTAGCGCATTACGTCAATGCAGTCATGATAGTTTATCGGCGCATTACATCGGTAGGCTGTGTTTTCACCTGAAATAATAATGGGTAGGCTTATAGGTAGGTTACACATAATTTATTTTTATACATATATTTATTTGCCTAGTTTCATTCAGAAATACAAACAATAACGCCTTTTTTTGCTATTGAGGGGTAAAAATCCACATTTAACCAGGACTACCATAGTTAGGTAATCGATGATACCCACATATTTTCGTATCTACTAAGATATGTACATACAGCCTTGATTGCATGTATGCACAATTTACTAGCTCATAGTGTAAAATTGCTAATTGAATAACAATCCCCATACATATTAAGCATAGATATAAAAAAATAATTTGGCTACGATACTTCAATAAAAAATCATGTTAATAAATAAGCTGAGCATAACAAAATGGGATGGCTTGCTTTGATATTGAGTATTGAAAAGGATACTTACTTGCAAATATTCAAACATAGCACTCATTAAACACTCTTATCTGCATCCACTAATATCTTTTAGAATATAACATCTTGAATATTCATTTGCATACAGAGCACTCACAATATTTTAACAACCAACAATAACACCGATCATGACCATAGTTTGCACTAAACTGTAAACAAATTATCAAACAAAACATGCAAAATACTAACCCCAACTTCACTGGTGGCGGCGCGCGGCGGCGGTCACATAAGGGATGTAATAAATACCGGTTTGCTATAGCTTGTCAAGATGTTACCGGCGACGCAGTCACTCACGCGTTCTATGCGTGCGATGCATGCCGGTTAGAAAGGAGACAAGGATAGCAATATTTGTCTGATCACGGGATAGTAAGGGATGACAATAACTGACCTAGGTACTACATCGCCGTAGTCGTCATCGCCGCTATCGTTTGTCAAGATAACAGAGATAAATGTGTGCGTGTATTGGCATACGTTTTCTCTGTACACAGTAAGGTAAATGCTAAGAGCAAAAGCAATAAAATGTCATACCAAAGATTCGTTTAGATACTATTGATGCAAAGTATGACGAAATAAATGATTTATAGATAAATTCGACATGAGTAATTCAATGCTATTGCTTTTATTTTTGTATTCAGTGCTATTATTTTTGTGTACTGGCTCGCTTTGGCATTCTCGTCCACTTTGATTTGTATGAAGAATTTGATATAATTATTTAACAGCTTGTATCAAGCTTAAAATTATAATAAATAGAAGCGACTATTTCACGACTATTTTTTGAGACATAATTCAAATCGATAGTCATAGTAGTTCCAAAGATATTCGATATTTTCAAAACCTCCAGCTATAATCCTCCACCAGGGCTGCAGCAAAGTACCTTTATATCTCTGCTATCTTTGGACGACTATTTCTGAAATTTGGCATGTCATTACGACTATTTCACGACTATTTTTTGAGACCTTAACCAAGTCGATAGGCCTCACCGTTTGTTCTGCAGAGGCTGGAGGATTATAGCTGGAGACCTCCAGCTATAATCCTCCATAAAGTATAGCTCTAACTCCGAAAGTATGATACGACTATTTTTTTGGAAAACACGACTATTTATGACTATTTCACGACTATTTTTTGGCATCATCAGAAATAGTTTCTATTGAGTTTAAATTTTGGAGGATTATAGCTCGAGGCACGTGAGGCGTTGGCTCTCGTGACAAAGTGGCCGGTGCGCGGCGCGACGTGCCATGACAAACGGGACGGGCGCGCCCTTCGCACACACTTGGGCGGAGCGGGCCGTTCTTATTTCGAACGCGGCTTTGTTTTTTAAAATATGTTTTTATTGTATGCTGCCAGCAGCTTTATGTTCTTTGCTTATCGGTGGTTGAAACAAAGGCATACAAAAGCAGGCTATCTGATTTATTAAAATGTCGTTTCAGTCGTATCGAGTTAATTCACGAGCATTCAGGTTCTTTACATTAGTTTTCCTTGCGTTTTTTGGCGTTTAAATCATCGAAAAATTTACCATCAAAGTACTCTACCAATCATCAAACTAATAACCTCAACAGGGTCCAACCCAGTGATCCGACGGGAACAACGCAGTATCGTCGGGACCTCACATACGCTGGCATGTCGCCAGCTGCTATCACCCGGCCATCATTTAGGGCACCCACACACGGGCCCGGCGCGGAACACACACTAATGTGTCTACTCTATGTCTGCAGCGACACGAGCATAATAACCTAATGAATGTGAGCGGCGAGGCGCTAGTGTGCGTAGATTGGAGCTGTCAAAAGTGACGTTTCTAAATTCCATAACCTATAATAAGTAAGTTACATTATATTTTGTAGGTTTCATCGAGAAAAAAAGCGATGGTGGTAGTTTCCAAGTTGCGAAAGCTAAAGTTTGTCAGGCGATTGAAAGATTGTTGAGTAACGAAAAGTTTTGAAATCGATAAGGAGAGGAAGTAAATTTTCTGGCGGGGAAGGTAACAAATTAACTGGCTACATGGCGTTGACAGTGAGAGGAATGGTCCAGAAAATTCTGTTACCTAAAAATAGATTAGATACTTATACTTAGACAATTAATAAAGCACCTAAAACTGAAATTATATGGGCCTTATCATCAAAACTTAGACACATGCTAAATAAACACCTTATTTTCACCAAACACCCTTTTCCACCCTTTAAACAAGGTTTTATTTTTTTGATAGTAATACAGTAGGGGCCACTTGCAGAAACATATTAAATCTAGATTAAGTGTCAAATCTCGATTTAAGAAACGTCAGTCCATATAAAATTTTACACTAAATCGAGATTTAAAACTAAATCTAGATTTAATATGTTGGTGCAAGTGGCCCTTAGTGTTTACCAAGCTAGAATTAAATACATAAAATTAAGAGGCCGACCAAATACACCATTACCATCCATCCTACACCGACAGAATTTAAAAACCAAAAGCCTTACAGAAAGCGAAGGAGCTCCAGCCACGGTCGGCACGATCAGTCAAGTTTATGAGAACTAGTGATGTCAACCATTCAATTTCTCTATCGATAATAAATTATTATGTAGGTACTTAACTTACCTACTATAAATCGATATAAGTAATGCTGTTGAATGAATGAATGCACCCCACCAGCCAGGAGTTACCCTGTATCACGGAAATCGCCGCGCCTACTGGGGGGCGCTCACCTATATATATTAATATACCTACTCGCTAGCAATGAAAAAGTTCCATTTGCCATTGCCGTTCCGAACTTTTTCATTGCTCGCGAGTCTCGCGACTGTATTAATAAGTGATAAAGCAACACAAGAATGTATGGTATTTTGTCACTTTGTTAGTCAGTAATTCAGTATTTAGAATGTATAACTTTGTTTTGTTTCGTTTACAACTTGTTATTAGTTAATAATGTGGGAACTTGTTATTGGCCTTGTACACTATTAATTATCTTAAGTCACATATGTTTTATAAGCGCTGTTAGTTTCCTGAATAAACATAAAATAAAAAAATAAGAGTAACAACCACTTTTAAAACGAATTAGGTAAATCAATTTATTAATCGATGGATATATTTTGTCGATGGTTTTGGCAACCCTACACAGAATGTCCCTTGCCGCCGCCGCTCCGCTTCGAGTAAATTACGGAGGCGATCGCGACCGACGCGTCTTGATACTCGGGCCTACATGGGCCGCCGCATGCCTACCTAGGGTGCCGAATTGCCGATGAACTCAACGTGTTTTACTGATATTATGTTTAATATCTAGAGCCTGTATTTTTGTATGTATTTAACATACAAAAATACTGGCTCTAGAAAGTCACTCATCAAAATTTTAATTTTGGAGATCCTCCGTGGTTACGTTAGAAACAAATGATACAGTTTAGTTCAAAACAACTTTTTGAAGGTAGGTAAGTATCAAAATCTTTGGTTTGACTAAGCACGAAAGTTTAAAGGCAGCCAACTTCAGAACTACCAAGTTAAGTGCCAATTTCTCCATTGTCGGTTATCTAACCGACCAGGGACCGCTCATCAATTATACATCATCTGCATATAAAATTCTTGACAGATGTGTCAAAAGTCAACCACTAATGCCTTGGTTATGCTTAACCGACTATGGAGAAATTGGCACTAAATATTGCAGGCGGCATCATTGAGCGAGCCTTCCGTAGGAGTAATTTTGTGCTACATCACTGGAAATTTTTCATTGCTCACGATACGCTCGCGAATAATAAAATAATCTCCACACAACAGCAACATGTCGAGTAGAGAGCCAGCCGGCGCGGGCGGGCCGGGCCATATCGCGTGTGTAGCGCGCCCGACCGCGCTTCATACTTTACCGCTAATGTCATGTGTTATGTGTTGCCAGGCGTAGGTGTGTAGGTGTGAGTCTATGTATAATTACAACTGAACAAAGTAATTAAGTATAAAGAATGTATATAAAATACAATATTGAAGATTATTATATGCCGCAAATATTTTAAAAATCTCCACACAACAGCAACATGTCGAGTTGAGAGCCAACCGGCGCGGGCGGGCCGGGCCATATCGCGTGTGTAGCGCGCCCGACCGCGCTTCATACTTTACCGCTAATGTCATGTGTTGCCAGACTTGCCAGGGTATAGGTGTGAGTCTATGTATAATTATAACTTAACAAGCTAAGCAAGTTTAAAGAATTTATATAAAATACATTATTGATGATTATATGCCCGCAAATATTATAAAAAACTTAAAGCTGCGTACAGACCGGCCAAACGAACGCCAACGAACGGGTTTCGTTGACAAACAACTGAATTTGCTGCAATCTTCCCTGTATTATGTATGATAAGTATCCATCGTTGGGGCGTTCGTTGGGCGTTCGTTGGCCGGTCTGTACGTAGCTTTACATAAACAGCAACATGTCGAGTTGAGAGCCAGCCGGCGCGGGCGGGCCGGGCCATATCGCGTGTGTAGCGCGCCCGACCGCGCTTCATACTTTACCGCTAATGTCATGTGTTGTGTGTTGCTAGGGATTAGGTGTGAGTCTATGTATAATTATAACTTAACAAGCTAAGTATAAAGAATTTATAGTATAAAATACAATTTTAAAGATTATATGCCGCAAATATAATAAAAATCTTCACACAACAGCAACATGTCGAGTTGAGAGCCTGCCGGCACGGGCGGGCCGGGCCATATCGTCATTGGCCTCGCGTGTGTAGCGCGCCCTACCACGCTTGATACTTTACCGCTAATGTCATGTGTTGTGTGTTGCCAGGCGTAGGTGTGTAGGTGTGACTGTGTGTGGTGGTAGGTGGGAGTTGTGACGGAAAGGTGTGTTTAAAAGTGGTGTGTGGCGTAATTCTGATTATTAATCAACTAACGATTTTGTTATTTGGATGAATAGATACCGTAGCTCTTTTTTGAACAAAAAATTACAGCACTTAGTCCAGTTTTAGTTTAGTGAATGTAATTTCTGGTTCACCTGTTACGGCAGGCTTTAGGCATATTTATACCTACTTCTTTGTTCCCAGGAATCAATAACTGTACAGTTATAACAATAAATGTGTCCTTATATGTATGTAGTCAGCATTTCAACAGTGAAACCATTAAAATAACAGCCGTTATTTCACATCCAGTTGCGCTGGCTTTCCGAAACAAAAGCCGGCGGCGTGACACCCGATCTCGATCGACACGTCGCTGTCAGGGGGTCACTCTATATGAATAAAAACCACAGAATAATAACTACAGTCGTCGAAATATAATAGGCCCGCTTGGATAGCTCGAAAATGTATGGGATGACAGCTGGTGTCTATCTAAATCATAAAAATCTATACAATATGTAACTTTTGGTGCTTCAAAAGTTCTTTTTTCTTTCAGCCGATAAAAAATAAGCCAGATTATGTGTCTTTTTATGTATTTCATAAAGTAAATCAAGAGTAAATAGCAATTTTTGTAGCTGTCCAAACGGGCCTATTATATTTCGACGACTAGTACCAGGAAAAACAAAGTTTCGGATCGCTGCTGCGCGAGCCACGGCTCTATCTCGTTTTAAATGTGCCGATTGCCCGACAGCTCTCGTTCATCCGTTTTTCGTCAGTATAGAGTAACCCCAGCCGTTTGATACCACGATCGTGACTGCCATCGCCTCATTTAGACTGCATATCATAAACGACACGAACCATTCGCACCTGAAATCACTGCTACTTAACCCTTATCACATGTGAGTAGAGACTGTTGTAGCGTGATGGAGCTGGAAGGCCGGAGACTAAATATAGTGTACTAGCTGTTCCCGCGAGCTTCGCTTCGCCTTAAAAAGTTTTCCCGTGGGAATTCCGGGATAAAAAGTAGCCTATGTCTTTCCAGGTCCAGGGTCTAAACCGTATGTATACCAAATTTCATTCAAATCCGTTCAGTAGTTTTGGCGTGAAAGAGTAACAGACAGACAGACATACAGACAGACACAGTTACTTTCGCATTTATAATATTAGTTAGGATTATGAGGACTGCATAAGCATAACTGCCGCTCAGTCGCTCACGCTTTACCCCTGAATGGTGTAACAATAACTGCTATTTAATATGATGGCGGGGAAATGTGGAATGTTGATGCAAATATTTGTGTGTCTGTTTTGTTTAGATATCTAACATCTGAGTAACACCATAAATTTATAGCACTTAAATTGGTCGAATAGGAAGGCAAGGAAATTCATTGTGTCACAGCAGGTGTTAGGTACTTACACCGATATACCATCTTCGTCTACTGGCTTTCTGGCGTGATATTGGGTGGCTTAACAGGTTTCAAAGAGTTTTCGCGCATAATTTTCCACCTAGACGCTAAAAGTAGAAAATCTACTAGCATCTTGCATCGATAGATACCATCACCTGGCATTACATATAACAAACAGAATAGATACATAAACAATTTCTAGCTGAGTCATATAGCCGTGTGCCGTAACTAGGTACATAGCGCATTGTGCCGCGTCCCAGCCAGCGGGGTCACTCTATACTGACGAAAAACTAATTTTCACAGCGCTGCAGCGCGAGCCACGACTCTATCCTACTATCCTACTAATAAGTATTATAAATGCGAAAGTTTGTGAGTATGTGTGTATGTATGTTTGTTATTTCTTCACGTCCCAACGGCTGAACAGATTTAAATGAAATTTGGTATGGAGTTAGCTGACACCCCGGATTAACACATAGGCAATCATTTCAATTTTTATCGCGGAATCCCTACGGGAAACCTTTTTAAGGCGAAGCGAAGCTCGCGGGATCATCTACTCTCGTTAATATAAACGTACCGATTGCATGACAGCTCTCGCTCATTCGTTTTTCATCAGTATAGATAGAGTAACCCCGACACTTTGTCGGCTTCGGGCCGCGCCCTCGGCGTGCCGGCTCGATGCCACTCCTGTACGTGCTTGTCAGGAATTTTTTATTTCATTTTTCCCCGTCGCCTCCGTCAGCATTCAGAAGTGTTTGATTGTGCCCCGATTGGGGAGTTGAAGTAATGAAACCGGTGTTTCTTTCTTTTGTCCGAAGGCGTTATTGTCCGTCTGTCGGATGTGATGTGGTCCTGTTGTGGTATTCGTGCTAATGGCACAGGTTTGCAGGAACTGGGTGGTTGGTTTTGACGGAGATCGACGGATCCTGGTCGTGAACTACTGGTATACTCACTTAATCAATTATTTACTGACAAATAATGTATACACTTCGTAAAGGTAGGATTGAAAGCAAACTTAAATAAAGCCGCTCAAATCAAACAACACAAAAACTGCAGAAGGACTAAACCGAACTACGGTCATACCTAGATCTATATAAGTACTAAACTACCCACCAAGTCCGGCAAAAACATAATTACAGCAGAAAGAGAACCCAGTCATCGATTACCAGCCACACGCCGCTAACCAGCTATAATAAAGCATCCGCAATGGCCACGGGCCGGCCGCCGGTTGCATAAAAAATGTCTAGCCGACGGCGGCGGCGGCGGCGGCGGCGGCGGCGGCGGCGGCGCGGGCGGGACCGCTCTAATGACGATGTGGCTCGCTGTGCCGCCGGGGTAGGGTTGCCAACTGGGGTGAAGGAGTAAATATAAAGAAAATTGAATTTAAAGGCTTAAAATGGTGCACCAGCCCAAACTAGGCTAGCATGACGGACTGGGTCTAAAACCCTTCGTTGGAAAGAGACCTGTGCTCTGAAATGGGGAGTAGTGGGAACGTGCTGGGTCGTGACGTGATGAAGGCTTCAGTTGTGTTAAAAGTTTCACATAGGAAACTTAATAGCATTATGTTGATAGTGTCATCAGCCCGTTACATAATTGATGGTAATAGTGTAACAAATCAAATCAACAGTTCGTCCTTCTCCATCAGTAGCTTACTTTAAGCAAAAAAACGTACAACTACTTATATCTCAATAGCCCAAGCCCAACACTTTTTTCCCACCAACACCTCATAGCTCAACTCCATTTAACACCACAAACCCCAGAAATAAAGGTTCCAACAAAAACAGCATCACAATTGCTGCACAACCCTGAACAGAAGCGCCGCGTGGGTGCGGCGGCACTCGCCTCCTACATATTTAATTTTCCCGGACAGGAGGGTCACTCTATATTGACGAAAACGAACGAACGAGAGCTGTCGTGCAATCGGGACTTTTAATACAACGAGATAGAGTCTTGGGGCGCTCCGAAATTTAGTTTTTAGTTGAGAGTGACCCTTCTGGCTCCGACGGGCGGCGAGCCATGAGCGTTCTTCTCTGAACCGAGGTGATACTCCGAATTGGTTGAGGAAACTATCGGTTGCAGGTTGCAGTGGTGCATCTGCACTTTCGATCGTAAGTCTTGAGAGAGAGTGGTGTAGTGGCATGTAGGTTTTTGAATTTGGAGGTTTCTTGTCGGAGGTGTTTTTCGGATGGTAATGAAAATTTACATAAGTAATATTATATCCAGACCGTTTTCGGTTACAGTGACTAGAATCTAACTAGTGGGAGCTTCACTCATGGGCTCTCTTGTGACTGACGTAGGCAAAATTATCTACTTAATAAGGGAACAGGTAATTTAACGCTAATACTTAAGTTGATCAATATAGACAGGATAGGCTGAGCATTTTATAATAATACCACGATTTCTAGAGGAAAATTTAAAGCGAAACTTCGAACTGTAACAGACGGCAACAAACTTTAACGCCACGTAAAGTATAAACAACAGCAAGACCAAGACCCGGATCGGGGCCCTTATAATAAAGTCCACAATTTCAATGCCCGAAGTAAGAATCTGGAGGCACACAAAGGAGACGTTGTTTCGCTTTGTGCCGCGTTATGGCTCTATCGGCGATGCCGTGTCGTCGGCCCTTCGCCCCTCGTAATAATACTAAGGCTTACTCTAGCTTTCAAAACGAAGTTTCGGAACGCACCAACTGTCTACAGGGTGACACACAATAAATAAAATAATAATAAGCCGAAAGGGGGTGACTCAGGGGGTCATTCTGAACAATTTTTGTTCTACGAGTTTTGGAAATTCGCAAAAAAAAATTCTCCATAGTAAAAGTCACCAACAAAGTTTCTATGGATTTTTTTTTTTCGTGAATTTTCAAAACTCGTAGAACAAAAGTTGTTCAGGATGACCCCTTGAGTCACCCCCTTTTAGCTTAGCATACCCTTTTTGCAACACCCTGTATATCATTGCGTTAAGCTTACGGATTGCGTGGTAGCGTTCGTTCGTTGGTTCGTTTTTTGGCAAGCTAGAGTTTGTTGAGAGTGAATCGCTACTTTATTGTGTCGGCTACTCGGGCCCGATGCGTTAATTGCTGGATCTCTCTAAGCGTTATGTGAGCCTGGTCCTTTGTGCGTCTTTTGGGTTTGGTTTTGCATTGTGATTTGTTGTTCAATGGTTGGCTATTAGAGATTACTTTAAATTATAAGACAATTACGCATTGCTTTAATTTTTAAGTAAAAAAATTGTAATATCTGTTTATGTGTCGAAATTTTTTCTCTCTTCATCTTCTACGCTTCATCATGGCTATTAATGGATTTCAAACGAAGTAATTGGTCCATGTCACCTTTGTTTTGTTAAAAACCCTCCGTAAGTCGCCAAAATGGGGGCGAGCTATCAAAGGCTTTCCGTGACAAAAGCCGAGGCGCATAATCCGGGCATCCGACTAAAAGAACTTTGAACAGCCCGTGGCGGGACCAAAGGCCCCTCTTGAAATCCTGCAAAGTTTCTTTAATATTTAAAACTATTGAAGGGTAAGTCTGAAAGGGTTTGCGGCGGCCCGCAGTCATATAACGTATCGTGGTCAACAGATTAAGTAAAATAAATAAAGGCGACGACGGCACTATTTGTATGCAAATATTCACTTCGATATTGAATTTTCTCGGTTCAGTCTGCTGTAATTTAACAAAAGGTGTTTTCCGAACGGAGAGTGAAGAATTGACGGTCGATAAATAATAATACAATTTTATGGACTTTTGTTTTACTGACATAATCAGATATCGATGAAATATAACACAAACAGTAGTTTTGTAAAATCTTCCACCCAACACACAGAAGCTCCGTCCACAACCCACAACACAACAAAGTCCGATAAAAACGGGCCGCCACAGCGAAAATGGGCTAAAACTTTCAAAAGGTCCCGAGCTGACTCATATCTTAATTCATAATTCAATAGACACCGCTCACGCCCCGCTCCAATTTCTTGGGCGGTAAAGTGCAAGAGCCGGAGAAAAAAGCCAGCAGAAGGGTCACTCCCCATAACAAAAAACTAAATTTCTGAACGCTGCTACGCGAGCCACGACTCTGTCTCGACAGCTCTAGTTCGTTGGTTTTTCGTCAGTATAGAGTAACCCCAGGGCGACTGCGAGCGTCGTGTTGACGGGGTGGGCGCTCCGGGGGCGACCGGCGGTGGGGGGGTAGGCGAAGGGGGGGGTAATCCCTTATCACGACCGTCGACCGCCCGGCTCAGGCCGCGCTTCAACAATTATAAAGAGGCGCCACACCGATGCAAACTAAGTACAACTCCATACAACTTGTTCTTTGTAAGAGCGAGAGATTTTGGTGGATATTGCTTTATGCGAGGAGGGTGTTGTGTCGCTGTTGAAAGGTGTGAAAGACTATTGGCTGGTGGTTGGGCAACGATAGAAAAAAAACTCAGTAACCATATGGATAGGTAGGGTAAATGACAAATATCCTACAAAAAATACGTTTCGACTGCAGATATACTAATATTATGTAAAAAATTAAATAAGCCAGAAAAACTAGATATAGAATTGATGCCAATGTTACTAGCGAAATAATAGGTTCTAATAATAAAACTATGTTGTCTTAATGTCCAAACTTTGCAAAGTTTCTCTTAGCCAACTTTGGTCATTACCAGAGATATACTTATCGACATAACCCCCAATATACGACGAAAAAACTACAAGTATCAAGACTATTAACGTCGAAACAAGTATCACACAATATTCTGTGGTCAAGCTACCGGCCACCGCAGTCGCCGTACGACCTACATGACCGAGACGACCACACAAAGCATCTGCGACCCTAAACCTCTAGACATAACACCTCTTATCGTTTGCCATGTGTTTCTTTGCACAGGCCGGCGACAAGGCTTATCCCAGACCGGGCCGCCGCAAGGCATCTTTGCACCCAATAATGTCATCTCCTTTTCACACTCGCGCAAATCATATATAGCGGACCCCCTCGCACCTATATCACGTGACACGGATCCTTTGACACGTAGAGCTTACCGCTAAATCCTGAGCGAATTTCATTTTGAGAGTCCCGCCCGCGCTCCGTGATGTAAATAAAATTTCTTGGCGAAAAAAGATGATAATATATGACGGGAGTTTATTTGGAAAAGTTGCCGTTTTTAAGCTGGTGTTGTAGTCCGATGTTTTCGATGAGAACTTTTTTTTTATGGTATGTAAAATTCTTTACTTTTATGTCTTGATGAAAGCTTATCTTCACATGTATATTTTCGTACATATTGTGTATGATAGTTGAAGATAATAACAATTTGTATTACATTAGTTAATCCAATGATAATAACACCTCTGTTCAGACAGAATTGGGACTTAATAACAAATAATATTAAGGCGCCCGCAGCGCGGAGCTCAGAATAATAATAAATGCTAATGACGCGCGACGCGACTGCTTGCATTCTGGTCGCCTGCCCCATTTGCGCCATTCCGAGCCTGCGGGGTTACTCTATACTGGCGAAAAACGAACAATCGAGAGCTTTCGTGCCATCGCACGAGCAACGAGGGATTGTAGAAAAAACTTCGTTGCGACGTCGCATTTCAAAAACCAAGCAAGCGACAGTAATCAAGCATTCTCTGAAAAACTGTCAAATAGTCGCTAATTTTGCGATGCGACGTCGCAACGCAACGCAGTTTTCTGTACAAGCTCATAGTCGTGGCTCGCGCAGCAGAGCTCTGAAACTTCGTTTTTCGTCAAATAGAATAACCCCCCTGATCAAATGGCACCGCGGGGAATGGCCCGACAGCCCGCTGCCGCCGGCGTGCCAATCAATAATGTGGTGTTGGCGGGATTGCGCGCCGTAAATTAGAGAGCGCGAAATAGGCCAGGAGACTCTGCCATTGGCAAGCGCGGCCCGCACCAAATAATTTATTAAATTCCGAATTTCCATCGGATTTTCACTCGAATTTTCGTCCGCATAATTCGAGATTCGAGCTATTCCGGGATGTTATTAAAGCAATGCGAGTCGCACGTTTATAAAACTTTATTTATTCATGTATTATAGTAATAATATAGGTAAATTCTGTATCTCTATGTGGCACATTGATTAACATCGTATAATATTCCAAATTCTGAAAAGACTACAAGATATTTAGTAAATTCAACACGTTAAAATTGTAGTTGTCTAATTGAGGTATTTTTTTATTATTATTTCTATAATCGGCGTGGGATTCTTATTATTATAATCGTAATGTCCATCACATTTAGTAACACCAATATTTTATAAAATCTTCTAACCCTATAAAATGTCTTTCTATGAATTAACACATTTATGGCATAAATCATAAAATAAGTTTGTAAATAATTAGATTTTCAGTATAAATATTATCCGTTCTATTAACAACAAATATTAGATGTATGGTATATATGGTAAAATACATACTTCTACCTTTAAATAAAATTATAAAATGCCTTATAAACACAGCCAAAAAATATAATAAAATATCACGACATCCAAATATTAAGACAATGACTAGGCTTATTGAGAAAAAACTTTATAACATTTCTGTGCAAAAGTAAAGAAATCTTACATGTTCAATAAAAATGAAACCCTCAATGTAAGATTTACGAGACAAAAAACATTACAATGGATTGTTAAACCTTTTGAACCAGTTCGAAACTGATACATTCGCTTATAATAGTTAAAACATCGATCATAGATAAATTGAGATCTTAAAAATCACAAGTTTTCTTTTGACTTTGACCTCCAGTGACATCTAAACATCAATCTAATCTATTCTATCACATTTAAAATCCACATCTAAACACAAAGAGTCTATAACACCTAGAAGATTAAAATCCCTGCATGAATTCAAGCTAAGTCTTCGGCGTCCGAACCGCCCGATACATCTTTTAGCGTCATGTCGTCTGGAGAATCATTCCGGATTCCCAAAACGCCTCTCGGCCCAAATGGACTCTGCGACGCCATTGATGTCAAAATGCCATTAGACAATGCCTGGACTGACAAAGCTTCCTGCGACGGCCCTGCATAACTGTACTGTTGGTAGACCGCCTGTATCCGGGCGGCGTTAACCAAGGTTTGAATTTTTAATTGCGTATCCAACGCTAGGCTGAGGGGCAATTTGCGCAGCTGACTGGCTATCAGTTTGCCGAACATTTCGAACTCATTTTCATTCCCCTGTTCCGAGTGTTGGCTTAAATCCTGTGGCACGTCCGAGTGGTCACCGTTTCTTGAGTCTTCATTGTTGTTGAGCTTCTTTTGTTTCGATGGCAAAGGGTATATTGTGGCCAGGGATGCCGGTGTCAACGGTGTCGCAATACCAACTGGAGGATTCAGAAAAGGCGTTGAGGACGGCGTGAGAATTGTGAACGGTGATGCGGCAGACGTCGGATTCAAGCCGAAGGGTGTGTTTGGGCGCGGCGATGGAGTGTTGAGCACGTAAGGCGTGTTGGAGCGAGTGGAGTTTCTTCGTTTCCGCGGCGTTTTCTTTTCGGGAGACTTTCTCTCGCTGAGGTCTTGGACGGCATCGCTGTCATCGCTCACTGGGATCTCCATCAACGAGTTATCCACCTAATAAAAGAAAATTGCTATTAATTTTTCTCACTTAATTTCTAATTTGAATATAAGTTGAAAGACCTGCTCTAAAAATACTATTCCCATTAACAAAAGGTAAAAGATTTGCGAGCGAATCACCAAATATAACGCGCACCGTAAACAAACAGCGCAGCTTAATGTAAACAGTAAACAAATGAGAGACTCACAGAACTTGGCGTGACGATCGCTCGCAGGAACCTGTCCGCGTGTTCGAACCACGTGACGCTCGGCCGGTACGCGTGCGCGCCAGCCTTCCGCGCCGCGCGAATCTTCTTCAACTCGACGCTGTACGACGACCGGATATTTTTTATCTTATTCTTCAACTCCTTCACTGTCACATCGATCAAATTCAACGCGTTAATAATCTCCACGTAACCCTGTTCCCTTATCTTCTTATTCTTGTAGTGCTCCGACACGGGGTTCCATAAATATTCACGCTTCTCGTATTCGATTATCATCTGTATTGTCAAGTCTTCGCTCCATTTTGGATTTGCAAGAATCGCCACCATTTTTTCGTCTACAGCATGCTATACAGCACAGAACACGTAAACAATTTTACAAACTTATATTTTTTTGCTAGTTCTATTTGTAAATCACATAACAAAGTTGTTTTTAGCACTAGGAGCGTAGAAGGGTGCGGGCGGTTCGCATGCGCGCAGCATACTAAAAGCACGTCGATGGCGCGACCCCCGCGGGGGGCAGGCTATTTCGGGAGTAGCCGGTATACGCAGCCGCGTGCTGTCAAGCGTGCTTTCCCCTTCGCACCGCGCGGAGGCTGGGCGCGAGTGAAACGGAAGATTTGTGGCCGGCGGCGGCGGCGCGCGGCGCCCGGGTCAGTGCTCGTACCGATAAGGGCGATTATCCGCCCGCCCTTGAAGTTTCGGACGTGAGTTATGGAGACCGAATTTCGAACTGCCGCTCCGAGCTATTCGCTCTAATATGCATGAGAGTAAGTTAGCCCGTGCGTGTTGGCTCGGTCTCTGGACAGATGTAGGTGATAAAGTTATTAATGGTGGATATCAAATTATACAAAGCTTGCGGCATAGTAAAATAACCAAAGCTACCATTAAAAGGTACGATAACGACATATAGAGCTTGGGCTTGGCCTTAAAAGCTATTATTATTCGTTATTTTATCGATATGTTAGAAGACTGGAGGATTCAACCAGCGGATCATTAGTTGGCGTTATCATCTCCTATCCTTTTGATCTCCTGCTCAACTCCAGAAACCGATATATCTGTCACGTCACGTGTACCACCACTGCCACCTGTGCACTCATGTCAACCTAGTACTCCCCCCATCCAAATAGCTGCATTTGTATGTAAGGTAGTGTAGTAGTAGTAGTTATTTGTGCCAACTAAACTGATCTTGTGAGGGTCGTCGTACACTTCTTAACAGTTATTAAATGCGTATAATATACGTCTGTAAGACTTTAGTTTTATAATAATAATCATGTTTACCTGCTTCCATAAATGCTGCACTATTCTAACAATACAAACGGCATATCAAACAGAGCTTTAGAACTGATGTAACTTTATCGGAATTTCATTTCTACTGCTGCAGCATCGGATAAATGCTCTGTCAGTACTTAAAGCTCAGTGGTTCGACAAAAAACGCTTTCCAATTTTATTACCACTTTACTAGGGGGTAAACATTGGACGTTTGCTGGCCAAAAACTGCATTTCCGATTTTTATTATACCAGGCAAACATGCTGAAAATATTCAATGGCAGCAGACCCCACTAAGTTTCGGTGCGCTGCTACTCGAGCCACGACTCTATCTCGTTGTGTTAAACGTGACGATTGCATGACAGCTCTCGTTCGTTCGTTTTTCGTCAGTATAGAGTAACCCTCCGAGCGGGTGAGGACTAAAATGTTTTACGACGGTTATGCACATCATGTTTATCGATGCGTTGTTTACAATCGGTGCCGCACGCTCCGTATCATTCAACCCTGAACATTTATTGCCAAGTGATAGGTAGTAGATATGGAATATACATTATGATGTACCTATAATTATATTTCATTTTAATATACTTACATAACTATATTACCCTTCCCTACCCTTCTTACATAGAAGATTACATTTAAATAATTCTGAACTATTTTTTTTTGTTTTATTATTAAATGGATATTTAAAAAAAAAAAAACATTTGAAGCTAAACCTCCTACGCTTCCGCTATATCTTGTCATGCTGTGTGTTCATTCCTCACGCCGGCCCACACCCACGAGGGTAACTCCATACTGACGAAACACGAACTAACGAAATCTGTCGTGCAATCACACAACGAGATAGAGACGTGGCTTGCACAGCAGCGTTCAACTTCGTTTTTCGTTTTCGAGAATGACCCCCCATCCCATGTAGCCGGACTAAACCCCATTAGCATACAAGTCTAGCTTCTCAAATTAATATCGTCGGTCGTCGACGTGAATGCACTTTCTAAGTTTATTTTGCATGAATTCCCCGGCGCAGCCCGCAGACGGATTGGTGGAACTTTCATAGTGGAGGAAAGCTGTTAAAACTGCGATATGTCTTTGCTAATTTGGTAACGGTTTTTGCTGGTTGGGTGTCGCAGTCGTGTAAATGTACGGATTTAATATATTATTATGAAAAGGCTTCTTACATTTATAAATGTTTTTTTTATACAAAATAATTAAACTATGTACTTAGTAGGTTTTGATAGTTTTATTTCTTATAGAGTTTTGTACTGCTAAGAATTTTTGGTATAAATTTATAATCCTATAAGTACCTACATGTGTATTATGTTACCTGTATACCTTGCTAACTTTCACATAATATTAATAATATTGAAAAATTATTACTTACTTAAACAAAAAATCGAAAAATAACCTCAAAATAAGACTTTTTTGCCAAATTAATCCCAAAACCCCGTGAACACGAGATGGTTCCGGGTTGTTTGAGGAGATGGGAGTGACGCGGGTCCCCCGGCCAGGAGATAAGTGAGAGGTGACAGCAACGAAGGGAGATACGACGGGTTATATTAAAATATTGAAGTGATATCCAAAATATCGACCATTTTGCTCACAGAGAATAGCACCAAATAACTCTAGAAATCGAGAAAAACTAGCTTAATGATGGTATCTGCAATATTGAAGTAAATTCAAAAGCGCCCTCAGAATATTATAAACAATTTATTTTGTTTAAATTTTAAATTTAATGTTCACAAAAATCTAGGCTATTTGGTTGGGCCATTTTGCGTGTGCAACTTTTTCATTGCTCGCAAGTGTATAATAGAAGACATTCCTGCCCATTCATCACCGTTCTTGATGAGTTTGAGCACAAAAGCCTCATTCCATATGAATACGTTTGCACATAGACACGCAAGATATAGTCCAGAGAAAGCTTTCAGAATTACTCGCCGCCGCCACACGGGGTCTCGCTTGTAGATTTATCGGTTCTACCTTTTTTGGCATAAGATTTTTTTGCCTAATCTCGTATTGCATAGTAAAGTTTGGTCAAAGTCTCGTTACGCCGAAAATCGTATGGCATAAATCTCGTTTAGTAAAAAGTTATCTCGCATAACATTGTTTAGCCTAATAATGGTATGGCCAAATCTTGAATAGCCTAATAATGCTATGGCATAGGTTTATACAAAGTAATAATATTCGTTTGGCTTTAACTTTGACGGAGCGTCTCCCTACATAGCGCAAACTGGTGCCTTGTATTGTTTCCGCTGTTTGGGAAACGCTCCGCTCCGCTTCGCTGCGCTCCGCTTTGGTTTTGATGAACATGTGCACCTAACACGCTCCTCCTCGCTTTGCTCGTCGTCGCACCTATTTTTAGGTTTCGATCTCATGAGGTTTTTAATAATTATATTGGTCGTTAACTTTCGATTTTATGATCATACAATATCGTGATTTTCGGGATGTAGGAGAAAAATACCACAATTTGTACATTTACTACATACTTCATATATTATTTATTAAGATAACATTAGGAGAAACAAGATTATACATAGGTATAGACGAACATAAATTTGAGCAAACGAAACTTAGGTGTTTAAAGATTGTGCCTAAAGAGTTTTAGACGAAACGAGCTTTATGCCACATAAGTCTTGGCAAAGTGATGGTTCGGCCAAAAAAGTTTAGACCATACGAGTTATGCGAAATGAGTTTTGGTCAATAAAGATTATGCCAGATGAGCGGAACCCAGATTTATCAGTTGGAGGGTTACTTTATACTGAAGAAAAACGAACGAACGAGAACTGTCGTGCAATCGGCTCGTTTTAAAACAAGAAAGAGTCGTGGCGTTCGCTCCGAAACTTTTTCGTTATTATAGAGTGACCCCCTTGTAGCTGGCGGGCCAATCTCGCCATGTGGGCCTTTTCATTTTGCCACTAGCCTGGGCTAAAAGGCTTTGGATAAACTTAGGTGGAAATAAGATTCCTACTTGGACAAATAGAATACGGCGGGCCAAGAAAGCTAAGAAAGTATTAAAAGAGTTAAAAAGTGTCGTGGGTAGTGGTTAAAGTAAAATTTAGTGATTTTATTGATTGATTTTAAATGACGTATCAAGTATGGACAACATAAAACATTATACACTACACCCCCTATTTTCATCCTAGATACGCACGTAAAGATCGATGACGTTGCCTTGTCTAACTATCGATTGAATTTCTTCAGTTTATCTATATTTTAGATGTTATTCTTAGTATGAAACTTTATCTTAACTTAATAAGACTGCATCTACACAGATAGGTATTTTTGGTTACCTTTACATCTTCCTGGAAAGGTTGCTTGTACGTAAATTACGATAAATCCAACTAGAAATGTACAATAAATAGTTCCTTACTTGATGGGTCTCTCCCGCAGCGCGAAGGAAAAATACAACAACATTTTCCAGCCGGGAACTCGATTCCTAACGAGCGCTGGATACCAGGGCCACATGACATTAGAGGCGGGCGCCATTAGGCGGCGGCGCCGGGCCCCGGAACGGGCCCTATTTCCGGAAGGAAGCGTCCCGGAAGCCGCGCCGCGTCCGCCTCACTGACTACGACTATCGTTCACTCCGCATGTTTTATGATAACCTAGTACGTGACAGTAATTCGTAGTCGGCGAAATGCTGAACCGGGCTTACCTGAAACAAACAGAGAACAACTTTAATCCAGTGCCGAATTTAGAAGTTGGGTAACAAGGCCCCCAAAGTTCATTCCGCATTTTGGAAATTCGCCGCAATGAGTGTTTGGGGAGCATCAATCAAAATTAAAAACGGATTAAAAGTCGGCGTCACGCGCAGTTTTAAAGTTGGCAATTAAACAGTGAATGGTAAAGTATAAGGATTATCACTTTGAGCTCGCCCAGTTTCCGCCCACAAAACTGTTTCCGCCATTTCCACGTCTCCGCCAGAAGTTTTTCACGAACCGTAATAAGTAATTAGTCTGGTCTTGCTTAAAGAGGATTAGTCAATTATCATTTCGGCGTGAACTTCACTTTTTGTATTAAACACGCTATTCTGTGGAAGATTCCGGACTTTTCTTTTGTTTCCTAGATTTTTCATTACTTACTTGAAAAAAAACCTTCTTTGGTAAAAAAAACTTCGCTTTGCCTTATTTTATAAGGTTTTGCCCTGAAATTTGCAAAATTAATGAATGTGTTGTTTTACTGTCAGTTTTACGTTTTTGTGTAAGCTTACCTACGTCAAAAGAAAACCGTATTATAATTAGCAAACTTTAATACTAATACATATTTATATCCGCCACAAAAAACAGACACAGTTATAACAAACTTAATCTAACACGAACACTGGCGGTCTTATCGCTTTGCGGCATATAAAAAAAACTCAAGTTAATCTGAAAAGTGCAAGCCGTTGACAAACGCCAGTCGTCGGCGGGCGGAGTGAAAAGGAAGTCGTTTGCAGGATCGTAAATGCACCCGCCGAGATGAAACGCGGGGAAGAGGCGCCCGTTAAGGGTTTCCATGTTAAATGGCCTGGGAGCCTCCACTTTATGTGCATGAAATCATTATCGTAATTCCGTTAATGTACGCGCCAGATTCTGTGCCTATTTTTAAGCCAAAGATGACCAAAAAAACTGTCCTTTACAATGATATCAAAAGGAAGGATGCGCCCGTGAGAACATTTTGCCTAAAGAAAAAGTCATCCGGGCGCTGGCCCTTATTCAAACAAATTATGACAGATATGATTAGATTTTAGGGCCAACGTGTGGGTGCCATTTTCTTCAGCCTGTCCTTACGCTAGTAATATAGTATAAGTCAATGGTCCAAAAACGTATGTATTCGAAGTCGGAATAAAAGTATTCCAAACGGTCCCAGAGCTCCCAGAAGAGCCGGGCATTAGCAACTGCAGATATTGATTATAAGAGCCATTAGAGCGGCTGTGGAGGCGCGTAAAAGAGCAAACTACTTCGCAGGCTTGCGAGGACGTCTATTTATATTTTATGGCTGCGCTATGTCGGCGCTAGGAAAGTGGGGTCAGCTGTGCGGAGTGAAACGTAGGCAAACACTGGGGTATAAAACCCAGGCTGCAGTTAGCAGTTACTGCATTCTGCTCCCAGCTTATGTGCTAGTACATAAGGTAGGTAGGAGTTTGTGGGACGATAGCGCGGCGGCTGGTCTTGTTTGCCATGTTTTTTTGCGCGAAGAGTTAGTAGAGTAATAGATGACCATCGTTAACATTTCTGCTGATGTGGATGGAAAACCCTTGATAGAATATGATTATTAGAACCATTATGAGAGTGCCCCATAAGTTCATATAACTCGCTAAGGGAAGAGTATTATATGGTTGGCAAAATAACTCATCTACAACAAACATCCACAGCCGAAATACACGCACACATAAATTGGGTGTCCGCGGTAATCCGCGATCACCAGCGCCATATCTCAAGAACTGTCCGCGGCGGAGCGTCGGCTTACGATAAATTACACTTGTCTACATAAAATACGCGAGAGGACGCCGGGAAATATCGGCTTACGGCCCGGCATATCCAGCTGTGGGTATACGGCACATATGCCGACCGTCAAATTGATAACTTGATAAGTGTCGACCCCAGGGGTAGCCGCCGTTGCTTAGATTTATATGTGAGTTTTTCGTCGGATTGGTTTGTAGAGAGGAAAATCTTGAAGTTTACTGACTATTTTAGCCTAGTAATTGATCAGACAATAGCGTTTTCAACTCGTATTTCTGACGACAAAATGTAACGAAAGCGTGCAGAATATTCGCAGTGGAAAAAACGCTGAATTTCATAAATCCAGAGGCTCTAATGTACAGAATTCACGGAGTGGCTCTAATGGGATGTGCCGAGATGTTGCCGAGCCGGGCCCCGCCCGTGGGCCTCCCGACCGCAGGGGGTATGTATTATAGACACGCTTCGGCCCGCGCCGGCATCCGGGAGGGGGGTTCCGCAGCTCCTACTTTCGCCTCACGGTGATTACTGCGACGGCTGTCTTTATCTACTATCGATATCTCTACACTTGTATCTTGTATCTTTCAACGCGCTCACGATAATTTACGACACTGACATGTGGGTCCAAATTTCCCCAACAGCTGTACATTTCCATTACCGATGGCAGTGCAGGGTATCGTCTCGCCACATCGCATAAATACAGCCGTACAGCACACATCCACACGCTTTCATGTCGATACTTCAACCGGACCGAGTCGCTCGACGCCGCCACTCAACGCGCCTCGTAAACGTTATCGGCTAGATCGTAAAAATGTGACGTAAAATGGCGAACATGGAACATGCAAACCGCCCGCTCTGTTGCCGACGACGACGGGCGCCGAACATTTTAAATTCAGAATTTGTATTTCGATCTGACAGCTCCAATTTCAAATTCAAAACGGCCGGGCTCTAATTACAAAAGTGAGCAATGACATTTCAGTTTGTGCGCTTAGCTTTGTGAAAATGAAAACCTGCATGTGACCGGTTTAGCTTTTTTGATGTGCAGCATTATTGGAACGTGGTGTTATAATCTGCCGACTAGAATATTTTACTTATACATACTTACACTTTTCATATGAAAATAACTACAATATGTAAAAAGAAAAGATATACCTAATCCTAGAATATTCCAAGATCCTATTTTTAGTACATACATAACAATATATCGTATACAATTTAGTCAGTCTAGACCGTTTAGTGTCTGTTATGTTCTTGAATATCTGTCCTGAATATTTTCCTTTCACTTTCTGACTATTTTTTCCAGACATAGCAATTCAGAACTTTCAAATGAACAGTCAAATGTTACTGGAATTCACATTCATACTCTAGCATCAGGATCAAAAAGACAATTACTTATTACATTTCATAAAAGACACATCGCATAAACTAACCATTGTGAGTGTGACGCCCAAGTTGCCCAAACATAACAATAACAAGCCTAACTACGGACCATTCATCAGCGGGTAAAATATCTTAATCACTTCAACCAGCCACATTTCACGGCTGCTCGCGGACAAAAGGGGTGCTGCGACTGTGAATTCGCTAGTCATTTCTCACTCCGCGAATTAACAGGCAGACGTAGTGACGTAGCCATCTTCAGGGGGGTCACTACAGGGCCTCGACCACAAGTGCTGTCAACTCAAATCGCTAGCATAATTCGATAGCAATTTATATGACAAGTGACTACGTTGACGCTGTTATTTTTCCATATGCGTAGTATCGTACTACGCTTGCGTATTGCCAGTTGCCACGTTAGCCCGTGATAGACACACAGAAATCTAACGAACGAAAGAATGAGAGCTGTCGTCAGTCGTGCAATCGATCGGTAAGCTTATACAAGAAGATAAAGACGTAGCGCTCCGAAACTTAGGAATAAGAAAACTGCTGCCCTAACCACGAGTCTATCTCTTTTCAAAACGTACTGATTTCGTGACAATTCTCGTTCGTTCGTTTGTCGATGTATACAGTGACCCCCCTGCTCCCTAGACGTGACGGCCGCGAAAGGTCCAGCGGGCAAATTCACACCCCAATTAGCATTCGTAATCGAATATCCCGGCATCTCGGGCGCCCCTTAGTACGGCCCTGGGGGGTCACTGTATATAACGAAAAGCTAAGTTTCGAAGCGCTACTGCGCGAGCCACGACTCTATCTCGTTGTATTAAACGTGCCGATTGTACGACCGCTCTCGTTCGTTCGTTTTTCGTCAGTGTAGAGTAACCCTCCGGACCGTAGCGCCCCACCGCCCGGGACGCCTTAATTGTTGTCTATTTTAAATTGAACTTTTTTAAATTATGCCGTGGTGTGTTTCGCTAAAGTTGTGTCAGTGAAAATTTATATGGGTAATTGGCTTTTAGTTCTACTTTCCAGTTGCCATTCAACTATTACTTACTAGGTACCTTACTAGCTGTAAGTTTTCCTTAAAAATACTTCCTATAAAATAAAAAAATAATAATAAAGAAATCAGTAATTATAATTTGTATTTTATAGAGGTTCTACTACTGACATGCTCATTTTATTGTTCGTATAATCTGTACCTGTGTATAGCTATAGCAATGTCAAATGTGTCTACATGCCTTTGTTATCAGAAGGCGTCATCACGGAAAATGCATATTATTAAAGGTTACACAATAATTGCATTCGATAAGCTCAAACATGCCACGGTAAGCGCTCTCGTGACAAACTATGCAGAGTCCGATGTCGCATGTTTGTTTCATATAAGGTAACGTATATATTTTTAAAAGATAACATCTTTATGATGCCACTTTCGTGGAATAAGAGAGATTTGGTTCGTAATGAAAGTATCTCTCGGCGAAATCAACGTTTAAAAGGATAATTTTAAACAAAATGTTGCGTGCTCCTATCCCCCTTTTCGAAGCATCTTGCTGTAATCAATCTTCTAGTGAAGCTTAAACTCATAACATGCGTGAAGTGAGCTAGGACCCCTCGTCCCCCCTTACTTAATTGCTAATGGATGAATGATGGCCTATCAGAGATCGGGGTACCATAGCTGCAGTGAAGTATTTCGTTTTAATAGAACCGTAAACCAATTCAGAATAACAATCTGAAAAAACTCGCACTCGAGGCACTGATGGCTGCTAGTCTGATGATTGTTCACTACTGTGGTAGGCAAGTATTAAACCGCAAAGTGACATTTCATGCATACAACGATTCAAGTTGTATTTTTTTCACTCAAATAAAGATTCGAGACCAAACATGTAACTTTTTATGACACTAATCTGGTATGATTTATCAAATTATAATTATAGCCTTTCGGTCCGACGCAGCCGGCCCATAAACATCGTTGACGACGCGTCATTAGCAAAATAACAGAAAAAACACCGCCGTCGCCGTGTCAGGTTCGCATTGCGGCCATTCGCCTGCCCGCCTGGTCGCCTGGTGTCGTGCTCGCCTGGTACGCAGTGGTGTGTGGGAGATGAGTAATTCTGTACTGGGTTAAAGCCGGGCCGAGCAACTGCGGTGGCCACATTTAGCTTCAACGCGCTGCAAAAAGCGCTTGTTCTCCATCAAATGTTTAACGCTAAAAAGTTTTAAAACTTCTGAAATTAACAGCGATATTTAACCAATCATCATAAATTAACGTCACTGTTCATTAAGAAGCAGAACAAATAAAAACGCGTATTTTTCAAACCTACCATAGTTACGTTAGCGTGATCGCATAAAAACTCTACATTTCTCATTACGGCGGTGGCGCGTCAAAAAGCGCTCCCTGCGCCGCGGAAAGCGCTAACTTCCCACGGGCGGGGGCGGCAAGGAGGGGGGGGGCGGTAATGCCCGCGCGGCGGCGGCGGCGGCGGCGGCGGCGGCTGGCGGGTAATTGGTTCGCGCCGCCCCGAGGCGAGCCCGTAGTATCGCGCGCTTTAGCGACGGGCGCCCTCCGGTGTCGGCGCGGATAGTAGTGGTGTGGAGACGCCGTGTGGAATTGTTTATTATTAATATTTATTTTATATGAGCCATCTTCTTTGCTTCTTCGGAAGGACTAAACCTTCCTTCATTAGAAGCAGAGGCACGACTGGCACGAGCCTGAGCAGAGGGGACGTGATGGGGTGTGATGATGATGAAGACTGATGTTTTATGTGAAACTGATAAATAAATAATAAGTAATAAAATTGTTTGTGTGTCATTTTAATAAATACTTTATGTAAACAACAACTATACTTATGGTCAAAATTTTACAGAACTATCTGTAAAATTAGCGCGGTTGGCGCCCCCTAACGCCTTAGTGCGTCCCTGTGCGCTATACATGATACAAAGTGAACAGGGCCAAGTCAAAGACTATATGTGCTCAAAAAAGCAATTTTATAATGCTATAAACTTATTTATTTATTCCTAGAACAACTTATTCCTACTTTATTAATATAAGATTAACAAATCAGCTGTATCTCCTACCATTCAACTCTCCACAAAAAAAACTCAAATAAATCCCCGCAAACAAAATAATAGCGACTCCACGCCTCCCGTCTAGCTGTTTGTCATGCTACCGCCGAGTTATAGCTATGTCATGCGGCCACCGGCGCGCCACTTTATACATCCGACGCCGCTACCGCCCGCTCCACAACGACTCACATACACATACAACGTATAGCTATAGCAACCTCCTATATTTTGCGGCACGGGTGTCGCGCGAATATTTCGCCGTAAACGTGTTAAGGGTAAGAGACTGGTAAGGTCGGAATACTAAAAGTGGTTTGGGTTTTTGTGGTATTTTTGTTTGAGTAGTGATACTGATGGTGTAATAGGTATATCTATTCTATGTCTATGGTTATGAGATTAGGAGGCAAGTAGGTTCTTTTTTGGACAGACCATAAAACGGGGACTGCTACAATTTATGTCAAAGCAATGTTGCAGGATTCTTCTGCTTCACTCCCGCTACTCCTCCGAGGAGTCTGGGGCTGACACCAGGCGCTTCCGTTCTTCAATGTTGCTGCATTGTTGATTGCTAATGTACGATGATACGGTTACTGGTGATGGGCTAAGAGTATTTAAAATGTAATTTCACGTCACAGTCGTACGGGACTACCGGTATAACATTCATCCTACGCGTCTCCAGACTACTCCAGAGTATCAACAAATGCTCGCAAGTATCCCGTATAATAAAGTAGGTTAGAAACGGCGCTATATATTTGAGCTTTCACACAAATGACATGCAACATCGTCCACGGGCGGCGCGATTACACATGCGAACTGCTCGTCGACATGTTATGTGTGCCTGGTCGCATCGGGAGTATAAACTTATGTGTTTATATGTGCAGAATAGCTAGATGTTTCATAGACTTATTTCATGGTGGTGTCAAAATGCGCAATTGAGACAAAGTTATCAAGTCTAGGTGTACACCGTACAATACCAGACGTCCGTCAGCCGAGGGGTTAATCATATTTTAGGATCTGTGGTTGGAACCAAATGGTTTCTAAATTTTGCTTATTTTTAATCGCACACATGAACCCTTTCTTGGTATTAACCTCTCGGGTGTCGGAAGTCAGAGATTTTACGCCATAGACAAATGTGTTTAATTAAACTAGGGATCCGTAAGAGACTGTACGCCATAAACTAAGGATCCTTAAAAACAGCCTTCAGATCTTCATTAACAAAGCTCTGAAGCATGTATTAGAAAGGCCAGTCGCCGCCACGTCGCCGGCACGTCGTCGCCGCGTCGTGTCGTCCGCTCACACGCCCCACTCCACTCAGTTTATCGGTGCCGGGTTTTTGTTGCGATGCGCCGTCATTATCTCGCTAATTAGACCGCTCGTATCGCGCGCCCGGTCCTGGAAGGCCACTCTATAATAACGAAAAACCAACCAACGAGAGCTGTCGTGCAATCGCCACGTTTAATACAACTAAATAGAGAGACAGAAGCTTAGTTTTTCGTAGAGTGACCCCGCTGTGGACAGGAATGTGAGCCGGCCATGCGCTAGGATGCCGAGCGCACAGAAGGGAATTCCGAGGGCTTACAATTGATGTGTGTTATGGATTGTCGTCGGTCACGTTAATTGGATAGGTGTTTAGCAAAAGTCAACTATCGCAGTAAACTACAATAACACCCCTCTTTTTTCCGTCAGGGATTAAAAAAGTAGCCGCGTGTGATAGAAAATTCTGCCAATGTCATCTGTTGACTAGACTAGAGTGTCAGATTACGCTAACACCGAGTACAAAGTACACGCAACCCGAATAAACCATCCTATTACACCTAATAAACACAACTTTTCAACCGACATCCAGTCCTCGCAGCGCTGGACAAACCGGCCACACGGGGCTTATCTATATTTTTTCGCCGCGCCTTTGTGATGTCGCGACCGCTGCGCCGCCATTCCACTCCCCGTCTGTTATTTACGACGCGGGCCGGCCGGCCGCTCGGCGGGTCGGCCGGGACACTCTATATGACGAAAAACGAAGTTTCACAGCC
Source organism: Plutella xylostella (assembly GCF_932276165.1). Classification (NCBI taxonomy): domain Eukaryota; kingdom Metazoa; phylum Arthropoda; class Insecta; order Lepidoptera; family Plutellidae; genus Plutella; species Plutella xylostella. Next base: position 6,330,300 of record NC_064000.1, on the reverse strand, counting down.
CCGTTGCGAGAGCCACGACTCTATCTCGCTGTATTAAACGTGCTATTAGCACGACAGCTCTCGTTCGGTCGTTTTTCGCCAGCGTAGAGTGACCCTCCGGGAGCGGCAGGCCGGGCCCGATTTATGGCGTAATTTTTACAATGACCGCTGCAGCGCGCCAGCGAATTATAAAGTCCGCCCGGTTAAGTAGTGGCGCGGGCATTTATCATGTTTTGTCGGCTCGGGGTTTTTAATTTATGCATAGACGCGACGAGTGAGTTTCGAGTGCGTCGGGTCATTTGTGGTCGCGTTCGGTGGCGGTGAACGTGTTAAAATGTCTGATTAATTGACAATTTGATAAGTACAAGTATTGTATACCATGAGCATCCGTATGTAAACATTGACTAGTACAGTCGTTTTCCAGTTTATTTCTACTCATGTTGGCCTCTCGATGGAGTAAATCAATAAAGCAACATTTTTCAACTGAAAAATAGGTTCAATAATCAGACGAGTCACCATATTACGATCCACGGCCCTTCCATTTGTACGGGGCGCGAGATCATGCGGAATAATTTAATTGATGCGATGACGGCTGCATCCGCTGATTCGTTGTGGGATTTCTATTTACGCTTTTTACACCGTGTTGACTTTAGACCTGTTATCGACACACCATTATTTTCAGATTTATCCTTGAGTCAACTGCCAAAGCCGGGAGAAGTTTTCTTTAATGGTCTCAAAGATTATCCGCAACCATTAATTTCGCAAAATAAGCCCGCACGGCTCGTGCCCTGACCCACTAATAGCCTTTTAATTCCGACCGAAGGTGAACCAGACAAAAAACGCAGCCGGGAACCTCAGATCAGCATCCATTTTAATCAAGCGTGTCACCCGAGCGCCGGCCGAATACCTGATGAATTATTCCTGCAGGCTGTTATTTTTATGCGAACTCCTCTAATATAAAATAATGCGTGGTATGCTCGACTTCTAATCCTTTTCATCACCGTCAATCCAACAAACCCTAACCCGTGTACCTCTTTAAGCCTGATTAGCGTATTAAATGAACCCATAGCGACACGGTACGATAAATCGATATGCTAGATAGCCGATCGGACTGGTGGCACAATAGCAAGGCACGAGCTCGTGGCAAATGGTCGAACCTCGTGACAGTGTGGAGTGGAGCATCGATCGTCCCTTATCGGTGCCATCGCCGGAGTGGCGATGTGTGGCCGCGGTTTGCCCATCTATTGTTATACTCGTTTTTGTCCGAACACAGGGGAGCGTGTGCTCGGCGAATATCAATTGAAAGGGGCGTTTGTTTTAAATTTTACATATCGCCGACGTTGTCACGAGTGTGTGCGCGGAATCGGTGACTAGGAGGCTTACGGTTATAGGTGTTTCGCGTTGTTCCGTGTTTGTTGAAGTACTTAGTGACAGTCGTAAATGGATAACCTGATGATCTAATACCTACTTATACTTATGTCTTCTTCGATATTCAACTGTAAATTATTAATCTAGATAAAAGGAAGGACAATGATAATCAAATAGGTCTGTACGAAAGTAACTAGTGCAAAAACTTTACAGAAAAATCAAAAGAAGTATCCCCTAAAGTCCTTAAACAAAAAGACGAAAAACGGCAAAGTGAACCCACCCACCGCCATGAATTCATCCTGTCCTGATTAGGCCATTCGTGGAGTGCTATAGGTGGCCAGGTGAGGCGCGACCGGGACTGGTCCTCTTTAATATACATGAAGCACCTGGGCAGCCCGACTAATAATAAATGAGGCGGGCGTTTGAGGAACACCGACGTAGGAAGTTTTGACGTGCCCCGGTAGACGCCCGTAATAAGATGCATGGTTGGCCAGTCTGATGTGTGGAAAATGTTGTGGTAATGGTATCGTTCGGTTGATGAGATGGCTTAACTCGGTAATGGTTGCAGTTATCGATGTGATTGTGGAAATGTGTTGCGGAGGAAAAAGTTCTAATGGTTTCGATCGTGTAGTTTCGTTAGTGGTTATATTTTATGTGTTGGCAATTTCAATAAAAGATTGCATTTGTTCGCTGCTGATAATGCAGTCTTAAAAAATATTATTATGTCGAAATGCAGACATTCAATATCCAAGGTTTCTCGGAATGATCAACGAAAGATTGGGACTCATTAGCAAAACAGCGTCACTACAAAATCCTTCACGTATTAGTCCTAAACTTCAGCAGCTATTAAAGCTGGGAAGCTAAGGACGCTAGTTGTATGTAATATCAATTAAGGCGGCTCGAAGTAAAGTAATTAAGACCTACGCCACGTTAATGTGAAACTCCAAATAACAGTGAATGATGTGACACGAACAACTGCCGCAGCCGGCGAAGGACCAAGGCAAAGCGACTCGATCGCAACCGTCTAGTTTACAAAATAAGGCATGTTTTTGCATAAAAAGGCACCGTGGCGAAGGTGGATGGACATTAATGATAAACGAGCATGCGCAGTGGACGGCATGCCTCTAATGATGATGATATGATGATATCCAATCTCTGGGAACGCGACGTGAGACACGTCGGTTGATCAATTGCTTGTATTTTCCTGTTGCCATTTCGGCTGCTTGTTTCTTTTAGATAAGGTTTTTGGAAGTGGTTCCATCCGTGAAGAGCTTTTAGCGAGAAATACGTCTGGAGTTTGGAGTATTATTATTTATTGCTGTGGAATTATTAGTCTGCCAAAATGTATATGTAAAAAGAAAATATCAAACCTTTAGAGGAGGTGTAGGAATATAAAGCGGCGGATCATTCTGGGAGCCAGAATACACGTCCTGGCCATCCGGTCCTTTTGGGCATCCCTCGGCGTCCCGGACGCTGTACCGGCAGACGATCCCGTCAGCCGGCTTCGCGTCGTACCCTGGGGGCTTGCCCACATGGAAACCCTTCGCCTTCACCCAGAAACGGAACTTGGAACTGTCCGAACTGTTGCATTCTTCCCCTCGCAACGTACGGAGGATTCTGGCGTACTTCTTCAGAGTTATAGTCTTTGTTTTTGCCAGATCCCCGTAGGTCTGAATCACCCAGGGTTGGTATGTCGAGAAGAGGTCGAGTTTGGGATCCCCAGTAGACACTCTTGGCTTCTTATTGTTGTTGTGCTCGTTTTTCTTGTCCTTTGAACCGCCTGCGGCTGACTTGCGCTTAGAAGGCTTCCTCGGCGGTTTTTCAGGCATCACTTCCTGTGTCAGTTTCTTTCTGAGTCCTCTGTCCGTTATCATAGCGGCAGCCATTTTGATATTAGCACTTTAACATGTGTCACTTAACATCCAAGCTACACTGCGAAGAATAGAGGTTTAAAGATAGTTTTTGGGTACTCTTTTGGTTTGCAATTTAAGAGAGAATGCAAGCGGGTTGTTTTGTGGCAAGCTGGAAAGTTAGTCTCAGAAGTGTTGTCGGCAGTCGGGGTGTAACTTTACAGGGCCCGCGCCCGGCGGCGGCGAAGTTTCGGGATCTCGGTTGTCAGTTGAAAAAGTTTGTTTAGCGTCGTGACGGGCTGTTATCAAGCATTATGTATACTAAAATAAGTACTTGTGGAAGGTACTTTGGAATTTTTGATCCTTCAAGTAGGTATTTTGTTGAAATAGTAGTTAAAACCTTCATTATTGTGAATTTTGTTCGTTATATAGTGTTTAGAAAAATCCAGGTGTGATTAATTTCACTACCTAGATTATGAATTCACATCCAATTGAATCGATAAAACAACAATATTTTTTGTCTGTGGTGGAATCAGGCGTCTGAGAGATTTAATCTCTAGTCGTTAAAGTAGAAAAACTCCTTAAATGGTTTTGTCGTAAAGTTCAGTATAGCTAGACCCAAACTTTAAACAATAAAGTAACTTCCGAACAAATCACGATCAAACCCGGCAACAGGTGTCCGCAAAACAAAAATCTAATCCGACAAAACCGCGAAAATACCAATTAACACGTTCACCGCCAGCCAAAACAAGCGCGGCAGAAAATATGCAAAAACTAAAGGAGTACCCAGTTCGGAAATGGAACGTCCCGCGAGCTAAGTCCCGTGGCGGGACGGGACGGGCGTGGTACGGGCCCGGGCGAGACGGCCGATCGCGTCCCAGCCGCGCGGTGCACTGACTGGCACGTGCGACGCGGGCCGGGCGGGCGACGCGGGCCGCGCTAATTGCCCGCGAAACAATCGGCCCGATCGCCGCCCGCGGCGCGCCGCGCCTGATAATGCGACGGCCTTCGCGGGGCGAAGCGGAGATGTGGAGAGTGTTTGTTTGTCTCGAGCTCGAGTGGGTTTTGTGATGTATCGGTGTTGGCGGTTGGGGGCGCGCAGTTTTAATCCTTAATGCGTGTATGTGTTGAGAATTCATTTAATTACAAATGTATTTTCCAATGTCGATGTCGTGTAAGTAGGTAGGTAAGTACTTAATAAAAATGATAAAATTAGTTCTTATTTCAAAAAAATATTAAATAGGTACCAATTTTCTTTAAAAGAATATAGTAAAATAAGTTATGTATAGGTATGTATCTGCAAGACTAAAGATTTATTTTACTAAAAAGTAGCAGCGTATTTCATCAAGCGCGGGCACAGAATAATACCTATTACCTAACTAGTGTGTGGGCAAAGTGGCACCGCGCACGGAGACGGCCGCGTCTGTCTGCGTCAGACGTCAGATAGTTACTAATAATTTTGTTAATTTTGTAACGGAAAACCTCCTCTATGCCATTTAACACAGAGTTAAAAACGAGTTGTATAGAACGTGTGTGCCCTGTGCGCGCGCGCACGACACACTGCGCGAGAACCGGCGCGCTTGCGCAAATTGGTGCGCGTTCTACCAGGAGCCCATACGATATGAAGAAGTATTTCTGTAGACTAGCGGTGTTTTTTGGAGATTTAAAAAGTATGCCTCAGCATTTATGCTACCCTACGAACTTGATGAACACAATAACCATGATTTTTGTTGTCTTGATGAGAGGAAGCCTGCAGCGAAGAAGACACGTTTTTAACAATGATTATTTATTTTCTAGAACAGACTTAGGTATCATCAAAAATCATCTATACGAATTATTTGTTTGAAAATTTAAAACAGTTTCTAACTACAATCGGCTATACCATGTTGCATTTCATTGCATTTTCTATAAGACTATCGTGATGACATTTTGTTGATGAGATTAATTAAAAATATTGAGGATGATGAAGTTTATTTTAATATCAATCGATTGATCTCAAATCGGATCGATTGGATCAATCGAATCGATGTTGCTTCATTCGGTCGAATTTGTACTAGGGCTTCAAAAATGAGAAAGAAGTAATCTCATGGATCAATCGTAAAGTTGTTGTAGTTCAAACAGTGGTTGATAGATGGCGCTAAACAGAAAAAATATCGTACCGGGCCGATCTGAAAATACAAAGCTAGAATATTTCTCCACAGGTTTCTTACGTGCCTCCAGCTATAATCCTCCAAAATTTAAACTCAATAGAAACTAATTCTGATGATGCCAAAAAATAGTCGTGAAATAGTCATAAATAGTCGTGCTTTCCAAAAAAATAGTCGTATCATACTTTCGGAGTTAGAGCTATACTTTATGGAGGATTATAGCTGGAGGTCTCCAGCTATAATCCTCCAGCCTCTGCAGAACAAACGGTAAGGCCTATCGACTTGGTTAAGGTCTCAAAAAATAGTCGTGAAATAGTCGTAATGACATGCCAAATTTCAGAAATAGTCGTCAAAAGATAGCAAAGATATAAAGGTACTTTGCTGCAGCCCTGGTGGAGGATTATAGCTGGAGGTTTTGAAAATATCGAATATCTTTGGAACTACTCTGACTATCGGTTTGAATTATGTCTCAAAAAATAGTCGTGAAATAGTCGCTTCTATTTATTATAATTTTAAGCTTGATAAAAGCTGTTAAATAATTATATCAAATTCTTCATACAAATCAAAGTGGACGAGAATGCCAAAGCAAGCCAACACAAAAATAATAGCACCGTAGCATTTAAGTTCTCATGTCGAATTTATCTATAAATCATTTATTTCGTCATACTTTGCATCAATAGTATCTAAACTAATCTTGGGTATGACATTTTATTGCTTTTGCTCTTAGCCTTTACCTTACTGTGTACAGAGAAAACGTATGCCTATACACGCACACATTTATCTCTGTTATCTTGACAAACGATAGCGATGACGACTACGGTGAAGTAGTACCTAGGTCAGTTATTGTCATCCCTTACTATTCCGTGATCAGACAAATATTGCTATCCTTGTCTCCTTTCTAACCGGCATGCATCGCACGCATAGAACGCGTGAACGAACGTGTCATCGGTTGCATCTTGACAAGCGATAGCAAAGCGGTATTTATTACGTCCCTTACTATCCCGGGATCACACAAATAGTGCTGTCTTGTTTTTTTATTAGTGTTGATGTGGCCGCCACCTCCGCCGGTGAAATTGGGATTAGTTTTATATCAGTAAAGTAGTACAGGGTAGCACTCAAGCGATAAGAATAAAATACGGTGTTTGAAATATAACTCATTTAATTACAATCACCGGCCGAATGTTCTTTTATTTATACTTAAATTATTCATTAAACAATCTTTAGGTAGATTAGGTTTCATACAATTATCTCAGTATTATTTGACTATTACCTATAAACATATTTAGTTTAATTTAAAATAATCACAGTTATTTTATTGCTAAGTAATAATATAATATTGACGTAGTTCAATAAAAAAAACATGGTATGAACTTAAATATGTAATTATTTCACTATTAAAAAATAATTATTTTCTAGCCCTATATCATAATAAGCTTAAGTTGAAGTAATCACAGATTGTTCATTAGTAGGTTTAGGTAAGTATAATCACGGTTATTGTCATAATGAAATATAACTCATTTAATTACAATCACAGGCCGAAAGTACTACTAAATATAAATACTTAAGTTATTCATTAAACAATCTTTAGGTAGATTAGGATTTAATTATTTTTATTCTCCATAATAAAAAGTCACGTGACCAACTAAGTTTCTATGAAAAATGATATATTTTTTTCGCGAATATTTAAATTCTGTTTTCAGTTTCGGGCTTAGACATACCATGCTGCACATGTAGCTTTCAGCTTAGTATACCCTTTTTGCCACACCTTGTATAATGGTTTTAATAAATATACCTAAATAACTTCGTAGGTGATTATAGGGTATCTATAATGCCCAGATAACTGAATCCTGTAGGTGTAGAACTTGCAAAAATTATCAACAGCCACTGTAGCTTGCGACGTTATTGAAGAACACACGTAAGCTGCGCTGAAAAAAAAATAAGGCAAATTAACGTCTTATTAATAAAAATATTTGTTTTTTTTTAATATTATATACATATATATATATGATATACGAGTAGGTAGATACGAGTAGTAATAACGTTATTTCACCTAGACTATTCGTTTGGTAATTTATTGTCATTTGGAGACCACAGCAAACAGTGGAGTAAAATTTCTAATCAGTAACTTATTGCAACAATTACTTGAAACTGCGAACTTTTGTGCGAAAAGGGTAGAGTAGAAATACTGTTCATTAGTGTATTCGCCTTTTTCAATATATATGTCCCATAACCGACCTCTATTGTTTTTGAGCGAAAGAGATAGCTGAGAAAACAATTTGGCTTTTGTCCAAAACCGGTTTAGTCGGACGGTGCGTTTGAAACTTGTATGAAATTTCACAGGGTGTGAATTACTTACATAGGTATTTAGTTCAGAAACACGTTTTTGTCGCTTGTAGCTGATAGGTACAAATGAGTTTTGACAAGTAAATTGGCTGTTATAACTTTATCAACTTCAGCACCACAACACTGTATAGGCCTAGCATAAGCACAATACCATATGAAAATAGTGATAAATTCTTACCCAGGATTTGTTATCTGGTAATCATGTATTCGGAGCCATTGCAGTTTTTAAGCGCATTACATCAATGGAGTCATGATAATTTATCGGCGCATTACATCGATAGGCTGTGTTTTCACCTGAAATAATAATGGGTAGGCTTATAGGTAGGTTACACATATTTTTTTTTAATACATATATTTATTTGCCTAGTTTCATTCAGAAATACAAACAATAACGCCTTTTTTTGCTATTGAGGGGTAAATATCCACATTTAACCAGGACTACCATATGTAGGTAATCGATGATACCCACATATTTTCTTATCTACTAAGATATGTACATGAATGCCTTGATTGCATGTATGCACAATTTACTCGCTCATAGTGTAAAATTGCTAATTTAATAACAATACCCATACATATTAAGCATAGATATTAAAAAAATAATTTGGCTACGTTACTTCAATAAAAAATCATGTTAATAAATAAGCTGAGCATAACAAAATGGGATGGCTTGCTTTGATATTGAGTATTAAAAAGGATACTCACTTGCAATATTCAAACATAGCATGCACTCACTAAACACTCTTATCTGCATCCACTAATATCTTTTAGAATATAACATCTTGAATATTCATTTGCGTATAGAGCACTCGCAATATTTTAACAACCAACAATAACATCGATCGTGACCATAGTTTGCACTAAACTGTAAACAAATTATCAAACAAAACATGCAAAATACTAACCCCAACTTCACCGGTGGCGGCGCGCGGCGGCGGTCACATAAGGGACGTAATAAATACCGGTTTGCTATAGCTTGTCAAGATGTTATGCGGTCGCTCACGCGTTCTATGCGTGCGATGCATGCCGGTTAGAAAGGAGACAAGGATAACAATATTTGTCTGATCACGGGATAGTAAGGGATGACAATAACTGACCTAGGTACTACATCGCCGTAGTCGTCATCGCTATTGTTTGTCAAGATAACAGAGATAAATGTGTGCGTGTATAGGCATACGTTTTCTCTGTACACAGTAAGGTAAAGGCTAAGAGCAAAAGCAATAAAATGTCATAACTACCCAAGATTAGTTTAGATACTATTGATGCAAAGTATGACGAAATAAATGATTTATAGATAAATTCGACATGAGTACTTCAATGCTACGGTGCTTTTATTTTTGTGTACTGGCTTGCTTTGGCATTCTCGTCCACTTTGATTTGTATGAAGAATTTGATATAATTATTTAAAGCTTTTATCAAGCTTAAAATTATAATAAATAGAAGCGACTATTTCACGACTATTTTTTGAGACATAATTCAAACCGATAGTCATAGTAGTTCCAAAGATATTCGATATTTTCAAAACCTCCAGCTATAATCCTCCACCAGGGCTGCAGCAAAGTACCTTTATATCTCTGCTATCTTTTGACGACTATTTCTGAAATTTGGCATGTCATTACGACTATTTCACGACTATTTTTTGAGACCTTAACCAAGTCGATAGGCCTTACCGTTCGTTCAGAAGAGACTGGAGGATTATAGCTGGAGACCTCCAGCTATAATCCTCCATAAAGTATAGCTCTAACTCCGAAAGTATGATACGACTATTTTTTTGGAAAACACGACTATTTATGACTATTTCACGACTATTTTTTGGCATCATCAGAAATAGTTTCTATTGAGTTTCAATTTTGGAGGATTATAGCTCGAGGGACGTGGTTTCTTGTGTTAGAGAGGTTAACCGATAGAAAGAATAACTAGAGATGATCTAGCACTTCTTGATCTTTAATCAGGACATCATAGCAATGTATAGGCCAAATCGTCGATATGGCCATCTTGCCCTGAACTTATAAAGATCTTCTATTCTTATTACCAGGAGCTGTGGACTGTTAAAGAGTAGCAGTTTGCCGTTGAGAAATAAATACCTACACCTAGGTACTTAGTTTTAAAAATATTAAAAAGCTATACAGAATGTTAAAATACTTAAAATAGTTAAGGGTAGGCCGAAAAGGAAGTAAGCGGAAAAGGTGGCTCAAGGGGGTCATTCTGAAAAACTTTTGCTCTATGACTTTTTAACAAAATTTTGTTTTTCCATTTCCACGCTCACCTTTATTTCATTAGTAAGTAGGTAGGTAGGTACTTACAGTCAAACTATAAAGTCCTGACATCAAAGAGTGCAATTTTGCTAAGACTTTTTATGATCATCATTTATTTACTTAAATTACATACATTTTAAAAATAAAATACCGATTGATTATGGATTTTTAATGGATTTGTGCTTTATTAAATATAACAGACCGATGAAATACGATCTTAAACAATTAGTTAGGATCCACTTCCGTTTTCACGACTTTATAGTTGGACTGTATGTATATTTTTATTTCGGTACCTACTTATAATTGTATCTATCATATATTATCACGATCATAATAATCTGATTGATCATGCCCTTTGCGCAGCTGGCCGCAAATAAATCCTCATTTCTCAACCAAACCGCACCCCCCAATGACTGACGAAAATGCGTCGCTGAATCCAACAACTCATACAAACATATACTGTATAATATGTAGGGTGCATAGCGTACTACAGAGGTTGCATCGTAAATACCGTATCGTTCTTAATTCGTGTGCGGCTAGAGTGGATTTTAAATTAAAAATGACGCGAGTTTTGTCCTTGTGTGTACGTGTATAGAGAGGTATGGAGTATGGAGTATGGAGTATGGAGCTTGTGTACATGTATAGAGAGGTATGGAGGTGTGGGGTTAGTGCGCAATATACGGCCCGTGCGATGTCGGCGGGACCGCGCTGCCGCCGCCGCCGCCGCCGCCGCCCGCCGCGCCTCGGGTGAATCATTCGAACACAGATGCGGATCGAGTAGTTTTGATACTTGATTTTTTTTATTTTTGTCTTTAATTTCTAAGCCTTTATTTTATGTCATTCCTATGCCTTCATGTAATGTTATGGAGGGGAAAATGCTTGTCCTTTTTTATGCAAAACGTGAGGCATGATTTCGACGATGATGTTTCTCATGGAGATGTAGGTATGGTTGCTGCGTGTGGGGGAATGAAATAATTAGGCAAAGTAATCTCGGTGGGATTACGTTGTTGCAGTCCTATTATGGCACCCCAGAGGTTCAGGGGGTCTCCACTAACGCTCGCCACTTCCGCCTTACTTCGGCTTCGGCTTTACTTTTGGCCACGCTCCAGCTTAGTCCAGTCCAGCGGCTTGCAGCTTGTTTTTGACGATTCGGCCCGGTGTTCTTTGGTTAGCATAAATTGATTCAACGTGCACTAGAACAATAAATAGAAGATTTGTTATTTTTTTTACTGGTAGGTATTTATTAGAAATCATAAATAAAACCCAGTAAAGTATCAAATCCACGCGAGTGTGGGCGGTGTACGCGCGCGGTGACTGGCGCTCGGCTCGGCTTTGTTCCCGGCTGGCAGCCGCCGCGCCTCCGCAGGGCTGCTACTGCCCTGGTATTTATAGTTCATATTGTGCTGCTAGTTATTTTGTAAATTAGTAAGTAACGTAACAAAAATGTATTGAGACTTTAATTTTATTTAAGTTTAAAAACTTTATTGTAAGATCTTACATATAAAAAACACTGCATATAAATAAGTAAGTGCATAAAAAATAGTGAATGTACAAAAGCAGGCTTATTAAAATTAATTTCTACCAGCCATCCTTTGATTGGGTTGCTGAGTGATTTGGGAATACTGATTGTTACTTTCAAGCAATCATACTAAGTGTCTACTATAAAATCGTCCCGTAGAAGGCGTAGATTAGCTAACAAAACTTCGGCTTCTTCAGTCAAGCACCATTCCCGTTTACACTAGTCAGAGGTGTAGTGGTCAACAGCCAACGATCGATGCGATGTGTCCTTATAACTTTACTGCCAACTGCCATGTCACCAAAATCAAATACACTCACGTGCAATGAAAAAGTTCCACCTACCATTGTCGTTCCGTATATCACTGGAACTTTTTCATTGCTCGCTGCTGCTCTCTGTATTAACTGGACTTTTATCTCCACCACCAGATAAAATCTCTTTGCTCCAGCCCTACGCAAGCGGTCCGATAACAATATCGCTGAGTGCGCGCGCCGAGTGGCAGCGGCCGCCTAATTTACTCCGCCGCCGCCGCCGCCGCGATACCGTACAAAGACGGGGCGAGATGCGCCCGCCTCGCCTTGCCCTTTATTTTAATGAGCGGGGCAAATTTCTCTCAGCTACCCCACTCTAGCTTAACCTACAGCAGCTGCAGCACAGTCACTACTTTGGAATTGTATGTCTTAGCTCGTAGGGTTGCCTGGAAGATATCGTTTTTAGCGATAAGGCCGCCCTTATTGTATTATAGATTTTAAGTCTTAAATGTTATTTTAAGTGTTTTATGTATAATAATAAAGTTATACTACTACTACTACTGCTTTCAACACAATGAAATAGATTCGCGGTTAGGGCAGAAGGACCGAAAGTTAGTTTATCGTAAGGTAAAGTGACCCATCTCGCTCCCTGGCGGAGGCAAGTTCGTGCGCTTATGAATGTCGTGCCTCTTGCACCCCCACGCTTTGTAAGTGTCGCATTTTGTTGACTTGATTACGATTCCTGTCTCGTTACGCTGTTCGAGTGGGTGTCTCTTATATTATACTTCTAAGTTCCAAAAGGATCTTGTCCTATTCGGCTAACTAACGTAGTAATTTGGCGAATGTTTCATTATTTAGATCTTAGAGTAAGTACTTTATAAAGATTTAGATACATAATGAAAAAATATGCATAATGCATACTTAATAGCATTCATAACCATACATAGTTGACTAGAAAAATATGGACAAGGGACAGTTAGTCTGAGGGACAGGCAAGGAAAAGGTTTAAGAATTCTTGGACTTTCTGCAGCTCAGCAGGGTTAAGAAGGTTGATTTATAATGAAGATGCGCACAATCCTGCGAAGATTATTGTAGTATCTTTAAGATTGTTTTTTCTTATGTATTTTACCTATAATTAAATAAATAAATAAATAAATGAAATCTTTCTAAAAGTTGCTCAGAATTACGAACACTTTTGCTACACCCTGCAGATTTAACTATATATTTTTTGGATCCCTTTATTTAATACCGTTTTGTTGTGGTTAACAATACAATTTAATTGAGTACCATTCATTAGTGATTCTCATTTTATCCAAATTATCAATTTGAATTTATCGCAGTAGAATGAACAAAAATATTTGATATTATTTAAGTAAGTATAAATGAATTTGATTATTGTACAGTAGCACCATATTAACCTAAAGCATAGCCTAATAATACCATTGGTGTTACTTATTACTATTATTAGTCTATACCTAAAGCCTAGAAGTCTAGATAGCCCAGTATATCTGTAATGCCATGAACACTGGAGCTCTACGTAGCTTTAAATTTTTAATTCCAGCCACGACTCGGCCACAGAGTAAATTTCACTGGCTGGTAATTAACATCGGGGTGACGAGTTTTTTAATTACACTTGTATTAAATTGCTTAAAAACGTACACGCGCGGAAATGTGTAAAGAGAAGTTGGGTACCCAAACTTTGCTTAATATACCTACATACTTAAAAGAAAATATTGAAAAAAACAAACCACTTGGTGCAGTCATATTAAATTAGCACATATTTATGTACATTTACATGCATCCTGCTTTTTAATTTATCAGTTACTTACTATTTGATTTGTACCACTATCAGGTCTTGGGGTTCAGCGTCCGTTCGGCGTACCCGGCAGTTAGCGACTAACAATAATTAATCTGACTGGTTAAACTTCTAGCATACGGTGTACTACTAAATTCATCTTAGTTTTTGCCACCGACACGCTAGAGAGGGGAGGTTTCGTTGCCCCACTCTGTACTTTAAGTGATTCAAGCTATCACGTTGAGCCTAAGTTTATTTGCCGCTGGCACGGAACTGTCGGGATGGGACTAGGGTGCTAGTCCCAACCGGACGGTAATGCACCTAATGACGCTCGCAGACATTATCATGACCAGACTTCCGGGCTATAATGTTTTCTGACAGTCATTAATGAAAGCACAGAAATTGGGAAGGGCCAGGCCGATTATTAGGGTATAAAATAACGTGCGGTGTGCAACTTGAAAAAAAAGTATTATTATTATTGGAGAATAGTTCATCATCAGCCAATCCACTGCTGGACATAGGCCTCTCCCAAGGAGCGCCACAACACTCGGTCCTCGGCCTTCCTCATCCAACCACTACCGGCTAACCGCCTAAGCTCGTCAGTCCAGCGGGCAGGAGGGCGTCCCACGGTGCGTTTGTTTGTTCGTGGTATCCACTCGAGAACTCATTGCATGAAGATTGGTTGCATTGCATCAATTTGCATCCGAATAAATTATTATGCCCTTTCCCATACCACAGTCAATAACCAACTTTGTCACTTTACACGAACAAAAGACAATTCGAGCTGATCTGATCAACAAACCAAAGATACTATAATTACCACAGCAAAGTCCAATTAGGTGGTACTGGTACAAATCAACAAACAACAAAAGCGTTCGCTCTTCACCGCCTCCACCAGGCTTGCAGAAAAACTAGCGAGGCGTTGAGAGCCAGCGTCGTCGGTTGAAATATCGGCGGCGGCGCGCTTCCGCGTCAGATAAGCCGAGAACAGGGGGTGGGGGTGGCAAACTAGGGGGGCAGCCGTCTGTTCACGAGACATTATCCCCTGGTACGCAGAAACAACATTCGAAAACCTCCCTTATCTATTTGGATTACGGGTCACGAAGAGTTGAGTTTGAGGGACGGGTGAAGGTGGATGGGATGGTAAGAATAGGCGCGATCAAGCCACACAGCGAGTCTGGTGAATGGCGATGGCGCGGGCTCGCGTCTCGGGCGGGTAACTAAGTGCCAACAGAGATCGGGCTAGCTAGCTTATATGCTTTGCATTTTTTTTACTTACAGGCAGCCAACGCTACATCCCGCTGCACTACAGTCGTCGAAATAGTCAAACAGGCCTGTTTGGACAGCTCCAAAATGTATGGGATGACAGCTGGTGTCAAACCTAAATCATGAAAAATCTAAACAATAAGTAACTTTTAGTGCTTTAAGGGCTTCTTGCACATCAAAGTTAAATTAAATAGTTTGTCTCATAGATTTAAATTTGTTTAACTTTGTTGTGCAAGACACCCTAAAGGTTCTTTTTTCTTTCGGCCGTTAAATAATAAACCAGATTATGTGTCTTTTTATGTAATTCATCAAGTAAATCAAGAGAAAATAGCAAATTTGTGAAGATTTTTTTTTTAAAGTACCTACGATTTTGTCAATGTTGCCGAGACTATTAGACACAGTCTGCCTCACCTTTGGCCTTTGTTTCAAGTCAATGTAAAATCAAACACTTTTCGATTGATAATCTCTATCTATGAAAAGTATTAAATTTTTACCTATACATTACATACATATAAACTATAACATAAACATTACACACTTACATAATGCCTGAAGGTTGGTTGTAGAAAATGCTTTTGAGCATTAAGTCCACCTATAGTATAATATGACTTGCTCACTCTTATCAGTCTTATATGGTTGTATGCAATAAAGTATTAAGTACTTAAATAAATAATTATTGCGATTGTTCTGAATCTATCTACCTGATAACTACGTGAAATGTTTTTTATATTTTCGATAAACTTAGTGAGTAAATATAATATGACTAAAACTTAACCTACTACATTAATACCTAATCCAAAATCTAGGTATCTAGGTAATCAACACTAGTTAACTACAATTTAAAATAAAACGCGCATCAATAAATCACCAAAAATCAATAATATATAATAATAACAATTAACTAATAATATCAAGATTGCTTATAGCACTATTGACTATCTTTAAACGACACATTCAACAAATTATAAAGCATTCTCAAACCTATGTTCGCCTGGTAGCAGTGGCGCTTGAGTTACGGTTCGCGAGGCCGTGTCCTGTGCGTTCCAACCACCACCGGACGCGGCTGCCGAGAAAAGAAAACGCTATCGTGATGTGGTTGGCTGGATGAGACTTTTAAAAAAAAATACAAGAAGTTTTTTTTATAAAATCGTCAAATTTGCAAAAAATGCATATTTTTGACTTGATTTTTACAGCCCCAACCTTATCATGCGCTGCGGGCGGCGGCGGCAGCGGAGGCGGCGGTGGCGGCGGCGCGGCTGTGACAGTGGCGTTGGCGGGCCACCCGGCCAATACCAGTGGGCCCAGTGGCCGCGGCAGAGAATGCGTGCGTGTCCCGCAGCCGACATCGTCGTGCCCCACAGACGACATTGCACCATTGCACCGTACTACACTCGCGAGCAACCAAATCGACTCAAGCCTTCACGGCGCACATATACATTGATTTTCCTAAAACGATAAATGGTAAATATAAAAGTGATATGTCATTCGGAAGCTGAAGAATTAGGCTTTCAATTAAGATCAATACCATAAAAAAAAACTAAGCGCAGATTTAATGACGCATTTTAATTGCCCGTCAGTGTTAATTACCTCATTAGGAATCCACGCCTTGCGCTACCTGATCCCGCTATAAAACCTTTCCACATCCGGTGTACCTTATCAGTCGCTTGTTGCAAGTTGACCGGTACACATCTCGTTGCATTGTATTCCTTGTTTTCGCAAACCCATGGATACCACACCAGAAGAAGCTGCTCAAGTTGTTGCCTTGCTGCAACAAGGGTTAAGTCAGCGAGCAGTCGCTGCCCAGCTCCACTTGAGCCAGTCTGCTGTATCCCGAGTATACAGACGGTTCCAAGAGACTGGTGCCTTCAATCGAAGACCAAGAACGGGCCGCCACCGCTGCACTTCAGAGAGAGACGACCGCTTCATTGTCTCAACCTCGCTGCGCAATCGACACCTTACGGGCGTTGATGTGCAGCAAGAACTGAGACGTGTACGACAAGTGGCTGTCAGCGAGTGGACAGTGAGAAGACGCTTGAAGGAAGCCAACTTGACACCAAAAAGACCTGCATCAGGCCCCAAATTGACTGCAGGCCACCGACAAGCGCGTCTTCAGTTTGCTCGAGAGCATCTCGATTGGAGCATTGCGCAATGGCGGTCGGTCCTGTTTACTGATGAGTGCAGAGTGTGTCTGCATGGCAGTGACAGGAGAGGCCGGGTCTACCGGCGTCCGGGGGAACGATTTGCCCAATGTTGTTTCGCTGAAACAGTAGCATATGGCGGCGGTTCCTGCATGATGTGGGCTGGTATTTCTCTAGAGGGAAAAACCGCACTTGTTTTCGTGCCTGGAGGCGGCCGAGGAGGCGGGTTAACAGCTGATCGGTACATCACCGACATTCTACTCGGTCATGTTGTGCCCTATGCAGAATTTGTCGGTGAAGACTTCGTGCTAATGCACGACAATGCCCGCTGCCACACGGCACGAGTCAGTCGGCAGTTTCTGAGAGAGAAGGAATTGCGCACGATGGACTGGCCTGCGCTCAGTCCTGACCTGAATCCCATCGAACACTTATGGGACGAGCTCAAAAGAAGAGTTCGGGCCAGGAATCCAGTCCCTGCAAGCGTGGACGAGCTGAAGACAGCTTTATTAGAGGAGTGGGACGGCATTCCTCAGGAAACTGTCAAAAAGTTGATAAGGTCTATGAGAAACAGGCTGCAGGCTGTAATTAGGGCAAGAGGGGGCAATACAAAGTATTGATTTAAATAAATAAATTTTTATCTTAACATTTTTTGTTTAATTTGTATAATACGATACCCATACCCTTTTTTCCTAAATTCCCGTTTTTCCTACAATTGCGTTCAGACATCATTTATTTCAAAAATGATGAATGGATTTCAATAATAATGATATCAAATTAAAGCTGACATCTTAAGCTTTTAAATGACATATCATTTTTATTATTTCTATTCATAATTTTACTTGTATTAATGTATGTTTGCGCCGTCAAGGCTTGAGTCGATTTGGTTGCTCGCGAGTGTAGTACCAGGCTTGCAGAAACACAGAAGAGACCACTTGCTAATGTTTAGAAAATACTGCCATCTTTTGAAAAAACTTATAACTAATAAATACTTGAATAAAACACTGTGTCAATTACTTTTGCTACTCGACGCTAGATGGTGTTAAAAACAAATCTGTAAATATTTTTCTAAATATAAATAGGGCTTTTATGCATATTTTTTGACTTCCTCATCATACCTCTACCGGCCAACTGTCTTAGGTCACCGATCCAGCTGGAGGAGGGCTTCCCAGTCCTTAATCTCCACTCGAGAACTCCCCTTAGCATTAGCATACTACCTGCCACTTGTATGTCGGTTCCTTCACTCCCTACCATATTATAGTAATCTGACGAACGAATATTACCTAGCATTCAATAATTTTATAATGTACTCTGTGGATGTGATTCATCATTTTCAGAAACCACGATAAATGTTTTCTTCTCTCATATGGCTTGTAATACATAAAAGGAATTTTGAACACTTTAGACACCGGGGGCGTAGCTCAGATGGTAGAGCGCTCGCTTAGCATGCGAGAGGTACCGGGATCGATACCCGGCGCCTCCAATTATTATTTTATTTTTTAATGCAAAAAAAAAAGCGCTTGGAGTCGGTTTGGAGTGGATAAGTCTGAATGGGAATGGTCGACCTAAGGAGAGCCTACATAATAATAGTCCAGTCAAGGAATGAGAAACAACAAGAACTAAGCGATTCCTTCAGAAACTTGTTCAGGGGGCTTAGGTTGTTAACATACCAAAAGTCCTGGCTCCTAGGTGATGAGCGGGGGGGAGGAGGGGGGGATAAAGGTACGAATTTTTGGTTTTTTGCTTATATCTCAAAAACGGTGCATCGGAGACAAATATTATGAAGTAATAAAATGGAGCTCTTAAAATTATCTAAAACTTTTATATCATATGTTTTTTTCTAATTCCTA
Organism: Plutella xylostella; assembly: GCF_932276165.1. Lineage (NCBI taxonomy): Eukaryota > Metazoa > Arthropoda > Insecta > Lepidoptera > Plutellidae > Plutella > Plutella xylostella. The sequence goes on along the minus strand of NC_064000.1, from coordinate 6,311,545 downwards.
ACCGTTTTCGAGCTATTACCCTCGGAAATAGTTGAAATTTACAAGAAAAATGTATTCATGTCAAAAAAATTATAAACATTGCATCATATTGTCTTAACCTATTCATAAACGAAAAAAATGAAGAGGAAAGAAGTTTTAGATTTTTTTATTCCCTTTTTGAATATATTACATATGCTGGTAAATGTCCAACCTGCCTAAAGTTAGAGCTATTTTAAACTTGCATTTTGGTAAAGTCACTGACATAGCTCACTTAATTAGTAAGCTTAAGTGTAAGTAAAATAGCTGTAACTTTAGGTGGGTTGAACGTTAACCAGCATATGTGTATATATTCTAAAAGGGAATTTAAAAATCTACAACTTCTTTTTTATTAATTTTTTCATTTATGAATAGGTTTAGACAATATGATGCAATGTTTATGAATGTTTTGACATGAATACATTTCTCTTGTACATTTCAACTTTTTCCGAGGGTAATAGCTTGAAAACGGTTAGGAATCAGAAAAAAACATATGATATAAAAGTTTTAGATAATTTTAATAACTTAATTTCATTAGTTGAAAATATTTCTCTCCGTTGCACCGTTTTCGAGATATAAGCTAAAAACCAGAAATTCGTACCTTTGTCCCCCCCTCCTCCCCCCCGCTCATTACCTAGGAGCCAGGACTTTTGGTATGTTAACAACCTAAGCCCCCTGAACAAGTTTCTGAAGGAATCGCTTAGTTACCTGCTCACGCACTCTACACCTCATTTTGACTCATTTATTGACTGGACTATAAACTTACTAAGTACAATTTGTTCCTTGACAGAGAGGGACATAATAAACAGTTCAATAGCTAAAACGTTCTATAACTTTTCTATGAATAATGGGGCTATTTACTTCTATGGTATAACCATAAACGCAGAACAAAGAGTTATTACATAGGTCTCTCAAGCCAGTGGGATGAAGAAGGCCAGCCATGTCCGAGGAAATACAGATGTTTAGTAGCGTTGTTTGTGGATATATAGTATAGTATACCCAGAAATGTAATGATGGTTCATCATCCTAACTCCTAGATTCTAACTACGAGTTATTGCGTATACAAGGAGTATGCTAATCCTTCAACAAAGAGTAGATTATACAAAACAAATTAATATACCTACATACAATAAAACTTATGTTGGTACAAAAGTTTCAAATTTTCAAAGAAAGTACCTACCTATCTTATTTTTAATCGAATTTCCATTAGTTAGGTTGTCACTTTAGAGGTCGGAACGGTACCTACATTTTATGATAAAATGAAATCAAAGTACAAGTTTATAAATTATGTTTTATTATACTATTTTCTAAAACACTTTAAAATTTAATACAGTCCTAAATTAAATTAGTCTTATTTATAACTTTTCCTCTAGTATAGTGCACAGCTCTTAATCAAAACATAATGCTTCATTTAATGAAATAAAAAATAAATTGGCCGTTATTTGAATACACAAAAAAGAGCTTGATTCATAATCAGTCAGAACATTACAAGTAAGGAAAACATTTTTAAACATAAATTAATTGTATTAGGTACCACAAAAAGGTATCCAGCTGGTACCTATCATGCAACTTTTTTGTCTATAACGTTTTATATTGACAAAGTAATGTTGTAAAAAAATAGACAAAATAGTTCGATATGTACAGAACCACAATGTAAAAACTGAAAAGAAATCCGTTTAGAGAAAAGAAACCAAATTGCTATCCTAAACATACTCAGTTCAATATTGGTTCCAAGGAACATTCTCAATGGAATGTTTCTTTAGTTTATGCTTTTTCAAGTATTTGGAATCAATGAAAGCGTCTCCGCACAGAGAGCAAATGTAGGGACGCTCCCCGGTGTGTGTCCTCAGATGCACCACCAGGTTACCTTTCAACGCAAAGAACTTCATACAAACTGAACAGCCAAACTTCTTTTCCCTTGTGTGCGTCAGTTGGTGGGTCCGCAGATGCGTTTTTGTTTTGAACCGTAGCGTGCACAGGTGGCAGGAGAATGGACGCTCATTTGTGTGAACTCTTTCGTGCATTATAAGCATAGCCTGGCTCGTGCAGCCTTTCCCGCAGCTGCTACACTCGTATCGCTTTGCACTCTTTGACTTCAGAATCTTGTGTGTTAGTTGATGGGTCGCCATTTCCCTGCGCGACGGGAGCACTTCGCCGCACTGCGAACACAGCAGCTCCATAGGATTCACCATGTGCAAGTTCTCAACGTGCTGTTCTAAAGCCGATTCTACGGAGAACATCTTTTGGCATAACGAGCAGGCATAGCCTACAAGTTTACCTGCATTCGTTGTGACCTCCTGTTTGACCGTCTTCATTAGTTCCTCCTTTACTTTGACTATCTTGGATTTGTTGCATTGATTGGACTCTCTGTGGTCTTCTAGGTCTGCAGGCGCGGTGAACACCTGGTCACACTGGTGACAAGCAAGGGGATTCACATGGGTGAGTCTGTGAGTTTGCATTGTGATTTTCTGATGGAATCTCTTGAAGCAGATGTCACATTCGAACTCTCTCACTCCGTTGTGTATCATCATGTGACGTTTTAAATTGTTAGGGTTAGCAAATGTTTTCAAACACTCATTGCATCTTGGTTTGACTCTAGTGTGACTGTACTTGATGTGTTGGGTTAGCATGTGTCTCCTGATGAGTTGGCTGCAGAATGGACATGGCACATGCGGTCCTTGAACATTGTGAAGGGCTACGTGGCCAGCTAGAATCTCAGCTGATTCAAAATTTTTGCCGCACAGTGTACATAAGTGCTCGTCTAATTGATTGTGAGTAGCTTGGTGTTTCTCATAATCACCAAGATCTTCAAAGGACTCACCACAATCACATAAAAATGAGCCATCTTCTTGCTGCATCACAGTTGCTATTTGGCCATCATCGTCATATTCAATAACTAGTTCATTTCCATCACATTTTAGTATTTGGAATTGTGATGAGTCATCTCCTTCACAAAGTATAACTTCCCCTTGGGACAGATCATCATCATCTTCATCCCCATTGGTGACATATTGAGAGTCTGTCAAGTATGTGATATTGTCACCGGATTTCAATACTATAGTACCATCTGCCCTGGTTGAGGTCAGTATTTTAACAAAGTTGTTTTGTGAATTGGGTAAACCTTGGATAAGACTGGATGCATCAATAGTTTCAATTTGGCTATCATTACTTTTATCTTGTGAATCTTCAATAATATTAGCAAAGGCTGGTTCTTGTGAGTTTGTCTCTGTATGCTGGTCAATGTCCATGACATTATTGAAGTGATCATTATCAGTATCCTGACTTTCTTCTTCATTTTCTAAGATGGTTGCTGGCACATTGACAGGAACTTTGTTAGATATGATAAAGGACTCTATGGAAGCCTCAAAACTATTATTTTCAGGTTCGGGTTCAGGTTCATCCTGTATTAGTTCCTCAGGATCAATATGTTCTTGTTTAATTTTGTATGCTTCTATTGGGAGTTCTTTCTCTTGTGTCTCAGTTTTTAATTTTTCTCCTTCTGATTCTTTTGGATCAACCACTAGTACATAGTAGTATTCATCATCACTGTCATTTGGTTCAGTTTTAATTATAGCTTCAAGCTGTTTTATTGGATCATTAGCAAAGTCTATGTCATCATCTTCTTCAATACTTGTTCTAATATTAACACCATCCTCTGCATTTTGAAGCAACTTTTCAAGTTGAAGTCTTAATTCATTATTCATCTTGATGGCATCTACACGAAAATTGTGCGCCAAATTCAATAATTCATAACAGGATGCACAAATGTTTTGTGGTAAATTGTCCTCGGGTTTAACCTGAAATTTAAACATAAATAAATTAAAATAGATCATTTACTGAATCAATAAAGTGGTTAATGTGATGAAGAATTTTATACTTCTATTTTATAAAGAAGGGAAATATGTGTTTTATATATATGGTAGCTGGGTAAGCGCTTTCCTCTCACATCACAGATGCTAGTTCAAATCCCGTTGATGACATGTTCCAATGAATTTAAGTAAAATGTATATCATCACTCTTAAAGTGAAGGAAGAAAACATTGTGAGGAAACCCGCATATATAGATTTACCACATCTAGATAATGTAATCCCACCAATCCGCAGTTGTGGAAAATGGTTCAAGTTTAGGAAAGGAGTTAAGTTCATTAGCATCTGTTTAATCATGTAAGTTTTTAATTTGTTTAAGCACATTAATATCTGAATTTGAGAAAAAGCAATGTTGTAGTTGCTTACTCTCGAGTAAATATATCACTATTACTCAGATAAGCCTTATTCTTCAATGGTGAAATCAGGTCTAACAAGACTATATTAAGAAAACATGGAATATGTGTTTATTGTGTTTAAAATGAACTAAGGGCGATGCCAGTTTCCAATTTTTCTGGGTCATTTGAAATCATGTCATTAAATATCTGGATATAAGCACCGCGGCAATGGGGCCTCGCCTAAGGATGCTACAGCAAAAACATAAGAGCCTAAACCTAAACAGAATTTCAATGAGTTCTGTCAAGCATGAAACTTGAAAATGCTCTGTTTGATATGAGAGGTTACTAATGCAAGATGAAAACTAAAAGAGGGCTACAATAACAGTCTACTTTTAAATGGGAATATTACCTACAACACCTTATTAGTTATAGTTCTATCGATCGTAGATTTCAGTTGTAATAAGTTAGAATTTTCTAGCGAAAACTGAATCAGAGAAACTTGATTTGACAAAATGACAGCAGAAAAACAGAATTTTGAGGTTAGGTGAAGTCTCATAAAACAAACGACTACTACTGCTAAATGACTGGATGATAGCGGAAAAAGAAGTTATGTAAGTTTTACTAACTGAGATTTTGATTCTTCCACACTGTGCAGCATACCTCAATAGATGTGATGTCTAGAAATTTCTGCTTTATATTATCTTCGCCGCCAGTTATAATTATATCACAATTTGAAGTTAGACAGCATCGGCATAATCCGGCCCACATATCCATTTCAAAAGGTTGTGTACATGATCAAACCTCCAGGAAAACCTGGAAAAAGCACATTTCTCCCTTGAAGATCCATTGTTTTGACGCGAAAATTGTAAATAAATCAAAGACAGACCACAAATACACTTTGCCAAAGAGAAAAAAAATATCTACGGACCTTGGCCATAGCTATAGCACAGAAATCTATGGATGAACCAAAAATTTCAACAAAATAATAGACAAGAGCTGCTCTACGCCCAACACCGCGCACCAGAGACACGATCAAAATGGCCGCCATTTAGGGTGACCACAAAAATAATTATTTTTTGCCTATTTGAAATATATTTGAGTGTTGTACTTGACCCTGACAATAATAATAAATAAATCAAATAAGAGATTTTCTGACAGCTCATAGAAAAGAACTAAATCATAGATGGCGCAATAAAAAAAAATGCAGTACTCTTGTATGAAGATTTTACTAGCGCGCTAAAAGGTGGAGGAGTGCGGGAAGAGGTTGATAAGTAATATTTTTTTCAATGGCCAGTTTAAAAGCCCTTGACATGTTCAATGAGCCGTTTTCCTTGACAGCTGTCAGTTGAGTTTTTGTTCAAGCCGATAGATGGCGTGATAACACAGTGCATGGGGAGTTGTACCAAACGTCAAATATTGCACACAGAGAACAAAGAGATTGAAGTATTAAACTCAGAATAAGAACTCACTACTTTTAATAGTACTACTTCTATTTAGTCTAATTTACAAGTTCAGAATGTGTATTTTTCAAGCGTCGTTGCTGTAGAGAACGCCCGAGGGCAGATATAGAATTTCCTCCGTGGAAATAAGATGTGAGCTGACACAAAATCTGTGTTCTGAGGGTTTGACAGTTGGTACAACTCGGACAACGCCATCAGCTGTTTCTCCAAAAATGAAAACTTTTTTTTTTAACAAACGGCTCATTTAGGTATCATCACGACCAGACTACTACATACTATCACCACCCATACGACTTAATGTTTTGGATCGGCTCACCAAACATTTGCAACAGCATAGTCAAAATCTATACTATAGGCTATGCGGTTTTTTATAGGCCGAATAAAAAAAAGCATAGTAATTAGTAATACTACCTAAAGTTATTGTTATAAACATTTTCATGATTTAGAGAACCATTTAGTTGGTAGTATAAAATAATCATTCATAAGTAAAAAGTTATCGGCTGGTATCCCTATTTAATGCGTCACGCATGCGCGCCATAAAATTCATGGTGGCCAACACAGCAAATATTTACGCGCCAAAGTAGACAACGCATCATTGTTGTATGGCACTTTGCAAATCATAGACTATTAATAAAATAATGGATATACTTAAGAAAAAAACAGGATAAAGCATGGTTAAATAAAGGTTAAATTTAAATTATACAATTTGGAGCCATAGTTTTGCCAAGTAATTTCCCGAGCATAAACAAATTTTATGAATCTCAGAATAAGAAAATAAACTTTTACCCTAAACTTTTATGAGCTTGAAACCACGGTAGGTACTTTGTATTTTCAGATTTACAGTATTCAAAAAATGGTAGGTAGTATTTATCTTAATTAATTATAACGATATACTTCAATATGTGTAAAAGTACTTATACTAAACTATCTATATGGTGTAAGTTACCCAACACAAAATTCCATGGCGCGGAGCTAGTGCAGCTACTTACCGCTAGGTGGCGTCTCTCCCGCGCCATAGCCATTATAATATTATTATAATGTGGAGACATCTCACACACGGCCTCCCGACCCCAAGCTAGGCAGAGCCTGTAATATGGGTATCGAACAGCTGATATATCTACACAGATACATAAATGGAATACAATGACATATTATTCAGGGTAAGTATACTTTCCTACAATAATACTAACAGGATTTTTGTTTGACCTCCCGAGACCCTTTGACTTAGTATAAGTTCCACTTTTGTGACAGCCTGTTTAACAAACATTTCTCGAAAAAAGTAAAAAGTCGCACTCCACATGCTGAACAACTATTGTTCTAAGACTTATGGAAATTCGTGAAAATACTTTCCTATAAGTAGAAGCAAGAGTGACCCCAGTCCCAGGCCATTCGATGCCAATAAATAATACTTCAGTAACAGGATGGAATATGGCTACATCTCTGCTAGATTACACACTCGGAATCTTTCAGGACTTTCAGTGACCGGCCAAAGTCAACAAAGGCTACTATCGCGCACCCACTCGAATGATTGATGCGTCCTCTAGTGCGTTATACCCGTATCATATGATAACTACTTACTTACATTTTGTGTACGGTGTCCCGTAGAAAACATTGTGATCAGACGAAAATAACCCTTACCGCCATGGGATAAAAGTCACAAGTGCACACGTTCAAGAGACTAATCTGTCTGGATTGAATGGCAACAGCTAGATTCTTTTGGTTGCGATATGATCGATAGGTTGGCAATAAGGTTTGTATGGCTATTGAAGTGAGGGCACTACAGACTACTTTGAAGCTTTGTGCCCCTGGTAGGCGAAGTTATTGATAGGTAGAGTGCTTTTTTTATCAAATTGTAGGTTAATTAATCGTTTATTTATCAATTTATATACCTACTTTAAATAAAGAAAGATAGAAAGAAAGATACATTTATTTGAAACACTGAGACAGAATAATAAGACAGAAAAAAAGAAAAAGAAACAACAACAAAATAAAAACAATACTTAATACAGAACAAACAAAACAAATAAAGGTTGCTGTCCAGAGTGTCAAAACGGCACCAGCTCAGCATATGCTGTGGACAGTGAGGCCACAGCGCTGGTTTTCAGCTGGCCCTTGTGTTGAAATAGATTCGTTTCAGTTACGCTTCCAAGTTGCAAGCCTCTTATAAAATGACATTAAACATTATTTAAATTCATCTATCTTCCACCATAACATAAATTATGAGAAATGAGGGGGGACAATTCTGAATAATTTTAGTTTTAAGTCTTCTAAGACTTTAGAAAATTCGTAGTTCCAAATGTTGAACAGAATGGCGAGAGTCATTTTCAGCTTATTATACTTACAACTTTTGCAACATCTAAGTGTAATACCCTCAGAAGAAAATATCTGGGCTTCATCCATAGAATCAAAAGAAAATCCGAAGGAGCGCAAGTACCTACGTAACTGAAGTTTGATTGAGAGGAAAATAATATAAGGCCTTCATTCACCCGGAAAAATCTCATATCGTCTCTCCTATGAAATGTTCACTGTATGGGGTCAAGTATCCATCATGGATCTGCCTTGATTTCATGATTTTCGGTGCCACTCGAAAACTATTACTGGATATGAAAAATATAGGTAAGTATGATTTTATTTTTGATTATGATTTTATGAACAACGCATCGAATATAAAAAGCCTAAATTAATGAAGATCAGTAGGAAAGTATATACCACAATATCCTTGCCATAATCATCTGGTTTTAGGAATTTGTTTCTATTGCAAAGTTGGCTATGTCGGACATCAATCAATTCATGATAATAATAATAATTTTCTACTGGACCCAGTGGAAAGCTACTAGTTCTGTTGTGACTCAATAATACTAGTTATAACTACCAGGCACACATACTTTACATAGAGGTCAGTCGGCTAGCCCAGCACCTGTGGCGATCATCGATCGGAACTGTTGCTTCCAGTCGGATACAATTTGTTACAATTCTTAAGTTGAGATAGTAAAATAGGCATGTAAATTCAAATACAAAAATAATTAGGTACGTAATTAGAACTAATAAAAGAGCTAAGGTAATCACGGGAATATATTGTTTTTTAATACTTTGGAGCTCAGTTTTACTATCAGCAGAGGGCCGACTATTAAAACTAAATAAAACTTATATCATTTAACTTTTCCACAAGGCTTATTGTAATGTAAAAGCCTGTATAAAGTTTCCTACGGTAGTCTTAAAAGCAAACTTCGAACGATCTTGGAAATAGAACAAGATAGTTCCATTACAGTAAGGTGCTCATAAGTTGGGAGGAGGTGCTACGAACTAGACAGTGTAGACTACTATAGACCACTTCCTTTGCGTTGCTGTTGCCTTGGTAGGTATCTTACCTACCTACTTTGATTTGAATACAATATTTTTCTAAAAATAATATTTAAATGTATGCTGAATTAAAGTAACTGTTCTATTGTCACTCCCGGTTTATAGCTATTCAAAACATAGGTACTCAAAAATATACTTAATACCTATACCATACCAAATGGAATAAGTAGGTATTTAGTCTATTTAAGAGTATTTTATCTTTTTATCTTTTATCTATGACCATACACCCTACCTATACAGTAATATGTACCAATATACATATTAACCTCTGCAACCGGAAAATGTGTCTGAGATACCTACGGGTACTAATTGGCTGGGCCACAAATTAAAACTGTTTAAGTTTAAAGGGACCGTATTTTCAGAGCACATGTTCCGAATATCGTCAGATTACAGTTTAATTTTGGCCTCCATGGAGTTGGCATGTTAAATTTAATTAGTTCTAAAGGCCTGTGCGCACTGCTGCTAGCTGCGCGATACGAAGTTTGAGAAATATAAAATAATGATGGGATACCGGGGATGGATGGGAACCTGATTGGGATATACCTACTTAGCACAAAAAATATGTTTTACTTTATTTTTAAATATTTCGTATACCTACATACTAGGGCATGCAATACCGGAACTATTTTCAATACCGGTATTGAGTTCCGGTATTGCAACTCAATACCGGGATCCCGGTATTAATACCGGTATTAGATTTCCTTGTAATAAATGGCATATATTGTGATTAAAGGTCGTATACGTCAAAATAAAACGAGAAAAAGCACTGAAATTCAGTTTTTTGTAGTAGATTTTTACGAGAATTGAGTATTAGAGTTTAAATTTGACAAAAAAATATTATTTTTACATCCAGTGTCCGTTTACGCATGGTCAACAGTAGATATCAAACGGCCGAAAACTGCATCAAACGGTAGGAAACAAGTGCGCTTTCACAGTACATAGGAATACTATATCTTAATCGCTTTATTATAGCCTAAAAAAGTCCGATTCCGGTATTACTTCAATACCGGTATTAACTTTCAATACCGGTATTGAAAAAAGCGTGAATTTTGTCCCTAATACCGGTATTACGAATACCGGTATTGCGGTATTGCATGCCCTACTACATACTTACTGATTTCTATATTTTTGAATTCCTATGATATATCGCACAGAAAACAATAAACAAAAAAAAATTTACCGCAAACACATTTGCCACCATTTTTCGTATTTTTTCAATCATAATTATAATGCTCTATTTTAGTGTGCAAGCTCCCTTACTATCTCATTGCACCAAACTTGAGGGTTAATTACACCACCTAGTGGTAAGCGCAGTGTCGGATAATTAATCTTTTGGCACATAGCAAATAAATAGCAATAGTGTTGTACCTAACATAATATTTATTATGTATACTTATCAAATTTAAGTAAGTATATCTCACACAAAGTTCATTTTCAAGACAAATGTGTGTACAGCGCCACAAACTTATGTGTTCCGGTGAGAGCGAACTAAATTGATACATATCTCATTATTTACTAATGAATTATATATTGATATAGATTAGATGGGTTTATTGAAACCACAAGAGCGGATTACCACTACTGGCAAACTTAAAATCTTAAAGAATGAAGAAATATTACACATTTACGTGAGCTGTCACCGGAACAGATAAGTTTGTGGCACTATATCGGTGATGACGTATGGTGCTGGGGGTCACTCTATGAGACGAAAAACTAAGTTTCGGAGCGCAGCTGCGCGAGCCACGACTCTATCTAGCTGTTTTAAACGTGCCGATTGAACGACATCTCTCCTTCCTTCGTTTTTCGTCAGTATAGAGTAACCCTCCCTTGAAGCGTCCGTAGTCGAGCTAGCTGCAGTAATCGTAACTGATCACTGAGGTTAAGCAACACATGGCACGGTCAGCCATTGGATGGGCGGCCAAATTCAAGTGGTTATTTTCTAAGCGCTACCGTGCTTCGGACGGCACGTTTTCCCGGTTGCTACTTCGGCAGCAGTCGTAGCCTAGATGCCTTCGGGAGGCTTGAAATCATCCGACAGTCGAGTTTTGCAACATCCATGCATAGGGTGTAAATCAATAAAATAATTTTGTACTTGCCTAAGTATCAAAATTGGTTCATAACTGGCCAAAATATAGGTGTTCACCTATACATAAATAAAAAAAATGCCTACAGACAAATTGAGAACCTCCTCCCTTTTTCCAAGTCGGTTACAAAGACGTCTAACGTAAAGTAGGTCTAACTATAGATGTAGGTAGGTTTATTTAATAATTGGCTAAGACTAATCACCTCTGTTTTCACTAACTAAAACAATTGCCTGCTACGATATAAAAGGATTGTTCACAATATTCGCTAAACAAAGGATTTCGGGTCAAGGGATGCCGACGACAAATATTACCCCACAATAGGGAATTTAGGCGTCAAGCCACAACTATGGAAATAGTAGGATAATATTTTAGGGTTTTCGTCAAGCTAACATTAATATTAGCTCTCTATTGATGTTGATTCTGAAGGCAGAAATTCTAATTTTAACGCTGTCAAACTAAAAAAATTGCTAGCATAAAATGACATTTACGGAAACAATCATAGAGTCGAATTTTAAACAAAGAAATTAAGGTTTTGACGTCTCTAAATTTAAAATTTCCGCCTTCAGAATCGATATCATTGTAAGTATAAAATACCTATACTATAAATCATTATAAATTGTAATAATAACTTGCAGTTCAAACTTACAGGTATAATTTCAGCAATTACTACAACTACAATTGCATACATTAACTAAAAGTGTTATACCTAACGCTGCGGACTTTTCAAATTAATTATTATTCCTATAATTATGAATTTTCAATCCTGACTTAATGATTTCATAATTTTTCCGAACTAACCTGTTCATGAATGATGAGTTAAGTGCCAATTTCGCCATAGTGGGTTAGAGCATAACCAGGGATTATTGGTTAACTTTTGACACATCTGTCAAGAATTTAATATGGAGATGACGTATGATCGTGGTTTAGATTGTAATCTGACGTGCAATCATTTTATTTCACAAAGAAAACTAACCACAATGTAGGTCTGTGTAGATTTTCCTCCAGGAGTGCAAAAAAAAAAAAAATTATTAATAATATATAGGTATATATATATAAAAGATAAAATATATATATTATAAGCTTCCACATTGAGTAGTGAGTAGTTAAAAGATGAAGACAAAAAACAACCAAACTCTCACAATATATTGATCTCTCAAAAAGGCACGGACATAAAGTCTGTGGAGTGATAATAAAATCTTAAAAAAAAAAAAAAAAAAAAAACCACAATGTAGGTAGGTACCTATATCTTTACATTAAAGTTTTATTATACACACTCCTTTGGCAGAACACGTAGATAGTTGCGGAAAAAGACTTTCGTCACGTTGGCAACACTGAAACAGCACCGGGAAACTGCCCCAGCTCGAGCTTTCAGTTTTCAGTCGGCTACAGACGCCCGCAGGGAGGGCACGCGCGGGCACAATCGATCGATTTAAATCAACAGAATCGAATGAATCGAACACCGATTTAACCTAATACCTCACATAAAACTCCAATTCTATTGTTCCATATTTGAATTTTGTGTTTCGTCTTAATTTTGCAAGTTTGGTGTGTGTATTCCTTTTTTAAAATGAAAGTAGGTTGTGCGAGTGCAGAAAAGAGGGAAATCGGGACAAAACAAGGATATTAATAAAAAGTCTGTTTGCTGAGTGGCAGGTGAGCCTTTATTCTGATATTTAGTAGGTATTTCCTTTTAATATTTTTCCAGCCAGTCGTGCATTTTTCATTCCTATTCAGTGATTTTGATTATTTTCTTAGTTGTAGGTTATCAATAATTAATTATTATGAATACACTAACACATCAAAATATGACGGAGATTATCACATTACTGGTTTTCTTGTTTTGTTTTAGAAAATCTTTTCTTGTTCACAGAAAACGGTGAAAGTGATACCTTAAGTTATTTATTATTTAGGATAGCTTTTCCATCCAACCGGGACATTATAGGGATCGCAGGTCGCAAACATTTCTGTTAAATAAAACAAAATATGCGTACATTCTGAGATGTTGCGTAGTGTTAAAATATTTATTACTCGTATGTTGTACATAGGTTGGAGACTATCAGAACATACGTCCATATCTACAGGGTGTTTCAAAAAGGGTATGCTAAGCCGAAAGGGGGTGACTCAGGGGGTCATCCTGAATAGAGAATGGGGCCTATTCTGAAGGCACTAATTTTAATTTTAGCTCAGGTGAAAAGTTTAATTTTCATTTTGAAGAATGATAATAATCATAAAATTGACTTTAGAACAAAGAATTTTAAGAAAAGAAAAGAAAATTGATTAATTTGCAAAAAAAACATGCAATAAAATTAAAAGAGTATTTGAATAAAAAAATGGCAAAATGGAACAATCTCAGCATCTGCTCTAAGTTGTGGCCAACGTTACAGCGCTGGTTTTCAGATTGTCCCATCTCACATCGGATAAACTAAACATACATTTCATGCGGGTAGTAGACACAATAGAAATTTTAAGTTTTGCAGGTTTTGCTACTTAAAAAATTGTGTCCCTTCAGATTCGCTACCAACACATGGTAGTTAAGTATATTAAGAAGATAGACGCTATTTAGTAGATAAGTTAAGGAAGTAATCATACAGCACTGGGACAGTGTTTAGAAATGTCATATCATCATTAATTCATAGTGCACGTGGACAAAGAGTAGGTAAGTAGGTATAATTATAAAATTGGTAATTGGTCAAATCTTGTTGATTCAACGAGAAACAATCTTGAACTTCAATATCCGATTTTAAACTGGTTCAATACCTGTATTTATTGGAAAAACGGAGAAGTATCAGATATTTTTGAGATAATTTCGTAAGCATTTTTCATGTATGTAGGTATACTCGTAAGTATATTTTATAAACTAATATATAACTTAATTTAAAATTATCGGCTCTCCGAATCCATAATAATATGTAAGTCTCTAAGCCTGTATTTCCATAACTTATATGACTGTATAAAGCAAAAAAAAAAGTAACATTGAGAATAATGTGAAGAAGAGCTTCATAGAAAAAAAATAGGTACGCAAGAGCGGTTTTTTACGGACGGAACTTCCTTTCATTGCCTAAAAAATTTTTTTTTATACTCTATTTAGCGCGTATAAGCTTCAATTTCTTTTCAAATACGCGTGTTTTTAATTCACGCTTAGAAAGTTTAGAAACACCTGAAGGCTCGTTTGGGTTGACCGTGTACCAAAATGCGGGCATAATAATTAAATAATTATGACCTAAGCCTAGACGCATCTACATGCACTTCAAAAACCGCCAAAGCCGCTTCTTATACGCGCCAAATAGAGTACAAAAAATATTTTTTTAGGCAATGAAAGGAAGTTCTCAGATGCTACACATAAGCCAGGTTAACTGGAAGAGAATGCTTTTAGCATTAAGTTCGCCTATGTACAAATTGATTTATGTGCAATAAAGAATTTAATAATAATAATAAGCATAATAATTAAAATGTTCTGCAAATGGTAGGATCTGTTTTATTACATGCAGTGCAGTGCAATCATTATGTTTCCTGGCCATATAATATAATTCTAAAGCAGAAACTTCTAAAATATTACCAGACTTTAGGACATAAAATCTCCTCTGGTCTTTCATAATCATAAATAATATAATAATAATACAGGCAAGGCGGCCATTGCAGTCCAACTGAGAGGAGGTCATGAATAATATATACCTCATTTGCCTCCGCTAAGTCCTCTGTTTGCATAATCAATACAAGTTCTCTGTTTCGTTACGTTTTTCGCCGAAAGAAACCGTACGAACTGATGAGGTTTGTAAATGTTATAGAGCGTAATGGAATTCCGTTTGTTCATACATTAAAACGGAACTTAGGTGCTGATGATGTAAGGACTAAAAGTATAAACACACTCACGCATAATGAAAAAAATTCATTGTCAATAGCACCAAATTACGAGTACTTATAAAATTGGGACCATTTGTTATCGGCATTTTGAAAGTGGATATTTTTCATTGCTCGAGAATGTACATACTTTTAGTTCTTTACACAACCATGAAAACAAAAATAAAATAATTACAAGACTTCACTAAATCTGTTTTGGAAACTATGGTATATATTTGGGTATATTGTACAAAAAAATATGTAAAGTATACTAACAAGTGCACCTATTCAAGGCCTTGCACCGCATTTGTCTAGAAATGGCGTTTAATTCAATAAAACAGCAGACCTAACCTAAAAGCAGCTTGTTCCCAATCTCCTTCATCACACCGTGAAGAGATTTCACAGGGAATTGCTCGTGAAATCTCACGAGCGGGAAGTCAGCGCGGTATTTCAGGAAATTGCCGAAGACACCGAATTGGCTCTTGCATTTCGTGCGACCCTGGTACCTGACTCGAGACCTGGTTAATTAATTCAGGTATTACGTAGTCGTTTGAGGATTTTAACTAAAATTAGGTAATATGTATAAGACTAAGATATTACCTAATATACATAAGTAGGTATTATCATTCATATTGTGATTATTGTAACGTAGAGTTTGTACCTACTATATTATCTGCGATCAGAAATTATAATAGCAGCATAATATCATTAAAAAACTGTACTGGCTTATGTGTATTAGGTATACCTACTTAACTATCGGACTATTGCAGTACATATCACTTTCTATACGCCCAAGAGCAGAGGATGCTATTAGTATATTAAATACACCGTAATTATTTATGTGTAAAGTACAAAGAATCGTTCATATTTTACATCAACTTATGTTTTACCACAACGTTTTTGCCACAAATATACATACTATCCACGCCTACTTAATTTGTAATAACAAAAAAACTCACTCCTTTTGCCTGCGCAGTCGGGCAAAAATACATTAGATAGATAGATAGATAGATAAAGCGTTTATTTGATCCACTTTCTTACATACACAACAAATCACAATTACAGATATACACATTTGTACTTATAACTAGGTAAATAGTAGCTATGATAAAGACAGGTTTGTACTTAGCAGGTTGTGTGTTGAAGCGGACCAAAAGGGTGAAGTAACTCAGCGTGGATGTTTACTCCAGGAGCAAACCGCTGATTTTCAGTTACCTCCCATTTAATTGTTCCAAGGGTGCCGAATTACATAAATTGTGAGCAAAAAAAAAAACTACTTAAAATATATTGTTTTGAAGAAAAATTACCTATTTTAGTTTGATAATGTTGTAAAGGTGTGCAGCTAACCAGCAAGAGACACAGGGTCGTACTCAGTGGATGACAGAGCACCCACCATAGTATTAATATTGCATGAATGTATTTATTGTTAGACGATCTGCGCCGGATGTAAAAAAATATAGAAAATATGTAATGAATAAATAGTTATTGTAGATAACTAAATTTGTTATCAAGTCTTTTGCTTAATAAGAAGAAACAATTTTATTTTATTTTTAAAATTAATTTTATTTTTTAAGAGCCTTATAGGTGGTGGAATATTATTCCAGCATTTTGTTGCTTGATAACGGAAACTTCCTTCAAACGCGGCGCTAATATGTTTAGGGACAGACAAAATTGGGCGGAAAGATCTAGTACCATACCTGTCATGAAAAGGGGAGAAACAAAGTTTAGAAAACAAGTATTCAGGTTTTTGAAACTTTAACACGTCGAAAACTAGGCTACAAGTATGCAGGTACCTTCGGGCCTCCATGTTTAGCATGGATGCTTTATTTAGAAAAGGAGTAATGTGTCCTCGAGGTGGTACGTCAAAACAAAAACGACAGCAGGCGTTTTGCACCCGCTGTATTAGACGCCGAGTTCGCTCAAGAAGACAAGGGCCGTAAACAGTATCTCCATAATTCAGCCTAGAGAGGATTAGAGTCTCACACAGCGTAATGCGTACTTTTTCTGTTAGTAAGGAGCGGATTTTATATAGAACTTTAAGACGGAAAAAACAGTTTTTGACAATATTCTGAATGTGATTTTCAAATTTTAAACCACTATCAAGGAGCAAACCCAGACACTTTGCCTCGTGAACGCGTTCAATACTCTGGCCTTTCATATTTATAGTTAAAGCATTAGTATTAATAATGTTTCTGACCTGCATAGTGGAGCCCAAAACCATATATTTCGATTTAGATGGGTTCAGCACCAACGCATTATCTTTAGACCAGTTATCTATGTTATCAAGATCACCATTGATTCCCTCCAGTACTTTTTGCAAATTATCCGGTGCGACTGATGCATAGAGTTGAACATCATCAGCGTAACAATGGTACTTACAATATTTAATTTCAGCGGTTAGATCCGTGCTATAAATTATAAACAAAAGGGGACCAAGGATTGAGCCTTGCGGTACCCCACGACTAACGGGTAAAGGATTTGATGTGATGCTAGTGCCATTATTCAGCATTAGTTTGACAGACTGGGTTCTATTCGACAGATAACTGTTGAACCAATCAATGGCATGACCACTTATACCATAGTAAGTTAATTTAGCTAGAAGCAGATCAATATCCAGGCAATCAAACGCACGTGAGAAGTCCAGCAACGATAGAATCGTCGCATTACCTATGTCCTGTTCAGCCAGAATATTATCTGCAACATCAAGCAATGCAGTAATTGTACCACGATTCTTGCGGAATCCAGACTGTAAGGATGGAAGTATATTGTTTTCCTCAATAAATTTTATAAGTTGGGTGTAGACGGCTTTCTCTACTAGTTTTGATAAAAAAGGTAGAATACTAATTGGCCTTAGATCCTTAAGTGAAGTGGGTTGGTCGACCTTAGGCAGTGGGTTAATTAGTGCTGATTTCCAGCACTTCGGAACAGACTGTTCAGTAATAGACCTATTAACGATAGCAGTAATAGCTGTTAAAGTATGTGGAAGTGTAAGCAAAATCATATCCCGGTTAATACCATCTATGCCTGTAGCATTGGATGTTATAGCAACAATATATCTGGCAATCTCAGTTTCAGAGACTGGGTTAAGCTCGAACACAGCAGTACCAAAACGGTGAGTAGTAAAAAAGTCAAGGTTGGAAACAGGAACATCGTTAGTACCAGGAATATCTAAAAAATGCTCATTAATTTTGTTTGGATCATTAAAAGAATCTGGTAAGCTGTCATTTTTAGAAGGATCGACTAAGACCTTATTCTTCAAATTTTTCCAAAGCTTTTTCGGTTCATTAATTTGGGTATTAATAAATTGATCAAAATAGGCGCGTTTTTCATTGGCTATACTAGTAACGACAAGTTTTTTTAAATCTTTATAGTGCTTTTTATGTTCATCGGATTTAGTTAGTCTAAATTTCTCATGTGCTTTGTTACGTAAGTCAATCATTAGCTTGCAAGAGTCAGTCACCCACGGGAGAGACTGACCCTCTCGAACCCTAATAGATCTAACAGGTGCATGTTTATCAAAGAGTGATGTTATTAAGATGTTAAATTGATTTACTGCCAAATCCACTGTAGAGCAACACATTAAAGCTTCGAAGTCTAATGCAAAAAGATCTCTGTTAAAGTTTTCTAAGTTTATATGATTTATAGGTCTAAAGGTTAAGAATTTAACTGGGAGTTTAATTTTTTTTATGGCTAAAGTTACATTTATCATGGCGTGTCCCAACGACCCGGTGATATTGGTGACAGTGACATCACTAACTTTTATATTAGTACAAACAAGGTCTATAAGAGTCTCATTACCCACAGAGTAATGTGTAGGCTGAGTAACTACTTGTTTTAAATGTAGGTAATCAATAAATTGGTTAATTTTTTTAGCTTCATTAGTACTCATATCCAGCATATTAACATTAAAATCACCTAGTAGGACCACTTGATCATGATTAGAAAAAGAAGTTACTGATTCTGTTAAGGCATCAATAAATACATCTAGATTTATCCACGACGGTCTATAAGCCGTACCTATAGCTATACGGTATCCTTTAACTCGCGTTGAAATCCAGTATTGTTCTACATTAACTGAAGGGTGACTTAGGTAACGCACATTAATATTATTCTTAATATAAAAACCAACACCGCCCCCGCGAGAGCGCCCCATGTGTGCGGGGCGGGGTGCATGGCGTAGCCTGTAGCCCGGCACTGAGGGCGCGCACGCCCCCTGTCCCTGGCCCAGCCACGTCTCATTTATAGCAACTATATCTGCCTGAAAACGATCCATTGCGAAAATAAAGTCATCATGTCCTGTATTTAAAGAACCTGCATTAAATAGACCTAATTTTAAGAATTTGTTATTATTCATGGAAAAGAGATCAGGGTGGCATACCTACCCACTTACTAAAGTGTATGCATAATAAACCAGTGCAAATGACAAATAAATAAAACAGATTTGTTTTCAAGCTGAAAATGCCCAGTATATACTATGAAAAGGACAAAACCATCATCACAGCACCTGTGCCACACATATGTGGCTGAAAAAGAATCAGTCTCCTGTTCCACTTCAACACTCAACCTGTCTGAATTTAAATTGAGCAAGCAACATCCTAACTGGTACATAGTACACCTCCAGTATGTATATAACACAAAGACAACCACAAAACAATAGCTACATAGTTTCAACTCATAGCTAAGGTATATCAGAAAATATTGAGGATTATTTAGTCTATGATTATAGGCACCCACAAGTACACAGAGGAATATCACATAATAAAAATAATTATGTAGGTACAATACACAGATGTAAAACAGCCCAATGCTCCTGCATGGAAATAGTGTGGGCATGTTAATTAATTCAAGAACAGCATCACATACGTAGGTAGTAGGTACATATCTAGATACAAAAAGGTTCAACAATGCAAGACTAAATATAATATTAATATTTATGTATATTGATATAAGTAGGTGAAATAGCACTAAGCAAACAA
The DNA here is from genome assembly GCF_932276165.1 of Plutella xylostella. Taxonomy (NCBI): domain Eukaryota; kingdom Metazoa; phylum Arthropoda; class Insecta; order Lepidoptera; family Plutellidae; genus Plutella; species Plutella xylostella. Next base: position 6,291,612 of record NC_064000.1, on the reverse strand, counting down.
AACCTGTAGGTATTATAGTTTATGTTATATAAATACTAGTCTCAGTAACAAACACACAGTCATTACCACACAGACAGACAGAACTAAAAAAAAACATTATGCAGGCATGAATATAGGTACAGTAATACATATTTATGAGCTATCACAATAATATAATGCAAGATACTAGTGTACTTTGAAAACATTAATGTAACAAATAATATTAATTTCCAGTAAATGAATAAGTAGCACTGATTGATTGATGTGAACAATGCCACATATATTTAATACAGAATCATAAAAAAGCAACAGTTGTTTAATTATTCATATTTCCAGTAGACTACTATATAGCATAGCATTAGACATGTAAGATACAAGAAGATATTAGCTGTCGACAATGCTACAGATGTTTAATACAGAAACATAGACAGCAAGGGTTGTTTCATTAATACTATTTTCAAACATCAGACTAGTTACATAACAATAATACCAGTTAGATAACAGTTTAAAGTGTTTTGATATTAACATGAGGTATAACCAAAAGTTAGGAACATTATAATGATAGGATTCTACATGTAAAAACTGGAATGCCACTAAAATATGTAGAATGCACAGGTTAGAAAGGACAAAACTGCAGTTTGAAAGCAGTGTCGGTATGTTATTCAATTCAAAATCAGCTTGATATAAAATAACAGCGCCTATGATCAAGTATGAACACACAAATTCCAATGCAGAATGGACACTAAGTAGGTAAATGACACATTGAATAAAAACAAATATATTAAATAGCTCAGGTAGAAGATTTAGGCAAATTAACACCAAAAATATGCTCTAGATCAGCTTCAGAACGGATCAGGAAGGCTGGGGAGACATCAGTTTGCCTTGCATATATTCTGCCATCCCTCGTCCAAGCATGCTTCCAATTAGCAACTAAAAGCTTGAGTTAACGTAGCCTAATTATGAATTCCAAATTACAGCTAATACGGCCTACATTTCTTGACAGAGGTTTCAGGTTGCTTCTTGAGTACGTTTTAGGTAAGCGTCCACTTATTGGTATCGATATCGTAGATATAGGACCGGACGGATTTTCATAAATGTATGGAGAAACGGCGTCAGCAATGCCGATGAAGTGGACGCACTGGTGTGAATTTCTATACAGAGACTACTGAATGTGAGACAGTGTTTCAGATTAGCGTATTTTTTAAAATAGAGAAATTCTTTATTTGTGCCAAAAAACACGGACACGGTTACAACCAACTGAATAAGAACACATGGCGGTCTTATCGGTTAAAGCGATTTCTTCCAGGCAACCTTTGGCAAATAAACATTGGGTTACACGTATTTCTACTTTATAAATGTATTCAATCCATGTAATCTATTTAGCACTACATTCTCGAAGATGCAGTTACGATTTAATTAACATTGACCTACCCCCGAACTCGACCACTGATAAAATGATACCTCATATCCTGAAAATGTGTACAAGCAAGTTGCTTTGCGTGCAAAGCGTCCATTAAAACTTTTCCCTGTTGAAACAAAGTACATTGTGGGGAAGTAAGTATTTCAACAATATTATTTGGGAAAAGTTGTCCAGTTTGACGAGAACTTCCTTTTATGCCATTAGATGTAAATCTACCGCATTTGATCTATCAAACCTTGCCATGTTTTATTTTTGGTAAAAAGAAAGATTTAGTGCCAATTTCTCCATAGTCGGTTAGAGCATAACCAGGTATTAGTGGTTGAATTTGGACACATCTGTCAAGAATTTAATATGGAGATGACGTATAATTGACAAACCATCCCTTGTTGGTTAGATAACCAACTATAGAGAAATTGGGGCTTAGATTTTGATACGAAGACTCCCGATCGCGAACTTGATTTGACAAGGATTTTCCTCGTTTTGACTCGCCATACCGCTCCAGGCACCTACCTAATTCCTTCTATGAAAATTGGTTCAGCCCTTAGGTTTCGTCACATATCATTTTAACCAGTATCCCCTACTTAAGGACCTGCCTACCTGACGACACAGGTTCCCTAGAGCTTGACAATGTAACGCGTGCTTACTCAACAATGAATTACAAGACTGAATTATTCATTACATTTGTCTCCCTTTTTCATATTGAAACACGCATAATGCTGGCTCCGTCCCACTGTTGGCTTTGAAACACATTATTCAGGCTTAAGAGACAAATGCTGTTTGAGGTTGTGGAGTAGGCTATGGAGGTAAGACACAATTTTATATACGGGTAAATGAAATAGTCAGTATTAAAAGACCATATTATAAAAAGGCCCGTTAAATGGCAATAGGCCCGCCCCCTATTACATTGGGACTGACATAACACTCTGGCGAAAAGTGGTTGCAGCAATGCACCTCTGCCTACCCCGCAAGGGAGTACATTAGTACAAGGCGTGAGTGCGTGTGTGTGTGTGTATTATAAAAAGGCACTTGGTTTTTATGGAGATGCTATGTTTTGTTGTTTCCCTTCGAAATATTTTAAGGTATTTAGATATATTGCTCATTTACTTTAACAGTATAGGGTCAGGACAGGAATAGATTTAAATACGTTTAAATGTTTGGTGCAATTCACTCATAAGCTGGGTACAGACCGGCCCAACGAACGCCCAACGATGGATATTTTTCATACATAATACAGGGCAGATTGCAGCAACGAAGGTCAACGGAACCCGTTCGTTGGCGTTCGTTTGGCCGGTCTGTACGCAGATTAGAAGAGTTTTTTTTATAATTAATACATACATCTTCTTCTTAGCCGTTTTCAACCTCAAAGGTGTAGGCCTCCTTCAGTCTATGCCACTCATCTCGATCTTGGGCTATCTCTATCCATTTGCTACTGGATGTTTTCCTTATATCGTCGGTCCATCGCATTTGTGGTCGACCATGAGGGCGTGTCTCACCATACGGTCTCCATTCCAGCAGCGTTTTGCACCACGAGCCATGTTTTCTGGCGACGTGACCAGCCCATTGCCACTTCAGGTTCGCTACACGTTTGATGACGTCAGTGACTTTGCTTTGTTCTCTGAGCCATTCATTTCTCTTTCGGTCCCTCAGTGTCACTCCTACCATCTTGCGTTCAATTGCTCTTTGTGCCACTCTGAGCTTGGAGAGAATCTCTTTTGTAAAAACCCAGGTTTCGGCCCCGTATGTAAGCACAGGTAGGATACACTGGTCATGTATACGAGCTTTCTGCTCAGCCGTGATGTTCATTTTTAGAGCGAATTCAATTTTGGAGTAGGCTGCCCACGCTAGTCTTATGCGCCGATCAATTTCATTGGTCTGGTTTTTCTTTCCCATGACGACTTCTTGACCAAGATAAACGTACTTCTCTACATACATACATACATACATCCATCCTGACGTCCCTCAGCAGGGACAAAGGGCTTTGAGAAGATTTCTCCATCTGACTCGATCTTGGGCAGCGGCTGCGCGATCTTCCCACTCCATCCCCACAACCTTTGCCTCGCTCTCCACAGAACGTCGCCAGTTGTTTTTGGGCGGCCTCTTTTACGTCTTCCAGGTGGCTAATATAATTAATGCTACCACTAAAATTCAAATTTTATAACGGAATAACCATTTTGTAAATTTCTAGTTTGAAACTCAATTATAAGTAAAATGTGGTCGATACAATCTGTTTTATTCACTCCATCCATTGTAGTGGTGGCTCTGTAGCGACAGCCGACACCCACTCAATTTGCTATCAAAGGAAACAATTGCCTCGTTTTCAGAGCTAAAGCCATCCATTTTCCATTATGCTGTTATCAAAAAATAATAACTAGACATTGAGAACAATTGGTAATGACAATTACTTCTAATGATACAAAAAATGTATTTTAGATCCTTTCAAAACTTTGGTACGTTCATTCATAGAATAACGAGTACTAGTACTGTACTTGTTATTCTATGGTACATAAGATGATAAGATGATGAATTTATCAGATTACATAAAAAACTAATCGTAAAGTATAGCAATTCTTGAAAGAGACAACCTTATCACTAAGAAAGATCTCTACAGGCAACCTTAAAAAAGTCTAAACCTAAGTTTTAACAGGTCTTAGTCCACGTTATCTCATCCGATCAAGCTAAGAAGATGAAAGAACAATGAAGCGCAAACTGATAACAGATAACAGTAAAGACTTAGGTACAGAGTGTGCTTGCGAATAATTTGGATGATTTAAAATTGAGATAAGAGAGAAACTTCCACCTTTGACTAAATTTTGAAAGCTTTAATTAAGGTAAGCGTCCACCTTTTGGCATCATACGCAACTGACGCATCGCATTTAGTATTTAACAAATTACTATACTCTGTCCATTATATTATTGGTTTTTAGACAGTTCAAATCCCATACATTTTTGACGACTGCAAAGGAAAAGCAACTTTACTTACCAGACATAAGGACACGTCAAAAATACAATAACATAGTGGAAGCTCTATAGTTACATAATTATATTAAAATTAGCTGTTCCCGCGAGCTTCGCTTCGCCTTAAAAAGTAATAAATAACACGATAAAAAGTAGCCTATGTGTTAATCTAGGCTGTCAGCTAACTCAGTTCAGCCGTTTTGACGTGAACAAGTATCAAACATATAAATGAGATTATAAAAAAAAAAGTATCAAACATACACAGATACATACATACTCACAAACTTTCGCACTTATAATATTAGTAGGATAGGTCCATGTGCAATATTATTATTTACTGCGAGACACCGGTCATTGCCCTCCTATCTGAGCTGGCAGCACAAAGCTGGCTTCAGGCTGAATTATTCATAAACACAGTGTGTACGGGCACATAGGTCACTAGTGTGAGTGTTTGTGGTCGTATTACGCGTCTTTCGTTCGTAAGGTCGTGGGTTTGAATCCTACTGACATTTTGGTATACAGGTACCTACACATGGTAATTATGTTTCCAAAAATACGAGGAAGTAGTATGTCATCATCATCAAGACCATCACTTACCTACGAACAAAATTTATTCGAGCCGTTTTTCAGTGTAAGAGTAACAAAATTCCTGAAAAACATAAAGGGACTACGAAGGGTTTCTTTGTTGTCAATATAATTATTGCAACCAAAGTTTAATTACCCGTAGCAACCTAGTCTACCTACACAGCATAGGTAGATGCTCAGAATAGCAATTTAGTGTGAAATAATAATTGATTGAATTTGTGGACGTGTGGGCAGCAGATTGTCGCGTTATTCGTTCAAACAATGGCGTCGCCCGATGAAAATAGAGGGCCAAATTAATAATTAGCTTGCCACTGAGCAAAACAAGTGACGTTTTCAATTAAATTTTCGAAAATTGTGGAGGTGTTTATATAAACTTTGTTTAAATTTAATTTAATTATGTCTAAATTTAATTTTAATTATTTTAATTTTTCCTTTATTATTCTTTAGTACACTTGACCCCTCTTTAATCAAAATATCCTTCCACCCTAAGGTTGTCTTGTCGCTTTAAGCGATAAGACCGCCATTTTTGTACATAGTTTATAGTATTTAAGTTATGTAAGTTTCTTTTATGTGTGTGTGTACAAATAAAGAATATTCTATTCTATTCTAAATTGACAAAGTTATACATTGCTAGTTCCATATTTTTAAACTCCAATGTTGTACATATATTCGAATATGACCAAGATGGTGTGTCACTTATACAAAAACAAAGCAAAAAACTATCCTCGTTTTGTTTTCCGCGCGGAAAAATATTCTCGATGCGGACACGGCCTAAGTCCAACCTAATGACATCCATTCATCATCAGCCAATAATCATCCACTGCTGGACATAGGCCTCTCCCAAGGAGCGCCACAACACTCGGTCCTCGGCCTTCCTCATCCAACCACTACCCGCCACCCGCCTAAGGTCGTCAGTCCAGCGGGCAGGAGGGCGTCCCACGCTGCGTTTGCCTGTTCGTGGTCTCCACTCGAGAACTCGTCTACCCCAACGGTTATCGGTTCTTCGGCAGATATGACCATTATGACATCCATTGGTACTATCATAAAGGGGTGGTAGAAGTAAGTTATTATTCGTCGAGACATTTCTTTTGCACTGACACTTCATCCAGTCCTAACATAAAATATAGTGTTCAACTTACGTGAACTGAACTCTAACAATGTAATCCAGTTCACAAAACCCCGAGTGTATTACGAGTTGCGAGTTTAAGCACTTAAGCTAAACTTAAGGCGGCCTAAGTTATCACTTAATTAGGACTTAGGAACACCGCTTTTAATGTAATTGTTAATCGATACATTAAAAGTTTCAGTTTATAGGAAAAAGTTAGCGGTGGTTTTCAGGACTTTGATGAGGTGCACTAAAGTTATAGCTAGTGAACAATAATAATAACCTATAGCGCAAAGACAAATCGCTTTAGGTCCAAAACAAATACATTTTGCCACACCCGGCCTACCATTGGTTCCTCAATGAAGATAAAAAATTCATTGCCAATAGGAAATAAATCCAGCCTTCACATTTTCTGAGAAATGGTTAAGTTGCCACTTGGCAGTTTACGACATGTGGTACAGACATGTCCATATTGAAAACATCTGACAGTCGGGTTGCCCACTGCCGACAACTCTCTCAGCACAAGCTTGCTTGTGTTGGGGTCCACCAACCCGTACTAGGCCAGCGTGGTGGACTAGGCCTAATCCTACTGGAAGGAGACCCGTGCTCCAGCAGTAGGGACATGATGGGTTGTGATGATCTATGGATGTACCGTCGAGCGGCGTGTCATCATCATTGGCCACTGCATCTTGACAGATGATTGTTACAGCGGCTGTGAACTTTTTCATTGCTCGTAGTGTATAAGTAGTCGTCAGCCGGCAATCCGCACCTTTACTGTTTTCTATTTGTCTGTCGAATGTATAAATCCTGATTGACACTCGATTCGTAATAAAAGTCTGCGACATTATCCGAAGGAATGCTCTCAAGATGCGATTTCGGTGAAATGAGATACATATTGGATTCGGAAAGCAGTAAATAAGTAATGGCTTTCCACAGTGAGACACATTTTACACTTTGGATGTACAGGATGGAACTTTATCGATTTATTTATTTATCGATAAATATCAGCAGGTAGTTTAGCCAGAATTCTAGTAGGCAAACTGGGCACGAAGCATACATTTTGTAGATGGACATAGGCCACTACTAAGGAGCACCACAGCACTCTATAATCAGCCTTCCTCATGCAGCCAGTACCGGCTACATGCCTAAGGATGCTTCCATAGAGTATCGGGTTCCCTGTATTTACCTGTACCGGTAACCTGAAAGCGCTCATGACATTTTAAAATCCGGGGAATGCTCCGTGAGTGCGCGCTTTCGCATGATCTGGTTACCGGTACAGTAGATACAGGGAACCCGATTCTCTATGTAAGCACCCTAAGGTCGTCGGTCCAGAGGGCCGGAGGGCGTCCCACGCCACGATTGCTTGTTCACGGTCTCCGCTTGAGAACTCGTTTATCAGTCCCATCATCGGTTCTTGGGTACTGCCAATTCCCTTATGGCTCTATCAATGGCATGGCAGCCTTCCAAGATTTATTGGGCACACACGAGCAATGAAAAAGTTTCACTTAGAAAATGCCGACACCAAATGGCCCGATTTTATAAGACATTTAATTTAAAATTTGACTACTATTATCTATTATCTCATTGCAGACAGACGGCGTCATTATTATATTATTATTAGCGTCAATTCACACGTACCACAACCACACCACGTCGCAGCGACATAATGTGGTCAAGCTGTGGTTACGTGTGAATAGTGTGGCAGCGGCTTTTTGCAGTTGCGTTTTGACAGCGACAAAATTTCGATGTGGTTGCGGTGTCGCTGTCGTTGCGATGTGGTAACCACGTCGTCGTGTGCAGTTAATACGGAGAACAGGTGGCCGCGGTGCCGCCGCCGCGTGGCGGCGTTGCCGTTGCGATGTGGTCGTATTACACAGGTGGTCGATAACAACGTCAAAATGTGGCACGTGTGAATTGGATTATTCATTTTCAATACAAAATATACGCCCGACCACACGGCGTGGTTGTTGTGTGGTTGTGGCTGTGGTGTGGTTGTGGTACGTCTGAATTGACCCAAAAATTCTTTATTGCACATAAAAAACATTGTACAAAGGCGAACTTAATGCTACTAGCATTAAGTTCGCCTTTGTACAATGTTCTTCTTTGCATTCTCTACCTTCGTCAATATTTTTAGTTCAGGAGTAATTTGGTTCTATTGTCCCTGGAACTATTTAAATGTTCGCGAGTGTATTTGCAAATCTAGAGTGACCCCACCGGTACTGCGCGTATAAGTTCGTGACAGTGACTCACAAAAAAACTAGCAGTGGCGTTTTTTCGATTCACAAGATCTGATGTAACTCAACCTGCGTACAGTCTGCAAAAAAGATATGTACAATCAGCTGCATAAGTAGATATACACTTTTGTACCTTGTCAATCTAACAAACCGCCTATCCATTCATTGAAGCATTGGCGGCTTGTCAATTTGACAAGGTACAGAATTGTATAGCAACTTATGCAGCTAACCGTACTTATTTATAACTCCTAGCGTAAACATTTGAATTGACGGGTAGGTGACATGAAAAATACTTACTGCTTTACTGCCAGTTTCAATAACTCTATCTACCGATGACTGGTAGTTACCCAGCCCCAGTGCCCCAGCAGTGGGGACGTGATCGTGATAGGTTGTGATGATGATGATGATGATATAACACGAAAATGTTACCGATAGCGGTGGACACATATCTCTTTTGCCGTCTGTATATTACATTAGCCGCAACAGCTTTGAAGTTTGCGGCATCCCATTTGATTGATGGCCGAGGCGGGGTGTTATACGTTGTTTACTCACATTTGTACACATTCATTTATCTTTTCATGCAATGTTAGTTTCATAGATATTTTTAGTCGTGTAATTTGTAACGTCGTGTCTAGTAGAGTAACTATACTATTGCACCTTGTCTAAACCACAAGATGTAGATTTCATTTACACGAATTTCCAAATGTAAAGATCAAAATTTGTTCATAATGACGAGATGAGTCAGTATTTTTGGGCTTGCTGTACCACCTTTGCAACCACCTACCTGAATAGTACATCTGTATAGGTAATATAATATAATATAATCTGTATATCGTGCCATAAAATAATAATAATATTATATCTATGGTAAAGAAGCCACTGAAATAAATGAGGCCACCAAGCTATATCGTATTACCACCCCAACATACGGAAGTACTAATCCTTTTTATGTACATATTTAGTAAAATGAACATTCTTTTGTTAACTGTTTAATAATTTACCAATAAAGTCAGAGATTTTTTTTTCAATTATTATTTGTTAATTGAGACCCACTTTCGGATTAATACCCCTTTTTCCAGTAAAAATATGATACTATACATTGGCCATATTGCAAAAGAACTTATGAAAAACGTAACTTTGTTTGGCTACATGATTTTTTGATATGAAATTATCATCAATTTAAGTAAATTTCAGGATACGGCTTTTTCATATATTTTAACATTGAACTTTACAAGTTTCAGCGAAAAGCCTACAATGAATTCCTGAAAGAATCGCCTATCATAAGACTAAACTGAATAAGTATAGTGAAATTCACTATGATCTTGGGTCTAGGGTGTTGATATTTATATTTAGTATGTATCTATCTGTGTTTTTGTGCAGATATGTCAGCTGTCCGATACCCATAACATAGGTTCTACCTAGCATGGGGTCGGGTGGCCGTGTGTGAGATGTCCCCACATATTTATTTATTTATTATTTATCTCTTTCAGGCACACAGATACACAGAACGTATAACCTTAGAGTTCTCCTCTGGTTCGAGATTAATAACTTTATACTTAATTTCACTCCATTTATAAGCTTCCCCCAGCCATGTCGTTAGCGAAGCGTATTTTGTGATAAATTATGTTTTACGAAAGTAACAACATTAAATAACTTTGAAACATAATTTTGACTTTAAGCTTTACATAAATATGTGAAACACGTATGTTTGATATTGTAAGAGTAAGAAATTGTGTATAATAGAAATTTTATGCAAAGATTAAGGATACTGAGTGTGGCTTAGAAGCAGGAGCTATGCAATTTAATTAAAAGTGGATCAAGCGTAGAAACAAATAAATGTAAAATATGACTTAATGTCTGGTTTAATGCTACGGGCTAATGTATAGTTTAGTCGTAGGAAATGAACTTGTGGCGATTGCGTTATAGTTTTTCTATCAACCAGTGTCCGAGTGTTAGCTTGGTAGGTCATAACGAGAGTTACATGGATAATCTTCTTGTTATAGTGTCGACGACAAACCAACAAAGTCGCAAAATAATATGGATAATAATAATATTGAACCCTTTCTGATCTATTAAATAATTAGTTCATTGATAAGATCTCCCCTCCTGCCATAGGAATCAATAATAAATGTTTAAAAATAATCATTTCCATCCCTCCCTTTTACCCTCTTCTTACTTAGGTATATTATAAATGCGAATGCGAAAGTTTGTGAGTATGTATGTGTGTATGTTTGTTACCTCTTCACGTCAAAACGGCTGAACCGATTTTAACGAAATTTGGTATGCAGTTATCTGACTCTTTGGATTAACACATAGGCTACTTTTTATCCCGGTATTCCCATGGGAAAACTTTTTAATGTCAAATAATAGCCAGGGCTACCGCCACTGGCTGTTCTGGGCTATTCTTAGGAATAAAAGGACTACTAATTTATTTCTAAAACTCCAGACTGAAACCACTTAGCTTAAGTAAATGCTTAGCTAAGTAAATAACCTAATTTTAAATAGACCCTAATAGCATGGCCACTGAATAAGCTGTCCTTTTATAGTCACGGGCTAACTAGGGATTGCAATCTGGTACAACGTTCAATCCAGCCGGAACTTAATTATAATAGACCCAGTTGTCTGAACAACCGTACAACTTAAAGAAATGGATTGCAAATATTGCAATACAACCTAATATACATTTTAGGATAATGTTACTTACTGTAAAATTTATTTTGTTTTAACTCTATCGAAGATGTTTAATTTGTGATTTTAGTATTTTGATAATGTCAATTTAAATTGTTTAAAGAACTTTAGATATCTTTTGCCTAAGTTCCCCGATACAGGTTTATAGTGTGGAATTTGCAACCACATCTAAAAATGTACTTAAACAATTTGTTAATAAACGTTTTTTACTTTTTAATTATGTGATAATTCAAGTGCATATTTTGATGATAACTTACAAAATGCGATCGATTTGCTAATGATTAAACTATGTTTCCCCAAGGATATAACATCATGCTAAAGGTTGCTATTAAGATTAAAATCTAAAGTTTAAAAGTGTCTCCTGTGAAAGTTCTTGAAAAAAAAACTACACCAGTACCTACATACATCGATGTTGCTATAAAGATTCGTACACACTATCCTAACTAATATTATAAATGTGAAAGTAACTGTGTCTGTCTGTCTGTAACTCTTTCACGCCAAAACTACTGAACGGATTTAAATGAAATTTGGTATACATTATGGTCTAGCTAGACCCTGAGAAAGAACATAGGCTATTTTTTATCCCGGAATTCCCACGGAAAACTTTTTAACGTGAAACGAAGCTCGCGGGAACTGCTATGTAATATAAGATGTTGCACATGTACAATCTTCTTCTTCAAGTCGCGTCTTCCGATTTCCATCTTGGAGTCCGCCGCAGAGAACAATAATAGGGAATATGCAAGTGATTCAAATAAAGGTCAAATATTATTTTTAATAAACTTTGTTATTTCAGAATTATGCATTTATCAATATTTTTGATTATAATTCATTTTTGAGCAAGTAAAAAATTGTTGAAAAGTACAAAAATACTTCGGTAACTTTAAATCTTTGAAACGTGACGGATTTTCTTAGAGCGGATGTGACGATATGTCAATCTCATAATAATATATGCCCATAGAACTGAGCGTCGGCGCGACTGGCGAGACTCATTATTCTGAGCCGTGAAACGTCGACGATGACGTCACGTCACACTCCTTCACACAATGTTTTGGGCGTTTATAGTGAACGTATTGGTTATCAATTTTTAACTTTCTTAAAAATACCTTGAATAACATTTTTTGGCGTTGATTTTTTTAGTATAATAAAGCGATGTAAAACTATTGAATAAGAATATTAAAAAACATGCATATTCCCTATTCTCCAGTGCTCAGCTGGAACCACCGATGTCGTTTGCCACCCTCCTCCTACTGACTTGCATTTTCCCCTGTGTTGTTTTAACGTGGACATTAAAATAGTAAAATGTGTGGACATCTCGCACACGGTCATCCGACCCCAAGCTAGGGCTATAGTCGGATTACAGTTGTGAGCATATGTATGTATGTACTTATATATATATCTTTGACGGCCGACTGGTGTAGTGGTTAGTGACCCTGACTGCCGAGCTGAAGGTCCCGGGTTCGATTCCCGGCTGGGGCAGATATTTGTTTAAAGACTATTTGTATTTGTACTCGGGTCTTGGGTGTTGATATTTATAATTAATATGTATCTATCTATGTATTTGTGTAGATATACCAGCTGTCTGATACCCATAATAAAGGCTCTGCCTAGCTTGGGGTCGGATGGCCGTGTGTGAGATGTCCCCACATATTATTATTATTATATTATTATGTAGAATCGTATTTCAGAGATTTATAAGTCATTTGACAGCTCTATGATTCTCAATTGTCACCCTATTTCGGCTTACTATACCAACCCTTTTTGCAGTATCCTGTATAATTAACATGACTGTAACATAATCTGTACACTTGTCCAAAATTAATAATGCACATGCAGATCTTCACACCCGAATCATTAAATCGTAAGAGCCTTAAAAAAACACTTGCATTTTGCACCTTGTTCAAAAGAAATAGGAGTCAATATCATGTGTCACATAATCGAAAACAACCGATCTGTCAAAGATTTCTATGCGCATTATCAATTTTGGAGCACTGTACGTATCTTAAGAATATTTCAGTGTTTTTCCCGTGACTCGCGCGGCTAATGGCAACTTATTTTATTTCATAAATAAGAAGAACTTGCTTTGCATTTCAGTTTCTTGAACAGAAATGCATTTCTTAGAAGAGATTTTGCACTGAAGAAACTTTATGCAAATGTCGCTACGTAAGCGGCTTAGGAAAGATTGTAATGAAAATACTTTGAAAGTTATTTTTCACGTTTAATGTCTCTTGAATCTATTTATTTATTTATTTATTTATTTATTGGCATCACACAACAGGTACATTACACAACATGCAATAAAAATATATAAGTTCAAGCTTAAAACTAGTAATGCACCCTAATGGTGTGTTGACAGCATGCTAAGTTTCTTTAAAAAAAGTGAACGAATGACTTAAAACTAGTTACAAATTAAACACATTAAAGAATACATGCTATGGTTGAAACACTGATCGAAAATGGCAAAATCAAATAGGTAACATCTAATCTAAGTAAAATCCAAGATGTTGCATTTTATTAATTGCGATCTGAAAACGCCGAGACTTACAAATATATCAATATTAAAATTATTGTACACATTATTAAGAAGGTCGCAAATTCTAATTATTGGATCGTGGCGTGATCGGACAGTACTGCTCTCCACTCACGGGCACTCAGCAGAATCTCCACTCACGAGCCATGAAAAACTTCCAGTGACATAAATTCTAGTGATCCAAAAGTACTTTTGTGTAAAGTCTTTTTTTAATCTCAGATACTAAATTGACAGATTCGCAGCGGTTCATCAACAGTCGATTGTTCCGCCAATAGAACGATGCGTCACTTAATCGCACTTATCTGAGATTAAAAAACAGACTACAGCTGTTTTTATATTGTAGGCTTTACCCGAACTTAATTTCTTTGTTCCCAGACTTGCGATGCCATTGGTCCAATCGTTGTGACGTCAAACGTCGGCAGCGACCTCTGTGTGCCTGGAAGAAGTTGCTATGAGCGGTAAGCTCACCTGTGACAGTGTCTAAGAAAGTGACAAAGAAAGTGACGATGGCGGACGCGGATGCCTTCGATGATGAGGTAAGTTATGTCGAATTAGAAATAAACTCACGGGCAATGAAAAGGTTCGACTGAGAAAAGCACCAATTTACTCATAAACGGAAAAGGCTAGCTTAATGTCGCCTTCTGCAACATTGAAGTACATTTAACAGAGCGGTGGTAGCTCAGTCGGGTGAGCGCCCGCTTCTCAATCAGGAGATGCGGGTTCGAATCCCGGCGCTGACATGTACCAATGAGTTCTTTTAACTTAAGTACAATGTATACCATCGCTCTTACGGTGAAGGAAAACATCGTGAGGAAACCTGCATATCTAGATCTAGCACATCTAGATATGTGAACCCACCAACCCGCAGTGGACCAGCGTGGTGGGAAATGGTCCAAGCTTAGGAAGGCAGTTTAGACCTTAGGGATATGCACAAAGGTTCCACTCGAGAGAGCCAGGTGCAGGTACTTACTCCCCCACAGAGAATAGAATAGAATAGATCATTTTGTAAGTGGAACTATTTCATTGCCCATGAGTGTAAATACTGAACCCTTTATAGGGCTCTGGGCGATGTATGATCTTTATGAAATCCACTTAAAGTTCCAAACCAATGTAATATCTGAACTTACTTTGCCTGTAAATAGTTAATGATGTCGATTCTGACTACTAAACTAAATTTTAAACAAACAATTTAAGGGTTTTACAGCAGTACAATTAGAATAACCTGTGAATTCTATTTATTATTGGATTATTTATCATCTTCTATCTTATCAAATCAGTTCAGAAGGGCTAGTACGGTGTGCATTTGAGACGTGACAAAAGTTTTGCATCACCCTACTCACATCGCGCAGCCTCAAGAGCGAGCGCGACGGAGAACTTTTGTCACATCTTTATCGCGCCCCATACTACAGTGCCTGGACCTTCAAAAGCTCAAACAAAGAAAGCAATCTTTCTATGAAACAAATTTAAATACATACCTAATTAACTGTGTAGTAGATAGGACCTTCAAGAACAAGAGTGGACGATAATGAGCTAACTAATTAAATCCATGGTTTGAATGCTGAATAGCTGCTTTTAATTGGGAAAGAATTTCCCTGAAGAATGATTTCAGAAACGAATCTGCGGGGTTAGTCTCTAATAGGCGAACCAAGGCTCTGTCTCGTTGTATTAAGGGTGCCGATTGCGTGAAAATTTTTGTTCGTTCGATTTATTACGATTTAGAGAGCGACCCCCCGTGTGCAGTTTTAAAATAATTAGAATTGTAATATGTTTGAATTTGGAAAACAACCTTTTCCTTTGAGTGACCAACCTTTTCTAATTTATTTTACAGGCCCTCCTGTGGGTTTTTTGTTTCGGGATATCCGTTTTACTTTTTAACTCAGTGAATTTATTTTATAATTAGTTTTATACATATATATTATTTGATGACCTACTTACAAGTGAGTATAATCTTTGGATACTTTTAACGGATCCACTCATATTTAATTTAGTATTTAAAATGTACCGTTAATCTTAATTATGGTCAAATATCCCGAGTAACTCTGCTGACAAAAAATGAAGATTGACGGACCCAAATCAATCGGAAAAACTATTTGTACTACTAGGCAACCAGAAACGGAAAGAGTAAACAGAGTAAGCGAAGATTTATTCGACTACGACCCTTGCGGGTGTATAATGGATCCTCCTAAACCCCTATGTCATCCTGGTATCTCCGAAAACTATTTTCAGCCCTTGGCAAGTTTTTTATGACGAAGTTTTTTCGCCGCAGTTCTGCTCTTTTTTCTAACCCTAACTTTTATTGACTTTTTGGAAATATCTTCTGGGTTTAATAGTATTTTTATTGTCCTGAAATATTGGTACTTACATCTATTTCAGGACCTTGTTTCATGTTATTGATTTTTGATCTTCAAAATCTTCTTACAACAAAACATAGGTAACCTATAAAGATTTAAGTCGATATGGGCCGATGAAATAATAATCTATTCTCAAGCATTGTCAAGTTTTCAGTTGAATCTCAGGCTAAGTCCCAATTTCTCCATAGTCGGTTAGAGCATAACCGGAAGTAGTGGTTGACTTTTGACACATCTGTCATGCATTTTATATGGAGATGACGTTTGTAACGAAGTCGTTACAACCACGTCCAACACACTACCCGCATCTCTGAGCCAACAACAAGAACACCGCGGGGTGGGGCACCGCACAGACCACTCCGGGTGACCAGAGGGGAAGCGGGACGGCACGGCCGCCGCACCTATAAAGCACCGCAAGACCGCCGCTCCGACACCATTCGTCAACTCCAGCTCCGGCGTCTGATCAGCTCCCATCCCGTGCTTCCTTCCCACTCACCCTTATTGTATTTATGTATCTATAGCCTGCGTCGCGACGATCTAGTCTCGATAGGCGCAGCTTGGTTACCCCCTCGTTGTGACTGAGGCTTCGAGCGCGGCGCGGCTGCCATTATTAGCCCAAGATCCTGTACCCTTTATCCTTTCCTACTATTTGCTATAAATCCGCGTTTGCCCCTTCAGGGCCCTGTTTAAATAGTTAGATACTTAATAGATATCCTTATTTGTGCATTTGTGTGGTGAATATATAGTTACAAGCTGTAAGTACTAGACATATAAGTTATTATTGTAAATAAAGCGGAGCCAGTCCCGCCTAATTGTTGTATATTGTGATCCGTGTTATTCATTTCCATCCCGTACACCTACCGAGGTTATTTCCCTCCAGGGGCCTCAGGAATAAGGATAGAATAGCTAGGACCGCTTCACGGTCATATTATAATCCCCCAGGGTGACCGGAGACTCCTTCAGAGGCCCGGCACCGACTTGAGCTAGCCTAGGACCGCTTCCCGGTATACACCATTCGAGAGACATTCAGTACCAGCCCTAAGCACTAGGAAACCAGTAGTCATTAGGGTAAGTACATATTTAATATAGCATCCAACCCCTACTCTCGGGGGAGGCCAGAGAGGTCGATTCACCCAGGGGTCGCTCCCCGGTGGTCCAGACCCGCTCCAGCTGAACTGCTACATTACATTGGCGCCCAACTTAAAAATCCACTATTTTCGTCAAGATCTAATATTATTTAGCCCCCCGTAATAAATCAATAGAAGTAACGAACCGACCGACTTACCGTTCAATTTAACTACCTACCCGCAATCATTCTAAAAATAGACCAACAACCGACCGACCGACCCCGTTTAGCAAAAATTACAATTTAAAAGTAAAGAACAAAAATTTTTGTTGGTCATTTTTATTAAATTTTTCGTAACCGATTACAAACTGGCCCCGTTTTATAATAGATAATAAGTACACAACATCAAATGCCAACGTCTTGGATTTATAACCTTAGTAAAGAGGAATTAATAAGGGAGAGCAAGGAAAGGAAGCTACCGACCGTAAATTTAACCGTAGACAAACTAAGAAAACAGCTAGCCGACCACATCAGAGAAGAAGAGGAGGAGACCTTCGAGATGACATCCGAAGACCAGACCAAAACCACGAGCCAGCCGAACCTGTCGTCCATCGTGAGGGAATGGAATATATCGTTCGACACCGCATGCGACCCGGTTGAGTTCATCGAGCGTTTGGATGAACTGACGTCATCAGGTGACGTTCCGCAGGACCGATTACTCCAGGTACTACCGAAAGTGCTGAGAGGAAAACCGTTATTATGGTATAGAAATAATTCCGACACCTGGGACAAGTGGGAAGACTTCGTAAAAGACTTCAAACTATTCTACTACCCGGCGGGATACGAGAAGAACCTGCTCGAGATGATCATCGCACGCAAACAATACCACCGTGAATCTTTCGTCGATTACCTGACCGACATACAAACCCTGATGAGAAGATATGGGAAAATGACCAAAACAGAAAAAGAAGAAAGAATATACGAGAACATGAACGCGAGTTACAAGTACTACATCAAGAAGCAAGACTTCACCAGCCTCGGGGAATTAATTAGACAGGCAGCCGAGTACGAGCAGATCACAGAAGAATCCTCATCTCAACAATGGAACAACCAACCAGACCGACACCGCCAGACACCGAAAACCTATCCAGAAAGATCACCAGAACCGCGTAAAATACACGAAAAATACGACAAGAACACATGCTGTTGGAACTGCGGCAAAACAGGCCACTCACACAAGGAATGCCGGGGCAGGCAAGTACTGTTCTGTAGCCAATGCGGAGTCCTCGGGAAACTAACGCGCAACTGCTGCAGAAGAGAAACCAAGTTCGGAGACACGAACATAACCGCCGAAGAAAACCGACCAGAATACCGAATCTTCGAAGACGTGAAAATAGGGGGAATCACGTACCGAGCACTAGTTGATACAGGCTCCACCAGATCATACATCAGTAGAAACATCTATGAAGATAACTCGAGAAACGCTGATAAAGAAAAAGTCACAGATATGCGAGTAACCGTCGCAGATGGCAGAGTCATGGACGTGAAGCTCAGAATAGAAACAGAAATCGAAATACGGCAGAGAAAAATAAAACACGAACTCTTCGTGCTACCACCTTATTCACCGCCAAACCTAATCATCATAGGTATAGATCTCCTTAGAAAAGCAGGAGCCACAATAGTCTGGGAAAACAACACCGAAAATACACCGAAAAATGTCCAGGAAACTAACCAACAGGAACCGCAAGTCGTCGCACAAGAATCAACACCACCGAAAAATAATAAAATCAACGGCCCAAGTAAGTCGAAATCCCGCAAGCACAAGAAAATACCTAGTCAACAACATCCACCAAGATATCCCGACACAGCTTCAATCCAGGAACGAAAAGGATGGTTCGAGAGGAAAATGTTCGAAACCCAAAATTCACCTGAAAATGACCCAACATTTACGTTTAAAAACGGCTCACTCCATAAACAAATTGTAATTCCAAGGTACGGGGTCAAGATAGACGCACAATCCCAATGGAAAATATGCGTTCCGACAGTGAAAAGAAGGTCGATTATCGAACAACACCATAATGGACAAGCAAAAACAAGATACCTAAGCACCACAAAATTATTAAAAAGTATTGCCGAAACATACTACTGGCCCGGGATGTACAAAGATGTTCTTCATCATATGAAAAAGGACAAAGAACGACTAAAATCATCATCATCAAACTCGCCGCAACCAAATTCCACCGAATCGAAGCAATAAGTTACCTACCGACGACGTCATCACCCATCGCCAGATGTGCCTAGCCGCGGTACTCATGCGATGCCGAACGAACCGATTATTCCAAACCTACCCTCAGTCATCAATAATGAAGATCGAAGATAAATAACCGTAAAAAGTTAAAACATTCATATATTTATGACCTAGTCAATCCGTACCGTACCGTATAAATCTTATTAACTGTGTATAATTAGTAATTTAATTAATTATAGATGTATAACCGAAAAACCACAATCTGTATTAAAAATATAGAAATAGGTACCTAAAAATGTAAACGCAAATGCACACATTTAATACCGTCCGTCCGTAGTATAACATAATATAAGTAAATAATAGACACACAGATATGTTAAACGTATAACAACCACCTTTTTACATCCAAGTCACAGGTAAAAATTTTGCTCAGACTTAGAATAAGGATTGTAACATTTTTGAACGCAGCCCAATACGTTACTCTGTGAACGTACATAGGTTAGAATTTTGGTTGTTAATTCATTGTCAAGTGTCAAACCGAGTAAATTTCAGCAGCGCAAGGGCACATGCGCCGTATAAATTTTAACTTTTAATTGATTTGCAATGTAAAGAACTTAGTAAATTGCATCCGTAAATAACCGAAACTATATTATATAAGAAGGAAAATGTATACCGAGTACACAATAAGTTGTACATAGCCTACAATGTAAGTAAAACCAACCACGCATTTTATCCTTGCTCATGCTCATAAAAACAAAATATTCACAATCTTTTGTATAGAAAAGAATACCGAATACACCGTTTCCGTCCGAATTTACCTGCACTAAGCAAAGATGAAATGCTCATGTACTATTTACCTTATAATCTTGTTTTTTTTTGCTAAAGTAAATAATAATGCATACTGCATACCGAAAAAATGTAACTTGTAATAATGACATAAAGATATAATACCGAATGCACAAATAATCCCGTAAAAATAACCGTTTAACCGCATAATCCCCTTTGACAATATGTATACAGATCTTGTGAATTTTTATCAGGTAAAAATTCTACCGTTGAGGGGGGAGAATGTAACGAAGTCGTTACAACCACGTCCAACACACTACCCGCATCTCTGAGCCAACAACAAGAACACCGCGGGGTGGGGCACCGCACAGACCACTCCGGGTGACCAGAGGGGAAGCGGGACGGCACGGCCGCCGCACCTATAAAGCACCGCAAGACCGCCGCTCCGACACCATTCGTCAACTCCAGCTCCGGCGTCTGATCAGCTCCCATCCCGTGCTTCCTTCCCACTCACCCTTATTGTATTTATGTATCTATAGCCTGCGTCGCGACGATCTAGTCTCGATAGGCGCAGCTTGGTTACCCCCTCGTTGTGACTGAGGCTTCGAGCGCGGCGCGGCTGCCATTATTAGCCCAAGATCCTGTACCCTTTATCCTTTCCTACTATTTGCTATAAATCCGCGTTTGCCCCTTCAGGGCCCTGTTTAAATAGTTAGATACTTAATAGATATCCTTATTTGTGCATTTGTGTGGTGAATATATAGTTACAAGCTGTAAGTACTAGACATATAAGTTATTATTGTAAATAAAGCGGAGCCAGTCCCGCCTAATTGTTGTATATTGTGATCCGTGTTATTCATTTCCATCCCGTACACCTACCGAGGTTATTTCCCTCCAGGGGCCTCAGGAATAAGGATAGAATAGCTAGGACCGCTTCACGGTCATATTATAATCCCCCAGGGTGACCGGAGACTCCTTCAGAGGCCCGGCACCGACTTGAGCTAGCCTAGGACCGCTTCCCGGTATACACCATTCGAGAGACATTCAGTACCAGCCCTAAGCACTAGGAAACCAGTAGTCATTAGGGTAAGTACATATTTAATATAGCATCCAACCCCTACTCTCGGGGGAGGCCAGAGAGGTCGATTCACCCAGGGGTCGCTCCCCGGTGGTCCAGACCCGCTCCAGCTGAACTGCTACATTACACGTTTAATTTATAAATCAATCCCCGTCGGTTTGATAAACTACTATGGAGAAATTGGCACTAACTCTCGTGTGTTGTAATATGTACATGTATTACCTTGCTAAAGATAGATAGATAGATAGAATATTCTTTATTTGTACACACACACATAAAAGAAACTTATATAACTTAAATACTATAAACTATGTACAAAAATGGCGGTATAAAGTATACATATACAAAGGTATACTCGTAATATCTAAACCAATGATGTTTTTCCCCAACTTATCTTTCCTTGTAACCCAAATATAATATCGGGCCAATCAAACTGACCAGCTAATTGCTACAGTTTGTCTGTTGATTCAGAAAAGAAAGGCAACTCCCAAAAGAGTACCCGCAAGATAGCAGATAATATATAATAAATATAACAATAATATGTAGACATCTAACCGACTCCAAACTAGGCAGATCCTGTACTTAGGAAATTTTCTGATACCTGCTGCAGTCACCAAAACAACAAAAAAGACACCAAAATAGCATTAGGTAAAGTACAGTCTAACATTGTTATATATTATTCGGCTACGCTCTATATGGCAAAATATCTGACAACCCAAATTTTAAACAACAATTTCATACATTTACATAGTTTTGTCTCGGGACAAAGTTAGTAAATGTAGAGGTTAGGTGCTGGTTAGAGAGAAATAATTATTCGTCTATAATACTGTAGGTACTTTCGATGCAAAAAGTCTACTTTTTGAGAGTGTCTTTTTTAGAAAGAAAGAAAGAAAGAAAGAAAGAAAACGTTTATTCAGTGCACTGCAAACACACACCAAATACAAACAAAAAAAAAAAAAAAAAGTTAAAAGTACACAAAAAATAAAAATAAATACAAGGTAGGTACAGTACAAGGTCCTGAAAACGGAAGTGGATCCTAACTTTTAATTACAATGATAAAGACTTTTCAGTTGGACTGTACAACTACAAAGGAAACAAAAACAAAACTTAGGTGTGTGTTGCCAAGCACCGAAACGGACGGCCTTTACACCTGTGACCACGATCGCAATAAATAATTCGATGCTTATACGTACATAATACGTGATTTTTCGACCTACATAATCTACATATTCTGCCTTATACACTCACGAGCAAGAAAAAGTTCCAGTCCCACTCCGAAACTAATTAATGAATGGCTTCAATTTTTAAAACATTTAATTGGAAATTTGAACAACAGTTTACGTTTTCAGTTGGTAATATTCTGGTGCTCTTTTAAATGCAGTACAATATCGCAGAAGGAGTCATTAAGGCTTTACCTCTTTGGAGTAATTTGAATCATTTGATTCTTTTCTCACTAGAACTTTTTCATTTCCCGTGAGTGTATGTATTGAAAATGCAATACGAAATCGTTTTACTCTCTGTAACTTTAAGCTGCAAGTGTGGAACTTTTTCTTTGCTCCCGTGTGTAACAGAAATAGGTCTTAATCAAAGGGGAATTATAAAACGAGCGAACAAAAAAAAACTTTGCGACTGATGATGACATATTGTTTTAATAACTTGAGCGGTATGAATTTGAGTAAGCGAAAAATTAACTAAACTGACGACGAATATTGATTTATAATAAAATCCAGAACGAGCTTACAAAAAGTGGATTGTGATATATCCATTTCAGATATTAAAATTTTATCCGAGCTACTTAATTACTAAGTGAGCGACTGGAATTACTAAGTGAGCGACTGGAAATACAGAGAGGGCAACTTCAATATTAAGATAGATTCGATTTTTCTAAGTGAGGTTATACTTATCGAACTACTAAAAAGTTCACTTTGAGCAAAGTTTTGTATGCTGCTTTATTAATGATTATTGGTTACTGATATTCTATTTGAGGGCTTATGTTTTTTATTTTGATACGCTTTTTTAATGAAAACTACAGATTTTTAAATGCGCGCGAATTCAAATGGGGGCGGGCGACGAATCGTTGCAGTCAGGTGAGTTGTAGTAGGACTCCTCATACCTATCAATGTTTCTTACTATTAATAAGAAGTTTTTTTTAGTTGACTGAAGCGTCTTATTTTATTTTTTGTTCATTTGATTGAAATAAATGCATGCATATTACTTTAATTTTACGGAGTACATTGTTTTATTTAATTACCCTTATATTTCAATAATAAAATTTCTCAACTAATAGAATAGTGTTTCTTCAAATAGTTATTTCATATTATTTTTATTTTTTAAATGTGAGCTCATTATACGCAGAGTATCATCTGCTCATTAGTGTATTTTTCAAAGTGGTTTTTGTATTCGAAACACTTCATTTAAGATAAAAAGCCGCTCAGTATAAAAAATACATTTGCCAAAAATTGAAAAAAAATGCAGGACGTAACGTTGACACTCAAACAAATATTAGGTCGCTCAAATATTATGAAGCTGCTCATTTTGTATTTTAAGTAACTCAAATTAATGTTTGTAAGTTGCTGTTCTGTTGATTTCTCGTCACTCGCAGTCAGTCGCTCACTTAGTAATTCTATAACCCAAATTTATTAATTTTGACACTTAGAACTGTAATTTACAGTCACTCGTTTTATTGCTACCCTTAATCAAATAGGAAACCGCCACAAAATTGCTATGAACAAAGTTTGTGTTGTTTTCGCAAACGCTATTATTATTGTGGCGGGTAAGGGTAAAATGGAGGACGGCCGTGGTCGCTTGGCCCTTATTACAACGACAGTAATGACTATAATTGAAGGTAATTGTTGTTTGGACATTGTTTTCAAGGATTAGATAAAATAGTTCAAGTTTTATGGGACAACTTTTACTTTCCTGTTTTCTTTGTCAATATTTTTATATATAAATAGAATATAACAATGTTATATGTACTTACTTAATGACTCATTTTGATAAATTAGAATTAACTTTTTAAGTAAAAAAAAACCGCGAAATTACAAAGTTTAATGAGTTTCTTATGTCTTTTCTGCTTTATCTTAATTAAATTACAAAGCTCTGTTTTTTTTTCAGATACATTTTTTTTATTACTTTTTCATAATTCATTATCATTTATCTAAGTCTTCTGAAAACTAAAAGGAAAATTACAACTTTTCATTGAACTCATGAAAGTTACATCAACATTAGTGCCAAGATCTTCTAAGTCTAACTTCTATAAGCCTTTAATTGCGAAAATAAAATAAAAAAAATGATTCAAAATTACTTAATTGTATCATCATAGATAGGCGATCGAATGGCGTAGTGTTTAGCGGCCCTGACTGCTATGCCGAAGGTCCTGGGTTCGATTCCCGGCTGGGACAGATATTAAATTGCTTAGAGACAGATATTTGTACTCGGGTCTTGGGTGTTGATATTTATATTTAATATTTTTATAAGTATATTTTATGTTGTAAGTAGTTGTAATCTATGCAATGATAATTTAAGGTTAGGTTTATCATAGGCTAAGTTCAGTTAGATAATTGTACCTTCTCAAATTAGCTAAGGGATCTAATGGCATTTTTCTTTCACGCAGTCGAAGGTTGGCTGGAAGAAATTGCTTTTTGGCAATAAGCCCGCCTTTGTATACGTTTGTGTTTTTTGATTTGTAACTGTTCTCTTTTATGTTTGCTTTTGTATGTGTACAATAAAGTGTATAAATAAAAAAATAAATGTATCTATCTGTGTATTTGTGTAGATATATCAGCTGTCCCATCCATAACACAGGCTCTGCCTAGCTTAGGGTCGGATGGTCGTGTGTAAGACGTCCCCACATATAAAAAAAAATTCGCCTTTCCAAACTCATCGTATACCTAGCATTTTATGGATAAAATTAAAGGGGATATCTAACAAATTGAGTTTGAAGAATGTATCAGTTTACTCCCACGTGCTCTGCGCTCCTGGTCTCCTGGTAGCTGTATTCGTAGTCACGTACGTGGCGATCCCGAGTAGTTCTCAATTATGGACCTAAATACCTAAAACTGGAGTCACGTAGTACCAATATTCAATACACGTTACCGTTATGTGCAAGGTATGGTCAAATACTGCATACTTTATATGTAATTTAGAAACTACTACATAATATACGTAGTAGGTTAAATAGACCTTAAAATAGTGTTAGTACGACTAACAAAGTCAAAAGTTTTTTTTTTGCTTAATAAACTTCCTATGATAGTATTCTATGTAGAGGTAGGTATATGAATGTAATGAATATGCACACGATAAATTTAATGTAAGACTTACATTTAGCTTACCTAAAATAAATCCATCTAAAATTAATCCCAAAACTAAACACCAGACTCAGGTAACGGACTAACTTGAGGGAGGTCCCGGTATCTACACCCGCGTACATTTCATGTGGTCCTAGTACAAAGTTTGGATTACTAAATGCAAAGTAGGGTTCAGTCGAGCGAGATTAGCACATGAGGGTTCGGTCATTCGCTGGTTCTAGTTGCTGTAAATTCATTAATTTTGTTAAATCAGCATAATGGTTGGAGGAGCTTAGCGTGTTTTAGGTTAGTTCTGTTTACTCGATTGCGAAGTTGTAAGAGTGTAATTTACCTACTAACTAAACTAAACTATTACTAATAATGTGAGTGCTGAATACCGGATTAGGCTAACGAATTTACTTTGGTGTAGTGTACAGAGGAAGCAACCTTCTAAGGAATCTTCAACTCAGTTAAAAAATAATACTTACAAAATTACGGAACAAGATTAGGGCAGAAACCAGCAAGTCCAAATTCTTGACTTTCTTGACTGTATCAAGTAAAAGAAGAGATTTGAGTGCTCTTTGCTTTGCTAGGACAATAGTATATTCTAAATAACATACGTATTTCTTTAGTTAGGTACTAAGTATTAATTATTACTTTCTACACACATACGGATCTGTTTGTCCTGATTTCTCGAACCATAATCGAACATTTCTACAGTCTTGGGGACGGCCCGTATGTGCTTTGTGCATTCCATATTGTGTATATATGTACCTACTACTGTACAATCAGCAAAAAATATAAGCAGGCCACCCAAACAAACAGCTTGATGAATCTAATAATATTTTATCGATATAACGTAACACCAATCAGTGGATCATTCATCATAATCATCATCATCACGACCCATCACGTCCCCACTGCTGGTGCACGGGTCTCCTTCCAATGAAAGAAGGGTCTAGTAAACAGTGGATCATTAAACCAAAGTGTTTGCCCCACAAAGCAAATTTTTTGTATTTGTTTTGTGGTTTGCCCTGGGTGCCATCCATTGATAGGTATCTCTTTTTCTGACTGTACCTACCTATGTATACCTACATACTCGTTTGTATATAGAAGGTACATGAGTTGTGGGCGGCGGGTTGTCGTGTATCGTAATCGATTACGATCAAGGCCCGGCACGACGAGTGAATAATTTAACGCAATTTTATCATGCCTGCGCTAGAACCAAGAGAAATGGTTATTATAAATTATGTTTCTGGATTTATATGAATATTGTGAAGGTTTTTTTGCTATTTATTAGCACTTTGAGCATTAATTTACTTAGCTTATTAATAGTATCTTTATACAAGGGAGATTATTAGCCATGAATACTAAGGAAAAATAATTATGTAACACGTCAGTCCTCAGTGGCATAAATGTTCGCCCCCACATTAAACATAGTTTAGAAAGGGCTTTTAATCATTCAATTCAGTAAATAAACCAATGGTTTGAACTTTATGATAAAGCAATAATATTTTCAATGTGTATTATCAAATCAAAGTTCTATTTTCTTTCTGCCATCATACGCCAAAAAGACGCCCACCCGTAGTAGAAGCAAAACCCTTATTTCTCAAACCTTTTTTCGTCTAATACCTACTCTGTAGGTCCTACAGGCTATTTGTCTAACGACGTCGGTCCAGCGGCCAAATGGCGTCCCACGCTATGGTGGTTAGTTTTTTTTACATCTAAGCAACATTTTAATACAAAATAGATGGAGTGTCATTGCAAAAGAAACTTCTCGATAAATAACATCCCGATCCCTATGTCAATAGAGTACAGAATACATGGTGAGTATTTGTTGTTAACTTTGTGCAAGTGTTGCTTTTGATTAGTGTGGGCTAGGCCGGGCTTATACAGTGTGTTTGCAAAAGTAGTAAAAAGTATAAACGAAAGGAAGTGACCGTACTCTTCTATGACTTAAAACTTCTAACTATAGGAAACAGTTCTGTTTCCAAAAGTCCTAGGGCAAAAATGTTTCAGCATGACCCCTTCAATCATCCATCCTTTAGATCTCCGTTTTTGCAACATCCTGTATATCACGGGCAAGTTGGCGACTTACAAACTTGGCCGACACACATGGTGCTCTGAATTATGTGTTCGTTGTTTATTGTTTATTTAGCCCACAGCTTGTACTGGGATATACTGATATACACCGACACTTTATGTAGACCGATATTTATGTAGGATGTTGTTTATAGTCCCTCAAATTCATATACAGTATTTTAAATTTACAACAAGGTTAAAATTGACTATGAAACACACGAGTTTAGGCTCTTTACGTCAGTCAAAAAGTTGAAATTCGTATAACACAATGTCAATTTTAAATCTATTGTAAAGTGTCAAAAAGCTCTATGAATTTGGTGGTTAGTCACAATATATACAGAATGTTTTAAAGTTTTTAGAGTAAGTATACTAAAGTTATCGAAAGTATTATTGGTTCAGTTTAGTATTTGACATGCTACGCCTCGTAGCACATCGTAGCGCACGCTACAAGTGCTACGAACTTGCTACGGCGCGGCGTAGCATTTTTTTTATGAAGGTATTTTTTATAAGGGAACAAAGTATGTGTTGTAGGTTGTAGATATTAGAGAAAATCTGTGATTAGTATTATAAAAGTATTATAAAATATATACGATCCATATTACTAGCAACGCGAGCAGGGTTGCTTTATCGCAAGACAAAAAAACTGCAATTATAATAATATACTTTCCTACTTACCTACATACTTATTATAACATCGTACTTAACCAAGAAAAAATATCAAATGCACTTTTTACAGGAACCGATTGCAGCAGCAGCGCCTAGAATACAAACTAACGCCATTAAACCAAAGTTCAACTCAAGATTAATTGCCGTCTCTTAAACCCGTTTAAATTCACTCGCAAAAACCCCTCAAAGGGAAGACTCCTGTCGAAGTGTTCCGTTATTCAAATTCCTGGGGGCCTAGTCCGGTAACTCTGGAGATAATGTCGCATATGTGATTATGTTATGTTATGATGATTATGCTTGATTTCGGTCGCAAGAATTTACATAATACAATGATTTATTTTCTACAAACCATCGGTTTCGTGTGTGTGTTGTATATAGCAACTGAAATGTTCACCGTGATGAAAGGATTGACCTATCAGATTACGATCAGTCAGACTTATAAAAGGAACTGTGGAGTTACCACCAGCGAACATTAGCAATAAAAAAATTCAAGCTACGTCGTTCGCTTGTAAAATAATAATAATAATAATAATATGTGGGGACATCTCACACACGGCCATCCGAACCCAAGCTAGGCAGAGCCTGTGTTATGGGTATCGGACAGCTGATATATCTACACAAATACATAGATAGATAGATATTAAATATAAATATCAACACCCAAGACCCGAGTACAAATATTTGTCTTTAAACAAATATCTGCCCCAGCCGGGAATCGAACCCGGGACCTTCGGCATAGCAGTCAGGGCCACTAACCACTACGCCATTCGACCGTCCGACCGAATATGATGTTTTACTGGCGAGCGACGCTGCTTATGTGTCGGTGGTGGTACGGCAGCTGGTGATATGTCAAGAAGGCTCCATTTCTAGCCCGTCCCTAATCGAAAATTGAACAGCGTTTTCTTGTAGTCAACGGTCAATTTCAACGCAAAATATACTTCACCCTCCACTATCTCCATTAGCCATCGGAACCGGCCCCGTGTCCGGACCATCCGGAGTGCAATTTTCATCAGGCACCGGAGCGGATTAGCATATCTATTTAGTTTATTGAACGCGCGAGGTGAGAGGCATGCGGGATGACGCTAGTACCTACTAGTGCATATGCATACTGTAAAGGCATGCGATTCTCGCATACTATACAGGATGTTGCAGAAAGGTTATACTAAGCCGAAACCTATATGTGCAGCATGGTGTATCTAAAAGCCCAAAAAAGGAAATCAGAATTTCAAAATTTAGAATTTCAGAGGTTTCGGCTTAGTATATCCTTTTTGCAACACCCTGTAGTCTGTTTTTTAATCTCAGATACTAAATTGACAGATTCTGTACGGTCCATCAACAGTCGGTTGTCGATTAAGTGACGTATCGTTCTATTGGCGGGACAATCCACTGTTGATGAACCGTTCAGAATATTAAAATTTCGTGTCTGGATTAAAAAACAACATTATATTAGGTTTTTTTTTTTTTTTGCTAAATAAAATGCTTTATTTTTCTATAAACTATTTTAAGTATGGTAAAGTATAAATAAATAAATAATAATTTATTTCATAGCCAAACTTAAACTTAATTACAAAAGAAAAACAAAGTTAACTAGCATAGATTTAGGCTGTATGCTATATGCATGAATAATATATGTCCCCTGATACTCAAACTAGGTAAAAACCTGTAAGATGAGGATCAGTGGTCACTCACTGATATAGTACACAAAAGTAGTTAGTAACTTATCAAAATAACATTGTTTAGGGTTTTTATCTTTGAAAACATGGTATGGTATGTAACATAGGTAAACGTTTACATTCTAGGTAATTTTCATAACCTACCTCACAATCTCCATACCCAGTATTGAAGATTGGGAGGTAGTTTTGGGAAAAACTCTTTCAAACAGAAATATGTTTATTTTTTTCAATTGGCGGTTTTAGCTGGCCTTTGGAGTCCCACAACAAATATATTTTATTTCTTACGCTTACCTATGTAATTGATGCTATACCCACGATCATCATCATCGTCATCAGCCAATAATCATCCACTGCTGGACATAGGCCTCTCGCAAGGAGCGCCACAACACTCGGTCCTCGGCCTTTCTCATCCAACCACTACCCGCCACCCGCCTAAGGTCATCAGTCCAGCGGACAGGAGGGCGCCCCACGCTGCGTTTGCCTGTTCCCACCACCCACGATATTGCCCCCGAATACAAAGCGCAATGTAAATCAAATTCAAACATAACGCATCGGCCGATTGCACCGTCGAGCCTGTAACTGTAGTTATAACTTCGCTAACTGCAGATTAGACGAGCTCCGGTCATCCGGAACGTCACCGGAATCGACTAACTACCGGAACGGACCCTGAGGGTTACTCTAGACTAGTCTAGATAGACAAAATGAACGAACGAGAGGTAATTATTTAGATAGATAGATAGAATATTCTTTATTTGTATACAAGAAAACAGATTTCATAAAGCGTATATACAAAAACATAGTTACAAAAAGGCGGTCTTATATCACTAAAAGCGATTTTTTCAATTAATCAGTGCTACACAAAGTAATTTTGGAAACTTATTGATAGATTATTCGACAGGCGCTGCCGCTGTACCGGAATTTGTAGGAATTGTCGATCGCACAGGTACCGTTTATAGCTAAAGGCTCCCATTCACGGGCGCGACGATCCGCCGATTTGTCGCTGGCGACAAGTCCGCGGACAAATCTAACGCGTGTATGTGAGCTCAGTGGTAGAAGCTTCGCTTAGCCTTAAAAAGATTTCCCGTGGGAATTCCGGGATAAAAAGTAGCCTATGTTCTTTCTCAGGGTCTAGACCATAAATGTATACCAAATTTCATTCAAATCCGTTCCGTTTGGCGTGAAAGGGTATCAGACAGACAGACACAGTTACCTTCGCATTTATAATATTACATAGGATTGTTAATCTAAGGCTGGAGCGACCCCCGGCCGGTCGCACGGATGTCAAGCGCTTTGGCTCGCTCGGATTATTGAAAAATAAAAAACCGTGTACCGCGCATGTATTTTTACTGAACTTGTGAATTTTTTGTCATATTGCGGAGTCTGAAATACATTTTTAAAGACAACATATTTTATTTGTAGTGGCTTGAAATATTGAGTTTTATTTTTTTATTTTACATATTGTGTTGAAAATATGAAAAGAACGGTAATAACAAGGATTTTGATGGCTTTTATCTACATTTTATTTGCAAAAAACTCATACCTAGATAACCATTTTCCACTTCTAGAATATAGGTACCAATCTCAGTAATTATATCTCTTTAAATAAATCATTTTTATTAATTACATACAAATTATGTTATAATTTCTCGTAGAGTTTACGAGTATACCGGTAAATGTAACATAACGCCTCGCTTTGGTCAATATTATACCTCTCAAACAAAAACAAAACTAGATTTTTGCGAACAAATTGTCTTTATCGCTGAAAATTCTCACCCTCTAACTATCATGAAACTTTTGGCAGATAACTAATGCAGATGACAGGAGAAAACGTTTTATTTAACCTACTTCGAAAAAAGGAGGAGGTTCTCAATCCGTCTGTATGTATTTTCCGTTATTGGTCCTGGCTATTCATAATCATAGTCCAGGTCAACCTCCCTGGCGGCGTAGTTGGGGCGCGGCCTCATCATCAAGGCCTCGTTGACTTTCCGAAGCCAGGCTCTCTGGCGCTGGTCGGGCGCGGGGGGTGTGTGGTGCAGCGGGGGCGCGGAGGAAGAAGTGCTGGTCTTCTTGGATCTGGAACATAAATAAATCGCATCATAACAATACTTGTCAAAAAAAAACTAAGTCTCGTAACTCAGTTGTTCTACGGTAAAAAGCTGTGAGATCCATGTAATAACAAGTCTTATCCACGCACGCATCATTTATATAAAACATTAAATATTTTTAAGATTGAGATGCGTGCGTGGATAAGACTGGGTATTACATGGATCTCACAATTTTTACCGTAGAACAACTGAGTTACGAGACTTGGTTTTTTTTGCTGAGTGAGTGAGTCAGTGACAAAATTAAGAAACTTTGACCCGTTATAATTCTTAAACTACTGTTTCAAATTGAATGACATTTGAAATATACCGTGTCTTTACAATGCCTGCATGGTTAGTGAAAATTCAGTCTTCTAGTTTTATCCACAACGATAAGTTACAGGGGGTCGAAAATAGCCTGAATTGCTTCGAGAAAAGGATGGTACGGCCGTGCCGCTTTTTTGCTCGACTTGGTGGGGGCACTATGTGGGTATCTTCTCACACACGGCCGTTTGAGTCCAAGCTAGGCAGAGCCTGTGATATGGCTGTCGGATTATCGAAATTCGTGTCTCCATACTAATAAAGTCACGTAATCAAGAAGATTTCTATGGATAAGTTAATATCACACTTTCGGTTTACAATACTTGTGTACTAATAATAATGTATTTTATGAACTTACTGCACCATACTATGCAGATATGACTCGTAGACGCTCATGCGAGGGATCACCGAATTATCTTCAGCCGGTTCCAGAGGCACATTTATAGGATCGAAGGGCAGTGTATACCCACTCCACCCAATAGTCTCCACCGGGCCTTCTGTAGTCGTGTTTGGAGTTAAAGTTATTTGAGCCGTTGTGGGCTTTTGAGTCGTTTCAGTTGTAGTGCGGTTTTCCTCGTCCCATATGATGGTTTCTAGCCAGCTAGAGAGCATGGATATTTTGGGGAAGGCGTGTGTTTTTGTGTAGTGAGCGCAGGGCATGATGAATGTGGTGATGCCTATCAGTTGGTTGTTCTGAACCACCGCTCCACCGTTGTCCCTCTGTTGGTAATAGATAAATTATGATTTGTAGTATGATGGTACATGAAACATTAAGCTGTATAGTTTTTATTTTATGTACATACAGTCTTTTTATTTTATGCTTCAGTAAGCTTAATTAGTAGCTAAACACGTTTGCACCTTGTCAAAATAACAAACCGCCTGTTTATTAAATAAGATTGTCGGTTAGACAGTTTGACAAGGTATCAATGTGTATTGCTACTAGTAAAGCTGACCGTACATAAATGCAAATGCATACATACCTATCACTATTAAATAGCAATCGGCAATCAGTGGATATAATTATGTAGTCCTAGTACGGATTAACTTACCCTACAAAAGTGCCTGTTCGGGTCCTGAACACCTCCTAGACACACATAGTGTCCTGGTGGATAAGTAGTGTGTGACTCGCAGAGCGCTGGCGATATAACTGGCGCATTTACTACTCGTATGTGCTGAAAATTACAAAAGGAAAATTGGTTTCCCGTTGTTGTATTCAATTTCAACACAACTTACGCCAACTTTTTATCATAAAGTTTACTTTTTCTCAAATAGAAAGCACCTGTAGAGAGTGACAGAAGAAAACACAAACTTTATTCATTTTTATTATATACATTTAATGAACTTAAAACTAAATTCAAGCTAAGTAAATCTATTTCTGCCATGCTTTGACTGTGTATGCGATACGGTCAGAAACTGACAGACCGAGTTACATTGCAGCTCGGCAATCCTTATTCCAATCAGGAACTCTTGCTGATGTCAGTCCTCCTAGTAACTAACCCTGTCTTCCAAGAATCGAGTTGCAACTATACAATATTGCTTATTGCAATATGGCATTGTTTATTCTTGCTTATTCATGTTCACCTAGTACTCACCCCGTTGGGCGTCCAGGCGATCATCTGCGCCAGGTCTCCCAGTACCTCGGAATCTTCGGCAGACGGCAGCTTGATCGCTGCTACCCTGGTACTGAACTCCAGCGGTGCAGCCAACTTTATCACTGATACTTTCATGTCCAAGTTATTGGTTAGCTGCTTTATCTGTGAAATAATGAGATACATTAATTTTCTAAATAAAATGCTTATAAATACGAGATAGCTTTTGCATTGTGCCGAAATGCCTTTCACTTTCCATCTCAAGCTCAGCTTACTTAGTGGGTTCAATTTTGTGTAAATTTTACAGTACCAACCTAACTATTGAACAAAAAGCTACCCATTGCCTATACCTCTATTCTATTCCACTGCTAGTTTAGATGAAAATGTCTTATCTTTAATCACGTATTAACATTTCAATTTAAGCACGTGTATACCGTCTTATACTAAGCCTACGGTTCGCGGCTCGTGCAGAGAACAACTTGCGAGAAACTCATTAGTTTCAAGACAAATTAAAACTAGCTTTCAGCCCCAACTCGCACTGGGGTCTTATGAAGTTTTTAACGTCATGTTGAATAGTGAGAATATACGAGTAAGTTGGGGAAAAATACGCGTACGTACGGTGATAGAGATCTTCCAAAAATTTGTTACTAAGAAATGTACTGTCTAAGGTTTATACAGGCTGTTGCAAAATTTTTATAGTAAAAGATTACTCCGTGGATTCATCTATAGTATCCTTTCATGATTAAATGTATGTACATAGTACATGTATAGTTGCCTGCACAGAAACCTAACCCCTCTCAGTAGCAATGTCTCTCCAAGAGGGATCAGGGTACTCCGTACCCACTTTATACACAAACATGTCATGTCGGCCCATAAAGTATCAACTTACTTAAATTGATCCCTAATGAAAGTGAATACCTTTAGAAACGGTTCTATGGGCGACCTGTGTCAATCAAGTGTTCCGATGTCAGCTTATTTCCTGTCACTATCTTAATGCTTGTGATGAAAAGGGACGGAGTTATAATCCTTTTGATATTATGTTTTAGGTCCTTTACAGGACATGGGCCTGAGTCACTAACGATTAAGAGTTAAATGATAGTGTTTAAATCTCACGTACCAATTATGCAGGGTGTAGCAAAGCTAGAAAGCCAAAAGATTTTGTATTAAAGCTTGATAAAAATCCTTTAAAGATTTGTTTCTTCATAGAATGGTAACGTAACCTTTTACGAAACATATTTGTTTTCACGAATTTCCAAAACTCTATTTTATTATGTACCTAATACTTGTTCTGAATGGCCCTCTGAGTCATCCCCTTTCAGCTTACGTATACCTTTCGTTCTACATAAAACTAGAGTCTGCGTATTATTTTCTCTATGACTAGCATGTATGTATTTAGTGTCAAGACAAACCCTTCAGGTCACAGGGGTATAATCGTGACAGTTCTGACATTGCGAAAAAGAGACGCTTAGCTACATTAAGCGTAAGAAAGAAACGTTAAGCTGTAAATGTTTTTTGTCCTTTTTGCTGTGGCGCCTGTTTACGTCAGTTCTCTGTGCCAAACAATGAAACAAATGAAAAATCTGTGCCAAACAAAGGCTGACAGTTACAACAAAATTTTCTAAATGCTATTTATTTTTGATTTGCTAGTGATTTGTGGGTGTTTATTAAGTTTATTAGACTATTATCATCACTTAACGAGTGTGTGACATGGGTGGGTGGATTTTGTTCGGTTGTATAGAGCATATTGAACGAAAATACGATGGAATGATGGATGAGATATATTTTCACATGTAAGTAGATACTATCAAGTTTAACAAGCTTACATTCATCATAGTACTATCTATTGGCTCGATTTTAATATAAAACGATACTAATTTTAATACTGTAAGGTCTTTTAGTATCAGTTTTAAGTAAAAATTACGAGGTACCATATCATAACAAATCACATGGTGTTGCAAGTTATTGAAAATTTATTTTACCCACAAATATTATATAGTATGCAAAGAAAATACTAGAAATTGTAACGGACTCGGGTTGGGTTTACAAATGGGGCGCACGAATTCGGTTTTTGTGAAGATTGTATTTTGTAGAAGTCATTCTCCTCTTTCAAATGAGGTGCCTCTCATTGTGAGGAAACGTTCGTTTCGTTTTTTTCTTCTATGTGTGATTTCTTCTGTATAATATAAAGTTTATTGTATTGATACGAAATGCGTGTTTCCTTTAAAAAAAACCCCATCACATATTTGGCCCACGATTATAATGCTCATGCTCATCCATTTATCTCTGCTTCATAGGTTTCCGACAGAAAAAAATATATCAAGAAAATGGATAGACATTACCGGTCGCACAAATTGGGAACCAAAGAAACATACAAAAATTGTGTTCGGCACATTTTGAAGAGGATTGTTTCGATTGGACGAAGACAATGAATCATAAAATCCACTCAGTTTGTGTATATTAAATAATTATATTGAAATCAAATAAGTATGAGTAAAGTTTTTTTTCTTATATCGTCGGTTGACAGGAAAAACTCACTAAGGGCGAATTCGTCCAAACATCATCTTACACGAGAATAACTATACCGGAATAAAATTTATACGCGAGTAAATATCTAGGATAAGTACATTTGCATTCTACCAAGTTATACCATGATTAATTGAATGAACGAGGAACGAAACTGTAATGCAACTAAAATAAAAATAGTTGCGTTTCAAAGCATGCAATAGAAATGACATGCCAACTTAGTTTGAATGGATTATAATAGTATGAAATTGTTTATGTTTTAATATTTTATTCGCTGTTGTTATTTTGAGAATTTGCCTATTAACTTACTTTTGTTTATGTTTTGACAGATGTGCTTATATGTCATTATGACGGTTTTCTAATCAGCTGATGTGCCGCCGCCATTACAAAATTACTCTCGGATAAGCTCGTTACACGGTCAATTTTGGCGGTATAACATTTTATTCTTGGGATAAGCTACTTATCTTGGTTTCGGGTTTGGTAGAATGCAAAATCGGCTTACTCGCGAGTAACTGCTAGTTTACTCGTGAGTAAAAAGTTACTCGACGTTGGTCGAATCCACCCTAAGGCTGATTTTTCAATATTCAGATAAATGTTATCTGGGTAATACAAACATTGAGAAACATTGAGACGCAACAGCATCAAAATTATTTCCCAGCAAAACTTTTATCTGGCTATTGAAAAATTAGCCTTTAGTGTCTTTTTCCTATCAACCGATGATATACTCAAGTTTTGTTTTTGTTATTATGATAAGTTAAATTTCCCCATATTTAGGTTTAATTTTTTTGTCGGCAACATCTATGGTTTGAGTGAGAAAGAGAATAGTGCACACGGCGATTGCCAGTCTAGAGGTAGTAGGTCTATGCTTCAGGTTTAATGGCACGTAAACATCAATAAAATAACTATGTTACACAAAGTTTGGTATAAATAAATATAATATATAGCAGTGGAAGATTTTTGACTTGTGATGACGATATCACAACAAATATTTATTATAAAGGTGCTTTCCTTAACTACAAGTATTATGCAGCGTTTGCGAATATTGTTAATGAGTTTGTTTTCCCCGTAAATGCCGAAAGCCGAGCCCGAATAATATTTCAAGAATAGATACAAAGGAAGCGGGGACGCCGACAGAAAATGAATGATTAGGTCATTAGCTCAATGTTACCCCCAACACTAACGAGCTGTGTTAATACAATAAGTATAATTTGATTACATTAATTTTATAATTTTGGATCTAGGTATACAATTGTGTTCATTATTAAGTATTTTGTTGAAGTGAACTATAGTCATCCAAGTAAAAGTAATAGTAGGATGTGTAGTAAGCGAAAGACTGAAATCATAACACAAAAGAAGGTGTTTTGTTGTTTTAAACTAAGTAAAAATAGCTGACTTAAACATAAACACAAAAAATCTTTAAACACCCTTTTGCAAGTGTTTAAAACGAAATTTGAAAGATTTCGAAGGCGTTTGACAGCAATCTGTTAAATACTGCCTGTTTTTGTGGTAAGGCCCAAAATATTTTCCAAACCAAGCTCAGGTACTTACTCGAAACTTACTTACCCTTAAAATATAACCTACTTAGATAATTAACTTAGAACCTATTTAATTAAACGGAGCCAGATTCACGTAAAAATCTGAATGGGGTGTAATGCTAATAAAGCGGTGTAATATCTCGGGCCTTTTGTAAGCGAACAAAATTATTTTTTTCATTAGGTACTTCTTCTGCAAAATGTCTGCACGTTCCCTTTTGTTGAGTCTGCTTGATCTCGGCTAGTGTAGGTACCGATTTATCAGCATTTTTTGGGGTTATGTGGGATGATTTTTGTGTTTATTTATTTATTTATTTTATTTTTGTAGGAAAACTTAACTATATAACAAGAATACATTAATTAAGACTAAGTATAAAATACGTTTAACAAGTTTCCACCTATATGATAAAGAAATAAGCATAGGCAAAGGCAAAATGGAGTGTACTCTAACTCTGTTTGTTGTTACTCTTTCGCCAAAAACTACTGAAAAGGGGGTCACTCTATACCATGTAAAACTAAGTATCGGAACGCTGCCGTTGGCGGGTCACGATATTTATCTCATTGTATTAAACGTGCCGTTTCGTGCCAACGTAAGTTTTC
Source organism: Plutella xylostella (assembly GCF_932276165.1). Classification (NCBI taxonomy): domain Eukaryota; kingdom Metazoa; phylum Arthropoda; class Insecta; order Lepidoptera; family Plutellidae; genus Plutella; species Plutella xylostella. The sequence goes on along the minus strand of NC_064000.1, from coordinate 6,253,240 downwards.
GTCAGTATTGAGATGATCCCATCGTACCCCAGCAGTGCGGACGAGATGGGTCGTGATGATGAAGCTGATACACTGGATTAACGCATAGGTTACTTTGATGCCACAGCTTTTTTACCTTCTGAGTATTAAACCTTTTTACGAGTATGGGGTTCAAAATTGGTAAGTATAGTAAGCTTAAAGGGGATGACTCGGCTTTTTGTTCTGAACAACTTCTGTTTTACGACTTCTGCAAATAAGGTAAGTACCCTTTCTACCCACTTTTGGCTTACTTTACTTTATACTGCAATCATACTTACTTGGCACATAATTTGTGTAAATTATTTAAAAACTAAATTTTTCTTACTAGCAAAAATTTATAATTTCGTAATTAAACAATTTATTTTAGGTGTGTTTCTATTTCTTTAATGTTATTTTGATTAAAAAGACATACAAAGATTGTTTACCTTTGGTGCCAAGTAAGAATGATTGTATACCTCTTTTAGCACCCTGAATGATATGTTATATTTTCTTTAGTTCACACTTACATTATAAATAGATCCTCCTTTTCCATTGTAAGAGCTGCCGACTCGCACAGAGTAGTTAGCGAGACGCTCCCGCGTCGTGTAGGATGTTATGATGCCTCTGTAACACAACCATATCATTACTCTGTGTTTGCAAGGGGCCTAGAGTATGGGAGGAATGTAGTGGCATCACCTCTCGATGGAAAAGATTATTAAGCTAGTAGTTTAAATATTTATAAAAATAAATATATTTTGAGATAAGAATGTCTGTTTCAAAAGCAGGTAAAGGTTAAGCAGGTAGTTCGATAAATTAAATTAAGCAAAGAAATGTAGGCTACACTACAACAACCATTACGATTTAGCAACGAAATACTCCCACATATTTAGACAAAAGGATTCCTGCAAAATATGAGATTTACTGTATATTCTGATCAACAGAGACTCGCGGCGAGATTTTATTTTTGTGGGAGTTTTTTTTTCTTTTGTCTGCTATGTTCTTTTCAGTTGAATAAAGATTGATCTTCTGTTGTATAAAATATGCATTAAGAAGTACTAGCGGTAGGCCGCAAGCTCCGCTTAGCCCTAAAAAGTTTTTTCCGTGGGAATTCCGGGATAAAAAGTTTTCCATCCCAAACGATCCTCCCAGCCACTCCATTTGATCGTTAAATACTTACTTATTTAAATCGATAAAGAAAAGAAATAAGGCACAGTGAGATGAAGTAATGTTATTGTAAAAGAAAGATAAATTTTTAGAGCTCGAATGGCACACAGATTTTTTTTTCAGCGGGTACCATCTTGGATCTTATTTTTGGACCTTTTCCCTGTTTATCACAATTAAGATAAGACTAATTAAGAACCCGAGCCGAAAAACATAATAATATTTTTCCTCCAGAATAAACTTAGGTAAGTACCTACCTATCGCATTTTTTTTCTGGTAAGTGGACAATTTTTTTGGTTTAATCAACGCTTGCAGCCAGGGACCAATCTATGTTTAAGATTGATTACTTTTGTTATTTAATGCCAGATCAGTTACTAGCTAACTTAAAAAAAATGCCACAACATTAATTTACAGTACGACAAACTTATCTGTTCCGGTGAGAGCGAACTAAATAGATCCATATCTCATTAATTACTAATGAATTATATATTGATATAGATTAGATGGGTTTATTAAAACCACAAGAGCGAATAACCACTACTGGCAAACTTAAAATCTTATAGAATGAAGAAATGTTAGACATTTACGTGACCTGCGTGAAGTTAGCAGCCTAAAGTTAGCAGCCTTTGAATAGCCGACCAAATTAAGATGGTCACTTCAGTCATTGCATACTTTATCAATTAAAACACGTAAAAAGCCCCAAAAACATTGGAATAACAATGCTAGGTATTCATATAAACACTATAATATGTTCTAAAACAAATAAATACTATAAAATACGACGTTTACTTACTGACGCCCTTGTTGGTTAATGGATATTTTGTATGGGGGCACCGAGATGCCATAGACCTGCCAGCATCTCACCTAGTTTATTATGTGTGTTGACTCATTATGAAACATTGACAGAAGTTTCATCAACATTGAAACGGTATAGCAGGTGTCCAGGAGCCACTTTCTGACAGATTTTGGGTAAAAATTCACAATATTTCACGAATAATCAAGTTTGCAGGTGAAACCTGAAGAAAATCAGCTGCAAATGATAGTTCATATGAAAGGTATTATTAATACCTAGAAACGGTTTTCAGCAATTTCAGATTAAATGACTTTTGGTGAATATTCAAGGGGAAGATCAGAAAATAAAAGTTAGCAGCCCAAGATTACCATTTTGTATGGGGGCACCAAGATGCCATAGACCTGCCAGCATCTCACCTGGTTTATTATGTGTGTTGACTCATTATAAAACACTCACAGAAGTTTCATCAACATTGAAACGGTATAGCAGGTGTCCAGGAGCCACTTTCTGACAGATTTTGGGTAAAAATTCACAATATTTCACGAATAATCAAGTTTGCAGGTGGAACCTGAAGGAAATCAGCTGCAAATGATAGTTCATATGAAAGGTATTATTAATACCTAGAAACGATTTTCAGCCATTTCAGATTAAATGACTTTTGGTGAATATTCAAGGGGAAGATCAGAAAATAAAAGTTAGCAGCCCAAGATTACCATTTTGTATGGGGGCACCAAGATGCCATAGACCTGCCAGCATCTCACCTGGTTTATTATATGTGTTGACTCATTATAAAACACTGACAGAAGTTTCATCAACATTGAAACGGTATAGCAGGTGTCCAGGAGCCACTTTCTGACAGATTTTGGGTAAAAATTCACAATATTTCACGAATAATCAAGTTTGCAGGTGGAACCTGAAGAAAATCAGCTGCAAATGATAGTTCATATGTAAGGTATTATTAATACCTAGAAACGGTTTTCAGTAATATCTGATTAAATGACTTTTGGTGAATATTCAAGGGGAAGATCAATAAATAAAAGTTAGCAGCCCAAGATAACCATTTTGTATGGGGGCACCAAGATGCCATAGACCTGCCAGCATCTCACCTGGTTTATAATGTGTGTTGACTCATTATAAAACACTGAAAGAAGTTTCATCAACATTGAAACGGTATAGCAGGTGTCCAGGAGCCACTTTCTGACAGATTTTGGGTAAAAATTCACAATATTTCACGAATAATCAAGTTTGCGGGTGGAACCTGAAGAAAATCAGCTGCAAATGATAGTTCATATGAAAGGTATTATTAATACCTAGAAACGATTTTCAGCAATTTCAGATTAAATGACTTTTGGTGAATATTCAAGGGGAAGATCAGAAAATAAAAGTTAGCAGCCCAAGATTACCATTTTGTATGGGGGCACCAAGATGCCATAGACCTGCCAGCATCTCACCTGGATTATTATGTGTGTTGACTCATTATAAAACACTGACAGAAGTTTCATCAACATTGAAACGGTATAGCAGGTGTCCAGGAGCCACTTTCTGACAGATTTTGGGTAAAAATTCACAATATTTCACGAATAATCAAGTTTGCAGGTGGAACCTGAAGGAAATTAGCTGCAAATTATAATTCATATGAAAGGTATTATTAATACCTAGAAACGGTTTTCAGCAATTTCAGATTAAATGACTTTTGGTGAATATTCAACGGGAAGATCAGAAAATAAAAGTTAGCAGCCCAAGATTAACATTTTGTATGGGGGCACCAAGATGCCATAGACCTGCCAGCATCTCACCTGGTTTATTATGTGTGTTGACTCATTATAAAACACTCACAGAAGTTTCATCAACATTGAAACGGTATAGCAGATGTCCATGAGCCACTTTCTGACATCTGTTATCATCAGTTTTTTTGTACTTACTACAAAAAAACTGCACTTATAGAAAAGGACAATACTCTTATCAGTATCACAAAAGGTCATCTTTTCAGCCTTACTCTTTCCGCCATACAATACGCATGACGCATGACGCAGGTGTGAGCCTTTGATGGCATGCCGACTAGTGTTATTTTATAGTTGGGAAACCATTTACCTACCTGCCTAAAACAAAGAGTTCATCACACCACAACAATAGAATGTCCTAACTTATTACCTGTTGCGAAACTAAAGAATTGATTATGGTTATTTTTTGTGCGTTAGTATACAGAATATTTTTTTTACCTTTGATCATAAGCCGACTTGCAAAAGTTTTTATTGACAAGACGTGCACCTGGCAAAATAATGCTATTGTCTCTATTTGCTATTTAATCTGAAATTGCTGAAAATTGTTTCTAGGTATTAATAATACCTTTCATATGAACTATCATTTGCAGCTGATTTCCTTCAGGTTCCACCTGCAAACTTGATTATTCGTGAAATATTGTGAATTTTTACCCAAAATCTGTCAGAAAGTGGCTCCTGGACACCTGCTATACCGTTTCAATGTTGATGAAACTTCTGTGAGTGTTTTATAATGAGTCAACACACATAATAAACCAGGTGAGATGCTGGCAGGTCTATGGCATCTTGGTGCCCCCATACAAAATGGTAATCTTGGGCTGCTAACTTTTATTTTCTGATCTTCCCCTTGAATATTCACCAAAAGTCATTTAATCTGAAATTGCTGAAAACCGTTTCTAGGTATTAATAATACCTTTCATATGAACTATCATTTGCAGCTGATTTCCTTCAGGTTCCACCTGCAAACTTGATTATTCGTGAAATATTGTGAATTTTTACCCAAAATCTGTCAGAAAGTGGCTCCTGGACACCTGCTATACCGTTTCAATGTTGATGAAACTTCTGTCAGTGTTTTATAATGAGTCAACACATATAATAAACCAGGTGAGATGCTGGCAGGTCTATGGCATCTTGGTGCCCCCATACAAAATGGTAATCTTGGGCTGCTAACTTTTATTTTCTGATCTTCCCCTTGAATATTCACCAAAAGTCATTTAATCTGAAATTGCTGAAAACCGTTTCTAGGTATTAATAATACCTTTCATATGAACTATCATTTGCAGCTGATTTTCTTCAGGTTCCACCTGCAAACTTGATTATTCGTGAAATATTGTCAATTTTTACCCAAAATCTGTCAGAAAGTGGCTCCTGGACACCTGCTATACCGTTTCAATGTTGATGAAACTTCTGTGAGTGTTTTATAATGAGTCAACACACATAATACACCAGGTGAGATGCTGGCAGGTCTATGGCATCTTGGTGCCCCCATACAAAATGGTAATCTTGGGCTGCTAACTTTTATTTTCTGATCTTCCCCTTGAATATTCACCAAAAGTCATTTAATCTGAAATGGCTGAAAACCGTTTCTAGGTATTAATAATACCTTTCATATGAACTATCATTTGCAGCTGATTTCCTTCAGGTTCCACCTGCAAACTTGATTATTCGTGAAATATTGTGAATTTTTACCCAAAATCTGTCAGAAAGTGGCTCCTGGACACCTGCTATACCGTTTCAATGTTGATCAAACTTCTGTGAGTGTTTTATAATGAGTCAACACACATAATAAACCAGGTGAGATGCTGGCAGGTCTATGGCATCTTGGTGCCCCCATACAAAATGGTAATCTTGGGCTGCTAACTTTTATTTTCTGATCTTCCCCTTGAATATTCACCAAAAGTCATTTAATCGGAAATTGCTGAAAACCGTTTCTAGGTATTAATAATACCTTTCATATGAACTATCATTTGCAGCTGATTTCCTTCAGGTTCCACCTGCAAACTTGATTATTCGTGAAATATTGTGAATTTTTACCCAAAATCTGTCAGAAAGTGGCTCCTGGACACCTGCTATACCGTTTCAATGTTGATCAAACTTCTGTGAGTGTTTTATAATGAGTCAACACACATAATAAACCAGGTGAGATGCTGGCAGGTCTATGGCATCTTGGTGCCCCCATACAAAATGGTAATCTTGGGCTGCTAACTTTTATTTACTGATCTTCCCCTTGAATATTCACCAAAAGTCATTTAATCTGAAATGGCTGAAAACCGTTTCTAGGTATTAATAATTCCTTTCATATGAACTATCATTTGCAGCTGATTTCCTTCAGGTTCCACCTGCAAACTTGATTATTCGTGAAATATTGTGAATTTTTACCCAAAATCTGTCAGAAAGTGGCTCCTGGACACCTGCTATACCGTTTCAATGTTGATGAAACTTCTGTGAGTGTTTTATAATGAGTCAACACACATAATAAACCAGGTGAGATGCTGGCAGGTCTATGGCATCTCGGTGCCCCCATACAAAATGGTAATCTTGGGCTGCTAACTTTTATTTTCTGATCTTCCCCTTGAATATTCACCAAGAGTCATTTAATCTGAAATTGCTGAAAATCGTTTCTAGGTATTAATAATACCTTTCATATGAACTATCATTTGCAGCTGATTTTCTTCAGGTTCCACCTGCAAACTTGATTATTCGTGAAATATTGTGAATTTTTACCCAAAATCTGTCAGAAAGTGGCTCCTGGACACCTGCTATACCGTTTCAATGTTCATGAAACTTCTGTCAGTGTTTCATAATGAGTCAACACACATAATAAACCAGGTGAGATGCTGGCAGGTCTATGGCATCTCGGTGCCCCCATACAAAATATCCATTAACCAACAAGGGCGTCAGTAAGTAAACGTCGTATTTTATAGTATTTATTTGTTTTAGAACATATTATAGTGTTTATATGAATACCTAGCATTGTTATTCCAATGTTTTTGGGGCTTTTTACGTGTTTTAATTGATAAAGTATGCAATGACTGAAGTGACCATCTTAATTTGGTCGGCTATTCAAAGGCTGCTAACTTTAGGCTGCTAACTTCACACACCTATTTACGTGGCTGTCACCGCAACAGATAAGTTTGTGGCACTGTACTTATGTACTTGTCAATTTCCTAGTCTCCTGGTTATCATTTCTGTTTTGTTGACCGTACTTGGGACCTTGAAAAGGCGGCCCTTCTCACCCACCCGGCTATTTTCGTCCGGTTAAGTTGGCTGACATGTTTTCACAGTTCGCTTATCTCTTTGGGTGAGATATTCACGGCGTCAGGTTGGTATTGCGTAGTTAACACACAGATATATCGACGGTGGAAAGGCAGAATGTTTGAAGCGCCATGACTTAAAATGTTCACCAGAGCGATTTAAAGTTTGAAATTTTCGAAAAAAAATCATATCTCTGTAATTATTCTAGCTATGGCTTTGAAAATTAAAATACCTAAAATTGAAATAGTTTTCTATGTAATTCTGTATATAAAATGAATGTACATATTCTATTTACTGTAATAAGGGACATAAGACATAGGCATCTGAAATCTCAGTCAGGTAAAATTGGCTTAAATGACATTAACATTTTAATAAAATACATGTAAAAACAATTTAAAGACCAAGGAGATTTAACCATCACACCAGCATAATGTTTTATAATAATTTATGTTACTTTAAACATTCCATAAGAATGAATTAACCGCCAAACTAAGGCAATTTATATCTAAGATGAATGACTTAAAGAATAAATGAACTTATAATTGGACCTCAGAACTCGAGAACGGTTGAACTGATTTTGTTCTAGAAACATTTGTGGAAGTCCAGGGAAGGTATAAAAGGTAAGAAGAGTCAGCTAGATTGAATTGAAAACAAAAATTTCATAATATATGGGGGCACGGCAGTGTCCCCACTAAGTCGAGCAAAGAAGCGGCACGGCCGTACCATCCTTTTCTCGAAGCATTATGTTATTATAAACTTTATTAACATATTGTTCACCGCGAAATCACTTTGAGATTGAGATCCAAGTGATCAGGTTTACTTATTCATCAGTTAATAATCATAATCCAACCTAAATTTCTTCGTCCGTCTCTATGCCACCATTCTGTCACCACCTTTGTCCACCTTCCATTCTGCCTTCGAGCCAAGTGTCCTGCCGACTCCCATTTCAGTTCAGTGACCTGCTACCGACGTCGAAGACTTTTTGGCGAATTACCACGCTGGGAATACGGTCTGTAAGCAAAATGCTTAACATGGATCGCTCTATAGCTCTCTGTGCAACTCTGATTCAGTGCACAGTTTCCTTGGTCAGCTTCCATGTATCGGCACCTATGTTAGTGTGGGCAAGACACATTTAGCAATTATCAATTCATAAGCAGCGTCGCTCGCTCTAAAATATCTGTCAGATTCATACAAGATATGCTAGATTTGATAAGCAAGCGACGATGCTTTAGGATTGTTAATGGCTAATGTTTAGTGGTGGTAACCCCATTAGCTATCACAATGTGAGTTAGGTCTCACCCGACAGCCGGACCGAGAACCAAATCGACCGACGATTAGTCGAAAATGGAGACACTTCTGGATGTTAGGAATAAGAGGGTTGCTGATGTCAATAGTGATCACCACTTAGTCGATGGAAAAATCTGCTTAAAGATAGTGGGAGTTTAGGAGCAGGCCACAAGATCTGCCAAAGGTGTCGTGTAAATAAGCTGCAGGACCCACAAGTTAGAAGATAACTTAGTATCCAGATCGACAACAAATACCATCTACTAAGTCTGGACGTGTCGCATCAAAGACGTGTTGTTAAAATTTGCGAAGAAATAATAAGGCACAAGGAACACTTAAAGAATGAATGGTATGTCTAAAGAAACATGGGATATGATCAACCATTAAGGAAGACTTAACGTCGAACTAGACGACCATTCTAAAGAAGCACTTGCGTACGAGTAGTTTCTTTGTGAACTTAATAAAAACGAAATTTATAAAAGGACAAACGCTGCTAGGGGTGACTCTATGTCCAGAAATGAGACCACAACCATCGGCTGCCATAGAAAACATGAAGGATCTATACAAAGCATCTTGAAGAACATTGCAACAAAACCCAGGATATCTCCTTGTTACTATGGAAGATTGACCTTCAAGATGGTATGGCACATTGTCGAAGTTTTTAATGATCCTAACCACCACCTGAGGAGTTGGATGCAGATGCAAATATACCAGTAGCATCTTGTATCTTGATGCATAATCGTAATCATTATGATTAATAAAAACGGCAGGTCGCTAAGGCTAGTCAGAGGCCTTCGGGCGGTTTGAAAACGTCTGACAGTTGGGTTGCCCACTTACCCGACAACTCTCTCAGCACAAGATTGCTTGTGTTGGGGCCCACCAACCCGCGCTAGGCCAGCGTAGTAGACTAGGCCTAAACCATTCCTTCATTGGAAGGAGACCCGTGCCCCAGCAGTGGGGACGTAATGGGTCGTGATGATGATTAATGATGAGATTTATGACTATCCTGTATCTTGACAGAAATTTAAATATCCAACACTCAAATAAGACGAATTGATACGGACCATACGATCGCTGAAGAGTGGCAAAGTACCAGGGAACGATGGATATCCTACGGAGGCATAAAAAGCAGGATAGATGCAATATAATAGATATTGCACTCTTCAGCGATGGAGGATGATGTAGTGAAGTTAGAGTGAAAGTTAATTTAATGCATGTCCAACTTTTTCCTATAAGGTTTGCTTTTCGTTAAAATATGTACTTTATTCTGAAAATTATGGGATACAAACAGGTCGTGGTACTCGTGGTCACTAACTTAAAACGTGGTCTTCTATTTCGTATAATTACCTAACAATTATCAAAATCGGTTAAGTTGATACAGAGTTTTGCGCTTGGGAACACATTTTCGGTTAGATTTTTATATAGATAAGAAATCCTGTTTCTGACTAGATTTCGATATAGGTAAATTATTTAAGAATAAGTTTATTTTGTATAAAAAGTAATGTCATGTTAATACATTAAAAATATTTTACATTAAGAACCATATTATCATAGAAAAAATATTTTATAAAAAAAAAATATTTGGTTGGATCCTTTTAGAGAAACGTTAAAATTCCCTACTTGCATAGAAACAGCAATTTAGGAGAAAGGATCCAAGTGCATATTTTTATTAATAACTCAATAAATATTAATTATAGCAACACTATTATTTAGAACCGTAATATAATAGATATTATAATTTAATGTAGTTATATAATAAAAAATATAATAAAAAATATTTATAGTTTTATACTGGCGAACGAATCTGAGTTTGTACCTACATAATTACGCTGCGCACGCGGCGCCAACTGTCGCATAGACGCACGTCCTCTCCCAATGAACGTCCCGGCGGGGTACTGAAGCGACACCTTTCCAACCGGTCCTATTTATATATTCGTGTTTTCACGCAATATCCTTCTGGATATAATAATAATATAACAGCTTAAACACCATAAACCGCTTCATTGCGATTCTTTTGAATTGTTTTATATCACTTATATCAATTATCTACAAACCGCAAAAAACCGCTTAAGTGCCAATTGTACCATTAAACAGATTTAGGTAAAGTTGTATTAACCGCCAAACGCCGCGAGTAAGACTGACCGGTAAAATGGTTTAAGGGTCAGTGAGGCTTAAATTACAATTACGTAAAATATATTAAGTGCTTTTATGCTATATTTGACAAGAAGGCATTTAGTTTTATATCCATTATGTTTTATTTCGCAATCAGGTAGGTCGCTTAAGTAACTAATGATACAAATTCACATTCATTCAAAATGAATTAAGTCACAGTGTTTTACTGTTTTAGTAAGGGTAAAATGTTTTATATAACTTTATTATTGATCATGTATGTTTGAATATACAAATGACTAAAAAAGTGGCTCTTAATACAAGAAAAAAGTATTAAGATTTCCAAAATCACCGATGTCTTAAGCGCCAAAAAAGTGCTCAGATCAAAACGAGACCCACACCATTCGAAAGAGAAAAATCAGGCGATTCCAACGATGTATATAACTCATATTCGCCAAAAGTGGCGGATAAAACATTCTGCCTTTCCACCGTCGATATATAATCACTATTCTATTATTAATAGAACAAACTGTTTTTGGTCTGAGATGAAAAAAAAAAACTGAATTACGCAGTGGGATTTTTTAACTCGACTTTGGAAAGATATTAATTGATTAGTTCTATAATGTCTCTATAAATCATGCTGAATCGGGGTATAAAGGATAAACTAAACAAATAATAGTAAAATATACATCAAGCATGCATGCAAGCTCTTAGCATGTGAGCGCTCTTCGAAAAAAAAACTTTCATGAAAATAAGCGATACAAAAGAAAGGAGGGGAAGAAAAAGAAATGAATTAGGTAATAAATAAAGGAAGTAAATAACAGAACCTATGGGTACGAGTGGAAAAGGATTGAGTTTCGTAAAATGCTCTCGCCTTTTAAAGGGTGAATATATTTTTGGTTTCTCTTATTCTTAAAATCGGCACTTTGTACTTTTCAATTACACTCACGAGCAATGAAAAAGTTCCAGTAAGAAAACACCTAATTACTGATTAACGAAAATAAGTAACTTAAGCGCGCCTTCTGCAATATTTTTGTACATTTAACTGTGTAGCAGAATATTACCAACTAAAAACATAAATATTTTGTTCAAATTTCCTATTAAATGTTTTAAAAAATTGGGCTCATTTGGTGTCTGCATTTCGAAAGTGGAACTATTTCTTTGCACGTGAGTGTAGTTACCATGAATATAAGAAATCGACTTAAGTAGTTGGCTAATAGGCCTGTCTCCTAAATTATAAATTTTTGTTCGCTTTGTTAAGAAGAATAAAATATGAAACACGCTTTTTCAGTTTTATTTATAAAATAACAAAGTAATGTGGTTTATTAGTAAACTGTTACGCAAAGTAAATATTAGGATTCCCAGGGGCCCAAATCGGGGTTCGGGGTCAAATATTAAGACGAATGGATTCTGAAGTCAGCATAATTTTGCTTAACGTTTCATTACTCTCAGGGAATCAACTAAGTACTCTAATCCGTGTTTTAAAAGCAAAACGGCATAACTCAGCTTTATGCTATGTTTTTGTATATTCTGTATGTATAAATAATTTTAAGCTATACCTACTCGTAGCTAATTTATGTGTACATTGTATAAATGTTTATAAACGCCGAAGTGTTTTAGGCGACTTTAGACAGGTAGTCGGTAGTGGCTGGATGAGGAAGGCTGAATACATAATTTTGTGACGCTCCTTGGTCCAGCAGTGGATGGTTCATTTGCGTTGCATTCTATGCAACGTAAAAAAACAAGACACAGTTCTTACGGTGTCAAAGGTTTCGAGGTGTTCCATAATATAGCCACAGCTTACGTATTAGTTTACGCTGTGTATATATATATTTACTTACATATATGTCTCTGGCCTAGATGAAAGTAATCTCAAGGCGATATGTTTGCACAAACGGAAGTACCAGGGTGGCAGAGTCCTCAGGAAATTGAATAACAAATTCGATTCGCTTTCAAATTCAGAATCGCACCCACAAAAACGATTTATTAGCGGAACCCAGCAACGTATGCCCGAAAGGGTGGGGATTAGACATTATCCCGGAAAGGCGGGATCCGGGATAAGACACAGTCGGTATTATGAGGGACAGATTTTCAGTTCATTCGATTGGTAGGTCGTTTATTTTTATCTTGTTGAAATGTCCGCTAGGGGAGGAATATAAAAAGGACGTGTTAAATGCGCGAACGTGAGATTGTAATGAAATCTATTTTAGTACTTTTTACACGAACTTACTTTTATACTACGTCTCTAAAAAACAAAGGCAGTTCATGTAATAAGAGAAAGTATAACTAAACTAGTTTTTACTCATAAATTGACAGCATATAACTTGTATAATTTTAAAAAATGAATTTTATCCTATCTTTGTACATCTATGATGTAAACAAATAAAAATTAGTAAGGAAAAGAATTGACAAACATAAATATTGACAAATGAGTTGAGATAACATGTGTTATTTAAACTAACCATAGACTAACCCCCTTATTCATAAAGAAGTTACAAAACGTTTTAACTAATACACTGTTTTGTCCCTCTCCGACAAAGAACAATTTGTTCTTTGACAGAGAGGGACAAAACAGTTTATTAGTTAAAACGTATTGTAACTTTTCTATGAATAAGGGGGTTAGTATATACTGGAAACTAATCCTTATGTGTTGCGGATTTATTCGTATCGTTATACACTAAAGTGTTTAAGCTTCGTAGACTTGGATATGGTTACGCCTCTGGTAAATAACGGTAATTATTTTATAATTATTAAAGGTACGTAAACCGTATCTCTAGATCTATTCGTGTGGCTAGAGTCAATGCCACTCACGTGAGGCCCAATCAAAGTCAAAGACCCCAGAATGGAAATTTTTAATGTAATGTAATGTAATGTAATGTAATGTATCTATAGGTACGTATTACGAAGAAAGATAGAAACTTAAAATAACAAGGTAAAAATTAAAATATTGAAATATTTTTTTTACATGAAAGGAAGTGATTTTCCCTAGGCAAGAAAAGAGCTTTTTTCATTCCTCTTTTCAGACAATTCTCACCTGCTTGCAGAGCATCAGTGATGTAAAGCGCATTTGACTCCCTTGTTCTAGGTGAAGAAAACAATCTAGCTAGTTTGTGCTCCAGGGAAATACACAGTTGCCGCTGGTCCTTTATTTTACAGCTCATTTAGTATTCTGTGTGGAAATTTCGTTTGTTTGTGAACTTTAATTGCTTTTTTTTGCTGTTGTCAAGTTACTAAAAGTGCTAAAAGTTTCTGTAAGTAATTTGTTTTGTCACCAATATTTTGTGGAGAGGAAATTGTTTATTTAAAATCCACGTGATATAGGTACTGTATCGATTTTTGCAAAGCTAACTGTTGTGCGCTGTGGATAAATCATAATACATATAGGATTTTAAAAAAGGGACTCTCCTGAATCACCCCATTTTCGCTAATTTTTTAGGGTTCCGTAGCCAAAATGGCAAAAACGGAACCCTTATAGTTTCGTCATGTCCGTCTGTCCGTCTGTCCGTCTGTCCGTCTGTCACAGCCGATTTACTCGGAAACTATAAGTACTACAGTGATGAAATTTGATAGGAATATGTGTTGTATGAACCGCTACAAAAATATGACACTAAATAGTAAAAAAAAGAATTGGGGGTGGGGCCCCCCATACATGTAACTGAGGGATGAAATTTTTTTTTTCGATGTACATACCCGTGTGGGGTATCAATGGAAAGGTCTTTTAAAATGATATAAAGTTTTCTAAAAAACATTTTTCTTAAAGAATATATTTATTATATAAAAGTTAAAATAATTTCAAAATACAATCATGCAAAAAAAATAATAATATAAAAATTCAAACAATAAATAATCCGCAACATGCTTCGTCAATATAAAAATAAAAACATAATTTTTTCTGTAATATACATCGTCAAATCACTAGAATAAAAACATCAGCAACGTGGTGCTTCGTCAAAAATATTACATTAAAAATAATAATAATATATCTAGTAAAATAGGCCACCCCTGGTCGTACCTGGCTCAAATGTACCCATTATGCTAGCTGCATTTCCGCGCTGTATAGCCACGGATATCCTTTGAGACAGGTACGACCCGGAGCGACGGTCAAAACCCCCTATCTCGCAGTCGTCGGGATATTGCACGAATTAACAATCTGGCCTCAGTTCCCCAAACACCCGTCACCTCAAACGCGACAGGCATAAAAATATACGAAGCCTTTAGGGCATCATATTTGAGGTGTTTCTGTCGCGCGGCTTTTTCAGCGGCGGATCCGGCACTACAAATAGTGTGAGGTAAGTGGGAGGCAGCAAAGGTGCTTACGCAGGTAGCGTCCCACAGCATGCATCTTCCCCGCTCCCAGGGAACAAGGGTCAAGCCATCTGGACGTTTGCCATCCGTCCGGCTTAAACCTGGGGGCTCCAGTACACATGGGATGTTTGCAGATACCAATGCCCTTCGGATGATGTCATTTAAAGCGTGATGCCTTGGATACCTGCCAGTACACCTCAAACAATTCAGCCCATGATATCCCTTAACATCAACTAATGTACCGCAGATGCACCTATGCTGCTCGCAGATATTGCAACCAAGTCTAAGGGCTGCTGCTATCCTTAATAAGTCATCATCCATTAAAGTGCCTAACTGAGGTGATGGGAGAGCATGTAACCATGCCCCAGACTCTGGTATCTTTGATGCCTTAATTCTCGCTAAGTCTGCGCCTGAGCTTCTCCTTTCGAGATCTTCAAAAACGATCTGAGCCCGGACATCATCCCAGCCTCTTTGAGATTTTGGCTGATCTGGTGGATCACAACCAGGACACAAAGCCGACCACGCAGCTAAAGCCTCATCTACAAAGGGGAATTGAAACTCATCACCATTAACATTGAGAATGTGAGTGACCAGTTCCACTACCCCGTGAGATGAGGCCAAAAATGCTGCAAGTCCAGTGTCCTTCACCCGTCGTATTCCCAAACCACCATGACGAATGGGTAGTCCCGCCTGGCACCACTGCTCGTCACTCAAGTTGATGTTTAATATTTCTTCAAGGGTGCTTTTCAAACAACTGTCAAGCTCAGACACTTCGTTACTGAAATGCCAAACAGGGGCTGTCCTTACTGTGTATGTAAGTTTTGGCATCGATAAGCAATGTCTAAAAAGAGTCAGTGCGATATGAGCAGGGAGATTATTCAGATGCGTCTGAGCCAACAAAAGGGACCGGATTTTCTCCTCTATGATTCTTGGAATGGCCTCAGGAAATATGGGTGCACCCAACAGAGTAAAAGTTTCTCTGTTTAATTCTTTTATTCCTGGAATCAAGTTATGGAAACGAGCAAGACACTGTGTCGATACCTGACCACAAAAATAAAGCTCACACTTATCTGTGTTGACTTCAAGGCCTATCTCCTTAAACTTTAAGATAATCTCTTCAATGTCTCTTAAAACAATATCCGGGCTTCCTCCAATTATGCCGTCATCTAAGTACCATACATTTAATGGCGACTTCAGTGAAGAGACAATTTTATGTATTGCCAGGCTAAATATAAGGGGTCCCAATGGATCACCCTGTTGGACTCCCACCTGAGATGATATGGGAGTAGACTCGAAGAAAAGATTACTGGGCGCAGAATAACACTGGTTCAAAAATGGAAAAAGTGTGGGCACATGCTCTTTAACTTCACCCAGTATTGTATCTCGTTCTAAAGTATTAAACGCATTGGAGATATCTAACTTTACTGCTACATGGTCCGTATCATCTCCAGCCATAACAAATGCCCGTGTGGCGTGTATGGCAGCCTCGCAGCCTAATTGGGTACCAAAACCCAGTTGTCGTGGCTGCAAGTATGCAGCCATCCCATCTTTTACAGACCGACAACCCAGTTTTGCAACCAACCGACGAAACAAGTTCCCAACAGCAATTGGTCTTATACCACCACTTTTTTTTGTCAATGCACACAACGATGCTCCGTATAAATAAGGGCAAACCTCTAAGTTTAGTAGGCCTTTTAAAAGGAAATTACATAGCCTTGTTAAGGAATCCAATAATTTGCCCCCATTATCACCCGCAGTCAAGGACGTGAGCTCCTTTAGGTGCTCGGGACGTAAACCATCCAAACCTCCGGCAGATCCATTGTAGAAAGAAGCAATTGCATCAGCAACTTCTATAGCAGTTACACTAAGCGATATTGAGGACAGGTTTGGCTCTGCTGGCAAAAAGAGAGGGCGTGAAGGCGCAGGATGTTTATTTTTTAAACTGTTTAATGTCTCCTCGTTGACGGGAGCTAAAGAACAGTCTGACATCAACAGTCGAACAGCTCCCCTGAGGTCACCATCATGCACCTTAGTCTCAATAGTTTTATAAACGGAATGTGATCTATGCGGCGCCGAACATTCATCTGTGGATACGCTGACTTCGCCACTAATATTCTCTTTCACTTTTGAAGTCAGTGAACGCCGATCACTCTTATCTGGTATCCTTAAGGCAGTAAAAGAAAATGTCAGTAAGGAATACCAATCTTCAGTGCTATTGGACTCAAGGCATTGATCAATCAGCTGAGAGAGTTTACCCGCAGCCAAACTCCGTGCTCCTTTCGGTATATGTTTTAAAATTGGAACATTTTTCTTCAGAGTAGAAATGTTGCCTAAATGTACGGAATTATTGGCAGTGTTAGTGTCAGTTACAGGCTGTATGCTATTGACATTGCCAGAAGTAGACGGCTGAGAAGCCCTATCTCTGTGCATACGGCCTATATGGACATTGAGGCCGTGCGGCACAACAAACTGGCGAGAGGTGTCATGGCAATGAGGGCAAGTCCCCTTTTGTTGGTTACTCATTGTTAATCATTACATTACATTCACATTCAGGTACAGCAAATTGATAATAAATTAATCACAATACATATGGATATCATTATTAAAATGTTTAAATATCACAGCAGATTATTTTTCAGCAGCTTGCATCGTCAAACTTATTAACTAGACATGCAATAGCATAAAAATTATATAATAATAAAAAAGGTAAAAATACTAAATAATCCACAACAGGTTTCGTTCGTCAAAACAATATAAAATAATAAAATTTAAAATTAAAAAAAAAAAAAAAAAAAAAAAAAGTATCTTCACTGGAATTGAACCCCAGCTTGCAGGTCCACTCTACGCATTCTGGCGACGATACCAACTAGACTGTTCAGTCTATGATGCGCTATTCGAAATTAGTCTATTATTTCCAAGTCTTCCGTGCATTTAATTGGGTCGTCAATTTGGAGGTAATTGCACAAAAAAATTGCAATAATACAATTACTTATCGATTTTAATACGATGTCCTCAATTCCTGTCGATATTGCAGACTCACTTATTAGGGACAAACACTGTCACTTCACAGTTAAAACATGGTCGGCACAGTTTCATGATTCAATCATTTTGCTTCGTTAAAATGGAAATTGTGTAGACGCACAATGTTTCACAATTTTTGCTGCTTCCACCGATTCTGCGTTGAAGATAACATTTGCACTGCTTTTCCACGTTATGAACTTCACTTTAAAATAGCAAAATATTGCGAATGCTTGAATTTACTATTTATTTTTGCCAATTTCGTACGTAGCAATGTTTACTAATCAGCGCCCTCTATCGTTTTTTTTTCAATAATATCTTAAAGTGAACGGTTTTTGAGATATCAGCTCTCAAAGTCGTAAAAAGTATGTCCCCCCCCCTCTATTTTTATAACTACGGGGTATAAAATTCTAAAAAAAATAGAGGTGATGCATGCTAATTAACTCTTTCAACGATTTTTGGTTTGATCAAAGTATCTCTTATAGTTTTTGAGATAGGTTGATTTAACTGTAAATTATATTTGCTGCTACGGAACCCTTTGTGCGCGAGCCCGACTCGCACTTGGCCGGTTTTTTTAATTCTAAAACGTTTATAAATTCGTAAAACATTTTCAAATATAGACCTACGTCTATGTGTAGCTACACAGCTTTGTATAACACTTATAGTAATAAAATTAAGACAGAGTACTCAGTATATTCCACTACACAAACACACACATAAGTTGAGAACATCTCAACACTTAATTAAATTGTTTTGTTTCATTTGAGCGAGTAACTTAGTTTCACGAACGAACAGCTAAGACGGAGCTGGGGGCTTATTCTGGTAAATTTATTTCTAAAGTAGAACACAACCTAATTCATCATTTTCAGTGAAGTATAGTCCTTATGTAGCACGAATTTAGGACGTCAGTAAGGCACTAACGTTTAACGATACTCAAATGGAAAACATCTTAATAGTGTGAAGAGGATCTTAAGGCTAAATCGTGTTAGCTTTTTCAATTGAATTGATGAGATTTCTGTCTATTTAGCATTTCTGTACTAGGTAATTTCGGTAATGTGATTATTCCCTAACTGATAAACCAGCCCGAATAAAATGTAATAATATATTTTTATAAACTGTGATGGTCATACTTAGGGTCAATTTATACTGGGGCAGAGTCGAAGCGCAGCGAAGCGTCAAATTCTTCACAACTAAAGCAAAGCCGCACGAATGGTTGGTTGCGTTGGTCACGCGTAGACGCGCGAATCGCGAAGAATGCGCGCGACTTTTTAAAATCTCAGTAGCAATGTGTGCGATATGCTGTGGAGTTAATGTTGTATTTGTAATGTTCAGTATTGAATAGACGCTTCGATGCGCTTCGACTCTGTACTAGTATAAATTGACCCTTAAGGATATTGTTTCCATAAATTTATGATTCTATGTTAAATAGGTAACACCGGCAAAACTGAAAATAAAGTCGATCTAATTGACAAGTTATACAGAAAGATTTAATGGTAAACACACGACATTATAATATAGCAGACCGACAGAAAGACGTTAAGATATCGACAAGCATCATGTGTATTTATCATGTTAGCAAAAACATTCTGACTCAGCATAATGCTATGATTATAATAATTCACAAAACCAAGTGTCCAACTTCCCAAAGCCACACAATATACTCACGGTTCAAAGCACTTGGAGACGGTGAGCAGCCAGTTCTTGTTGAGCACGACGGCGCTGCAGCAGTACTGGTTGTGCCGCAGCAGGCTGGCGGCGTGCGGGTGCTGCTCCACCTGAGTCACCGCGGGGCCCAGGTGAGAGGAGCTGGTCTCCTTGTCTGAAGGTGTGGAGGTGGAAAGAGTTAGTAACCCTTGGTGAAGCATACGTCATCACCGGCAAAAGACACTGCTTGAAGACCTTTGTCTGCAGTGTTTGAGAATGGCAGTGGAAAGTATTAGACCTAGCTTCCCGAATGTAGCCTTACAGCTGGTTGCGTCTTACAGCTACCTTCTAGAAGTGCCTGGTGCCTACAGTGCCACCAAGGTTTCCTCGCTCTGCTTTAAATCTTCTTCTTAGCGTGTCAGCGAAAATTACAAAAGGAAAACTGCAGTTTGAAGCTCTGAGTCGGCTATCATTTCGGCTTCCACAGGGTATAGCCTGTTTCTAACATCGCGTATAACTTTATTAACTAGAACTAAATAAATAAATATTGTAGATTAATCTTCTTGGTATTAAGTATCTACGACTAACGATGACGGGTACCTACTATAAGATACATTCGAAAGATTCAAGTTCCACCCCGATCCATAGTACGAACAATAAGGAAAACCTATTTATTACATCACTTTGTGCCCGTCAACTCACAACAGCACCCACACTACACTATCGCTTGCTATTGACAAGTTTTCAAACACACTGAGCCACATTTGTCACGCTGATTTAGAACTAGCCTCCATTGATTTAAGGGTCATATTCGTGTGACGTGTTGGGGCATCGATTGTCCTGCCCTGTCACTTGTTGAGCTGTGTTTGACGTCATTGCCGATAACTAATGGCCGGTTTCATAGTCTTCTATCTATCATTTATATCTTTCAAACTAATATTGCAGAAAGGGACTTTAAGCTAATGTTGGCGTTAAATCTATGTCTGTCTCTTTCAGTCCGTATAGTGTCAAAAGCAAGGCAGCTATACATTAGCTTAAAATTCCTGTCATAAACTCATCGACGTAACTCATGTTTGTAAAACGAGGGATTAAAACGTAGTAGTAGGAAGTAAAATTAGTGAATGTAGTTTTATTTTACACCAACTGGTTTTCCTAAGACTTGAGGCCAGTAACTTAAAATATAATATTAGTTTTTATTTACTTCATTTATTTTGGATGGTAGAATATTTCGTAATTACACCCGCAGGTAACACAAGTATAATAAGTTAGATTGCTTACCTAGTGTATCATTAATCTGTTGACAAATACCTTATATGCAGATAACAGTAGAAAACGTTACCTTTCATCATGCTTTCATCGTTTAGGTATCAAGTAATTTGCAAAACCAGTAGTACCAAGCAAATAGCAAGAACACAGAGTAGTTTATTTATCTCGCACAGACTTAGATCCTCGTGATTCCTGCTAGTTGAAGTTGGCTAACTGCTGGTCGGTACAGATAGATTAGTTAGACAAACTGTTGGGGCCTTAGATTAACAATATACGAACAAGATAGTGAGTCAAATACAAAAACAAAGCAAAAAAAGTGGCTGCATTTTGTTTGCTGTCATACCGTTTTTTAAATCAACCAATTGACAACCAATGTACATACATACATATGCACTCACGACTGTAATCCCCGAAGGGGTAGTCAGAGGTGGCTCACAAGCGAGCCACCCACTTTTCGAAGCACATTTGTACTCACGTGATAGGTTGCGAACCATATCGCCGTTTTGGAATAAGTACAATGCACTTAGGATACACATCTAGAATCTAGATATGCAGGTTTCATCACGATGTTTTCCTCACCGTAAGAGCACGAATTATTATTGTACTTAAACTCCTTAATTGAAAACACAATTGAAAGAATTCATTGGTACAGGCCAGGATTTGAACCCACGGCCTCTCGATTGAGAGGACCTATCCATTACGCTACCACCGCTCTTACCGATGCTCGTGGTAAAAGTACGAATTTCATTTATTGAGACGTTTCTTTTTCACTGACACTCCATCTTGTCCGTATATTGTTAGTCTAAGAGTCGGACAAACTGTTGGGCTCACTGAAGGAAGTTTGCGGTTTGTCTTGGTAAGTCGGGTGTGTTCTGGCCGAATCTATTGAAAAAAAAAAAAAAACACGCACTCACGCCTTGTACTAATGTACTCCCTTGCGGGGTAGGCAGAGGTGCATTGCTGCACCCACTTTTCGCCAGAGTGTTATGTTAGTCCCAATGTAATAGGGGGCGGGCCTATTGCCATTTTACGGGCACATCCAAGACCCGAGAACAAATATCTGTGTTTAAACAAATATCTGCCCCAGCCGGGAATCGAACCCGGGACCATCGGCTCAGTAGTCAGGTCACTAACCACTACGCCATTCGGTCGTCAATCGCCGAATCTATTGTTGATGGATTATTCATGCATGCATTAGCTTAGAGTAACTTTACTGTATTGCACAGCATCCTATATTAGGTAGCAAGTATAATAGGTACCTTCAAGGTTTTCTTACACTTTTGGTTTGTTGATTATTTCTATAAGTATCCTAAACTTATTGTTATTGGGCTTAAAAAGCATAACCTCAGGAGAATACGACTCTACTTATATTATTTTGTTTAACCGAGTTCACTGAAATACCTTTTATATAAAAAAACTAGCTATTCCCGCGAGCTTCGCTTCGCCTTAAAAAGTTTTCCCGTGGTAATTCCGGAATAAAAAGTAGCCTATGTTCTTTCTTAGGTTTGTGGCGACATCTATAATGAATACGCGCAAGCATAGAAGTCAAGATATAGATCCAGCAAAGAGATATCAAGGACGACCAACAGATGGCATGGAAGAGTGAAAGCAAAATACCAAATCCTACATCGCGGTATCTAAGAATTACAGCTACTCAGTATATTATACAGAATCCCGACATGTAACCGTCGGGCAGTTGCCCACCAAGCTAAACCGCCCAGCTTGGTCGGAGGATCCTCCCTTTTCAATGGAGGAGTGGCAACACCTTCGCTCCTCCATAGGTTCTAAATCATACGTATACCAAATTTGATTTAAATCCGTCCAGTAGTTTTGGCGTGAAAGAGTTACAGACAGACATACACAGTTACTTTCGCATTTATAATATTAGTTAGGAAGTTAGGATTTATTTAAACAATATTATACTATACACACACACATTCTAATACACACATATGTATATATTTATATACATACATTTAGATTGTATTGTGTACATAGATATTTACACTTTGATTAAATGATCTATCGAAGATTATACATATATATTTATCTATCCCACCCATAAAATAGATTTATATTTAATACTACTACTCATTATTACCCCTTAATCCGCTCCCGCTCATACCGCCCGCTCCGTCTCTGGCAATCAAATTGCTCACCATCTCTGCGATACAGGCTCGCCTAGTGCAGAGTTTACCGGTAACATTGGAGGTAATAATTCAAAGAACCCTCATTACCCATTTATGAATTAGTGATGATGTATTATTTAATTATCCAATAATGTAATTGTGTTTTTTGGTAAATAAACTTATTTGTATTTGTAAAAGAGGAAAGGATTTCAATATTGAAAAATAGCCAGATTAGACCCGCAGGTTTGCTTTTAACGCAATGGATGTTTGATTATTATTATTATTGCTTCCTGTCGCTATTCACCACCAACCAATAACTAAACAGTTGCCTATTGTTTTCAGGTCACCGTTTAATTCAAAGGCTTTCAGTCGTAGTTATACCAAGTATTGATTGTGTTCTCTGTGTGGACATTTTCAGTGCCGTGATAATTTCAATAGTAATGGTTTGGAATTGGATAATCTCATTCTCATAACTTATATGCAATAATAACTATGGTCTGAAATACAAACTTTACACTCCCGTTTTCTAATAAAAAATACAAACGCATCCCTTTAAAACAATATGCTTTACTTGTTATTCAATAATAACTCCTGTGTTTTCACTTTTCTTGTTCTTATCGTGTCGGCGAACAATAAATAGATAGATTATTCTGTATTTGTGCATATGTCGCAGGCAACTGGTTTAATCTCCTGTTTGATTGAACCGCTAGCCCGTTCATTGGATGGCGCTGTTCAGTTGTATGACTAGGCCGAACGTTGATTGTACAAGCGTCACAAAACGTCCAACTAGTTAGCTGACTTAAAATCAGTCAGGTGGTGAATAAAACAAATATGGCGTCTAACAGCTAACAGCTGACACAAAAAAACCGACTTCAAAAAACCACTAAAATGTAAGAAATAATTTAAGGTTTACACAAATTCTACTCGTATGAGACAGTACAAATATACCTAAGCAGGAACTGTTCTTTTTTGATGTTGGTGCGGTGACAAAGTAATCTGAAGAAATATGGCACCAACTTCAAAAAAGAACAGTTCCTGCTTAGGTATATTTGTACTGTCTCATACGAGTAGAATTTGTGTAAACCTTAAATTATTTCTTACATTTTAGTGGTTTTTTGAAGTCGGTTTTTTAATTTTTTTAATTATTATTTTATTTAATAGTTTTTAGTTTATTTGTAATAATTTTCAATCAAAAGTAAGGTGCAAATGATACCAAAATGTCCTACTAATCAATACGAATCATTCAAGCCGAAACACGAAGTAGTTGCTATATACCGTTGAGGAGTTCCCCTGACTGCCTTCCGTTTCCATCATCAGATCAGCTCAAGGTCACCATCATATTTTTTTGTTATAAGAACTATATTTACGTTCTTAATTTCATTAGAATCGGTTAATATGTGCCCAAAATTGAAATTCATACCCTGTTTTTACCCCTTTACCCACCCTTGGGGGTGAGATAAAATTCTGAAAAAAAAATGGGACCACCTGGAAGCTCAACCCAATCCAACAAAAAAAGAATTTTCAAAATCGGTTCATAAACGGCGGAGTAATCGGTGAACATACATAAAAAAAAATATAAAAAAAAAAAAAAAAAAGATCCCGACGAATTGAGAACCTCCTCCTTTTTTTGAAGTCGGTTAAAAAGCACCTATATTGTTATTTAAAGTGCGTTATTTGTGTTAAAATAGTGTGACAACATGGATTTACCTCTTATTACGCCGCGGGCGGATAGTTTCAAATAAAAAAAGTGGCGAAACTGGATAATTATGAACAACAATATGAAGGTACGTTTATTGTTATTGTATAGTTAATTCGTGAGATAAGAGCTTTGTAACATAGTCTTTTTGTTGACTCTTGTCTGGTGATGTTCACCCTAACCAGACATTACAAAGTTGCTATACTATATCCCATTCAACGACTCCGCTGAATGAGGTTCAGTCAAGACGTCGAACGTTACAATCAACGACTTGACGAGTTGTCCTTTAGTCATACAACTGAATAGCGCCATCCAATGAACGGGCTAGTGGTTCAATCAAACAGAAGATTAAACCAGTTGCCTGCGACACATACATATGAAAATAACTTACATAACTTAAACACTAGAGATAAAGCCATTATTTTACTCTGCTACACATTCAGGACGAAACGAGTTTATCCACGTCGATAACAGACCCGTGCCGCGAACGCTTATAGGTTTATATAATTTTTTTTTTATATATGTAGGTATAATTATGGTAGATTTTGTGTAGGTCTTTTTTGTGAGATTCATTGATTGTTTGTGATTTTTTTTGCACTTCCCTACTTTCTGCTCCTGAACCTCCTGCAGGTTGACTGGTAGAGAATGCTCTTAGCATTAAGTCCACCTCATTGTACAACTACTTTAGTAAATTGTGCAATAAAAGCATAAATAAATAAATAACGCTGGACTAGCGTTTGGTCACCGTCAGCGTCGTCAAAAGGATAGGCAGTCAGAAACGCCTTTTGGATGGTAAGGCCCATAATACCTAAAATGGGATTGCCATATTGAGAGGTCCTATTACCTGACATTTATTTTCAGAATACCCACGGCCCAACCAGGCCCAACTAACAACAACATCGGTAAACATTGGAATAAAGGGCGACCGTAACTATTTCAATTGAAAGGAAAGCTTAACAATTTGTTACGCAAACTCAAGGTAGCCTTTTCAGGGCGGTGTGCCTCAGAAAAGGTGGAAAAGATTTAAAACACTGTGTAGTAACAAGGTATTTTTTATTTTTACTAGGATAGGTATTGTAAACACATGCTCACGACTGTAATCCCCGAATGGGTAGTCAGAGGTGACTCGCAAGCGAGTCACCCGCTTTTCGCAGTACATTTGTACTCAGATCTGTGTGTCTCAGATGTATTTTTTGTTAAAACTGTACGCAATTTTTGTCCATACCTGATTGGTCATTAGATTCATGATCTTCAGTTGTTTCAGTACTTTGCACATTAACCAAATAAAATAATACTAAGAAAAAACCACAACTTAACTTATTAAAGTACATTTTTCTTTAACCTGAGGTCCGCAACTGAAAAAGGTTGCATTATCTCGTTTCAATTGTTTTGTGTTTAACTTTCGATAGCGAACGGAAAAAGTAGTGGGGATTTGTAAATATGCTTCCTAAATACAAAACATTGGTTATTCAGGAAGGTAGTGAAATATTCATTGTAAAAAGAAAAAAAAAGACGAAATAAAATACAAGTACTAAGCCCACACTCGCGAGCAATGACTTCCACCAACAAAATAGCCCTAAAAGTGTACAGGCGGAGTTCTTAAAATAGCGATCCCTGATGATGAAGGGACCAGCTACATATGTTATAAATCCGGGGACGTGTTGTGTGTGATGTGTGTAGCTGTGGTGTTTATGTGGATGTGCTTTAGCAGCATGTGATTTTGAGATCGCTATTTTAAAAACTCCGCCTGTATACTTTTAGGCTCAGGCCACCGTACTTAACCCACTGATGGACACTGACTGCATTTGACGTCCTCCACACTTTTAGAAAAAAATCATACATATCGATCTTGACCCAGTTTACTAATAAATGATGATGCGGTCACCTCTGCACGTTGTACATATACAATTATTCAGCGAACAATTTTATTTCTACATTGCACATCCCTTTTATATAATTTTGCCTTAAAGTTATTCATAAGATATTCAGTTACTAAGATTATTTTAATTAGATGCTTAAGTTTCTCTATGTAACTTTTTAATCTGAAACACAGGAAAAACTCTGTTATTTCCTAGTTCAGAGCAGTATTTCACCTACCTTTAGCATTAAGAGTTGACCTATTGTTAAAATACTACCTATAGTTATGTATCTGAATAAATATTATTCTTATTCTATTCCTATTATACTTAGTGCCAATTTCTCCATTGTCGGTTATCTAACCGACAGGGATTGATTTATAAATTGGCACTTAACATGAAAACAATATTTACGATTTTAGTTGGTAATATTCTGATTTTCTGTTAAATGAACGTCAATATTGCACAATGCGTCATGAAGCTAGACCTTTTCCGTTTTTTTTTTTTAATTTTGGTTCTCTGAAAGTAGTACTTATTCATTGCTCGTATTGTAACATCATGTCATTTTGTCGGAAAAGGAGCAACTATTATTTTCGCGTTTTCTAGCAATTTCTTGTCAATAATGTCAATATCAATAGCTTTTAGCTACTTGTGAAAAAAATTGGGTAAACGTTACCTTGTGACCTGCAAATAAAATAAGTATCAGGAAAATAAGAGGCCCGTGTAATTTCGGACCACAGTGAGGTCTAAAAAAGTCCCATTTGACCAAAAAAAACGCTGAGCCTTTTTGGAGAAAGAAAAATAATGAATCCCAATATTTTTCAAGCATGGCATGGGCCGCAATAAAATTCCTACACTCCCGTGCAAAGAAACAGTTCCACTAATGCACATACCAATTGGATCCAATTTTTAAAACAACAATAGGAAATTTAGTCAAAATATTTTTATGTATTCTGTCGCGCCTTTAAATGTACTCAAATATTGCAGAAGGCGTCATTAAGTTAGTTTTTTTCCGTTTAGAAGTAATTTGGTGTTTTCCTCAATGGAACTTTTTCATTGCCCGTAAGTGTATTTATACTTGCTCACTTCACGTC
The DNA here is from genome assembly GCF_932276165.1 of Plutella xylostella. Lineage (NCBI taxonomy): Eukaryota > Metazoa > Arthropoda > Insecta > Lepidoptera > Plutellidae > Plutella > Plutella xylostella. Next base: position 6,225,855 of record NC_064000.1, on the reverse strand, counting down.
TTAAATAACTTCATAGAGCATTCGGTAAATCATAAGTTTAAAGGTTAATTGCCATAAATTTGAGCGATACCGCTAATTAGAGCAATAAATTATAGGCAAGTTCTACCACCGACTACGTTACTCTGGGGGGTTAGTCTAGCTAGACAAAAACGGAACGTGTAATGCAACGAGATAGAGCGGAGTTTTCAGCAGCAGTGCTACAAAACTAAGTTTTTCGTAAGCTGAAGTAACCTTTACCTGAAGTAACAGTAAGCAAAGATATTTAAAATGTACTCCACCCCAATGTACAATGTCAATGTACACTCATATTTTATCATGATCACTGAAATTTTATAATTTGATAAAGAGTGTTACGTGACATGAAACATAATTTAAACTATTGAGCTTTTTCTATCTTCCACGCATGAGTCTTAGGAGTTACAGTGTATGCTACCCATTTTTCAATTTTAAAAATGGGTAGCATACATATTTATTATATTATATATATTATATATCAGGAGAAAGAAGAAGAAGTTTCACTGACAGTACCTAAGTAGACGTGGAGTGCCCTCTGTACTCACTCTGTGTTCAGTTTCAGTGTATGTGGGCCCTTCCGCAGAGATTAATGTTGCAAGTGTTAATGGCGTCTCAATTGTGTGCCGGAGGCCCGATCTAGGTCAATACTGGAAGGTTAGTACAGCTTCACAAAAAGCGGGCGTAGGAAAGCTGTCGTGCAATCGGTAGATACGTTGCATTTAGCAACGAGATAGAGCTGCTGCTTCATACTGGTACATATATTTAAACGAGAGCACAGTAAGCTCGTATTTGTAAGTGTTTCAACTCGTACGGTGAGCGTTGACTGATGCGCTCCTAAGCTCGTATACCATTAGACTTTATATATTACTACCGTAGTATACTCTCTGTTGGTACTGACGCGACACAACCAGCAAAGGCTCGAGCAACCACGCTGAAAAATGCCCGTATACGCGCGTCCGGATTTTTGAAGCGCGTAATATAGCGCGTGTGTCTGAAACCGCTAACTGCTAATAATATCGCGACGGCTCCATACAATATTTCGAGATATGTCGTGAGAGCCACTACCCCCCTGAACCTCACCACACCGTGGTTAGCACAGCAGCACTCCTAACCTTATATAGTTTTTCGTGTGCTAAAGTAACCCTCCCCGGGCGACCCGGCTGTGAGTGCCGTCGTCTGTTTTTAATGTCCGCGCCGAGAGTCATCCAGCAGGTTTAATGGGAAGGGACCTTTGTCTATAGCAGGCCAGGGCTGCCCAACTTGATTAGGCCGAGGGTCTACTGTTCACTGATAAAACCTTTGCGAAAAAGACAAAAAATTGTGGTGCTGTTTCTAAAACTTAACTAACCAACGTTAAAAACCCCCGACATTCACTAAAAGTCGCATAACTTTTGAACGGGTGATTCGGCTGAACCGATTTTCATGAAACACGGCTAAGAACACTTGGAGTAATATCACCAAAAATGTACAGCTTAAACTATAAATCAGGTCGATCGAATGCACCTGATGCCAACGTTATTTGTGAGATAACATTTATCTGACAATTGAAAAATCAGTCCTAAAATAAATAAAATGACTGGTCTTTAACTATTCCCCGTTTGGCCACCCCTGTTTTTGAGAATGTAGGTACTCTATATGCAGTCGTTGTATTCTTTTGATTGATTGTTTGTGTCGAGTTAAATATAGCATGTATGGTGAAGCTAGAAAGGTTTATTGTCGATTGCGGTGCCAACTGTTGCTTTGGCTCTAGCATTTGTTTATGAGGAAGCAGTAAATTTCACCACTTTAGATCTGTTGCTTTTTATGCCCGGTCTAGTACTATTGTATCTCCCTCTGAATATATGTTTATCTATTTTACATGTGTTGCCTACCTATCAACCTAGATACAGTCGTAGAGAATTCATAGAATGTTAGAAACACTTGGGGTAAGGTCCTACCACAAAAACTTGACGATGACGACTTATAAAAGATGTTTACACTGTCAAAGTCCTTTTAAATCCAAAAAATACCATTCTAAACATCCGTTAAACATTGTTTTAACTTTTTTGAGGTAAGTAATTAAGCTTATGTTTTATACCTCTTACAATCCCACCCTTAATATACCTAAGGAAATCGTGGGAAAAACACTCAGAAATACATTCATATTGTGGTTTTATTTAAATTAATTATGCCTTGTTAAAGCGAAGTTAAAGACAGACAGTTATAACAATAAAATGGCGTCACAGGCATAGCGCATTCGACAAAGCTATTAGCAGATGTAAATGGTTTACGCTGACTGCATCTTGAATTAGAATCCATTTCGACGATAATACTGATCTGATTCTGATTCAGTTGGTTGATTTTATAAGAGATTCATCGTAGGCTCATCGCTAAATCTTGTAATTTTCATAAGAGCTTTTTGCTGAAAGATTTCAGTTTGACCAACACATAGAATATAATATATGTATGTACATAATAGTATATATGTATGTATATAATTTGTATAGCTATTATGTATAAGTAAGTATATCTCTGTGTCTCGATTAAAGTAGATAACTTCTCTCCTCTCAGCCTATCGCACTACCAACCACTTTCTCGACATCACCAAAGGTTAACTGGTAGAGAATGCTACTAGCATTAAGTTCGCCTTTGTACAATGTTTTTATGTGCAATAAAGAATTTATAATAATAATAATAGAACCAGGTGGACTGGTCATACTCAATGAACCAACATAATATAATATGTGGTTGCCTTCCAGTAGCTAACGCCTAGCTAGGCTTATGATTGTAAAAGCCTGTTTCACAATGTCTGGATAATGGCTACCTGTGGGATAAAATATATGCTGTCAATTGCTGTCACTCTTTGTAATAATGCTGTAGACAGTGACAGCATCACAGATAGCCATTATCCAGACATTGTGAAACAGGCCCTAAGCCTTTTCATAATGCCTAGTGTACCTACCTCAGTTGACGTGTACTTTAATCCCCGACAGCCTGCGAAGGCAATAGATCATGCCCGTGACGCACTGCCCCGTTATTACTGGGACGTGACGAAGCAAAAATGTGTACAATTTTCCTGAGCTGTAAACGGGGTGGTTTTGTTAAATTCTAAATTAATAATTAGGTATAAACCTAGGTAAGGCATTATGTATGAGTAGGGTGAGTATTTTTATATTTACTTACTTAATACTTACTCCGTTGGCTCGTGACCTAAAGTGAGTCTTGGTCTCCGATACAAGAGATATTTATGAATAAATGAATATGAATATTTTAATAATATTTATATTTGGTTTGCTGTAGGTAAGTATAATTCTCTAGTAATTATTTCCATTCGTATAGCCAAACCAGGAATATAAAAACCCTCGCCATATTGCGGAAAAGCAATAGAACTTTTTTCTTGCACTGGTATCACAAAGTGTCATAAACTCAAAATGTCATTTGTCTATTGCTGTCAAACTGTGGTGCTGTCAATGCGTAGCGTTTATTATAGCTTTTGTGAGTTTTTTGTGTTTCTAAATGCCGAAAACTATCCATAGCCGTGAAAGGAAACTAATTTACCTCATACACGAGTATTTGTCGGAGGAAAAGTCCGTGGGATTGGACTCTATTTCTCTTGATAACATAACTGACGCTATTGTCAAAATGACTTGTAGGTATATAGTATAGTATGAGCAAATGAATTGGCAAATTTTAAAGCTATTACTGTAGTTTTTATTAACTACATTACAATAATTGAAACAGAAATTGAAAAATTGATTATTAATCTTGGTGGCAGTGAAAGCGACTCATCAAGGGACGGCGAATCAGAGACATCTAGGTTCTAATTTTGACTGATTATACCTACACATATTTTATCCAGTCAATGGGTTTAACTTTCTTATTACATAGTTCTGCATGCAAACCTGTAAGAGGCTAAGATGTACTTTATTTCGAATTCCTGTGAGGATGGAAAATACCTATTAGGCCACTTACTCTTGTCTTTTGAATGCTTAAAAACATTTCAGCAAATATGCCTTTAGGTCAATTTATCTATTTTCAAATTGCCGTTAATGAGTACCTACAAGGTAAATACCTACACAACTGTAATCTAAATTTGGGTTTGCGCGATGTTTTCCTTCACCGTTAGACTGTTAGTACATGTTACTTAAGTTCCAAAGAACCCATAGAATATATCCTCTCACTGAGCTACTGACACTCTTTTCAAAATAAATCATAAAAAATTACTATTATAAATTTGAGCATGGCCAATTCACATTGGTATGACTATACTTAGTGTTGCAGTCCTCAACGCGAATGTGGCGCTCTTAATACAGGGTTTTTATATTCCTGGTTTGGCTATATGTTACTTGCAATATTGACTACATTAAAAGGCCTGTTTCACAATACCTGCAATGGCTATCTGTAGGAAAAATACATGCAGTCTCTGTATAATTATGTTATCCCACAGTAGCCATTATCCAGACATAGTGAAAGAGGCCCTAAATTAATTCTAACCGTTTTCATCTCATTTTTTTCTTTTTACGCGTTCGCTTTACATTTGATCCCTACTGGCCACTGGTTTTTGCTCTATCTATCTATAGGTTGGTCATGCGAAGTTGACTCGGAAAAACCAAGTATAGTGCCACAAACTTATCTGTTCCGGTGAGAGCGAACTAAATTGGTCCATACCTCATTACTTACTAAATGAATTTCATATTGACATAGATTATATGGACCAATTTAGTTCGCTCTCACCGGAACAGATAAGTTTGTGGCACTATAACACAAGCGAATGGCTTCCATAATGACAGCCATTTTGGCGCGACCGCTGCATTTTCTGAGACTAGTCTTCTTTCAGTCATAAGTATAAAACACTTGGCAAAGAGGAAAATTTCCACAGCTTTTCTCAAGCTCAGTGAACAGTGAAAACGGTATCAATCTCACCTAATCCTTGTATTCACGTCAATATTCAACCTTATTCATCTAGTATTAAAACATATTATTGCAAATAGGAAACATGGAAAAGGCCAGTGTATGAAAACATAGCTACAGAGCCTTTACGGGTTTTGTAATTTACGAAATCGTATTTTTTTTTCTTCTGCCACCTGCATACATTATCTGTCAAAAGTTTCACGATAGTTTCCACTAGGCCCCACTTTGTATGTGAAGAAATGAAAACTTTTATAGTTTTCGACAAACTAGTAAACACTACTAATGTACTTACACCTTGATTGCAATAAATATTTTTATTTGATTTGATTTGAACTATCTGTACTAGACGAGTAGATGCACAGTTATTTATGTTTTATGACACCTGAGGAGTTAAGACTTTATTATTATAGACTAGTTCACTCGAGATTTTATTGACACCACACACGGTCGTTTCCTTTTGCAATTTAAACTGTAAATGGTTCTTTATAGCTTTGCTTTCAAGTGGTGCATCAAAAGAACAATGTATATTAACGAGCGATAATGTGATAACTAGGTTAGAACATTCATAATAAGTATTTATATAGTTAGTCTGAGCGAGAAAGTATCAAAGTTAAGTACAACACCTATCTTTAGACCATTTCCAGAATATATGCACTTAACTTATAGTAGGCGTTTTGGGAAAAACTTTTCAAACGCAAGTAATGATTTTCTTCACCTTAAATAATTAAGACGCCGGCTTAAACAATTAGTAAGGATCCATTTCCTTTTCCTGACTTTATAGATGGAGTATACAACTATACACCTGTACAGTCGTGGTTAGCGCAGCAACACTCCGAAACTTACTTTTACGTAAGCTAGAGTGACCTAGTACGCGGTCTAAAACGTATTTTACGTTCTCAGCTCACGGCTTGCTGTGAAGTGAGTAATTGTAGCTCTTCACCAGCCTTTGTGCGGAGAGTCGATAATTTCTCTAATAGCCCCTCTGTACAGCCTCTTTGCTCCTATGAAGTATATCGTGTTAAGAGAAAGGCTTGGCAGTTTAAAAAAACAAACTTTATTGAAAAGTAGCTGTTCCCGCGCGCTTCACTTCGCCTTAAAAAGTTTTTCCGTGGGAATTCCGGGATAAAAAGTAGCCTATGTTCTTTCTCAGGGTCTAGACCATATGTATACCAAATTTCATTCAAATCCGTTCAGTAGTTTTGGCGTGAAAGAGTAACAGACAGACAGACAGACAGACACAGTTACTTTCGCATTTATAATATTAGTTACGATAGGATTAGGATACCGATACCTAGGACCTGATTTACAATGTCTGAATAATGGGTACTTGTTAGATAAAAGATACGCTGTCACTGTCTAAAACATAAATACAGACGGTCTTATTCATAAAAAGTTACGGGAGACCTATAGGCCTGCTATAAGCAAATGTCAAAAAAACTTTATTCATAAACGATCAATAGCGCTAAAGAACTCTCCAACTGATTCGTAAAACCTTGATATGCTAAAGTTGACTGGACCCTACTATACACCTTCCGTAAACCTCCATTTGTACAAAAACATGGCGGCCGGTCAACAGCTGTTCTGCTTTATTGACGATTTGACATTAATTGTGGTGAGTTAGTATTTGCTAAAAATACGTTGCCATGGTAACGTAAAAAATTAATTTTTTTTTTGTGTGTTTTGGCTTGGCCACTGCGCCGTTAAGCCAACGTAAACTTTTTTAAGTGCCGCGCAGTGGCTAACATAGATAATAGAGATTGATAAATGAATGAAAGTTTTCGCTATTTTTGTTTATGGTTTCGTCAGACCGGCAACTTAATAGGGTAAATGTCAAAATGTTTGGTCTTTGAAATCTATTAGTATCACAATAGTTATTGAAGGTTTACGGAACGATTATGAATAGAGATTTTTATGAAACCTCAAATAGGCTTAAAGTGTTCCGTAGCTATTGAGCTCAGTAAACCTACTTTAAAGTTTTTTAATAAGACCGAGAGTCTACACGTCAGGTAGTAATAATCCAGACATTGTGAAACATGCCCTTAGTGATTTGTTAATGTCGAAAAACTAATGTGATTATTAACTTGAATTTGAAAAATATGTAGGTTTCACCAGTTTTTAAATAAAACACTTACTTATAAACATAGCTTTTCTTTAAGTGCTAAATAGTAGCGACGGTCATGAAATGACGAAAGTTTATAACTACATATACAGAGTGTTAAGAAACCAAATTAAGTTGAAAGAGGGTGACTCAGGGAGTGCTTTTGGACAACTTTAATCTACCACTTTCAAACACAAAAAAAAGTAAAGCCGTAAACAAAAAGTTCTTGAGAATTACGCACTGAACCACCCGTTTTCGGGTTACTATACTTACTATGCCACTCACGCAACATCCTGTATATAATTATCTGAAAACCCCAGACCTATTTTATAAACGATGGGTTCAAATTTACATTCCATTGAAACTTGGGCTTTATTGCTGCCTTCAAACAAAACTGGCTAGATAAGCCCACCCGCATATTAACTACAATCCTACCTATTAGTTTAACCGAAAATGTACTCAGTACAGTGATCCGGAAAAAATAGAGCTAACGTATAGAATCGAGTGCGAGTGTTCTATTTGAAAGTGCTGACAACCTGTCAACAACAAAATGGCGGTGAATAGATTTACGAAAGTTTGACAGCTATCATTCCATAGGTCATTCTATTCGATAGGTAAAAAGTGCTTCGAAAGTGCTGTCAATACTCGCACTCGATTCTATACTTACGTTAGCTCTGTTTTTTTCCGGATCGGGGTGCTGTGCTATTGTAATATACCTAGTTCTACGTTGTACGCCAAATCTGTCCCATGTCATTCTATGATATTCGACAAAATAGCGACTTCTATTAATTGTAATTTAGAGGAATAACTAGTGGTCGTACAACCTGTAACAAGTTTCAGAATCACTAGGTTAAGCGATTTTTTTTGTTGTAAACTTTTGTAATTAAAATAAATAAATAAAAAAATAAAATAAAAGTACCCGTGGTATTATTGTACTTAAACTCCTTAATTGAAAACACAGTTGAAAGAATTCATTGGTACCGACCACGGTTGAACCCACGGTCTCTCGACTGAGAGGAAGAGGCCTTATCCATTACACCACCACCGCTCTTTAAGAATGTTGACTGCTACAACATTGCGTTTCAGATCATGTCTTTCAGTCGTTAAAATTAACTGCCGGCTCGAAGCGCCATTAACTTGACAAGTGACTTGAACAAAGTTAATGTACGTACAGTTTGTAGCAAGATAATCTTGCCTCTCTCAGGTAACACTTAGGCGGCCCCTAGACGATCAATCATATTGCGCAATATTGACGAATGTGCAATATAATTCATCGTCTAGGATTAATATTGAAGATTGCGCAAACGTCATTTGGATTCAAAACTTATTGCACAATAAATATATTACAAAATATAATTGTAGGTCTAGGGTCCGCCTTAGTTAAAAACCTAAAATTTTCCAAACGCAAAATGCAAACATAATAGAAAAATAACCGAACCAACCTGCCTGCAGCACGGGTCTATAATCGACGTTGATAAACTCATTTAATGCGCCTTCCACTAATTTCAGCGCCGTATTTATGGCTAATCGCGGTGTTTATCTACGTCGATAACGGATCCGTGCAGCGGGAACAGCACCTCAAAACTTACGAGTTAATGTGTTGAGCTTAGATATAAGGTGTAGGTGTCCCTTTTTGCAACACCCTGTATAAAATTTTGCAAAATTGCGGCCCTGCTCTTTGCAAAATGACTTTCTGACCTACAAACTTCCTTTCATGCCGAGTGTTGCTAGCTTACAATTTCCTTTAACCAGCCCGGCGCCAGGAAATGAGTTGAGTTCAAAATTAATTTGAATCTCTCATTACAGGCTTTTAATTATGCCGCAGCCACCTGTGCACTGTGCAGCCATGTTTGTTCACTTTATTATGAGGAAGGAAACAGGGTTTCAGAGGTCAGCGTGGATTTTGCTTCCACTATAAAAGTCTGATTCTGAATAAATAAGATCGAATAAGTTTTAAATTGCGATAGGGAATTTTGGGTAAAAAAATCTATTGGGTCTAGTTAAATTGTATGATTACAATTGTGGGTTTGTTATCTTATTAAATTCGACACTTTCAACGATAAAGGATAAACCGTTTGGAGGTACAGACAGACTTATCTATTTTGTTGACTGTACAAGTTACAGTCTGAAGCAATGACACCCGCTACCGTACCACAACTGACACTTTAACAATCCATAAGCAGCGTTGCTCGCTTGTCAAACATCTGTCAGGTCCATACAGGTTACGTCAGATTTCACCTGAGTGGTGTTAACCCCACTGGCCTCTCTCAGCATTGTTACTCTTAGGTCAGGTTTCTTTGATCCAGACTGTACATTGCGAGGGGTTCCCATTGCGCTAACACAACACATTGCGTCAACAAATTAGGATTAGTCTCATGACCACAATACACTAGACAACTTAAGCTTAACTAATAAATAAGATATACGAGTACTAAGCACCAACTGTCAGACAGCAGATAGCAAAGTTGTAATACTCAGGCTCACAAAAAGCCTAACTTCGAGCTAGACTAAGTTGATTAAGTATTTATGCTGGAAGTTGTGACAGCTTTGATATTTGGAAACTTTAGGAGGATTATATCTTCTGATTTGTAGGTTAACGGCTGGTTTATCTAGTGTTGGGTCAGACGGTTTGAAATTATGATTTTGTGTGGGCTGGTCACATCTGTCGAAGAACCGATGACCGATGGGGTAAACGTGTTCTGGAGTGGAGGCCGCGACTAGGCAAACGTAATATGGGACGCCCTCCGGCTAGATGGGGTGACGACTTGCGAATGGTGGCTGGATATGATTAGATGCGGAAAGCAAAAGATCGCATCCAGTGGCGTGCTTTGGGAGAGGCCTACGTCCAGCAGTGGACTGCTATAGACTGATGATTATGTTGATGATTTTGTGTGAATTCTTAAACGCGAATTTGTAAGGTACGGGAGAGTCACCCCCTAGCGGTATACGCGCTGCACTAGCTCCGCGCTATAATTTGAGTCGAGTTTCTCTGCTCGATCGGTTAAGAAAAACCTACACTTGACACTCTAAAAGACCTAATTGGTCGTTCCCTACAAAGGTATAACAATACTTATTTCATTATAATACCTGAGCCTAAGGTCCCTAATTACCTCCTTTGTTCAAGTCGAACATTCGGCACACAGTTTGTGATTAATTAGTGCGTAAAATTATCTGCGTACAGAAGAGAGATTAAAGGGGCGAAGTAAGGGCCTTGGGGTCTCTCGACATTACGAATGCCAAATTTTAGGAGCGTCTGGTACATAAAGTTAGTTTTCTTCATGAACAAATAAAAAATAAAATGTATTGATTTGAGAGCTGTCATGGAACCATTTACAAAATACTTATGTATTTTTTATGTAGGTATCTTTCGTATTACGATGTCATGGTGTAGGTAGGTTGGGACAGTCGTGATAAATGCGCAAATGATCAACTGTGTTTTACTCCGCTAGACTTTAATAGAACATTAGAACCACTAATACCTACTACGTTTAGGTTAGATAGATAGTAGGTGTACTAGGAGAGTATGGCGTGGTAGGTAGGTTAGGTTAGGTTTACGTACTTTCGTTTGTTAGTATTTTGTCAAGCTAAAGTAACCCTCCTTATGTAAAAAGCTTTAAAGGTTACGCAGAGTTACGTACTCCTGAAACGAAGCTGGTTGGTAAATGTTTGTTTGACTTAACTTGTGTTGTTTTGTTGACTTTCGTTCAGTCTCGTTATAATTATCTAACTTCGTTTGTCTTTAAACTTTAATCTGCTTAAATCGGGATATCGTTCTTATAGAAGACTAATTTATATTTACTTATGTTTACGGACGTACCTATATAGTTTTTTTTTGTTTATTTCTTTATAAACACTTTATTGTATACAAATTTTTACAAAAAAATACAGATTCAGAAGTAGAGTATACAATCCATTGTTTGTCTATGAGGCACGTATATATTGTTATATTCTACATCCACACTAGGGCCCACTTGCAGAAACATATTAAATGTAGATTTAGGGTCTGTTTCACAATGTCTGGTTAGTGGCTACCTGAAGGATAAAATACATGCTGTCACTCTCTGTTTTTATATTTTTGACAGTGACAGCATGTATTTTATCCTTCAGGTAGCCACTAACCAGACATTGTGGAACAGGGCCTAAGTGTTAAATCTCGATTTAGTGTCAAATTTTATATGGACTGACGTTTCTTTAATTGATTTTGCTTCCGAGTTTCAATATTCACATTATCGAAATAACTTTTCATGTTGCATCAACGTTTTCTGAAGTGATTTATTTAGTTATTATTTTGCAGCCATTCTGTTGATACACAACGTTGATTTCATTTTGATACGGCCGGTTGATGAGGGCCGCTGTCGTAAAATGTATTTTATAACTAAAAGGTTTCGCCACCGCTGATATACAACTTTGTATTTTACAATCAATGTATTTATTAGGAAATTACTGATGTTTTGGAATATTTATTAGAATAAGTAATATTGATGATCGATCCATCTCTTTTCTACTATATAAATCATTTCCTAGAAAAAAATATACCGTAGGCAAACCAAAGTTACGATTATTATATATCTGTCCTACTAAATACGTTTGTTTGCGGGACCCTAAGCGAGACTACCGGTTTGGAGGATGAACCCTATGGGTGGGTTGCACCATTTAACATTAACTATTACAAACGTCAAATCTCTTGAAGATTGATCTGTCTCGTCAAGGGATTTGACGTCTGTTATGGTTAAAGTTAAATGGTGCAACCCACCCTTAGTCACGCCGTTTCGGCTTACTATACCACTTTAGCAAAACCCTGTAGATAACTATAGTCACAGAATAATAACTAGTACCCTATAGTATAGACCCACAATATGACCAAGAAAACATACGTTTGCTGCTCTCTAACCCTGACCATTGGTTCCAGAAGTTGGTGGTCGGCACCGCTCAGCAGCGCAACTGGCGCGGCATCCTCATAGCACTGCTGGTCATCGTGGCAGTGCTGGCACTCATCGTGACCTCAGTGGTGCTGCTGACGCCACCGGACGAAGGGCCCAGGGTCAAGGGCAGGAGGCTGAGGATCCAGGACATCCTGGATGATGACCTGAAGCCGGTGCGATGGAATGGCACGTGGATTTCTGGTGAGTGGCATTGGCAATGTAGGTACTAGGAGAGTATAGGGTTATAGGAAGTTGGTGGTCGCTACTGCACAGCAGTAAAACTGGTACGCTCTTGGTTAGAGAGTACTAGGAGTAATCTCCTAATCAAAAATTAAAAATTCTTATCACGCCATAATTGGCGTGATAAGAAGTAGGTGGTCACAACTGGCGCGGCACACTCTCCCATAGCACGCCACTGGATGTGATCTATAGATTTTAATAGAAACGTTTTTCATTTCGGGCTACCAGCAGTTGCAAAAGTCAGCTGGACTCTAGTAATAATTCATGAATTTATAATCAAGAAAGGTCCATGGACAACAACTACATTGACTAGTACTGTTAACAGGGCAGGTAATGTGAATTAGCGTCGGGTTTTTGCCCGAAGGTCGTGGCTTAGCCTTATTTCGCTGCCTACTTAGTTTAACAATATACGAACAAGATGGTATGTCACTGTACTAATGTACTCCCTTGCGGGGTAGGCAGAGGTGCATTGCTGCACCCACTTTTCGCCAGAGTGTTATGTTAGTCCCAATGTAATAGGGGGCGGGCCTATTGCCATTTTACGGGCACATCCAAGACCCGAGAACAAATATCTGTGTTTAAACAAATATCTGCCCCAGCCGGGAATCGAACCCGGGACCATCGGCTCAGTAGTCAGGGTCACTAACCACTACGCCATTCGGTCGTCTTCATTTTATTTACTGTTAAACCATGTTTATTTCAACCTAATAACAACCATTGTACCACTGAAGCCGTAATAAAGCATGGCAATACCTTTTTTATTGGTTTTTGCAAGTAACTTAACGTACTAGAGTTTATAATAAAGTGGAAACATTTTTCCCTTTGCCTTATTAAATGTCAATTGTGGATTAGAGCATTACCATATATTATTGGTGTACTTTTGACACATCTGTCAATAATTTAATATGGAGATGACGTATAATTGATAAACCAATCACTGGTTACGATGTAACCGACTGTGGTGAAATTGCAGCAATTCAAAATAAGAGCTCAGTGGTAGAATAGAAGTGGGGTGTTATTTGTCGAGACGTTGTTCACTGATACTCCATCTTGTGCGTATATTGTTAATCTAAGGGGTTTAGCGTTATTTCGCCGCGTATGTTTACTCAACTTGATGAAAGGCCGGTGCCCGCGGGGAAACTAGGGATTTCATACGTTTTAACTACTTATTTAATTTTCTCTCTGAACTTATTTTACATACGTTTTACATACTGTGGCCTGTGTTTAACTTTAAACTTTATTCTGAAATTTATCATACATAAAATAATAATGTAGGAATTCCTATTCAATTTAAATATTTAAATGTTGAGAAGAGAAAAGAAAACTAATGTAAAAGGGTTAAGTATGTGCTTATATCTGAACGTATGTAGGTACTTAACCGATTTCGAAAATAGATTTTTGGGCATTATAAATTTTAATGTAGGTACATTATACATTTTTGGAAGGCACAGTAAAGCTTGCGGCCAAAGTCTAGACAAGAATAATTTATAAACGGCCTCCTATCCTTTGCTAAACTCTTAAATTACATTATCAAATTATTTATATGACTCGGCAAACTCTCTAGACGAATTCCAACCATATCACCCACTACCTAAGGTCTAAAACTTAACAAAAATGTTTTAGACTGTTTTCATGGGCCCGTAACTTTGGGTCAGTAATATAGTTACAAGAAATAGTCCTGTGTAGTAATAAAGCGGGGAGAATTGTTGAGGAAATAAAACGGCATTTACTTTAGTACTACGTCTGTGCTGGATATTGTCAAAGTGCCAGAATGTGCTCACGACTACGACATGGTACGGTCAGCAAATATCCTGTACGTGTAATCCGTGTGATTATACTCTTAGCATTAAGTCCACCTCATTGTGCATCTACTTTTGTAAATTGTGCAATAAAAGCATAAATAAATAAATAAATACTTTTTGGATCTCGGAAACAGCTCAAAATATTGTCAGGTCATCTGTAAATCAGTAGGATTTAGGACAATTTTTGAACGCAACGTTTGAAAAGTAAAGAGTACCTGTGCTTTTAAATTATGTTTTAATGAATCAATAACGTCAAGTATACGTCGGAAATTGAGAAATGCGCAATTATTATGATTAAAATGACTTTAGTAATAAAGCCGCCGATTGTACTATTTATTTGCTTTTCTATGTTTGTGAAACTGTTTCTGTTTGTGTGCGATAAATAGTATTTTATCTTTATCTTACTTTTGTTTATTAAGCATACTTTCTGCATACCCGCAATCCGCAATACACAATTTAAAAGTGTTTTGCCAACTGTACCAAAGTAATTGTTTTAAAATTAGAACCTCAACAATTTCTGTAACGGATTCCATTTGAACGTTTTTAGAATTGAAAATGGCGGACCACAGCTGGACACATGAGCGGAAAATAATAACCAGGTTTTGCTTCGCCTCCGTACTGGTCCACTGTGGGTTGGTATGATCACACACATCTAGAATGTGCTAGTTTCCTCAAAATCTTTTATCATCACCGTAATAGCGATAATATTTTATTTTTTATTTATTTTATTCTTTAAACTAAAATTGCTGAACATCACAGTTATAATACTAATGTGCTAATAATTAATATACAATACATTGCACATAAATTCCAAAGAACTAATTGGTCACGCCAGGGTTAGAACCTTCATCTCCGTCCTGAGAAGTAGCCGCTTACCCGACTGAACTACCACCTCTTCAGATAGCTAATGTTTTATCAAAATATCTGAACAGACATTTTGTCTTTGAATTTTTCTACAGACCGCTACGGCCTTAAGAAATCCCTATTCATTCTTTGTAATCCTCCTTTCTGTGTGGGAAGCTCAAAGGACTCCATTTGTCACAATTTTTTTCTGTTTTCCGACGACCATCATTACAGAGTGACAGATCATAAAATATACATAAAATAAAACGGCCCCTTTTCGCTTCTGGGGGCGATAAAAATGGCTACGAGTATTTTTAAATGTTACTTATAGAAAAAATATCGCATAAGACCACCGGTTTTTTTTTGTTGTTGCTAACTTTAGTACCTAAATAAAAATAAAATCAAAGGGCTTAATATTCTTATCAACTATAATAACTACCATTCCTATAAGTACAAAAAACCTGTTCAATACTGCAGCACAACAGCAATAAAGCCATAACACACGAGTAATAATCACCAATCGCCTTTTCCCACCTACATACAAAGTTCTCATTTTACACGCGGAGGCAAGCCGTATATTAAAACAACATATTAAAATGAGAAAAAGTTGTTTAAAATCCATAATAGCGCAGTGAGGGTACCGCCACGCTCCACGCCACGCTTGCCGCGTTTTCCTAACGAATTAGTTTGTGCTTTGATCGCTCTGAAAACGCTGACGGCTTAACTGTGCTTCAAAGTCCTAACTGATCATGAATGAGGGTGATCAGATTAGATATGTATGGTGATTTATGGTCATTAGTCTGAAAAACATTTTAAAAAGTTATGTGTAGGTTACCTACATACATTATGAGCATAAAATGTGTGTATCAGGTTGATTGTTCGTGGATATTAAAAACGACTCAAGTATCTAGATGCTGTAAAATCATTCATGTAAAGAAGATTGTGTTGAAAAAATATGTCACGAGACAACAATCAAGTTGATAAAGCTGCGTAAAGAACGGGTTTCGTTGACCTTCATTGCTGCAATCTGCCCCTGTATTATGTATGATAAATATCCATCGTTGGGCGTTCGTTGGGCGTTCGTTGGGCCGGTCTGTACGCAGCTTAAGACCAATTCCAAAAACCTGTTGTAAAATTATTGCAGGTGCCAGTGACACCTATGAAGTATCTAAACAATATAGGTAAATTTCAGCGATGATCTGTTGGGAATATTGCTTTTTCGCGTGTTTTTGTTTGCTTTAACTAATGGTACCATGTTCCGTTATATTATGAACACAAATTGTACTATTTATATTTATGTACCACTCGTAAGTTGTGCTTTAGTCTATATGTAAATTAGATACTTTATACAAGGCAATTTTAAGCTTATCGCTGATACATAACATTTGTTTTATGAACTCTATGAATGGATATGGTTTTTTAGCACTATACAGTATTCAAGTTGGAATTTTACCAAACAGTGTACCTACTTAAGACGACCGAATGGCGTAGTGGTTAGTGACCCTGATTACTGAGCCGATGGTCCCGGGTTCAAATCCCGGCTGGGGCAGATATTTGTTTAAACACAGATATTTGTTCTCGGGTCTTGGATGTGCCCGTAAAATGGCAATAGGCCCGCCCCCTATTACATTGGGACTAACATAACACTCTGGCGAAAAGTGGGTGCAGCAATGCACCTCTGCCTACCCCGCAAGGGAGTACATTAAAGGCATGAGTGTGTGTTTTTTGTACCTACTTAATTGAGTAATCAGAGCAACTTTTGCCGTTGAACCGACCGACTCTGTAAACGTGAAAATAAAACTTGCTGGTCGTATTGTCTGCAAGAAGTACACTGATGAAATTCCACCCTTTATAGATCTCATCCTCTAGATTGAGATACAGTTGCAGTTTGATATTTTATGTTAGTTCCAATATAGGGACTCAAACCGGGTTGAATAATAAACCCAACCTCACTTTGCAGTAAACCCGTCTACCAGGCATCCATAACATGGAAGAGCATATTTTAAAGATCCCATCAGGCCGTACTTTGGCGCTTCGCCAGTGTTTGTACCAGGATTACAGCCAGTCGCAGCCAGTAGCCACCAAAAGGATAAATCAAACATTTATCGAGTTATTTCCACTTGATTTACTTTGGCCCGGATAAAAATGCTTAGTTTGGGCCTTTCGTTTTCGCGCTCAATTTAGTTTTTACAAATGTTTTGTAGAGTTTGAAATGTTTTTTTGTGCAAATAATTGTGTTAGTCATGTTTTCTAGTGGATTTATTGGGAACACATTGTTGGGAAATCTAGTTGATAAATTTGGTATCATAATCAGATAAGTCAGATATGTCTGCGGTTAAGTTTGTGGTCACCCTACTTACCCAAATATTCTCAATAAGTAGGTATAGATAGATGGAGGTTTGGCTGCTCTGGAATTTCATTACCCCATCTGGATCCCAGTAGACTGCGGATGCGGTGCGCCACTAACCATTTTACACTGCGGTGGATTCATGGAATCCTGGTACCCGAAACATGTGGTGGAAACTGAATAACGGTTATATTAGGTACTAGGGTCCGGCAACGCTAACTTTATAACAGAAACAAGTGACAACTCCTGATCTATCTTATTTCTGAAACGTGCGTCTTCTTCTTTTTTATTTATTTAGGGATACCATATTTGACCAGTTGCAAAGTTCACATTATCTAACATTCCTGTTACTGAGAAGGTGAGAAGTAATTACAATAAATAAAATTTAAGAGTAAATATAATTCGTCTAATTCCTGAAAGTCTCTAAGGATATTTTTCTATGTTTAAATATCTGATACACGACAGCGGCAGTGGTAGCTCTTATAATAAAATTATAACAAAGGGCCCACTGTATACTAAAACAAAAACATACTTTATTTTTATTTCACGTCACTGAAAACTTTTAAACTAAACGAGGCTTAGAGTGAAAAACTCCACAGTTTTTTTATATTCCCGATAGGGACCCAGAAAGCTGTAAAAACAGTTTTTAATTTAAAAGCGTTGTAGATACATAGGTAGGTAGGTACTTTACTTAATTTGCAATGTTGGTGACGAAGTGGGTCGCGGCTTAATTTATGAATTCTGCCCGTCGTAGCTCAGAATAATAACTTTCCGCGGTTATAATATCTTTGCCGCTTACGCTCGCTGGGCGAGTCCGTTTCAGTTCAGGAATCATCTGAAAATAAAAATAATAATTTATAGTTCTATACAATCTTAGTTAGTTAGTAAAATTACCTATAAGCATTAACTTATATATTACTAGCGTAAGGACAGGCCCAACCGTTCTAGAAAATGGCACCCTCGCGTTGGCCCTAAAATCTCATAAATCGGTCATAATTTGTATGAATTAGGGCCAGCGCGCAGGTGTCATTTTCTTTTGACAAAACGTTCTGACGGGCGTATCCTTTGCCTATAAGGCCTTGGTCTCCTATTTACGCCGTAGATCGCGTCCAGCGTCACGCCGTAGGCCGCGTCATGATGCTCACTATAGAAATGTACTGATGCGGTCTCCCTCACACGCCGACGTTGGCGCGTAGACATAATGAACATTGTGACGCGGCCTACGGCGGTGACACTTGACGCGACCTACGGAGTAAATAGGAGACCCGGGCCTAAGAGTTTTGATGACTTGGCAGTCTGACTTATGTTTTGGTGATGTTTTTCGGCCAGTGTCTTCATAGTTTACGAAGACGAAGTTTGTGTGATGTGACCTCCCACTTATTTTATTCTAAAATGATATTTTTTTAAATCCAATTTATTTAACGAATAAATTCCTAAAACCATCTTGCAACTTTGTTTTTAATATTAATTAGGTAGAACGTACAACAAGCCTTGACAAAAGTTTTTCTGAACCAATTATTTGTTATTTAGAAAATAATCAGATTTCGGGCAGCGGCAGGGCTCTTAAATGTACCTTTAACTTGTTTTCAACTTTTATTCCACGAAATGCTCGTTTTGAAATCATTACCAAGAAACTTTTTAACAAAAGCAAAACTTTTATTTATTTTCTATTTGTTTAATTTTAACGACATTTTTATAATTTGACATAATCTACTGTTTTTAATTTTTTATGTTTATACAATTAAAAACACAATCCTTTTTAATCGACCTAAAAAGATTGGTGAGATTAAAGGATAATTTAATCCGTTTGGTTTTGGGAAAAAAGTGAACATTGAAGTGTTGTTCGTGTAATACTGAAGTAACAAACAAACTAACTATACATAAACCTAAACTGGCAAACGTCCTACTAAACCTATAATAATATTTTTCATGCTACCTAACTAAGCGGCGAACAGTTTGCCTACTAGGAACGCAGTTCTAACATTACGGAAGCTAAAAAGAAACTACTTATAGCGATAAGTTACGATACCATACACTGCAATAGGTAGGTAAGCCGGCCTGGCCAGCAGGTGGCTATCATTTGGGATGCAGAAACAGTTTCAAAGGCGAGTGCGGCCCACGACAGAATAGTGAGCAGGCATTATGCAAACCGATGTTGCTAGTCTCTGTAGAGCAGGTGTACTTAACAGATCTGTCTCTACAGATAGATGTAAGAAGTTTTATCAATGACCGGGCAGAATGTATTCAATTTATCTAAGATATTATATTATGATGTATAATTTTATGTTCGTAATGCATTGGACTATTAAGGTAAGCGTCTACCTTTTGCCCTCGTACGCAACGGACGCATAGCATTCAGTATTCTTTGTATAAAAATTCACACAAGTGCGTCCACTTCATCAGCATTGCTGACGCCTTTTCACCATACATTTATTGCATCTGTTTGGGCCGATAGGTGGACGCTTACCTTACCTTTACGGGCTGTGAGCTTGTATTCTATGGTTGTTTAATGGCAACAAAATGGCCGCTATTCGTTCCAAAACCAACTGTCCGACACGAAATCAATCAAATCGCCCGCCTCCATTATTTGATTGTAATCAGCCACGCTATATTTGCCCTATGTTTAATTGGTGCGTGTTGTGTCGTTAGTGTTTGAAAAGCCAACGTCCATTTAATGTTATTATTAGGCTCAACATAATTGTACTACATTATACTATTATTTGTCTATAAAATTAATATTGTAATTATCTTGAATTGTACTAATTATAAAACATACAAATGTGCTTATACCTTATCCGTCTGCAATTTGACAGATCCATATAATTATATATCCGTACTTAGGATTATCGATTATTGAATGGGCGATGATGTTACGAATATTATTATAGCAGGTACTATAGATACAGCTTAATCCTTTGACCAAGGTCTACTAGTCTTTGTCACAGATTATGAAAGCTAACACGAAGATAAATAACCCAAACACAGTAAGGCAAGTCAAAATTTTATCTTATTGAAGTTTGAAATCAGCCAAGACTAACGTATCGATTGCATGATAAACCTCCTTCGTTAGCTTTTAGTTGAGGAATTTGAGGAATTTTCCAGATGAAATTCCAACGTGTAGTAATTTTTATTTGTCTACTTTTTTCTCATTGGCGCGTGTCACTCGTTCACGCGGTGCGCAGAAGATTAAGGAGTTAGTGGCGAAGCTGAGCGAGGAAAACGGCTATCCTTCGAAGAGCCAATAACTCTTAGAGATAATGTCCCCCTAGTACTATCGGAGAGACTTGGTAGTAATTCAATCGTTTTCAATAAGAGTTCAACTGATTTATAAAAACAAATGCTGGATAAATAACACCAACTTCATAAAATATAAATAAATACATTTTGTA
This sequence comes from Plutella xylostella, assembly GCF_932276165.1. Classification (NCBI taxonomy): domain Eukaryota; kingdom Metazoa; phylum Arthropoda; class Insecta; order Lepidoptera; family Plutellidae; genus Plutella; species Plutella xylostella. The sequence continues at coordinate 6,205,309 of NC_064000.1, read as the reverse complement.
ATTACATAATAGGTCATGAGACGTATTGCCGTTTTGGAATGAGTACATTGAAGGAAGGGTACACAATACACATCTAGACACTTATGTACCTGTAAGTATATACGTATAAGTTTCGTAATTTCGTTTCTGTTTGTGTACATAATAATATAAAGAATATTCCATCTAGAACCTTAATGTGCAGGTTTCCAACGCTTGAATTTATTAAATTTAACTCCTTACATAAGTACAGATATAACCCTCTATCATAAAGACTTTAAATTGCCTTCCTCGGGCTCGCAAATGTTTGTCACTTCAACATAAGTACCGGCAATAATAAATGTTATCTCGGGCCTCTTAAAAAGAACAAACTTTATAGGTATCTAAGCCTTTCATTCATAGCTCCTGCTTTTCACTTGTAGGTGAAAAGACAACCTATGATTTTAGTTTCTAAATAAGTTACGTTACGTTTCTGGGCTAGGTAGTAAAAGTATAGTTTTCTGACACTGATAACATTTATTCAGATCATGTACAACATGCGTTAGGTAAATTTGATTACTAATCATTGCAGTTACCTGTGCTAACTAGAAAACTTATAAAAACGTAACATTTTCATAAGCGGTTTTTCCAAAAGCGACAATGCAATGTTTACTGTACTAGTTAAAATAACATAGTAATTAAAATCAAAAAGAATTATTTTAAAACACCTAAAAGTGAATTCTTGGTTCTATGTACTAGACTAGATCATTGTTCCGCTCTAAGCTATATAAAGCACACACTTTGTGAACGACATCGACTTCAGACACTTTAAAGACACTTCAGGTTCAAATGGGCACTTTAAGATGATTTCTTTACCACCTCACATAGCTTATGAAGACAGTAAATCTATCCATTTACGAGAGCTGAGTTAGTGTATATTTTGAAGGATTTTGGTTAGCCACCTGGTCCATAAGGCGGTACTCATTCTGCCCACACGACCGCACGTAGATGCGTTTTATGTCTGGTGTGCGTGAGATATTTTAAATTTAAGTTCTTTTTAGTTTTTAGAAAAAAATATTAATTTAATTTTTCTCTATGACCCAATTAAAGGAATACATAGACTTAGCAATCCACCCTGTATACACACTGAGATACTCACAAGCAACGTTCGTAGGTAATTTTTTGTAAAAAAATATACATTAATGAACACCAAAATAAACGCTTCAGAATTACAAGAAACTGCGGCATTATAAGTAAATCAATTGGAAAGACTTACCAAAGTGTATTTAATGTAATTTCCGACAAGCCCGTTTCACATTGAACGTTATAAAACGCCGTGTATTTCACAGACGAACGACCCAATAAATATTTACGAGTGCTATTAAAGATTTTTCCTATAATTTATTTGATGTCGTAAACAGGTTATTTGGTCCCCGGCTCAGTAAATACCTGAGTTGGATTCCGTCCTGGGCCCCAGTAGCACTCGCTTTATTGGATTTTAAATTGTCAATTGTTGGCAATACTTTTCACGGATTTGGAATGAAAATAGAAAAGTTGAACTTAAAAATGACTGGTAACATTTAATACCAACATTCATACTAAAATGCGAAGGTTATAGACAAAGCTATTAAAATATAGGTAGGTACATGTAATTATAATGCACATTTATATAATATATTCAATTTTGCTTCTACCTCATTACCAATATTTGCATGGATATATTCAATTTTGGTACCTTATTATCAATGCATAAATAAACGAACCTTTATATAGGGTAAAACTGCCAGTTATTGGCCATCGCTAGTTACTGGCCACTATAAACTTAAAAATCATAAAATAAGGAATGAAGCATCACCTGCCATCTGTGTTTTTTAATAGAACTTTGTTATCTAACTGACTTTGATTTTAGTACAATTTTTTGCCACTATGAAAAAAAGCGCCATACTATGCCGCCTTTTTCTGACAGTTGGCGGTCGGACTTCCGCGTGTACGCTTCAGAGTAACGTATTTCTTAACGAAACACATTTCTTCAAAATTGACATTATTGGTGATTGAACGCAATTTAAGTGATTTCTTTAGCATATTTGTATGGTCTTAATGGTAAGTTTTATTAATATATTATAGTTTCATGCAATTACCTTTGGGAAGGTGAGTTTTTGGAGGTGGCCAATAATTGAATCAATATATTGCAAATTTTCTGTTACTGGCCGCCTATGCCAATAACTAAATAAAAATGCAAGTACTCTTTTTAGATGAAAATCGACTGTTTTCACAATATTTATAAGTTGTAGTATCGTGTGGCAAAATATCACGCACTTTTATCAATAAAATTCAGTTACTGGCATAGGTGGCCAGTATTTAGTGGTGAAGTGGCCAATATCCGACCGATGTATTTTGTTACAGTGCGCAAACCATCAGCAACGGGATGCCACCTAAATGAAGACAGAATTCTTCAGATGACTTAAATAAAGCCTTCAAATTCATAAAAGACAAGACAAGACATAAGACAATAGAAAGTAGTTTTCATAAATTCAACAATATTTTATTGAAGGATATCGATCGACGAACCGTCTTGCCCAAAAGCTCGACGAGTTTCAGTCCCCAGAGCAAGCTGGGTTTCGAAAAGACTTTAGTACAATAGATCTACACAGCAAGGCAGATTATACAGAAGACCGAAGAGTATAATCAGCCTCTGTGTCTAGCCTTTGAGGACTTTGAGAAAGCTTTCGTCTCCATCGAGACGGGCAGTTTTGGACTCCTTGGAGAGATGCTAAATCGACTGTCGCTATATCGGGGTGTTGAGGTGTCTATACAATGCTGCTACTATGACTGTCCAAGTACAGGACCACAAGAAAAGACCTATCCAAAGGCAACGAGGAGTGAGACAGGGAGATGTGATAACTGAAGACCGATGCATTAGAATATGTCTTTAAGACGTTGGACTAGAACGGACACATGTCACACCTCCGCTGCGCAGACAACATCGTCAATATGGCAGAATGTCTGCCGGAACTCAGCTGGATGCTAAGTGGCCTAAATGCTGCTTCCCAACCTGTAGGCATACTAGGCATCCCTCAAAGCCTGAAGATAAAAGTCTAGTCAACCACTGCATCCTGCACGGTGATGACGTATGGTGCAGACTGGTGCACTGATTTAAAGTGCACATGCTATGGAGAGAGCTATATGCTTGGGGTTGCTCTGATAGATCGTATCAGAAATAGGGTTATCTGTCAAAGAACTAAGGTTACCGACATGACATATAGCTGTCAAAATGTGCTTAGATAAAATGGCAGTCGTATCTCCCGATTCTGCCGAAGAACCGATAACCGTTGGGTTAGACGAGCTCTCGTATAGAGACCACGAACAGGCAAAAGCAACGTGGGACGCCCTCCTGCCCGCTGGACCGACGATCTTAGGCGGGTAGCTGGTAGTGGCTGGATGAGGAAGGCCGATGACGAGGACCGAGTGTTATGTTTGGGAGAGGCCTATGTCCAGCAGTGGATGAGTATTGGCTGATGATGATTCTATGACGATGAATAAAATACGCACGTACAGCGTCGGTAGATCTTGCTTTGCTTGATTGGTTGTATGTAAAGTACGCAGTAACGGTGTTTATTAAGTAATTATATAATTATGTATACAAAAAACATGTAATTGTAAATGTTATATTTCCAGTATTTTATTCTTAGAAAGTTGATGGTTTTTTTTTTATTTTTGAAGTTTAGCCGTGGTTAATATTAGGTATTCTGCAACTGATTTTAGTAAAGTTTTTATTAAAGGAGACAACAATAATTTCTATTTTTAGAGGTTTAAAGCTTTTTTATAAAATTATTTTCTGTGGCCAATAACCAGCCTATGGATGGCCGGTAAGTGATTTTTTTGGCCAATAACTGCAATTTTACACAGATTTGCAATAACATATATTTTTTTATTGGTTATAGTTTTCTAAATATATTATTGATTTACTGCGAGGCAAAAGTAGCATTTCTAGATTACATTCATACACCATCTGTCAATTTTGGTTTAACCTGTATGAAATAATTCAGCTTTGAAGTGGCCAATCCGCTTAGTTGGCCAATAACTGGCAGTTTTACCCTACCTACTCTGAGCCAGAATTTATTCAAAAATAATTTATTATACAGGCGAAACCGCATAGGGCCCAAAAGGGACCCCGAATATGTAATGAGTAGTGTAAATATTAAATGAATTACTTACCAAAGCAATATTAGCTTTTTTTATACGGCAGCAAAAAATCTTTTGATCCATGAGGAAATCATAAATAGCTACATGTTATACCTATGTATATTTTGTTGTTGTTGTTGTTGTTGCTGTTCCTATGGCACCCCAGAGGTGCAGAGGGTCTCCACTAACGTCCGCCACTTCCGCCTATCTTCGGCTGTACTTTTGGCCTCGCTCCAGCTTAGTCCAGCGGCTCGCAGCTCGTTTTCGACGCTTCGGCGCCATGTCTGGACAGGGCGTCCACGGGAGCGCTTGCCATTTGGTGGCCTCCAGTCAAATGCTACGTTTGCGGCATTTGTAGCTCCTCTTCGTACAGTGTGCCCAATCCATCTCCACTTTCGCTTCGCAATTTCCTTGCCGATGGGAGATTGTCGGCACAGCTTCCACAGATCTTCGTTACGTATTGTCTTCGGCCAGAAAACGCGCAGGATCGATCTTAGGGACTTATTGACGAACACTTGCAGTTTGTTCGTCAGCCCTTTCGTCACTCTCCACGTTTCGCAACCAAAGAGCAATACGGACTTCACGATGGAGTCGAAGAGGGAGATTTTTATCCGCCTTGTGAGCACATTCGAGTCCCAAACAGGTTTGAGCTGGGCAAACGCAGCCTTCGCCTTCTTGATCCTGCTCTCTATATCCTCATCTGCTCCTCCCTGACGGGTGACCGTGCTTCCGAGGTAAGTGAATGTATCGACCGAGTCCAAGCGTTGGTTATCGAGAATTAAGGCGTCCGAGGTTTTAGCCTTGATACGCATATCGACTGTTTTGCGTCGGTTTATTCGCAGACCCATTACTCTGGCTTCCTCCTGCAGGTGTACGAGTTTCTCTTGTAATAGGTCGAGAGTTGGCGAAATCAACACTATGTCGTCCGCGTAGTCTAGGTCCTCTAAGACACCTGAAGCCCAGCTTATGCCTCTCGGGATAGCAACCACGTTCCTCATCACATCGTCAAGGAGAATAACAAATAGGAGCGGTGACAGGAGACATCCCTGCTTGACGCCAGCTGAAATGTGTATTGGGGCCCCAAGCTCTTTTTCATGTACGACCCTACATGTACTGCCCTCGTATAGCGAGCGTATAACTTGGATGATGCAGGCTGGTATGCCTCTGCGTTGTAGACTTGACCACAACGCGGTCCACTTCACGGTGTCGAAGGCTTTTTCGAAGTCTACAAAGGCCAGAAATAGCTCCGACTGCCATTCGACACATTGCTCAATATATAATGTATATTTTGTACTCATGTGTTATTCTGATTGTATTGTATTATTGTGAGACCTGCGGTGAGTTTTAATCCTGAAGCAATGAATTCTTTAGAAATAAGGAATTTAAATACAATAATTTTAACACATGCTCTTATCTTTACCGTAAAGGAAAGCATAATGTGGAAATCTGCATATCTAGATTTTAGTGATGTAACGTAAAAATGCATGGGACTCATTCAATAACGGCGATACGGCTCGCGACCTATCGTGAGTAACAATGTACAAAGAATAGCTGATAGCTTCCTTGCAAGTCGCAATCGTCCGACTCTTCGGGGATTACCTACATTCGTATATAATCTACTATCAAAACACCTTATAAAAATCACATTAAAACATAGCGACAGTGTGTTGAGTTGTTGACTGAAGGCAGTTCACCCGGAAACGGCAATCGAGCAACGGCGATTAAATATTAATATCTGATTGGCTGGGCAGTGGCGCATTACGGCCACCGCATCGGCCAGGCGTGACGTCACTTCATGCGACCTGCAACTCTTTGTTGTGACGATTGAGATAATGCAATTAGTGGAATTGGTCAGATTTCGAATTTATAAGTAACGGGCAATTAAAAGGTTCCACTTTGAAAAGCAAAAATTTACTCCTAAACAGAAAAGGCTAGCTTAATGACAGTTTCTGCAACATTAAAGTACATTTAATAGAGCATCAAGATATTACCTACTAAAAACGGTATTATTTTGTTAAAACTTTAAATTAAACGTGTGAAAAACTTGGGGTCGTTTGGTGTCGGCATTTTGTGAGTGGAACTATTTCATTGCCCGTGAGTGTAGTTGAACAATCGACAAGCAATTTTATTTACATGAATGAAGGGGTAATAGAGGTGATTGGAAGTGACTTTATGCCTTGGATCTAAGGTCAATCTATATGTCAATGGGTCAATCCGATATTTTCCATTGTACCCCAATAACGTGGCATAAGCGCTCTGAGCATACTTAATTATGATTTTGTTTATGATAGACGGATGTTTCCGCAAAAATGTTATGTTTCTTTCAAATATGTACGTACAATTTCTAAATCAAATCAAACACACGCTAAATCTTTTGTGGAAACAATACCGTATACTTTCTCTTCCATATGTTTAAATTTCCTACTTCCACTAGAAGAGAGCATTACGTCATTAATAACAGCTTTCATTCGTTTAAGTGGTCTTATACGTTGTGTATCTGTGTGTTGCAGGCGACGCGTTCGTGTACCGCGACGGCTGGGGCGGCATCAGCCTCATGTTCGCCTCCAACCAGACCACCAGGACGCTCATGGCCAACACCACCTTCGTGAGTATTACTTGTATACTCATCATCATCATCATCATTGTATATATAAAAGAAGAAAGTGACTGGGCATCAACGGACAGCCCAAACGGCTCAAATTCAATCATGAAACTTGGCACGTAAGTTCCTAGGTACTCGTAGTGTAAGTGAGCACTAAGAAAGGATATTCAGAAACTCCACCCCTAAATGGTTAAAATAGGGGATGAAAGTTTTTAAGGCGAAGCAAAGCTCGCGGGAACAGCTAGTTAATAAATAAATAATAAATATGTGGGGACAACTCACACACGGCCATCCGATGAACCTGTGATATGGATGTCGGACAGCCGATATATGTACACAAAAACGTAGATTAGATACATATTAAATTGATAAACGACCACCAGACACAAAGCAAACACAAATACTCATCACACAAATGTTATGCCTGGGCGGGATTCGAACCCGCGGCCACAAGCTTTGGAAGCAGCTTCACTACCATCGTTATTATCAACAGCAGTCATCCACTGCTGGAAATAGGCTTTTTCCAAGGAGCGCCGGAGAAGCCTGCTGGGTCTTTCTCTTCCAGTCACTAACGGCTACAGTTAAGGTCGTCTTGGAGAGCATTAAACCATTAAGTGCATGTTTAGCTGATGTAACTCTAAAAGAGATACTTAGCTAATATTACTTTCACTAGATTGCATCACTGAATTGATGTAAATAGCAAATGCAAAACACGCGCATATAAAATTTTTCATTTTGAAATCCCACCTCTCTCTGTACATAAATGGAATCATCAAACACAACCCAGCAACTAAATCATAAAACAGTTTATAATAAACTTGTTGGTACCAGGGTGACATACAAAAGGCGGAGTTGTGCTAGGAAACTGAAACAAAACAAATGAACTTCGCTGTCGGGTGGTACTAGGTGTTCATAACATAATCAAACAGAAAGTTCCCGTGTCTATGCACCGGCACTTTCGTCATAATTGCTGAGAGAACTCTTTGGTTTGTATTCGCTTCTTGTTTAACTTGTGTGCTAAAGGAGAATTCGGTTTGCTAAGTATAATGAAAAGGTAGACATGGTGTACCTATCGTACCAACGGCAACGTCTGCAGTGGTATGAATACCATGAAATACAAATGTACCTCATAACAAAAAATAACTATTAACTCGGGTTGTTACTAGAGATCCATAAGTAGCATAATTTTTTTTTTTTTGGATCGCATCATTTTTCTCCGACCTTTAGCAAACTACTACGCGGCTACGACGTAGCTCGTAGCCCGTAGCTCATAGCTCGTAGCGCTACGAATACCCTTCTATTCGTTACTGGTAACGATACCGTTGATAGACTTGTGTATTCGCGTGTATGATTAGATTGATTGGAAACGACTGAACCGGGTAAAATGAGTTTTTTATGGAGGTACTATCTACGCTCGTATTACGTGTTATATCTACGTTGACAGAGCTACGCTGCCACGGATTTTCATATTTTCTTATTATTTTATGGGGTTAAACAAACGACAAAATGTTCCCTATTACCATATCATACAGTCACGTACACTTCTTCTTCATAAATTTAAGAGCCTTGCTCTTGTCGTTGTAGTTCCCACCACCGCGGTCTGTGACAAGATTCAGATAACTAAAAAATAACAAAAATAGTTCCCATGAACAAATGACAACAAAGCATTTGGAGCTTGTCTTTACCACACCGGACCAATAGCGACCAACCGACATGATGAACGTATGTCGCTTGCACGCCTTAGAAATTTCACTTACACCTTCAAGCTGACCACCTAAGGCTGTTTTTAATTGTTATCGTGCGGATTTCAACAAGCACGCATGACACCCGCAAGTGTTATTTTCATACAACTAGGTATTTAATGTAATGCGTGGAATACGCACGCGGGTCGCGGGAAAATGGCGTGCGATCCTGCATGCTTGATCAAATTCGCAACATAATATGTTGCTAAAGTGACACTATTAAATTGAATATTTCCTTGAAAAAAGGGATTAGATCCTTAATTAAAAATATAATTTAAATTTTAGTATACTTTAGAATAAAATTCTCAATTTACAGCTAACGAGCCATAATTTTACATTACATCCATACGAGTAAACACACAGTCAAAATCTTTAAATGTCCTGCACAATTTGCATTTTTGGCTTAGTGACGGTATTGGAATAAGGGTGCGATATTTAAAACACGATAAAATATGCCTTTTGTAACAAGTGTTGTCATTCGCAGAGGGTCCTGGAGCCAGCCTCATTCTGGCTGTCAGCCGACCGGCGCTTTCTGCTGCTGGCGCAGGGGGTCCAGAGGCTGCACCGCTACTCCTACCTGGCGCGGTACACCGTCTACGATATACTCACCACGTAAGTTTTGGGGGCTGGTTTAATCTTATTGTGTATAAGGCGGTTTTTAACAGCATACGGATTTCATCTCGCACGCGGGATGGTTCGCCATTCTCCTGCGTCTCGCGTGCATATTCCACGCGTTACAGTGAATACTTGTATGAACGCGTGCGAGGCAATCCCGCGTGAGTGATCAAATCCGCATAATATTAAAAATAGCTTTAAGATCTAAAGTTCCTCGTCAGTAATATCTGATCTTTAAAATCCCATCTTTGTTTGTACCATTTCCCATCGATCGCGTTCATTGTTGTAGAATATATCCCCCTTATTCATAAAAAAGTTAATAAGGGGGTTAGACTGTAATTTTAGGCTTTGTATACTTTCAATCTCGAGACACTTACAAGATTTTCAGCTCACATCTTTTTTTACAAGCGGCATTATTGACCCTTTTTAGCCCTTGAAGCTTATAATATGTATTTCACTCAGTAGTATTTACATAACAAAAGTATGAGTGACATCTAAACAAACTAGACACTTTATATAACACCATAAAAGCCGAGCCTTCAGGCGTGCAGTGTTACCGAGATCAAACTGTCTCACCAGGATACCAGGACTGTATAGATAGTGATCAGACATGACAAGTGAGCGGCGGGTGCTCTCCGTCAACCTGCCACATGCAAAGCTCTGATCCCCTGGTGGTTGACAGCTTGACAGCTGACACAATATATTATCTGGCTGGGCTGAAGGTTTTAGGAAGTAAAAAAGGTACTTCGCGATCTATAAAAAGTTAGGTACTGGAAAGAAACGTAAAAAGTAAGTTACAAAGGGAAGTATCTAATTACAGTTCATGAAATTTATTAATGTAAGTTACACTTATGTATGTTTAATTATGACAGTGGCGGCAAGCATTAGTATGTGTATGATTCCAGTAAATAAGCAAGTACAAACATTATCAAACCACATATTCCGCTACTGCGAAAATACCAGGAACACATAAGACCGCAAGAAGTGGTTGAATCTACAGGTAGCTTCTAGACAGCAGTGAGGCTAGTCCAGTATGTACCAACCGCATAAAATTAATCACTGTCCAGCCCGTACGAGTTCCAAGCATTTCACCAGGAAATTGGACAATTTTCGCTGTCTCTGCGAGATTAATTTCCGGGAAATTGTATTGCTTTGCTGTCCGTCCGTCCCGCTTTATGTTTTAAAATTTAATTTCACGGCCCCGTACGGCTGTTACACAAGCTGTTTGTAAACAGTGCGAGGTATGTTTGCTGTTTAACGTGATTTTAAGTGTCGAATGTCGAGAATATCTCGGGCTGAGTCAGCTGGGTTGCATTTCCTAACGCGCTTTGCATTTGTTTTCATGTTAACCAAAGTTTTATCATGTGTGCCTGTTACACATCTTCATAAATTGTCCCCCGTTAGCGATTATGTAATTTCTCCGACCATTCAGGAAAAAACTCCTCGATCCTGCCATCTCCGTTTCTTAATAATTCACTATAATTGTGATTATCATCATTAAGATTAAGAAACCTTTGCCAGTTACAGATAAAATCGGACATAATTTCGTCATTTAAATATAACGGGGAAAAAGGATAAAGTATTTTATCCATTCGTCAAAGTCACCGTCCGTCGAACAGATTAACTCGGCTAAACACTTTAGGATTGTGCAAATTATGTGATTACTTGCTCCACTGAATTCCATTTAAACTTCAGATTTTACGATTACTTTGGAAGTGGAAGGTGTTATATTTTCAGGCTGAATAATTAATGTTGTAGCTTTGGTGTTATTGTAAAGAGAATAATTAAATTTGAATTAACTGTGTACAGTGTAAAGTTATACGACCAATTATTAATATGATCTTCATAACAGAACTCGGCTGTAAATCCATACTGATAAACTAAAAAGCTTATTACCACTGTGAGTTTAAATAAAACTATTGTAAACCGAAAGGATATGACTCATGAGTTCACACGCGCACAGAAGTAGTGCCCTTAGGCTCGCATAAGGTTATAAAGGGCAATGGCCATTTTTGGCTGAGCTTAGCGACCGTGCTTTATAAAGCTAGTGTGTTACACCAACTTGCTAAAACTAGCAATAAACACCCACCTTTCTCCCGCAGTGAATCCTACCCCCTAACCCCGCTGCCCGACGAGGTCGGCGGCGGCGTGGCCACCGAAGGCCCTCTCCTCCAATACGCCGCCTGGACTCCTAAAGGCCACGGGCTGGTGACAGTGCAGCACAACGACATCTACTACCGGCCCGCGCCGCGCTCCTCCACCGGCTACCGCGTCACCGACACCGGCGCGCCCGCCCGCGTCTACAACGGCGTGCCCGACTGGCTCTATGAAGGTGGGTTCCTAACCTCCTGTATGTGTGTCTGTGTATCTGTTTGTGGAAGCGTAGCTCCCAAACGGCTGGACCGATTTTCAATCGGGTTTTTGCGGGTCGTAGGTAAAGTTACCCCGCGTGTTATAAGCCATATTTTATCAAAATCAGTTTCGCATTGTTTTAAGCCATACTTATTTTGTTAAAATCTGTTTAGCAGTGTCTCATAGGTAATGTTACCCCGAGTGTTTTAAGTCACATTTTAACAAAATCAGTTTAGCATTGTTTCATAGCTAATGTTACCCCGAGTGTTTTAAGCCATATTTCATCAAAATCAGTTTAGCATTGTTTCATAGCAGACGACTGAATGGCGTAGTGGTTAGTGACCCTGACTGCTATGCCGAAGGTCCCGGGTTCGATTCCCGGCTCGGGCAAATATTTGTTTAAAGACAGATATTTGTTTTTGGGTTTCGTAAATTGCGAAACCCGTTATAAGGCTCTGGATATAAGCCTCCTAGTCTGCGGCGGTGGTCCAGTAGCCACAGTGGGGCGGGGGCGGCTGGTGCCGGCAGCACAACGACATCTACTACCGGCCCGCGCCGCGCTCCTCCACCGGCTACCGCGTCACCGACACCGGCGCGCCCGCCCGCGTCTACAACGGCGTGCCCGACTGGCTCTATGAAGGTGGGTTCTTAACCTCCAATGTCTGTGTGTCTGTGTATCTGTTTGTGGTAGCGTAGCTCCCAAACAGATGAACCGATTTTCGATTTTGTTTTTTTGTATCGTAGGTAATGTTACCCCGAGTGTTTTAAGCTGTATTTCATCAAAATCGGTTTAGCATTGTCTCATAGGTCCTTACCTATGAGACAACGCTAAATTACCGCGAGTGTTTTTAGCCATATTTTATCAAAATCGGCTTAGCCATTCAAAAGTTGTGCGACTTTTACGGTTAAAATCCGGGGTTTTCTAGAAAGAGGTTAGTTTACTAAGAAACTTGTAAATAGCGAAACCAGTACTATAAACCCTGGACATAGGCCTCCTAGTCCTTGGCGGTGGTCCAGTAGCCCCAGTGGGGCGGGGGCAGCTGGTGCCGGCAGCACAACGACATCTACTACCGGCCCGCGCCGCGCTCCTCCACCGGCTACCGCGTCACCGACACCGGCGCGCCCGCCCGCGTCTACAACGGCGTGCCCGACTGGCTCTATCGGTGGGTTCTTAACCCTTGAGGAAAAAGAGGGGTGTTTTGAGTTTAACGTGTCTGTGTCTGTATCTGTCTGCGGTAGCGTAGCTCCCAAACGGCTATACCGATTTTTAGGTCATAAGCTTATAGATAATGTTACCGCGATTGTTTATAGCCATATTTTATCAAAATCGGTTCAGCCGTTCGAAAGTAAATACGTCTTTTAGTGTTGAATTTCGGGGAATTTTAACGTTGGTTAAGATGAGGGAATATCAGATCGTATATAATAGCCACTGCTAGAAATAGGAAGGACTACCGGACTGGCTGTATGAAGGTGAGTTCTGAGATAATTTAGAAGGAGATGAGGGAGTATCACAGCTACCTCCTATTTCTAAACTCTCTCAATTCTCAATCATTTATTGCATCCATAAGTTTTACAGGTCATGTCTTTCAAATGTTGTCTGGTAGAGATGGCTATAACCAATAAGGCTGACTTTTCTACATTTTTCCGTATCGTATCTTAATAACTGCTGGACTTAAGAAGGAGGTTGTTCCAAAATAAATTACTTTTGACTAGCTGAATTTTCTTGCTAACTCATTTCTATGTAACAAAATATATAGGAAACAAAATCACTGGCTTTCACAGAACCTAATGAAGTGAGTCTTACAAAATAACTGAGTTACCCGGAGAACATTTTCTGGTAGGAGCTTTGGGGCCATGGAATGAGCGAGGAAAATGTACTCCTTAAATTAATGCCACAATTTTATATGAAAAGGTATTTTAATATAATAATAATTATTATTATTGTTTCATCCATTCAAATGTTATTAGTTTTTCTATGTATCGGTTTTGATCTTGGTTCAGCATACCAATGTCTATAATTTTTTCACATAATATTTTTTTTACAATTCATATAATTCCTTAACGCCGCACCCCTGGCCTTAAATTCCAAAAACATTCTTTACCACTTTACCGGGAGGTGCGGAGACTATTAAGATAAGATTTCCGTCTGCCCGAATTAAAAGTACCAGCTTCATACTCGTAAACGAAAATTGTCACTCCCCGCCCACCTTGGGACGTGAATTCCTCCCGGAACACTTTAACAGGCTTTCGCCGCACTCCTGCCGCCCTGGTACCTGGTAGTCGTCATTAAAAAGGTCGAATTAAGGAAATCTAAAGCATTTATCATTTCCAACGATAAAAGTTGAGTTAAATGAAGCCGTTGAGTACAGAAGGTCTCTGTCGGGTGGTGTCTGTTTAAAAAGTAATTTATTTGGATCTTGATATTTTTAATGGATTTCGTCTGATTCCACGCTAATGGCTGAAAGTTGGCTTTAACCGACTTGAACAATATTTTTTGTTGAGTAATGCCCTGGAAGCCTGAAAGTGATCTAAGTATTGGGGGTCGAAGGGCACCTAAGCGCGATGAGATGGGTCAGCGGGTCGAAATCTGAAACTAATAGAGATTGAGTGATATTTTTTTCAGGCAATTTGTATTTACCGTCACTTGCTACTGGATTTAATATTAGTAATTGCAATATATTATGCGTACGTTATTTAACTATATTATAGTTAGGTATTAATGTTTATACTCGTTTAATAAAATTATAATATCAATTATATTTATAAGTACCTTATATTCTAAAGTTACATAATATATCATATCATATCATAATACGAGTATATCTATAGTATTTAGAGCTTACTAAACATAAAATTATTCATGCGAAAATGTTCTCTATGATTTATAACTTGTATACGTGACAGATCTGATGGCCAAATCGGGATAGGGGAGACCGGGGCAAGATGAAGTTCGGGGCAGAACGGGAAGTGAGCTTGTGAGCTCGTATAGTAATCGTGTTCGGAGCGGGGATAGTGCCATTTGGAAGATCTTTGCTCTCCGCTAGTGCGTCCAAGCAGAGAAAATAGGTTAGCACTCGTTTTTGCGTTTCAGAGAGAAACAAATGATATTGCAAGTATTCTTACGCGATATTTGTTTCGAAAACTGACATGCAGACACGTAATTACCTGTGTTAATGTATTATTTTAATCCTGAGCTTATTATAGGAGTCCAAAACATTAAATACAAACCAGATTTATTCGCCGGTTAAGTTTGAGAATAGAATTATTTCATCTTTTTACCTACGTGTGGATTGGGGCAAAATTAACGGGGCATAATGGGATACTATCCCATACTATATAATATACATACTATAATAGAAAAAAAATAAAGAAACCTGGAAAAGGGACAGCAAAGAAGATGAAAAAGACAACTGACAAGGAAAACCTGCAGAAAAAGCATCAAACCAAAAGGTACAAAAAAGAAACAAAATCGGAAGATAGTTCACCCCAAGAAGAGGATGACTGTGCTTTCATCTATTGTGGGTACTTATATACTCTGATTCAACCGAAGGTTGGCTTATCTGCGGCGTCTGCCACGGTCGGGCGCTCATGTGCTGGAGTAGATGAGGAGGACGAAGTGGCACACATTTGTCTACCTGATTAAAAAGCGTACTCGTTTTGCCCCACAGCGATTCCCATCTTACCCCAGTCATGGGGCAAAACGGGAAATTTGCCGAGTTTATGTTTTCATTATTTGCCCAAAAAAGTTCTGTGATTTTGCATGCTACAACGTTTAATTATAATAGAGAAATGTATAATGGTTACCTCTTATGTTTAAGAATGTTACTAAAGAGCTAAATTTTCCTTGTATAACGAGTTTTGTCTTAGCTATCTCATCTTGCCCCGGTCTCCCCTATAGTACGTATACGTACGGAACCCTAAGACGGTCAGATCCGTTCATTTTTAACTTACAATTTTATTGAAAAGAAGCAATCTGTCAGTATTCCATTAGAATATTGAAAAGGGATTTTTCATTCAGGCAAATATCTTTTGTTATTATTTTCAAGATTCCGGTCTTTTGAAAAGGAACTGACCCTTTACTTTTGTCTGCAAAACGATAGCTGACTGGGCATTGAAGTAATTTAATATTCTACTTGGTTTTTTCAATCGATGGTTTATTATTCCTTCGTTCTGCTATCTAATGGATTCCGATTTATAAAGGCGTTTGAGGAGCTGTCACTTTAAACGATAAGACCAAATTTTCATTTGAACCAAAGTTTTTCAGAATCATGAGTTAACTCACCTACTTTCAGCCCACAATATAGCACTTTTACAAAAGTTAGTATAGTTAAGAAGAAAAAGTGGATTGAACAATTTAGCAGTTATTTTTGCATTCCAGTGTACATAAACTCTGCCCGACCCACAGAACAGGAGCCACGGAAGCAGAAGGATTCGCTTCTGACCCATTTTTCTTGTGACTGCACCGCGCCTTATTGAAAACGATCAGGGGGTCACTTTAGCTTGCGAAAAACGAACTGTCGAACCGCTGTCTGCTGCGCTAACGACAAATGTATCTCGTTGCAATAAGCCCGCCGATTACATGACAATAGCTTAGTTTATTAGGGTTTGTAAAGGTAGAATACAGAATAACCCTTCTGTTACGTTTGTGTTAAGGCCGATAACTGAACGGAGGTTGACTTTTCCCGGTTTACTGAAATCGCAGAACATAGAGATGGCTTGAACTACACTCAGTAGCAATGAAAATGTTCCAATTACAAAATTTTTACACCAAAATAACCCTTTTATTAATATTTAGGAATATATTTTGAATTGTAAACGAGCGACAGTTTCGGAAGTGTTTTTTATGATTAATTTTCCTATAAACTCATATTTAACTTATCATTTTATAAAGCAAAAAATTATCAACTCCTACGAAAACTTTTAGCTGTAGGCAGAATTTATAATAAGTTGCTTTTAAATTGAGATAGATGGCGGTTTCGGGGCTATTAACGTTGTAATCTCTCGAGAACAGCAGAATTTCATGAAGTTTCAATTTCTCTTATTAATAAAACATTATCAATCAGTGCCTTTGCCTTTATACACTGAAATTCATCAGAAGATTTCACGATTTGATTTAGTTCTACATTTTTGTACCGTATTTATTTTCAGAATTCGCTCTCATGTACGGTTAGCAACGTATCTTTTGTGTGTGTGGTGTGGAGTGTGGACCGTCATCGTATATTTTTTTGTGAGCATTACTCATTTCTCTTGTTGAAAAGTCAGCCATGCGAAGTGAGCGCTGTTTCCTTTTTTGCCTAAATTTATGGGTTAGTATGATCTGGGACAAACAACAAAAAATATGAAAAGTACTGAAAATATACAATGTAATAATTTTGTTGCACCCAGCTGTTTTATGTTATACGTTGCATATCGTAATATTCAATGGTTTGACACCTTAAAATACTTCGGACATGATGGCCAAATATTATCTACATTAAAATTTTAAAATCTCTTAACTACTAACGTAACCACGAAAAATATTAGTACCCTGCATTTAATTGTTTTATATTGTGACTGTTTTGCCGACAGTACTTACCTTTTATACAATTTAGCATCGTAATGGGAAAGGCGCAAGTGTAATGAAGCTTGCTACTCGTTGTATTTCATATTATTTTTGTGAACCGAAAAATTGAAATTATTTTCTTCTCATACCTACCTTGTCTTGTAGGTATAAATATGGTATAAATAAAGATAAGCTACAGGGTACATTTTTGTAAGCGCACTTCTCGAAGGGAGATAGGCACGACATACTGAATAACTTTTATGATATCAATATATTATGATACCAACTCTGAAATCGTCAATAAAAATAAAAAAAATAACTACAGAACGTCTCTCGTCTCTGTCTTATCATCCTATCTCTATATCTCTATGTACTCCCACAATATAAACTCAATGCTCCCACCCTATTTCAATTTCCATATAAATGAGACGCGATGTTTTCGGCGGGAAAAGAAGGTAAAGGAAAGACGTAAATTAAGTGATGACAACCGGATATCCGGTGCAGATTACCCAGCCGGAAGCTCTTGATTGATTGCCACTTGCGTGCACTACTGCTGTCCTAGTACATTTGTAACGTTGCGGAGCAATTAACGCGAACAGGATAATGTAGTGGGACGCCCCTCGATTCACTGGATCGATGGCTGCTGCTTGTGATCAGATGAAGAGGCTCCGGGGTCAGGCCTATGTCCTGCAGGAGCCTTTTTTTATGATGTTGATCAACCACTTACTGTTATTATTCGAAGAGTTAGTTATTTCACCATGAGAGCTAGCCATAGAACAACGCGGACTCGGGTGTACCCTCGGGACCGTCATAGCAATCTTTCTTGATACAAAAAAGTCTGCCAATTTTTGCGGGGGGAAATTTTACCGTTTACCATGATTATGTCTCATGGGACATATCATTATGAGTTTTAATTCCCAGCAATAAGGGTTACGTGAAGTGACATTTAATAATGAACACAGTGTCTTCATTTTTCTTGCCAATGGATGTAACAATTATCGATAAGTGTTATCGATGAATTCGAGGACATGGGTTAGAAATACTAATTTAAAATTAATTAGGTATAGTTAAATTTAATTAGGAATGATTAATACACGAAGTCACCCACTTTTCGCTGTACATTTATACTCACGTGATAGGTCGCGAGCCGTATCGCCTTTTTTGAATGAGTACAATGCACAGAAGTTGTCCTGTAAGTGGGCAACCCGACGGTCAGATGCTTTGAAGCCGCCCCTTCGGGCGGCCTCTGACTCTGACTAGGCTTAACGACTGCAGCCGAAGCAACCGGGACCCACGGCTTGACGTCCCGTCCGAAGCACGGAAGCGTCCAGAAAAGAACCATTTGAAATCGGTAACTCATGTTGTACCTACCATGGCTGACCGTGTCAGTTGTTGCTTAACCTCAGTGATCAGTTACTATTACTGAATCCAATTCGACTACGGACGCTTATTTTATTTTTATTTTATTTTATTTTATTTAGAAAACCAACAGCGTTTTACATTGTTTACTTAACATAACATATTACTTATGATAAGGCTAATTATAGGTTTCCCTGGAATACATTAAGATGTAAAGGTGCACATTTTACTTAAAAAGTACTTAAAATCTACTGATCAAAGAGCAATAATAAAAAGCAAGCAATAACTTATTTTGTAGGTAGGAAATTATAAATATATATAAAAAATAGATATGGATGTAAATATATAATAGAAACTTAACTAAAAATAACGAAAATAGTTATATACATATATAAATACTATATACATAAATACTATATTACACACATATATATACATATACTAAGAATATATACAAAATTATATCATATCAATAAAAGCATAACAAATTAAAAATACATAGGGTAACGTAACGTACCTAGGGACATTTTCGACTACCCCAACTTTGAATGAAGCTATCGCAGCGTACAACTAAGGTATTAATGTGAAATTTTGTTTATTCGGTAGGATATATAATCTATTATCACTAGTATTTGTGCTAAAGCTTTAGTGTGGCCAGATTTTATTAAATTAAGATAAAAGTAAAAAGGCTTGTTTTGACCCAAGGTACGTTACACGTTTGTACCTTGGGACACTGTTTCCTATAGCTTTGTACTATGGAAAATGCAAACTTCTAAATAACGCCTTATATCTCTGTTCTTATTGATTTACTGCATCTCTCTTCTGTCTAGTTTCACTCTGGCACTAATAAGAACAGAGATATAAGGCGTTATTTAGATGTTTGCATTTTCCATAGTACAAAGCCATAGGAAACAGTGTCCCAAGGTACAAATTTAATCGTGTCCCAAGGTACAAAAAAGCAATATTTAACCAAAACTTAAATAACTTTATTTTTAATTAATAGGAATCTTTCAGATAATTGCCATGTCATAAAATTAAATAACTGAAAAGTTATACGTGACATCCATGTCTTTATTTTGAGCATGCTTCAATGAGATAAAGCAACACAAAAAACTATACAAAAGCTACTTTTGACTCCAAAAAACTTCATATTGTCTTCAACACACACTCGATTCTGGTATGATCACGAGACTCACTAGTTCTACCAAGCGAGTAAAATACTATACCTAGGGTAGAATTTTAATGTGTTTATTTAGCCGGTTTTTAAAATACAATCAATGTCCCGAGGTACAAGCGTCCCAAGGTACGTTACGTTACCCTACATTAAGAGAGTGATTGATAAAATAAACTGTAAAAGCATGAAGTCAGCGGAAAAACCATGAAAAATAATATCTAAGGTGAACTATACATTTGCACATACAATAATATATAAGTGACTACTTTTAAAAACAAACTAAAAGACAATAACGCCATGACTGCAGCAACAAACCAAATACTGTAACTTTAGTAACATAACAAAACGCTAAGACATGCTCGTGAGATTGGTGATGTGATGTTTGAATACTGCTTTGTTATGTATAAATAGGTCAATATCTTTATATTTCTTATTGTAAGTGCGTGCAATGCGGACCAGCGTGGCATTGGCGGCATAGTTAGTAGAGCGGTAGGACGCATGCAGCAGGGGCGTGACGCGAGTGCGGCGACGCGGCGCGCACAGCGACACCCGCGCCAGCAGCCCGGGGCAGTCCACGCGGCCGCGCAGGATGTCATACAGGAGACACATGTCGAGCACGGTGCGTCTGTCCTTTAAGTTCATCAAGCCATATTCACGACAACCACTCTCATAAGAGCCCGGAGAGTTCCGGAAACGATAATTCAGATGGTTGACAAATTTCTTTTGAACACGTTCAATCTGATCTTTGTAACATTGGTAGTCAGGTGACCATACAGGGCTCGCATATTCTAAAATGCTGCGCACGTAAGAGCAATACACCGTTTTAAGGGATGAAATATTTTTGAAATGGGCACAAGCACGTAATGTGAACCCTAAAGAGCGGTATGCTTTTTGAGTAATATAAGTAACGTGGTCTGACATAGACATCTTAGCATCTAAATGAACCCCCAAGTCACGAATAAGACTGCATCTCTGCACATCTGTCCCGTTAAAATTATATGTAAAAGTTAAGGGTTTTATTTTACGGGTAAATGATATACACATACATTTGCTAGCATTGACTGTAATATTGTTAGATGAATAATAAGTGCAGAGGTTGTTCAAATCGTTTTGAATATTAACACAATCCGTGTGATTCCTAACTTTACAGAATATTTTCTTGTCATCTGCGTACAACAAGTGTTCAGAGAAGTTAAAGCAATTACCTATGTCAAACAAGTACGCGTTGTAAAGTAGGGGACCCAGATGCGAGCCCTGAGGAACACCTGTAGGTATCCCAACAAAGTCTGATCTAAACCCACCAACCACTACCGCTTGCGAGCGATTTTCAAGATATGACGCAACCCAACTATGACCTTTTTTGTCGATTAATACATATCTACATACCGGTACATCACTATTGCATTTTTTTCACATTGGTTGCTAGGAAACAGCTAATAACAATAAACCATGACCAAATCTGTGATCAAATCCGGAATCCGGATATTCTATGAATTGAAGCTGTCATTTTAGTATGTAAACAAATCATTTTCTATGAAACTAACGCATTGCCAACTAGATTGAGTCTAGTGAAAATTGAGACTGCAACTAGTTTTTATAAATCGGTGGGCCTTTCTGGCCTACTACCCCGCCAGAGGGGAACGTCTGCCTATTTCGTCTCCAGACCAGAGCTAGCAGCCTAGCACAAGTAGGGCTCATTAAACCTACGTAATAAACAGAAGTTCTAAAATTCAAGTCGGTCTGCTTACTATAAAAACGAATGCACATATTATAATATATTAGGATATTAGTAGAAAATTTTAAATAGGTATCCGATTATCGTCGACAAAATGAATTCTCATTAATCAGACCCAAAAAACTATTATTTTAATGATATCTCATTCACTACACAGTACTACACACGTTCTAAGTACATATGTTTGTCTATATTCTCACCAAAGCATTGTCCTTATTCGTGGCGTGTTTTCAGAATATCTTCAGGAGAGTGCCTGACATTTTCTTGAAACGGTTTGTAGAGCAAAAAATTGCTACAATAATGGTTCTTTATATTCTTAGACGAGTCTGAATTTCTCCCGTGTTTAATGCCAAAATGGGTAGATGTGCTTTGTTCCATAGCAACTACACTCAAGGGCAATGAAAAGGTTCCACTGAGAAAATCACCAAATTACTCCTAAACGGAAAAGGCTAGCCAATGTAAAATTAATGACTCTTTCTGCAACATTGAAGTACATTTAACAGAGCAACAAGATATTACCAACTAAAAACGATGATATTTTGTCCAACATTTGAATGGACAACATTTCATTTTCTTTACCCTATATTTTTTTTAGTTATTCGGAAAGTTTATAGAAAATTAGTGGACCCGTATTTTTTTATTTTGTTTATACATAAATTTTTACATGTTATTTTTAACTTTAAAGTTAATTATTTTAAAACCGGAAGTGACGTCACATATTAGGCTCAATTTTTATTTTTGTTTATTGCCTGAGTCTCGAAAAAAAACATAAATGACACTGACAAGTGACATTTAAACTTTGTTTACATGCCAACCAACAAATGGGTCATTTTCAAATGACCTTGATATTTCTAATGATGGAAAGTAGGTACTTATCATGTAAAAACATAAGCAGAAGCATTTTTTCAGCTGTGTAGGCGGTGGCATGCTCTGGGACATATTATATAGAGGTCATCTCTTAATAATAAATAAAAAAAAATACTTAGAAAGTGTCAGAACAGAATTAATGGAAATTACCCAAATAAACAACAACGTCACGATAAAACGTCAACGTCAATCAAAAATGAAAGTGACAGTTACTTTGTTTTTAAATCTATAGGCTTTGATCATCAAAATGCATCGCACCTGATGCATGACGTCATCAGCACTTTTTTACTATTTTATGATTTTCTCGAAAATGATACATCCAAAAAATACAAAAACATTTTATTTGTGGCCTTTAGAGCTAAATCTCGAAATGGTTTTCGATTTATAGCAGCTTTAGTTTTTTGAAATGTTGTCCATTAAATCTTTTAAAAAAGTGGGGTGAAATCAAGCTAACTCATTGAAGCCAATGATAACAGTAAGTGGTTGATCAACATCAAAAATAGTTCCTTACAGAACATAGGCCTGTACCAATAGCCTCTTCATTTAATCACTAGCAGCTGCCATCGATTCAGTGAAACGGTCTTAATCTGACGAAATCTCCTTTACAAAATATCCAGTATTGTATAGGTACTAAGTAACGAAATTCTCTCGCAAACTCAGCACAACTAAACTAACTAAAAATAATAATTAAAAAAATTAAAAAACCGACTTCAAAAAACCACTAAAATGTAAGAAATAATATAAGGTTTACACAAATTCTACTCGTATGAGACAGTACAAATATACCTAAGCAGGAACTGTTCTTTTTTGATGTTGGTGCGGTGACAAAGTAATCTGAAGAAATATGGCACCAACTTCAAAAAAGAACAGTTCCTGCTTAGGTATATTTGTACTGTCTCATACGAGTAGAATTTGTGTAAACCTTATATTATTTCTTACATTTTAGTGGTTTTTTGAAGTCGGTTTTTTAATTTTTTTAATTATTATTTTATTTAATAGTTTTTAGTTTATTTGTAATAATTTTCAATCAAAAGTAAGGTGCAAATGATACCAAAATGTCCTACTAATCAATACGAATCATTCAAGCCTAAACACGAAGTAGTTGCTATATACCGTTGAGGAGTTCCCCTGACTGCCTTCCGTTTCCATCATCAGATCAGCTCATGGTCACCATCATATTTTTTTGTTATAAGAACTATATTTTACGTTCTTAATTTCATTAGAATCGGTTAATATGTGCCCAAAATTGAAATTCATACCCTGTTTTTACCCCTTTACCCACCCTTGGGGGTGAGATAAAATTCTGAAAAAAAATGGGACCACCTGGAAGCTCAACCCAATACAACAAAAAAAGAATTTACAAAATCGGTTCATAAACGGCGGAGTAATCGGTGAACATACATAAAAAAATATATAAAAAAAAAAAAAAAGATCCCGACGAATTGAGAACCTCCTCCTTTTTTTGAAGTCGGTTAAAAATAAACATTACACGGTGTCAACGACCAGCTATAAACAAGATATAGGTTACAGCTGCATTCGCAATGTGTATTGTATTATTAGATCTGTCACATGTAGGATGTAGGCAACGCTATACAGGGTGTTTGTTTGACATCGGGTTGCAACTTTTTTGTGGGCTTCCAGTGGTATCCTGCAAATTGCAACTGAATCACTGGTTAGGTGTATGTGATTTGGTGGTGATTACATCCAATCGCCATGCAATTGAACTTTATTCCATTTAGCAGACTTAAGACTCTGCAGGGGCTCTATCGCGAAGTCAAAACGAAATAACATTTACGAAGTAATAAGGGCCAAATTCAATACAATTTGAATCCGGAAATCTATAGACGATACGGAGCAAGATCTTTATTTACCCAATATCTGCCAAAACTAATAATTTAGCAGGTATGAGGTTTTGACATAAAAATAAAAGTACCATTTGTTACACATCATAACGTTTTTTCTTTTACTTAAATCAAACATGGTTATGTAAATATTTAGATACACAATTTCAATTACACAGGCGATGATAAAAATAAATCAAAAACATATCGTAAAAGGTTTTCGCCAAAAATCCATTAGTTATATCTCTTATAAACGAATCCTTTTGAAATCCCTTTTTTAGCAGTATGACGACTTATTCTGCTACTTATTCTGGTTTCACGGGTTGTTTTTGCGTGCTACTCAAAAAATGTACATAAGCAAAAAGAGATACGCTGCCAGCATTCACCAGCCTTTATGTTTTGCCATTTCCATAAGACACAGATTATTATTATTATTATAGCTTATTACTTTCAAGTGCACGATGTCCGAAAACGCATCAGCCTGTATCTTCATTGGCACGCGTGCGCAGTGCGTCATTGCACGAGATGCAATATCCTGAGAGATCACTCTATCTTAACAAAAACGAATCTTCAGACCGCTGCGGTGCTAACCTCGACTCAATCTGAACTACCACAAAAAACGGTAAACACTGTTTAACAACGGCCGACATCCAACACTATCATCCAACCACTATCTATCTATCTATCACTACCGGCAGCGTGTCTAGGATCGTCAGTCCAGCGGTCTGGAGTCTACATCTGCCTATTGAGAACGTCAATAAATGTGATTTATTATTCAATTATAATTATGGACATGCCGGATGGGCCCATACAGCTACAGAATTCACACGAAAATTTACAAATCAAAATACTAACCTTAATTTAAGTTTTACTATAATGTAATTTAGGCGGGCTTCCACGGATGAAGTGATTTGAAAACAATTTGGTGTTGGAATTACTGATGTTTATCCAGTATTCCTGGAAACCTGGGCTACATAAATGCTAATCTGATAAATGGAGAGATAAAACAGGTATTTATCTGTCTGGTACATCGAATTTAATACACATTGCTATTGTAAAAGCTTGTGTTACTAATAATAAGCTCGTACGGTGAGCGTATGAATTCGTATATTCAATACTGATTCTACTGTATTTGCAAAATATAAAACTATTATACATGTATAACCTAAGCTTCCTATATTCCCATGATCCATGTCACGTGGCAGAGAAGGTATTCAGAATTTCACTTTTTCACAATGAAGGTATTCAGAAACTTTGTTGGTCACGTGACTTTTTACTATGGAGAATCAATATTTTTTTGCCAATTTTCAAAACTGGTAGAACTCAAGTTGTTCCCCGAATACCCCGTTTCGTCTTAGCATAACAGTTTAACACCCTATACATTTTACAACTAGCGCCCTCTAACTGCACTTCCACCGCCACTCAAAAACATCTTCTTTCTCCACAGAGGAGATCTTCAAGTCGCGGACGGCGCTGTGGATGTCTCCTGACGGGCACATGGTTCTGTACGCGACGTTCAACGACACACTGGTGCACGAGCAGCGGCTGCCCTGGTACGGACCCGCGCTGCACTCCGACGACCCCGCGCAGGTGAGAAGAGTAATCAAAATGGCCGCCGTCTTCTTAGACCAATAGCGTTTGAGTAGCCTAGTGCACAACAAAATGGCGGGCGTCTAAACGACGCTTTAAAACAAAATGGTGTCGCTTGGTTTTGACAGCACCCGTCATGTTTTTTTAGTCATACAGCATCAATAACGTTTCTATTACGGGTAGGATGAATTTTATTAAGAAAGGTATCGAGGTAAATGGCTGCAGTCGAATTAACGGTGGCTGTGTAGCACAGTTAATAGCGGCAGAGTATAGTAGCGCACAAAAAAATGGCGTCTAAACGACGCTTTAAAACAAAATGGTGTCGCTTGGTTTTGACAGCTCGGCTGTCCAATTTCAAAACACAGTAAGCGCCAACTTTTAAAAAAAACGGGTCTTTGATTTATACATTATTTTAGGCGATTCCGCACATTCCTGCATTGTCAGAATATCAAAAAACGGCTTAGAAACGAAAATAAAATTTCTAAAAACCTAGTAACTCCACCCTGCGAAATCAAAAATGCCACGAAAACCATTTTAAAACACAGTAAGAGCCACCAACCATTTTAAAACACAGTAAGTGAAAATGACTTACTAGGTTTTAAAATTGTCAATGGCGCTTACTAGGTTTTGAAATGGTCAGCAAAGGTCTATTTTTGCCCGTTAATTTTAGTAAGTCACAAATGGCATACATTATTACAAACACTTTTTTCGAAAAAATATCAGATATTTCAGAACCTGTATCTTTGAACCAATGAGACCTAGAGAAGTGAATTAAAAGTAGAACATAAGGAAATTTTGTCTTCTTTATAAAAGCCATAGAGACCTTTCTCGTCAGAACCTTTCTACTAGCCCTATTTTGCATAAACCAAAAAAAACTCAAACATTGTAAACTAATTTTAGCTCAAACTTTAGGAAATATTGTCTAATTTAAGGCAGCCATAAATAATGTTTGTGTCAGACATGCCTTCTTAATATGGCGATTTGGTTCATTTAGATAAAACTTAAAAATATGCCGGTATTTCAGCTATTACTTAGTGCGGTCGTGTAAAAGTGCTGCAAAATTTGATTTATATTATGTGAAGGATCCAAAACATATAAAAAAACAAAAAACATATAAATTATTACGTTATTATTGCAATTTCAATATACTTTACTTGTCTTAAATTACACAATAATGGCTCTTACTAGGTTATAAAATGGTCAGTGAGGGCGGTTTTAGGGTGAGAAAACCATTTAAAACCTAGTTAGTGTTTTCTTTTGTGCATTACAGCAACAATATTAGTCATATTTAAATGAAATAGTATTGTATGTAAAGCCTAGGTTCTGCCGGTTCTTTTAAGCTTACATTCGTTTAGATATGTATCATAGTTTTACCAGGGCATTGAAATGAAGGGACAAAAACGTTTTTTGGCTCTCCTGAACATTTTGTCTCTTGGCTGTTACTGTGTTTTACGGTACGGACCCGCGCTGCACTCCGACGACCCCGCGCAGGTGACTACACGCTACAGAACACTATACTCTCAAGACAGAACACTATTCTCTCTACCTACACGCTAAAAGGGTGATGACGAGGGAAAACAAACTGGCCGCGGTTTTCACAGAACGAGGGAATGACAAAATGGCTGGCGTCTTCATCAACCAATAGTGGCCGAGAAGAGTAGCGCACAAAAAAATGGCGTCTCAACCACGCTTTAAAACAAAATGGCGTCGCTTGTTTTTGACTCACTCTGCCATGTTTATTAAATCGTTGCATATAAAAATCATGCAGCTTCAATATCGTTTCTTTCACGTATAGGAAGAATTAAGAAAGGTATCAAAATTTCTTAGCAATAGGGGAATGTGGGGTAAGACCGGGAGGCTAAGGAAAATAATTAATAAAAAATCAAAATTAAGGAGTTTTTATCAACTTCATTAAAATTTGCTTACTATGCCTTATAATTAACAGTCTTGCTCAAAAAAATCTATGTTTAAACTATTCTAATTAATAATAATAATGTTTTTCTAAATCTTAACTTTTTACGGTTTTACCCCATGCCTGGTCCAAAACCGGGTATACCATTATTCTATACCCGACTTTGCCCCTAACACCGGTAACCGGACAGAACTCATCCAGTTCTTCCAGTTCCCATCCCGTACAGCCTTCATGTGCCCATATTTTGCACTTCAGGCATTGAACCCAAGCATCGCTTCTTTACGTATTGCCATAAATCTCTGTGCAATAAATGCACATGTCGTCACTTCGTCAGTAATTTTTTGCTTTTTTGGTTTTACTTTATCGATCTTAACACGTTCACGGACAATCCGTCGAGGGCCGTAATTAAGTATCCTTGTAATATGACTACGCGCCTGTGGCCGTCCAACTTCTATTGATTGAAACGGACGAACCGTCAACAGCCGTATCATTTCCGTATTCTTAACAGGAGATGCATGATTTAGTGTCGTATTGTGCTAATTCATTTGTTTCTAGGTGTCATAACAAAGAACTTGTCGGGGTTTCTTTTGCACACACATAAGTGAACTTTATAGTGACATACCGCCTGTCGCCGTAACCGTTACAAATAAAAATAACCTTCCAGAAGTTAGTGTCACGGCGCGCGCGTCGCGGAAATGTTGTGTAGAACGGGTGGTAGTCTGGTAATTTTTGTGGCAAATTACGAGGTAAATTAATAATAAATCGATAAATATTATACTGTTTTGCATATAGGATACCTACCTATTCGTTTCAAATACTATAATTACTTAAATAATTATATAAACAGGAACTAGAAAATTTTAGCTTTTGTCGATGAACCCCTTTGTTTAATCTTACTATATCAGCCTGTATTTATTGTAAATAGCATGCTAAAACTGGAACTTTGTATCTGAAAAACGTCCAAACCTATTTGAAAATGAAACGGTCCTTGAAAAAAACTGACGGCTGCCGCCTGTAGCCGTAGATGTCACTATACGCATTGTTGGATATGCATGATGTGGCGGACCGCTTGTAGACGATACCGTCTATGGCCGTAACTGTCACATTACGTAAATAAAATATGTTGAGATACGGCAATACGTTTCAAGGCGGAACGATAAAATGTATGGGATTTTTAGGTGTCATATCAAAATATTTTCCAACCATCAATTGTCCGTGAACGTGTTAAATTCCGGAAGATTTGTCTTGTTATTGTTTGTGATGTTATTTTGTTCGATTTCCGATTTGTACGGTGATGAAGTAATAATAACAATTTTTCAAAATAATTAAACACTTAGTCACAAAGGTGACCTCTTAGCTTAAATGAAATATATTTTATATGCAATACCTAGTCAAAGTTTTAAATTCTCTTTGTAGGTAAGTGATACATAATATTTTTCTGTCCTTGGATTAATTGATCGTATTACCTCCATGTAGATATTATTAAAAGTTTATATAAATACGATTATTGGTTATTTTAACCCACAAAAGCCCAGATCAAAACTTCTTATCATGGAGAAGCTCCCAAGTAGGTTTTGCAGGAATTAATTTAATTTATCCTAACATCACAGCTCACAAATTTATTTTGTACTAGCCTTAGCCATCGACCTTCGGTTCCCTTCAAAAGGTTATGAATGGTCGTGCGAATTCTGGGAACAATTAATGATAGTCTATTTACCGCTCTCAACGATCAAACTAGGTATTTATTCTCAACCAAAAATACATAAGTAGGTATGAATAAATGAAATTTACGACGTGAAAGAATGTTATGACAAGAATGTTTTTTATTCACATGCAGTTGTTTTTAAAGTTAACGTTGGCTGCCAGTCTCTCTCTCTGTTATGAAAACCACTCCATTTCCGAGTCGGGTCAAAGTCGCCTATTTTTGGCGGGAACGAGTCAAGGGCAGCGCATGTAGGGAACTTTTGTTATTCTATATTTGAATTTGAATGCAAACTTTACATTTTTATTTCGAAACAGCGGCAGCGCTCTTTTGTTTTTTTCATGACGGCCAGCACTATTTTCACTTTGAATGGATTTTTAAATAGTTAGTCTTAATTTTTATGAATAAACCTATTTTCTTCTATTCAATAAAATCTCACCATCATCATCATCGGTCAATAATCATCCATTGCTGGACATAGGCCTCTCCCAAGGAGCGCCACAACACTCGGTCCTCGGCCTTCCTCATCCAACCACTACCGGCTATCAGTAATTGTATTAAACCAAATATCTTGGGTATAGATGCATTTCAATTACATTCTCAAGACAAGTAAAGTACAAGGATTTTGCTTATACATTAAATTTTATAAATATTCAGAGTAATAACCATTATGACGTCATCATCCTTTTCTGTTACAGTCGTACCCGGCAATCAGGAGTATAAGGTACCCGAAGCCAGGCACCAACAACCCGACCATCGCGCTGACAGTCGCTGACATCGCGGACCCGAAGCACATCCGCACCCGCCACCTCACGCCGCCCAAGACCATCGTCGAGGAAGGGTGAGTTGAGCTCTGTAGACGTTATGCGCGCCTGGTACTTTTGGAACAAAAATCTAACCTTAAGGCGGTTACTACAAAAATTTTGACAGCGTTTAACAGATGTTCAGCGATGGTGTATAAATTATCGTTTAGAACGAACGTAAACATTTTAGTACAGTTTTTTTTGACATAATACAGTATTGAGCATTATGAGTAACGACTGAGCATAACCAATAACTTTATTGGATACATAACGATTCAGAGTTGGTCTCATAATTTAAAACTTGAACTACTTTTGGAAAGTTTACTGTGAAATGCTATCCAGTTCCCAGGATGATGGGTAAATAAAATATTGATTGAAGCCATTTGAAGGCTTTCATCGGATTTACTGCATAGTAAATTCCTCGGCTACCCATCACTTATCATAAAAATGATATCATTCCGTGTATACTACTGAATTTTATGCATGCAAAGCACTAAAATATGAACCTTAAAAATATTACGAGGGTTAACTACCGAATCCAAAGTAATGAATAATGATGGAGGTTTTATTCTCTTGTTCTGCCCCAGACTGCCCATCTGTTAAAGCGTTTAGGTCGCCAAAAGATTTTGTAGTCTGGAAATTCTAGCATAAGTTTTCACTTATGTTATAATACTTACGAGTATTTAAGTATCATTAAATCGTGAGTAAATAGTATTTTGCATACTTTTACGTTATACGTAGTCATATCATATATTTCTATTCTATTCCATTCTGGTAGGGGGTGAAGTTCCTGTACGTGGCTCTCTCGAGTGGAACCTTTGTACATATCCCCATTAGGGTGGAGCGTCATTGTATGAAGAAAAAAAAAGTTCGTTGGATCGATTGTGAATACCTGCGGAAAGTTGCATTAGGTTGAATTATACCTAATTATATATTTTTTAAATATTTTTTTTATAGTTTTCAGTCCCCTACCTCAGCTCAAAGTTTGAGTAGTTTTGGTAAAATTGGTACATCTTTGAATATTGAAAGAACGTAACGACAATTAACATCTTGGAAATATTTTACCGTAAATATAACAATAAAACATTAATTTTGTAAACCTAAACCTTTTTTAAAAAATAACATATAATTATAATCATAAACAATAGCAAAAAAAGGAGGAAAATCATGGAAATTTCGTAAGTTATTCATTAGTATTTTTGTAGACCTTAAAGTCCTGCATTGCAATGCAGGACTTTGATCCAACCAGGTCGCTCAATTGGCTATCGCTGGCAGCCTGTAGGATTGGAGGAGATGTTATTTGTGATTCACTCCATACGATCAGTATAATGGGCCTCAAAGTTTAACTTTGGTACTTTATATATTCTTATCCCTGGTTTCGAGTTCTTCCTGGTCGCGATAATTCGTTTTAATCCCAATTCCCTTATATGTGGTCTTTTCTTTACATAAAACCATACTGGAGCATACACTTTCACAACATATTCTGCGAGTTTAATTAACTCTGGTGAAGGGTTTGGTGTGGCGACATAGAGTCGTAAGATTCTATTAGGGTTTGTTAACCAACGTGAATGGGGCCATTTTTCCAGGACTTCTATGGCATAAATCCTGAGGACATGAACCACTGCCGACTGCTTCACTCATTTACTTCTGATCTGTACTTAGAGTATTTTCAGTTTCAGTCGGTGAAAGAGGCACGCACGTTAGATGGAATAGGAGCAAACGCCGTGACAGACAGATTTTAACAGTTTTCCAAAGCTTTTCCTATTACGCCAGAATATAGTTGAGGGCCACTGGTAGCTCCATCTTACTTAATCAACAAATACCGAAGGGGCATTGCGTTCGCGTGCAGTTGGCAAATGAACCATTGTAGTGGTCCACCTAACTTTAATTGGATCAATCGAATTACGCCACTTTTTCAGCCAGTGTTTGTAGCTGTACCGTCACACTCACACCCGACAACTTGGTGAAATCAATGGAACTCTTAGTAATATACGAATGCATAGAATCAGCTATAACTTTTCCTGTACCACACAACGTAGTTAAATGGCCTAAGAACAGTGATTCTGGCTCCACTATTAAGGATGTGCTCTAATGTAACAATCGTTTTGTGAAAAGGTTTACCTCACTTTTGAATCACTAGCGTCTTGTCCTTTCGGCCATCGAGTCCACTAACTTCAGAAGAATACTCTTGCCTTTGAATGTCATCACGCACTCGTTTTCTAGCTCTTCTAAATTTGCTTCGATCTACGACGTTTTCTGTATGTTCTGAAGTAATCAGACCGACATCTTGTAGTACTGCAGTTGCAACTGCTGCTGCCGATCGATCCGAGATGCCATATCGGTCACAAACTGTGGCTATGGTAGGCAGAGATATGGGTCGATTACACCTAACGAGTGCAATGGCGAGTCAGTGTCCTCGGCCGAGCACCCGATCACTTGCTAGCCGTTCATTGGTCGAGGATTGGCCGAGGATACTGTCCCACCACTGTACTCGTTAGATGTAATCCCCAATAGTCTATTTGTCTGATACGGTATTGGTAGTTTTGGCGCACCATCGAGAGTTTTAGATGTACTGGGTTCAGGTTAAATTAATTTCTGGAAGAGATCGCTTTTAGCGATAAGGTCGCCCTTATTGTATTATAGATTTTAAGTCTTAAATGTTATTTACGTGTTTATGTACAATAAAGTTATACCTACTAATTCCGAATGGCTGCAAATTCGAGAAGGCGTTAAAGAAGAAGTTTGATTTTTTTATTGTAATTTTTCGTCCCTTTGACGTCACATACATTATTATTTTTTATTACGTTTATCTATAAATGTATCTATTATATAATGACAATAGTAAAAACAATAAAGATAAGTCGAAAAAAATAATAAAAGTAACGTAGTTTTTTTTTAAGTTATATATTTAAAATAGGACGATTCAATGATTTTTTCAAATATTCAAGAGGCGGTATGGGACTAAAAGTAGGTACCAATATTTTTTTTATTATTTTTTCCCCGTAGATAAGACGGTATTGCAACTTTCTAGTGCTATTCAGTAAGTGATATGTAAAAAAAAATATTACGCTCCACCCTAATCCCCATATCATATATTAATATAGTATATTCTGCTTCATGTTGTATGCATAAAATTTTAAGGTAATTCCCGCTTTATTAAGTAAACAACAGAACATTTTAACCGCAGAATATTCCGCATTGAATCGTAAAACACGGGTAAGCCCTCAGATTTGCGACCATCGCCGCGCCGCTCACTCACAAAATCTCCGCCATTATTAAACGTAACGTATAATCCTGAGAAATGCCCAGAATTCCCGGTTTATCTTCTCTCCGAGACGTAAGCCTTCCACTGCAGGAGGGTTGCTTTAGCTTGGGAAATAACTAAGGCCCGGGTCTCCTATTTACGCCGCAGGTCGCGTCCAGCGTCACGCCGTAGGCCGTGTCACAATGCTCACTACATCTACGCGCTAACGTCGGCGTGTGAGGGAGACCGCATCAGTACATTTCTATAGTGAGCATCGTGACGCGGCCTACGGCGTGACGCTGGACGCGACCTACGGCGTAAATAGGAGACCAAGGCCTAACGAACGAGACCTGTCATGCTGCGTTCCCAGTGGGCACTGTTAGCCCGATACTAGGCTCGTGTAACGCTACAAATTGTGTACCTAGTCCTAAGTACCCAGAGTGACTAACCAACGGTGCATATTCGACATACGTAGCCGACATGACGGCGGTAAATCAGTCGGCTTCTAACAGTTTTCTTACGGGGAACACACACACAGAACTAATACTACGAGATAGAGTCGCGGTAAGCACAGCTGGGATTTTTCAAAACTTAGTTTTTCCGAGCGATGAACGCAGGCGCCCAGGTAGACCTAGGCGGAGATGGCGGGACGACCTGGACAGATTTTTGCCGGATTGGCGTCAGGTAGTCGACAGCAGAGACGTGTGGAATAAACATGGGGAGGCCTTTGACCAGCAGTGGGACACTGAATTGGCTAGATAAAAAAAAAGTTTTTCATAAGCTTGAGTGACCCCAGTGCGGGCGAAATACGGATATATTTGGTCAACGACGTCACAAAGTTTTATGACCGTATATTGCATTTACAGTTGCACCAAAATGAGCTTATTTCGTGTGTTGGCCGGGCTAATAGTAGTATGCTAATTTCTGCTTTCATTACCCAAACTTAGTTGGAGCTTTTCGTTTAAACTTTCTACATTTACGTTTTAAAGTAGAGGACATTAGCGTAAATATGTATAAGTCCATTTATATCTACCTTCGTTATATAAACTTTGCTTATTGTTATAACTCATGGTACGTTAAATACAATACAGGTTATTTAAAAATACCTGAAGGAGGATAAATAGTTAGATAAAGTTTTTACTTAGTTATTGTCTTATATACGTACTTATATACTGTGTAGGTACTTTTATTTATGGCTACAGCGACACAAGCAAAGGTGCAAAAACGTGTGTCAGTGTATTATGCATGAAATAACTCACTCTGCCAAGAACCAACGTTGGAAATAGATGCCCAAGTTGTGAATACATCAGCCGGCAACCTTTCGATTGAATGCCTCCGACGCAGTTGGAATCTGTAATTTATTACTTCTGATTTGTAGTGCGGAAGTATCGAGTGTCAGTGGGAATACAGTTTTTAGGAACTTCTTCCTTGTATCTTTCGTGGAGAGATTTTTGTTCGTCTTTTTTCTTTGTTTTTTATGACTGTGTATTCTTATAGAGATGTTATTGTTTAATTATACAACATCCAACATTATAATCAAAACGCGAACTTTGAAGTCAAACTTAACCAATACTGAAATTGAACAGGCTTGCCACGCTATATTTACCTACTTGTAACATAGTTATTTTCATATATGTTAATATCGCACACGGTCGGGTTTAACCATTGACAAAGATTTGTGTTTGGTGGAGGCTTCCTTCTCACTCACCAACCGATCCTGGCAGAATACCAGCGCTATGAATATTTACTAATAATAATAGCGTTATGCTGAGTCAGAACCCTTTTGCTAACGACACCTACCTACACATGAAAACTTTCCGTGTAACTTGTGTATTTTGTTCAGTAAATTAACAATGATTATTCATCTACTTATCGGTCCATCTATAATTATTCTACATTCCATCCCCCTCATCCCCAGTGACTACTACGTGACGTCGGCGCAGTGGGTGTCGCTGACGGAGGTGTGCGCCGTGTGGCTCACTCGCACGCAGAACCTCTCCGTCGTGTCCGTCTGCAAGAGCCCCATGTGGTACTGTCAGGAGGTAAGCACGAGGCTTCCCCAAGTGTTCTATTAGGAGGCAAGGGGGACTAAGACCTACGTGGTCTGACGTACGAGGTGGAGACACACCTCGAAGTGACCGGTCAGGAGGTAAAAAGGACTGAGAGATATAGGGTACTGTGAGGAGGTACTTAAGGACAGCTTCAAGAAGTGAATAAAGTGTCAGAAGGGCAGATGACACAGAACAATTTGAGATACTGTTAGAAGTTAAGAGGAACAGGACCAATAGGTGGTACTGTTAGGAGGTAAGGACAGCTTTGAAAAGTTAATAATGTAGTGTGGGATGTTGGAAATAGCTGAAAGTGGAACCTTTCGAACAAAATCCCATTTCACACAGGAAAGTAGATACCAACCACCTATACGATACAATAATCCCTTTATTTGTGGTAATTATGAAAATTCAACAGAAGCCTTTAACAGGATTCGTTCATGAGCTTTCACACGCAGAAAATATTCTCCGATCCGTCAGATGCTGGCATCTTAACCTCCAACTTTACCCAACCCTAACCTTCCCCAGGTATACAGAATAACCTCCGGCACGGACGGCTGGGTGGAGTCCGCCCCCTCACCGCTCTGGTCAGCCGGCGGCGGCGCGCTGGTCACCCTCGCTCCCGTACGTGACGGGCCCGCGGGGCTGTTCCGCCACGTCATCAGAGCGGAGCACAACTCGCACGGGCCTCGCGCGCTGCCGCTCACGCATGGCAGCTTCGATGTGGTGCGGCTGCTGGCTTGGGACCATGTTAACCAGCATATGTGAGTGTGATAATAGTATAGTAATATCTTGGGTCAAAAAACTGTCAGCTTTGAATTAACACTCTAGGAGCGAGAGCCTCACATCACACCTGGAGACTGGAGATGGCCAACTTCTCGAGTGTCCATGAACTGGCATTATGACAGTTTTTGACCCGCTGGATCAAATACCTTATACAGTTAGCCAGTATTTATTGTGTAAGGATGGGCGAGGACAGAGAGCAGAGTTACTCAGGAGATACTTAAATGTATACATAAATAAATAAATAAATAAATATAAAATAAATAAATAAATAAATATACGTCTTTCAGTAGGTGTAAGTACGCCGTTCTTATGGCTAATAGTACCTTCGTCTAGGTCTCACAATAGCGCCGCATCTGTATATTTCCCTTTACATATCTAAACTAACCTCTCAATTCACACCACGGCACATTGTTGCAGCTATTACCTGGGCATCCCGGAGGGCAAGCCGGGGCAGCGGCACCTGTACCGGGTGTCGTCGGAGGCGCCCCGCCCGGGATCACCGCAGAAACTGCCCTACTGCGTCACTTGCAACTCACAGGTAAATATTCAGATATAATACCCAACGCATAGGTTGGTGGTGTCCACAACTAGTCACGGGATATCTTATTGTATCAGCCCAGAATCACTGCGATTTCTGTTGTTCGAACCACGAACAGCCTCATAGCCATGGTTAGAGGAAGGTCAAGGAGAAAGTGTAGTGGTGCTCCTTGGTAGCTGCTTTAGTCTAGCAGTTGCCGTTAATAATAAGTTCTATTACAAAAATATCGCTCAGGACTTGAACGAAAATCCCATTCAGATAACATGACTAACACACAGGTTACCCTTACAGCCTTCTCCATCAATAAACCTGGAGTACTACGGCAACCTGGCCTCGTCCGGAGACAGCGCGTGGGACGGGGACTGGGATGAGCTGCCCGCCACTACCAGCGCCACGCCCAGCAAGAAGAAGAAGAAGAAGCAGCCAGGTAGGGTCTAGGGAAGGAAGCAGGAAAGGTTTTAGAAGGCAATGATCTTATTTGCGTGTCGCTAACATTGGTAGTTAACAGTGGTGAAAGTTCAGCCATTCAAACTATTTGTGAGGCGCTGACTGGTAAGATGCAGCATATAAGGCTTCTATTGTGCGCAATAAAATAGTAATTTATCCAGACATTTCAGTTCATCACCTTTCAGGTACTAAGCCCCTGTTGCTGGTGCAGCCAGGGCTATTAGCGACATTATAATTTTACATCCCAACATTTTGCATCATAAAATCTATTGATGGCCGTAATTGCCGTGGTTCTGTCATGTCCTATGGAAAACCATTAACATTTTATCTGACATCACCCATTTCTCCCTGCAGCAGAAAGCCCAACCCAGCCGCAGCCGTGCCTGTTCCACGACGCGCACTTCTCCCCATCATCAGCGTACTTCGTGCTGGAGTGCCTCGGGCCCGGCGTGCCCACGTCCAGCCTGCATCGCACGGCACTGCCTGAACCAAGGATCCTGATGCATTTAGAGAATAATACTGCGGTTAAGGTTTGTTGGCGGAGAAATGACATAAACGGCGAAAAGTGGCTTAGGTCGCCTTTCCTTTGTTTCTTCTTCATAGTGTGTTAGAGGCAAGCACTAGAGCTGGATTCGTCAGGAGGATGAGCTACTCAGATAAGGTGTCAGACTGACCAAAGTTCGCCGCACGTGAAGGTACGGTTTCTGTAAGTTCAGTATCTATACTCTGTCTGCATTAAAAACCTATGAACCTCGATCAAATACAGACAAAAGAACTTTAACCATAAATCTCAACCTCAATGGCTTCTCTTTTAAAGCTCCCCCCCCTAACTCTACCTCCTCCACCCCCAGGACCGTCTCTCCGCGATAGCCCTCCCCACCGTGCGCACGTTCTCCGTACAACTGTCCAGCGGTCACGCGGCACGCGTGAAGCTGCTGCTGCCGCCAGGGTTGAGGGAGGACGAGGTCACCAAGTACCCCATGCTGCTGAAAGTGTGAGTTGTGATGGAATGGTAGCTTTGTACACTTCTTACACCAAATGATCAGCCCCGACGGATATGGGTCCATTCTAAGGAGCTCCACAATACTTTGTCTTCGACCTTACCAACGGCTACATATATATGTCTAACGTTATCGGTCCAGCTGGCTAATAGTTCGTAGCTTGCCTGTTTCTGGTCGCCACCAGAGACTACCAAAGCGGGCTATCGGTTTTATAGCAAGTAACAGGACCATTGCTACTTCAGTTTGCAGATTATTTGAAAAGCTATAATATCAGTAATCGTTAGTTCTCTGATAATTTACCTCTTTCTCTTGGTTCTTTCAATACACTGAACTAATTCATATCGGTAGACCAGTCAATTCGTCATCATCGTTGTCTTAGTTCCTGTACAACATTTTATAAAGCATTAAATCGCATCAACAGGCACGGAGCACCAGGAACGCAGCTCGTCACAGAAGAGTGGTCGATCTCGTGGGGCGCGGTGGCGGCGGGCGCGGGGGCTGTGCTGGCGGCGGTGGACGCGCGGGGCGCGGGGGGGCGCGGGCTCGGGGCTCATCATGCGCTGCACCGGCGGCTGGCTACACTGGAGCTGCAGGACCAGCTGGAGGTGGCTGAGTGAGTGATACTTATTTTATTTTGTTATAGTTGATGACCGAATGGTGTAGTGGCTATAGTGACCATGGCTGTTATGCTGAAGGGTTCGATCCCTTGGCCGGGGCAGACAAAAGTTTTTCGTCGCGGTCACTCACGTCGCGCGACTTAGAGAGCTAGTGCGATGGAAAACTTCAATGTCACGTCTTGAAGTGAGCGTCTTGTGCCCCGTGCTACACCTTCTTTACAATTAAGACCAAGATCCAACTAACTGGCAAATCTTACCACGATGGCTTTAAATCCGCCAACGGCCAGAAAACTAAAAGTACCAGGAGTACATAACTTCAAACAGCTGGTGCTCCACAGATACCTGCGCGACTCGCTCCACTTCATAGACTCGCGGCGCGTGGCGGTCTACGGGCGGGCCCACGGCGGCTTCCTCGCTGCGATGTCGCTCGCGAACTCACTCGACGTGTTCCATTGCGGGATCGCCATCACGCCCATTGTGCGGTGGCGGTACTATGGTAAGTGGGTTTTAAAACTTATCAGATCCTAGTAGTCGAGATCAGATTTGTAGATATTTTTTGGTTCCTATATCAACGGTTTACCACAAAACAGTTAAAATCAGGCTTATAAGGTGTTTACCACACACACATTTGACAGATACTTATAGTAGTCAGCCGCTTGGACTGAGCTGGAAAGAGAAGGAACAAAGTGCGAAAGAACACCAAAGTCTAGGATAATACTCTATTTGAGGAGTTCTATTTTCCTGATTGATTAGGGATAAATGACCGAGAGAGTTCGTTATAAACTGATTAACATATCTATCGAAGAATCTATCGATCGATCTTTACAAATCTTGCACTTGAAAGTTACAATCTAGACTCCCATATTAGTCCCAAAAACTACAAAACCACCTTCATACCACAGCATCAGCATACGCGGAACGTTACATGGGTTTCCCCAACGCCACCGACAACTACCGAGGCTACGCCGACGCTGACGTCACCAAGCAGGCCGCGTCTCTGCAGGACAAGATGCTGCTCCTGATACATGGCACGGCGGACGACAACGTGCACATACAGCAGACCATGGCGCTGGCGAAGGCGCTCGCTGACCAGGGCAGCATGTTTAGACAGCAGGTGAGAATAGATACTGTTTAGTGAGAGTGATTAGTTGACGTACAGTCTGCTGCATAAGTAGCTATACACTTTCGTACCTTGTCAATCTTGCAATCCGCCTAACCATTTATTGAAACATTGACGGTTCGTCAGTTTGACGAGGTACAGTACATGTACATGTGTACCTATAGCTGCTTATGCAGCTGACCGTACGTTTCCGGGGTTGACGTATAATACTTACTATTATTAAAATAACTTTATAATCTTTCATGTTTAAACCGAAATGTACGGAATTGTGCGATTCTGCATTATTTGCAGCTTTGAAATTCCACTCCATTCCATCAGCGATTTTGCGATGTGTAAGTTAGATTAACTCACAATATTAACATTGCCGATACAAACGCCATGTCTTTATTTTCCCTTTCCCCTACACAGATCTACCCAGACGAAGGGCACAGTCTAGAAGGCGTGAAGAAGCACTTCTACCGCACCATGTCGTCGTTCCTGGACGATTGCTTCCGCAAGCAGGTGCCTCCCGAGACCAAGGCCGGCCTGCGCAATGGAGGGAACCTCGACTGAGACACGTGGAGGGACGAGGAGCTTAACTCTTGGTCAGTTCTGTGATCCTGGTACTTTTACAATAGAGTTTTAGCTAGTAGGACTTTTCTTACGTACGAAAAACAAATGCCAACCGTTTTACGAACCTATTACCACTCACATTTGGTGAATACCACTGAGACCCACGCCATGACAACGGTAGCTGTACTTTTGCAGTTCTGGTGCCCTGGTCTTTTTGCAACAGATTGATTTTGTTTTAATTGTTAAATGGGGTTCAAGGCAAAATAATTGTATTCATCTATTCATTTTTATGTAGGATAGGGATCTGGCATCACACACCTGAAAAGAAATACCTACGGCAGCATTTATTATTATTTATTATTAAATGCCGTAGCAGCCGGGTAGCAATATCGTAGCAATATGGATTTGAAAGTTTTCCGGCATATTTTATCTGATGAGTAGACCACCCCATTACCCCACACTTTATCGAAAGATTGTGTAACAGGCACTGTTAATCATTTATCCAACTTCTGTTACAGGTAATCTGAAGGCTCAAAATATCCTGAACAATATTTAGTACAACGTTTCCATATCGAGAAGAAAACGCCTGCTGCCATAAAAGTCGGCCATTTTGGGTCGCTCATTTAAAACTGAGTTTTATAAAATAGGGTTTCTCTC
Source organism: Plutella xylostella (assembly GCF_932276165.1). Classification (NCBI taxonomy): domain Eukaryota; kingdom Metazoa; phylum Arthropoda; class Insecta; order Lepidoptera; family Plutellidae; genus Plutella; species Plutella xylostella. Next base: position 6,164,326 of record NC_064000.1, on the reverse strand, counting down.
TAAAGTTGTCCTGATGAACCCTGAAGTCAAAGTCTCGTCGTTTCTATAATTTTAATCTTGTTAAAAAAAAAACCTTTTTGGTAAACCTTGGGTTAACTAACGTTTACGCCCGGTTTTGAGATCATCTCTAGGTTCTATCTATCACATTATAACACTAGGTCCCCCCTCTTATTATAAAAAAAAACTATAAGTACTAACACATATGTAGGTAGTTCTGATTTAGAACCTGCTCAAGAATACTGATGTATGTAATCTCTGGAAGAAAGCGGTTCTAAACTACAATTATGACATTATAATTATGTATTTAATTTACTTTTTATAATGAGGGAGGGGTTTAGACATTAGATTGTCCTAAAAAACGGAATCAATTTCCCAAATGGAATTGACGAGTTACGATCGCTGCCGCTGTTAACCGGGCGTTTAAATCTAACCTGTATTTGTGAGCACAGGCGTTATGATAATTGCTGAAAAATATTGCTTAACTTTTCAGTAAGCTTAAGCTAAAGTTTTGCTTTCTTCCTTTACTAAGTATATTTAAAAAGCAATAATTAATTAGGTACTTTTAATGGATTTGTCCTGTCCATTTGGGTAGTTACATCTTGCGAGTTCTTGTAAATATACCTAAAGAGAAAATTCAGCGCATTATAAATTAAATACCGCATAGAATTGTTTAACACATAATTTGCTTGTGGCAAGAGTGATCACGCCTTATAATAATGCTAAGTAGCACGCGAATAAGATACACACACAAGCAATGAAAAAGTTCCAGTGACAATAGCACCAAATTAAAAAAAAAAAAAAACACGCACTCACGCCTTGTACTAATGTACTCCCTTGCGGGGTAGGCAGAGGTTAGTGATGTAACGAATGTGTGTTTTTGGACATTCGCGAATGCGAATGCGAATGCGAATATCTGATATCGACATTCGCGAATGCGAATGCGAATGCGAATATTCAGTTGATGCTCAAATTTGGCGCCATTTATATGGTTTGGTGGCAGTCTCGTACTGAACGTTCCGTTCTAGGCGCATTCCGAATCAGACTAGCCAATACTTTTCGCAGTTTTTTTTTAAAGTAGTTACACTTAAGTTCCGTAACTGTTAGGTACGACACATTGCGACTGTGTGCGGTTTCTGAGGACGACTTACACGAAACATTTAAACGTATTTAAATCTATGGCTGTCTTGCTCTGACACTACAGGGTTATTGGTAATTAAACCTGATGCTTTCAAGAAGTTATTTCCAGTCCATTGTATCCTATAATGCATTATCCGAAACTTAACCATTTCTAAGATATAATATTTAAGTTTTTTTTTGCAAAAATTTTAAGCTATGATGGCCAAAACAACCAGAGAAAGCGGAGAAAACTCAATAGAGGTTTCCATACTAAAGTCAACCAGGACTGAAAACAATCACACTTTTTACCTTTAAATTGGGCTAATTTTGTTAGTTTTCCTGTTGAATTTTGTCCGTCTGTGCTAGTTGTTTTGGTCATATCTTGGTGATACCTAAATCGATTTGAAATATCTTATTTACGAGCTTATAAGTTCATAATGTTTTTAAGCAAAGTAAGTGAAGGGCACAAAAAATTTACAATCGTATGACATTCTTTTTTAATTTAACTTATTTGTTTTTAATTTTTAAAATGTAACTATTTTGAGGTATTGTGTCTAATTTAAGTAAAATTTTAACATTTGATTATTTTAATTAGTTTATTAAGGGGTCACTAATGCAAAACAACTAAAAAAAAAATTAAATATGGCTAGTTAATTTTCGGTTTTAAGCATAACATTTTGACGAAAAATTAAAAACAACTTATACTAAACTAACTTATATTAAATATCTTAGAAATGGTTAAGATTCGGATTATACATTAAAGGGTTCAATCGACTGGAAATGTCTTCCTCTACGAGTATCACCTCTGCCGTTTTCCTGAAAGGATCAGGTCTACTTGCAAATAACCGTGTATACTGTCAAAATACGCTTTTTGTTTGTTTAAAGAGTTTATTAATGTTTAGGTCTTATAAAACTATTAACTATAATATCTAAAGTTTCATTTCCCAAAGTAAAATAAATAATAATAAAGTAAGAGTGCAAATGTGATTATTAAGAGGGTAACTTGTAATAAAAAGGTTATAGACGAATGTATTTAGATTTAGTTTACCTACCATTATTTTCACATAGTTTTTTTTTTAATAAGTACTTACTGATATTCGCAAAACATTCGCATAAAATCTTGCGAATGCGAATGCGAATGCGAATATCCAAAAAAATGCGAATATTCGCGAATGCGAATGCGAATGCGAATATTCGTTACATCACTAGCAGAGGTGCATTGCTGCACCCACTTTTCGCCAGAGTGTTGTGTTAGTCCCAATGTAATAGGGGGCGGGCCTATTGCCATTTTACGGGCACATCCAAGACCCGAGAACAAATATATGTGTTTAAACAAATATCTGCTTCGGCCGGGAATCGAACCCGGGACCATCGGCTCAGTAGTCAGGTCACTAACCACTACGCCATTCGGTCGTCCAAATTACTCCTACACGGAAAATACTAGCGTATTGTCGCCGTTTGCAATATTAAAGTACATTCAACAGCGGCGTATCAGAATATTTAACTACAACTGAAAACGTAATAGAGTGTTAATATTTTAAATAAAATGATTTTAAAAAATTGGGCCATTTGGTGTCGGCCTTTTGTGGGTGTAACTTTTTCATTGCGCGCGCGAGTGTAGGTACTTATTATAAAAATAAAATTATAATAAGTAGTTAGATGAGAGAATTTTAAATATGAATAATTGATAAATCTTGATGCGCTGGCGCACAAACTTCTTGTTAGTCAATAGTCTTTATTTTAAATTAATTTCAAATCAATTATTGTAAAATAAAGTTTGATGGTACATTTAATAAGATACTTAATACCTTTAGTGTTGGTCAACAGTATTATCGATTATTCTAAATATTACAATATATAGTTTTAAGGTGATGTACAGTGGGCGGCAAAGAAACGTGACCACCTCTTAGTAGCAATATCACTCATAGAGGAGTCAGGTTTCTGTGCAGGCCTCTGTAATCATATATTTCTAATGAAAAAAAATGTAAGACGTCGTCATTTTAAAAAAAGTGTAGGCGAAACAAGAACTATAAGAAATGGAGGGACGGCATTTTAATTCTAGCAATAATGTATAAAGTTGACATTATAGCTCTCGATCTAGTTGATAGTATTGTGATCTTAGGATTTTAAAAAGGTGAGTGATTCGCATCAAAATGTGTTGTGATTCTGAGTGCAGTGGTGTGACTCAAAATAGACATAGGTATGTAATATACATCATACCGAAATTGATATAGACAGATGTGACGGATGATATTATACAGCAAAAGAGGGAAACATACATATAATTTTATCTTAGCTGGGTGTCGATTTCTGTAACGTATTGACTTTTTTTTTCCGCTAAAGGAGTTTTTTTCATGATAATTTTGCTATGCATGAATATTTTTCTTTTCGTCAATATAATTATAAAATTTTACGTTTTCCAACCATTCGTTAAGATTTCATTTAATAAAGCGGCGTTTTTTTTTGTTTTTTCGTCGTTTAAGTAAATTATTTATTTGGTGTAATTAATTATGCTGTTTCTATTTATAATGATTATGAGACACGGAGAGACACAAAGTGAATTGGTTGAATAAGTGATAAAATATAATAAATTCGTAACAAACGCAAATTACATACTAATTTGCCGTTTCAAGTGCCTTTAAACAAGGTCACCGATTCTGAACAACATGACAACTAAAGTTTAGAGTGTTCAAACTTAAAAAATATCTTTATGAGATAAAATTTCTACTCTTGCTTAATCTCTAAATATTTGTACCGTTGCTTCAAAATTTGTGCATTTGTTTACAGGCACATTAAAATATAGCATAGAATTTTCTTGTTAGGTTCCATTTACTTTCCTCATTTTCAATATTGTGTGGGTGTTGAAATTGTTGGAGTGTATACAATACATACCTAGTAGGGTTTCTGCTCGAGAATTCTCGAGCTCGAGAAGATTCGAGAAATTCGGCTTAGTTCGAGACGAGAAAAAAATCTGAAGACTCGAGAATTTCTCGAGCCTTGAGATAAAAATTAAGAATATTCAATTCGAATTTTCCAGTGCCGTTTTTAACAACACACACGCATACCATGCGCGTGTATTATGATTTATTATGTTTCATCTCCATTTAAGCTAGTGATGCACTGATAATACCAATGAATGATTAAAAGATAACGTAGTAATAGTTAAGTACTGTTTCTTAGTTCAGGTGGACCAAAAGAAGTCATCCGATGATTGTTTGGCTCTCATTATTTTTCCAAATGAAAAACTTCGATCCTTTTTTTTATTATGTTTATTTGAACCTTTACAATTTTATTAATAAATTTGAGAAGATGATATCGGCCAAATGGGCGCCGTCACAATTGATTGCCATACGGGCTCGTTTTGTGGCATTTCTCATCACTTGAGCGAAAACTTCGGGCGAGAGATTCTCGCACTCATGTGGAATTATGTCCTTAAGTGCTTCCAGAGACACGCGTTTATTCACATAAACACGGGACTTCAAAAAACCGCAGATAAACTGTCTGAAACGGTTAAATCAGGCGATATTGCAGGGAAAATGACAGATAAAATGAAAAAAAGGCGACCCGAAAACTGAATAAACACAATTATTCCGCGTTCTTGGGGAGTATATCACTCCACGGCTTCTGAACTTGTATTCTGCATTTGTCTAGTCCACCAAATATCAAAACTGATTTAAAATTGACGGCCATTTGCACAACTGAGAGCTGAGAGCAACTTCCAATAGGGTGATTACTTTTGGCCCACCTTGTACTATTAATTAGCTGGCTGGCTGCTAGCTAGACCGCTAATTATGAGTATTAGTAAAGTATTTTCTTTGTGATTAAGTTGATAAAGTATAAAATGAATTTTAGTGCTTTTAAAAAAAATTATGGCCTTTTTCTTAAGGTTTTCTTAGAAAGGCTCGAGACTCGAGAAGACTCGAGAATTTGGGCTCGAGAATTCTCGAAGCTCGAGAACGAAAACAGGTCGAGAAATCAGAAACCCTAATACCTAGGTACAATATGCATAAGTAGGTACTAGCATAATATCTAAGAGTGATAACGATAACAGCCGATACCCACGTAATATTGGGAAAGATTGTACAGTCTGGGCCGAAGAAATCTGACCCTTTTCAGGTAGCATTGCCATTGTGAAACAAGTCAGTTTTTTTCACAGACTGTTCTTAGAAAACATTTAAAAAATGATGGTAAAGTGTAATTTCTAAATGACAAATAAAGTGTACAGTGAATTATCTACTTTGTAAAAAACAAAATAGATATTGTTATTTAAGTCATTTTTAGAATTCGGATTTTCTTATAAGTTTGTAAGTGATGCAGCTTTTTTAAAATGCATATCAGACTGAGTGCAAATGTTGCTATTATTTTTACTTAGTATCTAATCTTATACTTATTAAGAAAAAATATATACTTACCTATAATAATGATATACCGGATTGAAACCTGAACTAGTTGGGTATTCTTTTTTGTTGCACTTACAAACTTATAAAGAATACAAAAATTTGCTCATTAATTATCATAAATATTATGTAATAATCACTTCACTTTTTGCATGAATTTTCTAGTCATTTCATATAAATTTAAGTACTTATCTATAGAATTAGAGATACAAACGTTTTATTAATGACCAATAGATCGTTAAAAATTTCATGAAATTCGATTAATCTTTAAAATTAGAAAGTTTTTAACTTAGAGCTGAATAAACCTATTGCATTTAAAATCCCTACTTAGAGCGTTTTAATATTTAACGAATTAACCTACCTATATAATTATATTGTATGTATAAAATCAGCAATAAATAGATCATGTATTATTTAAATTTTAAGCAATCTGGACGAGCCATTACAATTGGTATTTTTTACAAAACAAGTATTGTGAAGTGCCAAAAGTTACTTGGTTACATAAATTAATATCTCATAATTGACAACTCCAGTCTGTATTGATGTTTTATAATTTCGAAAATTGGTTAACATTCAATTTAATTTGATCCATTATTTATGTAAAATTAAGCAAACAGTATTCATACTTTTGTATTATATTTAACTTACCATAAGTATTAGTTTGTTATTTTCTAACTCACAATAATTAGATAAGTAGTACATATTATTATTATTATTATATCTAGGTACCTACATGCGATACATAGGTGACACATAAGTCCACCTATTCATTTTACTAGCGTAAACACTTCAATTGAACCTCTAATGTAGTCTAGGTATAGAATATTGTACTTAACCTATTTCAATTTTAAGGGTCCAATCCAACTGTCCTACCTAATTTGTGTCCTAACACAATAACCACTCCTAGCCAATCATTTATTTCTTTTTGTAGGTAACCCCACAGGTAGCACTGTTACTCTGAGAAGGGTCAGGTGTCTTTGCTCTTTACTGTACACTTACGCACAGCACTCCCAGGGGGTCACTCTATCACGAGATAGTGCCGTGCTTCGTGCTCGCTCCCAAGCTTAGAAAAAACAAAACAGCAGCGCTAACCACGACTCTACAGGCGAACTATAAAGTCCTGACAATAAAGAGTGCGATTTTGCTAAGACTTTTTATCATTGTCAGTTATTTACTTGCTTTTACATACAGTTTAAAAATAAAATACCGATTGATAATGGTTTTTTAACGGATTTGTCCTTAAATAAATATAATTGTTTCATTGAATACGGTCTTTAACAATTAGTTAGGATCCACTTCCGTTTTCAGGACTTTATAGTTTTACTGTATCGCGTTGTATAGTACGAATGCATGACAGCTCTTGTTAGTTCGTTGGCCTTTGGTAGAGAGTGGCCCTGCTGGTAATATACCACCTTGTAAAGCATAATACTTACCTATAACATTTAACATGTGATTACTGTTTTAGATGCAAGCAGTGTAGATATTTTAGTTAGCGCCATATTTTTTCAGTGTTGCTAATTCCCTTAGTTTCGTTCTCATAGATCACTTGGTTCTTACTAATTAGTATCAACAAAATCATTTAAACTTGCCAGAATGTTGACATAGTTATTTGAAGTTGAAGTAAAATTTCCGTAGCTTTTCCAGATTTGGGTGCAGTTGAGACGATATAATTAAGTACCTCAAGTCTAACCCTCAAATTAATAGACCGTAGGTATTATAAATGACAATGGGCGTTTTGGGTCCTATGTCTAATAAAGATGAGTCATATATGGTTGGATAGCTCTTTTCAAATGAGCAAAAAAATATTATGACGACAAATCTGTATAAGTTGTCCATTTTGAAATATATTCGTCGGAAGGAGGTATTTTTCTATGGCGTGTAATGCCATAATCAATCAATCTCTCTCCTGATGACAGTTAGGGCGTAATACACGTAAACACGTATTACTAAAATGGGAGAAATTACTTTCAACTGGTTTTATTTACTGAGATAATATACAAATATAATATTATAATGAATGATGATCATTTTGTTACAAAAAATTAAAATGAATGTGAAACAATAACAAAAACATTAAAATTACAGAAATAAAATAGAAGAACTTTCAAGGTACGATTATTCTAAATGGACAGTAAATCAGGACATGCGCTTCCGTTATTCATATTCTGCAAAAAAAATCCTTTTCAACGACGTATCACTCATTTCTATTGGTGATGGTCCCAGTTTTGTGCCTATCATCATTTACAACAAGGTAAAAATTTATATTGAAACACACGAGTTTCGACTCTTTACGTTAGTCAAAAAGATGAAATTCGTATATCACAACGTCAATTTTAAACCTATTGTAAAGTGTCAAAAATCTCTATGATATTGGGGGTGAGTACCTATTAGGCAGGTACAGCAGCTGAAAAGAAACCTGACCTATCAGTATCAATGTCACTTTAAGAGAGTCAGGTTTCTCTACATTCAAGGATAATTTTGATTTTGAATATTGATTATTGTATAGTAGGTACAGTATAAGGCAGATAAATCTGAGCCCTCTCAGAAGCATTGTTACTATGAGAGGGGGGGTCAGGTTTCTCTGCACACGACCGTACCTACATATTATTTTAGTTTTAAGTGCATGAGAAAGACAACTTTCTGCGAGTAGGTACTTAATAGACAACTATAGTAGTATACTAATGCGGAAAAAAACTTGCATACTTATTTGATTTTTAGCTCCTAAACACATCAAATTTAATTGAAATAAAATACTTACTTACCTAATAAGTAATACTGACACTACTCACTACCTACTAAGCCTTTTACCTACCTATTTTTTAAAGGAAAAGCTTTATATTGGATTTTTATCATTGTTTATGTCGTTTCAACTGAAATTCCACCTTCACAATTACCTAAGTAATTAAATTATGTATTATTAGTTACATGAATAACTAAAATTACTTATATAAAATTATAATAATTAAAAACCATTATTGATTAATACTTCTAAGCTGTTATCGCTACTTATAAATTTTATTTATTGTTAAAAATTACTTACTGTAACTTCGGTCGTTTTCATTGAGACTAATCTATTACATTATCAAATAAATTAATAGATAACAAAATTCTGTCTTTTTATTCTGAAGTTATTGTCCCCCTTTCCTGTTCAAATTTTTCACGGCAATTAATTAAGTATTCAATTTTAATTTATACATGATGAATATTTATGATCATAAAATATGTACCTAAGAAAGTACATAAGTAGGTACCTACTGCTTATTCTTTTTAGTCATTAAGTAGGTACTTATACTTACTACATAAGCTAGGGTCATCATTTTCTTTTAATTATTAGTTATTAGTATGATCGTGATTTAACCGATTTTTATGGAGAAACAATATTGATTGTAGGTTTGGCATGACTTTTGGTTAGTTGGTTGGTACGTTGGTATTTACCTAGTTACCTGCGTACATAGGTATAGTTATTTCAAGTGTTATTGATTAAATTTTCAAGTTTTTCTTTTAAACAGGTTATTTGATGGCAGTAATCGTCATGTAGTGTTCAAAAACAGCTGTTCAAACACGTTTTTTGTTGATAAAATGTATTTATCTTGTCATGAGGTTCTCAAACATTGGAAATGAAGATCAAACACACAAAGAAGGCAAAAAGATGGCCAGAATCACCATCCCACAAAAAATCCCCATTCGGTAAGATTTCTTAGTAAACGGAGTACTTACTTACTTCTACGATTAGGTAGATACTTTTAGTAACCTCCTAGTAGGTATAAAGTAACCCAGTCTAAAAGTAATCTAGTCTAAAAGTAACCCATTCTAAAGGTAACCTCAGTTTGAAAATTATATTGTTAGTCGAAAACTTATGTCCTCTGAGGCTTTCGTAGGTATAGCTTCCTCTTCACACGAGGTAGAATCATAAACTTTTATATTTATAAACTTTTGAGAAACATTAAGTAGAGTAGGCAGGTAGGTCTTTGATATCTAAAGCGTGTGCGATATTTTTTTACGATTCTTTGGATGAGTTATTAACTCAGCGTGAACACTTATTTAAAAGGAGAAAAAAATTAAACATCGAATATCTCTTGGAAATTATGGCTGAACAACAACGTAATTGGTTATGGATATGTTCTGTAGTTTTATTTCTTTTGAATTATGTGTTTTCAACAAGCGTGTATCAACCACCTCCACCAGGTAAGATTTTGTATATATTTATGAATAAATACTTTAATGCAAACCTCAAAGGCATCATTTTTATGCAATAAAATAACTTTAATTAAGTAAAGTTTAGGCAGGCAGGGGCAAAAAACCAGACTCCTGTCACCTAACTAGCTGACCCCGCGAGCTTAGCTTCGCCCTAAAAAGTTTTCCCGTTGGAATTCCGGGATAAAAAGAAGCCTATGTTCTTTCCCATGGTCTATAGTATAGATTATTGGTATACACATGGTATAGACTCTATACCATATGTATACCAAATTTCATTCAAATCCGTTCAGTAGTTTTGGCGTGAAAGAGTAACAGACAGACAGACAGACACAGATACTTTCGCATTTATAATATAAGTTAGGATAGGATAAGACTGCCACTGAGGAAAAAAAACATTGAAGACTGCTAAAAATCACTTTAGCGTGGAGTCGGTAACTCCACACGTATATTTTTTATGTTATGTAGGTACTTATAGTTTTTATAACAAAACAATATGGTGGGGATCTGAAGCTGATCTGATGGAGACACAAAGCAGTTAAGGGGAAGTTACTCCTCAACAAATCGAAATCGAATTCCGGAAGCGGCTTCACAATCTCAAACACCTCTTACATTCCTCAACAGTGGACCAGCACGGCTGCACAGCTAACCAGGTCTACGTGAATTGCGCCTTCAACTGTCCCACTGACTACTGCCCCCGGTCAGACGGGCCGGTGCCGCAGTGCTCGCCTCCCTACCCCTGCCAGCCGGGGTGCCGGTGCAAGGTCAACCACAGGATACACCCGGACGGACAGTGCAGGAGGAGCGATTTGTGCCGTAAGTTAACGTGTGCAGTTTTATGGTTACTGGTGTCACGGTATCAGCAACAGCTGTATTGTTTTGCTTAGGTCTGAGAAAATTTTATGTATAGGTAGGCATAGCAGGTACGCAGTTGACTTTATCCCTCAAAAACAATAAAAACAGTCTGTAAAAATGTAAAAATAGTTCACTGCTTGACAAGACTACAGGCTTATTGTCAAAATCCCCACGCTTAGCAGGCGGTGTTGTGATAGCAATAACTACATAACACATACATTTAACACCCAGGATCATAAGATAATAAATATGGGCCCCGGCAGACAAAAGGCACAATCGAACCTGAGACACTTTGACCAACTGTTGACATGAAATTCAATCATTCAACGCACCAGAACCTACCCACAACCAGCCACTAACCTATCTTCCCTACAGCCCCAATCCGCTGCACCCGCTTCAACGAAGTCTACAATTCCTGCACGGACGTGTGTACCAGGGAGTCATGTGCGGACAGGAACAACACGTCTCAGTGCAACACGCTGCTGCTCAACTGTGAGCCGCGGTGCGCGTGTAGGAAGGGCACCTGGAGGAATAGGTACGGGATCTGTGTGCCTGCCAACCGGTGCACTTAGAAGCCATAGGGATACAGTGGTTTTCGAAATATAATAAGTACAAGTAACAAACGCATTGGTTTTTATTGGGTGCACGACAAGGACCTCCTCAAGTCACTTCTCTACTTTACATAATAATATAAGTACCTTACACATAGGTATAGACATAGCTCACCGAGTTAGTAAGCTTAAGTGGCAGTGGGCTGGTCACATCTGTGGAAGAACCGATGACCGATAGGGTAAACGTGTTCTGGAGTGGAGGCCGTGACTAGGCAAACGTAGTGTGGGACGCCCTTCGGATAGATGGGGTAATGGCATGCGAAAGGTGTTTATGATTGGATGCGGAAAGCTAAAGATCGCTGCTATAGGCTGATGATGATGATGATGACACATAGTCACATTCGGTACAATCTGGGCATGGCAGTCAGCGACTGCCGCTAATCTGACTAGCCACCTTAGCCACTCAATATCACCACGGTGACAAACCCTAATCTATAGCCCCATAGCAGCAGGTATCTACATCTCCCTTAAACACTTATCTGAAGTTGTTAAACTAAGTTTGTCTGGAAGAAATCGTTTTAGGACATAAGCGTATTTTACAAAATTCTGCTTCTGAGCTTAGTTTTCGTTATTGTATTACACACATTATGACCATTTTACTACTTGGCTTTTATATCGAAACCGTAAGAGATATCAAAAAAATAATCTAGGTATCTACACCCTCCGTAAAAAAACTTTTTTGAAGTTGTCAAACAAAATTTGTCTGGAAGAACGTTTTTTGACATAAGCCTCAATTTACAAAGTTTTGCTACCATACGATAATTAAGTTCTACTTTGTTCGGGTTGCAGAGTTTTTTCAACCTTACAATGCCTGATGGATATTTTGAAAATGTACCTATTTCCTCCCTTTAACCGTTACATCCCTTGTTTGCATTTATACACGAGGGTGTTTAGGAATGAGATTTTGACCTTCGTAGCTCCAGAAATCAAGAATTAGAAACTTGACCTCCAGACTAGGTGTCAATTTTAGAGCACTATTATTGTGGGCCCAGCTTGATCGTGGTTCCAATAAACACGGCCTCAGCCTTGACACTGGGGGGTCACTTTATATGACGAAAAACAAAGTTTCGGGGCGCTGCAGTACAATCCACGGCTTTATCTCGTTGTTTTAAACGTGCCGATTGCACGACAGCCCTCGTTCGATCGTTTTTCGTCAGTATAGAGTAACCCCCCTGGTCCACGACCCAGACAGACGAATAGGAATAACTCGACTTTGAACCGGAGCCGAATTAAAAGAGACACTCGTGGAAGTGTGAAAGCTGTACCGTCAGCAGAACAAGGCCTGAGCCGGACTGTACTAACTGCCAGTTTCTATAACTCTATCTATCCATAACTGGTAGTTACTTTCATACGATTTTGACAGATTTTTACTTTTGATTATGTTAAAATCGTATGAAAGCGATCGGTATCGGTATGTATCGTGAATCGGTAGCAGAAGAAAATTTTTTTATACAAAATTACTCGATGAATTTTATTTCACGTTCACGATGAAAATTTATGCTACGGGCTCTGTTTTAGTACATTTAGCACAGTCCGGGACGAACAAACGTAATTGGCTTTTATCTCGGAAACCGTAAGAGATATCAAAAAAATAACCGAGTTTTCATCACCCCCTAGGTATCTACAACCCCCGTTAAAAAACTTTTCTGAAGTTGTCAAATAAAATTTGACTGGAAGAAATCGTTTTTGGACATAAGCCTCCTTAACAAAGATTTTGCTTCGATACTTATTGAAAAAGTTGTTACCCAGGTACATTTTACAAATTGAATCTTGAAAACCGTAAGAGATATCAAAAAAAATACCGAATTTTCACCACCCCCTAGGTATTTACACCCCCCGTTAAAAAACTTTTATGAAGTTGTCAAATAAAATTTGTCTGGTAGAAATGCCTTTTCGACATAAGTCCAATTACAAAGTTTTGCTAAACGAATTTTATATGTGGTGCGTTATAGGGCTTTCAGCCTTAATAAATGCTCGATAGATAGATAGAAAATTAATTGCCACCTCTCATTTACCGTTATCTACATCCGCTTTTCTGCACTGATAGGCTGTTTTTCATAAGATTTGATTTCGCGGGGGGTGAAGATGATATGATTTAGAACGTCCTCTTTTTTCCCTAACTAAACCGTCATCATCATCATGAGCCTATAGCAGTAGCAGTCCACTGGTGGACGTAGGCCTCTCCCAAAGCATGCCACTCAATGCGATACTAGAGAAAGAGCGAGATTAAACTAAGTATCCTCTGTTATTTATGTTAGTTTATATTCTGTTATTTATGGTTGATATCGGCGACGGTACAGTGCTCAGTTTTAGCATACGAGTACATTTCCGAAGTTCACGGTCGCCTGTCGTCTACCTCTCGTACACATTTAGAATGGACCTAACTTTATTTCCCAATCAAGGTAAAATGCCAGCTAAGTGCCTATATAAATACATGGGTAGGGTTTAGGGTATGGGGCCGTCCATTAATCACGTGAGGTCGTTTTTCTCATTTTTTGACCCCCCGTCCCCCCTGGTGATATTTGGTGAAGTTTGGGACCACCTCCCCCAACCTAGATCACGTGTATTGTTTGGAAATCTATGTAAAGGCTATTTTTGCACCGTTCAAAAATTTCGGTTCAGCGCTTTTTGAGAAAAAATTAATGCACGTGATGTCTAAGTCTAACCCCCCCTCCCCCCTTGTGATGTTTCGTGAGGTTTTCCGTACCCCCTCCCCACCCCTTTTGAGCCTCACGTGATTAATGGACGGCCCCTATATCAATAAAATACTGTAATAAAATATAGAGTAGATTTATTTGGTCATTATTTAAAAATACAATTTATTGCTCAAGGTTCATGCCACAATTAAATAGTAAATTATTTATACTGTTATCATTATCATACAAAATCATATACGCAATATGAGTTACTTAGAGAAATTAGTTACATTTAAACATGAAGATGTCAAGATGAAATTAATATAATTGAAAAGAAAGCACCTTCATGATATGTAAAAAGACACTTGTTTTTATAAAGCTAAAGGGTCGTAGTGTCTTACTTAATTTATCGGATCCATAATAGGAACAGTTAGTTTCTAGTGATGTGTTTTACTGTTAATAATCTACATATACTAAACCTACACATCTACCTATACATAAACAAAGTCTATCAGTCACTGCTTTACTCATCTCGGAGTATACAATAGTGTGTTTTTATAGTTTGCTAAAACAAAAAAAGTTACGTTCATTCTCATACAAAGTAGCGAGAACTTATAAAACTTTTGCCATAAATAAGTAGTTAAAACGTAGACTTTCTTTTTCGCAAAATAAAACTATAAAAACTGTACTAAGGATACTTTTTCGCCATCGAAATCAGTAAGTAGGTACTATGTAACTAAATAATAGATCACATTCGACTGTAGTCTATTATATTTCGACATTCACACTGTTTAGTGTTTAGTGCAAGTAAGCGATCGAGTACTAATGAAGTTAACCGTGCTATAGTTATTTTTTAAGAAACGAGCACTAAAATTGTTTTACTTTTTTGCTATTGGTCGTACGAATGACCCATCTCACTCTGTCAATATCGGAAATGTGCGAGAGATATTGTGCAGGCAGTACTCGTTTGTAAAAAAAATAGACTATAGTCCTCAGCTGGGCGCATTATTGCTCTTGCTCATGAGCTTGGCGACCATCTCCTGAACTCTCTTCATCTCCTCGAGCTGCGTGGTCACCTGGTAGAGTCTGTTCTCTCGCTCTAGCACCGTCTTCTCGAGTTGCTTTATTGTCTGTGGAGTGGTGAAAAAGATTATATTAGATTAGTTGGAAGGAATAATGCGTTGGTGAGTGGTTAGCACAGTGGCTAGTTACTCTGGCTGCTCTGTTGAGGGTTCCAGGAGGAACATCAGAGACTCAATGTGCCTACCATGTACCGTAGTCTATTATTACAAGAACAAGAATACATTTGCTTACAGCCTTGGTGGTGTAATGGATAAGATCTCGAAGAAGGCGTGGGTTCCAATCCAATTATACCAGAATTTAAATTCAATGTGCAACGTGCTATGCCAGTTTAATATAGCACATCTATGTGTGCACCCACCAACTTGCAATCGTGACTAATGCGCGTTAGTATCTATACTAGGATATTATGTAAGGCGCAACAGCTCAGCTACAAAAAGTCGCCGTGGCAAGGGCGCTCAGGGATAGAAAGTTAACTCACCATCTCTTTATGTTCATTATCTTTCTTAATGGCCGCTTCTGCGTTGTGCGCGTCCTCTAACCGCTTGTCTCGCTGCTTCACGCGTTCTTCAAACTTGACTAGAACGCCGGCCAATTCAGTGTTCTTTGTCGCCTGCAATGTTTGTAGGAATGGATTAGGATTCTTTAATGCACATTTCACATAAGAGCTAAAGTAGTAGGCGCATGGGCAAAAAATATTTATTGCACATGTAACACACTAGAGAGGAAAAGCTGCGAGATCATTGCCAAGCTTTGTTAGGAGCCGGCACTGAGTGTACATGAAGAAACGTAATGTGGAATTCTCTAGTATACAGGACCAATGTCCGTAGAGGTTATTAGAATAGAATCTTTCAATTTAAAAGTTATGTAATAAAGGAGAATGGCCATTTCTCTATGGCGCCATGACCCAGAGCGGCCATTGATGAAACATACACTGATGTGTAGTCCGTGACTACAGCATATACTGGTATTAATTTTATTATTATGAGGCATGGGAGAACGAAGATATAGGTGATGAAAGATCAAGTCTTTCTACTGTACTAGATGTTACCCTCGAGCTAAAAATTGATTTTAAAAGTGTTCCCGTGGGAATTCCTGGATAAAAAGTATTTTATAATACTTCGGGATAACGGGAACTTGAAAAGAATGAAATAATTTTTGAAATTGGTTTCTTTATAAAAATTGGTTTCTGAGTGTGAAATGTGCAAAAATAATTATGATATTATTTGCATAAATAAAATCATGTAATACATTTTGTGATGCGCTATGTATTGGGAATCCCATGATTTAGATTATAAAACTTATTTGTGCGTGTACCATTCATCAATATCTTATTTAACGAAAAAAATATATTTAATTAATTTACTTTTTAACCCTAATATCTCAAGAACCCCATGGTTTAGATTTTTTTAAATATTTTTCCCTGATAATAGAAATTTTTATCAATAACTTAAAATAGGTTTGGTTAGTGGCTGCTAACTTATGCAAAGCGGGTCAGGTTTCGCCATTCTTCTTTATTTACCTGTTTTTCCAATTTCTTCTCTAGCGTCTGCACGTCAATTTGCGCCTGTTTCAATTTCTCTTCGTTTTCTTTCTCTCGCATTTTCATCTCGTTTTCAAAAGTCTGCAATAAAATTATGTTTAGATTATAAAAAAAACTATTATTTTTTGTATTTTCTACCTTATCACCTTTGTTTAGGTATTGTAATCCGAACGGGAACGCTTATCTAAAAACTGTTGTATAAACAAAAGTGGTTCAGAATCCATCCAGAGTGACCCATATTCTGCTTAATTGGTGTATACAGTTTTTGCAACACCCTGTATATGTCTACATGTAGGTACGTGGTACCTGCATCTGCTGGGTGAGCTCGAGGCGCAGCGCGTGCTGCTCCGCCGCCAGCTTGTGTTGTTGCCATGTGTCTGTGTGTGTGTCTGTGTGTAGGTACCTGCATGTTTCTGTGTGTGGGTGCGTGTACCTGCATGTGTCTGTCTAAACGGCCGAAAACTGCATCAAACGGTTGGAAACAAGTGCGCTTTCACAGTACATAGGAATACTATATCTTAATCGCTTTATTATAGCCTAAAAAAGTCCGATTCCGGTATTACTTCAATACCGGTATTGTAAAAAGCATGGATTTTGTCCGGGATCCCGGTATTTCGCAATACCGGTATTGCGGTATTGCATGCCCTAGTGCGTGGTACCTACCTGCATCTGCTGGGTGAGCTCGAGGCGCAGTGCGTGCTGGGCGGCGGCCCGCTCCGCCCGCTCCGCCGCCAGCTTGGCTCGCAACCCGCGGACGGCTGTCTCCGCGTCTTGGAGCTGCTTCTGTTGCGCGTCGATTGTCGCCATGTGTCTGTTAGGGAAGAAATAGTTAAACCTCTGGGTAGGAAAGATAGGATGCCTGAAGTAGGGCAACAAAGTAAGTGCAACCATGCACCCGTGCCTACGTCGCAAGAGAGTAGATAAATTAGTAATATAGGTACTAAATACAATAACATAAAAATAAGTACAGTTAAATATAAATAAACATGAATGGAATATACACTAATAAACATCCCAAAAATATTAAAATAGGCATATCGTACATAATTGAAAAAAACAATAATGTTTTTTATAATACGAAGTAAAAAATATAAAGTAAAATACAAAAAGGAAGTTGCATCGGCCGGGAATCGAACCCGGGCCGCCCGCGTGGCAGGCGAGCATTCTACCACTGAACCACCGATGCTGTTGTAAGCTAGGTCGTAAATATCGTTCATATCGATTGTCTAGTGCAAGCTAATATTAGAAACCTAGATAACATTACGTAAATAATTATTACAGTAGGTATTTATTTGTCCAGCTGGTTACAACCAGACTATTCATCATAATTATTGATGAATAGGTATGTTACATAAGAGACAGGTTTATGATGATAATGATAACACATTAGTGAGTTGCGTTGCGTCTCGCTGATTACCTAATAAACCTATGCATATAATGTGGTGCATCTGAAGGCCTAGCACGGGGCGCAAGACTCGCACGTGAAGACGTGACACAAGTTTTTCGTCGCTTTCGCTCCCGATGCCGCACAATTTGCGTGAGCGCGACGCACAACTTTTGTCTCATCTTGCACCCCATGCTAGGCCTTCTAAAGTGTCTATGAACTAGTCAACATAAACTACCACGATTTGTGAGCAACTGTACCTAGTACTTCCACAGCGCACCCTGTTTTTTTTGCCCGTTTCGTACACAACGTTATGTTTTCAATGCATTTCATTACATCACTGTCGCGCCGACCCGCTGTCGCTCCGCCGGTTTCGTAGCCGTAGACATAAGGATGGCAAGATGCCTTGTAACACTCACTTCTCGTTCTGCAGTTGCGTGGTGTATAAAACTTGCTGTTGCGCGGCGCCCGTGGCCTGCAGCAGGGCGGCCGCGTGTTGTAGTGAGGCTATGTTCTCTGTCGCGCCCTGGAAACATTATTACGATATTTACATAGGTAGTCGTTTATATTATTCTAAAATTTGCAATCCTAATAACCTTGTGCTACTCCCATGGTGCTCGATAAACTGCAAAATTATTGCTTCTTTAGATTAATAAAGCGTAAGATACCTACCAATAGAAGGAAATATAAGCGCCGTAACGCTGAGTTGTAGAAAGGAACTTTAGGCTAATGTCGACCTTAAATGTATTGCTGCCTTGGTTTGATAGTATACGAACAAAAAGAGGCAGAGATAAATGTTTCTTTCTGCAACTCTGCGATAGGCATTTTATGGTGACATCCCCAAGAAAAACCCTTTAAAGTGGCACGAAAAAGTTAGTTACGCTTACATCAAGCTGCATAAAATAAAATACAAATCGCACCTGTAACGCCACGGTGTAGGAGTGCAACCGCTGCTCGAGACACGTCATCTTGTAGCCGTATAGCTCCATCACGCTCGACGTCGCCACGTCCGTTATCTGAAAAAATACCAATAGTAATTACCTATAGTAATTTTGGCTATATATGATAGATGAGGTCGCCAAGGACCAAATCGTGGCGCGAGGGACAAGCTGCTTATGTATAGTAGAGGAAGATTATTGTCTGAAGAAAGTGACACCTTGATCAAACTTTTTATTTTTAATAAATATTATTTAAATAAATTAGTAGCGTGTCATGTGCGTCGAAATAGATTAGAAACTAGTAAAAAATTCCATTTCCTTTCACCATGGCTAAATGCGAATTTCCAACAAGATGTATTCGTACCTTATCTTTCTGCGCGTTGAGTTTCTCAATGAGCGCGTCAATGGCTTGCTCCTGCGCGGGCGACACGGGCGCCGACCAGGCGTCGTCGGGCGACACGGGCGGCGCCTCGTGTGTGGACTCGTTGGGGGACACCGACTCGCCGAATACCTGCAAAGGGTTATAAGATAAAATATAATATGGTTTTATGCTATACATAATTATATGGCCGCGATCGCGTATAATAATATGCGCGTAACCCTAGCTACCCATAGCACAGGTTACCCTAGGATGTGTTGTGATCCAGAAACAAAAATATTATGTCCTACACAAAGTACCTATGCCCATAGATATTTTCATTTCATTTCTCAGCATAACGGTTATTTTTTTATACAGCCCTGACATTATCAACCCAGACAGTCCTGATACTGACCTGATTCATTTGATCTGACGGGAAGTAATGGTGTTTGACTAGCTGCAGTATCTGTCTTCTTCTCGTCGGCTTGTTGCTGCAGAGGCCTGCACACAGCAGCTTTCGAACCTGAAAGTGAAATAAACAAAAATTTTGAAACAAAAAATAACGGTCCTCGAATATTTGCTTAAATAGCGACAAAAGGAGTACCTCTCCGAAAGAAAGAAAGAAAAATAATAAATTGTAAAACATAAATAAAACAAATACATATTTTTGTCAAAATGGCGTACCGTGAATGGTAAGCACTTTATAATGTAGCTTTTAGCTATCACCATCACCTTCAGCCCGCACTAATCGCCCGTAAAATATATCTAAATATATCCTAACTAATATTATAAATGCGAAAGTAACTGTGTCTGTTTGTTACTCTTTCACGCCAAAACTACCGAACAGATTCGAATGATTTTTGGTATACAGATAGTCTAGACCCTGAGAAAGAACATAGGCTACTTTTTATCGCGGTATTCCCACGGGATTTTTTTAAAGGCGAAGCGAAGCTCGCGGGCACAGCTATTAAATTATAAAACTTCAAATAGCTTGTTCATAAGCGAACCCTGTAATTGGTCCTTTAGGCCGGACCTCATCCACTCATAACACACAACATACCTGATGATGAGCCAGCATCCTAGCGAGTGCTTGCTCCCACTCCTGGGATAAAGGTGCAAGAGTTAATACTGCTCTGCAAGCGACCACCACGGCTTGTTGTGACGACTCCAGTCCTATCTCACCGTTCTGTAATAAGAACAGTTACTTGTAAAATACCTCCCATATGGACTTAGCGGGTCATTAACGACAATAATGTCACTGTGTATTTAGAATGTAAGCCTTATCCGTGAGTACCCTAAGATAGTTTTATTAATGAGAAATGTCGAGCGAATGCCAGTGTGCGGTCAAACCTAAACTGGTTTTTGTCACACTGTTAGTATTTAAGACTTTATTGTAAAATATGTTTGATTAATAAATAATAAAAAATAGTAAAAGAGAGAGATTGAGATGGTCTATCAAAAACAAAGATTGTTTTTTAAACGTAGAATAAATAGTTTGTAAAATATGGACGTTCATAAAAAAGTGATAAAAAAAAGATTGTTTTTGGCTTTGAAAATGTATTAGTGATGGCGGCACAGGCACCTGAAAATCTGTGTAAACAGAAACTGGTTTTTCGCTATATGCTTTCAAAATGTCTATGTGTGGGTATATACTTAACATACAACATACCTGCGCCTCGGTCTGCAGCACGCTATACAGGGTGTCCTCGAAGCTGTCCGGGGCCACCTTCACCAGCACCTGCTCCTGCGTGTCCGAAGACGCGCACAGCGCACCGATCACGCGTAACTGGAAACAATAATTACTATAAATAATTTATATATATATATGTAAATATATATATATATATATATATATATATATATTTACTTCATGGCTGTACTTCACCACTTAATGGTTACGGTATATGTATTCGTAGTCTGACATAATTACTTTAAAACAGAGAATCATTGGATGCGGAAGGCTATATCGCATCGCATCCAGTCGCGTGCTTTGGGAGAGGCCTACGTACAGCAATGGACTGATATAGGCTGTAGAAGAAGAAGAATATAACATTTTTCCTCTAGAGGGCAACTCTTGCTTGACGAAATATGAAGTTTCGGAGAGCTTTCAAGCACTCGGTGCAAAGAGGTACAGGTGTTTTAGCGCCCCAAAATATCGTTTTAGTAAAGCTCAATTGACCCTTCTGCTCAACCAACACATTATAGCTTAGCGGTGCTGTGTGATACCCACTAACGTAATTTTCCTCAAGAACTTCTATTATCCATAATTCCTTACCCACTGCAAGCCGGCCTTCCCCGGGTCGAGCGCGGGCGGCGCCAGGATCCCCGGCAGACCGTCAGATAGAGCCGATATCAGCTCTTGTGGTAGACGACCTTCGTCTGGAAATACAACAAAAGTTCATTGAAAATCATAAGATTTCTGCAAGTGCCGTGTCGGTTCGGTCACCGGAAAATGATTAAGCTGCCGTTGTACTACCTCATCAAAGATCATCATATGATCTGCCCGGCTGGGAATAGAGTCCCGGAACTACAAACTACGTATGGCCTACCTCTGAAGAGTATTGTGGCGTTCCTTGAGATAAACCTATGACCAGTGTTATATAGTTTTGTTTACCTATTGTGTCACATTGGTATTGTTTGGATGCTCTCTATGTTATGAAAGCTTTTTCTATTCTATTACGGGCTGATGATGATGATGACTCACCTTTATACTGCGTGACTACAACTGAGAACAGCTCCAGTGCCTCGGGCAGGGCGGCGCGGCTCACACACACACACACACACACACACTAGTAGACTGTGCTGATGATGATGATGACGTATCTCTATATTGCGTGACTACAGCTGAGAATAGCTTAGCGCATCGGGCAGAGCGAATGGTAATGACTCAGGAGGTAAATATGAACAAATTTTGTTATAAGACTTTTGAAAATTCGCCATCCTGTCATATCCACTCTCTTTCGCGACACCCTGTATATAGACTCACCTCTATACTGCGTGACGACAGCAGCGAACAGCTCGAGTGCCTCGGGCAGGGCGGCGCGGCTCACACACACACACACACACTAGCTGACTGTGCTAATGATGATGACGATGATGATGATGACGTACCTCTATACTGCGTGACTACAGCTGCAAACAGCTCGAGTGCCTCGGGCAGAGCAATGCGGCTCGCTAGCACGCACAGGCGGACTAGCTGGCAGTGGTGGCCGCGCAGGCTGTATAGGTCTGAGGATAACATAAGACTAGTATTAGAGACATTAAGGCCCTGTTCCACAATGTCTGGTTATAAGATAGAATACATAATAGTGAGATAAAATACATGCTGTCACTGTCAAAAAAATAATAACAGAGAGTGACAGCATGTATTTTATCTCACAGGTATAGCAACTAACCAGACATTGTCAAAAAGGGCCTTACATAGATAACGTAATAAATGCATCAAGTGTCCAAATATCCGAACGCTGTCAAGTGTCAAGGTTGCTATGAGTATGAGCTAAACGATCACTAATGTAATTCCTGTTAAATTGCTAAGACATCGCAGTGGGTGAGCAGATATCCATAACAAAGGGATCAAAGGTGCTGTAGAACCCTGATAGTTTTGTGTAATAGATAAAAAAAACTCTTCTAATAATACGCTACGAATGGCAGTAGTGTTGCGGCTCCTACAGGAGAATCCTATGCCCAAGAATGAACATTACAGCCCGGTGCTGATAACATTAATAACTATCTTCTACTTTCGTGTCAGTGAACATGCGAATTTTTAAATGACAATGGGCGTTTTGGGACCTATGTCCAATAAAGATGAGACATACACCGTTGGATAGCTCTTTTCAAGTGAGCAAAAAAGTATTATGACGACAAATCCGTATAACTTGTCCATTTTGAAATATATTCGTCGGAAAGAAGTATTTTTCTATGGCATTGCACTCTCTCCTGATGACAGTTAGGGCGTAATACACGTAAACACGTATTATTGAAATTGGAGAAATTACTTTAAACTGGTTTTATTTGCTGAGATAATAAACAAATATAATATTATATAAATGATGATCATTTTGTAATAAAAATTAAAAATGAATGTGAAAAACTAACGAAAACAATAAAATTACAGAAATAAAATATAAAAACTTTCAAGGTGCGATTATTCTAATTGGACAGTAAATCAAGACTAGCGCTTCCGTTATTCATATTCTGCAAAAGAATACCTTTTCAACGACGTATCACTCATTTCTATTGGTGCTGGTCCCAGCTTCCATATATTGGTGCCCATCATCATTTGTCCAGTCGAAAAAGAAGCAACTTTGATAGCGTTCTGGTTGGCCTGGAGTAAGTCTTCCCGAGTGCAGGTGGAATTAATAACTATGAAAAGGATAGAATACTAACCCAAACTAACAAGATGTGTGAGTAGCTTCAGCGCGTGTGTGAGACAGTCGGCCGCGACATCGGGTTCGTCGCCGCCGGCGCCGCATAGGGCCTCCACATCCTGCAACCAATAGTCAAGTTTAGTACAGTACGGCTCACCAAACATCAGCAAATACGGGGGTACAATTATATTGTTAAGTGATCAGACCCCTTAGCATAAATTTTCATCGTGAACGTGACGAAATTACTCGATGAATTTTGTAGGGAAATTTTAGTTCTGCTACCGACCGCAAGGGGCGCTGTTCATATTTTCATAAAAAATTACTCGATGAACTCTACTTCACGTTCACGATGAAAATTCATGCTAAGGGGTCAGGTTACGTGAACTGAACTATGTAAGTATAAAAATATGCCGCTCGTTATCCTCCAAGTTTTGTTTTAAAATTATTTGTAGAAGGCCAGGCTATGTTCTATCAAACTCACAATAATACTCACAGGAAAACGGCTTGACCAACTGTTATGAAATTTGGCATGTAGTAAGCTGACGTCCTGGATAAACACATAGGCTACTTTCATCATTAGTTGCCTTTTAAGGTTCAGCGTAGACATGGCGAGGCGCTTCGAAGATACTGTCAGGATAACAATATAAACGGGACCCAAATTTCTTGAGCACAAGTGCGACGAAGCGAAGGTTTCGTGGAAAAGCTAGTTTAGCATAAAGTTCCGGGCATAAATGACAAATACATACCATGAATAAGGTCATAGAAAAGTTATATGACGTTTTAGCTATTGAACTGTTTTGTCCCTCTCTAACGTAGTACATTTCAATAGCTAAAACGTCCTATAACTTAGTCTATGAATAAGAATAATAAAATGTATCGCACCTTTAGAAAATTTTAAATTTTGTGATTTTGACTTTATGAGCTAGACCACAGCTAGACCGACTGGGTCTCAGATCTCGCGCCCGTGAATGGTGGCCTTAAAGGTTGCGATATGTACTCGACAGCTGTCATAGAGCTCATGCTATATTTGACCAAGTATGGCACAAACTTTGTATATTGCCTACCGTGAGAGCCTCCCCAAGTGCAGTGCTGTAGTGTGGGTAGGCGAGCACGGCGGGCCTCAGCGCCGCGTCCGCACACAGCTCCGACATCAGAGTCTGTGCGTGGAGCAGCTGACTGAAGTTGCGCGAACTGGAATGAGAAGAGAGGAGGTTGTAGAAGGGTCCACGACGCCGGCGTTCTAAAGAGTGGCTCCAATTAGTATTATTTACTCTATCGAGGACATTTGTACGTAATTCTTCACCATAGTGTAAATTTTATACTGTAACTAATGTGTTGTAGAAACGTTTTATAGTAAGCTATATTAAATACATAATTATATGCGTTGCACATTATAGACCCTTAACAGTCAGCTACTAGCAGCTAATCCTAGTGACGGTGATAATTGTAATGAGAAGTTGAACGGTGTAAAAGATGACGTAAGCTGTGGCGAATGTATGAATGACTGTTGTATGAATGTGAGTAATCATTATTTATATATTGACGATGTGTATGCTGATATTATAACTGTACTACAGGAGGGCTCCATAATTAGTGCAGGTGTGCGTCTTGTTGAACAGAGAAGTAGAAAGAAAAAGGTGCTAGGTTGGAACTATCATGTGCGAGGTAGTCACCAGCTGGCACGATTGCATTTCCAGTGCTGGGTGGCTGCAGGTAAACCTAGTGCAGGAATCATGTTCGAAAATATGAAGTCGAGTAGGACACACTTCAAAAACACTCTAAAATGGTGCCAGAAAAACGAAGAGACCATAAAATGTAATATTATAGCGGTACATAGGAAAAACAAGAATTTTGTTAAGTTTTGGAACTCCACTCGAAAACTTAGCTACAAGCAAGGTCTACCGGCTTCGGTAGAAGGGCTGCAGGATCCTGGCGAGATCGCCGATATGTTTGCTGGCAGGTTCAAGGTCGCCCCGCGGGCGGCTTCCGCGGAGGGCGCGGGCGGCGAGCTGGCGGGGGCGCGGCTGGCGGAGGAGCGGCTGCAGTTCACTGCGCGGGACGTGGCGCGCGCCCTCGCCGGCATGAAGCGAGGCAAGTCGCCCGGCCTAGACGGACTTAGCGTGGAGCACCTGTTGTATGCTGGTGAGAAGATATGCACAAAGCTATGCAACCTGTATAATATGTGTATTAGGTACAGCTACCTTCCTAGTGCGCTAATGAAGACCGTCGTTGTGCCGGTGGCAAAAAACAAGACCGGTGACCTTGGATCTGCCGGTAACTATCGTCCTATCTCGTTAGGAACCATTTTGGGTAAGGTGTTGGAGCGTCTGCTGCAGCCCGAACTGGTGGGAAAGTTAGATATTTCGGATGCTCAGTTTGGTTTCCGCCCCGGTCTTTCAACGGACTCGGCTATACTGAGTTTAAAACACACCGTAAAATATTATACCGATCGATCTACCTCAGTATATGCCTGTTTCTTGGATCTGAGCAAGGCATTTGATCTAGTGAATTATAATATTCTCTGGAACAAATTGTCGAGCTCAGATGTTCCGAATGATGATAAGTCTGTTGAGGTACTGGTACGGAAACCAAACTAACTGCGTGAGGTGGGGCGACGCGACATCTAACGAGTACAGGTTAGATTGCGGAGTTCGTCAGGGTGGGCTCACCTCGCCGGACCTCTTCAATCTGTACATCGACGACCTGATTCGGGGTCTGCGGAGCACCAATGTCGGCTGTCATATTGGGGGCGTTTGTGTAAACAATCTCAGTTATGCGGACGACATGGTGCTCCTCAGCCCTTCGATCAGGGGTCTGCAGAAACTACTTTCGGTCTGTGAGCATTATGCAAATGCGCATGGACTGAAGTACAACGTGTCGAAGACCGAAATGCTGGTGTTCAGAGCGGGGAGGGGTCCGGAGAGGGTGCCCGAAGTCGTTCTGGATGGGGCACCAGTTCGGGTTGTGCAGCAGTTCAGATATCTCGGCCATATACTGACGAGTGACCTCAGGGATGACACTGACATAGAGCGTGAAAGACGGGCACTCTCGATCAGATGTAACATGCTTGCCCGAAGATTCCACAGATGCAGTGAGCAAGTTAAAATAACTTTATTTAGGGCATACTGCCAGAACATCTACACTGGGCATCTGTGGATCAACTACACCCGGAAGGCGATGAGCACCATGAGGGTGCAGTATAATGACGCATACCGCACCCTCATGAGGCGGCCGCGGTACTGTAGCGCGTCGGGCATGTTCTCTGAGGCGGGAGTGCCTGACTTCTTCGCAGTCCTGAGGTCACGTATAGCGACATTCTGGTCGGGGCTGCGCAGCACTGGGAATGCAATACTGAAAGTGGTAAGTGAGGATTTTAGAAATCCATTCTACAGACACTGGCTCTCTGTTCATCAAGACGCAAATCGAAAATAAAAATGACCTTACCTATGTAATAGGTATATATATGTAACTGATAATAATTGTAATACTACAATTTAATTTATTTGTGTAAGTATGTTTGTGTTTTATATAATGTGTAATATGGGTGTCTAGCCTGAAATAAATGACAATTTATTTATTTATTTATTTATTTTTTATAAACTCCAGCTCAAATTACGAAAAAGAAGATTACGCTTTTTAAAGCGCATTCATACTACAATTTAGACGGCAACTGGGCTAGTAGCACGGGGCGCATTTAAGACGTGACATAAGTTTTGCATCGCGCTCACTCACATCGCGCAGCTTCAAGAGTGAGCGCGACGGATAACTTTTGTCGCGTCTTAAATGCGCCCCATGCTAGTCCTCCTGGACAAACAAGGAGATCATCAAACTCACACGACGGCCTTCTTGAACGTGCGCATGGTGCAGCACAGGTAGCTGTGCACGTCGCCGTGGCGGGGGCCCGCGCGCGCGCCCGACAGGCAGAGCAGCAGGCGGCACACTTCTACGCCTCCGTAGCCGCCGTCCTGGAATCATAGAGAAATGAAATGAAATGGTTTATTTTTTCGACGTAGAATATTAGAATTACTTGTCAAAAGTCATAATCTACCACCATTTCAAAAAGGCCCCGTCATTAAGGAGGAAAGAAATGGCGAAAGAAACTCCTTGAGCATCTTTTCAACTTGTTCCTTATATCTAATACATTGTTTTACTTATTTCTAGTACAATTTAGAGAGTAGAAGAATGAAGACAATCTTCATTAGGTTGTAGCATAGAACAACGCGGACTCAGGTGTACACTCCAGTAGCCCTCAGAGGTTGGTAGAAATTGCTTCTTGGCAATAAGCCCGCCTTAGTATACACTACTCTTAAGTCCATTTTTGGGGTCAGTCTCCTCAAGGGAAGCCAGTGTGTACCAAGCTGGACTGAATCGGTTACTCCTTCAGATGAGCTTGCAAAAGCTGATAACAGTCAAAGTCCATTTTTGTAAATGTGTATTTAGTATACAATAAAGTGTTTACAAGCATGCAGGTCTTACCTTTAAACTGATAAGATGGACAACAAAATCCTTGGTATCTACAGTCCTCATAAGTGCATGTATTGCTGGTGGGTTCCCATGGCAGACATTGACAAGTACAGTCAGAGATTGATGTCCGATGCTGCGTAGGTGCGGATCGGTCATCGGCTGAGTGATCCACTCCGTCAGCTGTTTGAGTAGACCGGGGAGGTATGACTCCTGCCAGGTTATTTTGATACCATAAGAGATGTCCTGTAAAGGAGACATTATGAGTTCTTATTATAAAATTGAATACAAAGTTATAGGACTAATAAATATCCACCATAGATTGATGTAAGTAAAAGTTGTTTTGAAATAAATAAATGTAAAACACAAGACAAATTTAAAGATAAAATAGGTATATAACACTAATAAACCATCAACATATTAAAATGATTTACCTGCATCACTGATAATAATTTGATTTTCTTCTCATTTGATATTGTGTTGGATAGTAGTCTTGCCAGTATTGGCATAAACCTGAAATTATAACATTATTTATTCATATCTTTATCTCATTTTTAACAGATACCATACGCCTTGTACTAATGTACTCCCTTGCGGGGTAGGCAGAGGTGCATTGCTGCACCCACTTTTCGCCAGAGTGTTATGTTAGTCCCATTGTAATAGGGGGCGGGCCTATTGCCATTTTATGGGCACATCCAAGACCCGAGAACAAATATCTGTGTTTAAACAAATATCTGCCCCAGCCGGGAATAGAACCCTGGACCATCGGCTCAGTAGTCAGGGTCACTAACCACTACGCCATTCGGTCGTCTATTTCAAATAAAATATTTTGCAATGTAATATGGCCTTACCAATTGTAACTTTTCATAAATAAACGTTTTTATTATTATTATTATAGCTAGGAGATAACACTATAATAACATACACCAAAACAACTCACTTGTAAGTATGTGTAAGCGCGTATCTCGCATTGGGTTCCACGGCGGCCCTCGCAAGCGCGGCCAGGCCGGCCCAGTGCGGGCCGCGGGGGTCCCCCATGACGCGCCATAGCGAGCTGAAGAACGCACACACCTCCGCCCGCCCCGGCGAGAACACCGACAAGTCACACGAAGACGCTACCAGCTGGAAACATACACAATATTGCCTGAGTGAAAGGTTATGGGTTAGGGGGAAAAAAGTAGGATTTTTACTCACGCCTAGGTAGCGGGTCATCAAATTCACGGAGTTCTCGCTGTGCGTAGCCTCAAATTCACGAGCGGCAGTCACAAATGCCTTCAAATTCACAAATTTCCCATTGTCCCCACTGTTATTACTCCAAGTTTCCACACTGTCCACTTCCATCATAACAAACGCGGCACTTAGCAATTATGAATGAAATTTTGTTTAGTTAACAATATAATCCAATGGACAGGGTCAATACAGCAAACCACAGCATTGAAAGTTTGTAAAATGTTTACAAAATAGTCAAAAAATTAAAATAATGTCGTGGAGTTTAATTTCAACTGTTTCTTCTGTCAAACAAAACTGAAACAAAAGTCACAATCCCTTTTTGTCTATGACCGGATGTTTATTATTTAATAAATGCTGATTGGTCGCTTGAGTGAAAAAAAAAATTTAGTGATGTGCCTTGTCCAAGATTAATTCGGCTATTTTTCGTAAGCCAGAAGGCCGTTCGTTCTTATTCTGAAACCCAAATGATAAAAAAATACAGCCTGGCAATAAAGAGTATCATGTCATAGTCGTTAGTTTGAACCTTCTCGTTATATAAGCATTTATACGTTCGTTGGTATAGATTATAGATAGACCAAGGAACATTCTAACCAAACTTCTCTAACGAGAAAAATACCTACCTATTTATTAAAATTTCGGTCTACTCACATTTATATTGTAGTCTTTGGCAGAAGCTACGATCCTCTCTGTGACTTGCAATACCATACACATCTTATGTTTCACACAAAATACAAGAGCATACCCGTCCTGTTATAATACAAAGTCCTTGGCATACCCTTTTAAATGTTTTTTTTTATGCAGGCTGTTTGACTCTCAGGGCATTGTTTTGAGGTTTGACACTTAGAGCATTATTCTGAATTTTGTCACATTGTCCATGTCATGTCTTGTCTATCTGTCAGTGTCAACTCAGCTCATCAGCTGTCAAAATTAAAGCTCAAAAATAAATTAAGTGAGCGCTGAGGATTTATTTGTTTATTTCATGATTTATTAAAGTGCTTTATTATAATTTAGGTATCTTTTCTGAGTGAGTTGGCATTCGTAGCTATCATAAAGTAAGATTACTAGCACTAATTAATTTTAGACGGATTTTATAACTAATTGAAATGGAACAACATTACACTTAAATGGTTTAATCAATTTGCTCTCGTTTCCTAGGTATTCAGCTGTAAGTTTTAACCATTATGATGAATCGACTGCCGAGTTCCTGTGATACATTTGTAGTGCTGCCTCCGTTGACCAAGAATGGAACGGTTATATTCGGTAAAAATGCCGATAGACCACAAAACGAAGTGCAGGAAGTGGTGTATATCAAAGGAGGAGTCGGTGATTCCACGGTGAAGGTAAATTTACAATATTTATTATCTTTTAGTTTATGTTTTCCGCGAAAATTTACCTCTATGATTAAAAAAACAAACTTATGTATGATTCAACTTATACTTTCATGGAGTTGTAGCAAGTAGGTAAATTTTATACTTTCTTCTAGTTCTGCTTTAAAAATACAAGACTTAAATTAAATACATGAAATATAATTGATAAAGTATCTACTATCTAAACAGCAGAATAACATAAGTCTGCTAATTAATTACTTAAAGTAAAATAACATAAATTTCCTATTTCCAGTGCACTTACATAACAATCAATGAGAGTCCCACGTCACTAAACTCTGTTATACTGAGCAAGCCCGCATGGATGTGGGGGGCCGAGATGGGGGCCAACGACAAGGGAGTTGTGATTGGCAATGAGGCGGTCTGGACTAACAACAATGAGGGAGATGGTGATGCTCGGCAACGCAGGCTGTTGGGCATGGATCTGTTAAGGTCAGGGAACAATAATAGTTTAGGACTTGTTTGTAATATACATACAAGTTCTTTGTTATATAAATGCAAATTCCTCTTTGACTAATGAGGGGATTCAATTTAATAGCCAGAAACGGTAGCTTTTACTATACAGTAATGATTAGATTGATCAGTAAAAATACTTTTTATGTTGGAATACTTATTTGAAATTCATTAAATAATATAATATCTAAAAGGGATATTATAGCCAATATTGTAGAATATAATTATTATGGAATTCAAATACTAGAGGGATATAATTATGCTATCAACCTAGGTCACAGCTCAGAGCAGTGAACCTTTAAATACCTATTAACCCCTTGTTATCCAATTTGCAGCCAAAGATATTAAATTACAGCTTAGCTGACTGTTTTGTAACATTTTACTTACCAGTATGGATTACTTAATTTATACTTATAACAATCGTAATTTAGTTATAGATACAACTGCTTACTGAGTATAGTAAATAAAATTCTATAATTTCCTCTCATTCATACATATCAACAAAATATAATTATAATTTCAGGCTTGGCCTAGAAAGAGGGAACACAGCAGAAGAAGCCCTATATGTCATCACAACTCTTCTAGAAAAGTACGGACAAGGAGGTTCATGCTCAGAACTAGACGACAGCCTCTTCTACCATAACTCCTTTCTCATCGCTGACCCCACGTGTGCCTGGGTTCTGGAGACCAGCGGCAAGATCTGGGCTGCGGAGAAAATAGAGTCAGGATACAGGAATATATCCAACGGACTAACTATTACGACTAAAATAGACAAATGTACGGAAGGTTTGGAGGACATAGCTAAGGGAATGGGCGTTTGGGATGGATGTGTAAGTATCAGCTCTTTATTTTAATTTTTTACTTTAGTTTTTGACTAAGGCGATTCACTCACGCACCGCCTAACCGCGCGGATTGCGGATTTTAACATAGTAAGTTCCGTGCAGTCAGGCAACGTCTGCGTTAGGTTAGGTCGGCATTTTTCTATATGAACTGTCATTTTTGCAAACAATTATAATCCGCCCTCCGCATTACTGTTGATAAGTATAAAATAGACGAAGCCCTCCCTATTCTTAGCATATATATATATATCTAACGGCAGGCAGTAATAATTTAATTCACTACATATAATTGTTCTCTTTTTGTAACAAAATTTTAGTTTCGACTGCTAACTCAAACACATTCGAAGAACTCTAATTTCATTACTATCTCCAAACTAACTCACACCTACCTCCACAGGGCGAGTTCAACTTCACCAAGTGCTTCTCGTCGGGCGGCGACGACGAGCGGCAGCGGTGCGGCGAGCGCCTGCTCCGCGAGCTGAGCTCCGGGAGGGACTTCCACGTGACGCACATGCTGCGCGTGCTGCGCGACCAGGGCAGCCGCATCTGCCGCGGCGTCGACGACTGCTTCCCCACGCAGGGCAGCCAGGTATAGACACAGGGCAGTTTGATATAGACATAGGCTGCCAGGTATAGACACAATAAGGAAGCTGGGTATAGAGTGAAATGCTGCCAATATCACGAGTATCTAGCTTTATAATCGTGATACATTTTAAGGTCCAATATTTCGAAGCTTATTCTTTTTCCTTTACAAACAATCTTTCCCTCTTCTAAAATAATTTATACTAGTGTAAATTTCACCTACACATTTCACATCCGTTTCTAAATACTATCCTACATATTTCACACTTCACTTGCAGGTGTCGTGCTTGTCCAAGTCTAGCCTCAGCGTGCACTGGTTCACGGCGACGCCGGACCCGAGCGTGTCGTACTTCAAGCCGTTTGTATTCACACCGCGCGCTCAGGTCTCGCCGCATACTAAGAGTCCTGAGGATGAGGTGGGTTTTACCTTTTCATTGTACAGTTCGGTCCAGACAACTTTAATGTTCCTGAAGGTGGCTGCGATTACACTTTTGTCTTTGTGCCTTTTCAAACTAACCAACTACTGTCAATCTTTGAGACTGAATAGGCGAACTGATAAGAAATATCTTCAGGAACATTCAAGTTGTTTGGACCCACAGACATTTGGACCGTATTTTATCAATATTGACACTTTCATGGAGTTAATATTCCTCAGAAAAACGAAGGTTACCGATATTTTTAAAATTATGAGGCCGTGGACAAATTATTATGGCGTTCCTATGTCTAGCAGTGGATAATTATTTCGGGCTGTGGATGATTAATAAATAATTGTAAAACAAAAATAAAACCTTTTGTAATGTTGTTCTTTTGTAATAATTACCAAACTTCAAACTTTCCTTATTTCATCATTAGGTTTATTATTTATACTTTAATCCCCAATATCCAACATAGTAAGTACCAATTTCCTATTCATAAACCTGCAGAAAAAACGCGAACACCACCTATACAAGCTACACGCGAAACACGTTCTGAAATCCAACAACGGGCAAATTACTGCGGTGTTACGTGAAATAGAAGATGGCTGCCTGGCTGAAGTCGAGGAGTTTGTGAAGAGCTACGACCAAGGCGCTGTTGAGCTGAGCAAGCTGGATACCCTGATGAAAGGATGTGTGGAAACCGAGGTTAAGTTGTATGGTTAGGTTGGTACATAACTGATGCCGTACCAACGTTGAAAACCTTTAACCCTTATTACACCTACCGAGTAGAATGGCCAAGATAGTAACCTCGGACGAGCACTCGGTCACTCGGTCTATCTGCCGAGGGTACTTTGCCATTCTACTCGATAGGTGTAACAAGG
This sequence comes from Plutella xylostella, assembly GCF_932276165.1. Taxonomy (NCBI): domain Eukaryota; kingdom Metazoa; phylum Arthropoda; class Insecta; order Lepidoptera; family Plutellidae; genus Plutella; species Plutella xylostella. Next base: position 6,130,600 of record NC_064000.1, on the reverse strand, counting down.
GTATTAGCGATTTGCAGTTCTCAAACAGCGCTTAATATCTGTAAAACTCTGTCAGATTCAAGGAACATAAGATTTCTCTAACAAGGAGGTGCATCTATGCAATTTATGTCAGAGTTGACAAATAGGCAGCGCCAGAGCTAATGCGAGGTGGACTGTAAAGTTACAAACCTAGACACGTGTGAAACAAGACGCCATGAATTTTGAAGCGAAAAAAAGTTCCATAATAAATGAATAAATAAAATGACAATGCTCACTATAATTTAATACTTTGTTCAAGTCTAAGTTGTGATGAAAGTATCGGCATTGTTATCAAGAGAACGATCTCTTAGTCTCTTGCCACATAAATAGAGTGAATTAATATTACTATAGTTAAATAGCTATATGAAAGACGCCTTACTCTACCGCTCAATAGTACCTATCTATTACTACGTTTATGTGAATGTTGATGTAAAGCCTTCGCGTAGTGTTTATTGAATGATTATAATGTTTTATTAGTGTACGCACCATCGCTAGGATAAAGTTGTTTACTATATCGGGTGCATTGACCTGCCGACGATGGGAAATCACCGATAAATTTTCACCCCGAATAGAATTTATAGATAATTTATACCAAAAATACTTATCACAAATGTAGCTAGCTAGCATCTTATAGACGTCTAACAGTTTATATAAGTAAAATAAAACCCTGGCAATATTATCAGTCACCAACCGTATCACGGTATTACTCGACCCTCCTCATCCAGACACTACCTGCATACCTAGCACGGGATGCAAGACGCTCCAACAAGACATGACAAAAGTTTTTACAAAAAGCTAGGCCTTGAGAGCGAGCGCGAAGGATAACATTTTTCATGTTTCATTACATGCTTGTCTTGCGACCCGTGCTAGGTAGATTTAGTGCTTTATCAGGCAGGCCAGAGGGCGTCCCACGCAAAATCAACTACGGTCATTAGGTGTTACTGAAAAATTTATCATTCTTATTGGCGATAAATATTATGTGCCTACCTAGGTGTAATAATATATTATGTGTATTTTTCTATGTGATTCGATGTGCCAGACTTTACGCTTTTTGTAGGTGTTAACTTAAACTTGAGCCTTTGTACTAAATTTCTAAATATCGTCTAAGATAATGTGTGATATTTATTTTAAAAGGTCCTAAAGTAAATAGGATTTTGATACCAAAGAAATAATTAGCTATGTATGTGTGTTTGTTAATTGTTATTTATTATGATGTATTGGGTATTTTGTTGTTGTGTATTGTATAAGTAGATAACTTTTGAGAAAATGACAAACATACACCGTCACTTACAATATAACATTTAACATGTTTTTTTATACAAAATGCATATGTAGAAGAAAATGTTACCATATGTTTTTGATATTGGTAAATTTCATTTAAGTAACATAAGAAAATTTTACTGTAATATATCACAGATAATTTAATTTTAAAATAGGCTTAATTATGCTTTTAACTGAACATAATATTAATTTATTTAGAAAAATATGGAAATTCCATCATGCTGTAGGTACTTTATAGTTTTTTTCTTGTTTTTTATTATGTTAAGCAAGTTATTTTTATTAACTATTAACACGATACGTTAATAACAAGTTAACATTCTTTACTATATATCTTGTAATTAAATAGTATTAGTAATTATATTTATTAAAAAGTCAAATTTTATATGGTAACAAAATAACTAATACCTTAAAAATAATAACTCACTTATCCGTTATTGTATGCCTTGTTGTATGTAAATTTATTGATTTCAATAAAGCTTTAATTATTGGTGTTTCAAGAAAAGTTTTTTATTTAATAAAATACAGTAGTAGTTGTAAATGAACCACGCTATCTCTGCACAAGTATACACTGGTCACACTGTGTCGATATCGGAGTGTCCGACTCTTTCACTGGGCACTGAGCACTGGGTTGTTTTTTTGTCGATTATTTTGAGATTTATATTCAGAATAATAACGGCATTGCTCGGTACGGTTCTACCTTTTTTGGCATAAGATTTATTTGCCTAATCTCGTATTGCATAGTAACGTTTGGTCAAAGTCTCTTTACGCCGAAAATCGTATGGCATAAATCTCGTTTATTAAAAAGTTATTTCGCATAACATTGTTTAGCCTAATAATGGTATGGCCAAATCTTGAATAGCCTAATAATGCTATGGCATAGGTTTATTAGGTTTATACAAAGTAATAATATTCGTTTGCCTTTAACTTTGACGGAGCGTCTCCCTACATAGCGCAAACTGGTGCCTTGTATTGTTTCCGCTGTTTGGAAAACGCTCCGCTCCGCTTCGCTGCGCTCCGCTTTGGTTTTGATGAACATGTGCACCTAACACGCTCCTCCTCGCTTTGCTCGTCGTCGCACCTATTTTTAGGTTTCGATCTCATGGGGTTTGTAATAATTATATTGGTCGTTAACTTTCGATTTTTTGATCATACAATATCGTGATTTTTGGGATGTAGGAGAAAAATACCACAATTTGTACATTTAATACATACTTAATATATTATTTATTAAGATAAAATTACGAGAAACAAGATTATACATAGGTATAGACGAACATAAATTTGAGCAAACGAAACTTAGGTGTTTAAAAATTGTGCCTAAAGAGTTTTAGACGAAACGAGCCTTATGCCACATACGTCTTGGCAAAGTGATGGTTCGGCCAAAAAAGTTTAGACCATACGAGTTATGCGAAATGAGTTTTGGTCAATAAAGATTATGCGAGATGAGCGGAACCCCTCGGTACTGCTTTTCTTCTCGTCTATGGTTATATTTTGTTTTTTTGTGTGTGACGCTGTGACGTCATTAATGTCAATGTCAGTGTCACTCACGATCACGACTCACGCACGCACGCATTCCCGTTTGTTTATAATTTTTATCAACTTATAGAAACGGATAAATTTAGAATTCTCTCAGTTTTATTATTATAAAATTTTATTTAGGCCATCATGGGAGTAGACGTAGAAATTATTACCCCTGGAAACGGTAAGTTCAGAAATAACTGCATTGTTTAAAATCTATCCTTTCCGTCATATTACATTTCACATTCATCATCAATAAAACTAAAACCACTGTGATAGACATGATTATTGATGTACTAATAAATAAAGCAATCTTTTCAGGCTCGACCTACCCTAAACCCGGCCAAACAGTTGTAGTACATTACACAGGAACATTGGAAAATGGTAAAAAGTTCGACTCGTCTCGAGATCGCGGCCAACCCTTCAAATTTACTTTGGGCAAAGGAGATGTCATCAAAGGATGGGACCAAGGTTTAGCAAAGGTTGGTAAATACCTGCGTAAATATTTTTTTTAGTGTAAAGAGACTCCACAGATAAAATGTATAGAAACAGTTTTGTGGGACAGTTAAACTTTAGTAATTTAATGATGACTGAATTTTCGGCATAGATGGCTAGCATGGATATTTTTGGTAGAGCACAAATAGAGAAAAATATCTTAGTTCTAAATAGAACACTTGTCTATTGCAAAAAATAGTTAAATAGGACTAGTTTGAACCCCATACTGCACTTGTCTGTATGTTTATAGGTACTAGTGATATTTATCTTTAACAGTAGAGTTTAGTACTGTCTGTCTTTCATGTTCTTGACCATTATCCTAACTCTCATTCACACCTTCTGTTCACAGATGTCGGTTGGAGAGAGATCTAAACTAACCTGTTCCCCAGACTATGCTTATGGAGCCCGAGGCCACCCTGGGGTCATCCCACCCAACTCCACATTGATCTTTGATGTGGAACTGTTGAGAGTAGAATAAATAAGTAGACGGTGTGAGCTTTTATAGTATTAGCATCTCTTGATCTTTTTATATGGTTACAATTACAATCATTGTCAAATTACGTATGTATCAGACTTATTGTACTTTGTTTTTTATATTATATTGTATTAGCTTATTGTTGCATTTTCAATTTATGTACAATTTTTACATGTTTTTTATACTTTTTTTAATTAAGTATTTATAAAAGTAGATAGTATAATGATGAGGTAGTCTACAAAGGTTTGTTACTTAACAAAAGATTATTGTGTCCTAATTTATTGTGATGAATTTAAATATTTGCCTAAAGATATTATTTGAATGTTTCTTTCAATATTTCTCTTTAACCTTTTAGTACCCAGGGTTAACACATTAGATTAGACTCAATAGATTTGTGTCCAATTTCAGTAGGTAAATAATGTTCAAGCTGTGAACGTATTTCTGCTTCTCATAGTTAAATTTCCATGTGTTGCATCTTGAAAGATATAATAAACAAAGACTTTGTTAACAATTTGATATTTTTATTGCAAAACCCACAGCCTGTAAATAAATTAACCTTAAAACCGATTCTTCAGATTTCTAATTATCCGTCTCCACCAGGAGAATAGTTCATCAAAGGAATGACCATATTCTTTGTAAAAGTAGTCCGGCACAATGCACAACTGTCTAAGGATCCGTAACAACAATTCATGCAGAATATGTGTCCGCATGGCAGTACACACGGCTGCACTATCTCTTCCAAGCACGCCACACAGGATTTGCTGCTGTCTACTTCATTTGGTAGCTCTCTCATCTGATCCATGTGCTTTTTAGCATGATGTAGACTTTGCCCGCATGAGATAAATGCATGTAGCAATGTCACAATGCCTAGTAACTTCAAATGCGCATAGTAAGCTGCTGCAGCAGGCCTCACTTGAACATAATCAATACCACAGGCAGCTTTTCCTATCTGTATTGGCCCACCACTAATGTAACAAAGTGCCCGATGTATACTCTCGATTTGTGGCACAATGCTATTCATAGCTTTAAGAATTACTAAAAAAGTGTTCTGAGCTTCAGGAGTCAGACTCGCGTTCCGCTGTGTCTGTATTTCCATGTGCCTTAGAGCTCTTCTGGTTATGTTTTCGCCAAATGCCGATAGCAGGATGCTCAGTAATCTGTTGCTGAATGTTGGCAGTTTGTGGTATGATTCGTCCACTTGGACGATGCCGGAGTACTCTTCGCCAAGCGTCTGTAGGTCTTTGAGGGTGGTGAAAGACTTGAATAGTAGAAAAGATAAGGGTACGGCCTTTGGAGCGTGCCTGGGAGGTAGGAGCCGGGATAAGGAGCCTGCGAGTTGCTTCTCGTACATGTCGTCCTTCTGCCAGGCTCTGAGCACCTCGGCAGGCTGCGCTGCTGGTAGCGCCATGTTTGAAACACGTTTGCTCTTCTCAATAAACAATAATTATTGCTTGTGGAAAACAATTTAAACAATCACAACATCAGCTGTTTGTTATCACCTTTCCACTCTGTCACTGTGAAAAACAATCTCTACGTCTGTCTGTGGAGTGGACCGAAGTTGAGTTGACAGAAAAAGTTAACATCCTATTCTGTGACAGAAAATTATAGTTCTGCTACTCGTCAACAGATGGCGTAAAATCAATTTTTGCCAGAAATATTTTTTATCAAAAACCAAGGATGAACGTTGTAGTTCTACTAGTTCTTATGAAGTTTAATAAAATTTCAGCAGAAAAGCTTAAAAATAATGATTTCAGGGGTGCAAGTGCTTGTCTGCATTCTGCACCCAATTAACTGTGCATGCATGCACGTTATTTGGTAAGAAGTTGATAATAAAAATATAGGTAATAAAGAAACGGTTTATTTTCCAAACATGTGACACAATTTTACTTCACATAGGTATTACAGAAGAATGTAATTGGCTATAAAGTGTGGTCAATATTTAAAAACCCATTTAAAACCAACTCCTATGAGTCTTATGACAGGTTCCTTAATTAACACTATATTTACACATGATTTTTTAAGAATCCTTACAAATTATCTTTATAATACTCATAGTAAGATAAAATTACATATTATATCTTAACTCGATATTATTTATAACTAGAGTACAAGCTAGTCTCCGAATAAGTCAGGGCTAAGTTACATACGTGGCCCACGCAGGTAATAGGAACTCGGCCTATGCATTTATTTATCTTAACAAGAGTGAATGAGACGGAAACAGTACGTCCACGGCGTTCCGTCCCGCTCTGGCGCGGCGCGGCAGGGTCGTGAGCTCGCGGGGCGACTGCGTGTGTCAGAAGAAATGGCTGTATGTGTGCCTGAAACATAGCAAAATGACACAAATAATAGTTTATTGGTAATGATAACTTAGCATAAAACATGAATTATTTCTATAAAAATTGCTCTCATACTGTCATCTATGACTATGTGTGGATACATAATGATTCGTGTTGTATTAGAGTCATACATAAGGTGACCATACGTCCCGCTTTGGGCGGGACAGTCCCGCTTTCAAGCTGGACGTCCCGCTGTCCCCCGCGAGGGCAAAAATGTCCCGCTTTCATAAACAGACCAAACGATCATTTCAATTACCTACATTTTGTAACTTCATCCCATATTTCCTTTCTTTCTTTTAATCACTTGAGACAACTATTTATCTTCTTATCATTTACTCACATAGCCTATAGGGAGTAATATGAGTCTGAGTTCCACCGAGACTCCGCGAGTAACGGTACTTCGTTCAGTGACGATAATTGACTCGCTCTTGCTCTATAGTGTATATAAATTTATCTCGCTCACCTACGATTCCTAACAAAGAAGAAATGCGTGGGAGTACATGTTTTCCAAAAAAGTAATCTGTATTAACATTTATGAATGTGAAAATTAGATAATATGCACTATTGATAAGAACTTTAAATTAAACTACTCAAATTATTTAAAAAATCAAAGTAAGTATGATGTTTAAGAATTTTGTAGCGTCTGATATGAGAACACCCAAAAATTCCGAAATATTTTTTTCCGAATTTGAAGCACCGAACAAGTACCTACCTAATTTAAAAAATATTGCAATAACGATTTTTTTAATATCGATTTATAAAAATCGAATAGTTTGTTATTACGATTGTTAAATACTATTACTTGAGTACTTATATGAAAAATAATATACAGATTTATTATAATCACGAAAATATCAAATCCGAACCGAAAATATGATAATTGGTGATTTTGTCAAAAATAGAACCAAAGCCTAAAGATAGGTGCGACAACGATCAAAGCGAGGAGGAGCGTGTGAGGTGCACATAGATATCGAAAAACAAAGCGGAGAGTTTAAAATATAGAGTAAAAATATTGTTAAGTAAATAGAAGTCAGTAGGTAAGTCACATTCGGGGATTTGTGTTTTCGTAATATTAAAACTTCGGGATTCGTTATTGAAACAATTTGATATAATAAAAAATCGTACATTTAAAACATCGAAATTATAACATTCGAAAAATTTACTTTTGGTCATTTAAATAAATCTGTTGTTTGAAATTTTGTTTATCAACTTTTCGTAATTTTCCTTATTCGGAAACTTAAAATTTACTAGGACTATGAAATTCATAATATCAAAAATCGTTATTTACATATTCGTAAAAAAGGAATTCGGATTTATGTAGTGTACCCGTCTGGTATATTTATAAAAACATAGTAAGTACTTAGGTATCCTAAATATACCAACTTAACAAGATTATCTATAAATATTAAAAAATGGTCATTCACCATTCATGCATCTTTCTCACATTTCACTCTTTCATCGTAGGTATTGAACTTTCAATTGATGCACTGAGCAAACTGAGAGAAAATATAAGAAGATAAGAAAGAAAGATAATATATGTATCTTTGAGGGATATGAAATTCCGCAGGTGTCCCGCTTTGACCAAAAAAATAAATGGTCACGTTAGTCATACAGCAGTACAGAAAAATACACAGTATCTTGTCCTGTCGCATGCTGCACCCTGGGCAACTACAACAATCTTTTCACCATCATGACGAAAGGTAGTTCAGCCCTTGTAAAGGTCACCGCACATACTGTACATATTAATAATGCGCATGCAAATCTTCGCAAACTGTCGTATTCCCGGAAACACCCGAATCATTGAATCGTAAGAGCCTTAAGCCATTTTGATCCTTGTTCGAAAGAAATAGTAGTCAATATCATGTGACACATAATCGAAAACAATTTGGGCGGTCGGTGGCTGTCACCGATCAGTCAAAGGTCTCAAGGTCAAGATCAGTATTACTTTTGTGGAATTATAAAGAGCTGCAATTACACATCGTTCTTGTTATTTTTTTCAAATGTGAATTTAATTTCAACTTTAATTATTTTTGACAACGCCATATTGTGAGGCACATTTAAGAATAAAATATACGTCACATTGATAGACTTCACTTTGCCAATAAAGCCACACCCAAAAGACCAAGTTTGTAATTGTAATATTATTGTGAATTGTCAGCGCTGTAAATACTTTTGAACTGAGATTTTAATGTAAACCTGTGTTTTAAATCCATATTTCTTCTTCTAACATAAACCTTGTGTTATTCCAACCTTATTTCATCCATATTAACACCAGCTTGATCAAGACATTTGAAAAGTACTGTAACATTGTCGAAGTAAATTTTAATATTATGACAATATTATGAATTATCGGCTCAAATTTCGTTACTTATAAATTAATACCTCTTTTAGCACCAAACACATAAATCTAAAAAAAATGCATGAAGAAAATGCACTTAACCACTCTAAATACATAATCGTTTTCTGGCGCTCGGAAATACGACCGTTGCCGAACAATGGCGAAGATTTCTATGCGCATTATCAATTTTGGGGAACTGTATAAGCGTACCCTAAGTAGAACGCGAGTTCGCGAACGCCTGGTCGACAGAAGAAAAAAAGACGATCGCTTTGCGTTACGCTTATTATGTGCTAAAACGGCTGAAACCCTAAGACTGTCGTATGCTACGGCCGCCATTTTCCCACTATTTCCTCATCAGCCCACATTATATCTCACCGATGCTTGTGTCAGGTGCGCCTGCGCTTGGCCGGGGGCGCGGTGGCGGGAGGCGTGGAGGTGTGCGCGCGCCGCCGCCCGCGCCGCCCGCCCTCCTCGTCCAGCAGCGGGGACTCCCACGCTGCAAGGGAAGATACATACGTTACTTGATTATTTATTGTATTAAAAAACCACCCTCTTTAAAGCCGCTAATCTAATGAATTTAAGGAATTTGTAAGACATCAACATGGATTTCTATTGCGAGAGGACGTGCTGAGGTTATTGGTAAGTGGCTGTTGGATGGGGCGCAAGAATGTTTGAAATGCTCTGAACACTATCTTATCATTTGTTCACAGCAAGTAGAATGATTGACAATGATGCAGACAATGGATTTGTATGATGATCTAAAATTAACAAACTTACCAGCCACTCCACTGAGTTTTGCTTGCTTATTGGACTTGTCTCTCTGTGAAATAGACTTGCGACTGGTTGAGCCATCTCTGGGACCAGATGCATTGGAATCCCTTGAGTCTCGTCTACGATCTGTAAAAAGTAATACATTTGTTTGAATGCACTTTAAATGTTTTCATTTAAAAAAATATTAAAAAAGAGCAGATATTCAGATAAGGTTGCTTTTGCAGGGATTTGAAAAAAACTTGATGCAAATTATTATGAATAACTTCAATAAAAAGTACAACATTTTGTTAAAATCCTTTGAATGACTATGGCTGTTTAAAATGATGATCGGCACAAATATATGAAAGCTGGGACCATCACCAATAGAAATGAGTGATAGTCGTTGCAAAGGTATTTTTTTGCAGAATATGAATAACGGAAGCGCTAGTCCTGATTTACTGTCCAATTCGTAATAATCGTACCTTGAAAGTTTTTATATTTTATTTCTGTAATTTTAATGTTTTTATTATTGTTTCACATTCATTTTTATTTTTTATAACAAAATTATCATAATTCATTATAATATTATATTTGTTTATTATCTCAGTAAATAAAACCAGTTGAAAGTAATTTCTCCCATTTTAGTAATACGTGTTTACGTGTATTACGCCCTAACTGTCATCAGGAGAGTGAAATGCCATAGAAAAATACTACCTTCCGACAAATATATTTCAAAATGGACAACTTATACGGATTTGTCATCATAATATTTTTTTGCTCACTTGAAAAGAGCTATCCAACTATGTATTACTCATCTTTATTGGACATAGGATCGTCGAAAGATCTTTCGACGATCTACAAAGTATTCTCCAAAATAATATTGATAAGGATCACACAATGCCTAGATGAACAACAGCCTCCAGAGCAAGCCGGCTTCAGAAGAGGATATAGCACTACCGACCACCTTCATACCATGCAACAATTGATAGAAAAAACAAACGAATATAAACTACCGCTCTTTATCGCATTTATTGACTTCCAGAAGGCATTCGATTCTATAAACCACCAATACGTTTGGCAAGCACTACTTAAAGATGGAGTAGATATGAGATACATAAATACTATTAAAAAAATATACGAACTTAGCTCAGCTAGAATAAAACTGGACCAATTAGGATCAGCGTTTAGTATAGACAATGGAGTTAAACAAGGAGACTGCATGTCCCCCAAACTTTTCAACTCTGTTCTAGAACATGTGTTTAGAACATTGAACTGGGAGAGTATGGGAGTAAACATTAATGGCAAATACTTATCAAATATCCGTTTCGCTGATGACATTGCCCTGTTCGGAAACACAGAAAAAGAACTGCAACAAATGATCAAGGAACTAAACATCAAATGCAAAGAAGTTGGACTACAGTTAAATATATCGAAAACAAAGGTGATGACAAATACAAGCGAACCTATACACATATCCGTCGAAAACTTAGAACTACAACAAGTCGAAACCTTTATCTATCTAGGCAAAACAGTTTCGTTCAAAAATCAAGACAATGAAGAAATAACCAGAAGAATAAATAATGGATGGAAAAGATTTTGGAGCCTAAAACACATATTTAAAAACAAACAAATTCTTATGAAATTAAAGGCCAAAGTCTTTGACTCCTGTATACTACCAGTCTTAACATACGGAGCACAAACATGGGCGCTGACGAAGAACAACATTAAAAGGTTAAAGATAACTCAACGCAAAATGGAAAGAAGCATATTAAACAAAAAACTAATAGAAAAAACACAGAACACAGAGCTTAGAAAATTAACCAAAGTAACAGATGTGATTCGACATGCCAAAAAACTGAAGTGGAAATGGGCTGGCCATATCATGAGGCAAACTGATGGAAGATGGACAAAGGAGCTGACTGAGTGGTGTCCCCGATACTCGACCCGGGGCGTGGGCCGCCCGGCCACGCGCTGGCGCGACGAGCTGGCGGGCTTCACTGGAGCAGGGGAATGCTGGACACGATGCACCGCCAACAAACTTACCTGGAAGAAAATGGGGGAGGCCTTTGCCCAGCAATGGGATGACCTATAAAATACTTAGATTTTAGGTATACATAGTTCAAGTGCATGCATACACATAAATATATTATTATGATATACAAATAAATACTACTGAATTATATAAATAAATTTAATAATTATAATATTGAATTATATAAAACTAAACTTAAACAATTACCATTAATATTAATAATGCATGAATTGTGTTACTTTAAACATAATTAAATACTAATTTGAATGTTACATTATAGGAGGCTTATAATAAATAAATAAAATAAAAATTGGACATAGGTCCCAAAACGCCCATTGTCATTTTTGCAAATACTTACCATAGTCCTTTTCAGACTTGATGCTGGGGGTGTCGGTGGAGGCATGTGAGCTGCCACTCTCCTTGCGTGACTTGGTCGCCAGAGTCGCTGTTGTGCTGTCCTTGCGGGATGCAGCTAGGGATAGAATAGGAATAGGATATAATTTATTGTTATACGATCAATTTTTTTTTTAAAATATGTTTTTTTACATGTAGGAAACATCCTGGAAAAATTTCAACAAAACTGAAAATGCATCACAGCCCTGGTGCAGACACATTAGATTACCTTTCGGGGTGCTATCCTTGGATGCTGTACCTCTGGAACTACTTCTAGGAGTCGAAGTCTTGGGTGACGGACTCCTGCCTTCTGAAACATTTCACACTTAGTATCAGAATTGCATCTTTTAGTGAAACTGTAATGTTTACAGTTACAAATAAGTAATACCTTCACTTTCATCACCTAATATAGCTTCTTTACACTTCTGTTTGATCAGTGGTCCAAACTCCCCCTCAGGAAGTCTGAATGCTACTTCTTCATTAGGGAACGGTATCGGCTCAGTATCATACAGCATTTGCAGATCGTACATGCTTTCTAGATGCTTCCATATGTCTTGAGTTGAGATCTCTTTATTGATGGAGTTGGACAGTTTCTCCCAAATACAAGCCATTTGGAAATGCCTGTTGATGCCGACCGGCTTGTGGTTTACCATGGCGTAGAACAACTGTATTTCCATGTCCACGTCCCATTCTAATGTGTCGCCGGCTTTCGCCTCTACCTCCTCTTCACTAGAAACCATTGTTTAGGCTGATCCAGGGCCAGTGTGCAGGTAATTTATGGAAAATTTAGGAGAAAATACAACAACAAACAATAACCACACGCAGTTGATTTGACAGATAACTTTTTAAATGCTAGTGCTGTGCTTAAATTTAATTGAGCATACAGCAAAAATACAGTCGATGTACAAAATGAACTGAATCGACTTAGTACTTTAGTCTATGTTTTATGCAATAAAAAAATAAAACTGTCAAACAGTAATCTCGCTGTTTGTCGCCGCTTGAACTTTTATGGCAATAAATAGGAGTATTTTGTGAATAAACCATTATGTATTGGTTATTTTAAATCAAACTTATTGTTATTTTTATCATAAAACGCTAAGCTATCATGGCTAACCACTACGAGGTCCCTAGTTGGTGAGTGTCTAGTGTTTCAGCTCGATGAACTTTTCAGGTTTCGGCACAGTTCATGCCGCTTAAAGTTTATAATCCAATATTTATGTTTATCCCCTATGATTTCTCTCGATTAAACTTCAATAGAAGAATATTAATGATATTCGTTTATTAATATTATTAATAAAAACTCTTTTAGGTACTTCCTCTAGGTTATCAATTAATGAATGATAATAACTTGAAAGTACATAATAATATGTAACCTATGTTTCAGGGCCGGCAAACCTCCCACAGGACTGCACTTGGATGTGCTGAAAGGAGACAAATTAATTCAGAAATTGATGTTAGATGAGAAGAAATGCTACCTATTTGGTCGCAACCCACAAATGAATGACTTCTGCATAGACCATGCCAGCTGCTCGAGAGTGCACGCAGCTTTTGTTTACCACAAGGATTTGAATAGAGCCTTTTTAGTAGATTTAGGAAGCAGTGAGTATGATAAATTATACAAAAACTATATAGTTGCTGATTAAATTACTAATGCTGAGTAGCAGAGAGGGACTTTAAGCTAATGTTCACCTTAAATGTATAGCAGCCTTGCTTACAGTAACAGTGTATGGACAGAAAGAGACAGACATAGATTTAAAGCTGACATTAGGTTAATGTTCTTTTCTGCAACAGCATAAGTCAAATCTATTGAAATCAGTATGCCTGCCTATACCTGAAGTTATTCTAACTATGATTGTATTTACCATTTCAGCACATGGCACATACATTGGTAAGATGAGACTGGAAGCGAACAAGCCCACGCAACTGCCCATAGACTCAAACTTCCACTTTGGAGCTTCAACTAGAAATTACATTATAAGGTGATGCATGATTAGATTTTTATGGTTCACATGTTTGTTTAACTTTATTTGAGCTAATACAAAGTGGGAAGCATCATGCGCAGAATGGAATACACACCTAGCTTGCTGGACCAACAATACTTGGCTGGTAGAAATTTTCTGCTTGGAAGGGCATGGAACAAATGAGTGGCATTACTCAGAAGACAATTATATAGAGCAGTTGGGTATTGGCAAAAGCAGGTCATTCTCTGATGGCTCTTGAGTTTCTTTCCCCTTTTCTTCTCCATAGAGACCTTTTTTTGATTGAGAAGTAGTTTATTTTGATGTTTGTTAAGAATAATGATATTTTACAACAAAGAATAAACATTGAATTTTGTCTCCCAAAAATTAATGAATGAAATTGAGGATGATGTTATGTAAATATTACATTTATATTGTTTTTTGGTAAACAGAGAGAGGCCATCAGGCAATTCACGGGGTATCATGGAGGACCTTCCCAACACGGAGACTGAAGGGGCACTGCTCGGGCTGCCCGAGACACAGACTGAACTTGATGTAAGATATTAAAAAGGGTATAGTATGCCAAAAGGGGTGACTCAGGGGCTCTTTTGTTCTACAAGATAAGAAAAATATTTTGCTTTTCTTTTCATATCCCATTGTAAAATTTCGTGCAGGAGGCAGCCACTCTCGGCATGAGCTGGCATGAAGTCAAAGGTGTGGCACAGGACTGCTCAGAGTGGAAATCTACACTTCAAGCCTTATGTCCCTGATTAGGGATCCCAGGACCTGACCCCTTAGCATGAATTTTCATCGTGAATGTGAAGTAGAATTCATGGAGTAATTTGGACATAGAAATTTAAATTAACTCAAAAATGGATATTTCTTTACGAATTTATAAAAGTTGTTCAGAATGACCCTACCAGTTCGCCCTTTTGCCTTGCTAGCAAAACCAATATAGGTACTATTTAGCAACCCCATGTAAGTAACAAATTAACATGCAAAATTGTTATAAAACTCAGACACATACATACCCAAAATACCTTATTCATATTCATGCTTGATTTTTGTGTAAGTCTTGGTATGTTTATGTTGATTCCAGAACCTGACTGAGTTCAACACGGCTCACAACAGGCGAATATCCATGTTGGGCATCTCTACCGATGATGGAGCTGATGTTATAAAGGTAAAATACAAAATATTCTAGTCAAATGCTGTTATTCATCACACAAATAAGTATACATAACTTTGTTCCAAGTGCTTCCTGTTCCTTTTTGATTTGTTATTCGGATTTTTAATGAGTAATAGATGGATAAAAAAATATACAGGGTGTCCCAAAAGTCAATGTTATGCCTTGAAGGGCTCACAGACCACCTCATGAGTGGGCCAGAATATCATAATATATGACCTTAGTATAAAATCGACAGTTTTCGAGATATTTACACTTAGCTATAAATTTGCTGAAAATAGACACCTTTCTTCCCTTTCTTCCACCAGCCCCAAACCGGCACGAAGCGCTCAGCCTCCATGCCCACCGGCGGCGCCAAGAAGCAGCGCCGCAACGTGTCCTTCAACGAGGAGGTGGACATCATCAACCCAGAGGACATCGACCCCAGTGTGGGCCGCTTCAGGAACCTCGTCAAGTCAACTATAGTGCCCAATGCTAATGCACCGCAGAGGAAACTTAAGCTGCAGGGGCCTGATGATAGTGAGTAGCGGTTTGGTTGTTTGTTTGTTGAAGAATTATTGTTGAGACAATTGTTGAAGCAATTTTGATAAAATATAGCTATGGAATGTTCAAAATGTATTGGTTTATACATTTTGGAGGTACTTATGTGCATCATCAGCCGACTATGGTGTTATTCCTTAATGCTGGAGATAATTATGTATCTTCCAAGGACTGATAACAGCTAGCTAATATCCAACGCTGCATACATTTTTTTGTTGTCGAGGTCATTTGAGAATCGATTGAGAATTCGTCTACCTAAACGGTCGTTCGTCATATAAGTCTTTTCCTGAGCTAATTATAGTAATTCCAACTAATAACCCATTCACCGCAGGTCACCAAACGCACCACCACTCGCTCCGTCTGCAAGAGATCTCATTCTCGGCCGGGCTGTACTCGTCGCTGCCGGCGCCCTCGCACCTCAGCGTCATAGGCGCGCGCATGGGCCTGTCGCTGCCCAACCCCGCGCCTGATGTGGACTTAGAGGCCCCGGGGCTGATGCAGCCGCCGCCTAAGCCTACTGCGCCGCATGGTGAGTTCATATTGCTAGCAATTTGAGGAAAAGGCTAGAAAGAAGAGTTATTGGTATCGGCGTTGTGAGTTTGATATTGTGATGTGGCTGAAGTCAGGTCCGAGGACGGTTTTGTGGTTGAACTTGTTGGTTATGGTGTAGTTAGTACATACATACATATGTATTTGTGTACGAACCCTAGACTTAGAGGCGCCGGGGCTGATGCAGCCACCGCCAAAGCCTACTGCACCGCATGGTGAGTTCAGGCAGAATCCTAGAAAGAAGTATTATGTTGTGATATTGCTGCACAATACCGATGTACCTATGTATGTATGAACCTTGCCCTGAAAGTGGACTCCGAGGCACCAGGGTTGATGCAGCCGCCGCCTAAACCTACTGCGCCGCATGGTGAGTTCAGGGTGAAGCGTAGGAAGGAGGGTAATGGGTTTAGATATTGTGATATGTCTGAAGTCAGGTCCAGAGGACGGTTATGTGGTTGAGCGCTATGAATGTATGTAGGTACGAACCCCGCCCAGGATGTGGAATTTGTCACACGTATACGAGCATAAACAGTTGATATGCTATTCGTCAATATAACTAATTATTTCTAATGCTAACGTATCTATTTTCCTTCGCAGCGGAAGTGGAATCAGCGCCATCTAGCGAGCCGAAGCGCAAGAAGTACGCCAAGGAGGCGTGGCCCGGACGCAAGCCCGGCCTCATCCCGGGCGTCTGATAGTGGGAGAACTGTTGAGGTGGCGACTGACTTGTGCAACTGGCCGTATCTGAAGGCGCGATCACACGGTTCATTCGAGTGAATATTCACTCGAGTGAACGGTTCATTTATGTTTGCATCTTTGCTTCATTTTGAGTCCACACGTATCAGTTCGAGTAAAAGATGAATGAAAGACAGAAATGAACGAAAAATTAACCGTCTGATCCCGCCTTTAACGTTCACGGCGAGCCATACCGTAACGTCATTCATTCGGGTGAGAGGATTAGCTCGCTGTATTGACGTGAAAATTCTGCGTAAAGTAACGTACGTACGTTACGATAAGTCAGTCGCCGCCTTTAGCTTGTATGCAATCGTTGGTTTTTAACGAGCAGACATTCAGTTTAAGGACTTCAAGGTTAAAAGCAAGCTCATCTAGCGCCGCCAATGGAAAAAAAAAATATTTCATTTTAAAGGCGTTTTATCAAATCTGTTATGTAAAAAATCTATTCGTCCTGCTGCTACGTAGTTCAAATTGTAAACAAGTTTTCACCTTCTGAAATTTTTATTGCTAATCTGAACCCTAATTATATCATTTTATGAGCAATACTATTGACCAAACGATGGGATTCTAGCGTAACTGAATAGTTATAATAGTGATACTTACTGGGGTTTACATTGACAACAAACATTGCATAAGTTGACTTCTGCTATCTTTGTTGCCTGTGGGTGTAAACTCCAATTTAGGTATCAAATGTGTAAATTGAATAGGTATTGAAAGTTTGTTGGATTTGTTGACATAATGATAAACATAATATATAAGTATGTTTTGCTATGTTTAGTGGCATGGTAGGTGCCTTTTTTGAATAATGAAATGGATTTGACTTTGATTTAAGTAATGTTTCATATCATAACTCGGCTTGCAAAAACGTAATATTAGTTCACATTTATAAATAGCATGTGCACTATAATGTTTGTTATACGAGAAGAAATGTACATTTTGTACAAAGTAAATGTAGTCAGGACAGTCGGGAGCTGTGAAAGTAAAATAGTTAATAATTAATTAAGGTAAATAAGAATAAGCTATGATTTAAATAAACGATTTAAACATATTTTGCGTATATCATTTACTTACAATTCATGTATAGCAATTTTTCATCGTTTACGTAGAAATGGATGCTAACTAATCACTTAAGCTAGTGTTTAACCGATGTAACACCTTTTATTAAGAACAAATCTGGTAACCGGTACTTTATTTTAACGTGTAAGTAAATAACTGACAGTGATAAAAATAATTAGTAATTGCTTTAGAAATGATAAATACATAAATACAACTGTGAAATCGCTAGGAACGCAAAAACAAAAAACGTCTAACCATCGTATAACGTAAAATGAGTTATTTAGTCTCGCTACTGGACGCTAGGGGCGCTGGGATCTTATTTTTATACAACGAATGTGAGAACTACGGATCGACTATATAGGTAGAAAAACAATTTTTAAGTGCTACGATATTCTTCACAGTTAACAGTAATCATTCATTCATTCAATCGCAACACTTGGCTTTGTCGGAGGATCGTCCCTTTGCTATGAAGGTGCACTACTATCACAGCCAATCACACCTATATAAAGTACATAGAAGTAAGTACACACGTTTCCAATAAAACACTAGGTATATGGATTTTATCGACAACAATCTTGCTGCGGCTACCAGGCGCACATAAAGACGCAGGATAGAAACCGCAGTCCTTTATAACGTAATCTGAATGCGAGCCAGGCTTTCTGGCTTACTAAACTATTTCAACATCAGTACCCTTAGCACGAACATTTCATCGTTTCCGTATTTCATTACTACACGTTAACTTTGAACGTATTGAAATGGCAGCATAAGCCTTCGTCGTGTGCCGGTCGTTACAACGTTACCAGAGTTAAAATAAGGTTGTACCACACTGAGATTGTTAAGTTCAAAACCTTCATAATAATTTCAAAGTAAGCAGCGATTCCTTATAAACGCACTTTAACAATTGTCTATGGATGATAACTATGATTTGAACGCACATCGTAACTTTTTTTTTTGACATTTGTCATCTGTCATCTGTCAAATTATCAATCTATTGACACTGACAGGTCGGCTTTCATAATTATTTGTTAAATTTGTTTATTGTTTTATTGAATTCAACGCAGTGATATTTGCCTACGGATACCAACGCCAAGGCCCACGGATGGAGAGGTCGCCAGTGGTGCCTTAATAAGTGTAAGGAACTAGCCAAGCTCAATAGCGGAGGGACGGGACAAGGAGTGATAAGCAAAGGAGAAAATTAAACATGAAACATAACATTAAACATAAAAGGTTGTCATGA
Organism: Plutella xylostella; assembly: GCF_932276165.1. Lineage (NCBI taxonomy): Eukaryota > Metazoa > Arthropoda > Insecta > Lepidoptera > Plutellidae > Plutella > Plutella xylostella. The sequence goes on along the minus strand of NC_064000.1, from coordinate 6,111,703 downwards.
CAGATTATCCCCTCGTCTCTCAATGATTTCCTAATACCTAGGTACTCTTTAAAAAGCATTAACTAGTTACCTTGAGATAAAGCATCGGCAGTACTCATGTTTCTTTGAAATAGTTAGTAGTTATATTCTTATTCTTAATGATGCAATTATCATTTGTTTTGCAGGTATGGAGTGATTATAAGAATAATAAAAAGAGAAAATGCTCCCAAATTGCCTAAGGGGGCACAGTGAATGGTTGATGGTTCAGCCCTAAAATGAATATATGTCAGATTGAAAGCTGCCGGTGAATGCTATATAATTGATGTGATGAGATATAGAATCAGCATGGAACATGTGCCTGGTACGAGGAGCCAGCCCAATCCAGCTATACCAGCGTATCCTGTACCCAGCATCACGGACCAGGCCACCGCCATGCCACCGCCTGCAAGTGCACCCCCGTGAAGGCATAAATTATAAGTGTGCATTTTGATTGCTCGGTGAAGAATACATTTAGGAGAAAAGATAAATCATACATTTTGTTATACTATGCTGATGTTTGCAAATGTTACATGATACTACCTACTAAGATAAATATGTTTTTTTGTAAAATAAAGAATAAAAAACTGTTAAACAGAATGTAAATATTTTATTTATTTTGTGGTAATTTCATTTATCCAGAACTTTTTACCCATTAGTAAGTGGGCCCAGAAAGTTGATGATTTATCATTAATTAAGTCTATTAATCCTGCCTACCAAGAGACTTATTACCTTTAGTTAGGTTAAGTGCCAATTTCTCCGTAGTCGCTTTGAGCATAACCAGAGAGTAGTGGTTGATTTTTGACACATCTTTCGTGAATTTTATATGGATATGACTTATAATTAATAAATCAATCCCTGTCAGTTAGATAACCGACTATGGAGAAATTGGCACTAAAGTTTACTTATAGTCAATAACTAACTGTCCTTAACTATTCTAGAGAGGGTAGAGTTCAAACACATCTAGACAGTAGCAATAATGGTATTTATTAATACAATTACACATAACTACAGTTAGGTACATTAGAATTTTACGAATTATAGCTTACAAAGCAAAACGTGAGTAAGTGCTGCTACTGCTGTGTTGCTACTTCTTACTGCTATTGGTGCCATGGATGCCATGGATGCCATGGATCTCATCCGTCACGATGGATTCTCGGCACTTCCAGTCTAGTAGGTATTCATCACGAGCTTCAATCACCACGTCATCACGGTCAGACACGCCAAAATCGAGGGCCACGTAATGCAACCTACGGCACGCTGTACTTAATAGATTTTGCACACTGAACAGTTGTATAATGGTCTTGCTCCAAACAGCGCCATCGATTTTCAATCACACACATCACAACCCTACATTTCCCATGAATTTTTGTAAATTTTGCCTCTGGGCTACCCTCCTCATCTACGTCTCTTGCTGCGTGTAATAAATACTAGTTTAGTTTAGTAGGGTATCTACGTGGTCGTAGCATATTGGTAATGAATAAAAAATACGAAAACCAAAAGAAATAAATGCTCTAACTTCCATTTTAAATAGTTGTCACTGAATAATTTGCAGTGAGAAAATCTTCGAGTAAACTCACGATACGATATGTCAAAATCAAATTCATGCTACCATTTCCTATACAAACCGCAAAATACTTCACGTTACCACACACGTTACTACACGACGAAAAGTTCCTGCTGCCGATTTTAGTTCTGCTACTGCCCGCCAGGGGCGCTGTTCATATTTCCCTACAAAATTCATCGTGTCAGATTTACTTCACGTCCTCGACGAAAGTTCGTGCTAAGGGCTCAGGCTTTGAGGCAGGTATTAGGTAAGCTTTGCGGTTCAAGATAGTTTATCTTTGCATTCGAATGTCGATGGGATTAAAGTTCAACGTGAGTTAAATAAAACTGTACGTCCCTTTGAATCCTTTTGCTAATGGCCATGGGTTAGGTTAGTAAGTAGGTAAATGGAATAGGTACCTACTTACTTACTTGTAAGTATGTAAAAGGTGGAATATAGTATTTACCCAAGATATTATAATTATGTAGTTCAAGATGATGGAACCTTGTCTATGTCTAGTTGAATAAGCTTTTGGAAATAAAATAACCCTGTATCTAACAATCACCTTATACCACAGATTTGTGCCTTATACTTAGCAGCGGCCGCTACACGGGTTAGTTATCGGCGTCGATAAACCTGTTTAATGCGCGTTCCACCAATCACAACGCCGATTTATGGCGATTTAGTGATTTTATCTACGTCGATAATGAACCCGTGTAGTGGCCACTGATCGTGTATTTTTATATAAGTTGAATAACCGCTACTACCTTCAACGGTTAACTAAAATGTCTGTACAGTCTTTCCTTTTCCATTCATCCTATTACTGGCTTGTCACAATGTATAATATTTTTAGATAAACCCTTTCTCATCTAATTTGCATTTTTATAAGGTAGTCTGACTTAACGTCTATTTCAGACTAGAAAAGGATAATCGAGTTTGAACTTCAGAATATTACTGAAGCCTGATTAATTCCGTCTTTTCAAAAGTTACTTACTTAATAATAGTCGACGAGTTAACTTTGAAATCTAAGCTTCATTTATGGTAAACCAGATTTTTCTCGCAGGCTTCTCATCCCCATAAAAAGCAACTGTTTTATGATTTATTAATAATCAGGTATGTAACTTTATAAGTGACGGATCAATTCATACTGTGTGGCCCATTTGATTCATGTCCCTCTGACAGTAATCCCGTTTTTTTTCTTTATTTAACAAAAAAAAGGAGCTAAAAAAAATAATATTTACAGCTTGATGAGGATTATAACAAGAGCTATAATCCTCAATATCTCCCGGGAGCAAACGGTAGGGCCTATCGAATTGGCTAAGGTTTTAAAAATAACCCCGCCCATATCGCCGTTAACGTGTTTTTTTACTTTAAACAAAGAGAGCAAAAATCTCTCTCTATTCGAACCATGTCCTATGATTCGAACACTCAAGTGCACTTTACCCGTCGTGCATCAGAATAGAATACATATAATATACAATAGCTACATTTACTAAGTACAATGCGACTAATAGTGACGTGGACGGGACACCACTTAAACTATTGACTTTGTACTTTTATGGCCACCATTCACAAACAATATTTGCCAACAAGTACAAGGCATAATAATAAGTATTACTTACAAAGTAATTACGTACGAGGTGGAAATGTCTCAGTAGGTAGGTAATAATATAAATGATTCATGTACCTAGACCGTAATTGTTAACAGTAGGTGTTTGTTATAATTTTAATAGGATAGGTACTTACGCTTTCACAAAATTCATAATTTGAAGCGTAAGTACCTACCTACCTACACAGTTTTAGATTTTCTCAAATCTTTATAAATAGTTAGGTAATATGATATCATTTTCAGAAACGCCTTAATAGATCGAACGAAAATATTTCACTACGAATAGTTACTAGGATTACAGTACAGTCCAACTATAAGTCATAAAAATAAAGAGTACGATTTTGCTAAGATTTTTTATCATGATAAGTTATTTACTTACATACATTTTTTACTGTAGCTCTGCTGCCTATTAACCCATTTGACAATAACTAAGAAACAATACCTAACAGTTTCAGTTTCACACGAGGTTACGCTGCATCTGAAAAATCAAACCTGGTCCAGGTCCCTAACTTCAAAGTTGAAGTAGTCAGTATAAAGCACTAAAGGATGCGAGCAACCCCCTTCAGGGCCTCTTAAGTTCAACACCTGTTGCCTCCACCATTCACTGAAAATACACTACACATGTCCTTTCATTACTGTAACAGCTTCCATGACCTGCACCACTATGTTAAAGGAGTTGGAACTGTTTTTGTTTGCAGTGTTTACGGCGACAGAGGACAATGTTAAATTGAATTGGTGAAGCTAAGTATGTCTAGGTAGAATCGTGCGCTCAAGTGGAGTCGTGTCTAGACAGATGGCTGTTAATGAGTTATAATGGTTTAATAGGGGATTTTTCTAAGAGTCATTCATCGGTTATAACAAGAGACATTATTGGCTGGATTTTTGACTATATGAAAATTTTATGTACTTATATATCTATTAAAATATTATTTATTTCTCACAACAGGATTCACATACATAACAGACAATAAACAGCACAATCGGCAGCCTTATTACTAAAAATAATCTTAAGAAAAATAAAGTGGGTACTGTGGAAGAGACATAAACTAAACTACATAATACAAGATATATTAACTACATTCATACATATTCGATATGCTTTCAAATACAGAACCTCAGGTATAACGTTAATGGTATTACGAGTGGTAGTAGTTCATTCTGTCTGTAGTATGTCCCTGAGTGATTGCTTCCGTGTTCTGCACAAACTTGAGGACATTTCCGTCAAAGTGAAACTTGGGCCTTCAACTCTGCAGTAGTCGGACTTCGGAGTCAATTATTCTCTGTTGGGCAATATTAGTGTACTCTGCAGCATGATTTATGCAACTTCAAAATGTTTGTCAAACTGTTTTTATCAATGCACTGAAAAATATTCAAACACTTATTCATAATATCAAAATAAAATTAATATATTTATTTTTAAACAAAATGCCACGATAACTTAGAATTAGATTATCGATTTACCTCTTTCAGTCTACTCGTTATCAGTCGTAATTTAAACAGGTAATATAGGTACTTACACATATTTAAATACCCACATACAGGTAAAACTGAGAATCTCCTTTTTGAATCCGGTTATAAATAAATACTGAAACTGCAAATGCAATAAACGTGTCGTTTTGATTTACTACGAGAGTGCTACGCCGGGCTACGGCGCCCCGTAGCGCTACGAGACTGCTACGCGCTATGGCTACGACGCGGCGTAGTAAACTCACGGGCAATGAAATAGTTCCATTGAGAAAATCACCAAATTACTTTTAAATGAAAAAAACGAAGTTAATGACGCCTTCTGCAATATTTAAGGACATTTTACGGCGTATCAGAATATTACCGACGTAAGTATAGTGTACAAATTTCCTATTGAATGTGGGGCCATTTGGTGTTTGGAATAGATGTATGCCTACCCCGTATAGCAGTAACTATACCTACATACACGAGTACAAAACATTAGTAGGTATATTCTTATATGAATATTTTCACGCCAAATTGCTTCATTTATATTTAACAGAAAACAACAAGAGAACAGCCCGAATTTAACAATTCAGATTAATAATTAATCCAATGGATTACAATGTGCTTTGCATATTTCATAATTATTCTCAAAGGGAATAAGTTTATACTTGACATAATTTTGGTAAAATTGGGTTTACGTTGTTACACACCATTACTAGCCAGTAATCGTCCACTGCTGGACATAGGCCTCTATGAAAAAGCACTATATGTATCGATCATTTTTATAGGCTCAATATTAGTTGTACCTACATACTTGTACTAGAGTAGTCATAGTACATAGTAGATTTCTTGTCAAAAGCCCTTGTTTCACCCAAAGTTTAAAGGATTAACCTTGCCTAGTTAGAAACATTTACTTTGAAAAATCTATAAAAAAAGGTTGGAAACTCTGTAGGCAATCTACCAGGATAGCAGACAGATCAAGGAGGTATCAAATTATGTAAACGGTTGCGACCCTCGCTCACTAACAAAGTTACAGCAACAGGTACGCTACAGAGCTGGATGTATTTTAGAAAAACAGCCCCTATTTCCAGGACACAAAGTTGAAAGTACAGTGACTGGTCATTTCCATCTGACTCGTTAGGTGTTTTTTTCACAAAATTAAGTTGTCTCAGGCAGCCTGCGTACAAATTTGAGCTACGTTTTCATATTCCGACGCTGCGTTCGTGTTGAGCAGAATAATAAATAATTACCGAAAGGTCAGCGGCAATAATTCCAAAATTACAGAGAGCATTCACATAATTTGTAGAAATTACCAAAGTTGGAAGTGCTGAAACCATCTGTGGTTTTTAGTAATTAGTAGGTGTGGTCAGTTGCAGTGCGGTCTCCACTGCGCTATGCGGTTCTAGTACATTGTGTAGGTGCAGCCGCCCATATACACGTTGGTACAATTGTGTGTACTGTACTGGCAATTGCAATATTCAACTAAAAACTAACTAGGTATAATTTGGCAGTCGTAATAAAATAATGAGCTACAGCGCGGGTGGAATAGTCACCTTCTTGTCACACTTACTTCCTTTGAAAACATTCTAGTCCGCATGATCGATATCACACTGTCAAAATTACTAAGTCAGCACCAAATTTCACACTATGATTATACTTTTATACTGTATACAATAACCCTTTTAGCCCCTGTAGAATTCTATTTTACATACCCTTATATCCTGTAATTTTGTCGAGTCATTGCAGTAATAATTCATTACATTATGTTAAGTACAATACAATAACATCAAAAGCTAATGTGCGCGTGACCTAGGTTTCTAAAAGCTTTTTATGAATAGTTTTGTATGTTAGTATAGGTAAAATAGGTGCCATAGTCATACCCCCTTATTCATAGAAAAGTTACAATACGTTTTAACTAATAAACTGTTTTGTCCCTCTCTGTCAAAGAACAAATTGTTCTTTGTTGGAGAGGGACAAAACAGTTTATTAGTTAAAACGTTTTGTAACTTCTCTATGAATAAGGGGGATAGTCTATCCAGCAAGATTAATGTGTTTAATATTGTGACTATAAGCCATTCAATTTATATCAATATTGCAAATAAATGAAAATATGCTAGATTGCTCAGGACTTTATCAAAGAATAGGTTGAGATATTATATGTATTAGGTAATTCGCAGTGTAATAACTTTGTTGGCTGACTGATATTAAATGAGAGTGTAAGCTAAGCGAGGCAGTGTTTTCGGTCATTATATGCCGAAAAACCGATGGATATCTGTAAAGTGATAAAACATTAGACAGTTCAAACGTTTAAGAACCTAGTTTCCTCAGGGCTTAATAAAAATGAAGAAGTTAGTAATAATGTGGACTCCGTGTTCTAAGAATTAGTACCGGTCAACTTTAATTTAAGTCAGTCCGCGCGCCGCCTCGTTATAAATTGAATTCTTGGACCAAGGCGGGCCAGGGCGGGTGCCTTATTCCTTAAAGCTTAACCGGACAACCTATTTTGAGGTTCTAAAAATAAAAAAAAATATGATGTCGCGTCGTCTTAAGACAAAACTAGTACTTACCAAGTACTCAAATTATTTAAACAAATTCTGCTTTTATGTATTTCAGCTACTACTCGCGTGGAAAAGCTAATTTCAACTAAAGTACGTAAGTGCTATGATTATCCGTGACTTCCATTGTACCTCACTTACAGAGGCATCCTGAAGGGTTGTCGTTACTTTCAGGCCGTGAACCGTAAAGTGCTGAAGGCACAAATGCTGTCCCTTCCAACCCTCCTTTTGATTATATCAAAAAATAATGTAATTAAATATACTATGCCTTTGACTGTACCGTCTTGGGATGGATAGATCGAAACGAGTAGCATTTTCGGTCGATTTCATTCTTTAATAAAAAAATGATCTCATTATATTACTTTGGAATTGCTAAAACATCCCAGTTGGTAAATTAATCCATGGATATGCCGGCCTCAATCGTTCGATTTACACACCTTTTTTTAATATTCTGTAGATATATTGAGTACAATGTACCGATGTTATTATTGTTAGAGTGGGTGTTTGAGAATGGATGTTTTCGGAAACGAGCAGGACGTTTATTTATCTATCTTATATATTTCTCCCTGAATCAGTCTCCTGCCACCTCGGTCGCCATCTTGGAGGTGAGTGGTCCGACATTAATTAATTATGAAATTATTTACTAATCTTACCCATCTTTTCCATTTCGAAAATTGCTACATATATATTTTTGTTCAGGAGAAATAGAGAGAACGACTTTAACTATATGTACACATATAATATAACAAGGTAGGTCAATAAAGATATATTAAGGGCACCTAATTTCTGCTGAACTGCGGACAGGTCAAATCAATGTAAAGAAATTTCTCCAGATTACACTTTATTTGCGCCAAAAACATACTATTTTTGCTTTTTATTTTTTAAAAAGGCGCGCCCGACCCAAAGGTTCCCATTTATGTATATCAATAGATGGACTGTAGTGTACGTGCAATACTGTAGTCTACTGTATGGGGGTTGTTAACGTATATACACAACTCCCATACAGAAGCACCTAAAGTATTTTATAGTCTACCAAACACTTAGTACAATAGTAAATAATTTCCATTTCTTAATCAGCCATTATCACCCGTATGCCGTACACATAAGAGCTAATAAACAGGTACAGTAAAGTTGGTGGACAGTAAAGTCTGACAAACTGTTCGGAAGGTAAACATCGGCTAAGCTGTAGTCAAACTTGTGTAATACCCTTTGGAAGACATCGGAACTTCGTATATTGATTTTAAAGGCTGACTCCGAAATTAGTAACAAGTTAGTAATTCTAAAATGAATATAGAAATACCTAATATCCTAGATATTCATATTGAGTGTAAAAAAAAGGAGCTTTTCAACGGCTGAATGGCGTAGTGGTTAGTGACCCTGACTGCTATGCCGAAGGTCCCGGGTTCGATTCCCGGCTGGGGCAGATATTTGTTTAAAGACAGATATCTGTACTCGGGTCTTGGGTGTTGATATTTATATTTAATATTGTATGTATCTATGTCGTCTATCGGACAGCTGATATATCTACACAAATGTAGATATATCAGCTGTCCGATACCCATAACACAGGTTCTGCCTAGCTTGGGGTCGGATGGCCGTGTGTGAGATGTCCCCACATATTTAAAATTTTATTTTTTTATTTTAACGGCTATACTCGCAGTTAACCAGTTAATGGATATAAAACTTGGTGTTGCTCTCGATCGAGCTGGAGCCCTATCACGAAGTCAAAACGAAATAATATTTACGAAGTAAGTATTGTCTAATTCAATATACACTCGCGAGCAATGAAAAAGTTCCACTTACAAAACGTCGTCGACACCTAATGACCCAATTTTTTTAAAACATTTTCCTTAGACTTTGATCAAAATATTAACTTTTTTAATTGGTAATATTCTGATATACTTCAATATTGCAGACGGCGCCTGTAGCTAGCCTTTTCCGTTTAGGAGTAATTTGGTGTTATTGTCACTGGAACTTTTTCATTGCCTGTGACCTGTGAGTGTATTTTGAATCCAAAAATGGTTGTCAAAACAATTTCGCGATAGGAACACAGGCCCATATATTAGTTTTTTCGCAATCAAACAAACAACTACACATATAAAGACTCGAGGTAGAGTAAGAAATTGGGATGAACAATGATAAAATATTTACCAACCGCACATACATATCTAAGAGGTATTTTACCTATTTGGTACCCTTTCAACTCAACCACAAAAGGCCCACACGGGTAAAGATAATGTCCTTTCCCTTCGCATAACATAAGCCAACCTTTACGCGTACATAAAAAAACAAAACACGTCACAAACAAAAGAATGCTACCCGAATTCACGTCAGCAAAAAGGTGGCATATCAGCGTCACTCACTCACTGAAAGTGAAGGTCCACTCCGAACTGTGAAAAAGGATTCGTATTTAATTTTTCCACGGTTGACGTGTGCAATTTTCGCAACGAAAAGCTGGATCTCAACTGGAAATACCGAAATGGGCAGTCGCCCCGCGCGCGCCGCCGTCGACGCACGTCCCTCGCCCCGCGGTCCTGAAAAAACAACAAGTATCTGTGAAAAATACTAGCATTTTGTGTAAAATTCGCCTTTCACACCTTTACTGTGCACTTCCACGCCACAAGGAGGACTGCCAACGACTTGTAAGTACATTTTAAAAAATAATAAATCACTATGTTATCTCAAAATCTGTACCTGTTGCATGATGTTTGAAGTCAATTTTTGGGGTGATACAAACCAGCGCACTACGTTTAATAAAAGCGACCGCTCGTAACATAATTAACACGCGAACACACTGATTCAATTATTTGTTTGGTAGTTTAAAAGTGTTTATTGTGGGGGATTTTCATAAATGTTTACGAGATAACGATGTTTAGCTGACATGTGAGCAGATGTTGCCCGTGTATCGATCGCTGTTTTTCGCCGCCGGAGGTTGGTTGTTAATAAATTATCGGTTGGAAATAATTTAACACCATCCGTGCTAATAGGTTTTCTAAACAATTAATAAATTGCCGTGCAGAGAAAAGCTTTGATAATGGATGAGATATTACGTTGGAGATGGGGGGAAATTGTACGATGCACTACGAACGAAGTAGGTATTCAAATGTTTTTTCTTTAGTTTAGTGACATTTAAATTAGCATTTGATTATTAGTTCGGCAAATAAATTAGGTTTGTTTATTTATTTATAGTTATTTTTTATTGTATTCATTTACTAGCATGATATACAATTACAATAAAATCAACAATTATACTAAAATCAATAGGTGCATGTACTTACAATTTTATATTTAGTAAATGTAAAAAAAATGTGTAGACATTTTATGGGTCGAACTTTTTTATGCAACACAAAGTTCGCTTGATTAGGCACCTACCTCTAAATATTATACTTACAGAAGTAGTTACTAGTTATTATTCTGTGACAGGTGGACTGTGCAGCGATTATAAGATTCGAAACTTTCGTTTGTTGCGTATCGTCAACTGTCAATGTTAAAATGTAAGGCAAATTTGTTAGTTCCAAAAGTGACATTTGTTTTTTCCATGTTCGATAATAGTATCGAATCCTGTGATCGCACCTCTGGTTAGTACCTACAACCGACAGGAGACGGAATAAGAATGACGATAGAAGTATTTTGGGCTCCGTCTAAACATACAATAATTGGGGTGTATTCTCGTTACATTATTACTGTTAACCTAAAAAATTATAAAAAGCCCCGACATATTACACTGACACTTTTGAACAGCTAAGCCGATTTTGATAAAATATGGTTAAACACTCGGGTTAACATTACCTATGGCCCAAAATAAAGTAATGAAAAATCAATTCAGACGTTTGAGAGCTACGTTACGACAGAAAGATACACAAAAAATTAAAATTTAGCAGGGGCATCCCAGTTTATTTATTTCTTGGAAAACAAACAGCATGCTTAGTACATAAGGTTACTTATCAGATAAATAGTACATAGGCCAGTAAAGTTTTCACAAACAATCATTTGGTACTTTCGTTGTTACAAGGAAAAAGCAATTAATACTTAATACATTTTAACATATTAATCGAACTTAAATATCTCAGTTTTTTTAAATCTAATTAGTTGTAAGTTATTATTTTGTTTTATATATTTAAATAATATAATATATAAATTCTATACTATATATACATATTATATAATATACTATATACACAAGTATATAATATACGAATACATGCATTAATAATAAAAATAACATATAGATACAGTCATACCATAACATTTTCATTTTAATTTAAACAATACATATAAGTAATAACATTAATAACTGTCCTGAAATGCATTTTTTTTTGTGTGTTACATTTATGTAATATTCTCTTCTATTCTATTCTCTGTGGGGGTGTAAGTACCTGCACCTGGCTCTCTCGAAGGAACCTGTGTGCATATCCCCAAGGTCTAAACTGCCTTCCTAAGCTTGGACCATTTCCAACCACGCTGGTCCACTGCGGGTTGGTGGGTTCACTTATCTAGATGTGCAAGATCTAGATATGCAGGTTTCCTCGCGATGTTTTCCTTCACCGCAAGAGCGATGGTATACATTGTACTTAAGTTTTAAGTTAAAAGAACTCAATACCACCGTTATCATTTATGTAATATTTAATAAACGTATTTATACTTAATAATTCCTTTGACTTATATTAACTAACAACCCAAGGTCTAAATCACAATACATTTTAATACATCTTTTAAAGTACTTACTTAGGGTGACCATGCACCAACGTGTTAAATCTCGATTTAAGAAACGTCAGTCCATACAAATTTTTGGTTAAATAATAATAATAATAATAATAATAATAAATATGTGGGGACATCTCACACACGGCCATCCGACCCCAAGCTAGGCAGGACCTGTGTTATGGGTGTCGGACAGCTGATATATCTACACAAATACATAGATAGATAGATACTAAATATAAATATCAACACCCAAGACCCGAGTGCAAATATCTGTGTTTAAACAAATATCTGCCACAGTCGGGAATCGAACCCGGGACCTTCAGCTCAGTAGTCAGGGTCACTAGTCGCAAATCTTTATAGATTTAATAACTTGGTGCAAGTGGCCCTTATACTCTTTTGTCTACCGATTCAGAATAGCCGACTTCGCCTAGCCGTGAACCGTGAATTACGAGATTTACGTGCCGTACGCCGCGACTGCCACATTTGATTGAGCTATACCCGTAGCTGCATATTTCACTCAGTCAGAAATAGGGCATGCAATACCGGTAATATTTTCAATACCGGTATTGAGTTCCGGTATTAGAATTCAATACCGGGATCCCGGTATTAATACCGGTATTAGACTTCCCTGTTATAAATGGCATATATTTTGTTTAAAGGTCGTATTGGGCAAAATACAACAAGAAAAAGCAATCAAATTCTGTAGAATGTAATATTTTTTACGAGAATTGAGTATTAGAGTAAAAATTTTAGAACGCATGGACAACAAGTAGGTTTCCAAAGGCCAAAAACCGCATGTAACGAATGAAAACAAGTGAACTTTCAGTATATAGGAGCACAAGGCTAACTATATCTTAATCGCTTGATTTATAGCCTAAAAAATGTCCGATTCCGGTATTACCTCAATACCGGTATTAACTTTCAATACCGGTAATGAAAAAGCGTGGATTTTGTCCGGGATCCCGGTATTACTCAATACCAGTATTGCGGTATTGCATGCCCTAGTCAGAAACTACTGTTTACTCCGTTGGTTATTATTGGCTGGTAATTGTTTGTGTTTTGACCCGCTCTCAATGTAAAGGGTAATAAGAGGGATATTGTGATATGAATGTATATGCGTAGGAGGATTTTATAACTGAAGTTTTCATGAAAATCCTAGGGATATCGGATATATATCGATAATTAGACAATGGTCATAGAATCTCCTCGTTTATTCGTTCACAAGGCACAGGATTTTTAAAAATCATAAATGTATACTCACTACTATTTGCACAGCAAGTGCTTGATTTTAGTGCAGCGATCACAGGATTCGATACTATTTTCGAATCTACACAAACATATGGGAAAATAAATTAATGTCACTTTTTCAACTTGACATTTTGACGGTGACAGTTGACGATACTGTTCTTTTTCCATATGTTTGTGTAGTTTCAAAAATAGTATCGAATCCTGTGATCGCTGCACTGTACAGTGGTATTTTCGCATGACTACTGGATTCCGAGGAACTAATCGGGAACCGCTGTCCGCTGTTATATCTTGTTAAGACACTTTATATCAATCCCAAACGACTTTACAGTATTATAACTATTACTGTAGCTATAAATCCGTCTGTTAAAATGGTTATATTGATATTGATGTACTTAGTACTTAGGTACGTAAATAAATTCTTCATTCATGTTAAATAAAGCTACATTGTTCTGTATACAAAAGGTATGTTTTAAGTCTTTGTGTTAGTCTTCTAACCAAATTATATGGCTATTATGAATTTTGGCCTAGCCCCATCCATCACCTAAATAAATAAATTCCAATTTAATCATGGTAATTGGATCCGCGGGTGGTAGGTACTAGGGTGGCATAAAATTGATCGCCATTCGCCGGTTTTATGACACCAATATCGTTGTTTTATCACTTATATTGGCCCGAGTTATTGCTGTAACGTGGCGCGGTCCTTACCTACGTAGACTTATGATGTCCTGGTTATCTCAATTGCATAGTTTTGTTGGGTCACTTGATTAGATAGGGGAAATCTGGCTTTTATTTTCTGATAAAGGATTTTTATTATTGGTTGCTTTGGCTCTTGAAACGTGAATTATCTAACCAGAAGGGCTAGCACGGGGCGAAACTAAGACGTGACAAAAAGTTTTGCATCGCGCTCACTCACATCGCGCAGCCTCAAGAGCGACCGCGTCGGCACCGTGCTTCTGAAAGTTCATTGAAAACTTATCAACTACCATAGTTTTATCACCCTTTGTCAAAAAAAATATCCATATCATTATCTATTTAATCACTTCGAAATCGATCTATATCTAATCTAAGGTCTATATGTAAACTAAAGCCAGCTGTCAATTGCATCGAGTTAATAATGCCTTTAAGGGCCCCTTGCACCAACATATTAAATCTAGATTTAGTGTCAAATGTCGATTTAAGAAACCAGCCCATATAAAATTTGACACTAAATCTAGATTTAATATGTTGGTGCAAGTGGCCCTAGATGTCTAACTATGCATAGTATCGAATGTAGTCATGTTCCGCACTGGCTACAAACGAGGTGGCAGGTGCGTCTGGGAGGCTCTTACATAGCTAGTAATTATTGTACCGGACTCACCTGGGTTTTGAGCGGATGGCGCAGTGGTTAGGGACCGACTGCGGTGCCGAAGGTCTCAGGTTCGATCCCCAGCCGGGACAGGTGCTTGTTAAATACAAAGCTGTATTTTCCGTCTGTATTACCTAAATGTCATATTAAACCTGACATGGGAAAGAGAGATACTCGAGTAAGCTGGTAAAACATAAACATATTATTTTTACAGGATTTTGCAAAAGTGGTAAACAGTAAGCCACAAGGCAGTGGTACGACCTTTTGGAAATTTGCGAAAAAAAATAATCTCCATAGTGAAATGTCACCACCATCAAAATTTCTAAAGTGTGGAGAAGCAACATATTTTTTCGAGAAATTCCGAATTTAGAATGCATTAGAATAAAATTGCCTAAATGATGGGTCATGAGACTCATGAGTCACCCACATTCGGCTTAGTATACCCTTAGTTTTGCAATACCCTGTAAAAATACATAAGTAAGTGTACATACGTATTTATTTGTGTAGATATATCAGCTGTCCGATACCCATAACACAGGTTCTGCCTAGCTTGGGGTCGGAAGGCCGTGTGTGAGATGTCCCCACATATTATTATTATTATACTTAGTACTAAATAAGACACGGTTCTTAATGTATACAAATACACTTTAGCCGTCCGAGAAAAGGGTCTTGTCTCGTCATACCGGCGACAGGTGGACAATAAAATGACCCTATTATCTTTGAGTCGAGGTACGCTATCCTGTGAAGTTGCGCACACATATTTCGAGTGCTAATCAATATAGACGACCGAATGGCGTAGTGGTTAGTGACCCTGACTACTAAGCCAAAGATCCCGGGTTCGATTCCCGGCTGGGCCAGATATTTGTTTAAACACCGATATTTATTCTCGGGTCTTGGATGTGCCCGTAAAATGGCAATAGGCCCGCCCCCTATTACATAACACTGGCGAAAAGTGGGTTCAGCAATGCACCTCTGCCTACCCCGCAAGGGAGTACATTAGTACAAGGTGTGAGTGTTTGTGTTTTTTTTAACCAATATAGAAGACACTATAAATTAAGTAAATATTTCCACCCAAAGGTAAGCGTCCACCTTTCGGCTTTGGATGCAACGCTCCATTCTAGTGGCTCTGGTGGAACCTCGCATATCTACATACAGAGAGTAATGGGTCGATTACACCTAACGAGTACAGTGAGTGGCGAGTCAGTATCCTCGGCCGATCCGCGACCAATGAACGGCTAGCAATTGACCGAGTGCTCGGCCGAGGACACTGACTCGCCACTGTACTCGTTAGGTGTAATCGACCCATAATTGATCGTAAGTACTTATCGGATATTGGATACGATACTTACCTTAAGGCGGTGGGCTAAACTACATATATGCGTCGTGCATTACCTATGTTCATTTCTGTAAAATGTAAATGTACAGCGAAGAAACCATTGTAATGAGGTGGAAGCGAGAAAGCCGCGCTGAAACCCGATACTTATTCCGTTTGAGTTGAGTTATGGATCGGAGGGAATATGAAGAAAATATACGTTTCATCGGAAATATCGTGGAGGAATATTTGTAGGTAACTATAGCACTCCTTACATAGTCTTAAGAAAGTTAACATTATGGCCCTGTTTCACAATGTCTGGTTAGTGGCTACCTGTGAGATAAAATTCATGCTGTCACTCTCTGTTATATTAACTTACAAAATCACCAAATAAAAAAAGAAAACAATAACAACCCGTGACCTTTCAAAAAGTCTGAGCATCTGATTAACCAACAATGCAGAGAAAGTGATGCTCAGCTGTTGTACCTGTCTTCAAGCACCCTCGAGCTCGGTCCAAGGAGTTTCTGCCGCTAAAGGGACCTTACTCAGCTCGTACTCAAGTATTGACAGATAGACAGAGACGGGGACGCGACGGCGAAGCTCAGAAGATGTACGTACACAAAAAAAACGAATGAATCTCGCTTTTCTGTCGTGAAATATTTTCGTGTTGTATTTCGTTATCTGTTATCTACATATTATCCCTCAAATTCATAGAACGTATTGTAAATTTAAAACAAGGTTAAAATTTACTTAGAAACACACGAGTTTCTACTCTTTACGTCAATGAAAAAGTTGTAATTCGTATAACACAACGTCAATTTTAACCCTTTTGTAAAGTGTCAAAAAGCTGTATGAATTTGGGGGTACATAAATATTATATTAAACAAAAAACAATTAGTTTTACTCTTTTAGCAACAACCTATATTTTTTAAATCCATTTCGACGAAGTCTTGCCCACTTTTTATTTAAACTTCTAATCTTGAAGTTCAAACTGTGATAGGTTTCTAAAGCACATTTTGGTTATTAAATCAAATACTATTTTAGGTATCTACAAAAACTAAAATGTACCTAACTCATCAACTTAAAAATGGGAACGATTTTGAAGGCACAAAATGTAATTTTAGAAATGTCAAATCTTAAATTTTTCCTCTGGTAAATTATATTGACGCAATTTATCATAAAGTTGATGATTGTACAAAGAACTTTAGGCTTTGCCCTAACTGAGCCGCGAGCACAGGATTCGAAACCTCCGTTTACGTTGCGTATCGTCAAATGTCACTGTCAAATTGTAAGGCAAATTTGTTAGTTCCAAAAGTGGCATTTTTTGTCCATATGTTTGTGTAGATTCGAAAATAGTATCAAGTCCTGTGCTCGCGGCTCTGAATATAAAATCGGTGCCTTCAGAATCGGCTTCTATGTTTCACATAAAACGTCCCTCGCGAGTTGTGATAATGATAAGCCATTGTGATTCCATAATGGCGGCCGTTATAACATCGCTCAATAAAGCCTGTCAGGGGAGTTTTTATGCGAGACTCGGAATAGGGCGTGTCCCAAGATAACACATAGAGGTACGGGTTTAATAAATTACGAAAACGAAAAAAGTTTACGTTTTCTCGTGTCATCTGAATACAATATCTGTCAAAAAATTCATAATAGTTTCCGCTACAGACGCCACTTTGTTTGCAGCAAAATAACATCGCCAAGTACCTAGTATAGTAATATTATATTTACCAAATGTCTGCCTCGGCTAGGATTTGAACCGGGGCCACCGTTCCACAGTCAAAGCCTATTAACCAGTGGACGATGAAGATTTATTTTTTGGAGCATGACATTTAATGACAGTTTAGAAGTAATAGTTACTAAGATGTTGATTAAAATTAGTAAGAAGTCACTTAAAACTCAAGAATACTCTTCTAGAAGCCTTTTAGTTATCCTTCGGTAGCTTGAAATTCAATAAGACATGAATATACATGATACACGAGCCAAGATTAGGGTTCCCTCGTAAGAGGTATGTTTGTCAAACAATACACCGTATTGAATCACTGAGCCACTTCAAACCTACGAAAGAAGCTACAGTAGGATATCCATACTAACCCTCAAATTAATACACCGTATTGTAAATTGACAAAGAAGTTAAAATTTACTTTGAAGCACACGAGTTTCGAGTTTAGGTCAATCAAAAAGTTGAAATTCGTATTACAACGCATATCATACACGACGTCAATTTTAAACCTATTTTAAAGTATCTAAAACGTATAAACGTAATAAAAAATTTTAATAAACGTTAAAATTTGATTTAACTATAAGGAAAAAAATAAGTACCTACTTAGATAACTTTATAAAGATGAAAAAAAATATAATTTTATGTTACGGCTAATGTGAGGTAAGAAAGGCACAATTGTTGTGAAATAAGATCCGAAAATGAATTATTTAGGCAGATAAATTTCATAGCTTTGTTACATTACTTGTCCACTGTCGTTCCATTAACATGGTCACCCTACCGAAGGTAAGGGTCGGGGAGGGGAGAAGGGGGGGTAATTTTAATTACTGGTCGGAGTCGGCGACAGGTGCTTTTGTGAGAGTGTTCCGCTGCCTCTTTGATGACCAAGACAAGGGGAAGGGATGACTGAAGCAAGATTTCCCATAAAAATAAAGATAAAATACTCTTACAAAAAGAAACAGTATTACAAACATGAACAGAAAATAAATAGCACAATCGGCGGCCTTATTACTAAAAGTAATCTCTTCCAGACAACCAAATTGAAAGGACATAGAAATAATGAAAAAGGGTAGCGTGTGAAAATAAGAGATATTTATAAACCATAATGGGTGCTCAGGAAAAAACAATAGCGAATCGGTGTTTTTCTTCGATTTCGAAGGTCAATTTAGATATTTTCTGTATTTATTTATTCAACAACAATCCATTCATTTTATTTGAATTTAAAACTTAAAATTACTAAATACTATAAATAGACGATAGATAGGCAGTGTACTAGTGGCGGGAATGTATGGAGTGAAGAATATATTAAGTACTTTACTTAAGGTACTTTGTATTCACGTGATAGGTCATGAGCGTATCGTCGTTTTGAATGAGTATAATGTGCAGGATACACATCCACAATCTAGATGTGAAGTTTCCTCACGATGTTTACCTTCATCGTAAAAGTACGTGATATACTTAAATTCCTTATTTCTAAAGAATTTATCGGTAAATTGCATGGCAGGATTCAAACCCGCGGCCTCACGAAAAAAAATGTAAACCGAAACCTTAGGCCACCTCGACTCACAATTTTGAAAATGTTATAAGTATTACCATTATTGCTCATATCTCTCTGGTACAATCTTCAACTAATTATTATTATCACATTTATGAAGGAAATACTCTCGAAAACTTTTAATGGATTCCTGCAAGCTTTCCTAAAGACTTTAACTTACGTTGTTATGATGTTATTGATCATTTCAACATGCAATCGTCATTTGTGTGTTCATATTAGAAAAAAAAAAAAAAAAAAAAAACACGCACTCACGCCTTGTACTAATGTACTCCCTTGCGGGGTAGGCAGAGGTGCATTGCTGCACCCACTTTTCGCCAGAGTGTATGTTAGTCCCAATGTAATAGGGGGCGGGCCTATTGCCATTTTACGGGCACATCCAAGACCTGAGAACAAATATCTGTGTTTAAACAAATATCTGCCCCAGCCGGGAATCGAACCCGGGACCATCGGCTCAGTAGTCAGGGTCACTAACCACTACGCCATTCGGTCGTCATATTAGCTATAGCTTATTAATTATCTTGGTAGGTACTTTAAAATCGACCGAATGGCGTAGTGGTTAGTGACCTGACTACTGAGCCGATGGTCCCGGGTTCGATTCCCGGCTGGGGCAGATATTTGTTTAAACACAGATATTTGTTCTCGGGTCTGGGATGTGCCCGTAAAATGGCAATAGGCCCGCCCCCTATTACATTGGGACTAACATAACACTCTGGCGAAAAGTGGGTGCAGCAATGCACCTCTGCCTACCCCGCAAGGGAGTACTGTAGTACAAGGCGTGAGTGCGTGTTTTTTTTTTTTTTTTTTTTTTTTTTTACTTTAAAATCCTGTCACTGAGTACAAATGTACACTTGTCCAAAATTAATAATGCACATGCAGATCTTCACAACTGAGTCATTAAATCGTAAGAGCCTTAAAAAACACTTGCATTTTGCACCTTGTTCGAAAGAAATAGGAGTCAATATCATGTGTCACATAATCGAAAACAACCGATCTGTCAAAGATTTCTATGCGCATAATCAATTTTGGAGCACTATACAGCGAAAAGCGTATGCAAGTCGCGATAAGTGTTATCTGAAGAATAAAATTGTTGCTGTCATTGTCTAATACAAACATTCAGATGTGACAGCAACTATTTAATTTTTATTCCTCAGATAACACTTATCAGACTATTGAAAAATCAGTCCTTAATCATTCGGGTAACCGGCCTGGCTTTTTATGCTTTTATATTCCTTATTCGAAGTACTTATTTATATTATGTGAGTATACCTACTTAATAAATTTAATTGTGTTAAAAAAAAATGAAACAATTTGAATAATGAAACTAATTATCCCAACACGGGACGAAACAGCACAAAAAATGTTATTTCTTGACGGAAAATTAGCGAATACTTAACGAGCCATTACGTTGAAAAGTTTGTTTTTTAATTTTTGAAATATTCCATAAGAATCTTATAAGAAATAAAAAATAATGACTTAGTTTTTATATGTATAGTGTTTTAGTATAGGGATTTCTATTCTATTATCTGTGGGGGTGTAAGTAACCGCACCTCACCCTCCCCAATGGAACCTTTGTGCATATCCCCTAGGTCTAAACTGCCTTCCTAAGCTTGGAACATTTCCCACCACGCTCTCACACTTTGGGTTGGTGGTTCACATATCTAGATATGTGCTAAATCTAGATGTGCAGGTTTCTTAGCAATGTTTTCCGTCACCGTAACAGCGATGGTTTACAACGAACTCATTGTCACATAACTACAAGTCAGTGCCGGAATTCGATCCCGCATTTTTGGCGTGAGAAGTGGGTGCCTACTTGCTTACCCGACTGAGCTACCAGCACCGCTCCGCATTCTATAGTCGAGGGATATAGTTATCATGGAGACCTTTTTAAGAGACCTAAACTCAGACAAGACACAAGTGATATGCCAATATTTAGTACCCCTTTAAGGTTGCTATGCCGCATAAACATGCCTAAATTAACCCAAGTAAATGTAATTCATGAATAACATAACGCAATATCATTATACTTATTTGTATTTGTAGGCATAAGGTTGTAGACACACTGATCCGATAAACCTATATGTGCTTTATAATATGATACAAATGCTCTTTAGGGTACCATTTCGAATCTATGTAGATGCGCAGCGTTTCCTAAATATGTTTTTCTTTACAATAAGAACCCTTCGTATAATTTAATTATTTGTACTCAAATTCATTAATTTGAATCGATTGGTGCCGTGATTTGAACCCACAACCTCTCGAAAAAGGCTAAGTGACCTTATCGCTTTTGCTACCACGGCAAGTTAATTTCCATTATTCCGTTTGTGGAAAATTATAAAAGTTTACGTTTTCTCGCATACTAAGTGGCGCCCCTCTAATGGAAACTATCATGAAACTTTTGACAGATATTGTATACAGATGACAGGAGAAAACGTTAACTTTTTTCGTTTTAATAAATAGAAAAACCCGTACTAGAGGGTCTAGTGTAAATCAAGCCTAACCTGGAAACTCAAGGGTGTTATAGAACTCGGTCGCAACCGTCCTAACTTCGTCGGTCTGGAACACCCTCGTAATGTTCCTGTATTTATTTACATACATTCCCTCTCAGTTCTTAAGAGTCATACTTATTTATACAGGGTGATAGGTAAGACGATGGACTTAGGAATCACCCTGTATAATAATATAGAGGTGCGTAAGTGATGATGCATATCCATAGCTATGGCTAACTGTAAATGGGATAATGACATGTCTCTGTTATGATATTTTAGAAAGTAGCAGCATTTATTTATTTTATCCCACAGGTAGCCATTATCCATTTGACGACCGAATGGCGTAGTGGTTAGTGATCTGACTACTGAGCCGATGGTCCCGGGTTCGATTCCCGGCTGGGGCAGATATTTGTTTAAACACAGATATTTGTTCTCGGGTCTTGGATGTGCCCGTAAAATGGCAATAGGCCCGCCCCCTATTACATTGGGACTAACATACACTCTGGCGAAAAGTGGGTGCAGCAATGCACCTCTGCCTACCCCGCAAGGGAGTACATTAGTACAAGGCGTGAGTGCGTGTGTGTAGCCATTATCCAGACATTGTGAAACAGGCCCTTAGCGTAGGGTATTCGTATACATTACTTATATCAGTTAATCGATATTTCTTTACTGTCTCGGGAAGTATCCTTTCGTGAACGAACTTCAAATGAGAATGGCCAAATCTGACCCGCTTTGCAGCCACTTACCAAACCTATTTTTATTCAATGATTAAGGTGTTCTAAATGATGAAAAAATATTTAAAAAAATCTAAACCACGTTTAAAAAAACTTAGTATGAGGGACACATCTAGTCAGTACAAAGACTTCATCTTTCAGCACCTATATTTTCGTTCTCCCATGCTTCATAAAAATAAAATTTACACCAGGATATACTGTAGTCATGGGCTACACATCAGTATATGTTTCATCAAGGGTGCTCTGGCGGGTCATGGCGCCTTATAGAAAAGTCCATTCTCCTTTGTTAGTTATTGTATTATTTTGTACAGACTTTTGAATGCCCTCCTGTCCCTCCTTTCCGCAGCTACCTGAAATCATTTTACTCTGTAGAACAATCCTCACTTCAACTTTGATTGAGTTTAACTGTGGAATAATTTGAAATAATAATAGACTGCAGATCAAATTTGAAATCCAATTTAACTTTCTGTGACTCAATTTAAATGATTCTGTACCTGAATGTATATAATAAGCAAAAAGTTATAAGTAAAATAAATATTATAATACCTACGCACAAGCTACGCACGTATTAAAATAACGTTACTTACTGATGGAAAAATGACAGCCAGCTACAATAGACGGATCCACTTAGTGCCTTGATAGGATCTCTTTTAATATTAATAACTTAATGATTACTTGGTTGATGGCTTCAATATACAAAAATACCTCCACAAAATAACCCACTGGTCAGTGGTCAGTGAATGTGCAACATAAAGTATAACCCTACTCGTTTATCCCCCGGAGTCGGGTTAAAAAAGGTCACGGGGTTAGTAGTTCCTTGATTTAGTATGCCCCACAAAACTCATCGTAAAAATGTAATATGTTGGCTGGTAGAACAATACAATAAAGTAGAAACGAATTGCATGGTGCATGTTTTTTAATAAAATTTTAATAATACTATACTTACTGTATTCATTTGTACTTGGCACCAAAGGTAAACAATATTTGTGGTCTTAAATTTATTTAAAAACTAGGTATTAAAATAAAACATAACAAAAAATGAAATACTTATTAGCAAAAATTATTAAATTCGTAAAAAAAATATTATTAAGTACCTACCATTTATGTATACCATCGCTCTTACGGTGAAGGAAAACATCGTGAGGAAACCTGCATATCTAGATTTAGCACATCTAGATATGTGAACCCACCAACCCGCAGTGGACCAGCGTGGTGGGAAATGGTCTAAGCTTAGGAAGGCAGTTTAGACCTTGGGGATATGCACAAAGGTTCCACTCGAGAGAGCCAGGTGCAGGTACTTACACCCCCACAGAGAATAGAATAGAATAGAATATGGACCAACCATTTATTTTAGCTGTAGTTTACTTGTTTGATAATATTTTGATTAAAAAGACACACAAAGATAGTTTAATAATGAATTATACGATGAAAAGTCTCTATTATGTAACTACTTAGTTATGTGTAAATAATAGTACATTTTATACGGTACCAACGGAATCTTTCTTCACAAAGTTTGCTTAATAAGGGCGGATATAATTATACTTATTGATTCATTTATAATAATAATATCAGAAATAACAATACGGCATTGGATATGACTGTGTATTGCTAAACATATTGACTCGACAATAGAATTAATTATTTCCATCCTAATCCTAACTAATATTATAAATGCGAAAATAACTGTGTCTGTCTGTCTGTCTGTTACTCTTTCACGCCAAAACTACTGAACGGATTTGAATGAGATTTGGTATACATATGGTAAAGACCCTGGGAAAGAACATAGGCTACTTTTAATCCCGGAAATCCCACGGGGAAACTTTTTAAGGCGAAGCGAAGCTCGCTGGAATAGCTAGTATAATACATAAAAAATGAAGACAAAATGGTTGTTTATTTAAATAGCCCTGCATCGCTATCTTTTCTATTAGAGAACGATCCAAACAGGCAATACCACTTAATTTAGTCCTTAATTCTTATTCAGGACTGTTCAGCGTTTACACATCTATTTATAAGTAGCTTATTGACGGTCAACCATGATTTCTAATACATTTCACTTTAGGTTCTCTGAAGGGGATGTAATTAAGTCGTGAAAAAAGTTGTCGATCTTGAGGCTGTGTGATGTGAGTGAGCGCGATGCTAAACGAACGGGCCAGGCCTAGTAGCACGGGGCGCATTTAAGACGTGACATAAGTTTTGCATAGCGCTCACTCACATCGGGCAGTCTCAAGAGTGAGCGCGACGAAGAACTTTTGTCACGTCTTAAATGCGCCCCGTACTAGCCCTTCTGAATAGGTATTTGTGAGTTCGAAGTGAACGTGCGTAATGAAGCCCGCATGGCTTTAAACACACGATTAAAGGGTTAATCAGAAAGGTGATTATCGTGTTATAAACACAGTTCTAATGGGCATTAAACAATCAATTTGTCGTCAGGTAGGTAATTAATTTAAAAACGTTGGAATGAAGTGATTTTTCAGAAAAACTATATTTTTTTGTCATCATCATCATTATCATCTCAGCTATAGGACGTCCACTGCTGAACATAGTTTTTTTGTAAAGAATTAAAATTATATAAGTAGGTATACAAATAAGTACACATATATTTGCGATAACAGTACCTATTGCTTTATAAATGATAGTGCTAAGTCCAAAAATATTGTCATCACCTACAAATATCATCACATACATCAAAAAAATTATTGTCAAAATCGGTCCATAAATGACGGAGTGATCGATGAACATTAGTGTTGCCCAAATTCAGTCTTGGTCTTGCAGTCTTGGTCTTGTTCTTGCGTTTTTGCAAGACCAAGACCAAGAACAAGACCGCGTATTTTTAGCAAGACCAAGACCAAGACTGACCGTGCAAGACTTGAGCAAGAACAAGACATAGCCTGCAAGACTCTTGCGTCTTGCAGAGCGCTATTTCACTGAGTAGTTAGGTGTAACAGTTCGGTGTATAGGTAAGTACGCTTAGGAATTCTATGAGATGCAAAAAACTGTATCAAAGAAAATGAAAAACTGGACCTATGCGCATTACGACTAATACCATAAACATAGCGAATAAAAAAATATCTATTAAAATCAAAAAGTAAACTTTAATAAATAGTAATAGACTAATAGGTAATTGCAAGACTTGCAAGACTCTTGCTGCAAGACCAAGACCAAGACCAAGACTGGGAGCGCAAGACCAAGACCAAGACCAAGACCAGGTGTATTGGCGCAAGACCAAGACCAAGACCAAGACCAGGTGTATTGGCGCAAGACCAAGACCAAGACTGGCTAAGTCTCGTCTTGTTCTTGCATTTGGGCAACACTAATGAACATACATAAAGATATTAAAGATACATAATATACAACGAATTAAGAACCGCGTTCTTTTTTCGAAGACGGTTAAAAATACCACTATTTTAGCATTAGCGTGCAGCACTTGCCAAATTTTAAGTGATAGCGGTACATGTAAAATTTCACCCAATAAGCACCCAGGTATTCCTTTATACAATTTCGAGTTCCTTTGTGCAATATCCTGGATCAAGTGAGTTCGCTCAAGCGATCGCTAATGATTTTAATTGGATTTGTGGATATTGGCCGGGTCGGACTCGGGCGGGGGGGGGGGGGGGGGGTTCACTTCGAACGACTAGAACGAATAGAGCTGTCTTACAATCGGTTTGTTTAATACCACGAGAAACGTGGTTAGACCAGCGGTCCGAATCTTGATTGGGAAAAATTAAACCGATGCGTTTTAAGTTTAAGGGTCTATTTCATTGCATTAGGCGGACCCTAGGTAGGTCTAGACCTACAATAATATGGTGCAATATATTTATTGTGCAATAAATTTTGAATCCAAATGATGTTTGCGCAATCTGCAATATTAACCCTAGACGATGAATTATTACCGATTATGTGACAACTGGCGTTCGTTCGTTTTTCGATTTATGAAGTGGCCCGCAGTACACAGAAGTACAAGCAGCGGCAGCGTTAATCCCAAACCCAGATTTATAATGCCTCAGACATAACCTAAAAATCGTAAATTGGTATTGTGTAGTCTGTTCTGAAGATAGTAGATCTGTAACTACCCAGGTACAGTATAGTATAACAAACAGGTTAGTATAACACATAACGTCGGTACTTAACTATATTTTTTCCTTAATCGAAATAAGAGTTAAACGTATTCTTAACAGCCAGTAAAGTTTTTACCGCATAAGTAGGTGGGAACCATCACAAACCTCTTTTACTTGCTAACTATGCCCAACTCTGCCAGAACCATAAAAGTTGTTATAACTCCTTTCTGTGGAATCCCAGAGGAGTAAAGTTAAGCGATTGTGGAAGTTCGGTACACTGGATAAGAGGTACTTATACTGAGGACTTATCGGATGGATAAATAAATAGGTTAGCGTTAGTTGCGAAAAAACTATAAATCATTATAAATAAACAGGGAAAAATTGCAATGATGCAAGTTTGACACGAATTTCCAAAAAAAAACTGATATGTACTTTTTATCGCATGAATTTCCACGTAAAACTTTTTGAAGATGCGAAGCTCGCACTACTCGGAAATGCTTTACTTTCCAGCTTACTTTACAAACCCTTATCCACTATGAAATGCGCTGAAAAGCGAGTTTATAATGAATGGGAGACATGCAAAAGTTAATTAAAAAAATCAGTACCAAAATTGACCAATGGATCGATTCGCTTCGATTGAGAGATTGACGTTAAATATCTATAAAGACAGATCATACTTCGGGGTAAACTAGTTAAAAATAAAATTAATAACTTTTATGAGCGTCCCCCCCCGTCGAATGGACAAAGAGCAAAAGGGGGGTAGCGTTTATCCGCTCAATATCACATAGGGGCCAATTACCCTTTGTGCGGGGTTAATTAGAGCCACGTGACCACGGGGCCGGGGTTTTGGGGTTTAATTGTAAATTGGTGGGTACGATGAAGGCACACTCACGCCGAGCAATGAAAAAGTTCCACCTGCCATGCCATTGCCGTTCCATATGCCAATGGAACTATTTCATTGGTCGTGTACGTTTTTTGTCTCTCACAAGGAGTGCTAGACTCTGTCCTTGGCCTGCCTCCGCCTTCCTCGTCTAGTCTCTACCGGCCACGTCGTCTCTCGTATTGTATTATAGCAGAACAATACAACGACACAGGCCCTAAGTTCTATAAATAATTTATTTATGAGATTTTACTGACTTACCGGCGAGTTAAATTGATGAAAACCAATCTTACTGAAATCCCAAAAAATAACACACCTGCCTAAGGCATGTCCACTGATATAATTTCACCCTAACAGTACAATACAATGCGGCACTTCAAAGCAAAGATCAGCAAACACAATAAAAATGGAGGCACGTAGGTACTTGTCGAGTGCTCAATTCATTCAACTCATCGAAAACAAAACAAATGAAATTCGCAGCCATTGTCCTCTCGAGTAAGATATTGAAATTCAATACGTGAGGATTACAGACAGATACGAGGAGAAGTTAATTATCAAAAGCCAATATTCTGTGCGGATTCATGATGTTTTTTTTTTGGGAAATCGTCTCGGTCTAATGGATGAGCCAATTTTGATGAAACTTAGTAACTAAGTATGGAATAATAAGAAGTTTACTTTTAAATCTGAAATATAGATTAATTTAAGTAAGTAATGTTCTTATTGTAAGTTTTGCAGCTACGCTAAGGTATATAAGTAAAGGCTATAAGTAAAATTTACAAGGCCCTGTTTTCGGCCTTTGGATAAAAGTATACAAACACTAAAAGAAAATCGGCACAGCCGCTGGGGAGCTACGCTACGCTACCACAGGCAGATACACAATAACACAGACACGGTAAACTTTTAACACCCTTCTTTTACCGTCAAGGGTTAAAAAAGACTTCTCCTATAGGCCTCAATACCGAACCGCCATCTCGGGCTTTGTACTAATAAATGTTGGCATTCAATTTGGTAGGCTGTTTACAATCCATTCTCAGCTTTATTTAGCGGAAAAAAGAGTCAAGGTTACTAAAACAAAGTAAAGTTTACTGTTGTGTACAATCAACAAGAATAGCTGCAGTACAAAATACAATGTACAAGAGCAATCAATAACGTAATATTCTTTGTTAATTATTGACGGACGTATAACACATTTTTATGAAGAACTCACAATAAGAAAGTATACTTAGGGCCACTTGCAGAAACATATTAAATCTAGATTTAGTGTCAAATCACGATTTAAGAAACGTCAGTCCATATAAAATTTGACACTAAATCGAGATTTAACACTAAATCTAGATTTAATATGTTTCTGCAAGTGGCCCTTACTGAAATATATTGAGAAAGAACAATTTATTATTTGACAGAGAGGGACAAAACAGTTCAAAAGCTAAAACGTACTATAACTTTATATATACATGAGGGGGTTTATTCTGTATAACCATGTACCTATGCTGAAACTAGATGGATACTGTAACAATATTTTGGTTAAGGGCCCGTACAGGGTGACGTGCCCCGCCAAATTTGGGTTTTCAATGCTCTTCACACAGCACACGCAGTGACACGCACACATGTAAGTTTGCACAATGGGTCATAAACTTTTACTCGCCAACTTTATTGACAATTATTTTCAAGTAGTGATTTGAGGGTAAGTATAATTTTTAATTACACTGGTAAGCACCAGGAAAGAGTAGAAATTAATAGGGGTGCCACTTTTCTCCATACTCGGAACCCGATTAGCTTTCTAAACAAATGTAGTATTTACTTACTTGTAGAAAGGTAACTACAGGTATTAAAGTGTAGATACTAAGGCTATACTAAGCCGAAAGGGGATGACTCAACTCAAGGGGTCATTCTGAACAACTTTTGTTCTACGAGTTTTGCAAATTCGCGAAAAAAAATATTCGTTTTCCATGGTAAAAAGTCACGTGTC
This sequence comes from Plutella xylostella, assembly GCF_932276165.1. NCBI lineage: Eukaryota > Metazoa > Arthropoda > Insecta > Lepidoptera > Plutellidae > Plutella > Plutella xylostella. The sequence goes on along the minus strand of NC_064000.1, from coordinate 6,082,521 downwards.
ATCAAAGTTTCTATGAAAAAGGTTTTTTTTTTGTTCATTTTTAAAACTCGTAGAACAAAAGTTCAGAATGACCCCCTTTCTCACTTGTTTTTACCCGACTGCCGAAGGAGGAGGTTTTCGATTGTATGTTTGTATGTTTGTAAGTATATTTTTTGGTAGCAGAATAATATTTTTTCTTATTTTTACGGTTTCGTACCTCAAAAGGAAAAAAAGCAACCGTTATAAGATCTCTTTGTTGTCCGTCTGTCTGACTGACTGTCTGTCACCGCCCTTTTTCTCAGAAACGGGTAAAGATATCAAGCTGATATTTCGCATAGATATGGGGAGTACCTACCCCAAAAAAATATTGGGGTACTCCCTCTCCCATACAAGTAAATTGGGGCTGATATTTTTTCCGGTTATTTTGATGGTGTAGGTTGTAAAGGGGTCAAGTGAAACACGCGTTCAAGCTTAGACTGATCGTTTATTGATAAGCGCAAGACCTACCCTCCTACATTCATATTACACATACCGACAACCCCCTCAAAAAAAAACTTAGTAAGTAAGTAAACTTGATTATGCTAGTCACAAAATTCATGTAAGAGAAAAAAAATAAAAACATGCAAGAAAAATGCCTATTCAATATTACACATCATAATCAATTGAATATTTAGTTTAGGTATATTAAGAAGGTACCTACATGCATACAGTATAAGTACAAATATTTTCACAAAAAAAAACAAATGTAGTTGATATAGGTAAGTAAGTACTAAGTGCCTAGATCTTAGATTGAATGTTTAAATTGAAAGATAACAATAACAAGTAATAATCAATCCGGCATTATTTTATATAACTAAATGACATTTATAGTAACTTATTTACTAGTTAATAGACTAACAAACAAAATAACTATTACATATTTATTTTACTTAGCATTGTTAGCCTAGCGATAACAAAGTAAGTAGCCAATAATTCATTGTATTATTAAGTATATTAGTTTGTATAGGGCGATGTTTTATACAATTTAACACCATAATTATTGAATACATATATTATAACTATTACAAATATCTAACAAAATCATAGGTAGGTATATAAGTAGCGTGAATTACTTTATTGTGATAAATATCTTATGCTTACAGACAAAGTAGGTGTAGGTACTTATATTATGCCATTGTTGTTGACTAATAGCCCCAGCGGTCAGGCGGCCTCACGGTCCTGCCAAAACGAGTCACACGTTGAGTACCAGCCACATTGTGAGAGTGAGATACGTTTACAGGGGGATTTTCAGCTACTACTATGTCATCATACGGCAAGGTCATTGACTGAGTAGTGAAATCAGCTGGCTCGCGGTCGCGTCTATGCTCCGAGTCTATCAATAAGTGGCGTCTATTTCTTATCAAGGTACCACCACCCTGTACATCAATTACATATGACCTTGTTCCTCGCAATGCCCTGACTATTGCATTTTGCCAACTTTTATTTATACGTACTTTTACCTTTTGTCCCACTTTCAAAGATAACATATCACGCGCCCTTTTATCATAATGTTTCTTTTGTTTTTGCTGTCGAATTTCTAATTCACTTTTAACATTTTTATGTATCTTTGGAATAAGAAGGTTTGGTGTGCACGGTATAACACTCCTTAATTTTCTACTGTTCAATAACTCCGAAGGAGATGCTAACGTACTACTAATTGGGGTATTTAGTAACTCTAATAATGCTAGTCTAAAATCCGAGCCGTCATATCTCGTCTTTTTTAGAATATTTTTTATTGTTTGTACAAATCTTTCTGTTTGTCCATTAGACTGAGGATACCGTGGTGATGACGTCACATGATTAAAATTCCATTCTCTTGAAAATTTTGTAAAGCTGGAGGAGCTAAATTCTGGTCCGTTATCTGTCATACAGGTTTCTGGAATGCCCTGCCTACTAAAAATTATTTTTAATTGTTCAATAACATGTTCAGACGTCAAGTTGAGCAATTGTATTACTTCTACAAACTTGCTAAAATAATCTACTACTAATAGATAACTAGACCGCTCAAAATGAAAGATATCGGCTCCTACTTTTGACCACGCTCGCGTCGGCACTGGATGCGGTATGAGAGTCTCCCGTGAATTTTCATTTTTGAATGTGAGACATGCCTGGCAATTCTTAATTAGATCCTCTAATTGTGAGTTAATGTTGGGCCAAAACATTGTTTCTCGTATCCTTAGTTTGCATTTCTCTAGCCCTAAATGACCTACATGTACTTTGTGTAATAACTCAGTTCTCATTGATTTTGGTATAATTATTCTTTGTCCCTTCCATACTAATCCATAAGATAATGTTAGATCATCGCGAAAATTCCAATACGGCATAATTTCATCAGTAATACCTTGTTTATGATCCGGCCAGCCATTTTTTATATATTCTATTAATTTTTGCAATTCAGAATCGTTTTGCGTCTCTTTTTGGATCTGCATAAAATGAGTGTCAGTGAGCGGATTGCACAGTGCGACGGCGCACACCTGCGCCCGCGCCTCCAGGTCGTCGCGCGGCGCCGGGGGCTCGCCGCTCCCGGGCTCCACCGCGCGCGACAGCGTATCGGCAATAAATAAATACTTGCCGGGCTTATAAACCAACCTAAAGCTATATGGCTGCAAACGTAACAACATTCTTTGCAGTCTGGCTGGCGCACATACTATTGGCTTAGAAATGATACTCACAAGTGGTTTATGGTCAGTTTCAATTACTACATCACTCCTACCGTAGATGTAAGAGTAAAATTTTTCACAGGCGAAAACACATGCCAATAATTCTTTCTCAATTTGAGCATAAGCTTGCTCCGCTTTCGTTAGCGATCTTGACGCATAACAAACCGGTAAATTATTTTGCATAAGACAAACACCTAGCCCATCCTTACTTGCGTCTACCGAGATAACTACAGATTTATCTAAGTCATAAAACTGTAACACTGGTACATCCGTTAAACATTTTTTTAAAACATTAAAAGCTTGTTCATGTTCAAAAGACCAATTCCATTGAATGTTTTTTTGCAATAACTCTCTGAGAACACTTGTTTTTTCCGATAAGTTAGGTATAAAACTGCCTACATAATTTATAAGGCCCAAAAATCTTTCTAAATCTTTCACATTATTCGGTTGAGGCATATTTTTTATGGCTGATATCCTAGACTCATCAGGATAAATTCCACTTTCAGATATAATGTGTCCGAGATACTTTATTTCTGTCAGACAAAATTTACATTTATTTTTATTAAGTTTTAAATTTATATCCCTACATCTTTGTAATACTTTTCTTAATCTCTTATCGTGTTCTTCTTTTGAATCAGCGTAGATAAGCAAGTCATCCACAAATAAACAAACACCCTGTATTGACTCCTGGTGAAAAACTTATGTCTTTCTATTGTTAGATTCTTTTTCGGCAAAAAAATGAATCAAACTTTTTAAGTAAGGTGGCTGTGTCCTTGAAAGTTTCATTAAACTGTTGATACACTTCACGGCATTGTTCTCCAATCACGTGTAGTAAAATACTAATTTGCACTTTCGGGTCCTTAGTGTGAAACTCACACGCTTCACTATAAATTATAAACGAGTTTTTCCACTTTGTCCACGACGATGATAAATTTCCGGAAGTAATATTGTCCAAATTGTTCATAAAATGAAAAGGCGGCGGAGGTACAAATGCGGACTCCATTTTGTTACTACGGTGTTAGATTATTTGTCACTCACTCCGAACTATAGGTACCTATATTGCACTACAGTTATTTTTTATTTACTATCTACAGTATAACGAAGATCTGTACGTAAATAATATACTGTATTTAACCGTATTAAATTTAACTTAAACCGGCTGCGCCATGTAAAGGGGTCAAGTGAAACACGCGTTCAAGCTTAGACTGATCGTTTATTGATAAGCGCAAGACCTACCCTCCTACATTCATATTACACATACCGACATAGGTAGGGTATCGTTGAATTGGTCTTTTAATATAATAGGTATAAAAAAAGGTTAAAATATAATTATTTTGCTTTTACCCTTAAATTTGGGCACCACACCATAGAAAAATTCTAATTAAAAAATGATTTCAATAGATGGCGTGTTTTTATGTTGGGTAACTCAGAATAAGAAGTGATGATATCTCAGAATAATAATGGTTAATGGTGCTATTCCGCTGAGCACAGAAACCGGTGGGACACAAGTGAAAAGTGGCGGTTCCCCTCATCTCGCATAATCTTTATTGACCAAAACTCATTTCGCATAACTCGTATGGTCTAAACTTTTTTGGCCGATCCATCACTTTGCCAAGAATTATGTGTCATAAGGCTCGTTTCGTCTAAAACTCTTTAGGCACAATCTTTAAACACCTAAGTTTCGTTTGCTCAAATGTATGTTCGTCTATACCTATGTATAATCTTGTTTCTCCTAATGTTATCTTAATAAATAATATATTAAGTATGTAGTAAATGTACAAATTGTGGTATTTTTTCTCATACATCCCGAAAATCACGATATTGAATGATTAAAAAATCGAAAGTTGACGAGCAATTCAACATACATTTATAATACACATACAATAATTATTACAAACCCCATGAGATCGAAACCTAAAGATAGGTGCGACGACGAGCAAAGCGAGGAGGAGCGTGTTAGGTGCACATGTTCATCAAAACCAAAGCGGAGCGCAGCGAAGCGGAGCGGAGCGTTTTCCAAACAGCGGAAACAATACAAGGCACCAGTTTGCGCTATAGAGAGACGCTCCGTCAAAGTTAAAGCCAAACAAATATTATTACTTTGTATAAACCTATTATTAGGCTATTCAAGATTTGGCCATACCATTATTAGGCTAAACAAGATAATGCGAAATAACTTTTTACTAATCGAGATTTATGCCATACGATTTTCGGCGAAACGAGACTTTGACCAAACGTTACTATGCAATACGAGATTAGGCAAATAAATCTTGGGCCAAAAAAGGTAGAACCGAAAAGTGGTCATGAAAATGCACTAGGGTAGACCCTACTCCTAGAACAGGGCATGAGTTTGTGATTTGTGTGCGAGGATGGAAACTTTGAATATTTTCTTGATTTTTTATTAATAACATATAGTATTTTTTCTGAGTTACCAACCGAAGTCACCCCGTGACAGGGTGACTAGATAGGTACTTCTGCAAATTACGCCATCTATCGTTGGTTTTTTTAGTAACTACTGTCTATAAAAGAAATTCCGTCATTATAAATTTTACGTTACGAATGAATTTAGTAAACCCAGTAAACCTAACTAATCCAGAGGAAACCTAAAATATCTTTTTGTCTCTCTGAAAAACATACTTAATAGCCCAAACTCGATGCTTTTAGCTATTAACATCTTTGAAATAAAATTCAGTCACCACCTTGTTACTGCCCTCATCAGATCCTCACGAGACCATTCCTCAACCAGTACCATGAGACTGTGTTTTTGATGAATCCTAACCTAATGTTCCTACGTATTGTCATCACTTAGATCCATTCGCTATATTCCTGCTCCTCATCGGACCTTTACGAGACTGTAATGTCACGCGAGAACATTGCCCACTATCTAATTTAATTTAATGTATTGAATATAGTGTAAGAATGATGCTTCCTCAATTTCAAATCAAATTATGTTGGTGTCATAAAAGTTGAAAAAGTGCAATGACAACCAATGTGCAGTGATTTTGTATCTGTACACGAAAAGATCGCGAGCTGTCAGTGCTGCCTAAACCGACGTGACCCTTCTTTGGAGGCCAGCGGCCGACTAAGTCAGGGGGGAGTCAGTGCCTTAATGGCTGAACTTTTAGTAGAAGGTAGTGCCATCTCTTTATATTACTCTTACTACCAAAAAAGATGTAAGATGGCGTTATCAACAAGACCATAGAACAATAACAAGACACATAGATAAGTAGTATTTGAATGTTAACATTGTCATGATCTATGTCTTTTATGAAGAAATTGCGTGTCAGTGTCAGTTCAGTTGTCTTACAATGTCTCGCAAATAACATTTTTGTAATTAAAATAAAAGTCTATACTCTCGGTATATCGTTATTTATAAATGTTATATACCTACAAATAAAAATAAACATGGTGTGTCAAGAAAAAGCATCTTTATCCGCAAAAAGTGTTTTTATGAAATTCTTGTGACCTGACAGATTCCATATGGATCCAGGTTCCATGTGGTTCCACGGGAACCGAGCTGAAATGGCGGCACTGGCAAAGAGCGATCGACATCTTCATATCCGCTGAAGATTAAAATACTATGTGTACCAAACTGATAAATGTCGTCAAAGATTTGCCTCGCGAGGATAAATGATGCACTATTGGACGAAATGACTTTATCACCACAAGTGACAAGATTTGCTTCTCTTGGGAAACATAAACTAGCAAAACATGAATTGGTTTTCATGGTGAAAGGAATACACACACCCACTCGCATATTATTTTACAAGTGACATGAACAAAACTGAACTGAAACATTGTTATATGCGAGGTAATAAAGAATTATATAATAATTTGTTTTTTATTTATTGTTGCATGTAGGTAGGTACATAAATAGATTGAACTTAAATTTACCTGATAAATGTAATAACTGTTGTGTGGTGTAACTACGTCAACGCAAATATGTCTTATATCTTTATAGATTGAAGTTAATAGCCGGATCCCCACCAGACGATCCAACGCGATCCGATCGCGCGATCCAAGGAATCTTACATACTAAACTTCTTGGATCGGGCGATCGGATCGCATTGGATCGTTTGGTGGAGATCCGGCTATTAACTTGTGATAACAATATCTATATATACAGGGTGTCCCAACAGGGCACCCTGTATGTATGTACAATGAGGTTGAGCAATATAAAGAGATGGCGTTGTAGGCTCAGTATGACGTATAGAGTATGACAAAAAACTCCTCCAGATGGCACTCTTTACACAATTGTTTATTTTTTCTCTATGGACTAAGTCAAACGTCGCTTGTGTTTATGATTTTATAACACAGAAAGCCGCCATAGATATTTGTATAAAGATTTGAGGGAAAAAAAATGCCCAAGTTTGTTATTAATTTACACAAAATAGGTGTGGGTTTTTTTAAAAACAAGGTATTTATCGCCTAGTCCAAGCATTTATCTTTATAATTTGATAAGAATCATATGAAAATTCTTGATAATTACGACACAGTTGTTACAATACGGGAGTGTGATTTACTGGTTTTCTGAAATTAATTTACAGTTATCCATAAGCATTTACTTAAATTCGAATGATTCAGCACCTAGCTAGACTCTTCGGCTACCTGTGTGATTTTTTCAAGGCTGTAGAGCATCATTTACTATATAATTCTATGACAATGCCAACCCTCGATTCCCTATTGCCGACCCTTAATGAATAAATAAGTACTTTACTTTAATACACGGTACATTGGAGCACGTGTAATATAATCAGAATAACCGTCGACAGATCCCTCAGGAGCGTTTACTGGAGTGAGACCGTAACGTGGAAGGTAATTAACGTGTGTGACGTCACACGGCACTTAGTGCGGCCTTCAGACCTCGAGGGACATCTCCACTAGCGAGCTATTGGGTTATTTATGTAACTGTGTCGTTATTTGTTTTAGTTTATTCCGTTGAAAACAGCGTTATAAGCTAATCTGACTTAAAATGAAATGGACAAAAAACTAATTAAAAGGTTTTATATTATGGTTTATTTATAAGAAATTAACTTGTGTGTATTTTTATCAGTGTAAGATATGTTGACCTGCTATTGTGAATAATAATACCATATGTAAGTACAGGGAATTTACAGGATATTTATTGTATAGTTGTATAGTCAGTAAAAGAAGAAAGAAAGAAAGAAAGAAGGGAAGTATCCACCCTAGATTCAAGTATCCTACTCCCACTAATACTATTATATACTATATTTTCAAAACTTTACTGTGATACACAAAGGTGCGTCATAACTTGTAATTAGGTATGTCATAGATTTACAGTTATTGTATACAGGAATTTAACAAATATCGAATATTTTAGATAAACCTCCCACAGCCTATCCATAGCCTATCATCAATATTTTCCTTATTTTCATTCTATTTCTAACTTCTTGGCACTTAAATATTCAAAGATCCTCTTATACCTTCTTACTTCAATAATACTAAACAACAGAAATGCTTACACAAGACGTGACCTTATCGAGAAAGATCGTAACATTAAATTTTATTTCTAGCGGAAAATTTCATGTTCTTCCTATAGTTTTCCGACTATACTTTTCGATCCTATTACCTATCATACGTTTCAAGCGCCTTATTCAGGACACCTATGCATTTCCAATGTAATTTTACATTCGTTCAATAAACCATCAAGTGACCTACGAGGCAACTTTATAAGTTTCTTCCTAAATATGCACTGCACAATTAAGCACACTACACTACTACTGAAAACATGCAGCATCATTTTCTAATATAAAGATAATATAAAATTAACTAATAATGAAAAATCCTACTCCAACAATCTGTCAGGAGTATAGATGAATTAATAGGTGGTTTGAGAGGTACATAACATCTTATAGCGACTAAGGAAACTGACTGTAGTCATCATCATCCTTTTGTGTACGACAATTCTTCCGGTCCTGTACCGCTCTGGTCCACTCCTTCCCGCAACCCTGCAGAAGTGGTGGTCTGCCAACAGCTCTTCGCCTGCCTCTAGGCCAGCATTCTGTGATCGTCTTTGTCCTTCCGTTCCCCTGAGAAGCCAAGTGTCACTGGCTGTTCAAAGAATTCTAAAAGAATTTGATAAAAGTCTGTCGTGAAACTGTCCAGAATAGCGCGCCAAGTCCGTGATACACCGGAAAAGAACGAGATACAAATCCGGTTTCACAGATACGATGTTCGGAAACTGTATGGATATACGGTGAAATAACGTGAGGACGGACGGCAGAGTAGAAGCTGCAATCTTTGAGGTCGTAAAAATATTGCAAAATGCATGAATGAATGAAATCATAGCTTTACAGAGAGGAATTTTATTTTGAGAGAACTTTCCGACAGTGGGACAGATATAATATGTACTGGGCTCACGAAGTATGTCTGTGTCTACTCGTAGCACTGTCAATTCACTTTTTTGTGCTGATCCATTTGGTGTTGATCCTTATCAACCTTTAGCTTTCACTATGAAACTCGCTTGCACTAATGGAAATGTTCGAAAATATGAATTTTAACGGCTTTATTTGTCCCTACTCCCGCTGGCAGGTATACCCGTAACGCAGATCCCTTAATCCAAACAAACATTAATCCCAAAGACCACAAGCCACCCACGCCTTTACTCGAAAAAGTCAAATCAAAATCTATTCAACTGGTCGCAAAGTTGATTTTCCCCCGAACATGTAACACAATTTGCCCCGTCCAGGCTACTTTACGGTGTTCATTGGTTGACAGGAATTTAGGCCGAAAGGTGATGTGGAAACCGTTCAAATGGAAACAGGGACCGATTTACGATCATTTATTCTGATGTGACATCAAACACGTTCCCTTAGTTTATGTCGCCCTAGTACTTGAGACAAAATTGAGCTTTATTTTTAATATCACGATTCGTGATCATGAATTAGGTATCCATGGGTAGCTTATTTATATTGTGGTGTACTTACTATTATTATTCATCTATTATAAATAGTATATACCTACACTTATGAAAAAAATATGTATTCTTCTTCATTCGTTTTTTCATTTCTTTTATAAAAATAATAAAATAATAACAGCCTGTATGTATACTTTAATCTTCTATATCATATCATGTTGCGAATTGCGAGGGTGTTCTAGGTACTAGGTGGGACGTCTGTGGGCAGACTTCGCATTGAATTAATTATGATGGCAGCTACACAGGTCTCAATATACTTACTGTTATAAATGTAAATATAATTTTTAAGTACTTACTTAATTTGTAACTTTTAGGAAATCTAAAGATTGTTGTTTGTTTTCATATTCAATATATTATCCAAAAGCGATCCCGCAAAACCGGAAATTAACTTCCTAATCCAAACCGGTAAAACCACACGCATGCCAAATGACTATTAGAAAGGGTAGCCATTTCAGCCCATTCCGTATTCATAATGACGCAATATGTCCCTTGTCACGGGCCTTTAGATGTTGGTTCAGGATTAATATTCATGCAGCCGGCTAACCTAATCTATTCCTAATTGGAGTTGTCCGTTGTTTCAGGAGCGGAGTGATGTGTGCAGTGCAGTGAGTGAACCATGGCGGTGAACAGCCCCGGGGGTTACCCCCCCGTGTCCCCCAAACCGCACACTCCGAAGAGCCCCCGCCATTTTGTCTTCCCGCAAAAGAGTCCTTCTATTACCTCTTCCACGTCGTCTTCCGGGTATTACACCCCGCAGTCGGGCTGTAGCTACGACAAACACAACCAGCCGCCGCCCAAGTCTCCCCTCGCCCACGGCCACCGCAGCCCTATGAGCCCCAGACACTTCAACTTCCCCCAGAAGTCGCCGTCAGGGCGCTCCAGTCCTTCTAACTTCGACCGCTCCTACCAGGAGAGAGCGAGCTATGGGTTGCACTACTCGGCGTCTCTGAAGCACAGTCGCAGAGAGAAGTCCCGCTCGCCCAAGCCGCCGCCCGTGCATATACACACCAACCCCGGCTACGTGTCTCCTAACCGGTCAAGGAAGGTGTACGGGTCCACGTCAACTGTAAGCTCTCCGCGCCTCGTGACGTCACCGAGTGTTGTGTCGAGCCATACCGGGGACTCCGACGTGCCGGGCACGCCCTCCGCCATACTGGACGACGCTGATGATGAAGCCACCACCAGCAGCACGCGCACGTCACGTGTCTGTAGAAAATCCACGTCAGATTTAACGGATATGACGGATGAGACGCCACAGACGCGCTCGACCAGCATAAGCCGGCCCTGCTCGCCGATGCGGCGTGGCTCCGTCAAGGGTCTGGCGTACCTGGCCAGCCGCCGCGGCTCCCGGGAGTCCACCATGTCCAACTGCGACTCGGTGGAGGACATCGGGCCGCTCAACTTCCAGAACACCATCAGGGGGCGCCAGCGAAGGACCTCCAACTTTCTCGAGTTGCCAGGTGAGCGTCATTTGTTTTATTGACGAGTTGAAACGGCCAAGTAAATTAAATTCGGAATTTCTGAGTGTTCGTTTGCAGCAGGTTAGTACTGTGAAACGGCGTCGCTGGTTTATTACGGACACAAAAGTTACTGTGTCAACAGTAAAACTTAATATTGTTTTCCTTAAAAGATCAAACGATAAATCGTTTGCCTAACTAATCGGCGAGTAAAAGCGTCCGTTTAAACAAAAATATTTCTTTCGAAATTTGCTCCATTAAAATCGGCGAAGTTTTAATGGTCTCGGAAAAAAAAACCTTGAACTTCTGAACAAATTTTAAGGGAATTTTTCGTTGCTAACTTTATCGCCTACTTGAAACATGATCATAAAAAACTGGCGACTAAGAATGTTATTTAAGACTTTGCTTGTAGATTTTTATAGGTAGCTTGGCTATGTAGCTTTTTTAGATCTTGTTTCTAAAACCCATTTTAAATACGTAGGTTGAGGTAGTTTAATATTCAATTGAATTCGTTAACTTTTTTAAATTAAATTTGGACTGAGATACCCATCATATTTACTCGATGAAAAGCGCTTAGGAATATAAAGCCGAAATTTTCAGAATAATTAATCATGAAATCAATAGGCCGTTTGAATACCAGCAAAGATTGGATAGTAATTTATGAATAAGGCAATTTCACTTTGAAATCAACTTTTTCTAAAGGAATTTTTTTATAAATAAAATGAGAGGTTTGAATGTTATCATTGATCAACTTGATTAATTTTCATACATACACAATTTTATACCTACTGCTTTTAATAAGCTAACCTACTTAGCTGATAATAATAGTGAATCAAAAGTATCAAAACTTCAATATTTGTATTGGTACAATTTCGAAAGTTCAAAATATCGATACTGTAAATATCGAATATCACAATTCACAAAATATTTACTTATTAAAATCTAATATCCTTGGGATCAAAAGGTCAACCATCTAATACCTACCTAGGTACTATCAAATCTTTATTTAGAATTTCAATACAACAAAATTTTATCAATTATCCTCCCAAAAAAATCTTCGAATATGGTAAGCCGAAAGGGGATTACTGTCGGGCTCATTCTAAATTCTACTGAATTCTACTTTTGTTCTGAAGAGTTTTGGTGATTTGCGAGAAAAATAAACTCTTGTGAATCCTATCACTCCCCTTCCCAGCTAAAGTCCGTTTTTTAATCCGAGATACTAAATTGACAGATTCCGAAAGGTTATGTAAAGTCTGTTTTATATCTCAAATACAAATTTTCCAGATTCTGAACTGTTCATCAACAGTCGATTGTCCCGCTATTTAGTGACGTACCGTTCTATTGGCGGGACAATTGACTGTTGAGGAACCGTTCGGAATCTGTCAATTTAGTATCTGAGATTAAAAGCAGACTTTGCTTAACCTTTTACAACACCCTGTATATCTCTCCCCAGCACTGGCAAAACATCCTGTATATCTCTCTCTCTCCCCAGTGGTGGAGCACTCCCGGCCGCGAGTCTGCTCTCTCCCCGAGAAGCCGTACAACCCGCGTGCGTCCGACGACCTGTACCGCCTGCGCACCTTCAGCATCACCACCAAGGGGGGCGTGGTCAACTGTGGAGACAGCATCTGTAATAGACGCAGCCGGTCGAATACCTCGGTTAATTCGACCAATAGCAGGTGAGCGAACTTTCGAGTTTTACGCGTCGTTCGATTAAGGCAAACCAAACCAAACAAACAGTGCAGTGTGTAGTATCTGTACCAGTAGGTATACCAGAGACTTGTACCGCCGACTTGTACCTTCAGCATCACCACCAAAGGCAGCGTGGTCAACTGTGGAGACAGCATTTGTAATAGGCGAAGCCGGTCGAATACCTCGGTTAATTCGACCAATAGCAGGTGAGCAAGCTTTCGAGTTTTACGCGCCGTTCGAGTAAGGAAACTAAACATGGTTGTGCAACGTGTGTAACACTAGGTTTAGTTATCATATCTCGAACGGTTTAAAAAGTCCCATTATGTAGACCAGAGAACTGTACCGCCTGCGCTCCTTCAGCATCACCACCAAGGGCGGTGTGGTCAACTGTGGAGACAGCATCTGTAATAGACGCAGCCGTTCCAATACCTCCGTCAACTCGACCAATAGCAGGTGAGCTTTGAGTTGCCGTTCGAGCAGTAACAATTACCTAAACATGGTTCGTTTCTTCCGCGCCGTTGTAGATCAAATTTAGCATTCACTTCTTGAATGGTTTATAAAGTCCCACTAGGCATAGCCACTGTACCTTCAGCATCACCACCAAGGGGGGCGTGGTCAACTGTGGAGACAGCATCTGTAATAGGCGCAGCCGGTCGAATACCTCCGTCAACTCGACTAATAGCAGGTGAGCGAACTTTCGAGTTTTACGCGCCGTTCGAGTAAGGAAACTAAAACATGGTTGAGCAACGTGTGTAGTGTAACACTAGGTTTAGTTATCAATTCTCGAACGGTTTAAAAAGTCCCAGTATGTAGACCTTCACCATCACCACCAAGGGCGGTGTGGTCAACTGTGGAGACAGCATCTGTAATAGGCGCAGCCGTTCCAATACGTCGTTTAATTCGACTAATAGCAGGTGAGTCTCTATAAACTCAACTGAACTCAGGTGAACTTAAAAGTTGCAAGCAGTAACAATTAAACGTTGTTCGTTTCTTCCGCGCCCTTCTAGTTCGAATTTATAGCTTGCACTACTCGAATGATGTAAAGACCCCCACTAGGTAGACCAGAGACCTGTACCGCCTGCGCACCATTCGATCTATTCTATTCTATTCTATTCTATTCTCTGTGGGGGTGTTAGTACCTGCACCTGGCTCTCCCCAAGGTCTAAACTGCCTTCCTAAGCTTGGACCATTTCCCACCACGCTGGTCCACTGCGGGTTGGTGGGTTCACATATCTAGATGTGCTAAATCTAGATATGCAGGTTTCCTCACGATGTTTTCCTTCACCGTAAGAGCGATGGTATACATTGTACTTTAGTTAAAAGAACTCATTGGTACATGTCAGCGCCGGGATTCGAACCCGCATCTCTTGCGTGAGAAGCGGGCGCTTACCCGACTGAGCTACCACCGCTCCCCGACTGAGCTACCACCGCTCACCATTCGATCAAATGAGGAGTTTCTCAATTCGTCTGTACGTACAACATATGTCTTATCATAGAATAACGAGCACTACTGTACTTGTTATTCTATGGTTTTGTGTATGTCCGATATTTTCATTAGTTATGGATTGATTTTGGTATTTTATAATATGTGGGGACATCTTCACACATGGCCATCCGACCCCAAGCTAGGCAGAGCCTGTGTTATGGGTATCGGACAGCTGATATATCTACACAAATACATAGATAGATACATATTAAATATAAATATCAACACCCAAGACCCGAGTACAAATATTTGTCTTTAAGCAAATATCTGCCCCAGCCGGGAATCGAACCCGGGACCTTCGGCATAGCAGTCAGGGCCACTAACCACTACGCCATTCGACCGTTATATTTAGGCAGATAGAGTGTGTATCATACACAGGTACACACGGGACCACTCAACCCACCATGTCACCCTCAAATACACTCCGCTACCGAAATTAATATTGACGTGAACACTGTACTGTCGGCTACATTATCGACTGTTTTTACTATCTATATTTGTTATAAAAAAAACCGGCCAAGTGCGAGTCGGGCTCGCGCACAAAGGGTTCCGTAGCAGCAAAATTACAGTTAAATCAACCTATCTCAAAAACTATAAGAGATACTTTGATCAAACCAAAAATCGTTGAAAGAGTTAATTAGCATGCATCACCTCTATTTTTTTTAGAATTTTATACCCCGTAATTATAAAAATAGAGGGGGGGGACATACTTTTTACGACTTTGAGAGCTGATATCTCAAAAACCGTTCACTTTAAGAAAAATGTTTTTTAGAAAACTTTATATCATTTTAAAAGACCTTTCCATTGATACCCCACACGGGTATGTACATCGAAAAAAAAAATTCATCCCTCAGTTACATGTATGGGGGGCCCCACCCCCAATTCTTTTTTTTACTATTTAGTGTCATATTTTTGTAGCGGTTCATACAACACATATTCCCATCAAATTTCATCACTGTAGTACTTATAGTTTCCGAGTAAATCGGCTGTGACAGACGGACAGACGGACAGACGGACAGACGGACATGACGAAACTATAAGGGTTCCGTTTTTGCCATTTTGGCTACGGAACCCTAAAAAGGATACTAAGCCGAAATGGTAAAGCCCTCAATGTAACTTCATCAATTAAAATTTTGTTACTTTCATAAAATTATGGTTAAACATCTTTCCTATAACGGAAATAACATATGACACAGATAAATGGAAGCACAGAAAACGAAAACTCTTTGAAAAGTCTTTGTCAAACAGAAAGCATTACTAGGGCGCGTCAGAGCGCAAACGTCTAAAATTGTTTCGTCTCCCTTCCGAACCCAAACCTTCTACAAACCCTTAAAAGTTCTATGAATACGGGCGAATGTCTACATTCAAACAAAAACACATTTATAAAAAGGCTAATTAATTATGACTCCCACCGTACTTATAAGAGGCAACTTCCCACAAACACTTCAGGCCAACAAGCGAAAACAGCCTTTCCGCTAAAATAATACAGATCACTGTATGCACATGCCGCGAGTATGAGTGGGCCATTCCTGAAACTGAAATTTGTGGGTTCATTCAAAATAACCTTTAGGAAATGGTAATAAGGGTAATTTTAGCGTACTCAGCATCGTGTGCCTGTTTGGGCGTACACAAGTGTTCATAGACTTCAAATTGCGTAGAGGAGGGTAACTCTATACTGACGAAAAACTAACTAACGAGAGCTGTCGTGCAATCGGCACGTTAAATACAACGAGATAGAGTCGTGGCTCGCGCAGAAACGCTCCGAAACTAAGTTTTTCGTAACAAAAAGTGACCCCCTGATGTCTGAATGAAAATGAACGGAGAGGTTTTCCGAGTCACTGCATTTTGGCGTTTCATGTTTTGATTAAGAAGCGTAAAACTTAATTAACATTTTGTTTACTGAATAGGGTTTGCTTAAAAGTAAGTAATGATAGAATGGTGAAAATTAACAATTCAGTATTTGAGTGAAGACCACGAACAGGCAATCGTTCTGTGGGACGCCCTCCAGCCTATGACGACCTATGACAGGGCCAGTAGAGGCTGAACTGTTGTGGCACTCCTTACGAGAGGCCTTATGTACAGCGTGTGAAGAACACGACCTGATGATGATTATAATGACGAAACCAAAATATTATCTGACAAATTATAAACGTTACTTCTATTTTCTTATGAGAATACATTTGATTTCGATTCTGAAGGCACCAAACGTAATTTTAACGATGTCAAACAAAAAAATATATGAGATTAACGGAAAATTCATAGAGTCGAATTTTAAACAAAAAAATTAAGGTTTTGTGATAATCGCCTTCAGAATGGTCATTAGTATGTACAGTCAGCTGCTTTAGTAGCTATACACTTTGCTGTACCTTGTCAAAATACCTACTGAACAAAACGTCAATGTTTGAATGAATGAATAGGCAGTTAGTGAGTTTAACAAGGTTCAAAAGTGTATAGCTACAAAAGCAGCTGACTGTACACTATGGTGGGTAAGATAAGTTTGTTTTAGAAGCCCCCAAATGACCAACAAAAACAGCAAAAGACAAATACATCGAGTGAAAGTAACTGGGTCACTGGGGCTCACGCAATTCGGAAATCAAGCGACTTTGACGTAATCTCATTACAGAAGCGTTAATACTAGTGTTGCCCAAATGCAAGAACAAGACGAGACTTAGCCAGTCTTGGTCTTGGTCTTGCGCCAATACACCTGGTCTTGGTCTTGGTCTTGGTCTTGCGCCAATACACCTGGTCTTGGTCTTGGTCTTGGTCTTGCGCTCCCAGTCTTGGTCTTGGTCTTGGTCTTGCAGCAAGAGTCTTGCAAGTCTTGCAATTACCTATTAGTCTATTACTATTTATTAAAGTTTACTTTTTGATTTTAATAGATATTTTTTTATTCGCTATGTTTATGGTATTAGTCGTAATGCGCATAGGTCCAGTTTTTCATTTTCTTTGATACAGTTTTTTGCATCTCATAGAATTCCTAAGCGTACTTACCTATACACCGAACTGTTACACCTAACTACTCAGTGAAATAGCGCTCTGCAAGACGCAAGAGTCTTGCAGGCTATGTCTTGTTCTTGCTCAAGTCTTGCACGGTCAGTCTTGGTCTTGGTCTTGCTAAAAATACGCGGTCTTGTTCTTGGTCTTGGTCTTGCAAAAACGCAAGAACAAGACCAAGACTGCAAGACCAAGACTGAATTTGGGCAACACTAGTTAATACTGCCTCGGTCATTACACCGGCTACTGAATTCAATGCGCCATGATAAGTTTGCAATGGGTAAGGGTGATTTTAATAGCGTGCGGATTTCATAACGCACGCGGGATTGCCCCGCACGCGTGACAAGCTCAAGTGTTCTTTTATTATTATTATAAATTCTTTATTGCACATAAAAAAATTCATGCTAGTAGCATTCTCTACCAGTTAACCTTTGGTGATGTCGAGAAAGTGGTTGGTTGAGAGGAGAGAAGTTTATCTAATTAAATCGAGACACAGATATGTTCTTTTCATACAATTAATTCACTGAATACGGAAAAATGACGTATAATCCCGTGTGCGTGATTAAATCCGCACGCTATTAAAAACACCCTAAGAAATGGGAGACAATTTTTGGAACTTGTTTCTTTTGAAAATATGTGTCTACTACAGTCCTTTCATAGTTGTATTACCAGTTTCAGATATCATTTAAATAATGGAGCATATCATCATGAGTACACGTAATTTATTGTTATTATTATTAAACATTTATTTCCAGATATATCATCCGTAGTAAATTAGTAAAAAATGTCAGTTGTCAGTTTGTTAGTCAAAATAAAAAAATCATACATGCAAAAATTCAATTAAATCAGATCCGAAATAATAAATAAATATACTTCAATGTCATTTTAAATTTGATTAAATAATATGAAATAATGAATTGAATAAACTAATTGAATTAACAAATAAATAAGTACATTCATTGATGCCTTAATTTTTTACCTTCCAACCGTTAACGTTTACAGTAAGGCTTGTTACAAATTCCTTCGCTATATCCTAACTAATCCTAATCCTAACTAATATTATAAATGCGAAAGTAACTGTGTCTGTCTGTCTGTCTGTCTGTTACTCTTTCACGCCAAAACTACTGAACGGATTTCAATGAAATTTTGTATACATACGGTCTAGACCCTGGGAAAGAACATAGGCTACTTTTTATCCCGGAATTCCCACGGGAAAACTTTTTAAGGCGAAGCGAAGCGCGCGGGAACAGCTAGTCACTCATAAGACTGAAAATTTACTGCAACTATGCCATATCCTGTACTTACTTAGTCGCCATTATATTTGTTGCCATGTTCAATTATGATACAACTGTTACTTTTTATTGTCGTATAAAAGTCGTATACGACAAGGAATGTTGTTATGTTCCTTTAATTGAGACAGCGGGATGCCAGTTATGACTCTATTAGGCTTTTATGAACGTCATAGAACTGAAGCAAGTGTAGAACATGTGATAGTATCTACACTATCTATCTATCTATCTATCTGGTCGGACCAATCATCATCATCATCATCATCATCATCAGTATCTACTAATAACAACTCAACTCAAGCTGAACTCGAACCCATTTCAGCACCGAGAAGCAACATTCATGCTTATTGTTTTACTTACTTATTTTTTTATTACTTTTTAACCGTTTCTTGTAAATGTATGTGTTGTTTCTGTATGTGTTAGAAATATTTAAATTTTCTTTCTTTCTTTCTTTTCTTATAATCCTATACAGAGTATTACGAAAGTGGTAGGTATATACTACTAGCCGAAAGAGGGTGATTCAGGTAACTAATAATAATCCTTACTTCCTTACTAATATTATAAATGTGAAAGTAACTGTGTCTGTCCGTCTGTCTATCTATCTGTCTGTCTGTCTGTCTGTTACTCTTTCACGCCAAAAGTACTGAACGGATTTGGATGAAATTTGGTATAGATATGGTCTAGACCCTGAGAAAGAACTTAGGCTACTTTTTATCCCGGAATTACCACGGGAAAACTTTTTAAGGTGAAGCGAAGCTCGCGGCCAACAGCTAGTATATTATAAATGCGAAAGTAACTGTGTCTGTCTGTCTGAAATTTGGTATACATATGGTCTAGACCCTGAAAAAGAACATAGGCTACTTTTTATGCCGCAATTCCCACAGGAAAACTTTTTAAGACGAAGCGAAGCTCGCGGGAACAGCTAGTAAAAGATAAATTAATGCTCTCACCCTACTCTCAAACCCGGCACCTCTGAGTGAGAAGCGAAGCCTCTACCATCAGATTATGGACCTCACAAACTATAAGCTGTAATAAGCACTACCAACAGATTAAAAATGCGGCTGAAAACTGCTTACAAAGCTAGACTTCTTATTAAAAATTTATATTAAAAGTCAGATAAAGTTTAATTTAGTCTCTGTAGCCTACTGGTGAGGTTTCCATAGAGAATTGAGATATTATTTAACACGTTAATACACCCCTCGCCGGCAAAAGAGGATTATAAAGTGTGATTATGTATGATTGACTGTGTATATAATGTATTTTTTCTTACTTGGCACAGATTTTGAGCAGTCTTGGAGTGTCTTTTTATTTGAATTAATTCAAAAACTAAGTTATAAAATAACAAATAATGACAAATGAAATGCTCACAAGCAAAAATGAGTGATTTCGTAATAAAACCATTCATTTTGGCTGTAGTAGTTTATTTTTTTAATAGTATTTTGATTAAAAAGACACACAAAGATTGTTTACATTTTGTGCTAAATAAGAATGAATTCAGTATAGTGTGAATATACCTAAAGAGGTATATTCTTACAAAATATTTTTTTTTTTTTACTACCCATCATACCCTATTTTCCAATACATACGAAGCCATCGCTAGCCTAGTTAATCATCTATTAAAACGTAATCACTTTGTATAATGAAGAAAATTACTCTAATAAACTATGCATCAACTTATACAGTTCAAGTTACTAGGTATAGGGACATAAGCAACGTCTGTGATCGCTATTTTCATGACTATTTTGCACGGCGTCTCTATTAAAGTAGATAAACTCGTTCAATGCACGTTCCACCAATCACGTCGCTGTGTTTATCGCAAATCGCGGTATAGTGACGTTTATCTACATTGACAGAGGTGCCATCCCACCGCGACTGGTAAACAGTGCACCCATGTGAGTTAGAGCTGCGGCTAAACTTAGATTATCAGTCACTAAAGTTTGTGACAGGGAATTAGATACAACAAGAGAACATGATTTATGAACCCTAATGATATATAATTTCGTGAGTAAAGGTAAACAAAACATGGAGTATGTGGTACACATATATTCCATAGTTGAAATTTCAATGAGATTGGACACACACAACACTTTACTTATTTGTGATAATAAGTAAAGTGCCTATCGTAGAACCCAATTGTTATGTAATAAAACATTAATTATGGGTGTTGCAAAATTTTACAACACCCTGTATAAACTACAGTTTACCTATAAGCACATCATATGAAAGGCGCTTTCGTGCAATCCAAAAAAAAAATTTTAATCAAATTAAACTTTATAATAGCACTAATTACGAATTTATTTTCAAGAAAATGTAGGCACTTACTTGCAAATGTATTTTCTAGAGCATTTACTTACCCTGCGACCGTAGGTAACTGGTTAACATTGTTATAGAGTTATAGGTTGAAGGTGAAATTGAGAGGACCCAGTATACCTCCCTGTGGAGGCCTTGATTCACTTAAACATTTCCTTGTAGTTGGTTGACCTTTCTCAAAAGTCGGTCAGGGGTCGGGTTGTATATTTCAATTAGGCCATATTAAATTAACTAGGTATATGATATGTATGAGACGTCCATATATTTCATTTGATCATGTAGTGTAGGGGAATATCGTACAGTAGCACTATCCGATAATCTGAATTTATTAGAGATGTGGTTTTTGTAAATCGGTGTCCTTAATATTATTATAGGATCTCTTTGTTGTTTGTCTGTCTAACAAGAACCTTTCTTTTGGAAACTCATTTTACTAGAATGGTTTGCTTATCATCTATATTTTTGAAATAGAGTCAAAATTTTATTTAAAGTTATATATACCTACTTACAGGATCTGGAAAACCAGAATAAAAATTTCAATAGTAACTAGCGCTCATAAAAGCTAGATGGCAATATAAATCAAAAACTGTAATAGAAATGTTACACCTAAGCAATTTCATCTAAGCGAAATAATATTTCCGCTCATATAACGCCGTTTTCTCTCGGTGTATTCTAGTAATAGTGTTAGTTACACAATATTGAATTACGTGGCAACCACTCCGTGGTACAACTTTAACGCAGTTAACGGTGTCAGTTCCATGCAGGTATAGACATAAATAAACACCCTGTATCGTAGGCGTTTAAAGATAATGATCGACATCTAGGCATTATACATTACAGGGTGTGAATTTTTTTTTTTACAAGTTTACTTACTAAGTTTGTTGTAGTTTTTTTTTGCAAATCAGACATTCAATTGATTATAATTTTTATTTCGTTGTTTAACAACTTAACTGTCACAAAGATCATGGAATCCATGTTTCGTATAATAGGTAAGTAGATACCCAAACAGTGCCCGTAAAATGGCAATAGGCCCGCCCCCTATTACATTGGGACTAACATAACACTCTGGCGAAAAGTGGGTGCAGCAATGCACCTCTGCCTACCCCGCAAGGGAGTACATTGGTACAAGGCGTGAGTGCGTGTTTTTTTTTTATACCCAAATAGAACTCCTTAGTTTTTGCCATTAAAACCCAAAATTATAGGTACTATTGGTAGGTACCTCTATCGTGAAATGCACAAACATCAGCAATTTAACACTCCAAATCTACCAATTGTTGTTATCCAGTCCATTGACCTCACAACAAAGCGGATTCGAAACATCGATTATTTACTGTGCCAGAAAAAGGCTTTTAACTCGTGGTCTTAGAGTGCAAGTTTTACTGCAAGATTTTGTCTGAAAAGCTTCGGCACACAAAAAGCCTTGAAGCAGGTGATAAATCAACGCCAGGGTTCACTTGTCGACGGGCGACTTGTTACATTCTGTGTAGTCTCCATACTAGAGGAATATACTCGCTTGACTACTTAAATGGAAGATTTTCAACCATAGACAACATCCATAGACAAAAACCGATTATAGATGGCGCTAGTAAAACTTCATACTCAACAGCACTGCATTTTTTTAGCCGGCATAGATTCGTGTCCTTTCAGCCAATACAAAAACTCAATGGATGTCAATTCAACCATATGCAATAACTAGCTGTAATATTATGCATAATATTAAGTGTTAAGTTTAGAGTAAGTTTAGAGCGGTGGTAGCTCAGTCGGGTAAACGCTCGCTTCTCACGCCAGAGATGCGGGTTCGATCCTGGCGCTGACATGTACCAATGAGTTCTTTTAACTTAAGTACAATGTATACCATCGCTCTTACGGTGAAGGAAAACATCGTGAGGAAACCTGCATATCTAGATCTAGCACATCTAGATATGTGAACCCACCAACCCGCAGTGGACCAGCATGTTGGGGAAATGGTCCAAGCTTAGGAAGGCAGTTTAGACCTTGGGGATATGCACAAAGGTTCCATTCGAGAGAGCCAGGTGCAGGTACTTACACCCCCAGAATAGAATAGAAACATTGGTGCAAATGGTGATTAAAAATAATTATTTACCTAGATATAAGAGCAGGTTTTTGCGACCTAGCTCATGTTACTTACTGATTAGAGCTAGAAACCTTTCACCAGCAGAAAAACAAGACGAAACCCTTGAAATATTGGAAAAACTTACTTTCTAATTACGCATTTACTAAATTAATGGGGCCCTCCTGTATTCACGAAACGTGCCTAAGTCGGTATTACTCTTATTTTCTCTACTTGGTATAAATTCATCGTATTTTAATAGAAATAAAATATTGCTTTCACAGTAGGATAGAATTTAAAAACTTTTAGTTTCTGTCTTTGCAGTGAAAGGCTACTATTGACGAAAGGCCAATTAATAAAACTGTAGTAAGTAGGTACTATTGAGCTGGCCAGAAGTTGTGGCTGCTGCCTCTGATCGTCAGAAGTGGAAATCTGTAGTTAGGGCCCTATATATGCTCCATGCACTAGGAGTTAAAGGACTTAAGAAGAAGAAGAAGTACTATTGAATTGCCTTGCTATTCACGTCTCAGTTAATTACCATAATTTAAAATCGATAGATATTTAATTATTCTAGACTTCTCAGTATGTTACTAGTTTGAAGGATTTTAGCGATCTCAAACTTCTTTAAGAAAGTTGAGGAATGGAATTTTTCTTAATGTTTGTTCATTCATATATTTTTTATCTGAATCGTTCATCAGACCAAAAATACATTTATTATGCAAATGTAAAATTCATTGGTGGAACATTAAATTATATCGGTTCATTTATTATTTATTCATCGGCCACAATATTAAACATGCATTTAATTACAGCTGAGGCGCAGCAAACGTTATTATTTATTACTAGCTGTTCCCGCGCGCTTCGCTTCGCCTTAAAAAGTTTTCCCGTGGGAATTCCGGGATAAAAAGTAGCCTATGTTTTTTCAAAGGGGCTAGACCGTATGTATACCAAATTTCATTCAAATCCGTTAAGTAGTTTTGTCGTGAAAGAGTAACAGACAGACAGACAGACAGACAGACAGACACAGATACTTTCGCATTTATAATATTAATTAGGATACTGAATGCGTGGAAATACGGACCCCGGTTCGATTCCCAAAAATAGGTTTAAAGATGAAGATGAAAAAAATATGCAATGTTATAGGGTTCAATCGATAGCATATCTACTTATATATCATTTCATTTAATAAATTTTGATGAAAATTTGCGAAATCATTGCTTCTACACAGAAATTTTGTTGGTCTAGTGACTATTTAGGCAAAGTGTTTTTTTTCGCTAGTTTGCAAAAGTTGTTCAGGATGACCTCCTGAGTCCGCCCCTTTCGACATAGTATACCTTTTTTACAACACCCTGTATATTTATATAGTCTCACCCTGTACCTATACCCTGTATAGTCTCATATTCAAATGCTAGACATAAGCCTCTTGCAAGGAGTCTAATATACAGGGTGTTGCAAAAATGGTATACTAAGCCGAAACCTACATGTGCAGCATGTTATATCTAAGCCCGAAACTGAAATCAGAAATTGAAAATTCGCGAAAAAAAAAATTCTTTTTCCATAGAAACTTTGTTGGTCACTTGACATTTACTATGGAAAAAAAAAAATTATACCCTTTTTGCAACACCCTGTATATTTCTATTAGCATAGATAATAAAACGGAACGGGCCCCGCGTCCAATTTCCTGTACATCCTGTGTGTGGTCGACAGGAAACACAATTGGATATTTCCCTTTGTACTTGCTTACTACTGTTCTTAGTATTAAGTATTGTATTAATTTACCTACTGCCAGTCGTTTTACTCGTAATCTACTACTAGATTATATAAGGACTTGTTACACAAATGTCTGGATAAATTACATGCTATTATTACCTATTATTAAATTCTTTATTGCACAAAGTAAATTGGTACAAAGGCGAACTTAATGCTAGCAGCATTTTCTACCAGTTAACCTTTGGTGATGTTGAAAAAGTGATTGGTAGTGCTTATGGCTTTGAAGAAAGAAGATGGTTTATATTGAGTACTTAACCGAAATATTAATATCTTAATATATAACTATCTATACAATATAAATATACACATGATACCTAAATAAATACATTACATACATACATAAAATTACTATCATCATCATCATCACATAGATAGGGATCAGTTAGGCAAAATGTTCTGCTCTTGGAGGTAGTGGAGACGAACTTTAGATTTAAAAAGATTTATAGACTTAGTTTGTCTTATATCTAGTGGTAACTTGTTCCACAAGCGAATCGCTGTCACAGTGAAAGAATCAGAATACCCTGCCGCATTATGCTCTGGGGTACGAAAGAGAAGATTGCTATCACTGTCTTAATCATAATTTTATTACAGAGAGTGACAGGATATATTTTATCCCATAAGTAGCCATTATCCAGGCATTCTGAAATAGGCCCTACGAGTAAAGCATACCTAATTACAGAAAGACACAGCATGAGTATTCCCCTACATCTACATAATTCCATAAATTACAGAAGTATTAATATATAACATGATTTACAAGTACCTCAAATTTACATAAAATACCCCTATCTCACGCAGAATCCCTCGCTCTAATAAACAGTATAACTTGGTCCCCAGGGCGTCAGACAGGTCTCCGTTCGACGGGTCCTGCTGCTCTGGCTACCGGCCCGTGGACTCTGCCAGCCTCACAACGCCTGATGATGATGACATGGAGCCCGACCCTGTGAGTATCAGAAGGCGTACATTAAAAGTTAAAAGCGTCCGTAGTCGAGCTAGCTTCAGTGATCGTAATCGTGACCATTGAAGTTAAATTGAAGTCATTGAAGCCAGAGGCCTTCGGGCGGAGCTTGAAAACATATGACAGTCAGGTTGCCCACTTACCCGATAACCTCTCTCAGCACAAGCTTGGTCGGATAGGTGATCCTAAGGGTGCCTTCAAATTAGTCGCTAATTGTCGCGCGGAAGCAGCGCGGCAAAATCCATATAAATTTTGTAATTTAAAAGATGCGTGACTGCTGCGCCGCAGTAGCGCTGCAGTCGCGCGTTAATAATTTATATGGAATTTAGACAGCAGCGCGGCTGCAGCGCTGCAGCCGCGCTGCTTCCGCGCGACAATTAGCGACTAATTTGAAGGCGCCCTAATAAATAGACTGAAATCTGCAAAAGCATTTTATTTTTTGTAGCTTTAACGGAACCCCAAGGAAACCCCTCTAGACAATATCTTTACCCAATTCTAACCTTTATCCCTATGTACACAGATCACAAAGTACCGTGTGGTGCTGCTGGGTGACGCTGGTGTCGGCAAGACGGCCCTGGTCTCTCAGTTCATGACGTCAGAGTACATGAACACCTATGACGCGAGCCTCGGTGAGTGGAACTCTTTTGTTTTTATGCGTGCACGCTATTGGCTGCGCCTTTTTGTGTGTTAGTGTATGTGTGTAGATTATTCTAGGATGGTGATTTTTTTGTGTATTTAGTTATAGTAGTAGTAGCGCTAGTAACAGAAAATAGGCACAGAATATAGAGGGCTAGCTGCTCCCGCGAGCTTCGCTTCGCCTTAAAAAGTTTTCCCGTGGGAATTTCGGGATAAAAAGTAGCCTATGTTCTTTCTCAGGGCCTAGAAAATATGTATACCAAATTTCATTTAAATCCGTTCAGTAGTTTTTTCGTGATAGAGAGACAGACAGACAGACAGACAGGCAGACACAGTAACTTTCGCATTTATAATATTAGTTAGGATTAGGGTTGTTAGGATAATTATAGAGTTAAGAACAAAAACAAATTGTCTAGAAGCAATCGCTTTAAGCGATAAGACCCCCATTTTTGTACCTACGTGTTAGTATATATTATAGTTGTGTTTTTGTTTGTGTACAATTAAATCATATATTCTATTCTATTCTCATAACAAAATAACTATAAAAATATACGTCATAAGGTACTCTTTTTTGGCATGAATAAAATAGCAAAGCATATATTGCATGTCGTAAAAAATTCAATCAAATTTCAGGATGGGAATCACAATAAAAACGAAATCTGGGAAATTGGAAATACGTATAAATAAATGTGAACATATAATTATTGTAACGATGCTGCGGGAGTAATGTAATATTTTTATGTATTTAAATGATTGTACAGTAGGTAACTTACGTAATCATTAATCGTAGCGATAGCATTATGACAGCGTTCGTTATCTATTTGTCAAGCTAGACTAAGTGCCAATTTCTCCATAGTCGGTCATCATCTAACCGACAGGGATTGATTTATTAATTATACGTCGTCTCCATATAAAATTCATGACAGATGTGTCAAAAGTCAACCACTACTCCCTGGCTATGCTCTAACCGACTATTGAGAAATTGGCACTAAACCTCCTGAAGTTAATGGAAAACATGTTATATTCAGTATTCAACTATTCGTCGACCGCACTGCACTGTGTGAAAATGTATAGAATTTGGAAATGTGTATTTTGAATGGAAAATAGGTCACACCACCTGCAGACCCATTAAGTAAATTTATTTGATGATGATTGACAAGTTGATAAATTTTTCTCTCGTCTCAGTGTCTGATTTGACAAAAAATACTGATTTTTGTGTGTTGTGAGTAATGCAATGGTCAGGTTTTTTTTTCGCACGCACCAACCTTTACACGCATTTAGAAGTACAGGTACCTATCTAGTTAAAATGTTCACGACAAAAATATATCAATCTACAAAAAAAAACTCTGTGTGCTTAGCTTTATTCGGAACAGCCAATGGTAAAATAACCTGCGCAAATAATGAAGCTCGGTTCATTAGTTCTGGTATTAATTAATTGTGAGGATTCAGTCCTATCAAATCTCTCGTTCAATTTGTATGACGAGGTGGCCGTGATATTAACAAGGTATCCCATTAGTACCATCATTCAATAAGATGTCCGGTCTTCGCGAGTCAATTATTCCTGCTTTATTATGTTTGACATCGTTTTCCTCGAATAGTAACATAAAATATAAAAAATAATTTATTGGATATTGAACATTTTGGTAGGTATATGTAATTTGGTATATATTTTGGCTTATGCCTTTCAGCCGTCGATATGAAGTCGTTTTTTTATACACTGCCGAGCAATGAAAAAGTTCCACTCACAAAACGCCGTCAATAAACGACCCCAATTTTTTCAAAGACTTAATTTAAAATTGGAACTAAATATTATCGATTTTAGTTTGTAATATCCTGATGCTCTGTTAAATGTACTTCAATGTTGCAGAAGACGGCATTAAACTAGCCTTTTCCGTTTAGAAGGCTTTTCTCAGTGGAACCTTTTCATTGCCCGTGAGGGTAGTTTCGTTGGGAAAGTTGTTCTTTTTAGTGGTCTGAGTTAGTGTATAAAGGGACGATACATACGTTCATAGCAGCTCTTGTAAATATCGTAACACGAGTAAGTTTGTAACGTTTAAAGTAGTTAAGTAATTAGTAAGTAAGATGACCGAATGGCGTAGTGGTTAGTGACCCTGAGCTGACTACTGAGCCGATGGTCCCGGGTTCGATTCCCGGCTGGGGCAGATATTTGTTTAAACACAGATATTTGTTCTCGGGTCTTGGATGTGCCCGTAAAATGGCAATAGGCCCGCCCCCTATTACATTGGGACTAACATAACACTCTGGTGAAAAGTGGGTGCGGCAATGCACCTCTGCCTACCCCGCAAGGGAGTACATTAGTACAAGGCGTGAGTGCGTGTTTTTTTTTTTTTAATTAGTAAGTTTCTGCCATAAACACTCGCTGCTACAGATAAACCTAGTGGTTTTCGATAGTGGCTAGAATTAAGTAAAAACATGTAGGTAATTGGGATAAATAAATGATTAAAAAAAAACACAAAAAAAAACCTAGTAATCATCAAGATTAAGTTGTTAAAAAAATGACAAGCTGCATCGGCATAACGGAGTAACTAACGGGATACCCTGTATTATGTCATAGCTCTCAATTTGACCGAGCAAGTAAACCAACATTACTATCACTATCTATCGGCATGAAACAATGTCCTCACGAAATGACAGTGATTTACTGCCCAAGTTAGTTTGGAGTTCAGCAAGTTATGCCATTAATTGTATACAACAACTTACTGACCCGGGGGTTAACTCTATCTTAACGAAAATTATGACGAATATAGTGAGCAGCGCTCAAATAATTAAACGCCCGACAAAAAAGAGGGATTTTATAAGTTGAAAGTGTCTCGATCTGAGTGTGTATCTGTGTGTGGTAACCTAACTCCTAAACGACTGAACAGTTTTTTGATATTTTTTGTGTCATTTTTTTGCAATACTGTATAAAAATTGTTTTATTTCATGCGACTTTTAGTATTGACTTTCGAGGACCAACCACATAATTACCAAAAAGGAACTTTGCCCTCACCACCACCGGCCAACTGTCTAGCAGGCAGGAGGGCGTCCCACGTTAAAAACACTTTACTTCATAATTATGTGCTTCACTGGCCTCACTGTAAGTAATTTATTTTACGTTAATGCTCGTAAAAGGCCCTGTGTTTCTGCCAGTACCTACACCCTTATCAAAGCCAAGCTAAATAATAATATTGCGGCGAAATAGCTTTTTTTATACTTTATCTGATGGACGTTATTGATTTTATGGGGTTCCGCTCATCTGGCATAATCTTTATTGACCAAAACTCATTTCGCATAACTCGTATGGTCTAAACTTTTTTGGCCGAACCATCACTTTGCCAAGACTTATGTGGCATAAGGCTCGTTTCGTCTAAAACTCTTTAGGCACAATCTTTAAACACCTAAGTTTCGTTTGCTCAAATTTATGTTCGTCTATACCTATATATAATCTTGTTTCTCCTAATGTTATCTTAATAAATAATATATTAAGTATGTAGTAAATGTACAAATTGTGGTATTTTTCTCCTACATCCCGAAAATTACGATATTGTATGAACAAAAAATCGAAAGTTAACGACCAATATAATTATTACAAATAGGTGCGACGACGAGCAAAGCGAGGAGGAGCGTGTTAGGTGCACATGTTCATCAAAACCAAAGCGGAGCGCAGCGAAGCGGAGCGGAGCGTTTTCCAAACAGCGGAAACAATACAAGGCACCAGTTTGCGCTATGTAGGGAGACGCTCCGTCAAAGTTAAAGCCAAACGAATATTATTACTTTGTATAAACCTATGCCATAGCATTATTAGGCTATTCAAGATTTGGCCATACCATTATTAGGCTAAACAATGTTATGCGAAATAACTTTTTACTAAACGAGATTTATGCCATACGATTTTCGGCGTAACGAGACTTTGACCAAACGTTACTATGCAATACGAGATTAGGCAAAAAAATCTTATGCCAAAAAAGGTAGAACCATGTACCTATCCTACA
This sequence comes from Plutella xylostella, assembly GCF_932276165.1. NCBI lineage: Eukaryota > Metazoa > Arthropoda > Insecta > Lepidoptera > Plutellidae > Plutella > Plutella xylostella. The sequence continues at coordinate 6,052,254 of NC_064000.1, read as the reverse complement.
TAGTTACATAAAAAGTCGTGGTGGTGGATAAGATCTTGTTTCTGATTTGAGAGGCCATGGGTCCAAATCTTGGCAAAAAAAACTTAGATTAGTAAAAATAAGTATACCTGCCAGGTGCTCCTACGGTAAAGGAAAACATAGTGAACTGCACTTCTAGATTCTAGATTTGTACGGTCAGGTGCAGAAAAACCTGACCCCCCTCTCATAGTAACAATGTTTCTGAGGGGGGTCAGGTTTCTCTGTACCCTAAGTGCATTGTACCTACAACGATGATTCGGCCAGCGACCTATCTCGTGAGTACAAATTTAATGTAGGTATACCTACAGAGCTAGAGCGGTGGTAGCTCAGTCGGGTAAGCGCCCGCTTCTCACGCCAGAGATGCGGGTTCGAATCCCGGCGCTGACATGTACCAATGAGTTCTTTTAACTTAAGTACAATGTATACCATCGCTCTTACGGTGAAGGAAAACATCGTGAGGAAACCTGCATATCTAGATCTAGCAAATCTACATATGTGAACCCACCAACCCGCAGTGGACCAGCGTGGTGGGAAAATGGTCCAAGCTTAGGAAGGCAGTTTAGACCTTGGGGATATGCACAACGGTTCCATTCGAGAGAGCCAGGTGCAGGTACTTACACCCCCACAGAGAATAGAATAGAATAGAATAGAATAGAATATACCTACAATGAAAATCGGGTGGCTCGCGCTGCCTGTTGCGTACATGCGGAGATACATACTAGCAATCTTCGGAGATCTAGGTATCTCCGCTTGTTTAAAAACATGCAAAGTCAAACACACAGGAAACGCATCGACGTGCGTTCATAAAATGAGCCGTTAAAAAATTAATCCTTGACAGCTGTCAGTTGAGTTTTTGTACAAGCCGATAGATGTCGTAACAACATAGTGTACAAAACTGTCAAATATTGCACGCAGAGAGCAAAGAGGTTGAAGTATGAAACTCAGAATAAGAACTCACTACTTTTAATAGTACCTACATACTTCTATTTAGTCTAATTTACAAGTTTAGAATGTTTATTTTTCAAGCGTCGTTGCTGTAGAGAACGCATGAGGGAAAATAAAGAATTTCCTCTGTGGAAATAAGATGTCAGCTGACACAAAATCTGTGTTCTGAGGGTTTGACAGTTTAGTACAACTGAGAAAACGCCATCTGTTTCTCCAATAATGTAAACTGTTTTAACAAACGCCTCATTTACGCAACACGCATCTTGAATAGCGTTACGCGGGGCAGTGTGAGAATGAACCGCCTTGGATACTCCACTCAGCTCGACACATTCAATCAAAGCATTTCCAATAATGGTGTTAATTTATATTGCTCGGATCACGGTTATTCCACGAATTTTTTCATTTGCTCTGGCGAATACTTTTTTTTTGTTTGATGGTTGATATACAGGGTGGCCTCGTAAGTCATGGTCCAAACGGAACAGGTTGACAGAGGACATATTAATTTCGTTACAGTATGCTATTGTACCGTAAGCATATGACCCTTTTGGGAAATTTTCGACCGAATTTCGACCACAGCAGCCAATCTAGATAGATAGATAAAGCGTTTATTTGATCCACTTTCTTACATACACAACAAATCACCATGACAGATATACACAGTTGTACTTATAACTAAATATGTAGTAGCTATGACAAAGACAGGTTCGTACTTAGCAGGTTCTGTGTTGAAGCAGACCAAAAGGGTGAAGTAACTCAGCGTGCATGTTTACTCCAGGAGCAAACCGCTGATTTTCAGTTACCTCCCATTTATTGTTCCAAGTGTGCCGAATTACATAAATTGTGAGCAAAAAACTACTTAAAAGTATAATGTCTTAAAGAAATCTCCAATCTCCCGTCTAAACATGAGTAGATTATAGTATCCAAGTGTGTGCAAGTACACAGGAGCACTCTCTGTTCCATTTCTCTCCTTCGTTATAATCCGATGTGACGGATGACCGACACGACTGGTGAGAGCTCGGGGCAGGGGCACTATCGCGAAGTCAAAACGAAGTAACATTTAAGAAGTTTCTACAGGGTATTGCAAAAAGGGTATACTAAGCCGAAACCTACATGTGCAGCATGGTAAATCTGAGCCCGAAAATGAAATCAGAATTTCAAAATTAGTGAAAAAAAAACCCATAGAAACTTTATTGGTCACGTGACTTTTTACTATGGAGCTAAATAGGTAGGTGCTTTCCGCATAATGTTTGTTTTTTCGCGCCTTTTTTAAATTCTGATTTCAGATTTGGGCTTAGATATAACACGCTGCACATGCTGGTTTCGGCTTAGTATACCCTTGCATCACCCTGTTTATTAGAATTCAAAAATTGTTGTCAAAACCGGTTCGCTATTGGGAGACGGCGGACCCCTGATTTTTTTTAACCATTCCCATCCGACAGCATAGATCATTTCACTTGTGAGACAGCAAATAACAAATTAGATCAGAATTAATCAGATCAGAAAATAACAAATTTCTTTTTTTGAAACACTAAATTTATGTTTCTAAAAAAAAAAATGTTGTTTTTATCAATAACAAATCTCTGCTTCTGTTAAATAGGTACCGACTAATAGTCATCCAATTATAATAGTGAACTGAAAATGATAATTTAATTTCAACAAACCTTGTCTCTCACAGATTGCTATTGTGTTCGTTCATTGTTGCTGTGTTGTGCTATTGTCTATGTTTGAGCAATGGTATAGTGCCACAAACTTATCTGTTCCGGTGAGAGCGAACTAAATTGGTCCATACCTCATTACTTACTAAATGAATTTCATATTGACATAGATTATATGGACCAATTTAGTTCGCTCTCACCGGAACAGATAAGTTTGTGGCACTATACTCCAGTTTGCATTACTCTGGGTTCAGGCAAACAGTGCAGCGATCACAGGATTCGATACTATTTTAGAATCTACACAAACATATGGAAAAAACTAATGTCACTTTTGGAACTCACAAATTTGCCTTACATTTTGACAGTGACAGTTGACGATACTGTTATTTTTTCATATGTTTGTGTAGATTCGAAAATAGTATCGAATCCTGTGATCGCTGCACTGCTAGTCCTACTTAGTACTCGTAATGATGTTGCGGTAACAATAAAAATTGTTACGGTCAGCTGCATAAGTAGCTATACACTTTTGTACCTTGTCAAACTACCTACACTATATCAACCAACTGTCATGTCATGTTTGAATAGACAGTTTGTGAGTTTGACAAGGTACAAATGTGTACAGCTACTTATGCAGCTGACTGTACCTTAGGACCTTATGAGTTAGCATGTATACCTGTGAATATTGTATGTTTCTCTAGAGTCGTTTGTTTTCGTCTAGCTCCAAAAATGTGGACCTATACCTAATAATAAATCCAGTCTTTGTTAATTTAAGAGATGGCTAATAATTAGCATGGTTTGTTAGAATTATTTATCAATCGTTATATTTTGCATGTATTTAGACGTTTTTAGAATTTCCTATATGTCTATCGAAATTTAGCTGCTTTTTGAAATTGGCTATTTTAAGTTACAATACTTTTTCATTATTACTATCAATTACAAGAAACAAGCTTAAACTGTTATTTTGTATTAGTACCTATCTAGATTAAGATCTTTCAGCACTAATTAGGAACTATCAATCAATCTTATCTATAGGTACTATCTAACACTAACATAATGCAATGATAATTATACGTCACACAATAGCATAGCTAATCATTAATAAAATTCGCTGCTCCTGCCTTATTTAGTACGTAGGCTAGGATTTTTGTTTACTATTGAATTCACCAAAAAGTTTTTACACATCAAACATTCAGTCTCTTTCTCGCTTTTTTAAAAACACATTCGCGGTGTTTTTTCTTCTTAAAATCACAGAGTCAGTGCTGGCTGGTTTTGTACTCTGTAAATAAATATTTTGACTTATATTTGCTTGCCTTCTGCTGCCAGTAAAACATGGTAAGTTTACGCCTCTGCGTGGCCGGGAAATGAGCGATAACAGCGGGGTTTTTTGTTAAAGAAGGATTAACTGTACATTAAAAAAAACAAACATTACAGTAAAATGTATGTATTTAATTTAATATGCTAGTCTCTTATGTTGGACATGTAGGGAATTGGATGTGACAGTTGAACATATGTTGTTAGCTTGTCCATCTACTAAAGAAATAAGATTATTTTTTCTTGCACCAACAGAGTGTTTATCTCCACTATTGCATCACCACGCTATAGGCTGGCTGGGCTGAAATTAAGGGGACATATAGAAAGGTTCCACTCAAGAGAGCCACGTACAGGAACTTCGCCCCCTCTCAGAATATTATAGAATAATGTGTAGGTATATACCTAATATATACCAGCATGAAATGTACTTATCTGACTGATCAATTCCATCAATAAATTATAATTATAATTTTGGAATAAAGGTGACAATTGGCCACCGGTGGCATGTGGTTGTAGCTGGCGACGTGTCGCAATGTCTCAACTGCTTTCTATGTATTTCTATGGACGTCAGTTACCTATCAGATAAAAACCAGTAGAAACGTTGCTTCGTCCACCACCAGTCAAAATCGCAGAACAAGATAGATTATTTTGCAAAAGCATTCTTGCAAAAGGTTACCAATCGGTGGAGTAAAGGAATTTCTTACAAAATATTACAGTAAAATTTAAAGCAGATTTTCTGAAGTATAAAATTCCCCGCTGTTACGGAATGCTCCCGGCCACGCCCCGTGTCAGGTTCACTTCTGCTTGCATTCATTTCCCTTTATGCACTTACCTGTACCTTATTTCATCCTAACGCCTTCCTTTTGTAGTCTGAGAGTTTCTTGGAAATATATTGAAATGTTGGCCCGTGTTCAGTAGAGCGATCCGGAAAAAACGCAGCAGCGTCAACAAAAAAATGGCGGTGTATAGATTTGTGAAAGTTTGACAGCTATCATTCCATAGGTCATTGTCAGAATAATATGTGGTCATTCTTTTCGAAACTCATTCGAAAGGTAAAAAGTGTTCGAAAGTGCTGTCAAGTTGAAAATAGTCGCACTCGCATTCGATTCTATTCGTTAGCTCGAATTTTCGTGATACGGGTACAGTACACTTAGTACAGGATTTTCTCTATATGCGAAAGGGAAAAGCGCTTCAGGTTCATTTTGTCGTGTGTGTGACGTCGTTATAGTTGTATACTTTATGGGAGTTTTCGGAAAATTTTAAATACTTTTCGTAAACTACGAAGACTTGTACTAGTGGTAACCGCATATAAATTACAACATACTAATCATTAACTTAGTTGTTATGTTACCTACATACGTATTTTAATGCTAAGCTGAAGCTATCGTAAAATAGCGCTACGAATATTTGGCTATTATAATTATTCTAACTTCAAAGTTCAAAAAACCATGATGACGTCACATCATGAGATGGACATTATTTACCAGACTGGAGACACTGAAGTCCGAAGCGGTCGGTTGTAAACTGAGATTATCCGAGAACACTTGGCAGTTGTTATTTTTATAGAGATTAACTTCTATTGTTAGTTTGAATTAAGATTGAATATTTTAGGTTTTTTTCTATCTGTACTTATGTAAGTACTAAGATTAAGAGAGAATTTATATTTTATGTTCACCTTTTATTATTATGATTATTTACGGGTCTTTGTAATGCAGGTCGCGCATTAGCGTTAAGTTTACTTTATAAAATGTTTTAATGAATAAAGATTTTATTTTTATATTATTCACTAGTGAGACGGTTGATTTTCTCTGTAAATTTGTAATTTGCAATAAATTTCCCAAAATTTTCAAATATTCATTGAAGTCTTTTGAAAAATAATATGCAAAAATACTGTCAAAGCATGATATTTGATGAATGAAAAAGACGATTATATAGAACGTATTCAGTGCTTACCAAAAATACATTATTTTTTACCGTAGCTCGCTTCCGAAAAAAAGCTCTACAAATAGATTCACATGCATACAAGGGAATCACTGTAACTTTTCGAATGTTATAGGTACCTACATCGAAAAGCTGCCACGCAATCAATCTATGGTGTGACTGATGAGGGTGTTACTATTATTTTGTGTCTGCTAACATAACATCTTAGCGTATCGGTGACAATCATTAAATTTGGCACCGTCGTGGACGACTGTGACGAAATAATATATAGAGACTCTAGTACTTACGGGTTTTGCAAGTCATAGTTTAGTTTTTCTTCTGTCATCTACGCATACGTTATCTGTCAAAAGTTTTCTGATAGTTTCCGCTAGAAGCACCGCTTTGCATGCGAGAAAACGTAAACTTTCACAGGATTCATCCAACTATCTAACCTGTACTAGACGTGCTGAGTACGGCGACTTATATAATATTATTAGTAGTAAATAATCAGGTACATCACACATGTAAGCTCAACTCGTGTTATTATAAACACTTTATTGTACACAAACAAACAATATACAAAACAGATTACAAATTTAAAACATATATGACGTATACAAAGGCGGGCTTATTGCCAAAAAGCAATTTCTTCCAGCCAACCTACGACTGGGTGAAAGAGAAATTGAAAATTAAATCTTTTAACTAATTAAATTTGAAGTAGGTACAATTAACAAAAATAAGTAATAACCTAACCTAACTATTATTAAAGCAAACATGAAACAAAACTACAAATATATTCATTAATAATATCATAAATTATAAATATAAAATAGAACTGCATACATTATATACTTTAAATGATATATAATATATATTATAAAATATATATATACATATATTATTTTACGTGTTACGTACATAAACTAAAAATCTGTTCAGATTTCTGAATCTGATTCAGAGCAACCACTCACAGCTTCCAGTTAGATGTAGCGCCGTCCAATCGGCTTAGCCCTGTCACTCCGCTGACCAATCCGGATGATGACGCACGGACCGCATGCACGTGACACTGGATTACGAACTCTAATTATAATCTATGGAACGACGTTCTATACATGATGACCTGGTACAAAGCTTTACAAACATACGAACGTGTTGTATGTTGTAAATATTGTATTACTATGTACTTACTTATATTTAAGTTTGAGTTTTCATTGCAAAAGAGTATCAAAACTAGTTAGTCTGTACAAATTTAGCTCTACGGTTCTGAAAAATATGTTTTCTATAGTATCATGGCCAAAAACTTTAATGCTATAAAACACTGTGCGTCAATATTCCTAGGAATTGCAGATCGAGTTACTACGCTAAGTATAAAAATATAAATTGTAGTTACTATACAGTAAAATTGTCCAGTGTTTCTTCATAAATGTAGGCTTCATATTTAGCCAATCAAATTCAACCTGATAGTTTTTGTCTTTTTTCCGAAAAAGAATATCAGTAAGTATTCACACATAATTTTTCTCGAATTAAACTTTGCCGACATTCTTGGAAAGTTTCGTAAAATTCCTGACTCTTTTTTGTTTTTTTCCTCAACTATAAATCAGAGTTGGAAAGTGTTGAAGGAATTATTCCTGTCGATGCCCTGACTTATCTGAATAAATCATGTGAGTTGTGTATGTATGTGTATACTTTATTTTTGAAAAATATAGGTAGTTGTAGGTATTATCACAAAGTAAGAAAAAAACAAAGTTGAAGTTGCCAATATTACTTATTATGTATTGAATAGTACAATATCCTCATTATCCCTGAATGGTCTATCCTGTATTTGTTTGCCATCATCATATACATCTCCATTAAGGTCCCCACTACGGATTTCTATGTTTTTCTTTGGACGTGCCGCGTCATGTCGCTAGCCGCCAAAATAAATACATAGAAACCAGCCCTCGCTGCACGGGTCCGTTATCGTCGTAGATAGATGTCACTATATCGCAATTCATGATAAATAAGGCACTATGTGATTGGTGGAACGAGCATTAAACTAGCTTATCTACGTCGATTGTCGTTGTAACGTCGTCAGCTGCAACCTTGGTCGCCAGACGCCAATTGGTACCTTTAAGGGTGAAAAATATCGATGTCAACCCCATACCTCGCTCGCTTCCATCCCTTGTATCCAAACGAAACTTTATGTCCATACCTACCTATTAGTATTGATTGGTGTCACATAAATCGTTCAATGTATTTGAATATCGACCTCACACTCTTATCAATGGTCTCTAATCGCTTGACTTGTTGCAGACGATGAGTTTGGCGAGAAGTCAGTGTCAGTTCTCCTGGATGGAGAGGAGTCCGAGCTCATCTTCATCGACCACCCCAGCACCGAGATGTCTGTAAGTAAACAAAGAAAGTAACTAACTAACGTTAAAAACCACCGAGATTAAACAGTAAAAAAATGGTATACTTAACTTTAAAATGGCTAAGCTAAGCCGATTTTTATTAAATATCATATACATAACCTATGACAAAAAAAACTAATGGAAAATCGGTTCAGCCGTTTGGGAGCTACGATACCACAGACAGAGATACACACAGAGATACACAGACATGTTAAACTTCTCTGTTTATCACAATTCCCTTTTTCGTCGTGGGATAAAAAATACATACCTAACACAAACGTGAGAGAAAATAGGCTATATAGCTATAATAGAAGCTAAACGAAACTAAAGTACCTAATGTACCATCGGCATCGTCCTTTTCAATTAGGTACAAAATAAAACCGAATAGTGGAATCCTGTAGAATCAATCTTCATTATATCGGAAAGCCTGAGCATCAGCAGAAAAATGATTATATCCACCGCGAGCCGCACACCCAGAATCAATATTTTAAAGACTAGCAAAAAGTTAATTCTGTTATTTATTGTGTTTCCGTTTTCATACAACAGTTATCACCTAATTAATATTCAAATAATCAACTTTACACATGTTTTTGTTAAGTATTTATGTTTGTTTTATATGTATAACTTTTTCTTGGAAAATAAACAGACAATTTTGGAGAATATGAAGGGAAAACCTTGACAGAGACTAATGATGACGGTGGAATAACTTGAAAATTAATTAAGTATTTTAATTTATTACCTGTTACCTGTCATATAAAAGAGTTTCTAAAATGAAGGAATTTGAAATATAATGAAGACCAAATCATGTATTTCATTTAAAACTTTTTTTTTATACATCATATTTCATATACAGTGATGTCAGTATAGTACACTATAGTGATATCACTGTATATGAAATATGATGTATAAAAAAAAAGTTTTAAATGAAATACATGATTTGGTCTTCATTATATTTCATTCTAAATTTATTCATTCTAATTCTAAATATGCAGCTGACTGTAGTCAGCTGCATATAAGTATAATAGCTATACACTTTTGTACCTTCCCAACAAACATTTTACCCTCAGTTACAGCTATTTTTATAACTTTAACCTGTATAACTGTGTTATAATTATCTCAGTTCTAACGTAAAGCGATAAAGATGAGTTAACAAATGAAATTAGTGTTAACAGCAGGTTTAAGTGTTAAAATGGTATTAGTCAAAGCAACTATAATTAAGATGTTATAGGTTTAAACTGTTTCTAGAACCTAAAGCTATACAAGAGTGCTCACTGACACCTGTTAACACTTATGGTTGTTAAGTGGTTTCCTTTAATACTCATATAAATCTTTAGGTGTCATATTGAATTTAAGCTGCAGGAATTGGTTATAAAAGAGATTTTGTCAAGAGTGCAGTAAGACCAGATTCTTACAGTGTTGGAAAACTCAACAATGCAGTTTTAATCTTTAAGGTTAACTTAACTTACGCTTATTGCGTTAGGCAAGTAGACTGTAAAAGTAACGGTGTTAAGCAAGACTGTGCGGATCGACTAAGACTGCATAATACCCTTGGCTAAGGGTGTTCTATTTCAAAAAGTGTAATAGATGACTTAGGTGAGTCTATATGTCTTAAATGTAAGTTCGCCATTTGCATTGGCGACCTAACCTATAAATTGCTGGGAAAAAAATTATTTTGCTTTAAAATACTTACTTATTTATGTGAATTTTGTCATTCCAGTCATGCCAATCAATTTATGAAACTAATGGACATACAGCAAGGATACAAAAAAATACAAAATTGAGTCGTCTATTTTATATTTACTTATGTTTTATTTGAAATTCTTAATAAATTCGGAGCGCATTAAAATTGAGGTGGGAAATATGGTATACATTACAGTAAAATTACAATGGCATATTATTTTCAATTCACAAAACATGTTAAGTCAAGTTAATATATTATATTTACTGTTATTTAGTAATGATAAATACTGTCACTCTAATACTGTCGCGTATGATTGCTGTTGACACTATTATTTTCAAAGACATACAACTTGGTATGGTAAAAGTGTATTCGAAAAACGGTAACATACTCACTTAACCCTTTTTTAACAAACAAATAAGAGTCAGGGAGTCAAATAACCATTCTAAAACTACCACTATACCGGTAAAAGTTCTAGCTGAGAGTGATTAAACACTCTTCTATAGTAACTTTAGCACTTCAATGACACCGTACTACAGGCTTTCTATAACGTAAACACTTCAATGACACCGTTTTACAGACTTTCTAAAGCCTATACTCTCAAAATCGTGGACCTCTTTCGTGGTTATAAGTGAGTTAGAGCACTCTCCTACACTCTTATACAGCTATGTCTTAACACTTTAATTTTCGAATGGAACCATTATACAAGTTATATGAGAGTTTTTTTAACGCTACGGTGTTAGTTGGGTTGTCAATCTGGAACCGCCTATCAATTCATTGAAACATTGACGGTTCGTCAGTTTGACAAGGTACAGAAGTGTATCTAGCTACTTATGCAGCTGACCGTGCATCAAGTCATGGCGCTATAACCAATACTTAGCAGATTTAACTAGGCAATATTAAAAAAAAAAACTATTGTGTAGGTATATTAAGGAGATGGCGTTGTGTCGCTGTCCTATGTTACCCAGGCCCTGTAGCACGGGGCGCTATTAAGACGTGACAAAAGTTCTCCGTCGCGCTCGCTCTTGAGTCTGTGCGATGAGAGTGAGTGCGATGCAAAACTCTTGTCACGTCTTAAATGCCCGCCGTACTAGCCCTTCTGGTGGTACAGAGGGCCTTGACAAGACACTTGTCCTGTCCAGAAGGCCTAGCACGCGGCGCAAGACGCGCACGCTAAGACGTTTCAAAAGTTTTGCATAACGCTCACTCACATCGCGTGGCAATCGTGGCATCGAGAGCGAGCACGTCTTGCGCCCCGTGATAGGCTGACAGCTCAGCCTTGGTGCCACCTGATAAGAATACATTTTTACCTCACCTTACCTTCTTCCAGGTAGAAAACTGCATGTCCACATACGAGCCCCACGCCTGCGTGGTCGTCTACTCCGTGGTGGCTCGAGGCTCCTTTACCAGGGCCGCAGAGCTTCTAGCATACCTCGCGAGGGAACAGTTCACGGTCGAGCGGTCCGTCCTGCTGGTCGGGAACAAGGCCGACTTGGCCAGAGCGAGACAGGTGTCTATTAACGGTGAGTTGTGTGTGTAAGAGTGAAATGGATGATTTTTATCAGCCATGTTTATTTATATTCCCTATTTACGTAGCTTAGACCGTATGCGTAGTGGTCTAGTCGGTGGTGCTGTGAGGGTATGCTACCAGGGCTGCAGAGCTTCAGAGATGGTGATGTTGAGTCTCCAGAGGTTCGATGATCACTTTGTTTTATAACGTTGGCAGAGTTGAGCTATGTTTACTATTGTTTACTCTAGAAGGAGATAGTAATCCGAGCTCTAGGTAACTTTAATTATGTAAGTATAACCTTGTATAACCTTTGCGCGTACACACCATTAAGGTCTACTGTATATCTTTCTTAGCTATGAGCACTCTGTCATGTACGCTGATGACGCTGCAGATTCGTGGTTTCGTATTTATGTTCTCTGAAGTCAAACAAAGCTTGTATTTAGCGTGCAACTCAGTTAGGTACTTAGAGCAGCAAACTCGACCAAATAGGGATTATTTAAGACTCGACACATAACTTCCATCATAAAGATGTGCCATCCGAAATGTTTATAGCCGCTGTTACATGGAAGCTTATCTTACAGTACCTAGAGCTACAACCTGCGTCAATATTATTGTCAGTTTATGTTTGGGATAAGCACATCGTATCCTCTCGAAGCCATTTGGAAATATCAGCACCGACATATTATATTTTATGTAAAGCGGAAGAAGGGATATTAAATGTAAACCGGAACAAACATAAAATTTCGAATCTTCAGAAATTTAGATATAAAAATACTTTATATATATTATATATTAGATATACATACATCCGTAATCCAAACGGTATCGTTCCAGAGACGTTATAGGGATTTTACTTATTAAATAAATTATTCTAAGCCCGCTGCTTACCAGTACATCATCCTTCTAATATTTTATACGAAAGTTTGTAGTTATGGCTTGATGGTAAGATGGGTGCATGCTTGTCGTTATCACCTTACAAGTGCCAGCTGAAAACCAGCGCCGTGGCCTTACTGTGTACAGCTCATCCTATGTTTCCCTTTGTTTAATGTTTCCGGATAGTGTTGTCAGTGTCACTTATATGGAGTTAATTCTCTCGATAGTTGAAAAGAAGGCTTAGGTTTTCGAGTGAAACTAATACTCATGCATTTTCTGAAATTTACTGTTATTTTATTGTTTTGGTATTAGCGATATAAAGCGTGCAGGTCTGCTTGAATAGCTTTATGCTCTTGTTGGTTGCGTATTACATACATGCTATGCTCTCGACTGTAATCCCCGAAGGGGTAGTCAGAGGTGAGTTTCGTGAGATGCGGGCGCTTACCCGAATAGTTACCACTGCTCTTTATATCTTATGCGTATTATATGTTTATTTATCTTATGTACCGTACAGAGGGCAAGGCGCTGGCCACGACGCGCGACAGCAAGTTCATCGAGACGTCGTCCGGCATCCAGCACAACGTGGACGAGCTGCTCGTGGGCATCCTCAAGCAGATCCGCCTCAAGGAGAGCCGCGACAAGAAGGCTGCTAAGAAGGTCACATACTTTATTAGACTATTTATAATTCGCCCAGCAAGAAATTGCGTTTTTGACATACGAAATCCTTTTGATATTCGATAACTTCAAAAGAAAACTAACTTTACTAATCAGTCAGACATAAGCGAGCTTTAAAAACGTATTCTGTCGCTGGCCGAAGTATAGTTAGTTTCCCCATTGCTGGGTAGGTCCTTATGAACTGACCACTGTTCCCGATCATGAGTTTTTTTTTTACCGTTGAGAGAAAAACTTATCGTTGACATACTTCATTTGTTAAACAAACATAGGTACGTAGCTTAAGAGAAGTTTCAGAGTAGCGTGTAAAAACGAGCAATGAAAAAGTTTTAGCGACGTAGCACATATGTACGAGTATCACCAAACATTTAACAGCGCCAGAATATTTCAACTAAAAGCAGAAATAAAGTGTTAAAATTTTCGATTAAATGTTTTGAAAATTGGAGCGATTTCATGATATCGATATATTTTTTTATTGTAGCCTGCATCGTGTCCCACTGCTGGGCAAAGGCCTCCTTAGATATGGTCATTAGAAAAAATATTATTTACTTGATTTTGTATGTGGAATTTAACCGCATTTTGTGGGTGGAACTATTTAAAAATTCTTTGCGAGTGTATTATATCGAATTATGTGCTAGTGAATTATATCTTCATGCTACAAACTTCTACCCACTTTTCGCCCACACGAATAAATTCTATACTTTTGTGTTCATTTTAGTCTGAACATGGAGTTACTCAGAACTCATTAAAGTTTGTACAAAGGATATTTTTGTGCAACGGGGAATTATTCTTTAACTATACAGGGTGAGTCTTTCATAGGCGCATATCCGGAAGTATGTCACAGAGCTCTTCATTCTGAACAATTTTTGTTATAATTACCTTGGGATATAACGAATAAAAAATGCTTCCCCGTACAACAATTGGTTATTTACGTGACACTGTGTATGGGGAGTAGATATTTTTTTTCGGGAATATCCCAAGGTCGTCATAACAAAAGTTGTTCAGAATGAAAAGCTCTGTGACATACTTCCGGATGTGCACCTATGAAAGACTCACCCTGTATATTGCAAACGCACTAGATCTAGGAACACTCAATTCAATTGCAATCGGTGGTCGTTTGGACATGGATTCATCGAACTTAAACTGCAATTTTCAGTTGGATTGCAGTGGAGTGCTGTTTGTCCTGTCAAGGGTGCCTTTTCATCACATAAGTGCTTTGCAGCTATGCTGCGATATCACGAATATGAATGAAATCTGTTCCCAACCCTATGCTACGTAGAGCAATGAATAAATGTTTGTTGGATACCAAACGCCACATAGCATAGCACATCTCTGGTGAAAACGTACCCTAATACTAATTTTTCATTATTTTAATGGCTCATTATAGTAAGGCTCATTATAGTGGCTCATTATAGTAATTTGACGACCGAATGGCGTAGTGGTTAGTGACCTGACTACTGAGCCGATGGTCCCGGGTTCGATTCCAGGCTGGGGCAGATATTTGTTTAAACACAGATATTTGTTCTCGGGTCTTGGATGTGCCCGTAAAATGGCAATAGGCCCGCCCCCTATTACATTGGGACTAACACAACACTCTGGCGAAAAGTGGGTGCAGCAATGCACCTCTGCCTACCCCGCAAGGGAGTACATTAGTACAAGGCGTGAGTGCGTGTTTTTTTTTTTCATTATAGTAAGAAAAACATTGCACAACAAGACCCGATACAATGGGGAAGAAAACCAAGTGAAACTTTGGCAGCACCAGCGAGTGTGCTTTTTGGTTCTGACCAATTACATTCTTGGGGAGAAAAAATGGCGACTGATCCAACCAATTATATTATTAATAATGGGGAATTAGGCACAGTCGCCTAAGGCGCCATCTGTAATTAGCTTTTAGTTTTTCTCCCCATTGTAGCAATATGGTAAGTTGAAAACCTAGGTTTCCTGAATTTCAGGCGGCGGCCGGCCAGCGTAGCCCGCGCCGCTGGCCATCACTACTGAAGGCTGTGTTCCGAGGCCCTGAACACAAATGAACACACATGAACAGCGGATGAACGAATGAAGTACCTACCCAGTAGTCTCTTACAGTTTGACGAGTGTGCACTACGAATAACAATGTGTGTTTAGATTCGTAAGACGTCCCCAATGACTAAGGCCTGGATCTCCTATTTACGCCGCAGGTCGCGTCCAGCGTCACGCCGTAGGCCGCGTCACGATATACTCACTATAGAAATGTACTGATGCGGTCTCCCTCACACGCCGACGTTGGCGCGTAGACGTAGTGAGCATCGTGACGCGACCTACGGCGTGACGCTGGACGCAACCTACTCGTACGACGAGAAATAGGAGACCCGGGCCTACACCAATCGAATTAATACCTACATAAGAATTCAAAGAACAAACGGTCAGTTTACAAAAGGCTTGCAAGCGTCATCGTGATATTTAAAGTTAGATTCATTCAAGGACTTTGTATTTTCATTTGTGTTAGACAGAAAGTCATAAGTCGAGTAACGTGATGACACTTGCATTGCAAGCCTCTTGTAAACCTGTTTGTTGTATTAATTCGATTTACAAAACACCTCAATAGCATCATTACTTTGCTTTGTAAATGTGAAACCCGCCCGTGATAAGGTTATGGTTTTCCTCCAGACATTAAATTACGACTGATGGATCCGACGCGGGTATTTCCAAATCTCATTCATTTGTGCCATTATGAGTCACACAGATTTATCAATTCAATCAACTAAATGGATGCTGTTGTAAATAAATATGAAATAAATTCAACAGCACTGAGAGGTGCTCAGAATCTCTGTTACAGAATTTTATTTTATTTTTTATTTTATTTATTAAAACACAAAACGGATTACAATTAATACATCACAATAATATGATTATGTACTATAAATTTAGATCTGAATTGAAATCCAAAATATGTGTTTACAGCATAATTAATTTAAACAAATCGTGCTTATGCTTAACCTATAGTATAACTAAGCAACTAAAAGACTTAACACTAAACAACAAAAATGGTTGAATGAAACCAGAAATGGAGAAAAAAAAGAAAATAATAATAAAATTAAAGGTATTTGTATCTATTTAGTCTATGCGTCTGAGCGCATCTGCCAAGGATCCCTTAAATTTAATATAGTTCGCAACATAAATATCTATATTAGAGTCTATTGACACAATGCTGTTGTAGAGTCTGCACATTCGCACAATAGGGTTGTAAAACGAGGTGTTGTTAATATAGGACCTAAGGGCAAACGGTTTAAAAGCTCGAGTTCTATTATTTGTGTTGAAAGACAGTAGTGACAAAAGATAGCTGGAGTCAATACCATTGTGTATGATTTTATAAAGATATAGTAAGTCACTTTGATTACGACGATATTTTAAAGACACCATGTTAAACTTTTCTAACCTTTCCTCATAACTACTTCTTGACCGACCAGCTTTACACTTATAACTTAAGAATCTTGTAAATTTGCGCTGTATTCGCTCAATATTATCTATATGTAGCACATAGTATGGCGACCATATCACAGATCCATATTCCAATATAGGACGAACCAGGCTTTGAAATAAATATATGGAACTTCTGTACTTTTTAAAGTGTTTGGAGGCTCTTATAATGAAACCTAGTAATTTATTCGCCTTACCAGTAATATTTTCATAATGATAGCGGAAGGTCAATTGCTCATCAAAATATATTCCCAAGTCCCGTACAACCGACTGTCTTTGTAGCAAATGGCCCGATAACTGGTAACTATACATTAATTTGGTTTTTTTATTTGTGAAAGACACCACAAAACATTTTTTAACGTTAAGAGACATCATATTGTTTGAACACCAGTTAGCTATTTTATTGATGTCGTTTTGTATGGAAAGGCAATCATTTACATCATTTACCTTGCGAAAGACTTTTAAGTCATCGGCGTATAAAAGACAAGGATTTTCAAGACATTCCGCAAGGTCGTTAATAAACAGAATAAAAAGTAATGGCCCCAAGTGTGATCCCTGGGGTACACCAGAACTTACAAATAATGGCTTTGATGTATAGCCCTTCACAGCAACTAATTGACTTCTTTGGCCAAGGTAAGAGGTTATCCACCTATGCAGGCTCCCGTGTATTCCGTATTCCATTACTTTATGTACTAACAGAGAATGGCTCACTTTGTCAAAGGCCTTGCTAAAGTCAGTGTATATACTATCCACCTGGCCTCTTACGGCAAAAGATTGACACAGGTAGTTTTTATATTCTAGTAGGTTACTTATGGTAGACTTACCCTTTACAAAACCATGCTGTTTGTCAGAAATAAGAGGTTGCAGATGATTAAATAAATATTTGTAAACCAGATACTCAAAGAGTTTAGCCATGCAGGACAATATACTAATGGGTCGATAGTTTTCACAGTTGCTTTTGTCACCGGACTTGTGAATTGGAATGATATGTGCCAGTTTCCAACTGTGGGGAAAAATACCAGACTTCAAAGATTTATTGAAAATTATACTAAGTGGATAACATAATTCCTTGCCACAAGCTTTAACAAATAATGGTGGAATTTCATCAGGGCCAGCGCCTTTATTAGAGTCTAACTGCTTTATTTTGAACTCTATTTCCTCTGGAGAAATTTCTATGCCGGATAAAATATTTTGACTTTGAACAGGTGAAGGTAATGTGCCATGAGGGAAATTTGTTTGAGTCTCAAATACGGAGCTGAAATAAGCGGAAAAGAGTTCACAAACTCCTAATCCGTCAGATGCGGTATGTGAACCATAAGTCATGGTTTGGGGTATGGATGAGAAGCCTTTTTTGTTATGTACGAATCGCCAGAATGACCGAATATCTCCTTCAAGTGAATCCTCGACAGAAGATACAAACTCTTTGTAACAAGACTCTGTTAATGATTTACGCCTTGACCTTAACAATGAAAAAACATCATAATCTCTCGGATTGCCGAACTTTTTATATCGTCTATGGAATTTATTCTTCTCCTTCAGGCACCTCTTCAGACCATAGCTGTACCAGATGGGATACTTATGAGAGTCGTCCCTTATTAGTGGAGTATGTTTCTTTATTATATCATAAAGATGCCGGTAGAAGAGATCGAGGCAAATATTGACATCGTCTGAGCTTAAAATACATAGCCAGTCGAGATTACACAGCTCCTCTTTTATTTTATCAAAGTTGCTTTTGTAGAAGTTATAACGTTTCTTTCCTTGATTAGGTTTTAAAGCGGTGGGCTTACATATATTTGGCATCTCTATCGCCAACGCAGGGTGATGCTTATCCATACGAGACATAGGATCAGCACCGTAAACTTTGATCATATTCACCGTAGAGAACACCAAATCGAGGTAGCGGTTGTTTTCATTAGAAATATTATTGAACTGGGATAGGTTACAAATTTTAGCATTATCAATTAGTAGAGTGGCTTTTATGTCCGATGGATTATTAGGCGAAAGTTCTGAACTATTTAAAGAATGTGACCATGTTATATTTGGAGTGTTGAAGTCCCCTACCAACAAAAACTCATCAGTTTCCTTGGCCTTTAAAACAATGGATTGATAATGTGCGTAAAAACTAGACATGTCGTGGGTGGGCATATCGGGTCTTAGGTATACCAGACAAATATGTAACGTAGGCATATTAGGGTTACTTGGCAGAATGCTGACCCAGATATCCTCATATTTAGTAGTCTCAGTAAACTCATCTTTCAGTTGTTCTACGGCCATTGTAATTTTTGAAGAGATGATTTTCTCTATATCCTCTTTAAGTGAAGAGCGCAAGTTCGTCATGAATGATGAGGAAGGAGCCAACTTGTTGTCTAACAGCTTACTCATGTCTTCTAATATTTGTTGGCTATCAAGAGATTTTTTTGTCGATTGTGAAGTAGATGGCGACTTGGTACTAGGTTTTGGCTGGACTGACGACGCATGCATAGGGGAACCCTTTGCCAAGGGAAAAGCACCTACTGGTGTATCTGCTGTGTTTCTACGCCGGGTAACATTGGTACAAGACGGGCACTTCAAGGAGGCAAGACTTTCCTTACTTAACTTCAATACGTTTTCCGGCGAGATATTCAGGCATTGGTAGCAATAAGTTGATTTGCATACATTGCATGAGAGTACATTGTTAGGTCCCTCGCTTTTAGCAGTAACACCACATCCATGACAGTTCATATTTCTAGGTAGGTAATTATACAAGTTACGTAGGCGAGTTAGAAATGGATCGATATTTTCGAAGCCCAGCGCAACTCCAATCTGGTGTAAGCGTTAAGGCGGCCGCCCTGTGATCCAAGAGACGCTGGTTCGATCCCACGTCGCGCAACCGTCACTTTTGTGATTTATTAAGATGTTTCAACTCACGTCTTCAGTAGATCAGGGTATTAGCGACGACGTCACAACACAGGAAAGAGAAGTCCGACACTCTTCAAGATGGCCGCTGGCTCTTACGGCGGTTGCCTCAGGAAGAACAAGGAGCCACCGATAAATCAGTGGCAACGAAACAAATATGAATAATTTAAAATAAAATTTAAAATTAATAATTACAGCAGCAAAAAGCACGTCCGCACAGTTGAAATCCGAGGGAGGGAATGTACAAAGAACTCAAAATGAGTTAGATTTGAAATTGTTATTGAATTGAGATGAATGTTTTGGTCCAAATTGATGCCGTATCCTCGGGATTGGATAGTGACTATTGAAAAAATATATGAAGTTACTAATTACGAACAAGAATAATCTAATTTACTTAATAATAATTAATATACTTAATTGGGTATCACATGACGTGTGAAGTGTGTGTGTTTTTTAATAACAAATGCAATTTTTTAGTTTCAATAATTAATAACGTTTTTTTTACTTTGTAACGTACAATAATAAGCATGAATTGATATTTTTTTATAAGGTACGATAAATCCCAATATCTAGTGCCTACCTACATTTTTTTTACATACATGGATGGATGGATAATATGGATCTTAAACAGTTTTTAACTTTAACCCATTCAGTTAAGGGGGAAAACAAAAAAAGAGTAAGACGTGTCCTATTAAGGGATAACCTTCTTACTTTACCATGTTATTAACCCCGCTTTTGTAGAACCAGTGAGTGCCATTGTGTACGTTTCAGTTCTGACATTACAATACCAGAAGGCTTCCATTATTATAATAATAATTATGCTTGGTGCCCTTTTGGCTATGTACTTTAATGTCTGTAATTATAGGTATTATATTAATAATAAAGACACACATTGACAGTACGGTAGATCTAATGCGACTGAATTAGGAACTAATCTATGTTCATGTGCATGTATTGTACACCACTATAATCGGTAGGTGTAACCAGGGTATCACGGACCGAAATGACTGATTCTTATTTCCTTTGTCTATAGGAGGCGAAACCCCCGAAGCTGTCGAGTTCCAGAACGCACATATCACTGAACATCGCGAGAGAACTGCTGCAGAAGATCTGCATCAACGACATATCCAAGTCGAAGTCCTGCGAGAATCTGCACGTCCTCTAAACTCATGGGCTCCTGGTACTTTTCTGATTTATTGTTTAGTATTAAGGGTCGAATTTTGTCAGTGTTACTTCCGCAGGCCGGACTCTGTGACCAACATACTGACAATCTGTCGTCCAGAAATATATTTTTTTGTTAATCTTTACCTAAAATATGTACAAGGTCATTTTAAAAACAATTATTTTCAAGATTTAGGGCCTATACATACTGATAAAATTTAATATATATACTAACAATATTGAATGAATGATAATGAATCATTGAATACCAATACTTAGTATAGTTTTCCCCACTTCTGTACTTTAGACCCTTTAGGTGACATAATTATCTGAAAGGTAGATAAGTAAGTACTGCTAAGTGTTTTTTTATTTTATTGCAATGCGTTCTGTCAATTGTTTTCTATTATAGTTAATTTGATAAAACAGGCTACATGTTCTGTCTCTATTTTAATTTAGGCGAGACTCTCCTTACTAGCCAGGGTTAACTTTTGTATCAAACTTTTTATAAACTTTTAAATTGTATAAGTGTCTATCTTAAGAAATTAGAATTGTAGATAGTGAAAACAATACAAAGTAAGTACATATTATAATAACTACTGTTCTGGAATGTTGATGCTTTAGAATTTCGAATCTACAAGGGCTATATTTTTTTTACAATCTATTCTTGGATAAATATTGTAATGTATTCCATATCACGATGAAAGATATAAAAAACTACTTCTGGGTGGTATGACAAATGGCAGCTAAATATAATATACCAGGGAAGGAAGTGAGAGGAAAATTATAGAGAACAGGGCAGGAAATTACAGGTTGAACATAATATTGCGGACATATTAAGTATTTTGACCTTTTGGTTTTTCAGCAGTTTTTTTAACATATAGGTATATTGAGTGGAACAGCTGATGCGCTTGGCGAAGAATAGAGAGGAGTATGCAGAGCTGACCGCCAACCTCCAGTAGTGGAGAGGCACCAGAAGAAGAAGAATATTGAGTACAGAAGAGCTAGTACAGGGCGCATTTAAGACGTGACAAGAGTTTTGCATCGCGCTCACTCACATCGCGCAGACTCAAGAGCGAGCGCGACGGAGAACTCTTGTCACGTCTTAATAGCGCCCTGTGCTACAGGGCCAGGCCTTCTTATAACTAGTCCATTCCAAATATAGAGTGCTTATTTTACCTAACGACGAAAAATCTCAAGAACTCATTATATTTATAGACTTCAGGGTACGAAACGATTACGGAAGAGTAATTCAATGGGAAATTAATGTCAAAAAGTGCGCCAGAAAATATCTCTTGACGATTTTCCGGCCGTAGCATTTCGTCCTTTTTTTAGATATATTTTATGACACTTTGTGATAAACTCAGTATAATGTTTGGTCACGCAAGGTACTACCATAACTTTATGGGGCAGAAACACAATGTGTGTTGCCGTCTTGATTTTTAGGTACTACATTGCATAAAATGATTTTAAAATATTGAATTGTAAATCTATTGTCTTTCATTAGTAGATGTATATAGCTGATTTTGAAGTAAATAATTTTCTATTTAGTGCTTTCAAAAACTAAAATCCTCGGAGAAAAAAATAAATGTTATGACGGCTCTTAAAATAGTTGCTTCATAAGAACATTGTTAACAATATCTGTCTTGGGAATATCCCCAATTCCCAGTAAATACGCTTCTTTAATATAATTATTGAGATTTGAAATAACTATGTAAGTTTTACTATTAGATTAGAAATTAAGAATATTTTTCTAACAAAATCTTTCTAAGACTTTTACAACTACAATTTTTATACTTACTGTAATTGTTTATTTCTTTTTTGTGTTAAAATTGTCTCTTTATCTATCTAATTTTTTGTGCTTTAAGCACCAGCAAAAGCTCAGTAATTGTCAGTCATGTGGTAGCAGAACATTTAGGGAAAAATACCCAATGTAGGTTGAACTTTTAATACACTCACGAGCAATGAAAAAGTTCCAGTGACATATGGAACGTCTATGGCAAGTGGAACTATTTCATTGCTCGTGAGTCTATACGAGAGAGACCCCGCAGACTGCAGACTTTTAGTCGGCCGATAGTTTGGTCGGGTTGGGTTGCTAGCGCGCTCACTGGACCAAATAAATAGTTGAGTTGGTAGTAACGGCGCAGACTGTTGTATGTGCGCACTACCATACATCTCCATACTGATTAAGAGCCCGACCAAACTATTGGCTGACTAAAAGTCTGCAGTCTGCGCGGGCTCTTAGTGTTATATCTGATTTTACGAGGGTCGGTGAAATTTGACCGAATCTGTTACCACCTATTTCGTCTTTAGGGACATAAAATAACTTTAAGCGTCTAGTCGTCTGCATTTTTTGTGTGATGTTTTTTTTGTTACTTACTTAATAATACTATGTAATGTACTTACCTCTTAGAGTAAGTATAAGATAATAATTGTGTTTTTCCTGTACTTGTATAATTAATTTAAAAAAGACTTTATACGTCGATGTTCGTAAGTGTTTTGATAACTATCTATTTAGTTTTTTTAATCATAAAATTTCGATCGCATACAAAAACATTGAACGTAAAAAGAGATAGAGTAAAAATGTTTGTAATAGCCATCAATCAATTAAATCACTCACATTTTATTTTGAAACTTAAAAAAAATCGTAGGTATTATGAAACAACGTGTCCTAAAATGACGAAGTTATGAGAATGTATTTAACTTCAAAACGTGAACTCTGACTTTTCTTGCAAAAACTCATTGTTATTTTATTCCCATCGAATACAACTTTTTGCCAAGAACATTACAGAAATGTAAAAAGTTTTAAAAACAATTGCCACCAACTTTGTCCTTAAAGGTGAAGGATCTTGAGAATTGCCTTAATATTTAGCTATTTTTGCTTGATATAAGCGAAAAAGGTTTGTAACTTATTTATCAAGTCTGTACAAAAAAACTGATATTGAAATCAGATTTTTGTATCGTTTGGTTTCTTAAGATACTGAAATTCAATCTTTACATACTTATTCTCATTTTTTTACAATTAATAACATCTACAGTATTAGATTTTTTTTTCTAAACTTTAAACTCTACTGACTCATACATCGTACATTTTGTTTTAAAATAAGGACATATCTACTTATTTTTGGACAACAATGCAAAATTGTATTTAGATAAATAATAATCAGTTTTTAGAAAATCTTTTGTAAACTAATTTAACTTCCAAGTCTGAGCTGCAGTACATTAATTATAGTCTTTTCGTAAAAATGTTAACCAAGAAGATTATTACTGTCTTGTTTTATTCAATGTTAAATACCGAATTGAGCATTAGACGGTGGTAATAGAGTTATGTATTAAATTACTTCAAAATAATTATGTTATTTTATTAATATGCACCCTTACAAAACTTAACACGAAAATTGAGTAGCGCCATCCAATGAATGCGCTAGTGATTCAACCAAAAGGAGATTCAACCAGATGCCTGCGACATATATACTATTTTCCTATATCGGGAGGGTGTCCCACGCTACACTTATCTGCTAAGTTATAGCCTGCCTAGTATAAATACAAAACCAGTAAAACATAGTACGATAGATTTTAAGTAAGGATGAAAAGGTCATATTAAATACGGAGCACTACGAACACACATTTTACAAATAGTATGCTACGCCGTAGCCATACAAATTGATATGAGTGCTACGACGCTACGGACACGTGCGTTAACTATGTACAAATTCAGATATACCTTCATAAAATAGGTTTAAAATCAAAATCTTTGGCCGTCAATCAGTTAAGATATTGTAAGCTAATTCATTGTCTGTCTGAAAATGGTAAATGCTGTTATGTTATGCTTCAGTGTTAATTATAAATCGACTGTCAAAACCATTCGCTAAATAGTTAACTAATTCGCATTCGCTAATTAGTTACGATACGCCTCTACCCTGATTTTAGCTTTCAAATCCGTCATAACAGTATATTTCAATATCAGTAAAAAAACAACTGGTATTTTTATGAACAATACAGCTTCAGTCCTGTCCTTTGAAAATCCATTACGTTTAAATATGTTTTTGACTAAGGTTGTAAATACCAGAGGTAAATACGAATTTCCTATAGTCGTAGAAAATAAATATGGTCAAAGTGAGCCCAACAGCAATCACCCACATTCGGCTTATTATTTATTTTTTACATTCTGTATACAGGATGTGTGCAAAGAGGGTATACTAAGCCGAAACCAGTATGTGCAGCATGTTATATCTAAGCCCGAAACTGAAATCAGAATTTAAAAATTCGCAAAAAAAATAATTCATTCTCCATAGTAAAAAGTCGCGTGACCAACTAACTGCCAGTTTCTATAACTCTATATATCTATAACTGGTAGTTACTTTCATACGATTTTGACAGATTGTTACTTTTGATTATGTCAAAATTGTATGAAAGTAAACTACCAGTTATGGATAGATAGAGATATATAAACTGGCAGTAAGTTTCTATTATATAGTTTATAGTATAGTAATATATTACTTACAACATCGTGCCATTGCCCAAATATAATGCGGTATTTTTAGTGCAAATTAGAGGGGTAAAAGGAAAATTTATATGAGATGGATGTGTCACTGTGACAGGCTTTGTTTAATTACTTGGCACGCAAAGTGGGGTCCGTACGTATTTCGGGACACTCAGCGTTTCAGTAGCGATAGTAAAAGCGCTTAAAATTACGAATTTTTTTCAAATATTTTACTTTTATTTTGTTGGAGGCAACATGCGAAGACACATGTTAGACACTTACTGTGCTACCACAAAAAACTTTAAACACTGTTTAACTAGTGTTTAAAACTATATTTGACAGATAATGTAGGCGTTTAGCGCTGTCAAATGCCTACGAAATCTGTCAAATTTCGTTTTAAACACTTGTAAAACAGTGTTTAAAGTTTTTTGTGGTAAGTACAGTTACAAACTTATAGTATTCCCAATTTCCTTCGGTGTTTAAAACATACCCACTTAACTCCATATTGATAGACCCCTATGACCCACTAATCTACCTTTTATAGAGGTGTATGTACTATATACTGTATAAGTGGACACGGCAAAGCAATATATTCGGGTAAAGCCCAAATACACGGACAGACGAGCACGTGACCGTGTGTTCTTGGGTAAAGTGAGTTCCCGTGTGTGGTGTACGCGCGACGCGTGACTACGAGTGACCGGTTTCAATGTTACATTCTATTGTTGTGGATTTTTACTACGTTCCATAGCCTTTTTGACAGATAATTCCATTCTTTCTAGGGTAAGTGACTCAGGTAAAAAATGTTTTTTTCGTGTCTGGCTCCACTCGGAAGTGTAAAATGTATTGTTGGCTGATTTTAATTGATTTTATACATTTTATAAGTAGGTAAGTATTCAATAATATTACAAACGCTATACCACATAGCTGTTGCCTGCGGGCTTCTCTTCACGTTGAAATGTTTACCCACAGCTCGGCGAATACTATTTAGGTAGGTACCTATTGCAAATACAAATGCTTGAAAAAAACCCCTACAGTACACAGTCAGATGCCAACAAAATTTAAACCCAAAGTTGAAGCCATCCATAACCACAGTCGAGCAATAAATAAAGAATCAGGGCTGAGAAAAACGTATTTTCTTACGGCAGTTGCTATACTTTTGGGGTTCTCCTCGACAAATGGCCGGCATTAATCCGAATACACCTGATGGATGTGGGCAACTGTTTTTTACAGATTTACGCTCCGACTTGGGCGATTTGTAGCAAAGGAGAGAAGTCGGTAAGTAGGTGTAGTTTTTTAGGGTAAAAGATTGGAATAACCGAAAAAATATGAGCAAAATACATGGATGTACGTTATAGTTAAATCATAAATGAATTTATCGTGTCTTCATAAATAAATAAGTAATAAATTGTATTACATTACGCCCAAATTTTTGAAAATTTATAAAATTATCGAATTGATTCGAAAAATAAGTAGTAACCTAAACATGTGCAATTGTAAATTCTGATTAGTTGCATAAGTTGTAAGAGAAAATATATAACAGATTTTTATAGTGACCATGCATGAGTCTGCATGACCAATACAGTAAGAAGTTGGACCACTTCAATCCCTCTATATTCTGTCAATGGTAGATACCCAAGGGTACCCTTCTATCGTTTGCCATCGATTGTACCTATTTTCAGAGAAGTAATTGTATTATACAGAGTGGACACAGGTGGTCATTCCCGCCTATGAGGATTGAAATAGCATAAGAAAGTCCAATAACAGTAATTGTCATTAAAACAACAACAATTTCGATAATTATTGTCCAAAAAAAAATCATTTTTTCTGTAATTACTTATTAAAGTACCCAAATCCGAGTATAAATAGTATTACGATGAATTGCTGACCTTTCTATAAAATACTTTATACTTATTACTTTACTGTAGCTACGCAGACCTAGCTTATTTCGATTAAAGTCTGTTTTTTTATCTCAGATACTAAATTGACAGATTCTGAACGGTTCATCAACAGTTGATTGTCTCGACTCCCGCCGATAGAACGATAAGTCACTTCAACGCTTAATTTAGTATTTTATTTCAAAAAACAGACTTTAGAATGATACTTTATTTGGTGCGACGTAGGTCGTATCGTTACACAGGTTGGTCGTAAGTCGTCGCTAAGAATAAAACATGACTAGTACAAGTGTACGAGCCACGCTGTACATTTGTGTCCGCGTCAGCAGTTTAACCTCACTTCAGTGTATTTGAGTCAGTATGCCTTTAGCAGTCAACCCGCGTACTCATTAGCAACCTCATATCATTTTAGCAATAATTACTTAGTTTACAATAAATCAGTTAATCAGTTAAATAGCAGTTATTATTTGATGTTACGTCCCTGGACTGTACATCAATTTGGTCCTTCGAGCCTCGGAACAGGCGGGCCATAATTTCGCGAGTGTGTGACGGATTGTGGTCTACTCTGTGGAGGAGCAGTCTGAGCAAGGATTATCAGAACGAGCAGTAGCAGATTCAACAAGTAAGATCTTTCCAATTTACTTATCAATCATGGAAATGGATGATCTCTTGACTAACCAGCAGCAGTTAATCAACGCGTTTGAGCAACTTTATTCTAATTTTAAAAAAGACGGGTCCGAGAGAAAAAGCAAAGCAGATTATTTTAAACGGAAGTTGGATACTTTAGACCAGTATTGGCAGGAATTCCAACAAAATCATATAAAATTGTGTAGTTCTGATGCAAAAGATCATAGCTACTTCAGCACTAATCAGTATCAGGCAGTTCATGGCAGGTATGAATATATAAAAAGTAAAGTACAGCAGCAGCAGCAACAGCAACCTCAGTCTCCGTTTCTGAAAGCCCCAAAGCTGATATTAGGCAAGTCACTGTCTGACTCAGTGGGAACTGGAGAACTGGGTGAGTCTTCAGCATATCAAGCAGGCACGAGCGGAGCAATGACCGGGCGGCAGCCGACGGGCCCCTCGGCTCCGACGAGTAATTTAGCAGGACCAACCGTAGATCAGGAGATGCCATCAGTCTCGGGTGACATGTACAGACAGCAAGCAGCAGCAGGCCCGAGTATACAGCAGAATATCATGAACAAACCAGCAGAAGTAAGTAACATTACTACTTTAACAAGAGCAGACGAATTTATTAGAAAGCAGAAAAGCAACTTCAGAGCATTCCATAGAACTTTAACGAGCATAAACATAGACAGCATAGCAGAAAAATGGGAGTTGGAGGACACGCTGAGAACCCTCCAAGCCAGGTGGTCGACCATTGATAGGCTTCACTGGGAGATCGACAGTGAGCTGGAAGGTAAGGACTATGAATACGAGCAAACGTTTACCGAATATGAGCAGTGCTATAACGATATGAAAAAAGCAATCAGCAAGAAGATGTGGAACTCGCAACACCGCGAAAAGACAACCCCTACATTGGAAATACCAATCTTTCATGGTAACTATCACCAATGGACTTCTTTCAAAGACCTTTTCACCGAAGCCATTCACTCGAATCCTACTCTATCAAACGCACAAAAATTACAGTTCCTGAAATCAAAAGTGAAGGGTGAAGCAGAAAAACTTATACAGCATCTACAGATCAGCAGTGATAACTACGCTATTTGTTGGGAAATACTAAACAACCGCTTCAACAACCGGAAGTTAATATTTTCATCACATGTCCACATGCTTATGGGCATGTCTTCAATTCAGCAGCCATCAGCAGTTGTACTAAAGCGTCTCCACGATACAGCAGTCGAGTGTCTCAACGGGATAAAAAATTTGGGCGTAGACACAAGCACGTGGGACCCCCTATTAGTACACATCATGTCTCAAAAATTGGATTCCGATACTCATAACGAATATATTTCCTCTCTAAAGCAACCCAGGGAGCTACCCGTGCTTAAGGAATTTCTACAGTTCCTAGAAAATAAATTTACTAGCTTAGAAGCATCACGTCGTAAAGAGCCTCAAGCACAAAAATCAACCTTAACTCAATACAATAACTTTCAATCCAACAATAAATATCAAAAGCCAGTTTATTTAAAAAACTCATTCATTTCAACCAACAAGCCGATTTCGCAACCATTTAAGAAACAAACAGCAAGTAACCTGAAACCGAATTGCTTCGTATGCAATGATAGCGGACATGGAATATTCTTTTGTCCTCAATTTATTCAAATGCCGCCGCAAATGAAATTAAAGACAGTAAATGATTTAGAATTATGCAAAAACTGCCTTTACAAACACAGCACGCCGTGTTTTTCACAGAAATTTTGTCGTGAATGCAATGGTAATCATAATACTATTTTACACGATGCATTTAGCAACCGGGCCAACGCAGCAAAGGCACCGCCGAGCAGTAATCAGAAACACATAAGGGGAAATTCTCACGTGTCCCTTCAACGTGAATTTCCCGAAGTTTTATTAGCAACAGCAATGGTACGAGTACAAGCTGCAGATGGTACCTATCATGAACTAAGGGCTCTTCTGGATCAAGGCTCCCAGACATCCCTGATTACCGAAAAAGCAGCACAGCAACTTAGATTAACTCGCAAAAAATGCCAAGGGATTATTTCGGGCATAGGCGCCAAGGAGAGCAGTTGCCATGGCGTAGTCAGCATTAAATGTTTATCTATGAACACCGATTATTCGTTTGAAGCAGAAGCGTTTGTAATGAAAAACCTAATTAAAAAATTGCCGAGCTACTCATTCGCCGAGCCGCAGTGGAAATTTTTCGACGAAATTAAACTAGCAGACCCCAAATTTAATATTAGCAGTCCCGTAGATATATTATTTGGAGCCGATATCTATTCAAAGGTACTTATGGAAGGTATCTACAGAGCAGGTGAAAATCTACCTATGGCGCAGCAAACGCAATTAGGGTGGATATTGAGTGGGAACGTTAGCAAGACCTTTCACTGTAACATAACAATGTTTGATACGCAAGATATTCAGCAATTCTGGGAAATCGAAGACATCTCAGACAGCACACCCCTAACTTCAGCAGATCAAAAAGTTATGGATTTCTACGAAAATACAACAAGGCGACTTCCCGACGGTAGATACGAAGTCAGGCTTCCAATGAAAGAACACTTCGAGCAGCAGTTAGGTTCATCAAAGGGAAAAGCCATTGCACAGTTCGAAAATTTAGAAAGAAAATTAAGCAAGCAACCCAATATCGCATCAGAATACAAGGCATTTATGGATGAGTATCGAGAACTAGGTCATATGAAGCCAGCTGAAAGTAATTCAAGGCCAGAGTACCATCTACCTCACCATTGTGTCTTACGAGAGGAATCATCAACAACCAAGCTACGTGTTGTATTCAATGGCTCAGCACGAGGCACCAA
Organism: Plutella xylostella; assembly: GCF_932276165.1. Classification (NCBI taxonomy): domain Eukaryota; kingdom Metazoa; phylum Arthropoda; class Insecta; order Lepidoptera; family Plutellidae; genus Plutella; species Plutella xylostella. Next base: position 6,021,940 of record NC_064000.1, on the reverse strand, counting down.
CGGCCATAGTCTAAATGACCTCATGGAGAGTGGTCCGAATTTGCAACAGGACATGCTAAGCCTACTTATCAAATGGCGGAAACATCGATTCGTAATCACAGCAGACATTGAAAAGATGTTTAGGCAGACTTGGATTCATCCTGAAGATCAGAAGCTGCAAAAAATCATCTGGAGAGACTCTCCATCGGAACCCCTTCAAGAATATCAACTTACGACAATTTCCTATGGCCAAAAATCAGCCCCGTACCTTGCAATGATGACGTTACGAAGATTAGCAAGAGATGAAAAACCGAATTATCAAAGTAGCAATGCGTGTGACGTCATAGAGACTTCATTTTTCATGGATGATCTAGTCCACGGTTGTAATACCATAGCAGAAGCAAAGCAGTTAAAGCAAGACTTAATTGAAATACTTAAAAGCGGTGGCTTCAATCTCCGCAAATGGAAATCGAACACCCCCGAACTAGCAGCGAACAGCCACGAGGAAGCAGAAAAGTTAGATTTCAGACGCTCCGGGTCAAATAAAACATTAGGCCTGTGCTGGGATCCCAAAGAAGATCAGTTTTCATTTCAATCAAAGGTGTTAAATGAAAAGAGTTCACCACAAGAAGTAAGCAAGAGAACGCTGTTATCGGATATCTCAAAAATATTCGATCCATTAGGATGGCTCTCACCAGTAACAACCAAATTAAAACTCCTATTCCAACATGTTTGGCTATCTAAGATCGAGTGGGGAGATCCAGTACCAGAAGATATAAAAACTGAATGGCTAAAAAGCAGAGATGACCTTGAAAACATAAACAGTTATGAAATACAAAGGTGGCTAAACACAGAAAAGGGTGCGAGCATCGAATTACATGGATTCTGCGATTCTTCCATGAAGGCGTACGCTTGCGTCATATATTGTAAGACCAATCAAGGATCAGTGGTACAGGTGGTAGCAAAGGCGAGATTAGTGCCTATAAAAAGCAAGGAAAAGCAAGTATCTCTGCCCAGACTAGAGCTCTGTGGAGCGCTTTTGCTCGCCAGACTCATGGAAAAAGTCGTAGAGTGTCTATCAGACTTTAAAATAACTATTCACGGCTGGACGGACTCGATGGTAGTCTTAGGCTGGCTGCAAGGTGACACAGGAAGGTGGAAAACATTTGTAGCAAGCAGAGTAGAAAAAATACTAAAGATTATGCCATCAGATACTTGGAACTATGTACAGTCAACTGAGAACCCGGCAGACTGCGCCAGCCGTGGGATAACAGCAGCCCAACTATACGATCATACTTTGTGGTGGAAAGGACCGCAATGGCTACCATCTTATGACTCAAAACAAGAACAAATCACGTCCTTTACCACAGAAGAGGAAATAAAAAGAACCAAGCAGATTAATGTCGTAGTACATGAATATGACGTCATCGATAAAGTACTAGAGCACTACAGTTCTTACACGAAAGCCATACGGGCCATAGCTTGGCTAACTCGTTATGTAAGTTACTTACTCAACAAAAAACAGACACAACCTATTAAATATCTGAGTATCAAGGAGCTAAAAGAAGCAAAAAATAAATGTATAAAGCAGGCACAGAAAGCAGAATATAGCAGAGAGATAAGCAGTCTATTATCAGGAGATGAAATTCACTCAAAAAGCAAGATCTTGAGTTTACGACCGTATTTAGACTCAGAAAACATACTTCGAGTCGGCGGCAGGCTTAAGAACGCAGACATAAGCTCGGAAATAAAACACCCTATAATCATACCTAACAATAGCAGACTAGCAGAATTACTAATAGATCATGCGCACTCAGCAACATTCCACGCGGGGCCGAAGCTGACGTCAGCCTTCATCCGACAAAAATATTGGATAGTTGGCGGCCTGCGAGCTACAAAAAAGCAGATCAGGAAGTGCGTAGCATGCCGAAAACAAAGCCCTAGCAAGCATCATCAGTTGATGGGAGACCTGCCCGAGCAAAGGGTTAACCAGTCTAAACCATTTTACCACACCGGAGTTGATTATACGGGCCATGTATTTATCAAAAGCAGCAAAGGAAGAGGTATTAAAACCAGTAAAGGTTATGTGGCTGTTTTCGTGTGTATGGTGACGAAGGCGGTCCACTTGGAGTTGGTATCGGACCTCTCGACCTCAGCATTTATAGCCGCCCTTCGTAGAACGACAGCCAAGGTTGGAAAAATTGGCCATCTGTACAGTGACAATGGAACCAACTTTTTAGGGGCCAGCCGCGTCCTAGCAAAGGAATATGAAGAGATAAAAAACACCTTCGATAATCACTTCATGAGTACAGTAGCAGAAATGGAGATTCAGTGGCATTTTCAAGCCCCATCATGGCCGTCGGCCGGTGGAATTTGGGAAGCTGCTGTAAAATCACTAAAACATCATCTTAAGCGAGTTATAGGAGAACAAAAACTCACATATGAGGAGTTCGCGACCTTACTGGCACAACTAGAAGCATGCCTAAATAGCAGACCACTCTGTCCATTGACTGAAGATCCTGATGATGTGGACTTTCTGACCCCCGCACATTTCCTGACAGGGGGACCCGCACTCCTCATACCAGACACAGAGCACGACCTAAGAAGCAGATGGCAGCATATGCAAAAAATATATCAGGATATATGGAACAGGTGGCAGTCGGAATATCTGACCCAATTATCTCAAAGGAGCAAATGGTGTAGAAAGCAAGCAAACTTCCAAATTGGGGATATTGTGATGATTCATGACGCTAATCTCCCAGCGGCGAAGTGGCCACTCGGCAGAATAATTCAGCTGCACCCCGGACAAGACGGCTTAGTTCGTGTCGTCTCAATTAAAACAAAAAATTGTATTCTGAAAAGGCCGATTGTAAAACTGTCCATCCTACCAGTTCACGAGCAGAAAACGTCATCAGCAGAAGAACAAAAGCAGGAATCCCCAAAACCAAGCAGGGACCAGTCAAGCAAACCTAAGAGAAGCATAAACCTCGTAGCAGTTCTAACATCGATTATGTTCTTCTTGAGTATAATGTCCCCGGGCCAGTGTGCATACAGCTATCTATCATTATCACCAAACAAAACGCTCTACTTCGAAAAAATAACAAACATCCAATTAATCCGAGATGAATGGCGCCTCATAGTCTATTACAATATGGAACCTTATTATCATGGCATGTCAGCTGTTGCTAAGTACTTATCATACCTCAATAGTACGTGCGAGCAGATAAAAACATTATCAGAATGTGAAGAGGTCGTATTACAGTTGCGGCACAGCCAAGGAGAATTACAACATTACAACAGCGTGTTACTGAGTCAGCACTTGCCGGCGCGCGCCGCGCGGAGGCGCCGCGGACTAATCAATGGAGTAGGAATGATAGCAAATGAATTATTCGGAGTTCTAGATAGTAGATTTGCCGAAAACTACGAAAGAGACATAAAACTAATCAGGAAAAATCAAAATCATCTCGCTGAACTCTGGAAAAATCAGACAACAATCGTTGAAGCAGAATTTAATTTAATCAAGCGAACAGAGCAAACTATGGAAAGGCAGCACAAAGCAGTTAATCAAAAAATCAATAAGTTACAAAACTCAATAAATTACTTACAGAGCCAAGCAAAAAGCGACTCTATTGTCAACGAATTCACCATGTCAGCATTAATAGCAAACAACCTTATCACCCAACTAAAATCACTGCAGAATACTCTATTGAACACAATAACAAACATCTATAGTGGAAAGCTCGACCTTCACCTATTGACCCCTGAGCAACTGAGGCGAGAATTAAATGAAATATCAGCACGACTCCCAAAAGACTTAACTCTTCCTCCTTATGAGACAAGTTCTATCTATCATCTACTAAAAGTTAAAGCAAAAATGACAGAATCATATCTATTATTTGAAATCAGCATCCCATTGATTACCAGAGATAATTATGAATTAATGAAAATATTCCCTATACCCAAACAAGTAGCAAAGTACATGGTCAACATACTACCTGTATCAAGTTACGTAGCCGTCAACTTACAACAAGACGCTATGATTTTATTATCAGAAGCAGAAATAGAAAAATGCCTAGCAAAGGATCAGCAATCTATGCTATGTCATCATTCATCACCTATCTTCAAAATCCTGAGTGATGAAAACCTATGCCAAAAGGATAACGAGAAAGGAACCTGCAAAGTAACATATAACCCGTGTGTCAGCAGTTGGACACCAATGAAAAATATAAATAGCTACTTATATTTTTGTTGCGACGAATGTAAGTTGAAAATGATGTGCGAGAATCAAGTTACCGCATTGCAACTAAGAACAGCTGGTTTGTTCACAATGGGCAAGGACTGCATTATGAAATCTGCTGACTTTACGCTATTCTCTCACAGAATGCCATCCAACAATTTATCAGTATCAGCAGATATTTTATCACCAGTGATAGCACCAATAAATCATATCATTAACATCACCCTGCCAGTTGAACTAGAGCCTGAACAAACTGAAAATAATGAAAAGCAATTTACCGAGCTCAAACAGAGAATTGACGAGATGAAGAAGTCAGTACCGTTAACATCAGAGATATCTTATCATGACATACACCACTACAGCATCATATATGTGATGATCAGCATGGCGGTAGCAGTAGCAGGCGTGTTCGCGTGGCGCCGGGCGCGCGCCCCCCGCGCCTCCCCCCGCGCCCAGGTCCAGCTCCAGCTGGAGCCGCTGGCGCCGGCGGCGGCGCCCGCCCAGCATCAGTGTGTGAAGAATGATCAGTGCGATTCTGAATGTAGTGTACAAAGGTGTAGTGATATAAAGCTCACTGTTTTGGGCAATAGTGATCTAAAGTTGCCAGTTATAAATAAGCAAAATGAGCAATATCAGTGTAGTGAAAGTGGATATAAGGTGCCGGTTATAATAGAAAATCGTCGTAGTAGGGTCTATAAGTCAATGTAGAGAGTAGTATATTATAGTTTTTATCAAGCCTATCAAGTTTATTTTAACTATTGTTTATAAAGGATAATATAAAATTACCAACAACCTTTTAAAAATGTAAACAAACAGTTAGCCATGGTAGGTTTTTAGCATAAGTCTATACTTAAGCATTGTAATCACCTTGTCGCACGTCATTCATTTATCATTTAGTAAGCAAACAGTTCATCATCTTTAGTCTATCACATAACTACCTATTTACAACCTTATCGTTTTAGTGTTTGTATTGTTTTCTCTCCCCCGGGAGCATGTACGAGCCACGCTGTACATTTGTGTCCGCGTCAGCAGTTTAACCTCACTTCAGTGTATTTGAGTCAGTATGCCTTTAGCAGTCAACCCGCGTACTCATTAGCAACCTCATATCATTTTAGCAATAATTACTTAGTTTACAATAAATCAGTTAATCAGTTAAATAGCAGTTATTATTTGATGTTACGTCCCTGGACTGTACAACAAGATTATCTGGATTTTATTGATGATTGAGGGAACATAATATGAAATGGTCTTTCACGACACGAATAAATATTCAGTAAAATTATAAACAATCTGAATACGGTACCTACCTATATGGTACCTAGTTAAAGTTTTAAAGTGGTAACGCCCTGTTCGCCCCCACAATAAACCTTCCAGTCTTCTAAGATAATAGAATCATAATGTTCTGCTGTAAAACCACTTTATAGCTTCATAACAAACTACAGTAACTTTACAATAAAAGAGTTCCTATAACGAGCTGTAAAAAAACAGGAATAACCGAGAAACCAGCCTAATAGGTCTATTTCCTAGGATATGGCTGGCAAAAACGAGCCAAGAATTTGTTCAGAGTCTTGTCAGATCATGAATAAAATTCAATACTGTTTTTTTATGTGAGCGAAACAAAGACAGACCAATGTATAACATCTGATAAAAAAACAGTAGGTACATTGCGCATGTGATAGCTGATTGTAAAAATAATTAATCTATAGATTGGCAAGTTGCTTGGCGACCCTCCTTGCGGGGTGAAAGACGCGGAGGGGACGAGGTACCCAAGACGACAGCGGGTAGCGGGAGGGTAGCGGGGAAGGGCAACGCGTGCACTGCATGTCATTGTTACGGCAGTCTCGGCTGCGCAGCCGAGGCGGCCACATGTCTTATATAGTCTGTCATAATTTGAGTGCGACCCACATGAGATCATTGATCCTGAGACCATTAGTCTTAGGATGAGTGTTGAGGCCTTTTTAATATTATCATTATATTATTATTAGGTATCTATAATTCGTCAACAAAATAACGTTAAAAACAACAAATCGTATAATGTCTCAATATAGGGGCTTCTTGTAGAACAGCGTACCGGATCAGTTATGCTACGCGGCTAAAGGTTGGTACTGCGCAGTCAGATACGAAAAAGTAAACTACAAAGACGAAGAGTCCATATGACAGTGCGTCAGTTGTCAGTTCTTGTAACTAGGAAAGCAACCAAAATTTATGTGATTTAATGTAAGTAATTAATGAGCAAAACACAGAGAAAAATTACAAAATTGATGAAATTTTGAAAGAAAATGGTCATATCGTGCTTCGCCTACCCCCATACCACCCGGAATTAAATCCTATTGAACTTGTGTGGCGGTACGTGAAAGGCGAGCTCGCAAGAACGTCGATTGACTCTAACTTAGATAAAGAGACAAAAGACTTAGAGTTGCTTTTCTCTAATTATTCGCCTAAAAAGTGGAGAAATTGTGACGACCATGTCATAAAAAATTAAGACGAATATTATAAATCTGATAGAGTATTTGACGATGTATTGGACAGGTATACAATACAATACAATACAATACTCTTTATTTGCACCAAAATAGAACAACATACAAAATAAAGACTTAAAAATAAAAACAGTACAAAAAGGCGGCCTTATTGCTTATAGCAATCTCTACCAGACAACCTTTGGATGGAAGAGAGTTATAAAAAAATAGAAATAGAATGAGAGGTAGCTGAGGTGCAAGTGTATAATACACTACTTAAACACTACATACACTAAATAAATAAATATAGCAAGAAAATAAATAAATAAATACATAATATATATTATTATACATATACTTACATACAATAATACATAATGATATACAGCTATAATATATTCAACTAAGGCAGTGAATTTAGGTAGTGCCTCTTAACCCTTTCTTTGAAGGAAGCTGCAGAAGGTGCACGTCTTATGTCCTCAGGAAGAGCATTCCAGAGCAGTACAGCTGTCACTGTGAAAGAATCGCCGTAAAAATCGGTTTTGTGCGGTGGAACTTGCAGTCGCAAGTTCTGTGCAGACCGAAGTGTGCGGTCATGCGAACAGTGCCGGAACTTAAAACGCTCTTTTAGGTAGGGAGGAGATGCTGGGTTAAACAGTATGTTGTAGAGTAGTGATAGTATATGGGTATTCCGTCGAAGGCGAATAGGAAGCCACTTGAGTTTAGAGCGAAAATCGGAGATATGGTCATATTTACGTAAACCAAATATAAACCGTATGCAGAAGTTTTGAAGTCTCTCAAGCTTGTTAAGTTGCTATGGTATGTTATTGTTTATTTATAATTTATTGTAAATTAAACATAAATTGGTTTTTGTCTTAGATTTATAATTGAAGTTAATGAAAACGATGATGAAGATGAGGATGACGACGACGATGAACAAGTTGAAACAGAGAGTGAACATGAAAGTGACATGGAAATTGATTTATAAAATAAAACACTTTTACATAAATAAATTCAAATTGGTAGATATTCTGAAGGTAAACATCCAAATTTTAATGCTGTCAAACTATAAATTTTAAGCTAAATATGACATTTACGGGAACACTCAAAGAATAAAATTTTACTTACGTCAGAAATAGTTACAAGCTATCGCGAGATTAATCCGGGCACACTTTTCTACGTGTGTAGCATGTCGTGCTACCTCGCCCCCGCCACTTCTTTCACCCCGCAAGGAGGGTCGCCAAGTAACTTGCCGCATTATAGTACCTACATTATGACTCAATAGCTACATTTTACAAAATATTTGCACAGTTTTTTCAGTAATTCAGCCAATCACAGCGCTGTATTTCATGCTCTGGTAGCATTGACATTCTTCTGTGTGATGCTTTTTTATATTAAATAACCTATCATTCTAGGCTCGCGACCCAATCACGTGAGTACAAAATGTACAGCGAAAAGCTTGTGATTAGATTAGGAGTCACCTTTGACTACCCCTTCGGATATTACAGTCGTGAGCATATGTGTATTAATAGCTGTTCCCGCGAGCTTCGCCTCGCCTTAAAAAGTTTTCCCGTGGGAATTCCGGGATAAAAAGTAGCCTATGTTCTTTCTCAGGGTCTAGACCATATGTATACCAAATTTAAAAAATTATATAGACCATATGTATACCAAATTTAAACTGCCTCTGTGGTCCAGTGGTAGAAGCTTCGCTTCATGACCCAGAGGTCCCGGGTTCGATTCCCGGGTGGGACCATCAATTTGTGTTTCTAAATTGTGGTTCTAAGTTTGGTTAGGACATAGAAGGCTGATCACCTGATGTCCGAAACAGTGAAACGATCCATGCTGTCGGATGGGCATGTAAAGCAGTCGGTCCTGCGCCTAGCTCTCTCCAGTCGTGTCGGTCAATCCGTCCCATTGGGTTATGAGAGTGATGGAACAGAGAGTGCTCCTGTGTACTGCGCACACACTTGGGCACTATAATCTACTCCTGCGTAGATGGCTGATCTCACATGAGATTGGCCGCCGTGGTCGAAATTCGGCTAGGAGGACATTATTATTATTATTATACCAAATTTCATTCAAATCCGTCCAGTAGTTTTGGCGTGAAAGAGTAACAGACAGACACAGTTACTTTCGCATTTATAATATTAGTTAGGATTACAGACGTTAGCATAATCTATGTATGACTGTATGTATGTCTATAGTATACCAAGCGAACAAAAAGTATCCGTCTAAACTTTAAATACAGCTCCATGATCAGTCAGGACTGTGGGGCGAGGTCGCGGCAGTGTGTTGTAAAATGGAATTTTATTTGCGATTATCTTTTATTATTTAATTTAACTGGCTTCACTCAAATTACCTACGTCAATTTTTACGGGTCATTTTTATGACGACCTCCTTTGTATATTGGGAAACCGGATATTGGAAGCTCGCCTTCAGGGCAGATTAAAATGATGAAAAACAAGAGTGTCGACTATGGAAATTTAAGTATCTACCTACGTACAGTACTGAATCAATGATGTCGGTTTAGGATATAGGGTTGCAGGAGTTAATTGTACCTATCTTGAACTTGTTTCAACAACGATTTTCGATTAAAATTGAAAAAGATTTTCAAAATGTCTTGAATTTGACACGTTATTTCGTTTTGACATCGCGATGAGGCCCTGGTTGCGAAATTGGGCTAATTATTGACCTGCCTAATTATTTAAATATATTTTATTAATATTTATGTAATTTTTTTACTACACTCGAGCTACACACCGAGCTATACACTATAATTTCTCAAAATTCAGAGTCTATATAAAATACTGTGACGAATGAAATGATCATGAATCGTTCAATAAATTCCCATTTACCGTATAGAATACCACTTATTCAGAGTGTTAGAAAACTGTATTCCCCAGGTCTAAGTCCCCAGCCCAAAGGGTGACCAAGGTAGACATTCTAAAACACTTTTGCACCCAACTATACTACTTATCTATTTTTTTTACAGACGAGTAATTAAATCGATTTACTGCGATGCTATTGGTCCAAGTGATTAAGTACAGCGTTGCTATTGGTCTCAAAAATTACCCATCTCATTCTGTTAATATCGAGACAGAGTAAGTACTCGTTTGTTAAAAAAATAGACTATAGAAAAAAAGCTCGACTAAGTATATATTTTCACAATTGCGCGCTAAATAACGGCTTACTATACACCCTGTATAAACATAAATAAGGCTGCTGTATGCGGAGACACATCAACAACGTAATAAGCTTTCAGGCCTACCCTCCGTCTGTGTAATGTCGCGTGTTCCTGTACCGACAGCAGCGCAAGTAGGCTTCAAGGAAAGGACATTTCAGTCAAAAACTGTTTTATTTTCTCATCAACGTACAGTCTAGGGCAGTGTTTTTCAACCTGTGGGTCGCGACCCGCTGGGGGGTCGCGAAGCTTCTGTAAGGGGGTCGCCAAAGGAAAAAAAAAATTAGTACTTTATTAAAAAAAACAATAAAGAGTTAATATTTAAGTATTTAGTAAGACTGTTACTTTAAAATTTTTACTCATAAACATTTTAATGTGTTAAGTATAAACAAAAAATAAAATCCTATGACGAGCGTTAATGCAAAGGTTGAGCTTGTTTTTTATTAATTAATATATCCCATCGTGGATCTCTTTTAGTACAATAGACCACATCCACACAGTAAGGCAGATTATACAGAACACCGAATAAATCTGCCTCTGTGTCTAGTCTTTGTGGACTATGAAAAAGCCTTCGCCTCCATCAAGACCTGGGCAGTTTTGGAATCGTTGCAGAGGTGCCAAATTGACTGGCGCTATATGGAGGTGTTGAGGTGTCTGTACGATGACTGTGCATGTACAGGACCACAAGACAAGACCTATCCAACTGCAACAAGGAGTGAGACAGAGGAATGTGATATCTCTTAAACTGTTCACCAATGCATTGAAAGATGTCTTTACGACTAGTTGGACTATAGTACAGACATGGCATATATGTATAAATGGCGAGTACATTTCACACCTGCGCATCGCGGAAGACATCGTTATTATGGCAGAACCTCTGCAGCAACTCAGCTGGATGCTAAGTGGCCTAAATGCTACTTCCCAACGTGTGGGCTTCGGAATAAAAACTTGGACAAGACGAAAGCCATGAAAGTACAATGCTCAAGTACAAGAGGCAACAATCGAAGTTGTGCAAGAATATGTCTACCTCGGGCAGACTATTCGGCTAGGCAGAAGCAACTTCGACAAGGAGCTTCGTCACATTTGACAAGTCTTCAACCAGTGCGTCCTGTCAGTGATGACGTATGGTTCAGAGACGGTAGGACTGGTCCACCAATTTAAAGTCGCTCATAGCGTGCTATGGAGAGAGCTATGCTTGGGTTTTCTCTGATGGATCGTACCAGAAATGAGGTTATCCGTCAGAGGACTAAGATAACCGACGCGACGTAGCTGTAAAAATATGTAATATCTTGAATAAGTCAGAAAGAAAAGCCAATATATCAAAATAAATTCCGGTTCGCAATGGTATTAGTCGTACGTACGTACCATGCCGACGTATCCGATGTATGTTATTGTAAAATAATGTGTTTTTAAATCCGATAAGTAGGTATATGCACTTGAAATACTAATCATGGATACCAGAAATACGTCGTATGGAATGAATATTGGTAATACTGTAACTGATAACATACACATACGTATATGATAAAAACCGAAAGGGTCTAAGGGGGTCGCGAAATATTTTTTTGTGCCAGGGGGGTCGCATCATGAAAAAGGTTGAAAAACACTGGTCTAGGGCAAAGAAGTCTCTCAGTTATCAAATAACACTCTAATGCCTAGGTTCACCATAGTCTGTTAGATTGTTAACACCCCTGTTACACTGTAATGTCATCAATTTTACGTCATCTCCATATTAAATTCTTGACAGATGTATCGAAAGTAAACCCTTGTTATGATCTAGCAAAGTATGGTGAAACTGGGGCTAAGGCTGTCTGTCCACCGGAGCGCAGTGGGTGTGCGGGATAGTAATCGACCAATGAAATTAGATTGGTAGATTACAATAGGTAATGTACTTCTGACTTGCACTAATAAATATTAAACTTTCCGCAAACATTAACTTACTAGCATAATAAATATATTTTATAAAATTATTGTTTTCACACGTTACCCATTTTCATATTGTCTATTTCCTATATACCTATGTGGTTGTCTGGAAGAGATTACTTTTAGTCATAAGGCCGCCGATTGTACTATTTCTTTTCTATGTTCGTAAAACTGTTTCTGTTTGTGTGCAATGAAGAGTATTTTATATTTTTATCTTTATCTTATTAAATTAATGGTTTTATGCCGCTGCTAACGCTACTCAGGTATATGACTCGGAGATAGATCTAAATTAGCTTCATGCTGCTCCTTCGACCTCAGTTATTAGTATGGAAATACATTTGTATAAGTACTTGTATGTATGAACTATAAGTATTACGATGGTATAAGGAACTGCTTTACAGGTTGTTGTAAAAGTAGTGTACTAAAGTCTGTTTTAAATCTCAGATACTAAATTGACAGATTCTGAACGGTTCATCAACAGTCGATTGTCCCGCGATTAAGTGGCATATATTATCGTTCTTTTGGCGGGAAAATAGACTGTTGATGAATCGTTCAGTGCAGCGATCACAGGTTAATAAATACGCCAGATTATATGATATGTTTTTATTTATTTCATCAAGTACATCAAGAGTAAATAGCAAATTTGTGTAGCTGTCCAAACGGGCCTATTATATTTCGACGACTGCATGTAGTGTGAGAACCCCAGCTACCATATTTTTAGGGTTCCGTAGCCAAAATGGCAAAAACGGAACCCTTATAGTTTCGTCATGTCCGTCTGTCCGTCTGTCCGTCTGTCACAGCCGATTTACTCGGAAACTATAAGTACTACAGTGATGAAATTTGATGGGAATATGTGTTGTATGAACCGCTACAAAAATATGACACTAAATAGTAAAAAAAGAATTGGGGGTGGGGCCCCCCATACATGTAACTGAGGGATGAAATTTTTTTTTTCGATGTACATACTACTACATACCCGTGTGGGGTATCAATGGAAAGGTCTTTTAAAATGATATAAAGTTTTCTAAAAAACATTTTTCTTAAAGTGAACGGTTTTTGAGATATCAGCTCTCAAAGTCGTAAAAAGTATGTCCCCCCCCCTCTATTTTTATAACTACGGGGTATAAAATTCTAAAAAAAATAGAGGTGATGCATGCTAATTAACTCTTTCAACGATTTTTGGTTTGATCAAAGTATCTCTTATAGTTTTTGAGATAGGTTGATTTAACTGTAATTTTGGTTAAGTTATTGTGCTTACACTGAAAACGATCGTACCAGTCACCAGGTGTATAAATTGACATAATAAGTTTATTATATTTGCTGCTACGGAACCCTTTGTGCGCGAGCCCGACTCGCACTTGGCCGGTTTTTATTTAATCTGGTCCAAATAATTTAAACCTGTTTTATATCCACAACATTTATTAAGATAACCTGTGTTAATTTTTTGGTTAAATAAACATTTTTTCATTTTCATTTTTCCTCTGACAATTTAGTATCTGAGATTAAAAAACAGACTTTAAAGGCGGAAAGCTATAGATTGCATCCAGTAATGTGTTTTGGGAGAGGCCCTCGTCCAGCAGTGGACTGCTATAGCTGATGATGATGATGATGACGATGAAGGCGAAAGCGGGTGACTCAGCTAGTCATTCTAAAAACTTTTGATCACTTTAGAAATTTAACTTTAAAAAAATTCTTCATAGAAACTTTGTTGACTTTTTTTTATGGAAAGCAGTTTTTTCCGATATTTTTGCGAGAGGTACATTACATTTTCGCTTTGATTACCAATATTTTCGCCACCTCTGTGTGTGTTTACCGAGAACACGGCGCTGTATAACATTAACACTATAAACTAGGGAAACAGCTTAGATTAACAATATACGAACAAAATGGTTTGTCACATACAGAAACAAAGCAAAAAGCTGGCAGCGTTTTGTTAAATTTCAAACCTTGTAAAGTTAAGTGCCAATTTCTCCATAGTCGGTTAGAGCATAACCAGGTATTAGTGGTTGACTTTTGACACATCTGTCAAGAATTTTATATGGAGATGACGTATAATTGATAATCAATCCCTGGTCGGGTATATAACCGACTATGGAGAAATTGGCACTTAACCTAATAAAGATATTTAATACCAATGAATAAAGTCACAAAACTCACAAAGCTTCTAACAGCACTAACTCAAAATAAAAGCACAGCGCTCACAAATCTAAACGAACTAATTTAACATTATAAAATATCTCAGTGGAAAAAGTGGCGTGTTATTTTACCGAGACGTTTCCTTTGTCCTGACACTCCATCCACTTCGTACATTGTTTATCTAAGGTAAACATGCATAGCACGTATCGACAGTTTCCACTCCATTTACTATACAATGTGGGAACGTCACACGCACGCCCCTGCCTCCGCTGAAAAGAAAACTATGTATCCACTATCCAGAGTAGATACCTACTGTGTTACCGTTGAACAGTTTTTTTTTACATTATACGGTCAAAAAAGGTTAGTAGGTAGGTCGGTACAGTATTTTAAGCTTAGTAAGTTAAACTTTTTTATTTGTACGCTTTCTTATTGTTCTTCTTCTTGTAGCTTGTAGTGCCTCTCCATCATTGGAGGTTGGCAGTCAGCTCTTTTTTATTGTTATCTACGTTAATTTAATACTGATATTAAACAAGTAAATAGTAAATTATTATACTTTTACTTTTTATATGCAGGCACAAAATAATATCATATACGTATTTAGGTATCATTTGACACACAGAATGAGGCATTCTGAATGACCATCTAGAGAATTGGGATTATGTGATACAATTAGCTTTTTCGGCTTAACAAGGGCTAACTAGACACAGCTGCGAATAAGTAGAAAAAAATAACTTTAAATCAGGCTTTATTTTACATTGCCCGTGAGTGTAATTAAGCATTAGGTACTTCTAATGTCGGTGACAAATACTAGGCATTGTCAACACCATTATGTCACAGAAACGCTCAACCGTTGCCCATTACTGCGTGAATTCTACTGGAAAGCTTATTTTCCTTTCAGCACATTACGCACGCACAATACCCATGTGATTACTAAGCGCTAATAAAATACAGGGCAAATAGGTCCCTATTGAACTTTATATTATGTAGGGGTATGTTGTAAGTAAGTACACTTACAAACAAAAAAATGTTGTTACAACGAAATAATAATGTATTTATTTGATCCTCGACAAATCATTCATTTGGTTTACCTATGTCTTTTTATTAGTGTTTTGGTGACGAACACAAGAGCTACATTAGTTATGAACCATGGTGACAGAATCATCCAGTCATAGGTAGCTTAATATAGCTAGTGGAACAATCTGAAACAAGATAGTGTGAAACTATAAGAAACAACTACCTTCAACAGTGGACCTAAATCGTCTGATACTGAAACCATAATTTAGCAAGACCGCGCAAATTATTGCTGAAGCATTACGACAGTACATACTCGTGTACCCGGCAAATTTATCAGGAGCCACAGTAATTGAATGACACCCACCTGTTAGAGTAACGGAGTGAGCGGTGGGAAGCGGATGGGAGGTCAAGCCCGACTGGTCGGTGCTGTGAAATGCCTGAGTAATTGTAAGCGCCTACCGACTCATGTTTCCCTGGTACCTATGGCTCGTATTGGAAATCGATGGTTGTGTACTGGCGGCGTTGGGGATAATGAGAATCAGTGGAAGTGAGCTAGGTGAGGGAGACTTTAATTAATACAAATAGTCGTAATCCTAATCCTAACTTAATATTATAAATCGAAAGTAACTCTGTATGTCTGTCTGTCTGTTACTCTTTCACGCCAAAACTACTGAACGGATTTGAATGAAATTTGGTATAGGTACATACGGTCTAGACCCTGGGAAAGAACATACGCTACTTTTTATCCCGGAATTCCCACGGGATAACTTTTTAAGGCTAAGCGAAGCGCGCAGGAACAGCTAGTTATACACATAATTACAACTTATATAAGGGACACAGTAACTAGTGAAATTTAAAATTGATTGCAGCCCGTACCCTAAGAATACTTACATATTATCCGAAACTTCGCATTTAGCAAACACCAGTATTAGAGATGAATCTATTAAAATTGAGTAACTGAAGTTTTAAGGTATTAAGTTGGTAACTCAATAAGGAATTTGAACTTTTGATAACAACAGTTTAAAAGGGGGTTTCGTTTAATAACTTTTGATAACAGTGGGCTGAATCGCCCTGTCCTCTTTCAAAGGTGGCGAAATAAGTATTTTTTAATATTATAACGCATAGGCGTTTTATTTGGATTGGACTGTGCGTGTTGTCTATGTACCTATAACATATTATACATTATACAGGATGTTGCAAAAAGGGTATACTAAGCCGAAACTAGAATTTCAAAATTACCCTTTTTGCAGCATCCTGTGTACAAATGGAAATGCTTAGGCGGTTCACACACTACCCTGCGTCACTCAGCATGATAGGGAAATAAATATGACAACTGTGCAGCCATCACAGGATTCGATACTATTTTCGAATCTACACAAACATATGGAAAAAGAACAGTATCGAAAACTGTCACTGTCAAAATGTATAGCAAATTTGTGAGTTCCATAAGTGACATTTGTTTTTTCCATAATATAATTATGTTTGTGTAGATTTGAAAAAAGTACCTATCGAATCCTGTGATCGCTGCACTGATAACCTCATACGAAAATATTGATCACTTCTCTTTTTAACCTGTTCTGAGGTAAACAATTGATGTACACAACGTACAAGTAAGTAATGGTAAAGGAAAATTAATTAAATTGCCTTTTTGGTAATGTGACTCGCAATTGGCAAGGAATCACTGAAGAGGCTGGCTGTAATAGACTCGTGAAAATAATCGGATTTGAATAAGACTCGTGGAGGAATAAATTGAGTAAGAACCATTTTGAGGTAGGTACTTGGCTAAGTATAATAAATAAGAAGTAGGTAGGTAGGTGTGGTGGTTAACGGATAAGATCTAATCCAATTTTTTTGTCCCTCTTCCATCTAAAGGTTTTCTGGTAAGGATTGCTATAAGCAATAAGACTTTTTGTACTGTATTTATTTTTGTATGTTACTTACCTGTTTCGGTGCAAATGCAAATAAAGAGGATTGCAATTGTAATTATTGTATTGTTTTTAAACAAATATTTGCCCCGGCTGCGGATCGAACCTGGGACCTTCGGCATAGCAGTCCGAGTCACTAACCACTACACCACTCGGTCGCCCGCCCCGTGAAGGTTCTGGCTGTGGCGGAGTTGTGTTAGCTAATGGACTTTCATTGTTAGATGTTAGATTCTCGTCTAATTCAATTATTACTCCTTTAATGTATTTACGCATTACGGAGTTTTATATACTTAGGTTGGGTACGTATTTTTTATGAGTGCCTGGTTGAGTATTTGGTAAAAGATCATTGAGTTTATTTTACCGTTTTTCTATTAAGTACTCGTTTATTTGTTTTCAGCTACAAAGATTTATGTGACGTTTTTAGGTTCGGTTTTACACATATCCCATAAGTATTGAACTAATTCTATCAATTATTGTAAGAGCCATCACATCCGTAAATGTAACTATAATAGAGACTGATTTTTACGTTATTTTTTTTATATATTTTTGGAGATATTGAAATAAGGGAAAAAATCTTTATTTTCTTCTTTATTTGTATACAAAGAGGCACACAACGGCAATCCTTTTAGCCTCTTGAAGACATAGTTGTATGCAAAGGGCATATTGTATATTTTTCTTACGCAAAACTAGTGTAAAGCTACGTTTTCACTATCTAGTACCTACGGACTATGGACTACCACTCATTGATTGAGAACCTGAAATTTCATGTTATTAAGTTGGTAACTCGATAAGTAATATGAACTTTTGATATCAACATTTTAAAGGGGATTTTGTTTCATAATTATTGATATCAGTGGGCTGAATCGGCCAACGGCCAATGCTCTCCAGAGGGGCTAGCAAGAGGCGCAATTAAGAGGTGACAAAGGTTTTGCATCGCGCTCACTCACATCGCGCAGTTCAAGAACGAGCGCGACGGAGAACTTTTGTCACGTCTTAATTGCGTCCCGTGCTAGCTCTTCAGTGACGCTTATATTGCATACCAAATTTAGAATATTGCTCAGGGAGTATCTTTCCGAACGGAGAACTGTTTGTATTGCAGTTTATCAAAAATAATAATACCTGTAAGTAAGTACATAAAAGCATTTGAGTTTGAGTTTAGCCAAACGTTTCGGGCTTAGCTTAGCAAACGAATATTAAATCATATTTCGAATTTACAAAATCATAGTTCAAAAGTATTTGCTCGTGAGTTTAGGTATTATATGAAAACCTAAAGGTAGACGTTCTGTTTTTTTTTATCATAGACGCAGCTTTATAGGTAAACCTAAGGATTTACCCACCGTGAATATGAAATGAAAACTCACTTAGAATTTTATTACTAAAAAGGTCAAGGCACTGCCTTATTTTAAGGCCTCGGCTTCGCACATTCCAGCTCGTTCGCACCATCTCAAGCACAATTAATGTCTATTATCTTTTTAAATTTTATATCAATGAAATTATTTCTAAACTATTTTTATTTTAATGTGATGATTAATGGTTATATTTGGGAACAAATAAAGGCTTATTATATTATTTCATTTTATCTTTTATCTCAGATACTAAATAGAGAAGTGCAAATGTGTCAATCAGGCCAACTGCCGGGATTTAAGGGTGCCCGCGACAGACTTTTTGTAGAACATTAGCAATCGGCCATTTTTTTCTTTTTAGAACATAATTATACAGGGTGTTGCAAAAAGGTTAAAGGTAGGTTTCGGCTTAGTATACCCTTTTTGCAACACCCCGTATAATTATGTTCAAAAAAGAAAAAATGGCCGATTGCTAATGTTCTACAAAAAGTCTGTCGCGGGCACCCTTAAATCCTAAGCTAATCTCAATACCTATTTGTCATTTTCTCAGCGCTGACTTTACTGCGATCCATCCATCAATATTGGAAGTAATTCTTACAGCTGACATGACAGCCTGTGAACTGAAGATGGCTTTCGACTTAAATTAGCGATGTGGCTGCTAAAAAATGCTGAGTGATACCTAAATAGGTAAGTACATACCAAATTTCAAAAAGAAAATCATCCTGAAAATCTATTTACATTTAAAAAAGTCTGTAGGTAAGTGACAAAGTTCCTTTATGAGCTTTCTTTTGCATCGCTGTAAAAAGACTAACTAATAACGTAACTAACTAACTAACGTATTAAGTAATAATCGATCGTCACTATAAAAATACTAACTCGTACCTATTAAGTATTCATTCATTCATTCATTTAATAATCTGTTCGTTGTGCTAATTCAATTATTAGGTAGGTATCTGTTATAATTATGTACATGATGTGGTTATCTCATGAATACCTATTGTAAATTTAGGCGTAGGTACGTATAGGAAAAGAAAATTAAAAGGTTTTCATAAAAATATCTGTCGCAGCCGGGAGTCGAACACGCGACCCCCCCATTCACCTAGGATGGTACAGCAGTCAAAGAAAGAAAGAAAGAAACATTTATTTGACAGTCAAGTACTTATACCACTTTTACAAGAAGCTGTATTGATATACAAGTTGTCTCTAGAGTGACCCTCACAATCGGCTAGATCCCTCGATTATTTGGGGGTCATTCTAGACAACTTTTGTTCTACTTCCTGCCCTTTTTTTATAGGTATATAGATTATTATAGATATACCTACACTAACAAGCGAGCCAAACTTAAAACAGTAAAACCTCTGTACGTGTTTTCGTACAAAAATCCTTTCGGAATTTCAAATTACCCATATGGCAATTAAGAACGAAGCACAGTGGAAAAAGCATCCACATTCGATCCTTCACTCGGACAGCAAAAATGAAGTTTGAATACGGTAGTCTAAGTAGATACAGTCAGCTTCAGAATTAACTTGATTTTTTTTATTTATTTTTTATTTATCATAATAAATCTTAGTTTTCTAATACATTTTACTAGCATACTTTAACCACTTAGGTTAGTATTAATGCATGATATACGTACACTTTTGTGAAGCTACTTATTAAAGTCACAAACTGCGAATATAATTTTTCCCATGTTTCGAGGCTCATACGTAGGTTCAGTATGTCCGTAAATTATTTTTTTCTTTAAAATATTTGGAAGTTGTACGAACGTAAGTTTGTATAGGTACTTATTGTACTTATGCAGCTGACTGTACAAGTGTGTGTGTACTTTTTATCATAATGTTTGTTTTGAGATTTCAAATTAATTTTACTGATACTGAAGGGAGTGTTGGTACTTGCTAGCCTAGTTGTTTTCATGAAAGTTATGCAGAATTTACGATGCATACGAAAAGGTTATTTACATTTCTTATATTTAGGCAAACGAGGTTTCTTCCTTATTATAAGGCCCGTATTTATTGGGTCGGCAAATTTTACGTGCTGGGGCTGGGGGGTCATTCTATGTGATGAAAAACGTAGTTACGAAGAGCTGCTACGCGAGTCTCGACTCTATCTCGTTGTATGAAACGTGCCGATTGGACGACAGCTTTCGTTCGTTCGTTTTTCGTCAGTATAGAGTAACCCTAAGACTGCTCCGAAAAATCCTGACTGTTAAAAATAACTACTATCATAAAACAAGGTTATGTAAAATTATTAGGTAATATTTTTATCTATTGGTATACTAGCTGATTCTTCGAGCTTAACTTAAAAAAAACCGTGGGTATTCCGGGATAAAAGTAGCCTATGTGTAAGTCCAAAGGTTCTGCTTTCATGAAATTCTTTTGAGTAAGTACCTTGTTTTTACGTGAAAGAGTAACAAACAATCATACCTACACACCCGACACACATACTAACACAAACATAATTATAAAGCTTAATTACTCTCTTTTTTATGTAGGTAACTTACTTAATATTATCATCTCAGCGTATAGCCTAGTGCTGGTCTAGGGTTAATCATCTGATGTACTTACCTAAGTTGGTATTAGCAAGTCAGAATAGCGTTAGTCGCTGATTGTCCAGTGTGCACAAAAGTTGTTCAGAATGACTGCCTGAGTCACCCTCATTCAGCTTACGATTTTCCACCCTCTTTTGGAACACCCTGTATAATGAACCTAAATACAGTTGATACAGTCAGTCTGGGAGGTTTCTTTCGTGCATCCCATGAAATAGATCATTCAGAAACAAAGAATAAAAATACAAATTAGCGCCATCTAGCGATGAGTAGCAAGAGCAAGAAGTATGTTTTGAACTAAATGACAGATTTCGTTGTTTGATTGTGTTCATTAAAAAAGTAGTTGACCACATAAATCAAACTTGTTTTATAGTTTTTTTTTTATTTAATTATTTGTTTCTAATTTTATGTTATTAGTGATGACAATTAACTTCTTGGTCTGACCCCCTAGCATGAATTTTCATTGTGAACGTGTAGTAGAATTCATCGAGTAAATTTGTATGAAAATATGAACAGCGCCCCTGACGGTCAGTAGCAGAACTAAAATTTCCCTACAAAATTCATTGAGTAATTTCACGTCACATTCACAATGAAAATTCATGCTTAGGGGGCTGATATTTGTAATGGGTCATCTTCTTCCTCTGTATGTAATGGATCCAAAAATGGACTTGCCTCAACAAATGGAATTGGAGGTGCTGTAAACAAGAAACAAAATTTAATTTTTACATTCATAGGCAAATCAGACCCCTTAGCATGAATTTTCATCTGTCAGGGTCAAATCTATCATCGGGGTAAGTACTTATGTGTACTATTTTACAACTTGAGGTTAATAAATTTTGATTAAGTATATTTAATATAAAAGCTTAACTGCTAGCTGAGCTACAATAACATTTTGTAAAAAGAAGCTGTGACCAGTGTACAATTTTTATTTTTTTATTTAAAACTTACGTCGACAATATGTTGCTTGTACTTTTGATGGATCAAAAATCACTGCCTCTGTTCCTCTGTTGCTCGGTTCCAATTCATTCCGTTGCTGTTTCCATGCAAATATAGAAGGAACAGCATTCTTTTTTATTCTTTTGCGAGTGCGACCTGATTGAAATTAAAAAATGAGTAAGGTCTAGGATTAAGGCTTGCTTTGTATATTTGCACATCAAGCAACACTTTTAGTTCAATAACCCGGTCATATCCCGGACATAAGGGTGGGACTAAGTGTTGATAATGTGTTGTTCACTGTAAGCACTTTGTTATAGAAGCCATCTTATTAATCTTATTCAAACCTATCTCACACAGGCGATGGTTGTAGTGGCGGTGGCTCGGTAACTTTCATTGTCGTAGGTAACCACAACATGCCGCCCTGTCTGCGAGAAGATTTAATTACTTACCTGATACTAGTGATGTAACGAATATTCGCATTCGCATTCGCATTCGCGAATATTCGCATGTTTTTGGATATTCGCATTCGCATTCGCATTCGCAAAATTTTGTGCGAATGTTTTGCGAATGTCAGTAAGTATTATTAAGAAAAATAAAACTATTTGAAAATAATGGTACAGTTCCCCAAAATTGATAATGCGCATAGAAATCTTCGCCATTGTTCGGCAACGGTCGTATTTCCGAACGCCATGTATTTAGATATGTATTTAGAGTGGTTAAGTGCATTTTCTTCATGCATTTTTTTTAGATTTATGTGTTTGGTGCTAAAAGAGATATTGATTTAACAGTAACGAAATTTGAGTCGATAATTCATAATATTGTCATAATATTAAAATTTACTTCGAAAATGTTACAGTACTTTTCAAATGTCTTGCTCAAGCTGGTGTTAATATGGTTGAAATAAGGTTTGAATAACACAAGGTTTATGTTAGAAGAAGAAATATGGATTTAAAAGTATTTACAGCGCTGATCATTCACAATTACAATAACAATTACAACTTGGTCTTTTGGGTGTGGCTTTATTGGCTAAGTGAAGTCTATCAATGTGACGTATATTTTATTCTTAAATGTGCCTCATAATATGGCGTCGTCAAAAATAATTAAAGTTGAAATTAAATTCACATTTGAAAAAATTAACAAGAACGATGTGTAATGGACAACATTTCATTTTCTTTACCCTATATTTTTATTAGCTATTCGGAAAGATTATAGAAAATTAGTGGACCCGTATTTTTTTATTTTGTATATACATTAATTTTTGCATGTTATTTTTAACTTTAAAGTTTATTATTTTAAAACCGGAAGTGAAGTCACATATTAGGCTCAATTTTTATTTTTGTCTATTGCCTGAGTCTCGAAAAAAACATAAATGACACTGACAAGTGACATTTAAACTTTGTTTACATGCCAACCAACAAATGGGTCATTTTCAAATGACATTGATATTTCTGATGATGGAAAGTAGGTACTTATCATGTAAAAAAATAAGCAGAAGCATTGTTTCAGCTGTGTAGGCGGTGGCATGCTCTGGGACATATTATATAGAGGTCATCTGTTAATAATAAATAAAAAAATAGTCAGAAAGTGTCAGAACAGAATTAATGAAAATGACCCAAATAAACAACAACGTCACGATAAAACGTCAAATTCAATCAAAAATGAAAGTGACAGTTACTTTGTTTTTAAATCTATAGGCTTTGATCATCAAAATGCATCGCACCTGATGCATGACGTCATCAGCACTTTTTTACTATTTTATGATTTTCTCGAAAATGATACATCCAAAAAATACAAAAACATTTTTTTTGTGTCCTTTAGAGCTAAATCTCGAAATGGTTTTCGATTTATAGCAGCTTTAGTTTTTTGAAATGTTGTCCATTGCAGCTCTTTATAATTCCAAAAAAGTAATACTGACCTTGACCTTGAGACCTTTGACTGATCGGTGACAGCCACCGACCGCCCAAATTGTTTTCGATTATGTGTCACATGATATTGACTACTATTTCTTTCGAACAAGGATCAAAATGCAAGTGCTTTTACGATTCAATGATTCGGGTGTTTCCGGGAATACGACAGTTTGCGAAGATTTCCATGTGCATTATTAATATGGGAGAACTGTACTTACCTTAAAAAAATCAAAATCTATTCTTTTATACTTAACCTTTTTATTACAAATAACCTTCTTTATCACATTATCAATCTTTACTTTATCATTTGGTAATATTTATAATACCAAATTATATGATAAATCTATAGGATGAGTTCGTATCTGCTTGGCAAATCTCGGAACAAAATTGAGACTGCGGTCTGATACGCGCTGAAATATTAAACCACCCGTAGGTAATCGAATTTAGTGTCACTGTCAGATTATATTGTGTGAGAACCGTTACACACTCAGAAACCGTATCGCACACAGTCGCAATGTGTCGTAACAGTTACGGGGCTAAATAAAGTGTCATCATCATCATCATCACGACCCATCACGTCCCCACTGCAGGGGCACGGGTCTTCCAATGAAGGATGAGGTTCAGGCCTATTTCACTACGCTGGACTAGTGAGAAAGTTGTCGGGTTAGTGGGGAACCCGACTGTCAGATGTTTTCAAGCTGCCCGAAGGCCTGTGACTTGGCTTAACGACTGCTGCCGAAGCAGCAACCGGGACCCACGGCTTAACGTGCCGTCCGAAACAAGGAAGCGTCCAGAAAAACACTTGAAATCAGTCACCCATCCAATGGCTGACCATGCCATATGTTGCTTAACCTCAGTAATCAGTTACGATCATTGAAGCTAGCTCGACTAAGGACGTTTCAAAAAGTGTAATTACTATTAAAAAAACTGCGACTAGTGTTAGCTAGTCTGATTCGGAATGCGCCTAGAACAGAACGTACCTCATTCAATACGGAAATGCAATCTTGAATTTTGTATCGCAAGACATCACCAATCCTTTTTACAAGCATTGGATATCTGTTCATCAGGACGCGAATCGTAAATGACTGTCTTTTGCAAGTGACTAGTATAACCCTATACATTATATTGGTTTTTTGCAAAAGACCTTAGACTTAGATTTTAGATTTTTATTGTAGCTTGTTGTAAGACAATATGGGTACTGCATTACCTGAAATAAATGACTATTTATTTATTTTAATTTTATTTAATACCCCCACTCTTGCAAGGCATGAAGGAGGAAGGCAGGAATGTATTGCATCTGTCTTGCGTTCCTAACATTTAAAAATCATAACTTCTCTTCAGAGGCGTTTTTATAATATGATCAGCGAAGTAATGCCTATTTTAAGAACATAGAAACAATAATATAATGCCTACAATTTGGAAGTTACTTAGAAAAAAGGTCAAAAAAACTTTTTCAGCCAAAATCTAAAATAAATTCTACATTCTACGGGTACCTACTTGGTGCTTAGTGCTAGGTTTAAAAAAAAGGCGTTATCTTGATGAACATTTATGTATTTTACTTTTTGTAAAATCTATTTTGAAGAGAACTTATTATTACTTGATTTTTTAAATGTTGAGAACGCAAGACATACGCAATACATTGCCTTTCAAGAATAGAGGGGCTGTACGAAACTGCCACCAAACCATACAGATAGAGCCAAATTTGAACACAAACTGAATATTCGCATTCGCATTCGCATTCGCGAATATCGATATCAGATATTCGCATTCGCATTCGCATTCGCGAATGTTCAAAAACACACATTCGTTACATCACTACCTGATACATAACTTACAAAAATATCGGTTGGATGAAAATGAGCTGAGCATATAAGTGAACTCTTCCGTAATGTTAAACCAGGCTTTAGTTTAATGGCTTGTATCCATCTGTTTTTTAAAGTTTCTACTTTAGGGAAATGGTGAGTGCCAATGTTCGTACAAAACGGCACACAACTCGGACTGGTTTGTTTGTGTTTCTCATAAACTTTGTTTATAAACTATTTTTTTTACCAAATCAACCAAATGTCAATTTTATGACATTGACAGATCTAGCTTTGCTACGCCCTCTATATAAATGTCATCCAAAAGACTTCATTATTCACATAACACGTGCACATCAGTTTTTGTCGTAATCGTAATGTTGAGTCAGGAGCTCTGAAAAGTGAACTTTGAAGTGTCTCTTTCCTTCCCTCAATGTTGTACATTAGTTCTATCTCTTTCTGGCTCTCGCCCACATGTTAGGCCTCTCATCAGTCATTCGCCCCTCATTATCAGCAACAGTTGTGTTATTACGTGTGTGTCTAAACCAGTTTTGATTGAACATTGTTTATTTTCTACGCTAGTGTTTATTAAAATGGCGCCGGCCTCCAAATTAGGTCGGGGGAAACCTCTGAAAAGTCAAACAAAAGAAGTTTTAAACAAAATACATCGGTATTTCGAGTCCGAGATAGAAAGAGACCCGAATTCAACAGTGACCGCCGCACAACTCGTCGTACATTCCACCGGCATATCAATGAATGCACTGAAAAGAGTGTTAGCCGAGTATAAGACCCGAACAACAGTTAAAAAAGAATACAATAAAACGCGAAGAAGATGTAAAAAGAACTTCATTTCTGACGACTTCGATGCACAGTCCATCCGCCGAATCATACACAATTTCTACACCAAAGAAGAAGAGTTTCCCATCATGAAAGATCTGTATTTAATCCTCAAAGCAGACATGGACTACCAGGGATCCCTGTGCACTCTGAGAAGACATGTGGCAAAATTAGGATTTAGGTGGGTCGAAACTGAAGACAATAACAGTATTTTAATAGAGAAACAAGACTTTAGATATGTACGGATCCAATATTTAACCAAGGTTGAAGCATATAGAAGTCAAGGTCGTAATATTGTTTATACAGGCGATACGACCATCGAGAGCAGCCGCATGTCTTCGAAACCAAAACCGGACGGGACTTCGACTGTTCTTAAACAACCAGCCAAAAGCAAGCTGGTCACTTTATTAGCCGGCGACCTCCAAGGAATCCTCAAAAACACACTTTACATTTTTGATAGCAGCAAGAGGGATGTCAAAGAAGAGGATAATAAGAACGAAAACTATTTTAATCATGAAAAGTGGTTCCGATATCATTTGTTACCGAGTTTGAAGCCCAATAGCATTGTGATTGTAGACGGTGGACTAACCTGGCACAATCGGCTGGTCAATCCGACACCGCACTCGAATTCCCGGAAAAAAGACATGATGGATTGGCTAACTTCGCGCAGCGTGCCGCACTCATCGAACATGTACAAAGCACAGCTTTATCAGCTCATTTTGCTTCATAAGGACAAATTCAGTGACTATAAAATTGATGCACTGCTCAGAGAACACGGGCATACAGTCTTGCGCTTACCGCCACACCATCCCGACTTAAACCCTATTAAGACCGTCTTATCTAGCGTCAAAGAATATATAGGCACAGATATTTCCCTGAAATTGGAGAGCGTCTTGAAAATTGCCAAGGAGAAATTGTCTTCTATTGAACCGGAAGAATGGAAACAGACCTTCAGACTTGCAGAGGCAGAGGAAAATAGCTTGAAAGCTACTGAAATGATTATAGATGAGATATCAGAGAGGACATTCAAGAATATAGATGAAGAAACAGGTGAAAGTGAGATAGAAGATGATAACGGATCTGAACAGGAATCGATGGATAGTGACTGACAAAAAAATTATGTACGAGCAGGGAAGAAGGTACCTACTAGGTAACCTAGCTACTAGGTTAAATTAAAGTACTTTGGCCTAAGAAGACCTATTTTTTAGTAAATAATAAGTGACTGGTGCTTGTTTGTAGTGACCAAAGATTTGTTCCTAATATGAAGACATTTTATAAACTCGTTGACTTTGATAAGTGTTTAAAATGTTATATATGTAATAGTTACGTACTTATAAATAAATAGGTAACTAGGTATGTTATATGATATGAAATAAAAGTATATTTTATTACTTTCTAATATTATGTTGTTGTATTATTTACCTAAAATAACGGTTAGTTAGTACGTAGTTCTTGGGGTCAACGTTACCTTACTTTATTTCTTTCGGTCAAAAAGGCAAGCAAGTACTTTACAGCCCTACTCACGACTCACGACTATGGATATGCTATTTGGGTGCCAATGGACTCTTTCTTGCCAGGCTGTACTGTAGACATCATTATACTTGTCGAAATTGGTCGAAATATAAGAGGCCCGTTTGGACAGCTCCAAAATGTATGGGATGACAGCTGGTGTCAAATCGAAATCATAAAAAATCTAAACAATAAGAAACTTTTGGTGCTTTAAAAGTTCTTTTTTCTTAAATAATCCGGCAGAATTTGTGAATTTTTATTTATTTCATCAAGTAAATAGCAAATTTGTTTAGCTGTCAAAACGGGCCTATTATATTTCGACAAGTATAATGAAAGAAAAAATAGAAAATAAAGATACAATTGATAAAATTTATGGTTAAAAAATACAATCGGGTCGGCCAAATGAGATACAACACTATTCTCTCTCTCTCTATTCTATGTTGTCTCGTTGTCTGTGGTTGACGTTGACGTGACGTGTGTTTTCGTAATTTTTGTAAACAAACAGTAGTGAGTGATTTTTTTATTTATTTTAACTCCTTTATTACAGTCTTAAACAACAACGTTATACTAAAACTCAAAATGTTGAAGGCAGTGATTCTCATCGGTGGCCCGCAAAAAGGTAAGCCCGGTCTTCATAATCTTCTTATCTTCATGTCGTCAACTCGCAGTAATTCGCCGATATTGCAGTCCATGCAAGATTTCTTATCAATAGAGCACTCATACCAAATAACTACATCCTTGCTAGTATTATTGCATAGTAAAAATTCAATACAATGTGTACTTCCGTTAATTACAATACTTATTTATATAATCTGTTAGGTTATTTTAATATAATAGCCATATAGAGTAGGCAGAGTTTTATATTACCTACCTATGGCACGCCTTGGGAAACGCCTATGTTCTGATTAACTACTTACTTACTAGATTCTGAAATAGAATCCAAATTATGGCCAATCTCCAATAGTAAATCATACTTACAGAAGAAGAAAAAGCACATAAAATTTTAACTGACTTCCAAAAAAGAAGGAGGTTCTCAATTTGTCTGTTCTTATGTACCTATTTTTATACCCCAGGGACTCGCTTCCGCCCGCTTTCACTGGACATCCCAAAGCCGCTGTTCCCGGTGGCCGGGCTGCCTCTCATCCAGCACCACATCGAGGCATGCGTCCAGCTCGAGGAGTGCAAGGAGATCCTCATCATCGGCTCCTACACCGTCAACCTGATGCAGCAGTTTGTGAGCGACATGATGAAGGAGTATCATGTTACTATCAGGTGACAAAATATTGGAATTGTATAAATAGTGCATCTAGGAAAAAGCCCTAAGCTAGGTATAGACTGTAGTATGGGTATTGGACAGCTGATATAATTATCTTCACAGATACATATAAATTACAAATAGGTATACGTTACAAATAACTTAGGGTGAGGCCATGAGAGCGTAATTTTGTGAGTTGTGCGCGGCAGAAAAGACACCCTTACTGCACCATCTGGCTGTCATAAGACATGTAAAAATAAGTAATAAATACTTGTGTTTTC
Source organism: Plutella xylostella (assembly GCF_932276165.1). Lineage (NCBI taxonomy): Eukaryota > Metazoa > Arthropoda > Insecta > Lepidoptera > Plutellidae > Plutella > Plutella xylostella. The sequence goes on along the minus strand of NC_064000.1, from coordinate 5,992,674 downwards.
CATATCAATCTAGATTCAACTATTATCCTTATAATCAACCAGAATTAACCATTCTCTTTCACTGATACAATATCTTCCATCAACAAGCTCATCATCCATTCACAATTCAATTCTCCAGATACCTCCAAGAGTTCACCCCCCTGGGCACTGCGGGGGGCTTGTACCACTTCAGAGACCAGATCCGGGCGGGCGACCCGGCGGCCTTCTTTCTGCTGAACGGAGACGTGTGCGCCGACTTCCCACTGAAGGAACTGTGGAAGTTCCACGAGGAGAAGGGACCTAATGCCGTGGTGAGGATTTAATGTTAAGTAGAATAGGATTGGAACATAAAGTTTTAAACACACAGTGTCAAAATAAAGTACTTTTACAAATTCTAGGTTACAGTGGTTTTGTATAACAAACTTAGTCAGCATGTAATGGTATTATAATTTTTTCAACACCCACGAACTGCAATAAAATAAAATATCTTCAAATTAGTCTCTACTAAGGAACTTTAATTTTTTATGATAAGAAATACCATAAAATTACTTATTTTAGCTGTACTTAACTTTTATTATGTTTAAAAGTAACGATTGAGTACTCTAGGTGCACGAAAGAGTGTGTCGCTAAGCGAGATCTCTTCCACTCAATTATCATCATAATACCCTCCTCCCCAGGTAACAATAATGGGCACAGAAGCCACACGCCAACAGTCCGTCCACTACGGCTGCATGGCTCTATCCGCCGACGCCGCAGTGACCCACTACGTGGAGAAGCCCAGCACGTACGTGGCGACGCTCATCAACTGCGGCGCCTACGTGTGTGCGCCCACCTGCTTCCACATCATGGCCGAGCTGTTCCAGAAGAAGCAGAAGAATTACTATACGTAAGTAAAAAGAAAATTATTTTTGACAGGAATTGCCATTTCTAAAATGGAGGACGCTTGCGACGAATGGCGGCCGAGCGACAAAGAACGCACCAATAGCGTCGTGCGATTTTAAAATTTTCAAAATAGCGGATAATTGCGACGAATGGCGGTCGAGCGGCATAGCCTATGGCGTCGTGCGATTTTTTAAAGTGTATTTTACGCTACGTTGCTCAAGTTACTCGGACCCTACTGTAGCCAGTACTAGTCACACAGTGCTATATACCGCACTATGTTATATACTCCACTGCACTGTATACACGGCACTGCGTGGAGAAGCCCAGCACGTACGTGGCGACGCTCATCAACTGCGGCGCCTCCGTGTGCGCGCCCACCTGCTTCCACATCATGGCCGAGCTGTTCCAGAGGAAGCAGAAGAACTATTATACGTAAGTTGTGTCCTTGTCATCATCATCACAACACATCACGTCCTCACTGAAGGGCTCGGGTCTCCTTCCAATGAAGGTAAGGTTTTTGGCCTAGTCCACCACGCTGGCCTAGTGCGGGTTGGTGGACCCCAACACAAGCAAGCATGTGCTGATAGAGTGGTCGAGTAAGTGGAAAACCCGACTGTCAGATCTTTTCAAGCCGCCCGAAGGCCTCTGACTAGGTTTAACGACTGCTGCCGAAACAGCAGCAGTCCACGATATCCAGCCTGCTGGATCGAACCCTCTAGACAAGCAGCCATGGTTTAGAAAAATAATTAACTTAATGTTCTGTATTTCAGCGGTAATGGCGTCCACACCCCCGAGTACATGTCGTGGGAGCAAGACGTGCTCGCCCCGTTAGCTGGTACCAACAAACTGTTCGCCATGCAGGTAAATATACACATTACATTACGGGGAAGGTATATTGCATTAAAATATACCTATACTATAAAATACTAAATTTCACTTAAGTTGTTAAATGTAACCATATGGCTATAAATTTCAATGCAGTACGCATCTATTGTGTCCGGAATGCTGTAGATGGCATCCAGTGTCGTGCTTTGGGATAGGCTTACGTCCTGCAGTGGACTGCTATATGCAGATGATAATGATAATATCTTGTCTCCAAAATAATTTGTATTTTTTTAAGTATGCGTGTCGGCAGCACCTCTAGTGGTCATTACGATGAAACAAATGACAGAACATAACATATGCATTTGGTTGATAGATGTGAAAAAAATAACTTATTTGAGAGATCTTCATTTGTTTTAATTGAGTTTCAGCCCACACTGCCCGCTCTAAACATCGCAACCTTTCTTTCACTCCTCAGGTAACAAACTGGTGGTCCCAGCTAAAGACAGCCGGGTCTGCCATCTACGCGAACCGCCACTACCTGCAGCTGTACCGGCGGCGCGCGCCGGCGCGGCTGAGCCTCGGCCCGCACCTACTGCCTGATGTGTATATACACCCCACCGCCACTGTCGACGATAGCGCTGTGGTGAGTCTATGCTGTCCTGGTACGGTGGCCTGCGCCTAAAAGTATACAGGCGGAGTTTTTAAAATAGCGATCTCAAGCTCACATGCTGCTCAAGCAAATCCACAAAAACACCACTGCTACACACATCACACACAACACGTCCCCGGATTTATAACAGATGTAGCTGGTCCCTTCATCATCAGGGATCGCTATTTTAAAAACTCCGCCTGTATACTTTTAGGCGCAGGCCACCGTACATTAAAATCCAGAAAACAGGAGACTTGGAGAATTTTCTATGAATTTATACGCCGTAGCGCCACTTTCAGCTTACTATCTGCTATCTATGCTATCCTGGTACATCAGAAATGAAATCGCAGAAAGAATCATGCCCTGTGGGATACCGCAATGTCACACAGCTACTACTACTACCTTATGCTTTCCTGGTACATCGTTATTCATAAATAAACGAAACTTGATTTTCAATTCCCGTTGTCATTAGTAATAGGGTGTGTGCGGTGACACCTATTGCTTTATGCTACCCTGCTACATCATAACTAAAGGGACCCGGCTGAGAAACTGGCTGGTGGTCACAGCACATGTTAAACTTATAACACCCCTCGTTTATGTCGGAAGTAAAAACGGCTTGGCTGTCTAAGGGTTAATCATAAATGAGAGAGTTATTAAATTGAGTCCTATCTCCACAGATAGGCCCTAACGTGTCAATCGGCGCGGGCGTCCAGGTGCAGGCCGGAGTCCGGATCAAGGAGTCCATCATTCTGAACAACGCGACGATCCACGAGCACGCGCTGGTTATGTACTCTGTCGGTGAGTGGGGGTTTATTATGTTTATGTATGGCTTATACAGGATGTTGAAAAAGTGGTTAGTAGTAAGCCGGGGTGAGGCTGAGGGTGTTAACAAAAGTAAATCAGAATGTATTTTTTTTCAGCTTGCTATACCCACCCTTTAACAGCCTATAGATCCTAGATGTGTAGCGCTATAAATCCTGTATTTAAGTTAATGATTATACATAAAAATCTTGTGTACCTTTTGACAAATTATCTGTGTTTGTGCCACTCACAAATAAAGTGATCCGTGTAAGCCTAGTGTGAGTTTTGGCAGTGAACGTCGACTATTATAGTAACCGATTCCTCACGTACAAGACAGCGCCCCTAGCGGTAACAGCCATGAAACAATTCTAGTAAATATTATACATGGATTTGTAAATGAAAAAACAAAGTTCGTCGCTTAAGTAAATTATCAAAACTCACACTAAGCATACCTACTATTAGAACAACATAAGAAGTTTAGTTGCATTTGCAAAGTAATTGAACAATATTTAGCACTGTAATGCCAAAGTTAATATTGGGTACCGTCCGGTGGTATGATACTTTTAATTTGCTAATTCGATCTGTTGTCAAATACTTAGCATAATGTTGATGTTAGCACTAGAATTTAGTGTATCGGTCACCAGTCTAGTGTTTGCTTGATTTTGTTTATCAACTCATAATCCACTTAAAATGATTAGGCCTAATTTCACACCATTCGGTTAGGTTAAAAATACCTCGGTTTGGTTACATTTTGGACCGTTAAAGTTAGTGAGTGTCCCACCATGCTAAATCACGGGGTTAACTCCCTTGATCGGGTGATAAACTTGATTGCTGCTGTGGGGTTCCGCTAAGACTTGGTTAAGACCGGTAACCAGGCAACGGGTTGTTTACTTGTCACTCATTCTGTCAAGATTCAAGATGGAAAAATGAACAGAGCCTTTGATAAACAATATACGAACTAGATGTTGTGTGACATAAAAAATGAAGCGAAATACTCTCTGGGTTTTATATAATGTCAAACCGAGATAAAAGTTTTAATTTAATGTTCTAACCTAACTTGGAACCGCAATATAGAAACACAAATTGATGGCCCTACCTGGAAATCGAACCCGGGATCCCTGGGTGATGGAGCTGAGCTTCTACCACTAGACCACAGAAGTAGATATAAGAAGTTAAACCTAATGACTTAATGAGAACTATTGAATTAAGTGAAAAATCTTCAAACAAAATATTTTAAAATAAGACCTTACTTAGAAATTGAGGTGTTATTTGTTGAGTCCTTTCTTTTGCACTGACACTCCATCTAGTTCGTTGTATTGTTTTTCAAAGGGCATGGCGTAATGATATTATTTTCAATGACGGATGTCAAAAAACAACCTCGATAGAAATAGTAACCATGGCAACCTCAAAACCAAAAAGTTTGGTTGATGGCACTGGAGTTTCTTACCCCCGTTCTACTCCTAGAATATAAAAGAACCCATTTTCCCGAATAAAGAGTAGTATAGTTGACTTTCGTTAAAAATATTTTTGACTGACGTAAAGAGTCAAAATTGGTGTGTTTCAAAGTCAATTTGAATTGAACCTTGTTAACAATAATTTTCTCTTTTATTAAGATAACTAATGTTTTCTTTAATGGTGCTAAATAAAAAGTATTCTATTCTATTCTAACTATGGTATGGCATGTGGTGTTGTACTTATATTCTCTGTAAGCTAGTTAACCTTTTGCTTTCAAAATGAATAACCATTCTTGTATGAATGGACAACATTTCAAAAAACTAATGCTGCTATAAATCGAAAACCCTTTCGAGATTTAGCTCTAAAGGCCACAAAAAAAAAGTTTTTGTATTTTTTGGATGTATCATTTTCGAGAAAATCATAAAATAGTAAAAAAGTGCTGATGACGTCATGCTTCAGGTGCGATGCATTTTGATGATCAAAGCCTATAGATTTTAAAAAAAAAAAGTAACTGTCTCTATCATTTTTGACTGACGTTGACGTTTTATCGTGACGTTGTTGTTTATTTGGGCCATTTTCATAAATTCTGTTCTGACACTTTATGACTATTTTTTTATTTACAATATAAAATTGATTAGTACTTATTAAGAGATGACCTCTATATAATATGTCCCAGGGCATGCCACCGCCTACACAGCTGAAAAATGCTTCTGCTTATTTTTTTACATGATAAGTATTGTCATTTGAAAATGACCCATTTGTCACTTGTCAGTGTCATTTATGTTTTTTTTCGAGACTAAGGGAATAGACAAAAAAAAAATTGAGCCTAATATTTGTCGTCACTTTCGGTTTTAAAATAATTAACTTTAAAGTTAAAAATAACATGCAAAAATTAATGTACATACAAAATAAAAAAATACGGGTCCTCTTATTTTTTATAAACTTTCCGAATAGCTAATAAAAATATAGGGTAAAGAAAATGAAATGTTGTCCATTTAGAATATAGTCTATGATTTTGATGGATAACATTATTCTATGGTTATGATGGATATCTATGGTTTGGTTTCTAAATTAGAATTTTAGCAATAATAACATCTTTCCTCCTCAACAGTGGGTCAAGACGCCACGGTGGGTCCGTGGGCGCGCGTGGAGGGCACCCCGTCCGACCCCGACCCCGACAAGCCGTTCGCCAAGATGGACAACACGCCGCTCTTCAACGCCGACGGGCGGCTCAACCCCTCCATTACTATACTTGGTCAGTTATATGTGTTCTATTATACAGGATGTTGCAAAAAGGTATACTAAGCCGAAATCTTGAAATTCTGATTTCATTTTCGTACTTAGATAACAGAATGCCTTTGGTATTGCCTTTTTGCAACACCCTGTATAGTGTATAGTCTAGTTTTTAACAAACGAGTATAGAGTATGTTTTCTCTCTCGCACGTTTCCGATATTGACAGAGATGGGTCATTGTTAGAACCAATAGCAAGGCAGTAAAACAATTTCAGTACTCGTTCGTTAAAAATTTACTATAGTTTCTGTAATAGACTATAATAAGATGGACAACACGCCGCTCTTCAACGCCTACGGGCGGCTCAACCCCTCCATTACTATACTAGTGTATTAACAGTATTATATTGCTATTGGATAAGTAAATCAGTCGGTCCTCGGCCGCGCCTCCGCCTAAGAGTCGAACTGAAACAAGAAAACATAGGGAAGGCGCGCTTCTTTGTCGCCGCCGCAACGCCACCTCGACTCTTTTGCAGTGAGTAAAGGGCGGCTCTCTCGAATGGAATCTTTGCGCACATCATCAAGGTCCAAACTCCTTTCAAAACCTTTTACCACCACTATGGTCCAGTGCAGATTTTTGAATTCACACATCTAGATGTTCTAAATCTAGGTAGGCTGTCTAGTTCTTACTCGTTGAATAGACAGTCAGCGCGGGCCGGAGTTACCTATACCAGTATGAGTTTTTAAGATGATTTATTCATTTAATACATTTTGTTACAGGTGCCGGCGTGAGCGTGCCTGCCGAGACGATCCTGCTCAATTCGATAGTCCTGCCGCACAAACAGCTGACACGGAGCTTCAAGCACGAGATCATTTTATAGTACCTTCCAGATTTAGTCGTATAGCCCAGTAACACTTTTAGGCTGAATATTTAAAAAACTAGAAGAACCTTTCGATGAAAACGTATTATGAAAAGGAGTTTCTCATTTTGTCATTTTTTTAGGTCTAGCATGCGCGTGGTAAATAGTGCCACAGAGAGTCAATATAAATGTGCGCTATGCAGCCTTTCAAGAAGAATATTGATGTATTTTCGTTTTGATTACCTTTTTTATTTTTGTGTCACAAATGAATTCAATAACTTTGTTCCTTCTTTCCTGTGAATCCAATGCAAGCTATAACGAATTAATAAGATTATTTTTGTACTATTCACTTGTATAAAAACATGTATAAGATTTGATCGAAAACAAAAACACAATGAAATATATTTATATCGTTTGTTCAGCCTGAGATACGTTCTTTACTACGACTAATAAGTATCGTATGAATGTAAAAATATTAAAATGGTATAAGCCAGTTTCCGGATGGCTTCTCAAAGTAAACCATGAATGGGTAATTGATTAACCTTTTGGGAGCAAGCTGTAAATAAGCCAAAGTGATTTGTATATAAGTTTTCAATAAGACAATAATAGGACTAACGCACAAAGCTGCATTGTTCTTTGTTTTAGAAATATTTATTTTTTCATTAATATTACTTACTTACATTATTTTGCGCATGTACCTATTCTCTTGTAAAAATAAAATACATGGTATAATATGGATTTTATTTGATAAATAAATTTTAAATTTCATATAATTTATGCCTTTTATTGTAACAAAAACTTGTGTTTATAGCGGCAGGATGTCCAGTGTAAGTTTTTCTTAAGCTGCGTACAGACCGGCCAAACGAACGCCAACGAACGGGTTTCGTTGACCTTCGTTGCTGCAATCTGCCCTGTATAATGTATGATAAATATCCATCGTTGGTCGGTCGTTGGCCGTTCGTTGGGCCGGTCTGTACGCAGCTTTAAGCGAACGAGCAGTAACAGAAACTTTAGGTTTTCGGTAATCCCGATCTGTTACCCTATAAAATCCACCCTAGGATAACCACCCTTAAAAAACGTATTGGTGATTTTTCTACGGAAATACATCGGAATAAACGAATTTCGGGACATAATACAGACATACGCTGAACACAAGCCTCGGCTGGGAGTCTAACAGGGACGCCCAATTTTCTAGTCTAGCCATTCGGTCTTCTGGTAAAGTAGAGTAGGTAGTGTAGGTAAATACCTACTTTAGGTAGGAAAGAAAAACCGCCTTCAAAAAACCACTAAAATGTAAGAAATAATTTAAGGTTTACACAAATTCTACTCGTATGTGCCATATTTCTTCAGATTACTTTGTCACCGCACCAACTTCAAAAAAGAACAGTTCCTGCTTAGGTATATTTGTACTGTCACATACGAGTAGAATTTGTGTAAACCTTAAATTATTTCTTACATTTTAGTGGTTTTTTGAAGGCGGTTTTTTTATTTTTTTAATTATTATTTTATTTTATAGTTTTTAGTTTATTTGCAATAATTTTCAATCAAAAGTAAGGTGGAAATGATACCAAAAAGTCCTACAAATCAATACGAATCATTCAAGCCTAAACACGAAGTAGTTGCTATATACCGTTGAGGAGTTCCCCTGACTGCCTTCCGTTTCCATCATCAGATCAGCTCAAGGTCACCATCATATTTTTTTGTTATAAGAACTATATTTACGTTCTTAATTTCATTAGAATCGGTTAATATGTGCCCAAAATGGAAATTCATACCCTGTTTTTACCCCTTTACCCACCCTTGGGGGTGAACTAAAATTCTGAAAAAAAATGGGACCACCTGGGAGCTCAATGCAATACAACAAAAAAAGAATTTTCAAAATCGGTCCATAAACGGCGGAGTAATCGGTGAACATACATAAAAAATATATAAAAAAAAAGATCCCGACGAATTGAGAACCTCCTCCTTTTTTTGAAGTCGGTTAAAAATTGTAAAGCACCTAAATATAATACCTACCTACCTACCTAGCCTAGCCTACCTATGTACATAACATAGTAGAAATTTAAATAACTTCCATAGCAGGTACCTACTACCTACTCGTAGGTATAAAACCATAGAATAACAAACTTACTTGTAATGATAAAACCTATTGATTTGATGTGATTGAGTCATAAAATTCTCGGCGTGTTTTTCTTTAATTCATATTTTGCTACTACGTACCTAGGTGCCTACGCAAGTATAAGTGATATAAGTCTACCTACCTAGGTAGGTACTAACTATCTACTTAAAATTTAACGAGCTACCACTTTATTTTTGCTAAAGTTGCCAATAAGCACCACTGACCATAGGAATTAAAGCACCACTCTGTTCATTAGATTTCTGTTCGTTTGACCATTTACAATCAATTTTTTTTAAAATCCAATAATTTTTAAATTTAAAGAACGCATTGCTATTTCAATGTGTAAACTACCCTCCTATCTCCCTAAATAGGTCATTACTTACCTAGTAGTAAGACGGTAGCCTTAAAAAACCCACCATGCCCCAGTAGCTGTGCCACCTTTTATCAGTTTCGTTACAGGCTTCACACGAACCGGCCTATAAGTACTTTTACAGACAACAAAACTTAAACAAATAATTATGGCCAATAAACACGACCGATATTACTCAGTCTGCAAATTAAAAACCGTGTCAATTAACCGCATACTATAAACTTGACAAAAAATACAATCCATGAAGGCAAGCAAGAGAAACAATTCAATTAAGTATTCGTATCATATTATTATAGTCTTCAAATATTTACCAATATTCGCTTGTATCGCTATATGGATCTGTGAAGCTGGTTGTGTTGCAGTGTTGCCAGTGGCAGATAGTCAAATATAACACGAATCAGATCAAAAAGTAACATTTTCCCGAGAAAAGTAACATGACCTTTTTAAATATGGATATCGACACAATTCTTATTATGGTAGTTTATTATAGAAAAAGTAAAATAATTTAAAAATAATACTATCCGGTAAAATTTAAAAAAGTAAAAAACATACAGTCAATGTCAGTCAAAACTTATTTCCGTTGCAAACACGACTTGTTATTAAATTAGTGATTCCATAAAAACGTACTCATTTATTGAATTAAAATAATGAATGCAACATTTACTTAACAAATCACAACGTAAATTACAAAAAAAAAACAACGACAATCGATTTGCTGCTAGTCAGAGTCATACAGAACTTCGGTCGAGTGAACCTCACTCGACTCACTCGTTCGCACGCCAAGAAACCGGGATAGAAGATTGTGAAATGGGTTCCGCTCATCTGGCATAATCTTTATTGACCAAAACTCATTTCGCATAACTCGTATGGTCTAAACTTTTTTGGCCGAACCATCACTTTGCCAAGACTTATGTGGCATAAGGCTCGTTTCGTCTAAAACTCTTTAGGCACAATCTCTAAACACCTAAGTTTCGTTTGCTCAAATTTATGTTCGTCTACTATACCTATGTATAATCTTGTTTCTCCTAATGTTATCTTAAGGGTCGGCAATAGGCAATCGAGGGTTGGCATTGTCATAGAATTATGTAGTAAATGATGCTCTACAGCCTTGAAAAAAATCACACAGGTAGGCGAAGAGTCTAGCTAGGTGCTGAATCATTCGAATTTAAGTAAATGCTTATGGATAACTGTAAATTAATTACGAAAAACCAGTAAATCACACTCCCGTATTGTAACAACTGTGTCGTAATTATCAAGAATTTTCATATGATTCTTATCAAATTATAAAGATAAATGCTTGGACTAGGCGCTAAATAACTGGTTTTTTATTAAACACACACCTATTTTGTGTAAATTAATCCCAAACTTGAGCAATTTTTTTCCCTCAAATCTTCATACAAATATCTATGGCGGCTTTCTGTGTTATAAAATCATAAACACAAGCGACGTTTGACTCAGTCGGCCGGTGGCCTCCAAAGAAGGGTCACGTCGGTTTAGGCGGCACTGACAGCTCGCGATCTAATTGTGTACAGACACAAAATCACTGCACATTGGTTGTCATTGCACTTTTTCAACTTTTATGACACCAACATAATTTGATTTGAAATTGAGGAAGCATAATTCTTATACTATATTCAATAAATTAAATGATAATGTTTTTTATTAGTTAAGTCCATGGTACTTCTTGATTAAATTATAATTATTAATGCCTAACTAAAACTATAACTAATATAAAATTAAAATTAAACTAAAAAGAAGATGCTGGCCAGATCGCTGCCACTGTCGGGTAGGGTACCCAAGACGCTGGCCGCGTTACCCCGCTATATAGCGATGCTTAGCCTTTGTGATAGGTAAGTGCCAGCCCTAGGGTCCCTTGAGACTTCTATTAGTCTGCTGCTGATGTCTTTAAAAAGCTGACGTGCCTCCGGTCCCCACGGCCCTGGGATGAGGAGCAGGAATATAGTGAATGGATCTAAGTGATGACAATACGTAGGAAGATTAGGTTAGGATTCAAAAACACAGTCTCATGGTGCTGGTTGAGGCATGGTCTCGTGAGGATCTGATGAGGGTAGTAACACGGAGGTGACTGAATTTTATTTCAAAGATTTAATAGCTAAAACCATCGAGTTTGGGCGCGGTGGTAGCTCAGTCGGGTAAGCGCCCGCTTCTCACGCAAGAGATGCGGGTTCGAATCACGGCGCTGACATGTACCAATGAGTTCTTTTAACTTAAGTACAATGTATACCATCGCTCTAACGGTGAAGGAAAACATCGTGAGGAAACCTGCATATCTAGATTTAGCACATCTAGATATGTGAACCCACCAACCCGCAGTGGACCAGCGTGGTGGGAAATGGTTCAAGCTTAGGAAGGCAGTTTAGACCTTGGGGATATGCACAAAGGTTCCACTCGAGAGAGCCAGGTGCAGGTACTTACACCCCCACAGAGAATAGAATAGAAACGAGTTTGGGCTATTAAGTATGTTTTTCAAAGAGAGAGAGAAAGATATTTTAGGTTTCCTCTGGATTAGTTAGGTTTACTGGGTTTACTTCATTCGTAACGTAAAATTGTCAATGACGGAATTTCTTCTATAGACAGTAGCCACTAATAAAAACAACGATATATGGCGTGATTTGCAAAAGTACCTATCTTGTCAACCTGCCACGGGGTGACTTCGGTGGGTAACTCAGAATAATACTAATTATATGTTATTGCATCAATAATAAAAAAATCAAGAAAATATTCAAAGTTTCCATCCTCGCTTTTCACGCACACAAATCACAAACTCATGCCTTGTTCTAGGAGCAGGGTCTACCCTGGTGCATTTCCATGACCACTTTTCATTAGCGTCCCACCGGTTTCGATGCTTAGCGGAATAGCACCATTAACCATTATTATTCTGAGATATCATCACTTCTTATTCTGAGTTACCCAACATAAAATCACGCCATCTATTGAAATCATTTTTAAATTAGGATTTGTCTATGGTGTGGTCCCCAAATTTAAGGGTAAAAGCCAAATAATTATATTTTAACCTTTTTTATACCTATTATATTAAAAGACCTATTCAACGATACCCTACCTACACCATCAAAATAACCGGAAAAAATATCAGCCCCAATTTACTTGTATGGGAGAGGGAGTACCCCAATTTTTTTTGGGTACTCCTCATATCTATGCGAAATATCAGCTTGATATCTTTACCCGTTTCTGAGAAAAAGGGCAGTGACAGACAGTCAGTCAGACAGACGGACAACAAAGAGATCTTATAACGGTTGCTTTTTTCCTTTTGAGGTACGAAACTCTAAAAATATGAAAAAATATTATTCTGCCACCAAAAAATATACTTACAAACATACATACATACAATCAAAAAACATTACTCTCCTCCTTCGGCAGTCGGGTTAAAACAAGTGAGACTGATTCTGAACTTTTGTTCTACGAATTTTAAAAATTAACCAAAAAAAACCTTTATCATAGAAACTTTGTTGACACGTGACTTTTTACCATGGAAAACGAAATTTTTTTTTCGCGTTTTTGCAAAACTCGTAGAACTAAAGTTGTTCAGAATGACCCCTTGAGTCATCCCCTTTCGGCTTAGTATACCCTTAGTATAACTTATTATCTACACTTTAATACCTGTAGTTACCTTTCTACAAGTAAATAGGTACCACATTTGTTTAGAAATCTAATCGGGTTCCGAGTATGGAGAAAAGTGGCACCCCTATTAATTTCTACTCTTTCCTGGTGCTTACCAGTGTAATTAAAAATTAAACTTACCCTCAAATCACTAAGTACTTGAAAATAATTGTCAATAAAGTTGGCGAGTAAAAGTTTATCGACCCACTGTGCAAACTTACATGTGTGCGTGTCACTGCGTGTGCTGTGTGAAGAGCATTGAAAACCCAAATTTGGCGGGGCACGTCACCCTGTGCAGGCCCTTAATAAATAATATATTAAGTATGTAGTAAATGTACAAATTGTGGTATTTTTCTCCTACATCCCGAAAATCACGATATTGTATGATCAAAAAATCGAAAGTTAAAGACCAATATAATTATTACAAACCCCATGAGATCGAAACCTAAAAATAGGTGCGACGACGAGCAAAGCGAGGAGGAGCGTGTTAGGTGCACATGTTCATCAAAACCAAAGCGGAGCGCAGCGAAGCGGAGCGGAGCGTTTTCCAAACAGCGGAAACAATACAAGGCACCAGTTTGCGCTATGTAGGGAGACGCTCCGTCAAAGTTAAAGCCAAACGAATATTATTACTTTGTATTAACCTATGCCATAGCATTATTAGGCTATTCAAGATTTGGCAATACCATTATTAGGCTAAACAATGTTATGCGAAATAACTTTTTACTAAACGAGATTTATGCCATACGATTTTCGGCGTAACGAGACTTTGACCAAACGTTACTATGCAATACGAGATTAGGCAAATAAATCTTATGCCATAAAAGGTAGAACCTTGTGAAATACGCTCGACTCACGCAAGTGAGTGAATATGCGGCACAGCGAAGTTGAAAAATTTTCACACCGTTAGTCAATTCACAAAATCAAGTACAAGCCAAGGTAACAAACAAAAAAAAAATACAATTCTTGGAGGCGGTTCATTAATTATTTTTTTATTTCCTGGAAAATCTAAAAAGAACAACAGTAACATAAATATAACATATTGAGTCGTGTAACATGGAGGTAACACAAGAGGGTCAAAAGTAACGTAAAATGTTACTTTTGTAACATTCTGGCAACGCTGTTGTGTTGTGTGAAACGGCGGGAACCGTGGCTCTGACTCGTAGTCTAGAATAGCTGGCTGTAAGAGAAGCATCCATAGACGGTGCATTAAAAATAATTTAAAAAATAACAAAGTGCTTTGTTTTTAATATTGAGTGATAAATAGTTAAAAACTGACAAAGAAAAGTAAACGGAGAGAACTTTACTGATACCGGTGTTTTTAATAAAATTGTGGTCAAAATGAATATTTTTCTATCGAAGTTCAAGTGGCAGAATGGGACAAGAATCAATCAGTATTTGTTCGCGATTCTCAGTAAGTTTATATTGGTTTAGTTTTTATTATAATACTTCATACAAACTTAATCATGAGTGTTCTAAACTCTACCTACCTACTTCATTCATAATTTTCTATTTTAGAGAAACTACAGTCTCATTTTTAACATCACAGTACCGCTTATTTTTAGAAAAACAAAAGCATATTTTTTTCCTGATACATTACAACTACCTACCTATCTGTGTACAAAAGCTATATCTACAAGACTGCATTTTCATTTATGTAGCTTTTTAACTGTCAGGTTCTTTGCCTATCTATCTAGTGGAAGTTAACTATGTGGGTAGATGTTAGGCACAATAGATACCGATATGATATTTTTTGCATAAATCCCTGTGGCTAATTTAAATTTAAACGTAGTTCCTGAAGTGCCTAATTTCAATTTTATTCTGACCATTCGCGGATTTAAATTGGTTCGGCGCCTTTACCTTAGGGTGGGCTATTCAATTAGTCACAAAAACCTACTAATAATTTACCCATACATAATATGATAGCAATAACTGTATGTGCACTTATATGAATAAATACCAAACTGGCTAAACAAGATTCTGAAAATCTAAAATTTAAGAGTGGCATTTTATTATTGTTCGAGCTGCTGTACCTATGTAAGCTAGTTGTAAGGCCAGTAGACCTGTCATTCAGAAAAATAACATCACAGCTTGTATTTTTTTTTTATAAGTACTTAGTCAGGCACCTGCTATTGCTATTGCTGTTGATAATATTATAAAAATATTTTAACTGTAGAGGTATAATACTTACTTGCTAGGTATATGTGGGTACATTATGTTCACGACTCCTGACCGACTAACTGTATTGCCTGAAGGGGTTTTCAGGGGTTCCACTAATCGCTGCATATTTTGTACCCTATCGCCATTTTTGTATGAGTATGCACTTAGGTGCACATCTAGAATAAAGAGTAATTTATCCTAGTTATTTTTTGACGGCGAAATAACGTGCAGGTTACGTAAGTACGTAGGCTACGGCGGAACCCCGATTGAATAGGTGAGACTTCCTCTCATACCTGGCCTGTTTCTCTGCCTATCCCGAAGATAATGCTATTAGAATTAAGTTCGCCTATGTACAAATTTATTATGTGCAATAAATAATTTAATATTAAATAATAATATCCTGACAAACACGGAAACAAAGTATTAATTGCATTAAATTTACAATTTAATTGGATAATTCAAATTCAAGATAGTAACTTATTTCCGATTTTTTTAAAACCTGTTTTTGTTTTTTTGTAGACTAACTATATTACGATTATACTTAGGTCATATAGCTTTTTAGGACGAATAGCTTTTTTATTACATAATCGCTCCCCTGGTTAATCTTCAGTTTCACTGGTTAACCCTCAAGTTTATCTTCACATCACACCTACATTAGCCTACACCCCAATTATAGTAGCAAATTAGAAATTTAATCGTTTTCAAAGAGCAAAATAAAATTAAATGTAGAAAAGATAAAAACTAATTTAACAGCTGACTTAAATCTATTTTTAACAAACGAACCTAGTTAAAGGTTACCACTACAATTAATAGACATGATAAGATAGGTAGGTACGTACTAATACTTACCTACTTCGATGATTTTAGGCCATGCATAAGTGACAAGGAAAATTAACTAAATACTCGATAGAAGAGAATCGTGGAAAATATTGTGGTTTGTAAAGTATCATTAGATATTCATTAGAGAATCTCAGATAAAAAAACCTAAGTAGGTACTTACTTCATTCATTAATTGTTTTGTAAATAAACATTAATGAAGACAACATTATAACATTTATAATAATAATAGACGACCGAATGGCGTAGTGGTTAGTGACCCTGACTACTGAGCCGATGGTCCCGGGTTCGATTCCCGGCTGGGGCAGATATTTGTTCTCGGGTCTTGGATGTGCCCGTAAAATGGCAATAGGCCCGCCCCCTATTACATTGGGACTAACATAACACTCTGGCGAAAAGTGGGTGCAGCAATGCACCTCTGCCTACCCTGCAAGGGAGTACATTAGTACAAGGCGTGAGTGCGTGTGTATTTAAATATAAATGTCCTAAGTAGGTACGTATACATGTATATACAATATACATGGGTCAAAAAGGAGGGTTTTAGGTTATTTTGAAATTTCTAAAGAATATTGATAGTTTTGGGGCAGGCCTAAATTAGGCACCCAAATGTTGCCTGGAAGAGATTGCTATTCCAAAGGTATCTACATACGCATACAAATTATATTAAATGGTCCAAATTATATACGAAGCTAAGATACAGGATGTTACAAAAAAAAAACATTCTCCATCGATGCTTTCTTGGTCACTTGACTTTGTAGTTTTACCCCCTGAGTACCTAACCTCCTTACGGCTTACTACATGTAGGTATACTACATGTATAATACCACTTTTGTAACAGCTTGTAAGTAGAATGATGCAGTTCTTAACATTTTTTCTTGACGGTTAAAAGATGTGCGAACCTACACGATCATTAATTATTATGTTAACTTATACATAAGTTACTCAGTAAGAACGTGTAAGTATTGATTGTACTTAGCCATTTTTCAGTCCAATTTGTTCCTGTCGATTTTTTTTCAGCAATTCATCATTCATTACATAATAGGACTTCATTCATTAAGTATGACGAATTGGTGAAAAAATTTAATGCTCTTTCGACGTAAGTACCTACGTAGGTTAGGTACATATATAGGTATATTATGTACGTTTGACGTAAAACATAGTTAGTTATTATACTTATACTATTCTGAGGTGCGATCACAGGATTCGATACTATTTTCGTCATTTTTACAGCTTTGTTGTCACAGATGTCCGTTCAGAGATATATGACTTATAAGTTCCGATACTCGTCAGTTCATCTTACTGCTATTGGAGGCTGGACCACCCTCCAATAGCAGTAAGACTAACGTCGTTGGATAGGTCTTGTCAATAGGAATAACTTTTGGATTGACAGCTTTGTTGTCACAGTCTACCGTTCAGAGATATATGACATATAAGTTCCGATAGGGGGTTAATCAAATATTTTTTGGGAAGAAAAATAATAGCTCTGGCGTTTCTTTAATTATTTATTATTATAATTACACAATCTACACTATCAGACGAGATCTGGGCATATTGGATGACAATAACTGACGATAAAAACAAAAAGGCAGCGGTGGAGGCGTATTCTGCCTCCAATAGCAGTAAGATGAGCTGACGAGTATCGGAACTTATAAGTCATATATCTCTGAACGGACATCTGTGACAACAAAGCTGTCAAAGCAAAAGTTATTCCTATTGACAAGACCTATCCAACGACGTTAGTCTTACTGCTATTGGAGGGTGGTCCAGCCTCCAATAGCAGTAAGATGAACTGACGAGTATCGGAAGTTATAAGTCATATATCTCTGAACGGACAACTGTAACAACAAAACTGTCAAAGCAAAAGTTATTCCTATTGTCAAGACCTATCCAACGACGTTAGTCTTGCTGCTATTGGAGGGTGGTCCAGCCTCCAATAGCAGTAAGATGAACTGATGAGTATCGGAACTTATAAGTCATATATCTCTGAACGGACAACTGTGACAACAAAGCTGTCAAAGCAAAAGTTATTCCTATTGACAAGACCTATCCAACGATGTTAGTCTTACTGCTATTGGAGGGTGGTCCAGCCTCCAATAGCAGTAAGATGAACTGACGAGTATCGGAACTTATAAGTCATATATCTCTGAACGGACGACTGTGACAACAAAGCTGTCAAAGCAAAAGTTATTTCTATTGACAAGACCTATCCAACGACGTTAGTCTTACTGCTATTGGAGGGTGGTCCCAGCTCCCATATATTTTTGCCCATCCTCTTTTTAATTACATTTTGTACTAACTCACAGACGTATGACAGGCTACTAAATACGTTTAGCGTTTGGTGAAATTCCACCTAACGTGGAAAAAACAAATGTCACTTTTGGAACTAACAAATTTGCCTTACATTTTGACAGTGACAGTTGACGATACCCAACGTAAACGGAGGTTTCGAATCTTATAATCGCTGCACTGCAAATTGGTTGTGTAGTGTAGTTTCGAAAATAGTATCGAATCCTGTGATAGACGTACTGCATCTGGAAACCGCTCTTTCGAATGGAACATTAAAATTTGTGCATATCCTCTTATGGTGTAAAAGTCTAAATTGCCTTCCTAAGCATCCGCCATTTAGCGTTGGTAGATTCAAGCAGGTACCCTCAAGATGTTTTCCTTCACCGTAAGATCTGCGCCACACGAAACAAAGGCTTTCTTGTAAAAGTCATGAAAATCTACAGGTTGCAAAAGTGGCATGTGCCTACAATAAGCTGAAAGGGGTTGCTTCAGGAAGTTTTTGTTCTAAGCCTTACGGAAATTGGTAAAAAAATGCTCCCTATCCCATAATAAAAACAAAAAAGTGACTATAACCATTGCCATTGCTTCTATGGGGAAGATTTATTAATTTAAGGGAATTTTTAAAACGTCGTCGAACAAAAATTTACCAGATTTACCCCCTGTGTCACCTCATTTCGGCTTTTTTTTTTAAGATTTTATTATCACTCCACAGACTTTATGTCCGTGCCTTTTTGAGAGATCAATATATTGTGAGAGTTTGGTTGTTTTTTATCTTCATCTTTTTACCTCATTTCGGCTTAGGTACTTAACTGCTTACCACTTTTGAAACACTCTGTATAAATTAATATGACTACTAGTTGGCCGAAAAATATACTTTCTTATTGTTGATGGTCTATGGCATAGACTCTATGCTAATTTGCAAACAAGGCCAGACATAGTAAGTTCAAGGTCGTCTAGAGCTGTGATAGCATTCTTTGGATAGCACGAGTGAAATCTGCGGGAGCACGCCCAGTTTCTCACTTGACAAGGTAAACCTACCTAATGTCTGTTTTTTATCTCAGATACTTAGACAGATTTTGAACGGTTCACCAACAGTCGATTGTCCCGCGATTAAGTGACTTATCGTTCTATTGGCGGGACAATCGATATTGTTCGGAAACTGTGGATTTAGTATTAAGTATACTTTATGAGATAAAAAACAGACTATAAAAGCATGAACAAGTCCTATTCGTGTCTCTGGTATCGATGTTAAATTTATCATAGGTTCATTTAAAAAAGCTCTAAACCTCAATTCAAAGCTGTTACTGCAGGTTCTATTTCAAGAACATAATAATGTAGGTACTTATATACCTACTTAATTCGATTGCGTTTTCTTGCATAATATAGGTAATCCAGTAGGTAGTTATTTGTATGTGTCTATATTTACACCACGACGAAGTTTGTAATAAAAATAGGTATCGTTTCATTGGAATTTTAATCAGCTTTTTCAATCACTTCGTTGTTATAAAGTAGTATCAACTAAACATAAATGCGTACAAAAAATGCTGGGCAATATTTCACTATCGAGACACGAGTTGAGTTAGGTCATCCAATCAATCTTACCGTCCCTTACCCACCTATTGATAAAATTCGTTTATCCTCAACCTTAATTATAAATATTTTTTGATAAGATGAAAACGATCCCAAATCGATTATATTATGATATGAATATGACAGTCGGCAGTCCTTTATTTTTCTTAAAATTTACAAAATATTATCCTGATTTCCAGGCTCTTGTTTTTGTTAGCATAAATGTAGTAGAGTAGACTTAATTGATATTTTCCCATTTATTTTTATTTTTTAAGTTAACATAGGTACCTAAGATCTTTGTCTACGTATAAAATATTTCTTATTTTTATAAGAAATATTTCACGGATATTAACATTTGAACTGGCTTTCCTCTCATGAAAAATGTGGCGCTTTTACCCGTAGAAGCGCGAAGCTACCACCGCTCCACTATACTACACTTTAGAAACATCCTATATAGTGTATAATCTTACGTAAAATAAAAAAAACAAGTACGTAGCGACGCATACAAAACTTGTTTAGGTACTTCTGGAATTCCGCTAAACCCGATTCGATGGCAAGTTCAGTAACCGAGCTGTATTAGGAAAGGTTTTTTTTAAATAAAAACAAATGCTGAGCAATCAGCGCATTCGTACCTGACTGACCCTTTATGTTGTTGTTTGAGTTCACTCCCCTTGACTGTAGCATGGACTATATCAACAACTCATCAGCATGTAATGACCCAATGCTGCACATAGGCCGCTCCCAAAAAGCGCCCCAACACTCTGTCCTTGGCCTTCCTCATCCAGCCACTACCGGTTAACATGTCCAGGATAGTTGATCCTGTGCACCACTAACTAATCCTACTCCAATATGTTACCAATTATCCATCCTAACTAATATTATGAATGCGAAAGTAACTGTGTCTGACTGTCTTTCTGTCTGTCTGTCTGTTACTCTTTCATGCCAAAACTACTGAACGGATTTGAATGAAATTTGGTACACATACGGTCTAGACCCTGGGAAAGAACATAGGCTACTTTTTATCCCGGAATTCCCACGGGAAAACTTTTTAAGGCGAAGCGAAGCGCGCGGGAACAGCTAGTAAGTACATAAAGCTACCATTTTATTAACCAGTGCCTATCTCTCCAACAGTTACCATACCTCTCCTGAGCTTCGGCATGGTGCAAGGCTGGCTCTCCCCCATGATCACCGTGCTCAAGTCCCCCTCCTCCCCCGTCCCCTTCACCGCCGGGGATATCTCCTGGATGACGTCAGTGACGTATATCACGGCCATAGTGGTCGGGGCTCCCATGGGATACCTGACCGATCGGTATGGGAGGAAGTTTATGACGCTCGCGACTACTGCGTCGTTGATTGTGAGTTTTATTTTTATGTATTTGATAATATTGTACTCCTAGCTGAAATTCAACGATGGCGGCTAATCTCATTGAGACAAAAGTCACTGGGAGTCGATTGTAGTGCCCAAGTGTGTGCGCAGTGCACACTGCACAGGGGCTCTCTCTGTTCCATTACGGACGGCTTCCACGCGATGCTGCGCAAAAGAGCAGCATCCATGATGCAGCATTGTTTGCATCACATACTCATCCAGTATTTATTAACTGGAAAACAATAAAGCCAAGATATTGTGGTTTGACTCAAAGAAAGTAATTTTTTCCATAAAATTAAACGGCATTTTTTCTAAATCTTATCTTGTTTACTTACAATGTTGTTGAATGAGCCGTGGAAACTGAAAAATTTAATCAATTGGATTTGTTAAAAGTAGCTCTTTCAAATTAATTTTATGTCGTAAAATCTTGAGACTTTAGCCAGGTACCTACTCTGGTAGGTACAGTATCATAATCACTCTCGTAATCAATAAAAAGTTTGGACTTTGTAACGCTATTAAATCGTCTGTCGTTAAAATGAATTTTATTGCCAATCAGGCCATCCATCAAGAATTAAAATGATCTTTGGTCCAATGGAGTATATACTTAGATTCCCAGTGTTATACCTGGAACCTAACCTTTAATTCCCTTTTATAAAGGAAGTCTGAGTAACTATGAGTACACTTTATAGGTACTATAGGGCTGCTTAACTACTCATTCATTTCACATCAAAATTCCCATTATCTACTTATCCCCTGCAAATCCCTCCCCTTACCGACAAGAACTTTGCCTCCCAAGTAAACTCCAGATCCTCCACAGCTCTACTGGTCCATCAAGCTGTTTAGCCTCCGTCCCTGGGCGCTGGTTTTGGCGCGCGCCGTGGCCGGCGTGCCCTGCTCCGCGTGCTACATCGTGCTGCCCATCTACCTGAAGGAGATCAGCGACATCGACCTGAGAGGCTTCATGGGCTCGCTGCTTATTATGAACAGGTATGGGACCAATCCACCAGTTTTTATAGCTATCTTCTTTGTCATAAACTGCCTCTGTGGTCTAGTGGTAGATGACCCAGAGGTCCCGGGTTCGATTCCCGGGTGGGACCATCAATTTGTGTTTCTAAATTGTGGTTCTAAGTTTGGTTAGGACATAGAAGGCTGATCACCTGATGTCCGAAACAGTGAAACGATCCATGCTGTCGGATGGGCATGTAAAGCAGTCGGTCCTGCGCCTAGCTCTCTCCAGTCGTGTCGGTCAATCCGTCCCATTGGGCTATGAGAGTGATGGAACAGAGAGTGCTCCTGTGTACTGCGCACACACTTGGGCACTATAATCTACTCCTGCGTATCTAGGCTGATCTCAATTGAGATTGGCCGCCGTGGCCGATATTCGGCTAGGAGGACATTAGCATCATTATTAGCTTCTTTGTCAGCCAATAGCCAAAGAACGCCACGTGACGCTCTATCCTCAACTTTCGCCATAATGCAACTGCCAGCTGGTTTGAGGTCGATGAGAGGTTTTTAGGCACAGCGGACTGCAGTCCAGAAGAATCCTAATAGCCCTACAGCGCTATTAGGATTTTTTGGCGAAGGTGACAGGCTCAGCAGTCTCGCTCTTTAGAAGCCTTCCAAATCCAGCTCGTAAGCACCCCCTGGTGCATGTCGCGGTGGTCCCCGCGCCCTGGGCGCTGGTGCTGGCGGCCGGCGTGCCCTGCTCCGCGTGCTACATCGTGCTGCCCATCTACCTGAAGGAGATCAGCGACATCGACCTGCGCGGGTTTATGGGCTCATTGCTTATTATGAACAGGTATGGGACCAATCCGGCAGATTTTATAGCTATCTTCTTCGTCAGCCAATAGCCGTCCTCTTCTGGAATCAGGCTACACCCAAGGAATGCCATGTTACGCGCTCTATCCTCAACTTTCGCCATAATATCACTGCCAGCTGGTTTGATGTCAATGAAAGGTTTTCGGCACAGCGGAATATAGGTCTAGGATTCTTCGGCTCAGGCTTTTTCTTACCGCCAGCTAGCATCATATCAATCAAAGGTTTTCGGCTCAGATGCCTATACCATACCGCTGCACCTTAGAAACTGACATAATTTGTATGGATCTGAAGGATTTTGTGCAGATAAGCGGTGCTGCTTAAGGAATGTTGATAATTATGTCGGTAGTGGTGGTAAGACAGCTCGGCCAGGTTTCTTTGGCGTTTTTAATAGTTCTTACAGAGCTTTAGAAGAGAAGACGCATAATATATTCAGCTAGTAAGTAGTTACCCCCTGGTGCATGTGTGTGGTCCCCGCGGCCCTGGGGCTGGTGCCGGCGCCGCGTGCTACATCGTGCTGCCCATCTACCTGAAGGAGATCAGCGACATCGACCTGCGCGGGTTCATGGGCTCGCTGCTTATTATGAACAGGTTTGTTACCAACCCACCAAGTCATAGGCCTTTGTCATCCAGCCACTGCCAGCTAGTATCATATCAATCAAAGGTTTTCGGCTCAGATGCCTATAGCTGCCATACCGCCGCACCTTAGATACTGTCATAATTCTTATGGATCTGACAGATTTGGTACACATAAGCGATGCTGCTTAAGGAATGTTGATGTGTCGCTGGTGGTAAGACAGCTGACCAGGCTTCTTAGGATAGTTCTTATAGAGCTCCAGAAGCCATCCAAATCCAGCTAGTAAGTCCGCCCTGGTGCATGTCGCGGTGGTCCCCGCGGCCCTGGGGCTGGTGCCGGCGCCGCGTGCCGGCGTGCCTGCTCCGCGTGCTACATCGTGCTGCCCATCTATCTACCTGAAGGAGATTAGCGACATCGACCTGCGCGGGTTCATGGGCTCGCTGCTTATTATGAACAGGTTTGTTATCAAGCCATCTATTATTCTTCAAGCCATTGTCTACAGCTGAGGTGGCTTAACAATCGACGTATGCCACGGTCGACTCATCCAGCTGGATCAAAATGATTTGGATCAAAATTTCTGCATGGGCAGTTTAATAATAAGTAAGTTAGTCTGTGTCTGCTAGGCTATAAGCTAAGAAGAAAGTCCTCTATAGTTCGGAAAACCTATCTTCCATGCTTAAGAAGAAGCAGACTGGCTATTCTATCACGAACACAAACTCTATAGTAGAGTCTATAGGCGCCGACATATTAAGAGAATAATTCACCCGTAGTCAAGAAACTTGGCTTGCTTCAAGACGCTATAGAAGACGCACATAATTTTATTTCAGCCAGCCAGTACCCAATATGATAATAAATAAAAACGTGCGTTCATATAATATTTAATGTTCAAAAGATATACAAATCATCACGTGGCGGGACAACGTAACCTTTTCGGTGTTGTTGTGGCGGCAACCTGTTTTAACTTTGAGAATCCTTAAACTTGCTTTATGGATGACTCAGCCAAGGCAAACTGGGTTCGAGTTAATATACTTTGGCCAATTTATAGTATGATATAACTAGTTTGTTGATGTATGTTGTTAAGGGTGTGACTGTGGCCTTTGATATCAATACTTTTATGTGAGTTTAATGTGATATAAAATAACATCATAGTCAAGTTAATTGTTACATGTCTTTTAAGCCAACAAAGAGGCAATCAATGCGATAATACCTTATCAACAAATTATTAAAAATAGATAAGCTAAGAGAAACAGTTAGTGTAACGACTAGCACATGACTAAATTGAATAACTAATAAAAGACTCATCATCCGCAGTAAATGTGTATCAAAGAACATAAGTAGGTATATTATACTCCGCTAACATAAGGTGATGTTTATGGTGGCAATGACTTTGGCTATGACATTCTTCCGTAAAATTGGAGCATGCGACAAAAAAACCTGATCATTTTACGACGTGCACCAAGTAGGCTAGAAGATAAATACCACGGACCAAAACCGCAAAAGAATCATTAAATTAGGTATGCCAATGACACGGCTAACGTGGTTTTAATATATTTAATCGTAAAAATATGTAATTGTAACAATAAAGTCCATTACTATCGGTGTAATGTGTGTGTGAGCAGCTGTGGGTTCTGTGCCCTATCTTGAATATGTTGGTTACTTCATCAACAATGCGTTAGCAGTGCGTTAGTCAAGAGTTAGAATACCAACATAAGTTTTATTATGTTATTTAGCTTATCCGTTGGCGTATATTCATTAATGTTGTAGGTACTGAGGAGAAAGTAGGTAGAAGGTATTTTCATTGTTTTAAGAATCACAATAATATTAACTTCTAATAAGGCAACCGGAAATCTGAGACAGATAAGCGATGCTGCGATTATTGGTTACTATTGTGTCGGTTGTGGCTGGTTTGAGCTTGAGTTTGAGTTTTGAGCTTTCATAGGTATGTATACCTAAGCTGTCACTGGAGAAGTTTGCCGTCAAACCTCTTCAACCATCTCTTAACCCCTGGTATCTTCCGCAGGAACATCGGCTACCTGCTGAGCTACATCTGCTGCGACTTGCTCGACGCAACGCTGGTGCTGTGGATCGGGCTGCTGGTGCCCACGGTGACCTTCTTCGTCTTCCTCTTGATGCCTGAGACCCCTGAGTTCCTGGTTAAACAGGGGAAGATTGAGGTGAGATGGGATTTATAGTCTAGACATAACAGAGTTTCTTTTCATAATCATCATTCGGTCATCGTGACGAGCAGTTGGAGTAGTGGTTAGTAAATATCTATAAAATATTTATGTATGGAGATCTAGGGTAGGTAGGTTTGCGTAAATTTTGATACCTTCATTAAAACTGAATTTAAAAAATATTAAAATTATTATTATGTTGTGTCTTTACCATCACGGGACCATGGGGTCCCGGGCATTTGGAAGGCGTGCATGGGGCCGAAGCCAACACGTAGAGGCCCGTTTGACAACATTAATCTATATGAAATGTGACACCAACCGACGATTTTCCCTGTGTATACTATAGAGTAAACCCAAGGAAAATCCCCGGTTAGTGCAGGAATATTGTAGGATATGGAGAAAACTAATACAGGGTTATGGAAGGGGGTGCTAAATGGACTGTGGGTAACTGGGACTATGGCCCCTGCCTGACCTATATGTTTCACACACGGATAAAAAGGCAGGGGGTGACTCGCACACACAGTAAATGGGCCCCCCAAAACAGTCGCTAGCACATAACAGTGACGTAGCAACAAGGGGGCAACATGGCATGAGGTGCTAAGGATGGAGAGGTATTCCACGGCTCTCAGGACAATCGCGTGATCGGTCAAGATCCCTACAAGCACCTTACTGGGTAATACATCCTTCCTCGAGCATTGCTGCTCTAGCGGTACACCACTCAAGCCAGCCAATGAAGGCAAGCAGGAGGTGGGAGATCCTGATCCTCGTCAGTGTTCACTCTGGACAACCAATAAAGGCAAGCCAGAGATGAGGAACAGGGGTTCTCCCCGGCATCGGGTGGGTGGGGTCGCTAATGCCCAACAGCTCGCCACAAGCTGCCCTGCCGCATTATTATTATTATTATTATTCAGTTTTAATGAAGGTATCAAAATTTACGCATACCTACATTACCTACCCTAGATCTCCATACATAAATATTTTATAGACATTTATAAGACTATTATTGTGTTTCTTAGTAATTCATGTTTCCAAGTCTGTTTTGTACAAAAACAAAGCATTTGCGGTTTTAGCATAACTAAATAATAAGAAACAATCAATGGATGCGATTTTAGTGTTTTGTTTACAATTTATCCGGTATCAATAATAGACGTCTGTGGGTCAAAAATGCACTTTTAAAAACTAGCTTGACGAGTCGGAAAATGCAGTTTTGAATATAATTGGCTGATCGAATAGTAGACTTTCCGCAGGATGAAATTTTATCAGTGAACTCCCTGAACGCAGGTCCATGTAACCGAAATAGGTACTAAATAGCTTTCATCATCGGCCAAAAAACTTCTATCCCATACCTACTGCTTGGTCCCATAACAAAGTCATTTATTTATTTAAGTATACTTTTATTGCACAATTTGCAAAAGTAGATGTACAACCAGGTGGACTTAATGCTAAGAGCATTCTCTACCAGTCAACCTGCAGGAGGTTAAGGAGCAGAAAGTAGAAAAGTGCAAAAAAACACCAAAGTAAGTTAAGTTAAGTAAGTGTAGTTAGGTACCTGGTAGGTAAATTCACCGTCCTTCAGGAAGTTTATTGATGAAATTCCACCCTGTATGCCTACTCCACTGGAATGTTGTTGTAACTACTTACTTATATTTTTTGTTATGATGTCATTTTATAGGCAAGAAATAATTTGCTAGTTCCGTCCGCAAAACCACAACGATGTTGTAAAATTATCAAGTAGACAAAAATAAACTTTGATCTTGGGGAATCTTGGCCGTCGTGATTAACTTAACTATATAGGTAGTAGGTACAAAGCCTACTAATATTACTATAGCACTAGGTAATCTAGGTATCTGAAGCGTCCGTAGTCGAGTGGGCCTCAGTGATCGTAACTGATCGCTGAGGTTAAGCAACAACTGACACGGTCAGCCATTGGATGGGTGACCAATTTCAAGTGGTGCTTTTCTGGACGCTTCCGTGCTTCGGACGGCACGTTAAGCTGTGGGTCCCGGTCGCTGCTTCGGCAGCAGTCGTTAAGCCTAGTCAGAGGCCTTCGGGCGGCTTGAAAACATCTGACAGTCGGGTTGTCCACTTACCCGACAACTCTCTCAGCACAAGCTTGCTTGTGTTGGGGTCCACCAACCCGCACTTGGCCAGCGTGGTGGACTAGGCCTAAACCCTTCCTTAATTGGAAGGAGACCCGTGCCCCAGCAGTGGGGACGTAATGGGTCGTGATGAATCTATTAGGTATACGTATAAAAGTTTAGGCACTGTTCAACTCCGACTGAAGCTGCCCATAAGAGTCTAGGGGAGGGGGTGATTGTATAAGGCAAAGTATGGAGAGGTTAGGGATAGAAATGGAAGGGATGGGAACTGGGCTGATTTCACATTCGCGCCTATTCTATTCTTTTCTGAGGGGGGCGAAGCTCCTGCACCTACGTGGCTTTCTCGAGTAAAACCTTTATACATATCCCATTATTCCCATTCACATATCCCATTAATGTATTATTCCCTCATGTTCCAGGAAGCGAAGTCAGTGCTGGCCTGGCTGCGTGGTGTGCCGGCGACCGACCCCGCGCTGGAGAGAGACATCGACCAGGCGGTGAGGGTCGAGAAGAAGACGCAGGCCGATGACAAGACCGCTTGGGGTATCATTTGTAAGTCAAGTACATAGATAAAGAAAAGAAAACGCATAGCAAAAATAATGGTATTGTAAGCCGAAAAGGGGTTCACGAATGTTCAAAAGTTGCTGAACAAATCTTGTTCATAATGACGAGCTGAGTCATCCCGCTTCGGTTTAATAGGTATACCGGTATACCACTTTTGCAACAACCTGTAGAATATTCGCAGAAGACAATTTTAGGTCCCCTTGAAGGTGCGGGGTGAGGCGCAGGAGGTATTTCCATATCAAACTGAGATGCCATTATGATGATATTGATGCTGCTGAAGGATCTTCAATCTCCTACCAACAATTCAGCATCCCCTTTTACTCTTCCCATCACTTATGGATATACACTGGACCTTTGCTTTACTTTGTTTTCTTATTTATTGAGTTAAATGTGTGCAAGGACCGCCAACCTCTAACCCGCCACCTTTCCCCTTCCAGTGCGCGACCCAACAACCTTCAAAGCGTTCATCATAACCCTCGTCATCAAGATCACGCAGCAGTTCGACGGCTACCTCATCGTGCTCATCTACGCGTCCATGGTGTTCGAGAAGGCGTCAGAGTCCATCAGCCTGCAGCTCAGCCCCAACAAGCAGGTCATACTGATAGGCGTGGTGCAGCTTCTGGGGTCGGTAGCTGCTACGTGTATTGTGGAGAAGACTGGGAGAAAGGTATGTGTATTGGCACGGATTTGATACCGTAGTGAATTATTAGAACGCTTCCTTCTTGCAAACCACAGATAGGTATCTAGACTACAGGTAGCCCTGTAGAACCATAATTAGTTTTGCAGCTAAAAACGGATCGAAATGAACAATCGAATGTTCCCCATCAGTATGTAGGTACCCAATCGATAGACCTAACGATAGCTCATTTGCTGTAATACTACTGGCTACCAGCGATGCTATCGATAGTATTGACGCTGGAGTCTATCAGCCTGCAGCTCAGCCCCAACAAGCAGGTCATCCTGATAGGCGTGGTGCAGCTGCTCGGGTCGGTAGCTGCCACGTGCATTGTGGAGAAGACTGGGAGAAAGGTATGTGTATTGGCTAGGAGCTAGGACTTGTCACCGTGGTAAAAGGGTTAGTCGAGCTGAATAGCGTTGAATAGCCGAAAGATACAGTTGATAGTATTGCTGTTAAAAAGAAAGAAAATGTTTATTCAATTCAGCAAACTAAACTAAACTATAGATAGGCTGTATCGATAGGATATGGATAGTGGTTTGGACTATCGGGGAGCAACACTTATAATTAATTCTTACTTACCACTAATACAAAAATTCAAATTGTGGGATCAATTTATGAAACTTCATGTAACTGCATCAAACTGCATTTGGACACCAGAATCTGTGGTAACGGTAAATCTTATGCTAATGAAAAACTTCAGTCATTCATCTTCCTTTAAGTCGTTCCTATTACGTAAGTTACTCATAATTCATTGTATTGTTAATTTAATTTCTTTGTTCTTAAAACACGTAAGCTATGCTAATTGATTTAAAAACTATCTTTTCAAGGTTAGAACATTCGCGAAAAATAAATTATTTTTATTTTATGCAGCTGCTAGGTATTTTCATAACAAAGAAACTAGGTATTTAGTCCATGCTTTCCATGTGAAATTCCTTTATTCATCGCAAATCGTATATACCTAACATTTTCTGTCAATTTTCTGATGAACGTAAATTTTTTTATGGACTGGTGTACCAAAAATTGGCAACAGATAACCGATATTTATGAATGGGCGGCCTGTTTTAGCACCCCACCTCTGCCTCCAGCCCAGACCATTAGTAAAAGGCTTATGTTCAAATATGAAAAGAGCTGATCCTCAAATCACAGCAAACAACCCTGTTTCATTGATCTGAAAACACACCACTACAAACAAAATAATAATATGCGCAATAACTTACGTTAACAATATTTTCCTTGTATGTGTCTTGACTATCCAGTAAATTCCAGTATTTCTGATTCTTTTAGTTCTCGGTACGGTCTATCTATCTAGTTTCCTTATTGTTATCAATAACCATCTTCATTCATTCAAGTCTTTACCAATTTTGCGTGTTGATAGTAAGGACTTGACTTAATTTGATAGTCGAACCGTGACAAATTGCAATCAGAATCACAGGCAATGCCATTAAAACTGTACATAATTTGAATCAACCTGCATTATCGGGCCAACACTGGGTCTCTATGTGTGGGTAGGAAAATGGCGCTAAACTGTTTTCATTCACAAAATGTAGGTATTCATTCAACGTTAGAAGGAAGGAAAGAATAATGCAAAGTTGTATTTTATTTTCTGTTTGCAAAGTAGATTAATTCATACCAGAAATCTAACTAAATTAGTCCAGAAGAATGGTAGTTCAGAAAGGCTGCTGTAGCTTATACATTTTTGCAACTCCTTTCGTATGCTATCATAAATCATCATCAGAAAACAATCGTTACTGCTTAGAAGGGCCCCTTACATGGCTCTTGAAAGCATAATCTACTCCCATGGAGCCATCAGGCACCCTCAGAACAAAAGGGTCACATCTCACAAAGAACCCCTTTCATTCTGGGGATCCGTCGATCACCCAACGTAACTCAATCCCTACCCTACCAAATAACTTCCAACTGCACAAATAGCCCATTTTGTTCAGTTAGGCTAGCACGGGTCGCAATAAAATAGTTCTCCGTCGCGCTCGCTCTGAGGCTGCGTGATGTGATGTGAGTGAGCGCGATGCGAAACTTGTCTCACGTTTTAATTTGCGCTCCGTGCTAGCCGTTTTGGGGATCCGATCACCCAACCTAATCCAACCAAATCTCTTCCAGTTGCTCCTAGTCTCCACGTCGCTGGCCATGGGGGTCAGCATGGCTCTGCTCGGCAGCTGGTTCTACGTGACGTCGGTGGGCGGCTGGCTGCCGGGCTGGCTGCCCGTGCTGGCCATGTGTGCGTGTATCTTCGCAGACGCGGCTGGGTTCCAGCCTGTCTCGTATATTATTATCACGGATTTGTTCACTTTCCAGGTTAGTTGGATTGGGCGTAATAACTAATAACTGTACCAATATGACCAAACGGTAATAGAGTTGCTTGTTAAAAGTGAATGAAGAATTTTGCCTCTATCCACCCTTAAACAAACAACAAAACTAGCTAGTGGTTGGATGAGGAAGTTCGAGAACAATTCTATCGCGCTACATGGGAGAAGCCTAAGTCCAGCTGCCTTACAACCACCAACACATTATTAGCAGTTGACAATCCTAAAGCAGCCTGATGAAGGAATGCTAATCAGCGATAGTTGTACTGTAGCAGCAGTGGATGATCTTTAGCTTCTTAAACATTTTTTCACGAACAAAAAATCTATTCCAATCGGCCCATCTATTCCTCAAATGCTCAAGTTTTTCTTTATCAATCCCCAGCTCCGCGGCACCGTGTCATCCTTCGCGAACATCAGCGCAAAACTCAGCAACTTCGTGCAAATGAAGTGGTTCACGGCCGTCAGCGAGCTCATCGGCATCCACTGGACCTTCGCCTTCTTCTCTATAGTCAGCCTCTTCGCCTGCTTCTACTCTGTACTCTGTTTCCCAGAGACCAGACACAAGACTGTGGATGAAATCTACCAGAAGCTGTCGAAACGGAAAGAGGAAAAGACGGATTCTGTACCCTGACTGACTTGCTGAGCGATGACTCTGATTTGGTTTTTAAAATGGCGTTGACGCGATTTGATTCATTTGTGTTGGTGTGACCAGTGTGCTTTGGTGCGCTGTTTGACTGGCTCTGTCCCAGAGACCAATAGTAGCGTTGTAGTTCGGCGGTGTCAGCCAATCGCAGATCAGCATCAGCACTCAATGTCAGCTTAAGCGCTCTTGTGATTGGTTGGGGAGTTAAAAATCTATCAAAATGACAATAATACCGACTTGGATCGAGTTATTGGTGCTGTTAACAGGTTTTGACATTTAATATTGCTGCTATTTTTATGGAGAACTCTTAAACCGATACTAAAAACTTTTATTTATTTGCGGCTGTGTTGACTTAAAAATGTGATAAGATAGGTATAATCGAAAAAAACTTGGTTCTCTGTTCAAAGTACTTACATACTTACTAAATACATACCTAACTATTTTTAATCATTTAAAAAAATGCCTTTATAGTAAATTTGT
Organism: Plutella xylostella; assembly: GCF_932276165.1. Taxonomy (NCBI): domain Eukaryota; kingdom Metazoa; phylum Arthropoda; class Insecta; order Lepidoptera; family Plutellidae; genus Plutella; species Plutella xylostella. The sequence goes on along the minus strand of NC_064000.1, from coordinate 5,960,298 downwards.
GAATGTATATTTTTAATACTTTATTATAATTAGGATCTTTTCTGTTTGCCATAATTTAATGTTTACTTTATTAGTCATAGGTACTAGTTATAAAATAAGAATAAAGGTATAACCAGGTAAGTTTTGAGCCGAAATCAATGGTAAAACTAAGACTCTTACATAAAGGTCAGCAATGCTAGGAACTACAGGATGTTTCAAAACTGGTATAGTTAGCCGAAAGGGGATGACTAATGGGGTTATTCTAAACCACTTTCGTTCTAACTAGTTATGAATTTTGGAAAAAAAACAGTCACACGGTAAAAAAGCTACGTGAGCTATACCGTCTTTGTATTTTTAAACATTTTTTACCTCTAGAGACAGTACCTACTTAAGTACATTTTTTAAAATAAGAACTGAGTAGATTCAAGAATCTCATTTATCATTATTATTGTTAGGAAAGTTTGTTATATCCGTCCAGTAACATTGTGATAAGTACATAAGGTAACGATAATATAATAATACTTACTGTAACGAAATAAATAACTAGTTAGATATATATAAGTAAATACTTATTATACATCTATTTTTGTCTTTATTTAGTAGGTACACTCTTAGATAAGTTTAGAAGATCCCAAAAATTATTTTATTCTTTTGCCTGCAGGTAACGGGTACTTACTAGGTACAAACAATATTTTTAATAATACAAACCTCGTTAAATTAGTATAATATCTACATTATATGAATTTATAAGAAATTACAATTTATTATTATGTAGTCTGAGCCTATCTGAAACCTAGTTAAACATTGTGAGATATGGCGTTTCGACTTTCTCCGTGTTCGGCATCATAAGGGTCACAGTGACAGTTAAATAAAGTCCATTTTTCTCTCCACCTTTAATTTGCAAGGTGCGGGTGCCTATATAAATAGAGTGAGTCGCCCGCGCGCCTCAGTTGGTTTTTGATTTTTGAAGTGAACACTTCGGCAAAATGGCTCAATGTAGCCACGGTTCTCGTCGGCTTCGCTCCGACGGGGAAAAATATAATATTGAATTTGCGGAGTCCTCGCTGCCGGGAGCTGTAGCGTGATGCGGACCAGGCGGCGCGGGGCCTGCCGGCTGCTGCACACGCAGCCATTGCTGAGGATTTCGCAACGAAGGTTTGAGTTGATAAGCCGTGAGTAAAATGCTATTATTTACTGCTTTTAAAAGCTCAGCCACTGGTCATAATGCTCCGGGGCTTGGGGTTTTTATCCCACGCAGTAGGGTCCGATTCAATAGTCGTGGTGATGATTGATCACATATTCCGGTCCTACTAGTGGCGCTTGAGCTAGATACTTACATTAATGACCGCTTTAAGTAAAGCATATGTTAATTTTATACAGGAAAAAAATATAAAAATATATTTTTCTACCCTCAATTTCTAATATTTTTAGAAAACAGTTGATAAAAACTTTGCTATTACAATAATGCACTTGATTATAGCTTATGTAAGGCTTTACAAACAGGAGCTTTCCAGGACCGTCATAGGATTTTTTACAGGAAGCACGTGGCTCCGAGTTTCAGTATGTTGAGACATTGTGGCATGTGCGGCGAGTAATGTGATCCGCCGGTACCTACCCGCTGAGGGTAGGCAGGCCGATTCGGTGAAATTGAAGTTTCGTGTAACCTGCACCCGGCCCTATGCTCCTGCGCTGGCCGCCGTCTCGTGGCACCTGCATCGCAGCGTACACCCGGCCCTGCGCTCCTGCCCTGGCCACCGGTTCGTGCCACCTGCATCGCAGCATACACCCGGCCCTGTGCTTCTGCGCTGGACGCCGTCTCGTGCCACCTGCATCGCAGCGTAGACCCGGTCCTGGCCCTGGCCACCGGTACCACAGTACCTGCATCGCTGCATAGACCCAGCCATGTACTCCTGCCCTGGCGGCTGTGTTGTCCCACCTGCATCGCTGCGCACACCTGGCACTCCTGTTCTGGTTGCCAGATCCAAACGCCCCCTGTCTGGGAAGAGATTTTATGCTCAGCGGAACCGCCTGCACTATTGCTAGCACGGTCATCATCATCATCAGCCATCATTATGAGTGACTAAATTTAGAAGGTATCGAGTAACGTGCGCTATTCATCAGTGATTTTGGCATATGCAGACTAACGTTTACTGCCAAGGTTGGTCATGTTAGCCATACAAGGGCACACCAACGAAGCCTGAGTACCCACCTGCAGTCGCCGTAGCCGCATCGGCATGGATGACGACAAATCGGGTAACGTGCACCGCTTCTAAAAGTGTTATAGCACTTCAATTTGATGCCTCCGCTGAGGTAGGGTATTCTATTAAAGCAGCTTTCTTCTGAACTGCCCAAAGTGACCTGTAGACTGCTCCTGGGGATAGTTGTGCAATCAATTTTTTTATTTCGATGTCTCTGCTGAAGAAACTGTCTAATGCAGCTTTTGTTCTAAACTGCCTAAAGATCATTGGACTGCTCATGGGAATGGTGACGCACGGTAAGTACAGGAGCGTTACTCTATACTGATGAGAAACGAACGAACGAGAGCTGTCGTGCAATCGGCACGTTTAATACATACAAACAGATAGAGCGGCTCGCGCCGCAGTGCACTGAAAGTTCGTTTTTCGTCATATAAAGTGACCCCCCAGACACTATCTCAAGTGTCATGACACATCGGCAGATTCCAGCTTTGAGTCTTTTCTTTTCTCGGCTGTGAGCAAAGTGAATCCCACCGGCGAGTGTTCAACCTATAAGCACTGCGCTAATTCCTGATTTCGTGAAAGTCGCTGTTGCTATACCATACCGCTTCACAAGTTACCTACCGAATTTATTATGATCCTACTGTCGGGTGATCATGATCGGAGTGTCATCGCGGTTTCTGAGTGGAACCATATTAGCTGTCTTCCTTATGTCCCAGTGGAATGTGAGTGTGTATCCGAGCTCTTTGTTGAAAAATGCGTGAACCTCCTACGCAGGAGCTGTCTACTAGTTGTGTATCGAATAAATCGAGTAACGGTGCTCTTGCACGAGACGACTACCTTTTGGTAAAATTATAACTTCCACTATTCTGGGAACATGCATATACCTACTGTGTACTGTGTATCACATCACGTGTAGCCGCAGCCCTACTCAATGTACGGGGCTAGATAATAAACAATGGCAGTCGTCATTAAATTTCTATGAATTTCGAAGGTTATCATTTGGAGCACAATCCAAAGTGTGAAAGTACCTATTCATGCCTAAACGGCTTCTCTAATGAAAATGTATTTTTAATTCGATTCTGGCGCAAACGTTTCATAACTATTTTTCAACACTGTATCTGCTGAAACTAGCTTTTTTTTCGGGTAGTTGCTTTTTTTTCGGGTAGTTGCAAATAAACAAACAACATTACTTTATTAATTATTAATTGCTTTAATTGTATTATAATATATACATCAAAGTATTTTTAATCTTTTCCGATAATTAATATATACATTATCAGTGAAAAATTGTTTTCTGGCAATTATATGCAGTAATAGTACAACTGCACCTACCTGCTGGCATAGTACCTATCTATCAGATTATTTACATTGACAACTGTCACTATGGTCACCACACAAGAACTTTTGGAGCAGCAAAGAGACATGGAGAGAATGATTGGTACCAGGATGGATGAGTTTGAGAGGAAGCTGCAGTCCTCCAACACGCCTATGAAGCCAGAGCTGGAAGACCTATCCAGGGACTTCATCATTTTCAAGGACTCGGTAATGCCCATTCTTCGGCTGATGCATGAGCAGATAGCTGGCCTGGCAAGACACGTCGATGAAATGGATAGCCAGAGCCGTCACAATGCTCTCCTATTCACCGGCATCAAGGAGGAGAAAGAGGAGGACCCCGCGGCACTGGTATCACACACCATAGTCTCCAAGCTGGGCCTGACTGACTTCAACCATTCTGCGATCTCCCAGTGTGTCAGAATTGGTGGTGTTCTGGATCCTGTGAAGCCTAGGCCGATACTGGTGAGGTTTTCCAATCCATCGCTCAGGTCGCAAGTTTGGGATTCCAAGAAGCACCTCAAGGCCAGTCCCATCGTCATTCGCGAATTTCTGACGCGGACGCGGCAGCACATATTCATGCGGGCCCGTAAGCACTTCGGGATCAGAGCCTGCTGGACGAGAAACGGAGCAATATTTGTGCAACTCCCAGACAGTAGCCGAGTGAAGATTGTGTCCGAGCTGGAGTTAAACCAGCTGTGCAGCAAGCACCCGGCAGTGGCGCCCGCCGCCCCGGCCCACAAGCCGCCCGGCTCCAAGCCTGCCCCAAAGGCCGCTTCATCCAGAGCTGTGACTCCGACACAGTCATCGGCTCCCAAATCGTCAGGAGCGCAGCCCGCGCCCACTACCAGGAGTAAGGCCGCCGCTGCTCAGAAGGATAAGCGTTAATTGCAATAGCCTGCGGCTCCTTTTCATTTTCTGCACCATAATTCTTCGTATTGAAGGTATTTTAAGATATTTTGGCAATTATAACGGACCATTCTCGAATGTTTTAACTTTTTTTATCACAGTTTTTATGTTTTTCAACTTGTCAAGCTATTTTCCGAATGTCAAACGTCAAACCAAAGTGAATTTAAACTTCAAACCAAATGTACTTTTTAATCTGTGTATTCTGTCAATTTTTTGGTTGCGTTCAGAAACTTTATATAATAATATGTTAATCGTAATTCAACGTTACAAATTATTCGTTATTCTGAGCGTCAAGTCTGTATTTAATTTCCTTTTTTTTTTTTTTTGCCTTTTTGCCAGCAGGATCGTGCAGGTAGTCTTTATCTGTGCTTTTTGATAAGTTTTTTTTTGTTTGTTAGTGTATCGTTATATAAACTTAATTATTTATTTATTGTATTAGTTTATTTAAGTATATAGATATTTTGTTTATTATCATATTATTTTATACATGCCTAATAATGAGTCTGATGACGATTCATTCGTTTCAGCTAATTCGTCTGTTTCTTTTCTAAGCGCTGATAGTGATGGGCTATGTCTTAGTGACATCATAAACAACGAATTTTCCCCTATTGCCAAAAATTTTAATGTCTGCCATATCAATGCTCAAAGCATTCCCAAACACTACAATGAGCTCCTTAGCACCTTTGAATCAGGTATGGTGGACGCAATTTTAGTATCAGAGAGCTGGTTAGTACCCACTCTGTCCTCTCATGCGTATTGCCTCCCTGGCTATGTCCTGGTTCGCAACGACCGCGTGGGTAGATCGGGTGGTGGGGTGGCCATATACTTGAAGAGCGATATTCCTTTCTCCGTAATTGCCCAGTCCCCGACTTCTAGTAACGCCCCTGCGGAATACCTTTTTCTTGAGCTTAACCTTGGTGTCAAGGTTCTACTTGGAGTATGTTATTGCCCTCCAGGTAATGATTACTTTCTTTCGATTGAAATCGCCCTTGAAAATGTTATCTCTAACTACTCTCATCATATAATCATGGGTGATTTTAATACTGATTTACTTGTTCCTGATTCTCGCACCCGCAAATTACTTTCAGTTGTCGATTCAGTTAACCTCAAATTTCTACCGTTGTCGGCCACTCATCACTCTTCCACGACTGACACTCTAATCGACCTTATTCTTACTTCAGATGACTCTTTAGTAGCTCGCCACGGACAACATCTTGCTCCAGGTTTTTCCAAACATGATTTAATTTTCTGTTCGTATCGTTTACGAATTCCTAAGGCAAAGCCCGTGGTGCTACTTCAACGAAACTTCTCGAAGTTGGATGCTGAGAGGCTTAGATCCGACGCCATGCAAATTCAGTGGAGTGACATGCAGGACTTGCCCGATATCAATGACAAGGTTGCGTTTCTTTGCAGTAATGTCATAAAACTATTTGATACGCATGCTCCTGTACGTCCTGTTAAGCTGAAACATCGACCTACCCCGTGGATCAATGAAACCATCCGGAAGTTCATGGTTAGGAGAGATAGAGCTTTTCGCAGGTACAAGATATCGCGAACTGAGGAGAACTGGTCAGCTTGCAAGGTTGCCAGGAATCGGTGTAATCAGATGTGTAGGAACGCCAAACGCCGATATATCGCAGAGCAACTCGAATTATCTTCACCTGCAGGTACCTGGAAATTCCTCAGGTCTCTGGGCGTGGGCAAGCCTCTTAAACAAGATAACCAAATTCCTTTCGATATAAACACTCTCAATAATCACTTTACATCTTCGGTAACTCTTGACTCTTACACCAAAGATTTAACTTTAAATCTTATTCATAATATGCCCACTCCAGACATAGATTCTTTTATTTTCGCACCGGCATCAGCTGAAGAGATCAGAAAAATTATATTGTCTATTAAATCTAAGGCGGTTGGTCATGACAACATAGGGCGCATTATGGTGACCAATCTTCTTGACATCCTTCTCCCTGCTATCACCCACATCATAAATCATTCCCTTGACTCCGGTAATTTTCCTGATTTATGGCGTAAAGCCTACGTTATCCCTCTCCCCAAAATTTCCAATCCTTCATCTCTCAACCATTACCGTCCCATCTCGATTTTACCCTTCCTTTCCAAAGTCCTCGAGTCGATTGTTCACCGACAACTCACTGCGTTTCTCTGCAATGGTGGCTTACTTAATCCGTACCAGTCTGGTTTTCGTGCGGGGCATAGCACCACTACTGCATTGCTAAAAGTCACAGAAGACATAAGGTCTGGTATGGAGAATCGGATGATTACCGTGCTGGTCCTTATAGACTTCAGCAATGCCTTCAACGCCGTGGATCATGACCTTCTGCTAGCCGTCCTAGTAAAATCTCAGATCTCTCCTTCCGCTGTTAGCTGGTTCTCCTCTTATCTTCGGGGTCGCCAGCAGGCGATTCGAAGCTGCTCGGTATTATCCGACTGGTCCGATTTGTCTGCTGGCGTTCCTCAAGGCGGTATTCTCTCTCCTTTACTTTTTTCTATCTTTATTGATTTAGTATCTTCAAGTCTTCTCTGTTCCTACCATCTATATGCCGACGATCTGCAACTCTACTGTCAAGTTAAACCTGAAGACCTTGTGTCTGCCATTACTCAACTGAATGGGGACCTTAACAGTATCCTTGAATGGTCCAACCGTTTCGGTATTCTGGTAAATCCTGGGAAATGCCAGGCAATAATTGTCGGCAGCTCTCAACTAATCTCTAACCATGACCTTAATTCAGCCCCTCTGGTGTTCGACGGATGTAACATACCTTTTTCATCAACAGTTAAAGACCTCGGAGTGATTATTGACGAAAATTTAAGTTGGGTGCCACAGGTCAACAGTGTGTCTCGTCGGATTTTTGCTTCTCTGCATTCTCTTCTTCGACTTAAAAACTTTCTCCCTTACCAGACCAAACGTTCATTGGCAATGTCTCTGCTCTTGCCCATTTTAGATTACGCTGACGTGTGCTACTTGGACCTGACTGAAGCACTTCTTAATAAGCTGGAACGTTTGCAGAACACCTGCATCCGTTTCATTTTCGGTCTCCGTAAATACGATCATGTGTCAGGTTACCGCGCCAAGCTAAAATGGCTCCCTATTCGGGATAGACGGAATTTACGAATTCTTTGTCTTCTCTTTTCGATCCTTCATGAACCTAATTCTCCCTGTTACTTAAAATCAATGTTTAACTTTCTTTCCGATACCCATAACAAGCACCTCCGCTCTTCTCATAACCTTTTATTATCGTTACCCTTACATCGGTCTGGATTCATGCTAAATTCTTTCTCGGTCACGGCAGTGCGCCTATGGAATGATCTCCCTGAGTCAATCAGGAAAGCCCCCTCTCGACCGCTCTTCAAGTCAATGGTCCGTGCTCACTACCTCAGCAATTTAGAACAGATTAATTAGGCAGTCTATTCTTGTACCCCATGTTATTATATATATATATATATAATATATTTGTATATATTTATGATTTATATGTATTGTATAGTATTTTGGTATTAGTAGGTTTAGGGTCATATATATTATATATTTATTTACTTAGTTTTAGGGTTTAGGTATTATTTTTTTTTAGGAACTCCACAATCATAATTATGTTTTGATCTTTTTTTTTTTTCTCTTTTTTGCACACCCGTACTTTTTGATCCTCGTACCTCCTGCAGGTTGACTGGCAGAAAATGCTTTTAGCATTAAGTCCACCTAGTTGTACATTATTACGATTGTAAATTGTGCAATAAAGTATAAATAAATAAAAAAATAAATAAACTACTTAGACTGACTGGTTAAGATGCAGACGTGCCGTTTTCACAATTCCATTTTGAGTAATCCTCAACTGTTTTATGGATCTTTCAGTTAGTTGCGTAACTAGTTACCAAGTAAAAAATTATAATAATAATAATAATAAATTACTTGTGTCATGCTCGTACTCGCATCTCATTTAGGAGCTCTCTGGCCTCTAGCTGAAGGCTAGAACTGGTACCTATATATATCTACTAAGCTAGTACAGAGTTATAACCGGGCAGCGGTGACGTGGTAGCTGCTTGATTTATTAGAGTTTGCTGAAAACTTTCTAAATAAGTAATAATTATTAGTCATAATATTAACTCTTCGCAGTTCTTTCAGAATGCAATACCAGGTCGCTGAAGTAGGTAACCTTCCTTAGCTGGACAACAACAACAACAAGCCTTTTTGTTTTAAAGAATGTCACAGTTATTCGCAGTTCCACTGTCATATCGATGTCCAAGGACTTTTTCTTGGGTATAGCTAACTACCTAAGTTTACCTATAGATAGCCGCAAGCTATCTGCTGTTGGCGAACTGTCAGTTCTGATTGATAAGTCAGGCTCGAGGTGGCTCGTCCAACTGTCCATGTTCCCGCCACCATGATTGTTGCTTCCACAGATTAGAAAGTCTATGTTGGCTGTCGTTGCATCAGGTCTGATCAGGTACAACTAACATCTTTACGTACCATCTTTATTTAATCTGCTATTTTATTTTGTTTTATCTAGGTTGACTTAATGGTTTCAAAATCGAACCTACAACAATGTAAGAAGGTACCTACCTACGTACCTTTGAAGTTGCAACAAGGCGAAGCCTTAAGGTTTTGGCCGAGCCCTGCCCTTAGTGTTGACGAACATACCTAAAGGTGACCTTGTTAATGTTTTTCATATGAAGTACTGAACATTTTACTTATCCTGATGGCATGACTGATCATTTACTTACCCAGTTAAGACATGTTAGCCGGGTTTCATTTATCAACTATTATAATTGTTATTGTTCTGTTAATCAATCTTTATTAATTGATGTCATCTACCAAGGAATGCTGCCAGAGCTCATAATATTCACACATGATGATAGTAGCCCACAAAATCGGTGCAAAGGCTTATAAAATAACTTAATTTCCTTCCTAGTAGGACTGCACAGGAACTCGTTAACCGCCGAGTTAGTTAGAATACAAAATTAGAATGTGTGTTACTTGTCAATCTAGTATATGAATATAGTGACCTGCATCATGTTTTGAAAAACTGAATACTTAGTTATCCGCCAGCCTTCATCTAATCTTTTCCAGTAGCTGATGAGGCTGAGATATTTAGTAAAATTATCTTCCCTTCAAACACCACTCCTCGTTCCAAGGACTAGATGCCGCGCCAGGTGTTGCAGGCCGTGTCGTCGTACGGGGCTGACTGAGCAGGTCCTCGAGGCTCCAGGGTCGGGTGCTGCATTTCTGAGGTCAGTCCAGAATTACATACCCTAGTCAGCATGTGCTGACCTGAGCCCCAGCGGCCTGGATTGATATTCTACATTTTACAGCTTTTAAATATTGTTGCAAAGTATTTCACTGGTTCCATCCATTCGGCTAGTGTATGTTAAAAATATTGCCTTGACAATAACATGATTTTGATCAATAATTACTTATATTCGAAGAGGCACTGTGTGGTATCCATATGTATAAATACCTACCTATATGTATAGGTACATACCTTCCATAACTTTCTGACAAGTCAGGAATAATAAGGAAGTACTTAAGTCTTATGTATACTTATACCTTTCTTTTTAGTATATCTATTACCTAGAAATCTATGCATTATAAATGTATAGATTCAAATATTTATCAACTGAGGCGCGCGGGCGACTCACTCTATTTATATAGGCACCCGCACCTTGCAAATTAAAGGTGGAGAGAAAAATGGACTTTATTTAACTGTCACTGTGACCCTTATGATGCCGAACACGGAGAAAGTCGAAACGCCATATCTCACAATGTTTAACTAGGTTTCAGATAGGCTAGATACATAATATGTCATTTTTATTTCAGGAAAAATGCGTCTATTAATTTGTTTTAGGTACTTAACTGACAGTAAATGTGGTCTCCTATATTTTTCTATGAGTGTGTTATGAACCTAAATTATAAAATTAATGATACATTACTCAATAGTGAGTTGGAAGTACTTACGTAAATAATTATTGAAACTAGACATTTGTTATTTTATTGATTATTTTAAATATTATTTTATCGATGATTATAATTTGTAATTTAATTAAATTTTATCTTTATGCATCTAAACATGTTTTTTTTCATATATAAGTACATACACTGTATGTGTCATCGGTCTATGGTTTAATTGGTTTTACTAGTTAAAAAAACCGATGGCAACACTTTCATATCCTACTAGCTGTTACCCCGAGAGTCTCGCTTCGTCTTAACATGTTTCCCGTTTCTTTCCCAGAGTCAGAGTCTAGACCCTCTGTATACCAAATTTCATTCTAATCCGTTTAGTAGTTTTGGCGTGAAAGCGTAACAGACAGACAGACAGACAGACACAGTTACTTTCGCATTTATAATATTAGTTAGGATTAGGATGGAAACTATTTACCAAAAAAGTTGCTAGGTATCGTCGATCTTTTTAGTAAGTACTTAAGTATTTTTGTAGAAAGCTCACAATTAATGTGTATCAAGTATATTTAGTATTTACAAGGAATTCTTTGGTAATTAAGTACCTGCAATATAATTCAATAAGTATTTAAAAAACTGAACCCATTCATAATTATATTTTATCGTAAATCCAAAAAACGTTACAAACATCATTGAGAACCTCCTCGATTAATATGATTTCAATTTATTATTATTATTTATATAAACAATTAATTTACAAAATTACGTAAGTACATATAAATCACATCACAAAAATCACATTGGATCGCCGTTCTTTTTGTGCAGCGCCTTAATTCAAAAGATTAGTTGTAGCTGCTTTGTGAAAAACGCAGCTATTACATTACATTAAGGTACAACTACGTGACCATAAGGTTACATTTAAATACATTGTTTCAGGTAACACAGGAAAAAATATACTTTTAGGCATTATGGGACTAGAGATAGGTGAGGGATATAAAATATTTTTAACGCTTTTTGTTTTTTTTTTATTTTAGGTACTATGTGGGTTTTCACGTTTTATTTAAGTACTTACATATATTGTTTTAACACCTACTACTTATAGTGCAAAAATATGGTATATAAGGGTTGGTTTATAACAAGAAAGTTATTATGCATTGAACATTTGGCATTAAAAAATATACTTACTTATATCTTAATAACTTTGGGGTTTTGGACAAAGAAGAAACATATTGCATTACATTGTATACATATGACACCAAAAAATATTGTCGGTTCATGTGCAAAACATCCTGTATTTATGAAAAATAACCTGTTAACTATCTATTGTATTCTTCAAAAAACATCCTTGTACAGGAGAGCGACCCTGCGGTAGTCCCTGATATAGCATTAAGTAGTTAATACTTAAGTAAGTACTGTTATATATATAAAGAAATAACTAAAATACTGAAATATAAGTGTTTCAAATAAGTTACAGGAAATACAATAATAATTAAGTAACTCGTATCAATATAATATATTATGTTAGATGTTCACTGCATGTGTGTTTGATTAGGAGGGTTCTACCTTTTTTGGCATAAGATTTATTTGCCTAATCTCGTATTGCATAGTAACGTTTGGTCAAAGTCTCGTTACGCCGAAAATCGTATGGCATAAATCTCGTTTAGTAAAAAGTTATTTCGCATAACATTGTTTAGCCTAATAATGGTATGGCCAAATCTTGAATAGCCTAATAATGCTATGGCATAGGTTATTAGGTTTATACAAAGTAATAATATTCGTTTGGCTTTAACTTTGACGGAGCGTCTCCCTACATAGCGCAAACTGGTGCCTTGTATTGTTTCCGCTGTTTGGAAAACGCTCCGCTCCGCTTCGCTGCGCTCCGCTTTGGTTTTGATGAACATGTGCACCTAACACGCTCCTCCTCGCTTTGCTCGTCGTCGCACCTATTTTTAGGTTTCGATCTCATGGGGTTTGTAATAATTATATTGGTCGTTAACTTTCGATTTTTTGATCATACAATATCGTGATTTTCGGGATGTAGGAGAAAAATACCACAATTTGTACATTTACTACATACTTGATATATTATTTATCAAGATAACATTACGAGAAACAAGATTATACATAGGTATAGACGAACATAAATTTGAGCAAACGAAACTTAGGTGTTTAAAGATTGTGCCTAAAGAGTTTTAGACGAAACGAGCCTTATGCCACATAAGTCATGGCAAAGTGATGGTTCGGCCAAAAAAGTTTAGACCATACGAGTTATGCGAAATGAGTTTTGGTCAATAAAGATTATGCGAGATGAGCGGAACCCGATTAGGAGGCTTTAAATTAGGTGCAATTCTGAAGGTACTTTACCCACATTCTTTTTGCCTTCAGTATCGTCCTCATTACATTATATTATAATATCATGTAAGTAGGTACTTGAGTTATCTTGACGGTGATTAAAAACTGTCAACTATCTGTTACTGTGCACACCTTCAGTCATTGTCAAGGTTTTATATCTATATACTTATTTATTACTCATCCATATGTAAATTGTAAACATACATGGATCTGTAAAAATAAGTCAACTTTTAAATTATTTCTATATCTAACTCTACTGTACTCGTATCCCAGTTACACAACTCAGTAAAATGTACCTATCTATATGTATTTTATAAAATACAGCAAATGCCTGGTTAAGAAAGTTAATTTTTCCTTGAAAACCAACAAATGACATATACAATTTATGGATTTGACAGCTGTCATAGGGTTCTTGCTATATTTTACAAAGTAAGTGTGAACTTAGTCCTACAGTGCTGCATATGACTCAAGTTTCGCTGAACTTGATGCGCTGGGGGTTAAATATAACCACATACTTAGTTATAACTAACTAGGTAGTCGGTATTCTTTATCTCTTTTGTTAAATGTAACCACGATTAACACGTGCACAATACATCCCACCATTTGACTGCACGCATCCAGTTTAGTCAAATAAATTCAGTACATATAGATCCTATTGTATTTATTAGGTACGAGTAGCTGTATGATTCATAGCGGAGTGGGGTATATGGTATTACTAATTTAGTTTAGTTAGTACGAATTTAACTATTTGCTATTGACCCTTTATTCCACCTTTGTAAAGCTGATTGATCTCTCAAGCACGCACGAGTCTCACGAGCAATGTAAAAGTCCAAGTTTGTGGTGACATAGAAACAAGTTACTCCTAAACGGAAAAAGTACTTCATCTGCTACATTGAATCATTTTACAACGCATCATAACCATAATATAATATAATAATAGATTGATCATAATATAATACTTAGATCGATATTAACAACAAAAAACTTACTTAATTACTTAAATATTTTTTTTCAAATTTTAATATAAAAGTTTTTTTTTGTTGTTTGGGGTTGGAAATTTGTGAAATTTTTGGATCTTTTTCAGTGCTCGTGAGGTCGTGAGTGTAGTGTATTACCGCCACCGACGTCGCACCGCATGCCGCATGCGCAAGCCTCCTCCGAATCAACTGTTATTTTTTCTTCATTTGTTTTTTGTTTACATCCAAGCACGGGGTGAGCGGATGTTTGAATGTTTCTTTAGCAACAGTTTGTGAACGCGCACTGGCGAAGCACGACGCGCGCGCTTGACAACTCGCATTCCGACGAAACACCACGACTCGTTCGATTTTTGAATTAAAACTAAATTATAGAACAAAATAGGATTGATAATTTAAAAATAACTTAATAGACCTCCTTGGACGCAGTGCGGGTTGCTTCCGGCCAGTTGTAAATCTGTGATATTTTATTTTTAAGAGTGTGTGTGTTTTTTAAGTGTTGTGCGTTTATTTAATTTAAACTGCAAGCCAAGATACAAGTGAAAGTGATTTCCTGATATTGAAACAGCTGGAAGTGGATAAGTTGTAAGTATTTTTTTAAATAAGTACTTACCTATATCTAAATACATAATGCCTACCTACCTATGTAACCTACCTACATTTATAAGTAGAATTCTAAGTCCGTTACTAGAACTCCGAACACCGACGAATCGAGAAAGATTGGAAAGGAGCTTAGTTACTTATAAGTAGGTACTTAGGTAAGTATTTAAATAATTAAATAGATAAAGCAATTCCTGCGTATCATTTAGGGAATAATTGTTAGAAACTGATTACACAATTCGCATAAAACCCAATAAGTAATTTAAATTAACACGTATTAGTTAGGCTACAGTAAGTACTTACAACAAATTTTAAATTAAGAAGATAAGGAAATAAGGATTGTTTCATTAAACCACATTTGTCTTAATCGGAGCCGAAAAAAACCTAACAACATGCTGGCTGAACAGTCACGGAATAAAAGAAAAAAAAACATTTGCGGTCCAAAGTCCATTTTTATGTAGGACTACCTGAGTAAAACCGGCACGAAAAGGAAAAAAAAGCAGCAAAAACTTTGATGAATATCAAATGGCCATAATGAAAGATATTGCTGCTGTAATAAGTAGACATTATACCTAATGTGTGTTGACTATGATTTGATCTTATTTTACCTGAATAAGGATTAAGGAACGAATTTAAAGATATGTAAGTAAGTAATTAAAAAGCATGGGAAAATGCGCTCAAATTACCTATCATTAGGTAAGTACCTATAGATATTATATGCCTCGTATGTTATGGATACCTACCAATACATAATCTTATAGATTCAATATAACGAGGTAAGTAAGTTATGAATGAAATCTCCACTATCCTGATTAAAAAACTAAACAGGGCCAAATTTTATAAATGTTAATTGCATGACAATTGGATTTAAACACGAAGAAATTACTAATTACATAATTTTCAACCAAATAACTATCACACATTTGCTCGTGTTTAAATCCCATTGAAATCTATAAAATTTAGTGGCAATTTCGCCATAGTGTGTTAGAGCATAACCAGGGATTATTGCTTGACTTTTGACACATATACTGACAAGAATTTAATACGGAGATGACGAATTTTAATTGATCAACCTTTCCCTGGTTACGATCTAACCGGGTATGGAGAAATTGGAGCTTTGACATGCGGCCTAGTACGAGTACCGAAAAAGACGTGTAATTGTGTCACTTTGGCACACTGTCAAAACTTTTTTTTTGCGTCGGGGTTAAAAATAAACACATTCTCTATTGTTTATGACACTTTCATTTGCAATCGGAAGTAAATAATAGTAGACAAAGTAATTTAAGTAATAAGAACAAAACATAAGTACTTAACTAAAAAACGAATTTCAGCAGAACTTAGGTTTTTATCAGGTGCACAGTTAATTCGCACAGGTAAGTACCTAGTAGGTAAACAGTTTTTTTTTTAATATAAGTATAGGTATAAATAGTTAAGTATCTACATATAGTTATATTGAGCTGATATTTCTTGCGATTGCAATGGATAGTCCGCTGCCAGGTCCAGCAGTCAGAATTAAATGAGATAAAAATAAGTTTCCGCATTCGATCGCTTTTTGTTTCTAAACTGACAATAACATTAAATTTAAATTTAAAATTTAATAAAAAAAAATATTTTTCATTATTTTGGTAAACTACAAATTATTTAAGTATTAACTACTTAAATAATTTGTAACAAAAAGCGATCGAATGCGGAAACTTATTTTTATCTCATTTAATTCTGACTGCTGGACCTGGCAGCGGACTATCCATTGCAATCGCAAGAAATATCAGCTGTAGATAATTTGTAGTTTACCAATTATTTAAACTTTAAAGTTCATCTTAAAACGGGGAATGACGTCACGATATACTCTATAAAATGTTTTATGCTAATCTTAATTATAATTTTGACTGACTTTGTCGTCACCTACGTCATCATCATCATATAACTCATACTAGTCATAACAAATGACCATCGCGTTCCCATCTACTGAACGCGTGGCGGAATATCCAGTAAATAGGTTAATCTAATAAAAGTACTTATTATAATCAATAGGTCAACAAAGATAAGGATTTCTTCGTATTTTACTGAGATACAGAACTTGAATTAGTCATAGTAATAGCGTGGCCCTAGTTTCCAAAGTTCTTTGCCAAGTTAACCAAAGATTAGTCGCTATTGTGGTAGCCTCCCTATCTCTAACAGTCCACTGCGATTTTATGACATAAAGGCACGAAGTTTAGTGTACACTAAGTAGGTACCTATATTTTTTTCGCATAATATACTGACTAGTCCAACACTACTACAAGTTTACCTACTAGAGAATTAAAGCTACTTGTATGTATAAGCTTCTATATACCTTTGTATTGTAAGTTTTATGTAAAAAAAACTTATAAACTATATAGTACCTATGAGAGATCTTTAACTTTAACCTTTAATAGATAGAATGAAAGATAAAATAGTAAGAGGTTTTAACTGGAGTTGCAGTATTACTAGAGAATACCAGTAACAGACGACTTTGAGCTAGATACAAGTGGGTAGCCGATCAAACAAGATTATAATTGATTATTGTCTGTGATAATGATAACTGAACGCAATCAACATGATCGTAAAGGTACTTACTATTGTTTTATCGTGTCAATCTAAACAGTAGTAAAAAAATATTTTTCAGAAATTTTTAATTGATATCTATTTTATATTGTTTTAATGACTATATGCCTGTTTTTTATAAATAAATAAAAATTGCTATTGCTACGATTGATGTCGATTTTGAAGGCATTCTTCTTCTTCTTGGCGTCCTATGACCCCCCCGTGGGGCAAAGGGCAGACACAACGGTTCTCCATCTCTGACTCTCGACGGCAGCGAGCTTCACCTCGGACCACGTTTTGAAGGCATAAATTATTCTAATTTTAGTGCAGTCAAAACCTTATTTTTTTTGTTTAAAATCTCATTTTCCACTACAAAAATTTATACTTTGATGTTGTTAAAATATTTTTTTTAACTTACTTAATTACTTTTTTAAGTTGATATATTATGTTTGATACGAAGTAAGTGTCAACCTACCTATTTAGGTAGATACAAGGTGGAAATACCCACCTAAGGTAGCACTTATTTTCTACTTTCCTCACAATGCAATGTATGTCATTTGGTCTCAATAATCATATAAAATTACATCGAGTTAATTGTGTATCTGCTTTCGTTGAGCGGAGTGTAAACTCACCAGTAGCATTTTTAGATAAACGTAGCTGTTCCCGCGAGCTTCGCTTCGCCTTAAAAAGTTTTCCCGTAAGAATTCCGGCATAAAAAGTAGTCTATGTTCTTTCTCAGGGTCTAGACCATATGTATACCAAATTTCATTCAAATCCGTTCAGTAGTTTTGGCGTGGAAAAGTAACAGACAGACAGACAGACACAGTTACTTTCGCATTATTTAGTTATGATTAGGATTAATTAGGATTCAATAAGAATAGAAAAACATTTTACTTACTTTTATATGAAATTCCAGGCTCCGAGTAAGTACTTGTATTGGCCTTTTGTCCAGAGCCTTTACTTTCAGGAATCAGTCCTGAATCCTGAATAACCTGCAAAAACTAGTAACTATATCGGTAGGGCCAAAATAAAAATATCAATTTTATCATTATCAGCTATATGTATTTATAAATTACTTAAGTTTATCTTTCTCAAATACTTATTTTAAGTAGGTATAAAAAAACCGGTACGTGCTGGTTTATTCTATTTCCGGACAGTTACATTCGTTATTTATACATTGAGATAAAGCTCCTAACTAGTGAAATCTACGACAATGTGGCCGAGGCCATACGCGAAAAAAATGATTTCATATTTATTCAGTTACCTACCTTTAGGAATGAATTAACCCCTTTATTCATAAAAATGTTACTGTATGCTTTAGCTATTGAACTGTTTTGTCACTCTCTGATAGAGAACAATTTGTTCTTTGACAGAGAGTGACAAAACAGTTCAATAGCTAAAGAGTCCAGTAAGTTTTTTATGAATAAGGGGGTTAGTATATTTATGTTTGTGGCAATAATATACTTATCTTTAGACATGGCATAACACACCACGTACTTAAGTAAATTCATTTGGTATTTAATATGAAATAACGTGTTACGAAAGCTCTCAAAATATACCTAAGTAAACCATCGAAGTTTTTTTATCAGTCAGTCTAGGCTATTTATATAACCTTCCGGGTTCTAAACAATGACTAATATGTACTTACCTTAGTATAATAATATATAACATTAGTATAATAACGAACGCGTGCCCAATCTCATCACAATCATAATGACATATATACTAAATTACGTATGGTAGGTATACCAATATGCCGGTCTTAGATAAACAATATACGAATAAGATGGTGAGTCACATAAAAAAACAAAGCAAACAACTGTCCGCATTTTGCACCAATGAATAAAGTCACAAATCTTCTAACCGAAAGAGCGGTGGTGGTGTAATGGATAAGGCCTCGTCCTCTCAATCTAGAGGCCGTGGGTTCAAATCCTAGCCTGTACCAATGAATTCTTTCAATTGTATTTTAAAACAATAATATCACGTGCTCTTAAGGTGATGGAAAACATCGTGTGTATCCTAAGTGCATTGTACTTATCCCAAAACGGCGATATGGTTCGCAACCTATCACGTAAGTACAAATGTGCTGTGTGAGTGGCTCGCTTGTGAGCCACCTCTGACTACCCCTTCGGGGATTAGAGTCGTGAGTGTATATGTATCTTCTAACCGAACTAATTTAAAACAAGAGCTCAGTGGGTTGCTATTTCTCGAGATGTTTCTTCTGCACGACACTCCATCTTGTCCGTATGTTATTAATCTAAGGCCGGTGATTAATATATTATTATGACTAATTTGTCCTACCGCTCAATTTGGTTGTAATCATGTCAAGGAAATAAGAACTTAGAATGTATATGTTGTAGCGTTTGCCAGGTATCTTCGTAATTTTAGCTAATTATGATCATACACGTTTGTACTTTTTAATGTATTGAATATTATGGGTCCTAAACTAGGTAAGTACTTACTTATAAATAAATCTGTTTCTATACCAATAGACCGTATTCAAGCCCTTATGAAAATTACACAAAATCTAATAGGTATAAGTATTTTAAAAAAAAGTTCCCGACGAATTGAGAACCTCCTCCTTTTTTTAAGTCGGTTAAAAATACTTACAGATAATTTATAATCAATATAGGTACTTATGATATTTCCTGGGAGTGTTAGATTTTTTTTTAGAATTGTTCCCTAAATCGCACTTCCCTATTGGAACACCCTGTATAGTAGGTATCATTTATAAGTACTTACCTAAGTATTTCATCATCATCATCTGCCAATAATCATCCACTACTGGAAATACTTAGGTCTCTCCCAAGGTCACTGTCACTTCAGCTTGCATATTTTGACAGCTATGTCGGTAACCTTAGTCCTCTGACGGATAACCTCAACCTAAGTATTTGGCGTTACTTATTTAAGTAACTAACTAATGTATGTACGGTGGCCTGCGCCTAAAAGTATACAGGCGGAGTTTTTATAATAGCGATCTCAAGCTCACATGCTGCTCAAGCACATCCACATAAACACCACTGCTACACACATCACAGACAACACGTCTCCGGATTTTTAACAGATGTAGCTGGTCCCTTCATCATCAGGGATCGCTATTTTTAAAACTCCGCCTGTATAACTTTAGGCGCAGGCCACCGTACATACATTAGTTAGTTACTTTTTAACCAACCCCATTATGTTAAATTACTCCCTTTGTATTATTTATTGCTTTCGGACTTTCGCACCTTTAAGACAATGCAATGTTGTTTTGTGTTTACACATCTGGTGGCAATAGAGACAGTAACTTTTGGTCAACTTGTACCCCATTGGTCAAGAGCGAGTCATTGATGGTTGATGTCTGCAAAGGAAAATGATCCTTAAGGGGGTCCACACTTTTTTGTTCGATAGTACCTACGAGTAAGAAGATAAAATGTTTCATTTACTTACGTAAGTAAAATTGATTTCATTCAAATGCATAATGCGTCCTGAAATTACCCTCTAATTACTATTCTTATCGTTTTCGATATCATTAACTTGTCACACACAATGCCAGTATGACGTTTATCGCGAATAAAAGTGACACAATTGTCAACTATTGGCCCTTGCGTAAATAAATGGCGAGGCAATAATTATCGCACTGCCATGGGCTATGAGCTATGATGGATCAATTATATTGTAATGACGCTCTGACATCTTACGTAATAATAAGACATAACTATTATTAACCACCTCATAAATATCTGTAGTTACAACCTATGTCAGACTTACAAGTATGTAATTTTGTATGATTTAGGGTTCCTTCGGTATATCCATAGGTAGGAATTTTAGTTATCCATACTCTAGTACAGTGTTTTGCAACCTGTGTCGCGATCCCCCGGGGGGTCGCGAAGCTTCTGTAAGGGGGTCGCCAAGGGTCGAAAAAACTGAGTACTGTAAAAAAATCAATAAAGAAAATAATGTTTATTTATTAAGTAAGACTCTTACTTAAAATGTTCTTACTTTAATAAAAAGTGAATTGAATACATTTCGTTTTCTTGGAGTTAAGAGCTAAATTATTTACAGTGAACCAATTAGCAACTATGGAAAGAGTACTGTTTGCATTGTCAAAATTGGTTCAAAGTCAACGACCGAATTTTGTCTTTTGCATTTTTATTTCACCATTGAAGACTTTTATTCAAGATAGGTATTTAAATGCTCAAATAAGTCCGAAAGAAAAGCTAATTTGAAAAGAAATTCCAGGTAGCAATGGCATCAGTCGTAGGTACGTACATACCGTATGGCATCGTATCCGAATGTGTTTTTAAATCTGATAAGTATGTAAGTATGTCTTTCGAATCCTAATCATGGAGACCATAAATACATCGTATGGAATGAATATTGGTGATACTGTAACATACACATACATACATTATAAAAAACCGAAAAGGCCAAGGGGGTCGCAAATATTTTTTTTTTATACCAGGGGGGTCGTATCATGAAAAAGGTTGAAAAACACTGCTCTAGTAAATACTGTCGATCGAGTAGGTATGTATACACTACTGTTTATCACAAAAAACTCTTCCAATGCCAATCCCTTTGATTGTTTAACCATTCCCTAACTACGGACGTCACAATAATCGTGTACTTTGCGATAACCGTCAAATACACTCACGGGCAAAGAAACCATTCCATTTACAAAATTCATACATTCAGATGGCCCCAATTTTTTTATTTATTTATTAGGAAATTTTAACAAAATTATGTAAGTAAACAAATATTTACGTTTTTAGTTGTTCATATTCGGATGCACCGTGAAGTGTATGCTTCAATATTGCAGAAGGCGTCATTAAGTAACTTTTTCCGTTTAGAAGTAATTTGGTGATTTTCTTAATGGAACTTTTTCATTGCCCGTGAGTGTAATTATTAAAATTCAGAGCATTGTGCAACCATCTTAAGTACGCTTAATAACATCCTACAAAAAATAATTAATGATTAACATTACATGTTCTCTTTCCCAGCTGAAGGAGTGCGTTGGGACGCCATGTTGCGTCATTAAACCAGTCGCTCAACGACCGGAAGTGTCCCGGCAGCATGCTGCACCAGCTTCCGGTGCGATGGCTCGCCAGGCTTCGCAGCGGTGGCCTCGTCAACCAACTCATTATGGCCGTTATGGGTAAGGAAATTAAGATGTTTGGGTTATTGGAGCAAATGAAGATCAGTTTAAATCTTGGTTAGTAAAATCTGGTGTCTTGCTGTCAAAAATCTGTAAACAAACGCAAGTAAAATGAAGTTAAGTCTATAGTTCCTTTCTAAGGTGCGGGAGCTTTCGACCGAATGTGAATAAGAAATGGGACATACTTCACATACTACTTATAAAACTACTAAAATATAAATAATTTTATTTTTTTTATAATTTAATTTTACTTTTAAACCCAAAACTACTCAAGATTCAAACACGTCAAATAATAATTTAAACCATATTTATTTAACGTATCATGTCCACTTAACCCAACAACTAAAACCTCAGTAATTAGTTACTATGAACCAATTTATGTTCGTTTAAATCAGTATACTTATAATAAATATAATGTAATGGCGATCGCGTGATCGAATCATTTCACAATCCCTACATATCGCCGGAGCTTTTATACTCAACACGTGACAAACGTGACCAGCGCTTGTAACACGCTGCTTTGTTACCCAACCAATACACAAAGTCAATTTGGTTATTGGAATTTGGTGTGTTGTGTTGTGCGCTTATGTGTTATTGTGAAGTTGCTGTTGTTGTTATGAAATATTTTACACATACTTAATCACATAAACCAAGCAGCACGAAACTGATGCGTTAGTAAGCTACCTACTGAACTTCAGCTTATAGCATCAGACTGCTTATAGCAGCCTGTGATACTGTTCATAAAAATCTAAAATATAGAT
Source organism: Plutella xylostella (assembly GCF_932276165.1). Taxonomy (NCBI): domain Eukaryota; kingdom Metazoa; phylum Arthropoda; class Insecta; order Lepidoptera; family Plutellidae; genus Plutella; species Plutella xylostella. The sequence continues at coordinate 5,937,589 of NC_064000.1, read as the reverse complement.
TCTAAATGAACTCATTTTGACGAAGGAACGAACGATTATGAAGTTGTCACTAAATAACTTCGATAGATCGTGAAACAAAACAATAAGTCCAGGAATCGTAAGATATACATGATGTCATAGAAATCAAAAAAATATAAGTTCGTTTTAAGGCAGTGTTTCTCAACGTGCTGAAAGGGGGCTAAGTCAATTAGGTACATTATTTGTCCCTTGCTGATTGCCCAGGGTTGCTTTCCCCATGAAATTTATTGCTTATCCGCATAAAGGCACGAAGTTCTTGCAAATCGCATTCAGTACGTATTCTTTAGAAATTCACACAAGTGCGTCCACTTCATCGGCGTTGCCGACTCCGTTTCTCCATACATTTATAACAATCCGTTTGTTCCGATACGTACGACACCGATAGGTGAATGCTTACCTTAAAGTAAGCGATTGTTAATAGTTAAGTGGAAGCGGAAACATTAGCCCCATACGATATCAGAATGCACGTCATGATCTGTAATGGCGGCAGTTTTGACGTCCAACACCTTGATCGGGCCTTGGGTATGATGAATTAAATCAGTCGAGTCAGTATGATAAATCTATTATATCCGCTAATTCTTATGTGACTTTTTACTATGGAAAGTCGTGAGACTGTAATCCTAAAAGATAAATTCTTGAGCCCAAATAATAAATCAAGTTTTATGAAATTTATGTTCATTAATTTAATACCTTCAGTTCATAAGAAGTTAATAATAAACAATAAAAAAAATAAAAATTAATGCAATATTTTAATAGCCAGTACCTGCCTATAATACCTACGTAATATATACGTATTGAATATGCTCTAGCTAGAGCAACATCTATTAAATATGGCACGTTATATTTAATGTGTCTATGTTTGGGTCAAATGAGTTCATTGAAACCTGTTATTTATTTACTCGAAGTCCTTGGTGAAAAGGTAAATGCGAACCACCTGCTCAGCCATATTTTATTTACTCAAATGGAATTTATCTAAATTAACTTATAGGCTGGGCTCGTAATATCCTAGGCAATATAATCATGCAAAGAAGGACCTTAAAATGGTAAATTGAGGAAGGTGGGTACTTACTTTATTATTATATCTAGTCAGATACTATCTACTTTATACATACAGTAAACTCTTGAAGGAGTGCCTACGTGACTAGGTGGCTACCGTATAGTGTCTTGGGATACCTACTAGAATTTTCAGATGTTTTATACCTTCAGCGCTTGTAGTGTGTATAAGTTACTACTTGAACAAAATAATTACATGGACATGAAAAATTATAGACTATAAAATGCAAACAATAGTACCTACATATATAATAAAGATCCATAGCGAATAAATCAATATTCACAATGCGTCTGGCGTTACATTAAAAATTCATGTCACACAGCATGTAAGTAACTAAGTATTAAAATACTGTGATGTCATTGAATATAGTTTTACAAAATTATCTTCTTCTGTTGTTAATATTTGTTTCAGCAGTTCCGTATTGAATATAACGATCATAATATAATCTATATTGAAACTAGTTTTACTTTATTTATATTAGTTAGGTAGCGTTTTTTGTAGTTACTTATGATTGACGATAAAAAAATTACTGATAATGATTATATGTATAAGTATTTTAATTATACAGTGAAACCTGAATAAGTGCTAATTCGAGGGACCTAACAATTTGCCCTCCTAACAGATACCTACTTATCCAGGATTAAACAATGTAATCATATTAAAATGTATTTAGTAGGATAATTGGTTGTAATTATAATGTATAAGTACCATCGATCTTACGGTGAAGGAAAACATTGTGAGGAAACCTGCATATCTAGATTTAGCACATCTAGGTATGTGAACCAACCAACCCGCAGTGTACCAGCGTGGTGGGAATTGGTCCAAGCTTAGGAAGGCAGTTTAGACCTTGGGGATATGCACAAAGGTTCCATTCGATAGAGCCAGGTGCAGGTACTGACACCCCCACAGAGAATAGAATAGAATAAATAGAATGTATAAGTAATATGCGCGATGCTGCAAAAGTCTAAGTAGGTACTCCGAAAGATAATGATTCAGGTCAATCAAAACCACAGAACAGATTGACTCACCCCATTTTGGGTAAGAAGGTATACCACTTTAGCAACACCCTGTATAACCCTCTGTTTCTCCCCCACAGTGACAATCCCAGTGCTGAACTTCGGCATGCTGATGGGATGGCAGTCCCCGATGACGCCCATGCTGCAGGACCCGCACGGGCCGGCGCCGCAGCCAATCAGCGACGAGACTATCTCCTGGATGGCGTCCGTCACGTTCTTTCCACCAATCTTTTGCGGCATCTTTGTCGGGGACTTAGCTGATAGGTGGGGGCGCAAGATCACGACGATGCTGACTAGCTTGATGCTTGTTGTGAGTGTTTTTTTTAAATTATTTTAGTCTATTTTATATTTAGTAATGTATGCAAAAAATTGGGTGATTCTGGTGGTAATATTTATCATTCATTTCCCGTTGCCATGTTGGCTCACAACGTATCAGTTTTCGCAATGGGTTTATCTCATCATCATGAATGTTGCTAAGAATATAGGGTACATTGACCAGGCAACGGTAACATCACTAATAAAATACCAACCTGTATATTTATCGTCGCCGACGCCAATCGTAAGACATCGTAACCTTTTAAACAAATCACTACCTGCCTTTTTCCTAACAATCTTCACCTTTGACTGCGCATAATTTTGTCGCTTATCTCGCGACGAGCTGGTCACAAGCCGTTGCCCAGGGACCAGGATATGGGACCGGTTGTCGACGTTGTCGCAACTGAAATTCGAACCTGCGTCACTGTGGAATGAGGCGTTTGAACGCACACGGCTAGCGGCGCTTGCGCATACCTACTGGAGCCCGATTCTGGGGATTCTTAAGATTTGACTCTACAGAAATTGAACTTTTCAATTTTGGTCTGTCAAGAGCTAGGTGTTTTGCTTTATTTGCGAGATTTAGGACCATTGAGTATATTATACATACCTCCATATATGTATGCTGTAGGTACGGTGAAGGAAAATATCGTGTGGAAACCTTCTTATACATCTAGATTTAAGCACATCAGATGTGCGAACCCACCAACCCGCAGTAGACCGGCGTGGTGGGTAATGGTCCAGGTGCAGGCACTATCGACCACAAAAAAAACACAATCCGAAAACGACTTCTCCAATCCCTGAGATGATTCTGGTACCCAGAATTAGCCCGTGCATACATTTTCCTGTTACGAGAGAGTCCACATACTCGCCTGACACTAATGATAGGTGCATCCATGTTAGTGCAGTTATGTTACATCTAACAAACTAAGTTTAAGCGCTGTTTGTCAGTTTAGCATAATTTTGCTGCAGCACCGGTTTTCTTGTACAATTCCCATGCCGCAATAAGATTCAATTTATTTTGACACAGGCCATCTGCAACTTTGCATTTCTAGATATCAACAAGAATATATACTTACTTACTTATCACGTAGTGAAGCTTATAAGGTCAAATCTGTACTTTAAATACGGGTAAGCATGGCCCATGGGTTAGAGAGCCTTGTCACCAGAGAAATGCTATGCAGCTATGATGCGATGATGAATGAAGTCCGTTCCGATCAGTGATTATATGCTAACTATGTGGAATATGGTTAGTGAATCCATCCATAGTAGCGTTGAGCAGGGTTGAGTAATCAAAGGTCACCATTAAGCAAAAAACATCATAAATCGCTGTTCATTCTTTCTGACAAGTCCATCATAAATCATAGCCACAAGTCCTCAATACTCAAGAAATCGCTAAGTATATATTTTTCTCTTGGCCATTATTAATAATGACCAGCTAATAACTTTGCCCGTAACATATTATTATATAACTTTACTGACTGAGGCAGCGGAACCCCATTTCGGCTTACTTTGCGAATTTTGCAACACCGTCTTTAACACCATATCTGACCAGTGTCCCTTCCCTACAGATCAGCTGGGCCATCATCATGGTCTCGCTGGCTCCGTGGGCGCTGATCACCTCGCGAGCGGTCGCCGGGCTCGCCTGCGCCGGCTGCTACGTCGTCACACCACTGTACCTGAAGGAGGTAAGACTATTGACCCTTGCGTAAGGGTGCTCTAATGTAGCCTCATCGATTGGTGTATCTACTATAGAGTCAGCGACTGACAAACCCTCAACCAACTATAGTGGTGGCCAGTTGCCACCGACACGCTAAGAAGAAGAAGACATTGGATAAGGCGGAAAGTGGCAAAAACGCGCGATGTTATTGGTGCGCGCTATGCCACTCGGCCGCTATTCGTCTATTGCGGCAAGGAAGCTCCGAATCCTCTCTTGTCATTTGTCCATAAGTGCAACATGCGTAGGTGTCCACCATTTAGTTTTCCTTTCATGATTCATTATTGAATTTGTAAACCACTTAAGCTCCCCCAGTCTTGAAAGAGGAACATTTCAAGCAGCAAGATTATGTGATGCATGTCGATAAAGCCGTTCTTGCTTATACTTATAATATTATGCTGGTACTAACTAGTGTATTCTCAGCTGGTTGCACTACGGAAGCCATTATTAATTGACCCCGCCCGCTTTAATAGTCAGCTCATTGTCAAGTTCAAGCAGCACAGGTCAGGATTGCGGTGTACAAGTTCATATCCTATCACTTCATGATTTAATGTTTCATTGATCATTATCGCGGATAAAGCACCGATGCGAAACCTTCACATCTAGATTGCACGCACGGTTCCTATCCACTATAGTGTGTTATTATGGATCAACCTATTTGAAATTTTATATCCTCCAATCATGTTCACATGAAACGAATTTCTTTCGAATTTCATAGCACACCGCTGGTGGATAGGGACCCTTATGTATTTATGATAGGGTAAATCTATCTCTTTAGTTTAGCAGAGAACGGGAAGCTTAACGATGCCACCTCTGAATCCCGTGATGACAGTCGTACTTCGAAGGTTACAGGCGTGTAATATGTGGCAATATTAATAGCATTGATAATGACTGAGTATCTACCTACCTAATCGACACCCACCATCCTGTCTGTACCGAAGGAAATTCAAATGAAAATATTCAACAATGCACTCAAAACAAGTAACCTGATTACGAAATACAGTCTTTCTGCGAAATTTACATTTCTTCACCTTTCAACAACATAAAACTGGAAGAGGTTTAGCATTAAGTTCGCCCAAGTACAAAATTAATTATATGTGAAATAAAGAATCTAACTAATTATACTATTTATACTTAATAATTATACGACAAATGGGTCAAGTGTATTGTAATAAGTATGCTTAAAACGCAAACAACCAACCAACCACAACCCTCATCCCCAGATAGCATCAGACGGCGTCCGCGGCGCGCTCGGCTCGCTCTTCATCCTGTCCCAGAACCTGGGCTACCTGCTGGTGTACATCGCGGGAGACATGCTGGACTTCCACGCGGTGACGTGGCTGTGCGGCGCCGTGCCCGCGCTGCACCTGCTCGCCTTCCTCGCCGCGCCCGAGACCCCCGTGTTCTTGGTCAAGCAGGGGAAAGTGGACGTGAGTTGGTTTTCTATGAGCATATGTAAATCCTATACAAAATGGTCTAACGGCCAAGGAAAATATCGTGAGGAATCCTGCTCATCTGGATGTGTGCACCCATCAACCTGCAATGGACCAGCGTAGTGGAAAATTATTGTAGTAACATAATAATTATGTACTTATCTGCAACAGAATACTTAGAAAGTTGTTGTAACTGGGTCGGGGTTACAGATCATTTGGTGAACACCACCATTAATCATTACGTACTTATGGTCATTAAGCTCTTTGTAAGTTAAAATATCGGTTGGGGCACCGTAGGATGCTAATAGAGCTTACTTACTGTTTGCCATTCCTTCCTTCTTAGGATATTGTTTAATTTGAAACCTGAAAGCAGTGTTATTTATTAAACTCAGGAATCTTCTGAATTACAGTATGATAACTCTGAAAAAATACTACTTTAGCGATTACAAGTTCTGCACTTGCCCCAAAACAAGCTAAATAAATAAATTATGATTCTGATAGTGGTTCTTTCCCTAGATTTCTTATAGCAAGTATATCTAATTGGAAAAAACAATCACACCTAGATAACTTAGGATATCAAATAATCGAAACATTGCCTACCGTTGACCTTAGAATGTAATGTTTACCTGTACATTACACACATACTTGACATTCAACTTGTTCTTGCCTCAGTCAAGTATCAATACCTTCAAAAAGATCTTGAAAAGTACAACCACGTACTTCACTTTAATGACTTTATCACGATTTGTATCAAGAGGCCCTTGAAGAGGAGTGGTTTATTACAAACTGGAGGTGCTTTTAATCACTCATGGTATACATTTTGTGTTTATAGTTATGTACTCGCAAGCAATGAAAAAGATACACCTGTATTAATAAGAAGCTATGTAATTACCCAATATAACATAAATAGGAAACCTGTATCCCAGGGGAAGGGATTATTTGTAGAAGTCCATGGAAGACTTAAAAGATGAGTAAATAAAAACGGCCAACAGCTATAAAAATAAATTCAAAATGTGAAAGTTTTGGTCCTGTTTAACTGTGACTCGTAAAATATTGTGGTCAGCATCTTTGGTTTCCATGTTCAAAAAGGAAGACCTAAAAAATAAACTTGTTTCTTTTGCGCATTGGATCGTGCAAAAGTCAGATTGAGTTTGTTAAACAGCCCGTTATTAATCGAAGTGGTACGACCGGTATCGGTATTCAAATGTTTTATTTTTGTCAAGAAACAAATTCGAAGAAATTTCTCACTGAGATTTTAAAGAGGTTTCTCCTTTCTTACTCAATGTCTTCCAAATATCTGTTCATGTTGGTTATTATACCTAGGTATAGCTATTTCTATCTGTCAGTCCATCCATCCAAAGGTTATCTGGAAGAGATCGCTATTTAAGCAATAACACCGCCTTTTATGCCCTAACTAACTAGTACTATTTTTTTTTATTCCTTTGGAACAAACAAGGAAAACTCTATCTATCTATTCTTCTTTCCTCAGGAAGCCAAGTCCGTTCTGGCATGGCTGCTGAACACCAGCAGGGATGACAAGGACGTGCTGGAAGCCATCCAGAAGCTGGAGAAGGAGGAAGAGTTCACCAGGTCCATGGAGAAAGCTACGTGGATGAGCTTAGGTAACAAATATTATGTTTAATTTCATGATAGTCATGATACCCATCCGACATGATGAAACCATATTTTCTTTCATCTATCATTGGACCAACTCGGAAAAAAAAATTTTGTACGATATGAAATCGATGATGGATCATAGGTAATCAGGATAATACCTTTAATAATAAATTTTAAACAGGAGATAATTAAGTCAATTTGGCAAATGGGAGCGGTCATCAGCGAGCCTGTTCATTCTCCCATCGATTAATTACATCGATGAATGACCAGAAAATGCTTTCCACCTTATTTAGAATCGAACCTTTTAATCCGCTGACCAATGAAATTTCAAATACCCAACAACCCACTAACTCCAACAATCACCTTCCAAATTCCAGTGAAAGACAAGACAACGTTCAAAGCGTTCCGCATATCCCTAAACGTGATGCTGTCACAAGAGACCTGCGGCTACCTGGTGGTCCTCATGTATGCAGGGTCCATCTTCGAACAAGCGGCCGAGAGCATCAGCCTGAAGCTCAGCCCCAACAAGCAGACCATCGTGGTGGGGGTGATACAGCTGCTGGGGTCTGTAGTGGCCAGCTGTATTGTGGAGAGCACGGGGCGGAAGGTTAGTTTTTGTCTATTTGTAAAGGAGATTTTTCTTCTAGGATTATGTCACCGAGTTGAAAGGATCTGTCAGTATAGCGTCAGTGGTTGACTGCCAAGCTGTCAAGGGAGCACTGGACCATCTGGACATGGTTGTATGAGGTTCAAGCCGTTTAAGTCGTACGTCATTTGAGGATGCTCCTTTCGTTCATCGCGTACAGTAGATTAAAGTAATCGTGATCAGGCATACTTAATCGCCGTCTACTGGACATAATATGCCAAGCCTAAGAATGTAGCGCCCCTAATACTCAGTCTCACCCAGTGGGCTAAAGGCTTCCCTGAGAGTTCCCTAAACTCTCACCTCAATGGCTATTACCCAGTAGGTATATCAGTTGGCTTCAGTTTAATTTCTAATCCCATCATATTAATCACCATCTGTCTTCCCTCCGCAGTGGCTGCTAGCCGGCACCTCGCTAGCCACCGGTCTGGCGATGCTGTCCCTGGGCCTGTGGTTCTACCTGACCTCCATGGCGGTGTGGCTGCCGGGCTGGCTGCCCGTGGCCGCCATGTGCATCTGCATCTTCGCCAACGCGTCCGGGTACCAGCCCGTGCCGTACGTGATTACGTCGGAACTGTTTGCGTTTCAGGTGAGGATTTTTGAAAATATTTATTTTACAATTTTATTAGAAGCTACTCGTATACATCTGGCAAGCTCATCAAAAGAGAAGATAAACGATGATGTATGATGACAAAAGATTGTAATGTACCTACTTTGGTACAACTTCAGAAATTAATTCATTTTAGGGAACAGCAATAGAATGAGCATTAGTAGTTAGAATACAGGTATTAGGTAAGTATCACCATATCTTTCTATCAGCTATCAGGTTTACCATAAGTACTCGTTATTCTATGGCTTTACTACCCATTGGCCATCTTTTGTTTTACTCTTCCCTGATCATCCCAAATGTTAACCAGTATCCTCATTTCCCATTCCAGCACCGAGGCATGGTGACCTCCTTCGTGAGCAGTGTGGACGCACTCAGCGACTTCTTGCAGACCAAGGCGTACGACCCGCTGTTGAAACTCCTTGGCATCCACTGGGTGTTCATCATATTCTCTATGGTCTGCTTCCTCGGAACAATCTATACAGTCCTCTGGGTGCCAGAGACGAAGGACCGAAGTGTAGAGGAGATATACGCGTTGCTAGAAGACGGGAGGAAGAAGGAGAAGAGGAAAGATGTTGAAGACCCGAAAGAGGATACAAATCTATAGGTTGTTATGTTGACGAGATAAAATATTGCTATGTTCATAAGGTTGCGGGGCTTTACAGTGGTACTTAGCATTATTGTTGAACAGGACAGGAACACAAATTTATATGCAGTTATAATATATTAATAATTAATAATTGAGTCAGTTCCATGTTAAGGGACCGCCGGCGCCGTCTAAATGATGCTGTAATGGTGCTAAATGAAATAGCTAGTCTAATAGCAATATTTTATGTAAAAGTAGATTTTTTGGGTAAAAGTTGAAATTGACCGGACAAAGACATTGCGTAATGAGAAAATATAAGCTAAGTTATGTGAAAGAATAAAAAGTAGAATTTCAGTTTTTTTGTGAACAAAGTAGGTAAAGACACTAATATCTACTGCTGTCTATCATGAACAAACTTTGATTATCAGTTTTAATAGTAGGGTCGTAAGAGAGAGGGTAGTAGATATTTTTATTTACCTAATACGAATATGAAACATTGTAAGTATTTTAAGTTACTTACTTATTTAATTATTTCCTAGTTACTTGCGTGGTCACCGACATTTCTATTAAAGATACATTATTTATGTGTTAACTCTACTGCCGATGTGGGAGTGCCGCAAGGTGGTGTCTTATCTCCACTTCTTTTCGCATACCTTTCTCAAGGATTAAGTACTTACTCACCTAGATCTTATACCTACTTCAAAATTAACTGGTACTTAATAATAGTTTAGTAGGAGTCTAGGTACTTAGTTACTTATTATATATATAATCCCACTACCTTTACCTACTGATTCCAGTGCTATTTTATGAAATCCTTACGTACTTACTTGTAATTATTTTTCTTTCTTCATCTTTCCTAAGGATAGTAAAATAATGAAAATCCAGTTTTAAAACTCATTTTATCTAAATTCGTATTTATATGTATAGGTACCTACAACCTACAACCAAAAGTGCAAACCTTACTCATTTCTACTCTGAAAATATTTGCCGTAGAAAAGATCATATAGACTTAGTTAATTACGAATAAACTTAAATTTGGCCATATTTTCATACTTTTACCGAATGTAAGGACGACATTATTTAAAGGAATATTTTAAATATGAATTTTATATTTCTTTAATGAGTCTCCCAAGACGACGATGCCATGCCTCTGACAACTGATTGTGATATTTTGACGAATTATTAATGTTTAATAAAAATAATGGTATTTTTAAAATAAGACAATATTAAAATAAGTAAGTTTTTTATATTTAATTCGTGTTTTATTGTTCACATTCTGGTAAAGATAGTCAAGGGTTAGTCACCGTAGCTCGTAGTGAAAAGATTAGCCAGTTAGAAACGTTTTGTCCGCCACTGGATATTTAGGGTCCACCAGACGTAAGTTATTTTATGATTTTATAAAGTACTAGCTATTCCCGCGAGCTTTGCTTCGCCTTAAAAAGTTTTCCCGTGGGAATTCCGGGACAAAAAGTAGCCTATGTTATTTCTCAGGTTCTAGACCATTTGTATACCAAATTACATTCAAATCCGTTCTGTAGTTTTGGCGTGAAAGAGTTAACAGACAGACACAGTTACTTTCGCATTTATAATATCAGTTAGGATTAGGATAGCTACAATGACTAGTCTTACGTATGGTGCCTGAAACATATTTTTGGCAACGTTGTAGCAAGTTAAAATTGTATTCAGCAAGTCACTATGAATTTCTGAATGAATGCACCTCTAAAATCAACAACTGGCTACACTCTGTGTAGCTGACAGTTATTTCGTTTCTTATTCTAGAAAAAAATCCTTTGGGTCAGGATGGATTCTGGTAATCGTAGTTATGTCCGATTACCCCACCATCGGTAAAAAAATATGCCAAGAGTAAATTCTCGGACATAATCCCCATAATCCATCCTAGGGTAAATGTCATCGGGTAACAGATGGGAATAACCGGTCACTGGGGTCTAGACTGGTTGTAGGAAGTCTGCTCCAACGCCAGTAGGTTTTGGCCATTGGCAGCTCGATAGTGTTTAATCTGGAGGGTTATTCTTTACTGATGAAAACGAACGAACGAGAGCTGCCCTGCAATCGGCATAGTTAATAAAATGAGATAGAGGTTATAGCTCGCGCAGCAGCTCTCCGAAACTTAGTTGTTCATCATATTATAGGATGAGCTGGCCCTGTAGCACGGGGCGTTATTAAGACGTGACAAGAGTTTTGCATCGCTTTCAGTCACATTGCGCAGCCTTAAGAGCGAGCGCGACGGAGAACTTTTGTCACGTCTTAATAACGCCCCGTGCTACAGGGCCAGCTCATCCTATAATATGATGAACAACTAAGTTTCGGAGAGCTACTGCGCGAGCTATAACCTCTATCTCATTTTATTAACTATGCCGATTGCAGGGCAGCTCTCGTTCGTTCGTTTTCATCAGTAAAGAATAACCCTCCAGATTAAACACTATCGAGCTGCCAATGGCCAAAACCTACTGGCGTTGGAGCAGACTTCCTACAACCAGTCTAGACCCCAGTGACCGGTTATTCCCATCTGTTACCCGATGACATTTACCCTAGGATGGATTATGGGGATTATGTCCGAGAATTTACTCTTGGCATATTTTTTTACCGATGGTGGGGTAATCGGACATAACTACGATTACCAGAATCCATCCTGACCCAAAGGATTTTTTTCTAGAATAAGAAACGAAATAACTGTCAGCTACACAGAGTGTAGCCAGTTGTTGATTTTAGAGGTGCATTCATTCAGAAATTCATAGTGACTTGCTGAATACAATTTTAACTTGCTACAACGTTGCCAAAAATATGTTTCAGGCACCATACGTAAGACTAGTCATTGTAGCTATCCTAATCCTAACTGATATTATAAATGCGAAAGTAACTGTGTCTGTCTGTTAACTCTTTCACGCCAAAACTACAGAACGGATTTGAATGTAATTTGGTATACAAATGGTCTAGAACCTGAGAAATAACATAGGCTACTTTTTGTCCCGGAATTCCCACGGGAAAACTTTTTAAGGCGAAGCAAAGCTCGCGGGAATAGCTAGTACTTTATAAAATCATAAAATAACTTACGTCTGGTGGACCCTAAATATCCAGTGGCGGACAAAACGTTTCTAACTGGCTAATCTTTTCACTACGAGCTACGGTGACTAACCCTTGACTATCTTTACCAGAATGTGAACAATAAAACACGAATTAAATATAAAAAACTTACTTATTTTAATATTGTCTTATTTTAAAAATACCATTATTTTTATTAAACATTAATAATTCGTCAAAATATCACAATCAGTTGTCAGAGGCATGGCATCGTCGTCTTGGGAGACTCATTAAAGAAATATAAAATTCATATTTAAAATATTCCTTTAAATAATGTCGTCCTTACATTCGGTAAAAGTATGAAAATATGGCCAAATTTAAGTTTATTCGTAATTAGGTAACTAAGTCTATATGATCTTTTCTACGGCAAATATTTTCAGAGTAGAAATGAGTAAGGTTTGCACTTTTCAAATTCACATTCAACCTTTTGGTTGTAGGTTGTAGGTACCTATACATATAAATACGAATTTAGATAAAATGAGTTTTAAAACTGGATTTTCATTATTTTACTATCTGAGTTAATAAAATGAGATAGAGGTTATAGCTCGCGCAGTAGCTCTCCGAAACTTAGTTGTTCATCATATTATAGGATGAGCTGCTGTGACTCCTGTGAGTGACGTTCTTGGGAGGTGAATGTACTTACCGCGAAAAAAACAGTAATTCGTAAGTATACCTACTTAGTACAGTTACATTGACCTACCCCATAGAAGTAATAAACTAATGATATACCCTACCTACTCACACCATATAATTATTATGTTAGGAGTAACCTGTTTTTTTGGCGTTTTCAGAGTTGGTGCCATTATTATTAATATTATAAATTCTTTATTGCACATAAAAAAAAAAAAACATTGTACAAAGGCGAACTTAATGCTAGTAGCATTCTCTACCAGTTAACCTTTGGTGATGTCGAGAAAGTGGTTGGTAGTGCGATAGGCTGAGAGGAGAGAAGTTTATCTACTTAAATGTTTTTTTTTTGAGTAAGTACCTATATCCGGCACAGTGACCTAAAGAATGGGAACGTCACTGATTAAATTCAACCCTAGACATGTAGATAGTAACAAATTAAAACCAATTCAGGCGGGCGGGATTTTCCTGTAAGATTCGGGGCAATACACGCGACTCATCTGTATCAATTTGTTGATTGAATGAGAATGTTTAATGTAGGCAAGTACCTACCTATCTAAAATCTACTCATACTATCCAGGAGGATATTAGTTATGTTTGGTAAGTATACTTTTAATATTCATTTTCTCACTCTGCTGTTGGTACTTATGTATGTAAGTATACCTTGTACAGTATGTTCAGGTTAATTAGTAGCAGTCTCTAATGAGCGTTTTAAAAAATACTAGGAAGCTAATTAACCAATAACCAATAACGGATATGGGTATTTGTCCTCATTGAATAATAATACCTAGGTAAGTACATATTTATCTACACAAGTACCATCAAAGTTAGAGACCAACATACTAATGAGATTTCCAACCAGAACTTTTCATCACTTCTAGGAAGTGACAGGCTACGCAAGTACGTACGTAACCATTATCAAACGCATACTTTGCAGTCGGCCCAGTACGGCTGTATGAATCAGCTGTGCTTCAAACGTACACTCCATACAAATTAATAAATTTAAAATAAACAACGGTGATTCCAAACGAAAGTTGCACAGTTCATCAATGAAGAGTGACTCAAAAACACCGTTCGTTCAGAAATCGTGATGCAAAAGTGATGTGTGTTGCACAATTTTAAAGTTCTTTAAACATTTATGCAATCAAAACCTAACCTCTTTTTACGTTCTGAGTAGAATTATTTTTATTTTTTTCGTGCCTGATTTTTGTAAGTTAGTGAAGAATAAAGTTGAAATGGAAATTGAAGAAAAACGGGAGAAGTATAGAGAGAAAGGGAGTGCCCGGAATCAGATATTTACTGCGCTTGTTGGTAAGTAATCACGAATGTAAACATTGCATTAACTGTTAACCATAACCTTAATACGAACCTTCTTTACACAAAGTTTAATGACTTTATCACCTCCATTGTTTAAACTGTTGTAAAATTATGTAGTTTTAAGGATTCTACTTCAATTAACTAGTAGATAAGATGATATAAATACTTCTTAATTACAAGAAGATAACACTGTATTAGCGCCTGCACATAAATAACGAGAAATATTTCAGTTCGTTAACACTGACATTAGAACTTTGTCACAATAGATCCTAATATCGGGTGATTACTGTTATTTTTGGTATCACGTGGCTTGTTTTCAACGCATGTCGCCCGTGTAACTAATTACAGCGATAATTTCCAGAGTTTGTACCTTAGAATACGAAATTATGGTAACTAAGTACCTAACTGTTATTAATCGAGATAAATTCATGAATGCCTAACACTAGAATGCAGACCTTAACGCAATACAAAGTCGGTAAGAATGCTAATTGCAGAAATCCTAGATCCAGACGTGTTTAGAGTACCTAACTAAATAGGTAAGTACTTATAGGCTGAGAGCCGTAATGACCGGTGGGGTAAACGTGTTCTCGAGTGGGCACCACGGACAGTGGAGTTAACATACCACCAATCAATCCATAGGCAGCGTCGCTTGCCTGTCACTTGTATGAATCTGACAGATGTTTGACAGGCGTGCGAATCTGTCGGCGTTGGTCCGGTAGCTGGCAAGCGTAGCGTGGGACACCCTCATGATCATCCGGGTGATGAAGGCCGAGAACCGAGTGGTGTTCCTTGGTAGAGACCTATGTCCACCAGTTGACGATTACGGGGTAATGATGACAACGACTTTTTCAACAAGTTGTATATAGCTAATAAGTACTTAACTAGACCTACTTAATATTATTTAGCGAGAAATCACTTTAGTTGGTGTTAAACAAACTTCTATAACTTTATTACTTATGTGGTTATATAAATATGTATAGCTGCTGATTTACTAAATGGAATGTTCTATAATATAGTAAATTAACCAATGTGTGTATTATACTTACCTATTTATATACTTATCTAGGAATAATATGTTACGAGTACGATTGCCAATCTATTTAATTTTACGGAACTGTATGTAAGAGTTGCGCAGGCGTGAAATCAACGGGGCAAATGTTAAGTAGGTACCTAGCCTATGTAGGTAGGTACCTATATTAGGTATATTATATCGCATTTCTCAGCATTAACTTACTTACATTAACATATTATCACAGAATAATAACTAGTATACTAGATATTATGCTATAAGTAAAAGTAACTATACCTAGAAGCTATTGTATAGTACATATACAAACATTGTAAGTATACTCTTAATCTGTTTGGTTGAATCATCATTAGTCCGTCTTGTAACAAGGTGTCCATTGGACACCAACGACAAGACAAGAGGTGGCAGTACCACCACTTGGCACCTTCCACGTAACCACCACACCTAACCTTGTGTATCACTGTTTTTTCAGCCACCGTCCCAACCTTCACCTATGGCATCCAGATCGGCTGGCTGTCCCCCATGGCCGCCATCTTGAAGTCGGCCATGACACCCGCGCGCGCGCCGCTGACTGGTGGCGACATCTCGTGGATGGCGGCCGCACTGCCTCTAGCGGCCATTGTGGGAATACCGTTCTTCAGTTACTCTTCTGATCGATTTGGAAGGAAAATCAGCATTATATTGTGCTCGTTACTGTCTTGCGTAAGTTCTCTCGTTGGTCGTTGCAAATATCGTAGAATACGGTATACTTACGTCTACATCATTCTGAATACCGTGTTAATTAAAGAAACAATATTAAAATGGCGGACGGAAACATTACTATCTCGCTCTATCTAACTAGGTCTCTCATTTCTCCTGCCTTGATGTCTTCTCCCTCTTATTTAATGGCAGCTATTCTCAATTTTTTCTCTTTTTCGCGACACATGCAAATCACATCCGGGTACAATTCCAGGTATCATGGATAATGAAGCTGACGGCCGGGGACGCGGGTACCTTCATCGCGGCGCGGGTGCTCGCTGGGCTGGCTGCCAGCGGCTGCTTCGTGGTCGTGCCGGTCTACATCAGGGAGGTAAGCAGTCGAGGGGAACAGAGGACTTGTCATCTTCTGGAGCAAACAATCGTAACATGACTTTACATAGGCGTTTATTAGCTGCACACGACACGGGTAGAATGATCTTCATGAGCAAACAATCAATAAGACTCTCTGGTCCAATCTCATCATCAGATTTCACTTCATCCATATTTTATTACGGTTGTCGCGCCGTCGCAAAAGTAAACGGCAGGAGTGTCGTTCGATATTGAACTTACTATATACGTGTATACTTACATACTTTTTCCCTCTCCCCAGATATCAGAAGACGCCTGGCGCGGCGCTCTAGGCTCTCTAGTCATGACGATGTGCAAGGTGGGGGTGATAGGAGTCTACGCACTGGGCATGTCGCTCTCCTATACCACCAACCAGGCGGTATACCTGACAATATGCGGCCTCCATGTCCTTGGATTCGCCTTCATGCCCGAGTCACCCAACTACCTGGTCAAGATTGGTGAGGAGACGGTTTGTTTTGGTTTCTTTAGTTTGCTTTATCTTTTATCTGGACCTTCCTGCCTAATATCTGAACCAATGATTAGAGGGGATTAGGAGCGCGTTCTTTCTGCAATAAACCAATGGCCACAACCTTCAAGGGGACCTAAAATGTGTATTCTGCTTCAATAACCAATGGTTAAGATTACAATTATAATCGTTTTACCGTACTAACATTCTTTCTATCACTTAATACTTCGATGATGCTTACAGCTACCCAACAATAATAACAACAATTACTTAATATTGGTTTCAGAAAGCAGCTAAGACGCTAGCCTGGCTGCGTTGCCGGCGGCGCGACGACCCCGCGGTGAGGGACGAGGTCACGAAACTCAAGCTGGAGCACCGAGCATTCCTCGCCATGCCCAAGATCACTCTCATGAGCGTCGGTGGGTTTACTGGGTTAAGTTGTAAACTTCAAAATAAGTTATCCATGGCATATAATGTGATCTTCTTTGTAGCGTTTATCAATGATGAACACTAGAACTCGACCTAAGTTTTCCATTGTGTTTAAAAAAAGAACTAGCTAGGCAGATTGGCGTCATTTGCTGCCCAGGGTACACCGGACGTAGGTACCTATCCTATACCCTATAGCCTATAGCTACTTAGAGGTTATAACTAATTATAGAAGAGTAACCTCAACTAGTTACTGTCCTCCCCTTATTTATTTCTTCCTCCCTTCCAGTCCGCGACCGGCCAGCCTTCAGCGCGCTCCGCCTGACCCTCACTCTCATGGCGATGCAGACGCTGTCGGGCTGCTTCGCTCTCATGAACTACGCCGCCGACATGTTCGCCCGAGCCGGCGCCGAGTGGAGCCCCGACACGCTGGCGCTCATTATGGGGTCACTGCAGCTGGCTGGCTCGGCGTTCACGACTGTCACGATAGACAAGTTTGGTAGAAAGGTACTAGATGGCGCTATACGCGCTGACTACCTATGTGCTTCGCTCTCATGAACTACGCCGCCGACATGTTCGCCCGCGCCGGCGCAGAGTGGAGTCCAGACACACTGGCTCTGATTATGGGATCGTTGCAGCTGGCTGGGTCGGCGTTCACGACTGTGACCATTGACAAGTTTGGTAGAAAGGTACGGGGAGTGTATACTAGATGGCGCTACATGCGCTGACTATGGGTTTTTGTCTCATGAACTACGCAGCCGACATGTTCGCCCGAGCCGGAGCTGAATGGAGCCCCGACACCCTCGCTCTGATTATGGGGTCACTGCAGTTGGCTGGGTCGGCGTTCACGACTGTGACCATTGACAAGTTTGGTAGAAAGGTAAGGGAAAGTGCCGCTAGATGGCGCTATGTGCGCTAAGGTTTTTTCTCTCATGAACTACGCAGCTGACATGTTCGCCCGAGCCGGCGCGGAGTGGAGCCCCGACACGCTGGCTCTGATCATGGGGTCTTTGCAATTGGCTGGCAAGTTTGGTAGAAAGGTACGGGAAGGTGCTACATGGCGCTTCTTCTAACAACGATTCTTGTAACAATAGGGTTTTCTAGTAATAACGCTTCACATGCCGAAATGCTCTTTCATATAACACCTGCAGATGAAGAAACAATTTGAAAATGGCGGAATAACTCATACCTCATACTCTCTCGCCCTGTCGTGCCTATATCTGGCAACATAGCTGCCATATTCATATCGTTTCCTTATCTGTGGCGGCAATTTCCGTCTAAATCTAAAATCTTACAAGCATAAAGTAAAGTACCTCCCAAATACATGCTTTATCTTCTGCTTTTAGCTAAGGCTAGAGCTTAAAGCTGCGTACAGACCGGCCAAACGAACGCCAACGAACGGGTTTCGTTGTCCTTTGTTGCTGCAATCGCCCCTGTATTATGATTATGACGACCGAATGCCGTAGTGGTTAGTGACCCTGACTACTGAGCCGAAGGTCCCGGATTCGATTCCCGACTGGGGCACAATTTTGTTTAAAGACAAATATTTGTACTGGGGTCTTGGGTGTTGGTATTTATATTTATATTCATTATTTATCTATCTATGTATTTGTGTAGATATAACAGCTGTCCGACACCCATAACACAGGTTCTGCCTAGCTTGGGGTCGGATGGCCGTGTGTGAGATGTCCCCACATATATGAATATTTTTTATATTTTATTTTATTACTTATGTATGATAATTATCCATCGTTGGGCGTTTGTTGGGCCGGTCTGTACCCAGCTTGAGACAAGTAAACCACGTGGACAAGTCGTTGACATATCCCTGGGCTTATAAATGTACAATCTGTCTCCAACCCCCACAGATCCCGCTAGCCCTCAGCTCGCTCACCGTCTCAGCGTGCATGGCGGCTCTAGCGACGTGCTTCCTGCTACCCGCGGCGCCGCGCTGGCTGCCCGTGCTGGCGGTGTGCGCGTGTATACTCGCGTACGGGGTCGGGCTGGCTCCCGTGCCCATGGTGGTCATGGCTGAGGTGTTTAGTTTTGAGGTGAGCCTATATTATTTTCGAATTATCTGTAGATATCATTACCTACTGGAAAATAACGGCCTTGCACATACTATGTGTGATTTGCCATTTTGGCTGCATCATATCATGAGCTCATTTTAAGGTGAGTTATAAATTTTGTAGGTAACTATACCTGGATCTTTTATTCGACGGAATTCTGACATTTCAAAAATGATGCTACTTAAAAAGCTCTTAACCGAAAAAAGGAAAAATTTGGATCCATTTCTGGGCAATAAAAAAATTAAATGACAGATAATATATGGAATTCATATTAATTACTTTATTTTATTCTTTAGCTGGCATCACTTCCTACTAAATTCAGGGATAGTAAACCTTTTTAATCGATTTCAAAAAAAGATTCTTTATTCGGTACATACTTGTATGTACTTATGTAAGATTATTGGGACTGCACAACAAACAAATATACTTGCAAAATTTTATAGATGTATGTATGTTTATAATGTTTGTCCACGCATATCTCCGAAACGATTGAACCAATTGCCACTATTAATTTTTTTAACCCTTTACTTTATAAGCCATTTCTGGCTCCTAATTTTTTTTTTCTAAAATAAAGTAGCAAATTTTTTTATTTACTTAAAAATGTTGTTATTATCCCTTATTAAACGATATTCAAGTTAAAAATATTTTTTATCTCAATCCCTTCATAATTCATGCAGTAGAGGGTTAATGGCTTACATTGAGCAGTCTAAGTATCATCATAATCGGTTAGTATTAATAATGATTAGATATTCTATTCTATTCTCTTTGGGGATGTAAGTACCTGCACCTGGCTCTCTCGAGTGGAACCTTTGTGCATATCCCCAAGGTCTAAACTGCCTTCCTAAGCTTGGACCATTTCCCACCACGCTGGTCCACTGCGGGTTGGTGGGTTCACATATCTAGATGTGCTAAATCTAGATATGCAGGTTTCCTCACGATGTTTTCCTTCACCGTAAGAGCGATGGTATACATTGTACTTAAGTTAAAAGAACTCATTGGTACATGTCAGCGCCGGGATTCGAACCCGCATCTCATGCGTGAGAAGCGGGCGCTTATCCGACAGAGCTACCACCGCTCTTGTTATTATTTAATGATCGATTAGATATTTTAATAATCAATTATATTTTTTATTTATTTATTAATTTATACTTTAATTAAGTATATTATTTTTGTGATGTAAAGGGACGTAATTATTACTCACCGTAGGTATATCCCCTTTTAATTTGGAGCGCCGCACTTAATAAAATGGATAGGTACATTCACTAACAAATAAAATGTATAGAGTAGTTTAGACTTAGATGTTCAGGGGGGTCACTCTCTAAATCAGTGTTTTTCAACCTTTTTCATGACGCGACCCCCCTGGTTTAAAAAAATATTTCGCGACCCCCTTGACCCTTTCGGTTTTTTATCACCTATGTATGTGTATGTTACAGTATTCCCAATATTCATTCCATACGACGTATTGATGGTCTCCATGATTAGGATTCAAAGTAGTACATACTTATCGGAATTAAAAACACATTATTTTAGAATTACACACTTAGAATACGTGTCGCCATAGGTACGTACAACTAATGCCATTGCGACCCGGAATTTATTTTTCGAAATCGGCTTTTTCTATCTAACTTTTTTGAGCATTTCAATATCTTGAATAAAAGTTTTCAACGGTGAAATGAAAGTAAAAAGACAAACTACCTGGCTTTACAAAAAAAAATACTTGTGGTCGTCGTCTTTGAACCAGGCAGGAAGGCCTACCCACGCTACGTTTGCCTATTCGTGGTCTCCACACGAGAACTCGTCTACCCCAACGGTTATCGGTTCTTCGGCAGATATGACCAGCCCACTGCCACTTCAGCTTGCATATTTTGATAGCTATGCCAGTAATCTTAATCCTCTGACTGACGGAAAACCTCATTTCGGATACAATTTATCAGAGAAACCCCAAGCATAGCTCGCTCCATAGCACGCTGAGCGACTTTAAATCGGTGGACTAGTCCTACCGTCAGTGCCCACGTCTCTGCACCATACGTCATCACTGGCAGGACGCACTGGTTGACATCTTTAGTCTTCAGGCTCTGAGGGATGGCCAAGGAGAATATGTGCTGACGAAGTTTTCCGAATACAGCCCAACCCAGTTGGATGCGCCTTGCAGCCTCCTTGTCGAAGTTGCTTCTGCCTAGCCGAATTTGCCTTTTGTCTCCCCGAGGTAGACATATCTTGCAAAAATTCGATTGTTGCCTCACCAACGATCATCGGCTCCAGTTCGATGTGAGCATTGTACCTATATGACTTTCGTCTTGTCCAAATTTATACCCCGAAGCCTACACGTTGGGAAGCAGCATTTAGGCCACTTCCATCATCCAGCAGAGATTCTGCCATAATAACGATGTCGTCCGCGAAGCAGAGAGGTGTGTCATGTAGGTACTCGCCATTTATACATATGCCAAGTCCGGCGGCATCGTACAGACTCCTCAACTCCTCGATATAGCGCCATTCAATTTGAAATCTCTGCAACGCTACCAAAATGTCCCATGTCTCGATGGAGTTGAAGGCGTTTTCATAGTCCACAAAGGCTAGACACAGAGGCTGATTATACTCTTCGGTATTCTGTGTAATCTGCCTTACTGTGTGGATGTGGTCTATTATACTAAAACAGATCCATGAGATAATTTAATTAATAAAAAACAGCTCGCATTTAAGATTTTATTTTTATTTTTAAAGTATGAGTACTAATTGTCTTTAATTGTTTTTGTACTAAAGTTCCCAGTTTTTTCGCCCTTTGACGACCCCCCTACAGAAGCTTCGCGACCCCCCAGGGGGTCGCGACCCACAGGTTGAAAAAGACTGCTCTAAATCGACGAACAAACGAACAAGAACAAGAACTGTCACGCAATCGGCACGCTTAATACAACGAGATAGAGCCGAGCTCTTGTTCGTTCGTTCGTTTAATTTTGGTAGTGGCCCTCCAGACTCGTATTGAAAAAAGGGCTCAGCCAAAAAAGGTTTGTGATCTCTGACATGTCAAAAGTAGATAACTGTCAGAATTCCGTCGAATAAAAGATCCAGGTATAGGTATAAATCCCGCGGAAAGTGGCGACGTGCTTAGGAATAGTTAACAATCCACCTCTTGACAGAGCTACGATAGCGCAATAACCCATCCCCCATTTTCTTACTGTTTATTAACGGACGTTATGTCGTATAAAGAAAGAAAACTACCAGCGACTATCTCTATCAGCAACATAGGTACTATTCAAATGCGTCTTAGCTTGTTTAACCGAAAATAAAAAGTAATTAAGTACCTACCTTCTGAACAAGAATGGAATGCTCAAAACCAATTCGAGGAATATCCTTACACTACAATTCCTCGTTATCAGATTTTAAATTAAGTTTCTTTACTATAACTGATTTCTCCTTCCAGCTGCGCGCGCGCATGGCCGGCGCGTCGATGGCGTTCTCCTTCTTCTGCAGTTCAATGACCGTGCTCTTCTACAACCCAGCTGTCAACCTGGTCATAGTCTTCTACACATTCGCCTCTGTCGGCCTTCTAGGGTTCATTTACACCATACTGTGGGTGCCCGAGACTAAGGGGAAGACGTTGGAGGAGATACAGGCTCATTGGAAGGATAAAAACCCTCCTCCGACATTCGTTTGAGAGGTTATAAGTGTTAGTGGTGTGGTGGGCTCAAATACTTTTGTATGTAACTTCTTTTGTACTAAGTATACAGTATGTAATGTACTAGCGAAGGAAAACCAGGGTCAACTCTGATCAATACATAATAGAAACTCTATGTAAATATACATTTAAATGTAACCGCTGAATAACTACTTTTTCAAGATAATTGAAATTTATTGTACCTACTTAGTTATGACGTTTGGAAGTTCTTATTATATTTAAGTAGAGGTCGACTGGCTGTAAAGCCTGCCTTTTGGAATCGGAGTCTTGTCTTATCAGAGATTTGTAATTTACTTACTTAGGTATGTAAATGTTTGTGCATGTAATGTAATATGATACTCGTCGTTTATGAAACAATGCAGCATTACTGTACTGTGATAAACTGGTAGATATTACTAGGTATACCTACAATGTAATAATTATTTTATAACTTATTCTACCTCTGCAGCATTTCGCTGAATTTACTGCTTTTCCTACTTGTTATGGTTTAAATCTTCGGTGCTATAATGTAAACTTGTAAGTTAGTAAATACTTTTATAAGATATCAAATTAATGCAATAAACACGTCATGATGATAAATTAATCCTTTTATTTTTAGTGTTAGAGAATCCCTTATTCCTCATAGGATGTACCCTCGTAGTTTGGTGGATTTGGAATAGAAAGGCAGAAAATGATATTTATTATTTATTTTAATACATAACTATAGAGAATCATCACTGTGACCGCGACAACGAGAGTTCCCCGCGGCCCTGGCCGACCCCAGTCATACGATTTTTGGTACGCTCCAATCGACAAAATGTTGCAAAATAAAAGAAAACAATACATACAGACGAATTGAGAACCTCCTCCTTTTTTCGAAGTCGGTAAAAAAGTGAACTTGCCAACCTCACTTTAAAACGAATACAGAAGGCCAAGTGAGTTATCTGACTACTCGAATTAAGGAACTAAGAATAGTTCAAAGGGCGGCTTGCTTTAAAGCAAGTTGAAATAAAAAGAATGTAAAGATAGCTCAGACTGCTGTGATTTTATGCACGCACGTTATCTCATGGCATTCGAACGGTAAGCAAAACCCACTTAGCCTTCACTTCCAAGTTCTGAAAGAAAGCCACTGAACCTCCATCGGCTTCACAACTGAACCAATTATACAAATATCAAATCAAAAGAGGGAGTTATCGACCAGTTGAAAAAATTAAATTAAAACTAAAAACAACGGGCAAACATAACTTAATTCTATGCACTTAAAAATAAAATCTATAATACAGACTTTTGCCTTAACTGTAGATCATTCAAAATCAATTAAAAATAAGTGTTTTATTCTTCCATATTGTACATGGGCGTATACATACTTCCTATCTACATAATATTTTATGCAGCTCATTTTTAATCCAATGTCCAATACAAAAGAATTGAAACAACGTTTTAAATATAATTAAATAAGACAGATGATTTAATTAGTGAAATGCCTAAAGTGAAAGGCGTGTGGTGACGTGCTATTCACTCCTTCATGATCATTTTCCATACATTTATAAGAATAAATTCATTCAAATTGATTTATGTCACTACGGCGTACGAATATTAACTTGCATTATAATATTAACTCACATTTAACAGATATTTAACCCACTGACAATTTTTACATAATTTAAGGACTGATCATTATATTATTTAGTCACATCTATATTTATTAGGTACAATAACATTGAATGTAACATCAAGTTTACCGCCATTCTCAAGAAATGATAATTGTAAATATTTTAGGTTTTTATAAACATATGAAAAATTATATCATATGTCATAATTGTTTCAAAATGGTTACCAAAATGAACTATACTTTAGCCATAGAAAAGAGAACACATTATATTTTAAACTGACAAATCGCAGGGCAGTAAATAACGGCGCCTGCACCTGTATCTACGCACGGATTGGTTGATAGAAACATCAAATTCTGTAAGCGATATCTCATTGGTTTAGAATTTTAGATGAATTTCTGCTGTGTAGTATGCTAGTTCTTTTTTGTATTAGTTTAGTCAAAAATAACTTATAATTTTTTATACCAGTCTTGTAATGGCCCAAGCGTATGAGTGACTGGGTGGATGTGGATCTAATTTAGGACACGGCCGAAGTTCCTTAGCATAGTGTAGCTAGCTTAAATGATGACGTATTGAGCACAAACACATTCATGAAAAGACTGAAGCTCACGGATAAATCACATAACTATCGTTTTCCAGGAAAATACTAGAAGATACCCTATGTTTTAACATACCTACGTCATCAACTAAACTCGCCATTTACGAAATACCAAACCATGAAGAACATCCTATAAACAACTGCATATAATTGATGCATCACATAAATATATACCAGAATTTCGTATCAGCTACTCACAAATTTTACGTATGTTTGTTCTCCATGATTGGGCTGTATTTTCTTATTATTAGATCATGTTTTTGAGAACACGAAAATATCTGCCAAATGACCGTAAAGTATGCGTGTAAATTTTACAGGTAAACTACAAACTTCACCCCGTACCATTGTATTCTCGACAAAGCGATAGCGACACCTTATGCGACAGATTCGAACGTCGCTCGCGTATCATAATACGGGGTCATTCGGCGTATATTCTCCGTGAGCGCTAAACACGAGTGTGTGTCTATAGAAAGATGTTATTTATAAATAGTAGTCTACTCGCTCAACGTCCGTTTTGCTTGTGGTTCGTCTAGTTCTGTCTCCGGGGCCTGCTCTAGGCCCGGCAGCTGGATCTGCGTGTCTGATGCTTCGGAGGGCTGGAAAGATAACATCGTCATGAATTATCATGCAAACTTACTTGTACATATTTTATGCGGTACACGAAAGAAAGGAGCACAGATAGATATAGAAAGGAGCCTCTTTTAGTGACGTATCATCGGTTCCTGTGCGCCTGATATATGCGTCAGGCACACCGTGGTCAGTTAGCAACTGACGCTAATCTGACTAATCTATGCGTATCATGCGTATATGCGTTTGTGTTTTACCTGAATATCAATACTTCCTGAGCGTCCAACGGTAAGCTTGCAAAGAGAAACCTCTTGTAAGTAAAGGTACATACTACATACAAGAACATGACTGTGTAACTACATAATGAAATTTTTTCGTCGTAGAATATTAGAATTACTTGTCAAAAGTCATAATCTACCACCATTTCACAAAGGCCCCGTCATTAAGGAGGAAAAAAATGGCGAAAGACATGTATTTCTATTGTTCAATGGAACTTGATTCTTACCTCAACGTCGTTAGAGTTGTTTTCGGAGTTGCCGGCCGGCCTCGTTCTCTTCTTGCCTCGGGTGGCGGGCTCTATTTGGGCTGTGGTTTTCTTGGGTTGATACTGAAATACACAAATTAATCCTTTTAATAACCCTTTATTGAAAAAGAGATTTGTTTTAAGTTTTATGTGTATATTCATTAGTATCGATAAGTAGTTTAGAAACGGAGAATAAGGGTCGGCGCCCATTATCGCCATCGGCAGGCATCATGATTGTTTATGATAAATAGCATTATACATCCACCATCGTGTAATAAAGTAGAAATTTCCATGATTCATGCTGAGGCGTTATTTTTGTTAGTGTCCATATTATCATAGAAAAATCTAATTTATTTCCATGAAGTTAATGTATTATGATATGATGCCTGCCGATGCTGAAAGTAGGCGTTGACCCTAAGGGCATGCCACACCTAATGTAACGGACAAATCTTATAGATACCGATATTTATTTGTTCTAGCTGCCTTAAATATCTATAGATTCTATAGTAAAGGTTGTAACCCGCCTTTTCGTCTCTCTATTTTTTTTAATTTTTTTTTTTCTTAATGCATATCTGCCATCAGCTTGTTTAGCCTTTATCAGATGTGATGACTTCATGTCGATGGGGAAGAGTTGTCCACTGACAACACCTTCACTTTAAATATGCGAGTATCACTTTATGTTGAGCAAGTTAGGACGCTTCAAGCGTACAACATCTTTTTCTGTGTTTAAAAGTTCTATTGCCAGTGGGTTTATGTGCCTTTCAAGGCGGCCTTTGTAGCATTTTATGCGATTTTCGATCTCCTCTTTTACTGTTGGCACTTCCAGGTACTCATGGATTTCTTCATTTTTGGTAAACCAGGGAGCAGCACATATGTTTCTGAGCACTTTATTTTGAAATCTTTGATGATTT
Source organism: Plutella xylostella (assembly GCF_932276165.1). NCBI lineage: Eukaryota > Metazoa > Arthropoda > Insecta > Lepidoptera > Plutellidae > Plutella > Plutella xylostella. Next base: position 5,910,611 of record NC_064000.1, on the reverse strand, counting down.
GTATGTTAGTTGCGCAGGCGGACCCCCAGAGTTCGCTTGCATAAGTCCAGATTGGCTTGAGTACACTGTTGTAGACAAGAATTTTGTTTGAGAGGGACAGTCTTGAGGTCCTATTTAGCATCCAGTGCAAGTTTCTGTATCGGATTTTCAGAGCGACTCTTTTTGCAAGGATATGCGTCTTCCAGTAGAGACCACGATCCAGGTGGCATCCCAAGTATTTGACACTGGCCTTGTGTGGCAGGATTTCCCCTTTCATTGTTACAGGTGGGCAGTCACCTCTGCGCAGTGTGAAAGTGATGTGTACAGATTTGCTTGGGCTTGCTTTGATGCGCCATTTGTCCAGCCATTGATCTATTTTATTCAGGTGAGTTTGTAGCTTTTCTGATGCTATGACAGCATTTGGGCTGCTGGCTAAACATGCGGTATCGTCCGCGTAGGTGGCACACAGGATATCTTCAGACTGCGGAATATCAGCGGTGAATATTGTGTATAGGACCGGGCCAAGGACAGAGCCCTGTGGGACGCCAGCTTCAATCTCGCGCAATGCGGAGCATTCCTCGCCAAATTTCACTTGGAAGAGGCGGTTGTTCAAGTATGAGTTGATTAACATGTAGACTGTGTTTGGGAGTGCCTTCTTAATTTTGTAGAGGAGGCCTGCGTGCCAGACACGATCGAATGCTTGTTGTATGTCCAGGAACACAGCGGAGCAAAACTCTTTCTTTTCGAATGTTTGTCTTATTTCGTGAACAACTCTATGTACCTGTTCAATGGTAGAATGGTGAGGTCTAAATCCGAATTGGTGGTCGGGAATGATATTTTCTTGAAATAGTAGTGGTTTAAGTCGACTCAGGAGAAGTTTTTCAAACAGTTTCGATAGAATAGGCAGGAGACTAATTGGCCGGTATGATGGGACTTCATTTGGTGGTTTTCCATTTTTTTTTTGGTGGTGATTTTTGTGGACAAGGATGATTTGTGACACTTTTAACAATGGTGGGAAATACTGCAATCTTAGCATGGCGTTAAATATTATTGTTATTAGTGTTATTCCTTTAGGTGTTATCTTCTTTAGGATTTCTGCAGTAATAAGGTCGAACCCAGGGGCCTTAAGATTTTCTAGGGCTTTGATCTGTCTTGCAACTTCTTTTGGGGAGACTGGTTTTATTGGCAAGGACATTTGTTGCGGGCTCTGTAGGAACTCGTTTATTTCTTCTTCAGTTGACAGGTCGTCTGACTCATTTGTTTTAAATACGTTTTGTAGAAAATCAGCAAACACGTCTGCTTTCTCCTTCGCACTTCTTGCCCATGTGGCATCCGGGCGTTTTAAGGGTGGCACATGTTTTTGTGGTTGGCTGAGAAATTTAGTGAGTTTCCATAATGAGTGCTCATCATTTCTATTAGCGTCACTTTTTTCTAGTCTATCCTGAAGAGTTTCATTCTGCAAGTCATGGATGTACTTTTTGAGTTGTTTTTTTGCTTTATAAAACAAGGACTTGTCAGATGGGTGCCGGCTTTGCTGCCACCTTCTTCTCAATCTTCTCTTTTCTTCCACTTTATTTCGAAGCTCTACAGAGAGGTTACATTTGGATTCTCTAGGCAAGCTAGGAGTTGATTTCCATGCCGCTTCTTGAACAAGCTTTATAAAGTCATCCAATGCTCTGTCTACGTCCTCTTCGGTTTTAAGCGGGATACGGAGATTTATCTTATCTTCAATATAATCTTGAAATGCATTCCAATCAGTTTTCTTATTGTAAAGGGTGCATGGTATAGGCCTATGGATAATTGTGGTGCTTACTGTCATCAATACTGGTGTATGATCTGATGAACCATCTAAGCATGACTCTACACTGTGATAGAGGTTTGATATTCCCTTTGTAATGTAAAAATCTAATAAGTCTGGCAGTTTGTTAATATCGGTTGGCCAGTATGTAGGTTCTCCAGTAGAAATAGCATGTAACTGATGGTTTTCAATGCACTTTTTTAGTTCACGTCCTCTGGTTACTATGACTCTGGATCCCCAGGAAGTATGTTTTGCATTAGGATCACCTCCCATTATGAATCTGCCTCCCAGCTTTTTGAAATATTGGCCAAACATTTCTTCTTTTATAATATGTTTCGGAGGACAGTAGATTGAGGACAATATTAGCGGACCTTGCCAGTCATCTATGGAAATAGAGGTTGCCTGCAGATAGTCACGTCTGAATTCTGGTAGCTCATGATGTTGAATGCTGTTCTTGATAATAACAGCAGTCCCAGCGTGGCCAGTCATATCAGGGTGGTTAGTGACATAGCAAGAGAATCCATTCATATTGAAGCTGTTACTATCAGTTAAATGTGTCTCTGATAATAGTAATACATCTAGCTTGTTAGATTTTATCATAAGTTCTAGTTCGTGTTTTCTAGCTGCCAACCCATTAACATTCCAGGTGGCTATTCTCAAATTATAGTTATGGTTGAATTTTACTAATAAGCATTGTGACTAGGCCTATTAAGTTGCCAATCTGTTGTAACATTGATCTTAGTTCTTCTGATTGCTTTAATATAAGAGATTCCATTCGTTCTATAATGTTAGTGGTGGGAGTTTCTTCACGGGTTATGTTTATTTGTGGTTTGTTGTATGATTGTGTTGGCTGATGATGATCATCATTGGAGTATCTGTTGTTTTTAAGCACATTGGAGTACAGCATGCGGCCATGATTGTTATTAGAGAACGCTTGCAGACTAGGTTGCCCCTTGGTTACTTGATCATCATGTTGTGTGTGTGTTTGGGTATCATTTGACTTTATGTAGTTAACTTTGTCTTGTTTTGTCACAAATTGTTTTTTGTTTTTCTTCCTAGCTAGCATTTCTTGATAGACACCACAGCCTCTGTAGCTGGCTGGATGGTTTCCTAGACAAAGGGCACATGTGGCCGGTGAGTTTCTATCAGTCTTGGTACACTCGGAAGTTTTGTGTCCTCCTGCACATTTCACACAGCGGAATGGTCTCATACAGTTGTTTTTGGTATGGCCGTACTGTTGACATCTCATACATTGGGGGATAGATGTTGTCTTTCTAGGGTCCTCTATTGATACTTTTTGATTGTAGATATACTTGATAGTTTTAACATTTTTGTTGTTGACTGAGGGCTCAATGTTGACAAAGAATGTGTCCAATGGTTCCTTCGTGCCTCTGCGCTTGGCAAATACAATCTCACCTCGCACCTTATTTCCTGTTGACTCTATGCACTCTATAATTGCCTCTTTAGGTGTAGTGTGATGCAGGTTCTTGATAACGATTCTGTAAGCTCGTTCCTCTTTCCTAGTGAAAGTGTGGCCAATCAGCCCGGCACCTCTAATATGTTCAATAAGCAGCTTGTAAGTTTCAACTGACCTGCTTGATATTCTGAGTTCATTTTTTGAGATGACTTTGTAAGAATAGGTATCCTTGCTAACAGCTTGTTCTATAAGTTCTGTGAGTTTTTTCAGATCCTCAATTCCATACAGGATGATTGGTGGCGGCTTTGATATTCGCGGTGTAGTGTTATTGTTTGAGGTATTCCCGTTGAGTTCCTCCACATCAATCTCCAATCCTGTGAAGCTGTTGTTTGTGGTTGTCTCTTTAGAGTAACTGTTGTTTACTGGGTTTGGCTGACGTTTGTTTGTTTGTTTGAGAATTTTTGCAGTGGGAGTCTGAGATGTTGGTGAGATAATTCTTTTCCGCTGCTCAGGTATTCTCTGCCATGGAACACTGGATGTAGCAGTAGGAGGGTTATTATTCTTTTTATTGCTCATAAAAAGGCCTGGGTGGAATACTTGTTGTACAAGTTTCTTTGGAGATCCTTTGTTGTTGTTTGGCGAACCAGTGGGTTTATCTTGCACGGGCACCTGGTTTTCCATGCCCGGCAAGTCATTGCTATTAGCTGGCATTAGGTAACAAGTAATCTAGGTTACACTGTTCATAATAGGGAAGAAATCGTTAAACTTTCGGAAAAAGTCAAAGAGTCTCTCTAATTGTACGCCTAGACCTTTACCAACTAAATGATAGTTAGCATAACGTGTCACTTCACGTCGTGGGAAGCACGACGCTGTAGAAGTATCATATGTATTAAGACACCATGCTTACTAGCATCAATTGATTATATATACAATGATGGCGTAGCGTCGCCTTCACGTCGCTGTCCCGCTATTCCCTTATCTGCTTATAAATAGACAAATATAGCTAGTAACCTGTAGCTCGGGCGGCAGGAACACCCTGGTGTTGTGGAAGTGCTCGGGCTGCGGGCTGTAGTACATGGTGGGCACGCGCGCGTCCGCCGGGAACTCGCGCAGCTCGAAGCTGCTGGAGCGGGACCAGATCACCGTCATGGCCAGGTCGCAGGTCGCCCACAGTTTCTGGAAGGAGAGAAGGGGGGTTGTGTAAAGTAAACGTATGTAGCAACGACTATAATCCCTAAAGGGGTGGTAAGAACCAAAAGTCTTCTTTTGGTAAACGGTTCGGTAAACTACCCGTCGTCGAATTATTGGACTTGCCATCGGAAAGGGGTAATTCGGAAAAAGGATCAGAGCTTTGTCCGAGGTGACTTTCAAGATTCGCTGTAGTAGCAAACACAAATTTTTTGAGTTAAGTAAGCAGTATAAGTAACTAAGTTAACCTCAGCTAATATTTTTTTAATATGAAACCCACCAACCCACAGTGGACCAGCGTGGTGGGAAATGGGTCTCAGATTAGGAAGGCAGTTTAGACCTAGGCCATATGCGGAAAGGTTCCGAGAGAGAGAGTCAAGTCGATGGACTCACATAGTTGACGGCGTCATCGGACTCGCAGAGCGCGTCCTTGTGTAGCTTCATGCGCTCGATGAGGTTCTTGTAGAAGCCGTAGCAGTACATCTCGTTGCGAGTGATCAGCGGCTCCAGGATGAACCAGAGGCACTGTTTCACCACCTGCGAGTAGGGAAATAAAATGTAGTTATAAGGGCCGAAAATTTATAATGCGTCTGAAAAAAGTGCTACTTTCTTATCTTAAGAGCGCTGCCACATGGCCGTTGGGTGTTGCTGCAATGACGGACGGCGACGCAACGCACACATAACGCACACGGGGAGAAGGGAGACGAGATTGGAATGACGAAGTGGCAGGTGTAGATAAACGTCACAATATCGCGATTCGCCATAAATACGGCGCTATTTTCAGTGGAACGCGCAAGAATCGATAACGGACCCGTGCCGCGATGGTTGGTTATTATAAAATATAGAGAGAGAAGAAAAGGTAGCCTGGTAACGCAGCGCTCATGTGGCATTCGCTGAGTTTATATCATGATGTTGCGACGACGCTGCGCATCCACAGCGCCCGTGTGGCATCGCTTTTACTCAATTTCAAAAGCGGTCTAGTGAGCCAAAATTAGGTGAATTTGGAGATAATGGGAAAGAGGTAGATGGTTATAGCGTTCCTTGAAAGAGGCTTAAATCCAGAAGTAGATATTTTTGGCTGATAGCATACCTTGAGGTGCGCCACGTTGTCATACGAGTCGAAGGCGGGGTCATGTGCTAAGACCGGCACAGCAAACACCAGCATGTAGTCCGGCATGATGAGTGGCAGTATACTATATATACTGGCGACCGACTGGTGTAGTGGTTAGTGACCTTGACTGATATGCCGTTCGGTTCCCGGTCGGGGCACATATTTGTTAAAATACAGATATTTGTACTCGGGTCTTAGGTGTTAATATGTATGTATCTATCTATGCACGTCTTAGGTGTTAATATGTATGTATGTATATATCATCTACTCCTGCGTAGATGGCTGATCTCAATTGAGATTGGCCGCCGTGGTCGAAATTCTGCTAGGAGGACATTATCTATCTATGTGTCTGTGTCGGATACCTATACTACAGGCTCTGCCTAGTTTGCGGTATCTGGTGGAACATATAACATACCTTGAGGTACGCCACGTTGTCAAACGAGTCGAAGGCAGGGTCATGTGCTAACACCGGCACCGCGAACACCAGCATGTAGTCACCAGTAGTCAGACAGTATACTATTTTATACTGACGACCGAATCTGACTCCTATGCCGTAAGATTCTCGGTCGGGGCCGATATTTCTTAAAAGACAGATTCATATTTGTATTCGGGTCTTCTATTATTTTTCTCGATTAAATGTATCTAGTTTGTTATTGTTACATACCTTGAGGTGCGCCACGTTGTCATACGAGTCGAAGGCGGGGTCATGTGCTAACACTGGTACCTACTGCGAACACCAGCATGTAGTCCGGCATGATGTGCGGCAGCCGGCTCACCACATCACATACTGACGACTGAATGGCGTAGTTGTTAGTGACGTAACGCGGCTGTAACTCGGCTCTTAGGTGACCGACAGCTAGCTAACCGACACCCACATTACAGGCTCTCCCTAATTTGCAGTCAGATGTCCCCACATATGACATACCTTGAGGTGCGCCACGTTGTCATACGAGTCGAAGGCGGGGTCATGCGCTAAGACTGGTACTGCAAACACCAGCATGTAGTCTGGCATGATGTGAGGCAGCTGGCTCACTGCGCGCTCCACTGTGGTAGAGAAATAAGGAGTGTTAGAGAATGCTTGCTATTTATTAGTTTTTTTACACTTTACATTATACCTAGGATGTGGATTTTGTAGATGAATCTTTATAGTTAAATTCTATAAAAGAAAAGCAAGACGATGCCGATGAGTCAATCAATCTAAAGTCAACGATGAATGTCTGTCAAAATGCAAAAAATATCAATAGAAAAGATTTGTCCTTAAACATTTGATATTAGTGGAATTTATTGCTGAGCAATCATTATCGGTCGTCGACTCATACGAGCCACAACGGCGTTGAGCGTCGCTGCTCGTGTCTAATTATGCCTATGGAGATGCGAAGGGGGAGGGGGTTTTAAAACCCTTCTTTCATTTGACTTCACTAGTAGGAGACCTGAGTCCCAGAGGGAAAATCCTCCGACCAGGCCGGGTGGCGTGGCCAGGCGGCTGCCTAACACAGCGTGTTCATCAGTGCTTTGTGGCCACATACCCTTCGTTATAGTATATATTGTTAGTGTCTAAGACAAAGAGCGAGTTTCTCCTGTCACAGGATAGGTATTTAAACTTAGTAGGAGTAAACTCAATGATGTATTAGTTTAAGAAAACAATGTATTTGATGAATGGCGTAGTGGTTAGTGACCCTGACTACTGAGCCGATGGTCCCGGGTTCGATTCCCGGCTGGGGCAGATATTTGTTTAAAACACAGATATTTGTTCTCGGGTCTTGGATGTGCCCGTAAAATGGCAATAGGCCCGCCCCCTATTACATTGGGACTAACATAAACTCTGGCGAAAAGTGGGTGCAGCAATGCACCTCTGCCTACCCCGCAAGGGAGTACATTAGTACAAGGCGTGAGTGTGTGTTTTTTTTTATGAATAACTGAATTTGAATTTGAGCATACCCTTCGTCCCGACGGAGATGTTGCGTATGTAGTCGCGGCGGCGCAGCACGTCCGCCAGCATGTACTGGCGCGCCGCCGCCCGCAGCCGCCGCTCCGGCTCGCGTCCGCAGAGCGCGTACATGCCCATGAAGTCTAGCGGGAGACACTTGTTCGGGATGCCCTGGAGGAGGAATGGTGTGTGGTTAGATGACTGTTTGAGTAGGATATAGTTCTGGATGAAGGGTAGGATGTTAGATACGTGCCGTTCTTATGTTATGGAATATTTAGACGAGGAAAGAATCGATATGTCGCAGTCGATTGCGTCGAAATAAATTCTAAAGATGATTAGGTATATTGCAGTGATTCTGACCTCGCGGAGTGAAGTGACTGATCTTATAAGGGCTCTGCTTTGCGCCTTGTTATCAAGCATAACCCAAATAATATGACAAACTAATATATTTGAATATGAAAGTGAAGTTGTTTTGTATAATTTGATTTATTTTACCTTTGAGAGTCCTTTGTGTAATTTCGAGGCGAATATTTCTCTGACTTGTGGTACTTCATCCTGAAAAAATAACAACAATCAAATATTAATTCAATCTTTTTAATAGATTTTAATCCAAATCATCCCAAAAAATCTTGGGAGTTATTTTTCTGATCTGATCAAGGGTTAGTCAGGCATCCATCAAATATGCATATTTTATCTAACTATCGTACGTAACGTACCACCATGAGATGACTCAGGTTGTAGAACTGTTAAGCCGTGAAAAGGTCTCTAACGCCCTCTCTGCTAAAGGTTTCCAGCAGTGCAAAACTGCTTAAATTTCCAACGTTATTATGGTTATTGTCCCCCTGTAGTAGTTAAGACACGTTATCTACAATATACATACCACCATGAGATGGGAGAGGTTGTAGAACTGCTCGGCGGTGAACTGGTCGCCGACGCCCTTCTGCTCGCAGATCTTGAGCATGGCCGCGCCCGCCGCCAGCCGCAGGTGCGCCTTCTCCGCGGGGGAGAGCTGGTTTTGCTGTGGAGAGAGAGATGCGGGGGTTAATAACGGATTACAGACATTATTTTTCAATGACCAATGAACCTGGTTGGTATAGCTGGTTTTGCAGTGGAAACATAGATGCAGAGGTTGATTACGGATGACGGAAATTCTTTTTCAATAAGATGTATTGGTAGCGTTGCAACGAGGATGAATGCGACGGAACCACTGAGCCTGGTTGGAAGGAGAAGGCGAGGGACTAACTAACAATAATAGTTATACAGGGTTATTGGTAAGTAGACCTGATCCTTTCAGGAGGTGATAGAGGAAGGCATTTCCAGTCGATTATACCCTATAATGCATTATCCGAAACTTAACAATTTCTAAGATATTTAATATTTAAATATTTTTTGAATTTTTGCCAAAATTTCATGTTTAAAACCGAAAATAAAAAAAAACTAGCCATATTTCAATACTTTTTTTGTTTGTTTTGAATTAGTAACATCTTAATAAACTTATTAAAATAATCAAATGTGCATTATTCGACTTAAATTAGACACATTACCTCAAAAAAGATAAACATTTTTAAAAAATATTCAAAACCTAAAAACAAGTAAGTTAAATTAAAAAAGAATTTCATATAACATTTTTTTGTGCACTTCAGCTTAATAACATTGTCAACTTATAAGCTTTCAAATGAGATATTTCAATATTAAATCGATTTAGGTATCACCAAGATATGGCCGAAAAAATCAGAGAAGGCGGACAAAATTCAACAGAAAAACTAACAAAATTAGCGCAATTTAAAGGTTAAAAGTGTGATGGTTTTCAGTCCTGTTCACTTTAGTATGGAAACCCCTGTTGAGTTTTCTCCGCCTTCTCTGATTGTTTTGGCCATATCTTGGTGGTAAAAAATTGTTAAATGAAATTCTTTTTTAATTTAACTTATTTGTTTCTAGGTTTTGAATATTTTTTAAAAATGTTTATCTATTTTGAGGTATTGTGTCTAATTTAAGTCGAATAATGCACATTTGATTATATTTATTAGTTTATTAAGATGTTACTAATGCTAAACAAACAAAAAAAGTATTGAAATATGGCTAGTTTTTTTTATTTTCGGTTTTAAACATGAAATTTTGGCAAAAATTCAAAAAATCTTTAAATATTAAATATCTTAGAAATGGTTAAGTTTCGGATAATGCATAAGGGTGCTTTTCCACCAGAGATGTGCTATGCAGCTATGCTGCGAAGATGTGATATCTACGCTACGAAAATATGTGACCGTTTCCACCAATACTACGCTAGGTAGCTGTGCGAAGAAGATGCGCTACGAAGATGCGCCGCCGCAAAGTAGCTGTGCGAGAAAGATGCGCATCTCGAGCTATGCTATGTATCGATAGTAGGGAAACGACGGGGGCGGCGGCGCCATAGCTACACCACTCGCGATGGTCCATAGCACATATCCATAGCACGCATCCATAGCACACATCCATAGCACGCATCATTCCATACAAAAAACATATCTTAGTTGAATCCGTTTCCACCAGTGCTAAGCTATGTGCACCAATAATTATGATTGGTGGATATCAAACGCATCCATAGCATCGTAGCATAGCACATCTCTGGTGGAAAAGCACCCTTATAGGGTATAATCGACTGGAAATGCCTTCCTCTATCACCTCCTCAAAGGATCAGGTCTACTTGCAAATAACCCTGTATAGGATAAACGCCTTTATTTACACAATATTATTATGTATCTTTACCCGCAACAAATCACCTGTCTTCTACGCCGGCATTTCAAGCGAGCAGCTTTCGAATTACGCTTGAATCCTTCTAGTTTATTTATACGTGAGTAAACCAACCTTTTTATTCATAACGAACAAGCGAATATTTAACATCTGCCGTCTTCTGCACAGCCACATCGCGCTATAAACTCCAGTCATTCTAGCTTATTAATCCGTGCAAGAAACCATGTTTATATTTACCTGCAACAAATCCCCCTTATGCACGATAAACGCATTCAGCATCCTAAACGTCTTCTGAGCGGACAACTCATCCCTCTTCAACCCGAGCAGCCATCGCGCCATGCACTTGAGTCCCTCGAGCTTGCAGCGAGTCTCTTCGGGTAACTCTTCTTCTGGGCACCAGTCGCCGGTCGGGGCGTTGGGCCCGCCGCCTCCCTCGCGGACTAGCAGCTCTTTTACTATCTGTGGGGGAAAGGGGTGGGGTCAGTGAGGTTAAAATATACAAGGTGATTTAATAGTGCAGTAGTACTTTGAACAGTTTTTTTTTCTTTTTGTACGATTGAGGTAAATTACACAGGGCCTTGGCTAGTTTACACAGGCAGGGGCTGCAAAGTGATATGATAAGCCGAAAGGGGGAGCGACTTTTGTTTTATGACTTATGGGAATTCTTAACCTGAACGTATAAAGAGAATACCTAACCGTAAAAATGCGTGCAACTGCATAGCATTTTTATTTATTGTGTTCCACACGGCGAGGCGATGTTGTTTATAAGTTTATCTACGTAGATAAAATTACCCGTACAGCGGCGGCCGCCCTCGAACTCTTGGCAATACTTGCAGCTACGATTACTGTCCCCAATCACGCCTACCTTCCTAGAGACGATGTTCTTGACGAGCACGGGGAAGGCGGCGGGCAGGTTGTGCGCCACGTGGCCGAGTGTCACGATGGCGGTGCGGTGGTGCTGCCTACCTTCCTAGAGACGATGTTCTTGACGAGCACGGGGAAGGCGGCGGGCAGGTTGTGCGCCACGTGGCCCAGCGTCACGATGGCGGTGCGGTGTTGCTGCCTACCTTCCTAGAGACGATGTTCTTGACGAGCACGGGGAAGGCGGCGGGCAGGTTGTGTGCCACGTGGCCCAGCGTCACGATGGCGGTGCGGTGGTGCTGCCTACCTTCCTAGAGACGATGTTCTTGACGAGCACGGGGAAGGCGGCGGGCAGGTTGTGTGCCACGTGGCCCAGCGTCACGATGGCGGTGCGGTGATGCTGCCTACCTTCCTAGAGACGATGTTCTTGACGAGCACGGGGAAGGCGGCGGGCAGGTTGTGTGCCACGTGGCCGAGTGTCACGATGGCGGTGCGGTAGTGCTCGGAGGCGGGCGTCAGCGTAGCCTTCAGTGTTTCCAGGAGTGAGGTGAATAGAGCCACGCGCTCCTCGGGCACGTTCACGTACAAGCATCTGGGGATGAGAGGATAATAATTGTTAGGATTGAAGAAAATGCGGGAAAATTGCTGTGTTAAATAAAGGACCGCGCAAATAATACATAGTCATGATTAACGCGCATCCATTAACCCGCATCAGGTCAGAATGGTGGACTAGGCCTTCCTTCATTGGACGGAGGCCTGAGCCCCAGTAGTGGGGACGTCATGGGTCGTGATGATGCATAATGGGCTTATGGAATGTTTGGATTACAACTATGGTTTTCAGTAAAAAACAGGACATGATCCGATCCAAGTCTTCAGTAGTAGTATAATACACATACCTGACAGCGTTTTTGGCCTGTTTAGGAGTTCCAACTTCGGCGTATGCCTTGCACAGTGTAATCAGTCTTGGAAATAGGGCAGGGCACACCTCACCTGAAAACGGAAATAAAAACATGTTCACATAATTTAATCCATTGGTAATGTCTAAACATTATGCAAACCAAAAGATACATTATGTTACGGATGATTTCCTACCTTTTCTTGTGAAAACTATCAAGATACCTGAGCTTACTAAAGAGGTTAATATTTGCCGAGGATGGTCAAAGCGTATCTGTAGTCTGTATCTTGAGCTATGTTCATCGTAAGAAAAAAGTACCAGGCAACCATAACTTACTAAGCGGTCGATATTTCCCGAGGAAGGTCAGAGCAGCCAGTATGTACGGGGCCACGCTCTCGTCGTCCAACTCCAGCAGAGACGTCAGTTCATTCAACACATCCTCGTGTAGGAAATGCGCGGGGAATACGAAGGATAGCATCATCATAAACTATTATCCACGTCCTACGCAGAACGCGATACAGTGACGTTTATCTACATAGATAAGACTGGAGCCAGAGACGTTTATTCGTAACAAAAAGTACAAGGCAACCATAACTTACTAAGCGGTCGATATTTCCCGAGGAAGGTCAGAGCGGCCAGTATGTACGGGGCCACGCTCTCGTCGTCCAACTCAAGCAGAGACGTCAGTTCATTCAACACATCCTCGTGCAGGAAATGCGCGGGGAACACGAAGGACAGCATTACAAGGAGTTTGAGGCCGCGCGTCGCCGCCGTCTCTATGTCTATGCCTGTGGAGAGGGGAATTGGTTTGAGGTTGTTTGTTATATTCACTTGTGATGTAACAGCGAAGTTCAAGCGATATTTCTTGAAGAAGTGCTTCGGTTCGCTTGGAAATATACTCGGAATATGAAAGTACATAATTATTTCATTATAACTATTATAATAGGATGATAATATACTGTAATACATACCACATTCATTGGCGATTGACGTATCCGTGCGCGTTGCGGCTCCATGCACGTATCTGTAACATTCGGTATAATTAATAACTTAAAACATTCATTACTCAAAAGTACAATACATTGAATTTCTTGGTCATGCATTTCTATTGATCATCAGCCCAACAATCGTCAACTATTGGACATAGCCACTAGACTGCTCGGCTATTCTCATCAAACACTACTAGCACCTGTCTAAGATCATCAGTCAGCAGGGTGCACGAAAGGAGCCACACCAAGTCATCTCGCTGACAAATGACCTGACTGGCTAATTCTTTTATCAAGCTCACACTCACAACCGTTAGAGCAGCTCTAGGGCTTGTCACCGTAAAACTAAGAACCATCCAGCCAGACGTGGGCCCCTAAGGATGGTACATTTTCGAGAAAAGCGTGGTACATACCCGACCAGTATGAGCAGACTGTCGCGATCGATCATGACGGAGGAGACTCGCTCCAGCAGCATCTTGATGGTGTTGTAGTACACGTTCGTCATCACGGGCTGCCCCAGCTTTTTGAGCACGCTCGACTGCGGATTATAAATATATTTATAATTACAATACACAATAAAATTTGTAAAACAGTGAAAAAAAATATTACATAACTGGATCTTGGGCTAGAACCTATCTATTAGGTATACTGAGTTTCTTACTTATTTTTTGGTTTATTTCACAAAATCGGACGGGAATGGAATTTATGTGAATACTGTTTGTTGGCCGGCATAAAAAGGGACAATCCGTCCTGTACTTTTTAAAATGTTTGCAGTAATGGAATTTGGCCACTTTTAGGCGATTGATTTCTCTATTTTGTAATTTTACTAAGCTGTATTTGACTTGCTTCTTACAGCCCTCAGTTCAATCATACATGAAACATAGTATGTACAGAAATACAAAAAAACAGAGGTTAAATATTGCACTGAAAGTGACTAGATTTAGAATGAGTTTGTCGCAGAAAAAACTTACTACTTATGAAAAACCAACTCACCGTAGTGCGCACGCACACTTCGCAGCTGACGTTAGGGTTCAAAATCGTCTCCATTCCCTGCAGAAGCTCCGGCGCCTGCTTCATGTGCTGAGAGAACTTGGTCAGGAACTCTTGAGCTTTCACCGAGTCGGGCAGGAATTTAGTACTTATGTGTAGGACCTTAGACATGAGTTCCTTTTGCACGGCCGGCGTCGGGGGTTTCCTATGCAACTCGATCCATTCCGCGACAGTACGGCGGACGGCCAGCTGGTGCTTTTGAAGCTCTATGAATGCTTTTGTTGCGTTGTCGTCTATATTCGTCATTAGATAATAGAGTTTCTTCATACGGAATGGCGCTGGTAGAGTGTACGGAACCAATGATGTGTTTAGCAGTCTTTCGACCAAAAGACGGTCTTCCAAAGCCGTCATATAGTAGCCGTGTAGAATCTTGTCTTTGATCCATCGCACTGCCTTTTCAGTGGCCGGCGGAACGCTTTCCTCCGTCAAGAATTTCCTGTAAATCATCGCAAGCCCAGACATGGCCTCTTTGCGTATTTTGAACTTTTTGTCCAGAGTTCTTTCCTTGACGAAGTGGAGTAGATCCTCGGATTCGGCTACAGCCTTGAAGTCTCTCTGTACCGTGGCTATGATGGCCATCACCACTTCGTACCTGACTTGTTCGTGAGCGTCGTGCTGTCTTAGCTTCAACGTCTCTGTAATATCTTGTCTCAAATCTGGATGGTGCACTAGGAAGTGCATGCAATATTGAACGCACTTGATGCGAATATGCACTGAGATGTCATTAAATCGACCGAGGAAAGCCCTCCATAAGGCCGGGTACTGTTTGGCTAGCGTTGACTGTGGCTCGGAGAACATTCTGGCTAGTAAAGCGACTGCACTCAATCGCTCTTGCAATTGGGCTGACTTCAGCTTGCACTCGAGCTGTGGCAGCACGGAGGTGAGGATGCTCGGGCAGCACTGGTTCAGTTCATAGATGAGCTCGTACACTTTGGAGAAAATCAGTAGGTTCTTCTCTTCCTTGCCGAGGATTAGGACGTGGTTGAAGAACTGTGAAGGAAAAAATATTATTATTAATACTTACTGAGTTCAAAATGACTGATAATGATGATAGAGAGGGAGGAGCAAAATGGTTAAAACACTGCTTCACTCTTATTATTTTCACGTTAGGTTTGAATAAAGCAAATAAATTATACATTGAGACATTCATCACATTAATTCCTTGACTAGTCAGAACGCGTGCTTGCGCTCACGTTAAGGTACTGCAAAATGCGCCTTATAGCCTATATATAAGGCTCCAGCATATCACTAGTCTTCACCAGCGCTAAAAGTTAAGGTACTGCAAAATGACTCTTACCGCCTGTATATAAGGCTCCAGGATTTCGCTCGTCTTGCCCAGCAGTTCCTTGACTCACACTAGCGCTTATTGCAAAATTACTCTTACCGCCTGTATATAAGGCTCCAGGGTATCACTGGTCTTGCCCAGCAGTTCCTTGGCGAGCGCGTAGGCGTGTTTTTTGTTGCAATATGACTCTTACCACTTGTGTATACGGCTCTAAAGGGTGTTTCTTGATATCAAGCAGATTGTAGGCTAACTAAACTACTGAAAGACAATGCAGTATGACCCTTACCGCCTGTAGATAAGGCTCCAGCATATCACTAGTCATCACCAGCGCTGTAACAACTCACAGTTATTGCAATATGCCTCTTACCGCCTGTATGCAGGCTTGTTGTTGCAATATGACTCTTACCGCCTGTATATAAGGCTCCAGGGTATCACTCGTCTTGCCCAGCAGTTCCTTGGCTAGCGCGTAGGCGTGTTGTTGCAATATGACTCTTACCGCCTGTATATAAGGCTCCAGGGTATCGCTCGTCTTGCCCAGCAGTTCCTTGGCCAGCGCGTAGGCGTGCTTGCGCTCGCGCTTGTGCGGCTCCACGAGGTTCGTGAGCAGCACGTTGAGCAGCTCGTTGGACACCACGTCCGACTCCGTGATGAGCGGGCAGAGAACGTCCAGCATGAAGGATTTCACTTTGTTGGAGTGCTCGCCGCTGTGGGGGGAAGAGGTTGGTTAGTAGGTATAAAGACTGTGGGAATGGAAGGTTTGTGGGTGTGGATGTTTGTTACTCTTTTACGTAAAGACTAATGAGCAGAATTAATTGAATTTGATATGTAGGAAGCTAATATTATCCTTCATTAATATAAAGGCTACTTTTGATACCGAAATTCCTAAGGGAAACTAGGTGAAGCGAAGCTCGCGGGTAAAACTTATTAACGTTACTGAAATAACCATTCATGATACTGAAGAAAAATAACATAGTTTGGATGATGAAGGGGCCTGCATCCAACAACCGCGGCAACGACTCTTGCCTCTCCGATGTAACTGACGAATCGACTATCCTGTCATAGTATTCCACTCACTTGACAATCTTGAACATGAGCGCAAATAGGGCACAGAAGATCTCCTGGCAGTCTTCCAGCTCGAAGCACATGTTGAAACTCTTCACATAGGCCAGGTTCTCCAGCAGGTAGAAGTAACGCTTGAACGCCGGGTCCTTCGGGTCCCGCAGACCTTGGAGTTGGTTGATGAGGAACAGGAATATTGTTTTGACCTGGGAAGAGAGAATTGGAGGTGAAAATTAGAATATGTGGCCAAAGTGGAGGTGTTTATTATTGATTAGATACTGGCATTGTCATTGAATGCGTTTAAATCATGTAAGAAGCAGTTGTAACTTAACATGGGATTGGGACTACTGTCCGAAAATGTTAAGACAGTGTCCATTGACCAATAGTGGCTGGATGAACAATTTTGTGGAGCTTCTAAGCTTTTTAGTTCTACGTTTAATTCATAGAGTGTGTAAATAGGAAACTGTGAACACTGCTTACTAAACCAGCTCGGACTATGGCTAACAGTTTGCCCAATGATAGATTGTCTTCTATGGCAAAGTCGGCTGTTTACCTTATCGCCAAATCTATCTCTTCTTCTATGCAACCTACAGGTATAATATACCACATCTGTTTACTGCAGATCGAGAGGTCCCTAGTTCAAAACTGAGTGTTTTTTAAAATTAAATATATTTTTATTACCTGTTCCTGATCCTTATACGGCGCCTCCGGAGCATACACGCGCAGCACGTCGGCGATGCAGCACGCGATCAGCAGCTGCACGTCGCGCGACGGGTGCGTCAAAAACAGCTCATCCGCGAGGTGTAGCGCCAAAGGGATGTACTGCTGATACATGCCCTCATCTTGCCCGAGACCTTGTAAAGTGTGTGCTAGAGCCTGGTGGAGGAAAGAGAAAGGTTTTGTGAATGGTGTTAAAGTGGCATGATTTTTAATACAGGAAAGAAATTGGCAGAGGGGGTTTGTTGCGTTATAACGCACGTTAGTAATAATTATCATTGAGCATTGCACGGAAGTCCCTTTTTAGATGGAATGAATATGTAAATGCCACACCATTGGCGTGCGCTATGCCGCTCAATTGATATTGGTCTATTGCGGTAAGGACGCGCTCTAAATCATGGCTTATCGTGAATTCGTTCAATAATGCACCAGGCACTGATAGTCGCATTTTTGTTTTACTAAGGTGGTGACACACACCCACAGATACACATCAAACTTTTAACACCCATATTTTAGTGCATTGGACATGCCAGCAAACAATAAGCCCGCTGCGCTACATAAGATACCTACCTATCAATGATTCTACTCCATAATTAAAACAATAATATTTATAGAGCTGCAAAAACAAAGGTAGAGACATATTAGGTTGAAATATCATGTTTCGCCATTTCTCAATCGGGGCCCATTGTTTACACATTATGCAGTTATTCTGACTCAATCAGCGTTTGATGGAGTGCGCAGTAAACGCAACAAGTCAACGGCTTTTACTGATTGTATACCTATACTTTGTCAAATATAGCAAGAACCCTATGACAGCTGCCAAATCTATACAGTTTGTGTCATTTGTCGATTTCAAGGGCTTTTAAGTTATTCCTTAGGCATAAGCATTTGTTAATCAAACGTCATAAGTCTCTTCCTATATTTTACAAAGTATACAATACCTAGGAAGGTTGTTTGGCAGAGACGCTTCAAGTGATAAGTCCCCTATGTTCTTTTTATTATTATTTTTGGTGTACAAATAAAGAGTACTCTATCTATTTATTCATCTAAACCGGAGGGCAGTTTCTCCCTTTGTTAAAAAACATAGCTGCAAGTCCTAGGTGTGTACTACTTGCAGACTTGCAACATTTGTTAAGTTGCTAATTTATTACATAAAATGATCATTAGGTATAATGTAAAATAACATAAACTATGATAAGTTGCATAACTTCATTCTGTCTACAATTGCTCTACTTCTGACAATATTTCCATATAAAATCAATATTTCACAGGAACTGGTATTGTAGACTGATGTCCCATCATAAATTTAACATAATTACACAATAAATTACTATGTTTATGAGGTCAATGGAGAGATCTGATGTATTTAAATAAACTAGAAAATGTACCTATCTATATTAATGTTACATTATTGTTAAAAGCAGGACATCCTAACTATACATATGGTCTAGACCTTGAGAAAGAACATAGGCTACTTTTCAACCCGGACTTACCACGGGAAAACTTTTTAAGCCGAAGCGAAGCTCGCGGGAACAGCTAGTTCTTTATAAATCTCAATAAATGAAGAAGTAAATCAATGTGTCCATTAAAAACACACTTGCATTTTATACTAAATCTAATGGTATAACAGAGCATAGTGAAAACGTATGCCTCAGTCATTCATTCATTACACATTGCATATGAAGTGTTTTGTAAAAAGCCTAAAAGTGGGTCAACCTGTCACCATGAGAAATGTTATGTATTATTTTTAAAACAATCCGTTTTAAAATAGTGGACTAAATCTAAATACAAACTGAAAATAATGTGATCTTAAAAATATCTTAAATGCATAATATGTGACAAGATTTTTATTAACATAAAGTGTTCTGCTTAGGCTCAAATAAGTAATAATTATGTTATAATATTTACATATTATAAAGTAAACCAGATGGCATTCTGTTTATCTTTACTGCAAGTTTATAAATACATTATTATATAAGTTTGTTGTGTTAAGGGATCTGAGTTGTATCCCCACTCACACCAGCTAATGGTTCATACACAGACATAGGTAATTGATTTCTCGCGACTCACTCTATAACATGTATTGGGACTTAGAACTGCCATTGCAATACAGCATGTGTGCCATGTCTACCCTGCAAGGGAACTATGGAGGAGTGAGTGATGTAATATCAAAACATTCCTCTTTTTTGTCTGGGGTTAAAAAGTTGTCAGGTAGCCTACTTACTCGACAACTCTCTCAGAACAAGCTAGCTTGTGTTGGCATCCACCAACCCGCACAAGGCCAATGTGGTGGACTAGACCTAAAACCCTTCCTTCATAGGAAGGAGAGCCGTGCCCCAGCAGTTGGGACGCGGTGCAATGTGCATTTGCACATAGTGTCATTTTATAGTATTTGCTCCCCAGCGGAGCTGGAATAAGTAAGTAATGTATGCCTCTGCTAGCTTCAAAATATGTAATCTGAATGAGCATGCACTGTGTACCTGCAGGCTGTGGATCACATGTCAAGTCTTCCAGAACAAGTAAAAAATAAACAAGAACAAACCTTGAGTCTTCGAACTAATTCATCGGGACCGAGGTCATCGGTAATGGGCCGGCAACCTTGAGGGTACACTATCTCCGCCATGATTCCAATCTGTGCAACAACAAATGGAGATTACCACACAATCCCACTGCAGTATTTAATCCTTATATGTAAAATTCAAGAGGCCTACACCCAGTAGTGAATGATTATTGGCTCTGATGATGCATGATAGCAAATACAATATTGACAATGTTAATTGAAGTAAGATACTGATAGTAAATGTTTGTATTAAAACCTAATGCTTTGAAATATAAAATGAAGTGTGTAAACTTCTTTGTACGACGATGATTCCATGAGCAATATTGTCAATTTGCGTTTTTGCTAAAACATACAAAACATGAAGCAAAACATCGCCATTGCAATCAGGGCAGGCCTAAACGAAGGGAAAAGAGCTCATCCGGCTGATATTGAAGACAGATGTATCGTACTCTATCGTAATCGTAAACTATGGGAACATGCTATCTGCCTCTTCCGATCAAGTTATACGATACAAATAATTTTCAATCATGGCAGATCATAGGCTGTTTTTAACAAAATACATGGTAAACTTTCGAGGTTAACATCATTCTGTTTACCAATTATCAACATCTCACATCACAAAACAAAGCCGAAGGCATTTGAGACAATAATTATGTCCATTATGGCCAAAATACTCACAAGAAATCATAGACGTGGGCCTGCGTTTGTGATGTTTACAAAACCACCACAGTACACAAACCGAGGGAATTACTAGAAAAGCATAATCGCCCTGTCGGCAACTCACTAAAATATTTCTCACAGGGTAAACAAAATGTTAAAATGTCCTAAATACATTGAAAAATCTGAAATAGTTTTTATCAATAAATGTGGACGCCAAACTCCTGCGGGAAAAACTACTCTGAAGTTTGCTTCATTCTTCATTTGGTTAGCATTTCAAGGTCGCTCTTTAGTCTATGGTATCATGACGTGTCTATGATTTTTACTCTAGATATAAAATTGTCTATGGTTTTTATTTTTGTAAAAAAGAGAGAGAGAGAGAGAACGTAACTGCAATAACCATTATGTAAATTTCGGCTTTTGACTTTTTTGGTAAGCAGAGAGCCAACTTCAAACGGATTTTAATCCTCGTATGATCATCTAATTTGACAACTACCTATACCAATTTCATGTCAAACATTTAGTGGTTGCGGACTTGCTTGTGTTCTAAGTAGTACCTGGTAGACAGCGGGAAAAGGTCCTATTTGCGGGATGGACATCTGGTGGATTTGGCCTAAGGGGCTAGTACCTATAAGTTTTTCGTACCCTAACCTTACGCAAAATTTGTATGGCGCGAAGCTAGTGCTATTTAGGTACCGCTAGGTAGAGTTAATAATAACTATCTCCCCTCAATAGGCTATGTCTGAAAAAATTTAACAACGCTCATAATTTTTCTGATGATAGGAATAACCCTCCGTAAATCCTAAAAAAATCTCAGATTTTTCCTATGCGTCAGTAATTTTATAAAAATAAAAACATTTCAAGTTTCACAAAACGGGGATATGATGGCACTTTAGGACTTTTTCCATCGTCTCTATAGGCATTAAAAAAAAATATGACAGGTTTTGATGTGACGTTGTTTGGACGTTGTAGGTCTATGGATAGACGTGTGACCAAAGAGTATGTAAAAGCTGACGCCTGTCAATTTTTTCTTTTTTATTGCCCATATATTTTTATAGAGACGATGGAAAAAGTCCTGAAGTGCCATCATATCCCCGTTTTGTGAAACTTGAAATGTTTTTATTTTTATAAAATTACTGACGCATAGGAAAAATCTGAGATTTTTTAGGACGATACGGAGGGTTATTCCTATCATTAGAAAAATTATGAGCGTTGTTCAATTTTTTCAGACATAGCCTATTCAAACGTTCTTCACTCGTCTTCTTTAACGGAGTCTGGCAATCATGGAGTAACTTATTTTAGTTAGGTATCTGGTAATTTCAATTTACACGCAGTGAATTTTTTGCCACCCTGCCGAAATTTTGTGTGTTTTACCCCAGCATAGGTTGTAGCGTTCATATTTAGTTTAGCAGCTACAATGTGTTGTTAGTTTGTTACCAATACCGTATCACTACGTCGAGGCAGTAAAAAATTATTGAAAGTTCAAAACACACCTGACGGAGCGCCGCAGCTCAGGTAGCAATCCATTGAGTGAAAGAGTTCTGATTGTAAATGAAATCAACTTACATGAGCTCCGTTAGGTATGTTTTGAACTTCAATAATTCTTGACTGCGTCGACGTACAGATGCGGTTTTGATATCATTGTTTAGCTTATTTCAAATACTTTTTAATAAAAATACTATCAAAGAGGGCGATTTTCAAAGTTATTCAAGTAATTGTAAATTTTTGCTGTTTTTTTGTAAAAAAAATTTAGATTAGGTGCTTGTAACTTATTTTATGTAACTTTTTAGCAGTTGCGAATATTTTTATTGGATAAAGATGACTTTTTGCGGATAAAATCATTTTATTTCATGTCCGTATGTAACTATAAACATAAACTCATTTCTTAAACATTATACGTAAGTAAGTAGGTACTTAAATAGGATAGGAGCAGAGTAAAAAAAATATGTGAACAATTTTTCATTTATTTCATTTTATTTTATAGCAAAATATGTACGGTCTATGATAAGTTTAATAAGTAACATAAGTAGTTATATTATATTTTAAAATCTTTATTTTTATGCTCTTGTACATACCAAAAAAACACAAAAATATAACTAGGTAATACATTAATATTAAACTTACATTATAAGTACACACACAAACATATTTTTTTTTATCTAGATCTTTTGAAACTTATAGTTAATTAAATTTTGTGATTTGCAACAACAAAATTGATTATGGTATAGGAAAGGGTCCGGAAGATAATATTAGTTGGAGTGTACGTAGGACAGTCTCCAAATCCTTAAATAAGGATGAATCTTGTAGAATGGTAACGTGACACCACCGACGGCTGTCACTAAGAACTAATTAGGTTAGGTAAAGATAAGGTATATATTGGCAAATGTGTGGATGAAAGGTTAGGTAGGTACAATACACCAACCATAAGGAATCTAAAATATAGCACCAAGCAGCGCATCTTACCATAAAACGGATTATGAGATCTGTTATCCATCAAATTAGAATAAACTCTCACAGCATATAAAGGCAATTTCAGAATCAGTAGGTACCCTGTTACTATAGGGTCAATTTCTTTAATCACTGAATTAATTTTATGTATTCAAACGGTTGGAGGAATAACTTACGTGTATATCTATAATTATTTACATATCTGTACTTATACACTTAAAAGAATTATTATCTAATCAAATGATTATGAGTACCTACAGAAAAAAAATTAATATGTTAGTTATAATGAAACTTCCTAATCAAGCTCGAGCTTTCTGAATGAACCAACTGTAGAATGCACATCTTGGGTCAGATCGTTCTTGCCCAATGCATGCAGATCGACGCACATGTCATCGAGAGCCATTAGCTCATTGCGACGAGCCAGCAAGTTGCGTTTAAGTTCTTCAATCATGTCTCTCAGAGGTACTGTTCCGCCATATTCCTTCGGAAGTATAGCTGGGTCAACATGCTTCACTAACTCTTCAGCATTACGATGAAACTGGAAAGAGGAAGATTATCATAGTTTACATATCGGTTTAAATAATTTGATCATGGTGGTCAGGTTTCTTTGCCCCAGGCCATACTATTATACTACGACAAAAAGCGCATTGACACCACGCAGTTACACTCTATCGTTGTTTCGAACGTTGCAATACTAAACTGAAGTGAAGTTGTCTGTAGGCCGATATCATTGGTCGAATGAACTAAGATACACTCTGATTGGTGTTCAGTATGTTTGCCCTATATTCTGATTGGCAGTTTCAAATTAAGTAGCTATGGCGGCAAAATTTGAAAATTCGAAATGTAAGCAGGTATGATAAAAACTTTGAATTCAAATAAACTTAAATCTAAACTTTTTAAAATGAAAATTATTGGAAGCCTTTTGCGATTAATTAATTTTATTTATATAGGTACCTAATTACGAAAATATAATTCTTACCATTACTCTGTCCTTGAGTTTGTCACTAAGTAGCGACACGCAGAATTCAAAGAATTTCGTGCCGTAATGAGGAATATTTACAAAGTGAGTACACTTGTGACGCATCGGGGTAGAATTCTGAAAATAAAATAGTTTTTATAAATAAAATAAAAATCGATACTTCAGTCACCGATAATTTTTTGCACCTTGACAAACTAACAACTTTCTATGCTTGAATCACAGGCTTGATGGCTGTTTATGAAAATTTACCACTATAATTATGTACCTATTTACGTACACTTTCATAGATACAATTCCAAAACCTATGCTACATTATTACATTATAAAATATCAGCATTATAACTTTACTAATATCAGGTTTTATCCCGCTTAAGTTTATGTAGAGTTGCATAAACTCTACATAAACTTAATTTAAGTATTTTAGCCAGCCAGCTATTTGGGAGTGGTCTAGCACATCTTCACCTGAAGACCCCAGAAGGTTCTTACTAGTCACGGGTATGCTGACCCTTGTACTTCATTGGCCATCCATAACAATAACCGTCGGCTGAACCAACTGGCCAGCTCAAACAAAAAAGAAAACAACAAATTTCCTCCCAACAATTCGAAATTCAAATTATACCCACCTGTATGCAGTTGAGCATAGTCCTAACGTCCGTCAGCGACCATAGACTAAGATGCGGCATCTGCATGCCCGCCTCGTCGTTGACGTGAGTGTAGCCTTGCAGCTGGGAGCGTGGCTCGTCCAATAGGAGCTCGACGATCAGCGAGTGGACTTTAGCCATCGTGTTGCTGTCGAATACGTGGGGGTCGTAGCGGCCTGGGAGAGACGGATAGCAATGGATAAAAAAACTGTTAGGCGATGGGGAGTTCAGGATAGCTAGGAGAGCCTCTAGGGTCGGCAGTGAATTGCTATAGGCTGAAGAAGCAGAAAAACAGATGGCCTTATCGCTAAGCGATGGCTTCCAGGCAAACTTTGGCTAGGTACGCGTGAACCTTAGAATGCCTTAGATACTCATCAGATTCATTTTCAAGGCATCTATGTAGAGGTCTCATAGCGAAAGTGACTCCTTTAAAGGGGTCGTAGTTTCGTTGCATTATTTCCTACCTAGGTGCTATATATGTGTTCTTCGATAGATCCACGAGTAAGATATAGGTAGGTATACGAGTCTACCATTTATTATGGCTTAAACTTCAGAGCAAAGAAAGAAAGACAACCCAAATATGATGAACATCCAACTCACCAATAGCAGAGAGGATGACCCTCCTCCCCAGCGCGTCTCTCTTCGGCAGCGGCACCAGGTAGCCGGCGTCGATCACCGCCGCGATCTTGGGGTCCAGGGGGTCTGCAAACACGAGATAATATTATACAAACGCTATCAAAATACCTATACCTACGTCTAATCGCTAGAGATAATTAAATAAATAATAAATATGTGGGGACATCTCACTCACGGCCATCCAACCCCAAGCTAGGCAGAACCTGTGTTATGGGTGTCGGTGTCGGACAGCTGATATATCTCTACACAAATACATAGATAGCTAGACACTAAATATAAATATCAACACCCAAGACCCGAGTACAAATATCTGTCTCTAAACAAATATCTGCCCCAGCCGGGAATCGAACCCGGGACCTTCGGCATAGCAGTCAGGGCCACTAACCACTACGCCATTCGACCGTCAGGGTTCAGTTTTTTCAGCGTAGCAGCAGTGAATGGGCTGGTTACGCATATCCTTATATAGGTACTTAATTCCAGATCCCACATAAAGCATCAGTTCCAGCAGTAGTGACTTTGCTATACCTACAAGTATGACCACACTATTTATCAATATTCACTGTACTGGTTGGTATTGCTAAGTTTAAAAGACCCTATGACTTGAATGTATGTCGCTATTTTAAAAACTCCGCCTGTATACTTTTAGGCGCAGGCCACCGTATGTAGGCAGATATTATTAGACAACTCACCTAGTTTGTGGAACCACTGCGGGTGCATCTGGCGGATGGTGAGGTACCGCTCCAGCATGGAGCACGCCTGCGGCACGGAGTACTTCTTGGTACGGAGGAAGCGCAGCAGGAACGGGGTGTCTGGAAGAAAATTTTGATTATAAGGTACATACGTACATAAATATATGTGATGTGCGTGGGAGTGGGAGTGATGTGAGTGGGAGGTATCGTCCCGGGTCTTTTGATATGTTTTATAAATTATGAGGTACCTACTTTATGTCCATTCTAATTCTAACTATCCGTTATTCGATAAGTACAGTTTACAAGAAATGTATTATGTATAGCGACGGATAGAAGTCCCCAGGGGATAGTACCCTAGTCTGCGCAAGGCTTTGTAACTACATTGAGTAACATCCGAGTCCACGTTGTTCTATGGCTTTGTAGGAACCTGCCTTTGTTAGGTGCCGCTCAAAAACATTACGTTCTATCTGTCTTGGAATGTCTGGTTTTCAGGTAAGTATTAGAGTTAAAATTAAATCATGTTGTGCTATTGCTATTCAATATTGAACCTGACTTCCGGCAGCCGTTTATAAATAAAGTAACTATACCCTTTATCTCTTTATCAGGTAGGTACCTATAGTACTTACTTATTTGAATATTTATGTCGAACTCATAGTTACGTAAGTTTAGCTAAGTACTAAGTAGGTGCCTAGTAGTTTATGAGCCATGAACACTCATGTGTTAAATCTAAGACAAAAAGGTGCTAAATACCATCAGCTGTGACATTGTAGTCAGTTAGTACCTAGATTCTTGAATATTGTTACTTAATTACAGTCTCAAAGTGATAACAATTCCATGACATTGCCCTCAGAGATGCTAATAATGAAGCATCTTTATTCATTGCCTGTAAACTAGGTGAAGGTTTGAGATTAATTTTAAGAAGATAAGTTTAACTAACATTGCTTTGTTAAACGCCCGTAATGTTGATTAAACCTAACGAAATGAAATGATGGTTTAAAATATTGGTATAACTACAATCTTAGTAATTCTTCTGAAATCGAGTTGCGAAGTAAGTACCTGTTATACCTATATATACCTACCTAGTTTGTATTCTCACCAAACCCAAAACGTAGGAATCACAAATTTACAATGAAAGCCCAACAGTCGTAAGTCAGAAAGACACCACACACTGAATACCAAGTGAGTCATTCTCACGGTACTGGCATTTAATGGTCTATTTGTCCGAAACACTTGTTCTTTCAATGGAAAGAAATTATGATTTTCAAAGTGGGAAAATTGTAATTGTAAGTACCTACCAAAATAACTGTTAGTTTATAACGGGTTTCTTTCAGCTGACAATTAGGTAACTCTACTCTACCTAATGGTTCAATATAATAGGTACCGGCTACGGCTGATGATATATGAAATTAGGCATAAGTAGAGTTACCTAATTGGCAATGACCTAAAAAGAGTTACGGTAACCGTCACAACTGTCCGTATTTTATCCAATATTTTACCAATAGTAGCAGCCAGCCTATCAATACGGCCTAACAATAAAATAAACCTAAACATACACATACACCCATAACTCAAAACTCACCAGTCCTACAACGCTTGATGGCCGGATGCTTCTCAATGTAATGCCGCATCTGTTTGAGAGCATGCTCTCTGATCGCTGGCTCTTCCCTCAGCTCCAGACGTGCCGTCTCTATCAGCTCAGGGGGGAGGTCGCCTGTCTCCCTCTCTTTCTCTTCCATGGCTCGGATGCGATCGTCATCTGTCAGTCGGGGAGCCTCGACGAGGTCCTTGGGCTCGTGCTCCCTTCGGCAATCTTCGGGCTGGAGGACGGATGTCGCCATTTTGGATTATCTGTCAATAAGAAAAAGAAAATGTGATTAGACGTGGTGGAGACTGAAGATCTTATAAGTAGGTCAGAAAGACATAAGTCTAACTAGAAGGTCTAGCGTAGCTTCGGCATTTCTTAACCATCCTGCCCAAAACCAACATTGTCAGCAAGGCAGATTCAGCCTTCAACCCAGAGGGTTGGGGTTCGATCGATAAGGTAAGATGCAGAGCTACGAATAAAGGGACTTAAAGTTCGTCTTACTTTTAAGGGACAGTCAAGGTAATATTATTATCGAGGTTGCAAAAGCTGAGAACTTGAGAAGGGAAACGTAAATAAATAAAATATATAATAAGGTTGCACGAGTTGCACGATATCTTGCCAAATTCCTGTTGTACGTTGACTTTATCACAACGCTGTATGCGTAAGCAGGTAGCCATTACATAACTATGTTTTAAACGATGTTGTCCAACCAAGGAGTTACAAAATGGCACGCGAGCTCCTAAAGATTCTTGACCCCCTTTGCTTAACAGCGGTTATTTCACAGTAGATGAAAATCACAGTCATTTCATACGCAACGGCACTTCTCGATGGAGTCTAGAACGGTCTAGGGTTCTGACGAAATAATCTCTCAATATACCGTTTGACAAAGTGTGCTTAGTGTACTCTGAATAGACTCGGATGTGGAATCGTTGACTATATCGTTATACATATACCTAAGTAGTGAGTAAGTAAAAAAAACATTCAAATTACTAGGTAAGTCATTAGCTAAGTACTCTTTTATTTTAAGGACCTCATGGTAGATAAAGTAACGCAGATTACCAAAAAGGTAATTTTATTTTATATTTTACTTATCCAATTATTAAGGTCAGGGTTTAGTTTCAGATACTTAATCGTGTTTCTGTACCCTATGGTCTACACTCTAGACACACGACTGAGGAAGAATTATTATGATGATCGATGCAAAGTGATTTCCTTTGCCGTCACGCCGCCTTACGCCTGACCTTCATCCACCATGCCTCCACTTTCACTCGGAAACTTTCAAACATCGGGTCACCAACGCTTTTCGGAGAAAGGCCATTTTTGCATTGCCAAAACTGGTGCTAATGTTGCGTTGTGGTCACTTTTGATTTCTTTTTGCATTAGAGATCAGAATAATAGCATAATGTGGTGCATAATTCTAGACTTTCTTCAAGTTCTTAACTATCGATTTCAGTTTTTTTGGATCAACTGTTACTGAAATTAATTATTTTCAGTCACTTTTTCTGTCATCCATCGCTAGCTTAAATAGGTAGTTGTAAAGTGCCAAACCCCTGAATAGAATTATCAGATTGTTAAGTAATAATTAGCAATTAGACACTGTTATGCATCTACGTAAGTGGGGTCTGCATAACCAATTGGTTGATTAGTGTGTCGGGTAATCCATTTCCTATATGCCGCATAGCTGGTTAATTTGTGGTGTGGTGCGATGCCGCCGCTGTAACTACCACCATCGCATCGCAAATTACCAACCGACAATCCTGCTGAAGTCTTACAGCAAAGACGGTAACTATAATGCGGCAAGTTACTTGGCGACCCTCCTTGCGGGGTGAAAGAAGTGGCGGGGGCGAGGTAGCACGACATGCTACACACGTAGAAAAGTGTGCCCGGATTAATCTCGCGATAGCTTGTAACTACTTCTGACGTAAGTAAAATTTTATTCTATGAGTGTTCCCGTAAATGTCATATTTAGCTTAAAATGTATAGTTTGACAGCATTAAAATTTGGATGTTTACCTTCAGAATATCTACCAATTTGAATTTATTTATGTAAAAGTGTTTTATTTTATAAATCAATTTCCATGTCACTTTCATGTTCACTCTCTGTTTGAACTTGTTCATCGTCGTCGTCATCCTCATCTTCATCATCGTTTTCATTAACTTCAATTATAAATCTAAGACAAAAACCAATTTATGTTTAATTTACAATAAATTATAAATAAACAATAACATACCTGTCCAATACATCGTCAAATACTTTATCAGATTTATAATATTCGTCTTAATTTTTATGACATGGTCGTCACAATTTCTCTACTTTTTAGGCGAATAATTAGAGAAAAGCAACTCTAAGTCTTTTATCTCTTTATCTAAGTTAGAGTCAATCGACGTTCTTGCGAGCTCGCCTTTCACGTACCGCCACACAAGTTCAATAGGATTTAATTCCGGGTGGTATGGGGGTAGGCGAAGCACGATATGACCATTTTCTTTCAAAATTTCATCAATTTTGGAATTTTTCTCTGTGTTTTGTTCATTAATTACTTTCATTAAATCACATAAATTTTGGTTGCTTTCCTAGTTACAAGGACTGACAACTGACGCACTGTCATATGGACTCTTCGTCTTTGTTGTTTACTTTTTCGTATCTGACTACGCAGTACCAACCTTTAGCCGCGTAGCATGACTGATCCGGTACGCTGTTCTACAAGAAGCCCATATATTGAGACATTATACGATTTGTTGTTTTTAACGTTATTTTGTTGACGAATTATAGATACCTAATAATAATATAATGATAATATTAAAAAGGCCTCAACACTCATCCTAAGACTAATGGTCTCAGGATCAATGATCTCATGTGGGTCGCACTCAAATTATGACAGACTATATAAAACATGTGGCCGCCTCGGCTGCGCGGCCGAGACTGCCGTAACAATGACATGCAATGCACGCGTTGCCCTTCCCCGCTACCCTCCCGCTACCCGCTGTCGTCTTGGGTACCTCGTCCCCTCCGCGTCTTTCACCCCGCAAGGAGGGTCGCCAAGCAACTTGCCAATCTATAAACTAAACTTTTTATTCATACGATCTGACACCTTTCTGACATTTAGTTCAGCGCCGTAGCGATCGGACTTCGGCGGTGGCATAGAACAACGCGGACTGGGGGTATTGGTGGTGGTGTCATGTCATACACTAGACTAGGGATACAATAAGTGTGATTGCAGAATCTGCAGATATGCTTATAGGAGTTTCAACTCTGCCAATCCAAAGATTGGACGTAAATTAGACTTATTGTGACCCATCCCATAATGAGTGTTCTGGGCTTTGCTACCAATCGCCATCATTATGTTAATAAGTAAGTAAGTAGGTACTTCAAAATATACTGCATTGGACTCTACTACGTGCAGTGTGTGGCAAATTTTACATATTGTGTTAAAGTACCTAACTTTTTAGTAAGCAGTAAAGTGCATAGCTTATTGTAGTCAGATTAAACATCTTGATGTGAGCATCCTGAGCTCCTGACTGGCATTAATAGCAGGTAGCTAAGTATAAGTACTTATACATACATTTGTATTATTATGTGTTTATAAAGTGTCGTACGTTAAAAATTTAAGTCCTTAATTTAAACTTACAGAACAATCCTCCCTCCAACCCTACACCTCCACACAACCCTAAACTCACTTTATCATTATCTCTATCTTATAATACGCGTATAATTTTTAGGGTAAAGCACCCATACACGGGACGTCCGCGACAGTACGCGACCGAGTGCAACTGCAGTCCCGTGTGCGGTCGACGCTCCCGAATAACTGTACATGGCCGAAATATTGGCCGACCATTGCACTCATTGCTTGTAGCTACTCGTTCTTTCACCGAGTCAGTACTTTACACCTACATACTATACCTGATACATACGTAGTTATAAGTATGTCGAGAAAACCGGGCCAAAAAACATAAGTAAAAGTGCAGTCAACAAGAGACTTGAATCAAAGAAGATTAATAAGATTACTCTCTACTATCACTAAAAGTTACAATGAATTAAGATAAGCGAGTTGAGTTAGGTACCTAGTTTATGCGTTGGTGGTTGATGGATACACCTAGGTATATGCCTATGTCTTTTTCAGACTGCGCGTAGTGATAATAAATTGAGCCGAAAATTGGGCCGATTCAAGTAAGTTTACGACATTAGCCAAGTATCCTACCTTTACTGGTCCTAAGTATTTCATAACTAAACTTAATTTGGACCTTTGGCAAGCGAAGGTTGGTAGACGTACCTACTCCACCTTTACCTATCTACATTTGAAGGGATGTTTCGCAAGATAAAATTACTTGAGTAGGTACCTATAATATATCCTCTATCAATCTAACTACATGGTTAGATACGTAGGTATACGGTGATTTCCGGCCAAGTAGGTAGGTAGAGGTATATAATTTTTGGATTTGCTTATCAAAGGCATATAGGTACTTATATAGCTACTTATTATACTGACGATAGATACTTATTATTAATGCTTGGGTCGATATTTACCTACTTAAGTAATTATTTTCCAATTTTTCGTGAATTTTCCTTGTTTGGATTACCCCATGAGCCACTCCTTTCGACTGTTTCGACAACACTCTGTATAGCGATAGAAAAAGCATTTTGGTAATGTCTCGTATAAAAAGACTTAGCAATAAAGTTCAGAACCAATAAAAGGAGCTGTTAAAACTGGTAATGTTCTTCAAATAAGGCAATGGCCCTTATTGCGCCAGCACCGCCGCCGCTGCTAGGGATGTCATGAGCAAGTTAGCACTTAATGGGAAAATTAAAATAAACAAATGACTGCACCCGTCCAACTATAAAGTTATGACAATAAAGAGTGCGATTTTGCAAATACTTTACTTGCATTTAGGAACCTACATAGGTATACATTTTAAAAATAAAATACCGATCTTCTTAACGGATTTCGGCTTAAATACATAATTATAATAGATCGATTTGACATTGGGACTAACATTAACACTGGCGAAAAGTGGGTGCAGGAATGCACCTCTGCCTACTTGCCTACCCCGCAAGGGAATAGGTACATTAGTAGGTAAAAGGTTTGAGTGTGTGTGTTTTTATATATATCGATTAAATACGGTTTTTAACGATTAGTTAGTATCCACTTCCGTTTTCACGACTTTATAGTTGGACTATAAATCTCTACAGTCTATAATATTGAGTCGCATCACTACAGAGCTCCCGATGCTCCGGTCGTCGCCCGCGCACCGTTACCCCGAATTTATTACGACACTCTCCCGACACCGGACACCGCCGCCGGACACCGGTTTGGGGTTCCGCCAGCCTTTGTGTGCACTCTAAAACTTAAAGGTTCCTTTGAAAAATGTTCCGTAGGAACGATGGTAATAATCGCGGACGCAAAAATAAGTTGGCTTTTAGTTAGTGTGTCACCAACACGATAAGATGTAGAAAAAGACACAGACACACACAAGATTACAGACATAATCCACATTTTCCTCGTAATTCAATAACTTTTTCCTATGGCATCGGATGCTGGATCTGTATCTCACGATTACGTGTGAATTTGTGCTCAGTGCGTTGCGTGATCAATATTGTGCGTTGTACATACCTATACTTACATATACACTCACGGGCAATGAATAAGTTCCTATAACAAACATAATTATATTATAATTTACCTACTTCGAAGCCTAATAGCGTGATCAAGAATTAAAAAAATACTACTAATTAAACTATTATTAGTCTATGTGTACCTCTAATTCCTAAATTTCCACTTCTGTATAAACTATCCATGACGTCCCCTAAGAAAGGATTTATCTGCTTTCGTTTTCCAGCCACCACTGACTGCCCGCCTAATGGGTCTGAAGGTCTACCTGTAAACCGTTCGAGGCCTGCACTCCAGAACATTACCCTAGTTGTTATATATTAATCAACACATATTATAGGACATACCTAGTTACTAGTTACTATATGCAAATAACTGAAAGACTTCAAAGCAATAAATCCTCTTCCCCATTATTTCCTAGTACCTCCCATATACGTAGCCTATACAAGTATGTATTGTGTTATGTACAAAGAGGTCCTTATATGTAATGTTTATGTTCTCTAATATGTCTCGTCAAACATTAGCTTGAGTCAAGCGAGATGAATACAAGGTGTGGTTAATTTAGTTATTGTTTTGTGCAGACTGCTGCAGGTACAGCAAAGCCAAGGATGTTAGTGCTCAGTGCTATTTATTAAAAACTCATCGCATCCCATGCATACAATCATCTTCAAATAGGTACTCGATTATACGGATGAGTAGAAATGTGGAATACTTAAAAGGACTCAAAGTAAAAGTCAAATGATTTATTCAGCGTATAAATATAAAATTTTCTGATGAACGTCAATTTTTACAAACTACTCTCCGTTCGGATAAGGGGCTCTTTCTGTCTTAGGAGACTCGTTGATGAATATGTAAAGGAAGGGCCTAATAAAGCACTACGTACCTATAATCTACTCTACTACATTCACCGGATGCCAACAATTCTAAGCTAAGACACAAAGTAAGAAAATAAATTTCCCGTGCAAAAAAAAACGAATCCTGTCCAAGAATACGCCTCATAGCTAGCCCGGGTAAACCAGCTTTCTTGAGGTTTCCACAGGCAGTCTGACCCACATAGGACCAATAAGCACATCTGGTCAAACCGCTCGAGAGTACCTACAGGGTTTGCGAAATATGCCGCCCTGCTGGTTAGTTGCTCAATCTCTGACGACTGTTATTAAAAGCTGCAAGTGCTGCTTATTTGAGTGATAAACACTTGTATGCCTGCTTTTAGGTTCAATAAATTATAATTTGATATTTATTGATTTCAAGTTAAAACTTTGTAGTACCCAAGTAGTACCAAAGTACATTTCAAAGGTACCTACCTACTTATAAATGCCCCTTTTGCAATAAAAAAAAAAAAAAAATTTTGCAATGCTTGTATATGATGTATATTCCTTTTGCAATTTGTTATACACATAATAAATGTATAACTAAGTATATAAATTAAGTTATATTGTATTTCTTTAAGATTAAAAGTTATTTAAGTACCCATTCATTCAAGTAACTGATAGTTATTTATGCATTGGTTAACCTGTATAGATGCACATATTGCACATTGCATTTTAGATACCGCGACGTGCCTACTTACTTCCAAACTTTATTTTTTCGGAGAGTTAATTTGGCAGGTACTAAGTACCAACCTATATTTTCTACTCTGGCTACTTTGACTTTGGCATCACCAAAACACGTTTTTGCCATAAAAGAAATTAGCATACTTATGTGGTTTCGCTTCTACAATATTTTATTTTTACTTAAACCAGTTCGGTTTTGGATGATAAGAGTAACCTATCACAGGTGTTACTATATGGCTGTCTCATGTATTTTTACATTGATTTAAATTTAAATCAACATTAATAGGTATGTAAGTACTTCAATGCTCTAGAAGGCGTCATCAGTCTTCTCAGTTTAGGAGTAATTTGGTGCTATTGTCACCACTCGGAACTTTTTCATTGCTTGCGACTGTATTTATAAATCTATCATTGCGCTATAATTTTGGAGATTCAGCAGAATAACCTGTTCAAACAATAACCATATTTACAAAACATGCAAACTTTCACATTTTATTTCAAGAGCAATTTATGGAGCAACATTTTTAAATTCCATTACCGAAAGAGTAAATTGAACTTTTGCAACGCGTTGATGTCTTTTGTATGAGAGAGGAATTGGCTCATTCGAGCCCGCCCGCTCGTGACGACATCCAGTTTTGGATTGCTCAAAAATGTCACCATGTAGCTCAAGGACTATTGTTGCTTCATTAATTAATTTATTTATTTATCCACAGACACATTGTAACATAACAGGTAAACCCCAAATCATTAAAAAAAATGTAAAATGTCATTTTTAAGTTGTATGTAAGTACTACTAAGTATAACACTCATTTTTTTTATTTGAACGTTCTTCTCAAAGAATGAAATATTAAAAAGTAGGAAAATAATATTGTGTCTGCTTGACAAAAATAGATGTTTGCGGCGATAGGATTTGCTACACGGTCGCGTGTAGCGTAGTACTCCCAGTACCTACCTACATATAAATATGGAACATAATCAGGACATAATGGTAATAAGAGAATTTGGTGAAAACTGTAAAGGCACTGTTATGGTACCTACCTATCTACCTACCGATACATAAGATTATTGTAGGTAATTATCGATCAACTTAGGCAATTAACTTAACTAAATAGCCTATTAGCAGTAAAATGGGTCTTACCCAGTTATCATTCTGAAAATTACAAAGTGCATAATACAAAATGGTAATAACGTTTTACAAATCATCATAATTCCCTTTTATAGTTACCTACCTAGGTGTGAGAGTGTGATGTGATGGCTCACCTATCAGGTATTTTATTATTAATAAGTAAATTATTAATTTTATTACAAAACTGTAGCCATGGATAAATAATTAATAAGGTAGGTCCCTATATAATGATCAACGACAGAAATCAATAGCGTGTCAATATTTATCTTGCTACGTTTGGTATTTAAATTAGTAATGCCACGAATAGTGATTTGGCCGAATACCGAATATTCGGCTGACGCTCTCTGCCGAATACCGAATATTCGG
This sequence comes from Plutella xylostella, assembly GCF_932276165.1. Taxonomy (NCBI): domain Eukaryota; kingdom Metazoa; phylum Arthropoda; class Insecta; order Lepidoptera; family Plutellidae; genus Plutella; species Plutella xylostella. The sequence goes on along the minus strand of NC_064000.1, from coordinate 5,874,772 downwards.
CCACCGAATATTCGGCAGGTGATCAATAATTCAATAAGTTGAAGTTTTATTTAAAGAGTGTTCTCCTTAATCTTACAGCAGATCCGTACAACTGGTGGTCAACCAATTCGAATCAGTAGCCAAACCTTATATACATATTTTGTTAAAAATACCTGTGTCTCAGTAGCAGCAATCGTCTCTTACGAACAAATGCCGAAAAACTTGTCTTTATTCATCACGATTTGCCTTTAATTAATTTTAAATATTAAAAATACTGATGTTGTATTCAGGTTTTCGCAATTAATGATTGTTTGATAGTTCAATGTTTCGATTAATTTCCCTTTTGTAAGATATTTGCAACTTTTTTAAGTATTCGGTATTCGGCCGAATACTACTTACTATTCGGCCGAATACCGAATACTGAAAAAACAGGCCGAATAGGCCGAATACCGAATAGTTGCCGAATATTCGTGGCATCTCTATATAAATAATCAGCTGTGGCACCTAACACTCTATATATTCCTTCTTCTTATTCTTATTATTCGTCATTCAATCTCATTGAAAGTTATCATGTGGAGTTCCGGGATAAAAAATATAGTTTGTCTGTATCCAGATTCAGAGAAGAAGGTACTTATGTATGTTCCTTAAGCTCCAGTTTTTATCTTTTTTATATCCAATAAAAAAGTCGTACTCTATGTACCCTACATCTTCAAAGAGAACACATTGATGCAATATAAGTAATACTTATTGCTATAAGGAATAAATAAGTATAGATTACCTATCTTCTATGAAAATGTATGTAGCACTTACCAATAAATTTGGGAAATTCCAAGATGAATAACTTTCCTTCACCACGATGAAGTAAATTAATAACTAAAGTCTTTATACTACACAAATGCTTCCTTTGCACTTTATTTTTTATGTTATATTTAAGATATCACAGGAATTATCACTCTAGAATGTTGGTCACCGTAAATTAAAAAAGATTTTATTAAAAAAAATGGTGCGGTCAACCACACCGAGTGTTGGAACTACACTGAATAAAATCTCATAGAGAACACGCGATATCGCGGTTTGATGGTCACTAGCACTAGCACCAATAAATTATGCAAACAATTTAATAACCTTGCCTTGTGGTTAAAAACCTTCTTAACTCTTGGTCATTAGTCAATAACTAATCACTCTAATCAGTCATCAATAAAATAAAATACCAAATTAAATTAAAAAGCATTTCCATAATTTACTGGTCATTTTCAAATGTGGCGCGGATTTAACTGATTCTTATTGGATGAGCTTGAAGCTACGAACCAATCAGATCATGTTGGCGTGTAGTGTACAGTTCTCATTTCAAACTTTCTCCGACCTCATTTTTAGACTACTTATATTTTTTTGGAGAGTGAGTTTAGTTTCATAAAATTGTTTCCATGGATTCGTAAGACTTGTTAGAGAGCTATTCTTTTAAAATGAAAATTACTATGTTTAGAAGACCTAAATAAAGAGTTATTAATTATAAAACATATCAACCACGAATATCGTTATTCATATTAAACAGAAGTCATCGTCAGAACATAAGTAAGTACATAATTAATTTCGCACATATCTCAGCAAACGATGACTTGAGATTACACAAACTCCAGTAACCTTGGCAAGATGATAGGTGCCGAACGTAAAATCTTTGCATTGCTAACTAGGCCAAATGAAGGTTGATTAGCATCTTTTTGAGATATTTTACAGCAATATGTTTATAACATGCGATATTTAGGGTCTGCTTATTATTTATAAGTCATGTAGGTAAGGATTTAATTAAATACGGTGCATTATGCACATTGTAAGTTTTCAAACAAAAGTTATTCCAAAAGTTCGTAAGTAATAATACTGTCCATAAAATGTCAATGATAAAGAACGCAATAATAAATCTTGGGTAGCATTCTAGAGTGGATACCACGAATATAGGCAAAAGCATCGTGACACCTTCCAGTAGCCCTATGGACTCCCGATCTTAATATACTGGTAGCCGGTAGTGATTGACTGAGGATGGTCGGGGAAAGAGAGACTCTGTTCGGAGAGGCCTATGATAGGCCTATGTCAAGCAGTGGACGATTGTTGTATCATGATTATGAAAGCTATGTGTGTGAAAGCTATCCTTGTTACATGCTAATAATAATTTTAATGTATTTTGTACAATACCAGCTGCTAAAGACTACACCACCAAAAATGTGTGTGTGTGTGAAATGTGAAACAACTCCTCAAGAAATGGTAATTTTTAATTGGAGTTTCTTTCATGTGACGCACTACACACAACACATGCAGGGTGAACAACGTTAAAGTGCATATGAAGTGATTCTAAACAACTTTTTTACTACTTCATAAAAACTTTGGCCAGTAAAAAATTTAATAATTCTTTATGGCGTTAAGATATTTTGTAACCTTAGAGAAATAACACAAGGTGACCTGTGTATAACTTGTGCAGAGATAGCGAGGTTCAACAATATCAGATAATATAGTCTATGGATTACTGAATCAATATTCTGAAGACTCATCTTGTCTATGGTTAGTAACACTACTCTATGATAATCTTCTACTTTTGCTGTTTTGTCCATAGAGAAAAGAACACTACGTTTTGTCTATGAAAACAGTTTTCAAAATAAAAATGGCGCAGGTGCCTGTGTACGGGTTGGCTTCTCATGCTCGAAAAGTATGTAGCCTCTATAAAAAGGCTCTCCGTAATTTGGAGATGTATTACGATAGACGGTAAGATTTTTTTGATATCTAAAATATAAATCCTAAACATACCGGCCTCTCCTGCAAGTTACGTAACCTACTGTTTTCCTTTGTATCAATACTATTTACTGTTTATTTTCCAGATCTGGTGATTATTTTCATACAATCCTTAACTAATAAACGAAACAATTCCATGAACCTTTAATGATATTGTAAGAAATTCGATTTTAATCATAGTAGTATTTGTATAAAAGAGTTTTTTGATACTCTTGTTGACAGTAGAATCAGCTGTTTAGGACTTGGTATTTTTCATAAAATATCCATTTTATAACGTTTTGTGCCTCATCTCTAGGCCCAGATCAATCTTACTTCTACTACTTAAAGCAATCCTACAATTAAATGTGCATAATAAAGATAACAATAGACATAAGTAGAAGAATTACATTTAAGTAACAAGTTAATCCAACTCTATGACCGATGTGTTTCAGTCATGTGTACCGCTACCAGGCAGTTCTGATGCGAGAGCGCTTCGACCAGAATGCTAAAATAAGGGACATGAGAAAAGCTACCGAACTACTGAAGGCTGGCGAAGAGGAGCTTTTCCTTATTCAACACCCAATCCCTAAGAAATGTAAGCATTAATTTATCTGTAAAGTATGGTAAAGTGGATAAATGGATTCAGACTCTTAATTATTGTAAAGAGGATTAGCATGAGGCTGTTTATTTAAAAATAAAAGTTAATAAATATGGGAGGAGACAATAGAGACATCCCTTATTTCCATATCTTCAAGTTAAATGCTAAATAAAACCAAAACAATGATAAAATCCATACCTAAGAAAGTTAAATTCAATTACCATTTTAAATGTTTGTTGTTGGCTCGTGCCAACTATGAAAAAAAAGTGAATCAAAGCTAACACTACATTTTCTGTTGTGTTCCAGTCACATACAGCCCCGGCGGTGTTGCATTTGAGCGTGAAGTGGAGCCCCCGGACTGGGTGCTGGACTACTGGCACCCCCTCGAGAAGGCCGAATACCCGGAGTACTTCAAGCGACGGGAGGAACGCAAGAAACAGTTCATTGAGATGTGGGAGAAGGAGTATGGAAAGGAAGACCCTAAGAGTGCCCATCACTGAATGTAGATATTGTGTATAATGTATATTGATTATGAATAGTAAATTTGTGTTTATTACTTTTGGCTGTGTAATTTTAGAAGTTAGAAAACTATTGAGGCCTTAAAATAGTTAGATACCAAATAATACAACTTAACAAGTATTTGATAATTTTGTATTTCATACAACTTTTTACAAATATTTTATTCTAGCTTCATCCATTTATCATAGACTAGTACAGTCTGTATAGCATCCTTTAAGATGTTAGTTTTCCCTTTTTTCTCCATTCTAAACATTTATTATAATGGAAGATAGAAAAGGATCATTGCTCTGTTAACAAAAAGTAATCTTTATAGTTATTATTAAAACTTATTATTTTATCTCCATAATCATGAAAGGTTTCTAAAATATTTATGCAAACTCAGTCATATTTAAATAATAAACTCTTAAATGCAGGTTTATCAATACACAGTGGAGATATTATATGTAGTAGAAGTAGGTATTTCTATTCTAAAACATCGAAAAGATAATGATCTTAAAACCACATAGTAAAAAAAATAAATACAAAATATCATTTGGATAGATAGGCTTAATACACATCATGTAATAGACACAACATTTATATTACCAATCTAGTCTACAACATTTATTTTAAATCGTGTACATAACTACGAATTTACATATAACATCATCAGAAAAAGAGACGTGAAATATAAAACTTTCCAAAAACACCCCATAAAATTGATAAACACAGGTGTTTTTAATTTAAAAAATAAATAAATAAGTACCTTATGTATAAGACGCTTAAATAAAGAAATGAAAATCCAATCTAAAGTGGCTGCTCTCACTATGTATAAAGAAAGAATATGCGCTTTTGGCGGTGACTGCAAAGCAGGGATGCTTATAGGATGGGCGAGTTATAAGAAATTATTTTAATTTTGGGCCGCCATTTAAATAAATACTTTCATTATCGGTCTGTCTTATACACAACAACCAGCATCGTAGTCTTAGGAGTAAATCAAGAAATGCAACGATGCAGTTGTATTAAAATATAACTGCATATAAATAGGCAGATATTCACTTATTTATTTACCTAACATCCATAATAATGTATGATTCTTTAAAATCCTGTAATCCCGGTCAACAAAAAACTCAACTCAAACGACCTCAAATAAATAAAATAGGTCTTTAGAGCGATTAGGAAAGATAATTCTGTGACTATCTGTCTGAAAATCTATCCTAAAAACCAGCAAATGTACAATAAAATAAAGAGGCGTGGGCGGAATGCGTCAAGAGTCAAGACTCTGACCTCATGGTTCGCTATGCTGTATTGATGAGCTCCTACTGCATGCTTTTTATCATTCCATCGCCACATTGATACCAAACGAACCTATTGAAATTAAAAACAAAATATTTTTCCTGCGTCATTGTTCCGAGAATCGGGGGTCCGTTCATTTGCATCAATATTCCGGGTAATATTCGGGGTCCGTTCAGTTGCCGCCGAGCGTGTGTCCGCGGCCCCAGGCGTGTCCCCCGAACACGGTGGCGCCGGGGCGGGCGGGCTGCGCTGGGCGCGCCGTGGGGGCGGTCCCGAAGCCGCCCATGTAGCGGGTGTCAGGGAACAGCTGCTTGCTGTGGACGAATGGTTATAATTTTAGATCGAAGTGGGTTTGTAAAAATTGTGAGGCAAAAGATGTGAGTGTATAATAATGAAGAAGTCAAGTGAACAAATGTCATAATAAAAGATAATATACATATTATAATAACGATACAAATGTAAGAAAATTAAAAAAATACAAAAAGAGAGCAACTATGCTCACTAGGCCCCGACGAGATTCCGAACTCGTGATCTCCTGTTTACTAGACAGGCGCTTTAACCAACTAAGCCACGGCGCCATGTCACTTGTGCACGAAAATATCGACTAGTTTCATGTAGCGCGATGATAGTGACCTTTTCGCGAGCGTTGATATTTTTGAGCTATCATTATAAAATTATATCGATAAGACTGGCCTTGGAATAAATTAAATTAGGCGAAACAATAACCAGAGCGCCACACACGACAGCCGCGCACTACATTACATCTTCATAGCTATTCTTGGTTGGATGAGAAAAGCCGAGGATAGTGTTGTTGTGGCGCTGCTTGGGAGAGGCCTATGTCCCGCAGGGAAAGATTACGAGCTGATGATGATGATGATGATGATGATGCCTTACGTTGACGATTAGTAGGATACGTGTGTCGAACTGTAATGTATACTAAAGGCTGATTCACACACTGGTTAGTGCGAGTGTTTAGTAGACGATAGACTCATTGCTGGGCTTGTTGTAACCCTGTATAATATTTGCAAAACTTTTGAATCTGACATACATACTCAGCAATGTACGTCTACTCGCAGACTACTCACACTCGCAATAACCAGTGTGTGAATCAGCAATAACAAGCAGGCTGGCGTTGCGAGTATTGCGTCTCTGTAGTGTAGGTGTGTGGAAAGTGTAGGTACTCAGTGCGCGTACTCTAGCGCGTCACTGCAGTGTTTAGTCTTACAGTGTGGCGAGTGTACTCAGTATATGTGGCATGTGGCGAGTGCACTCAGTGCGTGTAGTGTACTCAGTGTACTCACAGGAAGGCGGGCGGCGCGAGCAGCGCGGGGCCGCCGAACTCCTGCGGGTACTTGAACAGCAGGAAGAACGACAGGTGCCCGATCAGGATGCCCAGCAGCTCCATCACTCCGCTGCAAACAAATATGTGGAATTAGATGAAATCTGGATGCAGCCAAGGACATGTAGAGGGGGCATCTGTCGTAGGCTTGTCGTTTCTTGTGGCATCATGCATGCACCAAATGGCGTAAGTGTGAGCGACCACACTTCTGGTCTGGAGACGCGTCAATCAATGAGTAATTGCATTCCTTCCAGTATCAATAGAAAATTGACTCAATAATACTTTCTTTCAACATTTCAGTTAAAAAATTATATGTTTTACTGAGTTATTTTGAGAGCATAGTTAATATGAACTCGTGAAAAGCTTGTTTTAAACATACCCTCCGCTGATGACCATGTTGAACGCGAGCAGCACCCACGGCAGATACATCGCCTTGAACCGCGTCCCGAACCAGAACGAGACCACCACGTCCTTGTTGAGCTGGCACCACACGTACAGGACAGACAGCACCATCGGGTCCATTAGCAGCTGTGGAGAGTGGGATAGCATGTTACAGAACAATACCACCATTAGAATAATTGGATCATATGGCTGCTGTGGAGAGAACGAGATAGCAAGTTACTGATGATTCAGTGTGCTGTTTCAATTATTTTAGTTTCTAGATTTCGCGAGGCAGCAGGCTTGTTTGATAAGGAGGAAGTATAAAATTCATAAGACTAAACATTTGACTGAAAAATCTACTGAATGATATGTCGATAGGGAGGCTTGTTACATGCATACGACCCTGATGTTCAAATGAACCTGGTTTTTGTGCTTCATGTAATGGTTCTTCCAGATAAACTTCACCAAACAAAGACCACATTTGTACAAAGAGGACTCTCTTATAGTAGTAATACATATTACTAGTGATACAATAAAACTCACAGGCAAGTTAACAAGCAGCCCAATGATGACGCAGCAGATCCAGTTGAACACCAGCATGGTGCAGTAGTCGGCCGGCTTGCCCGCGAACATGCCCGTCTCCAGCCGCTGCGAGTAGTTGTACAGGAAGTAGCAGTTGATAAGGAAGTGGAAGCCGGTGGATGGACCAATCGGGTAGAAGAACAGAGCTGTTAGCGGGCGCCATATCTGGAACATACATGAAGATTTGATTAGTTTTTTGTCTGTTTGTTCCAGGTAAGCTTGTAAATATCTGTAAATTGCCACTGTAAAGACAGCTATAAATATTGTGTGTATCTTAAAACAATAGTAATTGGCCAAATTTGTTTTTGTTCATCACACATGGCATAAAGCCACAAATAAATATTAAATTAGTTAATGCTACAATTTAGAGTATTTGTCTTTGAGCTGGCCCAGGATCCAGTTAAAATGCGGTCCGTCTGTCTAGACCTCAATGCAAGAATGTTGGATTCTTGTCTAAAACATTCTATGAATATGTATAAAATTGGGACTGAAATATTACAGAAAGAAGTAGGGACAGCAATGTGCTCCTATCTATGCTGGGTAATACATGTACTTATTGAATTTGTGTTGCATGATTTAATAAAACTAAGGATAAGACTCAAACAACAAGCCCAAAAAGGCCACTGCAGAAAATGGGTTTCAACCAATATTCCTATGGGTTTTCTGCCATAAACTATGTTCTCTATAAACATTTACTACAAAAATGCCAATCAAAGAACTAGACAATGGGTTGATTTTCATTAATACAACAACTAAACTATACTACCCTCTAACTCTTCCAAATCCACAAATATTGTACAACAGGTGTACCTAACAACTACTAACATCAATAAATATGAGATAAATTACCTGAAACTGCTGAACTAGAGGCACGAAGTCCAAGATCATGTAGTAGTAGTTAATAATGCCAAATCTTCCAATTAAACTCAAGGCTATTGTGAAAGTTAGCCAGTACCGGGTAAAGAACGGTACGCTGTTGTACCAGTCTTTAAATTCAGACATCTTCAAGCTTTTTCCTGTTGGTAAACACAAGTAGAAGACTACACTAGGGCACCAGTGTGAATAGCACAAACCGCCTAAATTAGTGACTTCACCAATGCACTATTGATCCAGGAATCACAGCAAAAAGTAATTGTTGTGAAACATAGCATAAAATAAGGTTTAGTACACGTGTACCGATAGAATTTGTCCAGAAAATTCAAGAGCGTAGGATGATTTGGTTGGATTTTTTGACATTTAGATTTGACAATATGACATTTTGTTTGTGGGTTGCCATGTCAAAAATATAATTTACAAATATATTTTACAAAAAATCTCTTATTTCTGCAACCGCTTATTTTTCATTTACTTATTTAACCTCTTCTTATTGAGTGAGTGGAGGTGAAGAAGTGTGAGATGACTCTTCTCAATTGAGTTTGAGGAGAGGATATGAACAGTCTTGTTCGGACTCCGGAAAGACGCGTCCACGGCGGCCGGATGAATGAACAGCTTTCATATTAAAAGAAACGCGTCCCACCGTCCGCACCACTCAATCCACCCGCTGGCGTCGTGGACGCATGTCCCAGAATGGAAGTAATAAGTACTAAGTGCAAGCTTCCAAAAAACCGAATAAAATCGCGGCCTAAACGCTAAAGCTCACAGAACAAAATTTACGGATACATACGTCACACAGACTTTTAAGGATACGTTTGTTTATGGTTGTAGTTGGGTTGTGTTTAATGTCAAAAAATATTACGAATTATTGGTAAAAAGTTAATAATTTGCCTTTTAAAATGAGATTATTAGCTCGAAAATTAGTTAACTGCAGTAAATTATCGTTCACAAGAATCTGTGCGGGTCGGCAATATTCGAAAGAAGTGAAGAAAGATGAAAAGGAAAATAAAATGGAAAATATTCCTAGAAGTAAGGTTATGTTTACTACTTTAATTAAGTATATTATAGTGAAATTTAAAGAAAACTTTCATTACATTTGTACTCTTTCAAACAAATATTGTTTAACTCTTTGAAAGCTTCATACGGCTTTAATATATCATGCTTACTTCCATATTTGTAGATTTGAGTACGTGATCTTATATTTTTTTCACATAATCTAGCTTTTGCTCGCCAAAATCGTATCTTTTTAGGGTTTCCTGTGGAAAATCCGGGATTAATAGTCTTTCCACATTATAACTATTTTGAAATTCATTTATGATTTACATAATATTTGCTATTTCCAGATGTTATAGTCGAGAGGTATGGTGAAATAGTAACCCTCAACATTGACCGTCAAATCACGAGGAACAGTCTTGACATCGTCACTCTGAGGGAGATTGAAGCTGTCATCGAGGAGTTTGACAAGGATGAGAAGGCCAAGGTGCTGGTGTTCCACGGAGAAGGAGGCTCGTTCTGCTCCGGCTACGATGTGGATGAGCTGGAAGAAACAGGCTACAATGCCCTGTTCGATGCTTCGGTGGGTTATTTAAGATGTGCTACTTTTCTATTTTGTTAATTAATATCAACACTACCATCACATCTAACATAGTATAAACATTAAGGCTAAAGTTTTTCAATTAAATGTTTGTAAATCTTCTAGCTTTGTAGTTATGGAAAAAAATACAATATGCATCCTCAAATGTTATGTGCCACAATCATCATCATCTGATTAGTCGCTAGCCTATCCTGGCAACACTCTGTCCTGCATACCTCAATTAACCATTAATTCCAGGCCCGACTCCGGCGGCGTCCCATGTGCGACAAGGTGACAATAGCAGCCATCTCAGGGTATGCTGTGGCCGAGGGGTTCGAGCTGGCACTGGCTTGCGACCTGCGGGTCATTGAAGACACAGCTATTTTAGGGTGCCTGGGTCGCAGGTTTGGTAAGTTACAGGGAATATAATATTGACTTTAAGACTAAATGAATGAGTATTTCAGTCTTTTTGAGATTATTGAACAAGCATAACAAGGCATTTTGCTGTAGCTCTAGATATACAATAGATAGACCTATCTTCTTCCTGCATTACTTTCTATAAACTGTATCCCAAATTTGTAACAGTAATGAAATGGCAAATCAAAAGTCTTAAATAACAATCATAACACACACAAAAACATCCATCACCACCGTTGCCACCATCACACCATAGTTGTCACCAGTTTACCTCACAGCAACTACTACAAATTGTCTCTACATACACTTTCATCCCTACTCTACAATTAAAGCTGTCTTTATCAATACACTTCAATCTCTATTATATCATATTCATAAAGCTGTCCACCCTCCTCCCCAGGAGTCCCACTAGGCCTACTCGGCGGGCGGCGGCTGACGGCCCTCATCGGGCTCTCCCGCGCACTCGACCTGCTCATCACGGGGCGCCAGATCACCGGCGTGGAGGCGCACGAGAAGGGGTTAGCTGCTAAACTGACCACTACTGGGACTGGTATGCTCTTTGTATTTACATACTAGCAACGAACATAAGTACTTCTCTATCAAAAAACATACTGGCTTTATCTGGGAGGGTTTAAAAAAAATCGCTTGGGTATTTGGGGATAGATAGTAGCCTATGTTTTAACCAGTTGAATCCCGTTAAATCAGACAGTACAGATCTATATGGCGATTTTGGAAACTCCCAGATTTATCCAGCTTATTTACATGCCAAATTTCAAAAATATAGCTTCGATTTGCTGTGAAAGAGTACCTAACAAATATACTTACAAATATACTTACAAACCTAACGCGTTTATTGCTAGGATATAAAACATCGTATACCACATGCTCTCACAGCTAGTAACTCCAAAAACCCTTTCCATTTCCAGCACTAGGCGAAGCCATCAAGCTAGCCAAATCGATCGTGAAGTTCCCGCAAGCGGCCCTCATGATGGACAAGCTACAAGCCGTGAACTCGACGTTGAACCCCAACAGTGAAGACAGCATGCGTGATGAGGCGCACGCGCAGATCCTGCTGGGACAAGCTGTTGAGGATATTAAGGAGGGACTCCAGAAGTTTCAGAGCGGTTAGTAGATAGTGGTTGATTGAATTGAATGATCAAAGTGAGTGATTCTATGAACAAAATTACTAATTGAATGAACGAAATGCACGATTGAATGAACGTAACGAATAAATGCAGAGAAAGAAACAATACGAAAATGACCCGTACTCAAAAAAGGTCTATTAATACTCTCTTTAGGAGCGGTGGAAATTTTCCCATTGTTTCTGTTATGGATATTAGAAATGAGCTGTGAAAGTTTCAGACCAAACTATCACTAGCATAACATCCATAATTCAAGTAAATACACTAATTATCCTCATTCGATTCCAGGCATAGGTCGCCACGGCAAGTTCTACAAGCTGACAGAAGTGCCCATGAAGGACTGGGAGCTCGAGGACAGCGTGGAAGAGGTCACCGTCATAGACGCAGACCCTGACGCGCCCAAGGACGATAGTGAGGACAAGAAGAAGAAATAAGGTGGCCAGTGTTAGCTATTTTGAAGGCAGAAATTCTAATTTTAAAGCTGTCAAACTAGAAATTTTGCAATCAAAAATTACACGTACGGGGACAATCACACAGTCGAATTTTAAACCAAGCAATGAAGGCTTTGACACTCTAAAATTAGAATTTGTGACTTCAGAATCGACATCAGTGTCGTAACGCGCCCAAAGAAAATAAGAAGAAATGAGGTGGCCAGTGTTGTAGACTTGTTGGTAGTTACTGGGTGTTGATGTAGTGGTGTGGTAAGCCGAAAGCGAGTGACTCAGGTTGTTATTATGGACAGCTTTGGTTCTAGTATTGAAAATACGCGAAAAAATGCTTCTTATCAGTATTAACTTTTGATTACATGATTTTCTAGTATTGGCAGTTAAATATACAATAGTTATTCAGAATGAAGAAACGTGTTATCTCATTTTGATTTACTAAACCACTTTAGCAACAACCTGTATAGTGTTAGCAAGCTATCTTGTGAGGTCCTCTAGGTTGTTAAGTATTCTGTAAGTTATTGTTACGAATTTTGTATTGTTTGAAGTAATTCTAGTCATGTACCGTACAAAAATGCCAATGATCGTACCTTTATAGCGAGGCTGACAGCGTTCCTTTCTTTTTCAATAGTTAGGTCACAGTAGAGGCTCAAAACTTAATACCAATTTCGATTTACATGCTACCTAAGCCTACATATAAGTATTAACAACATATCGTTTCAAAACAACAAAGATGAAGCCAATAATAAATGACTGAAAATTTAACCTTTCTTTTATTTATCGATAGATGGCGTTAAATGTAAATCAAAATGGCGACGACCTAACATTTCAAAATGGCGTCCAATATTCTGCCGTTACTAATCTGAAATTTTCATGACATTTCTAGAACTACGCTATATTGTGTAAAATGCAAACGCAAATAATTTTACCATAAATTTATTTTACATTACAAAAAAGACTTATCCCCTATGACAACACCTATTCCTCCAGTCCCTTCTCAGCCTGGTACTTGTAGTGCAGCTCAGAACAATCTTCATTGGAGATGTTGACCCAGCCCTGTGAGCTCATGTGGTACACGCGCACTATGCCGCCCAGTAGCACGATGCGACACGGTAAGTATCCTAGTTGTAGGTATTTTTAACCGACTTCGAAAAAAGGACGAGGTTCTCAAATCTTCATTCCTTATTGCTTTTACCTAGTGTAATTTAGAACAGTATTCGGTGTAGATTTTGACTTTTCTTTAGATTGTCTTTATTGACCGATAGATGGCGCTTAATTCAAATCAAAATGGCGGCTATGTTAAAATGCCGTCGAGCTGTAATTTTTACTACATTTACGATCTAAGCGACTTATGCATAATGGTGTAAAATGCAAACGCCACTAATTTTACCATAAATTTATTTAACATTAATACAAAAAAAACCCTAAACCTATTCCTCCAAGCCCTTCTCAGCCTGGTACTTGTAGTGCAGCTCGGAACAATCTTCGTTGGAGATGTTGACCCAGCCCCGCGAGCTCATGTGGTACACGCGCACTATGCCGCCCCAGTAGCACGATACGACAAGGTCAGCCTCTGCTGCCACTGCACGGGCTCGTTATCGACGTGGATATACGTTGCTATCGCGATTCTCCATAAATATGGCAGCGGCGGTTGGTCGAACGCGTATTATACGACTTTATCGGCGTCGATAAAAGACGCGTGTAGTGGCATTCGTGAAACCTGGCGCCATTCAATCGATGCGGAGATGCAGGACGCGGAGATGACGTGGTCCGAGGTGAAGCTCGCTGCCGTCGACAGACTGAGATGGAGAACCGTTGTGTCTGCCCTTTGCCACACGGGGGGGTCATAGGACACCAAGAAGAAGAAGAAGTGGCATTCGTTTGGAATTTTTACTTTTCCTGAGCTTGTTTTATTGACCGATAGATGGCGCTAAATTCAAAACAAAATGGCGGATGTCATCAGCCTAAAATGGCGTCCAGCCGTTATTAATCTGAGATTTTAGGAACGACGATAAACGATGCGGTGCTAAATGGAAACGCCAATAATTTTACCATAAATTTATTATACAAAAAAAGATCTTAACCCTATGACAATATTTACTCCTCCAATCCCTTCTCAGCCTGGTACTTGTAGTGCAGCTCGGAACAATCTTCATTCGAGATGTTGACCCAGCCCTGTGAGCTCATGTGGTACACGCGCACTATGCCGCCGGAGTAGCACGATAGTGGCTCGATACGACACGGTAAGTAGCCTGAGCTGCCGCTGCACAGGCTCGTTATCGACGTAGATTAACGTATTTTATTGCGATTCGCCATAAATACGGCGGTGTGATTGATCGAACGTGCACTAAACGATTCGTTAGGGATTTTTACTTTTCTTTAGCTGGATTTATTGGCCGATAGTTGGCGCTAAATTCAAAACAAAATGGCGGATGTCATCAGGCTAAAATGGCGTCCAATATGCAGCCGTATACATATAGTACAGAAAACAAACGCCAATAATTTTACCATAAATTTATTTTACTTTAATACAAAAAAAACCCTAAACCTATTCCTCCAGCCCCTTCTCAGCCTGGTACTTGTAGTGCAGTTCAGAACAATCCTCGTTGGAGATGTTGACCCAGCCCTGTGAGCTCATGTGGTACACGCGCACTATACCGCCGGAGTAGGCGTCGCGGTGCGTGGCGTGGTAGATCGCGCGGCGGCCGAGCTCTGGAGGAAAGAAATGTTTTTATTTATTTGTTGTAAAGTTATATCATTCTTGACGATAAAGTTATACCTATATGTAATGACACATACATACATAAGAAAAAGAAAGGGGATTACATAAGATAAGTAGTCTATGGACTAGGTTTTATAACCGTGGTGACAGAATTAGAGAGTCGTCAGTTGTCGACTACCCAGGTGCGCCGAACGCACGACTCCTTTCATGCACCACTCTTAATAGAATCAGCTATTGGAAGATTGTAACACCCAGGTTTGCTGTTACAATTTCTATGTGGGGGACATGACATCTCACACAGGAGTTAAGTTAGCTTAGCTGAAAATATGGGGATATGTACAAAGGTTCCATGCCACATACAGATCTTCTACCCCTCAAAGCAAAATAAACAAAGGTTCCACTCAAAGAACCTCATACAAGCTATTCGCCTACTATTCAGAATAAACTACTCCATTATCCCCCTTACCCTGAGCCTCCAAATCAGTCAGGTCCCACTTGTACCCGGAGTCCAGCACTCCGAAGGCGTACACGGAGCCGGAGCCCACGGAGAACACCTTGCCCGGCGTGCGCGTGCCCTCGCTGTCCACGTAGTAGAGCTGGGCACCCTGGGGATAGATGATATTGGTAAGAATAAATGGCAGATGGATAGAATAATCTTTATTTGTACACAATAAGAAAATAAGTAACCTAACTATTATAATGACTTAGATGCTTATGCTCAACCTATTCAGAGGTTTAACTATCGTAGAGGTAAATCTGTTCAGCATGCTTATTCAAATGTTTTACCTACGTCTTAATAAGTACCTAGAGTTTAGAAGTTGATTTTAAAAACAAAGTTTTGTAAATGTCATATTACCAGAGAAACTTTAGAAAGCTTACCAAATGGTTCCTAAAATGATGAATACTTTTACCTATCAACCATTTATTTCTGTATTTTATGACTTTTTACGACATTTTAAGCAGAGAGAATCTTAATTAAAATAAAAACTAACCCTCTTATCATAACCAGCCAGCATCATTCCCATACTCAGCCCCATGCCCTTGTAGTTATAAACCATGTTGGCCATCAGCTTGCTGGCAGCTGCCACAGAGATGCGCTCCCTGTTGCGAAGCTCGTAGAGGCGACATTGCTTCGCCAGCACTTGGTCCCAGTAGACGCAGTCAGCTGCTCCTCCGGCCAGTGTTCCTGAGAAATGAATGAAGAGTTTGAAAATAATCTAAACATGTTTAAAAAACAAAGATGATAAAACATCTATTTAACATTAAATGGATGTTTTAAGCACTATCAAAATAACATAATACTTATTTAAATAAATAACTAAACATAATGCATCTATCTACCAAATACTGTAGGTCCATGCACCTGGTTTTAACTTTTCTGTGGTACATTGTGGTTTTAATTGTGTGTAAGAGCTCCTACACAAAACTGTGAATTGGCGCGATGCGAGCTCGCAACACGCGCGACATCACACTCTCTCTTATGGAACACCTGTTAGTTGGAGGGAAATGTTTGTGCAATGTGATGAATTCACAGTTTTGTGTGGGAGACCTTAGTCCACCAAAATCTACTATATTTGAAACGAGTTTTCTTACCAAGTAAATAGTCGTTGATCTCTACAATCTTCTTCATGGACTGAGAGCCAATGAACTGACCGCCGGTTGCTCTGGAGTCCACCGCCAGGAGGACTCCTCCCTGTCAAAGTCAAAGTCAAAATTTTTTATTCATCGTACAAATATAAAATTTTCTGATGAACGTCAATTTTTACAAATTACTCTCCGTTCGGATAAGGGGGGGCTCTTTCTGTCTAACAATATCATTTGATTACGGCAATATAATATCAATGGTCTAGATAAAAATTGGCTTATGCACTCAGGGATTATTATGTGAAAAAATATGTAAGAATAGATTTGGCTGTAAGAAATTATGGGAAACTCTTCAGACATTCCAAATAATGCAGTGGTCATCATCGATATGCTAGTCCAGTGCTAGTGTTTGCTACCAAAATAGCTAGGAAGACAAATTAAAATGTAATGAATTCTAGTGTTGGTATGTTTATTGAAACAATGACTAAGCAATATGATAAAATGCTTTCAGATACAAATTTTAAGAACTTTTGGGAATATAGATATTCTAAGGGCTTATAGAACATGAGCTGTGTGTACTGACCTGGTATCTGAACCCAAGAGTAGTGGTTCCATGGTCGAACTGGATCTTGATTTCCTTTCCTGTCTCATCCTTTGAGTTGAACTGAGCCAAAGTTTCTACAGGCTGTAAATAGACAAGTAAATAATCTTAATAAGTTGGAAACAAAGAGATCTGAGGAGATTTTAATGGGAAATAACCTAAACTTACGTTTGCGAACGGAGGAGTAGCAAGCTGGGTGCTGTTTATGAAATTCTGGCTGTATTCAAACACGTCATTGTTGAAACAACCTAGTGCGTCCGCCGGCTTCAAATTAATTGCTTGGTTCAGTCCACTAAGTTCTACTAGAGCCATTTTGATGAATTATTCTGCAAAAAGTTTAATTTTGTGATGACAAGCAAAAAGTTCAAAACGCCGATTTGACAGATGCTGCTGAGGCATAGACTAGGCAGAGAACACAGACAAAGAGACAAATAATAGCTGTATCTGTGACTGCATCAGTATTGCAAGCTGAGAAAAACCCAGTCTGTGCTACTGACTTTTATTTCTACCTTCTAGATGGCGCTAGTAACGTATTTTAATATCTATATTACTGCCATCTGTTATCAAGCAGCAGAATCTTTTTGTCTTCATTCATACGTTACCATTTATTACTAACAGATGGCAGAAGTGGTAAAATTTCATCGCCAATTTTAATTTTGTATTGTAGATTGTAGCATCCGGCAGTCGTTACAAACATGACACGTTATAAAAAAATATAACACGCTCGGGCTTTTATCACATCTTGGTGAAGCCCTGTCAAGGCAAAGAACTGGCTGCCCAGGGTGCGGTGTTGCTGAAAGTATCAGGTAGGTACAGATTCTTCTATCACTTGGGGAGGATATCCCTTCAAGACAGTACCTATGTCTTTCAATATAATAATATTTTACAGTTTTTGTTCATTATTATAACCCAATAACGGTTTTTAGTTAACAACTATCATCTAACGACCTACTTAGCTACCATAGCATGGCACCCATGGCACTAATCCCGCATTTCATGCATTTGACTTTGAGATTAGTGGTCAGTCCCTGACTGCCCTGGGACGTACCTACGCAAAGTCAGCTCATGCGTCGTCGGGTCGGATGACTTCTTTCATGCACGCTGGTTATGCATAGGTACTCTATACAATATCGTAGGTATAAATATGCAAGCACCCATAAAGGTAGGTCGGTAATATATGTCCCAACATGTCTAACTATTGATTAAATCGTTAATTTTACGATGACAAGCTGACGCCCCTAGCATTTAACTAAGTACTTCACCGTATAGTTTGATTAACAAGATAAAAGCTCGTGAAAAGAAATAACACGTTAATTATAGTGGTTTTTATTGATTCAACATTTTCGATCTACCTATTATCTACTTGCATCAAAGTAGTATTAGTACTCTTACTATTATAATATGTTTTTATAACATAAATTTTAAAAGCATTTTCATTTGGTCCTAAGGTAGGGTAGAAAAGTTAGTCTCTCTCTTCCATAGCAAGAAACCTAACTACATGAAAAGCTAGTTTATAATAGACCAAGTTAGGTCTGAACAAAACTGCCAGGTATTCAGAAATTAGCACTATCCTGCCTGCCTCGTGGCTACATCACGAATAGCTATTACAATAAATAAACCGCCAGAATTACAGTCGTTATTCAGAGGCTCGATGTAAAATGATCTGAAATGGTGCATTTTGCCTTATGAAGGAATCTTTATGCCTTTTGCTATGATAAGAGGTGGTGGGGTTATATAACACACACACTATCGAGATTTTCCATTTGATCTGCAGGGTGTTTTAAAAATAATTATGTACCGGAAAAGATTTCCCATTGTATACAGGATGTTGCTAAAATATGGTCCGAGTAGGGGTGAGTCCAGTTGTTGTACGAAAATACTTCTGCATCCAAGATGGACATCATCAGGATGAGTGCCAGCCTTCGTTAGGAGACGGAACTGGAAGAATAAGGGAAATAGGCAGCTTTTATTTTAATATCCACTGTTGGATTTGATAGCCCATTGACCTGTTACAAGAAGAACTACTTACAACGATGTGTTCTCAGCCTATTTTAGTTTGAGTTCGGTGGACGGCGTACCTACTTTAGCTATAAACCTATTAACTTTAGCGATCTGGCCCTGTAGCACGGGGTGCTATTAAGACGTGACAAAAGTTCTCCATCACGCTCGCTGTTGAGGCTGCGCGATGTGGCGATGCAAAACTTTTGTCACGTCTTAAATACGTCCCGTACTGGCTCTTCTGAAACAGCCACAGATATATTATGGAATCTTTGGCTGCCAGATTCAATACACTGGCACTTGACATTTAGACGAACTAATATTTTGGTTGCGTGCCGCCAAAATTGGCCCTCACAGGGGGGGTGACATCAAAAAGCGCGCGAAACCACCAACCATAGAGTATTATGCGCGCGAACGATCTCTATCTAGTCTGTGGTCACGTGACCGCTGGCGGCGGCGCGTGGCTGTGTTTGCACAGTGATGTGCCCATTATTAACTTGGACTCAGAGTGTTGAGGCAGTTGGCAGGAAAAGGAAGGCCAAAATCGATACATCATACTCGACAAGGCATTATAGCGGAGCTTTTATGGTCAGCCATTTGTACTTGTACTTATCGCATTCTTTAGGAAGTTTCTATTCCATGAACTACCAAAACTTATATCAGATTTCAATAATAGGGAATATGCAAGTGGTTCAAATAAAGGTCAAATATTATTTATAATAAACTTTGTTGTTTCATAACTACGACTCCATCATTATTTTTGATTATAATTTATTTTTGAGCAAGTAAATAAAGTTGAAAAGTACAAAAAAACTTCGGTAAATTCTAACTTCCGAGAAACGTCACCCATTTTCTTAGGGCGGATGTGACGTCATAATTCTTTATATATCAATCTCAGAATAATAACTTCTTTGCGTTTGCGTATAGTTAAATAAATGTCAAGTGTAAACAAAGAAATGTTAATGTCACCGAGTATTTGTGATGCTCGTTGTGATCAGATACGATGGATCACATAAAAATTCTTCCAATACGAGTAGATCCTAGCCTCCTATAACCTCTCCACTTCTTGTTTGATATGCTTGTTTGTTTGCAAAGTTTAGGACTTTTTATATTTTTTGTTGGTAGTGTATGGGCTGCCACTAGTTGTTCTATTGTAATGAGGCGTAAACAGCCATTCGCTAGTCAACGAGCCACTCAAATATGCTCCATATTGCAACACAATAAAATTAAATTTGTATTGTAAGTATTATGACATGAACATGACACAAGTTGCTCTTTCTACTTTTAGGTTATAATGGCAGTCGTTAGTATATTTCAAAAGTTGTTATTTTTTTCTAAATTAAGTTATGGAAGAATTCTCGTAATCAGAAGAACTGGACACATTAAATTTATTACGCAGTATGAACGAGTAAACTGTGGCCAGCTGCGGAAAAGGACAGCAAAGACTATTGAAAAGTCGAGAGCCGTGTGCCCAAATATTAGGGAATATGCATATATTTTTATACTCTTATTCGATAGTTTAGATAAGGGGGTTTAGACCTTTGAGATATGCATAATGGTTCCATTCAAGAGAGCCAGGTGCAGGTTCTTACACCCCCACAGATAATAGAATAGAATGACCCACTAACCCTAGTATCTCTTACTGAGAACCAAAGTTACAGTAAGTACTTACATACAATACAAATATTACTTTATATTCATATTGCCATAATAGCGTAATATTGTGTACAAAGGTCCTCTGGTTTGCGCGCTACCATATCAAAAGAGCTACTAGCAGCTATTTACGAGCTCCCATTACAAAACAGCCACTGATCACACTTTATACACTTCCTTTTTCGTTTGTTACCATGACAACATTGGTTTGTTGAAAATACAAAAGTACTCTGTGATTACTTGATTAGGTAAAAAATCTATGCCGACTGACGGGACTCATTATTCTGAGCCGTGAAATTAAACGATTATGACGTCACGACAGCCCGCCATCCTGACGGGAATTTCAAAGTGGTCGTGATGGTTGTAATTTTTTAACTTTCTTTAAAATACCTTAACACATTGATGGACACTAGATTAACGGTGAAACTCATAAAAACGCACAACATTTTTGTATGGGAGTTGAGTGATGATTTGCTGGTGCACATGCCGGCACACTGCCTAGACGCAGTAAAGAAAACACGACGTCGGTGACCGTCGTGTGCGTGTGAGTTCACACTTTTTTCTGTATGAAAACTTATTGCTGTGTGAAAAAAAGGTACTCTGGGTGCACATATAACTTTGAAATCCTTCCAAATAAAGCACAACAAGATGGTCTTCATACAAACTCTAGGTAAAACAGGACTGCATTGACCGTTGTTGAAATAATTAGAAAAAGAGTGGGGACTGCATTCGACGTTGTGATTTTTTTCTAAAAGTGTGGAGGACGTTAAATGCAGTCAGTGTCCGTCAGTGGGTTAAATTACTTATTTTGGCGTTGAATTTTTTTTTACTATAATAAAGTGATGTAAAACTATCCAATAAAAGTATAAAAAAAAATTACGCATATTCCCTATTACCCACAGTGTCATAATACCTACCTAATTTAATTTTAACCACTGATTCTTTCCTTTCCAATGCCACTGCATAAAAGTCAAGTAAATTTTAAGGTCCCCATGCAGTCTAATCTTTGCCTTATTTTACTGCATAGGACGATAGTAAGGTTAGGTGAGAAAAATTAAGGTAACTTACAGAAACATACCCCTTCAATCAAATCATCGAAAGCACATAGCAGGGTCACCGCCATAATCCTGCATGTCAACATTTCCCGCCATTGGAGTGACACTTGACATTCTCTGAGGGCTTATCTGACGGATTACTCGGCGTTTTCGGGGTAGCGTGGATGTGGCATTTACGAAGATTGTTTCGTTGATGCATGCCGATTTTTAGTTAATTAAAGTAGTATTTTCAAGGATTTGTAAATGCTGCATATTATTTCTTTCTTTCAACTCTTTTCACTTTAGCAATTTTGCTAATTGAGTATCTTGAATGTGCGAATTCTACAGGTATAAGGTAAGTCTTGCATTTCATAGCTCAATCATCATCGATAGCATAATCAAAACAAAATCACAAAACGAGTAGGTGACCCTGTAGCATTTGTTAGATAAACTGCACCATGGTAAAAAAATATAAGCAAACGCATTGAATTCCTAGTAAATACATAATATTCGTACCTATAGTTTTTCACTTGATCTTATTCCACTCACTCAATTGGCATCATCCATTCTCCATTCGCTGTTAAGCCGACGAGCAAACAGTATAACAGCATTCAGCACTCGAAACGTAAGTGTTGATTTTTCGTCTTATCTTTTATTGTGCGGGGGATTCGACAGTCCCATAAATATGGAACATTTTCCCATCGGCTGCGCAGTTAATGAAATATCATTTCCCAGGGGTGCTGGGAGGACAAATTTCTGGCTAAACGTAAGCTTGTTAGGCCCCCACCGGCCGCGGCCGAATTAGTATTCGGAGGCAATTTGAGGAATGCGTGTTCCGAGGATGGTAACGGGATTATTTTGATGACGAGGTGGTTTGTTCACCAGATATGTTTGTTTTCGTTTCCTTTCTTACTAGAAAGGTACTTATGAGATACTAAGAAATGAATTGCGAGTATATGTAAATTACTGGCTAATAGCTATTCGGTTGAAGGGATCGGGTAAAAATGCTACATACAAAGTAATTTCAGCCAAGAGCGTTTTTAAAGTGCCACAATTTTACTGATCAGTGATCAGTAAGGAAGCCCAATGCGAATACGGACTCAATTACGCATGCACAATAAATACCGTTCAATACCGGCCAGTCATGCATTTTATATTACCAATTAAAACGATCTTATAAATTGCCTTTCACATCTCTACAGAAAAAAAGTAAAACGTCATTGTTTCCCGCCAATGCCAGCGCCATATTGCTTTTGCGCGCGCATTTCAGACACCGGATGGCTGCCACCACACCGCCCTGGGACACGAATTTAAATAATACCATTTGATAAAACATTACCACGGTGCCTTAAATAATATTACACTCGAACCAGCCTGGCTAGACCCCTGAGTTTTAATCATATTAATGCGTGGAGAGCTCTTAGTGAGCTGGTCGAATTATGATGATATGCAAGACGATCAAGCGGCCATGATCACATGAAGCGAGACTGACGGTCGGCACAATGAAGTTTTCCGTTAGATATCTAATATATCGATCTATTGCACGAAATTATACACACGATGGCCGATCCAAATCTATATTCCTTATTTACATAATAATATATATGTGCCTGAAAACCTACTATAGCTAGCAGGTACAAAGATTTCAGTTAGGTAATTACTTCAACAATAAAGTCAATAAATAGAGACAACCAAACATTGTAAGTATGTAAATTCTTACAGGCATGAACTTCGTAGTTTCATACTGCATATCCGTAAAGCTCTGTGATGCCTTCGTACTTCGAGCTGAACTATCCATCAGAATTTACAGCCATCCCCAATAGGTACGCGTACTATAATCAAAGCGATCTGCAGCTTTCATGCCACTACGCGCTCACCATACTCTTACATCCATACCGGGTGAAGTAAGGACCTCGATCCAATCGCAGTGACGCATAATGCGGCGATAATAATTCTAAATTCAAAATTGAAGAAGTTACGAGCGGTCGCGCACGGGCCGTGTTGCCAGTTATATAATTAGAAAATGAAAGGGTGGCGCGCACGCGGCCCGCGGGCCAGACCACTGCTATCGCTCACCATCGCGACCGCCGCGGGTAGGGTTGGGACACTGATAGGTAATCGATGATCGAATTCCATCGATGTTTTTGTTGAAGGTATACTACTGAAAGTGTGTTTTTAAGATATATTTATTTAAACCTATATTACACCAATATAAAAATAAAAAAGTGTACAAAGGGTGGACTTAATGCTACAAGCATATAATATTATGAAAAAATAAGTAGGTATATAATATTGTGCTGCATTAAAATGGAGTGGTAATAGATGGTAGAGATTGCGTATTAGCCAACTAAGTTCAACACAGCAATACTTGATTATGGAGTTTATCAACTTGGGGTTTTGGGTGTATCAACTTATAGCAGTTATAAAGCACCGTTATTACAGTTAGTTGCAAATACTGGTTAGTTATCACTTAGTTCATTCCTCATACCACCTGCTGCCGTGCCACCATCAACACATTAGCATTAAAAAATCTATGAGTAGCGTTGCTTATATGTCCGACTTTTCACATAAAGATTGCTAGATGTGCGAAAATAGTCCAACAAAACACTTCTGAAAATAGTCGGTAACTATTAAATCTTATAAAATAACGCATACATGCTGTGCTGAGTAACTCCCTCCGATTTCGATATTAGATTATTTGTTACTCGATATCTATAATCTCTAAACACCCCATCACTACACCACTTGCCACCCTTAGGGCAAATGGCAACATTCTTTATTTTCGAATATTAATAAGGAGCGTGCAACATTACACCGTATTTCACATCATAGTAACATCATAATCTCCCGTCCTCGTCTTTCTCGCAAAAAACTATACGTTCATACTGCTCTAATGTTCAAATTATTGTCCAATGCTGCCCAAGATGTTAGATTAGGGCTGGAGATTTTAATACTGGAGTCTAACGAGTGTATAAAGGTGGATGTTGTTATTTATGAGCCCCTGGTACCACCTTGAGCGCTTTGTTTTGGTGTTTTTATAATTCTTGTCGTTTATTGGTTGCCTTGGCCACTGGAGGACCTTCTTTAGGGTCTTCTGAGATATTGCATTAGAAATAAGGTTATTCCTTAGATAACTGTGTCCACCGTTATGATAACTGGGTGGATTTCAACAAGTCCTAAAAAATCTTCATTTCCGTGGACTTTTTTATCTTAAGGTTTTTTATATTAGAAAAACGCTTTTATTAAAGTTTTTGTTCATGTTAGTGTTCTTACTAAATGGGTAGCAGATAAATTAAAAACTTAACGAGATACGGATGATTAAAATTTTCGTGCCACGGCGATGAAACATGCGTTCACGGCAATGAAACAAGCGTCCACGGCAATGAAACAAAGGCCCACGGCAATGAAACAAACTTCCACGGCAATGAAAGAACTGTATACAATGGAAATAAAAGAATCAATCCACAGCATTTTTTTAAAAAGACTGTGAGGGAAACGCAAACTTAGACAGGTATGTATGGCAGAAATATTTGGATAGATATTGGAACGAAAGAAAGAACGACAGTATGTATAAAAAATAAGAATATAGTATGGAATTCTCTAAGTAGCATTGTGGGGTCCGTATTGCGACGTATGAAAGAAAATGTTTCATTTCACACTAATAACGTTCACAAACCTTGATCATAAATCTTACCTATAACATCTATATTTTCATAAGGTATAATATCCAATTTTTATACTGTTCATTTTATGTAAAATTCATAAAATATACTATAATATGACATAATCTGTGCAGAATTACACAACACCGGCAAAACACCTAGCACCAAAATATAAAGATAGGTGCGGTTAGGTGCACATGTTGGTCAGCTAAGCGTCCCCCTACATAGCACCAATAATAATAACGCAGTCAAAACTCCTTGCACCGAAACCTAAACATAGAGCGTCTCCCCATGTAGCCCCGCTTCGCTTTTGATGAACATGTGCACTTAACCGCTCCTCCTCGCTTTTCTCGTCATTGCACCTATCTTTAGGTTGTGGTGCTAGAGGTTTTGATGGTGTTGTGTAATTTAACACAGATAATGTGATATGATAAAATATTTTATGAACTTTATGCTAAATCATAGTATATTTTAATTGGTATAATAATATGAAATGTACATGTTATCATCATCAGCCTATAATCATCCAATGCTGGACATAGACCTCTCCCAAGGAGCGCCACAACACTCGGTCCTCGGTCTTCCGAATCCAGCCACTAACGGCTACCTGCCTAAGCTTGCATATTTTGACAGCTATGTTGGTAACCTTAGTCCTCTGACGTATAACCTCTTTTCTGATACCATCCATAAGAGAAACCCTAAGCATAGCTCTCTCCATAGCACGCTGACTTTAAATCGGTGGACCAGTCCCACCATCAGTGTCCACGTCTCTGCACCATATTTCATAACTGGCAGGGCGCAATGGTTGAAGACTGTTGGATGCGCCTTTCAGCCTCCTTGTCGAAGTTGCTTCTGCCTAGCCGAATAGTCTGCCTCCGGTAGTCATATTATTGCACAACTTCGATAGTTGTCTCACGAACGATCACCGGCTCCGGTTTTATGTGAACATTCTACATGACTTTTGTCTTGCCCAAGTACATACATTAAGGCCACTTTGCATCCAGCTGAGTTCCTGCAGAGATGTATGTTCTATTATATTCTATTCTACTATCTGTGGGAGGTGTAAGTACCTGCACCTGGCTCTCTCGAATGGGACCTTTGTGCAATGTGAATATTCTATTCCAAGGTCTAAGCTGCCTTTCTAAGCTTGGACCATTTCCCACCACGCTGGTCCACAGGGGGTGGCTGGGTTCACATATTATCTAGATGTGCTAAATCTATAGGTAGATATGCAGCATTCGTCACGATGTTTTCCTTCACCGTGAAAGCGATGGTATACATTGTATTTAAATTCAAAGGAACACATTGGTACATGTCAGCGCCGGAATTCGCACCCGCATCACTGGCGTGGGAAGCGGGTGCTTACCCGACTGAGCTACCACCGATCTTATTTATACATAACGTTCATTATAATTGATTCAATTGTTATTATTAATGTAATATTATATATTTCATTTTTATACATCTAGATACGCACCCGTCTTAACGCACTGCAAAAAGAGGTAATTTGACTAGTCCTGTAGGTAATATGTCAGTGATCGGTATTAACTGTAAAAGATGGTAAAGATATGTTACTTTGCCTAATCATACATACCACGGCGATGAAAACATAAGTCACGGAAATGAATAACCTGGCCACGGAAATGAATAACCTAACCACGGCAATGAATACAAATTATTTTACAGGACATGGCAATGAAATTTTTTTCATTGCCGTGGCTTTTTTTTCATTGCCATAGCAAATATTGGCCACGGAAGCCACGGAAATGAAAGCATGGCGATGAAAACCAAGGCATTAAATATAAATAACTAAAAAAGTATTAACTATTCGAAGAAATAAACACTTTATAAGTTAAATATTTTCAAAAAGCTTTCTTTTGAATGCTTACTCTAGAAGACAAACTTAATTTTATAGAAGTTATATCTATCCACGGCAATGAAAGAAAAAATGTCCAGTCCCCAAAATTTTTACTGATTTTCACTATAGCGCAAAAACGCGGGCACCGATGTACCTCCTTCCACGTCGAGCAATTAGGCGACACTTGTAAGAAACGATTAGCGCACTGAGGGGGGCACCCAAGTTCATAGGTAAAACAATATCCTTGATCATGTTTAGGACACGGCGATGAACAGAAGTTCTGGGACACATGAATTTTCACTTACCGTTCGTTATATTCTTTATATATTTCAATAAATGTATTCCGTCACAATACTTTAACTATTAATGTATCAAATGAAACTAAGTTTAACTATCAATACTCAATATTTTTTAATCAATGAAGAATAATACAAAACGTGGTGACGTGGGGACAGACACGGCAATGAAAGATTTGGAGGTTTAATATTTTTTTTAAAAATATCCATTAATCCTATTAATAAAATAATTAGTGCTACACATAGATAACTATTTCACTTAACCTGAAAAAAATATTAGAAAATTATAACTTGGTTTTTTAGTACCGATTTCATTGATGCCACGCAATTTTTGGCTGCGGGAAATTCACCCAACTAAGCTATGCTCTTAAAATTTGCAAGTTCAAGTGTTCGAATCGGTCATATCAGCCAAAGACGATGAATCGCTATGTTGGGGTGGACAAGGTCTCTAGTAAACATCCCTAACATGAAAACGTAGTGAAAGTCGCCCTCTATTGGGACGAAGACCTAGGCCGTATGCAGAAATAAAGCTGTAAACTTATAAGCGCTTACTTTTTCACATTTTGCGCTGATAAGGTTGGCCAAAATACAGGGTGAGTCTTTCATAGGTGCACATCCGGAAGTATGTCACAGTCCTTTTCATTCTGAACAACTTTTGTTATGATGACCTTGGTATAGTCCCGAAAAAGATATCTTCTCCCCATACACAGTGTCACGTAAAAAAACAATTTTTGTATGGGGAAGAAGGGAAAAGTTGTTCAGAATGAAGAGCTCTGTAACATACCTCCGGATATGCACCTACGAAAGATTCACCCTGTATAGTAAAGTAAGCGCTTTTAAGCATTGATGGCACGGTTGCTGTACATAATTTCCCTCAACCTAATTTGCTGCAATATTTGTTTTGCAGTAATAAAGTGATTACCTCAAGAGGCCGAGTGTGAGCAGTTGAGCACATTCAATCAATCGCTCGCAGTGAGGATGCATGCGATCACGGAGTTCGAGTCAGTTATTTATTACGTATTACTTTCGAATTTAAAATACGTACGTAAATTGGCATTTATTAAATATTTTTTTCTGTTGCTTATCCAAGCAGAGTTATCCTAACAGTAGGGCGATCCGGAAAAAACGCAGCACATTCTATTCGATAGTCTATTCGAAAGTGCTGTCAACCTGTCAACAACAAAATGGCGGTGTATAGATTTGCGAAAGTTTGACAGCTATCATTCCATAGGTCATTGTCAGAATAATATTATGTACTCTGTGGTCATTCTTTTCGAAACTCATTCGAAAGGTAAAAAGTGTTCGAAAGTGCTGTCAAGTTGACAGTAGTCGCACTCGCATTCGATTTTATTCGTTAGCTCGAATTTTCATGATACGGGTACTGATGTTCTTCTTAGCGAGTCCGTGAAAAACTCTAAACTCAATGGTGAAGGGTTAATTTCATTCTAATGCTGGAACCAAAATTGGATATTCATATTTGTAATAACAATAGGCTAATTTATGTATTTTCCAAATATCAAAAACATAGGCAAATATGGCAATTTTTTTTTGGTAATATAGGGCAAAACACCCAGTAACTGACCACCTTAAGGGAGTTGTTCCAGTAATTTGTCTGTAGCGGGCTCAATTATTATCGCTTATTAAATCCGATTTTTGTTTTAAAAACTAGAATAACAGAGCTACATTCCTGAGTAAATAGCAAACATGTAGAAGTTACTCATTTTTTTATATATTTTTGCAAACAAAAAGTATTGATTTTCCCAGTAACTGACCACTAAAATCTAGTTACTGACCACACTCGATGCCAGTAACTGACCACCAATTTAAAATGGTTTAAAAATGGAATTATCATTAAATCTTATCATTATTTATTTATTTGATTACTTCATGTAATAGTACGGATCCTCTGGTCTCTTTTAATGTGTGACACATCACTTTTGCTCAAGGTTTCTTAACTGAAAAGTGCATTAAATTAATTCATCAGCTTAATGCATCATTTTAATGATATTTTATCCTAATAATCAACCATTTATTTATTAAAAACACAAGTTTATGCATTTTTGTTAAATACTAAAAACAAAGGAATAAACACACATGCACATAGTGAACACGCATTTTAAATTTACAGCTTTCAGGGAGATTAAGATGCCCCAAAGTAGTACCTTCAGATAAGTCATAGAAAGGGCGATTTTGTTTGTCCGGAACAAGCCAGGATCAGTGGGACAGGCCCATGAAGCATTCATGGTGCCAAAAACGAGCATTTTCTTAAATATAAAGTAGCAAATCCAAGCGCTAAAGCGGGTCTATTCCATATTCGGTATCAACTGATGAGGAGGAGGTATCGTGGCGAATTGTATTGTCGGCCTGGGAAAATATAAATTCCCCGCCGGAAAGGTAGGCCCTTTCCCCGCCGGTCCTTTCAGGACCAGAGACAGATGGTTTTCATTATTGCTGAAACTCCACCCAGAGACTTTCAGTGCGGCTAAAAGAGTCATTGAGGCTAGCCATTGTAATTATGACTGAATCAGATATTGGGGGTTAGTTTTTCAGGATACAAAGATGGATGCCTTGACGAACGGGATTTCAATGATTTTGTTGACTATTCAACTGGAATATTTATGATGCTGTTGAAACGTGCTTTCGTAGGTAAGTATTTTGCCAAAGACATGAGTAGTCATTTCTTCAAGGGGGACAGGGAATCTTTGCCTCGTTGAAGAGGCGTCACTGAAGCAGAACATCGCTGTACTTTCTGCATTTTCCGCTGCTGGACTAATGTGTCCGCCGATGCTATAACGTTGCCAGTGGATTCCGGATAGTTGTGGTATCGGTTCCAAATGGCTGGGGTGTTGGTCGTGGTAACCACTTATAATAGATGAATGCCCCATTTCTTGTGTGCCAATTTTACCGTTCTGTTTGAAATCCGTTGGCCGTTCATAAAGCCATTGAAGGGCGTGTTGGTGCACCGGCTGAGGATGCTAGCATTGTAGTGATGCTTTCTTTTTCCTATTTTGCTGAAGTGGCTCTGTCTGTCTTTGGACAAATGTGGAGGCGCGTTTTGTCGGTAACGTATATTCGGGTTGGGTCATTAATAGCGTCATTGAGGTCTTGTTCGCCAAGTGCTTTTGTGCTCGGGGAACCAATTTCATCTAGTTCACAAGCGCTGGCATTGGTTAGGTACGCCTTCAGCTGTTCTGAAGTTAGCATTTGAGTATCTTTTCATAGAGTGAGATGGTGAAAGCCATTTGTCTCCTGGTCTTGCATTCTTGAAGGGACTGCTCCAAGGATTATCTTTTAGGAAAAATGGTGACACCTGTCTTTATCCTGGAGAATCCACATTATCCTAGGCTGATAGTATGATCCACTAGCGTTTTTATCTTCCTCATCAGCTAATACCGAATCTGGAACAAACTTGGACTTTGTGTTTGAATTCTCTATATTTTAAAAGGTGCTTGCATGTCACCCTGAATTATTTTGGAATGTCTTGTTGATCCTAGTTTGTCTCAGACAAGTGGAATTGCCTTTTCTATACTTTTTTGCTATCTTGGCGCTTCTTCATCTCGCTGAAAGCTGTAAAAATATGTCATATATAATAATACCAGTAACTGACCACCAATTTAGCCAATAACTGACCACCTATGTCAGTAAATGGAAGGAGTAAAGATAGAATGCTCATATTTTGACACAAGAAAATGGCACATATGAGCTATAATATTACGTTCTTATTTTGCCTAAATTCAGCTTCAAGCAAAAATCCCAATAACCGACATAGGTGGTCAGTTATTGGAAAATCGCTGTTTTGTCGTCCAGTAACTGTCAACCCCATTAAATACAATCAAACGGGAAATAACAAGCTGAATCTTATCAAAAACGTAATCTTTATAATTAAATCTATATGGTATAATTATTTCTTTTATTGATTTCAACATTTTTAATGGTTAATTTTACGATCAAAAAATTCACTTACCTTAACAAATACGTTAGTCACAACTGCAATTTACTCGGTTCGCGCGCCAACTGAACTATTTCGATCGCTCACTATCCATCTGTTGGCGGCTGGCAAAATCTTTTGTATCAGTAATGCTCTCAGTGAACCACAAAATAGACTGGATGTTCACTAGATGGCCCTGCTTGGCTATATTTCTTATTTATTGGAGTTGAAGAGGAAGGTGGTCAGTTACTGGCACATGGTCAGTTACTGGGTGTTTTGCCCTACTGACCTCACATGGTTGTTTTGGCAAATACGTAAAAAAAGCCAAGTGGTGTGGTAGCATAAGAAATAAGCCGATGTGAAAAGTGTTACAAATAACGTTGCACTTATTCGGTAGCCACTAGCCACTATAGTTAAATCGTTTTGCGTCGAGAAATATGCAATTAGTTGCTTCAATCAGAAGTTGTTAATTTTCCGAACTGCTTGTTAGCAAGTTGGCACCACTGCGGGAACTTCGCTGATTCGATTGTGACCGGATGTTCCATTCGGCGGGATTCTAATTGCTGTAATGTAAAGTAAGCATATTTGCCGAGTTGCAAAAAGAATATTCATTCTCCATAGTAAAAAAGTCACGTGACCAACAAAGTTTCTATGGTATTTTTTTTTTCGCGAATTTTGAAATTCTCTGCCTTTTAAATTCATTTTCGGGCTTAGATATTAGTGATGTAACGAATGTGTGTTTTTGGACATTCGCGAATGCGAATGCGAATATCTGATATCGACATTCGCGAATGCGAATGCGAATGCGAATATTCAGTATGTGTTAAAATTTGGGGCCATTAGCATGGTTTGGTGACTATCTAGTACTGGACGAGGTACATTCCGTTCAAGACGCATTCCGAATCAGACTACCCAATAATTGTCGCAGTTTTTTTTAAAAGTACACTTTAGTTAGCCCCGTAACTGTTACGACACATTGCGACTGTGTGCGGTTTTTGAGGACGACTTACACGAAACTAAATATTTAAATTAAAAATATTTCGAAATTTAAAATATTTAAATCTATGGCTGTCTTGCTCTGACACTTCAGGGTTATTGGTAAAGTAGACCTGATCCTTTCAAGAGGTGATAGAGGAAGACATTTTCAGTCGATTGAACCCTACAATGCATTGTCCGAAACTTAACCATTTCTAACATATTGAATATGTGAGTTTTTTTTATGTTTTTCAAAAAATTTAAGCTTAAAACTGAAAATTAAAAAAAAACTATTTTCAATAACTTTTTTGGTTGTTTTGCATAAATAAGTGACACCTAAAATTAACTAATTAAAAAAATCAAATGTGCATTAATTGACTTAAATTAGACACAATACCTCAAAATAGTTAAACATTAAAAAAATATTCAAAACGTAAAAACAAATAAGTTAAATTAAAAAAGAATGTCATATGACAATTTTTTGTGCACTTCAGCTTAAAAACATTGTCAACTTATAAGCTTTCAAATAAGATATTTCAATATGAAAACGATTTAGGTATCACTAAGATATGGCCAAAACAACCAGAGAAATCGGAGAAAACTCAATAGAGGTTTCCATACTAAAGTCAACAGGACTGAAAACAATCACACTTTTTACCTTTAAATTGGGCTAATATTGTTAGTTTTCCTATTGAATGTTGTCCTGCTGTGCTGGTTGTTTTGGCCATATGTTGGTGATACCTAAATCGATTTGATATTGAAATATCTTATTTGAAAGCTTATAAGTTGATAATGTTTTAAAGCTGAAGTGCGTAAAAAATTGTCGTATGATATTCTTTTTAAATTAAACTTTTTTTTACGTTGTGAATATTTAAAAAAAATGTTTAACTCTTTTGAGGTAAGTATTATGTCTAATTTAAGTCAATTAATGCACATTTGATTATTTTACACTTATTTATGCAAAACAACTAAAAAAATATTGAAATATGGCTAGTTTTATTTATTTTCGGTGTTAAGCATAACAATTTGACAAAAAAAATAAAAAAAATAACTGAAATATTAAATATTTTAGAAATGGTTAAGTTTTGGATATTGCAATATAGGGTTCAATCGACTGAAAAAGGCCTTCCTCTATCACCTCCTGAAAGGATCAGGTCTACTTGCAAATAACCCTGTATACTGTCAAAATACCCTTTTTTTATTATGTTTAGGTCTTATGAAACTATTAACTATAATATGTAAAGTTTCATTTCCCAAAGTAAATAAATAATAAATAAAATAATAAAATAAAATAAAATAAAAAAGCCTTTATTTCTACTACTTATAACTTAAAGGTGTACATGCATAGAATATTATAATGTACTTAAAATTAATTAAGTAAAACATTTTCACAATAATCACATGAAATATTTAAAATAATGTACATTCTAATTAATTCACGTAAAATTTGCATGCATATTACATAATATAAATAAAATTCTAAATAAAAACATTACTAATTAGTGGATTGAATTCATTTAACATAATTTCATTTTTAATTTATTATTAAGTATTATAATTCTAAATAAAACATTTGTACTTAAATGAAATCAAATTTAGATATATAGCGTTCATAATATTAATAAAATTCTAAATAAAAACATAACTAAATAATTGATTGATTTCATATAAATAGATTAATTTTGAATTTATTATACCTAATTATAATTATGTTTGATTTTATTTAAAAACATTCTTGTGTAGTAGTCGCCTCCACGGCGTAGGCCTCCCCCAATGATTTCCACAAGCTTCTGTCTCTAGCTTTGGTCATCCAGTTTGGTCCACATGTTTGTAGGAAAATGTCTGCCCACCTCTTTCTTTGGCGTCCTTTACTTCTTTTTCCTTCTCGTGGTATCCATTCGGTGACACGCTTTGTCCATCTGGAGTTTTCCATTCGGCAGATATGTCCCGCCCATTGCCATTTCAATTTCTTAATTCTACTTAGTATGTCGCAGATCTTTGTTTTTCTTCTTATATCAATGTTCTTTATTCTGTCTTGTAGTTTGATATTCAGCATACTTCTTTCCATTTTTCTTTGACATATTGCCAGTCTATCCTCGTCTTCTTTCCTTAAGGACCAGCTCTGACATCCATACATTAAACTTGGCATAATAGCAGTTTCGTATAATTTCTTTTTTGTTTTAATGTTTATCTGTTTGTTTTTCATGATTTCTTTGAAACTCCAGTACTTACT
Source organism: Plutella xylostella (assembly GCF_932276165.1). NCBI lineage: Eukaryota > Metazoa > Arthropoda > Insecta > Lepidoptera > Plutellidae > Plutella > Plutella xylostella. The sequence continues at coordinate 5,840,350 of NC_064000.1, read as the reverse complement.
CCATGCAATGGCTATGCGTCTCTTAATTTCATTTTCAGTTCGGTTTTTGAAAGATACCCGCTGCCCCAGGTAGATGTATTCATCCACGAACTCTATATTTCTGCCTTCCACTATAACATCTTCTCTACTGCCATTAGTCATTATTTTGGTTTTAGTCGGGTTTAGAGACAGACCTACCTTTTTACTATTTCTTGCCAAATCGTTCAGCATCTGTTGGATGTCTTGTGGATTTTCCGAGAAAACGACAATGTCGTCTGCAAAGCGTAGGTGACTCAAGTATTCGCCATCAATTTTTAGTCCTCTTTTATCCCATTTCAAGTTACGAAAAATAGACTCCAATACCGCTGAGAATATTTTTGGTGATATCGGGTCGCCTTGACGGACTCCTTTCCTAATTGGGAACTCTCTACCTTCTCTTTCTAGTTTAACTTTTGCTGAATTATTGCTGTATATGTTATAAAGTAGAGCTATATATCTTTCTTCAACACCTTGTTGCCTTAGAGATTGCCAGATTTCCCTATAGTTCAGTGAGTCAAAGGCTTTAGTGAAATCGATGAAACACATGTATAGAGTTCTATTATATTCATTTGTTTTCTCTATTATTTGTGATACAACATGAATGTGATCCATTGTGGAGAAACTTTTGCGGAAACCGGCTTGCTCGCGCGGCTGGTTTTCGTCCAAAATTTTTGTCACTCTATTCAGTAGTATTTTTGAAAATATTTTATATATGTTTGACATGAGGCTTATAGGCCGATACTTGTCCAAGTCACTTCGATCGCCTGTTTTGTGGATCAGTATAATTGTAGATTTTGACCACTGCTTAGGTGTTTTTCCCGATTGAAGGATGTTATTAAACAATAATTGAAGTGGACCTTGCAATGTTTCTGACAATGATTTCAGCAGTTCGTTAGTAACGTGGTCTTCCCCCGGTGCTTTGTCGTTTTTTTGTGAGTTTATTGCACATTCGATTTCAGCTTTTAGTATACATCCGGGTAGGGTAGAGTCACAAGGCGAATATATAGGTAGTTCTGATGAGTCATTTGATGTGTAGAGGTTTTCGTAGAAGTTGGTGGCCTCGTTTATTATATCCGGTCTTTTGTAGAGCTTTTTACCTTTTTTGTTTTTCACATTTGCTGTCCATTCACTCTTACATCTTAGCTCTTTAAATGCTTTTTTTATGGCTCCAGTTTTCTCTATATATGTTTCGAATAATCTTTGTCTCTCATTCTTTTGGTGTTTTGATATGTGTCTGTTTATTTCCTTACTAATTGTTGTAATTTGCTGTCTAATTTCCTTAGATCCTTTTTCTTGGTATAATTTTTTCCTGTCGTTTAGAAGTTGTAGAGTGTAGGTGTTAAGTGGTTGCTTCTCTTTATTTCTCTGTTTTGGAATTTGCTCTATCAGTTCTTTCATCACTAATTCAAAGTTTTCGTATTGTTCCTGTATGTCTTGCGATTTGGTGACGGACTCTATAAATTTTTCTTCCCAATATTTGCTACTTGTTCCAGTCAACTTTGGTAGGTCTCTTGACATGGTATTTGTTTTCTTGATAAATGTTCTGTTTCTTTTTTCATTTAGCTTTAATTTACACCTTATCATTCGGTGATCTGTTGCAAAATTCAAATTGTGTATAATATTAAAATGGTGTGTGCGTTTTGGGTGGTTAGTTAGTATGTAGTCAATTTCATTTTTGTATAATCCATCTGGTGATTTCCATGTCCATTTCTGATGCGGTTTGATTTTGAACATGCTATTTATGAAAAATAAATTCTTTTCAAGTGCAAACTCTACCAGCCTTTGACCATGTTTGCTTCGTTGCCCGTGAGAGTAGTTACCAAAAATTGATTGTTCCCCTTGTTGTTTCTCACCAATCTGTGCGTTGAAATCTCCCATTAACATTAGATTTTTTGTATGAATAGAGTCCAACACAGTATCCAAAGTGTGATAGAAAATTTCCATATCATCCATGCTATAGCTTTCAGTGGGTACATAGACTTGAACAATCGTCCATATCTCTTTATCAGATATTCGAATTTCGATTGCAGCTATTCTGTCCGAGTAAGATTTGAAGCTGATTATAGAGTTTTTAAGTGACTTTTTTATAAGAAATCCAACGCCATTTTTTCCCTTCGTTCCAGTTGTGTGATAGAGAATAAAATTTTCGAATTCTTCAATTTTTTCGTTTTCTCTCCTTGTTTCACATAGGCCAATGATGTCCCATTTTATTTCGCTTATGGCATGGTTTAGTTCTAATAATCTTCTATCTTTTAATAATGTCCGAACATTTAAACTTGCAATATAGAGATAATTATCATTTTTGTTTTCTTCTTTACTTTTTTCAGAGTAATTTGTTTTAGGGGGGTTTTGGTCGTCCTCCTCCACGGTGACCAGCCGGCTTGGAGGAGTTGGAGGGACTATAGTTATACGTTTTTTTTGATGTACATCATCTTTGTTGCATTGTTGTGTTTGATTTGGAGGTTTTGTAGATCTTGAATTAGTTATGTATGATGTAATATTGTTTGTTTTATTTTTCTTGGGTATTTGTTTTATATTTTTGTCTGGATTTGGGGTTTTCTGACTTTTAGACTCAGGTGACTCTGATAGATTCCTTTTTTGGGTTCTTATCTCTTTATTTTCGTTTCCTGTTGTGTTTCTTTGGTCTCTTTTGCTCAATGTAATTATCTTATCATATCGAATGACAACGTTTTTGCCAGAGTCTCGCTGTTTTTTAAATTCTTCCTGTATTTGTCGTCGCTTTTCTAGGGCTTCCTTTGTGAGATCTTCTTTAATATATATAGTTGAATTTTCGAGCATTTTTTTCTTTCTTAAAATCTCTATTTTCCGCCCCATAGTTGTTATCGTAACGACGACAGGCCTCACTTTCTCCCCTTTCTTGCCTAATCTTCTTACCAGCTCTACTTCGCTTTGCTGACAATCAATCTTCATAGTGTTATTTAAAATATTTAATATTGCATTTAACAAATCATAGTAGCTGCTCTCTGATTCTTTCATGCCAAAAAACAAAAGATTTTTCTTTTTAAGTTGTTTTTCTAAGCGTTCAATAGTTTCCTGCTGTTTATCAATTCGGCTCTCCAAGTTTGCTGTTTTTTCTTGTATTGTGGTAAATTTTTGATCTATGTGACTGTTTATTTCCTTTTTAATATTTTCTTCCATGTTGCGCATGTCACTTTTTTGGGTCGCCAGATCGTTTTGGATTTGCTTAAGCGTATTTAAAATTTCTTCCATGTTTCTGATATAAGCGCCCTCTTCTGTTTGCTTTGGGTAATAATACAGAGATAAGTTAGATATGCTTCTCAATTAAGGACGAAGTTCCGCTACTCCCTTCTAGGTGGCGGTAGTTTCGGTTTATCAATTTTATTGGTAAATATATTTTCTCTGGAGTGGTGCGTGCGCTAAATCGTTCTGCTACTGTTGCCTAGATGGCGTTGTTTCAGATATCGCTCGATGATTGTGCACAATCGATTTTTACGATCTTTTGAGGTTATAAATTAGGAAAATAGCGAAATATTGTGGATTGTTACAGTGTATCACTCTTCCTGGGGGAGTTACCTGCAAGACTTTCCTTTGGAGGTGTATCCATGCTCTTATTTCACTTTTATAAACTGGTAACTGGATTTGACCGTTACACTTTTTTCCACTTGTTTTCTTGTTTATTTCGCCACTTCTTGCCTTGATAACAATTCTTCGCTTGCTATATCCCTTTATCTATGCAAATAATCACTTTTATCCGGATTCAGTTTATTTTTTGAATTATTATAATTAAAATAATACAGAGTCGATGTCAACAAGAGCTCAGTAGCGCGCTTACTTAAATAAATAATACCAAATGATAAAGTAAGACTGGAAATGTGATTAACAGGGTAACTTGTAATAAAAAGGTTATAGACGAATGGATTTAGATTTTGTTAACCTATCTACCATTATTTTCAAATAGTTTTTTAATATGTAAGTACTGATATTCGCAAACATTCGCACAAAATTTTGCGAATGCGAATGCGAATATCCAAAAAAATGCGAATATTCGCGAATGCGAATGCGAATGCGAATGCGAATATTCGTTACATCACTATTAGATATTATATCATGCTGCACATGTAGGTTTCGGCTTCCAAGTCCAGTTTTCTCCTACGAAAACCCAGGGTATGGAGAAGTCCCTGCACATACTATCGAATGTTCCGCGGGCAATAAATGAGTATTTTTGTTGATAAATGATTAGGACTTGGATAGATCCAATAATAACGATTGACGTATTCTTTTATACCAATAATAATATCTAACAGCTCCACTTTAGATTCCCACTGATGTGATGATGATGTCTGGAATTCCCGAAAACCATAAACTCCTTAGCAATTTGGCGCCAAAAATAAGCACTAAAGGCATTCCCACAGATCAACAACAGACGAACTTAAACACCGTGAACTTTCCTTCGTCACGATTAGAAGTTTCAAACGATTCTCTGGCCGAATAGTGATGTGCCGAATAGTGATGTGCCAATGTGGTCATCGAACTATCCCTTATCCGAAATAAACTTCGCATGCATGTTAAAATCTTTCTCGACGGTGAAAATTACGATAGTGTTTCGTCGCTATACTGCGAAAAACTTAAAAATGTGCTCGAAAGTACTTTTTTAACAATACGATAATACTAAGGTTTTCACGCTCATACATAATATTGTGTGACAGCCCTGAAAAAAATACTTTGTTTTTGTTATTATAGCGACTGTTAAAACCACGGCAAATTTTAACTCCTTTACAAAGACAAATAAAAAAAATATGGAAACAGGCCTATTCAGAGTCAAGTCAAATATAAATATAAAAATAGTACTTATATATAATAGAGTCATAGTATCAATATAAAAAATTCAGATGAACGTAATTTTTTACAAACTACTCTCCGTTCGGGGCTCATAAGGGGCTCATTCAGAGCCTATGCAATATCCGAAATCCGTATCCGTTTCTGAAATCTCCAACACGAAATGTTTGAAGCTTTAAACTGCATATTAGGATGAACATATATCGGCCAGACGATGGCCGAGGATTCATAATTGTAACTTATTAGCTCTATCTGGGCATGTTTCGTGAATTCCACGGATTTCGGGGCGGGTCGGCCGGGGTTGCCATGGACGAAATATTGAAGATTTCATTTCATAATCTTACACAATAATCGCCTACTGCTGAACATTGGCTTTACCCAGCAAGTGTCGCAATAATATTATATCAGCCTTCTCCTCGTTCAAATCAGTTCAATAATAATATTTTAAAATATTCAATTGAAAAAAATAACAAAATACCTACTAACGCTTTCAGTTGGTAATATTCTGATGCGCTGTAAAATGTATGAGTATCTACTTCAATATTGCAGACAGCGTCCTTTACCTAGCCTTTTCCGTTTAGGTGTAATTTGTTGCTTTTCTCAATGGAAATTTTTCATTGGTCGGTTTTCATTGGAGTGTACTTTACGTTTCTGATCGAAGTTTGGCCAGCTAACTAAAGTGCCACGTACGTGAAGTGAAAGAAGCTATATGAAATCCTGAAGAGTCGCCCTGGCAACACAGGTGCACAAAGGAAGGTCCAGCGGCAGCCTCCAGAGCCGTTCCCATAGGAGCCCTGATTGGTGCCGCGCAGTGTCACGCGATGCTAATGCCTTCACTCCAATCTTTTGTTTTGGTGTCGTGTCGCCATGGTTTGACGTTTTTCGGCGACTTATTTTTAAACATTAAATAAAAGTATTTGTATAATAAATATGTAGAACCATCTGTCCCATAGTAATCCTGCTAATACACTCACGGGCAATAAAAAGGTTCCACTGAGAAAAGCACCAAAAATTGGGTTGTTTGGTGTCGGAATTTTCTGAGTGGAACCTTTTCATTGTCCGTGAGTGTATTATATAGGCGAAAGTTTGTGAGTATGTGTGTGTTTGTGAGTATGTCTATGTTTGTTACTTCTTCACGTCAAAAGGGCTGAACCGAGTGTAATGAACTTTGATTTATACAAATTTGGTATGGAGTTAGCTGACACCCTGGATTGACACATAGTTTACTTTTTATCGCGGAATTCCCACTTTAAAACTTTTTAAGGCGAAGCGAAGCTCGCGGGATCAGCTAGAAGAAAACAAAAAATATGTGTACCGATACGTACGTTTTTACTTTCGTAAACTTACATCAATAACATGTTATACGCATTTATGTTTGTATTGAAAGTCCCACTAAGCACCGCAACTCGTGGCCACCCCACTCGGAACAGTTAGTGAGGTTAGCCCGCGGCTGTCACATAATTCGACTATTTTATCGGTATTTTAATGAGGACATAACTCGATGGTGTGAGTCGGGAACACACCTCAATTTCACAATTTCGGATAGATGTTGTGTAAATCTCAGTGGTATTGAACTCTTGAAGTGCAGGTATTTTCGTTTGAAGCATAATACCAATCAATTTTGAAGTGTAATTCCAACTAGCGCCTCCAATTGAACAAAAAACATAACTCGTACCTACATTTTAAATCGTTTTTCCCAATACTGTCACGTTTCACGCCCTCTTATTGCTAACTCAAATTTATAGAACACAAAAACGCTAAGAACAGCCGTCACTGGCGGAAACGACAGTCTATAATATATTATTATTATAGGTAATAATAATAATGTCCTCCTAGCCGAATTTCGACTACGGCGGCCAATCTCATTTTGAGATCAGCCATCTACGCAGGAGTAGATTATAGTGCCCAAGTGTGTGCGCAGTACACAGGAGCACTCTCTGTTCCATCACTCTCATAACCCAATGGGACGGATTGACCGACACGACTGGAGAGAGCATGGATCGTTTCACTGTTTCGGACATCAGGTGATCAGCCTTCTATGTCCTAACCAAACTTAGAACCACAATTTAGAAACACAAATTGATGGTCCCACCCGGGAATCGAACCCGGGACCTCTGGGCCATGAAGCGAAGCTTCTACCACTAGACCACAGAAGCAGTTTAGGTATAAAGTATGTAAAGGAAATGACAAAAAATTATGATTACCATGATGCCCTTTCCCAAGATAGCGATTGAGTGAAACTGGGATTATGAGCAATCAAATATGCATATTCCCATAAATCATTTAGCATATATTTCATGTCGGATTAGATGCGATACCACAATCTGCATACTTTCCCCTCAAAACTAACCACGGATTCGAACCCGTGACGCTTCACTAATTGAGCTATTTCATAGATAAGTAGATAAAACACGAAACTTGCGTACTCCCCAAATTATGCGTATTATTTGCATGTAATAACTGTGAGGGTCATATAATGGTGGCTTTACCCTACAACAGCATAACGCGCCGTGGTTTCCACTGCATTTTGCGCCGTATCTCTAACAGCTATGACATATTTCCGCATGTTGGTAGTAGGGTGATTGTGTGCATAGTCGGCGGGGTTGGTAATTCAGTTTTATAGGAGCGATACCGCGACTCCGTCGGGAACCAAACCCGCGACAATGGTCGGGAGGAGAATATGGTTATGCAGATTGAGGTAATGATGCTCTCGGGTGGTGTCGTGGTCTTTTTGCGAGTTGATTTGAGGGTAATAAGTTTGTCTTTAAAAAATGTTATTCGTTTTCAGAGTTCCGTAACACTCAAGGAAGAAACAAAACCCTTATTAAGGCATCAGCAATGACTTTTAATTGGTACTTTTTATAATAATTATTCGGACACAAAAATGTCTGTACTTACGCTGACTAGGATTTACTTGATCTTTCTTAATTTCTTATCAAAACAAAATGACTTGTCGGCTCGTGGGCTCAATACGATAGTCACACACATTTATAACCATTAGGATGGCAACAAAAAATATTATAACCTCTAATTTCACCAAATCTATAAAAGCGTATAAATCAAACAAAAAGTCTACATATGACCAGATAAACATTCGTTCAGCCACTCAAAAATAGATTCTGCACAGATGTTTATAAGAGTGATGTAGCAGTATGCTGGTGTTTAAAGTAACTATTAATATCTCTATCCGTATACTTAAGTTCGGAAATATGACTATAATTACAGTTTTCGGACACCAACAAAGTTTAACGTTCAAAAATTAAGAGTGTTTTTAAACTGGCACAAGAGTTTGGTCTATAGTTCTCGTGAGGTGAATTGGCATTTCATGTCAGAATGAATAATAATTTTACACATTTATCACGAGAACTTATTGAAAATATTATAGCAGTAATGTTTCTAAGAAGATCTAATTAAATAGGCTAGTTTGTCAAAGACAGCGTACAAAGAACTAGAACATTCTCTATCCTCAGACTTACTCATCCAGCCACGAAGGGCGTCAGTCCCACTCGATAACATGTAATCGCATCGAGTTACTGCCGATAAAACGTTTTTTTTAATGCTATAGCGATTTCAAAGTTTGTCTCATAAGGGGGTGCCTTACTTTTTACCAGATAATTCTGGTGTGCTATTCTTCGATGATTTGTGAAAGAAATCCGTTCCCACCAGTGCTATACTATGTGATCCAAGGACATCATTGCCTGTTATCAAACGCATCCATAATAACAATGTTGAATCTAGCACACCTCTGGCTAAATGTCTAAATTCACATTATTTTTCCTTCCCAGGCTAAATGTCTGTATTCACATTTTCTAAATATTTTTTTTTAAGTTTTTTATTAACATGAAAGTTTGATACATTTTAAAAGTCTAGTGTACATTTTTTATTTATACTAAATTCACATTGAATATGCCAATCCAACCGGCGCCACGTATATGACAGGCCGCCTACACCGCGCGCGACCTAGGGTTAAGGCGGGTCACGACATACCCCAATTAGCGGTGATTAGGCGTTGTAATTTATTGAGTGCAACGGGAACGGGCCGCGGCGCCTTTTGTCGAAAGTTTGGCGCCGGGGAGTCAGTGTTCTGAGGATCGAGAGCGCAGAATAAGCGCGTTTGCTTTGTAGGTAAAGCCGGAGCGGAGGCCGCCTTGGGAGAATGACTCTTTACGCGGAAACGCTCATATATATACCTATGTTTTATGTCGAGAGTGAATGTGTAGGTATGTATGTGAATGTGTACAGTAACTGCACCACCACAGCCCATCAGCGATCAAAGCAGCTGCCGCTACACGTCTTCGTTATCGACGTAGATAAACGTCACTATATCGAGATTCGCCATAACTATGTGATTGGTTAGACGCACATTAAACAAGTTTATCGACGTCGATAACAAACCCGTGTAAATGATGATGTAGAATGGTTGAGTGGTCTTTCTCGTAAATATTTACTTAAGTAAAGGTACCTACTTATCGAGAATTTATGATCAAATTATATCCTCTTTGGTAAACATAAATAGGTCAGGTTTGACTCACTCTACCTTTTTTGTCGCTAATTTGGCTTACGGCCCGCTAACACATGTTTTCGCGGTATAAATTACTTAGATATATTTATTTTATAATCATTTATGGACCTCATGTCCGTTCTGAGAAGGGACTAATTTTTAAATTCATCCCAAATTGCTTAAACATAGTGTTGGCACAAGATAATCTGTACTTAACCTTTACCGCCGGTTTAGTGTAAAATATGGTTTGCATATTTGGGATTTTGTCCTCTACTTATTCTTTTCACTTTCGTTTTTACTTGATCATGCATTTATTTTGGTATGGAGTCAATTCACCCAAAAATATCTAGAGGAGTTCTTAATGTAGTTAACTAGCATGTTACCTATAGGTTCGCATAAGTGTCATTTATAGAGATTATGGTGAGACTGCGACTATAAATTTTGTGTACAGGGTGTTGCACGTCGGTTTCGGCTTAGTATACCCTTTTTGCAACACCTGTAGGTGTAGGTAAGAGAATCAGGGCTCTGAGTATAAGTTGAGTTAAATGCATTGTTATTTTTGTTTTAATTTGAGTGATGAGGATGAGTCCCGATGAGTGCTTATACTCCAGAAATATGACGGGCTGAGATATACGAACTTTAAACCTTAGTTTATAAATGTCTTACCAAAGTATTTCATCAAGCACGGAACATGCTAGCATAAGTAATATTTATTTGAACAAGGTTCTAATTAGCGCTTCGGCCCAAACTTTCGAGAACTTTGTAACCCAGCCGCCCTGTGATTAGGGCCCCGCCCTATTCACGACTCGATCGCTTTTTGGGAAAAAATACTCGAAAAGATCGTGTTGTATGTTTGTTAATGTGAGAAGCGCAGGGTTAAACGCGGCTCGCAGGGTTAAGTAAAGGTTAGCGAGGTCACGATTTGGAAATGTTGAAGTTGATGGTTAAGCTGTCATTTCTTTTTGGGTCCATGATAGTATGTTTTGTAATAAAAAACGAACTTTCTTGCAAGGTGTATGTTTTTGCGTAACTGTGACAAAAGGTGACAATGTGGTTAAATAGATGACCTAAGTACAGTGCCACAAACTTATCTGTTCCGGTGACAGCTCACGTAAATGTGTAATATTTCTTCATTCTATAAGATTTTAAGTTTGCCAGTAGTGGTAATTCGCTCTTGTGGTTTCAATAAACCTATCTAATCTATATCAATATATAATTCATTAGTAAATAATGAGATATGGATCAATTTAGTTCGCTCTCACCGGAACAGATAAGTTTGTCGCACTGTATATAACTGGGCTAGCGTTTGTCACCATAATGAACAAGTACAGTCAGTCCATGACTACATGTGCCACGGTTTAAACAGTGGCCCTTTGCATCAGAATTTTACAAGTTTGTAAAACAGTATAACATTTAACATTTGACGACCGAATGGCGTAGTGGTTAGTGACCCTGACTACTGAGCCGATGGTCCCGGGTTCGATTCCCGGCTGGGGCAGATATTTGTTTAAACACAGATATTTGTTCTCGGGTCTTGGATGTGCCCATAAAATGGCAATAGGCCCGCCCCCTATTACATGGGACTAACATAACACTCTGGCGAAAAGTGGGTGCAGCAATGCACCTCTGCCTACCCCGCAAGGGAGTACATTAGTACAAGGCGTGAGTGCGTGTGTGTGTTTTATAAACATTTAATAAATTTTCAGCACTACTGAAATCCGCAATGAAAAAGTTCCACTTACGAAATAAGGAAACTTAATGGCTCAAATACAGGTATGTGCTTAATGTCTTAATTCAGCAAACATTCAGTTATTTGACCACACTATTTACGTTTTCAGTAGTAGGTAATATTCGGAGGCGCTATAAAATGTACTTCAATATTGCAGACGGCGTCATTAAACTAGTCTTTTGCTTATACTCCTCAGACTCACAATCAAACTCACACACATACACACACTGCAAAAATTAGATATAATTGTTTTCTTTTCTTTTCTCTTGAAGTTTATTTCTTAACTGTGCAGTATTATTATTTTATTTTTGTTATGGAGAGCGAGACCTCCTGGCACAGGTATTTTTATACTTAATAGGAGGGCTTTACCTTGTATTTGTTAGAATTTAGAAAGTTTTGAAATAAACAATTTTCAATTTTCAATTTACTCCTACTATTAGGTGATTTTCTCACTGCAATTTTCAATTGTGTTTAGTTAGTGTTATAGTTATTTAAAGACAGATGTTTGTACTCGGGTCTTGGGTGTTGATATTTATATTTAATATGTATTTGTGTACTGTATATCAGCTGTCCGATACCCATAACACAGGCTCTGCCTAGCTTGGGGTCGGATGGCCGTGTGTGAAATGTCCCCACATATTTATTTATTTATAGTTAGTGTATAACCTAGAAGTTCACGAAAACAAGATGGCTGAAGCATTAAGCGTTAAGATGCGTTGATAAGGTAACGGTGTGGAGCAATGGCGGCCATTATTTCTAGTTATTACTTGTCGATGGTTCGACGCGTGCGCGCGCGCCGACCACTGGGACTGAGAACTTGGGACTTAAAAACGTACAAATATTGACTTATATATTACTAGCGTAAGGACAGGTCCAACCGCTCTAGACATTGACATTCTCGCGTTGGCCCTAAAATCTCATAAATTTGTCATAATTTGTATGAATTAAGGCCAGCGCGCGGGTGTCCTTTTCTTTTGACAAAATGTTCTGACAGGCCTCTCCTTCCTTTTGAAATCATTGCGTACAAGACGGCGTGTCAGTGGTGTTACATACAAAAATCCGCATTTTGTTTACTGTCAAGAGGTCAAAAGTAAAACCTAATGACAGCCACTGTACAAATGGATAAAGTCACAAAACTTCTAACCAAACTAATTCAAAAGAAGAGCTGAGAAGTCATAACGTTACTTAATGGGAGATTTTCGACCATAGACAACAACAACCATAGATATAAACCGATTATAGAGATCACACTGCATATTTTTTTTAGCCGGCATGGATTCCTGTCCTTTCAGCCAATACGAAAGCCCAAGGGATGTGAATTCAACCATATGCGATAACTAGCTGTTATATTATGCATAATATTAAGTGTTAACTAGTTTAAGACAGCTTTCAAGCTTTGTACCATTTATGACATCTTCCGTTCCCTCAGGAAGAATGCAGCTCATAAAAAACGACAGGCCGACTGCCATCTAACGGACGATTTGGGAACTTTTAAACTGTCAACGATAATCTCCCATTATAAGTGCCATTTCCAATCGTAAGGCAGTTAGAGAATTCGTGCGGGTTTTGTAACAGATCACATTTTTTTTAATCCACTAGGTACCAATCAGAAATAAGATTTCAATTCATCTTATTTTTTTCTTTTTGCGTATGTTTCACGATAACTGGCATTTGTGTATTGATTTTTAAATTCATTTTAGGTATGGTGGTTCATACGTGTTACCACATAACTTATGTTTAAGGCAAAGTGCACCCATTTAATTTAGTGTATTTTATTGAAGAGGTCCGGAATGTAGTAACTTCACAGTTAATGTGGTGCCGCCAGTTTGGAATATCTGTAGGCGATCACAAGTTGTTCGTATGATTACGGTAATTTTTAAAGATACATCGTCACAATATTACTTTTACAGTTGAAACTAAACCATTTGGTGCGTATATGTAGAATTATAAAGTTAAGATTGTCAGATAAAATAACCATGTATGATTTATAAAAGGCAATACCTAGGTATGTATCCATTCAACGTTTAAACAGGTGCTACAAAAGTGGTAGGCACTGTAAGCAGTGTCTCTTATATTGACGACCAAATGGTGTAGTGGTTATACAGAATGATACTATATGAAAAAGGGTATACTAAGCTAAAACCTACGTGTGATTATGATATTTCTAAGCACGGATATGAAGTCAAAATGTAAAAAAAACGCGGAAAAAAACATTACGTATCCATAGTACGAGTAAAAAGTCACGTGACAAAACAAAGTGGTGTTCACAAATAAAGTTCAACTCTGTATATTATAGCTGTATACTTCAACAATCATGGAAATGTAAAATCATAGTTAATTTGCTAAGTGGTGGTATGATTATTTTAATTTTAACTTCGGCGTGCATCGATGAAATTAGGCATTATTCTGACGTTTTAACCCTCCGCTTGTGGCCGTAGTGACCTGACAATTTGCTAATTATAATGAATTGTAGCCTAGGGTCTAGGTAATTTGATGTAATCAGTGTCCTAGGTCATAGGTAATCGCTTTATTACTAGAATTATACAGTTCTGAATGTTTTTAAATAAAAGGGCGATGAAATGTCGGGCACGGGCAAGTCTTTCATTAAGTAATTTGCTTCGGCTTACTCAGACTTAAGTTTAGCTAGAATTATTTATTTCTAAATATATATTACGTCAATAATTACGTTTATAATGTAGTAGGTATATACAAAATGTTATAATTATTTAGCTTAACCTCTAGGGAAAAGTTTAATAATGCAACAATAATAATTGTAGTTAAGAGGTTAATTTTATGATAAAAATTCCATACGAATTAATCAAGACATCACGACTGTCTCTACAACCAACCCGCACTAGGCCAGCGTGGTAGAATAGGCCTAAAACCCTTCCTTGGAAGGAGACCCGTGCCTCAGCAGTGGGGTGACCATGATCATGTCCCTACAGGTATCTGGTAAGGTTCTATTCTCAGTGGGGGTGTAAGTACCTGCACCTGGCTCTCTCGAGCGGAACCTTTGTGCATATCCCCAAGGTTTAAACTGCCTTCCTAAGCTTGGACCATTTCCCACCACGCTGGTCCTCTGCGGGTTGGTGGGTTCACATATCTAGATGTGCTAAATCTAGATATGAAGGTTTCCTCACGATGTTTTCCTTCACCGTAAGAGCGATGCACGATGGTATACATTGTACTTAAGTTAAAAGCACTCATTGGTACATGTCAGCGCCGGGATTCGAAGCCGCATCTCTAGCGTGAGAAGCGGGCGCTTACTCGACTGAGCTACCACCGTTCCGAAGCTGGTAAGGTTACATACCTAAACTTTAACACCCTTATTATAAAACCTAGATTAAAGATAGTTCTAGATAGTTCAGAACTATCTTTAGTCTCCGTCCATAATAAGAGTGTTAAACTTAAAAAAAATAATACTCAGGATTGGCCTCATTATAATCGCGTTACAAATCGCTGCGGGTCGTCGATTGCCTAAATTATAGTTTGAAGCGAACGAAGGGTGCTGATGACCCTTTTAGCATACGCGGAACCCAGATCTGTAAATGATAAAACCATTGTTTGCATTGTGGAACCCCACTTGGGGTGACAAGTGCGCGTTGGAGGGTTAAAAAGTTTGGATATTGCGTTTTTATTTTTATAGACTCGTTTTGATTGTCTATGGTCTTCGTGGTTTATTGAAATGATCCTTGAAAAAAAAGAAAAGGAAATGGCTGGCTAGAAAGATGGTACATACATACTTAGGTAATTATGGTCAGTTCTAAAAATGAAATTAGCATCTCGAGGGGGTTGGCTTAGCACTTTTGAAAAAAAAAACGCTTTCAAACGGAAGTTGCGTTTTTTTTCAATTGGCGGCTCTAGTTGGTGGTACATGTCATCTAAGGGCTGATTTTTCAATAGTCAGATAAAAGTTATCTGAGGAATAATTCTGATGCTGTCGCATGTAAAGTTTGGTATTAGACAGTGACAGTAACAATTTTATTCCTCAGATAGCATTTATCTGACCATTGAAAAATCAGCCCTAATCAAACTTATTTTTTTTGTGATATGAAGAAACTCAAGATTGATATTTTTGTACAAGGTGTGTTTGTTTTTTTTAATTTCTTTTCACTATGATTAAGTCCCCAATTAGGTATTTATGTATTTGTCAAAATGAAATGGAGTCGAAGGCCGTGATTGCACCCCGCACCCTCTCTGAGGATTATTTAGATTTAACTTTTTTTCGAGTGGATGGATAGTGTTGTGTGAGTAGATGAGCAATTTGACGTATAATATTTTTTTATAAAAATAAACAACATGTAGGTGTTTAGATAGGTAGGTACTTATAATACAATCTAAATGACTTATTCTAAGCTTAAGAAAAATTATGACTAAAGGTACCTAGCCTAAACAAAAAAAAGAAGAAAAACATAAAATAAATAAAAAATAAAAATAAATAAAACTATGTGTCTTCGCTCCGGAACGCATCCGACGCAAAGGTCCCTAAGGCGCTGGCAGCGTTACCTCGCTGTACAGCCAGAGAGATCCTCTGCATCAGAAACGCTCCAGAGCGGATGTCTAGCCCGGTACTTATAATACATTCACAATAATAATATAGGTCAGTATAGGTACTTATCTCGTACTAAGTGTTTTTATGAATATAATGTTAAAATAATATTATGGATTGTTATCTCATATCTACTCGTAAATTATACTATCACTGTTTATTACCATAGTATATTTTTTAAACTAAATATTTACTTATATTAAAACCTAAGCAACGTTAAAAACCCCCGTCATTCAACACAAAAGTCACATATTTCAACGGCTAAGCTAATTTTGATGAAATATGATACACGGGGTAAAATTACCTATGACCCGTTCTGCCGTTTGGGAGCTTCGCTACCACAGACAGATACACAGACATGTTAAACTTATAACATCCTATTTTTCGAGGGAGGTTAATAATAAAAATCACTGGATTGAGTCGTATTCCCAACCCTAGCAACACACTGCCAGCTGCACAGCTATTTTATTCCATAACATTATTTGGACTTAATTTAATGCCCTCTTTGATCTACAAAGCAAATAAATCTACCTAATAAATTGAAAAAAAAAAAACTCATCGCTTTGTCTTCTAAAAAAACTTTTGAACGAAACGAAACAATGTTACACGTTCCCTCATTTGTTCTAATTGTTCAATCTTCAAAAGAATATGTTTTTTTTGGTAAGTATCTAACAATCTACCTCCTGAAAATTTTTATAAAGCTAGAAAGAAGTTGTTAGGTATTACATTACATAGGTCTTTATTTTGATTTATTATATTTTTAAGTCTATCCTAATCTAGACAAATCAAAATTTCTGTGTAAAAGACGTTTAATAGAGCTGTCGTCAAGATTAAGAAAATCAGGTATTGGGCTCGAATGGGTTGTGGAATAATTTTACTCCCAATACTCCCAATGTAAGTAGGTATCTACATTTTAAAAAAGAGTGGTCATGGACAGCCCGGGCATAGGGCCCGGGCCTAACAGGAAATAAGTAAATAACATTTACGAAATAATCATTGTCAAATTCAATACATTTTAAGGTACAGTCCAACTATAAAGTCCTGAAACCGGAAGTGGATACTAACTAATTGTAAAAGATCATATTATTTAATCGAAAATCGGTATTCTATTTTTAAAATGTAGGTATGTAAACTAAGTAAATAAATGACAAACAAAAAAAGTCTTAGCAAAATCGCACTCTTTATTGACAGGACTTTATAGTTCGACTATAACCCGCGCAAAGTTTCTAGACACCTGGCTCAAAAATCTACCCCACTCCCTCTTCCCCGCGCGAGGCCCCGCTCTCGTCCTTTTGTAGCGTTAGCATAAGTCCGTCGCAATTTTATCGAAGAATTTTATCAGACGATTAACAATAAATATTTTTTATCGCATACTTTTTTGTTACTACTTTAACAAGTAGGTAGGGTAACGTAACGTACCTAGGGACATTTTCGACTACCCCAACTTTGAATGAAGCTATCGCAGCGTACAACTAAGATATTAATGTGAAATTTTGTTTATTCGGTAGGATATATAATCTATTATCACTAGTATTTGTGCTAAAGCTTTAGTGTGGCCAGATTTTATTAAATTAAGATAAAAGTAAAAAGGCTTGTTTTGACCCAAGGTACGTTACACGTTTGTACCTTGGGACACTGTTTCCTATAGCTATTGTACTATGGAAAATGCAAACTTGTAAATAACGCCTTATATCTCTGTTCTTATTGATTTACTGCATCTCTCTTCTGTCTAGTTTCACTCTGGCACTAATAAGAACAGAGATATAAGGCGTTATTTAGATGTTTGCATTTTCCATAGTACAAAGCCATAGGAAACAGTGTCCCAAGGTACAAATTTAATCGTGTCCCAAGGTACAAAAAAGCAATATTTGACCAAAATTTAAATATGTTTATTTTTAATTAATAGGAATCTTTCAGATAATTGCCATGTCATAAAATTAAACAACTGAAAAGTTATACGTGACATCCATGTCTTTATTTTGAGCATGCCTCAATGAGATAAAGCAACACAAAAAACTATACAAAAGCTACTTTTGACTCCAAAAAACTTCATATTGTCTTCAACACACACTCCATGCTGGTATGATCACGAGATTCACTAGTTTTGCCAAGCGAGTAAAATACTATACCTAGGGTAGAATTTTAATGTGTTTATTTAGCCGGTTTTTAAAATACAATCAATGTCCCGAGGTACAAGCGTCCCAAGGTACGTTACGTTACCCTATCAACTTGAATACTTATTTAAACAAATATTTATACATTTTATTACAATATAACAAAAGTCAGGTAAGTATGTTTTTCGCCTTTTTGGCGGACAGCAAATTTATACGTAACTTCTGTATTATGGTGTATATAATTAAGTATGATTGCTGTCATTGACAAATAAAGTTTTATCTTTCTCTCTCTTTTTTTTGCATGCGGGTTTTTAGATAACCAGAATAATTTCAAATATCGGAGCGCGATGCATCTGCGGACGCATCCGCAGACGTGTAGTGGAGCCATTATGGATACGTTCTCGCAACAATTTTCTTTAAAAAATATTTCCATTAAAACTGCGCAGTATGGCGAGATTTATTATTTTTCTAGCCGAGCTTAATTATAAAAATACTGATAGCAAAGAGGAAGAAGAAATATTTTTGGTAATATCGATATTACTTTTTTTGCACTCAGTACTAAAGACAAATGTCATTTAACCCAGGTGTCTAGTTATCTCGCCCGCCTTGTAGGTACTCTTTACACTACGTTTGGAAACATGCGAAATCTTCAAATCCATAAGCGTCAATCAACGGTCATCAGGCGAGCACCGCTCGGCGCCGCGACCGACGCTATTACAAGAGAAATGCCTGAAATTTCCGAACGCGCCCAAATTGCCCGGCCAAATGCAAGGAATGCAGGGATACCAGCCTGAACCACTATTCCCGCATTTTAGGGTAAACGAATTGAAGAATTAACTGTGGTCTCTAACTCTTGGACAGTTACTGTACCAACCCCACTCATAGTATACATATACCTACTTAATAATACATAATATAAAGTTGTGTTAAGTTTTATAGCTTTCAAGTAGGTAAGTGCAAAATCTAATAAATATGCATGAATTAAATTAAAAACATACTTTTACGTAAAATTTACAAATTAATATGCAACTTGTGACTTCCTCTTACCTCTTTTTTCATAAAACTTATGGTACGTCCATATTTTAAGCACGGGAACCCTGGCAGCATGCCTTTAAGAGCAAGGAAAAAGAAAAGAGTATTTGGAGCGAAAAAGTCGTGATAGTTGTTCGAAAAAGGAACGCTCGCAATTACTGGCACGCGAGTGGCCGGCGCGCGCCAACTGCGGATTCGTTCACACCAAGGAGGTTTGCAACTGTACACAGAGCATTACATTTTGAATGCATCCTTATGCTTATTTGGAGGTTCAATACCTCTTTGGATCATATATCTACTTAAACTCGTCACGTTGGTAGCAATACGGACAGCTCGGTGCGGTGTTTCCATACTATAACACACTCAACTCTACATTAACAATCTAGAAGACGCAATCTATACCAATATGACTTCACATCCAGTCCAACCTGACTTTTGTCTTCGCCGAACTATAATTTCCTATCATAAACACAATCCGGTTTTGTTGGCTTTTTCTCCAATGTGCTTCCACCTTTGCAGTCGTCCGTCGTGATAGCCCCGAGCCGACAGATCGCTCGGACCTCCCCGTGCCGCCTCTTGGATACCGGACAGCCTCCTTGCAGTTTTGCAACCCTGGTACCTGGTACTAACCTAGGCTAATAGGAGACAGGGAAATCGCTTGTCTGCCGGTTGTTTTGTTGCAGGTCTAGGAAAATTTATGTACCTAGTAATAAAAGTATTGTAATGCAATTTGAAGTTTCAGAAGTGCCTGTAAAAACATGAGTTGGGATTTAAAAACTTCAATGCCACTTGACTATAATTATTATCGTCTTTAAATGTAGAAATATTTATAAGAATCTGCACTGTAACTAAGGTCTCATAATAGCTTTAGCCGTCAAAAGCTCTCTGGAAAAACGAATTTTGAAATAAAACTTAGCTGGCTCTTTGGAAATATCCCTACACATAATAAATACATGCTACGAGTAATTATAAAAGAGCCGACATTCTTACTCGATTGGTGAGTAAATAATCACAGTTTTTCTTTTGTTTTCCGCATTTCCCGCTGCGTGGCAGCCGGCGAGCTTTCATTCAAATATCGAATGAGTTTTTTTTAATTGGAACATATTCTCGGCGATCGCTCTATCAACACAGCCAGTGTTGAGTCATTCGTCAGTTGTTTTTTTTAAACTGGCATATCGAGAGATATTGCACAGTTTTGCAGGGGGATCTATTGCCTGAAGGTATATTCAGCTTTTGAAGGGTGCATTGGAATAAGATCCTTTGAGGGTGGGTTTGATAACGTAGTATATATAGATAGAAAGTAATGTTGTTATCCAAATATACCTATCTCTGGGATTTCAAGAATAAAGCAGAGTTGTTTTTCTAGGAGCTTGGCAAAACAAATTTTGGATTGGTTATCAAAGCCAACGATTTGGAATTTATACCTATATTTGAAAGTAAATATAGATTAGCGCCTTTTTGAAAATTGGATCAGGACTTATTATTACAATTATGTAAAAAAAAAAAAAAACACGCACTCACGCCTTGTACTAATGTACTCCCTTGCGGGGTAGGCAGAGGTGCATTGCTGCACCCACTTTTCGCCAGAGTTATATGTTAGTTAAGAAGATTTTACATTTATGTACAGGTACGTATACTGTATATGTTTTCTTCCAGACAAAGTTTGAATGGCTTTACTAACCTTCTAGAATGTAGTGTTGTACCGTGACCTTTTTTTACTTAGCGTGTGGTGCTCTCACACTAGACTTTTTTGTGAATCTGAATATGGATTGGGAATACGAAGTGATCCGTATACTTATCTCAAACCGAAAGTATGTATTATATAGCTTATTGCGGTGGTAGCTCAGTCGGGTAAGCGCCCGCTTCTCACGCAAGTGATGCGGGTTCGAATCCCGGCGCTGACATGTACCAATGAGTTCTTTTCTGAATTTAAGTACAATGTATACCATCGCTCTTACGGTGAAGGAAAACATCGTGAGGAAACCTGCATATCTAGATTTAGCACATCTAGATATGTGAACCCACCAACCCGCAGTGGACCAGCGTGGTGGGAAATGGTCCAAGCTTAGGAAGGCAGTTTAGACCTTGGGGATATGCACAAAGGTTCCATTCGAGAGAGCCAGGTGCAGGTACTGACACCCCCACAGAGAATAGAATAGAATAGAATAGCTTATTGCAATTGAGATATTGTAATAATAGTTCCTGCACCCTCCTACAGAAACCCCAATATTACAAAACTGCATATCCTGTACAGCCTACGGCTATTTACTCTGCTCCGATGTTCAAAAACTGTACAAATATATAGCCACATATAATATAATAGTATGTACGGATTGGAGTAATCCCTAACTTTTTATTAACTAAGAATAATAATATTGTAGAGGGCTGACTCATGCGGTGGTTTTTATGGAACATATTCCTACAAGAATACAAAAATTGCAGTTTCAAAGTTTTAAAAGGGAGGGGTGTCGAAATCTGAAGATTTTACATTAAAAGAGGTTCAGCAGTGCATAAAACAAGACTGCTAACAGGCAATTTCTAAAAACTGATCGGTTTTTTATACTTAACTACTCAAAGTTGAAATCTCTTTTAGCTGTTATTAAAATTATAATAATTTATTCAGTAGGTATGACCAATATACAGTTTTCATAATAAGTAACAAATCGTAAGTCAGTTGTTTAAATCTGGTGTAATATCTCATTTAGTAAGACGTATGTGTATGGCCTGGGGTACCGCCATCTGTCACAGTTATGGGCCTAGTGTGGACACGTAGTGATGGGACATGCATGGCCGATAGCCAGTCTATGGACTGTAGAAAAATATATGTAGAAACAAAAAAAGTCGTAAAACGTGTGTTTTCTGTTAAGTAGATACAAAAACCTAATAAAAATTGTATAAAGGTGTATAAGTATAAGTTACAATTTCTCCATAGTGGGTTAGAGCATAACCAGGGATTATTGCTTGACTTTTGACACATCTGTCAAGAATTTAATATGGAGATGCCGTATAATTGATCAACCTTTCCCTGGTTACGATTTAACCAACTATTGGGAAATGGAGCTTAGTCAATGAACATTATGCATATATATTATAATGATGTGTGCAAAATACTTAGTCATGTCGTAGCTGTTTAATCCATAAAGGAATTACAACGCGAATTTAAAAAACATGAAAGTAGAAAAGTCTGCCAATTACCGGCCAAAGTATCGATATCGACAAGTTTAAAAATCTTTCATAATGTCCCAACACATTCGGTGAATTATTCATAGCTCTGCAGTTTTTTAGTCATTACTAGTTGCGATCTCTTCACCAACAGATGTCGTTGTTTGTTGAAAATTAGCTGTCAAATGGTGCTTCAAGTGATGGCCGCGTAGGGAGAGACGATTATGCGGACTATTTATTTTATGAGCTCCTACATTGTATGTCTCCCTGGTACTTTTTAAGTAGGTGTTTTAAATAATGGGTTTGTTAATTTCATATTATGAGATCGTATCGTGGCCGAAGATTACTTTTTAAGTATAGCTAGTTTCTACCTACTTATACGGTTCAGTTGTATCACTTGTAACAAACTATGAGATAAGTTCATACACCTCTCTTACTGCCAGATTCAATACTCTATCTATCGATTGCTGACACTTAGTGCTAATTTCTCCATTCTCGGTTAGAGCATAACCAGAGAGTAGTGGTTAACTTTTGTAACATCTGTCATGAATTTTATATGGAGATGACGTTTAATTTATAAATCAATCCCTGTCGGTTACATAAACGACAATGGAGAAATTGGCACTTACAGTCACAGTCACACTCACATCATACGATTTTCACACATAAAAAGTTGTATTCTGTCAAAATAGTAGAAACTGTCAGCTATCGATAGATAAAGTTATTGAAAGTGGCAGTTAGTAGAGGCTGGTACTAGTTATTATTCTGTGGTAATAGTAGTACAAAAATTAGGCAGAATTAATGAGTGTACCTGTTTTTAATTAAATAAATGTTAGTGTTAAATTAAAACATGAAAGACAATAGTACCAGGGCAGCAGAGTACTAAGGGGGTGACCGCAGCCCCTGCGCCACCCCCGGGAAGGGTTAGCACTGTGATTATGTCTGCAATCGATATGGACAGTTGCATGCCAAATGTCAAGAGTAGTTTTTTATGCTAACTAAAAATATTATCATGTGAAATGACGTAGACAGACAACCTTGCTCTGGAACTTAGCTCTTACTCTGCAAGGCCTAAGCTCTAAATATTCGAAATCCTATTCAATCACACTATGGCGATATACTGCCTGCAGCTATCCTCTATGATCACGAAAATATTTTAAGTATTATTTTATACTTGCTATTTTAGTTTTTATTTTAAAATTAATCATTTAGGACAGTATACTTAATGAACAGTCCTTTTGCATAACGCTCTCCCCTAATAACTTATTCACTGTATTTTTAATAGAAGCTCGTGACATTTCATGGCTGTTCACTGCTCGATCACCGTTCACCGCGCGTTGAACAGATGCTGTTTAATCACCGGTGAACGATATTGGTGGGTAAATGTTGTCACTCTTATAGCACTAATAGCTCTTTGGGAGACAGGGGAATGTAGAATAGCATTTTTATGCATATATATACGAATGAATTAATGATAGAGGTTTTTGTTTTTTTCTTAATAACAAAACATTTACATACCTACTGGGAACACAGCCTTTACTTCTCTAACCAGGAACATAATAACATTGATAATAATAACTTTAGTATTTGATATCTTTACATTTACATGCAAGATGCAAGTATATAACATAGAGAACCTCTTGTGATATTTTAATAACATGACATACATTTATTTCGCGATTTTTTTTGTTTAGCAGAGATATTGTTCAACATATCGATCTGCCTTCAGGAAGTTCACTGATTATAAGTTTTCCACCATGTACTTACTTACACTATTTCTGCCTGGCTATAGTAATAATGTTTTTCGCCACAGTGCTAATTGAATTCTCACCACGCCACGCCACAATAAAATAAAACAATAAATTACTACATATTACTACATGAACGCACGGTGTAAACATCGACCACTAGTGTTCTGAGGGTTCACTCCAGCTTACACGAAGTACGAAGTTTCGCAGCTCTACGACTCTATCATCACGTAACCCGTTTTCTAAACTTCTTGATATAATTATAGTGACCTGTAGCTCCCGACGACTTGGTCATAAACTACAGGCACTATACCTTCAGTCAGACTGCAGTCTGACATCAGGGATCCATGGAGCAGTGGATCTATCATCAGTAGGTATTATCACGACCCATCACGTCCCCACTGCTGGGGCACGGGTCTCCTTCCAATGAAGGAAGGGTTTAGGCCTCGTCCACCACGCTGGCCAAGTGCGGGTTGGTGGACCCCAACACAAGCAAGCTTGTGCTGAGAGAGTTGTCGGGTAAGTGGGCAACCCGACTGTCAGATGTTTTTAAGCTGTCCGAAGGCCTCTGACTAGGCTTTCTGCCAAAACAGCAACTGGGATCCAATGATCCAATGCACTACCATCAAATCAAATATTGTATTGCCATCAAGTGTACATTGATCTTAAAATAATTCTTATATCTTTATATCTTCTTGCATTAAACGTACCAATTGATGATTGTTTTACTAAAAAAAAAAAAAAAACACGCACTCACGCCTTGTACTAATGTACTCCCTTGCGGGGTAGGCAGAGGTGCATTGCTGCACCCACTTTTCGCCAGAGTGTATGTTAGTCCCAATGTAATAGGGGGCGGGCCTATTGCCATTTTACGGGCACATCCAAGACCTGAGAACAAATATCTGTGTTTGAACAAATATCTGCCCCAGCCGGGAATCGAACCCGGGACCATCGGCTCAGTAGTCAGGTCACTAACCACTAGGCCATTCGGTCGTCTTACTAAAATGTGTATTATGTTAAGCAAAAGTAGACCCCCGGCCCGGCCGCGCCACGGGGGTCCTTCTTCAGATGCTTGGAGTTTTTAAACGGGATGGAAATTAAATTCAAGCTTTAGTTGTCATTTGCAACTTTATTTTTAATCCATGATCGATAAAATTGGGCGTTGTAAGATCATGTATACATACATACCTGATTTTCTATGATTTTTTTGTGTGGTTTCAACCAAGCAAGTGGTGGGGTTACTCTCTTACGAAAAAATAAGTCGCTTTTATGTTTACCACTAATCTCTCTCGTTGCATTAAATGTACATACTTAACGGTCGGGCCAAACACCTTAAATGTTCGTGAAGTTCCTTTGGAACGTCGCAACGCAACGTACCAATGGGGCTTCACCCTAAGGAACTGCGCTGCCCGCTGTGTGACTGCGTTAACAGGCAGTAAACACGCGCATACACGGCATACTACAGCGTTGCAAATACGAGTCGAAAATAAAAAAAAATAACGAATTGGCCAAGTCTTTTTCATATTTACGTATGCTTGAAACAACTTACTCTGAGTCTTATACATAATGAAAAATAGCATTATGTACCTACCGATTGATAAATTCACGTTTTCTAACTTCTTTCATATTTTTGGACACTCACTAATTTTCAAAATCCGTTCCATTTCGAAAAATGAATTCTATTTAGTTGTAACATTCATACTCAAATATTAGCTTCTTCAATGTTGGTCTTTTTCTGTATGTAGGTAATTTGTGTCACACAAAACAAAAGAAAACTTTCACAAATTTCCTACTACCGAACACCTAACCACTAAGTACCTTCCTACACACATATAGCCTTCACGTGCACAGTGGTCAAACAGCGGTATTTTAATAAACACGTTAACATTTCGTGGCTCGCAGCGGCGACGGCGTCCCACTGTGCGCCTCGGAATATACGCTACTGCTGCTTCCAGACGGCTTTTTTTTATCGGACACTGATTTTTAAATCAATAAGCAATAAATGGCCGTGTATTTTATTGGATGGAGAGATTTACTGTAGAAAATAGTCAAGTGTAGTATCTTTATCAGTTAGTCCAGGGATTAGGACCCCATAAACAATTTGGGCAAATATTTTGTCAAAGCGCGTTAAAGTTTATTTTAGAAAAATACAATAGGTTTTATTCACCAAATTCAGTGCCTAAGTGGGCATCAGAAAGCATAGCTTGAAGCTGCTAGCTTCCTTTAACAATTCTGTTAATTAAGTGGTAAAAACTTTTGTTCTTTATAGTAGTTGGTACGGTACGTTGGTATAGTAGAAAAACCTGACCCCCCTCAGAAGAATTGTTACTATGAAAGGGGGGTCAGGTTTCTCTGCACCTGACCGTACATTAAACAAGGAGTGTAAGTAAATTAGGAGTAAAAATATATTAAATTCATCATTATTAGCCTTACTAAGGCTGATGATGAATTAAGGCTGCCTAAGTAATCTCCTCTCATAGGCCTCTTCTAAGGTTTCAAGATAATGCTTTGTCCTATGCTTTCCTCTAGCTACTGGCAGTTAGATGAGTCGTCGGTCCAGCAAAAGGAGGTTTACTGTAATATTAAGTATTATTATGTACCTTAAATCCTGGTGGAGGCTCACACTTGACCGAAACGCATGAAATAATTAAATTACAAAATGGCGGCTATTTCTATTATCGTCGGTTGTCGTGATCGCGACAAATATATCAAATCCGTTTAGCCCAGCGTGCGGCCGCGCTATAGCTCGAACCACTGTGCAGTATACCTACCTACCTGTACTGTTAGTACGTAGGTAGGTATTGCGTTTTTATAGGTTTGATTTCATAATTTTCATAAAGCGAACTATCTATGGATATTCTTTATACAGGACTACAGGTTAGCTGATTAAAATGAGTTTGGCGATTTTTTTAAGTTAATAAGAGAAATACCTACATGAAGAAATAAATTGACGAAATCCGAAATATACGGAATACCTACTTACAAAATTTACGGAATAAACCTACTTTTATAATAATAAGCCTTGACCATTTAAACCATTTCATTGCTATTATAACATAAAATGTAAGAATTTAATGTGTTTTGCCGACCCCTACCCATCCTCTAGCCAAAGGGACCTTTTTGTGTAGGTACTTACAACTTGCTCCAACGTAATCCTACAAAGCAATGTCACATACAGACTAAACATCCCTGCAAGAGTAGGTTCAGCCCTTTTTGATCTTTTACTTTGGCTAAGTGATGGTCTGTTTAGTCTCTGATAAAAAATGTGGTGTTATAATTGCAAATTTGACGGTCATCTCTGTGTACGTCTGGCTATGTTCTACGATGTAAACTTATGCACAACGTAAACATAAAAGCTAATAGCAACATCAAAATGAACATTAATACAATAATATAATAATATAATTATTATTTTAAGGAATTTATCTGGTCAACGTGATCTTTATGAAGACACCAAAAAGGCCGTATCGTATACCAACCACGCAAGCGCGTGCTTCACAACATTTCGAATTTCGAATTGATTTGTGGCGCGGCGCGGCAAGGAGGTTATAATTTTCGCGCCGCGGTCGCGGACGCACGCTGCGATGCTGGCTGCTTAGGTTTTTTATTTTTTTACCATTTTATTGAATTTGTTGTTGCACTTGTAATTCCGGCTGATGAGCACGAGAACACGCTAAGTAGGAATGTGGAAGTGTTAATGCCTGGTTTTACATTTAATTGTGTAATAGGGATAATTAATGTTAAGAAAGCAAGATGGACGTGGTACCTACGGTAG
The DNA here is from genome assembly GCF_932276165.1 of Plutella xylostella. Classification (NCBI taxonomy): domain Eukaryota; kingdom Metazoa; phylum Arthropoda; class Insecta; order Lepidoptera; family Plutellidae; genus Plutella; species Plutella xylostella. The sequence continues at coordinate 5,812,904 of NC_064000.1, read as the reverse complement.
CAGGTCAGGGTTTAGACCTGTTACCTTACCACATCCAACACAACACATTACTTCTCTGTCAGATTCGCAAATATTTCAGCTGCTTTTTCATAGAAGCTGCTGCATATCTACATAAATATAGATGTGCAAATGCCAACTGTACCATTAAATATTTTGGATAGGAATGGGGATATGAACAAAGGTTTGATTTAAGTTAGCCAGTTGCAGGAACTAACACTCGCTAAAGAACACAATAGAGTAATATAGGACAAGATGAAGCAAAGCAAAGCTCGCGCTAGCTTAGAACAAACTAAAGTCTTTGAGAAGCACTCTCTTCATATTGTAGAAAACTAGAAATCGTCCACTTCTCTCAGAGCACCTACCAGGCTCCCAGAAAAAAGCAAAGCTTCTCTCCACACACGGAGGACAATACGTGTATGTGCAGCGTAAAGCGCTTACTAATGACTGCTGCATAATTTAGCGTCCAGCTTAGCTTTATACGTAGCTGCAGCGCTGCAGCCGAGCGGTGTTTGCTGTCTGGAGTTTATAAAACTTGGATGTTTGAGGAAGTTCCTTTGCCTTTCTTTGAAGTCTTTTTTAAACACTATTGTCTGCTTTTGTCTGACTTGTCTTTATTGTGAGATCCAAAGAGGAAAGTCGTAAGTTTTTTTACGGAACGTTGTATTTTCAAATATAATCCAGAACGCCCACTAGGGTTTCGTTTTTCCCGACCTTTTTCTGTTCCCGGGAAACGGGAATTTTTTTCAAGATTTCCCGGGAATTCCCGGGAAACGGGAATTTATTTTAAATGCTTGGTTTTGCTATTTTGGGGATTAAAAGTCTATTAAAATACTTACAATATAATCAAATATACTTCTATCACTCGTATAGGTAGAAAAAAGCAACAGTCAGATAAATTAGCAACCAAAATTATAATTATTTGTTTTACATGCCAAATCATTTGTTTTTCTTAATTGTAAACAATAACCAGTTTGAAAATAATATTATTATGACATATAATTAAAATAGAAAATTAATTACACATGTTTTAGAAAAAAATATTCATTCAACGATTTTTCGCTCAACCTACTTCTTATTTTGGTTTTTTCTATGCGTTAGTAATTTTATAAAAAATAAAAGCGGACACAAAACGGGGACATAAAAAAAATATATGACAGGCGTCACACTAGCGTTAGCTTTTACATACTCTTTGATCACATATGTAAACGCCGATCAATTGTTTGGTTTTCGGTAGGCGGTAGGACCAGCGGATAAATAAATATGAAAATATTGAATCAGGAAGAGGTGAAACAAGGTGATGTAGATGAGTCATTTATCTTTGCAATGCAGCTGCGCGAAAACAATAACACGTATGATTTTCCAATAATTTACAACAAAACCGAGTTTCTGATCGTAGACGACAAGCCTGCCGATATTTTTTTTGGTTTAAGGTAAGAGAAACAGATAAATAAAGATGAAAATATAGCATAGAATCGATTTAAAACCAAACCCGGGAATTCCCGGGAATGCTATTTTTTTCCCGGTTTCGGGAAGGACAAATTTCCCGGGAATTCCCGGGAACGGGAATTCCCGGGAAGACGGGAACGAAACCCTAACGCCCACATAAGGTTTTAAAATATAAAAAGGTAACCATTGTCGTCGATTAGATACACCCTGCGTGAATGATTTTGTGAGCGAATCGAGCGTAAAATCAATCGATTGTGCTCCTTTATCGATTGTGCAGCAACTTGAATCGATATTTTGATTTGGGATTACACGGGCGTTGAAGCCTTTGAGGCAAAGTAAACAATCTTTGTGTGATTTTAAAAAAGGATGCTATGGAAGGATTTTTGGGAGAATACACCTACATACCTATTTGGTTGTGCATTTTTTTTTATAACCTGGTAGCCACAAAATAAAACAGTAGGTAAGTAGTTATTGCTCGATGGGTGAAAAACTATACATCTCTGTTAAAAGCAATGCCTAGATTTTCGCTCAAAAATAGGACACACTCTAATTGCACTATACTCGTCGAAATATAATTGGCCCGTTTGGACAGCTACACAAATTTGCTATTTACTCTTGATTTACTTGATTAAATACATAAAAAGACACATAATCAGGCTTATTTTTTCCGGCTGAAAGAAAAAAGAACGTTTGAAGCACTAAAAGTTACTTATCGTTTAGATTTTTTATGATTTAGATTTGACACCAGCTGTCATCCCATACATTTTCGAGCTGTCCAAGCGGGCCTATTATATTTCGACGAGTATAACGGACTCATCGGAAGATGAAATCGCATCATCGCTTTGAGCGATGGCAATGGGATGGCACCTGACTACATCATCCTAAATTGCTGTACAAATACAATAAGATTGACGACAGAATACTATGCTTGAAAAAAATATACCTACTTAATACCATAGAATAACAAGTACAAGTACTAGTCTACAAGTGCTAGTCTCGTTATGCTATGTTAATACCTATGTGAAAATATACCAAATAACCTGTAAGTCATAAAAGTAAGTAGGTACTTAATGCATTTTTTTAGAATTCGATAGCCGTAAAAAAGTGGCGTGAAATGGACGTGAAATCACAATCCCCGTGGAAAGATACTCACTGTCGGCTGTCAATGGGCTGGCTCTCTGACTATTTGAAGACAGGTTTCTGGGTTTGGGAAAAAACCACTATAATCTTGAATAAGTAAAGTAAAGTAAAGTAAAGTATTGTTTATTTGCATGAATATAGGTGTTACATAAGATGTTACATTAAAATGTCAATAAATAAAAAAAATCACTATATTCTACCATGCAGGCATGCAAATATTATTATCTAATTACAATTATGTCACTATCAGTATAAAATTAAGATCATCAAATATTATTAATTATATATTATATTATTTCTAGTCAAAATTGTCGTCTAGGAACTCTTGCAAACTATAGTAGCATTTGCCTATTAGTAATTTCCTTAATGTTAGTTTGTACAAATGTGTATTATCTATATTTCTAATGCATTTAGGTAGCTTATTATATATTTTTGGAGCCATACCAAATATGCTCTTGCTAAACAGGGTGGTTGAGCGGACCGGAGCACACAATTTAGTGTCTCTTTTACTTCTAAGTTTATTGAACATGTTTAAATTAGACCTAACGAATACGGCAGTTTCAAAGATATAAAGTGATGGTAGGGTCAACACATTATATTTTTTAAAGTGTGGCACACAGCTGTCTGTTTGCTTCAGTTTACATATTGCCCTTATGCAACGTTTCTGCGCTTTAAATGCCATCTCTTTGTGAGTCGAGTTTCCCCAGAATATTATTCCATATCTTAGTGTAGAGGCCACAAATGCATGATATACTGCTAATAGGGCAGATAGACTGGCTATTTTAGCAAGCATGTATAGAGCATAGGAAAACTGACTAACTTTTTTACAAATTTGTTCTATCTGTGGCTTCCATGTTAAATGGGCGTCAATGTTTAGTCCTAAGAATTTTGTTTCATTTACTTCGTTAATTTTTTCATCATTATATTGAATGTCAAGTTTCTTATGTATTTTATTGTAATTGTTGGTAAATGTCATAATATGTGTTTTACTAAGATTGATAACAAGATTATTATGTTCAAGCCAATCGATAATAGTTCGTAGAGAGTTATTTATTTCAGTTTCATAGTTGTTTGGGTTTTGACATTCAGCAATCAAGGTGCTGTCATCCGCAAATAGAACCATAGGATGTGACACTGATTTAGGCAGATCATTTATATAAATGAGGAACAGTAATGGCCCTAATACACTACCTTGCGGTACACCATATTGCACTGTTCTAGGTTGTGAAGAATAATGAATTTCTGTTTTAGTTTTATGACATATTAGTACTTTACTTATAGTAGGTAAGTAAAATATTTTTTAAGGCTTTGTCAAACAGAGCTCGTTACTAGTACCCAAAGCCTTTACCTGTGTACTTTGTAGAGATGTCAAAACGAAAATTACCTACCCTATTCAATGTTAGTAGGTTAGGTACTTACACTTACTTACAATAAATGCACGTTTTGTGTATTTTTGTGGACTTCTTGTATACTTTTACGAATTAACTTAACTTAGTACCTAAGTACTTAAACCAAAACGTTAAAAGTTATCCAGTAGACAACATAACTGAAATAAATTCCTAAACGTATATCGTTTGCAAATTATATCTGTACAGATCTACAGTTATACCTACCTATACAGCTACAAAGAGGCTTGCACATTCTGACATTCATTCCGTTTTAGCGCTTTAATCCAGCTTCGGCGCGAATAAAAGCCATATTTCGCTCCCCAGCGCTCGCGAAATTGTCATCCAAATAGCTTTAGCCCTAGGCACCAACCGACCCCCGCACAAAACGACGCAAACACCAAAAATCCTCATCCAAAACCAGGACTTAAGCTTAAAATGAGAAGGGCCAAAATCGTCAGTTTCCATTCCCCGTAGAAGCCTGACAATGAAACTGCGCGCATTGCAAACGTAAATACGATTCAGCAAAACGTTTCCCCGAGTTAGGTTTAATGCCTAACAGAATAAGGGTCATAGTCACTCGAAAGGGAAATCTGAACTTGAAAATCGTCGCCTGACGCTCGATATCAAATAAACTCTTGCTCAGGCACGAAACGGCTTAACTGTCCTGAAATGTTTTAAGCGAAATAGCAATCTAATAACTTTCATATAAAGTTTAAATTAAGTATGTCATGGAAGAGTCTTACGATTTTCGCCCGAGGGAGCGATACAGATGACCGGATAGGGTTTCCAATGTGTTGGAGCGGGACAGCGATATAGCTCGGAGCGCTGTGATTGGTCAGGAAGGCCGCAGGCTGTGAACAGTAGCCCGCCCTATGTCTGCTGTAAACGGTGGCGGGCTTTCCACATAAGGAAGTAACATGAAATTTCATGAAGGGATTTTCTTTCAGTTATTTTTTCATATGATGTTATCAAAGTGGTTTTTACGTATCAACGCAAAAACTATTCAAACGACTAAAATATGTATATGTTTTACATTGCTACATTTTCCCTGAGTGCCATAAGCTACATTTTATCTAACCAAAACACAAGGCGATGCGAAGCTAAGCGAAGTCTAAATATTCAGGAAGTACCTACTGCGATTTCCTGGCTCACGAACTACCTACTGATACTTAGTCGTAGCAAGCGAACTTTTAAAATTGTAATGTTGTTTTCACAACGTTATTTTCTACGTCTATTCTTCGTTTTCTAGCCCCCCCACAAAATTACGCATCTGTTGTACAAAATATCAGTTACATCCGTGTGCACCTCCGGCGTCGCCGGCGGCGTCCCCGAGAGTCTTGCGTATCGCTCGGGGCGGGGCGCGCACACACACGCACCCTCACCCTCGGCCCTATCTGTACACGGAAAACTGTAAACATGTGTGCGTGCGTTCTTTTTTCAAAATTTTCGGTCCGGGAAATGTGTCGTGCAGCTGTGTGCGTGTCGCGTGTGTATGTGAATAACTGCGTAGGCGTGTGTGTGTAAGAGAAGAGACAATTATTTTTCTTCGAGAGTTTTTTCCTGAGGTTTTCTGTTGGATTTGGTACGAGTATAATAACATTGTTGGTAACTCTGTATGTATGTAATGGATTTCTATTATGATAAATGTCTTCATATTACTTATATATTTCAGGCATGGCATATCTTTATCTGTAATCCAATTCAAATAATAATAAGTTGCCAAAGTTACAAATAATAAACCCGAGTCTGCGTAGTTCTCCGCTCACAATTACATTTAAACCACAGAATTATAACTAACCGAAACTTACATACCTATATGATTTGCACAGGCTTTCTAAAAATCTCAAGGTATTTTTTAAAATAAAATATAGAATTCGTAAGTAGTTTTAAATAATTACAACTTGAAATAAATAAGAAGTTTTTGGTCAGGTATATTAAATGAAAAAATTACGTGCATAAAAATTGTAATGCTGAAAAAGTAAGTACCTACCCTATTTTGTAAGTATAAAAAATATCACGATTTGTGGACTGTGCTGTGCTATGTTGTTATAGGCCATTTTAATTCCAACTAAATAATGAGGTTATAAACTAATGAATATTACAACTTAATGTTACATTTAGGTAATACGTAATTATTTATTCATAACAGCTTCTTATTACTGTGTACAAAATAAGCTTACCTATTTCAATACGTTTCATTTGAAGCTAATATATAATTACATACTTGATAACTTTTGTCCTGACATAGTGAAAAAGGCTCATAGTAAATTTTAATAAATATCTGTTTTTAAATAGACGACCGGATGACGTAGTAGACGAAAGTGGCGAAAAGTGGGTGCAGCAATGCACCTCTGCCTACCACAAGGGAGTACATTAGTACAAGGTGTGAATATTTTATAATATACTAGCTGTTCCCGCGCGCTTCGCTTCGCCTTAAAAAGGTTTCCCGTGGGAATTCCGGGATAAAAAGTAGCCTATGTTCTTTCCCAGGGTCTAGACCGTATGTATACCAAATTTCATTCAAATCCGTTCAGTAGTTTTGGCGTGAAAGAGTAACAGACAGACAGACAGACAGACAGACAGACAGACAGACAGACAGACACAGTTACTTTCGCATTTATAATATTAGTTAGGAAGTTAGGATTTTTAAATATTGCTATGATACGAGGCTACGAGTATGTCACTGGAACTTTTTCATTACTCGCGAATCTATTAACTTGTCTGTCTATATTTATCAAGCTCTGCCTAAATAAACTAATTCACAAATAACAAGAACACACTACGAAACAAAATTAGGTAAAATAAATACAGTTAAATTATATGAAACATAAAAATACTAACGATGGACACCCAAATTAATAAGGCCTATACTTGCTGAGCTTAAAGTAATACATATATATATATATATAGTGAATCGCTGTACCAACTAGAAATACCAAATTAAAAAGTCCTGCCTAAAACAAAAGAAGGAGGGGAGAAGTAATGATCATGCCCTAATCTTGTTAGAGATTGTTTGCCAAAAAAATAAAGAAGCGTAATTATTTAAAAAACTTCGGCGAACGTAAAGTTACAAAGGGAACAGTTTTCTTTCGGTTTTCGCTGAAATATTCGCTCCCCGGAGCCCTATTGTAATTATTTTTCTGAAACTTCTACGTTACGACTTATTTCTCGGCGAAAAATTGGTGGCTAGGCTAGTGTGGATACGCTTTTGCAATTTTTAAAAATATTTAAATGTGAAATAATATTATACAGCCTTATGGCGGATTTTTCAATAGTCAGGTAAAGGTTATCTGAGGAATAATTCTGATGCTGTCGCATCCGAATGTTTGTAATTGTATGACGTTAACAGTTTTATTCCTTAGATAAAATTTTATCTGACCATTGAAAAATCAGCCCTTAAGTGGTAGGTAGTTAGAACCTCCCCGAGTGACAGTATTCTTCATATAGAAATTTACACAAGTACGTCCACTTCATCGGCATTGCCGCCGCCGTTTATCCATAAATTTATGAAAAATCGTATAATTTTATAAAAAGTACGTAAAATACCGGTGGTCGACGCTTACCTTTAACAGGATAACTGAATAATCTGCCACATCCACACAAAGCTACCTGAGACAGTCTAGTTAAGGAAGAGAAGTTTGTTCCCTACAAATACGGTTTCCCTGATTCGGCCCTCGCCAGGCAGAAACGGTATTTTTCCCTTACTTTTACAAATTATTTATTCGCAGCAAAGGAGATTACTTTTATTTCATTTGGATTGGAACGAAATCTTAGGATTGTTTTTTTTGCGTAGCGGAGGTGGAGAAATTAGGGTGCGGTTTTCGTATCGTCACTATATACCTAATTATGTAGTAAGAGGATATGAAATAAATTCGTTCCAGGCTCGTTTAATGTGTCTTAAACTGTGCAACGGATTTGAATGCGTTTTATACTTGTTTAAGATCACATCGCATCGTAAAAGGCATCTCTATCATCCTAAATATGTGTACTTAAATTTAGAAAAGCGTGCATTAAACCTAAGAAAACCACTCCAACATATAAAAACCCCTAACCCGGAAGCGTCAGCCACCTGTCCCGCCGGAAGTGAGCTCATAGGCGGAAATGGCTCGCTCGACCGGAAGCGCAATTTACAGCAGCCGCCTCATCGGATCAGCCACAAATAGAGTCAAGTTGCGGAAACTACGTTTGTCGCCATCTTTGTGACGGCCTTCAGGTGGACAATCTGGTTTGGGAGTTCATTACGTTTCAGTTTTTAGGATTCATCAGCTTTTTTATTTCATAAATAGTTTTCGCAAGTTAAAAATTGCACTTTGTGTAGTGTGGCCTATTTGTGGGAGCTTCGGTTCAACAGTCACATATTTATTAAGGAGATAATTATGTACTTAAGAAGAGTGGAAAAGCTATTATTGTTATTATTATCATCAGAAGATGTCACCAGTAGAAGTAAGATGTACGGATCCATGCATGCTGTATGGGTGTTGCATGGGCGTGGGCAGCGTTCTAAATACTATAGTAAAGTCCACCCACAAAGTCATGAACATAAAGAGTATGACTTTGCAAAGACTTTTTCTAATTTTTGAGTTATTTATTTAAAGTTAAATAAATGTTAATAATAAAATACTGACGAATAATCTAATTTAATTATTGTTTATTTGTGATACAACAAAGATACCTAACATCGACTGAAACAAGTTACGACAAGTAAAACTCGACAAGTCGACTGCAAATAAAACTGTTTTTCCAAACGTGTAACAACCTCTTTAGTTCCGCCTCACGCAACATTCCATATTCAAAAACAGTAATTGAATTCGTTTAACATAATTTGAATTTGGAATTTAAAAGCTCGCAAAGAGTCAGATGTTATCTGTTTATCACGCATCTACCCTCTGAAGTTAAGTGGGCATGACTAAACGACAGTTTTGAAGTGTGATAGAGTTGTGATAGGGACATGGGTAGGGGGGTGTTTCGATGAGCTGGTAACTTTTTATCGCTTCGATAAGCACTTGGGTAAGACTAGGTTTTGTCACCTTGGTGAAAGGATGGGTTTCAGATGCTCGCTGCCTATACTATTGCTTCTGGTGAAACTGGTAAAGACACTCTTTATTACACACAAACAGAAACACAAACATAGAAAAGAAAAGAAATAGTACAATCGGCGGCCTTATTACTAAAAGTCATCTCTTCCACATAGATAGACAGTATGAAAATGGGTAACGTGTGAAAACAAGAGATATTTAAAACCGATGTCCATAAGTAACAAATCCCGAAGTGGCTCCTTTCGTGCAGGGTTTTGTGTTGTAACTGAAATGTATGAGTACGAAGCTATAATTTTTTTCACCATGAAAGAAGCTGAATTGATTTGTTAGCCTACATTAAGTTGATATAATTCCACCCTCCGTACAAGGGCTAAGTTTGTATTCTAGAATAATCGGCTATACGGTCACCCTTTCGGGAATTACAGTCGAAAATATATTATGTACGTATGTAGGTATAAATTTCCAAACTTTTTAAACCCTTTCGTCTCCTAATATACTACCGATACTTAGTACCGTAGTATAAACCGACCAAAACAAACAGAGAACTGTGTAACATCACACCAAAAAAATCGATAGTCATAGCCGCCGCGACGTAGCCATGGCAACGACGAAACGTCATTCTCCCGCCAATTTCCCAAGCTACGAAGTAAACAGCCGTGACTAACACGGGAAAACTAGCGGAAAGCGCTTTGATGACTTCTACACTGCAGCCACGCTTAGTTGACCCCTCCAACCCACCGGGTAGATGAAAAAAAACTATTAGCTGCCTAGAAGCTCAAAGGTCATGTTTGTCTGGCGCTTTTCACCTTTCACATGAGCGCTAGATTGTTTTTCATGGTTGTTAGCTGCGATGATGGGAGTCTAAGGAGTGGTTAGTAATGAGTTTTGAATTAAGTTTAAATAGATTTGTTGGGTAGAGTGAGTTGTCTTTGTAGAGGCTGAAGCTAAGAAATACAGTTCTCTTGTACTTTATTACTACCTAACTAGTCTGTGGTCTTGATGATGTGGATTCGTCGTAGCTTATGGTTTTTTATGAACTATGTATTCCTCTCAAAGAAGTACCTAAAGTCTGTTTTTTATATCAGATACTAAATTGACACATTCATCAACAGTCGATTGTCCCGCGATTAAGTGACGTATATTTATGTTACGTCAATTTAGTATCTGAGATAAAAAAAACCGGCCAAGTGCGAGTCGGGCTCGCGCACAAAGGGTTCCGTAGTAAGCACAATAACTTAACCAAAATTACAGTTAAATCAACCTATCTCAAAAACTATAAGAGATACTTTGATCAAACCAAAAATCGTTGAAAGAGTTAATTAGCATGCATCACCTCTATTTTTTTTAGAATTTTATACCCCGTAGTTATAAAAATAGAGGGGGGGGGACATACTTTTTACGACTTTGAGAGCTGATATCTAAAAAACCGTTCACTTTAAGAAAAATGTTTTTTAGAAAACTTTATATCATTTTAAAAGACCTTTCCATTGATACCCCACACGGGTATGTACATCGAAAAAAAAAATTTCATCCCTCAGTTACATGTATGGGGGGCCCCACCCCCAATTCTTTTTTTTACTATTTAGTGTCATATTTTTGTAGCGGTTCATACAACACATATTCCCATCAAATTTCATCACTGTAGTACTTATAGTTTCCGAGTAAATCGGCTGTGACAGACGGACAGACGGACAGACGGACATGACGAAACTATAAGGGTTCCGTTTTTGCCATTTTGGCTACGGAACCCTAAAAACAGACTTTACAGCAAATGACGGAACATGGGTAATAACTTCACCTCATTGACAAACACACTATTTCAGATCTAGCTTTTGCCCTTACATCATTGGGTGTGTACAAGTAGGTACTATAGCGTTCGCAGTCGAGCTAGATTCAGTGATCGTAACTGATAATTGAAGTTAAGCAACACACGGCACAGCTACTCTTTGGATGGGTAACCGAATTCAAGTGGCTGTTTTCAGGGCGCTTCCGTGCTTCGGACGGCACATTAATTCCGGTTGCTGCTTCTACTAGACGGAGGCCTTGAGGCAGCTAGAAAACTCTCTCAGCACAAGCTTGCTTTGTGTTGGGGTCTACCTACCCGAACTAGGCCAGTGTGGTGGACTAGGCCTAACCGCTTCCTTCAATGGAAGACGGCGGATTGGCGTCTGCCAATCTCGTCTCATTCGCGTCTCATTGCTGGAGCTCGGAGAGCCGTGGACGTGATGTGTCGTGATGATGATGATGATGAAAATAATGTACAAAAAATACCGATACGTACCTACACTCGTACAGCCAGGCTACTTAAGTGTGAATTCGGTAATGGTAAGCATCTATTTTTTACGTTTTCTATATTATACTCTATTAGGTATATGCCAGGCTGTATTCGTGTAACTCAACTACCTCGCTAGATAAAATACAGTCACAAATATACGACAATTCCCGACTGAACAAAACATATTCGGTTAAAACTGTGTTCGAGACTACAAGTATGACAAAATCCCTATACACCGGCTGGTGTACATTGCGCTACCCCGCCCCCCTCTGCGCTAGCACACGCGGGCCCCCGCGGGGGAAGCGGCTGCGGGTGCGGGGGACAGGTGGCGTGGCTCACACCGAACTACAATGGCCGACTGGAAATGAAAGGGAAAGGGTGAACAACCCTCTCCCATAGAGTTAAGGAAGGTTTGAAGCTGGGAATTGACGGAGTATTCGAGACATGTCTTTTTACGTCAATCCTACGCTTAGGGCCTGTTTCACAATGTCTGAATAATGGCTACCTGTGGGATAAAAGGCATGCTGTCACTCTCTGTAATAATTTTTTAGACAGTGACAGCATGTCTTGGAATGATACGAGTAAGTAGCCTAGAAATATGTTAAGGTTATAAATATATAAAATTTATATCCAGCCGGGTATGTTTGTTTTTATGTTTGTATGTATTTCCAATGTATCAATGCATAATTCCACTCGCACTAGGTCAGCGTGGTGGACGAGGCCTAAACTCTTACTTCATTGGAAGGAGACCCGTGCCCCATCGCAGTAGTGGAGACGTGATGGTTCGTGATGATGGATTTTTATTACATTACGCGTTCGTATGAAATTTGAATGTAACACTAACTGTGCTATAACAGCCATATATTTATTGCCGTGTCTATCCACTCGTAGCTCTGTGGCGCCTCCATACAGCTCCTCGGCGCCGCGGGCTCAGCACAAATCAATAGAGGAGCCGGTTTAAATAACAATACTTAATTCATTCATTTCAGAGGTATACTGATACGTGCATTACAACTTTATTGTACCACTGCTTTTAAGCTGCAGTAGGATCTAGGTAATTAAGGTATGTATGACAGTACATAACATGGTAGGTATGTTGCATTATAATCAGCAAACAGAAGTCCAAAGCCATTGGAAGCTTGAGTGGTGAATCAGACTACGAATAGGCAAACGTATTCTACCTGGGAAAGAAAGAAAGAAAAAGCTTTATTTGACACGGAAAGATTTTTGATAAACTTACACAAACATAATCTAATATATTATTATATATATTTTTCTTTCATAATCTAATATAATTTCAAAGGCAAAAAGGTGTCCACTCAGCTAATGCAGTGCCTTTGGCTGGGGCACCACCAGCCTTCTGGACTGACGAACCTCAGACAGATAGTCGGTAAGGATAGTATAGGCTAGATAAGGAAGGTGAGCAACTGTGTGCCAACCATGAATATGAGTATGACTCAAGTTGCTAGGTAATTCGATAGGCGGTTAACCGCAATTTGTATAATATATATTGATCAGCGCCGGTAAAATTCCAAAATACCTAATTAAACGCATAAAAAATTACATATATCGACTAGAGTCGAAATATTATGTGATTCGCACACTGTTGTAAGAAGAACGAGGCCAATTTCCACATGTCCAGCAATGGATGATTGACTGAGCTATCCATTAATGTATCTTATCACTAAACTAGGACTGCTTTATAACTATATCCCTAGTGTGATAGTAATGAATCGCTTTCGTATAACTATGTACCATATTACGGCTTTATCTATCTTACTGCGACATATCGTAGTACATGGCAGCATTCTGAAACGTAACCTCTAAACAACGGGTCAGTCGCCATTGCAGAAAAAGTCGATATTACTTCAACCACCAGTCCGACGCATCGACATTAAACTTATAAAACCCCTAATTTTTATAATAGCATCATGAATATTTCAGGTGTCCGTGACAGTGGCTATAAATATAACTAAAATCTCTCCTGCATTCTCTTCGGGTCACTATAAGTATATTTATAGTACCTATAAAAAGTCCTTATAAGACTTGGACGTTACAGGTTCAAAACGCAGGCCGGTTTCAGTGCTACGCGGCTACGCGCTACGAAGTTGCTACGAGGTTAGTTACGAACAACTCATTCATGAAGAGACTTTTTGGTGTAAAATCTATGAACATATTCACTACTTTCGCTATGTTCCTTGGATGAAAAAATCTTACTAAATGTGTTTTCTTCCAAATTGTGTAATATGCAAGGGCAGTAGTTATAATAATAATCCTTATTTATTACCCTACTGACACATGCTTCCTCCATTTTAATCAACAAAAAACCTTACGATTTTGAAGCGACAAAACAACCGGCGTGAAACCGCGTGCCACTAAAGCTGTCCCGGTGCACGGATGAGAGCGCCCCGGGCGACGTGCCTTACTGCAGCTGCGCTGTAATGAACGCACCCTGTATACCGGCGGACCGACCCCGGCTCGCGTCTACATGGTGCTCCAAGATTCAGCTTATTTTCTTCTTCTGTGGTTCTTTTATGTTTTGAGCTGTGTGCTATGGTCTGTAAAGGGGGAAAAAGGATTTAAATGTAGATATAGATTTGTATTAGTTACTTTTCAAATCGTTTGGTTTTATAATATTACAGTATTTTTTTTGGAAACATTGATTTTTGTCATTGTCAATCCCCAATGAACGAAAAATAATCAGATTTTATAAGCATGGAAATTATATTTTCTTATCATGTGGTGTAACATATTAAATATTAAGACTTATCTAAAAAGGAAACACGCCGTAGTTACATATCAGTGCCCATTACATATGCGAGCGCATAATAAATGTATCCGCTTAATTATTATTTTCAAAATATCCGCGCCCGCGGCCCGACTGCCGTGCACGAAAAAGACCTTTTAAAAATAAAATCATAACAACTACTTATTGCGGAGACAATGGAAAAACGACCACTTAGAGCCGTACGGTCTTTTATTTCTTCTGTATCAAAGTTTTGTATGTGAAGTCGGTTTCGTGCTGCTTCTTTTGTGTCTTGCACTCTTTTCATGCTTTCAAGGAGGGCTTTTTATCTCTAGATAGATTGTACAGTTTCGCTAGCCAGTTTTAAGTGCTTGAATGCGTACATGAATGCCTACATAAGTACCTAAGTATGGTAAAAAGTAGAGGTTACCTCTACGCCCCTCTCAGAAACCCTGAAAGATAATTATGGTACGGTATCACTGATACGATGTTAGTTCCTGAAACTCTATGTAATATCACTAGCTACCAAGCCTTACATAAATAAAAAACCATTAACTAGAAATAAGCAAAATAGACTAGTTTCCTTCGAGCAGCAGGTACTAGGTGCACAGAATTGCGCAAGAGTGAGGTATAAAAAAAGCATGTGTGGAATGTGAAAACAGCATTAGATTAGGTAGGTAGGTAAGAAATTTAATAAGAAAAATAGACTAGTGTTTCGAGCAGCAGGTACTAGGCGCGCAGGACTGCGCAAGAGTCTGCGAGGCGCGTGCCCGGGGCGTCTCTCGCTCCCGCAAATTGCGAAATGTGGAAAACGTGCCACTCATTACTTGCGCACACACAAACCCTTCCATACACTCGAGTTTTAACTTTCTTGCCGCTGCATAAGAAGGTTTTTCGAATGGTAGGGGGGAGGGTAATTTAGCTGGATTGAAAAAGTGCGTTTATTATATTGTTATGCGGTTATGTGCCGTGGTGTTGTTATGTATCCTTGGTATGCTGGAAATAAGAAAAGGCATTCGTTTAGTTATTGTCTGACTCTACATTTATAACTTTTAACTTTTGTGTGGTTTTAAGCCAACTACAGCAAAATTACGTAGTAAATAAAATTAATTTACGTAGTAATTAAAATTACGTAGTAGTAGATAATGGTTTTTCAGGAGCCAGATAATCAGAATTGAAATTTCAGTCGCTCCATACTGGTGCTTAGGCTGTATCTTGACGCGTGGATACGTTTATGATTAAATTATTGAATATTTTACCTAAAAATCTTATAAAACAAATCATAATAACTTACAATAGGTACTGCATCATTAATGATATAGGCATTTAAATATGTGGTATGTACTTGTATCTAGATGTACTTACTTGTATTTATTATATTTAAGTACAATAATTGATGATTACTAACAATCCATGAATTAAGTTAAGTAAGAACTTGAATAATGATGTATAATCTGTGTGTTTTGTCAAACATCGCTTAACTATGACACAGAATGCAATAACTCTATAATAATGTCCTCTCGATGTCGTAATAGTCAGGATGATCCAAGTCAGGTATTAGGTACTTAGTTTGTTTGAATGCGGTTGAAAATGGAACTAAAGTTCTTAAATCTGGTGACAGTAAAAATCTTAGAAAATATGTTCTAAACAACTGAAAATTGGTGCTACATTCGACATGACATTCTATACGGCTGTCACACACACAGACGTTCGTTGCTGCGATTTTTTATTTCAAAACTTGGTGACGTGGTACTGTGTTTCTCGACTTATATTTTCTATAGAATCAATAAGTATCGCATAAAAAGTGTTTTTTTTTTTACCAAATCAGGACACCTCAGGTTTAAAGTATATAACTGGTAGAACTAATTTTAACTTAGTATGCCGATAATCGATGAGTCATCCCCACCTATACAAGGAGGAAGTTTGTCAGTGAGCTTCCCGTCGGAACATACTGGCCATTTTTTATTAAGGGAATGAATTGATTTTCTTTAATCGTGATACAATACCAAATTAGGCATTAAGATTAGATGTCAATTGCTTAACTTTTATGAATTCTTTAGACAACGATCTGTAGATCTCTGCCAGTAAAAGTACGTACTTGACATAATATAGTTCTACTTATGTAGATCTGTTTAAAGAATGGACAGAATTGAAGTGGCGACATCGAGCTCTGCAATGTAAACGTTGGTTACACTGTACCTATAATTATACTGACATTTGCGATAAAGATGGCTTATTATGAAAATCGTGATCGTCTTTTGACGTTGCTCATCAAACATAATTTATTCAGAAAAGGAAAATTAAGACTTTTAGGTCAAATGCTGTGTTTTATGCTTTGTATTGAGTAATTTTGTTGATTATTTAACGTAACATGTACACTTGTCCTAAATTAATAATGCACATGCAGATCTTCACACCCGAATCATTAAATCGTAAGAGCCTTAAAAAAAACACTTACATTTTGCACCTTGTTCGAAAGAAATAGGAGTCAATATCATGTGTCACATAATCGAAAACAACCGATATGTCAAAGATTTCTATGCGCATTATAAATTTTGGAGCACTGTACTTACGTTGCTTCATTGTAATGTAACATAGCTTTGACAAAAAAATACCGATTTTTTTCGTGTTATTCACCGATAATAATAATAACAACATACCTAAGCCTGTGTTTTTTTCTAAATAAGTAAGAAATACATCTACTACACACGTAAATCTTATCTTTAATGGAAAGCTCTGTAGTTCCAATAATATTTAAAATACATAAACAAATGCTTTAAACCTTTTTCAGCACGATCAGAACGCACGAAGCAGCCTTTCCCACAAGCGGCTCACAATTTTCAGTTTCGGAATGTGCCCCACAAATTAACTAACCAGCCGCTCACTAGTAATATGTGATCAGGTAGTTGAAATGATCAGTTGCACTGCTGCCAACGTCAGAAATGCACCTACTAATTGAGCATTATACCACTTTGTCTTCGGGCGGTCATGCACTAGTTATTTAGGTTCCCGAACGCACACGACCACGTCCCCGGGCGTACGAGTGCAAAACACCAAGGAGGTTAATAAGTTACAGTTCAGAAACTAACCGCCTAATGAAAAAGGTCGGCTGATAATTTCGGAGAAAATTTCCGAACGTGGAATGCCACGAATTTGAAACGTGACGCGGGCATTCGAAATGTTTCGCGCGTTTTTGCCTTAGGCACGTAATGGGAGCTTGTGTAATTATTAGATTGCCCGTTAATTTATTTAAAAGGATTGTTTTTGGAGGTTCAAGGGACGTGTGAACTCAGATGTGCGTGCAGGGCGATCGTGGCTCAGCCCAATATTGTTGTTTCGATAAACGGTATAGAATTTGGCTTTGATTCGTGAGAAAAAAGCTAGGCAGGTAGTTCGATAGGAGTTGTAATAGGCACGACGACGCCGACGCGATGTGGGATGCAGGTATGCTAGGTATATGATAATCGTTACGACCCTCTATGGATACTCATCGCGTAAAAAATATAATATTTTGTAGACATAATTATGTAATAAAATTATATAATTCAATATTATCATCGGTCTACACTCTTGACTGTATGCTAAAAACCGTTTTGTTTGTTTTTTTTCCTACAGCAATTTTTACGCTCCTAGACTCTGCTTCTAGCTCCTACACTATAAAACAGTAAGTACCGAAGTTAAAATAATCTAAGCATAGTGGTTACTTTATCTTTAAAAACTAACTGTCATACAATCGGTACATTTCTAGAGTCGTGGCTATCTCAGCAGCGGCAGCGCTCCGAAACTTCCATTTACGTATGCAAGAATGAAGCGGGATGCCGCTGAATGCAGATGGCGGGTGACCGTTTGGGGTGGCGATCGTTAGGAGAGGCCTATGTCCCACAGTGGACTATGGAAGGCTGAGAGAGCACGTATGCTAGAATAACCCCTTCATACCTACATGTGTTTTCACGGCCATGAAATTAAAGTATTTTGTAATATTATTCTTGTATTGTTCCCGGGTTATTTCAGTCGGCGCGCGCAAAGGAGGTTTATTGTTTCAAAGAGCAACAAAACTGTTGTTTTATAATTTATGGCGGTTTTTATTCTGGTAAAATTGTTTCCTGCTACACCTACTGTGGGGGGCGGGGGCTCGTAAAGAGATGTAATGGTTGGAATTGTCCGCCTAATTGTTTTTACAACTTGAAGCAGACGAGTACTTTCAGATTTTTGTAATTTAATAATTTGTAGAAACAACAAAGGTGGATCGAGATTCTAGATGTGTAGACCCATAGTACTCTTTCAAAAACGGCGATACGGTTTGTACCAGATTTAAGTAGAAAAGTACAATGAAAAGCGAGTCACCTGACTACCCCTTTGAGGATTACAGTCGTGAGCATTTGTTTGTTGCAAACTTGCAAATGTCGTAAAGTTAAATATTTGCAAACTTTAAAGAACTCAAATAAAATTATTACAATTGTCATAGACTCTCTGGTGTACAATAACATCTATCAGAATATATATTTTTATAGTTTTTTTTGTTATCTACTTGTAAAACATAATAATATGCTCATACATGCCCATTACGATTTACATTATAACAAAAGAAAATTTCATTAAGTTTGAATTAAATAACAGTTAAGTGTCCATAAATGGCCGTGTATCGGAATAAATTTGTACTTAAATTAATTACAATTATTTTACCAATAAAGAGGTGTAGTTTTACTTGAAATTAATTAAATATTCTGCAGCAGGTGTGTTCCCTTTGTGTGTATATCAACTCATCTTTATAGTCAGCCTTAATTCACTATCTCTTAGTGAACTACATAAGGCTCGTTTTTCTTAGAACTCTACGTGTAAAGCTAACTTTAAACTTCAGCTTATTGGCAAAAAAACGAATGCCAATATATAAATAGATTATATGGAAATAATATATCTTTCGTTTCTTTATAAAAGTGCTCCTTATACCAAGCCTTTTGTTCCCAATGACCCCCTGAGTCACCCCCTTTCAGCTTAATACACCAATTTTGAAATAACATGTATGTTAGATATGTATGTATAAATACCACGGGAACCTTAAGTTTTTAATTTATGTACGGTGGCCTGCGCCTAAAAGTATACAGGCGGAGTTTTTAAAATAACGATCTTAAGCTCACATGGTGTTCAAGCACATCCACATAAACACCACTGCTACACACATCACACACAACACGTCCCCGGATTTATAACAGATGAAGCTGGTCCCTTCATCATCAGGGATCGATTTTAAAAACTCCGCCTGTATACTTTTAGGCGCAGGCCACCGTACTACTATGTATGTAATGTACAAGTAAATGCTTAATGGCAGTTCGACGGCTGCTCCGTACATAAGACACAACATTACATTACTAAGTGCATCGGTAAGGCTCGCCCCGCCTCCCGCCTCGCCCATTAATGCAACTACTCATGTACCTACTGTACAACCTGTATTGTGAACTGGACATAGGTGAGTACTCTACAGGGTGTTAAAAAAGAGTCTGGTAGGGGAGAAGGGACTTTTTACTATGGAGAATATTTTTTTAGGATCATTGTCAATCACAACGACCTGTGAGTCACCCCACCCCCTATCTGCTTAGTATATGTATATAGGTAAGTAAGTACTACTTTTGCAACACTCTGTATACAATCTCAAAGGCAGGCGATTTGCCGGATATACTTAGCAACTTTCATACTCATATGAGTAATTAATACGGCCAAATATTAATTATTTTAAAAAATCTGCTGTTCACATTTAATTTAGAATTTATTCAAAATATTCACGTTTTTTGTTGGTAATAAATTCTGATATATCAGCATATAAAAGTACTTCAATATTGGAGACGGCGTCATTGAACTAGTCTTTTCCGTTTAGGAGTAATTTTACTTATTGGAACTTTTTTATTGCTCGCCAGTGTATTAAAATCAAGAAAAAAAAAAAAGAAAGATCGACAATCCAAATCAACGAGCTCCATCGCACTCGTTGCAGCAGTCGGTAAACTTGGAGGGTTGTGCACTGCGCGTGTATGTGAGTATTAGAACTGTCAACCCCTTGCAGGGACATCAAAGAGGGAGTGTTTAATATGGAGATGCAGTCTTGCGAAGATAGTGTTGTGTTGTGACGAGAGGACTTATTCAGAATCTGTAACTTAGTTGTTGAAATTCGTCTTTTAAAATAAGCAAATAAAAAAAAAACTTTTGGTTTCCTAGTCAAATAACTTCTTCATGCTTCCACTTTTGTATTAAGCACCCTGTACAATTTTAAATTATTTGTAGTACCTATAATTTAATTTTCGATAACAATTACATTGCAAGATTGCAACCGCTTTAATAAGGTCTAATAATAGGATAATTTTAAGTCAAATTTTATAGTAATTATAAATGTCAGAAAATGTATACCCACATATCTACAGTTACAGAAGTTGTATACTTTCGACATACTATTTTTTACATTAAAACCAAGTTTTAAGTTCAAAATCAAAATAAAAACTCACTTGGAAAGTAAGTTGTTACTTATTTTTATTTTATTTATTTTGTTTATTTAGTATATGTAGTGTATTATACTCTTGCACCACAACTACCTCTAATCCTATTTTTTAATTTATATAACTCTCTTCCATCCAAATGTTGTCTGGTAGAGATTGCTATAAGCAATAAGGCCGCCTTTTTGTACTGTTGTTATTTTTAAGTTTTACTTTGTATTGATTCTGTTTTTTTTTTGGTGCAAATAAAGAGGATTGTATTGTATTGTATTGTATTTGTCGAGACGTTTCTTATGCTTATCAAAGCATTTAACAGATGAAAAGATATACATTATCGTTTCGTTTCCGAAAACTATCATAACTTCCCTGGGCATGACAAGTCTAGAGAGGGCATCACTATCGTTTTTAAAACCGCGCGAGCATTCTGACAGAAAATTTGTTTTTAATCAACCACAAATTGGGCGAGAAATGAGTTCGGCCCCTCTTGGGGTGCGTTCGTTTAGTATCTACGATAGCTTCATTTAAATGGAAAGTTAATAGACCACACAAAACTTAAATGACTGCCCTTTTAGTTTTACAAATGTGATTCTTGTAAAAAAACTCGATTCAACCTGTGGAAAGCTAGGTCCTAGTCAACTGTGGAAACATAGGTATTAGATAACCTACAAATTTGTACAAGCAATATTCATAAATGCTTTGTTATTAAAACGAATCCGTTTTAAAAGATTCAAAACAATAAATAAAATTTACGATATTGCGTTGATATTTATTAATTACCACGCTCATTCATCTCGAAATCCATTAAATTATAATTCCATTTGCCAAGAAGTTGCTTCAAAAACAATAAGTTTAATTAAAACAAAAGGATGCCTATTATAACGAATCTTGGTTTCCGAACGCTACAATTCTTTTCCCTCCGAAAGTTGACAGCTCAATTACACCGCATTCAGCCAGTGACATTTGTTCAAATTGTTTTTTCTTTCCGCTTATTTATAGAGTTTTTTTACGGTCCGTTTCGTAGTTAATTCGCCGTATAAATGAGTTCTTTATCGTAGGCGTGTTTAAAACATGGTGTGGTTTTAGTTGCAATAGGGTGAATAAATTAATACAACTGTACTTACACGCAAATAATTATAAGTATTATGCAAAAGTTTTTGCATTTGTAGTTAATAAAGTCTACATCATACAAGAATACGCTGTCAATGATATAAATCCCTATAAGTAAATAAATATGCTGAAACTACTTTTGCCTTTCATCATCTTTTGCATAAGATTGAACGCTACAATTTAAAAATAATTTAAATTATTATGTATCAGGTACTTTGTTTTTTTACAATGATTAAAGTAAACTTTTAGGGTGGTTTTGAATCCCCTATGAAAAATGTCGGTCTCATGAAACACCTCATCCATCTCACAAAGTTTAGACATTTGTTTGTTTTTGTTGTTTTCTAATTATGATGTTTTAGATGTTTTTTGACGTGCGGGTTTGTGGTTATTAACATCAGTGTACGCAGTTTGTATTGCAAATGAGAAATGAGTATGTTTTTCTGAACATAAAGTTAATAAAAGTTACTTTATACCTGTATATTTTATAAATAAGTACTTTACTAAAATGGAATCCTCGAAAATTTAATTTGTTTTGAATGAATAACCTAGGTATCTGCCGTCCCAAGACAACTGAGAATAGTAGTACGACCAATTTGGAACTCATCGTCAGTGTTTTTTAGTTTTCATACTCTAATGATGAGGTTAAGGTCAATTAATTGCCTACCTAAAACGAACGAATAAACTAGCGATTTCTCGTACGACAGAACCACAACAGTAAAAAATACCTACTCAAAGAACAGGTTGGATATTGAAATTCGAAGATAATAGTGGAATCAGGGGGGTCACTCTATAAGAGGATAAACGAAGTTTTGGAGCACTGCTGATGCTGAGCCACGACTCTATCTCGGTCTTTTAAACATGCAGATTGCACGTTCGTTCCGTTTTCGTCTGTATAGAGTAACCATCCAGGCCCTTAGATGGAAAGAAAGAAAGAAAGAAAATATACTTTATTGCCACAGACGAAATTTTACACTTTAAAGATGTACTTAAACCTTACCTTACAACTTAATCTAAACCTTTTAATAGAGTAACACCTTAGTAGGTATATCTACACATAATGGATCTGAGGCAAATGGCAACAGACTCAGCTGGTCTCAGATGAATAGATAAGTAGCGAGCAGCGCTGGGTTCAAGGCGATACGGAGAACAATATAATTTAGTACTCGATCATTTCTCTAAGAGTATTTCGTTTCATCATACACCTGCCATTCAAACCCCGCCCACGGTTACTGTGGTCGCCGTGCTTACTACGGGATAAGACTATATAGATAGAGAGTACTCTTTTCTTGTACACCAAGGAATAAATAACAGTTTTACATTAAAGCTTCATTAAGGTACAAAAAGTGGTCTTATAGCAATCTATTCCAGACATGTTTTGGATGGATGGACCAAACTTTACGTAATATTCTTGTGATTCTGCCGTTTATTTACCTTCAACACGGAACTGGCTATTTGCTACGTATGTACAGAAATACTATAAAATCCTGAAAACGGAAGTGGATCCTAATTAATGGGAGATTATCTTTTGACGTTTAAAAGTTCCAAAATCTACCAATACATGGCATCCGGCCTGTCGTTTTTTATGAGCTGCATACTTCTGAGGGGACGGAAGATGTCATAAATGGTACAAAGCTGTCTTAAAGATCTATTATATTTATTTAAGCACAAATCCTTTAACAATCTATAATACTAATCGGTATTTTATTTTGAAAACGTATGTAAATGTGAGTAAATACAATTATTTATATTAATGATAAGTAATGATAAAAAGTCTTAAATCGCACTCTTTATTTTTATGACTTTAAGTTGAACTGTATCAACCAATGTCACGTAAAGATTTCCCATTTCAGTTCAAACGTACCTACATTCTATAATTACGGTAAAATGTTCAAAAAGACAAAAACAGATTCAAAATTCGAATCAATCACGCGGCATTATTTCCAGCCAGCTCCGCACATGTCGGCGGCAACCAGCTATAATATACTCTATGGCGGCACTCGTGGCGTACGGTTGCGCGCCGCGGGTCATCACGGTACGCACCGCTCTGGGGGTCACTCCACACCACGAACGTCATAGTAAACGTGCCGATTGCACGATAGCGCTTCGTTCGTTTGTTTTTGTCAGTATAGAGTAACCCTCCTGTTGCAACCGCTTTGTTGCAACCTCCTCGCAGCTGTGGCTGGTGCTCTTGTTTGAATTTTGTTTTTCGAACGGCGAAGGAAATGGCGGGAGAGTTGTGGGGATCCGTCTTGTAACTGTCATTGTGAAAACTGATGAAAGAACAGTCTGGAAAGATAGAGTGGAAATTAATAGGGCACCAATTTTCTTAATAAATGGCCTCAGTATATGGCAAATAGCTTTCCCAATATTCCAATGGGAGTGAGTAGAGCCAGCACAAAAAATGTATTGTTCCGTTTCTATACAACCTTCCCAGGCTGTATATACTTTGTTGTTTGGACTATTCGTA
This sequence comes from Plutella xylostella, assembly GCF_932276165.1. Lineage (NCBI taxonomy): Eukaryota > Metazoa > Arthropoda > Insecta > Lepidoptera > Plutellidae > Plutella > Plutella xylostella. The sequence continues at coordinate 5,788,823 of NC_064000.1, read as the reverse complement.
ATTCATGGATATAATAAGTACCTTAATTTTTCTTTAGACGGTTCATTGGATTGACGAATCTGGAATACAGCTATGGAACCATCTTGCTTATTTTCAGACCCTCTTGTCCGTTTTTAATGTATGCAGCAAAGGAAACAGCATAGTGGACATTTACTTGTCACGCGAAGTATGAAATAATCTTGTGTTTTTCAACATTCCGCCATAATAGTCTGTTATTAGAGAGTTGAGAAGGAATTTTCGTTTTTGTAAAACTGTAGCCAGAGTTTTTCTGAAAAAGCAATCAAATAGATGAAGGAAGATGGAGGAGGTATGAAAATATTAAATATACTTACAATAAGTACCAAAAACCTCATAAACATACTTTGGCATTACGGCAGTACTTTTTCATTGCCAGTCAGGCCTAGATAAGTACCCGTACTAGGTACCAAACATGGAAAAAAAGATTTAAAAAAAACGAATGGTGTTTGAATCGTTAATGTAAGTAGTATATAGGTAGATTTCCAAATGCCTATTCATATAATTATAAAAAAATATATAGCATATAATTATGCACATTCAGAATATTGTAAAAGTGGTATAAAATATTCCAAAAGGTGCCTTATAGGTGTAGAGGATCACTCTGAACATCTTTTGTATTTACGATTTTTTTTTAATTTATTTAATACTGTATTGCACAAATATGAGATATAAGTGTACAAAAGGTGGACTTAATGCTAAAAGCATTTTCTACCAGCCAACCTACAGGAGGTACAAGTAAAAAGGTGAAAAGGTGCAAAAAAAGATAAGTATATGAAAGCAGGAAAAACTAAAAAGTCACTTGATAATTAACTAAATTTTTAGGTTTACTACACAACTATTGCATCACCCTGTAGATACATATGGCTGTATAATGGGCCCGTAGTCCACAGAGCACAAAGAAAGACCTGTTTATCATTTACTTTCATTTTTCAGCGCCGCCCCGCGCCCGGCCGAGGAATAATAACACAGGCCGCTTTGAGCCTTCTTGTTTCACCAAAAAGTTCCGCACCATATCTCCAAACACTGTTATTATTTTATATCTTTTAAGGAATCCTTTGAGATCTTTGTTGATTAATTACTGTTTTGTAAGGGTTTTGTTTTTGTGTTTTGTATTTACCAGAAAAGGGTCGTAAAGGTAAGGAACTAAGCCATAAGCATACGCATTACGCATCCTTGGCCATACGTGAGTATACATCCTCCTTTGCTTTTTCTGAAAAGTATAACCATAATAAGTAATTAATTATGGTTTATAGTATACTACCTAGTAAATTTGAGAAATTTAAGACTCATAAAATCTACTTCCCGACATTGTTTCATGAGTAAAAAGCTGAAATTACTGAAAACTTCAAACCCTGAAAAATCTGGAATAAGATAATATTCTAAGGGCAACTGCACCTAAAATTTATCAATATTATATCTATAGCTCTTTTGCTCAGACACGTTCGATGTAAGCCACTCCAAATGACATAATCCGCACAACATTATATACCCATATAGAAAGTAAACTAATTATATCCAAGTTTTTTTTAACGTAGGAAAGTACTTAAAGTCTTTTTTTTAATCTCAGATTCAAAATTTGACAGATTCTGAACGGTTCATCAACAATCGATTGTCGCGCCAATAGAACGATAAGAGTACTTACGTCACTCACGAGACAATCGATTTTCCATTTACCATCTGAGCTTAAAAAACAGACTTTAGCTTCTCAACCGAAACTCCTTGCGTTTACTGCGAAACAGCTGTACTTACTAGCTTTGTGTCGTGTCATGTGTATCGTATGGTATGGCCTAACTATCTCATTTGTTGGATGCGAGCGTCTGAACGTAAGCCAGGCCCCGCGGCCGTCACGACGGAACCGAAGGGAGCGGATCAAAACAAAATGGTTAGTATATCTACATGCACCACAACTACCTCACAATCATTTTTAAACTCACTCTCTTCCAGCCATGGTCTGGTAGAGATATAAGCAATAAGGCCTCCTTTTGGCGCAACTAAAGTCTATTGTATTGTATTTACTCTAGCTTTTTAAAACTAACGGACGAGAGCTTTTAAAATTAGTTTTAAGAGCGGTGCGGTGAGGTTAGGGGCATGCACAAAGGTTTCATTCGAGAGACCCAGATGCAGGTACTTACCTACTTCCCCACAGATAATAGAATAGAATAGAATAGAACTTTAAAAAGCTTTTATGCCATCGGTAAGTCTAATGGAGCGAGACAGAGACGTGGTTAGCGCAGTAGTCTTCTTCGTTTTTCGTAAGTTAGAGTGACCCCCAGCGGTATAGATGCGAGGTTAAATGTTTTTAGGGCCACCAGACCCTTTAGCACAGGTCGCTATTAAGACAAAAAAAAAAAAAACACGCACTCACGCCTTGTACTAATGTACTCCCTTGTGGGGTAGGCAGAGGTGCATTGCTGCACCCACTTTTCGCCAGAGTGTTATGTTAGTCCCAATGTAATAGGGGGCGGGCCTATTGCCATTTTACGGGCACATCCAAGACCCGAGAACAAATATCTGTGTTTAAAAACAAATATCTGCCCCAGCCGGGAATCGAACCCGGGACCATCGGCTCAGTAGTCAGGGTCACTAACCACTACGCCATTCTGCCGTCCTATTCAGACGTGACAAGAGTTCTCCGTCGCTCTTGAGGCTGCGCGATGTGAGTGAGCGCGATGAAAAACTCTTATCACGTCTTAAATGCGCCCCGTACTAGACCTTCAGCTAATATAAACGATGGTATCCATAGTGCTGATCCAGCTGATCCAGACAGAGATCCAGATGATAAATCTACATTATCATTTCATTTGCATCAATTAATATAGAAGCAATTATGTGATACTACAAAACTATTACTTTCATCAAACACACACATCACATACAGCCAAACAGAAGTCCAACTTACAACATCCCTCATTGTCGTCGGTGGTTAAAACCTCTAAACACAGAACAGCCCTCGAGTCGTCACCGAGCCCTCCATTACGGGCACAAACTATAATTATGAGACCCCAAGTTTTTTATATTCACTACCAGCGCCGCCCTCGGTGTAGCGGAGGTATAGTGGCTTATGTTAGAATAGAATACTGTTTATAGTGCACCATGAAAGTATTTTTTATTAAAAAACACTTTTGAATTATTATTTATTTTTATAATAGACGCATTTTTCCTGAAATAAAAATGACATATTATGTATCTAGCCTATCTGAAACCTAGTTAAACATTGTGAGATATGGCGTTTCGACTTTCTCCGTGTTCGGCATCATAAGGGTCACAGTGTCAGTTAAATAAAGTCCATTTTTTCTCTCCACCTTTAGTTTGCAAGGTGCGGGTGCCTATATAAATAGAGTGAGTCGCCCGCGCGCCTCAGTTGTAATATCACCATGCAGAAATGACTAGGTTTCAGATAGGCTAGATACATAATATGTCATTTTTATTTCAGGAAAAATGCGTCTATTATGTAGTCTGAGCCTATCTGAAACCTAGTTAAACATTGTGAGATGTGTTTATTATCGCATGGTGGAGAGAAAACCAACTGTGACCCATAAGCTACTGATGAGTGTATCAGTAGATAAATATTTGAATCTATAAATTTATAATGCATAGATTTCTAGGTAATAGATATACTAAAAAGAAAGGTATATATCTATACATAAGACTTAAGTACTTCCTTATTATTCCTGACTTGTCAGAAAGTTATGGAAGGTATGTACCTATACATATAGGTAGGTATTTATACATATGGATACATACAGTGCCTCTTCGAAAGCAATACTTATAAGTAATTATTGATCAAAATCTTGTTATTGTCAAGGCAATATTTTTAACATACACTAGCCGAATGGATGGAACCAGTGAAATACTTTGCAACAATATTTAAAAGTTGTAAAATGTAGAATATCGATCCAGGCCGCTGGGGCTCAGGTCAGCACATGCTGACTAGGGTATGTAATTCTGGACTGACCTCAGAAATGCAGCAGCCGACCCTGGAGCCTCGAGGACCTGCTCAGTCAGTCCTGTACGACGACACGGCCTGCAACACCTGGCGCGGCATCTAGTCCTTGGAACGAGGAGTGGTGCTTGAAGGGAAGATAATTTTACTAAATATCTCAGCCTCATCAGCTACTGGAAAAGATTAGATGAAGGCTGTGACACTGGCGGATAACTAAGTATTCAGTTTTTCAAAACATGATGCAGGTCACATTCACAGTCTAATTTTGTATTCTAACTAACTCGGCGGTTAACGAGTTCCTGTGCAGTCCTACTAGGAAGGAAAGTTATTTTATAAGCCTTTGCACCGATTTTGTGGGCTACTATCATTCTGTATCATCATGTGTGAATATTACGAGCTCTGGCAGCATTCCTTGGTAGATGACATCAATTAATAAAGATTGATTAACACAACAATAACAATTATAATAGTTGATAAATGAAACCCGGCTAACATGTCTTAACTGGGTAAGTAAATGATCAGTCATGCCACCAGGATAAGTAAAATGTTCAGTACTTCATATGAAAAACATTAACAAGGTCACCTTTAGGTATGTTCGTCAATACTAAGGGCAGGTCTCGGCCAAAACCTTAAGGCTTCGCCTTGTTGCAACTTCAAAGGTACGTAGGTAGGTACCTACTTACATTGTTGTAGGTTCGATTTTAAAACCATTAAGTCAACCTAGATAAAACAAAATAGCTCGATTAAATAAAGATGGTACGTAAAGATGTTAGTTGTACCTGATGCAACGACAGCCAACATAGACTCTCTAATCTGTGGAAGCAACAATCACGGTGGCGGGAACATGGACAGTTGGACGAGCCACCTCGAGCCTGAGAACTGACAGTTCGCCAACAGCAGATAGCTTGCGGCTATCTATAGGTAAACTTAGGTAGTTAGCTATACCCTTAAGAAAAATTCCTTGGACATCGATATGAGAGTGGAACAGCGAATAACTGTGACATTCATTAAAACAAAAGGCTGTTGTTTTTGTTGTCCAGCTAAGGAAGGTTACCTACTCCAGCGACCTGGTATTGCATTCTGAAAGAACTGCGAAGAGTTAATATTATGACTAATAATTATTACTTATTTAGAAAGTTTTCAGCAAACTAATAAATCAAGCAGCTACCACGTCACCGCTGCCCGGTTATAGCTCTGTACTAGCTTAGTAGATATATATACCAGTTCTAGCCTTCAGCTAGAGGCCAGAGAGCTCCTAAATGAGATGCGAGTACGAGCATGACACAAGTAATTTTTTACTTGGTAACTAGTTACGTAACTAACTGAAAGATCCATAAAACAGTTGAGGATTACTCAAAATGGAATTGTGAAAACGGCACGTCTGCATCTTAACCAGTCAGTCTAAGTAGTTTCAGCAGATACAGCGTTGAAAAATAGTTATGAAACGTTTGCGCCAGAATCGAATTAAAAATACATTTTCATTAGAGAAGCCGTTTAGGCATGAATAGGTACTTTCACCCTTTGGATTGTGCTCCAAATGATGACCTTCGAAATTCATAGAAATTTAATGACGACTGCCATTGTTTATTATCTAGCCCCGTACATTGAGTAGGGCTGCGGCTACACGTGATGTGATACACAGTACACAGTAGGTATATGCATGTTCCCAGAATAGTGGAAGTTATAATTTTACCAAAAGGTAGTCGTCTCGTGCAAGAGCACCGTTACTCGATTTATTCGATACACAACTACTCGTAGTAGACAGCTGCTGCGTAGGAGGTTCACGCATTTTTCAACAAAGAGCTCGGATACTCGGATACACTCACAATCCACTGGGACATAAGGAAGACAGCTAATATGGTGCCACTCAGAAACCGCGATGACACTCCGATCATGATCACCCGACAGGATTGGACACAGGAGGATCATAATAAATTCGGTAACTTGTGAAGCGGTATGGTATAGCAACAGCGACTTTCACGAAATCAGGAATTAGCTCAGTGCTTTTAGGTTGAACACTCGCCGGTGGGATTCACTTTGCTCACAGCCGAGAAAAGAAAAGACTCAAAGCTGGAATCTGCCGATGTGTCATGACACTTAAGATAGTGTCTGGGGGGTCACTTTATATGACGAAAAACGAACTTTCAGTGCACTGCGGCGCGAGCCGCTCTATCTGTTTGTATGTATTAAACGTGCCGATTGCACGACAGCTCTCGTTCGTTCGTTTCTCATCAGTATAGAGTAACGCTCCTGTACTTACCGTGCGTCACCATTCCCATGAGCAGTCCAATGATCTTTAGGCAGTTTAGAACAAAAGCTGCATTATACAGTTTCTTCAGCAGAGACATCGAAATAAAAAATTGATTGCACAACTATCCCCAGGAGCAGTCTACAGGTCACTTTGGGTAGTTCAGAAGAAAGCTGCTTTAATAGAATACCCTACCTCAGCGGACACAAATTGAAGTGCTATAACACTTTTAGAAGCGGTGCACGTTACCCGATTTGTCGTCATCCATGCCGATGCGGCTACGGCGACTGCAGGTGGTTACTCAGGCTTCGTTGGTGTGCCCTTGTATGGCTAACATGACCAACCTTGGCAGTAAACGTTCGTCCGCATATGCCTAAATCACTGATGAATAGCGCACGTTACTCGATACCTTCTAAATAAGTCACTCATAATGATGGCTGATGATGATGATGACCGTGCTAGCAATAGTGCAGGCGGTTCCGCTGAGCATAAAATCTCTTCCCAGACAGGGGGCGTTTGGATCTGGCAACCAGAACAGGAGTGCCAGGTGTGCGCAGCGATGCAGGTGGGACAACACAGCCGCCAGGGCAGGAGTACATGGCTGGGTCTATGCAGCGATGCAGGTAGCACAAACCGGTGGCCAGGGCCAGGACCGGGTGTACGCTGCGATGCAGGTTGCACAAAACGGTGGCCAGGGCCAGGACCGGGTGTACAGCCGCCAGGGCAGGAGTGCATGGCTGGGTCTATGCAGCGATGCAGGTACCACAAACCGGTGGCCAGGGCCAGGACCGGGTGTACGCTGCGATGCAGGTGGCACGAGACGGCGGCCAGCGCAGGAGCACAGGGCCGGGTGTATGCTGCGATGCAGGTGGCACGAACCGGTGGCCAGGGCAGGAGCGCAGGGCCGGGTGTACGCTGCGATGCAGGTGGCACGAGACGGCGGCCAGCGCGGGAGCACAGGGCCGGGTGCAGGTTACACGAAACTTCAATTTCACCGAATCGGCCTGCCTACCCTTCAGCGGGTAGGTACCGGCGGATCACATTACTTGCCGCACATGCCACAATGTCCCAACATACTGAAACTCGGAGCCACGTGCTTCCTGTAAAAAATCCTATGACGGTCCTGGAAACCTCCTGTTTGTAAAGCCTTACATAAGCTATAATCAAGTGCATTATTGTAATAGCAAAGTTTTTATCAACTGTTTTCTAAAAATATTAGAAATTGAGGGTAGAAAAATATATTTTTATTATTTTTTCCTGTATAAAATTAACATATGCTTTACTTAAAGCGGTCATTAATGTAAGTATCTAGCTCAAGCGCCACTAGTAGGACCGGAATATGTGATCAATCATCACCACGACTATTGAATCGGACCCTACTGCGTGGGATAAAAACCCCAAGCGCCGGAGCATTATGACCAGTGGCTGAGCTTTTAAAAGCAGTAAATAATAGCATTTTACTCACGGCTTATCAACTCAAACCTTCGTTGCGAAATCCTCAGCAATGGCTGCGTGCGCAGCAGCCGGCAGGTCCCGCTCCCCGACGCCACGTGTCGCGGTGGCCGCGCCCCGCGCCGCCTGGTCCGCATCACGCTGCTCCCGGCAGCGAGGACTCCGCAAATTCAATATTATATTTTTCCCCGTTCGGAGCGAAGCCGACGAGAACCGTGGACATTGAGCCATTTTGCCGAAGTGTTCACTTCAAAAATCAAAAACCAACTGAGGCGCGCGGGCGACTCACTCTATTTATATAGGCACCCGCACCTTGCAAACTAAAGGTGGAGAGAAAAAATGGACTTTATTTAACTGACACTGTGACCCTTATGATGCCGAACACGGAGAAAGTCGAAACGCCATATCTCACAATGTTTAACTAGGTTTCAGATAGGCTCAGACTACATAATAGTGGGATATGTGGGATTACCTTTTAGAGCATTTATCTAAGTTTAACATTATAAATACGAAAAATGACAAATATGGTGTCTAAGCACGTACGAAAAACAAACAAATTAGGAAAGCAACGAATCGGCGATAACGATTACGATATTAATCGTTATTCTTTAGGATAATATTACGATTATTATAAAATGGTGTCAAATAATCCTCAGAATGTGTTTTTGAAATCGTAAACAGTTACGTCACTGGAACTTCTCTACATCTCATCTCATCCCTATCGTCATATCGGCCACAAATCTAATATGGCTAATGACAGGATTCGAACTGGTTGACCAAAAGCACTACTTATAACGTGGTTATACAACTCTCAACTGCTAAGTATATCATAGGGACTAGATATTTATTGATGGCATAAATTCGTGTGTAATTATAGGTATTATTGAGTTGAATTTATTTGTAATTATAACCATTAATAAGGAAAAGCTCTTCTTCATTTTTGGACACGTATTGAATATCATACGTATAAAAAATTATGAATATCTTTCAATGTTTGTTCGAATTCCTCAATTTTATGAAATTAATGTTAATATACTCACGGGCAAGGAAACAGTTCCACTCACAAAATGAAAACACCAAAGAAACCCAATTTTTTCAAAGATTTAATAAAAAAATAACAAAATAGTTTTTAGTTGGTAATATCCTGATGCTCTGTTCTCTATTGATGTAATGTAGGTACTTCAATGTTGCAGAAGGCGTTTTCCGTTTAGGAGTAATTTGGTGATTTTCGCAGTTGTACTTTTTCAGTAGCTTTCGTACCAGCTTTTTGGTAGCACTTTGTATGGAGACTATGGAGAGGCCAAAAGTTTATTCCGAATTTGTCAATGCCATATTTATAACTAAAGTTTTCACAATGACTATCCTTTGTGAATTTCTGTATGCCTTTCTACTTACTAATCGTTTGATGGTAGATTTAATTATTAAAGATACGAAAATAGTTCTCACAAAAATTACAGCACCACTTTTTACAATCATAACAAACCCTATTTAATAAAACTATCCGTTTCATACTTCAACATGACTTCTAAACATGGAAATTTAATTAATCAACGTATTAATTATGATAATTCTATCAAAAGAAACGTGCGCCATCTCTTGACTAAAAGTATCAACACGTGTGAATGTTTGAGTACCTTATCGAAGGGAGATCGAGCTAAAGTAGCCTTTATATCAAGGGAATAAAGGATCACGGCATTTATTACATTCATATATATGAAGTTGATAAATATATGGAAGTTATAAAATGGTCTTTACGTTCCTAGATATAAAAGCCATAGGGTTTTATTAAGGGTGGTTTCAATATAGTGCTTGAAGATGACACGTGTATCCCGTTAGTATCAACAACCGCAACTTATTGAAAAAATAGATATGCCTACTTAAAAAAAACTATGTTCTAAGCTCGTATCGATTCAAACAACTTCGTGATTATGATGCGAATACACTTTTGTGCTTTGTCACACTAACAATCCGCCTATTCAATATTTCAAAGATTGGCAGTTGGTTAGTTTGAGAATTTAAAAGTGCAATGACAGCCAACTTCAGGATCTATCAAGTTGTTTGGACCAAACTGTACCATAATAACTTATAATTTAGACATTTATTTAGAACCTAGCACCTACAGAATTTACTATTTTGTGGCAATTTTTTCAAAGTTACTTTTAAATCGTTGTTCTTGTTTGTAGCTTCTCAAAATAGGGCAGTAGTGACTGACCCTTCTAGTCGCAATGCCACATAGAACAACGCGGACTCGGGTGTACAATGCCACGGTGCTAGGTAAAGGTAAAACTGAGTTTCTTTACCCCTGAACCCACATTTTCCGCCCCCTCTCGAAGCTTCATACAAGCGAGCACTCCCGCACGCGTCACCCATTACGCAGCAGACGTCTCATACAAACTCCCATACAAAACTCCATACAAACGCACCCTGCGCCACGTGTCAACACTTGATATGGGCAGTTTTTTCATTAATTTTTATTAACAAGACCTTTTTATTTAAGCTCGTTATGTTATTAGGAGGAAAAAAGTTGTGGAAATGGTTTGTTATTTTGATATCTGTAATAGGGTATTGTTATAAATAACACGGTATCATATTTCTTAAGATTATTGTTCATTAAATCGAATTATTTTGTAAAAAACACAAGTATTTTATGCGTAAATTTTCCAAATACATATCTATAAAATACATATTCCAAATACCTACATATATATACAAATATAATGAATATATAAATCTATGACGATATAAGGGTGCAGTAAATCATTAATTTATGACGAAGTAGTTATTCTCGCACTTATTTACTTGATAAAAGGTTAACGAAATCTACCTATAATGCAAAAGTTTGTAAGTACATCCGAAGAGTCTCAGGTGAAATATTCAAGTCATTAAAAATATACTCACGAGCAATGAAAAAGTTCCAGTGTACAGTAGTTGTAGGGTGCCATTACTGCTATTGTCACTGGAACCTTTTCTTTCCTCGTATAATGAACCACCTACTTATATGACTATTTCTAGACACGTAGAAGTCATTTCCACTTCACTACTACGCATGTAAATCTCTCGATGCGCACGCGCCACCCCCCGCTGACTCCCCGTGCCCCCCCCCGCTGACTCCCCGTGCCCCCCCGCGACCCCCGCGACCCCCGCTGGGCTCTCACTACTTCACACTCCATATCATTGTTTTAAGCCCACTTTGTGACGTCATTAGCATATGGAGTTGACGGCGTGTGGTGTGGACCGTTTGATTGAGAGCTGGCAGTGACAGGGGGGTCACTCTCTTAATCTATAATGTACGACCAAATACAACATGATAGGGTCGTGGTAAGCGCTGCAGTTTTGTTTTTCCGAAACTTTGGAGCCCTAAACACGTTCGTTCGTTCGTCGATTTAGAGTGACCCCCAGGGTTGGAGCTGTGGGAAATTAATGAACTATCTACGAATCAGTCCTTAGTGCCAATTTCGCCGAAGTGAGTTAGAGCATAAACAGGGATTATTGCTCGACTTTTGACACATCTGTCAAGTATTTAATATGGAGATGAGTGACGTATGACGTATAATTGACCAACCTTTCCCTGGTTACGATCTAACCGACTATGGAGAAATTGGAGCTTAGATAGATAGATAAAATATATACTTTATATTTTTTATTTGTACACCAAGAAAAACATTTTTTTTTAGATTAAGTATACAGTTTTAATTAGGGCAACGGAGGCGGTCTTATCACTTACGTATAGCAATCTTTTCCAGAAAACCTTTGGATGTACCTATGTAATTTATTAATGCAAATTACATTCTTATGATTGGGATGTGCGGATGTGTGTGCCTGTAAGGTTTTTGTGGAAAAAGCATAACTAAGTTCCACCTTAAATCTATGTCTGGCAATTTCTGCCCGTATTTCGTGATTAGAAATACATTTTCACCGAAATATACCTACCACTACTAAATACAATATTAATTATACATTACATACCTACCACTATCACTGTTCTTGGTCTTATAGACGTTCTCAGTTTATCCTGAATTACATTTTCTTTGCTTTAATGGCCTAAGTTTTAGAAGAAAAGCCAAATATTATTCCAAAGAACCGATACTGGATCACAAATCAAAGTGCCGAGTTATTGTAGCCCAACCCAACCATCCCCTTACCAAACACTTGTATTTTTAACGCAAAAAGTTTCGACATCAAAGATCTCATTCGTACCCACTCGAAATCTGAACGAATCAAGATTGAATACGTCTCGCATCGATTGTCGCCGCATCGCACCCCTCAAATTTATATGTTGGAATTGCAGATTTTTATTTGTTCTGTATGTATTACGTACTTTGTTTACGAGTACAATGATTACCCAGATACTAGAGATCGTTTCTCGTTCGAATTTATTTGTAACAAACAAAAGAAAACCTTCAAGAGTTTTAAAAAATAATGAAATACTAAATAAAATACTTAAACATATCCTCAAGAATCAGCTCATGAAGTTTTTTACATACATAAACATATTTTTTTTCACAAATCCAGCCAGCCAGTTGCTTACGCACAGATTAATAAATAAACCAGCCAATAGCCTACAGGCTTTCCGATTCCAATTTCAAAAATATTCGTTAATTCGTTTGTTATTGGATGATCCGCTTCCTCGATTCCGAATGCATCGATGCACCTGTTAGTAATTTAGAGAATCGATTTACATTCGATATACATACATGCATATAATTGATTGATTATTCGGTCACGCGACGTGCAATATGGCTGAATGCATCTGGCCCTATTTAGGTACCTACTTAGTATTCACTTGAGAAGCTTGGTAAGTACCTACTAAGTACTAGTAGGTAGATATGTATGATAGTGATTATGCAGATCAAGCACTGAATAGGTAAAGTTGAAAATTAGCATAGAACTTACAGTTGGATTAGCAAATAGAATATTACTGAACCTTTTATTAATAAAAAAAGATCCAGCAATATTCTTTACTCGGAATTTAAAAAAAAAAAACATCAATCATTCCTCAAAAATATTCATAAATCACATGAAAGTCATGAAACACAATTTATAAAATAATTTGCGAAATTTTCGTCTATATCAATAAATCAACCGGCATTGTTTATTGTGCAAATTATGTTTCATTATAAGAGTGGGCTGGAGCAGGATTTTATAAGATTTTTTCTCGTCAGTAATAAATCACGAAAGTTGGGCGATAAACACTTTTAAGTTGATCTCTTGTACATTTTTATGTGAGATATAAATAAGTGAAGTTTCTGCCATCTGTGTGACCCATAACAATCTTCGGCGGTCTTATCCTATAAAACGTTATATTACAGCCTTACTATTCTACGGAAAGAGTTGGACTGAAGCGTTTAATGTTGCTGAATTGGGATTGAACACAGTTATGAAATGGCTTAAAATAAATTTACTTTCACTCAATTTAGGTAAAACAAATTATATCTCGTTTTCCATACGAAACTCCTCACAGCCAAATATTGATTTAAAAATAAAAGCTCATATATGTGATATGCATCATGAATGTTCTTGCTCTGAAATCGAAAGAGTAACTACCACAAAATATTTAGGAGTTATTATAGATAGCCACTTGACTTGGTACCCTCAGCTAGATATAGTAGCAAAACGCGCTAGGAGATTGATCTGGATTTTTAAACGACTCCGTAACGTTTGTGATCTACAGCTTATGAGGTATATATACAAAACCCTAGTACAGTCCCTACTTCTTTACTGCATAAGCGTATGGGGCGGCACTTTTAAAACAAAATTTGTGAGTATTGAACGTGCACAGAGGAGTATCTTGAAAATAATGCTTGGCAAGAGCAAATTTTATTCAACAGAAAAAATCTATAAAGACACAGATCTTTTAACAGTAAGACAATTATACATTCTACAATGCACATTAAAAGTTCACAAAAATAACGCGTTAGATATAACTATATTAAGTAAAAGAACCCATTACAATGTTATTAAGACTGATACTGTTGGAACAACTTTTGCCGCAAAGCAATTCGTGACACAATCTGGAAGATTATACAATAAAATAAATAGAATCCTAAACATATACCCAATGACCTTAAAAGAATGCAAAAACACGGTAACAAAGTGGCTGAAAACATTAAATTATAAGCAAACTGAAGACTTATTTGTAGAAATTCAGTAATGTAACAAAATAATCCAAAAATAATAAATTATAAAAAAAACCATTTAAAAAAAAATAAAAAAAACCAAAAAAAAAAATTATATATGAGCAAGCTGAAGACATTTTTTGTATAACTGCAAAAAAATGATATGTCTTATTTTTATTTTATTTATCCAATGTTTAAAAATGATTTATGAATTGAAAAAAAAATATAGTTAGGTATATATTATTATTATATCAAAATAATATAAATTCTAAAATAATATAATCAATATCCTAAAAATAATCATTATTATGTGTCTAAAAAAGTAAACACTAATAAATGTGTACTTATATTTAAGGTATAGGTATATTATAGGTAGCTATTTAAATAAATAATAGTTTATTCTTAAGATAATAATGTAGGTTTAAAATTAAGAAATATTTTTTCAAATACCATATATTTTGTAATCTGATCCTAAATTCACTAAGTCAATAGTTTATGTGGTCGCATCGTCCGGTAGATAAGAATACATGCTACGCCGAACTAACCTGCACTGGTAATGACATTCGGACTAGAATTGCTCGAGCTTCTCGATAGTTACTTTGTACATTCATGGCTCAAATACGATCGAACGGTCTTGTTTGATTCTTATCTACCTCACTTTTGTAACATTAGAAATATTAGAATAACTTTTTTTCCGCCTGTTATTTTATTTTGTTGTTTAATAAATTAATTATTAAATTGATTTGTTAAGTAGATTAGTTTATTAACTTATTGGGAAAGAGCGTTCATCCCTAATACAGGTTCTGCGAACTTAAAAGGGATGTACTTTAATATAGATTAAGACTATTTACTTAATAAAGAAAATTTTTGATTTTGATTTTGATTTGATTGACAGTACCCGCTCACCCTCAATCAGATTTAACATAAAAAAACACTGTCTCCTTTTTCAGCTTGTTGGTGACACACGCTAAAGATGGTCTAAGCCCCAATTTCTCCATAGTCGGTTATCTAACCGACGGGGATTGATTTATAAATTAAATGTCATCCCCATATAAAATTCTTGACAGATGTGTCAAAAGTCAAGCACTAATACCTGGTTATGCTCTAACCGACTATGGAGAAATTGGCACTAAGGCCTCTAGCTAGTCAGGTTAGAGTGGTCATGGTCAGTCGCCCTGGGATTCGCACATATTAGTAGGTGTAGAAAGCGCCTAGTAGGTGGGTGCCACCTCACTGTAGCGGTGTAACCTGAGGCGCGGATCTTTTGGGCACTGGACCACACACTTTTTACGTGTATAATTTCAATAATCACATAAATTGTTTTGGTGTGACATGCCAGTAGGGAATACAATCCCGGCCTTTATTTGCGATCCCGGGATTTCGGGACTGGATGAAGACAATCCTGGGATCCCGGGATAGTCCCGGGATGAGGGTCACAAACAAAAACACGTCTGACGAATCAAACTTTTTAGGTTTATTGTTGACACAGTATTTATAATTTAACTTTGTCAGACCATATTTAGTTGAATAAAAAACAATAATGCCAGACACCGAATAAAGAAATATTTTTTATCATATTACCTCCACCTCACCCCTGCACCCCTGGTTGATAACCGAGGCCATTTTCTTCTATTATTAATTAAAATTGAAACAATCGAGGTTTGATTTGAACTATATTTATTTCATTAGATTAAACAATGTTGTACAAAAATTGTTATCGTCTCAATTGAAATTCCTTACAGCTTTTTGGATAATCCGTTTTTTTAACTTGTACTCATATTTTGACCCACTTTTAAATTAAAGTTAGTTTAAGTTAAATTCTTATGATATCCCCTATACTACCAAGTTTCTGTTGTTTTATGTATGATAATGCAGCCGTAAACTTATTCTGTAACTAGGTACTTAATTATAGTACAATAGAATAGCAGTGAAAAGTCTAGGCCCAAATCATCTCTCATATTTTTCGTGAGTATTTTTATGTTATAATTTTATGTACTTCGGTTGTCTGGTAGAGTTTGCTTTAAACAATAAGACTGCATTTCTGTACGATTTTTATATTTTATATTGTTTCTTGTATTATTTCATTTTGGTACAAATAAAGAGTATTGTAGTATATAAGCAATTGAAGAGTTAACAATTACTTTACTTATTTTACCTTCTACCTTTTTCTTTGGAATGCCGGGTCCAACTGCCTACGTCACACGGGTCCAACTCCGTCGCGTGCACGGGCCCAGCCTGACCCGGCTATCAATCAGTCAAATTATATTGTCTCAGCGATCGCTCCAAATTGTCCCGAAACGTACCGTACAAAGTGAACTGCCACTTTGATTTAGTGTAATTATTTGATTCGGGTCTAATCGTGGTAC
This sequence comes from Plutella xylostella, assembly GCF_932276165.1. Taxonomy (NCBI): domain Eukaryota; kingdom Metazoa; phylum Arthropoda; class Insecta; order Lepidoptera; family Plutellidae; genus Plutella; species Plutella xylostella. Next base: position 5,772,680 of record NC_064000.1, on the reverse strand, counting down.
GAGTTGGGAATAGGGATTTAGGTTTAGACTATGGTTATAAATTATTATTGGCATCCAGGTTAGGTTTTGGTAGTTTGTTGTTTTCGCTTTCAAGTTATAGAGACAAAAGTTTACCGATACAATACATTTATGTACCTATCTATCTAAGTTCTAAGTTTAGCTATTATATATTTCATTGTATACAATTTTAACAAACCATGCGATGAAATTGTTACAACATGTCAAAAATGTGTTGTCGGTTTTTCTGATAGATTCTACTGTTCTAGGGTTGATCACTATTGAAATTCCACCGTTCCTAAGGGTCAATTTTACCAAACGCTAAACGTATTGAAAATAAATACATTTTGTATTAACTGACAGACGTTTGACAGGCTACTAAATACGTTTAGCGTTTGGTGAAATTCCACCTAAATGTTGGGTTCATCGTCAAGTAAGAAAACATCCTGTATGTGTATACCACCTACCTACATACATATAAATTTATAATAAAACACGCGTGATGGTCGTAATCGTGGATCAATCACAATTTGTTCAGTTAAACGGCTGCATCACGCGGAGATGAACTTTAAACCGAGATTTAAACGACGTTCCATTTTTGAAAACGAAAAAAGAAAATAAAATGTAGAAAGGAGGTAAATTATAATAATTTGTTAGTGCGATCATCCTGCCCTAATCCGATAATAGTATGATTGACTCAGACCAAGCATGTTAACCTTTTTGTTTGAAGTTCTTTAGTAAGTATACAAAATACCTTTAGCTCTTTATAAACCGTAAGAAGATATAGATTTTCAGTTATTTCCTATTTTTTTAAATATAATCTAATATATCGCTTTTATTACCTATCTTATTCACCCTCGTACCTTCTACCTATATGATTTAGGTAAGTATAGGTACCTACTTCTCTTTTTGTGAAGGTGACTATTAACATTAGAGCTATATCAACAATATTTTACACTAATAAGGCTGAACAACTTTCCTAGAAAAATACCATCATAAACGCACTTTTATCCGAAAAAACCTATTCAATCATTAAGTACACTCGATATCTTAGACCCTGCCCTGACCCTCATCTAATCTAAATCTAACATTAGAAGAAGGTCGAATAGCCCGTACTAACCCAAAATTAACATACCACATCCCATAATGTCCTCTAGAATGTTACCAAGTGAAAAAAAACACTCTCATTATAAAATTTTGAGGGAATCCTTAATGATTTTAATACGTACTTAAGTATAGGTTAGCGTTTACTTAAGTGCCTGTTGTTGAGTATAATGTCCTCGAGTCATTACTAAGTGATGATGATCCATCGTATGCATAATTTTATATAGTGATATGAATCTTTTAGTTTCTGGTATGGTGTAAGAAGAGAGTGGGTTAGGAGCATGTAAACATAGCGTTGGACGCCCTCCAATAGGCTGGGCAGGTGACATAGATAGGTAGTGGCTGGATGAGGAAGGCTGAAGACGAGTGGTGTAGCACTACTTTAAAAAGTCCCATAAGTAATAGTGACATTACGAGACGTATGTTTTTTCTTATACTTTGATTTAATCCCAATGACTACGACGAGTAAAATAAAAGTATAGGGTGCAACTTTTACAGATTTTAGATTATTGTAATTACATAAATAATTACATTACTTAAATACTAACTTTTCGATCTTAAGCTTATTATTGTTATAAATACTTTATTTATGGGACTATCACTGAGTTGCAGAAAGGATCTTTAAGTTAATGTCGGCATTAAATGTATTGTTGCCTTGCTTTGACAGTATACGGACAGAAAGAGACAGACATAAATTTAATGTCCACATTAGCTTAAAGTCCCTTGCTGCAACTCGGCATTAAGGTCTAAAATATACTACCTAGTTATGTTTACAGATAAATTGTATGACTGTTTGTCTCTAAGTAAATAAATAAATAAATAAATACATAATAGACTGAAGTTGCGTGTTGTTTTTATCAGTTTCAAACCGGCAGCGGCACTAGATATATTATGTGAACATCTGCGGCTGTTTAAAGATATCGTGCTATACCGAAACGATTAGTGCGGGTCAGAAAGATCTGTGGGTCAGCAGTTATACTTAAAATATATGTAATTATGTAGTTAGGCTCTGCCTAGGTATAGCTTAGTTAGGATACCTATAGCCCATGAAAAGGTCATTCATCAGACAAAAAACGTTATGGTTTTTAATTATCAAATTGGAGTAAACCTACAGGTTTATAATGTGGTGGTGATTTTAAACATTTACATCAAAACTAAACATATAGAGAAAACTTGAAAAGTTTTTTTTTACATAAATATGTAGGTACCTACTTACATGTAAACTTAACACTATTTCTTAATTAGCAATGTATACATAGTAAGGAAAGAGCGGTGCCTCCTGCCACAGGCTTTGCTTAATAGGAGGTACCAATTAACTGTTACTTAAGCTAAATTTAGTTTTTGCAAATAAAAACTTATTCTATTCTATTCTATTGTACATGTTGTAGCAACTGCATCTCTAGAATATCATCAAAATAAAGCCCAATTTCCCACAAAAGTAATTCTACTTAGACATGAACTTAAAATCTGCATTCTCAATTTAAATTGTGTTTATTTATTTATTTATTGTTTAGAAAAAGTGTTAATGACAACTGATGATACCAACTATAAAAAGAATCATAAGTAAGTATAATCCTTACGAAGCAACATAGGTAAGTACTTATTCAGAATAGAGCGCAGCACCGAACTACATAAATTTCACATTTACCTACTCGAGGCTCGCGTGCCAGACAAATTGTCGTAGTATCAAAATACCAGAGTAATTGTGCCCAGATTGATATGCGGGATCGGAATGTTGATAGGCCAGACCTGGGATCGGATCCACAGGATTTGATGAGACTAGAATAATAAATTGTGTAAAATTCTTGCAGTAGGTATTTCTGTCGCACATTAGACAATTAAAATCCATTTTAAATTAGCCTAACGTATCATTTTTTATCGCATTACTTACTTATATTTTTTGCTATCAAATTATCTTTAAAGAACAGTTAACCCAAAATGCGATTCGCTAATACGCGTGAACCATAACGGGACACCCTAACAAATCAAACGGGTGAATTTATCAAATCGATTTGACGTTTCTAATTCTTTTTTCAAAACTTGGCGGCTTCTCTTTTGTTTTTAATTTTAATTGATGAGTGGCCAGTCTCAGCTCGACGTGGTAAATTAGGGACAAATTAGCTGCTAATGTGTTATGGCGATTTGTTTTTTATTTTATTGGGAAAGTCTTTTGGGTTGCCGCAAGTTGCGTGTTAGATTTACTTTTTGTTCAGAGTCTAATGTGATTCGGAATAAGTGCTAAGTTAAGGAATAATTCTTTACTACACGTATTATTACATATTATTATTAAACAAACTCATGCCCTATAACGCTAAATAAGTAGTTTCATTAACCTTTGTCGAATACGACCGCTACATGTAGAGCAGTGTGATGTTAGTTCCAACAAACCCATGTATTGAGCCAGTCTTGATTACATGTAGTCTAGAATTATTACTTTATTATTAATTATTATTAAGCAGATAATTTAATTTTAAGTAAATATAACGAGCGCAGATAAAGTAAGAATAGGAAAATGGCGATATATTTTATCTCGAACTAACCGTCGTCGTAGATCACTCTATCTAGCTAGACTATAATACCTTTTCCCCACTGTGTGTAGTATTAAATTGTTGAGTAAACTGTGACAGTACAACGGCGGCCATTTTCATACTCTTTCTCTATCTGCAGGCGCAATACTAATCGCAGCACCATTCGGTCGTATTTTTTGTCATTACAATAATTTTACGAAAAGCCTTATTTCAGAAGCCAGTTTTTGTTATTGATTTAAAACCCTCGCCGGCCACATGTGTGTAACCCGGGGGTGTTAAAAAAACACGGAAACGATATTACAGCGTTTCCACACGAAATTAATAATTATCTTGGAATTATTCGGGGCTGAAAATTGCCTCCGCACCGCAAGAGGACCACACAGTTTGACAGCTGTCAGTGACAGTTTTTTCTAGCAATAACACCAAAAATGGCCTGATATGTTTTAAGTACCGATGAAAGTGTAATTTGTTTACTGTAGCTAGGTACATAGATAGGTACTCAATCCAATCCAATACAGGTATATATTTATTTGTGAAAAAAGGGCTGAATTGAAAGCGTCTTCAGATAATTTTCATCTAAATGGGTGTAGCGTTTAAAACGCCATGTCAATTTGTCACCAGTATCGAGATATATTGACTTCGCTAGGTAAGTGGGCACCATAGAATAACGACTTACTACTTGTGTGCACACTGCATGCGTTGCCAAAATATATTATTTGCGAGAAACTAAGCTAGTTTTATATATTATTTTATAGGAGGTTGCAAAAATGGTATTCTAGGCCACAAACCTTTTCTTCGTTGGAAGGGAGACCCGTGCCCTAGCAGTGGTGACGTGATGGGTTGTGATGAAGTGGAAAGGGGGTGACTCTGGGTGTCATTCTGGACATATTATTATTTCCTACGACCTTTGGAAATTGGCATAGAAAAGTTTTTTATGTTATTCATTTGTTATTAGAATGTAGCTTGCAAGTCGTCTCTGACTACCTCTACGGGGATTACAGTTGTGAGCATATGACTGAATGTATTCAGAATGTCTTTAGTTTATTTTTATTTTTTATTTATAGGAAAACTTACAGCTAATTTGTTTTAAATAAGAATTTTTAAATAGTGATAGATAGCCAATTACAAGTTTTCACTTAATGTTCCAATAAAAAGATAATTGCCCCAGTTAAAGTGTAGTGGTTAGTGACCCTGACTGCTATGCCCAAGGTCCGGGTTCGATTCCCAGCTGGTGCAGATATTTGTTCAAAGACAGATATTTGTAGTCGGGTCTTGGGTGTTGATATTTATATTGTATGTTTTTTTATTTTTATTTTTTTTATTTTATCGTATTCGGAAAACTTACAGCTATCTTAAACTAGTTTACATTTATATGTTGCATCTAAGAGCCATTTAATAGTTTTCGCATATGGTGTAGGTACTATGTATTTATCTATATATTTGTGTAGATATATCAGCTGTCCGACACCCATAACACAGGTTCTGCCTAGCTTGGGGTCGGATGGCCGTGTGTGAGATGTCCATATTATTATTTTTTTAATTAGGAATGATTACTTATTTCAATAACAGAAGAGCTGAAATGTTGTTCAGAATGACTCCCAGAGTCACCCTCTTTCGGCTCAGTATACCACTATTGCACTGACTCTCACCCCTGTCTCACCCTCTTGTAAGAAGAGTACAATCTCGGCTCTCGCTAACATACAATACTGCATAATGCATCCGGTGCCTATTTGTCTTATGAATTTTACAGCAGTATTTGGGGTAGGGTGTAGGTCGTAGGTACAGTCTGATATACCGGGTGATTGGTAAGTCGATGTATTCCTTTAAATGGGTTATAGTCGAAGGCATTTCCAGTCGGTTGAACCCCATAATGCATTATCCGAAAGTCAACCATTTCTGAGTTATTTAAGTTTTAAGTTTTTTTGAGAATTTTGCCAAAATTTATGATTAAAAGCAAAATATTTAAAATAATAAACATTTTTTTAATACTTTTTTGATTTATTTCCATTAGTGACACCTTAGCTAACTAATTATAATCATTAAATGGGCAATGTTTAACTTCATTTAAACACAGTGCTTCAAAATAGGTGAAACATTCAGAAAATGTTACGAAAGGTCAAAACAAAAAAGGTGAATTTAAAAAGAATTTTATCTGAAAAAAATTCAGGCACTTCAGCTTAAAAACATAGTAAATTTATAAGCTTTCAAATGACATATGCCAATCCAAAATCGATCAAGGTATGACCAAGATATAGCCAAAACAACCACATAGGCGGACAAATCTCAGTACGGAAACGAACAAGATTCGTTCAAATTTTAAGGTAAAAACTCTTATAACTAGACTGTGTAGAGCTCTGAACCGTTTATTAATTATTTTTCTCCGATAGCGCGGTTCCTCAAAAGCACAGATTGCTTGCTGTTGCTTCACCGAAATAATGCTTGTCCGATAACATGGTTAGGCTAAGGTGTCACTAATGCAAATCAATCAAAAAAGTATTAAAAAAATTGTAATTATTTTAAATATTTTGCTTTTAAAAATAAATTTTGGCAAAAACCAAAAAAAAACTTAAAACGTAAATAACTCAGAAATGGTTGACTTTCGGATAATGCATTATGGGGTTCAATCGACTGGAAATGCCTTGGTCTATAACCCATTTAAAGGAATACATCGACTTACCAATCACCCTGTATATACTATGTTTGACTGTTTGTACCACCCCAGCGGAAACTGACACACTGACAGCCCAGGGCCCAGGGCCTTGATCACAGGATTCGATACTATTTTCGAAACTACACAAACATATGGAAAAAGAACAGTATTGTCAACTGTCACTGTCAAAATGTAAGGCAAATTAGTCAGTTCCAAAAGTGACATTTGTTTTTTCCATATGTTTGTGTAGATTCTAAAATAGTATCGAATCCTGTGATCGCTGCACAGGGTGCCCGCGGGACGTAAATTATGAAGAGGTGATGCGCACCGAAATTCTTGGCAGTTCATGAATGGACGAGGTCTAGGAGTCCAACCATGTTCATCCATTTTAGCATAGAATAACGAGTACTACTACTGTAAGAACTTGTTATTCTATGATTTTAGGTTAACTTATACCATAGTGTATAGAGTCAATTTAACAGACGATCGAATGGCTTAGTCGTTACTTAGTGACCCTGCTATGCCAAATGTACCGGGTTCAATTCCCGACTGGGGCAGATATTTGTTTAAAAGCACGGAAGCATTTGTACTCGGGTCTTAAGTGTCAATATGTATCTACTACTATCTATATGTATATCGGTGTTGATATATGTATAATAATGTATCTATATCTATGTATCGGTGTTGATATACCCTATCAGCTGTCCTATACTTACATATAATTATTATAGTTTGGGGTCGGATAGCCGAAAGGCCATGTGTGATGTGTCTTATTACTCTTATTAGAGATCTCCTTTAGACATCAACATTTTTCATACCTTTAATTTAGAATTAAATCATTGGGTACTTGAAGTATTTGCGGGTTAGCTAAGATAATAATAAATAATAGTAATTGTCACATCACTAGTTATCATATCACATCTCTAGTTCTGTCAATGTCTATTTAATATTTTGTATTGTCATAATATCATTTCAAACTTAAGAAAGGGGATGTCACATCACTAGTTATCACATCACATCTCTAGTTCTGTCAATGTCATCGATAGCAACTTGTCACTTTTAACTTGGTCTGGTCTACAAGATTGTATCAACTGTGTCTGAAATAAAACAATATCAATTACTGTGCCAGTGAAGACTTTTTATTATAAATATATGAACCCCCAAACAATACAGTAATAAATAATAGGGTTTGCTCGTTAGCCGCCATTTTATTAGTTAGAGACAGAGTTAGCGTGACAAGAGGTCACCATAGACTCATAGACTCCATAGAGGATGATCATAGACACAAACACATCAGTACTGCATAGAATTTTCATCAGGTGCCTGCATCCTTTGATCACTCTATTCATTTAGCTCATATTCATGGAGTATTTACAACCAATGCAAAGCGGAGGTAACCGTCCACCTTTCGGCCGAGGGCGCCCATTTCATCAGCATTTTCGACGCCGTTTCTCCATAGGTACCGATAGGTTGACACTAACAGTAACACTTGCTATTTTAATGTAGCCATTATATCACACCTCTATAGGTAAGTAGGTAGGTACAGACAGATAGGTTTAGGTTATGGCTTAGGTAATATTTTGGCGTTGGATGGATTGGCTACTGTTAATGCAATATACTTACTTACTTAAGTATAAATGATTATGATGGCGATACAGAAATAATAGATTTTTCCTGTGACATGTTCTTGTGTTTTTACAAACTTATAATTAAATATGCAATAATAATAAAACATTTACCTATTTCAGAGAGATTAGAGAGAATTCTCTAGGATCTAGGTAGACACTTTAAAACTTTTGATAATGGATCAGGCTCTATTGAACAAGAATCCTCTACACTATCCTATCCTTCCTTATCCATTGTCAACAAGAGTGTTTACATTTCGTAAAAAGTGCACAGGTGCCAAAGCGATCTTACCATATTCAACAAATCATTCGAAAAACCCGAAAAAACACCGCAACTAACTCGCATACAGTAACAGCCTATTCAAACACTCAAAAACCTCCGGTCGCCCTGAAACCGATGCGCTGGCGCAAATCAAGCGAAATAAAGAAAAAAAACACTCCACAAACAAATCCATTCAAACATTGATCACAAAAGCGACGTCACGTCAAACTGCTCACTTAACCCTACAATGGCCATAAAGAATTACAATTAATCGGCGCGACGAGAAATGCCACCGCGTCGGCAAAAAAACGTCAAAATATTGTCTGTGACCGTCATCCCTACCAGGGGCAGCGAGTAGCCAATGACGGCGCGCGGCGCGGGCTCGCTACCTCATTGCGGCCAATAGCGGCCCCCGGGGCGGAGCCTCGAGCGTCGCTCGGTGTTTCGCCCCCAGCGAAAACCTTTTCGCCTGCAGTCGTTTACAGATAAGCCCGCGGGATGGTAGTCGATTATTATTACATTTCGTATGCGTGATTCGGTGATCTCCGCGGATAGCCCCGGGTGGTTGGCGATCGATAGCTATGTTCCAAACTCAGTGCGAATCAACTTATACTGAAAACTTTTTGAATAAGGAACTTTTTGCTCTACTGTGATATCTATCTACTTAAGAAGAGACATTTTTGTGTATATTCTGTGATATGTTTGCCTTAGTATAGATAAACATTGTGACGATATGAACCTATACATGCAGTGCCATCGTGAGGTATGATAGCACATTTATTCGTTTATTTAAGTGTTCAAGAAGATCAGGCTGACTGTAACATGAAACATTTCTTCTGTTATACCTGTGTATCATGGATGCATACTTTTGAGCTTTGGCTAACAAGGAATAACTAAAATTAAGTTAAGATACGATACTATTATGATACATTTTGGTAATTCATAGCGCTGCATCACGAAAATCGCATTTTGCGAAACCCACAGATATTTTGGAACTTAATACGGTTTTTTTCACGATAAATTTTTGTTCCAAGGTACCTACTTACAGGCAGTTATAGTTACTATTCATCAGTTCAATGTTAAACACGCAAATACAAATAATAAATCATGGCACTTAAAGACAATTATGTAGAAATGTTGAACGGTCAATCTTCAACGCTCGAGATACTCGGCTAATAGCCCAATAATTATGTCAGAAGAAATATGAATTAAGAAAAGTATATTTAAGTTAATCACTAGGCTTTACTTAAAGTTACTTACTTAATTTCAAAAATACATACTTAGTACATTTTGTTGATTTCATAATTTTATAAACCCGCTGTGCTTTTAAGGGTTAATTGATGACCAACCTAGCTAAACAAATATATTAAAATAAATGTAAGCTCATTTATCCCGGTACTTAGGTAAGTAAAAAAAATATCTTTGGATTACAAATTAACTTGGGTATATCGAAGAATTGCAATGTAAAAAAGTACTAATATCGGATACGGTCAAACAGACCACAACAGTATTGAGGCAATACAACCATACCTGTATAATTAATAACTACTCAGTTTTCCAAGTCACCTCACATGTTAAACAAAGAAAAAGACAAAATGTTCCAAAAAGGAACGCAACAGCTAAGACTTTTTAAACCGCGCACAGACTATAATTATAGTGGCACCAAAGTTATAGTTAAAGCCTTAATTGTTGGTCTGTGGAACAGAGATACAGAGGAGACAATTCTTAACAGAATCACTAAATATAGGCCCAGTTTCTGATTTGAGTTTAAATGTACAGCATGAAGTTATGTCCTGCTGCAGCGATAACTCTGCCAATCACAGCAAGGAATGTCATATTTAAGTTCTGCTTAACTTCTTGTTTTCAGATTCGAAACCCAAGGATATTAATTTTAGGTATTCATTCTTTTGTATATGATTATTGCATTTCGCGAGACATTTTTTTATGCGTCGATAATAAGTCAGTGTTGCTATGTATCACCATCATTAGCTAACTGCCATCGACTTCTCAAAGCGGGCTAGAGGGCGTCCCACGCAATGTTTGCATGTTCGTGGTGTCCACTCGAGAACTCGTCCATGCTAAGACCGTATAGGCCGCAGAAAGATCACCTGTAAGTATAGATCGTCTGCCGCCGCCGCCGGCGAACCGAAAAAATGACCGCATAGAAATTCATAATAAATACGGTTACTATGTAATTGGTATGGGCTTATTTTTTAGGACGTTTTTTACCCTATACTTATGTATTTTTGACTTTTCCTTTTGCCCCTTGCAGACAATTTAAACTATTACGTTGCGAAACGTCTGCTACAACTGCTACCTCATAATGTCCGTCGCCAAAATAAGGGTTAAGTAATAATTAAAAATAAGTCGGTCCTATTTTAGTAGCGATCTTTCCTGTTTCCACACGGCTTCCTAGGCCATCCATTGTGAGCGCTACGCATTAGTACATTACATACTTATTATTAATTACAATTTAAGGGTTAAGTAAAAAATAAGACGGTAGGTATTTTAGTAGCAATCTTTCCCGTTTCCACAAAGCTTCCTAGGCCATCCATTACAAGCACTACGCATTAGTTCATTACATTTTGTGCGCAAGAAGCGGCGCGCATCATTTAACCGTTGTGACAGGTCCATTATACGCCAGCGCAAAGGTTATGACGCCGCCACCATTTTGTTTTGTCAACATTGTTAATGGGATTTTAGTTTTTTAAATTAGAGTTTCCGATTTGTTGGTGCGTTTTGTTTTTAAATTTAGGGTTGCTACACATTACAGTGACATTACATAAGTATATCTGAAGTGGTTTAAGTTTTAGAGGTGTAATGTAAGGGCGCATCTGTTTCTCTGAGGTTCCTAGATGAGATACAGTCAGTTCTTTCAATGGTACCTATTTGGAATTAAATTTACAAAATTTCTTTGCTACTAATATCGTCTATGACGACAATTTGTGACAAACTTATGACAGAACAGCACTGAAATATAGCAAATTATAAAGTTATACCTTAACGCAAGTTTAGAGTGCTGCCAAAATAACGAGCAATAAAAAAGGTTTAATCCATCAGCATCTGAAGAAAATTAGAAAAGAAAAGATGATCCCGACGAAACGAATCGCCACAGATTATTTATTATGATTTTTTAAAACCGCGCGAATCCATTAACTCGCTGTCATCGCACTCTTGATAAGATTTAAATTAGGAACAGAATAAAGCTCCTGTCAAATACGCCATTAATTTTCGAATTTCGAATTGGAGATGGAATGGGAGTTACGGGAGCTGGTTGTCTTTTATTGCACAATTTAAAAAAATACGTGATATAATTGTACCATACCTAATAAATGACTTGTGAAAAAACTACAGTATGGTAGAGTTGAGTTCATGATTATATTTTTCTACAAAAATCACACCAACTTCAATAATAAATTCGACAAAATCAAATGTCACATTCCGTAACGCCCACAACGCGAATCAAAACTCGCATCTAATTGGCTATTTTAAATTTAGAATTTCAATAAACATTGGCCGATATAATTTTAATAGGCAATAAGAACTGGCAGCTTAGCAGTTGTTTTTGTTTTAATTTTATTTTTTATTAGTGTGTAAGGCACGGGGCACTGGGATTGAACAGCCAAATGAGTTTGTCGTTGTTTTTTATAAATTTGATTTATATTGAATGGATTGTGGACCCGTTAATGAACTATTGAGTAATGTCACTACACTGGGAGCTCTAAAAAGATATAATTAAAAATAGTATAAAGCTCTACTATCGTCTTATGTATTTTTATTATTATAAAATTTTTAAATGCACAAATATTATTCCACACAGATCATATTAAAATAAAATTAATTAATTAAACAAGGACATGATGCTTATGTAATTTATGATTTTGTCGCATCGAATTTAATAAACGAAATGCTGTGAATGTGATTCAAAAATAGTCTTATGCTTTTGTTACATTTTTTCCATAATTCTATTTTCTGCCAGGGTGCAGCAGCAGCTTACACTGCACTAGCACACTCGAATTGAAGCTTTGTGCCTATCCCCTTCAGGCTCCGTGGCACGAGGCCGTTATCGACGACGATAAACTCGTTTTTATGCGCGTTTCATCAATCACATCACCGCATTTTATCGCGAGTCGCGAGGATAGGAGAAAAGTGGTTAAACCAAGGACTTAGTCATACTAAGGCCCGGGTCTCCTATTTACTCCGTAGGCCGCGTCACGATACTCACTAGGTCTACGCGCCAACGTCGGCGTGTGAGGGAGACCACATCAGTACATTTCTATAGTGAGCATCGTGACGCGGCCTACGTCGTGACGCTGGACGCGACCTGCGGCGTAAATAGGAGACCCGGGCCTAACCAACTGTCAATATTTGAAAAATGAATAGGCGGTGTGTTAGTTTGACAACGTATAAAAGTGCATTCGCTGCCAACTTTAGAATTAACGAGTTGTTTAACTGAACTATAGGTACATTATTTGAATCCAAACCTAAAACAAATTAAGCTGATTTGGTGCCCTATACCATACTGGACAATAATATGGTGCCAATTTATATGCAAGAGTATTCCCGTCAATATAAACTCATATGCCAATAAACAATACACCTTTTGTGATGATTCCTTTACGATTGCAGTAATGAACAGAATCATTAAAATTATATTACATTTGATTATACATTATGATCTGTGGATTTTCGTTGTCATTTTTTATTGCTGAAATGAATAAATATTTTTAGGTATAGGTACAATCTAGGCAGGTAAGTTTAGTGTGTATTTTAGTATTTTTATGCTTAATAAACGAAATACTTCACAACAACAAAAAATGTGAGGCCAACAAGATCAACTCGAATATCTAAGTATTAAATAAAAGGACTACAAACTAATTACAAACAAGTACAACTTATAGTTATAAACGTTGTTTAAACAGTAAAATAAATCTGGGCCCTCAACTCAAACTACACATATTAATAGTAGGTACGCATGTCTGATGAAAAAAATACGTTATTAGAGAACTATTGATCCAAAAGTTGTGCAGCAACATCAACTAGGTCATCAACTTATTACTCCTCTAGAAAACCAACAAAGAGTTTCAAAAACCCCCATAGATCTCCTCTCCCAGCCCATTTGTCATAGCGCGCGGGCCATTGTGTCCGCTCCGCTACGCTAAGGTCAAATAGCCACTATTTCCTATGCCATAACCCAAATTTATGCCCAACATTATTCAAAACAGATCCTCGCTGGTTGTTTTCCCTAATTAGAATCCATTCAAGCGTACCCCATTAAAACTCGTCTAAATTAAAATTCAAATAACTTACTAACTAGACGCATAAATCATGGCGGAACGGAAAGACAATAAAATATATTGTCCAGTCCGCATGGAGCTCAAACAATAATTAATACAACAATACCCTCAGCGAGTAATTAAAATAAACTAATTTCTAAACGCAGCCCGGCTCATGAATGAGTTTGTCTAAGTCTTTTTTTCGAGGCTGGCAACATTTCTCATTTTCCGACCCGCGTACTGACAGTCCGGTTGACGTCGTTCCTTTTTTAAAGTCGCGCTCGCAGCGGGATACTAGCAACCGTTCCTTATACGAATTATCTCATTTTAATTTAGAAATCGGCACCGCGGCGTTCTTCTTTTAACACTATTATCGAACTAATAAGTCACTTTTTTCCTCCACCAATTTTACGCCAATTTGGAAATTGACAGTCGAAGATTTATTCCACGAAAACGTGACTTTTGTTTTTAGGCCTTTCTCACGCTAAGCAGGTAGGTAGGTATAGAATTTCGACTCCCACGAATTAGGCGAATTACTCAAACACACGACTAACTAAAATATTTTTTATTGTTTGCAACACTGGATCGGATGAGCAGCGGCGAACATAATTACATCTTTGCATTGGAATTTGCGAGAAGAATCGAATGCAATGGCCGCGTGCACGGTAGCAATAACGTGCAATTTAAATGTTTCAAATTTCGAACACGGTTCCTTTTTAATTCGGCCTCCCGTTTGCGTGCGCGAATGCAGGAAAAACGGAATGTTCGATTTGTTAAATTGAAGTGAAGATTTGTTTTTATTATTGTGTTATTTATTTTATGTTTTATGTCATAAAATACTTATTTCCGCTGATTTACGAAGTAAAATCGAGCCGACCGTCCTCTAATTATCACGATCACCATACAATATTAAAAACACTATCCCAGTCCAACTGGAACATGCGATATGTACATGGGCGATATCTAAAAATCATTCATAAATTCTGCATTCAACATGGCTGGCATTCGAATATTAATTTCAAAATTGGAACGATTGGAGGCGTAACCGTCCACCGAACACCCGATCACGTTCTACCAAAATGATACACTCGTGTATCCATTGTATGATACACCGGCAATTGACATTCGGACTATTGTCAATTAGAGTTAAATTAAAGTCCTAACAACATCATCATCATCAGCCCATAATCAGCTACTGCTGGACATAGAAGGATCATTATCTCAAAGGTTGGTTGGAAGAAATTGCTTCTTGGCAATAAGCCTTAGTATACACTACTTTTTAGGTCCATTTTTGTAAATGTGTTTTTAGTATCCAATAAAGTGTTTAAATAAAATATCACTGTAGTCGGCCTTTCTCATCTAATGACTACCGACCTTTCTTAGGTCGCTAGTCCAGCTGGCTAAAGGAGTTTCAGTAAAAAATATATTTATTAAGTCCGATTTGATTGCTAAAGCGTTAATGAATAAATTATGAAAAATACTTCTACCAAAATTAAATCTCATTCTATACTCTATAGGTTTTTATGACGACCGCTTTGGTCTGGCATTAACTTTTTTTTTCGTCCACCGGAAGACATGACACCTATCGATTTACTGCCGTCAATTATTATAATAGACTAGCCTCGTCTTTCTCTAAGATCGTTGTCTCTTTCTTCATTTTTGATTTTAATTTTTAGTTCGAACTGTTAGAAGGAATTATTCACAACAGCTTTGTGGCCGCACTCTTATCTCGAGGAATAACACAGAATAGAAGAAAGTTGTCTATGACATGTCTTGTCTATGGACTGAGCGTTTTCTGACGTTTCCGGCACTTGATTCGCGAGCATGAGTTACGCATGGTTCATTAAAAACTAATCCTATTGAATATCATAAATAAAAGTAATGTGAGTTAATATTTCTATCTTTATTAGTACCTACCTATATTTTTGTTGAAAGCAAAGGGTTAAGTCAATAGCAGAAAATTGATTTGGTTATAACTTTTCGTACCCAATTTTTACAAACCTAAAGATGTACCAAAAACTAATAAGATGTACCAAAATATTGAACATAAATTTACCACTATCGTCAGACCTCGTATGTATCAGTTATCAAGATTGTAATCTAAATCCTTCTTTAAAATCCTTTTAAAATGTAAGTAATTTTAATTGCTAAGCTACCGAATCATTTTTCAACGGAAACCTAAACACTTTCTGCCACACCCCTCCATTCCGGTAGCTTCAAAATCCAACTACAAATTTCGATAAATCTAGTAACACGGCGTTCATTTTAACTTAAAACTCCTTTAAGGTATATCTCTAGTGCATTCTAATACCTTGTGATAGAAGTTACTTTGGTACATCTTAGGTGTAGCGAGTGAACCGACCAAAGAGAATGTGTCGTAATTAGTTTTTGTTTTTTTCATTTTATTTTTATTTCTGGCCAGTACCAGGCGAGTCGTGACCTCTTCGCGCACGCGCGGGGGTAATACCGGTACATTCTACTGGGTATGACTGATCGATGGTTTTAGCCGTGAAAATGTGTGTAAATAATGCCATAAATATTTACCATAAGGCGTAGTATAGGAAGTACTTTCAGAAAAGTTTTAAATAGGAGCGTAAACCATAAAATAGCTGAAAAATAAATTCAGACGCTTTACTGTATTTTATATACATAGAGCGGTGGTAGCTCAGTCGGGAAAGCGCCTGCTTCTCACGCAAGAGATGCGGGTTCGAATCCCGGCGTTGACATGTACCAATGAGTTCTTTTCTGAATTTAAGTACAATGTATATCATCGCTCTTACGGTGAAGGAAAACATCGTGAGGAAACCTGCATATCTAGATTTAGCACATCTAGATATGTGAACCCACCAACCCGCAGTGGACCAGCGTGGTGGGGAATGGTCCAAGCTTGGGAAGGCAGTTTAGACCTTGGGGATATGCACAAAGGTTCCATTCGAGAGAGCCAGGTGCAGGTACTGACACCCCCACAGAGAATAGAATAGAATAGAATACTGTACTTATACTCATTAAGTTACCGTTAGACACAATTATAAAGTTTACACTGTACTTATAGTTTACACTGTAAGTTGTTTACATCAGACAATATCCCAAAAATAATGCACACTTCAGTAAAAGTCAGTCATAATGATGGATCCCTCCGACTGGCATTTCAATTTATTTAAACTCACCGTCATTAGTAAACTTAGTTAACTGTTTGATGATTTTGTAAATCACGGAAGTCCCTGTCATTTAAAGGGGTTTATAAAAAACCTAGTCACTATAAACAAAAATAACCTTAAATATTTTTTAATATTATACCTACGTAGGTTTTAAAATTTCCCCATATTCAGTATTAAAATGTTCCAACTTCCTGTTCAGTGTATAGTCCACAAAGACTAGTCCATGACGCAGACGAGACTGTCGATCTGTACCCGTCATCCATCACGCCGCCACGCCCCCTGTCGGCCGATAGCGACAACACACCACAGCGGCTATCGAGGGTCACTCCATACTGACAAAAAACTAACGGACGAGAGCTGTGGCGCAATCGGCACTTTTAATACCACGAGAAAGAGTCGTCGCACGCGCAGTAGTAAAACTTAGTTTTTCGTTATATAAAGTGACCCCCTTCACTTGACATTGGGATAAACAAACTTTACTATGGCCCTGTTGAAGAATATTATACCGTAAAGGTAATAAGTATTGAAAAAAATACACCATTTTCTATTTAAGGTTTTTTTCCAGTGTGACGCCTTCTAGCCAGCTCCTAATTACTTTTTAGTCTATCACTATGGCGAAGTAGAGTTGCATAAGCTTTAAACGTACTCGGAGTCAGTTTTAAGATTTTTGAGGTTGATGAACTTAGAGGGAAGTTTTTTTAATACTAAAATACAATGCTTTATTTAAACCTATATAGTTTTAAATAAATACACCTATGTCTTGGAAAAATAAATTATCTTTATACTATTTTTAAGTCTTTTTATTATTGTGTGTATATGTTTATGAGTTCAACAATTCATTTAATAAGTATTAGGTATGTAAGAGTGTATTAATAAATTAAACTGAAAAAGTTTTAATAAATATGCTAAAGAAAAAGAAAGTGCGGAGACACGTTGATGTCTTTTCTACTAGAATCATAATGTGCGTAGCGCTACGAAATACTAGAATTTTGCATTATTTTATTTGGTATCAAATAAAGATCAATCTGCAACTTTAAAACAACTTTTTGTGTACCTACTTGTTAAAAAAAAAACACGCACTCACGCCTTGTACTAATGTACTCCCTTGCGGGGTAGGCAGAGGTGCATTGCTGCACCCACTTTTCGCCAGAGTGTTCTGTTAGTCCCAATGTAATAGGGGGTGGGCCTATTGCCATTTTACGGGCACATCCAAGACCCGAGAACAAATATCTGTGTTTAAACAAATATCTGCCCCGGCCGGGAATCGAACCCGGGACCATCGGCTCAGTAGTCAGGGTCACTAACCACTACGCCATTCAGTCGTCTTGTATGTACCTACTACCTATCAAATTAATGAACATTTAACACAAGGGACATTAACTTAACATATACTAACTAAACGATAAGGTCATTGATGAAATTCCATCCTGTGTAGAGCCAAAACATAACCACCCATACTCTTTTTCAAAATCTATTAAAACAGCTTGCATTCCTGCTCTAAAACAACGAAGTAAAACGATAAATATGCACCAACAAATTAACCCATATCATATAACCTGACTTCTGTTCACTGTAATCGACCTACAAACTAATTTAAAGTTTATCTTTCAACCACTAAAGTTTACACTTCTTTGCTCGAACGATTTTAAAAACGGAAGTCGATGCAATCCACTGATAATTGAAAAGCATCAAGTCAAGAACAGTTTTAAGGTAAAGTGTACCGAATTTTGTGAAAGGTTAGGTTTGTAATTGATCGGTGGTTCCAGAAGCGTATTCCTTGTAGGTAGCCGGCTCGTATCAACATTCCTCCACTTTCTGTTATTAACTTCAGGTGGTTTGAGATTTATTTGTTTTGTTTCTTTCTTGTGTTCGGAATTTGAATTTGTAGTTCCTGTAATATTGCAGCCTCAGATGATCAAGAAGAAGAATTCATGTTAAGATATTTTTTTAAGTTTATAACTATTTGGTTTTTATATTACAGTAACGATTTGACTCTATAGAAGTGCTTTTAAATGACTTACGCTAACTTACATAACTTACCTACCTACTTATCATTGAAAATAGTTATTTCTCGAAAAATAAGATAAAAGTGTCATTTTCAACATTACCGTACTAAATAACAGAAACTATCTACAATTTGGTAATTTACAAACTATAGCGTGACCTACACCATTATCACAACCTTTCTTTCGGGTTAAGGTAAAAAAAACATGCAGGGTTAGCCTTGAACCAACAATTATGTAATGATCTGTTTCTCAGGAATTCTCTTATAAAAAGTTGGCTTTGGGTTGTTAGATCCGATGTTTTTTCATCTGATTTGGATAAGTTCCTTCCAACAACGGTTGCTTCAACAGTTTTAGGCATAGGTCCTGTTTCTCACTTGTGTAAATAATACCTAGCATGCCTAAGCATGAAGTTAAAGACAGTTCAGCGAATCATTGTGCTGCATTCCATCCTCAAATTTAGGTGTGAAACTGACTGACACAATAGCAAAATTGTTGAAACATGTTATGTTGCATAGGTAGAATTAAATAGGTTTTTAATAAATAAGTTTTAAATATAAAACAGTTTATTTTGAGTATTATAGCTCAGCATCATAGTTAGTACCTACATTATTTTCTTATTTTACTATATTTCTTAGATACTCTTTAAAAAACTCAATCAATAGTCTGACATCATCTAATTAAGTATTTCAAGAATGTTGGCTCGAGCCAAACCTGTAACCGCACTTGTCTAGGCACTAAAAAACTCAATAAAACCATTACGAAAAATAACCCCGAAGCCATTCTGTAACTGGCAATTTTCATATCTATAAAATATTGTTACGAGTCCTTAAAAAGTTTATTATTAGCGTTCAAAAACAGATACACGATCAAGATTTCTAGGCAGAAAGTCGACGGGGCGAACGCGGCCCGTGCCAGGCCTGCGGCGAAACTTTGATGACCAACTTTTTGTAATGCCTTCAAAAAAAGACGGCCGACCATAGACAGCCTCCTTACGACTTTCGCGCGTACAATCAAAGTTGAAATTCGAACGAGCTCTCGACGCTTTTTACTTTTTTTTTCAATGATGTTTTCGGTCCAGACAACGCATGTTTTATGCCTCATTGTAGAACGTATATTACTGGGCAGAGTTATGATTACACCGGCATTACTCGTCCGTAATGTATTTTAGGTGGAATTTAGACGCTTTTTTCATTATTGATAGTGGGTTTGAATAATTATTGTAGGTGCGGTTTCGACACTTGACCGTTCAAGATAAAATCGACTTAAAAATAAACTC
This sequence comes from Plutella xylostella, assembly GCF_932276165.1. Taxonomy (NCBI): domain Eukaryota; kingdom Metazoa; phylum Arthropoda; class Insecta; order Lepidoptera; family Plutellidae; genus Plutella; species Plutella xylostella. The sequence goes on along the minus strand of NC_064000.1, from coordinate 5,752,798 downwards.
TGGTATTACTTTCAGTTATTTCCACCAATAGGTGGGTACAAAACATAGTTATGTATACATAGATTACATAGGTAGCAACTTCTCACTTTAAACTAACTCTTTATAAAAACATGTCGTTAAACTCTTAAATTCATATTTACTAAAATATTTTTTAATGGATGTAGGTATGTGTGTTGTCTATGGTGTTCCGTCTACGCCGCGTACGGCCAAAGACTAATATTAGTCTATGGTACGGCATTCTTGTCTGTGATTCATTCACCTCCACATTTGACGGGATAATTTCCGCCCAATCAATCCCCGACATGTAGACAACTATGAACGAACGTACCTGTATCTACTGTGTATGAAGTCCGAATTACACCTGCAGCTGCTACACGGTATTGCTATCGACGACGTCCATTGCGGGCACAGAAATCTTAATATTATTAATATATTATTAAGATTTATGTGATTGCAGGTTATCTATGATAGATCCAAAAGTAATGTAAAATTAATATCTATTATAACAATCCTAGAAATGTACGTCAATTGAACTATCGCACTAAACAGAAAGATGTTGAGTGAATTTTCCTATATATGGAGCGAAATTTAAGCTAAATTCGTACGTTCACCAAATTTAAATTAAATACTAACCCAGTAGGTACATAGACCTACCACCATAGAACGACAAGTACAGTACTTCTAGTTCTCGTTATTCTATGCTACCACGAACAATTTGAAATCCTATCGATTACAGTAGACCACAACGTTAATCACCAATTACAGTCTTGCTGAAGAATGCTCCGGAGTAGAATTACATTTTCATACTAATTATCGAATAGTGAATTGACTAACTAACTTGAATTCGAAATCATTTGTAATTATAGATATAGAACAATACAGGCACGGACGTCATGAGTTCTCCTTTCTTACTCGATGCTTGTAACAAATCATATACCAACAAATATCTAGGAATAAGTAAGTAAATAAGCGTAGAATAGAAGTAAGTAAGCAGGTAGATAGAGTATCCGAGTAATCATTAATCATTTCTATAACGGGTTTATGTTTATGCATCACTAAGTAAGTGTTTTGTTTTGTTCTAGGTAAGCTGTGAGAAGAGATTTACGTAGTTTAGTGATATAATAATTACAAAATCATAGTAAAGATGACTTTCCGTTGTGTGCCTACATTTCAAACCGTGTCCAACGACAGCAGCGCCACCTGGGTAAGTTTTAACGAAACTATTATTTTTACTCTCAACATTTGAAGAAACGAAAATACTACTCCGAAAATAAATAATAATCAAAATACCTAAAAAATATATATTTCCTTTCAGTATTTTAAATAATAAAAAAACGTAACAGCGCCCTCTTTAATTCGTCAGAAAAGCATGTAGGCTCCCGGATGCTGCTGCTGTAAGTATTAATTCGGCTACTCGACAATAGGTGGCGATGTAAATGTACTGATATTTATTCTTACATGGTTCTTACACAGATGTCGCTAGTAGTATGTAGTAAACTGTACTTGACAATGGCAGTAAAGAAAAGTACCTACTCTTGGTTATACATATATGTTATTGTTAATATATAATTAAAACAAATACAGACTTTAAAAAGACGTCATATTTGGACGTGTATATTATTAACACTGGTATTCATACATATCATTACATACGTAATATACAGCCAGTTGGACTCACTACTAAAAGTATTTTCTACGTGTCAAAATTCATTGCAAAATTAAACCTGCTTGTCCAACGGAATAGGGCTTTAACACTTCAAGTGTCTATTGACATGTCGATGACCCACTAGTGACCCGCCTGAGTGACACCCGCCCACAGTGCGTTGAGACACCTCAAGTGGGAAGCCGAAATTTATACTACAATAGCCTATAGACTTACTGCCGGTTTCACACCTGGGGGTCACTCTCTAAATCAACGATCGGAGAAACAAGAATTGTCACTAAATCGGTACACTTAATACAACGAGAGAGAGCCGTGGTTAGCGCAGCGCTCCGAATCTTCGGAAAAACATAACTGCAGTGCTAATCACGACTCTATCTCGTTGTATAAAGCGTGCGGATTGCGTGACCATTCCCGTTCGTTCATTCATCAATAGACTTTAGTGAGTGACACTCCTGACAACGCGTAAAGTAAGTAGAAAATTAGTTTAATGTAGCGTTATGCGTTATAGTTATTAAGCAGGATTAAGTTCTTGTTAATTTAGATTTGGTGCAATAAGAAACTGGGCAAGACACCTACTTGATTATGGTAGCGGTAGCTGAGTTGAGGTGAAATTGAGATGTTATTTGTTTTAAAAAGGTTAGTAAAATGGTGTGGTATGGAACTGTATGTGTAGGCGAGCTTAGCTTGTTAAAACCAATAAAATAAATAGTAAATTTTATTTTGAGTTTATTGGTTGTTAGGTTAGGTACTTAGGTATTTATGCTCCAATCACTGTTAACTAAACAAATATACAACACTTTTTTATGTAAGTACCTATAAAATTAAAATCATACTATACTTAATAAAAAATTCTATTACTTAACATTTTAATATCTTAACATAATAATAAATTTTATTTACACACCATAAAATAAAATTTAATTTAAATAACATAAATGCACAAATGGCGGGCTTATCGCCAAAAGCGATCTCTTCCATACAACAGTTTTAGAATGAAGCATTTTGTAAGTGCGTTCGCACGTTGATGTCTTTTCCTCTAGCGCCGGCCATGTTCGTAGCGCTACGAGATGCTACGAACTAACACTTGCTTCAAACAATAGTCGATGATGTCAATTTAATTAACACTTAACTTCCAACAGATCAATTTTTTTAATTTATGTATTTGACATTAAATTAAAGATTACTCTATTTCGTTTTTAATTAATAAATTAGTTTTCTACTTTTTTAGTCTGCTTAATTCAAACGTGTGTTTTTGTTTACTTGTAGAAAAAATACTATTTTATTATATGTTATTTAATTAAGCTATGTTAGTCATTGATTTTTTTATATAATTACAATGGTTTGCCAATAAGGTTTCAAAATTACGGTTTCGGTCACAAAAACTTGCTTTGACTTAATACTATTCCTACCTCCTGCGTCACAAGAGCCACTTTCATTAGACCAATTACTCTTGAGAGTCTTGAGCTGTCACCCACTATACTAAGCATGATAGTACCTTATTTCTGGCAAAGTACAAAGTACATAACTCTAGAAGATTTAACCCTAAACTTTCTAATTAACTAGAGAAGCCGGTGGTAAGATATCTGATAGCAATGGCCATATTAATGATATGCCCGAACAATCGTCTTTGGACCACGCCGCTTGACCGTGCAGTGTGTGTGCATACTATGATGATTAAATAGATGGATAAAAGAAGTAGCTTTAGTCCAAGTTTCACCATACTCTGTTAGATGATAACAAGGGGTTAGTTGTTGATTTTTGAGACATTTGTCGAAATTTAATATAGATGGCGTGTAATTGATGACATTACAATGTAACAGGGATGTTAATGATCTAACAGACTATGGTGAAACTAGGCATAAAGAAAACAATGTTTCTGTTCACGTCTCTAGAATAGAATAGAATAGAACCACGACTCTATCTTGTTCATACCAATTGCATGTATGCAGCTTTTGATCCTTTGTTTTTTATAAAGCCTTCCATATGTAGGAATGCATACGTTACTATTATTTAAGAAATAATTTAAATCAAATTCCATAAATGAATAATGGCAGAACTAATTACACGAAAAGTCGCGACATGCGTACGAGCATATGTAGCAAAAATCAATCATGCACGCACACATACACACCGCGTAATCACAACTCTGATTACACCCACACAAGCAGTGTGGATGTGAAAGGAACAACTGATATAGATTTTCGGCGAAGTGCGAGTAAGAAGCTGGTTTGAGGAAGTAAATGTGCGCTTTAAAGATTAATAATTGGTTTCAAAGTATCGTAATTAAAATTGATAGAATTTTAATATATTTCTTACTGTACAAGATATTATTATTTACAACAACGTTCAGCTTTTAACATTCATCTTTCGGCATCATTATAATTCCATAAGTTTCGAACCTTGTAACTTTTTCATGAACTACCAACGTATGTATTTGTAAATCGCATTAACCTACTGTAACTGATCATAGTAAAAATCTATTTCATTTAACGTCAAACAAGAAAAACAATTTTAAAGTCAAATAAGAAGATTACGTTGTTTTTAGTTCCTACTTCTTTTTAAGTACTGTTTTTTCAAATAAGTATGGGGGGTTTTATCTGCAAGTTGTCAATGGTCTACACATTCCCCGTGTTTATCGCGGCAGGCTGGGCCGGAGGCTGCGCGCGCACTCCACGTGATAGCCCCCAGCGCCCACACGTGGCGAACGCGGGAAGATACTACTTTTAAATTAAGAACGCTACTTTTTTAAACGCCGAACTTCTTCGTGGCCAGGATTTTTCGCGTGACATTTTCATTGCGCGTTTTGCGATAGTGTGTGTGTAGCTTTATAATTTTGTGATTTGCTTGTGTTTTGTAAAAAGTGATGGGAACAGTATTTATTAGCATAAAAAAATAAAGTGTACCTACAGGTTTCAAGTTCTTCATTACGTTTATTATCATGGGTGATCATCTGCAACCAATAACGGGGTAATTCAACAATAACATACTTAGCGCTAGAGCGGGACAAAAGACCTGGCGAAAGAGAGACAGAGAGCGCCAATCATCGATCTAAAGAAAATAGAATTCTCATACGGAATTGTAATAGCTGAACAATAATCTTGTAAAAGTTCACGATACTTGCCCAACGGTGACCGCAACAATGCTCCCCGACCAGCCGGCCATGAGCCGCGCCTGATTGAGCATCATTATGAAACCAACGATGATTGTAGAGGTCTCATTAAACTGGCCAGCAAGATCGGTCATCTCAAGTTGATAGATAATGATCTGGCGATGATTTACGCTACGTTAAACCGACAATGGCATTAGATAACCCCCGTCGGTCTCTCATACAATATGACCAATTAGGTGCCGCTTAGACTTTCGCCAGAATGACTAGAATCAACGACGATCTCAGGGACATGACTGAGCAACAACATCTGACAGTAGAAGATATTTTGAATCAAAATTTTGAAGCGAAAAAGATGGAAGTTACGAAATTTTCGGCAGTAGATACTTACATGGATGAAGATACACACGATATACTTAAACTCAATAACAATAATAACATAAACTATTTGGATAAAGCACCTGAAACGCAATCCCTTAAAAGGAAACTAACGAAAACAACTGAAGTGACTCAAAGTGATTTGGCTATTGACAAGACGCTTCCAACAGAAATAAATATAAGCATAGGCAGAGGCCCAAACAAAACAATAAGGTTGGAACTGAGACAACCGACTGCTGAAAACGGATTTAAAAACGGAGAAGAACTTTCCGATTTGTCTATGGAAAGTAGTGAAATTAACTATAACAATAATGTCATAAAAGATGATGAAACGGAGCACAGTGAAAAACAAATGAATGACGATGTGACAGTTCAAAACGGTGACGAATACGGCGTGGCAGACCTCGAAGACACTGCTGATGTAAGTGTTCCATAGCTTTATTAGTAATTATTAGCAGTTACAGATCAGAAGAAACCAGATTTATTGAAATATTATGGTTATTAACCATCACACTGTAAAATATTTTTTTTACATTCTGACGTTTTTATGTTTGACTGACTTATTTTTCTTTTTTATTAATAGGAAATTATTAAAAAAAACATTCATTAGATATAGTACCTATACTGATGCATTATTGTCGTAAATATAGCAAACAGCCCTATGACGTTTACTTGACAGATGCATATGCTTATGCCTGGGGAATTAAGTTCATTTTGCCTTCAAAACCAACAAATGGCCCATACAATGTATGGATTTGACAGCTGTCAAAGAGTTCCTGCTATATTTTACAAAGTGTACTTTATGTATAGGTAAAATAAACACATATCACTCCAAAACTCTTAGTGAACACGTCTCACGCCCGATGTGTAGTATCATTTCCACCCGGATGCATTCAAAGATAACATTTTGATAGAGCAAGTGCAACGCAATAGCTTTCTGATTGTAAGACCTCCAATGAAGAATAAGAAGTGACGTAACTTCTAAATATGTAGGTACTTAAATTATGAACTATTTATACAATATACCAATTAATCAATGATTTTTTTTTTATGTAGCCGATTCAGTGTCCCACTGCTGGGCAATGATTAACTTAGATTAAACTTTCCATTCTTTATTCAGGTTTATATATAATGAGAAGTTTAAATATAGGTACCTTATCCACTTATATTATATTTTACACTAAACTACCTATATATTTTACAATTAAAAAAATAATAATATAGTGTTATAGTATAGTACTCAGAAAGGGGATCACTCAGGGGGTGAACCAATTCTGTTCCTCTATCATCCCTCTTTTCGGCTTACTATACCGCTTTACAACACCCTGTATAAAATATAATAATAAAATATAGTGGTCATGTCACCAGTGGCCGAGAGGCTCAAAGGTTGCCGCAAGTAGGTTGCATGTCGAGGAAAGTGCAAGGAATTCGGGGTTCCCCGGGCCTCTTTGGAAACGGTCTCAAACTGGGACTTCCTGGGATTGGAACTATAAGACTGGGGGGCAACTTTAGCTTACGAAAAGCTAACCCCCAAATTCATAGAACTTTTTGACACTTTACAATAGGTTAAAAATTTACATATTGATATACGAATTTCAACTTTTTGAATGACGTAAAGAGTCAAAACTCATGTGTTTCAAAGTAAATTTTAACCTTGTAGTAAATTTACGAGTACAATATGGTCTATGAATTTGATGGTTAACCTACAGCTGCTTGCTGTGATGGCCACGACTTTATTAGATATACTAGCTGTTCCCGCGCGCTTCGCTTCGCCTTAAAAGTTTTCCCGTGGGAATTCCGGGATAAAAAGTAGTCTATGTTCTTTCCCAGGGTCTAGACCGTATGTATACCAAATTTCATTCAAATCCGTTCAGTAGTTTTGGCGTGAAAGAGTAACAGACAGACAGACAGACAGACAGACAGACAGACACAGTTACTTTCGCATTTATAATATTAGTTAGGATTTAGGGCCGTCTCCACAGTAGAGGAGGATACTATGGTACTAAATTATAATATATTGTACAAAATTTAGTACAGTTCTAATTGTTAAAATTTGTAACTGATTGCAAATTGCCATTACAAATGAAGTATAATAAATTAACTTTAATTGAATGGTGTGTTCATTAAAAACTAGTAAACTAATTAAAAATGCTGCATAAACTTCGACTAATTTGTTATTAGACATTCTTAATTTATAGGCGACATATTTAATAAATAGAAATAATATATCATATAATACCTGTGTATTGTAAGTTAAGAAATAATTTTACACCATCTGTGTGTTACGCAATCTTACTTGACAATTAAATATATTATCTATTTACGCGTATTTATTCTTAATTTTTATTATTTTATTATTTATGTATCTATTACTTAAGTGCCTCCTAACAATACTGAAACAAACTCTACATACGGAACCCTTTTAAATTAATACTGGTTCGCGCTTATCCGACATTTTTGCACACCTGTCTTTTGGAAACTTTTCCTTTCCGATAAGTACTCTTTTATTTCGCGCCATCATTCCCAGTTTATAAAGATAAAGAAAATAAATAGTTTATTAGTGGTCAGACAAATTTATCTTATATTTGTCAACTGATTTTTAGTAAGTTTCTTCAGCGGGAATCGATCCCGGGACCTTTGGCATAGTAGTCAGTGTCACTAACCAATACAACATTCGGTCGTCAATTAATTACCTCTATGTAAGACAGGATATGTAGTTGTAAATATATGTATTTGAATGTAATGTGTATAATGACTTATGTAACCGGATCATAAATTTTGTTAAGAGTTAGACGTAGAATACGCTAGTGATAAACTAGAAATTAATCAACTTTTTACCATCATGTAAACACATACGCTGTTACGCATACTAGGTGATGCAATTAACCCATTGGATAAATTCAGTTGTTATTGAGATAAAATATTCGGTCCTCACACGCACGAGTGGATTGTGCGAATTGAAGCGACGATCCGCAGTACTGAGATTTTAACAAATGCACTCGAGCAATTACGACCTTAGGCGGGTAACCGGTAGTGGTTGGGTGAGGAAGGCCGAGGACCGAGTGTTGTGGCGCTCCTTGGGAGAGGCCTATGTCCAGCAGTGGATGATTATTGGCTGATGATGATGATGACTCGAGCAATGAAAAAGTTTCTCACACAAAACGGCAATACGAAATTTCCCCAATTTTTTAATAACATTTAATTCATAATTTGATAAAAAAAAAATTGCTTTTTAGTTGGTTATATTCAGATGCGCTGTTAAATATACTTCAATATTTTTGAGACGGTGCCATTGTGCTAGTCATTTCCGTTTAGGAGTAATTTGGTGCTATTAGTCGTGAGTGTATAAACTTAATAATTATGAATGTGACATAAACAGACAATAAAAATATGTACCTAATTCTCTTGGTAACATATTGAATTACTGAATTTACTTTATAACAACGTCGTTTAGTTATTATTTTTTTCTAAAAACTTTAATTGTTTAATTGTAAAGACGATAAAAATCCCAAAAATAAGACAAAGACATCGGATCGCAAACCGAAACGTCGAACTTGCGTTCGCGCCTAAATGACCGTCAGTGGCTGTCAAAATTGGGTGCGTTCGAGAAAGTTGTTCTCAACTTGTATCATACGTACATGCGGGCGTCGGAGGACATGTCATTTGATTGCTCAACCTCCGAATAAGTGATCTGATAACTGGCACACTTGCGGTTTTAGGTTTTAGTTTCGGACGCCTATTCGAGTTTGAATGAGGAATATCCGGTAATCTTGCCGAGGTTTTGGTATTTAATATAATTGACTAATAATTTTAATTACCATAGACGAAAATATAGTTAAGACCCCCATTCATAAAAAAGTTCTTGGACGCTTTTGCTATTGAACTGTTTTGTCACTCTATGTAAATATCAAGTACTTATTGAAATCAACTATCAACTGCTAGTTAACTTGGTTTATATCCCAGTAAATAGAAAACAAGGTTAATTTCGTTAATTCCCATAAAAACGTGTCCTATAACAACCTAAGATGGCGATACAATAGCCCATTGACACAACTTAATTAAGTAAGTAATAGTAATTATCAAGGGCGGGCCCAGGTAAGGGCAGGGGGGGGCAGCTGCCCCCCCCTAGAAGATAAAATAAACGTTAATTTTCCTGCCAAGTCGGAATTAAAAACGTGTTATCTACTCTTACCTACCTACCTATTTTGTTTTGTATCTTAATCAAACTAATTCAGGTCAACTGGGGTTACGTTGTATTTTTAGATCACTAAAAGTTTTCGGAATAATGGGAGCAAAGGTATGAAATTTTTTATGTAAAAGTGACTTTAAGAAACTAACGACTATTGAACAACTATTTCTTAGCAAATTTAAAGCATTGATTTCTTAAAAAAATCGTAATTTTGAACGCATTTTCCAGGTTTGAGGCAAATGTGTTTTTAGTATGTAACTATTCAATAGGTAAGCTTTCCGTGAAATAATTATAAACAAACAAAAAACCCGACTGCACGCTAAAAAGATGAAAACAAGCCCCAATGTATAGTAAATGTAATGTAATGTAAATGGAAAGTATCGCAGGCAAAATCTATCAAGCCTAGGCTACAAGTACAAGTTTAGACTACAGGAGGGAACAAAGAAACAGACATACATACATACAAACATACAATCGAAAAACATTACCCTCCTCCTTCGGCAGTCGAGTAAAAAATAAGAGACTTTAATAGTATGGCAGTTAATTTAGCCAAAATAAACTATTGACGAATTCACAGATGATTTAGTAGAAATCAGGAAAATGCGTCTAATTTTCATGGACGCATTTACTCCATGATAAATTCTAATAACATTTTTATGAAAAAAGAACTACCTAAGTACTCCTGTAAAGTGAGTAAGAATGTAGATTTAATAGTGGTGAGTGACAGTTGTGAATAAAATAAAGTAACATCCATACATCCTCTCATGGTTCTACCTTTTTTGGCCTAAGATTTATTTGCCTTATCTCGTATTGCATTGGTCAAAGTCTCGTTTCGCTGAAAATCGTATGTCATAAATCTCGTTTAGTAAAAAGTTATTTCGCATAATCTTGTTTAGCCTAATAATGGTATGGTCAAATCTTAAATAGCCTAATAATGCTATGGCATTATGTTATACAAAGTAATCATATTCGTTTTCCTACATAGCGCCAATTGGTGCCTTGCATTGTTTACGCTATGTGGGAAACGCTCCGCTCCGCTTCGCTGCGCTCCGCTTTGCTTTTGACGAACATGTGCACCTAACACGCTCCTCCTCGCTTTGCTCGTCGTCGCACCTATCTTTAGGTTTCGATCCCATGGGGTTTAATGGCTTTTGTAATATAATTATAATGGTCATTCACTTTCGATATTTTGATAATTCAATGATGTAAGAGAAAAATATCGCAATGTGTACATTTACTGCATAATATATTATTTATTAAGATAATATTAATAGAAACAAGATAATACCTATACGAAAACTAATTTGAGCAAACAAGACTTAGGTGATTTAAGATTGTGCCAAAAGAGTTTTAGGCGAAACGAGACTTATGCCACATAAGTCTTGATGAAGTGATGATTCGGCCAAAAAAGTTTAGACCATACGAGTTATGCAAAACGAGTTTTGGGCAATAAAGTTTATGCGAGATGAGGGGAACCCTCCTCTCATTTATATTCTTTAGAAAAATAGTAAGATTGGATCAAATACGGGTATTAAACTTAGATATCAATTAAAATATGTGCATAGCAAAACCCATACTCTTCAATAAGTTTAGTGTTCATAAATATTAAAAATCCTTATCGAGCTGGTTTCAGTGATCGTAACGGATCACTAAGGTTAACACATGGCACGGTCAGCCTGGGATGGATGACCGATTTCAAATGGTTCTATTCTGGACGCTTCCGTGCTTTGGATGGAACGTTAAGCCGTGGGTCCCGGTTGCTGCTTCGGCAGCAGTTGTTAAGCCTAGTCAGAGGCCTTCGGGCAGTTTGAAAAAATCAAGCAGTCGGGTTGTACACTTACACTTACCCGACAACTTTAGTGCATTGTACTCAATAAAAAACGGCGATACAAATTTACAGCGAAAAGCGGGTGACTACAGTCGTGAGCATAATTATGTATGTATTAAAAGGTTGACGATTTCTGTTTTGAGGCAATGCGTTGCAACAATCGCAATAGCCCCATTACGCCTAACGCATTTACCTCAAGACTTTTATCAAACATAAAAAATTAACATCATTAATTCATCAAATGAAGCTATTTCATTGAAAATTTGTGTCTATATAAGTAGCCCAATGACTATTGTTTAGAATACCTACTGAATAAAATCAATTGATAAAGAAAACTTTAGATTCACATTTTCAATCACCTGTCACAGTACCAAACTTTCAAAAAAATGTGCAAATCACAAAATGACTGAATACTTGGATAATATTATGTTGACTACAACACCATCTGTCTGCAGTTCATGAAAAGTATTTAGTTTAAGCCACCGTAACTAGATGGCATTTTTCAATATTGATAAAGCCGTTTTCAAATAGGATCGAAAAGATTAATTTGGCCTGTAGACGCAATTGGCCTAGTTGACCTTAATAAAAGACAATTTTCATGATTTTTGTTTCAATATACCCGATCGACCATCATCTCAAGAGCTGCCCCCCCCTAGCTGAAATCCTGGGTACGCCCTTGGTAATTATTAAGGCATTTTTCAAGAGTGCGTAGTGCGTACCTACACGGAATTTAAATTATCGAGCCTTAACCGATCTCTCCATTGTTTTACCTGAAGTTTCAAGTTTAAATTAAGGTTAACGTAAATAATGTCTTCATAAACCTCATTTGGAAATTAAGTAGGTAATTTATAATTTACAGGCTCTTCATTGTAAATAGCTTCTTTGGTAAAAAGCTTTTCGAAATACGAATTCAGTAGATTGGAATCCTATAACCACTATATCAAAAGAAATAAGTGTACAATTAAAATACGAAAATCTTCAGGCAGATACTCATAAAGTAGATTTTCGTCACATCTAGCCCTAATATCGATTTATTACGTCTGAAATACATTATTTTCCATTTTGCAGTTCTATCATGCATTAAAATATTCATTATAATCGTAACACAGTGCCACTTCAGAAAATGAATGGCCACATTCGATTTCGGGACGTAATTAGCGAAATAAAACGCATTTCCGGCCGAACGCCTGCCCCCCGCCATCTCGCCTCGGGCTGTGCCACCAATAGGAGCGCGTTCTTTATTTGAAAATTCGAATTAGACGCATGTTGTGTAGAACTTTTTTATTCTTTTTTGTTACATTTTCAATTACTTCTTTTTTCAATAAAGCCAGTCTTTTAAAACTTATTGGGTTTGTTTTATGAAATAAATTTGTAAAGTAGTGAACCGAAGCATTAAATAATTAATTCATTTTGGTACCTACTTCAAGATTTTTTTTCACAAAACAACGTACGACGTAACTTGGTTCATCTAAATTTAAGATCAAGCTGAACAACTCAGAGTTACATCTCAACTGCCGTACCTACCTAGCTATGGATCTAGATTTCTTAGTCGCATGACAGATACAAATAACCTATTGTAAAATACATAGTAGGTACTGTAGTAGTTAAGAGAAGTTTATATTATGTACTCATATAAAAACCAAAATGTCCCTATCCCCTTTTGCCATTTACCCTTTCTATATAGACGTATAAAATATAAAACATTGGGCATCTCAACTCAACGAACCTCCATATATTCTCTTTCATCAGATTATTTCGTCTCTTCAAAGCCTGAGGCAAAAGTTCAGGCAGGGGTGCCAACACAACGGAAATAAAGAGAAATAGGCAGATTAGAAATTGTAAATCAGTCGAAGGGTTCTACTATAGTTGCTTCAGATTGTAACACAGTATAGGTACTTCTACATACAAATTGTGTATAGACAATTTGATCGCACGTAACGTTAAAAAAACCTACGAAACTGTGGATACTTTTTATAATAATCGTAGGTATCTAAACTTTAATAGGCTAGTTTCTTTCAGCCAGCAGATATATAAGCGCTTACGCCCCGTGCTAAGCCTTCTGTTCCTGATAAAAAGTCGATGCACACTGCGGCATTCAGTGACTAATGCTAACCTGACTAGACAATTGACATTCCTTTCACCACGATGACAGACTTTAGTCTAGATCTATTTTTTTACTTGCACTTTAATAAGAAGTTAGCATTCAGAAATATTCTAGTCCTTACGGCTATAAACTAACCCCCTTATTCATAAAAAAGTTACTGAACTGTTTTGTCACTCTCTGTCAAAGAACAAATTGTTCTCTGTCAGAGAGTGACAAAATAGTTCAATTGCTAAAGCGTCCAGTAACTTTTTTATGAATAAGATGGTAAACCTATCCCTAAGGGCTTCGATCCAGCGAGCTGCAGGGCATCCTACTCGTATGTGTGAGCTAATAATTATTTATTCGCACTCTTGAACGTAACGCCTGAATAGATTATGCGAATGTATTTCTATATACAATGTGTACTGCCCGAAGATCAAGCTAGATAGAGTTAGTACAAATTTCCACTATTTTTACAGGTTAATTTTAGTACTGAAATTTCTGTTGCCGATGCGACCAAAATATTATGTTAAATTATGTAAAATATTATGGACTTAATTTTGTCATGAACTCTGAAATGGTGAAAAAAGGGGATCCGTTCTCCGGACACTTGTTTTTTTTTCTTGATTTTACATTTCATCTTATAATGGCTCCTAGTTTCAAACAGCCTTCAGGAGTAACAGGACGTTGACTGTCCTACCCTGTAGCCTGTAGGTACATCTATTCTATTTTATGTTAATATAGGTAAAGGTACATGTAGGTACATAATGACTAGTTCTAATGCTAGCTACAATGCTGTGTACAGTCGCGTTCATAACTCATGCTCGGCTCGGTGATCGCCAATCGCCGCGCCTGGGCGACGTGCGTGCAATTAATGTAGCCGCGGGGTGGGGCGGAGCGGCACTACCGACACTCGAGCTGTTGTCACAAAGTCGACAAGTCAAAGGTTTTTGATATAAATAAGTATACTCTCGAGCAGTGAAACTTACAAAATTTCAACACCAAATTAGCCCATTTAAAAACAAAAACGCTTACTTTGCAATAGCAACGCAGCCATACCTATTTTCTGTATGGAGTTTGACACTTTGATGCTTTGCTACACTTTGCTACGGAAATTTGGGCTTCTCGTTTTAAAACGATAGCCAAAGGTACCTCTGAATACTACTCTTTCTGAGAAAATTGATTTGCCTTTTCAGACTATACGACCCGATTTCCGTGTAGCCGTCACCAGGTATCTGGTGGCGAAGTTTGGTATGGCCTCAATATGTACCGTACGTGAGTACCATCTACACTTAGGCACTGTAACTGCATACGTAACCTTCTTCTCAACATTTCTTCTCCTTTTAACGATATCAACTATTAACTCAACTCAATGTTTACCCTAAAGGCTAATAGTGCCGCAGCTTGTGCAAATAAACCGCTCTGAATACCCCAGGGGCGGCGCGGCCCGCCCTCTGGCAGTCGCCCGCGAGACCCAACCGCCGCCGGTCGATTTCCGAACGAAACGCCGAACTTCTGGCTGAAAACATTCATTGTCGTTGCCGAAAAAAAAGTATAAGTTTGCACTGAGCGCGCGAGGTTATTGTGCTGAGGTTTTAACCCTACAAACGGGCGGTGGGTTAGGAAGACGTGTAGGTGTGTGTGGTATGGAGGGTTTGGTATAGATATAAATCGAATGGAGAAATTGTAATGCGTTTTGTTTCTTTTAGTCATTGTAATGAAAGTAAATTTAATAACGTATACGTACATATCCAATATGTTTCAGGAAAATGACTTCAGTCTATACTGTATGTTGTACTGTATTATTCTTATAGCAAGTTATTTTACAACTGTAGAAGGTTGAGAAAAGTTCGTCAAGAAATAAAAAGTTCGGACGGTTATCATTATCCGTAAAAAAGAAAGGTCGATTCAAATTATTTCATGTAAAGTATGTCTAGCTGTATAGTCTGACTAATCAAAAAAAATTATACCTATCAATGTTTGCCTTATAACGTTAGTTCATAAATCATTGCAGTCATTCTGAACAACTTACCTAACTATAATTTTCGGAAGACACTGTATAGCCGCCGCCGTCGGGACATTGTAGTAATGTAGTCTAAATACTACGTCATACGTCGACATAAATACTAAGTACCTATTACATAGTCATACATTTACATACGCCTATCTCCCAGAGGGGTAGGCAGAGACTATTATATAGATCTCCACGTGCCACGATGCTGACATAAGTCGGTACCTGCCTACTTTTTTTAGGTACGGTGGCCTGCGCCTAAAAGTATACAGGCGGAGTTTTTAAAATAGCGATCTTAAGTTCACATGCTGCTCAAGCACATCCACATAAACACCACTGCTACACACATCACACACAACACGTCCCCAGATTTATAACAGATGTAGCTGGTCCCTTCATAATCAGGGATTTATTTTAAAAACTCCGCCTGTATACTTTTAGGCGCAGGCCACCGTACTTATATAAGTAGTTTTAAAAACTTTTTACATATGTAAAATATGCACATACTTCATACCAGCATTGCAGCTATTACTCAGTTGATAAATAACTAACTGTACCGAAACTAATAATTTAGATTTAGATGCTTGTTACAGTCGCTTTTTATGTCGGTAACAATGAGCGCGTTAATTTACCATAGAGAATCGATTTATACGCCAGTAGTGATGCGTTGACGTTTTATCGACATCGGTGAAAATGGGGGAGGGGGTAATTCTAAAAGATAAGAGAATAATTGGAACTGTATGTCCCATAGATTTGTACAAAGCATAATAATGGTTACCTAAGAATCAAAACAATAATCTCACATTTCTAGGCATATGATACAAAATTTGTTTCGGAGCGCTGCTGCGAGACTATAGCTCTCGATCGATTGTTTGTCGTTAAATATACATATACATATAAATATACAATATGTATAAAATAACCCTCTGGCTATGTGTTAGTGTTGATAACTATACCTGCCTGCTTGGTTGTAAGTTTTAGCACATCTAGAAATGGGACGAGCTCAGTAGGAGAGTTTAGAACTTGCGGATATAAATAAAAAAAAATCGAAGTAAATTGACAATTAACTGACCCCCATTACTTTAGGTTAAAATCTCTCAAATAACATTTAAAAGCTACATTAATTAATAAAATATCGATTACAGCCCAACACTAACTGAAAAAAAATCCGGTAGTCCGTTTCCATTGGGTCATCGGCGAGCAATTTAAAAAGTAATCACTAGAGGTCTGTACCCGGAATCAACCGCCTTATACGGGCCCACTGATTGTCGACGGACGAAGCATTTACATATCGCAGCTCGTATAGCTTTCACCGAAGCGAACGAACACGAAAAAGTTTGTTAGTAAAAATTAAAACCTCTTTTCATTAGCGTAGGAGTGCAACCTTTTTGCGCGTAAATAGTTTTTACGCTTGTTTGAGGAACTTTTTGATGCAACGGAAGGAAATGTATAAGTTATAGTGAATGTAAGTGAAATAGTTAAGAGACTTTTTGGTGTTTTTTGGATAAAGTGAGCAATAAAAGTGGCGCTGGCGTACGTAGATTTGTCCAGCGTGATTGAGGTGCAGGTAAAGTATTGTTTATTATTATTATTTATTGACGTAGATTGTAAAAATCATATTACACACGAACGCTTTTAAATTTTCAATAGACCGACAGTGGTCACGTCAAAATCAAAATAAAAAATATACCTATATATTAAAAAAATAACCGAACGTAATTTTCACACCATTCTTTTTTTCTTAATTATTTATTGTTTCCCATATTTCAAATAAAGAACGACAGGACAGGAAATCGATTCAAACTCAGTTCCAGAACCAGTTATAATTCATTCACGCTTTTCATAAGATAGTTAATAATTGCTTCATAATTAACATAACAGCTAAATTAACTCCAAAAAAATCTGGCTCAAATAAAAGTATAAAACTGTCACAATAAAATGAAACGTAACGGTGGCTGTCTTAAACAACAATTTGAAAAAAATCGCGCGGCTGAATCTAAATCTGGTTTTTTAATTTCGTCTGTCATAAACGAATTTTTTCATCGATTGATTGCTTGGGATCGTTAAAATCGATTCTTTTTATTTTATCGATTCGGCGGCGGGTTAGAAGCGGCTAGTTAATGAGACATATATCATGTTACGATCGTTCTCTCATTCGGCTACCTATAAAGTTTTTAGTTGGCAGGCCATTATTCTGTTCGAACTGTCTAGGATACCAGTTAATTGGTTTATTGGGCACGCGTACTCGTACCTACCTACAAATACTTCTAAAATAAAGATTCTTCAATCTCCTTCAAGTAACTCCATAGCTCAATAGGTCTCGAGACGGACTTTCATAGCTGCACTTTTCACTAGGGTCACATTAGTTCCAAAGTGGTAGAGTTAAGTGCCATCCTTACCCTTGGCGAGGACTTGAACCTCGGGACTTCAAAGTTTAAGTTACCTACTCGTAGTATAGATAGTTTATCATTAGATTGTTAAAATGATTTTGACGTCCCTTACTTTTATCTAGTCTTTATTTTACAGAAAGTTGCGGTGCAAAACAAAGAGTCAATTCTCCTCTAAGACAGTCGCGATCAAATCGCAAATTGTAATTTTCCATGTAGAATTCATATAATATATACCTACGCGACGTTTTCAAGGATCCGTTAAAGGCATAGACTAAGTGCCAATTTCACCATTCTCTGTTAGAGCATACCCAGGGAGTAATGGTTAACTTTTCGTTTAAATTATAAATCAATCCCTGTCGGTTAGAAAACCGAGAATGGTGAAATTGGCTCTTAGTGCCAAATTCTCAATAGTCGGTTATCTAACCGACAGGGATTGATTTATAATTTAAACGTCATCTCCATATAAAATTCATTTCAGATGTGTCACAAATCAACCACTACTCCCTGGTTATGCTCTAACCGACTATGGAGAAATTGCCACTAATTCAGAAGGTTCCATTTCCATGGTTGCATGATGGTCGCAAAACTGTATTTGTGCCATCAGAATCTAAGCTCTGTCACGTATTATTGTTAATTGATGCAAGTCCGTATTGTGATCGGGACAACGTAATACACATTCCACTAGTGATCGATAGCCGTACGCCGCCATTACAGTATTTAGTAATGGAGTTTTTGACAGATCTTTATAAGTGCTTAGTTGTATGTTATTTGAAATGTGAGGCAATTGCGACATGTTGGTTGCTTGTACCTCTACATCTATTTATTTAAACACTTTATTGTATACACATACAATAAGTTATTGGAAAGAATATAGATATACCTAAGTAAACAGGATCTTGCAAAAGTAGTGTACCTATTTATACTAAGCCAAAAAGGGGTCACCCTGGTGGTCAATCTGAACAACTTTTCTTTTACGACTTTTGGAAATATGCAAAAAAATATGCTTCTCCATTTTTAGGTCCCTTGAAGTCCCTCTTATCCAGGTTTGATTGCATATGATTTTGTACTGAGTATAATAAGTTGATCAGATTAGAACACATTTGAAACACAAGTAGCTAATGGCCAGCACGTGCAGGTCGACACAGAATGCCGGATTATAAAAAAGAATTAGTTTAAAAAGTAATTAACATTCAGTAGCCAGCAGAGTGGGAGTACCCACACGAATATTTATCATTTGAGTACCCACGGTTCATAAGTAGCTATACATTTTTGTACCTTGCCAAACTATACTTTGTGCGGTATAGTATAGTGTCCGTGACGTCAGCATAATACACTCAAGAGCAATGAAATGCAATATTCAAGTACAGCGCATAATATTAACAACTATAAAGTGAATATTTTGATCAAAGTCAAATTTTAATGTTTAAATAAATTCGGAAAATTTGGTGTCGACATTTTGTAATTTGGTATTTTTTTATATCGGAGAGACTACGTAGGTACATAGTCGACAGGTGAACTGTCGATAACACTTTTAATTAAACAAGATTCACAACTTTATCTAGAAAATAAATTGTTACTAAGCATTGGGTAATTGATCCAATTCATTTAATATACATTCTTACATAATTTACGTTTCTCAAATGAACGCTGTGATCTATTTACCTACATTATGAATAAACTATTAATTGCTCTTTGATAATTTGAAAATCAAACATTATTCTTACTTGTTAAACTGGTGTGTTTAAGTAGGATGTATTTCGAATCAAATCGAGATAATAAACATGCATATAATTTAAACTTTATGGCAAAATTAAAAACATACTTACTGGCAATAAAACTGCTATTGCACTTTACCTGACGAAATTAGACTAAACGGAAAATACTATCTTAATGTCTGCAATATTGAAGGAAATTTAACAGTGCACATTATAACCAACAAATTTATAACAACGTTAATATTTTGATAAAATTCTCAATAATTTAATGTTTAAAAAATTGGGGTCATGAATGTCATAACTATGACAGTCTTAGGTAATCCGTAAGTAATAAACAGACCTTTAAAAAGTCACTCAGTTGATTAACAAAAACCAATGAAGTATAACGTTACAATTAACAAAAAGCTGCTCCTATGAATTGATTTAGTGTCCATAATAGTAATAGTTGATCTACGGGTAAATTGCTCCACATACATAATAATTACTTACGCGTGCTGGTACGGATAGAATGAGGAAAATAATTTGGTGTGACCAGCTTTTGACTAGCTAATCTTGGTAAAATTAAAAAGTATTTTTTTATCTATTAAATCAGAATTTGGATTCAAAACAAACATATACAGGGTGTTGCAAAAAGGGTATACTAAGCCGAAACCTACATGTGCAGCATGTTATAGGTATATCTAAGCCCGAAACTTAAATCAGAATTTGAAAATTCGCGATTTTTTTTTTCCATAGAAACTTTGTTGGTCACGTGACTTTTTACTATGGAAAAAAAAATTACCAATTTTGCAACACCCTACATATTACTTGAGTAAGAAACGTAATATAAAAAGTAGAGCTATAACATCTGAAATACAGGGAAAACTCTAACTCCATCAATTCTTTTTCCTACCTTCAGAATTAAAAGTTGACCTATTATTGTTAATTTAATATCATTTACCAATTAGTATTTTATGAATAAATATGATCATTATTTCTCTTTATCAGGCAACCCCAGTAAAAAGCGTAACTCGCGCCCGCAATCTTTAAAATTATCAGGAAGCCAACAGGTTCTCCCGAGATTGATAGAAAAAAAATAACTATCAAACTGCACGGCCAGTATTATAATGATCGACATTTGATAGGCAACGCACTTACTTTTATAAGTTTAAATTAAGAACCTTCCTAGACGTAGTAGGGCTGTCAGATGAAAACATTTTTAAAAGTTTGACGGTACCTGTTTATCTGGAAGAACGAGAGAGAATGCTTTAAGCATTAAATTTGCCTATGTAAACATTTATTTATATAATAATGACCGACTGAATCAAGAACTATGATTAAATTATTTCTACTAAGACAAACTTGAAAATATTCAGTCTATGTATGTGCACACATTATAAAGTCGGCTTAAATAATAAACAAACAAAAAATATACTTACCTAAGTAGGTATTACAAAAACCGTTATTTATTGACATATCAATATTGTATTCTATGACAAAAGATAAAAGTAGGAAATTTTGACAAGCAATTAAGTAGCATGCAGCTATTGAATTACTTAGCTACTTCTAATCATACTAATCCTAAGACATAATATTATATCAATATATCATTTTGGGCCTGACAGATGATACCTATCGTCCTAGTTTAATATCATGATTATACATAGTAAGTATCCAAAGTAGTTTTTTTTTTCAATTACTTAAGTACAGAGACTATTTAAAATATTATTCTACTACCCCCATTATTATTATTTTATCATGTTTAAATCATTAATAATGTGTACCTTAGACATACCACACAGTATTTGATCTATAATAGCTTCGATTTTATTGAAACATCTTAATTTACCCAAATTTTTACGCCAATTCTTTTATGACTAGGTATAATTTATTATTAACTGAACTTGGTACTTGTAAATTTTTAACGTATTATCCGCACCGCACCTAGATACCTACACACTCAAAATAAATTGACGTTTAATTTGTGTATGAATACAAAGAGAGTACATACATAGGTGCGATTACACCGTAAATTACCATTTGTAACATTTAGACGTTCCGATGCTATAATTGCCTTATAATAACTTTTTAACAAGATAATTAGTAATTTTAAAGCATCATTAGATACACGTGCCAGATGCTATTTATTTTCATTTGATGGTTTGTGCCATTGTCTCTTTACAAAGTGTATGTTATTTGATAATTATAGTGACTTTGATTTATGACTGTTTCATATTTGGAAGATGCCTACATACATTCCATTAATAACATACAATTCAGTCATATGGTTTATTCTTTTTATCAGACTCTAAAAATGCAACAAACTCGTTTCTTAACGTGACTATTATACTCTCTCTGAGTCCTTCTCTCTTTGTTCTCTCTTGCTTAAAAAGAGTATCATCACATTTCATCTCCGTTCATTGTACCAAAGAGTATGTCACCATTATATACCTACTTATAACCTCCATGCTCAGAACCTCCATGCTTTGTAGCAAAGAGTATCTAACCATATCTTCTCCCTTGTCCAACCAAAGAGTATCTCATCACAACTTCTTACCTCCATACTACTACAGAGTATCTAATCATATCTTCCCCCTTGTCCCCCAGGAGCGCCTGGGCGGCGGCGGGCTCGGGCTGGGCGGCGGCGGGTTCCGCGGCGGCGGGCAGCCCTCGCTGGCCGACTTCCAGCCGCCCTACTTCCCGCCGCCCTTCGCGCCCGCGCCGCATGCTGCCTCTCCTCATCATCAGCAACAGGTAATTACTATGTTATACGTTTTTACGTTACCCAATATAAGAACAGAGTACAGCATCAATGAATTTCTTACACAACCACCCAGTTGAAAGTACCAGGCGCACATAGCCCACAAGAACCCTCCCACCTCTAACTCCCACCTCTCTTCACCAGAGCCATGGCATGGAGTACAGCGGCGGTGGCAACGCGGAGTATGCTCAACACTACGCCCCGCAGCAGCTGCTGCCTCGCCACCACACCCACCACGAGCCCCACTCGCATCTGCGGCATCACAGAGACCACCATGACGCGATACACGCTCACCACGTAAGTGATACCTTATTCTGAGGGAGAGAGGGAGTTTTAAGGTAGACGCTAGACGGACTTTTTGGTGTGAGTAAAGAGGCTGGCTGATTAAGAAGTTAAAATATTATTACACAAAATGTGTTCCATTTTCAAACAACTTCCTTAATCATAGACAGATGTTTATTAATAGAAGCTATCATTTGGTATTCGCGAAGACTTCTGGAAAGGTATTTGCGTAAGATCTTGAACTCTCGCATAAATGAAATTATTCCACCTCCTCAGTAATCGATCTCATATTCATAACAATGTTGGTAAAATGTGTATGAACTATTTGCTTCACCCTCGGAGCTCTGCCACCCTAGTGAAAGAATGTCTTAGCATAGTTCGCCCTATTACGCTACTTAGAAGCCCCAACTATGTTATTAAGATCTCAATTTTACTCCAGAAATCCTTCGCATTATAGCTCACATATTTAGAAACAATTAAGTTTATTTTATTAAATTTTGTAACGTAAATCAAGTTGCAGCATCCAAGATATTGAATAAGATGAAACAAAAACATTATGATGCTTTAATCATAGAGTAATAATGTCTAACTACATCTTTAATATCTTCAGTACCCGTATCATGAAAAACCGCAGCATATTCTATTCGATAGTCTATTCGAAAGTGCTGTCAACCTGTCAACAACAAAATGGCGGTGTATTGCGGTGTACAGATTTGCGAAAGTTTGACAGCTATCATTCCATAGGTCATTGTCAGAATAATATCATGTACTCTGTGGTCATTCTTTTCGAAACTCATTCGAAAGGTAAAAAGTGTTCGAAAGTGCTGTCAAGTTGACAATAGTCGCACTCGCATTCGATTCTATTCGTTAGCTCGAATTTTCATGATACGGGTACAGTCTTCATGCATCAATTTTATTACAAACGAAAATAACAAAATCAAAAATCGAACGTCAATATGTTTAGATACATTTTGGGGACAATGCAAACTTTTTGAACGTGGAATGTAAGGTGACCCCACTTTAGTAGATTAGCCGCGTAATGTCCCGGTCTGAAGAAGTCGAATCCATTCACTCGATACGACTCCCGACTCGATTATTATATGAGAATTCAATGTTGTTTGTTATTGAATAGCGATGTTTGGCATTGTTATATATTTTTCTGCTACTTACTTATATTGCGATTAAGAAAGCCATGTCTAGTTAATTCGAACAATATGAATTAAATTCATGTAACAAAATAAATTAATACACCATAAAGCCATTTCCAGCCATACATGAGCCTACGCGAATTCCTATCATACCAACTTATAGAAAGATGCGTTTATACCACGTTCAAACCTCCAATATTCTCAAATCTTCTAAATTCAAAAGTGTTCAAACATCATACACAAATACCCATATCCGTACCAACCTTCTTCAAATTTCAAAATCATTTTTCAAACTCACTAACTCTATGGTCTGTCACTGACAGCTGTCACACGGCGGCTTCAGCTACGGCGGCGGCGAGCGGCGCGCGGACTACGGGGCGCGGGAGCAGCACGAGCTGGCGCTGCATCACGCGCTGCACTCCGCTGAGGAGACGCCGGTTGGTTACTGTCAATGTCTTCAGCCAATGGAGTGGATGGGAAAAGCCTGATGCATCATCTTCAGCCAATAGGGTGCACGCAAAGAGGGATGCGCGAGGGATGCAGGCCTGCCAGAGTGACGCATCAGCATCACCTTTCCCTTATATTATGTATTCTTGCGCACATTCTGACTGGCTAATCCTGTCACCACGGTGACAAACTCTATTCTCTAGCTCTATGAACGAAAGAAAAGAATCACGTAACCGGTTAGATACAACCTTCTTCTTTACACAACTACCGAATTCCTATCATCAAATATATTTTTTTTTATGTACAAGTATTAACTAACATTTTTGTACGAAAATCCCTCTTCATTGGCTACTTATATTGGAAAATATGTCGACTATCCTAAAGGAATTTAATAATAAGCTAACTAAATTAATATCTTAGGGGTATCAAAATCGGTTTATCGACATATTTTCCTCGTTTTTTTTTTTGCAGAATATTTTACATGTTGTATTTTTATTTCCATAGAACGCCAGTATGGACGATACTACGGGTTTCATGACTGATCTACCATTACTGAAAAGTAAGTAAACTTTGGTTTATTAAATATGACTATTTACAATGGCTATACCTATTTGTTCAAAATAGAATACCATTATTAAATTTCAATTATAGTAACTGCACATATTTGTAATGAACTTATCGGGTTATCGAAAACTTTTGTTATTTATTTCTATGCGATGACCCGCTATAGATAAGTCTGTAATTAGGCCTTGATTCGAACTTATCGCATAGGTGTATCATTTTTTCTAAGTAGCTCATAAAAAAACTATACAACGGTCAGTCGATTCGACACGTTGGAAATAAAAGTATCGATTAATCAATCTATTTGAATAGTATGTCTGAGAAATGATATCAGCTGATTGCCTTCCTCTTGTCTGTAATTACATGCAAAATGTGGGTCCGTTATTTTGATTAAGTACATTCCTTTAAAAGTCCCTCTGTTACAATAATCATGGTCGCACTGGCGTAAGAATCGAATATTGAATTCCAAAATGTTCCAATTTTGAACAGCGGGGCGCATGATTTTATGAAATGTAATTGGCTGAGTCTCTGGTGGCTTATTTTTTCTTTCGGCACTGGGTGTTAAACAGCCAGTGTGATGTAAAGTTAATGACACACTAATGTTTATTGTATTAGGGTCGGCATAAAGGAGTATTACAATGATAATGGCAATCACGCTGGGCGCATGTTTGGGGCGGGGCGAGTTTGTTAGAGTGCCATTGTTGAATTTTGTAATAGCCCCTATTTTTTATGTAGTGTAGAGGTACATTTTATAACAGTTCGTTTCTATTATTTTTGACTTGAGAGTCAAGTTAAGGCATCGAACTTTTTGCCACTTGGTACCTTACAAAGGTCTAAGGTTTAATGTAAGTGTAGGTTTCAAAATTTGGAAATCAATTCATGAAAAGACTACCTACCTCTTTTTACCGAATAAAAAGATAACTACCAACACTCATACCGTCTAATAAATCCAGCCATAATTACATCCAGCAAAGCTACTAATCTATGGTCACCCCGGAACCGGAAACCCACCATCATCCATTTCTAACCTGTCAAATCTTCCCGCGCAGCGATGAAAGGGCGCGACGGTCTCGGCGGCAACGGGTCTTGCGCTCCGAACGACGTGTTCTGCTCCGTCCCCGGCAGACTGTCGCTCCTGTCATCCACCAGCAAGTACAAGGTCACCGTGGCCGAGGTGCAGAGGCGACTGTCGCCGCCCGAGTGTTTGAACGCGTCGCTGCTCGGCGGCGTGTTGAGGAGGTGAGTGTGAAATGGAACGTTGTTTTAATTTTTGGCAGCGTTCGATTTTCAAATAGGTGAAAACTGTTTTTAAAAGACTCAAACTATTTAAGTATTATATTTGATACACACGATAATCTAATTCGTCAACTCCCATTGACAGTTCTTAGGGAAAAACTAACTTAAATTGTATTTACGAGAAGGTACCAATATAGAAAAAACTTCTGTCATCCACAAAAAAAAACAGTGGAAAACTGGAATAGCTCTAGGGAACATTTAAAACATAATGGTAACTAAAAAAACCATGAAAAAAGCATTGTCACTCACTACGAATAATTATGTTAATTAAACATACCATAAAGGCAATTTTATGCTAATTTTAACACCGTAAATTATAAAATAATTTCAATGAGAATTTATGGTTGGTAAGTAATTGAAACTTCTTTTTATAGCTAAATAAGAGTATGTTGTAGATTTAAGTGATATTTATTAAGGGTGTAAGTAACTATTTTGGATACCAAAGAACACTTGGCTTTCTGATACCAATTTTACTACAACGCGTTTTTATACCTACTATAACTATATTCACTATGAATGAATATAAAATATAATAAAAGGATACATTAATGACGATTAAACGCTGCTGTGTATGTTTTGCGGTGAGGTAAATAACAGATGTAAAACTTTTGAAACAACGCTTTGCGTTCGTGGTTTAAACTTAGACTTTTTTCTTTTTACATTAGCGGTCAGAAAGTAGACCATAGGGTATCGTCCGGTCTATGGTTAGTTTTTTTTAATGCTTACCTACACTTTGATCTATATTTCTACTTGCAGCCACATTTTAAAATATTGCCTCGATTGTTAAAGTACTTCTTAGTACTAAGTTAAGGATAAAAAAAATCATGTGTTTATAGGAAATATTACTGTATATCGATTAGAGAGCTGTCAAGCGACACCTGCGATACACAATTTTATTATCCTTTTAATAAATTTATTCGCCCTTAACAAAGAGATGCGCCAAGTCAACATTTTGAGTTTAACATGAAAATTACTGTATTTAAACGTGTAATTAGCCTTCACGTGACACGGGTAAGTTATTTACTCACTTCGGTACTAAATTTATAAAAATATAGCGTTAATTGGACCGTGTGCGACACACGAATGCGAAGTATTTCATACAATGTCAAATTAGCAGAGACACAGTCACTTGCTAAGTAGAGTCACATATTTAATAGTCCCCTTGCATATTTTTTAAACCATTTTTTACTCTTGTAATTAGGTATAGGCTAGTGAAAAAATATTTCATTCACCCTAAATAAACATTAAACTATTAGAACAAAAGCATTTTTTTTTAAATAGGTATATCACTGACTGCAAATATATTTAAGCAGGCTGGTACTATTTGAGGTTTCAGGATATGATACAAAGATGTCTAGATAAAAAAACACCCAGCTTTATGAAACTCAAAATGTTTTGTAGCGGTGTTGCCATGTAGGAGAATAAATTAATATATTTTCTTTTTCTACCGCAGCCGCAGTTTCTTGCCGGCCAGCCCTGCGTTTTGACAACGGCTCGTGTAATGATGGCAATTAGCCACTCCCTGCTGGTTAACCGCGTTTCGCGCGCAAACTTGTTCTAAATTCAATTTTGTGCGAGCTAAAATTGGCACGACCGTTACTTTGTTTCAGGGGAATCTTTTATTAAAGTTAAAGCTGATATGTATTGCTTATATTTCCAACCCCGAAAAACACTACGACATTTATAAACTACTATTACCATTGACCATACTGTATCTACTCTGTCTCCATTTTAAACATCTAAGTATAGCTATCATAAAATATTTCATAACCAGTGTTGCCACACTACCGTACAGGCAGTCCCCATTGTTTGCCGACTCGTGACTTCTAAACGAGCTTGTGGCCGACACTCAACGCAAACAAACCACCGCGGAGGCCATCCCACTCTGATTGATTGATACATCGATAAATACCATACAAAATGCCCAAGTAAACCTAGATAAATTCCATTACAAAACTTATCTATACAGTATAAATCATACGTGAAAAAGTTTGTTCAAATCTATCATAAAAAGAGGTTGTCAAAACAGTACGCCACCGACCGTTCGACAGCCATTATTTCCAAATTCAAATCTCATTGTGTGGTAAGTGGGACCGTCATTTCGATTTAATCAATCGTGGTGTTATTAATGGATTTACTAACCAACACAGTCGAGTATTTTGTATCATCCGACGCGAATAATTGGACATCAAGTGATCTTGCGCTCTTAAATTGGCATGTGTTTGTATGGGAACTTTTTTAGTTATCAAATTATCGATGGGAAATCAAAGTAGGTAGGTGCTTGATCTATAACCTCTTTGTAGGACAGTCAAGAGTGCAAGATTATAAATCTATACTATCTATGCCCATTAGTTCGCTTTTCAAATTGTCGAATCATCCGATGTAGTTTCAAATCGGAACTCATTGGCTGGTTAGAATAAATAGGTGAGCCGATGATTCTCGATTCTTTTGTCATTACAGAAAATTCGATACGTGTGAAATCTTTAATCCGATTACACACCGCGGATGTATATCTTTTTACAATTTCTCTAAATGGCTGATATCTTTTATATCTTCAGTCTAAGTAGGTACCTACCCATGTAAGTACTTTTAATAATAATGGAAAGTAATCTTACACTGAGTTGCAGAAAGGGACTTTAAGCTAATGTGAACCTTAAATGTATGGCCGCCTTGCTTTGACAATAAACGGACAGAAAGAGACAGACATACATTTAATTCCGTCATTAGCGTAATTAATGATCCTTTCTTCAACTCAGCGTTAATGTGGCAATAAGTATGTACCTATCTTTGAGGACGAATTTTTATATCTGAAAAGTATTTTAAACTATCTTATTTTATTACAAGTTTTCGATATTAAAACAGCCCTACGTAACACGGTAACACGCCTTGGCTTTCTAACCGTCAATCAAATTTTTGACGGTAATTGATAGGTTATCAACGCCATCTCGCGTCCAGTAGCAGCGCGCGCCGCCATCTGTCAAATTTAAATTTCCGAATGTTTTTTTTTTCTCTCACTCCGAACTGTGTGGTCAATGTAGCACATGGGCCCAATACCTATTACGAATCCAATAAATTAAAATGTAGTGCTGTCAAAACTAAAGTGATTTATAAAACCAACCATAACATATATTTCTATATTTTTACCCCCTTATTCATAGAAAAGTTACAATACGTTTTAACTAATAAACTGTTTTGTCCCTCTCTGTCAAGAAACAAATTGTTCTTTGTCGGAGAGGGACAAAACAGTTTATTAGTTAAAACGTATTGTAACTTCTCTATGAATAAGGGGGTTAATTTCCTTCCTCTTTACTTCTATGGTTAAGATTTCAATAAGTATTATTATTTAGCACGAAACCTACACAGTAAAAACTATACAGTTATCGGAACAATGCATGCAGTGACAAAGAAACCCGTTTTAACTTTCGTAAGGTGCCTTCCTATACGTTATATTTATAGCTACATGTTAATCAAGATTGGTATGAGCCATGTGCCCAGTGAGACTAATCAATCAAATTGTATTTTAGAAGATAAATACGTTTTGAAATAGGCACCTAGGTAGGATAGTTAGCTGCACGGTTACCACTACCACCACCGAAAATAAGAAATTGACAATGTTTAAATGCAGTACTGCTTATCAGTCAAATCTGACGTAACTTGTATGGATCTGACAGACGTCTCACAGAAGCGATGCTACCTTATTGTTAACTGCATATGTCTCGGTGGTGGCACGGTAGCAGGTACTTATTTTGTTTTATTTTATTAATGCAAAAAATAAACACATACTTATTGTTTTCCATTTTGCTGTAGTTAACGTCAAGCAATTGAAAATATGAATTTAAAAATTGTATGTTATAAATATATTCTGAATAGTACGATACCGCACTTGGCCAGCGTGGTGGACTAGGCCTAAAATCCTTCCTTCATTGCAAGAAAACCCGTGCCCAGCAGTGGGGACGTACTCTAATGGGCCGTGATGAATAGTATGATAGGTACAATACATTCTGCATAGGACAGTAAATTACGGCTAATGTCCGTGAAAAAAACACATAGGTACCTATAATTATTGTTTAAACCCAAACTCAGCTTTTTATATGTTTTAGCTGTTTCATTTCAGAAAAACTTTCTGTCCAATTTGAAAACGTCTATTAATTGATAGCCTTTACTTAACGAAGTATTATGACGTTTATGTCAAATTAATACTTTTGTTATAGGATGAGCATGACAATCACCAATTCACCAGCCATTGTATTAGACAAAAATATGATTAAGTTACAGTTACAGTACTTTATAAAGAAGTTACAGTAAAGGCATTCCATAAAAATATTCTCTTATATTCTAAAGTATGTAGGTACTTAATTAAGTTTTAATGGCCTATAAGTATCTCACAATGCTATAATATAACCTTGTTTGTTTTTGTCACCTGAATTTCGTGTATTTACTCAATCATTTTTCTTTTTTTTACAGAGCAAAGAGCAAGAATGGCGGTCGCCTGCTCCGGGAGAAGCTGGAGAAGATCGGGCTGAACCTGCCGGCGGGGCGGCGGAAAGCGGCCAACGTCACCTTGTTGACCTCCTTAGTTGAAGGTGAGAATTGAAATAAAACATTATAACTTTATCTGTTTAACGCACCTAGACATTTTGTAACTTGTAACTGTAACTCGCTTTAGGTGTTAGGATTTAAGCCTAGGCGTTTTTAATTCTGCCTATGCATTTTATAATACAACTAGGCGTTTTCAAATAAGCCTGCGATATCCATACTGCCATCAAACTTTATTCTTAGATCTCCTACCGTCTATTTTTTTTAAATAGAGTACTGAAGTATGTCTCTCTGAAATTTACGATATTGAAAGAGTGAGATGAGTCATTTTTAGGTCCAATAGCAACGCAGTAAAAAAATCAGTAACTACTCGTTTGTTATTAAAATTGACTATATAATATAGTATTGCCAACGCTAAAAAATCACCTCCCTCTCCACCCCCCAGCGGAGGCGGTGCACCTAGCGCGAGACTTCGGCTACGTGTGCGAGACGGAGTTCCCGGCGCGCGCGCTGGCCGAGTACCTGGCGCGGCAGTACGCCGAGCACGACGCGCGCCGCCGCCGCGACCTGCTGCAGGCCACCAAGCAGGTTGGTTAATGAGGTTATCCTTAGCCTCTTTGTGTTAGGTTGAGTATATGATGTGACCTCTTTTGCAACTAATAGTCTTGGACGTTCGACCTCCTATAGAGCTTCCACTATGTTATTGTATTTTAGACGTTTCCTTATCTCTAGTAAGTAATGTTGATTTTCCTTTGCAGTCGTTAAATATGTATGGGATTTCGAATGTCAAAAAACCAATAATATAATGGACAGAGTATAGTGTTATTTTGTATCATTTGTATGCAACCTCTGTCATGGATCTACTGGGCACTAAGCAGGTTGATTCTTGGATAGAACGAACGAGAGCTGTCATGCAATCGGTTTTTCTTAAGATTGAGTGACCTTCCTGAGCATCTCCTGAGTTGATCTCTCCTGGATGAGCGTTGGTCACCACGGTGAAAAGATTAGTCAGTCATATTAGCTATCAGTCGCTGAAACTCATGGTGCGCCAAGTTCAAATGTCCTGTTAGAAAACCACTCACAACCTCTCCCCCACAGGTGACGAAAGAGCTAATGGACCTCCTGAACCAAGACCGCTCCCCGCTGTGCAACACGCGGCCGCCGCACCTGCTGGAGCCGGCCGTGCAGCGCCACCTCACGCACTTCTCGCTCATCTCGCACGGCTTCGGCGGGCCCGCCATCGTGGCCGCGCTCACCGCCATACAGGTACACGTCTACAGATAGTTAATAAGATCCTGTTCCACGGTCCTTCGGGACGTATCTACATGTATACCTATATAGTCCCAGGCTACTTGTAAGTACTAAGGTATGGATTCCTAGTGGCGCATGGTAAGAAATGGCAGATGAACCTGCTAACCTAGCTACTGTACCACTACTACCACTGTAGCAATCAACAAGCAGGTAGCTGACTGCAGCTGGTTAATAAGATACTATACAGTCAAACGGTCCTTCGGGCTGGATCTCGAGACAGCTAGTGGATCTGAACTTGGGTATGGATTCGTAGTGGGTATGGGACCTTCTAAACCAGCTAACGCACCACACATTAACATTTAAAAACTGCAGTATATAGCGAAAATGCTACATAACTTCTTGATTCTAGGTACTACATACTTATTAGAGGTTTTAGACGCGACCGTTTCGAACTAAGATTTGGTAAGAGGAAGTTATGACTATTATTTCGTCTCGCTATCAAAGACCGTGGCTACAAACGTAGCATGAAACCTTCTTATTTTTATAAGTTAGGTACTTGTTGTCTGACATGTCTGTTTTTATTGTTACAGAACTTCCTGAACGAATCCCTGAAGCATTTAGACAAGTTATATCCCCAAAGCGGCATGGTCTCCTCATCAATGGACAAAACCAAAATGGACCCCGATATAAAGAAGTAACAAAAGCGAAAATACGGCGGCGACGCCGTGAAGAGATACGGCTTTAGATTTTATTGTACAATGATAATACACGTCGCGCGCGAACTATTTGAAAAAATAGGAAGGATATGGAATCCTGAAAAGTACTTCGTCTAGACGTTGTTAAATAAATAATGCACTGTATATTATGTTTGGAATCAAAAATAACATTTGAAAATCCCACAACGCGTAATGCCTAGGTCTAACGAGAAAGAATTTTCAAAAGTTATTTTTGGTAAATCCGAGCCGTTGAAAATTAAAAGGCAAATTTATTTTTATGAAGACCCTCGTTTGTTGCTGGCCGCATACAAATAAAGTGCAATTACCTATAATAATACTCAAGATTGTGAGAAATTGTAAATACTGACCTAGACTATTAACACGTTTCAAGTATTAATTTAAGCATTTACTTAGTATATAACGTTTTATATATTTTGTCAGCTAAAGTATTCTTGCCATATCAAGGGGCGCGTAGGTATATAACCGTTACCGTTACCTACACGCCTAAAGAAATAATCGGGGTACCTACTTACTACATGCAATAAATTCACATATCAAATCGAAAACTTATAAATGTGACTTTATATCTATGTATATATTTTGCCAGTTTGATGTAAAAAATATGTGAACTTTAAATATAATTTAATTTTAGAGTTTTGTACTTAACAATATAGTTTTGCTAGGAAATAATATGTGAAAGTGTGCCAAGTACTTAGTGTAACAGTCTTATTGGAGACACCTAGCAAAGTATTTTAAAATATTTATTGTCGAAAATTGTAAATAGTTATTCGTAAGTACCTTTAACAATAAAATCACTGTGACTCTTTGGCCGAGGTTGTCCATAGGAAAAAGCTCAAAACTTACTCTGTGTAAATTCATTTCATTTTATTCTCATAATATACATAACAAAAAGTTATTATAATTTTGGCTTATGCCGAAATAATAATGTGCCAAACTAGGACAAAAAGTATTGTAAGTACCTACCTACCAATATCTGAAACGTATCTTCATCAACGACATTGTATAGTGAATTAATTTAGTTTTATATTTAGTCAACTTTGTTTAGAAATTAAAATAATAACTTTTGTTTAATTTTGCGCCGATTACCTCATTGTCGTAAGATTTCTTGTAGATTTTAACTTAGTTATTTAAATGCTCAAAAATAAGTTCGTGCAAAAATTTAAGAAAATCCAACAAATGCAAAATAAATAAAATTATTGTCAAATACAGAGGGTATTACCGTAACCTGTGGTATAACCAAAAGATATTGTATTATGAATGGAAAACTACATGACCAAACTTACATATTTGAGTGATCGTACTTAGGCAGGTAAGCCGCACTTTTGGTCTAAAATAAAAATATCTGTCGTGTTTTTATTGACTGTACCTAAATTATTTTGACAAAATGTAATGAATTTTATTTCTGGAGTAAATGAAATAAGTTTTTCAACTAATCTGGTTTTCTTAATAACATTTTTGTAATAGGTACCGTAGGTATGTTATTTTTACCGAAAGCTTTTTTAATTTTGCGTTTCTAACTTGCGGTAAAACAAAAAAAAACACTTGGAATTAAGTAGCAAGAAGTAAGAACTAGATAGGCTTACCTTCGGTCTGTCGGAGGACAGCGACATCTCTGGTTGAGTAGCAAATACCAAACAAGTGTAGTCATCCTCAGAATAATAACACCGTCGCAGTCCGTCATGGTAGCTACTTTCCCGCTAACTCGCCACTGTACCGGCACACTAACAGAGTACTTTGGGTAACTTGACTTTTAGAAATGTCAAAGTTTCCGTTGTTTTTGTACTTATTTTGGTTTGTTGTTGTGAACTTGTATTTTACAATTTTTTGAAGACATAAGCCAAGAAAGTTTATAGTTGTCTTTGAAATGGATATTTGTGAAGAAAGAGACAATACAAAACAATGTTTCGCTATACCAAGTCACGTAGTTGACAAACTAAATGTTGTTTACAACGCCAGCAACTCGATGGTAATATTGTGGAATAGATTTCAAATATTTGTGTATGAAAATTTAAACTTTGACCAAGTAGCAATTATATTTGAGCCCGAGTTCCTGATCCACGAAGTATTTCTCACAAACAATTATTTAATGTGTGTGGACTGCAGTGGGAATGTTCACGTTACTTCTTTGAAGTTTAAAAATCCTGCCCAAAAACGATTTAAAAGTAATTTCCAGGCCCGTGAACAGGACATTGGGGTGTGCGCACTGCACAAACAAGATTACGTATTCAGTATAAAAATAGAATTGGGGGTTTCATATTTGTTGCTGAATCATTTATCAGCAGATTTCCCCGTGTGTAACAAGGTCTTGCTAAAATTCAACTCTCAGCCACCTCCTCTTTACAAAATGCACGAAAAAGCCATTTTGAAAAGCTATGAAATAACTGAGCAAGATGCTGAAGTGCTACAGAGTATTTTCAAAAATGTACACATAGAGAGAGGCTGTAACCTTATGATTATTTCTTTTGATGGTATGACAGTCTACGGAGGCTTCTTCAGTGAGGGATTACCAGAAGATGAAACATCCTTGATACAACTACACTCCTGCCCCTCTGACATCTGTGATATACAAATAACTGGTGGCACAACTATAAAAGTAGTCATTGGACTCAAGTCTGGAACACTAATTGTTCTGCCTTTTGAATTAGGTCAGAGAAAACCACAAATTATTCATCTAAATGCCTCCATTTTCAAGTTCTTTGCATTCGACAACTCTGTCCTGTACACTGATGGTGTAACAATGTGGAAAAGTGAAAATACATATACAAGTGAGATTCAGTTCAGACAACTACATTTGAAACTTTCCAGAGATTTCATAAAATTTGGGGATCAAGTTGTTTGTGTCACCTTCTCAAACATTATCTATTTATTTCAAATAGATGATGAAAGTGTTTATGTTAAGGTGTTCAGTGAGAATGACTACATTCCTATAGAGAAAGTGGTACCCAAATGCCATCAGTTTGATAAAATAACCACAGAATTGGTCAAAGCAACAAGAGTTGCAAAAGAAGCTGAAATTGAGAGTAACTACATAACAGCTATGGCTCTCGCTAACAGACCAGATGTTATGCAAAAAGTGATCCAGTACAATGTAACTGTATATGAGGATTATGAAGAAGCCATACCTAAAAACAACAATGATCTTATTCTTTTAACAAACAAAAAATGCGACTATTATGATTCTGAATCAGTTCTGTTCCTAATCAAAGCAACACTATTGGAACAATTCAAATTAAATGATGTAATCTCAAGTCTTCTCAGAAATCTAAAATTGCATGTATCATTTTGCAATGAAGACAAACTACTAAAAACAGTCAGTGTTTCAATACAAGATATAGTGAAACAGATGAATATCCTAATTCCTCTGAGGGTTGGAAATATAACTAGTGTCACACTTAAAATCAATTTAGTACCATGCATGCCTGGAGCATTAGATATCAACCAACAAATATTCATTGTTCTATCAAAAAGGGAGGTGAAATTCAATTCCGAACATTTTTTTAAGAGTAGCCCATATTCTAGAAATGTTATCTGTCTACAAGATTCACAAATCAGTGCTGAAGATGCAATTTTAAGATTTGCAAAAAGTAAATATGGTGATAAATTTAACATCATGGAGATCCAGAAACAGACGGAAGCAACAGAGTGGACCTTCTATGTAAAACTTCCACAGAATTATAGCTCAAGACTGAAAAATAAGGAAATATACTACAACATTTTCAATGAGGCAAAAGCGGAATTCCTATACAAGAAGCTGTCCTCAGATAACTTTATTCAGTCAAGAAATCCAGTGTTACTTGAAGTTCACAATCATAAAGTGAAACTACAAATGAAGGCTGACCAGTTCTTAGGGGACTTGCTGAAAGTCTCAAGTGAGGATATGCAAGTGGCTCAGGATTTCAGGAATTTTATGTCCAACATTCTGTATGGGACATATGAAATGCAAGATTCTCCCAGTTTTTTCATTCCACAATCACAATATGCTGTTATTGAGGTAAAGAAAAAAAACTACATACATACATAAATATGCTCTGCCTGTTTTGTGTTTGTTACTAATGGTAATTTTACTTTTCAGGGCCTCCAAAGATCTCTCCGCAGTTGTCTCGAGAGCCTTACAGAAGATGAAGACAGGATACGCGAGTTGGCTGATCAGTTCCAAAAGAATGTCATTGGTGGTCTTCCATTTTAGAACAGTTGTTCAACTAATGATCCACTGTTGTCACTTGGTTAATTATTTATGTATAAGTTTAACACCCACCGTTATCGATAAGTGTAAATAATCTAAGGTTTATGTATAGTATAGTTTAAGATCATATGGATCTGAGAATTAAGTTATTCCATTGCTGTGATAAAGTACGTACTTTCTTATTTTTGTGTGAAATATACTTTAATTTTTTTTAACAATTTTGTATATTACTTATAGTAGTATTTTTTTCCCAGTTGTAACGCGTTGTGAATGATGTGATTAGTTGTAAGTGGCCTGACCGCCTGAAGCCCATGTCCTGCAGTGTACTTCTTGCCATCTGTGTGATTATTTGTTAGGCTGTTTTTAACATCATGCGGATTTCATCACGCGCGTGAGATTGCACGCCAGAATAATATTATGTACTTACCCTGTGTTGCACGCCATTCGCCATTCCTTAGAAACAATCAATACGTGTATGAACATGTGCATGATCAAACCCGCATGCTGTTAAACTGCCTTTAGAAATGGCCTGTTTTACGAAATCAGAATAAGGGCTGATTTTTCAATAGACAGATTACATGATAAAAGAAGAAGCCAGATAAAAGTTATCCGAAGAGTAATTCTGATACTGTCACGTCCAAATATTTGTATTAGATAGTGACAGCAACAAATTTATACGTGAGAGCCGAGTCCGCGTTGTTCTATGCGTGAGAGAAATAACATTTACATACACAAGAATAAACATTTATCTGACTATTGAAAAATCAGCCCTAAGTATTAGGTAAGCTACTATAATTGATCTGTGCTATCGCATCGATAGAACTAGGCGTACACAAATCTTGACCCCTTCCCTACCTTAAGAAATCAACATCGCCTATATTTTTATCTATCCTATTGCCCTATCTCAAGTTGCCAAAATAAAAGCCAGCAAATAGGTATTAACTCTATTTATTCTTAAACCATCCTTCTGAGGAGCTCGTTGATCTTGTCCTCGCGGTTCCCGAAGTCTCCTCCGTCCACGTAGTGGATCGTCTTCTTGCGCCAGCCGCCGGTGGGGTTGTTCAGCTTGAACGGCCACAGGAAGTTGCTGGCGTACTGTGGACCAAAACATATGGATGTGTTAATTAACCTTTTACGCTTTACTTAAATCTACAGTAGATTAAGGCAGCCTGTCCACAAGTGCGGAGCAGGGGAACGGAGCGGTGTGCGAGGTAAAAATTTACTATAATAAGATTGCATAAAAAATCCCCTCTAAGGATGATTTTTGCCTCGCACACCGCTCCGCTACTAAGCTCCGCACTGAACATGCACCAAATGTGTCTTGACCGCGTGTCAACTTTGTTTCAACTTTACAGTAAGTACACTGAGAAGGTAATACAGATGTCTGAGTGCTAGGAAGGTAGGTCTTGGCATGTCGCCGAGGCACCATAGGGGCACTCACGTCAGTCTACGCTCGTAATGTGCCACTCCCCACACAAGGCGGGGGCGGCTCGTGCTGAGCGAAATATATCCTCAATAG
This sequence comes from Plutella xylostella, assembly GCF_932276165.1. NCBI lineage: Eukaryota > Metazoa > Arthropoda > Insecta > Lepidoptera > Plutellidae > Plutella > Plutella xylostella. Next base: position 5,714,735 of record NC_064000.1, on the reverse strand, counting down.
CAGTTGCAGTCAGTTCATGGAAGTTATAAGTGTAGCAATAGTTTCACCTTAATAGTGATTAAATCAGATGATACACTGGATCTAGCCATGGCCATGGCGGGCTACTACATATTGGATTTATAAGAATTTGCAGCACTTTAATATGAGACAATTACCATGCCTGTTCAACAGCATCATTATTTTTCGATGGGGACAATCTCCATTGAAATCTAAATACATACACACGCGACACACCAACTGCAATAGCAATCCTACGATTTTTTGACATAATGCAGGTATGCCAAATAATGGTAGGATTCGAAGCTAGTCTGCTAACTAAGGTTGCCTGTAAAAGATCGCTCATAGCGATAAGGCCGCCTATTATACATATTTTTCTTCTAATTTTTGTGCATTATAAAGTTATATTCTATTCTAGTCCTAGCCACAACTGATATACTTGATAGTCTTCCTTTCAAAACCCACCTTGAACTTGTCCCCGACGGTGAAGATCTCGTGAATGAGGTCCTCCACACAGATGATGTCCTTGTTGCCGAGCTTGTCCTCCACGATGGTGTTGGAGGTGATCGGCACGCGCTGCCCCTTCACCTTGGCGAATCCGCGCTTGTAGACCAGCTGTGGGGATGAGGGTAATGTGAGTCACACAGAATAAAAAATTAAATCAGTACCTCAGTGATACAGAAACATTTTCAGACATAGGGGAGGGGCTAAAAGACGTAAGAGGAGGATGCATCGCTCTAGGTATGAAATAGTTGACTGACTCGGAACATTTATTGAGGTCTGAATAGTCCATCTTTACTTGTCCAATTTATGGAAATTCAGCTGTATTTTACTAGCACTTAACTAGGAGGCCCAGTGCTGTAGCTTTTCCCACTTATTGCATTCTACAAATTCTACTTGTGCTAAAACAAATTTAAATACCATGGTACCGAAAATATTTCGATTTTATACAGTGATAAAATGTCTGAGTGCTAGGAAGGTAGGTCGCAGCATATGGCCGAGGCACCATAGGGGCACTCACATCAGTCTACGCTCGTAATGTGCCACTCTCCACACAAGGCGGGGGCGGCTCGTGCTGAGCGAAATATACACTATTATGGACTACCCCTATGAAATTACGTGATGCAAGCTGTTTTGATTCTCTTTCACATAAAAACAACTGCACAGATTTTGATGAAATTTAGTATGTAGGACACTGATTCTCAGAGTATGCTACTTTTCATCCCATAATTCCCATGGGTTATCACCACAAACCATTATGGGGTCCTTCCAATGAAGGAAGGGTTTTAGGCCTAGTCCACTATGTTGGCCGAGTATGGGTGGGTGGACTCCAACACAAGCAAGCTTGTGTTCAGAGTATTGGGTAAGTGCATGTAAGATGTTTTCAAGCTGCTCGAAGGCCTCTGAATAGGCTTAATAACCAATTCCACAGCTTAATTCTCAAGGGTAACTGTGTTTAAATAAACAATCTAGCTCACCTCGCGCACGCTCTTCAGGTTAGGGTATCCCCACGTGATGTAGGGCTCGGCAATACGCATCATGTTGACGGTGGCCTTGTTGAGGCGCACGAACACGCCGTTGTTGATCTGCCGCAGGCGGAACAGCTGCAGCACTTTGCGGACCTGGAATATAGGTTAAAGTTTTGGTTTACACTTCCACTTGAACATAATAAGTTGAATAAGATTGGTGCCATTGGTGGGCAGGAAAATGTCAAGCTGTGATGGGCGTCAGGGAAGACCCAGATAAAACTGTCTATCTGTGACTTGTTAATGATATCTTTAAGTTGATGATGGGTTCATTCATTTTTAGCATTCAATTATTCATTTATAGCAAAAAAAAAACATTTGGGCAATAAGACTTTCCCCAGCATTTACAAAATAAGCAGCTGTACAGATATTATATGTACAATATTTTACTTTAATTGACACTTATGTTGGCTGTATGTATAATAAACAAAATGTCTGAGTGCTAGGAAGGTAGGTCTCGGCATATGGCCGAGGCACCATAGGGGCACTCACGTCAGTCTACGCTCGTAATGTGCCACTCCCCACACAGGGCGGGGGCGGCTCGTGCTGAGCGAAACATAAGTAAGGAGGAGCCATTACACAGGAATACAATGTTGGGGCACACTTTCACTTGTGATTGGAAGGAGAAGTTTACAAAAAGAGAGTGTAACCTCTAAGATTTACTGTAGATGTTTTTTCTTATTAGGTATGTATCAATATCATAATTCATAATATTCGGGAATATTACCTTAGGTGAGACCTGGTTGATACCACGGATACGGATGACAAAGGCCAATTTGGCTTCTCCGGGAACATAGTAGTTACCGTTGTTGCGTGCCTGGAAAGAGAAAGATTAGGTTGTTACCAATGAAGCATAATTGGGCATACAGAATTTGGCTTTTTGGCCATAATAACTTTGTGTTTATTATCACTTATGGTTTGCTTATACAAATGCAAGTTTTTCATCAATAACACCAATACACAACAGTAACAAATTGTAGATTTAGATGTTAGTGCCTTCACTTCCCATAATATGAGAGGCTACTGGTTCTCATTTTTTTATTATCTTCATCCTGAATGTAGCAAATACATTAGACATTGACTTGTTATTTATTTTATGAATTTGATAATTATTTAATAACAATAGTGACCTATTTCCATGAAGTGATAAATAATAAAGCTCATTGAAGATAATTGAAACTCACTTGTCTGGCTAGCCTGATCTCATCTCGCTCCCTGATGCGGTATTCCTTGACGTAAGCCTCGGCCCTCTTGAAGATAGTTTTCCTCTTCTTGAGTGCTGCTGTGCGCCTCTTGAGGGTGACCTGGTGATGGAGAGGATTTTGTTACTATTGGAAGGGATATTTAGGCAGAAATGTTGACAGCTGTGGTAAATCAGAATTGAAAGATAACAGCATTTTTTATCAGATGAACTATGCCATTCAATAAGAATCATAATTAGTTAACAATACATAATCCTATTAGACAACAAAATATCATTCTATTTCCAAAACAAACAATACAGTAGCCATATGAAAACTTTAGTTTATGAAAATGTAAGATATTAATTTAATGTTGACAAACAAAAGGTTCCTAAGGTAAAAGGTCATTTTGGGAAAAGTTCTTTTTGAAGTACGTACATTATGTAGACCAGTACAATTCGACATTCAGGAAGGAAAATGAAACCTTTGAGACTACAAATTCACACAAATAACTGTAGGGGACACTTAAAATGGTTTTACCAATTTTTTTATGTTCAATATTCTTATGTCCGTTAATAATTTTGTCTGGTATTGTATGATACATGTGTTGTCTATACAGGGTGTTGCAATAACTGGATACTAGTGTTGTTCTCTAACCTGAACGCGTCTGGTGCGGAGAGCCTCCCTCCTCTTGCGGTGCTTGAGCACTGACTCGGGGACTGCGGGCAGCTTCTTGCTGTCCTCCTTACCCTTCACGGGCTTCTTCGCTGTAGTGGCAACCATTGTGCTGGAAACATAACCGTCACTTTGAAAAATCACTGCTTAGAAGACACACTGCTGATGTTAATTGCTATGGTGCGTTTGCATTCATTGTTTCTGGCTAACAGATGTTTGGTTCAGTAATTGAGCTAGTGAATCATGATTTAATTTAAAAAGAAAGATAGCATGCAAGTATATTTCTATTTCCATGAAAGATAGTCAGATACTTGGATTAATATGATAGTGCTGGACAACATATTGATGAGGAGGTTAGAATATTTTTGACATTTGTGGACACAACAAACTGAAGAAATGGAGGAAAGGAGCATACTTTAGCAGTAAAAATGCACAAATAATGCATGTATGGCTATGTTACTACAGTCAAGAATCATTGAAAGTAAAGAAAGAGGTAAAATTGTAGGCGGTAGAGCATGAGTCGACACTGCATGGTTGAAGAGGTTAGAATTTGAATTTTAAGGAAGTTGATTTCTTTTAGGATCAACAATTTAAAGAAATATAAGGAATATCATGGCAAAATGAATCGTGAAAGGATCAGGTTTATAGTAAACAATAATGAGAAGAAACGATACGTGAAGAGCACGGCATGCCGTCGAACATGTCCAAGTGTATTTTATCACAAAATCACTATATCCAATGATTATTTTCAAATACTGACACAATATATAAACTTCTTATTCTAGTATCACCTAAATAGCACCAATTTTAACGTATAAAACTAAATAATTATCAACCTGCGGGGCAAAACTCCACGCGGCACGTGTGTCAAGTTATCAAAAGAAAGACAAGAAAAATTGACATCCGGTGGCTGCCATTTTGAACAGATTTTTTTATGCTGGTCACACTAACATTTTTTTTGCATCATATTTTGTGGCAATGGAACTATCTGCAAAAGCCAATATTTTTTTGTTATTCTTTTAAGCTTTGAAAGCTGACAGGGTATTCTAAATTCAGTTTCGGGTTGAATCAAGAACCATAAGTATTTCTCTAACGAAAAGAGCTGAATACACCACCACTGCCTTTTTATTTTTGGCTCCATCAATATAGATACCTACTGACGTCGTAATAATAAAAATAAATAAATAAATAGTCATTTATTTCAGGCTAGAAATGATGTTAATGATGAAACGTTTGTTAATAAAAAAAAGTGTACCTATATTATTGGAGAAATAGATGGCGCTGTCAAAACGAAAAAAACTGGGTACTCACGCCTTATTCTGAGAGATTCGACGCCTCATTGAGCATAATATTCTGTGTCTGTTGTAATATTGGTCTATGATAACTTTAAAAACAAAACGTATCCAGTTTTTTTTACACAGGTAACATTTTATAGTGTTTCCAGTGCCGCGAATATTTGAAATGTTTATCGAACAAACAAAATTGTTGTCTGTTTGTTGTCAAGTTGTCATTGTCAACCTAAAGTCCTAAACCCTAAACTAGTGACTATACTCCGCACTCATTATTATTTCTTTCTCTTATTTTACAGAAGTATTCGCTTGAAAAACCATTACAATGGCTGATAAAACTATCGCCGTGAGTGCCTTAGAAGTTGGCGAACTGAACTTATGTATCGATAGCATGGAACCGAAAAGTATAGAGGATATTGGAAATCAATCGTAAGTTTTCATTAATTTCAGCGATACGTAACATTGTACAATTGTTTGGTAGCTATACCTGATGATTTCTTTTGCACAGCTGGGTAGATTGGCATATAAGATTGCAAAAATTGAATCAACAAGCGGTTTTGGAGGCGACATCTATGGGGGAGGAACTTACCAAGGAAACACTTATTTCTGCGGGAAAGGTACCGAAAACACTTTTATTTTGTTTTCAATAAAAAAAAACACCTAAGTAAGAACTAACTAGTTAGTTAGATAGATATATTTATTTCAACTCCTTACTTAAATTACTTATCTCTGATTCATTTATTAACTTATACTTACATAATTATATTGTATGGATCAGGATCACACACTGTTTAGTGCGTGTTATTAGTAGATGTAAATTGTGCTTATTCCCGCAATGCACCTAACTAACTACGCTTATTTTAAATGATTCTAGTTGCCCGTGTTGGTCCACGAGGCGATCTGTATTCAAGTATGGCGGCAAAAAATCTACCCTCAGATCTTGAAACTGGAGCCAGAACCAGCCACCACTTTCGGGATCTATATGGTGGTAAGTTGTTGTTAAATTGTAACCACCCCTAAAAAGAAGGAAGTTTGTGTCCAAAAGGGATGATATAATCAACCATTTATGTAGAAACTTATTTCTATCCTTTGACTTTAATATTTAAGTACCTATACCTACCTAGGTACCTACTCACATTACATACTCTACCTCTCGGCTCGCCATCTAAAACCCTGTACGATACCTACGTACATACATTACACACAACTCTCTGGCAGCTGTTCCACGAGGCCGGCGCGCAGTGCCTCAGCAGTGACGTCACCGTGGACCTCCTCATACCATCTAAAGTAGACATGCCACGAATATTCGGCAACTATTCGGTATTCGGCCTATTCGGCTAGTTTTTTCATTATTCGGTATTCGGCCGAATAGTGCGTACTATTCGGGCCGAATACCGAATAGTAAATCATGTAAAAATTACTTGTTATTTTAATCAAAATTGTGTATTTATTTACAAATCACAACATTTTAGTACTTAAAATTAATTCAAAATTCAAAATTCAAATTCAAAATTCAAAATTGTTTATTTACGTTAACCAAAAATATGCTTAAATGCTAGTTGCTGAAGCCTCCTTTTAAGTATTACAAACACCTGTGCCAGGAGACTCCGCTCTTCCTATAGATACTTATTTTGTACGCATATAAAGGTTCTAGTTTTATCACATTAATTTAACAATTTTGCTATGAATTTACTAACAATTAAATACTAAAAACAAAATTCTAAAAGGCATGCAGATGCAAATAACAAAAATAACAAAAGGAAAATTTTTAGTGTGTACAAAGTGTGCAAGTCTATATAGTTTCGTGTTTGTGTATATATATATATATAAAAGTATGTATGTACATAAATATGTATGTGTGTGTGTGTTTATAATATATTTTTTACAGTCATAGAAGTTTTTATTGTAAATGCCAATGTTTTTATTTATCATATTATAAAGGAAAGCTGATCGATAGCTATATTGTATGCTTGCAAATTTAGATTTAGTCTGTGGAATCGTGGTCACTCTGAAATTGACTCTTTTACTATAAATGGCGCTATCATATTGTAATTTTTTGTGCTGATTTAGCGTAATTAAGAGGATATACAATTTTCTAACTGAGAGTAGATTATCAATTTTGTAAAGATCAGTAGTCGGGAAACGCTTCTTCTTAAAATACATAACTTTTAAGAGAGCACGCTGGGCTCGTTCTAATTCTATGAAACGTGTTTTTGCAGCGCCTCCCCATATTGGAATGCAGTACATCAAGACAGACTGTACCAGAGCTATATATATCTCGCTAAGTAGGTTTTTTGAGTGGTACCTAGACCTAATCAGTAGTAAGTTGTGCTGGATAAAAACGAGCATTTCAGCATTTTTTGGTAGTCCACGATTGCGTTTTTCATTGTAACCATCCTCAGAAAATAACCTCTCACTATAAACGCTACTTCCAGGTGAAAAAAGATAAGTTTTTGCAAATTTCAAAAGGTTCGGGTATTGTTTTTTGTTTGCTGACCACCACTTGTAAGGATCGGCCATCCGATCAAGGCGAACTATTATCAAATAAAAATCAACTCGTTTGCCACAGCATTCTGCCTCCTAATAATTAGCATTTCTCATATAATCTGTAGCGACTTCTTCAAAGCAGTTCCAGGAACAAAAAAAACAGGTTGTAGCACCGAATATTCGGCGGCCGAATATTCGGCGCTTCGGCCGGCAGCGTCGCCGAATATTCGGTATTCGGTATTCGGCCATTTCACTATTCGTGGCAACACTAATCTAAAGCACCCCATTCACTATACACGCACCGCGAGCAGTACCAATCCGTGAACAAATGTACCAATCCGTGAACAAATCCGTCATCGTCCACACACTACACGAACGCCGAGTAGTAGTCTATTCGATTGTGAATAACTTTGTTGAGCCTTGTACAAAGAACATAACCCTACGTCTCCAGACGTCGAGCGCCGCGCCTAGCCGCGAGCCGCGCCCACCCACACATTCACACGCAGATTTGGTTCGGCGGATTGGTGCGCCTGTGAATGAGAGCCTTATCATCCTGTACATATACCTACGTACTCACATTAAGTGCATAGTTACTCTTTGTCAGCTGTACCACGAGGCGGCGGCGGTGGGTCTACTAGAGACGGCGTTGTTCCACGAGGCCGGCGCGCAGTGCCTCAGTGACGTCACCGTGGACCTCCTCGACTACGCTATTGAACAGCTCACGGCTTTGGTGGGGCTTATCAAGTGAGTTAACGCGAGCACACGTAGCATGGGGCATAAGATGCTCGTGACAAGACTTGGCTAAACTTTTGTCCCATACTACGCATTATACAAGTTTACACTAAAAAGTATACCTTTACAATAATGATGTTCTGTTGAGTTGAATAGTAGGCCTATGGCATGGAAAACATATATCCAAAGATTCAAAAGAGAAGGCTAAAAAAAACTTTTTTGACTTTGTAACTTTGTTTGGACTAGGTAGTTAGAAAAAAACATTCAACAGTTTAATTACTTATGCCTATTATTTTCATAATTCTAGCTCCGACTACCTGAAGCCTGAAGATGTGAAGAAACAACTATCGGAATCGACCCTTGAAGAACTGACGCGGCAGAAGAATGATTTGCAGTTTGACATCAGCATGAGATGCATTACCATTGTGCGGTAAGAAGTTAAGCATTTCTAATTAATTGCGTAAGTTCGCCACTAGATGGAGCGTAGCTATTTTCCCGACTACGGCATAAGCAAAAATGAGGGTTAACTATGTTTATGTACCTACCACCTAGTCACCTATTTATACATCAGTTCCATCATAATTTCTAGTCAGAATTTAACCATGTACTACCTAGTCAGAATTCAACAAATTAGCGTACGTATATAGCGTATAATAATTCTTATATTAGTTAGATACGTCATGGTACTCATATATACATATATGGTACTCAAATATGCCATACACATATATGTATATGGCATATTTAGCTCCTCCATTCAATACGATTGTACAGTAGTTAGCAGGTAGAGTATGTTTTTCACGAAGAAGTGAAAAATTGTCTAAGGCATACTTAGTAGGTAAGTAGTTATTTATCTGCAGGGCGATTCTACCACAATAATATTTCCAATCACACTTTTTCACAGCTACATAGCGGAACACATGGAGGCGGTCGGCATCGGAGCGTGCATCGCGACCGGTCTGTACCGCACGCACGACGCGCCCGCGCTACTGGCCCTACTACTGCAGGCTGAACCGTGGAGACGGGGCGAGGAGGTGTTTGAATGTGAGTGATGTGAGTCTCTTATTGTAAAGCTAGTCTAGTGTCGTGTTATTCTACATAAATTATAAGTCCGTCCGACGAACCCTCGGCAATCAGAGACTGTCAACCATGACTGGTTAACAGGTGGGCTTCACCACAGCAACAGACTAGCTATCTGCATATCATGGAGGCGCGAGGCGAAGAGGTGTTTGAGTGTGAGTCAGTATATAGTAGCACACCACAACATCTATAGCTACATAAGTACTCCAGCTACATAGCGGAACACATGGAGGCGGTGGGACGACGTGTTTGAATGTGAGTCATAGTAGCACACCACAATTACATCTATAGCTACATAAGTACTCCAGCTGTTTGAGTGTGAGTTCTTAGTCTATATAGTAATTACCATAATTACATCTGTAGCTAGTTACATAACTAGTCCAGCTACATAGCGGAGCACATGGAGGCGGTCGGCATCGGAGCGTGTATCGCGACCGGCCTCTACCGCACGCACGACGCCCCCGCGCTACTGGCCCTACTACTGCAGGCTGAACCGTGGAGACGAGGCGAGGAGGTGTTTGAATGTGAGTCAGTCTATAGTATCATACCGCTATAACAACTATAACTCCATCATGCATCATGGAAGCAGAAAAAAAGACGAAAGGAATCTCGCTAACTAAAAATTGAGGCACAGCAATGGCGGCGACATGAGAGTGTGTGTGGGTGCGTAGGCGCGACGTGATTGGCGCGCGGCGGCGGACTGACTTACTGTGTGTGAATGGTGATTGTGTGTGTGGCGGGTAAAAATGAAACTGACTTACTTTGGGTGCCTCACTTTTTAATTAGCGAGATTCCTTCCGTCTTTTTTTATACCTCCATGAGTAGCATACTATGATAACATCTATAGCTACATAACTAGTCCAGCTACATAGCGGAGCACATGGAGGCGGTGGGTGCAGGCGCGTGCATCGCGAGCGGCCTCTACCGCGCGCACGCCGCGCCCGCGCTGCTGGCGCTGCTGCTGCAGGCCCAGCCGTGGAGACGGGGGGAGGAGGTGTTTGAATGTGAGTTAGTCTATAGTAGTATGGAGATGCTGGAGTGTTGGCGCATCCCTATGGCAAAGGAAGGATCGTCCGACCAGGCCGAGTGATGTGGTGTGGCCTGGCGGGCAACTGCCCTACGGTTAGCATTGGGGCTCTGTATATGTATATTGCAGTGTAGCTGTGAAACTTCGATACCACGATTTAGGATTTAATAGAGATTTGCTTCGTTTCTATACTTGATGTGTGTTGCGTTCCGAGCGCCATCTGTTGATTGTGTGGCGAGGTGTCAGCCACAGTAGCATACCATACTAACATCTATAGCTACATAACTACATAGCGGAACACATGGAGGGTGTGGGTGGCGGCGCGTGCATCGCGAGCGGCCTCTACCGCACGCACGACGCGCCCGCGCTGCTGGCGCTGCTGCTGCAGGCGGAGCCGTGGAGACGAGGCGAGGAGGTGTTTGAGTGTGAGTCTTATATAACACTTCGACTATAAGCTTCAGGCGCAATAGCATTTAACCTTATACCATGCTATAGGTACGGTCAAGGGCAGAGAAACCTGACCCCCTCTCATAGTAACAATGCTTCTTGAGGAGGGTCAGGTTTCTCTGCCGCTTACCTGTACCTCCTCGATTGACCTAACAACTGTTTCGTATTACGTCAAGCGCACCAGCAACAGGCGCGAATCTCACTAGCAATACGGCAAAAGACCAGTCTAGTTCTGCATAAGAGTCCGACGCACTGGACAACTGGGCTTTCACCATGGCAACATAGCTATCTGCATATCAATGTGAGTAGCATAGACACAATCTCTATAACTACATACATACCCCAGTTACATAGCAGAACACATGGAGGCGGTGGGACAACGTGTTTGAATGTGAGTCAGTCTATAGTAGTTAGCACACCACAACATCTATAGCTACATAACTACTCCAGCTACATAGCGGAGCACATGGAGGCGGTGAGTGGCGGCGCGTGCATCGCGAGCGGCCTCTACCGCGCGCACGCCGCGCCCGCGCTGCTGGCGCTGCTGCTGCAGGCCCAGCCGTGGAGACGGGGCGAGGAGGTGTTTGAGTGTGAGTAGCATAGACATTATTTTTGTGTTAGTCGATGTCAACAAAAAGGGTCCCTCTCAGGGGGTCATTTTACAAATGAATTTCATGCAGTCAAAGTTGTTCAGGATGATCTACTGACTCAATCACTTTCGGCTTACTATTCCACTTTGGCAGATAAAATAAATACGTAGTGGGCCGCTAATGCAATTGAAGAGTGCAACGCTTAAACCCCAGACCTATAACTTCCTTCCCGTCATGTCATGCTATAGCTTCGGCAGGATTGCTCAGAGTAGCGAAACTTGCAGCAAAGCAGCTCTCACTACCCCTCTAGGTACAAGGCATTTAATCTACTTACAATTAATTAACAACTTCTCGCCATTGCAGCGGGCAAATGGGTGCCGTCAACGCCATCTAGCGAGCTCCACCGCAGCGAGGCGCAGCTCTGGCTGTGTCTGCGCCAGCTGCTCCTGCAGCCGCGGCTCGCGCAGCACTACCGCATCGACGACACCGCCCGGGCTACCTTCTGCAGGGTGCGTTGGATTTTGTGCCTTTGGATGTAAGATATACAGGGTGTTGCAAAAACTTGCCGAAACCTAACCTACTACCTGTAGAGCTCATGGTGGATGGTACTGACAGCGGCATCTAGCGATGTATGTAACACATATTCTACTTTCTCATTTACGCTATATCGAATAATTATTTATGATATATGGCTTGCGTTGAATATCATTAGCCGAGCGTATTCCTAACCTTAGCTAAATTCATACCCAAGCACGTCTAACAACTTTATATTTTCTCACGCAGCTGGAAAGTAAGCTATCAGAGTCGGTCCTGGACCAGATCCCGCCGCTGGCTGAGCTGAAGATGTTCCTGTGTCGGCTGGCCGTGGGCGACTGCGCCGGGCTCGCGGCTAACGGGGTCAAGAGCCCTGGATGCACTCTGGTGGAAATAGTTCCGCAGGTGAGTTATGTAACGTTAAACGTTAATAGGTAAACAACCAACGAATAATAAAAACATCGGACTCATCCTATCTACTCTAATCTTAGGTCTTCCCCTACCTATGTCTATGTAACGTCTTTTATTTCATATCGTATGTTAATCTACGAGCGGCAGCGGCATACTGAATAACTAGCAAATATTCGTTATCCCCATGAGCGCTCATTGGTCCCATGCCTTTTAACTACTAAGGTCGTACTTTTAACTACCTACTTTAAACCTTCTTCTTGGTCGTCTAAGTGATTTCTCCTATTTGTGACCCCCTCCACCTCGTCATCTCTTCTACCCTATCACGTCTGGTACCTATTCTGTTCGTCTGGATGACCAGTCTACTGCTCCTTCATCATCCACACTTCTTCAATGCATCCACAGATAAAAGACAAATACCTCAAGCAAGTCCACAAGCGCGCCAAGTCCATCGCTAAAGCCCAACTACAATACTTCCACGTGGACGGTTCATCATCATCTCGCGACGCGGCGCGGCGACTACTCGAGTGCTACGCGGGGGACGCGGCGCTGGCGCTGGAGGGGGGGCGGTGCGCGGGCTGCGGGGAGCAGGCGGGGAGGAAGTGTGGAAGGTGCTCTAGCGAATGGTATTGTGGCAGGTTGGTGGTTTATTGTATACGAATGCTAGGTATCTTCTACCATTTACAGCTACGAGAGTTACTAATAAGTTAGCTCGGTAAACACCTTAATCAAGAATTTTCACTCACCCATTTCACTTTGTTCAGGCCGTTTTCTTAATTAGATTTGCTTTTGTTTTTCAGAGAATGCCAAGTGAAGCAATGGGCAAAACATAAGGAGCTATGTGATCAATTATCTCAACTTCTGATCTAGATTTTAATGGCGGATAGATTTAATTATGTTTCTTTAGTGTTAATTTAAAGATATGAGACTTTTATATACTAATTAATTAACGGGCTTGCTGCGCTGTATCGCAAACCGCGATAAAATGCACAAACATGTCAATAAAGATCCAAATAATATAATACTAAAAATTTCTTACAAGCGCTATCGCAATTTCTGTACAAATTTACTTCATAATCTTAAAACTAATTACGAAAAATCTGAGTTACTTCGATCTAAAAACAACCCTAAAGAATTATGGAAAACCATTAAGTCTATTTCAAACACTAAGAAAAATATCTCACCCCCTGACGAACTATTAAAATCCTGCATCAGTCCTAACTTATCAGTTAATCACATAAACCAATTTTTTTCTCAAATTGGAGAAAGTCTCGCCGCCAAAATTATACAGCCATCTTCATCTCCCAACACTGATAATGTACGGACTTCTAAAGAGTCTCTGGTTATCCTTAGCTTGGATTTTATTGAAATAGAAACTGTTATTTTAAATCTTAGAGACAATTGTGCAGTGGGCTGGGATGGCATATCATCAAAAATCTTAAAATCATCCACAGAAGTACTCGTTCCTCCTATCACTCATATATGCAACCTAGCCATCTCTTCAGGAGTGTTCCCACAAGCTTTTAAAAAAGCAATCGTCCATCCGATTCATAAGGCTGGTGATAAGGATAGCGTTGATAACTATCGACCAATTTCAGTCCTCACGGCGTTGTCGAAGGTTTTGGAGAGAATACTTAATAACTGCATTGTAAACTTTATGAACAAATATAATACCATATCTGATAATCAGTTCGGCTTCAGACAAAATATTTCTACTGAGGATGCAGTCACAGCCTTAACTTCATCAGTAGTTAAACATATAGATAGCAAACATAAGTGCATAGCTATCTTCCTAGATCTCTCCAAGGCCTTCGACACAGTCTCTATTCCTTTGCTTGTGAAGAAGCTAGAACAGATAGGCATTAGAGATTTCGATATATTTAAAAATTACCTAATAAATCGCACTCAGTCCACTAAAATAGGAGCTCATGTAAGCTCCGAAGCCACCATCAATTATGGAATTCCACAGGGCAGTATCCTCGGGCCGACTCTATTTCAGATTTATATAAACCAGCTGTGTGAAATGGAGCTCGCAAATTGTGAAATCTACACGTATGCCGACGATACTGCCCTGATAGTTCATGGCTCTGACTGGTCAGCAGTGAAATTATACGCGGAGAGTGCTTTAAGACAAGTGATGCTTTGGCTGTCCTCTAATCTCCTCACGATAAACTTAAAAAAAACCAACTACATAGCTTTCTCCTTAAACAAAAGATACCAGCCCGACTCAAATTTTACAATTATTGCTCATCAATGTACACCACCGAAAATAAACTGCAACTGCAATATAATACCAAGAGTTGCCTCTGCAAGGTATCTAGGCATTTACATCGACGAAAGGCTTGACTGGCATGTCCATCTAGAGGCTCTCACTAATAGAGTAAGGAAAATTATGTCAGTCTTTAAATGCCTTCGCAGAGCTGCTGATCCTGAGACCTTAAAAATGGTATACCTGGCCTTGGTGCAGTCTACTCTCAATTACTGCATCAATGTTTGGGGAGGGGCAGGTAAAACTGCCTTTCTGAAACTAGAAAGAGCCCAACGAGCTGTGTTAAAGGTGATGATGTCGAGACCCTTTCGCTATTCCACTAGGCAACTTTATTTAGATAGTAATTTATTAACAGTCCGGCAGCTTTATGTGCTCAAGGTAGTATTGCGTAGACATTCGTCTCTATCGACAGAAATGGTATCAAGGTATTCTAACTCTAGGACAGGTAAGAATATTATTCCCACAACAAAACATAGAACTTATTTTTCTGGACAAAATTACTTCCATCAAAGCGCTCGTATCTATAATAAAATAAACAAACAACTCGGTATTTACTCCCACAACAAGCACGAGTGTAAAAATATAGTCACCGAATTTCTTTTAAAACTAAGTTACGATGATACTGAAAACTTGCTCAAACCTTGGCTCTAACAGTAACAATTATTGTTTTATTACCTATATTTTATGTAAATTTAGTCATGCTTCAATCCTTCCTTGGATTTTTTTTAGTTTAAATTTTAGTACCTACCTATATTTCACATTATTATAATTAGCTCATATTTTGTTAATCTTTTAATAGTAAAACCATTGTATTGGTAATTTTTAATAACTCGCACACGAACAGGCAACTAAATAATGTAAGTATCCCTAAGATACAGGCTCTTGCCTAGTTTAGGAGATACTCATGCTATTTTAAGTGTACTTAATGATATAAAACGCCTTTACCTATGAAAATTACCTATGTAAGTGCGCTAATGTACTTATTATTATTATTTCAATTTTTTAAAATCATATTTCAAATTAAATTAAAAGATTATTGTTATTAATGAATTTTATAGTTAAATGTATTTTAATTTTTTTTTTTTTTTTAATTATGCTTCTTTAGTGTTCATTCTAAGATAATGTTTGAGTTGAGGTTTGAGATTCGGCAATAAAAGTGTGTGTTGCGGTTTTTTTGTGTTTTTTATTGGTTTTAGCTTAGATTAAGACCTAGGAATTAGCTTGAAGACTTCAGGTAGTCTTTCAACACATCCAGCGCTGGAGTCTCCTCACCGAAGTCCTGAAATTAATTAAAAACCTTGTCAGTAATTGCACAAACTGACTGTGCTTTAATATAATGCCTAAATAAGTGTATTTTGTTTGTTTGAGTGATAGGAAAGTAGTTTATGCAAGTAACACAGACACTATAGGGTCACACACATACTGTAGCGCAGTTTAATAAAAACCTATCAGCTACATGAGGGCAGCAGGGTTTGTGCTAAGCGCATGGATCGCCAAATTTAGTGTAGTATAATTTGTACAATATCAATTAGAAAAATTGGTGCATTTTACGTATGGTTGCGAGGAGATTATGTAAATACATGCCCAATATACAAGTGGTTATGTCAGTCAGAGCCTCAACCAAACCTGCTTTACAAAAGTGTGTGTTACCTTGATGACGACGCATGAGCATCCAACAATCTTCCTAGCCTTGCCATCCTTGTCGATCTTGCACAGACCGGCCCACTCGCCGAGCTTCTTGTTGTTGTCCACCTGGAGAATAGCAAATAATGTGTGTTGTAGTGCAGCATAGAAGCCAGTTTTATATGCCAGATTTATGTGTAAGGTTCGCAATACCCATAAAATCAAACTGGTTTAATTATTGATGTGATATCTTATCCTGTTATGGCAGTGGTGAACAGTATCTTATGAAGAACAGGGTAATGAGTGAATAATATAATTTATACAGTGCAGTTACATTGGACATTAATACTTTTATTTTGGTGACCAATCTTCCTATCTGTTTCATGAGAGTTACGTAAAAGATGTATAAAAATGTCTGAGTGCTAGGAAGGTAGGTCTCGGCATATCGCCGAGGCACCATAGGGGCACTCACATCAGTCTACGCTCGTAATGTGCCACTCTCCACACAAGGTGGGGGCGGCTCGTGCTGAGCGAAAGTATATAAGTTGCATTCTTATTCTGCAATTTAATTATTGCCCAAAGCCTAGTCACGGCACACTGATCGAATAATATCAGTTAAGTAAGTGGTTGGAGATAAAACTTGTCACAATAATGTTGATTACTTCTCTGATCAAACAGGCCATTGGATCTTTACTAAAGTTCTGAGACCTCAGGCTCCTAAGACAGCTAGCAAAATATTCCGTATATTTACCTTGACAAGGGGGATCTGGTGCTCATTGCACAGAGCCTGGACGAGCTTCTTGTAGGCAGCCTCGTCGCAGTTCTCAGCAAGGACACAGAGGACCGCTTGCCTCCTGAAATTTACATCACACTTGGTAAGCAGTGGTAAATATTGAAAAGCAGATGAAGATTCTTTATATATGAAGGAGACAATAAGTATGCTTCAGTTCTTTACCAGTTGTTTTGTAAGTAGGTACAGTATGATAAACTATTTAGAAACTGTCCATTGAACCCAACAACTGGATGGTTCAGTGGTTAATATTTACAGCAGCAATTTAATGAAATAGAAAAAGTTTTACAAATTAAGTAAAATTTGTAGCACAATTGGGAGGCCACGGCCCTGAAGTAGCAGGCGCCGTGGTACTATGTATGTGCGTCACTATCAGCAGCGGACATGACCAACAATAACTGGCATTATCAGAGGTATTTCCACAAGGACAGTGACTAGAACAGCCACCACCCAAGTGAATATTCAGGAGGATGTCCACTGCTCAATAAATCACAGCAAGTCATTAGTAAATTTACTAAAAGTGATGTTCAGTTCAGATTCAGTAAAATTACCAAAGTAAATGCAACTCAACTATAAAAACTTTCCCTTTCTCTCTATTCTACACAGTAAAATTCATGTAAACTACTCAACAAAACAATAAGGAACGTTTCAAATAAATCCAAAAAACACCACCAATCACCAACTTCATGTGTTGTTTTATCATGTTAACAAAACAGTCACACTCACTTGTCAAGAGCCTTGGCAGCCTCGTGCAGGCCGTGGACGAGCCCGCCGTGGATCAGGGCTGTCTTCAGTACCTCCTGGAGCGCCGTGTTCACGTCCATAGCGCCTCCGCTCAGGACGGGGTTGGAGGGTACCTCACTGCAGACATTGTTTACATCAGTAAATAGCCCAAATAATGGGAAATTGTTTGGCATTTGAGTTGCGGTGATAGTAAAGGGCATAGAATGAGGGAGAGTTTGATAGAATGATAAGGTTTAGGCATGATAATGGTCAGTATAACCTATTGTTATTTTGAGGTTATGTTGACAGCAAGTTTAACAGTAAAAATTTACAAATAATCTAATGATATAGATTGGAAATCGTCGTAGTAACTAGGACTAAGGGCCAACAAGGGTTGAATATGAAAAATATTAAGAGATAACGACCAAAACAATAAAACTTACACTTCGACTTCAGCCATGGTTTATAATGATTCTTTGACCTGAAATATGAAACACATAAGATAAAGTAGCTGGATGGCATATTGCGGCAAATGGCACAATCACTTTAATCACAAAGATCACTAAAATATCAACAGATTTAGAAAATATCGCACAGAAACGTTTGACACTCTACCTCGGGCACCGGAAAAAGAGAGAAACGCCCTCTGCCAGTGACAGATGCAAACATTTTTGACGTTTGAAGATTTGCGTTTCGTTTCAGATTTTGGCAATACTTTTTGGGGCACTTTAAATAATTTCTGCATAAAAATGCGAAGGATTTCGAGTAAAGTTTTAATGCCAAAGGAACATAACACCTACTAACTACTATACAACTCTATAAAAATAAGAATATGAATGAACAGTGAAGGCATCAAGACGCACCAAGGTCCAAGAAGTTATTATTCTAGGGCCAAGACACTCTGGCTGTCAACAAAAATGGGAAGTTTTATGCAGGAGGATGACAGCAACCATAGACTAATTACAGCAACATTGCTTTCTCTATGAGATTCATCCACAATGTTATTTTGAATTTTTACGAGTTTAAATCATAGTTTTTAATAGTTAATTATTCCTTTATTAGTGATAAAAGTTTTGTAAATGTGTTATAATTATGAAATAAGAGTTTACACCCCCTCAGACCTCTAATGATGGCACCAGGACAAAATATAATATACAAAATAGAGTACATTAAAGATGTTTTATACTTTGCGATAACAAGACATGATAAAGTTTTAAACAACACTACTGATACGCATTACTTTTCGATTGATCATGAATTAATTTATGAAAACTACTATTCTGATTTCGGCCCTTTAAATCTTGGCTGTGTCTACAAATATTGCACGGAGTTAAATGAAAAACTAAAGCATTTATTAAATAAACAAAAAATAGTGCACTATACATCAGAGGATCCAAGGAAAAATGCCAACGCTGCGTTTTTGTTGGGCTGTTTTGGTGTACTATATTTGAGTTTGCCGCCAAAAGATGCACTAAGACCACTCATCTCTCATGGGCAGTCATATCGGTATATTATTGGCTATTTAATGTTATGTAGTAGTTTCAAATTTAATGTTAATCGTACTTTTCATAGTAGGTAATTTAATTACATAAGAGTTGAAAATACACACAGGCCCTTTCAAGATGCAACGCAAGGTGAATCTATGTATACTATAACCATATTGGACTGCTTACAAGCTATCAAAAAAGCACGGGAGCTTGGATTTTTTAACTTTCAAGATTTTGATCTTGAAGAATTCGATAAATACGGAAACATACAAGGTGGAGACCTTAATTGGATTATCCCTGGTTAGTCTGTATCATATACCTACGTAGGGAATTCGTACATGTAGCAACTCAAGCAAAACTCGTGGACCTAAAGTTCTGGCTTACTCAGGAGTGGTCCGCAGCCGTGGCAGACCACTACCATGTTTTGGATATTTGAGAGAAAATTTATTCCATCTAATAGTATTGCATTTTCAGATAAATTTTTGGCCTTTATTGGACCAGTTGACTGCAGTATATCACAGTTTTCGTTTTACCATAACCCACAAAAGTATATTGAATATTTTCTTCAGAACAATATAGGATTGGTGATACGTTTAAACAAAAGGTTTTACGATGGGAACGTGTAAGTCCTAATTTATATCTATAAATCGTGCTAGTTTTACTTTACCAAGAAACCGAAAAGTGGGTGGTATCTATGTAGTTCACACTGTACTTGCTTTCAGATTTAGAAATAAAGGCATAGCTCACCTAGATTTATTTTTCCCGGATGGTTCATGCCCTCCGCGGCACATTTTATTCAAATTCCTTCAGATAAGTGAAGAAGTCAACTGCGCTATAGCAGTGCATTGCAAGGTTAAGACTTTATTTAGTAGGTACCTACGCATAATTAAATATAATCATTGATTTATTCAAGTAGTTCAAATAGTCATATTTTATTTTACTTAATCGTTTTTGCATAAACACTGATGTAATTATTGTTCAGGCAGGTCTAGGGCGCACTGGCTCATTAATTGGTGCTTATCTGATGAAACACTACCGCATGACTGCCCTTGAAGCTATAAGCTGGATGAGAATATGCAGACCCGGCTCTGTAATTGGCCATCAACAGGTTTTGGAACTTTTATCCGCTTATATAATCATATCAATATCCTCGGTACCTTTCCAGTTTGTTACAATAAGTTTTTTCCCCTATAGGATTGGTTACAGAAACTTGAGCCGTGGCTGATCAAACAAGGCAATCTTTATAGGTACGAGTAAACAGGTGATAATAACAATCATCGGTATTGATTTTTATACTTTGCTTATATAAGTACCTACAAACTAATTTACATGCACGTCTAAGTATGAGACGTAACTAAAAGATCACACATTTAAATTGTCCTCTTTTAGAGGAGTTATATTTATATGCAAGCTTATGAAATTAACCTCCCCTATCCTATTTTATTATGAAATTTAAAAAGTTTATCAGGAAACGCGTGTACCAGAATGCAGACGAATTGCCGATTCACCCATACGGCGTATATTCTATTGCCAAGAAAGACTTCCGTCAGCGGGCGACGATCCTCAGGAATAAATCACCATCACCACCGCCTCCGTTCCAAAGAGGGCTGAAGTCGTATATTGAACATCCTATTCGACCGCAGGCATCCAAAGTCAGAGAAGGTACTCAGTATTGTTTAAGTAAATAAATAGTAAGTATAGCTAACGACTGCCGTCGAGATTTACTACCCTTTTAAAAAATCTCGGATAGGCAGGATCGTTACCGTAGCAAAGATACTTTAGTATTATTTATAATGGCATATGACTGTATATAGTTGTAACATGAATACAGTTAACATGAATAAATTATGATGATGATCATGGTAAACTTTAGTTTTCTTATTATTAGCATCTGACAAGAAAGCTGAAAAACACCAAGCAGAAAGAAGGCCCAGTCCATCAAAGAATAGCTTCACTTCCAAGAACTTGAGTAATAAAGGGTGTGTATTATGCTATCGTAGGTGCCTACCTATATTTATTTGTAAATTTGATTCAATAAACTATGGATTTATATCCTAATAACTTTCAATTGTTCTTATAGAAATGAAAAATTATATAGTCGGTCTAAGACTAGTCCTATAGGCGCTGGTGATCCTCGAATACCATCCCCATCACAGACGTCAAGAGACTCGAGGAAAAGCAATGTAAATACATATTTTATGATGATTTTACGTACCTACTTACATACATTTAATATCTTAATAAATATTATTTTTGAAGTAGGTATACTATCAAATATATTCACAAAACTACAACCTAAATTGTAACATTGACCTATTACTTTCTATTTATTTTAGGTTTCACATACTAAGAACCTATGTGGTTTTCAACCAATGCCTCCATTTCATGTACTGAATACTCCTATTATAAAAAATATTAACGATGCAAAGGTGCGGATATTTCTCTTTTACTTATTTATTTGGGAATCGTCACGCCGTAGATTTTCTCTAATAAAGATATAATGCTTTATTGCAGAACTTTCTATTAAGACCATACAGTTTTGGAGAAGAAAAACGAAGAGAATCGACCACTCCATCAAAGATCGTAACGCATTACTCATCAAAACCTTCGAAGTTGTGTGAAACATTACCTTCTATAGTGCGTAAACCACCTTCGCAAATAAGTACTACTAATGCTACTGCTACTGGTACAGGTAAATAATTATCTACACTACCAACATAGTTAGGGCTGCCTACAAAAATAAAGGGCCCTTTCCAATCGAAGAGAAGTTTATAAAATTTTAATATGAATGTAGGTAGTTAGTTACTTACTAGGTACTCGTAACATAAAAAAATCTACTGACTTTTTGTACAGCTATTCGAGGACTACAGCCAACCCAGAACCAGAGCCGCCGTCTAGGACGTAGCCCGAGCCCTTCACCCACGCGGAGTATGAGTCCCGTGGTCCGAAATTCACCGTCTCCAATACCTACCATGAATAGCACTTTCAATAACCGTAGAGGAAAAGACAAAATGATATCTTCAAGAAGTACTCTGCGTGAGTAGTATAATTTTCCCATTAGTTTAGAAATTAATGTGTAGCTAGCTATCTTTTATTAGGAACAATACTGTATTTTTGTAATATGATTAGGTACCTAAATACTTTTTGCATAGCACTATCCATATTGGAAATCGAAAATGTGGGTTGTAGTAATGCAAACTTATTTGACCCATTTATTGCTGGGTGAGTTCAATTTTCAGCACCAGAAAGATGCAGGCTGAAAGCTTGGACCGTGTTGCTGTTGGTGTGTGGGTAGGAGAGCTGAGGAAGTGTGTCTTTGTTGATTTCACCGTGGTCATTGTTCTGAGATCCGATCTGTCAAGTTATGATTTGAAGTTTCTTTCTTTTCTTTCTGTCATGTCATCTGTCCCTGTCAAATATCCAACATAACCTCAAATGGCGTTTTTATTTACTTGTTAAAGTTGATGAAAACAAGCGATTTACTATAATGGTGGGTGAATAAATCTTTAAAAAGTGATAACTGTTTAGCTAACGCCACCTGAGATGGGTGCTTTAGTGACCAAGGCTTTGCGGCCGATAAAATCTTTCAACATCGAAAATCGGGCTCACCGTGTAATATCGAAGGAAAAACCGGTGCCGGCGCCGAAATACCCTTCCAACCTCGAAGATGTGCGTCGAGCGATGGAGCTGGAGCCCGACCTGGACGAGAAACTCGAGAAAAAGGACGTAGCTCTGGATGATAGGTTGAAGAATGTTTATGTAACTTCGAAAGGCAGGCCGGAGGATGATATTACGAGGGAGGCGATGAGCTCGGGCCGCCTGCTGCCGCAGGACCGCAAGCTCCTCCCAGACTACGACTTTGGCTTCAAAGAACCAGAACAGGTCAAATACGGACGCACAACCCTCAGAAGCGCAATGGATTTCATCTCCTCACATCAAGCCAACCCTACTGAAGTCACCGCCGAGAAAATAGCCTTAGAATATAAGCTAAAGGAAGAGGATGTTAAAAATATACTCAAGTATTTTAAAACATTTGAAGTGTATGTGCCGAAGACTAAGTCCTCGCCTGCTACGTTTGCGGGGCCCGCAGCTATTAGACATGGAAAACAACCTGTATACAAGGTTCTAGAAGGCAATGGAGATAAAACAGATAATCTTTTGGATGAGGATAAAACAAAACAGAAGAGCTAGATAGAATAAATAATATTAGATGTTCATTGAATATCTTCCTAATAAGTTAAATGCTACAGATATACTGAATGGAGGGGTATATGCAATGCAGAATTTTAAAGCTGTTAATGAATATTATTTATTAGGTTTACAGAAACTTACTCAAAGTGGAGATTGTGTGACATTGACATGTCATTGTTATATTGACTGGTTGATTTTCAACATATTCTCATCTACTTATACTTATACTTTTTTTTGCACAGAATGTTTATTTAATACTATCTAGTATACAAATAAGGACCTAATACAACTTAAAATAATGTGATTTAGATGTAGTAGTAAATAATAATAAAATATGTTTTGTTGTTCAGTATGTCTTGTTTTCATTCATAACATCAATTAAAAACACTTCCTATAGTTCCATGGATCATTTTATTCTCTCGATTTTCCAGTTCCTACAATATGCCTCTATTTTATCGTGCTTCATCCTTCTTCATCTACAGCTAAGCTAATTGCAATTTTTTTTTTTACGAATTAAGTTAAGTAGGTACTTATTAAAAACCTGTAGAACAAAAGTTATTCAGAATTACCCTGCAAGTCACTTCTTTCGGGTTAAGTATTTTTACTTTTTTACAACCTCTACCTACCTACTCCTTCATCCCTAACCCCACTCCCTCTCCCAGCCTCGCTAGGCGCAGCGTCTCTGGGCGCGCGGCGCACGGCGCCCGGCGGCGGCGGCGGGGCGGCGGCGCCCTCGGTGCGCTCCGACGAGCGTCCGCTAGCCACGCAGGGTGACATGCTCAATAGCATCAAGGTGGGTTTCGGTGCCTACGGGCAGCTGATTTATGTTTAAGCGACTTTGAACTCTAATAAGTATCCATTTGAGTAATAAAGTACCTACGTAGAAAATAACCTACTATAACTAGGTAAGTACTTTGGCAGTGAATGAGTTTGAGAGAGATAAGGCACAAAAGTGTCCCTAATACCCTGATTACACCTACCGAGAAGAGTGGCCGAAACCGTATCCTCGGCCGATTAAGTACTCACCGTATCATATCATATTTTATTATTTTATTTTTTATTTTAATACCTGTTATTATTAATGAAGATGTCAGTAAATAATGTCATACACATATATTTTAATTATTGTTGTACCAATGTCAATCTAAATTGTAATTATGTTAATGTTCATAATAATTTTCCAATGTATTTTTTATTTTTCTATTGTGTCCACTACCCGCATGTAACGTATGTTTAGTTATCCGATGTGAGATGGGACAATCTGAAAACCAGCGCTGTAACGTTGGCCACAACTTACAGCAGATGCTGAGATTGTTCCATTTTGCCATTTTTTCATTCAATAAGTACATTTTTTTAATTTTATTGCATGTTTTTTTTTTGGCAAATAAATTAATTTTCTTCTTTCTTCTTCTTCACCGAGCACTCAGTCAATTGCTAGCCATTCACTGGTCAAGGATCGCGGATACTGTCTCGCCACTCTACTCGGTAGGTGTACCAAGGGTAGGACAATTTTGTACATGTCAAACTCACTCACTGCCAAAGGAGTCGGTTGTTTTCTACGCTCCGTTGTTATTGCTATTGCTTTAGAGTTCCAAGTCGTTATACTTATAATAAATCTCGTTAGTTAGGTCGTGGAATGTACCGACCTCACGATGAAAGAAAACATCGTAAGCAAATTATTCACATCGCCCTTCTCTAGATGAAATCAGATGAATAGGTAACTAGGCACCAAATTAGTAGGTAGGTACCTTTTGCAACTATGCCATATAGTATGAAACTAGAGTAACCAATTCTATAGTTAAAAATTCTATTTGCAGTTGCAAAGAAGATTGAAAGAGTCTATGCAATCAGATAGAAACTGTGCACTTTACAATAAAGGTAACTCTAGGTAAGTGGGATATTTGACTAAATACCTATACGTAAAGCTCATCTGGCTTTCCTAATTAGGTATACACGGCTTACCTCTTAGATTAACAATATAGGTACGTAAAAGATGGTGTGTCACATACAAACACAAAGCAAAAAACTGTCCGTATTTTGTCTAAATTGAACTTAAGCTGCGTACAGACCGGGCCAACGAACGGCAACGGTTATCCCAACGATGGATATTTATCATACATAATACAGGGCAGATTGCAGCAACGAAGGTCAACGAAACCCGTTCGTTGGCGTTCGTTGGGCCGGTCTGTACGCAGTTTTATAGACAACCCATGAATAGTAACAAATCTTCTAACCGAACTAATTCAAAATAGCTCAGTGGTAGAAGTGAAGTGTTATTTGTCAAGACGTTTCTTTTGCACTGACACTCCATCTAGTTCGTATTAAGGCCTGGGTCTCCTATTTTCGCTGTAGGTCGCGTCCAGCGTCGTTCCGTGGGCCGCGTCACGATGCTCACTATAGAAATGTACTGCGGTGGTGCGGTCTCCCTCACACGCCGACGTTGGCGCGTATACGTAGTGAGCATTGTGACGCGGCCTACGGCGTGACGCTGGACGCGATCTACGGCGCGTAATAATAGGAGACCCGGGCCTTAAATATCGTTGGCTTACCTTCTTACCTTTCCTCCAGCGGTCCCATCAAGCAGCAGCACAGCTCCAGTCGCCAGGTAAAGCCTGCTGAACCCTCGATGACTAAGGTCATAAGGAAACAGAGGTGACGGATAGGTCGTCTGATATAAAAATTTACATTGATTCGGTCGTTATTGTTGGTAACAGGATAATAAAAATACTTGAAATCTAAAATTTACTCCGTTTATTTATTAGCCAGTTTGTGTTACACATAGAAAAACGCTGGGGCGATTGTGTTACACGATGATCATATATTATAGGAATATTTACAATTAAATACAAACTTACTTTCGTAAGTACCTCTAACTTAATTAAAATTTATGGGTAACATAAGATAGACATAAATAACCTAATTGATTTCGTAAAGGCATGTAGCTAGGTAGGTACGTACCTACAAATGAAATCTTAAATAATATAATAATCACATCCATTACGATTGGCGAACACCGGATGGAGCATTGGTTAGTACCTAACTCTGACTGCTAGACCGAGGAACCAGTCCCGAGTTCGATTACCGGCCGCGGCCGATATTCTGTTAGAGACGCATATTATTCTTCTTCTAGGTCTTCCTAAGGTCCTTGAAGGGTGACTATGTTTAGCAGTGGACGAATATTGGCTGATGATGATGAGAGGTATACAGGGTGTTGCAAAAAGCCGAAAGGGGTGACTCAAGTCTTTTTTTCCATTTTCAAAACTCGACGTTGTTCAGAATGACCCACTGCTGAGTCATACCCTTTTTGCAACACCTGCAGGTGTAGGTGGTATGTAGAATCAAATTGAAGTGCATGATTATCGGTAATGAATATCTAAATAAGAAGGTAAGGAACCTACCATTGATTGAATGTACTTTTTATTGCGTCTAACCATAGATATGATTAAAATACCATTATAGGTATTACATGTGGAAATGGAATAGGTAGGTATGTGAGAAAATTTAATAAATATAGAAGGTGGAATGTCTCCGTATAGAGACCAGAATCTTCTATGACTTTAAACGATAAAATTGTTAAAATGGAAATTGTGTAAGTAAGTACAAGTTACCTACATTAAATTTTACAATGAATGGAATTTTTCTTTATCTAGCTTTAAGGCGGAATGTGTCAGATATGATACCAAATACCTTTTTCTTTTCACATTACGGTATTCTTCCTTCGAAACCAACATTTGTGATGACATCACCTGAGAATCAAATTGAAATGCACGAACCCCCTCAACGTAGAAATAATGCGACCTTCGGAACCCTTTACTCACCAGCGAGATAATAATAAGCTCTTAATGTTTAGTAGGTACTTTGAGTCCATAGAAGGTGGAATGTCTCCGTTCAGAGACCAGGAATCTTCTATGATTATAAATATTATAATATTTGAAATGGAAATTGAGTAAATTCAAGGTTTTTGCAGTAAATGGAATTGCACTCGTCTATCATCTAGCTTGAAGACGGAATGTATCAGATATGATACCAAATACCTTTTTCTTTTCACATCACGGTATTCTTCCTGAGGAGTCAACATTTGTGATGACATCACCTGAGAACCAAATTGAAATGCACGAACCCCCTCAACGTCGAAATGATGGGACCTACGGAACCCTTTACCCTTTCCGATCACAGACACCAGCGATGAAATTGGAATGTATAATATTAGTCTACCATTTCAGAAAGGCTGACAATGTAGACCTACATGTTATTAAAACCAGTGTTAAAATGTAAATTTGAAATAGGGTAAATTTATAGTTTGCAATAAATAAAATGCACTCATTTATCATCTAGCTTCAAGGCGGAAGATATGATACCAAATACCTTTATTTCACATTACGGTATTCTTCATTATAAATCACCGAAGTTTGTGATGACGTCACCTGAGAATCAAATTGAAATGTACGAACCTCCACAACGTCGACATAATGGAACTGACAGAATCCTTCCATCGAGATAATAATGAGCACTAAACGTTTAGTACCCTGAGTGCATAGAAGGTGGAATGTCTACTTTCAGAGACCAGGAATCTTCTATGACTTTAAATATTATTACTTTGGAAATTGTTTAAATTCAAGGTTTTTGCAGCAAATGGAATTGCACTCGTCTATCATCTAGCTTGAAGGCGGAATGTATCAGATATGATACCAAATACCTTTTTCTTTTCACATAACGGTATTCTTCCTGAGGAGCCAACATTTGTGATGACGTCACCTGAGAATCAAATTGAAATGCACGAACCCCCTCAACGTCAAAATAATGGGACCTACGGAACCCTTTACCCATTCTGATCACAGACACCAGAGATGAATGGAATATAAATGGAATGCACTCATCTATCAGTTAGCTTCAAGGCGGAATGTATCAGATATGATACCAAATACCTTTTTCTTTTCACATTACGGTATTCTTCATTAGTACCAATATATCATGTGGAAATGGAATAGGTAAGTGTGGGAAAATTTAAAACATAGAAGGTGGAATGCCTCCGTATAGAGACCAGTAATCTTCTATGACTTTAAATGATAAAATTGTTAAAATGGAAATTAGGTAAGTAAGTAGTTACCTACATTAATTTTTACAATGAATGGAATTTGCTTTATCTAGCTTCAAGGCGGAATGTATCAGATATGATACCAAATACCTTTTTCCCCCGTAACAAAGCAAAACAAAAATTCAAGAAATAAATTAAAATCAAAGTTTTGTCGTCGCCTGAGAATCAAATTGAAATGTACGAACCCCGTCCCTCTTTACCCCTTCCGATCACAGACCGGATAGCGTAGAGTCGTAGGCCTACATTTTAAAATCAATGTTGATATGGAGTTTTCAAAAATCGATAAGTAGCTAGATTCACTACACATGTGTCTGGCAGAAAATGTCTTCAAAGAACATTTCGTTCATGATTCTTTGATGGAAAAGGAGGAATGGCTCTTCAGTGGAAACTTTGCTTCACAACGTCTACCCGGGCTGTCGCTCACTGCGGCCCACGACGCGACGTCTCCTGAGAAACAGATTGAAATACACTATGCTCCCGCTTCAACACCGTCATATTTGAGAAATTGAACTTTAATTGGAATATCCATGGAATTCTTATCAATCATACCTATAGATAGTATAGGTACCTATATTGGAAACTGTATCACGACTGTTGCCGAAGGAACAAGAAGGTGGAATATCTCATTTCTGAGACCAGAAACCTTAGGTACATGCCCAACCTGGAAACAGCACCGACCGAAAAACGTAGGTACCTACTTAAACATTATCAACTTGAGTAAGTATATGAAATTAGAATAAGGTACTTACTTTTTATTTTATCAGTACAAATACGGCCTTATTGCTTAACAGCAATCTCTACCAGACAATGACAATCATATTCTCAGAATCAGATTGAAATGCAGGGTCCTTCGCATGGTTTTATAGAGAATAGGGAATGTATATAGGTATCTCAGACATCAGCAATTCAAATTCAAATCATTTAATTCAGACTCAAAGTCCATAAGTTGCAATGGCATAAGAAATATTGAAAATTGAAAAAAATGTTTATAAAATACCTACATGTTAGAAAATTTATTTGCGTGTAAGTAAGTACATAAAATACGTAGAAGGTGGAATATCTCACTTCAGAGACCAGGAACCTTCTATCGCTTGTAACTTGTTGTAAAAAATGGAATTAAACTTACATA
The DNA here is from genome assembly GCF_932276165.1 of Plutella xylostella. Classification (NCBI taxonomy): domain Eukaryota; kingdom Metazoa; phylum Arthropoda; class Insecta; order Lepidoptera; family Plutellidae; genus Plutella; species Plutella xylostella. The sequence continues at coordinate 5,685,455 of NC_064000.1, read as the reverse complement.
AAGTGTAAACAAAAGCTACACTACACAGCGACACAATCTTTGCACTTATGACGTCTTCTGAGAATCAGATTGAAATGCAGGAGCCTCCTCTATTTAACATAGTCATATTTTTTTATTTATTCTTTTATTGCACAATATACTTGAGACATTGCATATTATGGATCCATGTAATACATAGATATGGGAATTCTGACGACGTTTGTGGAAGGAATGAGGAGGTGGAATTATTGAACACCTCAGTAATGGAAAAAGCATCGATTTAATTAGGTCGCAATAACGACAAGCTATAAAAGTCATACTGACGACTTTGGAGAATCAGATTGAAATGAAATATCGAAGCAAATCGTACCTATTGGAATGCAATTATTATTATGTAGGTATACATTAAATAGGTACTTATAGAAGGTGGAATATCTCAGAACAGAGATCAGGTACCTTGAAACTATGAAAGTGCAAAACATTATTTTGCAAGATTAATGGAATATTATGAAGGTATTTACACTAAATACACACATACAAGGTGGAATATCTCAATACAGAGACCAGGAACCTTCTATGGCTTGAAACTAAAATTTAAAAGATTATCAAATATCATGTTCCTGTAAATATTTCGAGGTAAGGTAGAAAAATATGAATAACTATCTAATTTAGTGATTAGTAATGACCCACAAATTTTACGTAACTAAGCTATAATTTAACAGTAAATTTACGATGAGGCCGTTTCTGTGCTGCTTAATTACGGCTCAAAGCATTGCCGTCGCCTGAGAATCAAATTGAAATGCATGGTCCTTCAGTCCTTCTCTACTCTTTGATAGAGAATGTGGAATGTAGGTATTGTTGCAGCGTCATTCACGACTTTTGTGGAAGGAATAAGAAGGTGGAATATCTCAGTTCTGAGACCAGAAACCATCTTTACCCGTGCCATGCTGCGGAAAAATCACCAATTTAATTTGGTCGCGAGGATTTCTTTGTCATAAGGACTTTTCAAATTACATTGATATTAAATTACGAAGCAAATTGTGCCTACTGAAATGGAATATGTGGTAGAAGGTGGAATATCTCAGAACAGAGATCAGGTACCTTCTACAACTTGGAACTATAAAAATGCAAACATTATTAAGATTAATGTGAAATATATTTTATGGTTTTTACGGTGAATAAAGTTGTTTTTTTTATGATCCTCAATTTTTTACATAAACCGGCAACTCTGCGTGGCGCTGTCGTCGCAACGACGACTTGCCGTCTCCTGAGAATCAAATTGAAATGCACAAACACCCTCAACGTCGAAATAATGGGACCTACGGAACCCTTTACCCATCCCGATCACAGACACCGGCGATGAAATTGAAATGTATAATATTAGTCTACCATTTCAGAAGGCTCATGATAATTTAGACCTACATGTTATTAAAACCAATGTTGAAATGTAAATTTGAAATAGGGTAAATTTATAGTTTGCACTAAATGGAATGCACTCATCTATCATCTAGCTTCAAGGCGGAATGTAGGTATCAGATAGATTCCTAGAACCTTTTTCTTTTCAAATTACGGTATTCTTTATACACTATAAGTTTTGACGTCTCTTGAGAATCGAATTGAAATGCACCAACCTACTCAACGTCGACATAAAGGGACCTACTAAGCCCTTACTCACCAGCGAGATAATAATGAGCCCTTAATGTTTAGTACTTTGAGTCCATAGAAGGTGGAATGTCTCCGTTCAGAGACCAGGAATCTTCTATGACTCTAATATTATTACTTTTGAAATTGGTAAAATTCAAGGTTTTGGCAGTAAATGGAATTGCACTCGTCTATCATCTAGCTTGAAGGCGGAATGTATCAGATATGATACCAAATATCTTTTTCTTTTCACATAACGGTATTCTTCCTGAGAAGTCAACTTTTGTGATGACGTCACCTGAGAATCAAATTGAAATGCACGAACCCCGTCACCCTTTACCCCTTCCGATCCGGATAGCGCAGAGTCCTAGACCTACATTTTAAAACCAATGTTGATATGGAAATTTGAAAAGTCGATAGATAGGTAGATTCACTGCACATGTATCTGGCAGTAAATGTCTTTAAAGAACATTTCGTTCATGATTCTTTGATGGAAAATGAGGAATAACTCTTTAGTGGAAACTTTGCTTTACAACGTCTACCCGGGATATCGCTCACTGCGGCCCACGACGCGACGTCTCCTGAGAAACAGATTGAAATACACGATCCTCCCGCTTCAACACCGACATATTTGAGAAATTGAACTTTAATTGGAATATCCTTGGAATTCTTATCAATCATATAGATAGTATAGGTACCTATATTGGAAACTGTTTCACGACTGTTGCCGAAGGAACAAGAAAGTGAAATATCTCAGTTGAGACCAGAAACCTTCTTGCCCATGCCCATAGTGGGTGGCCCATACCCTGGGAAAAGCACCGAATTAATTTGGTCGCGATAACGACAAGGTTTTTTTGGCCATAAGGACAAGTTTTGAGAATCAGATTGAAATTGAATAATATTTAATATAATTATTAAATACCTACGTAGAAGGTGGAAATTTTATTTGGAATTTATATTTGGAAGAAATTTTACCTAAACCGGCATGATGCTCGAGTGCACCTGCAACAACCTGTAACTTGTATTTGCCGTCGTCTGAGAATCAAATTGAAATGCATGGTCCTTCGTCCTTCGCATGGTTTTATAGAGAATAGGGAATGTATATAGGTATCTCAGGCATCAGCAAATGGTACAAGAAATATTGAAAATTGAGAAATATGGTTTTAAAATACCTACATGTTAAAAATTTATTTGTATATATAAGTAGGTACATGAAATACGTAGAAGGTGGAATATCTCACTTCAGAGACCAGGAACCTTCTATCACTTGGAACTAACTGTAAAAAATTGGAATTATATGGGGAATCAGGCTAACAAACAAACAATTTTTGCAGCTACTCACTTCTGAGAATCAGATTGAAATGCAGGAGCCTTCCTATTTATCATCGTCATACTTGACACATTGAATATTATGGATCCATGGAATACTTACATAGATATGGAAATTCTGACGACGTTTGTGGAAGAAATGAGAAGGTGGAATTATGGAACGCCTCAGTTCTGGGAAAAGCACCGATATTTCGTTCGCAATAGCGACAAATTATAAAAGTCTAAAACCGACGACTTTGGACAATCAGATTGAAATTAAATATCGAAACAGATCGTACCTATTGGAAAGGAATTATTATTATGTAGATATACATTAAATCGGTATAGAAGATGGAATATCTCAGAACAGAGATCAGGTATCTTCTATAACTTGAAACTATGAAAGTGCAAACATTATTTTGCAAGATTAATAGAATATTATAAAGGTATTTACACTAAATACCTACATTATAGAAGGTGGAATGAGACCAGAAACCTTTTATGGCTTGAAACTAAAGTTTCAAAGATTATCAAATATCAAGTACATGTAAAATATCTCTCAGTTAGGTAGGAAGAGATGAATAACTATACAATTTAGTTAATGAATGAACCACAAATTTTACCTTAGCTGGCAAATTTACGATGAGGCTGTTCTGTGCTGCTTAATTGCGGCTCATAGTGCTGCCGTCTCCTGAGAATCCTCAGTCCTTCTCTACTCTTTGATAGAGAATGTGGAATGTAGGTATTGTTGCAGCGTCATTCACGACTTTTGTGGAAGGAATAAGAAGGTGGAATATCTCAGCTACGAGACCAGAAACCTTCTTTACCCGTGCCATGCTGCGGAAAAAACGCCTATTTAATTTGGTCGCGATAAGGTTTTTTTGTCATAAGGACTTTTATTACGACGCAAATTGTGGAATAGATCGTATTGGAATAGATCCCATTGGAATGGAATCTGTAGTAGAAGGTGGAATATCTCAGAACAGAGATCAGGTACCTTCTACTTGGAACTATAAAATTGCCAACATTATTAAGATCAATTTGAAATATATTTTATGGTTTTTAAGATGAATTAAGTTTTTTTTTATTATTTACAAATTTTACATAAACCGGCAAGTCTGCGTGGCGCCGTAGTCGTAACGATGACTTGCCGTCGCCTGAGAATCAAATTGAAATGCATGGTCCTTCAGTCCTCCTCTACTCTTTGATAGAGAATGTGGAATGTAGGTATTGTTGCAGCGTCATTCACGACTTTTGTGGAAGGAATAAGAAGGTGGAATATCTCAGTTCTGAGACCAGAAACCATCTTTACCCGTGCCATGCTGCGGAAAAATCACCAATTTAATTTGGTCGCGAGGATTTTTTTGTCATAAGGACTTTTATTACGACGCAAATTGTGGAATAGATCGTATTGGAATAGATCCCATTGGAATGGAATCTGTAGTAGAAGGTGGAATATCTCAGAACAGAGATCAGGTACCTTCTACTTGGAACTATAAAATTGCCAACATTATTAAGATCAATTTGAAATATATTTTATGGTTTTTAAGATGAATTAAGTTTTTTTTTATTATTTACAAATTTTACATAAACCGGCAAGTCTGCGTGGCGCCGTAGTCGTAACGATGACTTGCCGTCGCCTGAGAATCAAATTGAAATGCATGGTCCTTCAGTCCTCCTCTACTCTTTGATAGAGAATGTGGAATGTAGGTATTGTTGCAGCGTCATTCACGACTTTTGTGGAAGGAATAAGAAGGTGGAATATCTCAGTTCTGAGACCAGAACCCTTCTTCATCCGTACCATGCTGCGAAAAAAAGACCAATTTAATTTCGTCGCGATCAGGTTTTTTTTTGTCATAAAGACAAAAAAAAAATCATTATTTATACAAATAAAGTCAAAATTACATTAATATTAAATTACGAAGCAAATTGTGCCTACTGGAATGGAATCTGTAGTAGAAGGTGGAATATCTCAGAATAGAGATCAGGTACCTTCTACAATTAATGGAACTATAAAAATGCAAACATTATTATTAATTAAGATTAATGTGAAATAAAATTATGGTTTTTGAGGTGAATTAAGTTTTTTTTTATGATCCACAAATTTTACATAAACCGGCAACTCTGACTTGCCGTCGTCTGAGAATCAAATTGAAATGCATGGTCCTTCAGTCCTTCTCTTCGTATTGTTTGATAGAGAATGTGGAATGTAGGATGCAGTGTCATTTTCGACTTTTGTCCGAGACCAGAAACCTTCTTTTAGGTCGCGAGTTACTTTTTTTGAGGACTTTTCAAAATTACATAAATATTAAATTACGAAGCAAATTGTGCCTACTGGAATGGAGTAGAAGGTGGAATATCTCAGCTCCGAGACCAGAAACCTTTGCCCATGGAAAAAGCACCGATCTAAGTTGGTCGGGCGACAACGAAAATATTTTTGAAGTAAAAGCACCGATATAAGTTGGTCGCAATGACGAAAAAAATTTTTTTGTCATACGAAATTTCGAAAATATCCTGTGAAATTATGCCTGCTGTTATGGAATATGTAGGTTAGTAGGTATATTAATTAGGTAGAAGGTGGAATATCTCAGGACGAGATCAGGTACCTTCTATAACTTGGAAATTTCAACTAAAGATAATTTCATCATCATCAGCCTGTAACAATCCACTGTTAACATGAGTCAATTTGTTGTAGTGCATACAACCATGTGAACATTTCTGTCGATCATCATTTCATGTCTTCCTTTCCCGAATAGTAGGGGTCAGGGTTAATTGCAGCTTACTACCATTTTTTTACATGCCTCATTTATAAATTTGAACAACGGCAACGTAATGATAACAGAAAAAAACATAAAAATATCACTTAGCGACGTTTTATTGAACAAAAAATAACAAAAAAATAAACACAAACTAAGTTATAGTTATAATAGCAATATTATAAATTACAGTACTATTTTATGCCTATCAAAATAGAATGTCCATTTTTCCATATTTATAATTCGTACCAGAAATATTTATTGTACTTACAGCACCCCCGCTCCTTCTGTCGTGATTTGATTATACATAATATTTATAATACAATAAATTTAAGTCTGTAGCCCTAAGCTCCACAGGGGAGTAACAGGACTGTAAGTAAGTTAGTACGGTCAGGTGCAGAAAAACCTGACCCTTCTCTCATAGTAACAATGTTTCTGAAGGGGGTCAGGTTTCTCTGCACCTTACTGTACCTACAATTAATACTTTTTGAGTACAAACAACATATTGTAGCTTGTAAAATATGGCCGAGGTTTAGAACAAAGGGTAAAAAAATCAGGATCTGATAAATCAGTCAAAATTATAAAATTCGAGGATATGGCGCTTTTACCTAAAGATCCATTTACTAAGGTTCTATTAATGTTTCAAGAAAAGTTGTTTAAAAGTTGTTGTCAATCTAAATTACCCGCTTATAAAACAATCTTTACACACCCTATTTATACATATTATCACGAACATCATCATCATAAGGGTGCTTTTCCACCAGAGATGTGCTATGCAGCTATGCTGCGAAGATGTGATATCTACGCTACGAAAATATGTGACCGTTTCCACCAATACTACGCTAGGTAGCTGTGCGAGGAAGATGCGCTACGAAGATGCGCCGCCGCAAAGTAGCTGTGCGAGAAAGATGCGCATCTCGAGCTATGCTATGTATCGATAGTAGGGAAACGACGGGTGCGGCGGCATACTGTAGGTCTGCTCTGCACATACATAGCTACACCACTCGCGATGGTCCATAGCACATATCCATAGCACGCATCCATAGCACACATCCATAGCACGCATCATTCCATACAAAAAACATATCTTAGTTGAATCCGTTTCCACCAGTGCTAAGCTATGTGCACCAATTAATATGATTGGTGGATATCAAACGCATCCATAGCATCGTAGCATAGCACATCTCTGGTGGAAAAGCACCCTAAACCTTGTAACAAATCCATAATTACACTTATTACGCACGGCTCAGCTATTTCCGCTTCACGGTCCCGCTATCGACGTAGATAAACGTCACTATATCGCGATTCACCATGACTGTGATTGATGAAATCTATTTATTGACGTCGATAATGGGTCCGTACGCGACAACCCTGGTCGTTTAGTAAATCCATAATTACACTTATTACACACGTCTCTTCTTGTCAGTCAGCCATTATATAGTTACACTTATTACACTCGTCTCGTCATTCAGGCCAGGCCGGCGTCTGAGGGGGGAGGCGCCATGCAGTTGCCATCGGGGTAGCGTTTCTTGAAGGCCGCTATCAGGTCTGGGTCCACCAACCTGACGCCGTCCACTTGGTTGCCTAGAGTTATCCTGGAGAGGGAATGCTGATTGAAGCCGTGTGTGTACTAGGCTATATGCTAATAATACAAGTGGTAGAGTATAGCCCCACGTCTAAAATATATTGAATAAACAGGCTGGCTTGGTAAATTGGCGTAAATGCTATAGAGACATTAAAACTGGTAAAATATGGTTTCCCTGAAGTGATTAAGCATGGGACAATCAATACAAGTTAGTATAAAAAAGGAACAAAAAAAGTCATGGTGTTATTGTCCAAAGCATTAAAAGAGACCCAACTCTACTCAACCATTGTGGTCAATTAAGGCCACAGCGCCCACTGGTTTGTGTTGCAAAGATAGAGTTGTCGGACGCTAGTGAATTCGGGAATATTTCGCAATATGTATAAAAACTTACCAATTAGGTTGAACGTTGTGTGGTCTTCCGAACAGTTCTATCTTCCTTGTGCCTGGACTCAGCCTCTCTGCAAAAAATATGAATTTTAAGATTTTAACAAATAACAAATGCCAGCCAATGAGGTATAGATTGGCTCACAAAACTTGCTACAATGCAAGGGAATGATGATCTAGACTACTAGAGATATAGAGCGCAGAAACGTGTAAACGCAAAACTATGGATACACAAATTTCGGCACGCGTGGTTTTCATAGAAATGGGTGCATTTGTGCTATCATATCTATCCATAATAGATGTATGAGCCCAATACACATAAAGTGCTGTAGTTGACAAACACACTTATTTTGATTTGATTTGATTCGAACTGCAACTCACCGATTATGCCGTAGATCTCGTCGGGCTTGTGGCTGGTGGCGCGCACCTCGGCCACGATGACGTCACAGTCCAGCCCGCGGTTCAGGTTCTCGGGGTTGCCCTTCATGCCCACCTGGGTGATGGAAATGAGGCTTTAGAATATAAGAAGCATGGATCTCAGTGAGATTGGCCGAATTTTAAATTGCAAGGAGATGTGTTATAGAATGAAGTAGGAGTAGGAGTCCTGACGTTCTGATCTTAGGTAAACGCAATTAGATTACTTGTATCCGCAGTAGCGATGAGGTCGAGCGAACGCAATTAATAATCTCTGACAAATGCAGCCCCTCCATAGATAGATAATACTTTATTGCACACAAACACAGAAATTACAAAAGGAAATCCACAACGTAGACGATGCAATTAGTGGCCTTATTACTAAGAGTAATTTCTTCCAGACTACCTCGGAGACAAGTCTCGTCACCGTCGCTGGCACCAATTGTACCTAGAATATTCGGCAAATAAAGTGTAGCTGCAATTCTACTGACCAGACAGTGCTCTTTGCCGTGGTTGAGCCAGTGGCCGGTGCGGCCGGTGCGGATGATGCGCTGCAGCTGGTTCGTCTTCACCCAGATCAGCTCGTCCACGCGCTGGTAGCCCCACAGCTTGAGGCACTCGCGCCCGAGCTCCATCGCCCTGTGGGGGTTAAGGGTGTGTTAGATCGTTTGAGAGCTGATACTTACCGAATTGTAAGGTTACTTGTAAAAAATATTCTAGAAGGCTCTAAAGAATTTATAATCTTGTCTGAGGATATTCAGGCTCTCTACGGAGTTTATAGTGACTGACGCTACAAAGCTGCATGCTATGCGGCTCGGCGCTGCCTTATTATTCGTTCATTAATCTATCATTTTTTATTCTTATATGAAACAATGGAGACCAAGAGGACGAAGTTTTATGGAGCTCATCTGCCAAACACCTCATCTACACGCATTATGTGGCCTAATCCAGGCGACCCATAAGAAATCCATTGCTCTGTGGCGTGACAAAAGAGTCCATATTACCTGCCGGTGACCCACAGGAAGATGAGGCCGGCGTCCTGCAGCTGCGGCACGCCGAGGCAGCGCATCTCGTCGTCCGACATGGTGCCGTACGGGAGCTCCATGTGGAGTCCACGGGCGAGCCACCTGTAGCCCCGACCACCTACTATCTATAGATGTGTCCAGACCACTTACTGTCTATGTGTTCACCTGACTCCATAGCTGGTGAAGCTACTGTAGAGCTTGATTTACGGAGAAAGCTATATAATCTACACAAAGTATGATCCCTAAACCCTAACAGAGAAATCCAAAGCTTTATTGAGCTCAATAGCTGACGCAAAAAACCCACCGTAGAGCCAAATTTACAACCAAAACCATAGAATCAACATGCACTCTGGTGACACGATGCATGAAAACTGTATGGTATTGGTAGTAAAATGGGCTATTTTGTAGCTCCATTGCTTAGTTAGTTACACATGGTACCTGTCATGAAAGAAAAACAAAATGGCCGCCGTTTTATTTATGCTGGAAGAATGATAAGTAAGGATTTAGAGCGCGTCCTTGCAGCATAGCGCGCAAAAAACAGCGTCGCGTTCTTTCGTTGCAGACGCATTAGAGGCCAATTGACTCCCAAAACCCCTAGCATCATCTCCTAGGTCTTAGTCTATGTCCTAAGCACTGACCTGCCGGTGACCCACAGGAAGATGAGGCCGGCGTCCTGCAGCTGCGGCACGCCGAGGCAGCGCATCTCGTCGTCCGACATGGTGCCGTACGGGAGCTCCATGTGGATGTCCCACGGCGGGTCCGCCATTATCACGGAGAATTTGCCTGTGGGACGCCGTGCAAATAAGTTGAAGTCTCCTCTGTTTTGAGCGGACGGTGGGAAAGGATGCTTGTTGCAAAGCTGTTTTGTTTTTGTGGACTGAGCGACATGTGACTAGCGTGGTGACTAAGTCCTATCGATAGAGGCATTTTGATTATAATCAATTTAATTTATGCAGTGTATGCTAGATATTGGGCCTAAAAAGCCGGCTATCGTGGCAGTGGGCTGGAATGTGTATCGAGGAATCCATCACTATGAGGGTAGTTTTTTTTTAGTGGACATTAGTGACAAGCAAACGTAGCGTGGAATATCCACCAGTCCGCTGGACTGGTCAACAACAACTTCAGAGAGGTCAAAGCAAGCTTGAAATAATATCCTTACCCAAGAATGTCATGTCTAGATATCTGAGGTCGCACTGCAGCCACTGCGGCGGCGTCAGAGTCAGTACACCGCTTGGATCCTTCGCTACCACAGTTGAACCTGTAAAGATCACTTCCATTGCAACACAGCCAACATACTTTAACACCCTCCATTACGCTATGCCGTAGACGGAAAAAAATACATGGAAGCGAATACCAGAGAGTAGCCCCATGAAAATTGAAATCATATTGATTCATGTAGTCTCGTATAAATTAGGTTATGAAAACATAAGGTTTTAAGTCTGTAAGCTACATAAATCTTCTGTCATCTGTTTCATCACTTTCAGCTAGAGTAAGGGAGAAATGTTGACCAAAAAGTGGATGTAATAAGTTATGGTAGGTAGATAATTAATGTCACATAACGGAAATCTCTCTCTAGATAAACTCACCATTTTGTGAGCTCTTCTGCGGCACTTCGCAGGTTTTACTTGCATTGGCGTTTGGGTCCGTGTTGTCCACTTCATAGTGCACGTATCTAAAAGTAACACTTAATTAATCTATGTAGCTAGATATAATAATGCTAGGCCCGCAACTAAAAATCTCCAAGCCAAGGCATTGCCAGCAATTGGGACCGATCGAGCGTAATCTTAACAAGAAAACCCAACTCAAACAAAAGAATAAGTCCTTAAAACAAAAGCCATTCCAACCCTAACTCACTTGCAAGTGTCCATATGGAAGCACGTGTTCAGAAACGAGCAGTCCCCAAGCGTCTCGTCCGTGTGGCTCTGGATGATCTTCTTGAAGTGCAGCTTCTTGCAGCTGTAGGTTCCCTCATTCTCTTTCCCTTCTTCTGGGGTCTGTTTGTTGGTGTTGAACGCACGCACGCATTCTGAGCGGGTGCCGTGCGGGCAGAACTCCATGACTTGCGCTCCTGGGAATAGGGGTGGGTTTTGAGTGAAGGAGTTTGGATTCCTGGCACTCAAAACTCAAATAGCTTATGCGGGTGCTAGGAGTCTGACTGATTAGGGATTCAGCTATTCACGTTTGCCGTAAGCAGCCGGTAGGTGTGCATAAATGCCACTAAGTGGAAAAGCCGTATACTGCTAGCGTAGCGCGATGACACTTTGTCAGAAGAAGTCGGATATGTGGAGGATCCTAGATAAAAACTAATCCACATTGACTCTAGCGACACAACAGGTCACTGTCTTAAACTAATGGCACTAACCTCCCTGACTCTTGAACTTGTCAGCCAGTGACTTCTCCTTGGCCGTGGGCTTGCTGAGCAGGTCCATGATTTCTTCACCCACTCGCTTCACAGCCTTCTCACGGCTCGAGGGCATCGCCAGTAAGGACTGCAGGGAAAAATGGAATCTGAGGTGGAGGGAATAAGGGCCTGTATGCTATGGCCAGTGGGGAAGAAAACCAAGTGAAACTTTGGCAGCACAATTGAGTATGCCTTTCAGGTTCTGACCAATTACTTTGATACGGAGAAAAAAGGCGACTGAACCAATCAATTAGAACTGGACAAGCGGGTCTACTCGACAGTGGCGACATCTGGAATTAGCTTTGCGTTTTCAATCACTTGCATAATAAGCTCGAGTCAAAAGGCAAGGGCACAACCACAGATATAGATAGCATAGATGCTGCCAGTGATGTACAACATACAATTATTTACATTTATTCATAATTCATGGTCTGGAAGTTTGGATCCTTTTGTTATGGAGAATTTATAGCTTTGACGTACAGCAAATGAATAGGTATTTAAATTTATTCATAATTTCATGGTTTGGCCTTTTGTTACGAAGATTATAATCTGAAATCTCTTACCATAATGTCTGTATCACCTTTTGCTGCTTTCTTGTCCTCTGTGGTAGCTTTAGAGACTTTTGCCCCTGGGGCTTCTTCTACTACATCGTCACCTATAAAATATATTGATTAACAATGTGTTCACAATAAAATCCTTATGGTGGCCATATACATATACACTACGAGAAATCGTTATTACACATAATAAGAATTTGGTATAAAATATTATAGGGCAGGTCACTATAATATTTAAGAAAAATGCGGACAGAGATTATTACAAGTGCAACACTTCATGAGAGAACGCTTATGTCTAGAGTCGACCGAGTTAGGTTACGATACTTACTCAGTGTAAATTTTTTGATAAAATTTAATTAAATAACCTTCTTCAATGGATTACAAGTAGTATAGGAGACTTATAAATACAAAACTTATGAACTAATTGAGCAAATTCAGGTGTGTATTGAGGTTTAAACCTTCGACTATTTAAACATGAGCAGTGTACACTACGAATCATTTATCTTGTCTTTTACTTGACTTTGACAAATATTCAAGTCAAGATACATAATTTCTAGTGTAGGTACCTAATAATCAAAACGAGAATACCACTAGTCACTAAAATTAATTAAGCCACCAAGATGGGCCCTCACGTCCGTTCACACATACGAGGGCTACACCGAAAAGATCGGGAATAGAATACTTAGGAATAAATTAGAGTGAAACCTTTTTGGTGTATCAAATGTAGTGTTTTTAGGGTTCCGTAGCCAAAATGGCAAAAACGGAACCCTTATAGTTTCGTCATGCCCGTCTGTCCGTCTGTCCGTCTGTCCGTCTGTCACAGCCGATTTACTCGGAAACTATAAGTACTACAGTGATGAAATTTGATGGGAATATGTGAATATGTGTGTTGTACAAAAATATGACACTAAATAGTAAAAAAAAGAATTGGGGGTGGGGCCCCCCATACATGTAACTGAGGGATGAAATTTTTTTTTCGATGTACATACCCGTGTGGGGTATCAATGGAAAGGTCTTTTAAAATGATATAAAGTTTTCTAAAAAACATTTTTCTTAAAGTGAACGGTTTTTGAGATATCAGCTCTCAAAGTCGTAAAAAGTATGTCCCCCCCCCCTCTATTTTTATAACTACGGGGTATAAAATTCTAAAAAAAATTGAGGTGATGCATGCTAATTAACTCTTTCAACGATTTTTGGTTTGATCAAAGTATCTCTTATAGTTTTTGAGATAGGTTGATTTAACTACGGAACCCTTTGTGCGCGAGCCCGACTCGCACTTGGCCGGTTTTTTATTTCAAACATAATTCCATTTTCGAATTTTAAAAAAAGTAAAAAATAAAAGAGTATTGACCATTTCAATTTGACAAGTCGGTGTAAAAAATGGAGCTTTATTACGCGGGAACATTTCCGTGCAATAATTTTTCACAACTTTCGTCGAGGTTTATCTCAAGAACAATGTCTCGCCGAGCTTGTTTCTATTTATAAACTTGAAGCACCAAGTAAAACGACTATATATCGTTGGTATTCTGAGTTTCGCCGTGGACGTTCCTCTCTTACCACAGTCCCTTCTACTGGTCGGCCAAAAACAGCGGTAACACAAGATAACATCGATGCTGTACGCCAGTTAATAAAAGAAGATAGACATGTGACATACGAGCAGATTCGGGCTTCTCTCAGCATTGGTATGACAGCCATTCAAACCATTTTACATGAAGAACTGGGTGTCAAGAAGTTAGTTTCGCGCTGGGTGCCCCACCGTTTGACCGAGGAACAAAAGTCGGCTCGTGTTAATTGGTGTCGATCTGCTCTGCAACGGTTCAATGGAGGCAGTTCAAATGCTGTCTACAATATCGTCTCTGGTGATGAATCGTGGATTTATTCATATGAGCCCGAAAGAAAACATCAATCGGCAGTTTGGGTCTTCGAAGGTGAGGTCAAGCCAACAAAAGTTATTCGCTCACGCAGCGTGTCGAAAAAAATGGTCGCTTCGTTTGTATCGAAAACTGGCCATGTGGCTACGATTCCATTACAAGAACAAAGGACGGTTACTGCTGATTGGTACACAACAGTTTGTTTGCCGGAAGTCGTAAGAGAACTTCGTAAAACTAACCCGAATCGTCGTATAATCCTTCACCACGATAATGCAAGCTCTCATACCGCTCGCAAAACAAGAACGTTTTTAAATATGGAAAACGTGGAGTTGATGGACCATCCTCCGTATAGCCCTGATCTGAGCCCCAATGATTATTTTACATTCCCAAGAATTAAAGATATGCTACGTGGTCAACGGTTTAGCGGCCCAGAAGAGGCGGTCGAAGCTTACAAATCAGCTGTTTTGACAGTATCCACTTCAGACTGGAATTACTGTTTCAATGATTTGTTTAATCGAATGAAAAAGTGCATTGAATGTCACGGAGACTACTTTGAAAAACAATAAAAGTAAATAATATTATGATATCTTTGTACTTTTTTCTATTCCCGATCATTTCGGTATCGCCCTCATATCACATGACAAACAAATCTCTCTTGCGCTTCTAATCAAACAGTCTCAATCAAAGCACTTGCCAAGCATAAAAGAGACTGGGCACAAATGTATGGAAGCTGGGACCATCACCAATAGAAATGAGTGATACGTAGTTGAAAAGGTATTTTTTGCAGAATATGAACAACGGAAGCGCTAGTCCTGATTTACTGTCCAATTAGAATAATCGTACCTTGAAAGTTTTTTATATTTTATTTCTGTAACTTTAATGTTTTTGTTATTTTTTCACATTAATTTTTATTTTTTATAACAAAATGATAATTATTCATTATAATATTATTTTTGTTTATTATCTCAGTAAGTACAAGCAGTTGAAAGTAATTTCTCCTATTTTAATAATACGTGTTTACGTGTATTACACCCTAACTGTCATCAGGAGATAGAGTGCAATTCCATAGAAAAATACTTCCTTCCGACGAATATATTTCAAAATGGACAAATTATATGGATTTGTCGTCATAACATTTTTTTGCTCACTTGAAAAGAGCTATCCAACGATGTATGACTCATCTTTATTGGACATAGGTCCCAAAACGCCCATTGTCATTTGCTCATTCCAATCCAACCATGAAATCCCATCTGCAGCTTCCTTGGCATATACATAACACACACGCACATTCAAACGTCTGTTTCTAGCTAAAGGAGTTTTCTCGTTAAGATCTTATTATAGATATATACGGGACTTATTGTACCAGTGTATACCCGGCACACGCTAAGTCCTCTCTGACGTCACATACCCTTCCTCTTCCCACCGCCAGCAGCCTGCGCCTGCTCCTCCAGCAGCGCCGCCAGCACGGCCGCCAGTCGCCCCGACTCCGCGCTCAGCACCTCCACGCCCAGCTCCGACGAGCCCTCGGGACGCTCGCGGATCCTGGAGACAACGCCAGGGTTGAGGGAGAAGTGGTATGGAGACATGGGATGGTCTAGAGACCCCGATGCCACATATGATGACAAATAGGGGAGACCCACGACAGGGTTCAGACAAAGCAGCAGTTGGCAGCCGCCGAAAACACAAAGTTGTTTTTTTTTTGTCTCTGTGTCTCAAGCTGCGTACAGACCGGCCCAACGAACGCCAACGAACGGGCTTCGCTGGGCGTTCGTTGGGCGTTCGTTGGGCCGGTCTGTACGCAGCTTCAGGAAGTTAAATGCAGTTCACTAAGGTCAGGGGACGCCCCGACTCCGCGCTGAGCACTCCGACGAGCCTTCGGGACGCTCGCGGATCCTGGAGACAACGCCAGGGTTGAGGGAGAAAACGCGAGGGTTGGCAGAGAAGCGAATGGTCGTGTTCGATTTATGAAGTTCCTTGTGACAAGGGATGGTGGATGTGAAATGCAGTTCAGTAAGGTCAGCGTTCCGGAAGCTCGCGGATCCTGAAGACAACGCCAGGGTTGAGGGATAAGCTGCAGGTCTTGTTCAATTTGTGAAGTCCAGCACCTCGAGGCCCAGGTCGGACGAGCCCTCCGGACGCTCGCGGATACTGGTGGCAACGCCCCTCGCGCTTCCACCAGTATCAGCGAGGGTCCGGGAGGGAGAAGCTGTTGGTCTTGTTCAATTTATGATGTCTCATGTGATAAGGGATGGTGGATTTTAGGGTGAGCGAGTAACTTCCCCGCCCCCCGTCCCCGCGCACACTTTTCTGCCGCGCAAAACTCACAAAATTACGCTCGTGTGGCCTCACCCTTAAATGTAGTTCAGTAAGGTCAGCGTTCCGGACGCTCACGGATCCTGGAAACAGCGAGGGGGTTGAGGGAGAAGCTGCAGGCCTTGTTGGAAAATCATCATCATCATCATGTCCTCCACACCGTATCCGGTGACGGCGCCTCTTGTATGTTTGATCCGGGTTGTTGTTTAGTATAGTAGAAAATAACATAGTTATAATAATATTAAAAGGCACTCGCCCGAAGGGGCGACAAGCCTGCTTTTTCCCAATGTAACAGAGGCACGAACGTTATGCGTATCAAAGTTACTTAAACTTACCTCAAAATACATTTAAAAAAACCTCCTGAACATACTTGGTACATTAATATAGCTTTGTTCCTGTAAAACGCCTCTTGAATCTACAAAGCGTGCGTCCGCCCCGCCATCTTGAAAATCAATAACATTTCCAACAGCCACCATCTTGTCTCTAGATATTACTTACTGCTTAAAACTCACGTAATATAAAATGTGCGCCATATTCATTCTACAAAGCGTGCGTCCGTCATCATCTTGAAAATCAATGACGCACGAACCATCCGCCATCTTGTTTTTAGATATTACTGCTATAAACTCACGTGATAAGCTTCTGCGTGGCGAACTTGTGCAGCGCGCTGGTGACGATGTCCGCGTCCACGTCGCCGAGCCCGGGCAGCAGCGCCGCGCCGCGCGCCGGCAGCTGTAACTGCATGTCCGACAACACGCGGAGAAGGCGGACTTCCAGCGAGACTGAGGGCACTGTCGGCTTCTCTGTCTTTTCTACAGGGAGGGAAAGAGAGGACTATATTAATGTCAGGTTCGTAGGTATTTACGATAGCAATAGCACATGCAGCGTGATTCCAGCGAAGACGGCCTGGACTGTCGGCTTCTTTGTCTTTTCTGGGTGGAGGGAAAGAGATGAAACGATTAATGGCAGATTCGTACGATAGCACGCGCAGCAGGCGGACTTCCAGCGAGACGGGGGGACTCTGCTACAACGTCGGCTACTCTGTATTTTCTGGATGGAAATGGAGAGATACACAACACACACACGCACTCACGCCTTGTACTAATGTACTCCCTTGCGGGGTAGGCAGAGGTGCATTGCTGCACCCACTTTTCGCCAGAGTGTTATGTTAGTCCCAATGTAATAGGGGGCGGGCCTATTGCCATTTTACGGGCACATCCAAGACCCGAGAACAAATATCTGTGTTTAAACAAATATCTGCCCCAGCCGGGAATCGAACCCGGGACCATCGGCTCAGTAGTCAGGGTCACTAACCACTACGCCATTCGTTCGGTCGTCGGGAGAGATACATAAGTACGAAAGAATAGCAGGTCTTTATGTCCTATAGCACGCGCAGCAGATGGACTTGTAGAGAGGGATGGGACTATTGCCTACTAGGAATTTTCTGGATGGAGGGATAGAGATCGTTGGTTATTAAGAACATCCATGGAGATACTAAATGTCACGATCGGGTTACCAATGCTATGGTGTCAGAATAAACACACATTCACTAACATGCAATACAAGATAAGATGAAGGTTTTTAAAGCACCTGTTGATGGTCAACTTGTTGCATGTGCTTTCATCAAATCAAGACGTTCAGATAATTTAAGATATGTAGATAATTTAGAAGACTTCAAATTGTACTAATACTTGATGATGATGACCTTCGCCCCGTAGAAGGTTGAATGGTGGTCCATTTATAAAGTCTTAACGCACACTTAGGGTCTCAGCACAAGCGTAAGGTAAAGGGATCGCCTTTTTTCTGTCAACCAGGCGTTCGTCTACTGGTTGACGGAAGAAAAAGGTGCGATCCCTTTCGTTACATTTGTCGCGCACATCACAGCCATCACAGGAGCTCCATCGATCCAGCCCGGGAATCCTTAGGTTTCAGTACCGACGTCCGATAGTCCGATGTCGTCCTTCATGACAAGTACTCGTGAGGTGAGAATCCATCTAGTGCCATGTAAAAACATTATAGTCGGAGAAGACATACGAATGAAGTTTTAAAATTTAATGAAAGGATACATAAATAGTATTACCTACCCCGCATGGTATGTATATTTCAACACTTTCACGCACCTATTAATGCAGATGAGATAGAATATTATTTTGAAACGCATTTTCCACATTTTGAACATATGCATCCGATAAGTTTAAACTTTTAGAACACTTTTGTTACTCAGATACGAACGACCAACAAACTAAAATATTTTGGTTTGCTGAAGGTGCACTGCCCACGCCGTCAACACTTAGGGCGTCTAGATAGGTTTTGATTTATGGATATCTACGCACTTGCACTGCGCAGGTATCGCAGCTGCATCGATCTGTCTGAATTTCCAAAAATAACAACAGGACCATTGATTTAAAGTGCGCATGACGGCGCCATTTTGGACGCCTCTATGTTTTACAAAATGGCGCCCATTATTGATCGTTGGCAACAAAGAATGGAGAGACAAAGAGGTTTCAATGAAGCTTGTGTCTTATTAACCTACCTTATATTTATAAAAGGAAAGTTTTATTTGGCCATAGGTACTAATACCTGATACCTTATGCAAATCCAATCCAGAATATAAGCAGTGAAGTTAAACAGCATTGTAAAAGTATAGTGAGTAGTAGTAGTTAGTTAAATATACTTCGGTAGTAACCGAGGCGAGGATTTGACACCGCAGGATGGACATACAGTGTGACAAAAGAGGTGACTCAATTAATGTCAGGTCCTGTGTGAAAGCACTTGGACAGCACGCGAAGCAAACGTCTCTGTCTTTTCTAGGTGGATAGAGATGTGGTTGGTTATTGAGGTGTTCCAATGAAACTCCATTAAATAATGTCAGGTCCTTTTATCTAACTGCTCGCGCTGCAGATGGACTTCTTGAGCTTTCTCAATGGGATGGGATGGGACTGTCGGCTTCTCTGTCTTTTCTGGGTGGAGGGAAAGAGATCGTTGGTTCTTAAAACACCTGTTGATGGCCAACTAGTTGCATGTGCTTTCATTGAGCGTAGCATCAGATAGTAAAAGTAACCGCCTAAACGACATAATATTCGACGAATACGGGCAGATGATGATTGTCACACCATAAAAGGTTGAATGATTGTCCGTTTGTAATGTCTTAAGTCTTAACGCACATTTATCGCGCACGTCACTGGAGCTCCATCGATCCATCCCGGGAATTCATAGAAATTCGTATTGACGTCCGATGTCGTCCTTCAGAAGTAGGTACTCGTGCCATGTAAGGGCATTATTGTCGTAGAAGACATAATGCACAAAGGTTTAAAAATTAATTTGTCTGGTAGAGATTGCTATAAGCAATAAGGCCGCCTTTTTGTACTGTTGTTATTTTTAAGTTTTATTTTGTATTGATTCCGTTTTTTTGGTGCAAATAAAGAGGATTGTATTGTATTGTATTGTATTGTATTAAGTATACAGAAATAGTTGTACCTACCCCGCATGCTATATTTCAACACTTTAATGCACCTATTAATGCAGATGAGATAGAATATTATTTTGAAACGCATTTTCCACATTTTGAACACGTATTTCGCAAAATCTTCCGATAAGTTTAAACTTTTAGAACACTTTTGTTACTCAGATACGAGCAACAAACTAAAATATTTTGGTTTGCTGAAGGTGCACTGCCCACGCCGTCAACTCTTAGGGCGTCTAGATAGGTTTTGATTTATGGATATCTACGCACTTGCACTGCGCAGGTATCGCAGCTGCATCGATCTGTCTAAATTTACAAAAATAACAACAAGGCTGTTGATTTATAGTGCGCATGCCGGCGCCATTTTGGACGCCTCCATGTTTTACAAAATGGCGCCAAATATTGATCGTTTGAAACAAAGAATGGAGAGTCTAAATAATAAAATACTCGTTATTGCACACAAAAAAGTACATTCATGTAAGCAGAGTTTTATTTGGTTTTACAGCAAAAAGTTTTATATTCATACCTGATAATGGAAATCCAACACCAGCTACAGACACTTTCACATTACGTAAGATATATTGCGGATAACGCATGCTCGTAAGAATCAAATAATAGTTTAGGATAAACTTTAAAATCACTTTTGGGTAGTTATACAACATTTTAAAAATATATTTGAAGAGAAAAAGATTTATTTATTAGGCGTATTTATTTTTGTTTGGTGGTAAATGTAGCGAAGATATGATACCGGTGAGTGCCTGAAAATCACTGAAAGTAAATGAACCGGGGGTTACAATATGTGAACTTCATTGCGCATGACAGAAGACCACACGCCCACCAAACAAAATGGCCGTTAGGTTTTAATTATTACTTTAAGAACAAAGTTATCGTAGCACTTATCTTAACGCTGCCACACGCTGCCAAATGAACAAACTTACGCATTTATTACGTACGCGATCTACAGTGTACCTGTTATTATAGTCAGTTCATCATATTCTAACTGTTTTTAAACTATTTACAACCCAGATTTATAAGAATAAGTAATATAATAGAAGTAATATTCCTGAAAGTAATGGCAAATTTAAATAAGCACAAACATCTTTACACAATCTCTACAATAGCAGCCATGTAGGGCAACCATATTTAAACGACATACAATGAAAAATCTTCCGAAAGATTACATTTACTTTCTTGACGAACCAATCTTAGTACATTGCACAAATAACTTGAATACACGGTGCATAAAACAAAACGAAACTATTAAATTGAAATGAAAACAAGGTACTCAATTAATAACATAGGAATATGAAAAACTGAAGTTATGCTTGTTACGGATATACGAGTATATGAGTAGTGTAATATTGGGCATTCTAGATCACTCTCAGTCGCTTCGCTCCTTCGCTCGCTTCGCTCGCCGTGATCCAGAATGCCCAATCGGTTTTACGTTCGATATCTAATAATTGTCTCTTCCGTTGACTTACTAAATGATCTTATTCATATACAGGGTGCTTTTAACTTTACATTACTTTGAATATGTATTTAACTTTACTATGAAACAGCTCTTTTATTTTTCCTGATTTCAGAGTTGGTTCCCATAATTAAAGTTATACAAGTATGAACTATGTACATTCACCTGCCAACGGGGTGACCACTAATAAACAAGCATTCTGTATTTAACATAACTAAATACACTGGGTAACATTACTGCCTTATTTCCAACAGCAAATATATGGTTATAGGGCACCATGATGATGCTAGTATTAAAAATATACCAAAATTACTCACCGATATAAATTTTTATTCACGCCGCAACACACATCACATAACACACATTTTTTTTTTTTTATTTTTTTTAGGTAGGGGGAAAATCCATCATGGACACCTGGGAAGTGAAGACCCCAGGTAGTGCCGGACTCTTACCGGCTAAAAACCCCCTACCGATATTTGGGAGGTGCTTAGACTATCAAACTAAACCAGACCTCAGGATTTTCGGGAGGTGTTTAGACTGTCAAACTAAACCAGACCTCAGGATTTTCGGGAGGTGCTTAGACTATCAAACTAAGCCAGACCTCAGGAGTTTCGGGAGGTGCTTAGACTATCAAACTAAGCCAGACCTCGGGATTTTTGGGAGGTGTTAGACTATCAAACTAAGCCAGACCTCAGGAGTTTCGGGAGGTGCTTAGACTATCAAACTAAGCCAGACCTCGGGATTTTCGGGAGGTGCTTAGACTATCAAACTAAGCCAGACCTCGGGATTTTTGGGAGGTGCTTAGACTATCAAACTAAGCCAGACCTCAGGAGTTTCGGGAGGTGCTTAGACCATCAAACTAAGCCAGACCTCGGGATTTTCGGGAGGTGCTTAGACTATCAAACTAAGCCAGACCTCAGGAGTCACCACATGACGTGTCGCGGATCGCGGTCATATGTTAATTAACAACTTCACTGTGGTATTCGTGGGTGGTTGTAGTGAACTCGCTCCACTAAAAGATAAACTTTGTTATAATATATTTATAATCTACTTTAAAATACGATACACACAAAACCTACATACATGTCAATATGTCATAGTATGATGTCAAATAGCAAGCTAATTGATAATATATTATGTAAGTATTTTTTTATTCTAAAGGTAAATGAAAACAATGCAATAAACCTGTATTTTTTAAATATAAATTAAAGATTTCTACATTAATTCTTAATTTGAACAGTATAGAAGCTATTTATTTTTATTTGAATTTATATATTAAACTAATCATAGCAAAACTTTAGGAACAGGGAGAAAAGTATGTACCTTCACGAGAAAGGTACCAATTTCACTACCTAGACTAAATAAAAAATACA
This sequence comes from Plutella xylostella, assembly GCF_932276165.1. NCBI lineage: Eukaryota > Metazoa > Arthropoda > Insecta > Lepidoptera > Plutellidae > Plutella > Plutella xylostella. The sequence goes on along the minus strand of NC_064000.1, from coordinate 5,662,917 downwards.
TCTAGTAGTTTTGTATCAATGTAAAAAGTATTTTAACACAGAGATAAACTGGATTATGATAATAATAGCTTCACATAGTAGCGCACTGACTGGAACATTGCCCTGCATTGCAATATAATGTAGTGCTTGCATTTTGTTGATGTGCTATTCTGGTCAGAATTACAATCTTGTTTCGGAAATACAACGAAGTTTTTTATGCAGCAATTTGAATCGTACAATTTCAGAAGAGATAAATCATACTAGTAGTAGATACCTCGTTTTATCTCAAATAAACTATTACGCATGTTATAAGCTGTGGACAGTAATCTCCGAAGGGGTACTCAGAGGTGACTCGCAAGCGACCCACCCGTTTTTTCGGTGTACATTTGTATACTCAAATGATAGGTCGCGAGCAGTATCGCAGTTTTAGAATGTGTACTTAGAGTACACATCTCTAGGATCTACATGTGCACTGCATTGTGCAGGTGTCCTCACGATGTTTTCCTTCACCGTAGTACCACTTTTTATCAGTGAACTTAAATTCATTAATTGAAAAGATTGAATTTGGTTCGGGCGTGTGCCCGGATTCGAACCACAACCTCTAGAATGAGAGGCATAGAGCTAATCCGTTATGCTACCATAGGTCAAATACACTGTACTGGCACATAATCAGAAATAGGTAAGTACATCATTTTTATTACAAACATGATTATTTTATAAAATTAATTATATCCAATCACAAGCAAATCCAAATGAACTACTAGTGTCGACTAAATATCGTATTACAATTTAAAAGAAACTTAATCAGAGTCATCATTTCATTTCCCATAATTTTGGTAAAATGCTAACTTGCAGTATACATGATCAACTTTTCTTTGTGTGAGTGAAAATAATCATATCGATCGATTGATTTAAATTTGACGGAAATCAAAAGAAAAATTATATTTCATCAGTGAAGTGCACAGTGATCGGTGCTCGACGTCTTCCCTCTCCATTACCTACCAGTTACGAGAAAAAATGTACGTAAGTTATATTTTCATAATCTCTGATTTTTACCATTGACGCAAAAAGTGGGTGATATCTGTTTGAAACCGCTGTCTGTCTGTCACATCGGTCAACAAATTTTAGTACGTTTATTTTTATTCAAGTCAAGAAGTTCAAAAGTTTTTGAGACTTTTAGCGTTGAATTTCGGGTTTTAACGTGGTTAGCCTATTATTATGATCTACCAATAAGTACTCAAGATTTGATTGAATGTAAACACGATGTCTCTTCTTTATTGCAGGTCTGACGGTGAGGGATTTTATTCTTCCGAGGAAGAACTGCCACGGCGTCGTCCCGTGAAGCCTGCAGCGCTGAGCGCCGCGCCGAGCACGTCTACTGCTCCCGCCCCAACTCCATCCGGCTCAAGGAAGCGGAAGACTAAAGCTTCCGAATCCGCTTCCGAAAGTAGAGCAGCGTAAGTACGAACAATAATTGTTCTACTAAATAATAAACAGTAAAAGTAGTACCTAATCATATTCTTATTTATTTGTTTGGTGCCACCCTAAATGGGATTGACACTGTCAAATTTAATTCTTACGACACATGAATTAAAAACAGTACAACGTCCAAAATAAATAATTCAGCGAGGCCACACTGTACTAGTAGGATTTACATACTAGCTGTTGTCCCCAAGCTATAAAAAGTTTTCCGTACATATCCCGATAAACTTATTAACGTTCTGTTATATTAAATTATGTATCACTTATGTTATGAGCGTTAACACGTTCGTGCAAATTTTGTCTGAACCCGATCAATTGTTTAGCGTGATGGAGTAACAGACATATTCCAAAGTACCTAAGTACCTAAGTAGGTACTTAGTATATTATTATTGTATACACTAATTGACGACTTGTAAGTAATGATATTACTTTTGTATTCTTTACAGAATCAATAAGGGCAAACAAAAAATTGACCTGGCGACATACAATCGTCGCAAAGCAACTGTGGCGGCGCTGTTCGGTGGGTCGGATGACGAGGCGGAGGCTGCAGCGGCACTGAACAACCCGATTCAAGAGCTGGAGAGCAGCTTAACCCGAAAAGTTGGGGATGGGTCGTTGCGGCGAACCGCAAAATTAGACGGAAGCCTGTTCTGCGAACTTCGTGTTTACGAAGTTCGCGATATTAAAAACATATCCCCACGGGACCGGTGGACCAAAGCGTACACCAGTCTTAAGTATCAATTCGATTATGATAGTCCGGAATGGACTAACATAATTGATTTCATTCGGGTTGCGAAGACCCGATTTACACAGGAGCCAATATACTATCCGAATAAGAAGTAAATCTTAGTTGGATAGTATATGTTTCAGAAAATCGAATTAAAGTTAATCGTCTTTAAAAATAAAAACTACAAAATATGTTTAAATTATTAAATATTGTTCGTTGCTAATTTATTTAATTTAAATATTAATTAAATTTTACCTTACATATTTTACAGATACCTAATATTTTTTATCGATGATTAACTTTATTTAGGCTTTCTGAAACCGGCACCTAACTAGGTTATAGCGGTATACCAAATACCTTATTTTTAACTACTTTATCTTACTGAAAATATATAATAAAATATAATATAACTTAATAAGTAAAGTGTTAATTATTTACTTATTCAACAATGGTTAACCCCAGTAAAAATATTTTCTGCTCAGTGTGCGAACAATTAGTAAAAAGTAAAGCCTTTTCAGCTCACTTAAAAAGCATAGCTCATAAAAATAATACCCGAGTTGAAGCGGAGGAGTGTATAGAAAAAATTAATTCAGCATTTCGTTCACGAATTGCTTCGTATCGAGTGTACGATTCCCGCAGAACCAAACATCCCGCCCCCGTGCCCGCAGCCCGCCCCGGGCGTGCGCAAGCGCAGGTGTGTGCTCCTGAAAGCCACCCTGTAATGCCGGCACCGTTTTTGCGTGTCATCGCTGGTAAAGTTCAGCGACTATTGAATGCGGCTCTTGCTACGCATCAAAGTGTTAAAATTAACTTTGAACTATTTGCAAATTTTTATCTACCTAAAAATGATACTTCCGAGGTTAAGTCTTTTGCCACTGAAAATAGGTGCATCCACAGCAATTATGATTTCAAAACTATATTCAATGAGATGTGCGACGTAATTCTAAAAAAAGTTGACGAGTTCCAGGAACGCGATAGTGGGTGGTCATTGCTTGATACACTTTATTTAGAGGTAAATATTAATAAATATATTCCTCTTCGTGCGTCTGGCTTTATTGATCTACCAAAAAGCATAAAAAGTAAGAAAGCTTGCATCAATGTGAACAATAATGATAGTTTTTGTTTTCTTTGGTGCATAATGGCAGCTCTTTTTCCGGCGAAATGTAACGCAAACCGAACAAAATCATATCCACATTTTTGTACCGTTCTAAATACGCATGGAATGACATTTCCAGTCAGCTTTACCGACATAAAATTATTTGAAAAAAATAATAAAATTAGTGTCAACGTTTATGGGTTAAAAAAATGTAATGTTGTTGGCCCGCTATACAAGTCAAGTGCCCGCCAAGCGGTTCACGTAAATCTTTTATTGCTTGAAAATAAGAATACGTTACATTATTGTTTAATAAAAGATTTGAATAAACTCTTACGTTCGCAATTAACCAAACACCATGGAAAAGTTTACTTTTGCGATGAGTGTTTGATATGTTTTGATTCCGAGGAACGATTGACCTTGCATAGTTGTGGAGGCGTCGCGACAGTTCTGCCGACTGAAGGCGCAATACTCGAGTTTAAGCACTACGAACGCTTACAAAAAATGCCTTTTGTTATTTATGCTGATTTTGAAACTTTGTTGGAGCCGTGTTCAACAATACCAGATTCGAATCATACACAAATTACTCACAAGCATATACCGAGTGCTTTTTCTTATTACATAACTTGTTCATACGATAATAATTTCAATAAATTAATGTTTTATCGCGGTAAAGATTGTGTCGATATGTTTATAAGTTTTCTTCAAAATGATATAACAGAAATTTATAAAGTCCTCTCTAGACCTATAGCACTGGTAATGACTGACACGGATCAATTAAATTTTGATACGTCACATCAATGCTGTATATGTGAGAAACCGTTAGTAGAAGACCGAGTGAGGGATCACTGTCACTTAACAGGTAAATACAGAGGAGCAGCGCATTCGTATTGTAATTTGCGCTACAAACTCCCTAAATTTATTCCTGTATTTTTTCACAATCTGTCTGGGTACGATAGCCACTTGTTTATACGACATTTGGGATCTATTCCAGGTAAAATTAAGGTTATAGCAAGAAACAAGGAAAACTACATATCGTTTACTAAAATATTTCAAATGACAGATTCAGAAAATATTGCTGTGAGATTTGTTGATTCCTTTAGCTTTTTGCCTTCTAGTTTGGACAAGCTTTCAAACACTTTAGCTGATGAACAGTTTAAGCATTTAAATCAAATTTGTAAAAATAAATCCGAGTTCAATCTTCTTAGACGAAAAGGTGTCTATCCCTACGATTATATGACCACGTGGTCAGCCTATGATGAGACAAAACTTCCACCGCAAGAATTATTTTTCAATAAGTTAAACAATTCATCGTTATCAATCGATGACTATAAACATGCAAAAAATATATGCTGCACATTTAATATAAATAATTTAGGAGAATATACAGATTTATATGTAAAGACAGACGTGTTGTTATTAGCAGACGTTTTTGAAAATTTTCGCACAACATGTATAAAAAATTATAAGTTAGATCCGGCTTTTTATTTGACTTCACCAAGCTATAGTTTTGACGCTATGCTTTTAAAAACACGAGTTAATTTGGAGCTCATCCATGACTTAGAAATTATTAGGATGCTTCAAAGTGGTATTCGTGGTGGTGTGTGTTTGTGTACAACCAGACACGCTAAAGCTAATAATAAGTATCAACATAGTTATGACCCAAAACTTCCATCAAACTTTTTAGTTTACCTTGATTGTAATAACCTATACGGATATGCAATGTGCCAAAGTTTACCTCACTCAGGATTCAAAATGTTAAGTAAATTTGAAATAGATGGATTGAACATATTAGATATAGCAGATGATGCCGCATATGGATATATTTTGGAGGTTGATTTAGAATATCCAGATTATCTCCATGACTCTCACAATGATTTGCCCTTTTGTGCACAAAAGTTTGCACCACCGGGTTCAGTGTCAAAAAAATTAATTCCAAATTTATATGATAAATTTCATTACGTGATTCATTACATACACTTGAAAAATTGTATTAAACATGGTTTAGTACTGAAAAAAATCCATAAAGTAATTAAATTTAAACAAGGGGCATATCTTAAGGACTATATGGATCTAAATACTAATCTTAGACAAAAAGCTAAATCTTCTTTTGAACAAGATTTATTTAAGCTCCTTAACAATAGCATTTTCGGAAAGACTTTAGAAGATACCGAAAGAAGAATTGACATCAAGTTAGTTACTAAATGGTCGGATAACTGCAATAAAACAAAAAAAAACTACACCGCGGATAGATTAATATCAAGACCTAATTTTAAAAATTGCACTATATTTACAGAAAATTTTGTAGCTGTTCAAATGAAACCAGAGAGAGTTATATTAGATAAACCAATTTATATTGGGTTTTCGGTGTTGGAAATATCTAAAAGTCATTTATACACTTTTCATTATTCTATTTTGAAACCATTTTACGGTGAAAGACTAAGATTGTGTTATACCGATACAGATAGTCTTCTTTACTCGATTAAAACGGACGACTTTTATTCAGATGTAAAATATAATTTTCTAGAATATTTTGACACCAGTAATTATTCAATTGATAATACTTACAATGTACCACAGTTAAATAAAAAAGTTCCTGGATTATTTAAAGATGAACTAGGAGGAAAAATACTTTCAGAATTTGTTGGATTACGTTCGAAACTGTATTGTATTAAGACTGAGGACGCTGAAATAAAGAAAGCAAAAGGCGCTAAGAAATGCGTGGTAAAAGATTTATGTCTAAATGATTATAATAATGTTTTGCTTGGTAAAATACAATTGCGAAAAAAACAAATACTTTTTAAATCATTGAAGCATCAAATTTTTACTCAAGAAGTAAAAAAAATTGTGTTGTCCCATGATGATGATAAAAAATTTATTCTAAAAGATAAAATATCAACATTGTCTTGGGGACATTATTCCATTATTTGAATTATCGAGAATGACTGGTATATTGATATCACATTATGTTCATCCAAATAGTATTACTATCATCACTTGTCTGTCAGAAGACGCTGATTTTTATCCACAACTTCAGTTTCGAAATGAAAATGAATCATTATTTATGTGTTATTCTGAGTGGCAAAAAATTTATAAATCAATTAAAGAGAAACAACTATGTAACAATAAACAGTATTTTAATTTTCCCTTTTATACTTTTCTACACTGTGATAAACGTTGTTCAGATGAATTTGTAATTTTACTGGTAGATGCTTTAAAATTGTTTGCGCACTGTGTAGACGCGAGACTTAAGATGTTACACTATGAACGCATAAAAGCATATAAATTTATTTTGAAGATTGAATGTATTTTTGAAAAATGTTATATACCGATAGAAAATATTTCTAGTGTTTTATATTATTATGCTGATAGTTTATCTCTTGTGGAAATGGAACTTGTGACACTGTGTATTGATTATTTCACTAAATGCTATTTACGTTTTCAATTGTAGGTACCTATGTAATACTAACCAATAAGATAAGTAAGTAGTATAAGTTAAAGCTAAGGTAAAGTTATTTTTACCTTATAATATAATAAATAAAGTTAATATTTAATATGATTGTGTTTAATTTACACCATGAGTTCATGATGATGTATGGAACGTACGGAAAATAGGATAAAAATCAAGAATATTTCTTATTATACATATACGAATAAGAAAATATTAGGTAGATAGTTAATAAAAAAATACATTTAAATCGTACATAAATTTTGTGCTGAGATTAAAGTGTTTCAACATGATATCTGCTGATGTCAATGTAATTTCTAAGAATCCCACACATTAGTAATATTTCAATTGAAACAGTGTACATAAATTCCTTAGTGATGCACATTCCATTACATGACCAAATAATCATTAAGCTAATATTCTCCTTTCCTTGCGGTTGTGTAGAAAAACAAACAGAAAAATATGTCTTCAGATGAGGTGAGTCAGTTATCTATACTACAGTAACACAGTATGTTCTCTACATATATCTTAATACCTATTTAATTTATTTATGTTTTTGTTCCAGATTTCTCTAGTGAATTATATTGCAACCAAAAATCTTGGAAATCCTAAATATGTAGTGAAAATGGAAATATGTAAAATTGTACAAACATCAAACATAGCTGAAGTGAAAACAGTAATAAAAACACAATATTTGGTAAATGAAGATTACGATACTATATTGGAGTTTGCTGTAAAATTAATAAATCAAATTGGAACAAAACTTGGAGAAAATGCTGACCAGCACGCATCTTGAGTGAAATAAGGTGAGTAGCTATTTACAATAGTAAATATTCTTTCTTTTGTTTATTTTTAAGGTGTCTTATAAATTCTGTATAAAAATTAATATCTAGTATTTCCTTTTTCAGGTACAGGACATAGTCGTTGAACAATGAACATTCCTTTGTGCATTTGAAATGTTATTAAAATTAAGTTCGTATAGTAAATAAATCTGTATTATGTTTGAGCTTTGTTAGGGATTATGTTATAATAAACTAAATATTTAATTACTTACATACTTATTTAGAGCACCACATACTGTACTACATATGGCACTGTGCATTGAAAGAAATTAACCTTGATGTTTAAATGATAAAATATTAGGTACCTAAGTACTTTACTTGTGTATGAACTTATTAAAAATTAATAAAATAAAAAACCAAAATTACATAATTTTTGCTTTTATTTTTCATAATCCTTAAATCTAGTTAAACAATAAATAGTATAAAGTCATTTTAAAAAAAAACAATCATATTATTTTCTATAAACCATTTCCTTAAAGAAATTACATTTTTTAGAGCACAATATTTTTTATGATAGGCACAGTTATAGTTTACAGTACTATTCAAAAATGAATTATATAAAGTAGTAAAATTTGGACACCCTTTTTCTCCTAGTTCGATTATATTACAATTACTACATATTTCCTCCATCCATCTAATCTTTTCTAATCCTTTAACAAGAATGTTCCGGTGTTTCTCTAAAAAAGGTTTAATGTACTTTTTAAATTCTTCATATACGATATAGCCTTCATTCCAATATATGCCTCGATTTCGTTGAATCCAAGAAACTTGTTTTTTTTCTTCACTATACAAATCATTATAAGTAAATGGTGGTTTCAAAAGAAACACCTGAGTATGTTCGGAAGTTGCAAAAGCAAATTCCTTTAGAATGAATCGGTTCCTCAAGTCTTTAAAGCCTTGCATGTCCACAATAAGGCAATCACTATTCATGATATTTTCTTTACAATGTTCGAAAGTGGTTTGTATTCGATTATACTATCATTTAGTATGAAACAATATGCAGATGTATTATCAGGTAGCTCTTTTTCACTTTCCAATTCAATGCGTACGTCAACAGGTCCACTTTTTAATGTTTCGTTTTGTCTACAGCAATCAATTACAAATAAAGGAGCGTGAATCTTAAATTCTTGAAAACTAAGTAAGGGTTCAGATCGATGGCCGTAGTACGACTGTTGAAACTTTGAATATTCTTCATATAATAAAGAATACTTATCTTCTTCAAAGGATACATTCAGATTTTCATACGGAAAATATGTTGAATTCAAGAATACTTTAACATTACGTAAATTGCAATGATCGAACTTGGAAGCATCTTTTTTTTTATAGTTTTTTCGGTTTGTTTGCAAACCAATAACTACGTAACGAGGTTTTTCAATTTGTGACGATGATTTTATTGACCAAGTGTGTTTAGTAGTTTTAGGAAGCAAAGGATACTCATATATGTCCCAATTTCGAAATACCAATTTGATAGCTTTATCTTTCTCTAAAATCTTAAGAAGGTTTATTCTTTCACGGTCTGATACTTTGATATGTGGAACCCTCCAAACAATATTGGTAATAGTGATATCGTCGATAAAGTCTTCAGCGCCAACTTTCAAAGAATTTAAATTTGTATTACTTCTTAATAATATTAGTTCATGTTTACAGTTCATAATAATTTTTTTATAATCCTCTGCAAATCCTAGAATTTTATTGAGTGGAATGGAAACAGCAAAGCTTTTAACACTAATGTCATTAGACCCATTAATGTCCCAACCCCAAGCTTTTGACATTTCAGACTCATTTTTATTCATTGATAAAATGGATTTAATCGTTGTTGATATTCCAACATTCTTAGTCTTATCAATTTCAACACCATTGAGTTCATAGCGTATATCTTGAAATAGGAAGAGTAATGCATTGTTAGTTAATTTAACAGGCTCAATTAATTCACTGGTATCCTTCTTGTAAACATTAACGGTGCCTTCTAAGTAAAGTGTGCTAGCCGAGGGTAAAATATACAAATCCTGTTGGTTAATCGGTATTCGAATTTCATCATTCCGGTTAAAACTGGTTACATATGGTTTATACGAGTGCATCTGATAACTTTCAATACTGTTGTCTAAAACATAAGACTCCGATACGTCTAAGATGTTCATTTTAACAGCTTTATTAATTTTAAAAATCTGATATTTTCTTTTGTTAATTTTATTTTATTTTTAGATCTTACCTTCTTAACGCCACAATTACTACTAGATTGTTTTTGAACAATTGGTTTGGTTTTATGGAAGTTAATCATTTTTTCTTTAAATGCAAATACAATTGAATTTCTTCTTTACGTAAATTTACCAAATTATCATTTGAATCCAATATTTTTATGTTTACACTGTTAATACAACCTTGATTAACAGGAAAATAAATTATATTTCTAGGTATTTCAATTATTCTGAAACCAGGTGGGACATTTGGTGCAAACTCATAAAGTATGTGACTTGGTTTACCGTTTACATATGAACCGCTAACAATATCACATTCGACTCTTATGATGGTTGTTGGTAAAATGCTTATAGGTAAATGAGACTCGTGATGTTTATTTGCCTCGAGTGTTATTTTATCGAAACCGAGGATATTACCAATTGAATTCTCTTTTTCAAAGTGAATATCTTTTGAACAATAGATTTTTGTGCTAAGAGTATTATTATTGCATACCAATTGAAATGAAGTATCTTTTACGTGCGATTCCAAAAAATTGCTGATATCTTCAAGTTCATATGAACCTTCAGGTATTTCAATAACTTCATCTCCAATATAAAATTTATTATTTTTGTGATCTACATTTGGTATAGAGTTGAATGTAGAAAAGTAAAGTAATCCACATTCATATTCTGCGTTTAGTTGCAAAGGTGGTGTGTAATTAGTTGTCAGAATAGATTCACACCCTGTTACCGATAGAGTGAAAGACATATTGAAAATGACACTGTCAGCCAATTTATTCTCTTTTATATGCATGCTTTTTCCAAAAATATTTTAAAAACATTATACTTAAATGTCCGCAATTTGTTGTTTCAAATGACTGATATCTATTATAGTTATAGTAAATATCCAAACCATTTAAATAATTTGTGAGCTCCAATGGAGGCTTCAGATTACCGAAACTGTCAAAGTATTCGCAGTAATTACCTATTTTAGCATAGGCTACCCAATGAGTTCCTTCGTTTTGAGAGCTATCTAAGTTAACAATAGCACACTCAAATTTATTTGGTTTTTTTGGTAATTCATCTCTCATGAAAACACCTCTAAAATAAGGTATATTACGAGTAAATTCAATTATATCTATATTAGTTAAAGGTCGCTTGGGTAGCCCTTTTATTAGTTTTTTGAAGAATGTATACATAACCCACTCCCTTTCTTATGCGAATAGGGTTTAATGTATAATCCCTTACCAATGGCAATAGCTTCCATCACTTTATTGTGTCGCTCAGATTCCATAAATTTTTTCTTTGAATCTTTATAATCGTTAACAGCTTTAGCTATACCTGAAGCTCCACCAGCAATTGCGCCAAGTGCTGATAATCCAGCAAAAATTGGTATAAGTGGTAGAATTCCTCCAGTTTTAGGGACTGGTATTAAGCGAGGTAAATAGAGTTTCTTATCTCCCGAAATAATTTTTTTTGCTGTTAGATATGCAATTTTTATTGCATCCTTATTGCTCTTTGGTTTAATTTTTTTCAAATGTCTACCAATTTTCGCGACTGCTGACTTGAATTTTTTTAAACCTGCACCCGCTTTTACCTTACTTTTCATTATATTTTTTACAAGCCACGATGATATTTTCTCTCCTTTACTTGCATGTTTTGATTGCATTCTTCTTTTTGCCATTTTTATTAATTCTAAGTCTGCGTTGTGTCTACTTTGTAAATCGGAATAATTTGAGTATGCTATATCATGACTTTTGCACGCCTCATCTAGCCCGTTAATACCGCGATCACCTCTTAAAAGGCGCTCTTGTAGTCTGGTTCCTGGACCACAATAATTATAACCAGGTAAATGTAGTTCAAATGGTAAATTATTAATTAAATTATTAACAAGACCTCTTCCTTTCATAGCAAAATAAGTAATAATAAAATGTATTATTGGTTTCAATTTATATGTATGCTTATGATAGATGTAATTGTTTAAACAATATTTTTTTTATTAATCCATGAATTGTCTTTTTCACTAAGACCTAACCATTTTACGTATAATTTATTTCCACATTTTTTTATAATTTTTTCAACTAAGTATATATCAGGATACATAGTTTTCTGTAATTCTTGTTCATAGAAACAACCTAACACTTTATTTTGTCTTTGATCTTCTAACAAATATGTAACGGGCATGGTATTATTAACTTTTATAACTTTAAAAATCTCGGTAGACCAATTGGGAAAGTAACCTTTGTTAAATATACTTTTGTATTTACTTATACGAACATTATCGCCAAGTTTAAATTTATTTTCATTTTTTAAGCTTTTTTTTCTGGATTTCAAAATGTTATCCATGACTTCTCTTTCATTGGAAGTATTAACTTCCGATGGCTTAAATTTGGTTATGCGATGAATATTATTATTGTATGAATGAATAACAGTTTCTATTGGTTTTCCAACCCACTTATAATTCCCGATGTAACTAAAATGTTTATAAAGTTTACCTTTAAGTGTTCTTATTAATCTTTCAACAATAGATGCCTTTTTTGTTGAATATGTTGAGTAATGATTTATACCGTTAGATTCACAAAGTCTTTTAAAAACTGAATTGTAAAATTCCGTTCCAAGATCAGTTTGTAAATTTTTAGGTACACGTCCACTTTGAAGGATATTTTGAAAAGCTTTCGCTACATCTAATTGATTTTTGGATTTCAATGCAACCACCCACGCAAACTTAGAAAAAGCATCAATAATGACTAAAATAAATTTATAACCTTTGTTCACTTTATAGTATTTATGTATATCAATTAAATCACCTTGCCATAAATCATCAATTCCCTTTAAAACAACATGTCGACGATCAAAATTTTTTCTTGCTATTTTATGAATTTCATCCACGATTGTTTTTTTAATCATTGTTGAATCTTACTTATAACAACTTTTAAGAGTATTTTAATTTTATGCAATTCTGATTGAATTTCTTCGTGTTTTGAGTTATATCGTTCAAATATTTCATCTACATACTGCTTATTTACCGCTTCGTCCTCAGATGTAGGAGTCCTTAGTCCTATTAATTTCGATGATTGAATATCAAATGAACCGTCCTCAGATTTCATTAAAAAAATATTTGTATCAATCGTTTTAGTCTGTCTGTGCACATGATGCCCGAATTTATCTATTGTCATTTTGAGAACCACCGCAATCAAATATTTTCTGCCATCTAATATCATTTTTGGGATATATTAATTTATATACCCAGTTTCACGGAGTTCTTCAATTATGGCTATAATTTCATTATTAACTCCTGTGTTACCAGCGTCTTGCGATGCTATTAGCAATTTAAGTCTTTCAACTAATTCGTTAGGGTCATCCCAGTATACCAAATCAACACTATTTTTCATTTTTTTCAACATTGGTTCATGTAATCCCGCTCCCTTTGCCTCTATATTTTTTTGTAGTGTAAATAGCGGTTTGATTATTTGTAAATATTTTTTACCTTTATTGCTTTTTATAGGTTTTGATGGGCTGTAATCTCTACGATGGGCGTTAGTCTCTAACAGCATGACTTTGTATATTTTCTTATCATTTTCGGTTACTAGATTGAGGTTAGGTACTTTTTTAAATAAAAGTTCATTTAAACCATCGGTTCTTTTATATGCTTGTCCTGATAGCGTGACTGTTTCTGGAGAAACGGAAACTTTCACAGAACCCATCATACATTTACCTTGTTCTTTTCTTATGCCAAATGGGATATCTTGAAACATTTCTGAAGACATTGACCATGACGAAGATTCCCGAGGGGAGCTGATTGATTGAAAGGTATTATTTGAAAAATCACTTTTAGTGCATTCTGATTCTGAGTCATCATCATTATTACGATCATCATCTGAATCGTTAGTGGTTTGGTCATCATACTTTTTATCAAATCTTGAATTTTCCATATCGATGTCATTTTTGATATAAATGTCATCTTTTATAAAAGAACTTTCCGTATTATTTGCAATTTTATTTAAAGGTGAAGTTATTGGTTTAAAAACAGATTCTATAATATTATCATTCTCTGATTTTAACTCCTTTATGAATTTAACTTTCTTCTTAACAGCTTCTGCAGATTTAACAATCTGTTCTTTTAATGATTTTTCCATAGCTATACTATTACCATTGGAGACTAGTATTCAACACCATAAATAAATGTTAAATAAGATTATTGATATGTGAATTATTATTATATATTATGTTGGATGTAATCAAACAAAACAAATGTATCAAAATTCATTCTGTATCGACCATGATTTTTGTCGCAATCTTTATTTATTACTAAATAATTATATGGTTTACTCCATATTTGAGTACACATCTCTCTAAATTGCGACCAATTCATATCGGTATTAACATGTTCATCATAAACGTGCTTTAGATTTACGTCATCTTGTCTAAATAAAATAATAAGATTAGCATTGTCTCTAATCAGTTGCTTGGGAATTTTACTATACGTCTGATTTAAATAAAAACAATCAATTCTTTTGTGTCTACCCATAGAAAAGTAATCGCGTATATTAGTCTGATTTTCACAAGCAACGTCATCGAACACTATGACGGAATCCATTTCAGCATCTCGGGGACTATCAATCTCATTATTTTCAGTATATTTATGCACATTAACTTCAGTAACTAATTTTAAAACATTAAATAAGAACTGGTACTTAGGTTGAAATAAAGTCTTTGAATAAATATAGAGATTATGATAATGAATTCCTTTTTCATGCAAAAGAAGTCCTATCATAAGATTTGTTTTCCCGCAATTTGATGGACCGCAAATTAAACAACGAATCGTGTTAGGTAAGTAATTTCCATGTCTCCTTATTTGACCTACATCATTTAAAGATAAACATATTTTGTCTACCTGAAAATTATAGGGTTGTTTAACGAATTTCATGTTTGACAGTGATTTTTACACATAATTTGATCACTTGTATGCAAATGTGCACCATGGAATGAAATCCAATTTATCATGCGTTGTTATTTAAACAGTAGGTACAATCCAATAAGTTAACCTATACGATTTGATGATCAGACGTTTCAGATGGCGCGAAGAAAACCGATTGGGCATTCTAGATCACGGCGAGCGAAGCGAGCGAAGGAGCGCAGCGACTGAGAGTGATCTAGAATGCCCAATATTACACTACTTATATGTACTATATCAACAGCCATAATAAGGTAATTTAGAGGTTATAATTTAGGTCCACTATAGTCCACTAAGAGTAACTATTCTGCTTTATTGTCCTTTTAAAGTCTTTCATCACTGTGAATGAACGAAGGGAATCCACTTCGAAGAATCGTACTACTTGCGCACAAAACTGAGTGATAACTCCGCCTTCATGTATGACAAACATAATGGGGAAACTATCTCTCAATTTCATACTAAGTGAAAAGTCCAAAATTTCTTGGTTCACGTTCGTATCTTCTTCTCGATGCTGGGTTTGATATTGATAGAAGAAGGCACGCACAACCGGCCCGAGTTACGAAAGCACTAACGCGAGCTAACTGTGCGTCCTTCTTCTTAATAATAGTTTACTATCAAAGTTTATCTCATCTCTGCCAAAATTATGTACGATCTTTTCACTAATATAACACACACACACAATCTATCTTCTACATGACCTGTTGCTGACTGTACTAGGTGAAACTAGGACAAACGTTACGTCCGAGTGTACGCGCGGCGATGCACTAACTACCGGTTAGGGCGTCTAGATAGATTGGTACCTAGGTTTTGATTTATGAGGTTTGACGCAGATGCATCGCGCAGATATGGCAGCTGTATCGATCGGCCCGGGATTCTCCGAATTCGATATCTACAGGAAAATATATAGGCAAATAAGGGAGACAACAGACAACGCGCGCATGTCGAAATCCGCCATTTTGGACGCTCAAATACAAGATGGCGTCTATCTTTGCCAAGCTAGGGACTTCATCTTTTGATTTGTACTTTTTTTTCATTAAATTCACAAATATCTTGTTCTTAATGTAAACGGTATTTAAAAATGAGTATAGAATTGTAGACGTATACATACATATAACTTGGACGTAATGCCATAATGCATTACGTATTATGTAGTTATGTTTTTGTTTATTAGGCTCGTGGGGCCAGGTTGGCTGAACACGACCGGTTCAGTACAAGCCTGGCACCACCCTGAAGCTTTCAGGCGCTGGCCAGCCGTTATATACCTTACCTAGTCCTACGCATGTGCAATGTGCAGGGTTCAATCTTAGGAGGGTAACTCGTAGTAATGGTTTAAGAGAGCTTTTTATATCGAATAGTATTAACTGTTTCATTATTCATTTATTTATAGACTTAAGGTAAGATAATATAAGCTCATAACAGCTAATGATATTGATGTACCTTTACAACATCAAATATGAAAATAGTTCGGCACATTAATTACTAAAAATAAACATTCTGAATTAATTCCATACAGAAGACATTAATGATCTCACACTGAACATATTTTCAGGCTGAGAATTAAGAATCTGTCTTGCCCTTAGATTAGATGGAATATGTCTTCATTGGTCACCAATATAAAGCCAATATTTATAAAACATATAGATAGTTATTATCAATGCAAAGTAAGAAAACGGGCTGATTTTATTACAGAAGCGAACCGGGACTAATCCTAACTAATATTATAAATGCGAAAGTAACTGTGTCTGTCCGTCTGTCTGTTACTCTTTCACGCCAAAACTACTGAACGGATTTGAATGAAAATTGCCTTTTACTACATTGGTATACATACGGTCTAGACCCTGGGAAAGAACATAGGCTACTTTTTATCCCGCAATTCCCACGGGAAAACCTTTTAAGGCGAAGCGAAGCGCGCGGGTTCAGCTATATAATATAACTTAAACGTGTTTGTGTATCTGTGACAGCGTAGGTCTCAAACTACTAAACCGTTTTCTGATTTGGTTTTTTAAGGTCATCATAGCATAAGCAATGTTACACTGAGTGTTCTTATCCGAATATCGGGGGTTCTACCGTTGGTTACGTTATAGCATATAGAGATAGTGCGTTTTGCCAAAAGGGAGGTGGTAGATAGCACGATTAACATTGTAGCGGATGTTGAGAATGTTAGAGCAGAGAGGTTCAATTATGATATAATATGCGGAAGTTCGATTTAAATTTCCATTCCCTAATTTAACCTAAGTTAACCGACTTGGGAAAAAGAAGGAGCAGGCCGAAGACTCAATGATGTTCACCGATTAGATAGATAGATTACTCCGCCATTTATGGATCAATTTTGATCATATTTTTTATGTATCTAAGTAGTATGTATTAGGATTACCTCAGAGATGAGCCCATTTTGATTACAAAATTAAATTGGGGTGGACTCAAGGGTGGGAAAAAGGGTAAGAATAGGGTATGAACTTCTATTTTGGGTGCTACCGGGTGAACAAGTTCATCATACAATTTGATGTCGCAGTGGTTAGTAAATCTGACTGTGGTGCGGGGGGTCATCGGTTTGATCCTAGTGAATATTTATTTAAACATAGATATTGGATAGATATTGGCTTGATCATGACCGAAGAATGTCAATAGGCTCGCCTTTTACTACATTGGATCTCAATACAACATTGGCGAAATGTGGATGCAGCAATGCACCTCTGCCTACCCCGCAAGCGAGAACATTTTTATCAGTATACCAAATCTAGAAAAGATCTAGTAAGCGGAAGAAGGGAGTCACACCTTTTTTAACATCGTGTATATCATGAAAGTTTTAAGAACCGCAGAAAAGACACTAAATAAAAATCGCCAGCTTATAATACAAATCGCGTCAGCACAGCACAGCGTGTTATACGTAAGCATTAAATGGGAATTTGAAACGCTGAACTAGGGAACTAATAAAGTGCGATATTTGTTAAATTACTTACAAAGTTTGCGCAATTGACATCTTCAACACGCAGCTAGCAGACAGGATCAACCAACACCAAAGTCTTTGTTCACATTTAGCTCAAAATATAAAAGAAATATTTTCCAAAAATGTACCCTTCTTAGGACTATTGTAGTCGGGTAAACATTTGTTGGTGAGCATGTCTAGAGGCACGACCGAAACTTCGCCCGCACCCGGAGGCGACCGGGTGGGCACTGAACACAAACTACCCCACAGCATTCAGGTCTCAAACAAGTCTAGTCTAGATATTGATTTACGACCGACACGCAGCATCACTGCGCATTGGATGCCTACATCGAACAGTCTAGAAGGTAATTCGTCAAAAGTGGGGGACTATACATTAAAAAGTACCTATCGATGTAGATGTTTGCGCATGCCTAATTGAGATGAGGACATAAGCTCTTTAAATGTCTGGTACACGGATTAAAAATATTGATTCCATCTTCCCCCGTCCAGTTGCTAAGGGAGACTCCTACGCCTACGCTATCGCCATAAGTACCTCATATCTGTTGTACAGTGGGCTGCATGAAAACCTGACCCCCTCTTAATGTCACTCAAGAACTCTCCTCACCCGCGAGCCAGGTCGAGAGAGAAACATATTCATACATTATTTATGTTTTTATAGTTCCTAGCGTGTGCGTAGTAGGGCATGCAATACCGTAATACCGGTATCCGTAATACCGGGATCCCGGACAAAATTCTTCCTTTGACCATGCGTAAACGGACACCGAATGTAAAAAATAATTTATTCTAAAATTTAAACTCTAATACTTAATTCTCGTAAAAATCTACAACAAAAAAAAAAAAAAACCGGTATTAATCCGGGGATTGAGTTGTAATACCGGAACTCAATACCGGTATTGAAAATTGTTCCGGTATTGCATGCCCTAGTGCGTAGCTATGTGTAGTTTTCATTTTGTATGTAGATAGGTAGATCTAAATAAAATTATAAATTATTGTACTGTATGGTCCTATTGCTATACTGTACCTATTCATTCTTTTTTGGCACATAAGGTGTGATCTTTGTGTGTCTTTTTAATCAAAATAATATTAAACAAATAAACTACAGCCAAAATAAATGGTTTAATTACGAAATCAATAATTTTTGCTTGTGAGTATTTCATTTCTCATTATGTTTTATTTTATAACTTACTATAGTTTTAAAATTAATTCAAATAAAAAGACACTCCAAGACTGCTCAAAATCAGTGCCAAGTAAGTAAAAATACATCATTAAGTTTCTATAAGATTAAAATTAACATTATTGTTACTAACCAGAGCAAAAAAAATGACCCTAGTTCGACATGGAAAGGGTACATTAAATAACTATCCACCTTATAAGGATACGAAAAGCGGGTGCTAGTAATGCTAATGCATATCCTAACTAATATTATAAATGCGAAAGTAACTGTGTCTGTCTGTCTGTCTGTTACTCTTTCACGCCAAAACTACTGAACGGATTGTAATGAAATTTGGTATACATACGGTCTAGACCCTGGGAAAGAACATAGGCTATTTTTTATCCCAGAATTCCCACGGGAAAACTTTTTAAGGCGAAGCGAAGCGCGCGGGAACAGCTAGTATATAATAAATCTATTGCTACTGAATTATTTTGATACAGACGGTATTAATTTACACACACACACTATAAGTACTAGACTGTATGTGTATGTAGGCTGGTGAGGGTACCTGTCTCCCCAGTTGCTGCTATGGCAACACCCTCCTGTCTAGACTGCAGACTCAATATAGATTCATACGTACAATACAGAGATGAAAGCTTTCAATGTTACCCCTACAGGACAGATTAATTAACTTGATGCTGTCTATTGATGTACCTATTATATTATACATAAGTTAATATGGTTTGATCCCACAGATTTGGCGTTTGTTATAAATATAATGGTCTTTAACTTGTAATATTTAGAGATTATGTATTTTGAACTATTGGTACTTCGTAATTTAACCATCCTTTCAGTATTTTAAGCTTTGGTATTTTCTAAATCAAGTATTTGAACTTAGGTATTACGAATTTTGGTATTTTGAAATGCAGTATACTACTCTGTGTAAAAAGTATCAGGTAAAAAATTTACATTACATTTAAATGTTACATTAAAGAGAAACTGTGTAAAAAAGCTTATTATAAGATCAATGAATTAATGCATGGTTGTCATAAGTAGTTAGCTCTGCTTGTATACACATTATAGTATTATTAAGCTTATATGTTTAGTATTGTATACCAACTAGTTTTAAGACTTTTGTTGAAAAGATGGCTCAGGAGTTTCTTGCCTCCGTTCTTCTCCTAAGACAGAAAGAGCCCCTTATCCGAACTGAGAGTAGTTTGTAAACAATTATATTCATCCGAAAATTTTATATTTATACCATCAATAAACATAAATATTATATCAAAAATTCTAAAATAGACAGAGTTTCCATTGTATCCAGCACTGGACTGGGAATGATTGGGATTTTGTGGCTTGGCCAATTTATTACACCAATCAGAACACAGACTACCACCACCTAGTACCAACAAATAGGTGTGTGCCAGTGGCAATTGCAACTGCCAACTACTATTTTATGTATAATTCTACTAATTGACCAGATAAACATTCAGGGCATTTTGCACAAGAAAGATAATCAAAATTAAATCTATGACCTCCTTCTCTGACAGTATAATGTCAGAGCAAGAGGCAAACAATTTAATTTTGATTAACTTTGTCATGCAAGACGCCCTCAGTTATCTTCTTGAATATTTAATTAATGACTTGAATGGGTGTCCTTCAGCCTCTTGACAGGATGTATATTGTACATATGTACAACCAGGTTCTAGGCTTTTGCAGTGTTTACACAAAACATCCAAAACGCTAGCTACAGCACTGTCACCAACCTTCCTATCTAAAGTTATGTCAGAATCATGTAGTCTAGCATGAGGAGCATCAAGTGAGTTCTTGAACTGGCTGTTGTTTTACATTTAACAGTTCTACATTATTCATATAACTGTTGTGGTACTGTTGTGTACCAATATTTTGTAGTAGTCATACACTTATAAATTTAATGTATTATAAAGTCAATAAATGTACTTACCATCAGATTTCGACGCGGCGGGACTGGCAACCCCTTTGTCATGTCTACTGCTCGGGGAATCCGGCTTGTCCACCGACGACCCGGCTAAAGTGGCTCCGAGGATGTTCTGTCTCTCTTTCTTCCTCTTCTCCAGCTTCTCTCGAAGGCTGTTTCGCTTGCTCTTCACAGCCTGTATCTCTTCCCAGGCGTCCGACATATTCGCGTTTGTATTTACGGTGAAATTAACTCAGTAAAGCTTTAGCTTCGTCAACGTTGAGGTTATAGAAAATTACTGAAATAACTATTTAAATGCATAGTAACATGTTTATGAAACTTGAAGGATACATTAATACTGTACAAGTTAATTAATTATTGGTCTATCAACGACAGGCAACTGCTTTTAAAATTGAATTTATTGAAAAAGCTAAAGCCAAACAAAGCAAAACTTTACCAAGCGAGATACTCTGTGATGCTGATAATGACAGATGGTTACAGTATACCAAAGTTCTAGTCTGTGAGCCGGATTTATTATTCTGAGCTTCGTGAAGTATGCACAAGACGCTTTTTGTCATGCATGTCCGCGGACATTGGCAAATCCGTCTCGACAGAGAAGTACTGTGTAATGTTCCTTGCTGAAGACTGAACATCGACTTCTTACTTCGTAGGCTGTATCCTTGTATCCTATTTGTATGTCTATGCCTGTATCTTCCTTTACGCCATAGACTTAATATACAACATATACTGGCGTATAGACCAACAAAGCGAGCGAAGGAGAAGAAAATCCCTTACGGAAATTTGGCAAGATAGAAAAGGATAGCGAATCCAATGAAACTGTGACTGCACACACACTGTGCTAATGCACACACTAAAAAATCTAAATTGGTCACGCTTCATCGAGCTGTCAGTTCGTCTATACGCTAGTATTTAATAGTAATAGTAATTTATGTTTATTGCAACTATGTAAATTTTTTCACTGATCTTAAAACATACATACATACATACATACATATACTCACGCCTGTCTCCCAGAGGGGTAGGCAGAGACTATGGATCTCCACGTGCCACGATCCTGACATACTTCTTTCGCTTCCTCAACATTCATTAGTCTCTTCATACACGCACGTCGGTTTCGGAAACTCCTAATTTGGCTCTTCTTGAGTATGTCGCCTATCTGGTCGACATACTTTCGCCTAGGACGTCCTCTACCGACACAACCATTCATCTCTGCACAGTAAATTTCTTTCGTCAGTCTTCTTTCATCCATCCTTTCAATGTGACCAAACCATCTCAACATTCCTTTTTCAATTTTGGTCACTACGTCTTCTTTTACTCCAACTCGCTCTCTTATAATACTATTCCTTATCCTATCATTCAGTTTCAGTCCACACATACTTCTTAGAGAGCGCATCTCAACAGCATTTACCCTACTTTCATTCTTCTTCTGCCAGACCCAGCTTTCACTTCCATACATTAGCGTAGGTACCAACACTCCCCCATGAACAGCCAAACGAGCCTTTTGAGACACGCTTTGACTCCCCATGAAAGAGTGCAAGGCCCCATTCACTTTATTTCCCGCTTTCACTCTTCTTTCAATATCCCCTTCACATTTCCCATCCCTCGTAAACAGACTACCCAAATATACAAACTCATTCACTTGCTCCACTCTTTCGTTCTCGATCGTGATCTCACATTCAGTTACCTCTTCATCACTTTCAAACACCATCACTTTCGTCTTACTAACATTCACTTTCATTCCTTTCCTTTTAAAACTTTCATGCATGAGAGTTACTTGTTGTTGCAGCTGTTCTACCGACGATGCAAGTATGACTTGATCGTCAGCATACAGCAAGCACTTAAGAAGTAACTCTCCTATTCGTAAACCTCTTTCATCATCTTTCATATCCTTGAGACAACTATCCATAAACAGATTAAACAGCCAAGGCGAAGCCACACATCCCTGTCTAACACCCCTGTGGATATCAAACCAGTCCGTGTGGGCTCCGTTTATCCTGACACAAGCGCTAGACTCCCTATAAAGGGACCCCAGTGCTCGCGTCAGGTGACTGTCCACTCCATAAACGGACAGTGTCTCCCATAAATCATTCCTCCTCACTCTATCATAAGCCTTTTCCAAATCTACGAAGGCACAAAAAACCTTTTGCTGCTTTGCAAGGACCTTTTCTGTGACGCTTCGTAGTGAAAAGACTTGATCCGTACATCCCATCCCCTTTCGAAAACCACCTTGCACATCCCAGATCTTTTCTTCTTTCTCTTTCACTACCCTTTCAATCAATATTTTTGCATACAATTTACCAACTATACTTAAGAGGCTGATGCCGCGGTAACTGTTGCAGGTCTGGAGCGAGCCTTTTCCTTTATACAAAGGAACTATGACCGCTCTGCACCAGTCGCGTGGCACAGTACCGCAACGCCAGCACTCATTGAAGAGTTGGTAAAACTCACTTGCAGCCACTCCACCTCCCGCTCTTAGCATCTCTAAAGATACCCTATCATACCCGGCCGATTTACCAACTTTCATTCTTTTTAATGCTTCCATAATTTCTTTCATACTTATCTTGTTTTCCTCATCTACTATTCTTTCATTTTCTACCTCTACATCACTACTAGTTCTACAATCTGTGCTTTCAAACAAACTTTCAAAATATTCTTTCCATCTTTTAAGAACTTTATTTTCATCTTTCAAAACATCTCCATTTTCATCCCTTATCACATCCAGATTTGTATTCTCTGACTTCCCTCGAGCCTTTCTTACCAACTTCCAGAACAATTTAATGTTCGCTCGAAAGTTGTCAGAGAATTTCCTGTCATATTCATCTTTTAATGCCTTCTTCTTTCTTTCAATCACTTCTTTTACTTTTTTCTTTAGCAGAACATACTTTTCTCGAATTTCTTTCATTTCATCGTCCATTCCCTGATTTCCTTGCATTCTGTTGTTGGCTTTTTTAGACAAAAAATCCAACCATGCCATTTTCTTTTCATTCACTACCTTTTTGCATTCATCATCCCACCATGTAAGCTCCCTCTTACCACTCTTCTTTCTTTTATTCACTCCACATACTTTCACCGCCGTATTTACTAAACTATCTTTCAAGCGCTTCCAATTTTCTTCTAAATCATTTTCATCCAAGACAATAGTGCTCTCTAAATTATCTTTCAAACTTCTTCTATACTCCTCACTTACTACATCATCTTGCAATTTTTCTACTTTGATACGCTCTAAATTTGTTGTTGATACTCGAGGTCGGTGTCGCCAATAATTAAACAGACCACAAATCCGGCTTTCAACCAGAAAATGGTCCGTTCCAACATTGACACCCCGATAGACTCGAGTATCAGCAACGTTTACGCGTAACCTTTCATCCACAATTACAAAGTCTATTATGCTCCTTTCATTCTGTCGTTGCCATGTATACATATGTATCTCCTTGTGCCTGAACATAGAATTAGAAACTATAAGGTTTCTTTCTAAGCAAACATCCAGGAGATACCTGCCATTCTCATTCACTCTTACGTCACCAAACTTACCCAATACACTTTCATACCCATCACGCTGCACACCTACCCAACTATTAAAATCACCGAGCATAATAACCCTTTCATTCTCATCGCATTCATCCAACACTACATTCATACTTTTCCAAAACTCATCTATCTCCTGTGCAGATTTTGACGTGTCCGGGGCATAAACCCCCAGAACAAACAATCTCGTCAAACCTACTTTTAACCGGATCCAGATAAGTCTTGGGCTCACGCACTCGTATTCTTTCACACAATTATTCCAGCGCTCAGATAGGACAATCCCAACCCCTTGACAGCCATGCTCAGATTCAGGAACCCCTGACCAATAGGCTGTCAAGGTTCTCAAGGACTCATTCACACATAGCAAATCCATTCCTCTTGTGTTAAACACCTCGCATACTTCATCTATCTTTCCATCCAGACCCCCACAAATATTCATCGTGGCTATGCGGGTCTCCACAGCCCACTTTTCGCTCCTCCGAGAGACACGGCGTGACGGGTTGCGAACCGCGTCGCCACCACCGGGTTGATCCATATTGAACCCTGTTCTCTTGGAGTGTAGTTATCGGTTTCACGGCACCATGAATGGTGTACCGCTACTCACGGGAGGGGCCGGAGCACTGAGAGGCCGAAGCGTGAGGCTCACACGAGAAGGCTAACTACATCCCCCCAGAAGGCTAACTACATCCCCCCCCTTAAAATTATGTACATAATAGTCCTTAACATAGTGCCCTGTAGGGCACAGCAAGTTTAATCTAGGTAATATTATTCTAAGTAATTTGGCTAGTATATACTAAGTCTATGGTTTATGCATGGTTTATTTATGGCCAAGTCAACAAACTTCTCGTCGTTTCTTTCAATGTTTCTGTCAAGTGTTATTTTCTCTATGGTTTCTGTCCACCTTTCCTTATTTCCAAGTATAGATAAGTTTTGATTTCAGATGAATTTTGCTCCTGAACTTCGTACTCATGCTCAAAAAGTTTGTAGTTTTTATAAAAGAGCGTTACGAAACTTAGAATCCTACTATGTAGCAAGGTAAATACATATTTGGTACCTATTTCAAACATGTAGGACCTACGTTGTAGTAGGTAGTAGGTACCACTAGTACCTACCCATTTATTTTGTTCTTAGTTTGTAACTGACTAAAATCATTCTTCCAGATTTGTTGTTCGCTATCATCAAGTGCTTTTGAGAAACGAATTCGACAAGAATCAATGCATTACGGATCCAAAAGAGCAGCGCCGTTTGCTTTGGCTGGGAGAGCACGAGTTGTTCTTGAAAAAGAACCCTTTCCAGTGTGCAAAGTGTAAGTAAACTGCTCTTAGTGATGGTGGCTCTATCGGCTCTATCACCCGGGCCAATAAATTTATAAACAAAATTAATGGTGAAGATCAAACCACCCTTTGAAAAATAAAAGACTTGTAGCTTGTATTTATAGGGTACTTAACTACTTACTTACCTACCTAAAGGTTTGTTTTTACTTAATGTTATCCGAGCTTATCAAAATGTTTAATTACTTAATGTATTTTTTTCAGTTGCTAAATCTTATGGCATTGCCGGTGGGGTAGCTGTTGAACGTGAGGTAGATCCACCTGACTGGGTGTTGGACTACTGGCATCCCTTGGAAAAGGCCCGCTATCCTAGCTATTTTGCTTGCAGAGAACATCGCAAGAATGATTACATAAAGCACTGGAATGATGATAGTCTTCTTTGAACTTAATTAAAACACAAAGTATTAAATTCTACTTATTTTATATTATTTCGTGACCACCAACGACGCCGACAACGACGCTGACGGCGCGGCGTGAATACCGTAATGAAAAAAACAAAACTTGAACATGTCATTATTCCTAGTTTTAGAGTAATTGATCGCAGATCAAAATAGTTTTCTTATCTGTCAGTTCTGTCACTGTCACTGTCATCCATCACTGTCATTGTCAATTGTCATTTTTTATCGCTGGTCGTCGCGTAGCGTAGCAAGCTGCTGCTTCCTACGCTTTTCGATTGATTTTAAATTAAAATTAAACAGAACTTCTAAGTGAAACATTGACAAATAAACTGCGAATCGTGATCGTACGATTAGTGGGTTTGCCCAGGCAAATCTTTCCCTGCTACAAAGGAGATAAGAGGTTGTAGGTTATAAACAAGCGTGCAAAATGTCTGAAAGTTCTGAATCTGTCAAGAAGGAGCCGATGACTGATGAAGAGCGGCTGGCTTTGTGTCAGAAGCTCGATCAGGAGCTGGACGACTTCATCAATGGCTTGGAACGCAAAAGATACACGGACGGGTGGTCTGAGGATACGTGGGAGGTAAGGTTTTCTAGATTAACATTTCGTTATCTATTTGCAACTGTAAGGACTACAGGCTCTGTCTGAGGTATTTCATATATTCTAAGTTGGTCTAGTAAGAATGCTGAGGCATAATAATATGAGCTATTTAAAATTCAGGATATGTGTATATAAATTTTATCATTCATGTTATCTAACTAACACAGATGCAATTTGTTTGCTGTATTTCAGTTATACTTTCGGTATTGAAGTATGTTTAAGATTAAGTATGATATGAACTCTTACAGTTTTATAAATAAAATAAGTTTTCTAATTTCAGGAAGAGATGGACAAGCACCCTTTCTTCATGAAGGATACTCCGGCCGACGGTGAGCTGTCTCCGCTAGCGGAGGGTCTCGCCAAACTCAAGTATGACCCCAACGAGAACACGGCACTAGAACTCGCCACCAATTATAAAGAAGATGGAAATTTCAACTTCAAACATAAGAACTACAGACTGGCTATTATGGGGTAAGTTTCATAATAATATTTTCAAAAAACATTTGTTTTACTAACTTCTTCATTATTGTTATTAGTGACAAGTGTCCAGTTTTGTTATAAGAACATGGTTATCAAGATTATAAGAAGATCCAACCAGCTTTTTTAATATTTGGCTTGAAAACTTCTTGAAAGTAGGGTAAGCGAACCCTTTCCTTTATTTCCCTTCCTTGGTAGATAGAATAATATTTTATTTTATATCAATTGAGATTATTAAACACTGCATTAAGTTTATTATACTGATACTTACAATCACATTTGCAGGTATACAGAAGGCATAAGAATAAAGTGTGGGGATGCAGAAATGGATGCAAGCTTATACAACAACAGAGCGGCATCCCATTGGCAATTGAAAAATTACCGGTCTTCCCTTGCAGACAGCGAAAAGGCCCTGACCTACAACCCTAAACATGCAAAGGCCAGATTGAGGGCAGCAAAATCAGCTTTAGAAGTAGCAAAATACGACACGTGCATAGAACACTGCCAGAAAATTCTAGAAGAAACAAAAGATAATACTGAAGTCACAGAACTAATGAAGAAAGCGAGAAAAAAGAAACAGTTACTAGAAAGAGACCAACGCAAGAAAGAAAGAGATGCATCAGCAAAGAGCAAACAGAAGGAGACTGTTGTAAAAGCAATCCTATCTCGAGGGATCCGAGTATCAAACTGTGAAGATGAAGATGACCTGGACCTGGCAAAGCTAGAGCCAGTGTTACCGGGAGCCCATGATGCGATAGTGCATGTTGAAGACGGTATTCTTAAATGGCCTCTGCTATTCTTATATCCTGAATACCAAATGACTGACTTCATCAAAGCGTGTCCCGAAACGGTTCCCCTTATAGATCAGTTGGAACAGCTGTTCCCAGCTCCGTGGGACGAAAGAGGAGAGTATAGAAAAGACTCTGTCAACGTATATTTTGAAGGATACGATAAAATGCCTCACGTCATTGATTCAAAAGAGCAATTAGGTAATTTACTAGTACTGAAGTACTTTGAGCTGAAAGCTGGCACTCCAGCCTTTTTCATTCTACCGCGGGGCAGTAAAGTTGAGCGTACATTCTTAGAAAGTTATATCTGAGGTAGTTTTAAGGTAAAATAAGGTTGTCTGGTAATGTATTATGAATAGTTTTAATAACTTTTAAATAAATTCGACTATTGATTTGTTACTCAAACAGACTTGTTTGTATTATTTAAACGACACCCAACTTAATTGAGATTTGTGAAGCAAGTTACCTGTAATATAAATGTAAAATTATACGAAGTTGCTTAAGGACTCAGTCTTTGCTTGAACTGAGGACCGAGCATGCTCTTATTGTATAAACCCTACTTTGTACATATCTGGATCTGGATATGTACAAAGGTTCCACTGATATATACAAAGGTTCCACTGATATGTACAAAGGTTCCACTGATATGTACAAAGGTTCCACTGACATGTACAAAGGTTCCACTCGAGAGAGCCACGTACAGCAACTTCGCCCCCTCTCAGAATAGAATAGAACCCTACTTTAACAAACGAAACAAAATTTAAAAATCAAATTTATTGAAAAAGAATCCTTCTTTAAGGTTGCATCTGCGCCATCTGGTGAGGGTAGATATAGGGGCCTCCCGCGGCCATGCTGAACTCTGGCTTGGAGTCCATACTGGGGTACGGGTGGTGCGGGGGCGTGCCCATCCACTGCGGGTACCAGTAGAGACCCCCCTGGGGAAGGAAGTGCAGTTAGAGTACCTAGGTTGTGGTAAAGCCTTGGGTAAGTGCTATAGCTAAGGCAGTGACCTAAGGCCGCAACGTCAGTAGTATTTTTACTCTATGGCGAAAAATTACGTACAAATCTAATGCGGCGTTATTCATATTCTTAAGGAAGAAAATATAAATCTATATTCCCTTATTGGAGGCCGATGCATAGAGAAAAAATAAATGGCCGATCCTTCAAATGAACCATAGCTTCAACCTACTTTCTGCAGTAGGGTGATTCAAACAGTTTCATGCAACACTACCGCTACGAAAGACGATAGAATTACATAGGTACATTATTATTATGATAACGAATGTAATCCCCGAAGGGGTAGTCAGAGGTGAATCGAGCGAGTCACCCGCTTTTCGCTGTACACTAAACTTGTACTCACGTGATAGGTCACAAAGTGTATCGCCGTTTTGGAATGAGTACAATGCATTTAGGTTACCTACACATCTAGAACTAGATGTGCAGGTTTCCTCACGATGTTTCCTTCACCGTAAGAGCGATGGTAGACGATAGAACCACTTACTCACTTTTTGGACCTTATACGACGCTATATTTCGCTCTATCTTTGCTTTATATAGCAAATGAAACATTGCTCAATTTAATCCTTGCTTATCATTAAACAAAGTCCAATGTACCTTGCTACCGCCAGACGCGCACGTGAACCTATGGCCGTGCATCTCGATGCTGTCCAGGTAGCTCTTGCCGGCTATGGAGCCGTAGTTCGGAGGGTAGATGAACAGGCACCCGTCCAGGATGTCTGGAACATAGGAAGGAGGGCATAGGGTGAACTAGGTTATTCAGCAATATATTTTGCCCATGGAGTGGTCTCCTTGTTATCATCATCATATTTTTTATCGCTAGAACTGAAGACACCTTCAGTTATTGCTTTACGTTTTGTATGAAATAGAAAACGAAATTTCAAATTCGTTGCCTTCTAACGTCGCGTCGCGTCGTTATGTATTACTGTTGTCGGTATTGAGATTGCGCCATTATGCCCTCCTTTCATCAAAGATGGATTCCGCTATTCATGACGCCCCTACATAATAATATGCGACTTAAGTTTGTATGACGCGGAGCTGGTGCAGCTCGTTCGTATACCGCTACTACGTACGTAACTACTCTCCCTCGCCCTACAAATTCGCTTTTACTCGCCACTACTGGAAGTCAAAACTCGCACTTCCCTTACAGTGGGGTTACTACCACCGAACATTAGCAATTAATACTCAATACTCAATCTTTTATTGCATCCATAAGTAAGTTTTACAGGTGTTAAATACATTAAATTAAGAACTATATGGACCCTGTCGGGCACAGCAAATTAAAACTAATATAAAACTAATATAAATAACAATCCTTAATGCATCGTCACTCGCTTCAAATCTGACGTTACTTGTATCTGGCAGACATCTGACAGGCGAGCGACGCTATCTATGAATTGTGAATTGCTAATGTTTCGGTGGTGGTACGGTAGCAGGCCTACATCACTTACACGGCTCGGTGATGTTGAGATTGTTGTCAGTGGAAGGCGCTCTCTCACACTTGGTGGTGGTCTCCAAGTAGGGAGGTATCGGGGCGACGGTCTCGCCGGGGTCGCCTGGTATCAGGAATGGTCCTGGAAATAGGAGATTTTTCACCATAGACAACAACCATAAACAGAAACCGATTATAGATGGCGCTAGTAAAACTTCATACTCAACAGCACTGCATATATTTTTTTTGCCGGCATGGATTCCAGTCCTTTCAGCCAATAAAAAAACCCAATGGATGTGAATTCAACCATATACCTACGATAACTAGCCGTTATAGGTATTACTACATTATCTAGTTAACTAGATTAAGACAGCTTTGTATGATTTATGACATCTTCCGTTCATTCAGAAGAATGCAGGTCATAAAAATCGATAGGCCGGTGGCAATGATTTCAAAAGGAAGGATACGCCCTTCAGAACATTTTACTCAAACCTTCTTCATACAAGCAAAATAACTGCCATCTGTCATAATTTGTTGGAACTATGTCAGAGCCAAGCTACTTATCCTGACGACGCAACCTTGTACGTGCGTTCATATTTTACCGTCACCGAACAGTAGGTACATAATAATATGAGTGAGTTGCATGCGGACGTCCGTACAAGGTTACATCGTGCGGCCATTGTAGACTTTGGTAGTAAAATAATTATCGCTTTAAAATGTGTTTATTTATTAATTAAGGATAATACGACATTCCATATTCCTTTTTGACCTTCGTATCATAGTTTTTGTAGCCTTTCACAACAAAAATAGGCATATTTACACAAGAAACAAAGACTCATCTCTCCGTCACAGACAACTGTCGACTGAGGACCGTTGGCCCTAAAATGCCTATTTTAGGGCCAACGCGCGGGTGCCATTTTCTTGAGTGGTTTGGCCTGTCCTTACGCAGTAATATATATGTCAATGGCCGGTGGCCATGTGTCGGACGATTTTGGAACTTTTAAAGTGTCAAGGAAAATCTCCCATTGTTAGGATAGTATAGTGGTTGTAGGTTTCAATCCAATCTTCTAGAACTTATGAGCTTCAGTATCGGCCATTGCTAAATGTTAAGATCTTGATACATACCACCGAACCGGTTGAAATAATTCCACTCGCACACATGATGATCACAGCTCAGTGGGCTTCCTTTCTCTTTAGTGTAGTATGTTACCCCGTTCGGAGTTGTCTGAAAAAGAGGATTACAAATTACGATACAGTCAGAACTTCCATAAACATTCCTGAAATTATACCTCTTCATAGCTCATTTCCTGAACAGCGGTCTCACTCAACCACAACACTGTCCTTTGCCTTCGTCCATTCGAGAACTTTTCTATCCCAAGACCAACCCTCCGTAAAGCACTATTGAATCACTTTAAACACACCGTGGCGTTGTTAGCATCAAACGTCTTACCAGCAAAAAGTCGTGATGCCGGTATCTCAGCCCCTGTATGTTGAAGTCCAGGATGAAGGACCCTGACGTCACGACACACGAGACAGACGTCAGCGGCGGCAGCTTGTACATGACCAGCCCGCACTTCACCGTGGCTTTGGGAAGCGTCACCACGTCTCGCGCTCTCTGGATCAGCTTCTTGAAGGGGAACCTAGAAGTGCAGATGTGGTTAGGTTACCTGAGCTTTGTATAGGGGAATTCTGAATCGTGATGTCAGCCATATACTTTTTTCCATGGGGATGGGTATTGGGTAGGAAGTACGAGGTAGGTAGAGGGTTAATATGTTCAATTTAGGTAGTTGAACAATGATGATTATCTTAAAAAATACTTTGAAATCCACAGCGCCAGTTGCAGCTGGCAGCGTGGTAGTTAGTCTGTAATTATGTATAAGGCAGTGACAGCATGTCTTTTATCCCACAGGTAGCCATTATCCAGTCATTGTGTAACCCAAAAACAAAATTCCACATTTACCTCAAACCCCAAAAGACCATTTCATCCCTCTCCTCCACACTCCACACTACTCACCTAAATATACAAACGGCCAAATGACACTCAAGCCCGTGCATATAATTATCCATCGGGAAGGCGATGCTCGGGTCGTCCTGCAGGTAGTACTTGGTATCATCCTGCTGATGCAGGAAGCCCAGGAACACGAAGGTGCGCTCCCGGCAGTGGGGGGCGGGGCCTCGGCCCATGTTGTAGATGTCGCTGTACGATTCTGATACGAAGAGGTAGACATTCTTGCCGCAGTAGTATTCTGGAATTTTTGGGGCGGGTTTTTAGTTCCTTAGCGCAAGGGGGTAGTGTTTGGAGTCAGTTTGTGGCATGGGAGATAGAATTAGAGGTGGATCGATGTGAAAGCATTTCGTGTTAGCGTTTTAAAAGTTCGTCTTTAATATTATTGAGTGGGTCTTTCTTGCGGGGTGTAAAAAAAAGAGTTAAGACTTCAGACTGTTTCAGTTCATTTGCCTAAACAGATCCTACTAAGCCATTGCTCCTTCCTTGCTTCATTGCTAGCTTTTTCCAGATCCTACATTACTTCCTTGATTTTCTAAGTTACCTACACCTACAGCCATAATATATAGGTGCTGTTACTGTAATTTAACTCTACTCTTTCCAAAGAGGGATAAAAATACTAGTTTCTCTCACCCTGGCTCACATAGAACTCCATGGGCACGGGGCCGCCGGTGAGCGTGGCCTTCCTCTCCGCCGCGATCGAGTTGTGGTTCTCGTACATCGTCAGCATGTTGTCCAGCACATCGTCCAGGGTTATCAGCAGGATCTTGGAACAATGGATTATTATTTATTACTAGCTGTTCCCGCGCGCTTCGCTTCGCCTTAAAAAGTTTTCCCGTGGGAATTCCGGCATAAAAAGTAGCCTATGTTCTTTCCCAGGGTCTAGCTAGACCGTATGTATACAAATTTTCATTCAAATCCGTTCAGTAGTTTGGGCGTGAAAGAGTAACAGACAGACAGACAGACACAGTTACTTTCGCATTTATAATATTAGTTAGTTAGGATGTTCATTGCTTAGTGCAGTTAAGTCAGGCTCAAGTTAAATGCATTCCAGGTTTTTGGTCGATGTGAATTTGCACCACGTCTGCTGGTCTTAATTATTGCCATTTTTTATTTATTTTTTCATGAACTATGGTAGAAGAGAGCTATGACTGAGTTAGTACCACAGTACCTAGTTACTACCACATAGTTATATAGTTTATACACATTATATTATGTATATTGCTTACATGATTACCTTTAACTCTTTGATATGTAGGTTTACAAATCTTGCCAGATGGTCTGTTGCTATGTGGACGTGCTCGTTGATCATATACTGAAACATATATTTTCAAGTTGTTATCCATTGGAATCTAGCTCTTTCAGAGATTTTCCTTCGGAACGTCACTTCACTATCTCACTAAACTTTTTTTAAGAAAATCTCCCGAATGAGGGTGCCCTAGATTAAAGTCAATAAGCGATGGTTATTAGTTATGAGGGAAGTGCGCCTGGTTTAAATCACTTGCGTTATAAATCTTCATATTCCCTTTTTTTTTGCACATCTTTTACCAGTTTTCCTGCACATCCTGTAGGTTGGCTGGTAGAAAATGCTCTTAGCATTAAGCCCACCACATGTATTTTTTTATATTTGTGCAATAAAGAATTAAATAATAATAGTAATACTATTTTATATGTGTGATGCTGAAAAGTTCATAAAACAGAATACCAGTGATCATAAGAAACTGTACAGTAGTGAAATAGTGAATTCCTAACAGGCGTAACAGCCGTTAGAACAGTGCCAAAATATTCAATTTATTGACATTTACCTATTGGTCGAAGAAAATAAACATATTCCGAACGAATTTATAACACCCATTACCACTTACAAGTAAGTGCAATAAACCTACATGTAAAAGCAACCATAAAATTGCATATCCCGATTTTTATATCCAAAAAATAATTGATTTAGTGGTAAACAAAATCCTGCCACCTACTGGTGATTGCACGAAGTAAAACAAGAAGTAGTACCAAGACGAAATTCTGCTACTCACCGCCAGAGGGTGCAACATCTATGTAGAGCCAACCATAGACAACAAATGTAGAGTCACACATAATTTAATGTAGAGTCTCACCGAATTTTATGTAGAGTCACCCCAAATGTGTAGAGATATATAAATCCGAAGTGTAGAGTCGAAGCAAATTATATTGAAGAGCTTTTTGATAATATTTTTTTGCATTTTGGAAATATAATAAACGCGATGAGTGAAATAAGCAAACTTCTTCAAGAACTAAGGCTCCAAATAAGAGAGGATATAAAAGAATCTGAAACAAAAATTTTTGAAAAACTAGATGATAAAGTCCAACATCTTCAAACAGAAGTAGAGGAGCTAAAACAGAAAAATTTTGAAAACGATAGAAGATTATCTACACTGGAACGAGAAGTCAGAAAAAGAAATTTAATCTTGTTTGGCATAGAAGAATCAGAGAAATCATACGAAGAACTAGAAATGTTAGTACAAAAAACCATTGAAAATCAAATGGCAATTAAACTGAACATTTTAGAATTAGAATTTGTTCGGAGAATGGGTAAGAAAACCGATCGTCCTAGACCAATTGTTTTTGCGCTCTCTACACTTGGGAAAAAGATTAAAATACTGCAAAATAAGAAGAAACTAGACACAGTAAATGCATACATAAAAGAAGATTTCCCGCCTGATGTACTAGAAAAAAGGAAAATCCTCCAGGCAGAACTTAAACAAGAGTTGGAAAAAGGGAATAAAGGTAGAATACAATATGATCGATTAATTATTACGCATCAAACAAAAAAGAGAACGCTTGCGGATAGCCCTGAAAATGAAAAAACTGAAAAATTAAACTCAACATCTAAATCATCGGCAACAACTACCCACTGGGCATCTAAAAATCAACCAAGAAAAAAACAAAAAAATGAGCAACAATCTACGACCAGCGCAAACCTAACAACGTTCTTTAGCAAGAACAAACACACGACAAAACCAGATACATCCAAAGAAACAAAGCCAGTTGAAACAGAAAATAATAACCAAAGAGCACCAAGGTTAGATTCCAATTCGACAACTGGACCGGAATAGCAATCCAACGGCCTGCCCCCACTCAAAAATACGGCGATACTTGACACCGACCAGAAAAATTATAATGTAAACAATAACAAACAAGGAAACTTAAACCCCCCAAGCCGGTTGGTCACCGTGGGGGAACTCGACCAACACCCTCCAATAAATTTACCAACTAAAACCAGTACAAAAAAAGAGATTCAAAAACAAAGTAGTCTTTATTTATGTACACTGAACACAAGAACACTGAGAACACCTGAGAGTTTACAAGAGCTAGAGTTAGCACTCGAAAACATTAAGTGGGACATTCTGGGTATAAGCGAAATGCGGAGAGTAGGAGAAGGAATAGAAGAGAGAAGTAACTATATCATGTACCACAAAGGCGAAGTCGCAGGTCAAAGAGGAGTGGGGTTCTTGGTAAAGATAAAACTAAAAAACCATATTATAGGGTTTGAAGGAATCTCGGATAGAATAGCCCTACTGCATCTCAACCTACCAAAACATCCCAAAAAGTGGACAGTCATCCAAATCTACTCGCCGACAGAACAAGCAACTAAAACGGAAATATTAAACTTTTACGACAAACTGAGAGAAATCACGGATAAGTACTCGGAAAATAACATAGTGCTCATGGGCGACTTCAACGCTCAAGTAGGCGCTCGACTACCAGGGGAAGAAAATATAATAGGGAAGTACGGAAAAGGAAAAAGAAGTAAAAACGGAGAAAAATTGGCTGAATTCTTACTAGAGCAAAACTTAACACTTCTTAATTCCATGTACCGTAAAAAACCCAAAAACAAATGGACTTGGATATCCCCGGACGGAAAGACTAGAAACGAAATCGACTACATAATTACCAACAAAGTCAGGTCATTTAGTGACACAGGAATAATACAAAACCTTAATTTCAATACCAACCACCGTATGGTACGAAGCTGCCTAAAAGAAAAGAGCACAAAAAATCCTAGACCAAAAGCAATACAAATGACCCATTGTAAGAAGGACTCATTAGACAGCACAGAAGACTTGATGGAAGCCGTAATCTCAGATATAGACCTAAACGAAAAATATAAGAAAATAGAAAATAAGCTTAAAAACCAGACAGTAGTAAAAATAGACAAAAGCAAAAAAACTTACTTAAGTGAAAAAACGGTAAAACTGGTTGAAGATAGAAGAAACTTAATAATGAAAAAAGACAAAAAAGGAAACCAAAATGAAATTTCTAATCTCAGTAAACAAATTCGTGAAAATATGAGAAAAGACAGAATAAACAGAAGAAATAAAACCCTAGAAGATCACATCATCAAAACAGGAGGTACAAGAAAGGCGCTCAAAGAACTTAGAGAAAAGGAGAAAGAATGGATACCAAAAATGAAAGACAAAGAACAGACAACAACGTCTCGCATTGAAATTAAAAATATTGCAACTAACTATTATCGATCACTATACCAAAAACTCAGTTCTGATGAACCGCCATCACTCCTGCCTGAAAAAGAACAAGCTACGGAAAATGATAGAATCCAAGATACTGTAAATATACCACAAATACTACAATGTGAAGTAGAAAAAGCTATAAATAGTCAAAAAATGGAAAAAGCTCCCGGCCCAGACAGAATTACAAACGAACTAATGAGAGGAACAATCAATGAGTTAAGCCCGTTACTAACGCGGGTCTTTAACGAGACACTATATAAAGGCATTATCCCAAAAAATTGGGCAGAATCACACATAACACTTATACACAAAAAGGTCCAAAAGACGATATGGGAAATTATAGACCCATATCCCTGATTTCAAATGTATACAAAGTTTTTGCAAAAGTAATTCTAAACAGAATATCAAACATTCTCGATGAAAACCAACCAGTGGAACAGGCAGGATTCAGAAAAGACTTCAGCACAATCGACCATATACACACAATAAAACAGCTCATACAAAAATATAATGAATACAACAAGCCCATCTACCTGGCCTTTATAGATTACTCCAAGGCTTTTGATAGCCTCATACATGAATATGTATGGCTAAGCCTAAGAGAGCAGGGAATCGAATGCACTTACATAAATATCATTAAAAACATCTACAAAGAAAGCAAGGCTAGTATTAGGCTGGAAACCACAGGGGACGTTTTCCCTATAGAAAGAGGTGTCAGACAAGGTGACCCACTATCACCAAAGCTGTTTACAGCTGTGCTTGAACAAATGTTCAGAAAATTGGAATGGGATCATCTGGGGCTGAACATAGACAGAGCACGTCTGAATCACCTAAGATTTGCAGATGACCTTGTTATATTGGAGGAAGACCCAAGAAAACTGGAATACATGATACAAACCTTGATAAGCAGAAGCAGTGAAGTGGGTCTAGAAATTAATCTAACTAAGACCAAAATGATGACAAATTCAACCCCCATAGACATAACAAACAATGGACAAAAATTCGAATATGTAGAGGAATATGTATATCTAGGCCAGATAATATCACCAAATGACCAAATGTCAAAGGAAATCGACAAAAGAATTGCGACTGGGTGGAAGAAGTTCTGGGCTCTGAAAGAAGTGATGAAAAGTAAGGAACTGAGCATAAAGATCAAAAAGAAAGCCAGCCAGAGCCAGCCAGCCAGAGGAAAGACTTTTGATACCTGCATCCTACCCTGCATCACATATGGCTGTGAAACCTGGGCCCTTACGAAACACCATAGGGAAAAACTAGAAAGATGCCAGAAAGGGATGGAAAGAAGCATGCTAGGTTTGAAGCTAAAAGATAGAGTCAGAAGTACAGATATACGGCACAAAACCAAACTAACGGATATTCTATCACGTATAGATCAACTTAAATGGAGATGGACTGGGCATATGCTTCGATGCAAAAAGGAAAAATGGAGCAAAAAGGTGACAGTTTGGTACCCAAGGGATGGTGTCAGGAGCAGAGGACGGAAAGCAAGAAGGTGGGAGGATGAACTGAAACTCACGGTAGGAGCTCACTGGACAAGAGTAGCCATGGACAGGCAACAATGGAAAGAGTTGGAGGAGGCCTTTGCCGTAAGGCACACCGAAATCAGAGACATTCTGTAACCGCATGCTTGTAAATAGTAGTGTAAGTTTTTTAAATAGTAGTTATAAGATTTGTAAGATTTTATTTTGTTACTAATTGTAAGTTTTCGGAAATAAAAGGCTATATTATTATTATTAATACTAATATTATCTATTGAAAAGCCCTGAAGGAAAAAGTTTTGCTTTGTGTCACGTCATAAATGCGCCCCGTGCCAGTTACCAGTTATTATTCTGTGCCCGTGCTAGCCCTTCTGCTCAGAATTTGTTGAATTTAACCGGTTATTTTTCGAACTTCCCCTATCAAACCTGATCCTCAGCAGTCTTGACCATGACCATTTCCTGTTGGTACATCCAGAAGTAGTCGAGCTTGTCGGTGGGGTCGTGGCCGTAGATCTCGAACGCGTCAATGATCATCGCCAGCGTGATGTTCTCTGCCGGCTGCAGGCAGCACGGGTGGTTGTGAGGCAGGTATGAGACCTGGAAACAGACAGACGGAGGCTCCAATAAGTTTTTCAACTAAAATATTTTTTTATTTATAAACATACTCCAATAAGTTTTTTGACTAAAATATTTTTTTATTTATAAATCTACTTCGATGATGCTACTATCCCAATCGAAGCACCTTTAAATAGGTACGGAAAATCGCTTGCCACCATAGATGATAGCTACTTACCCTTTTACCCCAATGAATAGGTATAATTATTATGAAAATTTCATAGCTACCAGATAGAACGAGAATCTTGACAAGGCTATTACTTTTTCGTATACCTACATTTATATTATTTTTTTAAAGATATGTATTGTGCATAACTATAAATGAATATCCTTTTACTCACTGCATTCTGAATAAGTGCACATATTGTAAGCACGACGCATGCGCCGTGGAAAGCGGCCATTTTTCCAACATGGCGGCCAGAAAGAATAACGAGGTTAGAAAAAGAAATGGCGGTAATTGGCAATTTTGGGTTATTAATTGAACCGATAAGTCAAATTGCCCGTTAGAGATTAATGCATTTTGTACTATTACGTTGAGATGTTTGCACACTGGACATTTAACAATCAAGTAACTAGGGTAACTAGGTACCTACTTATACCTCTTATCTCTACATATTAAAATCATCTGCGACATCAAAGAATGCCAGTAGTTATGTGTTAAATCAATAACTTATTCACTGGTCTGTAAATTAAATATAATCATCCATATTTGGTTCATTATCATATTATAATTATTATTTGGTTACTTAAATAAAACAAATGTATCGAATAACGTTTTATATTCTTTAAAATACACACCTAGAATTCCATTTCATCACAATACATGTATAATATTAGTAGATTAGATTATTTATACAACATTATTGCACTTCGATACATTTTTAATATTTCAAAAGCATGTTCTCTCATGAAATAAGCTTTATGATACAAAGTTTTGGAAGCACAGGTTTATCTTGTAAAGATATTAATCAACATGAAAAATAAATATTAGCTTTTACCATTCTTTACCTACCTATAGAATATTTAGATATGGTGGTAGGTATTCTGGTATATCGCATTTCGTTTGTCCCTCCATTAATTTATACTGAAGTTTAAAAACTTCAGTATTGTTACTTCGGTATGTCTTTATTAATCCAAGCAATTTCTTTCTTATTGTCCAGTATTGATTAATACCTGTAAATACAATTTCATCCCGTTTTAACTCATTTACACTTCATACAGTGTGTTTTAAGCTATTATTTAATGTATATTTTATATCTATTATTAGGTATATTCAACAACAATCGTGATTATTCATTTATTTTGGAAGACTCGTATTAAGTACCTAAACATTGGAATGTTACATTTACAAATATATTTCTCTTAAAACTTATTTAGTAGGTATTTTGGAAGACCTTTTATGTAGTGTTTTGTTATTATGTTGATAAAACATTTATAAATATAATATTTAAAACATAATTTTATATATTTACTATGATTTTTAACTTCGTTGTTAAACATTGAAATAAACTTTGGGTTTACCATTTAAATTAGGAAGATACTGGATTAAACTTAAAATTAAGTAGGTATCTAATAAAATATCTAAGTAATCTAAATAGTCTAAATACATATTGTATAAGTAATCATTTCACAATTTATATAAACTATGGAAGACACGACGATAATGTGTAAAACTTTCTTAAAAATAGCAAAATTAAAATACATGGTGTACATAATAGAATATATAATTTACTTATGTATTTTTAATCAAATTATAATTTGATTTTTGGAAGACATCGACTCTAGTAACAATAATAGTGCGTATTGTATAATGTGATCAAAATTCATTTGCAATCAAATCCTACTTTACTATTTTCAATCTTAAACATTAGAATACATTTATTATTATCAATCACGTCAGCCTAATATAGTGCCTCTATTTATAACATTATAACTTCACAAAAAAACGATTGTCGAACGTATGTTGCGTAGGTATATTTAATGCGTTAGTCTAAAAATAGATCAACAATTATCTAAAATCTACGAATGGTTTAAAACGGCAAGCCTATCTTGAAGGCCCTTATCAGGGCTGAACCGGAATCGTACATACCTATGATCCCAAACAGTACTCCGAGGCTTATGATGAAGTAATCATAGGCGATTGTGGAGCTATCCAACTGAGGACCTTTTAACTTGAGATGGAAATATGCTGGCCAAATGAAGCTCAGCATAGTGCCGGTGAAGGATCCGATGAAACCCATCAATATAGCGAAATGAGGGCAGAAAATCGCCATCAGAATAGTAAACATTATAACACCCAACCTCCATGCTAGACCCCAAACCTTCAGCTCTCCGTCTAAAGCGTAAATTACCGGGAAAATTGTTTTCGGTTTGCCTCTGAAGAGAGCACGTTCTAACAGATCACAAGCAGCATAGTAAGGTAGCGGGTAGCTGAGCACAGCTTTCACGACTAGGAAGAAATTCACGAGCCCCTTGAACCCAGCAGAACGGAGATTGTTGGTGATCACCTGTTGCGTATCGTTTTGGAAAGTCAGGAAGCACAGGTAGCCAAATATAGCCTTGAAAGCTGCAGCTGCTATATGAGACCAGTTCAACATCCACTCGAATCGCGATCGGTCTTCCATGTTTCCCTCTAAAGTGGGCAGGAAGATCTGTGAAGTGTAGGAGAACACGATGACCCCAAGACTGATTGGAAAGTTCTCGAAGTCCAAACTCCATTTGACCTTTCCCCAACCCCAGTCGCCGATGTTGAGGATACAGTAGCCAATGACGATGGCATTAATAATGAGATGGCTCATCGTGCACCAAAAGGACAACATACTGACGCTTTTCAAAGATTTCAAGAAGGCTAGTGGTAAAAGGAAAATACCTATAAGCATCATCCAAGATCGAGTATCGATTGAGCCATCTGGGAAGGTACCTATCATGAGGTCACCACAGACTACGACGTAAAGAATGCAAGTCATGAGGAGTTCAATTATTTGGGCGATATTGACTATCCTGGCGCCGTACTTCCTTCCGAAGCATTCCTTGGCGATGCTGACGTACGAGTCTCGGACCCGGACCTTCTGTCCGGTGACGGGGTCGTCTTCGTAGAGACACTCCACGAGGATCTTACCGGTGTAGCAGCAGATGTGGGCAATGCCGACCATGGCGAAGATGGCCCAGTACCCCCCTTGGAGCACAGCGAACGGGAGCGATACTACGAACATGCCCTGTAAATCAATATCAAAATTTGTAACCATTACGTCCCATTTCACCAATTTTGCAGGGTTTTAAAAATGCTTGTTAGTTTTGTGTTCATAATTACCTGAATAGCGTTGGTGACATTCCAAGCTGCTTGGTACTCATTGATTTTGTGGCCCGGCGTTCCTCCACCTTCTTCGAAGCCACCTTCTTCGGATGAAGCGTAGAAGTCTACGCTTTGCATGCTTTGGGTCCTGAAAATTATTTAGGTATACATAAGGTACACTTACATAACAGTTTTCACGATTTATTGCATAAGTAGTGGTTGAGCTGGATAATAGTTTTCTTTTAAATATTGGACCGAAGATTGCAAGAGTGATAAAGATAAAAGAAGAAAATCCGTTCG
The DNA here is from genome assembly GCF_932276165.1 of Plutella xylostella. Lineage (NCBI taxonomy): Eukaryota > Metazoa > Arthropoda > Insecta > Lepidoptera > Plutellidae > Plutella > Plutella xylostella. Next base: position 5,620,386 of record NC_064000.1, on the reverse strand, counting down.
GGCGATCACTATCTATGCCCTTAAAGCTATAACTAAAGCCACAAAGTCAGAGCTATACCTCGGTGCATTGCCGTCAGGCTGCGGGAACGTGTTCTGGTAGCTGGTGAAGGAGTCCTCGGCCTGCAGCTGCCCGCTCAGGAAGGGGTTGGTGGGGTTGGTGGACTGGTACGTGGGAGTAGTTGTCTCGTTCATGGTTGACAGCTCGCAGCTCTCGCCCATGTCTGCAAGGTGGAAAAGGGGGGGTGGATAAAGTGGTTAGCGCATCGTATCGCTCCACAGCTTTCGCTCTATCTTGTTGTATAGCGAGCTGATTTAGAGAATGTCCCCTAAGGTTAAAAAATAATAATAAACGATGATCTTAAGAGCGTTAAGTGGTAAAACTGAAAATTGTTTTCTTTAACGGTGGCGTTTACTATGACTACTAAGATTCAAAGAACGAGCATTGTTTCAAAGTGCCTCAAAGTTAGTGTCGTAAGTTATGATTAATAGCACCTGCAGTGGCGAAGGAAACTCGCCCACATTGTAAGACAAGATACTGTAAACTAATGTTAGGTAGGTATGTGGGAAAATTCTAAAGTTATAATTATCCTAACTATTAGGTTAGCTTAGTGTTCCCTTTTCTCCATACTTGGATGTCTACAAAGCCAGATTGGGCCAAATTGTGACATAACACTGAAATATTTTCAGTAATTTTGTATACACACGTTCGCAAACGTAAATGAAATTTAACACTTAATGTACTTATTAAAGTTTCATAAAAGGTGGGTGGGATGTCTTTTAGATAAAAATACCATCGAGTAGGTACCACCAAACCCACCATCCACCACATTCCTCCATATTTTATACACTAGAAATACGAAATATATGTATGCACTAAAGAATTTATTAGCATCAAAGATATAGGTAATCTTCGTATTCTCTTACCCTGGTTAGCGAAGCGCACATTCTGCGGCGGCCGGGTCTGGGCGGCCGCTCGATCAGGCATCTGCTGCCTGACCGTCTGCATAGCCACGTCCAACGCATTCCTGATCGGAGGCAGCTTGAACCGCCCCAGGTGATGCATCGTCGGTCCTTACTGCTGCTACGTCTGTGTAAATATATTCTCTCGTGGAAGACCGAGGATTTTTATAACGATTTTTTGTCGGAAGACTTGATTATTTCTAATTTAAATATTTGAACACTAATATTAGGTTACGCTTAACACTAAATTGGAAGACTTCGTTACCGATTTATCTTTGAATTAAACTACATTATTGTTTCAATTTCCCGTCGCAGGCAGCCATTTTTAATACCTCTCTCCTTACGTTTGTATTTTCGAGCGCAGCCGCCGTATTCACTTGAATTTGGTTTTAAATGTTGCACTACCCGTTGTTCTTTTAGTTCGCGGGTTATTTTGTATGGTTTTCGGTCATTTTTCGGTGGTTTTTAGATGGTTTTCCGGAGAGGCGGGCTGCCTGCGTGACGGGTTCGCGGATGCTGCGCGGTCCCACCGATCGATATGTCGCCTTCTACAGCCCGCCCCTGTACCGCGTCACCTTATTACGAAAGCTTTTCCGCTTTTCACGCGGAACCTGTGTCAATTTCTGAACTATAATAGCGATGCTGAATCGATATGTTAAATATTATCCTTTGGTTGCGTGGTACAGGGTGGCCGGATGGGATCGTTTGGTTTTTGCCTCGAGGGATGTTATATTATTTTGTGACTAATGGGCTCTCTGATCTTTTGTAGGTTTATTTGATGAGGAAATGAGAAAAACGTAGGTGTATTTTTCGTTTTCACCATTGTGACCAGCACCTTACAGTTTTTAACAGCAATGTAATTGGAACAGTAAAGATAAGGTTCATTTAATTTTAGGTACCTAAAGTTGTTAGAACAATTTTATTTATTTCATAATAGTTTTGTTAGTTATTTTGTTTTAGTCATAGATATGGAATACGGAAACAATTTATCTGTAGTATTAGTTTTGATATTATGCATTTATTTAAATTTGGTAAGTGTATTCTCCTAAGTAAACATTATTAAGCTGAAAAGAATAGATAGGTAAGTATGGGTATATAGGTTAAATTAGTGTAGGTTTAGGTTTACTAATTATTCTGTTCTCGGATAGATCAGTCGGGACGAAGTAGGTATAGCTAAGTTAACGAATTCGAACAAAATATCTTCGTTTTTTTAAAATAAAATAAATGAAGTGTGACTTATATATATATCACGGTGTTCCAGTTGAAATAAATAAAAATAAAATCACAAAAAATTCACTAGAAAACCTTCAAAGGTGAAGCTTTCGTAAAAAAGCTAGTTTGCAGCAAAGCGTTTATCCACCACCATCTTTAACCTCTCAGGCGTACAACATCCGCAGCCACAGCCGAACTGACGCTGGCGATGATGATAGGTTGTTTGTAATAGCTTAAGGTATAGGTACTTAAATAATAATAATGGATGACATAGCATTCAGTGAATTCCCACTAAAACACTTCAAGGCGACTCAAACTGCGCGCGGAAAACCAACTTTACATCAACACTTCATACAAAAATTAACCCCTCAGGCGTACAACATCCGCAACCACCCGTGCTGCCAGGAGCCGCCGTCGGGAGAGAACATCACGCTGGCGATGATCATCGACGCGTACGAGATCTACGGCCACGACCCCACGGACAAGCTGGACCATCTGGCGCACTACCAGCTCGAGATGATGAAGGTCAAGCGGGCGCCGGACCAGGTAACGATAGTATACAGCTTCATCAATTGACTATAATTGGCCACTGCAAAACATTGGCTTCAACTAAAGAGCGCCACTACCCTCAATTTGCAATCTATCCTCATCTATATCTTCAGCTAAAAAGCCCCAGTACCCTGAAGTTGCACGCTATCTTCATCAGTATTTCGTCATCTTGTCAAACGCAGCGTAGGACACCCTCCAGGCGGTTGGAAAGAAAACCTTAGACATACATCCGGAAGTGTCTAGATTTAAGCTATCCGGCTAAGTGCTTCGTCGTTCCACCTGGCCATAAGGTTCGCTACGTGTTAAAGTTTGTCCGTCAGTGTAGGATCAGCAGAAGTAAATGACTACAGCCGCCTCTTTGTCGAAATTACTTCTAGTTCTATCTGAATGTCTGACCAATAAACGAACTATTATTGATTTTTGTTACAGTACATAATAAATGAACACGTCCATATAGCAACGGACCACCTCGGCAGATTCATTCAAATGCACATTAAGGAGTTAAAGGTTAGTTAATCTATCGGAGTTTCTCTAAGTATGTTTTTAATTTTAATGGACCTACATTTCTTGGCTTCTATTGTATGTGCGGCTAACTACATGCTAACTCTACATGCCAAATTAAATGTAATTACATGAAAAATTAAATACGAGTAGTAATGTAATCTGATTAATAATGCTGAATAGGAATCTAGTAAGATTCTCATGGTTTCTACTTCAGAAATTGATATCCAACCTTCAACGTTGCAGACAGTCACATGACCGAAGTCTTCTCGAAGGTCATCATCCACCATTCCCTTACAGGTGCTGCTAATAGCGTTAGACGACGCCATAGACAACATGCTGACAATGTACGACAACCACGACGCCATCAAAGCGGCGCGGGTTTCCACGTACAACACGGCTGTGGGAGGCTCCGTGCCTATGGAGTTCTATTTGAGCCAAGGTAAGCTCTTGTTAGATTATTATTAGATTAGCACGACGGCTGAATGGTGTAGTGGTTAGTGACCTTGACTGCTATGCCGAAGGTCCCGGGTTCGATTCCCAGCTGGGGCAGAAATTTGTTTAAATACAGATATTTGTACTCGGGTCTTGGGTGTTGATATTTATATTTAGTATGTATCTATCTATCTATTTGTGTTGATATATCAGCTGTCCGACACAAATAACACAGGTTCTGCCTAGCTTAGGGTCGGATGGCCGTGTGTGAGATGTCCCCACATATTATTTATTTATGGTATCCTGGTAAGAAAGGTGTTAAAATCTCTGAAGATTTTTGTTATTGAGGTCTACGGGCTACGCCGTAGCTCGTAGCAAGTCTACGCCGTAGCTCGTAGCAAGTCTACGCCGTAGCTCGTAGCAAGGCTACGCCGTAGCGCGTAGCCTGTAAAAAAATTTATGAAAGGCCAAAAAAAAGCCTATAATAACCACAACAACTCAATCAATTGATTTATAGAAAGCATTTGTGGAAGCCACCAAAATTCGTAAATTTGTAAACTTTATTTTAATATCATAATATTGTTTGTTAATTTAAATAAGCGGCCCTATGCTCCACTAGGACTTAAAGGACTTAAGAAGAAGAAGAATTTAAATAAAGTATTATAAGTTGTTCAAATAAATGTTTTGATTGTTTTTTTTTATTTATTTCTAATAAGAAGCCCCGTGGCCCTGGCTTGTTTTAAGCAACCTCTTACAACCACAATACAGTATTTTTCAATACTATTTACTACCGGTATTTTTGTATATATATCATACTTATACGTCTAATTTCCCCCAGAATATTACTGCGGCAAGAACGTCTACCTCTTTGTGTCAGAGATCTACAGCGACATCTACAACATGGGGAAAGGGCCTGCGCCTTATTGCAAGGACAGAGGGTTCCATTTCCTGGGTTTTGTTCACTATATGGACGACACCACTTATTTCGTTGAAGAAGACCCGACGCTGGTGTTTCAGATGGACAATTTTGTGCACGGGCTGGAGTGCCATCTCGGCGTTTGTATTTATAGGTGAGCACTGAGCAGTGTTAGTGCTCGTTGCCACTATGTCGTGTGTCGGGTCGATTTTTTATCGTGTGTCGTAGTGGCAAAACATTTTATATAAAACTGTTGCACACTTGTCCGACACCGATTTACCTACATATAAAAAATGCACATCCGATAAAAAATCGGCCCGACAGTCAGGGGCAATCGGGGGTAACGAGTGTTGGACCTTAGAATATGTAAGCCACTTGACTCTGAGTTGTACGAAGGAACTTTAAACATAATTGCTGCCTTGCTCTGATAATATACGAATTAATTTATTAGAAACCGTGATTCGTTGTAATTTATCTCAAGATACTTCTTTTTCTTACTTTACTGAAGACACTTCTAACTTCACTTCATAGCGTGAAAAACACTGTGTTGAAAGGATCAGCCAGTCAGAATAGCGTCAGTCGCTTACTGCCTTAAGTTTGGAGGCTCCTTACTTACCTAACATTACAAACCACCTCTTTCACAGATTCCCTTTCAAGAAATCCCTGCAACATCTCCGCGACGTTGCCACTCTTCCTAAAGCCATAGTGAAGTGCGGCAACACCCTGTACAAGCTGCCGCCGCTGACAACTGTCTCGTGCATTGTGACTTCGGGCTCCTTCATACTGGACTTCAACATACAGGGGCTGAGATTCCGCCACCACGAGTATATGCTGGTGAGGGGAATTAACCTTTGGAACGCCGTAGCTCGTATCCATCCAAGACATTTTGTAAATTGACTGACAAGCCAATGGTATTATGATTATGTCTTCAATTTGTTCATACATACAGGGTGGCCCAAAGAGTGACGTCCAAAGGAAACATTTTGATTCCTTAGGTCAAATAAATATAACACAGATACAGATAGTCATAACAATAAACAAGACTTAAAAACATAACCCACACCATCAACGCAGCAAAATAATTTTATATAAGAGTCATGTTACTGTCCGAATAACATAAGTTATTATAACTACTGCACCTTAGCCAAAGTTATTTGTACAAGGGCCTCTCCCAAGGACCATCACAACTCTTCCCTCGGCCTTCCTCTCCCAGCTACTATCTGTTTAAGATCCACCTAAGATTCAAAAGTGTTTAGCTATATCGCTCGCTGGTTTTGGCAGAATTACCAGCGCTGTATAAATTTTTGTACAGCACATGCTGAGTCAGAGCCATTTTACTGACATAATACACACCACAATTATTGTTATTATTCATGTCACTGTACCTATTGATGTTGTTTTGTATTTGTGATGTAAAGAAAGAAAGCGAAATTGTTACCATATGGCCATTACAATATTCAATTGTCTCCCAGAGAATTTTGTGTCATTGCCCTACGGTTTGTTCTGTTCGCGCCTGTATAAATGGTTAGCTGAAGAATGTTTTTATTCAGTTAAAGAGTTTTTGGCCTACAAGACAAATGTAAAAAACAAAGTCAAATTTAACATTGTTTGAATTTTCTACTAACGTATATTGTGTATATTGTTATTGTGCATGTTACAAATATTATTATTTAACTTCACTATGTCACTTCTGCATAAATATTTGTTCATCTTTCAGGTAGATTAAGGTCTCGTGCTTATTATCATACTTCAAAAACTTTTATGTACCCTTAATCATGCAAATAAATACTTTTCATTTCATTTCATTTCATTTCAAAGAAAGAAAGAATGTATCAGTAGCTGACTGTTCCCCACCACACATCGTTTCTACACCATTGTGGTTAACTCTCCTGACCTGAAGCGTACCTAATGTGACAAGTTTTGTTTCAGTTCCTGCCCACGGGCCACGTGTACTACACAAAGGAGCCGCAGTCCCCATTGGCCTGCGATCACCATGTGTGCGAGTGGAACAACACCAACTTCTACGGAGGTATAAATACTCGTAGTATTACACTTTTTTTTTTTTTTTTTTTTTTTAAATCTTTTATTTTATAGAGAACTTGGTACGCTAAGGCGACCATGTCGTCCTCATCGTTACAGTCAAACTATACAGCATTTATCTTAAGACTAAGCAACATCTAACTAGTCTGTACAGCAGCCTGGCGTTATCAGACTGTGGTTCCGCCAGGGTGCTGTTACAGCCTCCAACATCACTGAATATGTTATTACAATATATCTGACGTCTAAATGCCTCATTACGAACACACTCCACCAAAACATGATACACATCTTCTATTACTCCACATTCGGAACAGTTTGGCGATTCTACTTTGCGCATTAGGTATGCAAACTTGTTCAATGGAAGGTGTCCGGAACGTAAGCGTAAGGCCATAACAATTTCATTCCTTCCCATTTTACACAGATCGAACCAAGGATACCGCAACGGGCATGTTTGTACGGTCTTGTACCAGATACCACAATCTCTCGACCTTTTATCAAAACATTCTTTCCATAATTCAAAACAATGGTCTCTTACTAGTCCAATAAGGTCTGTGTAAAATGGGGGGTATGTCGAGAGTATGTCCAGTGAACTCGCCTCTTTTGCTAATCCATCTACGATCTCATTACCGTTAATGCCAACATGGGAAGGTATCCATTGCAAGACAACCGTTTTATTTACATCTCTTAGACTAAGAATGATGTCCAGGATGGCATAGGCTATCGGTGTTCCTCGACTGTTCGAGGTACACCGAGCCAAGTGTTGAAGTGCACTTCTAGAATCTGTAAGTATCACAAATTGATCCTCATCTAATTCCGATACATATGTAAGTGCTTCTTTTAATGCGAAAAGTTCTGCGTACATTATACACATATTTTTGTGAATTCGGAATTTTTCGTGGTAATCTTTCTGTGGATCGTAGAATGCTGCTCCAACATTATGCCCATCTTTGGATGCATCCGAGAATATTTTATAGTGTCCATCAAATTTAATGTTAACATAGGATTCACACAAGTATTTAAGGTTACATGGCAAATAGTTTCTTTTAGGTTCCGTTATGTTTTCTACTTCACAATAAACTACATTAACTGGTAGTATTACACTTGACATTACCTATCTGACTAGATTTTCTGCGAGCTTTGTTTCGCCTCAAAAGGTTTTCCGGTGAGAATTTGGAGATAATAAGTGTAATCCACACTTATGTGCTAATCCAGGGTCTTCTGCATACCTATTTTCATAGATATTGATTAGATAACTAGTTTTTACAAACATCCATATGTCCAAATCGCGTTGTAAAATATTAGTATATCCGATAAGACCTTTTTATATCTCATACAGATTAAAAGCAGTGTTTGCATTTTCCGACTTTGAATAAGCTCAGGATAAGCTCGGTCGGCGGACACATGATCTGTACAAAATTCTTCTAGGTAACATTGAGCCTGGAATTCAGTAGGGTACAAGTTTTGAGTCTCCGCCGAGATATCAAACAACCAAAACACGGAACCTGCTGGATGTCGCTCCAAAGTCGCGTGCAATGTCGCGGCGACACGTATATAGATAAGTACATGTGCCTAGACAGACCAAGTAAATTATAGGCTTTATTAATGATATATAAAATCTATATTATGTTCCTTCCTCCAGGTCCGTTCATAATCCCCGGCGACCCGGGCTCGGGGCTGGCGCCCGTGCCGCCCTTCATGGAGCGCCAGACGGAGCCGCCCGCGCCCGCCGGCGCCGACACCGAGGAGCCGCCGCCGTTCAACCCGAATACTACTTGTTAGTACCTACATAAGAATTACTTCTTGTTCTAGTTATTATATTACTTGCTTTTGGAGCTTAAGGCTACAGGTTCAGATAGCATTGATCTTTTCCAGCTGTACACAGAGGTTCGTTCCACCTGGTCTCCTTAATCAGTATTGTTAAATGCAAAATGCAACGAGATAGAGTATCTAGTCTAGTAGTGTTTAGTGCAGCAATGCGAGGCGATCCCTTTACGAAACGGGTAGGTATTTGTGCGGTGACCTCTACCTATTGCCTGACCGCTCCCATTCGTTTTTTTCTCAATTTCTAATGCCCCTCCTCATGTCCGCAGACTCGCTGGACGGCTGCTGGTTCATGTACCCGCCGAACTACGGCTCCATCGCGGGCGTCAGCTACCTCGACCCGCTCACCGTGCACGAGACGCGGTTCACGTGCAACGGAAATGGTGGAAACAAGGTGTGTGTTGTTTACCTTAACTACTCGTATGTAACTTGTATTGTGTTGTGATGGTCCATTCTGGTGTCAACTGACCCGTAAGAATCGAATTTAATGCCGCTCATCCGCTACATAAACGTATAACGATTTTTTAAATAGCGTGGCGGTTGTGCCTTGAGCACCGCTTTCCAAGGAAACTGCAGCTTTACTATTTTCTAACCTTATTTCACCCATTCCCCCTCGCAGGGTCTCTACTGGTACCCGCAATGGATGGGTGCCCCACCGCACCACCCGTACCTACAGGCTGGGCAGCAGATGGAAGGCGTGGGACACCCCGGCGAGCGGCTGCAGAGCGAGGGCAACGCGCCCACTGACGCGTAGAGTTAGGGAATAAATAGTTTTATAAAGTTTATAGTTGTTTTTTCTATACCTGACTAAGTAATGTATATCGGTGGTGATGAACAATTTTATTTTAGATCGGCGTTTTAAGACTGAATTATAACTAGTAGTAACAAGAGCCTGCGCAGTGCGCAGACGACTCTAGTTAAAACTGTTTAATGTTTATAAGGTATCTATAAAGGACAAAAGTCTCGAATTTAAATGGTTTTGGTCTAGGTAAGGTGTGATTAAAATGGGGTGTGACTGCTTGAATGTTTCTTTGTGATTTAATAATTACAAATTACATAAGTACTGTTTTAATTGTCTGTAAAAACAAGTATAAGATGAAATTAAAACATAAGTTCCATTATAAAAATATTATTATTTTGAGAGAATAATTAAATTAATAATGCAAGAATATATGTATTATAACTAGATTAAAATAATTGAAATGGAATATGCTTCGTACGGCCCGGAGCGCCTACCTTGTTACTCTGTGGAAAGAAATGAAACAAGTTGAGTACAATTTTTAATAACTTTATTATTTTATATTAAACATAAGTTACACAAACATAACGAAACCTAATGTCAACATTGACTCTTCAGTCAATAGGAAAACTCTCGCTTCAACGGATTAGAACTAACGGGACAAATTAATCTACTGCCAACTTTACAGACACTTCTCAAATATAGTCACAGACAGCGACTGACTGAGTGAGCCACAAATCAACTTCTAGTAAGCCACGCGTAAGGGATGTTAATGTATACTATATTGCAATAATGTTTAAGCTGGACAGAAGAGTTACTTCTCGTAAGTTGAATGAACTGCCACTGGGCCTAGCATAATCACAAAACTTCAGTATGAAAAACAGTTGCTACATGACATAGAGTTGAAAAGTGGCTTACCCAATCAGGTAATTAATGCTACACTAAACGAGATGTGCCGTATTATAGTGGCAGAAGGTTGATAATTGAACATCGCGTTGCATTGCGTTAGCGTTTAAAAATATTGCACAGATAATGCGTATAGATGCCGAATATTATGTATTTATTCTTATAATCTTTCGCATATTTCTTGTCAATACTGAATTTTGCACATAATTATCATTCATGTTTTTGTACGTGTGTATATTTTGATATTTTATATGTAGTAAAATTCAATATCGATAACTTATATTTAAATTTCATTTAAACAACAGAGTTTCTAAATAATGTGGCATAATAAAATTTACACCAGAAAATGTATATGCTAAATAAAATATAATCTATTTTCTACTTAAAAGTAAATATGTCTATGGGCTTGTAGTATTTAGGTGTATAATCATAAAGATTTTATATACTTAATTATAAACAGTTTAATTAAATAATTTGAAAATAGATTTTAGACAAGGTAATTTTGTGCAGTGGGCGTAAAAAGAATTCTATAGGATTTGTTTCGATTAGATAAACTTCGATTAGATTAACTTATGTAGCAGAAGGTATTTAGGTAGGTCTTCGAAACAATGGATTTGTAAATATAAGGCAAGTAAATATAACTTACACTTTGTTTTGGAATGGAAAATGAAATTCTAGTAAAAATATCTTTGCATAGTCACAATAGTCAACTGTCTATACAAAGAGTACTTTGCATGTATTAGATTAGGAAAGTTTAGAAATATGTAGGTATGTATATTAAAGTACACATGAACACACAGGCCAAGGAAAGTAAGGTAAATGCAATTGGGAAAAATTAATATAAAATCTATCAAACCGAATACTCAAAAATATTACAATTAAAACGTGCACTTATTCTTATTTGTGATAATGATAAATGTAATTTAACATAATTATGCAAATATAGTAAGTATTTCTATCAACCCCAAAGCACTTCTGAACACCGTAGATCTTTTTCAATAACGAAATCATGATTATAAAACGAACAGCAATTCATAAGCTAAATTAGTAATTATAAAAACCTTTAGCAAACAATTCTCTACACTCCAGGCATTATTACAATTGACTGCAAGTCTTGTCCAAGGCTACGGATACCAACTATATATATTATTGTATATATAACTATTATATATCCTGTAATACTTTAGTCTATGGCCGGATCAGTGAGTAAAACCATCATGCTTTCTTCTCAATCTTTTCCACGTCCTCAATTTCGAATTCCTTCTCCCAACTCTCATCAGAATTCGCGCTAGCATCGTCCTTTTGAACATCCTTATCCCCGAAGTAATCCTCGACCAAATTGTTCCCGCAGTCATCGTTACTTTTCTTGCCGGCATTTTGTTTCTTCTTCTTATCTGTGGCCTTGTTGTTTTGCTTATCTCTGCTCTGTGATTTTGCGTTGCCAGACTTTGTGTTCGTGGTTTTGTTTTTCGAGTTGTTATTGGCTATGTCCTTTGTGCTTGTTTGTTTGGTTAGCTTTTTGCTGGCTATTTCCTTCTCGTATTCCTCTAGCAGTAGTATCTGTTGTTCCTCTGTGAGTTCGACGTCGTGTGCGAAGTCCTCTGGAAAGCGTCGGGGGTGGGTTAGTGCCTAGGCTAGGGTCTAAGTGGGAGCTAAGCTAGGTCTAGGTGTACGTACCATGTTCCCAGGCCACCGCGTTGTCGATCTCGGCTGTCAGCGGCTCCTCCAGTTCGGATGACTCCGTGTCCTCGGGGGATATTGTCATTTTGGGGCTTCTGAAAATGTATGTGAGGTTATAATCTCCATAATTATGTATAGATTACATTGTGTCTTTTACATAACCCACACACATGACCTTTCCTCAAGAAGTATTAAATAATACAGTACAGAACTTTAATTCAACATGTACCAAAATCGCTCCTCACTTCTCTGTTTTTGTCACACATTTGCATCTAAGAAACTAATCCGAGTGGTTTTTAGAAAAAAAAAACCTTACTTATTCGTTAAATAATGAGTGCAAACTCTTGATTGGTTTCTTGATTTTCTACTCTAGTACATCTATCTTCTATCTATCTATTTAAATAAAAATGAATTAATGATCGTCAGTCTGTTTAAAACTCGAGAGAAAACGGCTGAACCGATCTGGCAAATTTTGGTCTTGAAATATTCGTGGAGGTCCAAGTTGCTAGGGGTAGAGAAAGAGGCGGTATGAAGTTCGCCGGGACAGCTAGTTATACAGGGTGTTAACTTAATTGCGTTGGAGCGGGAAATGGTAGATACAGCTGATGATACTGAACACGATAAGACATTAAAAAACGTATTTTATTTGCTTTAAGCTGACCAACATAAAACAGTTTTATTTAGTACATTTTAAAATTTCATAGTCACCCTATTCAGGTTTAGGTACGTTTGACAGAATGACCATGAACTTGAAAGCCAAGATCAAGGCCAAACAATTCAAAGCCAAGGTCAATAAAAAAGTATGCGTGCATCTGCACCACACTCGTGGAGCCACATCGTCAAGGTACCTACCGAGATTTTGGGTACTTAAAGTACCCAATCCATTGTAGACATTTCATTTTACTCCATAAGTATCACTTTATTGATACACAATTATCTTTTATAAATACAGAACATTTTCATTTTATGCTTCATAACATAGGTCACACGTATTCACAGCACAGCACAACATAAAACGAAATGAGGAACAAGGCTTGGTAATCAAAAGATAGAATTGTAGGTACCTTTTCCCTTTTAGGTAATAATTGTAAAAAATGATTGTAAACAAGTAAACAACAATGACTGACTGACAGACTAGATCCACAGAGAAGGTAATGACTATCATAAATACTCGATGGTTATGATACGCAAGATTGTTATTATTCTACTGGTATTTAAATTGAGGCCATACTTATTATGAGAATTTCCGTACTATTCGTCATCAAAGACGTCTCAATCGCAAGTACACGACACAAATCGAGATGAGCGAGTGTAAGTAAACCAATTCGTCATTGAAGTAGACCCTGTTATCATCCTGTTATGCATTGTGGTCTTTTATCTTTAGCTGCATACAGACCGGCCAAACGAACGCCAACGAACGGGTTTTGTTGACCTTCGTTGCTCAATCTGCCCCTGTATTATGTATGATAAATGTCCATCGGTCGGCGTTCGTTGGGCCGGTCTGTACGCATCTTTAGGTAATAAAAGAAAAATAAAATGTGGTGAGTATCAAGGGTGAATACTAAACGCTTACCTTATTCTGAGTAAAAAGGTTTAATTATTGTTCTGAGCTCCTAGAAAGTCATAAATTATATTCTGTACGATCTATCCACAGGGGTATAATCGTGACAGTTCTGACATTGCGAAAAAGAGACGCTTAGCTACATTAAGCCACAGGGGTATAATCGTGACAGTTCTGACATTGCGAAAAAGAGACGCTTAGCTACATTAAGCGTAAGAAAGAAACGTTAAGCTGTAAATGTTTTTTGTCCTTTTTGCTGAGGCGCCTGTTTACGTCAGTTCTCTGTGCCAAACAATGAAACAAATGAAAAATCTGTGCCAAACAAAGGCTGACAGTTACAACAAAATTTTCTAAATGCTATTTATTTTTGATTTGCTAGTAATTTGTGGGTGTTTATTATGTTTATTAGACTATTATCATCACTTAACGAGTGTGTGACATGGGTGGATGGATTTTGTTCGGTTGTACAGAGCATATTGAACGAAAACACGATGGAATGATGGATGAGATATATTTTCACATGTAAGTAGATACTATCAAGTTTAACAAGCTTACATTCATCATAGTACTATCTATTGGCTCGATTTTAATATAAAACGATACTAATTTTAATACTGTAAGGTCTTTTAGTATCAGTTTTAAGTAAAAATTACGAGGTACCATATCATAACAAATCACATGGTGTTGCAAGTTATTGAAAATTTATTTTACCCACAAATATTATAGTATGCAAAGAAAATACTAGAAATTGTAACGGACTCGGGTTGGGTTTACAAATGGGGCGCACGAATTCGGTTTTTGTGAAGATTGTATTTTGTAGAAGTCATTCTCCTGTTTCAAATGAGGTGCCTCTCATTGTGAGGAAACGTTCGTTTCTTTTTTTTTCTTCCTTGTGTGATTTCTTTTGTATAATATAAAGTTTATTGTATTGATACGAAATACGTGTTTCCTTTAAAAAAAACCCCATCACATATTTGGCCCACGATTATAATGCTCATGCTCATCCATTTATCTCTTTCATAGGTTTCTGACAGAAAAAAAAATATCAAGAAAATGGATAGACATTACCGGTCGCACAAATTGGGAACCAAGGAAACATACAAAAATTGTGTTCGGCACATTTTGAAGAGGATTGTTTCGATTGGACGAAGACAATGAATTATACAATCCACTCAGTTTGTGTATATTAAATAATTATATTGAAATCAAATAAGTATGAGTAAAGTTTTTTTTCTTATATCGTCGGTTGACAGGAAAAACTCACTAAGGCTGATTTTTCAATATTCAGATAAATGTTATCTGGGTAATACAAACATTGAGAAACATTGAGACGCAACAGCATCAAAATTATTTCCCAGCAAAACTTTTGTCTGGCTATTGAAAAATTAGCCTTTAGTGTCTTTTTCCTATCAACCGACGATATACTCAAGTTTTGTTTTTGTTATTATGATAACTTGAATTTCCCCATATTTAGGTTTTATTTTTTTGTCGGCAACATCTATGGTTTGAGTGAGAAAGAGAATAGTGCACACGGCGATTGCGAATCTATTTGTAGTTGATCTGAGCATTAAGCGTAAGAAAGAAACGTTAAGCTGTAAATGTTTTTTGTCCTTTTTGCTGTGGCGCCTGTTTACGTCAGTTCTCTGTGCCAAACAATGAAACAAATGAAAAATCTGTGCCAAACAAAGGCTGACAGTTACAACAAAATTTTCTAAATGCTATTTATTTTTGATTTGCTAGTGATTTGTGGGTGTTTATTAAGTTTATTAGACTATTATCATCACTTAACGAGTGTGTGACATGGGTGTGTGGATTTTGTTCGGTTGTATAGAGCATATTGAACGAAAACACGATGGAATGATGGATGAGATATATTTTCACATGTAAGTAGATACTATCAAGTTTAACAAGCTTACATTCATCATAGTACTATCTATTGGGTCGATTTTAATATAAAACGATACTAATTTTAATACTGTAAGGTCTTTTAGTATCAGTTTTAAGTAAAAATTACGAGGTACCATATCATAACAAATCACATGGTGTTGCAAGTTATTGAAAATTTATTTTACCCACAAATATTATAGTATGCAAAGAAAATACTAGAAATTGTAACGGACTCGGGTTGGGTTTACAAATGGGGCGCACGAATTCGGTTTTTGTGAAGATTGTATTTTGTAGAAGTCATTCTCCTCTTTCAAATGAGGTGCCTCTCATTGTGAGGAAACGTTCGTTTCGTTTTTTTCTTCTATGTGTGATTTCTTCACACAATCATAACACAATCTAAGGCTATTATAATCTCACCTAGTAAGTAGATTAAGTCCTTGGATCTTGTAATTCAAAAATTACTTATTTTCTTGAAATAAACAGTTAATTTTTTTTTTTTTTTCTGTATATTATAAAGTTTATTGTATTGATACGAAATGCGTGTTTCCTTTAAAAAAAACCCCATCACATATTTGGCCCACGATTATAATGCTCATGCTCATCCATTTATCTCTGCTTCATAGGTTTCCGACCGAAAAAAAAATATCAAGAAAATGGATAGACATTACCGGTCGCACAAATTGGGAACCAAAGAAACATACAAAAATTATGTTCGGCACATTTTGAAGAGGATTGTTTCGATTGGACGAAGACAATGAATCATACAATCCACTCAGTTTGTGTATATTAAATAATTATATTGAAATCAAATAAGTATGAGTAAAGTTTTTTTTCTTATATCGTCGGTTGACAGGAAAAACTCACTAAGGCTGATTTTTCAATATTCAGATAAATGTTATCTGGGTAATACAAACATTGAGACGCAACAGCATCAAAATTATTTCCCAGCAAAACTTTTATCTGGCTATTGAAAAATTAGCCTTTAGTGTCTTTTTCCTATTAACCGACGATATACTCAAGTTTTGTTTTTGTTATTATGATAAGTTAAATTTCCCCATATTTAGGTTTTATTTTTTTGTCGGCAACATCTATGGTTTGAGTGAGAAAGAGAATAGTGCACACGGCGATTGCCAGTCTAGAGGTAGTAGGTCTATGGATCTATCAAACTTTATGACAATCAGCTGTTTAATTGTTGATTAGTATGTCATTAATCACCATGAATAATTTCAATTTTATTTAATAATTGTTATTACCTACTGTGTAATTAATTACAATCATAGTTACATCAAATAAATTATGAAAAGTGAAGTTGATAACAAATTTACAGTGTGTGTTCTTTTGCAATCGAATGTCTCATTGGTTATGTGTTTGTGTAGGGTGACCATGTTTTTGATTAAGGTAAAACTTTCCACTTTACTTTAGACTTTAAACATAAATATTCGAGATTCTGATGTTTTTTTTCTTAGAAACGTGCTTGGTTAGACTAATACTAACCACCATTTCCCGCTCAAACGCATTCTAGTTAACACCCTGTATATTAAGGCGGTATTAAGTTTCCTTGAATAAAAAAACTCACTCGTCAATAACGGGCGTCTCCGACTGCAGTGGGAGATGCGCCATGACGGGGTCAGAGCTGGGAGCGTCCCGCCGCCGCGCCGCCGCCGCCAGACGGTCTTGCAATAGTGCCACGCGGAATAGATACCTGTGGGATAGGGGATAAGGGTCAGTTTAGCTCGGGCTGGTGTTTTTAAGCCAACGAGTTTATTGAGCGTATCGGTGACTAACACTAGAGCTCATGTAGGGTTTAGTCATCGTGGTGATAGGATTCGCCAATCAGATTAGGTCTCCTTAAATACAATCACCCATGATTTTTGTATACTGACCTCTCCCAAAACTGTTCCTGTGTGCATGCATCAGGCACCAATTTCTCATACTGCGCCGCTAATGTCGGGCTCTGGGAGAGGCGGCGCGACGCTGAAGATGGACTGATCACGTCCGACTCCAGGCTGGAATAGAGGATGATACGGTTGTATTTATACCATAGAGAAAGATTGCGAAGGATATACGGTGTCCGGATAAAGTACTTAAAAACTATGTAAAATACTTTGATGCTTTCAAAAATTGTATGTAGAGATTAAAATCTCAAGGCTGTAATGCAACAACACTGGACTTAACTTAGATATCATTGAATACTACAACTATGAAATAGGCCAAGTGTTAGGCCCCAATGGTAGGTACATTGCGTCGCGATGTTCCAAAGGGACACTTCCTTTGGAACGACGCGATATTGTTTTATCACAGTTTCTTTGGGAAAACGCGATACAAAGCACCAATGGGGCCTCACCATTAAGGGGGCACACTCACCTGGACTTCCAGGCGTCGAACTCGGCGCTGTCGGCCGGCACGATGAACGTGGCGTCCACGCGCTGCAGGGCCTCCAGCTCTTTCTGAAAATCATAATTTAAAACAGGATAAAATCGTTAATTTTGACATCGAATGACGGGCTGATGATGATCATGACGGTTGGAGTGATACACCAATTTCAAACAGCTCAGCATTTTATAAAAATACCTATGCTTTGGGTTTCTCTGATTGACCAATTGATTGACTTTAAAATCTGCAATATGGAGACTTTAAAATCTGCAATATGATTGAATTTAAAATCTGCAATAAGGAGTTGCAGTGGGCCAGTAGTATCTGCCAATGCAGACGAATTCTCCAGTGGGTCACGAACACTCAAACAGATCTGGCTCTTCTTGGGAGAGTTTCATGTTCAGCATGTGATTACGGACTGATGAATATGACCAAAGTGGTCGCCGTCCGAGGTTCCAATACTTGTAATTTATTACGGACGCCTGAATTTTATAACAATTTTGGTAGCGCCATCTGCTTCTTTTGCTGTTTATGAATTGGTCTGTCCGTACCTTGTAAGTAGAGAGCATGGTGGTGTCCCCGGAGGACAGGATGACCTCGGTGTCGTCTTCATCGTCAGGCTCCGGGTTCAGTACTGTGCTCACTTGACCTGCAAAGGGATGATCAGTAGTTAGCTTATAGGTTTATCCTAACAGCATACCTAGCACGCAAGATGCGCACGCCAAGACACACAGCTTTCATTTAAAAATCACAATGAGAATAAAAATACAATTTTTATGTCATAAGAAATTATTAGTACCACAGATTTAATAAAAACACAATTAGGATAATAAATTACGTAAGAAACTATAGGAAACTTACCAATAAAGGTGCTAAAGCTTTTCTTCATGACATTGGCTGGAGACTCCGGTTCGTCCAGCTGAAAAACAAAAACAATTCATATATTTTCGGTCAAGCTATGTGAATCACAGTTTAGCAATAGTGTCGAAGCGATGCGATGGTAGCTCAGTCGGGTAAGAGCCCGCTTCTCACGCCAGAGATGAGGGTTCGAATCCCGGCCCTGACTTATACCAATGAGTTCTTTTAATTTAAGTACAATGTATACCATCGCTCTTACGGTGAAGGAAAACACCTGCACATCTAGATTTAGTACATCTACATATTATGTGAACCCACAAACCCGAAGTGGACCACCGTGGTGAGAAATGATCCAAGCTTAGGAAAGCAGTTCAGACCTTGGAGATACGCACAAATGTTCCACTCGAGAGAGACAGGTGCCGGTACTGACACCCCCACAGAGAATAGAATAGAATAGAATAGTGACCCAGCTCGTCCAGCTCCTTGCTACGATGATGATGATGATGATGAGGGGTACCTTGAGCGTCTTCCCGATGGCGCTGGACGTGGAGCTCAGCACGTGGGTCGCCTCGCTCCGCACCGCGCACCCCAACTCGTCTAAGTCCTTGCGCACCATCGTGTACACCTCTGCAGACTGTAATGATATTATAGACATGATTGCGAGTATAGTCCGACAGCGCTAGCTTTGCAACTTGTATACATACATTACATTACTTATGAAATACATATTTGAACTTACTCTGCCTTATAAAGGGTTAAGGGATAGCCCAAAATTAATTAACAATTTGTATAATGATGACGTAGCACATCAGTGTTAGCAATTACAAAGAATAAATGTTGTCCTAATAAACTTTTGTCTTGGATTTTATTTCTGTTGCAAAGTTAGCTTTCCGATTTTAGCTCCAGACAACCCAAAATTACAGAACTTTTGTGAAAAACTCTTGCTGTTACATGCAATAAACTACAAGTTTCTTCTGTCCTATGCACAACTAAGAGCACCCTTTTTATTTCTTTCTGAATTAAAAGGCAGTTAACTGTACCGCGCAGCAATTAAATGAGTATTTTTTTTAGGTAATGAGTGTCTTGCATGAAGGCTGTAGGAAGTTTATAATTTATAATCAAGAAACATCCTGAATTAGTTGAATTTATGTATGATTATGATTATTATGAACCGAAATATTAATTACAGAAGATCTAGGAACTATACTCTACATAGCCTTAATTGTAAGCTAAAGAGTTTTATATCAAGTCATTCTTTATCTGCCACAACAAATGATAAACCTATGATTTAAACAAACAAGATTTTGTGTTGATATTCTTCAGTTAGTAGTCTCTGTACAAGCATGTATCTGTATATTCTAGTGCCTTGTGAGACATGATTCATCTGAGCTTGTTTATACTACAGTACAATGACCTCTAGTGAGACGTAACTCTGTTGTTGAAATGCTATGCTTTTTGTTGGTCTCTTAGATATAAACATTTCAAGGTTTTTTTTAATTTAACATGAACCAATATATATATATTTGTACAGTTTTTGTTGTAACTGTAAGTAACTAAGTATAATAATTACAAAAGTGAAGTTAATCATGCACAAATAATGCAACTCTTTGTAATTGAATAAAAAAATGAAAATGTATTATGTATACATACATACAAATAATATATTTTATTTTTTATTTACAACTCCTATATCAGTCAGCTTGCTCCATCTCTCATCTCATATTTATAAATAAACAGATAAGGGAGCTAGCTTGGATGATAATAACATTAGTAGGTTAGTAATACATTTCCCAATCAGATAAACCCTGATATACTACAAGAAGAGCCCAGAATATATCTTCGTCATAAGTTATTAATGTAGATTTAGAAGGCACAAAATTTCATTATAATAATGTCAAACTATTTTTTTTTCAGTACCTACAGCACTAAAATTAAAATTTGTGCTTTCAGAATCAATATCATTGTTTCACAAATTAATACCTATGTCTGACTTGATCACTAAATGAGGTATAAAGAGTGCAAAATTTGTGCACATGTTAGTTCTGAAGGATTAATTTCCTTATTTGTAGCCTTTGTAGAATGGCATTTGCATAGTGCACAAGTGTTGCAAACACAATTCTGTCAATACTTCTCTGTTCGAATAAAGCACGCCCCAGACTCTCGACAAAACTAATGCTCTATTTGGCAGGTCTTAGTAGTAGCTTAGAAGGAGTTTCAGTAGTTTTATTAGTAAATAATGTTGTTGAGACCCAAGACAAAAGCTCTTGTAGAGAGTATGGTGCAGGCTAAATTAATAAACCCATTACATAGGCCTCAGTATCAGATAAGTTAGTACTGCAAATACCTTGGACTTTGCCGATGTGATCCAGGAGTCCCACCAGTTCCCGGTAGAAGGCTCTTCCTTCTTCGGACTGCTTGACGACTCACTTGGAGTGGCATCTGGTGTTCTAGAAGAACAAAAAAAAACATTACTCAACCATTATATTTTACAGACTTTCTAGATAAAAATCATGATCATATCAGCTATTTCATGTTCATGCTTGTTAAATCATAAGAACTTATACATGAATTGGTATACATCAAAACTTTGAACATGTATCATTTACTTATTTAGGTGATTATTGCATAATGAATCAATATGAAGTCAAGGATATATTGAAATATCACAGCTCAATATAGGTAATTAATTAAATCAGTTGGTAAAAACTGGAACAGGAATAAATTAAAGTTGGCTTTGAAACTAGGACAATGGGCAGGCATGTTTATAAGAATTATCCAAAACTTGGTTAAAAAATATTGGTATTGGCCTCATTTTAGTAGATGGTAGGTAGTAATTAATGCCATTATGCTACATATAAAACATATATAAATGTGATGTAATATTGCTGAAAGTTTGTAAACAAAGAATGTTTATTTTGTGTTAATACTTAAAATTATTCACAGTTAAAACCAGCACTAATTCTCAGGAAAATAACTTTTGCCAGCACCCAATAGGTGACCTCTGTTCTTATTAGATTGCAATAAGCTAAGTGTGGAAATAAGATCAAATAATACTTTTTAACTTTGAGAAGTCGGTGAATTATAAGAACTACGTAATTAAGCAGTTTTACCATTCGTAAAGTTTATTGATAAGCGATCATGGTCACAACAATAACACCATACACCATGCAAAATTCAATGCGGAAATACCAACTTACTTTTCAGCCATCGTGGAGATTAAACGCTGCTGGTGGAAGCAAGGGAGAACATGGGATTTCACACTTATAAAATATGGGTTTAACAAAGTTTAGAACACTTAAAATTTAGAAATTTATTTTCTTTGACATTAGGTTTTGTGTTCTGTATGCGTTGTTGACAATTTGATTGACTGGACATTCTGTGTTTCGTTTCCAGAAAAAACTGTTCCAAAAAAAACATTGGCTTTAGCCAGAATTTGCTGCTATTTTAGTAAATAGATTGTGTTATTTTAGTTTTATTCCGCTTTTTTATTGTAATATTATAAAAATACATAGATTTGATTGATTGTGATACATAATTCAGTGATTAAAAATGGTTATGTTATATATTTTTAGCGTAACTTGGAACGTTTTCAGCGAATGTTTCGTGTAAGTTGTGATAGATGGCAGCATTGAATACGTTCATGTGTTATTACTTTCAATTTTAGACACAAGATAGCGCTACTAGTGAAAATGAAATTATATTTATTGCGATTGCGGTTTATTTCAGCTGGTAGCGAGAATTTCAATGAATGGGAGTCACCTGAATAGATCCTGAATACTATATTCTATCGGTTATGTCTCTCTTATTATTGTCGCAAAAATAAATGCTTTTTCCTTCGATATTTGTGCACAGCGGTTTCGGCTTGCGGGTATGGGTGGCTGTACGACGTACGTGCACGTACCCTAGGCTATGACTCTGATGGATATTCTCCAAAAGAAACTCAACACTTTTTCAGGACTGAAAAAAATACTTACTTTAAATTCAGTTGGACCCAAATCTGACTCCATAATACTTGGTCAGTTTAGGATAAGTAGGTATTTAACATACCTAGACGATTAGACCCATCCCAAGGGCTATTGCTAGGTACTTTTAATCAACTATTCAAAATGAAAAAAACTCATATAAATAGTTGAGTGGAGTGGAGTTCAGGTACGATTTTGGAAGCTACATATACCTATACCTACATAATAATATTATAATCACATACTTACCTAATTATTTTTAAACAATTAATTGACTAATGGTAGGTAGGTACCAACATGATCTCCCTAAAAAGGTCAAAATACACGTTTAATTGTATTAATATCCCATACAAAATATTAATTTGCGCTCGTATGAACTCGTTATCTTTATTCCCATCTAGTATTTGGTCTCGTTAACATTCATAAAGGTCCCTATAATATCCAGAGTTTAAAGTTTATTTTCGCTCGATAATATTTTGTGCACGTTATTCAATAAAGTACTGGAGGTGGAAAGGTATGTTCGGGGTTCCTCATCATTGAATTTGAAACTATACTTAAAGTATAGTACAAACTTATGGTAGGTATTTTATGACGCTGGGATACATTCACTGTACGATTTTTATAAAAATACTTACATACTTACAGTATTATACGTCATATTTTCACACCCCCTGAGATTTTCCACCTTGAAAACCTTGTGCTGCTTGAAAAACTGTAAATTCTTCATATTCCAGTCATTCTTTCATCATAATTTGATGATCATCTTCAGGCAATACTTACCTAGTCATCCATTGCCGAAGATGTACCACGTCTTCACCTAAAAATTGTCTGAAACATGCAGATTAGGCCAGATTAGGTTTCGACTTTTAAGTTTTACCTAACTACCTAAACATCGCGTACTGTCTTATTTACTCCATAAGCAATTGACTCTAAAGTCCACTAATTCGCATCGTACGGATCGCACCAAACGGATTGTCATAAATGTATGGAGGAACGACGTCGGCAATGCTGAATACTGAAGCTATGCGTCAGTTGCGTACGATTATATCGATAGGTTTTCACTAACCTTAGCTGATATATGGAATATAGCTGTTCCCGCGAGCTTCGCTTCGCCTTAGAAAGTTTTCTCGTGGGAATTCCGGGATAAAAAGTAGCCTATGTTCTTTCCTAGGGTCTAGACCGTATGTATACCAAATTTCATTCAAATTCGTTCAGTAGTTTTGGCGTGAAAGAGTAACAGACAGGCTGACAGATAGCCAGACAGACACAGTTACTTTCGCGTTTATAATATTAGATAGGAAATTAGGATTTCTACAGAACCAAAACTGCAACCCAAAATATGGTCTTGTCCATCAATTTGCCTGGTTTGCACGGAAAGGCTTAGCGTAGGTTTTAACAGAGATGTAGCGGCGTCGATATTGCGCTGTGTTTGTTTAAGTTGTTGATGATTGAATACGTTCATGTGTTATTACTTTCAATTTTAGACACAAGATAGCGCTACTAGTGAAAATGAAATTATATTTATTGCGATTGCGGTTTATTTCAGCTGGTAGCGAGAATTTCAATGAATGGGAGTCACCTGAATAGATCCTGAATACTATATTCTATCGGTTATGTCTCTCTTATTATTGTCGCAAAAATAAATGCTTTTTCCTTCGATATTTGTGCACAGCGGTTTCGGCTTGCGGGTATGGGTGGCTGTACGACGTACGTGCACGTACCCTAGGCTATGACTCTGATGGATATTCTCCAAAAGAAACTCAACACTTTTTCAGGACTGAAAAAAATACTTACTTTAAATTCAGTTGGACCCAAATCTGACTCCATAATACTTGGTCAGTTTAGGATAAGTAGGTATTTAACATACCTAGACGATTAGACCCATCCCAAGGGCTATTGCTAGGTACTTTTAATCAACTATTCAAAATGAAAAAAACTCATATAAATAGTTGAGTGGAGTGGAGTTCAGGAGCAGTGTGAAGTTGGCAGCCTAAAGTTAGCAGCCTAAGTGTAGGCGACCAAATTAAGTAGGTTACGATTTGTACCACACATATTATTCAAAATTAAGGCTAATTTCATATTACTAATAAATACAAATGTATTAAATAATGAAAATTTAAAACATCAAATGACAAAACCGCAAAATAAAAAGCAAAATATTTTTTTTAAAATCTATTCTCCATAAGTGGATGACGTTTCAACCACGAAGGAGTCGGAAAGCCACGACCAGACCTAGTTTAAATCGAAGGCTGGTTAAGTAACACCACCTGAAAGAAGTTTCATCAACATTGAAAGAGGATTACAGGTGTCAGTAAGAAGAAGAATGCTGAAATCTGGGGAAAAAATACATATTTCCCAAAGTTTTTTAAAAATTTCAGCCGAAAATGCTGATAAGAACAATACGTCTGCTGGTTTATATGATCGGCAATGATGATAACTGAAAACTATTTTCAGGATTTTCAGCTCACATGAGTACCTCTTCAGTTATAGGTAAATAGGTATTTAGCGGCCTAAGTCGAAATAATACACTCATACCCTCAGATACCCTAGAAGCAGGTGGAAAGCCACGACCAGACCTAGTTTAAATCGAAGGTTGGTTAAGTACCAACAGCTGAAAGAAGTTTCATCAACATTGAAAGAGGATTACAGGTGTCAGTAAGAGGAAGAATGCTGAATTCTGGGGAAAAAATACATATTTCACAAAGTTTTTTAAAATTTTCAGCTGAAAACGCGCACAAAACCACAACGTCTGCTGGTTAATATGATCGGCACTGATAATTGCTAAAAACCATTTTCAGGATTTTCAGCTCACATGAGTACCTTTCCAGTTATAGGTAAATAGGTATTTAGCAGCCTAAGTCGAAATATTACACTCATACCCTCAGATACCCAAGAAGCAGGTGGAAAGCCACGACCAGACCTAGTTTAAATCGAAGGTTGGTTATGTACCAACAGCTGAAAGAAGTTTCATTAACATTGAAAGAGGATTACAGGTGCCTATAAGAAGAAGAATGCTGAATTCTGGGGAAAAATTACACATTTCCCAAAATTTATTGAGATTTTAGGTGGAAATCCTCATGAATCCCCTAGAAGCAGGTGGAAAGCCACGACTAGACCAAGTTTAAATCGAAGGTTGGTTAATAACCAACAGCTGAAAGAAGTTTCATCAACATTGAAAGAGGATTACAGGTTCCTGTAAGATGATGAATGCTGAATTCCGGGAAAAAAATACACATTTAATAAAGTTTATTGATATTTTAGATGGAAACCCTCATGGATCCCCTAGAAGTAGTTGGAAAGCCACGACCAGACCTAGTTTAAATCAAAGGCTGGTTAAGTACCAACAGCTGAAAGAAGTTTCATCAACATTGAAAGAGGATTACAGGTGTCAGTAAGAAGAAGAATGCTGAAATCTGGGGAAAAAATACATATTTCAGAAAGTTTTTTAAAATTTTTAGCTGAAAATGCTGATAAGACCACAACGTCTGCTAGTTTTTATGATCGGCACTGATGATTGCTGAAAACCATTTTCAGGATTTTCAGCTCACATGAGTACCTCTTCAGTTATAGGTAAATAGGTATTTAGCGGCCTAAGTCGAAATATTACTTTTATACCCTCAGATACCCAAGAAGCAGGTGGAAAGCCACGACCAGACCTAGTTTCAATCGAAGGTTGGTTATGTACAAACAGCTGAAAGAAGTTTCATTAACATTGAAAGAGGATTACAGGTGCCTGTAAGAAGAAGAAAGCTGAATTCTGGGGAAAAAATAGACATTTCCCAAAGTTTATTGAGATTTTAGGTGGAAATCCTCATCAATCCCCTAGAAGCAGGTGGAAAGCCACGACTAGACCTAGTTAAAATCGAAGGTTGGTTAATAACCAACAGCTGAAAGAAGTTTCATCAACATTGAAAGAGGATTACAGGTTCCTGTAAGAAGATGAATGCTGAATTCCGGGAAAAAAATACATATTTAATAAAGTTTTTGACATTTTAGATGGAAACCCTCATGGATCCCCTAGAAGTAGTTGGAAAGCCACGACCAGACCTAGTTTAAATCAAAGGCTGGTTAAGTACCAACAGCTGAAAGGAGTTTCATCAACATTGAAAGGGGATTACAGGTGTCAGTAAGAAGAAGAATGCTGAAATCTGGGGAAAAAATACATATTTCAGAAAGTTTTTTAAAATTTTCAGCTGAAAATGCTGATAAGACCACAACGTCTGCTAGTTTTTATGATCGACACTGATGATTGCTGAAAACCATTTTCAGGATTTTCAGCTCACATGAGTACCTCTTCAGTTATAGGTAAATAGGTATTTAGCGGCCTAAGTCGAAATATTACTTTTATACCCTCAGATACCCAAGAAGCAAGTGGAAAGCCACGACCAGACCTAGTCTCAATCGAAAGTTGGTTATGTACAAACAGCTGAAAGAAGTTTCATCAACATTGAAAGAGGATTACAGGTGTCAGTAAGTGGAAGAATGCTGAATTCTGGGGAAAAAATACATATTTCACAAAGTTTTTTAAAATTTTCAGCTGAAAATGCAAATAAAACCAATACGTCTGCTGGTTTATATGATCGGCAATGATGATCACTGAAAACCATTTTCAGGATTTTCAGCTCACATGAGTACCTCTTCAGTTATAGGTAAATAGGTATTTAGCGGCCTAAGTCGAAATATTACACTCATACCCTCAGATACCCAAGAAGCAGGTGGAAAGCCACGACCAGACCTAATTTAAATCGAAGGTTGGTTATGTACCAACAGCTGAAAGAAGTTTCATTAACATTGAAAGAGGATTACAGGTGCCTGTAAGAAGAAGAATGCTGAATTCTGGGGAAAAATTACACATTTCCCAAAGTTTATTGAGATTTTAGGTGGAAATCCTCATGAATCCCCTAGAAGCAGGTGGAAAGCCACGACTAGACCTAGTTTAAATCGAAGGTTGGTTAATAACCAACAGCTGAAAGAAGTTTCATCAACATTGAAAGAGGATTACAGGTTCCTGTAAGATGATGAATGCTGAATTCCGGGAAAAAAAATACACATTTAATAAAGTTTATTGATATTTTAGATGGAAACCCTCATGGATCCCCTAGAAGTAGTTGGAAAGCCACGACCAGACCTAGTTTAAATCAAAGGCTGGTTAAGTACCAACAGCTGAAAGAAGTTTCATCAACATTGAAAGAGGATTACAGGTGTCAGTAAGAAGAAGAATGCTGAAATCTGGGGAAAAAATACATATTTCAGAAAGTTTTTTAAAATTTTTAGCTGAAAATGCTGATAAGACCACAACGTCTGCTAGTTTTTATGATCGGCACTGATGATTGCTGAAAACCATTTTCAGGATTTTCAGCTCACATGAGTACCTCTTCAGTTATAGGTAAATAGGTATTTAGCGGCCTAAGTCGAAATATTACTTTTATACCCTCAGATACCCAAGAAGCAGGTGGAAAGCCACGACCAGACCTAGTCTCAATCGAAGGTTGGTTATGTACAAACAGCTGAAAGAAGTTTCATTAACATTGAAAGAGGATTACAGGTGCCTGTAAGAAGAAGAAAGCTGAATTCTGGGGAAAAAATAGACATATCCCAAAGTTTATTGAGATTTTAGGTGGAAATCCTCATCAATCCCCTAGAAGCAGGTGGAAAGCCACGACTAGACCTAGTTAAAATCGAAGGTTGGTTAATAACCAACAGCTGAAAGAAGTTTCATTAACATTGAAAGAGGATTACAGGTTCCTGTAAGAAGATGAATGCTGAATTCCGGGAAAAAAATACATATTTAATAAAGTTTTTGACATTTTAGATGGAAACCCTCATGGATCCCCTAGAAGTAGTTGGAAAGCCACGACCAGACATAGTTTAAATCAAAGGCTGGTTAAGTACCAACAGCTGAAAGAAGTTTCATCAACATTGAAAGAGGATTACAGGTGTCAGTAAGAAGAAGAATGCTGAAATCTGGGGAAAAAATACATATTTCAGAAAGTTTTTTAAAATTTTTAGCTGAAAATGCTGATAAGACCACAACGTCTGCTAGTTTTTATGATCGGCACTGATGATTGCTGAAAACCATTTTCAGGATTTTCAGCTCACATGAGTACCTCTTCAGTTATAGGTAAATAGGTATTTAGCGGCCTAAGTCGAAATATTACTTTTATACCCTCAGATACCCAAGAAGCAGGTGGAAAGCCACGACCAGACCTAGTCTCAATCGAAGGTTGGTTATGTACAAACAGCTGAAAGAAGTTTCATTAACATTGAAAGAGGATTACAGGTGCCTGTAAGAAGAAGAAAGCTGAATTCTGGGGAAAAAATAGACATTTCCCAAAGTTTATTGAGATTTTAGGTGGAAATCCTCATCAATCCCCTAGAAGCAGGTGGAAAGCCACGACTAGACCTAGTTAAAATCGAAGGTTGGTTAATAACCAACAGCTGAAAGAAGTTTCATCAACATTGAAAGAGGATTACAGGTTCCTGTAAGAAGATGAATGCTGAATTCCGGGAAAAAAATACATATTTAATAAAGTTTTTGACATTTTAGATGGAAACCCTCATGGATCCCCTAGAAGTAGTTGGAAAACCACGACCAGACCTAGTTTAAATCAAAGGCTGGTTAAGTACCAACAGCTGAAAGGAGTTTCATCAACATTGAAAGGGGATTACAGGTGTCAGTAAGAAGAAGAATGCTGAAATCTGGGGAAAAAATACATATTTCAGAAAGTTTTTTAAAATTTTCAGCTGAAAATGCTGATAAGACCACAACGTCTGCTAGTTTTTATGATCGACACTGATGATTGCTGAAAACCATTTTCAGGATTTTCAGCTCACATGAGTACCTCTTCAGTTATAGGTAAATAGGTATTTAGCGGCCTAAGTCGAAATATTACACTCATACCCTCAGATACCCAAGAAGCAAGTGGAAAGCCACGACCAGACCTAGTCTCAATCGAAAGTTGGTTATGTACAAACAGCTGAAAGAAGTTTCATCAACATTGAAAGAGGATTACAGGTGTCAGTAAGTGGAAGAATGCTGAATTCTGGGGAAAAAATACATATTTCACAAAGTTTTTTAAAATTTTCAGCTGAAAATGCAAATAAAACCAATACGTCTGCTGGTTTATATGATCGGCAATGATGATCACTGAAAACCATTTTCAGGATTTTCAGCTCACATGAGTACCTCTTCAGTTATAGGTAAATAGGTATTTAGCGGCCTAAGTCGAAATATTACACTCATACCCTCAGATACCCAAGAAGCAGGTGGAAAGCCACGACCAGACCTAATTTAAATCGAAGGTTGGTTATGTACCAACAGCTGAAAGAAGTTTCATTAACATTGAAAGAGGATTACAGGTGCCTGTAAGAAGAAGAATGCTGAATTCTGGGGAAAAATTACACATTTCCCAAAGTTTATTGAGATTTTAGGTGGAAATCCTCATGAATCCCCTAGAAGCAGGTGGAAAGCCACGACTAGACCTAGTTTAAATCGAAGGTTGGTTAATAACCAACAGCTGAAAGAAGTTTCATCAACATTGAAAGAGGATTACAGGTTCCTGTAAGATGATGAATGCTGAATTCCGGGAAAAAAAATACACATTTAATAAAGTTTATTGATATTTTAGATGGAAACCCTCATGGATCCCCTAGAAGTAGTTGGAAAGCCACGACCAGACCTAGTTTAAATCAAAGGCTGGTTAAGTACCAACAGCTGAAAGAAGTTTCATCAACATTGAAAGAGGATTACAGGTGTCAGTAAGTGGAAGAATGCTGAATTCTGGGGAAAAAATACATATTTCACAAAGTTTTTTAAAATTTTCAGCTGAAAATGCAAATAAAACCAATACGTCTGCTGGTTTATATGATCGGCAATGATGATCTCTGAAAATCATTTTCAGGATTTTCAGCTCACATGAGTACCTCTTCAGTTATAGGTAAATAGGTATTTAGCGGCCTAAGTCGAAATATTACACTCATACCCTCAGATACCCAAGAAGCAGGTGGAAAGCCACGACCAGACCTAATTTAAATCGAAGGTTGGTTATGTACCAACAGCTGAAAGAAGTTTCATTAACATTGAAAGAGGATTACAGGTGCCTGTAAGAAGAAGAATGCTGAATTCTGGGGAAAAATTACACATTTCCCAAAGTTTATTGAGATTTTAGGTGGAAATCCTCATGAATCCCCTAGAAGCAGGTGGAAAGCCACGACTAGACCTAGTTTAAATCGAAGGTTGGTTAATAACCAACAGCTGAAAGAAGTTTCATCAACATTGAAAGAGGATTACAGGTTCCTGTAAGATGATGAATGCTGAATTCCGGGAAAAAAAATACACATTTAATAAAGTTTATTGATATTTTAGATGGAAACCCTCATGGATCCCCTAGAAGTAGTTGGAAAGCCACGACCAGACCTAATTTAAATCAAAGGTTGGTTAAGTACCAACAGCTGAAAGAAGTTTCATCAACATTGAAAGAGGATTACAGGTGTCAGTAAGAAGAAGAATGCTGAAATCTGGGGAAAAAATACATATTTCAGAAAGTTTTTTAGAATTTTTAGCTGAAAATGCTGATAAGACCACAACGTCTGCTAGTTTTTATGATCGGCACTGATGATTGCTGAAAACCATTTTCAGGATTTTCAGCTCACATGAGTACCTCTTCAGTTATAGGTATATAGGTATTTAGCGGCCTAAGTCGAAATATTACTTTTATACCATCAGATACCCAAGAAGCAGGTGGAAAGCCACGACCAGACCTAGTCTCAATCGAAGGCTGGTTATGTACAAACAGCTGAAAGAAGTTTCATTAACATTGAAAGAGGATTACAGGTGCCTGTAAGAAGAAGAAAGCTGAATTCTGGGGAAAAATAGACATATCCCAAAGTTTATTGAGATTTTAGGTGGAAATCCTCATCAATCCCCTAGAAGCAGGTGGAAAGTCACAACTAGACCTAGTTAAAATCGAAGGTTGGTTAATAACCAACAGCTGAAAGAAGTTTCATCAACATTGAAAGAGGATTACAGGTTCCTGTAAGAAGATGAATGCTGAATTCCGGGAAAAAAATACATATTTAATAAAGTTTTTGACATTTTAGATGGAAACCCTCATGGATCCCCTAGAAGTAGTTGGAAAGCCACGACCAGACATAGTTTAAATCAAAGGCTGGTTAAGTACCAACAGCTGAAAGAAGTTTCATCAAAATTGAAAGAGGATTACAGGTGTCAGTAAGAAGAAGAATGCTGAAATCTGGGGAAAAAATACATATTTCAGAAAGTTTTTTAAAATTTTCAGCTGAAAATGCTGATAAGACCACAACGTCTGCTAGTTTTTATGATCGGCACTGATGATTGCTGAAAACCATTTTCAGGATTTTCAGCTCACATGAGTACCTCTTCAGTTATAGGTAAATAGGTATTTAGCGGCCTAAGTCGAAATATTACTTTTATACCCTCAGATACCCAAGAAGCAGGTGGAAAGCCACGACCAGACCTAGTCTCAATCGAAAGTTGGTTATGTACAAACAGCTGAAAGAAGTTTCATCAACATTGAAAGAGGATTACAGGTGTCAGTAAGTGGAAGAATGCTGAATTCTGGGGAAAAAATAGATATTTCACAAAGTTTTTTAAAATTTTCAGCTGAAAATGCAAATAAAACCAATACGTCTGCTGGTTTATATGATCGGCAATGATGATCACTGAAAACCATTGAAACATTGAAAGAGGATTACAGGTGTCAGTAAGAAGAAGAATGCTGAATACTGGGGAAAAAATAGACATTTCCCAAAGTTTATTCAGATTTTAGGTGAAAATCCTCATCAATTCCTCAGAAGCAGGTGGAAAGCCACGACTAGACCTAGTTTAAATCGAAGGTTGGTTAATAACCAACAGCTGAAAGAAGTTTCATCAACATTGAAAGAGGATTACAGGTTCCTGTAAGAAGATGAATGCTGAATTCCGGGAAAAAAAATACATATATAATAAAGTTTATTGACATTTTAGATGGAAACCCTCATGGATCCCCTAGAAGTAGTTGGAAAGCCACGACCAGACCTAGTTTAAATCGAAGGTTGGTTATGTACCAACAGCTGAAAGAAGTTTCATTAACATTGAAAGAGGATTACAGGTGCCTGTAAGAAGAAGAATGCTGAATTCTGGGGAAAAAATAGACATTTCCCAAAGTTTATTGAGATTTTAGGTGGAAATCCTCATGAATCCCCTAGAAGCAGGTGGAAAGCCACGACCAGACCTAGTTTAAATCAAAGGCTCGTTAAGTACCAACAGCTGAAAGAAGTTTCATCAACATTGAAAGAGGATTACAGGTGTCAGTAAGAAGAAGAATGCTGAAATCTGGGGAAAAAATACATATTTCAGAAAGTTTTTTAAAATTTTCAGCTGAAAATGCTGATAAGACCACAACGTCTGCTAGTTTTTATGATTGGCACTGATGATTGCTAAAAACTTTTTTCAGGATTTTCAGCTCACATGAGTACCTCTTCAGTTATAGGTAAATAGGTATTTAGCGGCCTAAGTCGAAATATTACTTTTATACCCTCAGATATCCTAGAAGCAGGTGGAAAGCCACGACCAGACCTAGTTTTAATCGAAGGTTGGTTAAGTTCTAATAGCTGAAAGAAGTATCATCAATATAGAAATAGGATTACAGGTGTCAGTAAGAAAAAGAATGCCGAATTCTAGGGAAAAATACATAATTTACATAAGTTTTTCTAAGTTTCCAGGTGGAAATCCTCAAGGTACCACTAAGACTGCTGGTTTATATGATTTTTACAGATGATAGCTAAAAATCATTTTCGGTATTTTCATATCAGGTGGATAATTTTCGGCACACGGGAAGTTTGGTACACTTTTCTGAATAAAAATTAAAAATTTGTATTTTCCACCTGCATTTTACAGCTGTAGCTCTAAGGTACGTGGTATATAATAAGTTTATAGTATGTGAAATTATATCATTAACCTCCATTTAAATTTTCATTGATATCAAGACAAAAATGAGCATTCTACGTTGTTTAAAAGTTAATTTGTTAAAAATATTTTGTCTCGGGTTCGTCGTGGCGGCAATGCTCCTTTCGATATACCAAAACTACTGTTGAAAAAATAGTAACTCAATTTTAAAAATTAAATTCGTTTTAAATGGAAATATTATTAAATAAAGCACTTTGGAGCATAATTTTATTTTGTGTATATAAGATATTAATATTATTTAGGTACCTAATAAGAAAATAAATATCTGATCTGTATAAAATTGTAATATACCTAGTTGTAGTAGGTGTAGGTGTACTTCGGTGTTGAAATTAATACTTTTGTTTTTTTTGTTTGTCTTTATAAAATTATGTCCAATTATAGTGTTCATTTATTGTTTTAAAATTTTTGTTTGTATATTTTTTGTGTTAGTTAGTATATATAATAATTAAGGACATTGTTTTTATTTTTCTTACTTTTTGTTGCTTAGACATTTTGTTGTTATTACTCCTTGCAGTTTCTGCTCTTATTAGTTGCTATTAGATATATAATATGTAACTAGATATGAAAATTGATATCTGTTTTGTACCCAATTAGGGGTTGTAAAAAATAATAATATATTTTTGTGTGACGATTAATAATATTATAGAGGTATTTCGCACATAGTTAATTAATTCTTTTTTTGTTTGTCTTGGTCATATTATGTTAAATTAGATTGTGCATTTATTTTCTCATACTTGTGTGTAAATATATATATTTTGAGTTAGTTTAGAACTGCTTATACTTAAGTACATAGTTTTTATTTGCTGCATAGACCTTTTGTTATTGTTATTCTTGGTGTTATTGTTATAATCAGATGTTGAAATTAACATAATATGTTTCGTATTAAATATAATATAAGTAATAGGTAATTTGGGGTTGTGAAAAATAGTATTTTGTGTCACATTTGAAAAAGAATTCCTTTCTGTTACTCCTTTGTAATTTAAAAATTGTAGTTAATAAGCATTAATACGATTAAAATTGTAATAAAGTCCACTAGGTAGTATCCTGTTTCATCATGAAGGTAAAAAAACAATTCAGTATTTCTGAAATTAAAAAGTATTTGAGTACAAATAACATACAATGCGGTCCAATATCACATAGAAAAAATAAGTCCTGTATATATGTCGATATATGCGAAAAAAATAAGGTAAAAAATAATGCTGAAAACCGAAAAAGAATTTATAACCTGTGGATGAAACTGTATAATAGCTCGACACCAACCAAAAAAAATAATTCAAATGATCCTGAAATCCAGCAACTGGAAGAAAAATCAGCTGAGAAAAGCTATGAACCAAATTGTAGTAACGCAAGTAAAGAAGAAATTTGCGCGCAAACTACAATATCATTAGCAGAATTGGTTAATGTCTCAAACCCTCAAAATAAAGAATACGATTACAGTACGACAATATTAGATGAAATTAATATGTCTCCAGAATCGGACAAAAGCTCAAAAGAAATATTAATTTCTAGTCCTGAAATAAGTGAGAGTCTACCATCGGGTAAAATAAAAAACGGTAAAGATCTTATAACAAAGAAACAGGAAGTAAATTTTTCCGATCAAAGTTATGATCCTTTAATTGATTCTTGGTGTTACGCAAATCAAGAAGAAACTCACACGCGATCGCCAATTATATCCACTGAGTTGGTTAATAACTATGACCCAAACCCTAACAAGGAAAAATTGATATATATTTCTGACGAAGTTATTGACAATTCTAATGATGTTAATATGATAAGAATAAATGAAACCGGAAACAATTCTGCAAACAAATTGAACTCCGAAATTGATGTGTCTCCAGAATCCGTCAGAATTCCAAAAGAAATATTGAACATTTCTAGTCCTAAAATGACTGAGATTCTACCCCGTGGAAGTAAAAATATTGGCGAGTTCCTGACTAAAAGTAAAAGTGATATAATAGAAGGATCCTGCAATATAGATGATAACCTTTGGAAACATTTATTTGATGAAAATAATAAGTTGAACGAGATGTATTATTCATACATAATAAAACGACTGATTCGTAAATTTGTGAACAATGTTTGCATAATTGTTTTTAAATATCACAAATATTTAAAAGATGGCAGCGTCACAATTATGGCTAAATGTAAACATGCTAATTGTAAAAAGTTTAAAATACATTTAAAGGAACAAAGGTGTGCTGTGTTTAGCCAGTCAATAAATTATTGCCATAAAAGTTTACTGACTGGAGCACTAAAAGGAGTGGAACGAAGTATCTTCAAAAAGAAACTATTGAAGTCAAAACCGTTCTCAATTAAAAAGAAGACTCTTTTAAAAGTTGACAGTAACTTTTTGCGTGAAACAAAAAATTTGAACACAGTTAAATCCGACTGTGTTATGCGGAAGATACGATCAGAAGCTTTAGCGCAAAATGATAGAGCTAAAAATGACTTATTGGATTTATATAGATACCAAAATGACCATCCAAATTTTGTTAAAGAAGTGGCTTTTCCATTCTGCATCAAAATGTATTCTGCTGAGCAGATAAAAGTTTTAAAGCAGCAAGAAATGCCTCTCTTGCATATGGATGCTACTGGAAGCATAGTGCGAAAACCGGACATTGACGAACTTAAAAGAGATCAAATGTGCAAAAGAATCTTATTCTATGTTGGTGTAATAACGGCAACACCCAACCATCGGCTTTATCCTCTTTTTTCCATGTTGTCTTCTGTACATGATACAGCTACAATAGTGAAAATATTAAACGATTTCAAGTTCCACTGTTTCCAAAACTACCGCTGGCCTGTATTTTCTGGAGTTGTTACAGATTTTAGCATGGCGCTCATAAATGCAGCTTGTTTTTCGTTTAATAATGAAACACTGTTAATGTATCTTAATAATTGTTTCAATCTTGTGATATCAAATGAAAGCAGCAGTGCCGAAAAAGCCCTAAGCGAGACACAAATTGAAAATGGGGTCACTCCATTATATCTTTGCGTAGCTCATTTAATGAAATGTGGGTGTAAAGATATTGATAAAAGCAGTATACAAGATAAAAATTTTATCAAAGATCTATTTGCTAGGCTATTCCTCTGCAAAACTCTGGAAGAGATGAGCCATTTGGTGAAGCGCATGTTTATTCTGCTCAACACAGAATATTTTACCACAACTGTTTTACAGACGCTAGAACACTTAAAATCAGACAAAACCAAGGATTCAGAAGTGGAAACCCTTGTAAATTCTGTTTCGATCAGTGAAACATGTGAGGTAAATGCGCCACAATACAAACAAAATAAATTTTACCTTTATTTCGAAGGTATTATACAGAACACAATAATAGAGAGCAATGCGGTCGAAAGCCCGAACGGGTTTTATGATCCGTCATTGTTTAAAACAATACTGACAAAATATCTTCCGTTTGTACCTATGTGGACAAACATAATGAAACCAAAAAGATTGAGTAACGCTCCGGTAGAAAATTATTTTGGGCAGTTAAAGAAATACACATTGGAAGGGCAGCAAAACGTGAAAGCTTCGCAATTTATTAGAAAATTGACAGAAGATGTTGCAGCTTTATCCAAAGAGATTTTAAGTGAAATTCCTAAAACTGGTATTTCAAATAAAAAAACGAATATCATTCCGATTGAAAATGCCACCGAAAAGTGGAACAAGAAGAAGAAAATGCCTTTTAGCCGGTTCGAAGGACGACATTTGAAAAAAAAATTTAAGGCAATTGATATTCACCTTGCAGAGGACGAAAAATCATTGGCATGTGCCTATTGTGGCCATGGATCACATGTTGATTCACCACGCACTGATTGGGTCCAGTGCGATAAATGCACGAAATGGGTTCACGCAACTTGTGTTATAAGATATTCGGAAGTGAATGAATATGAGTACAAAAAACTCACAAATGATGAGTTCATTTGCGAGATTTGTGTTATTACACAGGCTGATACGTCATATTCATTCATTTATAATATGAGTGACGATGACGAAGTAATAGAAGTTATCAACGGTGACCTTTCGTTTTTTGACAATGGACTAGTAAGCGATCCCGATTATTACAGATTCAGCCCTGAAGTAAAAGGGTACGTTGTCACTAACATGAATGACATAGAGCATGCTATACAAAATTTACAAATAATTGACTTCGAGTCTCTGAATGAAAGAAACTACATCACTAATTTTGTGGTTGACCATATTTTACATATATTTAATAGTAAAAATGGGATGCCTTATGCCCTGGTTAGTGTGGAAAAGTCCTCCCTGATATTCAAGGATTATGAAACGGGTGCATCATTTTGGGAATCAATTTCAGTAACCACTGAAAAAGACACACTGTTCCCTATATGCATTGGTAGTCATTTTACTATGGTCATCCTGTCAATAAAAAGATGTGAGGTAATAATTATTGACCCTTTGGGACATGAGGAATCATACGCAGGAGAATATTTGTCAAAGGTTCAAGAGGCACTATCATTCAAAAAAATAGAAACTGCGAAACAGCTAAGGCTGATACATCCGGAGCATGTCATACAAAGTGACTATTATAATTGTGGGGCCATCATTATATACCTTGCCAAACGGTTAATGAAACAGAAAAGTTTAAAAAAGAATAAAAACTTCGACAGCTACCGTAAGATAATAAAAAGAACATTGTTGCTAAACAGTGACGACATGAGAAACATCTGTCTCATTTGTGGAGCATCGGTATTAGAAACCTATTACCGTTGCAATAAATGTCTCCGCAAAATACACCATGTTTGCCTGATCTCCATGAGAGAAATAAAACTAGGAATTACTCTAGAAAAAAAATTAAAACAAAAAATTTGCGATTTATGTACGTTGCACCACAATTAAGCCAGCATAGTTGATCGGAAATAAAATAAGCCATCAGGCGTAGTAATAGCCCTTGATTATTTAAAATACCTATTAACCTATAGCTTGAGAAGAACTTAAGTGATCAAAATACTTCTCAGCCATCATCCTTGCCGATCATATAAACCAGCATTCGTAGTGGTGCCATCCATATTTTCACCTAAAAACTTTGTAAATTTGTATTATTTCCCCAGAATTCTTCTTACCTGTAATCCTCTTTCAATGTTGATGAAACTTCTTTCAGGTGTTAGTACTTAACCAGCCTTTGATTTAAACTAGTTCTGGTCGTGGCTTTCCAACTACTTCTAGGGGATCCATGAGGCTTTCCATCTAAATCTCAATAAACTTTAGGAAATGCGTTTTTTTTCCGGAATTCAGCATTCATCTTCTTACAGGCACCTGTAATCCTCTTTCAATGTTGATGAAACTTCTTTCAGCTGTTGGTACTTAGCCAGCCTTTGTTTTAAATTAGGTCTGGTCGTGGCTTTCCAACTACTTCTAGGGGATCCATGAGGCTTTCCATCTAAAATCTCAATAAACTTTAGGAAATGTGTATTTTTTTCCCGGAATTCAGCATTCATCATCTTACAGGAACCTGTAATCCTCTTTCAATGTTGATGAAACTTCTTTCAGCTGTTGGTTATTAACCAACCTTCGATTTAAACTAGGTCTAGTCGTGGCTTTCCACCTGCTTCTAGGGGATTCATAAGAATTTCCACCTAAAATCTCAATAAACTTTGGGAAATGTCTATTTTTTCCCCAGAATTCAGCTTTCATCTTCTTACAGGAACCTGTAATCCTCTTTCAATGTGGATGAAACTTCTTTCAGCTGTTGGTACATAACCAACCTTCGATTTAAACTAGGTCTGGTCGTGGCTTTCCACCTGCTTCTAGGGTATCTGAGGGTATGAGTGTAATATTTCGACTTAGGCCGCTAAATACCTATTTACCTATAACTGAAGAGGTACTCATGTGAGCTGAAAATCCTGAAAATAGTTTCCAGTGATCATCATTGCCGATCATATAAACCAGCAGACGTATTGGTTTTATCTGCATTTTCAGCTTAAAATTTTAAAAAACTTTGTGAAATATGTATTTTTTCCCCAGAATTCAGCATTCTTCCACTTACTGACACCTGTAATCCTCTTTCAATGTTGATGAAACTTCTTTCAGATGTTTGTACATAAACAACCTTCGATTGAGACTAGGTCTGGTCGTGGCTTTCCACCTGCTTCTTGGGTATCTGAGGGTATAAAAGTAATATTTCGACTTAGGCCGCTATATACCTATTTACCTATAACTGAAGAGGTACTCATGTGAGCTGAAAATCCTGAAAATGTTTTTCAGCAATCATCAGTGCCGATCATAAAAACTAGCAGACGTTGTGGTCTTATCAGCATTTTCAGCTAAAATTTTAAAAAAACTTTCTGAAATATGTATTTTTTCCCCAGATTTCAGCATTCTTCTTCTTACTGACACCTGTAATCCTCTTTCAATGTTGATGAAACTTCTTTCAGCTGTTGGTACTTAACCAGCCTTTGATTTAAACTAGGTCTGGTCGTGGCTTTCCAACTACTTCTAGGGGATCCATGAGGGTTTCCATCTAAAATATCAATAAACTTTATTAAATGTGTATTTTTTTTTCCCGGAATTCAGCATTCATCATCTTACAGGAACCTGTTATCCTCTTTCAATGTTGATGAAACTTCTTTCAGCTGTTGGTTATTAACCAACCTTTGATTTAAACTAGGTCTGGTCGTGGCTTTCCAACTACTTCTAGGGGATCCCTGAGGGTTTCCATCTAAAATCTCAATAAACTTTATTAAATGTTATTTTTTTTTCCCGGAATTCAGCATTCATCTTCTTACAAGAACCTGTAATCCTCTTTCAATGTTAATGAAACTTCTTTCAGCTGTTGGTTATTAACCAACCTTCGATTTAAACTAGGTCTGGTCGTGGCTTTCCACCTGCTTCTAGGGGATTGATGAGGATTTCCACCTAAAATATCAATAAACTTTATTAAATGTGTATTTTTTTTTCCCGGAATTCAGCATTCATCATCTTACAGGAACCTGTTATCCTCTTTCAATGTTGATGAAACTTCTTTCAGCTGTTGGTACATAACCAACCTTCGATTTAAACTAGGACTGGTCGTGGCTTTCCACCTGCTTCTTGGGTATCTGAGGGTATGAGTGTAATATTTCGACTTAGGCCGCTAAATACCTATTTACCTATAACTGAAGAGGTACTCATGTGAGCTGAAAATCCTGAAAATGGTTTTCAGTGATCATCATTGCCGATCATATAAACCAGCAGACGTATTGGTTTTATCTGCATTTTCAGCTGAAAATTTTAAAAAACTTTGTGAAATATGTATTTTTTCCCCAGAATTCAGCATTCTTCCACTTACTGACACCTGTAATCCTCTTTCAATGTTGATGAAACTTCTTTCAGATGTTTGTACATAACTATCCTTCGATTAAGACCAGGTCTGGTCGTGGCTTTCCACCTGCTTCTAGGGTATCTGAGGGTATGAGTGTAATATTTCGACTTAGGCCGCTAAATACCTGTTTACCTATAACTGAAGAGGTACTCATGTGAGCTGAAAATCCTGAAAATAGTTTTCAGCAATCATCAGTGCCGATCATAAAAACTAGCAGACGTTGTGGTCTTATATGCATTTTCGGCTGAAATTTTTAAAAACCTTTCTGAAATATGTATTTTTTCCCCAGATTTCAGCATTCTTCTTCTTAGTGACACCTGTAATCCTCTTTCAATGTTGATGAAACTTCTTTCAGCTGTTGGTACTTAACCAGCCTTTGATTTAAACTAGGTCTGGTCGTGGCTTTCCAACTACTTCTAGGGGATCCATGAGGGTTTCCATCTAAAATATCAATAAACTTTTATTAAATGTGTATTTTTTTCCCGGAATTCAGCATTCATCATCTTACAGGAACCTGTAATCCTCTTTCAATGTTGATGAAACTTCTTTCAGCTGTTGGTACTTAATCAATCTTCGATTTAAACTAGGTCTGGTCGTGGCTTTCCACCTGCTTCTAGGGTATCTGAGGGTATGAGTGTAATATTTCGACTTAGGCCGCTAAATACCTATTTACCTATAACTGAAGAGGTACTCATGTGAGCTGAAAATCCTGAAAATGGTTTTCAGTGATCATCATTGCCGATCATATAAACCAGCAGACGTATTGGTTTTATCTGCATTTTCAGCTTAAAATTTTAAAAAACTTTGTGAAATATGTATTTTTTCCCCAGAATTCAGCATTCTTCCACTTACTGACACCTGTAATCCTCTTTCAATGTTGATGAAACTTCTTTCAGATGTTTGTACATAAACAACCTTCGATTGAGACTAGGTCTGGTCGTGGCTTTCCACCTGCTTCTAGGGTATCTGAGGGTATGAGTGTAATATTTCGACTTAGGCCGCTAAATACCTATTTACCTATAACTGAAGATGTACTCATGTGAGCTGAAAATCCTGAAAATGGTTTTCAGCAATCATCAGTGCCAATCATAAAAACTAGCAGACTTTGTGGACCTAACAGCATATTCAGCTGAAAATTTTAAAAAACTTTCTGAAATATGTATTTTTTCCCCAGATTTCAGCATTCTTCTTCTTACTGACACCTGTTATCCTCTTTCAATGTTGATGAAACTTCTTTCAGCTGTTGGTACTTGACCAGCCTTTAATTTAAACTAGGTCTGGTCGTGGCTTTCCAACTACTTCTAGGGGATCCATGACGGTTTCCATCTAAAATATCAATAAACTTTATTAAATGTGTATTTTTTTTCCCGGAATTCAGCATTCATCATCTTACAGGAACCTGTAATCCTCTTTCAATGTTGATGAAACTTCTTTCAGCTGTTGGTACTTAATCAATCTTCGATTTAAACTAGGTCTGGTCGTGGCTTTCCACCTGCTTCTAGGGTATCTGAGGGTATGAGTGTAATATTTCGACTTAGGCCGCTAAATACCTATTTACCTATAACTGAAGAGGTACTCATGTGAGCTGAAAATCCTGAAAATGGTTTTTAGTGATCATCATTGCCGATCATATAAAACAGAAGACGTATTGGTTTTATCAGCATTTTCAGCTGAAAATTTTAAAAAACTTTGTGAAATATGTATTTTTTCCCCAGAATTCAGCATTCTTCCACTTACTGACACCTGTAATCCTCTTTCAATGTTGATGAAACTTCTTTCAGATGTTTGTACATAACCAACCTTCGATTGAGACTAGGTCTGGTCGTGGCTTTCCACCTGCTTCTAGGGTATCTGAGGGTATGAGTGTAATATTTCGACTTAGGCCGCTAAATACCTATTTACCTATAACTGAAGATGTACTCATGTGAGCTGAAAATCCTGAAAATGGTTTTCAGCAATAATCAGTGCCAATCATAAAAACTAGCAGACGTTGTGGTCCTAACAGCATTTTCAGCTGAAAATTTTAAAAAACTTTCTGAAATATGTATTTTTTCCCCAGATTTCAGCATTCTTCTTCTTACTGACACCTGTAATCCTCTTTCAATGTTGATGAAACTTCTTTCAGCTGTTGGTACTTGACCATCCTTTGATTTAAACTAGGTCTGGTCGTGGCTTTCCAACTACTTCTAGGGGATCCATGACGGTTTCCATCTAAAATATCAATAAACTTTATTAAATGTGTATTTTTTTTCCCAGAATTCAGCATTCATCATCTTACAGGAACCTGTAATCCTCTTTCAATGTTGATGAAACTTCTTTCAGCTGTTGGTTATTAACCAACCTTCGATTTAAACTAGGTCTAGTCGTGGCTTTCCACCTGCTTCTAGGGGATTCATAAGAATTTCCACCTAAAATCTCAATAAACTTTGGGAAATGTCTATTTTTTCCCCAGAATTCAGCTTTCATCTTCTTACAGGAACCTGTAATCCTCTTTCAATGTGGATGAAACTTCTTTCAGCTGTTGGTACTCAATCAAAGTTCGATTAAAACTAGGTCTGGTCGTGGCTTTCCACCTGCTTCTAGGGTATCTGAGGGTATGAGTGTAATATTTCGACTTAGGCCGCTAAATACCTATTTACCTATAAC
Source organism: Plutella xylostella (assembly GCF_932276165.1). Taxonomy (NCBI): domain Eukaryota; kingdom Metazoa; phylum Arthropoda; class Insecta; order Lepidoptera; family Plutellidae; genus Plutella; species Plutella xylostella. The sequence continues at coordinate 5,577,034 of NC_064000.1, read as the reverse complement.
TGAAAAGGTACTCATGTGAGCTGAAAATCCTGAAAATGGTTTTCAGTGATCATCATTGCCGATCATATAAACCAGCAGACGTATTGGTTTTATCTGCATTTTCAGCTTAAAATTTTAAAAAACTTTGTGAAATATGTATTTTTTCCCCAGAATTCAGCATTCTTCCACTTACTGACACCTGTAATCCTCTTTCAATGTTGATAAAACTTCTTTCAGATGTTTGTACATAAACAACCTTCGATTGAGACTAGGTCTGGTCGTGGCTTTCCACCTGCTTCTTGGGTATCTGAGGGTATAAAAGTAATATTTCGACTTAGGCCGCTAAATACCTATTTACCTATAACTGAAGAGGTACTCATGTGAGCTGAAAATCCTGAAAATGGTTTTCAGCAATCATCAGTGCCGATCATAAAAACTAGCAGACGTTGTGGTCTTATCAGCATTTTCAGCTGAAAATTTTAAAAAAACTTTCTGAAATATGTATTTTTTCCCCAGTTTTTTAGCATTCTTCTTCTTACTGACACCTGTAATCCTCTTTCAATGTTGATGAAACTTCTTTCAGCTGTTGGTACTTAACCAGCCTTTGATTTAAACTAGGTCTGGTCGTGGCTTTCCAACTACTTCTAGGGGATCCATGAGGGTTTCTATCTAAAATATCAATAAACTTTATTAAATGTGTATTTTTTTCCCGGTATTCAGCATTCATCATCTTACAGGAACCTGTAATCCTCTTTCAATGTTGATGAAACTTCTTTCAGCTGTTGGTTATTAACCAACCTTTGATTTAAACTAGGTCTGGTCGTGGCTTTCCAACTACTTCTAGGGGATCCATGAGGGTTTCCATCTAAAATGTCAATAAACTTTATTAAATGTTATTTTTTTTTCCCGGAATTCAGCATTCATCTTCTTACAAGAACCTGTAATCCTCTTTCAATGTTAATGAAACTTCTTTCAGCTGTTGGTTATTAACCAACCTTCGATTTAAACTAGGTCTGGTCGTGGCTTTCCACCTGCTTCTAGGGGATTGATGAGGATTTCCACCTAAAATCTCAATAAACTTTGGGAAATGTCTATTTTTTCCCCAGAATTCAGCATTCTTCTTCTTACAGACACCTGTAATCCTCTTTCAATGTTAATGAAACTTCTTTCAGCTGTTGGTACATAACCAACCTTCGATTTAAACTAGGTCTGGTCGTGGCTTTCCACCTGCTTCTAGGGGATTGATGAGGATTTCCACCTAAAATCTCAATAAACTTTGGGAAATGTCTATTTTTTCCCCAGAATTCAGCATTCTTCTTCTTACAGACACCTGTAATCCTCTTTCAATGTTAATGAAACTTCTTTCAGCTGTTGGTACATAACCAACCTTCGATTTAAACTAGGTCTGGTCGTGGCTTTCCACCTGCTTCTTGGGTATCTGAGGGTATGAGTGTAATATTTCGACTTAGGCCGCTAAATACCTATTTACCTATAACTGAAGAGGTACTCATGTGAGCTGAAAATCCTGAAAATGGTTTTTAGTGATCATCATTGCCGATCATATAAAACAGAAGACGTATTGGTTTTATCTGCATTTTCAGCTGAAAATTTTAAAAAACTTTGTGAAATATGTATTTTTTCCCCAGAATTCAGCATTCTTCCACTTACTGACACCTGTAATCCTCTTTCAATGTTGATGAAACTTCTTTCAGATGTTTGTACATAACCATCCTTCGATTGAGACCAGGTCTGGTCGTGGCTTTCCACCTGCTTCTAGGGTATCTGAGGGTATGAGTGTAATATTTCGACTTAGGCCGCTAAATACCTATTTACCTATAACTGAAGAGGTACTCATGTGAGCTGAAAATCCTGAAAATGGTTTTCAGCAATCATCAGTGCCGATCATAAAAACTAGCAGACGTTGTGGTCTTATCAGCATTTTCAGCTAAAAATTTTAAAAAACTTTCTGAAATATGTATTTTTTCCCCAGATTTCAGCATTCTTCTTCTTACTGACACCTGTAATTCTCTTTCAATGTTGATGAAACTTCTTTCAGCTGTTGGTACTTAACCAGCCTTTGATTTAAACTAGGTCTGGTCGTGGCTTTCCAACTACTTCTAGGGGATTGATGAGGATTTCCACCTAAAATCTCAATAAACTTTGGGAAATGTCTATTTTTTCCCCAGAATTCAGCATTCTTCTTCTTACAGACACCTGTAATCCTCTTTCAATGTTAATGAAACTTCTTTCAGCTGTTGGTACATAACCAACCTTCGATTTAAACTAGGTCTAGTCGTGGCTTTCCACCTGTTTCTAGGGGATTCATGAGGATTTCCACCTAAAATCTCAATAAACTTTGGGAAATGTGTAATTTTTCCCCAGAATTCAGCATTCTTCTTCTTACAGGCACCTGTAATCCTCTTTCAATGTTAATGAAACTTCTTTCAGCTGTTGGTACATAACCAACCTTCGATTTAAACTAGGTCTGGTCGTGGCTTTCCACCTGCTTCTTGGGTATCTGAGGGTATGAGTGTAATATTTCGACTTAGGCTGCTAAATACCTATTTACCTATAACTCGAAAGGTACTCATGTGAGCTGAAAATCCTGAAAATGGTTTTTAGCAATTATCAGTGCCGATCATATTAACCAGCAGACGTTGTGGTTTTGTGCGCGTTTTCAGCTGAAAATTTTAAAAAACTTTGTGAAATATGTATTTTTTCCCCAGAATTCAGCAGTCTTCCTCTTACTGACACCTGTAATCCTCTTTCAATGTTGATGAAACTTCTTTCAGCTGTTGGTACTTAACCAAACTTCGATTTAAACTAGGTCTGGTCGTGGCTTTCCACCTGCTTCTAGGGTATCTGAGGGTATGAGTGTATTATTTCGACTTAGGCCGCTAAATACCTATTTACCTGTAACTGAAGAGGTACTCATGTGAGCTGAAAATCCTGAAAATAGTTTTCAGTTATCATCATTGCCGATCATATAAACCAGCAGACGTATTGTTCTTATCAGCATTTTCGGCTGAAATTTTTAAAAAACTTTGTGAAATATGTATTTTTTCCCCAGATTTCAGCATTCTTCTTCTTACTGACACCTGTAATCCTCTTTCAATGTTGATGAAACTTCTTTCAGGTGGTGTTACTTAACCAGCCTTCGATTTAAACTAGGTCTGGTCGTGGCTTTCCGACTCCTTCGTGGTTGAAACGTCATCTACTTATGGAGAATAGATTTTTTTAAAATTATTTTGCTTTTTATTTTGCGGTTTTGTCATTCGATGTTTTAAATTTTAATTATTTAATACATTTGTATTTATTAGTTATATGAAATTAGCCTTAATTTTGAATAATATGTGTGGTACAAATCGTAACCTTCTTAATTTGGTCGCCTACACTTAGGCTGCTAACTTTAGGCTGCCAACTTCACACTGGTGAGTTCAGGTACGATTTTGGAAGCTACATATACCTATACCTACATAATAATATTATAATCACATACTTACCTAATTATTTTTAAACAATTAATTGACTAATGGTAGGTAGGTACCAACATGATCTCCCTAAAAAGGTCAAAATACACGTTTAATTGTATTAATATCCCATACAAAATATTAATTTGCGCTCGTATGAACTCGTTATCTTTATTCCCATCTAGTATTTGGTCTCGTTAACATTCATAAAGGTCCCTATAATATCCAGAGTTTAAAGTTTATTTTCGCTCGATAATATTTTGTGCACGTTATTCAATAAAGTACTGGAGGTGGAAAGGTATGTTCGGGGTTCCTCATCATTGAATTTGAAACTATACTTAAAGTATAGTACAAACTTATGGTAGGTATTTTATGACGCTGGGATACATTCACTGTACGATTTTTATAAAAATACTTACATACTTACAGTATTATACGTCATATTTTCACACCCCCTGAGATTTTCCACCTTGAAAACCTTGTGCTGCTTGAAAAACTGTAAATTCTTCATATTCCAGTCATTCTTTCATCATAATTTGATGATCATCTTCAGGCAATACTTACCTAGTCATCCATTGCCGAAGATGTACCACGTCTTCACCTAAAAATTGTCTGAAACATGCAGATTAGGCCAGATTAGGTTTCGACTTTTAAGTTTTACCTAACTACCTAAACATCGCGTACTGTCTTATTTACTCCATAAGCAATTGACTCTAAAGTCCACTAATTCGCATCGTACGGATCGCACCAAACGGATTGTCATAAATGTATGGAGGAACGACGTCGGCAATGCTGAATACTGAAGCTATGCGTCAGTTGCGTACGATTATATCGATAGGTTTTCACTAACCTTAGCTGATATATGGAATATAGCTGTTCCCGCGAGCTTCGCTTCGCCTTAGAAAGTTTTCTCGTGGGAATTCCGGGATAAAAAGTAGCCTATGTTCTTTCCTAGGGTCTAGACCGTATGTATACCAAATTTCATTCAAATTCGTTCAGTAGTTTTGGCGTGAAAGAGTAACAGACAGGCTGACAGATAGCCAGACAGACACAGTTACTTTCGCGTTTATAATATTAGATAGGAAATTAGGATTTCTACAGAACCAAAACTGCAACCCAAAATATGGTCTTGTCCATCAATTTGCCTGGTTTGCACGGAAAGGCTTAGCGTAGGTTTTAACAGAGATGTAGCGGCGTCGATATTGAGCTGTGTTTGTTTAAGTTGTTGATGATTGAATACGTTCATGTGTTATTACTTTCAATTTTAGACACAAGATAGCGCTACTAGTGAAAATGAAATTATATTTATTGCGATTGCGGTTTATTTCAGCTGGTAGCGAGAATTTCAATGAATGGGAGTCACCTGAATAGATCCTGAATACTATATTCTATCGGTTATGTCTCTCTTATTATTGTCGCAAAAATAAATGCTTTTTCCTTCGATATTTGTGCACAGCGGTTTCGGCTTGCGGGTATGGGTGGCTGTACGACGTACGTGCACGTACCCTAGGCTATGACTCTGATGGATATTCTCCAAAAGAAACTCAACACTTTTTCAGGACTGAAAAAAATACTTACTTTAAATTCAGTTGGACCCAAATCTGACTCCATAATACTTGGTCAGTTTAGGATAAGTAGGTATTTAACATACCTAGACGATTAGACCCATCCCAAGGGCTATTGCTAGGTACTTTTAATCAACTATTCAAAATGAAAAAAACTCATATAAATAGTTGAGTGGAGTGGAGTTCAGGTACGATTTTGGAAGCTACATATACCTATACCTACATAATAATATTATAATCACATACTTACCTAATTATTTTTAAACAATTAATTGACTAATGGTAGGTAGGTACCAACATGATCTCCCTAAAAAGGTCAAAATACACGTTTAATTGTATTAATATCCCATACAAAATATTAATTTGCGCTCGTATGAACTCGTTATCTTTATTCCCATCTAGTATTTGGTCTCGTTAACATTCATAAAGGTCCCTATAATATCCAGAGTTTAAAGTTTATTTTCGCTCGATAATATTTTGTGCACGTTATTCAATAAAGTACTGGAGGTGGAAAGGTATGTTCGGGGTTCCTCATCATTGAATTTGAAACTATACTTAAAGTATAGTACAAACTTATGGTAGGTATTTTATGACGCTGGGATACATTCACTGTACGATTTTTATAAAAATACTTACATACTTACAGTATTATACGTCATATTTTCACACCCCCTGAGATTTTCCACCTTGAAAACCTTGTGCTGCTTGAAAAACTGTAAATTCTTCATATTCCAGTCATTCTTTCATCATAATTTGATGATCATCTTCAGGCAATACTTACCTAGTCATCCATTGCCGAAGATGTACCACGTCTTCACCTAAAAATTGTCTGAAACATGCAGATTAGGCCAGATTAGGTTTCGACTTTTAAGTTTTACCTAACTACCTAAACATCGCGTACTGTCTTATTTACTCCATAAGCAATTGACTCTAAAGTCCACTAATTCGCATCGTACGGATCGCACCAAACGGATTGTCATAAATGTATGGAGGAACGACGTCGGCAATGCTGAATACTGAAGCTATGCGTCAGTTGCGTACGATTATATCGATAGGTTTTCACTAACCTTAGCTGATATATGGAATATAGCTGTTCCCGCGAGCTTCGCTTCGCCTTAGAAAGTTTTCTCGTGGGAATTCCGGGATAAAAAGTAGCCTATGTTCTTTCCTAGGGTCTAGACCGTATGTATACCAAATTTCATTCAAATTCGTTCAGTAGTTTTGGCGTGAAAGAGTAACAGACAGACTGACAGATAGTCAGACAGACACAGTTACTTTCGCGTTTATAATATTAGTTAGGAAATTAGGATTTCTACAGAACCAAAACTGCAACCCAAAATATGGTCTTGTCCATCAATTTGCCTGGTTTGCACGGAAAGGCTTAGCGTAGGTTTTAACAGAGATGTAGCGGCGTCGATATTGCGCTGTGTTTGTTTAAGTTGAGTACGGGGCGGAGGCTGCTAGGGATGCCCCACGACGGATTTATAAAAGCTTCATCATCAGCCAATTATCATGCACTGCTGGATATAGGCCTCTCACAAGGAGCGCCACAAAGCTCGGTCGTCAGCCATCCTCATCCAGCCACTACCCGATACCCGCCTAAGGTCGTCGGTCCAGTGGGCTGGAGGGCGTCCCATGCTGCGTCTCCACTCGAGAACTCGTCTACCTCATCGGTTATCGGTTCTTCGGCAGATATGACCAACCCACTGCACTTCAGCTTGCATATTTTGACAGCTATGTCGGTAACCTTAGTCCTATGACTGAAAAGCTTAGTACTTACTAAATAAATCAATAGCTATTGCAACACCCAGCAGGATGACTGCTCTAGTTTACACGGCAGCTAGGCTGGCTGAGCTGAAAATTAGCGGATATTTTCAAAGGTTCCACTCGGGAGAGCTACGTACAAGAACTTTGCACTCTCTTAGAATAGAATAGAATAGAATACTTAGATTTTGGACAATTCTTGGGTAATCCAAAGAAATCCAACCCGCCTTCCTTGCGAAGTTTCTTCTGACCACGTTAAGACTGGACTGGAGAAAGACACCTCGGAGAAAGGATTCTTAGAAGTAGGTCTGAAATCACGCTTTTCTATACGAAGTCAATGACAATCACCCACTTAATTAAATGGCTAATAGCCATAATTGGAGAGATATGTCGGATTTTTTCGGTGAAAAGATTTGTGGGATAGTAATTATGAACAAAATATTTTGCAGAGTGTTTTGATGGCTACATTTAAGTTGTTTATGTTTGTAGTAGTATGAGTAATGTTAGTATAGCTTAGGTAGTCATTTATACTTAAATTTCACATAAATATTGTTGAATTTAGGTATTCTTTACAGAAATGCTATGCTCAATTGAAGCTTGTTTACCCCGTCACTAGCTCTCTGTCAGACTTCAATCAGATTTGGTGGAGCTTTCTTCATATTATTAATAAGAGCTCAACAGTCGGGGCCGTAGCGATTTCATATACAGGGTGTTCCTGTTAATAACTTCTATATACTTACCTAAAATAACACTTGTAGGTAGATTCTTACACTTTAACTTCACCACCGAACCTGTGTATGTGCCTGTTTCAGGATTTCCACAGTAACCCCCCTTGTAGATCGAACTTAAATATATTTCTGCAACTTTCTTTTCAAATTGTGTCAAAAAGTGTGACCACCATAGATTTAGGGTGGACCCGCGTATAAAGTATCTTCGTGCAACTGGCCAATAGTGTTTCCATAATTTAAATCATCATAACATTTTGACAATCGATCAATAATAATTTTTCTTAGCATTTAGTTGGCACTCACGAGACACCAGAGCACCAGGGTGTGTCAACGTGGTGAGTGGTGAAAAAAATATTCAGTCAGAATAGCTTCAGCAACTGAGGTATATGAAAACAGTTGATATGTTACTTGAGAAGAATGTGAGGGAACTCTTTCGTATATATGAAGAAAGAAAAAAAAAGCAATAATTGACTTAGTCGTGTACCCAATTATTGAATTTAAATATAAATAAATATATAATATAAACACTCACACCTTGTACTAATGTACTCCCTTGCGGGGTAGGCAGAGGTGCATTGCTGCACCCACTTTTTGCCAGTGTTTATGTTAGTCCCAATGTAATAGGGGGCGGGCTTATTGCCATTTTACGGGCACATCCAAAATAATCCAAATTGAATTTAAATACTTATTGTTATATTTGTCTTTCATTATTACCATATTCATAATCTCACAAAACCCGCGCACCCTGTACAAAGCCAATGGATAATCCTCGTTGCGCAGGCGCATCGACGTCGAAGTGCATCGCTCAATCAGTGGCCGTCGGCGATGACGTCACGCGCGTGCGCCGCCCCGCCCGCTAGGGGGCGCTCGGCCCTGTGTGGCCTGTGGGGCTACCACCACCGAACATTAGCAATGGTCAATCCTTAGCCCCAGTTTCACCATACTCTGTTAGATCATAACAAGGGATTAGTTGTTGAATTTTGAAAAATCTGTCAAGAATTTAATATGGAGATAACGTATTATTGACGTTACAATGTAACAGGGGTGTTAATGATCTAACAGACTATTGTGAAAATAGGCATTAAACGTAGTAAAATGACGTAACTTGTATGGATCTGACAGATGTTTGATAGGCGAGCGACGCGACGCTGCTTATGAAGTGTCAGTGGTGGTACGGTAACTGAACTAACGAACGAGAGCTTTAATACAACGAGGTTAGAAAATATGTTTTTCTTAGAGAGTGCCCACCTGGACCGACCGTTTGTTAACCAAGAAGGGTGGCTAGGAGGGTTATACGTTGATGAATGTTGGACTGTTGGTGCAGGAGGGCTTCGCTCAGTCACAGGCCTGTGGCCATGACGACACAATAGAGTCGTGGTTATAGCCAGCGGTGGAAGCCCTCCAAAATGTTGACCACCAGGAGGGTTATCACAAACTCTACCACTCTACATTTTAGTCTTATTATCTGTCGCCACGTTACAAATTTACATGACCAACAAAGTTTCAGTGTAAGCATTGTAAGATTATTCTTGAAATTTCAAAACTTGTTTTTTGACCAGAAATCTTTGGGGTCACTTACCCTTTTAGCACCCTAAATTTATACCTAAGTATAGCAATAATAAATAATATCAATGGTACTAATGTGAATGGCAGAAGCGTGGACGAGTTTAACGCAACAATTCACAGTAAAGATTAAAGAGCTTGATATTGACTCAAAACGCTTGTCGATTGACTTATTGATTGTTATGAAAAATCATACTATTCAGTTATGAATTATTAGGTGTCTAATGCTAGGGTTTACCTAAGAGGCTGTTTTTTAATCTCATACTAAATGGACAGATTCTAAACGGTTCATCAGCTTTAGATTCTCCCGCCACGCCAATAGAACGATACGTCACTTAATCGCGGGACAATCGACTGTTGATGAACCGTTCAGAATCTGTGCATTTAGTATCTGAGATTAAAAAACAGATTTAACATAACATTAGGGACTGGATATTATGATATACCATGACTTAAAAAATTAGACTTAAACAGCCATAGGTCACATTTCAGAGTGAAACGAAAAAATCTAAGTTTACTTATTAGTTTTATTTTATTTTCTAAGCTATAAGATAAACCCGTAGATAGAAAGACGAACACGTCAAATTCGAATAAAGTACTGTCGTTAATTTTCAGTTCTTCATAAAATATGTAATCATGGACACCCTAACACACAACGCATCGATGTACAGCTAACAAGTACCTTACTCCTAACCTTACTCCAGCCGAATCCATTACGTTTTATTTATTACAATTATTATGCCGACACCTAGTCATTTAATCCGTGTTAAATGGATTTAAATTTATTACGATTGAAATGTGCTCAAAACATCGTGATGGTGGAGTAAAAGGCCAGTATTGTTCGCCATTGATGTGCGTTCGTACGCTAAAACGAGGTGTAAGGGGTCAGGTTTTATCAGTGATCATGAGGCAATATTAGTTGATCTACCTTCATAATATTGTGGGAGGAAGGAAGTCTAAATAGTACCTATGTTATTTGCTTTAGTATAATAAGGTTGTGTCTTCTTCTTCTTATATAATAAGGTTGTGTGAGAGGTAGGTACTGGCGTTTACCTAACCCGTGACCATGGCCGGTACCATAAAAATAACATCATATTTTTTGTGGTAGTATTTTAGCTTTTAGCTAGGTACATTGGCCAGTCTTCATCTCGTAGGTACACTTATAAAAGTTCACCTGTATGATATAGTACTTATAGTATTTGCGCTAACCTTTAGTTTAGTAATAGACCTTTATAATAGACAGGCTCTTCTATCAATTTCAGGTTTTCATTGCGGGTGTTATCGAATAACTTAATAATGATTTATTATGTTAAGTAGGTATATAGTGTATATACTCGTATGTATTTACTGTTGGATTTGCTTCGTCTTGTCGGAACCACGTTCGCTACAAATACTACTTCACTATCATACCCACTTACTTAAGTTTCAATCACCACACATCACGTGCCCACTGCTGGGGCACGGCTTCCAACGAAGTAAGGGTAAGTTTAGGCCTAGTCCACCACGCTGGCCTAGTGCAGGTTGGTTTACCCCAACACAAGCAAGCTTGTGCTGAGAGAGTTGTCGGGTAAGTGGGCAACCCAACAGATGTTTTCAAGCTTAAACTCTATAAATTCCTTTATTCAAGATGTTCCACTTCCTCTTCCTCTCTTAACCACGACGGTCTAAATAAACTTGGAAAGGATATTTCAGCAAACATCATTTTCTGAAAGGATACTTTGCAACCACCTCGAAACAGTAGATTTTCGGATTTTTTTTTTTGAATTAGACAGTAATTACTTTGTAAATGTTATTTTTATTTCGCTATAGTAACCCAGTTATCTATCTACAAATTCAAAACATAATTTTGCAATCCTTAATTTCTTCATAAATACCTACAAAAAAGTTCAGCGAAAACTTGATCTGCCAGCCTTCCAAGAATAAAACCTCCTTATAGTTTATCCTCTTTCTTGACAGCACTGGCGGCGGCGGCGGCGGCGGCGGCGTGGCACAGGCTATTTATGCTAAAAGGGCGCGGCGGCGCAGCCCTTAATAAACAAATGACGGAGCTCGATTTAAGGGCACGCGCAGCAATTATTTTGCTATTTCGAAGCCGGACCGAGCAACGGACAACCGTCTTTTTGCTTTTCTTGTTCAAAATTCAAACTGAATGCTACCTGTGTTACGCAGAGTAGGTACATCCGAGTCCGCGTTGTTCTGTGGTGTTCGGTACGGGTAAAAAAGGGCTAGGCTTTTGACATGATGGAATACTTACCTACACAAAATACTTAATTATTCACTTCACTTTAAACAGTTTTTCTGTGGAAATTCCGCGATAAAAAGTAGCCTGTGTGTTAACCCAGGGTGTCAACTAACCTCATACCCAAATTTCGTTAAAATCGGTTAAGCCGTTTTGACGTGAAGAAGTAACAAACATAAACACTCACAAACTTTCGCATTTATAATATTAGTAGGATTCCTGTAGGTTGGCTGGTAGAAAATGCTTTTAGCATTAAGTCCACCTTTTGTACAGTTATACCTCTGAATATACGAGTATTAGGTATATTTGTGGAATAAAGACATAAATAAATATCATTGGCGAAAATACATTTTATTAGAATTAACTTGCCACAGTAATCTTGTTGGGATTTTATAAATTTGTTGAGTAAGTAGAACACAAAACACAAATTTCTGTGGACTTACACTATTAAAATTTTAAAGCCCCTGGATGTGTCACTGAAAAAAGAAGAACCTGCCACTGGAAGGATAAGCCATCTTTGGGTGCATGATAAATTACTCACTCACGCGCAGGACTCGTCAAAACGAACTGATTTGTCAACTTAGATGACGGCTACCTGATAAATAAGGCAGGAAATTGGTATTTGTATCGCTGACCGAAAATCTGGTGCAGTAGCCATCTTGGACTCTGCAGCTCTGTAATCGTAGACCAACGATAATTTAATACGAACTAGATGGACTGTCAGTGCAAAAGAACCGTCTTGACAAAATAACACCCCACTTCTATCAATGAGCTGTTGTTTTCAATTAGTGTCTATGTAAAATTCATTATTTCTTGGTGTACAAATAAAGAGTACTCTATCTATCTATCTATCTATCTATCTAGTTCGGTTAAAATTGTGGTGGCACAATGGTTGTCATTATGTTGAACTTAAAACTGTTTGACAGTTAGGGCGCCTTCAAATTAGTCGCTAATTGTCGCGCTGCTGCAGCGCTGCAGCCGCGCTGCTGTCTAAATTCCATATAAATTATTGACGCGCGACTGCAGGCGCTGCAGTCGCGCATCTTTTAAATTACAAAATTTATATGGATTTTGACAGCAGCGCGGCAATTAGCGACTAATTTGAAGGCGCCCTTAACATAATGCGGACAGTCTTTTGGTTTGTTTGTTTTTATGTTACTCGTACATATTACATACCATCTTGTTCGTATATTGTTAATCTAAGATCGTCGTAGGTAGTCGTCAAGTCATGTGTTAGTCGATTTGAATATGGAATAAAATATGAAAATCATATTTATGAATGGTACGGTGGTATATTTTTTATTTTATTAGTGGCCAGTTGATGGATGAGTTGTGACAGGAAGTGCCCTTGTTATGATTATTTTTAACTTTAAGAACCTTCAAGCGAGTGTCCTATTTTATTTTTAAAACGTGAAATTTTATGTACTTAAGTATGTCTTCATAATACTAAGAGTTTCCCACGTTTCACCTGTACATCCTCATAAAGAAAGAACATGAGGCCAAATATGTCAGATAAGGCCGCCCACACACATGAATTCTCAATCGAAAATTGATTCACAATTTTCAAAAGCGAATCGGCCATCGCAAAATAAACACTGGCCACTAATCAAAGAATTAAATCAGTGCGCGGCAAAATTAATGCTTGTTTTTATAGCTTATGGCGGGAAGTTCGTGAGGTTATGCCAGTTATAAGTCGCCGGTATTTTGACCGAGGTTTTTTTATTTGCAAGTAAAATATAATAACTGGTTTGAGTGCTGAGCACAGCTTAGTGACTCGCCATTTTACTTGAATGAAAGTTGTAAGTCCTTAGGTATACAACATTCTCAATTATTGTATAGGTATATGTTTCTTTTCGCTTGTTCTTTAATTTAAAACTTTATCTACGTAAATACTAATTAGGATCTTGTCTCATTCCAACCTTACCATAGCCGGGGTGCAGAAAAAAATATTTACCTACGCATGTGTAAACCCAACCTTATTACTGAAGTTCTGATTATTCATAATTCAATAAGACGACCGAATGGCGTAGTGGTTAGTGACCCTGACTACTGAGCCGATGGTCCCGGGTTCGATTCCCGGCTGGGGCAGATATTTGTTTAAACACAGATATTTGTTCTCGGGTCTTGGATGTGCCCGTAAAATGGCAATAGGCCCGCCCCCTATTACATTGGGATTAACATACACTCTGGCGAAAAGTGGGTGCAGCAATGCACCTCTGCCTACCCCGCAAGGGAGTACATTAGTACAAGGCGTGAGTGCGTGTTTTTTTTTTTTTGTTTTTCAATAATCCAACTCATCACAGGTCTTTCTCATACCTAAATTCAGCATATCTTGACATCCTCAGTTGTGAAACCGGCAGTGATATTCTAACATAATACTAACGCGACTAAACTAATCCAATATCCATAAGCTGCTAGTCTGAGACCATATTATTATCATTCAACTACTTCCAAGGGAATAAGGCAAGCAGGAATCCACTGCTATCTGTATTTCCGCAAACAAAAACCATATCGTCTCTAAAAATCCATTAACTTTCCATCTAGAGGCGGCATTGCGAACATAGGGCGCAGATACAGTACGTCCTGCCAATACAACTCGCTTTCGGAACCTTATAAGGTCTCCTGGACCTTTATCTTATCTAATCCCTTTAGTTAATTTCCAGTCGACAGTCTAAACACGCCTTTACACTTCATGGGATAAACTTTAAAATTCTACAGTTAAATTTTGGCGGAGCCGCGGTTTTCGCGTATGTCCAGTTTGGGTCTTATGGGAAGGGGGTTTAAAGTGGGTTTTAGTGAAGATGGAGGTAGTTTTTAAGCTGTTTCAATGATTGGACGTTTAGCCGCGAATCTGCGCTGGTCGAATGTTACATTTGTTTAACTTACTGTTCCGATGTGGAGCACTGCGGTGACTTCAGACTATTTTCTAGCTTAATTAATAAATAGTAGGAGAAGAAGCAGGTATAACTAATTATTATTTTTAAAAAGAAACACATTAAGGCGGACTTATCACTAAAAGCTTCAGGCTTCAGGCAAGACATCTTCCATGCAACTGTAGGTTATAGGAGAGACATTTAAACATAGTGAGGAAGTTGTACAATTATATATACTAAAGGGGGAGGAAATGAATACCTAAAATTACCTATGTTTTTCTAATAATTACTTATAACCTCCTAGAAGCTCCTTTCGTGCATCCTTTTCGTGAAATCCTACTAATATCATAAAGGTGAAAGTTTTGTGTGTGTGTGTGTGTGTGTGTATATGTGTGAATGTTTGTTTGTAACCTCTTCACGTCACAACGGCTGAACCGATTTTAATAACACGTGGTATGGAGTTAGCTGACACCCTGGATTATCACATAGGCTACTTTTTATCCCAGAATTCCCACAGGGAAACTTTTTAACAGGGAACAGCTAGTTATAGTCTGTCCATTATATTATTGATTTTTTGACATTGAAATCCCATACATATTTGACGACTGCAAAGAAAACACAACTTTACTTACCAAACAAAAGGAAACGTCAAAAATACAATAACAAAGTGGAAGCTCTATAAATATATATTTACAGCAAATGAACTCGAAAAGGCTTTTCACCCCTGCATCGGCGCAGTGCACTGAGGAATTAGCGCGGCGTTTAGCATTAGTGCGCGGTGCGCGCGCGCAGGATAGCGTTAGCGTCCCCACCGCGCCGCGCCGCCGCGGAGGGAAATGCAGTTTGGAGGAAATCACTAAATAGGTAGGGTGGGACCGAAGGATCAGTTTTTGGAGCCAGAAATGTGAATAATATAAATAAATAAATAAATAAATATGTGGGGACATCTCACACACGGCCATCCGACCCCAAGCTAGGCAGAACCTGTGTTATGGATGTCGGACAGCTGATATATCTACACAAATACATAGATAGATAGATACTAAATATAAATATAATATGTAATTTTACATTTACGAAACGTGCAATGAAAAAGTACCACCTGCCATTGACGTTCCATATGCCACTGGAACTTTATCATTGCTTGTGAGTGTATCACGGGAAATCAAATTTAAAATAGAGTAAACTTACCTACGTACATAAAAAAAAAAAATTCAAAACAGGCTTAATTTTTCAAACTAACCGCTTCAAAGTAAAAAAAACTTAGTCTATGCGGTCAAACTAGTGTTAGTAAAATGGGTGCAATACTACAACTCTCCATATTTAATGATACCCAACGGCGTTTTCGCACAAGCAATAGATCTCAAATCCAAGCGATCGCGAGCAAAAACAGAAACCAAACAGAGGTTTAAATAAGGTTTAAAAAAGCAGCCCCATTCACAATCACGTATCGTACCCGTACATCTCTCCACTGTACGGTACGGTACGGTCCGGTTAATTAGTCCGGCTAATTACGTACGTATTTGTGTGATCACGACTCGAATGCCAACCTCTCATACCGAAGGCCGCAAGCCATCCGATATATGGGATAGCGACGCGGAACTAAGCCCGCTTAGATTGCAGAAGAAATGTCGTTTAAAAAAGGTTTTTCAAGTAAACTTTTACTGAATTAACTAGATAAGTTTTGTCTTAATTTGCATATTTAAAGCATTTTTACGTTACTTCAACAGATGCCTTGTTGAAGAACAATGTCTAAGCTTTAAGGCCTCTGTTTCTCAACGCCACTGGCGCGACATGGCGGGCTAATCACATACCAATATTCATTTTAAAAAATTTAATGAAAATATGGTTACCATATTAGTAGAACACTTTATACTTAGTACTTACATTGTTGCATCAACTTCAAAAAAACTTTAATTTAAGACAAAAAGTCTAAAGAATCTTCAGTTAGATACACGGATTGATTAGATTGGTTTTCTTTTATTGTCGTACGCTTTCCGGGAGTATAGCGGCGCGGCGGCAGATCGCATACTGCGCGCCATGTTGGATACATGTGGATGAGTCGACATGTTACATTAAATACACTCACAAGGTCACAAGCAATGAAAAGGTTCCACTGAAAAAAACACACATTTACTCCTAAACGGAAAAAGCTAGCTTTATGACGCCTTCTGCAACATTGAAGTACATTTAACGGAGGATGAGGATATTACCAACTAAATACAACCATATTTTGTTCAAATTTTAAATTAAATGTTAGAAAAAATTGGGGTCGTTTGTCGGCTTTTTGTGAATTATTTCATTGCCCGTGAGTGTAAAATAATATTTTATTATCGCCCGCACTAGGCCTAGCTAAATCCCTTCCTTCATTGAAAGGAGACCCGTGCCCCAGCAGTGGGGACGTGATGGATCGTGATGAAGTTGTTTAATGTCTTATCATGTTCAGTATTATTAGTTCTAGAATATAATTTAGTAGAATAGAATACTCTTTATTTTGCACCATTAAAGTAAACATTACAATTTCACAACTTATTTATAAAATAGTACAAAAAGGCGGTCTACACAACCTTTACTTCTATCTACCATTTGATGATCAAACATAATCATTCAAAAACCCTGCTTAATATGTGCCTCGTAAATTGCTATTGTGCAGGAACCTTGTAAGATATCGATAGGTAGGTGGACGCTTATCTTAAAAGAAAAGAAGAAGTGTCGATACTCTCAACATAGAAAATGAGACATTTCAGGCTTAAGTTAAACATCCAGCATTGAGAATTAAATCGACTCTTTATTTACAAAATAAAGGACGTTGATGTTTGAAATAATTCTCGTTGAATAAAATTAAAAGTTTCACTCATCCATATAACTCTAGCGCATCACAATTAAACAAACTTTAATGGCCATTAGCTCGGTTAATTTGTACACTTTTCCAAGCTAAAAGGTTTAATGAGCAATCAATATGCTGCGCAGTATTGAACTTTATTGCAATATAGATAAGGTTCCATGTTTCTGTTTTAATTACGTTCATGAACTTTAGAAAAATCTACATAAGCAGCCATAAAGTGACACCATGCTTTGAGATTGCAGCAACAAGTCACGGTATTTACGATTTACTAACAACAATATATCCTTTGCTTAACCATTAATGTAGAAAAATACCATAAATGTGTAAGTAAATAATGGTTTTTTTACTGAATCGGGCTAAATATGGTTACTTAAATAAATTCAGAACTTGCAAAAGTGCGCGCGTTGATGTCTTTTATATGGAAAATATAGATACAATGCAGTGCTGTAGAGTATGATGTTTAAAGTTTTCGTGTATAAAGTCGTGAAATCGGAAATGGATCCTGAGTAAATAATTAAATAATTAAGCTGGTATTTAATCCGTATTTTACCTTTATTTAAGCATAAATTAGTAAATAGATTGTCAATCGATATTTTGTTTTTAACATATCTATAAGTAAATAGGTAACTCTACCGCACTAAGACAGCGTGGTGGACTAGGCCTGAAACCCTTCCTTCATAAAAAGGAGACCCGAGCCCCAGCAGTGGGGACGTGATGGGTCGTGATGAAATAAATAACATAAAATGATAAAAAGTCTTTGCAAAATCGCACTCTTTATTTTCAAGACTTTATAGATGGACTATGTTGTTGTTAGTGCTGTATGTAACACCATAATTATAGCCCCATCTGCTAAAAATACATACATTATTCATACATTTAAGGCATACATAATTTAGGTGGGAAATATGGGAATTACGTAGGCGAAATTACCCAAAATTTGAAATGAAGAGTGAGCATAATGAATAAACCGAGTTTTCAAAAGTTGTATTAACAGTTGTTACTAAGAACGACCGCTTGAGACACTTACATTTAGCTTAGTTTACCCTTTTTTAATAAACTGTATCAGTCGGAAATTTATTTAAGGGGTAACCAACATCCTAACTTTATAGCAACTAAAACCAAACAATTTAAAAATATATTTCCGAAAGTCACCCAGAATATCCGATAAAGTCATTTCCCCTGCGCGGCTCGGCAAAGCGCTGCGCGATCACAGAGCAGCTTGGCACATGTCCGCGCCACAGAGTAGAAGTACACAGAGTACGCTACACAGAGTATGCTACAGGCTGCTGGCGGCTACCGCACGGTGCTCCTAAATAACGCGACACACTGGACTTTGTGGACACCGCTGGGAGGGTGTGTGCGAGAGGCAGCCATTGATTTAAATTCAAGTGTATTCATTAAATTTATAAAGTTTTATTTTAAATGGCTTTTAAGTTTTGTACTGAGGGTTTGAAATAAATAGGTCTTTTTCGATTATTTATAAAAAAAAAATAAAAGCATTTGACTATGAAAAAATAAATTTAATTGAAAAGTAGGAATGAGAAATATTTTGCTTGCCCTCACTATGGCAACGTCACTATGTAAAATTATTTTTCAATAATTTCTAGTATTCATAAAAGTAAATTATGAACTGAGTTCACGGGTCTCATCGGTAAGAAAAGTTACAAGCTACTATCTATAGTGAACTGAAAATTAAATGGTTACAAGAAGACCCCAACAAGCTTACTGCCTCCCTCCCGCGCACTACCATCCTGCGCTCGCGCATCTTTTTGCTCAATTTTGCGCTGTATTTCGGCTGCGCCCGGCCATTTATCTCAGCTATCATCCGAGATACGGCCGGCTATCCGCAGCATCTTTATGTGGAGGTTATATCTGATACGAGATACGGACTTAAAGCAGCCGATTAGATGCTTCTGTGACAGCCGCGAGCGTAATAGACTGTTAGGGTGCAAGGTATGCGCTTAAATGTTGTCCGTTGATGAGGTTTTGTGGGGGAAGTGAGCGTGTAATTGGACACGTTATTGGTGTGGTATTTTAGCGTCAAGTTTATGGAGTTCGAATTGGTGAATGACAATCGGATTTGTGTTTTTAAGATAGGTGTGTTGATGAGGAAAGTCAGAGTCAGAGTACTGTGGCTTCCTTTGAAGCGACTTTTCTTAGCACTGGACAATTTGATTGACTAAGTAGTTGCTCTGTATCTTCTGCTTCTTTTTCTCAACTTGCTTAACCCGGAAATAAAATCTGTGCTTCAACCACAGCACAATTGGAGCTATCCGAAGCAGTGACTGTCAAAACCTCTTATCAACAAACCATCCTCATCAACCCGATACGCATCAAAGCTCGATTGATATGAACAATCAACGCACAATTAATTAGGGCCGGCCGCACACCGCGAGATCGTCGATACGGCTACCGTCGGCGGGCCACAATGGCGCTGGATGGACAGATCAAGCGGAGTAATTGTCCGTGTCGTCTTTTGTTTCGCTTCCTCGCCGATTTATTTCATGCGATTTGACTGTGTGAGTATGTGCGATGGATGTGCTGAGATGGATGGATGCGATGCCTGCGATGCGAGCTTGGGGTAATTTGTCGCGTGCTGTATTGATCCATCGCGCCTTTTGTTTGTGTTTTGTTTATGATTGTCACGTGAGGATGATATCTTGAATACGTGAAAGCATAAAATTTTTGTAGGAATTTATTAATCTACTGCCATTTCAAAAGCTCACTCACTAAGGAGAAGAAATGGCGAAAGAAACTACATAATTAACTGTGTTAATCTCATTTTTCATAACGTAAATTGTAACAGTTCTAAATAGAAGACTAAATAAGCTCTTATGAACGAACATGATAACGCCACAACATCGTAGCTTTGTACGGTGGCCTGCGCCTAAAAGTATACAGGCGGAGTTTTTAAAATAGTGATCCCTGATGATGAAGGGACCAGCTACATCTGTTATAAATCCGGGGACGTGTTGTGTGTGATGTGTGTAGCAGTAGTGTTTATGTGGATGTGCTTGAGCAGCATGTGAGCTTGAGATCGCTATTTTAAAATCTCTGCCTGTATACTTTTAGGCGCAGGCCACCGTACCTACTCGCTACTAGCAAAAGTATACAAAATAACCACAGACAATCAGATCACAGCGCACCGACGACGTTACACGGACACTTTATAAACACACGTAGTATGCGCATGCGCATTTAGACACACTGTGCGCACAGTGGGCCGCAGTAGCTTGTCGCCTGTCGCACGAGACAGCACTTTGTGCTCCCGACACCCGCTGTGTATATACGCTTTTATATATGTCCAGAGTTGGTGCAGGTTGTTGCACTGTGCAAGTGTAGGCTACTGTATTGTGGGTTAATTCTTAAGTATGAGTAAAAGTCTGTAGAATTATGTGTTACTCTACTATGTTTTCTATAATAAGGGTTACACCTTACAAGATGATTACGGGTAGATATAGATACATTCTTTTATAAATCAAAGTACCTAGGTATAATAATTTTAAAAATACACACATACACTTTATACCTCATACAACTGACTGGTTGCGGTCCATTTCAAAGATAAGCGTCCGTATTGGCGTGAATATGCAAATTAAGTGTATTAAATCTAACAATAACACTAATGGTCACATAATAATATAAAAGCATTCCTAATTCTAGGCTATAAACATTACTCTACATATCCCAACACACTTGTAACTCAGGCAAAACAAATTATTCCCGCGCGACACGTCAATATGGCGGCGTTTCCGGCGCGACCGGAAGTCAATTATGCAATAAATCCTCCTTGCTCACGCGCAGAGATAGATGCGCATTTACATAGCATGCGTTAGATCAGAAATAAGGTTGTGGAAAGCTACATCATCATACAACTTTGTTGAAGAATTGAAGATAACTAGTTAATTTTCTTCACCTAGTTTTATAGTCATAGTGATGAATTATTTTGTTTAGATTTGCAAATAATTAGTTATTCAACGTTAACATGGTTCTTTTTGTTGTAAAATTAAAATGAGTACCTGCTCTTTCATTATTTATTTCCCCAAAAAGTTGCAAGTCGGTCTTGTATACATATACAAAAGCGGACTTATCGTCCAGAGGTGATTCCTCCCAGTCAACCTTTAAGGTAAATTATGTTGCAACAGAAGGGTTCTTTATTTGACACACATTTTATCTCTGACCGACGGCGTTCCTTTGCCACCTTAGCGAAAACGCTTTAATTTTAAGGTCTACTGATGAAAAATACTTATTCAACAGAGCTTTGTAAGTATGCATTTTTTTTAAAATTTTATTAATCTAACTACTTTCCACCTATGTGTCTCAGGATCAATCTGTTTGCGCTAGGGGTGGGTCTGGATCTTTTTTGTCGAGTATACGTCAAGTGCAAGTACTGGAGGCAACTGGCTCTGCCTCATTTACCTGGCGATGGCGTATCGCGCAGATATCACCGATAGCGGCCGCCGATAAATAAAATATTGACAAGTACACCCGACGGAACGTGTGGTGGGTGTAAAAAATTAGTTTTAAAAACTGTATAAGTAATAATTATTAGGTTTTACACGGGATATCTTTAATATATTTTACACTCCTCCAGCCGTAGCATAGTTTACCTACGTAGAAAAAATCGTATTATGCTCGTCCTTCCAATCAAATCCGTGTTGTAGAAAAATCGCAATATCGTGACGGTTATCTACATCGATAAATATGCATTTCCAACGCACAGAAACAGTTTTAGATAGATAATAATCAAAATATCATACAGTTAAGATTCCTATGACATATAACACCACTCTTTACCGTCGGCTCAATCAATATCTAAGAATAAACCTTAAGTGCCGGCGAGTGTACACTACAGTATCCCCATTAAATTAGTGTCTACTTGAACGTAGTGGAATTTGCTAGATGCCATTAACATGCGGGGGATACTTAAAGCCTTTTTGAACGCAGCTTTTAAGGTTCTGCTGGTAAGCAGGTAAATATTACAGGCGGTTGCTAGGCTTAAAATAAGAGTAAAACAAATAAAGTACTGAAAGCACCTACATATTACAGATAATTAATGTTTTTTTTGTCACTGTTTTATGAAGCGAAAACAACTACGGATATAATATTTTTAGATAATAATATATAGATAGAATATTCTTTATTTGTACACAAGAACAGATTTTATGAAGCTTATATACAAACACATGGGTACAAAAAAGGGCAGTCTTATCACTAAAAGCGATTTTTTCAAGACAACCGTTGGGTGGAAGAATATTTACATGGCTGTTCTTCAGTATGTTAACTGCATGATTGCCTAGAGGGATTTCTTGGATAAATAATAATAAACTCACTATAGCCATGAAAAAATTTCACCTGCCTTCGCTGTTTTATACAGGGTATTGCAAAAAGGGTATACTAAGCCGAAACCTACATGTCAAGCATGGTATACCTAAGCCCAAAACTGAAATCAGAATTTCAAAATTCGCGAAAAAAAAATACGTTTCGGCTTAGTATATTATATACCCTTTTCGTAACAACCTGTATATGGAACTTTTTCATTGCTCGCGAGGGTATTACCCTAGCCCTACATAACGGCTACCTGCACTAGGTGAACGTGGTGGACTAGGCCTAAAACACTTACTGGAGACCCGTGCCCAGCAGTAGGGACATGAGGGTTGTCATGACGATGAGGACAATCTCATTCACGATCTACAGGAGTTAATTCATTACAATTTTAATTTTGTAATTTTAATACAAGGAGTTGCAAAAGTGGTATACTAAGCCGAAACGGTGTGACTTTGAGGTCATTCTGAACAACTTTAATTTTTTCTACGACTTTTGGGAATTCGCAAAAAAATTATTCAGTTCCCACCCCTTTAGGCTTTAGTATACCATTTTTGCAACATCATGTATATTCTCATAGATTATTTAAAATCTGAAACCCCTGTAACATTTTAAAGACTCCAACTTGGCCTTTTTATCTAAAAAGGCGGCTTAGCCTCAACTATTCCAGTACAGAGCTCCGCGATGTGGGCTATGCGAAATGCCCTAATGAGTTAAGACTAGGCCTTATAAAGTATAGGCTACTAGGTTCTATGCCGATAGATTTGAACTGCTGGTAGATACAATTGCAACTTTTCATTTTGTTTTTTACAAAATTTCGTGTGTACAACTCTGTAAGTAGAAAATGTCCGTTAAAAATGATATAATAGGGAGGCAAGTTGTAGATTTACAATTTTAAATTAAAGTTGAAAACAACGCAAAATTGTTTACATTATATGTTCCTGGAATAGTTTAACCTACCTACTTATTAAATCTAACAAGAAAACGAAGGGCGGAAATGAAGCTAATCATGTTATTTCAATAATGAGAACTAAATATTCAACATTGTTATCAATATCCATACTTAAATTAAAAATATTGCTATTGACGTAGGGCCTGTCCTTTCGCTATACTTACCTCGTTTCAGCTGAGATGATTCCTGTGACGTTATGAAGACGTTTTGGATTTTGCTATTATATCTATATGTGTATCGACTTATTGTATGAGTGTAATTAATTCACACAGATTTCGGAATAATCATCGCGACCCTTCACGTCCCCACTGCTGGGGCACGACTCCTTCCAGTGAAGGAACGGTTTTAGGCCTAGTCCACGCTGGCCAAGTGCGGGTTGGTGGACCCCAACACAAGCAAGCTTGTGCTGAGAGAGTTGTCGGGCAACCCGACTGTCAGATGTTTTCAAACCCGAAAGCCTCTGACTAGGCTTAACGACTGCTACCGAAGCAGCAACCGGGACCCACGGCTTAAAGTGCCGTCCGAAGCACGGAAGCGTCCAGAAAAGAACCAATTGAAATCGGTCACCCATCCAATGGCTGACCGTGCCAGTTGTTACTTAACCTGTGCTTATGCTTGATGCTTAACGTAATCAGTTACGATCTCTGAGGCCCGCTCGACTACGGACGCTTCTAATATTTGATCTCAATTCAAAAAATTATTACTTTTATCACATCATTTAATTTTCATCATCTGAAACGGGGAAGTATAGTAATAAAATGTTTTTGACAGCCAGTAGTTTTGCGTCCACGTGCAACTTATCAATCATGATATTTTTTAGTCAGATTCGTTTGGAATCAAAACACACGGAATGTGCCATTGTGTTGTATGTAATAAGCGTTATGTTTTCAAACATTCAACTAAAATAAGAAGATATCGACACGATAAGTGAAGCGATAAGGAACAGACGAGGTGGAAATTGAGAAAATATACTTCTTGGTGTCTTTTTATGGGATATTATTTTGTATACCTACTTAGCAGGAGATTTAGGAGATTTTAAAAACAGTTGCACATTCTACCGGAGTCTATGTTGTTCTAAGAATTGAAGTACGTTACAAAAAGCTATTCTCCTAAAATCTAACTATACTTAGGAAATTAGGACAAACAAGGATTGTTTTTTTTATACTTACGACGGTGAAATTTTACCGCTTTTTTATCTTTTTCCAGTTAAAAATAGTTTTTTGGAAGCACCTCAAGCATAATAAATTGCTAACTTTTCATAGAAACAACATTTAAAAATATTGCCATATTAAAAAAACAAAACTGAATCGATTGTGTTCCAAAGCGACGTAACCAACACCTCAAACTAAAATCACATTGCCTCAAAACCAGTCAACCAACATCCGTCAAACTTCCATCTTCCTATACTTAGATTAACAATATACAAACAAGATGGTATATTATATAGAAAAACAAATATGTATAATATAATATGTGGGGACATCTCACACACGGCCGAGCCTGTGTTATGGGTATCAGACAGCTGATATATCTACACAAATACATAGATTAGATAAATATTAAATATAAATATCAACACCCAAGACCCGAGTACAAATATCTGTCATTAAAGAAATATCTGCCCCAGCCGGGAATCGAACCCGGGACCTTCGGCATAGCAGTCAGGGTCACTAACCACTACGCCATTCGACCTTCCGAATAAAAAAACTATTCGCATTTTATTTAATGTTAAACCGTTCAACCTACTAAAAACCATTGCATTGTATCAATAAATAAAGTCTCAAGTCTTCTAACCGCACTAATTCAAAATAAGAGCTCAGTGATAGAAGTCGGTGTTATTTATCAAGAAATTTATTTTGCACATACACTCCATCTATTTCGTATATTGTCAACCTAAGTTCCTATAACTATAATAAATGCATAAAAAACCAAAACCTATCGCTAGATGCAAATGAGCTGATGTTGGTTGTGACAGACAGACGGACAGTCTGTGGGCAGGATGTCGTGACGCAGCACTATTTCGACGGCTATGGTGATGAGACTCTGACGGATAGAAATTAAATTTTCGTGCCTGTCGATTTCATTATAGTGGGCTAGGTGCCTGTTGGTACGAGGATGCTATTATTATACACAGGCAAGCAATCAAAAAGTCACACTTACAAAATTCTGACACCAAATGGGCTAAGTGCCAAATTCTCCATTGCCGGTTAGAGCAAAACCAGGGAGCTGTGGTTGACTTTTGACACATCTGTCATGAATTTTATATGGAGATAGTTGAGTGTTAGGCTCCTGGTGCTATGCTTCTGGGAACTCCTAACTTCTTCAATGAAACTCAGATAGAATTTAGACAAAACTGTATTGATTAAAACAGGCGCTGATTGTGCAAAAGGCCGAGAAATTTATGTTGCGCGGTCGCGGAGGGCTGAGCGAGGGTGTGTGCCGCGCCGCGATGTCTCGGAGCTCGCATCGCGCGAGTGGTGGAGGCACGAAGATTTCCGAGGAATCCCGAGGCGATGTAGGCAGGTTGTAGGTGTAGGCGTTCCGGTCGGAACATATTCCCCGGGTTGAAGAGCTGTGTCTTCAAGAAGTTGAAACAGGAAGGGGGCATAGGTTGTTGTATGCCCTTGTGATGGTCCCCTTCTTTGTCAGGATCTCCGCGACTCGGCTGCGGCCATCAGGACCCGGCTTGACGTCGGTCACTCTTCCCAGCAGCCAGAGTAGCGGGGGTTGGTTCACGTCCTTGACCAAGACCATGGCGCCGGTCTTCAGGTCTTGTCCATCTGTCTGCCATTTTGTGCGTTGCTGGAGAAGAGATACGTATTCATTAGCGTAACGCTGCCAAAAATGGTGACGCAACTTCTCAATCCTCTCGTGTCGCTCAAGTTGCTGAAGGTTGACGTCGGCGACCTGAGGACCAGGGACTGAGGTGAGTGGCCGTCCAATTAGGAAATGGGCAGGGGACAGGTAAGAAAGATCAGAAGGATCGGAGGATAGAGGCGTCAAGGGTCTGGAATTTAAAATAGCCTCTATCTGAATCAGACATGTGGAGAGCTCTTCATATGTTAAATGAGTGAGATTAAGTACTCTACGAAGCAAATGTTTGGTGGATTTTACGGCTGATTCCCATAAACCCCCGAAGTGGGGTGAGTAGGCAGGAATGAATTTGAAATCGATGCCATGATTGGCAATGTCTGCCTCTATATCTTTGGAGGAACTTTCAAGAAGACGTGTGAGCTCGTTGAACGCTCCGACGAAGTTGGTGCCGTTGTCGCAGTAGACGCGCTGAGATTTGCCACGACGAGCCGTGAAACGGGAAAAGGCTGCGAGGAATCCCTCCTTAGTGAGGTCGGACACCAGCTCCAGGTGGACGGCTCTGACTGCAAAGCAGACAAACACACAGATATAAGACTTGTGCAATCTGCACCCTCTACCTTTGCGGTCTGCTATCAGCACTGGCCCGGCATAATCTACTCCTACATTTAAGAATGGGAACTCAAGATGTGTTCTGTCAGTAGGTAGATTCCCCATTTTGATTTGGATAGGTTGTGACTTGAAGCGTACACAACGTACACACTGGCGGACAATCTTCTTAGAAAGGTTTTTACCATTTAATGGCCAGTAACTAAGTCGTATGTTGGCTAATAATATTTGAGGTCCAGCATGAAACAAGGCTTTGTGCATGGCTTCGAATATGATTTTGGTTAAATGATGGTTACTGCCAAGTAGTATGGGGTGCTTAACATCATAAGTGTAGTGTGAGTTATCTAAGCGACCACCCACACGGATTATGTCCTGCGAATCAATAAATGGGGAAAGGCTGATTAATTTGTTTTTCTTATGCAAGCTTTGATTATTTTTAAGGATTTTGTATTCATCAGGAAACATTTCCTGTTGGGCAGATCTGATGATAAGGGTCTTTGCTGACTGAAGGTCTGAAGATGTTAAAGAGCCTGAGCTTTTAGGGTTAGATTTACAATTTTGAATGAATCTGAGTACGTAAGCAATAACTCGGATTAACTTTGTTATTGATGAAGATTTATGAATGAGGGCAGAAATTAAATTATTAGAGCTGCAGTCATTGGTTTCATCTGCAACATCCGCGTGCATCACAACTTCAGGCAGTACAAGATTTTGTAAGAGGGGAGATGGGGGAAAATCGATTTCTTTATGTTTGAGGAAATCGGGACCTGACCACCAAAGAGTTGAAGAGCCAATGGAATCAGCTTTCATCCCCCGTGAGTTTAAATCAGCCGGGTTGCTTTTAGACGGCACGTAGCTCCACGTCTGGTTGATCGTAGCTTCTTGAATTTCGCTCACTCTGTTGCGGACGAAACTATTGAGTCTACTCGGTGACGCAGACAGCCATCCCAGCACAATGGTAGAGTCGCACCAGAAGTAGCAGTGGCTCAAAGGAAGGGTAAGTGACTGGCGTACCTTAAGGTAGAGACGTGTGCCTAACAACGCGCCACACAACTCTAGGCGAGGGATTGTGGATGCTTTGATGGGTGAAACCTTGTTTTTTGATGCTAGCAGGCGAACACTGACGGAGCCGTCGACTGCTACTGCTCTTACATAGACACACGCGCCGTATGCCTTTTCAGAAGCGTCTGTAAATGTGTGGTATTCAATTAAGACTGAAGAGTCACATAAGACCCAGCGAGGAATGCGGATGGAATTAAGAGCTGGAAGTGACTGAATAAAATCATTGAATTTTAGTTTTATGTCTGTGGGAACGCTAGAGTCCCAATCACATTTTTGAATCCACAGATGCTGTAAGAGCATTTTAGCCAGTACCACACATGGTCCTACTAGGCCCATGGGGTCAAAGACCTGGCTAACAATTGATAGTATGGTACGTTTTGTAATTTTGTTTGGGACAGTCAATTCAATTGTAAAAAACAAGTTATCTAAATTAGAATCCCAATACAGGCCGAGAGTTTTACTGGGGGAAGCATCATTTAAGTTGAGGGTTTTTTCTATGTTGTGTTTGTCAAAATTTGAAATTGATTCTAATATTGATTTACTGTTCGACTGCCACTTTCTAAGATTAAATTTTGCTGATCCGAGCGTCTGAACAACCCCATTGCATAGCTCGACAACTGAGTCTACTGTGTCTCCTCCGCTTAAGAAATCGTCTACGTAAAAATCGTGCTTGATAGAGTCTCTTACTGCTGGTTCTGTAGACTGGTCTGCGAGTGACGTTAAACATTTGGTTGCGAGATATGCGGCTGCAGCTGTTCCATAAGTCAAAGTTTTAAGAGTGTAGGATTTTAAGGGCTCGGATCTGTCAAATCTGAATAATATTTGTTGTAACGAGCGCTGATGAGGCTCTACTAAAACTGCACGGTACATTTTTTCGACGTCGCCCGTTACAACAAATTTATGTTGCCTAAATCGCAATAAGATTGATAGCAAGTCGTCCTGAACTGTTGGCCCTACCATCTGGATATCGTTGAAAGACTTGCCTGAGCTGGTACGGGCTGAGCAGTCGTACACGACTCTCAATTTTGTGGTGGTGCTGGACTCTCGAACCACCCCATGATGTGGCATGTAGTATTTTTTATCAGAAGAATGATGCAATGTATTTTCTGACATGTGATCAAGAGCGATGTATTCATGCATGAATTTTAAATATCTGTCCTTTAAAAGAGAATCGCGCTCCAGCTTGCGCTCTAAGGCGTAGAATCTACGCTGAGCCATTGTATAAGAGTCACCTAGGCTTTCAGGCGAGTCTTTCAACGGTATCGTTACCACAAATTGACCATTATCGTCGCGACGTGTGGTTTTCTGGAAGAGTTCCTCACAGGCTTGTTCCTCATTGGAGAAACACTTTCCGGCAGGTACCGAGTCCAACTCCCAAAAACGAGTAAGTTGGTCTGACTCTTCAGTCGAAAGAAAGTGACATGCTGGGGGTTGATGACGATTCATTGATGTATGTACACACCCTGATATAAGCCAACCGAATTGTGATGATTGCAAGTTAGGTTGTTTATGACCTAGCTTAATTGAGTTGGAACCTAAGACGTCCCAAAATACTTCAGCGCCAACTAAGATGTCAACAACTGAAGGTATGTTGAAGGTAGGATCTGCTAGCTGAAGACCTGGCGGTATGGGAATCGACTGTGTGTCTATGTAAGAGCCAGGGAGAGCAGTTGTGATTTTAGGTAGAATGTAACAACCTATGTTTGTCCTATAGTCACCCACGCAAGAATAAATAGTTACGTCACACATTTCAGAGGAGCTAGAAACTTGATCATTTATACCTGAGACGGTGGAGCTGGTGCTGCGTCTTACCAAGCCCAGCTTGCCACAGAGGTCTTGGGTGATGAAGTTGGAGGTGCTCCCGTTGTCTAGGAGAAGTCTAGCAGAGTGCAGGTTCCCATCGACGTCGGCAACTCTCGCCATAGCTGTGGAAAGCAGGACAATACCTCTGTTACATGCGGATGTTGGAGAAGAAATAATGTTGGTGGACAATGCTACATTGTCACCGTTGTCATTCTCTTGAAAGATTTCCCTGTGAAGCAGGGTGTTGTGCCTATATTTGCAATATTTGCAATGAGACAACGTGCATGATTTTGCAGAATGACCTGGCCTGAGGCAATTCATACAAACATTGCTCTCAGAAGCTTTCTTTATTCTTGCCTCAATGTCGAGTTTTCTAAAAGATTCACAAGTGAATAGAAAATGAGCATCTGAGCACATAGGGCATTTGTTTTTATGTTGAAATGGTTTATGTTTTGTTGTTGAATGAAAGTTTTTTATTTGTTTATTGGAATCCTGATGGGAACTAATAGTTGTGGCTGATGATGATGATGACGACTTGTTTTTATTTACGAACTTGCTGTTGTCGTTTAAAGTCTCGATTAGATCTGCCCTATTCGACAAAAATGACGTGAATTGTTTTAAAGATGGTGAAGAGTTTATTGAATTTTTGAACTCTTCCCATTGCCTGTTGGTCGAGGGGTCTAATTTTTTGGTCATGATGAAGATAATTAAGGTGTCCCAATTATCCACTGGTTCACCGAGTGAAGACAGTGCACGCAGATTTTTGTTGGTGACATCAATGACATTTCTAAGGGCTTGGCTTGATTCCCGTTGGATAGGTTCAACATTGAACAGAGCCTGGACGTGATTGTTGACGAGAAGGCGAGTGTTGTCGTACCGTTCGCTGAGTAACTGCCAAGCAATGTCGTAGTTCGCCTCCGTCAAGTCCAAACTTTGCACAATAATTGATGCACTACCTTTCAATGCTGCGCGAAGATAATGGAATTTGTTAATGTTTGATATGGAACTATTATTATGTATGAGAGAAATATACGTATCTCGGAATTGGAGCCAGTGCTGATAGTCGCCGTCAAAGTGAGGTAAGTCTATCTTGGGAAGTCTCACGAAGTCGTGCTTGCAACCAGAGCCGCTGGAGCGGGCGCCGTCCAGGCTGGGCGCGGGGGCGGCGGGGGCGGGGGCGGCGGCCAGCAGCTCGCGCGCACGGGACAGCTGCGCGTAGTACTGCGTCTCGAACTGCTCGCGCTCGCCGTACCGCTCGTCCACGTCCTCCGACAAAAGCTCCAGCTCCGTCTGTAACGCGTCGAATTCACTATACAGCACTTCCAATCTACTGACACGCATTTCTAATTCCAATACCTGGGATGGAGTAAGAGAATGACCACTATCAGGCATTAGTTTTAAAAAGGTCATGAACTGAGTCATTTTTGCTTTGTAGCTTCCACGCTTCTTAACAAGCTCCCCCAATTTAGCGACAGACATAATGAAGATTTAAGGCAAAGGAAAGATGTCTAAGCTATAAGAAAGGCGGGATTAAGCAGTTAAAAGTTAAGCAAATAAGTTAAGTTACTCACATACAAAGAAGTACCTAAGATGAGTAACACTGTAAGTGTACGATAAAGAGCGTGAAAAAAAAATGAGCCACAAATATGAATAAACCTACTATAGGTATGGTAAGATAGCTGTTATTAATGTATAACTAAGAGAAATGCACAAATAAATGTCTAAAGGAATTTACGTATTACGTAACAAGCCACGTTATACGATTCAAGACAAGTATAAAATAACAAAGTATTTCGCAATTCTACACTGAAAAAAGATGTTTTAATAAGCAAGTAACGTGAATAACAGATAAAATAAATGTATTTGTGTGTATCTATAACTGGAGAATGTTATTCAATGCAAGCCATAAAACACGCTTAACCTTGACATTGACGACGGCTAGCTGATAAGCGAACAAAAGGTGCTAATGGGTTTTTAAGTGCGTTGAATTTTATTGCTATGAACAGCTGATGTGTACTTAAGTGATTATGCTATATTTACTTATAATAATAAGCTTATGAAAGAGATCAATGACATGCCTGATCCGTATAGCAATATTTTAAATTCCTGGAAAAATGGATGGGGAAAAAATGACAGGAATATAAGGATATGGAACGGACTCACTCAGTGTACCAAAGTCCCTCAGGGTAGACCGTCCTCCAGGTGTTCTTCAAGCTCCAAGTTGTCTCGTTGAACGTGGCACGGTCCAAAGTCCACTAGCGACGACGAACGCAGTAGAATCTTCTCGGTCCTTTCGCGTAGGTATTACGAAGGACCACTAGTTGAGTGTTAGGCTCCTGGTGCTATGCTTCTGGGAACTCCTAACTTCTTCAATGAAACTCAGATAGAATTTAGACAAAACTGTATTGATTAAAACAGGCGCTGATTGTGCAAAAGGCCGAGAAATTTATGTTGCGCGGTCGCGGAGGGCTGAGCGAGGGTGTGTGCCGCGCCGCGATGTCTCGGAGCTCGCATCGCGCGAGTGGTGGAGGCACGAAGATTTCCGAGGAATCCCGAGGCGATGTAGGCAGGTTGTAGGTGTAGGCGTTCCGGTCGGAACAGAGATGACGTATAATTGATGTATGATAACGGGTCGGTTAGATAACCGACTATGGCGAAATTGGCACTTAACTTTTTAAAGCATTAAGTAATTTTAAATTTTAACATTTATATTTTTAGTTGGTTATACATATTCTGATGCTGCTACTATAACTTCGGTGTCATTAAGATAGCCTTTTCCGTAAGAGTAATTTGGCTCTATTGTCACTGGTACGTTTTCATTGCTTGTAAGTGTACAATCAAGCTATTAAGCTTGACTACATAACAATAAATTTCCTTCTATTTTATTTATAATACAGCTTCAACGATGTCTAGTCACCACCCACGATATATTTTGTCTCTTTTCAACCCAATAAATTTCGCCTCTAGCCATTTCATTCTCATTTGCATCCAAACTTTTATCGGAAGTTGGTTTTTTTGACGAATTTATGGGGTGATAGGAATAAACGGTTACTACCGATTGATGGATTTTTAACAAAAAAAACTTATTTATAGCCGCCCTCCCGGGTTGTAAAAATCTTGGAACGTGACTAGATTTGATTTCAAACAAATTGTAATGTAGGGACTTATATTAATTAAATATTAATATGCCTCTTTAAAGCTTAGAAGCTTTAAAGATAGATTTAGTATTTACAGAACACAACAACTAGGTTATTATGTGAAAAATCATTTTAATCAAATTAATCATTTATCATCACAACCCATCACCTCCCCACTGCTGGGTACGGGTCTCCTTCCAGTAAAGGAAGGGTTTTAGGCCTAGTCCACCATGCGGGCCTTGTGTGGGTTGGTGAAATCATTACATACAATGTCTCACTCGAAAATATAAGTACCTGCCAACTAGTCATGTTTTGATATTTAGCTTTCCTTGATGACCCTTCGATGTTTTTTATACATCATCTTCCACAGGCAGACACACCGATACACTCGTACATTTAACTTATAACCAGCCATTGAACCAACCCCGCGAAATCCCTGCCTAACGACCCTTCAAACCCATACGTAATTAGCCCCATATCTCAAGCTACTGTAACGACAGGCTGAAATTTTATTAGTGTACGTGACGGCAGGTCAATGAACCCGACATAAACACCAACTTTCTTAATAGAAATCACTGAAATCGATACTAAACAACAGCTGTTGTACGTACATTTTGTAGATTAACTTTATCATCACCATTTTTGTTTTGCGATTTCAAAGTCCACCACCACCAATATTAATGTCAGGTTTATTCAACTGTCAACAGCAACGTCACTGATAAAACTGCACCCTATATAGTAGCATGAAGATGACAGTGGCAGTATGGCGAGGCCATAAACAGAGCTTCGTACATAAAAATGGCGTCACTTAGTGAGCCTGTAATGGGCACTAGCTAAACAATAAATATTTCCAACTGACCATTGATGTTAGGGCTGAGAACCAGTGTAGGAGGCAAGCTATACTCGGCGATGGAAACCTAATAAGCCTTATAGCTTTTCTTGTGGTTAGTTAGAGTCAATTTAGGAATATATTTGCCCAAAGCTAAAAAGTTCAAACATTTGCTCTGGACCAGTTTTTTTCACCGTGAGGCTTTATTCTATTGAAATTGAAATAGATTATTTGCACGAAAAGTGGTACAGTATAGGTGTTTATTCTCTGTGGGGTGTAAGTACCTGCTCCTGGCTCTCTCGAATGAAACCGTTGTGTACATCCCCAAGGTCTAAGCTGCCTTCCTAAGCTTGGGCCATTGCCATTGCCATCACGCTGGTACACTACGGATTGGTGGGTTCACCTAGATGTGCTAAATCTGCATAATAATGTAGGTTTCCTCACGATGTATCCTTCACCGTAAGAGCGATGGTATACATTCTACTTAATTTCTAAAGAACTCATTGGTACACACCACGATGACCAACCTGTGCTTAGCTCCAGTGTTGGTCACGAACTAACATACTTATTCTATCTCTCCTTTACTAGTATCTCAGTATATGTCAGCTAGCAGTGGTCCGTGGTTGGTCTCTCCTTCACTATATATCTCAGTATATGCCAGCTAGCAGTGGCCCCGCGGACGGCGGCCGCGCAGCCACACAGCGGCGCGGCAAAGCAAGATGCGCCTTTGAAGATAGCGGCGATACATTTATTACTCCCACTATTTTGCATGCCGCCAGCATTCGACGATTCGGTACCGGAGAGATGGAAATAAACCGCCAATAAGATTTGTGGAAAACTGCTGGAGAGAAATTGCTTATTGAATTTGATGCGCGTATGAAAAGCCGCTGAATTTCGTTTTGTTTAATACACACCAGTGCAATGAAAAAAATCCAGATTCAAATACCGAAAGTCCAGAACCAAAAAGCCGCATTTTTAAGAAACCTTAATTTATTTGCACTTTAACGTTTGATTTGGTAATATCCTGATGCACTGTTGTGTAATATCCATGTAATATTGTGTAAGGCACGAAATTAATTCAGTATTAATCTAATGTCATGATTCTAGAATATCATTTGACTAACTCTGCTGCGTAAGCGGATGAGGCAGTCCGAATCGTTGATTCGTTCATTCGTTCAAACTGGATCATTCGTTCACTTGGTGGGGGAACAATTCGTGACAGGCAGTTGGTCTTGCGCCAGCTAAGAGAGTGGTCGACTACGGTGTGTAGCAAAATAATTATTGTCATATTTTGTAATATTATTAAGTGTAGACAGTGTGGTGTAGCACAATAAAAGGTGTATCATACTTAACCCAGGAGTTTTACTACATTTCGGAAGTGGTAAGTCCATGCCTACATTTTATTACTTTGCATGAAAAGTAGATCCTAAAAGATAAGTAGTAATTACTTATTTAACCCACTTGTTACGTGAAAAATATTCACTTTTACTACTTCTCTGTGCATTAATTTATTATACGTAACTTTTGATATTTTGACATGTATTCAAAGGAAAAATTGTAACAAGAAGGTTAAAAAATAAGTAAATGTGCAGAAACATACCAACCTATAAACGTGCTTAAATTCTTTTAGTTCGTGGTTTTACAAGTAATTTTTATTTTTGGCTTCTTATTGAAAACGCACCCGTCAAAAATTTGTGATTTTACTTTGTGGATTCATAAAGTGTATAGTAATGGTATTTTAGTGTTTGTACGTATTAAATCATTTAGATATTGATACCATAACCACAAGTTATCAACAATAATTTCACAGTAATTATTCATATTGCAAATAACTATTTATCCCTGTGTTATTATCACTTAAATATAATTAGAGAATCGGACTTGATAAATATCTAGATCTTCGCAGAATTAAGCTTGGTTAAACGAGTATTGTTGTTTTTTTTATATATTTAATAAGGTAGTTCTTATAAATAATAAAAACTCATAAGACAATAAGTCACTAATTCATACTATCTAGTGATTGGTTATCGAGAATTATATAGAAATAAAACAAAAGAAGATGAAGTTAATTTAATAGTTATATACTAATGTTGTGGTTTTTGTGTGCGAGTTCCAGACAATGCCCGGTGATAAGGAAAGTTCACTTCGGCGGTTGGCGACGCCTTCTCCTGGGCACCGTGATGAGACGGGAAGGCGCAGCCGCAGCCGCAGCCGCCGTGATGCCTGGAGTCGGAGTAGTCGCGGCGAACGGGACTGCAGTCGCAGCCAGAGCTTCCGTGATCGGGAGAAGGAATTGAAGCTGCAGCAGGAACGGGTTCGTAGACTAGAGCGTGAGCTTGAGAGAGAGAGGAGCGTGCGACAGTCGCGTCAGCGCTCGCGTCGGTATTCGCCACGACCTTCACGGCAGCTCTCCCCGGAGCCTGACCGGCTGCGAACTGAGATACCTCAAGATTCTTCCGCACGTCGAAGTCTACATCGACGTAACGATAACAACGATAGATGTTCACGTTCTCGATCACGTGTTGATGCGCGACGTGACGACCCGCGAGTTACACAATCACTACGCGATAATACCCCTTCTTTCACAGCCGGTGATGTAGCCGATATTATAAATTCATTGAAACATTACAAACCTCAGCCGTCACCAGCGAATACTCCCGTTCTAAATACCAATCAAACAAACAATAAAAACATCTTGCCAGACTTTGATCCTTCGTCGAAGAACCAAAGGGTAGATATATGGCTTAAGAAGGTAAACGAGAGTGCTGCTGTTTACGGCTGGGATGAAAGAACCACTGTGTATTTTGCTATGCAAAAGCTCCAGGGGTTGGCCAAAGTCTGGTACGAGGGATTAAATTCTATATTATTTAGCTGGTCTGAATGGCAAACCAAATTACTTAACGCATTCCCTTGTGAACAGAACTATGGCCAGGCCCTGGAAGACATGTTAAAGAGAAAAAGCGGATATAACGAACCTATCTATCTATCTATCATGGCGAGCTGATTTTCCGCATTTAGCCTCCAAGGTGGGCCATTATGCGTGAAATACCTATGGGGTGACTAGCTATTAAGCCACCCAAGCTCACGCCAGAAAGCCAGTAGACGACCTAGGTTGCTCATGACTTCCCGGAGGGACCCCGGAGATCCGAGGATTTTTGATCGTATTGTCTCCACACCTTTGCAATGTAACAAGACATGGGAAGCTGTTTCATCTTCCTCCATGCAACTTCTGCAAAGAGGAGTGGTGGAGATTTTCATGCGATATAGGTGTTTATTTAACCGGCAGTGGCCTGTTATGGTACTTATCACGACACGTAAGTTTGCTCTGTCCAAGCATAATAATTTGCGTGTTAGTTTAGTATTAATTAGTGGTACAAAAGCTTTTGTTTGTTTGCACTCGGCACTGTTACTCCAGAGATTGGTGTGGCATTCTGTCGTTCGGGAACGCAACCAAGAGCGAATTTGGTTGAAAGGGATCGGTACTATCGGCTCTGGGCCTATTGGTGCAGTGTCAGATCCCTTTCGTGCAAGTTCATCAGCAGCGTCGTTCCCCAGCGACCCGCTGTGCCCTTTTATCCACTGGAGGGTTATGGTATTGTTTTGTGAGGCAAGCGATTCTAGAGCTGAGTGACACTCTAGTACTAGCCCCGAAGTTATAGTTTTGCTAGACAAAGCTAGCAGAACTGCAGCACTATCAGATAGGATACGAATACGTTGATTCGTAACCTTTCTAGATTTGACTGCGTTAGCGGCCCGTGTAATAGCAACACATTCAGCCTGAAAGATTGTGTTGTATTTGCTTAGTGCCAGTGAAAAATGAATGTTTAGGTCATCGGAGTGGACACCAGCACCCGTACCTGACGTTTTTTTGGATCCATCAGTGTAAATTCTCAGTTCATATATACTGGACTGATCTCTTGGTTCTTCATGCAATTGAATGTTATAGTGCCTTTTAAATATATGGATAAGCGGTATTCGATCACCAATGGCTGCCATCATTGGTTGATGTTTTATGGCTTCCAACATAATGGATGTGTGTGACGCTGTTGAGTTATTTGCCCAGAGGCCAGCTGCTCTTAGTCTAAAAGCGGCGGCAGCTGCTTCCTGTTTCACCACGAGATGTAATGGTGGAAGGTCGAGAAGTACCTCAAGTGCGGCCGTGGGTGTTGATTTCATGCATCCTGTGATGGCTACACATGCAAGCCTTTGTAGCTTTTGCAGCTTGTTTTTTACTGAGCTAAGTTCTGTTCTGGGCCACCAGACTACAGAACCGTAAGTTATGGTAGGTCGTATGACAGCTTTGTACAGCCATAATGTTAATTTTGGTTTAAGGCCCCAGGTTTTTCCTAACATTCGCTTACACTGCCAGAAAGCGATCGTAGCCTGTTTAATTTTGTTATCGAGATGTTTATTCCAGTTCAACTTGTTATCTAGCGTTATGCCAAGATATTTCACTTCGGTT
The DNA here is from genome assembly GCF_932276165.1 of Plutella xylostella. Lineage (NCBI taxonomy): Eukaryota > Metazoa > Arthropoda > Insecta > Lepidoptera > Plutellidae > Plutella > Plutella xylostella. The sequence continues at coordinate 5,539,018 of NC_064000.1, read as the reverse complement.
GAAAGTGTTAGTTGAGTACCAAATAATGTAGGCAAGCTCATGTTATTGAGTTTTCTCTTGTTAGTAAATAGGACTAATTCTGTTTTACTGGGATTGACTTTTAGTCGATACTCCCTGCACCATTGCTCGACAATCTTCATTGCGGCCTGCATAACGCTACAATGGAGGTTCTCGAATTTCCCACTAATGAGGATGGTGAGGTCATCTGCATAGCCGACTGTATAGAAGCCGCTGCTGTTGAGTTGTCTAAGCAGGTCGTCAACTACCAGATTCCACAGTAGAGGTGAAAGGACCCCGCCTTGAGGGCAGCCTTTAGCTACAATGCATCTGGTTGTCCCATTTAGGTTGAGTTGTACTGCTCTTAACTTTAACATATTATTTATCCAACCCCGTAGAGTTGGATTAACATTATATTTGGTTAAGGCAATGTTGATACTATCGAAGTTTGTTTTATCAAAGGCCCCTTCTATGTCTATAAAGGCACCTAGTGTTGATTCTTTGTTTGTTAGCGCACACTCAATTTTGTTCACTACGCTATGGAGTGCTGTTTCGGTCGATTTGCCAGCGATATAGGCATGTTGGCTGTTATGTAATGGTTTTCGTTTGAGATTATTATCTCGTATGTGTCTGTCACAAAGTCTTTCTAGGGTCTTTAGTAGAAACGACGTTAAACTAATAGGTCTGTAGGACTTTGGATCCGTGTAGTCACTTTTTCCTGATTTAGGAATAAAGGTTGCTTTCACCTCTCTCCACTGTTTAGGAATGTAGTTATGTGCTAAGCAAGCCTTAAAAATATTCGCTAAGCTTTGCACGATAACCTGTTGTCCCCACACTAGGAGCGCGGGGAATATACCATCCAAACCAGCTGATTTAAAAGGTAGAAAGCTGTTTATGGCCCATTCAATTTTTTCAACGGTTACTAATTCTTGGGCGGTTATCCAATCAGATATTGACGGGTTCGAGTGCTCGCTATTATCCCAGGTCAGATCATCAACGAGGCGGCAGTCTGGGAAATGCGTTTCAAGGAGTACTTGGCACGTTTCTTTATCGTTGTTAGTATAGGTTTTATCGGCTTTTTTTAGGCAGCCAAGGTTTTTATTTTGACCGCAGTCTAAGATTTTTCGGACTCTAGCTGCTTCGTTGTTGGATTCAATGTTTTCGCAGAATCGACGCCATGAGTCTCCTTGGCGGATTCTTATTCGTTTTTTGTAATGTTTTTGAGCTTCTTTATATAGCTCCCAGTCAGCATAGTGTCTAGTGTTTTTGGCCCTATTAAACAGCTTCCTAATCTTACGTCTCAGTCTCTCAAGCTCCGGTCCCCACCAGTGGGAGGTTCTGGGCCGAGTAGGCGGAGACGCAAGTGGACATGCTTGTTCATAAGATGTTGTTATACATGTTGTTAGTGACAAAACATTGGTTTCTATAGCCGCGGTGGATTGCGACATGTCTTTAAAGTTTATAGTTTGAAAGTTTTGTGTTAGTGCTTGAACGTATTTAGTTCGGTCAGTCTTCCGCGGGTTACGGCGCGGTTTGACTTGCGGTGGTTTCGCTTGAAGTTTAAAACATATTCTTCTATGATCGGCACAGGATGGTTCGTTTGATACATGCCAGTCCGAAATTAGGTCCGTGACGCCAGTAGTAGCAAAAGTGACGTCAACAATTGTTTGGTAACGCGATGAAACGAACGTCGGTTCAGAGCCTATATTAAGAATGTTAAGGTTTGTTGAAAATAAGTAAGTTACCAGGTTTTCGCCCCTTCTGTTGGGAGTTTCACTGCCCCAGAGCGGATGGTGCGCGTTGGTATCCGCAGCGATGATCAGCTCTAGGGAGTTGGACTCGCAGTGATGCACCAGGTCCGCCAACTCACCGGGTGGAGGATCTCCATCGCCAGGCATGTAGGCGGACGCTAGTACAATTGAACTACAGTTACCCACCAAGTTCTGAACTAACACAGCTGTTAAATCTTTCGTGCAGAACTGGGTGAGTTGTACCGCGTCCACAGAACGGGGCATGTAAATACACGTGCGTGGGTTAAGAATAGAGGTGTTTAAAAACAACTTACCCCCAATGTTGCTGAGACCGCAGATACGGCTTCCCCTGATCCACGGCTCCTGGATCAGGGCGATGGTCCCGGTGTTGACCTCCAGCTGCCTGCGTAGGGTAGCCGCCGCAATCTGCTTGTGCTGGAGGTTGGTTTGAATGACGGAGAGGTTACTGAGGCGAGCGGAGAACATCACTGTCCACCGACTCCGCATCAGCATCCGATTCTTCGTCATGACCGCCACCGTCGATCCAGGACGATAGAGCCGCGGGGGTCGCAGCAGGCATCGTCTCGTTGGAGGTGCTCGGCAGGGTCGTTGGTGCCTCGACTGGTGCAGCACTCACAGGCGTGGGGCTGGAGGTGCACAGCGGTGCTGTTGGTAGCGGGTCCTCACTTTCTTCGGGAGGCTGGCTGCCCAGAACGCCGTTGTTGAAGAACCGGATGTAGATGTTGCCCACTGCAAACGTCATCTGCCGTCCGAGCTCCATGATTCTTGGCACCTCCGATCTGGGGATGCCGAGGTTGAGGAAGGAGTCCTTGCCATTGTGGATCTAACGAACCTATTGAACTGTACTTCTATGAGAAGTTAGCTCTCGTGAACCAATGTGACATGGACGGCAAGCGAGCAGTGGATTGCATCATACATGGGCTAAGCGATAAAACTATTAAGACGAGTGCGCTATCTTTGAGATGCACGAACCCTGAACAGTTATTACAATTTCTAATGAGCAATAAGAAAACTAATTCTTTTGTAGAGTGTAATATGAGACAGAAAAATCACACTAATGATAGCCAATCTAGTAGTTCAGATAGTCGTCCTCCGCCGAACAAGACTGAAAGGTCGCAGTTCACTTTCTCGTGCTTCAATTGCAAGGAACGCGGTCACCCTTTCTTTAAGTGCCCGAAACCTCTCATTAAGTGCACTCAGTGTTATAAATTTGGTCACACTGCTGACAAGTGCAATTCCAAACCATCTCAGGAAAACAAAGGGGGCAAATCCTAAAAAAAAAAAAAAAACAGTAAATGATGATGGGCACAAATATATGGAAGCTGGGAATACGTTGAAAAGGTATTTTTTTGCAGAATATGAATAACGGAAGCGCTAGTCTTGATTTACTGTCCAATTAGAATAATCGTACCTTGAAAGTTTTTATATTTTATGTCTGCAATTTTAATGTTTTTGTTAGTTTTTCACATTCATTTTAAATTTTTATAACAAAATGATCATCATTCATATAATATTATATTTGTTTATTATCTCAGTAAAAAAATAATACGTATTTACGTGTATTACGCCCTAACTGTCATCAGGAGAGAGAGTGCAATGCCATAGAAAAATACTTCCTTCCGACGAATATATTTCAAAATGGACAACTTATACGGATTTGTCGTCATAATACTTTTTGCTCACTTGAAGAGAGCTATCCAACGATGTGTGTCTCATCTTTATTGGACATAGGTCCCAAAACGCCCATTGTAATTTCCACGTCTACGCCGAATTCCACAGTCCAGGGTTTCATAGACTTAGTTCACACTGTAGGGTTGCTGCTATTCCCGGTCTGACTAGTTAAAGAAATAAACGTAAAACCACTGTCGCTGCCGACAGAATGTTTTCATGGGTTCACGGGGCGGCTCTAGAAGTTAATAATGATAACGAATCTGATGATGTTAGTATTGAATATGCAAACCTTAAAATAGTGTATATATCACTATGTATTTTATTTATAATGTGGGATACTGTGAAACGATGTTTTATTTTCTTTTTGTTGATTGTTAAAGTGTACTAAGGAAAATAATTTTGGTTTTGTTTGTTTTACCTAATTAGTTACGAACTGTAAGATTTTGTTCGAAATGTTTAAGGTGTATAAGGTTACTTACTTCCTGTTATATGACATATGAATCCAAATGAAGACTTAATTAATAATGAATTGAGTCTCAATTATGATATCTTGAATTATGCGAGAAATGAATGGTTCGCTATTTTAGATTGTCTGTGAGAAATGAAGGGTTCACATGACAATCATTTTCCAGTTAGATATCATGACCTTACGATAAATGAATGATTCGTTTTGGTCATGTAAAATGTGAGAAATGAATGGTTCGCTATTTCAGATTGATTGTCTGTGAGAAATGAAGGGTTCACATGACAATCATTTTCCAGTTAGATATCATGACCTTGCGATAAATGAATGATTCGTCTTGGTCATGTAAAATGTGAGAAATGAAGGGTTCACATTTTATTTATATTCTCGCGAGAAATGAAGGGTTCGCGAGGATATATCTTATATTATTATATTATAATACAAAAAGTGTTCTGATGTTAAAGTAATATAAATTACCTAACTAAAACTAAAATAACACTTTAAATTAAAAACAAAATTTCTAACTTACAACTAAGTATATAAACAAAAACATAACTAATTAAATGATGATTGTATTACATATTTGGTTATTTTGAAATAATATGATAATTATGTTAGTAAGATTGATGTAATTTGTCTTAATAGAAGTAAGTAGTTTAAATATCTTTGTACCCGACTGCGTCACGAATTTTTCACCGAATGTAAGGCACGAAACCCGTGTATGAGGACATACACGAGGTCAGGATGGTCGAATGTAAGGCACGAAATTAATTCAGTATTAATCTAATGTCATGATTCTAGAATATCATTTGACTAACTCTGCTGCGTAAGCGGATGAGGCAGTCCGAATCGTTGATTCGTTCATTCGTTCAAACTGGATCATTCGTTCACTTGGTGGGGGAACAATTCGTGACAGGCAGTTGGTCTTGCGCCAGCTAAGAGAGTGGTCGACTACGGTGTGTAGCAAAATAATTATTGTCATATTTTGTAATATTATTAAGTGTAGACAGTGTGGTGTAGCACAATAAAAGGTGTATCATACTTAACCCAGGAGTTTTACTACAATTGCAGTGCTTTTCCGTTTAAGAGTATTCTGGTATAATATTGTCACTCGAAGTTTTTCATTGCGAGTGTATTATTTTTAACAAATTAAAATTCTATTCCATGTTTATACTAACTAATATTATAAATTTACAAACATAATGGCACACTCCTTCTGTGTTAATCCAAGTCTGTATATGAACGTCCAAAACGAAAAATACGGTAATGGATTTAAGTACACCTTTTTTCGAAATTATTAACTAATTTTCTTGCTATGCTTATGTTATTTTACATCCTGGACGATGTTTAGTGCTTACTTACCTTAGCCGTACTTACCCTGATGAAACCTGCACATCCAGATCAAACACATCTAGATGTGTGAACCCTCTAACCCGTGTAGACCGGCATGGTGGAAAAATAGTCCAAGCTTAGGAAGGGAGTTTGGTGTTATGCACAAAGGTTCCTAAAGAGAGAGCCAGGCGCAGGTACTTACATCCCCACGGAGAATAGAATGGAACATGAACTCATAGGTATTCAAAATACCTACTTATTTTCAGTCTGCCACTTCCTTTAACTTTGACCTACTATCAGCTTAATAACCTCTTGAGTTTACAGCATACGACCACACTAACGTCCATTTAGACATTTCATAAGTGTACATTCACGAAGAAAGATCAAAGCGCGACCCCAGGAAGCCAAAAGTGTGAATTGTCGATTTAAGAGAGTACAAGCGCATTGAAAAGTCCTTGCACAAACGGCTGCCAGTAAACTTAACGTGTAAATGGATGAGGAAGAGGGACAATAAGCCTTTGGGTTTGTCTGAAATGGGACTTAGATTTGGACGAAGCCTGATTCAAATAAACTTAGCATAGACTAATATTAGTGTATTACGAGTAGTCTATGAATTTACGAATTTAGGTATGCTGCAATGGCGTGGCGTTACGAAGATCCTTTTAGTCTGTAGATAAAACGCCAAAAAATACTTGGAATGGCTGACTCTAGCCTAGACCAAAACGATGATAGGTAGGCTACCGAATACTTACCCCCTTGTTCATAGAACATTTTAGCTATTGAACAGTTTTGTCCCTAATTGTTCTTTGACAGAGAGGGACAAACCGACCCTCTGCTTCAGATAATACCTAAAATACATTGAGTATATGAAAAGCCCAACTGTATACAATTTAAAGAAGAGCAAACACTAAACATGTTGAATGAAAAGAGAGAAATGATTGATACCGGGGTTAGTACTTACTTAGCTCAGTGCCTTTGTTGCGAGTTGCTTTTTTACATTATTTTCTCGATACTGCAACATTACAAGGTTTTCATTCAACATCTTTCATTGAGTTCCCCTCCCATATTCTAGTGAAGTATAATTACTTACTATACATAATGTTATGATCATCAATATATCGTCAGAGTTACTCCTGCCCATTCTACTGGACTTTGACCTTCCTCATCCAGCCACTACCGGCTAACCGGAGAGTAGTTTGTTAAAATTGAAGTTCATTAGAAAATTTTAAATTTAAGTATACGATGAATAAAAACATTTGACTTTTACTTTGACTAACTGTCTGGTGGAGGGCGTCCCACACTACGATTGCCTGATCGTGCTTCCAGTGGTCTTCGGTTTTTAGGCAGATATTATGTGAGCAGTTATGTCTGTAAGCTTAGCTCTCTTATGAATGAAGGCTTTATTGGATATATTTGTTTTGTATCTCTAGGGTCCAACAAAGAGTTGTGAACTCGTCGAAATAGTTGGAAATTATAGCTGAGGTATTTATTTGATGGTATTTGAGTAAAATAACTAACTTTTATACTGTTTTTTGTCATTTGTTTTTAAATATGCATAGGTATGCTATACATGCATGCAAAGAATCCTGTAAGGGTCTCATCTATGCATTGCATTACTGCATTAGTAAATCTGCTTATATCAATAAATCATAAAAAGATAAAAAACCAAAATTAATAAAACAGCAATAAATTACCATGCATCGAGATAAACACTAATAACCCACGTAGCAAATCCTCAGAATGTCCCAGCGGATTTGAATATTAAACGGCAATAAATAACAAATAAAGTGTTAATTATTATGACTGTATTAATACAACAGCGGTAAGAGCGGCGCCGGGCAAGACATGACCGGTAAGATTGCTTTGTTATTTTATCAGGAAAGTTTAATTATGGTGAACGGTGACGACCGAATGGCGTAGTGGTTAGTGACCCTGACTACTGAGCCGATGGTCCCGGGTTCGATTCCCGGCTGGGGCAGATATTTGTTTAAACACAGATATTTGTTCTCGGGTCTTGGATGTGCCCGTAAAATGGCAATAGGCCCGCCCCCTATTACATTGGGACTAACATAACGCTCTGGCGAAAAGTGGGTGCAGCAATGCACCTCTGCCTACCCCGCAAGGGAGTACATTAGTACAAGGCGTGAGTGCGTGTGTTTTTTTTTTAAGTTTAATTACGGTGAATTGCACTCTGCCTAAACTCATGTGAAGTCACGTGCAATGAAACAGTTCCACTTTTAAAATGGCGACACCAAATGGCCCCAATTATTTGATTTAAAATTGGAATACAATATATTTTCGATTTTAGTTGATAACATACTAGAATAAGACCTATGTAACTATAGTTTAAGAATGATTTGTATTGTGTACTGTTTGTATTCCTTTACCAATAAATAAATAAAAATACTAATGCTCTGTTAAATGTACTTCAAGTCACTCCAACTTTTAATTCGTTCGTTCATTGCTCGTGAGTGTGTGTGTTTAATTTTGTTATGTAGCTTACCAATTACACATGATATGTATAAAGAAAGTGTTGTGGAGGCTCATTTCAAAGATCCAAAGATTTTATTATGATCAGATAATGATGATGATATCAGGTGATCAACCTATATAGGCATATGCCCTGCCTAATCATTATTATGAATTTGCAACCTAACTAAGAATCATAATTGTATTTACATAGAAACACAAATTGCAGGTCCCACCCGGGGGTCAAACTCGGAACCTCTGGATGTGAAGCAGATCTTTTACCTCTAGACTGCAGTCAAAATGTTCCAAATTATAGGAGGTTACTAGCCTGGATTCCATAGACTACACAAAGAAGCTCCCATCCCTTATTCCAAGGCCCAAACATTTACCAGCCAGCACGTAGGTACTTACCTGCACAATCACACACTGCATTTGAATTCCGAATAAATCGGAGTGCAAACTTTTTCTCCGCGGCGTCAATTCATCAATACCGGCCGGCACACGGCAGGGGCGGTTCCTCGCGGCCCGCGCCATAATTACAGGCCCTATGCGCCGCGGGCCCATATGGGCGCCCCTGCCCTCTAGCGAGCAAATTATTTAGTGATTTTAATTTTATTTGGACTTATACCTTGACTGAAGCACAGCGCTGCAACCACTCAGTATGTATTCTCTCCTTCACTTGTAAACTACAGACTGTAGCTGTTGAACTGTACCACAGAAATGCGGTTGGTGTATATGTGTGAGTAGATTGCGTAGATTGCGAGTTTCGTCACTGCGTGTGGTATGACTGTGCATCAACTCTTGCGCATGGGCGTTAGTAATGATTGAGTTGTTTTTTTGCGAGTGCCATTCGGTCTTGTGTATGTTATTTTGTTATGTCATTAGTGGTTATTAAAATGTTTTATGGCGTTAGGAAGGGTGTTTTGTGCATATTTAATATGATTACTTCTTTCTGGCCTCTTGATCAATAAATACATTAAGTATCAATGTAATATTGTGATCGTAATAAAATAAGCCTGTCTAAATATTGATACCTGTATTTGGAGGTACTTCCTTCTCCTATGTTGATTACTGTGTTAAGATTGCGGTTGATAAGGAATTTTGGAATACAAAATAGATTAGAATCAGTTTTAGACACTGATTTGTTAGATAAACTTTAGAATAGGGTCAAAACTATGTAGGTACATACCTAAGTAGTTATTAGAAATGATCTACTTCCTATGCTCTCTCAATTTTTTATGATATTTCTTTTATGGATTAGAAAAAGTTACTATAAAACATTAAACGCAGTGGTTCTGAATATAAATTTTATTGCTTCATATAAATTTTCTTACAATTAAATAGAACAGTTTCTGCGCAGTGCGAGTGTTTGAAAATTAATGCCTAAAATATTTTTATTAGCTAAAAAATTGCAACATAACTAAACATATAAGTTTTATGAGTAAACTATGAGATAACATTATTATAATGATTTTACGTTATATACAAATGATCTTTTAATTTCTAAAGTAATTACTTTTTATAAAAATACGACTTATTCTATTATCTACAAGGCTTAATGGAAGAACTGATATTAAGATTATAATCATATTAACATATTTTTTTTGTATTTTGTATTCTACGAAATATACAGAAACTAGTTACAAATAAATAATCTTTTACACAATAGGAATCGATAGAGAAATTCACAATAAGTACCTAAACACCTATATGATGTGCATTTTGGATAATAAAGTATACACATATTTACCCCCATTACTAACAATGTATAAAACAACTTCTTTATTTTCTTTATTGTCACTGATTTGCTGAAATTTACGAGCATAATATGAAAAGGACAAATATTTGAAATTTAATTAAACTACTCACACGTACCTTATAACTGTATTATTAGTAAGGGGGTTTTCATCAAAGGACCCTTCACATAGCACCAATTGCGATTTATGTAATGCCAGCCTTATTTACAACAACTTTTGCCTATATTTATTTACTAACCATACACTTAATAAACATTCCTATTTATTTTGGAATATGAAGTCAAAACGTGAATCGTTTGAAGTCGCAATCTTTACATCTTCACGAATTTAGGCAAGGATTTAGTTGAGCTGGCATATTCAGTAGTTATATTCGAGACGTATGCATATAAAGCGGGTCTTTACATATACACCCTACCATTTAAGTACATAACAGAGGCATCTACTTACAACTTTATTCATCGACCAAAGATCGTCCTTTGGTCTAAAGATTTTAATCGACCAAAGATCATAATCTTTGGTCTAAAGATTTTATTCATTTATTGCGAGATACGAAGTTAGGACTTGGAATAAGCGATCAGTCAGTCCCTTGCAGTCAGTTGCTGTAGCAGGTCTGCCTCACTCCCGCCAGGATGACGCTGAACTCGTCCTCGGGGCGCGCCTCGGCGCCGGGGGCGGGGGGCAGGTAGGCGGGCGCGGGGGGCGCTGCGATCACAGACGCGTATGGAGACCCGTACATGCGTTCTGAGCAGTACTCCGGGGCCGGGCCCGGGGGCTGCTCGCCGCAGTACAACGGCCTGTACTGCTGCTGCTGCTGTTGTTGCTGTTGCTGCTGCTGTTGTTGCTGTTGTTGTTGCTGTTCGTATCTGTATTGTTGTTGTTGCTGCTGCTGCTCGATCTCAGACGGCGTGGCGTTGTAGTCGAGGTACTTGTCGAACTCCCTGGCGTCCACGTCGGACTCGGGCGAGGCGGCGCGCAGCTCGCGCTGCAGGTAGCCCTCTTCGCGCGGCTCCTCGTAGTACCCGCCCTCGTACTCCGCCTTGGGCTGCGGCTGGTACTGGTACTCCTCCGTCTTGTACATCGGCTCGTACTGCTCGTACGGGTGGTACTGCGCGTAGTCCGGCAGCTGCGAGGGCGCGGAGGAGACGCGCGGGGCCGCGGCACCCAGCGCCTGCTGGTCCTGTGACGTTGCCACGGGCGGGAAGAACGTGCCCGTCACCAGCGGCGGCTGCTCCGCCAGCGTGCGCTGCGTGCACATCACGTACATGCCGTTGGCCATGCCCATGGCGGCCACGGGCGCGGGCGAGTACGACCCCGGCGCGCGGTACGACTTGTACGGGCTGTACTCGGACATGGACGAGTTGATGGCTCTCCGCCGCTCCTCGTTGTACTGGAAGTTCTCCTTCTCGTTCTCGACGGGCGAGGCGTCGGGCGTGGGCAGCGGCGCTTCGGCGGGCGCGCTCTTGCGGCCGGGCTCGGGCGAGCGCGCGGGCGAGGACTCCGGCGTCTGCGCCTGGTTGAAGGGCTGGTTGGTCTGGTAGTCGGCGGCCAGCGGGGAGGTGCGGTAGGGGGAGAAGCCAGCGGCGGGGTTGTGCTGGAAGCGGTCGGGCGAGTCCGTGCTGTAGGGCGAGCCAAGCGGCGGCGGCGGCGCGGACGCGGGCGCGGCGGGCTGGCTGGGCCGCGCCTTGTTCTGCTTGCGGCGCCGCGGCCGGTACTTGTAGTTGGGATGCTCCGTCATGTGGATGACTCGCAGCCGCTCCGCCTCCTCCACGAACGGCCGCCGGTCCTGCGGCGTCAGCGACCGCCACTTCTTGCCTGCAATGAAGAAAAATGCATGTTCATATCCGTGTTTAACATCTCGGTAACCCGATAGGTAATTTAGTAATGCCGAGATAATATTCGAATGCGACGTTAAATATTTCTCTACGCGTAAAGAAACAAATAAAGCCTGTCACATAGTCAGGCTAAATAATCACGATAGCGTTTTATCAAATACCTTTAAAACAGCTCCTATGAGCGGCTCATAAATAACAGTGAGCGGGCAAATGTTTTTATCCGGCGAAAGGGGTTTTAGCCTGTATTGTGAGAGTGGTTGGGTCGGATATGTGTTGTTGGGTAAAGTGTGAGGTTCAGGGGGAAATTATCGAGAAGTCCGAGCAATCTTTGAGGATATTTATCAAGGCGACACGGGCAGCTACCGGCAAAACAAACAACTTCACTTTAGTGATGAGAACTGTCGATAACGGGGTATAAATATTGTCGATGAATTTATTTTATGAAGATTATTATTACGAGTATAATATTTTTGCTGTACAGTTTGAGCTTTAACACTTTTAACGGTTAATGAATGTTTGAAGGAAGGAATTCAGGTTCTGGCTGTAAATAAGTCAGTATTTACAATATTAGTATGCATGTAGGGCAGAAGTTGATTGAAATACAACTGAAAGTGTGCCAATTATCCGGTAACCTATTAAAAACAATTGAAGGACTTGAACTACTTTACTTATGTTCCTTTACAATAAATTAATTTTCACTTGTTTACAATAATATCTGTTTGCACATAGGAACTATAAACTTTTAATAATAAATATCCATAACCCACCACCATCTACATAAATACCTATGTACAATACAATACAATACAATACAATAACCTTTATTTGCACACCATAAAAAACTTAAATGTAACTTAAATAACAGAGATGCACAAATGGCGGTCTTATCGCTAAAAGCGATCTCTTCCAGACAACCGTTGTAAGAAAAGAACTAAACATAGAAAAGGGCATTTACAAGGTGTATTTACAAATAATATTTTAAAAAGAAAAATACATATCCAAATAACATTGATACTTACTAACTATTATTAATTAAATACTCATATAAATACATACAATAAATACATAAATAAATAAATATATAATATATATATATATATTATATACATATATAGTATGGATAAATATACAATATACCTATATCAGCTCAAAGTACGCTTAATACAACAAAAAATATATTAGATAAATAGAATTTAACATATCCTATCCTATGTATTTAAAATCTATAGTATAATTTATTCATTCAAAAAAATGTGATAGCCACTCATTCTAATAAAACATGGGATTTGAAAGATCCCAATCGTGTATGTAACAACATGGCCACTGAGAAAAAAAAACAACGAAATAATTGGCGGGAATCAGGTATCATCTCCTGTCAGTTTGACGGATGTCAAACGTCATTTTGACAAATAGCCCCGAGTGGCTTCCTGTAGTGAACTGACTTTGTCCATTAGAGTAGGGTTGGCTTAGCTTACCAGTATCCGTTTTTTGTCATCGGTAATTATAATGAATGATCAGGTAGGAGTTTTGTTAGCATTATTAATTTGTGTTGATTGGTATTTTATGTTGCAACCATAAAATTTATTTTTGAATAATTTTGGTTTAGATTTATTATTTACTAGCCAACTGAATTTTAAGTTGTTGTGTCTTGTGTTTTAATAAGTTTACGATTATGAAAAAAAAACATTTAGCTGAACACTTAGGTACTCAGGTATGTCACTAATTGGAAAATATTATGTGTTCGTGTTAACGAAGTATATTTTACACATCTATCTATTTTATTAGCTGTAGTACACTTATGAGCAATGAAAAAGTTCCACTTACAAAACGTCGACACCAAATTTAATTAATATGACTAAAATTTTTTAAGACATTTAACTAAGAATTTGATCAAAATATTTTTGTTTTTAGTTGGTAATATTCTGATGCGCTGTTAAATGTACATAAACATTGCAGACGGCATCATTAAGCTAGCCTTTTGCTATTTTCACTCGAACTTTTTCAATACTCGCCGGTGTATTAACTGGGTGGCCATCAGATTCTTCAAAGGATCTGTCTTTAACTCTCAAGTAAACATCAAAGATTACAAATCACCACCCATTTATAAATGCTTCGTTGCGCCGATTAGAAGTGATATTTTTTCAGCAAAGATATTGCGATAGCTATACACAGGTGTTCTCAGAACAATCACAAGCTGCCTTTATGATATCTTTTTAATAAATGACGAGTCATTTACCCGGGCTTAGGGTGTGTGATATGGTTCTCGTTCACTGATTTCGAGAATGACACGTATCAATCAAAATCACTGGGTGGCTTTTGAGGTGACATTTTTTTCGGTTCTCCGTAAGTGATCAGTTAGAATCTTTGTCAGGTTTATTTTTGTATATTATTCTTTAAATTATAAGCCGATCTGTAAGCATCTTATCGGGTTCAGGACAAAGTATTTTTTGTACTTATTATTTTAGTGAAAACTTGAGAGATTCTAAATTAGATATAGAAGTAATTTTAACAAAGCTGAAAATAAATTGTACCTGTGCAAATAAAACTGCAGATAATAGTCAGATATTATCACTAATTACTAAGGACCCCGAAATTCCTAATGTTTAGAGAATTTGGGGAAAAATATCCCACTTTGAGTTTAGTGTCGTATTTCACCGCTAGATGGCGACCGATCGACTTTTTGCGACGGATGTTCAGACGCGCACGCGCTGCATTCTAAATTTGAAATTCCAGCGGCGCCGCTCTACCCCATGTTCCTTCATATAGCCCCCTCTCGTTCTCACTAAATATTTTTTGCGTTTTCGATTCCGAATGCGTGGCCATTTTTGTCGGTTTTTTATGTTTGTCAGAAGAGGCTTTTTATCATAGTCAGTGGCGAAACCTTGAGCGGTGGCTGACCGGCTTTTGTTTTTACGATTTTTGAATTTTTTGGTCTTATATTTGGTTTGTCCACCTTGTGGTGACTTCGGTATCGGTATATTCTCTGCCGAAGTTAGAAACCTTTCACGAACCTTTATATTACCTAGATTATCTTTTCAAATTCAGCATTGTACACTTATGTTTCATGGCAATTTAAGAACAAAATAAGGCGGCAAATAACTTGAATAACTAATAAAACTAGCATATTACTGAAAGCATTCCAAATACTCTTTCACAAAACAAATCACTTTGAACACAATAGACTAAAATAAGGCCGAAGAATCTAAGAATGCATTTGTTATTAAAAAAAAAACAAATACAGAGGCTATGAAATAGAAGTGATGTAAGCATCAGTATGCAAGTACTCAAATTCCAGAAACACTTACGCAGCTTAGAAACATGACAGAAAGCGGCAAAATGAAAGGCATAATACAGCCTCCTCGTAACAGTAAAAAAGTTTTATTTTACTTTATTATACGACGTCGTATTGGTCGCCACCAGCATGGAGTTGAAGTTGAAAAACTACGAAATTCTTGTGTACAAAGTTTGAGTCACAATGTTTGAAGTCTGAAGTTTCCCTGAAGTGTACTAGTTGTAGTTTAGTTGTGGTAGTAAAAGTTGAAAGTTATTTTTTCTTGCGTGTCTTAGCAATTAAATCGATAGACCTAAAAATTTATGTCATAAAATTGCTAGAGGCAATTGGGAACGAGTTAAAATAGCAAATTATACTTCTAGGCTAGCTGAAAAGGCGTCGCTCTTATCTAGGTATTACATAAATGAAAATTGTTAAGTACATCCATATGGTTTTGCCGTGAGGTTTTTTTCCTGTCGTATGACTTTGCCTGCATTTTAAACCTTCACAGGACTACCTCATATGGATCAGAACGAAAATTACCCAAATCGGTCAAAACATTATATTCTCTCTAGATACAAGACCCACATAGAAATTGCGTTTTTGCGTACATTAAAAAAAACACTAACTACTACGGCTTATCCCTTAAAAACATTACATACATTTCCAACAACGCAGTGTAATTTCGTACGCAATAACTGCTATAGTAAAACCAGTTGTAAACATGTACAGTGGCCGCTGGGCATTTGGGCACAATTGTTACCAGCTGAGGCCTACGACCAACCAGTGCCTTAGCACCGCCCTGAGGAGGATCTATTTTACTCAAGTAATGGTTAAGGCAGACCTTGGAATAACTCTAGAGTTGAGTAAACCCTAGAAGTAGGTACAGAATGAGCTGCTGAAAAATTAATTGTTTTCTGTAGGTACTACTATGGAACCCAAATAAAAACAAAGTTCATGTCAAAAATGTATACATAATAAATGTAGTCTGAATTACGGATGGTACCGTCCTTGTATTTTACACTATAGTAGTCGAAATATAATAGGCCCGTTTGGACAGCTACACAAATTTGCTATTTACTCTTGATTTACTTGATGAAATACATAAAAAGACACATAATCTGGCTTATTTTTTAACGCCTGAAAGTAAAAAGAACTTTTGAAGCACCAAAAGTTACTTATTGTTTAGATTTTTTATGATTTAGATTTGACACCAGCCGTCATCCTATACATTTTTAGCTGTCCAAACGGGCCTATTATATTTCGACGACTATAAGGATAAAAATTTGGATTACATGTAATTTAAAACAAAAAATATGTATACCTACCTAGATAAGAAAAAAATACAAAGTATGTGTGTGAATCTAACGAAGACATCTTGGACAACGTAGAGATACAAGCAAATACATTCGCGCAGACATTACTCAACTTTGCATGTCTTCTTACAAATCATAAGGCATACAGTCGTTACCCGTCCACGATATTTATTTCATCTAATTTGACTATATTTCTCGATTGCTGGCCGTACCCATTAATCAGATAGCTGGCCCGTTCTGTCTTGGCAACTTGATGTATCTGTGTCTCTCTTTGTCGTATTTAAATGCAATCTGCGTCCTCCGAACGATACAAGCGCGTGCCTGAATGTTTTTTTTCTTAAAACCGTAAAATGGTGATTGTTAATGCCAGAGGTAAAAGGATTAGTTTCCGTTTAACTTTTTTGTGAAATGTATTTAACGGGTTTAATGGACTGCTGCGTTAAGTTAGTTGTTTATTTGTTGGGTATGGTGTTTAAATTTTAGTGCCTGTTAATAATCTTACTGCTTTATCTGTCAATCTCAATACAGTAGACTCCGTTAAATAGGCTCATTCATACGGCAGCAAAACTTCACATATACCTAATTTTAATTGGTTGACAGTGCAAATTACCTGCTGGAAATACTTAATTATACTTACCTAAAATTAAAAATAAGTTCAGAGAAAACTGCAACGGCCTATTCAAGCACTGTGGTGTTCTGCCCGTGGACTTAAAATTTAAATACGTGCTTCTCAAAGAACAGTTTTTTAACCAGGAAATCCAACAGCCCATATCCCACAAAATCTTTACTCGAAAAATTGCCAATAACTTTCTCAAAATACCCAAACACAACAATTACTATGGAAAACGCATAACTGCGCAGCAAGTACCTATCATAATAAATAGTATTCCAAACGAAATCCGGAAAAAAATTACTCCCTTAAATATAAAAATAAAGTTAAAAGAGTTTTTCCTACAATCATTAGAAAATAATTAGCACCCTGTATATGTCGTCAATGTGATAAATTTTACAATGTCGGTAGTTTCTTTAGTGTGATCGCCCGTCCTGTAAGTGTAATTAAAAACCACTCTTATTACTATTCTATCAAGAGCTATGAAGAAATGAATAGTGTTATCTGCCGGCCGGCACGGTCTCGCTCGCTGTATTTGTTTTTGTGATCGTATGTTAAGGTGTTAGAATACTTTTGCTTATATGGCTTATACCTACTTATATTGTATGACTACGTTAATCATTACCTAAAAATTACTTGTATGGTAGATTAAAATCGCATCACACACAAACCTTTGAAGGCTTATGTGGTGTTGTATACTGTTAATTATATGTACCAATATGTGTTTGTTAATAAATAAATAAATAAATAAATAAACTTACACATATCTATCTAGATATTTTAGAATGTAAGTTATATTCATGTTAAACACAAAAAGTATTCACAACAACAATATTGTTGCTTAATTAGGTTTCAACATCGTGAAATTATGACAAACTTCCCAAAAAAAGTAAAAACTAAAAACCGCTGTATTAAAAGTATACACTCATTTTTTTAATCAAATGATTGTTCTACTTATTGTATGTGATAATGATTGTATTCAGTTAAAACATTAATTGTATTTATTTATAAACATTTATTTTACGCTAACCCTAACACCTTCAGGTGTCTTGCGCAATAAAACCACGACCAACCTCAAAAAGCAATATCTCCCAGACAGACAACCCATAGGTATTGCTCCGCGTGCAAGTGAAGGTACCAGGATCGCAGCGCACGAAGGAGTACCTCTGGTCGCGTGCGCGCGACGTGACGGCGAGACACGCGCCGAATACGCGCCCGCCTAATGACGCACGTGTGCCTGTATGTATTCCTTTTTCGAAAAGAGGCCGCATGGTTTTGAAGAAAATTCGTGCAAAAAGTTCAAGTACTTATGTGTGTAAATAAGGTGTTAGCTAGGACAGCTGTGAGTTAGGTATTGGTATCTGTTTCAAAATAGACTGTTAAAAGAGAACCATGTTGTGAATTTTATTACACTTGATAGTAACAATACACTTAAAATAATGTTAATATTTGTTTATTACACACTTTATTTTAATATCACTTACACTCTCTCAGTTTTATTTATGTAATCGGTTATTCCAGCTACATAGTGGCTACGGAATATTTGGCTACGCATAATGTGCTCCATACAAAAGAATTCAACGCGTTGCCTAATCCCGTCAGAACTTACATTGTAAGTACGTACGTAACTTAAGTTTGTTTTAAAACAAAGTAAACAACACAATCAGGTGTAAATATTATCTGATTATCCAATTCGAGATTATGATAATATAACTAGGAATAAATCTATATGATAAGTCTATATAACCTTACCTTGACCAAAAAACATTATTATTTAAAACAAAAAATCTGAGAATTGAATTTAAAAACGTAAAACATTCTACGACGACACACCATGCTCAAAATCCTAGAGTAGCCTTTTGATAGTCCATTGTCAAAGGCGCCGCTATCCAGCGGTGCATGTGTAGACGCGCCTTAATATGCAGCCGTGGCGCGACCGCCGCGACGATAACGGGACACAGTGTGGACGGACCTTATTATCATATCTATTAATAAATTAGGTAATAATAAATAAGTAATATGTGATTGAATGCATGCATATTAAATTTTAAATTATCAAGTTCCATCTTCTCTCAATTCTTCAATCTTCTTCTCAATCTCGTGTCGTGACACAATAGAAATTGTTTTATAAATCTAAAATACACTCACAGGCAATGAAAAAGTTCCATTGAGAAAATCACTAAATTACTTCTAAACGGAAAAAACTTACTTAATGACGCCTTCTGCAATATTTATGTACATTTTACGATGTACCAGAATACCAACGAAAAAACATAAAAAAAAATTGTACAACTTTCCTATTAATAAATGTTTAAAAAATTTGGGCCATTTGATATCTGGATTTTGTAAGTGGAACTGTTTCTTTGCACGTGAGTGTATATAAAACGGAAAAAAAAGTTTTTCAAATTACTATGCCGCCTGAAACATTTCGTCAAGTTTCCCCAAGAATCGCGTGAATCAATCGACCTTACATTTGACAACAATAGCTCGGCCACTACGCCAATACGATATTAAACTCACTCGAAGTTCAAGAGGGCTCATATTTAATTCATAAATAGGAATAAACGTCTCAATCCACATTCAAAGTGGATAGATGAGGGAGGCTTGTGAAAATTCATAGTCACGACTTTAGACAAGCCGTGGCCGGAGGGTCTAGCACGGCGCGCGCGACGTGCTGTGATAAAAGAAAAACTCGGTGTCGAGGTGTCAGGTAATTGTGCGTATATTCGTGACGTCATCTTCAGCTGTGAGGTACTCAAATCATCTATTTTTTTGGTTGCGGTGGTTTTTCATCTGCCTACGAAATATATTTCTTTGTGTAACTTTGTCCTTTTATATCTCAATTGCTTAGATATAAACACAGTAAAGTACAATTACGGTGGTCCTAGAGTCAATACCTCAATTTAATTTATAATTAAATGCTTGAGTAGAAAATTAGGTAAAGTTTTTGGGTGTAAATTTATTTAATTATAAACAGCTACATTTAAAATGATATAAGTCTGCAAATAAATATTTTCACATTAATATCATTTTATACGTTTCATACACTTTAACATGATAAATACCGTAAAACGCTAACAGGCCAATATTTATTGCTTTCAAAAAAGCTTAATAATCAGATGTTTAACATTTTATGTTGAGACGTGAAAAGGAGATGTAATTTTATTTATCGCTTTATAATGAACCTGTTTGCAAGTAAAACCTTTTTCATTTTTTTCGTAGTAAAGTATTAAAAAATATCGATGAGACTTTATGATTTTTTTCATTCAGAAATCTTTGCAGTTGAGTGTTAAAACGTTTTACAGTAAGGATTTAGAATATAACTTTTTCCTATTTCTATCCCGAAAATTATTTACTTTGGCAGAAAAGGATAATATTTATTTGAGATTTGAGTTGCACTATTTCATATTTAAACTCTAAATTACTTACTTCTGCTTAGCAAGTTTATTATACTTATTATGACCAAGTCTAGGCTAGGATTGGGCAACCGATACTGCATAGTAATCAATTGACTTAAGCTCTATATTTGCAATATTATGGTAAAATTACATTACATTTTCTGATGGTATCATCAACCACGAAAATTCCTTGAGGAAAACACAAAGTTTTGAGCATTCATGACGAATGCTGGCCGTTAGCATCGTGAGTCAAAGCACTTCATTAAAAAAGAAAAAAAAAGTGTCGCGAGAACTCGCAAACTCATAATTTCATATTTCGAACACCCACATCGACCCAAAAGTGCCAACCCTCTTTCCCGTACATATAATTAGGAGAAACGATCACGGACTTCACGCACGACAGGCGTCGAAAGGGCTGGAGACTCACGTCGCGCAAATATATGACCGATTTTTCTTATTGCCCGCTAATAAACGTGGTCATAAAAATGTGGACCCTATATTTAATAATAATGGTACGATCTTTATTAAGAATTATTACAGGGTTGTGCCTCTCAATGTTTATTTTGGTGACGTTAATGTCAGAATGTTCGTAACTGTATTTAAAACTCGTATGCTGTACAGCTTATTGAAGAATAGGATTACGATATTTATCTACTTCCTATACTTATGACGTATTATCAAGATTCAAAGCAAGTGTTTAAAGAGCAAAGTTGAAGAACCACTAGTAATGATTCAGAGATGATGAAGAAATATTTCCTAGGTCGACAACCTCGCAGTCTATTGACATGACAAATAATAATGACATACAATTTAGCAGTCACCCTGTAATATTCAATTATTAGAAAGCCGACACCCAAAAATCGACCACACGCAATCGAGGGAACGCGTCCACAAAATCGATCGATTTATCGATTTAAAACAAAACGGTTCCAAATTTGAAACCGCGCGCTGTGCTCTCTAATTCCGTTTTCCCGCCTATAATTGACACTGACGCGCCATTTGCTGTCTCCCTCAGACGTTCTTAGAAACAGTCGTCTGTCTCATTCACAGCGTTCTGTCACGTGCGTAGTGACTATTTTGACAATTATGTCATTTGGTTGTCGCGGGCGTGTCATTTTGTTTTGTCCCTATAATTTTGTATGGGATTGTAGAATTTAAGGGGTCGTTGACGTTTGTATTTGAAGGATGGGAACATCTGTGGGACCTCTGGGATGTTTAGGGTCAGAGTCATTGACCTTTGATAATTATAGGATACACCTCCATACCTTAATGTCATAATAGGTTCCTTTTAGATGTTTTCTATAAGATCAACAACTCACAGCAATCGTCATGTGAACTTAATATACCTAC
Organism: Plutella xylostella; assembly: GCF_932276165.1. Lineage (NCBI taxonomy): Eukaryota > Metazoa > Arthropoda > Insecta > Lepidoptera > Plutellidae > Plutella > Plutella xylostella. The sequence goes on along the minus strand of NC_064000.1, from coordinate 5,517,780 downwards.
CTACCTATTTGCTATCCCCTAGCTAAATGACTATTCTAAACTAGTAAAAAACAAAATCAGTGCTGACCCGAGATAATCGATACAACGAACCATGCTTATTAATCGATGATAATTAAAGATAATCGACAAAAAGCCACACGGAAGCCGCTACCCAAGTAATTATCGGTATAAAAAAATCGATTATACAATTATAATCGATCGATTTAAACGATGCTTCTACGTTTTTCGTCGTAAACATGCCAAGTATGCGATGGGAACAATGTTTTATAGAAAATCTTTATTGATTAGTGAAGAAAGTAAAGATTCTTGATACCTTTCCATTAGTTCCCAGTCAGGATTGACTGGACAGATTGGCAGCCGTGGAAAAGCTATATTCTAGTAGATGTGTTGTTTATGCACATTTATGTTATTTTCATAATATAAATATACTAATATGAAATAAATAATAACTAAAAATATCGCAGCTGTTCCCCTGTGTATATTTTCCTTAGTCATACACGATACCCATTATCTTCCCTTGAATATTTGTATATTGTCATAATAATGATATATTTAGCCAATACGTCGTACAGTTTGTATATTTGATACGATATCGACTACGTTTTCCTTAGAACAGTTACCGCTACAAAGTGTGATGTCAATAAATTGCAACCTTAGTCAACAAAGTTTTTTCTCAGTGTTTGCAACAAACTAGGTACTGCTTCAGTTAGTTGCGTGACTGCCACAATTATGAGTGTTGATCAAGGATATAAGGAACTGCCTTACGCCGTTTATTGATAATAATTATACTATTTATTATTCATTTATCGTGTGTCAAGTGTCGTCCGAGATTGACAAGTGACTTTCTTAAAAATAATACACATACATATTTGCAATGGTTAATTGAAACTGGCTAGTTAAAACAGTGCCAATGAGATAACATTTTAGTTAATACAATCTGATTAGTAATGTCTATTCATCCGTAAAATGTAAGATTTACAAGTTTGAATTTCAGCGGTAAGTATACCAAATCGTTTGCCAGAAAACTGGTACGAAAAATGAAAATTCAAAAAGATATCCTCGTTTTTTTACTTCTTCTTCCACTGCTTGCCAGATTACACTCGGCAATTAAACCACTCTGTAAGTATGTTACTCGTTACTGTTACCGAGTGACTGGCTCGCCAGTGACCCGTGAGTTTAATCTGCTATTCTGCATAGTGAAGATGAGGTGCAGTTATGTTTTAGTATCTGCCGCTTCACGCGCCGCCGCCCCGCGCGCCCCTTGACCCGCTTCCAGTTTGTTAGGAAAAGTTTCTGCGAGATGCTTTATAGTTGAGGTAAGTGGTGCAAATGTTGAGCAAATGTTTTAAGCGATAAGTGTGCCATCTATGTATTATGTCTGTTCTTAAAATTGGTTACCTATCTGGTCTAATAAGTAATAGAAAACTCTCAGACAAACTTTATTCAAAACTTCTTAAACTTAATTTATACTTCATTTCTTTTGCTCTATAATTCCATCTATTTTAATAGATTCCAAATGAGGTGCTCTTCACGGATGGCAATGCTTATATTAACTATAGCTTTTGTTAGGTTGTGCTTTTCAAAGCTACGTATGAAGGACTCAATACTACCTACTGTAACTATAGTTGCTATGGACATAATACCATTGATAAAAAGTGTGCAACTGTTTTAGTATGTCACACCCGTGTTCTGTAACTATATTTATTATTTCCTCGAAAAATTTAGCGGTGCACGTTCGCAAAAATCTTACACGTGCTTCTCCGCATATCAATATTTAACCGTACACTTATTCGATTCGTTGGCTTTCTGTTATAAATACCTAGAAAAGAATATTTTTAAGAAGAGTGCGTAGAATTTTACCAAGAAATCACCAAGAACGAGCTGGCCAAAGCAAACCTTAAACCAAGCAGTCAAGAGCTAGGTTCAGTAAAGGCTTAAGTTGGTAATTTAGTATGCGTGTGCGCGGCGACCCGTGACGTCACTTCCTGCTGGGTGCTATGACCCCGAAGAAATGGAGGCAAAGTTGTTTTTTTATATATTTTTTCTTTTAATTGTCCGCGACAGGAAATTGGTCGGGCGATTTTCGGCCGTCAATCGACGCTTATTTAACGGTCTGCTGATGTTCGACTTTTGAATTTTATGGGGTTTTTAAGGGTGACACAGGTGTGGCAGCCGAATAACTTTAAGTTTTTGTACTTTCGAAAAACTTGGACATTCATATTTTTTCGAGTACTGTTTTTAACGAGTTACTTACTTTATGATTTTTCTACAGTAATTTCCTATCTATACTTTGAACTTCCCATAACCAAACTACAAATTACACAATCGCCAGTTAATTCCACATCATCCACTCAATAATTAGGTTTGTGACAATCACATCGAACCACGATATTCTCATTTCCCTGGCGCGAAATGACCTGTGTAATGTTATTCTCTAATTGCCAAGTGATTTCTGTGGGAACCCCCGGGTCATAGGGAAGACCAGGAAGTTATGGTTGGCTGGCCCAACTGTACTTAAGACTTAGGAATCGCATTAGGGGTCGCCATAGCATTACACCTTTTACTTGCTTGCTTTAGGGACATCGTTATTTTTTTCTTCTGAGAAAAAAATGAAGAAATGACGTTTAAGTTTGTTTGCATTTGCATGTAATTATGGTGTAGGTATGTGTTGTGTATGGCTACGGGATTCTAGAATAGATGCTGTGACACAAAGGTTTGCTAGACAATCATAGGTAATTAGGTATTACCTAAACGGTTATTCGGGTCAATATTTTGAAGGTGATGACGATTTTTTATTCCAGTAGGTAGGTATGCAGTAGGTCAGTTATTTGTATATACTTACATGCATTTGTAGATACTTTGAATTTAACATCTAGTTTTAAAATACATTGTTATCAAAACAAAACCCACTTGTTATTCTAACACTAATTATAATAATATAAACAAATTGTTTTACAAATAAGCCGATTCAACCATGTTTCTTTCACATTTAAATATTACACACGTTTTTGTATAAAAAACAAAAAAACATTTTTATCTGTTCACATACCATAAAGCACTTTACAAACCCATAAGGTACAAGTAACCTTATCCATGAAGTCATAAGGTACATTTTAAAATCGCTGTACAGATTGCTATTAATTACATGGTTGGAGGGTGTTAAACTGTTTGATTTAATTATGTGAGCCCTTATGATTTGTTTTTTTTATTATGTAAAAACATAATGAGTTTTGAAGTGGCGTTAAACAGCTCCATTATGGGTATTAATTACTGTTACCAAAAATGTTTTTATTTGTTTTTAAAGAGTATCCTGAAGATAATCCTTTCTATTCAAAATAACAAAAAAAGTATGATTTTTATAAGTTTTTTTTTTGTAAAATGTACTATGTTTCATAATATTTTGATACCATTATTTTAGTTTAGTTACGAGTAATATGTTTTTTGTGTCAAATAAAATATACTTAAGTAAGTTTTCTAAATTGTGTGTGTGAGATGTCCCAACATATTATTAATTAGGATCTAAATACGAGTACCTACAAGCAAAGATATAGAACCGGGTCAATCAAATAACCACGACTGGTTTCAAGATGAGAAAAAAACATAACATTTTGCTGCCGCGAGAGCAACGAAGTACCAGGCTGTCATAGCTATGATAGCGCGTTTACCATTTCATCACAGTAATTTAACGAGGGCCCCTGATTGGTCAGACTAGTAATGACCACTTGGAGAATTGACCAATCGGATTGCAGAGACCGTCTGTCTAGTTAACAGAGTGCTTTTCAAATTAATGTGGCAGTAAATGTGAAGTAATTAAAAGAGATAAGTAAGTTGTATGAGTTAATTATGTAAATATATGCCATGTTGGTTTTTTCTTGGTTTAGCAATACATTCGTTGTGCTAACTGTTTTGTTTTGATTTCATGAATATAGAAATCAAATCCAAAGCAATAAATCCTATTTAGATCATAGATTACAGATTACAGTTAGTGTAACTGTAACATAGTATGGGGATTATATCATTACGCCTAAAGACCCTCAGAAGGTCATTTTGAACAACTCTCGTGCGATGGCTTTAGAAAATTCCTGTTTTTTTTAATTACGGATTTTATGTGGTAAGTACTTTAAAAACTACAATGTTAATACTTTAATTACTTTCCATGATAGAATGCTATCATTTGCAAATTTTATGCAGAAAAAAAGACGATGAAACGGTACCAATTGTTTCCCAACACAACTCATCTACGGCATCCAATCACATAAAATTTACATTATCACTGAGCCATAAAAACGAGCAAGTCCATACAAGCCGCGGCTAGACTATACGTGATAGCATTAATTAGAAAAAAAACGCGCGTTTTTTTTAAAGAAATGTAGTGCAATATGTATGAGCGGCGCAGTTCCCATGACGTGCTAACAGTACTGGCGTGATTGAGTTTCTGAGTTATTTCTTCTTTTTAATTTCTTTTTTTTCGCATTAATTGCTACAGGTCAGCGCTCTCCGACCCGCGCATCCGTGTTCTGAGGGTCAAGCTACCGGAACGAGATAGGTTTAAAGTAATTTGATGTATGGTTGTTTTCGTTTAGAAATTAGATGAGTTAAGATTTTTAAATAAGAAAGATTATGATGTCCTCTTCATCGTATCCTACAACAGGGATTCTTGCTATTCTCTGTTATGTGTTCTGATGTGCTGGTGAATCCTAATTTGCCTTAAACACCCTGTCACATATAGTTGGTCTTTGGTTGTATAACCTAATTTCTGATACGACGACCTTATAGACCCTGTAATGGTTGGACGAGGAATGCCGTAGCCAGAGTGTTGTGGCGATCCATTTCGATAAGCTCAAAAGGCATAGCCTATGGCCTAAATATGGAGGCCTCTCCCAAATTCGTAAAAAAGTCTCACTCAGCAAAGTGCACAATCAATTTTGAAAGAAGACGTCACACCAATGTCAGCGGCGCATAAGCTCACATGTAGGTTAACCGAGCGTCAGTGGGACACCCCTCCCGCCCGTGGGAGCCTCCCAGCATTGTCTGCGACTTTCACGAATTATATTATAATTGTAATTAATCTGTGTCGCCAATTTAATTTGGTTTAACAGTCTCCGAGAGATCTGCATCGTAAGACGTTAAAATGATTTATCTGTCGTTAAAACTTTGATGTATGGTTATGTTGTTTTGGTTTCTCGAAATTAAGATAGTTTCTCGTATTTTTTTTTATAATGTTTTTATGTATGTAACGACTTGAGAACATAGACATTGGCACTTATCAGTTAATTTATATAGAAATTAATTAATTATGCTGATGGTTTCTTTTGGTAGATCTAACAAAACATCAATCCTGAGTCCGTTATGACTTAAAAACTCCTCAACTTTCCTAAAAACAATACCTACCTACTAGGAAAACTTTTCGCCCTTCACCGTACCAAAGAAGCTATCCACCAAATGTGTAAAAGCCAATCCCAACTAGTACCTCGCGTGGACCCTCGGCCACGTCCAGTCGCCCTCGCCGATGGAGCGTCTCGTCACGGGTGCTGAGCATGTGGGGCAGAGGTGAAAGAACAACCGGGCCGACTAAGCAGGAGGGTCGTTCTATACTGACGAAGTACGAACGAGAGCTATCCTGCAATCGGTTTAATACCTAAACCGAGATAGAGTCGTGGATCGCGCAGTAACGTTCCGAAGCTTAGTTTTTTCTTCATATAGATTGACCCCCAGGGCCCGAAGCCTGCTAAATTTTATAGATGTCAATTGAATGGCCAGGTCGGGTGTCGGCGTGCAGTGATTTTAGTTTTGCTGTTTTTGAGGTAGGTTGAGATGATTTTTATATCGTATCAGGAATGCTAAAATCAGTCCCACATCGAACCTTCAATCATGGATGCAAAAGTAGAGTTTGAGAGTTGATATACGTCAACTGGCTAAGAATACCATGCGCCCCTAGACTAACTTTAGGCCGTTAATGGCTGGATACTGGGGAATACTAAGCACTGATTTTTTTGTAGCTACTCATAAAAAGGGCCTATGTCCTTCAGAAGACATAAATACATTATGGAAATTATATCTACGTACTGAATTATTATTGCGAAAAAAACAGCTCATAAACAAAATCTATTAATTGAATCGTAATAAGTATTAGTTGTACTTCAGTAAGTACAAAATTTCCATACGATAAAGTTAAAGTATCAGATGTTAAGTTTTGTATTTAGGTCGGGTCGCAACCTATGTTAAATATGTTTCTTAATCGATGACCGATCGCCATACTTCGCTAAAATACGCGGTGGAATATTTGGAAGCTTACTTTAGTGCTAGGATTTATTATTATACTTTACCACATTCAATAATGAATTAATTGCAGTGCAAAACTAAAATTTCAAGAAATAGTACGGTAGTATTCATTGTTAAAGTGTCAAGGGTGTATTATAATATAAAGACGTGCTTTTTTAACAAATAATTATTGGAACGCATCCTAACTAATATTATAAATGCGAAAGTAACTGTGTCTGTCTGTCTGTCTGTCTGTCTGTCTGTCTGTCTGTCTGTCTGTTACTCTTTCACGCCAAAACTACTGAACGGATTTGAATGAAATTTGGTATACATACGGTTTAGACCCTGGGAAAGAACATAGGATACTTTTTATCCCGGAATCCCCACGGGAAAACTTTTTAAGGCGAAGCGAAGCGCGCGGGAACAGCTAGTAGTTTATAAATTATAATTATGTTACTTATAAGATAGTAGGAAAATTTACTATGACCGGAAGTAACATCAGGTGTCAGGTGTGGTCACTTATTAATATTCACCTCACCCTCTAATGTCGGGTTAAAGACTGATTTATAACATGAAAGATGTGTACCTAAACACTTTTATTCCTAAATAATGTGTAAAACTTCAGAAGTGAAGTAGTTTTGGAAGTGGTTGGATTAGTAAAAAGGAAACAGATGAATGTTATGTAAGTAGTTGAGTAAAGTTGAGTTACAAAATATTGTTTTAAGTGACTTTTACACAACTAAGTTAATTCGTGTATTTTGGTTTATCATTAAGCACTTATAATACACTCACGGGCAATGAAAAGGTTCCATTGTGAAAATCACCACTTTACTTCTAAACGGGAAAGCTAACTTAATGACTCATTCTGCAACAGAACATCAGGATATTACCAACTAAAACGGTAATAGTTTGTTAAAATTTTAAATTAAATCTTTGAAAAAATTGGGGTCGTTTGTGGTCGGAATTTTGTGAGTGGAACTATTTTATTGCCCGTGAGTGTATTATCATCAAAACAAGAGATTTTTTTTGCGAGCGAGCCTAAAAAGTAAGTTAAGTAGTTTTTATACGACTAAGTTAATCCGTGTATTTTGGTTTTTATAATACTCGTAGATCGTAGACACCCGTTTCAATAAAGTTTACAGGTAGTACATATTTCAGGTGTACTAGTGTTGGGACAAAGGTCACGGCGCAACGTGTCGCAACGATCGCCGCTCGCTTGTTTCCCAACACTATTAATTGCCTCACTGAAGAATTATCTACAGGGTCGGCGGAAAATTTATTCATACATTATCCAGATGGCGCAGGTGCTTTAGATGTGATATACGTAATTGACTGTGCTATTTGTTAATTACCTTATCGAATTTACAGTTTCGATTTACGTGGTACGTATTAGGTACTGACAGTGACAGATGTATTATCTGAATATGAAACTGTAACGGCTCGGTTAAGTTATGAAAAAAAAAAAAAAAAAAAAAAAAAACACGCACTCACGCCTTGTACTAATGTACTCCCTTGCGGGGTAGGCAGAGGTATTATTAGCCTATTACATTGGGACTAACATAACACTCTGGCGAAAAGTGGGTGCAGCAATGCACCTCTGCCTGCCTGCCTTAAGTTATGAATAAGTAGTTAAATACACCATAATGTGTGAGTGATAAACAATATGATATTTTTCTTTTTTGGTATACCTGTTGCAATGATTTCATGATGAAAACAATTTTTTTAATCACAATGCTTAATAATCATTATAAGTAACAAGTTTTTTTTTTAAACTTCTCCCTGTTCTTAAATAGTCCTTTTAATAACAATAAAAACATTGAGTGCAAAAACCTCGTTTAACGGTTAATTTTACCAATAAAACTACAAAACACCCTGTATAAGTCTGAGTACAGTTAGCACCGCTACCGTGCGAAAATCTGATACCGTTTTTATGTATGTATAAAGCATATTTTTGAAAAGACAATGGGCCACTAACTCTGTCTAAACGTGGCCAATACCATACGAACCAGACAAGTTTAGGGATCTCAAGATAATATGGTTCTTTTGGGAGTTATTAATTTATAAAATTTCCCTCATTTATCATAACCCCCGACGGAAAAAGAGGATACAAAATAAGTTTAACGTGTCTTTATGCTGTGTATTTGTTTTAGTCCACTATATAGGACCAATTATCTAGGTATTAGGTTACGCCGAGTGTTCTTAGACCTATATTTTATAAAAACTGGTTTAGCCGTCCAAAAGTTATGCGAATTTTAGTTTTGAATCTCATCATCAGCCAATAATCATCCACTGCTGGACATAGGCCTCTCCCAAGGAGCGCCACAACACTCGGTCCTCGGCCTTCCTCATCCAACCACTACCCGCCACCCGCCTAAGGTCGTCAGTCCAGCGGGCAGGAGGGCGTCCCACGTTGCGTTTGCCTGTTCGTGGTCTCCACTCGAGAACTCGTCTACCCCAACGGTTATCGTTTTTGAATCTCAGGGGTTTTTAACGTTTTTTCTCTGTTAGTCAACAGGGAAAGTAATGAAATTCTATTTATTTTCGTTAGAGAGAGTCGAAATTCAAGAATAGATGGCGCTATGCAAGCCACTTAGGTATAAACTGAGAGTTCGTTAAACTTTTATAGTTTATAAACCCAAAACTTTAAAAGCTCCATTCACACTTGGCCAGTAATTTTTAATTACCTATCTCATAAGTAATGTTGCCTTTCTAACCGAATGAAGGTCGGTTGTTGTAATAGTGGATTAGTAAAACAAGAACTAGAGAGAGATAAGTTTTTTTAACTTTATAATTCATTGCTGCAAAGATTATATTTTTTTATAATTATTTGATTTTATTACTTACTACTCTCTCTCTCTCTTAATTATATTTAATTTTATTTAAAATACATAATTAAATATTATACAAATAGCCCGCCCCAGGACGCACCCGACCCAAAGGTTTCCATCACGCTGGCAGCATTACCACGCTTTTTAACCGACTTCGAAAAAAGGAGGAGGTTCTCAATTCGTCTGTATGTTTTTTTTTATGTATTATCACCGATTACTCCGCCATTTATGGACCGATTTTGAAAATTCTATTTTGTTGCATTGGGTTGAGCTCAGGGGTGGTAACATTTTTTTTTCAGAATTTTATTCCACCCCCAAGGGTGGGTAAAGGGGTAAAAACAGGGTATGAATTTCCATTTTCGGCACCTATTAACCGATTCTAATGAAATTTAGAACATAAATATACTTCTTATAACGAAAAAATATGATGGTGACCTTGAGCTGATCTGATGATGGAAACGGAAGGCAGTCAAGGGAACTCCTCAACGGTATATAGCAACTACCTCGTGTTTAGGCTTGAATGATTCGTATTGACTAGTAGGACTTATTGGTATCATTTGCATCTTACTTTTGATTGAAAATAAACTAAAAAAAATAAAATCAAATAATAATTTTTTGAAAAAAACCGACTTCAAAAAATCCACTAAAAAGTAAGAAATAAGTGGTTTTTTTGAAGTCGGTTTTTTATTTTATTTTTAAATTATTATTTTATTATAATTAAATTATATATGGTTTTTGGAAAGAAATACCCACTGCTTTAATAATTACATTTATTCATGGGTTTGCTATTTAAATAGCAATTTAACAAAGTTTCTAATAAAAAGTACAGGTTAATTTGATATTTTCAGCGTCTATATATTGTATATAGTATACTGTATGAATCACAAATCACAACACGATTAACTTAAATACATTTTGCAACGCGTTTTTGCCTCCCAACAATAAACTCTAACAAACCCTAGAAAAACCTAGGTCTTAGGCTATAGGACAATACAGGGCGCCCTTCGCACGCGTTTCGCAATGCGCGCATTTTTGCGCAACGCGTGTGTGCAATATGCGCGTGCGAACTTTTCTTGTTCTGTGCGCGTTTCATTGTCATGCACCGGCGATTTATTTTGCGCGCTTAATTTGCGCACTTGGGTGGTAGATTAGTTAGCAATTATAGGTGGTAATGTGGCGGGGATTTTTTATTAACTCAGCTGCGGTATTTTGTACCTAAATTTGCTATAAAAATTAGGTGGTTTATTTACGAGTCAAAGAAATACATAAGTATAATAGGTAAGCTACATGAATTGACGTTGAGTTTTTTCCTAGTTACGGTTCCAGATAATCTTATTATGTAAGTCTATGCTTCTGACCAAAAACTTTCCTCAGCATAAAGACAGATTTGGAAACTTGTAATCTGATATTAACGAAAGTAGCCGCATTTTCCAACCATGTAATTAAGAGCACAAGCCTCAATTTCCCAAATTAACATTTCAAACGTCTCTTAAATATCTAACAACCGCGCAATTACTGGAAACACCGTTAATTTGACATGATAAAACTAAGTTCTTCAGTAACAAACCAAAACTACAGCATTCCGAACCAAATTCGCCTCTAACCTACCAACTTTAAGGCTCAAGCAGTAGTAAATAAAAGCTGGTCTCCGTATAAAAGCATAGCATTGTACGTTATCTAGTGAAAACGTACAGATTTTCCCACGAAAAAAGAAAATTGTATGTGTGGCGAAACTTCTTGCATTATAACATGACATACTTAGACTGTGGTGTATGGAAGTCGGTGAATGGAGGCAAAACACGGGGAATATGGAAGTGATGACCTTCCTGTATCACAATCACCAGATTTGTTAAAAAAATATGTGTTAGCGGTCGACTGTCAAGCTTAATTCATGGGTTATTGTAATGCAGACTTTCAGAGTGGTACGTAATTGGGTAAGTATGTTCTATTGGTCGAAGTTTCAAGATTTCACCCGTTACATATTACGCTCAAGACTGTAAGCCCGGGGTAGTCAGAGGTGCAAGCAAGCAACCCGCTTTTCACTGTACATTATTTTGTACTTACGAGATAATGATTAAAATAAAAAAAAATAAAAAAATAAAAAAAATACGTCGCGTATCGCCATTTCGCCCGTTATTTATTATGTAAGTTATAAAATGTTACTGTTTGTGTGTCTTCATAAATCTGAGATTTAGACATAAAAACTTAAAATTCGTATAGGTATTGTTGTTTTGCAAGCATCTTGTACGTAAATATGTTATTTTCTGTTTACTGAAATAGCAGAAGATAGTGAAATCGATCTCGTTTTATAATTATAAAAACAAATTACACAAAAAGCTATGCCGATTTTCAGATTCGCATTGCTTGCATAAAGACAGATATTATAAGATAGTATCTTTACGCCTTGTAAGCTTCCAAGGTATACTAGTATTCAAATGACCTGTTAATTGTAGTACAGAAATAGTACTATATTATATAAAATCTTCATCAGTACAGCGTCTATTACACTAAGTAGGTACTTCGTGAAACGGAGACTAAAACCTACATCTTTAGTCATTATCATTAGTTCTATCTGTCTATCATTTTGAGTCATATCCACGGCAGTTCCACTGATACATTTCCACCCTATATAAAAGGTTCTCACTGTATTTGTCAGTGAAAACATATAATTATTCCAAATTTAATGGTAGGATGGGTCCTGTAAGTAAGAATTATTAAAATGCACCCGGTTAAGCATACTGGGTACAGAGAAAAACATTTCCACGGAAAATCTTGCGAAAATCGTGGTTATAAATCTTTACTTACAGGTACTGTCCTTACCGGGAATCGAACCCGGGACCATCGGCTCAGTAGTCAGGGTCACTAACCACTACGCCAATTGGCCGCCTTACAACTACTGACTCATCATTATCAGATCTCGTGATCGGCATCAGAGGGGTCACTCTATACTGACGAAAAACGAAATATCAAGAGCTATCGTCCAATCGGCACGTTTAATACAACGAGATAGTATATTTTTTCACAAATCTGGCGGCACCGTAGCTTAGGCGGTAGTGAAGCAGCTTCCGAAGCTTGGAGCCGCGTGATGAGCACTTGTGTTTGCCTTGTGCCTGGTTATCCTTTAACTATTTCATATGTATCTATCTATGTGTCTGTAGATATATCAGCTGTCTGACACCCATAACACAGGCTCTGCCTAGCTTGGGGTCGGATGCCGTGTGTGAGATGTCCCTACATAATTATTTATTTATTTATAGAGCCGTGGTTAGCGCATGACAATTCTCGTTTATTCGTTCGTCAATTTAGAGAGTGACCCCCTCAGCCTCACGTAGCCCATCGCATGTCTTCAGGTGTAACTATACCAATTAATTATCCCTGAACTAAAATGTTAAGCAAAAAAATTGAGTTTGTTTTTTCCTACTACCGTTTGAAGCGGAGGTACAGTAGCTTTTTTTTTTTTTATAAATATGTGGGGACATCTCACACACGGCCATCCGACCCCAAGCTAGGCAGAACCTGTGTTATGGGTGTCGGACAGCTGATATATCTACACAAATACATAGATAGATAGATACTTAATATCAGCTTGATCATGTGAGGTTACTAAGCTGCGCCAAAGTAACATACCCGTGTGATCAACTGCTGCCGCTACACAGGTTCGTTATCGACTTAGATAAACGTTACTATATTGCGATTCGCCATAAAAACGGCGCTGTGATTGGTTGACATTAAACTAGTTTATGAAAAAACAATAACGAACACGTGTGTGGTAGCCGTTGTTCTTTATAAACGTCAGGCGCACCGAGCAGTTAGCGACTTATGATTAATAATAATAATGTATCTAATGTTAGATTTTAATATAACAGAAAACCATCTATAAGTTATAGAAAACCGCTAAGCTAGCACCTATCGCTTAATCTAATTTTCTCCCCAACCTAAATAAACATAGAAATATTCCATACTAGCTGTTCCCGCGGGCTTCGCTTCGCCTTAAAAAGTTTTCCCGTGGGAATTCCGGGATAAAAAGTAGCCTATGTTCTTTCCCAGGGTCTAGACCGTGTGTATACCAAATTTCATTCAAATCCGTTCAGTAATTTTGGCGTGAAAGAGTAACAGACAGACAGACAGACAGACAGACAGACACAGTTACTTTCGCATTTATAATATTAATATAAGTAAGGATTTTCATATAAAATATCGTCGAACAATCAATACTGGCATTCCTCTATAATTGTAAATGGTGAAGGAAAATTCATTTTCCTTATTGCCAGTAATAAAGCCGTCATTATAATAACACATTACATTTTCTTGTGGCAACACCGTTCCCATCTTCTTATGGACTTGTTAATTTGTTATTTTAACAATTATTCTGTTTTAATTTATATTTGGTCTGCTGTATTGCTTATAAGTAAGTACTATAGTGCCACAATCTTATCTGTTCCGGTGGCGACGTCGCTGTCATGGAATCCAGTGATGCCATCGATTAAATTTTGCCTATTTCTGGTTTAAACGACAATGCATTTCTGCTATTACCTATTGTTATAATTTTAAACCAGAAATAGGCAAAATTTAATACATTCATAAGTATAGATAAATCAAAATATAGGGTCGATAGTAAATGAAAGTGGATATAATATATCAAACGACATTTGTTGTATGGAAAATTTGTCCACGGCGAACAGAAATAAAATTAGTTCTGATTATGTTCTGCTTCTGATATAGGAGATTAAATCTAGATTACAATGGTATAGGTAATATATGTGGGTCGTGAGAATAACGAGATAGATAGACTTAAAAAAACTATTAATTAAGTATTATTTTTGAACACTTTATTTTACATTTTCTAAAGTAACAAGAAACAAAAGCATACAATTAAAAGAAATTCAGACAGTGTGCAAAGGCTAATTCATCATCATCATCATCATCATCTCGACCCATCACGTCCCAAAGGCTAATTGCTAAAAAGCAATTTCTTTCAGCCAACTCTTGATAAGTTGGGAAAACAATGACATGTCATAAATCATCATTATTTCGTCTAAAATCGCTGCAGGTGCGCGAAATTCTTCTTGGTATATTGCCTAAGATTTAAAGTATCATGTCACGTCCTCACACCTGTAACCAAAGAAAAATAAAGATTATATACTTTTCATCACGAGTACCACGACCCATCCCGTCCCCACTGCTGGGGCACGGGCCTCTCGGGAAAATATTTCATAAAATTACATGGAGTATAATTTGGTAAAATTATTCGTCACATTTGGCAACACTAACCTGTAGCCGCTGCAACTCGTTCTTCCAATTTTTCAAACGGAATTAAAGGCGCCTGAATACGTTATTCTTCCTGCATAAAGCCAATATATATAGTACTACTTTTCTTGCATCACATTACAGCGTTTTTGGCAGTATTTCACCCAGAAAATCACAAAACAAATTAAATAACGTAGCGTCAGCTTATTCGCAGAAATTGACAACTCAAATAACGCACAGAGTATGAAATGACGTTTGACAATGACGTCTCGTTGTTGCACATTTTGACCACCGGAACAGATAAGATTGTGGCACTATAAACGGATGTGACGTGAATTGTGATGTCAAATTATGTAGCATACCTATGTTCCTAATAGATATTGTTTGTATTTATCGATTGATTGTATCTTTGAGTATTCATGGCATCTAGATCTTCTTTCGTCTTTTTCTTAGAGCGCGTCTAGGGTTAGTCACCCTGGGTGCGACGCGACGGACCTATAAATGTATAAAGTACAGTTGATACGTCACTCGGCTCGGACTCCATTCATGCACTCTCATATTATTTAATGACGCTTAGAACCAAACTGAATAAATACCAATATGTTTTGCTGACTGTACCGTGTACGTATTCTAAGACCTGAATCTGTGACGTTTGCTACAGTTTCACCACGGAGCATCCTTAAAACGGAGATTAATTGGCGAACTCTCGGCTTGGCACATCCGGCGGTGTGTTCCGAACGCATTGTGGATTCTAGACCGTTTCGCAATCGCT
This sequence comes from Plutella xylostella, assembly GCF_932276165.1. Taxonomy (NCBI): domain Eukaryota; kingdom Metazoa; phylum Arthropoda; class Insecta; order Lepidoptera; family Plutellidae; genus Plutella; species Plutella xylostella. The sequence goes on along the minus strand of NC_064000.1, from coordinate 5,502,672 downwards.
AATTAGACGAGATAACCGGCGTATTTGTCTTAACGGCCGTGTTATCGCAACATCTCATGCAAACTGATGGGCTGTTTCAAGGCTCTCTTGTTCAATTGGGTTAAGATTTTGCGATTTTGTGTAAGAATAATTACGTAGATATAATTAACGCGTTTGAAGCTGCAATGTTTCGAAGCTCTTAGATAGCTGCTTAATTAGTTTAATAAGGTTAATTTAACCGCAGTCATACCTTAGGATACTGGATCACAGAGAATGTTACTTACAGTTCTTGGGTAGGTAATTGTTAAATATTGATGGTTTAAATATTATTCTTACCTGTGAACAAAAAAAAAGCTTTATTAGATAGATAGATAGATATTCTTTATTTGTACGTATTAGATACATTATAAGAGGTTAAATATTAACAGAGTCTATAAAAAAAACTTAAAGGCATTGGTTTTCATTGCGTCAAAAGGTCAATGAACCAGCAGATGAAAACCGTACCGTATATCCCTTCGATTTTCGAACACTGAATCCGAACGTCTCGCGTCAACGCCTCCGAATTTGTTGCGAAAATGGAACGGATATTGCTCGTTCCTCTCGGCGGCCATTTTGTTCGATATTTGAATTTTGCCGGTTAACTGGCCACTTCCGGTCGCGATACGCTTGTGCTTTGTTTCTGACAGTTGGGCAACGTTCTTTGGGCGGAATTGCTGAGGTGTTAAGCCGTTAACTTGTTACATGATACCTTTAAGGGTCAAATAGGATATTTGTTTAAATTGCATGATCAAATAAAATGTATTGTTAAATTCCACTGAAGCAAATTAACTTATCTCTTGATACTTAATACCTATGTATGCCCACACATTGCTTACCTATTTATTTCATTAAAAGCGTAGCTTGGGAAGCCCTCCAGACCGATGGAATAGGATATTGTGGTGCTCTTAGGAACAGCCTATGCATGCGTGCTGACGATGATGATGACATATAAATCTAATGTTAAACAAAACAAATCGTCAAAGTAGGTGTCTCCGCACTCGGAGAATTAAATTAAAATAGTGACACTTCACTATTTTAATTTAATTAATTTTAACTATTTTAATTTTATTTCATTAAAATAGTCGTATCTAATAAACTATACAAATTCCTATGTTATATCCAGTGTTTACCGCAAACCAATGACGTGAATACCTATCTATAATAACGATTTCCAGAGTCTGTAATCTACATAACCACATACAGGCTGTGTTATTTAAAGTAATTACTTCAAACACCTTACATAGACAGAGTTGCCAGACGACTGAACTTAAAAGTCTTATATTTTCAATAATATTCAGTTTTTGATGAAAACGTAAGATGTATAGTAGGTTCACAATTAAAGTAGATTTACTATTACTTTAACTTTAAGAGAAGAATTAAATTATTTCAAGCAAAAATAATATAGTGGAAATACTTCAGCATTTCGGGAATACAATAAACCTCTTAGTTCCTCTTTCAACCACCATCAGCAATTTTTCTAAGATGCTCAATCCGGCAGGCTTTCTTCTTAACGTGTCGCTGACATACACCAGAGCTGAACTTACGATTGTCACCACCGTGACAGGAAAACCCAATCAAAAAAGTTGTCAATCGCACTGCCCTACAATCTACAGTGCGACAAACTTATCTGTTCCGGTAACCTGAGCTTACCTGAGCGAACTAAATTGATCTATATCTCATTATTTACTAATGAATTATATATTGATATAGATTATATGAGTTTATTGAAACCACAAGAGCGAATTACCACTACTGGCAAACTTAAAATCTTATAAAATGAAGAAATATTACACATTTACGTGAGCTGTCACCGGAACAGATAAGTTTGTGGCACTATAAGCTGTAGATACGTCAGTCGAAGAGGTTCCTTTCATGCACCCGAAAATAACCCAACACCAGCCTATATCTGGCAACACCGGACACAAGAGCGTAAACCCAGTAATAAGGTGTGGAGAAAGGTAGCGTCGTACATCATACGAGCGAGCTGCTAGACTGTTCTCACAACACAACACTACCGGGTTGGCGAGTGTCCGACCTGGGGCCATATCGCGAACTCAAAATGGAGTAACATTTACGAAATAATTAGTGTCGAACAGTGCAATTTGAATCCGAAAATCGTTGTCAAAACAAGTTCGCGATAGGTTGCTGACTGAGTTAAGATGGGTGGTTGTAGAGCACACATAAGTATAATGTGAAACGACTGAACCTATTTTGGCATCGTCCATAGTGTATGGACTATGCCCCATTTTGGAGAGTTGTGTCGTCGCAGTGTCGTCGTTTATGACAACGCGACGCAATGCAACGCAACAAACCAGTGGGGCCACATGCTATATCGATTTTAAAAAGACACCCCTGAAACAAGTTCCGCTTACGGATGCATCCATTAGTTATGCCCGTTACATCCGCTGCTTGGCGAAATCTTTGCAGTCTTCTTCTTATCGTGTCGGTGATAATTAGAAGAGCAAGTCTAGTTTTGGTCACCGTGGTAAATAGACTGGCAGTCGCAGACACAGGGCATATCTATGGATTAGGCGATATGTCGAATGAGGCTCTTTTCGAAGGCGCCTTTAGGGTGCGGCTTCGCAACGCATCATTAAGCTCCTAAGGGTAAAGCTAGAAAGAAGAAGGTTCGCAGTCCAAAATCCTCCACTCACTCACACAGCGACCCTCCCACACACACACACACACACACACACACGGCGGCCACGGGTGGCTGAGCAGTATAATTGCGCGGGCGCCGACCCGTGACGACAGTTACTCGACTGTGCGGGGAATCAGCTCAACTATGAACCCGAAGAAAAGAAATCTCTGCTCTAGAAGTACTTGTGTGTCTAGTTATGTGGTACGGTTTATGCTGTATGAGTTGTGTTTGGAATGAGCGAAATGTGCTTGGTTGTGGGGAGGTAATGGGTAAGAGCGGCAACTAACCGTAGGGTCTTTAATTCGTAGCCAAAAGTTAGTGATAGATGTCTGACGATGACCTATAGATTAAGGCCCCCGCGCACTAGGCAGCCAGGCTGCTCAACCAGGCTGCGGCAGCCAGTAAAATATATGTGAATTTGTGGCTGTCTAGTGCGCGGGCTCCCATACAACGTCGTATATGTTAGTGGCTGCCACAGCCTGGCTGCCTAGTGCGCGGGGGGCCTAAGGAGAGAAGGCCTGTGTCCTCCAGCAACGGACACAGAAGAGGCTACATAATATTATTATGTAACTGAGAATAAAGTATAACATCTGTTTAAAATTATAAGGTGAGCTCATCAGAAGTTAAGCAGTCAATTCTAAGATGTATCGTATCGTAAAACCAATAACAAAGAACAGCAATATATCGTCGGACTAAATAGTTTCATAGATTAATTTACAAGCTGGGATTTTAATAAAAAGCTACATCCATTGTTTCTTGAGCATCGTATAAGAAAGTAAGACTCATAGACATTCGCATGCTTGTACGCATTGACACACAAGATTGCTAGCTATCAATAACTGTAATTAGCTATTATTATACTGAGATGCTCTTACAAATTAAATCTCTAATCACAACACATATTTTCTTAAAAATAGAACATGCAGTATGGTTTGGTATCTATATTAAGTGCGTCAATTTGATAAATATGGAAAATATTCTAAATTTAAAAGCTTATGAAAAAGAACACAGTTTTTTTTCTATTTTGCTACGACGAAGGAGTCCGAAGTGCGAAGTGAACCAAGAAGGTCGGAGGAAAGTCTCACACTCGCCGCGTCGCGCCTCACGAACCACATAATGTTTGTTTAATCACACCACAAACATAAACACCACATTATAAACATGTTCATCATGATCACTCTAGTGTCATGATCGTGTTCATATTAGTCACTGAGTGACTTTCTTTTTAAAGACTTCGCCTTTTCTGGGCCGCAAGTCTGCTAAATTTACTGATGTCAACACGAGTAAATTACATATATTTTTGCCAAGCAAATAACTGACAAATATATAATTTCCTCGTCATCCAATTGATATCGATTATTTTTTGCAGACTTGTGGCCTTTTGTTCCAGTCGGATGTTTTGGCCATTGAGCCGACTCTACATTCCTAGACCGGTGAAGAATCGTGAATCAAACTGAATGGTAGCCAAGTAAACACTGGCTGGAAACAAGCCACCGATAACCAGAAGTCCCGACCTAACCTTTTCATCCGTTCGATTCGAAATTCAAAAAGTCTGTCACAACTCCTTGATCCTGCGGGGTTGGAAGGACACAAGGGGGGAGAGGTAACGCGCCGGCTGGATCAGTAAATAGGACTCTATGTAGTGGAATTACAGATGAAATTGACATTCCACAATACATTATTCGTAAATCCAGGGCTAGGCTCTGCCGACGCGTGTCGGGTGCGACCGGCCTTCGGACTGATGTCATGTGGGAAGGATAAGCGAATTTCAACTGTCTGCCAAAGGTTATGGGGGTTGTATTCGATAAACTTAGGCTAGTGGAAGTATAAGCAGTCATTGATGTAGAGCTGTTTACCGTGATTTGTGTGTTATTGGTGCATAGTTTGTAGCTGATGTTAATTTCAAAATTGAATGATAATAATGTATAGGTAAGTACTTATGGATAGTAAAACCTATGCTGTAAAACTCTGGCCAAATAAGGAAGAATAAAAACTACTTCAGTTACCTACAAGAGGTCTGCAATGGCATCCAAATATTTCAGGCATGTATGTTCGGGATTACTAATTAAATAAACGTAATGCGTTATACAAATCAAAAACCGATATGTACGAATATACTGTCTGAAGCAATACATAAAGACCAGTGTTAAATATCTTGAAGCTTCCTACTTACTGACGGGTCTACAAAACTCGCTCCTTACCGTTAACCACCGATGTACGATTAAAATTACCAACCTAAACCTCAGTATTAGCCATTAACGCCTTTATCTATACGAGTTAAGAGTTACAACGAAGGTGTTCCACAAGGTGGTATGTTGGTACCGATTTCTTTTGTATAGTTTGACAAGGTTCTGTCATGCTTTGGGCGGTAACGTTAAAGTTTCGGTAGATTGAATATGCAAAGTTACTTTTTGTCGCGTTTTTGTACTGATCGACGAAAATAGTTTTATTTTTACTTTATGTGGGGTCATATTAATAATAATTTAAGTCTATAAATAAGTATAGTAATATTAAATAGCTGTTTTTGTAATTATGTATTTAATACAATAATTTATTCTGTGAAAATCTTAGTAACTTTTGATTTTTGTAATTATGCTGAAGAATTAAAATAACTCTTTGATTGTTCGATATTTTTCATTTTTATCACATAACACCATATCTTAATAGTTTTTCTGACCGTACATCCTACTACAAACTACTAGGACATGATCGGACGACCCGCCCACGGCCAGTGAACTGTCAGATTATTATTATAAGACGCAAATTGGCGTGACAGTTACCTTATTATTTCCATCTTTCTATCAGTGTTGGCGGACTGTTAATGTAGGCTCGAGAAATTGGCTGCAGAATTATGAGCCTTGTGTATCATGATTTCAAATTAGATTTTCTCTAAATTCTTCAAATGTCAATCAATCTATGAACATTTTGCTAGTTCTAGGTTATAATAATATGCTATAATAGTTAATTGATTAAATAATAATGTTGCGGGATGCTTCAGTTGACATCCTTGACGAGTCTTGATAACCTGGTTAGGGGAGTCTAAAATCTGGCTGAATCATATAAAAATGTATGATTTTACTAGGTGGATGAATGGAACTAACATTGATCTTCGAATAAGGAGTCAGAAGTTATCATTTTATTAGCCACTTTTAGTCTATGGTCATCATCAACATCCACTAAAGTAAAGAAACTTAATAGATGAGCTGATAAAGATGACAAAACGGTTGTAAGTTCATTGGTCCAAAATTGTATACACGAACAAAACACAATCGCTAAATCAGCACATAAAAAAAGTTTAATGTCAGATGTCAACGCCCACTAGATTTAATGGGTTCATCTGGCATAATCTTTATTGACCAAAACTCATTTCGCATAACTCGTATGGTCTAAACTTTTTTGGCCGAACCATCACTTTGCCAAGACTTATGTGGCATAAGGCTCGTTTCGTCTAAAACTCTTTAGGCACAATATTTAAACACCTAAGTTTCGTTTGCTCAAATTTATGTTCGTCTATAACTATGTATAATCTTGTTTCTCCTTATGTTATCTTAATAAATAATATATTAAGTATGTAGTAAATGTACAAATTGTGGTATTTTTCTCCTACATCTCGAAAATCACGATATTGTATGATCAAAAAATCGAAAGTTAACGACCAATATAATTATTACAAACCCCATGAGATCGAAACCTAAAAATAGGTGCGACGACGAGCAAAGCGAGGAGGAGCGTGTTAGGTGCATATGTTCATCAAAACCAAAGCGGAGCGCAGCGAAGCGTTTTCCCAACAGCGGAAACAATACAAGGCACCAGTTTGCGCTATGTAGGGAGACGCTCCGTCAAAGTTAAAGCCAAACGAATATTATTACTTTGTATAAACCTATGCCAAGCATTATTAGGCTATTCAAGATTTGGCCATACCATTATTAGGCTAAACAATGTTATGCGAAATAACTTTTTACTAAACGAGATTTATGCCATACGATTTTCGGCGTAACGAGACTTTGACCAAACGTTACTATGCAATACGAGATTAGGCAAAAAAATCTTATGCCAAAAAAGGTAGAACCAGATTTAATGCATAATTTAGATGATACGAACAAAATTTTGTTTTTTTATCAGATAGCAATTTGCGGTATAGATGGAAAGATTATAATAAGTTTGGGACATTCGTAAAATATTACTGTTAAATTACTTAATTCATATAATCATTTAAAAAATCATCTCTAACAGAATACTTTTAAAAAATCTTGCACGAAAGAAAAAACATAGTCAGAGATACTGAGAACATTGAAAACCATCAAATATTATGAAAGGCACACGCCACGCCAGCCCTATTATTAGCATTTTATCCAATTATTTCCATAACAAAACCATGACACGGGCACAAAAACGACCAATATCGATACGTCATCGACGTAGACGATATTAATATGCACCTTTTAATAAGCAACATGAGCAGAAAGCGCCAGTCACTCCCGAGACTGAGGCAAAAGGTCTCAAGTCATGCAGGCTTAGTCCCCAATCATTTGTTACGGGATTAAGTTTTGGATGTATAATCTTCACGAGAACATCCTGTAGTTTGCTTATTTGATATTAGAAAAGTTGCAGTTAGTAAGCATATATGAACCTATTTGATTTTGATAGGTGGAAAATAGCAATTTCAATTATTAAAATGCTCTCTACCTTCAAAACAAATTTGCAGAATGTAACTCTGAATCGTTCAAGTGCCGTCAGTAGTAAATATACAAATCGTACAGCATACTTTATGTTTGCGAACCCTGCCCCAATCCCTACATATTTCAATTGGCGAGAACTTACTAAAAATCATAAATCCTGTAATAATCAGTCGACTATTCACGCTGAACTGACCAGCGGGGGTCACTGTATATGACGTAAACTGAAGTTTCGGAGCGCTGCTGCGCGAGCCACGACTCTATCTCGTTGTATTCAACGTGCCGATTGCCTGACAGCTCTCGTTCGTTCCATTTTTCGTCAGTATAGAGTGACCCTCCAGCGTCCAGGCTGCGGCGATATGACAAATGTCTCTGGCCAGCAGCGGCCGCGGTGGCCGATATCTGGTAATTGTATCGGTATTTCTCGCTGTGCTAGTGATGGGGTGAGTTATCGATAATTATTACGTACCTTATAAGAATGTTGAAAAATGAGCACAGAAGAAGAGGCTTGCTGCCGAGACACATCATTCTTTTTAGCGTGTGACAAACACTAGAGATGACCAACGTTTGTCGCCGTGATGTAAGGATTATTCACCCCAATCAACTCGGGGCTTGTTGTGAAGATTATTATGCATTTGCCTTCTGCTTTATCTCACCTTTATTATAACATAAGATAATCTGTGTACTTATCTCAAAAGGCATATAATGACATTAGCACTTGCTACTTTCTACAAAATATAAAACATCTACCCGTACGATAGTTTCAAACGTTCTATAGCTGTTATATCGATGAGAGATACTCGTCACATCACTAATATCGTTATTTGTCTAGTGCATTACCTCCCGCAAGCGAGATGGCATCCATCAACACTGGAGCAGCCAGCTGATTAATGACAATATTTATTAAATGATATGAAACATGTTACAGTACCAGATGTTATTAATGTTCGCAAAGTTTGTATGAACATGAACCATCTAGTAAAGTAACTGTTGATTGGTTGTAAATATTGGGAGATGCTGATTAAATCTTGGATCTTGGAATTAAGAAATGTTGTAATATTTATTGTAAGAATATACCTACTTGATATTAAAATTGATAAACAACATATCAATAACATTAGAAAAACATAACTTAAATACAGTAGCTGCCACGAAACCTCACTCATCCAATCTAAAACCTTAAATTTATTCATTATTTATGAAATTAATATTGAAAACAGTAGTAACTGTGATCGTCATCCATTTAGGGAAAATAATGCTTTCTTTTTTTATGTGTTCAAAGAAACAACATCCCAATGGTCTGGTAATAAGGTAGTATGAAATGGCAAGGTAATGTTGGTAGTGTCGAAGAGCAGCCTTAACTAGCCAGCCATTACCAAGAAGTGTTATCTGTGAGACGGAGTCATCTCTCATTTTCGACCTCCACGGAGTCTACACAACCTCGATAAGAGCGGATTAACGAAAACTATTTATCATTCTCCTATTTAGTTTTTTTTTCTCTCGGCTGCTGTGGGACGCGGCGTAAAGTGCCTGGGAGGTCGGAATGCGTATAGAGTTTTATTGATTGGATTTTGATTGATACGATTGATTTGTTTGCGAAGGAAATCCAAGAAGACGATAATGTTAAGAAGCTTAAAGCCGAGACGATCAACGACAACAATGAAGATGAAAGTAAATTAAGATGCGAACAATGCGAGCCACTTGCTACCGATATGACCGAAGAAGGTCGTACACTCCATTCACAACGTGGTCAGTCCAGTGTCAACGAACAACAAACAAAAGAGCACTTAAATAAATTGCAAGACATGCCCATTACGTAACTAGAAACAATACAATTTAATACGACAAGCAAAACAATGGGGGAAGGAGACAATACGGAGATCATAGCACCTTCTCTTTCACCTATCAATGGCACGCGAGATAAGAATCTGAAGAAAACAGCTGATGGAAACAATGTCGAAATTGTATGGACCTATTTAAATGAAGCTATGAGTGAATGAACGGGCTGCCTTGAGGAACCCCTGATGCTCGCAAATAATGAAACAATGCCTATTGTTGTCGGGTGACGTCACACAGAATATAGGTCAGGTTGGACCCAAATGTGGTGCGAACAGCTGATCGTGGGAAGGCGGGACGTGATTGTTGCCTGTTTGACCCGTTGCTTCTTGTGTAGCACGCGCAGGTTACCTGGACGACGTCATGATGTCCTAGTATTTGAATTTCACAAGATAGTAGTGAATATAGTATGGTTTATTTAAATTGTCATTGTAAAAAAAACGATAATTGCCTTACAATTTGAATTTTAATAAAACTTAAAAATAAAATGGTACAAAAAGACGGCCTTATTGCTAAATACAGGATAAGGGTGGATAGTTAAAGATTGGCACGATACAACACAGTTATTTTTATCTAATATAATAACTGGATTGTAGCTTGCAAAAAACTGGAAGCTTCTTGCAAGTTTCCCTTAAAGCTCGTGCAAAAACGTCACCGTTGGCCCTATGAAGACCAAGAGTGAACGTCCGATCAGGAATTCGGAGTCAAAGTCGTTCAGATCGAGTCGAGACAATAGTACATTGTTTGTTTTCGCCGGTGGCAGTCTCCGCGGCGGCACTACGGTAGAAAATCTCGCACGGATGTCGACTGTCGCTTTTTACAACCTTGCTTTGTTGCTCGGGGAAAGTTTTAGCATTCATTACTTTACTAAAATTGGTGATGAAATTATGCCGATGAATTTTTGTTTGTAAATTTCCGAATCGCTATTTTTGCTACCTAATTGGGTTTTTCAGTTGTTGCATCAGTAATGTTAAAATATATAGGTACATACACTTGTTCTATACTTATCCTAATAGAGACTGATTTATGCCTTCATAAAAGTGGCTGTTCACTGGCTGAAATGTTCATCAACAAAATCTAGTAAACTTGGGCTAGTTTAGGACCCGTAGTTACCATAACCATTGGTTAGAAACCAACAGAATCAATATGTAGCTTTCACGCTTGTCTGATGGTTTTAGTTTACTACGGATCGAAAAACCGTCCCATTAGCTATAAGTAAGTAACGACTCTACTCTCTCCAAACCGCGTATTCACCCATCGAGATCCACAACAATGGTGGTGCATTATTCTGCAAATTATGTCAGCGCATCCACGTGCCTCTTGTTTACCAATTGTTCTTATCTGCGATCTAGGAGTGTCCTCCGCCAAGTGTGATTGTCGGCCATGACACCTCCAGACGGTGGCTGGTCATAATAATTATGATAAGTATATTTTCAGGTGTCAAGTTTAAGGGATTTATAATGTTTACAATGTTGCAATGTTCGATAACTTTTTTCTTTCTAAAATGTAAATGAAAATTAAGTAAATTGAAATTTTGTTTAGCGTGGTTTAGCTGTCAAAACGGGCCTATTACATTATCACATCAGTCACTTTAACATTCATCTAAGCATACTGAGCATTTAGAACGATGCCATCGGTTCTTCAGTGGATAGGTATGTTTGTACCTATATACCCTTATTATAAACATAATACCAACATACTAATAACATAACACGATTAGTGTATGAATTACGATGAGGTGCATGGCTCGTAGAATGTCGGGGCAGTTTTCAAGGAAATTGAAGCTGATCCTCAGCACGATCCTGACCCATTACAGTCACGGGGAGAGATTTACAGCAACTGACGTTTCAAAATCACGTTTTACGAGAGTTAAATGGATTACTTTTTACGAGCGACTCGAGGTGCGAAGAAAAACATTCTGGCCGCTCGGCCACATTTGCCACTAAGACCGGGCAATGAGTATAACCCAAATTTTTCATAAATTACTGCTCTCCATATTAAAAAAGCTAAATTTCGGAGGCAGCTGTCCGAAACGCCAGAAAGCGTTCGGAGAAGCGATCGAATTATCGACTCGCAATAATTTTATGGGGGTTACAGTGAGTTTATGAGTCTTACAGTGTTGCCAGGAGATGGGACAAAGTGATTTATAGGGAATTTCATGAGGCCCGTGTGAGAAAAGCACAATTTTGTAATGGCAACTCGTTTTGACGACTTGCGCCATTTCGTCTGACAGTTCTCCGATACATTGTTGTGTTGATAATACCTAATATGAGAGTGAAGAAATTTCATAGTGAAAGGGTAGCTTGAATATTATATACATTCTTAATAGAAGGTTACTATCAATACGTATAAATATGACGTTATTCAAAGACTTAAAATATTATACATATTATTGTCATAACCAGGCATTTACTCGTATGTCTGATGTCCTCTATGTAGCACCATGACATTTTATGACTCACTTCCGTATCATCTCTATACATTCAGAATGTTTCGAAAGCCATTTCATCGACGTCAGCTACCAGGCGCGCAGAGCTGCGAGGCAGTAATAATAACACGAGAGAATCTTGCAGTAAATCTGTCAAATCGCACCGTAGCTCTTGCAGAAGGCAATTTCTACTAAAATAAAGTACTTGTGCGTGTATAATCCGAGGTTCTGGAGAAATGCGCGTGCGAGACGCGGCCGCTGGGATCTACGGGAAGCTGTTTTGTTGTTTTGTCGAAGTTAGGTGGGAGGCGTTGAAAAATGATAATATATAAAGTTAGAGTATCTTAGTAGTAGACGGTACATAACATAATAGATAGTGATTTAAAAATGCTAGATACTACATAAATATGGTCCAAGAAAAATACAACTAGTAAAACCTAAATATCATTTTAGAATCCTACATTTCAGCTTTCAGTGAAGAAAAACATCGTGAGGAAACCTGCCGTGATTTCAAAAACGGTGATGCCTCTCATGTGTCAAAATGTACAGCGAAAACCTATGCATTTCAGCTTCGTAAGACACTCTCCTCCCTCTATCGGTCTTTTACAAAACGCGCCCCCGTGTGTCCCCACAATAAGCCCTGGAACCCGACGCCTGCGCAGGTTGCGGCTCAGCACTGCGCCGTCATTTAACACAGCCAACTCATTTGCGGGGTTACGACGCCAGGCGAACGATTCTTTTATTTAGTTTTTACTCCACACTCCACATTTGTTGACCTCTTGTGGTGTTTTGTAACCAGTTACTTAAGAAGAAAAAAATATACTTATATTTTTTTAGGATAAAAATCTATTGGTTTCTTTAGTAGGTAAAAATCTATAGGTTCGTCTATATTGAGAGAACTTCCATATTATAAATTCTATGACGTGTAATTTTCTTCCAAACTTTAATCCAATTATTATTATTTATGTATATAATCAAAGTACATATTTATCTTAGCACCTAAACTTCAAAGTAGGTACTTATCATCTCTATTATGGACCTACATATTAAATATGCGGCGGTCATAAATATTTGTGTTGATTGCCAGTTTATTTTAATAACTAGTATATTGTTCATTGCTGCCAAAATCTTACAGAGACCGTTTCCTCAATCATTTTGGCATGAAAATGACTCATGTCATGACATGGTCATGACCGACTCAAATTTCATTCATTCAGGAGTCCAGATCAGTCAAAACAGAGCTCAAGTTACCTTCATATATTATTATGTTATATTAAACCGAATGTAAACAGGTACTTTGATTATTAAAATAGCGGTTTGCTTTGGGAAAACGTGACGAAGCGGTGGAGGATGGTATGGATGATAACTGGAGTTACTCATAATATCTAATAGGATTCGGTAACATTTTTAAGTTTAAATAACCTATATTTATTTTAGAAATTACCAATTTTATCACCGTATTTTAGTCGAATCGAAGTGGAACACCTCTCTACTTCGAAAAAAGTTCATTTATTTTGTTAAAGTTCGTTTAAGTTTACATTATAACTCCATAGTTTTTGGAGCTTTCGTTGACAAGAGATGATCTACATACAAACGCGATATCTAAAAAAAACAATTTGTTCCTAGGAGTCAGAATTATTTAGTTAATAGTAATATTCCCTTCAGTCCTACCAACTTAACGCAAATATTACAGGACAAATCACCGCAATATAACTTTTACAACGTCCACAAAATTCGCGTTGAATTTAAAAGCCGATCCAAAAACGTGAACAAACATCATAACACTAGCAGACCACCAAGCCTTTTCATACTAGAACAATAGTAATAATTAGGTGGTAATTACATTGATATTGCTTGGTGCTTACGTCTTTTTGCCGCAGTTATGGCGTGGCGTATGCCGGCTGCATACAAATGTGTGATTCTCATTTGTTTCACGGTTCACAACTCGGAATGCCGAGTTTGATTTGATTGAAAATTGCAGTTCAATAATTCATATGGATGCATTTAGGTTTTTTTTTGTTATTGTCAATGAGTGATTATTTAGCAAATGAAATGTTTTTGGCAATTACCTACAATGATATGTGGGGATATCTCACACATGGCCATCCGATCCCAGGGCTAGGCAAAATATGGGTAAACTAACAATAATAAAGTTATAATTTAGTACTTACCTACTAAAATCGATTTGCGATACACTTTGTGACTTACCTGTAAAAAAATGAAAAATCATTGTAAAACAAAGTTTGTAAATCAAGTAAAACTAAAAAGCTCAACTTCGGCAAACCCACTGACAACATTCTACCTCTAGGTATTTAACTCTACAGGGTGTTGCAAAAAGGATATACTAAGCCGAAAGGGGGTGATTCAAGGGGTCATTCTGAACAACTTTGTTCTACGAGTTTTGCCTTTTTTGCAACATCCTGTATACACGTGTTTTTTTTTACAGAGATCCTTCATGCTACACTATAATAAGTATTAATTAATCGTATTACGACACTAATAACGCGACTATAACTTGAAATTATGTCCGCGATGACATCAACAGGCAAAAAGTCGTCAGTTTATTGTCAATTAAAATAGCAGCTTTTTACGGTGACTTGTAAATTTGACATATGTCAGCTGCCAAGTTTATTGAAAGTCAAGTCATCTGTTGACTAGGACGTCTAGCACACACATTTCAAAATTATTATACCTACTATAATATATCTCGTACATAATTGTAGTAGGTAGGTACCATGTAGGTACCAACTAATTTCAAAGCTTTATGAAAAATACCCAATAAACGTTGATACAAGATTCAAAATCAATTGGACCGACACCTCGACAGTTTGAAGGCAAGTTCTAAGAAATTACATATTTTAAACGCGGAGGTACCTCCATTCATGATCTCCAAACCTCCTCCCACACGAGAGCTGTTAACGGTATCGTTTGGAGATACGCAAGAAATTATACTTTGGGACCTTAGATTAACTATAAGAACGAAACTTAACTGAAACGTACGTTCGTGTATTGTCAAATATCTTAGATTGGGACCTAAAGTTACGTGTATGTAGGTACTACGTTGAAGTTATTGATTGTACAAGTAATACCTACGATATTTATAATGGCAAAGAGTCATTATTATTTTTTAACTATGTATGGGTTGCATAAAAAATAATTTCTTGTGTTAAATTTTAATGAAATCTTAAAAAAAAATGGTGTTATTTGGTGTCGGCGTTTTGTGGGTGGAACTTTTTTCTTTCATAGCGAGTCATTACACCTATAATAAAATAGCCATAATGGATTAAAAAACTTTACGGAACCCGATTAAAAGCTGCCAATATGAATCTTGTCCAGTTTTTCCCGACACTCATATATGAACACCAACACATTCGATCTCTCTTAATAATATGCATCATTAGCATATCATGCTAATGATGACGACCGAATGGCGTAGTGGTTAGTGACTTGACTACTGAGCCGATGGTCCCGGGTTCGATTCCCGGCTGGGGCAGATATTTGTTTAAACACAGATATTTGTTCTCGGGTCTTGGATGTGCCCGTAAAATGGCAATAGGCCCGCCCCCTATTACATTGGGACTAACATAACACTCTGGCGAAAAGTGGGTGCAGCAATGCACCTCTGCCTACCCCGCGTACAAGGCGTGAGTGCGTGTTTTTTTTTTTTTTTTAGCATATCATATTTTGTTAAACACCAACGTATTGAGGGACCAACATCTTTTCTCTGGTTTAAAAGTACATGTGTGGTTGGAGACGTTGCAAAATAAAGTACTTAGTACAAACCAAAATTAAGATAGTGGACTAAAAACATAAGTAACTCAAGTAATTAACACATAATTTAATTAGGAGTTAAACAAAAATGTACTTAGTGTTTTTGCTACATACGTAAAATATAAGTATTTTTTGGACAATGATGACGATGATGACATACCAAAAAACTGGGTAAGTATCCTTTAAGTTGAGACTAGTTATAAATACATATATAGCTTAATCTTTTTAGACTTCAGTTAAGTAAAAAAAGATTAAGATATATTTTTATAAACCAGTATAAAATTATATCCTGGCGCGGTTGGCGGCCAGAAGTGGAAAAAATCTAGTCAAAAAACATGAAGGCGCCCACGCCACAGGTTCCAAAATTCAAAATTCGAATCCATTCGCAATTTAAAACGGCCATGCCCGACGAAGCCGGAAATCAAGTTTATTTCTATGCTCATTACATTAGGTATGCATAATAATAAATGGTAAATACAGTAATTATAACACATTTCAAGCTCAAACATGGAATGATATTTCTACTGTTATTGTAATGATTTCGTTGCCTTATCTAGAATATCAGTAAAAAGTTACTTTTTTAATTGGATGCTGCAATGACGTACATTATTTAAATATTTAGATTAATTACTTCATTTATGTCAAGTTTGCCTGAACATTATTCTTAACAAGATCGAAACAGAAGGCAAACCTGAATCGATACTCTTAATTCCGCCGATTTTTTTTTGTTCGATCGATTCTTTTCTTTTTATCGATCGATTTTAGACACAATTAGTGTCTCGGTTGTGAAAAGGGTGCCGCTGCGGTATCGATGAATTAACTGCCGACTTTGGGAGACAAAACACGATCGTATCAACTTGAGTAAAGAATAGGGATACGCGACTAGCGCCTCCACGCGCTTATTTACTGCCTCTGTGAAGATCTCAGATGTGATTTTGAATTTTGAATCGCTATTTTTAATCCTGGCAGTAAATACGGTTGAAACGAAGCGGCATAAAAAAGTAATGACTTTTTTATGGCGAGATTTGGAGCACTGCCTGAAAAGGGACAATGCATCGTTCGTTTGTAATGTCATAATCACATCATATTGATCGTGATCTAGCATCTTAATAAACGCCATGATGCCTTATTCTGATTAATACTCATCCCTAATGTAATTCGCTGTATAAACCGTAATAAACTTATCCCATAAACATCATCAGTCAACCACACACGCTAACCCACACACCACATCTACTTTTTCTCCCTAATCCACATAACAGTCTCCCCAGCCTCCCATCCCTTAAGCGTTCGATATTTAAACGTTTAATTTGTGCGCCGGCGCGCGTCGTCCATTGGCCGGCGGTCCGGCGCGGCATTGGTCGGCCGCAGGGGGCGGGAGGGGGCGGCGTCGGCGACTACAAAGCGGCGAGAGAGGCGGCTCACGGGCTATTCTCAAACAGATGCTGTGTTAGTTGACAGCAGCAATGAGGCTGGGTGGTTGCCGGGCGAAGGGTATGAATATGCGATGGGCTTTATTATGTGTTGGTAGGTAGGTAGAGTTGAGGTTGTATATGTTTGGGAATAATAAAAAGCATCAGGGCTGCACTGTTTTAGTGCATTTGCAAGAGAATGTCTGGAATTGAATGTAGAGTTGCTCTTCCTAAAGCTGGAGCAGGGTTTGTCACCGTGGTGAAAGGACTAGACAATCAGATTAGTTACTAATATGGCTACGACAACGCAAATCACCAATGGGGGCCTCGCCCTTACACACCAGAGATCAAAGACAACGCAATCGTGTCAAAGATTGAATTAACACCTCAATATTACAAAGGCGGCTAAATTAATTACTCGACTTATGAATAAGTTAATTAATTAGAAACATCAAACAGCACTTAAGACTGCATTGTTTGATGGTTTCAGAATCTACAATCTGGTCGGCTTAGTTTAGTGATTAGTCCATCGATTTATCTGGAGCAAGATCGGCCCATATCTATCGGTGTTTAGTTTTCACCGCCAAAGTTTAGTTATTGCTAAATGTAGAGTGGCACAGTTATAATGACTTTCTAATCATAGTGTTTACTAATAAACTGAGTGAGAAACTGGACCGAAGGTAAGGTAAATATTTTTTTACCTTGGTATAGACATAAATTATCTAGAAGAGATCGCTATACCCAAGTAACAAGACGGCCCATAGTACCCTAATTTAAGTTTTGTTGTTATTTAATTATGTCCAAATAAAGATCTCTATATCTGTCTATATTATATGTATATCTACAGAATCTATAGAGTTCTGTGGTCGTCGTACTAAGTAGTACAGAGCCTGTATAAACATCCCACCCCGTCAATCATTGACGCACACAACTCTGATAATTTCAACACTATTCTACGTACACCATTCATATTAATAACAACCGCTAATTAAATATTAATCAAAACTTCCTCCATGTTATCACGTATTTTATTAACATTCGTACTCAATGGCACACCTACCTATGTCCTGTCACCCTGGTACCTACCGCATTGACGTCTTCACTCTTGCTTGACTAAACTTAGGTAACTTGTGAGTCATGTCCATTCATTTATATTTCTAGTCCTTTGATGTGACTGAAAAAGAAAGGAAACTAACCCCAAACGCAACGGCTCAAGAGTTACGAAAACCAACAAGCAAAGGACTATTAGTGGTTGGTGGATAAGTTTAGTATTCGATGCGTTTGTCCTGCAGGATTTTCCTTCGGAAATTCATAGTTTCCTAGTAGTTTTGTCGGGATTTTTGATATTAAAATATGTTTATTTCGTATATCTGGAGTAGATTGATAAGTATATCTTTGATATTTTTACAAACCTTAGGGAAATTATGTACTTATCGAAATCCTGAGAAGTGCCTCAGCTCAGGTAGGACATAACGTTAGTGTTCAGGTTTTAATATACCTTCCTAGTCTAGCTAAATGCATTCATCAAATTTAATATTCATTACCATTACTTGGCTAAAGTCTCCAGTCATAAAACTTAACGATACGATTTTCCTTCCTTCTATGATAATTTCCCGCACCTCAAAATGATAAATTAACAACACTATAGACACGACAGAGCACCAAGCGCCAAAATGGCGACGATTGGCGCCCAAAACGGGCGCCCAACACCGTAAAGGCACTTCGAAGAAACGATTGCATCGATTAAAAGCAAAATCGAATGCAAAATTATCGTATTGAAATAAATGACGCCGCTTCATTTCAAATTCTAACATGCCTTACTTGTGTTCGCATTTTCATTTGACTCTATTGTCTTGGTCGATATTAGTATTGATTTTCATATTATTTATTAATCGTATGCGCTCCTGAATAGCATGAGTTTGGCACGCGAGCCGGGACAATCGATGAATCGATAAGTCGTCGATTGTGTATGGTCTGTCTGGCTATTACGGATTTTATTTTATTGAGTCATGTTCAGTATGACGTGATGTAGGCCGATAAACCATTGGTAGGGATCATTCGGCCTCATTTTGCGTGTTAAGTAGCCAATTAAGTACGTTATCTACGTACCTACGAGTATAAGTAAGTTTTTCGTCTAAAACAAGGCAGTGCAAAAGCCTTATCAACAAAAGTTGGATCAACAAAATACACTTCCATTATAAAATTAACCAATTCGCTATAAGTTCATAACGCTTCAGTCTTATACAATACTGTATAAAATTTACCATTTACTATTAATGATCTAACTTACGTTCTTCCATCAATACCACCTTGTATTTAAATTGAAATACTATCATTTTAGCTTTAGCATACCTTTAGGTAGGAGTAAACTAATGATTGGCATAGCGTAGTAAAACTGTTGATAAATAGACAAGCGGTAGATAAAACTTAGTCATAATGATTACTTACGTACCGACTGTCGATGTCGTACCATCAGTTCAACTTATTGTTTATTTTGTGTGCTAAGGTTACGCACAGTCATTGATATAAACACGGTAATATTTTATGTACTTAGATACCTTTTTAAAGTATAAATTCAGAAACTTTCAATCACTGCATGAATTGGTTGTTTGTATGAAAATTTTGTTTGAGAGGATACAAAAATGTAGGAATAAGGGTTAGTGCACACGATTTTAATGAAATACCTACCCCGGCCGAGGATCGAACCCGGGACCTTGCGCTTCCGTATAGCATTCAGGGTCACTAACCACTACACCAATATAGATCCTCAACTTTACGCTCACTGATAAAAATTCAACCTGTATAAAAATTCAACCTGTATAAAATTTCAACTTGTTTAAAGAAACTTGGAAAATTATACAAAAATAAATCATTTTTGGCGCTGTCATATGACGACTCCGAATGTGACAGCTGTCACTCAACCTGACATCACACACTTATGTACATTATACAGGCTGTTGCAAGAACGGGTCTGGAAGGCGATGGGTGACACACGCCGATTTAAACCACTTATTATGTTTGTTTAAAAAAACCAGTAAAATACAGAATGCTGCAAAAGTTATAAAACGAAAGGGATTTTTAAATTTATGAAAAAAAATACTGCTTTACTTAAAAAATATGTGATCATCAAAGTTTGCTGGAGAAGCCAACCGCCCCATTCGAACTTTTTTAACACCGTAAAAAAATCAACGAACTCTTTACCGCCTAACTTAAGTATAATTTCTAATTATCTAGATCACAACAACTTTTGGGTTACAACACCCTGTATTAATGTTAGTACCAACTAAAGGGAGCCTTTGTCCTCACAAGTCACCGGCAGGCTTCAGTGTCACGAAACAGTGACAAACTTTCTCCGCAATTTTTCTCCATAATTAAAGATTTCATCATATTTGTCATAATTACTCATCAAACTACATTCACGAGCAATGAAAGAGTTCCAGTAAGAAAATCACAAAATTACTCCTAAACGGAAAAGGCTAGTCTGCAATATGAAGTACTTTTTGACAGCGCATCAGAATATTACCAAACAAAAACGTAAATATTGTGTGTTTTTTTTTATAAGATGTACTTACTTACTTATTAAATTCAAACAAACCAGTAAGATCTATAGATATTATTATTATAATTATTACACTCACGGGCAATGCAAAAGTTAAAGTGAGAAAAACACCAAATTCAAATTACTCCTAAGCGGAAAAAGCTACCTTAATAACGCCGTCTGAAATATTGAACTATATTTAAATGTGCACCAGAATATTAACAACAAAAAAAGGAAACATTTTGTAAAAATGTCCGGGTAAGTAATACGAGGTATAAAAACGCATGGTATAACATTCACAAGGTATACGCCCATATGATATAAATTTATTAAGTATAACGATCACTGTGCATAACAAACGAAAGGCATAATTACTAAATACATAATTTTGTAAAGAATAACGTTCAAAAAGTATAATTTATAATTATAAGTATAATAAAGGGGTAAAAAAAATAGAGTTTTTAGTGACGGAATTTTGTAAGTGAAACTGTTTCTTTGCACGATGTATTTATCTTATAAGCAACAATATCGCATCCAACTAATGAGGGTCTCGATTCTCTCGATCCGTGCATCGATGCGGTTATCGATTAATTCGCAATAACAATTTGTCGCCGCTTCATACCGAGTGCTCACCTACTTACAATAAACCATAGACTAATATTAGTCTATGCAATAAACTAATGTATTCCTGAGCCTACGTACAGACGTAGGCGGGAGGTCACTCTATACTGACAAGAAACGAAAGAATGAGAGCTGTCGTGCTATCGGCACGTTTAATACAACGAGATAGAGTCGTGGTTCGCGCAGCAGAGCTCCCAAACTTCGCTTTTCGTCTTGGTTACCGTTCTGAGCAGTTCACATCGGCAGCGTTTTCATCGTATTCCAAATGAAATTTCATATTTTTTATCCATGGCCGAAGAATGGGGATGTTATAATTTGTACAATTGCATCTGTATGAGGCTATTGAACGCCAAGGGAATTTAGGGTAGGTACTTATGTGTCTGCTTTGGGATTAGTGTATTTTACCCAATAATGTGATTGATTCAATTTACTAATAATTAAGTCATAAATACGTAAAAATTACGTTTCTTGTATAAATTAAAATGTTTAATATGAGATTTCCAGTCAGGATATAATTCCAATAGAACAAAAGCTTCTTTACAATCATAAAAAGTAGGTACAATCAGAAAGTATCAAAACCGGCCAATAAACCGCACAAGAGTCGAGAGTGGCAGTCAAAACGCAATCAGTACTACAACCGACGTTTAGTAGTTTCTATAACATATAACACCGCCAGGCAGGGGGGTCACTTTATATTACGGAAAACTAAGTTTCAGACCGCTGCTGTGCGAGCCACGACTCTATCTCGTTGTTTTAAACCTGCCGATTGCACGACAGCTCTCGTTCGTTTGTTTTTGGTCAGTATAGAGTAACCCTCCAGAGCAGTGAGCCCTACAGTTTGGTATAGCTATAGTATACGTCTACTGTAGGCCTCAAGTCGAAGCTATGTCGTGACCCTATTGCGTCAGGAGCGGGCCAAGATAAAAGCGATTAGCGACGATCGCAGAAAATCATCGAAAGATGTCGTTATTCAGTAATTTATTATGCATCTACCCACAAAATAGTGAAAAAATTATAATTCTATGTACTTATTAAGTATTATTTTATGATGATTTGACGATGAATGATTTACCCTTTGGAGAGAGTTTTTGAGACTTGGTTGTTCATGAGAAAACAATTTTAAGCGGAAGCTCTGGTTGAAACTAGTTTTTACATAAAACATATTACAGACAGAAAACAATTAAATTTGAAAAGAGGTTCTGAGGTCTTAGGTGGACTGGGTGTTATTTAACAATAATTTGACCCCAGCGCAAGACCATTATTTAGTTTGGACCACGGCGCGGCGGCCCGGAGTGAGTCATGTTCGCGGCGCGTGCGCAAGCGTTTGAGGTTTTAAATTTCGAATTTATTCGAATTCAACATTTGCATTCGATGGATCGATAAGGCATGCGTGCAACCGATTTGCGTTCGCGAACTTTTTCGTCGCCAACCTCCTTGGCCAAAGACATTCAAAATTTCAAATGCAACCTCTATGTCAGGGTGAATAAATAAACATAACTCTTAGGGCGGATTCGACCAACGTCGAGTAACTTTTTACTCACGAGTAAACTACCAGTTACTCGCGAGTAAGCCTATTTTGCATTCTACCAAACCTGAAACCAAGATAAGTAGCTTATCCCAAGAATAAAATCTTATACCGCCAAAATTGACCGTGTAACGAGCTTATCCGAGAGTAATTTTGTAATGGCGGCGGCACATCAGCTGATTAGAAAACCGTCATAATGACATATAAACACATCTGTCAAAACATAAACAAAAGTACGTTAAAAGGCAAATTCTCAGAATAACAACAGCGAATAAAATATTATACTATTTTTTATACTATTATAATCCATTCAAACTAAGCTGGCATGTCATTTCTATTGCATGCTTTGAAACGCAGCTATTTTTATTTTAGTTGCATTACAGTTTCGTTCCTCGTTCATTCAATTAATCATGGTATAACTTGGTAGAATGCAAATGTACTTATCCCAGATATTTACTCGCGTATAAATTTTATTCCGGTATAGTTATTCTCGTGTAAGGTGATGTTTGGACGAATTCGCCCTTAGGAGTACAAATTATCGGTGAAATCGGAAAGGGAAGCCGTCAGTTTTTGCAGACATATTGGTTTTGATCGATGATTGATTGGCCGATTTCGAGGCGATAACATACAACGGTTATGCTTAATTGGAGTATGGAATCAGAAGAAAAGATTGGCTGATAAACAGCCAGTTCTAGAATATTAACGTACTGGCTAGTACTTAAATCTAGAAACAACGAGGAAGTGATTAAAAAAACAAACAACAAATTCCAATTTCAAAAAATCTGCGCAAATGCGTCCTTCTTCTCCGTTGGGACCTAAACTGCTTCCCCTGACTATGACGGTACTTTTATAACCGTAACTTCCCAAATGCACGTTCACACAAAACAAGCAAAATTAGCTGCTACACCACTCAGAATAAAGATCACTTCGGCGACACGGATAAACTTGTACTCCTATTATCACATGCTGAATTAATTAAATATATTAAAGGATACGTGATTTGAATTGGAAGTGTGCTGTTGTGGAGTCTCTCTAGTCCTACCATGTTGGACCTTAAGCGTGCTGCTCGTAAAATCAATAAAAACTAAACTGATTGATTAGGAGTAAAAAAAACATAATTTATGACATTAGCATTATACGTCACGATCACAAGATCAATTCAGTAGGTAATTTTCCAATTAATTTTATACTTAGGTAGCTACCGTAGTTATTTTCCACTCCGTATACACCTAGATAATTAGTACTTGGTCAACTAATCTGTCCTTGCTCCTCTATAAATAGCATTTTACTTTTTTATCCTTCGATTTTTATTAATTAATACGCAACCACTTTACAGATAGTCGCGGGATGCAGACTACGCTTATTAGGTACTTTATAATATAATGAATAATTATATTTAAATTCGGTCCGGCCAAATTATTTGTTAAAATTATAGTGTAATTTTTTACACGACTCTTAGTTTGTTCTGAATTCTTTTTCAATTAATCTGTGTTTAAAGGATGCCTGTGTTCAACAGTGGACTATTCTATTTTGACTATTATAGTAAAAACAGGGCTGAACCGCGTGGGCCCGTGGGTGTAGCACCAGTTCGTGTTGTCGGTTGGTTTTCGAGGCTCGATTCTCAGAACGGCACCTTACGTCTTGGCCGACATAAAAGTCGCCGAATAGGTACCTTCTTAGAAATTTGACTACCAGTCTTTATTTTACCCTTGAGAACTTTAATAACTAAGTGTGTTTCGAATATAAACCCTTTTTTTATTAAGTAACTTTTAAGTACATAATTAAATTTAATATTAATAATTCATACGCTACACAGATTATCGTTTCATAGTAAATTATTCCTAAGTACTATGTTGAACGCCGCCGATTGACAGCTCGAAATAACCACGCCATTAGGTTCTAGACTGAGCCCTAAGACCTAGTTAATGTAACAAGCCGCTTAGGCACACACTTAGGTATCCCACGCAGCTCTGAGCTAGCATAATATCTTCGTTAAAACTGCACCTTTGATTAATATGATCAAAGTGTAGGAATTCATTAGTCTCAAATAATTGGGACCTCATAATGAATGGGTTTAATAAATACAGATGAATGCAAGGTGGTGATTAATGTGGGATTGTTTAAATTAAACTGAAATAATTAACTTTTTGATACGTTGGCAACATTTTTGTTGTCTTTGGATCTGCCTAAACAGTATGTACCTATCGTATCAGTTTCAGGATTGCTAAATTGAATGAATAAGTGCCTATAAGAGCTCTTTTTTCCGATGGGGATTCCTATTCAATTGACTTTCGATACGAATATATATTCATTGTACCACAAACTAACCTAATTTCACTATAAATTATATTTTTACCCCAAATTCATAGAACTTTTTGACACTTTACAATTGCAAAACAAGGTTTAAAATTGACGTTGTCATATACGATTTTCATCTTTTTGACTGACGTAAAGAGTCGGAATTCGATTGTTTCAATGTCAATTTTAACCTTGTTGTAAATTTAAAATACGGTCTATGAATTGGAGGGAATATCTCAAACTTGTAGATTAATACGTAGTCTTACGCTACGCACCCGTATTAAGTGATGGAGTAAAAACCGGCCGATTCCCAACTTGGGCGCGATCCTGCCGCGATATCGCCAGAAATGGATGCCAGGAAATATCCAAGATATGCCTGCTTGGGAACCATTTCGTTTTAATTGCGTTGCGTGTGTAGAGACAGCAAAATAGGTATGCCACGTCAGCGCAAACAGTGGTGTCCTGGCCCTGTAGCACAGGGCGCTGTTAAGACGTGACAAGAGTTCTCTATCGCGCTCGCTCTTGAGGCTGCGCGATGTGAGTGAGCATGATGCAAAACTCTTGTCACGTCTTAAATGCGCCCCGTACTAGCCCTTCTGAGACTTATCGGTGGAAGATTGATGAATCATGATAATATTTTATCGATACATAGGTACAAAAAAAACATAAGTTAAGTATATTTCATTTTACTTACAACCCGTCATTGAATAATAACATTAGTGTTAGCACCGTATAGCCAATGTACTTTTTTTGCTGATGGTACGAAGCGCGATTGCCGTGTTAATGTGAACGTTAATGAGTTGGCATTTAGGAGCAAAATATGTAGCGTGGGACACCCCGCTGGGAGCGCCTGTGTTTGAGTCAACACCTTCGATAACGCGCCTTAGGATCGATGCTTTTGCCTTTATTTATTTAAATACTTTATTGCACAAATATAACATAAGTGTACAAAAGGTGGACTTAATGCTAAAAGCTTTATTTACTTTTAATACACTCACGAGCATTTAGTACACAGACGAGAAAAGAAAAACCTCCACTTGCCTCGCCTGTCAAAATGTCATCACTAAAATATGACCCCAATTTTTAAATTTAAATTTATTTATTTATTTAAATTTGAATTTGATAAAAAAAATACGTTTTCAGATGGTTATATTCTGTCTTCAATATTGCAGACGACACGACATTAAAGTAGCCTTTTCCGAATAAGAGTAATTTGGTGCTATTGTCACTGGAACTTTTTCATTGCTCACGAGTCACGAGTGTAGTTTATTGATACCCAGTAGCTTGGCATGTGCCCGTAACTCAATCCACAAGGAGGCACTAAAAGTCAAGTTTTAGCCTAAACAAAGCCATAACCGACCAAGAATCTCAATAAAATTATAGCCAAGAATGTTGTTAGAGGTAATTTCTTATTAATAGCCAATAAATAATATTAATAACTCAATAAAATAATTGAAAAACTCAACTCGAAGCCACAAAAGGAGTTTCTTGGCTAATACGGCCGTTCATACTTGGATATAAGGATTCATATAAGCCTACAATTAATTATATATTTATGCGAAAATGGAATAAAAATGCTGTGAAAAAGTTTGCGCAATTATGTCATAAATTAATAGTAAAGGTTCGTTTTATTGAGAGTAGGCGGTAGTGGTTGGATGAGGACGATCAAGCATTGTTTTGTCCTCCCTGAGTTTGGCATATATATTATTATGTATAATATCTATCAATACAAACAGTCAGGGACAGGGAAACATGTGAACTCTAAAGTAGAGAGGTCAGCTTTTTTCCCCAAGACTGTGCATGTTTATCCTAACCCTATACTAACTAATATTATAAATGCGAAAATAAATGTGTCTGTCTGTTACGCTTCGAACGGATTAGAATGAAATTTTATATACAGCTGGTCTAGACTCTGGGAAAGAACATGTGCTACTTTTTATCCCAGAATTCCCACGGGAAAACTTTTTAAGGCGAAGCGAAGCTCGCGGGAACAGCTAGTGGATAATAATTATGATAAAAAAATTACATCTGGCAAAATTTTACCCCACTTAAAATGCAGATCATCTGTTAAGGCGCCATCCTCACGCATTCTCCATTTAACAACCTCTGAGTGACCTTGAGTTATCCTTCCTTCAAATTAATTGCTTAAATTGCATACCATTTAAGGCGGTGCCCACATTGCTATAATGACATCCTTGTCTATCATACACGGTGTACATACTTATAGGAGCTAATTGAGTATCGTACCCTTAAGTGGCACCTTTGACTCATTGTTTAGGCGATATAAACTAAACGGGTGACCGCGGTGGCTATTTGAATATATGGTTTAGAGTTTAGTATATAGGGTGTAAAAGAGGTAGGTTGGCTGGTAGAAAATGCTTTTTGCATTAAGTCCCCCTTTTGTACACTTATATCTCTTATATATTTGTGCAATAAAGTACTAAATAAATAAAAGACATAGTCCTAAAAAACGTGATGTAGGTATTTTCCATAGTTAAAGACTAATCCCATTTTTTATTTCAAATTTTGATAATTAGTTATTTTGGACTGAACTTTGTATTGAAGATCGTGTGTTTCTGAAACTGTATATATAATATATTATGTATCTAACGCATATTGGAAAAAATTTTGTTTTACATTTATTATAAATTATATATATCACTTCACAAATAAAAAAATATTATTTTTTACTTCGTTAATACTAACTAATTCAGCATCTTACTGGCCAGTGACATGTTGCAACAGCCTCCTTGAGTATTTTTCGTTAAAAAAAGTAAAATTGGTAAGCAGGCCGCATATTGCATTTACCTCCTTATTGGCGTAGCGTGTGAGATGGCATTCCTTTTGCTAAAAAGGCGTGTCAACAACGTTTCTCGTTTGCTAACAACTTAATTAAAAACGGTACAACCTTAGCGGGTTTCGGAGGTACAGTAGTTGTTGTTTTTTTGTTTTCACCTAAAGAACAGTTTCATAGTAAATTTTGTAGTTAGAATAGTTAAGTATGTATAGTTAACTATTTTAATTAACTCAGATGTTACTAATTAAATTAAATGTTAAATAATTAAGACAAAGTTTTTCTGCTTTTGAAATTATCTACCTGGCTGACTGTTTTAAACTAAATTAGATCAACTGCACGTTCTCTATACTGTGACATTATTTATTAGAGAATCTTATTTATTTTATATGTAGCAACACTAACTCACAAACATTATGGTAGCATAAGTCACGTGAACGATTATATGGTCGGTATGCAATTAATATTGAATAAGTTATATTGCAACTAAGCCAATTATAACAGGAGTTGTACAGCGTTGTTCTATTAGCGTAAAACAATGATCTTCTTCATAACGTGTCAGTTGTGGAAAGCTAAAGATCGCATCCAGTGGCGTGCTTTGGGAGAGGTCTACGTTCAGCAGTGGACTGCTAAAGGATGAACGTGTCAGTGACAAACATTACTACTGGACTAGGGTTTGTCACCGTGGTGACAGGATTGGCCTGTCAGATAAGCAGTAATAGTGATCCCAGGGTGCTCCCGGCATATAACGATCAGGTTAACCGTCACTTGAGGACTTGCACCTTGCACCCCAATCTAGAAGAATTAGATAGGTACGGTCAAGTGCAGAGAAACCTGACCCCCCTCTCATAGTAACAATGCTTCTGAGGGGGGTCAGGTCTATCTGCCTCTTACTGTACTTACTATGTATAACTTAATTAAATCATAATTTTATTATACTTTGTAAAATATAGCATGCGTCCTATGACAGCTGTCAAATCCTTACATTTTATTTGTAATTTGTTCGAACGAACTTCATTTACCAAGCATAAGCAAAAGCATTTGTCAAACGCCATATGACATAGGATATTTTACAAAGTTTAGAAATATAATATTAGGTATAATTATAACGAGGTTTGTAAACTTTCACCGAGATAAGGTTCGGGGATCATGACCCGCGTATGACCAGTCATAACAACTTGCTGACCCACGTACAGTCAGCTACAACCGTATTTTAACTAGGTGCATTTATTTTTAATTGTAGTAATGTTTAAAATTCTTTATAATTTCATATCATCAAATGATTTTTTCTCCTACGCTACGCTTTTTCTGCTTCGCTTTAGCCCTTTTGTAAATTTTAATATGTAATGCGTAAATTTCAACATTGTAGGTGTTACAGTTTCTGAAATACCTTAGTTAATCAGTAGTTAGTAGGAAACTCGCTTTACTATAAAATACATTGCGATAAGCGTTGGTTGGATCCCGTAAAACGCTACGTTTGCTTGTTCGTTTCCTCCACTCAAAAACTCGTATAACATACCGACAAATACGATCTCAGTAATTTTAGCTAACAGTTAAATAGTAAAAATACATAAGTAGATCCCAAAATACGGTAAGCCACAGAGCAACGAAGTGTACCAACAGATATGGCAAGTCATTACTCCGCCGCGTGGGTGGTTGATGGTATCGCCGCCTAATGAAATAAAACTCGAATAAAAAATGAAATAAAAGCGGCCAGTATCAGGAGTATCAACGCACGCGGCGCCTAATTGTACTAATCCACGCGACTGTCCCGCCATCTGACAATTTGAATTTGGAAGCTGCTGGCTGGATGTAAGAAATAGTTTTTTAAAAGTATTTACGAAGACGAACGTGTAACACAATATGCCTATTTACCATTTTCAAACATTTTATTTTAAAAACTTATTAACAAAATTATTAAATAAAAAATCTTTAAAAAAATAAGATTATGATAATCTGAAAGGCTCTATGATACAAGATTCCCTTACCTCGACGCTGCGAGTCATTATTCACAGTAACCTATGAGTAATGGAGTGTTGTTATCAGCTGAATGTGGATTTACCGGTGGCGATCTGGACCCTGCCGGATCCACCATTACGAGTCAATGGCAACAGGAATTATTGAAGATATTTTATTCTGTTATTTAGGTACGATATTGTTACATATTTGTAGGTAATAAGAGTTTACTATAATACTTAGTCGTATTTTTTTTATTTTATCGGGATATTAAAACTTTTTTGGAGATTTGTTACGTAATCTTAAGTTATATGAAGGTTTGTGTGAATGCCTAAACTAAAACAAAACGATAAAAATAATAACGACGTGTCCAAAAACTGTACAAACAGCTTGTCATTTAAAAAGTCATAGCATTACTTGTTTTGAAATTTGTAATTCAAATATGGAACATATCTTCCGATGCGGAGATTGGAGTTTTGTGCTGACTCATTGAAGCTTAGACCTTTTTGGAACCGGCTTCTTTCATAATATTATAACATACATAACCTATAACTTATATTATACAGCACGTTGAGTTTAAAATCCTAGCTCATTTTATCAGGTTATAATTATATGTTATTAAAATAAAGGTGGTTTTTACAAAAAAGTTAATCAAAATTAAATCTATTGAGTCTTGCTTTGACAGTATTATGCTAGAGCAAGACAACCATAGATTCATGCGTAAAAATGTGGGTAAGTACAATAAAACAAAAGACTCACCTAACATCTTGCTAAGATCAGCATTATGCAGATCCGGGTTCTCATCTGCCAGCTTCTTCCTTTCCACTTTCGCCCAGACCATGAACGCATTCATAGGCCTTCGGATCCTGGCCTCTTTCAACGCTTTGGCTTGTCCCATCTTTGTAGTAAACGGCGCTCGAGCATACTGTTGGCTGGCGTAGTCCCTCCCCGTGTCGTAAGGGCTTCTATAGTCGTACTGAGCTCTGTAATCGAGGCCGTAAGGTAGAGTGGACCACACGACTAGTTCGGGGCTGGTTTGTTCCTGATTCTCGGTGCCGTTGTCTACTGCTCCCTGCACGTATTGCTCGTAGGTCCGGTGGTAGGTGGGTGGAGACTCGATGCCGGCGCCCCCTGAATCCATCATGCTGGAAGAAAATTGGAGAGGTGAGTGGTTTGTTTTGGGTGAGAGTAGCGGTTCCTAATGCGGAAGTTTTTAGGGTTTTAGCGAATAGATATATACAAGTGACTTATTTTACTGCCAAATTAGAATATAATAGTTTCTTTTATTTTAACAGTAAAATTCTTGCATAGTACCTCTAGTTATCATTTAAACCTCTATTTAAAAACACAAACATAATGAACGGTTAAACGCAATCACCTAGAAAACAGAAAACTTTAGCTACTAATGTTTTTTGCCATCTGTACAACAGATATAATGACTACGACGTTTTTCCAACGGTACCAACCTCATAACCAGATACCTATTTATACTTAGAAGATGTTAAAAGGTGAAAGAACAAGGTAGCGTGCCTTATACGTCCAATATGAGAGGCTAGAGTGAAATTCAGTGAACAATGGTATGAATACCCGACAAAATTAACTTAGCTGCCACATGTCATGTCTGTAAACCTTGCTAGCTAAACAATAAGGTGTAAATTCCCTCGGTAAAGCTGTGAGTAAGTGCAGTTATAGCTTGGTCGGCAGGTTCCCACAATATAAAAGCGTCTAGCCGTTTTCTTCGAACGTCAAGTGTCAAATGGCTAAAGTATGGAAGCGCCGCGCGCGTCTTTCCAATAATTTAGAATTAATCACTCGATTCTTAGACAGGGTGTCGGTTTGTTAGTAAATAAGGATTTGTGGAATATTCGAGTCATTTTGGGCGACGTGAGAACTTTATTTGAAAAGTACCTACTTAAGTTATTGAATGTTCAATGAATATTAATATTACCAATTTATTATAATAAGGTTTCTTTTATTTAATTACTCAAAGCGCTGCTCCAATTTTCGTCCCAATCAGTTTTTAATAGGTCTAATTATTTCTAAGTTTTTTTTCTAACTATCGAATGAAAGCTAAATCACTGCGGTCTAAGGCTCAAATTATGTCCGTTATGGCATTCCAGGCAACCAATGTCAATTAAGACTTAAGTCTAGGCACCGAAGCAATGCATAGAGACCATAAGCATACCTCCCACATCCAAGCTCCCGTTACATCCTCGATTGCTTGTCGATATCTTGACGATACCATAACGATGCCATCACGATATCACCACGATATCCTATCACTCAAATTACACGTGTTTCCTGCTACCGAACGTTCAGTTTATCTTGTCCCCCAAAGCTTTAGTATTCAACTCTTATTGCAGTAGATTTAATGGACATTGTTGCGTAGTCGGTAAAGTGGTGGAGGGACAACGCTGGTGTTCAGACAATGTGAATATTGACACTTATCGCTGGCAAAGCGTTTTCGCCATCTAGTTGGTTATTTGAGCGCTATGGAATGACAGTAAAGGTGAAAATTGGTGGTCCTACCAGAGGGGTCACTCTACAGGGTGTTGTAAAAAGGGTATAGTAAAAAGACAAATCATTCTCCATAGTATAAAGTCACGTGACCAACAAAGTTTCTATGGAAAACGATTTTTTTATTCGTGAATTTTGAAATTCTGATATCAGTTTCGGGCTTAGATATACCATGAAGCACATGTAGGTTTCGGCTTAGTATACCCTTTTTGCAACACCCTGTATATGACGAAAAATTAAGATTCGGAGCGCTGTTGCGTGTGCCACGACTTTATCTCGTTGTATTAAACGTGATGATTGCATGATAGGTCTCATTAGTAAATTTTTCGTCAATATAGAGTAAGAGTACCCTCCAGTTAAGACGTTGCGACAAGTCGTATGCTGCTATGTTGCACCTTAATGCTCCACAGTTAGTGCTTAAATTCATTTACCAGCATTAGACTGTATGGAATAAGTCTACAGCTATCCTCTGAACATTTTTATGATAACGTGAATAATTTCTTATTTCATACTACATATTTAGGTAGAGTGCCATTTGTATAGTTAGTCTGCTTGTTATACCTACCTACTTTTTTTCTAAATTACCTACATAAGTATTAAATATTATGATGTCATGGGATCCATAAACTCTAACGATTAGTAGAAATATTTACAGAAATTATCAATCAGTTTTATGATAATTGATAGCCATTGCCCACAAGCCTGTGTCCCATAAACCGTGCAGTTTAAACTGCACTTACCGCTGGGCAAATGTGCTTTAAAATGTGTACTTTATTAGTGGTCGTGTAATACTGAAGGCCGCAGTGTGTAGAATTGGCTCTTGACTAGCTTTAGCATGCGAACTTCGCTCTGGGTTCAAATGTTTCCATAATAATTTCTTCTGGTGATACATAAATAAATTTGCCTAATTCCACTGTCTACTTTTCCAACCGTGAAAGGACTAAATATAATATAATATCATAGGATAGTAACGCGCCAGACTTATGAAGAAAAGTCAAAATTTGAAGTGGTACACTTTCTTTAAAAATACTTATTACTATGGAATGACTAGAATCTAGACTACTTTATAGAGGTAAATACTATCTGTTTTAGGTAGGTATACTACATAATATGTACAAAACCCTTCCATGGTTTATTACTGGGTCGGGAGACGGTCAAACTCATGCTTACCTAAGTATAGAATGTAGTTGCTCATTTGAGTAAATCACAGTAGGAATGAATAATGTTGTGGTATTTTAAACTTCTTACAACTGAACTATCAATGACACGATACGTTTTCTATTTATATTCTAAATGCACAAACAATGAGTAAGAATTTTTATAATAATAATTGTAATTACGATGATCTGTAACAATAGTAAAGTTTTGTTATAAATTTTGGATCTTCTTTCTTTTAATTCCGTTACTGAGAAATAAGTTAAAATAAGTACATACATAAGTTATTGGATGAAAATTGTATTCCGCCCAAAGTTTTAAGAAAAGCCAAAAAATATGAAAAACGTTCCCATTTTCCATTAAGAAGTGTATGATTTTTTTATTGTCTGGTGCCATTTGGACGCTTTCTAGATATCAATCCTTTTCAGTAACACTGTGATCTGTATTATGTACCATGTACGTACCTATATTTGTTTGTTTCTTGTACATACTATTATGTAATGTCAACCTCATGCAGTGTGTCAAACACAGCTTTCTATTATTCAAAAGTAAATCTAAAATTTTTAAAGGAATCAGTTTTGGGACAAACCGAATTAAAATAAGTAAGTAAGTATTTAATTACTTTCCGCATAATAAAACAAGAGACAAGCGAGGAGTCCTCAACTCCTCACGCTGACGCCGGCTCCATACGTTGGCCCCAACGCAGGTCCCAACGCTACTCGTC
This sequence comes from Plutella xylostella, assembly GCF_932276165.1. Classification (NCBI taxonomy): domain Eukaryota; kingdom Metazoa; phylum Arthropoda; class Insecta; order Lepidoptera; family Plutellidae; genus Plutella; species Plutella xylostella. The sequence continues at coordinate 5,468,762 of NC_064000.1, read as the reverse complement.
CAACGTATGGATCTAGAAAATTGCATTGGCCCCAACGTTGGGGCGAGTGTTGGTAGTTGGCCGGCTCGTGTCGGTTTTATCAAAGGAATCTGCGCCAACGCTGGCGATCACGCCCACACGTTGGCGCTTCGCTCAGTGCTCTTGCAACATGCAACGAGTGCGGACGTCAAGCGAGAATGGATTTCTCATCCACAAAATCATCACATTTATGGAAAAATTAAAAAGTTACAGATTTTATTGAACTTTACAACAAGCACATCCAATAATATGAGATGAAACTCGAAAGGAACATAAAAATCAAAATGTATCAGCTGATGCATGGCGCAGCATTCAACAGAAGATGGGCATGATCTTCTCAATTGAAGATTCAATTATCGCCTCAGAGCAGTTAAGATTTCTGTATCGGACATCTTTACGTTGGCCCTGCTGGGACACAACTAGTTTATTAGCCAACGTATGTACGCCTCACCCAATTTGCAGTCCAACGTTGGTACGAGCGTTGGGGCCAACGTATGGAGCCGGCCTGAGGTGATGCGATGATGCTCATTTGTTATTTAGCAAACACGCCCCGAGACAATGGGTATTGTTGACGAGATCCCGAGTAAGCAGCGGTCCGATTCAGTCATCAGATCTGATCACAATCGGATCAGCTGACCGAGCGAAAAATCTGCGCACCGGAACGGCGGATTTTCGGAAGCGAGTTTCGGTTCGGGGGAAATTTCGTGACTGGAAAAGTCTTTTGGGAAAATCTCGGTTGGTTTTGGGAAGGGTCCAGTCATTGTGTATTTTGTCGGGTAAACGGTTCGGTAGTATTTCGATAGTAAGCGAATTCTTTGGGAACGAGTGAGTGACTCATGTGTCTCACGGCTGTGACTCATTTGAAAAACGTTTAGAAATTAATTAATTTTTTTTTTTTTAACTATTATTAAACGTTGAATTAAGTTTTAGTTTTAGTCTTCTCAGTAAGCGAACAAATAAGATTAGAATTATTATATTTTTTAAACATCTATTAACCACACGAAAACAATTTGTAAACAATATTATACCTACACAAAAACAGCATCAGTAACATTTAAAGTACCTACTTAAATAAAAGTTAGGTGCGCGATAGAGTTAATAGTCTTGATACGAGCACGGGTCTTGCTATCGAGATAACGCGATAAGCGGTGCAGATCTGTTATCAGTTTATCACGGAGATAGCTTATCAGTGCACCCACTTGCAGTACTCACTGTGTATGCCTAGACCTAGGTAGTATAGGTATCACCACCGACACATTAGCAATTACAATCTAAACAGCATTGACAAAGGAATAAAGAGAGGACATGGCATATCCACGAAAAAAATGCGCCTACCTAAACTTTGGTGTCAATTAAAATGGCGGCTTTTTTCTTGAAAAATGTAAACAAACAAATTGTTTGACAGCTGAAGTACCTTGTGTTTGGATGTCAATCAACATGGCGACCGGTCGCAATGTTGTAATTTTTGGCAAAAACAAAACTACTGTTGTCCTTTTTTACGTAGGATAACACCAATAAGTTAAAAAGAGACGACGATATACTTTTAAGTACCGATTTTTATGCCAGGTCCTCTCTTTATTCCTTTGTCATTGCTAAACAGCGATGCTCGTCTGTCAAACATCTGTCAGATCCATACAATTTTGAATTTACGTCAGATTTGACAAGTGAGCGACGCTGCCTAACTAATGTTCGGTGGTGATAGCCCCACAGTACCTTGTTGAGGTCATAATCGTCAGTGGATTTATTTACAAAAGGCATGACTTACGCGGTACACGTATACATGACGAAAGTGTTATTGTTTTTATAACTTCTATGAGTGATCGTTAACGAAATTAAATAGAAACAGATGGATATAAATAATTGATAAGATTTGTTTAGGAAAAGCGGAGAGTGGCAGAAAACCCAATCGAGTCAAAATAAGCCAATTCCATTGTTAAGTAGCCATCTAGCAATGCCCTATGCTCTGATCTAAACATTAAGTCCTGTTAAGATCAACGAATGATTTTGGTAGCGTTTATTTTTAAAATACTTGACATAATTGATAAATCACATCAATCGATTCTGGCTAAAGTGGAATATGTAAAATATACATAATATTATGGCAAGTTTACACGAGGAGTGGCGTTCATAAGAATGACGCCGGTAGTGTCGTGTAGCGCAGGTACAGTCACCGTATACCGATTTATACAGGGTGAGTGAACTTTACAAAGCCGAAATAATAACCAGTAACAATTTTATCCTATGTAGGGATGTTAGTGGCTCTCTAGAATGGAACCTTTGTTTATATATCTAAGAGTTTACGTTTTCTCGCATACCAAGTGGCGCCTCTAGCGTAAACTATCATGAAACTTTTGACAGATAAATGTATGCATATTAAAACCTAACCTTCTCTCGTTTTCGTAAATTGAAAACCTCGGATACCTCTCATCCTATTTTTATTTTTATAACTCTATAAGATTGCTATAAGCAATAAGGCCGCCTTTTTGTACTGTTTTTATTTTAAGTATTATTTTTTGGTGCAAATAAAGAGTATTGTATTGTAAATTGCAAAACCTCTCGGCTCTGTACCTCCACGACTGTGCCTCCGTTACACCGGCTATTGTCAACAAGACACAACACCGTATTACGAGGAGCCGCTCGGACAACAACCGTTTCTGAGAAGCCTGAAACTATGCGCCCGCTTCCCAGACGTGTCGAGGGAAAACTCATTTTCAAGTTAACTACAGTAGGTTGCGTCACTTATACAGGATGTTGCAAAAGCCCAACGCCCAAAAATTCTGAACAGAACAGCCTGTATATGGATCCGCGTTTACAAAAAAGCGTGCCGTACTGAAAAATATTCGAAAACCTCTGTAGTTTACCTACAAAAAATGCCGATCCTAAATTTTTGTATATGTAAAATAATATCTTCTAGGATGAATGCTGTTCTTATCTATTTATCAGTAGGTAAATAGCGTGCGTTATGTCTAACTTGCTGACGTTTTCAGACTATGCAATGTTGATATAAGGTCTGGTTAGTTTATCTAAGGGAAAAGATGTTCTGGTAAACTGTATTCATCCTAACTAATATTATAAATGCGAAAGTAACTGTGTCTGTCTGTCTGTCTGTTACTCTTTCACGCCAAAACTACTGAACGGATTTGAATGAAATTTGGTATACATACGGTCTAGACCCTGGGAAAGAACATAGGCTAATTTTTATCCCGAAATTCCCACGGGAAAACTTTTTAAGGCGAAGCGAAGCGCGCGGGAACAGCTAGTACATCATAATACAGTCACGGGCAAAGAAACAGTTCCACTTACAAAATTCAGACACCAAATGGCCCCAATTTATTTATTTAATAGGAAATTTTAACAAAATATTTACGTTTATAGTTGGTAATATTCTGATGCACCGTTAAATGTAGTTAAATATTCCAGAAGCCGTCATTAAATTAGTATTTTTTTTCGTTTAGGAGTAATTTGGTGATTTTCTCAATGGAACTTTTTCATTGTCCGTGAGTATACACACTCATAAAATATATTTGCCAATATTCATTTCGGTTTCATATTCAATCCTATAATGATGGATTTACGATGGTAAATCAAATAATAACTTAACACTTAAACCCAGTTAACAGCTACTTAAAGCTGTTTAACCTGAATAAACCTTAACTGATCGTAGTGAAACACTTTTCAAATTTAATCATAAACTTGACAAGTACAATTAGAAAGCTCAGCTCGGTAGAATGCGCCATGGATGTGTTAAAGCTGGATAGGGATAAGAAGAATACTCTTTATGGTTGTAAGTGCGGTGCGGCCGTCGTAACTCATAACCCACGAGCGCTGCAACAACCATCTATATAGATGCTGTGGCCAATGATGATATTGTTGTAAGTACACCAAAAATAATAATAAAAACATTACCCTTCAACTTCGGCAGTCGGGTAATTAACAAGTTGTAACTTAATTAGGGTACAAAAGTCTTATCACTTCAAGCGATCTCTGCCAGATAACATTTGCATGGATAGACTAAGATTAGATGGGATTTTGATAGATTGCCGTGGTCGTGTATCGTATAAATAAGGCATAGTCCTCTTATTCGAGAGGCCAAGTGTTAAAATCCTAGTTTGTATCACTGATGCTCTAAAAGTATCTAATGTAGAGGAGACCTTCGCACCTAAGGTGTTTAATATAATACTGGTCAAAGTGCCTTATCCATAATTTAGCGCATCTGAGCTCAGCAACAATAGCTACTGTCATAGTCATAAGCATAACAAACAGGTTATTTGGCCCGATATATCACGAAGTATCAATATCTATTTGTCAAATCCGACCAACCAGATCAATTCTTCGACCTGTAGAGCGATCCGGAAAAAACGCAGCATATTCTATTCGATAGTCTATTCGAAAGTGCTGTCAACCTGTCAACAACAAAATGGCGGTGTATAGATTTGCGAAAGTTTGACAGCTATCATTCCATAGGTCATTGTCAGAATAATATTATATACTCTGTGGTCATTCTTTTCGAAACTCATTTGAAAGGTAAAAAGTGTTCGAAAGTGCTGTCAAGTTGACAATAGTCGCACTCGCATTCGATTCTATTCGTTAGCTCGAATTTTCGTGATACGGGTACTGAATTCTAACTAGAAGAAGACAATTTTGATCTTTGAAAGGCACTTTCGGATGCTTTTGATATGCAAAATCCTAAATCCTAAATAATATTATAAATGCGAAAGTAACTCTGTGTCTGTCTGTTACTCTTTCACGCCAAAACTACTGAACAGATTTGAATGAAATTTGGTATACAGATGGTCTAGTCTAGACACTGAGAAAGAACATAGGCTATTATTTTTAGCCCGGAATTCCCGCGGGAAAACTCTTTAACGCGAAGCGAAGCTCGCGGGAACATCTAGTACCATATAAATACCTAGATACAGTTTTACCTACACCTATACTCATATGTTCACGACTGTAATTATTAAAGGGGTATAGTCAAAAAATACTGTACCAAAATGCGACTTCATAACCTACAGCAATTTCTACCAGGTAACCTATCTCTCTCTTTCAAGAGAATGATTTAATAATTCGAACACTATTCTATAACATAACGAGTTGTACTTAATTTAATAAGATAAATGGTTGAATCAAAGCCATGATCGGAAGTTGTTGAATATTGACTGATGGCTCCAACTCCGTAATACTTTCATTGATAAATCTTTGATTGAGAAACGCATGACGCAGACTTGAACCTCCTACGCTTTGGGAATAACTGTTTAAGTTTAGAATAAATGTTGTCTTGTACTTCTTAGTAGTAACGGTGCGTGCGTTCTGTTCTATTCTATTCTATTCTATTCTCTGTGGGGGTGTAAGTACCTGCACCTGGCTCTCTCGAGTGGAACCTTTGTGCATATCCCCAAGGTCTAAACTGCCTTCTAAGCTTGGACCAACTCCCACCACGCTGGTCCACTGCGGGTTGGTGGGTTCACATATCTAGATGTGTGTACATAGCGTTATTTTAACTCAATTTAGAGTTAGTGACTAACCCTAGACCAGTTCTAGTGTTGGTCACCGACACGTTAAGAAGACCCGAGTGGGGTTGGTTGGTATAAAATGGCTGACAACTTAGAGCATTATTAATTAATAACTTTTTACTGACTTATCTGATTTCACAAACGTTTATGTTGAATGTAAGCATATATTGGTAGGCTTCTTGCATATTTATTTCACTAAGATTTTTTGTGTTTTCGGTTAATAAGTATCTAAGTTGATACCAATTATCACCGGTTGCTAACTCTCAAAAAGTTACAAAATACGGGGGCTGGGGGGTTACTCTACATAATATACTGACGTAAAACGAACGAACGAGAGCTGTCGTGCAATCGGCACGTTTAGTACAACAGGATAGAGTCGTGGCTATAGACTTAGGTACATTTTAATATAGCTAAGAACAATCGAGGTAGAATTGCCTATAACCATAGACTAATATTAGCCGTTTCGTAGCTACGCTACCACAGACTGATACACAGATACGTTAAGCTTATAACACCACTCTTTTTCGCCGGCGGTTAAAAATAACGTAGTGACGGAGGGTGCCAGTGGAATGACACTCGTCATAGTAATAATAAAAAGTCAGCGAGTGCTCGCAATTATAGTTCGCTTTCACTTTTAAAGCCGCCATTAAGCGACACTTCTGTCTATCTCAACTCATTATGAGAATGAAAGTAAAGTCGAGATTGCGATCACACTGGTAACGAATCATAACTAAAATGCGAGGAGTCCTTAATAGTAATAGTTCAAATATACCTTAGTTTTAAAGCATAAGTGCCAATTTCTCCATAGTCGGTTGGAGCATAACCAGGGAGTACTGGTTGACCGTCATGAATTTTATATGGAGATGACGTTAAATTTATAAATCAATCCCTGTCGGTTAGATAACCGACTATGGAGAAATTGGCACTAAGTTCATCAGCATTAGCCCGTAAATAACTTAATATACTTAAACTACATAATTATGTAAGTACTGTGTGTGTACATTTACACATATTCTCATATTTCTCATGACTACTGTAATTCCCGAAGGGGTAGTCAGAGGTGACTAGCAAGCGAAACACCCACTTTTCTCCGTACTTTTATCAAAGTATCACTAAATTTCCATAATACATTGTTTTCGTATTGTAGAAACTCAAGTAGGTATCATATCAGATTATAATTTACTGAAACCATAAAGTATTATTTACGCCACCTCTGTACCAACAAGTATCAAACAACATTAACATACACACATGCAGATAAAAGCTACTATTTAGTAAAAGGTGAACCGCCCTGTCCACCGCGGCCGAACACAAAACAACCAAATGAGAATTTGCAAACATATAACTATAGAGAAATTGAATGGTCCAGGCCGATCGCCGCTGGCCAACTGGGACCTCCAGTTTGGACCTTAGTGTGTTTGAGCTAGTTATTATTCTGTGGTTTGAGCTAGATCTGTGAGGGAGGCACAAATGGGCAATTTTTTTTGATAGCCAAGTTTTAAAGATATTACTTATCGGGTAAAAATTGGTAAACGTTGTTAGTGAAAGTTGATGTTTACTTTTATAGAGGACCTACGGAAATCTAAGTATTCAATGCAGTAAAGGTAAAGTTCAGTAGGTTTTTTATAATAATTATAGGTAGGTACTTTGAATTTCTTTTTTCAGGCAGACCCACGGTTTCACGAACTTTTATCTAAAAATAGTACTTATTTGTAAAATATATAAATGAAATTAAGTAGGTAAATGTTCTTTATTACACGCAAAATTTTACAATTATTTGTAGATTGTTATAATTTTACTGTACCAAAATTTCACAACGGCTCCGTCATTAGAGAAGAATAGAGTATTGCTTCATTGAACACCACATAAAGTATGTAATGGATCCTTTGTTCGAAGGTCCGAATACTGAGGGCCCAGCGCGCCCCCGCCCTGCGCGATGGTATCGCAAAATAATTCCCAATTTCACCGTTTTGCGTCGTCTGTCGTGATTTTATTAGTTTTATTTTAAGCGGTAACCGTCGCGGCGAGGGCTCAACCATAAATTATAGTTCGGTAGCAATCTTAAAGAGGTTCAGAGATTTTTTACTTTTGTTCAGCCGTTTGAAGAATTTATGTTCGTATCGTACATAGTAGTGGACAGTCGAACTGTCGCGGACGGTTACGCTCACTTTTTAAAAGTTTAAATTTGGAATACCGCTCTCAGATATTATGCCAGCCAGTCGCATTCGTAGCATGACAGTTTATTGATAATGCACCTCTTCCGATAATGCAATGTAATTATGTATCAAAATTTTAATAAGTAGGTATATACACCTACTTAATTTAACTTACCGTACCTTCTACATAATTTAAATCAAATTTCAAATATAAATTCCAAAATTCGAAAATATTTTCCCTAATGTCTATTCTATCTAGCTTAGCAATGATATAGCTAAAGTTAATGGCAGTATTTTACTCAGTAGTTCTGTCTCCTACGCAGCGGCATAAAGCTTGTACTCATTATCTTTCATCAAACTACCTACTGGCTGTAGATTCAAGGGATGTGAATTATTACGTATATTCAGTCGAACATTGAAGAGAAATTCAGGAATTCCAATGGGTATGGTATAAATATTCATAAAAAATTACGAAGCAAACTCTTTAAGCCTCCCATTTGATAGACAACCTAGATAAGGCACACGTAAGGAGCAAAAACTATTCGGACTGCCAAGACTAAACGTAAGATTCGGTATCCAAAAACGGATTCCTAATACTGGCAATTGGAATACCTAGTTTTTGATTTTTTTCTTCCGATTTTAAACTTGGAAGGCATCCTAACGGTATTCGCCACGAGACATAACTCGGTCGGTTGGCGAATAAAACCTTTTTTCGTTATTTTCTGTTGACCTTAGACGGTCGTGTTCGATTCTTGAATCTTAGTTTTTAAAATGTGCCAGTGTTCCCTTTTATTCAATTCAAGAAAGTTAAATCGCTGAAGTAAATTTTCAAGTAACGTATGTTGTAGTGGCAACTACACAGTATGTGCAGTATATGCGGCTAAAAACTCATAGCCTATAAATAATAATCAAAATTTACATCTTAATTTGAAACCTGTAGCTAAATAAGTACCAGTTTACAAAACAACTTTGTTTCTCTGAAACGGCTTTTCAATAATTACCAAGCCTACGAGTGTGTCCCTACAAAAACAACCGCATCAGTCAACTATACCGAATGGAATTATTAATTACCTTTAAAATGCACTTAACCAAAGTTTTATCGCCGCAGGACGATTGTGACAAAAAGCGCATATTGGCGACTCTAATTGCGTTCAACGCCGGGCAGAATTGAAAAAAATCGCAAAGCAAGAATCCCGCCTATTTTTAAAAATGGAACCCGACGATGATTCGCCTAATTAATAAACCAATCACGTACCGTCGAGACGCGGCGTCAGGCGCGGCAGACGCGCGGCAGGGCGGAGGGGGATGCAATGATCGGAAATTCGAATCCTACATTTTTTCTGCTGGCAACGTAACTTGTAATTGGCTTGACGGCCAATGCCATCAAACTTAGAAATGTATTAATATTTAATGCGAGTCTAGTTAGCGTCAGAAGTAAGTAAATAAATGTAGTTTTACGAGTAATTACTAGAGAAACATCTTGTACTCAGTATCGGCCCTTCACAGGAGAGCAGCAAAAACATAAGTAGTCTATAGCGCCTTAATGTCCACCCGAGACATTCATATCACAACGTTACGGCACCAAATGTAGATTCAGTGTCGTTATAAATAAGTGACATGCATGACACAGCAGTATGTTGTCTTTCTTGTGATCGAAAGGACATTAAAGTGAATGAAACACTCAAATTAGGCAACAAAAGACACGATCCGATATTGACACCGAAAAATTACACGAAAAAATGCGGAGGTTTGGGAATTGAAAAAAAATATCATTTATCAAATAAATGTAGTCCCTTTTATGAACTTGCACAGCGTGACAGTAAAAACTAGTGGAATAATAAATGCGTGATCTGGCAACACTGGGCTCGAGCGCTGCCGAAGTCTGCCGGGGAAGGACGAAGATTAGCGAGCGAGCGCTTTTTGTCTGCATCAATCGATGCGCTCTCGCGCATTCGTATAATGAATAATTCAAAAATTGACATGAAATGGCGTATGGTTCTTTTTATAAATGAAAGGTGCCCGATTGAGGACTGTAACCGCCTGACGAATTCATTGGCCAACGGCTTTTTGCGGCCCATAATTACTGTTTTACTTTTATGAATTATGAAAATTAATATGCAGCCTTGATCATCCTCCGGCTGACGTCATGACCTTAGTCTCGCTGTAATCAAGTCTAGATTGTGGTCTCATTTCGAGCACGCCACACGTTTATGAGGACTCCAATAAACTTTACTGGCAAACCGCAAATATTTATAACTTGCGCCGTCAACGGCTGAAAATATGGAGCCGATGAAATAATATTAATAACGTTAATATTATTGTACAAACGTACAGCTACCATCACATCACGCATGCTTATATGAGATTACTTAAACAGTTTTTAAAATTATTCTTGAATAAGTGTAAAATCTACGTTGAACGTTACGTCAAAGTCAAATTAACGTTGAAGTTAACAATGTAGCTTAACTCAGGAATAGGATCAATACAATGATGATTTTATAACTTTGTGTAAGTACTTACTTATGTATGTACGAGTATACATGAAATTTTAGATTAAAAGCAGTAATGTCTTAATAGCCGACCAAGGAATTAAAAAAGGAGTTTAGATTAATGAGCAAAACCAATCAAAACGCGACCCAAACCCCGCGTCTAGAATTGAGTGTTGCCACAAAAACGACGTAATTAATTCCCGAAATGCTGTTAATGATTTTGCGATGGCAACCCAACGGGCATTTCCAAGTATAAGTAATCTGTGCATCTGAATGCAGGTTGCAGATCTCAGCTTTTTGGCTAAATGGCTTCATCACATGACTGGTAGATGACGATGGTGAGTTATGATTATGAGGACCTCATGCGGGTATGTTTTTCTTAGAGGTTATTATTTCGATCGCTAATTAACAAGCATCATTGAGATTGATGGCTTGATAAAGGCCAACTCATTTGTAAGTTAAGGTTTTTGTGAAAATATCGTCTCGCTGTTAAGTTCTTAAATCAAAGTACTTAAGGTAAGGATGGTACCGTTATTGAATATTGTTAAAACAAGATGGTTCCCACAACAATTTATTTATTTATTTATTTATTTATTTATTTATTTATTTATTTATAATATAAGTAAGACTTTTTGTAAGTTACTGCTTTATGTATTGCAGTGAACTCTTATTTATTAATAAGTAGTTTAAAATATTTTTACGTTAGAATGAGAGGTTGCATTGGTACCACCAGTCACTACCACGATGTACTACGTACCTAAGTACCTACGCATAGTTTCAGATTATTATTGTATATTTGTATTGTATCTGTATTCTTACGTAGATAGGTACAGTGAGCTGCAAAAGCCGTCAAGCAGATAAAAAAATCGTAACTTCGATATAAGTATCTACTATACATCAGACACTAACTGTAAGTATTGCTTACCACAAAAAAGTGTACTTAAATCAAGTAGGTAGAATGGTTTTTGAAAACAAGCAAGTATTTGAAATAAATCTACATTTAAATATTTGACAGTGCTAAACATCTATTTATCGGTGGTCTCTTCCTCGGTCAATAATAGCTACATGTATAGCTATAGGTAAAAGGTTAGAATAGAATATATACTCACTTATAAGCTGAAAAAGACATGTTTCCATCCACGCACTGTTCATCCACCACGCCACCTGTCGTCAGCATGAGGGTGTTCATTCGTGAGTGCACTCCAAGCCACAGAATCGATAATCGATCAACTGGGAAACACAATCGATCGAATCAAATCGTAATCGACCGACGCAAATGCTGATCACAATCGATCGACTGGCTTGCGCACAACACTAGCACTGAACGTTCAAAGTCCGGTGTGAATGAGATGGTGACATTATTTCTGCCACTTCACTAGGTGATTGTCCTCCAACAGTTCATATCTGGGGACAAACAAAGTCTTGTTAATATTACTCATGAAACTATAGATAACTAGTTATGTAGGTATATACTGAAAGGCTAAACGCAGTATCTAGAAGTCAGATATTAACCCAAAGACAAATCTTTAACAACGCTGCCATCTTACAAACAACCTTTCTACATGTACTACCTATACATAAGTATCCAAACAGCTTGAATGTAATAATGGAAGGTTCCATATACAAGGGGTATAAGTACTTAAGTAAACCCCAAATAAACAACTAACCGTATCACCTACCAACCCAATGCCACTTAATTCCTGAAACAGTATCGAATCAAAGAAGCACCTAAAATGGATTCTTCGATGTCAAAACATTTATCAATAACAGCTTAAACTATAACGGCGTACCAGAGAATACCTCCATTCTAATCCATCGTCAGTTCAGCCCTGGGGGTCAGTCTATCTAACGAAAAATTAAGTTTCAGACCGCTGCTGCGCGAGCCATGACTCCATCTTGTTTTACTAAACGTGGCGATGGCACGACAGCTCTCGTTGGTTGGTTTTCCGTCAGTATAAAGTAACCCTCCTGCTTCTGATGCTGCGCGATAGCTAACCGGTCGTCGCCATCTTGGATCTGATTGACAGCTGTCAAGGCGGCGGCGCTGTGACGCGTCGACCACGCTGCTAATACAAGACGCGCGGCTAATTTCGAAAAAATAATCTCTTTAGATAGAATCTTTGTTTTCACTGTTTCAATGTGCTTGCTTGGGTTTTCCTGTTTTGTTGGGCATAGTTGGTGGTTTTTCAGGAGTTTGGTAGGTAGATTGTTAGCAATAGCAAGTCGGCTAGCAAAGTTCTATGCTTAAAAGATATGTGGATGAGGTAGAAGGTACAGGGGTGTAATCGCGATTTTTAAATCAACTTCATTTGAACAAAAAACGTGGGTATTAGTACATAATTATGTAAAAGTAAGTAGCTAGTCACCCCGTAGGTATTTCACGCATAATAGCCCACCTTAGAGGCTAAATGCGGAAAATCAGTAAAAACAGTACAAAGTAAAAGTAAAAACAGTACAAAAAGGCCCTATGGTTATAATATAATCTCCACCAGTAAGCTTTAACCAAATATATTAATGAGCAAGACTTAATGTACCTATGATGTTATAAGTACATCACAATCTAGAATACGGCCCTAATAGTCCTAATACACTCACGAGTCTCGCGAGTAATGAAAAAGTTCTTGAGAAAATCATCAAATTACTATTTACGGAAAGGGCTAGCATGTTTGTGCATACTTTACAAATTAATTGAACTCAATAAACTGTAATATTTTTTCATGAATAATTGAGTAGGTACATAAATTAAACCGTAGCTAAAAGTGAATAAAGTGATAACTTAATAAAGTTTAAATATTTCAAAATTTTAACATTACCAGCACATGTAACGAACAAGAAACTGTTAGGCTGAAGTTTTATAGATTAGTAGAACTTTAAAATGTAGAGCCAATTTTTGTAGGAGGATTAGGTCAGTAGAACCTTAATAACTATTTCACATTATGTCAATGTATTCAATGTTGTAGATTCAGAATGTACAGACTGCCACAGAGACATCTGACCCCGCAAACGTAATTCATTTAAGTTTTCTCAACTTAGAAGGGGTCCGCTTGTGATAAAATATTCATGGCAAGCAGCTACTAATGTAGCATATGTACTAATGTATGTAATGGTTTAATAACCTAGTGTTAAAATTTCCAATAACTGTACAGAGGTAAAAAATATATAGATTTAAATACCAATCTCTACCTATCCCATTATTTACACTGCTGAATACGCAACTTCCCATTTTGTAGCTACTAAGCTTTTGCCACTCTGCCTCTTATATACTCACGAGTCACGAGCAATTTAAAAGTTACAGTGACATAGGACCAAACTACTCATAAACGGAAAAATAAGCCATAAGTTAAACAGCGCGCGGGTGAAACTTTTTTAATATGGCCCATATTATATATGGGGCCAATGATGCCTGAAATAAATAATAATCTTTATTTCAAAAATCATTCTTACATTCTTGTTTTACATATACAGTAGAACAAGGGTCAAGTCTCTACTCCCTATATTGGTGGAAAACCTGTAGCTTAGGAATCTTAGGATGAGTAGATGCTCTTCCCTAAAATCTTGCACAATTATAAATACGCTAATAATTAATGGTGTAAATGGTTATTATTATTATAAGCAGCTTTGTATGGCACGAGATTGGGGGTTCACTGCTACTCGTCATACATAGGTACATTATAAACATTTTTAACGAAACAAAAAATCAAAAATAATTTCATTCACACTACGACTAACCTTTCACCTTAGTTATCAATCCGAATGAGGGTAGGCCACTAACAGTAAACCTTTCACCACCGTGAAGGTTAGAAGCATACACCACAACCTACTTTCGATTTTCGTCACCTCTAAATCGATAACATCACGAATCGATTCCATTTATCGACATCGGTCAGTCACATCACTAGACAGGCAGTTGTAGCCAGCTTATTGATACAATCAGACATCTGGACACAACACTGGCTCGATGGCTGGAATTCCAATTAGGTGGGGAGATTTTTGCAATGTTTTTGAAGTCGCTAACAAGATCTTATTTATGAATTCTTGTTGCTATATTTTCTCGGTAATGTTGCTGGGAGCTTTTTTTTTCTTCGTAATAAATCTAGTTATGCATGCAGTATGGTGACAGTATTAGAATGGTGTATTATAAATTAGGTATCTTGGTTTTCACTACTTATTTTGAAGTTTAGACAATCCGTATGAAATTATCGACCTATTCATTAGATATAAGCCCAGTTTTCTCATTTGGGTACATTTTTCAACCTACCTCCTGCTGAGTGAAAATTCAGAAAATTTAATGTTCCATGTCATATCTAACTTAGGTTTAACTTAACGTTTTCAGGTCTGACATTTTCCGTTTCTATATTTCTTCCAGTATTACTTTATGCTCATATAGATACAAAAAATATATATCTATACAACTAGGAAAATTCTTACAATAATCATCACCCTAATAGGGCTAACTTTTGTACCTACTCATACTAGGTATTCCCCTGGCTTTTACTTTAAAAGTAAGAAGACCAATAACTAATAGTATCATTTTAATTTTCTCAGACTCACTTAGAAACAGTGTCATTAAGTTACTTAGTTTATACATTTTCGCCTCTCGGAAACTGGCCGCAAAACACTTCAGTGTTTTTGTAAGTGTAGGACTTAAAGTATAATATTACAAGTATTGAAATTAAAAAAAAACATCCGCACTGTGTGACTGAAGTGGTCAATGTGTGTTATGAAATTATATTCGCCCCTTATTCTATACGTTACCTACCATTCATTCATGATTCCAGTATGTTTTACTTTTATTATGAATTAAATTACAGTGTCGTAGTAGATATTTCAGGTATTTTAGTCTCTATTTGGCGTAAAATAAGCTTCAACATCGGTTTATAATCTCCGTGAATTTATTTGTCCCTTTAGAATACCTAAACAATAAATTTAAATAGATGATCTTGATTCTTGATTGGAAATCAAATAAGTCGGGTGCAGACTGAGTGAGAAAATCTAAACTAAACAACACTAAATGTACATTAATTTATTTTATATTTAATTACTCACATCATTGCACAAAATTTTATATAGTCTATATAAAAAACAAAAGTTTTATCTGCTCACCCTGACAGATATCATCCTATAATAATACCCCAACCAACTTGTCGACTTGAAATTTGAAATTACTACCTGGTAACAGTGTTATAGGCATATAGCATAGGCAGCCAATAGGCATATGGCAACTCCTGTGTTACGGTAACATGCCTATTGGCTATTGTGTAATTAAACAGTTTCTATAAAACTACCTAGTTCATGCGTATTAAATTTCTTATAGGTATATTCTATTCTATTCTATTCTCGGTGGGGGTGAAAGTACCTGCACCTGGCTTTCTCGAGTGGAACCTTTGTGCATATCCCAAAGGTCTAAACTGCCTTCGTAACCTTAGACCATTTTTCCCACCACGCTGGTCCACTGCGGGTTGTTCACATATCTATATGTGCTTAATCTAGATATGAGGTTTCCTCACGATGTTTTCCTTCACCGTAAGAGCGACGGTATACATTGTACTTAAGTTAAAAGAATTCATTGGTACATGGGGCCGGGATTCGAACCCGCATCTCTTGCTTGAGAAGCGGGCGCTTACCCGACTGAGCTACCACCGCTCTTAAAACTACCTAGTTCATACGTATTAAATTTCTAATAGGTATATTTTTCAGCTAGGTAGGTACGCAGAGCGACGGGGTGAGCTACGAAACATGGTTTGGCTGCGGTCTAACGCCTCACCTTAGCGGGCCGCGGCGTAGCAAAAAAAGTGGTTCTGTATTGGTTCTTAATATCCCTACAAAGTGATCAATATATTTC
Organism: Plutella xylostella; assembly: GCF_932276165.1. Taxonomy (NCBI): domain Eukaryota; kingdom Metazoa; phylum Arthropoda; class Insecta; order Lepidoptera; family Plutellidae; genus Plutella; species Plutella xylostella. Next base: position 5,452,744 of record NC_064000.1, on the reverse strand, counting down.
TTCTAATCTTCTCATGGTTTTTAATCATAATACCTACATTATTAAAACTAAACTTACTTACTAAACTCTGTAGTTTTCGCCAGAAACGGCCGTTTTAAAACTTGCGTTTTTTTACATTAACTTCTACATTGGGAGGTAGGCTCTAAAAATTTGAACTTAGTATGAAGAGGGCGTGAAACGTAGCAGTTTAGGAAATAACACTTTCAAACGGATTTTTTTTTCCAATTGGCGTCGGCGCTAGTAAACACTTGGGAATATACACTCACTGCCCTCACGGGCAATGAACCTTTTCATTGCCCGTATTTCATACTTCCACTGAGAAAAGCACCAAATTACTCCTAAACGGAAAAGGCTAGCTAAAAAATTTTTGCCTTCCGCAACATTAAAGTACATTTTTAGTAATATTTTGTTCAAATTTTTAATAAAATGTTTGAAAAAAAATGAGTTGTTTGATGTTGGAATTTTGTGAGTGGAACTTTTTCATTGCCCGTGTGTGTAATATGGTGTCAAAATCACTATTAACAAGTTACCTACAGAAGTGCTAGACAGTCTAGATGCCAAAAGAAATAAAGTAAAACAGATCCTAAAAAAAACACTAAGTAAAGGTCGGTTATTTATCAACCGAATGTAATTAAATGTGTAAGGTTTTGGATGAACAGCGATTCAGCTACCCCATATAAACCTCGCAGTTTTCTCGTAATAATTGTACTATTTTTATGATAGTAAACTAGGATATAAAAAATATATTTAAAAAGTTAGCCTTTTCAGTTTTGGGAGTAATTTGGTGCTATGTCAATGAAAATTTTCATTGCTCGCAAATGTACCTTATATGTCGCTCTGCCATGCTATAATATACTTAATATATAAATATACTTAATATTTCTATGTTTGTTTGTTGCCTCCATGTAATATCTTTGCAAATATTGCTTCAAGATATGCAAGCATATCTATTACTAGCTGTTCCCGCGCGCTTCGCTTCGCATTAAAAAGTTTTCCCGTGGGAATTCCGGGATAAAAAGTAGCCTATGTTCTTTCCCAGGGTCTAGACCATATGTATACCAAATTTCATCCAAATCCGTTCAGTAGTTTTGGCGTGAAAGAGTAACAGACAGACAGACAGACAGACAGACAGACACAGTTACTTTCACATTTATAATATTAGTTAGGATGTAGGAAATTGCATCTCTATTATTCTTAGCCAACCTATCTTGATTTTGTGAAAACAATTTTCATTAATTTGATATCATAATGGCTCAGTTAAAGGTTGTCTGCTAGAAATTGCTTTAAGCAATAAGACCGCCTTTTGTACTATGTTATATAGAAGTTGTGATTTTGTAATTTCTTCTTTAATGGTGCAAAATAAAGAGTATTCTATTCTATTCTCAGTTAATACTTTATAGTTAGAGTGCGTGTAGTACATTTTATAAGTTATCGTTAAATCGCTCTTAGCCATAAGGCCACCTTTTATATAATTACTGTTTCCACTGGTTAAAACCTTTGTGTGTTTGTGTTATGTAAAGGCATGTTACACTCACGGGCAATGAAAAGATTCCACTGAGAAAAGCATCACATTACTCCTAAACGGAAAAGGCTAGCTTAATAAAGCTTTCTGCAACATTGAAGTACATTTTACAGAGCATCGGGATATTACCGACTAAACACGGTAGTATTTTGTTTAAATTTGAGTCGTTTGATGTAGACATTTTGTGAGTGGATCTTTTTCATTGACCGTGAGTGTATGAAACGAAACTTGGAGATAGAGTAAAACCTCAGTAGCTCCGACCTCAAGGGAAACGCCTATAACAAGTTCTAGAGTAGAGTTCAAGTTATAGAATATTCGACTTCAGTATGATAAAAAATATGTCGTATGAAGGAGAGTATCTGAGATATTTTTTTTAAGAAAGTTTCTTCACAATTTATCTGATTTTGACTTACGTATAAAGGCTCTACACTAGTCATCATAACATAGAATAAAGCAAAGTTTCTGTGTATATTATTTTATTACTAGCTAAGCGATGCATAAGAAAATTTGCATTATTTTCAAAGAGCTGATGGTGGGAATACAGGAAAATCAATAGTTTTTGAGTTTATTCGTTACAAATATAGGTAATCACAACTTTTATCTTTAAAATATTAGTACAAAAGTCAAAGTCAGTTTCTAATATAAACTAACGTCTAGGCATTTTTTTCAAACTACCTACTATCCTGTCGAAAAGTGCTCTTTGTCTTTGGTAAGACGAAAAATTATAGTATCATTCATTATTTATACTTCGTACATAATATTTCTCCGTCCATCCAAAGGTTGTCTGAAAGATATCGCTCTTAGCGATAAGACCGCCTTTTGTACATTAGTGTTAAATTAAGTACGTAGTTAATGTTTTTTCGGTGTGCAAGCAATAAAGATTTTTTTTTGCATAATTGTTTACAATAATAGTAAATATACCTATGATATTATTATATTGATTGATGAAGTATAGGTACCTACATACTTATGATGGTAATAATGAAGCTCATCTTCAGACATTTAAATGGGAATATTCTGTAAATTGCCTCCACTGTAGTCCACAAAAGCCAGTCAAAGTATTGTCAAATATACATTTTTAACACCTATTAATAGTGACAAACCTATTCATTTAAAGTCGGGAATTCCTTGTTATTTTTCCGCCCAGTGAGTTTATTAACCGAAAGGTAGGTACTAGTACATGCCGGCACGTCAGGTACCTACACCTCAACATTATTTTTGTTTGAATATTCAAAAGCAGGGTCAAAAGGTTGAATATATTTTCTCTATATTCGTAAGTACAAATATATGATAGTTAGTCCAAGTTTTTACGACTTCCCAAACTCATGTGTTTTGCCGTTTTAACATTATACCTACATACCTTATAAGGAAGATTATGTTATAGACTGAATCACTGTTATAACAAGCCTTATTATTTAAATATTTAGGTTCGGTCTTAAGATATTTAATAAATGTCTCCATCGCATTTTCAAACATTTCAGATTATTCATGAAATATTTATTGAAAACTTACCCAGATCAACTTAATCCACTAATTAAAATTTACAGCTGAAACAGCTGAAAAGTACCAACCTGAGAGTCCAAAATTAGTCCAGATGATATTAGACTCAATGACAGTGTTTAAGAGTCATCTCTGTGCACAAGTAGGCTTTCAGGGGCTGCACCCGATTAAATCTTGCAAATATCCAGAAAGTTGGTGAACTTTACACCATAACCTGACACATTAACCAGTACTTAACACAATCTTAATCCGGAAACGTAAATAAAACACAAATTGAACACACGCGAAGTAACACGAGTCTATGGAAAGGGCGGTAGACGGATCGATAGTCCAAAAAGAAAAGTTGTTAGAAGTTTGAAAATTCGTATTTGGATTTGGAACGGCGCGCGGTCGTGGCGCGCTGGTTGGTGGACACGGCGCAGACTGGCGGCGCACGCGCAGGCTGCCGGGCCACCGCGTCAGACGCAGGAGTTGTCAACCTTGATAGTGGGAGGCGCTTCAAGAAAATATTCAAATAGAATTTTAGAAATATTGATTTAATACGTTACGTGAGTGTTATTTATGAAAGCTCTGTGGTATACGCATTGAAGCTTTATAAAAATGTACCATCTACTTTAGTTGTTATTTATAAATAAAATTATAGTAGGGTTTCTTGATTAAGAAATAAAACAAAAAATTTGTATAAATAAATCTTATAATGATTATATTTCACATACATTAAAATTGAGCCTACAAGAAACGCCAAATGTTTCCTGCCTCTGACAAAACCTGTTAAGTCAGCAAATGTACGCACTCTCAGATTCAAGGGTCTACTGAGAATTATGTCTGTCTCTTTCCCACCTACTGCATTATGAACAAGACAAGAAAAGGATAACACGATTGTTACAGGTGATTAACCAGCAATCTTATTTAAAAAGGCCCTAGAACTAAAACGTTGCATAGAGCTTTTGAAAGTGCAAGTAGTTTTAGTTCTTGAATCAAAAGCACATGGTTCATTTTACATTGAAAACCCTACTATTTCACACATTTATGTAAAAAGACAACTGAAAATTTATGTAAATGATTGCTGAAACTTAATTTTATGCATTCAGTCATCAAAAGTGTCATTGATTTAATGCATTGGTGCCATCTGGAATTAAAAGTTTGATTTTATAAATAAGAGTTGTTTTTGAACGGAGACAAGATTACACAGCACAATTGCACAGGTAACAGAAATCGGTCTGTCAGATCATACACTACAGTACGCGGATTTAGCTATCCCTGTAACAAAACAAGTTAATTTCTACACTTTAATCAGGGACACGAAGGAAGAAAACTTACTTAAACTTAAAAACTACTTACATTCATTAGCATGGGAAGACGTTTACAGATCGTTAGATTGTGACACAGCATTCAACGTTTTTCACGATATCTTAATCAACGCATTTAATGCTTACTGTCCAGAGATCAGAGTCCGAACTGGAAATACACGAAATGATCGTGGCTGGATCACTCCAGGTATAAAAAAGTCATGCGACACGAAAAGAAAATTGTTTATTGAATTGAAAACAACTAAAAACTCAGACTTAATTAAACGATACAAACTATTCTGTTCAATTCTTAATAGGGTTATATCTTATTCTAAAAGGACATTCAATGAAAATAAAATTATGAAATCTGATGATAAGGTAAAAGCTACCTGGAACTTAATAAATCAGCACGTCAAAGGCACTAAACAGATAGAAGTAAATAGTTACATAGGACTAACAGATGGAAATAAAAAGCTTTTATCTGATACCGGTGCTCCTGACCTGTTCAATAATTTCTTTAATAATAACGCAGGTGAAGCAAAAATTGGTTCAGGTACAGACGATAGCGATCAAATAAATCGACCTACACACAGTTCTAACACGATGTTTTCTAGACCGACGACATTGGAAGAATTACATAAAACGATACATTCATTAAAAAATAAGAAATCTTGTGGCTATGACAACATTCCAACCAGCGTAATCAAGTTCATATCTGAAGCAATTGCTGGTCCCTTGATGTTCTTGATAAACTTGTCACTATCTCAAGGAAAATTCCCAGCTCGTCTTAAAAAAGCACACATTAAACCTATACATAAAAAAGATGACAAATTAGACGTTAACAACTACCGACCAATATCATTGCTGGTAACGCTTTCAAAAATTTTTGAAAAGATCATGATAAGCAGGTTACGGTCCTTTTTAGTGTCGAATAGCGTACTTGCGAGGGAACAATTCGGTTTCCAGAAGGGCGTATCCACAAATGATGCGATCTTCGACATGGCCGACTTTGTCGCAGAAGCTCTGGACCATCGACAGATCATCTCTACAGTTCTGCTAGATCTCTCAAAGGCCTTTGATCATGTTGACCATGAAACTCTTCTAGATATTTTGGATAGATATGGGATTCGGGGCACTGTAAATGATTGGTTTAGGTCATACCTTCAAGACAGAGAGCAAAGCGTACTTTTGCCTGTCATAAATCAAAAACATACAATGGTCAACATGGAGTCGGAAGTATTGATTGTCAGAAGAGGCGTGCCTCAGGGAAGCATACTGGGACCGTTACTTTTCCTATTGTATGTAAACCACCTTCCCAATATTATCAATGAAAAAATTATTATGTTCGCTGATGATGTTTCAGTATTTTTCAAATTTGATAAAGACACCGTAATCAATAGGGCAACTGTCACTTCAGAGTCAATTCAAAATATAATAACCTGGTTTAAACAATTAAATTTAAGTACAAATGTTAATAAAACTAAAATGCTCCACTTCAGGAACTATAACACACCCAAAAATGACCTTGGGATAAATTATAATGACTCAATTATTGAAAGTGTTCCTCACGCAAAATTTCTAGGCATCTATGTAGATGAATACTTAAACTGGAAGAAACACATCGAAATGCTTGAAAGTCGATTAAGCAGCTTTTGTTACGCACTTAGATCACTGTCCTACATCTCCACAAGCAAAGCTTGCCTCGAGAGTTACTTTGCTTTTTTCCAATCCAGGATTTTGTATGGGCTGGCAGTATGGGGTGGTAGTGTACACATTGGAACTATTTTTCTTCTACAAAAACGTTGTATACGTATTCTGGATGGTTTAAAATCAAATAGGGAGTCTTGTAGGGAATCATTTAAGAAATTAAATATCCACACCATCACATCTCTATATGTAATCGAGCTGTGTAAATTGGTGAAGCGATACCCATCAAAGTTCCCCCCAAGACCCCAAGGCCCGAGCAACCGACTTAACGAGAGGCTTAAATTTGATTTGGAGGTGCCACAGACCAGGACCTCTACATACTCTCGAACGGTCAAAATAGCGGCAATAAAAACTTTTAATAGCCTACCAGAGAATATCAAATCATTGACGGGAACAAAATTTTTCTGGAAATTAAAAACCTACCTGCTTCAACATTGCCCATATAGCCTCAATGAATTTTATGAGTTGAATAAAATTAATGGTTAAAAATTATAAACGTCATGCAAATTCAATATACTTAATGATTTATAATGATTGATTTTAATTATTTTTTATTTATTTACTATTATATCTCTAAGAATTGAAATTATTTTTATTAAAAATCGATAACATATACCTATCTTGCTATGAAAACAATAATTGTAAGAATGATATGTAATTAAATCATAGGCAATGTTAACTTAAAATGTTAATTGTGGTTATTTAAATTGTTATTTCTATTCTCATGCAATGTAATGTTAAATTATAATGTTAATGCAAGGCAATGTTAATTTATAATGTTAATTGTGTATACTTAAATTGTTATTTATATTCTCATGCATGCTGTGTTATTTTGTGCTACACCCAAAGCGGTAAAATTACATTGATACTTTTATTATTGTACCTAAGACTAACAATATACATGTAATTTAAGGCAATAAAGAACTGAACTGAACTGAACTGAACTGAACTTATGCGTAGGCGAGCCGGACAGTGGACACGTCTGATTAGCTCTGAAGCAGCATCTTCGCTTCATCTCTCTCACTCTCTTAGCTCCGAGGGAGTTGTGAGAGGGACGGAAAGATGTTTACATCTCTATGGTCCAAACCGGAGAGTCGTGGCTTTAATGGGATCTTCCCAGATCAACGGGTAAGGCGATTAAATTTTCGTTGGTAGGAGGAAAATGTCAGTTACCACGTTTTACATATTGACGCTAGCTTTTTTGTGATCGTTTTACTTATTTAATAAAGTCGCGCACTTTTTTATAGCTTGTAATTAGTGGCCAGTGTTTGACATTATTTTTATTACGCGTAGGTTTATTGCTGTGTCGATGTCGTTATGTTTGTTTATCTAGATACATGTAATTTTATAATAATTGAAAGTTTTATTTACTAACTTAATTTATTACCTTCAAGGTTTTTTTAAGCATATTAATTTAAAAGAGGTTCTTTTGAGTTAACCCAGTTTAACCTACCAATCGAATCATCAAGGTAAAAACACTCGCAAGCTATGAAAAAATTCCAGTAACATAGCACCAAATTACTCCTCTGCTCCTATCAGAATATTACCAACTAAAACGTAAATGTTTTCTTCAATGGGGTAATATTTTGATGTCGACATTTTGTGAGTAGAAATTTTTCAGTGTGTTGAAGTTACTAAAGTGTAGTAATTACCTTGATGATTCGATTTGTAAGTAGATTAACCTGGGTTAACTCATAATAACCTCTTTAAAAGTTTATAAGTAGAACAGAATTTTATCAAAATATATTTACGTTTTCAGTTGGTAATATTCTGATGCGCTGTTAAATGTACTCCAATATTGCAGACGGCGTCATTAAGCTCTGTTTCCGTTTAGCAGTAATTTAGTTCTACAGGGTATTGCAAAAAGGGTATACTAAGCCGAAACCTACATGTGCAGCATGGTATATCTAAGCCTGAAACTGAAATCAGAATTTGAAAATTCGCGAAAAAAAATATTCATTTTCCATAGAAATTTTGTTGGTCACGTGACTTTTACTATGGAAAATAATATATTTTTTTCACGAATTTCCAAATTCTGATTTCAGTTTCGGGCTTAGATATACCATGCTGCACATGTAGTTTTCGGCTTAGTATACCAATTTTGCAACACCCTGTATATCACTACACTAGCATTTCGGTTTAGGAGTAATTTGGCGGTACTGTCACTGGAACTTTTTCATTGCTCGTGAGTGTTAGTTTAGTTTTATTTGTTGTGTTGCGTCAGGCGAGTGGACGCGAGTGTGAAACCGCCTCGGATCACGCCCCAGATGCGATCTTGATTGAGCCTGTCATCAGAGTCGGTACACTCGGTGGAACAAATGGTTTTAGAACTACTCAGTGCTGTACACACAAATATACAGCCTGAAATAGGACAGATCGTGGACATGAAGCTCCTGAAAGACTAGAAAGTCATTGCTATAATGAAGTCGATTCTGAAGCACTTATTCAAAATTTTACGCTGTCAAATCAGGTATCGGATCAAACGGATTGTCATAAATGTATGGAGAAACGGCGTTGGTACCTAATGCCGATGAAGTGGACGCACTTGCGTGCACTACAAATAATACTGAATTGCGATGCGTCCGTTGCATACGATGCCGAAGCTTTCATTAGAGTTCAGAGTCAGCCATCATTTTCCACTAGATCTCGTGCACAGCTCGTGCCGCCGAGTGTACAATCATGATCGTTGGGGAGCGTAGCCTGCGCGCACGCATTTGGGTGCCCGAGAAAGTGGAAAATGATCTGTAATGGGGCAGGCACCGACGGAGAGGCGCTCATGGGGTTTTTTTTAATGTAAGCGTCCATCTATCGGTATAGGTATTGTACGTATCGCCTAAACGGATTGTCGTAAATATATGGAGAAACGGCGTCGAAAATGCCGATGAAGTGGACGCACTTGTGTTAATTGCTGTACAAAGAATACTGAAAGCGATTCGTCCGTAGTTTACGTTGCTGAAAGGTGGTCTTACCTTGATTATACAAGGAGGATAGATAGATTTTAGCAGTGATCTACGATCTGCCTGTGCAGCGATCACAGGATTCGATACTATTTTCGAAACTACACAAATATAATGGAAAAAGAAGAGTATCGTCAACTGTCACTGTCGAAATGTAAGGCAAATTTGTCAGTTCCAAAAATTACATTTATTCTTTCCATATGTTTGTGTAGATTCGAAAATAGTATCGAATCCTGTGATCGCTGCACTGAAGGCAGCTTTCAATGTACCCGCCGTAGTACGTACATAGATAATAAGTATAGAACTAGATCCGGTGTTTTTTTTCATGAGTGGGTTACATAATGAAAGCTTTAAGTACCTCATCAACTGACATAGAAATGCTGAAATGCTCTGTAAAATTGGAAATGAAATGGAAAATGCACTGTAAAAATCCAATCTGTATAGTTACAAGAAATTCGAAACTTATAACATCCATCTGTCTACTGAGTACTTAAAAGTATGAGATGTGCATGAACGTTAACCGAATTACTTTTAAAGTTAACGTTTAAAGCTTACTACGGCTGAAGTACCTAACCACCTGACTAAGCAAATAGAATAACCAATAAAAAAATACTTGGTTAGATACTTATAATTATGAACGTCGTTCATTTTAGAGGTCCTAAAGTAAAGTAAAAATGTTTATTTCCTTTAAAAATATACAAGAGATGGTGATGTACTGACCCCCACACTAGGCAATGCCTGTCCCGTGGAGGATAGAGATAATAATTAACCCATTTAAATATATACAAAATCTATGAAAAAAAAATATTTAAAAGCTTGCAGCTTTATAATCGATTTCATATGAAAATTTGATGAAATACCTACTCGCTGAATACAGTATTTCTTGTTTTTGTTGTGATGTCACATAATATAGTTACGGATCTTCTGTAGGTTCACTGGTTAAATAAGTCCCACTTTTGTACAAGCCGAGTACAAATATCTTACGACCGGGAATCGAGCCCAGGACCTTCGGCTTAGCAGACAGGGTCACTAACCACTACACCAGTCGGTCGTCCTGGTCAGTATGGTACGAATATAAACTACCTAGTATGAATATAAAGAAAACATTCTCGAACATCGAACACACCAGACAACAAAGTGCACTACCCCCAGATCCAGAGACAAGGCAAATTAAAATGGCGGCAATTAAAGAATCAAGATGGACGATTAGCAAACAAGCTTGTCATATCGTCCTCGTATCTTGTTGTATCACATACGTAAAAGAAAGTAAGAGTGTGACAATTTCATGGTTTGTGACGAACGCATCACGTATGAACTTGGAAAATTATACGCAGGTCTCGACTTGGAGTATGGTACGCAGAAAAATATCTGGGTTCGGTTTCTGGACGGATAAGGTTCTTCTGAAGTTTGCTTTAAGATAGTATGTCAGTGGTAGAAGATCTGTTTCACAATCCAGCTAAATTGTGGTTCCAAGTTTGATTAGAACATCAAAGGCTGACCACCTGATGTCTGAAAAGTGAAATGATCCATGCTTTCGGATGCATGTAAATCAGTCCTGCGCCTAAACTACCTTTGTAAAATATAGCATCAGTCCTATGACAGCTGTCAAATCCATATATTTTATTGTCATTTGTTATTTTTAAGGGAAACAGAACTTTATTTCTCAGATATATTATACCTAAGGATCTTGCAATCTAACGTCATAGGACTCATGTTATTTTACAAAGTATAGCTGTCTCCATTTGTGTCGATCGTCCATTGGATTGCGAGAAATATGGAAAATAAACAAATGATGCACAATAATGTCATAGGAGCTCCATCATCAAGAAAATATTAGATCAGACGCAAAATACATTATGTAATAAATATAAATAAGTACTTACTCTATTATGAGGTATTACAAAGAAATAGGTATAATATAACAACTATAATTATGGTTCATAAGTGACTGTTGATATAATTAGGGTGATATACCTTAGCTTTTGATCTTATTTGGGTACCTAGTTGTTTGTAATATCCACAGGGAAGTGGAGCTCACTTCGACCTCCTTACAGAAGATAATTAGATAGATAGAATATTCTTTATTTGCACACACACATGAAATAATTAATAGATATTTAGCCCCGAATTCATAGAACGAACGTGTGAGACAGAAAGTCAAAATTCGAGTAGGTACCGGATGACGCTTACAAGTATCGTGTAAACTTTCTGTTAAGTTATTATCTATAAATTCTGAGGAGGAGCTTTGATAGATTTTTTATTAGCGACCAAACGGAGCATCATCATCATCACCCACTGATTAAATATTTATTGACATGGCTTCACTTTAAGGTTAGGTTACCGGTACAGGTACCGATAATGCGAAAGCGCACACATACAATTACATAATCAGGTTACCGGTACAGGTAGATACGGGGAACCCGATTCTCTATGTAAGCACCCTTACGTATCACCTGTAACCCACTTATTACACTAGCGAGCAATGCAGAAGCTCGTGAGTGCAAATTATTTATACTTAGGTAGGTAGGTCCTGTGCACCTAGGGCAGTCAGAGACTGACAACTAGTCTGATTGGCTAGTTAATCATTTATCCACGGTGTTTTTCTTAGCGGTTCAGTGAAAAACGCTTAGAGCTGGTACCTATATGGTGGGGAATTCAGCTTTCAGAATTCCCCAATTCGGTAAATTTCAGATTGGTTTTTGCGAATCCAAACCTTGGCATTTGTCAACGCTGTTGGTTCGTCACCGTGGTGACAGGATTAGCTAGTCACAGCGTCAGTCGCTGACTGCCCAGGATGTACCCGACGAATATAAAAACAGTTGATGCGTCACTCGGGGATTTCGTTTATACAGTCTATGGAATACTCGTCCAAAACGCTAATTTTTCTTCTTTTTCTGCAAACCGTAGGGTGAGCTGGAGCATGCTCGACGGATCTCGCCGAAATTGCTCCAACAATTTAATACTTTCCATATTGTGTTCAGAAACCGTGATCTTACGACACTGCAAGCTTAGGGACGTGCGTTCGGTAATTCGATTACCTAACCACCAGCATAGGTTTTATTTGGCAATTTTTTGGGTATGACATAACATGGTCTCCGCATGGGTATAGGTCCTACAATGCTAAATGGCGTTGGCACTTGTTTCTGTTGCATAGTTAGCGTTTCAGGACTTGATTTGATTAACTCTACTTAGGTAGTAGGTAGGTACTAAGGTACTATACACAAGGGATAGTTTTTCTTGGTATTTTATTCGTTTGTGCCGTGACGTAATGTGGACGGATTGAACAAGTGAACTCTATTACATAGATTCTAATATCGTAACAGATGAACGAGATAATAAAATAAGTAGATATACTTATATGTATACCACTAAAACTACCCATTAACCCATAATTATAATTATGTCCAGAGGTGTTAACTACCAACTTATTTCACTTTGCATATTTGCACTTAAAATTGGATTCTTAAACATATCCCAAAGTAAAACATTTTCGTGATAAAACTAGTTCTGGGCATATTTCACACGTAGTACCTACTTATACTAGTTAGTACTACCTACCTACCTAGCTAACTACCCGAACGCAACGAAGTGGGCATCAATTTCACACGCATCTGGCTTTAAAACCCCCCATCTAATTCAAATAGTAGATAAGCAACTTACAATTTGCAGGAAGACGAGTCGCCACGGAAGGCAATATCCGGTATCCGTTAACCCCTTTTTATTTAAATTATATTCAAAACTTCAATTTTAACACGCTTCATTTCGTCATTCCGTCGCGCCATTTTGAATTTTTATTGCCCCATCAAGTTGAGGGTGGTCGAGAGGCAATAGTTTTTTTTTCTATTAAGAGTCTAGCTGGGCTACCACAAAAAACTTTAAAAACTGTTTAGCAAGTGTTTAAAACAGAATTTAACAGATTTCGTAGGCGTTTGACAGCGCTAAACATCTGTTAAATACTATCTAAGTTTTTGTGGTAAGGCCCTAGGTATCCATAATGATCCAGGATAAGCTTTTTGGTAGAGACATGTAGAGATCCTCACCTTTTTACATAATTCTAGTCAACTGGATGGTGCAGCGGTTAGTAGGGCACTGACTGACGAAGAAAAGATTCGATTCCCGGTCGGGGCACACAGTTATTATTTGTTTAGATACCTAGATAGTACTTAGGTACTCTTTATTTGTATGGCTTATAGCGATCTCTTCAAGACTACCTTTGGATGGATGGACTAAGGCCCGGGTCTCCTATTTACGCCGTAGGTGGTGTCAAGCGTCACGCCGTAGGCCGTGTCACGATGCTCACTATAGAAATGTACTGATGCGGTCTCCCTCACACGCCGACGTTGGCGCGTAGACGTAGTGAGCATCGTGACGCGGCCTACGGCGAGACGCTGGACGCCACCTACGGCGCGTAATAGGAGACCCGGGCCTAAAAGAGACATAACGACGCGTCGCATTCAGTATTGTTTGTATAGAAATTCACACATCACACAAGTGCGTCTACTTCATTGCCATAAAATGTCCTTATCATATTTATGAAAATCTATTTGGTCAGATACTTCTCGTTAGAGAAGCACTTAATTATGTTCCTTGATCCGATACGATGAGGTGGACGCTTAGCTATATTTATGGCGCTAGTAAAACCTTCATTACAAGCGCTGTGCATTTTTTTATTGCAGTGCTCTTGTATGAAGGTTTTACTAGCGCCATCTATGATTTAGTTCTTTTTATTTAAGAGTTGATGCTTTTGCATCGTTGATGTAAATGTTGTAATTACTACTAATTACCTATTGACCGTATACAAGGAAGCGGCTATAAATAAAACAAATTATTGTTGTTTAAATAGTAATAAATACTTTAATTTAAATATGATTCTTCTTAAAATCTATATTCAGATTTAGTAAATTTATAACATTTTTCGTTTTATCAAACGTCTATACTTATCATGATTTTTATAATTAATAACGTTATATATAAATCAATTTTGATCAATGTTAAAGAAATATTGGTAATGTTGTAAGTATGAAGTAAATGAAAACCATACATTTTATGTCATTTTGCCTAAATTTTTGGATCATGGTTTTATCAAGAACATAATCTTAATTTAGTCCAGAAAATAATATAATTATACAAAATAATAGTTTTGTGCGTCTTATATGATTTCTTATAGTCATTCGTAAGTATAATCTAAGTTTAAGTTAAGGGCCTGTTTCACAATGTCTGGATAATGGGTAGGCATAATACCTGTGTTATAAAAGACATGCTATCACTCTCTGTAATTATATTTTAGACAGTGACAGCACGTCTTTAATCCCACGGGTAGCCATTATCCAGACCCATTATGAAACAGGCCCTTACAGTTTCTATGCACCTGTCACCTGAATTTGTGAAGAGAATACTGTTCATAAACATGTTTATTTGTAATAAAATTGTGTAAATTTAAATAAAACAATCATAAACAAAAAATGTTATGTGTAAAAAAAACGTTCATTATAATCTACCGTTATATTTTTGCGTTAAATCACGTTTAAATACTAGAAAGAGTCATAATTTTGTTTTTTTGACACTATCATTAAACCCAGTAGGTAACATCGTATCTGTTTTATAAATATGTTAATCATAAATATTTTTGTATACATAAAATGCAATAGTAGGATTAATATGCACCTTATTTCTAGGTAATTCACAACTTTCATCAACTACTAAATTCAACCATTTTAATGATATATAAACCAATATAAATATGGCTTCCACGAAATGAAATAATAAAGTGTTGTCTAGTCACCATTTAAAAAAAATATAATAGGTTTAAAATGCGAAACTTAACTTTAAATATATCCTGTAAGTATCCCTTTAATTTATTACCTAAATCACCGTTTTCAATGTCCAACCTCTATGTGTGCCTTCCTCTAGATTTTCTCTAACTATAAGGCTGCGTTTCCACTAGGCAAACTGTTTGTCTGTAACTCTGCAAATTGCGTAGAAGAGTGCAAAAATTGGCATACTAAATCGATACGCCGTGAACTCAGCGGCTGCAAACACTTTACGTACTGGATATGCAGCCTAAAATGTCAAAGAGATGCAACCTTCTCAAAGGCCTACCGCGCACTCGCAATAATATTGTCAATAATTCCCATATTGACCACATTACTGTATGTTTACGGACCGTAATGTGGTATTGATCAATTAATCCCTATTTTCCTTTCTTATTGCATATTATTGTCAATTAATTTTGCCGATATTTTTGCATGTATACGGTTGACCGTAGGCCACACATATCAGCCCCGTAAAATGTTATTGCGCCGTTCTGTTTTTCGACAGCTCGCGCGTCATATTACGTCAAAAAACATTATGTTATCACTACTTTTCACTTTCAGAAGTGTCTACCCGGGTTCGTTATCGTCGTAGATAAACGCAACTATATCGCGATTCTCCATAAATACGGCGCAGTGATTGGTGGAGGGCGCATTAAACTAGTTTATCCTATTAGTTCCAGCGCAATAGCAATTCACAGGGCTTATATTCTGGACATTGAACACCCCAACCCAAAAAAGGTCCTTTCTAGCTAACAACAACCTCCCTACCAGCCAGCGTGGCCTTACACACGTAGCCCTTCAACGCCAGCACTCCCCTGCACTTGATGTGGACTTGGTAGCGAGCGCACCAGTCCAGAGCGTTGCAGGACACGCCGCCGTCGCTCAGCGTCTTCACTGCTGCTATGGAGAGTAGATCTGTGGGAGATTTAGGTTGGATTATGGTTGTAGAAGATGGGAAATAAAGGATGATGGGCACAAATGCATGGGAGCTAGTCCTGGCACCAAATGGGCGTTGTGGTCCGTATTTCCAATGAAGATGAGATAATGAAAAAAATACTATGACGACTAATCTGTGTAAGTTGTCCATGTTGAAATATATTATTTAGATAGAGGAGTTGTCAAATAGAAATGGCGAAAGAGCAATTTATCAACATGTGTATGGTATGGTTAGTCTTCCTTGGGAGAGGCTGATGTTCAGTGTAGACGGACAGCTATGGACTGGATGGCTACAGTTAGCTGATGGTGATATTTTTCTCGCATACCCGGGGGATCGATGTGTATGTCGTTTTCCTTACAAAACGCGTACAGAACTATGTATAGCTATTTCTCCTTCTCTTACCCTCTACATTCATCTCACGCTCTTACCCGGGGGGTCTATACGAGTGAGAAGCTTTGTAGCTTTACATCCTCCCTGCCTATATAATTATCTATTTCTCTTACCCGGGGGATCAATATGAGTCAACAACTGCACGTCATTCTCCTTACAGAACGCGTGTAACGCGGGCGGGACGACGCAACAAGCCGCGAGGTTGGTCTGCGCGATGGCGGGCCGCACGCGCGCCCAGCCGTGCAGCTTCATCAGTCATATATATGCTAAATGCTATATATGACTAAAATCGGCATCTAGAACTATAGCTATTTCTTTTTCTATTACATACATTCATCTCTCGTTGATCTGAGCTAGCTTATACCACTATATCACTAAATTAGGCGTCTAGAACTATAGCTATTTCTCCTTCTATTACCCTCTACATTCATCTCTCGTTGATCTGAGCTAGCTTATACCACTATATCACTAAATTCGGCATCTAGAACTAGCTATTTCTCCTTCTCTTACCCTCTACATTCATATCTCTCTCTTCCCCGGGGGGTCGATACGAGTGAGTAACTTTGTAGCTTTACATCCTTCGTGCCTATATATGTATTTCTCTTACCCGGCGGGTCAATATGCGTCAGCAACTGCACATCATTCTCCTTACAGAACGCGTGCAACGCGGGCGGGACGACGCAACAAGCCGCCAGGTTGATCTGAGCTAGCTTATACCACTATAGTCCTATGATTACAGAACTACATCCATCTCTCTCTTTCTATTACCCGAGGGGGGTTCGATATGAGTCTATAACTACATCTATCTCTCTCTTACCTGGCGGGTCGATATGCGTCAGCAACTGCACGTCATTCTCCTTACAGAACGCGTGTAACGCGGGCGGTACGACGCAACAAGCCGCGAGGTTGATCTGAGCTATGGCGGGCCGCACGCGCGCCCAGCCGTGCAGCTTCATGAGGCAACTGCCGCCCACGTCCGCTATGCCTAGTTGGAGGACTCGACCTGGGGATATGAGGAGTGATAGGATAAATGATTTATAATGTAACAGGTAAACCCCTAATCATTACCATATTTTATAGGGTATGTTAAGATACAGCATTAGCTTTCACATACTTCTTGAATGTACAACACAATAAAATAATGTGAAACAACCCTCCATGTCTACTCCCTCCATCCATTCACTTGCAAACAAAAACTCCCGAGGCCTTTACGAGAATTCCTAAAAACCTTATAGCCGCAGTACCAATGGGTAACTGATGTTAAAAACCCCGGCAGTGAGGTGTCCGAAACTTGCTTGTAAGTATTTCCGTTTGTATAGAAAACACGCACAATCCAAAACACAAAAATACTACGTGCGTCCATGCGTTCATACAATTCACTCCACACGCAGTTTGATGCGGAGCAGTGTGAGAACATCTTTTGAAAGATTACACCGAATTTACGACAGACAAAATTCCTTGTGTCTGTACCCACTACCGACGATACTGACATAGTTTCTAAATTATTGCGGACAAGTTGTGTAAAATAAATATCATACCATCTTTAACATAGTCCTCTAGCACGGCCCACAACACCTTGATCCCGGGCAGGATCTTCTCGCACTTCTGCAGGTCCGCCTCGTTCTCAGACTCAGACTCTGACGTGGTTGTTGTGCGCACTGGAATATTGTTATTTGATATTTAATTTTATTAAGTATAGACTCTTTTTTATGCGAGTAAATCTACCTAAGCATGAACTTATAATACCCGACAACTCAGCTGGTCACAGGGCTGCAATACTCAAGGTCTGCTTTATTTAATGTTCCCATGTGTGAAAATAACAACGTAGCTGATTTGATTTGATTTGACCAGTTCTTACTCAATAAATCAATCATGAGCCAATTTCAGTATTTTCCATAGAACAACGCGGACTCGGGTGTACCCTTCGGGAAGCGTCATAGCGATCATTCTTGATACAAAAAAGTCTGCCAATTTTTGCGGGGGGAAATTTTACCGTTTACCATGATTATGTCTCATGGGACATATCATTATGAGTTTTAATTCCCAGCAATAAGGGTTACGTGAAGTGACATTTAATAATGAACACAGTGTCTTCATTTTTCTTGCCAATGGATGTAACAATTATCGATAAGTGTTATCGATGAATTCGAGAACATGGGTTAGAAATACTAATTTCAAATTAATTAGGTATAGTTAAATTTAATTAGGAATGATTAATAAACGAAGTCACCCGCTTTTCGCTGTACATTTATACTCACGTGATAGGTCGCGAGCCGTATCGCCGTTTTTGAATGAGTACAATGCACTGAAGTTGTCGAGTAAGTGGGCAACCCGACGGTCAGATGCTTTCAAGCCGCCCCTTCGGGCGGCCTCTGACTAGGCTTAACGACTGCTGCCGAAGCAGCAACCGAGACCCACGGATAAACGTCCCGTCCGAAGCACGGAAGCGTCCAGAAAAGAACCATTTGAAATCGGTAACTCATGCTGTACCTACCAATGGCTGACCGTGTCAGTTGTTGCTTAACCTCAGTGATCAGTTACGATTACTGAAGCCAATTCGACTACGGACGCTTCCCAACTATGACCTTTTTTGTCGATTAATACATATCTACATACCGGTACAACACTATTGATTTTTTTTTACATTGGTTGCTAGGAAACAGCTAATAACAATAAACCATGACCAAATCTGTGATCAAATCCGGAATCCGGATATTCTATGAATTGAAGCTGTCATTTTAGTATGTAAACAAATCATTTTCTATGAAACGAACGCTTTGCCAACTAGATTGAGTCTAGTGAAAATTGAGACTGCAACTAGTTTTTATAAATCGGTGGGCCTTTCTGGCCTACCACCCCGCCAGAGGGGAACGTCTGCCTATTTCGTCTCCAGACCATTCATACTCAATGGTATTTTCTACTGTAGTCATTTGTTTTCAATTGTTTATTAACTACAGCAATACCTACACGCATCAGCCTCACCGTTGGACACGGAGATGGGCGACGCCTTGGTGCTGTAACTGGCCCGCTCCTTGCCCTCCGCCGCCGCCGCCGCGGTGCCCAGAGACGGCGGGTTGTACGCTAGCGTCACGTTGTCGATGTAGTCTGTGTGCAGCGCCGTGAACACTGGAAGTAGAAAGACAATTCTATATTGCACACACAGAAATTACATAAGGAAATGCACAATATGTATAGACGGTACAATGGTCGGCCTTATTACTAAGAGTAATATATGTATAAGTAATTATAAGTTTTTATTAAACAGAACGAGTTAATCAAATGTACAACGCCATTATTTTTATTTGTGATAAATACATAGGTACTAGGAATAGTGTAATTTACATAAGTAAACAAGATCGAGGTAAGTATTGATTATACATATACAGGAAATTGTTTACCTATTAAACATATTGTCATAACAGGTTTTAAGTAGTACCTAATGATAAATAACTACAGCTCTATACAATATCTTATCTGATAACAACTATCTAGTATTCTCTGATTAACATCTGATTCCAAAATGCATACATCTTTTGCCTTTTGAGTCTTAGAAGGTACTCAGAATAGTCACATACTGATTCCAGCATAAAAGTAAAGTATGTACTTACTAAGCTTATAGGAAGATATAATTCCTTTAATAGTCTACCTATGTAAGCTTAGTAAGTACTAACTATCTACAATTTAATAATTCATGCATTACGCGTTAAACATGTCAAAGATGTTTAGCTCCGTGAACATCACCGTTGTATGTAAACTGTAGACTACTACGTTGTGTTAAACAGTCGCTGAGTAGTTATATCAACAGACCGCTGTGTTTGTTACACATTCCTGAGTAGTGTTGCCGAAACATCGATAGTTTTGCAGTAGATTACACATAGGTATACATATTTTCGTATTGTATAATATTTATATTATATATTGCACAAACTATCGATAGTATCGTTAGTTGATTGTTTGCCAGCGTCGATCCTTCATAGTCGATAAAAAGTCCATAGTGGCCTATTGAGCATTCGATGCCCGGACTCGATAATAATCTGTAATGTAAATACTTATACTAGACTTTGTACTCAATGTTGTAGTCATTTATTAGTTGCCTTGAACCGTTTACTAATTAGTGCAAAAATATAATTGTATGATGTACGTAAGCCGATCAATTCTTTGCAGTGGTCCACTAAATATAATCACTGCTTGAATATCAAGCATAAAAGCAGTGTTTTAACTTCACAGCAAGGGAATAAAGAGATAGAATTAATCAGATTACAAAAAACCGGGCACATAGTGATAATACTTTATGAAATCAAGTTTAGTAAATATCTTATCAGAAACCACCGACAATCACAAAATGAATGGTTACTGTGTGATAGTGAAGTGATTTGATCCTTATCGTAAGCTATTTTAAGATTCACGATCGCAACGGCGCGGCGTTGTTGTTTTTTGTCATGTCATATCAATTCTATAACAATAATTCTAATATAAATATTCTATAATTTTGTAACATTCTTTATTATTAGGCTTAAGTTACTATTTCATAATAATATATTGAAATATTTTTTCATGAATAAAAAAAAACATTCTATAAAATATTGATAATAATAACGCAAACGTAATAAAAAATTCGGCCGTTTTGAAATTTTTAGGGGAAATCGATTTCGATGACACATATTCATACCAGACAGATACCTACACCGCCAAAGTTATAATTATATCACTACTCATTTTGACCGCACATAAATTTCAAGCTATTGAAAAATGCTGACAGATACCTATTTAAAATTGATAATAAAACATATTCATATTACGTCAATGTTATGCATGAGTCGAGCATGTAAAAGATTATTGTAAAAGTAATGATAATATTTCAGGTTCATTGTACTTTTAAAACCCTGATGGACGATGTAGCTAAACATTGCTAATTTCGTTGCCAAGACGATGGATTTTATCAGTGATCGGGAAAGCATATTGCACATTAATTATCAAATTTTGCATTTTCTTTCGTGATATTTATATTACTTTAAAAAAAATGTATACCGCTCGAAACTAATCAGGCCTGCCAAGTGAGCAGAATACCTACGGCAAAAACTCTCCCAAGAGACTCCCAGAGCAAGTCTATATCCTGCTGTGGACGGGTGGTGTGTTTGTTTGTGTATACGATAAAGCGTAAAATCTCACCATTCTCCAAGCACTCATTCAGCGCCTGCGTGCTATCCTCATTGATGAAGATCTTCACTCCAATCTTCAGGTTCTTCCGTTCCTCTTCAGCCATCTTGTTCTGCACGTCATCGTGGGGCCGCGTGATGTTGACTACGGTGGCTGATGGTTGAGGAGTTGTCACCACGAAGTCTGTCACCTGGGTACAAATATCAATGTCTTGAACTCGTAGAGGTCGATAGAACATAGAATAAAGGCTTCGTCAAACAGAAAGCGTTACTAGCGGTACGCAACGCTATCGCTGGTGCTCTGTATGGCGGTATTTTACCGTAGTAGCACAAATCATTTTAGCGTCAAAGCGCGGCGTCAAGTTAGCGCTCTGAGGCCCGGGTCTCCTATTTACTCCGTAGGTCGCGTCAAGTGTCACCGCCGTAGGCCGCGTCACGATGCTCACTACATCTACGCGCCAACGTCGGCGTGTGAGGGAGACCGCATCAGTACATTTCTATAGTAAGCATCGTGACGCGGCGTACGGCGTGACGCTGAACGCGACCTGCGGCGTAAATAGGAGACCAAGGCCTGACGCGCGCTAGTAACGCATTCTGTTTAACGAAGCCTTGAGCATGAAAAGAGCATTATCGAGCGAAATGTTTCCGCATTCTCCACAATTTATTATTTATTTTATTTATTAACAAACACATTTAAGTACATATTTAATAATATCCGGGTTCGATTCCCGGCTGGGGCAGATATTTGTTTAAACGCAGATATTTGTTCACAGGTCTTGGATGTGCCCGTAAAATGGCAATAGGCCCGCCCCCTATTACATTGGGACTGACATAACACTCTGGCGAAAAGTGGGTGCAGCAATGCACCTCTGCCTACCCCGCAAGGGAGTACATTAGTACAAGGCGTGAGTGTGTGTGTGTGTGTGTGTGTGTGTGTTAATAATATCCAACCCCACATAAGCCTTCAAAGGTTTGTGTGTGTTGCGATTTTAATCTACCATACAAGTTACTTGACGAGGGGGTTGGATGTACACCAACATAGGTGTTTGCGGCTCGCGGCTCGGCATCGAACCCAGGACTCTACATGTACTATGAGCGCTAGTAAATTTACCACTGATGGACGTAGGTGTCTCCCAAATGACGCCACTGGATGCTATCTACTATCGCTTTCCTATAGCACCCTTGAGTTTCCACGGGAAATCTTTTTAGGTGAAGCGAAGTTCGCGGGCATCAGCTAGTAATTTAATACGAACCTGGTGGTTGGTGGCGCCATTCTGCAGCGGCTGCGGATTGGCTGACGGGTGCTCGTTGCTCCACTCCGATAGGGTGAGCTTGATGCTCTCTGAAAGCTGAACAATAGTTGGTTTAGTTTATTAATTAGTGGTCTTCCAAACATCGTATTTTATAAGGCCGTCATATTTTGATCTTCACGCCATTATTTTAGGGTCTTAAAGCAATTAAATATAGTCATCATCAGCCCATAATAGTCCATGGATAGGCCTCTCCCAAGATGTCCTCGTTGTTCCTCATAGTTCAAGGTCAAAATACTCTGTCTTTGGTCTTCTAATTTCACTTGCATTAAACTGTCCAGGCTGTCCAAGGTCTTTGATCGCATGGGCCAGCCTGTTTACCATGAAACCATAGTCTCCACTCAAGAACTCTCTCTCTCTCTCTCTCTCTACTTCAATGACTATGGAATCAGTAATAAGGTGACGAGTAAATTGTCTGGTTGTTGTATCTAAACACAAAAATAATATAGCTATACAAGTACTTTGTATGTACATTATGTGGATTTAAAATTAAGTACCTTACTCTTTTACTACTATGGTAATCATAGATAGGTACCTACTTGTCATTGCTATCACAATTATCATTACATAGTAAACAATGCATAATAGAAGGTACTTAATACTAATAGATAGTTCAGAAAACCTAATCATGATAAACACAAATTAAAGATGAGCTCACAAATTATGATTCATATCAACAACTCGGCAATTTGTCTTAAAAAAATATGCTAGTCATTGTATAAGTTAGGTAGGTATTTCTTCATTATCAGAGTAACTAATCAGTCTGATCATCATAGTGACAAGGCAGGGTGGTCAGCAGATCAAATTGTGCATTATCATGATCTTGAAATGACACCTTAAATTGTTTATTCATTTCCATGGACAAACCAAAAAAAGACAACTTTTGGGATTAATAGGTGTATTAATAGTTTATTTTGGTATATACCAATCTACTATAAAATAACCTTTAGTACCATAATTAATTGTAATCATACTTCTTGTTTTTATTGCATCAGAGTGTAAAACTAGCAAACTGAATACTCAGAGAGTACTAAGTACAGTCAGCTGCATAAGTAGCTGTACCTTTTTGTACCTGGTCAAACTCACAAACTACCTATTCAATCATTGACGTATGTAGTCAGTTTGACAAGGTACAAAAGTGTATAGCTACTTATGCAGCTGACCGTACCTTACAGCAAACTAAACCAAATCCAAACAAAAAATACCTAACAAGTCATAATATTCATAACTAAACTTCCTTGTTTGACCAATACCTACCTATGTTTTTACCACTCAATGTAATATAAACTATAGTAATATGAACATGGGGCATGACATGGCACTACTTTTGAGATAATTAATTATGAATGAACATTGAAAATAGCTTTTTGCTATTGGAGTGTTATTTATCTAGCTTATTTGGCCTTGAAAGTACCAAAGTGAGGTAGACTTATTAGAATTTATTTAAGTGTTACAACAATGTTCATAAAATACTAATGGCTATATTTAGCCACCATGTGTCAAAAAAGAAAAAAAGCTGGATAAGCGCTTTTCAGCACTGGTCCGGCAATAGTATGAAACTGACAGATTGGTGCAGTACCTAAACAGCTTTTTGTATAGGGGGTTAGGTTTTTTTAATATATAGGCAAATGTGTTTAACACATATTTTAGATACAATCTTTTCAGGCAGAAGAAAGCCTCCTCAAAGTGACATATCAACTGCACCTTGCCCATCAGCTCTACTTTGTCATCAACATGTGACACATTACTGCTTGGTGCTACAATGTTTACATTTCATCATCATCATCATCATCATCAGCCTGCAACCATCCACTAATGTTGTACATAGCCTCTGCCAATGTGACCATAGATAGCTATGTGGTTTTATGGGTATATGATGAAATCTATTTTGAAAATACACACTTTATAAGTAGCAAACAGAAAGAAACTAACCTCTTCAGTAGCATTTTGTCCCGCCTTCTTCTTGATATCAATTAAGTTGAGGACATTGCCCGTGTTTATCGTCACCTTCGACGCAGTTCTCAACATCGTGACCGACGGGGGGGAAAAGAGATCACAAGAAAACCTTCCAAATAGCGTACAAGGTTACCGGCGTATCGGAACTCAAATATAATAATAAATCACAATATTTAATACTTTATGCAGAGCTCGCGACAAGCAGCCGCTCTCGGCAGGCTACTCTAGAACACTGAAGTGGCCTTGCACCATGTCGATAGAGATATAAACTTAGCGATGTTATCAGAACTCGCGTGATAGTGACATTTATCTAGGGTTGAAATATTATGAAATACAGTCTACTATTCAGGTTTAAAAGTTTGCTTTTGCGTTCAGACGGGTATTTAGGTGGAGAGTTCTTAATTTACATGGATGGATTTTATGAAAATTATGATAGAACTGAAAATACTGAAATTTTGAAGAGTTTTTCCAAGTTTGTATGATTTTTTATCTGTCTTCTATTTCTATTCTGCTTTTCTGTCAGCTGTCAAGTGATGGCAGAAAGTACCTTCACAGAAGATTTATTAGGGAGTAAGTTATTATTCTAAGGGGTTGATTCTCCCCTTCAAAGCCCTTATTACATTGGACTAAGGATGGATTTTCTTTATTCTCGATTTATACCGATTCTCCTCCTCCTGGCCCTGCCGGTTTTGTTCGTCCGAGTTTTTGACTCTTCAAGACACCTGGAAAAAAATAACTGTATACACAGGATGTTGCAAAAAGGGTATACTAAGCTGAAAGTCTGAAACCTACGTGTGCAGCCATATTTAAAGGCGATGATCCACAGGCGAGCAGACAAGCCGAAGGTATGTAGATCGTTGGCTCGTCGACTTGCGTTTGTGATCCATTAGCATACCAAACTGTCTACTCATCGGTGGAGAAGGCATGGAGTGCTTCCAGGCCGAGGGAGTTTGTTAACATAGAGCAGGCGAGCCGGTGAGTCTTCGCCTGATTTTTAACGAGCCAGCGGTTTTTCTCGCAAATTGATCACCGCAGATCTGATATAACAAGTTTTGTATGAAAATTGAGACGCGGCTGTCAGCACAGTGCACACTGTACCGTACAAACTATCGGACGTAAGTCAAACTTATCAGTCGTGTCCGTCAGCCGCGTCTGATATTGTGTCTCCACCATAAATTATTTATTATTATTATGGCAACCCAACTGTTTTTTTTTTTACATTTCATTCATTCTTTTTTTGTTTTCATATTGCGTTCATTCATCATTTCATTGATTTCATATTTCATTCATTCTGTTCTGTCAAGTCATACTGTCAAGTGTCGAGTCCAACCTAAAAAATAAATTTTATTATTTTATATTGATATTGAAGATATACTTAATGAACATATTACTTAAGTTTAACGTTTAAATGTAGTGTTAGTGTAACTGACGGTTTAATACGGAGTTTTAAACTGAAATCATCAAGATGGAAGTGGATGAAAATGACACTGTTATCGGTGAGAATGGCGACGTGTTTGTCCACCGCTTGAAGGAGTTATCCGAGGAAGAGAAAACCAGGTTAGACGCTCAAAATAACAGACTTATTCCCGAAGCTAAAGCCGCCAAACTTGAGCGCGAAGCCAAACGCCACTGGGATATTTTCTACAAAAGAAACGAGACCAAATTCTTCAAAGACCGTCACTGGACCACGCGTGAATTTCAAGAGCTGATAAACTTCGATGCCGACCAGCGCATCGTGTACCTAGAACTAGGATGCGGCGTCGGCAACATGGTATTTCCGCTAGTCCAAGAAGGGTTTACCAACTTTTATTTCTACGCGTGTGATTTTTCGCCGCGTGCAGTCGAGTTTGTCAAAGCCAACAAGCTCTACGATGAGAGTAGGATGAAGGCTTTTTGCGCCGACGTGACGAGCGAGGATATATTTGAACACGTGGCGGAGAACAGCGTGGATTTGGCTAGTCTTATATTCGTGTTGTCGGCCATTCAGCCGGCGGCTTGGCCTCTGGCTGCTCGGACCGCCTTCCGCGCGCTGAAGCCAGGCGGGATCCTGCTGTTCAGAGACTACGGTCGCTACGACATGGCCCAGCTCAGGTTTAAGCCGGGACACAAAATTGCTGACAATTATTACATGAGGCAAGATGGCACAAGGTGAGGACCACATGTTTGTTTCTAACCTATAAAATATTTCTAGCCTAGTCCTGTTATGGCTTGAAACTAAGTTAATTAGATGCACACACAGTTGACACAGTAGCAAACTATTCTGTTTCATGCTTTCTGTGTCTTCTCAGTCATCATTGACAAATAAATATGTAAGTGCCCCTATGCTGTAATTACAAATAAATCTTCTGATAAGTTTGTTACACCATTGTGTCCCTTGCTTAATCCTTACACAATTACTTACTCATAATTATTTTATTTGCAGAAGCTACTACTTCAGTGAGGATGAACTCGCTAAACTTTTTGTGGATGCGGGCTTTGAGATACTCATGAACACATATGTGCAGCGCCGCACTGTCAACTTCAAAGAAGGCATTGATGTCCCAAGGATCTTTGTGCAAGGGAAATACAGAAAACCCACTTTGGATGGTAAGGATGGTAAGGCATTTATTTATGGTACCCTGTATTATGTTGATTGATTTTGAAATGATGAAAAATGCTAACCATTGATTACTGTGATTTGCATGTATATTAGCTCTATCTGACAAATGCAACTTTACAATTTTGAAGTATCATTCTGTGTCTTAGTTGATATTCTATTTATTTCTTTGCAGGGTAAACTATAGGCGGGATTTATGACATCAAAAGGAATAATTACTGATGGTAAGATTTTATAATTATTATCTTCGATATTAAGCAATCTGAAACGACATAAATATTGAATTTTAAAAACAACTTCAATTAAAAAATTGCCTAATTAAAGTAATTTTATGATGAAAATGCTAACCATTGAATTACCGTGATTTGCATGTATATTAGCTCTATCTGAACATCTTGAATATTTATTATATACATTTCAGATTTCAAATA
This sequence comes from Plutella xylostella, assembly GCF_932276165.1. Classification (NCBI taxonomy): domain Eukaryota; kingdom Metazoa; phylum Arthropoda; class Insecta; order Lepidoptera; family Plutellidae; genus Plutella; species Plutella xylostella. The sequence goes on along the minus strand of NC_064000.1, from coordinate 5,425,180 downwards.
GGTTACAGCTGTTAAAATTCATGTTTCTTTTGCAGAAACAAGATTAACTGTATGGCAGTAGCTGACACTCAAAATGATTCCTGATGAACTGTTTGGAAACAGGTGAGGAAATTTGCATAATATAATGCTCTAGAGAACCTAGCACAAACAATTATTGACTTTGGATTGGATCATGGGTTTCAATATTTATTAATTCCATCCATACATTTGCTTACTGGGAGTTCTATTGACATCTTCCTTAGTCTATCCACACTAATACAACCATCTCAATTTTGAACAGGCCAAGTCTTAATTGTTTGTCCTACGCACACCAATTATTATTTTGGTTCTGTTTTAGTAAATGTTATGATGATAGCGCAGTGCAGCTGAGGACTAGTTCTACTCACAGCAAGATGGTTTATTTACGAGTAGGGATTTTTCAAAATTCTTTGCATATAATATATATGGTAACATTTCATTGGCATTTAACTTCTTTTTCTTATTATTGTAGCTTAGGGCCCTTGTTGTGAGGTCTGATGCACATGTTTCAATATGATCTGAACCACCATTTTAACAAATTAATTGGTGACCATAACTTTTATTAGGTCTTTGAAGATTTATTTAGGTTTTTTTTACTTGTTACAGATGATATCATACGACAAAAGAATGCTGCGACAACAGGTAAGGATTGTTTCATAAATAATTAATTTCATTTAATTAAATATTTTTTAATGATGAGACCATAGTTCATCTGAGGACTCTCTGATGTATACTTTTGCAATGTCTTTCGCTCCTATCTGATTTTTTTCAATTATAAGCATTACTCTTTCATTTGCAATATATTTTTTCTTACACAACTGTATTCTTTTTCAGAAGTGCTGTTTGATGCCCTTTACAAGGAGCTGATACGAAATTTGCTACATGTAAGTTTATTCATTGATGAATTTGTGATTTAAAGAAAATATAAGTAATTTCAAATGATGATTTCAGATAGGGACATCTGATTATAATGCTGTTAACATAACTATCCTCACTGATCCAATTTATTAAACAGTAGTTGCTATTTAAAGTAAAGAACATTTTCTTATGATATTTTTTCATACACAGGTCCTGTATGCCACTGTACAACTCACATACGCAAGCAAACACTGTTGGTAAGTCCTTTTTTGTGTAAAATTTTCATTATGTAATCAAAAAATAAGTTCTATTAAAATGATGATACAAGATAGGGACATCTGATCATGATGCTGTTAACATAACTATCCATACTGATTGATTTTATCTAATAAAATATATTTTTCGTCCGAGAACATACACTAATAGAACTCTATTTTACTTTCTAGGATATCCTATCTATGTAAAATGCCTGCCGTAATCCATCCAGGCTTCTATACAGCAGTCTCCAATATTGTGGTAAGTTATTTATTATTTATCATCATCATCAACCCACAACAGGACATAGGCCTCTCCCAATAAGCGCCACAACAGTCTTATGCTAAGTTGCAGAAAGGAACATAAAGCTACTATCGGCATTAAATCTATATGGGTAACTGGGTATGTCTCTGTCTGTCCGTAAACTGTGGAAGCATGGTAGCAATAGATTTATCGGCGACATTAGCTAAGGTTCCTTTGTGCAACAAAAATTTAGGCATTCCTGATTTTCTAGATACATTAACCTTTCCTATGCCGAACAGCCGCGCACACATGTAACTGCCGTCTGCCGGCGCTTTTTGACAGCAGAGAGCGCCCGCGCGGGAATCACATTTATATGAATATTTGGGTATTATTGTTTGGTACTCAATAATGTATCGATTGTAATTTATAGTCAGATAGCTAATGAACGTGTTACAATGAATTTTATTGGTTATAATTGTTTTATTTGATTTCTATAGGTCATTGATTACAGATTTTTACTTGAAACTGCACCCATCACATAAAAATACCTCTATTTCAATATAATTTTAGTTTCAATCCAGGTTTTTTTATATTTATTACTTGAAGAGATTATGTAGCTATCAACTGATATCAATAAAATATAAACTCTAGAGGAAATAGATTCATAATTTATACTTTGAAAACTGACTATAATTTGCTTTATTTCAAAAGACTCCATTTTCTGTACATATGCATGTGTGCGTGACAAGAGCTTGCTCCAGTGCGCCGTGTGCCAGATCTGTCCCAAATCAAGGGTGTTCACTTTTGATGAAATGAAAACAAGAATGATAATATTTTTATAATGTTTCGTATTTTAGCATACTAAATTATAAAAACTGAAACGTAAGTTACTTACTGAATCATATTTACTTATTTGTTAACCTACTTTCAACAAATATTATACTATAAATATATATACATATATTTATTTATATAAATAGGACAGGTGATCACCCTCTGAGAGTCATCTACACAACGATATCATTCTAAAGAGCCTAAACTTCACGTTCACTAGAGCAATGATCCTAAAAAATAAAACACGCTGTATAACAACGCAACGCACTTCGTGTACACACACGAGCGGCGGCCATTTTGTTTGCGTATGTGTGTGTGTGAATATTGGATGCACCTTGAAAAATATTGATTTTCTCTAATATTTTGGCTATTTATTGAATAAACCAATATAAATATGTATTATCAATAAAATTATCTTTATAAATGAAATAAATTATGTATTGATGTTTTTACATAACAGTCTAGAAAACAGTTTACAAAGTTACGCACCCTTCAGGCAATAATCCGGTACAATTTTAGATCGATAAAAACTCGATTTTTTGTATTTTTTTATAGTATTGATTTATCACTATACCTTCAAAATTGAATAAATAACAAGAAAACATAGTATTTCCTTACCTTTTGACGTTTTTTCCATACGAAATCACTATTTTATTACCAACAGTCGCGAGTACAAGGACTGTTCAAGGTACCAATATTTGAATTTCGCGCTCCTAGTAAACAAGTGAAGTTTTTGAATCAATGAATGTTGTCGATGGTTGTTTCATTCATATAGAATAAATTACAGGTGATTTCATACTCTATTTCATGGTAATTAATAACTAAAATCACAAAAATCGCGATGAAGTGCTCTTGGGACAGATCTGTCACTAGGCAGACAAGGGGGGTTGGGACAGATCTGGCACACGGCATTCTAGAGGTTAATCAATTAAATGATGACCAGACCTTCAGGTCTCCCTCAACAGAGCGAACCCAAACCACCATGTTGACCAACATACACGTCTGATTTCTATGAAAAAATAATCCTATGTTATTTATGAAGACATAGACTAAAAAGTGTATTTCTTACAGGTCCATGGTCCTAAAGACTGCCAGTGCCAGGGGACTGGAAAGACTTATAGGTAAGCATTTATTAATATTATTAACTGTTTTTAATAATTTATTTAAAATGATGAGAGCATAGTTCATCTGAGGACTCTCTGATGTATAACTTTTGCAATGTCTTTCGCTCCTATCTGATAATATATTTAAATTTTAATACGTAAATTTTCTCATACATAAATAAGTATTGACTATTTAAAATCTTTTACAGTGTAGGTGAGCTGAGATGATTTGAGCTGCTCCATCGGACTTTCATGCCTCCACCGATAAAAATTGTCCTGAACAAGCTCGACAAAAATCCATGAAAGTCATTATGTGACAGGACAGTATTTCATTCGCGGAAGCCGATGCTCGACTTCCTAAGAGCAAAAAATTATTTGCTGAAGAGCTCTTGGATGATACTGCAAACTGCAACTTATGTAAGTAAATTTCAGAAAATTTTGAAATAGTTTATTAATTTCATAAAATGATGACCAGACCTTCAGGTCTCCCTCAACAGAGCGAACCCAAACCACCATGTTGACCAACATACACGTCTGATTATAAAAAATATAATTAAAATTATTTATAATAAATAAAAATCAAAAGAACTGACTAATTTCTTTTCTACAGGTGTGCTTGCTGCATTACTTCAACCAAGACTCAAACTTGGCCTAAGTTCCTTAGGTTCTACGAGGTTTTAGCAACGGTAACCTCGGTCATGGCAAGGGCACCCCAACGAAGCCCAAGTAACCGTCAGCTGTCGCCGTAGCCGCATCGGCATGGCTCATGATCATCAAGAGGTATATATCCATCATATTTTTTTAAATCTCTATTTTGGTAATGCTATAAAAAAATCTATAAAATGATGAGACCATAGTTCATCTGAGGACTCTCTGATGTATACTTTTGCAATGTCTTTCGCTCCTATCTGATATTCTTTTATAAACTTATCAGTATACCAAGTACCTAGTTCAAAAATTTTAACGATTTTATTATTTTCAGATGTCAAAGCCAGAGTGCCATTGGATGGATGCAGAGATCATACTAGAGACGCTAGTCCAGTTCTTGGATTGTGATGTGAGTGTAAGCAATACCTTTCATATTATAAATAATGTTATTTCAAATACTAGTGATAGGCAGTTTAGACCTTGGGGATATGCACAAAGGTTCCATTCGAGAGAGCCAGGTGCAGGTATATAGAATATTATAGAATACTAGTGATTAAAATGATGACTCGACCTTCAGGTCTCCCTCAACAGAGCGAACCCAAACCACCATGTTGACCATCATAAACGTCTGATTCACAATAATATAAGCACAGAAATTAACTTTTCAATTAATTGTATTAATTCCATCTTAATTTTCACAGGTCACGTGAAACTCTCCAGTGAACAGCTCCAGGCGTAGCAGTACAAGTTCAGTTACAGTCATTTGAAGGTAATCTTTACGTCATATGCCAATCCAGAGATGCAATTCTGTGCATCTTGGCTACTGACCGTCGCGCGCGGTTGATGCCACAGCACTTTCATTGACATAAGCATGCAGTCGACCGTGCGCTGCTGTCGTAAGCCGCGATGCATGGAATAGTATCTAACTATTTCCACATCCATAGTTTTAATTAGAGCACTGATTAATAATTTAAAAAAAAACGATAGAATGATGACTCGACCTTCAGGTCTCCCTCAACAGAGCGAACCCAAACCACCATGTTGACCAACATACACGTCTGACACAGTCATAAATGTACTAATATTTTGTAGTGATACTTTGCCTATTAACAGCGTAATTTTTTCCTTCCAGATCAAGGAGTCGTAGGCGTGAGGATCGCATATAATGGTGTGAAATATGTTCAAGAAGTTAGGCTAGAAAAGGTTGGTATTATTACTGTTGTAACACTTTATTAAATAAGCTAGCTAGACGTGTAATGCCTCATCCAGACTCACGCAGAGAACACCCGAGACGAGATGTGATGAGTTTCTCGCCTTCTCGTTGTCTCGCTCGGGTGTTTTCCGATCGGTGTCGGTCTTTTAGCCCGAGACAAAGGTATTTCACGGGCAAGAAAGAGAATGCAATCACACTTTAAATCACTGCACCAAAGTCGACGTCCATGCCGGACGACGAGACAACAAGTGAGACCACACCGTGAGTGTGGATGCTCTGATGAACCACTCGACGAGACTTCTCGGCGTGAGTCTGGATTAGGCATAACGGTGTAACCCTTGCCTATAAAGAAAATATGTATATCTTAACCCTCTAATAGAGCAAAGTGCTTGAAGAATTTCCAATTGCCCCTATTTATTGTATTGCAACTTCATTTGAGAAATGGCGTATAAGTAGACCACTGTGAATTTAAATGTTTACAGTGGATGGACAAATTACGCGAAATTAAATAGTAAAATTATTTAAATGGTTTCAGTATTTTGCTGAAGACTTTGATTTTACTAGACATTTTTTTTAATTTAATTCTTTATTTCTTAAAATGATAAGAATATTATAAATTATAGATGAAATACTAACTTATCTTCTCTTATAATTTCAGGTACAGTCGGGCCATCGTCACACCATAAAATTTAAAGTGCTGATATACAGAAACATGGATGAACATACAGTTAAAAATAAAAAATATTCTTACCTTAAACATAACCTTTATAATTTTTCCCTTTGTTTGAAACATGCGTACTATATGGTACTATGTCGCCTCTGATAATGTTCTGTCATTTAGGTAGATGATGCTACGTGAGTTAGATGCTGCTCAACATTAGTTACAATGTACTAGTGATGTAACGAATGTGTGTTTTTGGACATTCGCGAATGCGAATATTCAGTTTGTGTTAAACCCTGTTGGCGCTATTTGTATGGTTTGGTGGCAGTCTCGTACTGAACGAGGTACGTTCTGTTCCAGGCTCATTCCGAATCAGACTAGCCGTCACTAGTCACAGTTTTTTTTTAAGTAGTTACACTTTCGTTAGCTCCGTAACTGTTACGACTCATTGCACTTAAATTAGACAATACCTCAAAATAGATAAACATTTCAAAAAAATATTCAATACGTAAAAACAAGTTAAATTGAAAAATAATATCATATGACAATTTTTTGTGCATTTCAGTTTAAAAAAATTGGAATTAAATATTTCAACATAGCATGCCCTTAAGTGAATAAAAATGCGGAGCGGAGAAGGCGTAGTGAAAGTCCTCTGTAGGCAGGAACGACGTGCCGAAACTGCCGAAAGGCCCGAAAGCGCGAAAGTAGCTTGTAGGCGTGGAGCGGCGTAGTGGCGGCCCGACGTTTAGCCAGCAAGCCACAAATTTTCATCACCCCCTAGGTATCTACACCCCCCGAAAATTAATTCAGAGGAGGGTGTAGATACCTAGGGGGTGATGAAAATTTGGTTATTTTTTTGATATCTCTAACGGTTTTCGAGTTATATGCCAATTAGTAAAATGTGCTTAATTTTATCGAGCATCATAGGCCAAGATATTGTTGGGTGACTTAGCCTGCTTAGATCATCGTTTACAGCATCTTACTGATGTAAAGCAACATCTAACTGATGTAAAGCAACAACTAACTGATGTAGAGCAGCATCTAACAAATGTAGAGCAGAATATAACTAATGTAGAGCAGCATTTAACTAATCTAGAGCAGCATCTAACTGGTGTAGAGCAGAACCTGAATAATAAATAACTAACTAATGTAGACCAGCGTGGTTAGAGCGGCCGCACGCACTGGTATGATTTATTCGCGTACAAATTTACGCCCGCTGGCTTTGTGGAGTAAGAGCTAAACAAAAATGTATTTATTTGTAGTCTGACAAAGGTTTTGAGCTTCCAGCTTGGACCTAAATCGCCACAAACACAGTTCTTAGAGATGTGTTCCCCGTAAGCTCAGCTCACACTATGCACCCGGAAATCCCTGTGGGAATGACTTGTCTCCCAGGCGCGGATCCAGACCTCAAAATAGGTGATGGGCAAGTCCAAAAAACTGATTTTGCCTCGCCTTGAGGCACTGATAGCTGTTTTTTTGGGGTTCCGCTCATCTGGCATAATCTTTATTGACCAAAACTCATTTCGCATAACTCGTATGGTCTAAACATTTTTGTCCGAACCATCACTTTGCCAAGACTTATGTGGCATAAGGCTCGTTTCGTCTAAAACTCTTTCGGCACAATCTTTAAACACCTAAGTTTCGTTTGCTCAAATTTATGTTCGTCTATACCTATGTATAATCTTGTTTCTCGTAATTTTATCTTAATAAATAATATATTAAGTATGTAGTAAATGTACAAATTGTGGTATTTTTCTCCTACATCCCGAAAATTACAATATTGTATGATCAAAAAATCGAAAGTTAACGACCAATATAATTATTACAAACCCCATGAGATCGAAACCTAAAAATAGGTGCGACGACGAGCAAAGCGAGGAGGAGCGTGTTAGGTGCACATGTTCATCAAAACCAAAGCGGAGCGCAGCGAAGCGGAGCGGAGCGTTTTCCAAACAGCGGAAACAATACAAGGCACCAGTTTGCGCTATGTAGGGAGACGCTCCGTCAAAGTTAAAGCCAAACGAATATAATTACTTTGCATAAACCTAATAAACCTATGCCATAGCATTATTAGGCTATTCAAGATTTGGCCATACCATTATTAGGCTAAACAATGTTATGCGAAATAACTTTTTACTAAACGAGATTTATGCCATACGATTTTCGGCGTAACGAGACTTTGACCAAACGTTACTATGCAATACGAGATTAGGCAAATAAATCTTATGCCAAAAAAGGTAGAACCGTTTTTTTGTTGTTGTTTTAGTGATGATAGTAAGATGCGCACAGTGCGTGTTTTTCAAATACTTAATTCTAAACTGTAAAACATACCTACATAAGTTTTTGAAAATTTTTAGAGAAAAAACTCTGTGTTTAAGCAAAAATTACAATACAATGTAAACAACTAGACCAAATTCGCATTTAAATGTGGCTGCAGGCGCGGATCCACCCATATGGGCAAGGTGGGCATGCCCATCACCTAAATGGCTTGCCATATCAAACCACGGGATTTTATAATTTAGATATTTTATCAAATGGCTTTTTTATAGTTATGATGAGATGATTTCTAGTGTTTTTTTTCCTAAGTGACGATTTCCTGGAATAGCATTTTCTGTCATGTCTTCAAGAGTCTGTGTTACAGCTTACGGCCAAAGTCACTATTTACGTATGGGCACAACGAGACTAGTTTGATCTCGATTAGTCAATATTTTTTGGCAAAACGCCCATAATTTCAGTTTTTTTATATTTCCCCAATTTTGACCCCCTGGAGTGCATTTGTGGAAAAAACAATAACAACATTATAAATTTGTTGTAGGTAATTAATGTGTTAATTTGTTGGGGTATTAACAATTTATAAGTAGGATCCTTCAAATAATTACAATTCAAAATTTAGCGGCCCTTTTTTTTAAATGATCGCGTGTTGAGATATGGCTGAAAAAACAGAATTAAAATAAACTTTTTCCTATCTAAAAATAATGTTAGCCATAAGTAGCAGGAATGAAATTTTGCACGTTTTACGTATACTATCTGAAGGATCCCAAAAAATATAAGTATTTAAAAAAAACGGTCAAGAGCGTGTCGGACACGCGCATGAAAGGGTTACGTAGCCCTAAAATCCATAGATTACCATTTAGTTAGGGCAACTGCACGTCATAATTAAGTTGGTCAACTATGTATGATACAGAGTCCGCTATAGTTTTCGTTGAAAGTACTTACTAGGAGGTTAGAATACGACTGTATACAGCACATTTTTTTCAGAATTATTGTAATAGTATTTCAAAAGTTAAAGGCCCCCCCTTCGCTCTAATTTTCACTTTGTATTAATATATCTCGAGACTGGGGGGGTTCGATCCACATGGTATCAAGGCATTTTTTGTTGTATTTAAAGAAACCTATTTAACGATACCCTACATTATGGGGTAAGTCTTTTTTTATCTAAGTAATTATCTTTTCGCTGTATGGGAAGGGCAGGAAAAAATATAATTTTTCGATAATTTTAAAAAGTAATTTTTGTATTATCAATATACCTACATCTCTCGACCAATTTTCATGACAATCGGTGCAGAAACGGCGGAGAACGGACAGACCTGACGAAACTATAAGGACTCCTACTCGACTACGGAACCCTAAAAATTATATAGTAAACATGTCTTAAATTTGTAACTAGTCTTAATTCCTGATTGCTTCGCTTCGTCTAAAAAAGTTTTCTCTTGGGAATTCCGCAATAAAAGTAGCCTTAAGTTCAGGATGTTAGTTTATCTACTTCGGTTTTCTCGTAGAAGATTTACACACATCCATCCAAAGTTATACATATTAAGTTTTGCCTTCTGTAGGTATTTGGGTAAAAATTATCGAAATCTGAAGGTTTTATCAAAAAAATGCCTTTCTTTTAAATATGTAGGTGTAGGTATCTTCAAAACTATTTTCCCTATAAACACAGCCACATTTAAATGCGAATTTGGTCTAGTTGTTTACATTGTATTGTCATTTTTGCTTAAACACAGAGTTTTTTCTCTAAAAATTTTCAAAAACTTATGTAGGTATGTTTTACAGTTTAGAATTAAGTATTTGAAAAACACGCACTGTGCGCATCTTACTATCATCACTAAAACAACAACAAAAAAACAGCTATCAGTGCCTCAAGGCGAGGCAAAATCAGTTTTTTGGACTTGCCCATCAGCTATTTTGAGGTCTGGATCCGCGCCTGTGTCTCCTCAATGTTGTTTACTCCTTTTGTTGATCCTATCTCTTAAGGTGCCGACACATTATCGGACGCGGCTGTCAGCCGCGACTGATAAGTGTGCACGGTCTTTCAGGACGGTTCATCGATAGCTCTCGGACGTCAGAAAGCTGAAGGTCAGCCCAAGGTTACGTGCGCAACTTACGTCCGATAGTTTGAACAGCGTAGTGTACATGCCATACATATTACCCAGATACCTTTAAGTCACGGCTAACAGCCGCGTTCGTCAGCCGCGTCCGATAATGTATCGGCACCTTAACCTATCCTATTGTTCTGGGTTTGAAAAAAAAACTGTTACATTGACTTATAGAACAAACTGTCATTATCAAGTGTCACTGTCAAAAGTTTTTATTTCCAAACTCCATTTAGTTCGGCATATTGCTGCTATTGATTTAATTCTTGGTCTAATAAATTAAGTGTAATCAAATAAAACTACAAATATGGGTATTGATATCGTTGGAATTGCTTACGCAGCAACCGTAGCAGCCGGTGGCATTATGGGTTATGCCAAAGCAGGTTAGATTTTTATCTTCAAAATATTAGAAATAACTTTAATTTTATTTTCCTTTTTTATAAAATTCAATGGTGAGGCAGCATGACCTAACAACTTTCGCCCCTGTGCAACCTTACCATTTCATATTTACTTATAAATTTACATAGGCCTATGACTTTACATAATAATGACTTACTTAAATTGTTCCAAGAATCAGAATAATACCCAGTCATCATGATAAGATTGACATGGCATGTGAAAAGTACTCCATCATATTTATTTACCGGTATTTATAAGATTATATGTATAGGTATATACTTACATTTCAATTACCTTCTAAGCCAAATTCATAAATTAAATTTCTTGAAATTCTAGATCTAGATTCTAGTTTTAGTTGGGGGTTCCGCTCATCTGGCATAATCTTTATTGACCAAAACTCATTTCGCATAACTCGTATGGTCTAAACATTTTTGTCCGAACCATCACTTTGCCAAGACTTATGTGGCATAAGGCTCGTTTCGTCTAAAACTCTTTCGGCACAATCTTTAAACACCTAAGTTTCGTTTGCTCAAATTTATGTTCGTCTATACCTATGTATAATCTTGTTTCTCCTAATGTTATCTTAATAAATAATATATTAAGTATGTAGTAAATGTACAAATTGTGGTATTTTTCTCCTACATCCCGAAAATCACGATTTGTATGATCAAAAAATCGAAAGTTAACGACCAATATAATTATCACAAACCCCATGAGATCGAAACCTAAAAATAGGTGCGACGACGAGCAAAGCGAGGAGGAGCGTGTTAGGTGCACATGTTCATCAAAACCAAAGCGGATCGCAGCGAAGCGGAGCGGAGCGTTTTCCAAACAGCGGAAACAATACAAGGCACCAGTTTGCGCTATGTAGGGAGACGCTCCGTCAAAGTTAAAGCCAAACGAATATTATTACTTTGTATAAACCTATGCCATAGCATTATTAGGCTATTCAAGATTTGGCCATACCATTATTAGGCTAAACAATGTTATGCGAAATAACTTTTTACTAAACGAGATTTATGCCATACGATTTTCGGCGTAACGAGACTTTGACCAAACGTTACTATGCAATACGAAATTAGGCAAAAAAATCTTATGCCAAAAAAGGTAGAACCTTTAGTTGGATGTCATGTTGATGGTGTGTATCCAAAATACCAATATTAACCAATTTTCTTATACATCCATCCAAGATAACCCACCAAGCCAAACTACTTCTTATGTTGCCTTTTCACAAAAGCCATGTGCATTTGTCAATGTGCTGGCCGAGTCATGTTTTTTTATTTAAATATTATTCTTCTGTTGCAGGATCTATACCATCTTTGGGGGCTGGACTCATCTTTGGTTCAATTCTTGGTAAGTTTATTTTAGACATCATAGAACATTATGGAATATTTGCAATAAACCTATTGGTTTAAATTGCATTATTATATTACATATTGCAAAGTTATTACTTTTGCATATCATATTAACCTCCTCTAGCAGATTTACAGAAAGAATATATGTAGATCCTGGACATGGACTAAACACCTAACTAACAACCAGACTACCTGACCAACCTCTAGAATTAGCTTCTTAAACTTTTACAGCTTAGTGTTTGTCAGATTTTAAGGTATTCATGTGGTTAACATGATAAAATTCTGTGTTTTTTAAGTTCTTTAAAAGAGAAAATAAGTAGAAGTATTATATTTTTCAGGTATTGGAGCTTACCAAATCAGTCGGGACCCTTCAAACTATGCATTGATGTTGGGAACCACCACCACCCTTGGAGGCATTATGGGCTACAGGTAATATTTGACTAGGTACCTATTTATTAACTGTGATGACTGTAAATGGTCACAAATTACTATTGACAGGGTGCCACACATTACGTATGTATGTGCATAGGTACAATTTGGTCCAAAGAACTTAAATATTTATTTATTCTTCATTGCACAATATACAAAAGTAATTATGTACAACCAGGTGGACTTAATGCTAAAAGCATCTTCTACCAGTCAACCTGCAGGAGGTACAGGCAGTAAAGAACTTGATTGTTCCTGAAGTTGGCTGCAATTACATTTTGGAGTAAAGTAACCAACTGTCAATCTGTGAAAGAATGAATAGGCAATTTGTTAGTTTGACAAGGTACAACTGCCAACTATGTAATTACCAAGTTGTTTGAACAAGGTACAGCTGCAATACACTTGACTTTTATACACCCCCCCCTTTTTAAAAAAATAGAATAAGTATGTATGGTACTTATTAATTGTAAAGTTAAAATAATATTTGTTAATTTCAGGTTCTACAACAGCAAGAAGTTTATGCCTGCCGGTCTCATTTTCGTCCTCTCTGTTGGTATGTTGGCCAAACTTATCGTCAAGAATGTTGGGGCCAAGTCGCCAATGTCGGTCAAATCCGGTTAGATTGATTTATATTGTTTTTATATACTTACTTGTATTAGAATGAACAATATTTTGTGTATAAAAAGTCCGCAGATAAAGAAACAATAATAAAATGGCGGCCATTATGAAAGAAGTATTGACGCATGAGTCATATTGTTCCTTTATTTGTGTGGCTTATAGTAGATGCATTTACGTGAAATCCCACTTGTAACATTGTAGGTATATTTGTGTATTTTGAATCATTCATCATTTGTTATTTAATAGATACTTAAACCTGTATGTTTTTGATATTTATATTGAATTCAATGGCATTCGAAACATTTTACTACAGTGTAAAGTATTTTAGTCGTAATAGTATTTTTTATTATAGTTTATTTTAAATATCAACATAGATATTAATTTAAGGTTTTTGGTTTTAGGACAAGAACAGTTCGACTAACATTTAAGATAAAATGAGTTTATTATAATATTATGTACATTTAATTTGTTTTATACATAGTTAAACCCTATTTCTTTTTTAAATGGTGTTGGTCCAGGGGTATTAAATATGTTTTATTTAAATAAAACACAACTGAAACGGTTTTCAATACTTTTCTATTCTCATTTTTCTTAAGTTAAGGCAATTCGGGGAAGTACAGAATTATAGTAGAAAAGCTCATTGTTCGTGAATAAATAAATACATGAAATTAAAATGGGCAAGTTTCACCGGTAAATAATTGCCGAAAAATATTTTTTTTTAAATTAAGCTATTGGTAACTTTACAATTAAAGAACTAGAGTGTGACATAAATAATTTTAGCATTAAAAACAGACTTAATTGTTACAAAGTAATCGAATTAAAAAACCCCAATTACGAGTGCAAATAAAAATTAAGACGTACATTTTTGAGAAAAAAATCTCGTTTAGAAATATGCGATCCTGTCGCGACCTCTGTAAAATACATTTGTGTATATAAAAAAACTTATACATGTCATTTACAATAATTCTTAAACAATACTATTTATATAAAAGGCACTTTGTGGCAGTTTCTTTTACGTAAACTTAGGACGTAACTGTAACAACCGTTTACAAACAAAAGTAATCTAAAAAGAGTATTTCTAAAAATATATCCAAAATACCAACCGAAGTTTGAATCACAAGGAGTTCATATAAGATCTGTTTGTTCGTCAAATATCTATATTTATATAAAAATTAAAATATTCTAGTGTACTTAGCGTCCATTAACAATAACACAATCATCACATTAAAATATCACTCGCAGATTTGTGTGTCGGACATTTTCAATAATGTTCGTCGCGACACTTTTCTTTTTAATTCACACACATTATGTCTACGTCGCGGTTTCCTTGTCAATTTAACTACATTTTAAACTGGTTGCAATATACGATTTTATTACTTGTTATACCTAACTACTGTAACTATTAAAGTAGCATTTTTATACGATCTACAGCAACAAATTTACGATATCTGTCGATACTTGAATATAATAAAGGCATGGTAAAGTAAGATTTTGTAGATTTTCAGTAATGTACAGTTTTAAAGAAAACAATAGATGGCAAGGCCCTTTTTGCCTAAAATAATTCTTCCAAATTTGAATTCTGCCGCTTATTTTTTGAACAATATGAAATGTCAAAAATCAAACTGGCAGCTGAGAGAATATTTACGAAAAAAAAAACACTTTCTGCCAGTGTCATGTGAAGAGACAAGGAACCCGCGAGCGTAAGTCATTCATATACATCGTCGCACTCATGTCGTAGTAACGGCTGGTCGGCTGGCGCCGCCAACTGTGCAGTCTTCTGTGCTTCGCCCGCGTGCACGCTAACCTAATGGCGGCTGTGGAAATAACAAATTGAGTTTTAGACACACTTTCAATTAAAATATTATCATTTTATATAGGCAATTATATACAAACTATCAAATAAACTGGAAGAAACTATAATTTGAAAAGTGAATCTTTATTAATAAATAAATGTAAGTTTAGAAAAAAAATCTTTAAAGTCAAACTATACTAAAAGATAATCTAGGATTAGGATTTAGATTTATAAAAAGTGTTATTTACAGAAACATGTGAAGAAAAGTTGAATCATGCCTACATGCAAAAGTACTTATAATAAAAGAGAACTGGAAATTGATTATGATCATGCTGCCTTAAATATGGTTTGAAAATGCGGCGATCTGAAATGGACACAAATGAAAAAGAAACGCTTAAAGCTATGTATAAATCTAGGAAAAATCCTCTTCTCATGCAGGCAACTGAAAAGGAAGAAGTCAGAACGTCAAAGTAGACTATGGTATAGGTATAAATCTTATATACAGCATTCATATTCTTTGTACACGAAGATATAACGTAGTCACTAATATAATTTATGATAGAAGTATTATTTGAAAATATTATAGAAGTGACTGTATATTAAAACTATGTATCAAGTGAAGCAATACATTGAAAATCATATTAAGTGTAGTGTAGAAAATTTGACTGAAACGAATGTCGAATACCATATTAGCAAAATTTTGGAGATTCAAATGTATTGCTTAACTTACTATGTTCCTAACACTAAAATGCTTATTGTTAAGAGGAAAAGTTATGGCAGAAATTTTCGGCGGTCGGCGAAATCATGCTGGAAAATATGAGACAGTATGCTACTGCGGTAGGTTCAGATTGTCAATGGCTGAAAATGTACATGTGGGTAAGTATAGTCCATGGAAAAATGTGATCGAACTTTTTGTTCTACAGAGTCCTGAATGTTGGTGATCGGTATGGTCCTTTGTACATCGTGAATCATGGTGATCAAGTCCTGACATGTGTATGAGAGTTCCATAGATGATCCAATGCCTTTTTTCCTTACCAATATAATCACATTTTGGCACTTCTCTCCTTAATGTATAACTTCTCCCGATGTCAAATTCCTCTGGTAAGAGAACACCAGTCTCGCTGGTTCTATGGAAATTTGCTGAGAATTGGCGTCTGGCCTTATAGAGTTGTCGCTAGACTTCCCCTGGTAGTACGTCCCAATTTTATACAAAGTCTTCCTTCCTTTGTCCTGGTACGGACTCTTCGTGGTCGACCGGAAAAAGTTTGAGAACTCATCGCGACTATAGAAACCTCTTTTCTGGTCGTTTCTTTCTGTTACTCTTGTTGCGAAGTCTTTGAAATCGTAAGGGCTCTTTGTTGAGGTCACAGAGTATTTGTTTATAGACGGCGGGTATGTGATGGTTGTCGGGGTGGTGACGTATTTGTACTCGTAAGGTCTCTGCGTGGTGGTCGTAGTGTAGTAGAAGTATTTGTAAGGGTTGGCGGTGGTCACGGTAGTCTGAGGCACACTGTTGGTGTAAATACTTGGACTCTGGTTCTGGTTGTAGTAGTTGGGGCTGTATTCGTTTACTATCGGCGAGGTTTGTATGATTGGCTGTGTGGTCGCTTCGTAACTGTGTTTTGAAATAAATGTAATTAGTATTCAAGGTTGCGAGGTTTTCTTTGTACACAAAATGACGTTATGAGATTGTGTGGGTATTCTCATAATTGAGTCAGTTTTGTGATATTTTTTGTTCTAATGATAGATAATATAAACAAATATAAAGTTAGCTTACTACTAATAGGTAGAAAACTATTTCCGTGTATTGATTTTTGCTAACTGCACAAATTATTATCAGCACCAAATAAATATATTATGAATAGTCATGAAAAAAAACTTTAAACGATTAGTAAAAATCGACACATGGTAAATTTTATAAGTACACTTGTCATTATCACTAACCTTAAGATTCTTAAATATATGTTTAATTATTATTTTATTTTATGGCAAACTTAAAGGTACCCAGAATGTGCCCTAATTTTAGCACTTCTGACTGACGATGACACAATATTGCCACCAGGAAGTGTATCAAGAACTTTTTTCGGACGGAATTGATTCATTTCAAGGTCCGACTTCTAGATTTTATTACTACACTTATCACTGAGTCCTCCTTTAGTCATCCATGAAAATGAGTTCGCGATAGACTTCCCACTGAATACCCATATTTCTAATCCCGTGTGTTACCTGGTGACGTTGTTGTAGAAGGGGCTGGTGTCCGGGCGCACGTAGCTGGGCGTGTGCTGCGAGTAGTCCGGGATTATGTTCTCGTGCTCCGTGATGCAGCGCCCGTTTATGCAGTACTGGGGGCGGTGGGAATGAGGTTAGGTATAGTGAGATAAGACTGAGATACAGTCATGTTGAAAACATTGCCACATCTGAATGATACAGTCGACTCCATAATATGAATTTTATGTTTATATTGTAAAAATACAGAAATCGTCGGTTACTTTTTTTAGAGGTGTGACATGGTAAAACAGTGTATTTGTCGCAGCCGGATCGTATAACCCGCCGTATTACATGACGGCTAGCCGCATTACAAGACAGGGCCGCTTTGTAATGCGGCGGATCAACGTTTAGTCTTATTGAATACGGCTAAATGAAAATGCGCCGGATTGTATTCGACCTCATACGTCATTCAATACGGCTGGCCGTTATGTAATACGGCGAGAGATTAGCCGCCGCTTTGAAAGATTTTATTTATTTATTTATTTATTTATTTTATTTTAGGAAAACTTTAGTTTTGATTTTTAACACTCGTGGCGTTGCTTGACATAACAACAATAATGGCGTTGGATACAGATATTTGATGATGATTACAACGAAGAAATCGTGTCAAATATGCTAGTAAACAGTACTTCAAGAACAATTTTCACGTGAAATTAAATAATTTCCATTCCGAATATTCCGATCAATGCGGTACAGTGAAAAACGTACAAAAGATATAACGCACATCAATCAGCTAAAGTGACCATGGATTCTGCTGGTCGGCGGATTTCCAGATAATACTACTGGGTCAAAAAATATAAATGTGGCCGGCAAAGATTATTTGATCTTGAAGAGACTGCGACGAGGCAAACGTAGTGTGGGACGCCCTCAGGCTAGATGGGGTGACGACTTGCGAAAGGTGGCTGGTTATGATTGGATGTGGAATGCTGTAGATCGCATCCAGTGGTGTGCTTTGGGAGAGGCCTACGTCCAGATGTTGATGATGAAGAATAATAATTCCGGAGATCCTACAATCCGAGTAGTTCCCATTAACAGTATTTTGATACTTTAATGGAATTCCATATGATAGATTTACTCTATTATGATTACAAAAATCCTTCACCTGTAATGTCATGCTTAGTATGGACATGGTTACCCTACAATTCAGTAGTAGTACGATGCGCCTAAACGTGGGCCGCCGTATTGAAGAACGTATTGAAATGACAATGCGGCTAAACGTTGATCCGGCGCATTACAAAGCGGCCCTGTGTTGTAATGCGGCCAGCCGTAATGTAATACGGCGGATTATACGATCCGGCTGCGACATATTGACTAGATAGTACATTTTCACACACACGTAAGTAGACATTCACATTATATCCAGTCAGCAAACACAAGAGCCAGATTTTGTCACCGTGGTGAAAGGACTGGCCAGTCAGATTAGCGTCAGTTTCAGGAGGGTCATTCTCTAAATCGACGAACGAACGGGCGAGAATTGTCAGTGACCCCCCTGACTGCTACGTGAAGCAGCTCTCGAGGATGGACCTACCGCTCTCTCGCTATAATACCTCTTTTCTCCAAATTATGATATTCTCCATACCTGTCCGTCCCCGCACGGGGATCCCTCGGCGGCGGGCCGGTACGCCACGCAGTAGCCGCTCGCCGCGTCGAAGCAGAACAACTGAGCGCAGACACGCTCGTCTTTGAAGCATGCGCTGGAAGAAGGAAATAGTGGTTATTGGCGTAATTTGACAGCTTGGGTTGTAAGTAGATGGTAAAGGCAGGTTTTATGCAAACGTAGACTTTCAAGATCGAACCTGCCAAACTGCCTGCTAAACTGGCTCTTAAATCCTCGTGTCTATTTGGAGAAGCGGGCACTTTACCAGATGAGCAGCCAGCGTTCATATTTCTTAGCTACCTAATACTGTGAATATCGTATCTCAATCTCACCTAGTCCCCCGATCCTTGCGACACTGTGCGTCCAACGTGAGTAGTCGGCCCGGCAACACGCGCGGTAACGAGTCGTCTTCATGAGGTGAGTTGTATAGGCAGGTTGCTGTGTCGCCACTGTAATTAGGTAATAAATAATTAATTACTTCGGTGTTTTAGAAATGCTTTCACTTTGTCAAAAGGTACAAAACAATTAAATCATAGTACCATTGAGGCACGTCTGTTAGGAAAATACATGCTAAGAAACTCCTCACGAGTCTTTGCCCTCATGCTAGGTATAGCTGCACAGGTCACACCGTCGAAAGTCGAAACAAATGAACATCATCTAAGTACAACAAAAATATCCCGTTTGGCCACAACGCCACAAGCTGGATAGATAACATGTACTGACTTCAAGAAGTGGTGGAAGCTCTGCACGGAGCAGGGCGACCAGCGGAAGCCCTTCTCCGTGTGTCGCAGGCCCGACATGATGAACCCGTCTTCCCAGCGACACTTCTCTGCTTCCTCGGCCTCCTATGTAGATTTTACTCACGGTTCCGCTACGTTTCATGCTTTTTGCCTTCAATCTCAACGACGCGACGTCTTTAGCCGAGGGGACTCCAAGAGAGCTTTTGGAGTGAGTACCTTAGAGTAGTCGCTTTTTGCCGGGAGAAACCTACAAGACGTCTTTCCCACATGCTGGATAGAGCTTCTTAGCGTATCGGTAGCGAATACTAGAGGCAACGTAATAAGGAAATTGGGATCTACTATTACTAACTTCAAGAAGTGTTGGAAGCTCTGCACGGAGCAAGGCGACCAGCGGAAGCCCTTCTCCGTGTGTCGCAGGTCCGACATGATGAACCCGTCCCCCCACCGGCACTTCTCTGCTTCCTTACCTCCAATATAGAACGTTTGAACCTTTTTAGCTTTACCCAGTGATATACTGAGCTGCGGGCATTCTAAGAAGCAAGACTTTTGGAGGGACCTTTATTTAGTCCCTTTAAGCAGGGAGAAGGCGCCATTCGACGGCTTTCCCACAACCTAGGTAGAACTGCAGAGGTAACAAAGCCGAAACAAAAGGCGATCATTAAAAAAGTATGCACTAACTTCAAGAAGTGGTGGAAGCTCTGCACGGAGCAGGGCGACCAGCGGAACCCCTTCTCCGTGTGTCGCAGGTCCGACATGATGAACCCGTCCTCCCAGCGGCACTTCTCCGCGCCCGGCCCGCCGAGGTACGAGGGCGGCGGGCTGCCGTCGTGCACTGCGCCTAGTCTGTAAGGGAGGGTGGGGTTAGATGTTTTGCCATTACATTGGTTATTGTCTTTGGTTGATTTTAGTAACAGCTGTCATACTCAGAGTTTTATACCCAACACGTGATATTGGCAGAATTTAACGTTAAATTTTACCAATACAACACCTACCTAGTTTTAGTGCCAACTGCCATAAAACAAGAATTAAATTAAATTTTATCAGAGTAGCTTCTGAATTGGGGTAATAATTTTGAATGCATCCCTATATAAATCTGTACCAATATTTTATTTTATTTGATGAGCAGATATTATTATTTTCTTTCAGCGCATAGCTCGTGGTATTATTGCATTAAAATGTGTTAGACAAATAAAAATAATGAATCGGTAGGTACCTAGTCGAGCGGGCCTCAGTGATCGTAACTGATCGCTGAGGTTAAGCAACAACTGACACGGTCAGCCATTGGATGGGTGACCAATTTCAAGTGGTGCTTTTCTGGACGCTTCCGTGCTTCGGACGGCACGTTAAGCCGTGGGTCACGGTTGCTGCAACAGCAGCAGTCGTTAAGCCTAGTCAGAGGCCTTCGGGCGGCTTGAAAACATCTGACAGTCGGGTTGCCCACTTACCCGACAACTCTCTCAGCACAAGCTTGCTTGTGTTGGGGTCCACCAACCCGCACTTGGCCAGCGTGGTGGACTAGGCCTAAACCCTTCCTTCATTGGAAGGAGACCCGTGCCCCAGCAGTGGGGACGTAATGGGTCGTGACGACGGTAGGTACCTACATTCTAGTATTCTAATCCGTGACCACTCATATGCTATGCTACACAACATCCCACATAAACTTAAGAAGTGGCTTCTCCGAGTCTCAAACACAACAGTCTGCAACAAACTTACAAATGTCCGACTTCATGGGCGGCGACGATGATTCCGGAGAAGCCGCCCGTGTCCTCGATGATGGCCACAGAGTTCACCTTCTCCAGCCTCTTGTTCACCACACACGCGCCGCCGACGTACGCAAAACCTGACCGATTAAAATGTCTTAGAATTTTGGACCGCACAGCAATGAGGCCGTTTACAGAAAGAAGGTTTGTAAACTTTATATTACCAGCCAGCGCGGAATTTTTTAAGAAAAAAACAATGTTCCCGCCATTTTTATTGCGTTTTGGAAAAAATATGAAACTGGCAAATCGGTGCTGCCAGCCAGCTTTATTTCGGTACTTAAACGGCCTCATAGTTGAAAAAAAAATAGTTTAGTAGGTAACGTAAAAAATAGTTTTTTGGAATGCGAGGGTAGGGTTTTCAGGATATATGAAGTGCTGATTTGGAATTGATGGTTTCGATTTAGATGTGTATAAAACAGGAAACAAATATTTTTATAATACAGATGTGACAGAAAATATTTATAATGAAGGAAGGAATACTTACAGCGCGGGTGCTTGGCGTACGAAGATATGAGTTAGTGAATAAGGCATTAAACACCATGCATAATTCTAAATTAGTAGCCAAATCCCTTTCATGCACGTAAGATAATAAATTAGACCTAGGTACTTAATAAAATTTTGTAAGTATCTACAACTTATGTAGTAGGCAATAAAGTTAATAACAGTGACCAAATACCACTATGACTATATTAATAAATTGGTAAATAATAGTTTATAGTAAACTTACAGTGGGTTAAAAAGCAATAACAGTAGGTTCAATAAAAATAAATGCGATGAAGCTTTTAAAAATTAAAAAAAAATACGCAAAATATAATTTTATAACCGCCAGTCCCGCAGTAAAAAAAATAGTTTTTTTAAGTATTGCCATGCCATTGCTAAGACGACGATCTAATACAGTCATGCTTGCTTTTTAAATGAAAAAGGAGTAGAGCAAGCAGTTTTTTTATGATTATATTAAATAGTAATTTCAATCGTTGTAATATATTTGATAATTACTTAGATACGCTCATTGAAGAAGTGAAGAAATACCTAAAAATATTTTAAATAAACATTAGAAAAAATACAATGTGGGTACTGGGTAGGTAGGTACGAATGAGCATGAATGTCGCACAAATATACATAAAACACTGTCGTAGGTACTTAATAATGACTATGGTACGATGTTGGTAGGTATATACAGTACATTTACACGAACACAGAAAATACTAGAAGAAGATACGGCTTAGAAAGGATAGTATTATTCACAAGGTGCGAATATGTCACGGAACGGACATGGACTGAGGATGGAGCGTAGAATAAGGAGTCACAGTTGCTCTCGACTCCTTATTCTGGGGGGTAGGGGTAACGAAATGGACAGGTGAAAATGTTCCTGTGTGAAATATTGTGTACAACAGAGGTGAGGGATTTGAATGAGAGACAAGGCGTGCTCGGGATATTGAGGGTATTAACACACGCCTACCTGCCGTCCCTCTGTTGCATGCATCGTTCGCATATTGTCTTCTGCACATGTCTAGTCTGAAAGCGCACGGAAACAAACATTTGAGTAAAATTTACACCAACATTTACTGAGAATTCCTACCTCCTACGTTATACACGAATGAAATAATTATCACAGTTGTCTCTACTCTTGTAACGAGTAGAAATAGTTTTTTTTGTTTTCTAACCTAAAAGCAAACAAGAAATCTGCTCTCGGCAAAAAAAATTCAGCGCCATTACCAAATCCTTTACCTTATAAATTATTATTAACCAAGCCAGGATATTATTTTGAAAGCCGCTGTTAATCCGCAACGCAATCCATCCTACGGAACTAATACAGTGTTTTGAATAAATTTACCAGCGGTGCCTTTAGTACAGCGGCCACCTTTGCGTCGCCGACACATGTCGTACCTGTTGGTTAAATGTAATTGGTATCTTCATGTTTCAGGCCATCTTGTCTTACTATCTTAAATTAACAAAATTATTTTAAGTTTTGGTTAAATGGCGCTAAATGTAAAATTTAAAAATAATCACGACCTTACCTGTCGTATCCAGACTGCTTTGTCGTGTGAGCATAAAATAACAATAAAATAGAGTGTTAGACCTGCGTTACTTACTTAATGTAGCTGTTTGGAAAATACTTTAAACTTTAAGTTAGGACTTTAAAACAGACTTTAGTTAAGTAGAAGCGTAATCTTTATTACGAAACTCCTCCTGTAATGATGAGATTGTCGCGGTAGGTAATAAAAAGGAAACTTATAAAACTAAACGGGGTTTACGAGGTCATAAACCAAGAAGTCGTACCTTCATATTACATCATTATAAAATAAACACTATACTTTTAATGTAGGCAGTTATGCCTCCTAATAGTTAGAGAAGAGACCTACGTAAGAAAAAATAAATTCGGTAATGATTTTTTTATTGGGTTTTATGCCAACCAAAACAATTGAAAATGTCATAAATTAAGCTAAAATTTTAAAAATATTGAGACATCTTTTCTTTTGTTAAAATCTGGTATCACACGAATCTTAAAAATGGAAATTTAAGGATCTGAATCGTTCAAGATCAAGGTTTGATTAAATTGACCCGGTTCAATAAATTATGTGGGTTCAAAAGGAGACTAATTAAGGCTAATTAGTCCTTAGCTAATTATCAACATCAAAACATTTATAAAATGTTGAATTTATGTGGTAGGTTTTAAAATTAAAATGCCTTCGATTAAATACGTTGCCTAAAAAAATAAGAATATTTTTCGATTATGATTATCATTGTCTCCTTAACATTTTTTTTAAGTTAAACGTTGCAAAAAAAATATATACGAGTGGTTGGTATGTACGGTGGCCTGCGCCTAAAAGTATACAGGCGGAGTTTTTGAAATAGCGATCTTAAGCTCACATGGTGCTCAAGCACATCCACATAAACACCACTGCTACACACATCACACACAAAACGTCCCCTGATTTATAACAGATGTAGCTGGTCCCTTCATCATCAGGGATCGATTTTAAAAACTCCGCCTGTATACTTTTAGGCGCAGGCCACCGTACATGATAACGACAGCAAAATCTTAAACATTTCTAGCTGTATTAGCAAATGTATCATAAAAAGGCCCGCTTCGCTCATTTTTTTCAACTTACTTGGTGATGGCAACGGCAATGTCGTAGACCGGCAGCCTCCGCTCTCGGAACAAGTACTTGCCCATGTCCGTGAGAGCGGCTGCCGAGTCTATCGCGTCTCTGCCTACACGGTTTCTTTCAAGATACGGCGTAGCGTCGCGCCCCTGAAACAGGAGAAATGGTCATTGTAGTATATAATCATAAGAGACAATAGGGCTCGAAGAGTAGATTGCCACTTTCTCCGGTCGACCGGACCGCGGTCCCGTGTCACTCCTTTGACTTCCACTTGTCAGCTCATTTACCTAATGCCCAATGCAAAAGGAAATCTAAGTTATTTTTGTTCATCTATGCTGCGATTGTTATATACTTACTTACCTTCAGAACAATAACTCAGGCAGGTAGGTGAGCAACTGAAGCGATTAAGTAAATAAAAAGTCTAATCATTGCATTGCGACTCAATCCAATATTGTGCAACGGTAATGTACTCTACCGGTTGACAAAAGAAACAACAATACCTAGGTCAAAGTCAATGGCAGGCCATTTACAGGATCAGAAAACAAAGAAAAACTTTAGTCACGCTGTGAAAACGAGTCCAAACGTGACTTGCTGATGATTGTGTAACTTTCCTAACCTTGAACCGATGCTAAATGCTAAATGACTTCTTCCCAGATACCAAACGAGTTTCATTTTCAATACGCAATTAGCATGTTTGATTTAAAAAACGCAAATTTTATGACTAAACACGGAGCGGATGGTATTTTCGTATTTTGTGAAAGAGAGCATGCAACCATACTTTAAAAATAAGTTGTATCTGTCTACATAAATGCTAAATTAAAAGTACTTATTCTAGAGGTAATATAGTAAAAAAGTTGGCATTATGTAGAAAGGCTCTTGGCCATAGACAATAAAAAAATAATCTTGGCGCCATAATTTTATCGATCGAACAAAAACCAATAACATTAATTTCTTTTACTGTGCAAGTTTTATTTCAAGAGTGGATCGATTATTTTATAATGGCCAGCGATGCAGTTTTAAAGTATTTGGTCGACACCAATCGTCCTTACTCTTGTGCGGACATAACTGTAAACCTGCGGGGTGCGTTTACCAAAACAGCGGTACAAAAAGCTTTGGACGCATTGAGTGAATCTGCTAAAATTAAGTGCAAATTGTATGGAAAACAAAAAGTGTATGCCGCTATACAACCTGAAACTGTTCCCGATGACAATGATAAAGAAGAAGGTAGGTTTTATGTGAACCTAACTACTTAAGCATAAAAGTACCTAAATTGCCTGTAACAACTAAGTAATTAATTTTCTTTTTACCCTCAGGCCAATTTAATTTAGTAAAGGCATGTGTAGTGTACCAAAATAATATTTACAAATTTATCCTTCCAGATTACGAAACCCAATTCAAAGTCGTGGCCAAATCTCTAGAGGAACAATCTGAAGCATTGAAATCATCAGAGAGCAAACTAAAATTACTGATTTCAACACCAACGACAGACACAGCGATATCTCTTACAAACGACGCTAGAACTAGGATCGAAGTGTTGGAGAGTAAACTGAATGTTCTGAGGACGTCCACTCAGGTGTTGAGTCCTGAGGAAAAGAGGAAGGTTTCCGAACTACATAGCAAACTGTTGAGTGAATATAGGTAGGTCAATACGAATGTACTTACTTATTTATTTATTTATTTATTTTATTTTACTATATTAGGAAAACTTAACTAATTTATTTTGTAGATAACAATGTCAGAGTAGCTTATGTTTCACAAGTTTCCACCTCTAGGTAGATTAGTTAGGTAGTATAGAGAGAGTTAACTAAAGCTATAATTAGACTTAATCTAAAAAATACACATAACTTTATAACAAATAGAGGGAGTTAAATTATAAAACAAAAAACAAAGACTTACAAAGAAATCAAACTAAATTAAACTAACTAGGTTTATGAGAACCAAAGTAGTCAGAAACCAGCTCATACCTAAGTACTTCTAAAACTTTCGACATTTTATTCATAATTACGGGACGGCAGGACTTTTACTTTTTAACTCCCGACGGAAAAAGAGGGGTGTTATAAGTTTAATTTGTCTGTGTGTCCGTCTGTGGTAGAGTAGCTCCTAAACGGCTTAACCGAATTTAGATTTGTTTTTAGGGTCATAGGCAATGTTGCCCCAGGTATTCTTAGCCATATTTATTAAAATCGGCGTAGCCGTTCCAGAGATATGCGACTTTTAGTGCAGAATGCCGAGGATTTTTAACGTGGTAAAATTTATATTTTTTACGTATTTCAGAAAGCGAAAACGAATCTGTTCGGACATGATAGAGACTATGATGGAAGGCTATCCGAAGTCCAAGAAGACGTTTCTAGAAGAGCTGTGTGTGGAGACTGATGACATGGTCGGATTCAAACTCATGACTTAAATAACTGCCTGAATTTTGAAGTGTTAATAGTAAATATGTAATAAATGTATTCTACTTCATAAAAACTTTTTAATGATCTGCTTTTTTGATATTGCATAGACAGGTACCTACAGTTTTCCAGAATTTACTAAACAAGGTAGGCACCTAATAACTTTGAATTTTGAATATGAATGTATAACGTTGAGCTTAAATCTAAAAATAAAGGAAAAAACAACAATGCAACTCTGCCTACCTGGCAAGGGAGTACAGAAATGCAAAGCGTGAATGAATACCTACCCTGCACACCACTCAAGGCTGACTGATTTTTCGTACAATGGCCTGCACAGAAAGTGTAAACTCACCCTAGATATTATGATGATACCGGCGCTTAATCTGCACGTTGTCGCCGCCGCCGTATTTATGTCAAATCGCGATGACTAAAGGTCACACTATATGCTACCTTTATTTTCTACGTCGATAAAAAACCTGTGTAGCGGCAACAGAGAGTGTCAAACTCACCCTAGATATGATGATGCCGGCGATGGATATCCGTATCCGGGGCCCCTTGAGCAGCTTGTAGCGCAGGTCCACGCCGTTCCAGAACGACACGAAGTAGCGCTTGATCTGCACGTTGTCGCCGCCGTATTTATGTCAAATCGCGGTACAGCGGCGTTTATCTACGACGATAAACCCGTGTAGCGGCAGCAGAGAGTGTTAAACTCACCCTGATCGTTGTCGCCGCCGTATTTATGTCAAATAGCGATATATTGACCTTATCTACGTCGATAAACCCGTGCTTATAGATTGTTAATTGCTAATGTTCGGTGGTGGTAATCCCCCAATGGTTTATTTGCAGCCAACTGTACCTAGCTAATAAGTCTTCTAATACAGCGGCCCTTCACGGGTTCGTTATCGACATCGATAAACTCGTTTAATGCGCGTTCTACCAATCACAGCGCTGTATTTATGTCAAATCGCGATATAGTGACCTTTATTTTCTACGTCGATAACAAACCCGTGTAGCGGCAGCAGAGAGTGTTAAACTCACCCTGGATATGATGATACCGGGATTGATCTGCACGTTGTCGCCGCCGTATTTATGTCAAATCGCGATATAATGACATGTAGCGGCAGCAGAGAGTGTTAAACTCACCCTGGATATGATGATGCCGGCGATGGATATCCGTATCCGGGGCCCCTTGAGCAGCTTGTAGCGCAGGTCCACGCCGTTCCAGAACGACACGAAGTAGCGCTTGATCTGCACGTTGTCGCCGCCGTGTAGTCTGCGGATGTTTGGAAGATTAGTTATTGATTTAAAGTAGGTATGCTTGTGATTGGTTGGAAGGGTTGTTTATAAAGTACCTAGATACGGTGGCCTGCGCCTAAAAGTATACAGGCGGAGATTTTAAAAAAGCGATCTCAAGCTCACATGCTGCTCAAGCACTTCCACATAAACACCACTGCTACACACATCACACACAACACGTCCCCGTGAAAAATTTCATACTTACATACAATCTTTATCCCCCTTATCATAAAGTCAGAGAACAGTTCAATAGCTAAAGCGTCCAGTAACTTTTTTATGAATAAGGGGGTAAATTTGTACCTACTACATATAGGTATAGGTACTTACTTACTATTACTTGTAATCGCTAGTCACTAGAAGTCAAAGTACCTAAAACTACTACATATTTAATTAATTTAATGATTGCAGTTGTAAGACTTATATGGATAGAGTCAAATGGACATTCGCAGTAGCAATTTTCTCACAACAAGCATTAAAAGCAGTAAAAGTAACTGTAAAGGAAGATTGTTAATTTAGCAGCGCTAGTATCGGAATATAGCATTGAAAAGTCAGCCTTAATGAAGTAAACTACGTAATTAAACACCCAAAGGTTGTCTGGAAGAAATCGCTTTAAGCGAGAAGACCGCCATTTGTACATATGTATTAGATTAAGTTTTTTTGTAATGTGTGTGTGTAATGTTGTCCATGTTTTTGTGTACAAATAATGCCGAAAAAATCATTTTTTCCTTACCTATAGCCGTCGTAGTCGACGATAACTAGAATCTCTGGGTAGATGACGTAAGGCGCGTCGCGCTTGCTGCGACTGTGGGTCGTCGATCGTTTCCTTCTGAACCTCTTCGCTAGATGATCAGGCTCCATAAACGCTGAAAACAACATAGGGCAGGGTGAGATTGAGATTAGGCTTCAGCGGCTTCACGGGTCTGTTATCGACGTCGATATCCTTGTTCAATTACTTATAATACCTTTTATTTCGTTCCACCAGTCACAGCGCCGTATTTATGGCGAATGTCGACGTGAATTTATTTTTGTTTGTTTGGGTATACTGTTTTATAATTCGGCCGCCGGAGTGATGTAAGGCAGAAGAAAGGTATATAGCAAATAAGGTAAGTATATTTAGCAAAGAACTACAATATAAAGCGCACCAACTCAAGCCAACGCCAAGCGCGCCACATGTTTCGTACGAAAATATTCAGGGCACCCGTTGAATTCTTTTGTATGGAATGGAATGATATTTTCTCGAATTTTTGATTATCTTTTGTAATTTCTGAGTATAACCTACTTTGGCTGCAGTTTTTTCAGGAAATTATATTTATATTTTTAACTTTAGATGTGTATCTTAATTAATAAGTAGATTACTTATATCAAATGCAGTGGCTTGACCCAGACAGTTAGGTACCTATTTACAAAATTATTTTGCAATAATGTATAGAGCTGTGTGTTGTAAAAGTCAAAGCTGTCAGTGACCCCGTGACCCCCGCAATTTAGATCAAATTCAATAGCAATAAAAACAACTACTTGCTACATTCAAGCACTGTTATTGGTCGGTTCGGCTCATTATGAGCATTGTCATTGGTCAGATTTGGTAATTTGAATAATTTTACCATTTTGGAACAAGTTCGTGGGATAAATAAAATATTGATGCGTTCGACGGAATAAGATTAAGTTCATAAATGTCTATTTATGGCTTAAATTTGACTACTTACTCCATCTTTAAAGGTTATGCGTCAAGATATTTAGAAACTACACTCAAGAGCAATGAAAAAGTTCAACTTACACTACAACCGAAACAAAAAAACACAAATTTCTTTGATCATTATTTAGTTTGTGTAATTTAATAATCTTTGACATGTTGCATTGGAGAGACCTATGTTCAGCAGTAACGTGAAATACAATTAGCTGAAAGACAAATGCTCCACCATACGACTTTTTAATTACCCCTATTAATGCATCCCCCATGCCCACCAGCTTACCAGAAAGCAATGTGATGGCTATGCTATTGCAGCCATCAGTAGTATAAGATCAACATAAGTGCCTACCTATACCTACAAAAAAGGTAGATATTTATAGAATCAATCTAAAGATTGCATATTAATTTCGGCATTTACTATTTTCTAATATTGATCTATCCATATTCAAGGACAAATATCACGTCTGGAGTTCCCAACGGATATCGAGACAAACAAATAACAAACGTGCCGGCTCCCACACGGAACCGGGCCGATTATCATAATAATCGATTATCGTCACATCGATTATCTCGATCTATTATTCGATTGCAATCATATCTGTGTTATATGCACGTGTGTGCGATGACCACATATGGGTAACAGCTGTTGTCTATGGAAAGTTTAGATATGGCAGGTTTTTATTGGCTTTAACTTTTTTTAAGCGATAGTATATTGCTTACTTATGTACTTTAATTTAAAAGTCATATTTTTACATACAAACATTACAGCCTCTCCAGTAATTTGATTTAAAAAATGGGTTTAATTATATTATACGCTGAAGTTAGATTGTAATTTGTAGATCCCATCTATCCGAGTAGATAGGTACCTTGAATTTGGTAGTTTATTAACTAACGAAGTAGGTTACAATCTAGATCGTGTTTTATAACTCTCCTATATCTATGCAGATTATTGCAGATGCCACATAGCACGTGAGCGCTCGTCTCGACTTCAGATCTATGCGTATTTTGTCAAATAGACTCCATAAATAATGTTTAATTGGTATATTAATAGTGATGCCTTTTCTGTTATTTATGTTTCCTCCATGAAAACCTGATTGCAAGATGCTACTGGTATAGCTTTGATTTAGTAATGGTGTGAGGTTGTTAATCACTTTTAATTGTTGTTAGGTGGTGGAAGAATAATTATCTTAATGGTTGGATAGTGCGCTATTTATGTAAGAAGATACTTAATTAAATACGTAACTTTCATATAACTTTGTAACAGTAGGTATTGATTACTTACTCAGTTTTATTTATGAACCATCAGCAGATACCTAATTTATATGTATATTGTAGGTAATAGTAGGTATGTTTTAATTATAATAATTGAGAGTTTTCTGAAAACTCATTTTAAATCAAGGATTCTTCGATTATGTTAAATACACGAACCTAAGACTGATGTGTGTAGTGTACTACAACTATAGCCATCATAACGCCATCTCAGAATATACTAATAAGTATTTTTTCACGCGCTGTCAGAAAACTTCTCTTAACCCTTACTTAATGTTACTTATATGGAAATTAAAGGCGTCCTCATTCACAAACGTCCATTTAATAACAACCGTTGACATGAAAACGCACGGCAACCATAAATACACCACAGTTAACTGGGTATAATGATTATGGATCCCACATGGTTTACTTTATCCCATTGAGTTAAGGACAAAACATAATATGAATGAAGTTTTAAAGTGGTCATGCCCTATTAAGGGATACGTTTCCCAAACTTACCATAGTCGCTCTCATGCTCGTCCGTGCCGGGGTCCCGCTTGATGATGACGTGGGAGGCTCCGTTGAGCGCGCGCGCCAGCCGCTCCTGGTCCACTCGCTGTCTTCGCACTGTGGGGATTAACATACAATATTTATCATCATCATCAGACTTCATACCTACGAGTGTAATAAATAGTGGATATTTAGTACACGCGTACTTATAACTCATATACCTAGGTAGTTTTTCGAAACCTTGATGGTGTCGTCTGATTATATGGCAGGTGGTCTTCCCACTACACTTCGTCTGTTTTTTGGCTACCATTTTGGCGCCGCCTAAGTTCACCTAGATCAACACTATCCCGAATTACCACTTAAGAGTACCTATCGGGTATATCATCTTTCTGCTTATACTACTACTTTTAAAATAATAAGTGATCCATTGATAAATTTTTTTAACAATTTCTGTTGCAAAAATTAAAGATACCAAATATTAACTTACAACTAAGATAAAAATTCACGCAACAAAAAAAAACTAGAGAAACAAAAAACAGAGCTTATTCTCAAAAAGTTCTCTTCTCAGTCACCTCATTTCTACTTACATTACACTCACTTTCATTCAATTTCCAACACCCTGTATCTGCAGGACTTACCAATAGGCAGGCCTGTGTCTATGGACACCATGTCGGCCATGCTGCTGGGGTCGAGGAACATCTCGTCGTCCTGCGCCGCGGTGACGGAGTCCGGCATCGGCCTGATCACGAGCCCGTGGCCGATCGAGCCTTCCTGTCGGGAAGAGTGATCCGTTAGGAATTGTGTGCGGAGATCCGTTAGGAATTTTGTGTGATATGGTGATCAGTTGGGACTTTTGAAAGAACTTGAAATGCGTTTATTTTAAATTATTTTCGGATATCGATGAAGGACTCTGGATAAATTTGTGTTATTATATCGGATGAAGAACTCGGCTTCTAATTTATGACATTAAAGTACCTACTTTGTAAGATTAGCTAGAAGACAGGAGTCATAAAGTCAATGACGAAATTATCATCTAACAATGTAATAAGTGAAGATGTGTAAATAAAATCGTAAAAGTCTTATTTACGTCATTAGTAGACGAATCGATAAACTTATTACATATTAATATGTATTTCGCTTAGATGATTCCTTTATATAAAAGTTTTGAGTGCTTATGTGTTATGTAGGTGGTATGTTTGTTACCATTTCGCATTAGAATAATAAAATTTATTAAGTATATTTTTAGTTATCTGAATAAAGAATTATAATAACTTACCTACATACTTATGTTTCTATAATAGATAAAATTGATACCTATAATAGGGAATATGCAAGAGGTTCAAATAAAGGTCAAATGTTATTTATAATAAACTTTGTTATTTCATAACTACGCCTCCATCAATATTTTTGATTATAATTTATTTTTGAGCAAGTAAATGAAGTTGAAAAGTACAAAAAAACTTCGATAAATTCTAACTTCAGAGAAACGTCACCCATTTTCTTAGGGCGGATGTGACGTCAAAATTCTTTATATATCAATCTCAGAATAATAACTTCTTTGCGTTTACGGCGGAAGTTAAATAAATGTCAAGTGTAAACAAAGAAATGTTAATGTCACCGAGTGTTTGTGATGCTCGTTACGATGGATCACATAAAAATTCTTCCAATAGATCCTAGCCTCCTATAACCTCTCCACTTCTTGTTTGATATGCTTGTTTGTTTGCAAAGTTTAGGACTTTTTATATTTTTTGTTGGTAGTGTATGGGCTGCCACTAGTTGTTCTTTTGTAATGAGGCGTAAACAACCATTCGCTGGTCAACGAGCCACTCAAATATGCTCCATATTGCAACACAATAAAATTAAATTTGTATTGTAAGTATTATGACATGAAAATGACACAAGTTGCTCTTTCTACTTTTAGGTTATAATGGCAGTCGTTAGTATATTTCAAAAGTTGTTATTTTTTTCTAAATTAAGTTATGGAAGAATTCTCGTAATCAGAAGAACTGGACACATTAAATTTATTACGAAGTATGAACGAGTAAACTGTGGCCAGCTGCGGAAAAGTTTTTATTATAAATAAAAGATAATATGTATGTTATACGTTATTATTTTTGTAGAATTAAATTCGGGGATAATCATGTAGCATGTGAAAGAAAACATCGTGAGGAAACCTCAATATTTAGATTAAGCACATTTAGATATGTGACCACCAATCCGCAGTGGACCAGCGTGGTGGGAAATGGTCCAAGCTTAGGAAGGGGGTTTAGACCTTTGAGATATGCATAATGGTTCCGTTTAAGAGAGCCAGGTGCAGGTTCTTTTACCCCCATAGATAATAGAATAGAATGACGCACTAACCCTAGCCTCTCTTACTGAGAACCAAAGTCACAGTAAGTACTTACATACAATACAAATATTACTTTATATTCATATTGCCATAATAGCGTAATATTGTGTGCAAAGGTCCTCTGG
Source organism: Plutella xylostella (assembly GCF_932276165.1). Classification (NCBI taxonomy): domain Eukaryota; kingdom Metazoa; phylum Arthropoda; class Insecta; order Lepidoptera; family Plutellidae; genus Plutella; species Plutella xylostella. The sequence goes on along the minus strand of NC_064000.1, from coordinate 5,391,300 downwards.
TTTGCGCGCTCCCATTTCAAAAGTGCTACTAGTAGCTATTTATGAGCTCCCATTACAAAACAGCCACTGGTCACACTTTATTACCATTACAAAACAGCCACTGATCACACTTTATACACTTCCTTTTTCGTTTGTTACCATGACAACATTGGTTTGTTGAAAATACAAAAGTACTCTGTGATTACTTGATTAGGTAAAAAATCTATGCCGACTGACGGGACTCATTATTCTGAGCCGTGAAATTAAAAGATTATGACGTCACACCAACCCGCCATCCTGACGGGAATTTCAAAGTGGTCGTGATGGTTGTAATTTTTTAACTTTCTTTAAAATACCTTAATTACTTATTTTGGCGTTGAATTTTTTTTAACTATAATACAGTGATGTAAAACTATCCAATAAAAGTATTAAAAAAAATTATGCATATTCCCTATTGTCAAAGCGTGCTTTGTCATGAAACGTACACAATTTAGGAAAAAAATGCTGGTGCGCTGTTTTTGTAGACATTTTTTTTTGTAAGTAACTACATAACAATATAATATAAAAACCAACGGTACCTAACAAAGGTCATCTAAGGCGTAGTTCACACTGCGGCTAGAGAAGTAGACTAAGGTCAGTTACACAATGACCTGATAAGTACAGAGTGATTTGCTAGAACGATTGTAGGTACCTAATTTAGTTTTTTTATATCTGAAGTCTCAACTAGTAGGGTATGTTAATTTTTAATAATTACTTATAAGTTTAGGTAGTTAAATAGATAATAATAATATGGTTTATAAATGTTTGAGATCTCATAAGCAATGATTTCCCAGAGGAATACCGTTAAAATCAAATATCCATAGAAAAGTGTTAGTTTCAACATTTTCAGCGTGCAGCAACATTACCTAATCATACGATAAAAAAAATTTAAATTCATAAATATATTTGCATATTATTATCTAGATCAATCAATTCATTGTGTTTACAATGCAAATTACATCCATCAGATCCATTAACTTAATTATTTTAAATTCTCATAACACTCAATCAGCACATCTATGTGTATGTAAGTAGGCACTTAATGCAGGATATGTAAAACCATTTGTACTCATATCACGCGCGACCGGCACTTATGTAAATATGAATTTACTAGTTTTATGTATGTATGTTTGTACGTGCGCATCCAACTTTTATGGGTGGTAGTTGCCATGCCGAGCTGGGATTCATTCATAAATCTATAGACACAAACACTCACACTTTGTACTAATGTACTCCCTTGCGGGGTAGGCAGTGGAGCATTGCTGCACTCACTTTTCGCTAGAGTTATGTAAGTCCCAATGTAATAGGGGGCGGGCCTATTTGCCAATTCACGGGCACATCCAAGACCCGAGAAAAAATATCTGTGTGTAAACAAATATATATCCCGGCCGGGACTCGAACCCGGGACCTTCGGCACAAGAGTCAGCGTTGCTAACCGCTGCGCCATCCGGTCGACCATGCGATAGCTGATTTTATTATGTACCTTCCTAGGTATTCTTCAGGTATTAAAATGACACGGTATTCCCATAATATAAGGTATCGGTGGCTATAGTTAGATTTATAAAAATACATATAGAGAAAATTTTGAACCTCTTTCTTTTTTCGATAGTTAAATTCCTACATTCGTTTTTATATTCACAAGACTAAAGTCGGTTCATCAACAGTCGCTTGTCCCGCAAACAGAACGATACGTCACTTAATCGCGGGACAATCGACTGTGGATGAACCGTTCAGGGTCTGTCAATTTAGTACCTATCTCAGATTGAAAAATAGACTTTAGTGTGATTAGGTATAGAAATAACAAGAAACTAAATAAATCCAATGACGACCGGATGGCGCAGCGGTTAGCAACGCTGACTCTTGTGGCGAAGGTTCCGGGTTCGATTCCCGGCCGGGGCAGATATTTGTTTAAACACAGATATTTGTTCTCGGGTCTTGGATGTGCCCGTAAAATGGCAATAGGCCCGCCACCTATTACATTGGGACTAACATAACACTGGCGAAAAGTGGGTGCAGCAATGCACCTCTGCCTACCCCGCTAGGGAGTTCATTAGTACAAGGTGTGAGTGTTTGTTATTGTTGTTTTTTTTTTAATAAATCCACTTACCACCAGCAACTTCCCATGTTTCGGATGTCTCCTGATGAGAAGAGCCGCTCCGTTCTCTTCGTCCTGAAACAGTTCCCCGAGTTCCTCCTCTCCCTCCTGAAAACAATAAAAACAAGGTTAAATTTATAAATAACTACATATACAAAAACAAATACTCTGCTGATTTTTCAATAGTCAGATAAACATTATCTGAGGAATAAATGTGTTGCTGTCACTGTCTAATACAAACACTCATATGCGTCAACATTATAATTATTCCTCAGATAACCCTTATCTGACCTAAAAAATCAGCCCTAATTAATATTAAAACCAAATAAAAATATAGGTACAAAAAAATAAAAGAGGTTTTTGGGGATTTAAAAATAGGCCAAAACGGTACCGAAGAACTTATATTTAGATTTTCCCGCGAGCGTGAATTCTGATTCTGAAAAGTTTTTTTCCGTGAAATATATAAGTAGTTATAAATTTTTTAGCTCAAATTCAAATCAAATTCTACTCATTAACCGAGTCTTTGAGAAATGGCGGTAGACTATAGAGGCCGCATTATCTTGAAAATCTACAAATAGTTGAAAAAAAATACGTTGAATATAAATGAATCTGAATCGATCAGAAACTTACAATCGCAAGTTAATGCACCCGGAAAGATTATAAAAATTCAATTATCTTCTCACCATTTATCACAAGAATGATAAGTGATCCTTCAGTTTAGGGTTCCACAAAATTTATTATCTTACGAATTGAGTATTGAGGTAGTGTAAGCTTGCTTGGTTTATTTCAGGGATGGTAAAGATACATAATTTTAGAACTTATTTATTTATCATTTGCATTTTAATAAATAAAATAAAATAAAAAAGTATTTAGACGTATTTAGAGTGGTGGTAGCTCAGTCGGGTAAGCTCCCGCTTCTCACGCAAGAAATGCGGGTTCGAGTCCCGGCGCTGACATGTACCAATGAGTTCTTTTAACTTAAGTACAATGTATGCCATCGCTCTTACGGTGAAGGAAAACATCGTGAGGAAACCTGCATATCTAGATTTAGCACATCTAGATATGTGAACCCACCAACCCGCAGTGGACCAGCTTGGTGGGAAATGGTCCAAGCTTAGGAAGGCAGTTTAGACCTTGGGGATATGCACAAAGGTTCCACTCGAGAGAGCCAGGTGCATATACTTACACCCCCACAGAGAATAGAATAGAATAGAAGTATTTAGACTTAGTATTCGCAGTATTTTTTACTACATATTACTGTGTATTTAATATTAACCTGTTAAGTCTTAAGCAGTAATCAAATTAATAGCTAGATGTTAGCGTCTGATCATAAAATACAGCTCAGACAAAGTTTCTTAATTTTTACACGAAACAGGTTGCTTCACCGCAGATCCAGTAAACTTTAAAGTTCAATACTAAATATTTACCGACTCACAAAAGGGCATTGAAATCGAACAACCTTTGTTTAAAGATGTTCGTTCCTAGGTAGGTACTTTATTGATTCACAATACTCATCGTTTGTAGTTTGTAGAAAGGACGAAACATGACTGCTGCAGGGTTACTCTATACTGACGAAAAACAAACTAACGAGAGCTTTCGTGCAATCAGCACGCTTAATACAACCAGATAGAGTCGTGGCTGGCAAATCAGTGTCCGGAAACTTAGTTTTTTGTCATAGGGAGTGCCCCCCGAAAACCTTTTGAGTCATAGAACAACGCGGACTGGGGATGTTTTGAGTTACCTACTCGAATTGTGTATGGTTTTCTTACGCAAAGATTTTCATTTCCACATTTGAGTAAATCTACAAAGCCTCCAGCTTAAGTTTGTTAGTTATGATATCGATCGTCCTTTTGATCATCGAACACAGCACATTAAACATTTTATGCACTCACGATCAATGAGCTATGGGTATGCTAGGATGCACAAGACGCTACATATCGACATTTTCAGTAATATTTGTACGACGTTATCCTATACATACCTATGTAGTACATAGTATGTACTGACTGTACATTATCTCTAAAAATATCAACAGACGAAGAATGTTAATTGATTCATTCGTCGCGTCGCGACGTGAAGTATTTTTGAATTGTGAAAACAATTGACGGAAAGCCCTCATTGAAGGCTGAACTTGGTACGCTCAGGAATTGTCATTGGAGTCACCCCTGTTCCGCATACCAAATCAATTTAACGTTTTTTTGACGTATCGCATGAAAAGACGTTACCTCAAAGTTGTCGCTCTTCTTAGAATATCGGTTAATAGAGTGGTCATTTATCTATCATAATGGTATCTTACTAGCTATCGTACCACCACAGATACATAAGCAATTAACAAAAGTAGCATTCTTATCGGTCAAACATCTGTCAGATCTATATACCTATACACCTATACATACAAATTATTCCAGGTAGATAAATTAGTAATCATAGTAAGTAAGCTGTAATAATCCTTAAGCATAATGCTTATGTATCGGTGGCAGATACGTTGGTTTCACTACAAGCCAAAAAAATGGTTTCTACCTTGTACCTACCGTTTAAAAATCATATTACATAGTAATCAAATTTTCCCGCATTATTTCTATCTTCACTCTCTACTCGTACCCCGCGAGAACAATATGCGACAATAAAACACCGCATGCGATTATCAGATCTCACTGTGTTAATGTAATGTAATGGCGGCTCTACACTCGCGAGACCCACTGCCGAGTGCAGTCGTACGAGAGTGTAATGGTAGCGCTCGCCTGGCTCTTGATGTCTCGTCTGTTCTCACTCCCGTGGCAGTTTTTCGGCTGGAGTCAAAGGTTCTCGGCATAAACAAACCATCAAGGCCTCACGGCACGGGTCCGTTATCGACGTCGATTAACTCGTTTACTGCGCGCTCCACCAATCACAGCTAAATAATTAACGCGAATCACGATATGGCTATATTTATCTACGTAGATAACGGACCTGTGCAGCAAGGATAGACGGTATAACACAGCGGTATTGTCTCGTTGAGGCCTCGTTCGAGAGCTCTCGGCGAGACAGCTAGCGAGCGCCGCGCGAGAGTGTGAAGCCCCCATAAAACGTGCGTTTTTGTCATCGATCAAGATACGCGAGTAATCGTGGGAAGCGACGCGCATGAGCAGAGCGACGTATTGTCTGCGCGCGCGCATAGCTGCTGCGCTTCCACAAGGCTCGCGACGCGTGATTGGTGGGTGACAGTGACAGTGACACATGCAAGGAAATCAGCCAGGGCCGCAAGTCTGCTAAATATAATGGATATCATAAAATAATAATTTAAAAAAATAAAATACCGACTTCTAAAATTACTAAAAAGTAAGAAATAATTAATAATAGCAGGAACTGTTCTTTTTTATGTTGGTGCCGTGACAAAGAAATCTGCAGAAATATAGCACCAACTTCAAAAAGAAGAAGAAGTTCCTGCTAGGTATTATTAATTATTTCTTACTTTTTAGTAATTTTTGTAGTCGGTTTTTTATTTTTTTAAATTATTATTTTATTTTATTGTTTTTAGTTATAAGAACTATATTTACGTTCTAAATTTCATTAGAATCGGTTAATAGTTGCCCAAAATGGAAATTCATACCCTGTTTTTACCCCTTTACCCACCCTTGGGGGTGAAACAAAATTCTGAAAAAAAATGGGACCACCTGGGAGCTCAACCCAATACATCAAAAAAATAATTTTCAAAATCTTTCCATAAACGGCGGAGTAATCGGTGAACATACATAAAAAAAAAGATCCCGACGAATTGAGAACCTCCTCCTTTTTTTGAAGTCGGTTAAAAAGTATGTCAATTGGATGATTGGATGTAAACACCAAGAAACTGCATATTTGATATTGATTGAAGTTCAGTCTGAATGGTGCGGTGTGTCAATGGAATGGGTATACTAGCAGACTTCGGGCCAAGTTTCAGGACTCTATAATTAAAAGTGTAAAAGTGATGCCCCTTGTATTTCCGGCTGGGGCAGATATTTGTTTAAAGACAGATATATTTGTCTTGGGTGTTGATATTTATATTTAGTATCTATCTATCTACTCGTATGTATTTGTGTAGATATATCAGCTGTCCGACACCCATAACACAGGTTCTGCCTAGCTTGGGGTCGGATGGCCGTGTGTGAGATGTCTCCACATATTTATTTATTATTCTGTACAATGTAACTAAACATCTTTACCTATGGGTTGGGTTAAAAAACATCAGTTGCTCAGTGCTTCAAGCAACAATGCTTGCTACAAGACATTGTGAAGAGCACAAAGTATCATTAATTAGATGTGGTTAGCGCCTTTCATTCACTGATGTGCAATTATGGCGTATGACCTACGGAGCTGTTTGATTATGCTGTGATTGGAGGAGACAGTCTGATTTCTTCTAAGATTGATGTTAAATAAAGTTGACTACTTTATTAAATTTGTACTCGCCATTATTTACGAGATCTTATAGTTATTAAATAGGTATATACAAATAACTCGTAAACTTGTAATAATTTAAGGGAAGTTTCTCAATTAAAATAGTTATGTAAATGTTACAGAGATTTAGGTACTTATATTTTTAAATTAACGTTTTTTAGGGTTCCGTAGCCAAAATGGCAAAAACGGAACCCTTATAGTTTCGTCATGTCCGTCTGTCCGTCTGTCCGTCTGTCCGTCTGTCCGTCTGTCACAGCCGATTTACTCGGAAGTACTACAGTGATGAAATTTGATGGGAATATGTGTTGTATGAACCGCTACAAAAATATGACACTAAATAGTAAAAAAAAGAATTGGGGGTGGGGCCCCCCATACATGTAACTGAGGGATGAAATTTTTTTTTTCGATGTACATACCTGTGTGGGGTATCAATAGAAAGGTCTTTTAAAATGATATAAAGTTTTCTAAAAAACATTTTTCTTAAAGTGAACGGTTTTTGAGATATCAGCTCTCAAAGTCGTAAAAAGTATGTCCCCCCCCCTCTATTTTTATAACTACGGGGTATAAAATTCTAAAAAAAATAGAGGTGATGCATGCTAATTAACTCTTTCAACGATTTTTGGTTTGATCAAAGTATCTCTTATAGTTTTTGAGATAGGTTGATTTAACTGTAATTTTGCTGCTACGGAACCCTTTGTGCGCGAGCCCGACTCGCACTTGGCCGGTTTTTTGTCTATTAATTCCTGCATCTTTTAGTCGCTGACTCATCGAAGTTGATAAATTTATGATGTCTATAATAAAAATTTATGGCAAACAAACAATACATAAACACAATAAAATTGATAAGTCAGATCCACCGATAGACATTGTTATACATGAAGCTAATAAATAATCATGTTCATTCTTGTTTACGACAATTTAAACTGCGGTAAATGATGTACGCATAAATCAGAATATGTTATTGTAATGATGTGTGATGTTTTTAAACTTTTAATACAGATGATGAGAATTAATATCAGTAAGCCACACAATTTTTCCTGTGGGTTAAGGCGGGGACACTTAACTAGTCAAGACTGAAGTTGGTTATTGTTTGTGTTCGGCAGATTCTTATCAGACACTATACACAGATCACTTATACTTAGCAAGTTCTTTATTAGCTACCAACACAAATATAGGGTGTTACAAAAGTTATATAGTATGCCGAAACAGTGGTCTCTCTCAGTGGGTCGTGCTACCCAACTTTGGCACTACGGCTTTTGGATATTAATGAAAGGATAAATGAAAAAAAGTATTACAAAGACGGCAATCATCACATCATCACGATCCATCACATCCCCACAGCTGGAGCACGGGTCTCCTTCTAATGAAGGGACTTTTTATGGGTCTAGTCCACCACGCTGGCCACATTATTAAAATTTATTAAGCCAACACTTCTATATTTTACTACTACTCGCGAGCAATGAAAAAGTTCCAGTGACAAAAGCATACAATTATCCTAAACATAAAATACTACATTAATGACGCCCCGTCCCGTTCAAAAGCGCATCAGATTATCATCATTACCAAATAAAAGCCAATATTTACGCTGTGCGTGTTAAAATTAGAAAAATGATTTAAAATTTAGGCCATTTGGTGTCGTTGTTTTGAAAGTGGAACTTTTTAATTCCTTGCGAGTGTAGCAAGTAACCCTTCTCTTATCCTATCCAATTTTAGGTATAAATCCAAATTAGAAATACAGTACAACTCCACTTAATAGCTCATCCTCACGCACGCCACAACAATTTCCCGTGCATCATCACAGTCCTAATCTGGACTGTCATCAGTGGTCGTGCCGCGATGATTTGTGATAAAACATATTTACACAAATATTCACCATGTACCGCCATGTACTACAGGTACATGCAAGGTCACACGTGCTGGTTAAAGTGTTTGATGTCAGTGTGAAGATGATCTATGCGGTTGATTGTTTCATTTTCGGATGATGGAGAAACAGAAGATGTGCATATTGCACATGTAGCTACGAATTACGGACTGTTTTGTATTTATTCTTATTCATTGAATAAAATATAGAGTCTGTAGAATTTACCGCTTTGCATATCCTTAAAACTTTTGCTATGGAAAATGTATGCAGGGGACCGATAAATAAAAATACTTTTTCGATAACGGGAAAAGCTAACGAGTATGCAGTAGAACGATTATAAGATTTTCGTATCATCAACTGTCACTGTCAAAATGTAAGGCAAATTTGTTAGTTCCAAAAGTGACATTTATTTTGTTTGTTCCTTATGTTTGTGTAGTATCGCATTGCTACGTAAGCCCGTGATAGGCCTACAGAAGCCTAATGCTTACCTAATCTTAAAACCGGAAGTTAGAAATCTAGTCGAGTCTATGGTTATGTGACGTCATAACCTAACGTGCTTACAAGCGACAGTAATGTATGACTAAATTATAGATTTTCTTGATAAGTATTACTGATCTACAGTAATTATTATTCTGCGGCTCGCTTCCTTATAATCATGTGATTAATTAATTATTGTTAATTCTAGGCTATTTATAAAATGCTAAAATGCAATGTCTAGTTTTGTGGTTAAAGTTAATAAAGAGTAGAATTTGTGAGTTGAATGTAAAGTAAAGATAATATAATTAATTAAATAATTATACAGGTTGATGCAAGTATTAGTATGAGTGATCCGTAATGGGGTGACTTCGGGGATCATTCTGTTTTCAACGACAAAAAAATCTGAACGACAACAAAGTGTCTATGGAGAAGCTATTTTTTTTTCGAGTTTTAAAAAATTCAATGGCCCAATTTGTTGTAGGGTTAAAAATGACATGAATAAGTTACGGGTGGTGCAGATAATTTCATAATTGATTATAGACATAATAGGCTTTATATGTATATAGAGATCGTGTAAATTCTCATCTTAATTGGATGATCAGCCATAACTTCATGTACTTACCTACCTACCTACTAATATTATGTATAAATTAGATTGAGAATGAAATTCCCAGAAATTCACACACAAATAAGGAAATTTTATTTTCAATAATGAAGCAGTCCTTTTTACTGGCCATTTAATAAAAAAACGTATAAAAAAAATCCAGTCCAACTGACCACCTGTGCTTAAAAAAAGACTATTTTAATATCATTTTCAATTTGAATGGCAAATTAATCTAGCGGTCACTTTACTACGTAACGTGATTATCACGTTTTCGTATAGAGACAATACAAACCTTTCATCATCATCATCAAGATCATCAGAATATAGCAAACCACTGCTGGACGTAGGCCTCTCGGTAGCTTTCTGCATCCAATCATTCAACATCATTATCAACCTTTCGCAATCGCAAGTCGTCTCCCCATCTAGCCAGAGGGCGTAGGACTACGTTTACCTAATCGAATATCGAATGCTAACTTTACCACTGGGCAAAAAGTGTTTTTCACGATTTTCTTTAACAAGTAATATAGAATACATTGTAGCCCTAATAAACACAAAATAAAGTTAGCGTTGTTGGACACTATGATGGTAGCTAGCAGTCTATGGATGGATACGTGGCATTTTTACATACACTAGATTGGTTAGTTAGTTAAGGGTTGTATTGTAAGATGTCACTACCACCTAAACTAGCTGAGAACAGTTTAGTATGAATATAATTGTTATGGAGGCCGCTTTTGGTATAAGTAATTCATTTATTTATGCTTTTACTAAATTATTAGACAGTTATGAGTATTAAAACAAAAACTTTAGTTACCTACGTCATGAGATGTAAATGACCACGTAAGTTCGCAGTTCAGACTAGATTGAAACTAAGAAAACTGAATAGATTTAAATAATTAATCATAATTTATTTCATATTTTACCGACTTCATTGTTAAAGCTTTGTGGCAAGTTTTATAATTGATAAAGCTAATATAGTATCACAAATGCCTACATCTTCACGATGATAAATTCTCTAACAAACAAATACTTGTGTTATATTTTATGTGCACTATTAAATGATAATACGGTTGGGTTATTAACTTCTAATGTCTTTCTACAGCGTGTTTCAAAAAGGGTATACTAGCCCTATGGGGTTGATCACGGGGCCATTGTCATCAAAAAAAGGTTCTAACTGTTTTTTTCTGTAGAACAAAAGTTGTTTAGGATGACTGCTTGAGCCATCCCGTTACAGTTTAGTATACCATTTTTGCAAAATCCTGTATAAGATATTGTACCTATCGTACCTACTTAACAAGCTGTCAAATAAACAGGGCTGCCATAGTATTTAACACTGTCTGTGTCCAGACATCTGTTATGTACAGTTTTAAGGTTATATACCTCGTAAATATTACCCATAATATCCATGTTCGTTAAATTCACAGGGTTGCCACTTGTCGCCCCACATTTAAATGGCTACGTATGTATTACCTAATTATTTTTAATAGTAGCACCTTATGTCAACATGATATCGACCAGTAATATTATGACAGTTGAGCTAACATATAAAAGTATGTATAGGGCATTCTATTTTATACAGAATACTTCAAAATATGTACATAAAAATGAACCCATATGACCTAGAAAGGCCGTCTGTATTTCTTTGTGAGTTAGGTATAGGGAATATACGGTTGTTTTATGTTAATAGTACCACACTCATCAACATTCATCATCGCTGAATCTCATTTAGGCCATGTAGTATGTCAAACATCGATATTCATAGATACATCAATATAAAACGACAGCTCTATAACAAGATATAAACTCAAAATATCTGAGTTGATCAGAAACATTGGCTACGCCCCATTTTGGTATTTGACTCCTAAGAAGTGAGGATTGGGTATAAAAGTAACTATCTCTGCTAACAATAGAGGCAACCCTACATATGAATTTATGCATTCAACAGCATAGTTTAAATACTGGCATTTATGAATTTAGTTTTAGACATTTCAGTGTATTGTAAGTAGCCACAAACTGCTACAACACTTGATGGCTAGTCCCTAACAAGGCCGGCCACATTTTACCATTCGATTAACAACAATGAGACCGACATAATTGGACTCAAGCCCGCCTTAAAACAATATTCAACCTCATTGTGCGAAATTAATCGTCTATGGTCAGTTGGGAAAGGAATTCGATATACCACCTCCTTTTGGTGCCATGAGCAGAACATGCGGCCTAATTCTAACTCATTCTGTACTGGTTGGAAATGATTTTTGAATTTGGAGTTCCCACATCGCTTCATCAATGAGTCAGAGCATTCCAATTTCAAATTGTACAGGTTGGTAAACGTAACAGAATACATTGCACAACTGGCATAGTGCACATTCTGTGATACAATCGCGGGTTTAATTTCCTTAATCTGTGCTCGTGTCTTTCCGGAGTTCGCTCACAAACTCATGCTCCTCTCGCCGTCATCTCTTATTAGATAAGACCTGTCGTGGGAAACCGCTTTCACTTGTCAAAACGGGTGCAGTTTTTGCTTTGAGGAGAACAATTGCCTTTTATATGCATTGCCTGTTTGCTTGGGGATTGCCGCTGATGCTATTGATAATGACACAATGAGACGTGTCAATGGGAAGCCAATAATGTAGTGAAGTGGAGTGTGATGGCAAACTCTACAGTACCGGGTTATACCTTTCAGTTACGACTTTAGGTACTATTGTCTTACCTGTACTAATTTTATTCAACATTGTTCTATTTCCGAAGTACCTCTAAACTAAATAGGTTTCGCTTTTCACTGTAGATTAGATATGACTATGTTAGATATCAGTAGTTAGAGCATAATATAATTGAAAACTCAAAAACGACTGAACTGAGTCGAAGATACCAGGGAAAAACGTATACCTACTTGTGATTTTTTTGTTTGTACCTTTATGTTTTATACTATCGGATCGAGATGTATACTAAACTTTGAGGCCTCTGAAGATGTCAATAATTAATAGGGATTTCAGGATCTGATAATGATTTTTTTATCCTTAAGTCCTTAGGTATCAAGAGAATAATTAGTATAACCTTAGGCGAAGCAGGAAATATACGACATGTAATGTACATAATATGTGCCGGTTATTTAATCTCAAGTAGAACGAGCTAAATTCTATACATATTTCCATTGAAACCTATAAAACTTGAAAGCCGGTAGATATTTTGTATGTATATAGGTATACTATGTGATATTACATAATGTGTACCGTTACATATCAATATACGAATACAAACCTACTACTACTGGGCTTATTTTATATTTAAAGTGCCGATTTCTTGGTTTACATTATTAAATACCGGTATCAGTATAAATGTTGAGTTGAAATATTAAACCAGTCGTATTGTTTGCATTGTACCACATACTGTTGCATAATTATTAGCTGGGCCACCACATCGTTCCAAATATAATTAACTAAAACAATAGACTACGCAAAAAGTTATAGGTAATTATCTACACCGCTACTGTATAGTTTAGTTCGCGTATAAAAGTTATCCTACTAATATGTAAACATGCGAAAGTTTGTGAGTTTGTGTGTATGTTTGTTACATCTTCAAGTTAAAACGGCTGAACCGATTTTCATGAAATTTGGTATGAAGTTAGCTGGAGTTATAGTTAATCCAGAGTGGATTATCATAGGCTACTTTTAATAGCGGAATTCCCCAAGGAAAACTTTTTAAGGCGAAGCGAAGATCGCGGAAACACCTTGTCCAAGATAAATTGATTCCTAAAACGAGCAACAAAAAGTTCAACTTACCGAAACCAACTCCTCGTAGTGAACACCGTCAGGCTGCGTGTCGTTCTCGTGAGCCCTGAACATCTTCAGGCCTTCCTTCTTCACCAACCCCTCCTGCCTCCTCAGCACCAGCTTCAGAGGCTTGCCGAAAGCCTCCAACTCAATCTTGTGCACATCATCCTCCTGCCCGTCAACCACTTGTTCACGATCACTGACCACTTCACTGTCACTCTCACTAGACTTTGACACATCGAAGTTGACACTGACAGTCGTGTTAAGCTCACCAATCAGATCCACGTCTTTGATCTCCTGTCTCGCTCGCATAAACATCTGGTCATTTAGCAAGGAGGGTGGGTCGGTTTCAGTCTTCCACGGTTTGGAGCGCGTTTTTTCGTGCGGTGTTTTGGCGTTTGTTTTCGTGTGTTGGTTGAGGGTGGTGGTGGCGATGTGGCGGCGCGCCAGGCGGTGCGTCAGGGTGACGGGGTGGTAGGCTGGCACCAGGTCCCGATGCTCCACGTGGAACACGCTTCGGAGCTCGTCGGCTGTCAGGTGCTCGTGAAGCTGAAATGAAATGAGCGGTTAGTTGTTTGCGTTTGGATTGAAGAATTTTGGGGAATAAAGTTACGAGATTTGGAATGAATGCGTTTAATATGTAAAGATTAACATCTAATTATAATGAGTAGGTATTGTAACGAATGAAGGTATTTTTCAATGAAAATATGACCGTATATTTTCATTGACGAATACACACAATGAACGACTCTATATAAAACTCCAATAAATATTAACCATTCATAAAAAAAGTTATAGGACGTCTTAGCTATTGAACTGTTTTGTCCCTCTTTGTCAAGGAACAAATAAAATTGTTCTCTGACAGAAAGGGACCACGCGTCCTATACATTATCTATCAATAAAGCGGTAAATATCTAAATAAAGGAGAATGGCGATTTCTCTATGGCGCCATGACCCAGAGCGGCCATTGATGAAACATACACTGATGTGTAGTCCGTGACTACAGCATATACTGGTATTAATTTTATTATTATGAGGCATGGGAGAACGAAGATATAGGTGCTGAAAGATCAAGTCTTTCTACTGTACTAGATGTTACCCTCGAGTTAAAAATTGATTTTAAAAGTGTTCCCGTGGGAATTCCTGGATAAAAAGTATTTTATGTTACTTCGGGATAAGGGGAACTTGAATAGAATGAAATAATTTTTGAAATTGGTCTCTTTATAAAAATAGGTTTCTGAGTTTGAAATGTGCAAAAATAATTATGATATTATTTGCATAAATAAAATCATGTAATACATTCTGTGATGCGCTATGTATTGGGAATCCCATGATTTAGATTATAAAACTTATTTGTGCTTGTACCATTCATCAAAATCTTATTTAACGAAAAAAAAATCTTTAATTAATTTACTTTTGAACCCTAATATCTCAAGAACCCCATGGTTTAAATTTTTTTAAATATTTTTCCCTGATTACAGTCATTTTTATCAATAACTTAAAATAGGTTTGGTTAGTGGCTGCTAACTTATGCAAAGCGGGTCAGGTTTCGCCATTCTTCTTTCTTAAAGAATTCGTAAAAAAACGATTCTTTATTTTAATATACAACCATTTATAACTATAATATCACAATATATATTACAACCTATCAATATTTAAAACGCATATTATTGTGAAACAACTGTAACCTTTGTCAGTTTAACTTTGATTTATGATCAAATCGATTTTTAATTCCTTTTTGTAAAATAAAACTTTATTATTAACACAGTATAGTCACGCACAGTGCCATGGCTACAGACCCCTTAGCATGAATTTTCATCGTGAACGTGACGTGAAATTACTCGATGAATTTTGTAGGGAAATTTTAGTTCTGCTACCGACCGCCAGGGGCGCTGTTCATATTTTCATACAAAATTACCCGATGAATTCTACTTCACGTTTACGATGAAAATTCATGCTAAGGGGTCAGAATAGCTTTGCCCTTTTTGTCACACATACATTTATACCGTATTCAAATGTATTTGTTTATACGGTCCTATAGTTAATAAATCACTTAAATTATACCAACTTATCAGTAGGAAATCATCACAATCATAAAACAAGAGAAAAACTGGTCATAAAATATAGTCTTAAATAAAACTTAATCCATACTCTATACAGGGTGTTGCAAAGTGGTATACTAAAGCCGAAAGGGGGGTGACTCATGGGGTCATTATAAACAACTTATTTTCAATGCGTTTAGGAAATTCTCGATAATTTTTTTGGTTCATCATAGCAAAAAAGTCACGTGACCAACAAAGTTTCTAAGCAAATATTTTTTTCGGGTACTTTCAAAAATTATTCAGAAAGACACCCCGAGTCACCCCCTTTCGGCTTAGTACAGTACGGAGGCATTTTGCAACAGCCTGTATATCCCAGATAAAAACATTGGTTATACTGAGTCAGTTATATTTGCTTCCAAAAAACCAACCAAAACAAAAGACTTGTCTATGCCCTGAAGTATTCCTGGCTGAACAACTTTCATTTCCTTTGCTGCTTCAGCCCAAGGTCCCCTGGTAAACTTATTTTTTTATTCCATACTCTTAGGGGGTCACTCTATATGACAAAAAACTAAGTTTTGAAGCGCTGCTGCGCGAGCCACGACTCTATCTCGTTATATTAAACTATCACGTTATATTAAACTATCTCGTTATATTAAACTATCACGTTATATTAAACTATCACGTTATATTAAACTATCACGTTATATTAAACGCCGATTGTAAGACAGCTCTCGTTAGTTCGTTTTTCTTAAGTATAGAGTAACCCCACATTATCCAGCTAAATTGACTTAAAGTCAACCTTTGTTACACATATTTCTCGAAAGGAAGTCGAAAGCCTTGAATACGGTTATTGGTAATCACTTTTTGAGATTTTATTTTTTAATTACAACGTTTTAATATAAGCGCTAAAGTTAAAGTCCTTGCTTTACCGTGAGATTTGTATTAAAATGTGCTTTATATTGGAACAATGAAAAATGTTGAAGTGTATTAAGTACTCAGATCCCATGATGACCGCGTTATTTAATAGTTTTTTTCGGAAAACTCATTAGGTATTGATTAAGGTTAGTATGGTGTTTATGACTGAGTAAGAGTCATACAGCATAATATATTTTGACTAAGGCGCCGTTAAAACTATGAGGTACAAAGAATAATTTTAGTTCGTGCTAGGTATATGAGTTAACATCGCGTCGTTGTCGGTCCAGCGGGTTGGATGGCGTCCCACGCTACTCTTCCTGGTGTATCATTTGTTTACAAATCGGGATAGGTATTTTACCACAATATTCACTAACCTTAGGTACAAGCACTAATCAAATTCTACTCATTGTTCTAGGAACGATACATTCAACATGAAACTAGGCGAATTTAAATAACGTTATTAGCAGATATTTTATGACTTCCGTTATTAAAATGTAGTAGTGAGTACTGGGTCTTTGCAATTTATGCCATTTAAAGACATTGGGGCAATTCGTTCATTTAATTTTAAACATTATAATGACCATTTCTCACGTATCTACGTACAGTCCAACTATAAAGTCGTTAAAACGGAAGTGGATCCTAACTATCATTAAGAGATACGTTTAAGGAAATAGGTATACTAACTGTTCCATGCCAATATATCTATGAAAATATTATGTATGTTCGTAAAAACTTAAATTCATTTAGTAAAGTAGGAGCCACTCACGGTATTGAGACCAGAAACAAAAATAAGTTGCTTTTCCCCACACTCAGACTTTCGAAAACAAACACATCATTCATGGGGAACTGTATACGTTTTTATAATAAATTATCAAATGAAGCAATAAACCTTACTGAGCAAAAATTTAAGAATTATGTTAAAGCTACATTATGTAGTAAAGCTTACTATAGTATAAATGATTATTTAAACGACAAAAACGCGTGGTCTTGTCCACCTCAGCTAAGGCTATTGAAAAAATGAAATGGATATAGGTACTTAAGTAAAATTGTAGGTACTAGATATAAGTAAAAATTGTAATAGATTATAAGGAAAAAGTTGAAAAGATGCTCGAGGAGTTTCTTTCGCCATTTCTTTCCTTCTCAATGACGGGGCCTTTGTGAAATGGTGGTATTGTAAAATTTTACGTCGATTAAACCATTTGAATTTGAATTTGAATTTGACTAATTGTTTAAGATCGTATTTAATCGATCTGTTTTATTTATTAAAGGACAAATCCGTTCAAAATCTATAGTCAATCGGTATTTTATTTTTAAAATGTATGTAAAAGTAAGTAAATAACTGATAATCATAAAAAGTCTTAGCAAAATAGCACTCTTTGATGTCAGGACTTTATAGTTCGACTGTAGGTTTACATATGAATGCTAAGCTGATCTAAATTTAGCGCCATAACTTTAATTGTTACGGTAGGTCGTCTTGTGGCCTTGGAAGCAATGCTACAGTTACATTGCAGAAATGATATTTATTATTTAGTTCAAGCTCAATATAAAATATACATGCAAATCTTGTTATTACTGCTTCTTGATGATTTAGATAAATAAATGTAAATTTTTAATAAACAGACGACCGAATGGCGTAGTGGTTAGTGACCCTGACTACTGAACCGATGGTCCCGGGTTCGATTCCCGGCTGGGGCAGATATTTGTTTAAATACAGATATTTGTTCTCGGGTCTTGGATGTGCCCGTAAAATGGCAATAGGCCCGCCCCCTATTACATTGGGACTAACATAACACTCTGGCGAAAAGTGGGTGCAGCATTGCACCTCTGTCTACCCCGCAAGGGAGTACATTAATACAAGGCGTGAGTGCGTATTTTTTATTTATTTTTTTAAATGTAAATTTTAGGTAGATACCTTCATTTACAATGAAGACGAAATGTTCAGATTGTAAAAAATCTTTTCTTATAGTTTTTGTAGGACATCCGTAGTTATCTCAACCATCGTTCAAAAACGACAACCATTAGTTAAAGACCAACAAAATTCATGACTCACGTGATATTATTAATTACACCTTTTTTAATCCCGTCTAATCCGAACCTTGGCCTCTATACACTATTGTACAAATGACAGTCACAAAACAAGTGACAGTAGATAGGTGTAATGACATTCTTCTTGACCGGAAGTGGCGGGTGTCCTTTGTCAATAATGTGAGTAGGATGTCGACATTGTATCGAATATCGATACGATTGTATAATTAGTTCGTGTACAGTATCACTTACAGTTTGATTGGACTATCGACTTTTAAATTAAACTAAGTATGTTTGCAGGACATTGATGAAGCATAGTTAAAAAATGTTTTATTAATTTGTTACTTAAATTAATGCTCTCCGAGCTTATTATTATGTATTGAAGTTATAATTATTACCACTTGAACTATAAGAACACAACACATAAGTTGAATAAGAAAGGTTCATCTTCTATATTTAAAGACCGCAATGGACTACAACTGTTTAGACTTTTCCAAATACACGAGCCCGCATGTACAGTAAGAGGCAGAGAATCCTGACCCCCCTCAGAATCATTGTCACTATGAGAGGGGGGTCAGGTTTTTCTGCACCTGACCGTACCTAAACAAAACATAATTAGCATATTTCAGTCACAGCACGCTAACCTCGATTAGTGGTTCACTTATTATATAACAAGTACATACTTTCATCAATACAGATGTAAATTAAACAGTACTGTTTGTAAATAGTGGGAGTTTCCTCCCATTGTCTGTATATTGGCCGTGGGGAACACAGAGGGGAAGTGTTAAGTCGCTGAAAGGTCGGACGAAGTACCAGGGTAGCATGGAAGCATAGCAGCTCTGGGTCATCCAGTATCTAAGGTCACTTCTTCGAGACAATTTCCCTTGCAACTGTTAAGTCGCTGAATGAAAGGTCGGTTAAGGTCTGGTACCTTAACATTGACAATATAACATTGACACTTGGTAGCATAACATTCACACTTGCTTCTAGCATAACATTCACCATTCCTTAACATTTACAGTAGTAGATGGCGCTACTGAGCCACGATAACATAAGCTCCGTATTAGTTACAATAAAAAAATATTAACAGTGGACAAATCGTAAAAAAAACAAAGTGATCTTGTAAAATAAGTGATTTTTTTGACCTATAATAATAAAATTTCCAATAAATTGCTGTATAAAGTGAAATTTAAAGCTGTGACAATAACAATGACTATCACTTAAACTGAATGTAAACAATAGTGCTACTTGACAAAACTCAGTGACTCGCAACTGTAACATCCTAAAACAAGTGAAATTGTGAAGTGAAATACTGATAAAACTGCATTATTACAAAGTGAAATTAACAATAGTGCGATTCGCTAAAGTAAACAAGTTCAAAGTCCACTAACGTCTTTTTAGTCCGAGATCATATGTCCGAGATTATATCACCTATTTTCAACTACTCTGGCATCGGCATTACTGGTGTACTGGTCAAGACGTCGTCTCAATGATTGACAGAGTGCTGGTTCAATCCCCAACATCGCACATTTCTTTTTTCATTTTATAATTACTACGTGGGAGCGCGGGTTCAATTCCCAACATAACATATTATCATTTTTTAATTTTTATGAACTATATTATTGTTCTAGAGTGATATACCAAACTAAAAAATGGAAACGTTTTTGGACACTATCACTCTTAGAAGACGACGGCGCACTCGAACAGTAAGTAACGACACTATCGAAAATGCTGAGGATTCAAAATTATCACTAAATGGCACCACGAACAGCATGCCTTTAATATCCGATGATGAAGATGACCAAATAAAGACCCTTATGGATCAAATAGAATCTCTTACCATAGAGCTGAGAACGGCTCACGAAGAAATATCCACATTAAATTTAGAAAATACAGAACTGAAAGGTAATATTGAAAAACTCAAAAAAGACAACGACATAATGAAAAAGGTCACCAACAGTCTGAAAAATGACATAACAACCCCTAACAAAAGAAAAAATAATAACACTGATGGCTCACTGAAGAAGTCAAATAATTCAAATGTATCTAGGAAGAAGGGGAAAAAAAAATTGTGACAATATAACATCACCTATGTCATGCGGCATGGAAACACCAAGAACTTCGCATCTTAAAAAACTCGATGCCCAGACACAAACTAGTATCTCGAGTCCTGTAACAGCTGAGACTAACCCTGGAACGGAGCAAAGTCTGAAAACACATAAAAACGCAAAATCGACAACCCGACAACCACCGAAGCCTGTGAAGCAAAACAATAAAAATAAGGTTTTGATTATATCCGCCAACAAGATTAACAATATATTGCAAATTGGTGAAGAAAAATTAGGACCAAACTACAAAATTTGCCACAACTTGAATACAAATGCAGGAATCCGAGAACTATTTAAAGATCTTGCGGAAAATACAAAAAACCTTACTAGAAAAGACGTCTGCATTGTAATGATAGGAGAAGAAGACTTTAAAAAAACAAGCGACTACTTTGAACTGGTCCTTTTGATTAGAAATGCTACAAGGAATATTGAAAACACAAACATTCTGATATGCATGCCGACCTATAAATACAATGGATATAAGACTATGTACAATTGGAGAGTAGAGACATTCAATAATCTATTGTATTTGGATGTGTCAACACATGAGCATGTTTTCTTAATGGACTCTAATGAAAATATAAAATATAGTTTTGACATGTTTTCTCAACAAGGATATGTAAATAACGTAGGAATGAACGTAGTTTTTGATGACATTGTATATTCATTAAATAAAATCATGGACATTGCTAATAATTTTGACAATTATTCACCTGTAAACGGTAAAAATGAACCACAATCAAAATTTTTTCGTTAGTAAATCAAATAAACTAGAATCCAAAACCACATATGTACATAATAATATATATATATTGCATCAAAATATTGCTGGAATTATTAATAAGTCTGACCTACTAGCAGTTCACATAGAAAATCTTAAGGCCGAGGAAATTGAGGTAGATGTCTTATGTACTAGTGAATCATTCTTACGATCAGGCCAAGAAAAGATGGTAAACATTCCAAATTTTCAGTTAGTGGCGAACTTTTCACGTACTGATGAGAAAAGAGGAGGCGTCTGTATTTTAGTCAAAAACGATCACCAATGCAAAGAAATCAAAGATATAGCCAAATTATCTGTGACAAGTGTTGTTGAGTTTTGCGCAGTAGAGCTTACTGATCATAACATGATTATAGTGTGTGCCTATAGAATACCTAAATCCAAACAAAAGAAGAAGTATCTAGCGATTTTTTATGAAAGATTAGACAGCGTATTGAGTAGATTATGTAAAAAATCTAATAAAAAAATTATCCTCTGTGGAGATTTTAACATTGACAGATTAAAGAATAACAGTGAGTCTAGATTTTTCCATGACACACTGCTAGAATACAATCTAAAACTGGAGATCAATGAACCTACCCGTCTATCTAGCGGAACATGTCTAGACAACTATGCACATAACATAAGTAGAGGTTGTACAGCACAGGTACTTGATTACGGGTTATCGGACCATACAGCACAATTGCTATCGATTCCTGTAAAAAAATATACTAAAATGAAATACTGGTTGGTAAAAAAACGAGATTTTTGTGAGGAAAATCTTAAACTTTTTCATAAACACTTAAAAAACCTAACATTTGCAGATATGTATAGTCTAAATGAACCAGAAGCTGTATACAATTCATTCTTAGAGACATTTCTATTAATTTTTAATCTCTGCTTTCCATTTAAGATCATTAGAATTCATACAAAAAAGAAGCAAAGGTGGATATCAAAGGGCATACGGAAGTGCAGTAGAAGACAAAGAGAACTACTCTGGAACTACAGAGCACAACCAACAGAAAATAATAAATTACAATTAAAAACATATTCACAGAGATTTAAACGAATTATCAAACTCACACAAAAAGCACAAAACAACCACTTTATAAAAAACTCATTAAATAAGTCAAAAGCGACATGGAAAGTAATAAACAGTACCTCAAATCTCCCTAAAGAGGAAATTAAACAGATCAAAATAGGTAACCACTTACTAACTGACCCTAATGCAATAGCTAATGCCTTTAATAATTACTTTATAGACCAAGTTGAATATTCTCAAGTAAAGACAGCATCACTTAATAAACACACGGCATCCAGTACCGAATCTATTTTTGTGAATCCTGTAAGCCCTGATGAAATAATTAAGATAATCAAAAATCTCAAAAACACGAACAGTGTTGGATATGACGAGATACCTACTCATGTACTGAAATATGTAGCTGAATCTGTAGCCCCCCACATAGCCTACATAATCAACATATGTGTTAGTAGTGGAGTATATCCTGATAAACTAAAATCAGTGATTGTAATCCCGATATTCAAAAAAGAAAACAGAGAAGAACTGCAGTTTTACAGACCTATAGCTTTAATATCAATTGTCTCCAAGATATTTGAAAAATTTCTTTATAATTCCTTGACATCATTTTTTGACAAGCATAATATCCTTATTGACGAACAAAAGGGATTCCGTAAAAATATGACAATAAATTTAGCAATTTTTGACTTTTTAAAAAAAGTTATGATATGTGTCGATGAGAAAACTCCTGTATGTGCCATATATATGGACCTTACAAAAGCATTCGACTATGTTAATCATAATATATTAATAAGTAAATTAAAATCATATGGTATCAGAGGTAATGTTATTGAACTTATCAAGTCTTACTTAAGTAATAGGAACCAATGTACACAAATAACAAAAATGTGCCCTAAAACTAATATGGAAATTAGATATCTTTCAGATAATAGACCAATACTTCATGGAGTTCCACAAGGCAGTGTACTTGGCCCGCTTTTATTTTTGACATACATTAACGATTTGCCGAGACATGTTTCAAATCCAATGATCCTTTTTGCCGATGATAGCACTGTCATAATAAAATGCACCGATGAGCTCAAATATGAGGAAACAATTAATAATAACCTGACAGAAATAATCAACTGGCTTGATGACAACTGCTTGGTAGCTAATCTCAGCAAAACTAAATTGATGATGTTCCATCAGAGGAAAAACACTCCTGAAGTCAGAGTTAATTATAACAATCAACCAGTAACTGAAACACGTGTAACAAAATTTCTAGGTCTTAATATTGACAACCAACTTACGTGGAATGATCATACAATAGATCTTTGCGCAAGGCTCAGTAAGCACTCATATATGCTTTACAGACTTAGGGGCATTGTTAGCATGGATACACTTGTGATAGCTTATCATGCATATGTGGCATCCACACTTCGCTATGGGATCATTTTCTGGGGTAACTGTAGTCAGAAAGAATCAGTATTCAAGGCTCAGAAAAGAATAATTAGATCTATGTGTGGCCTTAAAACCACAGACAGCTGTAAGCCGTATTTTAAGAAATTCAAAATTTTAACTTTGCCATGTCTCTATATTTACGAAGTAGGTGTATTTGTAAAATCAAATCCAAAGCTCTTCTTGAAGGCATCAGAAGTACATCACTGCAGTCGGATACGTTCGCTACATAGGAACAGGCTATGCACTCAAACCTCAAAGACAGCCTTAATGAATAAAAGTGTTTTTTGCATGTCACCGCTTATCTACAATAAAATACCAAATTGTATTAGAGACCTAGACATAAAAATATTTAAGAAAAGATTATGTGAATTATTAATTGCTAAGTGCTATTACACAATAACCGACTTTTTTGACGACAGAACACTATAATAAATAACATTTCTAACATAATTAATATTATCTTGTATGTATTTGTATACCTACCTGACTAATTTAAATTTCAATGTACTTATAAAATATGTAATTAATTGATTTGTGTATTTGCATGCATTTTTGTTATTTAGCATGAGCCATTGAGCAATTCAATATGTTCGTATGCTTAATGAATAAGCAGTACATGGAATGTACCTACTGATAATTGTATTAGATCTGAATTTACCTGTGTACACGAATAAAAGATTTGAGTTTGAGTTTGAGTTTGAGTTTACACTTGGTAGCATAGAACCATAGAAGCTCTGGGTCATCCGGTAACTAAGGTCACTTCTTCGAGAACTGTTAAATCGCTGAATCCGAAGCGGTCCGTTAAGGTACCAGGGTAGCATAGAAACATAGCAGCTATGGGTCATCCGGTTACTTATCTAAGGTCGCTTCTTCGTTACACTTTCCCCTGCAAGTGTTAAGTCGCTGAAAGATCATTTTTTAAACCAATTTCCAATGACATTATATGTGGGTTGTAATAGGGTACTATTGATTAATATAGTACAATGTTACTTCAGCTAGGCCTAAGATAATGATATCCCATTCATGTTATACATAGGTGAAATTAACAAGCAATTAATATAAAGCTTTGAATGTGCCTTCATTTATATTAATTAATACCTCATTCAAATGTAACGGCTCTTTCGTAACTAAACTACAACAATAAACTTCAAATTATTTTTAAAATAACACACACTCTCAGCTAGTACTCCCTTGCCGGGTAGGCAGATGTTTATTGCTGCACCTACTTTTCGGCAATGTTGGGTTTCGGGTACTTTCATAATAAATTATGGAAAAAATATATATAAATAAATATCGAAACAGGTAGGTAAATGTATCAAAGTGTTTCTTAAACGGGCTATCATTCATTCCTAATGTATTGACCGAGTGCATATTTTATGATCAGTAATTTCGAAACGCGTAGACACATAAAACGCATTATTTCCGACTGCCACTAATCGACCGTTACCGCTAACCAACCTTTTTTCACACGAACGCCGTAATTTCAACGTCCGCTAGGCTGCTCGGCGGCCTTGCTGGTTACACAACCTCATTGCAATAGAAAAAACTATAAATAGCCGATTCACTGTCACTTTTGTTTCTCTCAATCTGGCCATCAACAAAATAGAATGTTTTAAGAAAAAAAAAAAGCGCGCGATGAGAATGGATTTGGCGCGAAAGCTGACTCTGACATTAAACGCCATTTTGTGTGACCGCCATCTTAGCCTGACCTTGCTCTAGAAAGGCACCGGTTCGGTTTTGCAATATGCCAGTGGGAAAATTCATTTAACGATTATTATTAAGATTCCATCCTTTATTTTGACATCTTGATTTGAGCAATCCATCATTTATTTTGACTAGTGTCTGTCTAATACTTCGGCAGACATGTAGAACTTCGAAGCCTTGAAATATGGACCGACATTATTGTAAGGTTCCCTTCATTGTCCAAGTATTGTTCTTTGGGTCATTGTCTGTGAACAAGCGACAGGTTTTTGCATCGAATTCCATAATTAACATACAAACGAATATGATTCTCAGGCGCTACGTAATAATATATGTAAACACTAAACATGTGCCATTAGTTGGCTAGATGGACATGGCATGGCGAGGGCCGACATTGATACTCATTCTGTACCTAAGGCTGTTGCTGGCATGTGTTTGGAATAATTTAAGGGCTGTATTGTTTCGTTACTTGTGGTGCATTATCCGGACTTTTAAATTTGATGTATTGTTCTGTGTTTATTTGAATTGCCATTGAAATGATTAAGATCGCTGGACATAATCGATATCGGAAAAGGTGTCACTTATACATATTTCTAGGAAATTTCTTGACTGTACCTTTTTGGGATGGGCCAGTGTTATACCTGTACATAAATATGTAATTGTAAATGTTTATATTGTTTGTTTGGTGGTTACAAAAACATCGAAAGCCAAACCCGCACGTAAGTGTTATATTAGTTACAGCACAATAATGTAATCGGAAAATTTGGTTTTTATTGATTATATTGACGGAAACGTATTGTATCAGCTCACAGTCACACCTATATATAGGTAGGTATATTATGTACGTTATCATTTTATTGTATAAGTTGTCGATCATTTCTATTATTCAATAAATCTAATTGAATTGCAATCCACTTAATTTATGTATCGGCGATTGTTGGACGAAAGTGGGCGTTTTCTTGCCTTCACTGCGGACTGCGGAGGTACCTAAGTACCTACAGAGTGTTTCAAAATGTGATTCAAAATATACACATGCGACTTGCGAAAGGTGGTTGGTTATGATTGGATGAGGAAAGCTAAAGATCGCATCCAGTGGCGTGCTTTGGGAGAGGCAGTACGATGATGATAGGCTGATGATGATGATGATGACCCTAATTATAATACATATTGTGAATGAATTATTAAGTAGGTAAATAGCAATTTTATTAAATACTTAAATTTAAAGGATTGTATATGTATTACATATCATAGGAAAACTTTTAAATTTATTATGGTGATGCTGAAGCAAATTAGTCTGGGTCGTATAAAAAATATTGATCTTATTTTACTACAGAGTACAGGAATAGATTCATACATATGTGTACTAGTTATATTAGACCTAAAATTAAATAAAAGTCACATCATTCTGTCACAGATAAGTAAGTTAAATTCACGGAATATTTTGACTTAAATCTCCACTAACCCATTATTCTTAATAGAAAGTAATGTTATTACTTAGTATCATTATCTGCATGTCGGGTTCCGTCGTATTAAAATGTCAGTTGTCATAGACACCGGATGTAGTAAGCTAAAGTTATTACCTACTTTCATTGTTTCTTTAGACTTGTTCAATAAAATGAGCAGAGCTACAGTTGCAGCTGTCGAATGGTAAGCGCCCACCTTTGGGCATCGTACGATTCGTACGCAACGGACGCATCGCATTCAATATCATTTGTATGGAAATTCACACATTTCATCGGCATTGCCTCTCTAAATCAATAATCAGATCAGTTAAAAATTATTTAAATTTGTTGTAACAGTTCAAATATAGAACGAAACAAAACAGTGCAAAGGTAACATGTCTCCAAACAGCCAGCATCCAGCTTACAACGTGCAACGTAAGATTACGTTGAAATTACGTTGCCGGCGAGCAACCAATGAAAACGAAAGTGGTTTTGCCAAGTACTGAGCGGAAGTAGGCCGCCACTATTAGCTTGTATAGCCAACCGATATCTGATCGAGTTATTGTTAATCTATTGTTGAAATGCTTGAAATACGTACTTACTATTACAACATTGTTGAATTTATAAGCGTTCGTAGTGATAAAGGTTTTAAACATAATAAGCACCTAGGTAAGTATCAAAAATCTCTTAAGACCAAGGAGATCAATAAAAAAATACTGGCAAAACGCTATTTTGACGATCTCAATTACCTATACCAATTTAAAACGTATGAAATT
This sequence comes from Plutella xylostella, assembly GCF_932276165.1. NCBI lineage: Eukaryota > Metazoa > Arthropoda > Insecta > Lepidoptera > Plutellidae > Plutella > Plutella xylostella. The sequence goes on along the minus strand of NC_064000.1, from coordinate 5,363,820 downwards.
CGTTTATTAATACTGTAAATTCGTATTGATTTTAAAGGTTTTTGAAATTTGAAAGCTCAATAACTGTTCAATTTTAATTTAATATTTCTTACCTAACACAGGGCTCATCCTATATTTTATGAACTATTTTTAGAGTGCCTAGTTACGTATAAGATAAATTCTAGCTAAAAATATGCTAAAGCAAAGGAATGTTCCCACATTAATTCCATTCAGAATAGGAAGTTTCCATTATATCCAAATAATGCAATAAAACAAAAATAACTATTCCAGCAATACATTACAGATATGCGAGTTTTTTGATAGGAAATAAAGTGACATTATAAATTTATTTTGCAACAAGTAATGTGTTTTAACACAGCCATATAAATTATGTCACAGATAGATTGGATCTATTAAAAACTTTATTCACACACTCATAAAAACAAACCACCGTAAACAATATGTAAATCTTATGACAAACGACAGACAAATTAAACAAATACATTATTTGTCCAAAAGAGATGAGAGTAGAATACCTATTTTAAAGTTACAGATTATATAGGAATCTTCTTCTTCTAGTGCCTCTCCACTACAGAAGGTTATGTTAACCTTAAAGTGGAGAGGCACTAGAAGAAGAAGATTCCTCTATAAAAAGCTACGAAAGTTTGTTTTAATTTTTTATTAAATAGAGAGATCAACAAAATAGGTACCGAAGTGAATAATATTTTTCATGAATTTTCCAAAGTCTTGGAACAAACATATTTTTTTTCAGAGATACCACCATTGTTTACCATCCCCTTTTGCTATGAGGCCGAACTACAGTCATGTAAACTATTTTTTATAGAAAAAGCTTATAAATCAAAAACTTTACTTATGTATATTTCTCTTTACAATACCCAATGTTCAACATATCGTTTTAAACTCACATCAGAACCAGTTCTGGTTAACTATCGAAACACTTTTGATTTCAAGAGCACTCCGCTATTTGAGTGTTGTAATGGGTTTAGTAAACCGCCTGAGATGTTGGCCCACTTCGGCTTGGGGTGTGCCTTAAACACAGTGCGGAAACCCTTAAATTTAATTTTTTTACGAAGGAAACATAATACATTAGATATTCATATACAGGATGTTGCAAAAAGGGTATACTAAGCCGAAAGAGGGTGATCCAGGAGGTCATTTTGAACAACTTTTGTTCTACGAGTTTTGAAAATTCGCGAAATAATCTCGTTCTCCAAATAGTAAAAAGTCACGTGACTAACAAAGTTTCTATTTTTATGAATTTGTAAACAATTGCGAACACAACATATTACTCATCCCCAGTACGTAATGTTTAATTAAAAAGGCACAACTCAGATTCATATCACTGATACCTAATTATTCCATCATAGATACCACTAAACAATTAAATATACCTACTGACTGAAGGAAAACTGACAGCTAAAAAACGCTTTCGCTTAAAAAGCGCGGCAAACGCAGATGACGCAATCAGTCTCGCTCATTGTCAACTGCCTACTCTGTACGCTGTCGGAAGCGGGAAGCGCGTTATGTCACAGAGTAGCGTCGGTTGCGTGACGCCACCGCATTGTCGCCACAGGATATAAACTCAGATGATAGTTTGACAGTGACAGGAGCCTTTCCATTTTAAAAATATAAAGAAAAAATGTTACGTTGTTTTTTTGCAAAGGCGTTGGAGTTGATTTTTTTTCACTTATTTTAGAAAATTAGTACCACATACAAGTTGTTCGTTGTTCAGTATGCCCTCCTGTGTCACCCCCTTCTTGGGTCCTTTAACTTCACTTTATATTTTTTGGTGTTTATGTATAAAACAGCTAGAATAAAGTTATTCTGGATGAACCCGCGAGTCATTTCAGCTATGTATACCAATTTAGCAACTTCCTGAATATTTTGTCTTGAACATCTTGAACTAAACCTCCATTTTGATAGATTACTAATAAAATTCCACCATGTGTAAGATTTTTAAACAGCAAACAATAATTCATAGATTTCATCACATCGCTTAGAATAATAATTAATTAATTCCACGGTAAAGCATTTAAAATTATAGTAATTATGTACACTGACTGACTAGTCCTTTGTTTTTACTGTGGCTGATTGAATTGAATATAACAAGGAAATTAACATCTTATATTATAAAATTTGATGTCTCTCTTTAATAAGTACTTTATACTTATTTATTTTGTTACAATTATTTAAGCAATATGTATAAACTAGACAAACAAACCTGGCTACAAAATACTCTCTTAACTTTCAGAATGTTTATGACACGCTAACATTAAGTACCTATGTTTAGATCTATAAGTTGTAGCGATATAAAGCATTAAAAATAAAGTGAATGGGTTCATCAATGAAATAACATACATACATAAAAACCAACTTTAGTCTATTGAAAAAAATATAAAACTTTTCGGAAAATTTTGCGCACCGACACAAAACCTCATCATTTTCCGCTCGACCGTATAAAGGGCACTATTACACGGCCAAATTAAATCTGTCACACATTACGTTCAAATGAATTCAAATGCAACACGCCTGCCCTTTACCCAGTAACACCATTAGACCATCGCACAAAAAATACCTAAACAAACCCAATCTATCATTGTTTGATTGTATACCTAGCTAGAAAGACATAAAGGTTACAACTGTGTAATGCGAAGATGGCAGTTACGGCGGTTTTGATTTAGAAACTTGACATTGGTTTGGTTGCGATTGGCAAGACAGTCGTGTGTCGAATCTTAATTCAAATATTGTTTTTACTCGGTTCAGCACCGTTCCGGTCATAGTTGTTAATTAAAGTTATTTAAAAAAATAATTAACTCATGGGTTGCATGTAAGGTGCGTCCGTGTGTGAAGTATCACTCGCTCCTGATACATATACCTACTCAGTCAGTGTATACGCAGTAAGTAGTATACCGTTACAAATGAAACGTCGGGTAATTTTGAATGCATCATCATTCAAAATTAGCCTGATCAAATATATTCGAAAAATATATATAAAAGTATCGAGATAGACAACGTAGTGAACTAAAACGATAATCCGTCTGTATGTAAAAACAATCAGTAGGTAACTGGTAACTTTACTGCAAGTAAAATAAGAAGTAAACTAATTAAACAACTAATTTAATTTTTAAGATAAGATTGTTAAAGTTAATTAGATCGATATTGGATATTATGTATACTGAAAACCGTTTTAAAGGTCAGTGTCAAGCAAACAAAGGTTAACAAAAGAAATCTAATGACAATATAACGACATTTGATTTAAGGAAGTAGACAGGAAGTGCACCTTTTTATCATTTTATAGTATTTTTCATACCATTGCATACTGATTGAGTGAATGTTGATGTTATACCGTGTAAAGACAACCACCTATCGGTATCACATATTGGACCAAACGAATTTTCATAAATGTATGGAGAAATAACGTCGGCAATGCCGATGAAGTGGACGCACTTGAGTGAATTTCTATATAAAAAATACTGAATGCGATGCGCGTCTTGCACTTGCTTTAGGTCGGTATGCATAAAAAAATCTTAAACTCTTCGTACAAAACAAGCAACACAAACAAACACTCACACCTTGTACTAAAGTACTAATGTACTCCCTTGCGGGATAGGCAGAGGTGCATTGCTGCACCCACTTTTCGCCAATGTTATGTTAGTCCCAATGTAATAGGGGGCGGGCCTATTGCCATTTTAAGGGCACATCCAAGACCCGAGAACAAATATCTCTCTTCGTAATAAACTTAAAATCGATGGCAATTCGCAAATATGTACTAAAAGTAAAAGTATTGATCTATACCTAACCATGGACTAAAAAAGTTTTTTTAAATAGGGCTAGCCATTTCCTCTTGGAAACTGTAAGCGACCCCATTCAAACAGGCTTGGCCAGTTTTCCTCGCCAACCTCACTGTAATTAATAGATAGGTTTCAGAAAGGATATTTATAGACTTTACTTTTCTAGTATGCAAGCTAAGCTCTGCTTTGTGATAAGAAAATAAATATGTAGAGTAAGGGGCTTTTCACAAATTCCTTAAGTCACCCCTAACTATTCTCCATACTAAGAGGTTACTAATTTATTTTCGGCAAAGCTTAAAATATAGTGAATTTTCCTAAGTTTTTTGCGACTATACTAAACCTATAATCTATATACTCGTACTTCCCTCAAGCTAAGTGTATCATCGGGTAGTTACAGTAAGGGGCAGGCAACCTGACCCCTCTCAGAAGCATTATTACTATGAGAGGGTGGTCAGGTTTCTCTGCACATGATCGTACATTGCACGACGGGTCTTTGTCTCTTCCCGTGCACATGATTCTTTGAACAAATATTGACGCAGCTCTTTACATCACTTACACAGGACCAGTGTAAGCTGAGCCCTCGTTGTTAGGGGTTGACTGGTGGAAAATGCTTTCTGCGCTTAGCAAACTTGTTTATACCTATGATTATTAACATAAGTTTATAAGCAAACTGAATTAAATAAAAAAAAATTATCGGCTGAAACTGTCATACAAAAGAATTCAACGCGTTGCCCGCACCGAAGTCATTTTTTTTAATTCAATTGCCATTCTATAATTGACATCTAAAAAAAATTGCAGAGTTCAGGCCCTGGTTATACATATATACGCTCAGCTTCATAATTATCTACCTATACACCTTTTTACCTTGTCAAACTCAAAACCCTTCTACATATATTATTCATCAAAGGCATTCTATATATTTTTTTTAGACCGATTATAGTTAGTTTTTATAAGTAGTTGTACTTTGTCAAACTAACCAAAGGGCTAGTGATTTAATAACTGAATACCTAGGTAGTTTGCAAATTTGACAAGGTGCACAAGTGTATTGCAAAACCACTTATGATGCTGACTGTACCAAAGTGTATAGCTTTTATGGACCTGACCGTACTTGAGTAACGTCCTCGACACTAAGTTTATTTATATAACATAAACTGAATTATCATAAGTATAGTGTAAACTTTACAACTGTACCTACAAACGCGCGGAGCAAAGACTTTTGAAGTAACTTCACAACTTAATAAACCGCATATAGGTTAGTGCCGAGCTTTTAGCTTTCATAAAGAATATGAAACACATAATTTCCTTCTTTCATATTCATAACACAATAGGTACATACACCAATAGAAAAAAAAATGTTAGGGTATCGATACAGACAAAACCTAAGCTGTCATAGTAAAATACACAAACACCATCACACCCTCTAGTACGGGTTTTGCAATTTAAGAAAACGAAAAAAGTTTCGATTTTCTTCTGCATACAATATCTGTCAAAAGTTTCATGATAGTTTCCTTTAGAGGCGCCACTTAGTATGCGTGAAAACATAAACTTTTATAGTTTTTGTCAAACTGTACTAGACGTGCTGTGCTTAGTTTCCCTAATCCACGATCAAGAGGGCTTCCCACGCTACATTTACTAGTTTTTCATCTCCTTTCGCGAACCAACAAATAATTATAATCTACCTTTAGCTTAATAAGCAATAATACGATATTCATCTGGGCAACAAATCTGAAAGCTAGTAAGCACTAGGTACTGCGTAGAACCTAGTTAATTGATGCAATCGAAAGTGGTCTCTTGGACAGGATGCTCGGGTAGATCGTCAAATTATAGAAATTGTATGTACTATTATTACTTTTTTATGATTTACAGTGTAACTATACTATACCCTATCCTATATCCCACCTGTCACAAACTAGTTTTGACAATGATTTTCACATTTAAAATGTATTGAATTTGACACTAATTACTTTGTAAATGTTATTTCATTTTGATTTCGCGATAAGGCCCCAGGTCTTACAAGTTACTTGTGATAATATTGTTTCGTCATCTTTCATAAATCGCAATCTACAAAATAAATATAGAGTAGACAATACCTAAACACATTTTCGCCATTTAGCAAACTTTTACCAATTTCACAAATATTACGAAAAACTCGTAAAAACAATACGAAAACCTTGCATGTCTACCAATATTCATAGCACGCGTGTACTAGGATACCAGAAGTGATGTGAAAGTCACATTAGATTCTAGTCACCGTGAGCCTTGAGAGCCGATCTTGAACTGGTTTACTCGCTTTGCTCATTCATTAGGGCACTTGAAGCTTACTGGTAAATTTTACACCTCCCGTCCTACGTCCTTACTATGTGCGCTTTAAGAGTTAAATTGGAACTAAAACTGTACATTATGTGTCGACTAACATTTATCTGTACGTAGTTTAGGTAATTTTACATAAATTTAATTGTGATTCGTGTTACAACAATTGCCATTGGCATTCCAATTGACGAGTGTCTTTTGTAATAGAAAAACACCTTACTTTTTACTGGAGATACCTTGAGAGAGTAAAAATATAGGTGGATATACGGACATACTTAATAAATAAAACAATTTAATCGTGCACAGAGTAAAATTTCTTCAGGAACTTTCACAGTATCTGCCTACCCTTCTGGGAGACTAGCCTGAGTATTTAATAATAAACTTCGGAATGCACAGTTTATTTTTCTTACGCTTATTATAAGTGGTCGTAAATACCTAATGTAATACGCCTCATATGTTATAGTCATAATTTGTGAAGAGCGCGCTAGTCTTTCGCTAAGCCTATCACATTTTATACTTGCGAGCATTCAATAATAATGGGTTCAATAAATCATGCATACGCTTTAGTGCATAAAAAATACATGTTACAGTTGAATAAAGTATGTAGGCTATATATTACACAGGTTTAGCTCCAATTTCTCCATAGTCGGTTAGATCGTAACCAGGGAAAGGTTGATCAATTATACGTCATCTCCATATAAAATTCTTGACAGATGTGTCAAAAGTCAAGCAATAATCCCTGGTTATGCTCTAACCCATTATGGAGAAATTGGCACTTAGGTTTTTAATTGTATGTTAGTATTGTAGTCTTGTCTTGACAAAAGTATTTAACTAGCAAAGTATCTTATAAGTATTTGTAAACTCAGTTGAAATCACCATGCCTTGGCATCATATACTTGAATGAATCAATATAACGACGATCAATTTACCAATCATGACAGTTCTTAAAACTTACATTGGCGCCGTTTTGGCCACCTTTGTTCATAACGTAATCTTATGTAAGTGACAACTTGCAAAACTATTAAAAAGATGGCTAAAACAGCCTAAGCACTACCACATAAGGTTCTAATCAGATTTCGCAGGCTCGCTACCGTAAACTCACATATTAGTGGTAATTTGTAACTATTTCTTTTTACCTATTTGGTCAGTGAGACCACAAGATTCCATTTCAAAGATAAACTACTTAACTACTCACAAATCACACTTTCTATGGCTTCTCACTATCTGCAGTTATAGTAATAGTACAGAAGTAGATTGTTTAGTCGCGCAAAAATAAAATGAAGAAAAAAACAAGTTTTAAGTTTTCATGAAATTAAAAGTTCAAGATTTTGTATACAGGAAAAAGGTACGCGTGTCTATTCGGTATCCATAAATCAAATCCAAGTATTATCCGAAAACCCTCAAGGGAAAAAGAGGGGTGTTTTAATTTTAACGTATCTATGTATCTGACAGTGGTAGAGTTGCTCCAAACGGCTGAACTGATTCCTGTTTTGTTTTTAGGATGATGGGTATAATGTTACCTCGAATGTTCTTAGCCATATTTTATCAAAATCGGCTTAGCCATTCAAAGGTTATGCGAGTTTTAGTGTTGAATATCAGAGACTTTTTACATTGGTTAGGTTATAATAAAGAATGTTCTTCTCAAAGCTAGCATAAGTAAGTAGGTGCATCGACCCCACCAACTTGGCTGGCGTACTATGCAGAGTGTCATAACTCATAAATGCTCATAAATAATGATGATGAATATGACTAGCCTACATCTGTCAGTTTAAATAGTATGACACGCGCTGGTTCGTCACAGTCATAGGCCCAGTTTTACACTTGAATAAATCTACTTAAACATGAACTTAAGACCTACTCAACGATAATTTAGCCAACCACATTTATTACTGCATTACGCTGCATTTCTTACTCAAACTCTAATATCTTGAAGTTTTCAAATATGAAACTGACAGTTAATTTACTCACAAGATTCAAACTGTATGTATCACAACAACATGGTTTAGGAATAAGAACTGTGGTAAACATCTGTTTCACATTGTGTCTACTTTTAGCAATAAGCCCGCTATTTATACGACGTGAAATTGTTACTAAACACTCGATGCTCAAAATGGTTCTCAAATGTCCAAACATATTTTTTGAAAAGCTCCGTGTATCAGGAGAAGAAATTGTAAGACACTTCACGAGCGTCTTTTCAGCTTATATTTATGCATGTAATTGTTTTAACTTCCTTAACTGAAGTGAACGAGACTATGTATATAGATAGATAGATAGATAGAATATTCTTTATTTGTACACACACACATAAAAGAAACTTACATAACTTAAATACTATAAACTATGTACAAAAATGGCGGTCTTATCGCTTAAAGCGATTTTTTCAAGACAACCTTAGGGTGGAAGGATATTTTAATCATTCGAGTAATTGAATAATTGAATTAGTGAATTAAAGTATTTTTCAACAAAATTTTAATTTCTATCACTGTATTCGTTAACCAATATGCCATATCAGACAAATTATTTCAGCAACAGGATTTAGGCTATACGTTCACTATAATAGACTAAACTCCACATCGGATTGACTAACTAAAACAGCTTTTATATGTGTGACCTGTGTATGTGTTGTGTTAAGTAAATAAATAACTTATCTATCTATCTATCTATCTTTACTAAGCAATCGTACACAATATGTTTACGTAACAGTGACATTCAATATCGGAAATTGGCATGTAAGTAGCACATGTGTGCGTATGATATTTCAATATCATTAGCGGAAAGTAAGTCATGAACACAGCTGTTCGGTTTTATTAGTGTAATTGAAGCTAATTATCATTAGCGGATACTAAGACTTTGTTGATTAATTAACAATACGTTATAGTCAAAACGTCTGCTTATTTCGGGACTTGAAATAGGTATTTTGGAAACATAAGTATAGTAAGCTCCTAAAGGGGGTGACAGGCTGAAGAAACTTTGGTCCCTTTCGACTTAATATACTTGCTGTCAGTTTCACAGCTGAGAACATCAAGATAAATAAAATTTGAGCATGGAATGCAGCACTGTGATTGGCTCAATTATCATTAAGTACCTACATCTTAAGTTCTATTAAACTGAGCCTTACCCGTTTATTAACACTCTGTATATTCCATTACGCATAGCTAGTTATATATGAACATATATTTGCACACGGACTATTAAATCCGATTTCCTCAAGTCTTTTATTCTTATATTGTGTCGTAAAGTATAAATAAACAAGCAAGAATGAGTAACTTTATGACATGGAGCGCAATGCAATCATTTTAAACAGAAATAGTTACCTACTTAGCAAACAAGGAACTGAGGATTGGGGAAAAACGTGTCATATTTTGAAGAATAAGGCAACAAGGCATATACAGGGTGTTGCAAAAAGGGTATACTAAGCCAAAACCTACATGTGCAGCATGGTATATCTAAGCCCGAAAATGAAATCAGAATTTCAAAATTCGCGAAAAAAATATATACATTTTCCATAGAAACCATGGTGGTCACGTGACTTTTTACTATGAAGAATGAATTTTTTTTTCGCGAATTTTGAAATTCTGTTTTCTGTTTGCTACACCCTGTATGCATTTATTGGTGCCTAATTATAGGTCTATTCGTGGGAAAACACTAGAGATGTGTTTTGCGGTTGGCCAGGTGTGAAACCGGAAGGTCGCTCGTGACCTTTTCATCTTTAGGCCGGTTTTTCTCTGACGACCGCAGCCTGACTCAATCTTTTTACTAGTAACATGACATAATTATACGTAGAATATCTACTAAATAGCGGTGACTATAAATTTTCTATGAAGAAACAAATTTCATTTTAAAAGTCGATACTTTTAAAATGGGAAAATTACACAAAAGTTGTCCAGAATAACCCCCTGACATCACCTTGCTTTTGCATGATACCCTGTTTTTTTTCTATTAAAATCTGGACCTGGAGATAACGATAAAATGAGAGATTGTTCCAGTGACATAGCGCCAAATAACTAAAATGTTTCAAACACTGGGGGGGGTGTATTATGAAAGTTATCATGGTCAGTGGGATTTCGATTGTATTATAATGATCCTATTATGCAAAGTAATACTTCAATCGTATTCCCTTGAGTAAATAAATTTCGGTTTGTAATTCTTTAACGATACAAAGTGAATGCAATCGTAACTTATTAGTAACGAGCAATAATTAATCTATCCTTCACAATAATTACAAGCTAACCTACTATTTGTAAGAAATCTGTATTTGTACCGTTAGGAGCGAAACTATAGAATAATCATTAGAATTGGCACCTTTTTTGATTTGGGTAAAAATGAACAATTCGTAATATTTATAAATATAACCCAATATCATTTGGATGTAAGAAATTAAAGCAAATTAAGTATACATTTTTCTTCACTACGGTGAGAAACCCTATTCCAGCTCTGCTGTTTTTCACCGACACGCTAAAAATCAGCAGAAATACCTACAAATCTTAACAAAATTAAAAAAAATATTACTTAAATTATTTTTCATACCATACCTTAGCACTAACCGAACTGTACATTAGTTTACGAAATGCGCCACTAATTCTATATGAATATTCAAGTGCACGGCACACACGAACACACACGCACAGTTACTGCTGTACCTATGTCATAATAGTGCATTTAGACGATGGCCCAGGCTAAGTGTCTATTTCTCCATAGTCGGTTAGAGCATAACCAGGTACTCGTAGGTATTAGTGGTTGACTTTTGACACATCTGTCAAGAATTTTATATGGATATGACGTATAATTGATAACCAATCCCTGGTCGGTTAGATAACCGACTATGGAGAAATTGGCACTAAACCTACCACCCAGGCGACTTTACTTTACTACTTAGTCATATTTTAACAAAAATGCTAAGCCGTTCAAATGTTATGCGACTTTTAGTATTGAATTTGGGGGGGTTTTAACGTGTTTATTTGATTGTGTCCGGTTTTCATTATCATGATATCAATAGCCAAAGACACCGAAAATTATATAGACAAGTAGCCACACCTAGAATTTTTAATTGATTGCGAATAAAATGGGCCTTGAACTTTGACCTTTGCTGTACAATTCCATTTCCTGGCTTGCTCTCCACGCCCTCGCTATAAGGTTGAGAGAAAGGAACTAGTGACATTTGACATTCGTTTTGACAGCTCCGACAAGTATCGATCGGTCGGAGGAATCTATTATTTCGATTACGATGGGTAGGTATTTTATTTTATATTAAGTGCCAATTTCTTAGTCGGTTGACTTTTGACACATCTGTCAAGAATTTTATATGGAGATGACGTATAATTGATGAACCGATCCCGGTTAGACAACCGACTATGGAGAAATTGGCACTAAAACACATGACACTGATTAAGAAGATGTGAAATACTTAAATACATTCAAGTAATGAACAGAAAAGACTAAATAACCCTCTATACTGACTCACAGTACACGGGAGGGTTACTCTATACTGACGAAAAAATTAAAGAACAATAGGCTGGCGTGCAATAGGCCCGTTTTAGCAGGCCTAGCACGGGGCGCAAGACGCGCACGTCAAGACGTAAGATTTTCGTCGCACTCGCTCTCAAACCCATGAGATTAGATCGTGGCTCGCGCAGCAGCTCCGCTAGAAACCCCCTTATTCATAGAAAACTTAAAGGACGTTTCAGAGAGGGAAAAAGCAGTTCAATAGCTAAAACATCCTCTAACTTTTCAATGAATAAGGGGGATAGTTCATGGAGTCCCAGAGACAAAAAATCTATAACAATGCAATGTTCTATGGCGTAGGCGGCTGTAACAGTGCCCTGGCCTATCCTCTTTCTGACGAGGCCAGGCTACTGTACAGACTAGCTCGCTTTGGCATGAAATCTAGAAGATAAGTGATTACTGATTATATAAATACACAAATAGTTTATACTATTTACCTGACATGTTAACATTTACCTTTAGTTACATATTAACAAAATGTTTGTAACATAACTTTATTTTGTTCCTACGAGGGCTACATCGTCAATGTCCAATGTCCTCTATAAATAAATAAGCTTAAAAAAAGGGGGATAGTTTCACGTCATATAGAGTGCCCCCCAGATCTACGAAGGAAAGTGACGTCCTTGATGCTGCCCTTTCGGGAGACTTAACATTTTACAACTCATCAATCGTTGTGTAACAGCACTTAGCTCGACCGGTCATCTGCTGGCCTACACTCGAGCCCTCCCTACACGGCGCAAGTAGCGAGCCAGTAGCAAGTCCAGTGAACAGTACAGTTGTATATTTGGCTGTATAGAGTTCAATTAAGATTTACTAAGTGCTGATGCTGATACTTGCTATTACAGTAAATGAAAGCACAGTGAAATCCCAAACGGTGATACATCTAGCACAAGTCTAAATGTAGATAGGTACAGTGAACATTATGGGGATTGTTTGGTTACCCATATACTTCAAGAAATAAAGATGAAATAATGATGGCACGAGCATGCATCCGTTGACAAAGTTATTAAGCTGAAATGCACAAAAAAATGTCATATAAAATTCTTTTTTAATTTAATTTATTTGTTTTAGCGTTTCGAATATATTTTTTAAATGTTTATCTATTTACGAGCATAAATGACATGCCATATGCATTAGTCGTACATAATATATTTGGCTAACTTAACGGTATGGATATTTTTGCTATGAATGTGTTCCTACTTTCAAGGCACACGCCAGTAACTTGCACCGTATATATGTAGGAATGGAACATTATCATTTATTATTATTTGGATGAACAGAGTGTGTGAAGAAAGAAAGAAAGTATCGATAATGGACAACATTTCAAAAAACTAAAGCTGCTATAAATCGAAAACCATTTCGAGATTTAGCTCTAAAGGACACAAAAAAAATGTTTTTGTATTTTTTGGATGTATCATTTTCGAGAAAATCATAAAATAGTAAAAAAGTGCTGATGACGTCATGCATCAGGTGCGATGCATTTTGATGATCAAAGCCCATAGATTTAAAAACAAAGTAACTGTCACTTTCATTTTTGATTGAATTTGACGTTTTATCGTGACGTTGTTGTTTATTTGGGTCATTTTCATTAATTCTGTTCTGACACTTTCTGATTATTTTTTTATTTATTATTAACAGATGACCTCTATATAATATGTCCCAGACCATGCCACCGCCTACACAGCTGAAAAAATGCTTCTGCTTATTTTTTTACATGATAAGTACCTACTTTCCATCATCAGAAATATCAATGTCATTTGAAAATGACCCATTTGTTGGTTGGCATGTAAACAAAGTTTAAATGTCACTTGTCAGTGTCATTTATGTTTTTTTTCGAGACTCAGGCAATAGACAAAAATAAAAATTGTGCCTAATATGTGACTTCACTTCCGGTTTTAAAATAATTAACTTTAAAGTTAAAAATAACATGCAAAAATTAATGTATATACAAAATAAAAAAATACGGGTTCACTAATTTTCTATAATCTTTCCGAATAGCTAATAAAAATATAGGGTAAAGAAAATGAAATGTTGTCCATTGTCTATGAAAGGAAGTTGGACTCGACTCGATGAATGGAAGATTAGCAAAAATGTAGTTGTGCTCAAATATAAATTGTTTTAAAGGATGTAATACTAAAATAAACGTGATTCAGTGTTTAAATAGTTTTGGTTTTCTTTTCCACCGCCTGGTCCCACAATTTTGGGGGCTCGTCCGGGATCGAGCGTGGAAATGAGAAAAAAACGTCGCGTGATGAGCACACAGGACGACGGCCATTAAAGACGAAGACAAAATTACGACGAAATAAAGTTGAAAAAGTGATTGGTGACAAAGTTGGTCGCTAGTCACTAAATATTTGAAGACGAAGACGAAAAATGACGACGCAAACAAGAAACGACGGAAGAAGTAACGCGATGCTTGGTAGCATGGTGTCCAACGACAAATTCTGCGGAATTACAAAATTCAGTGGAGAAGATAAGACATATTCTTCGGCGAAGTGGGCCGCCGATATTGAAGATAATGCCAAGATATTCGGATGGAGTGCCCGGCAGAAACTCATTGTCGCTCGACAGTCGCTCGTTGGTACGGCTCAGTTGTGGCTGAGATCGGAGGAGACGCACAAAACATTTGAAGAACTAAATGCCGCCTTACAAAACGAATTTCCTGATGCATTAAATAGCAAGGAAATGCACGAGCAATACAAGCATAGATACCCAGAAGAAGAAAATGACAGCCATAGACACGAATCATGCGAAGAAGAACTGAGTGACAGCCAAGAAATGACAATGTCAAACAGCAACTATCAAGAAGTTGTAAACAAACAAGGTTTACAGAATGAAAAGGAGGAAAAGATAGATATTTGTGAAAAATCTGTAAATATGTTGATAGATAACGGAAATGACGTTAACCTTATTGTAGACGATGTATATATTGTAAAAAGCGATGATGAAATGAAGACAATGAGAGATGAACCAATCGATATGAAGGTTAATCTCAAAGATTATATCCCTGAAGCACAGTGGCCAACGCGTATATCATCGATGGAAGAGAAGTTAGTGGAGGAAGAAGTAGCAGAATGGTTGAGAGAAGGTATAATTCAAGGAAGTTACTCAGAAGATTCTAATCCTCTGGTGCCGGTGACAAGGAGAAAGACAAGGAAGGTGAAAAAGTTTAGAAATCAAGTAGTACCGAGGCGAAGAAGGATAAGAAGGCGAGTGACAAACGAGAGAAGAAAAATAAGAAGAGAATCGATACACGAGATTAAAAAGATGAAAGGAAAGAAGGAAAAGAAGATGAAAAGAAATAAGACAAGAAAGAAGAAAAGAAAGGAAGTGATATTCGGAGAAAGAAAGATAAAAGTGATGAACGAATGATGACGAATGTGTGTGTTTTAAGTTGTAATGCCGTATTTGTTTATTATTATTAGTTAAGGTGTAATGCCGTATTTGTTTATGTTTATTAGTTAAGGGGTTAATCATTTAAGTTGTTTTAAATGCACATGCTGAGGGCAGCATGTAAGCAGGATGGCCGAGTTGTAGGAATGGAACATTATCATTTATTATTATTTGGATGAACAGAGTGTGTGAAGAAAGAAAGAAAGTATCGATAATTGTCTATGAAAGGAAGTTGGACTCGATGAATGGAAGATTAGCAAAAATGTAGTTGTGCTCAAATATAAATTGTTTTAAAGGATGTAATACTAAAATAAACGTGATTCAGTGTTTAAATAGTTTTGGTTTTCTTTTCCACCGCCTGGTCCCACATATATCACTAGCCATTTATATTAAAGTACATGTAGATAAGTAATGGTTTATAGGATACTGCTGGGGACATTTTAGAGCACAATTAAAAGTTATTTTACCATTAAATCAAATAGGTTGGATTATTTTCGACCTCGTAAAATTAAATTTATTACTGAACGGATTTGAATGAAATTGGGTATACATACGGTCTAGACCCTGGGAAAGAACATAGGCTACTTTTTATCCCGGGATTCCCACGGGAAAACTTTTTAAGGCGAAGCGAAGCGCGCGGGAACAGCTATAAGTTTATATTTTGTGCACCTTTATTGTATGTTAAATTAAGGAAAATTTGTTATTGGCCTTACCATTTAACTCATTTATCTTGTAACTTCATATGTAACGCTGTTAATTTTCTAAAAATAAATAAAATAAATCCAATATTGTCCCGTATTTCAACGTGGCAGGTAAACGCTTAGTAATAAAAACTGGCGTTAAGTTTAAAAGATTTGCGAAATGTCGGCGGGTAACACATATTTCCCGCGATTAAGAATGTGTAACAGTATTAAATATTTCGCACTATCCGGCTCAAACGCGAGTTTTAAAACAAACAGGTTTTTTATCATACTCGTGTTTATAAATTTCACGAAAGGTTGTGGTTGTGGCTTAAGGCGATATATAACCAGGAAATAGCGCCAAAATAAAAATAAAATCTTTGCTTTCATTTGAAAGCGTTTTTCCCAAAACTGAAAAAGCCAACCCTTTGTTATTTATTTTTTTTAAGTAGCCTTTGTCATACTAATTCCAATTTATAGCAACCACTGCAATACTCAGCAGTACATACATATAATGTAGAAGTTGGCGAAAATGCCGCCAGAAAAGTTTCTAGCGTAGATTAACTCCTACATTGCAGGCACCAAGAATTAGGAGCTAAGTTCTAAAAATTCAAATCTCCATGACAAGGGGAATGGCATTAGTAGTTTTTGGGAAAACACTTTCAAACGGTAACGGTAGAATAGAATAGAATAGAATACTTTATTTGCGTAAAACATGGTATTACATGGTATGTTAGCGAGCCGTGCTAATTCTAATTATTTGCTGAGTATAGAACATTTTGATTACAACTGGATAGATTCTGGTCTAATCTTTCGCAACGGTGGGCTTCGATTGAAACACTAGACTCAAAGTACAAGTGGTTGAGAAACAATTAAGAAGACACTATTACTAAACTACCTATATGTATATTTTACAAATAAAAAATAATGGGTTATGGATTTACATCGCCTTAAAAAGAAAATTAATTGGTTACTTTGGTTCGACTATCTATGTGGTGATAATGTAAATTCGTTTGCTTACACTTGCTAAAAGGTTTTTCGTGATCATTATTATAATTGAGATAAGAATTGTTTTTTACAATTAATCAATTTAACATAAAATTATGATCGTGTTCGCGCCCCAAGCAACATTTTTGAGATTTTGGTGTTACTATACGTACTTGATTACTGCACCATCCTAACACAAAAAAAATATTCGTATAATTATAATTTAGTGTACAATAAGTACCCTACACTGTGTACAATCAAGTCAGTTCGTTAGTCAGCGACTGGTCGAGTCGGGGTCTACTCTACCTTGACAAAAACAAACAAACGAACGCTGTTATGCAATTATTGACGTTAGCACAGCGAGATAGAATTGGTCGCTCTGAAAATTCGTTTTTCATAAGCTAAAGTGACCCACGGTTGTTATGAAATGTAAGTGCAAGGCGTAGACGCGTGGCGAAATTGTATTTAAATCAACACCTCCAAAGCTGTATACTGTCTAGAATCTAGACTCTAGATATTCTGCGGATCAGAGAGAGAATTTTGACTCTATATTGGTACCACGTAGGAATTATTTATATTGCACTTGTTTTTGTCTGTAAGGAAATGTTCTTAATAGCTTTATGAAACCATTTCTCATAATTTTAGGACTTGATCTCCGTACTAACATTTTACACACTACTTAATTAAGCACATGTATAAATTTTGTCATTTAGTAATCTGTGATTGTGTGTTGTAAAAGTTTGTGATATCAACCCAACCTAGCACAAAGGCCTATCCCAGTAGATATACCTAAATTGCATTAGTAATTGTTGATGGCATTTAATGATAGCATCATATTAATGGAGTAGGTTTAATGTCAGATATAAGATATATGATGTAATAAATAAAATAGCTCCACATGTGCCAGTATGTCTAGCTAGATTGTCTATGTTATTTTTAAACTTATAGCTAAAGAATGAGCACCAATTGACGACCGAATGGCGTAGTGGTTAGTGACCCTGACTACTGAGCCGAAGGTCCCGGGTTCGATTCCCGGCTGGGGCAGATATTTGTTTAAAGACAGATAGGTATTTGTACTCAGGTCTTGGGTGTTGATATTTATATTTAGTACCTATCTATCTATCTATGTATTTGTGTAGATATATCAGCTGTCCGACACCCATAACACAGGTTCTGCCTAGCTTGGGGTCGGATGGCCGTGTGTGAGATGTCCCCACATATTTATTATTTATTATTATTTAATTAAAATATTAAGTAGGTACTTATAAGAATAGAGGTTCGCTTTTCCGTACTTCAATAAATAATCCAGCATAATACATAGCTTTAACATTATGCAAGTAATACTTATCTTTGAGTACAAGTAAATCAGCTTATTTATATCTGCAGTCAGACATAAAATATATTTTGAATAACCGTTGGATGTTTGGGTTGCGAATATAGAAAGTATTTCCTTGCAAGGGTATTCTATAAAACCGTATTGCTCAACACAGCTGTGTCATACGAACAAGATTTTACTTATTTTACCCATTACATAAGGGATCGGACAGTCATATATTTTTCTTGCTAACCATATTTTTATGCCAAGTGTGAAATGATGACACGATCATGATACAAAAACTTTTGGATTTTTTCGGTATCTTTGAACAAATGGTTTTACATTTAATACACTCACGGGCAATGTAAAAGTTCTATTGAGAAAATCACCAAATTACTTATAAACTAAAAAAACTAACTAAATGACACCTTCTGCAATATTTAAGTAGGTACATTTAACGGCGCATCAGAATATCACCAACTAAAAACGTAACTATTTTGTTCACATTTCCATTTAAAAGTAAAAAAAAATTACGCCATTTCGTGTCTGCATTTTGAAAGTGGAACTGTTTCTTTGCACGTGAAAGTATTTAGGATATTCGTGAGCAATTTTATCTTGTATCCCTGTAGGCGCCAAAATAGACCTATTCTTATTTATTCATAGGCCATGAAAAGAGGTTTCAAATGTTTCATTGTACTTAATCTTAAAATAATTATAATCATTTACATGTTCCATCTTTGCGAATAATGACGCGGTCACCGGTAGTAGGCAGACGATTGAATATGTTTTTTTTTGTCTGCAACATTTCCTGTCGTCACAAGATTTATATGCCTGTCTCATTAATTTGTAGTGGCTTGAATAAATAAACATTCATCAACTAAGAAAATAATGCATATTCATATTTTTATCTCAGCATCTTCACATAAAATTGATTATTTTACTGATTGCAAAAGGCGAATTTATTAAAATGTGGAGAACACGAAAGATTAGTGACAAATGATAACAATCAGAGATTGCGGCTACGTTAACAAATTCAAGCTAATTAACACGCTTTTATGTTAATACACCCGTGTTAGTCCGAAATCGTATCACTAATAATATACACTTACGGGCAATGAAAAAGTTCCACTCAGAAAATTAAAACCAAACAATCACAATTTTTTCAAACATTTCATTTGAAATTTGAACGAAATATGAATGTGTAATTGGTAATATCCTGATGCTCTGTTAGATGTATTTTCAATGTTGCAGAAAGCTAGCCTTTTCCGTTTAGGAGTAAGTAATTTGATGCTTTAGTCACTGGAGATTTTTCATTTCCCATGTGTATCTACTAACTCGTATATGTACATTGGGAGTCTTTATTTAAATTAATTCCAGTTTTCATCGCATCGCATGACAAACCTAGCAGTTTTGGGATATTAAAATGTTTTATTCATTGGTGGCGCTAGTTAGCTCTTATGCTAGTACCCCACTTGTCTGTTCGTATTTGCGTATTTGCCAAAACTGCCAAAAGTGATCGGTTTATTCGCCAAACTTATTGCCATATTTGCCTAACTAAAAGTTGCCAAATATTTGAAGTTATGGCAAATACGAATACCCAAGTGGAGTAGCAGCATTAACTGCACCTAACTAACCAGCGACTTGCACCAAAATCTAGATTTTGCGATAAATCTCGATTAACGCCATTAATTTATATTGGAATGACGTTTCTTAAATCGAGATTAGACACTAAATCTAGTTTTAAGATTTTGGCGCAAGTCGCCCTAAGTAAAAGTGAATAAACTGAAGCTTACCTTGGAATGTGAAGATGAAGAATGTGTGCAGACGAAGGAGCAGAGCAGCACGAGGGCCGGCAGCCAGCGGCCGCGGGGGGGCTCCATCGCGCTCTGCAACAACACACGTTGTCTATGGTTAGTTTAATATTTTGCACCATTAAAGAAAACATTACAATAGACTTATCCCCTTATTCATTAAAAAGTTATTGGACGCTTTAGCTATTGAACTGTTCTGTCACTCTCTGACAGAGAAAAAAACATCTTTGACAGAGATGGACAAAACAGTTCAATAGCTAAAGCGTCCACTAACTTTTTTTATGAATAAAGGGGTTATAGTCGTACAAAGAAATGAAAGAACTGGCTTGTGACAGACCGCGGTGGCGGGAACTACGCCGACGAGAGCAAGCTAGGCTCTTAAATTTAAGAAGAAGAAGATTAGATATAATGTATTTAGTAGGAAATGGAATGAGGAAGCCATGAACAGAAGGAAGACCCAGGGAGAACCTTTTGCTCAGCAGCGGCATTGTGACACAATAGGTTCATAAAAAAATATGATAGTAACATATTTTCTTTAAGTATATTTTATACTTTTGCGATTAGCTTTTTGCGCGAGCCTCAAATGGTTTCCTATAGCAATTGCAAGATAAAAAGTAGCCTAATGTGTCAACTTGAATTACTGCTAGCCAAATAAAAAAAATGGATGAAATCTGGTACATTTGCATCTCATGCTGTGTTGCAAACACATAAAAACTGTATAAGAAATTTGTCAACCTGACTGTACCGATAAACATAAAGTTTTACTTAAAGGATTCGAATCACGCCCCGTTTTCACAAGATCCGTAGTGCGCATAATATAATACATTACTTTCCTTGTTTTGTTATGTGAATAGAATTGAAACGCACTTTCTTCGGCAGATTGCGATATTTTACGAAAGTTTGAAACGGTTATTCGTTTGACGTCCACTAAAGAAAAATATAAGACAGTTTTCTTCCTTTATAAATTAGAGGCATAGCTAAAAATTAAGAGGCTTGGAGTTTTAATGATTGTAAGTACCTATGTGGATCGACAAAACTCCAAAACTCAGATTTTTGAGTGACACTAGGGTATAGGCACTCTACAGGGTGTTGCAAAATTGGTATACTAAGCCGAAACCTACATGTGCAGCATGGTATCGCGAATTTTCAAATTCTGATTTCAGTTTCGGGCTTAGATATACCATGCTGCACATGTAGGTTTCGGCTTGGTATACCCTTTTTGCAACACCCTGTATATGACGAAAAACTAAGTTCCAAAGCGCTACTGCGCGAGTCGTCACCACTCGTTTTGTTTGTTCTGTACATGTATTACTCTCTTTATTTTGTTGTTGTTTCTTTTTCTGACTTTATTGTTCTGTTTCAGTGTGTCAAATAAATGGTTCTTTCTTTCTTTCACTCTATGTCGTTGTTTTTCATCAGTATAGAGTATTCCTCCAGGTGCGTATAGTGCGAGATTTCCATGAGTTGATCTCTGAGTACGTCCGCTGCGTCTGTCTAAGAAATATTTCCTACTAGCTGTTCCCGCGCGCTTCGCTTCGCCTTAAAAAGTTTACCCGTGGGAATTCCGGGATAAAAAGTAGCCTATGTTCTTTCCCAGGGTCAAGACCGTATGTATACCAAATTTCATTCAAATCCGTTCAGTAGTTTTGGCGTGAAAGATTAACATACAGACAGACAGACAGACACAGTTACTTTCACATTTAAAATATTAGTTAGGATTAGGATTGTTTGTGCCCGCGGCGGCACATGTATTTATAAGGCAATTCTCCAGGCAAGGAGTTTATTTCCAGCGCTAGACTTTGCTGTCGAGAATGGTACTCTGGCGTGGCCTCATAGTGTTTGAAGCTAGTTTATGATCGGCCTATTTTAATCTAGCGCAAACTACTATAACTGTACTGCACAGAGTTAGTAACAAATTCGTGTAAAGTAAAAATCATAAGTACAAATTAAACAGACACACGTTAAATCGATAAAATTAATTCAACAATCTCTTAAACCCGTAAACGTAACCGGTAAACAGTGAGCGTAACGAAATAAACAACATAAAATTATGGTGCGACAAATAATCTTACTGCTTCTATAAAACGCCGCATAAGACGTTGTAAAATTACCGAAAGTGCGTAAAAGTCACGCAGAGCGGCGCTGCGATCGCCAATCATGCGTTAGTGTTGCCAGTAAAATACCCGATTTAAATTAAGCTGTACGCGTTACGCCTTTGCCTCGCCGCGTGAAAAAATGAGAACGACAAATATTTGGCGGGAAAAATTCAATTAATTTCTACTTTTACTCCTCATCTTCATTAAATGGTTAACGGGAAGTGTACTTCTGGGTGCATGGTGGAATTTTATTTTATCAGAGAGGTCAATAAACGTATAATACCTCGATTTGAGAGCAGTAGGGGGCAGTGAGAGGATTCGGTGCGGTGTGTCGGTTAATATATTCGTGCCGCGCTTGTCCGATGGTACTCATGGTACCTAATGCTTGCTTGGAACGAATTTTAATACGTTTCTAACCCTCATAATTATTGGGTAGGTACATACACGTTGGAATTATCTTAGCATGATAAAATGATGTCGATTCTGCAGGGAAAAATCCTAATTTTAGTGCTGTCAAAATCTTAAATTCTTTGTTTTAAAATATATCTAAAAACATTGTTCTATAAACTTCCGACACCAAAACTGAGTCGTCGAGTTCATAAATTATGTATAGTATATGACGAAATAGGTATTCGTCATCTGATTTACCAGTTTAGTAGGTACCTACCTACATCTACTATAGTTTAAAGAAGGTAATACGATAATTGAACTTGATTATTTTTGTTTTGAGAATATAAGTACTACAAAACTACCTTATCTGCAGAATTAAGCGCACGGTTAGCGGTTACATAAGTGAATAACTGCCCCGAGAAGTAAAAACAAATGACAATTGCAAACGGAAAAAATAATTTAAAAAGGATTTTAATTGCATCAGTAACATTGGCCAGCATTATTTATGACCGTTTGTGAACGCAGCCAGTTGGGGTCAACGACCTCATTAAATTGCCGCGCTTTTATCTGTCAAATGAATTAATGGCGGGTGAAAGATCTATCTCTCTTCTTCTGAGTGTTGGGATTGCCAGCCGGATATTTTTGTTAGTCATTTGGTGTAGGTTCTTTTCCTTGACCTTTGCCAGTTGGGTGTGGTGTGTGTACAAACTGTAACAGTTTATACATACATATCTAGGGTACCTAATGTACTTATAATAAGTAGATAGATGAAAATTTGACTATAAGTAGGTACGTTAAGTACTCTTAGCCGTCGTAGCCAAGCCTAAATTCAGCCTGTTTCATTTTTGTACACAGAAGTATAATTTCATCAATATCTTTAAGGATCCTTACATTTAAGAGTAAGTAAGTACCTACTTAGCTATATTGAATATGTCATATTTTATGTTGCCATCCCCAAAACCAAAATCATTGTTAGTAGACCTATTCTGTCACCCGCGCAGTGACAAAATCGCACGAAATTTCGCAAACTTTGGACGTCACTTTCGTAATTTAAGAAACAATGTTTCGCCAGTTCACACGGTGTGAACACTGAGGTAAAGCTGTTTATTAGGAAATACACGGGTTTGCGCGGATGCAACCGTCGCGTTAAAAATGGTGAAGACGTCGCCAATCGCTACGTTCTTCTATTAAATTAATGTGCATTAATGTATCAGAATGGTGTAACATCGGACGGTCGAATGGCGTAGTGGTTAGTGGCCCTGACTGCTACGCCGAAGGTCCCGGGTTCGATTCCCGGCTGGGGCAGATATTTGTTTAAAGACAGATATTTGTACTCGGGTCTTGGGTGTTGATATTTATATTTAGTATCTATCTATCTATGTATTTGTGTAGATATATCAGCTGTCCGATACCCATAACCCAGGTTCTGCCTAGCTTGGGGTCGGATGGCCGTGTGTGAGATGTCCCCACATATTTATATTATATTTATATATTTATAACGGGTTTAACGTAAATTCGGTGATGATGATAATGTGGCTGAAAAATGCAATCTATTGTTGACCTAGGCCGTGAGCCGTGGCCTTATCCATATTGGGAAAATTCAATAGGTAGGTATTATGTATACCTATATTAATTATTACAACACTCACACCTTGTACTAATGTACTCCCTTGCGGGGTAGGCAGAGGTGCATTGCTGCACCCACTTTTCGCCAGTGTTATATTAGTCTCACTGTAATAATAAAATAAGCAAAAAAAATATACTTTATAAGTATGTATACAAAATGTACTCTAATGATTAGGTAATATACCTTCACGAACTTAACATAAGTATAACTTATACTATAACATATCATATATATACTATAGTCCACGTATGCGTGTGTGCAAAAAGACTAAAATGTCCTGTTAGACATGTAAAGCCATTGTCTTCAGAAATAAACGGTTTTTACTGCGATAGCATCTGAACCTTCAAGATGGTGTCAGGGCATCTTGTGTGTCAGTGACTTGTGTGTTTATCTGTCTATGAACAAATTCATAAGTAGGTACGTATTATTAATTATTATGCTTGTACGGCTGTATGTCCATGGTTTTTAGGTCCAAATTTTCCAAAAATTTAGGTTTTTATATATTTTGGGTCCTATAAAGCTAAAACTCATTTTTTTATGTTGTCCATTGCTATATGGACTACTAATTATGCTAAATAGGTACCTTTATCGGATACTAAATTGTGTAGAGCCATTAGGTGTAGGTACCTATTATGATTTAGAATAACTTTTTTATTTTCCTAAATTCATTTCAAACATTTCATTTCTAAACTCAAAACTGTTATAACTAAATCAAAGTTATTGTCAATATCGTCAGTATTTTAGCATACGCCTCATAATTCCATTTGTTATTTGCTGTAACCCAATATTGACAAAGGAAGAAATAAGAAATGCCACACACATGAACTTAACCCGCTTAAAAGCGTTGACCCTGGGACCATAGACACGACATGAGGGCACAGAAACAAAACAAAACGCACCAGGTCGATGCACTGACAAACTGTAAGGACAATGTCTCTTCTCGGAATCTGGCCGGTAAGAAAATATTAAAAATATAAACCAGATAGTCCTGCTGTTTCCGCATTGGCATAACCGGTGGTTGTCTTTGCTTGATCGAGTTATAAAAAAAAACAATTCTGATTTTAAAATGTCTTATTGCACAGTCATCTTTGGCCCGTAAATAATAATGGTTCCGAACTTAATCCGTAATTTTACTTTGACTTTCCACTACATAGCGTATCGAATATATACCCATATACGTATTATTAGGTAAGTAAATAAGTATACGCACTGCTAAATGTTAAAATGACAAATAAAACAATTGCTTACTGCTTACGTGAAAGTTAAGTGCAAATTGGCATTATTTACCTAACGTACCTGGAGAATTGAACCCAGGTCTTTACGGTCCAGTGAGCCAGTTAGTTAAACCAAGTTCACTACACCATCTCAGGTAGTGAACTCGGACAATGCTTAACCTTGGACAGATATACAGATATAGGTCTGAGCTATAGAACTATCTGATTGGGGAAGGTTACTGCCACTCACTTCCGTTCCTGGGGGTCACTCTCTTAATCGAAGAACGAACGAACGGGAATTGTCACGCAATTGGCAAGCTAGTACAAGATAGAGCTGTAGTTAGTGCAGCGCTCCGAAGCTTCGGAAAAACAAAACTATAAAATAAATAAATAAATATGTGGGGACATCTCACACACGGCCATTCGACCCCAAGCTAGGCAGAATCTGTGTCATGGGTGTCGTACAGCTAATATATCTACACAAATACATAGAATATAGATATATAATATAATAATAATAATAATAGCCTACTTATTTTCCCACTGCTGGGCAAAGGCCTCCCCTTTCATCTTCCACACCTTTCGATCCTGTGCACCCTCAGCCCAGTTGTTATCGAATTTGTCCAGGTCGTCCCGCCATCTCCGTCTCGGCCTGCCTCTCCGCCGGCGCCCGTCGCCCGGCACCCACTCGGTCGCTATCTTGGCCCACCGGTCCGGGTGCATGCGGCAGACGTGGCCGGCCCAGTTCCACTTGAGCTTTGCGGTCTCGACACCGACATCGACTATGCGAGTTTGGGAGCGTATTATGGTGTTCCTGACACGGTCCGTCAATTTTACACCGAGAAGACTACGCTCCATCGCTCTTTGGCAAACCTTCAGTCTGGTCTTTTGATGTTCGGTCAGTGACCATGTCTGTGCGCCGTAGGTTAGGACGGGCAAGATACACATGTCAACGAGTTTGCGCTTGAGTGACAGTGGAAGGTTGCCCTTCATCAGCTGCTTCATAGACCAGTAGCTCTTCCAGGCGTTTTCGATACGTCTATCGATTTCTTTATCTTGCCTGTTTTCGAATGAGACTAGCTGGCCTAAGTAAATGTACTCGTTGACATATTGTATATCCTGACCGTCAACCGTGACCTTACGTGTCGCGCTATTGGACATGATCTTGGTTTTGGACCGGTTCATCGACAATCCGACTTGAAGGCTTGCCGTGCTGAGATCTTGCAGCATGTGTTCGAGTGTTGATGCCGACGGGGCAAAGAGTACAATGTCGTCGGCGAAGCGAAGGTTGGTTAATCTTCTGCCGCCGACGTCAATACCTTTGTCTTCCCATGGGACCGCAAGCTTTCTGAAAACTTCTTCGAGAGTGCAAGTAAATAGTTTTGGAGATAGCGGGTCGCCCTGTTTTACGCCTTTCTCTATATTGAACAAGGGTCCTGCTGATTGCAATTTAATATTGGCTGTACTGTTTTCGTAGATTATTTTTATTAGGTCTATGTATGTTTCCGGGACATTTTGGTCTATGAGGGCTTGAAATATTGCGGGATGTGAAAGACTGTCAAATGCCTTGGCATAGTCTACAAAAGCCAAGTAGAGTGGCTTATTATATTCGGTAGACTTTTCGATGATCTGGTTGAGGGTGTGGAGGTGATCTGAGGTGGAGAAACCTGGGCGGAATCCTGCTTGTTCGGGCGGTTGGTTGGAATCAAGAATGCCAGTAATCCGGTTCTCTATAACTTTAATGAAAATTTTGTACACATGAGAAATTAAGCTAATAGGTCTGTAATTGCCTATATCGGATTTATCGCCTTTTTTATGGAGTAAAACAATATTAGAATGACATAGTTTGCTAGGTATTTTTCCTGAAATGAGAATGGTGTTGCAAAGATTTGTTATGTGAGGGACGAGAACGGATTTTCCTATTTTTAATATATCTGAGGTGATGCCGTCATCGCCTGGACTTTTATCACTATTTAAACTCGAGATGGCGCGGTGGACCTCAAGACCTGTGATTAGTGGTATGGAGTCTGGGCGGCAATATGTATCATGATTATTATTACTAGTTTTTGTTGAATCGGTATATAATTTCTTATAAAACTTGGTGCAAATTTCCATAATTTTATCTCTCCCTGCTTGTTGATTGCCGTTCTCGTCTGTTAGCTTTGTAATCCAAGTTTTTCCTTTACTTATACCTTTTTTGGCTGTTCTTAAGGACTTGTTATTTTCTAATGCCACTTTTATTATTTCGGTGTTAAAAGCTCTTATGTCTCTCCGTATGCTACGTTTAACTTGTCTATCTATGACGTTGTACTCTTTAGTGCATTTGGGGTGTGTTTCTCTCTCTTTTATTAATAATAATGTGGCTGGTGTTAATTTGTTTATATTTTTACGGCTTGAGTTTTGCTTGACCTTTTTCTTAGCGGTATGTATGGCTTTTTGGGTGTTAACATATTCTTGCTCTGCATCAACTGTGTCGGATTTTAATCCATTAAAACTGTTACTCAATTCCAACTTAAAAATATCTGCATGAACTAATATGTTTTCTCTGGTAATTATACTGCCTTTTGAATATAATTGTTTCCGGGTGTCTTTAACATTTAATGATATCTTCGCTCGAATTGGTCGGTGATCAGAGCTGTAATTAAATCGGTTTAAAACACTAATATCTTTAACTATATTTTTATTCGATGATAATACAAAATCTATTTCGTTTTTGGTTTTTCCGTCTGGTGAAACCCAAGTCCAGCGGCGTTGAGGTTTTTTATAAAAGAAACTATTGCTGATATTCAGGTTTTGCCCAAATGCGAAGTGTAACAGACGCGTGCCGCGGTCATTTCGGCTACCTAGACCATAGGGACCAAGTATTTGGTCATTGTCGGTATCCTGTCTGCTACCAATTTTCGCATTGAAATCACCTAAAACCAACGTCCATGTACCTTTGTGTTCGTCATAAGCTTTGTTCAGGCTATCGTAGAACTCTTCGGTATCTTCGTCGGTATGTGATGATGTTGGGGCATAAACCTGGATTATGGTGAGAGTTTGTTTATTAGTAAACTTTAATTTTAAAACCGCAAGTCTATCAGAATATAGATACAAAATATAAATTTATGTCAACAACCAAGACCCGAGTACAAATATCTGTCTTTAAACAAATATCTGCCCCAGCCGGGAATCGAACCCGGGACCTTCGGCATAGCAGTCAGGGTCACTAACCACTACACCATTCAGCCGTCAAAACTGGAAACGTTTGGTTCGTTCGTATATTTAGTTAGAGAGTGACCCCCCTGCTCAGACAGACTGACGTGACAATGTGCAAATCATCTTATCATTTTGCACAAAAGGAGCCCTGAGAGGCAGTTACCGGCGCACCCTGGAGTCAGCTAGTTACTGACAATTTATCTCACTGGATATACTGGATAATCCTTTCACCACGGTGACATGACCAGCTCTAGTATCACCAAATTTTTCTATACGTCTATTTATATAATAATATAGACTTAAAAAATTCTTTAACTGTTTTTTAAGTTTCATAGAAAAATTATTCAGAATGACGAGTTAACCTTCGGCCCGCAATAGCACTTTTTCAAAAACTAGAAGAAGAGCGGAATTATAAAGTGTAATAGATACCTATTTTAGCAGCCTGTTACGAATTATACCAAATTACTACTCATTATAATTATCATGTGTCTTCACAATAAACTGCTACAGCAATATATCATAAATTCATAACACAAAAGAACCTACAAAAATATTAAGAAATTACATCATCTATCGAGCAAATTTATTTAATAGTTGTATTAACAAATTAATCATTTAGATTGTCACTTAATAAAATGTTATTGTTGTTGCCAAAAGTGGTTATGTTAAGTTCTATAGATCATAATAATATTTATTATGCTCGTCTTAATTCCGTGATAGATAAAAGCTCTTCCTAACCATAAAAAAAAAAACAAAAGAAAACCAAAAGTTCAAAGTATTTTTTTTTAATTATGACGTTTGACATTAATTTGAGGTAGTTCATAGGGGTTTTTTTCTCATCCATGGTGTTGCAAGAATATTTTGTATCGTAATTTTAAGAATTACAAAAATAATATCGTGGACTAAAAAGGAAATCGGGTAAGGTAAGATCAGAGAAGGGTAAGGTACTAAGTGTAGAAGTTTGTGCTACATAGTGTTAATAAAATTTGTGTTATAATTGTTAACAAATTAATGAGGTCAGGAAAATTTGTGTAGTACGCCCTCCGGCTAGATGGAGTGACGACTAGTGAAAGGTGGCTGGTAATGATTGGATGTGGAATGCTATACATCGCATCCAGTGGCTTGCATTGGGAGAGGCCTACATCCAGCAGTGGACTGCTATCAGACTAATTATGATCATGATTATGAAAAAAAACCCACTTATTATGATGATGATAAATATAGCTATCATTTGTTTTTTACTGGGCGCGCATTATTTTCGACCGACTTATTTACTGCATGTATGACATACTTACTTATAATAATTATAACGAGGTGTGGTAAGGCCGCTCTGCTTAAATTTAATCGCTTTAAAATGCAAGCTATTTTAAATATTTTTAATTGCCTCAACTTTTTTATTCTTGAACCAAAGTACCGCAAATCCCATTTTAAAATTTCTATCACAATAAACTTTAAACATTATTTAGCAAATTTTTATAACGAAGTTTCAGGCAGAAGATCAGGCGTTTCGTAGTGCTAAACATTTGTCTTAGTTTTAGTGGTAAGGCCCTTTATATTTATAAAATAAGTATATCTACAACGTAAATGGAGGTATGCTCCTGTAGATAGATAATTATTTATTGCACTCACACAAAAATTACATAGAAACAACAAAAACTCACACCTTGTACTAATGTACTCCCTTGCGGGGTAGGTAGAGGTGCATTGCTGCACCACTTTTCGCCAGTGTTATGTTACAATACATAGAGAAAAACACAAAATAGACGGAACAATTGGCGGCCTTATTACTGAGATGAAATTTTATTTAATTTAGACTCTTAAATTAAATACAGGAATTGAAATACTTTAGACCATTTCAGGTAGGTACAGACTAATCCCACGTGTACGCAACGTATGCTACGCATAATGAAATCTGACATTTTATCTAACATTCCTAAATTAAGTTACGTACAATTATTATCATCGGAATAAGTAGGGGAGACCGGGGACAAAAGTAACAGTTTGTAATTTCTGTCTGATTTCTCGTTATTAATAACATTTACGATAAAATAAATATAGTCACATAAAACTTTCGTCTATAGTCTACAAATCTCCATTATTACTTTACTTAATGCATCTTGAATTTTAGCATTTTTGAAGCCTCAAAAAAAAAAGGGAAATCGTTACTTTCGACCCCATGGTCAGGACGAAAGTAACAAGGCATGGGTCGAAAGTAACAACCCATAAATTCTGCCCAATGTTATAAATACGATTCAAAAGAAAGAACAGAAAAAACAATCAAATTATTTAGTTTAGAAAACTTCTTAAAAAACTATCAAAACTAAAAAAATCTTATGACTTATTGACAAAACAAAAAAAAACTTCTTAATATAAACTGTAAATGAGATCCATCATTTAAACTGACTAACTGATAAGAAGTTGTTTTATTTGTGCCATAATATACAATATTATGATACAAATATCTAATCAAAACAACAAAAAATAAAAATATACAATGTGACATGGCAAACTTACGAACGTAACACGTTACTTTTGTCCTGCCGCGAGCTGTTACTTTTGTACCCATCCCCATTTTTGAAATATCAGGCGACATAACTTTAAAACAGCCCGTGTTATTCGAAAACCATTTATGACATGCTACAGACAATCTTATAATGAATCAATGAAAAAATAGTCATATGGTTCTTGGCATCTTAATTCTACGTAAACACTTAATGAATAAACACCAAAAAACTTACTTTTGGTGTGTAAAATCACGAAATGCTCACTAAAACAACCTTGCACCGCGGCACGGGCGTGGAAAATGATATCAAGCACGGGGGGCATCGCATGCTGACAACCAGCGGTCGCTTGGGACGTTAAGGCTATTGGGGAAGTCCACAGAGTCTTTGTTACTTTCTACCCGCTGTTACTTTTGTCCCCGGTCTCCCCTAATACGTAACAATATATTCTAAATAAGTTTAATATTATTATGCTTAGCTCACGATTATTTTTAGCATTCCGATTATTGTCCACAACAAAACACACCTTTTGACAAAAAATCCATAAAGAGTCAAGTTCTTTCTTCCAAAACCAGTATCAATATCAGTGTCAATGACCTCGAAACACACATAGCATTTATGTAAGTCGTTACGCCATACGCCGTCTAGTCGAAATGTTCAAAGGCCTCTAAATGTTTTGGCTAACATGCTCCGTAAATGACACCGTGCCTCAGTGACCGTTATTCATAGATAAGAAAGAGGGAAACAAAATGCAACTACTTTGCAGTTTATAATAAAATAAGAATCGTATGTTTATAATTAAATTATCATTTTAACACTCACGCTTACGCTTGCTTTAATTTTCTTCTTCTTACCGATCGGTGACAAACATTACAGGTATACATTTATATTTATTAGATTTCACCGGTGATATATCTTATAGAGGATATCATATTTAAATAATTCGGGGTCATTTCTTTCAATTATGTATTGAAAGAGGACTTTCATTGGACCAATATTAGCCCAGGTAGGAAATAGAACCTGGGACCTTCGGCGTTTTGCCTATGCCTACTGTTTTGACGTTTAGAATATGTAAACTGTCTTGACATCCTGTCACATTTTACACACAATGACAAGGTTTCAAGTTCCGACGCTACGTATGTACATAACTTATATGAAGGTTCAATGACATTTATATTCAAATATACTTTACAGCCATTATTATTTTTATATTTACGTTTTTTTTTCTAAATACACTAGCCATGACACTATTTGTGTAGGGCATCCGTTACTGCCTACTTCTTCAGATGTTTGCCTCGCATGGCCTTCAGTGTGATTATATGGGCAAACGAAAACGGATTTCAAGGGAAAATTGTGATATTGTACCCTGTAACCGAGATATTATACATATAATAAAAGTAGGTACATGATTTTTGATACTTATACCACATTATGTCCTCTAGAACCATTGTTATGATACCGACCTATATATGTATTGTATATGTGTTTATTTCTTTACCTTTACCTACTAGCTAAACGGTCATTGCATTGTTGTCCCAATTCTCTATACAACTTAACATAAAGTAGGTAGGTTTATAAAATTCTTAGTACACTCACGGACAGTGAAATAGTTCCTCTTACAAAATAACGACTCCAAACAACATTTAATTTAAACATTTAACAAAATTTTACCGTTTTTACTCGGCAATATCCTGATTCTTCGTTAAATGTACTTAAATGCAGAAGGCGTAATTAAGCTAGCCTTTACCATTTAGGAGTAATTTGGTGATTTTCTGAGTGGAACCTTTTCATTGCCCGTGAGTGTAGTTCAGCTTTTTAGAGTGTCGCTAAGAAACCTTTGAGCTATACAATATACAATTTGAGGTAAACTACAGAGTGGAAAGAACGAATACTTCCTGCAGGGAAAGTACCTTAAATCCTATTCATATCTTACTTTGGTAAAAGGATACATTCCTTTATAAGACATTAATTTGAAGTAATGAAACTGCGATAGAGTTATAGATAGTAGATGCGATAGATAGTAGAATTTATGAAACAGGGTTTACTTTACCTAGGTTTATATTTTTGTTGTAACTTGTCCTCGAACTAGATGACTAAATACATAAAATTTGTTTATACCCGGTAAGTAAGTATGTACTTTTGTATTCTTGTCTGCCAGTTGCACACCTGAGAACGAAAAGTTTAGCAAAACCTGAGTATGGAATGCAGTTCTGTGATTGGCTGAAACATTGTTGAGTATGACTTAATGGTGCTTCGGCAGATTTAGTCAAGTGTGACACTGGTCACGTAAATTAAATAGGTAACTAACCTATTCATGAGAATAACACATCATAAACTAAACAAACTACTTAGGAAATACACAAACAGAGCAAATATGGTTACTTTAAAATGACATTGACAAAGTAATTCGTGGAATACGATGACCAATAATTATATTACGAGAATAGTCTTAATTCACAATGCGAGTACGTAATAGGTATTCTGTTACCTATATTATTATTATTATTATGCCGAAAAACCGATGGTCGGTAGGACACTCATGACGTGCAATTTAAGAATAATATAAATGCACCCGAGCGTACTAAAAGACTTTCATTAAAAAGGCTTCCACTGAAAAACTCTGGACACTCTTTTTTTACGACTACAGCAATTGTATTATAGGTATCTATTAAATTTAATAATAATTTTATAAGTAACCTATAGGTTACGTTGCTGTCTGAGTCAAAATAAAGTTTTTCTTTCTTCCTTTACTACATTTTAACACTTCAACATTTTACAATTTATTTATAACAAATTCTTAAATTTTTGCCACTTCACTCGCGCCTACGGTTCATTCTTACTGACTCAGGTGGTCAATCTGAACAACTTTGGCTCCACGACTTTTGAATATTCATGAGCATCTTTAATTGTATTGGTAAACACGATACTGTTCGATTACAAAAGAAGTAAGTAACAACGTGTTTTACCCACAAAAAACCTTATAAACTTGTTTTGTTAATCGGTTTATGTAACATAAATCGAGTTACAGTTAGACACCCACTTTCGCTTTTTAGTTTACTTTAAATTTACTTGTCTATGTTCACATTTAATTATACGTGGGTAATTATAATTATATTATCTGTGGAGTTACGACAGTACTTACATACATATGTTCACGCCTCCTGTAATCCCCGAAGGGAGAGGCTTTTGGCTATACCTACATTTGTACTCACGTGATAGGTCGCGAGCCGTATCGCCGTTTTGAATGAGCACAATGCACTCTAGATGTGTTAGTTTCTTGTACAATACTATTACAATAACATCGTTTAATTTTATTGTTATAATATGATTGTACTGCATGTAGCTGAAATTTTAACCTAATGTTTAGATGACTGTCATACATTAATTAGTGATTACCATCAATCAAACCAAAAATGCTGGTTTTGTGTGAACAATTATACAATTACACCTAACAACATAGGTGGCTCAATTTGGTAAACTATAATAATATAGGTAATAATTATTTTGTGAATAGTCAAAGGAATAATCGTGGATTCCATAATACAGAGTGTCCCATATTTAGAATGACGAGTTGTGTCCATATTATAAATTATGTTTCTGACATGTTCTTTAACCTGCGACACCCTGTATACGTAAATAATCATAACCTACTATTAACTTCTTTGCAAGAAAAGCAATTATAACAGCCCGATATTACACAAAACGTTTGCCTAATGCCGGGTTAAGTCTAGGCAAATTAGTTTTTAGAAAGCGCGCTTAACTTGATTACACTGAATTTTCCTCGCCCATTTTAACCCTTGCGTCATAAACGTCCATCTTTTTGCTGTGAAATAAGCCGTTTTTGGGAGCATTTGTGAAACAAATAATACCGTTGATAATTGACGGCAATTTTGATGGTTACTTTAGCGGTTGTACATGATTATCTTGACAATATATCTTTATTAATTTGATTATTTACCATTCTTTTTAATAAAAAAAAATATGTTATCCAAGTTAGGTCGTAGGACTCAAAGTTCCCGCGATAAACAAGGAGTATGTAACACGTCTATCGTCTACTATTCAACCTTCATGGAGAACAGAGACGGCATTATCTGTGGGCACGCACCGTGTGTCTATGGTTTCTCAACACTCAATTATAACATTTATAACCAACAATGCGTGTTGAAACCTAGCGGTCGCACGATCTTGGCTGCTTATATTCGGCTGCCATGGTGCTTTGGTTTTGACTTATATTTTTATCATTTTAAAACACAGACACAAAAGGAGGGGTGTATAAGTTAACATGTCCGTGTATCTGTGTGTGTCTGTGGTAACGTAGCTCCCAAACGGCTAAACCGATTTTCGATACGTTTTTTGGGTCATAGTTAATATTACCCCAAGTGTTCTTAGTCATTTTTCATGAAAATCCGTTCAGCCGTTCAAAAGTTATGCGACTTTTAGTGTAATAATATTATGAATTTAGATTACTTACTTACTAAGGGATTCAGTGACATAAGTATAAAGAAAATGTAAAGAAAGTACTTCTTACCGTTAACCAGTTTGATAATAAGATAGTAATTACTAATCGTATTATATTAAAAAAACACAAAATAAAAATTATATTATTGATGTAACTTAGTTATTTTTAGGTTAGAGTTTGTTATGAAACGTAACATGATATCTATGACATTGACGTTGGTATAACTACCTATCTCTCTCTCTCTCTCTCTCAGCCTTCTGTAGTCCACTGTTCCTGTTTATGTCCACTGGACATAGGCCTCTCCTAACGATCGCCACCCCAAACGGTAACCCGCCATCTGCATCCAGCGGCGTCCCGCTACCTTCCGCAGATCATCAGACCAACGGGTTTGGGGGGCGACCGACACGCCGTTTGCCGACACGGGGTCTCCACTCCAGAACCTTTGTACTCCAGCGGTCGTTGGCTCTGCGGGCTACGTGGCCAGCCCATTGCCACTTCAGCGCGCTAATCCTTTTGGCTATGTCGGTAACTTTGGTTCTCCTGCGGATTTCTTCATTACGAATACTATCTCGCAGGGACACGCCTAACATAGCCCTTTCTATAGCACGCTGAGCAACTCTGAGCTTGTGGATAAGCCCTTTGGTGAAGCACCACGTCTCGGCTCCGTAAGTCATCACTGGCAACACGCACTGATTGAAAACTTTTGTTTTCAGACACTGAGGTATGTTTTCAGTGAAGATGTGTCGTAATTTCCGAACGCTGCCCATGCTGTTCATTTTCAGCCCAACTTCTTTAGAGGCATCATTGAGGTCTGTGAGCATTTCGCCTAACTCCTCCAGCGTTTCCGCCATAATATCTAACTATGTACCTATATAACCAATAATATAACGTTTGATCTTCACAGTCATGACTGCGTCTAAGTTTTGATCGTAGCATTATTTTCTATCTTTATCGTTTTAAATGCCATGAAAGACCATGGCTCGGATAACAATTTTTCCAAAATTTACCATACGTGTTAGTAATTAGACAAAATGGCCGACAGTTGTTGATTTCGTAAGAAACCCGGAAGTGCGTGCGACAAGAATCTCGATATCGCATGAAAATGTTTCATAACTGTGTAATTAGATTAATATATGCATTGTTACTAATATTTGCCCCAATTTCTTTGTTTGTGCTTTAATTGTTTGTGTACACTAAGATTGCTAAGATGTTATGAATATAAACCTACATTTTGAGTACACAAGTAGGACGAATTCGTTCAGTATACAATTAAATTTAAAACGACGACCGAATGGCGTAGTGGTTAGTGACCCTGACTACTGAGCCGAAGGTCCCGGGTTCGATTCCCGGCTGAGGCAGATATTTGTTTAAACACAAATATTTGTTCTCGGGTCTTGGATGTGCCCGTAAAATGGCAATACGGGACTATTGCCTATTGGACATTGCCCCCTATTACATTGAGACTAACATAACACTGGCGAAAAGTGGGTGCAGCAATGTACCTCTGCCTACCCCGCAAGGGAGTACATTAGTACAAGGTATGAGTGTGTGTTTGTGTGTTTTAAATTTAAAAAGCTATTACGGAGTTGCCGTCCTGTTGTATGAATATGGCGGTTCTTCATTTATTTGAGAGGCAGACCGAGACGGACATGGCGGGACGACCTAGATAAATTCGGCAATGATTGGGATGAGGGTGCACAGGATAAAAAAGGGGAGGCCTGTGCCCAGTAGTGGGTAAAAAAGGGCCATACCGATGACATTAGACGACCGGATGGCAAAAAGTTGAGTAACTCGGGCTCTTGTGCCCAAGGTTCCGGGTTCAAATCTATATAGGAAATTATTCGATAGTACTACCTATGTCCAGGATTCGTTGGAAAAGACGAATGCACTGTTTGGTAAATAGAATATTTACGCGGTACATAGATAAACGCACGTATGTATAGTACACATGTCTACATAAAAACCTATTATTGTAGAGCTATGCAAGCGCCCCATTGTGCTCTCATAGAAAGTGACGTCTATGTCTGGACATTGTGAGACTAACTATACGTCTGTACAGAACATTCAAAGATGTCATATCTAAAGGTAAGCGTCCACATTTCAGCATCGTACTCAACAGATAAAAAATGAAACGGTACTGCAAAGGATGCACAAAAGGCTAGAACTCTTAAACACAATTAAGAAAAGGAAGCTGCAATTCTTAGGCCATATAATGCGCAATGACAAATATGCCCTCCTGCAACTCATGCTGCAGGGGAAAATACAGGGCAAAAGAAGACCTGGCCGTAGAAGAACCCACTGGCTACAGATCCTCGCCGAGTGGTTCAATATGTCCACCATAGAGCTATTCCGAGCTGCGACTTCCCGGGCTCAAGTGGCCATAATGATAGCCGACCTACGATAGTAGATGGCACCTGAAGAAGAAGAAGAAGAAGAAGACTCAACAGATGCCTCGTATTTAGTATTCTTTGTACAGAACACCTCATCGGCATTGCCGACGCCGTTTCTCCATAAATTTATGACAATGCGATCAGTTGGTCTAATACGAGACGCTTACCTTATGACGACTGACTGCCAGCTTCAATAACTCAATCTACCGATGACTGGTAGTTACTTTTATACAATTTTGACCACATTTTGACCCATTAAAAGTTACACACACAAAAAAAAAAAACACGCACTCACGCCTTGTACTAATGTACTCCCTTTCGGGGTAGGCAAAGGTGCACTGCTGCACCCACTTTTCGCCAGAGTGTTATGTTAGTCCCAATGTAATAGGGGGCGGGCCTATTGCCATTTTTCGGGCACATCCAAGACCCGAGAACAAATATCTGTGTTTAAACAAATATCTGCCCCAGCCGGGAATCGAACCCGGGACCATCGGCTCAGTAGTCAAGTCACTAACCACTACGCCATTCGGTCGTCATAAAAGTTACAACCTGTCATAATAGAGAGTTATAGAAACTGGCAGTAAATAAATGATTCCCTGAGTCAATGTTGGTACATATAACGAAAAAATAAAATAGAATAATATCTCCAAGCATTATTTTCCAGTTTCTCTCTTGATAACTGAATCTCAATCTATGGAAACTGCATTGAACTAAAGTCCTACTCAAGTATTATTTAAGCTGCGTACAGACCGGCCCAACGAACGCCCAACGAACGCCCAACGAACGCCCAACGATGGATATTTATCACATAATACAGGGCAGATTGCAGCAACGAAGATCAACGAAACTCGTTCGTTGGCGTTCCTTTGGCCAATCTGTACGCAGCTTTAGAAGAATATGTTTGTGATACAAACCGAATTTCAGGAAATTAGACGATTCCGTTTCACACTTCCAAAACTTACCTGAAAACAAAACAAACTCGTTTACACAAATGATAAGAAAATCATTATTAAGCATGTAATTACTGAAATAAAAATAAGTATTATAAAATAACCCTTTTCCTTTGTATTAAAATGGATGACATGACTTTGGCAATAATCACACGAAAAATAAAAATGTAAAAACACTTTGAGGCGAACAAATAGCAAGGCCCAACTTGCACAATAAATCATTTCGACCACCAACCAATAAATTGCAGAAACAAACAAACTAACGTATAATCAACCCGCCTTCTGTATTTCATTGATATTTATTTAGGACCTACTTGATTGCCGGTTAGAATAAAAATTACGGTTGCAACCTATAAACGCTGGTAGTGTGTTAAATTTGTTGCAAAGATGTTGCAAAGATGAAATCACTTATAGATACGTGCCGTTTTGTCAATATGAGAGTTTTTATCTTTCCAACGACAAGATACCAACCATTTTAAGCATTGAGTAGGACATCCGAGTGTTATATTATTTTAAGAGCTATAGGTATTTACATCGCCTACAGAATATAGATTAGCATATTAGCTAAGCCAAATCATTATTTTTATGCCGAACAAAAATATACCTATTGCACCAAAGATACAATCTCTCAAACTCGAGAATTCCGCGTAAATTTCATTATACTACATAATTATAAGACGTTAAAACTTGCGACATCGCCACCTACGCATGTTTCCTGTTGCTTCTCATAATAAAATGAAGATGCCACCCTTCAGCGCCCAACCGGGTCAGGGCCGCCCCATGGCTGTGTCTCCACAATACTCTGCCTGAAATAATTTGAGTGGAAACACACATTTTGTTTCATGTTGTAAGGTTGTTCGGTACAGCTTACGCGAGCTGTAGAAACGTAACTTGTAAATTAAAATCAAATTGTGCTCATCTACGCTGGACGTGCAAAAACTACTAAGTACCAGTGTTCTTTTCTCTATGCTAAGTACTACTGCTGTACTCAGCTATTTTTTGTCAAACATTTGACAAGCGTCATCAATATCCAGTGTAATAACGCTACAGTAGCAAGAAGGTTCAATACAGGTAAGTATTGATTAATATTAAAAAGTATGTAATAAATTACTTAAGTAAATGGTAGTGTTTTAAAAGAGTAATATGTCGGAAAATTCTTACTAACACATCTATGAAAATCCTTTCACTACAAACATAGATAACTACAGTAAAACAACCCATACTGAAGTTGACTGATTTACACAAACAAATCTTTACATTCAGCTAATACAAAAATACCTTTACACCGTACATAATAAGAGCCATTCAACCATCATAACTAAGTTTGTACAATCTGTATTTTGCACACTACTGGCATCCAGTACTAATCAAGTAATAATAGCCATTATTATCATAGACATAGAGGTTGTTGTAACTGTACTATTATGATGGTAAATCTGCTTGCACCACACCTACAATAGTTATGTGCTGCAAGGTTATGTTAAGAAAGCGTTGTCTTTAACTTTTGTGTTTCATGAAGATACGGACAAATTTACGAGTAGAAATGATGAATCAAATTTTGATAGATGTATGGAACACACTTTATTTGTACACCAAAAAAGAATAATAAAGTTAACAAGTTATAGCACAAATGAAGACGACATTTACATGTTTTAAAACTACTGAACGAATATAAAAAAAACAATAATTATTACATACTTACATGTATTATGATTTACACGTCATTTAATGATATTCGCTATGTATTTTTTATCCCGGAATTTTGCCACTGACAAAACCTAAGGGAATGAGAAGCAAGTCATCGCACAGATCTAAATAAAAAACAAATGGCTAGTCATTTATTATTATTATGTATTAGATGTATGTAGTCGTTAAGCCTAGGCATAGGCCTTCGGGCAGCTTGAAAACATCTGCAATCGGGTTGCCCACTTACCCGACAACTTCAGTGCATTGTACTCATTCAAAAACGGCGATACGGCTCCTAACCTAACCTATCACGTGAGTACAAATGTACAGCGAAAAGTTGTGACTACCCCTTCGGGGATTACAGTCGTGAGCTTATGTA
Organism: Plutella xylostella; assembly: GCF_932276165.1. NCBI lineage: Eukaryota > Metazoa > Arthropoda > Insecta > Lepidoptera > Plutellidae > Plutella > Plutella xylostella. The sequence goes on along the minus strand of NC_064000.1, from coordinate 5,323,141 downwards.
TGTATGTATTAGATGGCAAATTTGATTATTTTTGTTGATTTGATTTGCCTTAAAACTGTAATATTTTTGAATTTACATTTAAACATTACATTATAAACATAGATAAATATGTATACCTACGCGTTATAGTGACTAGCAATTGTTATATTTACAGTGTAGAACTATGTTATTTAACCTTTCTTCCCCCGCGGGGGTCCGAATTACTTGCAATCGCGGGGGACGGAGTGGCTTACGCGTTTGTGGCCAAACATTACGTATTATCGGGCAAATCTGTACGGTAACCATGAGTTAGAGAATATCTAATAAGTAGTTTACTTGTTGTATTCTGCCTTGTGAGTTATGCAATTCATATTGACTTAGTAACATTGACATGTTGATTTGCGTGCTAAGATTATACTCGTATATACAGGGTGTTGCAAAATTGGTATACTAAGCCGAAACCTACATGTGCAGCATGGTATATCTAAGCCCGAAACTGAAATCAGAATTTGGAAATTCGCGAAAAAAAAATTCATTTTACATAGTAAAAAGTCACGTGACCAACAAAGTTTCTATGGAAAATGTTTTTTTTTTTCGCGAATTTTGAAATTCTGATTTCAGATTCGGGCTTAGATATAACATGCTGCACATGCTGGTTTCGGCTTAGTATAACAGATAGTAGCACATAATAAACGGGTAGGAAGAGGTGCATTGGTGCACGTACTTCATGCAGCATTTTTTCGTGATAGCGATGTTTTTGCCATAATTTTCAAATAATACCAAATGTTGATCATACAAATAACAGATTGTCTAACTACCTTTGCCACAGGAAAAAGTATAGCGTGATTTTACTACATATCTAGGATCTTTTTTCGTTTAAACTAGGCTTCACTGCCATACATAAATAAATAAATGTGTGGGGACATCTCACACACGGCCATCCGACCCCAAGTTGGCAGAGCCTGTGTTAAGGGTATCGGACAGCTGATAGGTATATCTACACGAATACATAGATAGATACATATTAAATATAAAATATTAACACCCAAGACCCGAGTACCTTGTCGAGTATCTGTCTTTAAACAAATATCTGCCTCTTCTTCGGCATAGCAGTCAGGATCACTAACCACTACGCCATTCGACCGTCATAAGAGCAACCGTAAACAAAACAAAAGTATCTCAAGCTTTGCTATTGCTATGTACCAAACTCCTTAATCCCTAATTCATCGTTCACGCACACATGTATAAACACTGAAACACGTTGGAAAGTGAACGTGGTACATTGACTACAGGGTTACTCTACCATAACAAAAAACAAACGTACGAGAGCCGTCACACAATCGATACGTTTAATAGAACGAAATTGGGTCGTGGTTATCGCAGCAGTGCTCCGAAACTTCGACTACTCTATCTCGTTGTACTAAACGTTACAATTGCATGCCCGCTGTTCATTGATCGATTTTTGTTTAGGTAAAGTAGCCCCGCGAAACGTCATACAATATCCAACTCCTGCGCACGTGTCGTTTGCTTGTGTGCGTGATCTAGCCCGAGACCGATTGGGACATCGCAGTTGATAGCATTTAATAAAATATAAATCTGAAAGATAAGAATACATGCCTTATCTTGATGGATTATAAAAGTTGTTAATGTATTTGAGTGCACGTGCGTGGTTTAAGATTATTGCCCAATGTTACGGTTAGGGAGATCTTAGTGATAAGAAGTGACGTCATTAGAATCAGTACTTAGTCGACAAAATGATGATGTTTTGATTGTTTCTTTTAATGTTTTCTCGTTTGTGTGCACTAGACAGTTATTTGATTAGTGATAGGGTTATATACCTTAATAAATAGCTATAAATACACTTACCTATCATCCTAAATACACTGTCATGTTTCAATGAACATAATGTGATGTGTTATCTACTTTGACAAAGTACAGAAGTGTATAGCGACTGAAGCTGACTGTAACACTATACTGATGCTTAGATTGACTTCCGAACATCAACTACTGAATACAATGATTCTATATAAACGTTTATTTAACGGACCCTCAAATACATAGCTTATGTTTGAGGTCTAAATGAAAAATTGCAGTTTTCGATTTGTTGAAGACTGTCTTTTAAGAAGGAGAATAGACTGTCAGGGCTAATACTCGGGGGTGTAGCGGTTCAGCGGCTGACAGTCTGCTCCGGAAGTGGTGGGACGTGGATGTGGCTTGCGCGTGTTCGAGAAAGGAAAATCTGCTCCATCATTGAACAGTGTATATTAGTATACTTAACAGAAAACCTACATTATGAAATTGATAAAATGTATTTTATTTATTTGTTTATAATACAATACATTTATTGATTAGCTATATAAAAATGACATTAAACCAGGTTTGTCTTCACACTTGAATCTATCTAAATTATTCTTTTCTAATTAACAGTAGATCGTTAAACATGTAGGTATTATACAATATAAATAGGTAATAGTGGTAGGTAATAAGTATGTAACCGTAAGATGTAAGATAATAACAGAGTTTAAAATAACATTTCAGTAATCAATTTGATTCTTAAGCATTTCAACAATTAAGTTAAAAATTTATGCAGTTAGAAAAAATATTAAAACGCATAAGGAAGTAAATAATAGTATTTTATTAATATAAAAATATAAATTAAGAAATTAATTATAGACAACGATTTTCCCACGAAGTGCGGTGAACGCGTTGAATTCTTTTGTATGGAGATTTGGTTCATAGTTTGTGAGTTGTTTTATTTAGCTAAGGCTATTGTTACAAATCGTACAATGCATAAATATGATTAAAAAAATATATTAAAAAATTTGTACACCACGTTTACATTTGAAGAGATACTCGAGAAAACATTTCTAAATTATTTAAATTTAAAGAAATATATTATACATACATATATGTACCTATGTACATTATACGTATATGTACCTATGTATAAAATATGTACCTATTTGAATTGCATTGGGTCATCTGTGAACTTAGCCAAAAATACAAATAGCTTTCAATTGCTACTGCTTTATTTATTTTCTAAGAAAAGTTTCACCGACTTGTAAATCATTTAACCACAAAAAAAAACTCTCGTCATTTTAAAACATCCTCATTGGTCTACAAGCAGCAATGAGGAACTTTTCGGTCGAAAAGTCAAGGTTATAATAAAACATTCACATATATATGGAGGTTGATAACTAATTATTGACTGCTTTCTTCGCCGACGGTACAATTATTATTGTGGGTGTACAAACAGAAAGCCATATTTTGCGTGTATTGTGTATCGGTTCCTTATTAGTGGTATCAGTATTGTGATCACGATATCTGCTTGGAAACGTCATCGTATTAACGTTATCCCATAGTATTGAGACAGTTAAAATTCTCAAAACTTGACATTTTGGAATAAATGATCATGGAATTGAAGTAAAAAAAATACTTGCAAGTATTTTTTGCTATTACCACAATAACGAGAAAATTTTAAATATTCAAACGTTACGTACCTACAGATTCCAGATTGCCGTAAGTAAATAAAAAATAAATCATACGAATACTTCAGGTTCCAATGTTAAACTATGCATGTGTAGTGCATAATATGTAGGTATATTTATTAATCTATTATACTATTGGTATAATACAACATGAAGTATAGAATCTCAATCTCAGAACCAAAATAAGGATTAAGTATTAAAAAAATGCTTGTTTAAGACCCTCGATAAAATCGTTCGATTCAACAGACATAATATTTTATATGAATATGTATTATTATTGCACAGTGATAAATATTATGAGACCAGAGAAAAAACTGCTGACGTTAAAACTACTTTATTGGTTATTCGCACGCAAATATATTTTTCGACAATAAATCGGAAAAGGTTCTATTTTGGACTCCGTTCGGTGCATAGTGACCATAACAAACTCATTTGATGTATGTAAGTATTTGGTTTTTGACTGATATATTTGATCTTGTCATCAAATAAAATGTGATGTATCTTATTTATTTATCAATTCTTGAAAACTCTACAAGGATCAGGAAAAATAAAATATTTTTTAGATAAATCTTGCGTAAAAGTCATACATAGATAAAAAGCCGCTTTTGTCTAAAAAATTATCGTAGAAAATTGTATAATAACTATAATATGTATATTATGATTTTTATGCTTCCACATCACATAATTACTAAGTAACGTTACACATATTACATCAACATCTAACACGTACCGAATTTCACTTTTGTTTAACTAGATACATCTTGTTATATTAACGTTCGGTAAATAACTTTAGCTGGTACTCTATGTTGCACAACACTATAATTATATATTTTACGCCGAACAATGCGATATTGTTAAACCACTGCTGTAAGTACTATTATTATGTCAAAATAGACAAGATGTGAATGGTATTTTTTACGAGCGTAATAATTTGGTTAGTTAGATAGGTACTTTATAAGATATTGCATTAATAAAGCTGGAGACTTATTATTGGAAATGCAGAAATATACCTATCTACGTCGGTAAATAATATTTTCCTTCAGATTGATTAGCAGCTAGGGTAATATATTTTCTAAATACTTACAAGAAGACATTTTGCTACATAATTTAGGTTTTTACCAATTTCATATAACCAATTAGGTATAAAAATCGGTTAATTGAAGCTACAAATAAACTCAAAATCGATAACTGACACAAAACAATGTTATAGAAAATATCAACCTTTTTCGTTTCCTTCTAAGAATGAGAATCTGTAGAAAATCTCTGTTACAACCATGTGTGTTGAAGCTTGTAGCGTAAAAAATAACAGACGCATCTGTTTGTACGTAACCAGTTACAGGTTATTGGGTAACGGTTACGGGAGAAGGACGTATGTTATCAATCAAACTCAAATTAACGCGCCCATTTGTAAGTCATGTAAAAAAATTACAAAAAAACGGTGAACATAAAAGGTTTTTTTTGCAAATTGAAGTTATTATCTATACATACCTACGTTTACTTAGGTTTAGAATTGCTTTTTCATGATAGTGTGTAAGTAATAAAAATGCTAGCTGTACCAGGTTTTGTCGCCGTGGCAAAGGATTAGCCAGTCAGAATAATAAAAATGGTACTTAGTTTAGGACGAATAGCACAAATGGAATGACTATATGACATCATATACATTTAATCATTATTATCCAACGCAATATTTATATTGCTACAAGAAGCAAACAAGTTTATTAGGCATCTCGTAAGTAGAATAATTGCTGACTTTTTGCAGTCAATTAAAATTAAATCGAGTTTCGCAAACAATCTGTTAATAAAGCAATTACAAAAATTTGATTTGTCTGTCTTTTAATATTTCTTTATTGTTTGCATTGCATAGGGTCGATTTTGGCCGCATTAAGTATTAATTTACTGTGATGCTGACAACTTCAACGGCATAAGGGTTTTTTGTCGTGATATTGTTTTTTTTATATAAAGTAATAATATAATGGCCATGAACCTTGTTGCGTATTTGTTCTCTATTTATTAATGACAGATTATAATTTATTCAATTTAAATATAACTGGGTCAATTAAAGTCGATCGGTGACATTACGGTTTGAATAAATATGATAAAATCTTTGATTTATCTCTAAGATCGTTCATTTATGTGCTAATCTACTAAACTTGTCTGATAGTTTCGGTAAACGATTACAAAAATGAGTAATTTTGACATATCCCGGATATTGTAAAAAAAACTTGCACAACAACAAACTACAAACATTAAATTCATATACCTACACTATCACAGAATTCATATGGCAGGACATTTCATAGACTACATTAACCGCAACACCCACGATCAACCATTCGGTCAAAAGTGAATGATTGGGTCAAGCTATTTCAAACTAATTTGAACTCTATACCACAGACCATAAAGGGCTAAAATGCAGTGTACAGACCAAGTACAGACATAGCGAGTGAGAAAATTATACGTTTAGCATTTCACAAACGATTTTTATTTATTTAATATTATTCATATACAAATGGCGTGGTGGTCAAGGTTCTCTACGATAACGCATAAAGGCATTTCTTCGACACCTTTGGGTTTTAGGGGATAATTTAATCTTATTGAAGGCCTGTTTCACAATGTCTCGATAATAGCTTATATTATCTATACTTAGCTTATATTATATATTATATATATCCTTTATCCTAGAGGTGGCCATTATCCAGACATTTTGAAACATGTTTTAAGTCTAGAATAAATCGATTGAATTTGGCGAAACAATTGACTGTTGATGAACCGATCTAAATCTGACAATTTAGTATCTGAGATTAAAAACCGACTTTAGGTTACCTTCACTCACATGATAGCGACTAGCACGGCCTACAGCCGGCCTGTTCCCCGCCCGACAATGTCCGTTGCACAACGCTGATATAATATGTGGCCAACTTTCGGCCATACTGGTTTGTGTTATCCAGTTCAGTGTGTTTATAGACTGATACGGTTACTCGCCGCTGTTGTAATGGTTGATGAAGGAAATTGCTGTGGGCGCCATGTTTAATTGACGAACGAATGGTGTAGTGGTTAGAGACCCTTACTGCTATGCCGAAGGTCCCGGGTTCGATTCCCGGCTGGAGCAGATATTTGTACCCACATTACAGGCAGCTTGCTTGGGGTCGGATGGCCGTGTGTAGTACTGTGTAGGATTTCCCCACATATTATTATTATAAATAAACCAAGACCAGATTAGCAATGTAGAGGTACATTATCTCTGGAACTAAACTGTGTGTGAATCCTTAAGTGATTTTGATATTAACATAATTTTTTTTTAAATCCTTGTACACATCCGTTACATTTGTCCCTTCTCTAATGGGTTTTAAGTCATTTGCGCCTGCGCATGACACAAACGGAACTATCTATATTGAGCAATTATACCTTTGCTGTTAGACGTCCGTTTTATTATTATTTTTATTTAATTGTACGTATATATGTAGAGTGTATTAATTACCGTACCAATTATACCAAGTATGTGACTGACTGTACTGTAGGTATTATACTGAGCCCGTAGCATAAATTTTCATCGTGAACGTGAAGTAAAATTCATCGAGTAATTTTGTATGAAAATATGAACAGCTCCCCAGGTGGTTGGTAGCAGAACTAAAATTGTCATACAAAATTAATCGATGAATTTTACTTCAATGAAAAAGTTTCGGCGCGCTGCGGCGCGATCCACGTCTCTATCTCGTTGTATTAAATGTGGCGATTGCACGACAGCTTTCGTTCGTTCGTTTTTGTTAGTGGAGCGGAGTGGACTGTATGTGGTTGGTTTGTAGGCCCTGGGGGTGCTTGAAGCTCGTGGGAGTAATAATAAACGGGAATTGTGATTGATCCGTGTATTTTCGTGTGAAGAGCAGAAACGGAAGAGGAAGTTGAACATAGACAATGATATGAAATATAGAAAACATAGATAATAATCATAGATAATTAATGTTGCTAGCCAACAGTTAGTATAGAGTAACCCTACTGTACAATCTAATGAAATCACGTATCATGTATAGGCGCATCCTGCTAGTGACTGTTGTTATTGTGATTGGCTAATCCTATCACCACGGGACAAATCCTAGACCAACTCTATGTTAATAATAATAGTGTTTGTCACCGACACGATCAGACGAAGCTCTTATCATCTGTCTCCGCAAGGGCAGTAGATTGAATTGAAAGGAATTACATAACACCCTGTACACTGATCTTATTCAAAAGACCCACTTCTTACTCACGAACCCTCTTGATACCTCGAAATAGAGTACATTGCTTCTCGAAACCTCTGTGCTTACTGTAATTGTATCCATTTATGCAATAGAGCCTAGGAATGGTACAGTAAGGGGCAGATAAACCTGACCCCCCTCAGAAGCATTGTTAGTATGACGTACGGTCAGGTTTCTCTGCACCTGACCGTACTACATATAATGTACCTTCTATTTCCTGACATTCAAATTATACTTTTTATAGTTGAAAGTGACTTTATAAGTCCAAATGGTGCCATAAGCTCTCTTTATTTTAACAGAGCTTTAAGAAATATTATGGTAATAAAATAATCAGCTATATAAAACGTGGTTGTGGCAAGAAAATACAATCATCACCTCATAACTATCCACTGCTGGATATAGGCCTCTCCCAAACAGCGCCAACAACGCAAGCGAAATGGAGGGCGTCCCACGCTACGTCTGTATGTTCGTGGCCTCCACTCGAAAACTGGTCTACCACAAGACGAATGAACCGATTTAATAAAACTATCCTAATCGTTATACATAACCGAAAGGGATAAAACGTTATAACCAATCCATTATGTCAAAGTTAAAAGGTTCACGAACTAGAATCTGAGCCAAAACTGGTTTCTGTTTGCCAAATTTTCCTTAATGACCCTTAGTTTAATATATTCAAGACATTTCTCATTTTGAATAGAAGGTATATTGGTAGTAACCTGATACATTATTAATTAGGTATTTCCTGTGGAGTTCGCGTGTCGTTTGAATGAACCGACTTCAAGAAGAATAATGTTGTGGTCAGTTGTTTTTAAAATATGTATTTGATAAATGATTTTTATTCTTATCTACAAATGTACAGTTATCTGCCCACCCTTATTAATATACTTTAGTGGTAAGTACGAGGCGAAATATGGGATTGTGAATTTAAGATTTAGAAGCATTTTAGCTACCGACTTCGTTAATGGCGTCGAGAGTGGCATAGTAAGCCATGTCATGGGTAATTGTGAAAAAAAACAGTCGAGTAACAAAATACTGGCAAACCATTGACGTATTGGCAAATCCAAAGGTTGTCTGCAACAGAGATTGCAATAAACAATAAGGCCTCCTTTTTGTACTGTTCAATTTATATGTTTTTATTTTCTATTATAGTGCAAATAACAAACATGTGACATACAAAAATTACCATATTTTCGCTTTAAAGTGCACCGTTTTAGCTCTTGACATCTACCATTCTAAAGTACATTGATCCTTCGAGAAAAGATTATTTGCCTAAAAAGAGGTCGATGTACCATAGACAGTTATCTTATAAATGGTTTATGCACATTGGTTGGCTTTGTATAACTGTGTTCGTTAAAAGAAATAAAGCTATAGGTATAAATAAACATGTCATTTTATGTTTTCTGAGTGATTGATGAATCATCAATTCGTGACGCAATCCGCTATGTGATTTATAATATCAATTCTTTATCTTTTGAAAGCAAATAATATGATCATTTAGGGTGAGCATGTCTAATTCTGTAACTACATTATTAACATCGCGCCAATAGGTACTGGCCCTTTCGAGTAAGAACTTGGTAACAAAATAAGTACATACTACTTAATATATTCCATTTTAGCTTCAGAAACATAATATGCCTATTTAATTTTCAATCTTGTTGTACTTACCTCTAATGTTACTGAAATCTACTCTACTATTATGAGTAATGATGTTATTTTATTTGAATAAGTGTCCGTTTACACATACCGTTTGAGTAGAACATAATTATTAATTATATCACATTAGAAATTGTACATTCAGTCATTAACAACGTTCATTTTTGCGTGTAAATTAAAAAAAAATACGTGGTAAAAATTTGCTCTCCGAACCGAAAGGTAAAACACATGAATCATAAGAACCTCTAGCCAGTTGCCTTTATCTACATATGCCACGCTTAGGACATTGGTTTGGGATTGCACATTCATAGTCACTGCTCATAACATGAGGGTTACTCTATACAAACGAAAAAAGAAACAAGAGCTGTCGTGCGGTTAATACAAGTCGTGACTCGCGCAGCAGAGCGTAACTTAGTTTTTCGTCATATAGGGTAGAGAGTCACCCCCAGGCACCTGTGGCACCATTCCATAAACAAAATAGACTGGACCACAGACTAGAGACGGGCTGAAAGGTCACGCGTCATGTCAAGAGGTCACCAGTTGTGGCCAACTTGTGTGAAAGCTCATTGCAACAACTAGCTTTAAAGAAGAAACATTTGCGGTCGATAGTAGTGTTGCCAGTGTTGCCACACTTCTTAAAGGTCGCTTGTTATGTTGCAAATTATGTAATGCATGCATGTGTGTGCAGTCACCTTAATATTTTTAGATGGGCTGTTAAATTCGGTAATGCGAACCGTAATAGACATTTCGGCAAATTTTAAAAGTGATATTTTTCATTGCAGTTTTTAGTTTGGCAATCTTGCGTCAAAACGATATTTCTAACCCCGAGTGGTCTGCCCAATTGTTATTTTTATGGAACTGGGTCGCGTCATTGTTATAGTTGAAACGCTTTTGAAAATTGTATGCATTTTTCTTATGCTCGTGACTACACAACTTCTGAAAACGAAATACAAATCAATACTTCGTGTTTACCCTAAATATCTGTTAAGTATTTTAATATCCTCAGTACTTACAATTTAATTTAGTCACATATGTGCAGTAGAGCAAAGCTGTAATATCGAGCAAATATATTACAATATATATGTTTATTTTCTGTATAGATAAAGATAGTAAATACATATACTAGTAGATATCACGAACCACGATATAAATTCGTGTGTGGTTACTCTACCGAGTCTACCGGCTTCAACTGTTTCAGTTTATTGACATAAAAATGAGGTGTTCCAAGTTCGGCTCGAATAGAATACATGTGTTTGAGGTGATCAAGACTGTTTAAAGAAATGATTCGTGAAAATTGCTTTAGCCGTTCAAAGTTTTTGTCACATTTCATTGGATGTAATTTATGGCATAATACTCGTAAATAAATTAAATGAAATGTATGTAGCCGGTACGAGTAAATTAAAAATGTAAATTAGTTGGAATATGAACTCTATCCTTCACCTTTCGCCTAAACAGAGAACATGCAACGAACATCGAACGCTACCTACATTTTGCAATACAAATACAGACCACCCACCAAATCACTGTGAAACATACCTTAAATTAAAGACATAAGGCATTCAATTCTAAAAACAAACCCAGCTGTAACATTAGTCCAGTAACTTGAACGGTTTTATTGGAAAATAGCTTTTATTGTATTGGTGATAAAAGATAAATTAATGGTTATAGCGAATAGGACATTCACTTGGTAATGTGAAAAATGTTTTGAAAGATATCTACCGGTGTACAGCTCACTTCTAATGTGTTACTTTGTTTGTATAAATTTTAGTGCTATGGATAGTGACGTTATTGAAGAAATCTATTGCATAATTTAATATCTAATAAAAAAACGAAGCACACAAGACAAGTCTTATACTTACTTGCTTTTTACCCGACTGCCGAAGGAGGAGGGTAATGTTTTTTTTTAACTAGGGTGCTTACATAGAGAATCGGGTTCCCTGTATCTACCTGTACCGGTAACCTGATTATGCGAAAGCGCTCATGAGATTTAAAAATCCAGGAAATGCTCCGTGAGTGAGCGCTTTCGCATAATCAGGTTACCGGTACAGGTAGATACAGGGAACCCGATTCTCTATGTAAGCACCCTTACACTCTAAAATTGTAGCCTTAATAGGTAACTTGACTAGATGATAGGATAACACGGGATCGAAGGGTGTGGAAGAAAATAAGGAGAGGACTTTGCCCAGCAGTATCAGAGCAGGTAGGGTTTAAAAAAAGTACTTATACCTACTGTGCCTGTACTAATACTGTGTGTGTGTATATTAGGGCTGAAATATGGTGGAGAGTTTTGAATAGAACTTTTTAATCAATACCTATTTTCTGATCACTTTCGCAGGTACTGGTTAAAAGACTTACCTGAAACAAAGATAAGAAAAATTTGTACCATCTTTATTTTACAGAGTTTGTAATCGTTCCATGTAATATACGCATTTTACTTGGTTTAAGTTCAAGTTATATGTAACACTTCTGAAATGGAAAATGTTTACAACAACTGTGTAGGTAATGAACTCATCTCTCACGAGCAATGAAAAAGTTCCACCTTCCATTGCCGTTCCATGTGTCACTGGAACTTTTTCATTGCGTTAATCAAGACACGCGGTAGAGTGTCAAGCCAAGTTCGAGAAACAGAACTGGCGAGCCGCACCGTGTGTAATATTACACGAACCATTTCAAGCTACTTCTGACCCCCTCATAAATCAAAAACGATTTAATGTAAACGTATGAAATTTGGCTCATATATTGAGACTTGCGAGATACATATGTGTTCAAAATGTCATGAGCGTATCTCAAACGGTTATTTAGATATTAATGTCCAAAAAACCTCATTTATATCATTGACTGACTCACCGATAGATCAAAACTCTTAGGGTAGGTACTTACTATCGTAACATAATAAAATATGCGAAAACTATGAAATGGCTTTGAGAACGAGATGCATAATATAAATGTTAACTAGTCTAAGAAAGCTGTACCTAAATGGATGGGATGGGATGGGATCGGATACGAAACGACACGACATATATATGAATTATAGCCTTCACAAGTTAAACCTACAAGAATTCTTATTTTATAATTCCGATCATTTGTATTGTTGGTAGAAACTAGCGATGAAACAGGTAGGTGTATAAAAACTAGCCAAATTAGACCTTAGGTTACAATACATAATTTTATGTTATAAGAAGATAATATATGATATGTTATACCTACTGTTACTTATAAATAAATTTCAGGACTGATCATTGAACTTGGCACCCATTTAGATCTCACTTCTTTTGTCGTTGAAGTCAACAACCAAGGCATTTATCATGATATTGAACTTGGCTATTATTTTACATTTATGTTTTTGATGGGATCTATTTTACCAAATGCTAAACGTATTTAAAATTGTATTTAAATCAAATTTTAAATACATCTATCATGGCGAGCTGATTTTCCGCATTTAGCCTCCAAGGTGGGCCATTATGCGTGAAATACCTATGGGGTGACTAGCTATTAAGCCACCCAAGCTCACGCCAGAAAGCCAGTAGACGACCTAGGTTGCTCATGACTTCCCGGAGGGACCCCGGAGATCCGAGGATTTTTGATCGTATTGTCTCCACGCCTTTGCAATGTAACAAGACATGGGAGGCTGTTTCATCTTCCTCCATGCAACTTCTGCAAAGAGGAGTGGTGGAGATTTTCATGCGATATAGGTGTTTATTTAACCGGCAGTGGCCTGTTATGGTACTTATCACGACACGTAAGTTTGCTCTGTCCAAGCATAATAATTTGCGTGTTAGTTTAGTATTAATTAGTGGTACAAAAGCTTTTGTTTGTTTGCACTCGGCACTGTTACTCCAGAGATTGGTGTGGCATTCTGTCGTTCGGGAACGCAACCAAGAGCGAATTTGGTTGAAAGGGATCGGTACTATCGGCTCTGGGCCTATTGGTGCAGTGTCAGATCCCTTTCGTGCAAGTTCATCAGCAGCGTCGTTCCCCAGCGACCCGCTGTGCCCTTTTATCCACTGGAGGGTTATGGTATTGTTTTGTGAGGCAAGCGATTCTAGAGCTGAGTGACACTCTAGTACTAGCCCCGAAGTTATAGTTTTGCTAGACAAAGCTAGCAGAACTGCAGCACTATCAGATAGGATACGAATACGTTGATTCGTAACCTTTCTAGATTTGACTGCGTTAGCGGCCCGTGTAATGGCAACACATTCAGCCTGAAAGATTGTGTTGTATTTGCTTAGTGCCAGTGAAAAATGAATGTTTAGGTCATCGGAGTGGACACCAGCACCCGTACCTGACGTTTTTTTGGATCCATCAGTGTAAATTCTCAGTTCATATATACTGGACTGATCTCTTGGTTCTTCATGCAATTGAATGTTATAGTGCCTTTTAAATATATGGATAAGCGGTATTCGATCACCTATGGCTGCCATCATTGGTTGATGTTTTATGGCTTCCAACATAATGGATGTGTGTGACGCTGTTGAGTTATTTGCCCAGAGGCCAGCTGCTCTTAGTCTAAAAGCGGCGGCAGCTGCTTCCTGTTTCACCACGAGATGTAATGGTGGAAGGTCGAGAAGTACCTCAAGTGCGGCCGTGGGTGTTGATTTCATGCATCCTGTGATGGCTACACATGCAAGCCTTTGTAGCTTTTGCAGCTTGTTTTTTACTGAGCTAAGTTCTGTTCTGGGCCACCAGACTACAGAACCGTAAGTTATGGTAGGTCGTATGACAGCTTTGTACAGCCATAATGTTAATTTTGGTTTAAGGCCCCAGGTTTTTCCTAACATTCGCTTACACTGCCAGAAAGCGATCGTAGCCTGTTTTATTTTGTTATCGAGATGTTTATTCCAGTTCAACTTGTTATCTAGCGTTATGCCAAGATATTTCACTTCGGTTGAAAGTGTTAGTTGAGTACCAAATAATGTAGGCAAGCTCATGTTATTGAGTTTTCTCTTGTTAGTAAATAGGACTAATTCTGTTTTACTGGGATTGACTTTTAGTCGATACTCAAATTACATTTTAAATACATTTTGTACCAACTGACAGACGTTTGACAGGCAACTTAATACGTTTAGTATTTGGTGAAATTCCACCCTAATCTGACTGGCTATTATTTCTCCACGGTGACAAATCAAGGCAGCTCTAGTGTAAATGGTAAAAATAAAACCAGATTTATTAACTTTTAAACCCACAATTTTTTTGTTATCGTTTCACCGGTCCAAATCGCGCATCAATAACAGACGCTTACCCTCACCGATCGTTACAAAACCAGCACTGAAGTGAACACAACGAGTTTACTTGCACCATTACTTAACTGAAACACGGAAGACATGCCGACACGCGAGCTCTGATACTCCAGTTAGTAATCGAGACGTATTGTGCACGTGGATCGAGCTAGATTCGGTTTGGTGGAAACATAACCTAAAAATGTAAAAACTCCGATATTCAACAGTAAAAGTCGATATATTTTGAATGGCTCAGGCAATTTTGTTAAAATAAGGCTAAAAACACCCGGGATAAAATTACCTATGGCCTTAAAAAACACCCCTCTTTTTCCATCAAGGGTTAAAATATGATTTGAAAAAGGCTTGTTATTTAGAGGTGACCAAAAGTGAGATGAGAAGAGGTGATTAAAATTCACACGATCAAAAATGCAGTAAACTAGTATGTGCTACTTAGCTAAGAGTTAATGGATAAGCACATTTGCTTTTATTTATATCAAGTGCGTCAAAGTAAATTATATAAAATATATACCTAGAAAGAACAAAACAATTTCTGACATCCGGTAGTAGAAACTTAATATTTGTTTAACCCGTTTTTTTATGAGAAGTCATAAAGAAGTTATTAACCTGAGAGGTGACGATGTGGCCGATTTCAGGATCTCCATTTTTGTTAAACGCCTTTTTAGTAGGTATTATTAGTATATATTTTTCAACGGTTATGGAAAACATCGAGAGGAAACCTGCACATCTAGATTCTAGATGTGTATCCTAAGTGCATTGTACTTATCCCAAAACGGCGATATGGTTCGCAACCTATCACGTGAGTACAAATGTGCTGCGAAAAGTGGATGGCTCGCTTGTGAGCCACCTCTGACTACCCTTTCGGGGATTACAGTCGTATATGCAGTATATTTTTCAATTTTGAATAAAGCAATATGCTTACTAAATCAATATTTAATTCATTATTTAACATATTTTACGTCTATATAGCAAGTATTAGTCACGTGACTTTGTAGGTACTATGGGTAGCAAAGTAGCAGATTATGTTTTTTACGAATTTCCAAAATTTTACACAAAAAAAGTTTAACAAAAGTTTTCAGGACGACTTCTAGACCACTTTCGGATTACTATGCCACCTTTGTAACACCATGTATAAACACAATATTGACGAAAGTGCTATGCCTTGCCTACCCCGCAAGGGAGGTCTGAAGTTAAAGGTGTGAGTGTGTGTGTGTATGAGTTTATGTGTATAAAAAAGCTCCAGATCCCATTGAGACACTATTTTTAGAAGGGTTATAATCATCGTAGGTATCTTTCATTCACAACCACTTTATTAAGTTACTTATAGACAATACTTAGTTACAACGAAACCGTGTATTAATGTCAAACAATAATTAATTTATGTTCGTTAACTGAATGACATTTCCATAAATGAAGGAACGAGACTTCAAAGTAATTTATAACATGTATTTTTAAATGTTATCGAGATATACTTATCAGATGTCATAAATATTATGCCACAGGACAATATAACTTATGTAAGTTGATATTAACAACATTGACTACATTTTTATATTAATTATGTTGATTGGAAGCTTTGCAAATCCATAACAAGTCGGTAAGTACCTACTTTCTTAAAAATTGCCTTCTCGCCAGAAATAGTAAAAAAACAAGAACCTTACTTAGGTAAGCTTACACAAGCTTTGTAACTTTAATAATACTTATAGCAAATCATGTTATAACTACACTTACGGGCGATGAAACAGTTCCACTCTCAAAACGCCGACACAAATCAACCCCCATTTTTTCAAACATGTAATTTAAAATTTGAACAAAATATTACCATTTTAAGTTGGTAATATCCTGAAGCTCTGTTCAATGTACTTCAATGTTGTAGAAAGCGTTATTAACCGTTTAGGAGTAATTTGGTGATTTTCTCAGTGGGATCTTTTCATTGCCCGTGAGTGTACGAGTACTATCTATAAATTGATTGACGTGATTGAGATAAGTTTTCTTAGCAACGGAAACAAATCACGACCGTCCCTTAGAAACAACAATTTCACAAAAAATCTGAATAAAAGGAACTTGCAAACGGCTCAAATAATAGGCGGTCCAATTTTCATAAAATTCACCGTTTAAGTTTTCACGTTTCCCAAGTGAGTTAGCTAACCCTATGCTTGGCTAATTTTGATGCAACCCGCCGCGCGCCGCTGCGCACTAAGTTGCTGTTTCACGTTGCATTTTGAGGGTTAACCTACATTTTTATTGCTCGCCATTTTGCTTATGACCTTTGAAAGGACTAATGAAATAGCATAATCTTATTCTTGTGAGAAATAGCTGGTGATGTGCGTGCACATTAAGTATTCTCGATGTTTCGCCATTTTGGATCGAAAATTATTAGTCTCGAATAACGACCAAAGCACATATAGAATATTTATTGACAAATCTTGTGTTTTAAACACTCACGTTCCGGCGACCCATTCGTAAACCAGATCTGTTGTGTCTGATTTCCCCAAGGATTAAAGGACCTTAGTACCTATATGAGATTTTATGAAAGTGTTCCATCCAAAGGTTGTCTGGTAGAGATTGCTATAAGCAATAAGGCCGCCTATTTGTACTTTTTTTGTATTTTCTGTTCTTGGTGCAAATAAAGTGAAGAATAACTTCAGTAAATAGGAACATGACAATATACGTGTTTGCGTTGCTTAATCAACCATATATGTAATTTTTGTTCAGTACAATACATATATAACTAGTCAGAATCAATCAAGTAGGTTACTTTACGGTTCGTTTACCTAAAGCAAGGAAACAGGCTGAAGTCTGAAATACTTAAGTACATAATTAAAGTAAATACTTATATAATAATAAAAAACAATATAAATCATGGATTCATTTAAGATAGTGAATCTGAAATGAAGAAATTATTCATTTTTCACGTCAAACACACGAGACGTCATAAAACGTGCCAATTTTAGCACACGCCTCTGGCCGTATGTGTGAAAACTTTAACTAAACACATGTAACATCAGGTAATGTACCATTATAAAAACCTAACGTAATTAGTGAACCTCAAAAGATTTTTCATACTATACATAATCCATTGCTACTTTTTAGGTCCTAGTTTATGAACAAATACAGCAATGTATGTTGCTCGATGCTTACTAAAGTCAAAGGCAACCAAAGTGGAAGTATAAAATTGAATGGCATGATTTATGGTTTCCTGGCTTTCCTGCTATATACCCATGTAAAACATACACAATAGGAATGTAAAACGTGTGTTCAAAATTCAATCTCTTTACGTTAACTATAAAATCCGTCCATGGATAAATATTTGATTATCCTACTTTAATATTATAAAGGCGAAAAATTGTGAGTATGTGAGTGTGTATGTTTGTTACTTCTTCACGACAAAACCGCTGAACCGATTGTAATGGAATTTGGTATGGAGTTAGCTGATACCCTGTTTATGTATATCCTACTTTTTACCGTGGAATTCCTACGGGAAAACTTTAAAAGGCGAAGCGGAGCTCGCGGGAACAGCTAGTTTTCAATAAAGAAGAAAAACTTCATCAATCTTTATACTATATATATACTACTATATATATACTACGATGCCACATATCCATACATATAAAATTTATGAATATAAGGTATATTTTGCTCTAATTACACTTCACATCACTTATAAACGACCCCTATCATATTAAGGTAACAATAAGATTTACCTGCCTAATTATAAAAATTCAAGATCTCATACTTAGCTCAAGCTACTCATGTCATAACAACTAAATTGTCTATTCATCTAAAACCTGTTTTATGCAAATATTATGCTAGTGTGCTCACACAAACCCGGTCTAAGTACGGTGTGAGAATATCTTCTTTTTTTGGTATATCAGACGTATAGATAATGATATTTAAGACGATAACGATTTCTGATATAAAACAGATGCTACTGCCTTTTTTGAAACTATAAGGCCGCGACTAGGCAAACGTAGTGTGGGACGCCCTCCGGCTAGATGGGGTGACGACTTGCGAAAGATGGCTGGTTATGATTGGATGCGTAAAGCTAAAGATCGCATCCAGTGGCGTGCTTTGGGAGAGGCCTACGTCCAGCAGTGGACTGCTATAAGCTAATGATGAAGAAAAAGTTACTGCACATTATGTAGGTAAGTACATTACTTATCGTAAAAAATGACTCATGTGGGTAACGAATATAAAACGTACGTGAAATAATTCTTATTTCTCAAGACAGATATCAATGATAAAGATAAAGATAAGAATCAAGATGCTTACTTATATTTCTATGAGTCATCTAAAACTAAACCATTATATTATCCAGTTCAACTCTAGGGGGTCACAACGGTAAAGAGAGTTAGACTAGTTTAACCGCGGCTTTAGACTATTGATTTGAATGAAAGCTCTGGACTATAACCGGTGATAAACCAGTACTATCTTAAGTGTACGTTTTATAATAAGAAGGTAGGTGATAAACCGTAGGTCCCTACACTTTCTATCTCATAGCAAGATGCACAATCTAAGAAGTTTAAGGGTTCCTGAAGCTTCTTAAATTGTGAGGATCCCCTCGAGTCCTTGGATACCACAGATATCACAGTCTGAAAAGGTAAGCGTCCACCTATCGGTACATATCGGACCAAACGCATTTTCATAAATGCAATGCTGATGAAGTGGACGTACTTGTGTGAATTTCTATACAAATAATACTGATCGCGATGTATCCGTTTCGTACGATGCCGAAAAGTAGACGATTACCTTAGGCCTTAGACCATAATCTCTTCTTAATAATTTGGTTCGAAAGTGTACCTACCTACCAAGTAAGTAAGTATGAATATAGAACAGATTCAGACTAATTACCTCACCAGATGTGAACGTATGTCGTAACTAAACCATAATAAATAAAGGTTAACAGCGTTACCAGATGAAAAGATAACTTAGAGTGTTTGCATATTATATAAGTACCATGTACCTACATTGTACATACATATCTACACAATACCTAATTACTTTCTGTAAAAAAAGTTATTACCGGCAAAGGAATGGTCTCACAAGACACATGTGATGTTAAAGTGTATTTTTAAATCATACTGCACATGCAAAAACCTAAAATTGAGGCCCCAACAGGTTTGGACATTAAAACGGAGCAAAAAAATTAAGTCCAAAATAATCCTTTGTAATTATCATTATTTATTTTCGATCGCAGACTTTGGGAGAAAACCGTCTTTCCAGTATTGAACATTCGTGTTTGCGTCAAAGGTATTATAGACTCTAGCGACGGTGTCTACGCAACGATTGTGATAGGTGTGTCTATTGTTATAAGGTTTAGTTTCCTCTGATATAATGAAGTTGTTCCTCGGTAGAAGTTCAAAGGTCTTGCTAATCAGGTTTGCGGACGCTTGTCACCGGTGAAGCCAGCTCCATAATGTATTTCCAATAAAAATATGCTTCTTTAGGTATTATAAAATAGATAATTTATATTTGAAGCTGCTTTAATATGCGATGCTGCCGGTACTGTGTTCTTTTGAAGTACAAATAAATAGATAAGTGGTTCCTTTTGTCACATTATTATAAAGATTATTTGTAAGATACCATCATCTGTTTGTCTCATGGCAATACAAAATTATAATTATAGGTATTAGACCTATAATAATAATATTATAATAAATACAGAGCTAAATGATTATATAAAATATATAATTTATTCAATACACGCGGATTTTCCGACGCATAAAAAATTTAGTTTTGCAAAATACGACTTAAAACAATTAAATTGTTCATAATTAACCGATTTGTGTGAATTTAAACAATTTATTTATGTCGTTTCGTCGTTGCATATCTAAATGACAGTAAAAATATCATTAGTCAAAACAATTGGTTTAATGCGCTGGTTTGGTTGCTATTTTTGGCATGTAATTAATTTTTTTACATTTCAAATTGCTAAATAAAGTTGTTGTCACGCATGCTATTAATTAATATATAATGTGATTGTTTATTTTATTTGACTATTCTAGGATTGGTATGTTGCATATATTATGTCGTTAGCTTTTTCAGACTAGTCTATAATACTATATAAGACCATCATAATCATTGAAGAGATTCACGATGATTTTTTAAAGATGAAGTTATGTTTAATGCTTACTTGCTACCTTACTATATCCAATAACACGTAGATAAATAGAATAACCTAATTATTCTAATTTTAGCGAATCATTAAGGGAAAATGTTACTTATGGCTTTATAGTTAATCTTGAACAAATATTGGATTCATCATATCGTAAGTATTTTATTTACTAAGACTTCAATTTATATGCCATAGCCACTGCCAGTTTCAGATCAGAGAACATCAGATAGACAATGATGTCGATTCTGAAGGCAGAAATTCTAATTTTAGAGATGTCTAAACCTTAAATTCTTTGTTTAAAATTAGAGACTCTATGAGTGATTTTGTTAATCTCATTTTTCGCTGGCAAAATTTTAAGTTTGACAGCGTTAAAATTAGAATTTCTGCCTTCAGAATAGCTACCACTAAGCAGTACTTAAGTTCATGCTTACGTATATTTACTCAAATGTAAACTAGACCTTACTACCTTTACTTCAAGATTATACAGATCTGATAATAATAGTCCTAACATAGTGTTTTATACGGTGACTCTTGTATCTACTAAGAGTAGAGCTTAAATCGACAACAAATTTCACGTGACTTAGAGAAATAAATGTGTAAGTAATAAGAACTAATTTAGTTGAATTTAGCAAGCACTTTCAGTATCATTGAATTTGCATTGCATAACTGACATTACACAAGAGCGAGAGAAAAAAAAACACAATGGATTTGAGAATTGCCTATTATCTCTGCTTTTACGGCGGGAACAGCTGTTCGGCGTTCCAAAATCAAATTTAAATTAAGAAGGTTTAGGTCATGGCGGGTATCGATTATTTGGATTATCGTGCACAATCATGTGCATACGTGAAGTCAGTTTTTTTTACAATCTCGATAAGTACTTTAATGATTGAAAGCTATTTATATATATATATATATATATATATATGTATTACCAAAATAGGTAGGTATTATTTCCCGACGGATACCTAGTACCTATGTCCTTACACAATAGATAAGTAAGTACAATCGTGACAACTGAGGCAAGTCAGTATGTTTTTATTACTTCTGTGCGAATAATGTAAGGTAAGAAACTTATTGGAAAATCAAAAATACTCACTTGTAGATTGAACTATCGACGAAAGGGAGGCCCCGGCGCACTCGAAAGGAAAACACTTTTCGCACACTTATTACCAGCCATGCACATAATCCATCACAGTTTTGAATTTAGAAAAAGAAGAAAACAGCCACAGAGAATATAGTGCCTAGTTGTTTTTTTTTTATTAAGGCGTCCAAGGCACTCGCGACACAATTTTTCCGGTGTGTGGAAAACTGATGCCGCGCGCTAGCGACGCGGGCGACGGCGACAGGGCGACTGGCCGCGGAAGCCTCCCCACACTGCCAATTCCATTTTCAAGCGTAGTGGGGTTAGGCTGGATGCTTGAAGTATCTTTGCCTTTTTGGCTGGTGCTGAAAAAAATACCGCGAATATTTTTTGTCAGTTTTTTCTTGCTGGCATTTTTATGGGTTTTGTTTTATTCTTGGATTTTATTTCACCTACCTACCGTTTTTCTGGGGGGAAATGTACATCCTTAAAAATATATATGTGCCAGGGTATGGCATACTCATTAGCAAAGGCTCACTTTGATCACTGTCTACTCCCACTAATGAAAACATTAGGTAACTTTGTAAAAAGAAAAAATCTAAATATTTTCCAAAAATGTAACATGGTACATAGTTAAAATAAAGACCTCGCCAGAGGTGTCTGCCCATAGGTTCATTTTCACATTTCATGATCAAATTCAATTACAGTTATGTATATAACATGTTTATAATTAGCTTATTTTGTGTATATATTTTTTTTTTCGTAGCGCATATCAACATTTTCGGTTCGCCAAGTAAAAGACTTCAACGGGGGTCCAAAATGAAAGTTCTATGCGCATAAAAAAAATAAACTAAGTAGATTTTTATTTTACAAATTAGGTTGCGATATGCGGTTTATAAAAAATACCTCTATATATAAAATGTATTGAAGGATGCCATTAACTCTGTTATTAATAAGGTACTTATTAGTAATTAATAGTCCCCTACGTGATAGTATATTCCATGTAGGTAACACTTAAATGTTTAAATTAAGTTGTTATAATGAGATCTTTGCGTTAAGAAGGCAAGAGTATGTAAGTGTTCAGAAAATCCTATGTTTTATGTTTGAATCTGCAATATCTTGTGTTTTTTATAAAATAACGATACTTATGGGTAAATATAGTTTTATAATAAGTTCCTAGGGATAAATTTAACATTTTATTTAATATTCTGATATAAAAATAAAATAAAAACTACATATTTACTGCATACAGGGTTGTATACAGTAAGTAGGTAGATTTTTTTAAAGTTATATATATATCATGCATTTTCATGGGTGATCTTTCTGTAGGCAGATTTGCATAAAACGGCAAATTGGATAAGTATTTATGTCTGTCTACTATGTATCTACAAAGAAAGTGATCATAATTTTTGGTACTTACCACGATTTGATACAGAATATCGGTATAGTGTGAACAGACCTTTAGACACATCAAGTATCTATGTAAAGGTGGGTCTACGCTAGACGAACCGAGCACGAGCGGAGCACGAGCCGAACACAATTCGTATAGTGTGGACGACTACAAGCCCCGAACGAGCGCGCTGCGAACATTTCGTTCGTGCTCGGCTGCGTGCCGCATGTTGTCGGTTTTTTGACGAACACAAAGGGTTTTGCTGGGCGTTCGAGGACAGTGCTCGTTGTAGGTTCGTTGTACGTCCACACTTGACACCGTGAACGACGATACCTGAATGGCTCCGCTCGTGCTCGGTTTGTCTAGCGTAGACCCACCCTAATAAATATCGATTTTACATACAAACGGAAACGTCTAATATTGTTGCAAACGATAGCTTATGTGAAGGATACGTATAGGTAGGTGTCGTAACTGGTTATTTAGATTTAGAAATACTCACTGTTTACCGGTGTGATTATGAATATTGATTATTTTGACTCACTATATATAACTGGAGAAGGGCAAATAACATACCTAAATAGAGAGAACCTGCAAAATAACTGACCTTTCTTTAAGAAAACTTGTGTACAGTGGTCTGTTACATGAACACTAAGGAGTAATGATGATACAAAATAATACTCGTACACTTACAACTCAAGACAACACAAGCAATGAAAAGGTGCCAGTGAAATATGGAACGTTAATGACAAGTGGAACTTTTTCGTCTCTTGTAAGTAATTAAAATTATTTGTCGTGTATCCTTAGCCTATTAGTAATTTACGACTATTAATCATTCATATTGCAAGATCTAGATACCTATTCTTTAGTCTATTTTTTAATCTGTCTGAATGAACTTCCGTTGCTGACCGGTCAGTTTTGGTTCAATGCTAGATGTACCTTCTAGATTAAACTTAAAAAAGCTATTGTTTTTTTTATAGTCTATTATAGCGTTGTATTCTATTTTAAGAACATTGATATGTGATTTCACGATTATAAAATATTCTGTTCCCTCATTTATGAATAAATCATTAATATACTTACAGCCGAAAAAAGTGACTCAGGATTCTTAACAACATATTTTATTCTATGACTTTTCGCAAAATTGAGAAAGTCATAGAACGATCATATAATACAGCTAGGTGTTTAAAAAGAAAATTATACTACACCTGCTCGATTTGAAGGTCGTCAGACTGATCGTCAAGGTCAACAAAATCAAATTAAAATTCGACCAGATAAAAAACATCACCAAAAATTGAGTTGACTATCGTGCCAACCTCACGATATGAACTCTTTGCATGCAACCTATTAATATAATTAGAAAAAAAAGTGGGTCGGTGCGTTCGAGCAGTTCAAATAATTTTGAATAAAGAACACGTTTTCTACGTAACCTCAAGTGATAGGCAACCAACGCAGTAAAACGTGATTGCTTGCACAGTTAGCATGCTAGATTATCTAGGTTCTTTATCAGTCTTAGATAGACTATCTAGATTTAAAATTAAAGATTGGTGACTCTATCAGCAGCGATTTTTTTGAGGTATTATAGTTCAGTGTTACTCAAGGGGTGAAAGCAAGAAAGAGGAAGCTACGATCAGGCGCCAAACCCCGCCTTGGGAACTAAATAAGGGGCACGAGGTAAACACAACAAATGCGAGGAAATTAAATCAACATGATATAACAAACTAAT
Organism: Plutella xylostella; assembly: GCF_932276165.1. Classification (NCBI taxonomy): domain Eukaryota; kingdom Metazoa; phylum Arthropoda; class Insecta; order Lepidoptera; family Plutellidae; genus Plutella; species Plutella xylostella. Next base: position 5,298,243 of record NC_064000.1, on the reverse strand, counting down.
AACATGCACATATATTTAGGATAAAGGATAAAACCCATTTAAATAGTCCCTGAAAATACCACCATACGCCGATATTTAGCAAATGGGTTTCCTCTCGAAGAATCCGTTATTACGAGTACAACCAAGTATATTACCACTACCACAGCCGCAAAATTACACTCATACTTTTCACGGGGTAAAAAAGTAGGTCTTATGCAAAACAGGACCCGTGGTCTAGAAGAACAAATTAAAACTACACAAGATTTGAGTAAAACACGAAGCGAGCACTGACTATTGCATACATTAACATGCACTAGTTTTTTGAAAAGGATGCATTGGGTGTTGTAATCAGGTGACTGAGTCAGACCACTTTGCTTCGTATTGTTACGCCACTAAGGCATAAGGTGCACACGCTTGGTGATGATATAATTTAAATACAGAATGTCAAAGAAGGGGATAACTCAGAGGGGTGGAGTGTATTAAAATAATAATGATTATTTCATTATTTAACATATATTATAATTAAAAAGTAAATGCATCTATGAAATTATGTCGCAATGTAAGCTATATTTTAAGCTTAAATATTTATTCGGTGTTTGTCTTTTGTCTGACCTTTTCAGACAATTGGATAATGTAATTGTAAATTAATAGTTAATTACTTAATTTATGGTGCTAAAAATTTAATGTACTTATTTACAAACTTTTTTTTTTCAAAATATGTAATATAAGTAATATATTGTGCTACACTCTCTAAGCGGTAAAATTACATTGAAACTAATTTACACTGTTTTGTACATACATACATCTAAGCAACCTACATGTACCTAATTTATGGCAATAAAGAAACTGAACTGGTGGGTAAAAAAGTGTAGGTACATTGATAATTTTATGATGGTTACTTTCGGATGCTACTGAACTTACAAGAATATACCAACCATTAAAGTTATCACATCCCATATATCACCTGATACGTTAACAATACTTTTCTATGTAAACATTTCCTCAACACATTTACAAATGACATCAATTTACAGAGATAATTACCTACTCTTAAAACGGTGTCGTCTCAACAATATCCTGATAAATTGATCGTCAATCATCCATAGACAAGCCTTGAAATCCATAGACATAATTCTTATCCTCTATAGTCTATGATTAGCTAATAACTTATTTAATTATGTAGAGGACACACCGAAGGTTTGCATCTAGGAAGTCAAATAGGAAATAAGGTGGAAGCGTTGGAAACAATACCTTTATAAGGTTTTTGCTTTCCTTGGGAAAATATCGGCGATAGTAAAGACACGCGTTTGACTTATATGGCGTGTTACTTAAGACGGTAACTACTTATTCTTTTAAGAAATAAGGTAGTGAAGTCATTTTACTTGCAGAGCACTTGGCATAATATCGATAGAAATTGGTACTCACTGGTAATACTATTATCATCCAAGGTATGTCTCGTTCTCGTTGTATATTATTCCTCAAATTCATAGACCGTATTGTGAATTTACAACATGTCAACATGTCAATTAAAATTGTCTTTAAAGCACACGAGTTTCGACTCTTTACAATAAATTACAATACTTACAATAAATTTGGTAATATACCTACTCTTTACTGTAAATTTTAAACCTATTGTAAAGTGTCAAAACGCTCTATAAATTTAGGGGTATAAATGTAAACCGGCCATAATCGCTATGTAAGAGCTATGTTGCCTTGACAAAACTATAGGTATATCTCGAAGGTTGACAAATTATAACTATTTAGGTGTTTTCAACTTCACTCATGTTATGGTTAACAAATCACACAGAATCAGCTTAAAATAATCCAACCACGCATATAGACCGCATTATTTTACTGATGCACTAAAGACAGCCTTCCATTGAATCTTATTTCAATGAGAGAAGGGCTGTAGTCCCTTGGCATTGTCACTGAAGAAGGAAGGTAAGTACATGCCAGGTTAAGGACAATAAACAATAGGTAATTTGCGGTTTACGTGGACCTTTGAGGTCCCCGAACAAGAAAAGTAACGAAAAATAATTTTCTTAGGTTGAGTTCCGTAGCTTATTTCATTATCAGTCCGTAATCATCCAAAAATGGACTTAGGCCTCGACTTAAAACAGTTAAAACGTCCCAACACTCTGTCCTCGCCTTTGGGTGAATTTCCCGCAGCCAAAAATTGCGTGGCATCAATGAAATCGGTACTAAAAAACCAAGTTATAATTTTCTAATATTTTTTTCCGGTTAAGTGAAATAGTTATCTATGTGTAGCACTAAATATTGTTTTAAAATGATTAATGGATATTTAAAAAAAAAACATTAAACCTCCAAATCTTTCATTGCCGTGTCTGTCCCCACGTCACCACGTTTTGTATTATTCTTCATTGATGAAAAAATATTGAGTATTGATAGTTAAACTTAGATTCATTTGATACATTAATAGTTAAAGTAATGTCACGGAATAAATGACAATGGGCAGATTGGGACCACCCTCCAATAGCATTAAGACTAACATCGTTGGATAGGTCTTGTCAATAGGAATAACTTTTGCTATGACAGCTTTGTTGTCACAGTTGTCCGTTCGGAGATATTTGACTTATAAGTTCCGATACTCGTCAGTTCATCTTACTGCTATTGGAGGCTGGACCACCCTCCAATAGCATTAAGACTAACATCGTTGGATAGGTCTTGTCAATAGGAATAACTTTTGCTATGACAGCTTTGTTGTCACAGTTGTCCGTTCGGAGATATTTGACTTATAAGTTCCGATACTCGTCAGTTCATCTTACTGCTATTGGAGGCTGGACCACCCTCCAATAGCATTAAGACTAACATCGTTGGATAGGTCTTGTCAATAGGAATAACTTTTGCTATGACAGCTTTGTTGTCACAGTTGTCCTTTCAGAGATATTTGACTTATAAGTTCCGATAGTCGTCAGTTCATCATCGGAACTTATATGTCATAAATCTCTGAACGGACAACTGTGACAACAAAGCTGTCAAAGCAAAAGTTATTCCAATTGACAAGACCTATCCAACGACGTTAGTCTTACTGCTATTGGAGGGTGGTCCAGCCTCCAATAGCAGTAAGATGAACTGACGAGTATCGGAACTTATAAGTCAAATATCTCTGAACGGACAACTAAGACAACAAAGCTGTCAAAGCAAAAGTTATTTCTATTGACAAGACCTATCCAACGACGTTAGTCTTACTGCTATTGGAGGGTGGTCCATCCTCCAATAGCAGTAAGATGAACTGACGAGTATCGGAACTTATAAGTCAAATATCTCTAAACGGACAACTGTGACAACAAAGCTGTCCAAGCAAAAGTTATTCCTATTGACAAGACCTATCCAACGACGTTAGTCTTACTGCTATTGGAGGGTGGTCCATCCTCCAATAGCAGTAAGATGAACTGACGAGTATCGGAACTTATAAGTCAAATATCTCTGAACGGACAACTGTGACAACAAAGCTGTCAAAGCAAAAGTTATTCCTATTGACAAGACCTATCCAACGATGTTAGTCTTATTGCTATTGGAGGGTGGTCCCAGCTCCCATATATTTTTGCCCATGCTCTTTTATTGAAATATATAAAGAATATAACGAACGGTAAGTGAAAATTCATGTGTCCCAGAACTTCTGTTCATCGCCGTGGCCTAAACATGATCAAGGATATTGTTTTACCTATGAACTTGGGTGCCCCCCTCAGTGCGCTAAACGTTTCTTACAAGTATCGCCTAACTGCTCAACGTAGAAGGAGGTACCTACATCGGTGCCCGCGTTTTTGCGCTATAGTGAAAATCAGTAAAAATTTTGGGGACTGGACATTTTTTCTTTCATTGCCGTGGATAGATATAACTTCTTTAAAATTAAGTTTGTCTTCTAGAGTAAGCATTCAAAAGAAAGCATTTTGAAAATATTTACCTTATAAAGTGTTTATTTCTTCGAATAGTTAATACTTTTTTAGTTATTTATATTTAATACCTTGGTTTTCATCGCCATGCTTTCATTTCCGTGGCTTCCGTGGCCAATATTTGCTATGGCAATGAAAAAAAAGCCACGGCGATGAAAAAAAAATCATTGCCATGTCTTGTAAAATAATTTGTATTCATTGCCGTGGTTAGGTTATTCATTTCCGTGGCCAGGTTATTCATTTCCGTCACTTATGTTTTCATCGCCGTGGTATGAATGATTAGGCAAATTAACATATCTTTACCATCTTTTACCTGTAATACAGGTAATACCGATCACTGACATATTACCTACAGGACTAGTCAAATTACCTCTTTTTGCAGTGCGTTAAAACGGGTGCGTATCGCGATGTATAAAAACGAAATATATAATATTACATTAATAATAACAATCACAACATAAATTATAATGAACGTTATGTATAAATAAGATCGGTGGTAGCCCAGTCGGGTAAGCGCCCGCTTCCCACGCCAGTGATGCGGGTGCGAATTCCAGCGCTGACATGTACTTACGGTGAAGGAAAACATCGTGATGAATCCTGCATATCTACCTATTGATTTAGCACATCTAGATAATATGTGAACCCACCAACCCAGCCAGAGCCAGGTGCAGGTACTTACACCTCCCACAGATAGGCAAACCCCGGGTAAGACGGGGTCGCGGGGTAAGACAGGGCCACCCACATATATGCAACTGTACATCTTAGGAATCTGAGTAATTAGCCAACAGAAAGGCTTAAATGATTGACCTTTAGTGCGCCAGTGACATCAGGTGTGAGCGAATGAGTTTTTTGTGTAAGCTCAATTGTTTGTCGTGTGTCGTAGTGTCCATGTTAGTGTTGACCGGTAGAAACAACGTCACAACACAGTAAGTAAAACAGTGGCATTTTTGGTAATTGTGTGTTTTTATTTAAGGTTTGGTACGCTTTGTTTAGATATGTGCAAAATTACTTTAACATTGAAAGTTTTTTTTAATGAATTATTTTTATAAAAAATATTACGTGGGGCAAGACGGGGTAATTTTGGTGGGGCAAGATGGTGTATGGATCAAGCTTGGTGAAGTTTTTTTTTTCTCTAACCCGATATTTGACATTGAAGAGGGGCTCTAAAAGGGCTTCAGGGAAGTTGGCTAAAAACACAAAGCAGATACTGCCTACGAAGAAGAATAACAACGAAGATGACTGTGTCTACCTCTGCTGTGAGGATATCAACAGTCCTACTTTAAATCTAAGGAAAACTGGGTCGGATGTCAAAGGTGCAGGCGTTGGGCTCACACTGCAGGTGCTGGTGTTGACAATAAAAACACAGAAGAAGTGTTTGTATGTTTTGTTCCCCACCTACCTAGTATACTTACCCCATCTTACACGGGGCAAGATGGTTTATTTCCCATTTTTTACATTTCTTAAAATAAGTCAATTGTAATGATTACTATTTTGGCAAAAGCGGTGCCAAAGTGTTCGTCATTAAGTTCCTAATGAGCCATAAATAATTGATTACGTTGTGGTTATAAATACCTGTTGTTTTTTTTATTTTCCCTTAGCAACCCCGTCTTACCCCGGGTTGCCCTAGTAGAATAGAATATAATAGAACATACATCTCTGCAGGAACTCAGCTGGATGCTAAGAGGCCTTAATGCTTCTTGCAACGTGTAAGCCTCCGTATGAACTTGGGCAAGACAAAAGTCATGTAGAATGTTCACATAAAACCGGAGCCGGTGATCGTTCGTGAGACAACTATCGAAGTTGCGCAATAATATGACTACCGGAGGCAGACTATTCGGCTAGGCAGAAGCATAGAATAACGAGACTAGCACTTGTACTTGTTATTCTATGGCAGAAGCAACTTCGACAAGGAGGCTGAAAAGCGCATCCAACAGTCTTCAACCATTGCGCCCTGCCAGTTATGAAATATGGTGCAGAGACGTGGACACTGATGGTGGGACTGGTCCACCGATTTAAAGTCACTCAGCGTGCTATGGAGAGAGCTATGCTTGGGTTTTCTCTAATGGATGGTACCTATCAGAAAAGAGGTTATACGTCAGAGGACTAAGGTTACCAACATAGCTGTCAAAATATGCAAGCTTAGGCAGGTAGGTAGTGGCTGGATACAAAAGACCGAGGACCGAGTGTTGTGGCGCTCCTTGGGAGAGGCCTATGTCCAGCATTGGATGATGATGGGCTGATGATGATAACATGTACATTTCATATTATTATACCAATTAAAATATACTATAATCTAGCATAAAATATTCTATCATATCACATAATCTGTGTTAAATTACACAACACCATCAAAATCTCTAGCACCACAACCTAAAGATAGGTGCGATGACGAGAAAAGCGAGGAGGAGCGGTTAAGTGCACATGTTCATCAAAAGCGAAGCGGGGCTACATGGGGAGACGCTCTATGTTTAGGTTTTAGTGCAAGGAGTTTTAACTGCGTTATTATTATTGGCGCTATGTAGGGGGACGCTTAGCTGACCAACATGTTCACCTAACCGCACCTATCTTTATATTTTGGTGCTAGGTGTTTTGCCGGTGTTGTGTAATTCTGCACAGATTATGTCATATTATTTATTTATTTATTTATTTATTTATTTATTAAGCTTACATATTAGTTGTAGTTTTACAATGAGTCCCACAAAACTGTTTGTATACAATTTGCCTGTGGGATCGGAGTCTCTTATACTAAACAAAATACTTTTTTATGTTTTAGGTATTGTTATACATAATTGGTAATATCACAACAAATAATAAAATTATAATCTGAGGTGAACTTAAGGTAAGTTAAGCAAAAAATATTTTTTTAATTTAGTTTTAAATTTAGATAACATAGGCTCTTGTCGTATATCCTGAGGTAAACTATTAAGTAGGTACGGTATTCTTTTTTTTAGAGTTCTATCACCATAATAATTATTAACTTTAGGTACCTCAAATTTACCCTCAGATATAGACCTTGTGCCGTGTTTATGGGTAATGGGATGAAGGTAATTATTACAGGTTTTATAATTGTGAATGGCTAATAGATATTTAAATTTAACAGTGACTGGCAGAATTTTACATATTTTATACAGTTTTTTATAATTATCTCTACATTCTAATTTGGTTTTTGTATTAACTAGTAGCTTTAAAAATCGAGTCTGCAGTGTTTCTAGTTTATCTAAGTAGGTTTTAAAGGTTAGCCCATAACAATCAAGAGCATAATCTAAGATTGAATCGACTAAAGCAAAGTATAAACATTTTAACGTGCTAATAGGAACTTTATAACTTAAATGATAAAATTTACCTAATAATATCCTTAATTTATCGCTAATATATTCTATATGTTGAGACCATGAGAAATTATTATCAATCTTTACACCAAGGTAGGTTACACAATCTACTCTTTCTATTGGTTTACATTGACAATTAACCAAATTATTGTGGAGGCAGGAATAACTATGTGTTAATAAAGGTGGAGGTGATTCATTCAGATTTAAGTGAGGCGAGTGTAATATTAAAAGTTTAGTTTTGTCAGCGTTCAAGACGATGCCATTATCATGGGACCATCTTACGACAGCATCGATATCGTTTTGGATAGAGTAACAAGTGTCTGTGAGATTAAAGCCAGCACGTAATGTGCACAAGTCATCAGCAAACATATAAGCTGAACTATAATTTAGGGCCCCGCATAAGCTATTGACGTGCATGAGATAGCAGAGTGGGCCGCACCCGGAGCCCTGCGGCACTCCGCTGCGCACGCGCTGCTCGGCGCTCAGCGTGTCGGCCACCTTCACGCGGTACGAGCGCGCCGTCAGGTACTCGCGGAACCACTGGTTCAGGGGGCGCCCCACTCCACACTCCTCCATTGCATTTAATAGAGTGTCGGTATCGAGGGTATCAAAGGCCTTTTTGAAATCATAAAATATTGCAACAATGTGTTTTTTATTTTCTAAGTGCGTGTTTATTTCGTCTGTAAATTTGGATAATAATGTGTTAGTACTCTTACCTTGCTGAAATCCGTGTTGGTTATCAATTATAATACTATTTTTACTAAGAAATGCTGATATTTGTTTGACAATACACTTTTCTATAATTTTATCGATGCTTGAAAGTATTGCTATTGGCCTGTAGTTGGAAGTATTTTTACGATCTCCTTTTTTATGGATTGGACGGACAATTGTTTCTTTAAGCTTATTTGGAAATTTATGGCAAGTGACAGATAAGTTAATTAATTTAGCTAGGATGGGGCTGACCTCGTCCACCACGAGCTTCAGGTCGGCCATGCGCACCAGGTCGCTACCGGGCGCCTTGCCCGCGGCCATGTCGCTGATGACGCGCTTCACCGCCCTGTTGCTCACTGGCTGCCATCGCATACTCACATTAGCTTTATTTACATAGTTATCCCTACTTATCCATTTATCATCACATGCGTGTTTTATTTGTTCAATGTCATTTGAAAAGTTCTCAGCAAATTTATCACATATATCTTTTAAATCATCTTTACTATCCATATTATTAATTATCTGCTTATCTAATGACTGTTTCTTATTTCCTAAGAGTTTAGATATTACTTCCCATACTTTCTTAAGATTATTATTACAGTTCAATATACTTTGCCTATCATACTCATTTTTACATTTATTAATTACTTTCGTACATTTGTTTCTATATTTAGTATATGTAAGCCTTTTTACCATATTCTTCGGATCGTTACTCCATATTATAAATAACTTATCCCTTTCTATAATCATATTTTTTAGGTTAGTATTTATCCAATTTTTATTGTTTCTATTACTTTCGTTTTCTTTGATAGTAATGGTTTTAGTACAGTCTTTATATATATTTGCAAATATATCGATAAAAGAAGTGTATAACTCTATAGGACATTCAATATTTAATAAGTTAGAAAAGTTAGTATTTTGCAGTCTTTCTTTCACCATACGATTATCAATAATTCGGCGGGTAGTAGTGGCGGGGGGCGCGGGCGGGGCGGCGACGCGCGGGGGGCGGGTTGCGCCGCGAGCGGCCGCGGCCGGGGTCATCGCCCGGCCGCGGCCGCCCGCGCTCGCGCTTGCCGGAGTTTGTTTCCATTGTAGGACAGCTGAGATAAAGTAGTGATCAGAAATTTTATGTTTTATAACTGCAGAATTAATTAAAGCGCTTGGTATTCGAACATATATATGATCTAAACAGGATTCAACCAATTTACCAGCGACAATTTCTCTCCGTGTGACATCATTAATACACTTAGTAAATCCGTATTCAGCTAATAGTTGTTCATAATATAATACATCTTTGTCTTGCTTATTAAGAATATTTATATTTATATCTCCACAAAATATTACGTTACTATTTTTTGGCAATTTACGTAAAAGGTTACTGAATTCTAAATGAAATTCCTGTATTCTATTTTCGTTAAAATATCTAGGCGGTCTGTATATGGATATTAAGTAAAGTAGCTCATTATTGTAATTGAGTGTAATGGCAACGCACTCCGCAGCTCGCATGGCGCCCGCGCCCCCGAGCGCCGCGGCCGCGCGCGCGCCCAGGCCCTCGCGCGAGTACACGAGTATGCCACCACCACTACGCCCTTTACGTGTAAATACATTGACATTAAATCCCGTTATATGATATAATGATAACAAATCATAACTTATATTAGGTTCAGTAATGACTAGCACATCTATATGTTTTAAATGCTTACCCAGAGTAACTAATAGCTCGTTGAAATGCTTTTTAAGAGATCGAATATTAATATGAAATATACATAACCCATGTTTGTTAACCACTCTATTCATCCAGCAGTTGACAGTATCGGCACAAACATAGCTTAACGGTTCATCACTAATAGCATCCAATGTAAATAAATCCGTGAATTTTAAGCTTTAATTTAACACTTGATGAATCACTTTTACGTAACGATTCACTTTTTGTTAAGTAGACTGTTTATATCACTTTCGTTACGCACACAAATAGACTTGTCTCCATCGGATTTTTTAACTAATATCTATATTATTATATTATAGTATATTTTATGAATTTTACATAAAATGAACAGTATACAAATTGGATATTATACCTTATGAAAATGTAGATGTTATAGGTTAGGTTTATGATCAGGGTTTGTGAACGTTATTAGTGTGAAATGAAACATTTTGTTTTATACGTCGCAATACGGGCCCCACAATGCTACTTAGAGAATTCCATACTATATTCTTATTTTTTATACATACTGTCGTTCTTTCTTTCGTTCCAATATCTATCCAAATTTTCTGCCATACATACCTGTCTAAGTTTGCGTTTCCCTCACAGTCTTTTAAAAAAATTGCAGTGGATTGATTTTTTCATTTCCATTGTATACAGTTCTTTCATTGCCGTGGAAGTTTGTTTCATTGCCGTGGGCCTTTGTTTCATTTCCGTGGACGCTTGTTTCATTGCCGTGAACGCATGTTTCATCGCCATGGCACGAAATTTTTAATCATCTGTAACTCGTTAAGTTTTTAACTTATCTGCTACCCATTTAGTAAGAACACTAACATTAACAAAAACTTTAATAAAAGCGTTTTTCTAATATAAAAAACCTTAAGATAAAAAAGTCCACGGAAATGAAGATTTTTTAGGACTTGTTGAAATCCACCCCTTTCTCATCCAACCACCACCTGTCTAAGGTCGTCAAACCAGCAGGCTGTAGGGCGTCCCACGCTACAATCATCTGTTTATGGTAATAACATACTCATTCTTGCAAATTTCTACCAAAATTAGTTTACAAATAAGTCAAGTGACTCTAGACATAGATAAAATCTTTAAGTACTTACATCACAGCTACGTCCAATGTCTATGCTTTTTCCACAACACTCCTTCCTCATCTACCATTACTACCCATGGCTCAAGACTAAAACTCAAACTGATTTATGGTTCTTCGGCAAACACGACCCCGCCACACGGTACCCTAAAGCTGTCAGTCATGAATAATTCTACGCCCATCATTTTTACTGTTGGGGTTAGCCAGAAGTAATAAAGGCTTCTTGCTGTACTCACTATGGCCGAAGTTAGTGTTTTCTACAAGACCTAAGAGTTCTGAAGGCAGTCTGAACAGCTATTTAGGGTTTTTATGTAGGTAGTCTAGGTATTTTGCTGTAAAAATTATATTTTCGTTCTATATTTCTATGGGCAAGAAAACACTCAAGGTAACATTAGTCACCTAAGTAAGACATGCCAAAAAAAAAACAAAGCGAAAATCGGTTCAGCCGTTCGGGAGCTGCGCTACCACAGACAGATACACAGAGACTTTAAACTGATATCACCCCTCTCATAATTTTTTCGTCAAGGGTTAAAAAACCACCTCATAAGGATTGCGAGACGAGCATTTCTACAGGAAAATCTTTTTAGCTCGCGAGAAAAGCTAGAATATAATGTACGAGCTGTTCCCGCGAGCTTCGCTTCGCCTTAAAAGTTTTCCCGTGGGAATTTCGGGATAAAAAGTAGCCTATGCTCTTTCCCAGGGTTTAGACCATAGGTATACCAAATTTCATTCAAATCCGTTCAGTAGTTTTGACGTAAAAGAATAACAGACAGACAGACACAGTTACTTTAGCATTTATAATATTATAAGGATAGGATCAGGATTAGGATTTGTAATAAGTCTTAGTGTAGAAGTAGGAATACCATAATTTATTTTAAACTTATCCTTTCATCCTACACACAAGGAATATGTTCCTTACGATAGTAGTTTTAAAGATCAAAGATATGCAAATTATTCGTAGTGCTAAGTAAGTTTTATTGTAGTCATTTTATTTATAATGAGATGAATGGGTATACGGAACTATTATTATTTAAATATTGGATGTGATGTGCATCATGTAAAGATTATTTATTTATTTTAATACTTCTATGATTACTGGTTTGAAATCACCGGACATAAATTTATCTACTTAGGTACCAATAAGTATCCTAAATGCATTTAAGTAGGTAGCTATTTTATTTTATCAAGCCAGTGTATTTCAAATTGCATTAGACAAAACACAGGGGGTCTAGTACAGGTCTGTTAGATAGTCGGAAACTATAAAAGTTAACGTTTTCTCGCATACAAAGTGGCGCCTCTAGCGGAAACTATTATGCAACTTTTGACAGGTAATGTATGCAGATGACAGAAGAAAACGTAAACTTTTATAGTTTTCAAAAATTCTAAAACCTGACTAGACGGGCAGGCTGAAGTTTGATGAAATCAATACTGACACTTTTGATCTCGTCTATACCTATCTCTATTATTTGAACTTATCTACGTCGATAACGGACCCGTGCCGAGGGGCCAGACCGAAATCTTAAGGTTTGCGCACATTTCCTATGTCGGCACGCTGCGCCCCGATATAATGTGAGCGAACCTTTTAATCGACCTATTTAGATAATCTCGTTTCATGTACGTTCCACTAATCACATAGCTGATTAGGAATATCGATATAGTGTCGTTTATCTACGTCGACATCGGTTCCGTGCCTCCAAGACAGATCAGACGAGTCTCTCGGAAACTGGTAGGTTAGTACCTAGGCATATAGACGTTATTCTTTGTTTACTATTCCCATCAAGAACATAATTATAATGAGTTTTCCGGAACTAGCGACCTGCTTCCGCAGTGGCCAGTGGTATGTCACAAACACACACGCAATGATATAGCTGCAACTATGTCACACCGCTACAGCGCTGCAGGAGTTTAGCACAGCTGCTGAACGACAGCGCTCTTTTAGCGCTGAAATGTTTGCGCTGCATTCAGTTTTATTGATAAAATGCAATCAATGTTGTATGGCCATAGTACGTAATTAACTAATTATTGTTGTCGTGTGTTGATTAAATGTGAGGACGGAGGTGTAAGGAATATAGGTCTGTGTTACGCATATCAATTGTCAGAAGTAGTATATACTTAGGTGTAGAGAACACCTACAGGTGTTGCAATATTGATAGTGAACTTTTTAGCATAAGAATTTGTTTTCTGTTCTGACAAATTACCAAAAGTCGTACATCAAAAGTTGTTCAGAATGACAGAGTCAGAGTCACCATGTTTCGGCTTGGTATACGGTTTTTGCAATACCCTGTATAAAGGAGAATAAACCCTGTAAACAACATACTAACATGGCCACCTACCCGTTGAAAGGCACCATTAAGCATGTAGGCCCATCACTCAGGTATGAAGTCACATAATGTAATTAGCTATTAGATAACGCAGCAGGTACCAGCTCACCGCTAATTGCTAACGAGATATGGGAGAAATGGAGCATGTCCTTACACTCGCCATGTTGCTTTAGGTAACCAACCTGTAGTTATAGTGCTACTTGCACAGTACTGGCACAAATCTAGAAACATATTCTATGAAATATAAACAAATCTAGAAACATCTTCTATGAAATATAATTATTGTCATAGTGGGGGATTTTGTCACCGTAGAAACAGTGAAAACTAAACACCAATTTGTATGTCGCTACCATCGATTATAAAGGAAGTTGTAGTAGAGAAGTGTGTCTATCGCTAGGTGGCTCTTCTCTGGCGTACAAATTCCCATTTAGTTTTTACCTTACACTTGCCATGTTGCTTTAGGTAACAAACCTGTACTTATAGCGCTATACTTGCACAGTAAATCTAGAAGCATCTTCTATGAAATACTATTATCATAGCGCTTTGAGGTTCTAGTGGGAGATTTTCTCACCGTACAAATAGTGAAAACTAAAAGCGTATTGGTATGACCTTTCATTATAAAGAACGTTACAGTAGTGCAGTGTATGTGTCACTAGGTGGCTCTCCTCTGGCGTACAAATTCCCATTTAGTTTTTACAACTTCAATTATGTTAAAACTCCCACTAGGTCCTCTGTGGATTATTGGTTTTGGGTGCCCGCAAACTACCAACTTTTTGTAAGACAGATTATCGGTGCATTTTTCTTACTACTACTTCTTACCGACTTTATGTACTATTGCAATCAGTAGGTATGTCTTATTTTCCCCCCAAAAAATAGTCGGTCTCCAATTGTCGGTCGTCTGCGGACACTCTTACAACCCCCGGTTTCGTTTGTTTATTGTTTATTGTTCATTTATTTATAATATTTCTTAATAATACGGTGTCCCAGAACAAGGCGTATAGCTACTCGTATAGTAACGTTAGGTACTGAAGTTGTAACAAACTCATAATCAAGAATTTTATATTTACATTAACTACTTACTATAGTCATCATAAAATATAAAATGCAAAGTTGCATATCTTTAGTTCTGAACTTGGCCTGGGCAGGCAATGTATGACACTAGCTTAGGTCAATGTCAATATACTATTATTAGTCACATAACAACGTCTAGGGTTTATTGTGCCACTTGCAGTCTTGTTTGTATTTAACTCCATTTCCTGGTTAACATAAAAATAATGGTTAGGTCAAGTAGTGACTTCTAAATAGCATTAAGGTAGAAATAGTGCAATGTACAGTCAGACTCGAGCTTGTTTTAGGATTTTATGATTCTTCTTCTTCTTACCTTCCTTATTCCTACCTACTATAGGGGGTCATGAACTTAATTTGTTGGGTCGTCGTCATCGCATAGACACACAAGAAGCTCTACTGAATCAATATTCTTCAGTTCATCTTTCTTTCACTCACGAATCTATCAGATCAAATCTCTTTACTTGAGATGTTTAAAGATATGTTTTTCTCCCAGCACCTAACGTCAAATACTAGACTTTTCCGTCGTTTGGTCTGCCATAGAGAAACCACTACAGTTTTATATTTCCTTAAATTAAAAGACTGACTGAACTTACAAAGCACTTCGTTTATAATTTTGGACAATGTGTAATCAAGTAATCATAATCACACTCACACAAGTGAGCTACAGACATCACAGACGCAGTGTGTTCAACAAGATCGACCATTCGTTGGACGACGGCGATTTCGTAACACTGACTCGAATTTCCTGCTTATGATATCGATATTGTTTCCAGCGGTGCGCGTTATGTCGTAAACTCAGTTTAAATTCATACGGTGGTTTATACAAACACTCACTCACGCCTTGTACTAATGTACTCCCTTGCGGGGTAGGCAGAGGTGTATTGCTGCACCCACTTTCGCCAGAGTGTTATGTTAGTCCCAATGTAATAGGGGGCGGGCCTATTGCCATTTTACGGGCACATCCAAGACCCGAGAACAAATATCTGTGTTTAAACAAATATCTGCCCCAGCCGGGAATCGAACCCGGGACCATCGGCTCAGTAGTCAGGGTCACTAACCACTACGCCATTCGGTCGTCTATCTAACTCTAAATAATGATTTTTAATTCATTATTTCAATATTTAATAACCTTAATAACCCAAATTATAGTTTGAATTTAAATTTTGATCGTAGAAGGTAACTATAGATTCATAGACAATTAATTAGGTTCCTTAATGAAATACCTAGATTTACATCCAAATTACTTGTGTAAGTAAACAATTAAATCGATACCCAATTTGTTATGTAAACAACCGAAGACGATCCCAACAATGATAGGTCTTGCACAATTTGTCATTAAGAACATTTCACGCCGACATTATGCGCTAAAATTGCGAATTTTGCGCACTTTCAGAGTATAATTATAAGGTGACTTACGCAATGGCAGTCAAGCTTTGCAGTCACGAACTGTCGCAGTCGGAATCAGCGGGGCTACTCGGGAATTCAGTTCAATCTCGATCGTAAATCGACCAACCGAAGTGCTGTAGATTCCTTAGGTGGCTTTGTGTAACATGTTACTGTAGTATATTATTATTATCTTCTCCAATATTGACAATGGAATGATATTGAATGTGGAAATGTAAACCTGAAATAC
Organism: Plutella xylostella; assembly: GCF_932276165.1. Taxonomy (NCBI): domain Eukaryota; kingdom Metazoa; phylum Arthropoda; class Insecta; order Lepidoptera; family Plutellidae; genus Plutella; species Plutella xylostella. The sequence goes on along the minus strand of NC_064000.1, from coordinate 5,282,487 downwards.
ATTTTAGTCTTAGGTAACAACATGCAGCACTGTAACTGGCTGAATTGTCTTTGAGCATGACTTAAGTCCATACTTAGGTAGATTTTCTTGAATCAGAAATTGGGCTTAAGAGTGGACATCTTGAACGGTATTTCACCAAGTAGGCTCGTTAAGTAACTTTACTAACCAAGTTACAACGATCTATAGCTTAATACTAAACTGCAGAACAAACAAAAACCTACCCAAATTACAACAACACGATCGAAAACGCGAAAATATAGTCTCAAGAATAACCCTACCAGCTGTAGGTAAGTCACTAAAAATTATATCAAAAAGTCAACGCGGTTGCGTAACCTCGTACTCAATAACATAATGGATGTCAGAAAAAAAAACGAAAGCAAGAGAATTGGAGCTCGGAACAGATACAATGGCGCGATGAGCACGACTTCGGGAGAAAAAATACTCATAGCAACTAGAGTAGAGGCGCCTGTGCTGTGTCAACCGCTTTAAGGTGATAATTGTTAGTAGACGACATTAATATACAGGCTGAAACTCGCAACGCTGTCGTCGAGAGTCATACCGTTTGCAGCCAAAAGAAATCCCATAGAAATATATGAAAATCAGTAGTGACGTTGCGTTGCTATAGCCGCCAATTTACACCTTTATTTAGTTCAATAGATTCCGACCAAATTTAAATATAGAACTGTCCAAACCTGACCTATCGTAACATTATAAATCTTTGTATGCACAACTAAATAGTGCAAGCTTAGAAGAACTTGACTCTAATGTACACTTAAACAGTGCAAGTTGCAGCGGGGAATGGTCTGAAACATCCACTGTATACAGGGTGTCCCGCGTTAAAGCGCACATCCGAAGGGTACCCCTGTATGTATATGCCTCACGACAATAAGTATCGCAAATGGTCATCTTTCGTAAATCACAGTAAGTATCTGCCTAGTACCTACAACGTTTCGGTGAAATCTAGGTAAAACTTCAATGATATTTAATAACTAAAGTGAAACCGAATCTAAGGCCAGATTCGCATTTACACAAAACAACTTAATATGTGCATTTAATAATTCCTTTGTGAAATAATGGGATCAAGGTTTTTCAAGTTACATTGCATTTTAATAAAATTTTATTGAAACGAAACATGTCAAGTTTAACACGAGTCCATAAAAATATATTTTCTTAAGCAAGTAAGTACAGCGGACTGCAAAAAACCTGACGCCTTCTCAGTAGCAATGTCACTCTAAGAGGGGGCATTTTTCTATGCATTCAACGGTTTATATATGATTTTAAATTTATTATGTAATAGGTATAATGTTGTGTAAGAGACCAAATTAAGGTCTCTCTTAGCGCATCGGTGACAAATACTACAGGACCTAGGTAAAATTAGGGAACTTTTAGGTACTTCATATTTTTCGTAAGAAAGAAACTCTCAATAAGTAACTATTTAATGTAAGTATTATGTACTTATGTAGATAAGGTTAGTAAAGTAGTAAAATATGGTATAGGTATAATTTCGATCATAAAGGCTTAATTTCGATGTGTCATGTAAAAGAATTCAACGGGGGCCCGCAATGTAAGTTTTGCTGAACATAAAATTGAAAGGTATAATAATAGTTTAGTTATTTATATAGGTTGTTGCAAAATTCGTAAGTAAAATAAGTTTCGTACTTGGAATTATGATTAGTTATATTCATGAATTTCCAAAAATCTTAGAACTAAAATTATCCTTATAGTCCCTAAATACTATGTAAGGTTGTTGGTTCAGCGTCCATCTATGGTCCCTTATTCATTCGTTAACATGTGAGTTTGTGAATTTTACAGAAGCTTCCTTCTCCTACTTCCATAATCACTCTTGATAAACAATACTAAGGGTCTGTTTCACAATTTCTGGATAGTGTCTATCTGTGGGATGAAAGATGTCTTATGTCACAGGTAGCCAGCAGTATCCAGTCATTGTGAAACAGGCCGTAAGTAAACTCATATAATTGTAACATAACTTCTTATTAAAATCTACCTGTTGACATTACCTGCCAAATAGCACGCAACAATGGCGGTGTATCACATGGCTAGTTGGTCGGCTGCAGAGTACTTTCACTAGTTCTAAACAGATCGGCTCCAATCACTTCCTGGACGCCTGGTCACGGCACGAGAATTAGACCGACTCATGTATAATGGCCACGCGAATTCCATCCGAATCTGACTTTAGTTTTTTTTTTCTTTTTTTTATAACACATTTATTTACAAAAGCACAATACAATTTACAGACACATAGATTTGCCAAACCGTGAGGTTTGTTGGCAGAAAATCTTCTCATTTACAATACGAAGTTTACATAGTGTTGGATTATTTTCAATTATATCTCGTTTCAGCTAAGATGATGACAAGGAATGATAAAATTGGAGTAGGGTTTGTCACCGTATCTTTTGTATTAACCATGGTACTTATAATAATATAAGATCATGGTATTAACATACGCGTCCTACCTAAACTACTCCAGTCCACATCTGGTCATATACCACCAAGAAGCTTCTAGAGGAGAGTCTTTGTCTAGAATAGAAACAGTTAACAATAATCACTCTTCGTTAATCTCAGGCTTAACCGGGTAGGACACTCACTAACCTTAACAGTCCATCATGTAACCAAACCGAGGTTTTTATGACCTAACGGAATGGTGAGAAACTGGGCCTAAGTTTGAAATGAAATCAACATGAAAACATTAGTAACATTAACATAATATTTACCTTTTCCTTTTATGTATAGCGATAATAACAATCGGGTTTAATTCTACCTACATACAGTATCTACCAAAGCACCACTAATTTTCTTTTGGAACGGTACAAAGGTAAGATAATGAACATCCTATAAGTTAAACAAGAACGTACTTACCCACGTATTACCACATTAATAGGTACATATAACTATATGCGGGGGCGACTTATAAAAGCTTGTGCAAGATGCGACATGAAAATAGTACCTGACAAATATATAATGTATTAAACTACCTACTATTGAGGCAAACATGCTTGATTGCACTTACCCAATATACCCTAGAAATGTAGCAGAAATTAGGTAATTCTTCAGATAACTGACTTAGCTCTTAAAATCTGAAGATTGATGTGGTAGTAAGTATAGGTAGAATAATTCTCGAATGCAGTCTACCAATAAAAAAATCTAGATTTTCAACATTGGGGATAATTTCGACTGTTAAATAAATAATAATATAAATTTCACACACGGTCATCCGACCAACATAGGCAGAGCCTAGCTGTAATATGGGTATCGGACAGCAGATATATATTATCTAGATAGATAATATTAACACCCCAGTACAAATATCTGTCTTTCAAATAAATATTTGCCCCGACCGGGAACCGAACTCGGGACCTTCGGCATAGTAGTCTGGGTCACTAACCATGTTATGTATGTCTTTGATATACATTGACCCAATCATCATGATATACACTGATTAGAAAAATAAAAAAATACCATGTTCCTATATACCTACTTTGATTCAGTCTAATCTCCGTATATCCGGAGACGACCGAATGGCGTAGTGGTTAGTGACCTGACTACTGAGCCGATGGTCCCGGGTTCGATTCCCGGCTGGGGCAGATATTTGTTTAAACACAGATATTTGTTCTCGGGTCTTGGATGTGCCCGTAAAATGGCAATAGGCCCGCCCCCTATTACATTGGGACTGACATAACACTCTGGCGAAAAGTGGGTGCAGCAATGCACCTCTGCCTACCCCGCAAGGGAGTACATTAGTACAAGGCGTGAGTGCGTGTATAATCTCCGTATATTATAATAGGTAGTAGCTATTTTAGATAACATTGTAATTCATTCATGGTGTCAACGCGACCAATAAACTGTGTTTCCTAGTTATTCCGTAATACCTGCGCACTTTCCTAATGCATTAACAAGTTATTCGGTATCTGGACTACTATCTAGAGAAACATTGAACTGTAGAATACAAGCCAGGTACGCGGATAGCTGATTGGAAACAGTGATTATTAATTTAGCCTGCTAGGTATGCTAGTACACCAACACTTTATAGGTAAGTACTATTAGATACTGGTTATGATAGGGCGCGCTTTACTTCTTTCTTCTAAACGCAAAGAGGCTAAATCCTCCATGTACAGTAGGTAAGTACCTACACTAAATACAAATAAATTGCCGACAGTCAAATGATTCGGATTAATTACTTTTCAGGGAAATTGGGTGTGAAAAATATACACTTACCTTCTTATTCTTCATTCCCGCTACTCCTCCGAAGAGTCTGGGGCGGACACCAGGCGCTTCCATTCTGCATATTTATCAACAAACCAGTCAATCCATAAGGGAAACAGACGGATAATAAACAAAGTGTTTGAAGTTAGGGAATCCTGTTGTATGGATGAACCCTTCGCCACGGGTGCAGACTCACTTTGAATATTCGCTCAATGTGAGCACATTGCAAATATAGCGCAGTTATCGAAAGCTGGCTCGCCTGGCTTGTATGTATGTAGGTACGAGGAGAAAGAATATTTGGCATATCAGAACAGTGGCCGAGCAGTTCAAAAATACAACATATTTAAATAAATAAATATATCGAAAGAAATGCTGAAATAAAGTTTCCCAAAATAGATTTTTCACTAAAATTTAAAATAAGTGTGTTAATTACTTATTTGAAATTTTAAAGCTGATTTTTCAATGGGCATATAAACGTTATCTGGGAATAATTCTGATGCTGTCGCATCTGAAAATTTGTATTAGATAGTGACAGCAACTATTTTATTCCTCAGACATCTTATCTGACGAAATCTATCTCAGAAATACGAAATATCGCCGCTATTCTGGGGAGTATAAGTATAATGACTGGGTACACTACAGAATTTCGAATTACTTTTTTACGAATATGAAAATAACGATTTTCATAATTACGAATTTCATAGTTCCGAATAATTTACAATCCCGAATTTTAAGTTTCCGAATAGCGAAAATCACGAATAGTATAATAAACGAAATTTCATACCACAGATTAATTAAAATGACGAAAGTCATAATTCCGAATATTATAATTTCGATGTTTCAAAAGTACGATTATTTATTATATCGAATTGTTAAATTTACGAATTCCGAATTTTTAATATTCCGAAAATACAAATTCCCGAATGTTTTTAGTGAACAAAAAATAGTCATATATTAGGAATAGTACGAGTATGTTTATTAACAGCATAATCCGTATACAAACAATATTTTTTAAGCTGTATTATATGAAACGCTCCGCTTTGTTTTTCGATATCTATGTGCACCTAACACGCTCCTCCTCGCTTTGCTCGTCGTCGCACCTATCTTTAGGTTTGGGTCCTAAGCTTTTTAAGGTTAACCACCGTAAAAATCCGAGCAATTGTATTATGTTATATTGGCTTTGTTCTGTAACTTAACAACAAATACTACAAATATTTTACTGTAAAACAAAAATTTTACTCTATATTTGAAACGCTCCGCTCCGCTTCGCTGCGCTCCGCTTTGTTTTTCGATATCTATGTGCACCTAACACGCTCCTCCTCGCTTTGCTCGTCGTCGCACCTATCTTTAGGTTTGGGTCCTAAGCTTTTTAAGGTTAACCACCGTAAAAATCCGAGCAATTGTGTTATATTATATTTATATTGGCTTTGTTCTGTAACTTAACAAAAAATACTACAAATATTTTACTGTATAACAAAAATTTTACTCTATATTTGAAACGCTCCGCTCCGCTTCGCTGCGCTCCGCTTTGTTTTTCGATATCTATGTGCACCTAACACGCTCCTCCTCGCTTTGCTCGTCGTCGCACCTATCTTTTGGTTTTGGTTCTGAAGTTTTAAAGACGTTTATGTATTTTTGTCAAATGTAATCAATTTAGTAAAATTAATAATGAAATTATCTTAATTTAAATTAATAATGTAATAAAAATAGAGTAAGTACTGATATTAATTGGTTAAATTAATAAATAATGTATACTTAGTTATAGAAATGTAATCAATATAGTAAAGTTAATAATTAATAATGCATCATAATGAATTTAAGATAATTGATAAAATTTTGATATAGAATGTTAAATTGTAAAATGTAAAACTATATACTTAAGTCACTTTAGTTTGGAAATAAATGGCATATTATATGATGAATTTTTGTCAAAATCACGAATTATCATATTTCCGATCGGGATTTTAATTTTTCGTGATTTTAATAAATAGGTATTTTATTTTTCGTATATTAAAGTATTCGTATTTTTTAACGTTCGTATATTTAACAATCGTAATAACAATATTCGTGATTATAATATTCGAAATTATAATTATCGTAATTTTTATAATTCGATATTTAAAAAAATCGGTATTGCAATATTTCGTAAATTACATATTCGGTGTTATCAAATTCGGAAAAAAGTTTTTCGGAATATTTGGGTGTTCCCATAATGACTAAAAACTAAGTCTAGGAGCGCCGCTGCTGCGCGAGCCAACACTCTATCTCGTTGTGTTAAACTTGCCGATTGCACGACAGCTCTCGTAAAGAGTAACCCGTATGTCTCATTCGCTAGAGCTTTTCTCTAAGCTAACCAATCTTCCGCAGACGCTAAAACCATCACACGACCGCCTAATAGCCCCAATAAGAGCTGTAATCTACGATCACGATATGAGCTACTACACTCTTTAAGTAGCATCATTGCGGAAACAAGTCCGCATTACATCTCTAGTTGCGTCAGCGGCGGCGGCGGCGGCGGCGGCGGCGGCGGCGGCGGCGGCGGCGGTGGAGGCAGCTCTAATAGAATTACATTGGCAACTGTAACAGTGCACTTTCACTGCGCAGGAGATCGATTCTGAACCAATAGGGTACGGTTGGCCTAGGTTATAAGAGGAGATTAGATTTATATGTATTTGCTTCGCGTTACTATGTAACTAACTACCTAAATTTGGGATGAGTATGCCTGTATTGTACATGTACTGCATATACGTAGCTTAGGAGTACGAGGTACAATATAGGTAGATAATTGTTTAAAAAATATGAGTAGGATTGCCTGTTGAAATTGGAACGCTAAACATCAAAAACAGGTGCAGTTTTCAACATAAAACAACCAGCAACCTTGTCTGCTTCATTCGTCCCCTGACGCGACCCTTGAGAAAAACATATTAAACTTACATAATAAGTAGGTATTTGCGACCATAGTAATTAAGTTTATTGTTGTTTTCTTTTTAAAGTATTTTTTGTACTTGTCTTATGCCTGCTATGGTTTTTTATTTAATATTTTACTTTTATTTATCAATATTTATGGTGCCTGCAAAGTTACTACTAGCAATGTTGGTGGTATACTTCACTGCTATAACCACAGCTATAGATACAGTTACACCTTAAAAATGTACAGACTCAGCAAATTCGGAATATTAACAAAACTAAAAATAAATGTTTATGTATATTTAAATTCTTTATTTTACAAAATAAACAGTATAGTTACTATAAATAAAGTATTTTATATGTGTGATTTTTAGTATGCTATTCATCCCACGAAGATGATTATTCTAGTTATAAGTATTGGAAACTTTAAAACAAACTCTAACACCCTATACCATACATACTCCCTTGCAAAATATGCTGGCCAGAAATGCATGCAATATCCGATGGCTCTATACTTATTGTTTCTTACACCGAGTACCCCCAATATTGAGAAAAAAAAATACCTTAGACAGCTATTCTTTTGCCAACAATGAAGCCGAAGATATTCATTCTCTTGCCATTGGACAAAAAATTACTTAGGCATCAGGCACTAAAATAAACACAAATGCCAATGCAACCGCAAGTCATATTCATCTTTGCATAGCTTCAATCTGTTCGCTGATCTCTGTCAGCATCTGAACAGACTTCTGTATGTTCTCGTACTGGTACCCCATGTGGACGGATATTAGCTGCATCTTCTTCAGGTTTTCTTCACTGCTCTGCATGAGGTTCTCCATGGCTGCCGTGTCTCGGGCCGCTTTTGATAGTAACTGGAATAAAAATGTGTCCAATTATTTCATGTTTTCATTATCTTCTCCAGTCCAGAGGCAAACATCCTACAGTGGATTGTTTACATAATTATATGCTCACAACTGTAATCCCTGAAGGGGTAGTCAGATGCATAAAGGTTCCACTCGAGAGAGTACCTGGAGCAGATACTTACACCCCCACAGAGAATAGAATAGAATAGGGGTAGTCAGATATGCTTAATTCGCACCGCTTTTCATTGTAAATTTGTATTCATATGATAGGTCGCGAGCGTATCGGCGTTTTTTTATTAGTACAATGCACCTAGGGTCTATTTAGAATATACGATTGTTTACAACTGTGCGTATCTTGCTCTGTGTACCACCCACCTCATGAGACTTGGACCCCCGCTGTATCTGCCGCGCGAGGGACGCGATGTTGTTCATGTTGACCTGCACGCGCTCCGCCAGACGCTGCTTGGACTCCGCGAACAGAGAGCGAGCACTGCTGGATGATGCTGAAGTCATGTTGGTTGTTTGTTGGTCTACTGTTTTGTATGATTGTACGGATGGTTTACTGTTTTATATGTTGTGTTTGTTGGATTAAGAGGATTGAATGGAGTTGGGGGCAGCTTTCAGGGCTAGGACGGTGCACGAATATAAAGTTAAATGGTTTCTTAAACTTCGCTAACTTTGCTGCCCACAGCTGATGGAATTTATTGTGATTGTGAACTGTCATTTTGACGCTGACTGTCACTGACAGAACGTACTTGTCAGTGTTGCTAGAACTATTAAAACCGCGAGAGGCAGACAGAAGTTGTACTGGCCTTGTACTTTTTGTTCAGCTGCCTGCCCCAAATGACTGTTTTAAACATAAATTTTATTTACTTCTATAATTTTCAATGCTCTTTTTGAATAAATAGAGTCTGTTTTTGTAAGTACTTCTTTATAATTTACTTTCGTTTTTTCTTAACTACCTACTTTTGTTTTCCACTGTACAATTTTGAACTTTGTTTACCAACGCATGATCATGTCAACAGCTGCAGAGACAACATGACCTATTCCAGCCTACAGCAAGTAATGAACCAAAACAACATATAACAAATTCATAACACTAATTTCCGAACTGTTTTTACGAACGGCCGTCGACCTGTCGACGAATCGACGATTCGGCGGACTTTTTTTGACATGGCTTCATTATTTTGACGTTTCGATGTCAATGAGCTACGTATTTCCTTGAAAAACGTCCTTTTTTCCTTATTTTTCATTGATTTGAAAGTGTTTCCTCATAATTCACAACGCAGTTCGTCAAGATCAAGCAACTGAACGGCGTGAAGTGCCAACAATCTCCTGAAATTCCTCGAGAACCATGTGACACGAATACGAAAAAGGGCTTCCAGACCGTCAATGTGACAGAAATGTTTTCTGCCATCGGGTCAAGAGAACGCCACCGCGGAGCTGATACGAGCACGACGCGTGATTGCCGAGCAGCGATCTAGTGAACGCGCGTCAAAAATGAGCGCGAGATGTCCAGCCCGCCAGCCAACCCTAGCGAAGTGGAGGAGGGCGGCGCTGCGGCCGCGGAGGAGCCCAGCGGGCAGCAGGCGCCCGCCGCGCCGAAGACGTTCATAGCGCCGCCCGCGAGCCAGCTGCCCAGCAAGCTGCAGTACGTGGCGGTGGGCGCGCCGGGGCCCAGCGGCATCAAGCAGTGCTTCCGCACGGTGAAGGCGGCGCGGCGCGTGCCCACACTGCCCCCGCGCGCCGCCCCCGCCCCCGCGCCCGCCCCGCGCCGCGCCCGCCGCGACCGCAACAAGCGTCACGCCTGCACCACCTGCGACAAGCGCTTCTCCAGCCCCGGCAAGCTCAGCCAGCATGTCCTCGCACACACCGGTGAGCTCCCTTTCTCTTGCGATCTATGCGAAAAGAAATTCAACTCCAAATTCAAACTTGTCCGACATAGCCTAATCCATAGTGAAGCCCGCGCCTTTGCTTGCACAGTCTGTGGGAAGACATTCAATAGGAAAGATCATCTCACAAACCATGTACGAGTACACAATCCAGTCAAAAAGCTATTCTCTTGCGACCGACCAGACTGCAGGAAGTCGTACACGTCTCTGCTCAGCTACCGCAAGCACGCCGCCCTGCACTCTGCAGAGGAAGGCAACTTGCAGTGTGAAATATGTGATGATACATTTAGTACCCGCCAAGAGATAGTTTATCACCTCAAAGTCCACACTGGTAGTAGAACAGTTAAGAATGAAATGGATAAGAAGTTCACATGTGATTTCTGCCAGAGACGGTTCTTCACAGCCAAGGATGTGCGGCGGCACCTTGTTGTACACACGGGGAGAAGAGATTTTTTATGCCCTTATTGCCCTCAAAAATTTGGGCGCAAAGATCATTTAGTAAGGCATGTTAAAAATGCACACCCTGAGGAGTCATGGAGATCAGCAGCAGTTGGAACATCTAGCGAGCCTGCACTTCCTGACCCAACCCCTGAAGAAACCTTTCCTGATCCCTTTTCTATTGAATCATCTTTTGAGATGTGGAAGCCAGGTCAAGGTGAAGAATCAGAAGCGGGTCGCACTAGAGTTCCTTCATCTGAAATCATAGTAGAGATGCCAGAAGAGCATGACATCAAAGATGAACCTTTAGAAGTTAAACTGGAGGACTCCATAGAGATAAAGATTGAAGAGCCAGCATCACCAGCCTGTGAGTTATTGCGTGTGGATTTCCCAGTAGTGTATATACCTCAGTACCCGCCGGCTGCGAGTGACTTGCCGTTTATGACAGCAGCACCGCTGGTGGAGTCCCTAGAGAGTCACATATTGGATCCCGGGCTACTGCTGGATCCCGGGGAGGGCCCGTCGGGGCTGTCGAGCCAGATCCTGCGCGATCTGCTGGAGGGGGAGTACGGGGCGGAGGAGGCGCGGGGCGAGGGGCGGGAGGGGCGCGCGCCGCAGCGGCTGCCGGCGTTCACGCAGGCCTTCCACACGGCGCAGAGCCCCAAGCCGCCGCCGCCGCCGCCCCCGCCGCACTAGACCCATCTCAACATATGCTACCTCATCAAGTAAGGGTTTTGTAAAATATAGTAATACAAAGAGGACTCTTAAATCTCTCAAAGTCGTTGAGACGATTTTGAAATTTTGCCAAATGTTGTATTTTGTACTTTGAGGTGTATACCAAAATATTTCCGAATTCTACATGAATATATGATCTAGTCGTGTATGTGCTTTCGGAATTGTATATTGTTTATTTATAGCGTTTGCGTTTATGGAGTGCAATTGGGACCAACTCTATAAGCTGATGGATACCTGTTAGAGTAGTTTGATTAGACGAATATCTTGTTACTTTCTGTAAGGGCCTAGTCGTTTTTAATATTGATCAAAATCAATACGAATATGGTACAGTAGTTACTTGTATGTGAAGAAAACGTTTAACACACGCTGTGACTATCCTATTGAAAGTAACGGGATTTGAAGTTATTACAATAAATAATTCAAGAATCGCATTTGATTTGCATTAAAATGAGAATGATTGATATGATGATGAGTTACAAATTACGATTCGAGCGTTTTCGGAATTATTTATTGTTAAGACTCGATTTAAAGATGCAATAGTTTCCTATGATGAAGCATTGATTAAATAAATAGGAGATTTTATAGTTGATGGGACAAAATTTTCACTGCCATTAATCTATTCTAATATGCTTTAGAAGCGTCATATAGTCTATTAATATCTATTGCATCTCCCCCACCACTTTATCGATCAGTTATATCAGAATTATATGAATGTATTTCCTTCTGAAGTAGCATGCCATTACAATATGTTCCGGAGATGCATGCTACTTCGATGCTATACCAATTGAGGAAAATTTTCTATTCGATAATTCTGATTAGGCAAAACATAAGATCTGTTTAAGCTAAATGGATACAACATTATTTATAAGTTTAGGTATGTCTTAGGTTAGGTTTTAAATGAGTATCGAAATCAGCGAATCGTAAAAGTTTAACTCGTGCTATGTTCAAAATACTTATATGTCAATGTTCATAACAATAACACGAACAAGTAGGCAAGTGTTAGAATAACAAAAAAAATGAGTCGACACTAAAATCCGTAAAAAACTTACTGGCTTGATTTTAAAACTACCTGCCTACATTGGTACCCAGTTACGCTATTCATGGGCCAAAAGTTCGCTCCTTTCGTGCGGTCTAACTAAGCTATAGAGATTGGCGATACATCTAGTTTTCTCGATACATCGTTGTGCCTTACCATTTCGAGATATCGAGTGAGGAGTGTCGATCAATGTGAAGATAGACTGTGTTAACAACGATACCGTAAGTAGCAAACTTTCGTGACATGGAAAGCCCCCGATTATCCACCATTCTATTTTAGTTAAACATAATACCTCAGAAGCATGCTGCTTCCTTAGATTTAAGAAAAATAAATAAGAAAATCGTCTAATGAGCAAATAATGAACCTTACCTACCTTAATTTAGATCACATTGTAATTTTTGCCGGCTAGAATATGCACATAGTCGTAAAGATCCACCCTCTTCTGTCGGCAAGTTTGAAAACTCTATGCCACAAACGATAATCCCCTAACTTCGTAAAATATCAGAACGAACACTGTATAATGATAATACAATATAGAAATGTGTACCACGTTGGGTGCCAAAATCTTTGCAATTTTGTCAGTCGACATAAGTATATTATATTGCACCAGCCGGGCTGTATCGGTACCGCTAAATGTAAAATAAAATGTTTGCTCATTAGATACTTATAAAAAATTTGGTTCACCCTACATTTAAACTGGATAAGTAATTTCAATGGGTACAATTTACTTATCCAGTTTTTAAACATTTCATCTTCATTCAAATCTTATATTAAAAACTTCATTAATTAAGATATTAAGATGGAGGCATTTCTTTAAAAACAATAAGGTATAATTTCACACATTGCCAGAATTATTTTGAAATAAATATACCTATATGTAGGGAAAATAGAAACATGCAATTAAATATATTGGGGAGTGTAGGGATGTATCAGATTTCTGTATTACAAAATGGGTTCTACTGTCGAAAAGGCATCAAATTTTCAAATCTCATTCCTGCCACTAAAGCACTCCGTTTATTTCTAAGTTCTAAGTTTTATTTGATAAAATAAAATTAATATTACGAAAAAAAAACGTCGTCTGAAATACATGGAAGTAGAATTTAAGAAGATTGAAAAGCTTAAAGCAAATGAACATGTAAATATTTCTAATCTTTTTAGGTTAATAGGAATGTAAAAAAACATCTACCTCATATAATATGTTTAGAAATGTTAATAACTATATTTAGGTTAGTGAGAACTGTATCTATGGTGTTCTTTTTATATTTTTGAAACACATCGCACCACTTGTGGGTGGTTTACATAGTTTAGTAGTTACTTGTTGTGTTAAACATAATATTAACGATTAAAATTGTGTGCTGCAATATCGGAATATTTATAAGAACAGGTATTTAATACTTATATGTATACAAGAAATAATATCCAAGAAAAACTTTAAGTACATATATTTGTCATATATTGGGATGTAATAGGTTTTCAATATTTCTGTAAACATCCAATATCAAATAAAATTGTTCTCATTAAGAAACAATATTTACTAATAACTGTGATATTTCAGATATTACTCAAACACTTTTTAAGCGCAGATTCGATTTAGGTATTTGGAGTACCTAGTTAAGTCGGTTTTTATATGGTTAACGGTGCTACAGTACAGAATATCTATTGAGAAAACATAATCCATATTTTTTATCTTAACATAACCTGATCTACCTTTTAATAGTTGGTCAGTCAAGGTGTAATATACAACGATGTGTAATGCAATGTATTTTTGTAAAGTTTTTAGAATATAACTGTTTGTAAATAATAATAATATCAAAGACTTCCAACCAATGTATGTTTGATGCTTAAATTCATCCATTATATTTATTTAGTGGTACGCGTCGGTTAGAGGACGGTAAAACGATAGAATGTACCTAATGGCTTCATTATGGCACTAAGTGTCCTTTTAAAAATATTATACATAATTATATAGCTATACACGTGTTTATATATTTCTAATTGATTGCATAATTATGATTGTTAACTCTTTAATTATTACCCAGTTTTTAATGATTGACAAATTATGAGTTTGACTCTATAAATTTGTATTATTGCAAATAATTGGTAATACCAAATACTTTTGTATTATTATTGTTGTAGTTTTTTTTATGTGTTTCAATAATGGGGGAGTATTGATAGTTGCAGAGAAACAATATACGTAAAATGGTACATAAAAACGGGGCCTTAAAAAAGTAGAATTCGAATTATACCTATAAGGAGAAATATTTTTAGAATTTTATAATGTTTAATAGAATGATCTATTTTTGTTACGCTTTACCATTAGTATGGCATTTTATATAAAAAAAATGAAACATAATAATTGAAAGGAATTTCATGTTACATAACTACCAAGTTTAATTTTAGGGTATTTTATTGTATTAATGCCCATTTGGCATTTAAAAAGCTGTATGTGTAATGTTGAAATACTACTTTTCGACTTATATCAAAAATATTACAGGTCTATATATTTATTTGTATAAATAAAAACCTTTATCATTGGAATGGAGTAACGCTTGGAAAGAAGTATTTAAATTACAAACGATTGTACCTGGTTTATAACAACATGATGTAATAATAATTGGTCTTCATTGTAATAAATATTTTGAACAAGAAATATTGTTTAATTTTTGTAAAAAATATGGAGGCGGTTGCTACGTAGTATACATACCTACCTACGTAGAGTACGTAAGAACTTTTTGTTTATTAACGTGACATACTTCTGTAATTTCTTAGTACTAATTAAATCAAAAGAAACCGCATGAAATATATTAACTTTATTGCTGATCCAATCGATTGAATAACAAATAACACATAGACTTAGAATCAGTAATTGATAACAGAAACGCCTACCCCACGGTAAGTAACATAAATGAGGAAAAATGCACATTTTCATAATAATATATAATAATAACACAACGAAAAACGTTTATACAGTGATAGTCTGCGCCGCTTAAACCTCAGTCGAAATAGAACTCAACATTTAAACAAAAAATACTAAAAACTTCAATAAAATGTCACAGTTAAATCGTTATTATTGTAAACATAAGTTCTTATCATATCAGCTTACTCAGCGCAAACCATCGGCTATGTAGTAATAACACTATCATAAAATTTACAGATATTCATTTTTAATATACAATTTGGTGATTATGATTATCAAAATTGCCTAGACCAGAGTTTGAACTAAAATTAAATTGTACTAAAAATACTAACACCATCCCATTTGGCCGATCGGTCACCAAAATTAACTTTTCAGAACTATTGTACAGTTAAGATTTGGAACAAAGAAAACTGATAAATAGCCACCGAGAATTTAATTTCGGATCGTCCGTAATTGAACCATAGAGTATATCACTTTAATTTTTACAAAGGAGGCCACTATCCTAGACACGGTTCTAAAGAGGCCGTCAATGTTTCGGCCTATAAATGCACAAACACCAGTCACCAGAATTCAGGAATGTTCAGGTTTAGCCAGCCGGCTCGCTTGTCGCAACCTATGAACGAATTGGAAAGCTACAAGGAATCATTTAACCGTCCGCCGTTTGGACCTTCGATATTTGCCGGACTTCGGCTTGGCTTTTAGCGATATGCTGTCTAAGTTTGGCAGTTCCACGTCGTTAGAATTGGCCTTTTTGTTATGATGGACAGGATTATCATTGGCATCATGATCGGAGCTGTCGACGCCATTCTCCATTCTAATAGTATTAGTATGATTCTGCTGAGGGCTCACACTCACATCCATCTCCTCATCAGAATCCTGATAGTTGCCATTAGGTTCATGCCTCTTATACTGCACTTGTCTGTAACTTACATCATCATCCGACTCCGTTTGTTTTCTGCCGCGTCTATTGAAAATATTCTGCAGTGATTTGTTCTTTTGCGCCATATCATTTATATTTGTCTCTGAAGTGGACTTCGCGCAGTATTCCTCTTTGTCCGACTCGGACTGCTTCCTGATTGGTCGGTGGGCCTGTGGGCGGGGCGCGGGGGCGGGGTCGGCCGGGGCGGGCGACGGCCCTGATAGGCGCACCTCGGGCCCGCCTCCGTAGATCTCTGTGAAGAACCTCCACAGTTCTTCGCTGAGCTGCGCGTGGTCGGAGCCTTGTTTCAGGACGAAGGTTGTCACGCCGTCGGTCTCCTGGAAATTGTATTAAACGGTTTTTGGTGTTGGTCTATTTATTTTATGCTACATAGTAACACAAAAAAACAATATTCAATAGTAAGTATTCTATTGCGTAATGAGAGTGATGGAACGGAGAGCGCTCCTCTGTACTGCACGGATACATAGGTACTATACTATCTACTCCCGCTCAGATGGCTGATCTCAATGAGATTGGCCGCCATGGTCAAAATTCGGCTAGGAGGACATTATTAGGTACATATGTTTTATCAATTCATTACCCGCCATTAATCCTCCAAAGCGACCCCCACCACCAACCCTATCCAGCCCACTAGAGGGCGTCCCACGCCACCCCACTGACCTGTTTAGTGACAATCCCGTTGTTATCGACGGGCGGCGGCGGCTCGCGCGTCTTGCTCCTCACGAAGGCCTGCCACTGCCGGAACCAGTGCATGCTGATCGCGTACACGGAGCGCGGGCGCTCTTGCTCCTGAAACGCAATAGTTATAGTGGGTTAGGAGGACGCTGCGGTAGGTAGTTTATATGGTAAGGTAGACTGAGAAGACACGAATAAGGGGTAAGGGATTAGCTGAAAAAAGCATAAAAGTTTAGGGTTTTATAATTTAAAAAGGTAGGTAAAGGTATGTATTGTCACATACAAAGTGTCGCCTCTACCGGAAACTAGGACGAAACTTTCGAAAGAAGATGTACGCAGATGTCGGAAAGATAGTAAAACCTGTACTGTAATAAAAAATACAAGGACAACATTACAACGCTAAACCTGGAGGCTGACCAGATGGGCCGAATAGTTTTGGGCCAATAACCCTTCAATAAGGTTTCAATAACTGTACTTACCGATAATTGGTAGTTATTTTCATACTATTTTGACACATTAAAGTCAAAGTCAAAGTCAAAGTCAAAAATTTTTTATTCATCGTACAAATATAAAATTTTCTGATGAACGTCAATTTTTACAAATTACTCTCAATTAAATTTTTACAAATTATTAACAGTTACAACCTGCCAAAATCGTATGAAAAACTACCAGTCATCGGTAGATATTTATTGAAACTGGCAGTTGAAGTCATATCTTTTTGACCTTCTACGGTCTTGTGTGTTACATACTTTGTAATATCTCCATCCAGCCTGCCAAGCGTAAATATGTATAGCCATAACCCTGAAGGCAGCCCATGTCTTTTATTGTACTATTTTCCAGACTAGAACAGCCGATGGATCCGCTTGGCGAAGAAAACAGAGGAGTATCTAGAGCTGACCGCCAACCTCCAGTAGAGACACTTGATGTAGTAGAAGGTCTATGTCCTACAGTGGACTATTTATGTGTCTGTTTGTGTGTGTGTGTGTATATATACCTGGAATATAGCATGTAGATCGTAGAAGGCGGCGAGCTCTCCCCCCCGCCGCGCCCGCAGCCGCTCCGCCGCGCGCGCGCAGTGCCCGCACTCCACTATGCGCGTACACGCGGGGCCGCCGCCGAAACTGGGGACGGTAAAATAAAAAGGTTGATTGTCCATCTTACTAATGCTTTTTTGACATTCGAAATCCCATACATTTTTGGTGACTGCAAAGGAAAATTACGAAAATTAAGCTACACAATTAAGAAAAGGAAGCTGCAATACATAGGCAATATAATGCGCAATGACAAATATGCTGTGGCGGACACCTCGCCCCACAACCAACAGATGGCGCTCGGAACGCAACACACCGCAAATGTATGGAAGCGAAGCAAATCTCTAAGATATCCTAGATCGCGCATATAGAAGAACCCACTGGCTACAGAACCTCGCCGAATGGTTCAATATGTCCACCATATAGAGCTATTCCGAGCTGCGGCTTCCCGGGCCCAAGAGGCCATAATGATAGCCGACCTACGATAGTACATGGCACCTGAAGAAGAAGAAGCAAAGGAAAACCTACTACTATGTACTTACCAAACGTAAGCAAACGTCAAAACACTATTAGTAAGATGGACAAGGTATAATATAGTGTATTAGGGTGGGTTGTTTTATCTGATAAACATTTATAAGCCCGCCATATTGCTAATGTGTCTAGCCTCAAAATAATTAAGGTAGGAGTTAGTTATGTACTAGGTCTTCGGCGATATACGATGTGATTAAATGAATGGTAATTGGTAATTAAGATGAAAAAAATGTTCTAGTACAGTGTGAGTGAACTGGGCGGCGAGTGCGTCCACGCTACACTACAGTCTACTCCAGTGTGAGTGAGACGCGGGTGACTCACGTGCGGTACAACAGGCGCCAGGCGGGCGCGGCGAGCTGGGCGGCCAGTGCGTCCACGCTACACTACAGTCTACTCCAGTGTGAGTGAGACGCGGGTGACTCACGTGCGGTACAACAGGCGCCAGGCGGGCGCGGCGAGCTGGGCGGCCAGTGCGTCCACGCGGCGGGCCCGCTCGGGCCGCACGGCGCCGTGGGGGCACACGAAGTCGCTGTTGTCTATGGGGCCCGGTTCCGCCCAGGTGTTGAATCTGGCGGGTGAGAGGTTGAGGATTAGGGTTTGGAATGAAGGTTACTTGGCATCAGAGGCTAAGGGTTTGGGTATACTGACAGGCGACGCACTGTGTGATGTGTCATGTAGATTTGTATTAAAACCCAGTTGCCCGCAGCTGTCACTTTCTGAGGCTATACTGTCAAACTATGGCATTGCTATAGCAATTTAAGGTTATTTATTGCAACGGCGTTAAAATTTCACTTAGATTGTGGTCATAGAATTTTAAGGAATTATTATATTATCATCTATCAAGGATATATTTTCTGCTAGAAAATATAAATGAAACTTACTTGACAATCCACTGTTTGGAAATGTAATATCTAACTTCGTTGGGATCGACGGGTGTTGATTCTATTATTTCCGCCACTTTTCGCCTTATCGCCTCCATTTCAGGATTCAACTTTCTGTGAACAGAAGTTAAATGTTCAATGTTTCAGCTGAAAGAGCCAGACAAAGGTACGGGTGACAGTTAGGGCGCCTTCAAATTAGTCGCTAAGTGTCGCGCGGCTGCAGCGCTGCTGCAGCGCTACAGTCGCGCTGCTGTCTAAATTCCATATAAATTATTAACGCGCGACTGCAGCGCTGCTGCGGCGCTGCAGTCGCGCATCTTTTAAATTACAAAATTTATATGGATTTTGACAGCAGCGCGGCTGCAGCGCTGCAGCAGCGCTGCAGCCGCGCGACAATTAGCGACTAATTTGAAGGCGCCCTTAGGTAGCATAAGACGCCCTTCAGACCGCTCGATCGTCGACGATGTCATGTGTTGATGTCAATGATAATATATGCTGTCGTCAAACTTAATTATATACCACGCAGATATAGCAGACGGACTCATATAATCGCTGGAAATCACTCAAATCATAGCTTCGTAGGTATATACTCCTTCCTACAGACTTACAACGGTCGCCATTTTCATCTTGTTTCTCAAACCGCAGGCGTTGCATCAATGAATCTCTGCGCTTTGTCACATCAAGATTAGTAGCCTTTTACGAGCACCTATATACCACTGGTGTCTGTGAATCGTGGGACGCCCCTCACCTATAAAACAGCACATAAGCCTCATGAGCGGCGAGTTGCGCGTGAGTCACTCGCGACACACTCGCGTCGTCGAAGCTGTACCACTGGTTGTCATTTAGCGCAGCGCAGGTGTAGTGGCCGCCGCCGGCTGTTCCCGAGTGGCAGATCACTGCGGCTAGGGAATAGCGGGTTATCTTGGACGTGCACTCTGAAAATGGGAGATGGGAATTTTAATGTTTACAAAGAAAGAATACATTTATTTGTACTTACACAAAAAATTATAAAATTTACAAGGTACAAAAGGCGGTCTTATCACAAAAAGCGATCTCTGCTCTGTTTAATATACTTAATGTATTGACGACCGGAAGACGTTATTAGTTATCAGGTTCGATCCCTAGCCCGGAGATATTTGTTTAAAGGGGTACGGCTTGGTCGTATTTGTTTAGACTTTTATCAAAATGATGGTTTTTAAAAGAAAACAATAGATAAAAAGGCCAAAGGTAATATGAATCCTATTCATATCCGAATTCGTATCATTCTGCCATTTTATGTGTAGCGTCGGACACTCCTGTAGGCCTAATAGAGGTTTGATAGTTTGCAGAAAACCACGAAACTACAAAGTTTACATTTTCTCGCATACAAAGTAGCGCCTCTAGCGGAAACTATCATGAAACTTTATACAGATGACGGAAGAAAGCATAAACTTTTTTGTACGTAAATTACCAAAGTCGTAATATACATACGTGGATGTCTATAAGGCGCCAGATCTAGCGATGTCGTCGGGAAAGTGACCGCGGCGGCTAGTTTAGAGCTGTACGCCAATTCGTGACGGAACCTCTTCAGGTGGATACAGACGACCTCGGGCAGCCGGACGAGGCGCGAGATCTTGACGCCGTTGCGGAGTTTGCTGCAGCGGGAACAACTGTGGGGGGAGGGGAGGGTTAATTCGGGGGTAAAGGTAGGCACTGGAGTCAGAAGTTAAGTGATATGTAAGAGGACTAAAGTAAGCGACATAAGTTACCAGAAAAGCTTTGTGAGTGGGTGTAGCAGAAATGTAGCGCTTTCAAATGTGTCAAATTCCATTTTAATTATCGATTAAACGTTGTTTCCTAAGATGCGCTAACACCTTATACATGTAGCCGGTAGTGGTTGGACGAGGAAGGCCGAGAACAGAGTGTTGTAGGTCACATTGAGCGTTAACTGCTGGGCATAGACCTCTCCAAAGATACACCACAAACTAACCTCAACACTATTCTACTCCTCAGTTTTAACATTCATTATCACTGGCCTCTAGGCCTATACCAGTAAAATTTGACACTATCTAAGGCACTTATTTTGGTGGCTGTGAAGCCCTATTCTACACTATCTAAGCCACTTACTTATTTTGATGGCCGTGAAGTCCTACTTTAAAGCGTTAAACTATAACATAACAGTAGAAAACCCTCACATACCTATACATATTATCCCCTTTAAGCTCGTCAGCGCTGAAGAAGGCGGCGAGACAGTCCTGCAGCGACACCACCGGCCCGTAGAACCACGAGCGCAGCCAGCCCAGCACCCACCATAGCTGCAATAATACACAATAGTATTAGGTGGTTGCGACATGTATACTCCAAGAAGCTTCCAAGTCATGCGTGAGAACTGTAATAAATACAGTAGTATCATGTTGTTGCGACATCTATACTTGATACGCGTAAGCTTTCGATTTCATATACAGGGTTATTTGTAAGTAGACCTGATCCTTTTAGGAGGTGATAAAGGAAGGCCTTCCTGTTATGTATAGAACTTGCGAAGATGTATCACAAAACGGGGTAAATAGCAATTGCAGTGGAACAATAACGATCTTCGCTCGTCCGTATTGGTGACCTCAACGGGGTATGGATGTTTCTACAATGTATGATATAGCGGGTGACACAGCCAAAGGCTAAAGATATTTTAGTGTGGAATATTTTTAAATACTGTCAAATCATGACGCAAAAAATTCAAACGTAGGGTTTTAAAAGGATTATCAGTGGGATTGATTATTTACCCATGAGTCGTGCTCG
Organism: Plutella xylostella; assembly: GCF_932276165.1. Lineage (NCBI taxonomy): Eukaryota > Metazoa > Arthropoda > Insecta > Lepidoptera > Plutellidae > Plutella > Plutella xylostella. The sequence continues at coordinate 5,260,651 of NC_064000.1, read as the reverse complement.
GGCGCGGTCATCTGCGTGGCGAGCACGTGTTGTTTCGCTTGCAACACTGAGTGAATGAATGAACGAGTGAGTGAATTAATGACCGAGTGAATGAATCATTACCCAGGAGTCGTGCTCGGGCGCGGTCATCTGCGTGGCGAGAGCGTGCTGCTGCGCCCTCAGCACTAACTGAGTGAATGAATGACCGAGAGAATGAATGAATCATTACCCATGAGTCGTGTTCAGGCGCGGTCATCTGCGTGGCGAGCGCGTGTTGCTGCGCCCTCAGCACTAACTGAGTGAATGAATGATTGACTGAATGAATCATTATCATTACCCATGAGTCGTGCTCGGGTGCCGTCATCTTTGTGACTAACTGAGTGAATGAATGACCGACTGAGTGAATGAATCATTTACCCATGAGTCGTGTACAGGAGCGGTCATCTGCGTGGCGAGCGCGTGTTGCTGCGCCCTCAGCACTAACTGAGTGAATGAATGATTGACTGAATGAATCATTATCATTACCCATGAGTCGTGCTCGGGTGCCGTCATCTTTGTGACTAACTGAGTGAATGAATGACCGACTGAGTGAATGAATCATTTACCCATGAGTCGTGTTCAGGAGCGGTCATCTGCGTGGCGAGCGCGTGTTGCTGCGCCCTCAGCACTAACTGAGTGAATGAATGATTGACTGAATGAATCATTATCATTACCCATGAGTCGTGCTCGGGTGCCGTCATCTTTGTGACTAACTGAGTGAATGAATGACCGACTGAGTGTATGAATCATTTACCCATGAGTCGTGTTCAGGAGCGGTCATCTGCGTGGCGAGCGCGTGTTGCTGCGCCCTCAGCACTAACTGAGTGAATGAATGATTGACTGAATGAATCATTATCATTACCCATGAGTCGTGCTCGGGTGCCGTCATCTTTGTGACTAACTGAGTGAATGAATGACCGACTGAGTGAATGAATCATTTACCCATGAGTCGTGTTCAGGAGCGGTCATCTGCGTGGCGAGCGCGTGTTGCTGCGCCCGCAGCACGGACAGGTGCTCGCGCGACGGGATCGGCAGCGACAGGTCTTGGAACGTCTCCACTCGAGTTGATACCTGGAATGAATGTGGGGTTTATTAATGGTGCATCTGCATATACTTATTGGTAATACGGTCTATTGGATTGAATCATAAACACTATTAATTTAGGTGTCTAAATGGTGATTTCCAAGTTTTTTCAGGGGCTTTTAAAACTCAAATCTTCTTTTTATCGCAGCGGTGACAAACATAAGAGAAAGACTACAATTTTTCACCATGGAAAAAGGATTGGCCACTCAGATAAGCGGCAGTCGCGGATTGCCCAGAGTGCTGCGCCCATACTCAAATTTAAAACATATTGGTGTCCTAATAACACACTAATGTCGAGTTGCAGGACTTTTTTAAGCTAATGTCGGCATTAAATATATGTCTGCGTACACATTGATGAAATACATTACATTCATTTGTGCATCTCAGCCTTAGCCTATTCTATGATCCCTGTAAAACTGTACAAGAGCTATGTTCAACTCACACAATCACATAATGAGACAGAACTACCTAATACTAAGTATGTTCAACTCACCCGATTACATATAAGACACTGCACGGACGACAGCAGTTTCCCGTCGAACACGTCGGACACGACGCTGCGGTAGCGCGCGCCGCCGCCGTCGCCGCCGCAGCCCGGCAGCTCTTTACTGAAACATGCCAGTTGCCAGCGTATGTCAGAAAAAATCCGTGTGTAAGCTTATCGTAAACATTAAAAAGTCCACTGGCAGATCTTTTACTGTGCTGCATTTAAAATTGTTAATAGTTTGTTATGTGTTAGAGAGAAACGGATCGTAAAAGGTTTTAATAATTACTATACTCTTTATTTGCAACCAAAACAAAAAAATTAACAAAGCGAAAAAGGCTACCGGTTTAGCATCATCACCAAATACAACCATGGATGGAAGATATTTTAGTAATTAAACTCGTGAATAGTCCAGCTGCCACTACGCCGGCTCGTTATCGACGCAAATAAACGTCACTATAACGCGATTAGCCATAAATACGGCGCTGTTATTAGTGCGACGCGCATTTAACGAGTATATCGACGTCAATAACGAACCCGTGTAGCGGCCGCTGTGTGTCGAATATTCGAGTGCAGGACAGCCACGTGATGGCGACGGCGCCACAACGCGAGTATGACACCATACGGGAAGCTAGAAAACCCGTCGAGCATGGAGTAAGTGCAAGCTAATAACAACCATCCTAACTAATATTATAAATGCGAAAGTAACTGTGTCTGTCTGTCTGTTACTCTTTCACGCCAAAACTACAGAACGGATTTGAATGAAATTTGGTATACATATGGTCTAGACCCTGAGAAAGAACATAGGCTACTTTTTATCAAGGAATTCACGGGAAAACTTTTTAAGGCGAAGCGAAGCTCGCGGGAACAACTAGTTACTAATATACTGACGTGGGCGGCAGCTGCGAGTCGCTGGCGCTGGAGCAGGTCTCGTATCTCTCTTCAGCGTCGGACGAGCACGAGAGAGAGGACTCCGAGCCGATGTCGACCCGACTGTGCTCTGTGGGGGGCAAAAACATAGGTTATAGACAAAGTAATAAGTACATTAGGCGCAGCGCTTATCAATAATTAATCATTTATCTTATTGTAGTGTTCGTAAAGTAAAGAAATAACCATAATACTATGCATAGAATATCAGCTCTGTATAGTATTATGGTTATTTCTTTACTTTACTAATACTAGAGTAAGATAAATTATTACTAATACTCTATGAAATGGACGCTATGGACCAAAATGTCTGAACATAAACATTATTAATACAGCAAACGCGCTATAAAATATATTTTAATCTGAATATTTGCTAGCAAACATACAGTCAGGAGCGATTCAGCAACACATTCAACTTATCTGACTGGCTAATCCTTTCGCTAGTTTGCTTACAATAAAGCGGAATCTACTTATTCTCAGCGTGTCAGTGACAAACACTACAGGATGTTGAAAAAAAGTATTTAGCGAGCCGAAAGGGGGTTATTCTGAATACCTTTTTCCCCATTAGTCACGTACGTATGTGTAGTGTAGTGTACCTAGTTGGTCTGCTGCGTGCCTTAGGACTAAATATCTCTTAAGACTATCTCTTTAGTCGCCTATACCTTTCTCCCCATTAGCCACATGTGTATAGTATGAAGCCTGCTGAGTGCCCGCGAAGCTGGCGGAGCGCCGGTGCCGCGTCGCCGCGCGCGGGACCGCGCCGCTCTCCGAGGTAGAGTGGACCCTGGGGATAGATCAAATCACATCAGCTTTAGAACTATGAGTCTACTTTAACTACCTCGTGGATTAAAATTACTCGTAAGTAAATACAATAAACCACAGACTAAGTAGACTGTGACATAGATTGAAAAGATGTAATCAAAAAATAAAAGCTTATCCTAAATTATAACGGTCTTATTCATAAAAAGTTACGGGAGACCTATAGGCCTGCTATAAGCAAATGTCAAAAAAACTTTATTCATAAACGATCAATAGCGCTAAAGAACTCTCCAACTGATTCGTAAAACCTTGATATGCTAAAGTTGGCTGGACCCTACTAGACACCTTCCGTAAACCTCCTCTTGTACAAAAACATGGCGGCCGGTCAACAGCTGTTCTGGTTTATTGACGATTTGACATTTGTTGTGAGTTAATATTTGCTGAAAATAAGTTGCCATGGTAACGTAAAAATTTAATTTTTTTTTTGTGGGTTTTGGCTTGGCCAACTGCGCCTTTAAGCCAACGTAAACTTTTTTAAGTGCCGCGCCGTGGCTAACATAGATAATAGAGATTGATAAATGAATGAAAGTTTTCGCTATTTTTGTTTATGGTTTCGTCGGACCGGCAACTTAATAGGGTAAATGTCAAAATGTTTGGTCTGTGAAATCTATTAGCATCACTTTAGTTATTGAAGGTCTACGGAACTATTATGAATAGAGATTTTTACGAAACCTCAAATAGGCTTAATGTGTTCCGTAACTATTGAGCTCAGTAAACCTACTTTAAGGTTTTTTTATGAATAAGACCGTAAAACTATATTCAATAAATTTCCTCTTATCGACCTGTATTGTATACAGATGTCTCCTATCGGCTCAAACGTTACTTTGTCATTTCATTTATCAGCCAACAATAATTAATTTCATTTTATTCATTCCCAAAATTACCGCAAAGTCGCCTACTATTTGACACAGCCTTTTTGCAAGAATCGCGCTACTCAGTCCTCGGCCTTTCCCATCTATTCCTTATTTTACTTATTTACTAATTATGACATTATATCCCATTCCACGGGGAAAGACATCTGATACAACAAAAACTACCCTTATTCGAATGTAAAAGGGTTCTGTCTGTCTTTTCCTGTGGAATGGGATATAGTCATTATCACTCACCTAAAATACCCGTCGGTCCGTTCGCTGTAGCTGGAGGGCGCGGGGGACTTCCGCCGCATGCGCGCGAATAGAGGCGCATCGCTCGCTGGAATAATTAACACTTTAGTTTATATAACACATCGTGTCATAAATGAAGAAAAAATTGATACACATGTTGCATTTATGAAGGAAGAAGATGATGTATCGCGTAAAATCCGTTTCGCCGGTTTTACCGTGTGAATTGCGTCATAAAAAGTGGTATATAATTATGTGAAACTAGGCTTCCTAAACTAAATTTTATAAAAAAAATCGAACTATTTACCCGTAAAAGACTATCAAATAGCCATCCATCCATAGTTACAAAATAGGAGGTGCTTTCCGAAATAGTCGAATGGTGTCGCGCGGTTTTGTCACATTTAGTTCTTAGACTACTTTTGTTACTCTATCAAAGGACAAAGTAGGATGATTCTTCCGAAATAGACCAATAGCGGTCGAGCGGAATAGACCAACAGCGAGACGCGGTTTTGACCCATTCCGTATATTAATGAATATTTACCTCCGGACGAAGCGGCTCTTCTCCTCATGTGTACGTTCTTGGTTACTGTGTGGTCTCCATCTTCTGTGTTCAGTTTGTCTTGTGACGCGTCGTCGTATACCTGAAACATCGTCGATATAACAGTAAATAATCCACAAGTGGTTGACTCGGCTCCAAGGTTATTCAAATTATCCTGTAAGAAATTCATCGTAAGCGAGTTTAGGTAAGAACGCGGTGACGGAATGGTTTAAAAGAAACAGGCATAGAGCACCAGCCAGATGGTCAGACGACATCTTCAAGGTTGCGGGTTGATGACAATCCGTAGTGGGTCAGCATGGTGGGCAAATGATCAAGCTTAGGCATTATTTGTTTAGACCTTACGAGATTATGCACAAAGGTTCCATTCGAGGGGATCCAGGTAATCACAGATAAAAGAGTAGCAGGATGATACATCAATAAAGCTATTTATACTCTAACATGAGTACATGAACAGCGAAAAGTGGGTAGCTAGCTTGCCAGTGACCTCTGCTCTGACTACACCTTCGGGGATGACAGTCGTGAGCAGATGTATTGTTGCATACAGGATCTCAAACTACAACATGATCCTCACCGGCTCCTTGAGCTCCTCGTGCAGCTGGTCCAGGAAGCAGCGCAGGAACTCCTGCGTGTCGTGCTGCTGGTAGCCGCGGAACATGCCGTGCACCTGCGCAGAGGCTTTATTAGCGGGGGGATAGACTTTATAATTATAAAAAGGAAAACTTTCATTTGAGTACAAATGTACAGCGACAAGCAGGCGCTTGCGAATCACCACTGACTCGGGGATTACAGTCAAGAGCAATGTGTATGCTGTAATGCGTACTTTGCAGACGCCGATATAACCATACGAACAAGGATATAACCATATATAAATATAAATTAATGTAAATTTAGATTTAGAGAGAATAGAATACTCACATTTCTAATTCCGTATAAAATTCCGCTGGGTACTACGTAGCCTCTAGTTTTTCTACTCCACATTTCTTTTATTAATTTTTGGTATGCTCTGAAACAAAATATTTTTGATTTAAACATAGTACAATTTACGACTCCAATTATCAAGTAATATTAACATAACTTGTGCACCAGAGTTCCACACCACAGCAGCATATCAATGCAGCTTCAATGCGGTCTAAAAATACACATGCATTCCCCACATAAACATTGCCTTTTCAAGCAAATAGTATACCAATTAGCCTGCTTTTCCTATTCCTCGCTAAAACAACACAATAAACAACAAACCTTATAACCATAACAAACTAGCAGCCCTCTTATTCATAGAAAAGTTATAGAACGACTATAACTTTTATACAGTTCAATAGCTAAAATGTTCTACTTCTTTTCTATGAATAAGGGGGAATGGCTACACATACCGACTAAGCTCCGGCTTCTTGTCTCCGGCAGCAGGGCCACTATCCTTCGCTAAATCAACACAATAACAAACCTTACAACCATCACAAACAAAATCTAGAGTTACCGACTAAGCCCCGGTTTCTTATCTCCAGCTAACAAGGCGACAGCGGGCGCGCAGTTCAGGAAGTACCCGGCGAGCGGCGGCAGGAGCCCGAGCTCATGTACCACGTGTCGCCATGTTTTATTATTACTTGCCATTCGCTTGAGATGCTTACGATGGTATTTGCCTTTCAAGCGTACGGTTTACCGCACAACACAGCAGCATATCAAGGCTGTTTCAAATATGCAGCTTAAAAATACTGGAAACACATGCCTCCACCATAGACACATTGCCTTTTCAAGTAAATAGCATACCTGGGATCTCAACCCTCGCTAACAACACACCTTGCAACCATCTCAAACAAAGGCTACACTACACACGTTTTGAAACGCTGGACAGCAACCTTTGTTTGTTCTGGATTGTAATATTTTCTGTATTTTGTTGTTGTTTCTTTCTTTCCACTCACCGACTAAGCCCAGGTTTCTTGTCCCCAGCTAACAAAGCCACGGCGGGCGCGCAGTGCAGGAAGTACCCGGCGAGCGGCGGCAGGTGCCCGAGCGCTTGTAGCGCCGCGTTCATGTAGCACGTGTTGCCCATGTTCTGGAGACCCACCAGCCCTGGGGAGGGAAAGGGATAGAAATATAATACTTGTCTGTAGTTTAATTTATATTGGTTTTGTAATTTGTTTGGGAAAAGTTGACGAATTGGCAACCCTGGGTCAGCGTGGTGGACTAGGCCTAAAAACGCCTTCCTTAATTGGAAGGAGACCCGTGCCCAAGCAGTGGGTACGTGATGGGTTGTGATAATGAGGGTAAGTGCTCGTTAAAAGCCACTCGGTCGCTATTGCTCACTGCTCTCTTAGGGGCCGTCCATTAATCACGTGAGGTAGTTTTTCTCATTTTTTCACCCCCCCCCTCCCCCCTGGTGATATTTGGTGAGGTTTGGGACCAACCCCCCCTCCCCCCTCTGGATCACGTGTATTTTTTTTGAAGTATATGTAAAGGCAATTTTTGACTAGAAAAAAAATAGGTCATACTACAAATCGTTAAAATTTTTGCGCCGTCCAAAATATCGGTTCAGAAATACCTAATTTTTGACAAAAAATTAATACACGTGATGTCTAACGAGAACCCCTCCTCCCCCCTCGTGATGTTTCGTGAGGTTTTCAGTACCCCCTCCCCCCCCTTTTGAGCCTCACGTGATTAATGGACGGCCCCTTATCATTCCTTCATAATTATCCATGCGCAGACTACCGCCATTTCTAGTCACCGACCTGAGCTTTCGAGGACCTAGCAGAGGCTACCATTGCCAATATTGCAATTACTGTCTTCTCGCCAGCAACTAACATTTTTGTGCTGTTTTTGTATGTGTGTGAAATAAATTTATTTTCTTTCTTTCTTTCTTACATGAAAAAGAGCAAAAGAATGTCCAATAATTTTCCAGAAAGTTTCTCACCTCTCGGCCGCTCGTCATCCTCCCCATAATCCGTGTCCTCAGCCTCGTCATCATCATCAGCTATGGACACGTTCATGGCCACGGTGTGGTCGAACCCGAGCCGCGAGCTCGACCCGCCCACCGCCGCCTCGGGGCTTGACTGTTGGGGGAGGTGATGGATTAATATGGGGTGGTATGTGATGACATAATAATAAAAAAACGGATGTGTTGCCAACCACAAAACTCGAAAACACCTAGTACAATGGAGGTATCTGACTACAGTTAGTCGGAATTCTCCAGAAAAACGCCTTTAAACGTAAGCGTCCACCTTTCGACATCGTACGCATCGCATTCAGTTCTTTGTATAGAAATACACACATCGACATTGCCGGCACATTTATGACAATCCTTTCGGTGCGATAAGTATAATATGACAACAAGTTCTATACTGACCCGTGAGTGAGAGAGCGCGGCGCGTATATGCACCTCTCGCTCGCACGCGTAGCACCACACCCGCTCCGTCGATACGTTCATGTGCACGCAGTGGGAAGGAAAGTTCTGGAAAAACGGAAAAATATCAATTTTAATAAATATGCGAGGACATCTCACACACGGCCATCCGACCCCAAGCTAGGCAGAACCTGTGTTATGGGTGTCGGACAGCTGATATATTTACACAGATACACTTCTTCTTCTTCTTCTTCTTCCTTGCCTTATCCTTATTTACACAGATACACATTAAATAGATAAACGACAACCAGACAGAAGGCAAACACAGGTGCTCTAAGACGAATGTTTGCCCTGGGCGGGATTCGAACCCGCGTCCCCAAGCTTCGGAAACAGCTTCACTACCGCCTAAACTACGCTACGGTGCCGATTTATTAATCTTCGCAATACTGGAAAAAGTAATTACATCCCAACGACTATTTTATCATGCGTGGAAACTGAAGTAGTATCGTATTGTTTAGTATTTTTCAGCGAAATTTCGAGATATTAGTTTTTTTAGGCAGTCAGATTAGCGTCAGTTGCTGACATCACGAGAGGCTCTTTTAATACATATAAGTACTGCAAAGTTTTGCTTCAGTTTATACTATCATATTTTACGTTAATCCCCATTCCTACTTATATTTATATGTAAACATCGAAATAATTAAATACGGGAGAAGATTTTTTTTTTCTAAGTAAACTTACGTTAACTTACTTATAGGCATGAGTTAAGAACTCTAGTGTGCTTTATGGATCTAAAACTATCATTGCTTATTGAGTAAACTATCTACTTAATGTGTCTGAATTTTCTTAACTCTTTGATATAAGACACCATTGCATCAGCCCCATTCCAGCATCATGTTTATGTTTACAAGTTTTGTCGTGGTCGTAAACTATGTATTATAGCGTCAGTCATAAAATTATGATTGACTTCCATTACACAGTTCATAAAAATGGTGTTGACATTTAAAAAACCGAAGGATACATTAAATATGTAGGTAGAAGGTAACTTTACTTTAATAAAATTTACCTATTGAATATTAATCATGGGAAATCCTATACTAATATTATAAATGCGAAAGTTTTTGAGTATGTGTTATTGTGTATGTTTGTTACTTCTTCATGTCAAAACGGCTGAACCGATTTTAACGAAATTTGGTATGGAGTTAGCTGACACCCTGAATTACCACATAGGGTACTTACTTTTTATCGCGGAATTCCCACGGGATAACTTATTAAGGTGAAGTTCGCGGGAACAGCCTAGTATGGACATAATTATGAAAAATAAAGTGCATAGCGAGGTCGTACTTATTATTTAAACTCTTTCATAATTAAAACCATAATGCATAATTAAATAAAGAGTCCCAATTAATTATACAAAAGTAACTAAGTCAGTAACAAATAACATATGAGTGTCATTAAATACATGTTCAAGTGGATTTCATTAACATAAACCCTTTATTGACTCTGACCAGGGCATTATCCTCCCAATGTGCCAGCTATCTCAACTACCAGTATCCTTTGACATGCTAGTAGGAATGAAAGAAAGCAATCACTATATTTAGCTCAAAGCTACAGTCCACTCAGTGAAGGTACAAAGTTCAGCGGGCATGAATACACAAAGTAAATACCTAACTTAATCACGCAATAATATAAACACACATCCTTATTGAGCGAATAATGGCTTTTGTCAGAAACTGACTTGCGTATTTCACACTTTAGATCTGTCCTTTGCTTTGAGTCATAGTGGGACCTAAATATAAATCTTACCCAGAAGCACATAAAGCGGGATCAATTATACTCATCACTTTTCTGTATATTTTTTTACTTTACTATAATATATTACTTTCTCTCTTTCATCCAAAGGTTTTCTGGTGGAGATATCTTTGAGCAATTAAGCCACCTTTTGGTACAGTTTTATTTGGTATTTCTGTTATGGTGCTAACAAACAGAATAACATAAGCATAGGTATTAATATAAGCAACAAAGAAAATGTTATTGTTGTATTATTATTGTGTTTTATGATGCAAAATATATTGGGTGTTTCATCACCCAAGAAGCATTATCTACACGAAATGACTTCAAAATGGTGCAGGGTCAATGACTTAGAATGCTTTGACGCCGAGGATTTCAGGTTGTTGCATCAAGGGATATCCCTAGCAGGGCAGATATTTGTTATCACAAACATTAGTTCTCAAAGCTTGGGTTTTTAATGTGTATTGTGTCTATAAAAAAAAAATGATTTTGACTCTACTTTCATAAAAACATATTTCCTTAGTTTGTCTTTAAATTCCTAATTTTTTTTCTTTTTCTGAAATCCTACTCACCCTCTGATGTATGGTGCTGTGGTCGTTCTTGACCTCGGAGCACCCCACATGGTGGCAGTCCGGCTGCAAACATATCCACAGGTTGGGGCCCGGACACCCGCAGTCCAGACATGCCAGCACCTACACAACAGGAAACAAGGATGACATCAAATTATGGTGAACTTAAAAGCATTAAACAACTCATGTTTTGGCAACCCATTCATAGAGTTTGATATATATTTAGCTGTGTATGATGTCTTTTGCCTAGTGCTAGACCTTCATAGCACTAGGCAAAAGACATCAAGACATGACAAAAGATATCCGTTGCTCTTGCTCTCCAAGCCTTCTTGCGCCCTGTGCTAGGCTTTCTGTGATGTGACAGGTTCATACAGCCCACTGGATCAATGCCTTTAGGTAGTGGTGGTTGCATGAAGAAGGCAGCAGACTGTGATGGTTATATGGATCCTTAAAAGATGTTGTTGTGCCTTAGAAAATACATTAAACAAAGGTATTGTGTCAAGTCACACACATACATACACAATAATGAAGGGGTAGTCAGAGGTGAATTCATTGATATATGGCAGGATTGGAACCCACAGCCTCAAGAATAGCCATCAGAGTGACCTTAAAATTTCTTAATAATAAAAAGATTTTATTTTAAAACTTTTCAGTGTAACAATAACATACACATTAACTATAGACTTTAATACTGTTATTTATTAAATTTTAGGCGAGTTTGAAGATTCTTTCTAAAGTTTTTTTACTAGTAGTCAGAAAGTAAAGTTTAGAAAAATATGGTAACAAATAGGTATACTATGCAATCACGCAGCATGAAGGTATGAAGAAACAAACATCACGCCAGCACGGCCTGTAATACCACCCGGCTTAGCCATTGCACAATAACAAACGGTTTAAACATTAATTAAGTGCAAGACAGACATCAACATTTAGGTTAGGTTATCATTAAAAACGTACCTCCTTCGACTTCCACAGCTCTGCTCCGAGAACATCAGCAAGCTTGTTCAAATGATCACATGAAACACCTTTATCCATTGTATAATCTAAGATTCTTCTATAAATTTTAATACGTAAATAAGATTTCAAGTTTACTGATTCACCATAGTCTTGTAAATAAAGGGCATAGTCACATTGCACCTAACTGGGAAGAGCTAATTTTGTCAGGAAATAAATGAAACGATCGAGAATGGGAATTGGGGGGAAACATTTCGCAGGAAGGCAAATAATTGAATTAAATTACAGAAATTTTCTAACACAAAACCTTTCGTGACGAGCGAAAAGTCAGTGAACAACCATAAACAATATAAATTTTATGTCAACGATTGCCAGGAACAAAATATAAATTAGGTATACACACACTGGCTTAGTAATAAGGTAAGTAAGCATACATAGCCGTCAGAAGTAATAGTGATCTGTGATCCTAACTGACACTGACAGTGACATTTTGTTCGCTTTATTTCTTTCTAACCTCAAATAAATTATTTACGAAAATTTGTTAATATTTCATCAAAATAATCAAATTTTCTTGTGTATAACAATTTATATATTGCCGTGTTATCTTATTTCGGGGTGAGTTGCTTATCTTTATTCCGATTACAACTTATAAAATTGCACTTTGTCATCCTTGTTATCGGCAAATTACAACGTCTGCAAAATTATGATTTTGTTGATATTCGTATAATTTACCTCTTTAAATTCTTATATTTCCAGTAACAATGTCTGAAGGAAGTGCCCCGTCTGCTACTAGCGTGAAGGATGATTCGGGTATTTTATCATTTATATTTACACTAATATTATATGTAACTGTAATCCTCAGTTCCTGCATATTTCTCCTTATTTTTCATGGAAAGTCGTCTATTTACCAATTATGTAGGTGTCATCACACCAGTGAGCCTAGACTCTTATTTTTTATAATACTTGAAGCTCTTAATTAAAGACAAGTTACAAACCAGATCTCAAATATTATAATAAAAATAATGAATCAAGTTACAATAAAGATTTTAGATCTTATTCCCAGTATTCACATTATGTATAATCTATACTAAAATTGTACTTACTGAATCATCATACTCCTCAGGTACTGGAAGTTCGGTAGTAGAAGAGAAAGTATATGGAGGCTGTGAGGGGCCGGACGCTATGTACGTGAAGCTGGTGTCTTCCGACGGACATGAGTTCATCGTGAAGCGTGAGCATGCCCTCACTTCCGGCACCATTAAGGCCATGCTGAGTGGCCCCGGACAGTTCGCTGAGAATGAGGCTAACGAAGTCAACTTTAGAGAAATACCGTAAGTGAATCTTAGATTTTTTGCTTGTATCTAATGTACCTAATGAGATACAACTTGATGTCTATGTCTATTTCTATATCAAATCTCAACTTACAAAATTACAATGATTTCAGAATCAATGCTGGAATTTACTACCAGAAATACCCCACTTATATTCCTTCCTCTATGTTCCAGGTCACATGTGCTGCAGAAAGTGTGCATGTACTTCACGTACAAGGTACGCTACACCAACTCCTCCACGGAGATCCCGGAGTTCCCGATTGCGCCAGAAATTGCTCTGGAGCTGTTGATGGCCGCAAACTTCCTGGATTGTTAAACACCACCAGCAGCTACACGGGTTCGTTATCGATGTCGATAAAATTGTTTAATGCACGTTCCACCAATCATAGAGCCATATTGATGGCCAATCATGATAAAGTGACATTTATCTCGTTGATAACAAACCCGTGTAGCGGCAGCAGGTGATCAATTGAACATTAACCATTAGTTCCACAGTGTATAGTGGCCAATAACACTGATATTATGTACACGCATTTGTATTTTTTCACGGTTATAGGACTTAGATGAATAATGCATAAGGTGTATCTTTTGCCAGTTATTGAAAACTATTATTCTTTCAAAACATATTATTTATTTGAAACTAACAAACTAACAAATGAAGCAAATTGTTTTTGTGTGGAACTATCTACTTTTGTATTCACCATTGCTTGAATTTTTCAATGAGTGAATGCAATATTTAATTATTAATTTGTGTGTGTAGCCATTTAATATTACAGTCATTTTCAATTTGTAAAAGTTCGTTTAGGTTTAAGTTACTGGTAATCTGCTACTTTTCAAGATCTCTTGCTAAAATTATTATATTTTTCATAGTTTTCATGACAAATAAATTTCAGATTCAGTCTAATTATTGCAATCTGTCTATGAGTTTGCAAACTAATACTGCTTTGAATTTTGTTAATAAACCATTAATTTATCTGCCAAAAACTATTTTAATTCAGTCTCCTGCAGTAAGGGTCAGTCTGAGGTTAAATAAAAAGTTAATGTTATTGACTTGTCCTTTATTCAGTTGAATGCGTAAATAAACCCAGGTCATCAATTATAATAATACAGTGAAGATAATCTCAGCGCTCTACTTGGTTTAGACTACACTCTGTTTACAATATCGTCGACTTTGGAATGACATCCCTTAAAATAACCACTAAACATTACAGGAAAGTATCTTTACAAATTAAACAAGTACAAAGAAAGATCAATAAATAAGTAAATTCTGATTTTTAATTAAGTATACACAACTAATCATTAGAACGCACTAAATCGCTAGATTTTTCATCTGAGATCTAAGCTTACAATAAAAACTTTGGATATAAAAATTAAAATAAAATCCGTTTGTACATTTTTACAAAAAAAGTAAGTAGTAAGTTAGCGGAAACACAAAGAAATACTGAGACAGAATGTTTAAAGTAAATGCAAAGTTAGAAGAGGTTGTGACCATGTACGCACCATAGACACGAAACAAATTAACATACGATATACTTGCAATAATACAATTCAAGATTTCCAATAATACTTTGTGTAAAATTGTCCATAATACAATTCAACCAAGATTAAGGGGTGACTATTTTAAATGGAAGATTTCGACAGCATAATAATCGAATACACATTACGCTTACATAATTAAACTACGCGACTCGCGGTATAAAAACCTGTAATTATTACTGTTACAGCAAAAATATAAAATTTGTATGAAAATAATCGACTTATGAAATAGGTGCAATTTCAAATACTGTGCGTGGTACACTCCACTCCCATTGATTACTATAATAATTGAATTATCGTTAAATGCATTTTGAATACAAAATTGTTTTATATTTATGGGGTTTTAAGTACATATTTTAGCCATCTGGAATTGAATAATCTTGTAATTACCATGTTTAAGTTGGAGCATACCATTCCGTTAATCTTAGTTTTAATTAATATTTTGCATTGTCAATCAATGGGTATTAGTTATTATTGGCAATAGTATCACAAATCAATGTTATTAATTTCCATATCAAATCAGTTTCTTTTAGTTTTATGGACATCGAAAGTAGATGATAACAGGTATAAAATTAATGTAATGAACATTATAAGCTATGCGCAAGTTTGCAAAGGTACAATGAATTAATATGGAGTTATGTTCTATAATTTAGTTATATTCTTTATAGTATAAGTAATGGACATACATATTTCATACATGAACAACAGGACATATCTATTTGAAGCGAAACAATGCTGATGATACGATGATATGTATTAAACAGATATATTATTGTACATACGGTCTGATTTAATGAAAAGGTTGCCAAGTGGTTGCTTATTTATAAACGATTCCTCAAACAATATATCTCAATTATATGTAAGTACTTATGAGATTTGAGTAACCTTCGGCTTCTGCTATAAATGATTGCAGGATTGACCTTCATCAGGACCTAAGTTTGCGCTAAGGAATATTTACTCAAATGAGAAACTGGTCAATTTTTTACTTAAAATGCAAACCGTATGTAACTATGCTTCATAAATGATCAGCTATAGTTATAATATGACATGAATAGTTTTGGCTCGAGACCTAAAAATAATTTTGTTATAATTTTCTCTACAATGAATAATTGAGCAACCATACTGATTGTCTTTTATAGAAATAAATATACAATTTTGCGCACTACTTAAAAATAGGAAAGCGGCTATTCAAACTTGCGTATTGATCACTGCCATATGTCTTGTATAGTTCCTTACATAGGTATATAGTGCAGTAGTAAATTGACACTTAATTGTAATCAGTGGCCAAATTATTAAACTATAAAGTAGCCATATAAGACCCCTTGAGCGTCCCAGTAAGTACCTACACTACAGCTACTAACATTATGACTGGCAGTCTGTTCGAAATAATCAATAAAATATGATCAAATTGTATAATACGAAAAAAAGTGCTTGATTTAAAAATCAACATGTCTTCGGTAGGTATAATAACATTTAAGTATTCATATTTGATGTAAGTATACGTTTAGTATAAAACGAAATACATAATATACTCTCACATAAATCCTACACAATGTATGATTACGACAATCATAAAAAAACTAAATAATCCGTAAAACCCCGAACAGACCGTGACTACAGAAGCCGCCACGCCCCTAGCGGCGGACAAGCGAAACTGCCTCTACAAGCGAACTGAAAACAACACTTTCACTCCTCAGCCCTGATCCGAATGCCCTGAGTTCTGCTCAATAGGGATTTTCTTGCTCACCGAGTAAATAGGCGGGGCTTCCATTTTAGCCAGCGCTTGGACACGGCTCTTGACCGACTGCATCGGGGCATCATCGATCTTCGGCTCATCAACACTCGACGTGGAATTCTGGTGGGACCCTCCCACTTCTGAATTCCCGTAGATATGTTGCTCTTTCACGTTGCCATATACGTTATAATTCTGAATCAGTGTTGATACCCTATTGGATGGCAGACTGGTGTGTTCTTTGGGCGATTCGGGCGCGTGTGTGGTCGTGACTGGTTGGTTGATCTTGAAGTCTGGTTTGGGGGCAAAGACCTCGTCCTCTAGGACCGATGATTGGTTGCTAAGAGGGGGGTGTGTGGCCTCTAGGACTGATGATTGGTTGCTCAGCGGGGGTGGGGAGGGCGCGGGGAGGAAGGCGCGGCGCCAGTCCACGTCGGGATAGCGAGTGCGGATGCTGTCGACCACGTCGAGAAGGTTCTTAGCGTCCATCGCTAGCACGTGTGCGGCTGCTAGCATGCTCCTGGAAGATAATAGGACAAAGGGATAAATTGAGGTGAATGTAGACACAAAACAGGTTAAAGTATCCAACTTTTGAACGAGCGTAGTATTCATGAGAGATGCCATCAACATAGCGCCCGTCAGCAGTTGTACCCTCATAAACAAACTACAAGAGAGCAATGAGAGCGCGTCAATGGCGTAACAACATTAGCGATCTAGCGACAGATCGCGCACATATTATGTCACTCGGTCCTGATCCTGAAGCATTTGACCTGTATTAACTTCACCACTGATTGCACTGTTGTTGTATGTCATGTTGCCACTAAATCATTTTTTTAACCTTCTTCTAAAGGCCACCTAAAAACCTCTGCCCTGCCTGGTCATAAACTTCCTAAATAAAGGCATTAACTCACTTGGTGTAGTCGTGGTGCAGCGTGGTGCCCCAGTAGCGGATGGCGAGCCGCATCGCCTCGATCAGCGCCGCCATGTCCTTGCTCAGCACCTGGTGGGCCATCTCCACTTCCCTGCGAGCACAGAATGAGAATATTAAGTACTTGTAGACGTAATTACCTACTTATGTAACTTCTACCCCTTAGGGTGAGGCCAGACGAGCGTAATTTTGTGAGTTGTGAGTCGCGTGTTCCGGCAGAAATAAGTGCGCGGGGACGAGAGGAGCGAGTAACTTCCCCGCCGCCCTCGTACCCGCGCATCAGATTAAGCGACTCACACCACAAATAAAGCTTGTCTGGTTCTTTGTGTATTTTTGGTGTGTGGTGCTGTATCCTTTTTTTTACTAATACAGGGAACTCACCGGGTGTGTGTGTCGGGGTAGGTCCTCGTGGTGAGGTCCACGCCCGCGGCCAGGGCCCGCAGCGCCGCGCCCACCTCCTTCACCGCCTCCAGCACGCCCGTCGGCGCGCCCGCCTCCCACGCTAGAGGAAAGGAATGGAAACATGAGAAGAAATGGTAAAAAAGTCTTAAGCAATAGCTTGAACGATTTTCCACCACAATGGTCCAATATGGGTTGGTGGGTTCACACATCTAGATGTGGTAAATGTAGATAAATATTTGGTTTCCTCGTATAATGATAAATCAGCAAACAACACTTGTCGATTTCTGGACTTAGGCTTCTCTCAAGGAGCCCTATAAAGCTCTAGCCGCGACCTCTGTTATCAACCACTACCGGCTACCTTTCTAAGGTCGAACGACTGCAGGCTGAAGAGCGTCCCGTACGGAGATGAGAAAGTGGACACAGAAAAATAAATCTCCATAAATATAGCTTAACTTAATTAGGATGGTGTAACATGAGTGAAATTGTCATTTAAAACTTGTTTTTGATTGGAAACTAGGATTGATTTGATTGGACACAGAAAACTTACCGATAGAGGCTAGTTTCATCACGCGCCGAACCACTTCTGTCGTGGACGTGTAGATCGGGTCGTCAGCGGTGTGCAGGAGTGCCTGCGAGAAATAAGTATAATAATTATATTTAAGGAGTTGTGTAGATAACAAAAGGGCAGGCCTATGATGATGAATGGTTCGCCAATATAATCAACCATTTAGAGATAAGCTGATACAACGTGAATTGCAATTGGCTGGTTTAAAACTTCAGTCAGCAGTAATGAATTGGCTAGAAGACCTGCAAATTCCTAACGCGCCTAAATTTTAATTTGGCCATCGAGACGTCTTCGATAATGTAATAATGATTACTTGCAGTGAGCAATAACAGCTAGGCGAGGCTTATCTATCTAGGTATATGTATATACCAACGGGTGCATTATATTGTATATAGCTTACCATAGCTTCACTCTTGACCGGCGGCGCATCATTCTTCACGGTGCCGGCGGGGCTGCTCCCCTGCGACTGCGGATGGTCGGCGGAGGGCGCGGGGGGTGCGGGGGCCGCGGGGGGCAGGTCCGAGGGCGACTGGATCGAGAGCCGCTTCTTCTGGAGACAATTTATAAGTTAGTCATAGAAAGGCTGACCATGAATGACCAGCATGGGATAGCTAACCTATGCAACTTTGACGGAAAATATAATATAGTTTGGGTGCACCCTGGGACGACTGGTGAATCATGGATCTTTTACCACAGTGAAAAACCCTACTCTATTCTCTGTGGGGGTGTAAGTACCTGCACCTGGCTCTCTCGAGTGGAAGCTTTGTGTGTATCCCCAAGGTCTAAACTGCCTTCCTAAGCTTGGACCATTTCCCACCACGCTGGTCAACTGCGGGATGTGCTAAATCTAGATGCAGGTTTCCTCAAGATTTTTTCCTTCACCATAAGAGCGGTATACATTGTACTTAAATTCAAAGAACTCATTGGTACATGTCAGCGCCGGGATTCGAACCCGCATCTCTAAAAACAAACCCTAATTTATATACCTATTAAACTTTTTTTACTTTTTAAACTGAAAATCCCACGGGATTACGTTTTCAGCCGAAATGAAGCTTGCCCACACCGCAGTATAAATTTTCGACATGGGTCATAAATATGTTTGTAAACGATAATTTATATCATAATACCTTTCATGATCACTAGCAGTTAAGCACTTACACTATGGAAAATAAGACAAAAAAATCCGTACCAAGTTATCCTCCTACAACTTTAGCACCTACACCCTACGCAATAACACTGAAACTCGTACCAAGTTATCCTCCTGCATCTGCAGCCATCGTCTATCCTCCTCGCTCTGGTGTTGCTGTCTCGCGAGCTCGGCCAGCAGTCGCCGCTCCACCACCGCCTCCGTGTCCATCTCTGGACTCTAGAGTGAGAGGGGGAGGGGTTAGAATTGAGTGGCAATGTCGTGGGAGTGGTGGATGCTTCTGTCGTGTTAAGTTCTGGACTAAAAGCATTTTCTTTGTAGCTGTTCTAAGTAAGTAGGTATATAAGAATGATTTGTCATTATTCTTTTAATGAATGAGATATTTGAGAGAACAAAGATCAACTTGTTCTCTCAAACATTGCGTAACTGATTCTGTTTAACGACTACGTAATTTGGCAACAGTCACAAAAGTAACATAAAATTATGAGTTAAAAAAAATAATTATATTAAGTATAAGTAATTTAAAAGGAAAGAACCAACATTAATATTATGGAGTTTTGTTATTTACAAATTCCATTACCTTTTAAATAAAATAGATCCATAATAACTTTCTTCCCAGTTATCCAACCACCATCAGGGATTGACGAAAAATAAGGTATTAATGTTAGTTCTTTGTTACTTAAAATAATAATAATTCTGGAATGTTAAATATGTAAACAAATGTATGTTTGCATATTCACTTCCCAGATATAAATGATAAAATAAATAAAAACCAAAATCTACCGGAGAAACCCAAGGAACACAAAAAGGTACTGTAAAAAGAAAATTAAAGTTTAAATCATAAAGATAAAAACGGTAAATAATTGACTATCTTAAATATTTCTGTGCATTTTATTTGCAGTGTAATCTTACGATACTCTATTTTATCGAGACAAGCATGCAATGTATAAAATTTTGAATTTTGCCACTCTTCTAACAACAACGTCACGTTTCTAATCAACAAAACATAAATCTACTTAAAAAAATACCGCCAATTCACATGCCAAAATACCTCCAACAAAAAATATCAACACAAATCTATCTACAGTTACACCTCACACACAAATCACCTGGACATTTTGCGGAACGATTTGCTGGACTGATTGGGCAGCCGGTTGGACGACTGGTTTGGCAACCGGTTGGGCTACCGGTTGGACAACCTGTTGTGCTACTGGTTGCACGACAGGCTGGGCGACTGGTTGGACGACTGGTTGGCATTCTTGCCTAGACGCGTATATTGCGGTCGCGTCACCCGCAAACTGCCTTGAAGTCCCAGCAACAAACTGAGAGGCGGCTTGGGCGGTCGCCTGGGGCCTATACAACATGGGCTGAGGACCGTGCACCACATTGTTACTGTTGTAGGAGATAGGAGTCGCGAACCCAGGGGACATAGGACTGGAAGACCTCTGAGGGTAGTATTGACCAGATACGTGCTGCATTTGCTTCTGGTAAGGGACCCCCTGGACTACCCCTACAGGGACGCCGTAAGAAGTGGGATGCGAAGCTGACATAGAAGGACGATAGATTTGAGCCCTAATACCTGCTTTTTGGGCGGCGATAGCCACGCAACTCTTGACATTATCGCCTCCGAAATCGTAAATCTCTTCGATCAACGGCGGTTCGGGTTGCTGACGCATTTTGTTCATCACACTAGCAGCTAGTTGCGAATTTAAAGCCCCAGATACTGAGAATTGCCCTACATCTTGGTCGCGCCTGGTTCTAGGAGGGGGTGAGGCAGGGACGGAGTGCTGACGAGTGAAGGGAGCTATGGGGACAGGCGAGCCTCTGTGAGACAAACTACCGCGAGCATTACGCTCCAGCGAACCCATCCTAATCGGGGCCCTTTCGGCCGTCGAAAACGTGCCTTTAGTGTTCCTTTCGAGAGACCTAACCCTGCTAGCGTACGGCTCAGTTGGGGTCGCTACTTCTTCGGCAAGTTGAGTGGGGATTTCCGCGCGCGGGGAAATATTCTGGCAAAGATTATCGCAGCTCTCCCTCGCGCCTACAACGACTGTTAACGTCTCGTCTGTCGCCTCCGTTTGTGGCACTATCGGGTCAAGTTTCTGCAGACTGGCTACAGGTATGGGGACGGTCTGTAGAGGGATGTCTATGGTCTCGTCGGGCTTGAGGTTCTCCGGTATTTGGTCGGCGAAGTTGACGGCGACGGTGTTGAATACCGAGGCGGGCGTGGTGTAGGCTTGCGGTTCGAGGGCCCGGGTTTGGTTCTCGCGCAGGAGCTGAGCTAGGACGAGCGGGTTTTGCGCCACGATGTAGGTCTGTGGGGCCGCCGCTGGTGATTGGGGTGCTTCCACGCCTGGAATAGAGATGAGCATTTTATTCATAAAGGGTATATGTAAAACGGCAGGATATGGATGTTTGTAATAATGTTTGCCTTATACTAATGTATGACTCTGAACGGTGTGATCACATTGATTTTTATCATTTGTACACACGAATTGCAGAACTTGTTTCCAGAGGACGGAGCCGCAGGTAATTTTTTTGTGTGATTACTACTAATAAGATTTTATTAGCTTTCTGTATTTTTCTTTTTGTTCTATTTATTTCATAAATATGTCGGCGAAGGTGAGGGGTTCGGCAGTAGCTCTCCATCTCCATCAGACATAGTGGGCGTGCAATGGGATCCGGGCTTGATGGAAACACTCTTTGTAGGCAATCACTTGATTTATTAGGTAGGTGCACTTCACAGAATACAAGACAGACTATGATACGAAACGTAGGGTACAGGTCGATAGCGCTCGGCGGTTGGAAGGCAAGTGAGGGAGCGCAGCTCTGCTCCCACCTGCTGCCACGCGCCCCACCATAGACGCTGTAGAGCGCCGCCAGGCGGCGCTGCTGCGCTTCGTATCCGGGCGAGTCAGCGGTGTCAGTATCATGACTGTAATCATGACTTCACCGACACGGCCATCCTGTGATGCACACGTCCTCGTGTGTGTTATTCTGTAACAAGACACAGCGAACAGTATCTTTACAAATTACTTAGCCTACTACTATTTACAATGCTCTACATTAACACTATGCTTATAGTAGGTATCTTAAAAGAAAACTAATCAACTTCTTTATTAACAGGAATGAATAAACTTCTTGCCACACAGACACATTGTATCATTGACTCATCAATCTCTAAGTTCAAAAACTAACATCTTCAGTACTCTTTCATTAAGCTTTCATAAACCATAATCAAATCAAATCAACCTCTCAACGGCTCATCGGCCAAAGCAATCACAGTTGCATTCTCATTACGCGCCTACCTCCAAGGGGATCGCCGAGTCAACCTTTGACTCTCCACATACGGTTCATCATGAACCCGACCTCCGCCAGAACTATACGCCTGCCGCCTGCCCACAGACTATGCGAACATAGATGCTGATTTCTACTAGACTACGACTACGTATCAGTCTCTGGTACGGTCTCAGTATCACTTATGCAAGCTTAATTATTATTTACAGGCTCCTCAACAGCCTCTTCATTCAACTCCGACTCATCGTCCTGAAACTCTTCAATGATACAAGGTTCTGAGGGCATCTTTCTAAGCCTATCGTGTGCGTACTTGTAAGTACGTTTCGAATTCAACGCCTTTAAGGTGTATCTGTCACAATCTAGTACCTCTATCACTTGGAATGGGCCTTTATATTTAGGATCTAACTTAGTCTGGTTTCTCTCTTCATTAGCCAGTAATACAAAATCTCCTACTGAAAATTTGCTAAGTTTGGCCTTTGTGGAATCAAATCGACGCTTCTCATAAACAGCTGAATTCTTAATAAGTTGAGCAGCTTCAACTCTAAGTGCAGGTAAGTCAACCTCTATTTCGTCATTACATGTCATAAGAGTCAATGGTCGCGCAACTTTACCAATCATGAGTTCTAATGGACTCGCTTGAGTAGTACGGTTTACGGTGCAATTAATGGCGAGTTGTACTTCACTTAACGCGTCTTGCCAGGATCGGGTATCGCTAGTTTCTACAGCCGTTAGCATAGACTTTAGTACGCTCATAGTTCTCTCTACCTGCCCGTTAGCACGCGATGATCCGGTTGCGATTAAGTGTAACGAAATATTACTAGCATCACAGAACTCTTTAAACTCCTTACTGGCAAAGCATCGTCCTTGATCCGCTATGATCCTTGTTGGCGCTCCAAACAACGCTACGCTATCTTTAACAGCCTGTATGCTACTAACTGTGTCAATTCGTGTTGTGTGAAAGAGCAGAGTGTATTTTGTGAAGCCGTCAACTAATACGAACGCGTATTCTTTTTGGTCGTTCTTCCCGCTAAGTTTACCGGTTGCATCGATGTGGATAGTGTGCCATGGCGTTGTTATCTTAGGGATTGGATGGAGCTCCGCTTGAACTCGGCCTGAATGTGATTTAGCTACCTTACATGTAACGCAACTATCGATGTACTTCTTTACGTATCGCGCCATGCCTTCGAACCAATAATGTTGGTACAACTTTTCCAATGTTTTATCGGAGCCTAAATGTACTAGAGACTCATGGATATTGTTTACGACGGACCAGCATAGAGCTTTGGGTAGAATAGGCAAACATCTCGTGCGTCTATTACGCTGAACCTTCCTATGAAGAATCCCTGCTCGCACCTCGTAAGTATTGGCAATGTCCGCACTCAGTGTACCATTATTGAGATCAGTTAATAGCTTGCTAATTTCGGGGTCACGTTTTTGTTCAGCAATTATCCAATTATTTGTAACTTCTGTAAAGTTAATTTGTTTCTGCTCTGCATTTGAAGCTACTTGCGGTTGTAACTTTTCGCTCGACTCTACATGTGACTCTATGCTCGGGACTTCCCTAACGCTTAAACTTGACTGAACGCAGCTGTCCTGGTTTGCGTTTCCGAGGTTTCGTGAAAAGAAATCTACGTGTTTCATGTACTGTCCGGCTTTGTAAACAACGTCGAAATCAAAAGATTGGAGATATGCCCACCATCTTTGGACCCGCGGTGTCAAGTCAGCTTTCTTACTAGAGGACCTTATAGAGTTGCAATCTGTTACAACTGTAAATTTACGCCCGTGTAAATATTGTCGAAAATGCTTAATAGCATTAACTATAGCTAGCGTCTCAAGCTCATAACTGTGATATCGCGACTCCGCCGGGGTGGTACGCTTGCTGAAGTACTCTATTACGTGTCGCTTGCCGTCCACAGTTTGGAATAAAATAGCGCCATAGCCGTTAGCACTCGCGTCAGTATGCAACTCGACGGGGTATTCTGGATTGTAAATCATCAACACAGGTTCTTTTGTCAAAATCGAAATAATCTCCTGTCGAATTTCTTCATGACGCGGCTGCCAGATAAACGAGACATTTTCTCTGGTAAGATTGTAAAGAGGTCCCATAATGCGCGAAAATTGCGGTATGAACTGACGGAAGTACGTAGCTAAGCCTATAAACTGTCTTAACTGAGTTACCGTTTCTGGTGGTGGCAATTCGGTAAGGGATCGAACCTTACGCTTATTAGGTTTTATTTGACCTGCACTAATCTCATATCCTAAAAATTCTAGTTCAGTTTTTAGGAATGAGCATTTCTTTAAATTTAAAGAAAATCCCGCCTTCGTAAGTGTGTTTAAAACGACTTCAAGCCTTTCCAACCCTTCAGTGATCGTTGCAGATGGAATTAACACGTCATCAACGTACACAATGACGTAATCATAAGCCAGAGGGCCTAGCGCTTTAATTATCGCTCTTTGAAAGACAGAAATGGCATTACGAAGACCAAAGGGCATGGACAAGTACTCAAACTGCCCGTCAGGTGTAATAAACGCGGTTCTTTCGATAGATTCTTCCGATTTGATAGGAATTAAGTGAAATCCACTTGCGCAATCTAGTTTAGTGTAGTAATTAGCTCCCTGTAGACGTCCAATGAGGTCAGAAATTAGCGGTAATGGGAATCTATCAGGCACCGTGTTGCTGTTTAGTTCGCGGTAGTCAATGCACATCCTATCACTACCATCGCGCTTTTTAACCAAGAGAGCCGGGCTCGCGAATGGGGAACTACTCGGACGGATAATATCCGCTTGCAATAATTCGTCTACGCGGTCACGCATTATTTTTCGCTCTTCCGGGCTGAGGCGATAGGGACGCCGTTGTACTGTACGAGTGGGGTCAACAAGCCGAATTTCAAGTTCTCCTGTAGTTACGCGAGTCTTAGGCATACCCGTGACAAAATAATCAGAATTACGCTCTAAAATATCTACCAACTGCGGCTTATTACTGTCGGGAATATCCGTGTCGACATTTTGGAAATCATTTTTGACCGATAATTCGATTTCACAACTAGCTATCACTTTGTGTTTTTCTAACTTAAACTCAGATGACGTCATATGAACTGCAAAGCCTTGATTTAAAATTTCGCGACCAATCATTATCTCATTTTCTAATATAGCGTCAGGCACAACATGTAGCAAAATTTCTAACACATTATCACCTATCTCAATGACACACAGTATTTGCTGGATGCTGACTGTTCTTGATTCACCAATACCCTTAAGGTAAACAACGTTATTATAACGTTTCCCAGAAAATTTACGTGAAACACTCTCTTTAATCAAAGAACACTCAGCACCAGAGTCATATTGGAAAACGAAAGACTGACCTTTATGATTTAAATTTCCTGTTGGTGCTTCTACGACGCACACGTTGACACGACGCTCAGCATTGGGCCCGCCACCGCTGCCACCTCTGCTGGCGCCCTGGGCCGCTGGACACCGGCTCGCGATATGTCCTGGCTCGTTGCACTTAAAGCAAATGATCTTGCCCGATGTAGTTGGCTGCTGCTGTGGTCCACTTCGTGTAGTTGGCACGGCAGGATTGGTCCATTTCTTGCTTTGAACCTCCTTGCCACGGTGAAAGCACTCAGATTGCTTGTGTCCGATTTTTCCGCAGTGAAAACACTTTACAGGGGGTAGTGTGGAAAATTTGGCACGTTTGAATTCTGGTGCGATTTTCTGATCCAGGGATGAATTAGCCTTGCGTTTTAGGAAGGAAAACGCTTGTAGCTCTTGCTGGAATCGATTACGAGTGCCGATTTCAGTTGTGTATGCCAAACGATGTAATTTCGAATCGAATTGCGACATGTGAGCGAGCACTGTTGATACGGCGATCTGCTCCACAGTTTTTCCTTTCCAGTTGTTCAGTAGGGAAGTGATTAGGCGGCTTCCATAAGAGGCTAGTGTCTCGCCGTCCTTGGGCTTATTATTGTTTAGGTTAATGAGCGTCGCAGCTGAAGTTTCGACAGACACGAATCGCGCAACGAACATTTCTTTAAATTGGGTCCATTTCATACCTGCATACGATATCTGGGCAAGCCATGTCGATGCCACGCCTTTCAAGGCCTTGCTGATTACAACAACAAGCTGGCCTCCTTCTAGCGGCTTGTCTGCGAAGCACACGTCGGCAGTCGCACACCATGCACGTGCATCTGCATCAGGTTTTTCAGGGTCGAACTCCGGAAGCGTGATCTTGTAGCCAGCACTCGGTCCAGGTTGCTTGAGTGCGGCGATGAGGGCTTTCATGTTCTCGTTCTGCATCTCGAACATCATGCGCCAGTTCTGCTCCGTGGCACCTTGGTCGCTGCTGAGTGGTGCTGATGCTGCATTCGCCCGTTGGGATCCCACTTCTGATGTCGGCGAAGGTGAGGGGTTCGGCAGTAGCTCTCCATCTCCATCAGACATAGTGGGCGTGCAATGGGATCCGGGCTTGATGGAAACACTCTTTGTAGGCAATCACTTGATTTATTAGGTAGGTGCACTTCACAGAATACAAGACAGACTATGATACGAAACGTAGGGTACAGGTCGATAGCGCTCGGCGGTTGGAAGGCAAGTGAGGGAGCGCAGCTCTGCTCCCACCTGCTGCCACGCGCCCCACCATAGACGCTGTAGAGCGCCGCCAGGCGGCGCTGCTGCGCTTCGTATCCGGGCGAGTCAGCGGTGTCAGTATCATGACTGTAATCATGACTTCACCGACAAATAGATATATTATTTGTATATATTTATGTAAGTGTGCTCGTACAACCTCTTCCTAGAGTGCGGTCGATAGGCTATGTATGAGCTGTCCCCAAACATTATAATAACAGTATAAAGTTACCAGTAAGGTTAGTAGCGGGCCGGCTCGGCTTGGGCGGCGGCTCGTCGCCCCACGACGCGGCGGTCACGCGCCGGTTCTCGCGCCGCATGGTGTCCCACGCCGTGCTGCGCTCTTCTTGTAGGATCTCACTGTGAAGGGAACAATAGAACATTAGTTTATAATATGACGATTGATGGATGTGGAAAGTATCCCAGTATTGGTTTGGGGCAGCAGTGAACTTTGCGCGTCAAAAGTATCTCAAGCGTCTGATTTAGAGGTAGATCTGTTGTCAGGGTTGTGAGGCACGTCGAATGACTTAAGTATAACAGTTATAACTATACCTTGATTTACCTTATATACAGGGTGTTGCAAAAAGGCTATACTAAGCCCAAACCTAGAAACGTGTGCAGCAGCGTGTGTGTGTTATATTTTACCCGAAAATAAAATCAGAATGTCAAAATTCTTACTATAGCCTTTTTGCAACATCCTGTATATCCTGCAAACTTGAAGGTAAACATTTAGGACTAGTCATTTAAGGACTCCTTATTACAATAGGGGTATTAATTAACTCACTATGCGGTCTCCTTGAGCTGGCTGGGCTTGGGCCGCTGGCTGGGCTCGTAGGCCCAGCAGCGCGACATGAGCGAGTAGAGCCGCGGCGGGCAGCGCCAGCCGCGACCCGTTCTATTACTAGCATTATAGGACCTACGACGCAGTTTCAAACATTCTGCCGCAGTTTATAGAGCATTATATATCCACCTATTGCTCTAAATGCATAACGCTTCATAGTTTCCATTTTGCGAATGAATAAAGTGACTATCCTAGCTAGACGGTAGCTTGTCGCTTGCTTTTTGGGTAGTAAAGGGGTTATTAATTGACTTACTATGCGGTCTCCTTGAGCTGGCTGGGCTTGGGCCGCTGGCTGGGCTCGTAGGCCCAGCAGCGCGACATGAGCGAGTAGAGCCGCGGCGGGCAGCGCGGGGGCAGCGCCAGCCGAGACCCGTTCTCTAGCTTGCCTATGACGTCATTGTTTTTCACGCCGCTGAAGGGCTTGACGCCCAGCATGAGGATCTCCCACATGCATACGCCTGCGGGGTTAAGGGGTGGATGAGATTATAAGATCAGATCAATTACAAAGAGCCCTTTTCAAAGGAAAGGCCCAAAAATAGAAAGAGGGGAGGAGATTTTGGAAATATATTTGAACGATAAACAAAAACATTTCACTGTATTACAGAGCATCTTTGATTTTCGTTAAAAATGGCAAAGTGATTGGTTGGACATGCATTATACGCTTTTATTTACGTAGATAAAGCATGCCGTGTAGCGCGGGCAGAATCCAAGGTTGCGATAGCTCTCAAAACCGATTATTTTAAGGGAGGTAGATAGAATCCTCTGTTAGGCTCTCATTCACTCCTCAATTTTCATCGACATTTACCTACTAAAACAGTTAACCACAATTACCAAACATCCACACATCCGAGGCCGACGTGAACCTCCTGAAGTTGATAGACTCGGGCGCCATCCACTTGATGGGCAGCTTGCCGCGCGACGCCTTGTAGTACGACTTGTCCTCCACCATCTTGGAGAGGCCGAAGTCTGCCAACTGTAGGAGAAAAATATTATAATTAGACTAGCTGTTTCCGCGAGCTTCACTTCGCCTTAAAATGATTTCCCGTGGGAATTCCGCGATAAAAAGCCTAGCCTATATATGTGTATTAGTAGGATCCAGATGCATGATTGACAGATTCGAATCATTACAAATTAATAGCCAGATAGATATAGCTGCATCAAGCCCGCGTTCCGTAGTCCGGGATGAATCTGGGTAGGTACACAACAGTGTGGCTACTACATCATTTTAAAGAAGGTCTTCCCAAGTTGGGTTTTTAGTTTCGTGGGCCACCGCCTGACGGTTTCATTTAGGCGGCTAGCTTTATTTCATGGATACCGCGATGTAGCCATTGCGTATTTTGCAGCCAACGGTTGTCTTCAATACCACTTCACACTGTGTAATTCACAGGATTTATAGATTGATATGGAAGTTCCCACTTATAGATGTCGATGTCGCCACAATACATAACTAAATTTCGTTCAAACATTATAAACTTTAGTTCTATGAATGAGTACATAGAGCAACGTATCATAAAACTGTAGGTACAGTCAGCTGCATAAGTAGCTATACACTTTCGAACCTTGTCAATCTAACAAACCGCCTATCCATTCATTGAGCATTGACGGCTCGTCAGTTTGACAAAGTACAGAAGTGTACAACAACTTATGCACCTGACCGTAAGTTAAATTCTTCAAGGAAAACCCACCTTAACACAAGTAGGCGTGGACACGAGTACGTTCCTAGCGGCTATGTCTCGATGGACAAATTTCTTGCTCTCGAGGTAGCTGAGCGCCGTGGACAGCTGGTAGATGTATAGCACCAGCGTGCAGGTCTCCAATCTGGGGAGGTAAGTGGGGAGATCAGTATACATACAGTATCATCATAATAAATATTGCACATTTTTGGACTAAAACGTATCTTACGATTAGCACTGTAAACATGATATCATTATCCGGTAGGTAAAGTTAACTTTGACATCTGTAAACGCATTGATTTTATTGGTCCGGAAAGGCTACGCTGAATGCCTAGGCCATGACAGTTAACACTATCATATAGAAAACTTAAGGAGAGGAGGACTGTGCAAGAAAGAAAACCGATAGCGACTGAGCGGCATAGCGAGCACCAATGGCGTCGCTTGGTAACTTACAGATGGCTTCAACCCATTGGTCAATCTCCCTTAATAGTGTTCCGTAGGCATACCTGTGCTTGTTCTGCTACAGGTATGCCCTCAGCTCGCCGAGCGTGGCCAGCTCCATCACGATCCAGATGGGACTCTAATGACTAGACATAGAGTCTAGTTGACAGATAATTTGATAGCAATTTGTATGACATCTTAATCAGCGCCTCTGTTGTTGATGGCAATTCGATAGGTGGTTCAGTAGGGCTAGTATGCGTTTTATTAGTTTTTAAGGTAACGTTATAAACTAATAAAACGCATACTAGCCCTACTGAACCGCCTATCGAATTGCCATCAACTAAAGTCGTCAATATTCGTGATACGCACACAGATTCAGTGTCTCTTCCGCAAGTCAAGCTCACGCACATTGGTAAATTTTAGTCATTCAGCTTCAGCGTTTTAGCATGCTGCGTTTGCTCACGCTACTGTGTAGGCTGTTCTATCTATCTCGATAGTTATTGTAAATTATATAGTTTCCTGTGCCTTAAGGTCGTCGGTGGGGGTCTTCCATACCTGTGCTTGTTCTGCTGCAGTAGTCGTCATACCTGTGCTTGTTCTGCTGCAGTAGTCGTCATACCTGTGCTTATTCTGCTGCAAGTACGCCCTCAGCTCGCCGAGCGTGGCCAGCTCCATCACGATCCAGATCGGGGGCGAGCTGCACACCCCGACTAGACCCACGATGTGAGGGTGCGAGAACTGCTGCATTATGTCTGCGGGGAAATAAATTGTGTGAGTATGGATTTATGATTTAGTGTCGAACCAATATGTAACTGTTAGTGGCAGCTGAGTTTCTTCTTATCGACTCAGTGATTTATACAAGCCCTGGATTGGGACTTAGGGACTGATAGGGATAGCCCTGTCATTGTGGTGATAGTATTAGCCATCAGACTAATTGTTAGTCGCTCATTATACATACGGCCGGTGCGCCGTATACGAGGTACAGTAACATAACTCGAGGAGTCTCACTAAAGGCTCCGTCACATAAACGACCTTCTCGCTCTAACCCATTGAACACCTGCGACTCGTAAGGTGTCGTTTCCACGATTTATGGTGTTTATGTGTGAGAGTCCTGAGGCAATATCAAACAAGAAGCCAGACAGTATACTAACAAGCCTCTTCCAAAAACTTCTCCGCCGTGTCCAAATCCGCGTCCATCTTGCACGTCTTCACCGCGACCCGCAGTATGAACTCGCCCTCGCCCCCCGCACCCCCCGCAGCCCCCGCCGCCCCGCTCTTCTTTTGTAGGGCTAGTTGACGACGCAAGGAGGGGTGGTTGGCGGATGTTACTCGGCATGTGCCTGGGGAGATAGAGGATAGCATTATGTTACAAACAAACATTTAAAAGTATATAAATTTTTCATGCTGACATCAATTTTTACTTGATGTAAATAATAGTGTGGGCATCATAACATTAAATAATACTATGGATGTTACCTTTATGTACATCGCCAAACTGCCCCTCTCCTATGATGCCGGTCAGTTCGATTTGATTTCGGACTAGCTCGTAATCTCGCACTGTGAAACAAATAAAGAAAACATTAATATTTTATGTTTTATCACACAATATTTTTGAAGAAGATTTAAAATCATGATACCTTTATTGGCATCAGGTCAGCGTCCGGAAATTGTTAGCATATAATATATGTACTATTGGTAGGTACTTATATCAGTCAATGCTGTTAGTAAAACGAGTGGCTAGATAAGGAAGGCCGAAGACGAGGGCATTTTACTCGTATATGGCATTTGTTCGTGCGACAGAGTATATTGCTATATCTATTGCAGGTTCCTTTAAAGCAGCCACCTAAACTACTTCCTAAAGGTAGCCTTAAAGAGATCTCTTCTAGCCATACGTCCGTATATCACTGACCGGCGGGCGTGGAGTAGTCGGCGTCGTCGCAGTCGATCTCCGCGTAGTCCTGCGACAGCAGCGTGTTGTTCCCCTCCCAGCTCTTGCCTTCAGAGGAACTGCTGCTCATTTCCGCTGGAAATTACAAATATTATTGTTTAATAACGTTTATGGAATAGTTATATACTCGTAGAACGATCAAGTCTTCATGTTTTTGTCTGTGTATGTTTTGTGTATACAATAAAGTGTCTATAAATAAGTCGGTATTCCCAGTAGGCAAACTGTTTACATGTTAATAAATAGACGCGCTTAAGGTCGAGTCCCTTTTGGAGGATGGCGTCGTCGTATGTTAAACCAGCAAACTGTGAACACGCGCTTACTCAATCGGCTAACTGTTTGTCTACTGGGGACACAGCCTACGACACGGATACAGAAAAAAACTTACTTTTGCACTGACAAGTGAGCAACTTTCCAACGGTAGCTTGTAAAAGAAATAATTATTTTGTAGAAATAATTTTTTTATTCGTTCTTTAGAAGATAATACACCCACACCCACTTTAAATTACCTACATTCTATTCACAGAGATGCATGCATACAGTCCGTTTCATATTATATTTGCCCGAACCTAAATGGTCTAACTATATTTAATTTTTGTTTTATTTGCCTGTTTAATGTCCCACTGTTGGGCAAAGGCCTCCTTATAAATTTAATTATAACATTATATTTTATCAATCATAAGAGGTTCCTTACTTTGTCTGTTCCACAGCGAGGTCTGTGAGTCTGTGACTAGTCGGCAGTATCCGTCCACCAAATCCGCTAAACTTTCTGCAGCCTGAAATAAAAACACAGAATAAGTTACCTCGTATTTCAATTGATTTTGTTACAATTTCTAAAAGTTTTTTTTCAAAGATCCTGCTGGAGTTTTTTTTCTATTCAAAAAGCCAGTGTTCTATTTACGTATTGGTCAATGTAACATCATGACATCACTAAAGCTTGTGTAAAAGTTATGTCTAGTATTTTCGGACTTGCTCATGGCACCCTTATGAAGCGTTTACACTAGTCAGTGACGCGCGATTTTCGCTGCGCGGCTAAAATAGACCATCTACTAAGTGGCAATGCCTAAGTAAATAATTACGTAGATATCGGACACTAAATTGTATGAAATAACAACATAACATTTACCTCAACACTGCTGCACGTTATAGTAAGTGTTTCCGTAGCTCCCTTCACTCGCAACTGCAACGCTGCCTTGCCACATGAAGACCCACTCTGTCGGAGAGAGAATAGAGTAGAATTTCACTTCAATCGACGTCATTTTTTATGATTGCTTTAAATATATGAATATGAGTCAACATATTTCTTAGTATGTGTTAATTAATAAAGTGTAGTTAGAAAAACTTAATCGATAAAAATACCTTAATCTAATTATATCGGGTTTAATCACTAAGGGTGAATTCGTCCAAACATCACGTTACACGAGAATAACTATACCGGAATAAAATTTATACGCGAGTAAATATCTAGGATAAGTACATTTGCATTCTACCAAGTTATACCATGATTAAATTGAATGAACGAGGAACGAAACTGTAATGCAACTAAAATAAAAATAGCTGCGTTTCAAAGCATGCAATAGAAATAACATGCCAACTTAGTTTGAATAGATTATAAAAGTATGAAATTGTTTATGTTTTAATATTTTATTCGCTGTTGTTATTCTGAGACTTTTCCTTTTAACGTACTTTTGTTTATGTTTTGACAGATGTGTTTATATGTCATTATGACGGTTTTCTAATCAGCTGATGTGCTGCCGCCATTACAAAATTACTCTCGGATAAGCTCGTTACACGGTCAATTTTGGCGGTATAACATTTTATTCTTGGGATAAGCTAGTTATCTTGGTTTCAGGTTTGGTAGAATGCAAAATCTGCTTACTCGCGAGTAACTGGTACTTTACTCGTGAGTAAAAAGTTACTCGACGTTGGTCGAATCCGCCCTAAGAAATATACTCCTTATGTGTTGTATTTTCCCGGTGGCTATGTTACAATGACATGTATCATAAACTAACTAACAGCATTTTTCCACAGTATCTACTATTTAATCTGAGGTTGTGCCTGCCTAGGAAAGAGTTATTTTGTTAAAGCCATATCTCTAGAATTAAATCTACACATTTTTGTTGAATGACAATAATTAACTTTTATAATTACTATACCTGAGTCTGTGAAGTCTGCGTGCAGCTAGACTTGAGTGTCTGCACCGCTTCTATATCGCTAAATGAGGCTATCTTGCTGTACTGGGCAGGCTCACCCGCCTTGTGGGACACGTACGATATATCTGGAAATAAAACATAGGTACTTAAAAGGGTTTATTAATCATTCTTTACACAGCTAGAGTGCAGGGTTTCTATTTATTTATTTTATTTATTGAATTATAGGTAATAATACATAAGAATAAAAACAAGCTTACGGATAATAAATGCTATGTGGTTATACGTTTGAACATGAATCAAAAACTGGCATGGGTGTTTTAAAAAAGAACTGCCATTTGTGTTAGAATCATTTCATGGTCTGTCGTAGTGAAGTGAACCTTATTTAGTTTTAGTTTAGTTTTTATTGAAAATCCAACAGCGTTACATTGTAAAAATTAATGCTAAGTACAAACAAAAACAGTAAGGCTAATAATAGGATTCACAGTAAGATTACTATAGTAAATTCTATATCGAGATCGGGACAGATCACAAAAAAGGCTTAAAAAACTTAGGTAAGTATATATAAGTAACATAACTATAATATCTGTTTATCTATAAACACAAGGTGCAGTACCGATGTCGGGCCCGATGGCCAGTTCGACCGGGATAGCCTAGCCGTGATCCCACCAACCCGCAGTGGGTGCAGGCAGGTACTTACACCCCCACAGAGAATAGAATAGAATAGTGCAGTACCGATGTCGGGCCCGATGGCCAGTTCGACGGGGATGGCCCAGCCCGACCCCAGCGCTCCGCTGAAAGACTCGCGGTCGTAGCCGTAGTGCGTGTGCATCGTCTCTAAGTAGCGAAGCATACACTCCGTGTCGGATAGGTTTGCCACCTGAAAACGAAATTAAAATAGTTATAACCCCAAAGTAATAAGTAATATATATATTCAGTAAGGTTGTTATCAGTATCAGGGGGTCATCACTGTATAAGACCAAAAATTTGTTTATGAGCGCTGCAGCGCAAGCCATAACTCTATCCTGTTGTATTTAATGTAGGTACAAATTGCACGACAGAGCTCTTGTTAAATTGTTTTTCGTCAGTATAGACTAGTATAGAGTTACTCTCTAATAAGTGTAACATCCATTGTATAAGTCTCGATGACACTGGCCTATATATATAGTTAACTATAGCTGCTAGTCGGCGAGTTCGCTGTAAACTCTCTCCGTGTCAATGAGCGTTTTTTTACAATCTGCTTTTAACTATCCGACTGAAAACATCAAACAACAAACTTCATCGCTTATCGCTGGCTTTAACACTATATGCCGGATAGCAGCTAGTTAACTAGCACAGTGTCATTGATTCTTTGTACACTAGCCCTTTTATAATATTAGTAGAACATCATTATATAAAAATACCTTCTTAAACTGCTGCTGTATGGCCTTCTTCAGCACCTTCGGCTTGACCTGCTCGAGCACGCACTTGGGCAGGAACTTGTGCAGCCCGAACTCCTTCTCCAGGTACTCGATGTTGGACTTCTTGTCCATAGAGATCTGCATGTCTTTGCAGAAGTATCTGGAATGGGAGAGAAACAGGGTGTTAATAAATTAATTAGAAGATCAATCTGATCGTTTTGTTCCATGATTTTGGTTAATTTAGCAATCTTCGTTCTTTCGGAGCAAAAATGGTTGCAATACAAGCTCTATTTCAATACTTTCTTCTTTTGAAAGAAAGAAGAAAGAAAATTCGTAGAAAATTATCAAATTTAATCATATTTGTAGTCATCACTGCACCATTGCGGTAGCTGGTCATAGAAGACGCTATTTAACTGATAGGTAGTTGGTATAACGACTTGGAAGGTATAATTGACTTACTTTATTTCTAAACAACATATTTGCACGGCCAGGTCTTGGTCCACTGGGTGATTGGCATTGAGGTAGTCGTGTCGAACCTGAAACATAATATAAACCAATGTTTAAAAACTATAAACGTCATTATTATATACTTGGGCGATTTACAAATGATACTATAGAAACTTCTGTTGAAGATCAGATGTCTGGTGGGGGAAACAAGTTAATAGGCAAGCCTAGCGTGGGTCCGCCCTCAAGCCCGCTGGACCGACGAGACACGTAGCAGTATCTGGATGGATGAAGAAATTGACGGTTCCGGGCTGATGATGCTGACAGAACAGACGGAAACAGGATGCCTAAATTCAACAATAATGGACGGTTTTGTCCTACTCTAGCTGTCTCTGTCGCACCTGGTCGTAGTAGTAGTGGAAGGTGACTCTGTCTCGCTCGCACAGGTCGCGCAGGTTCACGGGCAGGTAGCGCACGCGCAGCTCGAGGCGCCACTCGCTCGCCGGCCATCGCGTTTGGAGCTCCGAGACCGGAGTGTCTTGGTGGATCCAGCGGATCTGGGGACGGAGAAAATACATATTTTAGATAACTATAACGTCTATAGTAATTCATGAAGGGATAGCCCCCTGGAATGACGTATCACTGGTTCCTTATATACGTCTGGAGCACCCTGGGTAGACAAGATAGATGCGAATCTGACTGGCCAATCCTTTCACCACGATTACAGAGCCTAGTCTATAGTTAATGTGTTTGCTACCGACTCACCGACACGCTTAGAAGAACATAATGACGAATACGATAAATAATAAAATCTGCAATATGAAGAGGCAATGGGCCGGTCATGTATTTCAACGAACCAATGATCTACCGGTGAGGTAAATGAGTTCTCGAATGAAGACCACGGAATGGCACCCATCGGACGACCTTAGACAAGTTGCCAGTAGTGGCTGGTTGAGCAACATTAACACACTAACCTT
Source organism: Plutella xylostella (assembly GCF_932276165.1). Classification (NCBI taxonomy): domain Eukaryota; kingdom Metazoa; phylum Arthropoda; class Insecta; order Lepidoptera; family Plutellidae; genus Plutella; species Plutella xylostella. The sequence continues at coordinate 5,223,581 of NC_064000.1, read as the reverse complement.
CCCACTAGTAAGCTTCCTGGCCCGCAGTTGAACCCGCCATTGGGGGCCTGACGTGGTCTAAAAGCTTCCGTTCCTTTTTCCATCCCGATCAATCCCATCGTTTTCCGCACGAATCCCATCAGATAGCTAAAGGACAACCTGATGCCGAAGGGAGGTATCTTGTCTCCATCGATAAACGCCTCCTGTTTTCCTTTCTTTTCCATCACACAGCGCTTTCTATATGACAAAGCCTTTGCGTTAGAGGGAACATAACACACTAACCTTCCCACTAGTGAGCTTCCTGGCCCTGAGCGCGTAGCAGTGCGCGTACACGCGCTCGCCGGCGGCCAGGCGCGCCGCCAGCAGGCGCAGCACACAGCGCACTCCCCCCCGCCGCAAGCGCACCACGTTGAAGCCGCCGTTGGGGAGCTGACATAGTGTAAGGGATTCTAATCGGAAAGAATGCCTCAGATAGTCATTTGTCAACGCCAGCCCGTTTTATTCATTCCAGACCAATCTTCACCAATCGCATCAGGTAGCTATAGCTCCTCTTTCGGTAGGGCAACCTATGGAAGGAATGCCGCTATTGGTAGTATATCCGACCGCCTCAGATCGTCATTTGTCAAAGACAGCCCGTTTTAGTATCTCTTTCCGGTTCAATCCCATCGTTTTAGTATTTCTATCGGTACGAATCCCATCAAGTAGCTATAGGACAACCTGATGCAGAAGGGAGGTATCTCGTATCCATAGCTAGTCGCTTGATCTTCTTCCTTTTCCATTAGTCAGCGCTTCCTATATGGCCAAGATCTATCTTGTCTGCATAGCTAGACGCTTCATCTCCTTCCTTATCCATTAATCAGCGCTTCCTATACAACCATGCTTCCTTTTTACCCTAGAGGCAATAACCCACTAACCTTCCCACTCGTAAGCTTCCTGGCCCGGAGCGCGTAGCAGTGCGCGTACACGCGCTCGCCGGCGGCCAGGCGCGCCGCCAGCAGGCGCAGCACGGCTCGCACGCTTTCTTCACCCGCCGCCGCGCGTACCACGTTGAAGCCGCCATTGGGGAGGTGGACCTTTAGGGTCAGCGGGTCGGTTGTTGTGGAGGCGCCTGGAAGATTGAGGGGTTGGGTTAGAAGGTTGTAAAAATGAAGGGTCACAATAGCTTTACAAATAACTTTACTACGTAATGAATCTGAGTGGATGTCGCTGGAAGTGTGGTATTTTTTCGCAAGTAAACCTTCGTAACTGCAGCTTCAGGGATTTAGTTGTCGAATACTTCCATCTGACGTGCCACGCTTTCTAGCGTGTTAGCATCATGGATAATAGCAACCATAGTGTGATGCTGTCACCAGCTTGTAAAATCTTCCGTAATTCGGTTGCATCGGGCTACATCAAACCACTAGACCAGATCAGGGAGATCATTTATAAAAATATTAAAGAGAATCGGGCCCAAATTCGATCCTTGTGAGACGCCCGCAGTTACTGGGTGGTTCTTTGATTGAAAGTCGTTAACAACAACATAAAAATAGCGATCAGTCAAGTAAGATCCTAGCCATAAGAAAAGCGACCCGAAAATACCATAAATACTCAGTTTTTTTATTAAATTTTAATGATCAACATTATCGAATGCCTTACTGAAAACTTACTAAAATACAGACCTTAGCTTAATTCGTTTAGTATCAGAGATTAAAAAACATACTTTAGTAACAATGAGATCTACTTTACCCTGCGCGTTGGGTTGCCTCTTGGGCGAGCCACCAGGGGGCGCAGACTGCATCGCGCGCGCTAGCCCTTCGCCCCCGCAGCGCCCGCCGCCGCCCTCCGGCTCATGGCTGGAAAGAAAAGAGAAAATAACGTTAGTTACTAGTATTTAAAAAAAAATGGCTTGAATTCGTAGAAGTTTTTGACACTTTAAAATTGTTTTAACATTCACGTTGTGATATACGAACGTCATTAACACTACATTTTTATCTTATAGATAGTTAGGTTGAATCTGGTTAAGCTACATACACACCCACATAATTTGACAAGGTATTTACATAAAGTACAATTAAGGGCCTATTTACGTTGACGAGCTAAACACATAATTTGGACAATTATACACAGATCACAATGGTGTTTCACTTTGACAAGGTTGTCTGTGGATACAAACGATATGGCGCAAGGTCGGGCTACAGTGATTTGTGGTCCTTTTCACAATTTGTCATAGGTATGGTTGTTGTTGTGAGGTATGAATAATGCATTTAGGTCCAATTTCAGGCTCTGTTACATTTTTTACGGTCGATTACTCTCTGGTTAGCGTGTTTTGTCAGACACAATAAACAAATAAATAGCATACATAATGTTTACCTTTTTGTAAAGGCATTGCTATATCGGGATTTTGTGTAATCCGTAATATCTCGTTTTTCAGTGGTTTCAAATGTCGACAAACTCCAAACTACAGGTACTTAAAAGATTTTAGCCGGAAATACAAAAAGGTTTAATATTCTACTCCGAAGTCCTGAAAAGCTCATCACATAACAAGTTAACTAGCCATAACCGTTTAATAGTTATTCTCAACACCAGGACGCTACGCACGTTGGTTCTACCTTTTTTGGCATAAGATTTTTTTGCCTAATCTCGTATTGCATAGTAACGTTTGGTCAAAGTCTCGTTACGCCGAAAATCGTATGGCATAAATCTCGTTTAGTAAAAAGTTATTTCGCATAACATTGTTTAGCCTAATAATGGTATGGCCAAATCTTGAATAGCCTAATAATGCTATGGCATAGGTTTATACAAAGTAATAATATTCGTTTGACTTTAACTTTGACGGAGCGTCTCCCTACATAGCGCAAACTGGTGCCTTGTATTGTTTCTGCTGTTTGGAAAACGCTCCGCTCCGCTTTGCTGCGCTCCGCTTTGGTTTTGATGAACATGTGCACCTAACACGCTCCTCCTCGCTTTACTCGTCGTCGCACCTATTTTTAGGTTTCGATCTCATGGGGTTTGTAATAATTATATTGGTCGTTAACTTTCGATTTTTTGATCATACAATATCGTGATTTTCGGGATGTAGGAGAAAAATACCACAATTTGTACATTTACTACATACTTAATATATTATTTATTAAGATAACATTACGAGAAACAAGATTATACATAGGTATAGACGAACATAAATTTGAGCAAACGAAACTTAGGTGTTTAAAGATTGTGCCTAAAGAGTTTTAGACGAAACGAGCCTTATGCCACATAAGTCTTGGCAAAGTGATGGTTCGGCCAAAAAAGTTTAGACCATACGAGTTATGCGAAATGAGTTTTGGTCAATAAAGATTATGCGAGATGAGCGGAACCCACGCACGTTGCATCGATTGGAACCGTCCCGGGGATGCAAATGCACAATTCCACCCCACCCCACACTTACCTAACATACCTACAGCCAATATATTACGTACCAGCTGTTCCCGCGCGCTTCGCTTCGCCTTAAAAAGTTTTCCCGTGGGAATTCCGGGATAAAAAGTATCCTATGTTCTTTCTCAGGGTCTAGACCATATGTATACCAAATTTCATTCAAATCCGTTCAGTAGTTTTGGCGTGAAAGAGTAACAGACAGACAGACACACACAGTTACCTTCGCATTTATAATATTAGTGAGGATGTTACTCAGGCATGTATAAGACCCACTTACGGAGAGTATACCCTTAAAAGTTCGGAGACGTGATTATTGTGCTGGAATTCAAGTTAAAATCATCATATTTTTTTGAGTTTCGTAAAAACTCAAATACTAAACCAACCTAACCTACCGGAAATTATTCGCAAGTAAATTTTGTAAGGTTAAATCGTATTTTATAGGCGGAAAGAATAGTGATAATTATACATAAGATACCTATATTAATAATAATGATCTGATAACAATTCTATAAATATTAATATTGATTATGACTATGTTAAACTCTGTCGAACTTGCAAAAAACACCCTGGTACTCTAGTACAGGTTTGATAGTTTGTCGAAAACTATAAAAGTTTACGTTTTCTCGCATACTAAGTGGCGCCTCTAATGGAAACTATCATGAAACTTTTGACAGATAATGTATGCAGATGACAGGAGTAAACGTAAACTTTTTTCCTTTTCATAAATAGCAAAACCCGTACTAGAGGGTCTGTTCACATATCGACAAGCACGTACAGTTTCAATCTCAGTATCAATATCTCAAACAATATGCAAGCACGAAGGCGACACTTGTGTTCCAATTGAGACCAATTTGGCACGAAGCAGCAATTAGGCCTGTTCTGCCCCCCACTACCCTTCAGGGGAGGAAGCGGAGCCCTATTGTGGAGATCCTAGCAATAGGGCTGATACCTAATAAGAGATATGATCATGATAACTGATGACGATCGTTACGCTTACCACACTAGTTATTAAAACGGCTATTACACATAAAAAATGCTAAGGACCAGGCAATTCAATTTCAGTCACACATTTCCGGTCAATTTACTCGTATTTTTTATTTCTTTCCTTTCCCTTCAAATGTTAATTGTGTCATTCAAAAGGTTTATCTTACCTAATCATAAATCATAATACAAAACCATGGGATTGCAAACAGCTCAAGAATATCTCCTAATAGAACAGCAACAATGCCGGTGTGGATCTATGATAATATCTCACGTTAGACAATCGGTAGACAGTACGATGATACATGATTCATCACTACGTTACGCAGTGGTAGTACGAGTTTGTGTGTGTGTGTGTCTCTGTGTGTATATTCGTATCATGGGTGTGCGAGTGTAAGTACAATGCACTTGCGTGGATTGCAATATACATGATGTAATTGATATTTTCTGACATGATTCTGGTTCGTTAACGTATTGAGGGCGCGCGCGAGAGATCAATAATTAATTAATATTTGAAAAAATAAAGGTCTGCTTAAGTATCGGTGATATCCAGACGTATGCATTATGAGATATGCTCCTGCAAGTTTCTACCAAACTTAAACAAAACATTGTATGTACAAAAATATGAAAATTGTACTTAATAATAAGCTGAAACGTATAATTATACAATGTAAATGGCCGTTAGTGGATCCTAGGGGAATGATTATGCAGTGATAATATATTTGCATTTCAACATGGGTATACGTAGGTAGGTGCATATGTGTAGAGCCCTATGCACGTCTACAAGTTCAACGCATATATCACTTAGATAAAGTACACAAGAGGGAATGGTAAATTTACGTACCAACCGTAGCGTACACAGAGGGGCACACTCCATGTGACGAAAAACTATGTTTCGGAGTGCTTCTGTGCGCCTCAAGACTCTATACCTTTGTATTAAACGTGCCGATTGGAAGAAATCTCTCGTTCGTTATTTTTTCGTCAGTATAGAGTAAGAGCAAGTTTCGTCGTCGATAAGGAAACGGAATCTACATACTCGAAAGTTAATGATTATTTCTAACATTAAAGCGACACCGTTAAACTTCAAAATGTTTCAGTTTACAGTAGTACGGGAATAAAATGAACCACTTAGGTAAAAAGCTTTTCACGTAGCCCTACTTGAAACCACACAAAATAAAAACAGGCAAATAGGAATGTTTCATAAAATTTAAAATAAATAAATATGAAAAGTAATTTAGTTGGCTATAAATTGCGTTTCGAACTCGTAAATCGACAGAATACCGGGATAACTGTAGGGACAATAGTGAATAGTGATTAATGCGACATTCTGATTTAACGAATTTCATAAATTGCAGCCTTTTCAAAACAGGCATCGGTATAAACACTGTTACAATTCTACAGAATACCTACCTGCCTACCTTGTAAAATATAAATGTAGAGAAAAATAATTTGTTGGTATAGCATGTTTTTTTCGCTAATAACGCCTGCTGGGCTTTTGGTTCAACCCTTAACCAAGCTAGCTAGCTTAGGTATTACGAACTCTAGAACACTGACATACAGTCTGAAATACAACAGCTGTTGCTATAGTTTAAACAGAGATATAGCTAAAACGTATGAATATTCACGAACGAGACTTTGCATACCGGACCATCAATTATTTCGTCGAAGTGGAATGCAATTTAAACAGTTAAAATATTTGTTAATTATTATTATTTTGTTCTACGGTTCAAGCAGTCCATAGTATTTAAATAGCTGCAGTATATATTATGTTTTATCGGGAATTATATAGGTACATATATGTAATCAATTCTAAGGTACAAACATTTTATTTTAATGTAGGTACCAATAATATTGAAGCCTCAAGTAGAGTAGAAATATCTAAGGAAATATACAACTGTACCAAATATAGCTTGTGCCTAATAAAATATTGAATATTAGTGAATAAACGCTGAGTTGCAGAAAGGGATTTTAAGCTAATGTTGACCTTAAATGACGGGGTAGTACCCCGTCTGACTACTAAAAGTAAAGTTACTAAACTAAACATATTTCTTAAACGAGACGATTTACACCATCCCAAACATAATTAAACATTACCTGAGTCTTCGTGACTTTAAATAAAGTGTTTAGTTTACGTCGCACTATTAATCACAGGATTTGGCACGTTGCAGAGTTATAAACTAGGTCGATTAATAAATCAACACACACATTCAACACATTTATTTAAATTGCTAAAGATCATCTCTGAAATTATTATAAAACGAGTTAAAATGGCTCTTAACAAAAGAAGACGCCGCTATTAACAAAAACTCGATACGAAAATGTTACAGGTTAATTAAAATAAACGGCCGAGTTTAAATTATAACTGATAACTTAATAAATCAGCTGAAAACTAGACGCTTTATCTCTTAGTTTAGTTAGTCTCTATCGTAGATATTTAGTTATTTCGAAATTAAATATTGATTTGATTTTAGACCCATATTTTTTTCATATATTTGTATACTTACTAAAGTACCCACAAAAACAGTTAAACTAAAATTATTATAATTATGAATAATATATCTCAACCACATTTCTGTTTACCCAGCAATAATGAAGCTACTAAAGAATATCTATTATATTCTATTCTACTAGCTACATTCAGTTTCATCGGCATTAGACACTATATCTAGATTTAACACTTTGGTGCATGTCGCCCCTAATAATTGAATTCAACTTCGTTCGCCACTAACAAGACAAAATTTTATTGGTACTTATCATTATTCAACAAGAAAATAAAATTATGCCTCCTGTAAACTACCCTGAAATGTCACAAAAGGGCGATGTCCCAAAGACGCATGAAACAAGGTAAAAAATTCCGGGAAAACTTAAAAAAGTACCAAATAAAAACCGGCCAAGTGCGAGTCGGGCTCGCGCACAAAGGGTTCCGTAGTTAAATCAACCTATCTCAAAAACTATAAGAGATACTTTGATCAAACCAAAAATCGTTGAAAGAGTTAATTAGCATGCATCACCTCTATTTTTTTTAGAATTTTATACCCCGTAGTTATAAAAATAGAGGGGGGGGGACATACTTTTTACGACTTTGAGAGCTGATATCTCAAAAACCGTTCACTTTAAGAAAAATGTTTTTTAGAAAACTTTATATCATTTTAAAAGACCTTTCCATTGATACCCCACACGGGTATGTACATCGAAAAAAAAAATTTCATCCCTCAGTTACATGTATGGGGGGCCCCACCCCCAATTCTTTTTTTTACTATTTAGTGTCATATTTTTGTAGCGGTTCATACAACACATATTCCCATCAAATTTAATCACTGTAGTACTTATAGTTTCCGAGTAAATCGGCTGTGACAGACGGACAGACGGACAGACGGACAGACGGACATGACGAAACTATAAGGGTTCCGTTTTTGCCATTTTGGCTACGGAACCCTAAAAATAAAACTAAACAATTGAACGCACAGCACTGACCAATGAACTTCGTAAGGTTGGTGCACCCGAATCTAATTTTACAGCCGCTAAATATAGGCGCGGCAGATGAATTAGAAGACATGACATCGGCGGCGCCACAAGAATGCATAACCAGGGGGCTTATAGTGTCATTCGCCTGCTATCGTCATCAATTTACTTCCGAAAGGAGGTGAAACTGATAGTGGTCATGATTGGTAAAATTATTTAATAGGTCCGTAATTTTTTTACGCTATGTCAATAAGACAATGGGGACCTTCATCATGTCATCACGACCCATCACTTCCCCACCACGGGTCTCCTTCCAATGAAGAAAGGGTTTTAGGCCTTGTCCACCTCGCTTCCTATAGGGACCTTCCTTACCACAAAACATTTAAAAATAATTGACTGAATTCTTTTATTCTATTTCCGAGCTATCAATATTATTAAAACGTTGAACATGGATTACCACACTCGTAAGAAATGACAGTGAATTCCTTTCTGTACTGATTCAAAGTGATCACGATACGTTGGAGGAAGAGAATAGGGCCCCGACGTGACTCACGGGTGTAAATAATAACGGGCACACAGGTCGCCGGGCGGTGGGTAAAGAACCCATCAATATTGATTGCTGATAATAACGCGACGATTGGCAAATTTGGCGACGTTCATTTCCATCAATTGATGACCCGTGAGGCGAGTTCGTGATGCGATTTGGTCTTCACCCGGAGTTTTAATGCTTTGAGCTGCTCAACGGCTGTCATAGGCACGTCTAGGTCATCTAGGTATATCATGTCTGGGATGCGATCTTTCAACGGTAAAGACACTCAGAGTGCTATTAAAAGAGCTATTCTCGAGGTTTTCATAAATAGGTACTATTCACCTCCCTACCAACATGTTCATAGCTTCTGTAAAAACAGTTCAAAATTATTTCAAAAAGTGAAACCATTATGACGAAACAACTCCTAACCCCAAAAACACAACGAAAGCGAGACCAGAAGAGAGATTTCGACAAGAATCTCTCGCAATCGACTTGTTAAAACAGCTAATTAAACAATCTAGCTTTCGTTTTTAATTGACCCCAAAAGGGCCTGTCACATGGCACCTATAGGCAGAATCCTTCAGTGGGCGCCCACGCAGCTTGCGACAGTGAGGGCCAATCGGCTGTCATCGGTCGCACGCGCACGATTTGAAATAATAAGGCGCGAGTGGCGAGCAAGCATTATACCCACAAACCTGCCCACTCACATCAAAATGATTGCACAATACCCAGCCACATGTGCTAATGTGAAAGCATTATTACAAAAAAACGCAATTTAAACGCAAATAATTTAAAATTCAATAACCGATTCTTAAATTGAATCTTTAAGCCACAGCAAAATTAATTTCAATGTGCATTGAATAAACGAAGTAGTACTAAAGAAGGACCTATAGAACGACCCACAATCAACATTTAAATGTCATTCGAACGTAGCAACAGCAAACCCACAACGAGGAGTGTTATTTACAAACTAAAAGACAATACATATTGTTGCGCAGGTACCAGGAATTCAGAACGCGGCAAGAGAACACATGAACAAACCTTTTGGAGCGCACTCTGGTGTAGCGCCAGGTGTTGCTGCTGTAGTGTCCAGAGCTGGAGGGACAGAGCAGCAGCTGCAGACTGTTCGGCCGCGGCTCCCGATGCTTCTTCGCACGCATCCGCACCTGCACCTCATCTGCTTTCCTAGTATCTTTGACCACGGGCGGCTTCTTCGCATCCACGCTCCAGCGCTGTCGGTCGTTCAAATCGTTCATCACATGACATCTCGTTTCTACATCCACGCTCAGAGGTTCCAGACTGTTCCTTCCTCTGTCTCTGAACTTCTTGTTCCTTATTAAGTCAGGGAATATCTCTAGACTGTTTCTGTCGTCGCTCTCTTTTATTTCTACTGGTACGTTTATAGGTCGTCGGTTCTCGAAGACCACTTTCGAGTATTCGTTGCTGCGGCGCCATAGACGCGGGGACAGCGGCCAGAACCGCCCCGAGTGTGCTGGTTCCATCACCATCTTCGTTTACAATTATCACTATTTCTGCTAATAGCCACTGAACTGCACTATTTGCGTGATGACCTTGATTTAACAAACATTATTAATTAAAGTTGCGAGTGTCCAATCATGACAGCTTAATTAATTGAATTGACAAGTTACAAAAAACTGCCTTCCTAAAAGTTTAATGATATGAACACTGACGTACGACGCTGGATTTGGAAATGTATAGTGCGACAAACTTATCTGTTCCGGTGACAGTTAACGAAATTGGTCAATATCTAATTATTTACTAATAAATTATATATTGATATAGATTAAATGGGTTTATTAAAACCGCAAGGGTAAATTACTATTACGGAAAAACTTCATATCTTAAAGAATGAAGAAATATTAGACATTTACGTGAGCTCTCACCGGAACAGATAAGTTTGTGGCACTGTAAGCCAATAGGGACGTCTGTCTGCACCAGTCTACGACTAACAACTAACTTCGTACCAGTGTCCTGTACCATGCCCCCCTCTAAGCGATTCATCATGCCATACGCCTACACATACAAAATTATTTATTAGAAGACGAATCAAGATGTTTATAATATCCGTTCCTATATCTATAGTCGCATTAGTTAAAGCCTACACAGGAAAATATCTTAAACAATGACTTGATGGTAAAACTTATTTAAATCTGGACAGTAGGTAATAAATATATAAATCCAGCACATAAGTATGCAGGTACAAAAATAGCATTGGAGATAGGAAATGATGATAAGCATATCAATGAGTCAGGATTATCGGATATTGCTCTGCTCAGCTGCATACGAAATGTGTTGGGTCAGCAAACTCTAGAGGCACTGTATGGCACTTCATACATCCGCACTTGTGTAATGTGAGTACTGATATAGTCTGCAGATAACACTTACGTGATTGTCGCAGCAATTAAAAGGATTTCCCTATGTAAATGTTAAGGTGATCGAATAAATTAATTAATTACTTGACGAGTTAGTGAAAGTGAACGATCGCATTGCCAGATTGGCCCAGTTTTTTATATAGATTAAATCATTACAGCATTATCAATACTATCGCGGATATTGAGAACTGCTATCAGCACCTTTCATACCTACGTAGTAAAATTCGCAGTAGAAATATATAGCTAAATAGCACCCTATTCTGCTTGTTGTGTCGTTCTCTGGAAGAGATTTCTTTAAGTAATAAGGCCGACGATAAAATAATTTTCTGTTCCTGTTCTATGTTTGTGAAACTGTTTCTGTTTGTGTACAATAAAGAGAATTTATCTTTATTTTTAACTTGTCGCATCAACTGTCTCCAAGACATGACTTATTCACGCAACGACTACGGTCGTCAAGAAAGAGGGCGGATGACCAAACAATCGACGGAAGCTGGCCATGCGGAAGCTATTAGTAAACAATGATCTCTCATTTAGTGAGATACAGACATCGCATCGTAGCGACTCGGCCAGTGAGAGAACAAAGTTATAGTGGTTATAGTGGCTATACACTCCTTTCCGATAGACCATCATCATCGGTGGTAGCTCGGTCGGGTAAGCGCCCGCTTCTCACGCAAGAGATGCGGGTTCGAATCCCGGCGCTGAAATGTACCAATGAGTTATTTTAACTTAAGTACAATGTATACCATCGCTCTTACGGTGAAGGAAAACATCGTGGAGGAAACCTGCATATCTAGATTTAGCACATCTAAATATGTGAACCCACCAAACCGCAGTGGACCAGCGTGGCGTCCTAGTCCTACACTTTATTTGTTTATGATAGATAGCGCGTTCGGAGTTGTTAATTTCATTTAATTAGTCCCTGACATTTTTAAGCTCAAAAGATACGAATTTATTTATGGCTTTTTTTAAACCGAACTGGATGTAAAAGTTTAAAATACGGAACTAAAAGAGATGAGAGGACACCATAGTCGTAAAAGAGTTTTAATTAAAAACTGCACCGTCGCTTTTACGAAACACCAAGCTACAGGGTGATAAAACTGAAAAAAATGCCAGTGCAAAACTGAAACATAGTGCTTCACGAACTTTTATCACGAGGTGACAAATTTGTCACCTCGACCACTAAATTCAAGCTTTGCCAAATAGGTTCCTTTGATAGACGTTGACAATTTGTTTATATAAAGATACACGGTCTTATTCATAAAAAAACCTTAAAGTACGTTTACTGAGCTCAATAACTACGGAACACTTTAAGCCTATTTGACGTTTCTTAAAAATCTCTATTCATAATCGTTCCGTAAATCTTCAATAACTATAGTGATGCTAATAGATTTCACAGACCAAACATTTTGACATTTACCCTATTAAGTTGCCGGTCTGACGAAACCATAAACAAAAATAGCGAAAACTTTCATTCATTTATCAATCTCTATTATCTATGTTAGCCACGGCGCGGCACTTAAAAAAGTTTACGTTGGCTTAAAGACGCAGTGGCCAAGCCAAAACCCACAAAAAAAAATATAAAATTTTTACGTTACCATGGCAACTTATTTTCAGCAAATATTAACTCACAACAAATGTCAAATCGTCAATAAAGCAGAACAGCTGTTGACCGGCCGCCATGTTTTTGTACAATATGAGGTTTACGGAAGGTGTATAGTAGGGTCCAGCCTACTTTAGCATATCAAGGTTTTACGAATCAGTTGGAGAGTTCTTTAGCGCTATTGATCGTTTATGAATAAAGTTTTTTTGACATTTGCTTATAGCAGGCCTATAGGTCTCCCGTAACTTTTTATGAATAAGACCGACAGTCTAGAACAATAGAATTAAATTTAGAAGAAGTCGTTTTCAAGTGTGACTTATAACTTATAATTTATTTCTAAATATTACATACCTAGATTGAGTTGTACATAATTATAAATAGACTTGAGTTCAACAGTCACTGTTCCTCATGTGTTTAGAGCATTTAATTATGCTGTAAACATGTAAATATATCTCAACTACCTACCTATAGTTGATTTCTAAACAGTTCCCACCAAACTAAAATAAAATCTATCACCCTTATTACTAACAGCATTAGGTGCACGATTCCTCCAGTGCTGTGAAGACAAGTCACGAATTTACGGATGCAGTAAGCTCTTATGGCTAGACACATAAGGTAGGAATTGTTACAAGGGTTTGATGCCCAGGTGTACAAACTGTGAATGCAGATTAATGGTTCAAGCACCTTGTTTGTATGCCTTCGTGCTTGATACATAACACAATCTTAGCTACATAATGTTCTAACGAAACACTCACATAAGACACACATAAGAGGATCTTCCTAACTCACGATGTGAGATATTGTGCTGGGTCATAGAAGTGAAATACGAAAATGTTATACAGAGTGTTACAGTAAGATATGACGAATAAGGAAAAATATTTAAAATAAAGCTACCGATAAATATAGTAATGAAAAGATATAAACTCACGAGCAATGAAAAAGTTCCACTTACAAAACATCCCCTATTTCTAAAACATTTACGGCCACTTGCAGAAACATATTAAGTCTAGATTTAGTGTTCAATCTCGATTTAGTGTCAAATGTTATATGGACTGACGTTTCTTAAATCGAGATTTGACACTAAATCTAGATTTAATATGTTTCTGCAAGTGGCCCTTAGTTTAGCTTTTGATCATAATATTTAAGTTTTTAATATTCTGATGCGCTGTTAAATACTTCAATACTACAGGCGGCATCATTAAGCTGGCCTTTTTAATTTAGGATAAAGTAGTACTTTTGTCACTGGCTTTTTCATTGCATGCGAGTGTATTTAAAAATAATATACTAGAAAAGGTAACAAAGTCCTCTCTAGAAGCCATCTCATCTCATAATCTTATATTGAAGAGTTTTGTAGAGCACTCGCGCAGTCCTTCGGGCCGGTACTGTCTGACACAAGTAGCTATTCACTGACCACCGTGGGAAGAAGAGGTGTTATAAGAGTTATAAGTTGTAACATACGTGAGTATCATTTTTGTGTGGCCATCCGTAACACAGGAGTCGTCTTGTTGAGTCGTAAATTTAATATTAAAAATATACGGTCTAGTTTGGTAGATAGATAATGTGGTTATAGAAAAAAAAACTCTATGAATTTCACATTGAAGCTATAAATCATAAAAATCGGTCCTGTCTATTCATAAGTTATTTACCAGAATCGCAGACATTTTAAGAATTACTTAATGTTTAGCTGCCGCGGAGTGTACGTTGAATAGGGAAACTGACGATGGGACGAAAATATTCGCAAGTTTTATAGAGGAAGGAGAAAATGCTTGCAAAAATAGAGTACGGTAAGAGACTTTATTAAATAAATTAAAAGTTATACTAATAAAATAGTAAGTATCTATATCAGTCTTCGTATATTTTTACAAACAATAAAGTTACCCTAGATTCTTACACCACAAATATTGGTAACTCATAACATTTAAGTAAATAATAAGTAATACAAGCAATGAAACAGTTCCATTGTCGAAACCAACCCCTTTTTTAAATATTTATTTAAAACTTGAACAAAATATTTACGTTTTTAGTCGTTTATATTATGTTGCGGTATTAAACGCACTTCAACATTGCTGACGGCGGCGTCATTAACCTAAGGCCTGGGTCTCCTATTTTATGCTATATGCGGCGTCCGACTTTGACGTAAACGTTTTGATCAACGTCCTACGGCCTACCTACGGCGTCTACGCGCCAACGTCGGCGTGTGAGGGAGACCGCATCAGTACATTTCTATAGTGAGCATCGTGACGCGGCCTACGGCGTGACGCTGGACGCGATCTACGGCGTAAATAGGAAACCCAGGCCTAATCTTTTCCGTTTGGGCGTAATTTTGTGCTTTTTAACCGACTTCGAAAAAGGAGGAGGTTCTCAATTCGTCTGTATGTATGTTTTTTTTTTTTTTTTATGTATGTTCATCGATTACTCAGCCATTTATGGACCGATTTTGAAAATTCTTTTTTTGATGTATTGGGTTGAGCTCAGGGGTGGTCCCATTTTTTTTTCAGAATTTTATTCCACCCCCAAGGGTGGGTAAAGGGGTAAAAACAGGGGTATAAATTTCCATTTTGGGCACTTATCAACCGATTCTTATGAAATTTATAACGTAAATATTGTTATTATAACAAAAAAATATGATGGTGACCTTGAGCTGATCTGATGATGGAAACGGAAGGCAGTCAAGGGAACTCCTCAACGGTATATAGCAACTACCTCGTGTTTGGGCTCGAATGATTCGTATTAACGAGTAGGACATATTGGTATCATTTGCATCTTACTTTTGATTGATAATTATTGCAAATAAACTAAAAATAACAAAATAAAATAATAATTTTAAAAAAATTAAAAACCGACTTCAAAAAACCACTAAAACGTAAGAAATAATTTAAGGTTTAGACCAATCCTAGGTCACAGTATAAATATACCTAAGCAGGTACTGTTCTTTTTTGAAGTTGGTGCCATATTTCTTCAGATTAACTGCTTTGTCACTGCACCAACATCAAAAAAGAACAGTACCTGCTTAGGTATATTTATACTGTGACCTAGGATTGGTCTAAACCTTAAATTATTTCTTACGTTTTAGTGGTTTTTTGAAGTCGGTTTTTAATTTTTTTAAAATTATTATTTTATGTCACAGAACTTTGTCATTGCTCGTGAGTTTATTAAGAAAATTAATTTAGTTATTCGGGGAACCCCAACAAAGCTTATGTTTTGGCTTCCTGCCGCACACGTTCGTTCGAAAGAAACTAATAAGAACAATCGCACACATAATAATATAAGAGTTGTATCCTCATTGAAAGTTCCTGGGTTCGGTGCCAAGCCTGCCAACTGTTATTATTTATTCGCTATATCATTAGGAGTGTGATCGCACTTACATGCGAGGAAATTTAGTTGGTTACCGTTTAGGTGAACCTGAAATTTTGATAATTTTGACACCATCGATATTTTTTATAAGATAAAAGATATACTGGATTTGATTATACAATTTAAACAGAAAGAAAAAACAGTTTAGAAAAACAAAAAGCAAATTAAATAAAATTTTATGGTTACTTTAAAATTTTCCTCTGTGGGTATACATTAAAACACCAAGATTATTTTTTTATACTTCTCCAGCCATAACCAACAGGTGTCTTTGAAAACGAAATAAAATATTTATTTCTCATCAAGTCTTGACTCACGTCGTGTCCAAACGTCAACTAGCCTGAACGACACAAGCCCCGCAATTTGGCACCGCTCCAAACCAGAAAAGGACGAAAAAGTTAGTCACCGAGTCAGGTGCGACCCGGGAGTTCCTGAAACTGCGTGATGTCATGCTATTGGGACATTTTCATACTTTTCAATGCCCAAAAATACAATACCAAGCTCAAAAGTACGGAAAGCTATATAGATCGCATCCAGTGGCGTGCTTTGGGAGAGGCCGACGTCCAGCAGTGGACTGCTATGGGCTGATGGTGATGGGTGTTTTTTGTTTTCTCTTTAGGAGTAATTTAGTGCCATGTCACTGGAACTTATTCATTGCTATCTAGTGTAGTTCAATTATAAATGCATGATACCTATGTATGTTTGAAAAATGTTTTGAGACTTTTGGGTAATAAAGTAATAGCTAAAGAGTAAATATAATAGTATTCCGTAAGTACTTCCACTTAATTTGAATTATAATAAGCAAGTATCATTATTTTTAAACATAATTAAGATAAAAACAGTAAGATTGCAACCTGCAGTCACGGAATGCCGTACATACTGCAAAAAAACCCGTCCATCTTGTTTCAGAAAGTAAAATCATTTTCTCACTACTTATTTACCTTTTAAAGTCACACTGCCCTGTTGTCCTCTTTTGCAGTTACTTAATTAGGTGTTTAACACAAATAAAATTATGGTATTTTAACCCTTAATATAAGGGACATAAGTAAAAATCTGGAATGCGCAATTAAATGCACCTCTAGGCAAAATTAAGTTGCTCATTTAAAATTATTGCGATTAATCGTCTACAAAACGGCCTACAAATTAGTGGTTGTTAATTTTTGTTTTGTTTTTTTCTACCACAGGATAAAGTACAATAACAACGCCAATAAGATACGAAATTAAAATACTTAACACCAACACAAATATGTATGGAATTTTCAATAACAAAACACTAAAGAATATAATTTAAAAAAAAAAATCCCGTGATAAATCTTTGTAGTCTTTATTATGTCATAATATAATCCATTGTATCTGTCTCTAAATAACAAATTTCATCAAAATTACTCCAGCCGTTAACACGCGAAAGATTATAAACATCCATTATATTTTAAGCATTGATTCGGAATTTCAACAAGCCTTATTATACCTTTATTCAAAATATCAACAACCACAAAAGCCCACCCTGTCACTGTTACAAAGGAATTAACATATCCACTGAAGCTGTTTTCGTTAAACCAACAACCAGCCTCGTCGTTATTCGATCAGTAATATTCAGAAGAAAGAAAATTATAACCCTCACTTGTTTTGTTTCGAGGCAAATTACATAGGACCTGCCAAGGCGGGCTAGTGACGCCACGATAATTGTCGATAGTATTAATACCAACTATAAACACTCGCGAGCAATGAAAAAGTTCCAGTAACATGTCACCAAATCACTTCTTAACAGAACATGCTAGTTCAATGACGCCATATGCAATATTGAAGTACATTGAACAATGGCAATGCATCACAATAGTATACCAATAAATAAGTAAATATTGTTTTAAAATTTTGAATGACATTTTATTTATCGACATCGACTTCTAAAGCCGTAGACGTCACTACTCAAGCCATCAAGCAGGTAGACAGTGTTAATGTTCGCAGTTCACGAAATGTGTATTATTATAAAATCGTAAGGAAGTAGCCCACGGAGAGATAGCAACTGGACATGAGATAATTAAGACGAAAACACTAAGGAAACAGATAAAGCAGTCAAAACTGCAAGGCTACGGGAAGGACTCTTGTTCAGCGACAGACAGTACGTACTGATATTGTAAAACATTTAAAAGTGAATATTGAGTACTTCTTAATTGTATGAATTAGGGACAATAGATATACGTGTCTTTAGTAATCAAAGGAAAAATAGATATTTAATAAAAATAAAACTAACAATTTTACATTTTGTATGGGTGATGGATGTACCGATGAGATTCACAAAATTACAAAATCGATAGAGCAGTTTTAGACGATTTCTAGTAAAAGTGCATCTAAAACATTATTAGGGTCAAGTTAACGCAAATACACATAAATATTTTAAAACCCATTGTTTGTGAAACATGCTCGAAGTCGAAGAAAGTGTGAGAACCAACAAATGCATGGAATTTAGAAATATGCAAATTCTAAAATGAGGCCCTTACATTCACTACTTTCTTTTCCTTTTGCAGGAATCTTCACAATAATTGGGCATCTCTTAGGGCCAGGCCACAACACTGCGTTGCGACGTCGCATCCCAAAAATCTGCGACAGTAAATCAAGCATTTGTACGGGAAATCTTCCAAAACAGTCGCAGAATTTTGCGATGCGACGTCGCAACGCAGTGTTGTGGCCTGGCCCTTAGCCCTTCACATAAGTCCTGGAGACAAAAAAAACAAGCTGGACACAACCAGATATAATCGTGGTTAGAACAGCAGCGACCTCGAAACTTCTTTTTTTGTACGCTAGAGAGACCCCACAAAAATTGATTGTAAAGAAGGCGCCAACAGAAGCAATAACTTATATTGCGAATACATTATATTCGAAGACACGCAAGTAATTTGTTTACGATGGCACAATTTTCCTGCTCATCGATTCACATACTTCCATCAGGATCATCATTAATCGAAAGCGTATTTGTCTCTTTCTCTCGTTTTAATGTTGTAGGAGACGGGAAGATGTTTCCAGAAAGCCTCGATTGTTCTCGTAAAGATGCGTCGATGCGTACGCGCAGGCGGTCAGACAAATTTTATGATCACTATATTAGTACGAAGACGATTTACGAGTGTTCGTTTTTGGTGAGATTTTTTATTTATTTCAAGGAAGCACGAGGGTGGTCGGCGTATCAATTAAAATGTACACTTACATGGCTGTCGGTGATCGGTTATCTTCTAGGTAATTTTTAATTTAATTTTAATTTTCTTTATTTGGAAAACAAACAGCTTATACTATTACATATTATAAATTAACATAAGGTTTACACACAAGCCAATAAAGTTTTCACATCTATTTTTTTTACTAAATACTCAGAAAATCACTGAACTGCTTAAGATGCATAAAGATAAGAAGTTAACAATCAACAATATAATTAGGTACTTATATAATAATTATATAATTAGGTATATTACCCATGTACTATGTATTTATATGATAATTTACTTACAGACAAATCTACTACTACGCTATTTTTAAGTTAGTAATAATTTTTTTCTTAAAATTAATGAGTTTTTCGCTAAATATATCAGTTATATGATGTGATTTATTGTAACTTTCGCAAGCTCTTATAGCGAAGCGGTTTTTAGTATAGTTACTACTACAGTTTTTAATAACAAAGGTCTTTGGATGGCGGGAGTTGCCTTTACAGTACAAAGCCATTTTACCAAGTAGGTATGGACTGTCAATATGGTTGTTGATAATTTTGTGCAAAAACATCTGGTCTCTCATGTCACGGCGGGTTTCAAGTGAAAGAAAAGAGTTGGTATCGAAATTTTTAAATTTATATTTTAAACGTTTAATGAATTTATTTTGTATTCTTTCAATATTATATATGTGATTTTGGTATTGAGGGTTCCATACCGTCGATGCATATTCAAGTATGGACCTAACAAAAGAGTTAAAAAGCAAGATAAGAGTGGTGGGGCTTTTAAAATCTTTACTCTGTCTAAAAATAAAACCCAGCATCTTATATGCTTTTGCTGTAATTATATCGTAGTGTCTCCGGAACGATAATTCACTATCGAGGTGGACACCCAGGTCCCTCACCTCGGTTACCCTTCTTAAACTTATATCTTGAAAATTATAGTCATATAAAATTTTGTTTTTTTTTCTTGTGAAAGATATGACACAACACTTATCGATATTAAGTTTAACTTTATTTTTATTGCAATACTGTATTAAATTATTTAAATCTGCTTGTAAGTTATGACAATCGTCTAAAGAACTCACCTTCATAAATATTTTCGTGTCGTCAGCGTATAATAAAGAGTCGGAATTATTTAAAATATTAGTTACATCATTGATAAAAATGTTGAAGAGAAGGGGGCCCAAGTGAGAGCCCTGGGGGACACCAGAAGAAATAGGGATAAAAGATGATAAGTATCCCTTAATAGAAACTGCTTGCGACCTGTTCCTTAAGTAAGAATCTAGCCATCTCAGTAGGTTGCCGTGTATACCAAATAAATCGAGTTTTTTAACTAATATATTATGGGGAATTTTATCAAAAGCTTTTGAATAATCGGTATACACGGCATCCACCTGAAATCCGTTATCCATAGCATCCAATAAAATATCTATGTATTCACACAAATTTGATTCTGTTGATTTCTGATTGATGAAACCATGTTGAGAATTTATCAGGTACGGTCTAACTGAAGGAAACATAACGTCGTATATAATTTTTTCGAATAATTTTGGAATAACATTAAGCTTAGATATACCTCTATAGTTGTTAGCATTATGCTTATCACCGCCACCCTTGTAAATGGGCGTAACAAGAGACTGTTTCCACTTAATTGGAACTATACAGGTCTCTAAAGACATCCTGAATAAGACCGTGATTGGAATTGCGAGTTCTTTATGACAGCGTCTTAGAAACAGGGGATGAAGACCATCTGGGCCACATCCCTTAGAAGTATCTAGTTTTTTTAAATATTTTTCCACTGTATCAAAATTGATAGCTACAGTGCATAGTAATGTTGTGTTATTATAGTTACCTTCATAATCATCTAAATCGTTTACAGTGGATTCTTTTTCAAAAACTGCTTAGTACAACGAAGCTTTCTTAATTATGATTAAACTGAAGAATATAACTGCCTATAACTTCTGTCCTACGTATAACAGCTCCTAATTAGGCTTATGGAAAATGATCGAAAAGAGATCGATCATCACCAACATTTACTACACAAAGGTAGTTTTTTGATATCTAACTCCAAAAGCCTGAGGCTATACGTAATTAAAATTAATTTCTAGAAAAACTAAAAGGGAGCAAAGTGACGAAACTGATCTGATGATCAGTTCGTTCATTTGTATAATTTATGATAGATTATGAGTATTTATGGGAGACATACAGACCCATGAGATCCCGCAACACATTGTTTGAAACACAATATTTACAGTAAAGCTGCTGATGGTGATGGCCGACCTAAATACAATATGGGATAGAAAAACAACCGTTTATAAATGGCGTGTGAAGAATTTCGTTCGCTTTAACCGTAAATTGTCTATAAGCCATCGTTTGTAAATTGAATATACAGTCAGCTGCATAAGTAGCTATACACTTTTGTACCTTGTCAATCTGAAACCGCCTATCCATTCATTGAAATATTGACGGTTCGTCAGTTTGACAAGGTACAGAAGTGTATAACGACTTATGCAGCTGACCGTACCTACTTACTTTGCTAAAGTTCAATCGTCCTAAGAAAAAGTTCAGCTTAGCGACAACTTTACAGGAGGTCATATGAAGCGCTGGATAATATGTGGATTTTTTTAACTTACTCAAATGTTCAATTAAATGGGGTTTTATAAGTTTAATGACATACATAGGGTATGAGGGATCTGTAAATTTCATTAAGTCCGATCTGTTCCAAATTTTGCACGGTTTTACTTCAATGACATTCATGGTAAGGTAATCTTAACCTGATCAGCCATTTAAATATCATCAAGTCATTGTGTAAATTTTATGGCTAATGACAAGTCTAAAAAAATATGTATACATAATTTCGTTCAGAAATATTCACCCCCGCTGTCCGTCCCTTCGTCAACGTCTCCAGTTGAAATGTCGTCTATTTCTGAACGCTACACTAACATTAACGAACGCTTCATCGTCGACTAGAAGGATGATACAGAATTTAATTTCTGTCCGGAAATATTTAGCTTCAAGAGGATATTGGACTTGAGTTTTTTGTCGTTGGGAAAAGGCGAGGGGTATTAGGGTTAGCTTGAAATATGTAACTATAGATTAAACTAACCACTAGTGTTAATTATTGATTATATTGGATAATTTGTGTAAATTTATTATTTGTATTAACTATAGGTATCCTAAGATAGTTGTAATAATGATGCATCATAACATATTCAAATGCTGCGACTTAAACTAGCCTACACAGAGACCACACCGAAGTCAATTTGTTTATTAAGCAATAATAATAGGCACGATGGTATTTAAATATAGTTGTTTAGCAAATGCTGAGTAGGAAGCATACAGCTAAAAGTAGAGTCATTTATTATTATGCTAAAATTTATAGTCCCTAATGATGAACTTCTTATAGATGATAATTGTAATAACTAGTATAATATCCTATCAATCATAACAACCGATCATTATTTATCCTAAGCTAAATGTGTAATAATTATAAGAAGGCTATATAATAACGTGCGCTACATATAGGCTTGATAAATCACACATTTCTGACTTAAAGGTAAAGGTCGCAAAAAATAAGTTCACATCATGACTAATAAGGCTGACCGGACACTGGCAACTATTACACATAACATATAAAATAAAAGATATAGTATTCCAAATTTGAATTTCACCATTCACAAACACATAAACACTGGCCACGCGGAAACTGAACTGTCAAAAGAGATCGCTTTCAAATATCAATTTGAAAATCGAATCTATAGTTCGCGCGCACCGCGCCGCGCGCCGTATGAGACTGGCCGGAGACTTGTAAACCTCAAAGCATCATTCAACCTCATTCGTTGTCCCTTTCACTCGCGTAGAGCTTACGATGCCCACGATAAGGACAATAAAGCCTTATAGAAAGTTTTATAATTTTCACGAGACGACTCGCGGGGGCGGGCGGTGTCGCAATTTTTCGTTTGTAGTCAAGGACGCGCCTTTTGCGTTACAAAACTGTTACCAAAACAATAAATATCAAGAAAAACATATTACAAAAATGTTGTTAGTGAAATTGTTGTTTCGTTTCATAGATCCTATTTAAATATGTAAGTGTGGGCGTGACAAGATACTTCTGCCATTAGTCATTTAGCATAAATATTAGTGGAGGTCCCTAAAGATTATTATTTATACTTTTGGTATTTATAAAGTTATAAGTTATTACCACTTTTTTCATTACACACATTCACAGGTCTTAACTCTAGATGGAAGAAACTTGATAACACTTAAGGGTCGGCAATAGGCAATCGAGGGTTGGCATTGTCATAGAATTATGTAGTAAATGATGCTCTACAGCCTTGAAAAAAATCACACAGGTAGCCGAAGAGTCTAGCTAGGTGCTGAATCATTCGAATTTAAGTAAATGCTTATGGATAACTGTAAATTAATTACGAAAAACCAGTAAATCACACTCCCGTATTGTAACAACTGTGTCGTAATTATCAAGAATTTTCATATGATTCTTATCAAATTATAAAGATAAATGCTTGGACTAGGCGCTAAATACCTTGTTTTTTAATTAACACACACCTATTTTGTGTAAATTAATCCCAAACTTGAGCAATTTTTTTCCCTCAAATCTTCATACAAATATCTATGGCGGCTTTCTGTGTTATAAAATCATAAACACAAGCGACGTTTGACTCAGTCGGCCGGTGGCCTCCAAAGAAGGGTCACGTCGGTTTAGGCGGCACTGACAGCTCGCGATCTAATTGTGTACAGACACAAAATCACTGCACATTGGTTGTCATTGCACTTTTTCAACTTTTATGACACCAACATAATTTGATTTGAAATTGAGGAAGCATAATTCTTATACTATATTCAATAAATTAAATGATAATGTTTTTTATTAGTTAAGTCCATGGTACTTCTTAATTAAATTATAATTATTAATGCCTAACTAAAACTCACTAATATAAAATTAAAATTAAACTAAAAAGAAGATGCTGGCCAGATCGCTGCCACTGTCGGGTAGGGTACCCAAGAGGCTGGCCGCGTTACCCCGCTATATAGCGATGCTTAGCCTTTGTGATAGGTAAGTGCCAGCCCTAGGGTCCCTTGAGACTTCTATTAGTCTGCTGCTGATGTCTTTAAAAAGCTGACGTGCCTTCCCACGGCCCTGGTATGAGGAGCAGGAATATAGTGAATGGATCTAAGTGATGACAATACGTAGGAAGATTAGGTTAGGATTCAAAAACACAGTCTCATGGTGCTGGTTAAGGCATGGTCTCGTGAGGATCTGATGAGGGCAGTAACACGAAGGTGACTGAATTTTATTTCAAAGATTTAATAGCTAAAAGCATCGAGTTTGGGCGCGGTGGTAGCTCAGTCGGGTAAGCGCCCGCTTCTCACGCAAGAGATGCGGGTTCGAATCCCGGCGCTGACATGTACCAATGAGTTCTTTTAACTTAAGTACAATGTATACCATCGCTCTAACGGTGAAGGAAAACATCGTGAGGAAACCTGCATATCTAGATTTAGCACATCTAGATATGTGAACCCACCAACCCGCAGTGGACCAGCGTGGTGGGAAATGGTTCAAGCTTAGGAAGGCAGTTTAGACCTTGGGGATATGCACAAAGGTTCCACTCGAGAGAGCCAGGTGCAGGTACTTACACCCCCACAGAGAATAGAATAGAATCGAGTTTGGGCTATTAAGTATGTTTTTCAAAGAGAGAGAGAAAGATATTTTAGGTTTCCTCTGGATTAGTTAGGTTTACTGGGTTTACTAAATTCATTCGTAACGTAAAATTGTCAATGACGGAATTTCTTCTATAGACAGTAGCCACTAATAAAAACAACGATATAGGGCGTGATTTGCAAAAGTACCTATCTAGTCAACCTGCCACGGGGTGACTTCGGGGGGTAACTCAGAATAATACTAATTATATGTTATTGCATCAATAATAAAAAAAATCAAGAAAATATTCAAAGTTTCCATCCTCGCTTTTCACGCACACAAATCACAAACTCATGCCTTGTTCTAGGAGCAGGGTCTACCCTGGTGCATTTCCATGACCACTTTTCATTAGCGTCCCACCGGTTTCGATGCTCAGCGGAATAGCACCATTAACCATTATTATTCTGAGATATCATCACTTCTTATTCTGAGTTACCCAACATAAAATCACGCCATCTATTGAAATCATTTTTTAAATTAGGATTTGTCTATGGTGTGGTCCCCAAATTTAAGGGTAAAAGCCAAATAATTATATTTTAACCTTTTTTTATACCTATTATATTAAAAGACCTATTCAACGATACCCTACCTACACCATCAAAATAACCGGAAAAAATATCAGCCCCAATTTACTTGTATGGGAGAGGGAGTACCCCAATTTTTTTTGGGTACTCCTCATATCTATGCGAAATATCAGCTTGATATCTTTACCCGTTTCTGAGAAAAAGGGCAGTGACAGACAGTCAGACAGACGGACAACAAAGAGATCTTATAACGGTTGTTTTTTTCCTTTTGAGGTACGAAACTCTAAAAATATGAAAAAATATTATTCTGCCACCAAAAAATATACTTACAAACATACATACATACAATCAAAAAACATTACTCTCCTCCTTCGGCAGTCGGGTTAAAACAAGTGAGACTGATTCTGAACTTTTGTTCTACGAGTTTTAAAAATTAACCAAAAAAAACCTTTATCATAGAAACTTTGTTGACACGTGACTTTTTACCATGGAAAACGAATTTCTTTTTTCGCGTTTTTGCAAAACTCGTAGAACTAAAGTTGTTCAGAATGACCCCTTGAGTCATCCCCTTTCGGCTTAGTATACCCTTAGTATAACTTATTATCTACACTTTAATACCTGTAGTTACCTTTCTACAAGTAAATACCACATTTGTTTAGAAATCTAATCGGGTTCCGAGTATGGAGAAAAGTGGCACCCCTATTAATTTCTACTCTTTCCTGGTGCTTACCAGTGTAATTAAAAATTAAACTTACCCTCAAATCACTACTTGAAAATAATTGTCAATAAAGTTGGCGAGTAAAAGTTTATCGACCCACTGTGCAAACTTACATGTGTG
This sequence comes from Plutella xylostella, assembly GCF_932276165.1. Lineage (NCBI taxonomy): Eukaryota > Metazoa > Arthropoda > Insecta > Lepidoptera > Plutellidae > Plutella > Plutella xylostella. The sequence continues at coordinate 5,197,619 of NC_064000.1, read as the reverse complement.
CGTGTCACTGCGTGTGCTGTGTGAAGAGCATTGAAAACCCAAAATTGGCGCGGCACGTCACCCTGTAAGGGCCCTTAAGGCAATGCAAATAAAGAGAAGAAAATTACAAGTACCTAAACAGGTAGTCAACAGGTTTGCACTTAACAGCCGGAGTGTAACGCCGGCTCCATACGTTGGCCCCAACGCAGGTCCCAACGCTACTCGTCCAACGTATGGATCTAGAAAATTGCATTGGCCCCAACGTTGGGGCGAGCGTTGGTAGTTGGCCGGCTCGTGTCGGTTTTATCAAAGGAATCTGCGCTAACGCTGGCGATCACGCCCACACGTTGGCGCTTAGCTCAGTGCTGTTGCAACACGCAACGAGTGCGGACGTCGAGCGAAAATGGATTTCTCATCCATAAAATTGTCACCTTTATGGAAAAATTAAAAAGTTACAGATTTAATGAACTTAACAACCAACACATCCAATAATATGGGACGAAACTCGAAAGGAACATAAAAATCCAAATGTATTAGCTGATGCATGGCGCAGGATTCAACAAAATATGTGCATGATCTTCTCAATTGAAGATTAAAAAAAAGCGGGAATCATTAATGAGCACATATTTATCGCCTCAGAGCAGTTAAGATTTCTGTATCTGACATCTTCACGTTGGCCCTGCCGGGACAGAACTAGTTTATTAGCCAACGTATGTACGCCTCACCCGATTTACAGTCCAACGTTGGTACGAGCATTGGGACCAACGTGTGGAGCCGGCCTAAGAAATCGTGACAAAACCAATAAATAACTCAAACAGGAAACGGTAGGTCAAAACAAAAACAAGAATTCCAACAATCTAAGAAACACCCCGGATATAAACTGTGCCTGCAAACCGCAGCTTGTAATATTAGTGACATACGAGTTAAGTAAAGGTCTTAATGACCTTTTACAATTCAAGAACGTGAGAAATATTACACAAACAGAACTACCATAAGAAAAATATTCTATAGATATTAAGATCTGCATAGGGACTCTAAATTACCAATGGTGTATGTCACCAACTAATCAACATAATTATGACATGAGTTATTAATAAACAGAAAAGAGAATTAACCATCTTACAGCCTGACAAATCGGCCGAAGAACTATAGGGCAAGACAAGTTCTGGTGTGGAGCCACAAACAGAAATAAAGCGTGTGACAGTAGTGGCTATGATGATGATAACCAACTTAAACTAGAACAGCTAACTAAGCTGGAAAATATAATAGCCTTAGAACTGCACAGATAAAAAGTAAGAGTGATAGACCATTAAACTATTTATTGAATATTTGTATTTCGAGAAATATTGCACTTTAAATATACGAGGAAATACAGTGAGAAATATGATCTGGCCTTGATGATACAAACCAACTTGCGACAAACAAAACTAAATGGTAGAACGTGACTCACGGTGTGATACAGAGAACTGTTAGAGGGGTATGATTAACAATCGTTAGTAGACATTTATACACCCAGCGTTGATATTATTTATAAATTACCAAAAAAATTGGCAGCTTAAAAAGTGTTAGGTAATTGAAAGAAGATGATATATAGGTATTATGACGATTAATTGAATTGATATGTTTCTGATTGGTAATTAAGCATTTTTAATTCTAGTTCGTACAGATGATTATGATATAGATGATGGTGTTGCCGAGACTGATACCATGAACCATAGACTCATACTCCAGTATATACTAAGTCTATGCCATGAACCGTCGATAAAAGCATGCTGCTGCATTTTAAAGTTAGCACTTTGGAAAACCGTCGAACAGAAATTATGCTCACTACACTCCATAAGATACTGCACAGTACACTTTGTACAACATTAGCATCAACTTTGAATTTAAATATCCCTAATTCCAGACCTCGAGCTGCTAAAAACAGAAACACATTTCACCTACCCGCTTGTAAAAGCCTAAGAGCTCAGCACGATCCTTTCATTCACATGAGACGCCTGTACAATAATTTGAACAATAGACTTGACATTTTTGTGGGGCTCAACCGTTTTAGATCACAAATAAGAAATATGTTTGAAAACTTACAAAAGGAAAGCTAAATCAGTTAAATATATATTAATACCACTGAATAATAACAGTACCCTACTACTCTATTCTTTTAGTTGTAATTTAGATTTTTTTTATAATAAGTATTAACTAAGTATCTAGGTATAAATATTTAAGAGAAGACGTTTAACACGCTTTAATTTTAAAAATGTTGTCAACACACAGTTAAGGATATTGTTACTAGAATGTAAGACCTTAAGCATGTTACTTATCATGTAATGTTTCATATCTGTAGTGTGATGCAAATAAATAAATAAATGACCTTGACCTGCGCAATAGTAGCCACTGCTCAGACATAGAACAATAACCAAAAGACAACACAACAATAAATCATGACTAATTTGTCAACTCATTAGCAAACAAGGGACCACCAAGTGCGCTTTTCATTGGTCGATTCCAAAAATGGTCCTGTGTAGCTCCGATGAACAACGTTTCGCTAGAATCAGAATTTAATTTAGGTTCTAGTTAAAGTTTTAGGCTTACCTTCTAACTAATTACTGTGTGCACATCAAAAATTGCTTCTTATCTCAAATATATTTAGTTAGATGTTTATCGGCACGTGTGATACCACTCATCACTAACCAACACTTATCAACATCTGGACAAGGGCCCTCTAAGTCAGCTCAATTCTTCAGCTTTGCTTATCCAGGCTCTACATAATGTAGACTCCCAACACAACCTATGATATCCATATTTTTGTCTTCTGAAAAACTTTATATTTTGACCCAACAGCCATATTTAATTTAAAAACAAAACTTTTAAAACAACAAAAGCACGCCAATAACCAGTAACTCGCAGCCAACGGACCGACGGACAAGCCATAAACAAACACGATCCTATTAAAGCCTACTTTACATAGCAAAGCTGAAGCTGATTGGACTATAAACAAGCCGATAGTCAGCGGGTTAATATTGCATATATTTTGATATATTTTTCACAATCCTCTCTCGTTTCCTGGACCCCTGGTAGTTTCGTGTTCGTTAAGTGTTTTGATCTTCAAAACTACAGAATATAATTTGTGAAACCTCTACGAATGTATTAATCAGGATTTAAAAAAAAAATAGTATTTTGCAGTACTATACATACGAACGTGGCTTAATGTTTACTCTAAATTTTACATCACTGACTTATCTAGTACATGAATCTACCTTTATACGTGTAGTTTACATGCTTATAGAAGATATTTAATAGATTGCATTATACAATATACATATTGAAAACTTCCTAACATGGCGCGTCAAGTTCTCCAAGCAAAGTGATTAATTTGTCGTCAATCTATCTGGTCACGCGCGCGCGCTTGTTGTGACAACATCTATGTAGCACGTCTCCGTACACTTTAATTGACAAATTGTGTTCAAAGTTACTTTTAAATGATAAACTATACACTAAAACATAGCTAAACAATAGTGCTTGCTCATCGCCAAAACCGATTGGCAATATCTATAAGAGTTTTTGAACTACAAGTGAAAACATTTCAAATATATTTCGTTAACTGCCGCTGATAACAAGAGGTGCAAATCACAGCCGGCCGCAGCGAGCGGCGACACGGAGCGTGAGTCACCAAGTTCATCAACCCAACTGCGCGACCATTGCCGAAGTCAGCCGAGAGCGGACACGAGAAGCGCGCATCGTGCAATCAGCGGTCGCTACGACTCGCGCCACTGCTACGAGCGTTTACGTCATCAAGGGCTACGACTGCGCTACGCCACGCAACTGGTACGAGACAGGTTAGTCATTGCAATGCCGCGCACAGCTCGCTCCCCGCCTGCGGTATCGAACTTGCTTTTACCGGGTCCATCAACTGACCTAACTCAAACTAGCTCAGAACCAGACATACCTTCGGTCATAATTGAACCTGAATTACGTAAGATTACCACCCGGGCGAAGCGTACCCGTGGTGTTGATTTAATTCCCGGTAGCGAGTTTACACAATTCAGAATAGAGATAAAAGAAATGCTTTCATCTTGGAAAACTGAACAAGAAGTTACTATGTCTAAGCTAGTAAAAGAGGTATCGGATCTGAAGGTGCAGAACGAAAAGATACATAAGACAAATGTCGATATAGAAAAAGCTTTAGAGTTCATGAATGGGCAGTACGAGGAGATGAGAACAAAAATTGGGATTTTAGAAAATGAGCGATCACTGTATAACGATAATATCCTGAGACTGGAAATGAAAGTTGAAGAACTGCAAAACAGTTCTAAGCGGTCTATCGTTGAATTCAGAAACATTCCGCAGAAAGAAAAGGAAACCGCTGCCGATTTAATGTCATTAGTATCGTCAGTTGGCAAGGTTGTCAATGTTGAGATACCATCGACAGAGGTCCGTGATATCTACCGCGGTCCCGGAAAACCGGACATGAACAAGGCGGTAATCTGCGAGCTGAGTCGAGTGCAGACTAAACATGAACTCCTGGCAGCAGTGCGCGAGTACAACAAGGGCCGGCAACACTCAGACAAGTTAAATACTGAGTTGATTGGCGTAACAGGAAAACGCCTGCCTGTCTACATCAGCGAACATCTGCTCCCGTCAGCTAGAAAACTGTTCCACCAAGCACGTGAGTTTGCCAAGCAACACTCGTACAAATATTGCTGGGTCGTCGACGGAAAAATATACCTTAGGAAGGATGATGGTATGAGAGCTGTTTGGATCAGATCTGCCAGTATTCTATCCGATCTGATACAGCATAAATAACCAAAATACAGGATCTCCATTAGTTGTTGTAGTAAAGTAAATAACGTTCAATTATAATGTATATATATGTTTAATGTTTAGCTCCTTATTTCATACTTTTTATTTTGAACAATATTTTCGGTTTTTAACTGAATTTCTTAGCAAACAATACATGCAAATAATTAAAATTGTTAGTAAACTTTCATAGGGACGAAGCACTGGTTAAGGCGCAGTCTACTGGTTTTGAACAACACTGGCAATTCTATAAAGACTTAAAAAACCTAGTTAATAACTCAATTAAAAGAGAAAAGGCTGCATATTACAGATTTTATGTAAATAACAATATAGATAATCCCAAAAAAATGTGGAATCATTTAAAGAACTCGTCTAATATAGGTAAAACATGTTTATCTTCTATCCCTAAAAACCTAAATAACCCTAACGAAATTAACAATTTTTTTTTAAACATACCCGGAAACCCTGACACAGACCAAAATTGTATTGATTTTTTTAAACGCAACCGTTTAGTCGATTCTGTTTTTAACATTAAAACCACAACGGAAGAAAACATTGCGATAATAATAAAATCAATTGAAACGAATGCATCTGGATTTGACACCTTAACCGCGGAAATAGGGTTTCTGATTTCTCGACCTGTTTTCGTTCTCGAGCTTCGAGAATTCTCGAGCCCAAATTCTCGAGTCTTCTCGAGTCTCGAGCCTTTCTAAGAAAACCTTTAGAAAAAGGCCTTAATTTTTTTAAAAAGCACTAAAATTCATTTTTTTACTTTATCAACTTAATCACAAAGAAAATACTTTACTAATACTCATAATTAGCGGTCTAGCTAGCAGCCAGCCAGCTAATTACTAGTACAAGGTGGGCCAAAAGTAATCACCCTATTGGAAGTTGCTCTCAGCTCTCAGTTGTGAAAATGGCCGCCAATTTTAAATCAGTTTTGATATTTGGTGGACTAGACAAATGCAGAATAAAAGTTCAGAAGCCGTGGAGTGATATACTCCCCAAGAACGCGGAATAATTGTGTTTATTCAGTTTTCGTTTCGCCTTTTTTTCATTTTCCCTGCAATATCGCCTGATTTAACCGTTTCAGACAGTTTATCTGCGGTTTTTTGAAGTCCCGTGTTTATGTGAATAAACCCGTGTCTCTGGAAGCACTTAAGGACATAATTCGGCACGAGTGCGTGAATCTCTCGCCCGACGTTTTCGCTCAAGTGATGAGAAATGCCATAAAACGAGCCCGTATGGCAATCAATTGTGACGGCGCCCATTTTGCCGATATCATCTTCTCGAATTTACCAATAAAATTGTAAAGGTTCAAATAATAATAATAAAAAAAAGGATCGAAGTTTTTCTTTTGGAAAAAAAATGAGAGCCAAACAATCATCGGATGACTTCTTTTGGTCCACCTGAACTAAGAAACAGTACTTAACTATTACTACGTTATCTTTTAATCATTCATTGGTATTATCAGTGCATCACTAGCTTAAATGGAGATGAAACATAATAAATCATAATACACGTGCATGGTATGCGTGTGTGTTGTTAAAAACGGCACTGGAAAATTCGAATTGAATATTCTTAATTTTTATCTCAAGGCTCGAGAAATTCTCGAGTCTTCAGATTTTTTTCTCGTCTCGAACCAAGCCGAATTTCTCGAATCTTCTCGAGCTCGAGAATTCTCGAGCAGAAACCCTACGCGGAAATGATACGTATGACACTATCAGTAACTCTTCCAATAATAACATATATAATTAATAAGTCGATTGAATGTAATACATTTCCGGAAGTATGGAAGGTTGCTAGAGTTAAGCCTTTGCCAAAAACTGTCACTGTCGAGGAATATAAAGACCTGCGACCTATAAGTATTTTACCAGTACTGTCAAAAGTCATTGAAAGGGTGGTTCATCAGCAACTTTCATCTTATCTGGAGAGACTAAAAATTCTACCCTGTGTGCAGTCTGGATTTCGTCAAAACCATGGAACGGACACAGCTTTGCTACAGGTTACAGATGACATACTGTCTGAATCCGACGTTGGTAAAGGAAGTATTCTTATTCTTCTTGATTTCTCCCGTGCTTTTGATTGTCTGAATACTGAGTTACTTCTTTCGAAAATGAGTTACTATGGTCTGTCCCCATCAACCTGTACATGGTTCCGTTCGTACTTGACAAAACGAAAACAGTATGTTGAAACAACACATGAGGAAGGCAATACTCAGACATCACCAATGAGAGAAGTGCCTCGTGGCTGTCCTCAAGGCTCAATCCTGAGTCCTCTTCTTTTCGTATTGTACACTGCAGACCTTATAAAACATATTCATCACTGTAAAATTCACCTGTACGCAGATGATACACAACTGTATTTTTCATTTAATCCCAGTGACACCATTGAAGCTTGTGAAAGGATTAACGGGGATCTTGACTCCTTATCAAAATGGTCAAGTAGAAATAATTTAGTACTCAATCCGCGAAAATCTAAGTTTATTATTAATGGAACTAAGAATCAGGTGAACACTATTACGAATAATAATCCCCAGATAACTATTGATGGCATAAATATAGATAGGGTTGATACAGTAAGAAATTTAGGTTTAATTATCGACAATGAGTTGCGTTTTGTGGAACACGTTAATTCTAAAATAAGGAATGCATTTTATCGTTTAAAGGTCCTTTATAATATACGACAGTACCTTTCAGAGGAGTTAAGGATACTGCTCACTGAGTCGTTGGTTCTGTCTTTGTTTAATTTCGGCGATGTGGTGTATGGTCCAAGGTTATTTCAAAAAACTGCACGAGCTATACAAAGAGTACAGAATGCTTGTATGCGCTATTGTTTTAAAATACCAAAAAGGGCGCACATCACACCGTATTTGGTTGAAAAGGGCATACTGAACATGGCAACCCGAAGACAGCTACATCTGGCAAATCTGGTGCATAAAGTGGTCCATACGCATAGTCCAGAATACCTATTTTCAAAGTTATATTGGAAAAATAATACTCGCAATTATAACACTCGTAGTAGGGCACTAAATCAAATAAATTTACCAATACACAAGACACAAGGGTTTAGAGGCAGTTTCAGATTTGCAGCCGCAAAAATCTGGAACGATTTACCACCTCCTTTTCAGATGAAAACTAGTCGACGAGTTTTTAAACATAATTTTAAAATATTTTTACGTCAAAACCAAAAAAAAGAATTTGCCTTACTATTTAAATTACAAAAATGATAATCTATTAAATTTTTACTATCATTTATATCATGCCATCAAATCAGTTGTCTAGTTTATTAACTATGTGTTTACATATATACATATATCTTCTATTTATTATTTAACCACACTTGCATGTATTAATACCTATTTATCTATGCAACACTATACACATATACTGACAATAAAACCTTATGTGTGTACCTTGTGACCTTTAGTTTTAGTTTTAGTTTTTAAGTTAGTATTAAGAACTGGGCAGTCTGAAAACCAGCGCAGTGTGTTGCCGCATGCAATACGCAGCATTAGCTGAGGCTGTCCTTTTGCCACCTTTGTATTTATAAGTAAGCTTTCAAATTGCATTTTCTGTTTGTGGCAATAAACTATTTTTCTTTCTTTCTTTCTTTCTTTCTTTCTTTCTATCATTATATTGTAGTCTTAATTAAATAACACGCATGACACATACTGCTGCAGATGTTGTATGTATTAAACTGAATGATTATGGAAGAAAAAATAATAGTCATATTATATTAATCTTACAAGCAAATCTGAAACTACCGATCTAAATTAGGCGGAGTTTGCTTTTCGACGATCAGGGTTTTCTGTTTATATCTCATGTGTCAACTCAAGTCTGTACAGCGAGCAATGTTCCACCTACAAAATGCCAATGCCAAAATAAAACGCTAAATGGTTTTAAATTGTAATTAAATCACATTTTTATTAATTTTGTTCTAACTGATAGACGCTTGGCGGGCGACTAAATACTTTTTCTTTAATTCCCCGTTTGGTTTTTTAAATCCAACGTTTGGTTAAAATCCATTTTAATGCTGCTGACAGCTGATGACAGCTGTCTCCCATTAAAGAAGAGTTACAAGAATCGATTCTCATACGAGGACACGCTCAGCTGTAAACCTATAATTCCCCATAAGTCTATTTGAAAACATATCCCAGAAGCGATTGCAATCAACTGCACCACAAGTTATACTATCATGTCTGTCTTCATAGTAGGTAAACCTAATAGAAATTGCAATAAAGGCTAAATCCGCTTGATAGGGAAGGTGTTACTTTGTTAATGATTGCAGAACAGTTTCCATATAGGGCGTAAGCGATAACGGAAAACACTGAAGGTGAGGCAAGGGATTTGAATAATCAAAGTGCACGTCTTGATAGAGATACGGTAAGGGTTTTGCTTTCCCCGCGGGGGTCTTAGATTGTCAGATGAAAGGGAGGGGTGTGAGCTCTAGAATATTTGGTGTAGTGGTTGGAATATTTAATAAATAAACTATTTGTCAAGAAAAGCTACTGGGAATTTTTGTTGCAAGAAATAAATAAATGTTAAAGGATTATTAGATAAAGAAACAGTTGCGGAAAATAATATAAATTAAGTACCTACTTGGTAAAGTGTGTAGGTATTTTGTGCGGGTTGGTGGACCCCAACACAAGCAAGCTTGTGCTGAGAGAGTTGTTGGGTAAGTGGGCAACCCGACTGTCAGACGCTTTCAAGCCGCCCCAAGGGCTCTGACTACGCTTAACAACTGCTGCCGAAGCAGCAACCGGGACCCACGGCTTAACGTGCCGTCCGAAGCACGGAAGCGTCCAGAAAAGAACCACTTGAAATCGGTCACCCATCCAATGGCTGACCGTGCCAGTTGTTGCTTAACCTCAGTGATCAGTTAAGATCACAGAAGCCCGCTCGACTACGGACGCTTCTGGCCAGCGTGATGGACTAGGCCGAAACCCTTCCTTCATTGGAAGGAGACCCGTGCCCCAGCAGTGGGGACGTAATGGGTCGTGATGATGATGATGTAGGTATTTTATACTTACTACAATGACGGAAGACATTATTATTATTTCAGTTACTGCTAAAAGTTTTGTAATGTAATTTGTATTACTTATAGACTTCAGTTGCAAATCTTATAAAAAAAGTTTTTCCTATAATCTTTGTAGAATAATGTAGAACAATTTTAAGTTGTATCGTTGTCACTGTATATATATTAGATACGTTAGACTACGAATCCCAAAGACATAACAAAACGATAATCACACTAATTGAGCAAATTTATTTTGGTTGCCGTTATTTAATGTTTATTTACTATAAAGTTTGGCTACATTACGCATCAGATATTCTAGGCGGGTTCAACGGCCTCGTGATGCCGACGCAAACAATAACTTTTCAGATACGACACTTCATATCACTTTATATGTACGAGTATAAAATAATAAAAACAAACTAAGTAGGTATATCTAGACTACAGCCGCGGAGAGATAAATAGAGCAATGTATATTAAAAGTTCTTTAACTTTAAATTCATTGAGGTATCATCAATTTTAATAGCTACGATGCGACGATGCCACCACTGGCAAACAGCATTTCGATATTATTTACCTATTTGCATTATTCTGAAATGATTGTACGGTACCGAAATGTACCTTTGTAAAATTTCAGTGCCTAAGTGGCCTCGCGAAGCTACTCCAATAAGCGAAGCCTTACAGAGAGATGCTCAAAAGCCGCTCATCGCTCATCAGCTAAAAGTCCAATCCACTTCACTACTCTATGACACCAGCCATTGCACCGCTGGCGGCGAGCCAACCCGTACAGCGATTTTATTAAAAACGCCGTAAGTACCGGACCAAACATTGTTCACATCTGTCGTGCTGCCGCGCGTGCTACTCTGTGGACACGTTTCAACTGTTATCAAAAATGAGAACTTTTGTGCGCTATATTTACGCGACGAATTTTGTTGAAGATTCGCTGTAGTGAAAGGAGTTTTCTTCAGAATAATGCATAGGGGTAGTCAGGGGTTACTCGCAATGGCAATTAAATATCGGTGGTATTAACTTGAATTATCGATTGCAAGCTTTAAGAGTCTACCAAATGACTAAGTTATGAATAAGAAAAACATACCTACTCGTAGTAGAAAAATATTAGACCAATTAAAGAAAAAACAAACACCTAGCATCTAACAAGAGAATGTAATTAGAACTAAGAAACATAACTTCGGAACATTAACACGGGTGTAAAGTTTAACACAATCTTAGCTTTAGCCGTAAACAGGCAAGTTTCAGTTACAGCAGTGAGCTAACGCGTCTAGGACTCCGGCGAAGTCTGGATCTAGATAGCTGCTAACTTCGCGTTGTAGTGCTAGCTTCACGCCAGTTCGTCCCGTGTACTTTGACTTCACGGCCGGAAGCGGAACTCTGCAAAGTACAGTCAGCTGCATAAGTAGCTATACATTTTTTTACCTTGTCAATCTGAAACCGCCTATCAATTCATTGAAACATTGACGGTTCGTCAGTTTGACAAGGTACAGAAGTGTATAGCTACTTATGCAGCTGACCGTACCTACGCAATTGTAACAAAATCTGACATAATGCTCACGTCTGTAATCCCTGAAGGGGGTATTCAGAGGTGAATTGACTTGCAAGCTGGTCCCACTTTTCGCAGTACATTTCTCCTCACGTGATAAAACCGATATCGCCGTTTTATACAATTACGTGGTCAAATAATCTTTCAAACAACGAAATAGCTACTCGTACTATCAAATCAATTCATCTATTTAAGGATTTAGGGCTGCAATAAAAGGGAATGTAGGCACAAACACAGATAAGTACACTCATCAACCTTACAACTATAATCAAGCACTTCTATAAAACTATATCGTGAACTTGACGAATTGTGCTGTAAAAAACATAGCACGTTAATCTTTGCCCGTTGAAAAGGTTGTCATGTATAAATAAGGATATAATCCCATATTGGCACTACTAAAACTCAAAAAGAAGAGCTCGTAAGCACTCTTGAGATGAGATGCTTCACAGAAGATAATAAGCACATAAATATTTAAAACTCCTTCACTCGACAATGCTTCACAAGTGCCATAAATTACATTTAAGCAGGTATTATGAACGTAACCCCTACGTTGACACAGTGTAGAGAAACTACAGTCACGTCAGGTATATTAAAATGATATTTTGCCTGTACTAACCTAAGCCTGGCCAAGCACGGGTGCCCAAATAATTAACTCAAAATTATAAATGCATGTTTATTTTGTTAGATAGTGAATTCATTATCATATTAATTTTATTTTACACTATTAATTCAATTTATTAATTTAAAATACAATTGTCTGACATTCTACTGTATAAATTTTATTTAATGCATGACTATTTTGTTAGGTTAGACAATTAATAATATCATTTATAACCTTATCATATACTATTAATTCAATTATTCACCTAAAATACAATTATCCGATATTATAAACTGTTAATTCAATGAAATCTTATTTGTTAATTTATAAAATGTGTATGAATTTGTAAACTAATTTTAAGAATTATTGCAACTTTGATATTATTATCTTTTACTTTGTTTTGGGAATAAAGGCTATATTATATTATATTATTATATTATAACCTAAGCCTGTGGTTTACAACCCATTCTGTACTTAGTTAGATACCCTAATCCTACCATGCACCTTTCAGTGTACTAAAACATCTGCGTGTTTATCGATTATATTCACGATACGGTAACACAACCGTACAGTACCTAATATTTGTAACTCCGTGTTTTCCGGCCAAGAAAATTTATAAATTCTCAAACTTTTCAAATGTAGAAAAAGTTTAAAATGTATAGCTAAAGTTACTGCACCCTCTCTACAGCGCACGCCCACACGGCATTGTCTTCTCTCTGTTGACTTCCACAAGTCATACGAGGCACTCAATACCGGTATTTACGTATGAATATTTGATCAAACTGCTGTTGCGCCCATCACTGTTGTGTAGAATTTTACTTTTGTTAGTGTTGAGCCATCTCGCCCTCTGCACCAACCTTAGTCGACAGGGGCTGGATGAGGAAGGCCGAGGACGGACTATTGTGGAGGTAGCGCTGCTTGGAAAGAGGCATATGTCCAACCAGTGGATAATAACGGACTGAATACAGATGAGCAAGTAGATATAGGAACTCCTGAGCAACTCGGCAATGAGACCAAACACCCATCGACCATCTTGATCCATATTATTTCATATAGACAGATAATTTGGTGTTGTCTGATGATGGTTCTGGACCATGGCTATATCTACGTAGCCATAACACGACATATACAATTCCAATCTTGTGTGGGCAACAATACCATATTTCCAACAGCCTGTTCTCTATCTACCTCTATGCAACGTGAACCGTGCCTAGCTAACGTGTCACCTGAACCGAATGCACCTAAACGTTTAACCCTAAAACGGCGCCGCGCCGTGTGTGCGACCTGTGCGGGCCCATTGTGCGCGCGAGGGTTAGCTAATTGTCACGACCCACTGAATGCAGATGGGCTGCGCAAATTTACTAGCCTACATAGGTAAATGAAGGCTGTATAGCTGCTGCTGCTGCACGGGTTCGTTATCGACGTAGATAAACGTCACAATTCGCCATAAATACGGCGCTGTGAGTGGTGGAACGCGCTAAACATATATTTTTTTTTTTTTTCGACTTTCTATTTAATTAACAGATACTATTGAAGATTTTGAAAACCGTGGAAACCTATGATGGGTATTATATAGGTAGGTATATAAGTGGCTACGAAGGTAATCAAATCAGTAATCAGCGACAAAAGGAAATAAACTAGTTTTTTTTATGTAATAAACCAATTCAAACCAATGTTTATCACAAAAAGATCTGTAAAATTGCCAAAGCTGCTTGGGCGGAAGGATATGATACATAATACAGGGTGGAACGTGGAAGGAAGGGTCCTCTATGGACACACACACTTACAAATTACAAGTGAGCAGTAGATTGTCATTTGTCAGCCGACTCCCTCATAGGATTCTCACAATAGTGAGCAGATTGCGCTATCGGCACAGTACACGGATCGTTTCTATGGATAGCTATGGTAACTCGATGTCGAGTTTAAAATCTATGGACTGAGAAACATAACAACAACAGACTAAATTTAAATATCGAAATTCTATTTAATCCGTAATATTGAGAATAGTGTTTTTCTTACTTAATGAACCAATTTACACATAGATAAAATGCATTTAAGTGATGTTTAGTGATTAGGCAGCTTACAGGTTAAATTTGAGAATGTACTCCTAAGGCATCATTGTTCATAGAATCTCAAAAAGCGATGGCCTACTTATTAATATTAAGTGAGAGCAATAGCATGATTATGAATACTTAATTTATTAGGTATCATTCATTCAGCCATATTTGGAATAGTGGTTTACCTTGCCGATGTCATGATTCTGGGAAATAAACCCATTCGGTACCTACATCACGGTAACTAAAATAATCGATAATATAACTATATACGCCTATTTAACGCTAATATTGTCTAGGAACACAAATGGATATGTTGTAACGTGAGTGTGGGTAAACTTACAACCGAGTCCAAGTTGTTCTATGGTGTAAACTTATTAAACAAAGTCCTGCTCTACCTTCATACCATACATGACAAATCTCAAGCGTAGGTAAAGAGCCCTACGACGACCGACATAGCCTGTAACTTTTAAAGTTTTTTCTCTCGATAATAATGTTTCTATTTTTTTATAATAACCTTAATTAAAACATATAACTTTAGGACAACCGATATAATACTCCGTTCATGGACAACTGGTCCCTCGGCAGAGTTGCATGAATCAGACTATACTGATACTGGAGGGTCACTCTCTAAGAAAGTTGTATCAAACGTGCCGATTGCAAGACAGGGCGTCAAGTACGGGTTTTGTAATTTTTGAAAACAAAAACGTTTTGGTTTCCTTTTGTCATCTGCATACATTATCTGTCAAAAGTTTATTGGTAGTTACCACTAGAGGCGCCACTTTGTATGCGAGAAAACGTAAACTTATAGTTTTAGACAAACTATTTTAGATAAACTAAGACGACCGAATGGCGTAGTGGTTAGTGACCCTGACTACTGAGCCGATGGTCCCGGGTTCGATTCCCGGCTGGGGCAGATATTTGTTTAAACACAGATATTTGTTCTCAGGTCTTGGATGTGCCCGTAAAATGGCAATAGGCCCGCCTCCTATTACATTGGGACTAACATAACACTCTGGCGAAAAGTGGGTGCAGCAATGCACCTCTGCCTATCCCGCAAGGGAGTACATTAGTACAAGGCGTGAGTGTGTGTGTTTTTTTTTTATAAACTATGAAACCTGTACTAGACGGGCTGCTCTCGTTCGTTCGTTTTTCGTCAGTATAGAGTGACCCTTCTGTAGAGCGGCGTGGGCGGGCGGATGTCGCGATAGCGTATCGCGACTGTTACACACTCGGGCGCTAGTGTTGGCCATAATTGCCTACGTATGTAGATTTTAATACAAAAATAAGTAAGTAGATTTAAAGTTTTTAAAATACACAAAACAAAATTGGATACAATTTTTTTTGTTCGTGTGTGTAAAAACAGAATAATAGCGATAGCGGTTTCACGGTCAAAAGCTCAAAAGCTTTTGATTACGTTTGGCTACTGTTGGCGATGTTGATGAAATATTAGACCTGGATTTTATTTTGTATGTAACCTAAATTCAAGATTACCTATATGAAAATATATTAGTAAACACTTGAATATTATTGATACTAAACTTAATGATTTTCCAATACTTATTATAAAGTATATAATTCCATAATAGATACAACTCTTCATACCATTGAATATCTCAATCTCTACATGATGTATGGCGGTTGTCTCACAGTGAGGTCTTATGTTAATATGCTACTTTTTGTCCACAAGGGCCCAACTGTTGCACCATGCGTCCTTGTCTAAGTTCTTTGTTTATTTAATATGCTAATCATTCAATTTATATAGCTTTTATATTGTGAATTGTATTTTGTAGACACAACTAAAACTTGAGTTGAATTTGAGATATTTGTTGCGTTGTGCTTTTGTGTGTTACGCATTTACGCATAGATTACTAGGTTGGGAGTAAAGCTTATACAATGAAGTAAACAAAGATATAGAAGCTATCACCACAAACGTGCTGTATTTCTTTATAAAAAAAAGATCTCTGATTCTAAATAGGTAAGTATTGATGCAAAGGGTAATGGTTAAATTCGTGCCCACTGATCGTCTCAATAGTTAATTACTGAAGTTGATTCAACCCTCAGCGCGACCACGGATATCAAACGTAACGCATTCAGGCGCAATCCCTTTACCCCGAGGGTTGTCGAGTCGTTTAGGATCTGCTTATAAAAGGTTTTTAATAAAGCTTTTAATGTATGTAAAAAAATATAGTACTTTATCCAAAATTTTTACGATTATCTGTCAACGACTACATACGTTACCGCCTTTGTTTCGACTGCCGACTTTTGTAGGACAGATAACTGACAAAATATAGGATAAAGTACCTACAATATTTTTTTCATGAATTTACAGAAGTCATAGAACAGAAACAGCCTTGCGATTCTGTAAAATCTCACTTCGATCTTTATTCTCCCTTCACCTTTCACTGTGTATATGTCATCTCATACATTATTTGTCAAAATCTCGAAATTCGAAGTGTCAATTTGAAAACTCACTCCGGATTCAGAATCGAGTCTTGACAATTAGCTTTATAGAATCGCAATGCTGATCAGATTGACCCCCTTTCCGTTCGTCCACTATTTATAGGACATCATATAGCTGTACCCGATTGCAATAGTGAAACGCACACGTCCAACAAAAAAAATACCGATTATTTGTCTTAAATAGTCGGTAGTGTCCGGATAAATTTATTCACTATTTACCGGACACCCTGTATTTTCCTCTAATTACTAAACCATCAACCTCACGTTACTCCTTTGTGGGGCAACAAACCCCAGCTCTGAGTACGTTATAGTTGCCCGACTCAGCTCCAGTTGTGGTTATGCAGAAATGCAATTTCTAGTCAGCCCCCGGGGAGTGTCTGATTGTGTATCAATCGATACTGCGCCACCACGTTACGTTAACTGGGCCGTTATTGCTGCTACGTTAGTGTCAATACTCTTGTATAGTCAGTTGCGTATAGGACCTTATCATGCCTAAATAAAGTTGGTCAAATAGAAAATGCCGTACAAATACGAGATAGGTAGAGACTTACAGATTTTCCATACAATAAATCATAATTTTATTAACTTTCGGATCTTTGAAACCTTATTGCTAGATACTCAGAAAAATAATGTCCAAGTATTTTGGCTTAAACTAGTTAATCAACAGACGCAGTATCAGAATCAAACCCACAATTCCAAGAAGCTCTATCTATCCATTGCTCTAATTAGGTCAACAAAAATACACTCACATTGAATAATTATTATCCAAGCCACATACCCTGTTATATCAAACTCAATCATAACGAAGTTTGCGACGGGCAGTCGGCAGGGGGCGCCACAACGTTCCCGGCAGGCCCGCCGAATCAAACACACCTGTCTGCGTTTGAAAACGGACTATCAAACTGTCTACGGAAAAGAAAAACATACTTATATTGAGTGTAAGGCACAAGGGCCAATTCACAGCGGACACACCTAATAACTTTTAAAATTTCAGAGTGAAATTGTTTTCAGATTTAGGTACGCAACACCTACTTACCCGAACGTGAAATCTTAACTTTGTATTTAGATTTCCTTTAGGTTAAGAACCATCATAATTATTTATCGGAGTGAAAACATTGGAAATTCGTATGCTTTACACAAGATTCAAAAGTAGTATGTTTTATTCAGTGCAGTTTTCCACGCCGCTGGGTGCGCGAAGGCAGCTTCTGTGCTCGTAACTTACTCGTAATGGTTAGTGCGGGATATAATGTTATTGTAGTTTCATAGAAGCTTATGGAACGCCTGATGCTTTGAGTAAAATGTAAAAACGCTGCGTGCAATTATCGTATCTGAATCGGGGTAGTTACTGGTTTTTGGTTTTCTACACATCGTTCAATGTTTTTAAATAATAAGAACAGTTATTTTTTACTGTACCTACCCCATATTTAGGTCAAAATAAGTTTTTAATTCAATTATGTGTTTTAAAGTCCAAGCTCATTTAACATATTATTATCTAAAACAAACATATTTTATGTGATTATGCGTAAACCGTAGCATTTACAATATTATTTACATCGAGCAATTCTACCATCACAAGACACGGGGCACGATTCCGCTAATGAAGTCACGTAATACAACACAACAGCGATAGAGACATTAGTAATACCCCTAAAAGGGAGTTCACTTATACTTCCGTAGCACGATATACGTAAGTTATAAATGATTATGGTAATTTGTTAGTGGACTGGGCTCGTAAACAATTTTAAAAGTATGCAGGAAGGTGCCTGTATTGACAGAAGCTACAATATTTTATGTAAATTGTAATATTACTACGTATTTGACTGAAATATGCACAGTATTTTTTGTAAGCTTCGGGAAGATTCCATCTATGTTATGCAGCGATAAACATGGGAGTATAACTTAAATCAATACTTATAGTTTTTATGACAACCTTTCTATTATATATATTATTATTGCAATATCTATTGATGATTTACATGTATTTATATTATACCCAAAGATCAAAGGGATATACGAGTACATTGTACATGTCTTTTTTCATTAGAGTAATATAAATACAGTACAGAGTCTTAGGCGGAATTTCACCAAACGCTAAACGTATTTAGTAGCCTGTCAAACGTCTGTCAGGTACAAAATGCATTTAAAATTTGATTTAAATACAATTTTAGTGCGTTTAGCGTTTGGCAAAAGTGACCCTTGGAAACTATAGTAGTCTTTCATATTATCATATGCAAGGACTTTCACAGACATACCCACCACCACATGTTGTTTGTATCTGAATAATTATTTTCTTACCGTCGCCGTGGTAGTGAGAATGTCACTCGCTTACTTAGCATGCCATACGGTATACCGGGTCCTTACCTGAAACAGAAATACACCACATTAATGAGTAAGAAAGAGATTTCAATAGTATGCATGGGCAACGAATATTAGTTAAACAGTTTAAAAAACAGAGTGCTATATGAACTTTCACGGGGAACCATTGAAAAATATTTTTCCTATTATATTTCTGCATATTCTTTCAGGTACGCTCATTTACAATCCAGCCGGCATATGTATGTATATTCATATTCACTCCCATTTCCCCGTTTCTAACCACACGAAAAACATCCTAAAAGCATAAGTAATAAGAAATACTGGTAAATTGGAAGTGAGGGACACGTTAACGCTTCAGCAGCCTTGTAAACGACCTAGACTGCTCTCTTGGGTCCTAATTAGAGCACTAACGGTCTGATCACAAAACTAGACACAAGATAAACAAAATTATGTTAAGCGAGTTCAAATTCTGGGTTAAACCTCGGTATTTTTCTTTTGTGGTAATACTTACAAAAGTACGTTTAGTCGTTATATGTGGCTTTGTGAAAAGTATAAATATTATATTAGTCTCACTTACTATGACATAGGCTATCTCATATAGCTCCTATAGCTAGACATTTCCCAATTTTATCCCGATTACCAATGAAAAGTATAGTTTCTTATACCTATTTTTATTTCCAAAACAAACAAAACTCGGAAGGAACGTGAACAAATTAAATTACAAAATCACTCTCCAACAGTGCACTTCTTCACTCGACTACAAGACAAGACATAACTATACGTATTCTTTCACTACAACTATTGGAACTTGAACCTAACTCGTTTGCAATAAGAGCTACCTCCGGAAGGGCACTTGGCATGTAGATTGGCTGCTTGACTCGAGTGACTCCCGAGCTGATGATAATGCATGCAGTTTGTGGGAGACAGCTTTTGCATGAAAATTCTTTTGCTTTTCATCTCTTTAACAATAGGCGGCTGAGTGGTGTAGTAGTTAGTGACCCTGACTGCTATGCCGAAGGTCCCGGGTTCGATTCCCGGCTGGGGCAGATATTTGTTTAAAGACAGAATTTGTGCTCGGGTTTTGAGTGTTGATATTAAATTTATAATTAGTATGTAGGTATAGCTATCTATGTGTAGATATATCAGCTGTCAGCAGCTATAACACAGGTTCTGCCTAGGTTGAGGTCGGATGGCCGTGTGTGATTTTCATAGGTTAAATACATCCTTATTAAAAGCAATAATATACATTACGAAAATACCGTAAACATAAAGTTATTTAAGTTTTAATATGTATTACGGTGCACTACCGATATAGTGGACATGTAACAAGCCAATAATAAATTTGATTTCAAAGACCTTTGGACTCCCAGCACCAATAATTTTACCGAAACGGATATAGGTACAAATATAATATTGTGAAACAAGGCCTTAATGTAGTAAGGCCTTAGTGCAATACCTATATAGTTTTTATTTTAATTACTTATTATTTTTGAATATATATATATATATATATATATATATATATATATCTACTATTGTGTATTAATATGTATTCGTGTCTATATAATTATATTGTTAACATTATTATCATTGTTAAATAAGAGTGTGAACTTTTATATTGTATACTTACGTAATTTTAGAATTTTAGTTTACGCTAAATATTAGTTACTAGTTAGGGTTCAGCAGAATATCAGCGCTCAGTAAAAAATATTTTGCTGCAGCATGTAAAGCTGAGCTGAATACCTTTTTCTATACCAGTTTGTTGTGTATTTAACTTTGTATGTACTTAGTGTAATTTGGTATGGAAATAAAGAATTACTTTACTTTACTTTACTTTTATGTACTAAAATATTTGACAAATTAGTCAGAACCTAGACCTAGTACTCTAGAAAACAAAGTCACCGCTCAGAAACTAACCTAGTAAACCTCAATTTCGTCGGCAAAAGCACACTAAATACAATTTCGCGAGCACCGCCACTAAACCCATTTTAGTAATAAAAAAACCGGCCAAGTGCGAGTCGGGCTCGCGCACAAAGGGTTCCGTAGCAGCAAATATAATTTACAGTTAAATCAACCTATCTCAAAAACTATAAGAGATACTTTGATCAAACCAAAAATCGTTGAAAGAGTTAATTAGCATGCATCACCTCTATTTTTTTTAGAATTTTATACCTCGTAGTTATAAAAATAGAGGGGGGGGACATACTTTTTACGACTTTGAGAGCTGATATCTCAAAAACCGTTCACTTTAAGAAAAATGTTTTTTAGAAAACTTTATATCATTTTAAAAGACCTTTCCATTGATACCCCACACGGGTATGTACATCGAAAAAAAAAATTTCATCCCTCAGTTACATGTATGGGGGGCCCCACCCCCAATTCTTTTTTTTACTATTTAGTGTCATATTTTTGTAGCGGTTCATACAACACATATTCCCATCAAATTTCATCACTGTAGTACTTATAGTTTCCGAGTAAATCGGCTGTGACAGACGGACAGACGGACAGACGGACATGACGAAACTATAAGGGTTCCGTTTCCGTTTTTGCCATTTTGGCTACGGAACCCTAACAAATGGAATGAGCTTTGTGGCTTCTATTGAATAAACTTGGCAACGTTGGATTGTGCACATCGTTATTCGGAAATGTTGCAATAGAATTGAATATTTTGTATATCCTAGACTCATTTCACTTCATAAAACTTATATACAGCCATAAGCTGAAAGAAAATGTAATTACAACGGCGGAAATCTTTATCAAAAGCATTCTATTCACACCCTAACCAGATATAAAATGATAACAGACAGATTATCAATTCGCAATTAGCGCAAGATGGTGTTTTTTGCACGTTTCTATTTTATTAAACAAACATATAATATCACTACCTGCGAAGCACAAGCAGTTACTTTAGTAATTCACCAATGTTGCAATATCTATTGCATCTGAATACCTATCTGCCTCTGCAGATGCTATAACTCACTACTAAAAAATAATTCAAACCAGATTTTACTACAAAATACTTTACGCCCTGTGAAAAACCACGCAGCTAAATCAAACACGATTACTGAAAGACAAAAGTTCCCCTCACATTCGTTGCCAAAAGGCTGCCGACATTATATGAAAAGTTTGTACGTAAAATACGGGAAGCTTAAACCGTATATTAACATGTTAAGCCGGACTAATCCTGGCCTAGAGCTGCTTGTGTAGAGCGACGGACTGTCAAGCTTCGTTATCCTTGGCGTATATTTAAAATTGTACTTTGAACTTGAAATACTATCGTTTACCATTAAATATCCACTCATAGCTTTTTCTATGAGCTTTACTTCGCCTTAAAGGTTTGAATTGATTTCTGGTGGGATAGCGGGTATTAAGATATTAATAACCTTCGAAACAATAAAATTATCTAAATCTGTTTAGCTTTTAACGCTTGCTTTTTTGAACAAGGGAAATATGGATTAATTGGTACTATGCACATAATCACGCTTTTACTGACTTTGGGACAGGTACATCAACTTCATATTACTCTCAAGAGAAGCCATTTTTCAATTTTCGTGTCCACAAAAAAACAGAAATACAAATATATTTCCAGCTGAAATAAAAACAGAAATCTTTACTCGCAATTTCCTGTCAAAAGGCTGCAAAACTAACAACAATAGCCAACAGCGGTCAACTTCAGGCACAGTATTTTAAAAAATAGTAAAGAAGCTGGAGGAGAGGATACAAGGTGTGAACTTTTCATTATTTGCAGTGACCCAAATAAAGTTCTACTCGTATTTGTATAGGTATAATTATTATATATAGTTCTTCGAAAAATCACACAATGCAATCAATCAAGGGTGCGTTAGGTAAAACAGACTTTAATTTTCTTAATAATAATGTAAATTTTAAACCAGGGACCTTTACCCAGCAATGGGAGACAATAAAGATTCTGAAAGTGATGTATTACACTACGGTGCAGCAGCCCATGTTTCCCTTCATCTGACTGCACTGTGTCCATGTCTCACTCCCGGTTGAGATCTCTGCATTGTCCGGTTGACAACGCGGCGGAGGTGTCACCCACAATGGGAGCTTTAGACAACCAGCGCCGGGCTTTTGTGCTTTCATTTCGGAGCTTTTGTACAGTTAAGAGAGAGTATATTTTTTGGTTTGAGCTATGATCATTTTAAGCTGCTCTCAGGACAACAATAGCAATAAAAATTTGTCGATATCTAAAGTACTTAACTTAACTTCAGTGTTCTAATGTTTCTAGGTCAGATTTAGTCAGCCATTGGCGAAATGTTCTGAAAAAACCTGAAAACTATAACGTCCGAGAGCCTGTGTGAGAGTGGACCCGCCCCTTTCAGTTTGCTGAAAGTCTTACTCGTTATAGTGCCACAATCTTATCTGTTCCGGTGGTCAAAATGTGCAACTAACGAGACGTCATTGTCAAACGTCATTTCATACTCTGTGCGTTATTTGAGTTGTCAATTTCTGCGAAGAGGCTGTCGCTACGTTATTTAATTTGTTTTGTGATTTTCTGGGTGAAATAATGCCAAAAGTGCTGTAATGTGATGAAAGAAAAGTAGTACTATATATATTGGCTTTTATGCAGGAAGAATAACATATTCAGTCGTCTTTAATTCCGTTTGAAAAAGTGGAAGAACGAGTTGCAGCGGCTACAGGTTAGTGTTGCCAAATATGACGAATAATTTTACCCATAAATACTCCATGTAATTTTATTAAATATTTTCCCGAGAGGCCCGTGCCCCAGCAGTGGGGACGGGATGGGGCGTGATACTCGTGATGAAAAGTATATAATCTTTATTTTTCTTTGATTACAGGTGTGAGGACATGACATGATACTTTAAATCTTAGGCAGTATACCAAGAAGAATTTCTCGCACCTGCAGCGATTTCAGACGAAATAATGACGATTTATGACAAGTCATTGTTTTCCCTACCTATCAAGAGTTGGCTGAAAGAAATTGCTTTTTGGCAATTAGCCTTTGGAAGGAGACCCGTGCCCCAGCAGTGGGGACGTGATGGGTCGTGATGATGATGATGATGAATTAGCCTTTGCACACTGTCTGAATTTCTTTTAATTGTATGCTCTTGTTTCTATTTACCTACTTTATAAAATGTAAAATAAAGTGTTAAAAAATAATAATAAATAGTTTTTTTTTAAGTCGTATCTCGTTATTCCCACGACCCACATATATTACCTATACCATTTTAATCTAGATTTAATCTCCTATATCAGAACATAATCAGAACTTATTTTATTTCTGTTTGCCGTGGACAAATTTTCCATACAACAAATGTCGTTTGATATAGTATATCCTCTTTCATTTACTATCGACCCTATATTTTGATTTATCTATAAGTACTTATGAATGTACCTAATTATAACCATAGGTAATAGCAGAAATGCATTGTCGTTTAATTAAACCAGAAATAGGCAAAATTTATTTGATGGCATCACTGGATTCAATCACAGCGACGTCGGCACCGGAACAGATAAGATTGTGGCACTATACTTACGTACCTAATCCATGTGGGTGGGCCAAGTTGAAATGCTTTTAAAAACTAACCAGAGAAGTTATTTATGTAATGTACCTATGTAAAATTAAACTGCTTTAAATATGTATTTAGTTATCATTACTTGATCGCGAGTGTCCTAATCTACAGCAATCTGTTGCAAAATTGGTAAGCATACTAGCCGAAAGGGGGTGACAGAGGGGGTCATTCTGAACAACTTTTGTCTTAGTGTACCTCTTTTGCGACAACCTATATGTATAGGTACGGGCTGATGAAGATGATGATTGCCATTCTTCGGGCACAACATCCCAGAAACTCCAACAACACGCTTTTATCCTACAACTTACGTTGCTCCCGGGATGTGTTTCCTCATGCATTTTTCCAGTACACGTATTTATTTGAGCGAAACACTCGGCGTATTTACGCAGCGTCCACTGAGCGGCGATGCACCTACGAGTGTGAGGATTTCTCGGATTCATACGAATCTATTGTACCTACTGGTAGCAAGAAAATCGAGCGATTTGCTCGGTAAAGCTGGTGTTTTTGCGCAAAGCTTTGAGTTAAAAGGGTTTTCCGAAGGAATGCAGGTGAATAAATGAAACAGTTTTTTACAAGATCCTACCTATCTTAACATGCTTTTTACATCACAGTGTGGATGGCTGTTCATTTACGCAAAAATAAAAATAAAAAAACTATGAACATTATGGGTGATAATGATAACTTTATACCAAAGAAAATAAAGCTTAACTCCTAACATTACGAGATTTTGATTGAAGTGTTTTTTTTTTTTCGTTTAATCATATACGAAACACGCATATATGAAGCTTGACAGTTGTTTGAAAAGCACCCTTGAGGAAATATTAAACATCAGCTTGAGTGACGAGCAGTGGTGCCAGGCGGGACTACCCATTCGTCATGGTGGTTTGGGAATACGACGGGTGAAGGACACTGGACTTGCAGCATTTTTGGCCTCATCTCACGGGGTAGTGGAACTGGTCACTCACATTCTCAATGTTAATGGTGATGAGTTTCAATTGCCCTTTGTAGATGAGGCTTTAGCTGCGTGGTCGGCTTTGTGTCCTGGGTGTGATCCACCAGCTCAGCTAAAATCTCAAAGAGGCTGGGATGATGTCCGGGCTCAGATCGTTTTTGAAGATCTCGAAAGGAGAAGCTCAGGCGCAGACTTAGCGAGAATTAAGGCATCAAAGATACCAGAGTCTGGGGCATGGTTACATGCTCTCCCATCACCTCAGTTAGGCACTTTAATGGACGATGATTCATTAAAGATAACAGCAGCCCTTAGACTTGGTTGCAATATCTGCGAGCAGCATAGGTGCATCTGCGGTACATTAGTTGATGTTAAGGGATACCATGGGCTGAATTGTTTGAGGTGTACTGGCAGGTATCCAAGGCATCACGCCTTAAATGACATCATCCGAAGGGCATTGGTATCTGCAAACATCCCATGTGTACTGGAGCCCCCAGGTTTGAGCCGGACAGATGGCAAACGTCCAGATGGCTTGACCCTTGTTCCCTGGGAGCGGGGAAGATGCATGCTGTGGGACGCTACCTGTGTAAGCACCTTTGCTGCCTCCCACTTACCTCACACTATTTGTAGTGCCGGATCCGCCGCAGAAAAAGCCGCGCGACAGAAACACCTCAAATATGATGCCCTAAAGGTTTCGTATATTTTTATGCCTGTCGCGTTTGAGGTGACGGGTGTTTGGGGAACTGAGGCCAGGTTGTTAATTCGTGCAATATCCCGACGACTGCGAGATAGGGGTTTTGACCGTCGCTCCGGGTCGTACCTGTCTCAAAGGATATCCGTGGCAATACAGCGCGGAAATGCAGCTAGTATAATGGGTACATTTGAGCCAGGTACGACCAGGGGTGGCCTATTTTATTAGATATATTATTATTATGAATTTATTATTATTTTTAATGTAATATTTTTAACGAAGCACGTGGCTGATATTTTTATTCTAGTGATTTGACTATGTATATTACAGTTTTTTTTTTTATTTCAGTTTTTATTTTTATATTGACGAAGCATGTTGTGGATTATTATTATTGCCTGCGACAGATATATCGTATATTGTGACTTTAATCCTCATGTATTTGATATCTTTAAAAAGCTTTTCACAATAGTAGAGGGCGGTGGTCGTGGTAGCATAAGGATTTATTCTGCTTTGTATGTGCAGTACTACGGGGCCGCAAGTCTGCAAAATTTTATAGATATCAATAATAGCATGTTTCACGAATTATTAAACTTACTTAATCGCCAGTCAAACATCTGTTAGTAAAAATGTAATTTAAATGATTAACAACTCATTTCTCAGTGAAAATGGCCAAACACGCTTTATGCATACTCTAAATACCTACCACAATTAATTCTAGGCTACCAGCAGTCTCTGTACATACCAATGTAGTCTATGTACCTACAACCTATCTACCTATCGTACTACATAGGACTAGGTATATGCTAGTCGCACGCAACAACCATTACTTAGCGTTAACACGCATAAGCCGGTGTATTTACGAGAGATACAGTCGAGAAGATGTCACGTGTAAGTGTAACACCGTTTATTTAGGGCCACTTGCACCAACATATTAAATCTAGATTAAGTGTTAAATCTCGATTTAGTGTCAAATTTTATATGGACTGACGTTTCTTAAATCGAGATTTGACATTTAATGTAGATTTAATGGGCCTTACCACAAAAACTTACGACAGTATTTAACAGATGTTTAGCGCTGTCAAACGCCTACGAAATCTGTCAAATTTTGTTTTAAACACTTGTAAAACGGTGTTTAAAGTTTTTTGTGGTAGCACAGAATATGTTTCTGCAAGTGGCCCTTAGTGTATGCAGATAATAAACTTCGATGTAGAACTACTACATTACCCTGGACCCCTACTTTTACCGATAATATTGTGGAAATTAGCGAGCTTTTTTCACTCGCGAGCAATGATAGTTCCAGTGACATACGACAACATGTCAATGACACGTGGACTGTGTTTGTTTGTATTTTACACTCACGGGTAATGAAATAGTTCCACTCACAAAGTTCCAACGCCAAACAACCCCAATTTTTTCAAAGATTTAAATTAAAATTTTAACAAAATATTATCGTTTTTTTTTTCGCAATAAACTGATGCTCTGTTAAATGTACTTAAATGTTGCTGAAGGCAACATTATTAAGCTTGATTTTTCCGTTTAAGAGTAATTTGGTGCTTTTCTCAGTGGAACCTTTTCATTGCCCGTGAGTTTATTTAATTATCGTGTTTGGTGTATGTGCTTAAACTAAGAAACATTATGATCTCTTTCTTTCTAAAATGATAATGTGGGAGAACAATATCAAAGGCGACTGTCGTAAATAAATGAAGTGGGTTGTAAGGACTAGAATCGAAAGGGGCATCTAGAATCTAAACTGGCGTTGGCCCTGACTGTAGGTATATTTTAGTGGTCTAGAAACATGAGTCATAGAGAACTCGGGTGGAGCCCTAACAAGCTAATTTAATGAAATCAGCGGCTTTTACGTCAGGCTATTGGAATAATTTGGCATTATCATGAAATACACTATCTCGTGTGAAAACAACAAACACTAACGCTGCCGCTGTAAGTATACGTAAGTACAATTGCCAGGTATGTATGACAGCTTCAAAAGTTATGCAAATATTATACAACAAGCCTAGCAGTAAACAGTGTGTGAATCAAAACTTTAGGTAGCGTAGTAGCCGATAGTTGCTGGATGTGGAAGAATGGACAGAATTACGTTTTTTGGTAAACGCCTACTTCCAGCATATGGCGATTGCAGACAATTGTACGATTTTAGCTGAGGCTGATCATTATGATGAACACTAGTTCATCAAGTAAGAAATTAGTATGGACATTGGTAGTTTCCAACTCTTACTTACAGTACAAATGTACAGCGAATCGCTTGCGGCTTGTTGGAATAATGATATAAACCAGTACAACCTTATTGTGTGATTGTATTCTATTTAAGAAAACCAATGTGCTCTATGTACAACTGACATCTTCCTCTTTATCGTCTTACCTGTCTAACCGTGTACATCCAAATAAAATCCAAATTACAAAAAGTAATCTAGCTGTTTTCACTTACGCCTACCCAATAGGTTATGGGCCCAGAGCTTAAATATAACACTGAGCATATTATTTTGATAATATTTAAACTAATTATCGTAAAATAGTGAACTGTCAAGAGTATGGCGAACACAGCGGCGACTGTTTTTCCTCTAGAAAAACTACGAGGTATGGATAATTATACTAATTGGAAATTTCAAATGAAAATGTTACTTATACACGAAGATCTTTGGGATTGCTGCGAAAGTGAGAGTTGTTCAGACGAAAAGCGTGTACAAAAGGCTTTCGCGAAGATATGTTTGTCGGTGCAGCCGTCAATATTCACATACGTAAGAAACGCGAGCACAGCTTACGAAGCTTGGAACAACTTACAGAAAGCTTTTGAAGACAAAGGATTGTGCAGAAGGTTAAGTCTTTTGAGGATAATCTTCGCGACAAAGTACGATCAATGTCAAAGCATGGAAGACTACATAGGCAGGGTGAGTGATGTCTCACAGCAACTTACAGACATAGGAGCACCTCTAGACGACGATTTCCTGGCGGTAATATTGCTTAGTGGGTTGCCACCTGACTACGACCCACTGATAATGGCACTTGAGAACTCGGATATCAAGCTGTCGAGCCAAGTTGTCAAAGCGAAATTACAACAAGAATGCCAAAGAAGAGCAGGTAAAGATGAATCGGCCACAGCACTTGTAGCAAAGAAGAATTTCAAATGCTATCGCTGCAAGAAACCAGGACACAGTATCAAAAACTGCCCAAAGAAGTCAAGCACTCCGAGCAACGACAACAAATCTACTAGCTGTCAAGCAAAGGGGGCGAATGGAGCGCTGATGTTGAATGCACTGTCAGCGGAGATGCGGCGTGATCGATGGTACCTGGACTCCGGGGCGACGAGTCATATGTGTGGAGACAAATCAATGATGACTGATTTCCGTGAAAGCAAGCCTGTTGCAGTATGCGTTGCCAATGGTGAGCAGATCTTTACAGCCGGACAGGGTAATGTTAAGATTCAATTGGAAAAAGTAAAGACTATCAGCGATGTTCTGTATGTACCTAAACTGACAGCCAACTTGTTATCTGTCAGTGCTATAACTAAAAAGGGTTATAGGGTTATTTTTGATGATAAAAGTTGTAAAATATATGATTATGGTGAGGTTATTGCCACAGCCAGTCATGTAAATGGTATGTATCAGTTGAATGATGGAACATCAGGTAGGGAGCAGGGCAACTGTTTTGTTTGTCCACAGATTGAATCAGATTTAAGCAGTGAGTCTGCTGTTTCTGAGGAGAAGGAGTTATCCATGGCGGCTAAATCTGGGAACAAAACTACCCAGGATACTTGGCATCGCCGGTTGGGTCATCTGAATGCCAGAAGCATGCGTCTTCTGAAAAATGGTATGTGTGATGGTGTTGATTATGACGTAGGTAAATTTGAAGCATGTGTTGCTTGTGTCAAAGGTAAACAGAGTCATTTGCCGTTTCCGAAGGCATCAAAGAGCAGAGCCACAGATGTGTTAGGGCTTGTACATACGGATCTGTGTGGTCCGATGCCTGTGCAATCTTTCAGTGGTGCTAAGTATGTATTGACGTTTATCGATGATTACAGTAGAAAGACGTTTGTTTATTTTCTAAGAAATAAAAGTGAAGTTTTCGAAAACTTCAAATATTTCAAGGCAATGGTGGAGAATCAAACAAACAAGAAAATCAAGGAGCTTCGTAGCGACAATGGAGGTGAGTATGTTAGTTCTCAGTTCCGGGAATTCCTCAAGAAGCATGGCATCCGACATCAAACTACTATCCCGCACTCGCCGCAGCAAAATGGAGTGGCAGAGCGGGCAAACCGCACGATCGTCGAGAAGGCCAGATGTATGCTACAGGACGCTGGACTAGACCAGAGGGTATGGGCAGAGGCTGTTAATACGGCTGTATATTTAAAAAACAGAAGCCCAAGCCGTGCTGGGCCTGGAGCTACCCCTGAACAGAGATGGACCAATCAAAAGGTAAATCTAAGCCATTTACGTACTTTTGGTTGTGTAGTGTATGCTCTTACCGAGAATCGAACAAAACTAGATTCCAAATGCAAAGAGTACATATTCGTCGGTTACTGTGAGGACAGTAAGGGCTACAGACTGCTAGATCCTTGTAATCCAAGTAAGTGCATAAAAGCTAGAAATGTCACATTCTTCGAAAATAAGTTTTTCAAGAAAGTTAGTAATGATGGTGACATGTTCTACATGGTGGATTTGGACTGTTCGGCAAATAGCAGCGAGGAAAGGATGCCATCTGATGGTTCCGCTGCTAGTGCAGGTCCTTCTCCAAGTCAGCAGGTTGTCCCTACAGAGAGGCGAAGCGTGGTGTCAAGGGCATCAAGTTCTGAGTTGTCATTGTCAGACAATGAAACGTCAGGTTCTGATCCCACCTATGTACCAGGAGACTCTACGTTGGATTCTATGGACTCCGACTGATGTGTGAGTTCTCAGGGTGAATCGCATCGTAAGAGCGGCCTAGATGTCAAAGGTTACGTTGATGCGATTGGGCCAGCTGCGAGATTGACCGTAGGTGATATAAAGGGTACGTCTTTAAATTAGGTAACTCTGTTACTTCATGGGAGAGTCTTAAACAACTAACAGTTGCCCTCTCCAGTACCGAAGCTGAATATATGGCAATATCAGATTCATGCAAAGAGGCATTATTTATCCGTACTTTGCTATATGAATTGTTAGGAAAATTTTCTAAGATATCCATAATGACAGTCAATCGGCTCAAAAGTTATGTAAAAACATGATGTTTCATGCTAGGACCAAACATATCGATGTAAGGCATCACTTTATCAGAGATGTAATAGCTAGAAATATTATAAACTTGTGTTTTATGCCAACGAATGATATGCCAGCTGATTTCATGACAAAGCCAGTAACTAGAGAGAAACATAATTACTTTGTTCAAATATTAGGTTTGATCTAAGTAGGTATCATAGTTATTATGTAAGTACTTTGATTTATAAGTTGATAGGTACTTATGTGTTTTTTAGGGTAAATGCTCCTGTTGTTGTACCTACTTATATTTTTATAGGGTAAAAGCCCCTATTGTTGTGTTACTGTTTTGTTGTTATTTGAATGTTTTATTAAGGGCCACTATTTTATGGAGACTGATTTTATTTTGAAATGATTTTGGTTTCTGTTATAAGTACTTTTGTTTTTGTAACTTAAGTTTGTGAATTAGTTTCACGTGTAAGGAGTAAGGTCACAGTACATATTATTATACTGGTTTAAGGGCCACTGTTGGAATAATGATATAAACCAGTACAACCTTATTGTGTGATTGTATTCTATTTAAGAAAACCAATGTGCTCTATGTACAACTGACATCTTCCTCTTTATCGTCTTACCTGTCTAACCGTGTACATCCAAATAAAATCCAAATTACAAAAAGTAATCTAGCTGTTTTCACTTACGCCTACCCAATACGGCTCACCTCTGACTACTCCTTCAGGGATAACAGTCGTGAGCATATGTATGTAGTTTCCAACTCAGGGGCTCAATCTAATAGGAAATCGTGATAAGAAAGAATTAACCTTTACGGTACATACAATACAGATTTATTCATTAAAAACCCTAAGTACTGAAATGAAAAAGTATAGGAAAGTTTTATTACCAAGAAAAAGCAAACCGTACAAGAGCTTTTTAAATAAAGCGGTTAATAGTGAAGTTGGCCTGCGAAGTAATAAGTCAGAGAGTGGAAACTTGCATAATTAGATGACTCCCCTCCGCACTGCCATGGCTTGACCATTTCAACTTTTTAATTACGTTTACAGAAGGAAAAGAGGATCTGAGAAAAAGAGGTCTTACTGTCTTATTATAGTTAGGTTCTATTAAAATTAAGTCAGAATTGGGGTGCACGAGACGTTCTTTATACGTCCGAAGCGCCCTGGGCAGTCAACCACTGACGCTTTCCAATCTAACTTTCAAAAAGAAGAAGAATCACACAAAAAAGAACACACAGAAGAACTCCTGTTACTGTTTATAAGAAGTATCTTTATTAAAGGAGCATTGATTTGACACACCAATACCTTATTCCTTAATTTCCTTTGTATCACAATCATATAAACGACCCTCTCATCACACTGCTAGTTAAATCTAGCATCAAACGAGAGGCAAACTCCGGAACAGCACAATGGAGCGTAATCTTGTCTAAGTACTTCAGTAAACGGACAACTTTTGCGTGGCAGTGAATGAACCGACATTGTTTGAGCACGCGGGTACGTATGGCATTTAACTTTAACGGTTGGTTAAATAAAAACTGTTCTGGTTACTTATTTGGTTACTTAGCTGGTGTTTGACATATTGTATGTGCTTTTGGGAATTAAGAAACCATGTAACCACTTAGCTTAAATATTCTTATGTCTATGTGACACATATTTGTGACTCAATTGATTGAATTATATCGAGAAACCTTAAAATAGTATGACACTTTCAATAGCATGTGTGTAAGTCGACCTCATGGCTTAAGAGTTGGAGACATACCTACCCTGCGATTCACGTAACTTGACAAAAAAGTTGCCTTAATTCGTGCATCCGCTGTATGATGATAGAAACAAGAATCCGACAAATTACAAAAGAAGATTTGTCAAGTTATATGGATGAAACTTTTCACAGGCTGATCTTCAAGGCTTATGTGGGGAACAGGGTCTGATTTCCTGAAGGCAGAGTAATCCGAGCCCATACTCCAGAGGTTTAGTCTAGCTTTACAAAAAACAAACGAATACGTCTTCTATCGTAAGCACTACCAATCACTTTTTCAACATCACCAAAGGTTAACTGGTAGAAAATGCTGCTAGCATTAAGTTTGCCTTTGTAACAATTTACTTTGTGCAATAAATAATTTAATAATAATACGAGAGCCGTCATGCATTCGGTTCGTTTAGAGCAACGAGCAAGAGTGATAGAGTCGTGGTTAGCGCAGCGCTACGATTGTTTATTTTTTTGTAAGCTGGAGTGGCCCCTGAGGTGAGAATTTACAATCCCGAAGCTTTGAAAACTTTGCGGCTTTAATTCCAAGCTGGAGTTTTATTACTACACAGCATTTCGTTGTAGAAATGAGAATTCCAAGCCGTTCGATCGAGTCTCTTGGAGAGGAATAAACTGTAATTGCAAGTAGCGCCAGTAACTTAGTATCAGTGGGATTAAGATAAGTCTAAAACTAACAACTAAATACTATGTGAAAGTTCACATCATAATAAAATTGTGTCTTCTAGTTTTTTCAAAACTGTCATTCTCTTAAATCTCAGAAGTCCTATTCAATATCACAACTTACAAGGATATGATTAAGTAGCCGTAAATATATTATGCCGAGCTTGCCACCACAGCTTTACCCAGTGTTAATGCATAAGAGAAAGCATAGAGACTTGGAGTGGAGAGGCATATGCTCAACAATATTATTTGGCTTAGAAAAAAGGCAGTTTACAAGTGCACATTACGACATAAAAGACTAAAACCATGCGATAAGCCTCAAAATCGTAAGCAGATTACTTCGCAAGCCTCCAATTAGTCCGGGCCGGCCATACACGGCGCTTTTATTGACACACGCGATTTAATTAAAATGGACAGCGCAGACGTCGCGGCGGGGGTGGTGGAAACGCTCATTTACGAGTACAATCTGACATAGTGCTTGAAACTGTGACGGAAAATACTGTAAACCATTATGGAAATTCGAAATGTACATATTTAAAAATGCTTGTGTATGATATGACCCTAACATTACCTCTGTGTCTTTTAATATTTCCGGAAAGTAAAAAAAACTGTATTTTATTTCACTAAATACACATGAAAAGTAATCAAAGATATTAATACACTTTATATCTACTGCTCTTACATGTTCTGTTTATATACGATGTCATCGAACTTTCCAAATACATTATCGCACTGCATTAAAAAGCTACACAGCATTCGACTACATAGAAACGATGTTCTGTATCTACACTGAAGTCTACGGGAGAGTAAAAATCTTGATAAATCTAGTCTACTGCAAGAAACCTCAACAGAATTTTCCACTAATAAAGTTTGAGAACCGCCGTTCCAGAGTGTTTAACGGGCAGACTATTTAAATATTTTACCGTCTATCTGAATGCACACCCCTCCACTTAGGTATACAGCTATACAGCATTCACTTTATTTACTCCAGTCCCCTGGATCTGCATTCAAACCTCGTGGAGTAGATCAATATTGCGAGGAAATACGGGCTGCTGCTCTGGTTTCAGAGATAAAGCAGGGGACAACGCTATGTTGGATGCAATCTGAATCGATAGCGGGTCCTGCACGCTGGAAGGGTTAAATGCGTTTTTTCTTCTTTTTACTGAGAGCATTAATGAAAAACTGGCCAGAGGCTTTTTAGGGGTGTATGCTTTATGGTTTTACTTCCTACCTGTGGTCGAGAGTTCGGGGCCTGTGATTTAATACGAGTCAGTACGAGTGCATTTATTTTAGAAGCTAAAGAGATAACTACGTATCCTTCATGCCCATACATAATATGACCAGTATTTTTTTACAATGGTCAAGATAAATATGGTTATACAGTGATATCCTCCAAGCAAGCTCCAAGCCAATACGGCAACGGCGACATCGATTGGCTGATTTTTTGCAATGCCTACCAAAATAAAATTGTCATCTTTTCTGACGGTCAGTAAAAATTATAACCTATCAAAATCTGTAAATATACCACTATTATTATTGTGCGGTCATGGGACAACACTTAGTGGACTGTATTTAATAGAGTGGCTAGGTGACTTCGGCTAAGGGTATGAGGAATACAGTGCTACAACCAGAGGTAAAGAGAAGGGTCTCCACTAACCTGAGAACCACGCACAATCACGGATAGCAGGCAGCTCCCAGCACAGCATGCGCCACGTGCACACACCGTATGGTGGTATAAGATGCAGTTGCAGCACAAATATTATGCACACACTTAGTTCAAATAGCTAGCTAGCTTCACAGTACACAAATTATGAAGGAAGAAACGTTCTTCAGCAGTTAAGATCAGGGGATCCAGGAGCTCCGCGCGCCACGTGCAAAGGTTGACCGCTCGCATACGAAACTGGTCGCGGCATCGCAGAATTAGCGGAGACAATAATTATCTGTCTACCTCCTTTTTTGAGCAAGGACTCAACATACCCCTCACCGAAATCATTGATGATTTCAAAAGATAGAAAAAATAATAAATAAACTCTACAAGGCTGAATTACTAACTCTATAAGTAAATTGTGCTTGTAGAGACTAATTTAGAAGTCTTTATTAAATATATACTAAACAGATTACATGAAAATACATAAGACCTAACGTAGACCTAGGATTAAAGAAATATCTACATGTAAATTAATTTGCATAAGGTAAAGGGCACACTTTATTTACTGGTCTTTTAAGAAGACCACGTTGTGTTCTTAGTGTTATAACACGAACTACATTGTCAACACCTGGATGAATCTGTTCAACTCTACCCAAGGGCCATTGAAGAGGTCGAGTTTGATGAGATTTAATAAGAACTAAATTTCCAACCTTTAAATTAGATGTAGGTGAAAACCATTTCACTCTCTGCTGCAGAGTGTGAAGGTAGTCATTTGTCCATCTCTTCCAAAAAGACTGAGATGCCTTCTGAACGGCTTGCCAACGTGACAATCTGTTGAGAGGCTCGTCTGTGAGATCATACTCAGGGGGAGCTAATAAGCTCTGGCCAATAAGGAAATGTCCTGCAGTCAGAACTTCAAACTCATTCGGGTTATCGGGACAAAGCGGGCGTGAGTTCATCACGGCTTCTACTTTACAAAACAACGTAGAAAGCTCTTCAAAAGTTAGTGAACGTTCACCAACCGATCTATAAAGATGATGTTTTGCAGATTTTATACCTGCCTCCCATAATCCACCCATAGAAGGGGCACTTGGAGGGTTGAATTTCCAATCTATGTTTCGTGATGATAATTCATTGAAAATTTCATCTTTATTATTCCTCTTTTGAAAGAAAGACTGTACATCTTTCAAATGTTTTCCAGCTGCAATGAAGTTAGTTCCGCAGTCAGTATAAAGACAACTGAAAAGGCCTCTGCGACTAACGCAGCGATCTAAAGATGCGAGGAAACATTCACAAGATAAACTTGTCAACACTTCAAGGTGTACAGCCTTCGTAGAAAAGCATATAAATAAGCATAGATATGCCTTATACACCTTAGCATTCCGACGTAGGCTTTCTTTTACAAGAAACGGCCCACCAATATCACAGCCAACGTGACTGAATACCTTATTCGCCTTCACCCGTGATGCGGGTAACATGCCCATCGAGGGCTGAACATGAATAGGTCGAAATTTAAAACAATTGGAACATTTGGATAAAACTGATCTGATAACATTACGAGCATTTATTATCCAATATGTTTTATTTAGAATGCCTTGCAGAGTGCGAGGACCTGTGTGCAAGTAGGTTTTGTGAAAATGTTGTATAATCAAGTTGGTAACATGACACTTCTTTGGAAGCAATGCAGGGTGCTTCGCTGAATAGGGAAGGTCAGACTCCGAGATCCTACCCCCCACCCTGAGGAGACCATGGGTGTCTATGAAGGGTGAAAGTTTACGTAGTGAGGCTACGTAACTACTACCTTTTAATGCCTTTAACTCAGCTGAAAAGTGATTAGCTTGAATACAAAGAACAATTACGTCATGACTTTGATTCAATTCGGAAGTTGTCAGTGGTCCGATGTTACGATCAGATTTGTTTTTACACCTCAAATTATTTTTAAATCGAATGCACCATGCAAGGGTGCGTTGCAATTTTTTAAAAGATGAAAATTCATTAAATTTAACTTCAAGTTCATTTGTAAAATTCACGTCAGTTGAGTTAAAATTAAAGGTGTCATTGTTTGACTTTAATTCTGGAATTTGTGAGTCATCCTTTATAAAAAAGGTACTTATAGGCCACTGTTCAGGCGGGCTATATAACCAGGTAGGTCCATGAAACCAATTATCTTCCACAGTTACGAACTGTGAGGGCAATGACCCGCGCGAGCAGATATCAGCTGCATTATTTTCGCTATTTATGTGAAACCAACAGTTTGGTGGTAATGTTTCCACTATTTGTCCCACACGATTAGCTATAAACGTTTTAAGTTTATACGGTGGTGTTTGTAGCCATGATAATACTATACTTGAATCGCTTAAAGCAATAATAGGCAAGTTAGTATTGCAATTTGGCAGTTGCTTTAGGTATTGGAGTACGGACTCCACTAACCCGGCCAGTAGGACGGCAGCGAGCAGCTCAAGTCGCGGTATGGACGTTGGTTTTATCGGCGCGACCTTAGTCTTACTGGTCATCAATCGAACCTTAACATTACCATCACCATCTACGCTGTATAAATATATACAAGCGGCATAGCCTCGTGATGACGCATCACAAAAGGCGATCAGTTTAACATCATCATATTTAGGTATTAACATGTGACGTTCAATGCGCAAGTCTGATAGGCACGGCAAATCAGATATAAATTTAGACCATTTGTCATTAATTTCGGGTGGAAGTTTATCGTCCCAGCATAGGTTAATCTTCCACAAGTCTTGCATAATGCATTTAGCGAGAAATGTACACGGCGAAATGAATCCTATAGGATCAAAAATACTCGCTAAAAGCTTTAGCACTGAGCGTTTTGTTGAACAATCACTCGTAAAATTATAGTTAAAGGAAAAAGTATCACTTGTAGGTAGCCAAGTCAAGCCTAAAACTTTTAATGATGATGATAACGTATCATCTTCGAAGTTGATTGCAGATCGTAGTTCAGTTTGCATTCGAGTAAGTAACTCGGGGCAGTTACTAGCCCATTTACGAAGGTCGAAGCCACCACATTTTAGAAGTGACATTAACTCATCTTGCAAGGCGCAGGCTTCGTCAAATGATGAACATGACCAAAGTAAATCATCTACAAAGAATCCTTGGCGGAGGACGCGTGCCGCATTAGGATACTTAGACTCCTCGTCTTGCGCCAGCTGATGCAACGTGCGAACAGCTATATAGGGTGCACTACGAAGTCCATAAGTATTTGTTTTCAACTCATACAACCGGACTGGTTCGTCGGGTGACTCGCGCCATAATATGTGTTGATATTTACGATCTTCGGGAGCGATCTGTACGCACCTATACATCTTAGATATATCGGCCGAAAAACAAATTTCATGTAAACGAAAATTCGTTATAATTTCAGCTATGTCGCGGTGTAATTTCGGCCCAGTCAGTAATGAGTCATTCAAGGACACGCCAGAGCTCGTTTTCTGGCTTCCATCAAAAACTGTACGTAAGGGCGTAGAGGTACTTGATGGGCGCAGCACACAATGATGCGGAATTACATACTGAGAAGGCTCAGTACCTTTGTATAACTCCATATGATCTAGGAGCTCATACTCCTTCATAAAGTTGGAGTAGGCCTCCTTTAAGTCAGTGGACTTAGCTAGCCGACGCTCGATATGTGTGAGACGTTTAAAGGCCACGTCATAAGACTCACCTAACGACTCGCGGTCTGGTCGTAATAAGATCGGTGACACATACCGACCATTTTCGTCACGATAATGATTTTTACTATATATGTCTTCAGCAATCTGCTCTTCAGGACTTAATTGAACACTGCACGGCAATGATTCAATCTCCCAAAAACGTTTGAGGGTGTCATTGATAACGTTATCTTCAATTGTGTACGACACAAAATGACACAATGACGTTGTGGACGCCACAACATTTGCCTCTGAGGGCTGTAAGTCTTGCACGGCAAGTTTACCAGTGATTACGTAACCAAACACGCTGTCTAAGGCGGCTGGCAAGTCATGATTTAAAACATATTTACCTCCGTTATATATGTACGGAAATATGTCACTGCCTAAAATAATATCAATTGGGGAACGGTTATAAAATGTTGGATCGGCCAACATTAGGTGTTTATATTTATCAACAATGTTGCTAGGAATTTGTACAGTCGGCAATTCCGAAGTTAGTTTAGGTAATACAACAGCGTTGATATTAAAACTCGGACTATCACAGTGTCGTGGTATAATATCACACGATATCATTCCGTGGTTATTGACGCTCTCCCCGGCTAATCCATAAATATTAAATGGACATTTTGTTTGCGGCAGCCCTAAACGTTGCATACATGCACTTGAAATAAAGTTAGATTGCGCGCCCGAGTCAATTAATACTCTGCATAACTGGTAATTGTTAAACGCATCCTTGACCTTGATAACAGCTGTTCCTAGCACGACACTACTTATTCTCGATTCAGCATGGTGATTGATCGAGCCTATGTTATTCTCGCTATTTTGCTCCACAACAGAAGTAAGCGTTTGAACCGGTTTGTTATCAGTGCATTCCGTATGAAGCAGGGAATTATGAGGTCGTTGGCAAATAAAACATTTGAAATCACTTTTACACTCGCTTTGTAAATGAGTAGTTTTTAGGCAGTTCTGGCATAACTTTAGTGTGTTAGCACGGCTAACACGCTGCATCGGAGTGAGTTTACGAAACTCATCGCAACGGAAAATCATATGATTGTCACCACAATGTGCACAGAGGCCTTTTGCGCGAGTGGCAGAGTGATTAACTCGTTTATAAGAGCTATTATTGTTTGGCAAGTTACTTGACTTGTTATCAAAGGTACGCGGCAACCTTTTTTGTTGATTATTATTATTGGCATTGTTTAGGTTTGTAGCAGAGCCAGAATACGATGCCGAATGGTCAAGCACCTTAATTTGGTTTTGAACAAATGAACTAAGTTCAGTAAACAACGGAATTGATTTTTGATCCAGATTTTGTTCGAATAACTTCCGAGTTTGCGGGTCTAATGCCCTTAGCGCGATGTGACATAGTATGTAACTACTTAAGTTCTCAATATTTAATGCTTGAATAGCCTTATAGGAATGTTCAAAGTTCTCAATGAATAAATTTAAATTAGCGGAACTTTCCTTACCCAGGGGGGTAAAATTTAGCATTTTATCTAGGTATCTACCAATGAGCAAACGTTGATCTTGGTATTTATCAACTAGGCATTTCCACACCAGTGGATAATTAAGCGCAGTGACTGGAATTGTCTTAGCAATGTTTAATGCTGGACCTTTTAAACAGCTTAAAAGGTAGTGGAATTTATCTATCGCAGGTATGCACTCCTGATTGTGAACAAGCGAACAAAAGGTTTCATAAAATGTACTGAAATTTTCAATATTTCCGTCAAACACAAAGAGTTCTAGCTTAGGAAGTCTAGGCCGAGATTCCACGGAGGTCGACGAACTTTCCTTCGTAGGTACTTCGTCTTTAGGTTGCAATTTCAATATCGACAACTTTACGCGATAATACAGTTCGTCAAAACTGTTTAACTCGCGAGACGAAAATGAAACGGTAGGGTCAGATTCCCTTTCTAATTCGAATATATCAAAGGTGATATCTTTAAATGAATTACGCAACGATTCAATTTCGGACGCTCGTAACATAAAGTATGTTTGACTGTCATGATCGCTTAATGAGCTTGATAAATCAAATATTTGTTGCATTTGTTCGTAAGTTCTTTCCTTTTTAGCAATTAATTTAGACAACTCCTTAGAAGAGGTTGTGTCCTTAAACTCATCATCGCCCTGTTTATGATTCTTGGATCGGGTCGCCATATTGAAAGTTGAACGTAGATACTTCTAGAACACTTATGCAAATTAATTTTAGACAAATTATTAATTTTGTACGACAAAACTAATATTATTTATAAAGTACTTGTATACCAGTGGATATACTTAACACAATAGGTTGTATTTATATCTAGGTAGTTAAGAGGTTAACTACAATACCTAACGTAGGTATGGGGAATATCTACTACGCCTACTTGTACGACAAATAGAATAGATATTTGGTACTTAGATAATTATGTGATAAATACTGGTAGCTAACTATTATTTAATTAAAGTAGGTAACCTAAATCAGGTTCGACGGACCAAAACTTTATGTGCGGTCATGGGACAACACTTAGTGGACTGTATTTAATAGAGTGGCTAGGTGACTTCGGCTAAGGGTATGAGGAATACAGTGCTACAACCAGAGGTAAAGAGAAGGGTCTCCACTAACCTGAGAACCACGCACAATCACGGATAGCAGGCAGCTCCCAGCACAGCATGCGCCACGTGCACACACCGTATGGTGGTATAAGATGCAGTTGCAGCACAAATATTATGCACACACTTAGTTCAAATAGCTAGCTAGCTTCACAGTACACAAATTATGAAGGAAGAAACGTTCTTCAGCAGTTAAGATCAGGGGATCCAGGAGCTCCGCGCGCCACGTGCAAAGGTTGACCGCTCGCATACGAAACTGGTCGCGGCATCGCAGAATTAGCGGAGACAATAATTATCTGTCTACCTCCTTTTTTGAGCAAGGACTCAACAATTATTATTATTATTATTTTGGTTTCTGAATTATGTCAGCTCGGTTTCTTCTATAAGAACCGGTGATTGATGATGCACACGGGCCTAGGCCAAGTGAGCATCATTTTCTAAAGTTGTAGATGTTTGTCTTTGAGATGGCTGGTCGGTTTGCAAGAACTTGCGAACAATTCTGCATGTATTCAATATGGCTGCTTTTTGTAAGATGGTGTAGGTATGTGTAGGAAGATCTAAAGCTTTCAATGATTGGTCTAACTGTTTCGGTATGACTCCTGTTGTTGATAATACTATGGGTACTATAGACGCTGATTTTAAACGCCATTATTATTATTATTATTACGTCTACAAATGCATGATTTTTTACCAAATGAATGCAATTTATTATTACTTATGAACAGTAGAAGTAAACTATTGCAGCCTCATTTAACTTATTCACCCTGTTAAACATAAAATAATAATTTTAAAAAAATTAAAAACCGACTTCAAAAAACCACTAAAACGTAAGAAATAATTTAAGGTTTAGACCAATCCTAGGTCACAGTATAAATATACCTAAGCAGGTACTGTTCTTTTTTGATGTTGGTGCAGTGACAAAGTAGTTAATCTGAAGAAATATGGCACCAACTTCAAAAAAGAACAGTACCTGCTTAGGTATATTTATACTGTGACCTAGGATTGGTCTAAACCTTAAATTATTTCTTACGTTTTAGTGGTTTTTTGAAGTCGGTTTTTAATTTTTTTAAAATTATTATTTTATTTTGTTATTTTTAGTTTATTTGCAATAATTATCAATCAAAAGTAAGATGCAAATGATACCAATATGTCCTACTCGTTAATACGAATCATTCGAGCCCAAACACGAGGTAGTTGCTATATACCGTTGAGGAGTTCCCTTGACTGCCTTCCGTTTCCATCATCAGATCAGCTCAAGGTCACCATCATATCTTTTTGTTATAATA
Organism: Plutella xylostella; assembly: GCF_932276165.1. Lineage (NCBI taxonomy): Eukaryota > Metazoa > Arthropoda > Insecta > Lepidoptera > Plutellidae > Plutella > Plutella xylostella. Next base: position 5,154,824 of record NC_064000.1, on the reverse strand, counting down.
ACAATATTTACGTTATAAATTTCATAAGAATCGGTTGATAAGTGCCCAAAATGGAAATTTATACCCCTGTTTTTACCCCTTTACCCACCCTTGGGGGTGGAATAAAATTCTGAAAAAAAAATGGGACCACCCCTGAGCTCAAGCCAATACATCAAAAAAAGAATTTTCAAAATCGGTCCATAAATGGCTGAGTAATCGATGAACATACATAAAAAAAAAAAAAAAACATACATACAGACGAATTGAGAACCTCCTCCTTTTTCGAAGTCGGTTAAAAATTACTCGACAAGCCACTTAGCCGCTAAAATATAACAAATCAACCACATCAAAACAAGGCAATTTTCCGACAAATCCCTATTCTATTGTACAAAGGCGGAGTGTTCACGGTGGAAAATTACATTTATTCAAATCCAATATCAGCACCTCCCGTTGGTATGTACGGTGTTGCCAGCGGAGGGCAAATTGCTTTAGTTATAAAATGTGATAAAGATGTTTCAAGTGGCTGTGGTGGTGCTGTTCTGTAATTCTCAGGGGTTAGTAGAATGCATCTTATACACTCGCAAGCAATGAAAATGTTCCACCTGCCGTCCCTGCGGTGTATTTTAAGATAGGTACTTTATGCTCCGGAACGTTCCATATAATGTCACTGGAACTTTTTCATTGCCCGTGAGTGTATTTTGTAATATATCTGGGCCATACCTGGGACATATTATGCGCAACAGTAAATACGGTTTATTGCAACTTCTCCTACAAGGGAAAATTCAAGGCCGTCGAAGACCCGGTCGAAAAAGAACATCTTGGGTCCAAAATCTGAAAGACTGGTACAACACCGACACCACATCCTTGTTCCGAGCAGCAGTCTCGAAGGAAAGAATAAGCCAGATGATTGACGACCTCCGATAGGAGATGGTACCCAAAGAAGAAGAAGATAGGGCCCATAGGAATTACACGGAAAAATGTGTTCCTGCCATTATACTCATAGCAGAGTACCTAACGCCACGTATTGCTACATATGATTCTTTATTCTTAGTGGTACGGAGCTTTGAACAGAATATAATAATATGTACCTATTATATTTATCTAAATCGTTTCTTTACTTTTTCTTATTATATTTGGTAGGTATATTGTAAATAATAATGGGTTTATGGTCTGAAATAAAGATTATTTATTTATTATTATTTATCTATTCAAAACATAATATGAGCTTATTTGTCAAAGGTATTATCAGGATTTTTCAGGATACTCTTCTTTTCTCCACGATATATTTTTGCCGTATAAACCGATATTTTCCCCAGTATTTACTGCTGGTGGCGTCCGGTGTTGCACTTTGCATTACACAGCACCCGACACGGCGATAAACCTAGCTCGCTTTGAGCTTTGTGTAACATTTTTTTTTCTAAAACTGCACACCAGTTTTTCTTGGGGAATTCTGGAAAATACTGGACCGTGAGGACTATAGAGTTCGCTATTTATCAACGATGCATATATACAACGATATGTCGGAAAACTAAATTTATTACAAAAAAATAATTATGTATATTTAAGTTTGCGTTTTAGCTTTAAAACGTATGGTTCGATTCTAAGGCATTTATTATTGAAGAGTGGTCCTTTGATGCATACTATGTATTGTTGTCTTATTCATCCAACTTTGACGCTTTTTTACGAGGCCATAATTAGCAGGGATTCGATTTTCTATACCGATTCATATTCCACAAAATGTGCTACTATTCAGGCTAATTGCTATTCAAGAATTCATATCATGCCCAACTTTATGCTACCATTTAAGTAAAACAGGCGTACTTTACTTAATACGTACAAGTTTTGAGCACGAGCTTTCGAGTCGACTTCTATGTAATTTATAAGTGCACCAAAACATGCTTGGCTCCAGCACGAATAATTTGTTAGTACAAGTTAATTAGTTGGAATATATCGTTTCCTTACATAATGTTGTATAGTTTAGAATAGTTTAGATTGTATACCTACTTAGCTTAGCTTTCCTCAAATGATGTACAAATAAAGTACCTATAAATTACGGTGAAAAGATTTTTCTTTCACTAAATATTTTAGTTTTGGTACCGGCTGGAAAACTTAAAAAGCCATACAAAATAACCCGTAACTAAAATCATCATTGCACAGAACTTTATCCAGATTTTTTCCGTTCACAGAACGACTTTAAACATGCTCAAGTAGCGGACATGTACAAAGCGAATTTCACAGACGGAATGTAAAAGCTCAAAGAATTTTCATTATAAAAGTCATGTCACTCATTCCTGGTGTTGCCAGCGCGAGGGCAAGGGGCAACCCTACAGATACGGCTTGGTATGTTAGCGTGATAATAATAGTAATTCCAAAGCACCAAAATTAAATTTAGGGCTGTCAAAACTCACATCGCACAACATAAAAAAATTAGAATCGGTAATTTATGTCTAAATGTTCCTGTAAATTCGGCTCGGTCGGTTGCCTGTATTTAGTGTTAGAATGACTACATTACCAAATTTTCTTTAAAGGTGGTAACAATGCACGGCAAGCTTACCTGAAACAATGATATAACACTATAATTAATATTACATAATTATTATATGGACGCCAAACAGCACCTACATAAGATTTAATCATTCATTGCAAACCATATTAACAATCGTGAAAGTTTGAGTATGGTTACGTAGTAAATGTTTAATCTTTGTGTTTGTTACACTTGCAAATAAAACAGCTAAACCGATTGTAGGAAGCGGACGCCTATAGGCTACTCTTTTTGGGAGCACGAGCACACCTTTGAAGGCGAAGCGAAGCTTGTGACACCATAACTGTACCTCAGAGGTAGACTTTTCATAACTCAAGTTTTTCAGAGTTTTTTTAAACTTGTATTTTGAAAATAAATTGCTACCATGTCTCTCGCACATTTCCGTTATTGACAGAGAGTGAGATGGGTCATTGTTAAGACCAATAGCAACGCAGTAAAACAATTTAAGAGTATAGCTTGCAAAAACGCAAAGTCTTGGTTCTCCACAGCACGCAGCCGCTGGCATCGCGTGCCACGCGTCATTCCCGCAGACATGTTGAATGGGGACGCGACTCCACCTGTCCAGGGCTAATGGGGGAATAATAAATAGCTGGCCTATTATACAGGAACCGTGTTGCCACTTGCCAGGTTACTGGTAGGCGAGCGAGGCAGTCGTTAAACTAACTCATAATTATATGATTATTATTATTAAGACAACAACAAAAGCGCATTTTAGTTACAAAACCTTTACCAAAAACAATACCCGAAGGTTGCTTTTGAGTACCTTTAACTGAGTTTAAAGTTCTGCTTACAGCTTGACATCTACTGATATAAACCGAAAATTCTTCTTACACAAGCCGCCATGAACCCGACAATTAGGACCCGCAAGAATCTCTAATCACCGACGCAGAGACGGCACTTCTAATACCGCGATAGCATCACGACTATGAGCAGTAAAAGTGTCCGTAATCGCTGCGTTTACCCTACGTAAAGACAAACAGATGCTAAACGTGACTATTCCAGCACCAACCTAACCCTTACGCCACGCGTATTAAGGACTTCAACCCAGTTGAAGATGTTCATCTGATCCTTTGTGCTATTATAGCCTCCATTACATCAGAATAGCAGGCTGACAAATTACACCCCCTCTGACGTGGTAATCTTGGTTCAGGAGAATCAGAGAACAGACGAGTAAGCGATACGAATGTTTAGTATTCTAGTTGGATTCTAATCTGTTACAAAAGCATGGTGGGTTTATCTTCACGGAACCACATTGAAAAGGAACAAATTATAAAGGACCTTTTTCACACACTCGCGATCAATTTAAATGTCAGTGACGTATGGAACGGCAATGGAATATGGAACTTTTAAATTTTAAATTTAGCGATGTCAAAACCTTAATTTCTTTGTTTAAAATTCGACTCTATGATTGTTTCCGTAAATGTCATTTTATGCTAGCATTTTTTTTAGTTTGACAGCGTTAAAATTAGAATTTCTGTCTTCAGAATCAACATGAGCAATGAAAAATTTCCACTCACTACGTAAGTGCAATGTCACTGCAACTTTTCATTGCTCGAAGAGTTCTTGTTTTACAGCCTGTTTTATTATAACACCTCATGTAATTTATCCTATAACACAGATCTATCATAGTTTCATACAAACACGTAGGTATAAATTCACCTCAAATGAACATAGATGTCGCTGTAAGCCAATCTGCAATTCGGACGCCTCGCGCTTGAAGAATTCAATTTTAGCTGACAATTCCACTAACGGGGCTCTACTCCGAAACACAGGTTTGAATCTCGTATCTATTGCAAAGGAAATAAGGATTGAAGTGAAGGTCGGACAGAACGTGGAAGCATTCGTCTACTGAATGTCTCGGTGGATTGTCAAATATTTAAAGTTGCAATCAATTTTAAATCGACGCGCCCACTGGTATGTCGGAGTGTTTGTTTTTATTTTCACGTATTTTTTGGATTATTTTTGATTTCCGGTTGAATTACAGTTTTTGTTTGGACTACAACTAAGAATTTAATGTTAGTATTTTTTGTGTTTTATATGTTTTCACCGACCTGAAGTTACTCCTGTAGGTATAAAGAATGTTGCAAGTGTAACTCAGCTCGTCATTCATAACAACTATGGCCATTCGCCTTTTAGAAAAAAATTTCTATTAACCATTAGTAAAGTCAAGTGACTTGACGTAACCAACAAACATTATAAAAATAAGCAAAAAAAAAAATTTTTATGCTATAGAACGAAAAGTTAAGTACCTGAGAAAGAGTACAGACCTGATTCAATCTCTTTCGTTTGATTCATACTTACGAGCACTCTGTATTTGACGGCTAGAGCGAGTCAACAGATAACGGTTCGTTCAATGAAAGTTTCCCGAACAGGCGACTGACGGAAAACTTATTCAGACAACTTTTATTGGAACTGCAGAAAAAAATTCAACAGCTTGATTTACCGCTAAAATAAAGAAGTAAAAGTAGCTTAAAATCGAAGTAGAATTGTCTTTTGATAGAGCACTGTCTGAGGCGTAGTATGTAACTAAATAGCCTTAAAAGGTTTTTTGTTGCAGAGTCTAGCATGAAAGGCGGCATAATACATATGTTATTTTAATGTATAAGCTGTTATAAGGCATTCATTCTAAACAGCTTCTATACTACGAATTAAGAAAATTTACGAAAATATAATTGTTTCTTATTTTAAAAAACGTCGTTGTTACCAACAATGTTGATGTTTCAAAAGTCACAGAACGAAAGTTAGCTAGAATCATCTCTCAAGACATCCCCTTTTGGTTTTGTATACCTTTTCTGCAACACCCTGCATATTGCTTATAGTATCAACAAAGTACCTAAACCCCTACAACAATTTTCGACAAGGGCTGTGAAAATATGTCCTGCCCTGTTGGATATTCCGGACAAAATTATATTAGATACGGTCAATCTTATTACAGTGAACACGTGTGAGTGAGGTGGCTATTTATTTGTAAGTATACAAATAAAACGATCAATCCTTACTAAACTTACTGTACAATATACATGTACAACTACTGCTATTGATGTCGATTCTAAAGAAACAAAATACCGCTATTGTTTATTTAAAAAGTATTTTTTAATTATTAATAAAACATTACATAAAATATTAGTCACCGCTTATTTCAATGTACAACAACAGATAATAGGATAATGCTTTGATATTAGATAATGTTTTTTACAAAAATCTGCCAAAACATACGTATACAGAAGAATTTAGAACCTCCTCCTTTTTCTGAAGTCGATTGTAAAATAGAAAGCACCGACAGAATTCTAAAGACAGAGCTGTTGTATCCAGAAATATAAAATTGGCAAAGGATCAATTTATTCTTAGTGCTTCAATTGGTCTCCGAACAGAATGACAATAGACGTGAATCACAGCAACTGCTGCCACTTACGATACCTATTTATAATGTGAGCGAAACGAGAGAGTAATAAAAGTAATAACATAGGCTAAATTTAGCCACTAAATGCTTTATTTATTTATTTTACGAACATAAATAGAATATGAAATAACTACAAGTAGGTATTTAGTGTTTGTGTATTCCGCATAAAGCTATAGGTACTTATAAGAAAAGTTTGCCATCAGACTTTAGAAACAGAAGTGCACCTAGTGCATACCAACCTATACACTGTGACATGGGATTAAGATCTAGATTGCCTAGTCAACGGGGATATAGTTCAGAATCAGAACCTTCAGGGGAAAGTTCGTGCAATCTGTTGTACTTAATTCTTCTTCAAAGTTTGCAATCCTCCGTCGCTCCGGTCCGCTAAGAAAAAGGTGATATAAAGGTTAGATCAACTTATCAACCATTATGAAATTTTATTGTTGCATCTGGAATATTAAACTTTTTTTGGATAAGACTGTGTTTATCAAATTGTGATAAATATAATAGATTTGTAACTTCGTAGAATCAAACGGTGTACTTATACGTATTAATCGTTATATTTTCGACATTTAGTTACATCACACAATCTTTCCGTCTTTCAGACGACGCAAACAGTCTGAACATGAACACTATCGGAATATCGGCGACATCATTATCATGAGGTTCGATATAAATCGATACCTCCACAGGGCGGCACTCTGGCACCCCTTTTATTATGATGGACCGCCGTCTAATGATGTGGAATTTTCACGGTTAGCGACACTTGGAGGTGGCATTTTTTGTGGAAATTGCCTTTAAAAAGGCGAGTAAATTGTGTCTTGTTAGCCTAAAATTAAAAAAAAATTGAAAGATTACACGTAACGATATTATCATCCTGATATCTCGGCATATTAAAGTACCAAACGCACACATTAACCCCCTTATATATTTATAGAGAAGTTACAGAACGTTTTAACTAATAAACTGTTTTGTCCCTCTCTGACAAAGAACGATTTGTTTATTAGTTAAAACGCCTTGTAACTTTTCTAGGAATAAGGGGGTAAAACTTTATCTTACGCGATATAACAAAAATTTAATAAAAAACCGGCCAAGTGCGAGTCGGGCTCGCGCACAAAGGGTTCCGTAGCAGCAAAATTACAGTTAAATCAACCTATCTCAAAAACTATAAGAGATACTTTGATCAAACCAAAAATCGTCGAAAGAGTTAATTAGCATGCATCACCTCTATTTTTTTTAGAATTTTATACCCCGTAGTTATAAAAATAGAGGGGGGGGACATACTTTTTACGACTTTGAGAGCTGATATCTCAAAAACCGTTCACATTAAGAAAAATGTTTTTTAGAAAACTTTATATCATTTTAAAAGACCTTTCCATTGATACCCCACACGGGTATGTACATCGAAAAAAAAAATTTCATCCCTCAGTTACATGTATGGGGGGCCCCACCCCCAATTCTTTTTTTTACTATTTAGTGTCATATTTTTGTAGCGGTTCATACAACACATATTCCCATCAAATTTCATCACTGTAGTACTTATAGTTTCCGAGTAAATCGGCTGTGACAGACGGACAGACGGACAGACGGACATGACGAAACTATAAGGGTTCCGTTTTTGCCATTTTGGCTACGGAACCCTAAAAAGGACATATGTGGAAGCAGTAAAATTAGATGACGTGATACTAATCTGTAATGGGCGAATCAAATTAAATAACACCAAAACCCATTGAACAAGCATGCGATATGATTTATTATTTTTATAACTGGACTATTATATTGCGCACGAGTGGTTAATGGAACTGCGTGCATTTATATCAATAACTGAGTCGGTTAGGGGGATGCATTTGACCAAGGGTGGTAAAATGTTGTACTTATACAAACAACCATGGGAATATAAGATCTATGTCTTCGTGATAAGAGTTATGATTCCGACGTGGGAATGTAGGCAAACTAAACAAGGGTGTTATGAGTGGGGTGGCTAGGTGTTTTACGTTTTATTTGATTAATCCTGTGTGGGTGTGATGTTGTTGTGAATTATAATAAGGATAGGTTTATATAAAAATGCAAGTCTTCATCCAAAATGCATCCTTTCCCATATATTTTCTTCGCAAAAATAGACAGATTGTTTTGGATTCAAGCGAACTAAGTTTTCACTGAATGAAAATTCAAATATTCCTGAACGAGCTACCGTATCGTGCGTTTCATTCATTACAGTAACCCCAATATTTGCCGCTCTATCGCCATCGGTCGGGTAAAGTTACTTCCATTTTTGTGGGTGCACAAAAATCACGACCCCTTTTATAAGCTTCGTAAAAACTAATATCCTTCGTTATATTCTCCAGAAGGCTACATATTACACCATTTTCGTCGTTTAACTATGAATATACTGAAATAAACGACTACTGAAAGAAGGAATGTTTAAATGCTATACGAACAAAAGTTTTTTAACTTTGCGACCCATCTTCCTAAGTTGTCTCAGGCCATCCAGTCTAGAGCACGTCTACACCATCTGTTGTTCCAGAAAGGTTTCTGTTGTAAATAACAAAGCAATTCCAATGTTGAAGTTGCGGTATGCAAAGGGAGTTCCTTATTATGATCAATGACAAATCAACGCATCTCATTAACAGCCACAGTGATTAACGGGATAACGGGCTTGTAACGTCTGAAAACTATAAAAAACGTGTCACAACATAACAATTTTAATCTCTAATTTACAACACACTCATCACGTGTTCCCAAACGATTCATTGTAAACTACTAAAAGCCATTGAGAACACTTAGCTCCCCTTGATAGGCTGTATTTAGACTAATGTTATGAAAACACTCAACCCTTTTTGGTTCTTGTTTAAAAAGAACGCACATCAGCTGGCTGGCATAGATAATTATGAAGAATGGTGGGCCTAGAGCGTTTCCTTGGGGAACACTATATATGCTATTAAGTAGGTTTACAACTTTCATCAATACATCTTTTTGGCATGCGTGGTCAAATAATTAACTAGTTAAAATAGCGTTAGTCACTGACTGACCAAAATAAGGTACTCTTTGTAAGTCACTCGGTAAGTCACCTTTCACACAATATTTTATACCTGAAACCAGTAAAAACACGAGTATCCTAAGTTTTCATATTAATTTTAATCTTTTAAATCTTTCTTAACATTTACCTAAATATTTCCCCAATACTTCCCTTCTACCAATTACCTCTAGTAGTCACTTTTATAAAGCACTCCAAATTGCTTTATAAGTTTTAAAGCAACCATTTTAGCACTAATGCCACTAGGAACAAAGGTGAAAATTATTATACGTTTTTGTTGGCTGTTTCCAGTTAATAACACTTGAGTTTTATGCTTTCCACTCAAAGGCGTTGGTTGGTGAACGCAAAACCAAGAGTTTAACTTGTATGCAGATTTATTATTTAACTAGATTCTTCCTGTGAACTTTGGTTAACCTAAAAAGGTTATTCAGCACATAGCTGTATAATATTTATTTCTCTTTTCAAATTCAATGAAATATTACAAATTAATTAAATTACAATTAAAACTTTACGACCGGATGGCGTAGTCGTTAGTGACCCTGACTACTGAGCCGAAGGTCCCGGGTTCGATTCCCGGCTGGGGCAGATATTTGTTTAAACACAGATATTTGTTCTCGGGTCTTGGATGTGCCCGTAAAATGGCAATAGGCGCGCTATTACATTAGAACTAATATAACTCAGGCGAAAAGTGGGTGCAGCAATGCACCTCTGTCTACCCCGCAAGGGAGTACATTAGTACAAGGTGTGAGTGTTTATATATTGTTTTTTATTAAAACTTTACTACCAATCAAAATTATTTTAAGGGGGTAAAAGTGAAATAGCAGGCTTTTGTATGACCAATAACAAAAGTCAAGTAATTAATATTTCAACAGCGACTGTCTGGCTATTTCTATCCCGGAGAAATGGGAGGGATGGAATCTAGCTAGAATCTAGACATCTAGCTACAATCTAGACTGATTCCATCGATCGATGTGTTTATATTCAATCACGCTTAATGGCTACCTGGCTACTGTAGCTATATCAGCTATATGGCTGAGACATAAGAGGGGTTACTCTCAAGAGAGTCTCTTTAGAGAGTGACCCCAAAGGGGCGGTAGCCCGGAAACCTGGAAGATATTATAAACTAGCTGTTCCCGCGAGCTTTGCTTCGCCTTAAAAAGTTTTCCCGTGGGAATTCCGGGATAAAAAGTAGCCTTTATTCTTTCTCAGGGTCTAGACCCTGTATGATATGTATACCAAATTTCATTCAAATCCGTTCAGTAGTTTTGGTGTGAAAGAGTAACAGACAGACACAGTTACTTTCGCATTTATAATATTGTATACATGTGTAACTTTATTATATCATCTATTTTGGGTACTATCTCCAAATGGGCTATGGAAATTGTGGGACTTTTTACTTTTTACTTTCAATAAGCGTGCTTACACATGTTTTTTTGTAAAGTGGAAAATATAGTACAAAATACTCACGTTTCTAAATACTGGAACACCCTGTACACCGGCTTCCGGTACACCAGGAACCCGTCGCAGCGCTCCATTTTATTCAAAAATGGATCACCTTTCAAAAAACTTCCAAAATCACCACCTCACATTGTCACGAGACCACCAAAACTCACTGAACAACATCATTCTAAACTGTCTTGTATCAAAACACTTGATATTTATATTATAATACACTGTTTTTTAACACTTGTAAAAATCCACTACCAACTACTCGGTTATAAAATAAGGCGTCCATTAAATACGATTACAAAATGCTACAAAAAGTTTTGGACCTTTAAGGTTTCAGTTCTAGTATAAGGCGAGTATATTATTGGTTAATGTTATTATCTATTGGGTATAAATATTTGGTATATTATAATAAGCACTAAGTTTGACTAAATGTTTTTAACGCCATCACGGCGACTCCACAGTCACATTCACTTGTTTCTTTTTGAAACTCCTTTTTTCTAAGGTAGAGAAATGAACATGGTTAATGTATCAGTAAGGTAACGAAAATCTTTTCATTGCAATCTCGGAATCTAAGATAACATATTTAAATGTTTGTAACATTCTTTTTCAGAGCGCAGCTACATAGGGGATGAAAGATAAAATCAAAAGGGTAGTGTTATCGCCAGCTGTTTCTCTTAAAAATTATCAACACATTTAAATCCAAAGCAAATTAACTTATCAAACCTTACAATTATAACCTTTTCGATGATGCATCGGTCAAAGTTTACGATTAAATACGGAGCATTAAAAAAAACATAATTATCAAATCAGCTATCGCACTGGACCGGATTTTTAAAGCAAAACATTATTTATCGTTCGCTTCGTCCGCTACTCGATGCCCGACCATTGTCCCGATAAAAAGACAATGCGAATATATTATAGTTTATAAACGGCGGCGGCGGCGGTTGCGGCGAAAATAAATCACGCGTATTATCGTCACCAATTTATTTCGGGGGATGTTTACGCGGTGAGCTCGCGGGGTCGACTGAAGCGGTCGAGTGCAGTGTGACCGATAATTGCGCGGACACTGGGGGTCACTCCATGTGTCCAAAAACTAAGTTTCGGTGTGCTGCTCCGCGAGCCACGACTCTATCTCGTAGTATTAAACGTGCCAATTCCACGACAGTTCTCGTTTAGTTTTTCGTCAGTATAGAGTAACCCTCTTGGCATGCGCGCGTCCGAATATGCGCGTGCGCCGGAAGCAGGTGCCGCGCACGCCACCTGTCACGTCGCGAATACCAAAAAGCCTTCGCAACAATGACCCTGCCTGCGCCGGCGATGGCGCTCTTTTGTGAGCAAACAAAAGCTTGTGAGTAATCGCCAATTAATGCCAGACGAGACGGTGGAAGTACTAATGAGTATTAGGTATATACATACATATTTATGAATATCAATTGAGTATGCGGTTTCACTTCATGCGTTCATACTTTTGGGAAAAGCTTCGAGAAAATAGAAGAAAAACAATGTAAAATATTACTGGCGTGATGACAAACGTTACGCGTAAAGTTTTCGTAGTTTTTTGTTCTAGCTTTCGAAAACCTGGCACGGAGATGAAACGTGGGGGGCGTCAGCTTTAAACTTTTGCAGCAAAGTAAATTTATATCGCAGCGTGAAAGGAAAACAAATAACTTGAGCTACGGCGTGGAAAATATCAAAAGAATTCTGCAACCCGATGAAAATGGGCGAGGAGGATGCGAATGCATTATAGAGTTGAGTCTTTATTTTCCGGAAGACACAATTTATTGAAGAACCAAAAGAAAAAAGCACAGCGAAAAAGTCGGGGAAAACTTGCACTACAAAGAACAAAAACATCAATTATTCGGTTTCGAAACACAGGAGTGCTGCAAATAATTCTCATATAGCAACACAGCTACCAGTAGATATACAACAGAGCTGGAACACTATCGCTAATGAACTGGGAATGGCTCGGAAAATTTGCTTTTAATTATAATTATAACCGAGCCGTAAAGTAGCGAACGCGCCTTTCACTGTAAACAACTCATAATAATTAAGGGTCCGTAAACAACGCCGCTATTAATAAACCTAGGCAAAACTGAATTTTAGGAATACCTCTGACATTGGATAACAGTGAAACAAAAAAAACTGCCTTCATAAAAGGAGCTTCGTTATCGAAAGTACCAGGTTAGCAAAGCCGATAGCAGTTCATACATCACTGCCAGAGCGTCCCACCTTCACGTTCAGATATTGGCTGCCAATTCATGACTGCCTAGTGTCGTCTAATGAACTTCAATTTACCACCAAAGAGGATTTATCGAATGGTATCCAATTTTCTTGAACCAAGTATGAAAAAGACATCATGTGACTTATTACCACTTTCCGGGTTTTTAATATCGATTAGGTGATGAGAATGATATTATAGCTGGTAGTTTTTTTTAGTAAATAACATTTTCACAAAGCTTTGATTGCTGGCTGCACAGAATTCTGGCGAGGCCAGCGTTATCGATAAAAAATAATTAAACATTCAAAGGGAATTCATTCGTGCACCGTTAATGAGCGTCCTTTTCGGACGTCGCAGCAAATAATGCCAGTGAATATAAAACAGGAACGGTTGTCTGTCGAGTGGTTCGTGGGAAAATGAAACTCTATTAATTTAAACAACGAACGGTAACTGTTTGGCCGCAATTTTACCGTGAAAAGGAATTATTTTTTAAAAGCCACAAGTATTTGTTCATATCTACAAAATTGCAAAACCCGCGTACGCGTAACTGAAAACTATATAAATAACACAACAATCCATCCACCTCTTACTTAATGAATGACGTCACAAACCCACGAATGAATATAAAGCAGCGACGGCGGCGGAGTGAATGTAAACACTACCACCCTGTATCAGATCTAGTCGGTCATCGACCTCGCTATTAGCAGTCATAAAATTGCAAGTGACGCTTCCGAAATTAATAGGCGGTGCGTTTGGCGCCAACACGCATTGATGATGAGTGAAGTAGGTTAGGTGTGAGCGTCGTACTAATGGGAGATTGCTTTTGAAGTCTATGCGCGCCTAGTACAATGGGGAAACGGCTTTCATTTCGAGGTGTTGATTGTATTTAAATTTTAATAACACTGGCATATTCTATATGAAAATATAAGATAACAAACTTTACTATGATAAGTTAGTACGGATCGTACAGAACATAATTTTGTATCACACGAAATTTGGTCATAGAACTAAATACTAATATGCTGCTGAGCGTCCTAGACACAGACACCGAATCACAGAAATAACTAATACTATTTCACTGAGCGAATTAAAAAAATATTGCGTCTGCTAATTGATCTCAACAGTAGAGCAAATAGGTTTTAATAAAACCTGCCATAACCTCAAACGATCGAACCGACCAATCAGAGGACATCTAACTACTTTTATTTCTTTTTAACAGCCAGTACAGCCAGAGCTTTTAGAGCATAATTATTGCAACTAGCCTTATCCCTTAATTGCACTGTTTCACGGTTCTATTTTCAAATACGAGATCGAAATTGCCCATAAAAGTGGCCTTTCAGGAAAATACGTTGAAAATGCAATAATGAAGAAACAAACAGGCATTTTTTTATTGAATGTTACTGCAAAGTTTGTTCAAATACCTCTTACGAATGTATCTAGATAGAACGCATATTTATGACCCGTACCTATATTTTTAAACTATCTCTATCTTTACAGAAACAATGCAGTAGAACTTGTGCCTTGTACTTCCATAACTTTTAACGGCAAAGTTTATGGTGATTGCACTATGCACCGGTGTTTTAGCGCGCCATTTTACTCGTGTTAGAAGGTATGTCTATCTCAACTCCGGAATGAATGAAAGCCTTCAAAGCGATATTTTATTAATTAAAGTCGTTAAAATAAGCTGTATTTATTCGCGTTTAGGCTTAGTATTGCTTTTTTAGTTTTACATCAAGCCTACTATTATTTATAATTCAATTTTATTTTGAAACTTTCAGAAACTACCAACGTGGCTCGCTCAGACAAGCTTTTACATAATTTGCCATAAACCCGATTATGGTAATGTAAATAGACATACTGTTCGCTAGTAATGGCCTCAGTCTATGAATAAATTAGCACTGGGCCTGTACTAAACCAGTGGTATGATTAACTGAAGAGAATTTGCATTATTAACTATTGCTCTCTTGAAGAAGAAAGCTGATTCCGCCTAGAAAGGTAGGCATATATTTAGACCACCACATCATCTATTAGAATAGGGAAATGTAACAGTTTAAAATTGGAGGTCGATACTTAACCTTTATACCAGAGGTGCGATCACAGGATTCGATACTATTTTCGAAACTACACTAAAATGGAAAAAAAACAAATGTCACTTTTGGAACTAACTGCCTTACAATTTTGACAGTGACAGTTGAAGATACACAACGTAAACGGAGGTTTCGAATCTTATTTAAATAATCGCTGCACAGTACCTACCTAGTGGTCTAAATATGGCCACTATATTGTGAACTTTAAGATTTTTTAATTTAAGGTCCAAAACTAATTATACAGAGTGTTGCAAAAAGGGTATACTCGTACTAAGCCGAAACCAGCATGTGCAGCATGGTATATCTAAGCCCGAAACTGAAATCAGAATTTTAAAATTCGCGAAAAAAATAATATTTTCCATAGAAACTAAAGTTGGTCACGTGACTTTTTTACTATGGAGAATTTTTTTTTTTCGCGAATTATGTTTCTTTACTTAGTTAAATTTTATACGCTTTGTTCATCTGTTAGTGCCTATTTAGTATTAATTTTATCAAGTAGGTATTCTATTCTCTGTGGGGGTGTAAGTACCTGCACCTGGCTCTCTCGAGTGGAACCTTTGTGCATATCCCCTAGGTCTAAAATGCCTTCCTAAGCTTGGACCATTACCCACCACGCTGGTCCACTGCGGGTTGGTGGGTTCACATATCTAGATTGATGTGCTAAATCTAGATATGCAGGTTTCCTCACGATGTTTTCCTTCACCGTAAGAGCGATGGTATACATTGTACTTATGTTTAAAAGAACTCATTGGTACATGTCAGCGCCGGGATTCGAACCCGCATCTCTTGCGTGAGAAGCGGGCGCTTACCCGACTGAGCTACCACCGCTCCACTGAGCTATCAAGTAGGTAATAAGTTCTTTAATCTGTTAAATATATGATTTCGTTTTTCGTAAATAAAGTTCAACATTCAATATTTAAACTTTTCTTCAAGGGGGTAGGAGGAGAATTGGAGTGATGGCATGAGTTCAACCGACATTTTCATATTGCTACTTTATCTGCGTGTGTTATGATATTACCTTAATACATACATATATTTAATTTCAATTAACGAAATGTTATTTAAAAATTATCACGCAATTCTGCCATACAATTAGTACTCGCCAAGCGCTATAGTATGATTTTATTAGCAGTACCCACGCTAGGGCCAACCTACGCATAAATTAGACCTAAGTATTTATATATCTTTCTATAAATTCGAATGTATCGAATGATTGTACTTAACCGGTCTAATTTACATGCTTACGTTATTTTAAATAGGAGTAAAATAAAATTTTCAATCTTTCATCATCAGAGTCACTGTGATATAAACGAATCTCTCTCTAAGTCCCTACCAAAGGATATCTGGTAGGAATAGTGATAGCTTTATGAAATAAGCCCGTATTTGTACTGTTGTGTTTTTTACTATAGTTTTGTAATTTCTGTTTTCGGCGCAAATAAAGTGTATTTACACCCTGTAGGTATAAATAGTTGTCATCTAATTTATACACAAATAAAGCTACGGCACGCATTAAAGTTATCTATATCTATCCTGTGCAGGAAACATCCCATAAATTCTAATTGAGCGCCAAGTGCATAAGCCGGATAGTCGCTTTAATGTAATATCTAGCACTTTATTTGTTTAAACATATTATTATTTTACACAGTAGGAAGTGGTTTAAAATCCACAGGGCAAAAACGAAGCAAAAAAGGAGACAAGTTAGAAAGATTTAAAAATATTGAATTTTCATGATTTTGATAAAAAAATAGGTTTTCTGCACAGAAATGTTAGTTACCTACCAACCAATAATCTTGCTGGTGTTGAGGTCCACTAACCCGCACTAGGCCAGCGTGGTGGACTAGGCCCAAAACCTTTGCTTCATTGGAAGGAGACCCGTGTCTAAGCAGTGGGGACGTGATGGGTTGTGATGATGAACCAATAACCTAGTAGCTTTAAGCCTACTGTCGTATGCTAATGTGCCGACGGGTTTACGGACTTTCAGGTTTGATTAATTTTTTTAATTTATTTTTTATTCAACAGACAACTAAAGGTCTAGGTATATTAGTTACAATGTACTTAGCCTATGTTAGTATCTATATTCTAAACAAATAAAACACACAGTACACAATTAAAAACACACAAGAGCTATCTTACATTTGTGAGATGTACCTGTCTGTAGTCCACCAAAATCCCAGCAAGATGACACATGATGGGCGAGTCGTACCTCCCACCTATTGTCCTCAGGATAGAGTTGGAGCTGGCCCGCACCCTGCAGAGCAAAGAGGCGGCTCTCTTTCGCATAATGGCGTAAAAATCGTCCGTACGCGCGTCAGCAAACATGCCCGATGCACTGCAGAAACGGGGCAACCCCAACAACATCCTAAAACCGTTGTTGTATTGGACTCGCAGGGCGCTCATGATCTTCTGCGTGACGTTGGTCCACAGGCTGCACGTGTAGAAGACTTGGCAGTATGCTTTGAATAGCGATATCTTTACTTCTCTACTACAGCGCGCAAACCTGCGGGCCAACATGTTGCATCTGATCGCCAGCGCCCTGCGTTCCCTTTCAACATCAGCATGGTCCTTGAGGTCGTCAGTTAGAAGGTGCCCGAGATACCTGAATTCGTGTACCTGCTTCAATTCTGCTCCATTAAGGGTAATGGCGGAGACACACCCAGGGCACCTTCCCCTGACGGCACCAAAGACCATGCATTCGCTCTTCCTAGCATTATAAGCCAAACCGTGAGACATCGCAAACGCTTCGCACGTGCGAAGCAGTTCCCTTAATGCTCTGACTGTAGGGCTCAGCAGCACCATATCATCAGCATAGCTGATATTATTGATACTAACATCATCAATGCGACAACCGATCTTTTTACTGCTGAGCTCCACAATCAGATCATTTATGTAAAGGTTGAAAAGTTTGGGAGAGGTGATTCCCCCCTGCCTCACCCCACACTCCAACCTGTACGAGGTAGAACACGTACCGGCCCACCTGACATGGTTTACCTGATTGAGGTACCAGTACTGGAATATACGCAACAGCTCCGCCGGCACGTGTCTTTCCCGGAGTTTAGCCCAAAGCACATCGTAGGACACAAGATCGAAAGCCTTTGAAAGATCCAAAAACGCGGCATACACTGGTGTTTGTCTTTTTGTGTAATACTGGACCGTGTGCTTCAGACTAAGAATTGCACTCTCTGTTGAAAGACCCGATTTGAAGCCGAACTGTGCGTCATGAAGATGGAGATATCCCTCCAGAGCAGTGTCCAGCAGGTTGTCCAGCACCTTTGCCACAATGGTAGCCAGCGAGATGGGCCGATAGTTGCCCTTGTCCGCCGTGTCTCCAGTTTTATTTTTAACAATGGGAACGACCGTAGTTCGCATTAAGTCATGTGGGAGGTGCGAGTGGCCCATACAGAGCGACAAAAACATTCCAAGCACACGCGGCAGGTGGACGCCCGCGTACTGAAGGTGCTCGTATGATTAAGTATCAGGTTGTGACTGACGTCGGCAACATACGAGTACCAACACGTTTGGTCACAACTATGGTATAATAATAGGCGTGTCGACAGTATTACATTATCAAAGATTTAATGACTTTAGAGGAAAATACACATTCAAAGGATTTAAAAAACTGATTTAGTTTTATTTAAAAAATTGAGATTAATAAGATTTT
Organism: Plutella xylostella; assembly: GCF_932276165.1. Classification (NCBI taxonomy): domain Eukaryota; kingdom Metazoa; phylum Arthropoda; class Insecta; order Lepidoptera; family Plutellidae; genus Plutella; species Plutella xylostella. The sequence continues at coordinate 5,136,457 of NC_064000.1, read as the reverse complement.
CAATAAAATAAAAGAGTAAAATACTGCAATCGGCCATTTTGACTGAAACACCAATCACAGCGCATGACGTCATACTTATGTACGCTTCACTGTGTGTTGATTACCTTACATACTGATTGCGCGTTACGATTGATATATATATTTGTTTTTGTGATTTATCGACTTTATAACACGAATCTATCTTTAACAATGGAACCAGGTTTTGTTAAGGCAAACAGTGCAAATTTGCCCAGGATCGATTTATTGATGTTGGGCGAGTTCCTTGCAACAAATAAAGAATTTTGCTCTTCCGAATTTAGAAACGTGAAAACCTCTTTGTAAGTTTATTTTATTAGTATTTATCTTTAACTCTCTCTCTCTCTCTCTCAGCCTTCTGTAGTCCACTGTAGGACATAGGCCTCTCCTAACGATCGCCACCCCAAACGGTCACCCGCCATCTGCATCCAGCGGCTTCCCGCTACCTTCCGCAGATCATCAGACCAACGGGTGGGGGGGCGACCGACACGCCGTTTGCCGACACGGGGTCTCCACTCCAGAACCTTTGTACTCCAGCGGTCGTCGGCTCTGCGGGCTATGTGACTAGCTACATTATCTTTAACACTAGATATAAATTATATGACAGTAGCAATCAAACTCGTTTTAAACTCGTAGAAGTTTATTTCGCCGAAGAAGTTTGTTTCGTAGAAGTTTGTTTCGCCGTGCAAGCTCCATTTATCTCTTATTATTTTCTTGTATGGGACATGTACAAACACCTTGTTGGGTGTTGTTATTGATGTATTTTTGCACTGAGGCACTGCACACCGCTTATAAACTTTAGAATTAATTTTTAACACAAATAATACGCAGTATTTGTTTACTTTGCTGTTGTAAACAAATTTGACGTACGTAAGTGTGACGTCACACACGACGCCATGACACGGCGAGCTGTTTTCGCGCAGTATTTAAAAATGATTATAAAAATGGCTTTAAATTTCCAAAATCTTAAGTTTATTACCGAAATAAAGGTTTTGTTGTAAACAATAGATGGTTATCTGCATTACGGAAGAGGATTTCAAAATCTTTCGCCTTGCCTATTATGATGATCGCTTAGAATGTGCGCTGGACGTCATAGAATAATTGGCGTGAATCGGTTACCATCATAGCACTAGCATGTATTTGAATTAAGTATGTGAGCGTTTATAGTTGTTTGAAAGCGTTATGGTATTATGCTATGTAAAGCTGTAATACTAAGCACAGAGGTATGTCGCCGGGATTGAAACCACACCTGGATCTAATAAATCGTGTACCGCTCCTATTTCTATAGCTGTAAGGGTGAAAGCTGATGCCAGGTACACCCTTACCGTACCAACATTAGGAATTCACTGGAAGATGCATGGCTGGTATACAGCAGTGCTGTGAGGACAATACGTGAACAGCTGTACTAAGAAGGTACAGTTACATTACTACCTATACTGTGTATGTATGCCAATGTTGTGGACAAAATAAGGTGGATTAATTTTAATTATTACGAAGCTATTATTATAACTGTATGGTACATTTATTATATCATATACGATACGTTCATCAGCTTAAATCCTTGCAGGCTATGAAAGCTATCATTATCATATTTATCATATTGCGATGCGAAATAGCACAAAAATTTACATAAAAGGAACGTTAACTCCTCTAACAATGTTACACGGGTTACACTAATTGTAAAGCAGAAACTAACTTAAAAAAAACATTTCGGTTGTTAGTATTAGTACCTACTTACCTTTTTTTTACTTCCGACACAATAAAATGTACCTACTTAACATATCAATGCTACGCCTATTGCATTACAGTTTCAATTCAATATCATTGAAGTAACACGGTACGAAATTTGGAATCGATCTGACATCAGGAAGTTTATCAGATTCCCTCATCCACTAGAAACGGCTGAACTGATTTTCATGAATCATGGCTAAAAACAGCCTGGGTAATATAACCTGATAGTATATCCAGGGTGTTGCAAAAAGGGTATACTAAGCCGAAACCTACATGTGCAGCATGGTATATAGCTATATATATAGCTTAATAGTTTACCTCAGGATATACGACAAGAGCCTATGTTCATCATCACGACCCATTACGTCCCCACTGCTGGGGCACGGGTCTCCTTCCAGTGAAGGAAGGGTTTAGGCCTAGTCCACCACGCTGGCCAAGTGCGGGTTGGTGGACCCCAACACAAGCAAGCTTGTGCTGAGAGAGTTGTCGGGTGAGTGGGCAACCCTACTGTCAGATGTTTTCAAGCCGCCCGAAGGCCTCTGACTAGGCTTAACGACTGCTGCCGAAGCAGCAACCGGGACCCACGGCTTAACGTGCCGTCCGAAGCACGGAAGCGTCCAGAAAAGCACCACTTGAAATTGGTCACCCATCCAATGGCTGACCGTGTCAGTTGTTGCTTAACCTCAGCGATCAGTTACGATCACTGAGGCCCGCTCGACTACGGACGCTTCGAGAGCCTATGTTATCTAAATTTAAAACAAAATTAAAAAAATATTTTTTGCTTAACCTACCTTGATACAAGTTACATAATATATAAGTATTTTGTTTAGTATAAAGAGACTCCGATCCTACAGGCAAACTGTATACAAACAGTTTTGTGGGACATATTGTAAAACTAGAATTAATATTTAAGCTTATTAAATAAATAAATAAACAATAAAAATAAATACCTAAGCCCGAAACTAAAATGAGAATTTCAAAATTCGCGAAAAAAATTATTCATTTTCCATAGAAACATTGTTGGTCACGTGACTTTTTACTATGGAGAATGTTTACAGCAGTTTGTTGTTACAGCAGGCAGTGCTCTCTGTATCTTACCTCCTGAATGTTGCAAGCGAATGACATCAGAAGTCGAGTTTCAGGCGTCATGTGCTGAATTCAGATTTACCACCTCTGTACACTGACGCCCTGGTACACATATTGTGTGTGGCATTAGGTGCTAGATATTAAATTATCAATTGTATAAGTAATTTCTTTATTTAACTCTTTATTGTGCAAATATTACAAATAAAAGTACACAATGTACATTAAAAAATTTAAAACTTTAAGCTTTCATACCGAAGCGCACAAATTTTAATTTTAATAAATTTCCTCTTCTACTAAAATGGTTAAATCACCAAAAACGCGCCTACTGAAACCAAAACTTACCCGACGCCTTTACAGTGGGTAAGTTTATTCTGATACTTTCAACACTTTCCATTGAAATGAAAATTGATTCAAAACACCGAGAAGAAGCTGAATATTATATTACGAGTTCGGGGAAACAATCGTTAATTTGAAAAGTTGTTCGCGGACATTCGAGAAAGTTGTCGGTTCGTTTATTTCGTTCCGCTACGTCTAGAATACTCTAGAACATTCCAGAAGAACGCGCCGCTTCCGCGTCTGGGGAGGCACTCTACAGGGTGTTGCAAAAAGGGTATACTAAGCCGAAACCAGAATGTGCAGCATGTTATATCTAAGCCCGAAAAAAAATGATTTTCCATAGAAATTAGTTGGTTGTAACTTTTTACTATAGAGAACAATTTATTTTTTTCGCGTATTTTGAAATTCGGATTTTGGGTTAGTATACCCTTTTTACAACATCCTGTATATGACGAAAAACGAAGTTTCGGTGCGCTGCTACGCGAGCCCCGACGCAATCTCATTGTATTAAACGTACTGATTTTACGAAAGCTTTCGTTCGTTCGTTTTTCGTCCGTATAGAGTAACCCTTCTGGACTCTGCAATGTACCTAATTTGAAATAATGGTGGGCCACCGACTGTCGTGCGCGCCTAGGGGATGGCGGAACGAGTTACTGTCTCGCAACCAGCTTTTATATTGGCTATTTCTTGGAAACGTGTGCTTATTAGGTTTTCTTCTACATATTAGGTAAAGTTAGAATTATTCGGTGAATGGTGGAATGGTAAATATAAAAAAACAAAACTGTACGACGGATAATCCGCTTCGATTTACCACGGTTAGTTACCTACACAGACACAAACTGATAAATAACAATATAATTGGATCAAAAAGGCACATGGATAGTCTGAATACTCTTACAACCCGCTTGCTGTGCAATATAATCCCGCGTCCCGTTCTACCACAAGACCATAACCTACAAATCTGCTACGCGGCTGCTGTGTAAGCTCCAGTGATCGCCTGCAGCGTGACCCAAACCCGCTATCAGAGCGGCCATCGAACATCAAATGTGTACAATTTTATTATCTCCCCGAGCAAACAAAACGGTACCATCGACAAAAAGTCTCTTCGGACGATGACGGACTACGACGCTATTCTGAAATAGTCAGTCTAGGGTAAGTAAAGAATAGCAGTGAAAATCTACGTAGGTATAATATTATTATTATTTATATGTGGCATGGGGTACGATGGAACTACTCAATAAGTTCCGAGGTGCATTTAGAAATTAAACTTGCAGAATAGCATACCTACTAAAGAAACAAAAAGTGCAATTTTCCTATTCGCTCTATTAATTTAATGTCAAAGCTGGTATTTATCTTTGGGAAAAGCCAGTGACAGCTATGGTGGTACTATACCATGGCGCACTGCGGTGCCACTACCATTGTAGGAACCAGTGTGAAAAGTTTGTACCAGCAATTACCAGGCGATTTACGCGAGACGTTCGCTAAACAGAACGTGCTTGAAATAAACAAGCGGTGTCTGCAACTCCTAATTACTGATTGCATTCTTCCACAGTCGTTCTGATATCCTGATCAGCCAAAACATTAATTTAATTCTACATTCCAGTAATAATAAGCTTTGGAACTGCCCGTATCTATTGAGCATAGCTTCGTAGCTGCCTCTGAATACCAGGGAGGCAGACCGGGTGAGGAACGTGACAGCGACTGCGTCCGACACACTCTATAGACCGGATGAAATTGCCTGTAGGTTGCGACTGTGCCGGCCGTTTGCTAAACATGCATTGCCGGCGCAAGGAGCAGGGAAATGCGCACGTTTCCAAATACCTACGTACCAATTTCCAACGATATTTGGGCATTGGAGGCGATGTTTTGATATGCCATGTGTAAATTGCATAGTGCCTACGTGGAAATCATTGCCTACCGCACAGGGAGACAGATATGAGCGTATCTAGGTGGATTGTATAAACTATATTTCAACATGTATAAACTATGTACCTACACATTGTATAAACTATATCTCTTCCGTAGGAGCGGGACTCCCTTTATTTAGAGTAAACAGTACCTACATAAATCATGTGAATCATATATGATGATATGAGAGCTTCAAGCGTATGACTGGTCAATCAATTAGCTAAGGGCAAAGGTTTCGATTTATTGTGTCCTTCAATTAAGTACTTTTGTTACAATGTGAGTCAATAATACCTACTTAAATTGCCTTTTACGTCCAAACAGTATCGTAAAAAAGTAAAAAGCAGTGGTTTAAAGAAAACAAAGTCTTGAAAACAAAAGCGCGCTACCAGGAGATCAGACAAAAATAATAGATCGGGAACAGTCCCCGGGACATTAGGTACTCGAGACATCGCCGATGGAGCTGCAGCCATTCAGGAAATGAAGTTAGAAGAAAGGGCCCTGACGACAGTTGACTGGAGCGGAATCGAGTTGCCATTGAGACTGATCCAGTTTACTCAACATCACTACACAAGCGAGAACCCGAGTCCGCGTTGTCTTATGAGCGAGAAAGATAAGACAGTTGTTATTTTTACAGATATTTGAGATGAAAAAATTAATGATCTATGTGCAGATGTAATACCTACTGTGCAGTAAAAGTTAATTTCAGGTGTCCGAGATTTTTACACCGTCAGCTGAAAGTGATCACTGAATGACACAATTAGTAGGGAGGTAGCTTGGCTTAAAATGAACACCACCTAACATTCGACCAGCACTACTCTACCTTCGGAATTTGCTTTCGAAACTCTTATTGCGTTGGACTAAAGCTGTTAATACTGCGACAAACACGCGTAGTAAGCTGGTAAAGTTAGTAATTCCAGTGAATTGCTAGCATTGTTCGCTAGCCGTTCTTTGGGTCCGCAGAATAGAAAATCTGAATCTATTCATGCCCTAGGGAGGATATTATCGGGTTTTCCTTGTTTCCGCTCCCGTATCTAGAGGGAAAAATAAACTATTATTTTTAATAGTAATTAAAACTGAGAAGTCCCGTTATTAAAGTTAAAAGGAAATGAATGGATGTTTTACTGACATTCAATGCTTTTATAGAGATTCCTTTATTATTGTGGTAGTCATGTTTAATTATTTCTTACATCATAATAATATGTTGATATTTACGATAATAATGTGACTAGCATGGAGTGATATGGTTTATATATTTTTGTGGAATACGTATAGATATCTACATATTATGTCATTCCTAAAACTATTAGGTAGTTTTTTACGGCCCTGTGATTACATAGGTATAAACTACTTCTTCCTCTACTAAAGTTTGGCAGCGCAATAATAATGATAACAAGAGTCGCTAAAAGTTTATATAAGCAGACAATACAGGACATATTCAAAATGAACTCCAAAATTATTTTCACTAATAAAACGGTGATTTCAAAAGTACTACAGTAATTAAGCGAGCAAGCTGAAACAAAGGCATTGCCCGATAGTATGAAAAGGTCCCAATTACTACCGGCGGTTGCTACTTCATGTTTCGTAAATTAAACTCTGTTGGAACCTTTGTTTTTTAAGAGAACAATTGAAAGCTTTCCTATAGGTAGTACCTCTTATTTTCCATGTACAGATGATGACTGTAATGATTGATGATACGTAAATTATTATTAAAATTCCAACACCAAAAACATTAAGTATGCTGCTTCTATGCACGTATACTATGCATACATTTATACGTAATGAAAATTGGGTAACCGATTTACATAAACGAAAAACACCTCTCACACACGCAGACAGAAAAGCGATACCTTTTGTAAAATACGGTCCCAGTTCCTTCTCCGCTCACCATATCTCTGAGCAGATAACATTCAATAACTTTGTGTTCGTTTATAAATAGCAATACTTGGAAAACTAGTGGGAAAATGTTCAGCTTGAGCAAACGCTGTAATTATGAGAACGTGCCGGTATCCGGCTGGCAACTCAGATTATCCAATCCATTTTGAGTTTTTCATATGTTTATGTAGCCTTATTTGTGTCCCACTGCTGGGCAAAAGCCTCCCCATGCTTATTTCACGCCTCTCCTGACGCCATTCCGGCAAAATCTGTCCAGGTTGTCCCGCTTTAGATATTATGTACCTTTAATGTAATATGCGAAAATACTTTTACCAAAATAATCCTAACTATCCTAATCCTAACTAATATTATAAATGCGAAAGTAACTGTGTCTGTCGGTCTGTCTGTCTGTTACTCTTTCACGCCAAAACTACTGAACGAATTTGAATGAAATTTGGTATAAATATGGTCTAGACCCTGAGAAAGAACAGAGGCTACTTTCTATACCGGAATTCCCACGGAAAAACTTTTTAAGGCGAAGCGAAGCTCGCGGGAACAGCTATTTTTAATAAATAAACAGTCAGTGTTTGGTACAAGCTAATTGGATATGAGATTGTGCGCCCAATTAATTACTTAACCGAGATGTGAGTTGCCGTAGAAACCTTCCCAAGAAGACACTTCAGTGGTCTCGAATACCCATCATTTAAATCTACATAACTAGCAGGGTAGTATTAAAGAAACATAGTTACTTTACTACAATTAACTCACTTTTATTATAGACTTGGGAACGCTTATGAAAATGAAAATAAAAACAAAGGCAAAGAAAAAGTTCCGGTGAGGAAAGCACCAAATTAATCGTAAACGGAATAAAGTAAATTAATGACGCTTTCTGCAACATTTAAGTAAATTTAACAGTGCATCAGAATATTACCAACTGGAAACATAAATAGTTTGTAACAATTTCCTATTAAATGTTTTAAAAAATTGGGGCCAAATGATGTCAGCATTTTGCAAGTGGAACTGTTTCTTTCCTCATGAGTGTATTAGAAGTCAAAGTTTTGTAATTTCCATCAATATCTATCTGGTCGAACACACTTTAGCTGGTCCTTCTAAAAGTACTATTGTTTTTTTTTCCTCGAACTATTATGTTCGAAAATAACAAAAAATACTTATACCGCTGTAACTGTACCTCCACTATGGCACTCAAGTCGGTAGGTAAATGAGCTTGCCAATCACAGGGCCGGCCCCGGAGTGGGGGATTGAATCCGACTAACAATTGTCTATAGACTAGACCAGGGGTTCCCAAGGTGTGATCGTAGATATACGATACCCTTGCCTGTGGGGCAACTGAGGTTTTAGGCATTTTAGGGAATACAAACAAAACGCACACAGCCCATAACACTCCACAGCAGGACATTTGTCTCCCGTCTCTCATAGACTGGAGGTTTAAAAAACAAATCCCCACACTTGTAGACATAATCTGAAACAAAGGGGCAGCTAGGTCAAGGTGCCGAAATGAAATACCAAAGTTTCAATTTAGAAGGACTGAAAAAGATTGAGAGCCCCTGCTCCATAGACTAGAGAGTTCCACCTCTCAGGTAAATGAGGCATGGAAACATCGCCACTGATATTGATTTGAGGTGAATGTCCACTTATCAGACCACTCGGCTTTCCATGAGAAGGATCTGGGATCCGGAACTTTATCTCTTTTTGCCTAACTTGAGCTTGACTGCAAGTTTTAAAGGCCTTATTTCAGCAGTGGACGATTGAGGGCTGATGATAATCATGTTTAGGTAATTATAGCCCAATATATAACACAACACATAGTTCAGGATTACTCGGTACATGAATATAAATAACTACACACACGAGCAATGAAAAAGCTCCGTTCACAAATTGACGACACAAAAAATAGCATAACTTTTTTCAAACATTAATTTTTAAAAATACAGAGTTTATTTACGCTTTTAGTTGGTAATATTCAAATGCGCTGTTAAATGCACTTAAATATTGCAGTCAGAATCATTCTTCTTCTTCTTTGAGTACCATCTCCTATCGGAGGTCGGCAATCATCTGGCTTATTCTTTCCTTCGAGACTGCTGCTCGGAACAAGGATGTGGTGTCGGTGTTGTACCAGTCTTTCGGAATCATTAAGCTAGTTTTTTCCGTTTAGGAATAATTTCGTTCTATTTTCACAGGAACATTTTCATTGCTCGTGAGTGTATAAGTGTCTAGAATAGAACAGCCCGTCTAGTACGGGTTTGATAGTTCGTCGAAAACTATAAAAGTTTCAGTTTTCTCACATACCAAAGTGGCGTTTCTAGCGGAAACTATCATGAAACTGTTGATAGAAAATGTATGCAGGTGACAGAAGATAACCAAAACTTTTTTCGTTTACTTAATTGCAAAACTCGTACTAGAGGCCCAGTAATTACACTGCTGACATTAACAAGGTACGTGGGAACTGAAATGCCCTATTCAGTAAATGTCCAGATACCATCGCTGTCTAGGCAACAGTTAGATTTACTACCTCAGATTTAGCTTGTTAGCGCTACGTTTCTAGGTCTCTACCTAAAGATTAGGGTTTAATGATCGAACTAAGCAATAACGTATTTAAAACATTTGGATTGAGCAATTTTATTGCGCCAATGCTAGTCAGTTTAAATTCATAAATTGGATTCATATTTTAGTTCTAGAATACTGTGAGAATAGGATGAAGCTATTTAAAAACAAAGATTTATTAAAGTTATTAACGTGCACATTGAAACATAAGGAGGGATACAAATGAAGATATGGATAATTAGCTATCCCCGGTAGCTTCGGTTCGCCTAGAAAAGTTTTCCCGTGGGAATTCCGGGATAAAAAGTAGCCTATGCTCTTTCTCAGGGTCTAGACCATACAAGTATGTATACCAAATTTCATTCAAATCCGTTCGTTAGTTTTGGCGTGAAAGAGTAACAGACACACAGACACAGTTACTTTCGAATTTATAATATTAGTTAGGATTCAGCGTTCAAATACGAATAACAAACTCATGAAGCGACATAACTTCAAGCGAGGTTCAGGGGATAATTCATTGCACATGTAAAATTATCATTGTTTGACCCGGACGCGAGTAACTTTATCTTGCCTCATTATTTCACAAACCATTAAACATTCCGTTTAGAGCAAAAAGGAGGATGAATGCCGACAAAATTACAACAACAAAAAAACTAAGTACACAACCTCTTCCTCAAAGCAAGGAGGCTGCCACGGGGATAATTAGCGAATTACAAGTTCCGACGGATGACTCCTATTTACGGTAATTAGAGACCAAGTAATGTTCCCGAAATGCACGGAAAATACACAAAAACAAAAGAAGAGCAACGAAGAAAGAGCGGGTCTTGATTTGAGTTGAAAAACAGCTAGATCTTTCATGTTTAGGTGAGTGACTAGAGACTTAGTTCTACCCACCGACACGTTACCATTCAACCATCATGCAGCATCGTTTATCTGTGAAAACTCTGGCAGATGTTAAAAATATCGATGCCAAAATATTGATATCACCTATACGCCTATACCTAATATAGGTATGCCAATATCGTTAAAATGCAACACTTCGACTCCTTTGACCATTACAGAAATTCCCGAAACATCGAAACGAATGCATACAAACGGCGTACACCCATTGAATATTTATATTTATTTGTGACATATTGCACAATGTACGTACGGCGGTCTCGGGAGCCATTCAGATACGAGAATAGGGAATTTTTATGCAAATCCTCGTCACACATGATAAAGTAAGCATGTAAATGCACAGACGCGGGTGCCTATTGTGTAAACGCTAAAAATAAACTTTTACCGTATCGCGGGAACTCAATGCTAAGTTGTGTTTATAAACATGGTGACAGTTTGGAACTGGTTGATGAGTTTGACGACTTTTTATAACTAAATCCCTATTTATTTATTTATTAATTATATCTTTCGTTTTATCGTTACTATCCCACAAAACTGTTTTTATACAATGTCTGGTTACAGGTTATCAGTGCATTAAAAGTTATGATGGCACTCTCTAAACTATTACTTAAAAGAGCGACAGTATGGATTTTATCACACAAATACCTTTTATCCAGACATCGTGAAACGGGCTCTTACCCTCCAAACTGCCATAAACGTGACGTTATACACTAAGTGAGACCTACTCTTATTTCGCTGCAACATGCAACAAAGTATCGTATGACCTAATAAAAGATACAATTTCACACTATACGATCAAAAGTAGAGAGAAACAGTAAACAGAGTGTTTAGATGTGGAAGGGGAGCGGGAATGATTCATACGGCGATTTGGTAATATGTACCGGTACAGTCGGATTCATATGCTTATATACAGTTTTGTATCTAGTCAACCTAACTAACCGTCTACGATTGACGAATAACACCACTGAGCTCTTATTTTGAATTAGTTCGGTTAGTAGATTTGTGACTTTATTTAGTGACTTTAAAAAAAAAACTGTTTGACAGTAAACAAAAAAAACACACACACTCACGGCTTGTACTAATGTACTCCCTTGCGGGGTAGGCAGAGATGCATTGCTGCACCCACTTTTCGCCAGAGTGTTAAGTTAGTCCCAATGTAATAGGGGGCGGGCCTATTGCCATTTTACGGGCACATCCAAGACCCGAGAACAAATATTTGTGTTTAAACAAATATCTGCCCCAGCCGGGAATCGAACCCGGGACCTTCGGCTCAGTAGTCAGGGTCACTAACCACTACGCCATTCGGTCGTTGACAGTAAACAAAATGCGGTAATTTTTTTGCTTTTTTTGTATGTGGTTCGTATATTGTTAATCTATAAGTGCCCGACGCACTCTCTCACCACGGAGACAAACCCTAGTTCATCAAAGTCAAAGTCAAAAAAAATATTCATAGTACGAATATAAAATTTTCTGATGAACGTCAATTTTTACAAATTACTCTCCGTTCGGATAAGGGGGGGCTCTTTCTGTCTAAGGAGAAGAACGGAGACAAGAAACTCCTGAGCCATCTTTTCAAAAAAAGACTTAAAACTAGTTGGTATACAATACTTATAAGCTTAATAATAATTATTATAATGGCGTTTACTTGTATTGACACGGTAAGAGGTATTTCACTTTAGATACATAATTACCCAACATATAATTATAAATAGCAAACACGGAGTCAACATCGCGGGGGGTGTTATACAACTTATAATGATTAACAAACTGTTTTATCTTTATACAGTTAATTATACCATATTTAGTGCACATGTGTCGACACAAGGTTGGTGCAAACAACAACATTGTACGAAGGAACCAGTTACATTACATCCAAATAAAAGCGACCCTTTTTTTAAAGAGGCGGAATCAATTTAGCAGTATTATAAAATTTCTTTTTTACTAATAAAATGTATTATATTTCATACATTTTTATTGCCAACGATTCGATGGCAGAGTATGATAAATTGAGGACGAAAATAATTGAAACATGATATTCTCGCGTCCAAATTGAAGTTCCGAGTAATTTGGTTGTCAGACAGACATGGATACTATGGACACCAAAAAACGTGGCGCCTGAACGGTAAGCTAAATGAACAGAGCTTTTTGCCTCTCAAAACTAATTCCGAATTTGAAATGACCAAATCCAATGTATAAATATGTCTGGCCGTTTGTAAAAAAAGTTGCGAGTACTTGGCCAAAAAAAACGATTCGAACATTAAACAAGTTTGAATATGGAATCTTTATCCGATTCGCAGATAACCATCTGTGACTGACAATCTGACGGGCCGCGATGCTCACATCACGCCGAAATCTTAATAACGGTTTCCGTTCACCGTTTTTGGTGCTGCTGCTGGTAAAATACTACTTGGAAGTCTTGAAGCGGAAAAACTGAAAAATTGCAGACTCGTATTGTTCCTTATTCAATTAAACCACTTTATACTTTAGATTAATTGCATTAATGTTTAGGTAGAAGTATGATAACGTGACGGATCGCCAGATTCTTTTAACTTAAAATTTAAGGATTTATACGAATACTTTTTTTATCCTTGCCGTGGGATACCTGAATAGCTTATCACTTGAAATTAACATCCATATCTAAATCTATATTGGTAGGAACATAATATATACCTATGTTATAAATTAATTAATTGAATTGAATATAGCAAATATTTAACAAATTCTGGCGTTGCTTTCGAGTTAGTCTCCTGAGTCGACTGTGTTTGAATCTCAAATCCTAATCCTAACTAATATTATAAATTGGAAAGTAACTGTGTCTGTCTGTCTGTCTGTCTGTCTGTTACTCTTTCACGCCAAAACTACTGAACGGATTTGAATGAAATTTGGTATACATGCGGTCTAGACCCTGGGAAAGAACATAGGCTACTTTTTATCCCGGAATTCCCACGGGAAAACTGTTTAAGGCGAAGCGAAGCGCGCGGGAACAGCTAGTCTTTTCTATAATTAGATGGCACGACCCACAATTACGGCCCTCGTCGATGTCACTAATAAATGCATGAGTAATTGCCTATTATAATGAGGACGTGATCTATAATTGAAATGCAGTATTGAGGTCGCGCGCTCGCAGAGGTTCACAGATTAGGAGGACTTGCGGAGGACTGTTAACAAATTGACAGTTTGTTATTCCAAATTTAAAACTGTTATTATTTTTGCTAACATTTCTTTTATTGTCGAACGATTATAATTTTTTTTTTTTTAACAGTACGATAAACAATATTTTTGTATTATGTGAATTTGAGATAGGCCACTTAGATATACTTACTTATTCTTATTCTACTTTAAAATGCCTACCATAATTATTATGTTGAATGTTCTATCAATAAATCATTGTATTGAATAAATTAAAGAGATTTTAATATAAGTAGTACATTATTTGAATCATGAATATCACGATCCCTATCCCAGAAGTAGAAGTACGTTTGAAATTCCGCGGACAAATTCCCAAGTCCAGTGAAGCTAATGACTACAATCAACACCGTATCTAAAATGAATATCTCTAGCAAAACGCAATCATAATGTTCTGGGCACAATTATTCTAAACAACCGGTTATTTGGAACATTAAAGCTCAGCTACATACATCAATGCCGAAAACTAATAACAGCTTACTTCAACTGCGAATCACGATCGTTGCAAAGTCATAGGAAACTAAAACATACATTATTCAAATTGTGCAAATAACAAGCAATATTTTCGTTGTTATTCAAGACGCGGCTCTAAGGCAAAAATTCTTATTCGAACCCACGGCATCCTTGACAGTAAAATTAAGTCCTGTATAATATTAACGTAATAACGTCTCGAGATTGCAATGAAAAGCATAAACACGCTGCAATTAAAATTATTCCGCACAGGAACGCGAATATGCTCATACAAACCGGTAAGAAAAACAACCAGTCACATTTTCATAACACTGGCCGTGTAATATCATACACAAACACTAAAAACAATATTTATTAAAGTCCAGCACTGGCACATAGCAGCGTTCCTTTTTTGAAAACAGTAGAAAAAAGTTTTCGCACTCGCGGGTTGTCGCGTTTGTCATAGACTATCGCGCCCCCTGTCGGGCGAGCTCGCGAACATTCGGGGGCATTCGGCGGCGCGGGCGGAGGCGCCGGCGACCAGCGTGGCACTGCGGCGGCCGCGTGCCGCCCGCGCCCGGAACCGACTCCTAACGACCTAACCGCCGCAACCTCACAACCGACTATACCCACTATCCTGCCCTGGAATAAAGCTTGATATCCCATCTCCCGCCTTCGGGAACGCCAATCGATGTTCCTGAAACACGACAACACATCTTGCCGCCTCCGCACTTAGCTTGTCACATGAAGCCGGCAGCCGGCGTCTGATGCGAAATGCACCGGTATGCCGACCCGCAACAATGGCTCCGTAATTTTCTCGATATCGGCTGCTCTTTAATACAAGCACCTCGTTAATGAAACGTTTTGGCAGCTGAAACGTGAAATGATACTATTTTGGTAATTAATAATCAAAAACCCATAATAATAATATTGTTCTGCAATGTTTTCTAATCAAAACATGTTCAGGGGATCGACGATCCGCTTCGCTTCGTTCAGACACCGAGGGGCTGAGAGCACTTCTCGCGATCCTTGTTTGTTTACTCTCCCGGGACGGTGTCATCGCTCCTTGCTAACGTAATCTCGTCTAAGCCAGCCGGTTGTCGAGGATGCACGTAGACGCAGCCAGGCAGCCCACACCCGGCGCATAAACTAGCGTAGCCCACATCTAAAACCTGTTCCAAATACAAAACTGCTAATGCCGCAAACGGTGACGCCAATGCAGTTTGAATATCGAGCTCAGATTACCTCCAACATCTAAATATTGTGCACACGCTTGAGCGCAACCACACATATGGCACTCGATACCGAAATAGTGACCCCAGAATACGTCCGTCGGCTCGTCTTCGATAAACGTCGCAAAGGCCATCCACCTGGATTCATGGGCAGAATTGCCGCATTAAATTAATGGTTACCGCAAAAATTACCGCATCCGAACACCACTTACTGCTGGCATAAAACATTAAAGCTTAGAGCGAACCGTACAGTTTTGAAAAAAGAACAAAGCGAATGTTCCATAGGAAACGACTGTGGGGGGAAATGCAATGGAATATAATGGTAGTAGTCCTATTGTTGGTTAGAGCGATAACAGCCATCAGCTGTTCGGTGTCATTATGATAATGATAAGCCGCCTGTACAATTATTATGACGTTGCTTCCAAGCTGAATGGATGTACCCACTCCTTCAACTGAGTAGGTGCACTAAAGATAATATTTATCTAATATCCTGCGGAAATCATGTATCTAGTTTTACATAATAATATATTTATTTATTTAATACTTTATTGCACAAATATAACATAAGTGTACAAAAGGTGGACTTAATGCTAAAAGCATTTTCGACCAGCCAACCTACAGGAGGTACAAGAAAACAAGTAGAAAGGTGCAAAAAAAAAAAAAAAAATAAACAGGAAAAACTAAATATAGTCACTAGATAATTAAATTAATAGAAATACATAAAATATACTTAGATATTATACTATAAATTATATATAAATATATACATACATAATAATAATATTCAAAGAGGTACACGAAAATGCTATTTATCTAACTTGCTGAGAAAATGAGCACGGGTTAGTCGCTTGAAGACATTGCGAGAAGGAGCTTTCCTAATGTTGTCGGGAAGATTATTCCAAAGACGCACAGCGGTGACAGCGAAAGAGTCTGACATGAAACCTGAATGGAAGGAGGGCAGTGCTAATAGATGATTATGGGAGGAACGGAGATGACGAGTGTGAGTGTCAGAAAGAAAGCTAAACATGGACTTAAGGTAAGGGGGAGTATTTGGCTCGTGGAGAACAGAGAAGAGGAGACATAGAATCCGTAGATTTCTACGATCTCGAATGGGGAGCCATTTAAGCTGTGCGCGGTACTGGGACACGTGATCATATTTACGTAGCCCAAAAACGAAACGGATGCAGGTGTTCAATAAGCGTATATACATGTATTGCTAGATGACTTAGCAATGAATGTTAATCTTCACATATTATGGAAGTATGCTTAGCCCTGCATACTGTAAGTGTGTTCATTTACGGTTATTTGTCAAAACATTAAAATCATTGCTACTGCCAAGGCACCAACATTATTCGAAAAATGTCGACTCGAGACGATAATTTGTCAGTTGAAGAGCAAGACACCATGAATCACCACTTAATTCACTACAGCAGCACCGTAGGTACTAAAAATAAAAGAGGCATTTCAAATGGTTAACAGTTTTTATAACGTGAGAAACTTAATTCACGGCTAATGAAACCGCTAGTTGACTTTGGTTAAGAACTCATTCAAAATTAAAAGTGTTAATTAAGTTTCGAAAAAAAGTTCCTTTTTGTTTTGAAATTCGAAAAAACTGAACAATGCCTCGTCTTTGTTAATTAAAGATGTTAACTAGCACGTTAATTCAAACAGCATTAATTTTATATAAAATTATAAATGCATGCTTAGATAAAACAAAGAGGGTTGACAACAGCCACGTAGCCACAAATTGTAGCTTATGTGATCAGCTTGTATGATATCAATTAGAATAAGATTTATAAACATTAATGTAGGGAGGATCCCGAATTAACAACAGCGACGCAAATTGATTCAAGCCGAGCAAACAACAAAAACGTACGGTCAAAAACCTCCTAGCGCAGTAATAAATCATACAGACACACATATTCGAACAAAAAGTTTATTAACTTTATTCCATCGGTAGCTGCTCAGCTGTTGGCTGATATTTTAAGCCGGGCTAAGCCGCGCGTATCGAATGGCTATGACGAATCGATCACAACACCGATAGAACAAGAGGGTTACTCTATACTGCCGAAAAACGAACGAACGAGAGCTGTCGTGCAATCGGCACGTTTAATCCAACGAGATAGAGTTGTGGCTCGTGCAGCAGCGCTCTGAAACTTAGTTTATCGTGTAAGAGAGTAACCCATCAAGTACATCCGATCATACATGCGAGTGTCTGCACGATAATGATCACGAACTCGATGACTCATCTATTTAGACGAATAAAAATGTTTATTGAGATTCGCGACTTACTAACTTATAATATTTCGGGACACCTCTGATTCGGGCAGTTTGGGAGGACTTAAAAAGCGACCATTGGTCTTGAATTGGTTGCATTCAACAAAGAGTATATAAGTACTATCAGACAGAGGGTTCGGCACAGAATACTACATAATACTCTGGGGTTCGGTAAGTTTTTGGCATAGCAAATACATAAGTAGCATATTCATAGTGCTTTCAGAACTGAACTGATACCAAACTAGCTACCTTCTTCATCTACCTGAATCTATGTACATGTATAGGTTGAGTTATGGTAACAAGAGACGCAGCGCAACAAATCACTTCATTTCGGAATGCGAAATGGCACCGCCGCAGCACTAACATTCATTACAACTATTAGAACTTACCAAGACAGTTATCATCAGAAGATAATTTCAAATACGCAAGCTCTTGAGTGAAGTCAGACTAATCCATCTCCCTTAACTCGGATTAGCCTGACAGTCCTCAACATTCTTGAGTGCTAGAGCACCGTATAGGAACGCGTGCTTAAGCATAACCCACGTTTCTAGGTCACCATGCCAAGACCTAATTAGTCGTCAGAGGCTCCAGGGCAGGTCTAAAGTGGACGACTAAAAAAACTAGACGAAGTGGACTCACTTTCGACGAGTCGCAAAAAATGGGGTAACTGGGACGCATGGTCTACCGTCACGATGAGACGAAATATTTTCGTGATCATGATTGCAGTGATGCCCGTTTTTGGCCACGGAATTTAGAAAACGGTTTATGCGTTGTTTACTCTGAGTTTTGTTCTTCTGGTTGGTGTGTTTTTACAATGATTTTTATTAATGTTGGCAAGAAGACACAAAATGCGAAAGTATGCTATATATTTTTCGGGTAAAGACTTCATTATTTCTACTTACCAAGTGAAGATCAGCGGCTGACACCAATGGCTTCACCTGAAACGAAGATCATTTTATTTATTCACATACCTCTGTAGCCGTCAAATATACACAATACTAATATACGAGCAATGAAAAAGTTTCAGTGACAGAGCACCCAATTACTCCAGAACGAAATACAAAGTTGGTAATATCCTGATGCGCTGTTAAATGTACCTACTTTCATATGGCAGACAGCGTCATAAGCTATTTTTTCAGTTTAGGAGTAATTTAGCGCTAAGTCATTGTAACTTTTTCATTGCTCGTGAGTGCAACATAATAATAATAATATCGTAAGTATCGTCACAGTGACCCGCAGTGGCGGACGCCGCAACTATGCACAATGGTGCGCTGGAAACGGGAGCAACGGAGCAACCCCGTACCCTGATTCTGTGACAGTTTGCGCCTAGTGTATCCACTTGTAGTGGGTGCATGCAGTGTCTTCTTTCCCTTACGTAATATGGTTTACTGGAAGAAATCCAATATTTAGTACCTACTTCCCAATACGTAGTATCTAGAATGTAGAAGTTAATATCGTTTTCGCCAGATTACATTGGATTGGGAGGTAAGGTTGTAATAATTGGAATTAGAATGAAACGTAACAGTTTTCGAAAAAAAAAATATTGTTAATCGGTAGATTTTTTAATCAATTGGCGGCGCTAGTTGGCCTTATACTTCCCCTTAAGCTAGCCTTTTTCGTTTAGGAGTGATTTGGTGCCATACACCGGAACTTTTTTATCACTCGCGAGTGTATGTAGAACTTATGTATGTTATTTAAATCTTATGTAGCATCTCTAATTTGCGCGAGTATCCTGTGCCGCGTTCCATTTCGCAGTGAGGCCGTCACGGCGACGGTTGCCGGAAATACGCGCGGTTCCCGCTTCCGTCGACATAACTCGTTTGGAAATGGAATTTCGCTTTTTTGAAAATGGAAAAGCGCCTTTTACTGGACTGGAAACTTGATAGTGGAAATTGCAACGTTTTTATTAAGCTTCTACCTACTGGTTTTCCAGCTGTGTTTTTTTATGTCTCCTGTATCAAATATAGTAGTAGTATAGTATAATCCTCTTATTCATAAAAAGTTATTGGATGTTTTAGTTATTGAAGTGTTTTGTCAGTGACAATTTTGTTAGATTCAATATTAACAGATGAATTCTTCTTTGGCAGGTCTATTAGTTAGCTGGTATACAGTGGGCTCCTAGTGTACAGTTGGCTGCAAAGAAACCTGACCCCCTGTCAGTAGAAATGTCACTGTAAGAGATAGAAATGTGCTTTATTTCACATCAAATTGATTATCATAATATTACAGTACCGCCATTTCACAAAGGCTCTGTCACTAAGGAGAATAAATTACAAAAGAAATTCTTTAACAGTAGCTAGATACTTGGGTATAGTCTGAAGTTTATGTAAAGGTAAGATTATTATCATTATTATTTATGTAAGATGTGTATATTACAGATTAGAATAGATATTCTTTATTTGTACAAAAAAACATGGACAAAAGTTACAAAAAATATATGTATATTTATATAATGACCTTTGCCCAGCAGTGGGACACTAGAGGTTGAGGAAAATGTTGTAGTTAATGTTATGTACGAAGGTAAACTTAAAATCTATCAGCTAAACAATACATTTGATAGGAGCAGGAACCCACATAATAAATATCATACTATTACCTTACCAGTGACCAGAAAGAATTTCAGTTTGTAATTGTGCAATAAGGTTATTTTACAAATTTTCATTAATATAAGTACTTTATTTGTAAAATACACAACATCTTTTGATAGATTATATTCTGATACATAAATTAATGAACTTCTATGTTAATTAGGACACCTACATTGATGTTACCAACAGAACTTACTAAAAACATTTAAGTCTTAATGTTCTACCTTACAATTATAAACACTAGATACCTACTGGAGCTATGCACAATTCAATTGACACAGTTCAATGGAACTTGCTAGAAATGCAAAATAAGCTGAGTAAGGGTTACAGTACAAAGTCACAGTGCCAATGTTCAATTGACGTATTAAGTTCGCGATTTCCACATTTAGAAGTCAACAGCAATGAACCCTCATTACGGGCAACCAGCCAGCGACACCGAAGAGTAATTGACTCTGATTGATACCGAGTCAATCGAAAGATATCAAACCAGAACCGGTCGAAACGACGCCATAAAAAACAACGTTTTAATACTACTTTACGAAAGTTCTAAAGCTAAATGCATGCATGGTACGAAGCCTGAGCAGGTTCCTCGTGTTTATATTAACCATGTAAACATTTAATCATAACAAATACCAGAAAATATGAGACAAAAGTTACGACAACAGATTGGTAAGAAAATTAAAGAATACAAGCGGTATAATGAATGGTATACTAAGAAAAAACTTACCCAGACGGTGTGTTAACTTTTAAAGGTGCACTTATTCAGTTTATGGACAAAAATCACAGCTAAATACACGAAAACAACAAAAACTTTAATATTGATGACTTCTTGACACCCTTTTGATCATAGACTAGATAGATCGACAGTAGATCACAGAGTAGTCTGTCAAACCTTAGTAGTAGGTCTGTGGGTCTAACGTCGTGTCAGCTGCCCATTCATTGGGCCAGTAAAATGGGTAGTTATTTAATACATTTATGATAACGCTGGCAACACTAATTTGACATTTATTTTTTTTATTGTTAAAAAGTTCGTCACAGTGAGTGGATGTTGTTCAATTTGTTAGAAATATTTATTTTAAACTAAAACAAATTATACTAATTCACCACCTAATGGAGCGTAAATAGTGTAAAGTTCCTGTTTTATAGAAACTAAACCAGTGCTACATTGACCATAGGACAGTGTGTGTAAACAATACAGCAAAATGAGTATGCCAACGAAAGAGTTAAACTCTGACCCCTGTTTATCGAACGCAGCCACAAGTCTTGGACTCGATAGTCCGTCGTTTCGTAACCCTATACCGTCGACGTCCACTGCGAACCTGCCGCTGGCGCCCCCGCCCCCGCCACCGAGACTTGACAGCATGAGCTTGCAGCCCAGTTATGGGCTAAATTCAGGATACGGATATGGAGGGATGGGTGGACTGGGTGGATCCTATGGCATGGGTGGCTACGGCATGAGCAGTGGCTATGGCATGGGAGGTATGGGCGGATATGGCATGGGCGGTATGGGGGGCTATGGAATGAGTGGTATGGGTGGTATGTATGGAGGCTACAACCGAATGGGGGCTGGACCGATGTATGGTGACGCTGAAAATAGGTAAATTATTGTTTTAATATCAACGAACATAGTACATCATAGATAATTTACATTTGAACTTGTTTATCTGCAAAATGTTAATCCTAGATAAGAAAAGTGATAGTGTTTATCAGTGTTTTCTTATTTATACTTACAATGTACACATGTATCTGCTATAGGCTTATTTCCGCCGTATACTGCATCATCAACATCAGCCCATAATCATCTGACAATCATAATCATCACTGCTGGATATCACTCTTGTTACCATGTCTATCTACTATAGAAACAAGAGTATCTATTCTTGGTTCAACCAAGTGCCTAACATCCAGGCTTGCTGCTACAGTTTTCACAGAAGCTGGCCTGGCTAGAATGCAATCCAGGGGATATCATTTTGTACTATATAAAAAAGTTCTACTCGTGAAAGCCATATACAGAGCTTATCTTCCTTCCGGAATAAAATAACCCTCACCTAATTGTGGACTAAAGATTATACTGTACACTTTTCAGATTTATACAAATGGCAGAAGAAAGTTCTAGACCAGCCTTTGAGTCAATACAAAGTGTGGTTTATGCTGTTGGAAGTGTGGCAATGATGCTAGAGAATACTTTCTTTGCTCTAAGCAGCTCTTTTAGGGCTATATTAGGTAAGTTTTTCAATTATTAACCTTTGTACCGGTTGAATCCCATGAAATCAAACACAATAAAAATCTATGTGTGTTATATTACAACTTCAGGATGCAAAAGATTAAGCTGAAAACAAAGATGGAAAGCACTTTCATAAGTTTCAGTGTTTGAAAAAGAAATTACAAAGAACTGGGTTCAATGAATATATTTTTAATGAGATTATGAGCTATAAATAAACTGTTTACACTATAATTATGTACAGTGGGAAACAATTTAAAGTACCTCATTAAGTATATTCAATGCCTATTGTCTTAGCTAGTGTTTGTTGGCATTCATAAGCAAATAGGTATTTTGCTTAGCCTTTGTAAATACTTTACCATTGTGATGGCAGTTTCTGAAGTTAAATTTATTTTTGTGTCTCATGCCTTTTACACATAATTTGAACACAATAACAAATATCCAAATTACTAAAAAATATTTGTATAAACCACAACACCACATAATGCATTTGCTGAGTTAAAAAAAAAAACTCAACCATACATCATTTTTTACAGGTGTAGCAGAGAACTTTGGAAGACTGCGGTCAATGTTTGCCCAGGTCTGGTCCACATTTGCGGTGTTCAGATCCATCAACTGGCTGATCAGGAAGCTACTCGTGCTGCTTGGCATCAGAACAGAAGCCGAGTTTAAGGTTGGCTATAGGATCTTCTCTAAAATCCCTTATAATCAGACACAAATGAAATCTTCGACTTCGGGACGCAAGAGGTTAATTTAGGTACATAAGATTTTTCTGGTTATTAGTATAGTCAATATAGCAACCAAAAATACAGTTGCCCATCCTACAGATTATCATGCATCCACAAACAAACAAGACAAAGTAAACATTAGGTTGCCTGGAAGAGATTGCTTTTAGCGGTAAGGCCACCTATTGTGCTTTTTCTTGTAACGTAATTTAAGTTGTGTGTTTTTCCTCAAAGTTGTATTGTAGGTATTTTAAACATCATACAAACCTCAGAACAATAACTCCCAACTTCCCCTCCAGGCGTGGGCGGAAGCCGTGGCAGCCACACAGGCCGGCTCAGCCACGCCGGAGCAGCGCGCGCGCGGGTCCAGCTGGCCCATCCTACTGTTCTTCGGAGTCATCACCGCCGCGCCCTACATCGTGTTGCGGATGATGCGCGGCCTGAGCTCGACGCTGCAGGAGCGATGTGAGTGCTTGTTCTGAGAACCTGTGGGAATGTTTTAGGTGGCGACTGATTGATATTGAATTTTCGCTCGCTGTTATCATGTTACAAGTCAAATGTTAAGCATGTTATTACAGCGAGTCAGCAGCTATACAAACAATACATTCAAATATTCAAGCTTAGGAAATATTTTATGGTAGTTGCCACCTTCTTAAAAATATCCTGAACCTAAAGCAGAGCCGATAGCCGACAGCCACGCCATAAGCTGGCAGGCGGCGACATATGGACTCCGCTGGGCTGTTATAGCCATAAAATGATCTTTGAATCAGCTCCTTCCAAAATATGCATACCTTTATCCTTATTAAACCACTGTCCATTGTTCCAGTAAATGACCCCAAAACCTGGCAGAGCCCTCTGAAGGCAGTCGCCCAATTCGACTACCAAGCGGCTTCCCCCCAAGAGATCAGCTTCTCAACCAACCAGGTCATCCACCTGGCTTCCCAGAACCTCCAGGGTAACCTCTGGAACTCTGGCTGGCTGATGGGGTCTACTGACAGACAAACAGCTGGACTCGTCCCGGTCAACTACATCAAAGTCATCAGGCCCAGTGTTGAGAGTGTCAGTATTGAAGCGCCTAAAGAGGAGGCACCACCAATGGAGGACTTGGAGAAATATTACAAGGATGAGTTATAGGTTGGGGTGACGGTGCTGTGTGTCTTGTAGTCATGGTGAAAATGAGTATAAATTGATAGTAGATAGTTATTTAGTCACAATGATTATCTCCAATGTATAAGATATTTTATTGCTTGTGGATCAATCACAACAAAATAGAGTCCATATTAATTATGATTAGAGGTTTTCTGGGCCTGAAATATGGTTTTAGTCATAAATTCCATTACTGTGTTATGATAACGAATTAAACTTAACTTGTAACTTAAAATTAAGTTGAAAAATAACTTTTAAATCTATGCTCTCCTTTTAGATATAATGTGATTGGTTAGGGTATCTAATTTGTATTATTTAGGCATCCAGTAATTTACAATTATTTGTGTATGATTGGTAAACTTAATTGCAATCATTGATACGTGATCATTTATAAGCTACAGTTGACAAATATCAATTTATATTTCAGTAAAAAATGAGATTAATTAAACCCATTTCATTCATGCTTCCGCCTCTAGGATATCAGGAATGAGCAAATCGTATGTTAACTGTTTATTATTATGGTAGGAAATATTGTGCCAAGCTGTTGTTTTTGTGGTACATCCTACTCGTTTCTGTTTTGTTGCAAGTTTATTCTGGGACTTACATTAAAATAATGGCATTTATTATTTAGACTAATGTATTTTGATTAGGTACGCTACCATTGTATTAAAATTTTAAATGTTTATAGGTAGTTATGGGATGGACTGATTGTAAATAGAATGGAGTTATTATTTAAGCTTTTGCTAATAAATGTAAAAATATATAAGCGCTTGTTTGCTTGCGAAAACTTTCTAATTTGTCTATTTCTCTCGAGACAAGTACATTAGGTACCTACTTATATTCCTAGGGAAATCCAAATTCTATAATAATTATTTTACCTACTTGTAAACTTCCATCTATAATAAGAGCAAGATAGAATGAGAGCGTCCGCACATAACAGCGGCCGCGGCACAGGTCTGTTATGGTCGTCGATTTCGATTTTAGATTTAGCGCCGTATATTAAACGTCGATAACGAACCTGTTAAGCGGCAGCAGATTGTTTATCTATCCACATGGATACTATTTCAACTTCATGACCTTTGTTCCTGAGCACATAAATGAAAGAGGTAAATAATTTTTTTAGTGTTTTATTGTAAAGTTATGTCTAATTTACAAGTAGGGTTCCGGGAACTCGAAGGTGACTTCACGCCCCGTCAGCTTCTTGTAGACAGACTGGAAGGTGTCCACCTGCAGGCAAAAGAGAGCATCTGTCAGTATTGCAGACAAAACAAAATGAAAATCGGTTCAGCCGTTTCGGAGCTACGCTAAAGATACAGATTACGCAGACACGTTAAACTTATAACACCTCTCTATTTCTGACAGTGGCTAAAAAACCAATTTCAATGAATGTTGGAGATAAGTTACAGTTACACTTCATATCAGTATTATTATCTTCATCTGGTAGATTTATTTATTTATTATTATTTATTATTTATTATTACAAAATACTTACACCACTATTACAGAACTATTCTAATGCAGTAGTGCAGTGAAACAAACAACTATAAACTATAAAAAACTTAACTAATTACATAATACAGCCAATGTTACTTGATCTCTGCTTGAAAGCTATAGATGGCTATAGTGATATTTCTTTCAGCATTCAACAAAAGGTTTTACAAGACAAAGGTTTTTAAGAGACAAGATTACATTTTGAACATTGGTTGATATCACCCAAGTTGATTTTTGAATTATTTTGAAATGGTTCCTAATACAGTACAATCCAAATATAACATACATTAATTATTTATCAAGCTGTGTTAAAATGTAAGGTCTTCAACCTTAGCTATACAGTTACTTATTTATAAGTTCGTCCTCATTTCATTTCAGTGGGATTTTTGAGTTACCACATTATTGATATTTTCCATTCATCATTTTATATTTTTCATTTATGAAGAAGGGTAACCAATAATTTTAACAAAATTGTAGAGCCCCTATCCATTACACCCCCACAGTGGAGAATGCAACAAGGAACTTAGTGTAGGACACCCTCTGGCTGAGACTGGTAAGGATTGGATGCAGAAAGCTATAGACCGCATCAGTGCTTTGGCAAAGCCCTACGTCCACCAGTGGACTGCTATAGGCTGTTGATGATGATGACATCATCACAACCCAAGATCAGAGTAGATAACGCAAACCCATACTAGACTGATGATGACCACCCTGCACAACCCAAGATTAGTGTACATAAAGAGAACTCCCTCATACCTTGTGTTCAATGGTGGTCTGCTGGTTCTTGTCCAGGTGCACCTTGATGAGCTGGGAGCCGTCCAGCTTGATCCGGATGCGCTTGCCGACGATCTCCGCGGGGAACACCAGGTCCTCCAGGATCGCGTCGTACACTGACGTCAGGGTCCTGGAATATGATGTTTGTTAATCAATATGGTATACAGAACAGCAGTTGGTCCGATATACGGTACGGTACCGATTCACATCATGCAAGGTGTTAGAAAACAAAAGCAATTTAACATCCTAGTTATACATATTCAAGTTGTTTATGGAATGAACTTTCTT
Source organism: Plutella xylostella (assembly GCF_932276165.1). NCBI lineage: Eukaryota > Metazoa > Arthropoda > Insecta > Lepidoptera > Plutellidae > Plutella > Plutella xylostella. Next base: position 5,109,672 of record NC_064000.1, on the reverse strand, counting down.
AGGACTTAGGGCAATCATAGGGTAGAAGATCTGCCTTTTATGTCAGTGTTATGGTAAATTAATTTATACAGGCTAAAATGAATATTTTTTAGGGGCAGGCTGTTATAATATGTGTAATTTTGCACTTGATGCAGAAATTAATATTACAAAAATGTTTTGTGAGTAGAAATAGAGCTATTAATGCAAATATATGTCAAAGATAAAATTCTAATGTAGGCTTAAAGCTAGCTAAAGCTGAACTGCGTCATCTTTCAGTTTCATACTATTTTTGGACCAGCGCTTCAAAATATCCATAGAAAACTCTCAGCACTGGTAATAAGCAATCTGATAAGTTATAAAGGACATAGGGCTAAATTAACTACTACTATTAGCAAACCAACCTTGATCGTGGCCTCTTCTGTTTGTTGGCGACACGGGTCTTGTGGCTGGGCTTGGGCAGGATCTTGCGGTCACCGATGAAGACAACGTGTTTGCCAGAGAATTTCTTCTCGAGTTCACGGACAAGTCTGATCTGGATCTTTTGGAAAGCCTTCAGCTTGGGCATGGGCACGTAGATGATGATTGACTGGAATAATATAACAGATGGTTCAATTAATGTTTATAATACCATTCTTATGCTAAATGGTGGCGAATAGTCTCATTTAAGTAGATAAATCATCAAAGTCCTTAAAGTATTCCTAGATAAAAAGTGTAAAATATCTCTCACATAATACAATACATACTACTGATAATATTTCGAGTTTCATGGATCCTCCTGCTATAGGCTATGCAGTATTACACACAACTCCACTAACAACACACTATGTACCTCAGCTAGAGAGCAATCACAATAGAGGACTAAATTTCATACATATAAAGATCTGAGTGGAAAAATTATAGATAATTTTACTAAATACACTCATTTTTATCATCACAATAAATACTCAATTGTTTATTGCGGCACACTCAATAATTATGGCTTGTGCTTGCGAATCTTGTGATAGACAAGGATGACAGGAGCTACACCTACAATATCAAGAGAAGAATAAGAAGATTAAAAATACCTAAGAGTTTGTCAAGTAGTGGCTTATGTAGAATTATGGTTTGTTAATTTGCTCTTCTTTATAAGTAGCCACTTTTAAGTTTCTAATTTCCTGGTGCATTTTCGAAGACATCCAGGATTTAGAAGTCAGCAAAGCACATCAACAATGTAGTTTGAGGTTAACTACTGAAACTTTGAATATTTTGGTTTGGGGCCAATAAAACTCCTTTAAAGTACAACTTCTTTTAACAAGAGATATTATCAGTCCTTTGTAGCATCTTATCACTCAAAGATCTTACCTTTTTGTTGTGGAGTTCAACTTCTTTAGCCTTGGTAATGTATAACTCCCTAAGTTGCGCCTTCAGGTCAGAGTTGGTCTCCAACTCGACCAGGGCCTGCGAGATCGAGGTCTCGAAGCCATCGGGCTCGGCGGCGCTAGCCTTGATGATTTTCGAACTCATCTGAAAATAATAACCACAACTTCAAACATATGACACTTCACCTTTGAGGTTAGGATTCGAAAACACTTTTACACTGAAACTTCCTCAAAGATATCACTTGGGGAGACTCCAGGAACACCACTTGGTAGATCACTGATATTAACTCATGTATTTTTACATATCACTAGTGAATACATCCGTTTTGTATACGAAAACATCGTTGAACACTGGGGACTGCGGATATTCCATCAATAAATATCCAAGGAATCATTACCGTCACAAACTTTAAACTGTGAGGAAATTATGTAGCAATAATTAAAATAGTTTTTGGGACGTGTATTTAGTAGATTTTAGGGTTTAATTCATTGAAATCATAAAAATATCACAACGACGGCTACCTTGAGAACAAACCGGGAGAGAAAGAGATAGATAAAAAGTGTGGCCAGATACAAATTATTTTTCCCTAATAAAAATATATTTGTTATTGTTTTTAAAATCTGTTTTTTAATCTCAGATACTAAATTCCCATAAGTGACGTATAGTTCTATTAATGGGACAATCATCTGTTAGTTGATGAACCGTTTTTATCTAACTAGGTATTTAGTACTAGGTTTTTCTGAAATTAAAAAAAACAGACTTTAGGGTAAGCGAAAAAACTAGGTCTATCCAGACTTATTTTTATCCACGCCAAAATTTGTCGAAAACACCTTTAGTGACAACATTTTGTCTCTTTATTGAGAAAACGTGTGCCATTTAAAGTCGTACCTATCTCAGATACTAAATTGACAGATGCAAGTTTAATTTGTTACTTATTAGTTAATATTTCATACTTAACTTGTTGAGATACAATAATTATTAATATAAGTACCAATGCTTCAAAGAAATATTTTCTACGAAGAAAAATACTGGGCCCACGATGCGTGGGCATCGTATCCCACGCCACGTCACGTATGCTCACGCATAACACATTAACTATGAAAGGGACTACATCCTAACTAATATTATAAATGCGAAAGTAACTGTGTCTGTCTGTCTGTCTGTCTGTCTGTCTGTCTGTTACTCTTTCACGACAAAACTACTGAACGGATTTGAATGAAATTTGGTATACATACGGTCTAGACCCTGGGAAAGAACATAGGCTACTTTTTATCCCGGAATTCCCACGGGAAAACTTTTTAAGGCGAAGCGAAGCGCGCGGGGACAGCTAGTGGTAAATAAATAAATTATATCTGAAGAATGAAGCGATGAAATATAATAGTGATAGAACTTCACTCTGTGAGTTCGTTTAATCATCTATTATGTAAGTCTGAACTTCTAAATTTGTATGAAAAAGTAGGACATAATAACACACTCTTGTTCCTCGCACCCGTGTCATATATGGCATTGCGTGGGATAATATGTTAAGTTGGTGGGTAGTTAGTTAGTTAGCATTTTCATACAAATTTCGTAGGTAGTTTAGATGTAGGTATGACATAATGATACTGTTAACTTTTCCCACGCAACGCTATCGGGATAACTCTATGTATCAATAACTGGTAAGTAGTTACTTTCATACTATTTTGACACATTTAGGGACTGTTCCACAATGTCTGGTTAGTGGCTACCTGACGGATAAAATACATGCTGTCACTTTCTGTTATTATTTTTTAGACAGTGACAGCATGTATTTTATCCGACAGGTAGCGACTAACCAGACATTGTGGAACAGGGGCTTAAAGTTACAACCTGTCAAAATCGTATGAAAGTAAGTACCAGTCATCTATAGATAGAGTTATAATTGAAAATAAGCAGTAGTTAAGTACGTTCCTACCTTAAATCGGCCAATCTATAATCTGCATCATGCATTTGAGTTAATGTACGATCAAGTTATTTATTTATGACGGAGACAACGTTTCCATTGGGAAATCTAAGCATGGAGGCGCCGCCGGCGCCGTTGCATCGATAGTTACATGATAGTTACTTCATAATTTACCCAAATAAAGTGCAAATTTTTCATTGTGGCAATATACCGTTCAGAAACAGTAATTTCGAGACTTGTCAGTTTTCTACGAATTTTTTCACCTTTGGACTTTATTACATAAAATGTTTACTTAAAATTTTATTGGGATTTATATTTATTATACTTACGAATGTTTTACATTAAACCTACGTAGGTATTTACAAATAAATTTAAAATTTTCTGAACTTACCATAGACAAAAAATGATCTGCCGTTCTGTTTAGAAACGTGATAGATTTTTGTCCATTCTTTTCGATGAATAAAATGTGATTAATGTTGAATTTTTTAATCGGTACCTTATTTATATAACATATACATACACTATTTAAGTTAACTGTTAACTTGGATTATATGCAAAATTTCGTATCTAGTAAATATTAAAATTTTGATGAATATTATTCTATGATGATCCTGTATATTTTTATTTCTAAACGCACTGACAATCAAAATATTGTTTTTCAAAAATTGGCAAATGAATGTTTTCTTTCTAAAATTACTTCGAACTTAAACAAAAATAAATAAATTCGTTTTGTATTTATATAAATGATATGCTGTTTATTAATTATGCATCAATGAGTTAGCTTCGTTGAGAGATTTTATAAATCAGCGGTGTCGATGTTTAGAATTTAATGATTTTGTAAACAAACAAACCTTGAGTTCGCTCAAAAAATGTAAATTATAAAGGAATTTAACCTTGCCAGTGACGAGCAATTAGTGAAATAGCCATGGGTACGTGTACTAATGGGTAAGTGAATATTTGGTAAAATATATTTTACTTACTAAAATTATAGTTGGTTTTGTCAAACATTTTAGTTTTTTGAGTAGGTACCACAACATACCCATTTCATTGCTTATTTAATTTATACTTACACCTGTAAAATAAATAAGTATGTAGAAAACCATCACAACTCAAACTACAACTATGTGTTGTAAGTATGTGTTTTTAACTCAAAAACACATAAATGTTAACCAGTAGGTACTTTAAAATGATTGCCTTAATTTACTAGAAACATGTTGTTCAGTTCCTAAATTGATAAATATACCAAAGCGTAGAAACATAAGCATAGAAATGATTCAGTTCAGATCTCCATTTAGCTTAACCTCTTGCTTGCCCTCAAAGTTTATAATAATAAGTTTATTCAGAAAAAGCATCCGCATCTGTGCCTGAACTAGGCTAGAAACCTGTGTATCAGGAGTCAGCACTGCCCAAAAAACACAGAATTTTTAAAATGGTATTTTTTTTTTGTGAAACCTCTTCTACTACAAAAAATACATATCATGTATATGTATATGTATGTATATCTGTAAAAGTATCTGTAAGTATCATGTATATGTATATGTAAGTATCTACCATTTACTGCCAAAAGTTATAATTATTTTTGTTTTCTATGAAAGTACAGATATAGATAGAGCAATAACCACACATGAAGCCTATTACAGCCTAAAAGAATTTCTTCAAGACCATGTGTGATAGTCACGTTCCTTGTAGCTGTGTTAAAAGTGTATTAATATTTAATTAGGTATATCTTTGGCATGCATGCATCAATGGGGAGTAACGCGTGTGAATTTGCCGCTAGGGGCGCTGGTGTTGACTGAGGTTAAGTGACATTTTACTTTTCATATAATTTGTTTGGCGGGCTTCGTGATAAATTATATTTTCGTTCATTTCCCTGTTGAAAAGTGATGTCTTTTCGCGAAATTATCGCAAATATGGATTATTTATCGATGAATGTGCACGCTTTGAAAGCTGAATTAAGGAAAAGAGGCGCATAAATAAGCGGTCTCAAAGAGCAGCTAATTCAGAGGTTAGTTTGTTTACTGTTTACAAACTTATTTTTTACGAAATGTATGCTTGTTTGCTTTAGGTAACAGCTATGTTTTTGCTTTTTACAGACACCAAGACTATGACCGTAACAGTAACTTGGTTGTTAACGTAGAGGACAGCATCATACAACAAAATGGTTCAGTGTATACTGTTGAGTGGCCTTAAGAAACTTTGTATAGCAGTGTAAACACTAAAAATGAAACTCCAGATCTAGATATTGTCACCAATGAGTAACTACTTTGGAATTTATGTACAGTGTACGTACGTACATACCATCGCTCTTACGGTGAATGAAAACATCGTGATAAAATCTGCATATCTAGATTTTCGAACCCACCAACCTGCAGAGGACCAGTGTGGTAGGAAATGGTCCAAGCTTAGGAGTTGAGTTTAGACCTTAAGGCGATATGGACAAAGGCTCCATTCGAGTGAGCCAGGTGCAGGTACTGACACCCCCACAAATAATAGAATACTTAGTATACTATACTACCATTATTAAGTTTCAACTAACAACTCAACCAGCATTCATTGTGTGGATTACTAATGTGTTATATTTTTTGTATAGCAGTGTGTTTAAACGGAAAGGATAAATAAAAGTTAAATCAGTGTGTGATTCTTTTATTTTTAGTGTATTTATTAAATGCCTAATCCTTATTTACATTATGTTCTTTCTGAAATTGGTTATAATGATTTTCACAAACACGAGATTATCGGATAATAATTATTTCACAAGCCACTGTTTTAGAACAGTTTTATCACTTGGTAACATATGTCCTCCTTTTCTTTCCCAATATAACGGATCTGAACAACATTGCGGCATAGTAACTCGATATGATGATAGTTATTTTATAATTAATAAGCTTATAAGATTCAAGATTTAAAACTTTATTTGGCGCCAATTTGATAAAGTCGCCTTTGATAAATTTGACAGCTATGGTACCTCTTAACCTCAGTCGACAGTGGCGCCAACTGGTGAGCAAAAAAACGGTAGTCCCCATTGAATTTATCACTGTTTCTTAATTTTAATTTAATTTTATTTTTAATTATAAGACTTTGCAAACCATTCCTTTATTTATCATAAACCAAACCAATGTACCTATATTCAGCAAAATAAATGATTTGATTTGATTTGATGAAATTTAAACATTTTAGTCACTGTTTGCTTAATTTTTCTCTTTGTACAATAATACTGTGTTAGTATGAAACTGTCATGCAGTGTCTTAAAAATCACCACCAATCACTTCTAACCATCCTTGGTATTAAAAGTTCTTTTTTTGTGAATTCCGGGATAAAAAGTAGCCTATGTTCTTTCTCAGGGTCTAGAGTGTCTAGACCATATGTATACCAAATTTCATTCAAATCAGTTCAATAGTTTTGGCGTGAAAGAGTAACAGACAGACACAGTTAGTTTCACATTTATAATATTAGTTAGGATTTATATGAAATGATCATTCAAGTAACCTAACTTCTATGTATAAAGTAGCAACTGCGGCAAAACGCGATTTAAAAAAAGATAAAGCCAATTCATCATTGCGTAAGACAATTCATACTTCAAAACATACAAGCTTACAACCCGATACAAGTGCTGATAAGGTAATCTGCCTGTAATATAGCAATGAGTGTAGTGAGCGATTTGATAAAGATTCAGTGTGCGGTCGAGTTGTTGGCATACAGACGTGTTGTTGGTACCTAGCCGAGAAAAAAAGGTTAGTAACTTTAAAACAAAACTTGAGGCAGGGAGAAGAAGTACTTACTTCCTTAATTCTTTTATTCTAATTTTAATTAAAAGTAGGTTTTTCAAAGGAGTTGGCGGCTGAAATTTAATTAAATTAATTTTGATTTCTAGACGAGAGTTATGAAAGCGATCATGCGCATGAGTCGTAGCGTTCATTTTTGTTTGTTTTATTGAGATCATTGAACCGTCCTATTTGTCCTTTAATGCAATTTAAACCTACTGGTTATTTCGAAACATTGATACAGAAATTACTTACGTTTTTGGTATTGAACTATGTAAGTATTTCGATCTCCTACTCCAAAATATTGTAAGTACAAGGATGAGTACCACCATGGTATACCTACTATGATTTTAAAGATATTTCATAATAATCCATTATCTTCTTTATTTTAAATTGCTAAGCTGCAAAAATGTTGTATTGTATGAAGCTCTCTTCCGCTATCCGACTTCGTATCGTATGCTATCGTATCATTTATTATCATGGCTTCTCCCAAGCAGCTTCACCCTTTTCTTCTTCATCCGTTCTGCATAAGGGGATAACCGTAGTTTGTTCACTCAGTATCTTAGGAGTCACTCTAGATTTTGGAGGCGTGCTACGATAACCCCGACTCTATCCCGCTGTATTCAAAGTAGCGTATCCATGATAACTCTCGACCGTTGGCTTTATGTCAAGGTAGAGTAACCCTTCCTGTACCTAATTTCTGAAGTCTGACTTGGACGTCTTTAGAATGATACAATAGTCTACAATGTGTCCGATAAACACAGATAGGTACTTCGATCCGTTAATCTACATGGATTATGGCATTATTTATGTTTATTACTTACTGTGTAAGTATGTCGCTTCTTGTCTACATAGTGTAAGATATTTTATATCTGATAATGATTATGAATACCATAGACCATAGTAGGTATGTGCACACACAGTGCGGAAATAACTGAAATTCAGAAACCTGACAAATAAATTATTAATAATTTAATAATAAATATCCTTCAGCAGCAGCTGTTTCTATGTATTAGGTAAATAACTACTGTAGGTACGTACATAATCGTGACCTAATGGAGCAAAGTAGGTAGCAAATGTATTGTTTTATGATGACGAATTGTTAGTAGAAACGTTAAACTAAGTACCTTAGGTAGGTAGGTATTGCTTGTAGGTAAACAACATATCTAGGACACACTTACCTATTAGTCTTGATAGGTATGTCCGTTGTTACAGTTAAGTAAGTTAATGTGATTGGCAGTTTAGTTATTATTTTAGTCCCAATGATGTCATTCAAATTTATTATTATTATGCGTCCTAATGCAGCAAAAGCTAACGCTTTCAGACTCTAATTCGATTTATACACCGTGTCATCATCATCATCATCAACTAACATAATAACTTTTCACTGCCTAAGGAGAACCACAACACTGTCCTCGGCCTTCCTAATCCAACCACTACTGCCTAAACGCCCATGAAGGTACTACAAAAAAGAACTTCTTATTCAAGAAAATTAACAACCTCTTTCTAACCCACAGAGTAATGAAGCAAGCGATTCTTCTAACGGGTGGAGCGGGCTACGTAGGCTCCCACACCGTAGCGGCCTTACTCGAAGACCCGGTGAAAAGCGAACAATACGACATAGTAGTCATAGACAATCTAGTCAACGCTTACAGAGCGCCCGGGCAGAAGAAGCCAGAACCTCTGAGGATTATAGAGGAGTTGACTGGCAAGAGTGTGATCTTCTATGATGTTAATATAGCAGATGGCGCGAAGTTGCAGGAGGTTTTTGATAAGGTTGGTTGGGTTTAATATTTTTTGGATCGTTTGTTTTATTTGCGATTTGGTAGTGGGATACCTATTGCCATTGCATGTATGTGAGCAGCCCAATATCCACTTATACTACCCGAAATACTAGTTTTGCTTGCCAGTCTTGCCACGAGTAGCCACGACATTTCTTTTTATGAAGTAGGTAGGTACCTACTATAATAAGGTAGCATTTTTTTATCAATTGTCCAAAGTTTTGGGCACATTGGCCTGTAAGATAAAATAGGCAAATGCCACACATATGTCACTGTTTTTACTATCGAAACAAAACATCCCTTTCTGACTGAGATAAGGATGAACAAAAGTCATCCATTTTGAAATATAGTTATAGCTATGGCTTTTCGTGACAGTAAAAACTTTAGCAATCAAATAATTAATTGTGGTCGTGAAATTGCGTTAGTTTCGCTGATATGTTATCAGCAATAACTAAGTAGCAGAGATATTGAGTATTTTAACTTTGGGCTGCCTTTTAAAGACGTTCTATTCTATTCTCTGTGGGGGTGTAAGTACCTGGCTCGCTCGAATGGAACCTTTGTGCATATCCCCTAGGTCTAAATTGCCTTCCAAAGCTTAGACCATTTCCCACCACGCTGGTCCAGTGCGGGTTGGTGGGTTCACATATCTAGATTGATGTGCTAAACCATATCGCCGTTTTTGGAATAAGTACAATGCACTTAGGATACACATCTAGAATCTAGATGTGCAGGTTTCCCCACGATGTTTTCCTTCACCGTAAGAGCGATGGTATACATTGTACTTAAATTCAAAGAACTCATTGGTAGGTACATGTCAGCGCCGGGATTCGAACCCGCATCTCTGGCGTGAGAAGCGGGCGCTTACCGACTGAGCTACCATCGCCCTTTAAAGACGTTTGGGAGCTACACTTCAACTCTTAATTTTTTGGAGTTTATATAAACATTTTGAATAAAACTCTTATCATGCAGACTATTACGTATTTTGTGTTTATGAAGTAATGTACACTCTCGAGCAATGACAAAGTTCCATCACCAAATTAGGGTATCTAACTGTACCGGTAACCTGATTATGCGAAAGCGATCACTCACGCTCACGGAGCACTTCCCGGATTTTTAAATCTCATCCATCCCATCAGGTTACCGGTACAGGTAGATACAGGGAACCCAATTCTCTATGTAAGCAAACCCTTCCTAAACGAAAAAAAAAAATAGCTGTCTGCAATATTGAAGTACTTTTAACAGCGTATCAAAATATTACTTACCAACTAAAAACGTTAATATTTTCATCAAATTCTAAATTAAATGTTTTCCAACATTGGTCACTTCTCTTGAACTTTTTCCTTGCTCGTGAGTATACAATAACCTGTATGTTTCCAGCACAGCGTGCACTGCGTGATCCACTTCGCGGCGTTGAAGGCGGTGGGCGAGTCGGTGGAGAAGCCGCTGGAGTACTACCAGAACAACATCACTGGGACTTGCACGCTGCTTGATGTGAGTATTATCATTTTCATCAGTCTATACTTACTCATCGAAGTAGAAACAAAACCGGCCAAGTGCGAGTCGGGCTCGCGCACAAAGGGTTCCGTAGCAAATAACTTAACCAAAATTACAGTTAAATCAACCTATCTCAAAAACTATAAGAGATACTTTGATCAAACCAAAAATCGTTGAAAGAGTTAATTAGCATGCATCACCTCTATTTTTTTTAGAATTTTATACCCCGTAGTTATAAAAATAGAGGGGGGGGGGACATACTTTTTACGACTTTGAGAGCTGATATCTCAAAAACCGTTCACTTTAAGAAAAATGTTTTTTAGAAAACTTTATATCATTTTAAAAGACCTTTCCATTGATACCCCACACGGGTATGTACATCGAAAAAAAAAATTTCATCCCTCAGTTACATGTATGGGGGGCCCCACCCCCAATTCTTTTTTTTACTATTTAGTGTCATATTTTTGTAGCGGTTCATACAACACATATTCCCATCAAATTTCATCACTGTAGTACTTATAGTTTCCGAGTAAATCGGCTGTGACAGACGGACAGACGGACAGACGGACAGACGGACATGACGAAACTATAAGGGTTCCGTTTTTGCCATTTTGGCTACGGAACCCTAAAAAAGGCGGAAGGAATATCGCTAACTAAAAACAGAGGCACCCTACCCACACACCCTCATGTCGCCGCTTCATTGCGGTGCCTCAGTGTTTTAGTAAGCGAGATTCCTTCCGCCTTTTTTTCTACTTCCATGACTGATGTTTATATTTTGCCTCTGTCCTCAGCGCACTAATGGCGTCTGCCGAACATAAGCATCTCCCTAGCGCAGCACTCTGTCCATGGAATTCCTCTTTCAGCCTTCACCACAGATATAATGTTTGAAATAACGGCAGCGGACAGATTTTACCGCAATGGCGTCAAAAACCAAAATTATAGGGATCGCTCCCTTTTGCAAGATAATACTATCTTACTTATAGCTATTTTATTCACGAATTTTAAAAATCCATGGAACAAAAAATAGTTCCTTTAGTTTTCCGCTCAGTAACCCTTTTTTAACACCAAATACAGTAAGTAGTACAGTAAACTTCTAACCTAACACCCACAGACGATGCGCAAAAACAACGTCTACAACCTGATCTTCAGTTCCTCCTGTACCGTCTACGGAGACCCGGAGCGCCTTCCACTGGACGAGTCTCACGCGACCGGCCGCGGCCTGTCCAGCCCCTATGCACGCACCAAACACTACTGCGAGACTATTTGTGAGGACCTGGCTGTTAGCGATAAGGTGGGAAGAAGATAAAAGACGAAGAAATGGCGGTTATGTTTAATTTTTGAACGAATGATAAAAGAGCGGCGGAATCTGTCAAAACCACGCGACGCTATTGGTCCATTGCGGTCACGCGCTCTTATCATTAGTTGAGAAATAGAAGATGGCCGCCATTTTGCTCTCCGTTCAGATTAAAGCAGTATAAGCAGGAAATTTGAGCAGCTCAACAAACGAGTGCATGGTATGAGAATCTAGTGATATGAGAAGCATTATACTCACATAATGTACGGAGACCCGAGCGCCTTCCCCTAGACGAGTCTCACGCCACCGGCCGCGGCCTGTCCAGCCCCTACGCACGCACCAAGCACTACTGCGAGACTATCTGTGAGGACCTGGCTGTTAGCGATAAGGTGAGAGGAAGAAAAAAGAAGAAAAGAAGCGGTTTTGTTCTATTTTTGAACGAATGATAAAACAGCGGCGGAATATGTCAAAACCGCGCGACGCTATTGGTCCATTGCGGCGACGCGCTCTTTTCATTCGTTCGAAAATGGAAGACAGCCGCCATTTTGTTCTTCTTTTGTTTTTTTGTAGCTCCGTTCAGAATAAAGCAGTAAACGGAAAATTTAGTCAGCTCAACGAATGAGTGCATGGTATGAGAATCTAGTGACATGAGAAGCATAGACAATAGCTAGTGTACGGAGACCCGGAGCGGCTTCCACTGGACGAGTCTCACGCGACCGGCCGCGGCCTGTCCAGCCCCTACGCACGCACCAAGCACTACTGAGAGACTATCTGTGAAGACCTGGCTGTTAGCGATAAGGTGAGAAAAGAAAAAATAAAAACTAAAGGCAGCTGTGTTCCATTTTTGAACGAAAGGAAACACAGAGCGGCTGTATCGGTCAAAACCGCGCGCTATTCGTCTATTGCAGTGACGCGCTGTTTTCATTCGTTCAAAAATGGAGGAAAGCCGCCATTTTGTTCTTCTTTAATAAATTACCGCTCCGTTCAGAATAAAGCAGTACCTAAGCGGAAAATTTAGACAGCTCGACGAATGAGTGCATGGTATTAGAATCTAGTGACATGAGGAGCATAACTAGTGTATGGAGACCCGGAGCGCCTTCCACTAGACGAGTCGCACGCGACCGGCCGCGGCCTGTCCAGCCCCTACGCACGCACCAAGCACTACTGCGAGACCATTTGTGAGGACCTCGCTGTTAGCGATAAGGTGAGAGGAAGAAAAACAAAAAGCGGTTTTGTTCCAATTTTGAACGAATGGAAACACAGCGGCAGTAAACGCGCTCTTTTTATTCGTTCAGAAATGAAAGATGGCCGCCATTTTGTTCTTATTTAATAAATTACAGCTCTGATCAGATTTGAAGATGTTATCATAGCAGGTGAGTGCCTATTATGACAATTTCGAATTTTGTGACATCAGAAGCATAGCTAGTGTATGGAGACCCGGAACGCCTGTCACTGGACAAGGTTTAGGAATTAGTATTTTTTCAAAACGTTAAGAATTTTAGTTAATTAATTTTATTCTGTGTTATAATTTCAGAAGTGGAGTGTAATATCGCTGCGCTACTTCAACCCGGTGGGCGCGCACGAGAGCGGCCGCATCGGCGAGGACCCCGCCGGGATCCCCAACAACCTCATGCCGTATATTGCCCAGGTAAGTTGTTATTAACTAGCTGTCCCCGCGATCTTCGCTTCGCCTTAAAAAGTTTTCCCATGGGAATTCCGGAATGAAAAGTAGCTTATGTGTTAATCCAGGGTGTCAGCTAACTCCATATACCAAATTTCATTAAAATCGGATTAACCGTTTTGACGTGAAGAAGTAGCAAACGTACACACACACACACATATACTCACAAACTGTCACCTTTATAATATTAGTTAGTAGGATTAATAACTTTGAAATTATGAAATGAATACCAGTTTTTTATTGGTTATGTTTTTTAATTTGATGTTTTCTAAACCAAATTTATTTACTTTGGTATCACCTCTACCTTTACAAATAAAACTCCTCTGAGATAGCATTGTCACTCAGGGTCGGGTGTCTTTGCCCCACACTGGACGACTATACTTTATCCCTGGATTAAACTTTGTAAAATAATTAAGTATAGCATGAGCCCTGTGCTGTGTCGTTTGACAGATCCTTATGCCAGGTAAATAAAGTATGATTGGAAAAAAATGTCTATGATCTAATACAAAAATTATATCCAGCTGTAACAGTTACAAGACCTACATATACTTTAATCAACACAACTTCCCCTCGCCAGGTAGCAGTAGGCCGTCTCCCCTCCCTCAATGTCTTCGGCGGCGACTACCCCACGCCGGACGGGTCCGGAGTACGAGACTACATCCACGTGGCGGACCTGGCCGCGGGGCACGCGCGCGCGCTGGCGCTGCTGCCGCGCCCCGGCTTCACCGCGGTTAATTTAGGTATGATATACAGGGTGTTAAGTGGTATAGAAGCGTAAAGAGTGTATCCTGACATGTACCAATGAGTTCTTTGAATTTAAGTACCTACAATGTATACCATCACTCTTACGGTGAAGGTAAACATCGTGAGGAAACCTGCATATCTAGATTTAGCACATCCAGTGGACCAGCGTGGTGGGAAATGGCCCAAGCTTAGGAAAGCAGTTTAGGCCTTGGGGATATGCATAACGGTTCCATTCAAGAGAGCCAAGTACAGGTACTTACATCCCCACAGAGAATAGAATAGAATATTGGGTCTTGGAAACGTTGTATAGTGGATGGATCAAGTGCTCGTGCCACCTTTGTTCTGTAACTCTGCCGAAACACCGATTATCGATGTGGCAGACACGTGGGTAATTTGACAGGAGCTGTCTAATCTAACAACAGTATTACCAATCGTAAGTAGTTATTGCAAGGTATTAGAGCTCCAGAGAAAACTTTGAAGGATATCAGAAATATTTGCCTATAGACCTACTGCTGAGATGTGCACATTAAAAGAAAATACAAGGTGGATTTTATAGATTGGCAAGTTGCTTGGCGACCCTCCTTGCGGGGTGAAAGACGCGGAGGGGACGAGGTACCCAAGACGACAGCGGGTAGCGGGAGGGGTAGAGTTGAAGGGCAACGCGTGCACTGCATGTCATTGTTACGGCAGTCTCGGCCGCGCAGCCGAGGCGGCCACATGTCTTAATAGTCTGTCATAATTTGAGTGCGACCCACATGAGATCATTGATCCTGAGACCATTAGTCTTAGGATGAGTGTTGAAGCCTTTTTAATATTATCATTATATTATTATTAGGTATCTATAATTCGTCAACAAAATAACGTTAAAAACAACAAATCGTATAATGTCTCAATATAGGGGCTTCTTGTAGAACAGCGTACCGGATCAGTCATGCTACGCGGCTAAAGGTTGGTACTGCGCAGTCAGATACGAAAAAGTAAACAACAAAGACGAAGAGTCCATATGACAGTGCGTCAGTTGTCAGTTCTTGTAACTAGGAAAGCAACCAAAATTTATGTGATTTAATGAAAGTAATTAATGAGCAAAACACAGAGAAAAATTACAAAATTGATGAAATTTTGAAAGAAAATGGTCATATCGTGCTTCGCCTACCCCCATACCACCCGGAATTAAATCCTATTGAACTTGTGTGGCGGTACGTGAAAGGCAAGCTCGCAAGAACGTCGATTGACTCTAACTTAGATAAAGAGATAAAAGACTTAGAGTTGCTTTTCTCTAATTATTCGCCTGAAAAGTGGAGAAATTGTGACGACCATGTCATAAAAAATTAAGACGAATATTATAAATCTGATAGAGTATTTGACGATGTATTGGACAGGTATGTTATTGTTTATTTATAATTTAATGTAAATTAAACACAAAATATTATAGGTGTACACTGAACTAATATGACTGGCGTACTCTAGTACATTATACTTCAAAGTAGGTATAATGTTTTTTGGTTTTTGTCTTAGATTTATAATTGAAGTTAATGAAAACGATGATGAAGATGAGGATGACGACGACGATGAACAAGTTCAAACAGAGAGTGAACATGAAAGTGACATGGAAATTGATTTATAAAATAAAACACTTTTACATAAATAAATTCAAATTGGTAGATATTCTGAAGGTAAACATCCAAATCGATCCATTATCGATTATGGGTGCTTTTGAATTTAAATAATGCATAAACTGCCAAAAAACGGTATTTGTATTAATTATTTGGTAAACAAGCAACAAACTAGGCCAATCAGCTGTTCATAAACTGACAGCTGTCCAGTGTTGCCAGAAATAAAATTGAAATAAAGCTCCCACTACATCGGCGAATGATAAAAACGCTATGTTACGTTCCAATCCACGAATACTACCTATATAATACAAAAAAAATATTGAGTGTGACTTATTCTGAGAATTAAATACAATATGGATAACGTAACAATAAGAAATAAAATACAAAAGTCCAATTCTGATCCTGATATGAATTCTACTATGCACAATGACACATTATGGAACTCAACAATGTTTGACTCGAGCGCACATAGCTTGCCAACAGCCATGATGGATACATCTCAATTAAATGAGCTACAAGAGCAAATGAAAATATTAAAACATAGCCTAGATAGCGCAAATTTGGAAATAGAAAAATTACTATTAGAAAATCATGGTATGAAAAGTCTACTTGAAGAAAAAAATAGAGAAATTGAGGTATTGAAAAAAATTGTCACGATAAATCCAGGGACACCAGCAAAGATACACACTCCAAAAAATTATAACAAAGTAAAATTGAAAACACTACCACATTCTACACCCCGGCGAAGTAGACGGCGGCGACACCTATTGGACGCCTCCAGAGACACACCGATACAGCGTTGCCTACCTAACCAGAGTACATCAATGTCTATAAATGTACATCAAGAAGACGATATGACTACAAGCAAACCAGAACGAACTATGATACCACAGACTTCTCAAGCGATAATGGGCTGCTCGAAACCTACAAATGATAGCGAAATACATACAAAAAAATCAAGAACAGAATCGAATAGCGAACATACTACAATGAACAGTCCAGCGGAAACAAAGCCTAAACGCAAGGTCATAATCCTAGCTGACCAACAGGGTAGACATACACAAGGGATACTACAAAAGCTTCTAGGCCAAGATTTTCTTGTGACTTGCTCACTAAAGCCACAAGCAAAGATAATTGACGTTGTCAATGCTGAAATAGAAGAAATCGCGAAGCTATCTAAAAATGATTTCGTAATATTAATATGTGGGGCAAATGACATAAACCCAAATGAATTTCTTTTTGAACTTAGGACTTGGCTACGTAAGGTTCAGAATACTAATGTTATAATTCCGAAAGTGGCATATAGCCGACATTTAAATGAAGACAAGCTAAATTACGAAGTCAAATTTGTCTTGAATGAATTTCTTAATTCAACGTTTGTGGATGTAAAATTTAGGAACAATACTCAAAGAAGTCCTCTCTTCTTATGTCGATCGATTCTTCGTGATTTATTAAGAATTAACTATAGAATTAAATATGATGAATATGTCGGGGAAGCAAAACAGATCCATGATTGTAGTAAGAGCGAGGACAAGTTTACTCAAACAGATTTTACTTGTAATACTGTTCAGACAGAAATGAATGACAATAATAATGTATCTAATGTTTCTCTCAATGATGTAGCAAATGAAAATTGTATTCGGAAAGACTTTTTTCGTGAATAAGCATGTAAATATCTTTCATCAAAATATTGACGGACTTATTAGTAAAGCAGACTTGTTAACTGTAAATTTAGAGAAGCTAAGTAATAAAGGAACTGTAATTGACATAATAGGAATCACGGAACATAATATGATAGAATCTGATATTTACTCTTTAAATGTAATAAATTACGAATTGGCAACATATTCTGTTAGGAATACACGAAGTGGAGGAGCTGCTATTCTTGTCAGAAATGGTCATAAGTTCAAGGTTATTGATTTAGACGAATGTAATGTTATAAATGCAATAGAATGTTGTGGCATTACCCTCCCTGAACACAACATAAATATAATTTGTGTATACAGAAAAGCAAAATATGACATTAAGACTTATGACATTTTCTTTAAAAATTTAGACAAACTACTAAGGAAACTCTGCTACGGCAAAAGGCAAACTATTATATGTGGAGATTTTAACATAGACCGACTAAAAAGTAATAGATTTTCAAATGACTTTGAAGATCTTTTAATGAGCTACAACTTAAAACTAACTTTCAATACTCCCACACGTATTAGCAGCGGTACTTGCTTGGACAACTTCGCACACAATATTAGGGGATGCAAGAGTGAAGTTGTAGAACTGGCACTCTCGGATCATACTGGACAGATACTGAGGTGCCCTGTCAGAAACTACTCTGTCCTTAATTATTGGTATTCTCAAAAACAAGATTACAATATTGATAACCTGAATAAGTTTAAGGAACACTTATCAAGGCTCAGTTTTAGTGAGATATACAGTAGCAATGACGTCAATGCTGCATTCAATGAGTTTTATGACTTATTTAAAATGTTGTATGATTTGTGTTTTCCGACTATAAGAGTAAAAATATCGAGCCATAGGCGACCACAATGGATCTCAAAGGGCATAAAACTATGCACTAAAAGAAAGAGACAGCTACTATGGCAATATAGACAGTCACCCAGTCAAGAAAACAAACAAATATTTAAAAACTACACTAAAAGACTTAAAAAAATTATTACTATGACTAAAAAATCACAAAATGATTACAATATAAAAACATCAACAAACAAATCTAAAGCTACATGGAAAATAATAAATGATAACACAAAAAATAATAATAATAATAACCATAAAAATTACATTGAACAAATTAAAATTGACGAACACCTTATTACTGATCCACAAGAGATTGCACAAGCCTTCAATGATTTTTACATTGATCAGGTAAATCAACAATGTACTAAGAAAACTAATCAAATTAACCCAGTAGGAATCACTTTTAATCCTAATTCTTTGTTCTTGAATCCTACCACCCCTTATGAAGTGTATTTAATAATAAAGAACTTAAAAAATACTAATAGCACTGGTCATGACAAAATTTGCACGAAGGTATTAAAATATGTAGCAGAAGTCATATCGCCTGTTCTAAGCTACCTTATAAACCTTTCTATCGAGAAGGGGATATTCCCAGAAAAGCTTAAAATTTCTATTATTAAGCCAGTATTTAAGAAGAGTGATCGGAAAAACATGAATTTCTATAGACCAGTTGCGTTAATACCTATACTCTCAAAAGTTTTTGAAAAAGTAATTTATAGGAACCTAAACCAATACTTTGAGAAAAAGAATTTATTTACTGAAGAACAGAAGGGCTTTAGACAAAATATGACAATTGACCTAGCTATATATGATTTTCTGGTAAAAGTAGTAACGAATTTAGATAAGAAAATCCCAGTGCGGCCATGTATATGGATATGACCAAAGCATTCGACTTTGTTGACCACAATATACTAATGAAAAAGCTTTATATGTATGGCATCCGAGGTAATGCACATGAACTCATTAAAAGCTATCTAAACAACAGACAACAACTAACGCAGGTCTCAAAAATATGTCATAAAACTAAAACAGAAATTCATTATTCTTCACAACCTAGAACAGTGCAATATGGTGTACCGCAAGGTAGTGTATTAGGGCCATTACTGTTCCTCATTTATATAAATGATCTGCCTAAATCAGTGTCACATCCTATGGTCCTATTTGCGGATGACAGCACCTTGATTGCTGAATGTCAAAACCCAAACAACTATGAAACTGAAATAAATAACTCTCTACGAACTATCATCGATTGGCTTGAACATAATAATCTTGTTATCAATCTTAGTAAAACACATATTATGACATTTACCAACAATTACAATAAAATACATAAGAAACTTGACATTCAATATAATAATGAAAAAATTAACGAAGTAAATGAAACAAAATTCTTAGGACTAAACATTGACGCTCATTTAACATGGAAGCCACAGATAGAACAAATTTGCAAAAAAGTTAGTCAGTTTTCCTATGCTCTATACATGCTTGCTAAAATAGCCAGTCTATCTGCCCTATTAGCAGTATATCATGCATTTGTGGCCTCTACACTAAGATATGGCATAATATTCTGGGGAAACTCGACTCACAAAGAGATGGCATTTAAAGCGCAGAAACGTTGCATAAGGGCAATATGTAAACTAAAGCAAACAGACAGCTGTGTGCCACACTTTAAAAAATATAATGTGTTGACCCTACCATCACTTTATATCTTTGAAACTGCCGTATTCGTTAGGTCTAATTTAAACCTGTTCAATAGACTTAAAAGTAAAAGAGACACTAAACTGTGTGCTCCGGTCCGCTCAACCACCCTGTTTAGCAAGAGCATATTTGGTATGGCTCCGAAAATATATAATAAGCTACCTAAATGCATTAGAAATATAGATAATACACATTTGTACAAACTAACATTAAGGAAATTACTAATAGGCAAATGCTACTATAGTTTGCAAGAGTTCCTAGACGACAATTTTGACTAGAAATAATATAATATATAATTAATAATATTTGATGATCTTAATTTTATACTGATAGTGACATAATTGTAATTAGATAATAATATTTGCATGCCTGCATGGTAGAATATAGTGATTTATTTTTAATTTATTGACATTTTAATGTAACATCTTATGTAACACCTATATTCATGCAAATAAACAATACTTTACTTTACTTTAAATTTTAATGCTGTCAAACTATAAATTTTAAGCTAAATATGACATTTACGGTAACACTCATAGAATAAAATTTTACTTACGTCAGAAATAGTTACAAGCTATCGCGAGATTAATCCGGGCACACTTTTCTACGTGTGTAGCATGTCGTGCTACCTCGCCCCCGCCACTTCTTTCACCCCGCAAGGAGGGTCGCCAAGTAACTTGCCACATTATAGATTCCATGTCCTTCCGGATTTCCGACAATCCCCTAGTGTCCTGTTAACTCAATATCCTGGATATATTCTTACCACGCAATTTTCTGTCTCCTCAGGAACCGGCAACGGCTACTCAGTCCTGCAAATGATAGCGGCCTTCGAGAAAGCGAGCGGTCGCAAAATCCCATACAAAATCGTCGGCCGTCGCGCCGGCGACATCGCTGCCAACTATGCAGACGTCTCACTCTCGCATAAGCTACTCGGCTGGAGTGCGAAGAAGACGCTAGATGACATGTGCGCAGACACTTGGAGGTGGCAAAGCAATAACCCTAATGGGTTCAAGAAGTCTAGCTAGTTTATGGTCGACGGTTGAAGTTGAATATGGAAGCTTTTGTCTTGTTGCGTAGTTGATAGCTTGCAATTTACATCTTAGATGGCATTGTTATATGTAGAAAGAAAGGTTAAAGGGATAATGAGCTTGAAAATGTTGTTTTTGTTTAAATATAAGGTTTAGCCGAGTTGGCCCTTATTTGCGACTAAAACCTGGGACGACGTAGGTACTACTCGCAAAAACAAACTCATAAAATTATGTTATATGTTATGTTCTTTGATTGCGTCATTCGACAAAGACAAAAGCCTAGAAAGATGGTGGTTTCTTTTCGTATGCCATCGTTAATTTTTTTGAACCAGTTAAACATCTATCTTGTTCTTTTCACATTCGTAGAAAAATATTTATTTACACTTTCTATACTTAAGATTTTAAGTTTTACTACTTGACCAAAATAACTATGTTTTCATCATTAAGTGTTCCTATTTTGTTGCCATGTAATTTATTGACTACTTTTATGTAATAGCTACATAGATATGTAGTAGGTATATTTTAATAAATATTTAAGTTAATATTTTTTACCAAAGCAATATAATATGTTAAAACGACAATACCAAAGGATTATGCCAGTGCTAGCGGAATAAGAAAGCCATATTCGAAATATGTAACTTATTTTATTTATTAATATTATGTTTTAGATTTATATTGACGTAAACATTTTAGTTGCATTTTTTGCGCTGTCTTCTGTTTCATTCCAAATATGATATAAATATGCATTTATTGATAGTATCGATTCCAAAGTTTCTTGTTTTTAAATCCTCGTAGAGGTGCTAAATTTATTATCTAATTTAAGAAATATATTTACATTTATGTTTAATTTAAATAAAATTATACTTACACATGTTATTTTTGACGTGTAATAAACGTGCTATATTTTCTTTGTTATAAGTGTTTCTCTGAGATATTCATTTGCCAAAACATTTAAAAGAAGTAATTTATGAAGCAGTTTACATACACCCATCCTGACGTCCCTCAGCCGGGAGCAGGGACCAAGGGAGACAAGATTTCTCCATCTGAAGGGCTAGCACGGGTCGCAATTAAGACGTGACAAAAGTTATCTGTCGCGCTCGCTCTTTTTTTACATTTTTATTGCCAGAATATTTCTTCCATAATAATTCCTGATGTTCATGTAAATTTATACGCATACAAGCGCCCACTAGTTTTGTTTGAGGAAACCTAAACCCTCAATAGTGACAATGCCACCTGTGTGGTCAGGTTCATTTGGCCCAGACTGTACTATTCCTATAATTTTCTTCTTTCAAGGTATTGAAATAAAACAAAAACATATAAAAGTAATTATTCTTCTGTATTATCTAAAAATTACAAACTTTCATAATTTCAATCATTACGTACTAAGTTCATGGTGTGTCAGCACATGTCACTGTGTTCTAGAATATCAGATTTACAATATACAACATTATCTAGGGTTCAAGTCAAAGCAAAAGGAGAACAAAATGGCAGTAGAGGCTCTAAACAAATAGAAGCCGAACGATAACAAAAATATAAATAAAATTACTTTCTGGAATTTTGTACACACAAGTAGTTATGTATGTTTTTCTATACTTGTGGAGAGAAAATATAAAAAGTGACATACTGAAATACGCTGATTATCAGTTAAATTTAAGAAAAAACATTGGAGAATAAGAAATCTCCGAGGTACCCACATACTAAACTACACAGGGTGCGTTTAAAACAGTTATTACAAAAGATATTGATGAAACTTGTGAACACCCTGAATCACATGATTGTTTCTACGTAATAAGGAAAGAGATTGCACCTATTATTATAGTTTTAAAAATAAAAGAATACTGGTGCCGATTCTGAAGCCACAAAATTAAAATTTTGCACTGACAAAATCTAAAATTCTTTGTTATAAACCGACATTGGTTTGTTTTTGTAAGCCGTTTTTAACAACATGCGGGTTTGATCACGCACGCGGGATTGCCCCGCACGCGTTCATACAAGAATTCATTGTAACGCGTGGAATATGCACGCGAGACGCGGGAAAATAGCGTGCCCTCCCGCGTGCGTGATGAAATCAGCATGCTGTGTTACAGCCAAAATCTCGATTTCCAGGAGCAAAATTTACAGTTTCACACTGCTTTTTAATATTTATGCCTTCAGATTCGCTACCATTGTTCACTTAAAAATATCTTTCAAAGTCATACATTCACAACGGAGAAATAAGTCTTAAAAGTAATAATATCTTGGGATATTTTGTACTACATAAGTAATGCAAAAGTGGTTTGAGATTAAAGATTCAAATATGAATTATGCCACTATAAAAAAATATATAACTTTATAAGACAAGGTCTTACGGAGTGTTATAAGTTTTGGCAGAACAAACAAATGTAAACACTAGTTTATAAAAGTGAAGATATCTAAAAATAACATAAGAGTTAGCAACATTAACTAAAATCCTTCATTTTAATTGGTCAATTGTTAAAGCAGCTATTTCTCACTCGTGACCTTAGTCACCTGACGTGGCTCACTATAGTAAACTATAACCATTACATGTTCATCTGTCATTTAATTATATTCACTAAAATATAAGGCAACCGTTGGTGGAAATATCTACATGAAGAGTTTCTATAGGTTAACTGTTTAACTCAGGGGTTCCTTAGGGACTGGTCAGTTAATTTATTTTAAAGCAAAGAGTACTAGTAAATTGTAATCATAGGATTGATATATCCCCTTAACCTAAGGAACCTTCTAAGTTAAGCATCTAGACTATAATTACATTGGCTTTACAACTGTCACAAAAATGTTACAAAATTTACAGATTCTATCAGTTATTCGATATGTTAGCATAGTATAACATAAATAAGGGAAAATAATAACAAAAGGGAAACAAAATCTGCGGCGCATTTGCAACCTTACAGTGAAATGCATAATAGCTACATTGCAATGCAGCAGACTGTTCAACAGGGGTTAGTGTTATAACTATAGCGTGCTTTGGTGTTAGGTAACTTGAGAATCTGTTAGTAAGAGAGACTGAAGCCAACTATGCTATCATATCACGGGGAAAGAATGGGAAAGTTAGTTTAATTATTAACAAAGATGGCAAGCCGCCTTAGTCAATTTCGCATTGCTTGAATTTTAACGACCATAAAGGGAAATTCATATATTTTGCATGAGTGCTATCATATTTTTATGAAATTTGATATTAATTTTGAGCGATGCAGCAACATAACTTATGTCGATGTTAGAACGATGTGTGTTGAAAAGCAATGAAGTAAGTCTTATCATAAATTGTGTATGTGTAACATTGGTTTGTGTTATTTCAAGTTAATATACAAAAAAATCTGTACAGTATTAGAGATTATTCAGTTAATAATAAAAATACATCATTATTTTTTGATGACCATTTTAAAAATTATGCTCAGATGTTAGCTAGCTACAGGCTAGTATAATATCCTTTCCAGGTCAATTATGAGGAAAAAACATAAAATTTAAGTGAAATTATGCTTAGATCTACTAATGAGAACATACTGCCAAAGTAAAAAAACAAAAAGTGTGATAAAATGTGTGCTTGGGACTATATTCGAAAAATGTTCATGGTTTGTAAATCACTCAACATTTATAAATCGTAACTAAGCTGGAAATTGCAGTTTTTAATAGTTATTTCATGTCATTTAACAAACCATATGGAATGTCCCCAAACATAATATTATGTGTGGCCTGGGAAGAAAGTGTACAGAGTTATTCTATCTGTTTCTAGTTGAAATTTGTCATTATAAATGTGTACTGAATCCAACCCCAGACCATACAAATACTTAATTATATTACCTTCAGTAAAACTTATAGGCAGGGCCATAGATATTTGTGAGCCTTTTATGTAACTAACAATTTTAACATCAATCAAGATTCATAATTTTATCGAAAATAATGTACAGATTGCTATGACTTATGTTGTGTTTGTTTAGTCTTGCTAAATAAGGATTTTTATGAAGTACTCTGAGATTTTTATAAAGTCAAAAGTATTTCTTTAATCAGATACCAGATATTTATTTATTTATTTACTACATAAGCAAAGGTTAACTGGTAGAAAATGCTGCTAGCATTAAGTTCGCCTTTGTAACAATTTATTTTGTTCAATAAAGAGTTTAATAATAATAAGCACAATACATGCAACCTATAGTTTTACGCCTTCAGGCTGTGTCAACAGTATGTGCTAAGACATTAGATGTTAAAATTGTTCAATAGGCCAAAGGTTTTACTGAAGGCAATATACACAATATACTAACAGTGTTATCTACTTGGTGCGGGGGGAGGCACTGGCGGTTAGCCCTCGCGCTTGATGCTGGGCATTTGTGGGGGAGGCTCGGCTAGACCTTTCACCTGAAGATAGAAAGTGGATATTATTTTAAACAATTTTTGAAGCTTCAGAGATCTTGCATGTTGTTGATGACAAATACTAGACTAGATGACTAGGGTTCTTTATCGTGGTTAAAGGATTAGCCAGTCAGAGAAATGTTTAGACCCTGACCTTTCAGGGTGCACAGGACTCTACATACATATTTTTTTTACTACATACAGATAATACAGAATGTAGCTAAAATTATATTTCTTGCCTGTATTTTATTGTAGGACTCATTCTGAACCTCTTTTATTCCATAATTAACTGGAGTTTGTGAAAATATTTACCTTGAGTCGAGCAGCAGTCTTGAGGAATGCGGGCAGTTGTTCCTGAGACACATTGACCTCCCCCGCATACATGAACTCCAGTATCGCTTGAAGGTGCAGGTACGACACATCCTTTAGGATTATTATTGGGTGCTTTGAGGGGTTTTCCTGAAATGATTATGCAGTTTTAGGGACTAACAATATTTCATACGAAAAATATAAAATATGACTGTAACTTGTAATTGTTTTAACTGTTGATCAATGATGGTATTTGTAACTGGATAGTGCCAGGTAGTAACTGGGCTACATATTAACCATACATAATGGTTCTGGGGGTCTTGTAAAATAGGCTACAGTGAGGAGGCACACTATAGAAAAAAGCAAGGCATTTAACCATGGTGACTAATCCAAATCTAACTCTTGTGTTTAACACCAACACCAATGAAAAGAACTTCATCCACAGAGCTAAGATATCTATCACTCACCAGCTACATCAAAGATAGTGTCTGATCAAGTCTTACCTCTAATAAACTTTTGAAGTATGGACTACACGCGGACAGGACCATTTTGTGTGCTTTACATGTTTGTCCTTCACAGGCTAAGGTGACCTGAAATATTCAAATAACAGTAACAATAACATAAACAGTATAATTTATACCTCAGAGTTTGGGTGTCACTTTAATAGAATAAAGAATATTCAAACAGGCTTCATTGTATTAAGTCTTAACCCATAATACTGAATGGTGTTATAACAGATAGGTTTTTGCATTTATCTGGTGATCTCTTAAATCAAATTTTAAAGTAGGTAGGTAGTAGCACAGGTTACAATTACTAGAGTTTAGAGATGTCAAGGTTATATTAAATACAATACACTCTGCAGGGGGTCAGTTAGGTTATATAGAAACTTCATGTTTTGAATGATGGCTCTGGTATGCTTACATCTGTGAAACTTTTCTCATCCCGCAAATGCCTGAAGGAGGTGACCATATTCGTTTGGAAGTCATTCCATTTCAGGAAAAATTGTTGGTCGCCCATTTTGGTAATAGTTTCTAATCGCCGGATCTGAAATAATATTTCAAATTTATGAATAAATTAGATTTTCTAATGAAGTTAGAAGGGGAAGTTTGATTTCATGACTAGCTGCGCTTTGTACAAGCAAATTTGAAAATGTTAAGGCCGTCGAATAGAAGAAATAGTGCAGTTTCTACGTCACTATGTGAAATGCATGAAAAACCTTCAAATAGTTTAACATTATAAAGCATATTTAAAACAAAAGAAAATCTTGATTCTTACCTGTTTCAATTAAATTGTTAATTTCAAGGACTTCACGTATTATTTCGAAACTCTCACCAATAGTTTAGCAATTGAAAAACACAAAATAAAGACGGACGCCGTCTCGCATACATTAAAAAAATATTGAATGAAATAAAGCGTACCAAAAGTGAAGTAAGGGCCATTCATTCAGTATTCTATGTGTCGTGAATTCACAGATACATTTTTTATTGTGTTTCCTGAGGTCTATGGTTTCCAGATAATTGTTACCCTGCCATCTAGTGTCGAGTAGCAATATTAGGATTCCCACCAGTGAAAGATGGCGCCTTTGAAATACGGGTGTATTTAATTTTGTCGTAACTGGTAAATTGAAACTTAGAGATACAGAGGTACTTTATGTTCCTTGACCGAACACGAAACCAGTAGTATCAATACCAATAATAATTGTGTATGGTGTACGAATGGGTCGCCGCCGCGCCGCAACGTAATGTAAGTGTTTCATTACTACTACTACTTTAACTACCGACTACTACTTTAACTTATGCATCGTGAAACACAAATAAAAATAGTTTTTTTATTGTGTCCAATTTCTAGAGTTTCTAACTTTATAGGAAGAGAACTGAATAAAATAAGGGATGAAACAAATAAGGCAAGATTCTCAAGATTGTTAAAAAAACATGTGTTAAGTAAAATCTAGATACCTATTGTCTGATGTTTAAACAAGTATCAAGTTAAATTTATTGTTAAGCACTAAGTTTCTTAAAAAAAATAGAATATAATATAATTAGTTTATTAAGAGTGAAGTCTGAATCCACAGACAAACCAGTAAACTGGTTTTGTGGGTCATTATTAATTGTACTGTGTTTTTTTTTATGTTTACTTAATAAATACATTGAAACAACAACAACAACTATTTACTTGCCTACCTATGTACCTACTAAATGAAGGGTTGGTTCCTATATTAATTTACTTAAAGAAGTAATAAAAAATTGCGCTATAGGTATGATTCTTATCATAGATTTTCATCGAGGTAGGAATGTAATAAAAGAACTTGTATGTATATTTAATATTATTCACAATATTTATTTCACAAAATGTTTTAAACGACACCCACATTGCGTAAAATCAAACATAGGCAGACAGTTAAGAGAATGTAAACACCTTAAAATTTTATTAACGCACAAAGTTAAATCCTAAACTTACAAATTAACAGAGCAAATTGTATTTCTATATTATACCTTATACCTAATCTAACACACGACACTACGTTCAAAGGCCAAGCGGTGTTGCCATAATAAGTTTAATTATTCTATATTCATAATACTAAGTACTTATACTTATTAGACTTATGTTATACTAAACTTACTTGCATTTGAAGTAATATGTAACCATAGTAAAATACATTAATAGTTGAGATAATAAAATTCATGACTTTCTGGTTACCTTCGATGTATAAGTTAAGTTGACTTAAGTAACTAAGATATAATTTATGCAGTTTTGGTGCTAAAGATATAAATTTCCACACAATATATACAGAAGCAATAACTAATCATAGCCATAGGCATTTTAAAGGAAATAAATAAGTAAACTACATAAAACTGTATCATTCTATACAATATCGAAAAAATATTCTCATTTTCAACTAACTATAATTGACATCAAGCAAGGATACCGCCATTATTTTTAAGAATAATTATTTAAAAATAAAAACTTACTTTGGTTTTTAATAACTTATATTCTAAACCGAAAATAACGGTTTCTGTATTAACAAACTAGTAAAAAATAAATCGTACTCAGCCTTTTCATAAAATAAAAATTATTGCTCGAAAGTACTAAAAACTATAATAAGTAATTAAAGTACCCCAAAAATTAATTAGGTACCCAGTACAAATAATATCTAAGTACTTATATAAATTTATTGACATTAATTAATTTAAAAAAATACTTAACTATATTTAAAATATGGTGAATTATTTAATATTCATAAACATTTGGTGTCTAGCTAAGCATTCAAAATATATACAAAGCATTTTCGGACTTAGGTATAGCTAGCGTATGATTCGTCAATCCATTTAAGGAGACAGAAGTTTATTAAAACTAAATTCTAATATTAAATAAATATGTATACTGAGTTTTTAACCCATTCTTTTCAATAAACAGTATATTGCCCAAATGAAATATGTTTAAAATTTTACAGAACAAATATTTTTCCAAAATTAAATTTTGAATATGTATTATTTTAATATAACTTAGTTATTTACTATTTATATAACTTTTTAAGCAGTTTTTATGGTAAGGGAAAATCCACCAATGTGCCTAGGGCACTAACTTAACTACCTACATGGTTATATTTTGCGAAAGCTTTAAACACACATAATACGAAACCCATACTGTACCTATATAGGCACTAAAATATGTTTAAGTTTAAGAAATGCCACGTTTGAGCAAAACAAGTACCTAAGTATTATAATAAGGAATGGTATTGTATTGATGTATTGCAGTATATGGCGGGGAAATCTGACCCCTTTCAATAGAATTGTTACTAAGAGAGGGGGGTCAGGTTTCTCTGCATATGACCGTACCTAGCTGTCAATAATTAAATTCATGTATAAGTCGCTTATACCTAGGCATGTGTTACTATAATTAGGTCTTATATTATTGGATATAATATTTACCTAATACACTAATAGATAGAGGGTATAGTTAATTAAGATCTAGAAACTCACACAAATTTTAATAGATTTATTCTATTCATTGGTAGGGATTATGAGGTCTACTGTATCGATATGACTTAAATTATTTCGTTGATTAAAAACCACATCTAGGTAAGTCTTTACACTGATAATTTGGTATTTTAGCTTAGGATCAAGATTTTATTAGAAAAGAGGTGTAATTGACTAGAAATTTAATAAAGATTTTTGAGAAATATTTATAGTAGGTATCTAAGCAAGGTAAGCAATGTAA
Organism: Plutella xylostella; assembly: GCF_932276165.1. Classification (NCBI taxonomy): domain Eukaryota; kingdom Metazoa; phylum Arthropoda; class Insecta; order Lepidoptera; family Plutellidae; genus Plutella; species Plutella xylostella. The sequence continues at coordinate 5,079,889 of NC_064000.1, read as the reverse complement.
GTTCCAATAAGATTTAATTTAAATTTTAGCGTTGTCATCCTATTACGTAGGTAAATGAATAAGAAATCGGACAAACTTTGAAAATAGTACAAACGACTAGACGGAAAATGCAGTTCTATTCTGAAATATCTTGATATGTTAAGAACGACTTACTTATTTAATAAATTAATTGGTAAACCTAGGTAACACACTAGTTCACTCTAAACGACGACAAAAATGATTAAGTATAATATTATACTATGTACAATTCGATTTATTACTGTACTTAGATACTGGCACTAAAGTTTCGTTGCTAAGAAACACTCACAATACCTAAACTGCGTAGTAATATTATATTTAAGGCAATCAGGACGGTATCTTGAAATTAGTAAGGCAAACACTTCAAAGGCACCTAGTTACTAATATGGTTTACAAATTATAATAAGTATGTATTTTGAAAACCCAAACTTTTTATATATAGTACAGCTACTCGCTGACAGATGGCGCTGGTACGGTTTTTGTATTCGTTGAACCAATATTGGCTAGTCCCCGTGGAGCCAGGATAATCCTAGCTGGAGCCACGAGGACTAAAGCGTACTCTCATTTGTTTACGCCCAAGAACTTGGCTGCTTCGTCAGCCGACGAGAGGAGTTTGTTGATGATAGTTTTGTCTGGGATACCTAGCAGTTTTCCGATGAGGTCGCCGCTGTTTTCGGTGTCGTTTTCCGCTTCCGAGGAGTATTTTCGGGACGCCATTTGTATTTTGAGTTTCTTCTCGTAGGGCGCGGCGGGCGGCGAGTTGTTGTTGTTCACGTTGCTCGGTATCTCGTTGCCGGAACCGTCGTCGTCGTGGTAACGGTAGCTGTTAACGAGAACGTTTGGTCAATACAAGTCTGTGAGAACAGTAGAAACGACACGAGATAAAATGTATCTCTAAGTTCGAAGTTGATGACCTAACCTTTATCTATACGTCTGAAGTAGATGACAAAATCTTTGTCCATATGGACCATATGGACACTTAAATAAGTTAACCATGCATAAGTTACAATCCCAGCCCAAAAGTAAACCCTCCTTACCCATTAGACAGGTTCTCAACGGGCGTGTGTGGCGGAGACACCTCCTCGTCATCGGTGGGGTCATCCCGGTGCTTCTTGCGGTGGCGCAGCATGCTGTGCTTGAGCGTGAACCGGCGCCGGCAGAGGTCGCACGCGAACGGACGCTCCCCGGAATGCGTGCGCATGTGCCGCCGCAGGTCCTCCGCCGACCAGAACCGGCGGATGCAGAATGCGCAGACCACCTGAGAATGAAAGAAAAGGGTTAATATTTATGCGGTTTACCGGTTTAGAAGGAGGATATTTTGATGGTTATGATGTTGCAAGCGCATGATACTCGTATAACTCACCTTTCTATTGGCGTGGTCGGGAAATTTGCCCCGGTCGTCGTCGTCGGCGCTCTCGCTGCGGTCGCTGGCGGCGTCCAGGGCTCCCTTGCTGACCAGCTGCTCGTACTCCGTGGCGTGGGAAGAGGCCAGGTGCCGCAGCGCGCCGCCGCGGTCGCTGAACGAGCCCTCGCACAGGTGGCACTTGAACGCCAGCCCGTCGGGGTTACCATCCTGATCGTCAACTGTCTCCGGAGCTGGCGACTCTGGTAGTGTCTCTCCCAACCCGTGCCTCGAAGACATGTGCTTCTTTAGCGTCTCCATTGAGGAGAATGTGCTGGTAGGACAAGAGGCGCATTTGAAGGGCCGCTCGGGGACCGTTCGAGACGCATCATTGGCTGGTTGCGGTGGGGTTACTGTGTCAGGTATGGGCTCGGCCAGTATGGCTCGCGCTGACCCTCCATGCTTCCTCAGTAGATGACGGTCACAGTTTGACTTGGTGGTGAATAGAAGGGGGCAATGCGGGCACTTGAACGGCTTCTGTCCAGTGTGCGTGAGGACGTGGCGGCGCAGGGACGAGGACCACGGGAACTTGCGGTGGCAGTACGGACAGGACACTCGGTTTGGGGCCAAGCTGTACGCCGACTTCTTCTTAGGTGGTTGAGTTCCTATGTCCGCGTCCGATCTGGAAAGAATTACACTATTAATTCATTGTTAAATGATAAAAGGTGAAATATGATGTATACAGGATTTAGATGATAGAGTGGAAACTTACTTATTTTCATCGCTCCCGGAGTTATTTCCTTCACTAGTGGAAGCCACCAGACCCTCTTCATCTTCTTCTTCATCACTTCGAGTTGGCACGATCGGTATGGGTAAAGGTTCTTGGGGGTTCACCACAGGTGCTTGCTCTGCGTCCTCGTTCTTATCAACAGTTAGTGATAATGGCTTATTGATAAGATTTCCTGCGATTTTGAGATCAAAGTCTTTGGTGATTTCCTGTTGACGAGTTGCTAGAAGAATTTCAGCTGCAGCCCTATGCGCGGCGGTGTGCTCATCTGATTGCTGATTATCTTCCGGTTCTTCTTCGTCAATAACTAGAGTGTCCTCTTCATCTTCTTCATTGTCAGCGACTTCATCAGAATCTCTGCGCACAGGGGAGCGTTCAGAGGGGTGCAGTGGGTTTTCTAAATGACGAGCTAGAAGTGCGAACTTTACTCGGTCAGCCAAACAGTCAGAAGTAGGGTATGGAGGAGGCGCCCTTGGGGACGGTCGCCGGATGCTCCAGTGCTGAGGGTGTTGCTGCTTCACGTGACGTTCCATATTCGACCTGAGTGTAAATCTAGCGGCGCACTGAGAGCAAGAAAAAGGTCTTTCAGTTCGGTAACGCCTTTGCTTCTGTTTTGGCATGAGGACTCCGTTTTTTATGACCATTTTCACAGAATCTGTCTGTGGCACCATGCTCGTGGGTACTGGCGCTGGAGACACAGATCGTGGTGGAGGTACTGGTGACGGGTCACGAGGTGGTTGTACTATTGGTTTCTCATCTTCTTCTATAATCTCCTGCTTTGGTTGAGTTTTAGCTTCTGGAGTTATAAGACCTCCGCCAGACATGCTCAGACCACGAATGATCTCTTTTTGTATCCGTTGCTTTATTTCGGCAAGTTCTTGGGTATCAGTGGGTTGAGGAAAAAAAGAGGTTTGAAGAAAGTACGGGTTAAGAGGAAAAGAAGGGGGTATTGGTAGACCAGGTAATCCGGACATTGAACTTGCGTAGATCTGGGATAGTTGCGTGGCATAAAAGGCGGGGTCAATCTTTGGTAAAGGGTTATCGAACAGTCTATGATGGGCTAGCAGGAATCTAGTTTTCTCGAAGGCAGTAGCAGCAGCCGCAGCCGAATCAGTATCAAAAGGAACCTGTGGCGTGTTTTTCGGCTCATCATCATCTGTATCACGTTTCTTCTTGCTGAGGTCCAGCACATCGCAGTTGTTATTATCATTGGTGGATAGATCGACTGGGGCATCGTCATCGTAGTGATCTGGTTCCTCGTTGTTTTTGTAATTGATTTCAGGAGGCCGAAATTCTGGTATTTGAGTCAACTGGCCAATGCCCTTTACTTTGATTCGAGGTATGATTGTTTCAGTGTCCCTTGGTGTCAGTGAGGGAGTCTCGGGCAAAGTTGGAGTCAAAGAGGTGACTGGATGTCTTTCAGTAATAAAGTTCGGTGTGAAGTGAGATAGAGGCGTGTCCCGGCCAGTGGACTCGCTCCGTCGGTCAGAAATTTCTGGAGTGTGGAAAGCAAGCGATCGCTTCACTTCCTCTCGAGATATTTTTGAGTTGACTTCATCATTGTTTGGGTCTTCAGAGGGATGGTAAATGATGGAGCGTTTAACATCTTCTCGGGTAACTTTTGCGTGGCGGTTTCTTAGATGCCTCTCACAGTTGGCTTTGGTAGTAAACGCATAATTACACACAGCGCACTCGTACGGTCGGTCTCCGTTGTGAGTTCTCATGTGCCGCACAAGAGCAGCTTTATCTAAAGATGCATGAGGGCACATGTTGCACCGATAGGGGCCTGGACCGTTTCCACTTAGATGAACTCTGTTATGGCCTTTCAAAGCTCGCAGATTGGGGAACTTGGCTGGGCACAACCTACACGGAAACTCCCCACGCAATTTCATTCGCCGGAACTCTGCCGCAAAGCTGTCTTGCGTCTCTTCCTGGTCTCGGTCCTTTAGAATAGTGTCTGGTGGGGTCAAGACAGAGCTTTCAAGAGGCACTCTAGTCCCTGTTAGTCTTTCAAGCAAACTACCAGCCGATGTCACATGCAGGATGGACTGTATATCCGCCAGGTCTCTCGCAGCATCTAAATGACGAAGACCGTTTTCAGAATACGAACTATCTTCGAACTTGGGAGTGAATCTCTCCATAGGCGGTGTTAAAGTTCCAGGAATGCCAAAGGATCGGTTTCTAAGATCCAATTTGGCAAAGAAATCCTCTCGCCTATCTCGTTCAGGAGTCACAACTGTGCGTGTCGGCGTGCCACATGACTTTCTGTGGACATCCAGGGCCTCCGCGCACGGGAAGTCGCGGGTGCAGTGATGGCAGCGGTACCTCTCCCGCGGGATGCTCCTGGTGATGTCCGCGAACTTCCTGAAGTCCGGGTAGTCTTTGTAGTTGGGGCGGGAGTCGTCGCCATGCGCCGTGAAGCGGTGGAGGTCGAGGGCGTCGGTGGAGTCGAACGCTTGCCGGCAGTGCGGGCACTCCAGACGAGCTGTTCGCTTGATGGCGGTGAGCGGGCGTGGGGAGAGGGTTGAGGGGGAGGCGGCGCGTTTCCTGCTGCGGCGCGCCTCCTCGTCATCACTGACGGAGCGGTTGTCGCTGTCGATGCTGACGGTGCGCGTGGCTCGCTCCCGGACCTCCATCTTGATGTCCTCTTCGTTGTTCTCCGCCTCGATCTTGGCTTCAATGATCACGTCTTCTGTTTTGATATCTGCAACAACGATATAATGTTTTGTTTTAATATGATTGCGTGTTTGATTAATGTGAAACTATACCATTACAATCGTACTATTCCGGGAAAGCCGACAATGGATGACTCAGTACTCCTCTAGCGACAGTTCGGCATCAATAGTTTTATGAATCAAAAGAAAATATTATTGGCGATATTACTTCTTATATTGAAAATAACTAGGTTATATTATTAAATTATTTGTATCTGAATGATAGCAAAGGCACAGAATAATAACCAGTCACACAAAGGGTTAGTTTCGCTACCCGTCAACAGATGGCGCTAAAAGTCACTGCGGTATAATTACATATCATTTGAGAAGAAAGAAAGGTTTGCGTGATGTGATGTGAGTGGTGACTCATATATGTATAAATAGTTAAACCCTTTGTCCTACCGTTCAAGAGTTAAGGTGATTGAACCACAAGAAGTTATAAAAATTAAAGAAATATTCAAATATATCAGACACTATTACTCTGTTATAGGCGCCTATGACGTAGTTTTGTATAGGTACTTACAGTTTTAATAACAATAAAATCCGTGAATCCTGATTGTATCATCAATCGGTTAGTGAGAAATGATTCAGATTAATAAATATTATACTAGGGTGTAGTATACTCAGATATATTCGAACGCCATTGAGTACCTAATCTACCTAACCTAAGATTTACCTACAAGTGTGGTCCGATTTTAACTTCATTACGATTGTAATTAATTGTACCATTATGTGTTGTTGATAGCGCCAGCCTGTAACTCCAAAAGAAAAAAAAATTGAGATATTTTTTATTCAGAATAAGTAAAAGTTTTTCAGAACTCAGAGACACAAATTTACACCTTATCCCTATTTATTAATGTACCAAGTACGAACCTAATTAATTACGGTGCAGAAGTACATAATTATGTTTAATATTATGTAGACCTTAGGTAGGTTAAATTATCACGCTCAGAAGTTATTTCTTAAAGGTGAACTTTGATTACGAAATCAAAGGAATGTTGTAAATAATGTGATTAATGAATGAAATGTAAAATGACATAGTAAACAGATATATGAGATAGCAATCGGGCAGTGATCAATTTTCGCTTACTAAAGACTTCAGTGATAGATAAAAACATCCGTTGTGTCATACCTACTTTTGCTGAATGATTTAAGGAAAATTCCTAAAAACTACTTATGTATCTAGGTACTTATAAACATACCTACTTACTAGTATACATATGTATGTATGTATTGGGGTATATATTATAATACAGTAGGTATACATACCTACTTATCAAATTAGAAATTGATACGCAATGAATAGTTAAGAGATAAACAAAATGGCGCTGAAATTGCTGAAAATGAAATGGGTAACGTATTAAATAGGTTATATTTATAAATATTTTACTAGGGAACCAGGGACTATTTCACAATGTCGGTTTAAGTATTTAGTTAATATAAAATAACTATAAACGTTTTGTGTTATGTATAAGTAGAATACTTCCTATACACGAACATCGGGTTGGTTGTGTAAATTAATCAGCGAGTTATTTTTCATGGGCACTATTATGTCGGTCGCAACCCACCTAAATTTTAAAAATGTTCATCTTCTTTTCCTACTGTATATTGAATTAAAAAGCATTCGATTGTAAGAGAATCAAATACAAATTAAGTAAGTACCTATCTAACAACCTAAATACTCGTATAATAATATGAAGAGACAAATAAAATTACTTGGAAAACGATCAAATTCCGACGTAGGTAGGTACGTAATCAAATCCAATTTAATTTCTGGAAACGGTTTCATTGAACGCAGATTTCAGAACGCGTTTATATTTTTGAGTATTTTTTTTCGATGATACTGGCAGGTTTATTGTTTTATAATTTGCCAAGTTACGAAAAAAGTTTTGCATGCACGAGGACTTTTTTATCGACTGAAAGGCAAATGAGGTTGCATTTTAAAACTTCCTCGGAAGTTTTAAATTTAGAAACCGAATCGGGGGTCACTCAACTTCATATACGGAGAAAATGTGTGACATAGATGCGGTTGGGCGTCTCGTGTCGTGACTTCCTCCTTCCCGCTTATTCGGAATTTAAATCGACCTATCGCCATCCCGCTATTGTACCACCTTATTAATACTGGCCAGTCGCACGGAATTCCATCCTATGTGTATGAAAATATGGTTTGAATTCGAGATGTGTGTATTGTAACGGTGTTGGTACTTATAAAAGCGTTTCTTTGATTGATATGGCGAGGATGTCGCCTGCGGAGCCACTGCTTTCGTGCACACCTGAATGGGTACAAACGGTACTCAATATTACAGACATCATTATCTTGCTGCTGTCGCGATGAATTATACACCTTATCGGTAGACTGGTAAGGTTGGTGGTGTAGGAATAGTTCGAGTTGGTAGTCTTAGTGAAGCCTTCATTTAGCGTTCGATGGTACACAATTATGCAGCAGGCCTTTTGTCTGTAAATTGATATTGTTGGTTCTGTGGACCGCTCGGTTCAGGGGCGGGTCGCAACTGTCTCCGGCGAAATTTAATCATATACTTACCTGTGGTAGTGCGTAGTTCTAAAACAATGCTTTTGAGTTTTCATAGACAACTGCAACAACTGCGCTTGAGATGTGGACGCAACTTTCTCTGACAAATCCTATTCTGTACATGCTCAGCGCGTTCCTTCTTTTAATCTAATATGTCTCTAAGTATCTACTTAGGCTCCTTTCCATTCCAATCTGACAAAGGTCCGAAGCAATCTCCGGTACACGGCTACCATATTAAGAACAAATTAGTAAGGACAGCAGCAGCCGGCATCGCTATGCGCCGCTCGTCCGTCGGTTGCTAACGGTACGGGTTATGATGCTTATGATCATTCGGTGACGCCGTGAGTGTCAAGTAGTCTGTGAACGTTACACGTGCATCCTTTTTGGTGTCAAAGTAGGTACCTACCTCGTACCTACTTACCTACCTAGGAGACACGGTGAGAGCTGGAGAGCGGCCATTTTGTTTGAAATAGTATTTTCAGTTTCAGACCTTTCTATAACGTGCTATAACTTAACTTTTACGAATGAGCAAGTTATTTAATAATTTTAAGAACTATTTTAAAATATCTAGCTTACCGAATTATTTATCTGGTATAATAATCAATTACCTAAGAGTTTAGGGCAACATTAGTTTGAATGCGACAACTTGTAAGCAAAGTTAGATGTCGGTATTATCGATTCGGTTTTCCAGTCCAATGATTCATTGGCTTTCTCTTGACGGAAAAGCGATGTAAATTTTGGGATCGTTTCGTAGACAATGAAGTTACCTATCTAAATATACCATGTACCTATGTTCTTTCTGATTTATATTAGGTACTACATAGATAACACCCGAGAGAGATGAATGTCAAAAGAATATTTTCAATGTTAATAATTATTTAGTGTAGCATAAGCATAAACCCTTCTGAAATTCGTATTCATAAAGAGTATGAGTTGTTTTGTGACCCTTTAGTGCCCACAAAGGGTAGAGGTCTAACGGGTTCATTTGTAATAATCGGGTATCGCAATAAATTCAATTTTGTGAGGTTGATTATTCATATGTACCTATAACTCAATTTAATTTGTGTAACTAGACGGTAACATATCCATGTAACAGTAGTAAAAAGCTCTACTAAACATAATATTTGAAACTGAATAAAAACGCAGGCGGGGCAGGAAAACCGTCAGCACTTTACAACAACATGAGTATCACAATAACTCAGACACCATAGTTAAGTCTTTTGAAGTTGACCAAAAAGGAAGAAAGAGGCTGCACTTAATTACTCATCTTTTCTTATCAGCCAGTCCAATTGTCCAAATTTGACGTTTTGCCCAACGCTCGTCTGTTTGGGCAGTCGTCTTTGTCAATTGGGACCGGAACACACTATTCGTAATCACGTTATCGTTATCAGATAACCGGGAACCGTTATTTGGCGTCATTGTGTGCCCAGCCTTCGACAAACTAGCGACGTATCGACCGATAGCCTCAGGTTGTGTAATTGATGTTTTTATTTGAATTTTTGAAATTATTCAGACTTACAGACATCTTTTTGAAAGTACACCACTGGTGTATGTCTCAAAAATGGTTCGATAAGTAAATGAGATAAGATGATATGTGAAGATGGTAAGTATAGCACAAACAAAACATAGCAAAAAAGAGCGTCCGTATTTCCAACGGTCACAAAAATTTACTTTTAACCCAGAATTGTCACGAGAAAACCCAGGAGACACGAAGCACAAGCTAGTTACTTATTCAGTGTCTCCCCAAGCGTCTTATCTCAACGACGATGTAACATAAGAGCGAAATGAACCAATAAAAATACTTGCAGGTCGTCTGCGCGTGCGGGACATTCGAATAAGCTGTTAGCATCGGCTTACCTTCGAGAAGACATGATCCAGTCACTGGATACAGACAACATTACACTACGTACTGATGACAAACTTAGTTAGAATCTGTTTTCGAATACACTTATTTGCCTACTTAGGTAGAAGATTCTGGGGTATCTGTGGCGGATTTTGGAGTTAACTAACGATAAACTAAGAGTTAATTTTTGTAACTGTATTGACTATTTATAATAAGTAAGTAGGTACTTATATCGACTTAAATTTCGATATTCTCTGGACGATTGTTTTTTGATGAGTCCAATTAAACCAAGTATTGATACCTACTGATTTCGTAAGTAAAGTTTAATTATAAGTTTGAACAAACTTTCTACGTCATCCGAAGAAGAGAATCTTAAAATTATGAAGAAATAAACAAATATTGAATTAAACATTAGTAGAATAACAACTGTATCCGGCTGGCACAGAAGCGATTCAAGCGATCTGTTTTGAAGGCGATCCGTGTTTTCCAAGATGGATAGTCTATGGACACAGCTGTTCCATAGACAAAAGGATGAACTCTCAGGAGATCGACCCAAATACCCGACGACGCAAACGAATGCCACATAATGAGATCGTTACGGAATTTCTTTACTTTAATTTACTTGTACTATAGGTAGGTAGGTATTACTTAATTTTCATTCCGCCCGCGCCTCGGCCGGCCAGTGTTGGTTTTAATAAATGGAGTGTGACGCTGTTTTACTTTTTTCTTGCTGGCCAGTGATAATTTGTAAGCGATAAGTTTAGTTATTATTTTAAGTATCTTCAGTACCTAAGTAACTAGATTGATGGATAATGATTATTATAGGTAGAATTCTTACAAAATATTTATATTTTTAAGTTACTTAGTAGATAAAAGATACAATTTAGCGCATTTTTTTGTTAGTCACTGTTAGATTTATGGTGTTAGACGTTAAATAGTTAAGTTAATGATTCACGCTCCGACTCGAATAATGACAGGAATTGCTCTAAGCACGTCAATGGCATTGCATTTTATCGACATAGATAAGGATATAAGTACTTTAGTCAGAGTATGTATCTACGAACCTATCTTGGTACAAGGTTTCCAAGTATCGGTGAAGATTGAAAAGAAATTGATGATTGTTGTTTAAGCGAAGTTAGCATACGGTGACTAATGTTAGTTAAGATGAGGATTGGCAAAGATACTGGTAGAAACCGTAGATCGAAAAGATATCGCATTTTGATTTACATCATTATTTTCCGGGGTGTAGAATGTCCATATTAGGCTTTGTTAAAGCGAGATTCTTTCCAGATCGTAGGTAATGGGGCATGCAGCATGCATCAAAGTATAACTAGGTATATGCAGAGCTTTGCAAAAGTGTTACCTACTTATACTAAGCCGAACCATCGTAGTCGTACAACGAAAGTTATTTGTTACGGTGTTTAACAATTTTTCTTTTTTTCAGTGGTACTCACGTTGCTGGCTGGGGGGCTCGGCCGCGGGGGCGGCGGCGGCGGTTGGCGCCCCCTGCATGGCCCGCGGTCGCCGGCGACGCCTGCGCAAGGTAATACATATACAAATTAGGAGGTAGAAAATACATCAGTCTGTATCTTGAAGCAGATGTTGGTATGTGAAGGGGTTTTATGTGTTCTGAATAAAACTACCTATAAACTTTGTCAAAATTCACTTATACAATACAGTGCAATGGATCTATGGGACGAATACGACAGCATTCTAATTGAATTATTTTTTTAAAGTTTTGCAATAATAATTTGTTATAAGAGCTGCTGATATGAATCTTGTTGGACATAGGCTACTCGTTAGGAAGTACTTATGTTCTTGGACATAGGCCTCGTGAAAGGAGTGCCACAAGGCAATAATCTTCTTTCGATACTCCTAATACAGCCTCTAGCCCGCTACCAATACCTAGGTGTTATTAAGTCTATTGTTCTATGCATCATTCATAAATTTTAGAAGAAATAAAGAATCTACCTACTTATAGAAACCATATATTATATAGATAATATAGAAACCTACTCTTCATAATTAGGTACATTACTTATATTCTAACGCGGTACGTTTGATTGAAGTTCACAATTCCCAAGAATCGTGTAAGAGTTTATATTACAATAAAGTAATGTAAATTTGCTGTACAATCTCACCCGCCTTTGTAACACGAGAGCTCACGGTGATTCCCGGATTCGTCAGCAACTTACGGCCAGATAAAACGTTATCTGGTCTTCTAGCTAGCCTTTCTTAGGTAAATCTATATCTAAGGGGCCGTCCATTAATCACGTGAGGTCGTTTTTCTCATTTTTTGACCCCCCCCCTCCCCCCTGGTGATATTTGGTGAGGTTTGGGACCAACCCCCCTCCCCCCCCCCCTGGATCACGTGTATTTTTTTGGAAGTCTATGTAAAGGCAATTTTTGACTAGAAAAAATATAGGTCATTCTACAAATCGTTAAAATTTTTGCGCCGTCCAAAATATCGGTTCAGAAATACCTAATTTTTGACAAAAAATTAATACACGTGATGTCTAACGAAACCCCCCCCCCCCCTCGTGATGTTTCGTGAGGTTTTCAGTAGCCCCTCCCCCCCCCCCTTTGAGCCTCACGTGATTAATGGACGGCCCCTAAGTATAATTTTATGCCCATATAAATTTATTGTAATTTATTGGCGATAAATGAAAACCAAAACTCTTATTACAATTACTATGTATACTTACATATTCCTGTCTATTAGATTATTTTTATTTTGGAAATTCCACGGTAATGCGAAGGGCCAAGAGCAGATTGCGGGTAAAAGCTTTAATAGAGAATAAAAGATAAATTTAAACAATTAGAGCTTTTAATATTTTTTCACTACTCGACGACAGGTGGCGTTACTAGTCGTATTTAACGTCGAAGCTTTTTCAGCAAAGTATAATATTACAGAATGGAGTACTATAAATTAATTTTATAAAATAAACATATGAAAATTTAAATAAACGTAATGCATTAATAAACTAAACATACGTTTGTACCCACTTAGAGTCACTTTATAAGTAAACAACTTAATAGGTAGTTATAATGTTACCAATGTTCAGTAAAGTAAAATTCTTGAGAAATCAATGGCTAGAGATGACATAATCATCAGTATCATCACCTATCTTTATGATGTAAAGGCAACTCGAGAGCAACTCGTCAGATAAACTCGATATCGCAATAACAAACCGTTTATGTGATCATTTACTCAAGAGATTTTCAGATAAAAGTACTCGAGTGATGACAAAAGATCTCGCTCACTGATAAATGTAAGGTGTTTCATAAGTCACGCGTTCCTACAAGAATCTAATTAAAACTTTTTTTACAACTTCCATAAACGATACAATTTTTTAATAAAAAAATAATTAAATAGGATTTTAGATTGTATAATTTCATCTTAACACGTTTGCTGCCGCTGTTCGTTTAAATTAGAAGTCTGAATAATTAATAAAAGTAAAAAAGATACTTAATTCTATTATGATTGTTAAATCAAAATATGCATACTTATTCTTTCTAGAGGTGGTGGCCATTATACTGTTTTTTTTTGTATTTTCTACTTCTCTTTTTTTATTTTGTATTTGGGGCTAATCTATAATATTGTATTTCGGTTCATAGGTAAACTTAGGACAGTAAGTTATATGTAGGTGCATTATATAATAGTCTTGAATGCATAAGGGACTAGATACCAACTCATTTTTCAGTGAGAAAATCATAGGACTATTCCCAAAGAGATAGATAAATTACGAAGGACATAATAATTAATTATAGGTAAGTGACAGTTGAAACCTTTTAATTTTTTTTAAATCTATTCTAATTGCTAAAGATCATACAAGAAATTAAAAAAATGTAAGCTGTTTTTTTATTGCGTGCGAGGTACTTAGCAACTTTCAACGTAATGATGTACCTATCTTATGACTAATAAGTGATTATAAGTATACCTATTCAAATGATGAATTTTTTTCCTAAGAAGGCACATTATCTAATAGGTTAGGTAGGTATGTAATTGGTAATTAGGATTGCGTAGGTACGTATCAGGTAGAAATTAGCACACACAATTTATTTGTCTTGCTTGAAGAAGACAAGGTGCGCGTTGAAAAATATAAAAAATAAGCACTTTGCACTTTTTATTTACGTTTTAAATAAAAAAATGGGATACGCATAAAAAAAAAATTATACTGTTATTAAGTGGTGAATTGAGAAAAAAATATCAGCTCCTTATTTTATAAGGATTAGGTACCAATAAAAATATATAAGAATTAATTATTATCAGTTATAAAATAGTGTTAACGTTTTTTTTCTTATAAATTTATTATTTATTGAAGATACAGTCAATATTTGGAGTAAAAAAGAAGCAATTTAAAAAAAAAAATATTGCCAATATTACTATTAAATTAGAAATACTAATAAGTTCATTTTAAATCCTCTTTATTTTAGTTTAAGTATTTACTTATATGATTTCTGAGGGTAGTTTTTGCATCCCCATTGTATAATGAGACTTTTTAGAAAGTACACTTTATACAATATGAATTATTAAAATGTTTAATAAATTTAGGGATAAAATTATGAAATATTGACATGTTTTTTAGAAGAACTGGTTGTAAAAAATATATTATACTTAGCACGAATATGTATTTTTCATATATAATTTTTAAGCCATTTCCTTGTATCTCAAAACGCTATATAATAAAAACCAACGATCACTGATCATCAATTAAAAAAATACATGGCACTTGCAATATCCCTGATAAAATTAGCATCGTAATCTAATCGAACCACACTTACCCAATCGTGGATAATTTTCGCTTTATCAGCCGCTGTTAATTTTATTTTAAAAGTTCAACTCCACAATGCGAGCTTCTAGTCTTTCACTGTACACCTTAATTTTACGTTGAGCTTATTTTGCACTTTGGATAAAATCACTTAGAAATAAAAGTTTATAAGGCACTGTAGATTGTTTTTCCGCGTTTGCGCGTTTACATCCGCGGCAGGGACGACCTCGCGCGGCGAGATGTCGTCTCAGTGTGATGAGAGCACGCACTGTTCTGTTGTCGCTCTGCTCTCGAGGGAGCAAAAGATGGCTACCGATTGGTGGAGAGCGGCCGGCCGGGCGCGCGGGGAGAGGGAGAGCGCGCATCTCGCCCGAGACGCGAGAGAGCGAGACAGCTAGTGGCGGCCGCGACCCGCCTGCACCAGTCAGGTGGATTTGAGAGCGATGATAGTATGGAGATGGCACTGAGTGCGGACCTGCTTTTGTCTTTTATCGGGATTATTAGCGCCTTATCTATAGGATTATAATAATATATCGAGGCGTCTGTGTACCTTCGACTGTTTATTTATTTTGTCGACGCTGTCTATTTTATGAAGGCTTTGTTTAGTTTTTTTAATTTGTGTGTTACTTCTATCGAGCGTTTCACTGACGAAAAAATATATCTTCTTATCATTTACTGGCGCACAACTTATAAATTACCTAAGTATGTATATCTGAAAATTCTATGGGCAAGTAGGTATCCAAAAATGTCATGTGATTATGCTTTGATGAGTAAGAACATACCTGCTTATCTCACATATTTTAAAAGTATTTAAGTACTTACTCGTTATTTTACATCAATTTAGTTTGATTAGGTTTTATTTAGATCTAATTTTATTTTAAGCCACGTAAGCGATAACTTTCATATGTCTTCCTATAAGATTTTACGTACCTACTTGTTTTACCTAAGTTAAACCCATGTGCCGTAAAAGTGTTAAAGGATTTAGTACCACAAAAAAAAAGTTATCAATTTTACATGATTAATACTTACCTGCATAGTTAATTGATTGTGATTAGTGATTGCATATCCATAATTTCATATATAATATATAGGTAAGTACACTTATCCATGTCCAATATTATGTAAGTAAGTAAACATCCTTACCTAATAAGCTTAAAATATTTGAATTCGAATTTAAATTAAAAAAGACCTACTCAACTATCTAGGTACCTATAATGAATATTGACACACACAATTGGACACAAATAAGTCCCGAATCGGACATAAATAAGATAACGTCTGAAGGGTGATCCTGCACTAATCGGTCAGTGCTTGAGCAAACACCGCTCAATGTGCACACACAATGAGACTCTGTTATCCACGAGGGTGAGCGCTGGTAGCTCAGTCGGGTAAGCGCCGGCTTCTCACGCCAGAGATGCGGGTTCGAATCCCGGCGCTGACATGTACCAATGAGTTCTTTTCTGAATTCAAGTACAATGTATACCATCGCTCTTACGGTGAAGGAAAACATCGTGAGGAAACCTGCATATTTAGATTTAGCACATCTAGATGTGTGAACCCACCAACCCGCAGTGGATCAGCGTGGTGGGAAATGTTCCAAGCTTAGGAAAGCAGTTTAGACCTTGGGTATATGCACAAAGGTTCCACTCGAGAGAGCCAGGTGCAGGTACTTACACCAACACAGATAGAATTGAATAGAATATCCACGAGGGTGATAGTCCACATTGAGGCTAACGGGGTGATTCTCAACCACCGGAGTTTAGGCTGCTACCGTAGCAGTAGCACCACCGACACATTAGCAATTGACAATCCATAAGCAGCGTCATCGCTCGTCAAACATCTGGCAGATCCATAAAAGTTACTTATGGACTGTTTATGTGTTCATCTAATGTATAGACCTGTTGTGTTCCTATAATTATGATGTTCGAATAAATGAATTTAGTACTTTTTCCAAAAGAACTACTTTGTTACCAGATAAATAAATCGCATTTACAACGTAGCACCTTGGTACTAACCTGTCATAGTAATATACATACTTGACGTAGTGTGAAATAGTAAGATAATACCAATAATAGTTATTTAAACAGCACCATTAAATATTATCTGTTTAGAAGAAGGACGCCCTAGTACATGCTTATCGCCGCAAGATGTAGTTACTTCACCGTTAGAGCGATATCGGTGGGTTCGTCTCTGTTTGTACCTTTACATTCGATACATTTTACTTATACCTTTTTTTTTGGTTTTTTAATAATAAATAATAATTTATTGATCCAAAAACGTTCCACTCGAGAGAGCCAGGTGCAGGTACTTACACCCCCACAGAGAATAGAATAGAATAGAATAGAGGTCTATACTTAGGGTACCAGAGCGCAACATCTTTTCCGAAGGTGTAAATGTTTATAATATGTAGGTAGGTATAAGAAACATGTAATAATTATCTCCAACGACCGATATTGTGCACACAAACCTCAAGGAAGGTGTGTTATCTCCTTTCTAGTACTTACCTAGCTAACTTTTATATGTAGTTAAGTACTTACCAAGAACTCTAAGAAATATTAAATCGTATGATACTTAACTCAGGGTTCATGTATTTCCGGAAAATCTCATAAATATTTCATAATTTTAAAACTTAGACCTGGGAAACTTACACCAAAAATGAAAATCAAATTAAATCTTTTGCTCTCTTGCTAACATAATACTGACTGCGCAGGATTCTATTCTTTGTTTAAATGTTTGGTGCATGTTATCAAGAGGTTTACCGATGAGACAAACTTTAAAATACGGGTAAGTAAATTTAATTTATTTCAGGTGTACGACTTTTAGTGGGACGGTAACTTTAGGCGGAAAAGTAGCTTGAAAAGGACTAGGACTAGGGTACACGCCCTAGGCCAACCTAGGTATATATACAGGATGTTGCAAAAAGGGTATAGTATACTCAATACTCTAGCCATAGTCACCTACTTTCGGTATACACCCTTTTTGCAACACCCTGTGTTTTCGTTATGAATGCATCAGTATCAGGACAATTTATACAAAAATGGTTACTAAACCATTATATTGAAGCGAGTCAGTTTTTTTAACTAACTATCCTCTGTCGCGGTACCTTTGATGACATCAATGACATCGATTTTGTTCAGGATAATAAAATTTTATTAATTTTTGTCATCGTAGGAAGATATGAGAAGTACCTACCTACCGCTAAATGGTGGTGTTCGTAATTTAGACTTAGTATTGTTTGTAATGCAAACGTGGTAAACTAAGCCAACAGTTTGAGTGTGACTCAGGGGTCATAGTAGATAGGTGCCCAACTAATTAATACATTTTTCGCGAAAAAAATATTTGATTCCCTAATTTCTCTATAGACTCTTTGTACATACATCATACAGTCAACCAAGGATTAACCATGTTAATCAAAAAAGCTCTTGATTTTTATGAATGATAGGGTATCTTATATACTGAGTAGCTGTTCCCGCGAGCTTCGCTTCGCCTTAAAATGTTTTCTCGTGGAAATTCCGGGATAAAAAGTAGCCTATGTTCTTTCTCAAATCCGTTCAGTAGTTTAGTCGTGAAAGAGTAACAGACAGACATACAGACACAGTTACTTTCGCATTTATAATATTAATTAGGATTAGGATACCTAATAATTATTGTGATACGGATACGACGCCATATTGCGATCAGCATTTCCCGCCAAATCTCGGAAAGCGCGCGACTTCATTCACAACTGTCGCGCGTTTACAAACACGCAGTTTAGTCGGAAAAAATAGTCGTAGAGGACGGGATGTGATCGTGTATGGTTTACAAAACATAGGCCAGGGTGGCTGCGGATGCCTGCTTCCATTATGGAGATACTTGGCAAGCAATAACATTAGAGGCAGCTATTAGAAAATTGGTACTTATCTCAAAATTTGAAGTTTTGTTGATTGTTCTTAAATATATATTATTTACAATGAGACATCACGAATCTATACATAGAACATACGTACTTAAATGATTCTTGCAAAAAAAACAACTTTAAATCTAAGTGCTTCGGTGCCATCAAATAGTAATAACTAATAACACACTGTCTTTCAAAATGACCATTGATGTGGATTTATTTTAATAGTGTGCCAAAATAAATGTCTTTATAGCCAACACATAAAGAAAAGGACTTCAAGAACGAAAGCAAAATCTTCGCATTTAAACACCTGGCTAATTAAGTAATTCATACAAAATTCTGACATTGAGCTCAAAACATTACTATTTAGCAAGTTTTTTGTGCTTGAGAGCACGTGTTGGAATAGGTTTTCGTTATCTCGCAATTAGGTAATTATTGCGATGGCGGCGCACGCGCAGAAACTATCATCTCGCGTGTCGGGTGACGCGATTACAGGCATATATTGTTCTACAGGGTACTGCACACACTTACCGGTAAACCCCCAAGTATCAAGGTTAAAAACCTGCAAAATATTTTTCTCGGATTGTTCTAATCGTGTCAGTGACAAGCAGGGGGATCAAGACTATAGGGTAAGTCAACATGGTAACATTTACCAGTCAGTCGCTGCTGAGAGCCCAGGGTGCGGTGCACGTATAAAAGGATGTTTTATTGCGATGCTAAATCTTTAGTGACAATAATGAATTAATTAATTATCTAACATTTATTTTTACATACGATATACTTAGTGCCTAAGCAAAGAAAATTGTAAGTATTTTAGATTTTATTGTTACAAATTATCAGGAGGAAGGAACCCTCTTGCTATTTATTTTAATTCGCGCTCACTAGGTTTTTCATACGCGGCAGCTGGTAATGGTAACTGACACTGGCCGGTAGGAATGCCTTCTTTGCAATCGCTGCTCAGAAAAAAAACAAGCAAAGAATAGACAAGATTCTCTTTCGCGCCAACTCTTCCGCCATTATTAAATCGCGTGATGAAAATGATGTATCGGTCACTTGACTTTCTTTCGCTTTCGTTTGAAGAATATATTTTGTATTCTTGTGCTATTTCTTCCGTGATGTTTCTTTTATTTCTCTAATTAATTGGTACAGCGTGTGTTATTGTTAGTTATGTTTTGAAATAACTTCCTATCTTTGTTTTATGATGAGTTTTGTACCCAAGTGTGAAGTTTTTAAGTATTTCCACCGAATAACCTAAGTAGATGTGGACGAATTATCAAAATAGAGTGATTCTGTAACCCTCAACATCTCAATATTGACACAACAGCTAAATCCGTTCGAGGCATCTATCTATCGGTTATTTGAGTACAATATTTGTGGATGATATCGTTTCTCGGCGTAAAGTCAATAATGCTGTCGGGGCATTGACCTCAGCTCTCAGGGACTTTTATGTAATGTTGCATTTATAAACGTCTCAATTGTGGAATTTGGAATATTTTGATAATAATAATTGGGTTGATTCTTCCCGACTTTGCAACGGACGCGTCGTCCAGTTGTTACACGAATTCTATAGATAAGCGTACTTTATTTTTTGGCTACTTACTGCAATAGTATTAAGATAGAGAGTATCCAAACATGGAATAAGCAATGCTTATATTATTATTAGTAGCTTGACTTCCGAAGTATTAATTATGAAATTAGTCTTGGCGCCCCAACATGGGACTCCTCGCTAGACCGCATTCAGTTTTATTTTTTGAGGATTGTAGCTGGAGGGACATGCAATTGAGCGCCAAAAAGGAATCACTGCGCATTTTTACACACAAAATTATGGTCATTGGCGGGACCGACGTAAAGCAGTAAATGTTTATATTTTATGTCTTCTACTGACTCAACCCACTAGTGAACTTATAAAACAAAATTATTAATATACCAATCGTTAATTATGCAAAAGCCAACTGTGCAAACTTTGGGTTTGATCTGCAATGTTGTGTATTTTGTTGTTTTGTTGTGGTGTCGTTCACCCGTGGTGTTGATGCACCCGCACGTGGTTCGAAGCCCTTTTCTTATTTATTTACATTTCCGCAGCTTATGTATTAAGTATATAGTAAGTACATAATTTTAGAAGTAGTTAAGTATAGCACGAGACTATACTCATCATGAGTAAAATGTGATTTCCTTTTCGACTATCATCATCATCTTCCTATCTCAACCCACCGCAGTGTATGGAGTACTTTATGTTATGTCACAGTCATCCAGTTTGGTCTCTTTATTTTCCTAATGTCATCAGTCAAGGTCCTTTTAGCTATTTTTTTTCTAAAATATTTTTTTGCTATTAAATAATTGCCGAGCATTCCTCTAAAATTACAATTTTTACTCGACCTCTGTAGCTTATTTTTTTTATTTTATTTCAAATACTGAAACCCCGATCCGTAAAATTATAATATTTGACCGCGGTGCCCAGCCGCGTATCCAGTACCAAGGCCAATCTCCATATTGCACATTCATGACGTAAAACTCACATTTATATTAATTATTTATTCATCTCGGTGCGTTACGGGTTTGCGAAATACGCGACCGCTTGACTTTGTACAGTGAGCGAAATGGCCTACTTAATTTAACTTTATTATCTGTTAATGTATTTATTTTATTAGGTTGCTATGTTAGGATTGCTCGGATGGTGTGCAAATAGTTGCAATTTATACATTCAGAAAGTATATTACAAAAGTATCCTCGGGGGCAGTATGATTCCATCTAGTTGTAGGTTTATCCATAGAATCCTGATTGTACATAATTACTTTGGTATATTTATTTATTTATTTATTTATATTTATAAACACTTTATTGTACATTATAAAGTTACAATAAAAAAACCGGCCAAGTGCGAGTCGGGCTCGCGCACAAAGGGTTCCGTAGCAGCAAAATTACAGTTAAATCAACCTATCTCAAAAACTATAAGAGATACTTTGATCAAACCAAAAATCGTTGAAAGAGTTAATTAGCATGCATCACCTCTATTTTTTTTAGAATTTTATACCCCGTAGTTATAAAAATAGAGGGGGGGGGGACATACTTTTTACGACTTTGAGAGCTGATATCTCAAAAACCGTTCACTTTAAGAAAAATGTTTTTTAGAAAACTTTATATCATTTTAAAAGACCTTTCCATTGATACCCCACACGGGTATGTACATCGAAAAAAAAAATTTCATCCCTCAGTTACATGTATGGGGGGCCCCACCCCCAATTCTTTTTTTTACTATTTAGTGTCATATTTTTGTAGCGGTTCATACAACACATATTCCCATCAAATTTCATCACTGTAGTACTTATAGTTTCCGAGTAAATCGGCTGTGACAGACGGACAGACGGACAGACGGACAGACGGACATGACGAAACTATAAGGGTTCCGTTTTTGCCATTTTGGCTACGGAACCCTAAAAAGGAGAAGAACATTAAAATAAAACTATATTGTGCAATAAAAGAATAAATAAATCCTTATCACTAGAAACTTGGTTGGTTGGTTCATTGACTTTTTACTTAGAAGTAGATATATTTTATCGCAAATTTCCATAAGTCGTAAAACAAAACGGCTGTCCCATTTCAAAACACAGTAACCGCCAACTTTAAAAAAAACGGGTCTTTGATTTATACATTATTTTAGGCGATTCCGCACAAAACTGCATTGTCAGAATATCAAAAAACCGCTTAGAAACGAAAATAAAATTTCTAAAAACCTAGTAACTCCACCCTGCGAAATCAAAAATGCCACGAAAACCATTTCAAAACATAGTAAGAGCCACCAACCATTTTAAAACACAGTAAGTGAAAATGACTTACTAGGTTTTAAAATGGTCAATGGCGCTTACTAGGTTTTGAAATGGTCAGCAAAGGACAATTTTCGTCCGTTAATTTTAGTAAGTCACAAATGGCATACATTATTACTAACACTTTTTTCGAACAAAATATCAGACATTTCAGAACCTGTATCTTTGCACCAATGAAACCTAGAGAGTTGAATTAAAAGTAGAACATAAGTAAATTTTGTCTTCTTTATAAAAGCTATAGAGACCTTTCTCGTTAGAACCTTTCTACTAGCCCTATTTTGCATAAACAAAAAAAAAAAACAAGTTATAAAACTGATTTTTAGATAGAAATTTAGGAAATATTGTCTAATTGAAGGCAGCCATAAATAATTTTCATGTTAGAGCCTTCTGAATATGGCTATTTAATTCATTTACATAAAACAAAAAAACAAACATAAAAATATGCCCGTATTTCAGCTATTACTTATAGTGCCGTCGTGTAAAAGTGCTGCAAAATTGGATTTATAATATGTGAAAGATCCCAAACATATAAAAAATGAAATTATTACGCAATTATTGCAATTTCAATATACTTAACTTGTCTTAAATGACACAATAATGGCCCTTACTAGGTTATGAAATGGTCAGTGAGGGCGGTTTTAGGGTGAGAAAACCATATAAAACCTAGTAAGTGTTTTCTTTTGTGCATTACAGCAACAATTTTAGTCATATTTAAATGAAATAGTATTGTATATAAAGCCTAGGTTCTGCCGCTTCTTTTAAGCTTACATTTGTTCAGATATCTATCATAGTTTTACCAGGGCATTGAAATGAAGGTACAAAAACGTTTTTTGGCTCTCCTGAACATTTTGTCTCATGGCTGTTACTGTGTTTTAAAATGGGACAGCCGAAAAGTTGTTTAGTATGACCCCCTGAGTAAATCCTCTTCCGTATACTGTACCACTTTTGCGACACCCTGTGTAATTTAAAATAAAATACTCTCTATTTTGCACCATGAAATAAAATATATTATTACAAAATGACTTATAAAAATGTACAAAAAGCGGCCTTATTATTTAAAGCAATCTCTACTAGACAACCTTTGGAAGCTAGAGACAATTTTAACACAACTATGGACTTATGTCTGAAATAAATATTATTCATTACATACACCTTATATGCCGTGAGTCCTTGAATTGCTCTCCCATAGTAGATAAGTGGTGCGGTTGTGCACAATTTTGTTATCTCCTGCTCCCACGAGCACAACCAGCCTGCTATCAAACAGATGCGGTTTCTCATATCAGAAACTGTTTTTTGTAAGTAGGTACAGTAAGCGGCAGAGAAATCTGACCCCTCTCAGAAGCATTGTTACTATGAGAGGAGGGTCGGGTTTCTCTGCACATGACCGTACCTAATAAAGTCACGAGCAATGAAAAATTTCCTGTGACATACCACCAAATTACTCCTAAACGGAAAAGGGTAGCTTGATGATGCCATATTGCATATTGAAGTAAATTTAAAAGCCCACCACAATTTTATCAACTTAAATCGTAAATATTGTGATGCTATATATTTTTTTGAACAACTTTTTCATTGCTCGTATGTGTGTTTTTGTATAATAATGCGATTTTTTAATAGATCATGTAGGTTTAACGAGTATAAAAGTGGCAAACATAGGGAAGGTTAGTCAGGTGATGAGTGAATACATTACTCAAGTACTTACTTATGTAGTTTCTATTTTTTTATTGTTATAATATTAGTATGTAGAAATAATAGGAAAGAAAAACAGTACAAACTTTATAAGATTTATTGTATACTAGCTGTTCCGGCGATTCTTCGCTTCGCCTTAAAAAGTTTTCCCGTGGGAATTCTGGGATAAAAAGTAGCCTATGTTCTTTCTCAGGGTCTAACCCATATGTATACCAAATTTCATTCAAATTGGTTAAGTAGTTTTGGCGTGAAAGAGTAACAGACAGACACAGTTACTTTCGCATTTATAATATTAATATTTAGGATTAGGATTAGGATAAATTATAACCTAGTCTTTATCACAATCACAAGACTTGGTCTAAAATGAATATTTTAATAAATCAATCTCATTACATAGATAACAAGAAATTCTAATCTTATTCAATATTACCAACGGCACATGTTACAGTAGGAATTACCCAAGATGAAATGTAACTTACGACATTACGCCATTTTAGCCTCCCCGGCCTCTGATTGGCTAATCGCAAGGCTGTAAAAACGTTTCCCTTATCGCCTGATAAGTTAAAATAAATGAGAAAAACAACAAGATAATGTTCTCTTTGTACGAAACGATTTAGATTCAATTTATTATAGATTTCTTTGTTAGAGATTTAGATAAAAGCGCTGGCAGGATGAGGTGTTGATAAAATGTCTTATGATAACGCTAAGATTGATAACAATAGCTATGTGGCTGTTCTAATGTACCTACTATGATATGTTTGTATTGTTTTACACTCTCGGGCAATGAAACATTTCCACTCACAAAAAGTCAACACCAAACGACCACAATTTTTTCAAACATTTAAATGAAAATTTGAACATAATATTACCATATTTAGTAGGTAATATCCTGAGGCTCTGTTAAATATACTTCAATGTTGTAGAAGGCGACATTAAACTAGCCTTTTCTGTTTAGGAGTAATTTGGTGTTTTTCTCAGTGGAACCTTTTCATTGCCCGTGAGTGTATTATTACACTCACGCAATAAAAAGGTGCCACGTGCCACTGAGAAAAACACAAATTTTCTTCTAAGCGGAAAAGGCTAGCTTAATGACGCCTTCTGCAAAATTGGAGTACATACATAATATTAATAATAGAGTATCAGGATATTACCAACTAAAATAAAAACGATAATACTTTGTTCAAATTTTTTATTAAAAGTTTGAAAAAAATATGGTCGTTCGTTTGGTGTCGGCATTTTGTGAGTGGAACTTTTTCATTGCCCGTGAGTGCAAAACCAATAAATATATAGGTAGTATAAATTACGTACTATGAGAGGTCGAGACAAGTTATTCTTGTAGCACCTACTGAATTAGCATCAGAATAAGTACTCGGCTATATATCCTTAAAATGCGCTATTTTAACCTCAACCTACGTCTTTCTTCAAGGAAATTTAAATAAAACATGTAAGTACTCATGTAAGTACTTAGTAGGTATATAAGTTTCAGGAGTATTAGGTACTATAATTAATTATAAGTACTTAAATGGTTAATTGCACCAAATTATTATCTGTGTATTTGTGTATCTGTGTGTGGCATTGATTGTGGAACTGATTTTCATTGTTTTCCAGTGAAATATAGTTAAGTTTTTAATACTTAGGTATCTGGTAAAAAAAAGTAAAATTTGCTAACTTTTAAGTTATAAGTTTGTTATACCCCGATTTCCTAGCCGTGTTTATAAATCTAAGAAAATAAATAATTAATTTTACAGTTAAAAATGCAAATTCAACGCGTCGTGCGGATTGTTGCTTGTATCGACTAACTGCGAACTCCCACGCTCAGATTTTACAAGAAATTGTGAGATGCGCTCATCTTACAAATAGGGCTGTCGAGCCACTTAGTACTTAATAAATATTTAAAGATATTCGATTTTGTTCGTTTATTGTTTATCAAACAAAGATTTAAGGCGGAATTTCACCAAACGCTAAACGTATTTAGTAGCCTGTCAAACTTGTGTCAGTTAGTACAAAATGTATTTAAAATTTGACTTAAATACAATTTTAAATACATTTAGCGTTTTTTTTTGTAAAAGTGACCCTTAAATATTATAATTACCTAGGTAGGTACTTGTTAAATTTGAGTGCTCACGTAATAATAATAATATATTATAATATATTATTATTATGTATGTATGGTGGCAACCCTACATCCAGAAGTGCAAAATCAACAGTCGGTGAACTAAAGGAACACCATTTGACAACACCTGAGTACAGTCTCGTAAACAACTTCCAATCAAATCCTCGCACGTCTTTCGAGTCGAGTGATAGAAATTCATTGCAATAGGACCACTATTTTATTGCGTTAAGACGTACCACTGACATACGACTTTAAAGGCGGGTGGTCGAGAATTGCTTCGCTGGAACCACTGAGCTGCTTACCAGAATTATCTCGCACAATGTCAGGTTTATTTACAAAGACGTGGGAACATCATTTACGATGGGAATCTGATTTAAGTAAGTACATACACGGCTATTTGTTGGGTTATAATTATAAGTTTGGATGATTTTTCAGTTCCTTAGGCACGGGTATACGGGTACCTACTACGTGACTCAAATTTCATATAACTCAAGGTCAAAATAAACTTTCTTAGGTAGTCAGTGACTAGCACTAGCTAGGGTAAGCAGTTATAGTTTCGGGCACTTCGTATTTGTTTGGTGACTTACACAAATGAAAACTCAGCGGCCGCTACACGAATTCGTTATCGAGGAAGATAAACTCGATTAATGCGCGTCCCAACAGCGCCGTATTTATGTTGAACGGCGATTTAGTGACGTTTATCTACATCGATAGCGAACCCGTGTAGCGGCAGCAGGAAGCATATTGGTGTCAGCTGAGCGCGTTGTGCGCGAAAGCGGCTGGATGCTTGCGCGTCCCGGCCCGGCGCGCATGCGTAATGCGCACTGTCAAAACTGACCACTCTCCGGTCCATTGTTCTACATGACTGCGCGCATAAATATGTGGACAATTGGACATGGCCGTGATAGTGGGTAGGGTAGTCATAATATGGTATGGTCCTCTTAAGCCCACCACTAGAAAAGCCAGTTATATTCAGACTTTAGCTGTGTTGGTGTTAAAGCGTATGCCTAAGCCAAGAGAAGGTGACTCAGTGTGTTATGTTAGAAAAATTCATAGAAACTTTGTCACATCAAGGGTTTAGGAAAATATATAAGTGTTCAACAAACCTTCCTTACATTTCTTTACCCATCAAGCATACATACATATTCTATTCTAGGTTTTAAGAGCACTTAAATTTTAATTAGTGCCTCCAAAATCGACATCATTGTCTGTCCCCTGAGTCAACCCCTTTTGGCTAAAGTGGAACACTTTCATAATCATCATCACAGACCCATCACAGCCCCTGGGGCACAGGTCTTCTTCCAATGAAGGAAGGGTTTTAGGTCTAGTCCACCACACTGGTCTAGAGCGGGTTGGTGGACACTTTAACAACCCTTCAAAGTATGCAAGGATATAAAATCTTGCATTTCATTCCCTGCATGTGTTTACGCACGAGAATTATTCACAATATGCATGAAGGGCGTGATCTCCTCCTCGTTTATATGTTAAAGAGCCACCCGCTAATGTATGCGGGGTCAACTGGCGACGGAAAAATATAAAAATCCTGTAATAAAAATACATAATAAGAACATCGGCGTCCCAGTGGATGTGAGGCAAAAACGCCTTTTGATGCGTGGTCTTCTTGAAATCCACCTTTCTTCTCTTATCTGTTATTTTTTATTTTTCTACTAACCCCGATCCGAGGGTGAATCTACTGCTGTAGGTATTTCAAAAAGAAGCTTAGCCGAGTGATGTATAAACTGTACCTCACATAATTCTGGCGTACCCTGGTTCGTCAACTTTTCTGGCTAATTGTTCCTTTCGCTAAGATGGTGACAAAACCTTGACCAGCTCTAGTGTGACACGCTAAGAAGAAGCTGTGAAAAAGATGACGGAATTTATTTGAGTGCTCCTTTTTTGGCTGATGGTAAACGCGATGTCTTAAAATTAATATAGCGACTCACTCATGTATCAACAAAATTAATCGAACAGTATTTTATGTAATACACGTACATTGTACATATGTGTATGTATTTTTCCGTACAATTGTCTGGCGCGTCTTGCAGCGGGCGGCGGGTCACAGGATCATTCTCTTGAATATTCATTCCTTGGACGTTTATTACGTGTGATACTTTGTACAGACCAAACACAGTATAGAGTGATACACGAAGATGGGCATAGGAATGGGCCGAATTTTATCGCCAGAACACTCTGTCCTCGGCTAACGTACATCTACGTGATGTCTCCCACGTTTTCGTTCTTGTTCATGGCCTCTAGAAGAGACCATTGAGAATCTCCTCCAAAATCTATCTAGAATCTCGAAATTCGAATAAATTTTACAAAATGTCAATAAGGTCCAGAATTGCTTGAATGTTAAAAATGCTTCTCATGAGGAAAGCAGACGAAGTAGGAGAGTAGACGTTATAGGAATAATAGGAATACTCCTAAGGGGTATCTGTGTTTTCCTCCGATACAAGCAATCGCCATTAGCATTATGCTCTTTGGACCCATACCTTACCCTTTACCTTTACCAATTTTCGGTCCACCTTGTATGGACAATAAATAAAATTGATGACTTTTAAAGTGGGCTAGGCCATGTGTCTCTACATCACCAATCTACTCTATACGTAGTTTATCGTTGAGACTTTACATATTTACATAATGTTTATACATATAGATCTACGTATCAATAAGCTATGCAAAGTAAATCAGATCATTCAATGTTAATTTATACCCCATCTTCTTTGACCGCACGATTGATTTTCCAATTTTCAGTGTAAGTAAATAAAATAAGTATACTGTTTGCAAGCAACCTTTCATATATGTACTTTACTTACCATAAGCTGCTTCGCTTCAGCACTGAAATGGTATTTCAGTCATCGGTTCGAACTTGTTCGAATCCCTGGCGGGAATGCCGGGGCGTCTAAACCTTCAATTAATGTCATTGAAATTAAAATATACGGAGGTATAATCAAAACAAATAAGATATATTTCTCGCCTCGCTCGCTTCTTCACTGTCACTGCTTCTACTCTACCATGAAACAATGCGCATGCGTCGACTGCACTCGCTGTTCTATACTAGCACTTATGACGTATGAATTAAGAGTATAGGTACGCGAAGGAAAACTTTCATGAATAGCAGGACTTCGCCGTCGTCGTTCATTGCAGGCAAGTCTGCGAGATCCACATAATGAGATCCAAACTTTAAAAAACGAGATAATTGCTTTAAATGATAAAAAGATAAAGATAAAGATAAAATACTCTTTATTGCACACAAAAAGAAACAGTATTACAAACATGAACAGAAAATAAATAGCACAATCGGCGGCCTTATTACTAAAAGTAATCTCTTCCAGACAACCAAATTGAAAGGACATAGAAATAATGAAAAAGGGTAGCGTGTGAAAATAAGAGATATTTATAAACTACATTAATATAAAGTATAAACGATATGTAAAATACCTACATATAATAACATATAAAACCTACATAGTTAATAATAAATATATACCTATATATTCTATAATAATACATAAATATTATTAAAAATAAATAAATAAATAATTGCTGGTGCATTCTAATCAGGATAAGATAAATTTAAGTAGTGCTGTCGGAGCTTGTTTTTGAAGGATGGTAGAGAGGGTGCGAGTCTGATTTCAATGGGCAGATCGTTCCATAATTTAACAGCCTGAAATGTGAATGACCCCTCATAAAACACAGTTGTGCAAGATGGAACATGAAGGCGAAGGTTATGAGATGAACGTAGTGAGCGGCTATGTGTAGAGCATCTCAACTCAAAACGCTCCTTAAGGTATGTTGGGGAACAAGGATTGAACAGTACCGAATAAAGTAGTGAAAGTATGTGAGTATTCCGTCGAAGGCGAATTGGGAGCCACTTGAGTTTTTGTCGGAATACAGATACATGATCATATTTTCTTAAGCCAAATATGAATCGTATGCAGTAATTTTGAAGACGCTCAAGCTTATTAAGTTGCTCCTCAGTGAGATCAAGATAGCTGGCATCGGCGTAGTCAAGAACGGGAAGAAGGAGTGATTGAGCTAAAGCAATTTTGGTGGAGGTAGGAAGGAAATTGCGTAGTCTTCGAAGTGATCCCCCTGATGCAAACATCCTCCGGCTAACCGCCTCCAGCTGAGGACTCCATGTCATAAACTTGTCAAAAATTACGCCAAGATTCCTGACTGTATCACTATAAGGTACATGAACCCCGTCAAAATAAATTGGCGGCACCATCCGAAGAAAATTGTTATTCATTAACCTAGAACTTCCGATGAGGATAACTTGGGTTTTCTTCGGATTGACCATAAGGCCATGGTGTTTACTCCAGTCTACGATTTTAGTCAGGTCAGTGTTCATAAAATTAACTGCTTGAGCTATATCAGAAGGAGAAGCATGTGTATAAATCTGTAGATCGTCTGCATAAAGATGGTAGGAAGAAATAAGTTTGTTAGAAATGGAGTTAATAAAAATAGCAAAGAGCAGAGGTGATAGCACACCGCCTTGTGGGACACCGGCTGCAATATCACACCATTGGGAGTATGAGTCCTCAATGCGTATACGCTGCCGTCGCCCCTGCAGATAACTGCGAAACCAGTCAATTACCATTAAATGCTTATAGATCATTGGTAATTTTATCGATTTACTCTTCATTTGTCTAGCTCAAATACCTATTTGCTTTCAGGGGTTTGTAGGAGGCTTCGTTTCTTCCAGGTAAACGTGTTTTGTTTCTGCAGATTACATCATATAAAGTTCACATAATAATCAATTTCAGTATCTACCTGAACCTGCTTTGAAAGAACCGTTTCTGTATGTTCCCTGAGACTCCTAAAATTATATAGCGGCAGCGGTTTCAATCTCAAGACTGCTAGCGTAACGATACTCGAGTATATTAATACTTGAGTAGTACGACCTGTTGGAAAAGATAATAAAACCGAGCGAACACGAACATCGATGTAGCAATCGAGAACTGAAACATGAAAGAATCGAGACAAAAAATCGAGTCGAAAACAAGTGTTTTCGTAACAGAGCGTCCGGTGGCAATCGCGATCAACTCTGCGTGATTTGTTTAGTTATTCAGACTGCCGGGGTTGCTAGTTGCATCAAAATAATCATTAAAATACCCGTAATTAGTGGTCATCATTAGGTCCTGCTTTTATCTAGCGGTCGTCCATGAATCGCCAGGTGAATGAATCAGATTAGAGAAGGAAAGATAAATAATTCTTATCAGTAACACATTTTTAGTCTACACTTACCTAATAATAATATGTAGAGACAGAGTACGTAAGCTTCTATTAATAAATTAGTTACCAAAATCGAATAGGTACTACACTCACGTCACGAGCAATGAAAAAGTTCCAATGACACTGGCGGGTGAATCTTTTTTATTTCTCGCGAGTGCATTTTGAATATTGTGAACACATCCAATAAGCATGATGTCTGGTCCGAGTCTGGCAACCCAGTTCCCGCACCGCTGCAGATGTGGCGCGCTGCCCAGGATACGAGGACGCACGCGAGCACGTGGGAGGTTGCCACATCGTGCAGTCCTGCTCATCAACCTGCCAGGAGTACTTCTTGACTGGCTACTGACGGCTCTGACCGAATGCAACGTTGCCACATCGTGCAGTCCTGCTGAGAGCTCCTAGACTGGCTACTGACTGGTCTGACCGAACGCAAAGTTGCCACATCGTGCGGTCCTGCTCATCAACCTGCCAGGACCTTTTTGACTGGCTACTGATGGGTCTGACCGAACGCAACGTTGCCACATCATGCAGTCCTGCTCATCAACCTGCCAAGACCTTTTTGACTGGCTACTGATGGGTCTGACCGAACGCAACGTTGCCACATCTTGTAGTCCTGCTCATCAACTGCCAGGAGCTTTTTGACTGGCTACTGATTGGTCTGACCGAATGCAACGTTGCCACATCGTGCAGTCCTGCTCACCAACCTGCCAGCAGCTTCTTGACTGGCTACTGATTGGTCTGACCGAACGCAACGTTGCCACATCGTGCGGTCCTGCTCATCAACTGCTAGGAGCTTCTTGACTGGCTACAGACGGGTCTGTGGCAACCACAGTTTGCTTTTTGCCAGCACTTGAGCTTGGCTTGGTACTTCTGCTGCGGCGAGGAACTGCTTGATACGTTTCCACATCGTGCAGTACTAAATATGCAATACTTAAGTATAAATTTTCTAATCTTCTAATGTGTCTGATTGGGAGAGACGTTGTCTCTACGTGTTTAAATCCTTTTGTTCAACATGTCTTGAGTACTGATTGACTGGCAACTGTCGGGTCACATTGATATTGTGTCATCAAGCAAAAATGGTGTTTTCCTTGGCTTCTTCTTCTGGGTTAGACTCTGGTGTGTCTCATTGGCTGTTTAGTGTTGAGTCTTGTGAGGCACCATGTCCGCTTGATTTTCCCTTTTCATCAAGTAGGTAAGAATAAGTTTTTCATTCATTTTCATTTGTTTTGGTGATGCTTTCCATCCTTCTAAAACATAGTTATAACGTAATTGGTATGTTCTTATTGCTTAAAACAATGCCGAATGCTATTATATAACACGATCTATAATAAGTACATTGATCGAAGCTTTGGCTTCAGATATATCGATTCTACTCGTATATGCCATGCTTGTTCTTGACTATTCTATCTAACAACAGTTGCCAACGACTACCGGCATGCCCAAGGCACTTTCTATACAGACTTATCGACAGTCATCAGCTGTCTCTAAACCTTAGATAAATCTTTTAACTGACAACTTAGTTCTACAATGCGGTAATTACACTTTTAAACGCAACTGAATTTTTATGCAGTCCCTGTCGTCGTAAACTGAGCTTTATGATGTGGTATTTAGTGACGCTATGTCAAAGAGTAGGTTTACCATTCATTCGGTACTCATATTAATTTTTCATCAGAAAATTTAACCTGTAAAATATTTCCTTACATTAGTAGTACTTATAATAAAATTATTATGTAGGTCCTATACTTCCGTTTTTGTTTTCAGTAAATTATAGACCAAAGTTAGCTTAGAACGATAACTGTATGCTGCCCCACTAGTTCACAAGGTAATAAATAATAATAATATTCGTAAAATGTCCTCAATTTCTATCCTCACCATGGTCTTCATCTACGCGTGATATTTAAAACGTGCGTCGCAGGCGGTAGTGTTCGACAAACTTATATCTTCATCTAGCCATCAGTAAATAGCCTCTATTTCCATCGTAGTTGGGTCCTAAACATCTGTTTCAATTAGTTGGTATGGCCACTGTTGACGCTCATGCGGCTCGACCAATGACCGCACTTTCACTTGGACATCTTCTTTTGTTTTACATTTTGTTTTAATGGCTGCAGTAGATGAATTGTCTTTACAGCCAGTGGCAATCAGTTTTGTTTTAGTTTTTCTTTTCCTTACGAAGGAGGCGGAGACCGCTTGAGAACGATGAAGTTGTACCTATCTGATGCCTACATACTTTTGAAATTCAAATAGATTGTAAGGTAGCACACGAGTAGAAATCTGACGTCATCCTCCGTATTTTCATGACAATAGAAACAAACTATTTTATCAGATCATATAATGTCAATAGTATATTGTCTAATCTCAACTTCGTAGTCATCGATTCTTCGAAACAGCTCCATTGACACTGGCAAGTCTATCCGGTAGATCAGTTAATCCATTAATTTGCGTGGCATTAGCTGATTCATTAACATTCTTCTCTCGGTGACCAGGTACCAGGCGATCATGATCATTAAGTAATAAGCTTTCTCCCTGCCTTCCGAACTATTGCGTGAGCCGTGGAGCTAACGAGTCCTGTGTGATTGATTGATTGATTGGTTTAGTGATAAAAGTTACACGTTTTCAATGGGGAGTAACGCGTGTGAATTTGCCGCTAGGGGCGCTGGTGTCGACTGAGGTTAAGTGACATTTTACTTTTCATATAATTTGTTTGGCGGGCTTCGTGATAAATTATATTTTCGTTCATTTCCCTGTTGAAAAGTGATCTCTTTTCGCGAAATTATCGCAAATATGGATTATTTATCGATGAATGTGCACGCTTTGAAAGCTGAATTAAGGAAAAGAGGCGCATAAATAAGCGGTCTCAAAGAGCAGCTAATTCAGAGGTTAGTTTGTTTACTGTTTACAAACTTATTTTTTACGAAATGTATGCTTGTTTGCTTAGGTAACAGCTATGTTTTTGCTTTTTACAGACACCAAGACTATGACCGTAACAGTAACTTGGTTGTTAACGTAGAGGACAGCATCATACAACAAAATGATTCAGTGTATACTATTGAGTGGCCTTAAGAAACTTTGTATAGCAGTGTAAACACTAAAAATGAAACTCCAGATCTAGATATTGTCACCAATGAGTAACTACTTTGGAATTTATGTACAGTGTATACATACCATCGCTCTTACGGTGAATGAAAACATCGTGATAAAACCTGCATATCTAGATTTTCGAACCCACCAACCTGCAGAGGACCAGTGTGGTAGGAAATGGTCCAAGCTTAGGAGTGGAGTTTAGACCTTAAGGCGGACATGGACAAAGGCTCCATTCGAGTGAGCCAGGTGCAGGTACTGACACCCCCACAAATAATAGAATACTTAGTATACTATACTACCATTATTAAGTTTCAACTAGCAACTCAACCAGCATTCATTGTGTGGATTACTAATGTGTTATATTTTTTGTATAGCAGTGTGTTTAAACGGAGAGGATAAATAAAAGTTAAATCAGTGTGTAATTCTTTTATTTTTAGTGTATTTATTAAATGCCTAATCCTTATTTACATTATGTTCTTTCTGAAATTGGTTATAATGATTTTCACAAACACGAGATTATCGGATAATAATTATTTCACAAGCCACTGTTTTAGAACAGTTTTATCACTTGGTAACATATGTCCTCCTTTTCTTTCCCAATATAACGGATCTGAACAACATTGCGGCATAGTAACTCGATATGATGATAGTTATTTTATAATTAATAAGCTTATAAGATTCAAGATTTAAAAACTTTATTTGGCGCCAATTTGATAAAGTCGCCTTTGATAAATTTGACAGCTATGGTACCTCTTTACCTCAGTCGACAGTGGCGCCAACTGGTGAGCAAAAAAACGGTAGTCCCCATTGAAAAGAGGTTAATGTTGCCACAGGTGGATTTGAAAACAAATGTTTACTTGAATTCCGAATCTAGGGGTGATATGCACCAAAGTGTTAAATCTAGATTTAGTGTCTAATCTCGGTTTAAGAAACGTCATCAAGATTTAACACTAAATCTAGATTTAATTTATGTTGGTGCAAGTGGCCCTAGATATGTAAGTTAAGATGTGATTGTTATTAATCAACATACTAGGTAGATGGAGCGTCAGTTCAAAAGAATCGTCTCGACAAATAACACCCCACTTCTACGACTGAGCTCTTATTTTGAATTATTTCGGTTAGAAGATTTGTGACTTTATTCATTGGTACAATGGTTTTCATTAGGTTGAACTTACATAAAACGATTTGACAGGTAAACGAAATGAGATTTTTTTAGCTTTGTTTTTGTATCTTGTTCGTATATCATCTACGTTATTAATGCTATAGGTTGCAGACTCTATAGTGGACTTTAACGTCTTCGAATAATACCTACATTAAATTACATATAAACATTTTGTTTTTCAGCTAACTCATGTTGACTGGAGGTCAGTCTGACGCAGTCACCTGCGGGAGACCGAAGATCATCTTTAGCTACAAGTCTAAATTAAACGAATCGCCAAAGAAAATGAGACCTCAACATACGCAGTTACAATCGATTATCCAATACCCTATCACGGAATCAAATCCTGGCTGGATAGACGAAAGTCGCCTTTATTTTCATCACTCCACTTTTGAATTTGGAAAACATTTTCGAACGTTCCCTGATTAAGGTTCGGTTGGTAATTGTTCTTTCAAAACGCGTCGCCTCTCTTTCACACGACATGTAAGAGAAGAGGATAGTTGATTGGAATCGTGTAAATGTTGTTTTTAGGCAGTTCTAGATCGGGGTTTTGGGGTGAAATTTGAATACAATAGTGTTTGTCCGAGCGATGCCTGCGCGCATTCGCAGACGTCCAACAGATCATATTATTACGTATACAGATATACCTAGATTAAAACATGATATGGGCGAAATACAAAAGTGGTTATTACACGCAATTTATGTAGGCACTTACATACAATACTGCATTGTTATCTTATTCAGGTTTAGGTATAACCAAAAAATAAGAAACAGACTAGATCATTCACTTCACAAAAAAATCATAAAGGGACGAATATATAACGGATTTGAATGGAATATAAAAATCGTGACCAGGATACCTCTAAAAGTGAAATTCTTGATGACAACGACAACAGACAATATACACAAATAAACAATTCATAGTACCAATTTTCGGTAAGATACAAAAAACACGACCAACCATAACAATTAAGATAACAAGATAAACGATAATCACCTGATTTAGTACAATAATAGAACAAGAGCATGTAATTGCATAAAAACCGGCCTAGCATGCGCGGCCGCATATGAAATTGTTATGGTCAAGTGTGAACCCCAACGCCTCAAATTTGTTCCGTCGTTAGTAACTATAAAAAGGTAAAGAAATTATAAAATCTAAAAATTTAATATACCTACATTTACCCAAGCAAATATTCTGTAAGTCTGCACAAAAAAAAGGTTGGATGTTTCCGTAATCGAAAATATTTTTTATTCCACAGTAAATAAATAGGTATCTTGGTGCTACGAGACCATGAGCATACATATTACATACTTACATGATACAATCAAACTTATCATTACTTTTAATCACACGGTTGCAATTGCAAAATTACGCAGTGAAAAATATTATTATTAACATTTTTCATAAATAAGGCTACGCCGCGCCGTAGCAATGCGAGCCTGCCATGGCGCTACGGCGCGGCGTAGCACTTTACTTTAGTTTGAGAACAAATTAAAACCTCACGTCTACACCTCATTTTATTAAGATTTTTGGTTTTAGGCATGGAACAAAGCGTACTCGGGGACCATTCATTCATGGTTTTAAACGTGAATTTTCAGTTCAATAGTTATATGAGTGAGTATGAATTATGAGACGACACAAAATAATATCAACCTTTTAAAAACTTTATGAACTCTTTGAAGACAAAGCGGTAGCTATAAATCCATATAGCCATTGCTTTATAATTCAGTGTAAAATTTCTTTAGGTTATTTATTACCCATTCCTATTCAATATTTCCCCACAGAACCCTAAAACCTCATCAGCGAGCCAGCCATTGCGCAGTGCATATAAAATAATGCAAATACCACGCGACCCGAGGATTCGTTGCATATTGCTGCTAATGTATGCATATTATGCATCATTGTGATCAATATCCACAGTTCCACATCACTGTATTGTGTTGTGATCTTGTCTGGATGACAGAGGACTTTGCGAGATTTTTTGACTCCAAAATAAGGTAGGTCTCAATTTATAAATATGTGTGTATGTTTCTTAACAGTCCTGACAGCTATGAATCGGTTTTGATATATTTTTTTAAGTATGTTTGATGTAGAGGTGGTCTAGATTTCGAGCGTTGATCGAAAATGATTCGCTAATTAGAATACACTTAAAATGTACTTACTGTATTTCATACAATTTGCACTAAGTCGAGTGCAACTAACAAATAAACAATAGAGGAGATGGAATTAATATATGAAAGCTGGGCATTAACTCTTAAAAAGTATATCTTCTTTTCATGTTTCTGATATCCTTCATACATACGAGTACATAATATAATATGATTAAAACATAACGAGCCAACTACAGAACACACGCGTTGCATCAGCTCCGTGTATTTTTATGTCGACATATTGTTGAGCTCATCTCAGGATGTATCCTCATCATATTGGCAGCCGGCCCGCCTCCTGCCAGCTTGAGTGAAGGATTTAGCAAGCAATGAATAAGTAGGTATGTTGGAGGTAAAATTAAGAACTACTCTTTATATACAGGGTGTTTGAATTTTGATATTCTGATTTCAGATTCGGGCTTATAACATGCTGCACATGCTGGTTTCGGATTAGTATATATACCCTTTTTGCAACACCCTGTATATAAGATCTCGATCGATTGTATAGGTACCTGTGGCTATGCTGAAATTGGCTTGTCTATTTCAGGAAAGAGCGGTGAACGGAAAGGTCTTCTGAATTCGTCTGAAGAGCTATTGAAAAGGATCGATGATCACGACTGTACTCATGAATTAGGTATTGGCTGGCTGACGAAGATAGAGGATAGTGTTGTGACACTCTTTGAAGAGTTCTGCTATTAAGTAATTATCTAGAAATTACCTAATAAAACTTTTTCAAGCCCTACTTACTTGTCCATTGCCTCTTCTGTATAAATTAAAGACACACTACAACTACACAGCAAAAATAATTATTTCCACAACATTTCAGCCTCTACCCACCCTTTCAGTCGCCAGCGATCCTCCCACAAAAAGTACTCAACTCCACTCAAATTCGACAAACAAACTCTCCCTACCCCCTTCCTCCCATGCGCTGTCCCGCTCGCTCCTACCACTCCATACACTCCTGGTAGATGAAAGCGGTTCCACGAGGCCTTTGTCCTCTTTCCTGTCAAATCTCTTGGTACCAGGCGCTGAGCTGTTAATACTGCCCCCTTGCTTTTATACACCCCTGGTAGGTGTACTGATGAATTCGTTTGGATTTAAAAGGTTTTTTACCGCCTGATTGAAATATTTTGCTGTTATAAGTTTGACGGGTGTGTCTATGAAAGTTTCAGTACCATATTAATTATAGTAGCTTCGAAAAGGTTCGGTCGTATGAAATGAACTCGATCAAAGTGTGTCTTCTTACTCATATTTCATTAAAATTGGTACTTACAGTTGTTCAAAAGATCATAATTATTTAATCAACTCAACACATCACTCCAATCCTCATTGTTGATCATTTTTGTAAGTAAATAATCTTTTATAGTGTTCAATAGATTTCAAAGATACGTCCTGTAGGCTAGCCTTGCCCCACAGGGGGGTAAAAGATGGATCGTCGGTGATAATTAATATTTGAGCGCTCCAGTATATACCTACATACTTTTACTTCCTTATTATATTTTGTGCAATATTCAGGTTAGCTTATTTATGATTATGGAAACCTTATTCAAAATATGTATTTTTCAGTGGTAACGATTATATTGCAAAACAAATTTTAATGATGCATCGATGATAATTCTATTTTAGTTTAGTGACTAATAATAAAATAAAATAGCTCTTTAGTTATCCTATCGGGAGTTTCCTGATAAAATGTAGCCATATCCAAGTACATAGAAGGCTTTGATTATATACGTACAAACGTAGAAGGTAATTATGTAGGTCATATTTTTCAGGCCGTGATGGTTTTTTATAAGTTCTTTTAAAAAAAAATAAGTTTCCAAATGTCGAACACGACAAGTCTCAATATTTAAACATATGTATTTAATATAGACCACGCACTAGCTAGTAGCTACTCCTCAAGGACCTATCTACCTTCTATTGCAATACATTTATCCTTAACATATCAACACACGCTAAGAGTAAACTGAAACATTAGCATTTCAAGTAATTTTTCAGGTGAGTGCACCAGTTAACGGCTACGCATTTCGTCGATAGCTGTGTTACGCAAAACATTCCGCCTAGTATCGGGCGCGAGCGACGCAATCTCACAATCTTTATCGTCAGCTTAAACGCGAGTATTGAAGAAAAAAATCGGGACATGCATGTCTATGATTCGATTATAAAGACTGTAAGGTTCCGTATTAATATTGTTATAAAAAACTTAGTTTTTGTTTCCTTTTGCTGTTTAACTTGAGTAAGAAAGGAAGTCAACGCAACGGTTGTGTCCTCGTTGTTCTATAGCTAGTGTTCATTCAAAAATTCTTAATAACTAGGTAAGGTAAGCTGAAAATCATGAAGAGTACCACTACCATTTTGTTGTAACATAAATTACATAGGTAATATAAAACACAAACAACTACATATTCAATTACTTATAATACCGTTTTCTATACATTAAACATCTAAGGTTTACCAAACGGGACCCAAAGCATGGAACAGACGTAAAGAAATAGAGAAAAAAAACAAGCCCAATACGCAACGCAACGCATCCTTGCCGAGTTATGTTCGAGCGGCGTATCCACTGGTAATTATCACGACCTAGTAAGCAAATACTGGTATTTTAACATATACATAGATATGACTTATATTAGGTAACGCCTGCGAGATAGTATGTGAAGAGGTTTCATAGTTTACTATTAGAATTCGATTTTACTCTGCGGTATTCGGTATTTTTTGGCTAAAGTGGTTAGTGTCGGTTTAGTAAGTAGTTTTAATATTTTGGCATAAGTGTTACAGATACAAAACTTAAAAACATAGGTTAAAAACATATAACCATTCATACACTGTATACATATTATTATGTAGATTTAATGTGTCTTGTGCCTTATTTTAAAACATAATATTCGTGTCCTATGGGTCAAACGAGAAAAATATTTAAAATTCATCTAAACCTATTTAAGAAAGTATAAACTTACTTTACTTTCTGAAAAAGAGTTTAGGTACATTGTTAATATTTTTCATTCACTCAACATAAATGAACTGAAAACTACATTTCAACGACTAGTTGCAAGTTGGCACCTTAAGTACTCAGTTTATTTATTATATTTCCTATTCCTTAATATTTCATAACAAAAACATAATAAATACAAGCTGAAAGCCACTTCAATCACCCTACAATCCCCATTATTCATTCTATTCATACCTACAGACATCACGGCCCCTCTATACCTATGTAGTATGTACCCAGTTCACCAGAAAACCATTTGAAAATCCACCCCCTGCCAGACAAAGCACGAGATTAACAAAATGGCTTCAACCCCCCACCCCCTC
Source organism: Plutella xylostella (assembly GCF_932276165.1). Classification (NCBI taxonomy): domain Eukaryota; kingdom Metazoa; phylum Arthropoda; class Insecta; order Lepidoptera; family Plutellidae; genus Plutella; species Plutella xylostella. The sequence continues at coordinate 5,039,448 of NC_064000.1, read as the reverse complement.
TGGCTCCCTGAAACGGGGGGAGGGGGGGTGCGATCAATACACAGACCAAACGGCTTCGTCTAATCTTGCGGATCTTCTGTCCCTTTCGCTCGTGAGATGCAGATGGGCCGGCGTATCTTTGTTCGAGATTGAACGGTATGTTTTCAGCAATAAGGTGTAGGTTTCAGTGGTTGGTGGTGAGCAGATTTGTATGTGTTTCAGGGTATTGTGAGTCAAGAGTGTTGGGTATAGCTATCCTGGCTAGGTGGGTATGGGATGCGTGGGTTGGGCAACCTCTGGAGAGTCGTAAGGTTGTTGTGTCTGTGATGACCTTTCTATGAAGGATCTTTTTGTTAGTGTTAGAAACGTGAATTAACAATATTTTTATCTAAAGTTAGAAACCACAGATATATTCGTATTTAGCGTATTTTGAAAACTTTATAATAAGTAGAGATATATCTTAGGTACATAGAAGGGAGAGAGATTTTAATATACTCGCGAGCAATGTAACAGTTCCACCTGCCATAGCCATTTCATATGTCACTGAAAAATGTTCATTGTTCGTGAGAGTCGTCAGTGTTACCTTATACACATAATTATATAAATTTATTAGTGCATAATTAATTCATTGTAAATTTTACCTCCTTGGACATAATATTATGGCTTATAAAATCTGCGCATAGGAGATATTATTGTAATAATTTAGTACATTGGTTTGCAGTAGTTAACACTAAAAGTACTAACTCAGATATAAGAAATACATAAAATTATATTGCTAAACAGTCCACACAAATTGAATTTAAATACCTAGATGGTAATTATATCTAACTACATAATAGATCTACTTCCTGAAATTTATACAAAATAAATAAGGACTATAGAGTTACATAATGTACCAAGTAGTACCAACCACACAACATCAATTTCTCCCTCCGAAATCTCATCCCAACCAATGAAAACTGCTCAACATAATACAATCCCAAATAATGATTTCTCTTGTAGAGATACTACATGGCTCCCTGTTATACTTTTCCGAATGAAAACCTACCCTATGACCTACGAAAATGAAACAAAATCCAAAAATATACAGAACTGGTGCTTGTTACATTCTAGAATACGAGGAAAATTGAGATCGATTCTCTCAAAACGGGATGCCACTCAGGATTATAAGCTCTGTGTTCCACAAAATACGGTGGAGTTTCCCGGCTTAGTAATAAAAGGATAGAGCATTTAAATATGGAACATTCAAAGATGGTTCTCTAGGGAAAACAGGCCTGGTGTTCATGGAATTTTCCGACTTATACCTACGCGGGTATGGTTGAATATAGTATGCAAGGGGTGGTGTTAGGTCATTCTGCTTGTGTGCTGTTCAGAAAGATCGATTTCCTCTGGGGAGAATACGGCCACGTCAGATATTGCGAATGAAAATGACCGAATGTGTGCATTTTGAATAAAGTGCTAAATACAAAGCTTTCGGGAAAATTATGCAATTTACGAGTTATTTATACACTTATTGCATTATCTAATTATGAAATTAGTGTTCGTCAATTCGGCAAATGTAACTAGATATACAACTTAGGTACTTAGTGTTAACAAAATACCTAGTTTAAAATTTCTTAATCTATACCTAATGCTAAAAGTGAATACAGTTTCCTCCATGCAAATATCATGAAAAATGCCTTTAAAATAACCCTGTTTAAGATGATTACGCTGACCACGCCTAGATAATTTTGCCTCAAATTTTCTCCTTGGTTTTGCGTAATTGTGTGTACCTACCTATATTGGATATACGGCGTGTTACATTCGCAGTGTTGACCGCCCAGCGGCAGGTCGCCGCCCTAACATCTGCGCGGTCTCGCGGGCGGGCGGGCGGCTACAGACATACATACTTACTTATTGTACGTATATATTTTGTATAATTACGGTTACACAATTGTTTAGAATATTGTATAATAATAATAATAATAATAATAAGTTTATTTGCCAAAAAAGAACACAGTTACAATTAATGTACAAACAGTAGGTATATAGGTACAATGGCAGAGAGTCTACAGTAGAAATATATGGGGTAGTAACCCCTAAACTAGGCAGAGCCTGTAACTTAGGGGATACTTAAATATCCTTAATTGCTACCGGTATGCAACACACATTACTACATGGATTTACGTAGGACATTAATTGGATTGAAATTTTGGGATATACATTATTTAAATTTAAAGTTAACTTATGTTACTGAAATAAATAAACAATGAACAATGATATTATATAAGCCAAGATATAACTAAATTTTACATATAAAATACTACTTATCTAAAACTATTACAATAAAGTTTTGAGCAAATCCTCAATCTCTTCATAGGTTAAGGTTAGCAAAAGTGTTGTGACCTTTCTTTTACACTCAAAGTTATTTGTGTGATAAATATTGATCAGTTTATTAATCTTATTATAGAGTCGAGAGCCTTGAATATCGTAATTTTGACTGGAAAACTTCAACCTGTGCTTAACAGTCGGGAAAACATTTTTGCCTATACGCGAATTACTTATGGCAGCGAGATGTTCAGCTGTAATTGATTTGTGTTTTCGTAATACTGTTTTTTGAATATATAATTTCCTAACTGACAACACGCCACATTCTGAGTATAGTGCAGCAGTTGGATATCGGAATGGTTTAAACATCAACACTTTTAGAAGCGCGCGTTGAGCACGCTCAAGCTTCAGTAACAGTGTTTTCCCGGCTCCTCCCCATGCACTTATACAATAGGTAAGATTAGATTCTACTAGGGCAAAATATACCATTTTTAATGTAGAGAAGTCAGCTGAGCGACGGAGATTTTTAAATATGGCTATTAGTTTTCTGACCCTGTTTGTAAGAGCTTCTATGTGTGCATGCCATTTAAGTTTCTCGTCAATATAAACGCCGAGGTATTTGGCACTAGTAACCTTAGTTATGGGAATACACGAACATAGAGTGCCGTTATTGCATGTATGGGCTATGATGGAATAATTTGGTGGTGGTTGTTGGGAGTTCAATAATGCAAAAGCGACATATTGTGTCTTCTTAATATTTAAAGTGAGCAAGTTGGTAGATAACCACTGTTGTACCCGTCGAAGGCTGATCTCCGCACTCTCCTTAAGTTCCGACCAATCAGTGCCGTGGATGACAATAGCTGTGTCGTCGGCATACGTGAATATTTCAGAATTTGACAGTTGAAGGTTACATAGCTGATTGATATAAAGTTGAAAGAGAGTGGGGCCGAGAATACTGCCTTGTGGGACACCATAGGAGATACCTTCTTCGTCACTTGTAAGAGACTCAATCTGAGATACCTGCTTTCGGCCATTAAGGTAGTCGCAATAAATATCGACGCCTCTAACTCCTGCTTGCTCAATCTTTTCCACAAGGAGCGGGATAGAGACAGAATCGAAAGCCTTAGACAGGTCTAGGAATACAGCAAGACATTTACGTTTCTTATCGATATGCTGAACAATTGAGGAGGTCAATGCAATAACAGCGTCTTCGGTAGACCTTCCAGACCTGAAACCGAACTGTTTATCAGAAATAATACTGTTTTTATTCATGTAGTTTACGAGGGTGTTATTAAGAATTCTCTCCAATATCTTAGACAGAGCTGGGAGGACCGATATTGGACGGTAGTTGTCGACACTGCCTCTATCTCCCGCCTTGTGGATTGGGTGAACAATCGCCTTTTTAAAGGCATCTGGAAAAACTCCAGAATCTACTGCCAAATTGCAGATATATGCAATAGGTGGAACAAGAGTAGCTCTGGAGGCCTTGATAATTCTTGCTGAGATTTTGTCCCAGCCCACAGCGCAGTCATCCCTAAGATTGAGTATCTGGGTTTCGATATCACTGTAGTCGGATTTAAGTATTACCAGAGAGTCTTTAGGGGAACAGCAGGATGGAGGATCTTTAAATTTACCTAAGTTAGGAATTTTTGATGCAAGATTTTCGCCTACATGTGCAAAGAATTGATTTACGGCATTTATAGAGAGTGAAGGATCGGAGCAACACTTAAGCAATTCTTTTGAGGATTTAAGTGTTTTTTTCAGGTTAGCAATTGATTTTATTGTTTTCCATAAAGCTTTACAGTTGTGTTTAGTTCTTGCCAATTCGTTTTTTTCATAGTTGGTTTTAATTTTTCTTAGTAAGTTAGTACAAAAATTTCGATACCGTTTGTAAGTGATGCTTAATATGATATCATCCGGAGTTTTTTTTAGTTTGCTGTGCATGTTATCGCGATTTTTTAAACAACGTAGAAGGCCCGCAGTCATCCATGGTTTCAGGAGGCGGTATTTTGTTGGAACTATGCTGTATTTGGTGTTCTGCTCAACCACGTTGGATATAATGCTGATAAGGTTGTTTGTAGCAATGTTGACATCCGAAGTATCAGTTACATTGGAAAAATCGCAAGCAAGCAGGTCCCTTTGTATCGCCTCATAATCTATACAGGTTTTGTATTTGCCCGTCGCCGTTTTCGTTTTAGCACAGTCGATACTTAATAACACCGGGGCATGATCGGTTATGCTTGTCTCAATAACCATAGTAATTGATGAGATGGGTGATCGAAGAATGACATGATCCAGACAGCTTTCTTCACGAGTTGGGTACAAATGGGCAGGCAAGAGCCCATGAGATGCAGTTAAGTTTAGGTAGTTGTCGCTATGAGAGTCTTTGTATATAATATGATTGTCGTACAAAGTTTGCAGAGGCGTTATGTTGTTATATTATAAAGAAAAAAATACGTAGGACTAATATAGGCATATGGCATATGGCAATTGACAAGCAATTTAAAACCAGTCTGTAAAATATTACACATCCTAAACACTTTTTTTATTGTGATTTTTTATGTGAGTATACATATAACTAGAGCAGATTGTTTCCAACTAAGTACATTTACCTAATAGAAATTCTCCTGATTCATTCATATTAACTTTTTCTTACCAAACTAATTCAAAATAAGAGCTGAGTGGTAGAATGAATAAAGGTTTTATTAAATTTGTCGAGACGTTTCTTCTACACACTCCATCTAATTCATATTAATATCTTTGTCTGTGCACAAGTGCCTTCCTTGTGTCGTGGTGATGGTGACGTGTCGGTCCGTACGGAACCCGCATGGGCGCGGCCCTGACTCAGCTTATCAACTGCGGGGCCGATCTACTGCACACTACTGCTGCTTATACCTTTTGGCTTTAGCTAAGATGGTTCGCGTGACAGTTCACAACTTTCCGAATTAAATTGCTTGTACATATTACTAAACCTACTTGCATGGCCTAAACAATGTTTACTTATACCATACAAATAATTTATTGCTTTAATTTAATTGTATGCAACAGGCAACAAACTTGCGTCGTGTAAATGGCTCTTTACGCAGAAATACTATTTCGAAATCTGCGTCAATTAATTAAATTTAATTGAATACAACTCATACGATAATTCCGGAGACAACATCTATAGAAATTCATGATGGGATAACTCTAAACGTATGAATAACGTCACAGGAACACACAGCACAACATAACGTAAATCATCGTTTTCCATAATGGAAAAACAATGCGGAAACCATTGTCTTATTTGGCGAAAACTAATATTCACATATATTATAACTTCGCCAAGAATAGCCCAACAAACATTTTACCCTCAGTTACAGCTATTTTTATAACTTTAACCTGTATAACTGTGTTATAATTATCTCAGTTCTAACATAAAGCGATAAAGATGAGTTAACAAATGAAATTTGTGTTAACAGCAGGTTTAAGTGTTAAAATGGTATTAGTCAAAGCAATTATAATTAAGATGTTATAGGTTTAAACTGTTTCCAGAACCTAAAGCTATACAAGAGTGCTCACTGACACCTGTTAACACTTATGGTTGTTAAGTGGTTTCCTTTAATACTCATATAAATCTTTAGGTGTCATATTGAATTTAGGCTGCAGGAATTGGTTATAAAAGAGATTTTGTCAAGAGTGCAGTAAGACAAGATTCTTACAGTGTTGGAAAACTCAACAATGCAGTTTTAATCTTTAAGGTTAACTTAACTTACGCTTATTGCGTTAGGCAAGTAGACTGTAAAAGTAACGGTGTTAAGCAAGACTGTGCGGATCGACTAAGACTGCATAATACCCTTGGCTAAGGGTGTTCTATTTCAAAAAGTGTAATAGATGACTTAGGTGAGTCTATATGTCTTAAATGTAAGTTCGCCATTTGCATTGACGACCTAACCTATAAATTGCTGGGATAAACAATATTTTGCTTTAAAATACTTACTTATTTATGTGAATTTTGTCATTCCAGTCATGCCAATCGATTTATGAAACTAATTGACATACAGCAAGCAACAAAAAAATACAAAATTGAGTCGTCTATTTTATATTTACTTATGTTTCATTTGAAATCCTTAATAAATTCGGAGCGCATTAAAATTGAGGTGGGAAATATGGTATACATTACAGTAAAATTACAAGGGCATATTATTTTCAGTTCATAAAACATGCATAACTTCAAGTTATTATATTATATTTACTGTTATTTAGTAATGATCAATACTGTCACTCTAATACTGTCGCGTATGATTGCTGTTGACACTATTATTTTCAAAGACATACAACTTGTATGGTAAAAGTGTATTCGAAAAACGGTAACATACTCACTTAACCCTTTTTTACCAAACAAATAAGAGTTAGGGAGTCAAATAACCATTCTACAACTACAACTATACCGGTAAAAGTTCTAGCTGAGAGGGATTAAACGCTCTTCTATAGTAACTTTAGCACTTCAATGACACCGTACTATAGGCTTTCTATAACTTAAACACTTCAATGACACTGTTTTACAGACTTTCTAAAGCCTTTACCCTCAAAATCGTGGGCCTCTTTCGTGGTTATAAGTGAGTTAGAGCACTCTCCTACACTCTTATACAGCTATGTCTTAACACTTTAATTTTCGAATGGAACCATTATACAAGTTATATGAGAGTTTTTTTAACGCTACGATGTTAGTTGGGAGCCCTGTTGCGTTATCAGTTCGGCACAAGTTGGGTATGTAATGGAGTGTATGTGCCGTAGCTACTCACGTCAAGTACTTCCTCACCCGCAAGATACAGGAACATACTTTGGAGAACAACACTGATAAACGAGAACCGTTTTCATCCATAAATTTCATTAGTAGTAATAAAATACGGGCATATAGGTACCTACTTTCATATATTATGTATGTTATATCGTACCTACCATACCGAATTTCAAATAAAACATGGATACCTACTACCTTACGTATTTGTAGTGCTCGCAGCTTGGAAAATTATTGTTATGAAAAATTTACGGCATTTTAGGAGCAGTAGTCCTTTACTTTTCACTTTGACGATTTTCGTAGCATATACGAAGATTATTATTTTCTACCAATAAAAGGTTCAAAAGGTCTTATAATTACTTACTTATAAATAATATGATATTCAGTAGAGCTGAAAGCACAGCCAGCATCTAACATAAATTAACACCCAGCATTCAGCCTTCATTCCATAGTTTAATCATCAGCTGACAAAAGCCCTACTGCTGGGCATAGGCGCACTACAGCAGTCATGTACGTACGTATCAGATGTAATGTAAGCCGTTTACATACAAGCAATATTAAGAAAAAGCCTCAAATAATTACAATATAATCTGAAATTAGAGCAGGCCACGTATCCGCTACTAAATCAAGATAAAATGTCGAAGATAATCTACTTTTAACATTATTTACCCTGCACTCGAGTAGATTCCACCAATTTGATAAATACAGATATCTGAGAGCGTGCTCAGCTAACGCAGAATAATGGTTCCGTAGGTATTTAAATCCTAATCCTAATCTTAGCTAATCCTAACTAGGGGAACCCGGGGTAAGACGGGGTCGCTAAGGGAAAATTAAAAAAACAACAGGTATTTATAACCACAACGTTATCAATTATTTATGGCTCATTAGGAACTTAATGAAGTACACTTTGGCACAGCTTTTGCCAAAAAAGTAATCATTACAATTGACTTATTTTAAGAAATGTAAAAAATGGGAAATAAACCATCTTGCCCCAAGTACGGGGTAAGATGGGGTAAGTATATTATGTGGGGCACAAAACAGAGAAACAACACTTCTTCTGTGATTGTATCGTCAACACCAGCACCTGCAGTGTGAGCCCAACGCCTGCACCTTTGAAATCTGACCCACTTTTCCTTAGATTTAAAGTAGGACTGTTGATATCCTCAAGTAGAGGTAGACACAGTTATCTTCGTTGTTATTCTTATTCGTGGGCTGTATCTGCTTTGTCTTTTTAGCCAACTTCCCTGTAGCCCTTTTTGAGCCCTTCTACAATGTCAAATATTGGGTTGGAGAAAAAAAAAACTTAACCAAGCTAGATCCGTACCCTATCTTGCCCCTCCAAAAATACCCCGTCTTGCCCCACGTTATATTTTTTATAAAAATAATTCCCAAAAAAAATATTTTCAATGTTAAAGTGATTTTGCACATATTTAAACAAAGCGTACCAAACCTTAAATAAAACGACACAATTACCAAAAATGCCACTGTTTTACTTACTGTGTTGTGACGTTGTTTCTACCGGTCAAAAATAACATGGACACTACGCAAAAACAAACAATTGAGCTTACACAAAAAACGCATGCGCTCACACCTGCCGTCACTGGCGCACTAAAGGTCAATCATTTAAGCCTTTCTATTGGCTCATTACTCAGATTCCTAAGATGTATAGTTTTGCATATATGTGGGGGGTCCCGTCTTACCCCGCGACCCCATCTTACCCCGGGTTCCCCTATATAATATTATAAATGCGAAAGTAACTGTGTCTGTCTGTCTGTCTGTCTGTTACTCTTTCACGCCAAAACTACTGAACGGATTTGAATGAAATTTGGTATACATATGGTCTAGACCATGGGAAAGAACATAGGCTACTTTTTATCTCGGAATTCCCACGGGAAAACTTTTTAAGGCGAAGCGAAGCTCGCGGGAACAGCTAGTAAATAAATAAATAGATACATACCTACCAAATATAAATACCAATACCCAAGACCCGAGTGCAAATATCTGTCTTTAAACAAATATCTGCCCCAGCCGGGAATCGAACTCGAGGCCTTCGGCAAAGCAGTCAGGGCCTCTAACCACTACACCATTCAGCCGTCGAATTGAATTATTCGTCTTCTTAGTCAGTCGGTGACAAACACTATCGCTAGTCAAAATTTTGTCACCACGGTGAAAGGAAGCCAGTCAGAAAAATCCTTGACTGTTCAGGAATTATGATCAATTTTTCACTAAAATTTTCCCAAAATGCCAGATTTTTGTTTTGTTACTATCGGAAGGTCAGTATCAGATCAACCTATACAATATTTTTTGTGTAGAGTGTTAAGAGTCAATAAGGAACCCTGAAACCAACTAATCTTTTAAGATTATTATGAAGAAAAAACGATTAGGTACAAAAATTTGGAAATAGTGGAATCTTATTTGTGTTATCAGATAATTGATACATCACCTTCTGAAGACGTGAATCATACCAGTATTTATGGTACCATTACGTACACTTTTATTTATTTAATTTAATATGTCATCACTAATTATAAATATTATCTGAACCTACCCATGACTTGCACCATTCTAATTTACTTACATAAGGGCTGATTTTTCAATAGACAGATAAATTTTATCTGACGAATAAAATTGTTGCTTTCACTGTCTAATATAAACATTCAGACGCGACAGCATGAGAATTAATCCCCGGATAACTTTTATCAAGAAAATCAGCCCTCAATTGTATAATTTTAGGATATATGACTATAGGTACAATACAAATATACCTAACAAATAACAACCTATGTGTAATTAACGGTTTGAATTTCGTTTGAATGCGCAGGGAAGGCCTATGCGTTCATCTCAGCAACTTCTACTGGAATATCCTGCGCATTCGACCAAATTTTATACAGACTCTTTTACGGTTCAAGCAATTAAGCTGTGGAACTCTCTGCCTCTAAGTATCCGTAGCTCTAAATCACTGCAGGTTTTTAAAAGTTCTGTTAAAAAACATTATCTGTCTCAATAGTTACTTACCTACTTTCGAGATGTTGTATGAATATAGGTATTTATTGTATATATATAGGATGTATGTATGTTTGTATGTATGTAAATAATGGTATGTAGGTATATTAGTTATAATATGTAACTTATGTTAGTATTTATGTAGCTATAGTATGTATGGTTTATTTAGCTATATTATAAGTAGTTAGGTAGTAGGTACACCGCCCTCAAATTTTCTTTAGTTTTATTTCTTTATGTTTAAGGTTACCTGTAAGAGATCGCTCTAAGCGATAAGGTCGCCTATTGTTCATTGTTCCTAGTTTATAAGTTCTCTTTTTTATATTTTAATTTGTGGTGTTCAATAAAGATATATTCTATTCTATTCTATTCTATTCTATGTGTAAAACAAAAAATATATACTCTGTTCAAAGAGGCATAATATACCTATAGTTGGTACAACAGTCTAAAGACTCTAAAGAGTAGAGAGTACAGAGAGTAGGTTCTACTTAACTGATATGTATCCGCCTTCGGTGTAAGCAGATTTTCAGTACCGTACAGTTCTTGAAAAACATGATTTTGTATAAGTGTTAGTGACCTATTCGCACATTATACTTACTACTGTACTTATAGTTATAGGTATTATAGAATGTTTAGGTAAAACATTGAATTCTTGCGTACCATCACATTCTTCCTCTAATTAATCCAAATATTGCAAGTGTTTCATTGTGTGCTTTCCCTTTTAATAGCCCATTCACAGGGTGTGACGCAGGCTCCGCGGGGTCACTTTAGCTTACGTTTCGGACATTCAAATAAGCTATGTATATATCTATGGGAGTATAAAGAAATGATTGGCGCGGCGATATAGTATCTTACTACTTAAGCTGCGTACAGACCGGCCAAACGAACGCCAACGAACGGGTTTCGTTGACCTTCGTTGCTGCAATCTGCATTGTATTATGTATGATAAATATCCATCGTTGGGCATTCGTTGGGCGTTCGTTGGCCCGGTCTGTACGTAGCTTTAGTCGTTAGTTTTGGTGAAGCTGGAGTAACCCGCGAGACAGTGTCCGGATGAGGCGGTAGTTTATCATAAACTACCGGCGCCCATTTCCGTCACAGGCAAGTTCTGAAACTAATAATAAATACATAGGTGTTGTACTGAGAAATATTGATACTGTACGTGTTTTCCGACTAAAATCGTTTTACCTACTAAGTATTTGAAGCGTTGGTCCTAGTATTAAAATAGTTCTACATGGTGTTGCAAAAAGGGTATACTAAGCCGAAACCTACATGTGCAGCTATGCTATATATCTAAGCCCGTAACTAAAATCAAAATTTCAGAATTCGCGAAAAAAAAAAATTCTCCATAGTAAAAAGTGACGTGAACAACATGGTTTGTTTCTTTCTTAAAAACTTCGCTATGAAAAACAAACATATTCGGAGTTTTTTTTACCTATGTACCTAATTAAGAATATTTTTTACTAATATTCCTTTCTAAAATTTAGTCAAATAACTCAGTTTATCTATTTCTGATAACTGTGATAAATATCCGGATAAGAACAGGTAGGTAAGTACTTACTATACTTTACGCTTATTTTTAAATTAGATTTTTTTTTCCTATGGATCAAGTACTTAGATATTATGTACTTACCAACCATTTCCTACTGAAACTAATCTCGAGACGAGGATTCTTATGATAAGGAAGAATTACTTATATTTGGGTCGGCTCCGAATTTTCTGATAACTGATAAAATTGATTCTGAAAAATAAGTGGAATTCTATTTGATATTGATTATACACTCACGGGCAATGAAATAGTTCCACTCACAAAATAGATAGATAGATAGATAGAATACACTTTATTTGTACACCAAACAGAATAATAAAATTAACAAAATGTAACTTAATTAGGGTACAAAAGGCGGTCTTATCACTAAAAGCGATCTCTGCCAGACAACCTTTGGATGGAGGGAAACAGAGATTAAGATTGGGTGCAGTGTACATGTTAAAAAGGAATGTAGATTATTTAGGCCCGATTTTTCAATGGCAGGATAATAGGTCAAATAACTATCAAACGAATAAATTTATTTGGCTGTTTATTGGCTTGATAGTTGCTAAACCATTTTTCAATGAGCCGTTTTCCTTGACAGCTGTCAGTTGAGCTTTTGGGTAAGCCGATAGATGGCGTGAAAACGCAGTGTACCAACTGTCAAAAATTACATAGAGAGCAAAGAGTACTAAACTCAGAATAAGAACTCACTAGTTGTGATTAAATGTCGGGTGGTAGCGCGAGCCATCCTTCCGAGGCTCAGACTGCATGTGGCTTGGGATAGTGCTAAGTATTCTGTGAATAGTTCTACCCGCGCCGTCACGTAGTGTTCTTTTCTCTATGCACTATCTCACAAGAGTCACTATCTCAAAAGAGTCACTATCTCAAGTGCACTAACTCTACAGTATCAAGGGAGGAGGAGCAGATAGCTCAACTACAACTCAATTAATACAGGAGAAACACAAGGAAACTGAGAAAACTTGAAAAGAACGGCTGTACGCACAATCGCACTGAACGCTGAAGCAACAGTGACATCGACATCATAGAGAAAATAATACTACAATTCTACCTACCTACGTCACTTTCACATTTCGTTAGCCTCCCAGAATAACATATTGTGATCTGAGTGTGTTCTGAGGGTTTGAAAGTTGGTACAACCCCAGACAACGCCATCTATTTCTCCAAAAAGGAACTTTTTTTTTTTTTAACAAACGCCTCATTGTGATTTATTCCATAGATAACTATCTTACTGATTTTTCTACTTGAACTCTGGAAAGGTGAAACAAATATATGCAGACACTAGTGCTAAAGCAGGACAGACTACTATTTTGATTGTCAGAGTCAACTGTCACTGTCAAGCCACAAGCCTCACTGACTGTTTGGTTTTGTTGTTTCAATTTTGGTATTTATATTTGTTATTTTTGGATCGCAATGGAATCACAAAAAAGAGAGCGTTCGGCGAATTTGCTGCAAATAATAATGCTGAAGTTACTGTGTTAGTGAGTTTGGTAGATAAATTCAAACATGTCATAGAAAATAAAAAGACCGATGCTGCAACAAATAAAGATAAGGAGACTGCATGGAAGAAAATTGAGTTTTCTTTTAACTCCAGTGGTATAACTGCAAGTGTCCGCTCATGGAAATCCTAAAGTACGATGGGCATCAAAAAAACAATGAAGAAGAAGTCTTCCCTGCAAAGGCAGGAGATGTACAATACTGGAAGTGCATGCGCCCTCAAATTTACCTTCATTTAACGATGTAGAAGAAAAGGTGTTTATTAGGCATTTGCTCCAACATTAGCATTCAACGTATCCTTAATTTAAATTTAATGAATAAAAACTGAAAGAAATAACACCTATGTTTTATTATCAAGTACTGGATGGTTTCTCTCTTTTCTCCTCAGCCTATAGCAGTCCACTACTGGACATAGAAGATCATCCCGCCAAGCAGGAGGGATGTCTTATATATAGCATGGGTTACCTACTTATCATAAAATGAAACTATTATGTACCTTAATATTTTATTATGAAGGAAGTGCTGCTACATTCCTGTTTTATAAAATTAATGCTTAAAAATAAATCAAAAATAATGTTTGTAGTCTGGCGCCTTTCGGCGATGAAATTCTTTTGCATCCCACATGCTGTAATGATCAGGCCTAGTTTTGACGACTCTGACTTTCCTTTCAACAGGATTAATATATTCGTTCATTACCTACTGCCTCTTTTTCGATCGCCTAATCATTTATTTATTTATGCTTTTATTGCACAATTTACAAATGTAGATGTACAATGAGGTGGACTTAATGCTAAGAGCATTCTCTACCAGTCAACCTGCAGGAGGTTCAGGAGCAGAAAGTAGGGAAGTGCAAAAAATCATCAATATCATCGAAAATATCCATTGAAAAGACGATTATTCTCTGCGCTTGTATAGTTTATAATTGGTATAAACACAAAAAAGAACTTACTTAATAACCTCAAATGTCAAATTATCAATCGAATAAGCGCTATCTGGCGGCCCAAGCAGCAGATAGATTTATTCTCCAGGTAACTGAGTTATTGGACGAATAAGTTCTATCTGACTGTTGAAAAATTCAATATTTCGCTATCTGTCGAATAAACGCTATCTGGTTGTCTATCTGAGCATTGAAAAATCGGCCCTTAATATACTACACACTAACTAAAATATTACAAATATACTTAAACAGAGGTAGGTACATACTATATTACATAATAATACATATATAATAATACATATATATTATATAACATACATACAATATATAAATATAATAAAAATACATACACAGTGTTAAATTGAATTCAATTACAGTTTTAGACTATGGATTTAATGTAGTGTTCCTTTACCATTCTTTTAAACGAGGCTAGCGTAGGTGCTTGCCGGATAGTTTCCGGAAGATCATTCCACAAAGTGACTGAGCGAACTGTGAAAGAAGAACTGTAGAAATTTGAGGTATTAGGCGGAATATTGAGGCGGAGGTTATGGGAAGAGCGTAGTTTCAGGTTGTGAGATTCACAACGAAACTGAAAACGCTCTTTTAAGTATGGGGGGTAGGTTGGATTAAAGAGAATATATAGAGTATAGAAGAGAAAGAATGTGGGTATTACGGCGAAGACGAATAGGGAGCCACTTGAGCTTAGCACGAAATTCGGAAACATGGTCATATTTGCGTAAGCCAAATATGAACCTTATGGAAAAGTTTTGGAGACGCTCAAGCTTATTTAATTGCTCTTCGGTTAGATCTAGATAGCACGAGTCGGCATAATCTAATATAGGTAGAAGTAAAGATTGAGAAAGCTCAATTTTGGTAGCCGTGGGCAGGAAGTTGCGCAATCTACGGAGTGATCCTGCTGATGCAAACATCTTCCTACTAACTAACCGATGCCAAACACCCCTAATTTTTTCAATCATTTCATTATAAACTTGAACAAAATATTACCGTTTCAAGTTGGTAATATCCTGATGCTCTGTAATATGTACTTCAATGTTGCAGAAGGCGTCATTAAGCTAGCGTTTTCCGTTTAGGAGTAGGTAATTTGGTGCTTTTCTCAGTGGAAACTTTTCATTGCCCGATTGGTGTCGGCCTTTTGTGAGTGGAACTTTTTCATTGCCGGAGTGTACATAGATAATACTAGCCCAAATAGATACCTTTAGCTGAAAGTATCTAACTGTAAATGCCCAAGAACTCGAATTCAGAGTAAATTCCGTGACGACAAAGACGTCACAAGTTCTTCTGCATAAACCCACAACACAAAATCCATCAAATGACAAAACCGTCAGTGGCGAAATTTCTCTGAACCCATTCACTGAGCTTTATGAATGAACCAACGTGATCATGAGCATTGACCATTGACGACACATAACGGTATTAGCGTTCTATCGGCTACTATCAACCAGCGTGACTTGACCCATGCTGTACCGTCTTACAGGCCCGCTGGTATCTGAAGCTATATCAGGTTACTCTATACTGACGAAAAACTAACGAACGCGAGCTGTCGTGCAATCGGCACGTTTAATACAACGAGGTAGAGCACAGAAGGGCTCCGAAACTTAGTTTTTCGTCATATAGAGTGACCCTCCAGGAGTGCAGAGGGAGGAGAGGTCAGCAATGATTGGTCGTGTGCTAGGATGTATTCAAATTCAGTAGCCGTATGAGGTAGGTTCGAGGAAGCCGTAGGATGGTAGGTGACAGCGGGATGGTGGTATTTGACCGACTTCGCCGCGTGGCGAGTCGAATAATTATTGAAGTTTGGAGAAATTTGAGCCTTCTACGGTGTTTGGACACTCCGTTTAAGTAATGAAAACTTGACGAAGATGATGTGATGAGCTGCTGGTGGTCATGATGAGCCAAGTTTTTGAGGTTAAGGTCATAATCAGAGCAATACTAAGAAGTATAAATACCGTAAAATGTAACATATTTATCAAAAGAGTCGATAACCTTACTTCCGGTTTCAACAAAAACTAATCAACTTTATTACTACAATACTTTTGCAATTATGACGCTAATTGACTGGGAATTAAATATAATAGAGTAAGTACTGAGAAGCGTATTGATTCTGTGGAATCACATGTGGTTCAGACGAAGAAAGATAACTAGGTAATATTATTTCCATTTAACCAAAACAAACGACACTCAATTACTTTATAATAGGAACCCTTGGATCATTGACCTTACTTGATATTCTAACTAACTAATATGATAGGCAACTTACATTTAACATCAAAATATGGTAATAAGTACCTATTAAGTATCAAGTTTAAAATCATCTTTGTAGGCTTGCTGAATGCACAATTTATGCTAATCAGCTGAAATGCAGGGCATCGGACCAGAATTATCGGCGGTCCAACTAAGCTCTTACTCTCTTAGCACACAAATAAACACCCATTGCGGTAATGTTTTATTCTTGGCTTCAGTATTCTAATAAATACCTACCAACATCTCTACAATGTTTAATGTAGTATGGAGATGATAGCTTCATCAGTATGGGAGACGGGTGTGATGCCATTGCCCCTAGCTTCCGTGCATTAGGCGTTTTTTTGACTAGTAAACTATTCACTATTTTAGGACTATTTGCAGTTTTTTAAAAGCATCGGAAGTAGTTTTTAAAGACTATTTGTAAGGATAATTATGTTGGTCATCGTTATGTTTAGCTACTGAATACGTAATATACGATGTGGGTAACGAGTAGCATAAGTTTTACTCAGAAAATAACAGAGTCAAATTCTAGCTAGAGGTATTCTTCCGTTAAACGATGCGTCTTTTTTAATGATATTAAGAAAATGCTTTGTTTTACAGTTCCAAAGTTCTTACACAAAGAAATATGTTTAACGGAATTAGACATAATATAAGGCGTTTGTCAGTGTTTCACTTGTCTCCAATTTTTCATAGTAAAGTAGTAAAGCCTCTTACTTTCAAACTTCTGACGTTTACCTATTCCTTGAGGAGCCTGGAGCTAGGAGGTCCCTCGCGTATGGGGGTCAGGCGCGGAGCCAACGCCCTCCGCTTCCGTGCAGCATCTCAACTATCTTAGGGCTGCCATAGACCGACGGTTCTAGCAGTGATTTTATTGATACACGGATTTTACATGGCGTTGCTGAAAATAAATGGTATGCCGAAAGGTAACTCAGGTGTTACTGAGCTGAGTTACCTTTTTTACCTACAAATAAATGGAAAATTTGCATAAGTACCTACTTATAATTATATGTTTTGATTCTGCATAATATACACTTTGTTGGAGGTAGCATTTGTTTAAGATAAATAATAAAAAAAATATCACCACATCAGAAATTTCGTTCAACAAAATTGCTCACAACGACCTACTGCATCATCCCATTGAGAAAGGACCTTATATTCTACTAGTAGTAGTTTACTGCGTGGTCAGAGCTTGAAGAAGGCCGTGTATGGGTACCCTTAGTTACCTTAGTATAATGCTCCTTGTCACTTCTTTCACGCCAGAGCTGACGGGATTAGACTGACAAGATCTCACGTTTTCTGTTGTTCTTTTAGGGAAAGGATGTGTGAAATCGTGATGATTTTGTCTAATTTATTTGCTTGTCTTTTCATTTATCACCTAATCAGTTAATTATAAGATTATGGGATATCTGACTTTGTATAAAATATAGGTAAGTATTGACAAAGGGGATGGGCAGTCTTGTAATTTGCAAATGAGTGGTGTGAATTGAGATATTGCCCATCTATAGAAGTGATAAATTCAGCAATTACTCACATATAGGTCAACAAATGAAAGTCGGAACCACACTATCGCTTCCAAAAATCGAGCTGAAGGTTGAAGTGACAGAAATTCCCCGTAATCAGCTTTCCGTAGTGACGAATGCCGAATAAACCCACAGATTTCCTCGTCATTATCGAGTACAGTGCACGTAATACTTTACTTTTGATTTATTTTATTATAATCCTCGTAAGAGTTACAATTGAACGACTATAGTGTGTTGTTGAGTGGCGCGTCCACTGTACCTACGTATGGGATAGTGTCGCCGCTTTATTTAGCCTTTACTATCGATAGTTGCAGGATTTTGGATAGTTCAATAGTTTCGATATTTTTGGTCAACCGCAATCGATATTATCGACACTATCGATGTCTTTTTAATATTGAAGAACAATAGGTACTCGACTTGGTATCGATATTTTGTTGGTTTCGTACAATCGATAATATCGATTGGGTCCATGCTAACAGTATCGAACTATCGATTGTTCGTTGGATCGGCATTGTAGCAACACCAGTATCGCTATTGTGGGTGTATATTGTTGGGTGACCGCAAGCGACGACGACAGGAGAACATTAGTATTCAGGGGAAGACTCCATCTTGGGTACGCAGAATCTTCACAATGGATGATGTGGAGAAATCTGATGATGAATTTAGGGCTTTTTTGGTTTTTCCTTTGTCCAAACCGCATTATGGTTGATGGGTTTCGTTTTGTGTATAAACCTACCTACAATTTTATTTCCACTAAGAAGTATACCTAAGTGAAACTTTCTCGTTATCTAAAGTTGGTTGATTGCATGGAAATCCTAGTGTGTGTGCAACCGATTTTAATTCCATTGACTTGGTAATTCCAAATAGGGGCTTTTGCGTCTTAAGGAAAAACATATGCTTCCAGGGGATATAGTGTCGGCATTCATGTAGTTGTATATTTTTGTAAGTAATCATTTCTCAAATATTACCGATGTAAGTACTTATTATTCATCAAATGCCCGCAGACAATGTAAACCCGAATTATCGGACGAAACTCTCCCGTCACGAATATACAGAGGAAATGGCATTCAAATATGGCGTCTTACTCTCCGTGCGTTCACATCACATCTACTCCCTCCGATGAATATTAAACCTTTACCTTAGCTTCTCTCAGCTACACATCCTAATACCACCTTTATTTACTTTAACACAAATGCTACGGACCCTGATGTTTTAGATACAATCTCCAGCACATAAACGCTTGCAACAATCGTTGCTACGGCAGTCCGTATTACCTTGTAATAGATTAGAAGTTTGCACACTGGAGAAGTAGTTTTTGTAGGTTTGATGTTACTTTCAGTGCAGATCACTTGTGCATTCTCTCAGCTCACCGATACGAACGCTGGTCGACGAATTTGAGGCTTAAAATAAAGTGATTTATGACCATCTCTGTTTATGGTTAGGAGACGGGTTTAGCAGATAAATGTTGGAGTTATGCTTGAAGATGGAGGTGTTTGAGCGCTGTGATGTTTGTGATATGTCCAAGGATACTAAATTCATTAGAACAACGAAAATAAAACCAGGTTTAACGGGTACTTCAAGGTATATTTCACACATTATGAATAAGGTATTGGAAAGCACTATACTCAACTCCAATAAAAACTAAATAAAAAAAATAAAAAAATTCTAATGACAATACACTGACCATCCAGCGTACCACAAACAGATTTAAGATCATACTACATACATACACTGATGAATCAAATCAAATGAAATCAAATATTTTATTGCCATCAAGTGTACGTACATTGATCTTAAAATACATAACAGAATTCAAGACGCCTGTTTTAAACATAACTAAATATAACAATAATCCTAATTCTAACTAATATTATGAATGCGAAAGTAACTGTGTCTGTCTGTCTGTCTGTCTGTTACGCTTTCACGCCAAAACTACTGAACGGATTTGAACGAAATTTGGTATACATATGGTCTAGACCCTGAGAAAGATAATAAGCTACTTTTTATCCCGAAATTTCCGCGGGAAAACTTTTTAAGGCGAAGCGAAGCTCGCGGGAACAGCTAGTAACTAATTAAAACAATAATGTTGGTTGTAGACTTGAGATGTTGGGTCGCTGACTCCGCCGCCCGCCCTAGTAGGTATGCGTATGTGATGATACTATGCTAATAGAATCCTGATCTGGGTGCATATGAGGACCTGCCTGGTAGTGCGTTGTGATGTACTAACCTACTTTACGTATTGCATTATAAGTACAATAATTCAATTCGCGTTTTGAAGCCAACAAAGAAAAAAGTATCTGACCACCATATACTCGTATTATGCTTTTCCCATTTATTTTATATTAATAAATAACTCGACGACGACCGAATGGCGTAGTGGTTAGTGACCCTGACTACGGAGCCGATGGTCCCGGGTTCGATTCCCGGCTGGGGCAGATGTTTAAACACAGATAGTTGTTCTCGGGTCTTGGATGTGCCCGTAAAATGGCAATAGGCCCGCCCCCTATTACATTGGTACTAACATAACGCTCTGGCGAAAAGTGGGTGCAGCAATGCACCTTTGCCTACCCCGCAAGGGAGTACATTAGTACAAGGCGTGAGTGTGTGTGTGTGTGTGTGTATATATATATATACATTTTTACGACATTTAAATAATGTAATTACTTATATAAAATGGCAAATAGATTAAACAGTGAACAAACACCACATTCCTCAGGTATCAGGTTCGAATCCCGGCCGTGCCTGCCATTGATGAGACGAGTCAGATGGGACAATGCGGCATTATGCCCTTCCGCGAACACCTTGTTTACTAACAGCCGTATAAAGAAGCTACAGTCACGACGATCACTCATGCAGAATGTAGAAAGAAATCTGGAAAATTATATACGCTTACTTTACTATGGATATTCTCCCTCGCTTATCAACGCTGGTTCGGCAAGTATTGAAAAATAAGAGCTTATAAGTTTTTAGCTTTCTTCCTTATGGCTTAAAAGACTCTTAGGCAGCGTTCCCACTACGCCGGACCGGCAGATCTGCCGCGCCGGTAAATCTGCCGGAAGAGCTAGTGGCTGTACAATTTATATGAAGCTATTCACATTATCCCGGGTCCGGCATTTTTGCCGAGCCCGGCATTTCTACCGAACGTTTTGTCACTACGAATCTCCGGTAGAACGACCGGGCCCGGAGTAATGTGAACGAGTTTGTGCCGGTATCTGTCCCCCGCTCGCCCCGCTCGTGCTCCCCTCGCCCCCGCGCGCAGGTCCAAATTCAACTGAAGACTGTCTGAATTTCTTCCGGGATCCGATGTAATGTGAACACTCTGTCCGGTGTCCGGTTTTCGCAGATCTGCCGGTCCGGCGTAGTGGGAACGCTGCCTTATAGATTAGGCCATACCTAAAATTTTACTTTGCCTCAAAACGTGTTTTCGTGTCCAATATCGCAATGTGTGAGTTGCCTGTGACAAATTCTGGCTTTCTGACAATCAAAAGTCCCCATCATAATTATCTAGCCAGCCCATTTTATAATGTGGGAGATAAAGTACTGTTCCTTCTCAATGCCTGATACAGAGAGCCACTTCACACGTCTTCAGAGCCCACTGATTACATGATGGAGCCATGAATGGATGTAGTACTGTAAACTTCCTTACGAGTCCATATATTCACTTAAACCTTAGATTAATTCATATAATATTCTGATTGGGAGGGTTCTAAAACTTTTACGGAAAATATCATCATCATCATGAAGCAGTATCTGATACGCTATTCTAACTAAGTTCAGCTGTTGACTTGTCATTCTCAAATAGTACCACGGCTATGAATTTTAAAGCACTAACCCGATATTTGAGGTCTGCGTTCCTTCCAGTCCACTGTGATAAGGCCCTGGCAAGGAGCGCAACTAAACCCCGTCCTGTTGTCTATTTGACTACAAATATTTATAGGAAGTAAGTACGATGTTACAGAGGAGCTTTATCTATATTTTCTTAAAAACCTCAATAATATAGTGATGCATTCACCATCTTCTTATCTACTATTGACATTCCCATAATCGATCTCGCCTTATCGGCTCCTATTTGTACAGTAACGGATTTAATGACGCCAGAAATTGTTATTTCCCTAACACCATCTCATAATATGCAAAACGTAATATCAGATGATCTGGCTCATTCCCCGACAAGCATCTCTCCACGCTTGAGGGAGCCAGCAGGCAGCAGGCCATTATCATCACATCTAAATGAACCAGACGCATTGGAGCGACAAACCGTACCCAGTATATACTCTCGAGACTCCTCTCGCATATAATTTTCTGAGCCATCTAAAAAGCATTGGTCAGGCCGTTCTCACGCACATATGTGGAGCCGTGGCAGTGTGAGTGGACCTGCGCACAAAGGTTAAGAATTCCATCTCTTAGCTCACCATTCAAATTGCAATTCTGTTTTTAAGATTACAGGGTCGGTATTTCTTTGGTTTATGTTAGGGGGGTTGTGTCGTGTCGGTTGTGGGCAGGTGGTAATTTATTTCATTAGGAGAAGGCAGGATATGTGTCCCTCGATCTCTTCACGGGCCAGTGGGCCGGACATGTCGAGGCGAGTCGAGAGGCAAAAACGCCTAATGGCCCCCTACATCTTGGCTTGTCGTTCATATTTATGCGAGCGTCTGGACAACCCATTAAATTGAATTGAGTACTCTGGCCGCCTTTTATCTTTTGAATTTCCGTTGTATTCGCGGTGAGGGGAACCAAGTGGAGAAGGTGACGTTAATAATGAAATTTATACATTACCTAATGCCCTAGAGATTAAAATAATTATCTAAAGATTCTGTGTATAGGTAACTGAAGTATACATAAGTATAGCATTTAAAAGCATGACTCATATTTATTTGCAGGTTTAGCTGCACTGTTCAGTCTTAGGAGAATCTACCTACAAGCTCGTTTCGGTGAAGATCTATGTGTCATAAATACGTAAGACGTAAGTACTTACATTTATAACAAAATTTTAAGACCACTGTATAATTTATACCAAAACACTGGAACCAATCGTTATCTTAAATCTTTTTACAAAGGATCACACAGTCAGATACCCTTTAATTTAACCCAAAAGAAGTCAAAGTCAAAAATACGAAAGGATACGTGAAGAGGCCATATCTGGTGCCGCCACGGTCTGGTGAAGACGAGGGTCTAACGGATGCAGCTTACCAACCGCCTCTCTTACAACATGACTACACTCGATGATTTTATAAATATGGCAATGGTAAAAGTATATTGTGCTCGAATTCTACAAAGATACAGATAGGGAAATTACTAACATAATAAAAAATACTTCTAAACGGAAAAGAGCAATATTGAATTACATTTAACAGCGCATCAGATTTCAGATTGACCAACTAAAAACGTAAATATTATGACGAAATTCTAAATTAAATAATTTACTAAAATTGGGGTAATTTGGTGTCGACATTTTATTTAGTGGAACTTTTTAATTGCTTGTGAGTATACTTTTAAAAAGAGTCTGAAAATATGTTTAATTTTTCCAACATCCTGTAGAAGTACTTTGGACTGCACCCAAGGTTCATTACCATGCATCGGGTGCACTTTGCGTACGTAAACACAAAATGGCGAGATCTTTGCAAATTATACATATATAAATAAACACAAAATGGCGAGATGCTCAATTGTTTCCACCGTGAGGAACCCGTCTGCATCTCCCGACTTCACGGTCTGATGATGAGGGTCGGAGGAGAAGAACATGTAACCGACAGTGGCTTTGTTTTTGACGGAAAATAGAGGTTATAGATTTGTGAGTCTGTAGCTTTTAGAACGACGGTTAAGTTTTGTGTAAAGAACTTAAAAGGATGTTTTACTTGTTCCCAATGCAAAATGAGATCTAACCTATAAACAGCAGAATGAAGTTATCTCATGTTTTAAGTAACAAATTCGGTAAGTAGGTATACTCCATGTATACTCATACCTATTTGTTACTTATAACTTTCAGAAAAAAAAGTTTCTGAGCCAACATAAGCCTTTTTAGAGGACCTGTCATGAATATTGTAATCATCACCCCCACACAGCTCGATACCTATATACTGTAGGAAAAATCACGAGTTGCTGAAAGAAACTTTTAAAGCGAATGTCGACATTAAATCTATGTCTGTCTCTTTCTGTCCGTATACAATCAAAACAAGGCAGCAATATATTTAAGGTCGATTAGCTTAAAAGTTCCTTTCTCAAACTCAGCGATAGGCCTCTTTTAAGAATGGATGAGTGTAGACTCTACCTAGTTGTCGCCAATCTATAAAAATATATTCGGCGCCCTCAGGGTATATGAAATTAAAAAGCCCCAGTAGACCTATAGTCTGTTTTTTAATCTCAGATACTAAATTGACAGATTCTAAACGATTCGTCAATAGTCGATTGTCCCGCCAATAAAACGGTACGTCACTCAATCGCGGAACAATCGACTGTTAAGAATCTGTCAAATCTGTATCTGGGATTAAAAAACAGACTTATTTAGTACCAATAGGGTTGGAGATAAAACACATTATCACCTTAACTCGTAATTATTGTAAAACTAATACGAATTCACCGTATAATAGCTGTTAGCACGATGTGTTTGTGTCTACAGAGACAGTGGTGATTTAGATGTAAATGTATGTAAATACACCGGTCTTTCCTAGTCTCGTACATGTTAAAGCTTTTATCTGTGGCTTGTAATTATAATACGACGAGTAGCATCTGAAACATTGGCATGCATAGATAATTAAACATATAAGTACATACATAGGTATTCTAGTTTTCAGAATGGTTTTGGTAATACTAGAATTTTACACGTGTGATTGTATTTTTGAGATCCCGGCTAGTGGCATTGGGTTATTCTATTCTATTCTATTCTCTGTGGGGGTGTAAGTACCTGCACCTGGCTCTCTCGAATGGAACCTTTGTGCATATCCCCAAGGTCTAAACTGCCTTCCTAAGCTTGGACCATTACCCACCACGCTGGTCCACTGCGGGTTGGTGGGTTCACATATCTAGATTTGCTAGATCTAGATATGCAGGTTTCCTCACGATGTTTTCCTTCACCGTAAGAGCGATGGTATACATTGTACTTAAGTTAAAAGAACTCATTGGTACATGTCAGCGCCGGGATCGAACCCGCATCTCTGGCGTGAGAAGCGGGCGCTTACCCGACTGAGCTACCACGGCATTGGGTCTCCCGGGGCTTCTTAATTTTATATACCCGAGGGCCATGAATATGCTTGATTGGTCCAAAAGGGCTAGCACGGGGCGCAATTAAGACGTGATAAAAGTTTTGCATCACTTACTCACATCGCGCAGCCTCAAGAGCGAGCGCGACGGAGAACTTTTGTCGCGTCTTAATTACGCCCCGTGCTAGCCCTTATGGCTGAGCTAGGTAGAGGTAAAGGGTGAGTGAGGAAGGATGAGGACAGAGTGTCGTGAAAGAGGCATCGAGGTCCCGCTGTGGACCAATACGACGATGATGATAAATTTAAGCAGCACTGTGTATGCATATACCGACGCGGGTTCTACCTTTTTTGACCTAAGATTTATTTGCCTAATCTCGTGTTGCATAGTACCGTTTGGTCAAAGTCTCGTTTCGCCGAAAATTATATGGCATAAATCTTGTTTAGTAAAAAGTTATTTCGCATAATCTTGTTTAGCCTAATAATGGTATGGTCAAATCTTAAATAGCCTAATAATGCTATGGCATATGTTATACAAAGTAATAATATTCGTTTTGCTTTAACTATCACGGAGCGTTTTCCTACATAGCGCAAACTGGTGCCTTGTACTGTTTATACTATGTGGAAAACGCTCCGCTCCGCTTCGCTGCGCTCCGCTTTGCTTTTGACAAACATGTGCACCTAACACGCTCCTCCTCGCTTTGCTCGTCGTCGCACCTATCTTTAGGTTTCGATCCCATGGGGTTTAATGGCGTTTGTAATAATTATAATGGTCATTCAATTCACTTTCGTCTTTTAATCATTCAATATCGTGATTTTCGGGATGCAAGAGAAAAATTTTGCAAATTTGTACATTTACTACATACTTAATATATTATTTATTATGATAATAATAGGAAAAACAATATCATACCTTTACAAAAATGAATTTGAGCAAACGAAACTTAGGTGTTTAAAGATTGTGCCTAAAGAGTTTTAGACGAAACGAGCCTTATGCCACATAAGTCTTGGCAAAGTGATGGTTCGGCCAAAAAAGTTTAGACCATACGAGTTATGCGAAATGAGTTTTGGTCAATAAAGATTATGCGAGATGAGGGGAACCGACCGACGCGACACCTTTACGCCTAGCACGGGCTTCAAGACGCGCACGACAAGACGTAACAAAAGTTTTGGATCGCGCTCACTCACATCACAGCGAGCGTGCCGGAGAACTTCTGTCACGTCTTGACGAGTGCGTCTTGCGCTCCGTGCTAGGCCTTCTGATATATACAAAATAATCCCCTGTCGCTCGCACCTGCGCAGACGACGCGTCGCGGTTGGCCGCCGACGATATCTGCCATTTGTACTGTGCAGCGATCACAGGTCACAGGATTCGATACTATTTTCGAATCTACAAAAGCATAATGGAAAAAACAATGTCACTTTTGGAACTGACAAACTTGCCTTACATTTTGACAGTGACAGTTGTTTTTTTTTTCATATGTTTGTGTAGATTCGAAAATAGAATTGTATCATGTGATCGCGCCTCTGTGTATGTAGGTGTACAGTTCGATTCACGTAACTTGACCTTTACATACATAATTGGGTTTGATTCTGAACCGAATCTGTAATCAGCTTATTTCTTTCAGCTAACTACAGATATCAATAAATGCAACGCGATGAACGGAGTCATCCGCTTTATTCGTATCACGAGATGCTATTGACAATGCTGCCTCGCATTTTGGCCATCTTCCGTGAATTGCAGTACTCCTGCTATCTATTCTATTCTCTGTGGGCTAAATCTAGATATCCAGGTTTCCTCACGATGTTTTCCTTCACCGTAAGAGCGATGGTATACATTGTACTTAAATTCAAAGAACTCATTGGTTCATGTCAGCACCGGGACTCGAACCCGCATCTCTTGCGTGAGAAGCGGGAGCTTACCCGACTGAGCTACCACCACTCCTATTCCTGCTATATTTTGTGTGTACTTTAAGCATAAACTATTGCGATAAAAAGCGATCTGCCTAAAAACTTACTGCTTGCAAAACAGACGTATCTTAATTTACGGAAACCTGTAGGTAAGTGGACGATAATGTTAATGTCGAGACAGCACGGATGACTGGGCATGGTGTCCGGGGTCGCTCTAGCTTACGAAAAACCAAGTTTTGGAACGCTTTTTTGCTAACCAAAACTCTATCTGTTATATCTGACCCCTTAGCATGAATTTTCATCGTGAACATGAAGTAGAATTCATCGAGTAATTTTGTATGAAAATATGAACAGCGCCCCTGGTGGTCGGTGCTTCATGCTAAGGGGGGTTGCATGGATGGTGCATTCGTTTTTTATCAAGCGAGAGTAATCTCCCTGTGTTCGTTGAGAGACAAAGACGTTTTTTTGTTTCATGTTCTGTCACCCAGCGTTTGAATAAATTAACCTTCTGTTATCGAAGTCATCCTGCACACCTAGCATGGTACGTGTGACGCTAGTTTTGTCTCGGTCTTCTTTTTCATTCGCTCACATTATAGGATCGATCGTGCGTATAAACTTTTATCACAGGATGTCGTGGGGCTATGCTACAGCTTCTGGAGATACTTACTACATTTTATTATGTATAATAAGTCCACCTGCCTATGTAATACCATACTTATGTAGTATTAATTTAATTTTTACAGTTTAAGAATCTCAATTAAACAGATTTTTTGATTACTTATACGGTTCTCCTAATCGGGAAATACAAATTTACGAGTTTAATCCTAATCCTAACTAATATTATAAATACGAAAGTAATCTGTGTCTGTTACTCTTTTACATCACAACACACCTGGACGGATTTCAATGAAATTTGGTATACAGATGGTCTAGACCCTGAGGAAGAACATAGGC
This sequence comes from Plutella xylostella, assembly GCF_932276165.1. Classification (NCBI taxonomy): domain Eukaryota; kingdom Metazoa; phylum Arthropoda; class Insecta; order Lepidoptera; family Plutellidae; genus Plutella; species Plutella xylostella. The sequence continues at coordinate 5,011,559 of NC_064000.1, read as the reverse complement.
TTAAACTTTTTAAGGCGAAGCGAAGCGCGCGGGATATATTTAAGTTCGAATAACGTATTTAAACCTGAAAATTAATTCATACAAAAAGAGGCTCTTCAAAAATAACGAATGTACGTAATATAATAACTTATTAAATATTCATGCGGCCTGCAATAACCTACTTTCTGAAATTATGCCACCAAAATGAGCGGGGTCACCAAGTGTTAACAGTTCACCTGTTATTATTGTTTAAAATTGAATTGGTGCTCATTTATTGCACATTTTCATTTCATGAGTTACTTTTTCATTTACGTAAAGCTAAATATGTTTACTTACTGAAGTCTAAATACAGTTATAACTTTATAAGAACGTAAATTGTCATATTTGTAAACCAAACGCAAAAAGTTGGGTTAAAATAAATGTTATATAATGTCGGTAGTTGTTACTTGCCTAAAAGATAGAATGCTCAGAATAATAAGGGCCTTGCGCTTTTATTTATTTTATAAGAAGGACTTCTGAATATCTTATTTCTTTGTTCAGTCCTGAATAACACTTTTCATAAAATTTCAGTTTGTACTCATTCAATAACGGCGATACGGTTCGCGACCTATCACGTGAGTACAAATGTACAGCGAAAAGCGGGTGACTCGCTTGCGGGTTACGTCTGACTACCCCTTCGGGGATTACAGTCGTGAGCATATGTATAAAATTTCAGAATGGGAGTGTTGTCACGCTATGCTAGGGTTGTTTTATTTTTTATTTCGTTTCGGTATAGTTCTTGAAAGTTTGTTTGTAGTCAGGGACTAAGTAGTAGATGAGTTGTGTGCTTTTTATTTAGTACTTTATTCACTCCTTCGGCCAAATAAGTAAAGTAAGTACCTAGTTAAATTTGTAATATAATCACATATAATATGTAAGTAGGTAAATATAAACAATAAATGTGTGTTTTTTGTATAGTTTTTAAGAGTTTTACTACGCCTTATTCATTGGACTTTAGCAGTATGTACTTAACATACCATACTTAGAAAAAAAACAAATCAAAGTAAGTTCGAAAAACAAACCAAAAAGCTGGATGTCCAGCGATTGGTGGACGCGACGTTGCCGCTCTGGAGAAGATCACCACCCGTCTCCCTCGCATCTCGCATTGTCCCCTATCTCCATCTCACTCGACGTCCGCAGGATCGTCTCGCTTCAAGACGCAACTGAGATAATTTATCTGAAAGCTTTGAACTTTGAAGTTCGAATGCGTGACTTTGAACGTGATTTCTTTTTTTAACGAAGCCGAAGAGCCAATGAGGTTCTAAGTTCTATCCAGCCAGGATTACGTTTTGTTTTATTCGATTTTACTCGTAGTTAGAGGGAATGACTGAATACACTCTTATCTTACATACATAAAGTACCTAAGCAGTGCTTAGGTAAGTGTATAACCGGTACCTTCTGAAACGAAAAGTGTATAATTAATTGTTTATTTGCAGAAACATTATGAAGTTATGGGGTTTGGTAATATTTTGTAGTAGCTGTTACCACGAGCTTGGTTTCGCTTTCCATAAAAGTTTTTCCATGGATAAAATATTTTACTTACCTGATATGATATTGCTAATAATATAATTTTAATGTAGGTATTAGGTAAGTATTTGTCGGATAAACTGCTGCAGCTAAGTAATTACATCTGTACAATCAGCAACCGCTGTAAGGTTCTGCGGTCAAACACTTTGACCACGGGGGTCACTCTATTTATACTAAAAAAAACACGAGCGATCGAGAGCTATTATTGTAATCGGTATTAAATATTCAACATTATACATATAGCAACTACGTAATCGTAACGTATAAATACGTGACAGAGTCGTGGACAATACTCCATAAATATAAATAAGCAAAGTAAAGTCTCAATTTTGTAAGTAGGTAATAGTTTTACTTACCTATCTAAATATGGCGAAAAAAGGTTACGTATACGTCGCTCGAAGGCTCTACATAGTCTACATATATCCAGTGATTCGATTATGAATTTATAAACCAGCAGAGAGCGCTGCTTTACATGCATACAAATTTGCGTTTACTGTTAACTAGCTTTTAAAATGTATTACTTACCAAATAATTTGTATGAAATTTTATGTTAGTAAGTAGACATTCTGCAGAAACTCGGCATTCAGCTACTAGATCGTTTTTCGTACGTAAGCTAGAGCAACCCAGAGTTCACTGCGGTCAAGGCTACTCCATTGTCTCGGAGGAATCTCCAAGATCTTGAGAACATCTCAAGATCTCAGGTACGTGTTTGATCTGTTTGTTATTGTTACCCGTGCTCTTTAATTAAACCACTAAACGCTCAAGTTATTTAAAGCGATAAGTGAATTCACACTTTATTATTTAAATAAGATAATAAAAGAGTTATTTTTAAAGTTTGTAACGTGCTGATTTTTACACAATATTAGCTATTTAAATGTGGTTATAAGTTTCATGCGTTTTAAAGTATCGGTTAGTGGCTCGATAGCGGTTCTTGGTTCTTCTTCGTAGGTAATATTCTGATGGGCTGTAAAATACCTATACTTCGGTACTCCAACATTGCAAAAGGCGAGACGGCGTCATTAAGCTAACCTTTTCCGTTTAGTAGTAGGTAATTTGTTGCTTTTCTCACTGGACAATTTTCATAGCTCGTGAGTGTAATTGATCATTACTTTCACCATACAATAATAAATAAAAGAATTAAGTAGTTATTCGTATTCACTGAACGTCTCAGTCCTATAACAGTGTTTCGAAGATTGTTCGTTTCGATAAACGTAAACTCGATCGTGTTGTGGGGGTCAGCCTGGAGTTTACGCCGAAATAAATGAAGTTAAGGTCCTATAATAAGGTAATACATAATTTATATTCAAAATTGTATCTCTTAGCCCGTAGGGTTGCCTGGAAGATATCGCTTTTAGCGATAAGGACACCCTTATTGTATTTATAGACTTTAAGTCTTAAATGTTATTTAAGTGTTTTATTTACAATAATAAAGTTATACTACTTACTACTACTACATATATTGGAAACGGAATAACCATGCATAAAAATATACCTTCTTACCTATATCGTTAAAAGACACTAAGATAAACCTAGGTATTTCCAGTAAAAATATATAAAATAGTCATGCAAAATTGTGGTTATGCGCTATGTGTCAAATGTATTTTAAAAATAATTTCTATAAGTACCTTAAAGTTTAAATCACTCCATATTTTTCTAAAAATAAAAAAAAGCAATTGAAAGATTTCACAGCACTAGTAACTTTGACTTTAGTAGCAAATAAAATACTTATCTCTTACACAAAACTGAACAAGACCCCTAAAACAAAGACTGGAAGGGTTCACGCTTGACCGGCCGTGGCCCAAAGGTGAGGCCGCGGCGCCCGCGCACCTGCCGATGTAGAGCTAGGACACTCATAGAAATGGACGTTATTTTTACCAATGGAGTACTGAAAAAACTTTTTAGTTAAGTAATAATTTTTGAAGGGTGGGAATAACTTAATCTTTAGGAATTTTAAGTGAAATCTGTAAGTTACACAAAAAAATAGCCACTATCTTTGTAACTTACAGGTACCTATAACTTTGTTGTTTAACGATGTTTGAATGTTTTGTTTTTTTCTTAAATCATAAAGGTATGTTAGTTATCTTAATAAGGCATAATTATGTATTAAACTCTTTTTTATCAAAAACACCTATCTACACAATTCGTAGCCCTACGCGCCCTATGTCCGTAGCACGCGACTCCCCTCACGTGCGGATGTAACCCCCCCCCCGTCCCTCTTCTCCCCGTCCCTTCCCCTCCCATCCGCTCCCTGAGGCCGTCGGGAGAAGCCCTTGGCAGGGTGTCTAGTTGTCTACTGTCTAGGTTGCGGCATCTAGCTGTTCTTGTTTTAGTTGTATTTTCAAGAAAAAAGGAAGACCTTTCTCTACTCACATCAGCAGTTCGATTCACATATTTCACTCACTGTTTAGTAGTCATACCTTGTGTGGTACCTATGACAGTGAGAAAATTTGGCTTCAGAGTAGGATAGGTATTTTATTATTTTAAGTAAATGTCCACCTTTCGGCACTGTACTCAACGGAAGCATCATCGCATACATTATCAAAGCCAAACAATCTATTAAAAACCTCTCATTCATAGGCTCAAGACATTTTTAACTCTTTCAGATTTCGCATCAAACGAGGGCTAAATAACGTGGCACCGCTTATTCAATCTCGAATGCCTAAGTATATAACATTATGGGTATATCAGTAAATATATATATTACACACATAACATAATCATACATAACAAAGACAATAATATACAAAGGTATTACAATAATTATTCTTTCAGCCAATAAATGTTATGGTCCCGGCACGAGCGGCACTGAAAACAAGGCAGATTCATAATGCACCAATCGATAATATTTCCCTTTCTTGTAACGTAAATATTTCGGTTACAGATTCTGTGTTCACAAGTACCTGAGGTATATATCTATTGGCATATCTCAAGTAGCCACGTATGTGTAGATGCATGCCTTATTCCTACCTACATACAGTTTAGAAATGCTGGTTTCAAATTGAAAAAATTCGCAACCCCAGTTCCAGTCCCAAGTGTAGCATCCTCAGTATGTTAATCTGATTATATTAAAATAAATAAAGAATAACTTTATACACAGGGTGTTAATTACTAAGTGGTATGTACATCGAGGTGACTTAGGGGATCAATCTAAACAACTTTTATTTCATGACTATCGACATTCACGAAAAAAATGTATACATAAGTATAGTAAAAAGTCACGTGACAAACGCTGTTCAGACTTACCCGCTGAGTAGAATACCACTTTTGCAACAATCTGTATTGTATAGACAAGTAGATTATTCCTAATTTAAGTAACCGACTTACAAACAATCAATTAATAAGCACACCCTCCAAATTATCTAAAACAAACCCGATTAACTTCCACAAATCCCCATACCGGATCGAATTTGCACCATTACTCCCTGATAGGGTCTCTAATTCTCTATACGCAATGACTTCGAACCTCCGTGTGGAAGCCAGGGGTTGCCAACAATGGGACATGTGCGGGAGTCATGCTCCGAAACACCCCAGGTGAGGGTGTGATTCTAATGTAGAGTTGATTTACTGACAAACATGATTATGTTGAAACCATATTGGGGCAGGTTGTTGTGGTTAAATTTTGTCTGTTTCTTTTATCTACCAAAAAGAATAATAAAATTAACAAGTTGTCATTTAATAAGGGTACTAAAGGTGGTCTTATCACTTAATGCGATATTATATCTAGGCTTTTACCTAGGTTTGTGGGCCCCTAACATGCTCCTCCTAGCTTTGCTCGTCGTCGCACCAATCTTTAGATTGAAGATAATCGCCATTATCTAATTATCCGGAATTTCGCAATATCCCTAGGATTTTCGCGAAAACTCGAGTTATCAAATCCTCCTACAACATAATTATAAAACACGCAACCAAGCTGTTTATTTAACTCTAGCACAATGCAACCGCACCTTCCAATTCCAAAGACAAACACAACGAAGTCCAAATAAACTTAACAGACGCAAATCAGCGGTTTTGCGTGCCTAGCCCAACCCCACGCGCCCACCGGAAACAGATCCGGTGTTGCTAGGTTGGCCACCCCTGCCCTTCCTGCTTTGAGGCTGCGCTCCAAATTCAAACGGCGCAAGGAGTATTTGTTACATTATGTAACCTCTTTGGTTTGTTTTGAAGTCAACCTCTTTAGTAACTATGTTTCGAATTGGGAACTTAATAAACTAAAAAGGAAAATAACAGGCATTCGTCGTTTTTTTTTACCCTCGCGCCCCGATGCAGAAAGAGGTGTTATAAGTTTTTTTTTTTTTTAATAAATGATTATCACTCCACAGACTTTATGTCCGTGCCTTTTGAAGAGTGGTAATTAAGTCTAAAGTTAAGTGTTATAAGTTTAGTGGCTTTGTGTTTGTGCATCTATCTGTGGTAGAGTAGCTCCTAAATGTTTTTTTCGGATCATAGATAATGTTACCGCGAGTGTTCTTAGCCATATTTTATCAAAATCGGCTTAACCGTTTAAAAGTTATTAGGCTGGTAGTTTTCTCTCGATAGATTTGAATTTAATTTAATATTTGGTGCAAGCCATCAAAAGACGGCTTTATCTTCCTTTAGTGTTGAATGTCGGAGATTTTTAACGTTGGTTAGGTTATTTGAAAGATATCTTATACTATTTCAGGACAAAATCACGAAAAGCATCACAGAAAAACCTACCAACCTACCATCCCTACGAACCGGAAGCGATAATAGCAAATTTACATAAAACTTATTAAATCAAGCACAAACTGTTCTGCTGAAACAATGACGAAGTGTTTCAGCGCGTGTGTTTTCAAATGATTAATCTATTTGTATTTTCAACCGAATTAAAATATCATTGTCCTTGCGCCTGGTAGCCCAAAAATGTTATTATGAGCGATTGTTTGCGGTAAAATATTTCTGTTTTTTACTTTTAAACATTGTAAGTATGAGCTATAGGTGCTGATTTGATAGCCGTTATTTTGAAATTTCTTCTTCTTCTGCATATTATGATAGGCAAATTCCATGTCAAACTTTGTATTCACTGCTGCCGCTACACGGCTTCGTTATCGACGTAGATAAACGTGCTATATAACAGATTCGCCATAAATACGTAGCTCTGATTGGTGGAACGCGCATAAAACGAGTTTATCGACGACGATAACGAACCCGTGTAGCTCGGATAATTAGGGATATAGAGTGCGTTACAAGGTGAAAATGGCGCAATGTCGTTCGCATAAAGTTGGACTGCATTCATTCGATTACGCGCGTCTTGTAGCTAGTTTCAGATAAGCACTCTTATCTACCACGCACTCTGGTAGATTTTTCTGTTAAATACTACCAAAAGTGTTAAGCTTTGTGAGTCATATCCTCTATATTATCTATATTATCTATATTTACTCAGAAACATAAGTAAGTACCTTAATAGTAATCCAGATGTCCCCTAACAATATGTAAACAGTTAACCTAGATATTATAAAGCACGTTACAGCTACACCTTTCGTTTCCCACAACCCTAGGTAACTAAGCCATCTAGTCTGAAATAAAATCGAGCCATACATATAACCTATAACGTTAGCGTTTATCCAGCATAAAGACATAAGCGTCACGGCTGTACAGCCTATAATTTCGCATCCATTTCCCTCCATTCCGAATGCAGACAGGCCAAGGCATAAAGCATTTAGTGCCGGGAAAATTTCCAGTCTGTCTGTGTAGAAAATTTTCCACCACAAAGGTACGGGGTTTGTGTATGTATCTGTGACTCTTCTGGGAAGCGGCCGCCACGGTTGCCATGACAACCAGTCGCATCAACACACACACACATGCACACATGCAGGTGAGGTTAGGGTGCTGGTGTAGAGAGAGCTGGGTAACTTGGCAGATTCAGTGTTGGGGTTTTGGATACAATTTTGATAGGGTTGTTTTGTTTTGGCTGTTATGGTCTACCTGTTTTGTGGTAAAATGGTAGACTGATTTAAATGTATTTACAGAGTGTTGCAAAAATGGTAAGTATACTAAGCCGAAAGGGGGTGACTTAGAGGGTCATACTAAGCAATTTTTGTTTTGTTCACGAGTTTTCAGTTTTCAGTTTGTGCTTGATTTAATAGGTTTTATGTAAATTTGCTATTATCGCTTCCGGTTCGTAGGGATGGTAGGTTGGTAGGTTTTTCTGTGATGCTTTTCGTGATTTTGTCCTGAAATAGTATAAGATATCTTTCAAATAACCTAACCAACGTTAAAAATCTCCGACATTCAACACTAAAGGAAGATAAAGCCGTCTTTTGATGGTTTGCACCAAATATTAAATTCATGAAAAAAATACTTTTCCATAGAAACTATGTTTAGAATGACCCCCTTTCCCTTTTTGCAACACCCTGTATGTCATTAGAAAACTTACTAAGTTGTATTGAATGTCCTATTCCTACCGTTGATAACCAGAGGAATATTGAGATATCTTTGTCAGCGTCATTAATTACCTAAGCTTCAGGACCTGCTTCCAGTGTACCTTCAGCCTACGCTCCTGTTTCACTAACCATACAGCCGTGTGTATGTGTGTGTGTTTGTGTGAACACTTAAATATAGACGTGTGCTGTTTATCTGCGACCACGTCACCGCGGCGCGCCAGTAATGATCACCCTGGGAACTTCATCAAGGATATTGTTATCATAATAAATAAAAAACACACGACTGATATAACAAGACACATAACGTATGTGTGTGTGAGTTAAAAACCGTTATTAGTGATAGAACGTCCTGGCTGGAAAATCAAATGACCCAGACGACATAAGGAAAAAAATATAGGCTCATCAAAGAGTAAGCATAGACTAAGTCGAAATTACTCTCAGAATAATAACGGCCTCGCATTTTGAACTGATCTCATTATCCTTTAAGTGACCTTTTTGTACAATATAATAACATGAAAATTGAATTAAAGATCTTATCTTTCTTCTTCTACTCCATCCCTGGAGACCGAAAGCGAAAGATTTGTCACAAAATGGCGCCAGTCGCAACAGGGAAGCAATTATGATTTAATAATCATCTAGTTCTACACACCCTCCTTTGGGTGTATTTTGGAGTAAATGTCAACAAGGGAGGCCGGACCCCATGGCAGTTGCTTGGATACCGACTCCAGGAGTCACGAATCGTGGAAAATGAGAACAGCTGGGGCCCGGACATGGGCGACATGGGCGATTTCAGAGATAATTATGTCGATTCTGAAGACACTAATTCTTATTTTAGAGCTGTCAAAACCTTAATTACTTTGTTTAAAATTCGACTCTCTCTGCGAGTTGTCAAGTAAATGTAAATTTTTGCAAAATTTATAGTTTGACAGCGTAAAAAATATAATTTCTGCCTTCAGAATCGAGATCATTGTCTAGCGTAGAGTTCAGCTTCTTAAAAGGTAGGGTCGTGTTTGACAACCTAGATTGAGGTTATTTTCTATTATTTAAATACAAAGTGGTTTTAAAATTCGACTTCATAAGTAGGTTATATTGAATATTAATATCCACTTTGAGCTCTAACGAGAAGAAGGTAATAGCGCTCAGACTCTCTATTCATTATTATTTTTCTGATAAAAGACTGACTGACGGCGTATTCATCCCGTAGAATAACAAAAAAACCTTAATAATATCATGACATTTTCTCAGCCGATTTCCCCCTGACTTTCCCCAGGAGATGTGGTATTTAAGCCCCAACAGATTGACTTGAATCACCATGGAGACCAGAGGCACAACATTCGGCCCTATTAATCTCGAATAAGGGTGGCCAAATCAGGGGATGGGCGTGGGGTGGCTACACTTTGTGGAACTACTTTGAAGTAGCAAACTTGGGCTGATAAAGTTTCTTGCATTCATAAAAATCCGATAAAAATAGTTGAGCTTTTGGTAGATTCACAGTAATAATCAAAGTTAGGTAGGTAGGTAAATAACTTTCTCTTGGCTATGTGAAGTGGATAGTGGATATGAAGGTATTACAGATTTTTATGCAGCTTAGGATGTAGATACTGAAATTACACTAAATGTGTAATTACACAATAATTAAAATAACAAAATGCTTAATGAATCATTTTTTAAACTCTCTTTGTTTTTTTTAACCTTTTTCAGTGTACACAATTGAACTACGACGAACGATTTAATACTTAACCTCCTTTTTTCGTAGTCGGTTAAAAAGGGTCTCCAACATGGTGCCCCTACACAGAAAGGGCGCGAACGGCTCCAAATTGGCGGGAAAGCTGGTCGATTTGACAGATCATTTTTTATTTCGTTCGGAAATAGCGGTTCCATTGTTCCACTGATTACCAGGTGGCCAGGAAGCCGGCCGTGATACCAGAATTTTAGATTTAATCGATAAATGCTGCTCGCAATACTGGTTTATAATTATTAAGTAGTTTTTTTGCAGAAGAGAAATTAGCATTGCATTTGCAGTCTCAAATTTGAACTGGTATAATTTCAATATAATCTAATCACTGATCAGGGCAGGTACTTTATTGGGAAAAGGTAGGTACTTATGTAGTTCGTAAGTCGTAAGTGAATTATATTTAGGAATTTAGGTATGTACTACTTACCTACACTGAACAATGATATCTACTTATTTTCTTATTTTCTGATAATAGTAATATGTTTATTTTATTATTGGCGATAATACTTACATTAGTAAAATTAATTTATCTCCTCTCTAGAGATAAACTCACCGAATGAGATTGCATGATAAAATTATCATTTAATATGGCCAGCGGTTATTACAAAGAGAATGAATATCCCAATAAAGGGGAGATTGGGGCGGAATGGATCATTTTAATTCGAGTAAAACGCGACCCCCTTTGAAATCTCGGGGGAAAGTAAACATCATTAGCAGTTTATTATTTTGATATTTTTACCTATTGACCGATCGATATTTTCGACCTAGGATCGTCCATTTTGTTTTTGTATATCAAATTGATGATACTTTAATTAATATCATATACCTACCTACCTAGTAGCGGTGTAGCTGAGTCGGGGAGCAGTTGGTAGCTCAGTCGGATAAGCGCCCGCTTCTCACGCCAGAGATGCGGGTTCGAATCCGACATGTAGGTACCAATGAGTTCTTTTAATATAAGTACAATGTATACCATCGTTCTTACGGTGAAGGAAAACATCGTGAGGAAACCTACATATCTAGATATGTGAACCCACAAACCCGCAGTGGACCAGCGTGGTGGGAAATGGTCCAAGCTTAGGAAGGCAGTTTAGACCTTGGGGATATGCACAAAGGTTCCACTCGAGAGAGCCAGGTGCAGGAACTCACAGAGAATAGAATAGAATAGAATACCTAAGTAGTAAAAATAGTTATTTTTTACAAATTAAAATGTCTATTTAAATTTTAATATGTATTGATACGAACAAGAGAAAGTATTAACAATCATTTAAAATGTGACGGTTCTCTGTGTAACATTCATAAATCATTGCCTCTAATGTTGTTAAGATGATTAACGTACTACGATGGAACAGATTAGCTTAATTAAATAGTTACATAGAGTGTTGTTTACGAAGAGTAATGGGCATGACAGTGGAATTATTTATACTTTTATTATGTTTGTTTAAGATCATTATGATTTTGGTATAGTTCCGTTATAAAAAAGTGAAATGAAGTGAACAGTGAAGAAACTTAGCCAATACAAAATTCATGTTTAATGTTTTATTAAAAATTATTAATATATTTTTAAATACACATAAGTAAACACAATTGAGTCAACACACAAAACAAAATGGATTTGTTTTATTTTATCGGGCTAGCCTACAAAAAACTTACTTAGGTACTTATTGCATTATTCTGTAGTATTGTCTTGTATTATTTTGGTTAGTGGTAGGTATTATTTTGTGATTTTAATTTGGTAAGTATTTGTAATTTTTTATTCACTTCACGTCAGTACCAGTAGTCACTCGGTTAGCTAAGTTGGTAGCCCTGCAAAACCACTGTATTGCATTCTACTCTACATCAGTCATAGTCGTTCACATTCCAAAAGCAAACCTTACACTTCATAGTCCTTAACACAACGGACTTGAGCTCACTTTTGCTGATTTCTCTAAGCAAGTCTGTTGCATTGCAGCATAGTTTTTGCGCAGATTAGTATTATGAATTATGATTGTTATGGGAAGCCTTTGACGCACGTTCAGGTGGAAAAGTGACGGCTTAATTAATTGCTCTGTACTCCTAACTCATTATCATTATGCTCAAATTGTAATGTCGGTTACAAGCTGATGTATTAAACATTACATACGTGCTTGAAGGAAGTTTGTGCCATATCGGGATTAAGCGTGCAATGTTTATGCATGGATTTCAATGGAGGATAAGTTTTGGCTATGGCAGTTTTGGCATATTTACTCGTAATCAGGTCCTATTTAGAGTTTGCCAGTTCAAAGCTGAAGTTTAAAAAAAGTAAGTAAGTATTTATTTATGAAAAACCAATTAGCTTCAATTTGAACCCTGTGCAGGTTTTGTCCATGCCATACCCTCTCTACCGACATGGAAAAAGGTCAGTGCACATAGTAAAATCACACTGTCGCATTTATACAATATAATGCATCGATATGGATTGTCCGGTGAGGTACTTAGACCTACCTACGTATAAAAGGTCGATAAAATAATAAGCTAATACGAGTGGAGCCGGGCGCTCTGGAAGGTCACTCTAGAATACGAAAAACGACGTTTCTGTGCTACGCTGATCACGACTCTAGTTGCAATTGGATGATAGCTCTCTCGTTGGTTCGTTTTTTGTCAAGGTAGAGTAACCCGCCAGACCCCATCAATTTGCGAGAGCACCGCCGCCGCCGCCGCCGCCGCCGCCGACAATCAGTAAATTGGTGTACATACGAGTAAACACAGACGCACGCGCCACAGTTTGTAGGGGAGGCTTATTGGGTACTACGGTGGACTCACCATAGGACGAACTCAAAGATAAATTTACATAATTACATATTTTTTTTGTATTTTTATGCTCATTTCATTTATGCATAGGAATTTCAGGATTTTAGCGAAATGTATCAAAAGAAGAGTATCCATGCTCGATTTAAGTTCTTCCTTCTCGTTTTTCAAGTTCCTTCCATTCCAAATCCTTTTAGTCTTGTTCCCCCCTTCTGGAAAGGCTTTCTTAAAAAAATGAGAATCTTTTCGGACAGTATTCTGTGGTTTTACTACACACCTAGCACTTGAATCTTATATTAAAAATAGACGAACGTTCGTATATTGTTAATCTAAGTAAAGACTCGAATCTTCTTCTTCCTTGCCTTATCCTTATTTAGGGTATTTATGGTAAAGACTCGAATATTCAATCTTAATTCGAGTACCCATAGTACCCATCCAAGCCAACCTTCCGGTAGGTAAACTGCCCTGCGACACGCAACGCCCGCCCGTGAGATCCAGGACGAGACGAGCGGCGGGATCACACCGGGGATGATGACTCATTGCGAGTATTGGGTGAAAGAATAAACTGGTCGTTTTGTTGAAGTTTATTGGGGTGGAGCAATTAATATGTTTTTAAGAAGAGTTTTACTGTGGTTGATCAATAAAAGGAATACTTAGGCACAAAATTGCAAATCATCACCTCATCAAAAAAAGCTATGCATTAGAACAGAAAGTGGGTATTTTTATATTTAAAGGCTTTTACTGAAATACCAGCGCAGAGCCATAGGCACTGCATTAGCTGAGTGGACACCTTTTTTACTATGGCATGTATTAAATGATTTATGTATAAATATAATGTATGTACCTAGTTAACTTTATCAGTTTTGTTGTCTGTGTCTAATAAAGTTTTTTTCTTTCTTCTTCTTCTTTCTATTTATTGATGAAGTTCTGCGTGTATTTTTTTAGATTTTTTTAGCATCGTAATTTACAAGATTCTGCGAATAACTGTGCGCACTCAGCAATGAGAAATCAAGGTCGAAATATTTCGTAGAGCCTCATACATATTAATGCGACATTTCACCGTAGCGCTAGACGTAAATTAATTTTGTAACATTAGTTTCTGAACCGTAAAAAAATGTTACACGCGTCATACCCATTTCGGGTTGAAAGTAAATGTAATGAGTTTTCCCCCGTCATCCCCTCAACAAAGGTGTGGCGAGAACATAATCAGTTTCATTAGCGAGATGGATACGTTTTGCCCCACTCTCCCCTCGTGCTCTCTTTATGGACCTAATTTACAATTATATTTGTAGTTTTGTTCGGGGTCGGGCAGACCGTGACATACCTATTCAACTGTTTCTGTACTTTTAGGCTAGGTAGTTAAACCGAAAAATCTTGGTAGAATAGAAATGATTCGAACTGCCGTCAGCATTCCTGCACACTACACTCTCTGTCCTACGACAGTACCTATCGTATTGAATTGGACACCAATTACTTCGTAAATGCTTCTTCGTTTTGCCTTCGCGATATGCTCTCTGCTGCCTTAAGGTGCTTACATACAGAATCGGGTTCCCTGTATCTACCTGTACCGGTAAACTGATGGGTTGCGAAAGCGCTCATGACATTTAAAAATCCGGGAAATGCTCCGTGAGTGAACGTTTTCGCATAATCAGGTCACCGGTAGAGGTAGATAAAGGGAACCCAATTCTCTATGTAAGCACCCTTACGAGGTAAAAGATCTGTCAGATTTATTGCTAAAGTACGGTGGCCGTAGTCATACGTTGCTTGCAGACTTACGAAAGGCGTCCCACGCTAAGTTCGTGATTACCACCAGCCACCAGACACCATGTCAAGCCCACTCCGACAAAATTATAAGACTATCAGTTCATCATCCAATCGAAATTGAGGAAAACCCCGAATCGTGTCATTAACCGCTGATTAAATGAAAAAGTGCGCGTGCTAGCGACCACGGTAAGTAGCGAGTTGGTAATAAACGGCGATCATCTGTAAATGAGTGATCATCGCACGCGCCGCACGCAGCGATATCACGCGCGGGGGGACCCGTCCGACCAGTGGGATTGGACCATACATGATTATTATTATTATTAAACATTTATTTCCAGATATATCATCCATAGTAAATTAGTAAAACATGTCAAAAAATTTGTTAGTCAAAATATAAATATAATAATTATGCGATATAAGTTTTTACTAAACGAGATTATGCCATAAGTACATTTATTTCTATTAACTTGGCTAAACCTATTCACGAAGACCTTATGTGTGTAAATATTTGCCCAATTTATACGGGCTTTTGCAAAAGTTGTAAGATAGAAAAGCGAAAGAGGATGACAATAAAGACCCTCCCCCCCACATAAATTCCCTTTTTGCCACATAAATGTATAATTATAAATTACATATTACAATAAAAATATACTGTAAACTGTATATTAGACTAGAAACAATGTACTTTTAATAGGCGGCCTTATCGCTAAGAGCGATATCTTAGAGGCTCAAAACTTTTATTATATTGTTTTTTACCTATGTTTTTCTAAAAAAAACAATATTTGATAGTTTTACAGAAAATTACAGAAATTTTTAGGCCCGACTTTCAACGCTTTCAGTTCCGGTCCAACCTCGTCGTCCCAGTTGGTCCCTGGTCCTGCGCAGACGCATCACGACACGGAACAATATGATCGTGCACCACACACACACACACACTCGAACAAAATGCATTCAACATCCACACATAGGTACTTATAATGTTACCGCGACACAAACGCGATATGAATATTGTAAACGATTTTATTGTTTGATATTTTAGATCTGTTTTATTAGTTCTTTCACCTTACGAATTTTGGTATGAAAGTTGCCGAATGATTTTAGACCCCGTCATCATCACAATACAATCTATCACGTCCCCACTGCTGGGGCTCGGGTCTCCTTCCAATGAAGGAAGGGTTTTAGGCCTAGTCCACCACGCTGGCCTAGTGCGGGTTGGTGGACACAATGAAGGTTGTGCTGAGAGATTTGTCGGGTTAGAAGAAGACTGTCTAAAAAAATCCTGGGAGAGATGATATCATCAATTCATCATCATGGCTGAGATATGATCCAATGCACTATCAAATAGGTAAGTATACAATTTATCATGAAAAGTTACCTCATGTTTACTAACTAACGCAATTTAACCTTGCTCTCCTAAATGTTACATTACAAACTGTAATTATAATTCAAAATGTTTTCTGACCCAAATTATATGTATATTAGACATTAGACTAGACACCTGCTGATACCTACATACTAAACATTACATATTTACCTACATAAAAATATTTTAAAAAAAATCTTTTGCGAAATAATGGACGTTAATTTCGATTTGTGTAGCTGCTCTCATAGTTTTGTAGTGCTGTTAGATTCTAAACCCCTCATTCATAAATCGCGAAGCCGAAACCTCCAAGCATCTTCATAACACAGTCAAGGCCAGACAAAGACGTCGGTAATTCGGTATGCCCACTATTGCCTACAGCCTGCCTAGGAGCCTCACCCTATTACCATTCAATACAATATGCAGATGGGCGTTTGTCTGGCTAGATAAGGTCTAGATAATATTTTTCTAGCCTTCATAGGCCGTTGACATCCGTTGTTTGAACTATTGCTGTGACCTGTCTTTTCTTGCCTCCTCCAGAGGTTTATATATCCTGGACCTCCTACCTTTTATCCATAAGGGATCTGAGAGCCATGGATATAATTATGTATTACCTAACCATGTCATGGCACAATTTACCCATATTGTTATTGAAAGAAGGAACTAGGTACTATTGTTGGCTAATGATGATGATTGTTGACAAGTCTCAGTCTGAAAATATTAGTTTGATTGATATCAAAATCATCACACAATTTGGTAATGTGGAAAGCTTTAAACAATCATAATAAGACGGTTATATATTAATGAAAAAAAAATGAAAATGAAAAAAAAAAATAGTGATGGACAAACATACATACAACATCAAACATGAGTGAGTATATAATTATATCTGCATAATAAAATGATGCATGCCAAAAAACGAACATTGATTTGAATACGGCAGAAAAAATCTAGAACAAAGGTGTTACAGGCGCCGTATACGAACTATCGGTCATTCAGTGACTTCACTAATGATATTTCATCACGACCCATTACGTCCCCACTGCTGGGGCACGGGTCTCCTTCCAATGAAGGAAGGGTTTAGGCCTAGTCCACCACGCTGGCCAAGTGCGGGTTGGTGGACCCCAACACAAGTAAGCTTGTGGTGAGAGTTGTCGGGTAAGTGGGCAACCCGACTGTCAGATGTTTTCAAGCCGCCCGAAGGCCTCTGACTAGGCTTAACGACTGCTGCCGAAGCAGCAACCGGGACCCACGGCTTAACGTGCCGTCCGAAGCACGGAAGCGTCCAGAAAAGCACCACTTGAAATTGGTCACCCATCCAATGGCTGACCGTGTCAGTTGTTGCTTAACCTCAGCGATCAGTTACAATCACTGAGGCCCGCTCGACTACGGACGCTTCTTGATGATATTTATTGTGCCCAAATACGCATGACAAATATAGGTACAGTTATTGTTAGCCGAAGCAGGATCGCCTCTATTTTGTAGACATTAAGGTGGTTCTGTTGATGCATGGTATGCCAATGGATCACGATGAGGTGTCATCCAAATTTTTGCAATCCAGACTGAGTTTAGGCAACGATGCATAGATGATGAAGAAGAAGAAATAATACTATAATAATATTTATATCCTATAAGTATGTATATTCTATAGGGGACAGATTTTGGAAAGTGAAAGTTCGAAACTTTCAGTTTACGAAAGTAAAAATTAATACCCCCGCTCCAGTTATATATTTTTTAGCTCTACAGTTCTATCATCAAGTCTTCATATGACATTCCGTGTAACAACGTAAACCTACGAAATAAATAAAAAGTACGTATGTACGTACTTGTAAAAATATATTGCAGATGCTTAACCGACTCTGCAGTGAGGTTGTATTAGGTTGTATATTATTTACATAGACATTTGGAAGGGAGCAACGCACGGACTGCATCACTTACTTTATGTATTTAGGTTTGGTATTGTTCTGCCGCATATAGCCGTAGTAAATGCCACAATGGCGCAGTGGTAAATCACTGAGTCTCAGGTTTGATGCTGACATAAATAATGCATATAGGAACTTACCAACCAACCAACTTACCAACCTTTTCCTACTTATAAAAAAAAGATTAATCCCAAAAAGTAATTAAACTCCATATAAGATGCTCGTATTTAGAGATTTCTCTTTTTGCTGGTCCATTGAGAGATGTTTTAAACCTTCAACGGAAAAAGGGGGTCTTATAAGTTTAGCGTGTCTGATGTTTCTTGCACTTTAGGACCCATGAACGACCACTCTCCAGAAAGTTCATCTCAAAACAACGTTATCATAAATGCATTTATCTCAAATATGTCCCCAACATCTTCCTCTCACCCGAACACTTACTGAGCTATTTTGGGTGAAACCTCCCAAATTGTGAACATCATTATCTGCAGTCTAAGAGCTGTCGCCTCCAGTCTGTGGAGATAACGAGTCTGTTCGTCACATACTCTGGAGATGAATCCAACATCAGATGTTATAGATGTTGGAAGGTTTAGAGGTGCCAGGTGAAAATACAGTTCGCATCGCAACGTGCAATTAATAATAAGCATAATAAGAAGCGATCCTAAAAGAGCCATCCGCTTTTGGCAGTATATTGAGAGAAATACAATAAATAGCATTTGCTGCCCTTTTTAAATATAAAATCACTAGCTGTCGCAATAAAATCAATACCTGGATGAAAAATAAGAAAATAATCAGCTAAAAAATAATAAGTACGATTGATATCCAAGGTCAGCTTCCTGTAGGAAATTTAACATCCAAACAATCTTTTACGTTTATGAAACTACCTTTTACCAGAACATCACTGTTAACGAAATTAAACGTTTTTTAACCGAAAATTATTGCGTTACGAGTTCTCGTATTTCTACACCATTCTTAAGACTTTATCCGCTGACCAAAGTGGCTCGTGCCACGCTGATAACAGTTCTCTCCACCGCTCGGAACAAAGATAAGCTTTTAACTTATTGTCTATGGTCAGATAACGAGGCATTCTGTTACCAACGACCTGTGTGCAAGACCAACGATACAATTATGTCCATGTTGCAGACATATATAAACACTTACGAGCAATGAAAAAGTTCCAGTGAAACAGCACCAAATTACTCGTAACGGAAAAATCTGCGTTATTGAAGTAAAGGTAAGTATAGTGCCACAAACTTATCTGTTCCGGTGAGAGTGAACTAAATTGATCCATATCTCATTACTTACTAATTAATTGTATATTGATATGGATTAGATGGGTTTATTAAAACCTCAAGGGCAAATTACCACTACGGGCAAACTTAAAATCTTATAAAATTAAGAAATATTAGACATTTACTTGAACTGTCACCGGAACAGATAAGTTTGTGGCACTATACATTAATTAACAGCGCTGAATGGCATCTGAATAGTAACGTAAATATTTGGTTATGTATAGTCTTGACTGTTATGTA
Source organism: Plutella xylostella (assembly GCF_932276165.1). Taxonomy (NCBI): domain Eukaryota; kingdom Metazoa; phylum Arthropoda; class Insecta; order Lepidoptera; family Plutellidae; genus Plutella; species Plutella xylostella. Next base: position 4,992,540 of record NC_064000.1, on the reverse strand, counting down.
GACTTCATGAAAGGCTAACATGCTAATTACAAAGGTTCAGTTGTTAACAACGTTTTAATTCCAATATAGGTTCACTGAAAATTGGTAACGAATTTATAAATTAGTGCATTTATTGCTAAGTCAAAAATTGAAGCAAAATTTTTCATTCTTTCAATAATCTAATAAAAATACAGTTATGTGTGTTATGATTGCTATGAAGAATGCTTTCGTATAAAATAACAAGCAGCAAATATTTTCCCAACAATATCAAAACCTCTAATTTGTCGTAATTTAGCTGACATGAATGCCTCCTCTCCCTCAGTTATCTTTATTTCCCATCATTATTTTACTACAATTCTTTCATCTTGGTGGACAAAACGAACAAAGAATTCAAAGCTGTTGCGAAATTCATACTATATTTACATCTGAGGACAATTTGTGGCGGTCAAATACCTGAGGCTACCTCTGACTTGACGAAATACCTTTCCTGCCCCTGTATTCCGTAACTCTGACAGGGATTGGTTGTTATCAAATGGTTGTCAACTTGTCATCTTAAAGCACTATTAATTACATTTTACTGAATAATCTTATTTCAAAAACGTGTGTGTGTAATGTAAGAATATAAATATTATTAATGTAGATACCGCGAAAAGCGGGTGGATTTTTATTATCTCTCTCTCTTTATTATCTTTATATATATTTGCCATAATCACCTCTGACTACCCCTTCGGGCATTCGTAAGCATAATTATGTATGTATGATGTTTGTATAACTCATTCGCAATATTCACAGCAACTAATGAGTTACTGACTCTCGTCCTATTTCCCATATTCTCTCACACCACGGTGGGTTGCCAATTGCCATACACGAGACGGCACAAAAGAATCATAGTCATCCCCCGTCTAGTGACATAGTGCGTAGGATTGTCACAATAGCAAGCTTACTGTTCTTAGTTCAGCCGTGTTTTCCACTGCTACCGATACGTAAGAAAATAAACATTTACTTTCAAACTTTCGGCTTCTACTAATATTCTGTAATAAGTAGTAAGAATGACACGTCATCAAAACGTTCCAATGACATAGCACCAAATAACTCCTAAACGGAAAAGACCAGTTTAATGACGCCGTCTGCAATATTGAAGTACATTTAATAGTGCATCAAAAAACTACCAACTTAAAATGGAAATATTTTGCTCAAATTTTCAATTAAGTAAATGTTTGAAGAAATTGCTCTGTTGGTGTTAAAATTTTGTAAGTGGAACTTTTTCATTGCTCGCTAGGGTATCTTGCCGATGTTGGAGTCTCTGTATGACGGCATCAGTGGTCTCAGTCCGAGGGAACTTACCATCCAGCAGATAATAGAATTAGAGTCTCAAAGATGGATCCCACGCGTGTACCACTCCTTTGACAACACAAAGAATTATCCGCCTTCCCTCTCAGATACTTACGTATAAGTACTTTAAGATATACCTATACAGGGTGTTGCAAAATTGGTATACTAAGCCGAAACCTACATGTGCAGCATGGTATATCTAAGCCCGAAACTGAAATCAGAATTTGGAAATTCGCGAATTTTTTTTTTATTTTACAAGGCAAGGTAATTAGGTACCTTCTTTTCGGCTACAGGACCTACCCTACTAGTAAATTTCAGTTTCAAGATGTAAAAGAAAATCCTACCACCAAAAAACCCCAGCAAATGGCTTTTTAAATACGAATCAACCGTGACCCAGCGCCGCCGCGGCAAACAGCCAACATTTTTCTCACAAAAAAAGTATAATTTCCCAGTTGAAACCGTAAAAAGAGCACTACTCCCCTTCTCTTGGGGAGAGTGCGCTGTGTGCTAAAATCGATATGCAAGCTCAAATTGTACCACGTTATCTCTTTTGCCCTGTCGCGCCAATATCCACCTTATCTCACAGCATTAGAGATCAACATAGATACAGATAATTCTCACCTGTGCTGAGGCAATTTCACCCCTAAACTTATACAGTTAGAGGCCAGGGTCTAACAAAGCTAGTGCTGTACCACCCTCTGGCCAGGTGAGTCATGAATACGGATAGAAGGTGTATGTGTGAGTGTGTGCGTTTGTGTGGGTGCGAGACTTTCTGGCGACTGAATGGTATGGTTTTACTAAATTCACTAAACTGCATTGGCCCAACTATTTTCAGTTTTTTTTTCAGTCTGTTGCACACATTGGTCATTAAATTGATATCAGTCGTAGTTTGAGAGCCAGTTATCAGATTGGATAAATAACATTCAGAAAGCTATAGATCCATATTATTATAGCTATAGAGCATTCAGTGGCGTGGTTTGTGAGAGGCCTACGTCCAGCAACCAGCGCCAACTGCTATAGGCTGATGACGATGATGAAATTACATTCCGTAGCGTTGGCAAGATTTTGGTTAGGTAATATGGAATGTGTAGGTACATACTATAGTTCCTAATCTTAAAAAGGAGTAAACTTAGGAAATTATAGTATTTATCTGTACCCCGATTAACTACCATTTTCTCGTAGAAATTTCAGATTATGCTACAAACATTTGATTATAATTAAAATTTAATGTATAAGTAAATAAATACTACATTAAAAAAATGTTACGGCCAATACTAATAATTCGAAGTATAGGTTGAAATATAAAGGTGTGGCGTGATCAGAGTTGGATATTCAAACCCTCTGCCCTCTGCTCTCCATCTACATGGTGTTGCAACACCCTGTATAATATAAACATTTGAGACAAATAAGTCAAGTTTGTTTCTCCAAGCATGCAAAGCAGACGAAATTAATTAAACCATTATGGATTTTATGTTAAAACTGTATTTTTTGCAATGATTATATTTTTTGCTCTTAACAAAACACCAATTAATTTTCACTATACAGCTAAAAATACTCAATATTCTTCTTCTTCAGGTGCCATCTACTATCGTAGGTCGGCTATCATTATGGCCACTTGAGCCCGGGAAGTCGCAGCTCGGTATAGCTCTATGGTGGACATATTGAACCACTCGGCGAGGATCTGAAGCCAGTGGGTTCTTCTACGGCCAGGTCTTCTTTTGCCCTGTATGTTCCCCTGCAGCATGAGTTGCAGGAGGGCATATTTGTCATTGCGCATTATATGGCCTAAGTATTACTCAATATTACGACATGTAAAACATCTCAACCCCTAGTTTTCTCTTCTGCTTAACATTTTATTCCGATTTTTTAGCATAAGTACACAAAGTAGGTTACGAGCAAACAGGAGGTCCCTGGGGGCAGGTAGTATAATGTTTTCATAATACTTATGTACGTATGAAAAATAAGTACCTAACTATATAAATACATGGGGACTGCTGGGAGACATATGGATATAGTTTTAAACCCTAGAGAGAATCTTGCAGACGACCGAATGGTGTAGTGGTTAGCGACTCTGACTGAAGGTCCCGGCTTCAATTATTAAAATTATTAATTCCTACGTCATGTACAGATGCAGTGTTCAATAGCAGATGAATCAGCTGATACATCATCATCACTGGTCCGTCAATCGTCACATCAGCATATGGTGCGGCGTGCGTAACTCTCGTTGCATTGTATTCACAATTTTCCTTTCATCATTGTGTTCTGTTCACTACGATCAACTCATAAATATGAATTTCTTGATTTTATCTTCTATTTATCGTGGAAAACTATTTTCCGCATACTTAGCCTCTAAGATGGACCATTATGCATGAAATACATACGATTAAACCACCCTGAAAGCCAGTAGACGAATTAATAGGTTGCTTATGACTTCCCGAAGACCCGAGGGTTTTTGCTCTACATGCCTGTGCAATATAACAATACATATAACATACAGGGAGGCTGTTTCATCATCATCTATGCAACTTCTGCAAAGAGAAGTTCTGGTCCTCTACACCATTTTTCAGAACCAATGATATGGGGGACGTTTTCATGACGTTTTGAGTTTGGGAGTTTTAGAGATGTCCGAGAGTAAAATCCTATCGACTTGTACCTATCGATATTTTGTACCCGCGGGTCAATTTGTATGAGTCAGATGTCAGATTCAACACCGACATTGATGATCAGTTCATCTTGCAAACAATCAATCCGAGCCAAATAGTCACAGTCCTGTAATATAATTCTTTTTGTTCTATAAACCAAACTCAAATGAATTACAACTCAAACAAAATTTTCCAACAACAATAAGATAATAAAACCATAAATTAAACTTTACTCAAATTATACGAAGGATATCGATGAACTACATGAAGGTAGATTATAAATAAAATATATTAAAATTGTTATTATTCTGAGAGGCAGCATGAGAGAGATATGCACTCTGATTAAAAACATTATAATCATAAATAGTTTGTTTTAAAGCTGTTGATGAGAAAGTAAGTAAGAAATATTATATACCTACTTACTATAATACAATGTAAAAAATTCTAATATTTTATCGATTTCAGAACGTCGACATTGATGTGTCCCATCTCTAGTACGTTCCATTTTACCAAAGTGTGTACTCAAGAAATATATATTATCTGTGGTCGTTGTTAATAAAATTACAGATTTAACAATATTATTCATGCGTAAAACGGAAATTTTTAAAGTGTCACCCATGTCTTAAACTCTGAAAATTTTTATTCCTAGGTAATAAAGTTGATTTCTGGTAAAAATTACCAATCGATGAAGTGGATGTTCGTTTTCTGGACATAAGCACCACTACCACTACACTGACTACCACTTTAGGGACATGGGACATGTATACATAGTTATGTCAATGTGATATGTGTGCCTACCTACCTACGTACCTATAAATTATTTCCATTTCCAAATAGATATCATCATATCATTAGATATAGAACATACTATTACGATTGAAATGGTGAGTGAAAATAATTTGTATTGTCTACGCATGGGAACACTCTGAGATGAGAGTGATTGATGCCTCGTCAGTAGAATGTTTATGCTCACAAGAAATAAGAAAACTAAATGCAACGTTGTACTTTGTACGTGTAATGGTCACAGCACACATGAGTGACATTACGGATCGCCTTTATTTTCTTCTGTCAACCACATTATCTGTCAAAAGTTTAATGATAGTTTCCGCTAGAGGCGCCACTTTGTATGCGAGACAACGTAAACTTTTATAGTTTTCGATAAACTAGTTGTATCAAACCTGTACATTTGTTCAGACGTTCACGAGCTCGCCAAAGAAAAGAAGGGCAATCCGTTACGTTTAATACATCTGCCAAATTCATACAAGTTGCGTCAGATTTGACAAGAGAATGATGCTTCTTATGGATTGTTAATTCATGTTCGATGGAAGTAACACCACTGGTAAGAGCCCTAATTATGTGAAAAGGACAATACATGTAATTTAAATCAACTGAACAATGACTAAACACACTTATCAATACTCACACATGTAATCCGCTGAATATAACTACTCGTGTTATTGTTATTACAACTGCTTGCTCACAACCGTGAAATGTCTAAACGCAACCGTGCCGTAATCATATTACTAACCCGATTTAAACCTGCGAGAGTGAAATTAACACGCTTATTATTGTAATTTTAAACTTTAACTTTACAGCAATCTTAAATCATTAATGGCTGATTTTTCAATGGTCAGATAAACGTTATCTGAGGAATAAAATTGTTGCTGTCACTGTCTACAAATTATCAGATGCGACAGTATCAGAATTTATTCACCGAATTATGATCGGAACAGAGCTTTACAGTAAAAATCAATATCAAAGTTTTTCGCGTTTATAAATTATATAAACGAATTTATGTACCTACAACCAGCATTTCAAAAGAAGAAACTAATTATTTCGCTACTTACATATATATACGTAGATTGATCACTAGATATTTAAAAAAATTCTCATCTCCTCTCACATAACAACCAGTTTTGTATATTTTTTGTGGAGATTAATACAGTTTACAATAAACACCCTTTTTATAATCCAACAAACCATTTTGATACATTATTCCCCATTCATCCTTTACACCTAATGTTAACCCTTGAATGCGTCCGTCGGTCCACGGGGACAAAAGGTCAAATTCTACAAGAAATTCTATAGGATTAATTTGAAGGGTCAGTTTATATCTTTTGTGGAGGAACGCCAATCGTATTTTTTCCTTTAGGGTTGCTTTATGCCGGTCTGGACCAGATGACCATAGGTCATTTTACAGTTTTTTTAAAGATGGGGTCAAGTAAGTTTTAATGAGTGGTCAATCGGAAAAGGGGCTGGGATAAGTTATTACGTTTCTTATTCGTGTAAGGGATGGCGGGTTAAAATAAAAGTGAAACTATAGGTTAAATACCAAACTAATTTATAGTTAAAATAGTTTGGCTAACAAAATGTCTAGTATAAAATGCAATTTTATTTATTAAAATTTTCCATAGATTTCAACTTATAAAGTTCCAAATTAAATTATATTTTACTAGCTGTTCCCGCAAGCTTCGCTTCGCCTTAAAAAGTTTTCCCGTGAGAATTCCGGGATAAAACATAGCCTATGTTCTTTCTCAGGGTCTCTAGACCATATGTATACCAAATTTCATTGAAATCCGTTAAGTAGTTTTCGCGTGAAAGAGTAACAGACAGACAGACAGACACAGTTACTTTCACATTTATAATATTAAGTTAGGAAGCTAGGATTAGGATAAGTATAGTTTACATAAGTACATATGTGCCTACTGAGAACCTAACTTACATTATTTCACATTCATTCCAAATGCGTGCTAGGTAACAGAATCCCCTGGTATGATACCACTTACAAAAATCTTCACTTACAAAAATCCTCACCTATAAACAACTTTCTTACTGATTTTACTATTATTACATAATGGTAAACTATCTTGTAACAAAATCCCAAAGGTCCAGCCAGCTGTCGTTTTCACAAAAGAATCGCGAAGACCGTTAGACATTGCAAATTTTAATTGCTATAGAGATTTGCATATGTGTCCCGAAGACAGGGGCGCAGGACTTTGCAAAAAGTTTGAATAAACATAAGGAAGAATGGAGTATTCATGATTGATTGCCACTGGTCATACTGGTTGCTAATAAAAATATTTTGGCGGGCCTGATAAAACTTATAGACATCAGCTTAGCTTTTGGACATTTTTAGTCAAGTATATATTTAAAAAACCTATGTATAAAATAAACATGAAATAAATTTCATCGTTTTAACAAACCTGTAATTCTAGTAAGTAACTTAATCATATGCAACTACTACTTGACAAGAATGCGATATACTAAACATATTAAACATACTCAATACGCTGTAATTTATGAAAATTAATTCAAAAATTCTTTATTTCCCTCTAAAAACACGACACAAAATAAACACAAATCTCATTTAATTCCTCCGCGACAGCATCCCGAGTATCCCACGTCTTTAACAGCGCAAAAACCCAACATCCTAGCACAATAAAGTGCCAAATTACCATAAACAACGCATTATAGCTACGGCGGTTAATTCAAACCTGTTCCAAACCGGTTCTTTCCGGAAATCGCGTCATCCCATAGTTCCGAGACACCATAGACAATCGACGCTCTTTTGTTTTTTGAGACGTTCAGGCCAATTTGACCGCGCTCTCCGTTGGGGTGTTAAAGCGATTAGAGTGAGAAAGGTTTTTTAGGGTTAGGTCAAACAATGATACTAAGGACGGACGAGGGTATTTGTTTACAGAACAGAGATCGTGTTTTGAACGGATTAGCAAAACGTTTTTGGTGTTCCGGTTCATGGGAAGTCAGTCTAGCTTGCGACAAACTCAACGGCTTTAATGTGCATAAACGTAAGATAACTAATATGGAGATACCTATAATCTACTGTACGATGATTTGATGATTTCTATACTTAACTCTTTATCGACAAAAACAATTTTGTATCCAGTTAGATGTAAAGTGGATGTAAGTACACTCACTGGCAATGAAAAAGTTCCACTCAAAAACGCCGACACCAAACGACCCCAATTTTTTTCAACATTTAATAAAAATATAAACAAAATATAGCCATTTTTAGTTGATAATATCCTGATGCTCTGTTAAATGTACTTCAATGTTGCAGAAGGCGTCATTAAGCCAGCCTTTGTGGAACCTTTTCATTGCCCGTGACTGTATATCATAATAGGTAATTATATTAGAATTGTTCTGCATAAAAATATTCTTTACTTGGTAGTAGTAAATCTAAGGTCGCCACAAAAATATTGAGAGCAAAATACAGTCAAATATTTTAGTTTAATAGTGCAAGACAGTTGGAATGACTGTGGGAACTGGCATCAGGCAAAGGTCAATCTTGTGAGAAGCCAGCATCTCACGCTGACTCAGACTTCTTGGAAAAAACACATTAAAACTATTTCAAACATCCAACCTTTTTTGTGGAAGTGCATGCGAAGTTACACTTTAATTACTACGCACTGGCTAGAAGCAATGTAATTTTCTTTTAATTCGTACGATTCCATGTTTGAAATTTTGAATTCTGCGTCAGAACACTTTTTTTTTATCTTAGCAAAACCTTTGACTCCTGTAAAACCAAATAAGTGAACATATAATTACGTTGAAAAAAAACCCTTGCCTTTGTTCGACATCTGCCGTCGAACAAGCGAAGCGTGGATTGATAAGAAGACCCGTTTACTGATAACGTAACCAACCAATACTGCAGCCAGTACAAGGAATAACAGACCTAAATACCAAACTGTTTAGAGTTGTGACAACCGCAGGTGAAAATCCAACTGATAAGAAAAGAGGCAGATGGACTTTTCCGTTTGTGTGGTTCCGTGAAGGTTTTGTGTTCGTTCAATAATGAGTACTCTTTCAATATCTTCACGGTTGTTGGTAGTGCCCACCATCCTCTTCTTATTAGCGTGTTTGCAGTAACCTGGCTCTGGTGTTTGTCAGTACAAACACTTAAGCTAGACTAGCGCTTGTCACCGTGATGAAAGCAGTCAGATATTACATGAGGTATTTTTTTATTGCCTTTTATAAATTGGTTAATGAGCAAAATTATGTAGCAGTTGTATTTCGCTGAGTGTCCAGGGTGCGCTGGAGGTATACATTAGGTACTTACAGTTGATACATCACTCGGGAATGACTGCAAAGATTAAAAGTTCAATATAAATTATTTATAAATTCCCACCAGAAGGCAACTAGAACTGGCATAAAGTCTACTCTACAGAAACTCAAACAAGTGAACATAAAATTCACTTCACCAGAAGCAGAGTTACACAAACAGCTCATTGGGGTCAACGGTTTGCACCTTGAGTTGACTTCATTATCAGTTCGCTAAGAAAATTGGGGGAAATTGTGGGGGGGAAAGTAAAGGTGGCTTACGTCTGTTAATAGCGAGTGGTATTGTCACCTGCCTTTAGCGGTAGATTCTTCCTTCCTTCTTTTTAAATATGTGGGTGTTCTTCGATGACCACATATAACTAAATACATTAACATAGGCACTAAAAGTGCACTTTTACAGGACTATCAGACTCATATGGGTTAATGGGAGTGGCTAACTAGATTCAATATTAAGTTTTTACTTCATACACTATAAATAAATTAAGTCGCATAAGAAATCAAATTAGAATTCGTCTAGCACAAAAAGACTAGTATGACATAGGTAGTAATCGTACATATGAATTTTGCAGTTCTAACCGTTTTTTGGTGAATTTAATTTAAGGTGCACACCTACTTACTTATTTGTTCAAGCTCCCAGTAAAAAATATTTTACAGAACGCATTTTTAGGGTTCCGTAGCCAAAATGGCAAAAACGGAACCCTTATAGTTTCGTCATGTCCGTCTGTCCGTCTGTCCGTCTGTCCGTCTGTCACAGCCGATTTACTCGGAAACTATAAGTACTACAGTGATGAAATTTGATGGGAATATGTGTTGTATGAACCGCTACAAAAATATGACACTAAATAGTAAAAAAAAGAATTGGGGGTGGGGCCCCCCATACATGTAACTGAGGGATGAAATTTTTTTTTTCGATGTACATACCCGTGTGGGGTATCAATGGAAAGGTCTTTTAAAATGATATAAAGTTTTCTAAAAACATTTTTCTTAAAGTGAACGGTTTTTGAGATATCAGCTCTCAAAGTCGTAAAAAGTATGTCCCCCCCCCTCTATTTTTATAACTACGGGGTATAAAATTCTAAAAAAAATAGAGGTGATGCATGCTAATTAACTCTTTCAACGATTTTTGGTTTGATCAAAGTATCTCTTATAGTTTTTGAGATAGGTTGATTTAACTGTAATTTTGCTGCTACGGAACCCTTTGTGCGCGAGCCCGACTCGCACTTGGCCGGTTTTTTTTGTTATATCCTAGGCTGTATTTATCATTAGCACACACCTCTTTAGGTCTTACTAGGTATTACTACAGCATATTATGTCCCCTAATTTTTACACAAAAACTGCCGTCTCAGAAAAGTCTTTCAAAACCACAAAAACCGAAACTGCTCAAAACCGATCACGGGTTAATAATGTCTCGGAACAATGTGGGCCTTTGTCCAACACCTTCCGCCGTGGGTACATCTCTCCACAGATGCCTCGTTGTTGCTCCACCTCATTTGCATACCCATGCGATGCTCCCACAAACAATACTCTTGTCCGTCTCAAAGTGACCCATTTCTATTTGGCCAGAGCCCTTCTTTGCGAAAAATTCCCACTGTCCACAACAAAGGCTCTGTCTATAGTTCTAATTCTAAACCCTTTAGCGATACAATTTTATGGGAATCTAAGTTTGCTCTATTTTTTGCATTGTCCAAAATTGGCACAATAGATCGCCTTTGGCTACGTCCGTTTATGTGATATTAATATAACGGGTGGCACAAAGGTACGGGTTCTGATTGAGTTTTGTTTTGAATTTCGAAAGCCGTTGCGTCGCCGTTTGAAAGTGACCGATTTTGTAACGGCTGAAGGATTGAGTAAATGTTTTCCCGCCAAAATTTACCAGCATACCACTACTGAACCTGTAATAACGGAACCAACCTTTTTACGATAACATTCCTGTGTATGTATATGGACAGGCACATTGAAATGAAAAGGGAATTAATATAACGGTCGCTGCATTCAAAAATACAAACCTGTAGCATGTAGATCAACACCTACAGTACTTTGCTTAACGAAATCCATAGAATGATTATTACAAAAAAATAAATACATCTACACAATAACTTAAACTGGATCAAGTATCATTTACAATCCTAAAGATAACGATCAAGCGCATCATCACAAAACGGCAAATTAGCGCCAAAAGGTAAGGTTATCGCGATTTTCCAACTACATCACATTACAACCGTTAATCCGGCGCTCTGATTTAAAACGTCCAGTCTCAGTACATAGGGTCCAAGTGACCCCGCCGGCAGGTAGCCAGCACCCGCCCAGCACAAAGACGGGGTCACGACAACCCTTTACGCCAATTTAAGGACCCCAAAATCGGTGCAGCGTGTGTGATGGGGTCAGCCCCCGATCACGGATGACCCTGATGACCCTTCCTTAGACAACCACCCCTTTCTTACAAGCCATTATTTGTATTCCCTTTCGCGAATCTAGTCCATTGTCTGCTCGCATTTTCGGACATCTATCGGCGAAATTTCTGCAGGTCCGGCCATGGGAATCGGTCTAGTTTTTTGTCTGCGAAACTGTAACGTCCACTGCACAAAGGGTTTTTGAAGTTTTCGGGTTATGGGAAGCGAATGTCTGTAGACAAAGGCGGTGGTCTCCTTTTAATGATTCGTCTGTTGTGTTAAGGTGCATTGATACAGTTTGTGTGGGTCAGAATGACCGTTGGTAACGGATTTGCCGATAGTATTTAAGGCAGAAATTTGACGGTTAAGTGTCATAGATGCATTGGTCACCTCCGATGGCGGTAATACAAAATGCAGTTTTTTATGCTCTTTTAATTTATCATTAGCTATAGAGATTGCCATGGATACGGCAGATGTTTCTAGTAATAGGCATGCACCTGGGTATAAAGAATTTGCTAGGAGTCTAACTATCCATCTAAGCCCTAGTCCAATATGAATAATTCAGTAAAAGGTAAAAGCTGAAAGCTAGTTGATAGATATTTTATGACTATATACTGCCCTTTAAGGGTAGGGGGATGGAGAAATACTATTTTATTCGACACTTTACAAATGTGAGCGAGCACTCCTGTCAAGAAATCAGTACGTAAAAACGTATTTCAGTAATCAATACCTGCAATGGTAATAAAAATGGAGTAATAAGCACCACCAACGTTCCGTTGTACCATTCTCAGAACAACCTGTATACCCACCTCCTTTACAAAGTATTCAAAACCTCAACACTGTAATTAACAGCACAAGTGTACACTGTACAGACGGGATCAAAACCACTTTTACTCGGATGCCCTCTGGTCCTTCGCCCCGGATGCGGCGGAAGAGGCCGGCGGGTGCGGGGGCGGCGGGGGGGTGCGGGGGCGGCGGGGCGCGGGGGGACGCGGACAGTTGGCACGTGCGCGCGCGCAGGTGCCGCCACACCCGCGCCAGGGGTACGCAACTTGAGGACATTGTGAAAGAAACGAAGCTACTAAGAGAATAGCTACTTATACCTACTTATTATGTATGTTTCTACAAGATTCAGTACATAGCTTATTATGACGAAAATATATTACTTAATTGCAGTTTTGCTGTGTCCATCTGTGCACTGGAGGTTTGATTCAGGTATTGCAATTCTGAGTTAATAATTATGACGGTTCGGTACTGTAAGAAAAGACGAAAATCTTATCTTTTCACTGGCTGCCTCATTAGTATCTACAAACATACAATTAAGAACATAAGAAGAACATAAATAAGTAATACCTAGTGAAACGCTAATTGCTAGTTAACTATTTACTTAAGTGAACCTAAAGTAGCGAACCTCTGGAGCTTCCTCTCAACGTCTCAACTGCCGACCGGCACATGTGTTGATCCGTTATTTTTTTATTTTATATCAAGATTAAAGAAATTATTCTTTGTTGGTCACTTTGATATCTATCTTTGATACTTGATCTAGCGTAATAATTAATCTATCATTAGGTTTCACATCTTGGTTAGTTTCGATTCTGTGTTATAGTCACAGGCGTTACAGCATTGCATCAAATCAACGTTTTAAAAAATAATTAAGTAGGTACACCGCAATCATAATGTGAACATTTCTAAAAAGCGAAGTGACAATAACAACACGTTAGGTATTTATAATAAAATTGTGGATGATAGAATTTCGTACTCACTCTATCTATAATTTAAAAAGTGATGAAACACACTTAACGATTACTTTCACGTAAAAAGAGACACATACTATTATTTCAAGTATCAAACTCTGTAGTTCCACGCACACACAGGTGTAGGATCGCCCCGACTCGCCCCCGTCTCCTTCCGATGTAGCCTCTTCCTTTGTCTCGTCCGCAACCGACAAGGACTCCGCAAGGCAATGTCTTGGGACCACTTCGTTTCTCTTACAGTATCAGTAAAAGTATTTTTAAATCAATTTATGTGATTGTCTTAGGAGGTTTTTGACGAAAAACTCCTTTTTTTTAAAAACAGCCTAGTATATCAGTAGGTATGTACGCTTTGTATCGTAGTATTGACGCGTATCATAATCGCCAGTTTGTCGCGTACCTATCATAGGTAATATTTATAAGGAGCTAAACAATGTCGATCTGATGCAAAAATCTTAATTTATACTCTGAAGTAATTAACTGCCTCTTTGGCAGAGGGACAACAAATACAAAACTTACAATAATAGAAAATATCTTAAAAGACTAATTTGAAAATAGACAACAGGTGCCACACGACAGCGCAGCTCATTTTACCCGAGCCCCTATCTCCTGCGCAACCTTTGTGTGTCTTTAACGACGCCATTATTCTCCAGTAAATGGCAAAAAGATTATTAACTCGCTGGAGAAACGTTTGAAACACCTTGAGTTGCTTGACTTTTAAGATCTATTTAGTACTAGATCTAAGGGGTCTTGACTTTAGAAGCACTTCTTATAAGAAAGCATTTAGGGGCAGATATATGCCATTATACCGTTAAATGGTATGCCTCCTCAATGTGAATGATGTAAGCTTATTTTTTTAATGTTTTGTAATGACCTCAGTTCATATGATTTTTCAGGCATTCAGCTAAAGTTTCAGTCATTTCGCTTAGTTCTTTAACTTTTGAAAGAGCTAAGTAAATTTACTACATAAACATAATTGTCATTTTGTCCTCAGCCTCCCTACCAACTGCAATTCATACAACTATAGAAAAAAATACTTACGTAGCCGTTAACCGCCTTGGAAAGTACGATCACACCAGACTATCGTCAAAATAGTCAACTAACAACCGCAACGGACAATGCAGATGCTAGAGTTCAAGCAGCATGTCTGATGTCTCAAACAATTGAAGCGGTCTAAGACGGGGGCTGCGGGCATATGTCGTGTAATTGCACCACCCTCGACCCGGGCACTGTCTCGTGACCAGGATATTACGGGTTAAGACAGGATATTGAGGGAGAGAGGCCGTTTTAAAAATAGACGAAGTAAAAGGCGGGAACTTTTAACTATCATGACTGGGGCGTCATTCTATATTACGAAAAACGAGGTTTCGGAGCGCTTCTACGCGAGCCACGAATTGTTGCTGTATTAAACGTGTCGTTTGTACGTTAGCTCTCGTTCTATCGTTTTTCGTCAGTATAGAGTAACCCTCCTGTATTTGTCTACCGACTACTGCCTAGTATTGGTTAGCTTATTTTGTTCGCCTTCTAGAAGGATTTGTATTTCTTAACGTAGGCTAATCAGATACGAATAAGAATCGAAGGACGTTTGTCCACTCCAAAGTGGATGAACCAATTTTTATCATATCTGTTTGACCGGTATTTAAAAAGTAACGCGCCCGTTACATCATTACCCATCATTTCCTGTATTTCAAGTACAGTTCACCAATTTAATACAGGTACTTTATTATTATTTACATCACGTCGTCGCATCATTCCCAAGCCAAAAACTACCTCTTACATAATACCAGTGCCCTTAAATACTCAAAATCTCATCTCCAATTTATTCCCAGATGTATGACGCTAATTGCCCGAATCCCAATTTACTTCTGGTCCCATATAAGGTGAGCCTTTCTGTCGATGCTCCTTACGTAACGACTTTTGCACCTGGACAGCGCACCTGCGGAGAGCACGCGGCAGAATGCACCTACACCTATAAATTATATTATTACATAAAATATATGCAAGAGGTTTTTTAAGATGCAGATTCTTGGAATCCTTAGTAATGATACGTTTACGGGGAAAACACGTTATCTGGCCTCTCATAGACGCTAAGAAATCAGTACTTGGAGCATCTTTAGAAGAATATTTACATTTCCAATGCTAGATTATGAAATGAAATATAGAGGTACAGTTTAGCAGATAATCTACAAATAATGTTAGATTTACTGAATTATTTATTGAATTACATTTATAATCTCACACTTTATATTTATCTAGAGCAAGAACAACTTAATCGACGGGACTGCACATCTCGTCTAAAAATGTTATTACCATTGCCATCCGAACGGCTTCTAAAAACGTTATTCCATTTTCAATTCCTAAACTGCCAGTATCTAAGTAAGGCGCTCGGATAAAAAATAAATAAATTTCTCAGCGGCCAGTGTCCAGGAGGCTTGTAGCAAGGAGGTCATCGACACAGCACGTGTCCTCACATCTGCCGCCACCCTTACCTGACTCGCATGGGTGACCCTAACGTCTTACACTCCATACATTCACCCTCCTGGCCCCGTACCTCCCAGGCAACCACGCCAAAATATACCCTGTCACTGTGGTATAAGAGTCGCGAATAATTTCGCGGTTGTGTTGCAAAAGGACAAGGTTTTGCTGAACGGTGTGTAGGTATCTGTTCTGTAGATGGCTGCGTTGTAGAGGTAAGATAGAGGGTGGTTAGCCAGATGTTTGAAGGAGTTGATGGCCGTTTTAAATTTAAATTACATTATGAAAGTGTTTATTATGTAGGCGTTATGTTGTTGATAATAATTAGGTGTTGTATTTATGTAGTGTAATTTTGAGGAGTACTTATGTTCTTGTCATATTTATAAGACGAACAAACCCTTGCCCACGCTAAACTAAATGAAAAAACTTGTAAGCAAACTCCACGAGATTAACAAAAACCTCCTTTCTCCAATCCACCCTCAAACTCAAATCATCCAATTCAAAAAAGGAACACAATTGAAGACAAAACGTGGAACGTTCCCCTCCCCCCTCCCCCCCTGATGTCCGGCGTCCGGTGCCGGAAGGTAACCGGAGAGATGTGTGAAGCCGTACCTGACCGCATCACTTCCACACTGACTCGTGGACAGATGTGCAGACAAAGCATTAGAGAAGAGGTGTAAAATTTAATATAACATAGATCTATAAACTTTCGATCGTAAATGGCTGCAAAAACAAACAATCAATACATTAAATGACAAAATCAGCCGTAATAGCCCACTTTTGTACATATTACTATTCTATAACACTTTGTTCGCCAACAAATGACCCCAATGTTTTAAAACATTTAATTTAGTTTTTTTTCAAAATAGTTACGTTTTTAGTTGGTAATATTCTGATTTCTGATGCGCTGTTACATGTACGTTACTTCCATATTGCAGACGGCTTCATTAAGCTAGCCTTTTCCGTTTAGGAGTAATTTGATTCTATTCTTACTAAAACTTTTTCATGAGTGTTTATGGTAAGTACAATCTCTACCTATTTCTTTTGCGTCGTGGTAGTGGTGCGAAGGCACTTTTCCCAGCGAGTATACGGCTGCGGGAGGCTCGATACGGATAAAGGAAATAAGTCGCCACGAGCCGAGCTCCAGTTCGCTTTTTACTTTATTTTACTAAGTAGAACAAAGGCGGAGGTAGCATCAAAAGTTAGCCAATTAACTTTAATGAAGGCACCAACCTAGTATACTCGTACCTACTATGATTATTGTGATAATGGATAAGGCACTTCACCTAGTATCTACCTCTTGTAGTTCACATTCACAATCCATATTACATCAAATTCAGTAACAAGATGATTAAAATTGCGGTAAGTAGTATGCCGACTTTTAAAATTTTCTAATAAAATGCACTAAAAAGTAATTCGAAAGTACCTACCTATGCTGAAATTTAATAAATAAAATACCTAATAAATCCTAAAATTCCATATTATTGGATTATTTCCAGTCCGCACGTTTTGGTTCCTCAGCTCTTCTAAAACCATTCCATTACCTGACAATCCTCAGTGTGGTTACCACCACCGAACATAAGCAGCATAAGCAGCGCCGCTCGCCTGGCTATCTGATGCTGACGTAACTAGTATGGTTCTGACATATGTCTACAAGGCGAGGATTGTTAATTGCTAATGCATCGGTGGTCATGCCGTAGCAGAGTTTCTTAGCACTTCTAAAACCATTCCATAACCTGACAATCCGCAGGTCCCGTTGGAAGCTGGTGGCTCACAACGGGACCCCACAGATGAGTCTCAATCAGCGAACATGGACGGAGGCTGCGGTCTGTGGGTAGCGGAGGCTGGCACATTACTGGAGCAACGGGGCTAGCTGTAGCTCGGATAGATGACAAATGGGAGTTATAGAGACTGGCCATTGTGGTATTGAAAGATAAGTAGAACACTGAAGTTAGTAAGACTAACACGAAAACTAACCTATATATATTATCGCTACCGAATATGCAGTCAACTAATGAGATGAAAAAAAATGTTCAGTAAAACACTGCGCTTCACTATAATGAATATAACTGTGGACCTTTGGGCAATAACGGTATAATATAATAAACGGCTTTCAATGGAAAAATAACGCTTACTTTTAAAAATAAAGCTGGAAGCCTATGCTGAAAGGATAGATTTCAATCTAATAAATAAGTTTATATAATTACATAATCAGCAAACCGTTTAGATTAAAGCATAGTCTTGCCATCCTCACCCCACCATGTTTTAGAAAGTCACTGGCATGCCGAGTGACCGCTTGCAAAACGTAACGACCACCTCGAGACATCTCATTGGAGACCTGTTACTCTAATGAGACACCTCACGAGCGTATGGCCAGGGAAACAGCGGGGAAGTCGGATAAGAAATGCTACTGTGTACCTAAATCTTACAAATAGTATAAAGGCTCTGAGTGCATGTTTATTACTTCTTCGAGTCAAAACGGCTGAACCGATTTAAATGAAATTCGGTATGGAGTTAGCTGACACCCTGGATACATAGGCTACTCTTTATTGCGGAATTCCCAAGGGAAAACATTTACTCACATTAAGTACATATCAAAGAGGACTGCGCTCTGGATTGACGACATCTTTAAACAGGACATTAGTAGGCCATGGACATGGAAAATCGGACAGACTGTTGCATGTTGTGGCGATCTTTGCGAAATGCTTATGTTTAGCGATGGGCGATGGTGATATGTCGATATCTTTTCATAGGTACTTACTTCGCCGGCTAAGCGACCCGAAGTGGATCTTGGCCTCCTACACAAAAAGTCGCCACTGGTCTCTATACTGCGCAGTCGCTCTCCAGTCGCTATCGATATATTTTCATACTTTACTCATCACTCAATGTTTCAACAGGACTTTGGACGATTGTAAAATCATGCTCTCCTCTCGTGGCCACACCCCGGGTCCGCGAGATGGCACGGCTGAGCGGCGCGTGCGCACGGCGACAAATTGTCCACCAACCTATCACTTACCGACCATTGATTGGAGAAGAGAGCATGAAGACGTTACCGTAATGGAGGAACCAGAGCGGCACGGGTTTCGGAACGAGGGGACTTCTGGTTTAGCGGCTATTATGCAAAATGGTTAACTCATATGTCGTTTTTTACTATCTTTAGAGTTAGGCCGCGACTAGGGAAACTTAGTGTTAGACGCCCTCCAGCTAGATGGATCGACGACTTACGAAAGGTGGCTGGTTATGATTGGATGCGGAAAACTGAAGATCGCATCCAGTGGCGTGCTTTGGGAGACATAATCCTTTCACTAAAATCCAGGCTAAATCTGTTCTGACTGGCTATTCTGGCTAATCCGTTCACCGCGGTAACAAACCCTGGACATAGTCACTCTAGTCTTATTAGAAGAAGAGACCATCTTCAGAATACGACGAAGATAGGTATAGTATGCAGTAGTGTGTTGCCAACATTTCTATGCAGAGTCATATTATTATTCTGTAACAGAGTTTAGACTAGGGGTATGCAAAATTACAGCAAGCTGTACATAAGTAATTAAATATTATTAAAAAGGTAATACTTACTCACGTCAGAACTACGTTACGTTATACATAGTTTACCTGTTTATTTTCGATTTATGCATCAAGATCCGTTACAGGTAATATCTGTGAATTATTATGAACTTCTACTCTGTTAATCTATGTGAAATCTGTGACTGTCCTAACGGAAGCTCTGCTTTCATTACTATCTTCCTACTGTTATTTTTTACAATATCAACTTGTATTTTAACAGGACAAACCCAAATCGTTTCAATATCCTTCCCGCTACTAATTAGATTCTTAATTATTCATGATACCATCAAATCTAAACTATAGGTAACAGGAAATAAAGGGCAGAACACAGATAAAATTATGCAAATTGAATGCATTTAGTGGGAACTTATGGTTGTGTCTTCGATAGAACTCTGATTTAGAGTTATTTGTATGCTAACAGGGGTCAGGCTACAGAGGTCCTAGTTCCGTTACTAAATTGGCTGATTAGTTTGCAGCTTTTTGGAGATCATAATTATTTTAAATTTATGTTTGATTATTAGTTGTTTTCCATAATCTTTTCATTCTATAATCAGCCTGTGTTCCGATCTAGATCTGTAGACATGGTAATTTTGTAAATTACCTAAGTGATTATTAACTAGTTCCTTTATATTTTTGCACCTTTCTAATAAGTTTCCTGTACCTCCTGTAATGCTTTTGTCATCAGGCCACCTTCGTACACTTAAACATATTATTTGTGCAATAAAGTATTCAATATAAATAATCATTCTATCGTCATATTTCTTAACAATCAAAAATGTTTTATGTAAAATTGGCCTAGTTTCATGTCTGTTTGGTGGATATTGTATAAGTACAGACAGTCGCATCAAATCAATTTCCGAATGTGAGTGAATGAATGGACACCAAAACTAATATCCGGTTAACACGTACACGTTAGAAATAATTTGCCTTTTCATAATATGGCGGATTGAAGATATTTGTAGTCACCCCATAACTGGGTAAATTTCTACTAATGTATTTATTTATTTATAAACGAAGCATGGAAAACCAACAGCATGGAATTATTAAACCAGGTATGGTTAATTTTATAGTAACAAACATGCCAATTAAAGGTTTTCGCATATAGAAACCTTATACTTTACTTAAAATTTACGATTAGCATCACAGTGAGCTAACAAATTTATTAATAATGGGCACTCTCGCCTGAAAAATGAGACAAATAGGCTAAACTGATTTTCAATGAAATTAAATCTTATTAGCATGGAGCCATTCTATTTATTTTCACATTTGACACAAGGCCAAAGCCGCAGCTTAAAATATTTACCGCTAATTTTCATCGAGGGATTGAAAGAAAGACCTGTTATTTATTATATAAAATCAATTATTTAACTAGGTACTTATAATTATACGAATTTATTTATTAACAGCGAAACTAATACAGTTCGAAATTATGTTTTAGGTATGTATCTTGATCAGTATGCATGAATTATCATCAATAAGATCAATTTATTAATTGTTTCACAAAAAAAAAACAGTAGAATCGGTCTCGGCTACCGGAAACCCGATTCCAATCGGGACTCGCACAGAATATGTGAAAAAACGCTCGTCTTTTGTCACAGAAAGCCATCGAACATTTTATTTGGATTAGTTTTGGAAATTAATTTGCCGATTACAATTCTAACGCTTTCTTGCAAGTTGTAGCCGGCCGGATATCGGTAAAATTCATTTGGATACAAGGGCGTACCCAGGATTTCAGCTAGGGGGGGGCAGCTCTTGAGATGATGGTCGGTCGGGTATATTGAAACAAAAATCATGAAAATTGTCTTTTATTAAGGTCAACTAGGCCAATTGCGTCTACGGGCCAAATTAATCTTTTCGATCCTATTTCAAAACGGCTTTATCAATATTGAAAAATGCCATCTAGTTACGGTGGCTTAAACTAAATACTTTACATGAACTGCAGACAGATGGTGTTGTAGTCAACATAATATTATTATTATCCAAGTATTTAGTCATTTTGTGATTTGCACATTTTTTTGAAAGTTTGGTACTGTGACAGGTGATTGAAAAATCCATGTGAATCTAAAGTTTTCTTTATCAATTGATTTTATTCAGTAGGTATTCTAAACAATAGTCATTGGGCTACTTATATAGACACAAATTTTCAATGAAATAGCTTTATTTGATGATTTAATGATGTAATTTTTTTATGTTTGATAAAAGTCTTGGGGTAAATGCGTTAGGCGTAATGGGGCTATTGCGGTTGTTGCAACGCATTTCCTCAAAACAGAAATCGTCAACCTTTTCATAAATACATAATTATACTCACGACTGTAGTCACCCGCTTTTCGCTGTAAATTTGTATCGCCGTTTTTTATTGAGTACAATGCACTGAAGTTGTCGGGTAAGTGTAAGTGTACAACCCGACTGGCAGATGTTTTCAAGCTGCCCGAAGGCCTCTAACTAGGCTTAACAACTGCTGCCGAAGCAGCAACCGGGACCCACGGCTTAACGTGCCATCCAAAGCACGGAAGCGTCCAGAAAAGAACCATTTGAAATCGGTCATCCATCCAAGGCTGACCGTGCCATGTGTTAACCTCAGTGATCAGTTACGATCACTGAAACCACCTCGAAAAGGATTTTTACTATTTATGAACACTAAACTTATTGAAGAGTATGGGTTTTGCCATGCACACATTTTAATTGATATCTAAGTTTAATACCCGTATTTGAGGAATTATAAAAATTTATAACAACGGATGAAAATTTTATGTTTTAATTTTTTGGTGTTGTAATATATTTTGAGTAAATGAAATAACACCGCTATAATCTATAGTTATTAAAATCTATTGTGTAATTACGGTATTTTTAGTACTCATTTAATAAAATGTAAAAATGTGACGGTAAGTATGAATAAATTTCTGTTTTGTTACCATTCTTGGGGCCTAAATAATTAATTAAACTTTAGGTATTCTTTCAATTTAAAGTATTTAAAAGAAAGCCACAGTCTTCTTAAATGACATTATCAAGGGAAAAAAGTCCTATATTCTTTAGAAATCAGTTAAAAATCTAATAATGTCTCAGTTTTGTTACCACAGTCAACTAATCAACAATAATTTTTAATGCCTGTAATTTAAACAACAACACATTTATAACTTTTACATAGGTTGGGGAATAACTAATATTAAATAATTAGAACCAAAAATATTATAAAAGTAAAGAGTTTTAGACAAAATAGTACAAAATCTTCGAACAGAATGCAGGGACAGCTACTAAACGGACGGTAACAAAATTGTTGGGCTTGGTTTACATGGTACCAGCACAAAATTTTAACATGATAAATTTTGAACATAGGCCCAATTTTACATGAAATTCACTTTAAACATCTTAATACTAGAGTTAAACTCTAAATTGGGTTATATCGCTCGAAAAACCACATTTATAACAAAAAAAAACAATAAATATACAGTCATAGCAATCCAACTTCCGTTATTAAAGTCGCCATGTAAACCTGTCGATTTTGTTACTTTTTCGTTCCATCTATATGTTACCGTACCCTTAGTAACAAAACCGAAGTAACAAAACACGCCCACCTAACCTTTGAAAAAATATATGAGCCGTTCAGTTACTAGCAGTGATAAACCAAATACCACAGTTTGTTTAGCATTAACCATGCCTTTTTATATTAATTTATCGTAAGAAATGTGTCAATAAATAATTGATTACGGTAGTAACAAACCTGACGACAAATGATGATGGGCACCAATATATGGAAGCTGGGACCAGCACCAATAGAAATGAGTGATACGTCGTTGAAAAGGTATTTTTTTGCAGAATATGAATAACGGAAGCGCTAGTCTTGATTTACTGTCCAATAAGAATAATCGTACCTTGAAAGTTTTTATATTTTATTTCTGTAATTTTAATGTTTTTGTTAGTTTTTCACATTCATTTTTAATTTTTATAACGAAATGATCATATTTCATATAATATTATATTTGTTTATTATCTCAGTAAATAAAACCAGTTGAAAGTAATTTCTCCAATTTCAATAATACGTGTTTACGTGTATCACGCCCTAAATGTCATCAGGAGAGAGAGTGCAATGCCATAGAAAAATACTTCCTTCCGACGAATATATTTCAAAATGGACAACATATACGGATTTGTCGTCATAATACTTTTTTGCTCACTTGAAAAGAGCTATCCAACGATGTATGTCTCATCTTTATTGGACATAGGTCCCAAAACGCCCATTGTCATTTGGTCACAGTTCGACCGGTAATAAAGACAGTCTTACTGAGCTACCCACGGAGGCCTTTTTAATTTTTTTAAGCCGGCAATATCTAAGATCTTAGTATTGCCATATTTTAAAAACTAAAAATAAGCTTTTGGTAAATTTTCTACAGGAAAAAATGCGGTAACAAAACCGACATTTCCGGAAGTATCAAAATCAGGGCCGAATTTTTTTTCGATTTAAAAATATAAAACGGCTATTATTCGCACTTTTAATGATGTCAAACGATCATTATTTAGTAGATAGATTTTTTTAAAACTAGTGTTTTAAAAAAATCGTGATTTAAAAAAATCGTGATTTTGAACGCATTTTCCATAAGAAACTTTTATAAGATTCCAGCAAAGAAATCAATGCTTTAAATTTGTTAAGAAATAGTTGTTCAATAGTCATTAGTTTCTTAAAGTAAATATCTCACTTTTACATTTAATTTTTCATACTTTTGCTCCCATTATTCCGAAAACTTTTAGTGATCTAAAAATACAACGTAACCCCAGTTGACCTTAATTAGTTTGATTAAGATACAAAACAAAATAGGTAGGTAGGTAAGAGTAGATAACACGTTTTTAATTCCGACTTGGCAGGAAAATTTACGTTTATTTTATCTTCTAGGGGGGGGCAGCTGCCCCCCCCTGCCCCTACCTGGGTACGCCCTTGTTTGGATATACTCGTGATACAGGATATTGCTGGCATCTACAGTGTTTAAACTTATTACTTAGGTACTTACGAGCTTTCCTTGAAATCGGTCTAGTAGTTTCCGAGCCTATGAACAAACGAAACAATACAATCTTTTATTTTTAACGTTCATTATTAATTTATCATATTGGCCACTTGAGACTAATCGTAATCAGATAGTACTCGTACTAACCCGCACAAGGTGTGAGATGGATGAGCGGCACCTGCCTTCGATCGGTCAACGATCTTCTGCATCAGATCTGATCCGCCATGCACGTGCCAAGTAGTAGGTAACTATATTATTATTGAATAACTTACGTAACCTACACCAAGTTATATAAATTTGGTAATAAGTACATAAAACAACCGCATAATTTTGATAAAGGTTGACTGGCGTTTAGGCGATAAGTCTACTACAGTGCCATACGACTGTTAATAGATGACTCGGAGAGGCTGTATTCAGATCGTAGGTGTAGTCTTCTATTCTATTCTATAGAATGTAGTCTTATCGCTTAATAGCAATATATTCCAGCTGCCGTTAGGGAGGATGGACCTTTTGCCATTCTAACTTCCAAAAACACATGTACCTACTCATACATAAAACTTAGGTATATCCGTAATTTGAGTCCAAGATTAATGCCACCAACAATTCCAATTTCGTCTGGCATTTACATTACGAGCTCTATTTAACTCTGCAATATCCTGCAAACATTAAGATGACGGCGTAATGTTGCTATTAAACGTATTAAAACAAACAGATGCGCCTAGGTCATTGCTCGGAAATCCCTATCGGAGGCAGGTGGTAAGGCAGCTGGATTTCTACCAGGCACCCTTCGTTTGATAAACTGTATCTAGGCACGAGTGAGATGTATTGAGGTAGTTGCCAGGTTGCCACTGTGAAGTTTAAAAAACCTTTTGTACAGGATGCAACGGAAAAAGTATCTGTAGAAAAGTTGCCACGCCAATCATTATAGCGAGTTTTTATAATAGAAGCTCAAGAGCTACATTATCGAGCAAAAAGAAATCGGGACCCAAGTTTGTCATTTTGGTGATGAAAGGATTAGGGAAGTCGCTGCGCAGGTTTCACTAAAAAGATTCAGTAGCGAAGTAGCAGACAATTGCGGTTTGCCGACTTTTAAAAGGTTCTTACATAAGGTAGCGCCATGCCGACTTAGTCAAATGCCCATTCTTGCTACTGAATCACTGGAAGTACCTAGGATGTACATCCAACACTATACGTCACTCAGTTCTAGGCTCCTTCCGTGCACCACATACCTACATCACCAATCTATATTTCCTTTTCCAAAAGTTATGAGTGAATATCCCAAAGCATCTACGTGAGCAGAAGCATCATCGTTCCACATTAACCGCACTTCAAATTCATCATAGTTACCTCAGCAAGTGAGAAACAATGCGTGAGTGATTCACCCGCCACCGCATGTCCATCGAACTCTGACTCAGTCTGTCTGTCTGTCTGTCACACAATAACATTGGTGCTTGTATTTTTATCTTCCCTTCTTTTGCATACTCCCAGACGTGCGTCTACGCAGTAAGTTATTGATATGAATCATTATTGTGATTTTAATCCCAAGGAAAAAGAGGGGTGTTATAAGTTTAAAATGTCTGTGGTAGCGCCGTATCGTAGCTCCTAATCAGCTGAACTGATTTCAGTTTTGTTTTTTTAAATATCACCTATTGAGTAGAGCCGACAGTATTGGTTATTGGCATACTGAATTTTAACAAATTTTATGATGAACGTCAAGTTTTACAATCTCTCCGTTCGGATAAGGGGGCAACCACAACAAACAATCCCAATTATTTCAAAGATTTAATTTAAAATTGGACCAAATATTACAGATTTTAGTTGGTAATATCCTGATGCTCTGTTAAATGTACTTCAATGTTGCAGAAGACGGCATTAAGCTAGCCTTTTCCGTTTGGAAGTAATTTGGTATTTATTGCTTTTCTCAGTGGAACCTTTTCATTGCCCGTGAGTGTATATGACGTAACAACACTTTTCGTTGCAGCCAAATACCTAGCCCTCCTATAAAATTAGCATTTAAAGAATCACAAACTACAAAAACCACAGGAATGTAATGTTTTTTCAACCTCAGCTCTTAGTCTGTACCGGTCTCAGTCTGAGTCCACCTGGACTACACCTGCCCCGAAATTAACCGTATCTTGACCCACAGACACCGTCTGACTTTGTCGTCCCGATCTTGGTTTAATCAGACCTGATTGCCGTTATTGGTTGTGTAGCGGGCAAACTAATTAGACTCTGCTTAGAGTAGATTTTAAAGGCATGCGTCTACCTTTTGATATCGTACGCAACGGACGCATCGCATTCTGTATTTTTTGTATGGAAATTCACACAAGTGCACTTACTTCATCGGCATTGTTTAGTGTAGTTTTTCCATACACTTATGACAATCCGTTTCGTCCGATACGTACGATACCTATAGGTGGATGCTTACCTTAAAAGATGTACAGAGGAAAGCACCGGATAATCTAATGTTCCTAATTGGAGAGGTATCGGTGGAGGGTGGTGATGAGGAATGATTGAAGAAGTATGATGATTACTGTTCTCTCCAATTAAGAATTTTAAGTCAAGTGGTAAATTTACTTGTGCAGCAAGCGAAATATCGGAAAACAAAATACATAAACCATACTTATCATTTTATTATGTGCTAACTCTTAAGTTAGAAAGTCGTAAGTTTGTCTGTACTGCTATCAATATTTATTTTAATATAAGTTTTCCAAATAACAACCATATAACATAACCAACTGGCACAAAACAAATCCCTCTTGAATGGGGACTACCGTTTTTTTGCTCACCAGTTGGCGCCACTGTCGACTGAGGTAAAGAGGTACCATAGCTGTCAAATTTATCAAAGGCGACTTTATCAAATTGGCGCCAAATAAAGTTTTTAAATCTTGAATCTTATAAGCTTATTAATTATAAAATAACTATCATCATATCGAGTTACTATGCCGCAATGTTGTTCAGATCCGTTATATTGGGAAAGAAAAGGAGGACATATGTTACCAAGTGATAAAACTGTTCTAAAACAGTGGCTTGTGAAATAATTATTATCCGATAATCTCGTGTTTGTGAAAATCATTATAACCAATTTCAGAAAGAACATAATGTAAATAAGGATTAGGCATTTAATAAATACACTAAAAATAAAAGAATTACACACTGATTTAACTTTTATTTATCCTCTCCGTTTAAACACACTGCTATACAAAAAATAATATAACACATTAGTAATCCACACAATGAATGCTGGTTGAGTTGTTAGTTGAAACTTAATAATGGTAGTATAGTATACTAAGTATTCTATTATTTGTGGGGGTGTCAGTACCTGCACCTGGCTCACTCGAATGGAGCCTTTGTCCATGTCCGCCTTAAGGTCTAAACTCCACTCCTAAGCTTGGACCATTTCCTACCACACTGGTCCTCTGCAGGTTGGTGGGTTCGAAAATCTAGATATGCAGGTTTTATCACGATGTTTTCATTCACCGTAAGAGCGATGGTATGTACGTACACTGTACATAAATTCCAAAGTAGTTACTCATTGGTGACAATATCTAGATCTGGAGTTTCATTTTTAGTGTTTACACTGCTATACAAAGTTTCTTAAGGCCACTCAACAGTATACACTGAATCATTTTGTTGTATGATGCTGTCCTCTACGTTAACAACCAAGTTACTGTTACGGTCATAGTCTTGGTGTCTGTAAAAAGCAAAAACATAGCTGTTACCTAAGCAAACAAGCATACATTTCGTAAAAAATAAGTTTGTAAACAGTAAACAAACTAACCTCTGAATTAGCTGCTCTTTGAGACCGCTTACTTATGCGCCTCTTTTCCTTAATTCAGCTTTCAAAGCGTGCACATTCATCGATAAATAATCCATATTTGCGATAATTTCGCGAAAAGAGATCACTTTTCAACAGGGAAATGAACGAAAATATAATTTATCACGAAGCCCGCCAAACAAATTATATGAAAAGTAAAATGTCACTTAACCTCAGTCGACACCAGCGCCCCTAGCGGCAAATTCACACGCGTTACTCCCCATTGGAATCCAAATAGAACGTTCTGAATTCAAAAAGTCCGGTCAGTAAATCAGGTAGCTCGGATCAGCTGTTCGCGACAGGTTGAGGAGATGCGCGGGGGAGGGGAGGGCAGAGACGGGGGGAGGGGGACAGATGCTGCGTACATCTGCCGTCTCGCGCGCGCGGGGGCACATGGTCTTGATACTTTAACTCAGGTGAGATATAAAATTTAATATTACTTACTTTACTTTCGCAAGAAATGTAGAAGCTAGCCAGAGGACAGCTATAGCGAATTTGCTTCGGCCAGAGCGTACTGCAATTAATTTATTGAAGGAACTAGGTACCTATAAATAAAATTGGATCCAGACAAGAACAAAACTAATTTGATCTAAAGACTGATCCAACGAAAATGGGAATTTTACATTGTACTGGGTTAAATCACACTGATAAAATTGATCTCACCATACAATAATACGTACACTGAAAATCAAATGCTGAGTGATAAAATAAAAGCATCGCTCCGCTTCATACCTAGGTACCATCATCAATAACTGCTTAATCAGAATTCCAATCCAATAAGATCAAGATGCATCTGTCGCACTTCACCGGTCAGCTGCGCGGCGGCGCGTGCGCATCTCGGAGTCTGTCTGTTGTGTGTGTGTGTGTGTGTGTGTGTGTGTGTGTGTGTGTGTGTGTGTGTGAGTGAGTGAGGAGGGCGAATGACTCATCTGTGGAGGCTCCCTCTTGTTGCATCATGAATTTTAGCTCTAATTACGAACAATACTTTGGTTATACTTACTTAACAACAACAAATTGGGTTCTGAAATAAATCTCTAGGTGGAAGCCGAACCTACTTTCTTGCATATGACACGCTAAGAAGAAGAAGAACATAATTATACGTCGCCGTTCAGTGAATAAAATAATAATAAGACAACATCAGACGGGAACCGGCCGCGACGACATTGACCGAGCAATCTTGAGACTTTAATTACACAACTATTAAGATCGTACCTCAACAGTTTTCTTTTTAATATTCACGTGACTCGCGTCTCGTGCTAATAATGCATGTTTCTTGTTGCCATTAGGTAATGTAATGTATTGTGTTATGTAAGATGATGTGTGATGTATGTGACTAGCGCGAGATGTAGATAGATCAGAGCTGATTGTGGTTCATTGGCTTATTGTGGTCATTTATGAGCTGTGAGTGGTTTTTCTAGTATTTTTGCGGGAGTATATTTGTTTTATGGATATCAAATAATATACAATAAATAATAAAATAAAATAATAAGAAATAGGTAGGTAAATTTATTTTGCGTTAAAACCAAGTGATAGTGGGTAAGTGTGATTGTGTTTATCAGAATATTCGGGATGTTGGATGTCGCACGTAAATACCTACCTAGTTACACGATTAATTTGATTATAGGCTGTAGTAGGCATTTGTAGGTACCTATGACGTAAATTATCTTAGTTTTACATTTCCTGAACACTACATGTAAGCACTTACTTAAATGTAGCTAAGTTCAAATTCTGTTGTGAATTAGTTTTCCCTACTTTTAGGGAAAAGAGAAAATGGGGTAAAATGGCAATTATTCAAATTTTGTGCATGATGTCCTAGTAACAGAGACAGAGTTCATTGACATGTAGGTCAGTGGGTCTTGTAATCAGCTGTTTTAGGGTTGTTAGACCACTTTTTTTCTGCGTGATTTTTTGAAACTTCAATCGTCAATAACTCGAAAACGGTAAACTATTTTGAAATTCTGATTTCAGTTTCGGGCTTAGATATAACATGCTGCACATGCTGGTTTCGGCTTGATATACCCTTTTTGCAACACCCTGTATATGTACCTACTTACAAATTCCAATTCAAATGCAAATTTCTGGTTTAGGATTGAGTATTGTAAGGATAAATAAATCATATTATGACATACTCGTAAATAAGAGTGCGAAATTTATTATGCATGTGCATGCCTACTTAGAGACTCCGCAGACTATGCAGACTTTTAGTCGGCCGATAGTTTGGTCGGGCTCTTAATCAGTATGGAGATGTATGGTAGTGCGCACATACAACAGTGATTCCTGTGGCTGTAGAGCTAGAATAGAATAGAATAGAATACTTTTAATTTATTCAACGTACAATTTTACAATAATTTTTGATTGTCCAGATATCTTATGATTATTTCACTTATTTGTGCCACGGGACATACCACAAAAAACCTTAAACTATATTTGATGTCATGGCCCATCGACATCGCTTCCATAGCAAAAACTGACCAGGACGAAAGGTATCAATTATTTAGTTCTAAACGGACTTCCTGAGAGGATGCTGTCTTTTTAATCCTTGACTTATTTGTTCGTTGCATTTTTTCTAGTCCCAATACAAATAACAGGTTCCGTGGAAGTCGGGAAGAACATATTTTTTATGTACTTATGTACTTAGGTGCCTAGAAGTAGGTACTATATTAACCCTTTTACTAACTTAAGATTACCTATGTATTTTCCGCCGATACTGGGTTTAGATAAATATTTATACAGATTTAGAGCTTATGTACCTATGAAGATGTAAATGTTACCTACTATAAATTTTATTTTATAGGTAATACCAGTATGCAGCTTCTACCAAATATGAAATAATGACCTAACTCAATAGGAAATAATATCAAAATGTCATTAAACTGAAGAAGCCACACAGTAGGTAAAAGGTCACCTGTTGAAATAAACTGTAAAAAAACAATAAAATAAGAACGGAGATCGAACAGAAAAGGAAAAAAAACTTAAGAGAAATTAACCGAAAGACAAAAAACCGGCCAAGTGCGAGTCGGGCTCGCGCACAAAGGGTTCCGTAGCAGCAAATATAACAATAACTTAACCAAAATTACAGTTAAATCAACCTATCTCAAAATCTATAAGAGATACTTTGATCAAACCAAAAATCGTTGAAAGAGTTAATTAGCATGCATCACCTCTATTTTTTTTAGAATTTTATACCCCGTAGTTATAAAAATAGAGGGGGGGGGACATACTTTTTACGACTTTGGGAGCTGTTATCTCAAAAACCGTTCACTTTAAGAAAAATGTTTTTTAGAAAACTTTATATCATTTTAAAAGACCTTTCCATTGATACCCCACACGGGTATGTACATCGAAAAAAAA
The DNA here is from genome assembly GCF_932276165.1 of Plutella xylostella. Taxonomy (NCBI): domain Eukaryota; kingdom Metazoa; phylum Arthropoda; class Insecta; order Lepidoptera; family Plutellidae; genus Plutella; species Plutella xylostella. The sequence continues at coordinate 4,961,166 of NC_064000.1, read as the reverse complement.
AATTTCATCCCTCAGTTACATGTATGGGGGGCCCCACCCCCAATTCTTTTTTTTACTATTTAGTGTCATATTTTTGTAGCGGTTCATACAACACATATTCCCATCAAATTTCATCACTGTAGTACTTATAGTTTCCGAGTAAATCGGCTGTGACAGACGGACAGACGGACAGACGGACAGACGGACATGACGAAACTATAAGGGTTCCGTTTTTGCCATTTTGGCTACGGAACCCTAAAAAAGTCGACAGATGCTGACAAAAGAGGTTGGACACTCGAAGTGAAAAGGGTTTTAAAATAGTAGGTAGTACTGTGTTGTGTACCTAAGTAGTTTTTATTACCTAAAATTGTTGGAGAAAAACAGCATTTTTAACATTTATTGTGTTGTTATCATTTCTTAAATAAAAAGATTGATACAATTTTACCTGTGAAAAATATAGAATAAACGAACGATTGCAATTTGGTATCATTGGCATTAAGCTATTCGCATAGCTATAGCTACGCAAGTTTATTGGTGAAGCCTTTTACACACTTTCTTCCACAATTCTATTCTCCCATTCACCAAAAAATATAATATTACTTGTCACTTTTCTCATCGTCATTACCGGAAGTGCCACCTCGGCCGGCACGAGCTAAAGTCGGACAAAAACCGACGCCATTGTTGTAGATCTACTGATCAGTCGATCGACTGATCTGTCGATCTGTGTCTAATTGTAGATGTACTGAGGAGGGAGACAATAAGGACTTTCAACTTTTTTTCCGAAGTCAAAAGTAAGGTGTTATAAGTTTGAAAGTTGTGTCTGACGAAGCTGCGAAATGGATTTGTAGTTGGAGCCTTGTTCTTATGTCCACCAGACGGAGATAGTTGGCTGATGGCTGATGATGATATATGATTTTTTTTTATTAAATTGCGAACTACGATATTATGCTTGGCTACCCATAGCACAGGGTATCCTAGTTTGGGAGCTAGGAACAAATAAATTGTAAACCAAATAGGCAAGTAAACGTTTTCATTTTCTATTTCACGATAAGTACCTATTATTTTCATCATCATATTGTTTCAAGGGTGTTTTAAAAACCACACAAAGTTCATTTGTGTTAGATAGGTAATCTGTCATGAAAGCATCATCATTTCTTTCTACTTTTAGCTACGTAAATTATTGTTTACCTGCCTTTATAACCTGTGTTAAAATAAAGATCCTAACAAAAACCGTCCATACTCGTAATCCATACAAAATAAACTTATCAAAAAATATTTCTGTCCCTGTGTCTACCTTATAACAGCAATACTTACCTATAAGTATAAGCAGGTTCTTATTGATTAACGAAGTTCACCTGGCAGTTTATTTATTAACTTGATAAATACGTAATCAGTTGTTGTTTCTGTTGGTTACTGCACACGTTTCGATAAACTCCCAATTACACGGTGCACCTACGTATTATGTACTAAGTAATTTACATGAACTGCAGACCAAAAAGTTAAACTAAAAGGTGTAAAGGGTTGTTACATTGTTACGAAATATTGCGTCAAGCAGGCTTGTAGCTTAGATTAACAATATGTATACGAACTAGATGTAGTGTCACATACAAAAACAAAGCAAAATGGGTCCGCATTTTGTTTAAGTACTGCCAAACCGTTTTAAGTTCAACCTAATGACAAGCATTGCACCTATCAATTAATGTAGTCACAAATCTTCTAACCCAACTAATTCAAAGTAACAGCTTAGTGGTAGAAATGTGGTGTACCTAAATTGTCGAGATGTTTCTTTGCACTGACACTCCATCTGGTTGGTACATTGGTAATCTAAGGTATGCTGGTATCCTTCATAAGTGAAAGTGAGCGCCACTGGCAGATGTCATAAGCTTTCACCGAATTTCTGACCACAAATTAAAAAATATGCTTTTTTTAAACTGCACATTGCGGTATTTTAATAAGTGTTATTGGGGCAGGTTTTTATAGTGTCACCTACCAGGCATGTGTCTGCAAATGAGTAGTTATTGTCTTGGACGATTATGTAATCTGAATTAGGTAAGACGAATCTCTTATGATAATATCAAAACCAGTCATTAACACTGTCCCACTTGACATACACCTCAAAATAAAAGTAAGTACCTATACTTACCTAAGTCTGATAATGTATTAAAATTAGGTAGGTAGGTACTTATAGGTACATTTCCTAGCTCTACCGTGGTAGCAGATAGACTTACAAATACTTATCCCTATTGTTCGTGTAAAAAAGACAGCATCCATATACCTACTTACGATAAAATTAATAGTGCCTGCCTCTGCCTATTTAACGAAAGAAAAAAATGGTAGTACGATGATTATACAGGGTATACATTTAATTAAAACTCTCCCGAAAAATCCCTTGCACACTAAAAACTTTCGCCAAGAATAATTTCCATTTGATCAGATCATGTGCTTGAATTTTTTTGAATCATCACTTTTTCACTCTGCATAAATTTCATAATAAATCCAGTGTGTACTTGTGTACTGTGTCCCTATTTATAAATCTGTCCCCTAGAGATAATACCTATCTGAAAACCTGTTAAGAGGGCACGTTATTATTGGATGCTGCGCTGTACCAGGCCACGCCCCCTGCTCGAGATCAGCCAATGAGCGCCCGGCATTCAGATGAATTGAAGATCACGATAGTATGGATAAGATTGGGGGACAATTTGGTATGTAAAGGGGAGATTTTGGGCATTATAGTATATGAAAATTTTATGAGTACGACGATGAAGGTAAGTACTTACATAAGTTGATAACATAAAGACACAGTAATTTGGAAAGTACGTAGGAGGGTACAAATATCTACTTAGTACTAACCTAGGTATAACTAAAATTCCAAATATTCGTTAAACAGGTCTGTAAATATACCTACCTACACAGGAAGTTGCAAGAGTGGTATAAGTACTAAGAAGAAAGGGAGTAAAAAAAAGTAAAATAAATGACAATGGGCAGATTGGGACCACCCTCCAATAGCATTAAGACTAACATCGTTGGATAGGTCTTGTCAATAGGAATAACTTTTGCTTTGACAGCTTTGTTGTCACAGTTGTCCGTTCAGAGATATATGACTTATAAGTTCCGATACTCGTCAGTTCATCTTACTGCTATTGGAGGATGGACCACCCTCCAATAGCAGTAAGACTAACGTCGTTGGATAGGTCTTGTCAATAGGAATAACTTTTGCTTTGACAGCTTTGTTGTCACAGTTGTCCGTTCAGAGATATTTGACTTATAAGTTCCGATACTCGTCAGTTCATCTTACTGCTATTGGAGGCTGGACCACCCTCCAATAGCATTAAAACTAACATCGTTGGATAGGTATTGTCAATAGGAATAACTTTTAGGCTAGACCACCCTCCAATAGCAATTGGAGGGTGGTCCATCCTCCAATAGCAGTAAGATGAACAGACGAGTATCGGAACTTATAAGTCAAATATCTCTGAACGGACAACTGTGACAACAAAGCTGTCATAGCAAAAGTTATTCCTATTGACAAGACCTATCCAACGATATTAGTCTTATTGCTATTGGAGGGTGGTCCCAGCTCCCATATATTTTTGCCCATCCTCTTTTAGGAGGGCAATATGAACAAATCTTCTTGTTCTAAGTACGAATTTTGGTAATTGCCTCTCCATAGAAACTTTGTGGATTACCTACGTGTTTATTCGATAGAAGCATCATCATCATCATCACGACCCATCGCGTCCCCACTTCTGGCTCACGCCGCTCACGGGTTTCCTTCCAATTAATGAATGAAGAATCATAATTTTACCAAAATATTATTCAGTATTATCCTGTAACAGGGCGTACCCAACAATATTAGGCTGGTAGGTAGGTAGTTATTGTGGTGGCCTCTCGGATGAAACCTATGCCCAGTTAGCACTGAACCATAGGATAGGTACCATTGGTGGCAGAAGATGATGGTGATGTAGATCTAGCGGACCCATGTGCCTCTATCCGAGCTTGAGTTTACCTATGTTGCGATTACGGACATTATTAGTATATGGATTACGGGAAGATGACTGTGTCCTGGGTAAACCTACCTTCCATGTAAACCTACCTACCATGTAAACTGTCTAAAATCTTACATACAGCGACATCTAGTACTATTTCTGGAAACCTAATGGTAATGCTACTCGACGCTAGATGGCGACACACTTAAATTAAAAGAACAACGCCATCTAGTGAAACCTAGCAAACATTCACTTTTTTCATTCATTTGTATTTCCGTTTTCGCCCTTTTCGCTAACTTTTTAATGTGAAAATGAAGATTTCTATTTAGTATACAATATTTAAGCAAATAAATAATAAGTAATGATTTATTTATTAAGTTTTACACTGAAAAAGAACCCATTTGACGTTGTTAAAACTGGTAAGATTATTTATTTTCGTCGGTTTTTTATGAAACCGGAAGTTTATATTCCATTCGTCTTCCTTCTTCCTTCCTTTCGCACAACAAAAACAACAACAACAAAAATCAGAAAAGTTTTCATTTTATTAGTTTTCTTCTATTTATGGCAATGTATTTTATTGAATCTCACATGAAACGCACAAAATGAGTATTTACTGTTGGACTCTCGGCGAACTGGCTCTCGCAAGAATAAGCAAAAAAGTTTTTGCACGAGTTCGCATTGCTAAAAACAAAGATGGAATTTTTCATGACGAAAAAGGTTTGGTTTTTGTTTTTGTCTAGGAACTTTTTTAAGTACTCTACTTCTACTTTGATTAGTTGGTTATCAGTAAAACTAAAAAGTTTAAGTAAGTTTTTAACCAACTTCGAAAGAAGTAGGAGGTTCTCAATTTGTCTTTTTAATTTCTTTCAAATAGGTACTTAATACTCTTAAACCTTTCTTACTTTTCAGTTCTAGGAATATCACCGACTCCAGACAATGACGACAGCATCACTGTGACGAATCAGCTCTGCTACTACGTAGAGATCTGTCGGTCGAAGCAATGCCTGTGGCTTCCCTACACAAGCTTACAGCTCGCTGAACGCTCCAGACCCTTCTATGGGCCGGCAGACAAGCTACCGTCTCCGCCGAAGCCTTTGAAGACACCAGCTACTGTTAGAAAGGTAGGCCAAGGGTGAAAGTTTGAATACTCTAGTGCACCTGTAATTTTTAACCCTCACGGAAAATGAGGGAGGTTATAAGTTTGACATGTGTGTATCTGTCTGTGATAGCTTTCAAAGTTTTTTTATGGTCATAGGTAATATTACCCCAAGTTTCCTTAGTCTTAGCCATGTATTATGAAATACTGTTCAGCAAGTTATGTGACTTTCAATGTTGAATATATAATTATTGTATACCAACTAGTTTTAAGTCTTTTTTTGAAAAGATGGCTCAGGAGTTTCTTGCCTCCGTTCATCTCCTTAGACAGAAAGAGCCCCCCCTTATCCGAACGGAGAGTAATTTGTAAAAATTGATGTTCATCAGAAAATTTTATATTTGTACGATGAATAAAAATTTTTGACTTTGAATGTTTGGGGTTTTACGGGTTTTATCACAACATATACTTACCTGGGAAGTTGTAATAAGTTTAACGAAATTGACTGAATCTATAGCTTTAACTTAACACATACGACATAACCACTAACTTGCTTTTTAAAAGTATTATATTTAATTTACAGAGGAAGCAGATAGAAGACCACACCCTACCTCTCAGTGCAGCAAAACTAGCCAAAGTGACAACCCCAGACTTAAACGCTACATTTGACTTCCGACAGCTCCCCATGAGGCAATCTAAATATGAGAATGCGTACAAAGAGTTCATTCGCAGGGGCAAAGACATGATCTTTGACCAATTCTTCTTCCTTCTAAAGCTTGATTACTCCAGGGGAGAAGATTTGGATTATTTACTGAATGTGGATGCCAGTACGGAGGATAAATTTGAGACGGTGATACAGGATATCATGACAGAGAAAGAAGTGAAGAATTACTTACAGCAGTGCTGGAGGTACAATTCTCTGAGTAGAGAGAGTGATGGCCAGAGTCAGATTGTAACTAAAACTGCAGATAATTCGGATAGTTCAGTAAGTTGAGGAAACTTTTTCATAATTTTTAATAAGTTTGGTCATGGGTAGGTGTGGCATGATTTAAATTGTAACCATATTTATAACTAGATATAAAAGTTTAAACCAGGTTTAAATTACATTTGGACAGATTCATAAGGTATTTGACAGCACTAAACATCTGTTTTACCAGTGAGTGTTAGTGCAAATTTTTCAATAGTTAGATAAATTCAATCTTTTTGACGAATAAAATTGTTGCTGTCACTTTGTAATATAAACATTCAGATGCTACAGCATCAGAATTATTCACCAGATAACTTTTATCTGGCTATTGAAAAATCTGCCCTTAGTCATTTACAACAATATAGGTAGGTACATATCTGATTGATTACAATTACATTCCTACTTACAAATCATTCTAACCTATCACAAATCTTCCATTGCCTCCACTACTATAGGTTGACATTCAGCTCAGCATACTCCTCTCCAACGCCACTACAAACCTCCCCACCTCCTCATTTCAGACCGCCTCGTCCCCAGTAAAGCCGGTGATCACAGTGCACGTTAGCTGGTGCCTGGTGTGCGGTCAGCCGGGGCGGCTGCTGCCGTGCGCACAGTGCCCCGCCGCCTGCCACGCGGAGTGCCGCAAGCAGTGGAGGGTGTCTATTATGCGTTAGTATTTTATATGGTAGATAGGTGGGTGATGCCACTTCCAATGGAAACAGTTTGATCTGAGGATTCACAGGTGTAACATATAAGTATAGAGCAGATAGAGCGTTGTATATGCGCCAGGCTCTGAAATCAGAACGACATGCCACACGATGCGTTGAGCCGCAATAATGCCTACGATCAATAACAGCCTTATACATGGGCGTACCCAGGTAGGGGCAGGGGGGGGCAGCTGCCCCCCCCTAGAAGATAAAATAAACTTAAATTTTCCGGCCAAGTGGCAATTAAAAACGTGTTATCTACTCTGCGCAAAATGAAGACAAGTGTTGGAAAAACAAAATATTTTTTATTTCCAAAAAAAAGGGAAGACATCACCGCCACCTTCAAGAAAGATAAATTTACTGAACTAACCAGTCAGTTTTAGTCATAGAACGGATTCAAATTACCTGCGTTTGTGTGATATGCATCTAATAAGACAGTAATTGGTATGCGTAGCTTTTCTAGAAAAAGAAATATTTCAATAGTTTCCCGGGTTTACCAGGTTTTTTGACAGAGTTGCATGATCGGTCCCGTAAGAACATTGGTTTGTTACGAAAGAGTTTTTATATAAAATTATTGATAATTTTCTTGACTTTAATTCTAAAATAACTTATTCAATATGTTTACTAAGTATTTTAGAAGTTTATATACGATAAAATTAACATTTAAAATAAACGGTAATACTGATAGAAGCAGTTGATGGTATTACCGCCACCCCATGACGATTTCTACCTGAGCTGCGGCGCTCCGTTAGGTGTGCTTTAAACTTTCGATAATTCTTGACTGCCTCGACGTACCTACCGACGTAGATACCTACGGTTTTGGTATCATTGTTTAGCTTATTTCAAATAGTTTTTAATTAATACATAAAAATATCATCAAAGGCTATTTTCAAAGTAAATCAAGTAAATGTAGAATTTTTATGTTTTTTTTTGCGTCAAAAAAATTAGATTAGGTGCTTTTAATTTAACTTATTTTATGTACCTTTTTAGCAGTTGTGGATATTTTTATTGGATAGAAATGGCTATTTGCGGATGAAATCATTTTATTTCATGTCCGTAAGGCGTTTAATTAAATCTCGAGATATGATTTTTATGAAAACTAAGTATCTAAAACTTTAAAATGGCCACGATTTCTGGAATATTTACCCCACACATGGGGGTTTTATTATCGATGAAATTACTCGTAGAATCCACCCTTAAAGTTTGTTGGGTCCGAAAAACAACACACTGTAGGTATAATCGTATACAAAAATATTATATTTAATGATCAACCAAAACCCTTTCTATTCGATCTTCAAAGTCAAAAAATGGCTTAAAGATGGCGGTAATACCTGCATTTACGTTAAAATTAAATATTATACAACATTCGTTATAGTAGGTATAGGATAGCTACGCACTATACATTCTGTGTAAAAAGTATCGGGACTGGGTCAATAAAACTCAAAATGTTTGTTATTCATCCAAATTTATTTTATCACCTTCAAAGTATGCTCCTTGTGAAGCGATACACATATGCCAACGAATTATCCAATCATCATAGCATTTTTTAAACGCTGTTTTCAGAGTTGTGTTTAGTACTCGCGGCGGTTTTTCCTTACATTTTCCGATTTTGTCTTCTATCGATGGATGCCTCTAAGTGGTAATTTGCGTTTAGGGAAAAAAAGAAGCTAGAGCCGTGAACTGCAGCCATATCTGGTTAATATGGTGGATGCTCGATGGCATTTGTTGAGTGTTTACTTTAAAATTCATTCACAATGATGATCCTTGTGAATGAATGCATTATCGTGGTGCAATTCCTTTTCTCGATTTTTTCCCCACAAATCTGGCCTTCTTCGTCGAATTTGCTCTATTAAATTCCACATCCGCAAATAATATTATTTACTTACGGTTTGACTTTCTGGCAAGATAGTCAAAGAAAACAGTCAAACTCTGACTAACAATCGATAGAATACAAAAAAAAATCGCCGCGAGCACCAAACACAACTCTGAAAACAGCATTTAAAAAAATGTTGTGATGATTGGATAATTTGTTGGCGAATGTGAATCGTTTCCTAAGAAGCATAGTTTGAAGATGATAAATTTTTTTGGATAAAAACAAACATTTTGTGTTTTATTGATCCAGTCCCAATACTTTTTACACAGAGTAGGTAGTTATAACTACTTTAACACACATTTTAACTCAACCCAATATTATTATAGGAGGCGTTAGTTCAAGTGACTATTTGAATTGGGCAGTAAAAAAATAAATAAATAAATAAATAATAGGTACTTACACTAGTTTTCTTCGCAACACACAAATGGACTCCCGCGGCATAATATAATCTTCCATTATTGTACATATTTTCTTATCTCCAAAATCATCCCATTTTTTGCAACACAGCTAATGTTCACAGCTACCTTCAATATGAATACCTTCTGAAAGAAACATAAAATCAAGGTAACAAAGTAAAACCACAATGCCATGTATGTAAGTAACGAATTTATTTAGTAATTACATACCTTTAGTCTATGACTTCATTCCCAATATCCATCGTAAAATTGAATTATTCATTACACAAAAATATACCACTCGCCTACAGATTCACTACATGATATTTCTAATTACGTTTTAAATCACAATCATATATTTATTTACAGTTTATGGCACAGTGTGGGCGCAGCACGGCGGCAGCGTAGGCACTGAAAGCCTTTTACAGCCGCGTGAGGCACTCGGGGCCGCTGAAAACACGAACCGCTTATGCGTGTGAAGTACCCCGGGTGACCTTGGTTCACAGCTGCCGGCCGTGCACTTGCCATAGTTTTAGTTTTTAGTTTTTATTTATAGTCAGTGGCATCATAAAGGGAAGCGGCTGAAAATCAGCGCGGTAGTAGGTAACATATTATCTTCTACCGCCTTAGCTGAGCCGCCGTCCGTTTCGGTGCCAGACAACGCACACATATCCTCTCATTTATTTCTTTTGTTTAGTCATAAGGTCTTTGTGTTCATTTATTACTGTTTTTCATTATGTTTTCTTTTTTTTTTTTCTGTGTGTGTGCGATGGCACGGAATAAACGTTTTTATTATTATTATTATTATTAGTTAGGTAGTAAGTAAATTTTCATGATTTTTTGTTACAATCGACCGACCATCATCTCGAAATAGGTATGAGCTGCCCCCCCCTAGCTGAAATCCTGGGTACGCCCTTGTAATATAGCACCTAATGAAACCTACTTTTATTCCCAGATCGCAAGCTAGCCGGCTCGTCCGACCCTCCCCAGCCGGCAGCCGTCACCAGGATCTCCAGCACCCGCCTGCGCCGGCCCCGCCAGCCGCCGGCCACTGCGCCGCCGACGCTGTGCCCCAGCTGTGAGTGGGGGCCGAGGGTGGGGTATGGGGACATCGTGTGGCACAAGCTGGGGACCTTCCCGTGGTGGCCTGCTAAGGTAGGCAATGATATTTTACTGCTTTTTGCTCTCTCAACGAGTTAAAGTTCAAATCAAAATGGGATATTTGATGGCTGCATGCATGGATGACAAAAAAAAGGATTTTGCTCCCCTGTATCGTCAGTGGGAGTGAATTTTGGACTAGATGAGGAAAGTGGGGCTGTTAATATTATAATAACTTGGCTATGTCCATGATGCTACTCACTTATAAGTACTAAAAGATACTCAATGTATATTCCAGGTGCTGAGTCCGGGTGATGTGCCGTCGTGTCTGCTCTCCAGAAAGCACGGAGTGGACGAGTGGCCGGTGCTGTACTATGGTAAGATTTTACTGGTCATATCTACAGGCGAGTTAACTTAGTACATAGGCAAAAAGACCCAGAGGTAAGTGGTTTGACCTTTGGTTCATATCGGCGACATCATAAGTTAACTCGTCCGGGTTGCACTTGCATGTGGAATGTAATGGGATTTACATTTATGTATCTGGTAGAAGGTAGCTAAACCTGCCCTCTATGCACTAATAGACTAACAGAGACGTTTGGGTGAAGCATGTTTGCATGTGCATGTTTCATGTGTGAATAAAGTCATGACTCTGTTTATACGACAGATAAAACATCCTGAAGATTGTGAAACGAAATTCCTATGTTCATTGATTAGTATGATTTATACATTTATAGAATATGTAGTATAGTAACCTACTCATCAGGAGCGTATCAAACTTATCCCCTATATCTGCCGAAAAGCCGATAATCGTCACGTGCTAACAGGTGAGCTGCGCTACTCGTGGGGCGCGGCGGCTCGCATGTGTCTGTTCCTGCCGACGCACGCGCCGCCCCGCGCGCCAACAGACGCCGTCTTGGACGCTTGTGACGACTACATCGCTGTTTATCTCACTTAGGAATTTCTTATAATTCCCTAATTTGCTTAGGTTCCTAAAGTTGAGAAATGGAACAAAAACAAACGCGGGAAGCACAGGGTGCGTTGCGGATCCGTTCCGCAGAGATTTCGCCTTGTAAAGGCGAGGCGCCATTGCTACATTTCGTCGTCGCCGCGCTGCCTTGTGTTCCATATATTTTATGACATGCTCCTGTTTTTTTCTTATCGTAAACCAATGCACCAATGCCCCAAACCCGCAATGGGGCCCCGCCTTAACCTTGACAGCCAAACGGCTATTCAACAAAAGTTACAAGACGAAATCTCTGCCATGCACCGTGTGCCTCTCCACAAAGAAGGACAGGAGTAATAACAATTTGCGGGTGATCAGTGCAATGGTGCTGGTGTAATAATTTTATTATATTTTATATGCTCATGACAACCTTTTTGAAATTACCAATATTTTAAGGAGGAATCTGATCTCGTTTACAGATAAAATATTAAAACAGTATTAAAAACATTGACATTGGTGTAAGTATTTTTTGTTATTTTTTTATAACTTTTGTGATTATTGCATGCCTTTAAATCAAAGTTGTTAAGTATTATTGTTTTTGGTTTGTTTTTGTGTTGTGAGTGTATTTTATAACTCTTTATATATTGTGCCGTTATTAAATCATATATTTTGCAACTAATCAAATATTTTGTTCAGTTTATGTATGGTTCTATTGAGGTAGACTGCATGCTGGGTGTAAAAGTAAACTTATTTTGACTTGTTTTGTTTCCAAAGTTTATCTTGTGTGATTTCTGTTTTGTTTTTATGATGATTGTAAGTTTTATTTTTTGACTAAAACAACCAAATATACGTTATGTAAATTTTTATTTAATTTTTCATTTCACAATCTTATTTAATACTTTTACATTACCATAGAACAGCAATGCGAAAAATTGCAGCACAGTAACTTTTGTACCTACTTAACCAGTAATTCAATCTAGCAAGCATACAATGGTATTATAAAAATAGGTAATACAAAATAATAACACATACAAAGGGTCTATAAAAATATAAATTCATATCACTTTTTCTACAAAATAATTTTATGGAATAAATATGAAAGTTAACGTTTTGTTTTTAAAGCGCCTAAATAAAATCAACAGAAATACAGCTGTGTAAGTTTAGTTATATTTTATGTTTCAAATATAGACAAACTGAAGTCATTTTTAAATCAAGATAATAACTTTATTAAATAATTCACATCATATCATATAATTATAATAAAAAAATATAGTTTCACAAATAACTACCTTAGGCCGTGTCGGCACCGCGAATATTTTTCCGCGCGGAATTAATTCGTAATTCTGTAACACATCGAATACTATAGGAGTATAGTAGGAGGAAAAAAAAATGAAACTGCTCAAAATGGTAATGACTAAAACTAGGCTAAATGTGTAATCTTCAAAACCAATCTCAATATTTTTGTTTAAAGTATGACCAAATATAGTATGAATTGACATAGTGCAATAATGCTATATTTGATACACACATTAACATGACTTATTCATTAAGGTATTGACCTGTTTCACTGGTTCTGTGCATTTACAATATATATTAGAAAAATAAACAAATTCATTCGGAAAATAATTTTTCATGAACATATTCTCTAACATACTTTTTAAAATACATACCTACTGAGGAATTTAATGATCCGATAACATTGAAGTACTTAGCTTTTATACATAATTATTAATTAAAATCTACATCACAGACTATATAACAAGTTCTCTGCAATTCATAATTACTTATAACGGGTATCTTTTTACTTACAAGGACAACCCATAATTTAATTCTGGTACAGCCAAGTTGTTTTTGTATATTGTAATTATGTATTAGTGAACTGTCAGCACATACTAAAATCATTGACAGTTTGAAGATTATTTTCACATAAGAATTTAAAAATCATGTACCTGAGTACCTATACAACTGATACGTATAACAAATGCAAAAAAAACTTGAAACTTATTCTGCCCTTAGAACCGTAAATAAAGAAATAATGGCGGTTTTTACATAAGTAGTTTCTACAATTAGAGCGAGATAGCACGAGTCCGTCCGCCATATATTTCTTTATTCACGAAAGTTATACGCAGGTATGAAAAGTAAAAAAAGTTAACGCATGTAACGGCAGTACGTCGGAACGAGCGCAAATACATTTTATTTGACAACTCTGACAACGTAATCCCACTATCACTAGCACAGATTGTATCAATAAAGCGACAATCTCAATGTTATCAACCGACTTGTTCAGTCGCCCGCCTGCCTTTGCAGATGTTAATATCTTACACAATACGTGAAAAAATATCATATTAAAATTTATTATAGTTAGGCTAGGCACATACTTTAGAGCTTAAAAGGCTTCATTGGGCAAAATATGTTTTCACGTATGGTTTAGTCAAATCATGATAGCTATTGTGTGATAAAAATACAAGTGTCCTATAATTCCAATCTAGACTGGAATACTATAACAGTACCTATAGTAAATGCCGCTATCTAACCGCTGACTGCAAGTATACACGGCATGAATCTATTAATTTACTAAGATATCACTTAGCAGCCATTTTTGTTTCTTCGATAAGACTTCTAAGCTAATAAATAAGCAATAAACACAACTCAAATTCATACTACCGATAGTTTTGCATTTAATTTAAGGAAAAATAAACCTACCCTGAAATCTACGATGGTTGACTTGTGATCACAAAAACACACTTTGGTATCGAATACTCGAAACCAATTTTCCAAGATTTACTTGAGCTCTAACAAACCATCTAAGTATGTATTATAATTGTAAAAAAACATGTTTAAAACATTACAACAACTATCATAAAAAAATGCTGGTAGGATAAATTTATTCGTATGATGCATAAATATGAGATTAACTAAGCTAACTATCTAACTAACAATCAACATTGTACAATATACAATTAAACATATTGTCACTTATATAACAGTCCGTTTGCTTTATACAATTGTCTATGCGTTGGGTCCGATGAATAGGGCACTCACTGCGAAGAATAGGAACACTAGACCACCGATTATTGTAACTGAAACGAGAGAGAAAAATAACAGTTAAAAGCTTTCAAAAACACCGACTATGACTATGGGAAAATAAAATGTTTTTCTTGGATGTGTGTGATATTTTAGAAACAATTATTTAACTTTTGGACATGACGCCATATCTTGGTGGTAATGTTATCTTAACGCTTGACTGGTTAATCGAGCATCACAGTACCTATTCAACCTACCCATTCAGTCAACATTACCTATGTATTATAGGCAATCCACCTCTATGTATTAGATGAGTTGTGCTTTTTTCACACACACACGTTTCTTGTACCCCAAAACACTTAATAACACCTTTACAGGGTAGTGGCTGAAGTATTGCCACCTTATTTTGAATAAATTAAACATTATACCTACGCCATATATAAAGGCTAAGAACCCGAGCAAAACCAAACAAATATCTTGACAACTCACCAGTCCGCACAGAGATCTTCTGCGCGATCATCCTGCCGCCTATAACCGCCAGCCCGGTACACAACGCGTGTCCCAGCGACCCGCCCACGATGACCCCGAATATGTTCTCCCGAGTGGCGAGAACCACCGTCGCGAGCTGCGACCGGTCGCCCCACTCCGCCAGGAAGGTCAGGGTGCACGCTTGCAGTATCACCTTGAACCGTTAAACATGTTTATTAAATAAAAAATAAAATAAATAAATAAATAGTAATTTATTTCAGGATAGACAGATATTGTAACTAAACCCGTCTTTCTTTATTGAGATTGTGGCTACAAGTTAACTGGTGTTAGCTAAGTGTAGCTGCGATGCTGCGAGCGAAAGCTGGATGTATATTCATCGAGCTGTTGCCCGCGAGCTCCGCTTCGCCTTATTATAGTTTTTTCGTGGGACTTCGGAGAAGAAAAGTATCACATGTCGTTTTCCTGGTTCTTAGATAGCCAGATTTAGCTTAAAAAAACTAAAACTTAGATTTCAGCCAATTCGGTTCAGCCGTCCTTGAGTAATAAATAGTGTAACTAACACTTCTTTCTTTTATATAGGTACACATATTTATATACCTATATAGACAAAATAATTCAGGCACAATCTGCTTTAAAACAAAGCGTACAATACCTTGATGATGGCGTTGCGTTTCCGCCGTCGGTCCGCTTGACCCTGCTCTAGCATGTCTAGCGTCTCTTCCTTTTCTTCCTGTAAAATTTAGGGGGTGAAGTTTAGTGTGCGATCTTGGGTTGACAAAAAAAATACGGCTGCGGTGCGGACTTAGTGGCAGGTTTTAAACTGGTCAAGA
The DNA here is from genome assembly GCF_932276165.1 of Plutella xylostella. Classification (NCBI taxonomy): domain Eukaryota; kingdom Metazoa; phylum Arthropoda; class Insecta; order Lepidoptera; family Plutellidae; genus Plutella; species Plutella xylostella. The sequence goes on along the minus strand of NC_064000.1, from coordinate 4,945,782 downwards.
AGTGAAAATTAAACGGAAAACTGTAGGTAGAGTCGCTACAAATTCGCATTTAGTATTCACGGCTCCAATAAGTGCGCCCTCAGACCCCTTAGCATGAATATTCATCGTGAACGTGAAGAATAATATTGTATGAAAATATGAACAGCGCCCCTGGCGGTCAGTAGCAGAACAAAAATTTTCCTACAAAATTCATCGAGTAATGTGCAGTGAGTAGTGAACGTAAAGTAATAACTTTACGTTCACGATGAAAACTCATGCTAAGGGGTCAGGAGTCCTACCGTAGCATGTCACAATAATCTGTGATAAAAGGCAGTTTAGATATGCACAAAGGACATAATTCAAAGTTAGACCAAAAGAAGGGTCGGGATTATGAGATTAGACCAAAAAACCTTAATCACAGATTGCAAAGTTAGGCACCTAATCAGGGCACGTTATATTTATAGGTCAAGATTGCTCGTAGTCTAAGTAAAAAGCTTGCAGCAACACAAATATAAATGTCATACCTAACTAACATGCAAAAACATTGTGTTATAAACAACTGCATCTCAATATGGTATGATAAGACTAGTGTAGTATGATCCTATAAAAATTTAACATAGGTACTTATTTACCTCAAATACATATTGCTCCAGAAATTTATAACAAACATTCTTCAGAAACCATTTTGCAACACCCAGTGAGTCCCTGTATAGTTAATTTGTTGTATGAATAGTTTATATTTTATATTTTACTACCTACAGCTAAATTTTTTATATTGCCTACCTTTGTAAATGTTACTTGTTTAAAATTCTGGTGTTCCAGATCTAGTAAATAAATAATTATCGGGAATTAATTTCATTTACAGATTGTCAAAACTTGTAGGTACAGGGGAACAAAATTATTACTCGCATACCTAGTATTTGTAAAGCGTAAACAGTGACCTAGAAACTATAGCTAGTCTTATCAACAGGGACATTTTGTATAATATTTATGCTAATGAGCAAATATTTGCCACCCGTTGCCTAGCAACCGGCCGTCTGTTGATACAGTGTCTACGTTTCAGTTTCACTTATCATAATAAATTGGGTACGGTTTGTTAGGTTGAGCTGCTAAAATTAACTTTTTCCCCCATTCATCAACAGTGCAACTTAACGGGAATATAGGCATAGATAGCACAGATTAATTATTTTATAGGGAACAGTAGTCATTTTTGGCATCTTAAACAGCTACGCTGACTTCTATGAATACTGCTTAATATCGGAAATCCTCATATGAAAAAGTTTCAAGTTTCACAAAAACAATAGCTACCTAAATTACTTATTATTAATAATTTCCAAAGTCAGATTCAGAACTTCTAGGGTTCAAAATAACCTACCTAAGCACAAGTGCATCCATTTTTTGCAACAACATGTGCACATAAACAAAAACATTTAAGTACTTAAGTATTTTATTAGGGGCTCGTGAAGTTGCAAAAATTGCGTGACTTTCTCTACTGTACTAGTAATAGGCATGATTCGAATGAATCAACCGACCGCTACAGATCGATAGTGAATGACCGGAAGGTTCAAGGTCTAACGAACACACAAGCTAAATCTAAGCATCTAGCCTACGCCATACACGTACAATGAAAGCGTCACTATATCAAATGCTGAATTCCTTTGGGGAAAAGCCGTCGAGAAGCCTTTACACGACAAAAATGTGAATGGTGGTCGAAATGGTAAAAATAAAACTAATTGCTAAAAGAAAACTAAGGTGTCAATCGTACTGCCAGGCATAATGACGTAAGATCACCCTCAGGGGTTGGGTATGGGGCGTGGAGGGCCCCGAGGCCTCGTGGGGCGCCCCCGGGCTGCTTGGGAGGCTTCTGGAAGGGCCGGCAATGGCCACCTCAGTCTCAACGGCCACGGGTGAAGGCGTCCGCGATCTCGCTTTCTCATCGCCCTGCGTATTCACACCTTTTTAACAAGACTGGCCATCTATAGCTATAGGCAGGCCGCGACCTCCCCCTTTTTGAAAATCGAACGCGAAGAAAACAAAGGAATTCAACATTTGTTTTTTAAATAATTTAAGGTTAAGTTGCGAAGGTAAATTGAAACAAATATTACTGTTTATTTGCTGTTAAACTGCCTACTGTTCTTTTTTCGTATTTATCTAAAATCTCGTTTAACGTGCATATTCTGTATTTCTGATACATACCTATGTGACAAGATAACCGGCAGCATAATTTTACGTCACGATAAAACAAATTCATTGTCGATTCAGAATAGATCGAGTCACCCACTACACTTTTTTTTATCATACGTGATTTTTGCTGATCCGAATTTTAATCAATGTTGCGATTTATGTTCAACAATCAATCACACTCCAAAGATATAGGCCGATAAAGCAACAAACTCGACACGGCTATCAATAAGAGATAAAATGCTAATTTAATCTTTTCTTGTTCATCGAAAACACCAAAAGGGAGAGGGGTGACCGCTATAGACAGATCAAGTTTTAAAAGCTCGGTAGAACAGAATTCTCCATTTGATAAGTAAATATCTCAAGGCATATACAATTTTCCAAAGCTAATTTCCAGTCACTAAATTCAAGATGCAATACCAGACACCACACTAGCTTATCCAACCACTCCTTTCCAACCAACGTAAGTACTATGGAACTGAGAGGAATGTATTATATTTTCACCATTACTGGTATGTATTGTTTTAAAAAACGGTCCCGCATAGTAATTTGATATTAGCATTCCTGCAGTGGCACAGAAACGTTGGCAGTGTCCCCCAAACTAAACAAACTCCACATACCTGATCCTCTCTTCTTTTCAGTTCACTCTGCACCTCCTCCAACTCCTCCTGTCCCTCGTTTTTGTCCATCTTGAATCCGTCCCTCAACATCTTTATACCGAATATGGCAAAGAGCGCCGCACTGATATAATACGTGTATATCCTGGGTATGACAGTGGCTATTGAGCCGAAAGCGGCAGACAATACAGTCATGAAGACTAGAGCCGAGATGGCTCCGAGGAAGACTATGAAGCGAGGGTGCTTCATGGCCATGATGGCTGCTATGAAGAAGGTTTTGTCTCCGAGCTCGCTGACGACGACCACGGACAGAGAGGCGATGAAGCCCTTGATGAAGCTGCTCGATGTGTTCTCCGTGTTCTGTGGAAGGAGAGAAGAGAGAAGGTAAATTCATCATCACGACCCACGTGTAAGGGCACGGGTCTCCTTCCAATGAAGGTAGGGTTTTTGACCTAATCTTAAGTAAGTAAGTTAGTATATTAATAGATAGAGGATTGGGACAGTTTGCTATTTACAAAAGGAAAAAAATGCCAGTACAAAAGCTAAGTAGGCATATCCTAAAAGAACTTGACGTGTTGGATGGGTAACACGTGTACTTGAAGTTGAGCTCATTAATTAGTCACTTCAGTAACGTACTCAATTAGTTAACTTAAATAATGTTAATCTTCTTTTGTTAAAACTAATGTAAAAGGCAGTTTTTCTTTTCCTTCACAACCAAATATTTCCTGTATAGCTTTACATATCGCTTTCGCGATAACAATGGCATTGGCCCCTACAATGTCGAATACATCCTTTAGTTTTTAGTAGAATAATTTGGCAAATCTTCTACAACTTATAATATATACTCCTCATCTACCAATGGTTGATTTCACTATTCAAATTGATAATTACAAGAAGAGAGAGAATAAAGGCGCAGAAATGCTTCTGTATCTTTACAGCTAAAATCCTTGTGTTTATCATTATGTGTTTACATAGAGATAACATAAGAAAAGGTACAATGAAAAGTATTTTTCTCTCGGGAGTAGCAATCATGTTTAAACAGTGCTACGTGGTTAAATAAAGGATTGCTCAGACTATAATGATCATGGGAGATATGATTCACTTGCTTCTCACGTAGTCAAATAAGGTTTTTAATTAAGGCAATAAACACAAATGTTATGTCCAATCTGATTAAGGGTGCTTTTCCACCAGAGATGTGCTATGCTACGATGCTATGGATGCGTTTGATATCCACCAATCATATTTATTGGTGCACATAGCTTAGCACTGGTGGAAACAGATTCAACTAAGATATGTTTTTTGTATGGAATGATGCGTGCTATGGATGTGTGCTATGGATGCGTGCTATGGATATGTGCTATGGACCATCGCGAGTGGTGTAGCTATGTATGTGTACCGCGCCGCCGCCCCCGTCGTTTCCCTACTATCGATACATAGCATAGCTCGAGATGCGCATCTTTCTCGCACAGCTACTTTGCGGCGGCGCATCTTCGTAGCGCATCTTCCTCGCATAGCTACCTAGCGTAGTATTGGTGGAAACGGTCACATATTTTCGTAGCGTAGATATCACATCTTCGCAGCATAGCTGCATAGCACATCTCTGGTGGAAAAGCACCCTAACGCATCGTTTGTTGCCTCTGACTAGGTAGGCAAACAGTTGACTATCGTTGTCGTGTCCATGGCAACAAAGCCTATACCAGCTGAAGGGTTTGTAACCGACAAACTCAGAAGAAGATGAGACCTCTAATGTAACGCGATTGTTACTATGGCATCTTTGTTTAACTTACAGGATCAACTATGATAAGAGACTAAATCTGAGACTAAAAGGGGCATGATACAGGGTGTATTATAATCCCTAAGCATCTCAACCTTTACCTACGAGAATGATGAGATTCCGTGGCAGAGTACCTATTAGTATTTAAATGACTACCTAGACCTAGAAATTAGCAATCGCGCCAACACGCGATTATTGACAGAAAACTCAAAGACGACCTTAGCCGCGTAGATAGTTGTGGCTTCTAATGGAAAAGGCTTGTTTTCAGCAGTAAACATGATCTTGGACGATGATGAAAAATAAATTATAAATCGGAAAAATGGAACACCAAACCGACAGGTCATGCGAAATTCCATCAAAGTTTTTTACTGAAGAAATGAGAAAACTTGACGGTGTATTGTCTCTTGGGCCCAAGTCAATATAGTGAACATGGACATTGGGCATGTCTGATAAAATTATGAGAATAGATTGGTAATAAGCTAACTCGGTTTTCTCTGTTGACACACATATTTTTAACCATGATTTACTACGACCAATAATGTAGTCATTTACTTTTACTGTAGGTGCTGATGCAGATCAGATACTACTGCTTAGGATACGGGGATTTACAATTTACATATGTACCGACATTTATGTAAGTATCTATGAATGGCCTTGCACAATGCATGGAATTGAGTTTTATGTGATAAACAATTTTATCTTCTTTCCATTCTTTAACAAAGACTATACCGTGAAACGTGACTAAGACTATACCGGGCGATGCCCACAAAGACGCCTCGATAAATAAAGAAATACTCATAATGTATGTAAACAAACACTTCCAAAAGGAAAATAAAAAAGGATAAAAATATACGTACATATATAATCCTAACTAATATTATAAATGCGAAAGTAACTGTGTCTGTCTGTCTGTCTGTCTGTCTGTCTGTTACTCTTTCACGCCAAAACTACTGAACGGATTTGAATGAAATTTGGTATACATACGGTCTAGACCCTGGGAAAAAACATAGGCTACTTTTTATCCCGGAATTCCCACGGGAAAACTTTTTAAGGCGAAGCGAAGCGCGCGGGAACAGCTAGTAAAACATAAAGCTATGTAGGTAATTATATGAAAACTACTAAAACGAAACAGTTCTATTTTTTTTATGTAGGCATAACTAACGCGTCATCATCACCATCAGCTTGCCTTTTTGCCAAAAAATTACATTAACATCTATTAGTTCACAAATAAAACGAATGAATAACCTAATCTAACCGTCGCTTTCACAACTGTGATTATGGTATTTTAACCAGCTAAGGTACCACCAACAATCCATAAGCAGCGTCTCTCGCATGTCAATCATCTGTCAGATCAATAAAAGTTACGTCAGACCTGAAGAGCGACGCTGCTTAAGGATTGTTAATTGCTTCGATGGTAGTAACCTCAAACCTCATAATTATAAAATATTAAGGACTGTGACTCCGGTAATTATACTTACTCAAATGATAAACTATACCTAAACGTGTGAAACATAGGTGAGGCAGTAGCATTCAACCTACGTCATTAAGATATTTTTAGAATTTTACTCGCCACCCCTTGATTTATCTAGGCACACCGGTATTATGTATGCTAGCTAGGTTTTATGAGTTTTATAGGTTATGGTAAAGCTAATTGATTGATAAACAATTATATATGTCATCCCTATAGCTATAACACGTACCTACCTAAATATTCAAGACCATGACATTGTAAAAAAAATTAAACCCTTCTAATTCCCTTTCTGTGTTATTTGGGAGTTTGGATTAATGTTGTTATATCATTTTAAATTTTAGGTCCTATTCAGTTTTATTTGATGTTTTTACTGTTTAAGGTCTTGGCAGACGGGCGATATAAGACAGGAGAGCAAATTTTTACAATTCATTCTCATCAGAACTTTGAATTTTTAAGTGATGTTTTGAAAAAAGAAATCTACACAGTGGCCAGTGGGTAGTAGGTAAACCTAGCAAGTGGATATGGCTACCTTATCCTTATATAGCTCATTTAGATAAATTGGTTACAAATAAGGTCAGTAAAGTTTGTTTCAAAGAACGATACACAAAACTAAATTCATAAATCCAACCTATATATTATTTTCTGAATCAAGAAAATCATACTGATGACCAATGGACTTTCCAGCAGACATCGAGGACGCACCTGCATAAGACTGTTGAACAGCCACGTTCTGAAATCAAACACATCTTCAAGCGGAGCCACAGTGGTGTAGAGGGACTCGTCCGCATCCATTGTGCTCCAATAATCCGCCGTCCCTGTGTACTCCATCGTAGAGTAATCATAAGCACTCTCCGTAGTCGAATAATCGAACGTATCCATTTTATAAATCAAAAATCTCCACAACTGTCAACAAACACTTCACAAACGACACTGAAAGAAAGGACTGGCATGTTTGAGCGAGAGCTCCTGGCCAGATAAGGAATTAAAATATCTGATAACACTATTTACTTGTTAGTTAGAGACGTTTCGTGACAGATACAACGTCCTAGATCTCAATTTAGTGCGTGCACGGGCGGCCGGCGCGCGATCCGTCACTCAACTAAGGAAAAGCTGCAGGAAAACCGAACTTGACCGCCATAGCCCTGCAATTTGCAATGAAAATTCGTAATTTAACCTCTATGTGTTAAGCAAATTACATTTGTATCAGTTCTTCTTGACAAAATGCAGTGTTGAGGAGTTAAAAGTGCGCAAAGGAAATATCTCATTTATACAATATAGAGAAACGGGGTTAAACGGGTCGTGGGCTGGTGGCTCGTGCGTGTTTACACCGTGTTAGCCTGTTTAGGAAAGTTTGGGATTCGAATGTTGGAAACTACCATATTTGTTGGTAGAATCGAAGGTAAATGAGAACGATATCAAGCTCATCATTTAACATTGATAGTGGGTAACGGCCATCACACGACAAGATTTGGTGATAGTCTTCTGACCACTGACCAGCCGACACTAAGGCTTCTTCGGCCATTGAATGCACCTAGTAATTAATTCAAATATTTACGGTTTCTAAGTTTAACAAGGTACAAAAGTGTAAGTATGGAATACTACTAATGAAGATAGGTGTAGCAACAGTGGTATAGTATGCCGAAAGGCGATTACTCTGCTTGTCATTCGCTCGTCGTAGAAGAAGAGTTGATTCAGAATAAAGACCAGAATCAGTCCCTTAAAATATCCTTTTTCCGGTTATTTTATATAATATAATGTTTGACTCAGACCGATGAAGACGTATATCACATAGTGAAATAATATTGTGTTTATGTGCCTCACACGTAAACATCTAACATTTATATTTAGGAAAGTTAAGTACGCGGTAGGATAGTAATAGAAAAAAAAACTATTTTTAAAGTCTGGCGATGAGCCAGTCTTTGTTGACGTCTGGAAACTGGAAGACGCGAGTGACGTCAATGTGCAAATAATAGTCCACCCTACCCTACCCCTCGGAGTGGCTGATTGAATAGTATCAAGGGCACACGCTGAGTGAATTCATAGAAAAATTGGAAAGGCCTTATTTGTGAGTCCAAACCAAACGGTTATGTTAGTTTGGAAGGTAAGTATACATAGTAATACAGGTATAGTTGCAAAAATGACAATTTTGTGCTACAGCTATTAAATTTTTTGATTCTTTATGGAAATACTTGTTGCAAATTTGAGTGAGTACTTCACAACATCTTAGGCAGCGTTCCCACTACGCCGGACCGGCAGATCTGCCGCGCCGGTAAATCTGCCGGAAGAGCTAGTGGCTGTACAATTTATATGAAGCTATTCACATTATCCCGGGTCCGGCATTTTTGCCGAGCCCGGCATTTCTACCGAACGTTTTGTCACTACGAATGGCCGGTAGAACGACCGGGCCCGGAGTAATGTGAACGAGTTTGTGCCGGTATCTGTCCCCCGCTCGCCCCGCTCGTGCTCCCCTCGCCCCTGGATGTAAAATGAAAAGAATGGAAAATCTTTCCCGTAAAATAGGGTGTACCCAATGTTTTCTTTTATTTTGCCTTCTATAATAATGTCCTCCTAGCCGAATTTCGACTACGGCGGCCAATCTCAATTGAGATCAGCCATCTACGCAGGAGTAGATTATAGTGCCCAAGTGTGTGCGCAGTACACAGGAGCACTCTCTGTTCCATCACTCTCATAACCCAATGGGACGGATTAACCGACACGACTGGAGAGAGCTAGGCGCAGGACCGACTGCTTTACATGCCCATCCGACAGCATGGATCGTTTCACTGTTTCGGACAACAGGTGATCAGCCTTCTATGTCCTAACCAAACTTAGAACCACAATTTAGAAACACAAATTGATGGTCCCACCCGGGAATCGAACCCGGGACCTCAGGGTCATGAAGCGAAGCTTCTACCACTAGACCACAGAGGCAATTTTGCCTTCTATTAAGATACCACCACAACACAACAATTTCGTCGTCCATTGTGCGCGCAGGTCCAAATTCAACTGAGGACTGTCTGAATTTCTTCCGGGATCCGATGTAATGTGAACACTCTGTCCGGTGTCCGGTTTTCGGCAGATCTGCCGGTCCGGCGTAGTGGGAACGCTGCCTTAGGCCCGGGTCTCCTATTACGCGCCGTAGATCGCGTCCGGCGTCTCGCCGTGGGCCGCGTCACAATGCTCATTATGTCTACGCGCCAACGCGCAACGTCGGCGTGTGAGGGAGACCGCATCAGTACATTTCTATAGTGAGCATCGCGACGCGGCCTACGGCGTGACGCTGGACGCGAACTACGGCGTAAATAGGAGACCCAGGCCTTAAATTCATAAAATCACGCATCGCACGTAATGACTTCAAATACTTATCTCCCTCTCATTTTATGATTGATCGATATATTTTGGCAATTTTTATCGAGTAACCCATTGGTGATTTCTTTTGTTAGAAACAGACTGCTTTATAGTTATATAAAAAACCTATAGGTAAGTACTTTGGTCTGATTATAGTACTTGAAAGCGCTCATAGCCATACAGTGTATGACAATATACTTCACTCGTTCGTTCGTTCGTTCGTTATATGACTAAAGAGAACGTGCCTATGTTGACCAAAAGGGTGTGATAGTGATATGCATATGGCCATTAGGCCCTTAAATCTTCGTCCCCACACCCCAGTAGGCAAACTGTTATTCGCCGACTGAGTTAGCGGCGTATCGTATGCCGTGTGTTCTCAGTTTGCTATTTTTGCGCTCACTCTACGCATTTTGCGGGACGTAACGCCCGCCTAGAACAACCTGCTCGGTTATCGTATAGTAAGATATTATAGATTTAAGCCAACATACAAGTAAATGCAACAAAAACATAACTATGAATAGGTATCGTATGGGACTGGTTCAACGTTCGTTGGTTCAATTGAGAATTAATTTACTTTGGTACCTGGGGGTCACTCTATATCACGAAAAACTAAGTTCCGGAGCACTGCTGCGCGAGCCACGACTCTAACTTGTTGTATTAAGCTTGGCGATTGCATGACTGCTCTCGTTCACTCGTTTTTCGCCAGTATACACTATACAGTAACCATCCTGTACGATAAAGGAATCTTGGAGTGGTCAAGGCATCCAAGGCGATTACTTGTAAGTTAGGAATATGTTAGCTAACATGTTGCACAATTTTGAACGGCCAATACCTACTTATGAACTTAGGACAGGTTTAACAACAAAATATTTATTATAGCATTACTTAGATATTAGATCTAGATAGTATTAGATATAGTTAGTGAGCCATAGTTGAGGTCAGGCAAATGCAGGCCTATTTATGGATTCCTGAACCCAGAGTCATGTAAAGTACAAAATACCATTGTTGTGGTAATTAGCTCTACTAGGTTAGCTGGCAAACTTTTATATAGGTACTACTTGTAACTGCTAACTGATATTATCCTTGTTTACGGGGATTAACCTCTATGATGTCTCTACCTCTATGTAAATGTTTGTCTAATATCTTACATACATAATTACTATGTTTCCATATAACGGTAACTATGATATATTTATTATTTACATAGGTGTTGATTAATGCGAAAACACATGTTTTGGTAATTATTTGTGAAAGTATTTCTTCATTTAATTCTTGGAAATGAGACAGAAGTAGTATGTTAAGTAGGTATATCAAATTACTTATCAAATGAGTACCTAATATATAGGCCAGTAATGTTTTCACAAACAATAATTTGGTACTTTCGTTGTTACAGACAAAACTCAATCTATAAGTATCTTGTTACAAAAAGTTACTTTCACAAGATGCTAGGATAAACAGTGTACACATGTGCAGGTTCCCTCATTATTTTTCTTAACTATATGAGTGATGCTATGCAATATGCATTATACATAATTTCCAAAGTACTCAGTACATGTCACAGCCCAGTTTCTGATAGTAATTAAATCCACTAAAGCATCACTTAAGCCCTGCCCATTTGCAATTCAAAAAATCATAGCAATGCATGTCATATTTAAGTTATGCTTAACTTGACATGCCCAGTTGTGAACCAAGCTGTAAGTATAATTAAAACTTACTGTGGCTTTTGTAGAAGATGCGACTAGCGGTGGTGGTTCTGGACTCTGGTTGGCTGTGTCGAGTGCCCATGTTGCCATGAACACTGCCAGGAACAGGTAGACACTTCTTCTGCGGATCATCTTTGTATCTGTCCAGAAATTTATCATCTTAGATTTCATATTTTCAATATTAACAGTACAATCATTACATTTTAGTAAAAAAAGTTTTGGTTGCTCTTTCACAAAATAATTAGAAAGTTAAATTTTTACAGTAAAATACAGTTAACAGTAAAGTTTGTAACTTTATAACAGAAAAAAACATAGAAAGGCCCCTTTTATAGATATAGATGTCTTATGTACCTCTATATATGTGAACCTAGCACATATAAGAACATTATTTTTAGCTTCTTGATACATCTTGGCTACAAACACTAAAACTGACCTAGGGTTTGTCACCGTGATGAAAGGATTAACCAGTTAGATAAGCTGCTAGTTGCTTACTGCCCAGGGCAAACAGGTTCTGGTTAAGTGCTTCTAGCCCAATAAATTATTACTTACTGATAAAGTTTATAAAATGTTACTTAATGATAAATAATCTATAAAGAGGAATGAAGATAATTATCACCGGATTAGAAAATAAGAATGACTTACATTAATACAATTTTATTGATACTTTATTGGTAATTAATAAAATGCCTACATTTAGTAGTAGGTAATAATTATTATAACTGTGTGAGTTTTTAAATGATGTGGTAGAGAGGCTATTGCTACTTACATGTTTCGGCACCAGTTGGTAAAAAAAAACTGGCTAATAATACAAAATTAAGAATCTAATACGTAGCTCTAACGTAACTAAGCCACATAATATGGCAATTTAACCGTAAATTACTATTTTTCGTCATGAAATTCACATTAATTATTGCCAACAAGCGAAGATTTTTATCACAATTTGTCACTTTTTTATCTGACATGTGTATGACATTGACGTGTGAGCCTGTGACACGAATGAAATTGACAGTTCAACTTCTATTCACGTAAAAGGATTCATTAGGTACGTGATATTGGCGGAATTAGCGGACGCGGCTGAACGTACGTCCGATAGTTTGAACAGCGTTTGTAAATTCCTTACCTAGATACCTTTAAAGCTGCGTACACACCGGGCCAACGAACGCCCAACGAACGCCAACGGTTATCCCAACGATGGATATTTATCATACATAATACAAGGCAGATTGCAGCAACAAAGGCCAACGTAACCCGTTCGTTGGCCTTCGTTGGCCCGGTGTGTACGTAGCTTAAGGCTGACAGCCGCGTCTGCTAGTGTGTTGGCGCCTTGACAGCTGCGTCCGCTAGTGTGTCGACTTTATTATTCTGCGTCTCAAACGTTAATCTGTGATGAAAATCTGATTTTAAAAAAATATAGGTATAAATCATAGTCTGTGATTATAACATAACCTCAACTCAATAAAGTTTTGGGAGTTTTATGTTTCATCTGATTTCGTATTTTTAAGTGAAAAATGCCGTTAGACTACCGAAGATTCAACGGTCCAGAAGATAGCGTATCCTACAAACGCTTTACAAAAAATTATATTCGGAATTACGATGAAATACATAAGGAATTGGTAAACAAAAACGGCGTTAGAAAGGATGGTCGAGCTATGGATGAAGCTCGCAGCTTGTGTATGTTTTGTATGTAGATCCTTTACCCGCTGGTTTGTTATTTATCTAACGCTTTAAATTGTTCACAAATGTAATTTTCAGTAAATTTTTGTATCTGTAAGATACTTTTTATGTTAAGTACTTACATCTATTTACTATCAAAATTCACATCAAACCAGCTGTTTAGGTTGTATTGATGTTAAAAATGTTAGTATAAATAATTTTATTTTATCCTCAGTTGCCAGAACAGATATGGTATCTCAAGCAAAAGGGTCAGCCTACATAGAGATGAAGAAAACTAAAGTTATATGCTCTGTTTTCGACCCTAGGGAGACACCTCATCAGAATGAGTTTAGGTAAGATGCTTCTATGTAATTTACAAAAGGCCTTGTCTGAGATTCAAACCTGGATCACAGGTGGGTGATTCCTAGTACCTGTGAACCAGACACAATAAAACATCTATCTTTGTCTCAACCACATAGTTAATGATGGCTTTTGAAGGGTTAATCACATGCATTTCAGTCTAATGCTTGAATTAAGTATAATTTATGAGTTTTAAGACACTTATTATTATAATTCATTAGAGCCTAAATATTTCAAAAAGAAATGTAATAATAATAAAACTAATGAAAACTTCAGCCAGCTTGGTCAACTATACTGCGAGGTGAAGCTGGCACCATTCTCGTGTCCTCGTCAGAGGCGCCCGCATGCCCCCGATGCGGAAGAGAGAGCCCTGTCTGTGGCGCTGCGGCAGGCATTGGAGCCTGCTGTCTGCAGGCACATGTTCCCTAATTACCAGGTGAGATAATTGGATACAGGCCAATCTGGACTGGCATTTGTGGCCGTGAAGAAAGGATCAGATTAGTTGTCAGTCTTTTGCTGCCAAACTAGCGAGGGTATGCACTGTGCAAAGCATATAAAGCTGTTTATATTTACTTCTATATTTTCTTGTGTCAATCTGTTATCATTTTGATTATATTCACTCTTTTCCAGGTGGACATATTTGTTTTGATCTTGGAGCATGATGGGTCTTGCTTGTCAGCCGCTATCAATGCTGCCGGCCTGGCCCTGGCTGATGCAGCCGTCCCCATGTATGACATCATAACCGCATGCTCCGTGGCAATCATTGGAGAACACTCATTCCTTGATCCTTCTGAAGAGGAAGAATTTGTAGCTCTAATGAGTCCAGAAAACACAGAGACGAATCATGGAGTCATCACTATGTCAACTTTATCTGAACTAAAGCAAGTGTCGCATTTCACTCAAATAGGCAATCTAGATGTTGAATGTGTTACAAATGCTATTCACACCTTAGAGCTAGAATGCACTAAGATTGTTCCAAATATACAGAAGGTGTTAGTTTCAAGTGTGACAAAGTGTTTCAAACAGAAGCAGAGGCTAGATGAGGAGGCCAAAGAAAGAGAGGCTGAGTTGGATGCCAAGATGGAGGAGTGGAAAAAGAAATTAAAGGCTGGATGAAGTTTACTGTGTTTATTTTTTTCATATTATTTTATCCTTATAAATAAAATCAGTTTTTGCCAGTTTCTATATCCCATCTATTTTAACATTTGCCAACTATGTTGTTGAAGTAATTTGTTTTGTTATGAGTTATACATTATACATCTTACTGAAATAAATATTATTATGGTAAGCAATAGGATAGTATCAGATAGTATAGAATCTAGCAATTAGTCACATAACCTAAAAAAAATACTCAAAATTAGTCTTCCGGCTTCTCCGGCGGCGGTCCGCACGGTTGGAGCATCTTCTCCATCAAGTTGAACTTGACTCTGGCCTTAGACTCATTCTCAACAATGGCGAAGTAGCTCAGCAAGTCTGGGTGGCCCATGTAGCTGCAGCATGAGTCTCGATGCTGATTGGTCAGCCACTCGTACTTGGTGGTGTCGGCGTGCCCCGTGCCAATGTACTTGCTCTGCAAGTGCTCGAGCTGACTGTGGATGTTGTACCTTTCGCCCATTGTAGCTAAAATAAACAAGGTTATGAATAGGTTAAAAACTATCTTGCTAAAAATATGATGAATAATATATAATTGTTGTAATTCCTATAAAGATATGATCTACGGTAAACATAAATCATTTATGTAAGTACCTTTTATAATTCGTAAATGCGCAAAAAATCACGAAACGAAAATTTACAAATACACCACAACACAAACAAAATCTTTGACAGCTGAACAGTGACAGTTTCTTTCCTATTCCTGAAATTTGCTCTGTATACAGTGTCCACAGATGAAAAAATATTCTACGTGAGCACTTGGATATTATGTAGTCTGAGCCTATCTGAAACCTAGTCAAACATTGGTACCGATTCTGAAGGGCGCACTTCCTAATTTTAAAATGAGCTAAAATCTCTAAATTTAACTGACAGCGCTAATTTTTGCTATTCTGAAGCCAACGATTTTAACGGCCAACTAAATTTAGAAGGCTCATTTGACGTCTTTAAAATGAGTGTGGCCATGTACTTCAGGATATTACAATCAAAAATATCGATTAACTTTTTTAGCCGTAAAGCACTCAAAATAAATTTGATTATCCTAAATAGTAGTTGAAAATAATTAAAAGAATTAAATACCCTGCATTTATATTGGTTTTCGTGATAATTTCAATTATTTATGTAACATATTCATAATTCATTATTGCAACGGGTAACTCTGGCTAGAAAATGCTTCTATGGTGGTCTATGGACATTTCCGAGTGATTTAAAAAAATATAATAGAGTAGAGATGGGGTGAGTTGATAAAATAGTGCGAATAATCGAATATAATCGATTATTGCACGAGAATATTTTTTAAACAATAGTTTTTCAGTAAAGTTTGTAGGTACTAAGTTCTACATCTATCCACGATATTTAATGTAAGTACTTACTTACTTCAATGTTTAATAGTTGATGATGATGTTACGTTAATACTTAAGTAGGTGACTGTGTAAGGGATGATATTCATATAAGAATATGACAAGTATCGAATACCTACTTACAAAAGCACAAATACCTTATCAGTACTTACTTATTTCCGATGAGTACGTATTTATATGTACCAAAAACGCATATGATTATAATAAAAGTACCTACCCAGGAATCGATCCAGCATCGAGTATTATTTCATTCAAGCATAGTTCGGAAGCAAGTAACATTGCACTAGGTACATCTCTATGGCGCATGCGCGCTGGGCTGCAAGAGAGGCGCGCCGCCGGCGCGGCGGCGGCGCCACCACCGCCATATTGAATTTTCCGCCAAAAAGTTTGCCGCTATTTTTTTAAAGTATTTTCGTTAAGTGTTTACAATACAAAACAAACATCTATTATCAATTATTATGTTTGTGTTTGCAATATGCAATTGTTAAATCGATAAGGTGCTTGTGTGCAAGTTTACGAATTATTTTAGGAAGTTACCTACGTAAAATCAAAGTTAATATTTTTATCAGTTCGGCATCTGGTTACTAACTATTCGGTTACTTATGTTTGTGTTCTAGCGTTTTTGTTTCTAATGTTAAAAGTTTTGTGTAAATAGGTAACCTACCTATAAGGATAAGCTTATTCTGTCAACTAGGTATCCATACAACTAACCTATACTTACTTTATTTTTCAGTGACAACAACAAAAAAAAGGAAAAATCAACCACACCCATATTAAACTAAACATGAAACGCTGGATACAAGATATTAATTCCTCTCTGGGACAACAATACTAAAACTACCATCAGACCACCTAGTTACCTACCTACTAACTAGATCTAGAAGGATAATGGAAATAAGATACAGAAATGAAATCAAGCAATTGTGTATATTGGTGTCAGAAAAATTACTCAACCAGTGTGTGTTGTTTGTGTTATTCACCCAAATAAAGTTTTACGTCCATAAAATTTATTTCTTCTTTCATAAAAAGTAATAGTAGGTATAGTAGTAAAGTATATATAAGTATAAGTTTCTTAAAGTCAGGCATACTTTTCAGATAAAAGGTAACCTAGGTATAACTTGTTTTTTCCTGTAACGAAATAGGTACCTAGTTAAATATTTGAGCTATGTAGAGACCACTTTAAGTAAAATATTCTTACAAGTTGAAAGGGGTAAGTAGAGAGTTAGATAGGTACCTACACAGGTAGGTGAGTTAAGGTTAAGGTGTTCCTCATGTATGTAGAGCCGGTCCGTTTGGAAGAGGAATGCCGAGTTGTTAGGGCTAGTGTAATTCCTGAAGTAGATCGGTAGGTGTGTTGATTAATTATTAGATCTAGAACAATAACTTAAGTTGTTTTTAAGCAACCCGGTTCATGCCTACCTTTGTCAGTAACATTTTTTTCAGTCATTCAGTCCAAAGATCAGAAATAATAATATGACAAAACAGAGTCACTTTCACATCGTAGTTTCGCAAAAAATATTAAGTTAGCGTCGTTGCAATTAGCTTTACATGCTTAAACAACACATCAGCTCTAAGTTAAAATCCATATTTATGCCCCTACAACAACAATTTCACATATATTTCACGGTTTTACTTTTAGAAATTTTAGTATAATTTTAACAGGCACCTGTTTAGACCCCTTTTAAATTTAGGAAGAAAGTTGCTAATTTTAAGTTGACAACGCAAAAAATGGCACCTTCAGAATACCAATTCGACCATCTAACCTAAGTTGAATAGTTTTAACGCTGTCAGATTCAAAATTTAAAGTGACGTCTCTAATTTTGGAGATAAACGGTGCCTTCAGAATGCCAAATAAATTTAGAGAGAATGTAAGCGTTTTTTGACAGCGTTAAAATTAGAATGTGCCCTTCAGAATCGATACCATTGTGAGATATGGCGTTTCGACTTTCTCCGTGTTCGGCATCATAAGGGTCACAGTGACAGTTAAATAAAGTCCATTTTTCTCTCCACCTTTAGTTTGCAAGGTGCGTGTGCCTATATAAATAGAGTGAGTCGCCCGCGCGCCTCAGTTGGTTTTTGATTTTTGAAGTGAACACTTCGGCAAAATGGCTCAATGTAGCCACGGTTCTCGTCGGCTTCGCTCCGACGGGGAAAAATATAATATTGAATTTGCGGAGTCCTCGCTGCCGGGAGCTGTAGCGTGATGCGGACCAGGCGGCGCGGGGCCTGCCGGCTGCTGCGCACGCAGCCATTGCTGAGGATTTCGCAACGAAGGTTTGAGTTGATAAGCCGTGAGTAAAATGCTATTATTTACTGCTTTTAAAAGCTCAGCCACTGGTCATAATGCTCCGGCGCTTGGGGTTTTTATCGCACGCAGTAGGGACCGATTCAATAGTCGTGGTGATGATTGATCACATATTCCGGTCCTACTAGTGGCGCTTGAGCTAGATACTTACATTAATGACCGCTTTAAGTAAAGAATATGTTAATTTTATACAGGAAAAAATAATAAAACTATATTTTTCTACCCTCAATTTCTAATATTTTTAGAAAACAGTTGATAAAAACTTTGCTATTACAATAATGCACTTAATTATAGCTTATGTAAGGCTTTACAAACAGGAGCTTTCCAGGACCGTCATAGGATTTTTTACAGGAAGCACGTGGCTCCGAGTTTCAGTATGTTGGGACATTGTGGCATGTGCGGCGAGTAATGTGATCCGCCGGTACCTACCCGCTGAGGGTAGGCAGGCCGATTCGGTGAAATTGAAGTTTCGTGGAACCTGCACCCGGCCCTGTGCTCCTGCGCTGGCCGCCGTCTCGTGGCACCTGCATCGCAGCGTACACCCGGCCCTGCGCTCCTGCCCTGGCCACCGGTTCGTGCCACCTGCATCGCAGCATACACCCGGCCCTGTGCTCCTGCGCTGGCCGCCGTCTCGTGCCACCTGCATCGCAGCGTACACCCGGTCCTGGCCCTGGCCACCGGTTTGTGGTACCTGCATCGCTGCATAGACCCAGCCATGCACTCCTGCCCTGGCGGCTGTACACCCGGTCCTGGCCCTGGCCACCGTTTTGTGCCACCTGCATCGCAGCGTACACCCGGTCCTGGCCCTGGCCACCGGTTTGTGCTACCTGCATCGCTGCATAGACCCAGCCATGTACTCCTGCCCTGGCGGCTGTGTTGTCCCACCTGCATCGCTGCGCACACCTGGCACTCCTGTTCTGGTTGCCAGATCCAAGCGCCCCCTGTCTGGGAAGAGGTTTTATGCTCAGCGGAACCGCCTGCACTATTGCTAGCACGGTCATCATCATCATCAGCCATCATTATGAGTGACTTATTTAGAAGGTATCGAGTAACGTGCGCTATTCATCAGTGATTTTGGCATATGCAGACGAACGTTTACTGCCAAGGTTGGTCATGTTAGCCATACAAGGGCACACCAAGGAAGCCTGAGTAACCACCTGCAGTCGCCGTAGCCGCATCGGCATGGATGACGACAAATCGGGTAACGTACACCGCTTCTAAAAGTGTTATAGCACTTCAATTTGATGCCTCCGCTGAGGTAGGGTATTCTATTAAAGCAGCTTTCTTCTGAACTGCCCAAAGTGACCTGTAGACTGCTCCTGGGGATAGTTGTGCAATAAATTTTTTATGTCGATGTCTCTGCTGAAGAAACTGTCTAATGCAGCTTTTGTTGTAAACTGCCTAAAGATCATTGGACTTATGGGAATGGTGACGCACGGTAAGTACAGGAGCGTTACTCTATACTGATGAGAAACGAACGAACGAGAGCTGTCGTGCAATCGGCACGTTTAATACATACAAACAGCTGATAGAGCGGCTCGCGCCGCAGTGCGCTGAAAGTTCGTCTTTCGTCATATAAAGTGATCGCCCAGACACTATCTTAAGTGTCATGACACATCGGCAGATTCCAGCTTTGAATCTTTTCTTTTCTCGGCTGTGAGCAAAGTGAATCCCACCGGCGAGTGTTCAACCTAAAAGCACTGAGCTAATTCCTGATTTCGTGAAAGTCGCTGTTGCTATACCATACCGCTTCACAAGTTACCGAATTTATTATGATCCTACTGTCGGGTGATCATGATCGGACTGTCATCGCGGTTTCTGAGTGGAACCATATTAGCTGTCTTCCTTATGTCCCAGTGGATTGTGAGTGTGTATCCGAGCTCTTTGTTGAAAAATGCGTGAACCTCCTACGCAGCAGCTGTCTACTAGTTGTGTATCGAATAAATCGAGTAATGGTGCTCTTGCACGAGACGACTACCTTTTGGTAAAATTATAACTTCCACTATTCTGGGAACATGCATATACCTACTGTGTACTGTGTATCACATCACGTGTAGCCGCAGCCCTACTCAATGTACGGGGCTAGATAATAAACAATGGCAGTCGTCATTAAATTTCTATGAATTTCGAAGGTCATCATTTGGAGCACAATCCAAAGTGTGAAAGTACCTATTCATGCCTAAACGGCTTCTCTAATGAAAATGTATTTTTAATTCGATTCTGGCGCAAACGTTTCATAACTATTTTTCAACACTGTATCTGCTGAAACTACTTAGACTGACTGGTTAAGATGCAGACGTGCCGTTTTCACAATTCCATTTTGAGTAATCCTCAACTGTTTTATGGATCTTTCATTTAGTTACGTAACTAGTTACCAAGTAAAAAATTACTTGTGTCATGCTCGTACTCGCATCTCATTTAGGAGCTCTCTGGCCTCTAGCTGAAGGCTAGAACTGGTATATATATCTACTAAGCTAGTACAGAGTTATAACCGGGCAGCGGTGACGTGGTAGCTGCTTGATTTATTAGAGTTTGCTGAAAACTTTCTAAATAAGTAATAATTATTAGTCATAATATTAACTCTTCGCCTTCGCAGTTCTTTCAGAATGCAATACCAGGTCGCTGAAGTAGGTAACCTTCCTTAGCTGGAAAACAACAACAAAAAGCCTTTTTGTTTTAAAGAATGTCACAGTTATTCGCCGTTCCACTGTCATATCGATGTCCAAGGACTTTTTGTTGGGTATAGCTAACTACCTGAGTTTACCTATAGATAGCCGCAAGCTATCTGCTGTTGGCGAACTGTCAGTTCTGATTGATAAGTCAGGCTCGAGGTGGCTCGTCCAACTGTCCATGTTCCCGCCACCATGATTGTTGCTTCCACAGATTAGAGAGTCTATGTTGGCTGTCGTTGCATCAGGTCTGATCAGGCACAACTAACATCTTTACGTACCATCTTTATTTAATCGAGCTAACTATTTTATTTTGTTTTATCTAGGTTGACTTAATGGTTTCAAAATCGAACCTACAACAATGTAAGTAGGTACCTACCTACGTACCTTTGAAGTTGCAACAAGGCGAAGCCTTAAGGTTTTGGCCGAGACCTGCCCTTAGTGTTGACGAACATACCTAAAGGTGACCTTGTTAATGTTTTTTATATGAAGTACTGAACATTTTACTTATCCTGGTGGCATGACTGATCATTTACTTACCCAGTTAAGACATGTTAGCCGGGTTTCATTTATCAACTATTATAATTGTTATTATTGTGTTAATCAATCTTTATTAATTGATGTCATCTACCAAGGAATGCTGCCAGAGTTCATAATATTCACACATGATGATACAGAATGATAGTAGCCCACAAAATCGGTGCAAAGGCTTATAAAATAACTTTCCTTCTTAGTAGGACTGACAGGAACTCGTTAACCGCCGAGTTAGTTAGAATACAAAATTAGACTGTGTGTTACTTGTCAATCTAGAATATGAATATAGTGACCTGCATCATGTTTTGAAAAACTGAATACTTAGTTATCCGCCAGTGTCACAGCCTTCATCTAATCTTTTCCAGTAGCTGATGAGGCTGAGATATTTAGTAAAATTATCTTCCCTTCAAGCACCACTCCTCGTTCCAAGGACTAGACGCCGCGCCAGGTGTTGCAGGCCGTGTCGTCGTACAGGGCTGACTGAGCAGGTCCTCGAGGCTCCAGGGTCGGCTGCTGCATTTCTGAGGTCAGTCCAGAATTACATACCCTAGTCAGCATGTGCTGACCTGAGCCCCAGCGGCCTGGATCGATATTCTACATTTTACAGCTTTTAAATATTGTTGCAAAGTATTTCACTGGTTCCATCCATTCGGCTAGTGTATGTTAAAAATATTGCCTTGACAATAACAAGATTTTGATCAATAATTACTTATAAGTATTGCTTTCGAAGAGGCACTGTGTGTATCCATATGTATAAATACCTACCTATATGTATAGTTACATACCTTCCATAACTTTCTGACAAGTCAGGAATACTAAGGAAGTACTTAAGTCTTATGTATACTTATACCTTTCTTTTTAGTATATCTATTACCTAGAAATCTATGCATTATAAATTTATAGATTCAAATATTTATCTACTGATATACTCATCAGTAGCTTATGGGTCACAGTTGGTTTTCTCTCCACCATGCGATAATAAACACATCTCACAATGTTTAACTAGGTTTCAGATAGGCTCAGACTACATAATAGACGCATTTTTCCTGAAATAAAAATGACATATTATGTATCTAGCCTATCTGAAACCTAGTCATTTCTGCATGGTGATATTACAACTGAGGCGCGCGGGCGACTCACTCTATTTATATAGGCACCCGCACCTTGCAAACTAAAGGTGGACAGAAAAATGGACTTTATTTAACTGTCACTGTGACCCTTATGATGCCGAACACGGAGAAAGTCGAAACGCCATATCTCACAATGTTTAACTAGGTTTCAGATAGGCTAGATACTATTCTATTCTATTCTATTCTCTGTGGGGGTGTAAGTACCTGCACCTGGCTCTCTCGAATGGAACCTTTGTGCATATCCCCAAGGTCTAAACTGCCTTCCTAAGCTTGGACCATTTCCACACCACGCTGGTCTACTGCGGGTTGGTGGGTTCACATATCTAGATGTGCTAGATCTAGATATGCAGGTTTCCTCACGATGTTTTCCTTCACCGTAAGAGCGATGGTATACATTGTACTTAAGTTAAAAGAACTCATTGGTACATGCTGTCAGCGCCGGGATCGAACCCGCATCTCTGGCGTGAGAAGCGGGCGCTTACCCGACTGAGCTACCACCGCTCTAGATAGGCTAGATACATAATATGTCATTTTTATTTCAGGAAAAATGCGTCTATTATTATTCTGAGGAAGAGATCGGCGCGTACAAGTGCAACGCCTATAGAAACTGTTTCACCTAAAAATACTCCTTTCAAAACCTTTATTGCATTTGCGTAAGGTAAATTTTTGTTTGTATGAAATCGGTGAAGCGCTCTCTAAGAAAACTTTGAAATCTGTATCATTATTCTGAGCAAAGGCATAAATTCACAGATTAAAAAACGCTTTCACTTCCGTTTCCGGGCCCCAATTTCAAAATAAAGTTTTCCGTGTTTGATCAATACTCTGATTTTGTTAATTTTATAGAATACAAAGTTTATACAAATCTAAAATTATGGAGACAATAGGCAAGCTAAGTGAAGATGTTATGGCGTCGGAGGAATCGCTGAAAAAGCAAGCCAAGAAAATAATTCTTAGGAAGAATGGCAATGCAATCAAAAGACCGACACATTTATTTATGCATGAAAAGTGTCTTGCTGAAATCGTAAGTACTTCGTAAGTTAGGTCCATTCTAATAAATAATAAGTATAAATGCGAGTTGGTATTACTTTGAGGTACAAAACTCCAAAAAGAAAAAGGTAACTATCGCTTAAAACCATGGCATCCTGTCATCCTTTAGTTAGATGAATGGATATGGAAGCAAAAGTCGATAATAATTAGATGCGGACATAATCTAAGCTTAATTTGATTGTATTTCAGCCCAAACCAAAACACCCTACCCAGGTAGTCTACGCATACTACCATAGTAACCATATAAATAAAATAGATAATTTAGAACTCATGTACAATTTAACGCATCTGCATCTACAATGGAACAAAATTAGAAAAATTGATGGCCTAGACAGACTTTATAATTTAAAGAAACTGTATTTATCGAACAACTGTATAAGCGTTGTGGAGAATCTGGACAAAAATAAATTCTTGGAGGAATTACATATTGAAAAACAAAATACTGATAGTGGTGATGGACTCTGCTTCGAACCCAGGACTATGATTGCACTAGGAGTAAGTCAATCAATAATAATACCTACTACCCATGTCTCATTAAATTTAATTGTACTTATCAAGATTTTTACATAAATAGGTTACTTACCTGTCCATATGATTTCTTTTTACACAGCCTACGTTAAGAATCTTAAATGTCTCCGAAAATAAAATAACCGATATGCTTTGGGCCAAACCTCTTCGACGTCTGGAGGTATTGATCGCGAAGAAGAATCTTATTGACGACCATCAAGTAAGAGATCTTAAATAACTACTTACACACATACTTTTATAAACTTAGTAAAAGAACTTATATTTAACGCATACTGCTTATTGGTTTCAGCGGTAGGCAGTAGTAGGTACTCTTATTTACAGCAGTAGTTGACGATTGCAGGCTATATGATGGTTATGATGATGATAAAAATAACAAATTACCTACTTATAACGTCAAAATATTATTTTCAGTCTGCTGCCGACAGTCTCTGCACTCTAATCTCGCTTGTTGAAGTAAACTTTATTGGAAACCCCATGACCAAGAAGCACCGATACAAGGAAACCATCATTGCCAGGTGCAGCCAACTTAGTAAGTACTGAAGCCCCGGTACACCCAGCAATAATGGCATTATTCCACAACGAACGAAGTGATCCGACAGAGAACTAAAGTCACCGAGATAGTAAGCTTAAGTGGCAGTGGGCTGCGCTGCCTGGTCACATCTGTCGAAGAACCGATAGCCGATGTGTTCTGGAGTAGAGACCACAATTACCTAGGCAAACTTAGTGGAGGACATCCTCCGGCTAGATGGGTGACGACTTGCGAAAGGTGGCTACTAATGATTGGATGCGGAAAGCTATAGATCGTATCCAGTGGCGTGCTTTGGTAGAGGCCTTCGTCCAGCAGTGGACTGCTATAGGCTGACGATGATGAATAAAATATTAAATACTTAACTCCGTTTCAGGAACCCTAGACACAATAGTAATCCATCCCAACTCGAAAACGTTTTTGAGAAGTTTCGACAAAGTGGTCCGACTGAGGCAGATGAATGAGAAGAACAAATCAGACATGACTCAGGACAGCGTAGACGAATTCTTTGACCTCAACATGGTGTCCGGCCCACGGAGCCAGAGTGCCCTGTGTGTCAACGATTTGACGAATAATAAAAAACCTAAAGGTACCTACCTAACTAACTAGTTAGTTATAAGTTCAAAACATAAGTACCTAATTTGTTCCTTTTGATATTGGGAGCCTTAGTTAATTTGTTTTACCTTGTTACGTACAAAGTATCTGAAAAATGATCATCATCACAGCCCTCTATCGCCCAATGTTCCTCCTTGCCTTCGTTTGTTGTACGCCAACTTTTTGATTCTACGCCGCTCCACTGTTTCCCCGTAACCTTGCTGATGTCATCTAACCATCTACCTACCACCTTACAGCTTTGCAGCTTTGTCTACCTTCTATCCTACATTATGCGCCAGTCATTACCATTAGAATAGAATAGAATAGAATACTCTTTATTTTGCACCATTAAAGACACATTACAATTCACAACTTATATACATAAAATAGTACAAAAAAGGCGGCCTTATTGCTTAAAGCAATCTCTACCAGACAACCTTTGGATGGAAGAGACAATTTTAATATAATTAATGGGAGTAGAGGTGCAAGGTATACTACTTATACTGTACATACTATATAAATAAATAAAACAACACAATACTATATATATATATATATCTTTACCTATAATAAACTTACATATTATATATTACATAAACTCGTTTACATAAATACATAAATAAATACTAACAACTTATATTTATAATCAACTGTTCAGTGAATTCAAATAGTGTATCCTGACCCTATCTTTGAATGAGGCAACAGAAGGTTAGTCATTACCACAGAGTACCTACATTATTTATAGTATAGGTACCATATTACAAAGCAAAATACTTATGTTCCAGCTCGAATAAACGACTCAACATACAACTTCAGTCTCCCCCGTCACCGCGCGCCCGGCCCTCGCTACGACCTCGCGCCGCCGATGGAGGCACCGCCTCAAGCCAAGCAGCCGATGATGATGGAGTCCTTCAGTCAGCCTATCAGAGGAATACTGAAGAAACCTATGCCTTTTAAATATATTTAGGATGTTTCATGATCAATTTGTAGGTATTTTGTACTTATATTCCTCGTTATTTTAAAATTGAGTGTGATTTTACCGCCATTGATTGTGTGGGTTATTATAATTTTTCAATAAATTATTGGCAGTTTTGAGTAAATACTTCGGTTTCAGTTAGGTTGAAATCAAGTAAGTAACCGCTGCTGTTTGTATGATGTTGTAGTGTACAAATAATACAGTTTATACTGGTTTATACAATACATCTTCAGATCATGTCATGCCTTATTTTAAGTTTCGGCCACATACTACAAAGGCTATCTAATCTGTGAGATTTTTTAATGTCATATGACAGGTGAGCACTTAGCATATTTTTTAGGTTATATTTTTGTTTACACTAAAAGGTAGTAAATATTTTCATAAAATGATATTCTATTAGTGATTAAAGAGCTGAAAACCTACAATACCTATGTTAAATTATACTCCTTAATAATGTCCTGTACTATAACAGAGAGTCTCAATATTTTATACGAGGAATCATCAGGTAATGTGTGAACTTTGTTAATTATAGGATTTTTGGGTCCAACAGTACCAAACTAATTAATAATTTAATTTCAGCGTTATATTTGGGCTCTGAGATAGCCGAGGTGACATCGATAGATCCCCTTCAGTTTCATCGTGAATACGTAGCCAAGAATATACCCATCGTTATTAGAGATGGCTGTGCTTCCTGGCCTGCAGTTTCTAAATGGAATGCCGATTATTTCAAGTAAGTGTGCTTTTGTAACCTATAGACATCATTTTTAAATTATGTTGCGATATCGCCGACATGATAGATTTTTCTATTGTGTCAGATATCATGGGATTCAACCACTGTACAACCTGTTTTAAGTATCCAAGATGAAATACCAACCACATGAGAATATGTTTGAATATAATAACTAATAATGTTGTAATTTCATTATTTCCAGTAAAACAATACCAGACAAACAAGTGACTGTAGCCATAACTCCGAATGGGCTAGCTGATGGTATCACAAGAGACGAGGATGATGTGGAACACTTTGTCATGCCGTACGAAATAGAAATGAGTATGAGTGAGTTTCTCGCACACTTGGACTGCAAGAGGTATGGAATAATGGTTAGTGATGAGCAATTATTTTTTAACCTAAGGGGTGTAAAATACATCCTAATAATCCTCTTGTAGTTCAAATAACACTGTGTGCAGATTTGAGGATACTTAGATTAAATTTTAAATAAATAAAATTAAAATTATACAATTAATATAAAAAATAATAATAATTAAATTCTATCTTGTCCAATACCAGATAGAATCTGTTTCTGTATTAATTACATCCTCCAGTTAGAAACACTAGACTAGAGAGATGACCAGTCTGATCAGTTTTCAGTCACATACTGGCTCAATAAGAAGTCACCTAATACATGAATAAGCAATGTAGCAAAGAAGCAATAATATTATTAAGAGAGGTATAATCTATATCCAATGAAGCAATATTAGAAGGTATATTTTTGTAAATGTTTATACATTTACAGGGACAAGTACATACCATACATTCAGAAGCAGAACTCAAACTTGACCGAAGATTTTGCTGAGCTCATGGTGGATGTACAGACAGAAGTGGCATTTGCCAGTGAAGCTTTTACCAAGAGGCCTGATGCTGTCAACTTTTGGATGGGGGATGAACGAGCTGTGACTTCAAGTAAGACTCTACTTCAGTTGTTTTAACAGGCTTTGATTTCTATCACCTTTAGAGGGTTCCTGTTTGAATATGGGATTATAAGTAGCCTGCAGTACAGGAATGAATTAAGGTTCTCACTGGTGAAATATTTTTTGAAATTGGTCCTGTAGTTTTCATCTTTATAATGTTAGTACTAATAAATAACCATATATAGTATGTATGTAGAGTTGAAGTTTAAATATATTTATATATTTTATCCACTTATTAAACAATTATCCACTTATTATCTCTTACAGTGCACAAGGACCCCTACGAAAACATATACTGTGTTATAGACGGATACAAAGATTTCATATTAATACCACCAACCGACCTCCCATATGTACCCTACAAGCGCTATCCAGTGGCCGAGTTCAAACTAACAGGCGACAAATGGAGCATAGTACCTAATGCAAGTGGGACAGAGACAACAGATAGTGAAGAGACTGATGATGGAGTGAGAAGAATAGAGGATGATGGTGATGGTGTAAAGGGAAATGGGCTGCCATGGATTTGTGTTGGTAAGATATACCTAAATTTCTTTAAAATTAAACAGCTGCTATGCTATGACTTATTTATGTTAAATATGTTTAGGAGAATTTGATAACTCGAGTTTTCGCAGAAATCCTAGAAATATTGCAAAAACCTTCATGTAATTATGTATGCATATTATTAAAAGTGATTATTTTCAAAAAAAAGTTAGGTTAGGTTACTCTATACGTAATTGTATTTTGTAATAAATAAATATACTAAATTAATTTTATCATACAGTCACAACCTTTTATTTTAACTTGTACTTGAGTGGTCCACTCTATGTAATACTCTACTTCACATCAATGTATTATTTCCAGACCCTCTAAACCCGGACTACGATCAGCACCCACAGTTCGCGAAGGCCCACAGATACCACATACGGCTCAACAAGGGGGACTGTCTCTACCTGCCCAGTCTCTGGTTCCACCACGTGAGGCAGAGCCACGGGTGCATAGCCGTCAACTATTGGTACGATATGGAGTTTGATATCAAGTACTGCTACTTCAAGATGTTGGAGAGACTTTGCAATAAATACTGATGACTCATCATGGCGGCTGGACTCATGTTTTGTACGACATAATGACAGTCAATACTCCATCCTATAACAATTTCTTTATTTTTGCAAGTTACTTGACAATCTTGTTTTATGTAATAAATTATATTTGTTAAAAAGTATCTATTTTAATTAATTAGGATAAATAGTTTATACAAATACCTACCTATACCTACAGGATGGAATTTATGTAATAAGTGACGTTCCCATTAGAGATTGAATTTAGCCGTAATACTTTTTGTGAAATCGCGGCCCTTTTTTTACACTATTTATTGGTACATTGATGTTATAGCCATGGTATCTGTTATAATTTATAATTACCCTGTGTATTCAGATTTTTCTGAATTCTATCCGAACTGCATTTACTATCCCCATAGCGTGTCTGTGACAAATCCTAGGCAAGTAGACACCACATAGTGTTTGTCATCGTGGTAAAATTATATATTAGCCAGTCAGTTCAGTAAGCGTGCACACAATGTAACACGCCAACAATGGGACTGGTAAAATATGAAATATCCACGTGTGCAAGGTCAATTAGAGGCAAGACCATGATCGTGAAATTGAAGCACTGATCATTATTAATGATCCCGAGCAATCAACGCAACTCGCTAAGCAACTCCAATTGCAGTTTTTTGTGTGGCGACCAGCTTTTAGGCATGATTAATTACTGAAAGACTGAAAGACCAATTGTTGTTGACCACACGGATGGGGTTTTTTATGTTGCTAGGCAAGAGTTAGCTACACACACTCTCTAGCAATGAAACAGCTCCACTTACAAAATACCGACACCAAATGGCCCCTATTTTTTAATACTTTTTATTTAAAATTTTAATACTTACGTTTCTAGTTGGTAATGTTCTCATGCGCTGTTAAATGTTTACCTACTTCAATAATGCAGACGGCGTCAAGCTAGCCTTTTCCGTTTGGTAGTAATTTGGTGCTATTGTATGTGTATGTTGTGTGTTTTGTTTATTAGTTCCTATTTTTTTATAGGTACTAACGATAGATGTCTAAGTCGTGTGATTGTTTTTGTACATGTATTACTAACACTTTGATCCATGTTGGTTGAAAAATAAATTTATTTATTTATTATTATTTATTATTGTCACTGGATCTTTTTCATTGCTCGTCAGTGTACCTAACTACTTGGTCCGGGAGTAGATGAGGCGATATTATTATCCACACCACATTCCATCTCCCACCAGGCTGCCTGTCCACCAGAGCGGAGCTGGCTAGCGGAGCCGGGTCCAATGAAAATGCATGAGCGGAATTAGAAGAAAATAGAACCAAGTAGGTAGAGGTGAGTACCTAACGAAAATGATCCTCCCTATTCAAAAACCCTCGATCAAACAAAAGAGGAACCCAATCGAATCCTTCCTATTTTTTTTGTTTCCTCTTACGAAATTCTATGACGACTCCATTTTAAAGGTGTGTAAGTATATTCGTAAATTTAATAATTGATGTTGATTTTATACCTGAGTCCGGCATCGAACCCGCGAAACACGTTTAGAATCTAGTCTCTCACCAACAAGTCTCTCTTTTTATTGTTTCAATTTCTATTATTAGTTGTTAGTGTTGGGTAGCGCACGTGGAATCGCATCTTGCAACGATCTTGATTAACTCGGCAACAATTTCATCAACTCAACAGAAGATATCTGTAACTTACCTATCTGTTTTACTGCAGACATCGTCGTTAATTAATAAACAATCCAAGCAGGCAGCCTCTACTAGATACAGTCTGGGACAAAAGAACCACCCCTTTAAAACTGACAGTACCTACTACCCGACAGAGGTCAGGTTATTCCTACATATTATTGAAATAAGGGTGTAAATGATATCCTCCTGATAATTTAACCACATAAGCTGGTGGTTTAACTGAATACCTTTTTTCAACCAAAGAAATAAGGTGGGGACCTATGGGAGATCCGAAGTCTCATACCCATATTTATAGGTAGGTATCTTCATATAGACTTCAGCCCGTCTAACATTATTAGGTATGATGTAGACCTAGACCACAGCCTAGATCCTACATTAAATACAACATACTTACGCGCAACTACAC
Source organism: Plutella xylostella (assembly GCF_932276165.1). Taxonomy (NCBI): domain Eukaryota; kingdom Metazoa; phylum Arthropoda; class Insecta; order Lepidoptera; family Plutellidae; genus Plutella; species Plutella xylostella. The sequence continues at coordinate 4,915,029 of NC_064000.1, read as the reverse complement.
ATCCTTACCTTAAACCTCATAATATATCAAAGCACTAAGCCAGACAGACTAGGTACATAGGTAACATTAACAAGATGCCTAAATAAATTATTCATCTTCTATAAACAGTTGTACCTTCATACCTGCTACTTACTTTGCATTTCCAATGTCTCAGCTGATACTAAAAATAGCATGCTTTCCTTTGCTATTGGTATCTGGCTAGGCTTGTTCACTACCGCACGCATGTAAAAGCTAGTTACTTTGGTAGCTTTGTATATTAATACAGCCAGCTATTTTTCAGGGTGACTAGATACTCGTGGATTTTTGCATAAAAATTTACTCTCCGTTCTAAAGTCGAATCTAAATAAGTACAAAAAATATTATGGTTAATCATCATTGAATCATTGGAACACTGTGGTGGAACGTGGGAACTTCAATAGGTACGGTTTTAAACACACTTGTCTTCTAACTACCTACCTAGCTAGTTTATCTACCACTGGATCCTAGGTCTAACGCCACCTTAGGACCTTAGTAGGGTAGACCGCGGAAAATAGAGGTAGTAACAGCAGGCCGCAATTTAAACATTAACCATAACATAAAAATCATAAAGTATGATGTAGGTATATAAGTCAAATCTGTGTGCATTTCATGCATGACCTATCGTGCGTGTGATATGAGTCTCACAGTGAATTCCGATAGAATTAAAATACCTAATTCAAATTTAAACAGATAATCGACGTTTTTGTAAAAAAAAATGACGTTTTACTGCAGCGACTTAAGACTCAAGTTTAATTATGTAGGTATTTACATATCGTTTATACTTTATATTAATGTAGTTTATAAATATCTCTTTGTTTTCACACGATACCCATTTTCTTTCTTTCTATTTCCTATCAATTTGGTTGTCTGGAAGAGATTACTTTTAGTAATAAGGCCGCCGATTGTGCTATTTATTTTCTTTTCTTTTTTGTAACTCTGTTTCTGTTTGTGTGCAATAAAGAGTATTTTATCTTTATCTTTTATCTTTATCTTTCGAGTTATCGTTTAAGCTGTCCCCATATTGTACCTAAGTAATAATAATTTTATAATAAGTTTTCCGAAATAGACGGTAAAGAAAAACTAGAAAAAGTGCTCTAAAATGTACGAATGCCCCCGGCCTACCCCTTATTATACAAAGTCCACCAACTTATGTGACTAATTATAAGTTCAGTAGCTTCCAGCTAATCGTTAACATACGTTGCTGCATATTATCAATCGTATAATTAATCTTCCAAGGATCGTTTTCCATTGATGCCGTCTCACAAAAGGCAATACAATGATTTCCACCATCAGAAAAAAATATTCCTGTATCTTCACTACTCTGCAGAGATATAGGTACTCTGCTATTATTAATCTATTAATTACAGTCGAACTACATAATATAAAGTCGACAATAAAGAGTGCGATTTTGCTAAGACTTTTTTATAATTCTCACTTATTTACTTACTTACTTTTACATATTGCCTACATTTAAAAAAAACCGTTTGGTTATGGCTTTTCAACGGATTTGTCCTTTAATAATTAAATACGGTCTGTAACAATTAGCTAGGATCCACTTCCGTTTTCAGGACTTTATAGTTTTACTGTAACTACTCTGTTAAATCGAGCTTCAGTCCACCGATCGGGGTGGGCTAACGGAGCGGTGTGCGAGGTAAAATATCGATCAATAAAATTGCTTGAGCAAAATGTAAGTCATTTTATTCGATGATTTTTACGTAGGTATAAGTAGGATCATCATCTTGCTATGAATTTAGGACGCAGGACAATATACTTCGTTATATATACCTACTCACTTACATATTGTACATATAGGGCCTTATATAGGGTACCGTGCCGTAACGGGAGACAAAAGGGTCAATGAAATATTACTGCCCGTGCCCTTACAACCTTTCGGAAAATAGGACGAACACAATACTTATGTAATTTAGGGTAAGTACATGTATTTTTTTCTGTGCCAGTTTGGTGGGGATGCTATTTCTAGTTTCAATTATCTAGGCGTATTATAGGTATTCGGTTGACTAAATTTTAAAGGTAGTCACCTACCTACCTAATCAGTTACACTACGTAGGAAATACTTAAAATGTTTTTGATATAGTTAGGTGGGTACTTACCAAGAATACTTAGACAACCTGGGTACTCTGACCGTTTAAACGCTATACAGAAACACGTAAGTATAGCTACTCTTTGTTGCTATAAGAATTTATTGGTAGGCTCTTTAATAGATTTTTGTTAAGTAAGTATTTCATCAGGTAAGACGGGCAGGAAATAGGATATGTCGATGAGTATATCTACTTGGACCAGATAGCATCCTTCGAAAACAGACAGGACAAGGAAGTCGAAAGACGCATTAACAACGCCTGGAAGAGCTTCTGGTCCATGAAAGATCTTATGAAGGGCACTCTCCCTCTAACACTCAAACGCCAACTCATCGACATGTGTATACTGCCTGTCCTAACCTACGGCGCACAGACTTGGTCTCTGACCGACCATCAGAAGTCCAAACTCAAGGTTTGCCAAAGAGCGATGGAGCGTACTATACTTGGTGTACGAAGGATTGACCGAATCCGGAACACCACGCTACGCTCCTCGACTAGTATAACTGATGTGGGCGCACAGACTGCGAAGCTGAAGTGGGCCTGGGCAGGCCACGTCTGTCGCATGCACCCGGACCGGTGGGCCAGAATTGTCACCGAGTGGGTGCCCAATGATGGACGTCGGCGTCGCGGAAGACCCAGACGGAGATGGCGGGACGACCTCGACAGGTTTTTACCTCAATGGCCGAAGGAGGCACAGGATCGGGACCGGTGGTTAATTTATAAGGAGGCCTTTGCCCATCAGTGGGACACTAACCAGGCTACATAAAAAAAAGTATTTCATCATAGTTAGATCTATTATCTATCTAACTATCTAAATACTTACCTCTTATAATATGACTTCTGCCTCTCCTCCCATTTCAAAACGAATTATTCATTATGAATATAGGCACTTTGAGAATAAAACATTCTTATTACGCGGACTCTGTAATTATTTGGATGTTTTCTCTGATTTATTATTTATTTACCTGTCTGCAACCGACATCGTCAGAATGAGAAAATATAAAATAAATGTTTTTTTTTTCTTAGCCGGTAATTCCACAAGGCTGTTGGAATATCGGACAGGTTTTGGGAATCTGCTTTATGTTATGGCGAGTTTATTATTATTTGATTTTATAGGTTTGAAATTCCTAAGACAACTTTATTCCTTAAAGTGTTTTGATCTGAGCGTCACTTAACGTAACGAACATGATTGGGTAGTTAGTAGTTACCTACCAAAGTGCTGCCAATGCCACCTTTAGATTATTTAGGCCAGTTTCTCACTTGACAAAATCTACATAATCACGAACCTAATTCCTACTCAACAACAATTCGGCCTCAACACTGCATACTCATCATTGCTGAATACACAAGTTCAGGTTAACTTGACGTTATCATTTTGTGAAGAGTACAAACCTATTGTTTACTAGCTGTTCCCGCGCGCTTCGCTTCGCCTTAAAAAGTGTACCCGTGGGAATTCCGGGATAAAAAGTAGCCTATGTTCTTTCCCAGGGTCTAGGCCATATTTATACCAAATTTCATTCAAATCCGTTCAGTAGGTACTTACTTTTGGCGTGAAAGAGTAACAGACAGACAGACAGACAGACACAGTTACTTTCGCATTTATAATATTAGTTAGGATAAGTAAACCTAATTCGTAAAGCTTCGATGGACCCTCCCAATCGCCGCGGGATGCCTCTACCTACCTTGCAGCGATTTCGCGAATTCTGGGCTTCTCTGAATGGGCTGTCAGAATGAAAATAACTGAGGGATAACTTATTACGAGTCAAGATAAAGTATCATCGTTCTCACGCAAACCTTCGCTGTATTTTGGGTTAAGTATGTTATGTCTGTGACCCTTAACCTTGGAGTAGGTTAAATTTGTCAAATATGATGCCAGCTTAAAAAATTTGCGGTAAGTAATCTTCACTCTTTCTCATTTTTGTACATAGGTACTTATACGTCTACGAAAATACAGCCTTAATTAATCGTTTCAGTAGGATTGCCATAGTAGAGAACCGCAAATTGTCAAATTTCAATATCGCAGTATAATGTAATAATAATAGGCGAGAACCTGCCTGCATTTTAGATAGGGTAATTGTGACTAATACCGGCGGCAGTGGACACGGACTCCAGGATCGTCCTAGGCGCAGGGATCATGCGCGTAGACGCAGGCGTGCATTTGTATAATATCTGTGATTACATTGCGGACCTGGCTATTTATAGACCTTATTTCCAGCTATGTCTCAGTTTACAATGTATCAGAGATGGGAATAGTCACAGTTAAGTGGACTAGTTTAATAAACTTTTAATTATGTAACTTAACTAATACTTACTTACTACCTATAGTACCGTTTGGGTACTTTACTTACCCGCTTAAAATATATACAGTCGGGGCAAATAAACCTGACCTTTATCAGAGTGACAATGTCAAATGCCACAAATATCTTAATTGTAACTAGACTTATTTCAATGATACCTACCTGTTCGGTAAAAATAAACGCTATCTACATTATGTTACTTATTTTAAAAATAACAAGAATACCCCAAAATTTATGTCGTTTCGGTGCTAAAGGTTGGAACTTAGGAACACCAAATAAACAAATACGAACCTAAGTAGGTGTGTAATAAATATCTTGGTCAAACCTAATCATGATTAAATATCTAAAAGTGAAAGTTTTTTTTTCAATTCCAATGTTCCAATCCATTCATCTGATAATGAGCGATTCATCATACACTTTCGCGAGGTGTTTTAGTGGTAAAACCAGACGCGAGGCTGTGTGGATGTCATTGTCCACTCTCTGCATGAGTTCCTTTATACATAAGCCTCTCTCTCTCACACACATACACACACACATAAAGATCAATAGTCCACTGCTGGATACAAAATAATGAAAGCCATAAAAAGCACTTATATTGTCGTTATGTACCCATGGTAAATGTAGGAGGTATGAATCGAAATTCATAGGGTAGTTCCCGATAATCCCGTTAACTTAAACTAGTACGTACGTACCTTTAGTCTGGTATGTAAATGTTCAGTTAAATAATACCTCACCTAATCACCTCATACATGTATAAATGCAAGTTTAATAGCTTTAAAAGAATTGCATCGGACGCCATCGTGATCCTCCGTAACGGTCTGTTTTTGGCTTGACCGCACCACAGAATAATAACTAGTACCAGTACCAGACAGAGAGGACAGTAAAGTAAGTAAGAGATAAGTACAGTATACCTAAGTACCTACGTGTTGTGTTAATGGTTTGTATAGTTTACCATGTTTAACTATAATTATAATTTATTTTATAATAAAACGTATGTAATTATGTAGGTAGTACACTCTTCTCATCCTACAAGGCAGGTGGAATTTGAGCCATATACGCCGCCCTTAGACAAGTAAATACCGCCGAATAGAGACGCACTATAACACCAATAAGGAACTAGATCAAAATGTAACTTAGGGAAATACATTCTTCTTTGATAAACAAATTCTCACATCAAAATATTAGCATGGAACATGATTCGAACCTGCGAGCGCCGCGTCAAACAGCTGACCGCTCGCTGGTATCCGGTCTATAGATATTTTGTCGTCGTGTGAAAATGAACTGCGAAGAAAGAAACCACATTTTTCCACTGTCTATGTCGCTCTGCGGACACATCGCCATTCAAATCATAAGTTCAGGCCGGGGCGCGCGCTCTCAACCGGCTCTGACTGATTTGATCTCAGCAAAAGCGCGCCAACCTCTTCGGTTTCAAACTTTTTTAATAACTTTTTTATTTTTTATTAACGGTGTTTGTGTCGCTCGAAATTTAAATCTGTGAAAATGTTGAAATATACGGTGAAGAAATACTGTTCGGAGGGGAGCAAGATGAACCAGATTGTGATGGCCATACTCAGTGAGTTTTTATTTATTGAAAATTCTAAGTTTTTTTACAATAGTACGCTGTGGAAATGCTTTGAAAACTTTTTGAAAAGATTTTTTAAGTACATTTGAATTTTTTGATGGCTTATCATTCATAAGTGGTCAATATACCTACTTAATAGTTGTATTGAAATACTTTCGGAGTTATACCGTACTAATAAAAGCTGCCATATATTAATAAATTGTACATTGACAATACATAAGTCAGCGAGTCAGCGATGAGCTTACTATGATAAGCTCATCCCAAGTAACATTTTTGGTTTTAAAAAGGTTTTGAAAAGGTTCTAGAACCTTTGTATGGAAATCAACTCGTGAGACTTAGAAGGCTCGATAACCTTATATTAACCTCCTGAGTGCAAAAAGGGCCCACGTTTTAGAACCTTTCTGAGAGCTACAGCAAAACCTCAACCTAGCTCAAACCCAGAACCTTTTGAACAACTTACACAGAACCTAAATAAAACCTTCACAACCTTAATTTAACGTTAACATAACCTTGGAAGACAGCTTTTAAGTTCTAAATTAGTCCTGGATGTAACTCTACTATAACTTGAAACATATTTGATGGATATTTGTAATGCCTTCCCAGGACTCTCGGGTCTTAAAATGTTTCTGTGTAAGATTTTATAATAATTATAATAAATGGCGCCATTACCTGACACTTTCCAAGACTCAAAATGGCTAACTTGTAAGTGTTGTATTAATACAAAATATAGTAAGTAGTTAGGCTGAAGTCAGGAAATATGAAAACCTTGTGCGACTAGCACTTTATTGTGATACTTTCGGATAATAGTTCTGTATAAGTGACGGGCCTTTTGTAAATGATAAATTTGAAGATATTTTAATTAAAAAAAATAGATAAAATTTTATGTTTGGTGTAAATTTATATTAGAAATAAAAGTCCTGTCTATATAAAAAAACATATATTTGGAATAGTATAGGAAACGCTACTGAATTTTCCCTTATTAAATAAAATGTATCTTTTTGGTAAGTTTTTTTTTTATTTCAGTGAAAAAATATGGCGGCCGTTAGGAAATTACTAAAAAGCATTAAACATATTTTGAGGATGCCTCTAAAGCTTTAAAATATTCTTGTAGGACTTAAATCATGCCTTTAGCTCATAGCCAGTGCTTAATGCTTTTGGTTTTCACCAATAAATAAAATAAATAAAAGTAGTCCTAATTTGTTTGCCTAGAAAACTCTTATCAACCTAAAGGTTTAAGATAGGTTTTAAAAAATACTTATAAGTAATTTAAATATTCCATAACTTTATGGTTGTATCAAGGTTAAAAATTTAACCTTAAGCTCTCACTTTAGCATTAATGCTAGCTTTTCTAGAAGTAAATCAGGAGTCTACGACAACTATAAGATCTTAGAACTATATGCTCCTGAAATACATGTTAAAATAATAACGTTAATATAAACTCTTATCAGCAGCTACAAGGTTGTATTAATAAACAATTAGTTTTAGGACTTAGTAATCATTCTCAAGTACTCAATATGAAGCAGATAGCAAAGCATTAACCTTTTCACAACCCTTATAAAACCTAAAGGCATTTCTTACAACCTAAGCTCGAATGAAATGTTACTTGGGATCGCTGTCGCTGCGATGGTTTTCGTTTATGTAGGACAGTAAATAGCTACTAACATTGTAAAAATAATATCATTCAGTTTTTGACTTCTGACACTATGAGAAGAGTCAGGTTTCTTTAAACCAGACTATAAAAAAATATCCATCCACGGTTATATTGGTTTCTTTTTTAATCAAGGCACATGTCATTTTTTCTTGTTTTTCTAGAAAAACGGAATTAAGGGCGCCTTCAAATTAGTCGCTTATTGTCGCGCGACTGCAGCGCTGCTGCAGCGCTGCAGTCGCGCTGCTGTCTAAATTCCATATAAATTATTAACGCGCGACTGCAGCGCTGCTGCAGCGCTGCAGTCGCGCATCTTTTAAATTACAAAATTTATATGGATTTTGACAGCAGCGCGGCTGCAGCGCTGCAGCAGCGCTGCAGTCGCGCGACAATAAGCGACTAATTTGAAGGCGCCCTAAGAGATACCTACGCATCGAAAACCTGATGAAAATTTGTACACGTATAACTACAAGACGCTTTATACCAAATTTTCAAGTGCGCTTTCATTAAAAAAGAAATCAATTTGATTATCACTGATATTTTTAACGCTTAGGTATTTACTTACTTTGTTTTATAGTGTAGATTTGATATTCGGCTAAGAGAGCCGCCGACTACTATTCGACTCTAAACTTATAAAAATAATACAATATCATTATCAACATCACATGCAATGCACATAAATCATAATTAGGTAGGTATATCATACAGTAAAATTTATAAATATACCCATACATACTCTATTTCTATGATAATAAGCAGAAACATTCGTAACTGCCAATACTTATTTAGTTGGTAATTTTGTAACCATTACTACTTACCTCTATAATATGGAGTCTATAATAAATATGTAGGAATTGCCTGTTTTCCACCATAACTTTTCCTACTTTCTCTGATTCAAAGAAAAACCATTAAGTCGGAAAATGAAATAGTGATTGAAGTTAACCGAAGCGTTATTTATAATAAGTACCTACTCTATATTATTTATACTCACGTATTTTTTATTTAGAAAAGATAATAAATAAGTATGTTACTTACCACAGGTGCTACAAAAGCGGGTCACGCACTCATATTATTTAGGGCAACCTTTTGCTATGTCTAGATATAAATGTGGATAGATACTATTGTATCCAATTGTTATACAATTGGAGTAAGTACTTATCACAAATTATTTTATTTTCTCAATTATAAGGACCTATACTAAATATATAACTAAATATTTTTTTTTGCTGACTGTTTATGTTTAATTTTTTTCTAGCGTGACTTACAAGTACCTAAATAAATACTCTAATTAAGATCCTTTGAGTTTAGAAGAACAAATCAACTAAATTAGGTATCTGGAAAGTAAAGTGATTGGTATTTAATTAAGGCCAGTAAACTTAAGTACCTAAATTAGCTATTTATACCTACCTACCTATTATTCAGTTAGGTAAATTAATACATTGTTGAAACTTTTGCCGTAGTAAGGTACACGTACACATAGTTAAGAAGGGTTATACCACTAACCTAACCTACCCAACAGTGAGCGGTTGAGGGCTGATGACGATGATGATAAAAGTTCTACGTGGTGTCAATGTCATTTACCGATAATAGTACATTGTTTTGAAGGCGGTGTTAGCTCAGCCGGGTAAGAGCGGTGGTAGCTCAGTCGGGTAAACGCCCGCTTCTCACGCCAGAGATGCGGGTTCGAGTCCCGACGCTGACATGTACCAATGAGTTATTTTAACTTAAGTATTTTACTTAAGTACTTTATCACCATCGCTCTTACGGTGAAGGAAAACATCGTGAGGAAACCTGCATATCCAGATTTAGCAGATCTAGATAATTATGTGAACCCACCAACCCGCAGTGGACCAGCGTGGTGGGAAATGGTCCAAGCTTAGGAAGGCAGTTTAGACCTTGGGAAAATGCACAAAGGTTCCATTCGAGAGAGCCGGTTGCAGGTACCTACACCCCCACAGACAATATAACAATAGAATAGAAGGCTGTGTTTGGCGCCTAAGCTTAACGAAGGCGCTAATAGCCCGAGGAACAAAATAAGGAGTTCTCCCGAGGTAAACACTACAGTGCTTTTCAATACGAATGCGAGAAATAAAAACATGAACGACAAAAAAGCTAATTTCTGCTTCTAGTATTATGCGACAAAAAGATTTCCTCAGCTCCATTCCAATGTACTAAAACATAATTAGGAGATTTTATTAAGAAGGCTTTTACTTGAAAATCATCATTCATAGATTTTTAGAAGCCAGAAAGCTTTTCCCCCAGGCATGAAAATGTCTATTTTCATGAACGTTTTCAGGCAATTCATACCTACTTTCAGAGCGTGTCGTTGAGGGGTCCGTAGCGTAACTTATTTTCCGTAGCGTAACTTATTTTCCGTAGCGTATACGTTATTCTATCCTCTGCCTCTGCCCTTCGCCTTGGTTCTGCGAAGTAAGATAACAACACGACTCGAGACGACACGCCTGAAGCGCCTGCCGCGTATCTGCAGACGCACAAATCATTAAACATTAATCATATTTTATCGTAATTATTGTTGTTATTATAAGAAAACACTTTCAAATTAATCTTTTATTGCACTCGCGCGTGTGTATTAATACCTACTAAGTATTAATGTATAAGTATCTATAGTTATATGTTTTTTAAGGCTCCGAAAGTACTGGACCGATATCAAAAAATCATTTATAATTAAAGCATGTTTAAGCAATTTATTTAAGTATTACTGATTGTAAATTTAATCCCGGAATTCCCACTAGAAAGTTAAAAAAATAAAGTAAGTAACGAACGAATAGTGCAGTCCCTATCGCAGGTAGGTAATCTATCAATTTCTATCATTACTTACACTGAGCAAATAATCACTACGTTTTATGTATAACTTAGGCCCAGATAAATAGTCGTTGCTTAGCACTTGCTCAAACTAATGCTTAGCCAAGTACGACTTCACCTGAACTAAGTCGAGTTGCAATGAGTCTCTAAAATAGACACTACTTAGCGTTTGCTCGGCTAAGTCACTGGCTTAGAACCTGTTATGTCAAATCTGCGTCAAATATATATTTATTTATCTGTGGTCATGGTTTCATTCCATAGTTTTTTAGCAAATTTGGTATAAATGTGGTCTGTGGATAGCCTGAGAGCTTAGAATAATAATTCCTTTCAACGGCGTGCTAAGCAAGGGCCAAGTCTTGACAAATGTGAACTCGAACTCGGCTAAGTCAGAGTGCGAACATAGTGGCATAGTCTGTGCTCAAGTAGTGTCTATGATAGTGAACTCGTGTTCTTAGCATGTGCTTAAGCTAAGACTCCGTCTTAGTTTCGTCTATTTATCTTGGCCTTAGTTTTTTTCTCTATCTTACGAAAAGCAATATTTCAGAGCGCTGCTGCGCCACACGACTCTATTTCTTATGAACCTACAAAGTTTAATTTTACGTCGGAGGATCGGGTTTCCTCTACTACAGGTACATAGGTAATCCCTAAAAGAGGAACCATCTCACTTTAACCTTATTTTTATAACTTAAGTACCTACCTACCTAAATAAAGTTTATTAACCATCACATCTTTTCAGTTTTTTTGCTTCAGTGCCCCCCCCCCCCCCCCCCACGTACATTGCTCTTTGTTCATTTACAGTAACAAATATTTTAAATGCCTACTTAGATACTCCTGTACCTATTTTTATTTCACTCGACGATCGTGAAAAATGACAAACATGTGTTAATATATAGCACTAACCATGTGGCCTTACCGCTTGAACTCTAGAACGGATGTGGGTTGAAAATGGAACCTATGGAGGGTTCAAAAAGAGGTTTTATGTACTTACCAAAGTATCTACTAAATAAAAATGGGAGTTTTTTGGTATGCTCAATGTTGCAGGAATCCGTCTATTGTGAAGTTCACTAATAAAATTCGACCCTATACATATTTACCTTACTTATTACCTAAAACGTAATATTTTTTTAACTTGTTCTTGTTACGTTCGACTCTTTCCTTCTCTATATCTATAACACAGGCATCTAATATTTTCATTCATTAACTTTGGACGGCCTCTCCGAAACACGCAGTTATGTCCAAAACAAATAAACAAGACAGGAGCAAAGGGCTGTATCAATCAGCCTTCAATTCAATCAATTTGTGAGTAAACATCGGTCAACTGAACCTTCAAACGATATAAATCAAGACCAATGTTATGACTATCTAGAAAGATCTTCCTTAGACAGACGGGCGCTCATGCAAGTACTTATTCCTGATGAATTCAGACATTGCTTTGCTGGTACACTACCCAACAGATAGGCCCTATCGATAGGGTAGAGCGTCCCCTAATAATGAAATGAGCCGCTTATAGTTAGGTACCTCAAAAAGTTTTTCCGTGAGAAAGAATTTCGGGATAAAAATAAGTAGCCTATCCCTTTAAAATTTGAACATCAATGTAAAGATTACTCAGAATACTCGCAAAAAAATTAAGTAAGTACCCGTGTCATTAAAATTAAGATAAGTATTTGTAAATCTTTGTTTGGAATCTGTGTAAAAAACATTATATATATATATCGTTGTAACAAACGTTATGAAATTTTATAATTTAAAATGAGTAAATTATTAAGTAAGTAGTTACTACTCTACTAAAAATTGAAAGCAGAAGGTGTGTCATAACCTTTCAAGGTCCATTGAACAAGTTAAAATTAATTGAGATAGGTAACTACCAAATATCATAATCTATTTAGTAGATTTCGCGTGATAGAGTAACAAATTAAGTATGATATCCCTAACTGCTATAAAAGTGATATTTTATGACAATATTTATATAACCATTTAGGTAATATTGGACTTTACGCCCTGTGCGTTTGTATCACCCTACCTAGGGAATACCTAGTTACCCTGTCAAATTGGATAGTGTAGGTAGTTTTATAGGATATAGAATCTTCATTTCTCGCGGGTCAATGTGTTTGATCTGGCGGACGCAGATGGCTGAGGGACCAGTGTATATTGACCCTTGGGCTTATTTATCGATGTTTGCCGTTGATTGAAGTGCATAGATTGATTGTAGCTGGGAATATCGTTGGTATATATCTTGTTAGGTGTATCACGTCCAACTTGATGGATTTCGTAGGTCCTACGTAGGTGCCTAGAACTAGTTTAGCCTGGCGACAGTATCCTCCCCATTCCTTGCATGTGGAGACGGCCCCTTGGCAATAAAAATGGCGTTGTTACAACTGAGAGTTTTTTTTTTTTTATTTTTTTTTTATGCAGCCTGTGTCGTGTCCCACTGCTGGGCAAATGCCTCCTTATAAACTAACCACCGTTCCCGATCATGTGCTTCCTTCGGCCATTGAGGCAAAAACCTGTCGAGGTCGTCCCGCCATCTCCGCCTGGGTCTTCCGCGTCGCCGACGTCCATCACTGGGCACCCACTCGGTGACAATTCTGGCCCACCGGTCCGGGTGCATGCGACAGACGTGGCCTGCCCAGGCCCACTTCAGCTTCGCAGTCTGTGCGCCCACATCAGTGATACGAGTCGAGGAGCGTAGCGTGGTGTTCCGGATTCGGTCTATCCTTCGTACACCAAGTATAGTACGCTCCATCGCTCTTTGGCAAACCTTGAGTTTGGACTTCTGATGTTCGGTCAGAGACCAAGTCTGTGCGCCGTTACTGAGAGTTACTTGTATCTTATGTTTTCATGTGTAGCATGAGTATCTGGAAGATTACTCTAGCTTGAGAAAAAACGACCAAACGAAATCGGTCATGCAATCGGTACAGCGGTCAGCGCAGCAACCGCTCCGAAACTTGAGGTCTTGTAAGCTAGAGTAACCGTTATTATTAACTAATCAGTGGCTAGAGTGACCATGTAAGCTAGAGTAACCAATATTAATAACTAATCAGTGGTTAGACTAGAGTGATTTGTTTATACATTATTACTTAATTGATCTTGATCGTCATTTGTCGATACATATTGTTGCAACACGTGCCTTCAGTGGTCGTCTGAGCGTGTTGGTCGTTAGCGACAGTTGATTGATTTCCGTCGACTGGACGGTCCGTTATCTGCAGTTGAACTGGAGGTCCCGGGTTCAAGCGCAGCGTGTGCGCTTTGAGTATGACGGATATGTCATGTATAGTTACTTGAACATATAGGTATAATAGTTACCTACCTACGAACGGAGATAGTAAACTTGCCCTTTATGAGAGTTTTCGATTAAACAAACAAAGGAGTTATTTTATGGGAATCAGCACTCTTACGAATAAATTTAATATAATTGATTGAATAAACTTTCACTTTATACATATAAAAGTAATGTTACTTAACTAGGTACTTATACTTACGTGCATTTTTTTTCGGTAACCTACAGATATTTTTAATTAAGAAGGTATAATTTTAAAAATATGTTTATAAAATACACCATCCTCAATGAAAAAGTTCCACTCACTAACCGCAAACCTCCGGAATCATCCTAAATAGGTATTAGGTATATTCAATCAATACTCAATAATTTATTGCATATTGTATGTATTATGTATTCGACGACGTCTAAAAACCATTCCCTCTCCATTCCAGTGGTCCTACCAGTCTTCTCCTACGGCACGGCGGTGGGCTGGCTGTCCCCTATGGGCCCGCGGCTCATGAGCGAAGACACCCCCTCGTCAGCCCCCATCCACCCGGACACCATATCCTGGATGGCGTCAGTGGCGTACCTTGTGGGGACCCCGGCGGTGTTCCTCTACGGATACATTGTGGACAACTTCGGGAGGAAGAAAGCTTTGCTGATGACTTCTTTTTGTTTGGCTGTGAGTAGATATTTTACAGCTGTAGGTACTTACCTAATAAGGGTAAGTTAGGTTTTATGGAGTTGTAAGGGCTAAACGTGAAAAGGTCTGCAAGCGTGACGGCAGCTACCGAAACAGGAGTGTGGTTCCAAGAAGATGAGCAAGTCAGTGATTGCTGTGTCGGCACTATGCGCCAGTGGAGATTTTAGGATCTATATCTCAGGAGAAAAATGAGCTTTTGCATTAGGTTTTTATTGATGACTTTTTAATGCAATCACCATATAACTTTAGAATGTTTATGAGCTGAAGACACTCCTTGTTTGTGGAACAAGTGGGAGCATAATGCATTGTATACTGTAACTTGCTTCCATTGTATCAATGAATGAAACAGTGTTGTGTTTGAAACTATAAACAAGAACATAAATTACCTAATTGACCGCACCGGGTGCGGGTGACTGAAAAGCATTTGATTGAGTATTATGTTTGTTGAGTGCTTTCAGTTCACAACATGCCTGATTGAAATAATGTTAGATTCAGAGACACGCATGCAAAACTTAGAGGCAACGAACTAAGAGTAGACTAACCAACGAACTTACGCCAATTATATTCAGGGTTTCAAGGTATTCTCGTGACAAAAACTATAATGCAATAGGGTTTGTCACTGTGGTAAAGGGCAGTCAGATTAGTTATTATTCACTGACTGCCCAGAGAGCGCCATATTTACGCTATACGAGGTGCAGTTGATACAGGTCACTCAAGAATGCCTCCTTTCATGCATCCTAGACCACGATTTCCTATCGTAACTAGCCCAAGTAACATTTTTGGTTTTAGAAAGGTTTTGAAAAGGTTCTAGAACCTTTGTATGGAAATCAACTCGTGAGACTTAGAAGGCTCGATAACCTTATATTAACCTTATATTAACCTCCTGAGTGCAAAAAGGGCCCACGTTTTAGAACCTTTCTGAGATCTACAGCAAAACCTATAGCTCAAACCCAGATCCTTTTGAACTACTTACACAGAACCTAAATAAAACCTTCACAACCTTAATTTAACGTTAACATAACCTTGGAAGACAACTTTTAAGTTCTAAATTAGTCCTGGATGTAACTCTTCTATAACTTGTAACACATTTGATGGACATTTGTAATGCCTTTCCAATACTCTCGGGTTTTAAAGTGTTTCTGTGTAAGATTTTATAATAATTATAATAAATGGCGCCATTACTTGACACTTTCCAAGACTCAAAATGGCTAACTTGTAAGTGTTGTATTAATAAAAATATAGTAAGTAGTTAGGCTGAAGTCGGGAAATATGAAAAACTTGTGCGACTAGCACTTTATTGTGATACTTTCGGATAATAGTTCTGTATACGTGACGGGCCTTTTGTAAATAATAAATTTGAAGATATTTTAATTAAAAAAAATAGATAATATTTTATGTTTGGTGTAAAGTTATATTAGAAATAAAAGTACTGTCTATGTAAAAAACATATATTTGGATTAGTATAGCAAACGCTGCTGAATTTTCCCCTAATTAATTAAAATGTATATTTTTGCTAAGTATTTTTTTTTTATTTCAGTGAAAAAATATGGCAGCCGTTAGGAAATTACTAAAAAGCATTAAACATATTTTGAGGATGCCTATAAAGCTTTAAAATATTCTTGAATGACTTAAATCATGCCTTTAGCTTATAGCCAGTGCTTAATGATTTTGGTTTTCACCAAGTAGTCCTAATTTGTTTGCCTAGACAACTCTCATCAACCTAAAGGTTTCAGATAGGTTTTTAAAAATACTTATAAGTGATTTCAATATTCCATAACTTTATGGTTGTATCAACGTTAAAAATTTAACCTTAAGCTCTCACTTTAGCATAATGCTAGCTTTTCTAGAACTTTTTCAGGAGTCTACGACAACTATAAGATCCTAGAACTATATGCTCTTGAAATACATGTTAAAATAACGTTAATATAAACTCTTATCAGCAGCTCCAAGGTTGTATTAATAAACAATTAGTTTTAGGACTTAGTAATCATTCTCAAGTACTCAATATGACCAGATAGCAAAGCATTAACCTTTTCACAACCCTTATAAAACCTAATGGCATTTCTTACAACCTAAGCTCGAAAGAAATGTTACTTGGGAGGTACCCTAAGTCCCATTTTTCCTATCTGAACTCTATCTGCATTCCCCGCAGGTCTGCTGGAGCATAAAGCTGTACTCCAGCGAGCCGTGGGCGCTGATAACCGCGCGAGCCATCGTGGGCTTCGGCGTCAGCGGCTCCTATGTCGTCACCCCTCTCTACATCAAGGAGATCAGTGAAGACACGATACGGGGCACCCTGGGCAGCCTCGTGATCCTGTCGCAGAACTTCGGGAACCTGCTGGTGTACATCATGGGGGAGTACCTGAGCTACCACGCGGTGCTGTGGATCTGCCTTGCCGTGCCGCTCGTGCATCTGATGGTGTTTCTGACGATGCCGGACAGTCCGTCGTATTTGCTCAAGTGCGGGAAGGTTGAGGTTAGTAGGTACTTTTTGATTCAATTCCTTTGTGATAAAAAATATTAAGAAAAAATGCAGTTCATCATCATCATCATCATCATCATCATCTCAGCCATAGGACGTCCACTGCTGAACATAGGCCTTCCCCAATGATTTATAGTCAAGTCCGCGGGGAAGTACCTATTGGATGCGGGCCTCCTCCGATCGGACAAAATGCAGTTGAAGAAGTATTTATGACAGTAGGTAAAATACATAGGCAGAATAGAACCTAGAAAGTAGATAGTACCTCCACATAATCTTTCCTTTCCTGGTGCAGTGGTCGAACCACAGTTTGCACGCGAGTTCGTCCACCACAATACCAACTCAGTGAAATAAAACTTTCACAGTGGATGGATTCAGGTGGACCGGGTACGATATTATTATGACCTTATAAATATCGTTTTATTTTCCTTATTCATAGACGAAACTTTACAGTCTTTCCTCTCCTACGCTAAAACTTTGCGGCTATTTAACTAACGGATAGAAGCTACGCATGAATTTAAATATCAAACAGACGAATCTGGTAAAATCTGCATAATAATGTGATTTTATTTATGTAGATTCAAGATTATTATTGCAAGGAGCCTCTGATGTCATTCACCTTTGATAATGACCGCTCAAGGTGGCTCTAAGTTCGACTAGTTTGATAATCAGGCGATTCCTTGAGACAACTTTTATTGATCAAACAAGCGACTTTTCCCTACCTTAAAATACCTACCTACCAGCAGACAGAACTCAAAAATGTAAGTAGGTACATAGGTAGAACAGAATGAGCCTAAAATGTTCTGGGCAAATGTGTTGGCGGAAAATGCTAAATTTCTCTATGATGCGATGAATGAATATTTTGGCCCCTTCAGGAATCGATGCGGTGTCCTTCCAACGAGAAGTCAAGAGGTTTCGTCAACACTCTGTTCTGTTTGTTCACAGAGTTCACACTATTTTTACCTACGAAATTCGGTCACGTGATGCTTCAGTGATACAGCCAAAATTTGGTTTAATTTTAATGAATCAATATTCATTAGGCACCTAAGCTATGTGTGAGTCATAAAATCATAATTTACGATCATTGTGAGATCGCACATTTTTTTTTTGTCTGTAGTAGGCAGTGTATCTACCTACTCAATTAAAGAAAAAATAAATAAGTTGAGGTAAGTATATATACTATATCATAGGCAGCCGGTAGAACAATACAACTGAGTTTTATCATTCTTATATTAAATGCATGCACTACCTATGTAGGTATTTAGTACTTACCATCAAACCTCAGGCCTGATTTTTCATTTAAAATGGCTACATACAAATCTATGGTACCTTCTACGTAACTAAAAAATTTAAAACCGATCCCTAGGAGCCAGGATCAATACCTAGGTAGGTAGGTACTCTTCTTACGAGGAGACCTAAATCTCTTGGATGCTCCTCAAACCAATAAGTGTTCAGCTTTATCACCATTCCTCTTCAACCATCTCTCAAGCATATAGGAATCTGACCCTCACACCCCTGTCCAGGAGACCCATAGCAATCTAACCCCTATGCTCATCTCCAGGAGGCGCGTGATGCCCTGGCGTGGCTGCGCTGCAGGCCTAGTGAACACATAGCAAAGTGATCCTTATTCTCTTCTCCAGGAGGCTCGAGATGCCCTGGCGTGGCTGCGCTGCCGGCAGAGCTCGGACTCCTTGGTGGACGATGAGCTGCAGGGGCTGCTCGAGGAGATGGAGAAGGACAAGAGCGGCCGGTTCAGCGACGCCATCAAGGCTATTGGTAAGTTTTTTTTCTTAGTGGTTATAAAACACTAGAGCTTGAGTAGGGTTTGTCACCGGGAGATTATCTTATCTTATATTCTGATTTCATTTCCGGGCTTAGATATAACATGCTGTACACGTAGGTTTCGGCTTAGTAAGTATACCCTTTTCGCGACATCCTGTATAGCCAGTAACCAGAGTGCGCCAGACATATACTATAAGGGTGAGGCTCCATTGCTGCGGTGCGGTTTTCTACATATTTTTAACTAGCTGTTCCCGCGAGCTTAGCTTCGCCTTAAAAAGTTTCCCTGTGGGAATTCCGCGATCAGTGTCAGCTAACTCCATACCAAATTAAAATCGGTTCAGCCGTTTCGACTTGAAGAAGTAACAAACATGGGCTCACAAACTTTCGCCTTTATAATATTAGTAGGAAGTAGGATGATATGACCCTGAAAATATAATGAAAAGCTTTTGTTACTAGGAAGCCACAAGGGAGTCCTTGTGGCTTCCTAGTAACAAAAGTCAACTTCAGTGAAGGAAAGTAATTTTAAAACACCTAAAAAAATCCAATATAAAAAACAATATTTTGTTGCCCTTAATCCTTTTCCAACCGCGAATAAAATTGATCACAAAAGCAATCAGAAAAGTCAACACAGCCTTCAATGTAAAGTAACGATAGATTACATCCAATATTGTCTCAAACAAATAACTACCTACTTACTCAGTACTTCTTGAAGGTTTCATAAAACAAACATCTGCAATTAAAGGGGGATTGTTCGTGGCTATTTTCATTCAGTATATTTTCTTTTGTTTAGGTATCGACTTAAGAACTTAACAATCGGTAAAAACAGATCCGTTACCTATTAAATAAATACGATACTTACATGATTCATTTATGTAAGTATTGAAAAATACTACAGGCCTACCTAACCTACTACAAAACAGATATTGAAATACACATTTGTATTCTTTTTTCAATGTCGAGTAAAGGGCTGAACTAAAGCGCTTTGCTATAAAAATAATACACTACCGGGTCCGTATCTACACGAGAACACGAGCTAGGGAACCGTTCTATACTTATACCTGCTATTCTAATTCGAACTATTCAATGTATCCTTAGACCATAGAATAACAAGTACAACACAGCTAGTCTCGTTATTCTATGCTTAGGCTTAGACATACCACTATGAACACACCTAGCTACCTATTTACTATGACGGGCCACACATAATCAAATCAACCTTACACTTACACCCATCACACATCACACCCTCTCTCCTCTTTCCACTGTCAGATACCCCTAACCAACCTTACACCTCCATATAATATTACCTTTATTCCAGTATCAGACAAGCCAACCTTACACCTCTATTATTACCTTTATTCCAGTATCAGACAAGCCCACCTTCCGCGCGTTCCGCATAACCCTCACGATAACCCTCGCGCGGGAGCTGTGCGGCTGCCTGGCGGTCCTGCACTTCGCTTCCACGATCTTCGACCAGGCCAGCGGCGGCAGCTTCGTGCTGAGCGCCAACCAGCAGGCGGCCGTGTTGGGCGCCGTGCAGATGCTGGGGAGCTGTACGGCTAGTAGCCTGGTGGAGCGGACTGGGAGGAAGGTGAGGATTGAAATTGCAGCTAGGAAAATATAATGTAACGGTCTTATTCATAAAAAAACCTTAAAGTAGGTTTACTGAGCTCAATAGTTACGGAACACATTAAGCCTCTTTGAGGTTTCGTAAAAATCTCTATTCATAATAGTTCCGTAAACCTTCAATAACTATAGTGATGCTAATAGATTTCACAGACCAAACATTTTGACATTTACCCTATTAAGTTGCCGGTCCGACGAAACCATAAACAAAAATAGCGAAAACTTTCATTCATTTATCAATCTCTATTATAGTGCCACAATCTTATCTGTTCCGGTGGTCAAAATGTGCAACTAACGAGACGTCATTTTCAAACGTCATTTCATACTCTGTGCGTTATTTGAGATGTCAATTTCTGCGAAGAGGCTGACGCTACATTATTTAATTTGTTTGTGATTTTCTGCGTGAAAATAATGCCAAAAGCGCTAAAATGTGATGCAAGAAAAGTAATACTAGATATATTGGCTTTTATGCAGGAAGAATAACGTATTCAGGCGCCTTTAATTCCGTTTGGAAAAATTGGAAGAACGAGTTGCAACGGCTACAGGTTAGTGTTGCCAAATATGACGAATAATTTTACCCATATACTCACATGTAATTTTATTAATATTTTCCCGAGAGACCCGTACCCCAGCAGTGGGGACGGGATGGGTCTTGATGAAAAGTATATAATCTTTATTTTTCTTAGATTACAGGTGTGTGGACATGACATGACACTTTAAATCTTAGGCAGTATACCAAGAAGAATTTCGCGCACCTGCAGCGATTTTAGACGAAATAATGATGATTAACGACATGTTCTCCCAATCTATCAAGGGTTGGCTGGAAGAAATTGCTTTTTGGCAATTAGCTTTTGCACATTGTCTGAATTTCTTTTAATTTTATGCTCTTATTTCTTGTTACTTTAGAAAATGTAAAATAAAGTGTTCATAAATAAATAAATAATAATAAATATTTTTTTTAAGACTGTCTTATCTCGATATTTCCACGACCCACAGATGATATTACCTATACCATTGTAATCTAGATTTAATCTCCTATATCATCAGAGCTTATTTTATTTCTGTTCGCCGTATACAAATTTTCCATACAACAAATGTCGTTTGATATATAATATCCTCTTTCATTTACTATCGACCCAATATTTTGATTTATCTATACTTATAAATGTACCTACCTAATTATAAAATAGGCAATAGCAGAAATGCATTGTCGTTTAAACCACAAATAGGCAAAATTTAATCGATGGCATCACTGGATTCGATCACAGCGAAGCCGTCACCGGAACAGATAAGATTGTGGCACTATATCTATGTTAGCCACGGCGCGGCACTTAAAAAAGTTTACGTTGGCTTAAAGGCGCAGTTGGCCAAGCCAAAACCCACAAAAAAAATAATTAAATTTTTACGTTACCATGGCAACTTATTTTCAGCAAATATTAACTCACAACAAATGTCAAATCGTCAATAAAGCAGAACAGCTGTTGACCGGCCGCCATGTTTTTGTACAAGAGGAGGCTTACGGAAGGTGTATAGTAGGGTCCAGCCAACTTTAGCATATCAAGGTTTTACGAATCAGTTGGAGAGTTCTTTAGCGCTATTGATCGTTTATGAATAAAGTTTTTTTGACATTTGCTTATAGCAGGCCTATAGGTCTCCCGTAACTTTTTATGAATAAGACCGTAATACTCTGTGGCTAGCATGTATGCACGATAACGAGGTGTGTCAGAATCGTGCCCAGTGGAAATCCGTAATCTCTGCCTACCCCTCTGGGAGACAGGCGTGAGCGTGTTACTTACATACATGTATGTAACTATGTATGGGGCTAGGAAATATAATTGGAAAAACTTTTTGGTGTTGGCGAGACTGAACAGTCATAATTTCGCTGGATCCAAGTAATTTATGGGGCATGTTGAACTAACATACCTATTATCTACCTACCTACATATGCTCACTACTGCTGAATGCTGGTCGAACATCTTTCAGATCTATTGGCAGCTTTACTTACAGCTTGTAATTGGGAGTGGTCCGGTAGCTGAATTATCTGACTTTCATTATCATCATCAGCCTATAGCAGTCCACTGCTGGACGTAGGCCTCCCAAAGGACACCACTGGATGCAATATACAACTATCCGCATCCAATCATGGGCAGCCACCTTTCGCAAGTCGTCACCCAACTAGCCGGAGTGCGTTCTACACATTGACAAAAGAATAAAGAGAGGACATGCCATATCAACGAAAAAAATGCGCTTACCTAAACTTTGATGTCAATTAAAATGGCGGCTTTTTTCTTGAAAAATGTAAACAAACTAATTGTTTGACAGCTGAAGTACCTTGTGTTTGGATGTCAATCTTGGTCAATCAACATGGCGACCGATCGCAATGTTGTAATTTTAGGCAAAGACAAAACTACTGTTGTCCTTTTTTACGTACGATAAAACCAATAAGTTAAAAAGAGACGACGATATATTTTTAAGTACCGATTTTTATGCCAAGGCCTCTTTATTCTTTTGTCAATGGTTCTACACTAATTACGTACTATCTGACTTTTACTGTAACCAAAGAACCTTTATGCCTAAACCATTCTTTCATTGGAAGGAGACCCGTGCCCCAGCAGTGGGGACGTAATGGGTCGTGATGAACTGTAACCAAAACTAACCTTCCATTCCGCAGCCGCTACTAGGCGGGACCTGCCTAGTCTCAGGCCTGGCTATGGGCGCGCTGGGCGCGTGGTTCTACCTGAACACGGGCGCGGCGGGCGGCGCGGCGGCCTGGCTGCCCGTGGCCTGCCTCTGTCTCTGCATCTTCTGTGACGCGGGAGGGCTCCAGCCCGTGCCGTTTGTCATCATGACTGAGATCTTTAACTTCCAGGTGGGTTTATTTAATGATTTGATCGCATATTTAAAAGAAAAATTTACCATCTACCTAGTATATAAAATATATATTTGCTCGTTGGCCTGCAAAGCCTGCCTGCCAAGCGTTGGTATTCTTATCTTAAAAACCTATCACCGAAGGCGATAGTGGTTACTGTGACAGCGTGCTGCCGTACCAGCATCTGCATCACTAGAGATTTAACCGCAGTCTAAGGACCTGTTACACAATGTCTGCATAACGGCTACCTGTGGGATGAAACACATACGCTCTAAAAAATCATTACAGAGAGTGACAGCCATTATCCAGAAATTCTGAAACAGGACCTAAATAGTCTTCAAACCCCACTCAAAACCCTCTCCTTTCCAGCTCCGCGGCACAGTGACCTCCATCGTGATCGCGTTCGCCTGCGCGCTCGTGTCCATCGAGCTCCGCTTCTTCCACCCCATCGCGGACGCCATCGGCATGCACTCCGTGTTCTGGGCCTTCGCCTCGGTCTGTCTGGTCAGCACGGTCTACATAGCGCTCTATGTGCCAGAGACCAAGATGAGGAGCCTCGAGGACATCTACGACGAGATCAGCGGGAAGAAGAAGGCGAAGGATTGCGAGAGTGCTGTGACTAGGTTGTAAGTTTTGAGATGTAATAGTTATCGCGATTGCACATACCGAGTAGAGTGGCGTGGCGTATGCTCGGATAGAGTATCCTCGGCCGATCACTCGGTCAATTGCGAGCTGTTCATTGGTCGAGGTTACTGTCTCGCCATTCTACTCGGTAGGTGTAATCAGGGTATAAGGGCAGGTTTTAGGCTTTTACGAAGCCAGCCACCAGCTATGGTGTTTGGAGTTTGGCCATATTTTTTATAAGGCTCTCTAAATTATACTATGGTAGGTACCTTTAGGATCTACAATCTATAGGTATTAAAAAAAAATAATCAAATTAAATATAAATTGTAGCTATAGGTATTTTTGATCTGTATTTCGTATTTAAGAACTATGAATTAATGAGAATAACAATTTATTTATTACATACAGATGGAATTTTATCAGTGAAGATCTCGTCGGCAGGTCAATGCACGACATAGGGAACAACTTTTATTATGCGACCAACCCTGTATACATATTTTTGGTAGGTCCAGTTTTGATTGTGATGAATCAAAAATAATAATTATCCTTATGAAAAGAAATATTGAAGAGATATTTTTGGATGATATTGAATCAAATTCAATGTAAAATAGATATATTTATGTGTGCATGTGATTTAGTGAATGTTTAAATTAAATATTTAAAATAAAATGCTTCAAAAGTTTTTTCGGTATATTGAATGTGTGGGATATCTAGTTATTAAGTACTTTGATAAGAATAATTATATTTCAATAGGTAAGTACATTATTAGGTATCATAATTTCAATACACCTTTGCCTACCACGCAATTGAGTATTTATAATAGGTTTACATATTTATCATTTTAATTCAATGTTATCAGATAACAAAAACCACATAAGTAGGTTACAAAATATGCATTCATAAATGCGGCGTTTATTCTCAGAAATCAAAACGCAATTTTAGCAAGATTTATTTAATAATATATGTTAGTGTTTTATGAATAAGAAATCTCAAATATTTTATTACAAGTACCTAGTATACTGTCACACACAGTGCCATAATTAGGTATATACGGTATTTATGAATTTATAACTGAAGACATTTAATAAATACGTAATTTTAAGTATGTACCTAGGTAGGTTCATTTTGTAAATAAACAAATGATGAAACAATTAATTCTGTCTTTTGTTTAATAACTAAGGGTTTTGGTGGTTCGTACCGTACATCTATTTAGTTCCTCGTATTCGCAATGAAAAGCATAGTGTACTATTTTATCACTTTGGAAAGGCTCAATCGCACTAAATAACGACTACATGACGACCGAATGGCGTAGTGGTTAGTGACCCTGACTGCTATGCCGAAGGTCCCGGGTTCGATTCCCGGCTGGGGCAGATATTTGTACTCGGGTCTTGATATTTATATTTAGTATGTATTTGTGTAGATATATCAACTATCTGACACCCATAACACAGGTTCTGCCTAGCTTGGGGTCGGGTGGCCGTGTGTGAGATGTCCCCACATATTTATTATTATTTATTATATGGTAGCTGAAAGATGGTGTTGTAGGAATATGGTAATAAAAAACAAATGTACAAGCCATGGAATGTTTATTTATAACCGCAATTATATCTCACAATATCATAATAATGTAAGTACCTACATACTAGTCTGCCCTGAAAGACGGTCTTACTTTGATTCTATATACTTAACGTATGAGTTTCAGGAGTAAATTAAAAAAATTACAGTATCCATTATGGAAAATATAGATGGCTGGTAGAAAGGGAAAGTATTAAATATTTGTTAGATTATTATATATATTTTTATAAATATATTTCTATAATTAGCTACTATTCAATATTGGTGATGATAAACATTTATCCTCCAAACCGTTCGTTGAAATCACAACCTCACTAACTGCAAACCGTTTATATGTATAGTTAAACAGATTCTTTAATATACATTTCAATAAGGTAGATTTTAGAATGAGTGCAATGGATCATAGGCGCCTTAAAAGGCCTATGTCCAGCATTGGACGATTGAAAACCGATGACTCAAATTACATAGTTCAAAGTAAGACCACCTTTCTCACAATCAAACCTTACTTTATACACAGATACAAAAAAACTCTCAGAATCTTTAGGTTATACATACACTTAATTGAACATACTTTAGGTAAAATATATAGTCAAATATACAGGGTGTTAACTAGAATGCGTTTGAGCGGGAAATGGGGGTTAGTATTAGTCTAACCAAGCACGTTTCTAAGAAAAAAAACATCAGAATCTCGAATATTTATGTTTAAAGTCTAAAGTAAAGTGGAAAGTTTTACCTTAATCAAAAACATGGTCACCCTACACATAACCAATGAGACATTCGATTGCAAAAGAACACACACTGTAAATTTGTTATCAACTTCACTTTTCATAATTTATTTGATGTAACTATGATTGTAATTAATTACACAGTAGGTAATAACAATTATTAAATAAAATTGAAATTATTCATGGTGATTAATGACATACTAATCAACAATTAAACAGCTGATTGTCATAAAGTTTGATAGATCGTACAGAATATAATTCATGACTTTCTAGGAGCTCAGAACAATAATTAAACCTTTTTACTCAGAATAAGGTAAGCGTTTAGTATTCACCCTTGATACTCACCACATTTTATTTTTCTTTTATTACCTAAAGATGCGTACAGACCGGCCCAACGAACGCCCACCGATGGACATTTATCATACATAATACAGGGGCAGATTGAGCAACGAAGGTCAACAAAACCCGTTCGATGGCGTTTGTTTGGCCGGTCTGTATGCAGCTAAAGATAAAAGACCACAATGCATAACAGGATGATAACAGGGTCTACTTCAATGACGAATTGGTTTACTTACACTCGCTCATCTCGATTTGTGTTGTGTACTTACGAATAGTACGGAAATCCTCATAATAAGTATGGCCTCACTTTAAATACCAGTAGAATAATAACAATCTTGCGTATCATAACCCTCGAGTATTTATGATAGTCATTACCTTCTCTGTGGATCTAGTCTGTCAGTCAGTCATTGTTGTTTACTTGTTTACAATCATTTTTTACAATTATTACCTAAAAGGGAAAAGGTACCTACAATTCTATCTTTTGATTACCAAGCCTTGTTCCTCATTTCGTTTTATGTTGTGCTGTGCTGTGAATACGTGTGACCTCTGTTATGAAGCATAAAATGAAAATGTTCTGTATTCATAAAAGATAATTGTGTATCAATAAAGTGATACTTATGGAGTAAAATGAAATGTCTACAATGGATTGGGTACTTTGAGTACCCAAAATCTCGGTAGGTACCTTGACGATGTGGCTCCACGAGTGTGGTGCAGATGCACGCATACTTTTTTATTGACCTTGGCTTTGAATTGTTTGGCCTTGATCTTGGCTTTCAAGTTCATGGTCATTCTGTCAAACGTACCTAAATCTGAATAGGGTGACTATGAAATTTTAAAATGTACTAAATAAAACTGTTTTATGTTGGTCAGCTGAAAGCAAATAAAATACGTTTTTTAATGTCTTATCGTGTTCAGTATCATCAGCTGTATCTACCATTTCCCGCTCCAACGCAATTAAGTTAACACCCTGTATAATGCATTCTACACGTATACAACACGAATAAAAAATCGAGGTTCATATAAAAACGACGATTACGAAGAAGTGCTCAGAATTTTGTGCTTTATTCCTATCATATAAATTTATATCTATATACTAGTATGGTAATAGTAGGTATTACTTATTTATATATTTTACGGTTAATTAGACATACAATCTACTCTTTTCTACCACATTATAAAATGATTTATTTGAAACGGTACAAAAGATTATCATGTGCTTAATATTATAATAGGTATCTAATATAGTAATTAATAACACTGTATGTTTCACAAGCTATTTTACAAATTTCATTTAGTTAGGTTTTTAGTTGTCATATTTTATACTGTATAGGTATTTTGAAATTTAATATTTATTTAGAATATTGGATTTACTAAAAGGTATACTTTTTAATCAGTGTTATCTTTATGTATGTACTAAAACACCTGCATAATAATAGTTTAATAATTTTGGTTTATTAAAATTTTTAATCATATTTAGCTGAACGAATTATATACTTAATAAAATCTTAACTATAAAGGCAAGAAGCAAAAAAAATATTGCACTTATCGTAAAACATATAATACTAATAGTTCAAATAACAGATTAAAATCATTATAGCCATTGCAAACGAGTTGAATGCCTTTTTTAACCCAGAATCACAGAAGTTTTTTTATTCGCATAATAAATTATTAATTATGATCAAAAGGGGCAAATAATTTCAAAGAAATGTATAATTATTAAATTTAAAGTAAAATATGCGATTGATGGTTGGTAAGAATTAAATAAATGCCATATATGATACTGATACCTGAAATTTATATTTGAACACTTAAGTATAATACTTTTTATGTAAAGTAAAAGTGTAAGTACACTTGCTATAAGTACTTACATATTTTGCGTTTCACTATTCGCACAGTGAGAATAACTGCCAGTAGGCACCCATTGGGTATGCTATTATCATTAAATCTTACAGAACGAACGATATCATACGAGGGCGGGTCAATAAGTCCGTGACTTTTATTATTTCCCGCCACTTAACTGAAAGAACAACATTGCTCCTGTCAACAGGCAACTGTCAGTTGACACATGTCAAAATTTGGACAAGTTACGTCACTTGGTTTGTGTTTTACACCCGTTCTCAGCAACTATCGCGTGACTTAAAAACATAATGGAAAAAACTGAATTTCGTGTGCACACTAAGCATGATTTTTTTTTGCGGAAAAAAACCATCACTGAAACCAAGGCTAAGCGTGATAAAGATTATGGGGACTCTGCACCATCAATATCTATGGTAAAAAGTGGTTTACTGAATTCCGTTGTGGCCGTACAAGTACGGAAGATGCCGGACGTTCATGGCACCCAGTTGAGGTCTCTACATCTGAAATGATTGAAAAAATTCACGACATGGTGTTGGCCGATCGGAGATTGAAAGTGAGAGGGATAGTGGAAGCCACAGGGATATCACGTGGCTCAGTGATTTCAATTTTGAATGATCACTTGTGTATGAAAAAGCTTTCCGCAAGATGGGTGCCGCGTTTGCTCACAAACGCAATCGAATGACAAAACTTCGCAGGTGTGTTTGGCGTTGTTCAACCGAAATTCGGACGAGTTTTTGCGCCGTTTTGTAACCGTGGACGAAACGTGGATCCACCACAACACACCAGAGACCAAACAGCAGTCTAAACAGTGGGTTTCTCGGGGTGAATCGGCGCGGCGCCAAAGAAGGCCAAGGTGGGTATTTTGATGACCTCGAGAAATCTTATTTTTTGGAAGGGATAAAAAAATTGCTGAAACTTTGGACAAAGTGTATAGAGCTCAAAGGAGACTACGTTGAATAATAAAAAATAAAATTATCCAAAAACCAGTATTTTCTTCAAAAAGTCACGGACTTATTGACTCGCCCTCGTATACATGGAAATAAGAAATGAAACTCTATCAGCAATTTTATGACTATGATACTAATACTAACCTATATTCGTAACGAAATAATAATGATACTAAACAAAGATAAAACTAGCAAATGTTTTGGTTTAAATAAATTTGGCCATTTCCACACATGAGTGGTTTCTTTAGTCGAATCAGTCTTAACAAGTGATCTGAGGGCCGAGTGTAGGTTTTTCTTAAGCGATCGAGTAGTAAAAATCGACTCTAGTACGGTCGGTGACGACTCTACCGCGCCATAAAAAAATGCGTTTACTCGCCACTACTCAAACGGAGTAAAACTTGCACTCCCCATGCTGAGCAAAATAAAACTTAAAAAAATCGATACGAGAGCCGTCGAGGGACATTTACTTAACTAATTATGTGCCTACTCCGCCTAGTAATTTCTTAAAAAAACATACATTTTGACGAAATGAGAACCTTCTCCATTTTTGAAGTCGGTTAAAAATATTGGCATAGGTTTATGAAGCAGCAACAATAGGTTTTATGATATAATTAAAACTAGATTTTATTCTTTGATTAAATAGCATGGCCACAAACAAGATTGTCCATTTAGCGGGAAAACAAGAATAATATGAATAAAAACAAACTAAAAAACAGGAAGTCAATTGACATTTTTGTACATTTGGAAGGGAATTGACGAATGGAAGACAGAAACGGAACATACGGAAAATGTAGATAGACAGGATGTTTGAAAGTTTGAAATATATTATATTAAGTGGGTATCAAGTAAGATACATAAGTAATACAAGTAAACATATTTAAAATATCTATCTACACTACATGGACAAGCTAAGGGACTAGACACATTAAGCAAAAACCGACGAGATATTCTTACACATAATAAATATACCTAAACAGTTGAATATAACCTATAGGCATAATGGATGTTTGTTTATGATATGATTTCTTGCAATAATCAATATTTACCACCAACTGAAATCGACATGGTATAAAGTTGCATTACTTGTTATGTTTGACCTTTAAAATTACATAATTTAAGGACTAAAATATACATACTTTTTACACATCTCACGTAGTTCATTTACTTAAAGTTTTTTTTATTATGATATTCAGTATAACTTTATAAGTATGCTTACAATTGCTTTCGGTTTAATAAAGTAATTTTAAAAATCACATTTTATATTTAACTCTTGTTA
This sequence comes from Plutella xylostella, assembly GCF_932276165.1. Taxonomy (NCBI): domain Eukaryota; kingdom Metazoa; phylum Arthropoda; class Insecta; order Lepidoptera; family Plutellidae; genus Plutella; species Plutella xylostella. The sequence goes on along the minus strand of NC_064000.1, from coordinate 4,884,504 downwards.
AAAGCTAATAATTAACACATGTAAGTATCGACACGTTTTCACTTTATGGAGATTCTGCAAGACCAAATAATGTTCACTTGATGTAAACTTGACTTAAAATAAACTGGATGTGATATTCCTTGATTTAATATGAAGCAGAGTCTGTATAACGCAGAAAGGAACTTTTAGCAAAGTCTTTTTTAACAACTTACTGATTTAAGAAATTTGTTATTGTTGTGATAACAGAAAAGACGGAAGCCAAGTCAAGCTATTTAAACGTAATACTTTTATTAGTAGCAAAAGTATACAGGATGTTGCAAAAAGTGTATAGTAAGCCCTACGAATAACGAAAGGGAAGTCACTCAAGTGGACATTCTAATCATTTCTTTTCATATGTTGTAAGACTTTAAACAATTCACAAAAAATGACCCGTTCTGGCTTACTATACCACTCTTGCACAACCTTGTATATAATTTAAATTTAAATTCTATATATTCGTAAAGATCTTCATGTATATCCTCATTAATCCACAAAAATGTTGCTGCAGTTTCTACTTTGTTCTAAAAGCAATACCCTCAAAGTATAAACCCTGTTTCAACTTTTTTTAAAGATGTTTTATAGCCATACAAAAATCTACTTCTGTTTGAATTGGTACAAATTTAATTACATTGCGTCGAGTTATTTACTTACTTTTGACTTACTTATAGACTTAGGATACTTCAATGATATAATGTGGCTGACTTATAGAGTACTTTGGAAAGAACTTGTGAAATGAATGACCCATTAAAATTAATTGTTTAAGTCTAGCTAGACTAAAACTAGACTATTTTTGTATTTTGAAACATACGTTAGTTACGAGAAAAGTAACTTCAGACTTAGTTCGGGAAATATACGCCACCGCCGCGGAAACATATTTCGCCGATTTTATTTCTCTATCTACCTACCATAGATTAATTAGGTATCATAAATAACATAGATCTGCTATAATTTTCTAGGAACCGAATAAACATTATTAATATGAGTTTTATGGATGGGCTACTGTGGATACAAGCATAGCTAATATTCCTTAGGATAGTCTGGCTATCCTTCGTCAGTACCTATGTATGAGATTACTCATAATAATCATTAATCTACTTCGCGGTGGAGATGTAAATGAGAAACAAATGGCGGAAATGATTGTTTTTCATAAAGTGACACAACTTTAGTAAGGGGCCGTCCATTAATCACGTGAGGCTCAAAAGGGGGGGGAGGGGGTACGGAAAACCTCACGAAACATCACGAGGGGGGAGGGGGGGGTCTCGTTAGACATCACGTGTATTAATTTTTGTCAAAAAGCGCTAGGTATTTCTGAACCGAAATTTTGAACGGCGCAATTTTAACGATTTGTAGTATGGCTTATATGTTTTCTAGACAAAAATAGCCTTTAGATAGACTTCTAAAAAAATACACGTGATCCAGGCAGGGGGAGGGGGGGTAGTCCTAAACCTCACCAAATATCACCAGGGGGGAGGGGGGGGTCAAAAAATGAGGAAAACTACCTCACGTGATTAATGGACGGCCCCTAAGTAAATTAGATGAATCTCAACTATGCTAAGTTTTAGAAACGTGACTCTAGTACCTCTGGAAAGGTGATCTGATCTGATGCTAAAACATCTTAACATTCAAACATTTGAATTGTAATGACGCAGCCTTAAAACGGTACATTTAGAAACTCTACATTTTACAAACAAGGTTTTATCTCAGCTATCCTAAGTCGTAGAAACATGATTATTGTACCTTTGGAAAGGTACAAATGTGTTCTGTCCGTGGCACTAGTGTTTGCCACATCTCAACATTAAGATACTAACAACAATTAGACCAAACCAGATACATGAAATTTTCGAATTAAGTAATTTTACAAACACGGGTTTATCTCAGCTATCCTAAGTCGTAGAAACGTGATTCTTGTACCTTTAGAAAGGTGGAAACATGGTTTTGTGTAGGGCTAGGGTTGCCACATCTCAACGTTGAGACACAAACAACATTTACACCAAAGATGAAACATTAAATTTACGAATTTACTAATTTTACAAACACGGGTTTATCTCAGCTATCCTAAGTCGTAGAAACGTGATTCTTGTACCTGTAGAAAGGTCTGTCCGTGGGGCTAGTGTTGCAACATCTCGGCGGCGAGGTAGATGAGCAGCAGCAGCGCGGCGGAGCGCAGCGCGGCCAGCAGCGGGCGGCGCCAGCGCGCTCACTAGGGCCGCGCGAAGTACGCGCCGCGCGACGGCAGGGGAGGGGGCGTGTCCTGGAAACGTGAAGCTAGTTATTATTCTGTGGTATTAGTATAGGTTTCCATATAATGAAAATAAAAAAATCACCTGTCTCACTTCTCGAATGGAGTAAGTCTGCGGGTACGAAACATGCGACGGGGGGGGCGACGGCGAGGCGGGGCGGTGCAGCGCTCAATCGTACCGCTCCGCCCGTCGCAAATTTCGTACGCGAAGTCTAAAAACTCTCACTTAATGCTCTGTGAAAATTCGCGTTCTGATAATTGATAAATTCTACTGCTTAGTAGTCAAAAATAAGACATGAGCCAAAAAAAAACATCAAACTTAATTAAGAACTGATCTCAGCACTGAGTGTAGAATATAGATCAAGTCACATTAGATTTAAATTGATGATTTATTTTAAACAAATCTACTCTTTAGTGAAACGGTGCTGAAATTGTTCTACAAATCATAAAAAAATAACTGAAAACAAACCTTAAATAACCTCAAGCAAAATGTGCAAAAACTTAAGATTGCATCTTAACTCTAGGTGCCATGCTCTGAAAATAAACAAAAAAAAACTAAATTCAAACAAATTAAATGTGTAACACGCAAAACCATTACTTAACTAAAGAAAATAAGATTTTAAAATCAACACAAAATTTCAATAACTTTCCTATCATTTTCTGAATTCTTGTAAACTCCATTAATTTAGAGAAGCATTAATATGTGATGTGAACGTAACACCAAACAATTTGTGCTGTACAAATAGAAGGATTTCTGTCAGCATAATCAAAAAAATAAATGAGCTGTCAGAAAATCTCAATTCAGGGAACACAGTTTTATGCCTATAGTTTCACCATAGTCTGTTTAATCATTAACACCGCTGTTACATTGTAATTTCATTAATTATACGTCATCTCCATATTAAATTCTTGACAGATGTGTCAAAAATCAACCACTAATCCCTTGTTATGATCTAACAGAGTATGATGAAACTGGGGCTTAAAATTGTTTAGTTGACAGATTAGCCCAAAGCCATTTTGTCCAAACATGGCGACCAACTTACTTGTACATTGTTATCGTGGATGTAGTGGCGCGGCGGCTGCGGGCGCGGCATGGGCTCGTCGCTATCGTCGTCCTCCTCGAAATCTATAGACAACAACATTTCACTTTTTAATTTCTCCCACACTCTATGGTCATCACTGTCACATGCTCGACAGTTGGAACGGAAACGGGCAAAACTTGGCGGGTCGTCAGTAGCCAATCAGAAAGTTGAATTGAGGGAATGGCTACTGAACCGACCAATCACAAGAGTTTTATCCTGCTGGTGGCGCCATCTGCGACTTTGCGTTTTCTTCCCCTTTCGTTGGCTTGCATCATGAAGAGAGTGGTGTAATTAAACTGACGAGATAAAACGTAGAAGTAGTTATATTTGGAAACAATCAATCACACATAGATATTGTAAATATTCACAGGGAAATTATAAAAGAAGAGGTGAAAATAACAGGGCCATAGAAATTTTATACATGCCTACGATTGTACCGAGAAAATATAGGTGATTCAAAGATAAGTAAAGTGTGAACACACAAGGGCCATCTAAGGAATATATTCTTGGTATTCAGGGATATAAAACTTGGAAATATACTCAGTACTCAGATAATTAGGTTTAAAAGGTCACACGGACTATACCTACTAACGAACAAACCACAGATATAAGTACAGATCATTATACAAAAAGGATAAGATTACCTAATCTTGTAGGTACGTATATATTTTGATAAATTAAAATTAGACAAATCCTTTCTTCATGATGCAAGTAACCGCTAGCACTCGATCACTCAGAGAAAATATATTAGAAAACCATGCAGAAACATGCAATGAAATCCGAATGAAAATGATAGCATCTTGCGATACTTACGAGAAATCCCGGGCATATTTCGGTTCTGTACAAGCAAGCAAACAATGTGTATAATCATTGTTATCTATTTATCTCCATGGTTTTGTAGTTTGTTTTAAAATGTATAGGTAAGTACCTATCTACGTTATTTACATATTGGTTCTAGGTATGGGTAAGGGATTAATTTTGCTTATTTAAAAATAATTATTACATATTCATTCAATCTTATTAAGCTATACTTTACCCCCAGATCACATGTTTACACTGTCATTACAAGTTGCTTCTGAACAATCACTCGATCCGTGCGTACTTAGTAAAATATGCGTCTTATGAAAACTGTCAAATACATATATTTTATAGGTCATTTCTTCGTGAAAGCTAACTATACTTATCAGGCATAAGCACCTGCCATTCAAACGTCATGCTATATTTTACAAAGTATAGCAAAATCAATCCCTGACATAGGTCATGTTTTAGTAACATACGTATACGTCCCTCAATAGATTATACCTCGTCTGTTTTCTAATCTCAGATACTAAATTGTCAGATTCTGAACGGTTCATCAACAGTCGAATGTCCCGCGATTAAGTGACGTATGAATGGTTAAGAATCGTTCTATTTAGTATCTCAGATTAAAAAACAACATTATCTTACCTCTATGCTTCCTCGCTCCCGCGGCGCCCTTAACTGTATCCTCAGTGTCCGACCCTTCTGCAAAACATTTACTCAAGTAAAACAGCTAGAATTAAATTAAAAAATATTGAGTAATTAAAAAAATCGTCATCACTCCAATATTTAAAAATTGCAGGTGCCATAGGTTTGTCATATTTAGGACTGTTAAAGAAACATTTAGTTTTAGTAAGAATGTATTTCATTTATGTACCGATTTCTATTTTTCATTATGCAAAAATGTACAATGTACAGGCATAAATATTTAAACAACACAGTTTTACATTTATATGAATTTTCAGTAGTAAATATGTTTCTTTAACAACTCAAAAACAAGACAACATTATTCAAGGCAGTGCTAGATGACATGAGCCGTGCTTATAAAAAACACTCGAATAAAAAAAACACCATCAGCACAAATTATTTTAAATTTATAGTTATTGGGGGCAATTTAATTCATGAAATATTTACAGTACAATCATGCACCATTTGTTAAGAATCATGCCAAAATTATCTTTAGAAAGATTCGTGTAAATTCGATTGTCATGCAAAAGTTATGTTTAACTTTATTTCTATATAAAGAGACAAAAGAATTGTAATTTTCGATAAAATTATAATCAATTATGTAAGTTGTGTGAGTGTAAATTTATTAACATGTTATCAACATTAAGCCCCTGTTCCACAATGTCTGGTTAGTCGCTACCTGTCGGATAAAACACATGCTGTCACTGTCTAAAAAATAATAACAGAAAGTGACAGCATGTATTTTATCCGTCAGGTAGCCACTAACCAGACATTGTGGAACAGACCCTAAATGTGTCAAAAGTGTCTCATTCAATTTACCTAATTCATTTAATGAACAACTGTTTTAGTGACAACATTGCAAATAATGGCCTTGTAATCTAAGTATGGTGTTTAATTTGAGTAGTTTTACTCTTATATTTACTATTAATATTTACAGGTGCCTGATACACCCCAACTCACCTAAAATTTTATCAAAATTCCTTTAGTCTTTCCCCCATATTTTTTACACGATTAATATTAATAGAAGTTTGTGCAGCTAACTCGTGTATTATATTCAGTAAAAATTGTAGGGAGTCTTTCAGTAATTATTTAGTAGGGAGGATTAGTAGTTATGAATGTGTGTTGTGTTTACCGGAGTTGAGTTCCCGGACGAGCGTGGACATGGCGTTGGTGACGGAGTCCGCCGCGAACATCAGGTCTGTGCGCATGCCGCGGTTGTCTATGCCCACTGCGGAAACAAAGAGGTTTTCAAATGTAGTAGGTCTAGTAAAGGCTGTTTCTTAAGTAGCCCAAAGTATACACGATGATGCAAATGTAGTATAGTAAGCCCAAATGGGGTGACTAATGGGGCCATTACACTTTATGACGACGAACCCCCGTTTTTTTAATAGCCTACTTATTTTCCCACTTCTGGGCAAGGACCCAAGGCCCAAACCCCCGATGATCGAAACTAAAGAGGATTTTACAAGTAAATTATGTATTTGCGCAAATTTTAAGTAAGTATGTTGAAACACTTGAAACTTACTTGTCGTCGGTCTTTGGTTCGGGTGATAGTTCCGGCCATCACCCATGCCTTCCATACCTAAAGATAAAACGAATAAAAGCATTAATGGAAGAGGTATTATAAACGAAAAACAGTTACAGAGTATCTTGGGGCCTTTAGCTCAAACAGGATGCGTCGACGAAAACATGTTTTAGTTTTGTTTGTGGTCAATTCACCAATGTTCTTAGCGGAGTATCATAAGGTTCAGCTGTTGACAATTTTATATTTACTAGGTAAAGTATAGCGGAGTATCATAAGGTTCAGCTGTTGACAATTTTATATTTACAAGGTAAAGTGAAGCGGAGTATCATAAGGTTCATCTATTTATAGTTTTCTATTAACTAATTAAAGCAAGTACAAGCCTCACCCAAGCTATGCGTCATGGCGTTCTCCATGCGCTCCCGCTCGCCGAGCGACGGCGTCTGCGGCGCGCTGCGCACCATGCCGCGCTGGTTCGCCTCTCTGGAAACAATTACATAGTTATTATAATAGGTTACTACATACTAACATTACCTAATAGCTTTTCTGGTGAGCCTAGCATCGCCTTGAAAATAGGTTTCCCGTGTTATAAATATAATATGGAGGACCATGAGAAATCCCAAGGTCGTCCGGCGGTATTGAAACAACGGTGTCCCAGTTATGAATGAATAATATATTTGATTGACACAGCTAATATACATACGGTAGAAACCTGACTATTCCAAGTATGAATTACACCCTCTGTAGAGGTTTACAGTGCGACAAACTTATTTGTTCCGGTGAGAGCGAACTAAATTGGTCCATATCTCATTACTTACTAATGAATTGTATATTGTAAAAGATTAGATGGGTTTATTAACAGCGCAAGAGCGAATTAACAATAAGAGCAAATTATAGTTATAGAATTAAGAAATATTATACATTTATGTGAGCTGTCACCGGAACAGATAAGTTTGTGGCACACTATAGCCCTATATATGCCATAGATATGTCACTAAATACCTAACACAGACAATAGATATCAATACCAATTAGTTACATGTAAACCTAATAGAGGTCGTTGCCAGCGCCTCTGATAGCGATTGAACATATATGTTTCTGGTAAAATATAAAGACTTTGCGCTTGCTTGATTGCGCTCGTTTTGCCAACGCATTTGGTATTGTTAACTAACCTCTTCCAGACTACCGCACCGGTTAACTGTCTATTTTTTTTTTGCCCGAATCGAACTAGAGACCTATGGGGCATGATACAGTAATCACTGTATCAACATGCGTTCGGCGCACCGTATCATCGACTAAAGCAGATCAGACTAGCTAGCCAATATTTTCAACACGGTGACAAACACTACCTTGTATTTGTCACTGATACGATAACGAAAATACAGGCTACTGGTGATGGTGAAGGTATCATTATTATTGTCCTACCGTTCAGGCGGCGCGGAGGGCTGCTGCGGCGCGCCCGGCAGCGGCGGGCTCTTGGTGGAGCGCGGCGACGAGTTGGGAGTGGACCGCGGGGATGATTGCTGCGTCTGGTGATAATAATCATCATTTATTTAATGACCATTTTATGGAAAGTGAAAAGAAAGCGTCTAAATCAATCGTCGGTTCTTTACCAGATTGCAGTAAGTTAAACATCGGTGAAGTGATTCATAATAATATTTATATCCCGAGCGGTACGCAAACATTACGTACCTAACCCATTCACTGGTAGGCAAAAACTACGGGTTTTCCATGGTATTTATCTATCCTAAACGGGTAGGCATAGAATACTCCCAGACGGGTAGGCAGCACCAGCAGTCCGCCCACCTTGAGCGTGAGGCGGGCTGCTTGAGGAGTCACCTCGTGTCCGCTGTACCTTGAGCATGGTCATGAGCGACTCGAGCTGGTGCATGAGGTGCTTGCGCGACTCCTGCAGCGCGCACAGCTGCGTCTCCAGCTCGCCCTTGCGCTGCCGCAGCAGGCGCAGCTCCGACACCAGCGGCGGGGCGGAAGCCGGCTGCCCGGAAGAAGCTTCTGCCTCTTGTTGGCGGCTGTAAAAGGGATTTTGGGTTAGTGGCAACCGTTAAAATTGTGTGGGACAAAAGTTTCGAATAAAATATAAAAAGCAACCGGTACTTATTTACCGACAAGTAGTCGGAAGTGTATTGTGGTACGATAAAATGATAGTTTACACTCGCAAGAAGTTTCCAAGACAAATCAGTGATTACCATTGTCATATTTTAGCAAAAGTCGGAGAGGGTAGGTTTTAATCAAATAGGGTACCCCTCTTGTTCCCTGGTTCTTGTCAGCCAGGAGCCTATATAGTGAACTCATCCACGTTTTCAGTAATTTATTATACAGGGTTTTACAAAATGAGTGTTTAGAATGACTTGCTGAGTCACCCCCTTTTTGCAACACCTGTATGTGTGCGTACTGACCGGAGCCTGGCGATCTCCCTCATGATCTCCCTGTTCTTGGCCTCCAGCTGCGTGATGACCACCTCCGAGCGACCCTGAGACCATAGCACTAGGGTCTATAATGCAGTACTGACCGGAGCCTGGCGATCTCCCTCATGATCTCCCTGTTCTTGGCCTCCAGCTGCGTGATGAGCTCGCGCTGCTGCCGCGCGCAGTCCACCTCCGAGCCCTCGGACGAGGAGCGACCCTGAGACCAGAGGATTAGGGGTTATTATCGCAAGTGTGTGTAGTGTAGATATCCTACTCATAATATAAACGGGAAAGTTTTTAAATGTAGATCGATGAATGAATGTTTGTTAAGTAATCATACAAGGGAAAATGGGTGGTTATTTTTTTAAATATGCATTTACTTAGCTGCCCTGGATTAAAAGATATACCATATTAACAGGTATACTAGGTACTTACCAACTCTGGCGTTAATGAGGCCGATCTGCCAGCTCGAGGCTGTAAGAGACAAATATTAAATCAAATCAAATTCGCCTTTACAAAAACAACAAACCTTACAAGGTCTACTAGGCCCATAAAAGAAGCCCATAAAACTGTTTTTTTTTTTCATATTATATACAGGGTGTTGCAAAAAGTATACTAAGCTTAGATATAACATGCTGCACATGTAGCTTTCGGCTTAGTATACCCTTCTTGCAACACCCTGTATAAATTACCAGCTGAAATCTATCAATAATTCACATAACGCACCATAGTCCTGTTCTCCTGCGCAAGCCGAGCCGCGTATCTCGCAATGAGGCGGTGCTCGTCGTCCACGCCGCGGGACAGGTGGTCCACTATACCTGCGGGTGTAATTATTATTATTGAAGTAAGGCCAACCAGACGGGATAAAGAACGTAAACAATTTAACAAAACTTTAGGTAAGTATTATTATTATCTATATGTCTATATGTCATTCAGAAGTGAAACCACAAATTAAATAAAATTATTTTGCAAGTAACACGAGTTCACAGAAAAAATATAGGACATTAAAAGCCAATCAACCGTTAAAGATGCTGGTGGGTACAAATTCCGTCCCTATTAGTACTTACACCTGAACTGATAAACCTGACCCCCTCAGAAGCATTGTTAGTATGAGAGGGGGGTCAAGGTTCTTTGCACCTGACCATACCAATAAGTTTTTTAGAAATTGTACCATCACTTTTGCGGTGGAGGAAAGCATAGTGAGAAAACTTACAAATCTATATTGTGTGAATCCACTAACCCCCAGTGGACCAGCGTGGTGGGAAATGGACCATTTCCCACCACAAATGGTCCAAGCTCGGAGATATGCTCAAAGGTTTCATTCGAGGGAGTCAAGTGGAGGCAATTACACGCCCACAAATAAAATAATAGAATTTATTTTTACAGGTAGCTTTTTACAGGTAGCACCAAAATTTGAACTCTTTGCCGCCGAGTTGAGGTCGACATACAATTAAATATTTTACATGATTATTATCTTTTCTGCCATGTAAGCAGTTAAACCATACTCACTGCGATGCGTGGAGCGCGAAGACCGCGAGTCCAGTGATCCCGTGTTGACGTACCCCGGAGCATACTCCGGGAAACCATTGTGCGCCGGCACCGGCGACGGCGGCCTGTGGAGGGAATGCACTGTCAGTTTTGGCACATAGGTTCTATCTACAATATAGAGTAGAATACTACTTTATTGACTAAACAGAATACAAATAACAATTCATCATCAGCCTATGTCAACCCACTGCATCACTGCATGTCAGCGACGCTGACCATCGGACGAACACTATTTCCAGCCTAATGTACTATTCTTGTGCATCGCGACAGTCGTAGGCCGCGCGCTACGTGCCAAGTTTCATTATTGTAGCTTGAGCCGTTTAGGGTGTGCGTTGATGCCCAGTCACTTTCTTCTTATATAATATCATCATCATGGCCTTGTACGTCTATGACAGACGATTTAGTTAATGTCTGGAACACGATTTTTCGTGACTATATAAGCCGATACGGGAGCGATAAGAGGATAATATACAGAAGATATAATTACACAATATGGCTGAGGTCAAGAGTCCGCTCGGGCTGCTCGGGGTAGCGCGGCAGGGCGGCCCGGGCTCGCTCCGGCACGCAGCGGAACGACGCGCGAAGAGTGGCTCCGAGCTGCTTCGACGGGGATTTCTGGAAACAATACAATACAATTATTGAGTATTGTAAAAATGGATGAGTACAAAATATATTGCTAACTGCGCTCTGGTAACTGGCAGTCACATCCGCATCCAGTGGCGGCCATTAAAACGTATATAGATTAGTATTCCAGTAGTGCTAGGCGGTTGGCTGACCAGGTGGCATAGCATCTTTATAGAAGTAAATAATAACGTTTATTCGACGTTCCACCACTCACATGTTCGTGTCGATGCACGATATAGTGACGTTTATCTACGTTATAACGGCGCTGGACTGGCACGGTTGTAGTTGGTACCGGAGCTGGATATACACTGTGTCAGTAGGTACTCACATAGGTGGAGTACTCCTTGAGCTCGTGCTCTATGGTGTGCGTGTGCGACACCCGGCCGCGCCAGAAGCAGTCCTGGCAGAGCGTGTAGTTGGTACCGGAGCTGGCTATACACTGTGTCAGTAGGTACTCACATAGGTGGAGTACTCCTTGAGCTCGTGCTCTATGGTGTGCGTGTGCGACACCCGGCCGCGCCAGAAGCAGTCCTGGCAGAGCGTGTAGTTGGCGCAGCGGGTGCAGCGGTAGCGGAACCCGCAGAGTGGCTGGCGCCGACAGGCCGTGCAAGCGCAGGGGTGGACCACTGTGGGAAAAGAGGTAGGTACTGTCAAGTTCAATAATAGTTATAAACCTACCTCAAAATATGTTTATATTATTTCTTCCATCCAAAGGTTGTCTGGTAGAGATTGCTTTAAGCAATAAGGCCGACTTTTTGTACTGTTTTTTTTTTAGTTTATAAGTTTTTTTTTATTATTTCCTTTGGTGCAAATAGAGATCTTGTCAAACTCATAACCTATTCATTAACTCAAACATTGGCGGTTTGTTTGTTTGATTAGGTAAAAAACTGCATAGCTACGAAATTGCTGGCTTAGTTTTGATTCTTCTAATATTATAAACGGGAAAGTTGGTACGTATTGATGATAATTATGTTTCACTCTCTCTTTAACTGGCCCTGTAGCACAGGGCGCTGTTAAGACGTGACAAAAGTTCTCCGTCGCGCTCACTCTTGAGGCTGCGCGATGTGAGTGAGCGCGATGCAAAACTTTTGTCACGTCATAAATGCGTCCCGTGCTAGCCCGTCAGGAAGTGCTATAGTAAACTGACCGTTCTCGACGCTAGCCAGGCGGTGCAGCAGCGGCAGCCACACCAGCGAGGGCGGGCCCGGCTCCGACATCAGCGTGTCTAGGAAGTCGTTCACCGTGATCTTTGTGTTCTGTGAATAGAAAAAATATAGGTTTACATCAACATCATCATCATCAGCCTATAGTAAGCCTCTCCGAAAGCACGCTACTGGATGCGATCTATAACTTTCCGCATCAAATTGAAAAAATAAGTGGGCTCTAGAAAAAAAAAGTTACGACGGTACGAGCAGTGCGTTAGAGTATTTCAACAATCAACATAATTAATTTTGATAAATATTTCTATAAAATCATATTTTGACAACGCGGTCAGCCAGCATTTCGGTCATCTTTCATGACCCGTCCTGTACAGTACCTGGTTGAACATGGCCCGTGGCAACGCGACCGGCAGGGCTAGCACGGCGCGCAAGTATACCTCGTGTAGCTACACAGACATGTCCTGACCTGGTTGAACATGGCTCTTGGCAGCGCGTCGTTGTAGCTTAAGGACGGTGACTCGTACACGGCGGCCGGCAGGGCTAGCACGGCACGCAGGTATACCTCCGTGTGTTGTAGCTCTATTCTCTGTGGGGGTGTAAATACCTGCACCTGGCTCTCTCGAATGGAACCTTTGTGCATATCACATAGGTCTAAACTGCCTTCCTAAGCTTGGACCATTTCCCACCACGCTGGTCCACTGCGGGTTGATGGGTTCAAATGGGTTCCGCTCATCTCGCATAATCTTTATTGACCAAAACTCATTTCGCATAACTCGTATGGTCTAAACTTTTTTGGCCGAACCATCACTTTGCCAAGACTTATGTGGCATAAGGCTCGTTTCGTCTAAAACTCTTTAGGCACAATCTTTAAACACCTAAGTTTCGTATGCTCAAATTTATGTTCGTCTATACCTATGTATAATCTTGTTTCTCCTAATGTTATCTTAATAAATAATATATTAAGTATGTATTAAATGTACAAATTGTGGTATTTTTCTCCTACATCCCGAAAATCACGATATTGTATGATCAAAAAATCGAAAGTTAACGACCAATATAATTATTACAAACGCCATGAGATCGAAACCTAAAAATAGGTGCGACGACGAGCAAAGCGAGGAGGAGCGTGTTAGGTGCACATGTTCATCAAAACCAAAGCGGAGCGCAGCGAAGCGGAGCGGAGCGTTTTCCAAACAGCGGAAACAATACAAGGCACCAGTTTGCGCTATATAGGGAGACGCTCCGTCAAAGTTAAAGCCAAACGAATATTATTACTTTGTATAAACCTATGCCATAGCATTATTAGGCTATTCAAGATTTGGCCATACCATTATTAGGCTAAACAATGTTATGCGAAATAACTTTTTACTAAACGAGATTTATGCCATACGATTTTCGGCGTAACGAGACATTGACCAAACGTTACTATGCAATACGAGATTAGGCAAATAAATCTTATGCCAAAAAAGGTAGAACCGGGTTCAAATATCTAGATTGATGTGCTAAATCTAGATATGCAGGTTTCCTCACGATGCGCGATGTTTTCCTTCACCGTAAGAGCGATGGTATACATTGTACTTAAATTCAAAGAACTCATTGGTACATGTCAGCGCCGGGGTTCGAACCCGCATCTCTGGCGTGAGAATTAAGCGGGCGCTTACCCGATTGAGCTACCACCGCTCTGTGTGTTGTAGCTACACAGACACGTCCGTACCTGGTTGAACATGGCTCGTGGCAGGGCTAGCACGGCACGCAAGTATACCCCCGTGTAGATAGACAGACATGTCCGTACCTGGTTGAACATGGCTCTTGGCAGCGCGTCGCTGTAGCTGAAGGACGGTGACTCGTACACCGCCGCCGGCAGGGCTAGCACGGCGCGCAGGTATACGGAGAGACGCTTCATGAGCAGGTGGCCGTTGCTGTCGGAGAGCTGGGAGAACATGTCTGAGGATAGATAGAAATGCAATGTAACCACTCGTCAATATTAGCAGCAGCTTAACTATGCTACATCACAGACCACTATGGCAAGGCATAAACAGCACGTATTATCATAATAATATATATTGATGTCGTAGGTAGCTTTGCAAGTGCCAATAAAATGAATATTACCTGTCCCTGCACCCGCCACAAAGGCGATATAGTTTCTGTACTGAATAAAGCATACCTGCTGTTTATGCCTTGCCATAGTACTGTATTCAGAATAATATAATACGAATGGCAGAGATCAGCTATTATGTTGTCAATGCGTATAGTATCTGCAAAAGCTTTGTTTCCTGGTTGTGGTATGTCCCATTAAGAACTACATCCAGATCGGTTTATCCGTTTTGAAACTTACATCGTAGTTTGTCGGTGAGTTTCCCGGCGCACATGGTCGCGAGCGCCACCTTGATGGAGAACACGCGGATCTTGCCCACGTCCTCACTGAAAACAACAATAGTATATAATGGGAGCGATGATAGATCAGCCGGTTAATAAGGTAAGGTTCTGCGGCCGCTACACGGCAGGGTTTGTTATCAATAAAGTCGTTTAATGCGCCTTCCGCCAATCACAGCGTCGTATTTAGTGCGAAACGTGATATAGTGACGTTTATCTATGTCGATAACGAACTCGTGCAGCGGCAGCTGGAAGGGGGTAAAATACCTGTATGTGGCTCTCTCGAGAGGAATCTATGTAAATAGAGCATATATAGCTCCTGTGTAAACTGGAGCAGCAACCTTGGATGCCCTAGCTTCTGAGTATTGCTATGTGATGATAGTGATAGTTACCCGTCAGTAGTAGCATCTAGTAGCCAATTCAACAGCAGGGCAGCACACGCGTCCACGGCCACCTGGTGCGCCGGCGGCAGGCGCTTGTTCAAGTTGTGGTACAGCGAGGAGACCAGCGTCTCCAGTCTAGTGACATTCACACACGCCCCCGGCTCCATCGTGTTGAGGGAGTTCTCTCGGAACGCTTCTATGACGTTCCATATGTCGATTACGTGCACTGGAAAGACAGATGAGGTTTGAGCTTGAGATATTTTTGTTTGTATGTTATTTTTTACTAATTTTATGAGGTGAAGCCTCATATTTTTTTGGGTTCTAATTTTTACCATACATAAAAAAATATAAAGAAACTAAATATTCATGGAATTATGTCTAACATTACACATTTAAAAAAATACAGTTTTACTTGGCTGTATCAAATATCCAGTTTACCTTGGCTTTGCTTCATTAGAATATCTAAACATTGGTATATCATGTTTCATTGCATGCTTTGATTGCAATTTGAACAAGTGTTAATGAGTGGATAATGTTTCTAATAGAGATCAAAATTAGCTCATGAATGGTAGTTATTCATAAGCCGGGCTGCCTCAATTACTAATTATAAGAGCACTAACTGAAGTTCAAATTCCTGAAAAACTCAACCTCATTTGAAACTGTTTTAATTACAGAAACACAAATACAAACATTGCATTTATTACACCCTTCTTTTACTGCCATAGATTAGTTAACATTTAAACTAGTTTACAACCAGAGATTAATAAGCCTTTTCTACTAGAAACAAAGAGTATGTCCAGTACATAACTCACAGTTACACTTCTTCTGCACATAGCGCAGCTTGCAGGCGGTCCTGTATGACGCAAACCGAATGAGGTCAAAGTTCTGCTCTCGCATCTCCTGGAGCAGCTGCGAGCGAGGGTCCGTGGAGGTGGTGCTCACCCCGCCCTGGCTCACCCCTCCCATGCTCACCCCGCCGAGGCTCTCACGCTCCATCGTCGACATGCTATGGGGGAAATAATGTAATGTTGCTTTAACTTTTGCCTCCAGTAGTTACAATATTGCACACTGTATATTGGTCAAAAATATATGAAAAACTTAAGAAGCTGAAACCATGGTACTTGTTTGATTCAAATAAGTACCATGGTTTCAGCTAATTAAATTTAACTAGTTTTACTCAGAACACACAAATAAGACATCTGTAATGTGTGATGTGATAGTAAATTAATAATAAACTTTTTAGTTTACTCATCTTCTCTGCCACCTATCCCTGTCTAAAAGTATCCATTTATTATTATCTGCTGGTAATTATAAATTACTAAGTTATTTTAGTAGCGTGAAGGATAGGGTGGAACGCTAAATATATCGAAGAATGAAAATAAAACGATTTCAAAGCCACAGTATTGTTATTTTCTGACCAACCCTGTAAAATATATAAATAACAAGATAGCCATATTTCTCACCTTATGATTATCGGTCAGCTCATAAATATGTTAACATAGTGATAATGTAAATCAAGTATACTTTAAGAAACCGCAAATATCTTTAGTTTCGTATCGATTCCAAGATAAAAATAATTCTCCAAATGTTATTTACAGCACTCACGGTGAATCACTTTATCACTAATGTACTGTATCTGCATAAATTCCGGCTTGTTATATTTACTAAACATTTAGTTTATTACACACTTTCAATGGAGCTAATTAGAAATTTTAGGTATAACTTGTGTTAATTTCGCAAAATATAGAATTGAATCTCAAAATCAACATCTGTGACAAATCTGCCATTTCAAATGACGTTCCGTTACTTCTTTAATTTCTTTTAATTTTAAAAAGCAAAATAGAATAAAATCAAATATTGTTATTACTTGCTCTATTACATTTACATTTTATATATTTTTCTATATAAAAAACTAACTTGAATGAGTAATGCATTAGGCATGTACTTCCATTGTACCTATATGGCAAAATACAATATTCTAAAACAGAACCTAAACTACGAATAACGTAACGAAACGTGTAACGAAACGTAGCCATAGACAATTTGTACTTTTTCTAGGCAACGAAAATTTCTCCATGCGGTGTCGTTATTTGAACCTGCACTAGATGGCGCTGTTTAGGGTTTAAAATAATTATATTATTTAGTTTTGCTACTGGACACTAGAGCGAGTTACGTTTGTAATTTTACAAAATATGATTTAATTTTATTTTTCCTCTTGAATAAAAAAACAAATGTTGTTTTATCAGTCTCCTAAACATAAACAGTTCAAGAGTGGGAAATTGGAGAGCACGAAAATATGCAGACGAAGTACTCTAATCTGAAGGATCTGGATATTTTCGTATTAGTTACCTACACAAATACACATGTATATCCCACGGCAGTATGCCCCAAGGAAAGTACCTAGCTGTCCCTACCCTGAAAATAAGACGTCTTATTAAAAATAATCATTTATAAAAGCAAACAATTCGATATACTCATTTACATATAACCGCGTGGCTGACCCTGGAATCGAACCCGCTCAATGAGACGAAGGATAAAGGATGTGACGATTTAGTGAATAATAACTACTTTAGAGGAACGGCGATCCCGAATCAGTTTGTTTACCTTACACAAGATTTGTCATGGTTCACTTAATACTAACCTACTAGAAAATATTAAATTAAATGTGCCACAGGTATTAACCTGTGACATTAAAACATGATGTTTTTTATACACCAGTAAGCAGTACTGTCACGCCACGATCCAATAATTAGAATTTGCGACCTTCTTAATAATGTGTACAATAATTTTAATATTGATATATTTGTGAGTCTCGGCGTTTTCAGATCGCAATTAATAAAATGCTACATCTTGGATATTACTTATATTAGATGTTACCTATTTGATTTTGCCATTTTCGATCAGTGTTTCAACCATAGCATGTATTCTTTTCTTTTATGTGTTTAATTTGTAACTAGTTTTAAGTCATTCGTTCACTTTTTTAAAGAAACTTAGCATGCTGTCAACACACCATTAGGGTGCATTATAGTGCCACAAACTTATCTGTTCCGGTGAGAGCGAACTAAATTGGTCCATACCTCATTACTTACTAATGAATTTCATATTGACATGACATAGATTATATGGACCAATTTTTTAGTTCGCTCTCACCGGAACAGATAAGTTTGTGGCACTATACTAGTTTTAAGCTTGAACTTATATATTTTTATTGCATGTTGTGTAATGTACCTATTGTGTGATGCCAATAAATAAATAAATAAATAAATATTTTTTTTCATGAAGTAGGTAACTACGATTCGATGTCACATGAAGTAGTAGTTAGCCATTTCCGCATATGGTATCGTGGTGGGTCACCTTTGTCTTGTACGTATAATTATTGACGTAGACGTTTGCCTGTAAGGGATAGCTCTTAGCGAAGGCCGCCTATTGTTTATTTTTTCTCTGTTTTTTTAGTGATTTATAACGATACTCGTCTATCCTACATATTATATTGTAGTCTTTCTCGTAGGCACTAGGCACCATCTCGTAGTAGCTATTATCAACTCGTTATGTACCTATTTTAAAAATTTAAAATGAAAGAACCACTCACCAATCCACCACCAAGAGTAAATTATAAATAAAAGGCTGAGTTATCTAACACATTTATTTTATAAATGATTGAACACATTTTAAACATCTAAACTGTCACAGCAGTAACATCTAAAATATGTGTCTATTTATTTACAATAGGTATATAATAGGTAGGTATCTACAGAATAGTAATTTGGGAATGTACATGTACCTAGCTAGGTACTTATAGGTAATGTATGAAAATTCTCGTACCTACGTCATAGGAGAATAAGACAAGTAGTCTAGCTTTTTACACTAGTTAGTGTCAATATCACTGTGAAAAGTGTCGGAAGAGACCTATTGGAGGTTTTTAATTTGATTTTGACCTCTTGGAAAAAATAGTTTATTGTACTTATTAAGTACAGTATAAATATTGTTTAGTTTAGAAGATAATATTTATAATTTCTTGTAGCCAATTCAACCTAAGCCCGGGTTACACACAGTGTGTAAAATACCCGTAGGTATTATGTATATATATGCAATACCTTTATATACCATAATAGTAATACGTACGTAGAATGGCTAGAAAACCATACGTATAGTTAGTTAAATAGTTAAGCTATCTTTACAGGGTATTTTGACTATTTTGCAATAAGTATATGCTTTAGCCATAGTAAAGAGTTAAATATAGCTAAGTAGATTGTATAAATATATACTTAGGTACCTTATCAATGTGTTTAATACGAGTATAAGTAATATCCATTACCTATGCTTTAAGTACTGCAACTGCAACTGTCATACTTAGGTACTTAAGGTCATAAAAAATATAAAGGTTAAAATTAATATAGCTAACTAGGTAAAAAGGGTACCTTTGCATATATACATATAAGTGGTATTAATTAGTACAATATAGGTTCTTAAAATAAATATTTCTGTTGATAAGCGCAGTATAGAGTATCTTCATAAATTAGCAGATATAATTTAGATATAAGTAGGTACTATTTTTACTCGCCAGGAGCATTTAGAAAACATATGAGTATTGCCATATAATATACACGTAGGTGACATCTGCCTACAGTCCATTTGCTAAGTATAGTGCCACAAACTTATCTGTTCCGGTGACAGCTCACGTAAATGTGTAATATTTCTTCATTTTATAAGATTTTAAGTTTACCAGTAGTGGTAATTCGCTCTTGTGGTTTCAATAAACCCATCTAATCTATATCAATATATAATTCATTAGTAAATAATGAGATATAGATCAATTTAGTTCGCTCTCACCGGAACAGATAAGTTTGTCGCACTGTACTTCTTCATACTATGTCGGCCGATGACAAACTAGACTAGGTTTTGTCACCGGTTAATTTTGTATAAGTACAAAGTTTTTTTTAAGATATCGGACTGTAGGGTATAATAATTATAGTAAGTAAAGTATGTAGATTAGCTAAGGTTAAACGAAATGGAATACTTTTCATACAATATTAATTGTCTTTATATTTTTTAAGTAGTTCACATAATACCGTATTAAAAGTACCTATAACAAACCTACTTCAAGATAGTAAACTTAATTTACCTTAAGAAATAAAATAAGGCTTTCGCTTAACCTTTAGTTAACCAAATAAGTAAATAGGTACGTTGGTATAGGTATTTCTATTTATGATTATAATATTTTCATTTATATTTCCGATAGGCATAATTAATATCTATAATTCCCTATATACAAAATTATTGTGAATGTCACAGATTTGTTTGCAAGTTTTGGTCCACAATGGAACAAAACAACATGTCAATCATAATGGTTATTGATTACTTAAGTACACACATATATATAATTATTTTTCTTTTTTATATACACAGGGACATAGCTAAATATATGAGTACCTACTTACATAGGTTGCATAGATAGATAGTAGATTTCTTCACAACATATGCAAACATTTGAAGCAAAAAAATATACATTTCTACGGGATATTTAGGGTAGGGTCTAGACAATTATTGTACCTAGGTACCTACTACAGAATATTACTTATTTTTAAATACGTACACTTATTTATTTGCTAACTGCCACATGTAAG
Organism: Plutella xylostella; assembly: GCF_932276165.1. Taxonomy (NCBI): domain Eukaryota; kingdom Metazoa; phylum Arthropoda; class Insecta; order Lepidoptera; family Plutellidae; genus Plutella; species Plutella xylostella. Next base: position 4,864,020 of record NC_064000.1, on the reverse strand, counting down.
TAGATGGCAATGAATATAACTACGTTATTATACAAAATATAAAATATTATGACGATGTTATGTCATTTTTACGTAACTTAAAATAGTCATACGTTTCAGCCCTAAAATTTCGTTGTCACGATCTCCTAATGAACAAGATTGATTTCAACAGTAAGCCGAGCTTACTCGGGGAACCCTTCAGCACATTATAAACTCAATTTGCACCTTTCTCAAGGTTCCTACAATAGGGTTAACATACATAACTTTTTTGAAAAATAGGTATTCTCCTTTCAGTTTAATTATCCGAAATATAGGGTATACTTATGTATAAGTAGGTACTTAAAGTATTCTTAGAACTTTATAGATACTTTACATTCTTATACTAGGTATAATAATACATTTACTTAATCTAAAAAAAAGCCGTAATATTTTAACCGTAGTAATATTTTGACTAGGCATCTACTTTTAATTATATTTTAGCTCACATTTACTATAAAGAAGCTTTCGTTTACAACATTGCACTAAATAAATTTTCTGTATTCAGGGTTCTAAGCAATTCTTACATAATTATTACTTAGGTACCTACAATTCGATATTAATGCTAAATTTAAATAAATAAATATTTACTCTTTTATAGTTTCAACATCATAGTTATAAATATTATTAGCTAGACTTAGCTTAGCTATTAGGTACTATTATGTTTATGTATATAGGTATCCGCAAAATTTTATTTCAGAATTCGTTAAAGCATATCCTGCTGAGAGCCACTACACTTCATATACATATACAGTCATATAGCGCAGTGGCTAACGTGACGCGCTCTAATATATATAGGTAAGTACCTATAATTCATAAATTCTTCACACTCTATATTGCACAAATAAAGTACGTAGAACTTGCTACGCTAACCACGACGTTACATCGTTGTATTAAATGTACCGATGCCGATGGCATGACAGCCGTCTTTTTTTGTCAAGCTCTCCATCCAGTGTCTTTGAAGATGAACCTCTAACCGAAGACGTTCCTCACTCTGCTAGACGAAGGTGTCTACACATAGAGGCAGTGATCTCCTTCTCTTTGCTAGTCGAAGGTGCCTACACGTAGAGCCAGCCCTCCCTCTGTAGACGAAGGTGCCTACACATAGAGCCACTGAGCCCACTTTGCAGATGAACCTCAAGACCTCCCTCCCTCTGTAGACGAAGGTGCCTACACATAGAGCCAGTGACCTTTCTCGCTCTGTAAACCAAGGAGCCTACACATACAGCCAGTGCGTAGACGAAGGTGCCTACACATAGAGCCAGTGGGCCCACGTGAACCGGCTGACGGGGGCGCCGGCGCGGATGGCCTCGTGCTCAGACTCGGGCGATATGCAGCACGCGATGCGCTGGAAACAGACAAATCATAGTATTAAATATGACTTTATTTGGCTACCACAAATAACAACAGTTACCAAAAAAAGTATGTATAAACTGGCACAATTAACAATAAGCGGCCTTATCGCTAAGGGCGATCTCTTACAGGTAACTTTAATAGAAATATATTCGAGGTAATTTTAGTCGAAATGCTCTCAGTATCTTAGGGCATTTGCAACTTTTGCAGGAATATTTTCCTATAAGTATGGCTATAGAATCGCAGTTGTCTTCATTGATAGACCCCTCAAATATAATAATTTTCATCCACAGGATATCAATGCTGCTAACTCTTGCAGATAAAATAAAAAACTGCTTCATAAGTAACGAGTTAAGGACACTGAAGAGTGGAGCATCCCAGACTGTATCTTCAAATCCTTCAATGACGAATAATAGACCATCAATATTAGACAATGCCTTTGTTCTTGAAGATTCAATTATAACTGGCTTTTGGCAATAAGTACGTCTGAGTGTGAATTCTTAGACAGAGAACTTTCGTATGAACTAGGTAGATTGTCTATCGTATATACAGTCTATCTAACGATTTACATATAAGTAGCATTATATTATAATAATCGGATAGTGTATTAAGTGCCTAACTGCCTATGCCATATTTAAGTCCAAGTAAATAAGTAAGTACCAACTCTCAGTCTCAGTAAGGTATAAACAAAAAATACAAAAACACACTTTATTTTTTTTATTTATGCCCACTAAGACTTGATCAGCAGATAATAATCGGATAGTGTATTAAATAGGCCCTATTTAGCCTCAAAAAACACATCCTCAAAAGCGGACTTTAACCTCAAAACCACTACACACCTGGCGAAAAGTCCCCGGCGTAGACACGAGCTTGTAAACCGCGACGAGCGGGATCATGAGTATGGAGGAGCAGGCGAGCCCCCAGCCGAGGCACACGGCCCACGGCGGGTACGTGTAGTGCTGGTACTGCAGCGGCTGCTGGTAGAGGAGACCGAAGACCACCACACCCTGGGAGAGAGAGGGAGATGGAGTTATTGAAACAAAATACAAATGAAAGACTATCACCCTGGGGGGAGAGAGGGAGATATCATTGGCCACTGCATATTGACAGATGATTGTTACAGCGGCTGTGGGTTTTGAGAGCCACATTTTCTCTTGTGACTGAACAGGCCTATACGGCCTTACACTGAGTTATTGAAACAAATTAACCAGCTGGAAGAAGGGATAGGGCTGGAGTTTTAGATGTAATAGTTTGTTTGGTTTTAAGTGGAAATAGGACACTTACATGAAGGTGGAGGAAAACAAGGTGGAAAATGTAAGAATGTGTCGAAAGCATTGAAGGATTGAGTAACCCAGCGAGAAGAAGATCTTAAATGTCTGGTTAAGGCCAAATATAACTTCAATTTTATTATATTATTAATATAATTTATATTTATCATTTCTTGTAATATGTATATTTTATGTATTTCTTTTAAGTTAATTATCAAGTGACTTTTTAGTTTTTCCTGCTTTAATATACTTATCTTTTTTGCATCTTTTCACCTTTTTACTTGTACCTCCTGTAGGTTGGCTGGTAGAAAATGCTTTTAGCATTAAGTCCACCTTTTGTACACTTATATCTCATATTTGTGCAATAAAGTATTAAATAAATAAAATAAATAACCTTGAATATTGTAACTTACAATGATGAAAATGGGGCTGACGAACTTCCAGCATATCCTCCAATACAGACCGGGTCTGAAACCGAGCATCTTCTCCACGTCGTCTGAAAACTGCTTCAATCCTGCAACACAGTCATTAAACCAACTGTAAATAGAGGCGAGGTTTTTAAATAGGATGCAATGATAAAAATATTAAAAGAGATTAAAATTTTACCGTAAAACCAAGACACAGCAACAGCTTCAAACAAAGCGGAGCAGAGAAGCGATATACCAGCCGCATACGTGTCCAGTAAGTGGAACATGTAGATGCCACCCTGTAACATTATCATCAGTGAACATTATAATCAGTAGTGTTTCCTATTAAGTACTTACTTAGTATCATTAAAGACAAATTTCACTAGGGCTCCCCACAGGGACGATACATTGGACCTATGTTGTTCTTAATAGTTTGTAAAATATTTTTCTTGGATAACGATGATTCTGATGATTTAGAAGATGTCGACGATAATAATGAGTATGATCAAGATGATGATGTTGATGATGTTGATAATGATGAAAATGACAAACATTACCGGGGTGATATTGATGCAGGCGACACAGAAGGACACACAGACGACGAGCAGAGTGAAGTGCTCCCGACGCAGCCGCGTGGCGCCGCACGCGCGCGCCTCGTCCAGCAGGCCCGTGATCACGCACTCCAGGCCGCCCATCTGGGAACAGAGAATACAAACAATAATATATACCTCCTGACCGTGATTGATCAACGTAACTGCGACCTTCTGTTAGTGTGCTCTCTGGTGACTAAGTATTTAAGCCTTACTTATTTGAAAATGTGCGACTGCATTCGCGGCAAGTCAGCACCCCTCCATATAGATTGTACTGTATTGCTCTTATAAAGAATATCGCTACCCATGGCTTGACTTGGCTTAATTGGAATATCTGGCTCCTTGGCCATCCGCCGATGCGAGAGTCCGTTTTGGTCAGTCCCTTTTATTGTTATTCGAGCTTCTTTTTTTCAGAACCTTATTCAAGAAGCGCACTTTCCAAACTGACAAAATTAAATCTAGAGTATGACATGACATACCCCAGAGTCGAGTCCCAGCATGATGAGCATGAAGAAGAACAGCATGGCCCAGAGGCTGGCGCCGGGCAGCGTGGCCACCGCCTCCGGGTACACCTGGAACACCAGCCCCGGACCTGGCGACGAAACATATATACACCACGGTAACTATAGGTTAAGAACTGCCGCATATTTCTCTCAGAAGGACTAAGTAAACAGTTGTCGACCTTCTTCAAACAACTACGGGTAATATTATAAGGAGGGCGTTTAAAAGGTCATAAATCGCCTAATCAACAAAAGCAACCTAGCATTTGGGTAAACGCACCAAGGATAACTTCAGAGATAGCGTGAAATAGTGTGATAGTGACTTCTTTATGATTGTTTTCGAAATTGTCGAAGGTTCATGTTCATAACAACCTCAGCGGCAGCTACACGGGTGCGTTATCAACGTAGATAATTGTCATACATTAAAGGATTTTATCACCGTCGATAAAGAACCCGTGTAGCGGCCGCAGGACTTCGTTTGCACTCAGCGATCATAATACACATCTTTCGACCTTTTCTGACAATGTCCAGACTAGTCCAGCTCACCTTCAGTGGCGACGGAGGAGATGGGCACGCCCTGCTTGTGCGACATGAAGCCCAGGTACGTGAAGATCACGAACCCGGAGAAGAACGACGTGAAACAGTTGACGAGCGTCGTGATCAGACAGTCCCTGGAACACAACACATTTGTAAGAGTTTATTTCAATATTAATTAGTTAGATAAAGATTTTATGACAGCTGCTCTACATAGTTACCCCCTTATTCATTTTATTCGTTATTGGACGTTTTAGATTTTGTCACTCTCTGTCAAAGAACAAATAAGAGAATTAAGGACGCGTTTTCAAAAATCTTCTCTTCGATTTTAGGTATTGAGTCGTACTACTACATACGCACGGCTCTCACACACACAGTGGCATTATGCAAATCGTGAAATGAGAATGAGTATACTAAAAAAATAACTTGATCATTTTAGTATTTGGTTATATTTTCGTAAACTACAATCTATAATCAAAAGGTTCTTGTCTCTCGAGGGTCTGATGAGAAGCAGGAACAGGGCGACTGGGTCTCAATGATGGCAATAGCTAGGAACATCGAGATTGGGCTCATTCATTTAGTCTCAGGGTGCTGGTTTCAGGTGCGGTCTGGTGAGGGTCTGATGAGGAGCAGGAACATGGCGACTGGATCTCAATGACGGCAATAGGTAGGAACATCGAGATTGGGCTCATTCATTTAGTCTCAGGGTGCTGGTTTCAGGTGCGGTCTGGTGAGGGTCTGATGAGGAGCAGGAACATGGCGACTGGATCTCAATGACGGCAATAGGTAGGAACATCGAGATTGGGCTCATTCATTTAGTCTCAGGGTGCTGGTTTCAGGTGCGGTCTGGTGAGGGTCTGATGAGGAGCAGGAACATGGCGACTGGATCTCAATGATGGCAATAGCTAGGAACATCGAGATTGGGGTCGTTCATTTAGTCTCAGGGTGCTGGTTTCAGGTGTACGTCTACCCGCCTATGAGTTCCAGTAGCAGTCTCCGAAATCCATCATCTGGTCAGTAAAATAAAAATACAACAATATCGAGTCGGGTAAAAAAAGTACGGAAATAGGTAGGTAGGTACTTACATTTTTCGTAATCAATGAAGATTCAAGTCTCAAGAGCAAGGAAATAAAATAACTATTCGTATCTGTACAGCGATGTTTTCACTTTGAGCGGCGGAGAAAAACCGACACAGGTCCACCCACAAAGGCGCCGTGGCGCAGACTGATTTGATTTTTGAAAATTCATTGTAACAGTACGGGATAAGACAGTTGAAAAATGAACCCTATTACTTGCCGCTAAAGAATTACGAAGACCACGACAATCGTGTTTTTTTTTAAGAGAACAGTTTATTTATTTTCTTAGTTTTGTATAGGATTTCGGACCTATAGAAATAAGTTTCGCAAAATAGAGTATATCAATTATAAGAACATATTTTTTATAAACACTAAAATCTTATAATATCTGAGATTTGCGCACCTAAACACACCCTGTTTTCATTGTTTTCACGAGAGGAGGGTAAGGAAATTTGCTTTTACTGTATAAAAAACAGTGATTTCTCCAAATAAAAAAGCAGTTTCCAGTAGTCAAAAGCTTAGGCTATCTGTAGGTACCTAAACTAGTGGACATAATTCAACGGATTCAATCGTAAACTGCACCCGAAAACTACAGATTTCTCAGTTTTGCGGGCGTTGACGAAAATGCGCTCTTAATGAACTCACTTATAGCAGTTATTGTGGAAGGTGTTGTAGCTGGCATAGGAGAGGTGGACTCCGAACCCAGCGCCGACCGAGTAGAATATCTGCACCGCGGCATCCACCCACACCTGGACAAAAAGTAACATGGAAGGCTGATACGGTTAACCGTCGTATAGTTAGACTAATACCTACCAAAGAAGAAACCCTTCGAACGCAGCTCCAATAAATACTGGGCTTGAGACGCTACACTTAGCTGATAATACAAAGGTTGTCTGGCACAGTTCGCTTTTTATGATAAGACCGCCTTTTGTACCCTATTAATGTTGATTTTATCATTATTTTTTGTGTACAAATAACGACCATTCTATCTATCTTATTCGTATTTAAAACATGATTTTGGAGAGCTGACATGCAATCGGCACTTTTAATACCACCTTAGCGGGGTCAGGTTTCTTCGCCCTACTGTACCTGGGTGTCCTTCAGGCGGGTGAGCTCCGGCTGCAGGTAGTAGGCGATGCCGCTGGTGGCGCCCGGCAGCAGCAGGCCCCGCGCCAGCAGGATGGACAGCACCACGTAGGGCATCGTCGCCGTCAGCCAGACTACCTTGCCTGGTGAGGAGGATATGGGTTAGTTCTAATGTAATAGTTTGCACGCTTGCCTGTTCGTGGTCTCCACTCGGGAACTGAACGGACGCGAACGGTCATTGGTTCGTCGGTATATGGCGGGAAAAATGCCTCTTTAGCTTGTAGATTTTAATACCTATGATTGGTTTCTTTTAACTACTGTAGAATCGGTTACTATTGCGAATACAATTCATTTCCGATAATATCTTTAAGGGAAACGCCGAGCATAATCTTTATCCATAGTGCGCTGAACTATTTTAAATTGGTGGACCAGTGCAACCGTCAGAGTCCACATTTCTGCAAGCTTTTGACGGGACAGATATGTCTATAGCCAGACTGCTATACCCATTTGTATCATTCAAGAACCCCAATCATTACAACCTTTATCTTGGGTCTTTGCAGCCAATTTTTTGAGCTTCAATTTGTACCATCTTCAAAACTTAACCAAGATGATGCTTTACCAAACAACAGCTCCACCCACTCACCAGAGCTCTTGACTCCCTTGAAGAGCGATAGGTAGAGCGTGATGTAGACGACCCCGAGGCACATGGCGAGCTGCCACTTGGGCAGGCCGAGGTCGTTCAGCCCCTCCGAGTGCTGCATCTCCAGGACTGCGCGGCTGGAAACAAATGCTTATTTTAATCATAGTGTAATTTTTATTTCCGTAGAATTCTGACATTTCATAAGTGATGCTACTACAAAAAGAAAATTGACCAATTCCTTAACTACTTACCCGTATTTTTTTTACTAAATTTCTAAGGCTGTTTTAACAGCATGCCGATTAGATCACGCACGCGGGTTGCCGTTCACACGAGACGCGGGAAAATGGTGTGTCATCCCGCGTTCGTGATACAATCATGCTGTTAAGAAATCAGTTCCTGACTGATATATCAATCCCCTACAACCATTGACATATCCTATAACAAAATTTTACACATTTCTATGAAAATTCCATGAAAGGGGAAAATGTTGTTGACACTAAATCACTTCGTTCATTCTGCACTTGTGGGGTCACGCTATCACCAGGTAAAATTTAGAACTGGTCAAACTGAACAACTTTCCATTACGTTCCTCTCGCATAGAACACCAAATCATTTAAATTTATTATTGATGAACAATTCTAGTCACTCGACTTAGTTAGATGGCCTAAAGGGAACCTTCAAGCCTTTACGATCTGCTTTCTCCGAAGGACCAGTCTATCTTAATCAATTTCGCAGTATCTGGGCCCCGATCTTTCACCCTACTTGACAAAAGGACCCTAACGAATGAGATAGGTCTAATAAATACAACAATACTTTATTCAAATAGGCAATTTCACAAGAATTACTTTAGTAAATAAGGTAAGTACCCCTTAAAACTACATAAAGTACTACTTAAATTTCATTTTACAAAAGAAGATTTTATTATGTAAGTTCATACTGTAAGTTTATTTTGTTGACAAATGCCCGTGAAAACAATTTAACATAAACGACTGAATCTAATTGAAAAAACCTTTTGCGATACTGTAAACTGCAATTAAGTAAATCTGACCATTCATTTTGGCTGCGACAGACCTACACCTATAAATAAGTGCCTCGATTCACGAAACAACACGTTAGCTTTATCGAAATTTACGAACCATTTTTATATGCATCATAATCTTATAAAACACGCACTCACGCCTTGTACTAATGTACTCCCTTGCGGGGTAGGCAGAGGTGCATTGCTGCACCCACTTTTCGCCAGAGTGTATGTTAGTCCCAATGTAATAGGGGGCGGGCCTATTGCCATTTTACGGGCACATCCAAGACCCGAGAACCAATATCTGTGTTTAAACAAATATCTGCCCCAGCCGGGAATCGAACCCGGGACCATCGGCTCAGTAGTCAGGGTCACTAACCACTACGCCATTCGGTCGTCCTTATATTTTATGGGAATCCGTTATTAATCATTTTAATTAGGCACAAGATAGGTCATACTACGTGGTCTTATATGTACCACCTTTCCATCCGCAATGAGATAGGTAGGACCAGTGTTAAAGATTGGAACCTTTTCCGAGGTCGCATACCAGGGCTATTTTCTTCGTTTTTTTTCCCTTTAGTAGCCTCATCTACTAAGGGTGGATCTATGATGACACCACAACTGCTGAAACATCTAAAAAACCTACATCTATTAATTTCCATAGGCTGGTTGAAGATGTAAAGGTCAACGTCCGATTTTCTCTGTGCTTGACGACCGGCTTTTATACGTGAGCACTTACTGGAAGAACTCGCTGGCTGGAGTGAAGTGCGACAGCGGCCCCTGGTACTTGATGTCCGTATGGTTCGTCCCATTAGCCCGGGAGGAGTCCCAGCACTGCTCGCTGTTCCACGCGTTGTCGCAGTGCACCCACGGCAGCTCGGAGCGAGCTGATGAGATGAGGAAGTAGAGCGCCCAGCCTGTGGGAGGACAGTGGTTTACATGGGCGGATAGTGTTTACGTTGAACAATTAAAGTAAAGAACATTATTTTGCAATGCCCTGGAATGCGTGCGTGTTTTCAGTAGGTATATGTTTTTGATTTGGTTTTGATTTTTAAAGTCTTACATGTAAGAGTAAAATAAAACGTACTAAAAGATGTGACATAGTTTTTGAATGGCAAATACCAAAGTATAATTTGATGGTGATTAATTACGTTTCACCTCCATAACATAGATATAAATAATCTTGTATGTATCAACTATCAAAGTATACTGAAAGTAAAGTCTTAGACATCTTTAATTCATATACAAATCCTTTTAATAGTCATAAAACAGTAGGCAGATTGGCACAGTTTAAGCAGGCACATTTCAAGTCACAAGTGCAATTTCCGGAAGCAGTCCCTTAGATATGTTATTACATCGTAAATGTACTCGTATGGTTAGCCGTTTAAACACACAGTTTGGCAACCAGTTTTCATTTGGCCTCATTCCAAGGGGCTTATTGTAAAAATGATGGCCATTGTATACAGTGAATCACTGAATAAATCGATTTAAGCCCTTGCCCAATTAACTTACCGATGATTACGTTGTAGTAAAACGAGACGTAGAAAGCGACCATCACTGCGCAGAATCCGACACCTGTGAAAAATAGAAGCATTTCAGATATTATCGAAGAATCGTTGCTTCAGAATATAATTACTAAATGCAACCTTTACGTAATTTTCTTGACAGTAAAAACATGACTTGAATCGTAATTGAATCAAATCAAATGACCAATATTTAAATTAAACCTACAAAGAGTGAAAGCACATACCTACCTAATCAAGATGTAAAAACCTAAGAATGTCTGCATCTATGTTTGTGTCTACACAGGGGGATTTTAAAGTTATATTTTATACTACTTATATTTATAATAACTTAAAAAATCGAGGTATTCCTATGCGTAAACTGTTAACTATTCATTTAATGCACCAAAAACAAAGACACAGATGAAAGACTTATCAAAGCAACTTTAGCGACCACCGCACGTACCCTTAAACAGCGGGCATATCTTCCACAGCGTGATGGGTCCCTGGCGGTGGTACTGGCCGAGGATCAGCTCCATGTAGAACAGCGGCACCGCGCCGAACACCAGCATCAGCGTGTACGGGATCAGGAACGCTCCTGGGGGAAACGTGGTAGGGGGTAGTAAAAAAAGGTTAAGGGTAAGGTTTAATGGGTTACCCCCCCGTTCCCACTAGACGATACTGTCGGGCCGATTTTTTATCGTGTGTCGTAGAGGCAGAACATTTTATATGAAGCCGTCCACACTAGGCCGACACCGATTTACATATAAAATGCACATCCGGTAAAAAATCAAAAATTTATAGCCATATGGTGAAAAGTCTAGATCTGTTAAGATGAAAATTATATTTTTTTTAATTTCTTTGATTGCAGATTACTCTACAGATAAACGGCAAACCTAAAGAGGGAAAAACTTGGAAGATAGATTTTGATTGGTGTCCAGAAGTGGACAGTTATCGGATGTTATGATCCTCTTCTTCTTCACCGTGTCAAATTGTCAATAGCAACTGAAAATTTCACTCGGTATTGTGTATCTGCAGTTTGATTTACATACAATACACTAATACCTACTGATAATGATAATTTAACTTTTAAACTGGTTGATTCAGAACGAAATGATCGTTTCGATAAATCCAGGAACACAAACATATCTAATACCAGGTTGTGGATACGAACCTCCTCCGTTCCTGTAGCACAGGTAGGGGAAGCGCCACACGTTGGCGAGGTCCACGGCGAAGCCGATGATGGACAGCAGGAAGTCCGCGCCCGTGCCCCACGTCTCGCGCCCGTCGTCCGCCTGGCCTGCGGACCACGGTTATGGTGTTATGGAGCTTAAGTGCCAATTTCTCCATAGCGGGTTAGAGCATACCCAGGGATTATTGGTTGAATTTTGACACATCTGTCAAGAATTTAGTATGGAGATAACGTATAAAATTGACCAAACAATTATATCTATTCTGAAGGCAGAAATTCTTAATTTAGAGCTGTCAAAACCTTAAATTCTTTGTTAAAAATTCGACTTTATGATTGTTTCCGTAAATGTCATTTTATGCTAGCAATTTTTTTAGTTTGACAGCGTTAAAATTAGAATTTCTGCCTTCAGAATCGATATCAATACCTGGCTACGATTTAACCGACTATTGTGAAATTGGAGCTAAGGCTGTTTTAACAGCATGCGTACATACAAGTATTCATTGTAACACGTGGATGCACCCGAGACGCGGGAAAATGGCGTGCCATCCCGCGTGCGTTATGAAATTCTACAGGATAAGACAGTATTCCGTGCATCGTGACACTCACAAGCAATGAAAAAGTTCCCTTTTCAAAAAGTCGACACTTTCATTTTTTTCAAACATTTAATTTAGAATTAGATCGAAATATTTACGTTTTTAGTTAGTAATATCCGCAGTACATTTATACTTCAATATTGCACAGTTGCACAGTTTTTTTTCCATTCAGGAGTTATTTGGTGCTTTTCTCACTGGACCTTTTTCCTTGCTCGTCAGTGATCTTTAAGTATGTATTACAACGCAGGTGTTGTCCAAAAACATAAGAACTACCTACTTAAATTGTGGCCTACCTATACCATTTTCCAGAACTAATGATATGGGGGACGTTTTCATGACGTTTTGAGTTTGGCAGTTTTAGAGATGTCCGAGAGTAAAATTCTATCGACTTGTACCTATCGATATTTGTACGGGTCAATTTGTATGTGTCAGATTAAACACCGACATTGATGATCAGTTCATCTTGCAAACAATCTATCCGAGCCAAATAGTCACAGTCCTGTAATATAATTATTTTTGTTCTATCAACCAAACTCAAATGAATTACAAACTCACGACATTCCGAGTTTAAAACAGCCTTTCTCGGCATTTTGACAAAAATAACAAACAAAATGACAACAAACAGACCGAAATTTTCCAACAACAATAGGATAATAAAACCATAAATAAAACTTTACTCAAACTATACGAAGGATATCGATGAACTACATGAAGGTAGATTATTAATAAAATAATAATAATAATGTCCTCCTAGCCGAATTTCGACCACGGCGGCCAATCTCAATTGAGATCAGCCATCTACGCAGGAGTAGATTATAGTGCCCAAGTGTGTGCGCAGTACACAGGAGCACTCTCTGTTCCATCACTCTCATAGCCCAATGGGACGGATTGACCGACACGACTGGAGAGAGCTAGGCGCAGGACCGACTGCTTTACATGCCCATCCGATAGCATGGATCGTTTCACTGTTTCGGACATCAGGTGATCAGCCTTCTATGTCCTAACCAAACTTAGAACCACAATTTAGAAACACAAATTGATGGTTAATAAAATATATTAAAATTGTTATTATTCTGAGAGGCAGCATGAGAGAAATATGCACTCTGATTAAAAACATCATAGTTTGTTTTAAAGCTGTTGATGAGAAAGTAAGTAAGAAATACTATATACCTACTTACTATAATACAATGTAAAAAATTCTAATATTTTATCGATTTCAGAACGTCGACTTTGATGTGTCCCGTCTCTAGTACGTTCCATTTTACCAAAGTGTGTACTCAAGAAATATATATTATCTGTGGTCGTTGTCAATAAAATTACAGATTTTGCAATAGTATTCATGCGTTAAATGGAAAATTTTAAAGTGTCACCCATATCATTGGTTCTGGAAAGTGTTTGTGCCGTAAATTTGATGAATATGATATGTTTTTAAATTCTGTTTTGACATTCATACTACCAGTCAGAAGTAATTTGTATATAGTAGGTATTGATGTTTTACTCCAAACTAAATCAATATCTTAGATTCAAGTTTATAAAGTATACGTTTACTTAAGGTATACGTTTGCCTTTCTTACAATCCTGTAAAACCGCAAAATACGATGTCAAAGAGCAGTATTGGTAGAAACTTACTTTTAAGAATGATTTAGAATCCTTTGACTTACCTAAGTTTCAATTTATTTAATTTGTAACCCGAAATGTACATTAAAATGGCGAGAGTCGTTCTGGAGATCATTAGAAGAGGCTTATATGACCACCAGGATTATAATTGGATTACAGCAGGTGGGTTTATAGTAGGCTGACGATCAGTGAAGACTCAAATTAATGTTGAAAATCACTTCGACTGATTGAAATAATTGTTAGGGTGTAACGCGGTAGAATAAAATATGTTTTCACGATACCGGAGGGATTTTAAACATTATACGACTGTAAGGCAATTCTTTTTTCCTACTGATCTACTATTTTAACCTAAGTAGTGCTGTTAGGTATGTGGCTTATTTATACATATCGCACCCCTATCCCAATACCCAGGTGAGGATTATACGCCAAATCATTAACGCACTCTCATTCTTTTGGATTGTGACGGTATTGAAATAAGGCTGCGATATGCTAATACAGGGTGTTGTAAAAAGGGTATACTAAGCTGAAACCAGCATGTGTACCACATAGTATACCCTTTTTACAACAAGCTGTATATTTTCTTACCATCGGTGCATAGTTTGATGCTGTTGGCGCGAGTTTTCTTGGCCGCCTCGCTGTAGTAGCCCTCCTCCTCTATCTGCACCTTGGGCTCCTCTGAGGGGAAATGTATTCATTTGAAGTCGTCAAGATATAGCAACATAACCTTTGATAAAGCAACAAAAAGTTAAAATATAAGTGTTTTTATTCTACGTATTTATAAATACTTATATTTTTTTACAAACTACTCTCCGTTCGAATAAATTTTTTCTTTTTAGAAAATCGGAGGCAAGAAACTCCATGGAATAAAGTTTAAAATTTGGTAGCCATATTTCAGCCGCTGCCTGTAAAAGGGTTCAATTCAATTTGAAAGTAAAAGAATCTATGATTGCATTGAATAGGGACTTACTTTTGTAGCAAGACAGTGTGACCACCGATCCTTTCGTTGATTTGTGGTCTGCAATTAAATATAACAAAATTATAACTTCCTGAAAAAAAATATTAATTTTCAGAGATGTATCATAAGTATAGCTAGTTTAATAATGAGGAAATGACCCGATTTTGGCAAACCAAACAATGCATTACATGAAATATTCTCATTGTAAACATCTTTGAATACAGGAACTACATTATAAGTGAGTCATTATCCCATTCCCATACTAAATTGGCATATTGTGCTGCTGATATCCGGTACCCTAAGGCTGTGGCCACGGAACCAGCGACTCGCTAGTGGTCGCAGCTCGACTCGACAACTCGTCAACGTCATCCTATCAAGATGACTCGGTATTCTGTTTCGTGGTCAACTTAACAAAAATAAGTGTCTGTAAATACTGTACATCTGTATTATATTATATACCGGCTTAATATTATGAGCTGTTTGGAAACATTATCTTATTTTTGAAGGTATACTAAAACCACCAGAAGAGTATATAACCATGCTATTTATTTGCAATTTTTTTAAAACTACTGCATTGTATGATGTATTTTGGCTTTTCTCATATTTTCTAGGACCGTTCCTCACACCCCGCACCCCGCACCCTAATACCCACTTGGCAGACGTCGCGCTAAGTGCCCGTCTTATGGCTAATTGGGTAACCATCACAAGCGAATCATTACTCAATCTCTAATGAGCTTAGATGTACAAATCATCAATAGAGTATGATCGGCTTACTGGTGGATTTAACATGGGTAGTAGTACTTAAGTTATTCTAATTCTACACATGGTTAAACGTAAAACTTTGTAAAATACTGTATAAGTAATACATATAATAATTTGAGGATACATAATTTAATTTAAATATGTATTATAAATAAAAATACAGTAAATCCTTCCGTAACTTCCGGTACTTTTCGTCTATACATTGTTTTCATATTAGGCCTATTGTAACGACAAAAGATAAACACATACATCATAATAATATAATCTCCGGACTTTAGTAGGTTTGTAAGTATAAGTATAAGAGTCCACCCGCCCCCAATATTTTTCTAACCAAAGTAAGCAACACTGCCTAAACTAATAACAGCGATTTTTCAGGTCGGAAATGGCCCATGAAGGGTTTGATAAACAATTGACCTTGAGTGTATTGTGTTGTTTCCCCTCTGCCTCTGAAAGAACTTGCTCTGAGTTCAACAAACATTGCCCACCTGTTGCGTTGCTACTGGGAAAATATTTGTAAGAATGCCTTTCAGTCTAGAAATAATGTTTACGTTGTAAGTAGGTGTTATTTGTAACAATTCATGTATTGCGACGTTAGCCTTGTAGTAGTCAACAGTATTTTTTCATCATATTTTTTTTTAGTTTTTAGGATTAACGAAGAAGTAGATTCTTAACAGCACAGAATTAAATCCAGGGCATAATAAATACAGCACTACATTGTAATGATCAGCTCATATGGATTAAGATAATGTAAGAATTAAAAACCGAAAAGAAAGTCTCATGTATCTGAAGGCCTAGCACGGTGCGCAAGACGCACACGTCAAGACGAAACAAAAGTTTTCGAAGCTCTCGTGCTAGGCCTTCTGATGCCTGTCCTTCTTAATCTATCGATAATAGGAATACCGTTCATTCTAGTCCGCTCTCAATAAAACCGGGGAATGCGGGCCGCCATTATGACATTGCGAGGCGAGCGGCGGGAAAAATCCACAATGCCTCGGATTCTTCGCGCCGCGGCGGCGGAGGAATTTGAAAATCGAAAAGAATTTCACCACCGACCAAGGAGGTCGAAATTGACATGTCCAACCTCTTTATGAAGAGATTTTTAGGCACCTTGTCCAGTAGGAAACAGTTTACGCTGTCTGAGTTAGCGGCGGTTTAGTATGCCGAGTGTTTTATAGTTTTCTAGATTGCTCACTCTACGCACGGGTCAGCAGTTTTATTACTGAGTAAGTAAGCAGCCTTAATTACTTGTTTATTAAAACAGATCCAACCCTCCAGTGCAGCCAATATTTTGAACGACTGCACTATTGGAATATTTTCAAACCCTTAATTAAAAACAATCAAGACCAATGATAGCAAATAAAAGTTTGCACAACTAGTGCATCTCATATTTTTCTCCCGAGCGCACGCAAACGACTTTAGAACTTTGCCAAAGCAACAAAAAGTCCTCCTACTGGCTCCAAGTTGAGAACTTATATAAAATTTATGGAGTCGCACTTCACAGATAATTTAATTACTTTAATTCACATTGATCGAGTCAAAGAGTATCAAAACTTTTACTAGAGTTTTAAAATATATTTCTGCATAAGTTGTGTTTCTGCGAGTTACTTATAAATCCAATACATAGGCGATGCAAGGTTATTTTAATTGATACATAATAAAAGTAACATATATAGAACATACGTATATTAGCTACAGAGTATGGTTCTTTTTCCAATATTCCAAATATCTAATTACACTAATGCTGGCCGGAACTGAACACTGAACAGTCTATAATGAAGACTAGTAGTCCAGAAGTGAAAGCAGTAGGAGTAGTAGTATAGACAGGATTCAGAAAGGAGCGTAAGGCTAATATGGTCCTAACACATATAAGCGTAACGTAAAGAAAAAAAGGCGATCCCTTTACGTTACGTATGTGCGGTGACCTTAAAGGAGTCAGTAAACTAAACAGGTTATTAAAAGAAGGCGTTGCAATTTTACAGACAAACAAATAATCATACCAGCAATCAGTGTTGGCCGTTTAAGTTCCATTTGATTTGAATCGCGCAATCCCCAGCACAGATCAAGGCCGTCAGCTCATCAAGAATCAATCATCAGCTGGATGCCTAGCAGGGTTCCGGAAGAAAAAATATGGTCCACGAAAAAAAATCGTATGCCGTCGTTGCCGATGGTATCTTTTGGGAATCGTTGATATAAAATGTATTATTTACTTAATTAGGAGTATAAATAATTAAATATTGGATTATCACTTTAAAACTTATGCATAATTCGTTTCTTACAAAATTTTAGCTACGCCGCTATTGCTACGATGCCGACGCTACGCTGCTACGAGTTGCGTAGCGCGCTACGTGGCTACGAGTCGTCGTAGCAAGAGAGGAATCTCGAGATTCGAATCTACTGTTTCTCTAGAGTTTTTGAAAAAGATATTGTTCAAAGACTGTTTGTCTCTGTTTATGTATTTTTAGTTAATGTATTGCTACGAATTTATGTAAATTAATGTATTGCTCCGGACATTTATGCACATTTTATGTATTGCTCCTTCAAAGATATTATTAAGATATTTTTTTTCTTGTCAGTGTTGATCAATGCTAAACTTTTTCATTCTTTCTTGACCGCTTTTTTCTCTGAATGTAGATTGGCAGTTTTGTATCGCAACGCCATTGTTTTATTCAGAATACAAAAGAGCCTTTCGCTCTTTTCAGGCAACAACCACATTCTCTAACTGCTTTTCTATTGCCGTAGATATTTAAGAACATATTTTTGTTTCGTTTTATATAATTAATGGTTTAAAAACTCCTAGTTTTCTTTCAAATATTTAAATTTAAATTTATTTCACTTTCACAACTATGAACCAGAAAGCATTTAAAATGAAATGGAATAGCAGTGCGGGCAATTTGTTTCGCCCCTAGGGCAGGAAAGTGTTGACTCAAGACAGCAATTACTGACTGTTTTCACCAGGCGGACGTGTATCTATTCTTAGTCGCACAACTCTGTATAAATACAGAGATATTCTCAACGATAAATAAAAATAATATAATTCGGAAATTAGTTTCAAAAGGAAGAGTTTACGATAATCGTCAGTCCTTATGCGAATAATTTAGTAAAATTATGCTTGTCAACAAAAGATGTAATAATATTATCTTGCTTGTTTTGGAATCTACCAACCCACACTAGTCCAGCGTGGTCTTTCATTGGAAATCGACCCGTGCCCCAGCAGTCAGAAATTGTTAAGAGTAAATAAAACTGCCCCCATATGTTTTGTTTGTAGTTGGAGTTTGTTTCAATTGCAAAGTTTTCGGAATCTATTAAGTAGATACTAACCTAGAGCCCGGGGCGTGCTGGACGCGGAGCAGTACCCGTCGTCCCGGGCGCTGCGTCCCCCGGGCGTGCCCCCGGCCCCGGCCCCGCCCCCGCGTCCCCCGCCCCCGGCCCCGCGGCTCAGCAGCGCGGGGCTGGCGCGCTGCTCCTCGTACGACGGCGCCGTGTGCGTCACCACGCCCACGCCGCTGAGGGATGCCTGTGGGATTGACACTTGATCATGAGGAGGCTTAAGCTAGAAGGCCTAGCACGGAGCGCAAGACGTTCACATCAAGAGGTGATAAAAGTATTCCAGCGCACTCTCTCTTGAAGCCGCGCGATGTGCACTCACTGCACGAATCAAAACTTCTGTCACGTTTTTTTGTGCGCTTCTTGCACCTCATGCTAGGCCTTCTGAAGTGCTACAAAAAACGAACCAGAGAGACCTATATTATATCATGCAATCGGTCGAGCAGTCGCGGAAAGCGCAGTATGCGTGCATAACGTCGTTTTGTAAACTGCTGCGACCCTACAGAGTAGTAATAGCTACCTTAATGCCACTATGCTGTTGCTGTTACAAGTTTTACGTATCTGGTTTTATTAAGGTATGTATTGGACCATTTCATTACATATTTTGTCATTTTTCTCTCAGGGGAATTTTAAGTAAAACCAAGTAATTATACAACCGGCAGCTCACCATAGTGGGTACTTTACTAGTGTCGTGGAAGAAGTCCCGTTCATATAGGTTGATGTTGGCGCGCCGGTCGCACGACTGGTTGTCGGACAAGTCCGGTCGGTGCGCTGGCTGGGAGTCGTTCACCTGTACAGACCAATGGTTAAAGGTATTAACAGAGTATTCTGTAGTGGTAGGGTGACGTGTCTGCTTTTAAAACAGGTTCGATTCTTATTGTTGTTGTTGTTGTTCCTATGGCACCCCAGAGGTGCAGAGGGTCTCCACTAACGTCCGCCAATTCCGCCTATCTTCGGCTGTACTTTTGGCCTCGCTCCAGCTTAGTCCAGCGGCTCGCAGCTCGTTTTCGACGCTTCGGCGCCATGTCTGGACAGGGCGTCCACGGGAGCGCTTGCCATTTGGTGGCCTCCAGTCAAAAGCTACGTTTGCGGCATTCGTAGCTCCTCTTCGTACAGTGTGCCCAATCCATCTCCACTTTCGCTTCGCAATTTCCTTACCGATGGGAGATTGTCGGCACAGCTTCCACAGATCTTCGTTACGTATTGTCTTCGGCCAGAAAACGCGCAGGATCGATCTTAGGGACTTATTGACGAACACTTGCAGTTTGTTCGTCAGCCCTTTCGTCACTCTCCACGTTTCGCAACCAAAGAGCAATACGGACTTCACGATGGAGTCGAAGAGGGAGATTTTTATCCGCCTTGTGAGCACATTCGAGTCCCAAACAGGTTTGAGCTGGGCAAACGCAGCCTTCGCCTTCTTGATCCTGCTCTCTATATCCTCATCTGCTCCTCCCTGACGGGTGACCGTGCTTCCGAGGTAAGTGAATGTATCGACCGAGTCCAAGCGTTGGTTATCGAGTATTAAGGCGTCCGAGGTTTTAGCCTTGATACGCATATCGACTGTTTTGCGTCGGTTTATTCTCAGACCCATTACTCTGGCTTCCTCCTGCAGGTGTACGAGTTTCTCTTGTAATAGGTCGAGAGTTGGCGAAATCAACACTATGTCGTCCGCATAGTCTAGGTCCTCTAAGACACCTGAAGCCCAGCTTATGCCTCTCGGGATAGCAACCACGTTCCTCATCACATCGTCAAGGAGAATAACAAATAGGAGCGGTGACAGGAGACATCCCTGCTTGACGCCAGCTGAAATGCGTATTGGGGCCCCAAGCTCTTTTTCATGAACGACCCTACATGTACTGCCCTCGTATAGCGAGCGTATAACTTGGATGATGCAGGCTGGTATGCCTCTGCGTTGTAGACTTGACCACAACGCGGTCCACTTCACGGTGTCGAAGGCTTTTTCGAAGTCTACAAAGGCCAGAAATAGCTCCGACTGCCATTCGACACATTGCTCAATAAGGACCCGTAGGGTGTTGGTGTGGTCAGTGCAGGAGCGTCCAGGGCGAAAACCAGCCTGCTCATCTCTGAGGGTCACTGCTACTTTCGGCGCGATGCGGTTTAGCAGGATCTTAGCTAAGACTTTGGCGGCAGCGGGCAGTAGTGTGATGCCGCGCCAGTTGTCGCATCGCGATGGGTCCCCCTTCTTTGGAACTTTCACCAGGAGTCCTTGTTTCCACTCGGCGGGTACTTGTCCGGCTTCCCAGATACGGGTCAACAGGGGGAACAGTATAGTAGCAGACATTGGAGCATCAGCCCTCAGCATATCTACATGGATGTTGTCGATACCTGGCGCCTTCCCTGGCTTCAGTGATTTCACAGCTGCAACTACTTCTTCGAAAGAGGGTGGCGCTGTTGGTATGTCCAGAAGAATGCTGTTGCTATCCATGCTGATGGGCTCTTGTTGGTCTGTGCCCTGGGCTTGCTCTAGGAGACTCGAAAAGTGCTCTGTCCATCGCAGCAGCTGCTCGCTCTGGGTGCACAATAGACTGCCATCGCTGGCTCTGAGTGGCTTCCTCGCAGGTCGTGTGCGTCTTCCACTGAGGCGTCGCGTCACGTCGTATAGTGCACGCATGTCCTTGTGGCGAGCGGCTACGTTGGCACGGTCTGCCAACTCGTCTGCGGCTCTGCGGCGGTCTCGACGTGCAGTCCTCTTTATTTGTGACCGGAGGTTGGCATATCGGCTTCTTAAGCAAGATGCTTCCGGCTCCACTGCAGACAGTAGTTGGCCTTTGACTTGGTGCCGATCCTCAATTGCCTGCCACAGTTCTTGCGACATCCAGTTCTCTCTTTGAGGCTTGGAGTAACCGAGCACCTCTTCCCCTGCGTTTGTGTAGGCGTTCCTTATGCGCGTCCAAGATCCATCCATTTCCTCGTCCTCGAGTTCTTCTAGAAGTTTGTACTGATTCCTAAGGGATATGCGGAATTTCTCCCGCCATTCCGGGTCTCGGAGTTTTCGTACTTCGAAGCTTCTAGACGTCTGCTCAGGTTTACGGATTGGGGTGCACAACTTGAGGCGCACTTCGGCTACTACAAGGTGGTGGTCGCTATCCACATCCGCACCGCGTCGGTTCCTCACATCCAGCAACGAGGATCTCCAGGAACGGCTGATCGCAACATGGTCTATTTGGTTGCGGGTAACACCATCAGGGGATACCCATGTGACCTTATGACACTCCTTATGTTTAAAAAGAGTGCCACCCACAACCAAATTCTGTGATGAACAGAGCTCGCCGAAAAGTTCTCCGTTCTCGTTCATGTTTCCGGTAGCTCCTTCAGAGCCCATAAACTGTTCGCGGTTCGTATTGTCACTACCCAGTTTTGCGTTGAAGTCTCCCATCAAGATGACGATGTCCTGTCTGGGGATGTTTCTGAGGGTGTGCTCGAGCTGCTCATAGAACGCCGTCTTAGCATCGTCTTTAGCAGAGTTAGTTGGAGCGTAGCATTGGACGATGCTAATTTTACGAGCGCGGGAGTCGAAACGTGCCGTGATTATGCGTTCCGAAACTGGCTTCCAACTCAACAGGCTCATCTTGGCACTGCGGCTTAAAAGTAGACCAACTCCGAATTCACGGCTCGCATCCTCGTCTTCTTTGCCGCTGTACAATAGTGTGGTACCGTAATCTGCTGAATCTTCACCAAACCCATTCCACCTCGTCTCGCTCAGTCCAAGTATGTGGATGCCGTAGTCGTTCATGACTTTGGCTACTTGGGGTAGCCTTTCAGGTCGAGCCATGGTCCTGACATTCCAGCATCCAATCCGTGTCCGTTTTCGAAAGCCAAAAGTCGTCGTATAAGTGGTCCGGTTATTACTGTTAATTGGAGAATTCTCAATCAAATGTTTTTAAGGGTGTGCAGGTGATTAGCCCACAGCACCCCGATCACGACGATGGGGCTGCCATCTGTGCGTCCGTGCCCGCAGAGCCAGTCTGTTTAGGGGGTACCCCAAGGCTTCTGGCAGCCTTTGTGGTTTCATACGGAGTGTCCTTCTCCGGCCTGTTGGTCCGCGGGAACTATTTTATTTCATTCTTATTGTAGAAGTTGTTAAAATAAAATAATTTGTTGGATTGGGCCGAGCGCTGCGAAACTGGGCATTAGAACTCAATTTGTTAAAAACATTTCTAACAATTAAAACAATAACCGTGAACCCGTGTCCTATGACTACTATAACAAGTGTACAGGAAAATAATACAATAAAATTGTTCATATTTCGAAACCAGAAATCTGCAAATCTGTTATTGGTAATAATCACTCAAACCTTTTGAGATGCTTAATTTTATTACACAATTCTAAAAATTTAACCACCCATTAAAAGCGAGATATTTATTTTACGGCAGAAACAATAGAGTTCTGAGAAGAAGATTACGAGAGACAGTATAATGGATCGCCGCGGTCGCGACCGAGTATTTGCACGCAGAGTGACGAACATATTGATAGGACAATGTTACAGAATAAGTGCTTCTTCCTTGCTAAATTTGTAGGTCTATCATCTTACGGGGGCATAGCTTTTATTTATTCTATACAAATCTTCATCAGAAAACCTTCTTCATAGCGCATCGGTGATAAACACAGACTACTGTTTGTCACCATGGTGAAAGGATTGGCCAGTCTAATTAGCCGCTGATTAGTGTATGTTTCTGACTGCACAAGGTGCGCTGGACATATAGAAACAGGGGGGTTTAGGAGGCTTCTTTCGTGCACCCAAACCATGAGCCAATTAGAAACTTCTTCTAAACATAATATATCATAGTCGAGTGTACAAGTACATACCTGCCCCTGTGTGGGGGGCGACGACCCCCGCCGCGACCCGCTACTGGATGACCTGTTGCTCGCATCTGCAACAAGGACCATATGCCACTCTAATATGAATTGCGTTGGAAAAAACTTTCAAAAAGTGAACGATGTAGTAGGTAGGTACTGTGAATTTGAAATATGGAAATTTACAAGGTATGTATAACACTTCATATTCGTAGTATATCGATTAATCCCTATAGAGCTATAGAGAAAACAAAATTGCTTAAATTAGGTGCCTAATTAGAAATATCTCTCCCGGCCGGGAATCGAGCCCTGGACGTTAGGCGTAGCAGTCAGGGTTCAACTACTGACTGCACCGGCCGTCCGATGAAAATTTACATAATCATCGATGCAAAATTATGATTTTAAACGAAATTAAATCGATCTGTTAATTTACCTGCCACTGGCACTGAGGGAATCCTATGGGAAATTTCAAATAAAACTCGAGTTTCTTAACATATTCGTAAAAATATAGGAATTCAACGTTTTTTTCAGACATTTTCGGGAGGCTCGGGCCTCATTTAGTCCTAAATAAATAAGAAACTCATTAAGATCGGACATGCAGAGCGTACTGGGAGAGAAAAATAACAAAACAAACACAAACTAGGCTATCAGAATATTAA
The DNA here is from genome assembly GCF_932276165.1 of Plutella xylostella. Taxonomy (NCBI): domain Eukaryota; kingdom Metazoa; phylum Arthropoda; class Insecta; order Lepidoptera; family Plutellidae; genus Plutella; species Plutella xylostella. The sequence goes on along the minus strand of NC_064000.1, from coordinate 4,840,114 downwards.
TCACATTTTTTCCAAGGTATTTACTGCTTAGAAGTATAATCTACCTAGGTATGTATTTGTATGTTTATATTGAAAGGCAATAAAAAAATATAATGACTTTCTTTTAACATTATATTAAAGTAAACAAAGACAGACATCGAGTGCTTCGAAAACTTTTGTTACGTCTTGACGTGCGCGTCTTGCACACCGTTCTAGGCCTTCAGGTAGGTGTACTTGAGACTTTCTTTTCTGTTTTTAATTCTTACATTATCTTAATCCATATGAGCTTAGGAAACTACTAATTATTTAAAGTAACTCCACAGATAAAAAAAAACACTAAGGGCCAGTTTTTTGATCCCTAGTTAACTCAACTATTGGTCAAAAATGGCTACCATTAGTTAAAATCCAACAAAATTCGTATGCAGCTGTCATGTTTGACAAGTGACTTGACTAATGGTTAATGTTGACCACGGATCAAAAAACTTGGCCTAAGTGTCATTAACTACCCGACAAGCATCAAGTAAAACCATAGCATTTATACCAGTCTGCATATTCCAATACAGAATACATGTAATTATGAACATCAGACAGAATATTTCAATTCCTCGAACCTCGTGGAAAATTTACACAATGCAATCCAACACACGTGTAAATAATATCATTACGTCCAGTGAAACTATCTATTGTTCGATGAAAAAGGGATTATTGGAAATCGAATGCTGAAATTATTATGAAAGTTTTTAGGATTTTTCGCTGCCCTTTTTTATGAGATTACAGGATTAAAAGATTGCGAAAAATCTTTGGAATTAGCATCGTAATCGTATTAGAAACAGATAAAAAGGTTTTCGTAATCCGCTTACCACTCTATATTCACTCAGAATTTATCTAAATGTAATAAATAACAATTATGTTTGATATAACTATGTTTTTGGCTGAAATATGGGAAGTAGTTAAGGGAAGGACGATACCTAACCTAACCAGCTACCTGTCTGATAGTTTTCCAAATGTTCCCTGCCTCTAAGTGATTTTCACAAGAGATTCTCAAGAACTCATCTAACCCATTGGCTCTTCGACAGGTAAGACAGAAAAACTGTGTTTCAGGTTTAACTATACATATTTTAATTGCTATTTCGATAATCTTCGGTCTGCAAAAAAAGCTTATTATTACTATAGTGCTCTAGTAGAACTTTCCATTAAGGTGAGGATTTTTTAACCGATTTAATCATAATTGTGCATTCTATGCTAGTAATATTGAAGGCTACATTACCGTGGCTGTGCGCGCGGTCGCCCGCGCTGACGCTGTTGCCGTGGCCCGGCATGCCCGCCATGCCGCCGCCTACGCAACACGCTCCTCCATGCCACTGCCTCTGTAAGCAAACATATATACAGCTGTTAACTTCGTTTATTACGATATAATAATTCAAGTACTTATGGAGGTATTAATTTCCTCTTTCTTTAGTGTTTCTATTTTTGTAATATTTCCTCGTTGTATTCAATTGCCTCTTCTAGAGCGTATAAGGTTGCGTGAAAGAGATCACTTTTAATAATAAAGTCACCAATATTGTATTGTGTTTTAGTTATAACTATGAATGTCACCTAAAGTGTTTTTTCTCCTTGGCGTAAGCCAACAGTAATTTTAAAATCTTCTGCATAAAAGTTCTACTACTACTGCTACGAAGGTGCTACGGTACTACGCCGTAGCGTCGTAGCCCGTAGCATCGTAGCATACAAATAATACATTGAATCAAACTATCTATAGGTACGGTCAGGTGCAGATAAACCTGACCCCCCTCTCATAGTAACAATGCTTCTGAGGGGGGTCAGGTTTCTCTGCCCCTTACTGTACTATCAACTGCACTGTAATAGCAGAAACAATTCGGAATGCGATTTGGGCGACCTTCAATTTTTGTGATGTTGAGACTGTTATACCGGATAATTAAAAAGCCTTTTTAAAAAAAGGATTATTTAATTAACACTAAAATACAATGATTAAGAACACTTGGTAATACACTTGGAATTAATAGGAATGAAAGGATCTGTCGGCAACCGCGCGAGTTGAAGGATGAAAGCAGACTTAAGGGAAGAAAGTATGGCGTCTATTGCCTGTATGTGAGAGGGCTGACTGGGATGTCAAGGAGTGCTAACACAGCATTAAGGTTAGCACATCCCGGGTATAACACCTCCCCCTTTAAGAGGAGACTTTGGGGTTGGAACAAAGTCTCTGTAGGGCAAAGGATATGTGGATCTAAACTTTGGTTCTTAGTGGAGCTGCTGAACTGCTAGGATAGGTCTGTATGTCTGTCAGTTCTATTTCAGGGGTGTGTTCCTTAAGGGTAGTAGATTGTGGAGGTGATATGTTTATAATTTTAAATGGAAGAAGGCGGTTGCTGCCAGATTTACACATAGTAAACACAACATAAACAATGACAATAATAGTAAAAATAAAACTTAAAATACTAAGAATAGAATAATGTGTGCCATATTTTAAGATATGTGGGGTTTGTAATTGTTCCAAAGATTTTATTGTGTTTAAAAGAGAATCCATTTTTACTTTATTATTTGAATTTAAATCATCTAAATCTATGTCAATGAGGGCAACATGGGACACATTAGCACTTAAATTTCTTAATCTAATGACATTACAGCAAGTGGCATTAGTAATATCAAAGTCAGGGAAATTATTAATAGGGGAAGTTACATTTAAAAAGTTATACTTGGGTATCAATGTGGTACTTTTACAATATCCAATGCAATCTTTAGAAATAGTTATTATTCCTGTGCCTAATATGTGTTTTTCATATAATTTTGAATTACGACAGTCAATAGTAATTTTATTGGGTTCCGATTGTATATAAATCCACCTATTGTTAGATAACGGTTTCCAAATGTCCACTTTACCAACAACAATTTTTGATTCGCACTGTGGTGGTTTTTCACTGATCACTTTTGCTAATAATTCACTTTCACAAGTAAACTTCGCGTCGGTGGAATACACGTTTTCAATGTCACATATAAGATTATTGGAATCTACGAATTTACAAATGTCCAGGTTGTCGAATGTACAGTATTTAGATTTGTCTTTGGTCATTGCTATATATTTACTACTAGGTATAATAAGACTGAATGAGTCAGGTTGATTCGGGATATGTGGTGTTGGAAGCGCAAGACTATGAAACAATACATATTCTTTAGTATTTACCAGTGGCACTTGTAAGATGAATATAATCTTATTACTAACATAATAACTACTTAATTTAGATATATTAAAAATAAGATACATTGAATTAACATTAAGAGACACAGGTAGCTCAAGGTCATTAGGTAGGTGTCTATAATTATCGGCAAGTTCTCTGTATAATTGGCTTGGTGTAATTATTGATGGGTGTAAGGTATTTCGATTACTAAATAAAATTCCATTAACTACGTCTTCTACTTGAAATGACAGTGTAAGTATGGCAGTTTCTATGTAACTGATAATTTCGTAAACATGACTGAAAACTATTAATCCACTTGTTATTTGACTGAAATTTTGTATTGTCAATGAGAATTTGTCGATAGCTATGTTTAATCTAATTTCGTTATCTTTAATTTTACACAGTGTGTTATTATAAGAAGTCAAAACAGAGGATGTAACGAGTATATTCTGTTTCATTAGTGAAGTCAGTTGTTGTTGGTTGTTTTGTAGTGATTGAATGGCTGCCTCGTACATTAGGCCATCAGTCTCGTCTAATGTTCCAAATATTTGTTTTGCTATTGTTCCTATACCTCCTATCCAGGCGTTGCGTCTATTTCTATTATCTATAAGATGTGATATGGAAGAGAACTCTCTTTTCATATCTATAAATCGAGCTATTAAAGGTCGCAACAGATTACTACAGTCTACATAAATGTCAGTCATGTTTGTTTGGTTACACAAGTAATTTGTAGTATCCAGAGCATTACCAATATTTTTTATATGTGGGGCAAAGTGTGAAATGTCTATTGGAATCAATATTTTAAGTTGTGCATTATTAATTTTGAGGTTCCCTATATAGTCAAAATAGAGGCCCGGACTCGAAGTGATCGGCTGGATATAACTTGGATCGGGTTGACCTTGGGCTGAGCTGCAAACAATAACAGTAATAGTAAAGATAGGTAAGTACTACTATCTTAAGCTTAAACTAAAATATTCAAAACTTAATTCTAATTTATTTATGTATGTACCCACAAATAATACTAACACTTAATTAACTATATTTACAGGTTTAACTCAACGTTGGCTAGTTTTACTTCGTCGTAATGGTGTTTAACATGACGACGATTGATTAGCAAGGTAAGTGTGTTGTTTCCATTTATTTTAATGACCTTGTAAGGTCCTTTCCATTGTGGAGAGAGTCCTTTCCTCATACGAAGGTGATTTTTAAGGTAGACATAGTCACCTGTTTTATATTTTACTGGCCGAGTATGGGTGTCATAATAGGTTTTAGACGATTCTTTAGATTTCCTCATTAAATCTAGGGCTTTTTCGCGGGAGTATTTCAGTCTATTCTGTAGCATGCGAACATAGTCGGGGTATGTTGCGCCTGTACAGTCCTCGTATATGGAATTAGGTAGAGATGGTTTACAGCCAAACAGTAGCTCGAAAGGAGAAAAGTGTGTTGTTGAATGGACAGTTGTATTGTAGGTGAGCATGGCTGTGTAAACATAACGAGGCCAGTTTGTCTGCTCTTCATTAACGAAGGATCTTAGATACTCCTTAAGAGTAGAGTGACTTCTTTCTAAGGCACCTTGGGTTTGTGGATGATATGGAGAAGACCAAAGGTTTTTAATTTTAAGGAATTCGCAGGTTTTCTTAAATAGTTCTGATGTGAAATTGGTTCCTTGGTCAGTTAAGATGGTTTTGGGAATTCCAAAAATGGATATGTAGTGGAGCAGACATTCGCTGGTCTCTTCTGCAGTAGTACTGCGAATGGGATAAGCCGATGAGAATTTAGTTAGATCGTCCTGGATGGTTAGAATATATTTTAATTTAGCTGGTCCAGCTTCAGGGAGTGGTCCGACGATATCTAACGATATACGTTGGCATGGCTCAGTAGAACTACTGGTTATCTGCATTGGGGCTCTGTTGATTTGTCTGAGGGCTTTATTAGTCTGACACTGGGGACATTTTTTTACATAGTTCTCGATATCACCGCGCATGTTTTTCCAGTAAAATTTCTCTTGTATTCTACGAAGCATGCGGGTGCTGCCAAGATGGCCTGCAATTGGGATTTCGTGATTTTCTCTTAGTATCTTGGGAATTTCCGATAACGCAGGGTAAATTATTTTGTCCTTATATATGTTTATATCAATACCCATGTTATGGAATAGGTATAGGTACATATTGTAGATTTTGATAAATTGGTGTACATCGAAGGGGTTTTTGAAGTCGGTTATGGCTATTTCCGATATAGGGCTTTCATTAGCTGAGTTTGAAAATTCGTTTCGTAATGATTTCAGACATTTATAAATATCCTCATAACATGACTTATCAAAGTGATGTACTTTGAAGAATAACAGGTAGTATAATTTATTTTCATTTTCAAATGAAATGAAAGAATTGAGCACTCTTTCTTTATTCAAAATTTCGGGATCTGGAATGATTCCCAATATTTCTTGGATGAACGGGTTTGATTCGTCAAGGTCAATAGAAGTAGGAATAACGATTATTTTTTGTTTTGCTTTAGTGATCTTTTCATTGTGTTCTATGATTTTGGTATTAAGCTGTATATCTTTGTTTGCTATGGATTTCAAGAACGTCGAGTACGGATGATCGGGCAAGTCTGATTGATTATTCGTAGGTGACGGTGTTGGCATTACGATAGGTTGGTCATCAGCCCCAACGGAAGGTGGGTTTACTTCTATTGTTGGGATATCATCGGGAGGATCAGCAGTAGAAGGTAAGTATGGTTCGGGGTTTATTTCAGGTAGTGGTACTAAGTCTTCACCTAGATTAAGGGGACTCAGATCGTCGAGGTTGAAGGACGGTGGAGAGGTTAATAAGTCCATAAGGTCAATGTCGCCAAGTACAGGGTCTTGGTTCTCGTTAGAACCGGATTCTAGAGGTTGTTCTGGCTGGACTGGGTTAACAGGAAACCGGGACAACGCGTCAGCGTTGGTATTTATTTTTCCTTTTTTATAGCGGATATCGTACTCGAACTCTTCGAGTTTGAGACGCCAGCGGATGAGACGTGAGCCGGGGTCTTTACATTTGAATAACCACTCTAGCGGTTTGTGGTCTGTTATGACCGTGAAACTGTTTCCATATAGGTAGGGTCTAAACACCTTCGTCCCGTAGATTACAGCAAGGCACTCTTTTTCTGTCACGCTATAATTACATTCAGCTTTATTAAGTGTGCGTGACGCATAAGCAATGGGGCGGTCTTGTCCTATAGGACCTTGGGATAGTATAGCCGATATGGCGTAGTTTGAAGCATCACATGTCAATAGGAAAGGTTGGGTAAAATCTGGGTACGCCAGTATTGGCGCGGAAATAAGTTTTGTTTTGAGAGATTCGAAAGCAAGTTGTTGATCATTTTGCCACTTGAATGGAACATCCTTTTTCAGGAGGGAAGTTAAAGGTTTGGCTAATTTTGAAAAGTCCGGAATGAACCTTCTATAATATGATACAAGGCCTAGAAAGGACTTGATGTCTTTTGGGGAATTCGGAATAGGATATTCTGAAACGGCTTTTATCTTTTCAGGATTAGGTTTTACTCCATGTTCACCTATGATATGCCCTAAATAGGCTACTTCGGTCCGAAGGAATTCGCATTTTCCTGGTTGCAGTTTGAGATTGAAATTACGGAGTCTTTCAAATACTGATTTCAGATTATTAATGTGGGAATTTAAATCGTGTGAATACACGACGATATCGTCTAAATAAACAAAACAACGGGTGCCTTGTAGGCCGGAAAGACAGGTGTTCATTAATTTTTGGAAGGTGGAAGGTGCGTTTTTGAGGCCAAATGGCATTCTATTGAATTGGAAGTGTCCTTGAGGGACAGAAAAAGCAGTTTTCGGAGCATCGGCTTTATTGATTAAGATTTGATGGAAACCGGAAGTGAGATCTAGTGTGGAGAAATATTTACTGTTTCCCAGTTGATCGAGGATTTCTGAGATTTGAGGTATAGGGTAAGTCTCACCAATGGTAATGTCATTTAGTTTCCTGTAATCAATGACAATACGCCACTTACGCTGACCTTGGGAATCTAGCTTTTTAGGTACAATCCAGATAGGAGAGCTCCAAGGCGAAGATGATGGTTCTATAATGTTTTGGTCTAGCATTTTACCTATCTGAGATTCAACTTCTTTCTTGTGGCACTCCGGGAATCTATAGGATTTGGTATGAATGGGGATGTCACTATTTGTTTTGATTTGATGGTCAAGAGCGGATGTAAAGGTTAAGTGATCTTCTGGCAAGTAGAAAATATCAGAGTACATAGAACAAAGTTCTATGAGAGCTTCTTTCTCTTCGAGATTTAAATGGTCGATTGTGAGCGCGTTTACGACCTTTTCGGTACGTTCAGATGTTGACTGAGTCCTTGAGGTTGATAGGATGGTAACCGAGTCCATAGGCTCGACTTTAAGGGTTAAATTTGTTTTAATATTACTAAATGACTCCGATATATTGGCTACGGTAACGTTGGCGCGATTGTTATCTTTAATCTTAACAATGCAATTTGATATTAAGAGGTTCTCATTAAGGTGTTGGTCCAATATAAGGCCTTCTTTAAGGTCGGTTTTCTTAACTGAAACTTCAATTACAGCTTCTGTACGAGGAGGAATAACATAAAAGGGTTCCGAAAAATGTAATTTTATATCGTTTTTCCCAATTCTCAAAGTATCTCTTGTGTAATCTATTTTACAACCTAGAGCTGTTAGGAAATCTGATCCTATTATACCATCGTAAGGTAAGTTAATGTTCTTTATGATGTGGAATTTAAATGGTGTGGTCTTTTTATCATGGATTTTTAACTTAAGTTGGAAATGGCCATCCGTTTCAATGGTTTCATCTCCAGGATCAACACCTTTAATTTTAATTTGTTCTGTTATAATTTTAGGATATTGGGCAATGCTGGATTGTTTTAATAAACACACTGCGGAACCTGAATCTACTAAAAGAGATAACGGTATGTCTGAGACTTGTGATTCGAGAAGAACATGTGGAAGTAGTCGTTTTGTTGTGTCTATGTTTACTTCATAAACTTGGTTAGGTTTACTTTCTGGGTATTCTTGACGAGTTGAAGTATTTTCAGGAACTGGACTGAGTGGGTAAGTACCACTTTGGGTTTGTGTGATACATTTATTTTTAAATGAATTGTTAGATAGGGCGCTTATTTGGGGCTGGTTACCCGTGTGGTCCCTGGATTCATTGGATAGGGCGCTTATTTGGGGCTGGTTACCCGTGTGGTCCCTGGATTCAATTAATTGGGCACTTATTTGGGGCTGGTTACCCGTGTGGTCCCTGGGTTCATTGGATAGGGTGCTTATTTGGGGCTGGTTACCCGTGTGGTCCCTGGATTTATTAGGTTTTATCAGTTCAGTGGATGATTGATGTGAATGGATTGTGTCGACTTTTGGATTTAGTCTCGCGCGACACCTTTCCGAGACATTTATTCGTTTAAAGGTTCAGGATGATGAGAAGCGTCGACCTCGTCGTAACCGGCTTCATCATCGGGCTGTTCGATAAAGTTTACGCGTGGTTTGTAAGTCGCGTTCTGAGATGATTTAAAACGGTTATTATTATATTCGCGTTTCTTACACATCGAAATGTCGTGGTCGCTGGCTTTGCAGTAGCGGCAAAATGTGTCGTTCGTCTTTTGCTGTGGAGGAGAATTAAAGTTCCTAGGAAACCTGTTAAAGTTGCTCGTGCTGGGCGGTCCTTGTGCTGTAGGGCGGAAGGATGTGGAAGCTTTTGGTTTAGGATAATTATAACCACTGTTACTGTTCGCAGTCTTGCCGTCGGATTGTGGGCGCCTGTAAAGTGTTAATTGAATTCGTTCCTCTGAGATTGCGAAGTTAACAGCTTCGTTTAATGTTTTCGGGGATTTACATCTCACGATATTTGAGATTCGGGGGTGGAGGCCCATGAGGAAATGATGGAGGGCGAGATCCTCCATTGCAGCGATACGGCCAGGTAACTCTTTTACTTTGGAATTATTTAATGATATTTCCGTTAGAAGTTGAGACAAGTGGGTTTCTATGCGAAGTGCATAGACACTTACATTTTCCTGCGGGCCTTGCCTGCTCTCTTGTAGGTCTGTTAGAAGGTGGGAGTAATGTTTCCTTTCACTAAATTGAGTTTTCAAGAACTCTTTGAGTTGATCCCACGAATTAAAATCTTTAATAGAGCAGGCAACCTCCGCTTTCCCATTTAATTGGCTGAGAATGAATTTAAACAATATTGGCTTTTGTTGGTCACTGGCAAGGTTTATGGCATTGTCACAATTGACAAGGAATGAGTTGAGTGTTTCTCTGTTGCCATCGTATGGTTTGACGAACTTGAATAGGGTACCGAAGTCTAATTCTTGAGACATCGTGGCTGTAGTTTTCCGCGTAGTACGAGGAGAACCTTGGGCTGACTTCACTAATGACGATGATTCACCTGTATTTTGTACTGGTTCAGTCAATTCAATATTTAATTTATCTCCTTCTATTTTTGCCAACTTTGGCATACCTACTGAATTACAAAATAGAAATAATCTGAAGGAGATATTAATATTATTTTATGATATTAATCTAAATTGGTTCACTTAAATTGCCAACTGGACCCTAACTTATAGTCTAAACAATGACCAAAGACTTACAGGACGGGAACTGTGTGGGCGAGAGCGAGCAACACGGCGATAGCGACGGCCGGGAACATTCCAGCGGGCGAGATAAGAAGTGTACTTATCGCGTCGACTTGCAGCGGGCGTCGGGTAGATTAAGTTGAGATGAATTCACGATGATGTAGATATAACAGGATAGAGCAGGATACGATGGGCGCCAGGATATGACAGGCACCGACACGATGTAAGGATGTGAAGAGGGAGTAGCTGCATCCAAGTAGCAGCTTATCTTCAATAGGGCGAGATGTCCTTTCCAGGATCGAGGATTGTTCGTAGATTAACTTTAAGTTTAGATTCACGAGAGTTTTGTTTCACTTAGCACTTAGCACTTAAGTTTGAGTAGGAATCCGGAGCGAGTCTGCGGCGCGGTACCGGGCACTGGGGATTTCCGGATCCCACCGCTGCCACCAAAATGTTATACCGGATAATTAAAAAGCCTTTTTAAAAAAAGGATTATTTAATTAACACTAAAATACAATGATTAAGAACACTTGGTAATACACTTGGAATTAATAGGAATGAAAGGATCTGTCGGCAACCGCGCGAGTTGAAGGATGAAAGCAGACTTAAGGGAAGAAAGTATGGCGTCTATTGCCTGTATGTGAGAGGGCTGACTGGGATGTCAAGGAGTGCTAACACAGCATTAAGGTTAGCACATCCCGGGTATAACAAGACGGTGGATCAGATGTGTGTTAATTTAAATATTTTGCTATGTTTAGCAGTGAATTATTGCAGGCAGATGATGAATTTATGTACCTACCTTGATATAAATAATCCTTTCTTGCACAAACATTTATCTTATAACACTTATAGGCAGATAGACAGAACATAAATATAACTATTCTTCGAGCCAAAGGTTGAAAGAGCTTGAAAAAATCGCTTTTAGTGATAAGACCGCCTTTTCGTACCTATGTGTCTGTATATATATAAGCTTTATAAAATCTGTTCTTGTGTACAAATAAAGAATATTCTATGTACCTACAACCTTAGTCAAAGAGGAGAGAAGAAACTACTTCAATCTCGTTTCGTTTATTTACGGATGTAAAGCTGTTTTTCCTAGTTAAATTGAACTTGCAGTAAGATATATTTATTTTAGTTTAATCACTTTTCCATTGGCAGAAGTGTAAGTAGCTTTTTTCTTTGGTAGAGCTGCAACTCCTATTCATCGATCTTGAGTCAAACTAGGTACGTACTGTAATATCGATGCTTGAGATCATCATGCATACCCTAGTTTCATCCTTGTGTTTACTTATTAAATACCTACGAGTTAAGATAAAAGATCATACCGCGATAAGGCCGCTTATTGTACCTTAGTTCTAGTATATAAGTATGTTTTTTTTGTATGTCTGATTTATGTGGTGTTCAATAAAGCAATATTCTATTCTATTCTATTCTATCATATATTCCGTGTACTCCATAATGAACTATAACAATAAATACCTACATAAAATTAGATGGTAAAACTCAAAGTCAAATATTTTTATTCATCGTATAAATATGAAATTTTCTGATGAACGTCAATTTTTGCAAACTACTCTCCGTTCGGATAAGGGGTGCTCTTTCTGTCTTAGGAGAAGAAAGGAGGCAAGAAACTCCTGAGCCATCTTTTCAAAAAAAATAAAAATTAAAGATAACTATGTTGCCAACGTGTTGCATGCACAGAATTACAATATACCTACACATCACACTATTCACTCCGCTGCAGTCGCGTGGTGCAATTAGCAAATTAGCATTCATGATCACGGTTAACAAATCAAAGCCGTGTCAACTGTGCACTTTACAACTCTAGCTACCAAGTTAGTGATGTGCCAGTGATGTAAATATTAGGGATCCCGGATATCCGGTATTGCAATCAAAATATATCTTGCAGGCAATTTCGTTTATACAATATTTGATCAATTCAATCCTTCGCTGATAGACTCTTTGAAGTGAATACTCTACTGTGTTATATACATTTTAGTGTTATTGTTATAGTGGTGAAGTGTATGGTGATTTTGTAACGTTATATTTCGTGAGCTAGGTAGGTAATACAGTTACTTCCTGTAAACCCGGATGTTCAATTTACGGTGGTTGTACGTGATGTGCTGAGATGATTTCGTAAAAATCATTGTTCGCAGAATCGACATACTTATGAATGTCAATGACAAAATATATCGTCACAAGATTCAGGGATTTCTACTATGATTTTACGGGGCTTAAGTTTAAAATACCCCGCACAGTGCCATCGAGCCTTTACAGTGTTCTGATTGTCAGTAGACACGGAGCTATGTCGTTAGCTGACACGTCCTAATTACTGCATTATTTGCTCTACAAATGCAATCACTCTTTGACCTTACATTTAAAGAAATATTACATTATACTATAATTATTATTATTTTTTACTGAAGTTTTTAAACATAAGTCTCAATTTAATTTTTTAGGGCGTCTTACACAACATAGTTAATCAAAATGATTAAATAGTTAGTAAGTCGGGTAAGCGCCCGCTTCTCATGCCAGAGATGCGGGTTCGAATCCCGGCGCTGACATGTACCAATGAGTTCTTTTAACTTAAGTACAATGTAAACCATCGCTCTTACGGTGAAGGAAAACATCGTGAGGAAACCTGCGTATCTCGATCTAGCACATCTAGATATGTGAACCCACCAACCCGCAGTGGACCAGCGTGGTGGGAAATGGTCCAAGCTTAGGAAGGCAGACCTTGGGGGATATGCACAAAGGTTCCACTCGGGAGAACCAGGTGCAGGTACTTACACCCCCACAGAGAATAGAATAGAATAGAATATTAAATAGATTTGATTAATTTTGCTGTGCAAGACACCCTTAATCTTCTGTCATTCTGTCATGAGAATAAGTAGCATGCTTTATATTGCTTTTTCAATAAATGCTGTTGCTTTCATTCCCGAGAAGGCTAGCTTTATTCTTGACCTTCCTCGTCCCGCTGCCGGCCACCTGTCCCGCTTGGCACGCGATTTCATTTGAATTTTAAAAACAATTTTTTAAAACCATTTAGGTACTAAAAACTTTTTTTACATAGCCGACATAGCTCACCGAGTTAGTAAGCTTAAGTGGCAGTGGGATGGTCACATCTGTCGAAGAACCGATGACCGATGGGGTAAACGTGTTCTGGAGTGGAGGCCGCGACTAGGCAAACGTAGTGTGGGACGCCCTCCGTCTAGATGGGATGACGACTTGCGAAAGGTGGCTGGTAATGATTGGATGCGGAAAGCTAAAGATCGCATCCAGTGGCGTGCTTTGGGAGAGGCCTACGTCCAGCAGTAGACTGCTATAGGCTGATGATGATGATGATGATGATGATGATGATGATGATGAAAAACTTTTTTGATAGTAGGTATGTGGGGTTGAATTTTCCATTGCTGGACAAAAGCTATGCCCAAAATACGTCCACAACTATATGTACAGTACATCCTGTATTATATAAGTACGGTCATGTGCTGAGAAACCTGACCCCCGTCTCATAGTAACAATGCTTCTGAGAGGGGTCAGATTTATCTGCCTGCTATAAGTATTATCTACCGGTCAACCCACAGCAGGCACTCATGACTGCTTTTACTGACATATACACACCACAACTACTGTGATTCTTCATGTCACTGTACCTATTGATGTTGTTTTGTATTTGTGATGTGTATTTTTTTAGTAAATAAACGATGTGACTATGTCTCTGTCTATGTCATGTGTTAAAGTGGGAAAAGATAGCACATATTCACGGTGTCCATACAATAACTTTAAATTTTATTGAAACTGTAAAATAAGATTCAGATATTTCAATTCCAGTATCGTTTAACGGTGCGCACTTCCCGCGGTTTTAAAGTTTTTATTGATATAATGAAAATAACTCGAGACCTTCAGTACAACCGTCATTATAAGATTTATATCAAATTAAGATGCTTCAGGGATCTTATGATAATAGTGAACATCTATTTACCACGTATATATAATTTGAAAAGAATAATCGCAAAAAGTTCTACTACTACTGCTACGAAGATGCTACGGTACTACGCCGTAGCGTCGTAGCCCGTAGAAGCGTAGCATATAAAACATTGAATCTGGGTGTTTAATGCAGGTAATAAACTAGCACCACAGTCTGTTTCAAGGTCTCAAGTCCCAATTTTTAGAGACAAACAAATTCAAATTTCAAATTCAAATGGTTTAATCGACGTAAAATTTTACAATTATTTGTCGATAGTCATCTACCACCATTTCACAAAGGCCCCGTCATTGAGAAGGAAAGAAATGGCGAAAGAAACTCCTCGAGCATCTTTAAGAAGGGTTAAAAACAACGTTTGTAACCCTTCTTATTTCTGGACGGTATTATTACAGTAAGTTGCAGGTAGTAGTTTCAGCCATTGAATAATAAAAAGTCCGAAAAGACAGGCTGCGCTTCCTTTATAGCAACTGACGCAAGAGTTGCAATCGTTATTTTACTCAACAAACACTTTATTTCATTTTATTTCACTCAATTTTAAATACGCTTGCGAAATTCGAATACAATACGAATCGTACCCACTTATATTATATAACCTTATAAACTGGTTCAATGGTCTAGTGAACTCTAGTGGTAGAAGCTCTGTTCAACACCCAGAGGTTCCGGGTTCGATCCCAGGTGAGATCATTTTGTCTTCCTAAGTTATGAAAAAATTAACACGCCTGTTTTGGCTAGTATAAGGCTGGATAGTAATGCTATTTAATGTAAAAATGGCTGAGTACCCACTCAACCTTGCGATTTGTCCTCGCAGCTAAAATAGTGAAATCTAGAGTAATTACTCGCCATCCCATGAGTGTACGCGTATGTTGAAATGTTTACAATTAGGAAATTAATTCTTAGGTCCCATGGGTTCACGCCCTATTTCACGTGTATTAAATGTTATAAAGGTTTTTTTTGTTTTCCTTTAAATTATGTCGTTTTTCTAACTTCTACCTTGACACTTTTAATGGATAGGAACTAATTATTTATTGTATTTAATTACTTATCGGTTTTGTCTCCACAAAAAGTTTTTTTTGGGTTTTCAGCTTAAAAACATATTTAACGAAGTCTCAACAGTTCGCCCACGAAGTTCATTGATCATCTCTGCACAAAAGATCAATTCTTCAAACTTTTACTAAAATGCTAATAATTCGGCGTAAAATATTCACCCTGAATAACTTCTAAAATCCATCTTTTTAAAAGCTTAAGACAAAAAAGATCAAATTAAAAAAGTTTTAGAAACAATCGGGAACTTTTACACCTTATCTCGATAGCCATCGATTGAACACAAACCTAGTTTTGGTTAAGTATTTAACTTTACCGAGGCTGCCAAAAGTAAACCCATATTTATACACTCACGGGCAATGAAAACGGTCCACTCACAAAATGCCGATATCTAACAACCCCAATAAAAAAAAATAATGTTAAATTTACCGTTAAACAAAATATTACCGTTTTTAGTTGATAATATCCTAATGCTGTTTTAAATGTGCTTCAATGTTGCAGAAGGCGTAATTAACCTAGCTTTTTCCGTTTAGGAGTGATTCGGTACTTTTCTGAGTGGAACCTTTTCATTGCCCGTGAGTGTAAATACCGAGCTACAGTGACTGCGTAGCATCGTAGCTAGTACCAGATGCGGTAATGAGAACAAGCTGCTTCCTTAGCGTATTAGAACAAATTTAGTGTAAGTCTTCGATAAACCGAAAGTTAGGTGATTCAGCAGGTTTTTTTTTATAATCTTTGATAAAAAATTAAGATTTAAATATTGAATATTGAAGCGACGAGACAGAGTAAGAGATGCGGTGTTACATACATAAACACGTATTATACATATACACAATCATTTTTCAGTTTTCAGTTTTCATCGCGGTTTTTGACGTAAAGTAATAAAGACGTTTCTGCTACAGCGACGCTATTCAATAAAGTTATTTAAAAATGCATCACAGTGCATAATGCTTCTCGCGTGGACACAAAACGTTTAACTATACAAGTCTGCCTGAGCGGACATTATACTTGAAGGTGAATAATGCACGGACCCGTCTATCCGTCTGTCTTTAAACAGACAGAGACGAATGGATGCGTCCTGCTGTCGTTTATTAAAACTCTTTATGCATGTAGGTATGTGTGGATCTATACACTCACGAGAAATTAAAAAGTACCACTTACAAAATAGCGACACTAAATTACCCCAATTTTAAAACATTTAAGTAGTTTAGAATTTGATCAAATTATTTAGGTACGTTTTTTAGTTGGTAATATTCTCAATATTACAGACGATGTCAAACATTAATGTGTTCCGTTTAGGAGTAATTTTGTGAAATTAGGTTTGCGATACGATAGGTTACGATATAGGTTAATATAAAATAAAAGAAAGTTTAGAAAAATAAATATCATTTTTAACCGCACAATACTCCACTCAACTCAACAAAATTGACACTCACCGATCCAACCGTCCAATATCAATATCGGCGGATAAAATAAACCACTTCTTACCGTGGACAAATAAAACAATAATCAGCTCAACATTGAGTTGTGCCTCGGGCAAGGTAAAGCACTTCCAAGCCACTGCATCTGTTTACAAAAAGAAATAGGCACCGGCTACTTATAGGGGAAGCAGTAGAATATCTTCACAGATACACACCGAACACGGGTTTTATGTGAGCATACGGTACAGGAAAACATTGTGAGGAAACCTCCACATCTAGATTTGTACCGCATTGTACTCATGCAAAAAGCTACCTTTCACGTGAGTATATACCACTGTGCATTGTTCATACAGCGAAAATCAGGTGGCTCACTTGCGATTCACCTCTGATCACTCAGGGATTATAGTCGTGAGCATAATTATGCTAAGTATGTAAGACTTATGTTATGTACATATTTAGGCTATTTGCAATCGCTCTCTCAGGCTTCAGGTTCGCCTATTGCTATATGTTTACTAGTCGGGTAATGCACATCTTTTCTTTTCTGTTTATCTAATACCTACCATTGTGGCCTAGAGAACTTGATTGTAGATGAAGTATAGGGGCGCATTTATTGTGCGTTTGACAGTCTCTCTTGAAATCGTTGAAATTTCATTTAGTTTACCACTGCGCACTGTACCAATAAAATAAGTAAGTAAGTTGTACATTCTGTGTAAAAAGTATCGGGACTGGGTCAATAAAACAAAAAATGTTTGTTAAGTATTCATCCAATACCTCATACATCAAAATCTATCAAGCCGTTTAGACTACAGGAGGGAACCAAGAAACAGACAAACATACATACATACAAACATACAATCGAAAAAACATTACCCTACTCCTTCGGCAGTCGGGTAAAAATAATAAAAAAACAGTCTTTCGCCTGCGGCCACGGACGTAGAAAGGTGGGGTTGTTTATATTTCCAACTATTTTAAATCTATTTGAATCTTCACTATGACGTGATGCTATACAACGTAGCTCTTAACTCAAGCATCGTAAGTATTACATTACAACTGTAAATGTTGCATTTAGGGCGGCGTCCTCCTTACTAGGAATTATGCAGGTGTTTCGAAAGTTATATCTACACCTTGAACACTTTCAGCGGAGGTCAGGGACTTCACTATCACATGGAATAATTACTGTTTGGTTTGAGCCACGGCAAAAAGCCGCAGACAGTTAAACACACGGTCATCGCATGCAAATACGATCCAGAATAGCTAAAAATATACTAAAATAGCTGAAAAGTACTAACTAGGTACTTGTGTGCAAAACAGCTAATTATGTCTATAATGTATTTGTAAATCTGTCCATTTTATCTAAGTATATTTATTAACTTATAACGTAACGTAAGTAAATAAACTAACGTTATGCTGTACACTTTCTAAGTTTCTGTGGTAAGGCCCTTTACAGCGTGGCACCGCAACAAACCATGTACTTCTATGATATACTTAGGCATTTTTTAAAAAGAAAAAAAAAAAAAAAAACAGTATTTATCAACCTAAGATGTTTTTAACCAGTGGTTTATCTGCAAATTCCGCTCTAGGCGAACCTGTAAACGTATCTAACATATTGTCTCCATGTGGTGTTCACAGAATAATAACTAGTACCAGTACAGAAGTCCATCTTCGCAATGGCTTTTAAAGAAATATGACTCCATCCCATAAGCAATAAGATCTAATTTAGATCGCGTTCCAGCCGCACACGTTTTTAATTACTTACCTTCCAATTTATTTTTGAGGGAATATGCGCCTTATTTCACTGGAATACGGTGCATAATAAGTTATACGTGGTTATACGCATTGAAAAAGAAGCCACCTTAGGGTTGCCTCAGCATCAGCACCACAGACTACAACGTTTACTAAGCAACGGACTGAGTTTGTAAAAAGAATGTCATGATTTTAAAACAAAATTAATTTGAATTTAGAATACAAAGCTATTCCAAACTTATTTTCTATTAGAAATGACTAGTAAAAGCTACGGCAATTTCATAGTTAAAGACCTATTCATAGATCATAGATCTATTATTTTAAGTAAAAGAAAGAGGTAGATAGGAACCTATATGTACCTAAAACATTTACTTCAGTCAAAAAATGATTTTTTTCTTCATAATGTGTGATAATATTGAGATGAATTAATTGATCATGATGTTCTGTTTTAGTTTAGTTGAGCATGAATCCCACTCAGCTCACATTTTATAATCGATTCATTAATACATTTTGAGAGAAGTCTTGTGTCTGTAATTTTTTATTTTTTTTATAAAGTTAAACTTAGTCGAACAAAATTAAATAGCGCGCGCGTGTGTGTCGTCTTTCGCTTGCGGCAACCGACTAGATTGGCCACGCAGACGTAGCCGGCGCCATGCTGGCTCCTGCGCCGCCCGCGCGCGGAGTGACACAGGCCTGGCTCCGGCGAGCCACGGGTCACTCTATATGACGAAAAACTAAGTTTCGGAACGGAAGCCCCTAGGTAGCTAGGTCATTCATTCATTCATTCATTTATTTATTGAATAAGAAATTACACAAAAAAATACAATATGCCTAATACAAGCAGCAGAAATCCATTAAGGGTTTAAGAGCTACTTAATAGTAAAATATTTTTATATCACATGCATTATTTAACAAGTAGGTATATTAGTAATTAGCTAGTAGTTAGTTATCACTTATGGTAGGTATTTAGTTATTTAATATTATAAGTTAAGTTAACACAATTCAATGAGATAGTTAAGAATACAGTACAGATTACAATAAGTTTTTTATGAAACATCTCTTCAGTTGTTTTTTATAACCACAATTTAAGTATACACTTTGCATATCTAGGGGCAATTCATTAATGGTTTTGGGCAGTAAGTATCTCCAATGTCTCATCCCAAAGCAATTCCGATATTTAGGCAAGATACATTTTTTTGTTGATGTTAAAATTCGAAGTGCTTTGGGGCGGGATTTATAAACTATTTGGGAAATGTGATGATTTTCTTCTTTTAAAATTGACAACTTAATTTTTTCTTCTATTGGTAGGACTTTACAAAACTTAAACAGTACTCTACAGGTACTCTATCTCGTTGTATTAAACGTGCCGATTATACGACAACAACCAGCTCTCATTATCCTACCTATATGAATAGATGCCACAAATGCACTCATTGCGATGAGAACCAAGTGCCGAGGAATTATTATTTTTGACACTGATACTGATAGCTGGCCGGAACTAAATGTATGAACCAAACGTTGATCATTATGATCTATAGTGCCACAATCTTATCTGTTCCGGTGGTCAAAATGTGCACTAACGAGACGTCATTGTCAAACGTCATTTCATACTCTGTGCGTTATTTGAGTTGTCAATTTCTGCGAAGACGCTGACGCTACGTTATTTAATTTGTTTTGTGGTTTTCTGGGTGAAATAATTCCAAAAGCGCTGAAAAGTAATGCAAGAAAAGTAATACTAGATATATTGGCTTTTATGCAGGAAGAATAACGTATTCAGGCGCCTTTAATTCTGTTTGAAAAATTGGAAGAACGAGTTGCAGCGGCTACAGGTTAGTGTTGCCAAATATGACGAATAATTTTGCCCATATACTCACATGTATTTTATAATATTTTCCCGATAGACCCATGCCCTAGCAGCGGGGACGGGATGGGTCGTGATGAAAGTATATAATCTTTATTTTTCTTTGATTACAGGTGTGAGTGAAGCTGCGTACCTTAGGCAGTATACCAAGAAGAATTTCGCGCACTTGCAGCGATTTTAGACGAAATAATGATGATTAATGACATCTTCTCCCAACCTACGAGTATCAAGGGTTGGCTGGAAGAAATTGTTTTTTGGCAATTAGCCTTTGTACATTGTCTGAATATCTTTTCATTTTATGCTCTTGTTTCTTGTTACTTTAGCAAATGTAAAATAAAGTGTTCATAAATAAATAAATTATAATTACTTAATAGTTTTTTTTAAGTCTATCTATCTCGTTATTCCCACGACCCACAGATATTACCTAGGTATATCATTGTAATCTAGATTTAACCTCTTATATCAGAACATAATCAGAACTAATTTTGTTTCTGTTCGCCGTGGACATATTTTCCATACAACAAGTTTCGTTTGATATATTATATCCTCTTTCATTTACTATCGGCCCTATATTTTGATTTATTTATACTTATGAATGTACCTAATTATAACAATAGGTAATAGCATAAATGCATTGTCGTTTAAACCACAAATAGGCAAAATTTAATTGATGGCATCACTGAATTCGATCACATCGACGTCGTCACCGGAACAGATAAGATTGTGGCACTATACCTTTTGAAACGCGCAGTACATACACTTGGAATCTAGTGTCATATATGTGGGACCAGGCGGTGGAAATGAAAACCAATTTGATTTAATCACTAAATCACGTTTATTCCAGTATTACATCCTTTAAAAACAATTTTATGTTCGAGCACAACAACCTTTTCTAATCCTCCATCTTTTCTTCCCTTTCACTCACTCCTTCTTCGTTCCTTTCATAGACAATACTTCCTTTCATAGATAATACTCGCTTTCATAGACAATAGTTCCTATCATACACTCTGCACTATCAAATATTATTAAACGATAATGTTACATTCCTACAACTCGGCCATCCTGTATAGTAGTCTGACCTCAGGCTACTCTAAATAATCTAACACAACTTTAACTTCAATAACAAACAACAATTAAATAACTTTACAATTTTTCAACAACAAAAAATATTAATCTAACAGTTAAGTATAACTTTCCTTAAGTGACTCTAATCATTCACACAAAAAAAATATAATTTAAGTACAGTTTCAGAATAGACCTCTACCTAAATTACACAAACATTTAAAATAAACAAATTACCTTACTCTTAAATAAGAAAGTTATGTTAACATCAGCTAGGGAATAAACATCACCCTTAAAACACAACAAGTACTTCAACAAAAGTATGAACTTCTTAACATCTAACACAAAAAAAAAAAAAAAAAAAAACATTCTTTACCATAAAATGATAGTAAGTAGTTACAGAATAACACTGCAAAAAAAATCTTTAAGTTAAATCAATAGTATTTACCTTGTTAAACTACATAGCTACTTATTACACATAACATAGCACACCCTTACTTAGACTTCAGTAAATACAAGCTTATTATGATATTAAACACAACATTTAAATACCAATATAAACATTTTATATCCCTACCTAACAAAATAACAGCTGTAACTTTATTTTTCTGAAAATAAAGTTATTATTATTGAAACAATGTTACATATTTAAAGATGTTAACTACTTTTACTCAACACATAAAAATACAGTTA
Source organism: Plutella xylostella (assembly GCF_932276165.1). Lineage (NCBI taxonomy): Eukaryota > Metazoa > Arthropoda > Insecta > Lepidoptera > Plutellidae > Plutella > Plutella xylostella. The sequence goes on along the minus strand of NC_064000.1, from coordinate 4,818,514 downwards.
AACTTTAATGTTATTATCATATTTTAAATTTAAGCACAATAGAAATTTAAATAACAGCTGATACCTATACCAAATCATATTGGGTAAACCTCTTTCAACCAAACTGTTATGAAATTAAAATCATGGCCACATTTTCATGTAGTCTACACCCGTTGAGGTTTTCCTAGGTCCTTCAGTATTAAGATCAACTTTCTCTACATGGTACCTACCTTTACCTACTTTCTTTACTACTTGATAAGGTCCGAGAAATTTTGGTTTAAGCTTCAAAGTATTACCGAATTGAGTTCTCTGTATGGCTACAATATCCCCAACTACATAGTCCTGAGCTTCTTTCCTTTTCCTATTATAAGTTCTTCTGTTCTCTTCTTGAACCTTCAATATCTGTACTTTAGCTGCTTGTCTTACATTGTCTCTCCTTTCCATGAAATGTTGTCTGCATTCTTCATCTAATAATTCTATGAGCTTTATATCTTCTTTCTGCTTCAGCTTTGTACCGGTAAGCAAGTTAAATGGTGATGTGTTAATCGACCTTTGATACGTGCCATTTATCACTCTTTGCACCTTACTAACATGTTTATACCAGTGAGTAGGTTCTTCAATGCACATCTTGGTCAAAACAGATATGATAATCCTGTGGATGCGTTCTACTTGGCCGTTTCCTCTTGGTATACCAGTTGTTACAGCATGATGTTGAATCCCTTCTTCTTGGCAGTAGTCTTTAAATTCTTGTCCAGTAAAGGCAGCTCCCTTATCAGTAATATACCTCGTTGGATTACCATAGTCCTTCTGATGTAGCCTCAGCTTCTCTACAGTTTCCTTTGCAGTCAACGTCTTAGTAGGGTAAATCCAGACAAACTTCGTGAATGCATCTACTACTGTTAAGATATAGTTGTACATTTTCTTGGTTGCATCCAATGGTCCAAGATGATCAATATGTAACGTCTCTAGTGGCAGCTCTCCTTTGTCTATTGGACTGAGAAATCCTTCTTGTTTCCCTTCCTTCTTGCTTGCTAATATGCATGGTACACATCCTAAAATCACTCTATCTATCTTCTTTGCTAGGTCTTTTATGTAGTAGTCTTTATCTATTATGTCCATGGTCTTCTTTTTCCCAAAATGTCCAATTTCATGTGCTCTCTTTATGATTTCGGTCTCCATGATGTCAGGTATTACCAACTTTTTCTCTACACCTTTGTATATCAAGTCATTTTCTATGTAGAAATCCTTGTATTCTGTCTTCTCATTCAGTACTTCTCTTAACACACTTAAGTCGCTGTCTTCCTTTTGTGCTTTACATATCCGTGCATGTAATTCTGAATGTATCAGATAACAGTGAGGGTTTCTGCTTAATGAATCCACATGAGACATCTTAGCTCCAGCTCGGTGTTCCACTTCATAATCAAAATCTTGTAGGAATAAAACCCATCTTGCCACCTTGGCTGATACTTCTTTCTTATAAAGCGTCTTCTGAAATGCTGCACAATCAGTGACTATCTTGAAGTGTATTCCAAACAAATACTTCCTGAATTTTCTCACTCCTTCGACAACTGCTAGAGCTTCGAGTTCATAACTTGTATAGTTTCTTTGTTCCGTCTCGCTAGTCTTTCTACTCATGTAGTGTACTGGATGTAACTTCCCATCTTTCTCCTTCTGCATCAAAATGGCTGCATATCCATATTTTGAGGCATCTGTGTGCATTTCCGTGTCAAGACCAACTTCATATATCTTCAGTACCGGTTCACTACATAGTTTAGTCTTCAATACTTCAAAAGCATGTCTTTCCTCTTCACCAAAGTAGAATTCTTTCTCCTTCTTAAGTAAGTCTGTGAGAGGCCTCGCTATCACTGCATAATTCTCAATGTACTTCCTGAAGTATGAGGTAAGACCCACAAAACTATGAACTTGCTTTACTGTCTTTGGCTCTGGGAAACATCTGACTGCTTCCGTTTTGCTTGGTGAAGGCTTCACTGTACCATCTTCAATGACATGGCCCAAATATTCAACTTTTCTTTGTAATAACTGTGTCTTCTTCCAATTAATTTCAAGTCCGTACTCAGACGACACTTTCAATACTATCTTTAGTCTTTCAATAGCTTCTTCTTCATTCTCTGCCAGAATTATAACATCGTCGATGAATATTAGCACTATTCCACCAGCAATCTGCTCTCTGAAAATGATGTTAATAAATCGGCTGAAGTATTTAGGACATATAGAAAGTCCAAAAGGAGCTCGGAGGAACTCGTACTGTCCTTCAGGGCTGCTTGTCACAAACGCCGTGTATTTAACTGACTCTTCTTCTACTGGCAGATGAAAAAATCCGTTTTTCAAGTCTAAAGTACTAAATACCCTAGAATTACTCAGCTTGTCTATGTGATCATCTATAACCGGCAATGGGTATTCATCTTTAATCATCTTTTGGTTAATTTTCCTATAGTCTACGCAAACCCTAATGCTACCATCTTTTTTTGTAACCAATACTAAAGGACTTGCATACTCAGAATAACTAGGTCTTATTATCTCCTTAGCTAACCACTCTTCCACCTGACGCCTAACAACTTCTTCCTCTTTGATAGCTAACCTTCGTGGACGCTGAGCTACAGGCACTTCATCTTTTAAAATAATCTTCAACTTTATTGGAGCCTCTTTAGTAAACATGGGCTTGTAACTAGCAACAAGTTCCTGTACCTCTGGATTACTACATAAAGGTTCATCAGCCTCAATAGGTAAACACAACATGTACTGACCACCTTCAGTTTGTGCCATGAGCTTAACTGTACCTTTGTCTAACAACACAGTTGTATTCAACAGAAATGGTTGACCCAATATGACTTCGTATGGCATAACACCGCATGGAACAATATAGAATACAGTATCAAAATATTTACCATCAACTTTGATCGTAGTATGGAACTTTCCCACGGAACATACCCTAGATGCACCCAGTCCAGTGAGCACCACCTTGTCCTCGTTGTCCTCGTCATGTCCAGCTTTGTTAAGCCGGGACAACAGCTCCGACGACATCAGGTTGACATCGCTGCCCGAGTCTATCAAGGCCTCAACGTCTACATCACTTATTTTGACTAATTTCACTGATTTATTCGAATTACACAGAGATTCACTGACCGCACTGTTTGTGTTTACATTTACTCGCATGACACTTTGACTTTGACATTGACAGTTACACGATCCCGTTCCTTCGGCTTCGTTCACTTCGTTCGTTCCGCGTCGTTCCCGTTCACCGTTCACTGCAGCGGCAGCGCCATCTTCTGGAATGACCGATACGCACATCGTCCGCTGACCGGAGGCGCCGTTTCCGCTTCCGCGGCTCCCGCCCTGTTGTTGTTGATGCCTCGTCGTGGTAGAAGATCGGCATTCCGTTCCAATATGGCCGAAATTGTTGCAACGAAAACATTTCACGCCATTGGGACACCGATTTGCGAGATGATTCTTGTCTCCGCAGTTGTAGCAACTGCGACCATCGGGTCTCGCCGTCTCTTTCTTCTCACGTGAAGATGAAAACACATTTTGTGTTTTACTTTCAACTTCAGTCTTCTTTACCGTCTTGGATTTCATCTTCTCGTAAATGGCCAACTTCTCCTTTAGAACAGAATAGGTAGTGACACCGTATAAGATAGCCTTGTTATTCTCATAGTCAGTAATGCCGTCAACGATATATTGAATCGCAACGTAGTCGGCAAACTTGGCTCTTTTGCCCAACTCCTTCATAGTTAGCATATACTGGTAGTACGTCTCATCTTTCTTCTTCTTCCTCGTAGCCATCAGCTCGTGCATTTCCTTGCTGTTCAATGCATCGGGAAATTCCTTTTGCAAGGCAGCACTCAGTTCATCGAATGTTTTAAACGTCTTCTCCGTCCTCAGCCACAACTCAGCCGTACCAACAAGCGACCGTCGAGCGACAATGAGCTTCTGCTGAGCAGTCCATCCGAATATCTCGGCATTATCCTCTATGTCGGCGGCCCACTTCGCCGAGGAATACGTCTTGTCTTCGCCATTAAATTTGGTGATTCCGCTGAATCCGTCGTTTGACGCCATGCTACCAAGCATCGCGTTGCTGCTTGCGTCGTTTTTTGTTGTCGTCGTCATTTTCCGTCTTCTTCTTCTTATATTCTTCTTATATTTAGTGACCAATCACTTTTTCAACTTTTATTTTATTTCGTCGTAGTTTTTTGATTTCCGTCTTTAATGGCCGTCGTCGTCCTGTGTGCTCATCATCATCACGCGTCGTTTTTTGGCATTTCCACGCTGTATCCCGGACGAGCCCCCAAAATTGTGGGACCAGGCGGTGGAAATGAAAACCAATTTGATTTAATCACTAAATCACGTTTATTCCAGTATTACATCCTTTAAAAACAATTTTATGTTCGAGCACAACAACCTTTTCTAATCCTCCATCTTTTCTTCCCTTTCACTCACTCCTTCTTCGTTCCTTTCATAGACAATACTTCCTTTCATAGATAATACTCGCTTTCATAGACAATAGTTCCTATCATACACTCTGCACTATCAAATATTATTAAACGATAATGTTACATTCCTACATATATACTAAATATACTAATCTAGTCTCAATTTTCACTAGACTCAATCTAGTCGGCAAAGCGTTCGTTTCGTGTAAAATGAGCTGTTTTCATACTAAATGACAGCTTCGTTGCATAGAATATTCGGATTTCCGGATTTGATCACAGATTTGGTCGCCTTCGGTCATGGTTTATTGTTATTAGCCGTTGCCTAGCAACCAATGTCAGAAAAATGCCATAGTGATATACCGGTATGTAAATATGTGCTTATCGACAAAAAAGGTCACAGTTAAAGGAGGTTACATATAGTTTATTTTATTTTTAAAATTTGCTCTGATGTACGAGATATTACTAAAGTGGTGAACGTAAGCTAACAGGGTTGACTAGGGGGTCACCCTCAATATTTTTTGGTCATCGCTTGCAGGAAATTCAAGATGTAAAATCCAACCAAGTTTCTATGGAGCAGAAAAACCATTTTTGTCGTATAGAAAAAAATGTTTAGTTTGACAAGTAAATCATAGCTAGGTACATAGGTTAGCTTTTTTGAAAGCATTTCATCTACATTCCATAAGTACTTATTTTATGAAAAAACTTTAAAAGATAAGTTATAGAAATTAATGCTTCATATATTATGTTCTATTCTATTCTATTTAATTAATTTAAAATTATTATTTCCAACACATGATCTCGAATTCATCGATAACGCTTATCGATAATTGTTACATCCATGGCAAGAAAGAATGATGAATGTCTCTTCACATAACCCTTATTGCTAGGAATTAAAACTCATAATGACATGTCACATGAGACTTAATCAAGGTAAACGGTAAAATTTTCCCCCGCAAAAATTGGCAGACTTTCTTGTATCTTTCTTTTTTTGGGCGGTAGGTGCAAAAAAAGTGACACATAATAATTAAAACTCTTTTAATTAAAATTAATAAAAACCAATAATTTAACATTTCCTTGAAATATTTACAATCAGGATATGTACAAAGTTAACTAATAATTGTTATCTGCACTGTCCTATACCTACAAGCAGTAAATAATTAAGCCTTACCTGCTGGCCTAATCTATACAGTATAACACCAATACACTGGACACAAAATAATAAATATGGCCACTGCTCAGAAAGTCCTAGAGAAGCAAATTAACATGGAGTCTATGATTGCTTCCCGACTGAATGACTTCGAGATGAGGATGAAGGCATTGGGCTCCACAGAGAAGAAGTCAGACCTCAGCGCCCTTGCTTCAGACTTTGCTGCGTTCAAGGACATGGTGCTCAGTGTCCTACGCCTCCTGCAGGAACAAGTGGCAAGTTTGGCCTGTCAAGTGGACGAGATTGACTGCCAGAGTCGTCGGAATGCACTGGTCTTCACTGGTGTCAAGGAACAGGACGACGAGGTCCCAGCCACTACAATCTTTGGCATTATTGTGACCAAGATGGGATTTGCTGAATTTGACCAATCTATGATTCACCATTGCGTCAGGATAGGAGCAAAGAACCCGAAGAGGCCACGTCCAATTCTTGTACGGCTGGTCAGCATCTCTGCTAAGGCATCAGTATGGGACAGGAAGAAGCAGCTGAAGTCGAGCGGCATGGTGGTCAGCGAGTTCTTGACAAAGAGCCGCCAGGACAACTACGCTCGCGCGCGGCGACACTTCGGCATGAATGCGTGCTGGAGCATGAATGGGGCCGTGTTCGTCAAGCTGCCCGACAACACCAGGGTGCAGATCGTCTCGGCCGCGCAGTTGGACGAGCTGTGCAGGAAGCATCCTGCAGTGGCTCCAGCAACCTCCACGGCCGCCAGGACGCCCGGCGACAAGCCAGCGACCAAGGCCGGCAAGATCACTCCCACTGCGAGCGCGGCTGCTGCTGCGCCTGCGACGAGGAGCAAAACGGGCGCATCTTCCAAAGATAGGCGAGTGTAAAATCACCAGGTGTACGGTAGATTTCTTTGCCCCTGATTATGCAAGTTTAGTTTCCTTTTTTTCATATTTTTCTTTGCCGTTGTTTTGTATTTTGTATCCTACCCTGTTTTGATTTTTATTCATATTTTTCTTTTTGTTGACACTGACTGACAGCTGACAGATTTGATTCTGAAGTTTTGTTTTGCACAGATTAACATTTAGGCTGCGTTCAGAAATCAAATACTAAAATATTATGGTATGTTTGGTTTGTTAAAAATCTATTTTCTATTTTCAAGTAACTGTTTGTTCCGGGGTTTGCATATTTTTTATTTGTAATTACAATTTTATCGCATGGACAGTGCGGATTGATATTATGCGTTATAAGATAACATATTACAACAATCATAGTTTTAAATTTAAAGTATTGATTAAACATTACATTTATACATAGTAACTAGTTAGGTATTTATATTGTATTTTGCAATATTTATTGATAGTATAATCTATATAGGTATATTTTATGAGTATATATGACTCTGCCGCCAGTGATGATGATGATTTTTTATCATGTTCTTCTGTAGGTTCCACCTCACTTGACATGTCATACATTCCTCTCTCCGCTAGCCTTAATACGGAACTCTCCAAGTATCGCAAAGCATTGAATGTGGTCCATATTAACGCACAGAGTATTCCTTCACATCATTCTGATATGCTTGCATCATTAGACAACAATAACATACACGCTATCCTCGTTTCGGAATCTTGGTTAAAACCGTCGCTTGACTCCTCTGTGTTTCCATTACCTGGGTTTAAATTAGTACGCAACGATCGTACCAACAAAGGTGGTGGAGGAGTAGCAATATACCTTCGCAGTCACATTCCTTACACCATTGTGAGTAGGTCTCCGAGTGAGTATTCTGGGAAGGCTGAGCATCTCTTCTTAGAAGTGCGTCTCGCCTTCAGTAGGATTCTTCTCGGAGTCTACTATAGCCCTTCTATGACTGTTAATTATTTCGAATCTTTTGAGAAACTTCTTGAGGATTATACTCCCAATTTTGATAACACCATAGTCATGGGCGACTTCAATACTTGTCTTTTAAAAAACGACCATCGTTCTAAATCATTGTACTCCATCACAACTGCACAAAATCTGCACATTTTACCCCTTGATGCTACTCATCATCCTCCGAACTCTGATCCGACACTTCTAGATCTTATAATCGTTTCTTCTCCTGACCTTGTACTTCAGCACGGCCAATTAACGGCTGACTGTTTCTCCTATCACGATCTTCTTTACCTTTCTTTTAAGGTTCGTACTCCTAAACCAAAGAAGCGTACAATTCTCCAGCGTAATTTTAAGAGGATGGACTTGCAGCGGCTCTGCGAAGATGCAAACGCCATAGATTGGGCGCAGCTAAATAGCATCGACGACATTGACGCAAGGGTTGAGTTGTTTAATTCTCTCCTGACCGACCTATTTGACAAACACGCACCCCTTCGTCCAGTTCGTGTGAAACAGCTGCCGGCCCCTTGGCTTACTGATAATATCAAAACCCTAATGTCGAAGCGAGATCATGCTAAGTACTGCTATAAGAAGCAACCGACAGATGAACACTTGCAGAAATATAAAGAGCTGAGGAATCGGTGCAATAGAGTGTGTAGAGATGCAAAGCGCCGATACATTCATACTTCCATTGATAACTGTGACACCTCACAGTTATGGTCATTCCTTAAAACGTTGGGCATAGGCAAATCTAAGACGCATTCTAATATTGACACAGACCTCAATGCACTTAATAAGCATTTCTCCACTCCTCCTTTGACCCTTAGTGATCAAAACAAGGCCGAGGCTCTGAGTAATCTTGATTCTATACCGCTGCCTAATTGCCCTCCATTCACTTTTAAATTGGTATCTGGTCGTGACGTTAAGAGATGTATTTCTAACATTACCAGCAAGGCAACCGGTACTGACAATGTAAGTGTCCTTATGATTAATCCAATTTTAGATATCATTCTGCCGCATATCACAAATATAATGAACCTCTCTTTACTTTCTAGTTCGTTTCCTAGTATGTGGAAGAATGCTTACATTGTTCCTCTTCCTAAAGTCCCTAATCCCTCCACCTTATCCCAATTTCGCCCAATATCTATCCTACCATTCCTTTCAAAAGTCCTTGAACGCCTTGTATTTGAACAATTTTCCAACTTCCTCTCCACTCACCACCTACTTAATGAATTTCAGTCCGGGTTTCGAACAGGACATAGTACCGTCACTGCTCTGATCAAGGTCACCGATGACATTCGCTTTAGTATGGATAACCATCAAGTAACTATTCTAACCCTGTTAGATTTTAGTAACGCATTCAACACGGTGAACTTTGATATACTTTTAGGCATCTTACAATCTCTTAACGTATCTCCGACAGTCACCAGTTGGTTCGAATCTTACCTTAAGGGTCGTCAGCAGTGTGTGCGCACCGACGCAGAGAGCTCTGCCTGGTGTCCGGTACTAGCTGGCGTCCCGCAAGGCGGCGTACTTTCTCCTTTACTTTTTTCACTATTTATTAATGTCCTAGCTAAACAACTTACTTCTCTCTATCACCTCTATGCAGATGATCTCCAGATCTACACAAGTGTTCTTCCGGAAAACATAAACCTGGCAATTGATGAGATTAATAGCAACCTGGAAGTCATATCGAAGTGGGTAAAGAAGTTCGGACTTTTGCTTAACCCAGATAAGTCACAGGCCATTATATTGGGCAGTTCCAGATTGTTAAATAAGACAAATATGTTAATTAATGGGAAACTTACTTATGACGGCACTGAAATACGCTTTGTGAATACGGTAAAGAATCTAGGAGTCATAATGGACAGCACCCTATCCTGGCTTCCCCAAGTGGAAGCAGTCAGCAAAAAAATGTTTGCATCTTTTCATTCGCTCAAGCGCATGCAGTTTTTCCTTCCTCACCACACTAAAATTACGCTGGCGCAGTCTTTGCTGCTTCCCATCCTCGACTACGCAGATGTAAGCTATCTCGATTTAACTGAAGAGCTACTTAGTAAACTCGAACGTCTCCAAAATTTATGTATCCGTTTTATCTTTGGATTACGTAAATATGATCATATTTCAGAGTATCGTGCTCAACTAAAGTGGCTCCCAATTCGCCTTCGAAGGAATACTCATATTTTAACTGTATTGTACAATGTTCTTAATAATCCTGCTGCTCCCCACTACTTACGGTGCAAGTTCACATACTTGTGCTCCCACGGCCGTGCTTTGCGATCACAGGAGAATAAGATGCTGAGTGTACCGTCACATAATAGTGCCACCTACAGTAATTCATTCGCGATTAAAGCGGTGAATCTATGGAATGCATTGCCTATGGATGTAAGATTGTCATCATCACCTAACGCATTTAAAAACAATTTGAAAAAATATTACTTTACGACCTTAGGTTGGTAGAAATTTACTATAATATTTATGTATGTTTATATTTTATTATTTATTTATTATGTATGTAAATATATATTATTATCTGGATATATATTGTTAATTTTGTAAATATATATTTTATTATAGACGTGTAATAGGTATAGTTAATTCTAATTAAATTCTATAAGATGTTATGTGTAAATATTAGGTTATGTTACTTTTGTATGCAAACATAAATTTAGTTATTAAGAGTTTAGACACTTGTCTCCTTACCTTCAGGGTTGACTGGAAGAGATCGCGTTTAGGCGATAAGTCCGCCCTTGTATACTAGGTAGTTAAGTTTATTTCTCTTCATCTTTTATTGTAACTAAGTATGTATTTTGTATACAATAAAGTGTTAAAATAAAATAAATAAGTATCAAGAAACATCGCTATGACGCTTCCCGAGGGTACCTACACCCGAGTCCGCGTTGTTCTATGGTACAGAGTGACCCGCCAGTAGGGAATACAATCCCGGCCTTTATTTGGGATCCCGGGATTTCGGGACTGGATGAAGACAATCCCGGGATCCCGGGATAGTCCCGGGATTAAGGTCACAAACAAAAACACGTCTAACGAATCAATGTTTTTAGGTTTATTGGAGACACAGTATTTATAATTTAACTTTGTCAGACTACACTTAGTTGAAAAAAAAATATACTTCTTAAAAAAAGATAAACAATAGGGTACTTGACTCTTTTTTAAGTAGGTCTAATATGATTAATAATTGCCCTATTAGACCAAACAAAATAATCTATTATTTTTTTTTGGACCTTGCCAATTGCAAAACTTTAACTTAAAAAAAAAGTAAAATTTTTCATAAACAGACGAAAACTTTTTTTAAAAATTATCACATCTGTGACGTCACACGGGTAGAAAACAATCATTTCACATTTAAGTAATGACAAAAAAGCTACGAGAATACCCTTACATACTAATTTACCCTTTTTTTGTCAATCCCAAAAATCCCGGGATTGGAAAATTTTAATCTCAAAAATTTCGGGACTGGAAAATGACCGGGATCCCGGGATCCCGGGGAGCGGGATCCCGGGCTTGTATTCCCTACCCGCCAGCCACAACAAGACTTCCGTAGCGAAGCCAATCTCCGGCCGCCAAACACTGACTCGCCGAGATCTCGCCGCGACATCGTTAACCAGTTATTAGGACGTAAAAATACTCGTTGACGTCTTTTAATAACTTTACCGAGAAATCTATTTGAGGCATCTGGTGTTTAGTGTGTTTAGATATTGTTATTAACTTTTTATCGGGCAGTTTGTTTGCCTTTCCTACGTTTTTGTGATCTGTCTGTCTATATATAGTATACAGAAATTGATCATGAATGTATAATTATGTTCGATAATGCAATCGATACGAACTACCGCATGCCGGCAAAAAAAGATCTTAGAAAAATGCAATGCAACTTTAAATGTACAACAAACATACATATTTATGCTACTTAAGTACTACTTATACATACATATTTGATACCAGCACATACCAACACCGTCGCAGTTAAATAATGACAAAGGAGTGTGACATATGCAGTTACAACCATAGATCTATACCGACAAATAATAAAAGAGGCCCGAGTGCCTCCTTGCACAACGTCAAGCGGCAAAAAACCTTTTAATCCTTTGTGAAGAGACATTTGTATATTACTTTTGCAGTCACACACATATTACGATCTTTAGATGCGCTTCCTGAGTGCCTCTCAAAGGCATCCTATCCACTCACCACGGCTGGAGAGAATCTGAATGTTTTACTTGAATGTTAGACGTTTTATAATAAATATTGTACAACTAATATTGTACAACATTTATTTTTAACATTTTAGTTTTAGGCAGCCCCAGATTTACGTCACTCGTCGACCTAAATACCCTGCCTCCAATAGTATTTAACGGAGTCCACATACATTGGAGTAAATGTGTGAACAATCTGGGGGTTTACATGGACAGCGCTATGACCTGGAAGAATCAGCTCGACGAGGTGAGCCGGAAGGTGTTCGCTTCTGCAGGCTCACTCCGGAGATTGCGGAATTTCCTACCCACGGCCACCAAAATTGTTCTTTCTCAATCCTTACTTCTTCCTATTCTAGATTATGCCGACTCTTGTTACACCGATCTTACCGAAGAGCAACTTAACAAACTTGAGCGCCTCCAAAATGTTTGCATACGGTTCATATTTGGCTTACGCAAATATGACCATGTTTCCGAGTTTCGCACCAAGCTCAAGTGGCTCCCCATTCGCCTCCGCCGGAATACCCACATTCTTTCTCTCTTGTATTCAATACTGTTTAACCCATCATACCCGGCTTATCTTAAAGAGCGCTTTCAGTTCCGGTACGAATCACACAACCGCACACTGCGCTCTGCCCACAACTTACGCCTAAATATTCCTCCCCATTCCACAAAATTTTATAGTAACTCTTTTACTATACAGGCGATCACTTTATGGAATGATCTCCCATTAGACATCCGTAAAGCACCATCACTGGTCTCATTTAAAAGAATGCTGAAGGAACACTATCTTAGTATTTAACTGCACATGTTGTCTTGTTTTCGGAGCTCCTATTACCTATACTATTTCAGACTTACATATAGATATCCTATTAAATCTGATTATTATATTTATGTAGGTCTATGTAGTCTATTATAAAATATATATCATTATTTTAGGTATATAAGTATAAATACATGTAAGTTTAAAGACTTACCCCCTTATTCATAGAAAAGTTACAACACGTTTTAACTAATAAACTGTTTTGTCCCTCTCTGTCAAAGAACAAATTGTTCTTTGTTGGAGAGGGACAAAACAGTTTATTAGTTAAAACGTTTTGTAATTTCTCTATGAATAAGGGGGTTAGTTTGTAGGGACTTATATAATAACTAAATAATTATTTTAATTTTTCCTTTATTTTTCTTTAGTACACTTGACCCCTCTTTAATCAAAATATCCTTCCACCCTAAGGTTGTCTTGAAAAAATCGCTTTAAGCGATAAGACCGCCATTTTTGTACATAGTTTATAGTATTTAAGTTATATAAGTTTCTTTTATGTGTGTGTGTACAAATAAAGAATATTCTATCTATCTATCTATCTACAACAAATAAAATAGACTGAAGACTTCAACTGATGATGAAGGTGAGTGAAGAATATGCGCTAGATGTGAAGTAGGTCTATGGTGCTAGTTATGGTTCCCATGTTAAACATTGACTATACCTACTCTGTCCATTATAATATTGGTTTTTTGACATTCGAAATTCCATACATATTTGACGACTGCAAAGGAAAACTAACTATACTTAGGCCTGGGTCTCCTATTTACGCCGTAGGTCGTGTCCAGCGTCACGCCTTAGGCCGCGTCGCGATGCTCACTATAGAAATGTACTGATGCGGTCTCCCTCACACGCCGACGTTGGCGCGTAGACGCCGTAGGTAGGCCGTAGGACGTTGATCGAAACGTTTACGTCAAAGTCGGACGCCGCATATAGCATAAAATAGGAGACCCAGAGAAGGAAACGTCAAAAATACAATAACATAACTAGTGGAGGCTCTATACGTGGCCACGATATTTTAATACGAACTAGGTAGGTGGTGTCAGTTCCAAAGAAACCTCTCCAAAAAGGAAACCTCACTTCTATCAATGAGTTCTTATTTTGAATTAGGTTAGAAGATTTGTGACTTTATTCATTGGTGCAAAGTTTCATGAGGACTTTATTTTGCTTCGTTTTAGATGTGGCATATATATGAACTTTTTCATATAGTGTTCATCTAAGGGCTCATTATTCAATAGTCAGATAAAAGTTATCTGAGGAATAATTCTGATGCTATCACGAGTAATCACGACTGAATGTTTGTATGTGACAGTGACAGCAACAATTTTATTCCTCAGATAACATTTATCTTACCATTGAAAAATCAGCCCTAAACTACGTGGTCTTAGGTGTCGGTCCTCCGCCCCATTGGATTGTGATATAGGAATCTCATAAAGGTATCTTTAAGCGATAAGGCTTTGCAAGAACTCTTTTCATAGGTAACGACGTCATTTCACCCGGTTCTACTGATATATGTAGTAAGAGGTCATATTGAAGTGATTTGTCAGGTATGTAAGTACCTCTACCTACTCTTAACAGAATGTTGCTAAAGTTTTACAGGGTCAGGGTGTTAAAAAAATCAAAACGAAAATCGGAACAGTCGTTTGGGAGCTCCCTACCACACACAGATAGAGGAGTGTAATCTCCAAAAATTTGATCTCTTGATAGAAGGCTTTATCGTGTCAGGTTTTGTTTGAGTCAGTTAGTCACCTACTAAGTAGCATGTTCCATATATTCATCTCATAAAGTTGTTATCTTTATATTCCTCGTGCAGAAATATTAAACCATTGACGCGATTCTGAAATGCTTGAAATATGAAAATTTACAGTTCACTGCATACAAAAATGATGCGACGAACATAGCGGTAACTGCACGTAGGATATTGACGTATACAGATTCAGTACATGATTGTACCACAGGGGGTCTAGTTCAAGTTTGATAGTTTGTCGAAAACTATATAAGTTTACGTTTTCTCGCATACTAAGTGGCGCCTCTAACGTAAACTATCATGAAACTTTTGACAGATAATGTATGCAGAAAACGTAAACTTTTTTCGTTTTCATAAATAGCAAAACCCGTACTAGAGGGACAGTATGTTACCGTAAATGTCTACCTGCTCAACTGATATACAGGGTGGAATTATAATACAATACAAAAAAGTATACTTAAAAAGAAAAACAGTACCAAATGGCTTATTGCTTATGCCGCGGCATTATGTAAACGGCGTATGGATTGTCAATGAAATGTTGTGGCATATTATAAAATGACACGGCAATATACATTTTGCCTTCGGCATATTACAAAACAGCGAGCGTTTGTAAACTGACGACGCCGTATGTAAACGGCGAGATCTTACAAAATGACTGCGACATAGATATCTCGACCCGATGTCCTTTGGAGAGAAGAGAGAGTTAGGAGGTAAAAATATTTATTTATTTATTTGATACTTTATTGCACCAATATGAAATATAAGTGTACAAAAGGTGGACTT
The DNA here is from genome assembly GCF_932276165.1 of Plutella xylostella. Taxonomy (NCBI): domain Eukaryota; kingdom Metazoa; phylum Arthropoda; class Insecta; order Lepidoptera; family Plutellidae; genus Plutella; species Plutella xylostella. Next base: position 4,803,513 of record NC_064000.1, on the reverse strand, counting down.
AATGCTAAAAGCATTTTCTACCAGCCAACCTACAGGAGGTAAATAACAACTAGTAGAAAGGTGCAACAACAAAAAAAGTAGTTACTAAATTAAAAAAACAAAAACTAAATATTCTGATTAGGTACAGTGGCAGTGGTTTCACTTGAGTGAGCCACGTCTAGAAATCATGCAGCTGAAAAAGGCAAATTTGGAGTTGTACTGCAGGTATACAAAAATAATTGTAACTAATCAAAATAACTGCAAATACAAACTTATTATTTCACAACTCAAACACTCTTGCATAGTTGTGAGATACAGAAAACTCTCTATAGGTGTTGTTAGTTCTCCCTAAAAAAAAAAAAAACACGCACTCACGCCTTGTACTAATGTACTCCCTTGCGGGGTAGGCAGAGGTGCATTGCTGCACCCACTTTTCTCCAGAGTGTTATGTTAGTCCCAATGTAATAGGGGGCGGGCCTATTGCCATTTTACGGGGACATCCAAGACCTGAGAACAAATATCTGTGTTTAAACAAATATCTGCCCCAGCCGGGAATCGAACCCGGGACCTTCGGCTCAGTAGTCAGGGTCACTAACCACTACGCCATTCGGTCGTCAGTTCTCCCTAGATGTTACACTGAAACTTTCGTGCGACCTAAACTTGCGCATACTTCGACTGAACTCGGCTCTACTGCTAACTACAGTTCTAGTCTAGTTTGTATTGATTAGTATTGGAATCTCAAAGTGTAATACTGCGATATGGTGTTTGTTTTAAACTTTACTAAGATTTGAATCTGACACATGCATATACAAATAAAACGTAACATATTCGTATTTGGTTTATAAGTGATTTGATCAGGAGTTAAATAAAAACATGATTGAAATGCTTAAAAATCATCAAGGATTATAAATTCATATGTTTGAATACCAATTTAATCCCCAAACGAATCGCCAGCGCGTATTAAATTTAAGTTGCATAAAATGCTTCTAAATTAAATATCTAATTAATTTTAAAGAGAAGTAAGTAGTTGCCACGTCATTAATTCTCGATAAAAATATAAATGGCAACACCACTTGTTAATAATAGACAGTGAAATCTTATCCAGCCTTTACTTAACAGGGCAACTTTTCCACAATAATTCATTTATAATTAACTTACCCCCCCAATACCTGAAGGGCATGCATATCCCTTTATATAAATCCGAAACGATCACCAATTGAGTAATTACCAACTTTCACGCTTTCATAGATCTATGAAAAACTCTAGCTCAGCGCAACTGTAAGGCCTGGGTCTCCTATTTACGCCGCAGGTCGCGTCCAGCGTCACGCCGTAGGCCGCGTCGCGATGCTCACTATAGAAATGTACTGATGCGGTCTCCCTCACACGCCGACTTTGGCGCGTAGACGTAGTGAGTATCACGACGCGGCCTACGGCGGTGACACTTGACGCGACCTACCGAGTAAATAGGAGACCCGGGCCTAACATACCGTCACCGTAATGGATCTTATCAGGCCGTCGCTACGTCTCACTGATTTTAGTAGTCGCCACATACTTAATGGGCGTAGGCCTATCTCAGCCCTTAGTGTGAGTTACCGCGTATGGAACATTACCCGGGCTCAGCCGACCGCGGAGTGACTTGCTGACTAAACGGATGGTTAATGAACACTCTTCAAGTCTCCTTTTTAACCAGAATGGTAGAATGAGGGGTGTTGTAAGTTTACGGCGTTGTTCATTGTGTCATGCGTATCGTGGAGTTCCGATAACTAGAGGTATAGAAGGCCGAAAAAGTGATTTCAGGTGACTGAATAACTTTAGGTAGTTGTTAAAATGAGTCTTGGTCACCCCATTTTGTCTACTATGCAACTCTCGCGACATCCTGTATTTGAACCCGTAGTTCCAAGCAGAATGACTGAATGCACATGAGAAAGGTAAAAAAACCTGTACAAAAGTTTGTAAATTTTCATAAGTTCAATTAATTTACAAGTTTTTACATTGAATTATAGTTACGTCATGTATCTAGCACTTATTTATAATATGTAACATAAAAATTGTACCTTTCATTGATCCTAACTCTACGCTTCATAGTTCGGAAATCCTTCTAAATATTGTCAGATACCTGTCTTCTCATAATGTGGTCGCGAGGACGCATCAGGCATGGATCTGACAGAGTAATTACGTGACTCACAAGGCTGCCCCTTGAGAAGCGCCACCGATTATGCATTCAGTTTAATACTGAATTTTGTACGATACGCCATAATTATCGAGATTCTAACTTGCAACGATAATATTTTTATACCTACAAACTAGATGGAGTGTCAGTGCAAAAGAAACGTCTCGACAAAATAATATGACACCCTACTTCTATTGATGAGCTCTTATTTTGAATTAGTTTGATAAGAAGGTTTTTGTAACTTTATTTAACGTAATGGTTATTACTATGTTGCACTTAAAACTGTTTAGGCCTGGGTCTCCTATTTACGCCGTAGGTTGCGTCCAGCGTCACGCCGTAGGCCGCGTCACGATGCTCACTATAGAAATGTACTGATGCGGTCTCCCTCACACGCCGACGTTGGCGCGTAGACGCCGTAGGTAGGCCGTATGAAGTTGATTGAAACATTTACGCCAAAGTCGGACGCCGCGTATAGCATAAAATAGGAGACCCAGGCCTTAACAGTAAACAAAATCCGGGTGATGAGACACGTATGTGACACACGATCTTGTTCGTATATTGTTAATCTAAGCTTACTTACTTAAATAATAATAATATGTGGGGACATCTCATACACGGCCATCCGACCCCAAGCTAGGCAGAGCCTGTAATATGGGTATCGGACAGCTGATATATCTACACAAATACATAGATAGATACATATTAAATATAATTATCAACACCCAAGACCCACGTACAAATATCTGTTTTAAACAAATATCTTCCCCAGCCGGGAATAGAACCCGGGACCGTCGGCTCAGTAGTCATGGTCACTCACTAACCAGTACACCAGGCCGTCTAAATTTTACATCGATCCGATTCACGTAGCAAAACAAAGCGAAGATGACGGGGTTCTCTACTGTCTATTTGCATTTTGAAGCCCAGTTTTCGTCCCATTCGTAAAATTGTAAACAAGTAGGTATATACTTACATACCTAGATGTAGGTACAAAGGAGTTGTTCAAACCCGATTATACTTACCAATATTCCGATCAAAAAAATAATGATATACCTTGCTATTTATAGTCTCGACTGTACAACCTACTCCTGTAATTATGAGTAGAAAGCATATTTATAAGTATTATTAATAAGCATATTTTAAGAAATTATAAATAAGTTTAATTACATTAAAGTTCAAAGTTTAGCGTCCTATAGTGTAGCCACTAGGTACCAACTGTATGACTACCAGTTGCAGATCGTCATTTCAGCATTCAAACATACCACCTATCCTTTTTTCACGAGGAAAGACATCTGACAGGACCCTTATTACATTCGAATAAGGGTAGTTTTTGTTTGTATCAGATGTCTTTCCCCGTAAAACAAGGTGCAACTGTTTGTCAACGGATCGCATAAAAATCTTTTAAAATTAATACTTAATGCGTTTACCACAGTTAAAAACGCAGTCTTCTTCTTGGCCTATACATCGGTGACAATTATTCTAGAGCTAGACAGGTTTGTCACTTGTCACCGTGGTGAAGGACTAGTCACATAAGTTATAAGTCACTGACTGCCCAAGGTACACTTGGCATAAAGTACAGTTTGCAAGAGATAACTTACTTACTCACAAAAGCAATTTCTTCCAGCCAACCTTTGATTGCTACAAGGTATGTACATTTCAACTACTTTTAACAATAAAAAATACTCACATAAAAAACACGTCAGTGCCTAAATCTCACAGTTTCACCAAATGTCCACGCGAGTCCACAGTTAGACTAAAGTTAAACACTCGTCGAAGTTGCGAAGTCGTGAAAGTTTCAGGAGCGAGCGAAGCGACCGGCCCGCTCGCCTCGACCATAGACACTGGGCTTCCGACTCCAGGCCAGGCTTGATGAGGGAGGCTTGGCGTATTGGGACCAATGTTGGTTGAGTACTGGCGATGACAACGTGGTTTTGACATTTTATTTTTATTTAAAGGGTTTAGGGCCTTACCACAAAAACATAGACAGTGTTGAACAGTTGTTTAGCGCTGTCAAACGCCTACAAAACCTGTCAAATTTAGTTTTAAACAGTGGTTAAACGTTGTTTAGATTTAGGGTGGGTTGCACCATTTAACTTTAACTATTACAAACGTCAAATCTCTTGAAGATTGATCTCTCTCGTCAAGGGATTTGACGTTTGTAATAGTTAAAGTTAAATGGTGCAACCCACCCTTAGTGTTTAATGTTTTTTGTGGTAGCACAGAACATGTTAAGACCACCCTTTGTACTTTTATTTGTAATATTTGTACAATAAAGAGTTAAATAATAATAATAATAATAATAATAATATGTTTCTGCAAGTGGCCCTAAATGTGCTACCACAAAAAACTTTAAACAACGTTTAACCACTGATTAAAACTAAATTTGTTTCTGCAAGTGGCCCTTAGTGTTTAAACAAGGTTTAAACTTAGACACATGGCAAACGTTTATATTTGTTTAATACAAAATTCTGTGTACTAAAACACAAGTTAGTACTTAATAAGTTTTTTTTTTAATTTTTATTTTTTTACAGACTAACAGTCGCTCAGCTTACGATAGGAAAGGCTACAATCTGATCTCCGAAGGCTCTCACCAGAAATGAAGTGAAATATACTTTTATAAAGTTTAAAAATCATGCACTTTTCACGTCCACTGTATGTGATTCGCAGAACCACACGGTATTCAAAAAATGTTCATTTTGAAGTCAAGGTCTCGACGTGCGTGAAATATTCAGTTAATTAAACGCATAATTGGTTGAATTATGATATCATCATCACCCTATAGTACGAAGCATATCTATGTTTTCATTTTTGTAATAATTGAGCCGTTAATAATTGTGAACGCAGCGTGGGACGCCCTCCTGCCCACTGGACTGACGAACTTAGGCGGGTGGCGGGTAGTGGTTGGATGAGGAAGGCCGAGGACCAAGTGTTGTGGCGCTCGTTGGGAGAGGCCTATGTCCAGCAGTGGATGATTATTGGCTGATGATGAATAATTGTGATAGTCAGTGAAAAACGGCGATACGGCTCGTGAACTATCAAGTGAGTACAAATGTACAGCGAAAAGCTAGCGGCTCGCTTGCGAGTCACGTCTGACTTGCCCTTCGGGGATTGCAGTCGTGAGCATGTATGTATATGTACATTTGGAGCACATCTTTAAAAATGAACAAAGCCTGATCCTCGGACTCCCTTATCCAGCCTCTCTTTCAGGCTCCACTCTAGCTCTGCCTCTTCACGCACAGTTTCTTATTTTTGAGTACATCACACTCGCGAGCAATGAAAAAGTACCCGTGACATTGCACAAGGCTAGCTTAGGCCCGGGTCTCCTATTTACGACGTATGTTGCGCCCAGCGTCACTCCGTAGGCCGCGTCACGATGCTCATTATGTCTACGCGCCAACGTGGGCGTGTGAGGGAGACCGCATCAGTAAATTTCTATAGTGAGCATCGTGACGCGGCCTACGTCGTGACGCTGGACGCGATCTACGGCGTAAATAGGAGACCCGGGCCTTAATCACACCACCGCCACCGCCGCCGTCTGCGATATCGGAGAACATTAAACAGCGCATCAGAATATTTTTTTTATGTCAAACTTAATAACTATTTCGTGGATGAAATTTTTCATTGCCTGCGAATGTAGCGGCGCATCGTGTATCGGTTTAGTATGCCCTTCCATTATACATTCAATAGAGTTCACAGTTTTACACTCATCTCAAGCTGCGTACAGACCGGCCAAACGAAAGCCAACGAACGGGTTTCGTTGACCTTCGTTGCTGCAATCTGCCCTGTATTATGTATGATAAATGTCCATCGTTGGGCGTTCGTTAGGCCGGTCTGTACGCAGCTTCAGCCATAGGACGTCCACTGCTGAACGTAAACCTCCTGTGATGTTTCTCATCTTGCCGGTTCGGAGGCGGCCGCATCTACAGCACTTTGCTTGCTTGTGGATCTGAACCAATTCAGTTGACGGAAAACTGTCTGCCAACTGGAGACGTAGCTTATTGTTATTTATACCTTTATGATTTTATAGAAAACGTACTGTGAATGTGAACTCGATAACATTAATATACTTCCAAAACTTACGTTTTTAAAAAATTTTAACAAAATATTTAAATTAACACACATCTGATACAAAACATGATATCCACACGAAAGTTGAAGGTCGCTGATATCGGATTCCGAAATGTTTCTGCTATTTAGTACAGATAGTTTGATCCAATGTTTGATCAAACTTGCTACACGGTCAAACAGCGATATGCTACGCTGCTACGGGCTACGAGGCTACGGCGTAGTACCGTAGCCTTTTCGTAGCAGTAGTAGAAAATAATTTAATTTTTATGGAAGACATTATAAAAGTATTGGATTATTTCACATTTCAAGGATTATAAATAATCGAAACTGATAATAAGTCATTGAATATATCTCAATATTTTAGATTCTACACTTTGAATACATACGGATACTTATTTAAATATTTATTTATTTATAGACACTTTATTGTATACAAAAAACAGACACTGTCAAAAATTCAACTTGAGAAAAAAAATACACAAAGGTGGGCTTGATACATGTATTATACAGTCAATATGAATACATTTACTTGAAGCTATATATTTTTTTATACAACATTGCTGCGTAGCAAAGGTATTATAGAAGCTTCAATTTATTTAATTTATGTAGTATTGCTAAATGATTTAATAAATCCCACCACTAATAATAAAAGGTAAAAAAAGACAAAGTACTTATAACGCAGGTCGGTTGAGTAGAGCGTAATGCGTAAGGCTGCATAAGTGTTTTCTTAGGTTTCCAAGAGAATGATTGAATAGTAATAGTTTAATTGGAACTTTAAAACCGAACAGGCAGCCGTTTGATGTGGAAACATGTGAGAACTTGGTGCCGCGTGACATAAACTACAGTCTAGACTCTAGACTGTTAGTGCTTTTACATCCGACCAGGTCGCCGGGCAGCCGGCGCCGCCACCGCGTATCCGGTGACAAAGTGCATTAAAAAACTACATAAATAATTGTAACGTAAAGCAGCGTTCCCACTACGCCGGACCGGCAGATCTGCCGAAAACCGGACACCGGACAGAGTGTTCACATTACATCGGATCCCGGAAGAAATTCAGACAGTCCTCAGTTGAATTTGGACCTGCGCGCACAATGGACGACGAAATTGTTGTGTTGTGGTGGTATCTTAATAGAAGGCAAAATAAAAGAAAACATTGGGTACACCCTATTTTCATCACGACCCATTACGTCCCCACTGCTGGGGCACGGGTCTCCTTCCAATGAAGGAAGGGTTTAGGCCTAGTCCACCACGCTGGCCAAGTGCGGGTTGGTGGACCCCAACACAAGCAAGCTTGTGCTGAGAGGGTTGTCGGGTAAGTGGGCAACCCGACTGTCAGATGTTTTCAAGCCGCCCGAAGGCCTCTGACTAGGCTTAACGACTGCTGCCGAAGCAGCAACCGGGACCCACGGCTTAACGTGCCGTCCGAAGCACGGAAGCGTCCAGAAAAGCACCACTTGAAATTGGTCACCCATCCAATGGCTGACCGTGTCAGTTGTTGCTTAACCTCAGCGATCAGTTACGATCACTGAGGCCCGCTCGACTACGGACGCTACGCACCCTATTTTACGGGAAAGATTTTCCATTCTTTTCATTTTACATCCAGGGGCGAGGGGAGCACGAGCGGGGCGAGCGGGGGACAGATACCGGCACAAACTCGTTCACATTACTCCGGGCCCGGTCGTTCTACCGGCAATTCGTAGTGACAAAACGTTCGGTAGAAATGCCGGGCTCGGCAAAAATGCCGGACCCGGGATAATGTGAATAGCTTCATATAAATTGTACAGCCACTAGCTCTTCCGGCAGATTTACCGGCGCGGCAGATCTGCCGGTCCGGCGTAGTGGGAACGCTGCCTAAGGCTAATGTTTGAAAAAAAAAGCTCTAGGCAGCGTTCCCACTACGCCGGACCGGCAGATCCGCCGCGCCGGTAAATCTGCCGGAAGAGCTAGTGGCTGTACAATTTATATGAAGCTATTCACATTATCCCGGGTCCGGCATTTTTGCCGAGCCCGGCATTTCTACCGAACGTTTTGTCACTACGAATTGCCGGTAGAACGACCGGGCCCGGAGTAATGTGAACGAGTTTGTGCCGGTATCTGTCCCCCGCTCGCCCCGCTCGTGCTCCCCTCGCCCCGCCCGTGTTCCACTCACGTCATTCGGCTCGCATGTTCTGGTAAAAGTAGACGTTTAGCATGGATATTCAAGCAGAAACTTTAATTACGCTTGTCCAAGAGAGACCTGTTCTGTGGAATAAGACTGAAGACGTCTATAAAGACAAAAACTTAAAGCATGGCGTGAAGTATGTTTAATACTGAAACCAAACCACCACCACATATACCACCACAACACAACAATTTCGTCGTCCATTGTGCGCGCAGGTCCAAATTCAACTGAGGACTGTCTGAATTTCTTCCGGGATCCGATGTAATGTGAACACTCTGTCCGGTGTCCGGTTTTCGGCAGATCTGCCGGTCCGGCGTAGTGGGAACGCTGTCTAATATTACCATATAATTTTCAAATGGATATACTTGTGAACTTGAAAATGATGGCTGAACTTAACACACCTTTACATAATTCCATACCTATTTAAATATTGCAACAGATAACATAGCATAAAGTAATTGTAAATAAAAATGTATTATTAAATGTATTAAAGTAATTTCGTTCATAACAGTGAAGAGCACAATTTAATACCGTCTGCCGGATCAGCACTGCCCCGGACACTGATTGGGGGAGATCCACAGTTAAACACTTTTGGCGGTTTAATTACTAGTTAATTTCAATTCTTTTAACCGTTTGAATGGCGGGAAATGAGACACAACAAAAATCAATTGTCTTCATGCGCAATATCGCGACTTTGGGACGCAAAAGGTTAAATGAGTTCATAACTTATGATTTTAAGTCTCCCAATATGAATGAAAAACAGGAATAAATTGAGGTTACTAAGTACAGTTAATACCAATAGATTTAATATCATTGAAAACAATTAAAGGAGTAGATATACAGTTCTCTAGTTTCGTGTTCATGAAACTAAATTTAGGTTTGGAAGACCATCTTATTTTCTGTTGTTCTAGGGTGGAACCACCGACCCGTAAGCAAGGGTTATAAAGCTGCGTTGCGATATTAATTTTTGCATGTTTCAATATCACGGCTACGGCTATGACCCTGAAAAATAGTTTTTTGTTTCTTTTTTGTCGAGCGAAATTAATAGAGCTACGTCTCTCCCGATATGAATGTTTTCATTTATTTCCGTTGGCATTTTTGCATGCATGATATTCTCTTTTGCAGTTTTAAAATTAATGTACAGTTTTTAAAACATATTTTACTTAAATAAGAGGATAAAATCGACATTCCTCGTTATTATTTTTAAACAAAATTAATGTGTCGAAATACGATTGTGTACTTTTATAAAGGTAGGCACTATGCTTTTTTTATTACCTATACACACCTCTAACTACTAATAAATTGATAATGTCGAATATTTTCGCAGATGCTTAAAATGTAAAGACACCGTAGCACAGGCGGTGACCTTGTTTGCTATTCGGATCCCGCCCAGTCCCCGCTGCACGGGCCTGTAATGGACGTAAATACGGCGCTACCATTGCTGAAACGCGTAAAGTTTATCGACGGCAATAACGAACCCGTGCCGCAGGAACAGGGGGGTTACACTAATATGACGAAAATTAAGTTTCGGAGCGCTACTGCGCGAGCCACGACAGTCTCTTTTGTTCGTTTTTCCTCAGTAGGTATAGAGTATACCCTCCTGGACAAATATCGTGTGATGAGCACCTGATTCAATTATTTGTGACTGATGGTTGTTTATCTCCTTACCACCATTTATAATAATCAGCTCGATTGATATATAAGTTAATTGCACATAATTTAAATAAGCGGATGCCATCGTTGCGAAACAAAAGAGAAACGACGAGAAAATTGCTAACAATCATCAAAAGGAAAGGATTGGCGGCAAAATTTTATGCCCATTATAAAATTAATGGGAGTTGATTCATTTAAAAGACGGATTTTGCTTGTGATTTTATTGAAATGTATATTTGGGACTGTAAAAGCAATGAATTAAGCAAAATAATAAGGTCCTTATTATTGTACAATCTGATTAAATGTAAGTGAGTAAAGCAATTGTCCATCCGTTTCAGAATAAAAGTCCGTGCAAAAACCCAAACCCCCGCTTCCAGTTTTGGCCAGCAGTTATTAATTACAGATGTTTTATTATGATTTATAAAGGCGTTGAAACTGAAACTATTATTGTGAAAGCACTAAGCAATGTTCATTCAAAGTTACGCCAACGTGATTGCGCCATCGTAGGCCTTCAACAAATCTTCTTGTCTCCTTCGGATTGAGAACAGATATAAATATCCTGTATAGGTTCCTCCTTTGCATGCACTCCACTCTCCACGTCGGTGTAGAGGCGCCATATTGTTTACGCAAGAGCATTCCCGCGCATATCCCGTCGTCCTTGGAGTCTAGATCTAGGACACCTGTAGGGGCGCGTTATAAGAGTGATTAGTGCAGTGTGATCACGTCCCAACATTCCTTAGAGATGCGGTGAATATCCACGACGTACTCAACTGAAATAATTGCTCGTACTGTTTGTCTTTATAATGAAGCGTCATAATTTATTGCGATAACGATAACCACTCAATGTAACTACGATAGAGAGTTACCCTAGCTTGTCAAAAAATATAAGGCAGCGTTCCCACTACGCCGGACCGGCAGATCTGCCGCGCCGGTAAATCTGCCGGAAGAGCTAGTGGCTGTACAATTTATATGAAGCTATTCACATTATCCCGGGTCCGGCATTTTTGCCGAGCCCGGCATTTCTACCGAACGTTTTGTCACTACGAATTTCCGGTAGAACGACCGGGCCCGGAGTAATGTGAACGAGTTTGTGCCGGTATCTGTCCCCCGCTCGCCCCGCTCGTGCTCCCCTCGCCCCTGGATGTAAAATGAAAAGAATGGAAAATATTTCCCATAAAATAGGGTGTACCCAATGTTTTCTTTTATTTTGCCTTCTATTAAGATACCACCACAACACAACAATTTCGTCGTCCATTGTGCGCGCAGGTCCAAATTCAACTGAGGACTGTCTGAATTTCTTCCGGGATCCGATGTAATGTGAACACTCTGTCCGGTGTCCGGTTTTCGGCAGATCTGCCGGTCCGGCGTAGTGGGAACGCTGCCTAACTATTTTATATGAAACAGAGTGCACCTGGCACTAAATACGAATGAAACAATGCCATATGCATGTTCCTTAAAGACTTCCTAATTTATTAATCCAAACATGGAAGGCACAGGTTCCTTTCCTTTAACACCTGTTCTTGTACAATATTCTAAGGCGCATGCACACTATTCTCAAGACAGTGGCGAGTGCAGCCGTAGCGGAAGCCTAGTGCCGGGATCCGCGGCAATTCCAATTATACGCTTATGAAATAGTTGGCAGCCGCCACGGCTGTTCCGCGGATGCTTCGTATATTGCGCCGAGGGTGGCCGATCGGAATTTTTAAGGTGCCTTCCTTGGAACTGCGGGAGTGGTGGAAGAGGAACGACTGTCGTGAGCATCTCTCTGTGGCTACGTAGCCTGATGACAATAATAATTGTGATAACGTAATGTGGCAACTCAAGTTTGGGGGGAGTAATCTTGCTTTACGAAATACAAAGATTCGGAGCGCGACAGTGCGCTCGCTGATGGCTATGACATATTTATTTATTTTGTGTGTCGGGGGTCGGGGACAAACACCAGTAACCAGCCTAAAGCTCTCATAACTTTCCTGCAAGTGTTGAAAAGACAAGAGTATTAAAGAGACAAGTCGAATCGATACATTTGTGATCTAGTCAGTACCGAGACCTCTGAGTACAGTGTGTGAGCAATACCTAGGTACCTCAAATATCTTGGCAGTAGTGCCAGACAATGGTTGGTCACATCTCTTCATTGCCCTGCTCCGAGGTGGCTCTGCTAAGAACGTGCGGAATGCCTATTATCGATTCGATGCTGATTGGTGGTTATGAAAAATTATTGAGCCTGAAAGAATGTTTAAGCTTTTGAAGGTTTTAAATCGAGGTCGTTGTTTGTTAGGATGTCGGATAGCCTGGCCAAGGGTTATCCAAAATATGTGCCTAAAGTGCTGAACGGGAAGTTAAGTATTTTTATATGTAGGTACTAGATACACATTTCTCCTGTATTTTCTCCTAGATAGTCAAGCAGACAATACACATAAAAATTAAGATCCAAACATTTAAAGGTCTTGCATGCTGGTTGCAATTTTTAAAAACTTTATGTATGTTCTGCCCGATGTTTTACATGCGATTAAATACGTGATTTGGTGAAAGTCCACCTATCCCATACTTACAATTTCATTACAGAACATATGTAATCTAGCGCCTACCGCAGACCTATACAGGTTTAGCGCTAGCGTTTCCTTAAAAGCCAGGTACGTACCTAAGCCAGGCTAAGCCTAGCAATCTATCCGCAATCTAGGGTTAATTTGTCTTGGGCCTGAGCCGCCCCCAGCGTGTAAACGAGTTACGGGACCATTAAAATTTACCGCTGCACCTGTTGAATGTACCCACCCTGTATATACACCCAGCCACTACATCCTGTATACAGCATTTTGTAATTCCAAAGGCGAGCTTAGGCAGCGTGATAGGTGTTGTAAGTCCTTTTTAAAGTTCATGATCCTGAGTATTCCATAGCTATCATTGAAAATTCATTTTTATATTCGCGATTGTTTTAAAAAATTTCCTGCTGCCTTCCATGATATTTTAAATTGTTTACGTACTTATAAAGTACATAAATATTTTATCTGATTAAATCTCATTTTTAATTCGTCAGTACTATATTATATGTCTGCCTAAAGGTAGCACATAAATAAATATAGATATGTAAGGAAAGTTAATAATTTAAATTTTCACAAACATGCAATTTTAAATAGAACAAAAAACAAGTGATTAGAACTCTTGCATTTTCGTACACGTCTTGCGCCCCGTGCTAGGTATGCTGCAGTGCTTTATTTCTACTCGTGTTTTGGCACTAGGCCCCCTGCTTCCTGTCCCTCGGGTTGCAGGTCCGGATGACGACGGCCACCTTGGTGTGGTCGCTCTCCCGCCGCGGATGGAAGAAGCGTCGGTCGCCGCGGTCCAGCGGGTAGATGGGGCTCGGGTACCAGCCGTAACTGCTCAGGCTTACCTTACTATGTTTCTCACATGCTACCATAGATGTTATTCTTGTCCAAATATGTTTAAAACTGTTTATCACAAGCAAGTCTCAACATTTCGATATTCATTCATTTGGTGATAGAAAAATAAATGCCGATCTATGAAAACAATCAGCTTTATCAGAATGTATCTAGGACCTAGGGTAGGTATAGAATAGGTACCACAGCATAGCACGAGGTGGAAGACGCGCGTGACAAGACGTCACAAGTTTCAAAGATCGAAAGCAAGCGCGACGGAGAACTTTCGCCTCGTCATGCACATCTTGCACCGCGTGCCTGATATGCTGCAGTGCCTACGTTTCGACCCGTGTTTTGGCACTAGGCCCCCTGCTTCCTGTCCCTCGGGTTGCAGGTCCGGATGACGACGGCCACCTTGGTGTGGTCGCTCTCCCGCCGCGGATGGAAGAAGCGACGGTCGCCGCGGTCCAGCGGGTAGATGGGGCCCGGGTACCAGCCGTAACTGAACAAGCTTACCCTAATGTGAGAAACCCTGCTACGATAGATGTTATTCTGGTCCAAATATTTCTTAACTGTTTATAACAAGCAAGTCACAAAATTGGATTTTTTTGTCCATGTGATTGGTAATTGAAAAATAAATGCCAAAATCTATCATCAAATAAAACAATCAGCTTTATTTAGATTAGATAGGCACCACAGAGTTAGCAGGGGGAAGGAGACGCGCGCGACGGTGAAGTTTCGTCTCGTCGTACACATCTTGCTCCCCGTGCTAGGCACGCTGCAGTGGCTACAGTGTCGACCCGTGTTCTGGTACTAGGCCCCCTGCTTCCTGTCCCTCGGGTTGCAGGTCCGGATGACGACGGCCACCTTGGTGTGGTCGCTCTCCCGCCGCGGATGGAAGAAGCGTCGGTCGCCGCGGTCCAGCGGGTAGATGGGGCCCGGGTACCAGCCGTAACTGGAAATTTGATGACGGATCATTGGAAAATAACTGCAGTTTCTTTCAAAACAAAATTTCGAATATCTTGGTATTATGTTTCAGATGGGCTTCAGTAGGTAGGTTAAGGTATATTCAGACTGGGTAATCATTCCATTAATTACTTTAACAAACCCTAGACCAATTTTAGTGTTTATCACGGTGACAATAACCCTGCACCAGAACTCCATAATAGTACGCGTGTAGTTCATTGTACAATGTACACTCAGCTGCATAAGTAGCTTTAAACATTGACGTTTTGTTTAGTAAAGGTAGCTTGACTAGAACTAGGTACAAAAGTGTATAGCTACTTATGCAGCTGTCTGTACGGACCTAGTTTCAAAACGATTATATATTTAACAGGTGTGTAAATGTAAAGTTCTTAGTCATGATCAGCCAAGAGGCAATCATCCATAAATACAAAGATTTACAGGCCTTCGGGCAGCTTAAAAACGTCTGACACTCGCTCTCAGCATAAGCTTGCTTGCGTTGAGGTCCACCAGCCCGCACTAAGCCAGCGTGGTGGACTAGGCCTAAACCCTTCCTTCATTAGGAGGAGGCCGCAGCGGTGGGGACGTGATAGGTCGTGATGATGATGACATAGAAGCAGGTTCACAAACCACTGACACTTGGTTCTCCGTGGCCGGGTAATCGCACCGGGCGCGGGGGCCCAGTGCTCTGGCCTGCGCCACTCGCTCGCAGTACTCCTCTCCCCGCCGCGCCGCCTCCGCGCCCCCGTCCGCGTCGGTCTGGTCGTCTGGGAGCTGGTCGTGCCTCGCGTAGAACTTGCCAGTCACTGGGATTGCTGGATAATGAAAGGGGATGGTTTTGTGAATGTGCTAGCTTTCACCACAAGCTTCTCGTCGTCTTAAAAGGCTTTCCTATGCAAATTGCGGGATAAAATTGGTCCACCCGTTTCCCAATGAGTAGCAAACATCCATCCATCCATACTTACAGACTTTCACATTTATAAAAGGTATTATACAGTCATCAATCGAAATCGGCCGGTGGCATACCTTAAAGCTTTGAAACACTTGACCGTATGTTCACATAGTTACACATACGCGGTCGCACAGTGTAATGTTTTGAAATGGGGCAGTATACTTCCCCGACTGCCAAAGTCCTAAGTTAAAACAGAGTACTTAAGTACTTATAAAATTACTTATAGCTATAGGTACTCATGTACCGTACTCTGATTTGCGCCAACTTGCAAAGAGTCAGCAGAACCTGTCACGTTAATTGCACTCACGAAAGTTAACACAGGTAACAATCGCCAGGGAAACGCTGACTGGCGCTTTTAACTTCAGATAACGAAGGTATAATAGTAAGCGTCCGTTTCCAGCTAAGTTGATTTTGGTAAAATATGGCTAGGAAAGCTCGGGTTAACATTACCTTTGACCTGAAAAAAATCGGTTCAGCCGTTTGGAACTACTACGCTACCACAGACAGATACATTACACAATTACACATACACACAGTCACGTAAATCTTATAACACCCATCTGTTTCGTCGAGGTTAAAAAATATGGTTTTATAGCTCTCTACTTTTGGAAGAGGCACATTGGCCCATTGGCCCATGTCCTGCAGTGGACAGCATATACTGTGCAAACAGAAGCAACTAACATCCGAAGTTTGGCGTGTAAGTTCTGTAGTTTCTGAAGTGTTTCTGCTCCCGGTGTATCATCTCATTGAGCATGTGGATGTCCAGGGGCATACGCGTGCCGAAAGTGCAACGACCGTCACCCACCATCCTGTTGTCTATGGCTCTCGATTGAAGGTTATTATACTGCTGATGTTGATGTTAGCCCTGCCGGAAAATGGAAAGGACCAATAAAACGTTAGGTACCTACGTCACTTAATCGCGGGACAATCGACTGTTCATGAACCGTACAGAATGGCTAGCACGAGGCGTATTTAACGGGACAAAGGTTCTCCGTCGCGCTCGCTCTTGAGACTGCGCTATGTGATGTGAGGGAGCGCGATGCAATACTTAATTTGTCACAAATAAAATGCGCCCCGTGCTAGCCCTTCAGAATCTGTCTATTTAGTAACTGAGATTTAAAAACAGACTTTAGAGCTAAACTGTGGTTTCTCGCCGTGGTGAAAGGTACCTGACTACACTGGAACCCTGGAACAAACGGGTTATGTCACTCTGTAAGGATATAATCTTCATATTCTTACTTCTTATCCCAAGGCGAGGATTTCCATGGAAAATATTTGGGAACGAAGCCTGCAAGTGGTAGAGGTGGTGTGGTGTGTTATAAATTTATTATTATTATTTACCCTACGGTTACCAAATTATTATGTAGTAGGAGGTTACCTTGATACCATAAAAAATGGTATTTGGGTAGGTAAGTACTTAGTAATGATAAATTTAAGAATAAATGTTATTGAAATAAAAATGTTATGAATGAAAATCTAAAATAATTAAAATAATAATGAAAATCACAGAGTACATTAACGTATTAATACTGTCTCTTGGGGCGTCTTGCGTTGTGCACATGGAAGTAATAATACAACAGTTGTATTATTACTTCCATGTGCACAACAAAGTTAAATAAAATTAAATCTATGACCTCTTGCTCTGACATTATACCATGGAAGTAATAATACAACAGGAATGCGCACTCGCCAAAATGATGCAAACAAAAATAAACCTAACGAATTCACCTTAAGATTTATATTTGAAGTGGAAGAGGCCGCGAGCCGATAGAGAGGGTTACCACAGAGCCCTTCCTCTCTTTCTAACAATTGCCAGGATTTAGTTGTGTAAACTTTAGGGGTAGCAATAAAACGAGTGACTGTAAATTACAGTTCTAAGTTCTCAAAATTAATTAATTTGGGTTATAGAATTACTAAGTGAGCGACTGACTGCGAGTGACGAGAAATCAACAGAACAGCAACTTACAAACATTAATTTGAGTTACTTAAAATACAAAATGAGCAGCTTCATAATATTTGAGCGACCTAATATTTGTTTGAGTGTCAACGTTACGTCCTGCATTTTTTTCAATATTTGGCAAATGTATTTTTTATACTGAGCGGCATTTTATCTTAAATGAAGTGTTTCGAATACAAAAACCACTTTGAAAAATACACTAATGAGCAGAGTATAATGAGCTCACATTTAAAAAATAAAAATAATATGAAATAACTATTTGAAGAAACACTATTCTATTAGTTGAGAAATTTTATTATTGAAATATAAGGGTAATTAAATAAAACAATGTACTCCATAAAAATAAAGTAATATGCATGCATTTATTTCAATAAAATGAACAAAAATTAAAATAAGACGCTTTAGTCAACTAAAAAAAAACTTCTTATTAATGCTAAGAAACATTGATAGGTATGAGGAGCCCTACTACTCATCGTCACTGGTAAATAAGTGCGGGCTTGGACTTATTGGGCGGCCTCGTTTTCTTTTTTGTCCAATGGGTATCATTTTTGCTACCAGTGGTGGTGTTGTTAGTTTGAGCCGAATTGCTAGCCCCAAAACGTGTTTGCATACATATCTATTGAAAAATTCGGGACAGTTGCACAATCCTTTTTGCCAGTGCATTTAAAAATCTGTAGTTTTCATTAAAAAGCGTATCAAAATAAAAAACATAAGGCCTCAAATAGAATATCAGTAACCAATAATCATTAATAAAGCAGCATACAAAACTTTGCTCAAAGTGAACTTTTTAGTAGTTCGCTAAGTATAACCTCACTTAGAAAAATCGAATATATCCTAATATTGAAGTTGCCCTCTCTGTATTTTCAGTCGCTCACTTAGTAATTAAGTCGCTCGGATAAAATTTTAATATCTGAAATGGATTTATCACAGTCCACTTTTTGTAAGCTCGTTCTGGATTTTATTATAAATCAATATTCGTCGTCAGTTTAGTTAATTTTTCGCTTACTCAAATTCATACCGCTCAAGTTATTAAAACAGTATGTCATCATCAGTCGCAAAGTTTTTTTTTGTTCGCTCGTTTTATAATTCCCCAAACTTTAGTAGATTTTGAACGAAGAGAGCTATGCAAAAAAATATTAAATTAACTCATAGACTACTGTATATCATATCATTTTCAAAAACAAATTTATAATAAATCATTATAAACATGTAATTTTAATGAAATATTTGGTATTTGTATGAATAGAAATTTCATAAAAAATATTGGTAGTTTTTCTAAATACTTTACGACAAGACCGAAGTTGTCAAGATGACGGATGACGTTTATACTGGTTGTGAAAGACGTTATGGTTAGGGTGACCATTCATTCGTACTTTTGAATCACTTTCCGTTAATTAGGACCTGTTTCATTCAACTTTTTGTTTTATTTTATACCTAAGTATCATTAGGTATTATTGTGGCTGTTATCTTATAAGGCTGGTAAAGAGTTATGAGCTGTTGATTTTCTTGGTGATAGATATGAGTATTATAAGATAATTTATCAAGCTTAAAACCGGCGGAAGCACTTAGGTTGAGATATTTTAACCTTGCGGAGCGTATTGAAGGACAGATTTAATTTAATTTAATAAGGTACCTACTTACCCCACAGAAAATAGAATAGAATAGTAACGTGTAAATAAAAGAAGATCCAATAAATACATTGTATTATACTTATTATAAAAATGTGTGTTGTTTGATTTCGCTCATCTTATTATTTACGTTAATCCTAACTCTTAGAGAGTAAAACGTATACAAATTTTACCTTCACCCCATTTGTTTACTCAATTGTCATATCACCAAAATACATTCGTACCTACATTGCAATCGAATTATTCGAATAATAGGTGACTTTGAGACCATCGACACCTATTCGCGACATGATAGATTAGAAGTGATGTCTCATGAATTACCTAAAATTATGGTTACCAAAAATAGAAAGAGATGGAGGGCTCCGTGCTGACTATCTCTGTCGGCTCGTTTTTTTTGGTGCAGTGCGCATTCCTGTTGTATTATTACTTCCATGCATTATACTGTCAGACAAGAGACAAACGATTTAATTTTATTTAACTTGTTTTCCGGGGTTCGCGTTGGTTGGTGCTCACGTGTTCCTCAATTTTCGCGTTTCTTGGACCCCTTTCTGGGTCAATTTAACCAGTTAACTCTTGTTTTTTGTCGTAATTGTGGTGCTGGTAAGTGTTTAGTGTTGTGTTCGTCCATAAATCCCTTCTCTTTAAAAGTGTCGGTTCCATTCTAAATAATGGAGCATCATTCGGATCCTCCGATCCGGCTCCCGCCGGATCCCCCTGATGGCGAAATGCTTACACCCGATCAACCCCCGCTATCCCCCCCGATGTTCACGGAACCGTCCCAGGAGACGCGAAAGCGTCCCAGGGATGATCAACTACCGCAAACGCAAGGTAAGCGCGTTATTGTTAGTCCAGATCTGGCATCCGCTAGCATCCAGACTATCTATACCCACCCAAGCCTCGACGCCACCAAGGTGTACGACGAAACAGACGCAGGTCCATTTCTTGTTAATGTTAGTCAGGAGATCCCATCAGGAAATCCTGCTTCTGGTGCCCCCCTTAGGGCTATCAAGTTTGGTCAATTTTTATATCAAAACAAAGTAGCTGACATAACACGAGATGGTGTAAAAATGACTGGTAGAAACAGAGTCTCAGTTGAGTTTAAGACCGCAAAGGCAGCCAATGAATTTGTCCACCATCCCGCACTTGCACCAAACAAATTTAAAGCTGAAATCCCCACATACAACATAACCCGAATGGGTGTTGCCAAAAGAGTCCCGGTGGATCTATCACTAGATGACTTTGTCAACTCCCTTGATCTCCCACATGGCTGCGGGGTTGTCCTGAAAGCCCGCAGATTCAGCCGAAAGGTGGTCAACGAAGGTGTAACAACACACGTCCCAACACAAAATGTAGTGATTACATTCAGGGGACAATATCTACCTGAGAAAATTTACTCCTTCCGGGCTGTAGTAGAAGTTGTGAGGTATACTTACCCCACAATTCAATGCTATGCCTGCTGTAGATTTGGACACACCCAGGCTCAATGCCGTTCAAAACCAAGGTGCTTCAAGTGTGCTCAACCACACTTGGGTGAATCGTGCAATACTTCCCAACCAACATGCCTTTACTGTTCTGGTAATCATCCCTCAACTGACAAGAATTGCCCTGAACAGTCAAGGCAAAAATCTATTAAAGTGCTTATGTCGCAGGACAGCATCTCATTTGCTGAGGCAGATGCTCGCTTACCCTCAAGCAAAAAGTCTTTTGCTGAAGTTGCTTCAACCAAACCAAATGGCCAGTCTCCCAACCGTTCCTACAAAAAAACTGTAGTCACACAACGCAGGCCTAGGTCTCCCCTTCGTCCTGGATACGACAAACTTGCCCATCAGGCTATCATCTCTTCTCCATCTTCTTCACTTCCTAATGGAAGTGCCCTGAGTGTAATCACTCCTAACGACAATTTGCTTGACCACCTCTTGTCTCTGGTTGTTAGTCTGCTGGCTAAATTCAGTGACACCCTACCGCCCAACGTTGCCCAAAAATTACAAGTTATCTCGTCTCTATGCCACAATGGCTCTGAACCCATCCCCAATGGCTGCGAACCCGATCCGGGTTCTTCAGTGGAATACTCAGAGCATTAACAGCAAGAAAAGCGAACTGCTCACATTAATTGATGACATCAAGCCCGCTGTCCTTGCCATCTCGGAGACATGGCTTGTGCCGGGTTCCCGTTTTCGGGTTTCTGGTTACTCATGTCTGCGGGATGACAGGGATGACGGGTATGCTGGGTGCGCTTTGCTAGTAAAGCGTTCCCTTACCTTTTCTTCTATCCCTATCCCCCCCCACGGGCAGGAGTTTAACGTCGTGGCTCTTAGGGCTATAGGCGTTACATTCGTGTCCGTCTACTTCCCTGATCCTCACCCTTCTCTTCTTCCTTCTTTCTACAATTTAATTTCTTCCCTCCCTCATCCCCTCCTGATCATGGGGGACTTTAACGCCCACCATTCCTCTTGGGGCTCTTATCGTACTGACTCATTCTCTGTCGCCCTCTTAGACGTGCTTGATACCTTAGATGTTTGCATTTTAAATGACGGGTCTCCAACCCGTCGAGTCCATCCTCATCAAAACCCTAAAAGTGCAGTGGATCTATCCTTCTGCTCTCCTCTTCTTTCATCATCAATATTCTGGAGGGTCCTTCCAAATACCTTTGGAAGTGATCATTTTCCCATTTCAATCACTATTCCCAACAGGTCCAGCATTCTTACCGACAGATGTGCCTTTCCAAGGTACATGGTTGGCGAGAAAGACTGGTCCAACTTCATCTCATCAGTAGAAGATAAACTTAGCCTGATCCAGCCCTGTACTAGTGACAATTTTCTCGCCAACTACGACATGTTTGAGAGAGCATTGACATCCTCAGCGAAAAACAAGAAAACTCGCAAATGCCAAAGAGTCTCACCGCCTTGGTGGGATTCCGACTGTACCACGGCCATAGACGAGCGCAATAATGCCGAGGGTGTTTATCTCTCAAACATGAGCATGGACAATTTTATTAATTATAAACACATTGCGGCTCGCACTAAAAGGCTTCTTAAAAAAAAGAAGAAACAGGGCTGGTTCAGGTTTTGTGAACGTCTCTCCCCCAGATCTCCCCCTTCCTTAGTGTGGAGATACATTCGACGTTTCCGTGGATCTCTGAACGTCGAAAACATCACATCCAATGATCCCTCTGTATGGCTCGAAGGGTTCAGCGACAAGATGGCCCCTCCATATGTCCCACACTATGATTCTCTTCCTCCTCCCCCGTCTATTATACAATCTTCAGACAGATTGGATTCACCATTCTCTATGGACGAACTTCAATCTGCTCTATCAGGTCTATCCGATTCAACTCCAGGCATTGATGGCATTCCATATTCGTTTCTTTCAAAATCAAGCCTCAAGGTCAAGCAGGTCTACTTGGAGCTGATAAATTACTTCCTTGAGTACGGAGTTACTCCGAGCTCATGGAGTAAACAAATAGTCGTACCTATTTTGAAATCCGGAAAGGACCCTCGTGATCCAAACTCCCGTCGACCGATCGCCCTATCCTCTTCCTTGGCTAAAATTCTCGAACACATAATAAAGTGCAGGCTCGAATGGCTAGTCGAAAACAAAGGTATCTTAGCCAAAACCCAGTTTGGGTTTCGGAAAGGCATGAGTACTTTGGACAGCCTTGCGATACTCACTACAGACATCCAAATTGCCTTTAAGAGGAAAGAATACCTGGTGGGTGTCTTTCTTGATGTAGCATCTGCTTACGACAACGTACTTCTTCCTGTGCTCAGGCAGAAAATGCGCCAGCTGAGTATTCCAGTGAAGCTTACCCGTCTTGTTTGCAGCCTACTAATGGAGAGATCCATATTTATAAAATCCCCATCATCTTCCCTAGACCACCCAAAATTTGTTTGGAAAGGCCTCCCCCAGGGATCAGTCTTGAGCCCTCTCCTGTACAGCCTCTATACATACGATCTTGAACGGTCCGTTGACTGCTTTTGCGATATTTTACAATATGCTGATGACCTTGCACTCTACCACGCTTCTTCTTCATTAGGAGAGACAAATGTCCAGCTGAACCTGGCCCTAAGATACCTCTCGGACTGGCTGACTCGACATGGCTTATCCCTCTCCACTCAAAAATGTACAGCAGTCGTATTTACCAAGAAGCGCAACGTCCCTGACGTGGACATCGTTATTGGAGAAGATTCAATTGCTGTATCAAGTGAAGTAAAATTCTTAGGCGTGATATTGGATTCCAAGTTATCAGGTACCCATCACATGAGCTATGTGGCTCGGAAGTGTGAGAGGGGTGTCAACGTCCTCAGATCAGTGTCGGGTGTTTGGTGGGGTTCCCACCCTTACTCACAAAAACTGCTATATAATGCGATTGTCCGGAGCCATTTCGATTATGCTGCCTTCATTATAGACCCTTGCAATAAAGCAGCTCTGGAGAAAATTGACAAAGTGCAGTACAAGTGCCTTCGCATAGTTTCAGGTGCGATGAAATCCTCCCCTACCAATGCCCTCCAGGTTGAGTGTGTTGACCCTCCTCTCTCACTTCGGAGACAATACTTATGTGATCGGTTTTTCTTTCGAATCTGGCAATCTAACTCCCATCCTTTGTTGCCCAAACTTGATATCCTTAAGCGTCTGTGTAATGCTCAAGAAACCCATGGACTTTCCTATCTACTAAAAACTTATATCTTTTCTTCTAACCTCCCCCACCCTACATCCAAATTTAGTATTTACCCTCTGTTTGATGTTCCTTACGACGCCTTAGTTTTTCAGCCCAATGTAGTAATGGATTTAGGTATCAGTAAAGACTCTCCTGCCGCTGAAAAAGCTCTAAGTGCGAAACTCAATTCAGAGTGGCCAGGCTGGCTCCCCATATTCACTGACGCATCCAAACTCTCCGAAAACAGCAACGTGGGTTTGGCCGTATGGCTGCCCAAGTACAAAGTTGCACTCAGTTTTAAGCGTCCCCCTGAGTCCTCGGTCTTCACGGGCGAGGCAACAGCTATTCTCGAGGCGCTTCTGTACGCTGAGTCACACAAACTTAACAAAACTATTATCCTTTCTGATTCGGCCAGTTCATTACAAGCAATTATTTCCTTTCCCTTTAAATCCAAATCCAAATTCCCTATCATTTTAAAAATTAGAGAAACCCTATTCCGTTGCATGACTCAGGGTATAGAAGTAGCTATCGCTTGGATACCTGGGCACAGTGGTATTATTGGTAATGAGTGTGCAGATTCCTTTGCTAAGGATGCCGTTAGCTTGGGCCTGGACACTCATTACCAAAATTTTGCCCATGACCTTGCCTCGCTCGCAGGACCGAGGCTGGATAGATCCTGGAAAGTGTCCTGGGACACTTCTAGGAATTTTAAAGGTAAATTTTACTCCCATATCCAACCTCATATTCCAAAAAAGCCATGGTTTTTTAAAGCAAAACACTTAGATAAACCAGCAACTTCCACTCTTTGTAGACTGCGTCTGGGCCACGCGTGCACACCGGTGCACTTGGCTAGGATTCGGGTCCGTGATAGCTCTGTCTGCGACTGCGGTGCCAGTGAAGGATCTGTTGATCATCTCTTTTTCGAATGTCCCAACCTTCAAACCTCCCTATATGACATCCTCCCCCCCACCATTCCCAAACCTGTAAATACTAACTATCTTCTTACCCTTGTACATACTCCCCTTGTTAATATACTGTACAAATTCCTTAAGACTAACAATATTAAACTGTAAATGTGTTTGTACATATATACTAACAAATCTAACCATTACTTGTGATGTCCACTTATTGTTTGTATATATTGTGTTTGTCTGGTTGTTTCAGGTTTTAACTGTGTAAATAGTCTAAAATAACCGTAACGACTGCTTTCCAATACTGTGAGCATTGGTCACGTGACTCTGGCCCAGTTAGCCGTGTTAGTCACACACGGCAAAGAGCCATTCAACCAAAATTGAATTGAATTTATTTAACTTTGTTGTGCAAGACGCCCTTGGAGTATATATTACTGTTGCAGTCATCAAAAATAAGTATGACCTTAGTATGACACAGTTATTCTTCCGAGATTAAAAAGTAAACCGTAGGACTTAGAAGAATATTCGTAAAATGGAACGTAATTTATTGTTCTGAGGGACAAACAAAAAGCAAGAAGCTTTTGTAGTAGTTCACATTTTTTGAGCTAGATAGCGCTAGTTTAGTTGAACTTTTGACGTGAACTTTTAGTGAAACTTAACCAAAATATTCAAGCTTTTTAGAATAAAAACCGTATATTTAAAGTGCTTTTAATATATTAAATAAGTAGTGTGGACACTTAAAATACTTTCTTCCAATAGTTCCAGTGATTAAGTGTTATAATGACCATGTACACGAGTGATAATGAAAACTTTGTGAATCGCCTTTGAAAAATGTAAGTTGTGGAATTTGTACAAAATACCTTTATTTCACTGGTATTATCTAGCTTTTTCGCTTAATTTGTGTGTTTAAGATATCTTAGCTCATTTAATATGAATAAATAAGTAATAGGGAAAGTTTCTAAACATAGAAGTAGCACACTTTCTACTGAGATAACTAAGTTGATATCAAAGTACATATTTGTGAATATTTTTCCTTTTAAACTTTAATCATTGTTCTACTTGTATTCTGAGCATGCCAGCACCTTTCGTAGATTGGATCTCATTTCGTAGATGAAGCAGGTTGATGGGGAAGCTACAAAAGTAACAATATTAGCATTAGTAGTGTAGTGTAAATCTGTGATGTCTACCTCTAAAATTAAGATCGTTTGTTTGTATTGAATAGGCTCCAAAAATACTGAACTGATTCCAAAAATTCTTTCGCCATTATAATGCTACTTATTCATTATATTTGATGGGTTAGGATTCTTTATATCCCACGGGAAGGACTTTGAAAACAATACTTAGCTTGCATGGAAGGTAGTATGTAATAAACAACAGATCTATGCCAGAAACTTAAACAATTGTGATTTATGAATAAAATATTTTATGTTTGATGTAAGTTCAGTAAATTAGATAATTTTCTGTTGCATAGTACTTCCCACATTATTCAAATTCAATTTATAAATTATGGTTTGTGAGGTTGACGATGTACATAAGTTATATGGACTATCTACGCACATCAGCCTATTCCATCCACTACTGGACATGAACATGGTCCACAACATCAATATATCATAATTTTGTAAAGTATGTACAGTAAAAACAAAAGTAAAATATTTAAAAATACAATTTAATATCGGTCAGTAGATATACAAATTAAAACTAGTCAGGTTTGTACATAGAAAACATCAAACATTTCTCTATTTATCATATCAATTCTTATTTTCTACTCTTCTTGTCTTCCTTATGAGATTTCTTGGACTTTTTGGAAGATTTCTTCTTTTTATGCTTCTTACTCTTTCTCTTGTGATCTCTTTCGGAGTCACTGTCTGAGTCACTATCTGATGATGAGGTGGATGATGAGCTACTTGAAGACCTGTAAATAAGAAATTAATTAAAATTATTTATTTACTTAACCTTAGGATGAGTAACGGAAGAAGGTATTTAAGTAGAAAATACTGAAGATGGTGGGATGGCCTAGTTCTCATTTTCACCAGAATTACATCAGGATATGTATGTATATTGGGGTAGCCATTGCCACACTAAGTATATTACTTATATCAAAAAAAAAGAAACAAAATTCTAACTGAAAACTAACAACTTACTAGAAAAAAGAATTAATACCTGGATCTCTTGCGTTTTTTACTCTTCTTTTTCTCCTTAGCTTTCTGGAGCTTTTCTTTGGCCTTCTGCAGCTTTTCCTGTAACTTCTGTTTGAGTTCAGCTTCTCGGAGGCTCTGCAACGGTGTGGCATACTCCACTTCACTGTCACTGCTTGTGCTGCTTACATCTAGGACTATTTCTTTGTTGGGGTCTACCTGTAATGCAATTAATTAATTTTGTACTTGTGAAAAAATATGGAATATTTTGATTTCAGCCGGGTTTGGGGCTGACAATTTCATAAGGTTATGAAATAAATCTATAAATTTTCTTGTAAATATCAATGAATATGTTAGTTATTAAAATAAATGCAGACTAGGTCGGTATTAAGTTTAAAATTAATGTGAAACCACTAACTTTGATAAAGTTCCTACATTGAAAAGTTAGGTGTCCAGCATAACCACACTTTTTGCACGCAGATCTTGATGTTTCTTTACCAAATTTACTAGCTAGGTCCATGTTCAAGTTTATATGGAAACAATACACGTCTTTCCTATAAAAAGCAAGAGTTTTTCGAGAAAATATTAGACAACAAACAAAACAAAATGTATCGCCTTGGCAAATGACCTTTGCAAATGACGTTTGAGGTTACGTTCCGTTTTACGCTAACACGGTCGCGCCACGCGCACATCGACATATCGAAATAAAAATAGAATAATTTTCTGTAACGGAACGTTACAACAGTTACAAAAAGGCGCCAAATTCAACTGAACTTTACTGATTTAGGGCGAGGCCCCATTGCTGCGCCGATCGCATCATATTCGACAGTATCATGTCCGTCCGTGGAAAACAACGCAGCGCAGCGCATGCACTGCAGCAATGAAATGAAACCTGACTGTTATTTCATTCGTAATTTCGATATTATTGATGATGAAGCTTATCCTTTTCCCCAGAACCACCGAATGCCCCCCCCGCCGTCCCCCTTGTCATGAGATGCGACGGCGGCGGCGCCATGGCGGAGTTCCTTCCCCTGTGCGACGTGCTGTTCAACGTCATCTCGCTGGCCGGCTACTTCTGCGACGTGGTGTTCGACGTGGTGATGGCGTACGCGCTGCTGGAGCGCGGGCACAGCGGCGCCGCCGCCGCGGCCGCGTCCATTGTGCTCGCGTCGCTGGTTGTGTCGCAGGTTTGTGTTTGCAAATTTTAAATTCATCATCATCAGTCAATAATCATCCACTGCTAGACATAGGCCTCTCCCAAGGAGGGACACAAAACATGATCCATTTTAAATTATTAAAAAATACATAGGTATATACATATTTTAATAGTGATAGTGATAAGGCTGTGGAGGCTGTTGCTAAGAGTCTTGAGTTATATTTCGATATTTGTTACGATACACGTTAGTTGTCGAGTCGGACACCGGAATATAGAAATACCTACAAACTCATCGCCAACCCTATAAAAATTTAAAAAATCAACTCGATCTCAACTCTATCTTATCTCATCTATCTCCCCTTACAGGTGCTATCGCTCCGCTGGCATCTCCACGTGTGGGCGGCGCGCGGGGGCGCGGGGCGGGCGGCGCCCTGGCTGCCCGTCGCCCTGCACTGTCTCCAGCTGGGAGTGCTCTGGAGATACGCCAAGCTGTTCGTGCCTAATGATCTGAGGCATGTCAAGCACCAGGTCCGGGACTTGTGTGAGTGTTTTGTTTGTTTTTGTTACTACTGTTACACCTTTGTAAGGCACCATGACATAAGTGACCATAGAGCAACGCGGACTCGAGTGTACCCTCTTCATACTCAATGGTGAATGATGCTGATCTAACTGGCCAATCCAGGGTGCTAAACTCTAGGCTCTTGTACTTGTTTGTGAGTGATTTGTGACCCTTTAAGATGAGCCAGAATCCGCTAGTGAAAATTAAGCTATTTACGCTCTCATTTCTGATGACCACGTATGAAAATTTGTTTGATCGGTGCTCTCTTTCGTAACCCCCTTTTT
The DNA here is from genome assembly GCF_932276165.1 of Plutella xylostella. Taxonomy (NCBI): domain Eukaryota; kingdom Metazoa; phylum Arthropoda; class Insecta; order Lepidoptera; family Plutellidae; genus Plutella; species Plutella xylostella. The sequence goes on along the minus strand of NC_064000.1, from coordinate 4,774,912 downwards.
GACTAAGCCAGTAAGGTCAGCGATATTTCATCAATGGGGATGAACATCAAGAAAACCAAGTGAAACTTTGGCAGCACCAGCAAGTGTGCCTTTGTGGTTCTGAATGTTCTGACCTGTAGCCCTACTCTTGGCACGCAATGTATTGGTTTCATCTTGCCTTCTCGCCATTTGGCACTCCCGAAATCGACGGTGGCGCCATCTTGTCTTAACTATTGAGCGGTTTTCCGTCGAAAACCATCAAAATCGAGTCCAAATTGTGAATTGGCACTCTTGACAACCTTTTTGACAGATGTTATTGTGTTCATTCTTGTTGGGGAGAAAAAATGGCGACTGAACCAACCAATTACAATTAGAACTGAGGAATTAGGCATAGTCGCATAAGGCGCCATTTGTTATAAGCTTTAAGGTTTTCTCCCCATTGCAATATTATTATTATTGTTATTATTATTATTAAATAACTACGATGTGATAGCATTAACCGAAACTTGGCTGCTTGAAGGAATTTATGACGAGGAATTATTCGATAGTCGCTACGTTGTGTGGCGGCGTGATCGTGATCTTTTACGTACTCAGCAAAAGCGCGGAGGAGGTGTCCTGATAGCCATAAAAAATAATCTAATATCAGCTGGATCACCGGACTGGCACTCGTCCGCGGAGGACATCTGGGTCTCAGTTACGTTACGCTGTCCCATTTCGAAATCTAATTACAAATTAAATATATGTAATTTATACCTATGTACCGAAAACTTAGGCTTCTCATTTGTAGATCAGTTACAAAACTTTTGTAATAAACTTGAGTCAATAATTACGGAGCATGAGTCGGACAAGTTTATTGTTTTAGGTGATTTTAACATGAGTTGCATCAATTGGGTGGTCTCCGATTATGGACTCGAGGCAGCCTCTGTTTCAAGCGAACATATAAACATTTTTTTAGATACGGTAAGTTTTTGTGGATTACAGCAATATAACCCAGTTGTTAACAAATTCAATCATATATTGGACTTAGTTCTTTCAAATGACCATGTTCTAGGTAACTCGTGCACTGATCCTCTGGTACCAGAAGACCCGTATCACCTGGCCCTATGTATTACTGCCACATTTGCAGATCTAGAACCTCTCGTACCATGTAAGCGCTCTGTTTTCCGCTATAACCGTGCGGACTTTACTAAGATTAATAACGAAATTAATCTTATTGACTGGGATAATATACTTAGTGTGGGCGAGGTTGATGAGGCTGTAAGTCAATTCTATAACAAAATATACGAGATTAAAATTAAACATATACCCCAGCGTGATGTAAAAGCAAGTAAATACCCACCTTGGTACAATCAATCCATTATTAAAGTAATAAACGAAAAAATGAAATTTCATAGAAAGTTTAAAATGTACGGCAACTTAAGTGATAAACAAACCTTTGAGTTGCTAAGAGAAAGAGCTAAGCGTCTCGAAGGTGTATGTTACAATAATTACATGACTCATATCGAAAGTTCCATTTCTTCAAACCCTCGAGTGTTTTGGTCCTTTATTAAGGGTAAACGCAAGGGATTTTCGTTTCCTTCGTGTATGAAGCACTTAAATGTTTCATCCACGTCTGGACACGAGATTAGTAGTATGTTCTCGGAATACTTTTATTCAACGTTCTTACAATCTAACCCTGGGTCCATTCAGGTCGATAATAACCTACAGCCTGATACTTCAGCTCCGCTTGCTGATATCGCGTCAGTTGAAGTATCTGGTGATATGGTTTGTAAACTCCTTAAGTCTCTGGACCTTAACAAGTCAGCTGGCCCAGATAAACTTCCAGCAGTATTTCTCGCCAGCTGTTCTAAATCATTATCAGTCCCGTTATCAATTTTATTTAAACGGTCCTTAGTCGAGGGCGTTATGCCGTCACTATGGAAGTCGGCTTTCATCAGTCCGATTCATAAGAGTGGCCCAAAAAATATAATTGGGAACTATCGACCAATTTCCAAACTATGCCTTATTGCCAAGATATTTGAGAGAATTGTGTATGATCAGGTTTATGCATCGCTGAAATTAACATTCAACTCACAGCAACATGGTTTTCTTAAGAAAAGATCAACAGTTTCCAACCTTATTGTATTCAATGAGTTTATAACTTCACAAATGGATAACGGCAATCAAATCGATGCCGTTTACACCGATTATAGCAAAGCGTTTGATCGCATAGATCACGAAATGCTGCTCAAAAAACTTATATCAGCCGGAATTCGTGGTGATTTGTTTCGCTGGTTCAAGTCTTACATATCTAATAGGACGCAATCGGTGGTTTTAAACGGTTATACGTCAACCTGGAAAAGCATTCCTTCTGGAGTACCACAGGGATCGTTATTGGGCCCCCTCCTTTTCATTATTTTTATTAACGACATTGACGTCTGTTTTAACAACTCACAATTCCTCTTGTTTGCCGACGATATGAAGGTATTCAGAGTGGTTAATAGTCCGGAGGACTCTGCTCTACTTCAGGATGATCTCAACAAACTTAATACCTACTGCAGAGTGAACAGGTTGGATATCAATGTCTCTAAATGCTTCTCTATATCTTTTGGACGTAAACGCAGTATGTTTTCAAGTACATATAATATTAATAATCAGTCTATTTCCAGCTGCAACGAGATAAGGGATTTGGGCGTTATTATGGACTCCAAATTGCTCTTTAACAATCACATTGATAAAATAGTAAAAAAAGCATATAAATTACTAGGATTTCTTATACGCTCTTGTAAAAATTTCAATTTAATGAAATCTATTAAAATTATTTATTGCTCTCTTGTTCGAAGCAACTTGGAATATGCGTCGCAGGTGTGGAACCCACGTTATGGCGTTTATATTTCTAAAATTGAGTCCATCCAGAAAAAGTTTGTTAGATACCTGTGTTATAAGTTTAAAATTCCTAGGCGCAGCTACGAGTATCACTGCAATCAATTTCATCTTCTTCCTCTTGAAATCAGGCGTCAAGCAGCAGATATAACTTTCCTCACAAAAATAGCTCAGAATAGTGTTGATTGTCCTGATTTACTTGAAAAAATCGATATATTTGTCCCTGAGCGTCAACTACGTCACAAATCACTGTTGCATATTCCACTCGTTCATACGAATTATAGGCAGAACTCGTTCCTTTTGAGAGCTTCGCGCTCTTTTAACGCACTTAGTGTAGACTTTTTAGATTTAGACATTTTTTGTAGTAATGCTCGTTCAATCTGCTATTATTTAACCAATAAGTTTAGTACTTCTATTTAAGACAACTTATTATGGCGTGCTGTTATTTATTTACTTACTGGATATTGTGACTGGCATCTGCATTATGAACACGCAAGCAATAAATACTTATTATTTATATTATATATTTTTTAAGTAATTAATTGTAAGTAGTAATCTATTTTGTTTTGTGTTTAGTAACGTGTTTAGCACATTTAGGATTAATTTTTGTAATATTCCGTTTGAAATAAGTGAAAACTTGTAATTGGCTTTCAACTACATACTTTTAGTATTTTTCCATTAACTTTAGCTGTAAGTTTTCCATTGAAATAAAATAAAATAAAATAAAAATAAAATAAAATTATTATTTCCTGCAGGTATGCTCCGCCTCGTGCACGCGTTCTGCTCCGCTGCTCCCATGCTGCTGCTGCAGCTACACGTGCTGCTGAGCGCGCCGCCCGAGCTGCCGGACGAGCCCCGCCTAGAGCCCGCCGGTGAGATATGCCAATACAACAAGAGTTGTCCAGCAGCTCGTGCTAATGAACAGTAGAAATTATATGTACCTACCAATAAAATGTTGACCTTGGTGCAAGAGACACGCTTAAAAAGAAATAATAATGGTAAGAGAGCGGTCGGAATGCTGCAATAGAATAGCGAGCTACCGATTGTCAAATTGACATAGAGCGATTTGATTTGATATTTGACAGTCTTACCATATATAGTGCCACAAACTTATCTGTTCCGGTGAGAGCGAACTAAATTGGTCCATATAATCTATGTCATGTCAATATGAAATTCATTAGTAAGTAATGAGGTATGGACCAATTTAGTTCGCTCTCACCGGAACAGATAAGTTTGTGGCACTATACCTACCTTAAACCTGCACATGAGAAAAGAGGATGGGCAAAAATATATGGGAGCTGGGACCACCCTCCAATAGCAATAAGACTAACATCGTTGGATAGGTCTTGTCAATAGGAATAACTTTTGCTTTGACAGCTTTGTTGTAACAGTTGTCCGTTCAGAGATATATGACTTATAAGTTCCGATACTCGTCAGTTCATCTTACTGCTATTGGAGGATGGACCACCCTCCAATAGCAGTAAGACTAACGTCGTTGGATAGGCGTTGTCAATAGGAATAACTTTTGCTTTGACAGCTTTGTTGTCACAGTTGTCCGTTCAGAGATATTTGACTTATAAGTTCCGATACTGAGGCTGGACTACCCCCCAATAGCAGTAAGATGAACTGACGAGTATCGGAACTTATAAGTCAAATATCTCTGAACGGACAACTGTGACAACAAAGCTGTCAAAGCAAAAGTTATTCCTATTGACAAGACCTATCCAACGACATTAGTCTTACTGCTATTGGAGGGTGGTCCAGCCTCCAATAGCAGTAAGATGAACTGACGAGTATCGGAACTTATAAGTCAAATATCTCTGAACGGACAACTGTGACAACAAAGCTGTCAAAGCAAAAGTTATTCCTATTGACAAGGCCTATCCAACGATGTTAGTCTTAATGCTATTGGAGGGTGCTCCCAATCTGCCCATTGTCATTTATCCACAATTATCTCTTTGCAATACCCAACTTTTTACTAGTTACTTCTTTGTTGCAGCCAACAAGTCGTTCGCGCAGCTCAACGTGATATCGGCGTCGCTGTCGCTGTTCTCCGTGTGCTGGGCACTGGCGTCGTTCAGCAAGAACGTGCGGCTGCGGCACGTGCACCGCCTCGTGCTCACCTGGCTCGGGGTCATCTTCCAGGTCAGTCTTAGTGATTACTGAATAAGCGCTATATTCCTACAGCAAGAAGCAACCCCTTTTTTGGTCCTACGAGCCGGATAACCTTAAGAGTGCTGTGGTAACCACGACGTTGGTGCGTTGCATAGTCTCAGCGTATTTGCTGGGACTATAATCTTTATGACTTTCCCTTATCGACGACGTGGCGCAACGCACCAATGTGGCTTAACCCTGTCTCGTTGTATTAAGCGTATTGCATGGCAGCTCTCATTCGTTCGTTCGTTCGTCTCTATAGTGCCTCTGAAGGCCTAGCATGGGGCGCAATTAAGACGTAACAAAAGTTTTCCGTCGCGCTCGCTCTTGAGACTGCGCGAAGTGAATGAGCGCAATGCAAAACTGTCACGTCTTAAATGCGCCCCATGCGAGCCCATCTGAACGTGATATCGGCGTCGCTGTCGCTGTTCTCCGTGTGCTGGGCGCTGGCGTCGTTCAGCAAGAACGTGCGGCTGCGGCACGTGCACCGCCTCGTGCTCACCTGGCTCGGGGTCATCTTCCAGGTCAGACTTAGTCATTACGGAATAAGGACTGTATTATTTTCAGCAAGAAGGAACAGTTACATTTTTTTGGTCCTTCAAGCCGGATATCATTATATATAAAAAAAATATAAGCTTCAGAGAGAGTCTGAGTTTCGTTTTATAAAGCGTAATTGCATGACAGCTCGTTCGTTCGTTCGAATTATTCTGTAGTGACCATATGGGAAACATTCGATAGAGTAGGAAATAACTAGCCATGCCTGAATAAACATTTTCTTTCTTTCTTTCTTTCTTTCTTTCTAAAAAGCCTAGAATCCTCGGCACAAATAGTCTACTAACTATACGACGGCTCAATTTTCAGCAGATAAAAATCTTCCAATGCAGGACATAGGCCTCTCCCAGGGAGCAAACGCCATTACTTTCTCCTCAGCCTATCTCACCCAACCACTCTTATCACTACCGGATATAACTGTATAACATTTGCTACTGACTGCGGAATATAAAAAAATAATAATTAAAAAAATTAAAAAACCGACTTCAAAAAACCACTAAAAAGTAAAGTCGGTTTTTTAATTTTTTTAATTATTATTTTATTTTATAGTTTTTAGTTTATTTGCAAATAATTTTCAATCAAAAGTAAGGTGCAAATGATACCAAAAAGTCCTACTAATCAATACGAATCATTCAAGCCTAAACACGAAGTATAGTTGCTATATACCGTTGAGGAGTTCCCCTGACTGCCTTCCGTTTCCATCATCAGATCAGCTCAAGGTCACCATCATATTTTTTTGTTATAAGAACTATATTTACGTTCTTAATTTCATTAGAATCGGTTAATATGTGCCCAAAATGGAAATTCATACCCTGTTTTTACCCCTTTACCCACCCTTGGGGGTGAGATAAAATTCTGAAAAAAAATGGGACCACCTGGAAGCTCAACCCAATACAACAAAAAAATAATTTTCAAAATCGGTCCATAAACGGCGGAGTAATCGGTGAACATACATAAAAAAAATATAAAAAAAAAGATCCCGACGAATTGAGAACCTCCTCCTTTTTTTGAAGTCGGTTAATAAAAAGGATTGTTACATAAATGTATTAATGAAATGTATTAATGAATGTATTTTTCCATTCCAGTTCCTATGGCGGCTGGGCACCATCTCTGCGAGAATGTGCGCGCTCACAGTCTACGCGCTGTCCTACGAGTATTATATATTTTTAGTTATAGGTGAGTCATTGTTATTGAATTTTATTACTTTTTCGAAGACGTGTCTTTTACCAAATTAATGATAAACCATTTTCAATGTTTCTGCCTGCAAGGATCTAACAAGGTATGTGTAAACTCTAAATGTAGTGATAGTAAATGACTTCAAATACAGTAGGTACACAGTCTAGTGAAGTAATAATTTTATTATAATCAACAGGAAATATTAGTATATCAAGCAGAATGGCAGGTGTATTACCTACCCCATTTTAACTTTTAGAAGCTGACTTCTGCAATATTTATTGCTATTGTATAAGAGCCAGCGGAAAACCAGCGCTGTAGCCTTATTGCTGAGCTAGTGCCTTTTTGATGCTCTGGAAAACCACTTTTGTTTATTTTGTTTTTGTATAATTTTCTGTCATTGTTGTCAGTGACTCCAATAAAATGTTTCATCTTTCTAAACTAACATCCATTTCCGCAGGTCTCCACTGGTTCTCAATGTTCCTCTGGCTGATGTCCCCCAAGTCCATATTCCACGGCGAGCGACTCGGGGCGGCTCGGCGCGCCTACCTGTCGGCTCTAGTAGCTGTTGTGCACGTGTTCGCGTACATCAACCTGCAGGACCGACATCCGAGGCAGAAGATGGTGAGTATGGCATTATGCTGAGGGGGGACCCTTTTGTTAACATGATAATTATATACACATGTTGTTTGTCTGTCTGTTTTACTAATATTTCTTTATCATACCTAATTTAATATTTCCGTGTAACCTGTGTATGTATTGTGTTAATTAAATAAACAATATAGAATATAATAGTCTTGCTGCATGCACCTAGGGGCTACAGTCGCTCGCTACTTGTTGTTGTAAATGATTGTACCTGTCTGCACTGGTCCCGACCGTGTATGTGTTTGCTTATACCTACCATCCTAGATCACGTTTAACCCACAAATCTCGTGAGCTAACATAACAGTTGATGGGTGAATCGACTCTGGATGAACCGTTTCAGAATCTCATTTAATTCCACAGATAACATTCTACTCTGTGATGGTCATTGAGAACTGCATCCTGGTGCTGGCGTGCTGGGGGGGCGCAGCGGGGGTCTCGGGGGTCGCGGGGGGCGCGGGGGGTGTACTCCCGCTTGTGTTCATACTCGGCGCCACGGCTGCCGGGCTCGCCTTCATGATGCTGTATTATAGGTGGGTACTGCCTTTATTTTTACAATAGGTACACTTTATTTGCACCAAGAACAAAAGTTACAAAACAAAAAATTAAACAATACAAAGAGGACGGCCTAATTGCTTATAGCAATCTCTACTAGAAAACCTTTAGATGAAAGAGGGTATTTATTAACTAAAGAGGTTAAAAAGATGGCGAGTTGACGTGTCTTTATCTCAGATATTGCAACACCCAGGCTTGCTACTCCAGTTTACTCGGAAGCTAGGCTGGCTGAGCTGAAATCAAGGGGATGTGTACAAAGGTTCCACTCGAGAGAGCCACGTACAGGAACTTCGCCCCCTCTCAGAATAGAATAGAATAGACGTGTCTTTGTTACAGGGGAACCTTCGCCATAAGGGTTAGAGTTATTGACCGTCCGGTCGTCCTACATTATTTCGATATTAGTGAAGTAAGTATTATAATGTTGTTTCCAGATTCTTCCACGTGCGGCGGCTGGGCTACATGCTGCGCGAGCACCAGCAGGGCACCAACAGCACCAACGCCTCCAGCCAAAACAAAAACGGTAAATTAACTTTATAACACCTGTTATTTCTTTAACTCAGCTGTACATAATAAGGTTCCTTTATTTATACAGTCCAGACTCGGATTATTATTACTTAAGTACATATTTTTTAAATTATGTTTGTACGCCTTGTTTCGTACCTACCTATGTGATTGATTACAAATACTTAGGTATTTTCAAAAGATTTTTGTGTTTATATTCAGGTAAACAGATGCCCACAGACGCCGCGGCTATCCCGGGTGTCTTTAACTGTCGCTTCTCCAATCCAGTGTGAGTAAATTTGATTTGTAAACTTATATAATTCAGAAAAAAAATGGTTTGGTTTTACGCCTTCTCCAATCCAGTGGGAGTAAATTTGATTTGTAAACTTATATAATTCAGAAAAAAAAATTGGTTTGGTTTTACGCGGCGCGGTGAATAGTATAGTCAGTCGGTGACTTCATTTTGAAAAGAGTGATAGATTCGGAGAGCGACCATTCCTCAACGAATAGTGGCCAAGTAGCATAGCCAACCAATGGCGTCGCGCGTTTTAGACACATTCTATTAGAAGACCCATCCCGCACTGGGGATCTACAAAATATACAAATAACTTAAGACCGTTTCCGTCTTCCTCGAATGAAAATGAGAATCTGTCAAATTAGTCCGTATCGATGAAGAAGTGAGATATTCAAATTGAAATAGTTCATCTATTACTTTTTACATCGCGTTGTGAGTAATGTACTTAGCCTAAAAATCTACAACACCTTTCCCTCCACAGTGCAGCAAACGCGCGTAAGAAGAAGAAGCCTTCGTCCTTCGTGCCGCCCCCCGCGGCCCCCGCGCCCCCCGCCCCCGCCGCTCCCGCCGCCGCCTTCTGGAGGCGCCCGCTGCCCACCACGCATAACCACCATGTGAGTACACTACCATTAAATACTACCCCCCATATTGATAAAAATTTTAGTGGACTCTTTAGCTAACTGTTTTGTCAGTCTCTGAAAGAGAACAATTTGTTATTTGGCAGAGAGGGACAAAACAGTTCAATAGCTAAAGCGTCCACTAACTTTTTTACGAATAAGGGGGTACGTATTTACACTAAAGTACAGAAACACTATAGGGACCAGATGTCCTACTTCCACTTTCCAGTAGGTACCTTAGAGTTTAGAACCACTTGAAGGGAAACGCTGGTAAGAAGAAGCGTATATTTCAAGACAAACCCATATACTTCTACCTAATAAGTAATCATTAGCTTCGCTAAAATAAATCCTGTGTATAAGTATATTTTTTTACACTTGCAAGAATAAACCTCTTCGTTCGTGCCACCCCAAAAATGACGTCATCTTATACGAATAAAAAACATCATTTTCTTGCAGGGCGGTTCATCAGAGAACGAAGGCTCAAGCGTCGGTTCCCGAGTCAACATCCAACAGAAACTACAAGAGAAGAAACAGAAGCAACTCGCCGAACTACGAGTCATAGAGGAGGAGATCAAACAGGGGAAACTGGCCAAAACCACCCCCGTGGCCGTCGAGGAAATATACAGCAGTCTGCAGAGACAACCCATACCCAGGGCCAAGACCCACGCGGACCCGCCCAGCTGGCCCGCCCTAGACATCACGCACCCTTACCAAAACTACCCGGTCTTACCCCACACCTGCAATATTTACCCCACTTACACAGAAATCAAACAGACGTATAACTTTCCGAATGGAACGGAAAACGGGACGGGGAGTGAACTCAATGAACAGTTAAACGCCAGGAGGATACCTAATAGAGGGGTGTATAGCCAAGATCCAGGTAGGACTTTTTATGAGAGTCCCGCGAATGGGAGGGCAGAAGTGAATCGAACGCCGCTTAGGACGTACTTGGTCGGAGAGACCAGGAGCTACGAAACAAACGGATGCGGCAGTCCAAAGAACGCGCTAAATAATAGCCCGAGAGCGTACGCGGGTGACGTCAGCTCGGCCAACAACTCCTACGAACGACCCTCGTTAGATAAATCGCGAATACCCATACAAAACACCCCCATATACGAAGACAGACAGAACTTGGGAGAATACTCGGGGTATTGCGAGAATAATAACCAAAATATGTATAATAAGGGTGAATATGTAGCCGCGATACAGACGGCGTTATCCAACGCTCAAGGGGTGGATATTCGGACGTATAGCGACGCTAACAATCCTGTTTACGGGCAGAACGGGGGTAACCCTGGGTATGGGCAGAACGGGGGTAACCCTGGGTACGGGCAGAATGGGGACCGGTTATTTCCCTACAGCAGTGTAGCTAAGAGTAAGCTGGAGGTCATGAGGAAGATGCAGCGATGCCGGACGCCGGAGATCCTTCTAGCCCCACACTACCTAGAAGGCTGTAATAGGCAAGTCTGCTGCCATTGGGGCGCACCGCAGCCTTATAATGGGTAAGTTTTTGTATTTTTTTGTCGTTTGTGTAACGAGAACAAAAAATGTGACATAGGTGAAAGGAATTAAAGAGAAACTCTGTAAAAAAGCTTATTATAAAATTGATGATTACTTAGAGGACGTTAAGGCATGGCTGTGCATGCAATAAATAGTTAGCTCTGCTCATATTATTATTATAATTATTATTATTAAGCTTATAAGTACCTATTGTATACTAACTAGTTTTAAATTTTTTTTTTGAATAGATGGCTCAGGAGTTTCTTGCCTCCGTTCTTCTCCTTAGACAGAAAGAGCCCCCCTTATCCGAACGGAGCTACTCTCCGTTTGTAAAAATTTACGTTCATCGGAAATAAATAGTTAGCTCTGCTCATATTATTATTATAATTATTATTATTAAGCTTATAAGTACCTATTGTATACTAACTAGTTTTAAATTTTTTTTTTGAAAAGATGGCTCAGGAGTTTCTTGCCTCCGTTCTTCTCCTTAGACAGAAAGAGCCCCCCTTATCCGAACGGAGCTACTCTCCGTTTGTAAAAATTTACGTTCATCGGAAAATTTTCTATTTTTACGATGAATAAAAAATTTAGACGTTGACTTTGAAGGTTCTGTCGGCAAAGTGTCAGATGGTGGGCCGTCGGCGAAGGGTTGTGGATTCTGAAAATACTTACCTCTATTATGTTTGTTTTACAGCAGAAAGAAGGAGGATGGAGTGGGCGCGAGTAGCGGCGAGGAGTCGAGCCCGGAGGGCGTCCCACGGGACACGCCGCGCCCGCCCAGCGATATTGATAGTCAGGTAGATATCAAGGGCGTACCCAGGTAGGGGCAGGGGGGGGCAGCTGCCCCCCCCCTAGAAGATAAAATAAACTAAAATTTTCCTGCCAAGTGGGAATTAAAATTTAAAACGTGTTACCTACTACCACATTAATAAAAGCACCTTAAATCGTAAACGTCGTAACTTCACTTTTTGGCGAAAAAGACTTTTTGGTATCAATAGAAGCGTTTTTTCAAAGCGCATCTTTTCGTATTACTCGTAAATCGATAAAAAACTGAACTCAGAGCAGATTAAGTTCTTTTTTTCTCCTAACTCCAAGACGACCGAATGGCGTAGTGGTTAGTGACCCTGACTACTGAGCCGATGGTCCCGGGTTCGATTCCCGGCTGGGGCAGATATTTGTTTAAACACAGATATTTGTTCTCGGGTCTTGGATGTGCCCGTATAATGGCAATAGGCCCGCCCCCTATTACATTGGGTCTAACATAACACTCTGGCGAAAAGTGGGTGCAGCAATGCACCTCTGCCTACCCCGCAAGGGTGTACATTAGTACGAGGCGTGAGTGCGTGTTTTTTTTTTTTTTTTTTAACTCCAATTCATGATTTTTGAATAAAAAAACCTCGTTACTCCTACTCCCATACAACGAGCAATGTATGCGAGACTAAACGTAAATTTTTCTAATAAAACTAGGTTTTTAACTTTGTTTTAACTTAACATTGTTATTGATCAATTTAAAGTAAAATTTTGCTGTTTATTAGCAACGAATCCTTGGCTCCTCCAACCGATCCCATCACAGTCATTCTCTTCGACTTGACAAAAAAGGTGCTCCATGGAGGGAAATAGATTGCACGGCACTCGTATAGAGGCGATGGACTCCTTTGCGAGGGCCCCCAGATTTGTTAGTAGCCCGTGCACTGCATGGCGTGCAGAGCACCAGCTACTTTTTGATTCCGGGGAACGTCTTGAAATGCTCCTCGAATGACCGATCTGGTGGCTCCCTGCTCATTAGGAGTTTGTATGGTGTCAGGAGGGGCGTTGTTTTTAGGCCTAGGCGGTGGACCATGCCGAATACGGAAACTTTCGTCTTTGGGATGTCATCCTTGGAGGACGCTCAGCACCTTATCTGAGTCATCACCAGCATGCATTGTGCCGTTTGCGAGCTTGATTTGCAGGACAGTGTTGTATGCCAAGTTTAATTGCAGAGGTGTCTAAGACCGACCCCTGTGGAACTACGCAACTGACCTCCTTCTGCGAAAATAAACTCTCTCTCAAACTTAATGTACCTGTTGGATCTCTGACTATTTGCTGGAGGTAGGAAGGCAATTGATGGTATTCAAGAGTGCCCCTAAACGTACCCCAAGGCAAGCGCAACTATCCCCGCGGTGCCCATTTGCATCCGACGCAGAAGAATTTCTACTTATACGTATTGTATCATTTCGTAAGCCAAACTGACAATTCGAAAGGTGAAGACTGTTCAGCCAGGGGTGTCACTAGTTTAAAGAGCTTGTCAGCCTCTTACAGCAGGCAGATGGGTCGGTATACAGAAGAAGAATCTGCAGTACTGTCTCTTCAGGAGCTTTAACGTGGCCTCTTTCCAGTCAGTGGAGATTTCACTGGCACTCAGGCTACGGTTCAACAGACATATAAACTGACAGACAAACCAGCTCTGAGCGCCAGCACCCACACACGGTCTGGTATGCCATCGGGGCTACGAACTATTTTTGTGCTCCATTCCAACTCTCGATCTGTCACTCCTTGCTCGTCATTTCCTAGTCCCTGGGAAACAGCGTGCTTACCACTAGGGTTTCAACGGCGACGGCGGGACCATGGACTCAGCTTGCCTAGTACTGATTTATGATGTCTACTGCTTATAAAGATGATTGCTGATTATATAATCATTTTATTAAGTACATCAATAATACTCAAAATTTTAAGTAATAGGTAAAAGTATGGTTAATCTATATTTGAACAGCGTAAGTCCATCATAGAGAAAAGTATTTTGCATAATTGAAGTCCGAAAAACTCGTATTTCCAGGAAAAACACGTATCTCCAATAATAGTATATTCACATAGATATTGGGCAAAGATGGTTAGTCAGTAAAAGTAAGTAAAATAGCTTATTTTTCACAACGCCGTCGAATCCACAACCACTTTTTTAGTCTAGTAACAAAAAAACATTAGGGGGTATCCTAAGTAGAAGTACCTACATTTTTTTGTCTTCTGTAAAATTTGCTCGCGCGGAGTTAGGATGTTTATGATTTAAGGTGATAGCGTGTTACCTACTACTAATGATACATTGACTCAAACTAATGATAAAATTAATTTTTCATGATTTTTTGTTTAAATATACCCGACCGACCATCATTTCGAAACAGGTATGAGCTGCCCCTCCCTAGCTGAAATCCTGGGTACGCCCTTGGTAGATATAGTACCTATCATTATTATGTAGAGGATATTGTTGCATCGTAATCATCATCAGCCCGTTCCATCCATTGCTGACTTATAATTTTGCTAAGGAGTGACAAAACAGCACTCTGTATGCGGTTTCCCAGTTTCTACATACTCACTAGCTGTTGGTGACAATTGTCTATCCAACCTACCTATATATTTCGGCAGATATTTTAGGACCTAAAAGTATCAACAGCCCCTCTCTTCTGCTGCAACACGATTTCGTTATCGACGTAGATAAAAAATTACTATTTCGCGATACGCCATAAAAATTTATTATGTATGCACTTAAATTTTGTTGACATTTAAATTTAAAATTCTTTTGTTATTGTTTTTATTAATTCACCTAATTGCTTGCTGATTATGATTGTAATATTAACTATTTGACATCTGAAATTATTTATTTATTTACCTTTTTATAATATCATCGCCCATCATACGCCCGGTCCTAATGTATGGCAGTGAGACCTGGGCAGCGACGCAAACGCATGTCAGAGCGGTCCAAGCGGCTGAAATGAAGATGTTGAGGTGGATGTGCGGGGTCACAAGGCTTGACAGAATCCGCAATGAGTACGTTCGCGGCAGCCTGGGAGTACGCGACATCGCCGACAAACTCCAAGAAAACCGCTTACGATGGTTCGGACATGTCAAGAGAAAACCACCTGACTATGTTGGAAACGAAGCACTGCGCCTGTCCGCCCCCGGTCGGAGATCCCGAGGAAGACCTAAAACCAGATGGATAGACGTAGTGCAAAAAGACCTACGACACTGCCAAGTCTCTGAAGACGACGTTGGAGACAGGGCGAAGTGGAGAGAGAAAACGAGGAAGGCAGACCCCACCACCATATGGGACACATAGCCTGAAAGAGAGAGAGAGACCTTTTTATAATATCATGCATGTTTATGAATATAATTTACTAACATTGACTAAGGATACATTGTTACTAACACATTGTGTGGATTGTTATATCTGAAATAAATAAATTATTATTATTATTATTATAAATAAGGCGCTGTGATTGGTGGATGGCTGGATAACGGACCCGTGTAGCAGCTGATGACCTTATTATTATGAATTCCGATTACCTAATCATGCTATTTGTTGCAGATATCCCTCCCGCGCTCGTACACGCTGCCTCGCGAGTTCCGCTACTGGCGGCGGCGGCCGCGGCTGCGCGACGCTCGCCTGCCCAGCAACAACAGCAGCGACGGTAATACACCAACCACCTTATTCAACTACTTCATGTATTGTAAACGACACCACTAAACCACACCACTGTGGTGTCGTGTGGGTGTCGTTCACAATTTTTTTAGGCAACCAAATTAGTTCACTTTATACGTCGCGAAGCTCGCAGGAAGTACAAGTCTACGCTGGAAATTCCATCGTCGATTTACTTTCGCGAGTGAAGCAACTGAGGTTTTCCCGTGGAAATTTTGGAATAAATAGTATGTGGGTAATCTACAGCGTCTGATTACAGGCCAAGAGGCAAGAGTCACCATAGTAATCGCACAGTCTATAGTAGTCAATACATACTCCCTAATAGTCCCACTTATATACCTACCAGCCACCATTTTCATCCTTATTTCTAAATCAACAACCATTACACCAGTAAACATTCCACTAATAAACTTACACCTGGCAGGCGATGTCGACAGCGGCGACGATAACAGCGACGGCCGCAGCGACAGTTCCTCGTCGCAGCGACAGAACCACCGCGAGCCGCGGCCCGCGCGCCGACTGTGCATCAAACCGGAGACCAAACTGTGATGACTGTCTTTGTTATAATATAGGCGTAATGAGATATAATGATGGCCCTTCTCGTTAGAGACGCACTTATGTTCCTTGTACTTATGGCCTTTTCACAGTATTTACGGCACGCATGGGAGGAGGGTGAGCGTTTATTAAGTATACTCTAATTTTTAATTCCGCGGAATTCTGACATTTCATTAGTGATACCACTAAAAAAGCTCTTCACCGAAAAAAGGTAAAATTTGGATCCATTTAAGGGCAATATTTTTTAAATGTTTTCATAGAAAAACATAAATCTAAATATTTACTTGCTCAAGTGAAGTTGGCAATACAAAAATAACAAATATTTCAATACTAGCTGTTGCCACGAGCTTCGCTTCACCTTAGTTAGTTTTCCCGTGGGAATTCCACGTGGGAAGGCTACTTTTTATCGCGGTGTCAGCTAAATCCATTCCAAATTTCATTAAAATCGGTTCAGTTGTTTGGACGTGAAGAAGTAACAAAGGTACACACATACTCACAAACTTTCGCATTTATAATATTAAGTAAAATGACGACTCACGACCGTTGTATCGAATTAATTTTAATTACTTTATTTTATTCTTTAGCATGGCATCACTTGCTACTAAATTCAGGGATAACAAACCTTTTTAATCGATTTCAAATAAAAGATTCTCAATTTGGTAAGTACATAATATGTTCGGTATATAGGTACTCAAAGGTACCTATGAAAGATTATTGAAACTGCACCATATTAACATATGACAATCCATTAAGCCTAATAAACAAATATGAATTTTTTTATTGTATAAGTATGTTTATATGTTTGTTGGTATTGTACGTTTGTCCACGAATATCTCGGAAACGATTGATCCGATTGTTACTATTCTTTTTTAGAGTTCCGTACCTGAAAAGGAAAAAAGGAACCCTTATTGTTGTCCGTCTGTCTGTCACCACCCTTTTTCTCAGAAACGGTTAAAGATATCAAGCTAATATTTCATATAGATGTACATAATAATGAAATTAAAATGAAAAATATCTCAGGTAAGTAGACTTGTATGGAACCCTCAGTACGCGAGTCCAACTGGCACTTGGCCGGTTTCTTATCGTTGACCTTTCGCGTTGTGATAGTTTGTTGATTTTTATAAACGTTATGGAGCCACAACCTGGCCCTTCCCAGGAAGCGGCCCCATCTGACAGAGCACAAGAGTCAGACTTTCTCTCTCCCAGTAAGAAGCGTCCTCGTGGTTCTTATGCGCCTAACGTAAAGACCATCATTCTAAATATTTAAAAATATAATATAGAAAATTGTCCGGATACAACTGATGTTCAGACTCGTATTGAAAAAAGTACCCAGCCAAAAAAGGTTTGTGATCTCTGACATGTCAAAAATTGATAACTGTCAGAATTCCGTGAGATAAAAGATTAGAGATTAGTGCATTACCTACTTTGTCGCCGAAATATAACATGTATGAGTGTATACGACTGCACTGCACGTATTTCGGTGCGCGGATATGAGATAAAAACGGCGGTAAATCACATTATGAATAGCGCACTATAAAAATATCTTTGGAATCGGATGATTATTGTAATAAGAGTGGGCTCAGACCGAGGTAGCATACTCATATAGTGTAAACCCCACTTTAGGGTCAGGGGCAGGCGTAAAAAAATCCTATTTAATTTCGAAAGTTTTCATATAGTTCCTCCATTTGTTACATGGATGGTATGTTATTATTACTTGTATACTAACAACGTTTCTCAGCTTTAATGAACATTCCAATGTAGGGTGACCGCTGTAAAGACATTTGACTAGATTTAGAATAAGGCAAGGCAGTTACGCTGAGGTTGCATGATGGAACTAAGGTCGACCTGAATTTATTGCTGCCTTGCTGTAACATACTGAAAGGGACAGATTATGAGGTCGCCCTTAGTTTAAAGTCTGATATTAGAGACTAGTTAATATTTTATAGAATGTTAAACTGAACTAATCCGTCCAAGAACAGACTTAAATTATTGGATCTCACTGTATAAAATTTTGAATTACTCAAATTTCTGATTATACAAATAACATAATAATTTAAGATATTTCTTTAGTGTACTGTAATGTACTTAATTGAATTCATAACAACTATTTCTACTTATTGTAATATTTTGTAAATCTATTAATTAATGTATGATACTGTATATTTTATAATATGTACAAAAGGACAGGGAGTAAAATAAAAAAGCGATTATTATTTTATTTACCTTTTTACTTCATTATCTATTTTATCCAATTGTAAAAGGGAACCAATCACACGCTATCACTCCGTCGCTACTAAGCTACAGATCTCGGCCATTTACACGTAAATAAAGAAACGTCAACCAAAATAAGATTAAAATTCACAAATACACATTTAATGTCTATCTTATAATCGAAGAGTTGGATCGCGCCGAGAGGCAAGCGAAGTGTTGAAGCAGTAACAAAGATATAACTAAAATTGTAGGTCATTTGAAGAACCTTAGTCTATAAAAACATAATGAAGACTCAGGTTAGTAGTAAATGCATTCAAAAATAGAGACGTGCGTTTATAGATATCGAAAAATAGCGGGTCGCGGCGCGCCCCAACCCCTAGCCTAGCTACACCCACGGACTGACGCATCGGCCAACAACACAGGTTACTGTTACATGACAACATATTGAACGCTACAAATGCCAAGAAGCACCCACAAATCGTCAAGCGAATATGTAACTTATTCTAAATTGTGATCTGAGCTGCGGTATTTCAATAGTGTTGATATGGATTGCCATTTAAATATGGGTTAGGTATTTCGTCATTTCACAATGTTACTGTATCTACGCGCTTCCAAATTGTACTATTACTATGCGTATCATAAATAAGCCAACCAATCATAACGAATGAACACAATAAAGAGCCTGAGTGAATCAGACACTGGAACATAGCTTGGTAAATAATAACAAATACAATAACAATAGGTACATCTAGAATCATTGTCGATTATTTCAACATTCGCAATGTTATACGCATATTATGACATAGTAGCTGTGATAGTGATGTCTTATCTTGAACTAAACATTTTTGAAGATTAAAATAATCCACAATTTGCTGCCTAAAGTTTGATAACATTTACCATTGGGTATAAAAAATAATCATTATGAAATTCATGGCGGGACGCATTTGTATTTAGGGTGTAAATTATTTATGTAGGCAAATTATTTTTTGTAATTATTTGGTGTAAACTACTTTTGAATCATCCCAAAATTATACAAACTTAGACACAGAGTGTATTATTTACACACCTTAAAATACACTTAAAATAAGTAGGTTTACGCCAAATTTTGAACTGCAATTTGCAGACTACTATAAAAAAATAAAAATTTACGAAATATTTTTTAAACCAATATTATAACAATTAAATCTTAGTATTTTAGCCGAAATATAGAAAGACTTTTGTACAATGATACCCTTCCGATGTCAAATAATTCATACATAGTATTATGTACTATAAGTAGGTGACTGATTCGCAAATTTCACAGACTCGTGCTGCGCTCTTGTCAAACAAAATGGTCCCGATCTGTCCCGTTCAAACTATATAATTTTGTGGAAAAATAAGTAACTTCATTTGATTGGTGGACACACAAGCCCGAATTTGCTTAGTCACTCAACTAAAGGCTGTGATATTCGCTATCACATCAATATATAAAAAATTAAGTCAATAGTAGACACAAAATACAAAATATAATGTCCTTAATAAAAACAAACCTTACGTGACTGTCTTACGGAATTATTCTTATCCTAGGGAAATTATTCCTACAACATTAAATTATATATTCTTTTACCGCGCCGCTGAGCTCCGAGATCGGACGAAACAAACTTAAAACTTAAAAGAGGATAACAAACTGCGAGTGTCCGAAAGTAGTGTATTATTTTTGATATTAAAAAGCGAAAGTATCCGATCTCGAGACGTAGCCAGCGCGGTGCCAGTTTATGCTAAGTTTTGTTTAAATGTGGAGCTTAGTTGACTATGAACGTGATGGCGGCCGAATGGTCACTGCTCACGATGATATGAGCTGGAATATAAATAAATACATGTTAGTAAAATGAACCCGTGTAACACTTCTGGTCTTTCAACAGGGCAAATAATGGAGGCAACTCTAAATAGATATAGGTAAAGGTAGAAGTATTTACTTCCAAGGGTAGAGATATGAAGCACGACCACGTCTTGGCCTCAAAAAAAACTTCGTCTGATTTGGTCTACCGTATTCTACCAAATGAGTGCAATACGAGTGAAATTAGAAGTTCATGAAGATTTCAAATAATTAAATGAAAACAAACTAAAATTGTATTCTTAAAAGAAATAAAAAATATGCATGCAGATAAAAAATATTAAAACGAAAACACTACCTTTTCGAATAAGCGGGCGATTTCCATTTCACATATTGATTGCAAATTAATTAATTTTAAAAATATATTATTATTGTAATAATATATAGCTATTTTCCTTGTAACTCTAGTAGGTATACACTATGTCGACATCTACATTGCGCCCTTAACTTTTAACATCTTAAATATTCTGTAACAAAGAAAAAAGAAAATCAAAACAATAGAACATAAAATAGAAGAACAAAAAAAACGAATAGATTATAAAAAATATATAAAATAACACATTTGTCATATTTTATATGCAAGCTAAAGAGGCAGTGGCCTGGTCATAAATGTCTGCTTTAGTGATGTAACGAATGTGTGTTTTTGGACATTCGCGAATGCGAATGCGAATGCGAATATCTGATATTGACATTCGCGAATGCGAATGCGAATATTCAGTTTGTGTTAAAATTTGGGGCCATTTGCATGGTTTGGTGACTATCTAGTACTGGACGAGGTACATTCCGTTCAAGACGCATTCCGAATCAGACTAGCCAATAATTGTCGCAGTTTTTTTTAAAGTACACTTTAGTAAGCCCCGTAACTGTTACGACATATTGCGACTGTGTGCGGTTTCTGAGGACGACTTACACGAAACATTTAAAATATTTAAATCTATGGCTGTCTTGCTCTGACATTCAGGGTTATTGGTAAAGTAGACCTGATCCTTTCAAGAGGTGATAGAGGAAGACATTTTCAGTCGATTGAACCCTATAATGCATTGTCCGAAACTTAACCATTTCTAACATATTGAATATGTAAGTTTTTTTATGTTTTTCAAAAAAATCGAATTTTATGCAAAACAACAAAAAAATATTGAAATATGGCTAGTTTTTTTTTATTTTCGGTGTTAAGCATAACAATTTGACAAAAAAATAAAAAAAAACTTAAATATTAAATATTTTAGAAATGGTTAAGTTTTGGCTAATGCAATATAGGGTTCAATCGACTGAAAAAGGCCTTCCTCTATCACCTTCCTGAAAGGATCAGGTCTACTTGCAAATAACCCTGTATACTGTCAAAATACGCTTTTTTTATTATGTTTAGGTCTTATAAAACTATTAACTATAATATGTAAAGTTTAATTTCCCAAAGCAAATAAATAATACCAAATGATAAAGTAAGACTGGAAATGTGATTAACAGGATAACTTGTAATAAAAAGGTTATAGACGAATGGATTTAGATTTTGTTAACCTATCTACCATTATTTTCAAATAGTTTTTTAATAAGTACTGATATTCGCATTCATTCGCACAAAATTTTGCGAATGCGAATGCGAATATCCAAAAAAATGCGAATATTCGCGAATGCGAATGCGAATATTCGTTACATCACTAGTCTGCTTGCCTGGTCCATGAACCGTTCTGCCATAGTGCCTCTAATTGATGATATGAAAGCTATCAGTGGCGTGCTTTGGGAGAGGCCTACGTACGTCCAGCAGTAGTCTGCTATAGGCTGATGATGATGATGAAATACTCGAACGAATGGAGCCGTTGGTTTTCATTTTCTATTTCAGAACCTGTCTCATACGCTCACTGACAAATAGTTGTATAGAGTGAGTGGTACAGCTCTGAAAGATCACATCCGGAACGAAGTAATCCGACAGAGAACTAAAGTCACCGACATAGCTCACCGAGTTAGTAAGCTTAAGTGGCAGTGGGCTGGTCACATCTGTCGAAGAACCGATGACCGATGGGGTAAACGTGTTCTGGAGTGGAGGCCGCGACTAGGCAAACGTAGTGTGGGACGCCCTCCGGCTAGATGGGGTGACGACTTGCGAAAGGTGGCTGGTTATGATTGGATGCGGAAAGCTAAAGATCGCATCCAGTGGCGTGCTTTGGGAGAGGCCTACGTCCAGCAGTGGACTGCTATAGGCTGATGATGATGATGCTTGTACAGCACTTACCGACTTGACGGTGGCCTTGATGAAGTCCTTCTTGTGCGCGAGGTCGAAGTCCGGGTAGTGGCTGTACACCTGCTTGCACACCGTCTTCATGGTGATCTCCTCGAGGTTGGCGCCCTCCAGGATCTGCTTCACGTACTTCTTGATCTCGTCGTCCTGCACACGAGATGTTAAGTGTTAGTATGGTAAGGGCATTAGGCCCGATTCAGTGCGATGCGGACCGTCCGCACGTTGACGTCCTGCCATCCGTCGCATCATAGGTCATCCGCGTCGCACTTAAAATGCCTATCGCAATAAAACAGTAAAATAGAGGTAAATTTATGTTATTACTCTACTAACTATGAACTCTTTCTTGCTGTCAATAAAAAATGCGCTCAATAGAATAGATTGTATAGAAAACCATTGTAACATCGGCTGGCGATGTCGTGGGTGGCAGTGGAAATAAATTTGATTTTCTACTAAAAACGCTTATCGAATGCTGCCGCGCGAGCCATGTTCGACCGCGGCAAACCTATATATCAGACGGCAATGTTCGAGCTGCGACGTGCCGCGCGCATTCTATGGCTACACGGGTTTAGCGTGTCGGGAGAAATAATAATAAGTTGTATAACGTCGTCGAAATATAATAGGCCCGTTTGGTCAGCTACACAAATTTGCTATTTACTCTTGATTTTATGAAATACATAAAAAGATACATAATCTGGCTTATTTTTAACGGCTGAAAGAAAAAATAACTTTAGAAGCATCGAAAGTTACTCTTATTGTTTAGATTTTTTTATGATTTAGATTTGACACCAGCTGTCATCCCATACATTTTCTAGCTGTCCAAACGGGCCTATTATATTTCGACATTGAGTATGAATGGTCTGGAGACGAAATAGGCAGACGTTCCCCTCTGGCGGGGTGGTAGGCCAGAAAGGCCCACCGATTTATAAAAACTAGTTGCAGTCTCAATTTACACTAGACTCAATCTAGTTGGCAAAGCGTTCGTTTCATAGAAAATGATTTGTTTACATACTAAAATGACAGCTTCAATTCATAGAATATCCGGATTCAGGATTTGATCACAGATTTGGTCATGGTTTATTGTTATTAGCTGTTTCCTAGCAACCTATGTAAAAAAAATGCAATAGTGATGTACCGGTATATGCAGATATGTATTAATCGACAAAAAATGTCATAGTTGGGAAGCGTCCGTAGTCGAATTGGCTTCAGTAATCGTAACTGATCACTGAGGTTAAGCAACAACTGACACGGTCAGCCATTGGCAGGTACAGCATGAGTTACCAATTTCAAATGGTTCTTTTCTGGACGCTTCCGTGCTTCGGACGGGACGTTAAGCCGTGGGTCCCGGTTGCTGCTTCGGCAGCAGTCGTTAAGCCTAGTCAGAGGCCGCCCGAAGGCTCGCGACCTATCACGTGAGTATAAATGTACAGCGTAAAGCGGGTGACTTCGTTTATTAATCATTCCTAATTAAATTTAACTATACCTAATTAATTTGAAATTAGTATTTCTAACCCATGTTCTCGAATTCATCGATAACACTTATCGATAATTGTTACATCCATTGGCAAGAAAAATGAAGACACTGTGTTCATTATTAAATGTCACTTCACGTAACCCTTATTGCTGGGAATTAAAACTCATAATGATATGTCCCATGAGACATAATCATGGTAAACGGTAAAATTTCCCCCCGCAAAAATTGGCAGACTTTTTTGTATCAAGAAAGATCGCTATGACGCTTCCCGAGGGTACACCCGAGTCCGCGTTGTTCTATGTATTTCGACGACTGTAGTGAAGTGAATAAGTGCAAAAGAAAGAGACAAGTGCTCAGCTCACCGTGGGCGGGCGCTTGGCCTTCTTGTCCGCCGGCGGGTCGGACTCGTCCCCGCTCTCCTCCTCCTCCTCCTCGCTGCCCGCGTCCTCGTCCTCGCCGCTGCCGTCCTCAGACTCCTCTTCCGAGGACGCCTTCTTGCCCTTCTTCACTGGCTTGGCTTTCGCGCTGGCCGCCGGCTTCTTCTTGGCTGGAGGGTTAATGGGTTTGTTAATTATGTGAAATTTGAGAAAGAGACGCAATATGAGTAATTGATGTGGATATGTTTGTACTCAACAAAATATTAAGGCAAAAATTTAGAAGCAACATCTAACATTCACGCTCAATAGACAATCGCAGCACAGGGCCCAAGAAAGGCACAAGACGTCATAAAAATACTAAATATTCTTCCACCCAAAGGTTGTCTTGAAAAAATCGCTTTTAGTGATAAGACCGCTTTTTTGTACCTATGTGTTTGTATTTAAGCTTTGTATAATCTATTCTTGTGTACAAATAAAGAATATTCTATCTATCTTTCTAAATTTTAAAGTTAAGAACGCTAGAGGCACCCTCTAGTTTGCCAAATACCGTAGCCAGTTAATGGTTATACGCTCCCGTATGTCGAACAGAGAAAATAATAGTTTTTTTTTGTTCATTGTTTGTGCTTTTACATGCGATCAGTTAGTCGTTGAACCATAATCAGTGACTTTGAGCGGTAGAGTGACTTGCAGAACAGATAACAGGCTGATGATGATTGAGTAGTGAAGCTTACCTGGCGGGGTGGGGGGTTTCCGTTTGACTGGTGTCGCCTTGGCGGCGGACTTGGCCACCGGTCCCTTGCGGCCCTTGGCCACCGGCGCCGGGCGCCCGCGCTTCGACTTCGGCTCCTGTTGTGATACGCATAAGAGTTAATATTGAAAGACACAAATAATTTGCATAATGAACTAACTGCGTCCATCGCAGAACATAATGAATATATCTTGAGGGTTCTACAATAATCTCCACGCTTAGCAGATTATATGTAAAAAATCTGACCAAGAATAATAATACTATGTAGAAAGTCTTAGTCTGCTTGTAAAGCTTTTCTTGTGCTCTCAGTATAGTCTTTCATCTTTACACAGGACACCACAGACCACAACCTATAGACAGCGCTATGGCAGAAATCGTTTGCGTTTGAAATAATGGGAATTCTGCGGTAAAAGTATTGTGTTAATCCATGGTGTCAGCTAACTCCATACCTACCCAATTTCATTACAATTGGTTCAGCCGCTTTGACGTGAAGAAGTAACAAACATACACACACACATACTCACAAACTTTCGCCTTTATAATATTAGTAGGAAGTAGGATACGTACGCTGGCGTCAGAGTCGTCGGCGTCGCTGGCCGACTCGGCGTCGCTGTCGCTCTCCGACTTGTCGCTCTCCTCCTCGCTGTCCGAGCGCGCCTTCTTGCCGCGGCCCACCTTCTTGCCCTGCGGGGAAACAGCCGCCCATTACAAACTGCGGTAAATATGTCCTAAGGGCTTGTACACAAAACTGCGTTGCGGCGTCACATCGCAAAATCTGCGACTAACAGTCGCCAGTTTTTTTTAGGGCAAATGCTTGATTCCTGTAGCACGTTTTTGCGATGCGACGTCAACGCAGTTTTGTGTACAAGCCCTAAGTGTCATGTGTTGTTTACTATCCAGCACATTAATTTAAATGGCATAATATAAGAACTTCGGATGCTTTCAGGGTTCTCATAACACATAGTAATTTTGACTGGACCCAAAAAAAGCACGAAAGTGCATATTTTACGCGTTACGATGAATACTTGTATGATCGCATGCGGGATGCGTGATCAAATCCGCACGTTATTAAAACACTAAAATAATGGTGATGAGTCATAGGAGCGGTGGTAACTCAGTCGGGTAAGCGCCCGCTTTTCACGCCAGAGATGCGGGTTCGAATCCCGGCGTTGACATGTACCAATGAGTTCTTTTAACTTAAGTTACGGTGGAGGAAAACATCGTGAGGAAACCTGTATATCTAGATTTAGCACATCTAGATATGTGATATCTAGATGTGCTAAATCTAGATATGTGACGACAGTGGACCAGCGTGGTGGGAAATGGTCCAAGCTTAGGAAGGCAGTTTAGACCTTGGGGATATGCACAAAGGATCCACTGGAGAGAGCCAGGTGCAGGTACTTACACCCCCACACATAATAGAATAGAATAGGTGATGAGTCATACCTTCCCCCGTCCCGGCTTGGACTTGCGGCCGCGCTTGCCCTTGCTGGAGCGGCGGCGGCCCGTGGACTTGCGCTTGCGCGTGGCGCCGCCGCTCGCGCTCTCCCCGCCCTCGGGGTCGAAGTCTGAGTCCGCCTCTTCGGAGCCGCTCGGGTTGAACGAACCCTGAGGATAGAATGGAGTATTATGATTATTTAATTCTTTATTGTACAAATATTACAAATAAAAGTACAAAGGGTGGACTTATAAATGTATTGATCAAATAGAACACAAAACAGTGGATACATTACATTACATTACACAATAGGCAGCCCTATAGCTAAAACATGATCTGATCTGATAACAAATGAATGAATACACAGACGAATCTGCACTAAATGCAAAAAAAAAACATTTCATAACGAGACTCCCTGTATGTACGTGTAGTGATATGTTATTATGTTATTTACTTACATCAGAATCTTCACTGCCATCTTTGACTGGTTTGGGTCCTTTTACTTTAGTTTCAGGGTCTGACTCGTATTCTTCATCTGAATAACCTGAAAGGAAAAGACAGTTTTACGGTCACTGATATCATACATAATATATAATACAGGCGAACTTATTGCTAGATACATTTTTACAGTAAACCCCGCAGTAGTTTTTTTTAGTGTAACAGATAGACAACACAATTTTATATTTCTTATTTATAGCTTAAACTGTATTTAGATTCTCCATACAATACAGTTGAAGCGTGTAGATAGTCCATAATATTTTTATGTACTTTATCTTCACTTTACCACGTGCCTTCCATAATATTTTGATGTACTTTATCTTTCTTTACCATGTGCCTATCACCGAATACCCCAGTTCTTTATACATGCAAATCTTAGGGCGGCTTGCGTAACGTATGATAATTGTGTTTAAGGGTAAAATAAACACATTTAAGTTGTTAAATGCAATTAACGTCTTGCATAGCAAAAATTTTGTTCTTAAATACGTTTATCGAAGTGTCAAAGTTAAATACCCAAAATTGGCTGTTTAGCGCCGCTAAATACGTTTAGTGGCATTGTATCTGTCAAAAATGGCGGCAATGAAGCATGTCGTACCTATACTTAGTACCATTACAATTCCTAAGCTTGGACCATTTCCCACCACGCTGGTCCACTGAGGGTTGGTGTGTTTACATATCAAGATGTGCTTAATCTAGATATGTAGGTTTCCTCGCGATGTTTTCCTTCATTCATGGTATTGCTTGATATTGGTGAGCCACTTTTTCCACTCATACTTACTTTGAGTTTTATCACAAACTGAAATGAAATTCCAACATCTGTAGGTATGCTAACGCAACGCTTTCATAGGAGAACAGAACTAGAGGGGATATGGAGAGGACAGAGGAGATGCAGAAGAGGGAGAAATCAATTCAATTCTTATGTTGTAGACATTGACACAGATCTTGGCATTGTTATTGTTTGTGTCACAGGGGTATAATCGTGACAGTTCTGACATTGCGAAAAAGAGACGCTTAGCTACATTAAGCGTAAGAAAGAAACGTTAAGCTGTAAATGTTTTTTGTCCTTTTTGCTGAGGCGCCTGTTTACGTCAGTTCTCTGTGCCAAACAATGAAACAAATGAAAAATCTGTGCCAAACAAAGGCTGACAGTTACAACAAAATTTTCTAAATGCTATTTATTTTTGATTTGCTAGTGATTTGTGGGTGTTTATTAAGTTTATTAGACTATTATCATCACTTAACGAGTGTGTGACATGGGTGGGTGGATTTTGTTCGGTTGTATAGAGCATATTGAACGAAAACACGATGGAATGATGGATGAGATATATTTTCACATGTAAGTAGATACTATCAAGTTTAACAAGCTTACATTCATCATAGTACTATCTATTGGCTCGATTTTAATATAAAACGATACTAATTTTAATACTGTAAGATCTTTTAGTATCAGTTTTAAGTAAAAATTACGAGGTACCATATCATAACAAATCACATGGTGTTGCAAGTTATTGAAAATTTATTTTACCCACAAATATTATAGTATGCAAAGAAAACACTAGAAATTGTAACGGACTCGGGTTGGGTTTACAAATGGGGCGCACGAATTCGGTTTTTGTGAAGATTGTATTTTGTAGAAGTCATTCTCCTCTTTCAAATGAGGTGCCTCTCATTGTGAGGAAACGTTCGTTTCGTTTTTTTCTTCTATGTGTGATTTCTTCTGTATAATATAAAGTTTATTGTATTGATACGAAATACGTGTTTCCTTTAAAAAAAACCCCATCACATATTTGGCCCACGATTATAATGCTCATGCTCATCCATTTATCTCTGCTTCATAGGTTTCCGACAGAAAAAAAAATATCAAGAAAATGGATAGACATTACCGGTCGCACAAATTGGGAACCAAAGAAACATACAAAAATTGTGTTCGGCACATTTTGAAGAGGATTGTTTCGATTGGACGAAGACAATGAATCATACAATCAACTCAGTTTGTGTATATTAAACAATTATATTGAAATCAAATAAGTATGAGTAAAGTTTTTTTTCTTATATCGTCGGTTGACAGGAAAAACTCACTAAGGCAGATTTTTCAATATTCAGATAAATGTTAGCTGGGTAATACAAACATTGAGAAACATTGAGACGCAACAGCATCAAAATTATTTCCCAGCAAAACTTTTATCTGGCTATTGAAAAATTAGCCTTTAGTGTCTTTTTCCTATCAACCGACGATATACTCAAGTTTTGTTTTTGTTATAATGATAAGTTAAATTTCCCCATATTTAGGTTTAATTTTTTTGTCGGCAACATCTATGGTTTGAGTGAGAAAGAGAATAGTGCACACGGCGATTGCCAGTCTAGAGGTAGTAGGTCTATGGTTTGTGTAGTGTCAAGTGTCACTTAGTGACAGTGTCAGTAAAATTTTGACGGCATTTGTTTCTGGTTACGCATTTTTCTAGCCGTAAACATTTAAAAACTTAAAAGTTTAGATGAAAATATGCATAGAATGAAACGTAACACGTGCTAAATACGTTTAGCTAAATTACAACTTCAAATGAGCCATGCAAGACAATACAATTTGTGTTTAGTATAAATACGTTTATTGAGATAAATGCGTTTAGCTAACTAAAATTAAAATATCTTTAAATAGGAAGTCACGCAAGCCGCCCTTAGTAACCTTCATCCACCTATAGAGGTCCATCAGCATGCGAAGTACGAGTTTTTACACCGTTCGAACAGTGAAAAGTAAACGCGAATCTTTGGCGCGAGAGAGTCGCCACCTAGCGGTACTGCACTACCTCAGCGCCATACATCGCACATTAAATTTTCTCCACTCGGTGAGACTCGCACTAGGCCCTCAGATAAATTACCTCGTAAAGACCCAGTCTCAGAGAGCCGGTAGTAAAGTCTTTCAAACAGGCGACTGCCGGCCAAACGACGCTTCGGGAACCGCCTCTGATACTCGCGTTTCGCGGCGCGCGCGTCGCCGTCGGCATAGCCGAACATCAAAAGCATCTCCGTATACTCCTCGTTACTAAACGAGAGATGATTTTCTGCTTCGGCCATAGTCCTTGTTACTGTTGGTGCAAGTGCTCCAGTCAATAGGACATTGAAAAACCAAGTTTTTAATATATTTAGTGTATTCACAAATTCACACGAGCCAACATCGATCGCATCCATGCGCAATGAATCACAGGGGCGGACTGCCGGTAGAAGAAATCTGTGTTCTTTTGTCCATTTATTCTTTTGTACTTTTCTTTGGGAAGCTAAGCTGTAGATATATGCCGAGCGAGTCTATCCTATTTGTTCCTATGTCCTTCTGTACTGATGATCTCGAGAACGGCCTTGCTCTATTAACCCGCGACCGAACTGAACAAATGATGAGTATCTATGATAATTTGGTAATGCGTGCGTCTATCTGTTACATTGTAGTGGCGAAATGTATGAACCGATTTAAATACAGTTTTTTGTTACAAAGATAACATGATTACAATTGCTATTTTCACTACAGGATAATTTCAGCCGCTCTGTCTATTGCGGACTTGCGGCATTGTCGCGCTGTTTATGTTAAGGTTGAACGATCAGGTTTTAAGGCATACAACGTAACGCCATAGCTCGTTATAATAAGCCGAAAGCCTGAGTGACCCTCAGGGGTCATTCTATACTTCTACACTTTTGGAAATTCCACAAAAAAGACACACAAAGATTGTTTAACTTTTGTGCCAAATAAGAATGAAAAAGTACACGATACCCGTTTTCTAAACTACGTATTTATTTATAGTGAGTAATTCCCGACGACTTGGTCATAAACTACAGGCACTATACCTTCAGTCAGACGGCAGTCTGACATCAGGGATCCATGGGGCAGTGGTTCTAGCCGCTGCAGCGTAATTAATAATTACAGTATAACTATAAAGAGCGCAGTTACCTCTGTTGACTTTGAGCGCGGCGGAGCGGCGCGGGCGGCCGCCGGGGGTGTTGGCGGGCGGCGGCGGCAGCGGCTTGGCGGACCCGCGTGCGTGTGGCGAGTTCACGCTGGGCTGCTGCAGGAAGCCCACCAGCCGCGCCGCCAGCTCCGAGGTTGAACCTGGGGGAGATAGGCAGGTTTTAGGGTTGGTTGGTGAAAACTTGTTGTAAAATAAAGCAAGACTTTGATAGACAGATAAATTAAGTTAATTTTTTCCTTAAAAAATAACACGCTAAGAAAGAACCTACCCTCAGTAGCGGTGTCACCATAGGAGAGTCGACCGCTGACCTTCCTAGAGTGTTAACCCACCAGCACTTGCCCGCGCGTTTAATAACAAACACATACGCTCACACGACCAGTTACTTTTGACATCTATTTGGAAGAGAAGAAGGATCCAGTTTCTTTGCCCTAGACTGTATAACTGAATTTGCACAATTGATGGTGTACCTTTCTTCTCCAGGTCCAGCATCTCGGCCATGGTGCGCAGCTGCTTGGGCTCCATCTTGCAGGTCTCCTCCAACTTGGCCTTGTAGTCGGCCGAGCCCGCCGCCCACGGGTAGCCCTTGAACTTCTTCACGTTGCGCTTCACGTTGCGGTCCATGCACAGTTGCTGTGTAATACAGGTGTATGTTAGAATTGTGTGTTAGACCACAACGGTGGTGAAACGGATAAGGTCTTGTCTTGTAAATAAGGAATTTATGTACGACTGTACCACATACCCTTAATCTAAAGTAAAGATAAACGACACTAACACACGACACAAAATTTTACATTAGTGTCGGTCGGTCCACACGGTACGCATTTACATCTTTAACTCAGTGTCGCAACTGTGGAAACTCGTAGAAATTTGATGTATATTTTATTTATGTAGTGACACTGAGTGTCTTGTGTCGCCAGGTATCCTTAGCATTACAAAAAAGGAAAACATCGTGAGGAAACCTGCACATCTAGAATCTAGATGTTTACCCTAAGCGCATTGTACTTATACAAAGACAGCGATTCCACAGTCTCCACTTACCCCATACAGGTACTGGTGCATCATCTTCTGGTCGTTGATCTTGAACCTGGAGAGCGCGATCTCGACGTTGCTGATGTGTCCCAGCGGGGTTCCCTTCCCGGCTGGCACCGGCACCGGCGGCTCTGTCGGCTGCGGAGGTCAATACACCATGTTACAAAAAATATCGGAGTTAGATTGCACGTGTAGTACAGGTTTGATAGTTTCTCGAAAACTATCACTAGTTTCACTAGTTTACGTTTTCACGCACTCAAACTTGTGACACATAATGTATGCAGATGACAGAAGAAAAGTACTTCTAGGTAGGTGCTGCCGCTGCAGCTGTAGACGATTATAGGCTGATGATGAGGAGGCATCTACCCTCGACAATTCGAGGTATGTATATCTACATACATAAATAAAGCAATATTGTCATTAGAGATTTCTAGACCTGTGAACTTTGTGAAAGTTTTAATTGAGTGTAAGAATAGAATAGTTACAGCTTCTAAATTTGCCGAAATACTTGATGATGCTGAAACAATAGTCCAAATACACCAACTTAAACACACAACAACACAATGAGCACAAACCTCTTTCTTAGGCTTCGGCTTGGGCGCGGCCTCCTCCTCTTCTACCAACATAAAGATACAATACAATGAGCACCTACCTCTTTCTTAGGCTTCGGCTTGGGCGCGGCCTCCTCCTCCTCCTCCTCCTCCTCCTCCTCGCCCTCCTCGTCCTCGCCCTCCTCCTCCTCGTCTTCGCCCTCCTCGTCGTCGTCCTTCTTCGCCTTCTTTACTGGAGGCTTCTTCTCCCTGGTGATGAGACTGACTTTAGTATACTTACATAATAGAGAAAAGAATAGAATATGTTTTCGAGAATTTATCGATCGTGATTAGGCGAACATAAATAAGTTAAGATTCGTGCACATTACGTGGAGCCGCAGCGCTCGTCTGTATTTTACATGACAATGCGGCCCGCTACAAACACATTGGAGCGACTTTTGCGGTGCGGCCGTGACCGCTGCGGCTTGACGTAATGCCTGGAAGCGATCACTTTCAGCGATAATGCCGTCTATTGTGCTGTTATCCCCACATAAATATTAATACTAACCTCCTCTGTATATTAATTCAATAAAATCCGTAATATTGTATATAATGTTCTTGCTTTTTAGCAAATATTGCAGCCAAATAGTAGTCCCTAAGTCCCTAAGCTTGAAAGTGGTCCGTAGACGTGGTACTCACTTGGCGGGCTTCTTATCGGCCTCTTCATCGCCCTCCCCCTCCTCGCCCTCCTCCTCCTCCTCGCCCTCCTCATCTTCCTCCTCTTCTTCCTCGTCCTCTTCCTCAGTATCCTGAAGCAATAGTGGAGATCATGAATGGAGTTAAGAGTACAATAGTAGTGTTGTTATTATATCGCGCTCTAGTAACGAGCTCAAAAGATCTCTTTATTCAAACACTACTAACACGCTCAAAGAAAATGTAAATTACTGCTTCTTTTCATTCGCCATTTTCATTACTGCTTCTTTATCTCCGATCCTCTTATTCTATTATATTCTGAGATGGTGCGAAGTTCCTGTACCTAAAGGGCTTTTTCAAATGGACCTTAATATACATACAATACATATCCCCTCATTTTCAGCTTAGCTAGTGTAGCCCCTTATTTTCAGCTTAGCTAGTGTAGCCCCTTATTTATACTATTATGCATTTATTTATTGTTAGTAGCATGTGTTACCTCTTTCTTGGCCTTCTTCTTGGGCGGCGCTGGTTTCTTTGCGGCCTTGTTGTTCTCCTTCACGTCGTCCTCTTCATCGTGAGTCTCTCCGTTCTCCTCCTGAATATCACACTTATCTTGTAAAGGCGATACTTTGTGAGTATATATGCGTATGTTTTTACTGTTTCACGAATGAACAGTAAGTAATACTGAAGGCCTAGCTAGTGACGCAAGACGCTCACGCCACGACATAAGTTTTGCGTCGCGCTCACTCACATCGCAGGGCTTCGAGAGCGAGTGCGACGGAAAACTTTTGTCACGTCTTGAAGTGCGCGGCTTGCGTCCCGTGCTAGGCTGTTCTGCTTTTGATATATTATCATAATGATAGGTACATAGGCTACTTTGTTTAGTAGAATTCCTAACACAACTAGGCAACTTCTAACAGACTAAAGGAGTCTACACACCATACCCGCCGACCCGCCGACACAGCCCGGCGGCTTGGTGTCGGCGACTTTGTTTCAAGAATCATGTCGGCGACTCGTACCCGCGCGTGCAATGCTTAGTAAATATTCAAAGTCGGTAAACGTTAACGACATAAATGTCTTAAAATGTAAGGGTCTTTTTACAATCAAATCGTCCGTTCTTAAATCTTTTATTCTATCACTGTTATTGTAACGACTGCGACTCATTAAGCTTGGTCTAACCCAACACTGTCGTTTTCTCTTCAGGGACCCAGCTAAAATTATTCCACATGCTGCTATTATTAGATCAGCATCAGTATCCATGTTTATTGTAGGCTGCAATATTTGAGAAAAACAACACGTCACGTTCGTACACACTGCAATCACTAACTAAAAAAGTTGTACTGATTTCTTGCCGCCGACTAACTCATCGACACAGCCCCATGACACATATTGGCGGGTTGGCGGGTTTGGGTCGCCGACACCAAGCCGCCGGGCTGTGTCGGCGGGTCGGCGGGTTTGGTGTGTAGACTCCTTGATAACTAATAGATATCAAGACAAAACAACACAAGTTTTTTCCTGCATTTTTCCACACTAACCTTATTATTGGAGTCTGGCTTCATGTCGCTCTTGTCGTCGTCATCCTTGGACTCGCTGTCGGCCTCGGCGGTCTCGGGCACGGACTTGCCGTTGGACGTCGCCTCCTTCGACTCGCCTGCGCGTACGCAACACTAGTGTCAGTTGTTTATAGGCGAGAGAGAGTTGGAGCGTATGCGAGAGCGGGAGAGATAATCTGAACTGGTGAATTTGGCTGTTTTGCTAAAACAGCCAAATTATACAGTGAAAGCGTCTTGAAATTCATTTTAACAAATTTTTACCATTTCCTTTAAGTATAAGATGTTTGGTCAAACTTAAGTTGATATTTATTATTATTTTCATGTAAGAGTCTCGGCTTTGGATACTTTGGAAAATAAAGTTATCTAAAAGGGAATTCTTGTAACTAAACTTATGAGTGATTTAAATTTCCACCGTGAGTTATACATATATATATGAGAATGTTAATAAGTAGGTGCTTGTTTATAAATTATTTAGACATCACACTTAACCAATACTTACCACACACAATAATTTTCACCAAGATGGCAATGTGCATAAATGTACAGTTATCTCCATAATCTGTACTACACTTTATTACCGTGTCAAAATAAAAATGCAGAAGTTTAGTTTTGACAAGGTACAGTAGGTGGCAAAAAAACTTGACACCTCTCAGAGTGCTAGCTGAGATGGGTTAGTTTTTTTTGCCCCAGACTGTACATATTTATGGAGTCAACTGTACCATAAAATGATGTGTCACAGGTTAGACAAAATGACAAATGAACACACACATAGCCCCACAGATTAGTTAGCGATGTAGATGAGAGTGCGGTGTAAGAAACATGGGACCCAATCACAATTTGGAATAAAACATTACAACGCTGACCTTCTGGTGGTTTATTATCTTCTGTTTTTGGTGGGTCTACGTCGGTGTTACCTTCGGGCTTTGACTCCGACGGTTGCGGTAGAGACTCACCCTTGGAGTCTTGTGAGGACTCATCCTCGGTGGTCTGTCCGTCACCGGCTGCAGACTTCTTGTCTTCATCCTGAACAGGAAATCAGAAATATATGTTTTTTTTTAAATACTGCATTCATTTTTCATAGTACTTAATGCAATCCTTTAATATTCTATTATTATATTACATTGATTCTAATATTCTATTATTCTTTTATGATGATAAAAAAAATCATGACATTGCCATATAATATAATACTAATTAAACATTTTACTGTGAGGTTTTTACTAATAGAGTTTTGTTACAAGCCCATTCGGTAGGGGATGATTAAGAGTTCAGAGAACAACTGAATAAAATTGTAACAATACCTGACCTGCCTCAACATCTACAACATGTATAAGTTTAAAGGCGGGAAAATTCGAATGAAGGAATATCTAAATATTATTTAAGTACATTAGTACAGTAATAAAAATAGATAGATTCTGACAAGAATCATAATATTATATCCTTTAGATGCTCACACTCATAGCAGCAGATAGGTTAACAAAGTTACTATCAAAATAGCAATTTAATTAGTACCAATATCTTAAGTGCAATATTTATTGCCAGCAAACAATAAATTATAGACTACACCAACCACCACTCTTCAATACAAATCAATTTTACCTAATGTAGCAGCTCTAAGAAATTTGAACCTTAAGTCTTAACACTAAGGTATAGTTTTGCGCGTCAATTTAGGATAGTCACAGTAAATTCAGCTGTATACATATAGCAACATAGTCCATACAAGAGCACAAGTCACATTATGCTCATTTTTTTATGTAAATGTTCATAATCTAATTTTGTCCCAATCAGATATGAGTCAATGTATTGAAATACAAATGTAAATTGCGATGTTAGAATACATCAGAAGAAAAAAATGTAAGTGTAAAAATGTTCATGTCAGTAATAAAGGCCCCGGTGAGGATACTTATGTTTATTTACATCGCCGCCCAAGTTCCGAGCGGCAGAAGCCAGGCGCGAGGCCGCCACTCAATGGAGATACTTATTTTCGCGATTCATAAATTAAATAATCGCAAGAAACTAAATACCAAGGTCATGCGGATTTCCTATCAATGTCATACACTTCGTGCACGTTAACAAAGGCCCTGCAACGAAATGCAAAAGGGGCGGGGGTGGTCAAAATATGCAAAATAAGGAAACCTAGATCGTTGTAATCAGTTTCGATAACTGATCAATGTGGCATTCACAGTTTTAAATGCGAATAAATCACTATTATCACATCCCTCCGTGGCGCAGTTCCCGCGTTTAGCGGGAAGCAAAACGTTCTGTCAGCCATGTTGAGACGCAGGCAAACATTTGTGATATAACACGGAAATAACACCATTTCACAACACTGGATTGTTTTAATAGACGCACATTGACCGGTAGAAAAATACTAAAAACTAATATTGCACAACTATACCTGATTATCACTGATTTTCGCTTTATCGGTATCACCCGACATTTTTCCTACGAAGAAATTGAAAGCGATTTCAAAGCGTCTTCAAACACCGGACAACACGGATATAAAAAAAGTGCGTTTAGTTTCACCGTGGTTTCCCTCTATATGTAATGTTTGGGTGCACTACCTAAATTATTACAACATCATACAATATAAACTTTACCGCGCAAGTCGCATAAATTTTATTTATCTTTATTATATTTTTATCTTTATAAAATTCAGCTTCACGAAAAAAATACTGAATGGATTTTCATGAAAATTGGTAAGCAATACCTAATTAACACAAGCATCGGGTATACTTCCCACGGAAAAAAAATATGCGTCCTATAATTTTTTAAAATAACTAAGGGAAAAATCTTTTTTAAAACTAGGTAATGTAACTTGTAAATTTATACATCTAGTTAAATATAAGTTTTCTATTATAAGTTTTTTTTTTATTCAAGGTTATAATATAAATTAACATTTAACTAATGAAGCCTAACCTAATTGTAAATAAAATTATGAAAACTGAACTAAAAGATAAAATTTATTAGTTTATTTAATATTATTATGTATCTGCTTAAATAACCCCTTATTTTAATGTAAAAAACATTTATTTAACCCCTTATTTTTATTTTTTAGTATTTAATTTCTTTTAATGATTTAATTGGGTTCCGCTCATCTCGCATAATCTTTATTGACCAAAACTCATTTCGCATAACTCGTATGGTCTAAACTTTTTTGGCCGAACCATCACTTTGCCAAGACTTATGTGGCATAAGGCTCGTTTCGTCTAAAACTCTTTAGGCACAATCTTTAAACACCTAAGTTTCGTTTGCTCAAATTTATGTTCGTCTATACCTATGTATAATCTTGTTTCTCCTAATGTTATCTTAATAAATAATATATTAAGTATGTGGTAAATGTATAAATTGTGGTATTTTCGTCCTACATCCCGAAAATCACGATGTTGTATGATCAAAAAATCGAAAGTTAACGACCAATAAGTATAATTATTACAAACCCCATGAGATTGAAACCTAAAA
The DNA here is from genome assembly GCF_932276165.1 of Plutella xylostella. NCBI lineage: Eukaryota > Metazoa > Arthropoda > Insecta > Lepidoptera > Plutellidae > Plutella > Plutella xylostella. Next base: position 4,737,017 of record NC_064000.1, on the reverse strand, counting down.
ATAGGTGCGACGACGAGCAAAGCGAGGAGGAGCGTGTTAGGTGCACATGTTCATCAAAACCAAAGCGGAGCGCAGCGAAGCGGAGCGGAGCGTTTTCCAAACAGCGGAAACAATACAAGGCACCAGTTTGCGCTATGTAGGGAGACGCTCCGTCAAAGTTAAAGCCAAACGAATATTATTACTTTGTATAAACCTATGCCATAGCATTATTAGGCTATTCAAGGTTTGGCCATACCATTATTAGGCTAAACAATGTTATGCGAAATAACTTTTTACTAAACGAGATTTATGCCATACGATTTTCGGCGTAACGAGACTTTGACCAAACTTTACTATGCAATACGAGATTAGGCAAATAAATCTTGGCTTGTATTTAAACCTCCACCAGAAATTATATGATACTGCCGCCAATAAATTCAAAATCTCCGCCAAAACGGATAAATCATCACCAAATCATGCTTCCCAAAATATTTTTGAAATTAACCAAATTATTTTTTACTGCATACTGTAAAACTATATTGACACCATTAAAATTTATTTCAAACCAAATAAAGTATATCATCGCTATATAGATGTAACCAATATATTCTTTTATTAGTATCATTTTAATAATCCTTTCTAACCAAAAAAAGTAAAAGTAAATATTAAAAATTAAGTTTATACCAAATAATAAAAAGCTTATCCCAAAACAAAGTCACTTTTTAAATTGCTTTATGAATTAATAAATCATTAGTATGTGCCTAGTAAAATCTATCCGTTACGCCATCTCGACTCCCATTCGTGTGGCCGAGTGTTTGAATTTTGCCATGTACCAATAAATTCTGTAGAAATAAGGAATTGAAATACAATTTATTATAGTTAAGTGCTTGGTGCTTGGGGTTTCTCTGATGGATCGTATCAGAAATGAGGTTATCTGTCAGAGGACTAAGGTTATTGACATAGCTGTCAAAATATGCAAGCTGAAATGGCAGTGGGCTGGTCATATCTGCCGAAGAACCGATAACTGTTGGGGTAGACGAGTTCTCGAGTAGAGACCTCGAACAGGCAAACGCAGCGTGGGACCCCCTCCTGCCCGCTGGACTGACGACCTTAGGCGGGTTGTGGTTGGATGAGGAAGGCCGAGGACCGAGTGTTGTGGCGCTCCTTGGGAGAGGCCTATGTCCAACAGTGGATTATTATTGGCTGATGATCATGATGATGATAGGTAAATGTATGTATATGAGTATGCGGGCGCGGGGGGATGGCGCCGCTCAAATTTGACCTTGTCCAGAAGGGGTGAATTTGCCGCGATGTATTGAGGTCGATGTACTAGACATTAATACATTGCGTCCACAAATCGCATCGCGCAAATTCAAAATTCATGCCGCACCACTCTTAAAGCCGTAAATGCCTACATATTAAAATTAACAGGTAAATCGATTACCTTTATACTATATTTTATATTGTTTTTGGGTAGGATAATTTGGTGATATAAAAAAAAAATTGAACACTTAGTTTTGGTGTCAAAGTTTATATTTTAGTATAGCATAATTTGGTGATGATTTATCCGTTTTGGCGACGAAAAAGATTTTCTATTGTAAACTTGCAATTATTTGGAGGCGTGTTTATTTATTTCGGAACGTAAACGTTTTTTTTTGGGGTTTCGATTTTGGAGTTGATTTAATTAATTTGGTTTTAATTATTTTTTTTGGTGCAATGTATTATCGTACAATTATTTTTTTTGGTGATGATTTAAATTGTACCCATAAATCTTATGCCAAAAAAGGTAGAACCGATTTAATTATATCGTTATAGGTAGTTCTAATACTATACTACTTAATACAAATACCAAATTATGCGAGCAAAATACATGAATCGTACTATATTATGATAAAAATAATGGCTTTGAAACAGACTACCTAAAGGTAGAATTTGTTTTGTTTTATTCGCTGCCGTCGTCACCTGCGATTGATCAGAGGTTTGAATAGTTGAGTTTCAGATATGGCATTAAATAATAGGGTTCAATCGACTGAAAATGCCTTAGTCAAAAATACCATTTAGTTGTAGGTACAGAAACAACACTTAAGTACTTTACTTAAAAAAATACTTAACCTAGTTAGATAACTCTAGTGAATAGGTAATCTATTCATTTGAGCTTAACTAATGGTTGCCTGGTTGCCTGCCTTGCAGAAATGGCTTGTAAGTTACAAGTTGTAACTATAATGTACTTAAGTACTTATCCTATTTTTGATTTGGTACAAAACTACAAATAAGTAGGTATACAAGACTTATCTAAGTAACTATCAATCTAGAGTTTGTCACCCACACGCTAAAAGGTGGGTAACTGACCAACGTTACGAAGTGTAATGTATGTAACATGTGACACTGAGCATTCGCGCAGTCAGAACGTAATGTTACGGGGAAACCAGCGAGATTTCAGAGTCGCGAGCACAAGTTTCGAACCTCCGTTAACGTTGCGTATCGTCAACTGTCACTGTCAACATGTAAGGCAAAGTTAGTTCCAAAAGTGACATTTGTTTTTTCCATATGTTAGGTGGAATTTCACCAAACGCTAAACGTATTTAGTAGCCTGTCATACGTCTGTCAGTTAGTACAAAATGTATTTAAAATTTTATTTAAATACGTTTAGCGTTTGGTAAAAGTGACCCTTCGAGTAGATTCGAAAATAGTATCGAATCCTATGCTCGCTACACAGAACACAGCGTTGCATAATATTATTTTCGCTGGGAATGTTACATTACAGCCCGTAACATATTTTTGGGAGTGCCATTTAACTTTTTTCCCTCTGTATTTTTGATCCATGATAATCATACAGAGCCATCTATATATTTATTTTGCCATCGTATACTCAACTGCGAAAAATAGAAGTGTATGGGTAGTTTTACTATTCATAAATGTAAAAGCAGTGCAATAACAAAACTGCAGATGCTGCAAAAAAAACAAACAGGAAGAGTTTTTCATATGTGCCTAATTTTACAAAAATTTGTTAAATAATCGGATAAATAATTATAATGAGCAAACACTAAAATATCAAGCAAAAAAATATATATTTTAAACGATTTTACTTCTGTATCGACTACGGCTTTAGTTTTTTTTTTTAAATTTACAAAAAACAGTGTATAAATTTTGTTTGAAAAGTTGTACATTTGAAACACCACAAATGCGTTAACCTTTTTATTTTGTCTATGGTCGGCGTCCGTCTTTTTCCCGAGTTTGCGGGACGAGTAGTGAATTATTTTGGATCTTTCTTTTTAGTTTTTAGATCCTTTTTCATGGCTGCCGTATAAAGCGGTTGAATGCGCAGTTCAATCCAAACATGAGTGATTATTCTTCTATGGCTACGCTTCAAAACAATAGCCAGACGGCGGCATTAGCAGCGGCTATACAACGTGCTAGATTGGTGAGTGGGCAGGGTGGCACTTCGGAAATCTATCAGCAATCCACCCTCATAGACAACCGTTACAAAATATTACGATAAAGTTTTCGGCTACCTCCTGTTATTTATAATTACCACGTATGAGCTCGTGTCTTTTGACCACGTATTGTTCTAATTGTTAACCTACATTCGGTCGGCTTTTCGGTTGACTATTGTCATTGTTAGGTCTCTATTGTTTATAACTTCACTATCATTTTATAGCAAGTACGTTAAGAGTGATCTTCACACGTTCAAAGCTCTGAACTAGTTGATTAAACGAATATTAAAGCTTAATGCAATGTTTTTGTTTTAGGTGGCTGCAAAGATCGAGGGAGCAGGGGGTAAGAGACCATTGGAAGACGGATCGGAACCAAGTGCTAAAAAACTAGCGTCAGTAGACACAGGATACCAACAACAGCAACAACAACAACAATCATCAATGAGGTGAGAAACGTAGTAGCTATTTGATAGTTGGTATTGAATACAATATAAGTACAACAAGGGTATTTATTTATGTCTGGTTAAGCACTCAGGTCCCGCTGACCCTTGTTTACACCAAAAACAGTTCAGTCTTGAGTCCAGACTCTCTGAATAAGGATTAGTTACATACTGCTCAGTTAGCTCTTATCAACTACAACAGTTATTGTTCATGAGAATACTAGTATTTTTGCCTGTTTTGTTATTTTGGAGACCTATAAGTCCAATAAATTATAATCCTATACAATTAATGCTGTGTAACTTAACCATATGTCATAACTCCTATTACTAACTGGACTATTTTCATCCATGGTTTACCTAACAATGCTATTATATTACAGTGCAGCAGCAGCAGCAGCGGCGGCGGCGCAGGCGGCCGCAGCGCGCATCGGCGGTGGAGGCCCCGGTGGCCCGGGAGGCCCAGGGCTGGGTCAGGGAGGCCCTCCCCCCGGCCAGGGTGGTGGACCCCCAAACATGAACATGACCGACCAACTCAATGAGTACATCAGGGTGCCTGATAAAATGGTTGGCTTAAGTGAGTGTGTTGTAGAGTTTCTCTTTAGAAAGATAGTAAATGTGTATTGTTAATGTGGTCTATAATGCTAAGTTGCGATGTTTGTAGATTGTTATAGAAATTCCTGTTTCTGAAATCCTTGTTTTTGTATTCTAAATGCAATTTAAAGTTGGTTCGCAGGTTCCGATCTGAAACTGGCTGAGAATCGGTCAACAACACAAAAACTAAATACTTGCACTAACCATAACAATCTTAACAGCACACTCACCCTTGCACTTGACTAGAAATTAATCATAATCCACCTTTGCCTAGTAATTGGACGTGGAGGAGAGCAGATAACTCGGCTGCAAGCAGAGTCTGGCTGCAAGATACAGATGGCCCCGGACCTGGGCGGCCAGCAGGACCGAGTGTGCACACTGACGGGGTCCCGGGAAGCCATTGGCCGAGCCAGGTTAGTGTCGCTTAAATCAATGTTGCTTAAAGCTGCCTGCGTCAGATGAGGCTAGTAGTCATCATCTGCTGGCTCATCTGACGAAGCTCAGCCATAAGTGTTGTGAAATAGATTGGTAATAGTTAAATATTATGCGATGTTTAGATTGAGGGTGCATAACTTAGATAACATAATATTATTTAAATAAATATTAAATTAGTGAGACCAGTCCAGTCCATTTAAAACTCGTTATAGTTAGATAATGATTAACCGTTGACCTTGAATTTTAATCAGCATAATAAAGCCAACTATAAGATATGAATTAATAATCTGGCTATTGCCTTGAGGGTAGGTATCCGCTTTCACAGGTCTGGTCTACTTATATACTTAAATGCACTTTATAATTGCATAGGATAGGGCACTGGTTTTTAAATAACTTTCATGTCTTTCCATTTTGATTAGGCTTTTCAAATCATATGTCTTACATACAATACTTACGTAAACGGCCATAAGAAAGCTCTACAGCGATAGACAACAGAAGTTAGTTCCGTATGAGCTTAAATTTAAGGTGGCGGTGTAAATTGGAATTGTTCCATAGCTTTTCGACTTGATACTTCGTTGAACAGACCTCTGCGGGGTTCCTACACGCGGGTGTCTGCTTAACGTAGTTTAAAGCCGTCAGCCCCATTTACACATTTATTACCAAGTTACATTGCTGGGAATGTCTTAAAATATTTGAGGCATTTCTGAAGAGACACGCATAGCCAGCAATGTACTTCTACTTGCCACTCCCACTATAGTAGAGTCAATATCTCCGACCATAGTAGATAGTACGCATTTGACAGGTACAAATATGTTATTTTTGGTGTCGTCTCTTTCACTCTAAATGCAAATAGCCGGATCGCGATTTTACATACACACACTGGCTTACAAAACATTGCGTCCCGCTGTCACTTGTGATTGACTCTACACAACAATACTCGATGTGTGAATGAGGCTGCTACCCTTACACCTATCGAGGAGAGGGGCGAGACAGTAGGTATCCTCGGCTAATGAACGGCTAACATTTGACCGATTGCTCGACCGAGGATACTGTCTCGGCCACGCGACTCGGTAGGTGTAATCAGGGTTTAAACTCGACCACTGGCGCTCGAGTAGGTAGTATAAATGTGCATGTCTGCCGCAGGGAGCTAGTAAATCAGATTGTGAACCACAGAGGGCGCGAGAACGCGTCGCACTCGCAGGACGGTAGCCCCCCGCCCCCTATGGGCGGCGGGGGCGGCCGCGGCCAGGGCGGCGGCGGCGGCGGCGGGCTCGGGGGGGCTTCGGTGAGTCCAACTCTTTTTTATTTTATACACCACACACAATATTCTAAGCCCCAATTTCTCCATAGTCGGTTATCTAACCGACCAGGGATGGTTCATCAATTATACGTCATCTCCATATAAAATTCTTGACAGATGTGTCAAAAGTCAACCACTAATACCTGGTCATGCTCTAACCGACTAAGGAGAAATAGGGAATATGCGTAATTTTTTTTAATACTTTTATTGGATAGTTTTACATCACTTTATTATAGTAAAAAAAAATTCAACGCCAAAATAAGTAATTTAAGGTATTTTAAAGAAAGTTAAAAAATTACAACCATCACGACCACTTTGAAATTCCCGTCAGGATGGCGGGCTGTCGTGACGTCATAATCGTTTAATTTCACGGCTCAGAATAATGAGTCCCGTCAGTCGGCATAGATTTTTTACCTAATCAAGTAATCACAGAGTTCTTTTGTATTTTCAACAAACCAATGTTGTCATGGTAACAAACGAAAAAGGAAGTGTATAAAGTGTGATCAGTGGCTGTTTTGTAATGGTAATAAAGTGTGACCAGTGGCTGTTTTGTAATGGGAGCTCGTAAATAGCTGCTAGTAGCTCTTTTGAAATGGGAGCGCGCAAACCAGAGGACCTTTGTACACAATATTACGCTATTATGGCAATATGAATATAAAGTAATATTTGTATTGTATGTAAGTACTTACTGTAACTTTGGTTCTCAGTAAGAGAGACTAGGGTTAGTGGGTCATTCTATTCTATTATCTGTGGGGGTGTAAGAACCTGCACCTGGCTCTCTTGAATGGAACCATTGTGCATATCTCAAAGGTCTAAACCCCCTTATCTAAACTATCGAATAAGAGTATAAAAATATATGCATATTCCCTAATATTTGGGCACACGGCTCTCGACTTTTCAATAGTCTTTGCTGTCCTTTTTCGCAGCTGGCCACAGTTTACTCGTTCATACTGCGTAATAAATTTAATGTGTCCAGTTCTTCTGATTACGAGAATTCTTCCATAGCTTAATTTAGAAAAAAATAACAACTTTTGAAATATACTAACGACTGCCATTATAACTTAAAAGTAGAAAGAGCAACTTGTGTCATGTTCATGTCATAATACTTACAAGACAAATTTAATTTTATTGTGTTGCAATATGGAGCATATTTGAGTGGCTCGTTGACTAGCGAATGGCTGTTTACGCCTCATTACAATAGAACAACTAGTGGCAGCCCATACACTACCAAAAAAATTTATAAAAAGTCCTAAACTTTGCAAACAAACAAGCATATCAAACAAGAAGTGGAGAGGTTATAGGAGGCTAGGATCTACTCGTATTGGAAGAATTTTTATGTGATCCATCGTATCTGATCACAACGAGCATCACAAATACTCGGTGACATTAACATTTCTTTGTTTACACTTGACATTTATTTAACTATACGCAAACGCAAAGAAGTTATTATTCTGAGATTGATATATAAATAATTATAACGTCACATCCGCCCTAAGAAAATGGGTGACGTTTCTCGGAAGTTAGAATTTACCGAAGTTTTTTTGTACTTTTCAACTTCATTTACTTGCTCAAAAATAAATTATAATCAAAAATAATGATGGAGTCGTAGTTAAGAAACAAGAAAGTTTATTATAAATAATATTTGACCTTTATTTGAACCACTTGCATATTCCCTATTGGCACTAAGCCCCATATCAGTACTAGAATCAGTCTGTCTGGTAATGTAGGTTACTACATATACTGCGAATGGATGATTTTGGAGAAATAACTAGATGGAGAGGATTATCAGCCCAATTTTTCAATAAATTTGATCAAGTCTTTGCTCATTACATGACATTTGTGTTATCTTCGAAATGATTCATGATCGAGAATTTAGAAATCGCAGCGTCTTGCATAAATAAATACAATTAGAATCAAGAAGCGCAATCAGAATACTCACTTACAGATGAAGCTAATATTAAATGCAGATAACTAAACTCTTTTAATTTCTTACTAAACTATGTACCTATGTAGGTACTTACCTACTTATGGAGGGTTTATCTTTTAAATTGTAGTTAACTTCTATGTAAATCCATTGAAACCATCCCCAAATAATTTCGTAATAAATAAAATAGTCTTTCAACCAATATTACAACATTTTTGTATATTTCAGCAGGAGGAAATAATGCTTCCGGGGCCGAAAGTCGGTTTGATTATAGGCAAGAGCGGCAAGACCATCAAACAGCTGCAGGAGCAGTCTGGAGCCAAGATGGTGGTCATACAGGACGGGCCCAACACGGAATACGTAAGTATCAAACTTCAGCTTTGGTATTTATAAACTTCTGCTTTTGGTCATAATGGCCCTAGAAGCGCCACATAAATGAGTACATCCTCTGCCTTCCTTGGACCATCTCGAACTGCTTGAAGGGCGAAATAGTTATTATTCTAAGACAAGACATTTAAAACCTCCGTGGTGTGTGTGTTTTGCAAAAAAAATTAATGATACAAACTTCTTGCTAGTGTTATTTTTTCTATGCTTCTTGCTTTTATTTTTAATTTGACGTGAACGTGACGTTGACATTGTCATCAAATTGTCAAATTATGACAATGTTGTCAATGTTCTTTGAAATAATAAGGAAATAATCAACGATTTCTCGTTTTTTGTTACATTTCTAACTTTAACTTTTCTTACAACACTGTCCTAAAATCTTCTATCTATTTATTACACCACAACACATACCCATAAACCCCAAAATCCCAACAGGAGAAACCGCTCCGCATATCAGGCGACCCGGACAAGGTGGCGCACGCCAAGCAGCTGGTGTTTGAACTGTTGGCCGAGAAGGACATGAGCATGGGCGGCGGCGGCGGCGCGCGCGCCTACGACGAACCCTACCAGCAGGACCAGGGCGCTCCCGGGAACTCCACCGAGGTAAGAGGATCCACACAGGAAATGGAAGTTTAAAAGTATAGGTATAAACATTTTATATAGAGATAGATGAACTAAAGAATATTTTATCTATAAGTAGATATAAACGATATGTATTGATATTTTTAGTCACATTTAACATATTGGATCTTAAAATTAAAGCGTTTTTACGCTGGGGGATACTCGTATAGAGCTAGCTTTTGAACCACCGCAGCTCTCAAGCATAAATACCAAAAATGACTTTCTCCTTACATTCTTGCGCCATCCACCAGAAAAGTCACCCAATTTCTGCCCCTTATCCCAAATCAACCCCCATGTTGCACTTCTTACACGAAAAGTCCCTCTATTTCTGCCTATAATCCAACCAACTCCTCCCACCCCCAGGTGCTAGTGCCCAAGGTAGCAGTAGGCGTGGTGATCGGGCGCGGCGGCGACATGATCAAGAAGATCCAGGCGGAGACGGGGTGCCGCGTGCAGTTCCACCAGGAACGAGACGACGGGCCCGGCGACAAGCGGTGAGTAGATTGACACTTTGTAACATATGTATTACTAGCTGTTCCCGCGCACTTCGCTTCGCCTTAAAAAGTTTTCCCGTGGGAATTCCGGGATAAAAGTAGCCTATGTTCTTTCCCAGGGTCTAGACCGTATGTATACCAAATTTCATTCAAATCCGTTCATTAGTTTTGGCGTAAAAGAGTAACAGACATACAGACAGACACAGCATTTATAATATTAGTTAGGATTAGTTAGGATACTGTAAACTGGTGCGAACATTAAAATACTTCTATACCTCCTTTGGTAATTATTTCACCTTTAGGACGTATTAACGAACTCCAACGACCGTGCGCAAGCCAACGCTAGCGAACGATAAATATCCATCGTTGGGCGTTCGTTGGGCCGGTCTGTACGCACCATTAGGTGAATTAATTATCATCAAATGTGTGCAAAGTATTTGATTGTTCCCGCAATTTGCACTGGTTCTGCAGTAGTTTGGTCAAAACAAACGAGTTTCAATACCGTGTTTATCTTTTAGGTGTTACTTAAATGGCAAACCTCACCAAGTGGAACAGGCGAGGCAGATGATCGACGATTTAATAGCAAGTGTAAATGTGAGTATTATTATCTTGCATAATTACTTAATGATACTGATAACATAGAATAATATGGCAATAGGATAATTTAATTACTAGACTATCCCCAGAAATAAGGTAAATTATTTATCTTTATCTGTATGACACATAGCTATTGTATATTTTAAGTTTTCTGTAACCTGTCAGTGAAAATAGGTGTTTCAGCTCAGTTCACCCCCTTCTTATCCTATTAATGAAACCTGTGAAAGTGTCACTGTAACTGAAAGAATTATGAATCTCACTATACGACCTATGACATTAGTTCTCCATGCACTTTGGACACAAAACTGCGATACGGCACCTAGTTGGTCTTAGTGCGGCACCGCAAAAACATCTTACTCCCACACCAAGTTGTTCCATATAAATGAGTCTAATGCGAGTTGCATTCCAGTTTTGTGCAGGCGTACTTTGTCAAGTATAGCATGAATCTATGATGTTTGCTTGACAAATCCTTATGCATAGTAAATAAAGTCGACAAACAAAATGTATGGATTTGAGAGCTGGCATAAGAATCATGCTATAATTATATCTTACACAGTATAGCCTAGTCTACTAACAGATGACAGACCTAAAACCCGCTCTCTCCGCATGCCCCAGCAGAGGCGGGAGCAGGAGGTGCGCGGGGGCGGGCGCGGGCGCGGGGGGCAGCGCAACGGCGACCGCGAGTACCCCGGCGGCGGCGCGCAGTGGCAGGACCAGCCCGAGACGAGGGTCACCTTCACGGTTAATAACCTCAAGTGCGGGCTGATTATTGGGAGAGGTGAGTTGTGTAGCACTTTTCAGAGGGGTCACTCTCTATCGACGAGCGAACAAACAAGAATTGTCATGCAATCGATATGCCTAATACATTTATTTATTTATTTTCACATCATACATAACATTACAGGCTAGAGACCTATGGCGTTACATATGGTTATTTCTAAAAACACACACTACAAAATGTAAACTTAACATTATACTATACCTAAACATCATACAACGAGGTAGAGCCGTAGTTAGCGCAGCGCTACGAAACTTTGGAAAAGCAAATCTGCAGAGCTAACCAACCAGTCTATCTCGTTGTATTAAGGCCTGGGTCTCCAATTTACGCCGTAGATCGTGTCCAGCGTCACGCCGTAGGCTGCGTCACGATGCTCACTATAGAAATGTACTGATGCGGTCTCCCTCACACGCCGACGTTGGCGCGTAGACATAGTGAGCATCGTGACGCGGCCTACGGCGTGACGCTGGACGCAACCTACGACGAGAAATAGGAGACCCCGGCCTAAGCGTGCCGATTGAGTGATAGTCAAAAGTTCTCGTGAGTCAGTAACCCTTCAGGTGTGTATTTATCACAAAGCAATGTATTTGCATTGTGTTATTTATATGTACAGAGCGACGGTATTGTTATGCGGTACGCTGTCCCTTTTATTTGGAGTCCTGCGGCATATTCATTCATGAATATCTGGACACGTGGACACGGACAGTTTGGTCCATGTCCATACTTGGCTGTCGAGGACGAGGCCTGGACAGTTGGCCTGTAACGGATAAAACTAATGCTGCAACACAGCCCTCGGCCTTTTTCTTCCTGATTCGTTAGTATATGTAGAGAGCTAGCCTACTGCCTAGGGACTAGGGTACTTATAACTCGTAGAAGGCATAGAGGATACATACACCCTGTCTTCACCATTAGCCGGATCTCCACCAGACGATCCAACGCGATCCGATCGCCCGATCCAAGCAGTTTAATATGTAAAAATCCTTGGATCGCGCGATCGGATCACGTTGTATCGTCTGGTGGGGATAAGGCTATTGGTATTAGCAATGCAAACCATCTCACTCACCAGGAGGCGAAGTGATAAAGCAGATCAACGCGCAATCGGGCGCGCACTGCGAGCTGGACCGGCGCGCGCAGACGGCGGACCGCAACAACCGCACGTTCTTCATCAAGGGCCACCCCGACTCGGTGGAGCACTGCAAGCGGATCATTATGGAGAAAGTTGGCGGGGTGAGTTGAGCGTAGGTCTTTGGGAATGTATGACAAGTGGAACGTTCGGGTAAACTGAGTAGGAAAGTGGGGAAGGTGAAACAATCAGGCCAGGCGATCGTTCTGGAGGGGTATGCTGATGTCTGTGGAACAACACATCACTACATAACATATGGAATAATCAGTAGGCCCACAGCATAGCATCTTATACGTAAATCAACAGGAAAGCATTGGCATTCGCTGTGAAAATAGTAAATATATAGAATTTATGCGAATAATCACTTACTAACCCGTCCCTCACCCCAACAGCCAGTGAACTTCATCAACGAGAGCGGTAACGGAAACGGCGGCGGCGGCGGCAACGGAAACGGAAACGGCGGCGGAGACTTCTACGGAGGTGGCGGCGGCGGCGGCGGCGGTGGTCCGCCCGCCTGGGGGTACAACCCTCATTGGCACCCGGCCAATGCCAACCAACAGCAACCCGCGGCACAAGTGATTTAATGTTTTATTTATACGTTGTTAATAATATTTTATTTCATTATGGAAGTAAAGTTCGGTAAACAAGACATACTTGATACATCCTACATATAAAACAAATGGCGTTTCCAACATCGACGGGCAGACTGCAATCGTAGCATAGAGTGTTATTGAGATTAAGATGGACGCATTGTCATACATACATACGAAATTTTGATACATCTCACACGGGCCTCACCGCACGCACCTAAACTGCGCATCGGTCCAATTACTTCTTCATTTACTAAAGCACCCCTTATTCCCCACAGCCGCAAGTGCAGATCAACCCGGCGACGGGCCAGCCGGACTACTCGCAGCAGTGGATCGACTACTACCGCTCGCTGGGGCTCGTGCGCGAGGCCGAGGCCATCGAGCAGCAGGCTAAGCAGCAGCAGCAAGGTATGACATTATAATATACGACATTATGTTAATATACAAAATTTGATGCAGTGTGTCTATAACGGGATATCGTGGCAATAATACGCTAGCGTTGTACGATACTACACAAACATATGGGAAAAGATCAACGCCAACCACGTAGTCACTTGTCATACAAATTGCTATCGAGGCCCTGAAAGTCTTTGCGACCGCATAATGGATTTTTTTCTGTCAATTTTCAATATTTCGCGTAGTGCTTCGCTCTTGCGGGCCTTGCGAGTGTAGAAAAAGTGTAAACATTATTATTATCTATAATGATATCTAATTAAATGTGCATAATTATTATACTCGCGCGGTTGTCAGAAGGGCGAGTAAGCGGATGTTTTAAATGTGCACTCTAGTTAAAATCCGATTCCATATTACCTATACCACACCACAGCCCTAAGTTTTTGTAGTTGTTTTATATTGGCCGTGTTCATGTGAGTCCTCCCTATTTGCTAATTTTACCATTAAATTAAAACAGTAAAATTCCTGTAAAATATACCCTGTAATGCCCTTTAGGTCTGCGCGCACCTTCGGAAGAGTTTGATAGTAAGACAACTTTACCTACCTTGATGTTTGTGTTGAAGCTTGTTTGCATCATCAATATCACTGGGAAGTCCATTCATTTCATTCATTCTTTGTCGGGTATTTCAGTTGCAATTCGGTATTGTTTGAAAAGGTTTATATATTTTTATGTTGGTAATAGCATAATTATTTGCCATAGGCTATTTATTTACTGATATAGATTTTTTCGCATTTTTAAGCTTTTATGGAGCTTTCGATGTACTTATATCTCATTTTTATTTCGTTTCTGACTACAATCATCACCTTCTACTTCATTGCTGCATACCCCTAAATTATCGATTGAAAATGAGTTATTAAAAGTGGTTTCGCTGGGTACTACACTTCTACAAATAGTCATTACAATCACACACAGTTGACAGCGCGGCAAATTCAATTTGGAAACTAACAACTTTTTAATGATTCCCTTCTACAAAATATAATCATTACAAGCACAACACTCCATGAGTTGTCTATGCTAGTTGACAGAGCGGGGAATACACACTTACAACAATACAATTTTTTCTTCAAAACTTACCCCCTATTCTGTCGTTACTCGTTAGTCATTACAATCACAACATTCCATGAATTTGTCTCTACTAGTAGACATCCAGGGGAATACAACATCCAAACTTACAACTATATCATTATTTGCCCAAACTCACCCCTTCTTACCCCACTTACAACTACGCAATTCCTTACCAAACTAACCCCCTATTCCCCCCTAGGTGGCGGCGCGAGCACCCCCGCGCCCGCGCCGGCCCCGCAGCACGCGGCCGCGGCCAGCAACGGCGCGCAGGCCGACTACAGCGCGCAGTGGGCCGACTACTACCGCAGCATCGGCAAGCTCAAGGAGGCCGAGGCCATTGAGCAGCAGATTAAGATGAAGGTGAGGCTTTGGATGTGGTTTTTAGGTTGTTCGGTGTATCATGTCGGGGTCACCAATTTAGTTTTAACAAGCTATACTTTTGTACCTTGTTAAAATAACAAAGCATCAATGCTTAAATGAATTTATAGATGGTTTGTTAGTTTGGAAAGGTACAAAGGTATTTATAAAGCTGACCATACTTACTAATGCTGAGTTGCAGAAAAGATCTTTAAGATAATGTCTGTATTCAATCTATATTCATCTCTTTCTGTCCGTATACTGTCAAAGGTAGACAGAATACAGGTTAGATTAACCTTTCCTATGCCGAACAGCCGCGCACACATGTAACTGCCGTCTGCCGGCGCTTTTTAACAGTAGAGAGCGCCCGCGCGGGAATCACATTTATATGAATATTTGGGTATTATTGTTTGGTACTCAATAATGTATCGATTGTTATTTATTGTCAGATAGCTAATGAACGTGTTACAATGAATTTTATTGGTTATAATAGTTTTATTTGATCTTTATAGGCCATTGATTACAGATTTCTACTTGAAACTGCACCCATCACAGAAAAATACATCTATTTCAATATAATTTTAGTTACAATCCAGGTTTTTTTATACTTATTACTTGAAGAGATTATAAAGCTATCCACTGATATCAATAAAGTATAAACTCTAGAGGAAATAGATTCATAATTTATATTTTGAAAACAGACTATAATTTGCTTTATTTCAAATGACTCAATTTTCTGTACATGTGCATGTGTGCGTGACAAGAGCTTGCTCCAGTGCGCCGTGTGACAGATCTGTCCCAAATCAAGGGTGTTCAATTTTGATGAAATAAAACAAGAATGATAATATTTTTATAATGTTTCGTATTTTAGCATACTAAATTATAAAAACTTAAACGTAAGTTACTTACTTAATCATATTTACTTATGTGTTAACCTACTTTCAACAAATATGATACTATAAATATATACATATAAAAAATACATATATTTATTTATATAAATAGGACAGGTAATCACCCTCTCAGACTCATCTACACATCGATATCATTCTAAAGAGCCTAAACTTCACGTTCACTAGAGCGATAATCCTAAAAAATAAAACACGCTGTATAACAACCCAACGCACTTTGTGTACATACACGAGCGGCGGCCATTTTGTTTGCGTATGTGTGTGTGTGAATTTTGGATGCACCTTGATAAATATTGATTTTCTCTAATATTTTGGCTATTTATTGAATAAACCGATATAAATATGTATTATCAATAAAATTATCTTTATAAATGAAATAAATTATTTATTGATGTTTTTACATAACAGTGTAGAAAACAGTTTACAAAGTTACGCACCCTTCAGGCAATAATCCGGTACAATTTTAGATCGATAAAAACTAGATTTTTTGTATTTTTTTATACTATTGATTTATCACTATACCTTCAAAATTGAATAAATAACAAGAAAACATAGTATTTACTTACCTTTTGACGTTTTTTCCATACGAAATCACTATTTTATTACCAACAGTCGCGAGTACAAGGACTGTTCAAGGTACCAAAATTTGAATTTCGCGCTACTAGTAAACAAGTGAAGTTTTTGACTCAATGAATGTTGTCGATGGTTGTTTCATTCATATAGAATAAATTACAGGTGATTTCGTACTCTATTTCATGGTAATTAATAACTAAAATCACAAAAATCGCGATGAGGTGCTCTTGGGACAGATCTGTCACTAGGCAGACAAGGGGGGTTGGGACAGATCTGGCACACGGCATTCTAGAGGTTAAGGTCGATAATAGCGTAAAGTACCTTTCTGAAACTCAGTGTTAGGTTACTTAATCGGACACCAATTATACCACACGCAAGAGCATATAATAGATCACCAATATCGCTAACACTTAACCCCGTCCACAGCAGCAGTCATCGCAGCCACCCTCAACACCCCAACCGGCCCAACCGGCGCCATCCAACAACCCCACACCGCCCATGATGCCGGGCGGCCAGTACCCGTACGGCATGGCGTACCCGGGCGCGGCCGTGCCCTACGCCGGCTACAACCCGTACCAGCAGTACGGGGCCGCCGCGCCGCCCGCCGGCCCGCCCGACCACCACCAGCAGTAGATGTGAGTACTGGCTGATTGATTGTTTAGTCCTGTATAAAAAAACATACTTTTGGCGTGGTGGAATTACCGATTTTGGTTGGTAACATTGCGTTTTTAGAAACGGCCACCATAAAATATAGGTGAGACCTAAATTTTTGTTTAAAATATCATATTGGCTACTGCTTGTTATGTTTGTGTATCGGTAATACGGATGTTGAGGTGGTTGTAGTTTTACAGAAATTTCGTTTGTTGCGTGTTATAGGTATTTATGAGTCGTATTGGCTTGACTCATGCGGTTCTTATAATGTGAAAAATAAGCCTTGCTCTAAAATATAGATCCAGTATGATAGGAATGTTATCTTACCTAAAAGCCTTCATTCAAAAGATACACCATCAACATCATATTACCTACAAAAAACTGATCTAAACCAAGCAACGGCTCTAGCTATCCAGTATCGTTATATCCAGTGTTGCCTACACTGCACTAAATAGTCCAAAACACTGATTGACTGGCTATTAAACTAATATTCAGACTCGTGTTCCTTGCTTTGAATGTAGTGATCACCTGTAGTTTCGTTGTTTATTTGAATCTTTACTATGAAATTATGTCGATCGTCAATTAATTATTATAACCATAAATACCCTACTGTGAATATATCCCTCTATTTGTTTCTCATCGCATAATTGTCAATATACAAAACAATATACTATACCTGGATCTTTTATTCGACGGAATTCTGACAGTTATCTACTTTTGACATGTCAGAGATCACAAACCTTTTTTGGCTGAGCCCTTTTTTCAATACGAGTCTGGAGGGCCACTACCAAAATCAAACGAACGAACGAACAAGAGCTCGGCTCTATCTCGTTGTATTAAGCGTGCCGATTGCGTGACAATTCTTGTTCGTTCGTTCGTCGATTTAGAGAGTGACCCCCCTGAACATCTAAGTCTAAACTACTCTATACATTTTATTTGTTAGTGAATGTACCTATCCATTTTATTAAGTGCGGCGCTCCAAATTAAAAGGGGATATACCTACGGTGAGTAATAATTACGTCCCTTTACATCACAAAAATAATATACTTAATTAAAGTATAAATTAATAAATAAAGAAAAAATATAATTGATTATTAAAATATCTAATCGATTATTAAATAGTAATAAGAGCGGTGGTAGCTCTGTCGGGTAAGCGCCCGCTTCTCACGCAAGAGATGCGGGTTCGAATCCCGGCGCTGACATGTACCAATGAGTTCTCTTAACTTAAGTACAATGTATACCATCGCTCTTACGGTGAAGGAAAACATCGTGAGGAAACCTGCATATCTAGATTTAGCACATCTAGATATGTGAACCCACCAACCCGCAGTGGACCAGCGTGGTGGGAAATGGTCCAAGCTTAGGAAGGCAGTTTAGACCTTGGGGATATGCACAAAGGTTCCACTTGAGAGAGCCAGGTGCAGGTACTTACATCCCCAAAGAGAATAGAATAGAATATCTAATCATTATTAATACTAACCGATTATGATGATACTTAGACTGCTCAATGTAAGCCATTAAAAAAATTAATAGTGGCAATTGGTTCAATCGTTTCGGAGATATGCGTGGACAAACATTATAAACATACATACATCTATAAAATTTTACTTACATCAGTACATACAAGTATGTACCGAATAAAGAATCTTTTTTTGAAATCGATTAAAAAGGTTTACTATCTCTGAATTTAGTAGGAAGTGATGCCAGCTAAAGAATAAAATAAAGTAATTAATATGAATTCCATACATTATCTGTCATTTTATTTTTTTATTGCCCAGAAATGGATCAAAATTTTTCCTTTTTTCGGTTAAGAGCTTTTTAAGTAGCATCACTTTTGAAATGTCAGAATTCCGTCGAATAAAAGATCCAGGTATATGTACATATTTTATTTTTAGTTAATACGTTCCATGTTTTATAAAATTTTATCATGTTATTATGTCTTATATATTTTTGGTTGTGACGGTCAATTGATATTACCATGTGCAATTATTGTGAACTTTATTTAGTTGGGGTCAATTAATTATCTGTTATTTATATTGTATGATCCCGCATGTCACTATAACTAGATTCTCTTTCAGTTGCATGAGTCTGAGTTGACGGGTCGTATACATAATATATTCTACAATTGTAATTATATTTTACATGACGATGATATTGGTTTTACAGTGTACAAGATATGCAATCCTTATGTGTGTACTGTGTAGTTTAGACTAGATAAACCTACTGCTTCCACAAGTTGAATGTGTAAACATTGTGTGAGTGTGTGTAGTGTTGCAGGCTTGCTGCGGGCGCCTGCGGGCCAGTCCTCCGCCCCCCCTCACTATTGTTCTGCCATGTCTGTCTGTTTGATTGCAGAAGCCGCGGGACGCGCCCCGAGCCGACATAACGACTTCTTCATTGTAGATGATAATATTTTAACATAAGCCACCACTGATAATGCCCTAGCGACTCCGAAGCTTGCCCTCGATGCCGCGGGCCGGTCCATCCGTTTTAGATTCAGCGTCTGTACACTCGACGACATAGCAGTATTAACCCGGCAAATTTGAAACTAAGCTTCCGTGTTTTTTTTAAACCTTTTAAATGCTCTAATCATGTCGAACAAAAGCACTAGTTTCTCATTTACCGGACGGTGCACTAATCGGAAACCTTCACTCGATATTTAAACGCCTCTATGATAAAACGTTTAGCTGTAGAATTTACTGACTCATATTTACATGTTTGAAATGTTTCTAATGATTTTATTGGCCGTGTGGTTTATTGTATTGTGTCGCTTGTCTTATGTCACTGGAACAAACTTTATTCTATTGTTAATCATAGTTGTGCTGTGCCAATATTGATGATTGACATGTCAGTCTGTCCAGGTTAAGTGTAGAAGGCCACACTGCCTAAATCCGATGTAAGAGAGAGTAAGAGCCGCGGAGCCGAAGCTAGAGAGAGATAGACACCGCCCGCTACAGGAGTCGAGGTAAATGTCATTGTATTGAGTGAATTTTACAATATTGCACTTGAATTTTGTGTCTGACATTTTGCGTATAGGTACACGCAGTGGAGTGCCAAGTGTCAGCTTACAATTCTAAAGTAATTAATCTTCCAATTCGTAGTGTAGTGAAATGTCGAAATTCGTAATCTCCAATCAAATGCGCGGACGAGAATTCAATCTGACACTTTGCTTATTAAACGTTAGATTTAAGTAAAAATGTTCGATACCACTTTAGGTCCTCTCTTGATAGCTGTAATGGTCGTTTCAGTACGGTTTAGAAATTGTACTTTTAAAATTAGCTTTCATAATTTTGGTGTTAGTGTAACTTGCGAATCGAAAAGGTAATGTGTGAGTAAATACATTCCTTGAGAAAAATTTGAAAAATTGTTCATATACTTACTTACGCGGGGGCTACCTGTTCGCTTCACCGGGTCTCGTACCCGAGTCATTGTATTAATTTTTAAGATATAAAGTGTATGTTCATTGAATACCGTGTTCATTTTATTTATGACTAATTCATTTCTCTCCACAGAAACCCTCGGTAAGTCTCCCTTTTAACAAGATATCGGTATCACGGCATCTGAATTTAAAATCTTCATTAATAACTACAACATTAAAGACGTTAATGAAAAGTGCGAATTTATTAACAGAATGACTATTAATGTTATCTAAGATAGTGTATTGTGGTATTTACATAATTTAATATCGGTGTCGTGATGCTGCTTTCTTGCTACTTATGATGATTAGCTGGCTACGTCTATTTATCTGATATAGAAAGTGCTCGATCGTTCACCTTTTACTGACTTTAGTTTCTTCATGTCCCTTGGATAAGGGATAATATTTATAGTTCTGCATAAATATTAACACTTACGTAAAATAATAATGCGTTCATAATCTGTATCAGATATATGGACAAGCTTGTACATTTTGACTGCAAAATATATGATCACTTTTCAATGATTTATGAACAAATTACATAAAATGCATTTACTGGTTTAAAGTGACAACACAGTAATCCTTAGACTGTGTTTCAATCAAATTGTAGGGTGTACACATGCCCTTATTTTCAGGTCGACATTTTTATCATACTTTAGGAACGACATAATGTTTGGTCTTGTCTTAAGACTTATCTTTTTCTTGCCTTATTATTTATAATCTAGAATTTCTTATCATTAACATTCTTATTACTTATATGTTTCTGCTGTGATTTAAATAATCTAGATTTAAAACTATAATTATGATTTCTGCAACGTCTACTGCATAACTTTATTGTTTGTCATAAATGTGTTATTTATACCATTTTCAAAGGTCCATTTCATAACATGTTGTAGTATCATATTGGCCCTCGTCTTCACTCATCATATTTCCCCCTGATTTTACACCATTTTTACATTGTGTTGGTTGTATCTGTGACATTTTGATGTTTGTATGCATTGTATTTTATAATACTTTTATTCACTGTGTGATTTTATCACTTCTTCAATGTCGATCTGTTAAAGGTGGGGTATGCCTACTCAATTTGAACGATCATATGGGAAAATAATATTAAAACCACCATCGGACATGAGATTTTACTATGGTGAGAAAGCAGAGACCCAAAGGATACAGACAAGAGGTAGTATGATGTTTGGTAAGTGCTGACTGTTAAATATTTTAATAACAACTCGTCATTCGATAGTCTTAACATAGATAAGCTGAAAACTGTTATCGGAAAATTATGGACATAAGAAAAAAAGGAGCTAAATCTGTTTTTTTGGATTATGTTTTTTTATGGAGACTTAATGGGTTTTTTACGGTTACGTAGTTAGGTTTCTGCAGCCGCGATTATCCCCTGTTATTCAAGAAATATTAAATGTGTCTATTGATTAGCCTATTTATTACAATTTAAATTCAAACCTCATGCGACTAGTATTTACTAGTATTCGTGTGTAATATGAAGATGACGTCATTTTAGATGATATAAAAACTTGATCGCTTTTTGTTTGAATACCATAAATGTTTGAAACAAATGACTGCTTTTCTACAAACTTGTATAAAATTCAAGTTCTTTTACAATGCAAAAAAATATGACCTGTAGTGCTAATTCAAACACATCCAGACCCGTTAAATTAAGTTTTAAGTACCTATATTTACTTATTGTAAATTTTAAACATTCTTTAAATATAATGATATATTGGTAATATTCAATCCAGATTTGTTTGGAATAGCCATCTAATTATGATTTTGGTGATAAGTGACTTCCTTATTTAGATAGACATCAAGTTTAACTGCAATTAAGAATATTTTTTATGATTTTATTTGTATTTATCTCTGCCCTGAACATGACTACAATTACAATTTTGGACAGTGTTTTGACTATGTTCACAGTGTCTCGTACTATTCATCCGTAATAAAGCCATCATCTCAGCACTTACGTATGTTTTATTTCTCCACAATTTAACTTAATCTTAGTAAGTAGGTAAAGAGAGCATAACAATTCGGTATTCAAACTAAATAGCTGCATAGGTTGAGACATTTTTGCAATGTAATTATTTATAGATTTGAGATGAAGAATTTGGGATGAATTGATCAGCAGGCTTAATACAGGGTGTGCCTAGTCAACGTCATGCAGGTAGGTGATTCAAATCGTCATTCTAAACAACTTTCTAAAGAATCACCTCATGCAGGCATGACGTTGAGTTACGGGACACCCTGTATATGTTTCTTTAAATTAGGCAAATATAAATTTATGTACAGTTCCCCAAAATTGATAATGCACATAGAAATCTTCGCCATTGTTCGGCAACGGTCGTATTCCCGAGCGTTAGAAAACTATTATGTATTTAGAGTGGTTAAGTGCATTTTCTTCATGAAATTTTAGTAGAATTATGTAATTGGTGCTAAAAGAGATAATTGATTTATCAGTTTTTGTCGAGCCTCAGCCGACGCCTCAGGGAGCGAGGCCAAGACCGACGCTCGGGATCGTATCGGCTCAAAGAATCTCCCTAGCCATACAGCGAGGCAATGCAGCCAGCATTATGGGAACCTTTGAGCCAGGTACGATAAGAGGAGGTCTTTTTGATTAGGTGAAGTATTTTGTTATTTTGCATGTTTATTTGTAAATTAATTTTATGTTGTAATTCTTTAAGTGACATTGTTTTTCTATTTTATTTTAATTCATCGTGTAATCATTGTATTTTGAGCCTAGTAAATCTAATAGCGTATACATTTTAAAATCGATAAAAAAAATGTTGGCTAGGGATGTGCTCGTGAGCGATACAATCAAATCTGTTCAAGAAGACTTTGCATGTATAAAAAAAGTAAAACATTAATTTATCAGTAACGAAATTTGATTCGATAAGTAATTCATAATATTCCATAATATTAAAATTTACTTCGAAAATGTTACAGTAGGTACTTTTCAAGTGTCTTACTGAAGCTGATGTAAAGATGGATGAAAGAAGGTTTCAATAACACAAGGTTTATATTATAAGGAGAAATGGATTTCAAACACAGGTTTATATTAAAATTTTTAAATCTCAGTTCAAAAGTATTTACAGCACTGATTATTTCACATCAATAAACATGTTTACATTAAAATCTCAGTTCAAAAGTATTTACAGCGCTGATCATTCACAATAATATTACAATTACAAACTTGGTCTTTTGGGTGTGGCTTTATTGGCAAAGTGAAGTCTATCAATGTGACGTATATTTTATTCTTAAATGTACCTCATAATATGACATCGTCAAAAATAATTAAAGTTGAAATTAAATTCACATTTGAAAAAAATAACAAGAACGATGTGTAATTGCAGCTCTTTATAATTCCACAAAAGTAATATTGATCTTGACCTTGAGACCCTTGACTGATCGGTGACAGCCACCGACCGCCCAAATTGTTTTCGATTATGTGTCACATGATATTGACTACTATTTCTTTCGAACAAGGATCAAAATGCAAGTGCTTTGTTTAATTCAATGATTCGGGTGTTTCCGGGAATCCGACAGTTTGCGAAGATTTGCATGCGCATTATTAATATGGGAGAACTGTACGACTTACGTAATACTTACTTGCTGTACCTACATTGAACTTTTTTGGTGTTCCGGCAAACAGTAGAATTATTGGACATAGAAATATTGGTATAGGCAGTAAGACAGGTCCCAAAAATATGAAGTTATACTCTTGTAACACTCCTAACAGAATTAGGTATTAACATTCGTCTGGAATGCTGATAATCCATTAAATAAATTCTTCTAAAATCTCCCGGAAACACTTAGGGTAGATGATTAATATCTCTGCGGCGAATGTTCCTGTGAGGTTTCCGATCTAAGAGAGGCAGTGGAGGCGCTGGAGGACCGGATCATGCGAGATATTCGCGACAGAGGCGCCGTGGCCCACGGCTCTAGCGGGCTCCCGGTCTCTTGCACTGGAGACACTCTGCAGGGTAAAGTTATAGTTCTCATTATTCATCACATCACATACACATCTAACAAACAGATAACGCCCGACTTAGGGCCAGTTTTTTGATCCCTAGTTAACTCAACCATTGGTCAGAAATGGCTACCATTAGTTAAAATCCAACAAAATTCGTATGCAGCTGTCATGTTTGACAAGTGACTTGACTAATGGTTAAAGTTGACCACGGATCAAAAAACTCGACCTTAGGGGTTAATTCTCCCGCACTGGCAACACTGAATTATTCACCGGAAGCATAGACTAATTATTAGTCTATGACCGGAAGCATAGACTATCAATGCCGGAAGCGTTCAATACAAGCCGGAAGTCTAGGTTTTGCTCCTTAGAATACTGACCTATTTCGTCTGTTTCTTGCTGTTTTTGGTCGCGGTTTCCGCCGCTCTGGCTTGCTCGTTTGGGATGGGGCTGCACTTTCTACTTCCGCTCCACTTCCTGAACCTATAAAGTTGCAAGATAACGTTATTAGGTACTCTTAAAATTCTGCGTAAATACAGCGTATGTACAGCTGCCTCTTATGGTGCGTACAGACCGGCCAAACGAACGGGATTCGTTGACCTTCGTTTCTGCAATCTGCCCTGTGTTATGTATGATAGGTAAATATCCATCGTTCGGCCGGTCTGTACGCACCATTATGGCGTTATTGGTACATAGTTAGGGTAACTAACTTACCGACAACATACACGGAGTGTTCAATAGGCACTTGCCCCGTGGCGTGCTGTATGCAGAGCGGGCGGGCAGCGCGCATGCGCGAGAGGTCTTCTGGGCATACGTTCAATGTTCTGGAAGACATTTAGGTAGGGTATTAGTAAGGGGTTGAGGTAGACTTTGAGATAGTCGTATTTTTTTTCTATAGGTAATACGTAGGTAATGGTTATAATGGTCTTACGAGTTATTTCCCGAGCTGGGCTGGTCATCCCAGGGAGCATCGCTCTCTACTGCACTGCTCTCTGACGCCACCAAATACATGGACCTGCAAAAACGTACTTATTGAGACTTCCAGTGAATGCTACCTTCGCAAAACTTATTGTCTGCCAGTAGGGCAAGCGGTATATAGGTTACATGAAAGTTGTCATAGCGCAGAAATCGTATAGGTACCTGGCTGGTACGTAAAGGTGCGGCGGCGGCGGAGGCGCGCGACGGGATGCTGACCGCGCCCTTCGCGCCCTGGAGGCCCTGCCTAGGAGCACCGTGTCTGGAACATGGATTACTTTGATATAAAAAGTCTTACGACATATATGTACGTCTGCACTGAATGCTATAGATATTCAATCGTTTATTGCATCCAAAAGTTTTACGGTTTTTCAATAAATGCTACAATTTCCTTCCTTCAAACGCTAAACTGCAGCGCCTGTATGTCATCATCTTCCTAGGAGTGCAACAACACTGCTTTCACCTTCTTCGGCTTCCATCACCCAGCCACTTCCGGCTACTACCTGTTCGAAGTTCAGGGAAGACTCTCTTCCATTATCATACCTGATATAGGGTCGCTGTCACTGTGGTCCTGTCGGTCTCGGCGCCAGCTGTCGGGCGCGGGCGCGTCGGCCGCCACCCCGAACAGCCCCGACATGGCGCCGGCCACCACCTTGCGAGCTGACTTGGCCGCCAGCTGTTGAAGAATATAGGGGGAATTAATAAAAGGTAGGCGGGTTGAAAGGGCGTGAAAAGTAGGCACAACTCCTACCAAATGGCAGTTACCTAGTCGCGAATTCTTATCTTGTATTGGAATGAGTAACTATCTCGAAATCGAGAGCTCCCTCTAGGGATAGATGCATATAGTACCTACTTATAGGTGCAGTGTTTAGTATAATAACTAGTCCTATTTTATAGCTGTTAGTAAATAAGGTTGCGAGAAGGAACTTACGTTAATATTTATATCAATCTCCGGAACGTTCTTCAGATTCGCAGCCTTTTCAGCGAGATCTTTTAGCTGAGATTCCTTAGGGTCCTTGGACTCCGCTAGGATCACCAACTCAAGCAGATAGTCTCTGAAGACTTCTGTACTAACTGAAAATATCGACCAGAAATCATTTTAAAAGTATAAAATTATGGTAAGTAATTTGGTGGAGGCAGCCATAAGTACTGGGCATTCCTTAGGCACCTACCTTGTGGTATAGGAGGTCCTGGCAGTTGCAGTCCTGGGAATATTCCCACAGGTTGTCCAAAACCAGGCTGCGCTCCTGGAATCATCACTCCTTGCCCAAACCCTGGGGCCATCACTTGACCTGCTCCTAGGACTTGCCCTTGGGCTAATTGATTTTGGGCTGCTGACATCATCAGTGGTCCTTGACCAATCCCTCCTGGACCTAATATCTGGCCTTGAGGTAGTGGAGAAGGCATACCCATTAGAGGCCCTTGCCCTGGAGCCATTGATCCGGGTGGCATAACCTGCAAAGTCCCACCAGGTGCGGTTATCTGTCCTTGAATGTTCAATCCAGATGCGACCACCTGTCCAGCTGCAAGTGCCGACTGTCTCTGAGTTATACCGGGTGCTTGTGATCCCTGAATAAGCCCTGCAGTAACGGGCTGCCTGATCGGTACCATCTGCCCAGATACTGCCATTTGTCCTTGTGGCAACCCTGGCACCCCTGTTTGGCCCGACGTGAGGCCGGTGGCCGCCATTTGGCCGAGAACTTGACCGGGGGCGGTCATCTGGCTCGGGACCACCCCTGGAGTCACACCGCCTAGCGGAACCCTGGCTGGCTGTGAGGCTATACCGAGGACTTGCCCAGGGGCCGTTGGTGTTCTGGTTTTCCCGTTGACTAAAAGGTCAGGGGTTGGCAGTTTTTGCATGGGGTCAGTGCCTGAAAAACGGAAACATAATGAAAGGATCGTTATAGAATTTACTAGGCCCTCTTGTAAAGGAAAGTGGCTCTAGTTAGGTACCTCCCAGATTGAGCTGATGCGTGGCAGTCATGACGCCGAGCGAGGAGGAGAGCGCGGAGCCCACCCCCGGCACCGTGTCGCCAGTCTGACTGCCGATCACACAATCGGGCGGCGGGATTTTCCTGTTGAGCATATTTTATTTAATAGGTAATTAGTTAGTTAGGTTATCCAATGTCATTGTTTTTTTTTTCGCGAGCCCTAATCAATCTGGTCTTTGAAAAACCGCAAGAAAACTGACTGACTGAAAGACTGTTGATGTTGACTGACATTGATAAGTACTTAGGTACTTCATTCTTCCTGTTCTCCTAGCTTGTTGATGCTACATTAAATCTTATTAGCGTGCCTATTGCCCCTACCTACAGCAATTGGTAGTATAGCAATAGTGGAGCTACTCACGGTAGTGGGTTCTTGGTGGGGCTGGAGATGGACACGCGGCCCCACATGAGGCGGCGCAGATCCTCGCCCGAGATGCCGCGCTTGCGCAGCTCCGATATCGTCACTTTACCCACGCGCTGGAACAGACATGCAGTAAACAGTATTAGTTAGCAGAATATATCGTTGACGTCTGACGACCGTTGGGGCGATTCCCGAACGAAGCAAACACAGATATTTAAGGCCGGTACCGGACAGGCAGGCGGCTTGCTTAGCGCCTAGACGTAAGCGTGCCATCTAGTGAGTAGCTTAGTAAAACAAACGTTATAACATATTTAGGACCGTCTTCACTGATTCACGCTAAGCGACCATATAGTTAGCAAGGCGCGCTAATAAAACCCATGCCACACATAAATTTACTTTTATACAAAAATTATCCATTGCAGTGTCTTATACGAGGAATATAGTTAAAAGATCACTTCATAAGTGGCTTTTAAATAAAACATATGATGAGCAGTGGCGGCTGCACCTCAAGTGCGCCCGTGCAACGCACTACCATTTAAAAACCTTCTAAATATGTACCTTCCTTCTTCCTATACCATACTAGGTACGTCTAAAAAAACTTCACAAAAAATACCAATATAACAACCGTAATACCTACCCTAAACAGAAATTACATAAATCTGATTATCGTTACGAGTTAAAATAAACCGAGCCGGCCTATTTTGATTTCTACTGCGAAAGAATTAGATCTTATTTTTGCTTGAACAAAAACGGCCTCGTGCGCTCGGATTGTCGCACGGAGCGAGCTCCTACATTAGTATGAAACAGGATGGAAATTGCCCGGCGCGTGAGACGGAAGATGCTCAGTACAAACTGTATGCAGTTCTAGGATAAATTCGTGCGCCGCACGCGACCGGACATTGCCGAAAGAATACGAATGACGCCACGGGAATCGGGAGGCGCGGGCGGCGGCCTTGACCGGTGCAGTGGCGGTGACCTACGAACGATACACTACAGTTGTCATGTCATTCGCGCGCGAATACGTAATTAATTTATTTGTTACTCTAATTACTTATTAACTAAGAAAGTAGTAAAGATTTCGTGAGTGTGTATGTGTGTGTGAGTGAAAATAAGTGCAAAATACAATATTGACTTCATAAAAGGCAATATTTAGGACATTTCAAAATAGACTGGACATTAACCCCCTTATTCATAGAAAAGTTACAATACGTTTTAACTAATAAACTGTTTTGTCCCTCTCTGTCAAAGAACAAATTGTACTTGGTCGGAGAGGGACAAAACAGTTTATTTGTTAAAACGTTCTGTAACTTCTCTATGAATAAGGGGGTAAATCTGCTGGGCCGCCTCGGCCTTTTCTCATCTTAAAACAGGAGTGCAAAACAGAAAATAAAACTTATAAGTACTTATACCTGAATTTTCAAAAGTGAAATGTGCAATAAAAAGAAATTGTTATGTGGATGTGAGAGAATAAATGCTTTATTTTGCTTTCCGTGTGTTGTTTTCGTTTCGGCAAAGAAGCAATTTCGCGTCAAAAAAAGAATAAGGTATAATATACTTATATTTTTTTTCACTTCTAATTGTAATAATCTATTTTTCATGCAAAATTTACTAAACCCATAAAGTGCACCACCGGGTATCTGAGGCACCAGCCGCCACTGATGATGAGACTGAGGACTTGTTGGTTGTTGTTACATAATACATAAACATAAACTCAAATAGTAGAATCGTATATTAATATCTGCTTTGATAAAGTAATAATATTATTAATCTTTGTTCTTTTTCTTCAAATTAATTTTTACCATTATGTCGTTATGATATTCATGAGGCTTTTATAAATTTCAAAACTTATCATCTAATATAATCAAGTGATACTAGCTCACATAATATAGGTATTTATTGTCAACACTTCATGTAACCTGACTGGACTAAAAACATATTTCCTCCTATAGTACAGGCTAGACCTAGTTTAGGTGGAATAAAAATTGTATCCAACATATTCTAATCTACACGTACCTACTTTACTTAAGTCTTAAATTGTGTACCTATCAGCGTTTCATAAAAAATTGTAGTAAGTACCTGCCTATAGATTTCTAATTGTTTTAAATTATGTTAATAACGCAGTAAATGTAAACTAACATAATTATGTGTAATATGTGTTGCATGTGTTTTTTTAAATAAATAAATTTTGAAATTTGAAATTTTGAAATACGCTCAGAAAATAACATCCACAAAGTCAATACCTAAATTAAACTAATAATTCTCATTATCACCTTCCAATTAGTAAGTGCGCCCTTCCTCTGCTTAGCCCTGGTCTTGGCCTTGGACTTGATGACCATGACGGCTCGCTGCTCGTAGCGGGGGTCGTCGGAGGGGCCCAGCCCTATGGAGTACTCCTGTAGGTACCTGTGAGCGTCCTCTTGCGCCACTGAACGCTCCAGGGACACCACTATCTTCGCCCACTGGGGAACAAAGATGTGAGTGTTGTAGTTAATTAGGACTTATAAGTACTATTAAGTTGTCTTCCTTACACTATCATTATGTAGGGTGTGTTATTTAAGTAGTTAAGTATTTTAGATTAGGGAAGGTCACTATAAATATCATAAATTTCCACCTATGTTGTGGTTAGTGACCTATGGCACCCCAGATGTGCAGGGAGTATTTTCACTAACTTCTGCACTCTTCCTATTAGTTACTGCTGTATTTACTTTTTAATATCCAGCTCGCTTTCAACGCTTCGGCGGCACGTTTGGACAGAACGCCCATAGGAGCGCCTTCCATTTTGTGGCCACTATTCAAAGGCAAAATATTGCCAGGCACTCTGACCATGACACTATACTTATATGAGGATACGACTGTACCTACCTATCATGACTTCAGGAACGTGGAATTTCAGATGCCTTCACAACTGAAACAACCCACCACCTCACCTGTTTGACCCACTCCTTCTCCGACTGCTCGATGACGTGCGCGTACGTGTTGCCCATCATGGCGATCAGCATGTTGAGCAGCAGGATGGGCACGAACACCATGAACACGGCGAACACCGTCTTGGACAGGTTCGGGTACGTCGTCAGCCCGAGGTCCGTGTACTGGGAGGGGGATTGTGGAAATTTTAAAAAAATCATTCCGTCAAAATTTTTCTGCATTTTTAGTTTTTTATCACTTTGGCTTGATGAGGATTAGTTACGATTACGGGCTGATGATTAAGGTAGGTAGAATGAAGAGTTAGTAGAGACGGAAAAGGTCACATAAACTCAAAATTTTACGTAACTAAGTAGGTAGGGTAGTTAAGTCCCTAAGAAGTTAAGATATTTGAAATTGTACTTGACTCCAAGCAAATTACATTCAGTGGGAACTATTTGTGGCTGGCACGGCTCAACTCACACGGCTCACACCTACCTACCTGACTCATACCGCCGCGCCGAGATGTAGGTAGTTAAGTACTTACGACAATTTGTTTAAGGGTTCCGCTCATCTGGCATAATCTTTATTGACCAAAACTCATTTCGCATAACTCGTATGGTCTAAACTTTTTTGGCCGAACCATCACTTTGCCAAGACTTATGTGGCATAAGGCTCGTTTCGTCTAAAACTCATTAGGCACAATCTTAAAACACCTAAGTTTCGTTTGCTCAAATTTATGTTCGTCTATACCTATGTATAATCTTGTTTCTCCTATTGTTATCTTAATAAATAATATATTAAGTATGTAGTAAATGTACAAATTGTGGTATTTTTCTCCTATATCCCGAAAATCACCATATTGTATGATCAAAAAATCGAAAGTTAACGACCAATATAATTATTACAAACCCCATGAGATCGAAACCTAAAAATAGGTGCGACGACGAGCAAAGCGAGGAGGAGCGTGTTAGGTGCACATGTTCATCAAAACCAAAGCGGAGCGCAGCGAAGCGGAGCGGAGCGTTTTCCAAACAGCGGAAACAATACATGGCACCAGTTTGCGCTATGTAGGGAGACGCTCCGTCAAAGTTAAAGCCAAACGAATATTATTACTTTGTATAAACCTATGCCATAGCATTATTAGGCTATTCAAGTTTTGGCCATACCATTATTAGGCTAAACAATGTTATGCGAAATAACTTTTTACTAAACGAGATTTATGCCATAGGATTTTCGGCGTAACGAGACTTTGACCAAACGTTACTATGCAATACGAGATTAGGCAAAAAAATCTTATGCCAAAAAAGGTAGAACCTTTGTTTAAACATCACACATGACATAGTGTACAAACATAGTTAGGTACTCCCACCTCCCACATAACAAGACTCTCACACACAAAACCTGAACAAAAATACGCAACAGTAAGAAGTTGTAAGAACCGATAGCACCTCTTCGGACAGACAGATAACAAGAACTTACCACTAGCACCGACGTCTAAAAATTCAAAATTAGAAATTTTTAAAAATAAAACAAAAGAAAATAAAATATAGGTAAGTACCTAGGTATAATTAGTAAGTAGTTAACTAGTTACTAGTAGATAATTTAATTAGGTGTAGAAATGCACTTACACTGTAATCTCCCAAAGTTATTTGAAACAATGCCATCCAAGTGCTGGGGTAACTGGAGAATAGGGTTCCTTGCACGTTTGGAAAACCTAAAACAACATTTTGCATCATAAAATATTTGTTGGAAGACAACTGACAACCTAAGATGGAAGAGAATAACTAGTTAAGTTCTAAGATTATAATTATGACCAGTATTAGTTAAGTACTTAGGTATTTACCTACTACTTAAAAAGTACATAGATACTTAGGTACTTAAACTAAATATATACCTACATTCATTACCTACGCTTTGAAGTGACCAAACAAACCTTTGTAAAGAAAGAAGAAAGACTGCGAGAACCCAAACAGAATGATGCAGTAGATGATGCCAAATGTGAACATGTCTCCGGTGATCATACTGTAGATCATAGTTACGAACGGTCCCGTCAATTTAACAGCTCTGAAAATTTCATTCATCATTAGATTCCTGCCTATTGAAAACGAAGCAAGTTACTTAATTCAAGAATCCTAGGTGTATTTACAAAACTCACCCAGCAAAAAACATGAGCAAAAACCAGGATCCGGGCAGAACGAAAATCAAAATGGCTTCTTCTAGATTGGTCTGGAGGCTCAACCGCGCTGGGATGCAGGCCAGGAGCAGCAGGTTCGAAGCCAGGAAGATGAACTTTGCCGGCTCATGGATCTGACAAAACGAAACCATGGTTAAAGCACCTACCATGCAGCGCCTGTGGAAGGTTAACTTAGTGCGTACGTAATGAGGCAAAGAAAACTGACCCCAGAGTGACATATAGGTATTATGCTTATTGCATACTGTAGTAAACTACCTCTACCTAATGTAGTTAGCTAAGTAGTTAAGTATAAATAAAGTTTTTCAGACACTTACAAGCTGCTTAAAATACGCCACAAGCCCTTGATTCTTCAACTCATCCCCTTGCTGTAGTATGATGTAGCACAGAGTGCTGACAATAGTGCCAAGCTCGCAAGACAATCGCACCCCACTTCTGACGTCATCTACTTCTAAACCCCAGTTGGGGTGAGTGTCAGCCTCGATGCTACTGTGGCGAAGATACACGGAAATGGACAAGAGGAACAGATGCAGCATCAGGATCATTAGCCGTTTCAGGAACTTGTTCTGGAATTAGACAGGTGTAATAGTATGGCCGTAGGTAGTGTTAAACAGTAATAATAATTCGTTAGAGAATTTTATTAGCTCTTACTTACTCTGGCAAAAGTTTTCCATTTCTCTTCTAGCAATCGCTGGATTATACCCCCGTCTAACATGTTCAAATGCTCCTGCTTAGTCCCGTTGAGAATTATAAACAATGCTGAGTTCCAGTCTGAAAAAAAATGTAAGTAGAGGAAAGTAGGGAAGTAGTTACCCATTTGGAAAAGTTATAATATAAAGGCCACTTATTGTTTCCTACATTTAAAATATTCTTACTGGTCCTTCCATCAGGCAGTAGTGTGTCCAAAGCATTCAAAGGATAAGCTGAGCAGGTGATGTTGGAGTATCTCCAGAACTCTTTAGCAGACAGCTCCAACATTTCTCTGAAGACCGAAGCCCGACCCAGCTGGCAGGCCAGGGTTAGCGGTGTGAAGCCAGCCTTGTTCATGCGACCATTACTCGCTGGCATTTTGGGATGGCGAAGAGCATAACCGAACATATCCTAGAAGAATTAATAAGTATAAGTACTTAAATCTGAGGTCTATGTGATAGCTATCTACTTATGGCTTTCTCTACCCCATCAATTTGTAAGAATGTAAAGTAACATACCAGTTTGTCGCAAACGACCACCATATGCAAAATCATGTTTCCAAAAGAGTCCTGGGAATCCGGGTCTGCCGTGGAGTCGAGGAGGAGGTTGTATACCGCCTCGTTCGCACAGCACGCTGCCCAGGCCAAGGGGTACTCTCCTAGATATGCCAGACCTTCGTAGTTGGTGCTCCTGGCCGGTGGGTTGCACTGCTGGTCTCGGGGAAGGAAGAAACTACCTGGAAAAAGTTTATTTTCCATTCAGAAGTGTGATGAATGTGTTCCTCAAACAGCAAAGGTAAATGTTATGCTAACACTAGCATAACATTTACCTTCACTCACCTATAGCTCGTTGGTTGACATCAGCCCCACATTCAACCAAGTCCTGGACTAGTTCATTGTTGCTGTAAGCTATTGCTAGATGCAGAGAACTTGCGCCTATAAAAAACAATAGAATAGAGAAAATTTGAGGAATCTTGCCTATAGAATAGGTACCTAGCTATGTTTCAGATCCATAACTTACCTAGATACTCTTCTCCTTCCACAACATCCAATGACAATTTCGGGTAGCATTTCACTAATGTTCTGGCCAATCTGGTGTGTATCTGGGGACGTAAAAGTGCACTGTTGAATACTTCAGCTGCTACGATAGCTCATGGATCATGGATCCCTTTCATTTGGTTGTTAAAGATTGGTCATAGGCCATATCTCATGGCCCATTACAATAGGAGCTTCTTGGGAACCAGTGGACAGTTTTGACTGATAATTGGGCATAATTTGATTTACCTTAGTGTCACAGATGATGAGGACGTGTAACAGGGACTCTCCCAGAGCCCCTCGGTAGCACATCTGCCAGCATGCCATGTGGTCCTCCCACTTCGCCAGAGGATCGTACGGAGACAGCGACGCCTCTATTGGAAGCACCACCTATGGGGAAGAAAAGTTGTGTTTACAGTTTTACACATTGTATCATTACAGAAGAAAAAATGGGCAAACCATTTAGTTTCCTCAGCCCTATTATAAGGGAGGTTTCGCAGTACTATATGCGGAGCGGTGCCTTTGTCAAATGGTGGTAGAAAAATAAATACTTATTATAAATAACTATCAATAAATAGATAATTTTAAGATTGTAAAATTTTACGTCGAATAAACAATATTTCAATTTCATTTTTGTTCACTCTTTATCAACCACCCTTGCAGAAATACTTTGCCAGCTTTGGGAAGTGCTCTTCGGACACACATTATTTATACCACCCAGATTCTTTATTCCCTCGCGAAGTAAAAGGCCAGCAGACCTAGCACTTCAACTGGAGTAACCCTCTATACTGACGAAAAACGAACGAACGAGAGCTTTCGTGGCTCAACTATGCAAGCTAAGCTACTAAACGAACTTAGTTTAGCCGGCGGTAGACGTTCGGCTATAAAGTGACCCCACTGTTACATGTCCATATTGCCCATTACCTGCTCCTGGTCCCTAAACTTCCAGCGCAGATACTCGGCGCGGTTGATGACGCGGCCGCGCCCCCCCGCGTACATGTAGGCCGCGAACTGCTCCCGGATCAGCTTCTCCGCCGCCACCATGCCGCCCTTCGCGTACGCCTCCAGTAGGAGACCTCCTGGGGACCAGCAAGGATGTTTGGAGTATGTGAGTACAGTTAAGGTCGGCGAAACCTGACTACCTACTTACTGACCCAGTTAGCACACTGAGAGCGGTCAGGTTTCTTTGCCCCAGATTGTGCCCCAGGTGTCTTTGTCCAGATGACTGTATTTAGTTAACTCTACTAGTGATGATTGCACGGTAAAAGTTATGTTGCTTGAATAGATAGGTTAGGTATCTAACAGATTAATGTATGGAGATATTTTTTCATCCAACTAAATCACAAACTTTGTTCGTCTGACTCTGACCCCCCTTTTGGATAAGTATAATATCTAAAGACTTCCACTGTATCCTGCATCGCTTGCCTAATAGGCACTAATGCATGGTAACTACGATTAGTAACCCAAATTTACCTTTCTTATAATCAGCAAGTTTGTAGAGCACGGTATTGTCCTCACTAGAGGCCTGAGAGATGACCCGGTCGAGCACCGAACCTGCAGCCTGCACGCCATTGGACGACAGTAACTTACGGCAAGACGCGCCCATCACTGAAAAAAACACATTACAAATTTTCAACCTCTTTTTGAATCATAGTAAAAAATATGTAAGTACTTACTTTAATTAGGTTAGGTAGCCAGCTAGCCAGTAGATCGTCAAATTCTTGACTCACCTGTGCTGAAAACTGATCAGTGATCGTGATCACATAGCTGTTTTATATCGTCATTCTTCATCATCATATTGGTACTAATTGGTAGAGTTCCCACTTTAGTACATATTGCTATTACTTACTTAGTTACCTACTTAATAATGATCTTAGAAATCTAATAAGTACTTAAGTAGGTATCTTTAATGAACACACAGTGCACACTTTTACACAAACTAACACGGTAACTGTTTAGTTAATTGTATTGAAATATTGAAATTAAATCTTGTACTTTTATCTCTAAAGTGCGAAATTAAACCTGGTTGTAGCGTTATATGTAATAATAACAATAACAAAAGAATAAAATTACGACTCTAACGAAGTAAGTACCTACGCGCGAATAAACAAAATCAGTTCAGTTGCCATGACAACGGTAACGTTTCCTACTATTATTTTACTCGAATAGAGTAGTAGGTATTTATAACCTACCTACAGTATGTACCTAGTAACTGCCTAATAACATGCATTTACTTTAAAAGTGATACTGAACTTTGGTGATCATGTAAGTAACTATACATAAATAACACCTAGATGTTATTAACGTAAGTACATACATAGGTAGTTAGTTCGTTACTTAGTGCTTGCTTATACATCCATCACACGAAGGCTGTCCGCGTGTCCGCCTACACCATCTGTTTGACATCTGCTATACATGCTCCAGAGCGTGAGCGTTATTTTACTTAGGCCTTGGTCTCCTATTTACGCCGTAGGTCGCGTCCAGCGTCACGCCGTAGGCCGCGTCACGATGCTCACTATAGAAATGTACTGATGCGGTCTCCCTCACACGCCGACGTTTGGCGCGTAGATGTATGAGCATCGCGACGCGGCCTACGGCGGTGACACTTGACGCGACCAACGGAGTAAATAGGAGACCCGGGCCTTATGCAGCTTCTTTACTGTACAAAGTGTGCGCTGTGCCTAACTTTGAAACTGAAAAACATGTGGTTTTCACAACTAGGTCGCCGGTCGGGGGGTCGGCCTTTTTAGCTTCATTCATCTAGAATTCTAGATAATACATAGATACAGTAATACCGACTTACCGACATACCATACCATAATATCGATATCGCTATCGATTGATCTTGTTATGCATAAGTGAAAACTAGCATCGTAGCTTTCGTAGCACCTAGATCTAAGTACTTACCTAATATTTATTACAGTTTCTAACAAAGAATGTCTTGGTTTTATATCAAACGATTATGAAGGTAGATTGTATTTTTCGGAGAATGACGTGTACATACATTCTATTCCCCCGCCCGCCCCACTCCCCTGTATTTCAATACGTGACTATAGCGTCGCACGTCTGAGGGGTAAGTATTTCAGATCATAGGAATTAAATACCTTCGATGCCATAGTCATGCGGCGACCTAACTTAATAATGCTTTTTCTTTAACGGGACAATCAAATGACCCAATACCTAAACATACGGCAAATTAAAGCCAACAGCTGATCAAGGTCGTTACGCCCGCGCCCGGCGCTCTGCGGAGGCGGGGCGGGGCGCGGGGGGCGGCGCGCGCCGCCGCCGGGTCGCTAACCTCACCGCACGCATGCGCGAACGAGACAACCGCCCGCCGCCCGCCCGATAGAAAAGCAAGCGCGAAATCGTGCCCCCTTCGCTTCTTTCCGCGCTTGTCGCCTCGCCCCCCGCACTTCACCTCCCGCCCCGCTGCCGCGCGCCACCCCCCGCACCGCGCTCCGCCTCCCCCTGCCCGCACCGCACCCCGCGCCCGCCTGTCAGTGTCATGCCAGTGAACGTTTTCGTTTGTTGTTGTTGTGAGTGTAAATTGTAAAATGATGTGGACAAAATGAAACGCTCATTTCAAGACGAGTTTTTGAAAGCTGTTGCGGCAAAGAACTTAACAAACAATGTTGGTAAGTTACCATTTTCTTCAGCTACTTATCTGTTGTGCAGTATTGTTGTTGCATCTTGTACTTAGTTATAACCTCAAAAGACGGTCCGTATGATAAAGAAAGATAAACTTGTTCTGAACAATAACAAATTAACTAGTAGATTTTCGAGATAATCCAGCCGCGATTCACTAATAATAATGCGATTGCAATGCGTTCTCCTTTCTGGAATAAAATTGAAGATGAAGCTTCGGCGGCGGCGGCGGCGCACGGGCGCAAAAGCAAGTCAAATACGGTGTGAGCGTAGCGACAGGACGAGGGGGGGGGAGGGGAGCTGCGGTACACACATTTTACGCTGTACAGGGTGTTTCGTTTCTGATATTAACTTATTGTTCGCTCTGGTGGCTTACTATACTCTGTCCATTATATTATTGGTTTTTTGACATTCAAAATCCCATAAGTACATATTTGATGACTGGAAAGGAAAATCAACTTTACTTACCAGACATAAGGAAACGTCAAAAATACAATAACATAGTGGAATAGAAGCTCTATAATCAAAATAAAAAATATTTACTTAGGTAGTAAGTCATGGAAGTAGAAATTCTACTAAGTATACAATTACTAGTAGTAAGTGAGTATTATAATTATAAGTATACAATTTACTTAAATTCTGAGGTGTTTTGAAAGCGGTCAAGTACGAGTTGGCTCGTGCACAAAATTCTGTTTCGTATCTTTCTTACTGTATAACTTCTTACTGTCTTAAACACACTAGTTGAATTTGCTTTTTTATTTCCTTATTCCTTACCTACTGCTGAATGATGAAAACTTATTTTTTAGATTTTTACAAAAAAAAACGAAACTTATTGAAATTGAAAAATAAAAAAATTGGGGTCCCTCAGTCCAGTCCTCAAATTCCCAACTTCCCATTACATAGTCATCTCTAGATAAACAACGTCGCGATACTCGCGATCCTTTCACTAATGAATACGGGCCTACAGCCCAGCCCGCTTTCCGCTTCCCCCGTCACCACGCTCTTCGCGTTCTTGCGTAAGTCGAAACGAAGCTTGCGGGAACAGCTAGAAGTTATAAGCGGCGCTAATAAATAAAACAATCTAAAATGTGTCGACCGATCTTCTTAATTATTTAGGGATACCAGTTAAAGATAAAAAATAATCTAAGTACCATATTTTCGGTATTTAAGTCAGTCACGGTTCTACATGTTGCATCGCCGTGGAAAATCCCATACAGTAACCATGTCCCATCTATGTATTTAAACCTACTTAAATAAATTTCAGGTGTGGGAGAAGATTCACAAAATAATACGAATTTTACTTGTAAAAATAAGAAACCTCGCGGAAGAAAAAGAAAGCAGTCTTTTAATACTATTGCAGATGAAGAAGATGACTGGTACGAGCTACACAGCCAGAGGAAAAAGAAAACATCGTCGCGCAGTTCCAATAAAGGTTGATAATGAATAATAATATTTTTTATGATATAGGTTGAACCGCACTACGGCCACGCCGCTCTTTAAAAAAGCCGCGCGGCGCGCCGCTTCCATGTGGTTTGAACCATAGAAATAATTATAAATATCACCGCTTCCATGACCTTTCATAAATATACTTATCCTTATAAAGTGACTATTTAGTTTTTAGTTCTTTCATCTTACATACTTTTTCCTTTTTTTTGCACATCCATTAGAAAATGCTCTTAGCATTAAGCCCACCTTTTGCATTCTTTATTGCACAAATATTAAAAATACATGCAGTATTTTTAATATTTGTGCAATAAAGAATTAAATAAATAAAGACAAACAAATTAAATAATAGATAGTTCCAGCTAGTCTACTTCTGTCCACAACCTTACAACTCGTATTTTATGTCTTATTTTTCTAGATACTCATTAGAATAGAGTATGTGTAGTTCTCAATATGTTCATTTTTTTCAGAAAGCACTGCAGTAATAACAGCTATCTGTGAAGACGCAGAAGAACCAAATCCAGCGACTGATGATCCCTTAGCCGATTATGATCAAGACATTACTTCAACTATAATAAAAGACGAAGATCTTATAGAGCAAATAGAAGACGAAAATATTAAAACAGGTAAATTATCATTTGAAGATATTTATATCATACATACTTACTTAGATTTTTTTAAATTTCCTGGCAATAAAAATACTTTAATCCTATTATCTGATAAACTCTTGCCTACCCGGGTAACACAAAACAATTATACTTACCTAAACACTAACATAGTATATGTCTTACAGAATACATCATACATGATTTGGAGACGAGTCACCGCAGTTCACCAGAAATAACAAACGTACTCATTAATATTTCCCAATGTATAGTTAGTACTACAAGGCTGAATGACATGGCTGTTTTGAACATGGAAAGTAAATTGACCCCACAAGAAATATTCGCTGCAATAGATATTGAAAGTCGACCGACAATTATAAAAGCTTGCGATTTTCTAGAGCAGAGAAATAGTTTAGATTTCAATGAGTTACAAGAACGAATTGGGGAACTTAATCATGGCATTCAAAATAATACTA
Organism: Plutella xylostella; assembly: GCF_932276165.1. Lineage (NCBI taxonomy): Eukaryota > Metazoa > Arthropoda > Insecta > Lepidoptera > Plutellidae > Plutella > Plutella xylostella. The sequence continues at coordinate 4,696,610 of NC_064000.1, read as the reverse complement.
CTAAAACTCCAGAGTCGTCACTTCTTGTGCAGCCAAATTTTAATGTGGGACCATGTAAAACTAGTAATGAAGTTCCTAAACATCGTGGTGTCACAGGCTCGTCAGACGTCAGCACGTCTGCATTGTGGCAACATGTTGAAACTAAAGAAGAATATATAGATGAATCTAATACAAAACAAACCGGTGCCAGACATTACACCAAACTTAAAAAAAAACTTCAAGTCCTGCTAATTGATTTCCGTAAGTATGCGGTTTCAAGCAAAAGCTTAAATCCTATATACGATATTCAACGTATTACAAGTAGCATACAGCAAAATTATCTAAGGAAAACAATTCTTGATGAACTTCAAACAGGACTTGACCCAGACCAAGTTGTACTCTTCAGCTCTAACCCAAATACCGCAGAATTTTTTCAATATGATAGCGATATTTCCAATACCTATTGCATCAAAAAAATCAACCTTCCAAGTCTTTGCAGTGAATCAACTTTACGATTTCTGGCACAACATTTAAAGTGTTTTGCAAAGTATGTATGTTGCTGGTCTAACAGGAATTCACTATTGAAGAAAGAATCCGTGCTAAAAAGTGTTCCATTAGATCTTGTACAAAAACAGCATGCATGCTCAGATACATGTGGCTGTTGTGAGAACTGTCGACCAACTTCTACAGTTAAAGATTATGTGATTTCACCGAGTATTGAAGATTGTACACTCCGAGATCTACTGAACAAACGGCACAAAGAAGTCCATAATCCACCGAGTAAACCTTTGACATTAATTGATAGGGCATTGATGTTTACTAAGAGATCACAAATCAAGAAAAGCATATTAACTAAAGCAAATAGTATTATTCACACGGCTGAGACTAAAATAAAAGCATTAACGAAGAAAAGTACAGATCATGTTATCGAGTTTTATCATCGGCCCACATCGTATACTAAAGTTGAAAGATATGAGACTCTAAACGTAAATGGTATAGAAACTTACACAATGGTGGAAAGACGGATCGAGTCAAATTTACAAAAAGATGAAACTTTGACTAATAATTGTACAGTTTTTAATAATATATGCTGTTGGAACAAACGCCAAAAAATTTTATACGATCTAAAAGCGAGCCATGAAACGCAAGAGATAGTCAAATTGATAAAGACAAAACATACCTGTCCTTTTAAATGGTGTGTCTGTTGTTGCCCTCGTGCTGTCAAATCTAACTTGTGCACAGATACTACATCATCAAAAGTCTCGCCTCCCAAAATTGATAGCAATAAAGCTCCAGCTAAAAAAACTACAAAGACACCACCACCCTGCGGCCGAAAACAAGTTATAGTTAATGCACGTAAGGAAATGACTACTAATGATAAAAATAATGTAGCAAATGTTATTAAAAACTTTAACGGTTTGCGTTTAGCTATAGATAAAGATAAAAAAGTTCAAGCATTATTAAGTAACGTAAAAAACATTGCAGCTCTTTCGACCACGGCACTGTCTCAACTAAAAGCGCTTCTTGAACAAGCACAAGTTATTGCAGACCGTTATAATATTGAATCTGGTACACAATTAGCTCATATTTTGGGCATGCATGTAAGTCCTGTGCACACACTTCCCTCTAATATTCCAGTAACTGCTGCTTGTGTCAAGAAGCCTGCCTTAGATATGCCTGTAATCACAACTGCACCCTCCTTGCCGAATCCTGTGCCACTGCAACCCAAGCCAAATTACTGCATTATAAAAATGAAACCGATCCCTACTGATGTTACTCAAAAGCAGGCTGTCTATGTAACCAATACCACACCAAAATGTCAACCTACGCATTTTGATGGAGCCGTAAATTTACTCGCTAAAGCAACTGTTTCCGATACAACTGTTATCAAAACGATGCCTATAATTACTAGTGTCACAAGTCTTGGATCAGGCAACTCCTCAGCGGTTCTAATACCAAACAATCTAACACCTTCAGTTACAAAAACTTCAAAAGATTTAACACCGGCAGTCATCAGAGTCCGCAAAGAAATATGTAAATCGCAAACAATAACTGAGCCGGTAGCATCAACAAGTGCTGGTTTGTGGTATAAAACACCAGATAACAAACCTATTACAGACGACATAAATGATGCAACGGAATCAGTAGTATACAACGTGAATAGTGAAGAATATCAACGAAATTTACTGGATGCTGAGACAGGCGAAGAAGTCAAAACAAACTTTGATGATGATTGGGATTTAGCTACGCTCAAAAAGAACATAATTTCTGATATGATAGATATAAAGGAAGATCAAATCAGTGAATATGGATCCGATATCAACAAAATTGACCATCAGTAGTGGTAAATTAATTAAATAAGTAGGTACTTATAGATAAGGTAACTTAAAATCTGTGATCAATGTTAGTAATATTGAATTGAAGTAATATTGAATTATAATTGTTAAAAAAGTGTAATATACTTATAGGTACTCACTAGTTTATATTATCTGTGGTAATATAAAGCTACTTATCCACAATTTTATTACAATAATTATTTGAATCTCCTTCCGTTAGTGTCCTCTAGAAGTGATTGTCCACTATGTAGGTACCGCAGCGATCGCCCCCGCCTAGCGCCTGCTTCATGTTGTTTAATATTTATTATTTATCTGCTCACGTTATAATTTATAATTGTTAGTAATTTAACTCTGTTCTGCATTGTTACTAACACTTACTATGGACTATGTGGTCTGAAAATAAATATTTATTATTATAATACTTCTACACTTATTTGTAATTTAATTAAGTATTAAATTCTCATTAAATACATACATTAGGCTCACTACTATAATCCAAGAGCGAGCAAGCGAGCCATCCGCTTTTATTTATTTAACTCTTTACTGTAAAAATATTACAAATAAAAGTACAAAGTGCTTTTCGCTGTAAGTACATTAAATTTGTACTCAGTTACTCACGTGATTAGCGAGCCTTGATCCGTATGTATGGTTTTTCATAAGTTAGTACACATCTATGTAGAATCTGTAGGTTTCCTCACGATGTTTTCCTTCACTGTATAAATACGTGATATAACAATTATTATTATTATACATACACTTACTTAAATTCCTTACTTGTTAATATCTCATTAAAGGTACAGTCCAACTATAAAGTCATGAAAATAAAATCGTTGTTAGTTATTAACTCACCTCCACATTCATTTCAAAAATACAATATCGATTGAAGGATTTTAACGGGTTTGTGCCTAAATAATTATAATAGATCCGTGTTCAGGACTTTATAGCTGGACTGTACTCTGTACCTAATTTAAGAAATTTTAACACACACATAGAAAGTTTTTCTAATAAATTTTTATGTTTATTTTGTTCTACGACTTTTGGAATTAAGTAAAAAACAAACGGCTCTCTATAGTGAAAAAAAGCTCGTGACCAATAAAGTCGTGGGGCCTGGGTTGTTCAGATTGACTCTCTAATGCCGAGTTACAGAAAGGAACTATAGCTAAGTAATATCGGCTTCAAACCTATGTCTGTCTCTTTCTGTCCGTATACTTAACTACTGTCAAAGCAAGACAGAAATACATTGGCCGAAATTAGCGTAAAGTTCCTTTATGCAACTCAGCGTAAGTCAACCCTTTATGCAACACCCTTTATAATTTATTAAAAATTATATCCCATTCCATGGGGAAAGACATCTGATACAAACAAAAACTACCCTTATTCAAATGTAATAAGGGTTCTGTCATATGTCTTTCCCCGTGGAATGCGATATAAGGACCATCAAAACGTAAATTTTTTTTTCAGTTGGCAAATCATGGAAGTACTTAGTTAAGTACTGAACTGACGTTACTTCTTACATCAAATAAAAATAGCTATTTATCATAAAAAATATTTATTGCTAAAATGATATGAGGTGGATTGATTGATGAGTACGCGGGTTAACTGCTAAAAGACATAAGTATTAACTTTAATTGTACACTAAAGTGAGGTGCATCGGACAGCACGTTAAGCCATGAGTCCCGGTTGCTGCTTTGCGGCAATCGTTTAGCCTAGTCAGAGGTCTTCGTCATTGATGAAATAAAATTATACTGATGTGTAGCCCATGACTGCAGTAACCAGTTACCTACCTGGTGTAAACTTTATTATTATGAGGCATGGGAGAACGAAGATATAGTGCAGAAAGATCAAGTCTTTGTACTGAGTAGATGTTTCCCTCATAGTAAGTTTTTTTTTAAAGTGGTTCAGATTTTTAAAAATATTTTTCCCTCAGATAGAACACCTTTATCACTGAATAAAAATAGGTTTCGTGAGTGGCTGCAAAGCGGGTCAGATTTGGCCATTCTCTTTTGAAGTTATGAGTGTTATTATGGATATGACAGTGCTAAGACCCTACTATAGTTCGACAAACTTATCTGTTCCGGTGAGAGCGAACTAGTCAAATTGATCCATACCTCATAACTTACCAATGAATTATACATAATTATACATATATGTATACATTCATATAGATTAGATGAACCGCAAGGGTGAATTACCATTACAGGCTAACTTAAAATCTTATAGAATCAAGAAATATTAGACATTTACGTGAGCTCTCACCGGAACAGATAAGTTTGTGGCACTATACTTACGATCTACCGATAGTACCGATACCGTTTCGTGACAAGACAAGTGAAGTCAGTGTCTGCGCTCAAACGTGAATGTTGCCGCGTCCATAGAGAAAATAAGGTTCTACCTTTTTTGGCATAAGATTTTTTTGCCTAATCTCGTATTGCATAGTAACGTTTGGTCAAAGTCTCGTTACGCCGAAAATCGTATGGCATAAATCTCGTTTAGTAAAAAGTTATTTCGCATAACATTGTTTAGCCTAATAATGCTATGGCCAAATCTTGAATAGCCTAATAATGCTATGGCATAGGTTTATACAAAGTAATAATATTCGTTTGGCTTTAACTTTGACGGAGCGTCTCCCTAAATAGCGCATCTTCAGTTTGCATGTATTGTTTCCGCTATGTGGGAAACGCTCCGCTCCGCTTCGCTGCGCTCCGCTTTGCTTTAGACGAACATGTGCACCTAACACGCTCCTCCTCGCTTTGCTCGTCGTCGCACCTATTTTTAGGTTTCGATCTCATGGGGTTTGTAATAATTATATTGGTCGTTAACTTTCGATTTTTTGATCATACAATATCGTGATTTTCGGGATGTAGGAGAAAAATACCACAATTTGTACATTTACTACATACTTAATATATTATTTATTAAAATAACATTAGGAGAAACAAGATTATACATAGGCATAGACGAAAATAAATTTGAGCAAACGAAACTTAGGTGTTAAAAGATTGTGCCTAAAGAGTTTTAGACGAAACGAGCCTTATGCCACATAAGTCTTGGCAAAGTGATGGTTCGGCCAAAAAAGTTTAGACCATACGAGTTATGCGAAATGAGTTTTGGTCAATAAAGATTATGCCAGATGAGCGGAACCCAGAAAATAAACTAGCTGCGTCAGTGTGCTGGGGTGGGGCCGGCGGCCGCTCGACTCGGAGGGTTTCCACGGACATACGGAATGTCTGTCTGTCCGTGTCACACACACCACACTAACTTTATTTCAACCTACCTAGTATGTGTATGTGCGGACGCAGCTGTAGTTATTGGTAGATAGAGGTATTGAAATGAAACAACAATGACATTTCTTGTACTTATATTGCGTAAGTATATCTAACTACTTATATCATAATATTGATTTCATGAACCAAAGTTGAGAAGTCAACTAAGTGGCCACCGACTGACTCACTGACCCTGCACTCACTGTTTAATAGTTCCTACACTTACCTACGACTAGCAATGAAAAAGTTCCACTGAAAATAGCTATAAATTACTCCTAAACGGAAAAGACTAGCTTAATGAAATGCCATCTGCTATATTGAAGTAGTTAAGTAAGTATAACGAGGTACAAATGTTATGCTTACTTAACTGCTAAATAACAGCGCATAATAATATTAACCAACATTGAAGCTAATATTACTGACTAGCGCAATATTAGTTTAATGATTACCAAGTAAAACGTAACTAAGTAAATATTTTCATTGAGTAACTACTCACTTATTTTATTAATTTTTAAAAACTGGAGTCATTTTGGGAGTGGAACTTTTTCATTGCTCGTGACTCGTGAGTGTACTACAGAAAAGTTTGTACAGTTTACGCGAGTCTGACTTGAGTACCCAGACCCACCAAAGTATAAAAAACATACATACAGGACGAAGTGAGAACCTCCTTCTTTTTTCGAAGTCGGTTAAAAAGGAAAAGATGCAGTCAGTCGTCTACATTCTAAGTTACTTATAAAATGATGTGATGTTCTATTAATATCGTTCGCATTTATAAGCTACTTACCTATATATCTTCCTATGTTAAATTATAAAAGTAGTTAGTTTAATGCGTATAAGTACCTATAATGATTATAATATTTATAATTACCAAACCTACTATTGTGCAATTAAATTTGGTTATTGTCAGTCCGTCTACCGCTGCGAAGTGAAGAGACCAAGGACTTTTACAAGAAAGATCTACACGCCTCGCAAGAATAAAAGAACTACAACAAGACTGTATATCTATAGCCAGTTCGCCTACACGTATACTAACTAGGTAAACACCTTTTGCCGCGCGCTCTCGGTCGATACGGCTGGTTGGCATCATTCGATTCAAAACTTCAACTTTAGTCATTGAATTATGTTCCAAAATGGGTAAACCGTGATGCCTTTTTTTACTTTACTTGCACCAGATAATAACTATAACATGAGGAAGTTATTTGGTTGTTTATTAGCAAAGAATTTGATGATAATTATTACGATCGATACATTATTGTTGAACATACGTCCGCGCGCCGCGGCGGTCGAACACCAAGTGAAATTCTTGCTGCAATTTGAGGAGCGAGCGGGAAGGCGATATCTTTTTCTATATTCGCTCTCGTGGGTCGTGGCGTCATGCAGCCGGTTTCCAACGACTGTTTTTGCCACTTCTGTTTCATACGCCAACCGGTGAATATCTCTCGTTTTTGGACATTTTTAAAATGGATAAAGTGTACTTTTGGTTGTAAATCAGTGTGATTAAGTTAAAGCAGGATAATGTGGTGTGATTTAGTCAAGAAATGAAAAGGCTGTGATAGAAATAGGTAAATATTCAGAAAAATACTTGTGCGGCTGTGCCTATCATACATACATAACCTATCTTATTAAAATAATCAACATCGTGGTCTTATCATGGATAGGAAAGTGTTTAAAACAAAATGTGAAGATATTTAAATATTAGGAAGGTATCCGGCGTTTTAACGATGTAGGCATTGATAATATTTATTATTTTAAACAGCTGGGCATGACACGTCCGCTCCATTCGGAATGCATTCGTTTTCTCTGCCGAGATACGACTCGTATGGACTCGTATTATGATACAAGCGAGCGCCATTATAGTTGTACTTACCTTTTAAACCGTAGAAATCCTGAAATAATTAGGCAGCCAGTAATAAAATAGGTATTACTTAGATATTCAGTTAAATAAGTAGGTTTATAAATTACTGACTAAATATTAAATAAACTTATTACTTATTAAGTATTTCCAAAATAAATTTTTAGAGTTTTTTTAGGGTTCTCTAAGCGAGCTCTACCCATGAGTTTTTAGGGTTCCGTTGCCAAATGGCGCATGTTACAAGATTTTTTGTTCTGAAATTAGTAGAAAGTGTTGACTTGAAATTAAAAAAAAAACATTTAAGTAAGTATGTGTGTGGTGTGAATGGATACGTACTTACCTACTGTTTTTTTTTGTCTGAATAGGTATTTTGCGCATGAGACACTTCTGAAGTGGTAAAATATTTAAGTAAGTGTAGGTAGTCAGATACTATTTACATTTAGGTAAACTTACCTGCATAAGTACTTGTATGTACAGATAATGGAAACGGACGGAACCCTTTGTGCACACGGTTCTGGAGGGTTACTATTTTACTAACCAAAAAAACTAACGAACGAGAACTATCGTGCAATCGACGCGTTTAATACAACGAGATAGAGTCGTGGCTCGCGCAGCCGCGATCCAAAATATTGTTTTACATACTTAACATAGAGTGACCCCCTGACTATCTATGTAGGCCTACTACTACTACGATCAGCGGCCACAATGTAGGTAGTTAGGTACATAGATAATGGTAAGAAGATTTAATAACAACACTTATTTTACTTTCATTAATAAATCATCTGTAACTTTTTTTTCATTGTATATTTCATAGGTAATGTTTTTTGCACTGACACTCGTGTAGTTTAACCCATTATGTAATTACTATATCAGATAAGTGTTAGTATCGCACACTGATATGTTATTACAGTTTTTTCATGCTCAGGAAAAACTTCAAATGTGCCCCCTACCCGAGGCACTTTAGAAATGGCATGTTATATTATGGCATATTTTATTACAAATGTTAAACAGTTTTTATAATTCAAAATGTCTAACCATGTTAAATTATAACTTTTTTTAAAGAAAATCATGCATGGGGCACTTTTGAAATTTAAAACGGATCGGCTTTTATTTTAAATGTCTACAAAATAAAACTTTAGTTATATTTAACCCGTATTTAAAATCAAAAGTGAATGGTGAAAATACGTAAAAATATAAAGAACACTTTTGAAACTAGAAAAATTTAGCTTACAAGATTATGTGCTATGCAACATGGACAAATTGAAATAGACTATTAAACAAAATCCAAAAAAAATCTCCATAGGAAATTATAAAATGAATAATAGGAACTTTCGATATAAAAGAAGGAACAGGAACTAGTCCGAAATACCTACATAAAATTTAATGATAACTATCCTGATTTGAACTTGCTGAAATCGAATTTCAAAGAGAACATCGACATTTTACGTGAGGTACCCGGAGCAACAACAGGTTGAGACAGTTTAGTTAGTAAGTACTAACATCTTTTTCTTATAGTTTAGAACCATTTTGCCTGTAGAATACGAAAAGATTAATGATTAAGTAGAACATGAAACAAATTCAAATGTGCCCCCTGTTTTTTTGTAAAAACTGCCCCTACTACCCAGGTCAAAATCATTATCCCAAATTCACAACAAATATAAGTATGGCAATTCAGATTTTCACTGCAATCAATATTTAAATATATATACATTTATGTAAGAACACTTCTACTTACATCACAAGTATATATTTTGGGCAAAAACATTAACTTAAAAACTTTCCGAAAAAAATATTTCGTTTTGACCTCTTGAAAAATACCACCATATAACGTCCAAATGAAACCTCAAATATTACTAATGACAAATGACAGTGACGTAAATGTAGGTGTTGCCATCACGGAAAACTAGATTCTACCAATTTTGCTCATCGTAGCGAGAACAAAATTTTCAATATTCAAATCTGCCCCCATTCAAAACTGCCCCCTTCTCCCATACATACCATTATTATATTACTTAACCGCTTCCAAAAAATTTCATGTCACGTAGATCCACGCTTCGGCTATATGAGACTTAGTATAGTACGTTTATCTACAAGTAGTTAGGTACATTTATGAATGTTAGGCGCACCCTAGACGATCAATTATATTGCGCAATATTGAAGATTGTGCAATATAATTGATCGTGTAGGGTTAATATTGAAGATTGCGTAAACGTCATTTGGATACAAAACGCAATTCAATCTAATTGCACAATACATATATTGCACAATATGATTGTAGGTCTAGGGTGCGTCTTATTATTCTGCACTTACTGGTTTCACCAGGTTACAAAACACCAAGATGGCGGAGCTGGACCGGTTCAAGCGGCGGTTCATACGGGCGGTGGCGCGGCTGATGCGGCAGGGCGTCCCCGAGCGGGACATGTGGGAGACGCTGAGCAAGGAGACGGGCAGGGACAGCCAGGAGTTGTGGTGAGGATGTGTTGTGATAATTGTCTCTTTCATAAGTAGGTACAAAGGTTGTCGGGTAGAGATTGCTTTAAGCAATAAGGCCGCCTTTTTGTACAATTTCATTTAATAAGTTGTATTTTTGTAATTTTATTTTAATGGTGCAAAATAAAGGTGGCCGGCGACAGCAGTGTTGTTCTTGTGATCCCTTGGGAGAGCCCTAATGCCCACCGATGGACTATTGGTATTGGCTGATGATGATGAATTCATACTCAGGGTACATTTGGTAGCTATTCTCAAGGCAGAACTTCTAATTTTAACGCTGTAAAGCTATACATTTTGCTAGCAAAAAAATACATTTAGTACGAAAACACTAAACACTGAGTCGAATTTTAATTTCTTTAGTAAAGGTTCAATTCAGACGTACCACGACCACACCACAGCCACAACCACGCGGTGTGGTCGGGCGTATATTTTGTATTGATTGGTTACCACATCGCAATGACAGTGACAATGACAACGCAACCACATCGACATTTTGTCGCTGCCACAACGCAACTGCAAAAAGCCGCTGTCACATGCTGTCACACTATTCACACGTAACCACAGCTTGACCACATTATGTCACTGCGACGTGGTGTGGTTGTGGTACGTGTGAATTGACGCTAAAGAAATTAATGTTTTGACGGCTCTAAAACTAGAATTTCAGAGACATCATTGAGCCTTCTAATGCTAACGGTACTTTCTAATCCAGGAACCGGATGAAAGTGCTCTGCCTGAAGAAGCTCTCCCGTCTGCTGGCAGCCAATGACAGCGCGGCGCAGGTCGGCAACGTGGCACGAATGACGCCCACTGATTGGCTGATGTTTGACGCTGTGCTGGTGCATGAGAAGCCCGATGTTTGTACACCGGTGAGTAAAGCCCTCATTTTTAATATTATTTCTAATGTTTATGACTTAAAATACAGGGTATTGCAAAATGAGGTACTATAAGTCCCTGCGTCACCCCCTTTCGGTTTAGTATACTTACCCTTTTGCAACTGCCTGTATTATGTAAAATTTATTTATTCAATATTGTAAACTGAAGCAATAAGTACCTATTTGTTTATCCGCTTGCAAGCGAAGCGATATAACAGAAAGTCACATAAAGAGATGATATTCTTGTGATTAACACCCATATTTTCTTCTCCATTCCACTCCATTTTACTTCTGTTTGTCGCCCTGTAAGTACAGACAAAATTAGCCACTCAGCGGCCGCTACACGGCATCGTTATCGATTATCGACGGCGATAAACTCGTTTTATGCGCGATCCACAAATCACAGCGCCGTATTTATGACGAATCGCGATATATTGTTGTTTATTTACGTCGATAACAGACCCGTCCCGCGCCTGCATATTAGTAGTAGTCAGCCGCTGACATCCCACGACATCAAGTGCTAAAACCATTGTTCCATTTACCAGGACAACATCAACACGTCGGAGGTGCGCATCTCGGCGCTGCAGCAGCTGATCGTGCTGGTGGACCAGTACGACATCGAGAAGCTGCCTCGCGACGTGCACACGCGCGCCGGCGCCTGGGCCGCGCTCACCACGGATTATAACGTCGAGTATGTTGCTGTGTGATTATGTTGCCCTGGTAGTTTAAGATCGTGCTGGTGGAGCAGTACGACATCGAGAAGCTAAGCAGAAGGACAACATAATCACACAGCCTGTGTGATTATGTTGTCCTGGTACTTCTTATCAAATTGACGTATTATCGACCAATGTCCACACAGCAAATATGTTTTGGTCATATTTGCCGTGTGGTTCGTGGTTCTTTTATTTGTACCGTAAATGCAATGGAGTACTTAAGTATTTCGTTAGTGATCTTACCTTAGACGGGTCAACTTATTAGTTCATTGAAGTTCACTGAAAAATATCCTCCCTGCACCATATTCGCAATTAACCCCTATCCCTTTCAATCCGCAGCGGCCGCGAGTGTTCCCCGATGCTGCTGCAACTACGCTGGTACCAGCTGAAGCAGACCACGAGGGCCGTCTTCTACCAGTTCTGGTCCAAGTTCAGAGGAAACAAGAGGAACCTCGAACAGGCGCAGCACCTGATGCCGTCGCAACTGCAGTCGGTTATTGCTAAGCGGTTAGTGGCTTTATGAGACATTTTAACTATTTTATTGTTACGAGGTTGGGATGCACGAAAGGAGCCTAGCTGGGTTAATAATTATTATCAACTCTACCTTATAAGTAGATAATGTATGTATGTACCGATAGCTACCTCCGGCGCACCTTAGAAAGTCAGCTATTAACATCAAATCTGATTGGCTAATTTTGTCACCGCAATGTTAATCTTGCGTTAATAAAAATGCGCATCCCGTTAAACCTTACCAATGACCGTCGCGACTCGCGTCGCAGCGGACTAGATGAAATGTTTTTTAACGATTGTAGAGAATTATTCAAAAGTACATACATACCTACCTACTTATATTAACTAATAAGCCAATCGATAGAGTGTGACTCAAAACTTTTACGAGATAATTGAATTGGTTTTGATTAATTTTTTCCCAATTTTCCTCCTTTCCAGCTACCCAACCCTAATAACAATGCCATTCGTGCCGTGGGAGGAGCAGATACAGCAGCACCTAGTGGTGACGCTCGAGGAGATGGGCGCCTCCGCCACTGACGGCAATGACGCTGTGCGCGGCGTGTTCGACTCGGGGCGGTTCCTGCCGCCGGACAGCTACGTGCATAGGGACGCTAAGAAGAGCAGTGATGGTGAGTTTTTTGACAAAGGTTGCCTGGAAGAGATGGCTTATTATGTAGAGATATAAGGCATTAGGCGGCCTTATCGCTACAAGCGGTCTCTTCTAGTGCTTACTCTTAAGTTGTAATGTAATTTGTGGTGTGTGTTTTTCAATAAGTTCATTATTGTATTGTAAAATTAGTAACTAAGTTAACTAAGTTTTTTGCAAAGCTATGTTATGAGAGGTGTTAATAGTTTTGAGTGTGTGTGTGTGTGTATGTGTTTTGCCGTTTGTGTGTATTGACGCAATGACCTATTTCATAGCGGTTTTATTATGGATTGGAATTTGACTTACAATAGAGATCTTCTTGTATGAGCTCACATAAGGTCGTTTAGTATAATAAAACAACTATTATTCTGTTCATGAAATTCAAAGGCATAATACCTGTGTCAAATACTAAATGTATGCTTTAAAAGTTATTAGTTCATTACGTATCTATTCTATTCTATTCTATTCTCTGCGGGGGTGTAAGTACCTGCACCTGGCTCTCTCGAGTGGAACCTTTGTGCATATCCCCAAGGTCTTAACTGCCTTCCTAAGTTTGGACCATTTCCCACCACGCTGGTCCACTGCGGGTTGGTGGGTTCACATATCTAGATGTGCTAGATCTAGATATGCAGGTTTCCTCACGATGTTTTCCTTCACCGTAGTAAGAGCGATGGTATACATTGTACTTAAGTTGAAAGAACTCAATGGTACATGTCAGCGCCGGGATTCGAACCCGCATCTCTGGCGTGAGAAGCGGGCGCTTACCCGACTGAGCTACCACCGCTCCCTGTGCTCCTCATTACATATTATAAGTTATAACTTATAGAATTATTCTGTTTTCAGAACCGGACTTGGTACTAGTAGAGCCTAAAATAGACACGATAGCTGTTGATGACTCCGATAACGAAGAGGCAGACAAAAATGAACCAGAATCTACCACTACCAACGACGATACAACCAATTTACCAGTGACCAAGGTAAAAGTAGAAAAAGAACCCGTGACTGATGCTAATGTTAACAAAGACACTGAGAAAAGCGTATCTCAAGCTCCAAAAGTGAAGCAAGAACCAGTGGATGACGATGTTGAAGAAGTAGTAGACAGTGAAGTAGACGGCTTATCTAACGTTAAAATTCTAGAAGCAACGCACGTTCAAACTGAAGAAATAGACGATGATAACCACAATACATCAAATAAATCAAACGAAGCCGAAAATGCAGCTAAAGAACTAGAAAAAGTGTACAATAATTTAGACAATTTTATTGATAACACACCTGAAGTGGTACTCAGTGATTTGGAGGATGACTGTATACTAACGGGTATTGATGATAACACTTCTGAAATAAATGCAAATTCTGCCGTTGATAAACCAAACCACGAGGAATCGATTCATACAGAAGATGCTGAAACAAATACCAATAAATTGCATTATTTGACCGAGACTGATAATAACGCAGTGCCAAATCCTGATAATGCCCTGATGGGCAAATTGACAGATAATATTATTACAAAACATTCAAAACAACCAGAAATAATTGAAGATGACAATTTAGATGATCCAATAATTATTGACACCGCTGCAGATGTAGTTGATAAGCCTGCTGAATCAGAACTTAACACAAACAAGTCACCAATTTTCGAGATACCAGATGATATTGAAATAGTTGATGATGGAATAGATGTTGACGATTATGAAGATGATATTTTTCAACCTCAATCGTGCGAAATAGACAGCAGTAAGTATATGTTTTATCTTTTCTTTATCTTTAGATTGTTTCTTTAGATGTATTATACTCGTATGTATATGTAGGTACTTATATGTATAGCATTTCATCTTCTTAAACTCCTAATGTGCTCTGAAAGTAATTTTATGCATGTCTTAGGAATAATTTCAATATTAACGTATTTTTTCTGTTTACAGTTGTCAAACCTGAACCGGAAGAATCATCTAGAGCCAGCGAGGAAGGTCAAGAGGAAACTTCAGGAAAATTCGACCTGAAACTCATGATGTTTCCCGTCGTGTATACCACTAAGTTAGACCACATGTCTGTATGCAAAGATCACGACTTCGAAAGTATAAAAACTGTTGAGCTAATCGATTGCATTTTATCAGAAAGCAAACCTATCAGCACTAAATCTGTCATACTTACTCCTATTGAGACACCATCAAGAGTTTTATCGGTTGCTACTGAGGGAATAGTACCAGCTGTGTCGGACGTCATTGAAGAGAATGTACCAGTATTACCAGTCGCCCCTGAATGTACATCACTTTTACCGGTCGCTGGTGAAGAGAAATCACGAGTCTTACCACTCTCCGCAGAGGATACAATAAATGTACGACCAGAAATAAATGAACAAGAGGATAGCGGTGAAGACAGTGAGAGCGATTATGAGACGATTCCGGAAACCAGCAGCTTGTTCCAAAAGCCTCGCGTCCGTGACTACAATCCTATCAAGCTCTGTAAGAATCCCGACTTCAACACGCGACTAAAGTGGCTGTCTGTAGGATTCTTCGCTTCTGAACGCAATCGACGCCTACTCAACGCATGCCACCCGGTCACTATTGATCTTCACTCGGCTTTTGAACCCAAACTCGTCAATAACACCGTCAGGCTGAAGAAAAATAACACTACCTCAGTGAAAGTAAGCAATAATGACACGTATACTAATACATCTGAATCAGTTATTCCTTCCACGATGCTGGTGCAGTCCCTCGTCGATAAAACTAATACAAATATTGAAGACCTGATGCCGACGCCCCAAAGTGTTAATGAGCGAGATGTTATTAATTTAACGGATGGTCATGATCATGCTTTAGTGACAGAAAGGAAGAATAAGGTGATTAGCTTACCAGATATTGTGAATGTTCGGCGACTTAACCAACAGCTGTTGACAGCTGAAGTAGCACCAATCCAGTTAGTAAACGACGCAAACACCGTTGAAGAACCTGATGTTAAGCCGGATATCAACGTGCTAGCACAAACCGAAAAACAAGATACGGGGAACAACATTGAAAATGAAGTTGAGGTTAAACCGTCTATTGAAAACCTTGCTGTAGTACCATGTGAAGCTTTACCTGAAGCAGCTCAAACCACAATTGAAGACACTACTGTAATCTCTAATGAAACTGTAGTCTCTAATGAACCTGTAGTCGAAGCAGGTAAAGCGATAGAAACAAAATATGAACCAAATGTTACACTACAGTCTGCGCAACCACTTCTAACAATGGAGATATCTCCGATACGGACGCAGGCTCCTCCAGTAACTGTAACTTCAGTGCCGGCGGTGGCTGGCCCATCTGTAACGTCTTCACAACCCGCAGAAGCAGCGAGAAGAAATAACAAACCTAAAAAAAAACGGCCTGAGGCCACAAGAGTGCCATGGTACGCATCTAATGCCACACCTAAAGATACAAACACCGGCGTTGTCGAAAACACAGACAGTCTCATAGCAATGGACACTCTGGACCGGATGCTACACATAATAATGGGCACGCCAGTAGATAAGGTGTATGGAACTATCAAGACAAAAAATATAGTAAAAATGATTCGCAAAGGTAAATCAACACTAACAGGAGGTAATTTAGACGAATTAGAATTAAAGTTAGGATTTAAATCAACAGATGAAAAAAGTGGTGAACCCAAGGCCAAGGAACCTGTGAAACCTAAACCAGTTGCGCGAAAAAGATCATCAAAGTCCATAGAAGAGGATAACACAGAGTTAAGTAATATTAAAAAAACTTATAAATGTCGGGCCAAAACCAGAATACAGCCAGCTAAGTCCACGCCGAGTAGAGGAAGACCAAGGAAAGTTTACCTGGAACCAAGAAGTCCTCCGACATCACAAGTCTCAGACGCTGACCAGCAACAAAACATGGACGGAATAATCGCCGGTATTACCATTACGCCTCTGAATCAGCATAATGTCCCTTGTATGAATGAAATATCAGCTAATCAACCAGCCATTGCTGAAGTCGGAAATAACGTTGAAGTCAGCACACAAACTATGGATGCGGAAACTGATATTACCAATGAGATACCAGAAAACACAGCAAATATAAATAATACTCCATACACTTTCGAAATTGCACCTGCTGTTGGAATTAACGTTGAAGTTTCAGCCAAAAAACATTCGGAAACTCTGTTGAACCGTTCCAATGACTCCAACCAGTATGTGATTCTGTCAGATGACGAATCAGAAACATCTTCTAAATCTTCGCCAACTAAACCTCACGATCCTTGCAAACTGCCGCTACAACCGAAACCAGCACCACCACCGAAGAAGGGCGTTTGGAAAACTAATTATGTCATTAACAGTAGAAAAGACTTGGCAGATACGTGCCCCATAGATTTGGGACCCGGACAAGTATTATTGACTACGGCTAAGATACCGCCTCACTTGATGGATCCTAAAGTTATACCTCATCAGTCGACCCCAGAGGTTCCGCCAGTGCCCCCGCCCGCGGCACCGCTGCCGACCGTGGGCCCCGCTACAAACTTACTGGGTCTTACAAAAATAGAGATACCCGGATTAGAGTTGCCTGAAGGAGTCAGCTTGATGTTAGGTCCAAACGGAGATCTATCAGCGGTCTTGTCTGCTGATGTCGAATATGATGCAAACACTATAGCTGAAATGCAAAGCGTGGTCAGTATCGTGCAACAGCAAATTAGCATGTCGCTCAAGCCCCCAGCGGCAGCGGTAACAGACAGTGTTGACCTCACAGACGAACCAACTACTGCCAAAGATGGAGGTATTACAACTGATTCAGCGGAAAACAAAACGGAGAGCAATGCATCACTCGCTACATCACAAGAAAAACAACCAATTCATATTGATGAAGATACTGTAGTTGAAGCTCAATCAGAAAAAGGCGAATCTAATTGTAATGAAAAGTCCCAAGCAAAAACGAACGATTTAGAGACTACAGAACGTTCCGAGGTTGAAAATACAGGTGTACAAGAAAGCAGCGAAAATAAAAGAAAGCAAGATGTGCCAGATAGCGCAACCATTAATTTGGCAACTGAAGATAAAGATAATATAGATACAACACTTGAAAATAGATTGGACGATAATGCACAAGTAGGCGACAAAGATAGAGAAAATGTAGATACAAATGTCAGTGAAGAAACAACAAGTAAATTGGAAACCAATACGGAAGAATCTTCGCGCCCTGCCCCTGCAGCTACCAAGAAATCTATACTATCCGACTTGATGGAAATGTCTGGGATATCCTCTGAAGACATGGTCCCTGCCGAAGCGCCGGCAGAAGTGGTACAAACGCCTACCATGGTCCCTGAAACACCAGCTCCCGTGAACGTGCCCGATACAACTTCCTCAGGATACACCATGCGAGCCGAGCTCACGCAAGTCAAAACCGTCGAAGCGTTGAAATACGCTGCCCAGGTGGACGGTAAATTCTTCAAATACAACCTCAAGACGGGGAGCGTCACCCTGATCAAGGTCACCATAGAGAAAGTAGAGAAGAACCCGCGTCCCACACCGAGCCTTCTTAGAAACAGCTTCATCGACTTGACCAGCACAGAGGCTGAGAGCCCTCGCCCCGTCCAAGTGATACGGCGGGGGCGCGGCCGGCCGGCGCGGCTTTCCAAAGTTCTGGCCAAGCCTCCTATCATCATGTCTGGCCACCGCCGCAGGGGCCGCCCGCCGCGGCTCCCGCACATACTGAACGAGGACTACGACAGTGACAGCTACCGGCCACCCCCGCCTGTCCTGAAGAAGATTGTCAATGAGAAGGTGAGCGGCGAACTCAACCGTGAAGTGAGGGAGCTACGGAAACAGAGACTCGGTCGAAAAGCCAGGATCGAAGCCAAGATCTACTTGGACGATTCAGACGGACCCGCCATGGAGGAAGAATACTTGGTGGACAGCCAATCAGACGATGACAGTAGCAAGAAGGGCTTCGTCGATTCTAACTTGGAATTAATAAGAGATATAGAGAAACGCAGGGCTGAGCTTCACTCCGGCATAATAACTGCAGACTCGTCCGACGATGATGAACCTTTGGCTAAGAAGGTTAAAAAGAAATCTGAAGTCATTCCACCCGTCCCTGGTATTTCTAGTGCTAGTGGTGATGAAGATGTTATACCTCTAATAAATGAAAATTCTAGTGAAACACTTGAATCTAATGTAGTTCCTATCGGATTACCTCATCCTGCAGTGCCTGTAATGGAAGTTTTAGATGAGGATCTATTAGACTGCGACGATGCATCACAAGACACGCCAGATACACAAGAATCAGAAGAAGAAGAATGTATTTTAGGAGCATAATTATTTTTTAAATTTAAGTTTAGATTTAGATTTTTTAATTAAGAGATAGAGTATACGCTTTTAACTCAATGTACGGTAAGACTGTCTGTGATATACATTTTAAGGGTACCCATGTTTAGTTTTTTTCTCAGAGTATAGGTAGGTACTGCCTATTAGTTTTAAATGTGTGGTTTTGATTACCAATGGTAAATAAATGTTCTTAATTGAAACAGTATTTAAGTTTTTAATTTATTAATAAATAAACCGATTACCTAATAACGACATTAAATGCTGTAGCCACGGCTACTTCTATATCTTTGTGGACTTTGTTGACTTCTTCCTGAGTGAGGGTCCGCTCCAGGTGTCGGTACACGATGCTGTAACACAAACTGTGCTTCTTCGTCTTTGGGTGGACAAACTTGTCTTTTAGTTTCACCTGTAAGAAAAAAAACATGATGTAGTTAGGTAATCATGATGCTATAAGGATTTTTATCTGGCAAGTGAGTCGTATCGTGATTATAATCAACTGTTACTTATAAACGTGAATGACACTGGATAATTCGGATAAAATTTAAATAGCGGTAGATTATTTTGTTTAGAGAATAGAATAATACAGATGGATAAACTACCTGTTCAACAATATCGCCGCCAATACCACGCACCAGCTCGTAGAAGTCATTGTTCATAAAAGTATCAATACTAAGGTTCTCTGGCAACCAAAATGAGAGATCATTTGTACATTGAGGATAACTTGACACTGGTTTGTATGTAATCTTCGCATCCAAATCTTTGTTCTCAAATTGTGTCAGGAAACCAGAGTCATTGCTCCACATGAGTCTAATATCTGGAATCTTGTACAAAGCCATGGCAAGCCTCTCTAGACCTAACCCAAATGCGTATGCAATCGTATTACTGGGCCCAGCGTTGACTAGAATCTCATTCCTCACGATACCACAGCCTAGGACTTCCATCCATTTGTTTTCATAAAAGATCTCAAGTTCCCAAGAGGGGTGAGTGAATGGGAAGTAGGCATCTACCCATCTGTGTTTTATATCTTTGCCAAACAATGTCTTCACCATACCAATGAGGTGGTTCTTTAGTTGAGTTTCCATCACTTTGGTGGCTTCTAAAGTGTGGCAACTTTGTTTCATGGGATCTGATATAGTGTTTTTGAATGTGAAGGGGTTTTTAGTGTCATATTGGGGCTCAAATATCTCCAAATCTGGCTGCTTCGGGAATAGCCGCTCCTTGTGAAGGGATCGCACTGCATCTACCTGAAATTTGGAGACAGTTTTCATTTTTAGTTGAAACTCAAATTAATAGTTGATTAATGCAAACCTTGAATCGCTCCACTAAATAATTATTGTAAAATAGGGTGACAGCATACATATATTATGCTTGATGCTATTCCAGCTGCCTTTGGAGACTAGACATTTACCAGTACGTAATAAATCAGTAACTTAACTTTTCAAGTAAAAAATTATGTAAATAGGCTACATACCTGATGAAATACTGGAAAGTGTGTGGAGTCAATTTCATCTCTTCTGTAGACATCACCAATCATGAGGAAGTTGTTGAGGCCAGACCTCAGGAGCTCGCTCTGATGGGCCGTCATGTGCGCCCGGAGCAACATGCCTCGGTTGATGTAGTAGCAGTCGGACTTGGCCCGGCTGACATGGTCCAGTGGGATCAACAGATCATCGAAATTCTGTTTTGTGGAAACAACAGGGTTCAAGTTGTCATACACACTGAATTCTGGATTGCCCGCATAGCGGAAAGTGTAGAAATAGTTCACAATTCGCTGCCGGACAAGAGACAAGGGGTGATTCTTTTTGAGATGCAAGTTGCTGTTTAAATATGAAGCTATTTTTGGAGTTATGTTGGTGTAGTCATCTGCTTCAAACGCTTTTCCATTTACATTTACGGTGGTTACAGCTTTTGCAGCGGTGCTGTATCTGTTTAGGAGGGAGTAGACTGTTTTGAGCTGATAAGTCTTAAGTTTTAATGGTAGCCAGGTCATCTTGAATACAGCATGTGGAGTTCACCAAGAAATGTCAGTTCAATTTGTCAGTAGAACCTGTAATAAATAATGTTATTTTACTTTAATAAACAAATATGTAGCACTGTGAAATTTAAACTAATATAACCTAAATTAAAAAGGTAATACCGGTAAATCGGTAAGGGCTAACTTTTAGTTATGAATTTAAACTGAAAAACTGTATCAAGCATAAGCAAAATAAGTCGTCACAAGTTACCATTCAGTGAATTCAGATTTCTTAAAAATAAATTCACCAATATTTTGATTTGCAAAATGTATGAGATAATCAAATCAAATCAGCTGTTATTTTGACAGTAAATAAATCCAGAGTAAAAATTAAGTTCAATCAATATGAAACCTTACGCAACATGTTCAAGAAATGTCAGAAATACGAATCTGTGTACATTATAACATAACCTCAAATTTGAAGACAAAGTTTTCATTTAATTTATTTATTATAATAAAATAAAGTAACTACTTAAGTCTACTTAATAACGATAAATCATAAGAGGCAAACCTCAGCAAAAAAATGATTCACAAAAAACTTTTACAAGTAGCCCAACTCAGTGCCGTTGGTTTCGCTGGATATTATGCGGGTTCATATTCACAAAAACATAGTGCTAATCAATCTCTGGTAGACTCTGTTGTTATTGATGGAAGAACCGTGAAGAATTTACCTGGACTTCCTATATTCGGGACCGTGTCTGCTGCGGCCCCATATTTTGATAGTGGAAGTCCAAAAGATACAAGCAGGGTAATGTCATACTTACTTCTCTTAAATATATATAAATATATATATATATATATTTTACACAAATTGCCTTTCCTTTCATTCTTATATTAACATTCTAAATTCTTTCCTAAAATTTCTAGGTATCACAAATAATGAAATATGGTTTCCCAAGTTTAGATAATGTGCGGTCCTATGATGACTTTGTGCTGTCATATGACAGACGGAACCGGGTTCCTAACTGGGTGTTTGAGCATCTCACCAAAGAGCACATTCAGAAGAACCCCAGTGTCGACCGCAGCAAATGTGACTTCACCCCAGATGAAAGCATACATCCATTCTTCAGGTCAGTCCAAATTTACAAGACAATTTAGATAACATTAATAAAATATTCACCATGATACAGGAGAACTTCTTAACCATAAATTCAATATAACAACACACTGATAATCTTCTTTTTAATTTCACTTTTAACATCATAATTATTTATCTTCATCATCAGGTACTCAGGTTATATGAATGCCAAATTAGCCTGTAAACCACTATCACCCATACACTATTTCATTACAATTATACATTCGTTATATTTTACAAGATTACACAAATTGCATGTTAGGAAGACTGTAAAAAAACTATTATTTTTGTGTTGCAGATCCCTCAACAGTGACTACAAAGGGTCCGGGTTCGACCGGGGACACATGGCCGCGGCCGGCAACCACCGACTACACCAGAAGCACTGCGAGCAGACCTTCTACCTGACCAACATGGCTCCACAGGTTTGTTAACAAATTCATCATAATAACCCATGAATAAAAATATTTCAGCCTTTAAGAGTGAACCAGTCTTAGATAAATTGAGTGTAAATTACTGAATCACACAATAGCTGGCTGTAGAAAACGTAAATTAATAAATTCATCATTCTTACTATTTTCAGGTTGGTGATGGCTTCAACAGACATGCGTGGAATAATCTAGAGAAACACGTCAGGAAACTAACCAAAGTGTATGACAATGTGTACTGCTGCACGGGACCCCTCTACTTGCCAAGGTAATTTCAACTTTAAACTTCATTGAAAGGCTAATTAATTAGAGTGGTTCAGTACAATGCTCAAAAAATGATCAAAGAAATTGCTTTTATGCTGGCATCGCCTATGTATGTATATTGTTCTCTGTGTATTATGTAATGTATTGTTTGCAGAATACCTAAGTTTTAAATGTACCTTATTACTGAATTTCCACTTATTACCTTCACCTTCAGGAAAGAGGCCGACGGCAAATCCTATGTCCGCTACCAGGTGATAGGAGGCAACTCGGTGGCGGTGCCCACGCACTTCTACAAGGTGGTGGTGGGCGAGGGCGGCGGCGCGCTGGCGTTGGAGGCCTACGTCATGCCCAACCAGAGGATCCCGGATGAGACGCCTCTTAGCGCTTTTATGGTGAGTATTTGTGTTTGTTAACAGGTTAAATAGCGCCGCCTATGATGTTGGAAAAAAAATCATAACTACTGTTTTAAATAGTTTTGCTAACACTATTAGGAAATTAAATACAAGTTATTATTTTTTATTGGCGTCGCTAGATAGGCTTTGAGATCGCTTTATAGCTGGTTTTAGTCACAGATTTTGCACATCCCAATAACAAAGCAAACAAATTCGTTTCTGTGCCACATCGATAGGTCGACACCAGCGTCGTCGATTCAAAGAATTTGATTTCATCATCTTTATAGTGAGGTTCTCTTTCGATCATCGAATTTTGAAAACGTTTTGTTTGCAGGTACCACCGGAGTCAATAGAGAAAGCCGCGGGGTTGCTTTTCTTCGACAAACTGAACAGAAGTAAGCTTACCAGTATCAACGGAAAGAAAGTGTAATACCGACCTTATTGGTAGTGGCCAATGGGGATGTAGATGATGCCACTGTTCGAAAAACTCCCGTTCCATTAGTTGGTTCAGCCGCCATTTTGATAATCATCTTCTCTGATTTGTCAGGATCTGTGACGGCCAATGTTTTCGTCAGTTGGCTTTTTCTCTATGTTAGGCAGCGTTCCCACTACGCCGGACCGGCAGATCTGCCGCGCCGTGCTCCCCTCGCCCCTGGATGTAAAATGAAAAGAATGGAAAATCTTTCCCGTAAAATAGGGTGTACCCAATGTTTTCTTTTATTTTGCCTTCTATTAAGATACCACCACAACACAACAATTTCGTCGTCCATTGTGCGCGCAGGTCCAAATTCAACTGAGGACTGTCTGAATTTCTTCCGGGATCCGATGTAATGTGAACACTCTGTCCGGTGTCCGGTTTTCGGCAGATCTGCCGGTCCGGCGTAGTGGGAACGCTGCCTTAGTCCAATTTAATGAATTTTTACTCAGATACACTGACCTTTTGCCATGTACCTTATAAATAGCTATTTACCATGTACCTAATAGATTCTATGAAACTATTGTTTGTTAAATATCATGAATTATTTTGTAAATATGAAAGTAATAATGAAATTAATAGAAAATAAAAAGGTATTAAATATTGATTGTTTTTGTTTTCAAAGTTATCTAGGCCTCAGATAATACTATGCAGGCTAACCCACATGGCAGTAATAAAATTAAAATCTAAACTTGGAGATTTAGAAATGATGTTAAAAAATATTAGAAATCTAAATAAATTCCATACAAACGCAAGTATTGTATAAAACATCTGTATATTCAATAAGAAGTAACGCGACATCTCGTACATAATACATATAGAGCTGTATGTAAGGGGTGTTGTATTATTGTATACGCTATAGTGTGTGTATACATGGTGTTCAGTTGTCCTCCTCCTCGTCGGAAGCTCCGTTCTGTTGGGGCACGTCCTCCATGCCAGCATCGCCCATACCTGCGGGAAGAGAACAGTTTTATAAGAAAACCTACCACATTTGCAACACAAATTGCACGATTTCTGCTACTTTTATTGGCAGTCTAACCACGCTTGTCTCGTGCGAGTTATAGCGATATAAATAATCGACTTGCCACATTGACCCATTTTTATATACTATTAATTTAAAATTTCACAAAAAAAATGACGTTTTTAGGGTGGTTATCTAAATTAAGAAGGCTCAGGACACAGTGTTGTGGTTTGTGGTGCGCCTTGGAAGAATATTTAGATTTTGGATTAAGTCCTGCAGTTCGTTATTGTTGGCATAATCACCGACAGGACATAATGTTCAAAATATAGTGTATGTATACAGGATATTGCAAAAGTGGTATAGTATGCCGAAAGGGGGTTTTCCATAGAAACTTTTTCTTAGTCATATGATTTTTTTGTACTCATAAAAAACATTTTTTCTATGCGAATTGCCTTCTGAGTCACATCCTTTCGGCTTACTAGTCCCCTTTTTTAACCCTGTATAGTATATATAACCCACTGGATGCGGGCCGCCTCCAATCGGACAAGCTGCCAACCATTGGGAGAGCCCTATGTTAAGCAGTGGACGTCCTATGGCTGAGACGATGTTGATGATGTGTGTGTGTGTGTGTGTCTGTGTGTGTGTGTGTGAGTGTGTACCCTGGTCCTCGTCCTCCTCAGCGGAGTCGCCGGCCAGCTCCGCCTCGTCCGTCGCCGTCACCACTGTATTACTGTACTGTATAGTGTGAGTGTATGTGTGTGTGTACCGTGGTCCTCGTCCTCTTCGGCGGAGTCGCCGGCCACCTCCGCGTTCTCGGCCTCCGCGCGCTCCATCTGCCGCGCCAGCTCCGCCTCGTCCGTCGCCGTCACCACTTTAGGCTGCAATTTTATTTATTAATAAACACTTTATTGTACATTATAAAGTTACAATTAAAAAAAAGGTGAAGAACATTAAAAGAAAACTAACAATTTACAAAGGCGCCCTTATTGCCAAAAAGCAATTATTTATAAGTAGAATTAAGTACTTCAAGTTCTGATAAGTAACTATACAGTCCAACTATAAAGTCATAAAATATATGTATATGTATAACTTTATAAATAACTGACAATGATACAAAGTCTATACAAATCCATTGCTTTCATGACTTGATAGTTGGACTGTAAATTCATTGCTAAGTGTAAGGGGTGTGGAAATTTGTGAAACAGGATCGGAGGACAGAGGATCGTTGCAACACTTTGCATCATCTGCATGCTTAGTGGAAGTTTATATCAGTTATGTTAGTAAGTGCATAGTTCTTTCAGCTAGATAAATAATCTATATATTTTTTTTGTAGTCAACCAAACCATATCATAAACAGAAATACATGTAAACCGACCAAAAAGAGTTTAACTAGAACAGATCTCTTGGAAATCCCATACTTAATATAACATTTTTAAGGGCACAAGTATTTGGTTTTCTTACCGCCATCTGAATGTTGAACACGCCGCCCGCCGCAGTAATGTTCTCTTTTATCTTATCTATGGCGTCCTGCAGCGCTTTCAGGCCGTCCGTCTTTTCAGGGGTGGAAGTTGTCATTACTGAAAATTATTAATACAATTTATGTGGATAAATGAAAGTAAAAAAAATGTACTTTGTGATTACTGTTATTATGAACACATACATTGGTAATATTTTGTAAATTAGTAAGCAGTAGCTTAGGTTGTTTTAGGACTGGACATAGTTCTGGGGCTCCTTGGGAGACACCTGTGTAAATTGTCCAGCATTATAAGTGTGTTTGCTTCCTATCATGATCTTAAGCAATCCAGTACACTCTTACCATATAAGGGTGGGGCAATAAGGTTGATCTTGATGGGCATCTCAGCGGTAGACACAGTGAGGCCAGTCTTCAAGGCAGCCTTCACTGCATCAATACCCTCGTAGCCGTAGCACGCACATTCAATGTCAGCTCGGATCTTGACCGCCTGCGACGTCAGCTTGCGTTTGATGTTGGCTAGCAGGACCTCTTTGGTCTCTTCGTCAAGACCACATTCGTTCAGGACTGAGGGGTCTCTGGAATTGATTTTATTTGTATTTTTATTGTGTTAATCTATTCATGTGGTTATATCTGATGATGATAATTAACCATTTATGACAATTTGCTATGCTTTACAAAAGTTGTAAGTGGCTTCACAATAGACAATAACAAGCACAAGTAAAGTATATTTATGAAATATTTAGGCCAGCATGGTGGACTAGGCCTAAAACCCTTCCTCCATTGGAAGGAGACCCGTGCCCCTGCAGTGGGCACATGATTGGTTGTGATGATGATACAGTAAAGTTACTCACACAGCAGCCTGTTTGAAGAAGTCATAGGCGGATGCCTTCTTCTTGTACTTCTCCTCGAAGTGCCAGGCGGTCCGCTGGTACAGCTCCTCCAGCTGCTCCGAGCTCTCGTAATGCAGGAGTTCGGCCACGTGACGCAGGATGGAGTTCACCGCTTTCGCCTTCGCGTACCTCTCTGTGCACTTGTCTATGTCCTCGGCTGACACTCGCCGTTTTGACAAGTCTATGTAACCTGAAAATTATTTTTAAATAGTAAGAGTAAAAAAAAAGTTCTGAATAGTTGCTTTTTTTGTAGTTTCAGTATGGGGCACTAAATATCCAACTATGAAAAGTAAAAATAAAAGAAATGTTCAGCAGCAGGGCAGAGAATCCACATAAAAGAATACTATATCTTCAAATGTCATGAAAACTTATTTCAACGTCTTGGGAACTTGATAAAGCAATAAAAATGCACAACAAACAATTACCTTTTTCTTTGTCCACTCTGATCACGACCACGGGTTCAGTTTTGCCGACTCTGATCAGTTTGTTGATGGATCTGATACGTCTCCTGGACAACTCGGAGAGCAGGATCATTCCCTCGATGTTGTTGTATTCCAGCAGGTGCACGTACGCGCCCATCTCGGCGATGGACCGCACGTTCACCATCACCACATCCTCCACCTCAGGATACTTCTCTTGGTAAAACCGACACGACAACGGCATCTTCAAACAAAATCAAAGTTGAAAATTATAACCTAAGTTTTTCTTACAAAAGAGAAGCAAAGTTGGCCCAGAATGTCAAGTTTTTGACCGGTTATTTACCTTGAAGCTTTAATTTTTCTATTTCTGTAGTGTACAGAGTTTATATTAGTTTTAATTTCTCAAGATATGATGAAATATTTTACTATTCACGTTGAATCGCGACGACAGGACAACTTTTACGTTTCGTTTTGTTCAGATAGAATTCTACTTATTCTACGATTACCTACAATTTTTGGTTTTGAATCGGAGCAACCACCGAAAGCCAAATTTACGTAGAATGGAACGTGCATGAGTGTTGCCAGAATTCAGAAAGTGATTATTCTGAGTAGTCGGTTTAGTTGATAGTTCTACTACTTGAAAGTAGATGGCGCTAATTTAGGTTAATTCAGTGGAATATTTTATTTAGAAACAGTTGCTAACTATTAATAGTTAGTAGTTTTGCTACTTGAATGTAGATGGCGCTACTTTAAGTTAATTCAGCATAATATTTTTCAACAGAAATTACTGCTGCTGTAGATAGGTTAAAGGGGTTTTTTGAGGTAGGTACACATTGAGATGGGTGCATTTTGCATTTTCCTACACATGTGCAGTCTACGATAAGCTACTTTAGGCTCCGGAACGATATTCGATTACCTCAAGGAATACACGGGAAGGGCTAATACTCCTAACTTTATGTAGTTATGTATCCATAGAAGTAGGAAAAATCTACTTCTATGTAATGCAAGTTAGGATTGATAATATTATTATTATACTCTCTAAAGACTCTCTGACTGCCTCGGGCACCTAAGCATATATTCATGTATAAGCAGAAGTGCATTTTTGGACGTAGGTAAGCGTAGTAATTAATACTATCAAGGCGTTTATAGAGAAAATAGAGTTATCCAGGACTAGCACCTAACTCGATAAACAAAGTAGGTACCCCAACAATCGAGAACACCAACTTCGCTGCTGGATGCTGGATGCTGGTGTAGTGTACAGTCAAACTATAAAGTCCTGACATCAAAGAGTGCGATTTTGCTTAGACTTTTTATCATAGACTTCCCCCTTATTCATAGAAAAGTTACAAGACGTTTTAACTAATAAACTGTTTTGTCCCTCTCTGACAAAGAACAATTTGTTCATTTACAGAGAGGGACAAAACAGTTTATTAGTTAAAACGTTCTGTAACTTCTCTATGAATAAGGGGGTTATAGTCTATGCTTTTTATGATCATCAGTTATTAATTTTACATACGTTTTAAAAATAAAATACCGATTGATTATGAATTTTTAACGGAATTTTCCTTTAAAAAATATAACAGATCGATTAAATAAGATAAGTATTAAAAATTAGTTAGGTTCCACTTCCATTTTCACGACTTTATAGTTGGATAGTAGTGCTGGCCCGTGGTCATCACCGCATTTTAAGTAGGTAGTTACTATCTGTTATTCTAAGTACACATTAATAATAGTTAGTTACTAAATCAATACACAATTAAAGAAGGCGGAGTATATGTATATACTTACCTATTTAGATATTCGCAGAATCAATCGCCGTATCTGAAATAAATCTTTCTAGGAACATGACCTGATTCTTCTAAATGGACTGGATAAAACCTCATTGACCGTGGTGGCCGAATCTGACGAAGACTTGATGAATTGTTCGACTGAATATGCTGCGAGAAAAATAACTGCATCAGTCCAATTTAACAACACCTCTAAAGTAAAGCACAGATCAAAATAAACTTGTATAAAGAGGATATTGAAAACCGATTTGACGTAACATGGGATAAACTGGAATCGTATTGTAATGTACGTATTATACATAATAAGACTAATGATAAGTCACCTTCTCAACAAATATGTATAAAACAGTGGTTATTCAAACCGAGTGATATGATAATAAAATAACATTGGACCAGACTTTTGAAACCGAAAAAAAAATTTCAACCAAAAGCCTACCTCCCAATGCCCAGTCCAGTATACCAAGAATGTAATGTAAGTAGAGTAACAAACGCTAAAATGCCCGTAAGTATGTAATAGATATTGGGAGGTAGGTTCTAAAATAAATAAATATAAAATATGAAGAGGGCCTAAAACATGGCCGTTTTGGGAAAAGCGCTTTTAAACGGAAGTTATGTTTTCTTTTCAATTATCGAAGGTAGTTGTCCTTAGGTGGAACCTTCCATTCAATGAATATAATATTGCTCGTGTGTTGGTTGCATATCATTTACACAAATAGGTTTGCTCGTCAGAGCTCTTGGCATATTAAAAAGACTGTGATGCGAGAAATTAATTGATATATCACTGTGCGTCCGACAACCAGTTGCGTTTTCATTAATACCTCTACCAACGTTGGTTGCGTTCAATGTAAAAACTTTGTTTATTTAAATTATATGTTGCAATAAGTACTTTATAAAAAAATATGTGCCAATTGTGAAAAAAATATACCGCGAAAAGTTTTGTGAGCCTTTTAGAGCTTTCTTTTCCCAACAACTTTTGAAAACTACTTAGTTATGTGATTTTAATTAAATTCTAAGTGAAAATAATGACTTTCTTAGTCACTTTATGTGTAAGCAACTGTTAAAATGAAGAGAATTTGGTAAGAACAATGTTTTTTTTTGTTTCGTTTAAAAGGAAAACCGTTCGTCCGTTAAATTACCCTGTAAATTCGGTGTAATTTGGCAGCGTTTGGCATAAAGTAGCTTTTTGTCGGCGCTTTCTCCGCCCAGCTCCTATTATTTGCAGATTTTCAGAGAACTGTTTCTTGCAAACTTGTCTTGCGACGAGGAAAGTTTTTATTTTTAAGAGAAACAGATGTTTTAAGATAAGGAACAGCAGATGTTACTTATTTCATCTCTGAGGTTAAACTAAATTCTGATTGAAATTTTTAAAAATATTTGAATTTTCCTAACTTTCATGATTTTGTGAGAATGGTATATATAGTACATAGATGTATCCAATATTAACGTACCTACACGTTAATATTGGATACATCTATGTACTATGAAACTTTCACTTTGGCCTCAACCTTTTACACCCATGAACTATAAAGATAAGTATCTACATCTTCTTATTCTTGATGTTCTATGGGCGTGGAGGAATCAATAGTTTTCCATAATAATATCTGTCTGTCAACAGCAGACAGTTTCACTAGGTATAAAATACCTTGGCCATCAGTTAGGTTAGAGGGATAAATCAATGTTCAACAGAACAGTTCAAGACTATACGTATAAGTACCTTCTTGCCTCCATAATTATTTAAGAAAACGCTGACAAGAAATGCGAAGAACTTCCTCGACTAAACCACTTTAACTTACTCTATTAAATGCTTAATATTTAACAAATTAAGTTTTTTGAACAAATATAAAGCTAAATGAAATAAAGAGATTCTCCCTGGCCAAAACAATATAATGAAATTGGAGTGTTCATTCAATTAGTCATATATTCCGGTTCAGTCGTTAATAGCAATAAGGCAATGGACAACATTTCATTTTCTTTACCCTATATTTTTATTAGCTATTCGGAAAGTTTATAGAAAATTAGTGAACCCGTATTTTTTTATTTTGTATATACATTAATTTTTGCATGTTATTTTTAACTTTAAAGTTAATTATTTTAAAACCGGAAGTGACGTCACATATTAGGCTCAATTTTTATTTTTGTCTATTGCCTGAGTCTCGAAAAAAAACATAAATGACACTGACAAGTGACATTTAAACTTTGTTTACATGCCAACCAACAAATGGGTCATTTTCAAATGACATTGATATTTCTGATGATGGAAAGTAGGTACTTATCATGTAAAAAAATAAGCAGAAGCATTTTTTCAACTGTGTAGGCGGTGGCATGCTCTGGGACATATTATATAGAGGTCATCTCTTAATAATAAATAAAAAAAATAGTCAGAAAGTGTCAGAACAGAATTAATGAAAATGACCCAAATAAACAACAACGTCACGATAAAACGTCAATGTCAATCAAAAATGAAAGTGACAGTTACTTTGTTTTAAAATCTATGGGCTTTGATCATCAAAATGCATCGCACCTGATGCATGGCGTCATCAGCACTTTTTTACTATTTTATGATTTTCTCGAAAATGATACATCCAAAAAATACAAAAACATTTTTTTTGTGGCCTTTAGAGCTAAATCTCGAAATGGTTTTCGATTTATAGCAGCTTTAGTTTTTTGAAATGTTGTCCATTGATGGCGTGCTCGGTGAATCATGCAGAAGCTCAGTAATTATCCTCTGCCAGTTTAGATCAGCATGGTGTCTGTTTTGTTATGGATATTGGATTTCAACTCCCGTGGAATAATATATGAAATGGCTACAGCTAAGAGAGCGGTGCCGGTGGTAGCTCAGTCGGGTAAGCGCCCGCTTCTCACGCCAGAAATGCAAATTTGAATGGCGCTGATATGTACCAATAAGTTATTTGATAATAGGATCAGACACTCATAAGTTATCAGACTTATCAGCTTAAGGGGAAGGCCTAGAACCTACATAACCATCCTTCAAGTAGATAGCTCAGGACGAAACGTAACCCAGATTTGTCGGCCCACTAATGTCCAGATCAATTAAATAAGCTCTCCCAAGTGATTGACGGCCGGTATTGGCTGGTGAAGGTCACTATAACTGGGTCACATCTGCAACTGTTATGTAGATCAATTAATTATTGACCCCCGCGCTTCTGGTATCGAGATTTGATGTCCTAAATGTGGCACGAGGATAGGTACGTATGGTATAGGTTTGATTTGTTTCGCAGTGTTGGTGAGAGTTAAAGTGTGTACAATTATTATGTATCATGTATTAAGTATGTGTAAGTAGGAAGGCACTTATATCGGTACGCACTATGGAGTTTGTATAGGCGAAGCAAGGGAGTGGGGAGGGATAGGGATCTGAACCATTCAGGACCCGGTGAACCATTGGTAAACCAGACTCAATAGTTTTTCAATTGTCTCTGATTTCTCGGGATGTGAGAGGTAAAAGATTATTATTATCATAAACTTACATATTTGATATGGAGCTTCGGTCTGTTTTAGGTATTAACATAAAATGATATTTTTTTCTAAAATTGCTTAAATACGTTATTGATTATATTTCAAGGACTACTATAAACATCGTATTTATTGAGCCTCTGACGGATTATTTTATTTGACACTATCCAATCGGTAATCAAACGACATGGCACCCTTTTTAACGCAAACCGCCGTCGTATGTATGTATTTGCATTAAGTACCCGCTCATTTTGTGGTTTCAGCTTCATTTGTTAACTGTTGAATTACCATCGTGTTGCGGTCACCATGATGAGCTGGTTCAACTATGGCCACTCACAATATTGTATCCATAAATGTAGAGCCATAATAGCCATATATAAATGTATAGAAATGTAGAGCCATATTCATTGTGTTCAATCTGAAGTTTAAGTGCCAATTTCTCCATTCTCGGTTAGAGCATAACCAGCAGGGAGTAGTGGTTAACTTTTGACACATCTGTCATGAATTTTATATGAAGATGACGTTTAATTTGTAAATCAATCCTTGTCGGTTAGATAACCGACAATGGAGAAATTGGCACAAAGCTTTTTGGTTGCATTATACTAACTGTACTAACCGTTTTGTGTAGTGTTTATAAAGCTTTATAGGACTGTCTAAATAATGTTGTTTGGATTCCTCAGAATCAACTATTGTTGTTCATAGGTAGATACACAATTTGTATACTTATTTACTAATAAATTTTCTTTATTTTATACAGGTTTAATCTGGTGGTCACGTCTATTTGCATTCTCACCGCGTGTAGAGCCCAAACTACTGGTAAGTAAATATCGGTCGTAGCTGAATGTACATTCAACAAATCATATCGGCTACCACCCTCCAATCCATAGATAAATGAGCTGAAGAATATTTTTTCATCGATAGACACAACATTTAATTTGCTAAAGTGTTCTCTAGCTCGTGAACATGCCAGGAATTGAACTAATTAACACAATCGTTAGAAGACTCAAATCTAACCGTAGCACCATTGCATTCGTTGTCTTCCTTTTATAACTCTTTACTTTATTGAAATAAATCAATTAAAATGCCTCCTTAATTTAGCGCATAAAACATCAACCAATACCAGACAACCTCTCTACCAACTATACCAACCTCAATACAATTCCAGCCGACCCGTTCCTCAACGCCACCGCCTCCCCGCCCCCTGGCGGCCCGTGCTCCCAGACTGGACCTGGCGACGTGGACCTCCAGACCGTGGACCTCATCGCCGTGTACCAGCTGGACCGCGCCGCCACACCCGGGGTCCGCGTGGTGCCCGGCTCCAGCCAGTGGCAGCGCGCCTATAGGGTCGGGGCGGAGGCTAACTTGACTTATCCTTTGACGTGAGTACAGTATATTATTTTTTTTGCTTTGCGCAAAACTGTAAAACTTGGTACTTACTGAAAGTATTGCAAAAACCCTTTACGGCAAAGTGAAGCGTATTGAGGTATTTCTTGACCGTAAATTACTTATACTCTCTTACAGCTATGCATTGGGAGATAATAAATGAATCCTTCTATAGTATATGTATGCGTTTATAGGTATTTATTAGAGATGCCACGAATATTCGGCAACTATTCGGTATTCGGCCTATTCGGCCAGTTTTTTCAGTATTCGGTATTCGGCCGAATAGTGCGTACTATTCGGGCCGAATACCGAATAGTAAATCATGTAAAAAATGACTTGTTATTTTAATCAAAATTGTGTATTTAATTCCAAATCACAACATTTTAGTACTTAAAATTAATCAGTAGTAAGTTGTGCTGGATAAAAACGAGCATTTCAGCATTTTTGGTAGCCCACGATTGCGCTTTTCATTGTAACCATCCTCAGAAAATAACCTCTCACTATAAACGCTACTTCCAGGTGAAGAAAGATAAGTTTTTGCAAATTTCAAAAGGTTCGGGTATTGTTTTTTGTTTGCTGACCACCACTTGTAAGGATCCGCTATCCGATCTAGGCGAACTATTATCAAATAAAAATTCAACTCGTTTGCCACAGCATTCCGCCTCCTAATAATTAGCATTTCTCATATAATCTGTAGCGACTTCTTCAAAGCAGTTCCAGGAAAAAAAAACAGGTTGTAGCGCCGAATATTCGGCGGCCGAATATTCGGCGCTTCGGTCGGCAGCGTCGCCGAATATTCGGTATTCGGTATTCGGCCAATTCACTATTCGTGGCAACACTAGTATTTATAGTATAGGTTCATAGGATTCAGCCCTTCAAAATATGCATGCGCTAAATAATTCTTTAACTACTTTAACATTTCTAATACGAGTAGGTTTAGGTTTTTAAGCTCATGATCTATGCCATGCCATGCCAACACATTTTTTACCCGCAGCTCGGTATTCCCCCTCGGCCTGCCCTCCCAGTTCTCCGTAGTCAGCACATTCAACGCGCGGGGCGCCCGCCGGCCGTGGAGCGTGCTGCGGGCGCGGGACGCCCCTCGCCAGCTCACGCTCACGCTGGTGCCGCGCGCCAGGAGGGTGCACCTCTATGTGCGGGGAGCTAGGGCTGTGTTCTACACGGAGAAGGTTGGTGGTGGAGGATTTGATTTAGATGAAGATTTAGAGTAGTTAACTTGATTCCTAACAACATCCTAACTATATAATATTATAAATGCGAAAGTAACTGTGTCTGTCTGTCTGTCTGTCTGTTACTCTTTCACGACA
The DNA here is from genome assembly GCF_932276165.1 of Plutella xylostella. Taxonomy (NCBI): domain Eukaryota; kingdom Metazoa; phylum Arthropoda; class Insecta; order Lepidoptera; family Plutellidae; genus Plutella; species Plutella xylostella. Next base: position 4,661,296 of record NC_064000.1, on the reverse strand, counting down.
AAACTACTGAACGGATTTGTATGAAATTTGGTATACATATGGTGTAGACCCTGAGAAAGAACATAGGCTACTTTTTATCCCGGAATTCCCACGGGAAAACTTTTTAAGGCGAAGCGAAGCTCGCGGGTACAGCTAGTAGGTTATAAAGGTGGTTGTTAGGTAGGTATACTTAGCAAAAGATAATTAGAAATATACCATGGTTAATAATAATATGTCAACATCACTTCTGCTAAAAGAAATGTGGAATTGTTAACACGTTCACGGACAATCCGTCGAGAGCCGTAATTAAATTTCCTTGCAATATGACTACGCGCCTGTGGCCGTCCAACTTCTATTGGTTAAAACGGACGATCCGTTAACAGCCGTTTCATTTCCATAGTCTTAACAGGAGATACATGGTTTAATGTCGTATTGTGCTAATTCATTTGTTTCTAGGTGTCATAACAAACAAGTTGTGGGGGGTTCTTTTGCCCACACATAAGTGAACTTTATAGTGACATACCGCCTGTAGCCGTAACCGTTACAAATACAAATAATCTTCCAAAATTTTGGTGTCACGGCGCGAGCGTCGCGGAAATATTGTGTAAAACGTGTGGTGGGCTGGTAATTTTGTGGCAAATTACGAGGTAAATAAATGATAAATCGATAAAAAAAATATACTGATTTGCATATAGGATACCTTACTATTCGATTTAAATACTATAATTACTTAGATAGAGCATAGAAAAGCGAGTATAAAACTGTAATGAGGAACGAAAATAATTGTGTTTTTGTCGATGTACCTTTTGTATACTCTTAGTACATCACCTTTATTTTTTTAAATGGCATGCAGAAATTATAAACCGAGGTCTGGAAAGCGTACAAACATTTTTGAAGAGGATTCGGACCTAGAAAATAACTGCCGGTAACGCCTGTAGCCGTAGATGTCACTATACGCATTGTTCGATATGCATGATGTGGCAAACCGCTTATAGACGATACCGTCTATGGCCGTAACTGTCACATTACGTAAATGTATAGTGAAATATGACAATACGTTTCAAGGCGTAACGATAAAATGTATGGGATTTTTAGGTGTCATATCAAAATATTTCCCAATCTTCAATTGTCCGTGAACGTGTTAAATCTTCCAAAGGTCACAAATAAAGAAACTACAGTCAAAATACTCACAACAGTTGAAGTCATATTTTGTTATTAATCGTTACAAACAACATATTCGTTTGGAAAGGGCCCTTTGTTACAGTACAAGTGTAGACATAATTTAAATGATAATAACCATCGCCCATCGCCACTCAGGACCACCCAGCCTGCTCTCAATCTGCCATTGCCCCACCACATTGTTTAATGAATTTTATTTATGATGGTTCCCATCTATTGTAGACACCACTAAACCACGCCACTGTGATCCACAATTATTGTTTTGGTAACCACACCACCATAATGTTTTTCTAAATACAAATCATAAGAAATTACATATACTAACTATAATTACACATATCGAATTGTTTTTGCAGCAATAGTAGGTAGCAGTGTCGTTACCTAAAAAAAATGTGAACGACACCACAGTGGAGTGGTGTGGTTTACGTGCAGCTGCGTACAGACCGGGCCAACGAACGCCCAACGAACGCCAACGATTATCCCAACGATGGATATTTATCATACATAATACAGGGCAGATTGCAGCAACGAAGGTCAACGAAACCCGTTCGTTGGCGTTCGTTGGGCTGGTCTGTACGCGCTTTTACATGATGATTCCTCCACTCGCAGCTGTTCGCCCCGGGCTGGCACAAGCTACACGTCGGAGTTGCCAACGACTCCGTCAGGCTCGCCGTCGACTGCGTTGAGGTACGTTGAGTACACTACAAATCATTAAACCTGACCTACAGTCCTCCTATAAAGTCATGGAAACGGATACTTATTCATTTTAAGTAAATCGTTGTTTATGCACAAATTACTTTTACACATACACCACAATATTACCATTGATATTCCATATGAAACAAGTGTAAATATTTAATAAAAAATAAATAACTGAAATTGTGAAAGACTTTTCGTGAGGTCCGAGGTGAAGCTCGCTGCCGTCGACAGACAGAGATGGAGAACCGTTGTGTCTGCCCTTTGCCCCACGGGGGGGTCATAGGACGCCAAGAAGAAGATGAAGAAGTGAAAGACTTTTCAAAAACGCACTTTATATTTTCATGGCTTTATAAAAGCCATGAACGGACTGTCTGACGCATGACGGCTACATGTTGAATTTAGGGTGTTCTCCAATCATGTAATTATTATAATGATGTAAAAATACCGGCCAAGTACCTATACGTAAGGAGTCGTATACGATCTGCCTCTGTTTTGTTAGCACTTTCTATAAGTAAGTTATTTTTTATGATGTCTCTAATTTGTTATCTCATCGTAGACACCTTGCCTGGATGTCTACTCTGCTATATTTGGTGGCCTCTATGTATGTATTTGCTGCGTTTTACTGGAAAAAGCTACTTCTGTGAAGTATAATAATTAACAAGGATTAATAACTTTCTAACCAGTGAAATGAAAAAAATACTCCGATCTACTAAATTACAAGCAATAATATATTCATTGATAATATTAGTTGTTGTGTACCTAGATTGACGATTCTAAACAAGTGTAGAAGTTACTAATAACAGTATCGTAAGTAAAGATAAGTAATTAGGTAATATTGAATAACAAAACCTGTAAACCGAACAGTTAAGTACACTTAGAAAAGTTTTGTTTAACACCTGTACTTATTCCTCCACAGCTAGAGCCTGAGTCGATCGCTCCTCATAACGCTTCGAATGCTACCACCTTCACCATCATCTCCAACGACGATGGGACTCCCGCAGAAGTAAGTTTAGCTCCAATTTCTCCATAGTCGGTTAGATCGTAACTAGGTAAAGGTTGATCAATTATACGTCATCTCCACATTAAATGGTGAAATTGGCACTTGATGTTCTATATCTAGATAATAATAATGTCCTCCTAGCCGAATTTCGACCACGGCGGCCAATCTCAATTGAGATCAGCCATCTACGCAGGAGTAGATTATAGTGCCCAAGTGTGTGCGCAGTACACAGAAGCACTCTCTGTTCCATCACTCTCATAGCCCAATGGGACGGATTGACCGACACGACTGGAGAGAGCTAGGCGCAGGACCGACTGCTTTACATGCCCATCCGACAGCATGGATCGTTTCACTGTTTCGGACATCAGGTGATCAGCCTTCTATGTCCTAACCAAACTTGGAACCACAATTTAGAAACACAAATTGATGGTCCCACCCGGGAATCGAACCCGGGACCTCTGGGTCGTGAAGCGAAGCTTCTACCACTAGACCACAGAGGCAGTTAAGTCTAGATACCATGTAGGTATAAGCAAATGGTAGAAAAGATTTTTTAATGTTTCTCACAGTCTTAGCGGAAGTGGACTAGAAAAGTTGTTAGTATACTATATGAATGTTTGTTTTTACAGATAGATCTGCAGTGGTTGTCTCTGAGCTGCCACCTCTACAACATTACTGTTGGGGATTGTGAAGACATTGTAAGTAAACAATTCATTACTAAATTTTAGGATTAAATTAAAAAAATCTAAGTTTTTGTTATCTAATAAAGTAGGTACATACTTAATTACATTTAGTACATAAATAAGCAGTTAAAAAGGACATATTAGCTATCACTAATATTATAATATACTGTGTAATATACAACTCAATAAATCCCCAAATACCTATGTTAATTTTCAGGAAAGTTCAGCAGCTATAACTGCGACTGCAACTGAAGGATTTTCGGTAAGATTTCACTTTTCTACCAAATTTTCAATAACCTAGCTGAAAACACATAATGATGCAGAAATGATGTAAATTGTTACAGAACTTCGACGCATCGGCATCGTCGAGTTTGCTTCCGGCGGGGCAGGTGTGCAACGCTTCTTGTCCTCCTGTGAGTATCTTCGGCTTCAGACGCAATAACGAAGGAAAAACTCATTAAATACTATTCTAGTATTTTGGGATCATGGATAATGAACTACCTGTGTGTAACTGTTTTTCTGTAATCTTGTAGGGCCCAACCGGACCTCCAGGCGAGCCCGGGGTGCAGGGGCCCCGCGGTTTCACTGGCCTACCGGTAAGATATTTTTTAAGATTTTTTTAGCCAGTTTTTGCCTTTTGCAGAAAGCCTTTAAGAACTTAATATTGCTGTACCGCGTGTTGCTGTGTTAAAACTTTCTGTTTTAAATGATAAAGGATAGGTACATATCGAGTATAGATTTATTGTTCTGAAACCAGCTGTAGTATAAAAGCATTTATAATTTCCCTACAGGGTTTCCGAGGACCGGAGGGCCCAACCGGAGCGCCGGGAGCGACGGGGCTGAAGGGAGATAAGGGAGACCCTGGAGATGTGGTGAGGGAAATGTTCGAGTAAATACTATTATGAATTACCTACCCCGTACGATTGTCGATCTGACGGTGCAACGGCTAGTTGGAAAAAGAGATTAGGATCCCCAAGTTACTTGTCCCATTTACTTACATTATTTTATTAAAGTAGTTATAAGTATTAAATGAGTAAATCAAATAATATTGTTTAATACAACCACAATGTTTTTGTATTGCAGGTATACAGTAATGCGAGTTTGAAAGGGTCTACCGGGGAGCCGGGCCCGAAAGGAGAGAAGGGGGATATAGGGGAACCTGGACAGAAGGGTAAGTAAATTTTACATAAATTGTTTCAGGAGTAGGTCTAAATTATTTTAAGTAACTACAGAAACAGCAATAAAGTGTATACCTACAGTAATTCTGAAAAACGTTGGTATATAGTAATTTCGCCATATCCTGAAGTCCTGAACATAATAATGAAAAAGTTAAGGGTTTAGCCAAAGTAATGATAATTCTTAGCCTAAACTTAACACCTTTATGTTATTAAAGAGCGGTTTCTTCTGGCACAGGTGCTTAGTGCACTTAAAAGGAGATTCCAACCTTGTAATTGATTACCTACCTATGGCTAAAGAAATAAATATTTTTGTATTTTGTATAATGAAAATTTTCTATGATTATTTTGCAGGAGAGCCGGGTGTAGAAGGACTGGTGGGACTAGCGGGCCTGCCCGGGGCCGACGGAAAAGACGTGAGTATTAGAAACCCGACTTCTAAGGCATCCGTCTAATTCCCGGTAAATACAGTATATTTTACAGTGAAAAAATGCCCACTTTCAGTTATCCGCTCAACGCAGCAAAGGCACCACTTGGTCCACCTTAAGTCTACTGTAAAAAAATACGAAATACATTAATTATCATTCCAGGGTCAAGAAGGTCCGCCAGGCGCCCAGGGCCCGCCCGGGGACCGCGGCTTCCCGGGACCGCCCGGGCCGCCGGGACCAGTATTTACCTTCAATACCACTCAAATAGGTAATTTAAAGTATAAATACAAAGTTTAGCATCTGATAAAAAAGTAGCAAGCTTTATTTGTTGGTATAACTATGTGTACAGATAACCTTTAATTTATCTACGCGCATCTATCTGAAACAAAAATGACTCCGAAACCTAAGCTGTTAAACATGGGATAATCAAATGTGGGGGTGGACCCCTTCAAATTTCTCAACAATAATGCATTGCAGGTGTAAAAGGTGAAAGGGGGGCTCGAGGAAGACCAGGCCAGGATGGCAACCCGGGACCCCGGGGCAGTCCGGGAGCGGACGGACCACAGGTATTTTTTTAGAACTACGCGGACCATGACACTTGTCTCTAAATTAAAAAATTCTGTTACATTATCCGTTATTACTTGAAATTCCTTTGTTTGCACAGGAATATATTGTATGCTTTATCCGTGTAAAACAGAAAGACAGAAAAAGATTTTATTTGGTGCTGCACAAATACACCCAACAAATTAAAAACTATACTGTATATACACACAGGGTCCACCGGGACTGATTGGTCCGTTGGGGACCCCCGGACAGCCTGGTACCCGGGGCCCACCGGGACCGGCGGGACCGCAGGGCGAGAGGGGGAGCGAAGGACCACGGGTATGACTTATTTATTTTTTTATCATATAGGTAATTAGTAAAATTATTTATATTGTTAGATTATAATCTACTTATTTCGAAACTTTGTATTAACGCAACAAAAATGCTGCAACGCTGAATTTTATCGAAGCAATATATGTATAAAATAAAAGAAACTGTTACAGAAAATATCGATTGCCGTATGAATATCACTAAGTATGTTATTTACAATTTAGTAATCTCTCACTCTGAAAATTGTATTTATTTACATTGAAGGGTCTCACCGGGCCGCAAGGGGAGCCCGGTCCGCCGGGGCCCCCGGGGTCGTCGGCACCAGCGGGTCCCACAGCCAGCCTTCCCGGACCACCGGGACCTAAAGGAGATGCAGGACAGGTAAAATTATTTCAAGATTTTTTTTACAAAGAAACGAATAAGTACTTCCTTTTCACGCAACAAAAGAAGTTTATGTTTAAAATACACGAGTAAGTATTAAGTATTCTTATTTAGGACATAGGTAAGTTTAGGCCCTACTCCAAAAACTTAGAAGAAGTTTAACAGATGTTCAGCGCAGTCAAATGCCTTATAAATCATTTCAAGGCGCCATAATCTGACAAAAAAACGTCCTCATCACGACCCATTACGTCCCCACTGCTGGGGCACGGGTCTCCTTCCAATGAAGGAAGGGTTTAGGCCTAGTCCACCACGCTGGCCAAGTGCGGGTTGGTGGACCCCAACACAAGCAAGCTTGTGCTGAGAGAGTTGTCGGGTAAGTGGGCAACCCGACTGTCAGATGTTTTCAAGCCGCCCGAAGGCCTCTGACTTGGCTTAACGACTGCTGCCGAAGCAGCAACCGGGACCCACGGCTTAACGTGCCGTCCGAAGCACGGAAGCGTCCAGAAAAGCACCACTTGAAATTGGTCACCCATCCAATGGCTGGGTCAAAAAACGTCCTAAAACCCGTTAAAAGTTGTTTAAACATTTTTGTGGTAATCCATGAATTACATAATATCTTTTACGTTACAGAAGGGTGAAGCCGGCTCGCCCGGGCTCCCCGGCCGGGCGGGGGCGGACGGGGTCCCGGGCACGCCGGGGCGGCCGGGTCCTCCGGGACCCATGTGGACCAGCGCCGCGTCACTCTCGATGGTATGGTAACAGTTACATAGAACCGAAATATCTAATGATTATTTCTGATGTGATTTGTTTTTTCTGTAAATATAAGCTATTTGAAGGAACGCGTTCGAACGCCCAAAGTGATAACGATAAGAAATACACATGCTGATATGCTAACTTTACTTTTGTAACATCATCAAAGGTTAACTGGTAGAGAATGCTATTAGTCTGTACCAATTTATTTTGTGTGTTTTTTTGAATTATTTATAATTGCCTGAGAATCGCACAGTTATTATGCCAGTCATGACTGTGATGATGAGATACAGGTACTTCTCAGACTTATACACATCTCAAACTTATACCTCTCTGTTATAGGGATCACAAATGACGGAATCCATGGTGCGAAATATCTGCGAAGACTTATTTAGAGGTACAGTAACATATAACTTATTAGCACCGATCTACGTTGACTACCACCAATAATTTGTCATAAGTCCTACCTTTCTTTCACTCACATAATTTTAATTCATCAAGTATGACGACCGAATGGCGTAGTGGTTAGTGACCCTGACTACTGAGCCGATGGTCCCGGGTTCGATTCCCGGCCGGGGCAGATATTTGTTTAAACACAGATATTTGTTCTCGGGTCTTGGATGTGCCCGTAAAATGGCAATAGGCCCGCACCCTATTACATTGGGACTAACATACACTCTGGCGAAAAGTGGGTGCAGCAATGCACCTCTGCCTACCCCGCAAGGGAGTACATTAGTACAAGGCGTGAGTGCGTGTTTTTTTTTTTTTCAAGTATGACTATCTTACAGATAAGCTGAGTGAGTTGACAGCCGGGATGGCGGGCCCGCCCGGACCGCCCGGGGCGGGGCGGCGGGGCCCTCCGGGGAGACCGGGGACTGTTGGCGCTCCAGGTACTATTAACAAATTATGCTTAATGATAAATGATAAAATGCCTAGTAAATACATAATTAATGGCACCATCATAGACTGATGAAATTAACAAAACTATGTAATGGTAAAATATGTTTTGCATAAATACAATTAGAAAGTAAATATTTTTGTGACATAAACACATCTTAACTCTGTATTGCAGGAATCCCCGGACCACAAGGGGACAGTGGGCCCCGCGGGTACCCCGGTCCCGTAGGGGAGGCCGGGCCGGCTGGGCCCGCCGGGGAGCGCGGGCCTAAGGGGGAGAAGGGAGAGCGGGGACCGGAGGGGGTAGGGCTACCAGGACCGGAAGGGCCGAGAGGTTTGCCTGGTATGTTGAAGTTGAATTAGAAGTAAGTACTTTTTATGAACTCACTACCTTTTTACACCGCCTTGATCTGGTGACATTAATTTTGCAGGTGCTGTAGGACTGCCCGGGCCGCCCGGTAAGACCGGACCTAGAGGCGAATCCGGTCGGGAAGGTAAGAAATATCAAGGATGTTGAACTTGCTTCATCTCCTTATTTATCAGCGTTTATACATTGTACGCAGTACGCACCGCACCATGCGGTATAAGGGGTATATGGCTTTCTGATACACCTTATAAAGTTATAGAATCCTATTTGATAGTTCTGGGAAATACTAAAATCAATTTTAATTATCTTGATACAATATTTCCTCCCCTTTAGAAGAAGACTGTTTAAGATAATTTTATGTTTGTTCTGTTTTGTTTTGAAATTTTATTTCACTCTTGTGTGGCACACACTGTTTATGTTTTACTAATATAAATTAACTTTAGTCAAGTCATTTTTGGTACCCCAAGATACGGGCTGAGCCTAGTTTGGGGACCCCTGCTCCTTGTGATTAATGTTCAATTCAGACGTGTGCATAGATATAGTTTAAGTATAATACCTTGTATAATATTATGTAACATTTCTTTTGCGCAATAAAGATTTTTTTTATTTTTATTTTATTTTTATTTCTCAGGATTGCTAGGCCCCCGCGGGGCGCCCGGGCCCCGGGGCGCCTGCGACTGCCCCGCGCCCGCCTACTACGCCTACGCACCGCAGGGGAACAGCAAAGGACCATAGTTAGGACAATTAGTGATGACTAGCAACAGGTTGATGATTGGTGAATCACCGAGCATCAGAGATATGACAGACATTTGAATAGCCCATCATAAAGAGCCCGGCTGAAACAGGTGCAAGTTTTGAAGAATCAAATCTCATAGGTATTTGGGCCTTGTCAAAATAAGGGTACAGATATTGAATTTATTGAGAAATCAATACTTAATATTTTTTCAGGATCTTTCAGGGTTATGTTGGTTCTAAGTAGGTACCTATGTTCATGGGCAGAAATTGTGCTATGCATTTTGAGATTTGGGTATATACGAAATAAGATTAGTCATTGTAATATAAGTGCATTTATTGTAAAGGTTTATATAACCTTGTAAAATATATAAGTAACTAAGTAAAATACGTTCTAAAACATAAACAATATAAATATTTCATTTGTCTCCATCATCTTGACTCACTATAAGTGGTAAGCCATTTATTTCAAAATGGACACCCCTTAACCCTTGGGCAAACAAAAGGGGCCCTTTCCCAAGAATCTAAACTATACCATCACATCAATTGATTCCAGGTAAGTATAACTATCTAATTATAATATTATTACTTCACTTCAGTTATTTGGTTCGATTTCTTTGACAGAGTCGATTTCAGCCTTGCAGAAGAAACACTGCTTGCTGTTCAATAGGTGCTGCAAGATACACGATCTGAAATAATTAAGATAAAATGTTATTAGTATAGGATCTTCATCAAAAATTATGTAGAAGCGCTAAAAATGGATTTTGCTAGACAACGCAACGGTGCTTAGTGACACCCGATGTTTTATGACTGGTCTAAATAAAAGGGCAGCAGTCGACTGTACCATTTATTTTACTCCCTATTAGGTACTTTAGTTTTAGCTTTTAAGCAAGCTCACCCCTTAGACCTTAACATACAAAATATTTTAGCAAAAACCTCATGAAATACCTAATTATTATACTATAATAGGAGTCACGTTTGAATTAGTTTTTAAACACCAAAATGGTTGCGTAATGTTGACAAGGTCAGCAAAGTTTCGATGCTGGCAGCAAATCTGGCACCCGCCGCGCCGCGACTTTGAAACTGTTTCAAACAATTTGTGCTCTTTTGGCACCACTATTAAACAACGCTTCTCATGAAGGTATTGTGTATTAAGCACCTACCTAAAAACCTGTAAATAGAAAACAGGAAGGAAACTACTGTCGATCGTGTTGAGCTAATTAATTATTATTAAAGAAGTAAAGTTTTCCTGTTGGAATTCAACGTAGCCTATAGGAATGTTAATACAGAATACAAAATACGTTCAAAATTGCTTCATCCGTTTTTTGTGAAATATTCACAAAAATCATCCATTCGTGCTTACAAACTCTTAAGACAAGCCTCCGTGTCAGGGTCCGGAGGTGACCTTTCTAAGGTCACCTCCGGAGGTGGTCCCACGCTACGTTTGTCTATTCGTGGCCTACTATCGAGAATTCGTCCACCCGTTTACAAGTAGGACTACAGTCTACAACATGCCGGCAAAGTACAACTAAAATGCGAGTAAAATGCTGAACGAATTCCAGTGTCTGCTCACTGGATAACTGTCAGTGTTGGACGTTTATTAAATTGTTTTCGACGCCACTTTCGTATACGAGCAAGCAGATTCATGAGGGTTACTCTAGCTCAACAAATAAACAAACAAACAAGAGTTGTCGTGGTGTATTTCATGTGATGGAAGAAGAACATAATATAGGTACTTAATTGAAGCAGTAAAAGATATTCGGCGCCGAGACGTGGTCTCTAACTTTAGGCCTCTTGAATAGGCTCGGAGTCACCCAGCGAGCTATGGAAAGGGCTATGCTCGGCCTGTCTCTACGTGATCGAATCAGAAATGAAGAGATCCGTAGAAGAACCAAAGTAACCGACATAGCCTATCGAGTCAGTAAGCTGAAATGGCAGTGGGCCGGACACATTGCTCGAAGGTCTGATGGTCGGCGGAGCAGAAGAGTCCTCGAGTGGAGACCACGTACCGGCAAGCGCAGTGTTGGGCGGCCCCCCGCGAGATGGACGGACGATATAGTCAAGTCCGCAAGGAAGCACTGGATGCGGGCCGCCTCCGATCGGACAAGGTGGAAATCATTGGGGGAGGCCAATGTTTAGCAGTGGACATCCTATGGCTGAGATGATGATGATGATATAGCTATGGTCTACCAAAGCACCAAGCCACAAAACCAACATGCTCATTTCTAATAACCTTTTAAACTGATTAGGTATTATTGGTTTTAAACTTATTTTTCTATTGTTTCCGTGTGTGTTAGTAATAAATGTATTTTCTTTTTTTCTGTCGCTCTCTCTTTTCCATCTTTATCTCAATAACCTGCAAGAATGATGCCCGCACGGCACAAAGGCCGTGTCCGCTGGTCTCGCATAGCAGATGGTGCACAGCAGGTCGGACTGCGCGCCGCTAGAGGGGGGGGACGCGGTCCGCGCCGCCGCCTCCTTGGCCCCCCGCAGCCGGCTCACTACCTCTTCGAGGGCTGCCATCTCTTCCAGGGAGACGTCTTCTGGGTCTGGTGGGGGGGTGGAAGATTAGATGTTGCTTTAGCTTTCCGGAAAATCATTGTTGTACCAGACTTAAATAGGTATAAACCGCAGGCAACATGGCCAGCTAGCGAACATCATTAATTTCAAGTTACCGTTAGTCCATCATCATCAGCCATCAATTTTTCAGCGGCATTTCACAAAAACTTATATAAAAAACCGAACCGCACTGCACCCTAGCAATGGGGCATAGCCCGCTTCGCTTCGCTAGCTAGCGGTGTGGCCTGCGCTTTATACAGTATAAAAAGTATCGTATCTGAAGCACATAACATTACTTACATTTGTAAAAAGAAAATCTATCTCGACCTTTTCCCACCATGAAATCGAGACCATCAATTCGGAATAGTGGCTCCGATACCAGAGCCTTTGTCACCTTATCCAGATGCTGTGAAAAAATAAATCCATGAAGAGATATAGCACCCAATACTTACAGTGAAAAAAAGCTCTTAAAACAATGTTAGCACTGCTGCTCTGACTAACCGATAAATAGGGAATAAAGAATCTTGTTATTTAGTCTATTATTATTATTTACATACGTTAGACGGTAAATTGATACAAACAATGAAAATACGTAAAACTACAAGATATAGGTTCCCAAATCGATATATTACGAGTGTGTTCCGTCTTTCATAAGGGCATGCACGCTGCGTCGGAAATTGTCTGGCTGATTGCCTATCCGCTGGGAAATTGACTGTTTGATTCTTTCATGAAGGCATTATTTCTGCCGTTTTCATTACCAAATGCCATGTTTGCCGTCATAACCTGACCTTGGATGCCAGAAATGCATTTGGATTTATAGAAACGTAGCTTAGGTTGGTAGGTTGTGTAGAAAAGGCAATTTGAAGCATATAGTCATTATTCATGCCAATCATAGTTCCTATCAAGGATACAGATTAGTTGATGTAGGCATTTATCTATACTGCCTTGATCGTAATAACTAAGCAATAGGCTATTTGACTCTTTTTTAAAGTGCCTCTCTAAATAAATAAATATGATTAATAATTGCTCTATTAGACCAAAAAAAATTAAATTAAAAGTTCTACTTTTCATAAACAGGCAAAAACGGTGTTCACCATATTTGTTTAAAAATTATGATTTCTGTGACGTCACACGGGTAGAAAACAATTCAATTGACATTTAACTAATGACAACAAAGCTACGTGAATAGATAAAATATGTCAGAGTGACATTAGTTATTTACAACCTTTCTGATATCACATCCTGTCATTTCGTGAACAAAGAGCAAGTAACACTACGGACCAGATAAATAGTCGTTGCTTAGCTCTTGCTCAAACTAATGCTTAGCCAAGTACGACTTCACCTGAACTAAGTCCAGTTGCAATGAGTCTCTAAAATATACACTACTTAGCGTTTGCTCGGCTAAGTCACTGGCTTAGAACCTGTTATGTCAAATCTGCGTCAAATATATATTTATTTATCTGTGGTCATGGTTTCATTCCATAGTTTTTTAGCAAATTTGGTATAAATGTGGTCTGTGGATAGCCTGAGAGCTTAGAATAATAATTCCTTTCAACAGCGTGCTAAGCAAGGGCCAAGTCTTGACAAATGTGAACTCGAACTCGGCTAGTCAGAGTGCGAACATAGTGGCATAGTCTGTGCTCAAGTAGTGTCTATGATAGTGAATTCGTGTTCTTAGCATGTGCTTAAGCTAAGACTCCGTCTTAGTTTCGTCTATATATCTTGGCCTACGTTTTATCATGACCGGATAGTGTTTTCAGCATTCATTTTTGATTATGTATTTTTTTGGTTTTGTAATTCAATTTATGCAACCATCTTAGACATTTATTTCGTGAAATCGATATATTTCGTTTTTGTAAGGTAAATACTACAGCAAATACTCATTTATGGCGCCAAATTCGATATAAGTCAAGTAGCCTATTGAATGAGGGATACGCGCAATTTACACATAAGATACATGTAAAAAATATTCGTATGGCGCGAATTTCAGGTGACCAGAAGTTACAAATATGACGCTTTTGACAGCGGAGGGCTTAATAAGTATGATAAATTTTACAAAATATCCAATCACTTCCAAAACACTTTACAAAACACAACCCCCCCCCCCCTCACCTCTGCCGGAAGCTTTGGGTCCAGCACTCGGACCAAACACCCGGCGACCGGCGCCAGCGCCACGTAGTAGTGCACGCGGTCCGTGTCCGGGAGTCCCCGGGCCACCAGCCGAGCGAACCCTCACCCGGGATATGACGGCCATCAGGATCTAAAGAGGGACGGTGGAAGAAGATCTGCTGGATGTAGGCCTATACCGACGCAAGCCACTGGTTGTGATCTATAGTTTTCCGCATCCAATCGTTACCAGCCACCACACCAGCCACCTTTCGCAATTCGTCACCCCATATATCCGGAGGGCGTCGTACACTACGTTTACCTAGTCGCGATCTCCACTCCAGAACACGTTCACCCCTCACCTCTGCCTCCAGCTTCGGGTCGAACACCCGGATAAGACGGCATCGGAGGGCTTGATAACTGCTGATCAACTCTACAAAAGTACTTCCTTAACTTTAACTTTAACTCCCTCTTCCAAAACCCTCCTCACCTCTGCCGGCAGCTTAGGGTCCAGCACCCGGACCAGACACCCGGCGACGGGCGCCAGCGCCACGTAGTAGTGCACGCGGTCCGTGTCCGGCAGCCCCCGGGCCACCAGCCGGGCGAAGGCCGAGCCGCCGCCGCCGCGCACACACACCCGGGAGATTACTGCCATCAGGATCTGAGGATGAACGGTGGAAGAACATGGGGAAACTTTCTGCAAGCAGAGATGATAATGATAAACCTTCAAAAGGCAAGGTGGTAAAATTTGGATCTAGAAAGCTTATTACCGGAGCTCTATATAAGACCAAGTAAAGACTGATGGTGCTGGGGTGCTGGGGATGGAAACTCGATACATTTTATACCTTTCAACATTACACTAATAGGCACCATTTACCTGACAAGTCCTGCCCAGCAGCAGCTCGTTCTGTTTATCGCTAGCCTCAGGCTTGGTGAGCAGACTCGGCGCCAGGCACAGCGTCATCTCCAGGGCCCGCGCCAGCCCGTGGTACAGGTCGAAGCAGGTGGCGCACAGCTTGATCTGACGGGACTCCAGCTGCGCGTCCACTGCTACGCGATCCATCTGATGAGGACATGATTCATGATTCTCGTAATCATCACCATCAGCCAATAATCATCCACTGCTGGACATAGGGCTCTCCCAAGGAGCGCTACAACACTCGTTCTTCTAATTCAATCCAATTCATGATTATCCATGCCGAGTTATAACGTGTTTACCTTAGACTGTGATGTGTTTGATGATGGAAAATGGAGTGCGATGTTTATATCGTAAGCAACCTTATAATTTATGCATACATTGAAACTATATGAACTAGTTAAGTATGAAGTACCATGAAGATGAGAATATACGGTCGCTGCGCTGTAGGATTTTCATTTCACTTAGGGCAGGTTGAGATGTCAAACCTTTGGTTGACCATCATAAACATCATCATTGTCATGATCAGCCTATAGTAGTCCACTACTGGACTATATAATAGACAAGATAGCATGCCACTGGATGTAATCTATAGCTTCCCGTCGCTTGACCATCGCTTTAATAAATTTTCTTCTACAAAAAAACCTGGGCACTTACCTCTTGCATCATGGTAATGAATTCGGAGAAGGCCCAGTTGAGCTGGCTGAGGAGAGAGTTGAGGAATGCGGCCGCCTCCTTGGGGTGCGCCGAGAGGTACTCACGGAACCTGCCTTGGATCACTTCCGAAGGGCACGGACCTGAGGAATGGCATCACCATGAACATAATTTAATTTAAAAAAGTCATAAAGTATTAGCGGAGCTAGGTAATTGTTAAGACAATAACAATTAGGCCTAGGGTAGAGGTTCTCTGTGAGTATTGTAAACAGCGCCATCCAATGAACGCGCTAGTGATTCAACCAAAAAAGAGATTCAACCAGATGCCTGCAACAGATATACTAAGAAGCAGAAGAAAATCTATTTACCGAAACATTGACTCATAAGACCAGCGTCGACTTTGGCGCCCAAGTTGTTCACCGTGGGTTCTCTATCGCCATACCTGAAGGAATAAAGTGAAAAATGTAATTGACCTAAAACATAAAATGCCATAACATGAAAATAGTAAGCTACAACTTATACATGACTTAGCACGACGGTTAGGGCGTTAGGGTCACTGCTTAACTATGAAGTATAAGTACGACTTCGTGCGTCGTGAATTTTTCTCTTGAACGGTATAACTGAAGAAGATATAACTCAAGAAACAAAGGTCGATGCTTACTTGGCGGCGAGATGCGGCCACTGCCTATGCCGGAAGCCGAAGCCGGAGCCGTGCCAGAAGCGCACCAGCACCCAGTTGGACTGTGCCCACGCGCGCGCCTGGTACGGACGCACCAGCTCGCGCACCATCGACATCTGTCTGCAAGGATATGGAGCTGATGATGGGTTGAATGGGAGGTTTTATGACAGTGCCTTCATACAACGATAGAATGAAGTGGTCATTTAGTGGTCAGTTACTAGCACCATGAAAGATTTAGTTTTTTAATGAGCTATCGGGAAACCTCTCCTTGGGATGAATATACTTTTAAAACAAGGTGGACTGCTTGAAAATGCTCAGTATATCTAGGTAGATGCTTCAAAGTCCTTCATTCAACTATTTTATTTAGCCGAAAGCCTCTGAGACATAGGTCCATCAGGACTAAGTGATCCAGGATAACATAAAAGCCCTTATAAAATACATTATTCAATAAACAAGATATCATACTGTTTAACAGGCACGCGTTCAATCGCCCTCATGGTGGCCGGCTGCGTGGCGAAGGAGGCCAGTGTCTGCACCAGCGACTCCCGCGTGCTGGCCAGCACGATGCGAGGGTCCGCGAACTCGGCGCAGAGGAACGCTGCACAGGACACTACTAGGTCCTCCCATTCTGGTGGGGAGAGAAAGGGTATACAGATTATACAGAGCCACCAGCTCCTCCCATTCTGGGAGGAAGAGAAAGTAACTATATACAGGTTTTAAGGGAGCCGGTTGATTAATACGGGTTTTTCAATTAAGGAAAACGAAAAAAGGTAAGGTATTCTTCTGTCACCTGCATACAGTTTCATGATACATAGTGTCCGCTACACGCGCCAGTTCGAACTGCTAGCGCTGGCGCTCTGTTTGACGGTATTTCAACTATTTTACCATAATAGTACAACACATTTTAGCGTCAAATTAGCGCTCTGACGCGCGCTAGTAACGCGTGCTGTTTGACAAAGCCTTCATTTCCTTATTATCACCTGGCAGCTGGTGCAGCGGCACGGTGGGGTGCAGGTACAGCCGCAGCGTGTTGCCCAGCTCCAGCGCGGCGTCCACGTGGTACTCCGGCACGAACGCGAACAGACACTCCGAGAACTCCTGCGCGCCTGGTACCCCTGTACGTGATGGTGACATAGTTTCCCTCTAGCCTAATGCAGGGTCGGTTACAACCGGATCAGCATGGCCGCAGTAAGATTGAAGATTGAAGTCCCTAAACCTGAGGAAAGTCGATAATACAAAGCTTCTTCGGGGGGCCTGTGTTTAGTTACAGGGCTCTCGCAATCATAAGTTTGCACCGCCCTCTCCTCGGCCTTTAAACACTATCTATTTAAAGGCTTAGTCAAACAACACGCGTTACTAGCGCACGTCAGGGCGCTAACTTGACGCCGCGCTATGACGCTAAGATGCGTTGCGTTGCATACGTAGCGTTGACCAAGCGTCTTCCATGCTACATTAGACAGTTCATTTCCTCATTATCACCTGGCAGCTGGTGCAGCGGCACGGTGGGATGTAGGTACAGCCGCAGCGTGTTGCCCAGCTCCAGCGCGGCGTCCACGTGGTACTCCGGCACGAACGCGAACAGACACTCCGAGAACTCCTGCGCACCTGGTACCCCTGCATGTGGAAGCATATAATAAACAACCAGATTTTCACTTGTGCTTAAAGGTTTTCCCGTGGGAAACCCGGGATAAAAATGTCTACCTACATATGTGTAAAATTTGTGGCAACTATTACAATCTACATTTTATTTAAAAAAAACACTTAGAACTTATTGTATTTTGCATGTTCATCGCTTTTCGGAAAGTACGTCTGGGACAAAAAACCTGTGAGGTCGCGATTCTTTGCCCTGATATACGTATTTCACATTGTACTCACTGGGGGATGGTGTTGCCGGGTCCACAGCCTCGGACTCGGCATGAGGCGTCGACGAGTGACTCGTACTGTTGACATTCACTCTGTTTGAATAATGAAATAACATCCATTTGAATATGAACAAAAAAAAAAGATGAATAAACAGAACTACAATATAATAAATGATCAATTTCGAGTAAGATGAAAAAAATATTCTGGAAGAGTTCGCCTTTTGCGCCCTATTAAATTGTAATCTATAAATCTTATTATATTTTTTTGGTGTACAAACAAAGAGTGTTGTATCTAAGTACATAATATATCTAACGTAAAGCAGTCGGTCCTGCGCCTAGCTCTCTCCAGTCGTGTCGGTCAATCCGTCCCATTGGGCTATGAGAGTGATGGAACAGAGAGTGCTCCTGTGTACTGCGCACACACTTGGGCACTATAATCTACTCCTGCGTAGATGGCTGATCTCAATTGAGATTGGCCGCCGTAGTCGAAATTCGGCTAGGAGGACATTATTATTATTAAATCTAACGTTTACCTTTGATTGGAGTCCGAGGAATACTTAAGATTTAAGGAATCGTAGCTGCCATCTTTGATCAAGGAACTTTTTCCTGGAAGAATTTCCTTACTGGCTACCTGAAATCATCGAAAATAACCCACCTAATGTAAAATTGTACATTGCCAAGCTTTATTTCAACAGCATTATCATAAGTGGTGGGTGCATGACAGGAGCCTCCTCGAGTGACGTATCAACTGTACAGTACCCGTATCATGAAAATTCGAACTAACGAATAGAATCGAATGCGAGTGCGACTATTGTCAACTTGACAGCACTTTCGAACACTTTTTACCTTTCGAATGAGTTTCGAAAAGAATGACCACAGAGTACATGATATTATTCTGACAATGACCTATGGAATGATAGCTGTCAAACTTTCGCAAATCTGTACACCGCAATACACCGCCATTTTGTTGTTGACAGGTTGACAGCACTTTCGAATAGACTATCGAATAGAATATGCTGCGGTTTTTCATGATACGGGTACTGTGCAACAAACTTATCTGTTCCGGTAAGAGCGAACTAAATTGATCCATATCTCATTATTTACTAATGAGTTATATATATTGATATAGATTAGATTTATTAAAACCACAAGAGCAAATTACCACTACTGGCAAACTTAAAATCATATAGAATGAAGAAATATTACACATTTACGTGAGCTGTCACCGGAACAGATAAATTTGTGGCACTGTACATAGGGCGCAAGACGTGCACGTCCAGACAAAAGTTTTCCGTCGCGAACGATCTCGAAATCTCGAGGCTATTCTGCGATCGAAACTTGAAATGAAATGAAATAGTTTATTTTTTCGACGTAGAATATTAGAATTACTTGTCAAAAGTCATAATCTACCACCATTTCACAAAGGCCCGTCATTAAGGAGGAAAGAATGGCGAAACTTTTTCTCACGTCTTGACGCGCACGTCTTGCGCCTCGGTATACTGCTGCAATATTCATCAAACATCAAGAAGACCTACCAGTTAGTGAAGGTTACCTGATGATGCGCCACATAGTCGCTGTCAGACGCGAGCCGTAGCGAGTGCAGCGCCCCGGCGAAGTGCGTCGCCAGCTCCGCCTGTCTCCGCCCCGTCCACACCGCGCCGATCACCCACGACATCTGCAGGGCTGAGGCGTCTAGCTTCTCCTGTGGGATTACCACCTCCAAACATTAGAAAATAACAAATCCATAAGCAGGGTAGCAAATGTCAAACATCTGTCAGATCCATACAAGTCACGTTAGATTTGACTAGCGAGCAACG
Organism: Plutella xylostella; assembly: GCF_932276165.1. Taxonomy (NCBI): domain Eukaryota; kingdom Metazoa; phylum Arthropoda; class Insecta; order Lepidoptera; family Plutellidae; genus Plutella; species Plutella xylostella. Next base: position 4,641,563 of record NC_064000.1, on the reverse strand, counting down.
CTGCTTTTGTTAATTTCTAATGTGTCGGTGGTGGTAATGTAGCAAGAATAAATATACTCCGTCTTCAACATACGGAGCTAGTAACTATGTGGAATGAATTTTAAATGGACAGTTTGCCAGGCAGGTGTAAAGGTAAAGCTAGTAGTCTAGACTACCTAATCTTATTTTTGTGATCAGGATTAGACCGCTATCTTCCGTGCCTATTATCTACTGCGCTACGTCTATTACATTGGTTGGTGGTGCTATCAGCTTCATGGAAGTAAGGTAGGTATCCTTATGAATTTTGTACCTGCATCCAAATGATTATGATAGCGCACGGTCTACACAATAACTATTACCACAACTGCAAAAACTTAAAACCTTACTTCATAAACGCTCCGAGACATCTCCAGCTCAGCCAGCATCCTCTCCATCAGCAGTTTCTTGCTCTGGTCCTGTTGCGACAACTCCTGGTCTTTCCCCAGGGTGCTCAGGTCGTGGCTGACGGCGAGGATCCTGTTTTCGATGTCGTGCAGGCAGTCCGCCATGTCCAGCTGGTTGTCGCGCAGCTCGCACAGCTGGTGAGGGAGAGAGAGAGAGGAAGCGTAAGGGCCTTTCATGCGTTTAGAGGATATATGCGGAGTGGATGTCAAGAACAAACGCATCCGAGGTAGTTTAGATATATAATTATTACAAAAAAAAACGGGTTGGTATCCGCTATGAAAAAATATACTAAACAGTTGAAAAAGCTCTGGTTTTGAACAGTAAAACTGATTTGAAGCAATAGTTCCAAACATTTAAAAATATTATGGAAATATTTTTGGGTTGGGATTTAAAATAATGAAAAAGAAGAAAGTATTTATACAATATATTATGCAATGTACAATGCTAGGGATTCGAGAGCTACCACAATGTTTTTATGTTTATTGATAACAATGAACGCAAATCCAAATTCCCTCTCTACAATAAACCATCCTTACCTTTTCAGCATGTTTAACAGCCGTCCCATGATACAACGCCAGCAGTCCGTCCACCAATCGCAGGTGGGCGTGCCTGGCGTCCACGTTGCCGGCCCCGGGCATCACGGAGCGGGTGCCCTTCAGCGCCAGCGCCGTCTCGCCCGTCGGCCTGGTTAGGACGAAGCTGAATTTACGTTTTTAGAGTCTCTATACACGGCTGCAAAAAGCTTGTTTCGGCCTTTGTCTTGGTTAAATATGTCATAACATAGCTAACACATAAGCTTATTACCCTAGGCAGCCAGCTTTTGGTGACAATCCTATGTTATAAGTATTTATTTTGTTTGTCAACGACAGCATAAGAAAAATAAGATATATACAATAAAAAGTACATATAAAGCAAGCCATAAAATTAAGCTCTTAGAGTCCAGCAGTAAACAATTACTGGCTGAAGATGATGATGAAGAAACCAGAAATAACAAGAAAAAAAATAAAAAATATTATAACACTAATGACAGACACATATTATTTCGTACCTATTTTGCATAGGCAGAGTCTGCGGATGCATGAACCGGGCCATGGAGGATATGACTTGAGGCAGCGTCGCCAGCCCCGGGGAGCCGGCTGACGGCATGTCGCTCACACCTGGGAAGAACAGAGAAATCGATCAAATAATGACAATTGAAATTATCATAACTATGCTTTTAAAACTGGTTTAGGTTAGGAAGAATTGGGTCAGTAAACTATGAAATGCTACTTAGACCATAATATCTAAGCTAAAAGAAAACTTTGCATCGATACACACAAAATCCATGTTATCTGGTGACCTCTGGTCCAAAAAGATATGCATACAAAATGCCATTGTGTTTTTTCCAATAGGCCTTCTACGAACAGCCTGTCAAATCGTCTACTAGATACAGCTACCGTACCATCACCGACACATTGGCAATAAACAATCCTTAAGTACCTACTCGCTTGTCGAATCTGATGTAACTTGATGTGACAGATGTTTGATAGGCGAGCGACGTTGCTTATGGTTTGTTAATTGCCAAGTTTGGTGATGGTAACCCTAAAGTTCTTGCGTGTACCGCTGCAAAAGCCGGTGCAAGTGGGTAGGACCACACCTAGGAGGTCATGGATCTGGGCAGTGATGGACGTGAGGGTTCTAAGGGAGCTGATACCCGCGTCGACGCCGCCCGCGCGGTTGTAGCTCGGCTCGAAGCTCTGGATGAACGGGTTGTCTTCGCCGAGGACTTCTATCAGCTCTTTCCTGAGGATTTATGGGGAAGGTGAGGATTTAAGGCCAAAAGAGAATAGGGTTAACGCCACTAGGAGCTTCGGATACTATTGACCGCCACATCTTACGTGAAACATAATAAGGGGGAAGGAGGAGGGTTGGTGAACCGCGACATTGAGTGTCAGGAGGGTTAAACAATTAGGGAACAATTTAAATCATCACCAAAAAAAATATTTGTACGCTAATACATTGCACCAAAAAAAATAATAAAAACCAAATTAATTAAACCAACTCCAAAGTCGAAATCCCAAAAAAAAACATTTAAGTTCCAAAATAAATGAAGACGCCTCCAAATAATTGCAAGTTTACAATAATATTAAAATTTTTACGATAAATATTTAATATTTACGATAATCTTTTTAGTCACCAAAACGGATAAATCATCACCAAATCATGTTTCCTATAATATTGTAGAAATGTTGGCACTATTTACATACCATAAAAATTATATATGAACATCATTAAAATTTATTTCAGACCAAATAAGGTATGTTGCCGTCCTCGTCCCGTCCCCAAGGTGTCCAAGGTGCCCAAATTCCCCTAGGTGCCCAAGGTGCCCGAAATGCCCAAGGTGCCCAAGGTGCCCAAGGTGCCCCAGGTGTCCAAAGTGCCCAAGGTGCTCTAGGTGCCCAAGGTTCCCTAGGTGCCCTAGGTGCCCAATTTTCCCTAGGTGCCAGAGGTGCCCCAGGGTGCCCAAGGTGCCCGAGCCGATCCCTATCCCCACTATAATATATACTACCTACTATAATATATCGTTATTTATATTTAATTCTAAAAGTATTTTAACAAGTAACTTTGGTTTAGGGTACAATAAATTTTTTTTGGCTTCGCAGGGTTAATACAATGATACTCATAAAATAAAATATTGGTTACATTTACTTAGCGACAATATAACTTATCTGGTTTAAAATAAATTTAAATGGTGTTGATATAGTTTTATGGTATACAGTAAAAAAATAATTGCTTCATTTCTGAAATATTATAGCACACATGATTTGGAGACGATTTATCCGTTTTGGCGGAGATTTCGAATTTATTGGAGGCAGAATTGAATATTAGGTCCTTACATATGAAATTGGCGTTTTCTATAGGAGGAACATAAAATCGTTTTTTTTTTAATGAAATATATTAAATTAATCAAAGTATGTACCATTGCTATGTATGCACTTTTGCCATCTCATAGGTAGTTCATTGATCCCCTTACTAAAAAAACCATTCGGGCGGGAATCAATAAAATCTTTGAAGGCGGTTTGGACTGCCCCATCGGAGTTGAATTTTTTTCCTTGCAAGTAGTTATCCAAATTGCGAAAAAAATGGTAATCTATTGGAGCAAGGTCCGGAGAGTACGGTGGATGTCTGGTAGCCGTCTGTTGTGCAGTGTGTGGTCTAGCGTTGTCCTGAAGCAGCAGTGGCCTAGAGCGATTGACCAGCCTCGGTTGTTTAGCAGCTAGCTTTTCCATCATGGTTTGCAGTTGCTGACAATAGATATCTGCCGTAATCGTCTGGCCAGATTTAAGAAAGCTGTAGTGAACGACACCGGCACTAGTCCACCAAACACTTACAAGCAACTTTTTTTTAGTCAATTTTCGCTTAGGGCAGGATTTGGCTGGTTCGCCAGGGTTCAGCCATTGCGATGAGCGCTTCCGATTATCGTAGAGGATCCACTTTTCATCACAGGTAATGATACGATTTAAAATTCCTTCATTATTGTGCCGGTTGAGTAACGTAACGCAGCAGTCGACGCGCGTTTGTCGGTTTGCTTCACTCAATTCATGAGGTACCCACCTTTCAAGCTTTTTCACCTTCCCAATTTGCTTCAAGTGGATTAGAATATTTATCATTAACACCGGAGCCTGCAGCTAACTCGGACTTGGTTTGCGATGGATCCGCTTCCACAACAGCCTTCAATTCTTCATTATCAACTTTGGTCTCCGGCCGTCCACGAGGCTTGTTCTGCAGGTCCAAATTTCCAGAACGAAAACGTTGGAACCAAAAACGCACTGTGTTTTCTTTTGCGACACCGTCACCATACACATCATTAATCCTTCGAGCCGTTTATGCAGCACTGGTGCCACGGTGGAACTCATACTCGTAAATAACGCGATATTTCAAGTTTTCCATTTTGTAAACAGAGTGACACAAAGAAAAAAACAAAAGAAGAAAAAACAAATGAATTAGGGGGTTTGAAACACAAATTCATGAGTAAATAGCTGTATGAATTTGAATTTGGAATTCCTAACCATAAAGGTAATATTTGAGATCAAAGTGGCCAGTACGACAAAACGCCAATTTCATATGTAAGGACCTAATATTATTTGGTGGAGGTTTAAATACAAGCCAAACAATTATACGATGTTGGGAAAAGATGTAAAATTATGTCTCTACTGTGAGGGCATCTCAAAAATAATGGATTTCTTATTTTGTTTCTAATACATAGGTAGGCTACAGAGACATTCAAACGCCTTTGTGAAATACAAAACAAACAATTTCATCCAGTACTTAGACAGTCTTTATAGCTGAAGCAGTCACAACTTTGCAAGTTACCAAGACTTGGAGACACCAAGTGTACTAGGTAACTAGATGAATGCTCAAAACTTGCGCAATAACAGTAACGACAACGATAACGTTACCGCAACGTCCTGACGAGGAACGGCAGGACGCCTCCGAGTCTGTCCACGTTGTAGAAGTCCAGTTCACCGTCGATAAACGTCCTTGTGGGTATATGAGGCGGGACGTTTCTGGAAATTGTTACAAATTGCCATAAAACTTGGGAATAAAACGTTCCGGTGGAAGGGACTACGTGGCACAATAATGATGGCTTTTTGGCCACAGAAACAGTAGAAAATCGTGTATGGCTCTCAGAATATTTGTAACTTCTATAAAGGTGTAGACGCAATAAGCTTTCTCGATTGACGTATACTGTGCCTTATACATATAATTCCGTCCGGGTAAAAGGTATAACACCCTGGGCAGGCAGCGACAGATAACCGACAAACTGGCTAACCCTAGTTAAACTCTTATGTTTATCAGTGGAATTCTTTTTAAATACGGAGGATGGTTAACCACAACGGATTGTTTCTATAAATACGACATTGTAAGATCACTTCTCGAGTCTTCAATGTTCTGAATAAAACTCCGCGCCAGCCGTCGCCATCAAAGTTTGCTCCGTTAGTTCCAGAATGTAAATACTAGGTATTGTAATGGCCTCGTTTTAGGTCTTATACCTATACAAATTAAGAGTAGGTACTTACTTATATCGATTCGCTTATTTGTCTGTAACTAAATGTCCCAAATATTGATGAGTTATGGTGATATTGACCGTTTGGATGTTTTATAGCAAGCGGTAATAATAAATTGTTTGGGAAAACATATAGACGCTCGAGTAAATAGGTCGGAGATTTTTTAAGATCATCATTTGAGACAGTAGTTGTCAGAAAAGTACTTAGGCATTATACATATATTTACTACATACAACCAGCATGTATCTCTAAGGATTCACACTCGCAAACTACATTACCAAAGTCCTAGTGTAAACAACTGAAGCGTAAATTCAAAATTGGAATCAACAAACATGGCGTCGCACTAACGGTTTTCCCAACGGGTTTTCCCGCTGCAATCTCAACACGGCGGAGAGCAGGCGCGCATGGCAACACCACGAGATCGCCGGGGAGTTGCGCGATATGTTGAACAACCTCTGGAATAAGCTGGTAACATTAGGATATTATTCTGATATTAAATTGATTTGAAATGAGTTTCAAAGCAGTTGTAGGTAATTTCTGGTTTATTTTGATTCGATTATCCTCCGGTAAAAAATATTTTCCATGAATCATTATTGTTATTGTAAAGTTTTTTGCTTCTATTTCACACTTTTAATCTCATATCTATCTAGGTCCCTAGATACACCGATGTTGTTGACTCGTGTTAGAAATCACGCTTTTGTTATAACCCCGCTATAATCTGACAAAACATACATTACCTTCATGTTATAAGTCTAGAAAATCTACTGAAACAGATTGAAGATGAATAAAAGCAACCTAGATGTAGTGTTTTGTTTTTACAACTGAAAATATGAGTTTTCACTAGAGGCCAGCAGCAGCAGTAGGGCGGTCCCATTTGTGAGGCACATTTATGTTTATTTGATAGGCAAGTAGGTATGTATAGCTACAGCGCGCTAGCAAACATTTGTGGATCTAAACTAATGGGCTTGTTTTCATATCGTCTGGAGCTGGTATCCAACTGTTGCTAACTATTTTAATCCCTCTGCGGAAACAATTAGAATATTTCGGTAGCTGAATAAGTACCTATATTAGTCAGGTTAGGTTCTAGGAATCACTGGGCCACTTTTTTGACCCGTAGTTAAATCTACCATTGGTGAAAAATGCAACTATTAGTAAAATAAATAACTAAATTCGTATGCAGCTGTCGTATGATGGTAAGCCTATATAAGAGAGTGTAGTGCGTTCTATAGGGACTAGGGAGAGGCCTATGATGTGAGTGGTGATACAGTCGATTGATGAAAACCTTGGAGAAGTACCTACTTGACGTGGTCACTACGCTACTTCAAGTAGGTACTTCTCCAAGGTTTTAGAGGAGTCCATTACTGCTGCAAGATAATGTTGACGATAATAATTACAAACCATATCAAGAATGCAATTGTCCATGATGTATCTCCGGAACTTCTCGAGGAATATCTTGCGTGTGGAGGGAACCATGTTGGTGCCGTCAGTGTTGTCTAGCAGCATCAGCAGGAACTGCAACTGTTCAGAGTAAGTATAAGTAAGTATACAGGGTGTTCCAAAAAGGGTATAATAAGCCGAAACCTACGTGTGCCCGGAAATGAAATCAGAATGTAATAATTCGATTTTTCTTATAATTTTCCCTTTTTACAACACCTGTATATTCCATGAGACATCATAACCCACATAAAGGAATGTCGCAGGACCGTGGATCTTGGCGTAACATGGAGAAGGCCTATAGCCTGCAGTGGGTTGTCATCGGCTAAAAATGAATGAAGGGAATGCCTAATAAGCCTCATAAGATGCTATTGCGCATGGTTTAATTTAACTGAAAATTTACTGTAAACACTCAAAATTTATAAAAATGCCGCATCTTATACTGGAAATTGAGATAAAATAGCTGCTTTGGACATAGTGAATCGATATTATGATGCTACAATATCTACCTATACCCAAAGTTTAAAGTTACCTGTATCTCCTCCAAAGGTTCTATAGCTTTAGTGATCTTAAAACAATCTTCTCTGTATTGTTTCTCAATGAGGGCGTCTTCTTGGAGCGATGGCTTTGATTTCAATACTTTTTCTGATAAAAATATTGTTTGATGATTAGAGAGGAGCGATTTCGCACACCTAATCAAGTTACCGGTACGGGTAGATACAGGGAACCCGATTCTTTATGTAAGCGCCCTAGTATTCCAATCATGTATTGTACACAATGTCTTACTGTGGATCATATTATTCACTATCTTGGTAAGAAGGATAAAACATGCTCACACACAAACACAACTACATAGTTATAACTGTCCATTAGCAATACTACAGAAAATCTCCAAGATTAGAGGAATTTGGGACCCAAGACAAATAATACATAAAATCTTTCAGATATTGAAAATTGGAAATAATATCGCTACGGCTGGCATGAGAACTAATGATATTGAACCAGTTATTTTTGAATCAAGCCCTACAGTCAGTGTTACCACGACGTGGACTAAGGCACGGTTTCTATAAAAGCGGAGAGGAGAGGAAATGTATTTTGATAACCAATCAGATTTCATTATTTCCGCATTTGAGAGAGGAGAAGTGGAAATAACACATCTGCTCTCCTCTCCGCTTTGGTGGAAACCGGGCCTAATCATGGTATTTTTACTCCAATTTAGGCAGCAAATAATTCACGCAGTTAATGCGATCTCCCCACATTGAAGTGTGAGTGAGTGACACTCAGTGACAGGAACACGCTTCCTCACTCACCTGGCGCCGGACATTTCGGTCGCTCTATGGTGCCCTTTTCAGCCATTTCTGAAAATATAAATGTATTTCGGACACGTATATTTCAGCTTTTATTTGAGAATGGAAAAATCTAATGATTCGCTGTACCTAGAATACACGTTGTCGCATAAAATAACTAATAAATGCCATGTCCTACCTGACACAGAAAGTATTTATTTATTCTTCGGGGTCTTCGAGTGACTGGGTAGTCAGAGTCAGACAAAATATCCTGTCACCACGGTTACAAACCCTAGTCCAGCCTTAGTGCTGGTGGCCGACACGCTATAATATTGAACAACTTAGGGCCAGTTTTTTGATCCCTAGTTAACTCAACCATTGGTCAAAAATGGCGACCATTAGTTAAAAACCACCCAAATTTGTATGCAGCTGTCATGCTTGACAAGTGACTTGACTAATGGTTAAAGTTGACCACGGATCAAAAAACTGGCCCTTAGGGTGGGTTGCACCATTTAACTTTAACAATTACAAACGTCAAATCCCTTGACGAGAGAGATCAATCTTCAAGGGATTTGACGTTTGTAATAGTTAAAGTTAAATGGTGCAACCCACCCTTAGTAGTATGTTATGCATAAAGTACCTAACTAAATTATACAGAAAGCGGTGTTATTGGCAATCGACAAATTATTTACCTGTCTAATCTGGCGACACTATAAAACGCGGACGGTTGTTCTATGGATCAGACTGATGTTTGAAAGACAAGTTATGATTGATAATGTGATGGCGGTGATACTGTAGCAGGTGGACTTAACACTAAAAGCAGTACCAGCGATCCTGGGGTCGGTCTCCCCTTGAACGGAGGTGGGCCGGCGCCACCACGGCCGCCGCACCAGCGCGCGCAGCACCGCCTCGTCCGGACACTTCACGTTCAGGAAGTTGTCGAACCTGGGACAGGGGATAATGATGTGAAAATTATAAAGTGAATTTCTGCACGAAAGGAGCCCTAATTCAACCTGCTTGAAGTCATAAATCTTCGAACCCAACTCCGATCGACATTCTAATTCAAAATAAGAGTCACTTTGAAAGTGAGCTGTTGTGTGTGTTTCTTTTTTCACCGACACTGCATCTAGTTCGTATTGCTTATCAAAGGATAAAAGTTAGATCAGTTGTCTGCATAATCGCAAATGAGGTATTTTGTAATCGTAATAAAAGTTTTATTTTTAAACGTTGATCAATTCGATCGCATAGGTAGGTGGTCTTCATTTACACGTGATCGAATCACTCTGTATATTTGCGTACAGATCTGCTTAGCGTACTCATTATTTATAAATTACGGTTCTTTCGTATAAACATCGTTTCCATACAAGTTGTTTATTTCGTCGGTTTCGGTCAAGGCCGAGCGCCGTATATGTTTACCTGAGCCAATTTAGTTTCTTGTTGTTCAGACATTCGGAAATTCAAACATTTCCTCTCAACAAATGCTTAAACTGTGATGTCATAGTGTAGGTATGTAGGTATGTATGTTTGCAGGATTTCAGGTAGGTAAGTTCTTCTGTTAGGTCTTGAAAAGTTACCTACATAGGAATAGACTGATAGAGATATTCTTTATGAGTACTTACGCACAAATAAAGAATATCTATCTGTTTATATTCCTACCTCAACATTACATATACACACCTCAATAAATGCTGTACATGTACTTATGTATAGTTCTAAATTTTCCTGAATTTTATTTTATTGAACTCTTTCACGGTATCCGCATTATTTCAAACTCTATAAAGAGACCGATCCAGCTGCCGACATCATAAATCAGATCTTATTCTCAGATAGGAAGTTTTGAGACCCCAGTGCGGGGTCGACGTTGGCACTTGTTCAACGTACCTCCAGAATAATGGCTTCGATACGTGATTCTTATTCAAACACTTTTGAGAATGCATTGAGCATTTCACCTTCATTTTACCCACCAATTCACACTGCAGCTTTCTGTGTCCGCTCTGATATAACATTTATTAGAACGATACACTTCAGATTTTAAAACCTATTGAACCACGATAATTGGGATCTTCAAATTCAGCCCTAAAAGTTTTTACTGTCTGGGGAGCTTGCAACAAGCAGCGTAGCGCGCTTATCAAACATCTGTCAGATCCGTACAAGTAACGTCAGATTTGACAGCGATGACGAGCGAGCGACGCTGCCTTAGGATTGTTAATTGCTAAAGTCCGGTCGTGGTACTGATGGTACTCACGTGATTTTGTTGAAGAAGACGTATTTGACGAGGTGGTGCCTGGTCTCCCGGTGCTGCATCAGCCCGCACAGAACGAACACGCCCTGCAGCTGCGCCGAGAACGACATGTCCTGCAACAGAGGTGGTCAACAACCGGTGGACCAAGCCAACAGACTCCAGAAAACAGGTATAACGATATGTCTTCTGAAGGATCACATCAGAAATGTTGTGATTTGTTAGAAAGTTAAGATTTGCTGACATGCTCTTTAAATCGGCTGTGGCTGTAGACCGTTCATAGAGACCGTGACAGTAGAAGTGTTCTCAAGTAGAGGCCACGGACAGGAGGCACGGAGGCCGCTGAACTAACCTTAGACAGGGATCCGGTAGATATTGGATGAGGAAGGCCGAAGCCAGATAGCCAGCAGTGGGCGATTACGGGCTGATGATCAACATATGGTCAGAGGATACCCTTTTGTTTAAGGGCTTTCATTTGAGTGTATCACCTGTGAGACCAGGTCGTAGAGCAGACACTCGCGTATGACGCAGTGCTCCAGCACGTCACAGAGAGCCGCCTCATCCAGGAAGGTCCAGAGCAGGTCCAGCAGCGAGCAGAGCCGCCGCTGAGGCTGGCTGAGGAACTTCGAGGACAGGTCCACCTGGGTGAGAGTGGAAAAATTGTTTGGGTGCTCACAGGTAAGTACAGGAACAGGGTGTTGGCAAAAGGACTCGTATTGATAGCCCAAAAGACGGTGGCTGATGGTCAATGGTCATTCTGAGCAACATTTGCTCTACATCTCTGCAAAGTCATTTATATCCGTTACCAATATCATTGTGCAATAGCAAAACACTTACCGTATAAAGAACAAAATAGAGATTTTTTTTTAATGAGACTGTTCACTAAACAACAAACTCACAAAGTTCGCGTCCTTTGCTTCATTATAAAACTGTCTGGCGACGTCATCAGTCTTCTTGCCGTTGGCCCGCAGCCCCAGGGCTCCCCGGAACCGCGGCAGCAGCTCGGCCACCACCACGTACGAGAGCCGCAGGGAGGCCCCCAGCTCCGTCACCAGGATACGAGCCAGGGAGACCAGGAACGCCTGGATAGGGATGGGATTGCCGTACAAAATAATGGAAAATGTTGCTGGGGATCACTTTTTATAATGAAACCGGAAAATTTCAGAAAGAAACTTTCGGAGCGCTACTCTAGTACGCGAGCCATGACTCTGATTACACAACATCTCCCGTTAGTTCGTGTTTCGTCAGTATAGAGTAATCCTCCTGGTAACATAAAAGATAAAGGTAAAGAAACATTGATTTGACACACTGACAACACACTGACTATATAAATACACGACAGTGTTACAAGAAACAAAACAGTACAGAATTACATAAAAGGTTGCTGTCCAGCAGAGCGTCAAAAAGGCACCAGCTCATCAGCTTGTTCCATTTAAAAGTAGGTACTTTTAAGTAGATTCATTTCTTTTTGAATTGGAAATGCGTATGTTTGGAGTTGCTGTTACGTATACTCACATTCACATTTTAATATCCTCGTCTGTTGCCCTAGCCTGTGCGAGCATGTGCGGGGACTTAGCTTGTCACATAACTCTTGTGCAAAAGTTATGCCCTCATTTGTAAATGTTATTGATGTTAGGGTCTTCGACTTACGTAATTAATTTCAAAAGTTCTAACACTTGCGGCACGGAAAAATGAAAAGTTTTTATTTCAATCTCTTTTCTCCTTATGCGTATGCTATAAAAGAGTCCGTTTAGTATTAGCATATAACAAGGTCTGAAACCGCAGTTTCAAATAAAGGACGAAATCATGCAACGAAATTCCGCAATTTGGAATATCCTGACGACCGAATGGCGCAGTGGTTAGTGACCCTGACTACTGAGCTGAAGGTCCCGGGTTCGATTCCCGGCTGGGGCAGATATTTGTTTAAACACAGATATTTGCACTCGGGTCTTGGGTGTTGATATTTATATTTAGTATCTATCTATCTATATATTTGTATATCTATATATCAGCTGTCCGACACCCATAACACAGGTCCTGCCTAGCTTGGGGTCGGATGGCCGTGTGTGAGATGTCCCCACATATTTATTTATTTATTTATTTATTTATTTATCCTTATTATGTCCTTTTTAAGTAACCATGAACTACAACGCTACTGATGAATGCTGGCCAATAGCCGTAGCATTTACTAAACTGTACCTTCTTGGACATCCGTTTGGCATTGGCATCGCTATTCGGCACGCCAGCGGGCGGGGACTGGGGGTCCTTGGTCGGGGACGGCGGGGGCGCCGAGTATGCTGAGTCGCGGCTGTGTATCCTTAGTGCTATCTCTCCTTCTGGACTCCGGGAACCCTCGGATTTCGTCTGTGAGGGAAGGGAGATGGACTCATGTTTGTATCATCATCCTCATTATCCAATGGAAGCGTACAGCTTGATAAAGACCCACAGTTGGTGCTCCTTCGGTGAAGAGTGAGGCCTATTTCCAGCGGTGGAAGACTAATTCAATCATGATTAGAGGGATTTCGTGGTCCACATTTACAGCTTACAGCTTATAATTAATGTAGCTGCCAAATTTAGTAGTTAGAGTAATCAGGTACCCCGTTATAGACTACTGATTTGTAAGAAAGCTGTGGAATACAACCGTTGCTAAACCAGATCTATATTTATTCAGTCTACGTTTTATAATATGGGGCACATGTTAACCTTGCTGGACTTGTTAGTGACCGGTGCGTCCGTGACTCGACCGAGCTCGTCAAGGAGAGCGTCTATAGACTTGAACAAGATGGCGGCCTTCGCGCAGTCCCGCGCCGGCGCCGCTTGGAGAGGAGCGAACCCTTCCACTGGGAACCTGTAGAGGAAATTGGGATAGGAATAATGGAGCGTGTATGCGACGTTTAAAAATAAAATTCTCCATCCATTACACAAATAAAAAAAAAACATATTATTTTCGAAGCTGTAGATTGTAAGGCGCTCCGCTCACTGCTAGAGTCTTCTATCGCATTTTGTCTACTCTCGCTATTGCTTAAAGCTACCGCTTCTTTCGCCAGATGTGCTCTATATTCGTGGACCTTCGATAGTCCTCTACAGGGAGGTCACTCTATATGACGAAAAACTAAGTTTGAGAGTTTGGAGCACTGATGCCCGAGCCACGACTCTACCTCGTTTAAATGTGCAGATTGCTCGTTAGCTATCGTTCGTCCGTTTTTCGTCAGTATAGAGTAACCTTTCTGTTCCTGCCATCGCCACCGGCTATACCCCGTAGGCGAAGATATCACGTTGATCATCTATCTCATATTACATAGAGCAATAGAATCCATGCATAGGTAGACTCACACAAAAGGAACGTGTCCGAAGTTGGCGTACAGATGCTCCTGCATGGCGAGCGACGCGGCGGGGAAGTACGCCAGCCCCGCGCCGTGCGACACCTGGGCGAACGCCACGCCTAGAGACTTGCCGTTCCTGTGGGGTTACCACCACCGAACATTAGCTTAAGCGTCGCTCACTTGTCTAATCTGACGTGACTATTTTATGGATATGACAGATATATTTGACAGGCGGGCCTAGCTGCCGCTGCTTATGTATTATTAATTGCTAATGTGTCGGGGGTGGTACGGTAACTGAGGGGAAGCTTAGGGTTAAAGCGCAAAAAAGTAAGATCGATATCATAAAAATGAGTAATTAGGGAATGTCTTTTGTACGCATATCAAAAGCATGACTTGAGCTATTGCAATCAAGCACAAAGCATTGAATTTATGCATTGCTTCTTCTAAAACCTAAGCGAATCCTGTAAATTACAAAGCATTCCATCCATCTACTATTTATAAAACACAAAAATACTGCAAGCGAATAGTAATGCTACAACAAAACCCCTCATTCCCAACCTATAATACTCGAGGGTCCCTTTATCCAGATCTATACAGGACCCGATGACGTCACCCGGCAGCCAGGCCTGTACGTACGGCGCCGTCACGACGTTCCACTTGTGCACGTGGCTGCCGTCGTACGCGTGTATACATATACGAATATACATAAACATGTACATGAAGCATTTACAAAGAATACCTTCTACTATTACCTCCATAAAACCAAAAAAGATACCACTGCAAACGAAAAATATCAACGGTAAAATCCCTCATTCCCAACCTGTAATACTCCAGGGTCCCTTTATCCAGATCGATACAAGACCCGATGACGTCACCCGGCAGCCAGGCCTGCCCGTACGGCGCGGTGACCACGTTCCACTTGCGCACGCGGCCGCCGTCGTACGCGTACGAATTGGCCGTGTCCCCCACTCCCGTGTCCATGGAGAATGTGCAGGCTGACGTGCACCAGCCGATCTGGAGGGGATAGTAGGGAATAGATATGAGAGAAACATTATCATCCGGCAATAATTTTGGCGTCATTCAGGGTGCATTTCATGGCCTTTTTCATTTCAGTCACTACTAGACCTGTCTAACGTCGTCGTCTGTGGAAACTATCGCTTATTCATGTTCTCCACTCGAGAACCCGTCATCCTACGCCTCACTGACTGGTGTAAACCGATTTTTGTAATTTTGTGTTTGGTGGAAGTTTCTTTGTCACTCACTCAGTCGGTACTGGCAGAATACCAGTTATTTATTAATAATCATAGCATTACGCTGAGCCAGAAGCCTTTTGCTAACATTCTTAATACACATGTTGCCTATCTGTTGTCTGTCTGTTAAGTATATTAAGTGTATTTTGTTAAGTAAGTGTTAAACCAATTAGAATAGGCGAGTCCAAGTCCGGCACAAACACGTTCCCTTGCAAAACACCCCACTAAACTAGTCCCGAGAGCTCTTCAAAGCCCAAATAACCTGACACCGACCACACGCTGATAAGAAAACCAATGTTCATAACACACTTCTTAGAAACCATCCAATATATCCGCAACCGCAGAAAAAAGCCAACACCGCCATTACCGAGAGTGGCTTCGTTCAACCATCTTGTTCTTCCGTTCAGTTGCGTGACGTCACTTCCGTCTCCGCTCGCCGTAGACTGCGTTCCGAAATAGATAATTCTGCCAGCATAAACCTCGGAACAATGACAGCCGGACTTTTTGGTAGGAATATAATATTTTTGCCAACACGGCCGTCCTGCGCTGTGCCTGCCCTCAGGCACTAACGCTCAGCATTTCTGTAACAAACACAGCATATAGTATTTATCAAAGCCAAATAAATGAATGTGCTGCTGTGTGGTTTGTGTGAAACTGGTATTCTATGAGTATTATAGGTCCTTCCAAATTGCCATTTTATAATTCAACCAAAATCGCCAAAGCTTCTTCTCAACTTTATTTGTCAAAGACCACCTGTAACCCAGGCTCGTCTGAAATACCCTCATAACTCAGGCTCGTCAATGACCACCTGATATCCAGGCTCGTCAAAAGACCACCTCTAAATCCAGGTTCGTCAATGACCACCTGAAACCCAGGCTCGTCGAAGACCGCCTGAAAACCCAGGCTCGTCAAAGACCACCTGAAACCCAGGCTCGTCAAAGACCACCTGACAAACAGGCTCGTCAAGGACCACCTGAAACCCAGGCTCGTCAAAGACCACCTGACAAACAGGCTCGTCAAGGACCACCTGAAACCCAGGCTCGTCAAAGACCACCTCCATACCTAGGCAATTGGAGTACCTACGCTCATATCCTTCCAGATCACAGCCAACAAAATAAGTACAACCATTCACAAATATTCTATTTCATTCTAAAAAACTTTTGTATCTGACATCATTTTTAAATTATAAAGTAAATAACAATAAGTAGGTACCTTTGCCAACACGGTAATTTACTCTGTAGTCCAGTCGTCGATTCTAATCCATGGTTTCATATTCTCAGCTGCTGCTGTACCAATGTATGGTTTGTTACAGCGCTCACTGCCTCTCATGTCCACCACCTCATACCGATCATGACCCAAAACTTTCTTAATTTGAAACGGCCCTTTAAATACTGGAAGCATCTTTTTACTCCTTCCATCATTAGACTGACTTTGTATTTTCAATAATACTAAGTCCCCTTCGGTATATTGTCTGGCTTTCATTCTAGTGCTGTCAAATCTTTCTTTCTGCTGTGTCGCACTCTGTTTTATATTTTCATCCACCCACGATCTTAATTTGGTTACGTCAATCGCATGGTCACTATCCTGCTCCGGAGCCAAACGGTCGCTATCTGTTCTTAATCTATAGCCAAAGAAAACTTCACTAGGTACAGCTTTTATTGTTTTATGATATGTACTATTCATAGCCTGCTGCAGAATGGGAATACACTCGTCCCATCTATCATCCGAAACGCTTGCACCCATAGCTCTCATAGCCTCTAAGATAGTTTTATTAAATCTTTCGACCTGACCGTTCGATCGCGGCATTCCCGTCGCTACCGTATGTAGACGAATGTTACTATCGGTACAATACTTTATAAAATCGTGAGAAGTGAAACACGACCCTGCGTCTGTTACCAACCTTCTACAGTGGCCAAATATTTTAGAGAGACTTTTTAGTTCTTTAATCACGTTACTAGCATCCGTGTTGCGTACCGCTGATATAAACACAAATTTAGTAAATGCGTCTACCATTACTAACAAGTATTTGTTACCCTTCAGCGACTTAACGAAAGGACCCAAATGGTCCAAATGCAAGGTATGAAACGGCTGAGCGTACTTGGGCACCGGGAATAATTCTCCCTCTTTTCTTCCATGTTTATTTTTGTTATAAATACAATTCAAACAATTTTTTATGTACTTTTTTACCGTTCTCCTCATGCGGGGAAACCAATATTGATACTCAAGACGCTCCACCGTTTTGTCCTCGGCAAAATGACCAAGATCGTCATGATTACATTTAATTACTTGCCAAATACACTTTTTAGGCACTACCCAACGTCGGCCACGAGCAGTACGTCGGTAAACTTTATTGCCTAAAAGCTCGTAATTCTTGTAAATATGTTTATGTTTCTCGGACTCCCCTGACTCTAAAGCCTTCCTAATTTCGGTCAACTTAGGATCTTGTATTTGAACCGAAAGCAACCAGTCCGCTTCAGTAATCGACATAATAATTTCGGCTTCAGATTTTTCACCGGACTGTACAGGGTTGCGGCTCAATGCATCTACATGTTGCATTCTTCTACCCTCCCTATGAACGATATTATAATCGAATTCTTGAGTTGCTAATACCCAGAGATAGAAATACGAGATATCCGAGGAATTATTTCTTTTTTTGTTAATGCAAACCGAACTGCATTACAATCCGTAACTATTTTAAACTCGGAACCCAGTAAGTACAACCGAAATTTTTGCAACGATGCCACTATGGCTAATAATTCCAACTCGAAAGAATGATATCTCTTTTCATCTTCCGTAGTTTGTCTACTGTAATAGTGTACAGGTTTTTCCCCTTCATCTGTAACCTGCATCAATATTCCCGCTATACCTTCTCTACACGCGTCAGTATATAGTACAGAATCCTTTTCAGGATCGAATATAACCAATATGTTATCCTGTGTCAACGCTGATTTCAAATTTAAGAAACATTGGTTATGTTCGTCCTCCCATTTCCATGTACTATCTTTTTTTAACAGATTGGTTAAAGGACTTGACAAAACCGCACAATTTCGAATAAACTTACGAAAATAGCTGATAAGACCGAGAAATTGACGCAATTGATGAACGGTTTTAGGTACAGGATAATCTCTAACCGCTGTTAATTTCAATTCGCTCGGTTTAATTCCGTCTTGCGTTATTTTATAACCCAAAAATTCAATTTCCGACTTTAAGAAATGACATTTTTTTAGGTTTAGTGTTAACCCGTACTCTCGAAAAATTTTAAGTACTGTTTCCAAGAGATTTAAATTCTCATCAACCGTTTCGCTGATTAATAACAAATCATCCAAGAATATTATTACCTTGCCAAATCTCAAGCTACCTAACACTTTATTCATCACTTGTTGAAAAAATGATGGTCCGTTCACTAAACCAAACGGTAGACGCAAAAATTCGTAATGACCATCCTCTGTGATAAAAGCTGTTTTATCAATTGCGTCATCCGCCATTTTTAATTGGTAATATCCACATTTTAAATCTAAATTTGAGAACACTTTTGCCCCATTTAACCTATCAATTAGGTCCTCAATCCTAGGCATCGGGTATTTATCCTTAGCTGTGATTTTATTCAATTCTCGATAGTCAATACATAAACGTTTCTGACCGTCTTTTTTACTAACAAGCAAAGCTGGACTCGCATAAGATGAATTACTGTCACGTATGATACCATTATCTTTTAATTCTTCGACGGTTTTCCGAATGACGCTTCGATCTGCATGAGAAGCCCTATATGGTCTACACTGAATCGGCCTATTATCCAACAAAGATATTTTCATTTCATACTCATTGACTTTTCCCAATTTGTCAATGGTTTGCGAAACACAGTCTTCATATTTACGAAATAGAACAACCAATTCACTGCTATGAGAATCTGTATCTAACTCTACCTCCGAGATTGAATTACAAAAATTTGTAAATTTTTCGGCGTAATCAAACGTTAACTGATCCGCAATACGAGAATACATCAAATCTGAACGTTCCGTAACATTTCGTCCGATCAAAATCTCACACCCAGTTAACTCATCAATCACATACATTTCTACATCTTTTATATGCACAGAATCTAGCTGTATGTCTACTTTTACCGCTTGCGTAATAGTTTTCTGGCTTTCTTTGGAAAAACCTTGCAATAAAACAGGAATCTCCAAAGTATATTTTTGCAATGCGTACTTTTCAACTATTGAAGCAACAATCAGGGAACAGCTACTGCCCGTATCAATGAACGCGTCATGTGAAAATTCGTTTAACATCAACCTCTTATGAAATTTCTTTTTCGAGTTTGAAGAAACAACACAGTTTGTTTCCTGCTTAGCTGCTTCTTGATTCTTCTTTTTAAAACAATTTATTTCCACGTGCCCTTTTCTACTACAAAAATTGCATTTTACATCACATTGCGCTCTTTTATGAGCACCACCACAAGTGAAACAACTAATAGGTTTTTGATGCGAATTATCCGACTGTTTTGTTACCATGGGCATGCTCGATTGACTAGTCGACGGCTGGACAATAGTAGCGGCTTGCTTAAAATGGCTATCCTTTTTATAGCTAACAAATTTCGAATTCGTCGTTTTATGTATCCTACTATGCAAAAATCCGGCTAAATTGTCACAAGTATTACAATTACTAGCCTCTACCGACGATCTGAGATTATTATCACCTATGTTACCTAAAATTATAGAAACAATATCTTGTTCCGTAAAATTCAGGCACAACCGATCAATTTTGCATTTTTGTTCGAAAAAAAATTCGTACAAGGACTGATTTTCAAACGGTTTGTTATCTAAAATCTCTTTCAACAACTGAAACATATTTCGCCTTATTTGAAATGTAGTTGCAATCTTTTTTTCCCAATCTGCCCAAACCCATGTAGTCCAATCATTATTTGTACGTAGTAAAGAATCATACCAGATTTTAGCGGAACCCTTTAACTTGTTCAAAGCCTGATAACGAACCATGCTATCCGTCCAAGAGAACGTGGTGGAGTAGGACTTAATTATATTTAGCCAAGACGTTACATTGTCTGTTAACGGGTTAAATTCTGGTATCATGCTGTTCAAAGTAATTGACTGCGTACTCACATTTTCCGGCGCTTTTACCTTGCGCTTACGCTTTGGAGGTGGTGGCGAGGGCGTGGCAGAACTCGAGCTCGACGACGACGAGCATCGCTTGCGCTTGCTTCTCGTAGCTGCATCACGATCGCGACGAACCCGCGATCGAGATCGTCTTCCCATTTGTAGGCGTTGATTGTTAGCACTTCTGATGTTAAACCAATTAGAATAGGCGAGTCCAAGTCCGGCACAAACACGTTCCCTTGCAAAACACCCCACTAAACTAGTCCCGAGAGCTCTTCAAAGCCCAAATAACCTGACACCGACCACACGCTGATAAGAAAACCAATGTTCATAACACACTTCTTAGAAACCATCCAATATATCCGCAACCGCAGAAAAAAGCCAACACCGCCATTACCGAGAGTGGCTTCGTTCAACCATCTTGTTCTTCCGTTCAGTTGCGTGACGTCACTTCCGTCTCCGCTCGCCGTAGACTGCGTTCCGAAATAGATAATTCTGCCAGCATAAACCTCGGAACAATGACAGCCGGACTTTTTGGTAGGAATATAATATTTTTGCCAACATAAGTACATAAACAATGAGCCGTTTTCCTTGACAGCTGTCAGTTGAGCTTTTGGGTAAGCCGATAGATGGCGTGAAAACGCAGTGTACCAACTGTCAAAAATTACATAGAGAGCAAAGAGTACTAAACTCAGAATAAGAACTCACTAGTTGTGATTAAATGTCGGGTGGTAGCGCGAGCCATCCTTCCGAGGCTCAGACTGCATGTGGCTTGGGATAGTGCTAAGTATTCTGTGAATAGTTCTACCCGCGCCGTCACGTAGTGTTCTTTTCTCTATGCGCGCCGTTTGAACGGGTGCTGCGTGCGAGAACTGATGAGAAAACTTGAAAAGAACGGCTGTACGCGCAATCGCACTGAACGCTGAAGCAACAGTGACATCGACATCATAGAGAAAATAATACTACAATTCTACCTACCTATAGTGCCACAAACTTATCTGTTCCGGTGAGAGCGAACTAAATTGGTCCATACCTCATTACTTACTGTACTAATGAATTTCATATTGACATAGATTATATGGACCAATTTAGTTCGCTCTCACCGGAACAGATAAGTTTGTGGCACTATACGTCACTTTCACATTTCGTTAGCCTCACAGAATAACATATTGTGATCTGAGTGTGTTCTGAGGGTTTGAAAATTGGTACAACCCCAGACAACGCCATCTATTTCTCCAAAAAGGAACTTTTTTTTTTTTTTAACAAACGCCTCATTAATCTATCTATACAGGGTGTTGCAAAATTGGTATATCAAGCCGAAAAGGGTCCACACAACTCGTTCTGGAAAAGTCATTGGCGATGTCAGATTTGGGCGCACGAATAAAAAAAAGTTCCATACAAAACTTAATCCATATTTTATTTGTAACTTTTTTGACAACCCTGATGATTGTTTCTGGTAGCCCTGGTACCCTACTTCCGTATAACTACAAACATGACATACCAGACGACCTTATACGCTATAACCCTAGTACCCCACTTCTGTATAAGTATTAGATGCACTATAGCACAAGCACGCATCTCCTGGCTGGCGGACACGGCTCAACCACCCTGGTACCTACCATTTTTTTACGTTAAACGTGGATTTGCACTAGACAAGCCTTAGATACCTAACCAGTTGCCTACTAATGACTTCATCAAACGAATTTCATAAGTACCAAAATAAATACCATAGATAATAAAAAAATACTACCTACGTACATTAAATAAAGATAGGTAGCATACCTCTTACATCCAATAGTAGGTAAGAGGAAAATCCTCTGGTAACCGTGAAATAACGCCGGCCGGCACATGATTTTGTTTATCATTATTAACACTTCACATTACAACTGAACTTGGACACTTAATTGACCTTTTACTTTTCACTCCAAGGTCTACCATACGATATTAGGTTTTTCACTACACTTTTAAAGATTATGCTTAGATACCTAATTATCGCCGTATCAAATAAACACAATCAGGTTGTTTATGAACTCTCACTTCACATTACACGGATTACGCCACCAATATTACGCGAAGAAACCCAAATAACTAATTAAATTAGCATAACAATGCTTCGCGGTGCTATGCGCCAGGGCAACCAACTGAACTGATTGAGAGACCGCCCGGCGGCCGGCGGCATTCCTTTGAGTCCTTTAATTTCTAATTTCGCGCCGAAAATATTGACGCGCCGCGAACCAATCATAGCGTCACTGAGGAAATGCAGTTGTGTTGACAAAAGGCTTAGCTTTAAGGACGAAAATGCATGTTATTATGCTGTTTCTTTCTATTTCACGCGAAGGCTATTAACAACGAAAAGTTTTATCTCTTTCTTACGCAAATCATCATATTAACACATACATAGACAATTAGACATTAAAATACTTTAAAGTAATACAAATAAAGAAGTATCTATCTCTCTTTTACTTGATAGATAAGTTATATCTTTTTTCTTTTTCTATCTTAATAATGTAGTTACTTTTACTAGGACAATCTGAGTTCATTGGTTCTCAAAGTTTTTTCAGGTAAAGTGGATACCGTAGATACGTTGAGGTAGGTAAGTACCTACTTCTTCTCCTAAGCGTGTCGGTGAAAATATTAGACCTGAACTAGGGTTTGTCACTGTCGTGTTGGTATTGGTTATGATTATGAAGGTAAAAGTACGTATTAATACTCATTACTCACACTATGAAAGTAAGTAGTAATTCACTCAATCGAATCGAATTCGTGAATAAAATACCTACAATAGTACATTGCACATTGTTTTGTTACCTAAGTGGTGAAAGCTTATTTAGAAGCAGAGTTATCCTTAAGTATTCCCTCACGTCACTGTGCTATGAAACGAGCTCAATGCCTTTTTTCATGCAATTTTTCGGTGATTATCAGTTTGATTGAACAAGCGTCGCGTGGCGACATACTACCAGGAGACCTATGCGCTGCTCGCGCGCGAATTCTTAAAGTTGGAGAGCCACCGGTCAAAAGTAATAAATTTTTATTGGTTTTGCTATTGGTCAAAACTCTCGTCTCTCTTTTTATCTTCTTTCTATCTTTGTTTAATAATGGTTTAGATAAGATAGTGCCTATGGGATACCAGAATCAAATAAATAAATTACCTGAAACTAGCTTTGGCAGAACCCGATCGCTGGGGAGATATGATTAATTAGTAAGTAAAGTACACACACCTGCATTGACCCGTGTGTTGCGCTCGCGATTAACAGAAAATCAGTAGGTAGGTATGAATAGGAAATACGTTATTCTTCTAACTAGATCAAAGAAGTTCCGCGGCGCGGCGCGCGGTGCGGCGGCATCGGCATCGTCAGGCGGCGATATCAAAGCCAAGGGCGGCGGCTTTGACAAATGCACATTTATTTTTGTTGTTATTTAGGTACTTTGATTTAGTCACATTGCAAACTTTTAAGCATACACAAGTGTAGTGTAGACTGTGTAGTGCTTTTACATATTTCTGTCGCGAAATGTTTGTTGTAAAGACAGTTTTTAATTTATTTTGTACCTACTATGGAAGAAATAGGTAGGTAAATTTATTGTGCGTTAAAATCAAGTGATAGTGGGTAAGTGTGATTGTGTTTTGTGTTTATTAGAATATTCGGGATGTTGGATGTCGCACGTAAGTACCTACCTATACCTAGTTACACGATTAATTTGATTCTAGGCTGTAGTAGGCAATTGTAGGTACCTATACCTATGACGTAAATTATCTTAGTTTTACATTTCCTGAACACTTGACACACACAAACACACACACATGTAAGCACTTACTTAAATGTAGCTAAATTCAAATTCTGTTGTGAATTAGTTTTCCCTACTTTTAGGGAAAAGAGAAAATGGGGTAAAATGGCAATTATTCAAATTTTGTGCATGATGTCCTAGTAACAGAGACAGAGTTCATTGACATGTAGGTCAGTGGGTCTTGTAATCAGCTGTTTTAGGGTTGTTAGACCACTTTTTTTCTGCGTGATTTTTTGAAACTTCAATCGTCAATAACTCGAAAACGGTAAACTATTTTGAAATTCTGATTTCAGTTTCGGGCTTAGATATAACATGCTGCACATGCTGGTTTCGGCTTGATATACCCTTTTTGCAACACCCTGTATATGTAAACATTACCTGCATAATCCCCTTAGTGCCAAGCTGCACTTCATACATCCAGCGGCCCGCGAACGCGCAGGCCGTGGCCCGGATCGTGGCGAAGCTTGACAACCCCTGCACGCTCACCCGCTCGTCACCCACCAGCACCAGGCGCCCTGTGCCTGTGGGGATAAGTGTCACAATTGAGTGATTTCTTTTACCAAGTATTTACATTTTTGATCATTGTTAAAACTTGCCTTAGGATGACCTCTAAAAGCTTATACGGTGCTCTATATTTCCTTCAGCGATTTACACGAAATTTGTAGCAAGTATTTTATGAGTAAGTAGGTACTTAATTGATTTATTTTATTTATGATATTTGATTTACCTATTCTAACGTACAGCTTATTGTCATATTGGTAGGCTGGAATTCAAGAAAGAAAATAAAAAACAATAAAAAACATAAAACTTGTAAAAAAGCCCGGTCTCGCAATTCAACCGTAAAATCCTTGTTCACCCATTAATTATAGTAGTAATTAATTATAGTAGTAGTATAACTTTATTGTACATAAAACACTAAATAACATTTAATACCTACTTAAAATCTATAATACAATAAGGGCGACCTTATCGCTAAAAGTGGAAGTTTATCGCTGTAGTGGATATCGCCAAATAAGGTATTTAAGTAGTAACCTTATTGCTGTAGTTTATGACATAATAATGTCATTCTTACCGGTAGAAGCATCGAAGACAACTACTTTCGGCCCGATCCTGCCGGGTCGGTCATCGGCTGCATCAGGATTCAGCCCCTTAGAAGGTAATCGTGGTTTTATTGATAATATGGGTATAGCCTTAGATTAACAATATACGAACAAGATGAAGTGTGAGTGCTTCTTGCATCACTCACAGTCAGTTCTTCCATGATAAAAAAAGATCATTCTATTCTAACACGATGTAATAAATGCTGTCTTATAGATGAAGATTATAGACTCACTTCAGCTGGCACGGGAGTGTGTTTCTTAGATTTAGATTTGTGAGAGGGAGCCGCCACCTTGGTGTCCAACATTTTGCTCAGATTCTCCTTTATATGGCCGAGGTATTTGCTTCTCCTAAAAATAGCTTGTTGGGATTAATTAAATAAAAAATCTAAGTACTTACATATACTTATTTACCTGTAATTATGGTAAAGGATTTTTTGCCTTGTGCAAACCCTGAAAGTTCATCATTATTATCAGCCCGTAGTCGTCCACAGCTGGACTTAGGTCTCTCTCAAGGAGCGCCACAATACTCTGTTCTCGGCCTTCCCCATCCAGCCACTACTGGCTACCGCTCTAAGGCCGCCGATAAAGAATTCGGAGTGCTACTGCGCGAGCCACACGGCTCTATACAATAATTTCAAAAGGAAGGATACGCCCGTCAGACCGTTTTGTCAAAAGAAAATGACACCCGCGCGCTGGCCCTAATTCATACAAAATATGACAGATTTATGAGATTTTAGGGCCAACGCGAGGGTGTCATTTTCTACAGCGGTGGGGCCTGTCCTTACGCTAGTAATATATAAGTCAATGGCTCTATCTCGTTGTATTAAACGTGCACTGCACGACCGCTCTCGTTCGTTCGTTAACTAACAGACTACAGGTAACTCTTTAACCCTCCCGTCTCCACTCGTGAACATGTGTAGCCCCTTATAAATTTATATTTTTGATATTGTAACTTACTAAGTTACAATATCAAAAAATACAACCCGCACTATGCCAGCGTGGTGGACTAGGCCTAAAACCCTTCCTTCATAGGGTCTCCGAGCCTAAGCAGTGGGGACGTGATGGGTTATAATCTAGTAATATTAGTTCAATGGTTGTGATGAAGTTTCAATATCAATAATATACTAGTCTCACTGTGAGTCGTGGTCATGCGTGTTGTCCTTCAGCAGCATCTCATTGCCGAATATTCTCCTCACTGTGTCGTGAACCTCCCCTTTTTCAGTCGATCCTGAACCACCTCCGAACATAGACTTTAATACATTCATTTCTCGGGTAAAGTAACAAAATTACAATAAAAATATATCAGCACTGATAAGTAACACTATGAAGCGTTATCCATATTCAGGTGAGCTGAATGCACCAGTTTAATATTGAGGAAAATCTGTAAAAATATGAATTATAAAATTGAAAAGTTGGTAAATAAGTTAAATGTCATAACAATTTTGACCATAGAGAAAAGAACACTACGTTTTAAGAGATGGGAGTGCAAGGAAAAAAAAAAGCAAAAAATACTTGTATTTTTTTTTATACACGCGTACTAACACAGGGTACCAACAAAACAAAAATTATGACGTACAAAACTGCCAACATAGCCCCGCTGAAATAGTGATGTGCTTCTTATGGATATTTTTTATCGATACCCAGTAAAAAAAAAAGTGCGAGTGTATGTATTACTTTAATTTCAGTTTTACACAATAAGTGTTACACATTGACACCAATCGGTTCAACGTTATATTATGTTCCTATTTGAACACAAAAATATAATCCATAAAATAAACTCGAGATTTTCCGTTGACATAAGTGCTATGATATAATGATGAAATAAAATAAAAGTGGAAAAATATAATTATATTTCTTTATTATAAAATAAAGTGTCTGCAGTAAGTCCCACACATGGAATTTTTTTTTTTTCAATAGTGTTCTTAAAATTTTGTGGTAGAAAATGATTGCCACAAATTCGTTTAAGTTGATGTAGCTTTTCAATAGGCACATAAACCAGATCCTCCTTAACGGTCATCTTAACCCACTGTTTACATCTGCAAACAACATTTTTATCATTATTATTAAACAATTAAATATGTATTATTTAAGTAGGTATAATAAAAGTCACTGGTAATATTTGTATGGAGATCCGAATTCAATTTTCGCTAATTTCCAAAACTAGTAGACAAAATTTGTTCTGATTGATGAGCTGTGCGAACTAATGATAAATAAAAATATCGATATCGATAAAAAAAACATTCATGCACTATAATTGTTGGTTGTGCTGACCCTCCAGTTATTTTATTAGACTTTAACTTCTTTATACATATAAATAATCTAAATCCTATGCTTTAGCCTTTAATTGTAGCTTACCTTTCCTCACCCAGTGGAAATTTGGCCATGAAAATTCTCTTTTGGCCATCTATACGACCGGCTAGCGGCTCCTAAACCACATATTTCACAAGTTTTATAAAACATAATTATTATCAATAATATCAAGCAACACTAATAGTTAGGTACCTACACACAAACAGTGCACTTATCCACAGTAATAATAATATATAAATAACTGTTAAATCTTAATTTATTTATGATTTAAAATTATTTTTCAAACTAAACGATTGACTGACTGTCACTGACAGATGACAAAAGCCAAAGATGTCTATGATAGCGTACAAAGTACTCTGTGAGCGGTGCTCGCCATTATTTTTCGTACGCGTTCCATACTTATTTTTCTCCAGACTGTCTTGCGCCAGACTGATTTTGACAATATTGGACAGGCAGCGTCTAAACCTGCGTGGAGTTATTTTTTTCTTTCAGCGCGGTTGTGGTGACTCTAGTTTCGCGTTGTTTTATAGTGGACCAAAAAGTTAATTAAAACTTAATCAATTATAAAAAATCGTTCAATACTTTTTGCGTCAACGAGTGCCGAGAGTAATCCATACAAACTTTCGCGTTTATCATGTAAGTCAAGTTTGTAAGATTATGGAGTCTACTTATAATAATATCCGAATTTTCAGAAGCGAGGTCGTCGCTATTTATATCACTATACGATACCTTAGTCCTCAGCATAGGTATTACAGTATTATACGAAGGAAAAAACAGGCTGTAACTTTCAGACCAGCAGACAAATTGGGAATAAAGTTGTTGACAAACAAATACTCTTTCCCAGTAGTAAAAATGTATATTATTATTTGTGTTATGGCGGGAATAAATAAAGATCTGTTTGAGTTTGCCCTTCAATGTGTTTGTGGGGACCAGCTGGGTGACCTTGGTAATGTTCTGTTATACAAGTCCCCGTGTTCAGACTACTGAACCTAAAGATACACGAACAAAAATAGGGGCCTTCTAGTTTTAAAACAATTTACGAATAGGTGGCAAGGAAATTAACATAAAAAATATTGGCAATGCTCAACTATCAAGGATTTCAAATGACTGTCTGATCAAATTAAAGAAATATAGGGTACTAGCTGTTCCCGCGCGCTTCGCTTCGCCTTTAAAAGTTTTCCCATGGGAACTCCGGGATAAAAAGTAGCCTATGTTCTTTCCCAGGGTCTAGACCGTATGTATAACAAATTTCATTCAAATCCGTTCAGTAGTTTTGTCGTCAAAGAGTAACAGACAGACAGACACAGTTACTTTCGCATTTATAATATTAAGTTAGGATTATGACGACTGGGTATGACGATATGACTCATACTCAGAGTACGACTCTTTCAAATTCAATGAAATCATGATAAAATGTGATCAAATAAGTTTATTTTTTTATCCGCTTCCCTCCGTTCTTCTTCGAGTTTTTTGTCTATGCCCATTAGCCAGGGAAAATGGTCCTCATTAGAGGTCTGAAGAGTTCTCAGAATAAGCGCTCCAATTAAAAAGTAATCACGAGGAATGCGGACTGAGGAAGCCTTTAGGCTTAATTGAGCCCAAGTTTTAATCTCTTTTTTGATAAAAACGAACGAGTTTGTTGTCTAACAAATACCTACACAGTTTCATGAGCCTCGTTTCAAGATTGAAATAACATCCCACTTCTACTACTGAGCTCTTATTTTGAACTAGCTGTTCCCGCGCGCTTCGCTTCGCCTTAAAAAGTTTTCCCGTGGGAATTCCGGGATAAAAAGTAGCCTATGTTCTTTCCCAGGGTCTAGACCGTATGTATACCAAATTTCATTAAAATCCGTTCAGTAGTTTTGGCGTGAAAGAGTAACAGACAGACAGACAGACAGACACAGTTACTTTCGCATTTATAATATTAGTAAGGATTAGTCAGGTTAGAAGGTTGGTTAAGTGGTGTTCATTAGGTTGAACTTAAAACGGTTTGACCGTTAAAAAAATGCGGACAGTTTTTTTGCTTTGATTTTGAATGTGATGCGACACGCCATCATGGTCTAACCATGCCCTAGGCCAGCTTGTGTCCCTCATCTAAATGATAAAATTGGAACACTTTAACTCTGACTCCGTGTTCTGAGCTGACTCCGTGTTCTGAGAGTAAACAATTCATGTGCAACACAACAGCCAGCGCACATCAACTGGCCAGATGTAAACACAATTTCATTCTTTTGAGTTCAGCCAATCAAACCTGTTATTGTTTACTAACAATTTTCGATCAATTCGTTTTAAGTACGTTTTATGTGTTCCCGCTTTTCGGTAACAGGTGAATTTGATCAGTGATCGAGATTCGAGCCGACGAGTGACTTTGTACCCCACAGCACCTCCTTTAAACTAACTAAAGGTACGTATACATAGGTACTTTTTATACACTCACGGGCAATGAAAAAGTTCCATTAAGAAAATAACCAAAACTCCTAAACGGAAAAAAAAACTTAACTTCTGCTTTCTGCAATATTTAAGTACATTTAACGGCATATCAGAATAGTACCAACTAAAAACGTAAATAGTTTAATCAACATCTTATTAAATGTTTAAAAAAATTGAGACCATTTGGTGTCTGTATTTTGTAAGTGGAACTGTTTCTTTGCACGTGAGTGTATAACCGTGACTGTATAACAACAATATCATACTTATAAATACTTTATTAGCTATAAATAAGTCTCTACATACACTGAAAAAACATATAAGTACCTACATAATACCCATATAGTTATTATTAAATATTCTAAAAGTCAAGACTGACAAAGTTTCTATAGAGATTTTTTTGTGCGATTTAGGTACCTACATACTTACTCCTAATTCGTGGAACAAAAGTTGTTTTTAAAATAATACAAATATCTGTGAATGGAATAATCCATTTTTAACACACTCACTATTATTTAGGTTATACATGAAATTAATAGGTACTTAAGTTCATATTACTTCCATGAGGTTATATAATAAAATTTGTTAAATATGTGTTTCAAAATATGTATGTAATGTCTAAAGCTAGATATAAATTATGAGTTAAAGCCGTGGTCATAAACATCCCAACATCGATCGCTACACTAATCCATTACACGTCAAAACATCGTCTTTGATAGGCGATATTTCATTGTACAAAACGTACTTTAGACTAAAGCCGCGTACACACCGGGCCAACGAACGCCCAACGAACGCCAACGGTGATCTCAACGATGGATATTATTCATACATAATACAGGGCAGATTGCAGCAACGAAGGTCAACGAAAAACGTTCGTTGGCGTTCGTTGGCCCGGTGTGTACGCGGCTTAACAGGAAACATGAAGTATATATACAGGTTGTTGCAAAAATGGTATACTAAACTGAAAGGGGGTTACTCAGGGGGTCATTCTAAACAACTTTTGCTCTACGAGTTTTGGAAATTCGCGAAACTTATCTGACTGGTAAATCCTTTCACGGCGGTGACAAAAATTAAAAAACTAGGCCAACTCTAGGGTCTAGCTAGGATCTTCTTTTTAACGACAACGACGCGCTAAGAAGATATGATCAAGGTACTTGTTGTAACGAAACTATTTTAAGCCAATGCGATTCCATCGGGCTAGTAGTACAATGAATAACGAGAATCCAGTGACAGATTAATAGGTTATTTATAACGGGAAACCTATTAATCTTGTCTCCGTTTTTTGTCCAGAACAGAATCAGTCCGGGAGCGATTTTGTTTATTTGAAACGATTAATAAATTTAATGTAGATTCAAGGTACACACGAGCAGGACAACAAATGTTTACGTTAGCGAACCGTGAACTCAAGTTTTTTTCATTTGCAGCATTAACATGAAGTATTATATACAGTATAATCAGCACATAATGGACTGATATATATTTGAAAAAAAAAACCAAGGACAATAGTTTCTCAAAGTTACCTCTTTAATATTTAAGTTTGTCGGTCCATCTGCCGAAAATACTGAAAAGATTAGGAAAAAACCATTCATAAATCAATAAATGTACCTAAAGTTCTAAAAGCTGTTTACTAAACTAATATTTTTTTTATTTCTCTACCGAACGCTAATCCCAGAATGACGCAAGGAATCAATAGTTCTTATTTTCAAAGAAAAAAATCAGTTTTTCCTTCCCGAGCGGCTCACATCAAAGGGCAAGCTATTTCTGTAGCGCCATCTGGCGAACTACTGCCGTAAACAGTTAGTCAAGTCGAGTGTTTTTCAATATATTGGACACACACTACGTTACGACGTGATGGCATTTATTTATTTTGGGAATCGACATCAATGATGTTTGTAGATTTCGGTACATTGAAGAGGCGTTTATATCACGATCAGAACATACTAAATATCTTACATTACACCCAATGCGAGGTGCCGACTGCCTGAGCCGTGGGTTGTGGTGTGTGTGTTGGGTGGTTAGCGGCGGCGAATTACACATATATAGATATATAATAATCTACCTAACTGTATTTATATACTACATACATAAATGTATAAACTCAAGATTTAGTTACGTAATGCTCTGGTTATACTTATTACCTCCTTTTACCTATTTATATTGTATACGTAATAACTACATTTTTTACGGTTTAATGTTAAATAGAAATAAATACTAACGATACAGATCGATTCAAGTGTCAAGACAAATTTATCTGGTTTAATGGCATTTTTATAACACAATAAATTACATAATAAATACTTTACAACATAAAGATGCATTGATGATGCATGATTTGTGAATGATGTTTTTTTTGTTTATAAGTTTTGTTTGCTACGCTGCTACGGGCTACGGCTGTGCTACGAGGCGCTACGCCGCGGCGTAGCACTGTCACCTCCGCGTAGCAAGCTATGACGACGCTGAACTAAATTGTATTGTATTGTCTGTATTACCCATTATTACCACATGAAGTTTAAACTAGATTTAAATAGTGTTTGACATGATATTAACGTATGCTAAAATATATTTTTGATACCGCAAACATCAGCTGTTATCGCCAGAACATATCATTTTACATTAAATCACACCTTTGTAATAACTCTGCTAAATCAAATTCAATTAAGTGCCTTTGAACTTTACTAATAGACGTCTTAGTAAAGGTGAGAGCTTATTAGGCTGTATTTGCTCAAGGCTATTGTAGCGTGTCCTGTGTAGCGGCGCAACTAATGGCAGCCTTCAAATCATTTAACGGGTCGCGCGTCCCATTCAGTATTCATCAGACAGTCGAGCTCGTTCTTAATATCCCCCCATTATTTACCAAGAATGCCCAGTATGAGACCATTAGGCCACACTTAATGGAAGCACGAATCCGAGACACAGTTCTGAGAAAATTTTCAATAGGCTCTAACAAACTACCGCGATAATTCACACTTACCCGACCAATTTAAAAACTTATCATTCACAGGCCACCGAGAAGAAGAAACACCATTTCGAATTGTACGGTTTGCACGCTCCTCTACGCCCCGGTACACTCGTGCGTTGATACGGCAAAATGGAAGCTGTACATTGTCAGACAGGATTCCATCGGACGCGGACCTTTTTCAGTTGTTTGCGTAATTCGCACCAAAGAGCCCCGCCCTCCGCGAGCATCCCCTGAAACTCATTCATCGTCACTCGAGCCCTGGCCGCCGCCGCGAGCAGACGTGTGCCGCCATCCCGCGCGCTTCACGTGTCCAATACAAATAAACATTGAGCGGTAAAGTAGCTATTTACATTTCGTGAGACGTCTAAGTGAAGATACAAGTGGTTCGGTCGAGATGAGGTGAGTAAGAGCTTACGAATGAGCGTGTGTAGGTGTGTTTCTGTGTTGTGTTTCTGGTGTGTGGGTGTTTTTGAGAAAACAAAAGGTGAAAATGTCTGGTTGATGTGAAGCATCGTGTTGCTCGCCACGTGTCACGGCCGCGGCTGTTCAGCCCTGTGATGAGGCTCATTTATTATTAAGTTTTAGAACAATCGTCTTTCGTAATTTACGAGTAGTTTGCGTTTTCGTAATGCTGAACAATCTGAAGGAACTTTGTAACATGTGTTGTTGTCTTCTGATTCATGACATCGTGATCTTAACCAATTTGTTAGGCACTTACACTTCCCCGAATCGTGGATGGAATCCTTAATACTCGTAATATTCCAAAAATTACACAATAGCTCAAACGGAAAGAGAATTCGAAAATTATTTCACAACGATGATTTCCTCTGGAGTATTCAGATTATTTGATAATATACTCGTAATACAGAAATATTTGTAGGTAATTCGGCTTATTTATTTCTTATTAGATTTGTTAGCCGTTTGATGACGTAGTTACACCTAAATTTAATCCTTAACGAGTCTACTAAAGAACACAAGGGGTGTATGTGGACTAGAAAATATAACTTCTTATGAAATTGAGCTTTTTGTCTATGTATGAAGGGTATGATATAATTTCGAGTGACACATTACTGATCTTTGAACCCGTGTAGAGCCACACCAGAACAACTTTCATATCATAGAACTTCATCAAACTTCGCCAAAGGGTTTATTACGATAAGACACATCATCCTTGAGAATATTTATTGGTAGTTTCACCACATTTGAGTAGGGTAAACGTACTGTTCGGCGATATTTGAAAATATTTATGACTCGTACCTTATTTATTACGTAAATTTTTATGCGAGACTCGTGCGTACGAGATGGTACGAGTGAATATCCTTTAATGGTATTTTTATTTCATTTCTAACCTTTACAACATTTATGGTAGGTACAAAATAGCTGGTCTAGTTGTAGAAGCTCTGCTTCATCACCCAGAGGTCCAGTGTTCGCCAGCTGGTACCATCAATCACTCAAATTGGTTTTCTGAATGTTGGTTCCATATTTGGATATAGGCTGATGTCCGCAAAGTATATTGGTTCATGCCGTCGGATGGGCATGTAAAGCAGTCGGCCCTGCGTCTAGCTCTCTCCTGTCGTGTCGGTTCACCGTCCATTAGGCTATGAGAGTGATCTGCTATGAGATGAATAGAGAATGCTCCTAGCTGTGTGCTGCACAAACCTATTCACTATTAGCTAGTCCTGCGTAGATGGATGATCCCAATGATTGGCCGCTGTAATCGAAATTCGGCTAGGAAGACATTAGGTGGTTAAAATGTTAAAACATGGTGGAATGCGCTTTAAAAAAAAACAATCCCATTGTACAGGACAGCAGTTGCCATTCCCACATACAATAGAATACATTTACAATAATAATTACGGGCTTACTCATGCATGAGGCATTAAAGATTTAAACAACTAATTCAATTTAACTCTACACATGACGTTATAAAATCAAAGCCATGGCCACTCGTCGATCGATCGGTCTGTATTGGCTAAATAAATAATAAGCTATTTCAGTTCACAGCTGCAACTTTTGAGGCCGCACCAGAAGGTTAGTGCAGCGGTCCCGAGCAGCCTTGACAATGTTCATCTGCGGGGTTACCACCACCGAACATTAGGTAGCAATTAACAATCCTTAAGCAGCGTAATGTATCTATCGTCAATCAGACGTAATTATACTCGTTTTATGGATCTGACGAGTAGAGTACGGTAGTTGTAAATAACATTTTATTTTTTAATACGTTTTAAGTGCTGTAAAACGGTGTAAATAGGTATGGCCGGGGTACAAGAATCTCCCTAATCAGAACGGTTTAATTATCGTGCTGAGTTAGTCGTATTCAGTACAGAGTGGCTAGTAGGCAATGAAAAAGGCTTTCAGCTCAGCATGATGCAGTGACATAATGCCTCTGAGCAAATTTTCAGCTGAAGCCTGGATTTAACTACATCGGAGATATCAGAGCTTAACTTAAAAAATAGAGTTACTGTTGGTTAGAGCCCTCACAAAATGACCACCACTCTCATCTTTACTTTGCTGGCAATTATTGGCATCAATAATTTAAAAGTATATCAAAATCTAAACTGTTCTGTTTCCCTTATCTTATACTTTTTTAATGGACGGAAAGGCTCTTTTGTTTGACACGGAAAAAAGAAAGCTAAAGAGACTATGTTTTAGCTTTTAAATAAAGTATAAAGCATCTAATAGGGTTACTTTTTCCACTACGGAACGATAAAAAGAACAATCCAGTTAACCTACTTTACCAGACAAGCTAGGATGAGCTTGGATTACACTTTAATTTATATGAAAGAAACGTTCTTTATTAGAAAATTGCATCTTTAGATTTATGAATTTCCGAAATGGTTTAAAAATAGGTGATAAGAACATTTTAAGAGTTTTATGATTTCCACCCGCTCCATTATTTTTACGCTTCACTCTTTACAAGCCAGTATTTTCCTGAAACCTCGTTGTTTTATTGGACCATAAAATAATCACTCAAGCAGAGGCTGCTCACCTTAAAACACTGGCAGTTAACTATAGAAAAAAAGCGTGCGAACCGATATTTTTATTATATTTGCTAGCGTGCGTATTTCCACAGAGTAGGTAATATTATATGCGTATTTCTTTGACCTTTGTGAACGTTAAAAAAACGTGCGAAGACAAAATTAAATTAAGCTACAATGAAGGTTGTAGATTATTTAACACGTAAATTTTTCGTTATCAGTAAGGTCATTATTTAAAAAATTATAACGTTATGTACGCCTATTATACCTACTTCGTATTATCCGTAAAATTCGAGAATGTATGTTAAACGCAGATATAAATAAAATATAGTTAACCGTATTGAACACTTCACTTAAATAATTTCAAAAGCAATACATTCCACAGACTAATATCATTCATTTTCATAATTCGGTCACCGATGATTTTATTCTTGTAGGTACATACAATATAAGTACTTACTTTTTAGGTGCAAAATAATATTTTAATTATGTCTAAATCATATAAATCTAAACCTCTTGTCAAGTAGTTTGTCCTTCGGCCACGCAAGCATTAAATAAACAATAGTCACCGAACCAAGTAGGTTCAAGTACCTACTTACTTCAATTGCTTTTTAAATTCATATTAATCATCATCAGCCAACAATTGTCCACTGCTGGACATAGGTCTCTCCCAAGGAGCGCCACAACACTCGATCCTCGGCCTTCCTCATCCAACCACTACCCGCCACCCGCCTAATGTCGTCAGTCCAGCGGGCAGGAGGGCGTCCCACGCTGCGTTTGCCTGTTCGTGGTCTCCACTCGAGAACTCATATATTATTAATATTCATTCATTTAAATTCATATTAATATTTCTTTACATTATATCCCAAGGATTTAAAAAATATATATAAGTAATTCAGTTTAATACATAGTAAAATATTATAGTACCGAAGCTATTATAACTTATAATTACGTCCGTGAAAGTTTTAATGAGTACTGTGATAATAATAAGGCTTCTCGTGTTATTTCTGTGCTCCCGTGGGAACGCCGCCTTGTGCTCGACAATTCAATGTTTACAAGCGGACCCAATTGGTTTATTTACTTCTATGGATCTCAATGTAGTTGTAACTTAAAGTTAGTATATTTTTGTAGAGCTACCTAAAAAATGCATTAGGTAGCTCTACAAAAAATATACTAACTAAAAGTACTAAAATATGGCTAAAAGTTAGCTCTAGTTAGTGACTTGGGAGTTAGGCTGGCTGAGCTTAAATCAAGGGGATTAGTGTTGCCCAAATTCAGTCTTGGTCTTGCAGTCTTGGTCTTGTTCTTGCGTTTTTGCAAGACCAAGACCAAGAACAAGACCGCGTATTTTTAGCAAGACCAAGACCAAGACTGACCGTGCAAGACTTGAGCAAGAACAAGACATAGCCTGCAAGACTCTTGCGTCTTGCAGAGCGCTATTTCACTGAGTAGTTAGGTGTAACAGTTCGGTGTATAGGTAAGTACGCTTAGGAATTCTATGAGATGCAAAAAACTGTATCAAAGAAAATGAAAAACTGGACCTATGCGCATTACGACTAATACCATAAACATAGCGAATAAAAAAATATCTATTAATATCAAAAAGTAAACTTTAATAAATAGTAATAGACTAATAGGTAATTGCAAGACTTGCAAGACTCTTGCTGCAAGACCAAGACCAAGACTGGGAGCGCAAGACCAAGACCAAGACCAGGTGTATTGGCGCAAGACCAAGACCAAGACCAAGACCAGGTGTATTGGCGCAAGACCAAGACCAAGACTGGCTAAGTCTCGTCTTGTTCTTGCATTTGGGCAACACTAAAGGGGATATGTACAAAGGTTCCACTCGAGAGAGTCACGTACAGGAACTTGACCCCCTATCAGAATATAATAGAACAGAATGGCTAAAAGTTCAGATATATTTTTTAAACCAACGCTATTTGAGATTGTAATTCCATTTTCGAATTCAATAGATACAAATGTCAAAAACACCCTGTATTTTCACAATTGCCTTAGGACAGCCTAATGTCCATGCTGTTTCACATGTTTATCCAGAAGCCTTAGGGCTGTATTTGTTTAGATCAAATACAATTTCACTGTTCCCCGATAGAAATATTTATCCTTTATCCGTTGTATTTGGATTTTCGGACATTTGATTTGTGACTGTACGAATATTTAAAACATACAGCATTTCACTGAGGGTCTTGGTACGAGTACTTTTTGTAGTAAATGTAGAAATGACTAGCTGTTACTCACGAGTCAAGCCTAATTTCCGCCTTATAAAGTTTTTCGTGGGATTTCCGGGATGAAAAGTAGCGTGGGGTAATCCAGTTTGTCAGCTTCCATATGTCTTGTATACCAAATTTGATCAAAATCTGGTGAGTTGTTTTTGCGTGAAAGAGACATCCACTCTGAAGATAGAAATTTGGATAAAAGGAAAAAAAACAGTTTTTTTGTTGTTATCCAAATTTTTGTACATACCGTTGAGATTTTATTAGGATGTTATGTATCTGCTGGCTTCATCGACAGTTTTCGTTTAAAAATATACTTAAATCCGTCTTCTAAATATCTCAAAACCGTGCTAAAATAAACAGTACGATATCCTTGTCTAATGAAAAATAAACACACCGTCCAACAGTATGATAATATCAACACCTCCGCGCCCGGTCAAGTAAACACGCCATATCGCGTACGGAAAAAACGTTTCATAAGCGATGGCTCCCTGGTAGCACCGGCTGCAAGACGTAATAAAATTCTACTCTCCTAAAAAACAACACTACACTCTGTCCTCAGTCTTCGTAATCCACCTGTGTAAGGTCGGCGGTCCGGCAGGCCCATAGGTTTATCAGTAAATAATTAATTTAATTGGTATTATACTTAGCAAATAATGTATTATTTTATGTGTGTGTACAAATAAAGAATATTCTATCTATCTATCTATCTATTATTAAACATTTAATTCAGACTTACTTACTTTGTACCATTTTTTTAATAATGATAATGATAAGGTTAGGTCGAGCAGTCTCATATTTTTTTTTAAATAAATGAAATTTTTTTTTTTTTTTTTTTTAATAAATAATTATTATCACTCCACAGAGTCCACAGACTTTATGTCCGTGCCTTTTGAAGAGTGGTAATTTTTATGAGATAGTTTTTAATTCTTTTATCTACTTTCTACTCGGTAAGGAAGTTTCATTTATAAATATTCTATCTTTTATATATATTGTTCTTTTTTTTAGGGTTCCGTAGCCAAAATGGCAAAAACGGAACCCTTATAGTTTCGTCATGTCCGTCTGTCCGTCTGTCCGTCTGTCCGTCTGTCCGTCTGTCCGTCTGTCACAGCCGATTTACTCGGAAACTATAAGTACTACAGTGATGAAATTTGATGGGAATATGTGTTGTATGAACCGCTACAAAAATATGACACTAAATAGTAAAAAAAAGAATTGGGGGTGGGGCCCCCCATACATGTAACTGAGGGATGAAATTTTTTTTTTCGATGTACATACCCGTGTGGGGTATCAATGGAAAGGTCTTTTAAAATGATATAAAGTTTTCTAAAAAACATTTTTCTTAAAGTGAACGGTTTTTGAGATATCAGCTCTCAAAGTCGTAAAAAGTATGTCCCCCCCCCTCTATTTTTATAACTACGGGGTATAAAATTCTAAAAAAAATAGAGGTGATGCATGCTAATTAACTCTTTCAACGATTTTTGGTTTGATCAAAGTATCTCTTATAGTTTTTGAGATAGGTTGATTTAACTGTAATTGCTGCTACGGAACCCTTTGTGCGCGAGCCCGACTCGCACTTGGCCGGTTTTTTTCTTTTTCTTTTTTTCTTTTTTTTTTTTTTTTTTTCACTGCTGGGGGAAAATCCACATGGACACCTGGGAAGAGGACCCAGGTAGTGTCGGGCGTTAACCGACTAAAAACCCCCAGCCGTGTATCTCATTATACAAGAAAACTTTTTTTTTTTTTTTTTTTTTCCTTTTTTTTTTAATTAATGGTTTTCAGAGTCACACTTACATTAGTAATGGCAACAAACTTAACAAGGACAGGGCCAATGCCAGCTGTCTTCGAAGAACTTGGCACCTGGACACCTGGCAATGGCTCGGCCCCTCAGTCGTTATAGGTCATGTTTTGCCTGATGTTAGTGTGTGACTCTGTTCTTAAAGATAACTTATTTTAATTGTTAGTTATGATATAATAATCAATAGGTTAGTTATACAAATTATTTTCCCAATTTGGCCTATATTTTGCGCTCTTAAGCAAAATTATATTTTATGTTTTATTCCGCCCCGTTTTGCCTTCTTAACATTTCCCCAGAAAGTGCAATGACCTCTTCGTCTCGATTCTTAACTGCCATTTTTAGATTGTACTCGAGGATGCGTTTCTTTGGCGCTGTTATTGCCGTTTTAGCGAGGTTGCCGATAGCGTCCTCGGTGTCATCCGCATAGTAGGTGCAGGCGGTGGTGTGCCTCGACAGCGCCACTACTGCGTGAGGTATGCTATCGTGCAACTTTATTTTATCTTTTGTTCTTATGATAATAACGGATTCGTACGTCAATCCCTGTGCTTCGTGTATGGTTAGGACGCGTGAGCCCATTCCTTCACCATACCCTTGGCTGGTCAAGGTCTCTTTTTCTTCCTGTGTATGCACCAGGAACAGAGTGTTGGTTTGGGATTTGGGAATTACTGTGTCAGTTAACCTTTTCAGCTGCAGGGATTGGATGCGCGCTGTTGCTGCGTATATGCCTGAGTATACTTCCTTTAGGGCGTATGCAACATCCATGGGGTTTCTGTATGAGCACAACAGCTCCTGGGTGATGTTTGCTACCAGTGTTGGGCGATTGTACCTAAGCTCGAATAGGTTCTCTCTGTCGATATATGGTAGCTGATTGATGTCTCCGATCAGAGCAATATCACAGGCACGAGACAGGTGGGCGGCCATTACGATTGCCCCGAAATGGTTCATCAGGGCTTCGTCAATTATCAGGCGTTGGCAACCGACATGTTCTCTAAAGCCGTTTACCAGGACTGATGCCATCGTACGCACCCTAGTTTTGACCATGTCACCAATACGATGCGCCAGCCTGTTTCTTATGTCGATGGCCGCCTCAGTTGTTGTTGTGATAATGGTGTCTTTGCTCACATCGAAGTTCTTTATCACCCAGGTTGTCTTCCCACATCCAGGTACCCCGTTCACCCAAGTGATAGTGGGCATCGTCCAGTGATTCCAGTTGGCGTTGATGGTTTCCACTTTTGCTAGGATTTTATCCTCTAGCATAATCCTGGTGCACTGGGCGACGACCACTATTTGGTTGTTGTGTGGCACAGTAAATTTTGAGGAGTTGCATTCCCAGGGTACAAATCCGCTTTCCTCGCTGTAAATAAATGAAGTTAGAAAGGCCGCAATTGCTTTGGACTTGTCTGGTTGTCCTGAATAGTCCACCGGACGTGTATCTTGAGGAGGTATCATACCCGGGTCGAGGTATGACGTCCAAACATTATGTATATACCTATAAATCATAGGAGGGTATTTATTATGAAATCCCCCTTTCTAACTGAGCTTCGTTGCGCTTTAAAATATTTTCCGAAAGAAAAAAAATACATTGCTAAAAAGCAGACTCTTCCAGCCAATCTTTGATTGCTAGATAAAATACTTACCGCAAAATTTGCTATTTTAATTGATAGTAAAATACTAAAATAAGCTTGTAATGTAATTAACTAACACAATTTACAAAAATACACTTACGGGCAATGAAAAAGTTCCACTCATAAAATGCCGACACCAAACCACCCAAATTTGTTCAAATATTTCATTTAAAATTTTAACAAAATATTACCGTTTTTAGTTGATAATATCCTTATGATCTGTTAAATGTATCTCAATGTTCCAGAGTTTAGGAGTAATTTTGTCCTTTTCTCAGTAGAACCTTTTCATTGCCCGTGAGTGTATAAGCTACAAAAATAAACTCTGAGTAAATGGATAGATCCTAACTAATATTATAAATGCGAAAGTAACTGTGTCTGTCTGTCTGTCTGTCTGTTACTCTTTCACGCCAAAACTACTGAACGGATTTGAATGAAATTTGGTATACATACGGACTAGACCCTGGGAAAGAACATAGGCTACTTTTTATCCCGGAATTCCCACGGGAAAACTTTTTAAGGTGAAGCGAAGCGCGCGGGGACAGCTAGTACTTAATAAGCCCGTCTGGGCTCCTCAAGGCTCAACGGTAACAGAGACGAGACGTTATAAGGTTGACACGATTGTCAGTTCGCGGCCCCATACTCGTATAGCATCGCAACTCGACCTAGTTTTTGATCGTAGTATTCGGTACGTTGATCTGTAATACTTGTATGTACAATGTACATTATACAGCATTGGTCTCAAAGGCACGTACCCTATGTATCATGCGAGGAGCCTTACATCTCATGTATTATTCTGTGGTCAATGTATCTTAGTACACTTGTAATTATAGATTTACCTCTTGTTTGACTTTATACAAGTTGATAGAAGTATAGGTAAGTAATTAATTTTATTAGGAGGTACTCGAAAGATTTTGAAAATAAATATTTAAAAGTTCAAGGTAGGTACTTATCATAAATCGTTATCACGAAAGTCATAAATTTCATAGCCATACTTCGGCTTTCTCTGTAGCCTATTTCAAGTTATTCATTGCTGAAGCATTATATTAATTTATTAACCCTTAACCGAAATATTGCGGTGTCTGTTGGACATAACATACTTCTTCTTCTTCTTCTTCCTTGCCTTATCCTTATTTAGGGTCGGCTTTGTTGGTCATGTCACGCCATTTTACCTTATCCTCTGTCATATCCTCATTCACTCCACACTCTCTCATATTTTCTTTCACGCAATCAAGCCACGTCTTTCTTGGTCTTCCTCTCTTGGACATAACATACTACTACAACTAATTTTTATGCGTATTTTTTCATACTTGCACATAGAACTTATCATAGAATAACACTGTACTAGTACTCGTTATTCTATGGTACTTATTAAGTTTACTTAGATTTTTTACGAATTTTGGTGAACCAAAAGATAAGATTGACAAGTTATCCCTTTTTTTACGTTTTTTAAATTTAACCTCCACATCCTCTGTCTCCTCCAATATGATTTCTATGTAAGTAAGTACAAAAAACGAGATTTTGGAAATATAAAGCCTTTTTGACATTTATTAGTATTCTTAAATCAACTGTTTCAGTTAGATTAGCGTCTCTGACACATGTAGCGTAGACGCTCTACAGAGAACAGTGCAATAGACATTAAACACAATTTATAGTACAATTTCGCACAATGGCCGTGTCAGAATGATAATATCTACACCCGGCTGTACACCCGGCGCGACCCGGGCGAATATCTGTTGGCAACATTCCGAACCGGGTGTGTGGGATAACATATACAGCTATTATAGATAAATACTATCGATAATACAATTATTAATTACTTTTATACGGGAAAAACATTTTAACCTGAAGACATACTCACAGCGGTCGCTACACGGGTTTCGTTATCAACTAAGATAAACTCGATTATTGCGCGTTGTACCAATCACAGCGCCGTATTTATGGCGAATCGCGATAAAGTTTCGTTTACATACGTCGAAAACAAACCCGTAAAACGGCAGCAGGAATTTATAATCGATAAAACCAGGAGCAAAAGTTTCAAAAGCATTAGTAGGTGTGGTCTCCGTGACCAAACTATGCCGCTAGATTGAATTGGACAATATAAACCGTATTGACCCTACCCATATCATAAAATTCATACGCAAACAATAATAAATCCTATATTTTGAGCTGTTATTGCTTTAGGAACAAAACCGTTATTGTATTGTGCTGTATTTTATAATTATTTTATTACTTGTTACATTAATATGGTTGTAGCCTGTTGACGAATGCTTCAATATCTAATACATTTATAGGCAATAGGCCCGTCCCCTATTACATTGGGACTCTCATAAACACTGGTGAAAAGTGGGTGCAGCAATGCAGCTCTGCCTACCCCGCAAGGGAGTACATTAGTACAAGGTGTCAGTGTTTATATTATATTATTACATTTATAGATATATCATATACACATATAGCTCATAACATTAAAGTCAAATTAATGTTAATTGAAATTATGTTAAAATGTTATTAAAACCCAAAGCTTTTGAAATCTTGGTATTGGTAGTTGTTTTTTGGGCCTGCCTTTAAGCCTATAGGCAGGCACTGTAAGACCTCGTAGCAGCTATATTAATTTCTATGGCTACGGCGTAGTATAGGGACTTAGCGTAACAGCATAGTACTTACATCATGTAGTGATAACAGTATTCCGCTGGATTGGCTTATTTCTTCATAATCATGAATAATATTCGGCCGTATTGAGTGTTCTTGACTTGAGTTATAATTAATAATTTTGACTAATCGGGAGCACACTGTTAAATGTGTAATATAAGTTCACTGCAGTATCCTTTAGCATGTAGTGCCAACAGTTTTGTGCTGAATTGGTTTATTTCTTCATAATCTTGAAAACATATTCGGCTATATAAAAATTTGCTTTTGCTGCTATTTTCACGGCGATACTTACATCAGACATCAGATACCATAGCAATAGCACGCATCAGATATATTTAACATTCTCAA
Source organism: Plutella xylostella (assembly GCF_932276165.1). Taxonomy (NCBI): domain Eukaryota; kingdom Metazoa; phylum Arthropoda; class Insecta; order Lepidoptera; family Plutellidae; genus Plutella; species Plutella xylostella. Next base: position 4,597,247 of record NC_064000.1, on the reverse strand, counting down.
CCCGACCATAAATATCAGTTTCATTGTAAGCCCACATAGGTCTTCCTCGGAGAATGCTTTACTAACCTCGACTTTATCGCGTGATGATAGAGATGTATATGGCATGGCAGGCTCAAGCCGCAGTACTTACGCTTTCTGATGTGATCTCTTATGGACTTATGATACATTGGAAATATGTTTTCATGACACGAAACTTATAGAAAAGGTTTTTGAAATATGTACTTAAAAATTACTTAGCTTTTTTTTCCTCAACCTTTAGTGTCCCACTGCTGGGCAAAGGTCTCTCCCTGAACACTCCACTTATGCCTTTCTTGGGCCTGCTCACACCATTCCGTGCTAAAATTGTCCAGGTCGTCCCGCCATCTCCTTCTTGGTCTGTCTCTACGCCGGCGGCCGTTGTTAGGTATCCATTACTTAGCTTACGGGATAATAATGATTTATACAGGTTGTTGCATAAAGGGTATATATATATATGCATAAGGCCGAAACCAGCATGTGCAGCATGTTACGAGTACTGAGCCCGAATGGTGGTTTCGGCTTAGTAAACCCTTTTTACAACACCCTGTATAAAATAAATAAAATGTAGAAAACGTCTTGGCCATTATATATATATCTGCGGAATTCCCGGAAAGCTTGGCGAAATTTCAAATTTTAGACTTGCTGACTCCATCCAAATAAAATTATTTTGACATTTATTGCGCTCTCGCAGTTTTAAATTTAGTTTAATTAACAACATTTTCACAAGTTACTTCTTATCGTAATATTTTCTCAAGTTGTTTTAGTAAAGCATAAAAAATTAGAAGTTTTATACTTAATAAAATGTACGCTCAGCTTCATTAGTAGCAATACACTTTTGTACCTTGTCAAACTATCAAACGGTCATTGATTGAATGAAAAGACGGTTTTTTATTTTGACAAGGTACAAAAATATATAACTACTATATTTTAGTATAACTACCTTATATAATAATAATATAGAATCGGGTTACCTATATACTCGTACTACTTTCAGACAACGTTATTCAAAACATAATCCTCAATAAAAAGAGGGCTTAAAAGCTCTATTTTAAAACCGAGCGCCGTCAATGTGGAAGCCAACTCTCTACATACTATATAGTGCCGCTACCCTCAACTAGGATTTGTTAGATTTATAATTACCTAATATTCATACACTCACGGGCAATGAAACGGTTCCACTGAGAAAAACATCAAATTACTCCTAAACAGAAAAAGCAAGCTTTATGACGCCTTCTGCAACATTGAAGTACATTTAAAGGAGCATCGAGATATAACCAACTAAAAACATCATATTTTGTTATATTTTTTATTAAATGTTGGAAAAAATCGGGGTCGTTTGGTGTTGGCTTTTTATGAGTGGAACTATTTCATTGCCCGTGAGTGTATTTATTTACTTTTATTCAAGGTTGCCTGTACGAGATCGCTCTTAGCGATAAGGCCGCCTATTGTTCATTGTTCCTAGTTTACATATAAGTTTTGTTTTGTATGTTTTGCTACATTGATTGTGGTGACCAATAAAATCATATTATTCTATTCTATTGTATCCTATATTCATACGAATCACGTTTGAACTAACTATACTCGTGTCACAATAAAGCGTAGTAGCAATGGACTTATATTGCATGGAATAATTTGGGATAATTCTCCGAAACATTGTATCAAAGTGTGATCCTTAGATTATGAGCATGTAAAGCAGTCCCCAGTATCGCTCAAGTACGTACTTGTCCGACCATTACGGATTGTGGATTATCCTCGGGAGTGGGTCGCTCTTGTGAATAAAGAATCTCAATTCTCGAGAACTCCCAAAAGAACTCCCTTTTGTTGTGTGTTTCGGATCAATCTGCTACGTCACTGTGCCGTTCGACCAAAGGTATTGTAATCGTAATCACACACATACATACAGGCTTTTGCAAAATTGGTATACTTACTAAGAAAGGGGGTGACGCGAGCGGTCAATCTAAACTACTTTGTTCTAAGCATTGACAAAAGAATAAAGACTCTTTATTCTTTTGTCAATGTTTCTAAGACCTTTGAAAATTCACAAAAAACTGAGTCACCCTCAGATCAACTACAAATAGATTCGCAATCGCCGTGTGCACTATTCTCTTTCTCACTCAAACCATAGATGTTGCCGACAAAAAAATAAAACCTAAATATGGGGAAATTTAACTTATCATAATAACAAAAACAAAACTTGAGTATATCGTCGGTTGATAGGAAAAAGACACTAAAGGCTAATTTTTCAATAGCCAGACAAAAGTTTTGCTGGGAAATAATTTTGATGCTGTTGCGTCTCAATGTTCCTCAATGTTTGTATTACCCAGATAACATTTATCTGAATATTGAAAAATCAGCCTTAGTGAGTTTTTCCTGTCAACCGACGATATAAGAAAAAAAACTTTACTCATACTTATTTGATTTCAATATAATTATTTAATATACACAAACTGAGTGGATTGTATAATTCATTGTCTTCGTCCAATCGAAACAATCCTCTTCAAAATGTGCCGAACACAATTTTTGTATGTTTCCTTGGTTCCCAATTTGTGCGACCGGTAATTTCTATCCATTTTCTTGATATATTTTTTTCTGTCGGAAACCTATGAAAGAGATAAATGGATGAGCATGAGCATTATAATCGTGGGCCAAATATGTGATGGGGTTTTTTTTTAAGGAAACACGTATTTCGTATCAATACAATAAACTTTATATTATACAGAAGAAATCACACATGGAAGAAAAAAAAAGAAACGAACGTTTCCTCACAATGAGAGGCACCTCATTTGAAAGAGGAGAATGACTTCTACAAAATACAATCTTCACAAAAACCGAATTCGTGCGCCCCATTTGTAAACCCAACCCGAGTCCGTTACAATTTCTAGTATTTTCTTTGCATACTATAATATTTGTGGGTAAAATAAATTTTCAATAACTTGCAACACCATGTGATTTGTTATGATATGGTACCTCGTAATTTTTACTTAAAACTGATACTAAAAGACCTTACAGTATTAAAATTAGTATCGTTTTATATTAAAATCGAGCCAATAGATAGTACTATGATGAATGTAAGCTTGTTAAACTTGATAGTATCTACTTACATGTGAAAATATATCTCATCCATCATTCCATCGTGTTTTCGTTCAATATGCTCTATACAACCGAACAAAATCCACCCACCCATGTCACACACTCGTTAAGTGATGATAATAGTCTAATAAACTTAATAAACACCCATAAATCACTAGCAAATCAAAAATAAATAGCATTTAGAAAATTTTGTTGTAACTGTCAGCCTTTGTTTGGCAAAGATTTTTCATTTGTTTCATTGTTTGGCACAGAGAACTGACGTAAACAGGCGCCTCAGCAAAAAGGACAAAAAACATTTACAGCTTAACGTTTCTTTCTTACGCTTAATGTAGCTAAGCGTCTCTTTTTCGCAATGTCAGAACTGTCACGATTATACCCCTGTGGAGTCACCCCATTTTGACTTAGTCTGAAAATTCTGCTAGCCTAGCACGGGACGCAAAACGCGCACATCATGACGTGATAAAAGTTCTCCGTCCGCTCACCCTCGAGGCCACCGAATACTTTTTTCACGTCTTGATGTGTGCGTCTTGCACCCTGTACTATATAGACCTCCTGTATTTTTATATGTATTATTTTGAGATTTTCTTATGTAATACTAGCTGTTCCCGCGAGCTTCGCTTCGCCTTAAAAAGTTTTCCCGTGGGAATTCCGGGATAAAAAGAAGCCTATGTTCTTTCCCAGGGTCTATACCATATGTATACCAAATTTCATTCAAATCCGTTCAGTAGTTTTGGCGTGAAAGAGTAACAGACAGACTGACAGACAGACAGACAGACAGACAGAAAGGCAGACAGACACAGTTACTTTCGCATTTATAATATTAGTTAGGATTCACTGTAGCACTAGTTATATTCTGTGACTGTAGTAAAAGCGAGTTGGGGAACCTGCGGGTGAAAATATTATCATAACTTTGAGTAACAAGCAAAATGTGAGATTTATTTGAGTGTAAATCTGCAGTGGGAGTGCTCCGCGGCTTTAAATATGGATTTATGTAAATAGTTGTACGGAACAACTACATCATTTGACTTGTATGTATTAATGGTAATAGTAATACTTGTATATGCCCAGATCATATTATCGTATTGTAGGTACATTATGTTCCCATGGTTGTACCAGTCAGTTGCAAAATTCGTAAGGCAAATCAAAAAATTTGAAAATAACTAAGCACTACTTTACGATTATAACAAACCTATCATAATACTGAATATACAGGGTATTGCAAAAAATGTATATACCTCAACAAAATTTCAAAATTCGCGAAAAAAAATGAAAATTTTTCATAGAAACTATGTTGGTCACATAACTTTTTACTATGGAGAATGACAATTTTTTTGCGAATTTTGAAATTCTGATTTCATTTTCGCGCTTAGATATACCATGCTGCACATGTAGGTTTTGGCTTAGTATACCCTTTTTGCAAAACCCTGTAGAATACAAACAAGGAGTTTTGTTAACAACTTTTGCCCCTGACTGTACTGTGCTACTTATCTCCATCCCGCTCTGCAGGTACACTCAGCTACTCAACGCTATCACGCGATGAAAATATCCGCCCAATAATATCGTGACCTTTAGTGAAAATCAATTCACAGACCACGGGACACCAACTTAACTCAATTGCTTATTTCACCGTAACATTCGACCTTCGCTGATAAAATTATGGGCGTGATTTTGGAGAAAATATTTTACTTTAGAGTTTTGTATCATCGTCATCAGCCCGTAGTCGCCCACTGCTGGACATAGGCCTGCTCTAACAAGCAGCGCTACAATACTGTCCTCAGCCTTCCTTATCCAGCCACCACCGGCCACTAGTAGGCCGGACGGCATCCCACGCTAAGCTTGTCTATTCGCGGTCTCCACTCGAGAAATCATTTAGTCAGGATTATGATGAGGTATCTTATATTTATTGCACAATTTACAACAGTAATAATGTACAATCAGGTGGACTTAATGCTAAAAGCATTGTCTGCCAGTCAACCTGCAGGAGGTACAAAGAGTAAAAAGTATGGGTGTATGTATCTTATACTTATACTACCTTCAAAATCATGTTAACATACCTAATTATGAAATAAAAGAATATTATTTTTTAGCCCTTAATGTCCTATGTAAAGGGCCTTGAGATTTTCTTATCTTAATTTAAAAGGCCTTGAAGCAAGTGGCGCCATTAACGACCACTATTTGACTTCAAGAAGCGTTTATTTTTAAAAGTCACTTGAACAAATCAAAGCAAAAAAAATAACGCAGAAAGTAGATTCAATTTACAGCTAGCGTAAATTTTGATATTTAGGGGGCCGAAGGGCGTCCAACGGTACACTTGCCTGTTCGCGGTGTCCATTCGAGAACTAGTTTAGAATAGAATAGAATAATATTTATTTCAGACATAAGACCATAGTTGTAACAATTTGGTTAAATTAAAAACAATTACAAAAATATTATTAAATACATATTTAATCCAAATACTTTTTGCAAACAAGTAATATAATGTTTAGCTCTGGTCATCGGTTCTTCGGCATACATGGCTGTTCTACTGCCACTTCAGCTAGTTTGATACGACTGTTATATTAGTTATCTTACGAATGACCTAATTTCTGAAGATATCCTTTAGAAAAACTCCGAGCATAGCGCGCTTTCCATCGCGCGCTGACTGAATTTAAATTAACATTCAAGATACTTCCAGTAAGTTCTACTACAGTCGTCGAAATATAGACCCATTTGGACAGCTACACAAATTTACTATTTACTCTTGATTTACTTGATGAAATACATAAAAAGACACATAATCTGGCTTATTTTTTAACGGCTGAAAGAACTTTTTAAGCACCAAAAGTTAATTATTGTTTAGATTTTTTATGATTTAGATTTCATACCAGCTGTCATCCCATACATTTTCGAGCTGTCCAAACGGGCCTATTATATTTCGACGACTGTAGTGTACTCTGGCTACTTGCATGCCCGTGGCATAAACGAGGCTCAGTGGCGTGCGAACGAGGCACGGCCACTAGTTGCTCTGTTGAATACTTCGCTAAAACCTCCCTCACAATCTTATGAATTTTAGAAAACGTTTGCACGCAAACTGTCATGGCTTGTGTTATTGTTACTGTGTAGTCTGTAGGTTTCGTCGAATATATCTGACGGCCGAATGGTGTTGTGGTTAGTGACCCTGACTGCTATGCTGAAGGTCCCGGGTTGGATTCCCGGCTGGGGCAAATTTTGTACTTGGGTCTTGGGTGTTGATATTTATATTTAGTATGCATCTTCTATCTACGCATTTGTGTAGATATATCAGCTATCCGACACCCATAACACATGCCTAGCTTGGGGTCGGATGACCGTGTGTGAGATGTCCCCACATATTTATTTATATCTATCAAAGGTATATGTGGATTTCTAGCAAAGATTGCATTCGAATAAAGTGACAGTGAGTAGCCTAATTTTTCTGTCACATTCATACAAGTTACGCCAGATTCGACACGCGAGCGACGCTGTGGATTGTTAATGCTAATGTGTCGGCGGTGCTAACCCCACAGGTAGACTAATCGCAAAAAGTATTTATAATTATATTTTTTTGGCCTGGTCGTGGAATCCAAGAAAAGCCTACCAAAGGCACTCGGGTCACCAGTCTCAAAATGTTGAAATGAATATATTTATTATTTCTCCGTGACCTAAATATGTGACCTAAAAATGTACCAGCCTTTTTGTGACATTTACACTTACTGAAAGTTTAACTTTATTTTGAAATCATTAAAGCGTGTGCCTTGCTTCTGTTTAACATTTGACCACCTCTGGAGACATTCATAAAAGTAAAAGACATTAGAAATATATGTATTATGTATATTCTGCTCACTTCATGCTATTAAAATAACAAATATCAGTGGAACTTCCCATGCTTACAAGGATTCAAACCAATTTTTTCCATAAACAGGATATGGAAGCCTTTAAAAGTATAAAAATAAATACGCAAGACTTGTTTTTTATTCCAACAAAGTTAATTAACTGGGAACAAAATCAATTTCAACAAAGCTGATGATTTGATCTGTTATCCGAGCATGGAGGATTTTTGCCCTGTCTGTGTTCGTGTTGCTAACGGGAAAATAATTCGATGGTGTTATAGAGCTGTCTACCAACCAGCACTAGGCCAGCGTGGTGGATTAGGCCTAAACCCTTCCTCCATTGGAAGAAGACCCGTGCCCCAGCAGTGGGGACGTGATGGGTCGTGATGATGATAGAGCTGTTTCAGGCACATTTTTCAGCGCGACTATGTATTTGTATGTAAAAGGCCATTTTTGATAGCGCATATAAGCGCACATAGAGCATTTTGGTACGCCTTTGTTTCTAAGCTCCTATAAATTTTATAAGGCCGGCTCCACACGTTGGTCCCAACGCTCGTACCAACGTTGGACTGTAAATTGGGTGAGGCGTACATACGTTGGCTCATAAACTAGTTCTGTCCCGACAGGGCCAACGTGAAGATGTCCGATACAGAAATGTTAACTGCTCTGAGGCGATAAATATGAGCTCATTAATGATTTCCGCTTTTTTAAAATCTTTAATTGAGAAGATCATGCCCATATTCTGTTGAATGCTGCGCCATGCATCAGCTAATACATTTAGATTTCTATGTTCCTTTCGAGTTGCGTCCCATATTATCGGACGATTTTGTGTATGAGAAATCCCTTCTTGCTCGACGTCCGCACTCGTTGCGTGTTGCAACAGCACTGAGCAAAGCGCCAACGTGTGGGAGTGATCGCCAGCGTTGGCGCAGATTCCTTTGATAAAACCGACACGTGCCGGCCAACTACCAACGCTCGCCCCAACGTTGGGGCCAATGCAATTTTCTAGATCCATACGTTGGACGTGTAACGTTGGGACCTGCGTTGGGGCCAACGTATGGAGCCGGCGTAAGAGCAATTGGTACTGACACGACACCACACCGGTTCGAGTGAACACGACAAAATAAGCCGATATAAGTGAAAATGGAAAACAAAAGAAACCTACTCGAACTTGATGTTTGTTTATGTACACTCACGGGCAATGAAAAGGTTCCACTGGGAAAAACACCAAATACTCACAAAAGAAAAATGCTAACTTAATGATGCCTTCAGCAACATTGAAGTACATTTCACAGAGCATCAGGATATAAACAACTAAAATCAATAACATTTTGTTTAAATTTTCAATTAAATGTTTGAATAAATTGGGGTCGTTTGATGTCGGCATTTTGTGAGTGGAACTTTTTCATTGCCACGCTGTATATATCGTAGGCGCTGTTTTAAATATATAATTTAGAATTGACTATGTAACTGTACCTGTAGCTACCCACATTATCTAAATACGATTACTTATTCAGATAGAGTGAACCCTCTGCCCCGTGGATTGCAGATTCTATTCACTTTATTCTTCTGAGAAACTAAACACTTTCAAAGTAGAGAACTTGTGGCAAGAAACTTTTATAATTGAAACAAATAGTTCCCAGGCCTGAGTGTATTAAAAATCTCCCTCAAAGCTTTAAAAAGTGCATTTAAACTTTCGCCTTTGTGAAAGAAAGTACCGTTAAGGTGAAAGTTTTCGTTTTCATTACTGTTCGTTTTTAAGACAGAAGGCACGATTGTAAAGAAACGTAAGGAATAAGTTGCACCTTAAATCGTGCGTGGTAAAAGTTAAAATTATGAATACGTAGGTATATAAAAATCAACCGAAAGTGCTACTAAGTTTTTCATAAGGCTATAAATAGCACACTTTCAGTTTGGCTTTTCTCGGTCAAGTTAGTTTACTACTTGCTTACCGGTAATACATTGCTATTTCCACCCTGCACGTAGCAGCTATAGTAGTACATATTATGAAAAACTTAGTAGCACTTTTGGTTGATTTTTATATACCTACGTATTCGTAATATTATAAAAACTTAAAATTAACATTTCCATTAAATAAATATGTAAGTAAAACTGCAGTGTTTAAAACCATGTGCAGTTCAAGAATTCACCTTCTTCGGAAGACTTAAAAGTCATCTGTATTTTTCCTTCCCCACCGTTCAAATAGATAAAGTTTTCCCCAGCTCAAACGAACAGTGTACCCGTAGGCTATCCCTCTCAGACTCACTGAAGAGGCTTGAAAAATAAACAAGTCTAGAGTTCTACATCTAGACTCTGTGTGGTGTACAAAGAGGTTCTTTTGATTAGAAAGAAAAGCCGTGGTCTGGGCTCTTTGAAAGCAGTTGTACGTAAGTATAAATGATTGTAGTAAGGCATTTCTGATTCCAAATTGCCAATTACTTACTTCTATTTTGTGGTTGTAATAGAGAATGGTAGAAACTGGGTACTGACAAAGACTTTGAGTGTCCAAGAATGTTAAACTAAGTGCCAATTTCTCCATTCTCGGTTAGAGCATAACCAGGGAGTAGTGGTTAAATTTTGACACATCTCACATGAAGTTTATATGGAGATGACGTTTAATTTATAAATCAATCCCTGTCAAATCATCATCAGCCAATAATCCTCCACTGCTGGACATAGGCCTCGCCCAAGGATCAAAATTCTATTGCAGACTTTCCCCCTTATTCATAGAGAAGTTACAAAACGTTTAACTAATAAACTGTTTTGTCCCTCTCTGTCAAAGAACAAATTGTTCTTTGTTGGAGAGGGACAAAACAGTTTATTAGTTAAAACGTTTTGTAACTTCTCTATGAATAAGGGGGTTTGAGTTCAAATAACAATGCGATTCAAAATGGCTTAGTAGAGCGAAGTTTAGAAATTTGAAAGGGCAACTTGTTACAGCAATAATACTACGTCGTTAAACAAATGAGGTGGAGGAATGGGCCGATAGGACTGTAACTAAATGACGCATTTACAGACCTTACAATCACATTTATCACGTCACTAAACATTGTCGATTTTCGCACACCCTGTGTATAGTGCGAAAGCCTTCAAAAGATTACATTCAATTTATAACGAATATAAATAATTTATTTCAAACATTTTGGTGTTCTTTAATTTAAATATATTTCTATATAGGTATATTAATTTTTTGTAAAAATTAAGCAGTTTTTCTTATATTTTCTTATCTAAATATTTTGGGTTTCCTTGATTGAATACCATATTCTACAGGGTGCTAAAATAGCGGTTGTTATAAAGTAAGCTCTAACGTTAGTCGGAGGGTCATCCTAAACTACTTTTGCTCTATGACATTTGAAAATTATTATACCACTTTTGCATCATAGCGTGTAAGTATAGCTGGTAGCAGTCGACTTGTTATAGTTCTTAAGTTTATGTTATTTGAACATGGAGTGGCTATAAACATTCCATTAAGTCCACCTGCTTTGGATATACAGGATGCTGCAAAAAATTTTTAGATCACGAGACTTTTTACTATGGAAAAGCAAAAATAATATTTGAACAGGGTCAATCTGAACCATCTGAACATATTTTATTGTTCTATGACCTCTGAGTCATCTCATACACTTTTGCAACACATTGCTGAAAGAATGATTTGCTTTTGGCATTGCCAAACTTGAAATCGTACCCGGGACCTACAGCACAAAACACCAGCAGTCACAAACAGGGGGCTAGCTTAAAAAAAGCATAAATTCGTATCGCTGCTTCGCTAACCACGACTATATCTCCTTCTATCCTAACTTTATATATATAATATTATAAATGCGAAAGTGACTGTGTCTGTCTGTTACTCTTTCACGCCAAAACTACTGAACGGATTTGAATAAAATTTGGTATACGGTCTAGACCCTGGGAAAGAACATAGGCTACTTTTTATCCCGGAATTCCCACGGGACAACTTTTTAAGACGAAGCGAAGCGCGCGGGAACAGCTAGTTTATGTAAACGTACCAAGTGAATGACTTCGTTAAAATTAGTTTTTTGTTAAGCAAGAGTAACCCTTCAGGCCTCTAGCACTATCAAACCGCTAATACGCTTCTGCATGATGCATTAGTGCGCTAATGGATGGGATTTAACAATTACTGGAGTTACGGTGAGGTTTAATGCTCTCAACAGTTTTAGTTAAATCGCGTATACAGGGTGTGAAAAAAAGTCATTCTCCATAGTAAAAAGTCTCGTGACCAACATAGTTTCTATGTTTTTTTCGCGAATTTTGACATTTTGATTTCATTTTCAGACTTAGATATACCTACCATGCTGCACATGTTACTATACCCTTTTTGCACCACCCTGTAGTTGAAGGTACGGTCTTTTTCTGTTCTGTTTTTTTACGTATCAAAGCCGACATAGGACCAATATAATATAGTAGTGGCTTACTAGCAAATGTATAAAGCTAGCTTCGTTGCGCACCGTGTATGCTAGGGGCCATTCCAGCTAACGAAGTTAGCGCTTCTGTGGCGAATACGTTTCTGCCGTCTTTTTCCTTATTAAACTTACTGGGCCTCGAGTGCTAATTTACTCACCTATCGAGAAGTGAAATCGAAAACGCAGATTTGTATGGCGCGGAGCTAGTACAGCTACTTACCGCTAGATGGCGTATCTCCCGCGCCATACAATTTTTTCGTTTCGATTTCACTTCTCGATAGGTGAAAAAACTCGCACTCGAGGCACTGAGCTTTCGTTCGTTCGTATTTTATCTAGCTAGCTGGAGTAACCCTTCCAGGCAGAGCTACACGGGTTCGTTATCGACGTAGATAAACTCGTTTAATGCATGATCGACCAATCACTGCGCCGTGTCTGTGCGGAATCGCGATATAGTGGCATTTATCTTCGTCGATAAAGAACCCGTGCAGGGGCAGCTGATAAACAAGAGTCATTTTCATATTTTTCAAAATTCCTGCATTAAATAATGAGTATGAACACGGAACTTGGTTCTTCAGTAGGTTATATTGATTAACTATTTCAATACATATCTAATTATTATCTATACACATAAGACAGTATATGTATACTCGTACTATTATAAAACTCAAAACGCTCGTTTGTAACCCTTAAATCTCAGTAATAAACAACCTAGAGAGCTTTTAATAGACTGGTAAATGAAACTGTAAGTTAATTAAGGAGCGTCCTTGGGAAATACTTGAGTCCCGGGCCAGAGTGGGCTCTTAGGTAGTGAAGGTCACTGACCTCGCGGTACAATGTCAAGGGTTTACGGGCTGCGAGTGTCGCGAGGTCGTTATGTAAGATTTCGGAATTTTGACGCCAACATAAATTTTATTTATTTTAAAAATTTATGTATAAATAAAATTAAGATAGTTTTAAGAACACTGTCACACATTAACACCAGCACGGCTAGTATGGCCATAATAAGACAACATGTGAAGTGACTGATTAAATTGAGTCACTTTTTGATATCAGTCTTAAATGTTAGCATAGGGTGTACACGGGACTCATTTTATTTGTGTGATTGGATATAAGCCACAGTGACACTGAAACTTTTCTGCTCTGTGGAAATATGTATTTCATTCGTTATTTTTTTTGAAAATCCCTCATTTGTGGCTCTTGTTTGTATTGTCTATGGTTTTTTGACAATTTAAATGTCACCAAACGTCAAATTTGAAGAAAATTTTCGCTGTTTGGTGCGTTCGAGTGAAATATTTTGGTAATATTACCATTGCATTTTTGCATTGCGCTACCCCATGGACTCATATTGGCTCACTTTCTTGAGTTTCTTGGACATCGTCACATGAAATAATATACGATCGAGCTTGCTCCCGACCAAGCACGATCAGATTCCTTGGGAGTTCTTCGGCAGACGATTTCTATGCACCGGCTCCATGAGACGAAGAACAAATCAGCATGCCACCTGACTGATGACCCACCCACCGTTTACCCGGACCCAGGAGCTAGAAGTCCTTGAGACAAAAGCTCGGGCAGGATCCTGACGGGCGCAACAGAATATCATCTACGATGCTTGTCCCACGGCCTGACTGAATAATATTTATATAATCAATGGAAGGAAAAACAGTAGGTAAGTGCCAGTACCAGTCACATGTTATTATAATTGGGCACATGCACACAAAACAACTCAAAAAACTTTTTTCACTTGGCAGTACTTGGTCAACTAGGCCATTCATTGGAAGGAAACCCGTACCCCAGCAGTGAGGACGTGATGGGCTATGATGATGAAGATGACAATAGGAGTCATAATCTTAGTTCATAAGTATAACTAAAATCTAATGAAACATTTTTGTTTGTTACAGAACATTGAAATTGGCTCGTAGCAAGACGGAAGATGGTCAAAACCGGTCAGAAAATGATGGCCTAGACACGGTTGGAGAGCTCTTGTTGGCAGAAACCACCTGAAGATGGTCATTTGACATCAGCAACCTTGTGGTGATACAATGAACCGGAGCGGCACCGAACTGAAAAAGTTGAAAAACTTGGCATACATACTATGAGACCTATTTGATGACTGATATAAGCCAAGTTCAGACTGATTATTGTGATAGTTGATAACTAAGAATACCTAATATGCTTTTATGGTGTGTGAAATAGTATACATTTTATAATTTATTATTAAAAGTTTAATAAATGTTTTACTTACCTAAAGAAAATATTATATTTTTATAACCATTTAATTTAGTTGTACATGCTAGCATATCCACTTATTTTTTTATAGTTAGTGTGTTGTTGATAAATAATAAAGCCTGACTAGGGTTTGTCGCTGTGGAGAAAGGATTAGCATCAGTCACTGACTGCCTGGTGTGCCGGACTTATTAAAGTACAGTTTATATTATGATTTACATTTCTTGAACTCCACATTTAACATTCAAACTATTCAATTAGCCACTTCATTTTAGTTAGTGTGTTGTTGATAAATAATAAAGCCTGACTAGGGTTTGTCGCTGTGGTTAAAGGACAACCAGTCATCATAGCATCAGTCGCTGACTGCCCGGTGTGCCAGACCTATTCAATGTATATGATTTACATTTCGTGAACTCCACATTTAGCATTCAAACTATTCAATTAGCCACTTCATTACCTACATACTTTGACGTGAATAGGCAAACTTAAAGTATATGGGAGACAACTGAAAATCAGTGGTTTGTTCCTAAGGGCAAACATATGCACTGAGTTGCTTCCAAACAAACTAATGTCTATCTATCTAACTTCTTAGCACATGTGAGCGACAGGATTTGAATCCACATTTCTTCCGTGAGGGGCGGGCGCTTACCCGTCTGAGCTAACACCGCTACATATAAGTAATATACTTAATGTATAATTTTAGTCAAATAAAAAAGAGGATGTGTGTTTTGACAAATGTTGTTTTTAAAGCATTTTCAACGGGTTATTAGAGTCCCGGATCATCCTCCCTGTAAGTATTATAGTAATTTTCCTTCCCTGCATCTCTTCTTGTAGAGCAAGGATGAAATTAACAAAAACTAAACAAATAATTATTTGTGTCACATGTTATCACCACCTTCGAACTTGAGTGATATAATGCTACCTAAACAAATGTCAAACTGAGACATGTGTGGATAAATTGGTACACCCATGTTAGGAAATAAGACAAATCTTCCAATCTCGCTGTCAAAATTGTAACTCACATCTTGTAGTGATTATTTCGTGTTGGCCATGTTAGCGTTTGTGAGGACAACTGGTATCACACAATTTGTTGCAACTAGCTGTCATTTATATCTTGTCACCGCCATACTGTGCTACGCGTGCAGGCAAAACAACAGCGATGACAAAAGGAGTGTGTGGCCACTGACAGGCGTCTGTTAAGTTCTCTGAAGACAGCTGACACTGGCCCTACCCTTCAAATGTTTGTTGCCATTATAATTGTAAGTGTGACTGTGTGAAACAAAGAAAAAAAAAAAAAAAAAACAAGAAATGCACAACTGGGGGTTTTTAGTCGGTTAAAGGCCGACACTACCTGGGTCCCCTTCCCAGGTGTCTGTGTAGATTTTCCTCCAGGAGTGCAAAAAAAAAAAAAAATTATTAATAATATATAGGTATATATATATAAAAGATAAAATATATATATTATAAGCTTCCACATTGAGTAGTGAGTAGTTAAAAGATGAAGATAAAAAACAACCAAACTCTCACAATATATTGATCTCTCAAAAAGGCACGGACATAAAAGTCTGTGGAGTGATAATAAAATCTTTAAAAAAAAAAAAAACGCCAACATAAAACGGTATTTTCATGAAACGTGTATTTGTTTCCGTTTCTACACTAATATTTGTCATTCCTCATTCCTTCACCCAAAGCTTGCCTGGAAGAGATAGTTTTTAGCGATAAGGCCGCCTATTTTTTAGATAATTGCCACTTTCAATAAATTAATATATAAAAGTATATATTTCTGGTGTAGTTAAAGTATCAATAAAGTAATTTCCTATTTTACATATTATATTCTAATATTTTTTGCGTGATGGTGACAGAGCTGGTATAGGGTTTGTCACCGAGTGTGATTTTCCACTTTTGCACTCACCTGTCAGGCAGCGAGCCGTAAGAGTTACAGGAATAACCTGAGTTATTCACTCAGCGTAAAAGCGCAAATGTACTTACTTATTTATGGAGCCCGAAAATATTCACAGAATTCTTCCTGGAAACCATTAACTTAATAGCTGTCCCTGTTTAAGTTGGCTGAGTTACGACCCTCGTTCAATACTCTGTCTGAATCTCATCATTTCTAATATTCTCAGGGTCTCGTTTATATTCAGAATACCTGCCTAATTCCATAAGCTGTGGTTACATTAAAAATTCATGAAACCGGCCGAGAGAGGTCGTTATCATCAATTTTGATGTTACGTGACAAATGTAGCGAGGTGAAATGTTAGAGAACAGACTGAATATACAGACGTATTACTTGACTATAGGAGTGGGAATTACAGAAAATGGCTTAGCTATTTCGTAAAAAGCTTCATATTTTTATTTTATTTTATTTTTATTTTATTTTAAATGGAAAACTTACAGCTATTTTGACAAAAACACTTATATATAATAGACAACAGAGAGCCAATTACAAGTTTTCACTAGTACACAATAAAATACAATATAAATTTGTCTTGGAGTTACACATACATAAACACAAAGAAACAGACCAATATAAGAATACATAACTACATCTAAAATTAAATTAAGTTATATAATTTAAAAAACTAAGAGAATGCTTCGTAGTTAACTTAACCTTAACATTGTGATATATCCTCTACCATAACCGTTGCCACTAAGCCAGTGATGCCACGAAATTACGAACGAATGCCGCCCTAACAGCCTCGAAACTGCTGTGAAAGATATCGATATCGTTGGACTCGCACAACCTATTGACCATGATACTAGCCCTTACTACAAAAGAGTTCTGCCTGTAGTTCGTACTGCATTGAAGCACATGCAAGATGTCTTTTTTACGCGTCAATCTCTCTGGAACTCTAAGTTTAATGAGCTGCAACAACTGGGGGCAGTCTATTTCACCTCTGGCGACCTTAAGCACAAATATAGCGTCTGCCACAGATCGCCGAAGTTCAAGAGGTAAAAGGTGAAATCGCTCGCACCGGTGCTCATAGGGCCTATAGGGGACCTTAAACTTGAAACCGAGATACCGTGTAAATTTTCTCTGGATCCGCTCTATTCTGTTGATGCAAACTGCATATCGAGGGTTCCAGACCTGACTGGCATATTCCAGGTGACTCCGCACGTAAGCACAGAAGAGCAACTTCACCGTTTTCATACTCTTGAATGGCTTAGACGATCGCATAACAAAGCCAAGTGCCTTACATGCTTTACCTACCACACTATTTATGCACCTTTAATTTATTAGATTTTTTTATTATTTTACCTTATAGCTAAAACAGACCGTATTATTTGGCCCCACTATAACAATGGAAAATACAATAAATGAAATAGCTTAGCTTTTTCCTAAAAAGATTCATATGTATGCACCTTTAATTAATTAGTATTTTTTTTCTTTTGTCTTATAAGAAAGTACCCAAGTCATTTATAATAGATTAATATTAACAAACTTAGGTACCTACTACTTTATTATACCTATATTATATGTATAAATATAAATCTATATAACTTTGATTACATTATTTATGAATGTATTTATTATTAAACATAAATGTTTACTACATTTTGTACACCTTCCTCATTTATTCTTTAAGTCTCTCCTCCACCCAAAGGTTGCCTGGAAGAGATCGCTTTTAGCGATAAGGCCGCCTATTGCGTCATATTGTAAATTGTTATTTGTGTAAATTGTTTTTAAGTCAGTAAAGTAGTATTCTATTCTATTCTACTTTGTTAAAACAGATGTCTTTAAAATATCCTACCTCATCCAGTAATATTTTTTTATGAACACTCATGTCGTAATCTTTGCATATCATAATTGACTTTTTTATTGAAGCTACAATACTCTATAATATACAATGCTTGAAATTTCAAGAAATATTAGATTTAACGAATTTAGATACATGTAAGTTTTGATGTGGATAAAACAGCCATATTAGACCCCTCGATATTGTTGTGTTGTGTGTTGTGTTCGTCGTGTTCTGGTTTATCTCCAATCAATTTATTTGTTTTTGTAATGTAACACAGTGATTAATGTATTGGTTTATTCCATCCATTTACGAAATTTATCGAACAACAACATTACGTTGCTATGTTTACGTTGTACTAATTCAACTGTAATTTATAAGTTTTTTCTTTTGTTACAGATGAAAACCTGAAGAAAAGATAATCAAAATTTTATTTTTACACCGATGCAAGATAGATTATATTTAAATATTCATACAACAAATACATAATAAGCACATATAATTAATTAATTAAATTAAAAAGAAAACGACAGATTACTATTAAAGACGACAATAATCCTCGCCAAATTGTTAAAAAGAAAAATAATACAGGAATATATTTTTTAAATTTTGAATTTAGAACGCGCGTTGCCAGCCAGCACGCGCTAGTTTAGCAACAGAGTAGATTGTTAACTTTTTAAAATCAAAATGAGCATAGACTCGACGTGTTCAGCCAAGCGCCTGAACATCGAGAGGGCGACGAATTTCATGAGGCAGTACCGAGACCCGGACTCCAGGGAGCTGAAGAAACTGTCCGCCAACCAGTTCATGGAGGTCTGGAGCCATTACGATAACGACGGTAAGTAGTATTTTTCCTAAATCCTGTATTTCACATCCACCGGGGATTTCTTACTGGCCCGTGAGTGTATTATAATATTTCACGGATAGGCTTGTGGAATTTAATAAAATTCTTGTATATCGTGACAAAATCTATTTATAAGGACCACTTCATGCAGTTCTATTTAAACTTACAAATATTGTTATAATTGATTAAAAAAAACGATCATAAACTACTAAATAATCCCAGCTTAGGCATTTTGTATTGTATAATGCATACAGGGTATTTTTCGTGACACAGAGACAGTTGATAAGCCTTAAAAAATTTCAGTAAGTACAACTAGGTACACTGACTTCAAGAAAATCCCTATTATGTTAAAGGTACCGTTAGAAAACCACTTTCGAAGAAAATGTTGTATGCTATCCGTGATCGCTCTGCTAATGATGTTGTATTGCTCAGACATCCAATAAACGAGGAGCAAACACCCACGACCGCCAGTCTAGACTGTGGACGGAAAATAACCGTTAAGTACTGTGAACTGAGAGCCTAGGCTGAGTCTATATCACCGTTCAACGTATAGCTAAGATAAATACAGTCACGAGCAATGAAAAAGTTACATTGACATAGCACCAAATTATTCCTTAAATTAATATTGAATTCACATTGAAGTTAGGGCGAGGCCACAACACTGCGTTGCGACATCGCATCGCAAAATTCTGCGACTGTTTTGGAAGTTTTCCCGTACAAATGCTTGATTTATTGTCGCATATTTTTGCGATGCGACGTCGCAACGCAGTGTTGTGACCTGGCCCGTAGGTACATTTAACAGCGCATCTGAATACTACCAAGTACCAACTAAAAACGTAAATATTTGGTGGTAAAAAGGAAGAATAGTAAGCCGAAGCGGGTAACTTAGGGGATGGTCATTATGAACAGCTTTAGATTATTTTTGCTACTCCATAGAAACTTTGTTTGGTACAAAGTTTGTTAAGGTTCTACATTACGAACAAATTAAGTAAGTATCTCACAATGAGACTTGGTGTGAGTGGCTGAATTTCTGCAACTTTACAGTTACAGGCACTATATAAGTGACACATTGACGAAGGTGCGACAACAATTCAAGTAACTATACTTATATGTGTGTTTATATGTGTGTGTTTATTCAGGATACCAACAGCGTAACAATAATAAATTTCACACAGCTTAAAGTTAATAGTAAGGCTAATTACAGGTTTCCCTAAATTAACTTAACGAATTTAAAGTTATTTAATGATTTTACATGAGTTAACTACAATAAAATTTACTGACAAAAGAACTTTACTTATCAATAAGTAAGTTTGTGATAAATTACCTAACAAAGTAGAACAAAAATAAATAAATTGTTATGCATAACTATGAGAAATCTAACAATTATAGTTGCTGAGATATTAGTGACTTATTTAAATACACTTTCACAAATCTTAACACAATAATATAAAACTGAAAAATACTAACATACACAGTACGATAATAATTGTGTATGCATAATATCAAGAATGTTACTGGAGAGAACTGTACTCATGATAATAAACATGTGACTTATTAAAGTTAATAAGTACACAAATACAAATAAAGACAGTGTAGGTACCTAATTATTCTGTTAATTTATGTAGAATAAGTTTTTAAAAAGTATTTTTGGATGTATTAAACATGTCACTCATTTTTGGGTGTATTAAGCATTTATACACCGTCGCGACAAGAACCGGTTACGCGCTCGAGCCAAAGTTGTTTACAAGATAGTTTAATTAACAAATTAGACTGGACCATCATTAAAATTCGTGCTTTATATATAAACTATTCGTGTTAACATAATAATAACATGAAGTGCAATCGATGTGATGAAGTAGTTGGTGATTGTGCTGTGTGCTCCATATGTCGTGGGTCTTTCCACTTCCATTGTGGTGGGATTCAAGAAGTAGGCTATAAACGTCTCGGAGAACGTAAGTCTCAGTGGAGGTGCCAGACCTGCCGTGAAGGATCCACCTCGTCAGCAATTGATCCCGTAAATAAAGTGAGTCCGTTACCAGCGGCCGAGCCGCCGGCCGGTCTACCCTCGCCGGACAATACAAATGTTTCGGCTCGAGGTGATGGCGAAGGCGATGTGGTTTCCACCAATGTTTGCCTCTCGCGTATTCTTCAACAGCTGGCTGCCATGGATAAGAAGTTGTGTCGGCTCGATGAACTGAATTCTAATGTCAACACCGTCCGCTCAGACATACTGGAACTTCAAACATCCCTCAACTTTCACACGGCCAAATTCGAGGAGTTTACGAAGAAGGTGACGAAACTTGAATCAAAAGTGGCTCAGGTCTCCAAAGATTCGGAAGTGCAGCAAAAGTCCATTACGACCATAATCGATGACCTGAACCGGAATGACCAATGGGTTCGCCGCCACAACGTTGAGATACAGGGGGTGCCCGAGTCCAAAGACGAGAATTTGCTTACCATATTTAAGAAACTTGTTCATCTCGCTGGTCTCCCTTATGATGCATCAACTGAACTGGACTTCATATCGAGAGTGGCCCACATGAACGCCGATAATAGCAAGCCTCGCTGCATTATTCTTCGCTTCGTCTCGCGTTACAAGAAGGACGAGTTCGTGGCGGCGCTCAGGAAGCTGAGGCTAACGGCTACGGACCTGGGCTTCGCAAACAAGATGACTCTGCATTTTAACGACCATCTGACACCGAAGAACCGGCTTCTACTGCGCCAAGTCAAAAAAAATGCAACTGACCTTAATTATAAATACGTTTGGGTCCGAAATTGTAGCATAAAAGTTCGCAAGAATGATACTAGCCCTATAATAAATATACTCTCTGAGAAGGATTTACACAAGATTGTATAAGTATTAAAATTGATGTCTTTTTACAGTATCCGAGCTCCAATGTCGGCTATAGTTACCTAAAGTATGTAATATCTTTAATAATAATACTACTAATAATATCACTTGCATATCCAGACCCGTTACAATATACATTACAATTAATGATCCTTTCACGGAAGGCACTATTTTGTATACTATGTTTACCGAGTACAAATATTATGTCTACTTTTTATATGACCATCAACTGTGGTCTTTGTAATAATTATGTCATCTCGCCGCCTTATATTCTGTCCATCCGAACATATAATTACTTGATATATCTGGCATATTTGGTTCGAGTTTTTATTTCAATTTTCCCCAACTTGAAAACAAATAACTTAATTTATTTTATTGATAACTGCTTATCTACCTGTCTTTATGAACTTATTATTAAACTAGTTAGAAAAGTTATGAAACAACATTTCTCAATTTACGCCTATGACATTATTTACAATAACAACTTTGGAGTTGTATTGCATCTACTTAATTTTGCCTGTATGTTTTATTTTAAAACAATTTTTTTCCATTCAATGCTAGCAAACTAAATATTTATTATCAAAACGTGCAAGGTTTGAGGACGAAAACTAACCTTTTCTTTAAGAATCTCTTAGGTCATGACTATGATTTGATATGTTTATCTGAAACCTGGTTATTGCCTAGTGTCTTGGACTCTGAGCTGTTCGGTGATAGGTACGTAGTGTACCGCCGGGACCGAGACTACGACAGCACGGGACAGTCGCTGGGAGGTGGCGTGTTGGTGGCGGTGCGGCGCGGACTGCAGGTGGCGTGCAGCGCGGCGCCCCCCCCGCCGCCGCTGCAGGCCGCGGACTGCATCTCTGTGGCCGTGCGGCTTGCTGGTGAGCTACTCCGTGTTTATTGTTGCTATTTTCCACATTGTAAGACTCAGGCCGACTCTGAACAGTGTTTTTTCGAGTTCATGGATGAATTACTTAACAACAACCCGGATGATTCTACACTAATTTTAGGAGATTTTAATATTACCAACGCTGCGTGGTTTCCAGCACCGGGTAATTCCCATGCACTGACTACCAATACTCATGACAGATTGGCATGTCTCCTGTCTACTTTTTTATCACTTACTGATCTTAAGCAATTTAATGGTATACCGAATTCAAATGGCAAAATGTTGGATCTAGTCATCTCGAACTTGGGGTGTCTGGTAAGTCGCTGTGCGGAGCCGCTCGTGCCCGAGAACAAGCACCACCCCGCGCTGCAGGCGTCCCTGGAGTGCGTGGCGCAGGCCGCGCTCGCGCCGGAACCTCGACTTCAGTATAAATTCCACGCTGCTGACTACGAGGCTATTAATTCTGAAATCTCATCAACTCCGTGGGACAGTATCCTGAATCCTGATGACGTAGACGCTGCATTGGATACTTTTTATGAAATTATAGGTGATATCATAGCTAGGCACATTCCTTCCCGCCTAGTGAAGTTTAGCAACCGTTTTCCACCGTGGTTTTCAAAATCATTGATAAAAATTATAAATAATAAATTAAAAAAACATAAGAAGTGGAAACTATATGGCCGTCAATCAGATTATAATGAATTTTCACTCCTAAGATCTCGCCAAAAAAAAGTTGAGAAATCATGCTATACTCATTTTATTTTTAAAAGTGAAAGTATTTTAAGAAAAAATAGTAAGTATTTCTGGTCGTTCATAAAATATAAGAAGAAGACCCCATGTATCCCTGACTCAATGTATTTAGGAGATGATTATGCGAATGATGGTTCAAATATAAGTAATCTATTTAATAAATATTTCCAATCAGTGTTTGTACCTGATTCCATAGTTAACCATACATTCAGATCACCACCTATTTCTTCACCCCTGAATCTAAGTACTATTACTCTTAGTCATCATAAAGTTTTTAATTATCTAAAGAGCATAAACATAAACAAAGGTAGTGGTCCGGACGGTATTCATCCGGTGTTCATCAGGAAGTGTTCCAAGACACTTGTGATTCCTTTATGTTTAATATTTAATTTATCCTTAAAAATGGGCATTTTTCCTCACTCATGGAAGAAGTGCCTGGTCGTTCCTATCTTTAAATCTGGGGACAGACATAATATTAAAGATTACCGACCTATATCAAAATTATCTGTGTTAGGCAAGTTGTTTGAAAAAATTGTTTTTGATGAAATTTTCCCACATATCCGTCCATACATTATACCAGAACAGCATGGTTTTATGCCAAAAAAATCCACTGAAAGCAATTTGAACGAATTTCTTGATATTGTGATCAATGCTCTTGACTCTGGCCACCAGGTGGACGCCGTGTACACTGATTATTCCAAGGCGTTTGATCGAGTATCACATAATTTACTCGTTCAGAAGCTGCTGGAGTTCGGAGTGCACGGCGACCTCTTGCGTTGGCTTGACTCATATCTTAGAAATCGATCACAAGCAGTCACCGTAAAAGGTTTCACATCATCCTTTGTTCCAGTGTTTTCCGGCGTCCCTCAGGGATCTCATTTGGGACCTTTATTGTTCATAGCTTTTATAAATGACATATCATGCGTTTTCTTAAATAGCTCTTTTTTACTTTACGCTGATGATAATAAAATATTTAAAATAGTAAAGACTGTAGATGATTGTATATCGCTACAAGAAGACCTAAACCGTCTTTGTACCTACTGCACAGATAATAAGCTAGGGTTAAACGCGCAGAAGTGTGCCATAATATCTTTCACAAGAAAGAAGACTCATATAAATTACAATTATAAACTTAATAATGAGGTCCTTCTTAGAGTCTATGAAGTAAAAGATTTAGGTGTTCTCCTTGATAGCAAACTAAGATTTGATTCACATATAGCTTATATTACTAACAAAGCATTCCGAATGCTTGGATTTATATTAAGAACTGGTAAGGAATTCGAAAAAGCGGATACCATGCTGCTTCTTTACAATAGTCTTGTTCGTCCTCTCCTTGAATATGCGTCGACTATTTGGAACCCGCAGTACGCTGTATATGTGGGAAAACTAGAAAAAATACAAGAAACTTTTCTTAAACACCTATTTTATAGAATTAATACTAACAAACTCAAATCCGATAACTCCATTTCACTTTTATCACTTAAAAATAGGCGCAATTATCTTGATCAAATGTTTATGTACAAATTACTTAATAATAAAATTGACTCCCCAAACTTGCTTTCTAAAGTACCTATTTTATGCCCTAGGGTAACTTGTCGAAAGCCTAAGTTATTCCATGTACCTTCAACTCGAACCAAGTATGCTGATAATGCTTTTATATCACGTGCATGTACATCTTTTAATAAAAACTTCTCCAAACTTGATCCATTCCATACTAAAATGTGTATATTTAAAAAATACCTAATGAATACCTTTTGTGAATAGGTTTATAAGGATTATTATATTGAGCCTTGTAATATCTTAAATTTTGCATAGTCTCTGTGACCTTTGTAATTTTTCTGTTAATTTTGTAGTATAATTGCTCTGTGTAACCATGTTTTTGTGTGTGTTAAGTTTTTAGTGTGTATTGTGGATTTTTAAAACTAAAATGTCTTTAAATATTAATGGAAACTTTATTGGAAAAAGTACTACTTATGTATTTAACTTTAATGCATCCATCTGCTCTGTATGTTTTCTTAACAATAATAAAATAAAATAAAAATAAAATGTCAATCTCGCTGAATAGCTTATTATATGTGGCTGCTGCTCGAGTGAGAGGTTCGTTAGAGCCGTAGTTGGTGGCGTGAGGGGGCACATGCAGCAGCGGCGTGTGGCGCGTGCGGCGGCGCTGAATACTTATTCCATTGCTGCAATACTTATTCCATTTATTATATTTCTAGTTTTCTCTTCAGCCTTTTTTTAGTTATTCTCGTCGGAATTTCGGAATAAGGCTTTCAACATAATCTTCACGAAAAAAAAACTTACCGACACAAGATTTACTTCCTTTTACTAGTTCATGGACAAATAGCGCATATGATAACCTATTGCTGGCTTCTCTAATACACGATAAACAGAAAAAAAATATATAATTATATACAAAATAATTACTTAAAAATATAAGACGTAGGTCATTTAAGTTAGAAAAAAGTAAGATTAAAATTTCTTAACCTTCAAGTCACTTTCCTTTACACGAAACTTTGTAGAATCTCTGTTCTTTCAGTCCAAGACTCCTAATTTCATTACATCCGTCGGAGCAGAGATAAAGAATGGCGACACAAGTTCCTAGCGTCTCGAGACTGGCGCAGCCGGTAGGATTGTCACTACAACTTCTTGAATTTTATTATGCTGTTGAAAATGCATTTATACAGGATTTATTATAGAAACCTTTAAAACTTTGTCGGTATGTTTCTCTTACTGACTGAATTAATAATTTTAGAATCCTTTATAACTATTAAAATGTACTCATCTTTGTGTCACTGTTTATTTGAAATTTCATTGAGAACCTCCTCCATCCTAATTTTTTCGAAGTAAATTCCGAACCTACCTAGTGAGGACATGAGTTGAGCAAGTTAGTTACTTATTCCGCCAGCAGGCAGGCGTGGGCAGTAATGGAACACACGCTCGCATTAATTTCGTAGTCACGTAGAAACTAACGTGAAGTTATGACGTGATATAAGGGAGAGCAAAACTTAATAGAAATTAAAACTCCGGAGATTTATGTGTTGTAGGGGAGCATAAAATATATAAATATAATGTACATTTATTTATTGTAAATGAAGACTCATGTACAATATAATGCACAAAAACAAACGTAAGTACTTATATTTTTCGTTAAAGTCTCTTATGGTGTATTTTTTTTGGTACTGATCTAAACTCCATGTACCACAGGGAAACAAAATTCAAGCAATTATTGTTTTGAGGTAAGAACAAAACTTATAATCGGTGACGGGCATATTTATGTACATAAAACCTCCATAATTAAATAGGTTCAAGCTCAGATACCGATTTCATCTCATTTTCATCTCAAGTTTAAAATAAATGTTGGACTTATGAAAGTGGTAATGGTAATCCTACCGGCTGTGCCAATAAAAGGAAAAGTACTTGGATCGTCCCGAGTTCCCGACCAACTCATTGTTTGTTTATTTGAACTTGGCGATACGCGTAATGGAATCAGACGGCGGCTTCAAGAAAAACAGACGACGCTAGTAAATTATACTTGGAAAACTTGGTTCATTATCACCTTCACAAATAAGAAGTAGTAGAAGTGCCCTGTTGCTAAATTGGACGTTTTTATATCACAATCGTTAGATAAATATTAAAACCTTGGCGAGGGTAACTCTGCAAGCAAAGCAAATGGTTAATTTGTTATAAACACAGAAACTGACGCCACGCTACTTCGCAGAAAATTATTCTATTTAACAGTAAAATTATGTGATTTTTAATCACATATGAAATACACTCACGCGCAAAGAAAAAGTTCCACTCACAAAATGCCGTCACCAAACAACCCCATTTTTTTCAAACATTTAATTTAAAATTGTAACAAAATATTACCGTTTTTAGTTGGTAATATCCTGATGCTCTGTTAAATGTACTTCAATGTTGCAGAAGGCGTCACTAAGCTAGCTTTTTCCGTTTAGGAGTAATGTGGTGCTTTTCTCAGTGGAACCTTTTCATTGCCTGTGAGTGTAAGTACCTAAAATATGCATGTGTGTGTTTCACAGCATATGATATAGTGTGCATAAATATATCTATTTTTTTTTTTTAATTAGCCTATTTTGTTTCCCACTGCTGGGCAAAGGCCTCCCCTTTTTCCTTCCACACCCTTCGATCCTGTGCACTCTCAGCCCAGTTATTATCAAACTTATCCAGGTCGTCCCGCCATCTCCGTCTCGGCCTGCCTCTCCGCCGGCGCCCGTCGCCCGGCACCCACTCGGTCGCTATCTTGGCCCACCGGTCCGGGTGCATGCGGCAGACGTGGCCGGCCCAGTTCCACTTGAGCTTCGCGGTCTCGACACCAACATCGACTATGCGAGTTTGGGAGCGTAGTATGGTGTTTCTGACACGGTCCGTCAATTTGACACCTAGAAGACTACGCTCCATCGCTCTTTGGCAAACCTTCAGTCTGGTCTTTTGATGTTCGGTCAGTGACCATGTCTAGCTGTGCGCCGTAGGTTAGGACGGGCAAGATACACATGTCAACGAGTTTGCGCTTGATATCTAATTTAAGGGCCCGTACAGGGTGACGTGCCGCGCCAATTTTGGGTTTTCAATGCTCTTCACACAGCACACGCAGTGACACGCACACATGTAAGTTTGCACAGTGGGTCGATAAACTTTTACTCGCCAACTTTATTGACAATTATGTTCAAGTACATTTTGGGTGATTTTAGGGTAAGTAAGTATAATTCTTACTTACACTGGTAGGCACCAGGAAAGAGTAGAAATTAATAGGGGTGCCACTTTACTCTATACTCGGAACCCGATTAGCTTTCTCAAACAAATGTGGTATTTACTTGTAGAAAGGTAACTACAAGTATTAAAGTGTAGATAATAAGTTTCGGGCATCCTCCAGCCAACTGAACCCCGACGACAAAGCAAAGTAAATACATAGTGTCGCAAAAGGGCTATACTAAGCCAAAAGGGGATGACTCAAGGGGTCATTCTGAACAACTTTTGTTCTACGAGATTTGCAAATTCGCGAAAAAAAATATTCGTTTTCCATGGTAAAAAGTCACATGTCCAACAAAGTTTCTATGAAAAAGGTTTTTTTTTGTTAATTTCCAAAACTCGTAGAGCAAAAGTTCAGAATGACCCCCTGTCTTACTCCTTTTTACCCGACTGCCGAAGGAGGAGGGTAATGTTTTTTGATTGTATACAAATCGTACAAATACAAATACAAATCGTTTATTTGGTGCTAAGTAAAAGTTCACACAAATGCATCTTATCTCTAGTCCCTACACTAGGATTCCCTGTGTTGTAGGGGCTAGCTTTCACTCTTCCATACTATTTTACAAACATTTAGAATATATATTAGAGTGTTACAAGAAAATATGTACAATTACAAGTACAGTTAGTAACTAAGTAAAATAAAATATAAACCCGTTTACATTTGAATTGATTATGATTATGTGTGTATTTATGTATGTGTGTGTGTGTTTGTGTGTGTGTGTTTGTGGGTGTGTGTGTGTGTATGTGAGTGTATGTGTGTGTGTTTATGAGTGCGTATGTGTGTGTATAATGTGTGTGTGAGTATGTGAGTGTGTGATCACGTTAGTATAATTATGTTGTTGATTATGAGTATTAGTTGGTAGGTGGTGTATTGTATTGTCTGTATTATATACATATATAGATAAGTAAGGAAGTATGGTTAGCTCTGCGAAATAGTCTTGGGATGTTGGAATCAACCACTGATCTGTTTTTATTTCGGTATAAATGACTCAGTTGATTCATAATTGAGTCCAAGAAGCCAGGTGCATATTTTATTCTTACAAATGAATCTAGTGGAATTGACTATATCAATTAGATTATGTAGTTTTGTGTAAATGAAAAGTCCCATGTAGTTAAAGCATCTTTTGCCAAATTTTAGTTTGATAGTCGGTAGGGTCCATTTTAAACATCTTTGTGGACGATGTAGTTGCGGTAAGGTCAGTAAAGCTCCTTTATGGAATCTTAGCGCCGTGGCTAGTATAAATAGTCGACGAATGCTAAGTACCTTTGTTTCATTATAGAGGGCATCAGTGCGATACTGCCTGGGTTTCTTATAAGAAACTTTAAGTAAAGCACGTTGTGCACGCTCAACTTTAAGTAGGCGCGATTTACATCCTGAACCCCAAGTAGTTATGCAGTAGTTGAATATTGATTGAGCTAGTGAGAAATAAATAGTTTTAATAATTGCTTCTGTAGCTATGTCCCTTAGCCGTCTAAATATATGCAACAGCTTCCTTGTACGGGATGAAATTGAGTCTATTTGCATAGCCCACGATAGGGAACTGTCAAGGAAAACGCCAAGGTATTTGATGCTATGGACACGTTGGAAGGAAGGACAGTTACATAAAAGGTCGTTTTCACAAGTATGTAAGCGAATTGCAAACAATGAGTGAGGGGCAGTACGCCTGGAGACACAGAATTCGATCACCTTTGTTTTGTCGGCGTTTAATGTGAGAAGATTGTGTGCAAGCCATACATTCACTCTGTCAATTCCAGTTTGAGCTGCAGAATAAGCCTCTTCCCAACTTTTACCGCGGAATACAATCGCCGTATCATCAGCAAAGGTGAAGAGCTTTGCATTGGATAGGTTTATTGAGCAAAGATCATTAATGTAGAGTAGAAAGAGAGTAGGACCAAGCACACTGCCATGTATGTATGTATATATGTATGTTTGTCTTTTTCTTTGTTCCCTCCTGTAGCCTAAACGGCTTGATAGATTTTGATGTATGAGGTATTGTTAGAAGCGTATTGATGGCACGATGGCAATAGGCTATGTGACGTTCCATTAAAATGTACATAGCGCCCTCTTGAGGACATAACGTGATGATCGAATAAAATAATAATTAAAAAAATTAAAAAACCGACTTCAAAAAACCACTAAAATGTAAGAAATAATTTAAGGTTTACCCAAATTCTACTCGTATGAGACAGTACAAATATACCTAAGCAGGAACTGTTCTTTTTTGATGTTGGTGCGGTGACAAAGTAATCTGAAGAAATATGGCACCAACTTCAAAAAAGAACAGTTCCTGCTTAGGTATATTTGTACTGTCTCATACGAGTAGAATTTGGGTAAACCTTAAATTATTTCTTACATTTTAGTGGTTTTTTGAAGTCGGTTTTTTAATTTTTTTAATTATTATTTTATTTAATAGTTTTTAGTTTATTTGTAATAATTTTCAATCAAAAGTAAGGTGCAAATGATACCAAAAAGTCCTACTAATCAATACGAATCATTCAAGCCTAAACACGAAGTAGTTGCTATATACCGTTGAGGAGTTCCCCCCTGACTGCCTTCCGTTTCCATCATCAGATCAGCTCAAGGTCACCATCATATTTTTTTGTTATAAGAACTATATTTACGTTCTTAATTTCATTAGAATCGGTTAATATGTGCCCAAAATGGAAATTCATACCCTGTTTTTACCCCTTTACCCACCCTTGGGGGTGAGATAAAATTCTGAAAAAAAAATGGGACCACCTGGGAGCTCAACCCAATACAACAAAAAAAGAATTTTCAAAATCGGTTCATAAACGGCGAAGTAATCGGTGAACATACATAAAAAAAATATAAAAAAAAAAAAAAAAAAAGATCCCGACGAATTGAGAACCTCCTCCTTTTTTTGAAGTCGGTTAAAAAATAATAATTCAACTTTGCCGTGTAAGGTATCAAATGAAAGGACTTGATTTTCACATTACAAAAATATGCATATTGAAGGTATTTAAATAACAACACCAAAATTATTGAAATAAAAAATGATCATGAACTACCTACCGACGTAAAATTTCATAAAATAAAAACAACTAAAAAGTTACAAATAAAAAAATACAATTATAAAAATCTAAAAACCTGACTGTACGCTAAAAACATGAAAACGAGTCCCAATGTTAATGGAAAGTATCGCAGGCGGGGACCAACTTAACCGCCACTCAAGGCCGTTTTCTAAGTAACATTCAGCTAAATGGTGAACCCTCTGCTGGTATAATTTGTTTATATACCGCTTTTTCAATACCTGTAAGTACATTTTTTGGCAGCATAATATTTTTACTTAATTTTAGGGTTTCGAACGTCAAAAGAAAAAAAGCAACCGTTATAGGATCTCTTTGTTGTCCGTCTGTCTGACTGACTGTCTGTCACCGCCCGTTTTTCTCAGAAACGGGTAAAGATATCAAGCTTATATTTCGCATAGATGGGGAGTACCCCAAAAAAAATATTATGGTACTCCCTGTCCCACACAAGTAAATTGGGGCTTATATTTTTTCCAGTTATTTTGATGTGTATCCTTTTTTTTTCTTTGTTGTTTTGTATAAGTATGTGTTTCTTTTCTTTAAATCTGTATTTTTTCTTAATAGCCCAAACTCGATGCTTTTAGCTATTAACATCTTTGAAATAAAATTGAGCCACCACCGTGTTACTGCCCTCATCAGATCCTCACGAGATCATACCTCAACCAGCACCAAGAGACTGTATTTTTGATCCCTAACCTAATTTTCGTGCGTATTGTCATCACTTAGATCCATTCGCTATATTCCTGCTCCTCATCAGACCTTTACGAGACTGTAATATCACGAGAATATTGCACACTATCTAATTTAATTTAATGTATTGAATATACTGGAAGAATTATGCTTCCTCAATTTCAAATCAAATTATGTTAGTGTCATAAAAGTTGAAAAAGTGCAATGACAACCAATGTGCAGTGATTTTGTATCTGTACACGATAAGATCGCGAGCTGTCAGTGCTGCCTAAACCGACGTGACCCTTCTTTGGAGGCCAGCGGCCAACTGAGTCAAACGTCACTTGTGTTTATGATTTTATAACACAGAAAGCCGCCATAGATATTTGTATGAAGATTTGAGGGAAAAAAATTGCTCAAGTTTGGGATTAATTTACACAAAATAAGTGTGTGTTTATTAAAAAAACAAGGTATTTAGCGCCTAGTCCAAGCCTTTAACTTTATAATATGATAAAAATCATATGAAAATTCTTAATAATTACGACACAGTTGTTACAATACGGGAGTGTGATTGACTGGTTTTTCTTGATATTCTGAAATTAATTTACAGTTATCCATAATCATTTACTTAAATTCGAATGATTCAGCACCTAGCTAGACTCTTCAACTACCTGTGTGATTTTTCAAGGCTGTAGAGCATCATTTACTACATAATTCTATGACAATGCCAACCCTCGATTCCCTATTGCAGACCCTTAATCAAAAGAATTATCAGACACTGCCGAAAAGGTTAAAATCGAGTGGCCTGGCTCCGTGCCAATGTGGAAGTCACGGGAAATGCGAAATGGCGTGCCTTATTGATATTACGGCTAACTGGACACATTTTGTCGCCGTTCCATATTGGTATTACCTACTCTTTGTGATTAAGTGCCGTGGAATATTGCTTAAGAGTCGTATTTAATCTCCTTCCTTACGTGCCGGAAGAAACACTGATATTCTCTAGTAAAAAGGAAAGAACAATTCATTCAAAACATGTCATTTCCATTTATTTAGAAATTAAGTATTATTGAAAAACCAATCAGTATCCATATATAGTGCCACAAACTTATCTGTTCCGGTGAGAGCGAACTAAATTGGTCCATACCTCATTACTTACTGTACTAATGAATTTCATATTGACATAGATTATATGGACCAATTTAGTTCGCTCTCACCGGAACAGATAAGTTTGTGGCACTATACCTACATATTTCTCTATGCTATGTCACCGTATTCGTTTAAAATCGATAACCATTACATAAATGTACATTTTAACAGTAACAAAAGATTTTAGGAACTTTTTGTGATAATGATAACTGATACTTATGATAAAATCTAAAGTAAATAACTAATGCACCAATATAAATATTATATATTTTTCTATTCTTGCGTTATGTATAAATGCATACAGTCCGGCTCCGCTGCTGTAACAATAATTAATAATATTTTATTTTGTTTAAATTGACAACTTAGGCCCTACAATAAATGGATAAAGAAAGATGAAATTAGATCACTCTCTGTACCTACACTCTCATTAACCCAAAGGAATAGAGGACCATAGCGACTGGAGAGAGCTATACGCAGGACCGATTGCTTTACATGCCCATCCGATCATTTCACTTTTTGGACATATTCAGTCTTCTATGTCCTAAATCGATTATTTGATGATGATTGCCCATCGATTTCTGTTGCTAAATTTGTAGCAACAGAAATCGATGGTCCTGGAGATGGAACCCGGGACATCTAGGACTTTAACTAGGTACAAAGGCAGTTTGACCCAAAACTATATTGATATGACAATGCTACTAAACGGTGCCTCCCACTATAGCAGGAGGGTTACTCTATATACTGACGAAAAACGAACGAACGAGAGCTGTGTTGCCATCGGCTCGTTTAATACAACGAGATAGAGTCGTGGCTCGCGCAGCAGCGCTCCGAAACTTAGTTTTTCGTCATACAGAATGACCCCTCAGGTACTATAAGAAGTGGGTCAGAAGTTTAATAATGTAATCTAATCGAACTCTCTAAATATAAATGTCCACGTTTCGGTCACCACGATCGATTTCCACAAAACACAACGATGATACTGAATTTGTGTTTATGTAAATTGAATTTTCTGAGACAGAAATATAGGAATACTGGTAGATAATGATTTTAGCATCAAGTCTACCTTCTGCACATAAATCGGCTTCTACCACCCATGAAATCCGGCATGCTCTAGCAGGTGAAATTCATCAAATCTTCGTGAATGCTGTCGCTGTCCGTGATGACACTTACGTGTTGTGTTTTGTGCATGGATCAATCGAAGAATTCGTCAGGAGTCAAAAGTCGAATCTTGTGACAGGTGAAGTGAAATTCAGCCGGAGCCAGAGCCGGTATTACGAATCACCGCAATGACCATTTATGGCTTGCCGGAAACCCACATGCGGTGAGACCTGGATCTTTTCAGCACGAATTTTCCTTACCGTTATAACGGTGCGACCCCCCTTTGGGGGTTTTTGTCGATAAAATTTAACGTAGAACACGTGAGTAAAATATCGAAAGTCCATTCCCTAACACGATTTATATTTCCTTGGCATTCTGATGTAGGTTGGATGTTTTACAAAACATAACCTATGAGGAACATCTGCAGATCATAAGTAGCCGACTAATTTGCTGTTTCTGCTGAAGAATTAAATATTTTTGCTCCCCGTATTATAAATTTGACCGATTAAACAGCAGACATTATTTATTTATGATGTTTGTTCCAGGTAACGGCTACATAGAGGGCACGGAGCTGGACGGTTTCCTCCGGGAGTTCGTGTCCAGCGCCAACTTCACCGACATCAGCCCCGACGTGAGTACACACACACAGACACACACACACACACACACACACACACACACATACACACAAACACACGCACTCATACACACACACACACTCACACACACACACACACACTCACACACAAGTACAGGCACGCAGAAATATACACACAGGGGCATGTTACAGGAGAGTTACTCGATTGACACTGACAAAAAAATTAACTAACGAGAGCTGTCGTGCACTGGCAGTAGCGTTCCAAATCATTTTATTTGTTTATTTTTAAAGGAGAATGGCCATTTCTCTATGGCGCCATGACCCAGAGCGGCCATTGATGAAACATACACTGATGTGTAGTCCGTGACTACAGCATATACTGGTATTAATTTTATTATTATGAGACATGGGAGAACGAAGATGTAGGTGCTGAAAGATCAAGTCTTTCTACTGTACTAGATGTTACCCTCGAGCTAAAAATTGATTTTAAAAGTGTTTCCGTGGGAATTCCTGGCTAAAAAGTATTTTATGTTACTTCGGGATAACGGGAACTTGAATAGAATGAAATAATTTTTGAAATTGGTCTCTTTATAAAAATAGGTTTCTGAGTGTGAAATGTGCAAAAATAATTATGATATTATTAGCATAAATAAAATCAAGTAATACATTTTGTGATGCGCTATGAATTAGGAATCACATGATTTAGATTATAAAACTTATTTGTGCGTGTACCATTCAGCAAAATCTTATTTAACGAAAAAAATATATTTAATTAATTTACTTTTGAACCCTAATATCTCAAGAACCCCATGGTTTAGATTTTTTTAAATATTTTTCCCTGATAATAGACATTTTTATCAATAACTTAAAATAGGTTTGGTGAGTGGCTGCTAACTTATGCAAAGCGGGTCAGGTTTCGCCATTCTTCTTTAGGCAATCTCAGTTACATGGCCCAACAATAAGCAAGTGTTAAAACTCTGTTCAGTTCATAAGCATTCAGAATATACTTAACAGTGGATCAAATGCATCGAAAAAAATCATCAAAGTATCAAACTGTCAAGTTTATTCTACTATCTATACCTGCATTTTCCGCTATATGAAAAGGCAGTTTTTCCCTGCGATTATGACGAAAGGACGGTTCAACAATGTGCGTTAAATCCAATTCTTTTTACCGACTAAAAATGGCAGACAATAGACATTTTCATTTAGCTCGGAAATGGCTCACGAAAAAAAGGTTAAGGAACAACGAAGCGGATAAAAATAATTGAAGAAAGAAAACTCCTTCAATTTGCTCTACTTTGAACTTTTTTACCTACCTTTTCCTTTAATTAAAAAAATCTTCAATGGAGTGGATCTATTAGTGAACCGAAGCGTGAACATAAAATACAAAATACCTTTCCATCAAAACTTACATAGATGGCTGAAAGCAGAACTTCAGGATATCAAATGCCTTACTTTTTAAATTTTTCATTGAAGCTCCATTTATGTAAATGGTTATTTCTCTGCATAAGCCTACATCAGACCTACATTATGGAAATGACAACATAAAAATAAAAACACGACTACTACAAAATTGCTATGTAAAAATGGATTATAAACTTGCTGATTGTGGTTACACTGCTAAAATTATTACAGACATTGCTAAAATTTAATTTTATGCCTCAAGAACCGTCAAACCTATATTATATTATTATGTATAAGTATACCTAATTATTAAAAAAAAAAAGATCCCGAAGAAATGAGAACCTCATCCTACTTTTTTTTGAAATCGGTTAAAAATTAATTAAAAACATTAAAAAGTATTAAGATTTCCTAACTTTTCAAAGGTAAAATATTGCTGAAGTTTGATCTGGATTTGGCCTGTAAGCTACGAGCTTTATTGTTTTTTATACACTAAACTTGTTTTCGCAAGAGAAAGGCCCATTACCCTGGGTTTTATTGAGGGAAGGCGTATCCGTCTGAGAATTTGTGCTAAGTACAGTGCTTTTGTTAACTCCCTAGGAATTGGGTTTGCTTTTTATTTACTTTTTATTTCTTTTCTACAGGCTACTGCCGTCATCCTAAATTTCAGGAGATTTGTAGTCTAATTTGTAGTACTACTATTATTAATACTGTACTAGTATTATTTTATTTATTTACAATATACAATATAAAAATGTAATTTTACAATATACAAATGTAATTATGTACAATCAGGTGGACTATTATCTAATGTTTTATGCCAAAATTGGGCTAGTCCTAACATTACATTTTGTATGTTTGTCCTAGGCTTGTACCTAAGGATATGTGAAGCTACCTGAATCCTAGAACCTACTAACCCTAATAACTAGTACCTAACCCGGAACGCGGAAAAAATAATGCTACCAAAGAGTCAGATTTCTTTGCCCAGTCTGTAGCCGAACGTCACTGCCGGCTAAACTAAGTTATTTCGCATATTTGAGCCAGTTTTTCATACATAGCCCATAGTTGGCGGTGGAGTCAGGAGGCACTTGTATGAAAAACTGGCTTAACTATGCGAAATACCTAACTTAGTTTAGCCGGCAGTGGACGTTCCTTTTAACTGTGTACTGTACCATGGTATTGTATATTTCTGTGTGTACTTTTTCAGCGGTGCAGCTAATGTTAACACTTAATTTTTATAAAAACTATAAAACATAAGTCTTAACTTTCAACTGTCCAAACATGTATTATACAATAATTATACCCAAAATTACGTCATATTGTATATTATTTTGTTCACTTAATTTTAATTTGTAAAACTAATTATTACCTACTTACTTAGTATCAATAGTTTCATAATTATAATATCTCTGCGGCTCACCACCTGGTTGCCATATACTATTACCATTATTAAAATATTCGTTGTTATACTTACTTGTCCTTGGATAATTCATTATCATCATCGACAGCCTAAAAGTCCACAGGTGGACATAATAGATGCTCGTTATTTATTTTGTTCACCTGTAAAAAGGATACAAGATGCAGAAAATTTGTACAAACAGTTGAATGTGTTGGTTTTTTACTGTTTTGTACACCCTGTTTTTGTGTCAAATCTCAATCTACTCAGAATAAGAACTTCACATTGAATTGACAGAGGGTCATGGCTATCGTTCTGTCCAAAGATCTGTGGTCCAGACCTTCAATGGGTCCAGGGAATCATAGACATTAATATATTTTAATGTCAATGCAGTTCGTCATGTCATGTCATTGCTATGCAGGGAATAAATATACCACAGGGGTATAATCGTGACAGTTGTGACATTGCGAAAAAGAGACGCTGTTTACGTCAGATCTCTGTGCCAAACAATGAACACTATGACAAACAAAGACTGACAGTTACAACAAAAAAATTCTAAATGTTATTTATTGTTTATTTGCTAGTGATTTGTGGATGTTTATTAAGTTTATTAGACTATTATCATCACTTAACGAGTGTGAGACATGGGTCGGTGTATTTTGTTCGCTTTTACAGAGCATATTGAACGAAAAAACGATGGATGAGATATCTTTTCACATGTACCTAAGTAGATACTATCAAGTTTAACAAGCTTACATTTACTATAGTACTATCTATTGGCTTGATTTTAATATAAAACGATACCAATTTTAATACTGTAAGGTCTTTTAGTACCTATCAATTTTAAGTAAAAATTACGAGGTACCATATAATATCAAATCAAATGGTGTTGCAAGTTATTGAAAATTTATTTTACCCACAAATATTATAGTATGCAAAGAAAATACTAGAAATTGTAACGGACTCGGGTTGGGTTTACAAATGGGGCGCATGAATTCGGTTTTTGTGAAGATTGTATTTTGTAGAAGTCATTCTCCTCTTTCAAATGAGGTCCCTTTCATTGTAAGGAAACGTTCGTTTCGTTTTTTACTTCTATGTGTGATTTCTTCTGTATAATATAAAGTTTATTGTATTGATACGAAATACGTGTTTCCTTTAAAAAAAACCCCTTTCACATGTTTGGCCCACGATTATAATGCTCATGCTCATCCATTTATCTCTGCTTCATAGGTTTCCGACAGAAAAAAAAATATCAAGAAAATGGGTAGACGTTACCGGTCGCACAAATTGGGAACATACAAAATTGTGTTCGGCACATTTTGAAGAGGGTTTTTTCGATTGGAGGAAGACAATGAATCATGCAATCCACTCAGTTTGTGTATATTAAATAATTATATTGAAATCAAATAAGTATGAGTAAAGTATTTTTTCTTATATCGTCGGTTGATAGGAAAAAGACACTAAGGCTAATTTTTCAATAGCCAGATAAAAGTTTTGCTGGGGAATAATTTTGATGCTGTTGCGTCTCAATGTTTTTCAATGTTTGTATAACCCAGATAACATTTATCTGAATATTGATAAATCAGCCTTAGTGAGTTTTCCTGTCAACCGACGATATACTCAAGTTTTGTTTTTGTAATTATGATAAGTTAAATTTCCCCATATTTAGGTTTTATTTTTTTGTCGGCAACATCTATGGTTTGAGTGAGAAAGAGAATAGTGGACACGGCGATTGCGAGTCTATTTGTAGTTGATCTGAGGAATATACAGTGCAAACGTGTCATTCAGTGTCACCAAGTGTCACCTTCACAATACGACATGGTTTGTGTCACTGTCTTTTTTCATAATATTGAATAATTAAAAATTACCTCGAAGGTTATATCTTATATATCCTTAATTAGTCCCTAATACTCAATGCTAGCTTTAAGACGATGTATATTTGCACTTCCGCAAACTTACCTAAGAAACAGCAAGCGATGGAGTCACGCGTCTGCCCAGGAGCAACCAAGTAAAGCCTTCCCACCGAGGATGCCACCGAGCATGACCATTCTAGCCAATGGCGTGCGCGTGGGGTCAGAGGAAACCAACTCCCCAATCGCCACCGTCACCCTCGCCATAGAGGCCGGACCGCGCTACGAAACTCCCGAAAACAACGGAATCACACACTTCATCGGACATCTAGCCTTCAAAGGATTCAAGTCCTGGCCACGGGACGCCTTGGATAAATACCTCTACGAAAACGGCATCAAACTGACTGTCAACACATCTCCTGAGCTCATCGCCTTCACCGCCACGTGTCCCGCAGACTTCTCCATCTACATGGTGGAATTATTCTACAAAATCGTCGTGGACCTCGAACTTGCTGAAGGCGATATCGAGGCAGAAAAGAAGAGGATGTATTGGGAGTTAAAGGCTGCAGATGAGTGTCCTAAAAGGCTGACCTTCCATTATCTTCACACTTCCGCGTATCAAGGGACGTCGTTCGGGATGCCGGTCATGGGAACAACGAAGAACATCCAGAGCTTCGACAAGCAAGCGCTGGAGTGCTACATCCAGCAGCAGTTCCAGCCGCACCGTATAGCTATAACTGCCGCCGGGAAAGTCAACCACGACCAGATCGTCTGCGCAGTTGACAAAACCTTCGGGAATATACCAACATATCCTGGAGACTGCTCCTCACTGCCTGGCGTCCCAGGATACACTGGCTCAGAGATCAGGTACCGCAATGATGATATGCCGTTCGCGCACGTGGCTCTAGCAGTCGAAGCTCCAGGGTTTAACGACGAGACTCATGAAATGCTCAAGGCTATCGGTCATGCTGTCGGATCTTGGTCCAAAACTCAAGGAGGACCAATCATGGAAGGTCGCGCAAACAAAATGGCGGGGATGGCCCGAGGCGTCTCGCACAGCTCTTGCTGTGAGTTCTTCGAAACATTCTACCACACGTACCGAGATACCGGCCTGTTCGGAATTTACTTTGTCGCTGACAAAATGAAATTGGAAGACATGATTTACTTCATAGGCGACTACTGGATGCACATCTGCACGGCGCTGCGGGAGAGCGAACTGGAATATGCGATCGCGCAATATAAGACTGAGAAGGCTAGATCCCTCACCCGACTTCATAATATTACTGAAAATATGGCTAAGCAAATCCTCTACTCTTGCTCTGTAAAAGATATCAGTGATACTATTGGTAAGATTGAGCAGCTGAAGGTCAAAGATGCTAAATCAGTGTTCAGTACATACATTTATGATAAATGCCCGGTGGTGGTCGGAGTCGGGCCTACTGAAAACTTACCAGAATATAATAGAATTAGATCTAGCATGTATTGGCTGAGATTCTGAACACTAAACAATTAAAAAAAACTGTTTTATGACAATTCGTATTTCATTGCGTATGATTACGATCATTTTCATTGGTCTATAACATTATTATTACTAAACGTAACACTCCTTTTATTCAATAAGAAAAAAAAAACACTTGAAAAGCTGTTCAGTCCGTTTATTAACTCCCAAACACCAGCACTCGGTACACAACATTCATTATTTACACACAATTATTAATCAACTTAAACTATTCAATCTTTGGCTAACTAGGCAGTGTCTACAGTCCGTTGATTTTGACACAGATTCCGTTGATGGAGGTGGTCCCGGCGGGGCAGGCGGGCGGCGCCCTGGCGGGGGGCGGGGGCGCGGGCGCGGGGGCGTGCGGCTGCCTGTGTCGGTACTTCTCCATCCAGTAATCCCTCTCGGCCTCAAACTGCTCCTCCTTCTCCCTCATCAGTTCCGCAGCGTCTCTCTTAATCTTCTCCTTTAGAGCCTGCAAAGTTATAGCAATCTGGTGTAACTTTTGTATCATGCTGAACTGCCGGCGCAAGTCCGCCGGGTCCGAGTAGAACTCACCGGACTTGAGCTTTCTCATTCGCTGTTGGAAGTGTTCGGTGGCCGCCTTGATCTTGGGGTCGTGGGCCTCGCGGAACCTCGGCAGGTTCCTGTAGAGGTTGGGGGCTGGGGAGGGTACCTTGTCCACGTCGAGGCTCCGCTTGTACTCTCGCAATCGGTGCCGGTGCTCCTTGGGGGCTCCCAGCGGCAGCGCCACGCACACAACCAACAACACTATCTTCAACATTCCGACTAAACGACTCTTGCCAGGAGTATTTGTTTAAGTACATTGTACGCGTCTGGTGTCTTTAATAATGCTAATTGGCTCGTAATATTTCGGAGATCGGACAATGTGTGGCAATCATTATCGGCATGCCGTATTTAAGAACTGCTCGCTGAATATTGTTTTCAGGTATTCACGTGCTAGCTCTGTCAGTTACGTTAGTGATTTGTATTATTATACTTAGCTGTTATTTTCCACAGAATTAGTACGTTTCTTTATTAAAACTTGTTAGAGAACAAAGTTTATTATTTTCGTGATTCACGCAGAAAGTGTCCGCGGAAAAACATATTCGACGTTACTGAAATACAATAGCAAATGTTATGCGTGAAATTAAATACACGCGTCACATTAACATAACATACCGTAATGGTGAGTGAGTAATAAAAATATCTTCCTGTAAATTGAAACTAAACTATCATGATCCCCATTGTTTTTTATGGTTCTCTCTCTCAGCCTTCTATAGTCCACTGTTGGACATAGGCCTCTCCTAACGATCGCCACCCCATACGGTCACCCGCCATCTGCATCCAGCGGCTTCCCGCTACCTTCCGTAGATCATCAGTCCAACGGGTTGGGGGGCGACCGACACGCCGTTTGACACTCCTAACATAGCCCTTTCCATAGCACGCTGATCAAGTCTGAGCATGTGAATAAGCCCTTTGGTGAAGCACCACGTCTCGGCTCCGTAAGTCATCAGTCATGGCAACACGCACTGTTTGAAAACTTTTATTTTCAGACACTGAGGTATATTTTCAGTGAAGATGTGTCTTATGTATAGTATGTCGTACA
This sequence comes from Plutella xylostella, assembly GCF_932276165.1. Lineage (NCBI taxonomy): Eukaryota > Metazoa > Arthropoda > Insecta > Lepidoptera > Plutellidae > Plutella > Plutella xylostella. The sequence continues at coordinate 4,555,514 of NC_064000.1, read as the reverse complement.
TTTACCTGCCATCAGGTCGTTCATTCATAAAATTCCACTCTGTTTGTAAGATTCTAAGAAACTAGAGTCACTAGTTTACTACATACCAAGACAAAAACACGTTCCTGTTGGTATCTGTATTCAAAGCTAATAGAAAGATAAAGGATTTGAAGAAACATAACAACCAACAAATAGATAGGTACAGTTCTCCCATATTAATAATGCGCATGCAAATCTTCGCAAACTGTCGTATTCCCGGAAACACCCGAATCAGTGCCTTAAGAGGAGAGTATACCTTCGCGATTCTAGCGAAATAGGTATTAAGGAAAAGATTTGTTATCGCTTGCGCTCTCATGCCCCGGGCACGGGTGCGATAGAGATGCACTGCAGCACGCGACTGACAATAAGTACTTTTGTTACTGAAATTCTGGTTTCGGGAGAAAACGTTTTACACCAACTAAATATCGACCAATCTTTGAGATTTTGGTGTCAATCACTTCAGCATTATATATTCTAGGTTTATAAGTTTCGCTTTTTTAAAAAAAATACATTGTTATTGTTCAACCAACAACTTGATTCAGCACACAAAAATTACGTTATTTGAGGTGCCTATAAATTTGAATCTATATAAAAAATCGAAAAAAGAAAAAGCTATAAACCTAGTTATTACTTGTGTCAATAACATACTAAAAAATCATAGAGATTGGATAATATTTAGAGGTAGTAAAACGTTTTCTCTTTTTGTATGGACGAGCAAGTGCTATACTCTCCTCTTAAACAAAGCACTTGCATTTTGATCCTTGTTCGAAAGAAATAGTAGTCAATATCATGTGACACATAATCGAAAACAATTTGGGCGGTCGGTGGCTGTCACCGATCAGTCAAGGGTCTCAAGGTCAAGATCAATATTACTTTTGTGGAATTATAAAGAGCTGCAATTACACATCGTTCTTGTTATTTTTTTCAAATGTGAATTTAATTTCAACTTTAATTATTTTTGACGATGCCATATTATGAGGCACATTTAAGAATAAAATATGCGTCACATTGATAGACTTCACTTTGCCAATAAAGCCACACCCAAAAGACCAAGTTTGTAATTGTAATATTATTGTGAATGATCAGCGCTGTAAATACTTTTGAACTAAGATTTTAATGTAAACATTTTTATTAATGTGAAATAATCAGTGCTGTAAATACTTTTGAACTGAGATTTCGATTTTTTTATATAAACCTGTGTTTGAAATCCATTTCTCCTTATAATATAAACCTTGTGTTATTCAAACCTTCTTTCATCCATCTTTACATCAGCTTCAGTAAGACACTTGAAAAGTACCTACTGTAACATTTTCGAAGTAAATTTTAATATTATGGAATATTATGAATTATCGAATCAAATTTCGTTACTGATAAATCAATTATCTCTTTTAGCACCAATTACATAATTCTACTAAAATTTCATGAAGAAAATGCACTTAACCACTCTAAATACATAATAGTTTTCTAACGCTCGGGAATACGACCGTTGCCGAACAATGACGAAGATTTCTATGTGCATTATCAATTTTGGGGAACTGTAAATTGTCTTTAGAAATAATGTACGTGTATTGACAAGTAAGTAGCACTTTGACCAAAAACATAATTTTTTAAAATCTTTTGTAGAACTACTAATTGCTAGTGGGTATACACATGCTAAACTTAGAATATCCCTCTTTTTTGCTAACATCAATCATACATTCTTAAGCCAGGCAACAAAAAAATCACCACAGGACCCTCATATTTTGCAGGGTACAAGGTTCGAATCCCATGTAAGTATGCGCAAAATCCACCACAGAAGTAGAGATTAACATGCCGGGGTTTTTTGCCGCCATTTTATATGAAAAGCGGTCATTTTGCTGCTGTGATATTCGCCAGTCACGCATTTTCATTAGTTTGTTGGGAAATTAATGGCTCTCCAGATCCTCGTTAATTTAGAAAGGTGATAGAGTTGAGGTATTTACTTACAGAGTTTTATTTTTATAAACAAATAAAATAATACGGTAAGTAGGTATAAGGTACGGGTTTTTAGAATGGAAGGTATAAAAAATGGCACTAAAAATATGACTACTTATATATTTTTTTAATATTAGCTCTTGATACACAATAGGTAGGTGGACTAGGTAGATACTTGGTACTGGTAGAACTGTTCTCATTGTCTTTCGCACTACCTATCATTTTCTCCACAACGCCCAAGGTTAAGGCTCAGCAAGGGGGAATCGAGGGTTGGCATTGTCATAGAATTATGTAGTAAACGATGCTCTACAACCTTGAAAAAAATCACACAGGTAGTCGAAGAGTCTAGCTAGGTGCTGAATGATTCGAATTTAAGTAAATTGTTATGGATAACTGTAAATAAAATTCAGAATATGACGAAAAACCAGAAAATCACACTCCCGTATTGTAACAACTGTTTCGTAATTATTAAGAATTTTCATATGATTTTTATCATATTATAAAGGTAAAGGCTTGGACTAGGCGCTAAATACCTTGTTTTTTAATAAACACACACTTATTTTGTGTAAATTAATCCCAAACTTGAGCAATTTTTTTCCCTCAAATCTTCATACAAATATCTATGGCGGCTTTCTGTGTTATAAAATCATAAACACAAGTGACGTTTGACTCAGTTGGCCGCTGGCCTCCAAAGAAGGGTCACGTCGGTTTAGGCAGCACTGACAGCTCGCGATCTTATCGTGTACAGATACAAAATCACTGCACATTGGTTGTCATTGCACTTTTTCAACTTTTATGACACCAACATAATTTGATTTGAAATTGAGGAAGCATAATTCTTCCAGTATATTCAATACATTAAATTAAATTAGATAGTGTGCAATATTCTCGTGACATTACAGTCTCGTAAAGGTCTGTTGAGGAGCAGGAATATAGCGAATGGATCTAAGTGATGACAATACGCACGAACATTAGGTTAGGGATCAAAAATACAGTCTCTTGGTGCTGGTTGAGGTATGGTCTCGTGAGGATCTGATGAGGGCAGTAACACGGTGGTGGCTCAATTTTATTTCAAAGATGTTAATAGCTAAAAGCATCGAGTTTGGCATATTAAGTATGTTTTTCAGAGAGAGAGAAAGAGATTTTATTTTTCCTCTGGATGTGTTAGGTTTACTGGGTTTACTAAGTTCATTCTGTTAATGGCATCAAGTTGTTATGTGTTCATAAGTAATAATAATTTATTAACAAAATGCTGTTGGTTCTCCACGAAAATGTAAAAATAAAAATAAAATAAATAAAAATAAATTCGTAACGTAAAATTGTCAGTGACGGAATTTCTTCTATACAAAAAAAACAAACGATAGATGGCGTGATTTGAAGATAAAGATACATTTATTCGACACATAGACAGCAACAACAAAAAAATACAGATTTAAAGAAAAGAAACACATACTTATACAAAACAACAAAGAAAAAAAAGGATAGGTACACATCAAAATAACTGGAAAAAATATAAGCCCCAATTTACTTGTGTGGGACAGGGAGTACCATAATAATTTTTTTTGGTGTACTCCCCATCTATGCGAAATATCAGCTTGATATCTTTACCCGTTTCTGAGAAAAAGAGCGGTGACAGACAGTCAGTCAGACAGACGGACAACAAAGAGATCCTATAACGGTTGCTTTTTTTCTTTTGACGTTCGAAACCCTAAAATTAAGTAAAAATATTATGCTGCTACCAAAAAATGTACTTACAGGTATTGAAAAAGCGGTATATAGTACTAAACAAATTATAAACAAACAAAAAACCCGACTGCACGCTAAAAAGATGAAAACAAGTCCCAATGTTAATGGAAAGTATCGTAGGCGGGGACCAGCAGAGGGTTCACCATTTAGCTGAATGTTACTTAGAAAACGGCCTTGAGTGGCGGTCAAGTTTTTTTATTTGTAACTTTTTAGTTGTTTTTATTTTATGAAATTTTACGTCAGTAGTTCATGATCATTTTTTATTTCAATAATTTTGGTGTTGTTATTTAAATACCTTCAATATGCATATTTTTGTAATGTGAAAATCAAGCCTTTTCATTTGATACCTTACACGGCAAAGTTTAATTATTATTTTTTCGATCATCACGTTATGTCCTCTAGAGGGCGCTATGTACATTTTAATGGAACTTCACATAGCCTATAACCATTGCGCCATCAATACGCTTCTAACAATACCTCATACATCAAAATCTATCAAGCCGTTTAGGCTACAGGAGGGAACAAAGAAACATACAAACATACATACATACAATCAAAAAACATTACCCTCCTCCTTCGGCAGTCGGGTAAAAAGGAGTAAGACAGGGGGTCATTCTGAACTTTTGCTCTACGAGTTTTGGAAATTAACAAAAAAAAAACCTTTTTCATAGAAACTTTGTTGGACATGTGACTTTTTACCATGGAAAACGAATATTTTTTTCGCGAATTTGCAAATCTCGTAGAACAAAAGTTGTTCAGAATGAGCCCTTGAGTCATCCCCTTTTGGCTTAGTATAGCCCTTTTGCGACACTATGTATTTACTTTGCTTTGTCGTCGGGGTTCAGTTGGCTGGAGGATGCCCGAAACTTATTATCTACACTTTAATACATGTAGTTTCTACAAGTAAATACCACATTTGTTTGAGAAAGCTAATCGGGTTCCGAGTATAGAGTAAAGTGGCACCCCTATTAATTTCTACTCTTTCCTGGTGCCTACCAGTGTAAGTAAGAATTATACTTACTTACCCTAAAATCACCCAAAATGTACTTGAACATAATTGTCAATAAAGTTGGCGAGTAAAAGTTTATCGACCCACTGTGCAAACTTACATGTGTGCGTGTCACTGCGTGTGCTGTGTGAAGAGCATTGAAAACCCAAAATTGGCGCGGCACGTCACCCTGTACGGGCCCTTAACTGGAAGAGAATGCTTTTAGCATTAAGTTCGCCTATGTACAAATTAATTTATGTGCAATAAAGAATTTAATAATAATACTAAGGCAATTTTTTTTCGTAATATAATATACATTTTGCTAATCTTGAATTTTGAATGCCGCATGGCCTGACCAGGGTTGTGAAAGCTATTGGCTATTACCCACTTGGCGACCGTCCCAGCTCGATTGAATCGCCAAAGTCACAACCCTATTATGCAGCCATTGCATAATAAATTGAGTTTTCAAAACCCCCTGAACCTAGAATTTAATTCATGAATAGGTTACTATTAATGACCTAAGGAATAACCGAAAAAAAAAACATAAAATCTACATGTCAACAAAATTTATTCACAAATTCCTTAGTCCATGTTTCAAGTTCAAGCCAAACGTCGTAGTGACCATCAGTGATCAATCTGGTCAACTGGTGATCAGCGTCCGTAGATCACCACATCGTAGTTGTACCCGTACCCTCGGGCTGACTGGAACCTGATGGTGGCATTCCTGCGGCCGACCCCTCCGCTGATCAGGAAGGCATTGGCGTATTGGGTGTAGCCCTGGATTAAAGACAAATATGGGTTATAATTGATCTTCTAGGCTAATGCAATACTTACATACAATTATAATTTATAATATTTTTGTACACTATGTTGCAGTTCCGATGCAAAAGCTTAGTTTTGTTATTTTTGAATTTAAAATTACAAACAAACAGATAATTACACAAATAACATGACTTGGGTTTGATGGGTTTTGATAGATCAATTATCTAGTTACTTTCATACGATTTTGACAGGAAAATAGTATGGAACTCATCGGTAAATAGAGTTATTGAAACTGGCAGTTAATCTTTTAGCTTAGATTTCGTTAATAACGAGGGGATTTGAAGCCATCCCGAGTCCGCGTTGTTCTATATATGATATGAAGCCAACGTTCTGATAACATTAAACGCTACATCAACTTCATAAGTAGGCATTTGTACCTTGTAGTACTCGCGAACCGCTTATTCATTCATTCAAACATTGCGCTCATGCTATGCTCACCCGTTCAGTGGCGCGGATGGCGGTGATGTTGTAGTTGCCGCGGTAGATGAGGTCCTCCGACTGGATGGCGTTGTTTGCGGGGTACTTCAGCACGTTGCGGCTAAAGAAAAACACGGTTAATTAATATGTATATAGGTAGGTCTGTACAACACAACCATAGAACAATATGGACTGGGCTTAAACACTACAACTGCGACATAAGTAAAGAAGGTTATTATTAAAGGATTATGGGAAACGTATTCAACATGGATGGAAGAAGGCACATCTGGCTCATATCATAGACTACTGCGCAATCAAAAAGAATATTCAACAAATAAAAGAAGCTGGAGCAGATCATAGACTACCACAGCATTAATAGAGGATAAAAGTAATGGATGGAGGGAAACAACAATATCAACATCATCAGCCTTCTATAGCCCACTGTTGGGTATAGGCCTCCTTTTTTGTAGGCCAACTCTTCCGGTCCTGAGCTGCTCTGGTATACTGCTTTCCCGCAACCCTGCAGATGTCATCGGGCCATCTAGCAGGTGGTATGCCAATGCCTACAGCTTTTCGTCTGTCTCTAGGCCACCATTCTGTGACCGCCTTTGTTCACCTTCCGAAAATGTAAACGTAAACCTCCAGTTATGGTTATGGTATAGTTGTAATATTCTAGTCTATGATGTAAACTCACTTCAAGAGGATCCTGTCGCCGGCGCCGATGGTGCCGATGTTGAGGTTTTGCCGGGTGAGTGGGGTCTTGACCACTGCGCCTGAGGCGATCACGGCGAGCGCGGCTAAGATCAGAACAGTCTTCATGTCTATGGAATTAAAAAAATGGTTTATTACTCTGTGTTTTAGCACATCTAGATTTTCGAACCCACCAACCCGCAGTGGACCAGCGTGGTGGGAAATGGTCCAAGCTTAGGAAGAGAGGTTAGACCTTAAGGAAATGCACAAAGGTTCCACCCGAGACAACCAGGTGCAGGTACTTAAACCCTAAAAGAAAATAGCTGAAAATTTGGCTAAAGTTCCGATTGTGCCTGGTCATTGAGGACTTGCCCTAAACTTACTCGATCCCGATTCCGATTATTTTATAATAGGGATTTCAGATTAGGTGATATCACATGTCCATATTACAATAAAATTTGATCATATTTGTTAACTGCTGGACGCAAAGAGAGCATTAATTATTATCTAAAAATAAGTAGTTTTAGAATGACTAAAGTAATATAATTAAGTGTTATCAGGTGAATAATCATAATTACAAGCAATTGAATATCGACCAAATTTGTTATCGACTGAGATTTTTATGGATGTTCTATAATCTATGATCAATTTATACATAAAGTATTATTATTAATCAATATCTGATTGATTTATGAATATCATGATCACTTATAAGTAATTATTAATTATAACAATGGTTTGTACCTATATACAGGAAGCAAAGGTTTTATTTTACTGATAATAAGCTTCCTGTTAAAAAAAATGACTAACTTTTTTCGCTAAGATATTCTTCACCTATGTTTTAGGTATAGTTATAGTCCTCCTAGTCGATTTCAGTGACGACCACAGCTAAAGTTATTTATTTACTAATCACTAACTTTATTTCTTTAAACAAGGTGTTACATATATAGATATAATATGTTTTGGTCAATGAAAAAGTTCCATCTGCCATTACCGGTCTATATGTCACTGAAACGTTTTCATTGCTCGTATATAATGTTAATTTATTCATATTTATTCAAATTAAACATCACTAACCACGGCGGAAATAAAATATTTTATTGATATTTAAATGGTATGACTCACCTGTGTTTTTAAGAGGTCTTGTAATATAAATTATGAAGGCAATACTGACACTGAAGTGACTGATACTGTAGTAGCAGGTATCACGCTATATATACTGAAAATAAATAAACCTGAAACTATCAAAGATTGATAACACTCCTTATCAGTAATTGATAAAGAAGTGGCCTTTTCTACTAAATTCATTAATGTGCTTAGGAAATATCAGGAAATGTACTGTATTAAATAATATTTTCTATTATCAATCGTGTTTTCATTATATTCATACATGTATTGTATAATATATGTATACCAAAAATTTTAAATACTACATTGAACAATGAGTTAAAAGCCCTACATTGCACAATGAGTTAAAACCAATATAGCAGAATCACCCCTAGATGATTTTCCAAGAAAATTTTACACTGGAAATCAGTTATTGGCACAAACAAATTAGTCATAAGTAATTCATTCTTTGAATTAATTACCTGTGCCTATAATTAAGTATGTAGAGATAGATCTTTATGATAAATCCTTCCTTCCAATCATTTACCTTATGTGGTTTCATTCATAACATTTAAGGGCCCGTACAGGGTGACGTGCCGCGCCAATTTTGGGTTTTCAATGCTCTTCACACAGCACACGCAGTGACACGCACACATGTAAGTTTGCACAGTGGGTCGATAAACTTTTACTCGCCAACTTTATTGACAATTATGTTCAAGTACATTTTGGGTGATTTTAGGGTAAGTAAGTATAATTCTTACTTACACTGGTAGGCACCAGGAAAGAGTAGAAATTAATAGGGGTGCCACTTTACTCTATACTCGGAACCCGATTAGCTTTCTCAAACAAATGTGGTATTTACTTGTAGAAAGGTATGTAGACAAGTATTAAAGTGTAGATAATAAGTTTCGGGCATCCTCCAGCCAACTGAACCCCGACGACAAAGCAAAGTAAATACATAGTGTCGCAAAAGGGCTATACTAAGCCAAAAGGGGATGACTCAAGGGGTCATTCTGAACAACTTTTGCTCTACGCGATTTGCAAATTCGCGAAAAAAAATATTCGTTTTCCATGGTAAAAAGTCCCATGTCCAACAAAGTTTCTATGAAAAAGGTTTTTTTTTGTTAATTTCCAAAACTCGTAGAACAAAAGTTCAGAATGACCCCCTGTCTTACTCCTTTTTACCCGACTGCCGAAGGAGGAGGGTAATGTTTTTTGATTGTATGTATGTATGTTTGTCTGTTTCTTTGTTCCCTCCTGTAGCCTAAACGGCTTGATAGATTTTGATGTATGAGGTATTGTTAGAAGCGTATTGATGGCGCGATGGTTATAGGCTATGTGACGTTCCATTAAAATGTACATAGCGCCCTCTAGAGGACATAACGTGATGATCGAAAAAATAATAATTCAACTTTGCCGTGTAAGGTATCAAATGAAAGGGCTTGATTTTCACATTACAAAAATATGCATATTGAAGGTATTTAAATAACAACACCAAAATTATTGAAATAAAAAATGATCATGAACTACTGACGTAAAATTTCATAAAATAAAAACAACTAAAAAGTTACAAATAAAAAAATACAATTATAAACAAACGAAAAACCCGACTGTACGCTAAAAACATGAAAACCAGTCCCAATGTTAATGGAAAGTATCGCAGGCGGGGACCAACTTGACCGCCACTCAAGGCCGTTTTCTAAGTAACATTCAGCTAAATGGTGAACCCTCTGCTGGTCCCCGCCTACGATACTTTCCATTAACATTGGGACTTGTTTTCATCTTTTTAGCGTGCAGTCGGGTTTTTTGTTTGTTTATAATTTGTTTAGTACTATATACCGCTTTTTCAATACCTGTAAGTACATTTTTTGGTAGCAGCATAATATTTTTACTTAATTTTAGGGTTTCGAACGTCAAAAGAAAAAAAGCAACCGTTATAGGATCTCTTTGTTGTCCGTCTGTCTGACTGACTGTCTGTCACCGCCCTTTTTCTCAGAAACGGGTAAAGATATCAAGCTGATATTTCGCATAGATGGGGAGTACCCCAAAAAAAATATTATGGTACTCCCTGTCCCACACAAGTAAATTGGGGCTTATATTTTTTCCAGTTATTTTGATGTGTATCCTTTTTTTTCTTTGTTGTTTTGTATAAGTATGTGTTGCTGTCTATGTGTCGAATAAATGTATCTTTATCTTCAAATCACGCCATCTATCGTTTGTTTTTTTTGTGGATACTGTCTATAGAAGAAATTCCGTCATTGACAATTTTAAGTTACGAATTTATTTTTATTTATTTTATTTTTATTTTTACATTTTCGTGGAGAACCAACAGCATTTTGTTAATAAATAATTATTACTTATGAACACATAACAACTTGATGCCATTAACAGAATGAACTTAGTAAACCCAGTAAACCTAACACATCCAGAGGAAAAATAAAATCTCTTTCTCTCTCTCTGAAAAATATACTTAATAGCCTAAACTCGATGCTTTTAGCTATTAACATCTTTGAAATAAAATTGAGCCACCACCGTGTTACTGCCCTCATCAGATCCTCACGAGACCATACCTCAACCAGCACCAAGAGACTGTATTTTTGATCCCTAACCTAATGTTCGTGCGTATTGTCATCACTTAGATCCATTCGCTATATTCCTGCTCCTCATCAGACCTTTACGAGACTGTAATGTCACGAGAATATTGCACACTATCTAATTTAATTTAATGTATTGAATATACTGGAAGAATTATGCTTCCTCAATTTCAAATCAAATTATGTTGGTGTCATAAAAGTTGAAAAAGTGCAATGACAACCAATGTGCAGTGATTTTGTATCTGTACACGATAAGATCGCGAGCTGTCAGTGCTGCCTAAACCGACGTGACCCTTCTTTGGAGGCCAGCGGCCAACTGAGTCAAACGTCACTTGTGTTTATGATTTTATAACACAGAAAGCCGCCATAGATATTTGTATGAAGATTTGAGGGAAAAAAAATGCTCAAGTTTGGGATTAATTTACACAAAATAAGTGTGTGTTTATTAAAAAACAAGGTATTTAGCGCCTAGTCCAAGCCTTTAACTTTATAATATGATAAAAATCATATGAAAATTCTTAATAATTACGACACAGTTGTTACAATACGGGAGTGTGATTTTCTGGTTTTTCGTCATATTCTGAATTTTATTTACAGTTATCCATAATCATTTGCTTGAATTCGAATCATTCAGCACCTAGCTAGACTCTTCGGCTACCTGTGTGATTTTTTTCAAGGCTGTAGAGCATCATTTACTACATAATTCTATGACAATGCCAACCCTCGATTCCCTATTGCCGACCCTTAACTTGTGAATTTATGAATGGAGACGTCACTAGTTCTTGAAACAGACAACAGGGTAGCCTCCGCCCCGCTCTAGCGATCCAGCCACTACTGAGGTAGACCTGGATGATCAAGGCCGAAGACAGAGTTTTTGGACGCCCCTAGGGAAAAGCTTCAGCCTGAGCAGTCGACGATTACAGGCTTATAATGGATGAATCTTATAAGTAACTCTTGTAGCTAGTCAAAAGAACGCCAAAATCACCACGTATAACAGATGAAATAAACTTACTTTCCTCTAATCTGATTGGCTGTATCTTTCTAGAGATACAAGTTAGGCGAACATCATACGGCAGTAATATTCTATTTAAACTATCCTGTAAACATGCATGCATAAGTCATTTAACATACGTCACAATTTCTTTTGTTTTCATTAGAAACGTCCAACATTATGATGTAAATAAGTTTGCATACTCTAATTACCTATCTGTATCTTCAAATACAAGTACTTATACGAGATAATATTGTTCATATTCATGAAAGGAGGAATGGAGGATTCCCTAGTCAACCCTAATGTCCGGCACCGTGAGCTATCAGCTACTGGCTGTGGGGTTACCACCACCGAACATAAGCAATTAACAATCCTAAAGCAGCGTGGCTTGTCAAATCTGACGTAACTTGTATGGATCTGTTGACAGTTGTTGTTGTTGTTGTTCTGAGATGTTTTTTTTTTTTTTTTTAATGATTTTATTATCACTCCACAGACTTTATGTCCGTGCCTTTTTGAGAGATCAATATATTGTGAGAGTTTGTTTGTTTTTTATCTTCATCTTTTAACTACTCACTACTCAATGTGGAAGCTTATAATATATATATTTTATCTTTTATATATATATACCTATATATTATTAATAATTTATTTTTTTTTGCACTCCTGGAGGAAAATCTACACAGACACCTGGGAAGGGGACCCAGGTAGTGTCGGCCTTTAACCGACTAAAAACCCCTGAGATGTTAGACAGGCGAGCGACAATGCTTATGGATTGTTAATTGATAATGTGTCGATGGTGGTACGGTAGCTAATCTGACCGGCAAATCCTCTCCCACGGTACGGTGGAAAAACTAATTTCAGCTCAAGTGTGTAGGTATGTTATATTACAGGCTCTGCCTATTTGCGGGTCAGTTGGCCGTGTGTGAAATGTCCCCACGTATTATTATAATAATAGTGTTGGTCACCGAGACGCTAAGTAGTACAAGATCATAATATTATTATATTATATCTAGTCAAGATAGTTTTACGAATTTCGTTATAATTATGTAAATATATAGGTATATTTTATACTTACTTAAGTACATACATATTAGTACTTACAGGATACGGGCCTCTGGGAAATCCCAAGATGCCTTGGATAATACCATTAATCAAGTAATAAGTAGATAACGCGATCAATTCCCTAAATTAGTTAATTAATTTATCTTCGTGGAACTGATGATGTTATCATGGGCGGTCATCAGAAACGTGTTTCCTTTTTGGTACATTTTTTATCTATTAAGGATAATTATTGTACACATTGAAAATTATGCAGTACAGGCGAGAAACCAATAGATCTAGAAAATATCGATAAACAATTAACATCAGAACGACTATGTACTTAAAACTCCCTTGAAGATACACTTTCTGCCATTTTTGGACATAGATAGATAGAAGATAGAATACACTTTATTTGTACACCAAAACAGAATAATAAAATTAACAAAATGTAACTTAATTAGGGTACAAAAGGCGGTCTTATCACTAAAAGCGATCTCTGCCAGACAACCTTTGGATGGAGGGAAACAGAGATTAAGATTGGGTGCAGTGTACATGTTAAAAAGGAATGTAGATTATTTAATATACTACACACTAACTAAAATATTACAAATTTGAGAGGGAGACCATTTGGTGGACTCGCTTTACTATGGCGAAAATCCAAATTTACAAACGTCTCATTAATTGAATGTGATACCGACCGTATCTTAGGTATTAAAATTAGTAATGGCTCTAACTCCTTCTTAGTTTTCTCGATCTACATGCCCACTGATAGTATTGATAACCTGCCAGAATTCACAAGTTGCCTGGCGCATATTACTGCTAGTATTGATAATTACGAAATACCAAATGTATATATTTTAGGTGATTTTAACTCTCACCCCGGCACCTTATTTTGCAACGAAATGTTTAGTTTTTGCAATGACCAACTGTGGACTTGTGCAGATACAGAGTTATTAGGTTTAAGTTCAAACACATACACCTTCATAAGTGAGGCGCACGGCACGCGCAGGTGGTTGGACCACTGCCTGACGACGAGAGCGGCCTGGAGTACCGTCGTCTCGGCGAGGGTATTGTACGACGTGGGGTGGTCGGACCATCTCCCGCTTGCTATAGAGTGTTCGTTTCCTTGTGAATTAGTCAAACCAATGTGTTCTAGTCAGAAATCTAGTTTACCTAAAAGTATTATTTGGGGTGAGAGAGATAAGGAGCAATGTAGCCTATATTTTAAACATTGTAATGAGAAGTTGAACGGTGTAAAAGATGACGTAAGCTGTGGCGAATGTATGAATGACTGTTGTATGAATGTGAGTAATCATTATTTATATATTGACGATGTGTATGCTGATATTATAGCTGTACTACAGGAGGGCTCCATAATTAGTGCAGGTCTGCGTCTTGTTGAACAGAGAAGTAGAAAGAAAAAGGTGCTAGGTTGGAACTATCATGTGCGAGGTAGTCACCAGCTGGCACGATTGCATTTCCAGTGCTGGGTGGCTGCAGGTAAACCTAGTGCAGGAATCATGTTCGAAAATATGAAGTCGAGTAGGACACACTTCAAAAACACTCTAAAATGGTGCCAGAAAAACGAAGAGACCATAAAATGTAATATTATAGCGGTACATAGGAAAAACAAGAATTTTGTTAAGTTTTGGAACTCCACTCGAAAACTTAGCTACAAGCAAGGTCTACCGGCTTCGGTAGAAGGGCTGCAGGATCCTGGCGAGATCGCTGATATGTTTGCTGGCAGGTTCAAGGTCGCCCCGCAGGCGGCTTCCGCGGCGGGCGCGGGCGGCGCGCCGGCGGGGGCGCGGCCGGCGGAGGAGCGGCTGCAGTTCACTGCGCGGGACGTGGCGCGCGCCCTCGCCGGCATGAAGCGAGGCAAGTCGCCTAGGCCTAGACGGACTTAGCGTGGAGCACCTGTTGTATGCTGGTGAGAAGATATGCACAAAGCTATGCAACCTGTATAATATGTGTATTAGGTACAGCTACCTTCCTAGTGCGCTAATGAAGACCGTCGTTGTGCCGGTGGCAAAAAACAAGACCGGTGACCTTGGATCTGCCGGTAACTATCGTCCTATCTCGTTAGGAACCATTTTGGGTAAGGTGTTGGAGCGTCTGCTGCAGCCCGAACTGGTGGGAAAGTTAGATATTTCGGATGCTCAGTTTGGTTTCCGCCCCGGTCTTTCAACGGACTCGGCTATACTGAGTTTAAAACACACCGTAAAATATTATACCGATCGGTCTACCTCAGTATATGCCTGTTTCTTGGATCTGAGCAAGGCATTTGATCTAGTGAATTATAGTATTCTCTGGAACAAATTGTCGAGCTCAGATGTTCCGAATGATGTGATAAGTCTGTTGAGGTACTGGTACGGAAACCAAACTAACTGCGTGAGGTGGGGCCACGCGACATCTAACGAGTACAGGTTAGATTGCGGAGTTCGTCAGGGTGGGCTCACCTCTCCGGACCTCTTCAATCTGTACATCGACGACCTGATTCGGGGTCTGCGGAGCGCCAATGTCGGCTGTCATATTGGGGGCGTTTGTGTAAACAATCTCAGTTATGCGGACGACATGGTGCTCCTCAGCCCCTCGATCAGGGGTCTGCAGAAACTACTTTCGGTCTGTGAGCATTATGCAAATGCGCATGGACTGAAGTACAACGTGTCGAAGACCGAAATGCTGGTGTTCAGAGCGGGGAGGGGTCCGGAGAGGGTGCCCGAAGTCGTTCTGGATGGGGCACCGGTTCGGGTTGTGCAGCAGTTCAGATATCTCGGCCATATACTGACGAGTGACCTCAGGGATGACACTGACATAGAGCGTGAAAGACGGGCACTCTCGATCAGATGTAACATGCTTGCCCGAAGATTCCACAGATGCAGTGAGCAAGTTAAAATAACTTTATTTAGGGCATACTGCCAGAACATCTACACTGGGCATCTGTGGATCAACTACACCCGGAAGGCGATGAGCACCATGAGGGTGCAGTATAATGACGCATACCGCACCCTCATGAGGCGGCCGCGGTACTGTAGCGCGTCGGGCATGTTCTCTGAGGCGGGAGTGCCTGACTTCTTCGCAGTCCTGAGGTCACGTATAGCGACATTCTGGTCGGGGCTGCGCAGCACTGGGAATGCAATACTGAAAGTGGTAAGTGAGGATTTTAGAAATCCATTCTACAGACACTGGCTCTCTGTTCATCAAGACGCAAATCGAAAATAAAAATGACCTTACCTATTTAATAGGTATATGTATGTTTAAACTGATAATAATTGTAATACTACAATTTAATTTATTTTTGTAAGTACGTTTGTGTTTATAAAATGTGTAATATGGGTGTCTAGCCTGAAATAAATGACAATTTATTTATTATTTTTTATTTTATTACAGTTACAACCAGTCAAAATCGTATTAAAGTAACTATCAGTCATCTGTAGATAGTTATTGAGACTGGCAGTTAAAGATCCTATTTTATGCTATGTTACTCGTATCTTAAAAACAGGCTGGCTGCATCCAAACTACATCCCACAGAGCGACATATCCGTTCCAAGTTTAAAATTGCTTCCCTATTTGAATGGTTCTTCGCTCGCAACAATGGCGACAGAGCACTTCCGGTGACGTAGAGAGCGGTTTTCATTTCACGGATCATCTAGAAAATCTTACTTACAGCTTGGTAAAGAAGAGTAGAAAACGGAAATGAATTCTCTACAAATTGTTTGAGACAGTTTTTTATTGATTTATTACCTTAGTGTAAACATAGTTAATTATCAGACGATGATGACGAATAAAGTTAGAGTCTTTGTAAAAATGCCGAACTTTTATTATTCTAAATACTCTAGTACTAGAGTATTTACTAACTAATACGCCTGCTTGGCTCATTAGTTAGTAAAGTCTGGTACTAGTTATTATTCTGTGGTAAAGTGGACTCTTTGGGACCATAGATCTCAGGTTCGATCCTTGGCAGGATTAGACAATAGTTGTAAGACAGATATTATCCTCAGGTCCTCGACCCAACGAAATGTAGAGCGCGTGTAGAGATTGTAGAATATACCATAATAGGTTGTACGGTCAGCTGCATAAGTCGCTATACACTTCTGTACCTTGTCAAACTGACGAACCGTCAATGTTTCAATGAATGGATAAGGCGGTTTCAGATTGACAAGGTACAAAGTGTACAGCTACTTATGCAGCTGACTGAACATTGCTTACATTTTAAAAATACGATGTAAAGTCTATTATTTTATCATTCAAGTTGGCCACTGAATTTCATTATTATTTCACACATGCATTATGGACACAACCCAGGGTCTAATCCAGGGTTTCCTTCCAGGCGGTGTCCGACGAGATGCTGGTGGAGCTGAAGGCGTGCTTCATGGAGGCCTACGACGACAACCAGGACGGGAAGATCGACATACGAGAAGTACGTTTATACAGGGTGTTCAAAAAGGTTATAATACGCTGAAATAGAGTCACCACTCAAGGTGGCATTCTAAATAACAATTATAGAAGTTTGAATTGGCTTAAGCATTCCTTTATTTAATGCCTCAAGAAATAGTTACTTTTTCTTGAAAAGTCTTGAAGAAAGAAATCTAGACGATCTTATGTGAAACTATACCTTGTAAATGTTGAAGGAACTCTTTGACAGCTGTCTAATCCATACATTTTATCCGTCATTTGTGGTTTTTATAAGGAAAATGAATTATATTCCCCAGGCATAAGCATCTGTCAATCAAATCTCATAGGACTCTTGCCATTTGCTTTTACAAAGTACTTAAGTGATGAATTAATAATTTGTAAAAATAATCAATCAGAAATGTACATGTACATTTTCTTTGAAAATTTGCATAGGTAGACAGAGACTAATAAACTTTTTTTAATTAAGTAATTTCATTAAACTTACCCCTGAATTTATAGAGCTTTTTTACACATTATAGGTATAGTTTTAAAATTGACGTTGTGACATACGAATTTCAACTTTTTGACTGAGATAAAGAATCATTTTAACCTTATAAATTTACACACTCACGAGCAAAGGAAACGTTCCACTTACAAAATTCCAACTTAAATGGCCTCAATATTTTTCACATTTAAGAGGAAATTTTAACAAACTGTTTACGTTTTTAGTTGGTAAGGTAGAGAGTCCATATTTCGCGGTATTCAAAATGGCGTCCTTATTTCGAGTTATATTTATTTTCATGATTATTACTCATTTTAATAGGTTTGGATACTCTAAAATTACATTTAATCATTCATTATCTTTAACTGAAACTACTTGATGTAGTAAATATGTTTAAAATTGCCTAAAATTACTAAAAACTCATGTAATGTGCCGTGAGGGCGACGCCGCCATGTTTTTCATACAAACGCGACCCGGCTTACGTAAGGCCAGCCATATTTAATAATTGTGTTTTTTAATATTTATACGACGTTCAACTTTGTAAATAGTTTATATTTAGTTTATTATATTCTTATACTTACATTAAATTTAAATTTTAACTCTTTTTAAACTAATTTAACCCCTTTAAACTCAAAAACAAAATACCTCGGTATAATGGCCTGATTTTTATAGGTTGTTCCTAACTCCGAGGTACCCTCGGTATAAGGAAAAATACTATGTCATGATTTTTAGCTTATAACTTTACAAATAATAACATTTGAAGTATATGCTTGATTACATAATAATAATGATGAACGTGACAAGCTTATAACCTAATTCGGCGGTACAAAATATCCTCTAGGAATCTTAATATGACACGATAATTGTTGACGCAAAAATCATGGTTACCTAGAAAACCTTAACTTAGTATGTATATTTGAAATGATAAAAAACAGTGTTATTTCATCGCTATTAACGTAAGTGATACATATTTTTACCAATATTTTATGCATGATTTGAGTAACATCATGTTGTTTCTAAATTAATTAAAATTAATTAAAATAAAATTAATTTGATAACTCGAAATATGGATTATTAAAATACTTGAACCCCTAATATGGAGTATGACATTTTACATGACTCTACATCACACTTTCGCAGTGTCATCCGATGCCGTCATCAAACCATAAAATCAAGATGAATCAGAGACTTTCTTCCTAAATTTAAAAGGGGTCTGGATAGATATGCCTTACTTTACGAAACTACTACTAGATAGGTACTACTTATTACTCTTTTTAAAAGAAGAAAGAAAGAAATTTGTAGACGTAAAACTTTATTTGGGTGAATAAAATAACACACACGACGGTTGAGTTTTTATAACACTTATGTACATAATTGCCTAATTTCATTTCTGTATTTTATTTCCATTATCCTTCTACTTCGTGGTCTGATGGCCGTTGTAATATTGTTATCCCAGAATTCCCAGATAAATGAATGTCCTGTATACTACATTTCATGTTTGGTTTAGGGGTCTGGTTTTTCTCATTTTCTTGTTGTTGTCACTGAAAAATAAAGTAAGTAGGTAAATTGTATGGATAGTTGACAGAATTAAGCTTATCTTTATAAGTAGGTACCCATTTTCACAAAACTTAGTGAGTTTAGAAACGAAAACGCTAGAACAAAAACCTAGGTTAGTAACTAAACTGATGCCAAATTACTGATAAAAACATATTTTTTTTTCTATTTTACGTAATTTCCTAAAATAATTAGCATACAAGCTTACCTTATCGATTTTCCAATTGCATATTGCAAATACAAACATAATAATTTAATAAAAGATGTTTGTTTTCTAATGTAAAGACTTAACAAAAATACTTTCAAAGAATAGCGGCAAACTTTTCGGCGGAAAATTGAACATGGCGCCGGCGCGCCTCCAGTCCAGCGCGCATGCGCCATAGAGATGTACCTAGTGCAATGTTACTTGCTTCCAACCTATGCTTGAATGAAAAAATAATCGATGCTGGATAGATTCCTGGGTAGATACTTTTATTATAATCATATTCGTTTATGGTAAATACATTAGGTACTCATCGGAAATTAGTACTGATAAGGTATTTGTGCTTTTGTAAGTATTCGATAGTTTTCCTCATCCCTTACACATCTACTTTTATTACGTATCATCAACTTTTAAACATTTAAGTAAGAACATAAAATATCGTGGAAAAAATTTAGACCTTACTTAGATAAAAACTATAGTAAAAAATGTTTAAATCATTCGAGTTCAATAATCGATTATATTCGATTACTGTCACTATTTCATCAATTTACCCCATCTCTACTCTATTTTTTTTAATCGTTTGGAAAAGTCATGGAAGTAATAATACAACAGGAATGCGCACTCACCAAAATGATGCAAACAAAAATAGACCTAACGAATTCACCTTAAGATTTATATTTGTGAGTGAAAGAAAGTGAAAGTGAAAGAGGCCGCGAGCCGATAGAGACGGTTACCACAGAGCCCTTCCTCTCTTTCTAACAATTGCCCGGATTTAGTTGTGTAAACTTTAGTAGATTTTGTGCGAAGAGAGCTATGCAAAAAAAATATTAAATGAACTCATAGACTACTGTATATCATATCATTTTCAAAAACAAATGACAATGGGCAGATTGGGACCACCCTCCAATAGCATTAAGACTAACATCGTTGGATAGGTCTTGTCAATAGGAATAACTTTTACTATGACAGCTTTGTTGTCACAGTTGTCCGTTCAGAGATATTTGACTTATAAGTTCCGACACTCGTCAGTTCATCTTACTGCTATTGGAGGCTGGACCACCCTCCAATAGCAGTAAGACTAATGTCGTTGGATAGGTCTTGTCAATAGGAATAACTTTTGCTTTGACAGCTTTGTTGTCACAGTTGTCCGTTCAGAGATATTTGACTTATAAGTTCCGACACTCGTCAGTTCATCTTACTGCTATTGGAGGCTGGACCACCCTCCAATAGCAGTAAGACTAATGTCGTTGGATAGGTCTTGTCAATAGGAATAACCGTTGCTTTGACAGCTTTGTTGTCACAGTTGTCCGTTCAGAGATATATGACTTATAAGTTCCGATACTCGTCAGTTCATCTTACTGCTATTGGAGGCTGGACCACCCTCCATTAGCAATAAGACTAATGTCGTTGGATAGGTCTTGTCAATAGGAATAACTTTTGCTTTGACAGCTTTGTTGTCACAGTTGTCCGTTCAGAGATATTTGACTTATAAGTTCCGATACGCATCAGTTCATCTATCAAATCTATTCTATCTATTCCTGTTGTATTATTACTTCCATGGGAAAAGTCCATAGAACATCATAGAAGCATTATGAATATTTTTTCTAGCCAATGTTACCAGTTGCAATAATGAATTATGAAAATGTTACATAAATAATAGAAATTATCACGAAAACCAATATAAATGGAGAGTATTTAATTTTTTTCATTATTTTCAACTACTATTTAGAATAATTAAATTTTTTTGGAGTACTTTAAGGTTAAAAAAGTATATCGATATTTTCGATTGTAATTTACTTACGTTCATGGCCACACTCATGGAGCCACTGACAGGACTAACTCGGAATATGGAACAGGCTACCTCGGTATATGGAAGAAACCATAATCCTACCTCGGTATTAGGGAAAATCGACATGTGTAATAAATTATATTTTTTTAAGTATAATAAATGTTTTATCAATGAATCTGTGTTAAGAAATATAAAATTTGACGTATATTCTTACAGAAGACAATATTTCACATCAATATTGATGGTTACAAATGCTTATTTTTCTTACTTACTTTCAAATGTTGTGATTTACCTCGGAATAGGGACGCGTTACCTTAGGTAATATTCTGCTGAGCTTTTAAGTGTACTTCAATATTACAGACGTCTATTCTATTCTATTCTATTCTCTTGTGGGGGTGTAAGTACCTGCACCTGGCTCTCTCGAATGGAACCTTTGTGCATATCCCCAAGGTCTAAACTACCTTCCTAAGCTTGGACCATTTTCCCACCACGCTGGTCCACTGCGGGTTGGTGGGTTCACATATCTAGATGTGCTAAATCTAGATATGCAGGTTTCCTCACGATGTTTTCCTTCGCCGTAAGAGCGATGGTATACATTGTACTTAAATTCAGAAAAGAACTCATTGGTACATGTCAGCGCCGGGATTCGAACCCGCATCTCTGGCGTGAGAAGCGGGCGCTTACCCGACTGAGCTACCACCGCTCCTTACAGACGTCGTTAAGCTAGCCTTTTCTGCTTAGGAGTAACTTGGTGCTTTTCTCACTGGAACTTTTTCATTGCCCGTGAGTGCAATACGGTCTATGAATTTGGGGATTAGTGTTTATTCATATTTTAGCAGTAACTAAGGACTGTTTATATTATTATTCGCAGCTAGCGCAGCTGCTGCCGATGGAGGAGAACTTCCTGCTGCTGTTCCGCTTCGACAACCCGCTCGAGTCCAGCGTAGAGTTCATGAAAGTAAGATTTTTTTATAATATAAAAAATATATATTATCAACTGCCATACTGAGTAATGTACAGGTGTTCCAAAAAGGGTATACTTAGCCGAAAGGCGGTGACTCCCCGGGGATCATCTGATCAAAAACTCGTTCAGAATTACCCCTTGAGTCACCCCTTTTCGGCTTAGCCTTATAGCTTAGCCATAGCCTTATACCCTTTTTGCTTCCCCTGTATTTATTATAAACACGAACGTTTGGATATTTCATAAGTCTTTCACGTCCAACTATATCCCATTCCACGGGGCAAGACATCTGATACAAACAGAAACTACCCTTATTCGAATGCAATAATAAGGGTTCTGTCAGATGTCTTTCCCCGTGGGATGGGATATAATAAGTAATGAACGGATATGATGAGGCGATATTTGGGATGCAGAAAGCTGACACCATGGATTAACACATGATTACTATCCCAGATATGGCGGGAATACGACACGGACGGCAGCGGCTACATAGAGGCGGATGAACTGAAGGTATTGTGGGCTCAGAATATCATTGTTCCGATGTTCAGAGTCTGGACTCTACACTTAAAAATGTACCTATTTGTGCAAGGGATAATAATATTTAACCCTTTAATTTTTATGTAGCATGCATAATTTCTGTGAAACTTATTGGATAACAATTATAGGTATAACAATTTTTATGACAAATATCGTTTCGGTTTTTCAACTTCATAAGTAACTATATTACCTACTTATAGAGCAATAGCTTTTTAAAGGTACAGCAATATTAAATACCGTTACATACGAACCTAAGATTAAATAAAATTTTAACAATGCAGAAGTTGTTGAATAATGATGCAATGTCCAACAAAATGACCGGTATCGTATATTCAACTGTAACAGCGTCCCGAGTGCAAGCGTGGTTTATATTTTGCAGAATTTCCTCCGGGACCTGTTGAAAGAAGCCAAGAAGATTAACGACGTCTCCGAAGATAAACTCATCGAATATACAGACACTATGGTAAGCATGTGCATTCTAGAACGGGCGATATTGCGAAGTCAAAACGAAATAACATTTACGAAGTCATTATTGTCAGGAATCATTGGATTAAATTCGATGAATTACTTAATAGTTTTAAAAAGAACATTACCTATACTACTTACTTACAATCGGTGTCTTCTTATTTTTTCTATGTAGTATTTGTTGATCTTTTTCAATTTACAGGGCGAAAAATATGACTAATTAGTAAAAGTTAATTTAACCCAAAAAAAAATCATGCCAGAATTTATAAATTTAAAGGTTACTTAAATATTTAAAAATGGTAGCCTGTGAAACTTTTTAATAAGTCGGGCATATGTGCATTGTGCAATGCATTGTATTGTACTTTTAACACTTCTACATTGCAATATTGCAAAAGTGGTTTGCAGTATTTTGGCCAGCAAGCATTTCGCATTAAATATACTTAAATCTTTTTAGCCCCTAGGTTTAAAAAAATAAATAAACACGCACTCACGCCTTGTACTATGTACTCCCCTGCGGGGTAGGCAGAGGTCAGAGGTGCATTGCTGCACCCACTTTTCGCCAGAGTGTTATGTTAGTCCCAATGTAATAGGGGGCGGGCCTATTGCCATTTTACGGGCACATCAAAGACCCGAGAACAAATATCTGTGTTTAAGCAAATATCTGCCCCAGCCGGGAATCGAACCCGGGACCATCGGCTCAGTAGTCAGGGTCACTAACCACTACGCCATTCGGTCGTCAGGTTTTTTTGTTATTGTTATTTCATAAGCCCATTAAGTTTCTGTTAGGCCAGTAATGTATGTTTAAGACATCAAATCTTGTTAATTGTGTTGGTTCTTAGTTGATTTTCCTGTCCATAGTCTCCACCATCGATTTGGTATCTTCAGGATCTCTAGCAAAGAAACGGTTATTAAATTTATAAAGTGATAACTAATAGCAATTAATGATTATTTTCAGCTTCAGGTATTTGACTCAAATAAGGATGGAAGACTACAACTCTCTGAAATGGCCAAGTAAGTGATTTATATTGAAACACAAGTACCTACCTACATATTGTTAATTCATACTAATAATAATATCTAAGTACTTACCTATAATAACTCGTTTAAACAGGGGACCCTTAAAACTAATCAAAAGGAAGTTTATAAATTGATAAAGTCGAGTAAAATATCTATAATCAGCTGCAAAGAATATTAGATAAACTTCTCTCCTCTCAGCCTATCGCACTACCAATCACTTTCTCGACATCACCAAAGGTTAACTGGTACATAATGCAAAGTACTAGCATTAAGTTTGCCTTTGAACTATTTTTTTAATGTGAAATAAATAATTTATAATAATAATAATACAATAAATAATAATAATAATAAATAATCATCTTTATTTGCCAAAATTACAATAGAACTAGAGGTAAGGGAAGGGGAGAAGAAGGGACGGGAGAGGATTATAACTGGTCCATAAAAGGTTCGAAAGGGGAGTAAATAAATTATGTTATGTAAAATAAAACTTTGAGAAATAACGATTCTGCAAGGAAAAACTCTGCTTCAGACATTGCGAAAAAGTAAAAATAAATGTTGTTAATAATTTATTTGCAGGCTGCTTCCGGTCAAAGAGAATTTCCTCTGCAGACAAGTATTCAAGGTGAGTGACATTTCATTTCCCACCAAACGCCATCTTGGATCGCTTCATTCCTTTTCGCGCCATGACTTGACGAGAACGCTTATACAGGGTGTTGCAAAAGGGGTATACTAAGCCGAAACCAGCATGTGCAGCATGTTATATCTAAGCCCGAATCTGAAATCAGAATGTCAAAATTCGCGAAAAAAAAATAAGGCTTTTTGCAACACCCTGTATTACCAGCCACCATTTTCCATTTTTCAAACAACGCGCCTAGAAATCGAGGCATTTCCATTAAACAGTCGCTTTACATTCATTTGGCTTAACCAACACATTTCCATTTAATAAAATGAAAATAAACAGTCGTTGGTTTTTGTAATATGTATGTAAATCTGCAAATGGAGCACAAGCTGCGATCCAATGTTAATTTTATTTCACGTCAGTAACGCCCAGTAACTGAAGGGAAAATTTATTCAGCCAAGTACTTATTTATATAATATAGTGTCGAGAGTAAATACATGCAGGACATAGAGCATAGTGTATTCCTCAATGTATACCTACAACGTCTACTATCCTGCATAAAATATAAAGCATTTATATTTGGTCGGTTTATTTTCATGTAGGTATTTACTCTGTAAATCTAATAAATATCGGTAGACTTTTATTGGGTTTTGAACGCGTTTGCTGTCGACTGCTGCTTCTGTTTTCTGAAAATACATTTTGGTTTTCTAAACAATGAAAGTTGTATTGTTTATTAAATTGATATACATTCTTACTCACTTGTTTTGTACATAGGTTGCATTTCCTGTGTACGTCCTATATACGTAGTTTAATCTAGATACCTGAAATGATAGCAATAGCAGATAAATGCCAAATTATTAAAAAAAGTTTCTGCCATAGGACAGCGCAGCTAAAAAAAATTATCTTATGTAACTAATAATAAGGGAATGTTTTTTTGTACCTAAATAAAAAAGCATGTTATAGAGAATTGCACAGGCTTGCTTTAAAATCACAAAATGCTCCTCTATACACTTACCTACTTATATTTTATTTTGCTCATAAACATACATAAGTACACTACATAACCATTCATTACCAACCAACACACGTGCACGTCTACATGTATGCAACATAAATACACATTATTCATATTATACACACACATACATACCTACATACTTTTATTATACAAATGAATCATTTCATTATAAGTAAAATAAAATCTTACCTATAGGTACTGTTTAGCAGTGTTAGTATACAAAAATTTACCAACGAGACCAGACAAGGAAGCGAACCCAGGACCGTAATAACATACAACTTTGGTCAACCATATTTCCATATGTTGTGGAGTGCCTTATAGAATACGTACTTCTGTTTCCTCAAGGAAAGATCATGTATCGTCTACAACCCTGGCCGGAGAAAATTCATAGATATATACAATAATACCAGACCTTTACACTTATACCAAACCCTTTAGATATACTTATACTTACCAACTACAGAGTATTGCAAAAATGTTAAGAACCTATCAAGAAACAGTGGGGTTACCACAACCAACTTGGCGAACGACGATGATCACATTTTTCCACCACCTATTAGTCCAACAACCCGCACTAGGCCAGCGTGGTGGACTAGGCCTAAACCCTTCCTTCATTGGAAGGAGACCCGTGCCCCAGCAGTGAGGACGTAATGGGTCATGATGATGATCATCACATTTTTGCAACAGTCTGTAAATTTTGAACAATACAAATTGACTGCTCCTTCGCTTGATACTCTACTGTTCGTTTGCTTGTCTGTCTGTCTGTCTTTAACACGAAGCTTGTGTCCTGCACTCTGTCTAGGAAGGCATAGAGGTGAGTCACTTAGACTATAGATTTTATACAGGGTGATTATATACCAAATATCTAACAATAGCTACCTGCCTATAGTATTGTTGATATAAAAAAAAACCTGTACTGATAATTTGAACATTTATTTGCTATACTTTGGTAAATAATCACCTGTATATGCTCGTGCTTGTGTACCTAATGAATGTTGTATTTTATTACTAATGGTAAAAATAATCTAAAGCACAAGTTCTAGACGACTTGATAAGTTTAGTTATTTCCACAATATGATTGGGTACCTTTTTACCTATTTACATGTACAGTCAAAAGTCTAAAGTGAGTCTAAGGTTAATTATCAGATCATTGAATATCCCCCGAAGAGCGATCAGAATAGAATAGGTTTAGGTTTAAAGTGCTAAAAAAGGAGGAAGGAGGTGACTCGGGAGGTGAATTTCGTTTGTACAGTATAAAGCAGAGGAATCTGACCCCTCTCATAAGCATTGTTACTATGAGAGCGGCTGTCCAATTTCAAAACACAGTAAGCGCCAACTTTAAAAAAAAACGGGTCTTTGATTTATACATTATTTTAGGCGATTACGCACATTCCTGCATTGTCAGAATATCAAAAAACGGCTTAGAAACGAAAATAAAATTTCTAAAAACCTAGTAACTCCACCCTGCGAAATCAAAAATGCCACGAAAACCATTTTAAAACACAGTAAGTGAAAATGACTTTCTAGGTTTTAAAATTGTCAATGGCGCTTACTAGGTTTTGAAATGGTCAGCAAAGGTCAATTTTTGCCCGTTAATTTTAGTAAGTCACAAATGGCATACATTATTATAAACACTTTTTTCGAAAAAATATCAGATATTTCAGAACCTGTATCTTTGAACCAATGAGACCTAGAGAGGTGAATTATAAGTAGAACATAAGGAAATTTTGTCTTCTTTATAAAAGCCATAGAGACCTTTCTCGTCAGAACCTTTCTACTAGCCCTCATCATCACGACCCATTACGTCCCCACTGCTGGGGCACGGGTCTCCTTCCAATGAAGGAAGGGTTTAGGCCTAGTCCACCACGCTGGCCAAGTGCGGGTTGTCTACTAGCCCTATTTTGCATTAACCAAAAAAAACTCAAACATTGTAAACTAATTTTAGCTCAAAATTTAGGAAATATTGTCTAATTTAAGGCAGCCATAAATAATGTTCGTGTCAGACATGCCTTCTTAATATGTCGATTTGGTTCATTTAGATAAAACTTAAAAATATGCCGGTATTTCAGCTATTACTTAGTGCGGTCATGTAAAAGTGCTGCAAAATTTGATTTATATTATGTGAAGGATCCAAAACATGTAAAAAAATAAAAAACATATAAATTATTACGTTATTATTGCAATTTCAATATACTTTACTTGTCACAATAATGGCTCTTACTAGGTTATAAAATGGTCAGTGAGGGCGGTTTTAGGGTGAGAAAACCATTTAAAACCTAGTTAGTGTTTTCTTTTGTGCATTACAGCAACAATATTAGTCATATTTAAATGAAATAGTATTGTATGTAAAGCCTTGGTTCTGCCGGTTCTTTTAAGCTTACATTCGTTTAGATATGTATCATAGTTTTACCAGGGCATTGAAATGAAGGGACAAAAACGTTTTTTGGCTCTCCTGAACATTTTGTCTCTTGGCTGTTACTGTGTTTTGAAATTGGACAGCCGAGAGGGGGGTCAGGTTTCACATGACCGTACTACGAATTTTGGAAAACGGTGAAAAAAAATACGCTATTCACGGTCACAAACCCTAGAAGCGATCTAGTGTACTGCGGTGGCTGTAATTTCATAATGCGCTACAATTATTTACGTAAATATAAATAATGTCCCTATAATGTACCTATAACTCAGTGTTTGTTTCCACAGGGCGCTACCAAGTTAACGAAGGACGACATCGAAAGAGTATTTTCCCTTTACGATCGAGTAAGTTTTCACTAAATAAAGTATTTCTTTTAGCGCCTACCAACAAAATCGTTTATAGGTTCTTAGACATTTTCTGAGATTACATTTTGCAAAAGTAGAAATACAAAAAAAGCGTCGATTGCATTGACATATATATTATGTACATGGGTACTGAGGACTCTAAGGAGTGGCCAAACTAAATAAATATTAAAAAAGTTATGAAAAGGTCCTCGAGAGAGAGACATAAGCTACATATACCTACTTACATATGGGATGTAATCTTATAATACCTAAATGTATTCCTTCTAATATTATATATGTATATTATATTCCAGGATAACAACGGATCGATAGAGAACGAAGAGTTGAGAGGGTTCCTGAAGGATTTGCTTGAGCTCGTGAAAAAGGTTAGTTCGACGATTTTCTCTAAACTTTTATCCTTTTCAGCACTTTCAAATCCGAGGAGCTTACGAGTGTCGTTCGTAAGTAACTTTGTTGTAGGTACAGAGTAACAGAGTGGATCATTCATCCGCGATTTTGAGTCAATAAAAAAAAAAGTTTCAAACTCTGGTTTTGAAAGCTTTTATTGATTTTAACCTAATATAGGGGCGCCACCGCAACGTTTCCTAAGCTAAATAAGTAGGTTATCGAATAAAATACTTCCACTTACAAAACGGCACTTACTAAATTGCCTATTTTTTTAATACATGTACTTACCTAATAAAAAATTGCACACAACATTTTAATTTTTAGTTAGCAATATTCTGATGCGCTGTTAAAGGTACTTCAATATTACAGAAGGCGTCATTAAGCTAGCCTTTTCCGTTTAGGAGTAATTCGGTGATTTGTCACTGTAACTTTTTCATTGCTCGTATGATAACCTAACCAACATCCACCATTAATCCTCCACCCACACCCACATATATACATATTTTTTTTTCACCAAATACGTTAAAATGTGTGTATTTCTAAGCTGAGGAAACTCAGATATTAATTACCTGCAATTATTGTAAGCTGACCCCTTAGCATGAATTTTCATCGTGAAAATTACTCGATGAATTTTGTAGGAAAATTTTTGTTCTGCTACGGACCGCCAGGGGCGCTGTTCATATTTTCATACAAAATTACTCGATGAATTCTACTTCACGTTCACGATGAAAATTCATGCTAAGGAGTCTGTTTGTTTAACATATAAATGAAACTAAAACTAAACTAAAACCCTGAATCCCCAGGACTACGACGCGCAAGACCTGCTCGAGTTCGAGGAGACGATCCTGCAGGGCGTGGAATACTCCAGCGACGGCAAGATCAGCCGCAAGCAGCTCACCATGATCCTCCTCGCGCTGGCCAGGCACCACCAGGAGGAGGACGTGGCCACGCCCTGAGGACACGCACGAACTATAGTTGTACGAGGATGGCGGTTTACAGAGTCTTAAGTCCACTGCGGTTACTACCACCGAACATTAGCAGTTAACTATCCGTAAGCAACGTCGCTTGCTTGTCAAAGCTGACGTAACTTGTATGGATCAGACAGATGTTTAACAGGCGAGCGATCGGTGGCTGAAATCCGACAAAACCTTACATCGACATTTTTTGTCATGACATGTCGAATTGTGATACGTCGAAGTAAGATTTGGTCGGAGTTCTGTAGTATCGGACTTAAGACTTGATGTAAAACAGTTGTTCTAAATTCAGTTTTCGAGGCAGTTGTACAATGACGCTTTTCAAAGAACACACGTTTTACAGAGCACGAAATATAGGAAAGCTTTTCTGAACTTTTGAAGTCGATTCTTGAGTCGGGGCTTGAGTGTTCAACTTTCGATTCTTTTGCATAAAACTGAGTGTTAATTGTTGTATACGCGTCTAGAAATATTGAGACTTATTTTGAAATCCAGGAAAAACAATCTTATTGCCAACAAAACATATATAACTATATGTTTATATATAGAATATTTCTTCATAAGTATTCCTATTTAAAACTTTGATTAGTGTCTGTAAAATGTGTTCTTTGAAACTATTAAAGATACTTAGAGGACGCTGAAATATCTAAATTACCTACCAGTTACCACACTTTATCATATATTTTTTTCTTAGCAAAATTTGAAAATTATTATTAAAACCACATTCTTAAACTTTAGGTGAAAAAACTGAAATGTGCCAATTTGATTAAGATTTTTCTCAAACTTGTAGCGATTCATAGATAAGTATACATTGTATACAGGGTGGAACTTTAACCGCGAACTTTCAGGAAACCACTCAATGCACCAGAAACCATACATAGGATCAACGCGGAAATCACGTTTTTTTTTAAATTAAATCTCAGATACCAAGGTTTCAAGGTTTGGTCAGTAAATACTTATATATTTCTGTAGGAATATATTATGTATATTATGTACTTACATGTAAGTACACGCGTACAAGCAGTTTTATTTTTTATTTAATGGGAATATAGGTATTTATTTTTACTAAATGTGAATGATTCAATTTATGTTATTATTAAGTAAATAAGAACGTAATTTTATATTTGAATAAAGCGAAATCAAAATACATGGGCAACAACTAAAAAAATGCCATCACTCCGTCCTCAAAATAAATTATGATTCTTACGAATTTCGTAGATTCTCATTTTTATAAATAGGTACACATATACTTTGTAAAATATAGCAAGTCCCATGACGTTTGATTGACAGATGCTTGCGCCGTTCAAGAGTGGCACCACTGACAGCTGTCGTGTCGTACATCATGCTCTATTTTACTAACCTATACCTATAGTGTTTTGTTATAGTTCAAAAGTTAATTAAGTTACATTACGATGAGTTTCCGTTGTAAAACCGTGCGGCGTTGTAACTTTTTTAAACTTACCTCTACCTACCATTGTTTATTAATACCTACTCGTTTTTGCATGTAGAGCCAAATCTAATGCCAAATAAATACTCACAGTTTGTACATAAACTATAAAGCTATAGCCTCATTACAATTATAAGATATAATATTTTCGTAATCATTCTACAGATTCATGCTTTTATCCAAGACAAAAACATCCATACTAAATCCACATCATATATGCTAACTAACTTTTACTTAAGTATTCAATCTTTATCTTGATGGTACCTAAGTATCAATCTTAACACGTTTTCCTAGTTACTTAAAATAGTTACTTACCTAATCCCACAAATATATTCTCTCTCGAATAGTGTTTATTTTTTATAAATATTAGATTTACTAAATCCTCCTCCTTGTCCATTTTTATTTTCTACACTTTGCCATACGGTTGATGACTGTACAACTAAAATAACTTTGAAGAGTTTGAAGTAAATAGGATAGCAGTCTTTAAAATTATGAAGTAAATGTACGTACTTATTATCTTCTCGTTAGAGAAATGGTAAGTAAGTAAGTATGTCCCTTGTTTATATAATTTAGGTGCTAACTAAATACATAAATTGAAACCTTATTTATTGTACCTACTTATGTACGACTTTAATTCTTTTTGTTCTGGTTCTCCGCCTGCATCAAATATCAGTAAATAATTATATAAAAGGAAAAAAATCAAGGATTGTGTATGTACTTAAGTATATTGAATTAAAAGCTATGCCTGCCTGTTTGGTAAAGGTTTCAACTATCTTACAGAATTTTAGACATTGTCGGCATGATTTTTATCCCAAAGATAAAGCCTTAAGCAGGCATTTTAAAACATAGGGTTTGTACTAACTAAAATATTGTTAAATTGGAATTTTAAACATCGCACAAAAAGCAAGATCGACACTTAAGTCTCTCGAAAATATTGCAGTAAGCACTGATTCAAATGCATCTTTCAAATTAAGTATAAGTTATGTACCTAAGATTACTTACAGAATTTTGCAAAAGCTAGATGGGGTTACATAACAATTTATTCAAGTACTTACATAATTAATATATATCGACTTTTGCCAAATGTCTCGCTCCTTCGAATTCGCAAAAAATAAGCTTGTACACCTAACATGTTTGCTCATTTGTACGCTTTTAGGTGTACCTTAAGTAAAAATATTACACTTATGAATTAAAAGGTGAGCTTATTACGTAATTATGCAACCCTATCTGCAAAATGGTTTTGCAACTTTTTGTAAGTACTTATAGAATTTAAAAAAAAAACATGATAACTAATTAAGTGCTTAAAATGTTTTGTATCAAGAAAAGTGTTTGTAGCAGGTATCTAAATGTTGTTTATAAGGATAGAAATGAAATTGTGTAATTTATATTTTGAAGTAGGTATACATTGTATTTAAAATAGGTAGGTATGATCATTTAAATCAATGGCAATCATTTACTTAAAATATTAAACTGCAAGTACCCAACGATAACGGGAAAAGACAGATACATACTTATCTACTTTATCGCTAGAATTTCTGAATGTTACCTGAAAAAGAAATAATTTAAGAGAGAGAAGTAAATATCAACACTAATATAGGCAAGTACCTAATTATTATAAAGAGGAAAGATTACAATATAATGAGTATGTTAAAGCAGGTATGTTGTTATTAGGTATTATGTTGGTAGTTATAATCTTTATTATGGTCTAAAATCTGTGTTAGGTAATAAGATGGCTGTTGTGGAAATTGTTGTGATGATGTTATAGTGAGCTTTATCAGATACCTATATATCATTAATATAAAAAAACGTATTCATTGTTATGCACAGGCGAAAGATTCTTTATAACCACATAATATTTATAAGTAAGTAAGTATCTACATAGTGAACCCTATGTGATGTGAATTGTGAACCCAAGTCCTTTCATCCATTCACCATAGAAAAATGGTCGCCACCGTGCTAGTGTCTTCATTATTTCAAAGGTACAATACCTCCAATATTATAGTATATACTGGATGGCCTGTTTAAAATTAGGTAAAGTCAGGCAGTGCACAATGCACACTTTGCAAGAAGTAGTTACCTACCCAAAAAATAATTAAGAAGACGCGACTATGTAAAGTGTTTTTTTCAATGGTGTTAGTAGACACAGTCTAAGTTGTACGAAAGCCACAAAACCTTACCTGATAATTAGCTGTACCTATACCTACTTATGTTTTATTCTAAAATCTGCTATTAACTAACTCATGGCATGGCCGATACCTAGTTAATTATTGGTTATGTAGAATTGCTAAGCTATCCCCAAAGTTTAGCACGCTAGCCGTGTTTGAAATAAAGAAATTTTGTTATTAAATATTTATATTTGTAACCAGCTTCTTTTATTAACTTACTTGCTACCCATAGTGTTTAATTGATAGGTTTTAGTTATTTAATAAGTAAAAAAGTAAGTAATTATAGTAGTTACCTACAATACGCTTGCGACTTGCAAGTCACCTCTGACGCGAGACCCCTTCGGGAACATTCGTGAGAATAATATTATATGTAAATGTGTAAGTTACGTTGAAAGAAAAAAAAGAGGAAACCTGCACATTCTGATTGAGCAGATTTAGATGTCTGACCCTCCAAACTTCTGCAGTAGATCCGCGTGGTGGAAAGTTCTAAGTTTTTAGGAGGGAGAATATGCACAAATGTTCCATTTGAGTGACCAACCTGAGACAGACATACAGGGTGTTGCAAAAAGTTCAGTATGTTCAGCATGTTATATCTAAGCCCGAAACTGAAATCAGAATTTCAAAATTCGTGCTGCACATGCTGGTTTCGGCTTAGTATACCCGTTTTGCGACACCCTGTATACTCCTAAAAATACTAGTCCTAGCCTAAGCTAAGTAAGTATTTATATGTCGACATTGTCGACCAAATAGGGGACATACTTAAGAAAATCTACATTAGGAGTTTCCGAAACCGACGAGCGTAGGTAAGTATGTACGTAGTAGGTACTATCTACTCAACAGTGAAGCTGCGAACAGACCGGCCCAACGAACGCTTGTTGCTGCAATATGCTGGACGGCTTAGCGAATGCCACACGCCTCGGGTTTCCGAGAATGCATTATGCTCGGTCTATACAGAGTATAAAGACAGATGTCTTCGGGGGCGACCATACAGACAGAGCATGCCTGATTCCTGCATTCGGCTCTATATGTTACGAGCTGTTCCCGCGCGCTTCGCTTCGCCTTAAAAAGTTTTCCCGTGGGAATTCCGGGATAAAACGTATGTATACCAAATTTCATTCAAATCCGTTCAGTTGTTTTGGCGTGAAAGAGTAACAGACTGACAGACAGACAGACAGACAGACACAGTTACTTTCGCATTTATAATATTAGTAAGGATGAGAGATTTTATGAATGTACTAACGTATGTTAGCCAATAAATTCAACAATGACAACGCCATCTATTGTCTAACAGTGTAAACTTTTAATTTTTTATAGTATGGCAACTTTTTGAGTACTTCCGGCAGTAACCCAGACCACAAGAACAAGACTCAGAATAATGACAGCTTCTAACAAAACGACTCTGTGATCCTTGGCAGCACTGCTAAAAATAAAATCTAGAAATGCCCGTTCATTTAAAAGTGTAGCCATCGTTAAGTAATTTTCCTATATTGTAGGGATTGCAGAATTTATTTATTTAATTTTGTAAATTTTACAGCCATTCTGTAAAAAACTAAATTCGATGACGCTCGCTGTTGTGATGCCTGGAATATACATGGAATAGTGTTAGCCTTAATTCTTTTCTGCTTCTACTCGCTTGGCATTTCTACTGCAGTAGCTTTTCAGAGTTGAATAGAATAGAATAGAATAGAATAAATCTTTATTCAAAGAAAACAACTTATGCTATTACATACATCCCACAAAACCAAATGTTAATATACCGCTATTTAAAAAAAAAACATTTTCGTAATATTTTGATTAAAACACTGCAAATAATTTTGTGATGAAGTCCATTGTGAAGCGTTCTTTAGCGACCGGCGACTCCTATAAAATAGCATACATACGAGTTTGGGTGAAATAAAAATTATGTCATGGCAACATTATACATGTCGCCCGCCATTGCGGAAAAAGCGGCGTGGTTTTGGTTGAAGAAAACTATTCTATCGATTAATTGTAAATACAATTAATTATAATGGGTGTTGAAGTGGAGACGATCAATCCTGGAGATGGTACGTATATTGAGATATATTATGAGTTAGAAGCTAACTACTGCAGATAGAATTTCACCCTCCAACACTAGCCGTAAGATTTAGTTGCTATTATTCAGCAACTTCCCACGCTATTCTATTCAATTCACCTAGCCCTTATGCATAAACGTATCAAACCAGTGGCAATGATTGATTACTCGTAAATTTAAGTACAAAGTAAACAGTTGCACCCAATTTAATAAGATGTGACCTTCAAGAGGCCGGCCGCGGTCTAACAGGCATGAATCATGATTTAAATGTAAATATTAATGAATTCCAGAGTCCACATACCCGAAGGCTGGGCAGACCGTGGTGGTGCACTACACCGGCACGCTGACCAACGGTACCAAGTTCGATTCCTCCCGCGACCGCAACAAGCCCTTCAAATTCAAGATCGGCAAGGGAGAGGTGATCAAGGGATGGGACGAGGGCGTCGCTAAGGTTTGTAACAGTTAATCAGCCTCATCAAAATAACCTGATTACATCTACCGAGAGCAGAGTGGCAAGACAGTATCCTCGGCCAATTAATGGCTAGCAATTGAACGAGTGCTCGGCTGAGAATACTATCTCGCCACTCTACTCTCGGTAGGTGTACCTAATAAGGGTATTTTTATCAATGAAAATAAACAACTCAAACCCTGAAAAAGACATCCTTCAATTTTGAATATGTGTTAGTTTATAAATGCCAGTAGAAAAGATGAATTATTCAAAAAAGTTTATTTAATTAGACTTGCTAGTAATGTTATATTTCTTTGCTTCCAGATGTCAGTTGGTGAGCGTGCCAAGCTCATCTGCTCCCCCGACTATGCTTACGGCAAGCAGGGCCACCCCGGCCTCATCCCCCCCAATGCTATCCTCATCTTTGATGTGGAGCTCCTTCGCTTGGAGTAATGGCACAAAATGATAACCACCTATATTTCCTAGTTAGACATTTACCCCTTCAAGTTTCTATAATTATTGTTATAATGCTAGATACTTTTGATGGTATGTCATTTACTAAAGTAGTGCAGTGCCACATACTTAAAACCGAAATGCCATGTTTTTTGTGGACATACAAATTGCATTGTATTTCTAAGATTTAGATGTAATGTGAATTCATTATCTCTGATAGCAATTTTATCCTAAAGAATTATTTGCAATAACTAGAAATGGATAGTTAAGTTTATGTCTGACTTCAGAACCCCAGTATATAATGTGGTACATTTGTACTACTTCACTGCCTTTTTCTGGCTACATTCCAACTGTCGCATTTAGCCTCAATTTTACCAAAAAACCTTATTGGTGTATCTACAAATATTTTAAATGTACCATATTATTCTGATTATGTACATGTATTATGTATTTATGCACAATATTGTAATTAAATAGGTGGACAGGTAAAGGTGGTTGATAAATAAATTTGAATATTTAATCTTTGAACTAAAAATAATTGTTCTTGGGAGTCAGCAAAGTAGTAATAATTTGTCACTTAAAGCTTTATTTGTATTCTAAGAAATAAAAGGTATTGCAAAATTATTCATATGATTTACTGTCCTGTCCTTGTACCCTAGTCAGAGATTTATCAGTGATAAAGTGTAAGGGTGCTTCCTTGTCTAAGGTGCTTCCATAGAGTATCTGGTTCCCTGTATCTACCTGTACCGGTAACCTGATATAGCGAAAGCACTCAGTCACGGAGCATTTCCAGGATTTTTAAATGTCATAAGCGCTTTCGCATAATCAGGTTACCGGTACAGGTAGATACAGGGAACCCGCTTCTCTATGTAAGCACCCTAACTAAATTTGGACCCTCAGGCCTGACACACTTTCAGTGATACCATGTGTACCCTAATACCCTATTTCTCACAAGGTTGCTTTTGAGGCAGTGCCGCTACATCTAGCGCTAGTGGCAAAAACACATGGTACCTTCGTCTATAGTCACAAAAACGGTAACGATGTAGGTACATTATTATACCGTAGTAGATACCTATTTACCTTTATTTCATCTCATCCCAAATCACTGGACACTGACGGTAGGACTGGTCAACTGATTTAAAGTCGCTCAGCGTGCTATGGAGAGAGCTATGCTTGGGGTTTCTCTGATGGATCGTATCAGAAAATGAGGTTATCCGTCAGAGGACTAAGGTTACCGACGTCGCTGTCAAAATAGTGGCAGTGGGCTGGTTATATCTGCCGAAGAACCGATAACCGTTGGGGTAGATGAGTTCTCGAGTGGAGACCACGAACAGGCAAACGCAGCGTGGGGCGCCCTCCTGCCCGCTGGACTGACGATCTTAGGCGGTTAGCCGGTAGTGGTTGGATGA
Source organism: Plutella xylostella (assembly GCF_932276165.1). NCBI lineage: Eukaryota > Metazoa > Arthropoda > Insecta > Lepidoptera > Plutellidae > Plutella > Plutella xylostella. Next base: position 4,517,977 of record NC_064000.1, on the reverse strand, counting down.
GGAAGGCCGAGGACCGAGTGTTGTGGAGCTCCTTGGGAGAAGCCTATGTCCAGCAGTGAATGATTATTGGCTGATGATGATCACAAATCAGTTAAAAATTTATCAATAGTTATTTTTAACGTGTGTGACAAAGTCTGCTAAGTCGCACTGCACTGTGGGTGTGGGTAAGTTACATTGTTGTATTAGTGCCATGAAATAAAAACAAAAGAACTTACGGTAAATCTTTATATTTCTGAAATAAACTTTTACTTATGAGTACAAATAATTCGACCACTGAATCCTTCACATTTCAATACAATTTTGGTAAATACTTCATAACATAGGGTAAGTCTAAATTGAGAATTAATTACTTATAGATAATTATAAGATCATTCAGTAGTCAAATTACTGTAGGTATTTGTATTTCTTATATAAACTTTTTACATTAGGTCCCTACTTAAAAATATGTATTTTTACGACATTACTTAGTACTTACGTTATAAATAGTACTTATAACATTTTAGATAGAACCGCTTTTCTTAAAGTTACAAGAGCATTATTTTACAGAGCAAAATAGAAACTATAAAAAAACAATAACTGAATACCTACTTAATTTATTCTGTGCGAAAATATAATTAGAACTCTATTGATATTAAAGAAACATTAAACCTGTTTTAATTTCTTATAAAGTCGTTCCCTATGGTAATTTAATACTTTATTTCTAAAGTATTACAAAATGGAGACTTCGAGATTTTTCATGTTTTTAAACTAAACAGTTTTTATCATATTTTGAATTTCTATTGCACTTAAACCTAATCAAATCATTTAGTATACAATTTAATATCACAATTTCGTACAAAAAAATATAGCTTATATATTGGAAATAATAATGCTATCAGTCAAACTGGCAACATTCGATAATGTTGAATTAATACATAAATACGCAACTAAGTACCTGCCAAGGTCTTTGAGTTCATGCTTAATAATGTAGCCACTGTAACATTGGGCACACACATTTAGACTTACTTATATTAGTAATACAACACAACTCTTTCTTAAAACTAGAAATCATACATTGCATTATTATTCATTCATTCTGTGAGAGGGCGCATTAGCATTTACTTAAATTATTTTAATAAGCTACAATTTAATTGTCAAGGCGGACTTTGAAGACCGAATTGACTGGATATAAACCAAAATCATCAGCAACACCAGAGTGTCTACAACCACAACCTAGGAACACGAGAGCTACGCTTGCTTGAGCGGGCCGAGGCTCAGCAGCCCGTCGGCGCCCAGCGCCTGGATGCTGGTGGCCAGCCCGTTGTGCATGTTGCTGACCGACACCACCGGGATGCCGTAGCTGCCGTCCGCGTTCTCGCGGCTCGCCAGCGGAATATAGTGGTAAATACCTAAATTACTGAGTCGCTGCACGTTGTCGGGCTGCGACAGGTCCACCACGGGCAGGCCCAGCTCGCGGTTGGGGCCGGTCACGTTGTGGAACGTGCGCTTGTGGTGCTGCAGCTGCAGCGACTTGGGGTAGGAGGCGGGGCACTCGTCGCACTTGAACACGGGCAGCTTGCTCTGCGGGTGCGCGGCCTGCGCGTGCGCCGACAGCGACGCGGCGCTCATGAAGGACTTGCGGCAGAGCTTGCACGAGTGCAGGCCGCCGCCCGCCTCGGGGATGCTGAAGGAGCTGGCGCGCGGCGCGTGGCGGATGCTCATGCCGGCGGGCAGCGAGGGCAGGCGCGGCGCGGGCCGCTCGGGCGACGGCGAGCGGCTGCGCGGCTTCTGCTTGATGCTGATGCCGCGCGACGCCAGCATGTGCGCCATGGCGTTGGACGGCTTCGGCACCGACTTCTTCGTGATGGAGATCTGGCTGCCGAGGCTCAGCTTGTCCTTGGCGCCCTGCACGCTGTGGATGAGCGGCATGCCCTCGCGCTGCTTCTGCATGGCCATGACGTGGCAGTCCTCGTTGTCGTGCTTGCCGGGCAGCAGCATGTCGCGGCGCTTCTGCTGCGGGCCGCCCGCGCCGCCGCCCGGCCGCTTGAGGGGCGCGCGCGGGGCGGCGGGGCGCGGGCCGCGCGCCTGCCCCTGCACCTGGATGCCGGGCCGGATGGTGGGCCGCGCGCCGCGCACGCCGGGCGCGCGGGGTCGCGGCCCCGCCCCCCGTGGCGCGCCCACGGCCGCGGGCCCCCCGGGCGCCCCCAGCTGGCCGGGGGAGAAGGTCTGCACGTTCTGTATGCGGATGCCGCTGGCGCTGGGCCCGGGCGGCGGCGGCGGGCGCATGGCCCCGCCCGGGCTGGTCGCCTGCGCGTACGGGTTGCCCGGGGAGGGCGCGCTCGGGGGCCCCATCTGACCTACCATCCCCATCTGCGGCGGCTGGCTCATCATGGGCGCCTGCCCGTACACCGCCTGCTGCATGCCCTGCAGCGGCGACGCGGCGGAGTAGGGCGAGGACGAGGCCACGCTCACGTAGGGGCCGGGCGCGGCGCCGGGGTAGCCCGCCTTGGACATGGGCGGCTGGTACTGCGCGTACTGCTGCTGCTGCTGGTTCATGTACTGCGGCGGGTACTGCTGCTGCTGGTACATGCCGCCGCCGGGGGGGTATCCCTGCTGCGGGTAGGAGGAGGGGTAGGCGGGGGGGGGCATGCCGCCGGCGCCGGGGTACGCCTGGATGTTGATCATGACGTTCTGCTGGTGCGTGGCGTAGGGGCTGGCGCCGGGGCCGATGGCGGACAGCTTGCCCACCTGCTCGGCGAGCTGCTTGACGGGCAGCAGGCTGGTCAGCAGCGAGGAGGAGGCGGGCACGAGCGCGCCGGCGTAGGGCGCGGAGGGCAGCACCACGCTGGCGGAGTGGCCGGTGGCGCGGATGTGGTCGTCCAGCGCGCCCGCCGTCGTGTAGCGCGAGTTGCACACGTCGCACGCGTGCTGCGACCCGAGCCGGTCCAGCGAGATGTACTCACTGGTATCCGACAGGGATCCCCCCTCCTTCTTCGTGGACGAGAGAAGGCTCTCGAAGATGTCGTCGGCGCTGCGCTCGAGCATGTCTATGGGCGGCTTCGTGTCGGGCGCGTTCCAGTTGAAGCTGTGTTGCTTCTCCGTGGTGGCGAGCGGTCTGCCGGCGGCGGGCGCGGCGGCGGTGAGCGTGGAGTGCAGCGTGGGGTACGACGACGTGGAGTAGGGAGTGTTCTCCGTCTTTGGTATGATGGTGGGTTTGATATCCGGCGCGGGCGTGGACGACACCACGCAGCAGTCGTCGTCCTCGTCGTTGGAATCGCCGTTGATCTCTATGATGGTGACGCTGGAGCTTTCCGTCTTAGGGAGCAGCGGCGCGGCCGGCGTGTTGTTAGTGAACAGCGGCTGAGCGGCATTAGGCGTGACTGGCTCCGTTTCCGACTCGCTTTTCACTCTGGATATGAGCGGTGTGGATATCACATCTGTGATGGGTGGCGATGAGCGTTCCGTTTTGATCTGGCCCGAGAATAGGGGGGCATTGGAAGGTTGTGTGTGGTCGGAGTCAGTCACTTCTTGTTTGACAACGATGTCTTGCGGCGCGGGAGCCGCGGCGGGGGTCGCGGGGGGTGCGACGGGGGCCGGGGCTGGGGCGGGGGCCTGCGGGGTCGCGGCGCGGGACTCGCTCACTTGCTGTGGCCTGATCTGCGTCCCAGGCAGTATATTCGTGCCTCGTTTGGGAGTCTGCTTCATAGCTCTTCGGATCAGCCCTGGTTTCGGCAGGTCTGCCGGCTCAGCTTTAGGCTCCACTAGTTCTGTGTGAGTGTTGTTCTTTGCGTTGCTAATTTGTATTCTCTTTGAGTTGGCCAGAGGTATTTTGTCAATTGAGTCGTCACTATCTGAGTTTTTCCTGTTGTTTGTTTTCTGTGTGGCGTCTTCATCACCTGACCCCTCGCCGCCGGACGCGTCCTGCGCCTTGTCCGGATCCTCGTCAGAGTCTTTGGGCTCATCCTCATCTTCATTGTCTGACGTTTGGAAATCTCTTAGCCCATTAACCACTTTGAAGTTAGAATTGCCGCCATCCGACTTGATCTTCAGTTTGATCCCGCCCAACATGCCGAGTTTCTGCATGATGTCCTTACCGACAGGCTTCTCATCAGCCTTCTCCTGCTTGATGGGGGTAGCATTCTTTTTTATCGTGAATCCCAGTCCACTTAGTTTACTCAGTGCTGAATCAGCTGTTTTGGTCGGAGTCACTGGAGCTTTTATCTGTATGCCCTTCTGTTTGAGTAGTTGCGAGACGTCGATTTTTTGTGGCGCTTTGGCCGGCGTGTCCGGTAGGTCGTCTTCATCGGACCAGTGCTCGTCCCCGGAGAGGTCCAGCTCGTCGTCTGAGGGCAGCTTCTCGAGGATGATGCTCGGGAGGGACACGTGCTGCAGCAGGTGTCGGTGGAACTGCCCGCGCGCCTGGAAGTCCTCCTCGCAGGTGTAGCAATGGTACTCCTCTTTGGGCTTCTTGATCAGTGCCCCATTGGACTGCAGCTGCTTGAGTATCCGTGCTACGCTGTCGTTAGCCTCGTCTGTGTTGTCCCCTACAGCCTCCTCACCATCTGGAATTTAAAAAGATATTGGTTAAACCTAGGTTGAGTGTTGAGTGGTTAGAAAATAATATGAAAACATGCCACTCTAAACAAGAAAACCATCACATCAAAACCACACCACAAGGACAAAGGCATCTAATAAAATTCTGACTACAAGTGGTAAGAGTTTAGCATTTAAAATGTGGTTTGTAAAATCAAAATCAAATAGGTGTGTGTCAATGTCCCCGAAACAATATAAACAAATGAAAAACAAACCTGACTCGTCATTGGTTGGTGAGGGAGGCAAATCATTCTCTATTTTAGTTGCCATATTTAACCTGTGAACAATATAAAAGAGGCTTTTATTTGATTTGATTCCATTTGGGATACCTACATTATACCCTCAGACCAAATAGAGATTATACCATGTATAAATTAGCAGAAGGTGGGTGGCATAAGCTAACATATTGTTGGATCTTCTTCTTACCTACATATAGTGTGGTTTTTTATCAATGAACATTCTGTTGGCAGGTCAATGTACAGTCAGCAAAAGGTACAAAAATATGTGTACGTACCATGATACCACCCAATCACAATCCTAAGACTTATGGGTGGAAAAATTATATGAATCAAATAATAAATATTTTTTCTATAAGTATATATGCAATCTCTACAACTAGTGCAAAACAAGTACAAATTGTTCATGTCACATATCATCCATGTAGCTTTTGCTGACTGTAAGTACCAGAAATACAGAGGAAATTTCATTAAGTGAACAGAAATAAAATAGCCTCTGATAGGTACATTAAGGTTTAGTAGTTTTCCAACATTAGTGTTCTGTGGTCTTCAACATAGGTAGGATGAGTATGGTATATGTAGCTGTTGTTTTAGCAATTTCATTGATTCCCAATGACAACATTACTCTGACTATTGAAAAAGTAAGTTTATTCATTTTTATTAAAGTATTTATTTTATTTAATCTATCCTTCACACTATATGTTCAATATGGGTTATTTAGGTGGGCTCTGTTACTTGGCACAGTACTTATAAGTACAAAAGTAAAATAGTGTGTACAATCAGGTGGACTCAATGCTAAAAGCATTTTCTACCTGTCAACCTGCAGGAGGCACAGGGGGCAGAATGTATGAGTGTATTGGAAGGATGTAGGAGTTAGGGCGCATTGACACAGGCATGCTCACAATATTAATAAATGATAGGAAAAAGAAGACTACAAATCTCATAATATGCATGCACAGGTACTAAACTTATAACATAACACCTCACCTAGGTGTCATGTGCCGTACACCCTGTATAAATAGTTAAGTAAGTACTTAATTGTGCTTAATAAATTACCTACTTACATGGCAGTAGGTAAATCTGCCTATAAAATACCTATCCCTTAAAATTTTCATTAAAAGCAGGCTTTACTACAATACAAACAATAACAACATGCGATCCGGCGATTTTCTAAAACAAAACAACAACAGTAAAGTCTGAAAGTATACTCACTCTCATTGTTTTTCTTGCTGGTTATGTTCAATTAGATGATTTTAGATTGGATAATTCTATATTATGGAGCATCCAGCTAGTGGTAAATGTTTTTCCATACAAATCTTTTGAAAATGCTACAAATCTTTCGGATTTCGGAACCTTCAAAAGTTGACACCGCTTTTCCGGCTTTTCCAACGAGATGTACCACCAATCAAAATAGAGCTTACAAAACAAAACACATTCAAAACAATTTGCATTAATTTTTCAACAACACTGCAAGAATAATGTTTTTCCGCGAATTTCTTGTCTTCAAAATATTAAAAAACAAAATGGCTGCCTCAGAGCCACTTATTGAAATACACAAACTTCTGAATTTCTAAACGATTACGACTTTACATTGAGAATCAGAATGTTACATTTATGATCAAATTGTAAAATTTATAAGTACTGCAATAGTACAACCAAACACTTTTATGTTAATTATGCATCCGAGCGGAAACAGCGAGCATATTTCGCTCGCTCAGTCGGAATCGAATCAACACCGAAAAATTTCAATTCACTGTATGACGGTGATATTATGACAAACCGGTCCGTAGATACAGCACATTCCGTGCCGGCTACGGGTGGTATGGCCATGGCCAACCAATAGCTACGCTAGCGAAGCGTTGCATTCCTTCCGATGCCAACGATACTAGTGCCATCCCGTTCTTGATTGGGTATTTGCAATACGATTGTCTCTTTCTACATCGCTCTCTAGAGTGCCGATTCCGATTACGCCAGTTGAGAGCATAGCCGTATGGTTGAGAGAGAGAGCAGAAGTTGAGTGTTCGTGCTATGTTTATTGTCGGCTCGTGTATTTGTATTTATGACCTCGCTTTGTTTGACCCGCTCGAACATTTTAAGTAATAATAATACTGTCTTGTCTGAGCGATTTAGACCGATGAATGCCGCTCGCTCTGTAATTAATTTATCCAATTTATGACGTAATTATAGCTTGATAGGTAGATGATATAGATAACGATGTCTGTAAGTAACTATGTTTGCATATTGCGTCTAATAATAACTAAGTATAAGTATTCCATTATTAGGTTTTCGCAGTTTGGCTGGTAAAATAATAAACGTTGCTTAGTGTGGCGGGTAGGATAGGTAATAATAATATACCTTACTTAGGTACTTGCTATATTGATTATTATTCCATATAAAATGATGAAAATGCACAATAAACCCCTATTAAATTTCCGTTTTAAAATCTACGATTTTAAGTAAGCATATTCGCAAATGGCATTCAAATTACAAATGACGATTAAGATGCCAATCTAAATTTGGGAATTAAGATGCCAATCTAAATTAATATGCTTATTAGAATTTAGCTTGGCATCTTAATTCCTAAGTTTATCTTGCCGTCTTTATTCCCAATTTTAGATTGGCATCTTAATTCCCAAATTTAGATTGGCATCTTAATTCCCAAATTTAGATTGGCACCTTAACTCCCAAATTTAGATTGGCATCTTAATTCCCGAGTTTAGATTGGCATTTTAGGTCCCGTGTTTAGATTGACATCTTAAACGCGATTTTTTTTACTTTAAGTTAAAAAAAAATGATTTAAGTTAAAAAAATTATTAGAGGCACAACATGGAAGTAGGTACTAGTTAGTTAAGTCCTTAAAGTACGTAGGTTGGTAAGTTGGTATACTTACCTTATTCATACACAACAATAGAATTTTATTATTTGGCCTATAACGTGATACCATCAGTAGTTATGCTCATAGGTACTTAATCTTTACTCATTTATCGTAGCAAGCTAGGTAGGTACTTCACCTACTTAAAGGTAATGGTATACCGGTATACTATACCGACTCTACTTAGGTAATATTGTATAGGTAGATCTTATCGACATCGACATGACTTGCTCTCATTCGACCCCACACACCGCTGCGCTGCGTGCTATATTTTACCCAGAACGTGTCATCTCTTTCACACTCCTCAAATACGCGTCGCTTTTCGTCCCGCTCCTGCTCGCGACGACGCTATCGGTGTTCGTTCACTGGTATTATTATTAGCAGAACTCGCAGTTGACACTGGCGCTGTAGTGAAGTTATTATTATTCCATACTCGAATGTTCGAAATACCATGTCGAGTCGAGTGGATAATATTTTTCTGCGTCCGTCAGAAATAACGTGGATAGCTATTTTAGTCAGTACCTAAGTACTTAGTCAATTTTTCGTTGCTTATTAATGTAGTTAATAGGTAGGCTCATAATCATAATAGAGGTTAGGTAATAATAATATGTTATGTTACGGTTTTACACTTTTCATATTTTGGAGACGCTCCGATTCGCTTCGTAGCGCTCCAGTCTGTTTTTAACATAATATGTTACTTACAAATTGTAGTTTGAAGTGAGGGCGTCAGACAAGTCAATATTCACCAGATCAAAACCATTGTTTCATTGTTTTACTGAGACATCTCTGAATATGTATTGTGCCACAAATTTCAGTAATAAAGAAGTCTTCGTATCTATCTATACTGCCTTCTGTGACACAGTATCGAGAGAACTGCATAAACTAAGAAGAACACGTACCTTTTAGACCTAGGCGCTGGCAAGGATCTAGTTGACGAGGAATACCTACTATGCTTCAGCGATTCCGGCCAGTTGGTCGCCAGACGCAATAGGCCCATGAGCCATGACCCTAAGATACGGTCATCGCATCCTTCTTACTCTAATATTTCTTTCTTTTTGTATTTCTTTCTTTCTTTCTTTTTTTTTCTTTCTTTCTTTTTGCCTTTCTTTCTTTTTGTATTTCTTTCTTTCTTTCCTTCTTTCTTCTTTTCCTTATATTTTGTCATTCTCTTCTTTAAGTTCAAAATGAAACTAAGAGCGAGGAAAAAACGGTTTTATTCTTATTCCAAACAATAAAGGTATTAAATGCGTAAAGACCATTAGGCGAAAAAACCTTTATGCTAAATGTATACAGGGTGACTTTTTAGTCAGTAACGAAATTGTAATATAACATTCCTTGGTTAAAAATATAACTTACGTGTATTTTCTTTCAGTACCTTTCAGTACTAAAATTATAAGATATTGGCACACAAAGTTTTCTCCAGAAAACCAAGACTCATGGTCACCGTGCGCGAGTAGCGCGAGTAGCGCGTCTGGCCACGCCCACTTGCCCGCGAATCCTAACTAAGCGAAAGTAATTGTGTCTGTCTGTCTGTTACTCTTTCACGCCCAAAACTACTGAACGGATTTGAATGAAATTTGGTATACAGATGGTCTCGTCCTTGAAAAAGAACATAGGCTACTTTTTATCGCGGAATTCCCACACGAAAACTATTTAAGGCGAAGCCAAGCTCGCGGGAACAGCTAGTTTCAAATAAATTCATAAGTTGCTCAATGATTTTCCCCATACTTTCAAGGGGTTAGAGTTAGAACCGTCAAATTGCAATAAAAAATCCAAATCCAAGGGGACCTTACCGCAACACCGTAATTAGCACACACTTCCTCAATCACTGTATGATGAAGTATCAAATTGTTCGAAGTGGAGTCCCTTCTACACATCTACACAAAGTCTGGCACGTCACAACACTTTCAACTCATTGTATTTTAATTTATTTAACACCACAATGTAATTTTTCACTTCCTCGAAAGCGACAATTATCTTATTTCTGAGGTCTGCGAGATTTTGGGACTCTTCGACATACCTACTCCTACTCTTGGTTAGAATACATTTAGCACACACACACAAACACAACACAAGTCGGCCCGGGGCCGGGGTGCGCGCGCGTCGAAAGAAAAAGGGTTTTTGAGTATACAGAGACACGTGTGACGCCGCGGTGCGCAGGCGACTGACGTCAGATCGATGACGCATTACCCATTAGCGGCGGCATCCTTTGCAAAATGAAGCTCCGCCCCTTTCTCACGCTAAACGAGAGTTTATTGGTTTATGGCGGCAATAAGGTCTAATTTCGGCTTTGTTTGTTTCGTGAGAAACCTATCGCTTTTAACATTTATTGCTCAGTGACTCAGTGACCATATTTTACCAATATTTCGGGATACAAAAAAAATAAATCATGAAAAATTTACCTACTAATTTTTTCATTGAAATCGACTCTATTGTACATACCTAACTCATGGAAAAATTTTCGTTAGTGACTAAAAAGTCACCCTGTATACCTACAAACCTAAAATATGCAATTCAATACATACCTACCTATAAAGAATAGCTATAATTACAATTTAAATACGCCTAGTTATAGGTACTTACAGGTAGATAGGTACTTAACTAAGAACCTAAGTAGGTAAGTACTTCAAAATAAAATTAAACTTAGACCTACGAGGTATTCTCCGAATAAGCCTGGGTACAGCGACTCCCGCTAGGCGTTTAAGTTAGAGTCAGGTAATAATGAAAATGAAAAAAACTGATTCTTTAGTTACTACAATTACTCTTATTACAAAGGCCAACTAGGCTGGATATTTGTTTTATTATTATTCTCTTTTTAATTTTACATTGGGGTGCTGACTACTCGCGCACTGGGGCGAGGCAGGGGCCCTCCCGTGAACTCCCGTCTAAACCCGTACATACATCGTAGTTAATACAACCACTTTTTTGGTAAGTATTTATTACTTACACATAATAATTGTAGTGTTCTACAAATTAAGTACTTATGGCGTGTATTAAAATTAAAAGTGGTAATTAAGTACTTATAAGTATAAATATTATAATGATTTCTGTCCGGACGTCTCTGGACTCTGGATGGACAATAAAGTGATGCTGAACCCTCATAGGGGGTTCAGTTTTTATTTTACCCTTTGAGGTACCGCCACAATAGTCCGCTATACCGGATATAACCTAGTAACTACCTATCTACGTCATAACTACTTACCCAGTATCGTCTAACAAACCCTTTAAATGTTAAGCTGCGTACAGATCGGCTAAACGAACGCCAACGAACGGGTTTCGTTGACATTGCTCGTTGGTCGCCTTCGTTGCTGCAATTTATGTATGATAAATATCCATCATTGGGCGTTCGTTGGGCCGGTCAGTATGCAGCTTTAGCCACGGCTTTAGCAACGTGAACTAAAGCTCGAACATCCTCCCGTCTGAAGAAGACAAAATGTCGTTTCCCCACCTAACTGATACCTACTGGTTACGCACGTACCTATTATATGTATTTAGAAAAAGTCAGGAAAGATATCGTTCATAAGAGTACGCTCGATCCGACCTCACTCGGGTGACTCATACCGTTATATTATGTTGTAGTGTAGGCTCAACTCAGAGATATTCTATAAATAGGCTGACTGCTCGGTTTATGTAAACACGTGATCCGAAGCCAAAGCCGAAGCTATCCGAACGCACTCGGAAATCGGCGTCCGATAAGAGTAGACTCGGGTGCTGCTCGATTTCTCTAGTTTTCAAACAAAAATAATGGTAAGAACTAAAAAGAAATGGTGTGAACGAGACACTGTGAAGTTCGTGTTAATGTATGAAGCGGAGCCAGTGCTGTGGAACGTGAAATTAAAAGATTACAGAAACAAGATTGCTCGAAATGAAGCGATTCAACGCATAATTGATAACTTCAACATCAGTGGACTTTCGGTTCAAGATGTGAACATGAAAATCAACAATATCCGTAGTACATATTTACAGGAAAAGGCAAAAGTTAGAAGATCTACGGAGTCGGGATGTAGTGTCGATGACGTTTACACTCCATCGTTGGTGTGGTTTGATATTGCAGATAGTTTTCTATGTAATATCATTAAGAGCAGGAGAACTAATCAGTATGTGGTAAGTACCTACTTCACAAGTTTTAGTCTTAGCTATGACTTTTCGAAAATCATGTAGGTATTTATGGATATTAAGTACTTACCTAAGTACTTAAATACTTACTACTTTCTAAAACTTTTTTTTTTTACAGGTAGAGTCAAATGAAGATACACCAGCCAACTGTTCACTGGATGAACCAGATACTCCTGTTAGCCCGAAGCGGGAGATACCTTCCCCAGATATAACTGATAACCCACTAATCACTCCAGAGTGGGCAGAGAGTGCTCAAGGTCATGTTCCTACCAGCAGAAAAAGACCTAAGAAAATATGGCCTCTTCAAAACCGTGTAGCAGAATCCAGTGAAAAACTACATAAAAATATAGATCAGGTTATTAATAACAAAAGAGAAGAAGACGAGTTTGATCATTTTGGCAAGAATGTAGCCAGCCAGCTCCGACAGCTGCCAATATTAGACGCGCTGGATGTTCAATCAGATATATTGAATTTAATAAAAATGAGGAGGCAAGCTGTTCTCCGAAGGATCAAGGAAGAATACACTCCAAGTAATGTTGTTGGTAGTGATCAAAACGAAGAATATTTCACTATTGAAGTAACACCACAATCAGTTGACTAATTTCGCGCTTCAATTTAGTTGCAAGCAAATCGGATCTATCTACTCAATCCTGTCCATATACATCTACCCGAGACCTGGGTATTAAATGGAAACCGAAAAAGCCGTAATTATTCTAGTTTTACTTTTAGACATTCATCTATAAGTAATACCATTAAGTACATTGTTATCTTCTGACTTGATCTATTATGAAACTGCGAAATATATTATAAGTAGGTAAATTATTAATTTACGAACTTCATAACTAAGATCGATTGTCATGGTATAATATAGGTACTAAGTAGACACACTATACATAATTCTAAATGTTACTAACAGAATAAGACAAAAATAGAATATACCTTAAAAATAACAAAACAAAAATACAAAGCCAAAGCCAGAAACCGGCTAGAACAGTTTTGTTTTGTGTATTTGTGCGACGCGACCCGTGGGGGATTTAATCCCGACCAGTCGGGTTGGTACCTGGTACCCCACAACGTAAATAGCCGTTGCTAAGAGGGAGCGAGAAGGGGCAAGAATGTAGGGTTTACTAGAAGCAGGCTAAAGAAGGACGGACAGATAGAGTCCCGATCAATATTCAGACCACTCTCTGCCCTAAGCACTCTCCACGTTTCCCCTCTCTGGCCTGCCTGGGCAGGGCGGGAGGCAGGGTTTTATGAAAGCTTTTAGAGATAAATTTCAAGGATCGGTTTGTCGGGAGCGTAGGGTCTGGTTGTATAGGGTGGTTTGGGTATTTATGTTTACCGGCTATTCTGAAAGTAATAATAATTTTGTGTTTTCTCATTATGGTTTTGTTTGGTTAAGTTATGGTTACATAACTGTAGAAGTTTGGATGTAGATTTGTTTCATTTATATATTGTATAGTATGTAGTATAACGTATAACTATAATAGGTAGGTATGTACTACCTCCATGTTTTGCTACGATTGCGGTTAATTTTCCTTTTCTATTCTAATTTTATATTCTACGATTTCGCTCAATTTGCCTTTTCTATTGTAATTTTAAATAAACCTACATCTCATAATAGATATAAATGTAAGAATAATCCAAGTACACAGTTAGTTTTGAAATGTATGAAATGTACCTACCTCACTTCATCTTTATGAAAAAAAAAACTTTTCTAAATGTAGCTCACATTTATTTCCATCTTACAGGCTACTACAAAAATGAAAGAATACGTCCTTACTAGCTAAGCAATTGGATTCAAGTAGTTCAGATACAAGGTCTCATATTCTTCGTAAGTCTTCCCGTCGACAGTTCGTTTGCTAGAGACATGCTTCCTCAGCGGGTTTTCCGACCACAGACGTAGATTTTCTTCGCCTCGAGAAAGTAGTTTGGTAGTTTTTTCCAAACTAAGCATGTTGGTGCCGATGTTTTTCTTCATTTGGTCCGTGCGCTGCTCCTCTTCTTCCACGTATTGGGCTATGTTTAAATCTGTAAATAAATTATGTGTAAGTTTAGTTAGTTTTTTAAATTACTTAGGTATAACTTTTTTTGGTTGTAATCCATATTTTGGAGAATACAATGACTTTTGTATATAATAGGTACTTACATTAAAAAAACGAATGGAAACGAACCTACCTACTAATACCACAGAATAATAACTAGTACCAGCTAATACCCAGTTCATAGAATGTAGAAGTCTAAGTAGCAAACGCACTGGGTATTGGGATAGAGGTTCTAAAACTTTAAACGTGGCAGTTTTGGGAAATAAGTTATTTGTATTTTCAATTGGCGGCGTAATTGTGCCTTTGCTGAACCTTAAGACTAAACCACTCACCAAACAGCACCCTAGGGCTCCTATCCTCCAGCCCGCGCGCCGCCGCCGCCAGCTCATCCCTCAACCTCACAGCGTCACACAACTTCCGCAGTCCGCCAATGAGCAGGCGCGGATCCACCCATATGGGCAAGATGGGCATGCCCATCACCTAAATGCCTGGCCATATCACACCACGGGATTTCAATACATATAATAATTTCGTTATTTTATCATTTCCGTATGGGTGTTTTTTTTTATAAATAATGATGCTGATGGTGATGATTTCTGGTTATGCTAAATATTTTATTTTCACCTCGAAAGCCCTCCGGATAGTTGTTGAAGAATTCAAAAACAATAAAATTTTCTGTTATGTTTTTTGTCAGTTTCGGCTAACAGCAAAAGTCACTATTTATGTATTTAAGTACAACGAGACTAGTTTGATCTCAATAAGCCTTTTTATAATACAGTTATTATAAAAAACTTTAAGGTTTTGATCAAATTCTAAAATGTTTTAGTAAAAATTGGTAATTTGGTGTAGAAATTTTGAAAATTTTCATTTTATGACTAGACTTTTAAATAGCTGTAGGTAACATAAAACTATTCGCCCTATAAAGATAACATTAGCAACATAAATATTATTATTTATCAGAAATCTCAAGTTTTACTTGCAATTCCTACAAAACCTCAACAAATATGCATGTCATTGTGATTCAAATACAGTTCAAATATTATTTTTAATAAACTTTGATATTACAAGACGACTGACTGGCGTAGTAGACGACTGACTGGCGTAGTGGTTAGTGACCCTGACTACTGAGCCGAAGGTCCCGGGTTCGATTCCCGGCTGGGGCAGATATTTGTTTAAACACAGATATTTGTTCTCGGGTCTTGGATGTTATATATTTGATATTACAAAATTATGCCTCCATCAATATTTTTGATTATCCACTACTCCTTGGTTATGCTCTAACCGAGAATGGAGAAATTGGCACTAAGGTTCAGTATACCACTTTTAATTTATTTTTGAGCAAGTAAATAATTGTTGAAAAGTAGAAAAAAACTCAAACTTTAGAAACGTCACGCATTTTCTTAGGGCGGATGTGAAACTACTAAATAACGTCAAACCTAGCCCGCCGAAATGACGGGCGTTTATAGTGGTCGTGTCGGTTGTAAAATAGGATGGGCACAAATCTATGGAAGCTGGGACCGGCACCAATAGAGATGAGTGATAAGGTGACGTCGTTGAAAAGGTTTTTTTTGCAGAATATGAATAACAGAAGCGCTAGTCCTGATTTACCGTCCAATTAGAATAATCGTACCTTGAAAGTTTTTATAAGTTATTTCTGTAATTTTAATGTTTTTGTTATTTTTTCACATTCATTTTTAATTTTTTTAACAAATGATCATCATTCATTAGAATATTATATTTGTTACGGTTGAAGGTAATTTCTCTCTTTTTAATAGTAAGTACATGTTTACGTCATCAACAGTTAGGGCGTAATACACGTAAACACACAGAGAGATAGAGTACAATGTCGCTGAAAAATACTTGCGACGAATATATTTCAAAATGGACAACTTATACGGATTTGTCGTTATATAATTATAATATTTTTTTGCGCACTTGAAAAGAGCTATCCATCGATGTATGGCTCATCTTTATTGGACATAATTATGTCCCAAAACGCCCATCCTCTTTTTTTAACTTTATTTAAAATACCTACCTTAAATTACTTTTTTTGGCGTTGAATTTTTTTAACTATAATAAAGTGATCTAAAATTATCGAATAAGAATATAAAAAATATATGCATAATCCCTATGACATATGATAGTTTAGTCTTGTTGTATACCTACGTTGTATAGTAACTTTTGCCGTAGCACAAACTTTTGTTGGATAAAAAATAACCTGTTTTTCCAGTTTTGAAATGTAAAATTTACTGTTATTTATGTTGTGTTAATTGCTGGTGTTCCTTATTTAATAAAAAAATAAATATTTATTGATCCAGAGGGATTTTGAAAAGGGAAAATTGCGTTATGATCACTACCAACATACATAAAAATCTGTTACACCTTATACCTCAAGGCGAGGCAAAACCACCTTTTTTAGGGTCCCGTACCTCAAAAGGAAAAAAAAACCTTATAGGATCACTTTCTTGTTCGTCTGTCTGTCACCACCGTTTTTCTCAGACACAAGTAAGTAAAGATATCAAGCTGATATTATTTCGCATAAATATTACAAATTTACGGCCCACTTGCATTGTATTTTATGGGACACGCAGAGTTGGGATGATTTTTTTTCTGTTGTTTTGATGATGTAGGATATTGTTGAATAGGTCTTTCAAAAATATTACAGGTTATCTCAAACCATTTTTTGATTCAGTGATTGGTTTACGAAATATTAAGCCTTGAAGTGCAAATTTTTGTTAGACTCAAGTGAGGCTGGCTAAATAGTTAATCCAAAAAATATGAAAAATTCACGGATATAAATTATGATGAAATTAAAAAGAAAATTATCTCAGTAAGTAGACTTGTACGGACTCCTGAGTGGGCGAGTCCAACTCGCACTTGGTCAGTTTTTTTACTTGCCCACCACCTATTTTGATGTCTGGATCCGCGCCTGCCAATGAGACCCAGCGACGGACAGAGCAGGGAGCACGAAAGCTCTTCAGAGAGACACGAGGAGTGGAGCTGCGCTCTAGTAATACGCTAAGGGTGTTTTAATAGCCTGCGGATTGCGCGCCATTTCCCGCGTCCCGCGTGCAAATTCCACGCGTTACAAAAGATACTTATATGAATAGAACACTTGAGATTGTCCCGCGTGCGTGAACAAATCCGCACGCTATCAGGTAAAAACATCTTAAGAAGAAGACCAGCACACTCACCAAGCAGCACCCGGGGACTCCTAACCTAGCGGTCTTCCGACAGACACGAGGAATGCAGCCGCGCTCTAGTCTTACAGTAAACATTAACAAGACCAATACACTCACCAAACAACACTAAGCAGAAGACTAAGACACTCACCGAACGTCACCCTCGGGCCCCTATCCTCCAGCCCCCGCGCCGCGGCCGCCAGTTCATCCCTCATCCTGACAGTGTCACACAACTGCCGCAGTCCGCCAATGAGACCCAGCGACGGACAGAGCAGCAAGCACGAGAGCTCTTCGGAGAGACATGAGGAGTGGAGGCGCGCGGTGGAGGAAGCTAGGGTCTCGAATGTCCAGATCTTCTCGCCGCTGGGTAAAGGAAGGTGTGGGTGAAATTAATTGTGTTTGTACTACATAAGATAGTGATAAAAATATTTATTTGGTGTCCAACACCTAACACCAAAAAATAGCCATTGCAACACTGTATTGTATAATAAAACAAAATCTTGAAGTTAATAAATTAATTGAAGTATATGGTGTTCTGGGAGAAGCGTATTATGGCGCGGGCACACACAAGAGACGGAGACGGAGCGCGGACAGTGCGGACACGACTTGGTTCAATTTTGCATAGCAACGTATTCATTTGCGGCACGTCCTCGTCTTACGACGCTTCTGACTGTAGTTTTGTGGTATTTATTTATTTATTTCTGTTTGGAAGACTAGCGACTGAATAACAAAGCAGATAAATATTAAAGTAAAGAATAGTTAGTCATTAAAAGTTTTCACTGATAGCAACATGATAGGTAATAAATAAACTCGTCGTTAGCCTCATATAAAATAAATTACATAATACTAAAAATACATAAATTAATTAATAATAACTACTTACATGCTATAGTTTAGATTACATACCTGTCTAGAACAAGCTTCCTATTCTTCTCCAAGTTGAATTTCTTCAGGTAAAACTTCAGCTCGTCCACAAAAGTGGGTTCAGTAGGCGTGTCTGTTAACAATACAAATTATTTATACATAAATATACGTGAGTACTAATGTACAGCGAAAACCTCTTACTACTCCTTCGGGGATTACAATCGTGAGCATATTATTATGTATGTATGTAAATATACTAGATACTACAGTGTTATGTCGGCACCATTGACCGGCAGTGAAGTTCACTAATAAAATTTCACCCAGTCTGTACCTATACGTCCGGCGCATCATAGGCAGTATGCTGTAACTTACGCTAATCTGACTGCCTAATCCTTTCACCAAACTGACCTTAGTCCTATTCAGGGGTAAAAAGATTTTCAAAAGCGACAGTGAATTAGCACTACACGCAATAACTGACACAGTATACAGCTGAGAAAAAAAGCTTTAAAGTACGGAATAGTCCCTTTTAAATACTGAAGGGATGCTGGTTTAAACAGTAAGTCAAATGCTTAATTCATATATGAGTGAGATATGTATGTATTCCGTCGATGGCTAACTTGAGTTTGGTACGAAATTCGGAAATATGGACATATTTTCGTGAACCAAATAGATAGGTTGATAGCTAGCTAGCGTCGGCATAGTCAAGAATAGAGATTGATAAATCTAAATCCTAGTGGATGTATGAAGGAAATTACGCAATCTCCTAAGCAGCAGAGCCGCTCTTCGGCTTGTAACGAGCCGTTACCAAACCATCCACCGCACCTACCCACATACCGAAGCCACAAGAGCGCCCGCGAGTCGAGGTGGGGCACCACACAGGCGACTGCGGAGAAGACAAGGGTGCGGGGCGACCCGCTTATAAATAGCCGCCGGACCGCCGCCCGGCCACCATTCGTCACCTCCTGCTCCGGCGAGTGATCATTCCGTTCCTGATATTCCTCCCCGCACCTGTATCTATCTAAGTATCTATTCACGCACACTAAGCTCACAACACCGTCCTCCCTACGCTGTGGGTCGCCTACTAGCGGATCGAGGTTCCCCGGAATACACGGACGCCTGGGTCGCCTAGTTTAAAGCGGCCGTGTACCGAACTATACAATCACTGAACACACACCGGCCCTCAGCCACACGTTCTTATCAACACAAATACACTCCACAAATCCTGGAACAAATCCACACGTACCACCGGTATTCGCCTGACCTCCTGTACCCTGTATTCCTTCCCTTTATTGAGATAGGTATATCCGCGTCGGGCCCTTCAGGGCCCGATTCATATTAATATCCATAACCGTGATAAGTATTTGTGCATTTGTGCATTTGTGTAGTGAGTTAATGTTAAGTACATAAGCTGTAAGTACCCTAGATACATAAGTTAACCTGGTTGTAAATAAAGCGGGTCCAGTGCCGCCTAAATTGTGTTACACTAATTAATCGGCATTATTAATTCTCACCCCGTACACCTACCGAGGTTATTTCCCTCCAGGGGCCTCAGGATCAAGATCAGGTTAGTTAGGACCGCTTCACGGTCATTGTAGATCCCCCAGGCGACCAGGCACTCCTTCAGAGGCCGGCGTCAAGCTGAGCTAGTCTAAGACCGCTTCCCGGTACATATTAATTGAGAGTTATTAGGTAGGTACCAGCCCTAAGCACTAGGGACGTTAGTCATAAGGGTAAGTATCACATTACAATATAGCACCCAACCCCTACTCTCAGGGGAGGCCAGGCAGGTCGATTCGCCCAGGGGTCGCTCCCCGGTGATCCAGACCAGCTCCTGCTGAGCTGCTACATTACAGGCTGACTGATTCAATCTGCGGTCCCCAAGACAAGTGTTTGTCGATGAAGATTCACAGGTTCTTAACTGTAGGTACTTGCAAATATATTTGAATATTGTCAAAAAGTACTGATGGAAGATTAGCAAGGTCCACAACACAAAACCTTAACTGTGACCAAAACCTTAGTTTAATAAAAATCGTTCATAAATAAATATTAAATTATACGTGACGTTAGTCGAAAACCCGCAAAATATTTAACATACTTACAAATACGCCCCTTTGAAAAATCACTCTTTTTCATAATATAGCCCAGTTATCGAAACCTGCCATTTTTGGTATTCACCCGTTAGTGACAGTCACGTGTGATCGACGCGTATGTTAAACTATTGTACTTATATGAAAATTTAATATGTGTGAGTACTGTGAAAGTGCCAGCTTTAGTTAACTGGCCTGCTACCGTACCACCACCGGCACATAGCAAATAACAATCCATTAGCAGCGTCGCTCGCCTGTCAAACACCTATTGAGCTATCATATCATTGACAAAGGAATAAAGAGAGGACCTGGCATAAAAATCGGTACTTAAAAATATATCGTCGTCTCTTTTTAACTTATTGATGTTATCCTACGTAAAAAAGGACAACAGTAGTTTTGTCTTTGCCTAAAATTACAACATTGCGACCGGTCGCCATGTTGACTGACATCCAAACACAAGCTACTTCAGCTGTCAAATAATTTGTTTGTTTACATTTTTCAAGAAAAAAGCCGCCATTTTAATTGAAACCAAAGTTTAGGTAGGAGCATTTTTTTCGTGGATATGCCATGTCCTCTCTTTATTCCTTTGTCGATGTATCATATCCAAACAAGTTGTACGTCTGATTTGACAAGCGATTACATAATGCTCGGTGGTGGTAGCCCCACCGAACGTACCTTGCTGTTCTCCCAACGAGCCGGCTGACCCGTCCAGGTCCATACTGAGCTGGTGCCGCCGCGCGCGCTGCTGGTAGAACTGCAACGTGGACGCCAGGTCTTCCTCCGATATGTCCAGTTGGATGCCTGTTGTGGACGGGTTTAGTTAGAGCTTTGTGGGAGTTGTTATGGCGAATATAAGTTGTGCATTTATAATGCTACACTCGCGAGCTAACAATTATTGTTTAGCAATGAAAAGGTTCCAGTGAAAAAGGA
The DNA here is from genome assembly GCF_932276165.1 of Plutella xylostella. NCBI lineage: Eukaryota > Metazoa > Arthropoda > Insecta > Lepidoptera > Plutellidae > Plutella > Plutella xylostella. The sequence continues at coordinate 4,497,073 of NC_064000.1, read as the reverse complement.
ACTTACAGCTTACCCAGTAGATGGAAGTATGAATAATATTTCTCAGATATTTTTTTCAATTTATATTGATAACTTTCAGTGATGTGCCTAAGATGATTTTTTACAGAAACACCTAGTAGATCCCCGCGTAGCAATGGAATACGATATTAATTATCGCTTAGAAATCACTGTTATACCCTGAATAAGGCCCCAGTTCGAATGGCGTGCCGTAAGAGGGGAATGGGAGGGGTCTACTTGAGGTTTCAAGTGCATGATATAAGTGGCACTCGGGAATCTCAGAAAGATACTACATAGGTAGGTATCTGGCGTGAAGCATCTTATGACTAGATTCTAGATGTATATGATTTGTAGCAATACCCCGATTACAATTCATGTTGGCTTCTAAATTTTAGTCAAAAAACCCGACCTCACCCGAGATTAAATATTCCTGGCAAACCCGCTTAACTGATTGATTGATAATAACTATTTAGAAGGATACTTCTACGAGTTTAGGCTATTATCTTTCAATCTCCCTTATTACTTACTTACAGTATTCGAATATTTTCTTATCATCCTATAAATACTCGAGTTTTTTTCTTCTTTTTATTATCATTGGTACACCAATTCTATTCTATTCTATTCTATTCTACACATGTGCAAGTGGTCTACATTTTGTTTACAATCACGAGCAATGAAAAAATTCCAGTTACATATGGAACAGTTGGAACTTTTTCATTGCACGTGAGTGTATACTTCACATACCTTTATACTTGTCGCAATCATCGCCATCCCTCTGGAAGGCCCTGAACATGGCGAGGAGGCTCTCGCGCACGCACTGCGTCTTACGCTCGCTGCGCGCCATGGCTGTCACTAGCTGCTTGATGTCCTCCTTCTTGGCTAGCTGTAGACGAGACAAATGGAATAGAACTTTAAAATAAAACAGTACAAAAAGGCGGCCTTTCGATGGAAGGGACTGGGTTTAAAAAATGTTTTGTAGGTGGCCGAATAACATGGCAAAAGAGATAAGTGCAAGATCTTCTCCTTTCTTCTACCCTGGTGAAAGGATCAGCCAGTCAGATTCAGATGTCAGTCTACTACTTAGGGCAGGGCTTGTTCCATGGCTCCAACACAACGTGGAGTAAGCGGAACAATCCTGTGCTACGGGTAATTATACATGTGGACCCGCTCTAAATGACTTTATATGCACAATACTCACAATAGCCCGATCAACAGCCGCCAACTGCTTCCCGCTGGCCTGCCTCTCCTCCTTGGGTTCACTCTCGGGCGCCGCGAAGACTCCTCGTCTCTTGGTGACGTCTTCTAGAAGGTTCTTGAGCGTGGCAAGGCGGGCGCCGGCGCGCGCGCGCTCGCATTGTAGGACTAGCACCTCGCATGCTTCCGAGTTGAATAGGTTCTGCGGGAATAAGGTTTTTTTCATCACTCATGCTCTGAAAGTGTAGTTGTTATTTGTCTAAAATGAAGCATGGAAATTGCTCTTTTTATTCCTAGGAATGATGAAGTTTAAGCGAAACCGTATTATGATATTGACGGCCCCTTCATCGTATCCGACGACAGCGTAATATTAGAAGAAAATAACTAAGTATCAATTATTTTTATTTTCTTAAAGTTTTTTTTTGTTCCTATCAATTGGCCACCATTCGGTTAATTCTGGCCATTTCGGTCAACCCACGGCATTAACTCAATACTCACAGGGAACCCAGTACTCACATGGAGCCCCAGTACTCACATGGAGCCCCAGTACTCACATGGAGCCCCAGTACTCACATGGAGCCCCAGTACTCACGTGGAACCCAGTACTCACGTGGAACCCCTGCACGACGGCGGCGAGGCGCGCGCGCACGGCGGCGGCCTGCAGGCGCGAGCGCCACACTCACACTACTCACCTGGAACCCCAGTACTCACATGGAGCCCCAGTACTCACGTGGAACCCAGTACTCACGTGGAACCCCTGCACGGCGGCGGCGAGGCGCGCGCGCACGGCGGCGGCCTGCAGGCGCGAGCGCCACACTCACACTACTCACCTGGAACCCCAGTACTCACATGGAGCCCCAGTACTCACGTGGAACCCAGTACTTACGTGGAACCCCTGCACGGCGGCGGCGAGGCGCGCGCGCACGGCGGCGGCCTGCAGGCGCGAGCGCGCGCGCCGCAGCCGCAGCGACGAGTGCAGCGCCGCCGTGTGGGCTACTAGCTGCTGTGGGGTACACCTGCAACAATACCAACATTATAATGAAGCACGGTCGCAAAGCACAGCGAAAAGCGGTAACTGCCCTTTATATATTTGTCTCTGTCACGTGCGCACACAAATAGTGCCCTCACGATCGTACAGTAAACAGACCAATAGGGACGAAAACCAAGTGAAACTTTGGGAGTGTGCCTGACTTAACCTGACCAATCAACTTAATGGGGGATCAAAATGGTGACTGAACTAACCAATTTGAAGTGAATTTGAATCGGGTAGTAATTTAAGCGCCATCTGTACCTAATTAGCTTTAACATAATAAGTTTATTGTAAAGGTGTTAGATAATGTGAATATTGATAACATAATATTTCCTCAATGCTCACCCCTTCTCCCCCGCATCAGGCACGCCATCAGTGTTGGCGGCGGCGAGCGCGGCGGCGGCGGCGGCGCGGCGAGACAGCAGCAGGGACCACACCTCCGCCGCCGGGGACTCGAACAAAGAGGATAAGGCTTCGTCTAGGAAGAAGAATTAATAGGGTTGATAAAACACTTATAAAATTTTATACGGACTTACAACTAGAGCTATATAAAAGACATATTTATAAATTAAATATAACTACAAAGCCTAAACAATGCCTTATACAATAAATTAAACTTTAATTTGGATACATATTTACTATAAAAACTCTCGCTCTTCTTTTGGTGCAAAATTACCCAAGTTACATAAACAAAAGCTACAGATCTCATCCAGTGGCGCGCTTTGGGAGAGGCCTACCTCCAACAGTGGACTGCTATTATAGGATGAAGATATAAACAAAAAATATAAGACCAAAATATTTGAGCTGTAAATTTTCGAATTGTAATTAATATTTTACCACACTGATCACGGTCGCCGCCTTCACTAGCAGTAGACACGACAGAGGAGCTCGCTATAGGGTTCACGTTCGCGATGGATACAGATGCTGCACCAGCCTGCAATAAACAACAAATTAAGTTTAAATAGATTGGTTGGTCATAAGCCTCTCGAAACATAATTATGTATGAATTCACTTCAGTTAGTCCTATGAACCCTAGATGAGGCATTGCAAAATATAATATTAGGTCCTTACATATGAAATTGGCGTTTTCTATAGGAGGAACATAAAGTCGTTTTTTTTTTTAATGAAATATATTAAATTAATCAAAGTATGTACCATTGCTATGTATGCACTTTTGCCATCTCATAGGTAGTTCATTGATCCCCTTACTAAAAAACCATTCGGGCGGGAATCAATAAAATCTTTGAAGGCGGTTTGGACTGCCCCATCGGAGTTGAACTTTTTCCTTGCAAGTAGTTATCCAAATTGCGAAAAAAATGGTAATCTGTTGGAGCAAGGTCCGGAGAGTACGGTGGATGTCTAAGACATTCTAATTGAAGCTCCTCTAATTTGGTAGCCGTCTGTTGTGCAGTGCGTGGTCTAGCGTTGTCCTGAAGCAGCAGTGGCCTAGAGCGATTGACCAGCCTCGGTTGTTTAGCAGCTAGCTTTTCCATCATGGTTTGCAGTTGCTGACATTAGATATCTGCCGTAATCGTCTGGCCAGATTTAAGAAAGCTGTAGTGAACGACACCGGCACTAGTCCACCAAACACTTACAAGCAACTTTTTTTTAGTCAATTTTCGCTTAGGCCAGTATTTGGCTGGTTCGCCAGGGTTCAGCCATTGCGATGAGCGCTTCCAATTATCGTAGAGGATCCACTTTTCATCACAGGTAATGATTCGATTTAAAATTCCTTCATTATTGTGCCGGTTGAGTAAAGTAACGCAGCAGTCGACGCGCGTTTGTCGGTTTGCTTAACTCAATTCATGAGGTACCCACCTTTCAAGCTTTTTCACCTTCCCAATTTGCTTCAAGTGGATTAGAATAGTTTTATCACTAACACCGGAGCCTGCAGCTAACTCGGACGTGGTTTGCGATGGATCCGCTTCCACAATAGCCTTTAATTCTTCATTATCAACTTTGGTCTCCGGCCGTCCACGAGGCTTGTTCTGCAGGTCGAAATTTCCAGAACGAAAACGTTGGAACCAAAAACGCACTGTGTTTTCTTTTGCGACACCGTCACCATACACATCATTAATCCTTCGAGCCGTTTCTGCAGCATTGGTGCCACGGTGGAACTCATACTCGTAAATAACGCGATATTTCAAGTTTTCCATTTTGTAAACAGTGACACAAAGAAAAAAACAAAAGAAGAAAAAACAAATGAATTAGGGGGTTTGAAACACAAATGCATGAGTAAATAGCTGTATGAATTTGAATTTGGAATTCCTAACCATAAAGGTAATATTTGAGATCAAAGTGGCCAGTACGACAAAACGCCAATTTCATATGTAAGGACCTAATATGTAAATTAAGTTGTGGGCATATTGCCAATTTCCAACCTCAGGAGGATTAGCAAAATTTTTGGATTCTCACCTTAGGAGACACATGCTGTTTCGAAAGAAGAGACAAACATCGGTCCAGTTTCATCTGAAACATAAAATTTACATTTTAATAAATAAAAGTTTGTAAAAACAAGGTATCTTACAAACACAGTTTCGCTCATCATCACCATTATCATGATCCATCTCGTCCCCACTGCTCAGGTCTCCTTTCAATGAATGAATGGTTCGCTCAAGATACAGCAGATTCATCCATTTCCCTGCACCTACCTCGACATCCCCCTCCCCCGCGCAGGGCGCGAGCCGCTCCCCCGCCTCCCGCCACCGCTGCGCGTCCTCCCTGCCGGCGCCCAGCTCGCGAGCCGCCAGCTGGAGCAGCCACGCGCGCCGCCGCGCCGCCGCCAGCCCGCGCTGTGCTAGCGAGCGTTGTGACACTGTGGAGGAGGAAGAGTATAAGAGAATGAAGCTTACATGTAGGCTGTTATATGTGCTAGCGCTAAAAGAAACCATAAATAAAACTATACTAAATATTGGTCATGCTAAGAGGCTTATTTCAAAAACACCAGAAACAGCTGTAGCAAATGTAACAGACTAGTAGGCTTGGAAACTTTAAGGGCTAAGGTAACTTTATAGAGGTACTGCGATTCATAATAGTTGAGTGAAGAGCATGAAGGGAGCCCTGAGTGAACTGTGTCAGGGACTGACTATAATCTGAATGGCCAATCCTATAATACATGGTGACTATTGGTGACAAACGCCAGTCTAGTTATTAGTCTTCAACATGCTATGAAGACCTAGGTCATGTGATCAAGTAAAACTAAAAACTAAAATCAAGCCTTTTCAGATGCCATTGAATATGTTAACTTACATTTGGTGGAGACCTTGTCCATAACTTGGTTCAGTTTCTTGTTGGCTTCCTGTACTCGAGCCTCAGCTTTGGCTACTTTTTCCTTCACTTCCTTGTGTTTCCTCCACGCCTGGATCTCAGCAGGGACTATGATGCTGGTGTCATGCTGAAAAGACAGAAACAGTGGTTATTTTAGACATATTTACATAGACTGCCAGCTATAAAAAGCTTATGCCTATATGTTTTACTGATTTATGTACAACACCTCTCCATTAAGTTGATGATTAGAGGTTGAAGGTTGATGATCTTGATTGAAACCTCTGTAATGTCACCTTCTTCACCCCCACCAGCTAAGTGAGCTGGTCTAATAGCCTAGATGTTGGTCCAACAACCATTTACAAGACAATAAAAACCAGGCTGACTTACACTATTAGCCCTCTGGTACCTCCGGACGTCGTCGCTGAACACCTGCAGCCTCTTCTGTCGGATGGAGCCCCGCGCCTCCACCCGCTCCATCATGCTCCGCCACACCATGTAGTACTGGCCGCGACACATTCTGGAAGCAATAGCTTGGTAAAAAAATATTTGAACAGGAAATATCTGAATATCTTTTATTGTACAAAATTGTGTACAAAAGTAAAATATAAGTGTAAAAAATGTGTACTTAATGCTGAAGGCATTTTCTACTAGTTAGCATACAGGAACTACATGATAATAGCCAGTATTGAGGGGTAAACATTAGCTTCACTTACTGGACAACTTTGTCCATTTGTGGTATCTTCTCAGCGGGACATCCCATCGATAGCAGCCACTCGGCGAACTTCTCTGGCACTTCATTACTACTTATTTTATTCTCGCTCATGTTAGTATATTAGTTTACTGATTATGATCAGAATGTATTTACGTTATAAATACAAACTTTTCAAAAAAACGTTTGTTTTGTTTACAAAGTGACAGTGACAGTTCCACTGTTCCGGAAAAGGAAGCTATTGACCATAGAGCAATGGACCCCTATTCACAGTCCAACGTGTCGGCTGTAATTACAACTATATCCGCAAATATAGCCAAAAAATACGAATAGCCAAGTGGGGTGGGGGTAGCCAAGCATAGGAGACGAGTCCAACCAAAGAACTAGGAGGAGTCAGGGAAGACGAAAAAACCCAGCGGCTTGATCAAAACTAGCCTGTGCGGTATGATCATCATGGGATACCACGACAAGATGGGTAGTGAACAGATTATTCGTGTTCGGTACTTAGAATAAACATTCAAGATTAGTTTTTTTTATTTTACTATAGCTGTTCCCGCGCGCTTCGCTTCGCCCTAAAAAGTTTTCCCGTGAGAATTCCGGGATAAAAAGTAGCCTATGTTCTTTCCCAGGGTCTAGACCGTGTGTATACCAAATTTCATTCAAATCCGTTCAGTAGTTTTGGCGTGAAAGAGTAACAGACAGACAGACAGACAGACACAGTTACTTTCGCATTTATAATATTAGTAAGGATTGTTGGAATGTGGATTCATTTGTTGCTTGCAACGTTGAATAAAATATAATGATGGTTTATTGTTTTGATTTTGATGACATTTGACAGTTCTCCAAAATCCACATTCCACTCCACATATTTTGTTTTCACGATAATATTGCTATTGCTATTGCTATTGGCGCAAAATGCTCGGCAATCTTAAAGACTTCATCTCAGTGGTGCAAGACGGGCTCAGTACAAACACGAATCTGAGGCAAACCCTTCAAGAAGTGCAAAAAGTTAAGAACATTTTCAAAGAAAAACATAAACCATCAAGTGAATGCTTAGTAAACTATGGAGCTGGTGGTGAGTTGCTTGAGAAATACCAGGAAAGCTGGTCAGAATTGCATCAGCACGCCGACGAGAACGCTAAAGCTGCGGAGGAAGTGGACAAAGTGATTCTAGAGTTGCATGAAACTGCGAAAAAGCGCTTGCAGAATGCCAACGAGATGGCTCAGAACCTGGCGAACCTGCCGAACCTCACCTCCGCCGTGGCGCAGTGCATGAACAGCTTGAAGAATGTTCAGGCGCTTATCAAGAGTGTTGAAGACGACTTGGTAGAATTTGAGGACATAATTGAAAGAAGTAACATGGAGAAGTGGAAATTAGACCACCACTATCACCTCAGTTTATACAAGACTAAGAAGTTGGGTTAGTATTACTAACTTTCATATGTGCTGTAGTTTAAAATTAAATATGAAAGTTCAAATATAATTCATTTCACCCAATTTCATCATTGCCTAGCTATCAATCAACCCTAGGTATGGTAAAGTATATTTATTAATAATAACTTTTAACTTCCAAATCCAAAAATTCCTGTGTAGTTACTTCCCAAACACTTCTGTGTAAACAAGGAAGCAAACACACCATACCAACTAGCTCAAGTTAACAAAATGCAAATCAAATATTTCCACAGCTGCTCTCGAAGAGACGCGTCACAAACTGGCCAAAGAGAACACGGACAAGAGCAGCGAGCGCGAGAGACGGCAGCTGGCGGAGCTGCAGTACCGGCAGGAGGCCAGCGGCATGCAGTTCCAGGTCGACGTGCAGCAGTACCTGGCCACTGGCTCTTTGCCTCCTGGTGAGCATGTTTTATTTGAGTATTGGATAATGTTTTCTCCTTTTGCCATTTCTTCCCTCCTTAATGACAGGGCCTTTGTGAAATGGTGGTAGTTTATGACTTTTGACAAGTAATTCTAATATTCTACTTCGAAAAAATAAACGATTTCATTTCATGGGTTTTCTTGATATTGCCTGAAATAAATGATTATTATTATTATAAACATTGGCTATTCTCAGTTTTGTTTTTCTTCCTACAGAGTTTTGTAGTTTGCCATTGTAGGGGCCGATGCGAGGTACCCGTCGACTCCAATCAGTAAAGTCAGTGAGGAGTTTAGTTCACAAAATATATTAAATAAGTATTACAGAAAGATGGACTGTAATGGTTCAGTTGTAAGTGACGACTGATCTAACTATGTAAGATCTAGGTTAAGTAAACTGCTGCGTAAGACAACATAACTCTAGGTATGTGAAAAGGCTGTAGCCTGTACAGCCATGATTATGGAAATTAAATGTACAAAGTTAATATTATTTGATTAATTGGTATGACTGTAAGCAGTGGCGGTGGTGGTAACCGTGTGGTAACCCATATCAGTTATGAAATGATGACCCAATGAGTAGGTATAATTATTTTTTTTACATCCTAACTAATATTATAAATGCGAAAGTCACTGTCTGACTCTCCTACTATAGAATAGATTTAACATATTAGGTTTTTTATTTATTTCAGACAACTGAAAAACTTTAATACCGCGATGTAGGATCTTCATATTAATTCGCCTCGGTTCCATACAAGCTCTCTGTATTGCGCTTTTAGTGCCATCTGTTGGTTATATCCGGAACTGTCTGTCTGTCTGTCTGTTACTCTTTCACGCCAAAACTACTGAACGGATTTGAATGAAATTTGGTATACATATGGTCTAGACCCTGAGAAAGAACATAGGCTCCTTTTTATTGCGAAACGGAGGTTGTAAGGGGTTAAAAGGGGGGGTTAAAAGTTGTATGCGAATACTTAATTTTAAAAGATACAAATACTACGGCTGACTGGCGTAGTGGTTAGTGACCCTGACTGCTATGCCGAAGGTCCCGGGTTCGATTCCCGGCCGGGGTAGATCTTTTTTTAAATAAACTTTATATTTAAGCACTTGATGAGCAATAATTAAACATTTTGTTATAGCGTTTTTGAAACTTCGATCTGTGAGTGGATGAAATAGGTGTTCATATTTTGTATGAAGTTCGTCATTTTTGAAGATAAAAACATTATATTTTGTATTTAGGCACTACATAATCACAAAAAAATAATAATTAGCATATAAAAAAAAACCAGTGTGGGGGTGTAATATAGGGGTTGAAAGTTTTATGGGTGTTGAGTTTTAGAAGTTTAATTTATATAGTAGCTATGTCCGCTCCTAGATGGCGTTGTCGGATCGGATATAGATCGCTGTATGGTTTGATTTTAGCTAATGTACTTATAGTTTGTATGTATTTGCAGTAAGTTTTTAAGGTCCTCAAAAACAACCCAATAAACGACTGTACTTTTCAATACGTTTAATTCATTGTCATTTGGTTCTTATGCGTCATTTTTGAAGATAAAACCATGAAACTTATTACGTAGGTGTTTTAGGAAAATATGCAGAGATTTTCTATACGGAATTCCCATGACTGACACGCACAGGCTAAACGTAGCGTAGGCACTTGAAATTAGGAAGGGACGTAGCTTAGGTACCGTATTTTCCCACAAAAACCGGAGTTAGCGGTTGAAATTCCGCATTAACTTAGGCTATTTATCAGCATGCGGATTTAATCACGCACGCGGGATTTCCCCGCACGCGTTCATACAAGTATTCATTGTGACGCGTGGAATATGCACACGAGATGCGGGAAAATGGCGTGCTATCCCACGTGCGTGATGAAATCTGCATGCTGTTAAAACAGCCGTAAAGCTTAGTTACAATAGGATATTGCAAGATACCTAGATGTTTTCAATCTAACATGTCTGCACACCTTAGTAAAGTTATGGTTTTGTTTTGAAAAATGGGAGTTAAAGTGAAAAAAAAAATAAGTAGTATGAAAAAAACCAAAACTGCATAAGTTAGATGCTTGAAATTAAACATTTATAAATTACTATTCTGCCATTGCTATACAAGTCTTTGCTCAATGAAGTCATGAAAATCTTTTTTAGTCAAGTATCTTCGTACTTATTTGTCAACTTTCATCTAATTTAATACCACCATGGCATGTTATTGGGTAGGTAGTTCGGGAGTAGTCCACGGCAAAATAATTTTAAGGCGAAGCGAAGCTCGCGGGCAACAGCTAGTAGTTTATAAAGTTTCATTGATAAAAGGTTTATGTACTCCTTTATGGATTGTTAAACTTTAGAAACCTTACAAAATGTCCTAACTGTAACCTATCATAAGAATGTGCTAGGCTACTATTTTATATTCTGGAAAAGGAGTAATTTTCCATATTAATATTGAACCACTATTGACCAAATTTAAAGAAACTTGTATCTTTTTCCAGGTCCGACATTGCCACCAAAGTTATCCTTAGAACAAGTGCAGCTGGATGATGACCCGTCAGACCTAGAGAAGTTCCTCGACAGCTGAAGACAACTGGAACAGTGTTTATGTGAACACAGGACTCTGGCCTATCATTCCAGTACAAGTGGTATAGTTCTATAGTATTAGTGCAATATGTCCAAGATTTTATTAGTAAGTATATATTAGATATATTAGATAGGTGTAAATTATATTTACATTTTATATTCTTGAAAAAGTTAATATATTGATAATTCAAAGGAAACAATTTTTTTTTTTTACTATTTCGTTAGTCAAGGTAATAAGTTTGATGATAGTTTTAAATAAGATGACAACTACTGAAAATGCATATAAAATTTATTCATATCTTTTGAATACCTAGAGAATTTTCTGAACTGAAATTCTTGCTTAATTAAATATCAATTAAAGTTCAAAAATAAAAAAGGAATACATAAAATATATACAAACGCATTATGACTAGTAAAATAAGCACAACAATAGAATTGCTTCATGGGATCACAGTTTTAACACACAGTCAGTGGGACCTCACAAATTCACAACACTCTCTGTATATTGATATCAAAAAAGTTCACCTCACCACTAAATTTACCACCAAACTTATCCCAAACGAGCACAGCAAAGTTCAGCAGGCAGTAGAGATAAAAATACTTTTTATGTTTTTCTCATGATTGGATGTAGATCGCCTCCCCCATGGGCCGAAAGCTTGGCTTTGCCGCCCGGGCTCTGCTTGCTCCTTGCCACTGCGTCTTTTACCTTCACTTCCTCATCAGACGAACAGTCGGACACGCACATATTCAGGTGTCTCTTCTTGGGAGGCAGCGACCAGCGCCCCTTGTGGTTCCCTCGTGGCTTCCCCTCCTGGTTGGTGTCGGACGCGACCCGCTGTGGCTCGCTCTTGACGCTCCGCAAGTTCTTCGGCCTACGACCCTCCTTTTTTTCCCCCCTCTGGGGGGTGTGCAAGTTTTTTAGATTCTTTACACTGGTCGCCTTCTCTTTGGCAGGGCGGTCGGGAAAATTCTGAGAGTAGACTGTGACGCTGTCGCGTTTTTCTTTGTGAAATTTTGCCGGCGACTGCTTGGTGCTGCTGGGGGTGGGGGGTTCCGCTTCAGGGACGGTAGGGGGCGGTGTGGTCGTCTTCTTCTCCCCGGAGTTTCCGCTGCTGCAACTCGTGTTGCTATTGCTCGTGCTGTACTGCTCCACGGCTTCTTTCTCCAGTTCTCTAAACTTCGTGTCTATGCTCTCGTCAGACGCTTTATACTGCTCTAGCGCTTCCTTCTCCAACTCCTCAAACTTGTGGTCCACGGCCGGTCGTATCCTGGCGGCTGGGAGGACTATTTTCGGGTTAAGTTTCAACAGTCCTGGAGCCAACTTTTGGGATAGCCTGACCTGTGCCAAGTTTAAAGGAGCCGGTGCGCTCATGCTGAGAACTGTGCTGTAGAGTCTCTTCTTCCGTCCGGGTTCGCTCGCGGTGCTGGTCGGGGTTTGGGGATCAGCGGGGATCGGGGTTTCTGGAGGGGTTTTGGGACTTTCAGCTTCCTCTTTCGCTTCTTTCTCTGGCTGCACTTCAGCCTCTGCCTTCGGTTCCTGTGGCTCTACCGTGGCTTCTTCTTTGGTTGGTTCTTGTGGTGGTGCTTCCTCCGGAGTGCTGCTGGCAGGTTGTTCCTCCGTCTTGGTGTTGCTGTCTGCGGGCGGCGCCAGCTTGAACCGGCTCTCGAGGCGCGGGGAGGGGTGGTCGCGCGGCCACCACACGCCGTAGCGCTTGTCCGGGCATCTGAGTCAAGAAAACATACATAAGCGTGTAACATATGATGTAGGTACAAAAATACACACAGGAACATAGAAACATGCAAATGTAGTGTGGGCCTGCCAGCCGGCTTTACTGACAGGTGTAAAGAATGTTGTCGCCTTAGAATATGCCTATGCCCAACAGTGCATGATTGCTGACTGATAATGATAATTGATTCGCCACACTTGATGCTGTCTGCGGTTTATACATAGTTACACCGCAGACTAAACTGAGAATACTTCATCGGAGCATATTTATATTATTAGGTAAGCACGGTCTATAGTTGGACCGCAGACTGCAACCAGAATAGGTACTTCATCAAAAGTGCGCCATACCAAGGCGCATACTAAAGCTCTATTAGTCACCTGTGGGGCCGTTGCGCAGTGGGCGCGTACCGCGTGACATTGGTCCCGCGGTAGGGCTGACTCCGCGTCGCGCGTTGACCGCTGGCGGGGGGCCGCGTGGCAATATCAGACGCTTAGGTATACACGGCAGTGTACTATTGTTAGCAGATAAAGATAAGGGACACGCGAAACTTATTGCAGTCTGCAGCCTAGCACCTCAGACTGCAACCATAATACTTCATCAAAAGTCCACTATACCAAGGCGCATACTAAAGCTCTATCCACAATAGTCACCTGTGCGGCCGTTGCGCAGTGGGCGCGTACCGCGTGACATTGGTCCCTCGGTAGGGCTGACTCCGCGCCGCGCGCTGTGAGCCGGCGGGGGGCCGCGCGCGCGCACCCTCGCGTGTCGGCGGGCGTAGCGGCTCGAACTGGAACTGATGGGTGATAGGGTTAGAGGAGGTGGTGTATGTGATGCAGATAGTAGGTTATAGTAAGTTTATGGTAAGTAATTTAAAAGCGCTGAAGAATATTAAGTGTTGAATACAAATGTTCTGGAGAGGAAAGTGCGACTACGGTAACGTAGTGTATGAGTTGTATGACGCCCTACCTAAGGCTGAGAACTTGCGAAAGATCGCTATCGCTAGTACCTAATGATTGGAAGCGGAATGCTATAGATCGCATCTACTGGCACGCTTTGGGAGAGGCGTATGTACGTTCAGCAGTGGACTACTATAGGCTGAATAAAAAGAAAGAACACTACGGTAGGAGCCAACGAATAGAGATAACAACTCACCTTCCGACTAGGATCACACAGCAGCGGCGCGGGCGCGTCCAAACTATACGTCAGCGTGGTCGCAGCCACGCGGCGCGGCTGTCGCCTGCGCGCGCGCATCTTGCGCGGCGGCGGCGGCGGGCTTGGCGCGCGCTGCCACAGCCCCCGTACCGACCGCACGCGCGCCGCCAGGGCCGCCTCCTCCGCCGAGCGAGCAGGGCCTCGGGGAACGCTAGCTGCCGATTGGTGCCCGTTATTTTTGATATGCTGATTGGTAGGCGTAAGTATAAGTACTGAAATGTGATAGGGAAGTACTAGTGGGAATAGCACAATTCATCACTCAGTCAGCCAGTAGAGTATGGTTTTCGACTATGTCTTATCTGGTGATAACAGACATCGACGCTTTCAGTAGATACTGTTGTAAGTTTCTAGTAAATCGATTCGGTAATAATTAAAGTTTGCCAAAGCAGATCAGCGGAGAAAGACTCTTACACTCAACTGCTCTGCCACTGCTGTATGGAATCATATAGATTATGCTGATTTAAATAGCCTGCCACTCCAGCATTGGCAGTATCTTGATCTAATATAGGCTTATTTTCATAATTATACCGTGTGAATCTGTCTAACTGTTAAATACATATCCATTCCAACTACCTATGTAGGTATGAAAGAAAACTAGTATAAAATAACGTAACAATAAACGCACAAGTCGTCGTCAGCTAGCGCGCGGAACTGGCGGCGGCGGCGCGGCGTGCGGTCCGGCGCGTCGTCCAGCAGCTTCCGGAACCAGTAGTCCACCTGATGAGGAAGAAGTGGCTGATGATGTGATGATCCTCAGAATACGGATTCAAAATTACACAGTTTTTTTGTGATGTGATTTTAGGTAGGCCTTGGGAGAGCAGTGTACGACTGTTGGCTGATGATCTGATGATGATAGCATAAACACTCAAGTCTTAACTATAGGAGTACAGTTAAGCTGTAAGAGCACAGATGAGGTTTTCGTGTGATAAATGAATGCTATGTGTATTTTGTAATACCTACACATACCTCGGGTAACATCCAACATTCTGTAAGATCAGAATTTTCGCATCCTTGTCCATTATGTCCTCTTGGATAGTTTATATCATTTTCATTGATGTAGCATTTTTCTCTGAAAGGAATATACTGTTAATCTGTCATCTTGGCTGTAATAAATTAAATCTTTGTCTAACTTCCATGGCAAGTTTAAAAAACCCGCCCAATATTCTTTTGTAGTATTGCCATATTTAAAAATTATGCAGTTTAGGGAAAAGAGTTTATATGTAAAAAGGTTACATTAAAATAAACTTGTACAAAATTAACGTATTGTATTAATTTAAATTTCCACCTAACATCGTCGTAGTAAAAATTCCCATAAAACTGCGCCAATCTAGACTCCGGTATAACTTCTTTTACACTCCTTCTGCCAATAGTACTTCCGTTTTCTTGAATTTGATGAGAATTCTGTGTTTTTTCTGAAAGACAAACGAGAAAATCTATTCAGGTCCAAATTAATATACTAAAAAACTACTTCCCAATACCTTAAATATATTACTTATAGCATCGAATAGCTATGTTGAGGAGAGTGTTCTGGATGTGGTTCAGTAGATTGATTTTCTAAAAAGTTATATATTATGATACCGAATATTAAAATAGTTATCTTCAATGTAATATTGGATATAGGTTTACCTGTATGTTCGCATCTATTATTTGGTGATGAAGATAGACATTCAGTGGCAGACTCTTGCAAGACTTGGGAAACGCGGCAATGTTGTGCCCAAAGGCGCTTAAACAAAGTACACGATAGTTATTACCGTTAGGTTCAAAATACCCGTACCTAAATACCTACAGGATAAACCGTTTATTAATGTAGGCTTTTATTTGGTACCTGATTAGCAATTAGGAATTCATCAGGAGGTTCTCTAGCCCATGTGAGATCCGCACATAGGGCGATGTGTGCCCACGCAGACGAATAACGATCCACTTCGAAGTTCATTCAATGTGACACCACATGCGTATAATTAACTAGGTATCTTTACAGTAAGAAATTAATTAAAATATACTAGTCGCTAAATTGAAAGAGAAAAAGGAATGGTAAAACTGTGTCAACAATACAAATGAAGGCAATTTGAAAGACATTGTGAAATCTACAATAACAAATTTTTGCTCTTTTTTGATAGATTCATGGTGATTTTTTTTCTCATCTTTCAAATTACTTTTCGAATTTCGTAAATAAACTAAAACATGTCATCACGATGGTTTCAAAGAAAGGTTCTTTGACAGCGGAAGGTGTTTTGAAGTAGAAACTCTTTTGAGAATAATCTAACCACCCCAAATCACCCTTATACTTCGCGTGTCGGTGTGTTTTTTGCAGATGCTGCTATTGCAGTTATCATGAGATATATTACAAAATCTCCTCAAAATAAACAAATAATAGATCTCATGAGAGTGACTTTTATATACATTATTATTCTGAGTACAAAACTTGTGAAAAGTGGAAACGCCCATTATTTTGTGGCGGAACTGGCTTTCATATGGTATCCCCCAGTGTTGCGATTGATACGGCAATTGCCGTAATATACGGCATTCCAGGATGTTTTTTCAGATTTTACGGCATACGGCAGGCTTTTCATTGCCGTATCAAATAATACGGCAATTCAGCTTTGATGGATACTTAATGGATAATTATGAAAAATACTATTTTTAATCAGTTATTTGATTATGAAATGCAGCACGTAAAAACATAAATATACCGAACTATATTGATATCGCTTTTTTCGCTTTCGTCAACTCTTAAATAGGTAGAATATGGACTTCTACAGTGTGGTTGTTTATGGCTAGGTGAATTAAGTACCGTTTCGTCTTTCATTTTAAGAATTTCGTTTTATGATACACGTTTAACGTGAATGAAAGATATACAACATACATACTTAGATTTTTACGCTCTTTTGTATAGATTTGCTGACATGGGTAGCAAATCGAATTTTGGTTTGTGTAGCATTTACTATTGTCAGTAAATTGAACTTGGATTACTATCGTGCTTAAGTAAAATTGTACTTTAGCCATTTCTGTCCTCCTTAATGAATGATGGAGGCTTCGTAAAATGGTGGAATAGTACTATTATGACTAAAAAAAATCATTGCATTTCATTACTCGTAGAACTAAAGTATTTACGGCAATTTCATGTTTTTTTTTGATAAATACGGCAATTTCAGTTCTTAGATACGGCAGTTTAATTTTTTACGATCGCAACACTGGTATCCCCGTCAGTTTGCGCAGGTGGCGCTTGTTGAACGAATGTGTGTTGCGCATTGCGCGCCCAGTCCGAATATTGACAGTTAAAAAATATACTAAAATAAATTGTCCCACAAAATTCTTAACATACAATTAACTCTAATTTCATAATTGTAACATAACTACAAACGTTTAATCCGATAACTTGGTGTAACAAGTAATTTCGCAGTGACTTTTTAAACTTTTTCTGATTGATTTTCCCATTGTACCGAAATCATTGCGGAGAATATCTGGTTGGAGTTTTCCATTTCCATTGGTAGTATAGTTGGCGACAAGTGCGGGCTGCAGCGGTCGCCTGCAAGTTCTGGTTCGGTGGGAACGTGAACAGGTTCTCGTGTTTACAATCGGCCGTGCAGTTTGATGTTTCGCGACCAATAATTATTTTAATCGTGAGGTGAATGTGCTGGTGAGGTGATGCTGTGGCTCGCTGGAGTCTGTGCGTGACTTGTTGCTCTATAGCTGGTGAGTAGCAATTTCAATTTAACAAATAAATACCTTCTTATGGTTGGTGGGTCATCTTTACATTGTTTTCAGTTAGCCAATAATCCTTAATCTTTAGGTTCTGTTTGTTGAAATACTTTCCATGACTTTCCTGATTGGACTGTTCAGTACTTGTTGTACAGTACTTTAGTCAAATTTACTAAGATTTCATACTTTTTTCAACATTGTAAATTATTAGGCTATGTTCTGATAATACTGAACTTGCCTAACTTAAATCCAGTGTTTAATTGTACTGTACATTTTTTAAGCTATTGATACAGCCCTGTCATACCTACTACATTTAATAATCAGACACAGTCAGAGAGCCATAAAAACAAAATTCAATTACATTTAATAAATTACAAAGATATACTCATATTGTGCATGCACCAAGTCTAGTAAAAAGGTTGACAAATTAGTGTGCTTATCCTACTGAGCTACCACTCTTTACATCTTTAATAATCATCATGTTTTATCAAAGTCTTCATTGCAATGTCAGTGAGAAAGTGTCTTGGCTTAATTTTTGTCAATTGCCTAGCTAGGGTGTGCGATTAAGTAAGGTACAGTTTAATATGTTAATATGAAACATACAAATAATCACTCATACTTTGAACTACTCCCTACTAGGCATACTGCACTCATTCTTTATGTAATTGGATGTGAGTTTATGTACAGTATGTATGCATTATTGCAATCCTGCAGTAAACCCAATATCCGAGAAAACTCCTAATATGGTTGTGAACTGAATAAGTAACTAAAATGCTTGATGAAGTCATAATATAAACATAATCGGTTAATCCATTTTTGCATGTTCTAATGTATTTTTGTATTGTACTCACAAATTCTAATACAATTTTATCTTATTTCTTATTAGTTTATAATTATTGCGTACACATAACAAACTAGGTATATGATACTAATATTTCTACACTTTTGTTAGATGATTACCATTATAAAGCTGTGTAAACTTGTAGACATATTAGGCAAAACCGTAAAACCTAGGTAAAACTCAATAATAATTTACAAGAATGGCACCCAACACCCAAGTGTCAAACAAAGTAAGACCATGACCTAGATTTTTAAAACAAATAACTTTTGTATGCATCTTGTGAAATGTTTATGAAGCAGCTTCAACCCATTACACACCATTAAAAAAATATTTACTGTGATGGTACTACTTAGTGTCATTAGGGTCTACTTTACTACATTAGATTAATTGATTACTTCATTTTTTTATAATTTATCTCATTGTGAGTAAAATATTATTCTTTGCAAACTTTATCCTTATTCAGACTGCAGAATATGACAATTAACTACATACCTACATGGTATTTTTAAAGTTTTTTTTATGATTTTCATTGCCTAAATTTACAGTTTACTGAGAGGTCAAATAATAATAAAACGAAAACAATACATGTACTTACCTAAATAACGTAAAACCTTAAAACCTACATATTTAACATCTCATAAATCCAGTGACACCCCACACCCCTAATGCCGTTGTACTATCGAGGAATCGGCCGGTAGCGTACCTTAAAGCCTAATACCGCTTGAACCCTGCCCATGTGTTCACTACAAACACTCCCCCTGCACGCCGCGTTGTCATGGGATATTGTTTTTAAGATCGGGTCAGCGTATTCCCCAATGGTACATTTTAACTGCAACTTACCCTGTGCACGTGGTCACGTAAAAAGGATGCGACCTTGGCCCTGACCTGAATTTCAGGCTCAAAATTGAAACAGGCCAAAGTTGCTGCAGGTGAGACATATTTGTTGAAAATTGCATGTAGATCTTTTGCACCATCTATGGCTTTTGTCACTTTTGTGTAGCCTTATAAATCGTCAAATAATAACTAGACGTAATAAACCATTTCAAATGATGTATGATATTGATGATGATTCACGTGATGCAGCGTGCAACGTTTTAGGCTGTTTTAACAGCATGCGGATTTGATCACGCACGCGGGATTACACCGCACTCGTTCATACAAGTACAATACTTACAACCTACCTATTATTCAATGTTAAGCGTGGAATATGCACGTGAGACGCGGGAAAATGGCTTGCCATACCGTGTGACGTGTGAGTGATGAAAGCCCGCATGCTGTTAAAAACAGGCTTAGAACAACCTTTAATAGTAACTAATGCAGTTATATCGGCTGTAGCTCATCAGCCTAATCCCTCGAGCGCCGCAACCGGGGCAGTCCGGGACGCGCCGACCTTGGCCCCGTTTCAGCCCCGGAAAGGGAATGATATCCTAAACTGCCATTATAGATAAATTTTACAGATAAAAATTCGGGGAAAGTGGTTTTTTCCTGGAATAAGTGTCGATTATGTTGAAAGACTTATCCGGGTACGAAAAGAAGGGTTCTTATAGGTTTGGCGTGTATTCTTTCTGTGTGTCTGTCTCTTCCTACATACGTAGCTCCGAAAAGAAATTCAACGATTGCAGTGAGGTTTTTTGTAATTATAAGATAACTAATTAAAGTTCTAAAAGAAAAATCAGCCCTTGAAATGTTCCTAGCTCATCTGTTTCAGTGGTCTCTCCCTACAAAAAGGAACAGTTAGCTAAGTACTTTAATCATGAATCAGAGTATCAACAAGCTTTACGATGTAATGGTTTTGATGGCGTCCTAATCGTAAAATGCTACAGTTTGTTGTTAGGTACTAGGGACATGTGTGTTGGTGATATATTGTTACTTAGGTAAGCATTTTATGTTTAGTGCCTGACTACTTCCTTACCTAGAGTCGTGAATTTGTCAAATTATAGGTTTAATATATTGCTAATAAATATCTTTTCCTACAGACTATTCCAAGTGTAGACGTGTAGGTACTTATGTCATTAGTAGGTACTTATAAATACGATTAATTCTCCAAACATTTATCCTATCTTCGCTAAAACTACTCAACGGTCTAGATATAATTTTTACATCTCACAAAAAAACATAATATCATCTAAAAATATACAGGAGGGACCATCTGTAGACACTAAAACGCTCCATAAAAAACAAACACTCACTGCATTGAGGTTGATGAAACTCCATGTAAATAAATAAGGAGTACAGTCATATTGGAGGGGTCTTTTTATTGTTCCGTCTGGACTCGTTATACTATCCAGATGGTCCGGAATTTGTAGTGCCCGCTTCTAATAGTCTATTAGTTCTAACCTTTTATGCACTACCTGTATCTGTAATATGAGTAAAAAGTATATAAGTTTTAGCAAAATATCCTGAAATATAATACCCATTGATAAAACCTTTTTTTAATTCGTTATTCTATATTGGCCACTTCGTAGGTAATTTCAGACTGTTAACACTGCTGTAGATAGATATTTATAGTTAACTATGCACTGATACCTACATACCCATAACCATTATTAGGTTAAGCTAAATAGAGCTTCATTGTTTGGGGATAGATAAACAATCTTGATTGAGCTTTAAAGTTTATTTTAATAGCCAATACTAACTAACACGTACTTATTGTCTGAAACTTTGTTTGTGTACATTGGGAAACATCTAAAAGTAAAAGTATCACGTACTTTGCCTCCAGCATAATGCAGTTCTAATAATATAACCGAGTATTTATAAGAAGCTGTGCCTATTTCTTGTGGTGTTAGTAGGCTAGAAGCGTGGGACACTATTATTCCCTGACAGGTATGATATATGCATCTCACAAAGACACGACGGCTCCCTCTATACTCGTACATGTTGTAGAATATCCATCGTAGTTCGCAAGTGCTGGATAGTAACGCGCGAGCCTTCGTGATCAGTGAATAGTATAGTTTCTAACAAACGGTATTCCATTTTGTATCGGATGAGACAATGGAGGTGTCTCTCTAAACCCTGCTACGGAAACTGTTGGAAGTTTTGCAGAAATGACATCTCTTATTTACTGTAGATACAACCGAAAGAAATACAGCTACCGAACTGAAAATTCTTGTATATTGGTTATTATACATAGATTGTAAGGCTGTACAGATTTTGGAGATACATAGCTAAGAACGCTGTCGTTCAAGTCAATTGTCAGCTGCTCATCAACATCAACTGCTCATTGTCCAATAGTAAACCACGGAACAGAGTCTTACAGCTAACATGAAGAGTCCTTGCAAAACTAAATATCCACAACGCCACACCGAATTGCGTAATAACTGCCATATTGCTATCCACATCACATGGCGTCGGTACTCCACATTTATGTATGTATATTAATAATGCATTGTGATGATACCGCTCATGGTGTGTCGGTCTGTGTCCACGGATGGGCAGCGCCGCGTGAAGACGTGGCGCAACCGTCTGTCGAGCTGTTGTAGGGGTAGGGTGACCAGTATAGAGTAGTTTGTAAAAATTGACGTAAATCAGATTTTTTTTAATTTTTACGATGAATATTTTTTTTTTTGACTTTGACTTTGACTGACGAAAAACTAACGAACGAGAGCAGTCGT
This sequence comes from Plutella xylostella, assembly GCF_932276165.1. Lineage (NCBI taxonomy): Eukaryota > Metazoa > Arthropoda > Insecta > Lepidoptera > Plutellidae > Plutella > Plutella xylostella. The sequence goes on along the minus strand of NC_064000.1, from coordinate 4,475,353 downwards.
GCAATCAGCGGCACGTTTAATACAACGAGAGAGTCGTGGCTCGCGCTCCGAAACTTCGTTTTTCGTCATATAGAAGTGACCCTCCTATTCCGTACAAAATACACTCACGAACAATGAAAAAGTTCCAGTGACAATAGCACCAAGTTATGGACGTAGTAAACGGAAATGGCTAGCTTAATGACGCCGTCTGCAATATTGAAGTAAATTTAAATTTAACTTTTTCTTACAACGTAAATGAAGTTTTACGTAATTGATTGTCACCCTACACATAGTGCACGGTCCGTTGCATCCTCATCATACACACGTGAAGTATGGCCACCATGCACTTGGAACAAAGACGACAAAAACCAAGCTCTATGGTACAAATTAGTAGGAATTACTCCACAAAAACAATGGTTACTTTTTTGCCATAATTGGACCATCTAATAAGTAATCTTGGCTATCTTAATTGTACATTTAGATCAGTTTTTAAAGTAATGAGGCAGTTGCGGTCTTTTTGCACGTGAAAAAAGGAGTTTCGCAAATCTAAAATGGGTACTTACGTATGTAGATAGGTGATCTACTGATATGGAGGACATTACGATGAAACCTAGATTGAAATGATATGAAAAGGTTTGTGTAGTAGAGTTTAATAATATAGGAAGATACAGGTTGAAAAGAAATATTTAGGGAAATTTTCCAATGACCCAGTGGCTAGTAAAGTATGACCCTCAAATTCATACAAGGTTAAAATTGACTTTGGGACAATCGAGTTTTGACTCAGTCAGTTAATTTGAAACCTATTTTAAAGTCTCAAGAAGCTCTAAGAATTTTTTATTATTTGAATATGTTACATTACTCATTGACTAAACTGTTAACAATGTTACAATTAAATAGGATGCGAGCTAATACTGTAACCAGGTTATTCCCCCGATGTTTTCTACGTCTATTGGAGCAGAACACCACTACTTAGCCACTAGTCCCGATAAGCAATTATGTGCAATTATTCCATTTACCATATTTCATGGCGCAGCACGCCATATGGTAATGAAATGTATGTCGCGAATGTTAAACTGTGCAAAAGTGTTCAGACAACTATAACTCTTAATGCAGTTGTAGATTAAGGTTTACACAAATTATATGTGACAGTACAAATATACCTAAGCAGGAACTGTTATTTTTTGATGTTGGAGCGGTGACAAAGTAATCTGAAGAAATATGGCACCAACTTCAAAAAAGAACACTTCCTGCTTAGGTATATTTGTACTGTCACATATAATTTGTGTAAAGCTTAAATTATTTCTTACATTTTAGTGGTTTTTTGAAGTCGGTTTTTTAATTATTATTTTATTGTTTTTAGTTTATTTGCAATAATTTTTAATCAAAAGTAAGATGCAAATGATACCAAAAAGTCCTACTAATCAATACGCATCATTCAAGCCTAAACACGAGGTAGTTGCTATATATCGTTGAGGAGTTCCCTTGACTGCCTTCCGTTTCCATCATCAGATCAGTTCAAGGTCACCATCATATTTTTTTGTTATAAGAACTATATTTACGTTCTTAATTTCATTAGAATCGGTTAATATGTGTCCAAAATGGAAATTTATACCCTGTTTTTACCCCTTTACCCACTCTTAGGGGTGAGATAAAATTCTGAAAAAAAAATGGGACCACCTGGGAGCTCAACCCAATGCAACAAAAAAAAGAATTTTCAAAATCGGTTCATAAACGGCGGAGTAATCGGTGAACATACATAAAAAAAAACCCGACGAATTGAGAACCTCCTCCTTTTTTTGAAGTCGGTTAAAAATGACAATGGGCGTTTTGGGACCTATGTCCAATAAAGATGAGACATACATCGTTGGATAGCTCTTTTCAAGTGAGCAAAAAAATATTATGACGACAAATCCGTATATAAGTTGTCCATTTTGAAATATATTCGTCAGAAGACTCAGAAGGAAGTATTTTTCTATTGCATTGCACTCTCTCTCCTGATGACAGTTGGGCGTAATACACGTAAACACGTATTATTAAAATGGGAGAAATTACTTTCAACTGGTTTTATTGACTGAGATAATAAACAAATATAATATTATAATGAATGATGATCATTTTGTTATAAAAATTAATAATGAATGTGAAAAAATAACAAAAACATTAAAATTACAGAAATAAAATTTAAAAAACTTTTAAGGTAGGTACAATTATTCTAATTGGACAGTAGATCAGGACTGGCGCTTTAGTTATTCATATTCTGCAAAAAAATACCTTTTCAACGACGTATCACTCATTTCTATTGGAGATGCTCCCAGCTTCCATACATTGGTGCCCATCATCATTTATGAGGTATATAAAAGAGGCGTTATATGTGATGAGATGTGGGATTCTAGTGTAGTGACTGTATCTGTAACCCTGTCTGCTGCATCGTAGAGTCACGCATTATCACATAATACACCCACGAGCAATGAAAAAGCTCCACTTACAAAATGTCGACACAAAATGACCCATTTTTTTTTTGAGTTGATTAAAATATTAACGTTCTCAGTTATTATTAATATTCTGATGCATTGTTAAACGTACTTTAATGTTGCAGATGGTAGAGTAGTAGAGTGCTTCTAAAGTAAACTACACCACTTGCTTTGTGATTACACCTGTCATTGACGTTCCATAATGTCACTGAAACTTTATCATTTCTCGTGGGTGTATTTCCTATCAACCATGGTTATGTATGTATGGCACATGGGTGCGTGTTCTCCTATACGTATGTAAAATGTGTAAAAAGTAGTAAAACTGTCACATGCGCAGTTTCCTTGCGCAATAGAGGAAATGCAAGTTATACCTATGTAAGCGTGTAATTTCCTGCAATTACTTAGGTACATAGACCTTATCTAGATTATAACTTACTACCTGTACCCGTTTTTACTGCACATATTGTTAGAGCCTGGGTTCTAGGTCTCAGATTTGCTCTGTTGCATTGCATTACCATAATAGTCAAAGTTTGTGTGTGAAGCAATGCACCATTGCCTACCCAGAATGCATGTAGTCAAAGGTGTACGTCTTATTTACCTATTACTTTTCTTGTGTTTAATATGTTGCTAACTCTGGAATAAACTTTAGACTACAATTAGGCTGACTAAAAACCTTACTTACTGATGCTCATTCCCAGATATTATTCACCTTTACTTTAAATCAATCTGTACAAAACTGACCAACATAATCATACGAAGACACTATACTACGAGGGCTACACCGAAAAGATCGGGAATAGAATACTTAGGAATAAATTAGAGTGAAACCTTTTTGGTGTATCAAATGTAGTGTTTTTTCAAACATAATTCCATTTTCGAATTTTTAAAAAAGTAAAAAATAAAAGAGTATTGACCATTTGAATTTGACAAGTCGGTGTAAAAAATGGAGCTTACGCGGGAACATTTCCGTGCAACAATTTTTCACAACTTTCGTCGAGGTTTATCTCAAGAACAATGTCTCGCCGAGCTTGTTTCTATTTATAAACTTGAAGCACCAAGTAAAACGACTATATATCGTTGGTATTCTGAGTTTCGCCGTGGACGTTCCTCTCTTACCACAGTCCCTTCTACTGGTCGGCCAAAAACAGCGGTAACACAAGATAACATCGATGCTGTACGCCAGTTAATAAAAGAAGATAGACATGTGACATACGAGCAGATTCGGGCTTCTCTCAGCATTGGTATGACAGCCATTCAAACCATTTTACATGAAGAACTGGGTGTCAAGAAGTTAGTTTCGCGCTGGGTGCCCCACCGTTTGACCGAGGAACAAAAGTCGGCTCGTGTTAATTGGTGTCGATCTGCTCTGCAACGGTTCAATGGAGGCAGTTCAAATGCTGTCTACAATATCGTCTCTGGTGATGAATCGTGGATTTATTCATATGAGCCCGAAAGAAAACATCAATCGGCAGTTTGGGTCTTCGAAGGTGAGGTCAAGCCAACAAAAGTTATTCGCTCACGCAGCGTGTCGAAAAAAATGGTCGCTTCGTTTGTATCGAAAACTGGCCATGTGGCTACGATTCCATTAGAAGGACAAAGGACGGTTACTGCTGATTGGACAACAGTTTGTTTGCCGGAAGTCGTAAGAGAACTTCGTAAAACTAACCCGAACCGTCGTATAATCCTTCACCACGATAATGCAAGCTCTCATACCGCTCGCAAAACAAGAACGTTTTTAAATATGGAAAACGTGGAGTTGATGGACCATCCTCCGTATAGCCCTGATCTGAGCCCCAATGATTATTTTACATTCCCAAGAATTAAAGATATGCTACGTGGTCAACGGTTTAGCGGCCCAGAAGAGGCGGTCGAAGCTTACAAATCAGCTGTTTTGACAGTATCCACTTCAGACTGGAATTACTGTTTCAATGATTGGTTTAATCGAATGAAAAAGTGCATTGAATGTCACGGAGACTACTTTGAAAAACAATAAAAGTAAATAATATTATGATATCTTTGTACTTTTTTCTATTCCCGATCATTTCGGTATCGCCCTCGTATAGCAAAACCACAAACTAGAAGGCAACACAACGGCATCTGCCTGCAAGTAGGCCAGCATTTCGTGGGAGAGCACCCGACACCATGCACCCATTACAACATGATGTGGAGCGCGGGTTTATTGCCGGCACACTATACATTATTATAATGTTTACGATGGCAGGTCAGTCAACGAATTATTTTCTGACGAGCTTACTCGTAATGTGAATATTTAGCTGTGCTAGAAGAAGCACGAGAGCTTTAATGTAGTCGGTACGTTTAATGCAAGGGGATTGAAGAGGTGGATCGTGGTTAGCAGCCTTTTAGAACTTCGTTTACAGAGACTCCCCCAGATCATCCAATAGTAGCTGGTGGTGGCTGAGCCAGCCGGCCCAGCACGGGGAACAGCTGGGATACACCTCCCATGCAAAAATGCGTATTCTCCTTTTGGTCAATCCCACAGAAAGCCTATTCTCAGGTATTCTCGTGAAATATTACATCAGCACTAGTATTGGAATAACAGTCTATTTATTCTAACATTCAAAACAAATAAAAAAACATTTGCGCTAAACTTTTGATCTCTATTTTAAGCCCACTCCATAATCTATAAGAAAATTTTAATAGCCTATAATTTGATCGTACACAAACACCGTTTGGTATCTGATATGAATAGAAGACAAAATTGGCCAACGAATTATGTGCCAAACAAGGGATCAATGAATATTCATTAATTGAGTTACCAAATAGGGCACTACAAATATCTAGTAATCCAGCGAATCTAATCCTACTTCATTCAGCAATAGGTTAGTTGAGGGTTAGAATTTGAAGTGAACTAATATTATGTATTGTGAAGAGGAAAGATTTGATGAATTGATTTTAAAAAAGTTTTACCTTTTTAATCTACACTCACTGAATAATATATGCTACGAGTATACTGTTTGTCCCCCTAAGGATAGTCAAATTAGTCAATAATTTCTCGTATGAGGTTGGTTCCGAAAACATACATTTTAGAGCTACCAGCCCCAATTTTCAGACATCATAATCATTACTATGAATTCACCAAACAGCTCCGTAACCATAATCACATACATACACTCATATAACCATAGAGCTCTAATCAGCGGGCGAGTTCAATATATTGTTATTGGAAATGTGTATTGCGGCTGTCCGGCGATGGATGCCCGCGCTTGTGCCGTTAATCTCTCCACGGTGGACTGTGCCGTTCACTCTCGTCAGTATTAGGGTGAGGCCACACGAGCGTAATTTTGTGAGTTGTGAGTTGTGAGTCGCATAATTTCGGTCGCAGAAATTCTGTCGGGCTGCCACACTGGCGCATTTTTCTCATAAGCAATCCTATAGCTCACTGACGCTTTCCCCGCTCCCCTCGCCCCCGCGAACAGAATTCTGTCGGAATTGTGCTTTGTGAGTCGGCAGACAACTCATTTTGCGTCGCCGTGTGAACTTTTCTATGAAACCGAATGCGGCAGAATTTCTGCGACCGAAATTACGCGACTTACAACTCACAAACTTACGCTCGTGTGGCCTCACCCTTAGGGTGCCTTTTCACCAGAGATGTGCTATGCTACGTTGCTATGAATGCGTTTATCTACCAATCATATTCATTGATGCACATCGTATAACATTGGTGCGTACGGAATCTGTCACATCATTGCAACATAGCACATCTCTGGTAAAAAGGAACCCTTACCCTCGGTTTATATTCCTACATGTGGCGCCAGTGTCTCAAAATAAAAAGTATTCTTTTTATTTTGATCGTGCAGTGACAAATATTCAAGGGGTATAGTTAAGCTATATTTTAGGGTCTGTAACCGTGGTGAAAGGATTGGCCAATCAGACTAGTGTCTGACTGCCCAGATGTATGTAAGGAAGGCTCCTTTTGTCAATTGTGCATTCTACTATTTACTTCAGACTACACAGCTGACTTAAAATAAAAGTGCCAATTTCGCCATAGTGGGTTAGAGCATAACCAGGGATTATTGCTTGACTTTTGACACATCTGTCAAGAATTTTATTTGGAGATGACGTTAATTGATCAACCTTTCCCTGGTTACGATCTAACCGACTGTGGAAAAATTGGAGCTTAGACTTTCAAATCGGCTCAGACGCAATCAGTCGTCTCTCTTCGTTTCTGTGTGTCAAAAGTCAAGCAATAATCCCTGGTTACGATCTAACCGACTATGGAAAAATTGGAGCTTAGACTTTCAAATCGGCTCAGACGCAATCAGTCGTCTCTCTTCGTTTCTAGTGGCTCTGTACCCAGTATTGCCCATGCTTGCTGCGAAGTCAATCTTGATGAGTCATCGAGACGCGAGCTGCGATAATCTTGGGAGTAACTGGCCAACCACGTCTGCAGTCCAACTGTTCTACTATAACTGCCAATCTGACCTTTAACCCGTAAAGCATAGATTGCATTTTGGTGCTGAGTGTTTATTGCGGGTTAGTTATGATTCAGTTAAGAATAGATGTGGAGAATAGTAATGCGGCTCACAATAAGGCTATGCTTTTTATGATTTTCTCGGTTTAAGTTTTAAATATTCAAACTTATACAGCATAATTATATTTATAAATACATCCTTAGTTTGACCTTTAATTGAAATTAAGCTTGTCCTCGGTACTTATTCAAAAATATAAATAAGTACAGAACAAGTTGTTGTTTTCCCAGACGTATAAAAACTAGGGCCTATTTAAATTCTAAGACGAAAAAGCCATTTATTGACGCTTAGTCCACTGGATCTAATCAAAACAATTTGCCTGGAAACCTTATAAACATCCGGATAGAATCCAAAGTCCTCTAACTTAGCTCCTTTAGCCTAGATCATTCTGTTTTGTACATTTTTTGTTGGCAGCCTCAAATTACTCCGGTCTACACGGTACACCCAACATAGCCATCTACAATAGCTTCTTAGGCCATTGAACCCCAAAGACTTGGTAGGCTATAGAAACAAAATGTTAAATTATCTGCAGTTCCTATCGTAAGTGGTACCTATTTGGTGAAATCTGATAAAATTGCAATTCATTGAGCAGTTTGTTTAGTAATGCTAAGTTTATTAACTTCTGACGGCATTATGTAATCAAAATTGTTTGCGGTTGTCACTTTCTATGGTTTTTGGTAGCCGGGCCCTTATTTGTCGTATGATACGTACTATCGGATAGTAATTGACGAACGAAGTCGGTTAAAAAGAAATGACAAGTTATTGAGGAAATATTTCTACTGGTTCTGAGTTGGTTCTGAGTGATATTTGCTGGATATAGGCATTATGTCATATTCTGAGTCTGGAGTCATTTTCGATACTGAACAGCACTGCTTACTTTTAAAATTTTTGGTTTGACTTTAATTTTATAATCTTTTGTATATGTTAATATTGCTGTATCCAATGTCTTATATTCTATTCTATTTCAAGCTTCGGTTATCTAAACGGCATGCTGTTTTCGGATACTTTCCTTAATATTTCCATAAGTGGTATATGCCCTTGTCCATAGTTAGCATTTTTTTTTTTTTTTTATGTAGCCTGTATAGTGTCCCACTGCTGGGCAAAGGCCTCCTTATGAATTGACCACCGTTCCCGATCATGTGCTTCCTTCGGCCATTGAGGCTGCTGAGACTAAACTACTGTTTTGTCCAATATTGCCTAGTCAGCTCAGTCTACCATCATCCACAGTACCCGCTTGAACAATCCAATCCAATTTCTCTCCGTAACATGGCAGGCAGTTAAACTTTCTCACACACCGTCATAAAAAAAACTTCAGTGAAATGCGCTTTTTGTTCTGAACACAATGTTGTGTGGAGTAACTAAATGTGTTTTAATGGTGAAGTTACTTATTGATTGATAGGTTGTTAGACGCGGCACACGCATTCTGGCATGGCGATTGCTTTAAATTTTGTTTCTATTTTTCTACATTGACGATGTTTTGCGATGTATAAGTTTTGGACTTTCTTTGGCGGGTCCTTAAGAGGATACATTTGATATGCCTTCATTTCAGGTTCCTTTAATATCTATATCCTTTTCTAGTTGACAGACAATGAACTGAATTGACCATCAATTCAACACACCCATTGTCCTATCAAGGCCCATAAAGTTGCTCAATCACAAGTCCTTGGCAGCCATTTAAATTAAACAAAGATGTATCTGCCGCGGTGATCGCGTGGCTACTTGTCCAGCCTTGCCACCAATTGTGGTTGACAGCACCAATTGTCTCGGAAATCTTGCAGTAGACTTGGGAAATACAGTGGGTCTTGTAGATGTACACCACAAAGTAATGTAGTCTCTCTAGTTTTTCTAAACTCTTCAAAAACGTGTCATCAATTTTCCCTGAACTTTATTCATTTAGCGGAGACCAGTCCAGACTTATCCAATATTATCCATGTTATGTTTAGGTAAAAGGTATCATCTGTATTTAATTTAAAAGAAGATTATGTACTAATAGTTCCACCATTACAAAAATAAAAAATACCATGGCCGATTAGTCTCTGTCTCTGTATTGAGTAAGCTCACCTTCCTTCAGCCGAATAGTTAAGGATGACAGATGTAGCGCGTAATGCGTGTCCTACTTTAAGATGTGTAGGTCTGTTGTCATCTGCTTTATGGAGGTGGTTCGCTACTTATTGTTTACAACATTATGGTGCCATTTGGTGGCGGACAACATCAGGATGCAGCCAACGGCCAGTCGCACCGTCGTTACTGATTTGTATTATGTACTCGTATATCTATAGACCAGTGGTGTTTTTTTGTAAGGAAAGCCGGTCTGAAAAAAACATCGGATATTGCCTGTTTCTTTTATACGAAATTGGCGACTTAAAGAGTACTTAGACTACTTTGTCAAATGTTAAAGAATTCTGTATGTACTTTTCGCCACTGATATGGACTCGTGTTCTCGAGCGTGATGTCATGTCGCTATCCGCAAAATCAAATAATAGAAATACATTAGGTAAGTACATACAATACATAGAAACCAGAGTGATTTTGCGACATGTCATCTACTGCAACTTCATGTTGCCTGTCACCAATTTGTACCTTTACTGTTGACAACATTACAAAAGCACGACGGTGCATGTTCGCTGCACTGCCTCTAGTAACTTAGGTTTTACAGCCATCTTAGGTTTAGGTTTTACAGGTCATGTTCGGTTTACGACAGGACATGAGTGGTAGTTCTATTGTGTTGTTTCATTGAATCTTTTGTGACTGACCATCTTCTCTTTAAGAGCTACATGCAACGAAATGTTATTTGAGCAAATGGTAACAATAAGTCCTACTAAAAAAACATACAGAAAAATTGAAAACGTCTTCCTTTTTTCGATGTCGAGTTTCTTTCGGGTTAAAATGCGAAAATGGATCGATAACGACTTCTTTCTAATCCTCTACCAGTTATTTTTATTACCAACAATAAACCTTCTAAATATAGCGCGAATGGGTGGGTGTTCGGGGTTTATAAGGTCATCTATCTATCTTCAAACAGCTTGACCGATTTAGCGAGAGACTTGACATTTTCGAGTGACTTCACATCTATCTTTGACGGGTAAGACCGAAGCTTAGAGCTCTTGCTTTGAAAAAAGTGTCTTTTTGCTGACAGAATTGGAAAACGCTTATCCATAGTTATTTGTAAAATCTTTGAAATTGTATTTTTTTATTAGACGTCTTGTTTGTGTAACTTAATTAAGACTTTTTAGTTTGAACGACTGAACCGATTTTGAGGATAGATAATTAAGAACATTTATATCTATAGTGACCTTCTAATAACAATAATAATACCGTATTAGATGGATAAACGAAAGAGCCTATTCGAATAGCTTTCTGGCCCCAGCCAGATAGACAAGTAGGCGTCAATCCTTAGGATCCAATCGTGTGGATTAATATTCTAGATCTAGGCTATACTCGATCGTAATACGTAGGTAAATATTCCGACACTCTTGGAAGTAGGAATCTTCAGCACTCAAAGAGGCCACCGCTTGACCGACTACCCGATAGCCTCCGGGGCCTAAAAACATTTATAACAGAAAATCAATACTAACAGATTCACACTGCGCTGAAATCTTATTTTGTAGGCCTGTTTTTTATAAATGTAAAATAAGTATAATTTTTCTTGTTATAATTTGGTTAGTAAGTCGTTATCCTTAGCACACACATATAGATTTAATAATCATACGAAGATTCATAGTACCTACAGAAGTACGAGTATTTTCTATCCTTCCGGGATACTTTTAGTACACACAGTACAACAGATACACTTGACACTTTAGCTGGCCTTTCAACAGAAGTAGTAGCATTGTTTTCGCAAAGTGAGGTCTAAGGTTTTGTCTCTGAAAAGTAGAACAATTCTAGCTAGTGTGTAAAACCGATTTTTTATTTATTGTTTTTGTTCGAAGCCAGTATGTACAGGAGTAATTGAACGAGGAAGTCCCAGTAAGGATCGTCTGGCCTTTGTCCAGAATGTCCAGCACAGAATAATAATTGTCTGTGGATGAAGATTTGAGTAAATCATTAATTACTTTTCACACACGAAAATCGCTTGACACATTATGCCCTTCCGTAGATCCTGCCCGTGGATTTACTGAGTAAGCTGCAATAATACACTCCCGGGCAATGAAAAAGTTCCACTCACAAAATGCCGACACCAAACGACCCCAATTTTTTCAAAGATTTAATTTAAAACATGAAACAAAATATTACCGTTATTAGTTGGTAATATCCTATTGCTCTGTTAAATGTAACCTATGTTCAATTTTGCAGAAGTAGTCATTAAGCTAGCCTTTTCCGTTTAGAAGTAATTTGGTGATTTTCTTAGTGGAACCTTTTCATTGCCCGTGAGTGTATAAAGAGGCCTCCCACGCCAACGGCCTACGGCCGAGTGTCGACATTATTCCTGTATACCCACTTACCAAAATGGCGAAAGCTGCTCACAGATTTGGTAAAACAAGAGGGATTCATAAGCCCTTCCTTTTACCGTTTACCTTCAAACCTGGATGGAATATGTCATTACGGTTTCCTATATATTTGCTGAAATAAAAAGTTCAGTTTATCATTTGCAGCACTATATCGTGTGATTCCCTTGAAGAATCTTCAAGATTATGTAATTTCTTACTAATCTCATCATCGAAGGGTTATTTTTGTTCAGCTTCAACAGATATGACATTTAGCTGCAACGAACGTTGTGTCTTCGACTTACTATGTAAGAGACGATGTGATGGTAACCAACGCCCCATATACATAATATACAATACAACTTCTACACCATACAGCTATTTATACAGTTGACAGGTCCCACGGTGCTCCAATGTTGTACAGATCGTATCCTTGAACCTGTTTCAATGAAACTTGTCTCCCGCACATCGGACTCTTGAGTCTATGTCCAGGTGACAAGGTCGGAATTTGCATACACGCTGCAGTGGAAGAGAATACAGGTTGCTCCTCCATGGCTTCTTTGGATATTGAATAAAACAAAGGACAATTGAATGTGTTTTTTTTGTGGTTGTAAAGCAAAACATATTCTTCTTTATTTTATTAACCTCTCTAGAGGGATTTTAGATTTGACCTAATGATATTACCTATGTAAATCTGTGTGTCTGCTATCTGAAGACTACTGATACGAAAGCATGTTCATATCTAATATGAATGCTGACTTGATTATCATCTGCACGTAATTATCAACAGCTATACATGCTGAGAGCTAACATAAATTAGAAAGAATAAAAATAAATGCGATGAAATGATAGAGAGCTACACAATATCGCGTAAAGGACTATCACAACTCAAAATCACAATATTACAGCGGTTATTGCTTATTTGCTTCCAAAGATTTCCAGAAATCTTCACCATAACATTTGTGGAGCGAGGTCACGACCCTGGAGTAAATAACCGAAAAATTATGATAAATAACGTAATTAGTTACATTTTATGCAAGTGAAAAACCTTGGCACAGGTTGCTATTACCATTACCCTGCGCATTGTCCGATTTGTGATGTAAATAATTGCAATTTGGCCGGTACCTACCCGCTGTACCGGATATAATTGTAAGTAATTGTTTTTTTGTTGTTATTATTTCATAGTATCTACAAAAGCATTGTTTTATAGTTTTGCTTCGCCGAACAAGTCCAAAAATCTGAACAAATAAGCACAATGTTATGAAGCCAACAAAATGTAACCTGATTTTTTAAGTCTCCTCGGAACATACTTAATCCCGATAAATAATACTTTGCGGCTTTGGATAATCTTTGACACAGATTTAGTTTCATAGGTATCTTTAACGTTTACGCCCTAAAAAACGTACCTGATATATCATATTCGACAAACCTCCACGAGCCTATATTTTGTTAGCTTCTTACTAGTGATGTAGAAGAAAATCAGAAAGATGAAATAAATCTGTGGAAAGTTGCGCAATCACAAAAGAAACTACTTCTTACAGAACAAGCCCTGTTGAACCATCAGAACTGGGTAAGTATTATGTGTTTAGGGCCGGATTTGTAGACGCATTGAACAAACAAGTAACTGCTACCTGCGTGTGGCTCTACAACTGTTCTATCTCAGTTAGGTACATATTATCTGATTCAAACATGAACATTATTTGTTTATTTATAAATCCTTTGTCTATAAAGAACACCAGTGTATTTACCGATGATGGTGGTGATCTTCTTAGCGTGTCAGTTGCAAACACTAGAGCTGGACTAGGATTTGTCACCGTCGCGTCGTGACAAGATTAGCCAGCCAGCTTTGTCAGTCACTGATTGCATAATCTGCTCTGGGTGTATTATACACAGGTACAGTTTATACTTCACTTGGGAAAGCTATTTTCTTGCACGCACATTACGATCCACACTTTACGATACACAGTACTTCAGTTATCAGCATTTAGGCTCCCCAATGTCCAGCTGGGCTTTGCAATTTACGTAAACGAAAAAAGTTTCGGTCTTCTTCAGTTTCATGATAGCGTGCTAGAGGCGTCACTTTGTATGCGAGAAAACTGAAACTTTTATAGTTTTCGACAACCTATCAAACCTGTACTAGACATACTGAACTACACACCCCCTGCGTCAAAACGTCATCAGCAGCGTTCGGAACATTCGTCAGCCCCTCGTTATCACGTCGGCCGCATATCAGGCAGCATCACGCCGCGTGTTTGAACGCCGATGTGAACGAACCACGGACGTGAGCTGAATAAATAAGCGACGGGACCGTATGCACTATTAGCATTGTCACAGCGCTGGGCGGAAGCAGTGGTTGGGGTTTGGTGTGTGGGACGTTTATTTATTTATAAACACTTTATTGTATACTTAGAAAACACAGTTACAAAAATGGAACTTAAAAGTAGTGTATATGTCGAAAGCATCTGGTTGAATCTCCTTTATGATTGAACCACTAGCCCGTTCATTGGATGGCGCTATTCAGTTATATGATTAAAGGACAACTCGTCAATTCGTTGATTGTAAGGTTCGACGTCTTGTCTTGACTGAACGTCATTCAGCGAAGTCGTTGAATGGGATATAGTATAGCTACTTTGTTTGACGTTTTGTAGTGCGTCGGTAGTTCGCCAAGTTCCTGAGTTCAGATCTCTAGGTAATTGCTATAAGGTCAAGGAAAATCATTAGCTCCAAGCGCTAAACTTTATTAACTAGCGTACCATCTGTAGAAGCACACCTGATTTACAGCATGGCCCTAGAAATAGAATAATATTGAAGGTATTTTTTTTTTAAATGGCATGTCAAACCTCCATGTAATAATTATGTAAATGTATAGGTATAACAGGTTAAACAAAATCGTATTCCACTCAGTTATTACTTTACAGATCTAATTAATTGATCATCACCCTTCTACATTAAGGTGAGGGAGACTCATTCGGTCACTGCATTCCTGGTTGCGGCTACAACACTGTTCTTCACGAGTGCTGTGGCATCATGCACCGAGATGCCGAGAGCCCGTAGTGTCTGCTTGTTGTCAATATTTTAAACACAGAGCTACGTACTTGTGACAGTTTTTGTTGCCATGTTGCCAGTAAAGTCTGGTTATTGTAATTACCAGGTATTTACAATACGCATCGCTCCAACTTCGTCTGTTCTATGAATTGTTACGTTGCATGCAGGAGAACCGGTTATATTGCTCTGTTGATATGTAAATATTGATACGGTATGCTGTATCCGACGAAAACTACACTGGTAAAGAAGAGTACTAATCGATATTATATCGTAGATTGTAAAAGAACTATCTAATACTGTGTCTGTATTTATAGGTAACTGCTTGTAAACATACAAAGTGGAACCGACAGGGTCCCTCGGTGGTTTATCATACGTTCGCATCATTGAAGTCAATTCGACTGATTGATCGTGTTTGATTGGACTAACTCGTTTTATTTGATCTCTGACCACCCGACCGACTGACACAACTTTATTTTTATGTTCGTGTTGTCGTTCAACTTTGAACTGTTCTCGTCCATTTTCAGTAGCATACTGTATGTCAAAAGAATAGAATACTATTCTGCGCCCAATGTGACCGGGTGTTTAAAAACAAGTTCGGATTCTCCAGCCACATCAGAGCACATGCGAGAAGATAGACAGGGTCGCTGTCGTCGGATACGACGAGGAGGCCATCATCATCATCCGTATGTCAAAAAGCGTTACAACTAACATAGTACAACTAACTAGAAAGTAACTGCCAGTCATCAATAGACAGATTATTGAAACCGGCAGGAAGCTACCACAGCACCGTAAACAGATCAGCGCAGCGCACCGCTCAGCTAGAAGGAAGCATCTAATTATCCCCCATAAGTTGCCATGTTGGAGACATGGCGCGGCCATTAGTTTAACGATATTGTGGCCGGAGCGGGAGTTACTGCTCTCGGTCTCGGTAATCTGGTGCTATTTCTGCGCCCGCAGAAATGAGGAAGCGAGGATGAATCGGCGCCGGTTTCAGACGCGTTCTCCTGAGTGTTTTTTTGGAAGGTATTTTGTGGGTAGCTTGTAATGTTGGCTTTTTATTAAATGAAGGCATTTTAAAAATATATGTGTGGTATTTTTTGGCATAAAGTGGTAATGTCCGAGAACTAGAAAGAAGAAAGTCAGAAGATACCAATGTCTATGTAATTAAGAATACCCTTTAATGCGCAGATAAAAACGTACTTACAGATAATAAAATACATCAGGTTTACGAATTTTGTATAAAAAATTAGCAAAGGAACAAAGTTACCGAAGACAAGTTACAAGCAGGAAGCTGTATTCCCTCAAGCACTGCGGCCCCGTTGCCCGGTTGCCCGGTAACGTCTATAAATTGACGCCATTTATCGCGGACGTAAATATCCTGGACGCAGACTGCACCAGTGAAATATGACCTGCTGACTAATCGACGAATATATTGTCGTGCTTGAAGAGGGCGGTATTCACCCAGACTACCCTACGTAGGAACTGTTTAGTAATCTGTGTCTTTACCCTGTTAGGATTTGAATTGAGGTGATAATTACACGTCTGCTGTAACCACATGTCGATGTCACCAGCGCCTAACTGCCAGTTTCTATAACTCTATCTATCTATAACTGGTAGTTACTTTCATACGATTTTGACAGATTGTAACTTTTCATTATGTCAAAATCGTATGAAAGTAACTACCAGTTATGGATAGATAGAGTAATAGAAACCGGCAGTAAATAGTACCTTAAGGTCGTTTGTCCACCGCACGCCGTCAACGTCACGTCACGTAGTAGCGGTAAGTACATACATTTTACTTAGTTGCGTGTCCACCGCACATCGCACATCCGTCACGTCGTCGCCGTCAAGTCATACTTAACTCGGGCTGAAATAATCTCGTTCTCGTGACGCGTTTGGTTTGCACTTCTATTGCAGTCGTGTCAACTGCATTGCATTCAAACTGCACTTGAACTGCAATTTGCAGTTGGATTGCAGTTGAAATGCGGTCCGTCTGTCTAGACCCAAAGGTTATGTTTCTATCGCTTTTACTTTCTTCCCGTCCTGCGCCAAGTATTCCTTCTCATATGGTCGGTGGTTCTGTAAAATGGCATCCGTTACGACTATGACTATAAATTACCTCCATTAATACCGGCAAATGCATATGGCGGCGGAAGGCCACAGTAGAGTCGAAGGCTCGTAAGTGTTCAAGAGGTACTTACGAATAGCCACCGCTCTGCACGATGAGTGGGACCGTAAAGTTATTTAACTAATATCATGTTATCGCTCTTTGAAGATTACTTGTAACTATAGCTGTAATGTTCTATTGTAAGGCACGTGTCTCTAAATAACCACAATACTGCAAATATCCTAACTAATATTATAAACGCGAAAGTAACTGTGTCTGTCTGTCTGTTACTCTTTCACGGCAAAACTACTGAACGAATTTGAATGAAATTTGGTATACATAAGGTCTTGACCCTGAGAAAGAACATACTTTTCACTTAGGCTACTTTTTATCCCGGAATTCCCACGGGAAAACTTTTTAAGGCGAAGTGAAGCTCGCGGGAACAGCTAGTAATACATATTAGAGTTAAATAAAATCAATATTAATATGTCCTATTTACAAAAGTAGGATACGCTGTGAGTGCCATTCACATGTGATGTGAAAAGGAAATTGTGGGGAATATTCACGTTATTCCATTTGTGACCCAAAAACATTAGGCCGTCCTAATGTCGCAGACGATGAGACGTCTCGTGATGATAAATATCGTTTTGTTTTTATATTACTTCCTTTCATAAGATGCTCTTGTGTATTAGGTTACATATAAGATATAGTGGTCATATAAGAAAGCTTTAGGTTTCGGCACAAAAGCGGGGGTCACGGCTACAAACAGAACAGCGGCCTAACGTGTGTACCAATGTATAGCGAAAAGAGGGTGGCTTACTTGCGAGTCACCTCTGGCTAACAGTCTGAGCATATTATGAAGGAGTTTTTGAAACTACATCGTATTCTTATGAATGAAATTTGGTATACATGTGTTCTAGACCCTGAGAAAGAACATAGGCTACTTTTTATCCCGGAATTCCCACGGGAAAACTTTTTAACGCGAAGCGAAGCTCGCGGGAACAGCTAGTAAGTAATAACTAGGACAAACAGAAGTCCTTAGATTTATAAGTCGGCCGTAGCTCCATATGGTCCCGACAGCGGTTTGCAATAACGAACCCCATACCTCAAACTTTGTTTCCGTGAAAGAAAAAGTTTAGTATTTAAACCGGGCGGTCGGTATTTGAATGAATTTTTTAATTATGATAATATGATATGAATGAATTAATAATTTAGACGTAATTGTACCTAATATTTAGTCATAGATACCCGAGTCCGCGTTGTTCTATGTATCAGTAAACAAATATCATCAATCTGGATTGAGTTTTAAATTATTTACTCGTAAACATATTTTATAAATGTGTACTTAGGTAGTAAATAGGTAAAATTTAGCATGCCTAAACGAATGCCTACACTTGAAAAGTAGTATTGTGATCAGGATTAGGTAATCAAGGTAAATGGCTGTAGGTGGGATTACCGCCCGCCTCGTTAGCTCCTTATTCGTTATCAGTTTAATCTGTATTAGGGTAGTTGAAGACAGCTTTAGGCTGATGGATTATCAGCTGTAAGTATATAAAGGGTGTACTTACTTACTTATTCCCAATCTCCGCTGGGGACCAAAGGGCCGAAGTGAAGCGCCGCCATTCTTTACGATCTTGGGCCAGCTCAGAGACATCCGCCCAAGACATCCCCGCCTGGCCCATTTCCTTGTTCACAGAGCGCTGCCATGTCTCTCGCGGTCTGTCGAGTCTTCGTTTACCGCCCTCGGGGTGCCATGTCAGCGCTTCCTTTGGGACGTCTTCAATACGCCTGAGAACGTGTCCTATCCATCTCCATTTGCGTTCTTTTACGGTTTCTGCTACAGGTTTTTGATGTGTTCTGCGCCAAAGTTCCTCGTTGGAGACAAAGTCAAAATAAAGGGTGTACCTAACTGGTAATCTAAGAACACAGCGGCCGCTACACGGGTTCGTTATCAACGTCGATAAATTCCACGCGTTCCACCAATCACAGCGCCGCATTTATGGCAAATGGCGGTAAAGTGACGTTTATCTACGTCGATAACGAAACCGTGTAGCGGCAGCAGCTCAGCTCAATCTAAATGTGGTAGGAGTAAATAGGAGTAGGAGGTAAACAGTATTTCACAAGTTTACTTGCGTCCTACTCGTCCTATGTAACTTGATTCTAGGCATTCCTAATTATTAGGTCATTCATCGCCAGGAGCTAGTATAAGTGCTTTACCACCACCGATATAATATTACTATTCAATAAAAATTGTTTAGCAGCATCGCTTTTCTGTCAAACCTCTGTCAGATTTATACAAATTACTGTCTGTATTTGACACATAAAGAAACAAGTATTATTGTTGCATTGTATTGTATTAGGTACCACGGTAGCTGAGTACAATCAAAAATATTTACTTACTAAATATTTTCTATTGCTTTCATTATAATGATTCAAAAAGCACGATAGCTAGATGAAAGATATTTTATTTGTAACTACACCATAAAAGCAAAAACATCAGTTACAGAATCTATTACAGCACATAATATACGCGCAGTGGTCTTATCGCTTCAGAGATGGTTTATATGTGTGTCGTGAATATTATCTGTTGGTTTCTAATAAGCAATAACTTACTGACGCCCACTGGGCCGGTATAACTAGCCGGCCTACGGAGTTAGTGCGGTCTGGGGGGTCATTCTCTATACAGGTGTTGCAAAAAGGCTATGCTTAGCCGAAACTTACATGTGCATCATGGTATATCTAAGGCCGCAAATAAAATGAGAATTTCAAAATTCGTAAAAAAATAGATCACGTGACCTTTTACTATTGAGAGTGACTTATTTTTTTCGCGAATTTTGAAATTCTGATTTCATTTTCGGGTTTAGATAGGTATACATACTATGTATGCTGCACATGAAGGTTTCGGCTTAGTATACACTTTTGGTAACTCCCTGTATAAGACGAAAAACCGAGGTTCCGGAGCGCTGTTGCGCCAGCTACGACTATCTCGTTGTATTAAACGTGCCGATTGCACGACAGCTCTCGTTCGTTCGTTCGTTTTTCGTCAGTATAGATAGAGTAACCCTCCTGGTACAGTCGGCTGCAAAAGTAGCTTATACAATATACAGTGTATAATATACACATTTTTGTTCGGAATGCAAACAGTTCAGCAGTTAGCCTAGTGAATTTTTCGTCCAACAAACGTATTACCTACAATGTTGTATGAAGTTTCGATTTTAAGAAACCTTCGTTGCGCGAATCATTCTGAGGGCTAACAACCTTTTGCACCTTGTCACACTGGCAAAGCGCCCGTTCATTCATTCAAACGTTGACCGTTTGTTAGCTTGACAAGGTAGTGTATAGCTGCTTATGAAGCTGAAAATACTTACAGATTACATGGATCCATTTCCATCGATTTGGGTTCAGCCATGGTTCATCCATTCATGGCTTTTTTTGCCTTCGGTGTGTGTGTATATTACCTATGTATTTCATAACATGGTAAGCGGAGGCCCTACTAATTTGTCTCTGGTCGCAGCCGCACGACTGCAGTTGCATGTTTACATGTCAGCCAACTCCTCACCGAAACGAAGCAGCCAATTTACATTACGCACCACCATAGCAAACTAGTCATTATTACAAATCAACTAAGCTTAAAATCCACTAGTGGCTAACTGTCTCTGGACTTCTGTTTATTTCGATAACTGTAAACGTTGCGAAGTGCGAGGCGCATCCAGTACCGTTCGTGAATCGATATTCAATAGAGACAGTGTTTTGTCCCGTTCTACGGTTTGGTGTGAGAGAGATGGAGAGTCATTGTGAATGATGATGCAAGTAGCAGGGCCTCCGGTGTCACTCTTAGAAATTTTAGTGATGGTTGAAGCAGTTCCAAGCAAAGGTAGATCGTTGGTCGTATTTAGTCTCAGACGCAGCTTCGTCCTCTTAGCGTGTCGGTGAAAAACACTAGAGCTGAAATAGGGTTTGTGACTGTGATCAAAGGATGAGGCAGTCAGATCAATTATCCGTTGCTGGGAGTCCAGGTTGCAACCGATATAGAGTTTTAATATTAGCAATAGGGACGTTTGTAGAAGCATCACAATGTGTATGGCAGCAACGATAATAAAAATTTAAGTTCTTTGTTATGCCGACCCTCTAATATTTCCATTACTTACCATATTTTATTCTACTACGACTTATATTTCAATGAATAGGTAAATCAATAGCTATCATAGATGCATAGTTTGCAAAATTACGATATTAATATGACCCCAACGCACACAGTAAGTACTAGGCGAGCATGTAATTCAATCCCAACATTAGCTCTGCCGAGTGTAGCAAATAGAAAGGAATGCAGCACCGGCTCCTTATGCAGTCCTGGTAGTGAATGTTTCTGTTTGAACACAAATCATCTGTGCCGGGTGTATCGGGGCGAATCGCCGCGCGTGAGATAGAACTGGTAGAACGGTGCTGGCCAAGTTGTGGGCTGCCGCGATTGAAAAGAATGCCCTCTTCTTCTGTGGCGGCGAATAATAACTAGTCCAGGACCCTGCCTATATTTTGAAGATTTTTGAGGTATTCCTGTAGTGATTGAATATTAAACGCAGACTACTCAAGGTAGAAAAAGCCTATAGTGCCTTCTTGTTCATAGCATGTATTTGTTTGGTGTAATCTACGTTATCTTGATATTAATGTGAATCAAATATTATGTAAAATGCAACCTCATTAGAATGTAGGTTTATTGATAAAGAAATGAAGAGACAACAGAACAGATTAAATGAGATTATCGGTTCTTGTTCCCAATACGGTAGGTTTATCTCAACATATCTAATGCATGTGTTTATTTAGGCTGCTGATTATATCGATCAGCACTGGATAAACAAACAAAGCGGACAAAGTAGGCTAGATGCAGTAAAAAAAGTTATGTGCCATATGACGGATGAAAACAGAATTTATATTATTTCTTTTTGGGCGCTCTCGTGGAAAACTCGCACCTTTTAAATGATTACAAATATTGTAAATAGGTTTGCAGATGACTAGTCCGCCACATCTCTTGCCTGGCGCCGCGGCCGCTCAGCCCACGTACACTGCAGCAGTCCATTGATATGGATCTTCCATTCATTTTTCAACATCACCAACCTCTGATCGGTCCGTTACTCGAGTCGTGTTGTTCTTTTCACTCGATTCATCTAGCCGACTCGATGCGAGAATCGATACTCGGTCACGAACTTTGAATAGCATGCTTTGAGTAGTTACTACCTAATTCTTTTTTTGTTGGTAAGCTTTGTCTGTGATGGGAATGTGTTTTGGTAATTTCATATTTATAAATACTTACCTACGTAAGATCAGTTACACAGAGTTTTAAGCACCTAAATATTTAAATTAACTTATCCAGATTATAGTTAAGTACAACAGTTTTAATTATTATCTACCTAGGTATACACTGTATACCTGTATACACTGTATACCTAGGTAGATAATAATTAAAACTGTATACACATAAAAAAGCAACGCCAAGATGATGATAATGATAAAATGCACTAAGGTATCAAAAACTTTTTCTGCGACACCGATTATACTGCACATATTTTTTAATATAGGTTGGACATCCTCTATGTCATCAGCAGCCTACTATAAATCTCGCCTTTTGATCTGCTAAACCGATTTTGATAAAACATGGCTAAAGGCACTTTCGATCAAATACGGTTCCATTCCATCGTCTTCATAAGTAAGCGGTCATAGACAGTGACAAGACAAACACATGCCAAACTTAGAACACACTGTTTTTCATTTAGGGGCCGTCCATTAATCACGTGAGGCTCAAATGGGGGGGGAGGGTTTACTGAAAACCTCTCGAAACATCACGAGGGGGGAGGGGGGGTTCTCGTTAGACATCACGTGTATTAATTTTTTGTCAAAAATTAGGTATTTCTGAACCGATATTTTGGACGGCGCAAAAATTTTAACGATTTGTAGTACCTATGACCTATATTTTTTCTATTCCCTATATCCCTGATGAGGGATAAGAGGATTTCATCATCATCATCATCATCATCATCATCATATTTTTTCTAGTCAAAAATTGCCTTTACATAGACTTCCAAAAAAATACACGTGATCCAGGCCCCCCCCCCCCCCCTGGATCACGTGTATTTTTTTGGGGTAGGGGGGGTTGGTCCCAAACCTCACCAAATATCACCAGGGGGGAGGGGGGGGTCAAAAAATGAGAAAAACGACCTCACGTGATTAATGGACGGCCCCTTAGGGCTACATCCGCAGTATATCCACTGTACCTTCGTACAGAAATATAAATTAGGTGAGATAATGTTATGTGGAGCGTAACTTTAATGTGTTTCTTCTCTAATTATGTTTCCTGTGCAGCGCAGTTTATGATTTTTTTATATTATTGTTGCCGATGCGGTTATAAAGTTTTCATTATTAAGTTTAAATATACTATAATAAACTAGATGTTAATTGGACTCTAAAGATTGTTTGTTTTATAAAAATCAGAAGTAGCTTTTTAACCGGCTTCAAAAAAAGAAGGATTTTATAAATTTGCTTGTATATTTTTATTGTATACATGTACACACAACATGTACCTACATGTTTACCTCTATTGCCAGTTATGGACCGATTTTGATAACTATGTTTTTGATGAACTACAGTCAGGTGCATAAGTAGCTATACACTTTTTCTTACCTAGTCAAACTACCTACATGAACCAACTGTCAATGTTTGAATAGACAGTTTGTGAGTTTGACAAGGTACAAATGTGTACCTCCAGCTACTCATGCAGCTGACTGTACCTATTGGGTTATTATATATTTAGAATCTGTACATTATCTACTGAACTTTCCTCTAATACATGATTATACGACAGATGTGGGAATACATCAACAGTAGCCTACAACTTCTCAATGTTGTCTCATTCAGTAATCCGTTACTTCCTAATCTGTAGAACTCTACAACCATTGTTTCAAATAATAACGAGATAATCGCTTAATTCTCTACATCACTTACGCGTGACTGTGTAATTTAAAATTTACTGACACCTACATACATAATTACAATCCTAACTAACATTATAAATGCGAAAGTAACTGTGTCTGTCTGTCTGTCTGTCTGTTACTCTTTCACGCCAAAACTACTGAACGGATTTGAATGAAATTTGGTATACATACGGTCTAGACCCTGGGAAAGAACATAGGCTACTTTTTATCCCGGAATTCCCACGGGAAAACTTTTTAAGGCGAAGCGAAGCGCGCGGGAACAGCTAGTGTTATATATACAGTCGATGCTCAAAGTATTTTCTCTTTACCCATCTGATATTTATGACTTCTTAATCATGCGTTAATTTTCCATTACCAATATTGTGCTTTATTTTAAAGCAGTAAGAGTCAAAAACTATGGCTGTGGTACATGCCTAGGGACAAGATCATAGTGAATAGTATTTACGATGCATATCAATTCGAATGACCCAGAACGCGATTGCGAAATCGATTCAACCGACTTGATTACTAAACACAAACACTTACAGTGGGAAGACGTATTGATTGGCATAAGATTAGCGAATATTAATTTGTTTTAAGGCAGCATAATGGGTACTTTTGAGCCAGAAACGACCCGGGTGGATTATTTTATTGACATTATTTCGTGATTTGACGAGCTTGCCGCTGATAATTTATAAGCTTTATCTTACACAGTGAGATAATAAATTTTGTCATTTGACGAAGCTTGCCGCTGATATTTTACAAGCTTTGTCTTACACAGTGAGATAAGTAATAAAAAGCGTGTTTTCAGATATTGCGCTCATCTTGTTAACACTGTAATTATCTTTTGCCGCGGCATTGTGTACAAATTTCACTTAGTCCGTGAAATCTTCTCATAAACTCATCTGAGAGTCCGAATGGGCGTAGCAGCTTAATCACAGAACTTAGACTTGGCCATACTGGCTTCACACTTATATACAGAGTGTAGAGAAATGGGTAACTTGTTTCTAACAAGACCCAAGTTCGTGGGTTTAAAAAATTATGCCTATTATCCTTACAAAATAGGCTTTGGTCAAGTAAGTTTGGACTATGTTATTTATGAAATTTACTAAAATATGTACGGTCAGGTGCAGAGAAAACTGACCTCTCTCTCATAGTTACAATGCTTCTGAGGGGGGTCAGGTTTATCTGCCCCTTAATGTACCTACATAGGTTTAATACACATATTGCAAAAGAATACCTTATAAATGTATTCGTATTTTCATTTCAATTTACGATTTCAATTTCACAACACCCTATGTATCGTAACTGGAGCTATGATTCAAAACTATTAACAAGGAGAAAGTACTAAGTACGCCGGCGGTCCCGGGCGCGGGAAAACGAGAGTGTTCGGTTTGTCTAGTTTTTCAAACGGATTGCGCAGATTAGAGATTATCTAGACTAATCTAGAGGTTCTAGAGGAAACGGGGCCTGGGACCACACGCAGACTAGTGCAAGAGAAATATAGTATATTGCTTAGTCACTTTGAGTCCGGTATTTAGAATTCTAAGGTAATTTTTTAAGTTGGGGTGACTAATGTGGGTAGATTTTATAACGTACGGTTTTAATTGAAGCGAAATGATTGGTAATATAAGTATTCGTTTTTTTATTGTTCATAACAACTGAAATAAATTCAAAAATATCTTTTAGCACGTATCATGACCTATATATATACTCATGTTTAAGTACGATGTTGTCTGGTTTAGTCTGGTTGGCGCTTCAAACCTTATTTCTCTAACCCACTACATGTATCTTGATACTCTACATTACATGGGAACTGAATTACATACAATTTACGGTTATTTGTGTTCATAATGTGAAATAGCGAACAATAACAATAGGACACGTATGGTGTTTTTGTGACACAGAGGCGCTGACTAGCTGACGTGTGTTCAACATGGAAGTGACAGCGACACATTAATAATTTATAATAATAACGTAGCCCTCTGAACACTTGGTCCGACTGCTTAGTCCGCCTGATCTACCTAATCTAGGAACTACATTTGGGTGATTCTCAAATGACGCGATTTAGGTATGTCCAAGCCATAAAATACATGAAATTGATAGTTTTATACCAGGATGTATTTTTTTTTGAATAATGTATCTTGTGACCGTTTTTATACATTAGTAATAAAATGCATAAATTTATAAAGAAAGCGACAATGATTTTTTTAAACTCAATATCATAAGTTCTTTGGCGCGTCCTTCACTTGATTTTATTTTTAGGTCAAGAAAAACTCACTTTTAAACTTAAAATAAGCTTATGATTTATATGTTATGATTATAACAGATACTTATGGTAACTGTAAATTAGGTTTCTATTCACTCTTAGGTTTAGTTTTCAAAAATATAACGCATTCAATTTTGTCCGAGAAAAAAAACTAACTTCTTTGGCGTAACGATACCGTCTTCCTACTCTGCGTTTAAACGATCACCGGATATAATCACCATGCGTCCCTCACCGTTCAGTCCCCCACTATCTTTGATCAGGAGCAGAGGAGCGTAAGTTTACGGAGTATGACGAAAAATTTTTTTTTTTGCGCCATAACGTGTTTTGGTCAGGTGAGTGCCTAATTTCTTCGATTGTTACTTTCATGCTATTATTTGTTTTGGTTGCATACATATTTTTGTCCACGTATATCTATTCAAACAGTATGCACGTGTCAATAAGAGGTTCCAATTGTACATCAGCTTTCTGTTAAAATAAATTTTAAGTGATGATTTCTAATTTCGTTGGCAATAATTTCTTTGGATTTCTTTGGCATACTGCGCCAACGAAATTAGTTTTGATACAAATAAATTAGTATTGAGTATGAAACACCATTAATTACGCTAACTTTATGCATTCAATGTATATTATGGTTAATTCTCTTATCATCATCATCAGCCAATAATCATCCACTGGACATAGGCCTCTCCCAAGGAGCGCCACAACACTCGGTTCTCGGCCTTCCTCATCCATCCACTACCGGCTACCCGCCTAAGGTCGGCTGTTCGTGGTCTCCACTCGAGAACTCGTCTACCCCAACGGTTATCGGTTCTTCGGCAGATATGACCAGCCCACTGCCATTTCTGGTTGCATATTTTGACAGCTATGTTGGTAACCTTACTCCTCTGACGGATAACCTCATTTCTGATACGATCCATCAGAGAAACCCCAAGCATAACTAGAGATTTATGCTTGGGGTTTCTATGGAGAGCCATAGCACGCTGAGCTACTTTAAATCGGTGGACCAGTCCTGCCGTCAGTGTCCACGTCTCAGCACCATACGTCATCACTAGCAGGACGCACTGTTTTAAGACTTTGTCTTCAGGCTCTGAGGAATGGACGAGGAGAATATGTGACGAAGTTTCCCGAATGCAGCCCAACCTAGTTGGATGCGCCTTGCAGCCTCCTTGTCCAAGTTGCTTCTGCCTAGCCGAATAGTCTGCCCGAGGTAGACAAAACCTTTTTGCGGGGAAAAAATTCCTGCTTCTTACACTGATCACATGGGATTGTTTCCCCTGCTCTGCTGTTGCCCTGCCTCACCAACGACGACCGGCTCCGGTTTCATGTGAGCATTGTACATGACTTTCGTCTTGTCCAAGTTCATACCGAGGCCTACACGTCGGGAAGCAGCATTTAAGCCACTTCGCATCCAGCTAACTTCCTGCAGAGATTCTGCCATAATAACGATGTCGTCCGCGAAGCGGAGGTGACATGTACTCGCCATTTATACGTATGCCATGTCCTTTCCAGTCCAACGTCTTAAAGATATCTTCCAATGCATTGGTGAACAGTTTCGGAGATATCACATCCCCCTGTCTCACTCCACGTTGCAGTTGGATAGTGGTCTTGTGGTCAGTCTAAGTAGCGGCATTGTACAGATACCTCAACACCTCGATATAGCGCCAGTCGATTTGGCATCTCTGCAAGGATTCCAAAACTGCTTAGGTCTCGATGTAGTCGAAGGCTTTTTCATAGTCCACAAAGGCTAGATACAGAGGCTGATTATACTCTTCGGTCTTCTGTATAATCTACCTTGCTGTGTGGATGTGGTCTATTGTACTAAAGCCTTTTTGAAACCCAGCCGGCTGCTCCGGGTGCTGAAACTCGTCTAACTTTTGGGCAATACCATTCGTGATAACCCTTGAGAACAGCTTGTATACATGGCTTAAAAGCGAGATCGGTCTATAGTTCTTCAGAAGGGTTTGGTCACCCTTCTGAAGAACTGTAGTTCTATCTAGAAGCTGGTGTTGCCAGCTCCAATTTGGTGCAGTGTGGGACGAAGGGTCGACTTCACCAAACGTCTCCTCTCCAGCTTGACGTTGATATTCAGAGTGCCTCGGAGAAGTCGGTGATCACTCCCAGTTTTAAACCTATTGTTCACTGGGACATCTTTGAATATGTGCCGCTTGTCAGTCATAATGAAGTCTTTTTCGTTTTTCGTCCTACCATCGGGGCTTGCCCATGTCCACTTCCTCTGGGGCCGATTCTCAAAGAAAGAATTCATCAGAAAGAAAGCCCCTCCGTTTCGAGGAAGTCTACAAGCATTTGCCCTCTCTGGTTTCTGCTACCAAAGCCATGATGTCCTACCCTCGATTCGTCGCATTCTTGTACTCCCACTTTGGCGTTGAAGTCGCCCATCACAACGGTGTATTGGGTCCTAGCAGTACACGTGATAGCCCTAGAGATATCCTCGTATACTGCTTCGAATTCTGTGTCAGTGTGTGCCGAGGTTGGTGCATATACCTGTACGACCTTCAGACCTTCAAGGAATACCTCTCGGTTAGTTTAAGTACTAGGTACGCTACCCGATTTGACACACTGCTGATCTCCACTACGTTGTTGACAAGGGTCTTGTTGACGAGGAATCCTACGCCACCTTGAGACAGTTGGTCGCCCTCCTGATGGTAGAAAATGTGGCCGGACTCCAGGGTCATCGTGTCCTCGTCCTCTTTACACTTTTTTATACCGGTGACGGTGCTGCCCATTAGCCTATGGGATTTAGTGTAGCTGTTTTTGGATGGTTATACCGCCATCATCCGGTCGCCAGGGTTCTACCTTTTTTGGCATAAGATTTTTTTGCCTAATCTCGTATTGCATAGTAACGTTTGGTCAAAGTCTCGTTACGCCGAAAATCGTATGGCATAAATCTCGTTTGGTAAAAAGTTATTTCGCATAACATTGTTTAGCCCAATAATGGTATGGCCAAATCTTGAATAGCCTAATAATGCTATGGCATAGGTTTATTAGGTTTATACAAAGTAATAATATTCGTTTGGCTTTAACTTTGACGGAGCGTCTCCCTACATAGCGCAAACTGGTGCCTTGTATTGTTTCCGCTGTTTTGAAAACGCTCCGCTCCGCTTCGCTGCGCTCCGCTTTGGTTTTGATGAACATGTGCACCTAACACGCTCCTCCTCGCTTTGCTCGTCGTCGCACCTATTTTTAGGTTTCGATCACATGGGGTTTGTAATAATTATATTGGTCGTTAACTTTCGATTTTTTTTATCATACAATATCGTGATTTTCGGGATGTAGGAGAAAAATACCACAATTTGTACATTTACTACATACTTAATATATTATTTATTAAGATAACATTAGGAGAAACAAGATTATACATAGGTATAGACGAACATAAATTTGAGCAAACGAAACTTAGGTGTTTAAAGATTGTGCCTAAAGAGTTTTAGACGAAACGAGCCTTATGCCACATAAGTCTTGGCAAAGTGATGGTTCGGCCAAAAAAGTTTAGACCATACGAGTTATGCGAAATGAGTTTTGGTCAATAAAGATTATGCCAGATGAGCGGAACCCGGTCGCCAGAGCCTTGTCTGTTATTTAGCAGAGTGCACCACGGGCAGGTGAGGTTGGCAATTGATTCATTCGGATGCTTAGAACCCTTGCACCCTTACGTGATCAGGTAATTATGTTAAAAACAAATAAAGATATGCGTGATTTTTAGTTTTGTTGTGTATTATTTGCAATCTACGTATAAAACTAATTTCTTTATAATAATTTCTAATTTTTATGTTCTTAAAACTAACTTCTTTGGGACCTTTTATAATTTCTTTGGTGTGTTTTCTAATTTCATTGGTGCCAATCTAATTTCATTGGCCCAAAATTGTTTAATATCGCTGTAACTTTGAATCGGCTCGATAGATTTCAGGGCCAATAAGAGATAACTAAAGAGGTCTAAAGCCTCTACAATATGTGGGGTATAATATTCAAACAACATTAAAAAAAAATGCGCCAAAGAAATTATGCTTTTTGAGCGGTTTTCGGAGAATCACCCATTTTAACTATAAAATGGTGTGACTAATTTATTGTTACAATATTGCTATGTTGACACGTTGTCTGGTTTTACATAGATAGCCGGTTCACCGGGATTTGTATGCGTTTTATTAGTTTCAAACGTTAGCAAAAGCAGTGGCGCTTGTCATGAATATCCTACAGTTCCCTATGAACCGTTTGTTGTTTCTTTATAACAGGGAGTTATCCTAATCCTAATCCAAACTTATATTATAAATGCGAAAGTAACTGTGTCTGTCTTTGTGGTCTGTCTGTTACTCTTTCACAACAAAACCACTGGACGGATTTGAATAAAATTTGGTATACATATGGTCTAGCTAGACCCTGAGAAAGAACATAGGCTTTTTATCCCGGAATTCCCATGGAAAAACTTTTTAAGGCGAAGCGAAGCTCGTGGAAACAGCTAGTATGTTATAACTTTATAAGTTAAGAAACCCCGACATAGATGATAAATTATCGTATATCGTGAGCATCCGGTATCGTATACTATACTTATAATTCATTATTTGGAGGAATCACTCGTAGACATGCGTAACCAAAGGCAGGTCATTGACTTCGCTATTGTAATAAATTATCCCAAAATCGGTAACTTTATAGGCTCGTTATGCTAATGATTTTGGGTCACAATTCGCATAGTTATTATGGGTGTCCCTATTCTAAGCATGGCAACGAATGCACTTATTGTTTATAAATAGGAAACATCCTTCAATGGGAGGAATAATATTTATAACTACTTATGTAACGTTATACGTAGACAGAAAATATAGCTATTTAAGTATGTATTAATGAATTAAACATGATATGTTTGAACAACTCGAAAGCTCGTTATTTAATTCGCTTTTTAATTTCATCAAATCTTATACATTATGTTAAGTTCATTTTGGTGTTACAGAGGAAATAATTATCCGTATAATCGAATTTCGACGGTAAAATACCCGATAGTTCCCTACAATTTGAATATCACATTGCACCGCCTCCCATAATAGGAGCACAATACTATTGTCGCTGTAATATATTCAAGGAAATAAACAATTGTTATTATCGCTAGGCCTAATTGGGCATAGTGTGCGGCTCGCATCCTGATGAGGATCAGTTGACCTGGTCACAGAATAATAACTAGTAAACCTGGTGTGCTAACGTCACTGCGAATTTGTAAGGAATGCGCGACCATTGTGCAAGCTGGGCAGGTGGTATTGTAATGAGTTTGTATAAACAATGGGTATACTTAATACCTTTCTGTTCTATCGATTAAAACAGTATTATGTACCAATATTAGGATATGCAGATTACGGATGTTGTAAACCTCTATCCGTTCTTCAACAAGTCTCTCCAAAATTACTATCGGTAGACGTACTCGACAGTTCGGCGACTCTTAAAAAACTGTCGGCTACATTCACTGATCGCCATTATGAAGCAGTGACTGTGTCCAACATTCGCTAATACCCTGATTACACCTACCGGAGTATAGTGGCCGAGACAGCAGGTACCCTCGACTGAGCACTCGGTCAATTGCGAGCCGTTCATTGGTGGAGAGTTCGGCCGCGGAGATACTGACTAGCCTGCCTTTACTTGGTAGGAGTAACAAGGGTATAACCACCGCCTCACTCGCTATCTGTCACATATCTAACCACCATTCTCCCGTTGTTCCAGAACGTTCTCCGCCTCGCCATGAGCGGCCAGTGTCAGTGAGGCGGCGCCGCGTCTGCTGCCGGTGAATGATGCTGCGGGCGACGCCATGGCCGCGCTGTCGTGCTTCCAGCCGAGCCGCCCGCTGCTCGCGCAGCCAGCCAGGTGAGCTGTCCTGCTCTATCGCATCTTGGTGTCTCTTTCTTTTAGTTATAGTTCATAGTGGGGTATACGAAAGGAAGGAGCATCTCCGAGTGGAGGAATGAAACTTTAATTTATAGCAAACCTTGAAGCAACTCTAGCTTATCTAGCGACCAGCTCAGCTTCAGTGAGGAACCAGTGATACCACCCCTTAAAATAACATGAAAAATAAGATAGGAAAGTCGCCTTTCTTGTACTCTAGTATTAGGTGTAAGTGGCAAACTATATGTATAACTAAAATTCATATGTATCCTACTAGACAATCTAAAGAAAGTGTATTAATCAAACCGAATATAAACAATTTTTATGGCAAACGTACTAAAGAATACCTAACACCGACTATATTTAATAACTTACCACCTAATTTATTAAAACTAAGATGTTCAAAAAAAACTATAAAAAATAAAATAAAATATCATTTATTACAAGATTAAGCTACCTGCAATGAGTATTATAAGTACACTAAATGCATATGTTCATTAAGTACATCTATGTAATCTTTAATAATAACTTGTAATAGCATAAGTTACTAAATTTACACTAGTAATAGATATATATACCTATTAGTTGTGTAACTTACCTAATTTGTTTGTATAAATGCGAGTCTTTGTCTCCCGCTAAACTGTACTGCAGTTTGGGAGTATATATATGTAATTTGTAAGTTATACTCTGATCAACAATAAACGTTTATAAAAAAAAAAAAAAAAATATAATTAAAGTATAAGTATTGAATTACTGTAAAGAGAAGAAGATGTAAATAAAGTTACAGTAACATTTTTATAATATTGTAAATCCATAACTGTAAATCTTACCATTTCTCGTATACGATTCCAGGTGTCTAGACGAGGATCACTACGCGGTCCCGCTGACGCTGCGGCGGCGGCAGCTGTTCCAGCGATGTGACGACGCCCGCGCGCAGTGGCACAGCAACCCCGCGCCCGCGCCCGTGCAGGTCAGATATACCAGCAGGAACGAGGAGAATGTCTGACTGGTCCATCTTGCAATTAGTCCTGTGTGCGCTTACTAAGTCTGCCTGCGGTAGAGCT
This sequence comes from Plutella xylostella, assembly GCF_932276165.1. Lineage (NCBI taxonomy): Eukaryota > Metazoa > Arthropoda > Insecta > Lepidoptera > Plutellidae > Plutella > Plutella xylostella. The sequence goes on along the minus strand of NC_064000.1, from coordinate 4,442,665 downwards.
ATATTATAGTGGAAACCCCCAAACATATTTTTGTCTATCTGTAGGTACCGTAAATATACCTGTGAAACTACAATTTACCGTGACCTCTGACCATATGTCACAGATTGAACACAGTGCAAAGATTCTGGAAAAAACCAACTTACTTGCTTGAGTTCAATAGAACTAACTCCAGTCGCCATCCGTTCGCTTGGAAGGCTATAGTAATCAGGTGAACAGCATTTAAGCACCTTACATTACTCAACTGTAACCTGGAATGCTTTAGATTATCATGTCTGAACTCATAGTGCAACAAACTGATGACATTTTCTTCCCTTCAGCAGGTGTCTGTAAAGAAAACCCGCGAGGAGTTGACGAAGAATGCGTCACAAGGCGTGAGCGGCGCGGCGGCGCGGCGGCTGCACATCGAGTCGGGCTGGTCGAAGGTCGAGGAGGTGCGCAAGAAGTTCGAGGGCGCCTCCGTGGCCGCCACCACCAGCTTCTCCAGGTCCTTCGAGAGCCCGCCCAGGTATGTGCTGAAGGTGGTGCGAGGTTTTGGAGTAGGGGTCTTTTGTGTAGACTCGTCAAGGATTCTTTCGAAGTTCTTTCGGGGTCCAGTGTTCATATTCCTTATAGCGCTTTTTGGCGTCGTAATCCTGGCATTATGATGTACTTGCAATATAATTATTATATTTATTATGTGCTCTAAAGGTCATTCTTCGAAGAAGTTCACTAAAGCACACGTAGCATTTGCAAGGACAGGTTTAACGGGATGTGACTCTCAGTTACAGCTATCTAGCTTTAGAATAGAATATATCTTTATTGGTAACCACAAATTAAAACATACAGAGAGAACTTATAAACTAGGAACAATGAACAATAGGCAGCCTTATCGCTAAGAGCGATCTCTTACAGGCAACCTTAAACATAAAAAAATAAAAGTAAATTTGAGGGCGGTGTACCTACTACCTAACTACTTATAATATACCTTAATAAACCATACATACTATAGCTACATAAATACTAACATAAGTCTAGCTTTAGCTATCATCACATAGATAACTGATAGACTTTACACTTCTAGTGGCCTCACAACCATCCTTTTCCAGGCGTCGTCTGGCAGACTCCCTGTTCGCGAGTTTCAAGCTCCCGCGCAAGAAGGACGGCATGCTGGCGCCGCGCTCGCCCGCGCCGCAGCCCAAGCGCAAGTCCGCGGTGCAGCTGCTGGCGGAGACCAAGGCCTTCTACGTCAAGAGCGAGACGGTGCGGGACAGGAAACAGGAGCTGCCTTTGAGGGTGAGTCTCTAGTTTCTAGAAACATCCACGGAATCTTCCAGTTGATACTAGAGGGCCATTGAGCCAAGCGCTAGTCAGTTGGGCAGCTGATGTCAAAGACCAAGGTCTTCTACTTCAAGTCGGAGACGGTGCGGGATAGAAAGCAAGAGCTATCGTTGAGGTTGAGTGAGAGAGTCAGCATTCTAGAAACATCCAGTTGCTTCAAGAGGAGCAAGAGTCCATACTCAAGTCGGCTTACGCAGCTGCCTTTAAAGGTGGCTTCTAGAATCTTCTACAATCGTCCAGAGAAGCAGAACAAGTGCAAGTCCGCGGTGCAGCTGCTGGCCGAGACCAAGGCCTTCTACGTCAAGAGCGAGACCGTGCGGGACAGGAAACAGGAGCTACGGTTGAGGGTGAGTCTCTAGTTTCTAGAAACATCCACGGAATCTTCCAGTTGAGAGTACTAGAGGGGCATTGAGTCTAGCGCAAGTCCGCGGTGCAGCTGCTGGCGGAGACCAAGGCCTTCTACGTCAAGAGCGAGACGGTGCGAGATAGAAAGCAGGAGCTGCCGTTGAGGGTGAGTGAGAGAGAGATATGTAGGGCTTTCTAGAAACATCCACATGCTTTTAGAGGAGCAGAGTCCATGCTGAAGTCGGCTTACACAGCTGCATTTAAAGGAGTTCGAGAATCTTCTACAATCGTCCAGGGAAGCAGCCCAAGCGCAAGTGCGCGGTGCAGCTGCTGGCGGAGACCAAGGCCTTCTACGTCTAGAGCGAGACCGTGCAGGACAGGAAACAGGAGCTACCGTTGAGGGTGAGTCTCTAGTTTCTAGAAACATCCATTGGTGAGTAAGAGAAAAGGTTTCTAGAAACTTCCGCTTGCGATTCTACGAGTAGAGCGGCATTCTGCCAGTCGTGTATCTGCTGGCCGAGGCCAAGGCCCTCTACGTCAAGGCATTGAAGTGTGCGGGATAAGAAACTCGATCGAGCCTAACTTCTGGAATCTCCACAAATGTACTACAGGTATACTATAATAGTGTGCTGTTGTTAATAAATGATTACTTACTGTGTTTTTCAGGTGAGCAGTGGGCTGAGCCAGGCGATAGCGGCCGGGGGCTGCCATCTAGTCAGTTCCGGAGCCCCCATCTCCAACGATGTCTACTGCAATCCATGTGAGTATACACGGTACTATGAGATTTAGGGATTTCTGCCTATAACGATGACGTTTCCGACCGTCCCGTTTAGTAACGATGGATAAACAGAGGCTGCATAAAAACTTGTTTAACTCTATAAAGATATGTGCAGATCTCCAGTTAATCAAAATCTGAAATCAAATTGCATACAAAAGGACCCTCCCCTAGTGACGTATCGTATGAACTGGACTTCATGCATACGTCCGGCGCCCCCTGGGCATTCAGCGACTGAGGTTAATCCTTTCACCACGGTGAGAAATCCTTGACGGCCTCTAATGTCTGACATACTAAGGAGTATTTATGTTAGAATATTTATATACTTATTTAAGATTAATAACAAATTCCATCCATTTTCCTCCTCAGACGCGACGACGGGTCGCATAGGCGTGTCGCGCCGCGCCGTGAGCGCGGGCGAGGGGCTACAGAACACGCTGCGGCGGCTTCTGGAACATTCCGACAGTCGGGAGAATGTGTATTCGCCGCCCATCTACGCTGTCCGTGAGTATAGATAGTCTTCTTTTGTATAAAAATCATTGCAGAAGAAGAGGAAATGGAGATTATAGGAGAAGGTATGCGGGGGTGCATCCATGCCTTAGGAGAGAAGTTTAAAACCTGAAGACAGACAGTTGATTGAAACGCTCCATTGAAGAAACACGTCCTGAAGGGGACGCATACATAGGCATATGCAGATTATGATGACTACAGTCATAGGCCGCTCGCTTCATCATCAGCACGTAATATCCCACTGCTGGTAATTTCTTAAAGAATGTTGTATCCTGTCACTGGCATATGTGGCTATCTTGAGATGCTTGATACTTATTTCCATTATACCCATATGATACCAAATATTATGACCATGATATTATTTATGAATATATTTGTAGTTATGTTTCATGTTTGCTTTAATAAAAGTTAGGTTAGGTTATTACTTATTTTTGTTAATTGTACCTACTTCAAATTTCATTAGTTAAAAGATTTAATTTTCAATTTCTCGTTCACCCAGTCGTAGGTTGGCTGGAAGAAATTGCTTTTTGGCAATAAGCCCGCCTTTGTATACGTCCTATATGTTTTAAATTTGTAATCTGTTTTGTATATTGTTTGTTTGTATACAATAAAGCGTTTATAAATAAATAAATAAATAAAATACCCATGTTTATTTGCTATTTCCAGCCCACAAGCCGTTCCCGCGGCGCGCCGCCCCGCCGTCGTCGCTGTGCTGCCAGAGCAAGTCGGAGACAGGGAGACGCCGCGCGCCCAGCATCGACCCCGTGCACCACACGCTGCTGCGTACGTACACACTCACTGAACGAACGAACGAATGAACGAATGGGAGTCACCAGAGCAAGTCGGAGACGGGCCAGCATCGACCCCGTGCACCACACGCTGCTGCGTACGTACACACTCACTGAACGAACGAACGAATGAACGAATGAGAGTCACCAGAGCAAGTCGGAGACGGGCCAGCATCGACCCCGTGCACCACACGCTGCTGCGTACGTACACACTCACTGAACGAACGAACGAATGAACGAATGAGAGTCACCAGAGCAAGTCGGACTACTGAGTGAATGAATGAACGAATGAATGAAAGTTCTTGAACTTCGTACCACGTACCACATAGTCTACCTATTGCAGCAGTAGCGTACTAGCGGCCAATCACGCGGCCAAAACCGCGTCCACAATTGTCACTCGATAATACAGCATTCCATTCCCTATCTAGTCTGGCCGCCACAGCAAGTACGCGGACTACGCGTTTGTCTACTACTTATAACGATCGGTAAAGACAAAAAAATACGTCTTATGAAACACATACTTACGTTACACATTTCGTAAGCAAGTCACCCCTTTTTCGCTGTACATTTTTGTACTCACGTGATAGGTCGCGAGCCAGTTTAAAATATATTGAATGAACTTTCTATTTGTATGTTTTATTGCAGCGAGCCCGCAGTCGTCCCCGGACAGCGCGGCGGGCGAGCTGTCGGCGGAGCACGTCGGCGCCATCAGCCCGCCCGCGCAGTACGCGCACTCCGCGCCGCGCTACATCCGGTGTGTTACTGTACTACTAGCTACATTAGTGTACGAGCCGGGGCGAGCTGCAGGCGTCCCCGGACAGCGCGGCGGGCGAGCTGTCGGCGGAGCACGTCGGCGCCATCAGCCCGCCCGCGCAGTACGCGCACTCCGCGCCGCGCTACATCCGGTGTGTTACTGTACTACTAGCTACATTAGTGTACGAGCCGGGGCGAGCTGCAGGCGTCCCCGGACAGCGCGGCGGGCGAGCTGTCGGCGGAGCACGTCGGCGCCATCAGCCCGCCCGCGCAGTACGCGCACTCCGCGCCGCGCTACATCCGGTGTGTTACTGTACTACTAGCTACATTAGTGTACGAGCCGGGGCGAGCTGCAGGCGTCCCCGGACAGCGCGGCGGGCGAGCTGTCGGCGGAGCACGTCGGCGCCATCAGCCCGCCCGCGCAGTACGCGCACTCCGCGCCGCGCTACATCCGGTGTGTTACTGTACTACTAGCTACATTAGTGTACGAGCCGGGGCGAGCTGCAGGCGTCCCCGGACAGCGCGGCGGGCGAGCTGTCGGCGGAGCACGTCGGCGCCATCAGCCCGCCCGCGCAGTACGCGCACTCCGCGCCGCGCTACATCCGGTGTGTTACTGTACTACTAGCTACATTAGTGTACGAGCCGGGGCGAGCTGCAGGCGTCCCCGGACAGCGCGGCGGGCGAGCTGTCGGCGGAGCACGTCGGCGCCATCAGCCCGCCCGCGCAGTACGCGCACTCCGCGCCGCGCTACATCCGGTGTGTTACTGTACTACTAGCTACATTTGTTTACTATACTACTAGCTGGTGTTTTACTGTACTACTAGCTACATTATTCTACGATCCGGGGTGAGTGATATACTACGTAGCCTTGTTATCATTTAGAGCCATAGCATAAGATAATAATGTATTACGTAAATCCGTTATTTAAACGCGCAGACGACACACAGACAACAAACACTCCTCCTAGAACTCCTTTCGAGTAGTGGCGAGTAAACGCTTTGTATAGCGTGGGAGAGTGGTCACCTAAAATTATACGCGATGCACTAGCTCCGCGTCATACAAATTGGAGTCTATTTTCACTGCTGGGATCGGTTAAGGAAAACCTACAATTGGTTTTGTGGTCGCTTTTGCATACATGCGAACGCAACAATCAGCGTCTACGGCCACGCTCGTAGTCTGCTTAAAACACACAAACCATTTAATTTAATTAATTAACAATAATAATGTTTATCTTCTGCCCAGGTCCAACTCGCACTGCCAGCCGGCGCGCGATGACGGCGGCGGCAACATCAACAGCCACAAGTCTCTACCGGACCTGCACACACAGGCACACGTCTACCCGGAACAGTGAGTACTGTGGTATTCATGTATAGGCGAAAAATAAATAAATATGTGGGGACATCTCACACACGGCCATCCGACCCCAAGCTTGGCAGAACCTGTGTTATGGGTGTCGGACAGCTGATATATCTACACAAATACATACATAGATAGATACTAAATATAAATATCAACACCCAAGACCCGAGTACAAATATCTGTCTTTAAACAAATATCTGCCCCAGCCGGGAATCGAACCCGGGACCTTCGGCATAGCAGTCAAGGCCACTAACCACTACGCCATTCGACCGTTCGAATAATAGATGAAGATGGGCGGGAGATCAATTAATGAAAGAAAGTATATCGCATTTAGGTCAAGAGAAACGGGTGGTTTTGTTACCTAGCTGTTTTTGTTGTTTTGTTGCCTAGGCGCTAGGCCACTCTTTATGTTTATCTGAACTGTGTACAAATTAAGTATCTGTTCACACAAACTGTCTCGGAGAGTAGAGCATGTATTTTTATTACGATGGAAATGTAGGGCAGACAAATTAATATTGAACAACTTTAGTAAATATGTAATTGAAAAAAATATCCCCCTAAGTCATCCCCTTTCAGCATATTACAGCATTTTTACCCTATATTGACCCATTGTAACAAGCTTGACGCAAAGCAAGACGACCGAATGGCGTATGGGTTAGTGACCCTGACTTCAGAGCCGTTGCTGGTCCCGGGTTCGATTCCCGGCTGGGGCAGATATTTGTTTAAACACAGATATTTGTTCTCGGGTCTTGGATGTGCCCGTAAAATGGCAATAGGCCCGCCCCCTATTACATTGGGACTAACATAACACTCTGGCGAAAAGTGGGTGCAGCAATGCACCTCTGCCTACACCGCAAGGGAGTACATTAGTACAAGGCGTGAGTGTGTGTGTGTTACAAACTAACACTACCCTATCTACCCGCAGTGGCCACCCTGGGCCGGAGCCTGCATCGCGGTCTCCACGGCGGCGCCGGCACTCCTCGCACCAGCGCACCGCCTCCTGCTCCTCCAAGGGAACCAGGTCAGTGGAACATCAGCTCCTTACTGTCCTTCTGTTTATCCTCCAAGGGAACCAGGTCGGTAGACCTTCAGCTGCTTTCTGTTATACCGGCTTGGCATGACAGCGGTGCTCTCTTCCGTGATTCGGCCCATATAACCTAGATGTCGGAGGGGCCATAGGAGGTTGGTAGGTTCTGTCAGCTCCTTACTGTCCTTCTATTTAGTTTAGTTTAGTGGACTTCCTGCAACGTCTCAGCAACTCTTTGATATGAATAAAATTCTAGTATATAATTTAAAATGTGTGAAAACATTAATATCTGCCATACGATAAATAAAAAGTCGGAGGCCACTCGCCGTACCAGCGCACCGCCTCCTACTCCTCCAAGGGAACCAGGTCGGTAGACCTTCAGCTGCTTACTGGCAACGACTCGACGATTCATATTTATAGTATAGAATAATGTGGGAAAACCACTGACAGTGGTGAAAACATTAATATCTGCCATACGGTAAAAACACAAACATAGGAGTCCTCCAACCCGCACTAGGCCAGCGTGGTGGACTAGGCCTAAAAGCCTGCCTTCCTTGGAAGGGGACCCGTGCCACAGCAGTGATCACATGTGACCAGCCGTGAACGCTAAAAAAAGTCGGAGGACGCAGGCACTCCAAGGGAACCAGGTCGGTAGACCACCAGCTCCTTACTGGTCTTCTATTTAGTTTAGTTTAGGCCCGATCTCGCATACCCGGTTAGATAATAACAAGGGATTAGTTAATCAATTATACGTCATCTCCATATTAAATTCTTGACAGATGTGTCAAAAGTCAACAACTAACTACTCCCTGGTTATGATCTAGCCGAGTATCACGAAAACGGGCCTTAGTAGACTACCTGCAACGACTCAACGACTCATTGAATTTAAAATGTATGTAAACCAGTGGGGAAAACATTAATATCTGTCATACGATAAATAAAAAGTCAGAGGTCGCCGGTACTCACCTCTAAGGGAACCAGGTCGGTACATAAACACCATACAGTAAAACTATAAAGTCCTGAAAACGGAAGTGAATTCTAAGTAATTGTTACAGACCGTATTTAATCGAAGTTTTAGTCGTGGTTCGGGTTAAAATGATAATTCCCGATTATTCTTAAGTGTTTATTCTCGTTACACAACGATAAAACAGTTATTAAGCACAGAATGATATGAAAAATGTTCACAAACACTTGTTTTAATGTTAATTATCAAAATAAAGTTCGCACAGAAAATTTATACATGTTCGCGATACCGGTTAAAATGCAGAAGGCAAAAGACAAACTCACGTGATTAGGCGCAGCCAATCAGCGTTAAGATAAATAACTTTTTCTTGATTTCAAGTACCACTAGCGTCCTCTATTGTAGTTACATGAAATTACTTACTATGATGACACTGACATTAGTGGAAACGTTTAGGGAGGTTGCCTCGAGTACTACGTATGGGCTGTCTCGCTACACACTCCCCCTCCAGTTCATGATGACGACCTCGATTATGGACTGGCATAGTTAAATCCTGAATTACAAGGTTTGGATTATTTGAAACTGAAACAGGTTCTTCCCTGGGTTGTGTACGAGCTTTTGGAGGACGACCGCGATTCCTTTTAGGGATAATAGGTGCTTGAGGTGTATTATCTCGGTTATGAAAGCGAGTCAGCTGTTTTATGTGGTATTTTCCTAAATTGTGAGTTGGATCATCAACGTAAGATACCAGATAGGTGGTAGGACTCATTTTCTTTGAAATGATGTACGGTCCATCTCTTTTAGGGACAAACTTTGAGCTTACACCTTTAGCCGCATTACTAAGTACATGGGACTTTAAAAGTACTTTATCTCCTACTCGAAATTCTTCAGGAGTTCGGCGCGATTGATCGGCGTACTCCTTCCTTTTATCTTGTTCACCTTCAACTTTGTCACGTATCGTGGTCAAAGATTCGATAAACTTTTTTAGATATGGAGTGATTTGAGGACTAAAGTTCTCTTTGTCTAGAATCGACTTCGGATCATTAATAACATCTAATGGTGAACGTAACTCTCTAGCAAATGTTAGGAATGCTGGAGTAACGCCTGTAGTTGCACAAACAGATGAATTAAGAGCAAATCTGATGGTGGCAAGATAGCTTGGCCAAGATGAGTGATCGTTCCCTACAAGTTGAGACAAAAGGACCTTTAAGTCTCGATTTTTGCGTTCTGCCGGGTTTGCTTCTGGGTGATATAATGGTATTAAGTTCTGATCAACTTTTAATATTGACAAACATTGTTGCATGACGTTCGATACGAACTGAACTCCATTATCCGAAATCACGCGGCGAGGCAAACCATACCGCAGAAAATATTGTTCTACAAGTACTTTTGCACAATTTTCGGCTGTAGCATCTATTAATGGGAAGATCTCCGTCCACCAAGTGGCAGTATCTTCAATCAATAAGATCCACTTTTCGCCTTGACTACCCTCCGGTAGTGGGCCAAATAAATCTATGGCTAGGACTTCATTTCTTTGGTTTAAGACCGGAGTCTGCAGCAAACCTTGAGGTTTGTCATTGGAATATTTATACCGCTGGCACGAAGGACACGATTTCACGTAGTCAATTACTGTGCGGCGTATCCCAGGAAAGTAATACTTTTGAGCTATCCTTTGGCAAGTTCGATCCACACCTGGATGGCCGGCGAGAGGAGAATCGTGGCACTCACGTAAGATCTCCGTTCTCATATTAGTTGGTGCTACTAATTGAGGTTCTTCGCAATCGGCGTCAGGGTGGTAACGGTACAGAATACCACGCTCTAAAACGTAACCACGTTCAGACCAACGACGAATATTGATTTCATCTCCCTCTTCTAATTCGGTAATAATCTTTTTTACTTCCGGGTCGTCTAACTGTCGTTGGCGAAGATCTGCGACATTCCTTGAAGGAAGATCTACAATAACCGAGCAAACACCGCAAGAGTCTTTAGTGTCATCCGTACAGTTTGGGCGACTGAGAGTGTCTGCAACAACATTCGCACGGCCAGGGGTATATTCAAACTGAAGGTCATAAGCTTGAAGTTTGAGAGCCCAACGCACTAGGCGTCCTGACGGCGACTTAAGTGTTAGCAACCACTTTAACGGTTGGTGATCACTAATGACAACTACCGGATGACCGTCAATATAGCCACGAAAACGTTCCACAGCCCAGATTACGGCTAGAGCTTCTCGCTCTGTAGTTGTGTAGTTCTTTTCAGCGGGTGTAAGGAGACGACTAGCATATTCGATAGGTCTTTCTTCATTTTTGTTTTCTCCTTGCAACAAGACAGCTCCTAGGGCGTAGTTGCTAGCGTCTGTTCTTAATACAAAGGGCTTTGAATAATCTGCCTGTATAAGAATGGGCGAGGAGATCAAGTACGTTTTGAGATTATCAAACGCTTGAGTTTGTTCTGGTCCCCAGGTCCACGGTTGATTTTTCTTCGTGAGTCTGGTGAGTGGTTCTGCTACTTGCGAGAAACCTTGAATAAATTTGCGAAACCAAGAACATGTTTGCAAAAAGGAGCGAAGATGTTTCAACGAGGTAGGCGGCTTAATGTCGACGATGGCTTGAACTTTGTCCATGTCTGGGGAAATACCGTCTTGTGTGATGACATGACCAAGGTATTTTATCTCTTCTCTAGCAAAAACACATTTTTCGCGATTGGCTCGAAGATTGAAAAGTCTCAGACGTTCAAAAATGGCACGGAGGTCTTCTACGTGTTGCTCAAAAGTCTCCGAAATTACCAGCAAATCGTCCAAGTAAGCCAGTACCGTAGCATCCTTGAGAGTTGATCCAGAGCGAAATCTATCGATGAGACGCATGAATGTAGCCGGCGCATTTTTTAAGCCAAATGGCATGCGTTTAAATCTGAAGGTACCGAACGGTGAAACGAAAGCTGTTTTGTCACGATCAGCCTCCTTGACTGACACTTGCCAATAACCGGAGCGCATATCTAGCGTACTCATGACGCAATTACGCTTTGTAGATTGCAAAAGTTCGTCAATAAGGGGCATCGGGTACGTATCCGATTCCGTGACTGCGTTTAATTTTCGAAAATCGACGCAAAAACGTAAACCGCCGTTCCGTTTTGGTACTAGTAGCGCTGGTGCTGCCCATGCTGACTCACAGTCCTCTATTATATCTCCAGCTAACATCTTGTCAATCTCCTCTTGCATGGTTTGACGACGAGCAGGAGTAAGACGGTACGGTGGGACAGCTATGGGTGCATGGTCGCCTGTGTTGATTGCGTGCTCTGCGAAATCCGTTGGTGCACCATTTTCAGCAAACACATCCTCGTAGGTTGTTAACAGCTGTGAAAGTAATGAACGCTTATCATCACTAAGACCACAACCTTCATCTTCTCTCAGAAGATCCAATGAAGCGTAGGTAGGCCGACGAGTGACAGGTTCAAATGACAGTTGAAATTTTCTACATTTATCGTCAGAAAAATACCACATAGAACTACCGAAGTCGAACACGAGATTTGCTTTTTTAAGAAAATCTATTCCCAGTAAGGACTCGTTGTCGGAGGCGTCGGGAAAAATAAGGAATTCCACTGAAAATTTCCTATTTACGAGTGTGACCTCTAAGTCAGTAGTGAGCAAGTCCATAACCTTGGTTTCACCATCAGCGAGTTTAACACTACGCGACACACGACGCAGCGGATGTCCTTTTGACCGAAGGAGAGTATGTAGTGAGTGTCCCGCAATACAGCCTTTAGCTGCAGAATCTACTAAAGCAGTACCCTTCATACCTAGCACTTCAATATTTAATAAGGGCCTCCTAACAAAATTTTCTTTAACACTATCAGTATCGTTTGAAAATGAATTATATACTTCTCTATTACTAGAAGTAGGCGACGTCGTCCCCTTAACACAATTTTCGTCGACATTATTATTTAAGTTCGAAAATGTTTTTTTTTTTTCTTGATTTCCGAAAGTGGATGACGTCTCCCCCTTAACAAAAAGATTAGACATATTTCTATCACAGTTATTATAGTTACTACAGTTATAGTTAGCAGAATCGGACAAATAACCATCATAGACACTCGAACCTATTGGGCTTTCATCGCAAGACTCACTTTCACTGATAACACAGCCTTTACTATCACTGCAAGTATTGACAGAATAGAATAATGCACTTTTCTGTTGAAGTTTACTACATTGGTCTCTCATATGGTCTCTGCTTTTGCAATAAACACAAAATAGTTTACCTTTGTCACTCGTAACACGTAAAGACGTCGCGCCTGCGCCAGCGGCCAAGGCCGGCGCGGCGGCGACGTTACCTGTAGGGGCGCGTCCAGCGGAGCCTCCACTCGGCGCGTCGCCGGCGGGAGCATGGCGCGCGAAGCCGGAGAGCGGGGCGGCGGCGCGGACAGGGCCCGGGAATGGCGCGAGCGGCTGCGCCGGTGCCGGCGGCTGCGCGGGGGGGCGCGGCCGTGCACTAGGCCAGCGAGCCTCGCCAACAGACGGATCAGCGGCGGGATGAAGAGCCTCGTAGCGACGCGGAGCCTCGTGAGCGCGCCGGGCGGCGGGCGCGGGCGGCGACGGGCGCGTGAGCTGGTCTTCTTCGCGAGCTGCATCTTCTACTTCTCGGGCTGCAGTCAGGAGATCTCGGAACGAACAGACAGCGTCTCTTTTTATTCGTTTTCGGATTCGTCTGTGTAGTAGTCCATATATCATATCGAGTTGTACCTTTTCAGTCAGTTCATTCTCTGGCAGAAGAGCAAGCAGCGAACGCGCCTTGGCGACAAACAGATCAGTCCGTTCGTGTTCTCCTTGATCAGAACTGAATAACTGTCGATAAATTCTATAAGGTGGCTTGTGTTCTCCGTAGGCTGACCGAAGTAAGGTGAGGGTATCATCCCATGATTTAACTTCGGACTTGATACTTCGCCACCAAGTAGCTGCTGATCCGGTCAGAAGTAAGGACATGCCTCTTATGCTGTTTTCATCAGAGACATTGGTACACTCTTTGTATGCTGTTATTTGATCGACGAATACCTCCACTGGTCCCTCACCGTCAAATCGTGCAGTACAACCGGCGAACGTTCCCGCGCCAGCGCTCATGGCTGCGGAAAAGTTGTGCGGCGTAGGCGTCGATGAAGAAGGCGGGAATTGGCGGTCCATAACTCTGTCGATTAATCGCTCGAACGCTTCGGTTTGCGATTTTTGCATAGCGGCCATCATGGCCGTTACCTCGTCCGAGGAAAACGTAGCTTCTGTGAGTTCTTCGTTCGGCGGCTGAGGGCTTCTTCTGGTGCGCGGCATCTTGATAGGTTATAATATAAAAGCGTCGACGGCGGGTGCACTGACGTAAAATCTAAGATTTTCGTAAAGTCCACAAAGCCAGCACTTCAGTATTCTATAAGATAAGCCGGAAATAACAAAGTTTACGTATGTAACACATGAAATTAACACTTATGCCGGAAAAATTTATAATTTTTCACTACGTTGGGGCGCCATATTTAGTCGTGGTTCGGGTTAAAATGATAATTCCCGATTATTCTTAAGTGTTTATTCTCGTTACACAACGATAAAACAGTTATTAAGCACAGAATGATATGAAAAATGTTCACAAACACTTGTTTTAATGTTAATTATCAAAATAAAGTTCGCACAGAAAATTTATACATGTTCGCGATACCGGTTAAAATGCAGAAGGCAAAAGACAAACTCACGTGATTAGGCGCAGCCAATCAGCGTTAAGATAAATAACTTTTTCTTGATTTCAAGTACCACTAGCGTCCTCTATTGTAGTTACATGAAATTACTTACTATGATGACACTGACATTAGTGGAAACGTTTAGGGAGGTTGCCTCGAGTACTACGTATGGGCTGTCTCGCTACAAAGTATTAAATTTATTAAAGGACAAATTCGTTAAAAAGTCATACCAAAACGGTATTTTGTTTTTAAAATGTATGTAAATGTAAGTAAATAACTGATAATGATAAAAAGTTTTAGCAAAATCGCACTCTTTATTGTCATGACTTTATAGTTAGACTGTAGGTAGGAATTGACGGATTTATAATCTTCAATCAGCTCATGTAGTATATCAAAACCCTCTCAAACCCAACAATAAAAGAACAGTGGCAAATCCGTATTCTATATCGATTTATGACCGATTCAGGGTTGTTCGTGCACTTTCAATATAACATTATACTTACTTTCATTTCAGATCAAATCACTCGTCGTTGATGTCGTCGTGCGATGCTTTCTCCGAGCACCCGTCGCCCGGCGAAGAGACCTATCAGTACAATAGGTAACAACACTCATGCTAAATAATGACAAAGCCCTAAATCGTATTCTAGGTATTCCTCGTAAAAATATTTTAAAATCGCCCTGAAACTTCATTTTATAAAAGATGTATGAATTTTTATAAATATATACCAAACTTTTAAGTAACTTTTACAATCCTTGAGTTACTACCATCTTTCTTTTTCACCCTATTATAAATACGCACAGCGCAAGCGCAAGCGTACACTACGCTAACGAAACGTATCGTATTGCGCAAGCGTACACTACGCTGACCAAACGTACTAGTATTATATGTTAGAGTGCGTTTAGTGAATTTAATTGCGCTTGGTATTTTCTCTAGGGACAACCAAAGCTTGCTGGACAAGCACCGTCAACTAACGTGCTATACATAATATAATTATACGTTTGTTATTGTCCATCAGTCGGTGCGGCTCGTCATTCGCCCGCGACTCGGGCGGTTCTAGTGGACACTACACGCAGGGCGCGCCGCCCTCGCCCACCTCGCAGCCGGAATACAGGTATTACTCTACTTCCCGTGGGAATTCCGGGATAAGATGTAGTCTATGTGTTAGTTATGGGTGTCATCTTACCACAGGCCAAATTTTATGAAAATTGGTTTTCAGCAAAAGGGTTATAAACATCCGTATAAACTTACTTATAAATCGTAACTTTTACGGTGATGGAAAACATTGCGGGGAAACCAGTACGTATTATAGATGTCTTCTGTAAGTGCATTGTACTCATTTCAAAACGACTATACGGCCTCTCGACCTATCACGTGAGCGTGAGTGCAAATGTACAGAAAACAGCTCACTTGCGAGTCAGCTCTGACTTTCCCTTCTGGGATTATAATGACGGTATTCAATCATTCAATTGAATGCCGTTATTTAATCAGCGAACTAGTGATTCAATCAAATAGCACATTTAACCAGATGACTGTGACATATACGCCAATATACACTTGTAATTTGTAATGAACTAATTTACACATCTTCCCTGTCAGATATAACAGCTACTACCCCGGCTGCTACGTGTCTGCGCCGCCTCAGTTCCAAGATGGAGCGCCCTCGCCGCCGCCGCCGCCGCCTCCACCGCCTCATGAGACCAGGGTCGGCATACATTTCCAGGTATGGACATTAATGTAGAATCATATACATACTTAGCTCTGCATATCTAGCACGGGACGCAAGACGCGTCTTGCGCCAGGTATGCACTGCAAACCTAAGCTATCTGTGAATTGCTAAAGACAGCAATATCGCACAGATTATAAGCAGCGTTGCCGGCCATCAGATCTTGCAATTTGGATCTGGTTTCGTAGATAATATATGCGCTGCTTAGGACCGATGAAAATATGGGTCATAAATGAAAATCTAGATGATTCATCAATCACGTGTTAGGCATAGGTCTTGTGGAAGGCGTAAAAAGCCAGGTTTCAGGTCCAAAAAAATATAATATAAGTAGAATAAATTAACTTCTACATTCTAGGTAAATATAGGTCCTCGGTGCTAGGCTCTGAACTGATAAAGGTTTCCAAAACAATATGTTACATGCAACAGCCTTATCATAACATGTAAGTAACAATTTATTTATGTTACAGGCAAGCGCCCCCCCGCCCCAGTTCCAAGACGAACCTCCAGCCTACTATGACGAATACGACTGCCACCGCGCGCCCGTTAAGTGTCAGCCGCGAGCGGATAGACGCGACAGGGACCGGGATTATAAGAGGTACCAATGCGCAGATCACACTTTTTAGTACGATTAAGTACCTACAGGTTTTGCAATTTATGCCAACAAAAAAAATACATTTTGGTTCCGCTAGAGGCGCCACGTATGAGAGGAAAATGAAACTTCGTAGTTTTCTGCTACGAGCCCGTAACTGCATCGTGCTCGACATAGAGCTATCCAGAAAAGCACCACAATACTGTATCCTCGGCGTCCTCACCCAACCACTAGGTACCGAGTACGACTGCCACCGCGCGCCCGTCAAGTGTCAGCCGCGAGCGGATAGACGCGACCGAGACCGGGACTATAAGAGGTAAAGTATAAACTAGTAATAATGACGATACTGGTCATTATTACGGGGAAGAAAGCTCGTAACAGCCTTCTACTCGACATAGAGCTCTCCTAAAAACCCCACAATAGGATTCTCGCAAGACGCACCTCCTATGTCTTCGGCTTGCTCATGCAAACACTAGGTCTGTCACCGTACGTCCTATGTCTTCGGCTTGCTCATGCAAACACTAGGTCTGTCACCGTACGTCCGTCAAGTGTCGGCCGCGACCGACGCGACTGGGCCCGGGACTATAAGAGGTACTGTATAAACTAGTAAAGTTTACATTATTACGGGGAAGAAACTTTAGGTCTGCTTGGTATTGAGCCTGTAACCGCGTCCTGCTCGATTCAAAGCTCTTCAAAAAAGCGCCATAATACTCTGTCCTCGGCTTCATCTTACATCTACTAGGTACCTATTAGACTGTCACCGCACACCCGTCAAGTGTCACGTCAACCACATTATAGTGCCACAAACTTATCTGTTCCGGTGACAGCTCAAATAAATCTCTAATATTTCTTAATTCTATAAGATTTTAAGTTTGCTCGTATTGTTATTTCGCTCTTGCGGTGTTAATAAACCCATCTAATGTTTTAAAATATACGATTCATTAGTAAGTAATGAGATATGGATCAATTTAGTTCGCTGTCACCGGAACAGATAAGTTTGTGGCACTATACGTACATGTAGGTACACTAAGAAAGGGGAAGAAAACCAAGCGAAACTTTGGCAGCACAATCGAGTGTGCCTTTCAGGTTCTGACCAATTACATTATTGGGGAGAAAAAATGGCGACTGAACCCACCAATTAGAACTGGGGAATCAGGCACACTCTGTCTAAGGTACCATCTGTAATTAGCTTTTAGTATTTCTCTCCATTACTTAACTTAATTTCTGCGCTGGGAAGACACTTTCAATTATACCAAGAAATCTTGCCAAAACGTCGTTGTGTCAAATTGGTGACCCCGACGTGATAGTAGCGGCGCTTTTGATATTGCTGGTCAGTCACTCATTATACTGATGCAGTAAGATAGTTACTATAAAATAACATACACAGCGCATACAATATACAGGGTGTTGCAAAATTGGTATACTAAGCCGAAACCTACATGTGCAGCATGGTATATCTAAGCCAGAAACTGAAATCAGAATTTGAAAATTCGCGAAAAAAAAACGTTTTCCATAGAAACTTTGTTGGTCACGTGACTTTTTACTGTGTATATTTTACTTTACAGAATCTGTTCGCATATTAAAACATCTCACACGTCTTATGGTATCTGCTAGTGTACGAAACGTTTAACAGTAATTTATTCCCCTATTCTATTCTATTCTGAGAGGGGACGAAGTTCCTGTACGTGGCTCTCTCGAGTGTACCCTTTCTACATATCCGTTGACTTTCAGCTCAGTAATATCAGCTTTAAAAGTACACACTTAAACTTAAAGTAATTTATTTTCCCGTCAGATACCACGAGGGCACGACGGAGCTGGTGTCTAAACAACCTCAATACGCGGAGCCGCGGCGCCGCGTCGACGACACTCAGGAGTACGTCAACACCGCACAGGTAACTCACATTATAGAATGTAGATGGAGTTAGTGTCGCAAGAACACGACGCTGTAGAATGTAGATGGATTGAACTAGATGGCGTTGCTGTCGCTTGAATTATAAGCGATGTATAGATTGTTTACCTGTTGTGCCAAGTAAGAATGAATGCAGTATAATTATTATGGGGCGGATTTCGCCACTACAAACTCTTAAATAAACACTAAACACACTCTTGTATGAAATACTGCCGGGCAATCCCGCGTCCGTGTTAAAATGCGAAACAGACTGCTCTAAAGATCACTATTTTGGTCTGAAAGTTACGCGCGTTAAATGTGTAAACCTCTTGTTCCTAGATCTGTCCGCCGGAGGAAGTGACGTCACCGCTGGGCACGTTCAAGAGGCAAAGATGTCTGCGGTATAAGCAGCGCCGCCCGCGGCCGATCCTGCGCTCCAAGTCCGACATCTCCGATAGGTAACGAGATGCGATATTTATTTATAATTACTAATCAGTTACAGTAGAATCAGTTACGGTATATGAATATGGACGAATTATAAAGGAGTATTCGATGTACGTCGGGGCGGCTGAATCTATGGCGTCGCATTCTATACACTAATCTCGCACCTACAAAGAGATTTGCAAAGTGTGTTTATGCATTGGTCAAAACACAGATGATTTTTTGTAATATAAGAGCCATAGCACACAATCTCACAAACTCACTCACAAGTTTATTGTAATTAATAATTACCTCAACAAAGGCTTGTTTTCTTATCCTTTCAATTTCTACTCCCTCCAACCACCTAACGTCTTTAGTACACTTGACCCCTCTTTGATCATAAATATCCTTCCACCCTAAGGTTGTCTTGAAAAAATCGCTTTAAGCGATAAGGCCGCCATTTTTGTACATACGTGTTAGTATTTAAGTTTTGTAAGTTTATTTCATGTGTGTGTGCAAATAAAGAATATTCTATCTATCTATCTATCTAACGTCCCCTCTCCCCTCAGATACCGGCGCACGGAAGGCCGCAGCCCGGCATCCGCCCCGTGCGAAGCCGACGACTCCCCCGACAGCCTCTCCTCCTCCTCGACCCGCCTGCAAGCCTTCTTCAGCCGGCTCGGGCTGGAGGCGCGAGTGTGGGACGCCCTGCTGGCTCGCGCGCCCAATGACAGCCCGGTGTACTTCTCCGATGCAAGCTCGAGGGACTCGGCGCTGTTGCCTGATTATACGGTTAGTTGTGGATGTGTACAGTTGCCTGCATAGAAATCTGACAACTTTTATAGAGTGACATTGCTACTGAGATGGAGTCAGGTTTCATTGCAGCGCACTGTACTTCTTATAGTGCAGATAACAAACAGTGTTGGACTGGGGTTTGTCACCGTGATTAAAGGATTTAGCTGTGAGTTGCGGAGTAATCAGGGTATGCAGTACAGTTTTACAGGACGGTACAGTTGAAACGTCACTCGAGGAGGCTTCGTTACCTACAGTTAATTAAACAAATTAAGTCTGGGAACGAATTAAACGAAATTATATGCGACCTTTGAACGAGCGCCGAGTTGTAAATTTTTATCGGATACTTAAACAAAAATTTAATGAATACTCTCTGAACTTACAGGTACAAGGTGCGACGCAGAAGCCCATCTACCGCAATACAGAGCCCCCTAGCGTCGTGGAGCGGAACGCACGCATCGTCAAGTGGCTGTGTCAGTGTCGGAAGACACTTCCACAAGCGTCGCAGGCGCACTGATGCTAGACGCGAGTGTGGCGCCGTCTAGTGACAGTTTTGTGAACTTCGACTAGCGGTGCCGTCAGCGGCTCCATCTAGTGGCAGTATTGTGCACTTTAGTAAAGTGGCGCATATAGTGGCCCCATCTAGTGGCAGTTTTTGGAAACAATTCGAGGCTATCGCATCTTGAATAATTATGGAACTAATATGTCTGAGCTGTGAGTAGTGGAACTAAGTAAGGGCTTGTCAATACTAGAATTTGAATCGAAGACAAGCTACACGGAATAATGATGCGCCATCTAGTATCTATACAGAGGTGTGAGTGGTGTCATCAAGTGGTAGATTTCGGAACTAAGATTGAAGTTACTCGTATAAAAATGCATTTAGTATCGAATTTAGTTGACGCGTATTAGATAATTATGAAGAGAGTGTAGTGTGAAATCGAAAATTTAATCAATTTAAAAGCAATGTGATCTTACAGTTAGCTCATCTATTTAATTCGATGAACGTAATAGATTGTAGAGCTATTCTAGTATCTGGGGTCGAGTTACGCAGAAGGAAAATTTAAAATGAAAGTATGTAACGTATGGACGCAGATTTGTTTATACTTTGAGGCGTTATAATGTACTCTAATAATGTATTAAAGTTGCCAGTAAATACCTAATTAAAGTTAACAATATTAATGCTTGTCAATCATCTTTAGATAGATTATATTCAATCGAAAATACCTACAATAAAATACAAGAGAGAAACGTAGCGAATAATATAAGTAATTTTGATGTTAACTTTTTAACTTTATAAATAAATAACTTAAGACCCTATCCAACCAGAAGCTGTTCAAAATATTACGTCATTACGAATAATTATTAAATTCTGAATACGACTTACACTAACGCTTGTTTAAATTTAAGATTAATCGTCGATTAAGATACGTTATCGCAATTTTAATTAAAAACATACGAAGTAAACCAACAAAGACTATCATAGATTTACGACTTGCTCAATGATGTCATCTCCTCACTAGACTAGTGGGACGGGCGTCTATCGAATGTAGATATATTAATTAAATAAATACATGCGAATAGATAGAATATAGCAAGTTTTCAAATAGGTCACTACATTTTAGATTAGAATCCATTTTAAACAGTAATAAATGATTTTGAAGTATCGATAAGCATTAAAAAACTCTTCGATTTGTAGAAAGTCTTCGATATGTAATAAGACTAAAGTGTAAGAAGTAAATGCTATAAATGTGATATTCGATAACCGGGTTTCTTAAAATCCCCCCTTTTAAGAAACCAGGCTATTAAAACGTCTATAATGCAATAAACAAAATCGTACTAAAACAGTACTAAAGATTAGGCGCGGTAACCCCATCAGTGGTGTACTTGCATGAGGGAAAAGTATTTATGTCAATATTAAAATAATTTTACTAGTTGACTGCTCTTATTTTATTAAACTATTTTCGGTCAAGTTATGATATTATTATCCTTTAGTCAACAAAGATACTTTAACCATACATAACTTAAAGTTAAAATTATAGCATTTTTCGAAAAATGTAGGTACAATTCACGAGCTTAGTCGTACGGAGACATAATACGTTATTTTGGAATCGAATAATATAAATAATAATCATTATAATATAGATAGTTTGACTGTCATCGTTGTAGGCACTGTGAATACATATTTTTTGCTCGACTTGGTGGGGGCACTGCCGTGCCACCAGATAAGTATTATGAATTTATAAAAAATAGTTTACAGCATTATGTTTAAATTAATTGTGTTTTGTTTGACTACTTATAGAAGTGAGTATTACAATTTTAACTGTATGTGAACCATCTAAATTATGTTGTTCCTGTTAAGTGTTTGTCGTAGGTAGTTAGTTTATCTAAATATTTAAAAACAATTGTATCTATTTATGAATATTACATAATGTATTTATGGATATATAGAATTTAACGTTTAATATTTAAAAGAAACATGTGATTCGGTAGCACAAAAAGGATCAATTGTAGCTAAAACCTTAATAATGTAGTGCCAAAACATACTTGGTAAACTCAACCTTTAAATGCTGGTCGATTTTTCTAATATTGAAAATAATCAATGTTGACTATTATGTCCGCATCGTGTATGGCCAATGAACACAGAGCAAGACGCAAGAGTGACCAATAATGAGACCGTATTCCAATTTCCAATACAATCTTATGGCAAACTATCAAATATCAAACCAAGCCACGCCCCTTTTGGCTCCAAGTCAGAGGCATAACTTGCAGTAGCTAGAATTACAAAATTAAAACAGTTTTTAACTCTATTCTTTCATCTCAGCATACATTAAGTATAGATAAGTAATGCTGCTATGTTTAGGAAAAGTGTTCTTTGACTCTAGTGTTATAAATTTACAATGATCTATTTTCATTAGGGATAAATTAATGACCTATGTAAGTACTATAAACACACAAAAGACAATATAACGGAAACGAATAGTATGCAAGTCAAGTGCGAGTGTATCCCTTAACGAAACTACAGTTCCAATGATAGCGCAACAATAGATTTAAAGCTTACCAATATATTAAGTATATCTTGTCTAGAGCACATCGGGAATAATTTCACTTACCTACTGAAGAAATATATATAAATTATATAACATCATAATTACCTATAAATAATATTTGAATAATTTAAAATCTTGTTCTGTACATAATTATTAACCTCCTACACTGCCGGTTTGGATATGTTTTAGGTCCTATCAATCCTATCATCTATGAAATACATTAGAAATACCCTGTAATGTCTGCAATACCTGTATGCAAGGTCAAATCGGAAATACCCATGAAATTACCTAGATACCTGTTACCTAATTAACATTACCATTCAAATATTATATCATAAGAATCCCATTCAAAGAGGTCTCAAAGTCTCACTAACAGAGGTAATCAAGTGCTAAAGTGCTGAGACCTCAGCAGGAGACCCAGATATGGAGGTTTCCCACTTATCCAGGTTTCACTGTAATTAGATACCTGGCAGGGAACCTTAAATGAGGTAACAGTCCGTAGCACATACGACGGTACCAGTGTGCCAATCACGAATATTGTAGACTCTAGTCGATGGATGAGTCGTTGGGTAATTCAATAGCACATCTTGATCAGCGCCCCTGTCGGGTAATGTTAGGAACTGATAAAACGCATACAAATTCGAGAGTACTGCCTCGATTTACTATCCACTAGAGTCGACAATATTCGTAATTCGCCGTCTGGAACATCTTGCTTGAAGTTATTTTATTGTATTGTTATTATTATAGTTCGAGTTAAATTGATTATACTAGGTACTCAAATATTACATTAATAATTATGAACTGAAGTGTTGTAAGAACATAGTCTCAAACCTAATTACTGTAGGTAACTACCTAATTGTTTATGTTAAGTTTCAAGTATTTTAGATAGAGGCTGAAAATAAATATGGCTCTTTGTTTTAAATTTTTCATCTGACTATTTCATAGCAGGATTAGGTCCTCTATCATCAAAAGCATACGATGCTTCCTTCATTGTGTAAATTATAAAATGTACGGATACTACGGATATTGTTAGTTAATTGTGATGAAAGATTAAATTTTGGTCTGATGATAAATTAATGTTGTTTTATTTCGAGTTATACAGCGCCATCTCAAGCTTTCATTTACTCTTACTAGGAAGTTACTTTCAATTCTAACATAATTTTATGCCAATTACAACTAACAGATTATGTACGAAATATTTTTATTCAGTATCAAACTTATACCTATCTTAAATTACATGTTTATTTCATATCAACAATAATCTTAATAGTCAGCAGCAGTATTCGCCAAATAATCTTTTCTTCCAATATTCGATGCTTGCTTGTTTTGCACAGCCTCGAGCTTAGGACATTCAGTGATCCTGTGTCCGAGACCACCACAGTACGAGCAGCCCTGCCCGTCGGCCACCGGCACGTCTGGCTCTCCAATCATGTCTAGGAGGAACTCCGGCACCTTCTGTTTGGCCTCTCTCAGCAAGTGAGCTAGGTCTCTGAGCACACTGTCGTCGGCGGCGCGGCCCAGCAGCGTGGTCGCCACGCCCTCGCCACCAGCTCGCCCTGTCCTTCCGATCCTGTGCACATAATTTTCTATATCCTCTGGCATGTCGTAGTTGATCACATGCTGAATGTTTGGAAAGTCCAGACCTTTGCTGGCAACATCTGTGGCTACAAGCACATCTTTCTCTCCCTTTCTGAAGGCATCTACAGCCCGTGATCTCTCCTCTTGGTCT
Source organism: Plutella xylostella (assembly GCF_932276165.1). Classification (NCBI taxonomy): domain Eukaryota; kingdom Metazoa; phylum Arthropoda; class Insecta; order Lepidoptera; family Plutellidae; genus Plutella; species Plutella xylostella. The sequence continues at coordinate 4,418,938 of NC_064000.1, read as the reverse complement.
TTACCACCGTGTATAGCTACTGCTTCTACTCCCTTGAGGAGCAAGTATTCATGGACAGCATCAACATCCTGCTTCCTCTCAGCAAACACCAGGACAGGTGGAGGAGTCTTTTGTAGACATTGGAGTAGATGGACAGTCCTGGCTTCAGCTTTGACAGGCTCCAACTCTTGTCTCACATTAAGAGAAGCCGCTCCAGCTCGTCCCACATTCACTGTGACTGGTTTGACTAAAGCTGATCGGGCAAACACCTGAATCTTCTTTGGCATAGTAGCACTGAACAGTAGAGTTTGCCGTTGCCCCGTGAAGTAAGAGAATATTGTCCTCACATCTTCTTCAAAGCCCATGTCTATCATTCGGTCAGCCTCATCCATGCAGAGGTATCTGCACACGCTGAGGCGGACCATTTTCTTGTCGAGCATGTCCATGAGCCTGCCGGGGGTGGCCACCATGATGTGCACCCCGCGCTGCACTGTCTCCATGCACTCTGACACCGGTACCCCGCCTATAGCCAGACAACTCCTGATCTCAGGCATCCCGCACATCTTAAGATGCTTAACAAAATGTTGAATAATTTCATAAGTCTGCTTTGCCAATTCTCTTGATGGACATATGATTAAACCATAAGGTCCCTCATTGTTAATGAAAGGCAGCTTGATCTCTTGATGCAGACAGAAGCACAGCAATGGCAATGTGAATACAAGAGTCTTTCCGGACCCAGTGAATGCAATACCAATCATATCCCTTCCACTCAGTACTGTAGGTATGCCTTGCACTTGAATAGGAGTAGGTTTCTTTATGCCCTTAGCTTCTAGTCCTCTAATGATGCCTTTTGGTAGCTTCATGTGCTCAAAGGTCTTCAAGGGAGGTGGTACATCTTCACCCTCGACTAGTATCTTGAGTTTATCTCTCACTTGGTCGTGTCTCTCGGGGGGCAGCGCGAGGATGCACCGCGGGGCTCTCCAGGAAGTCTTAATAGGATCTTCATACTGGATACCTTTGGCTAACTCAGCTACCCCCATGAGGGCTTTGTTCTGCGCGACGCTCTCGAGGATGTGCTGCTCCTCGCGCGCCTGGCGCTCGGCCGCGGACAGCGCGCGCGCCTCCGCCAGCCGCTTCAACTCGCCGTGCTGCTCCAACAGCGACACATTATACTTGCGGCCCCACTCCTCCTGTGACGCGTCGTCGTCCGGGTCGTTGTCGCTGGAGCTCTTGGCCTCGGCGGACGCCTCCGTCGCCAGCTGCGTCAGCCGCCCGAGCTTAATCAGCTGCTGCTTCTTCCGTTCTATGAGTGGAACGTACGGGACGTAGTTTTCGAGGTCTTCCTCCGATTCGGACGACTTCTCCTCGCGTCTGTAACGCTTAAGAGGTGGTGGCGGCGGTTCTTCCTTCTTTTCTTCCATTGTGTTTTATGTTAAAATATCGGTTCTAATAAAGTTTTTACTATAAACACAACAAAATAAAATGATAAACACATGAAGAGTTGAAGACAGTGACAGACAGTCGTCAATTTGACGTTGACGTTTTCAGTTTTTGTATGGCATGTGTCGTTATTATTCTGAGCCAACAACGTAGCTGAGATTCATTGCACCCGGTGTTGTGTCATCCCATCTCCAACCCATCCATACCATCCTTTGATTATCCTTTGGATGGCACACCCACATCCATCATGCCAGTAAAACTTGATTTCTTCAAGTACCTATTACACTTTGTCGCAGAATGTTGAAAACAGTCCATCGATAAAAACCGGTTTATAATTTTTCAAAACACCAATTTTTGACATTTCATGACGTCATTCTTGTTTTGACATTTCATTTCATGGCGCATGCAAATGTTGATAATTTGGCAACATTGTTTTTTTCGTACAGTTAATCAGGAAAACCGAGATAAATTACGCAGTGAACAATAACAAAAACAATACCCCAGCCCCCTTACATTTTACATAACTATTCCTACAACAGTGAGCCGCGCAATACGAAGTGAATGGATGATAACAATCGACTGTTCATTGCATCATATTTGTTCCTGTTCGTTTCAAAGTTTTTGCGAAAGCGGGTTTATAACTTTGTGGGCTGGTAGTTCCCGGGGAGAGCTTGAATAATTTGATGATATTCGACGACAACAGCTCGGAGATGCCTCCGACGAAGCGCGGGAAGATGCAGAGCGACGCGGACGATGAAGACGACGACTACAGGAAAAAACGCGACCGAAATAATGAGGTAAATATCTAACTATAAACTCACTGGTCATACTGACCGTGTCGTACGGTCGGACGCAGATAAGCCCTTAGCTTAATGCTGTTAACTTCTGTTACATATACTTGTGCAATCAGTTTTTAGTTCACATCATAATGTTGTCTTGAGTCAATGTATTGTTTTATTCATTAGGCAATCAGTATTGATTGAAAGTCGAGATGGTGAGTATAATTTGAACTTGAATTGTAGTAGCCATCCTCATGCATTCACCAGTTAATGCTATTATGTTGTTGCTATATATCCAGTGTAGTGTATTATTTTTATTAGTATTTACACCGGTTTAGTAAACATAACAACTTATATTCTTTTACTTGTTACAGGCAGTCAAGAAGAGCAGATATAAGTCAAAGCAGAGGACACAAGAAACATTCACCCGAGTCAGTAAATTGAAGGCAGAGAACCAAATGTTGGAAGAAAAAGTGAAAACACTCACAAAAGAGCTGCAATTTCTGAAGGAGCTATTCCTGGCTCACGCCTCAAACTCACAGAGCTCAAAATTCGAAGGCATAGATCTGGAGAAACTTCTAGAAGATATCCCAGAAGATGATAAAAAAGATGGAGACACTACTAGCAAATAGTATAGTTACTTAATGTATCATGCCCACACTAAATGGGGGTTGTCATAAGTTTGTCTTGTGTGTCAGTGTTTATGTCTGTCAGCATAGCTCTGAATTGAGAAATGGACCAATCCCATCTCATTTATGGTTCATAAACATCAGTGGAGCTTTTATAAAGCTCTTTTCTTGTTGTGGTCTGTGTTGTTAGTCTTAATTTGGTCTTCCGGATTATTTTACAATTAATGTAAATTTTTGACATTGTTAGGAGTAAGTGAGAAATTGCAATAGCTTTAAGCAGGTTAAATGTATGTAGTGTGTACAGTTTTAAGTGGACTATAAATTATGTTTACCTACTTCAATGCAGGTGTCAATAGAAAATCAAGGATCTATTTTTATCTGGCTAAAATAATTGCACAATAGATTTTATCAGTAAGTAATTCATCACACTATAAATTGTATCTTATGTATTTTAATAAAAACTGTTTTTATAAATTATCTCACAGACAGGGTATTAAAATGCAAAAGGTTTATAAGTAGCAAAGTTAAACATGTATTGGTTTACATAATAAATAAAATGCGAAATATAATTTTAATATGGAATAACTCTTTATTATAATTATAATAACATAGCCGTTTACAGTAAAATTGATCACAGTTTAATAATTACTTAGCTACATAAATTTACATACAATAATATAGTACATCTGATCCCAAGAAAGGGAAATAAAACTTAAAACATAAACTAAGTTGGTTTAATTCATATAAAATCATTCTACCTACAATTAAATAGGAAATCATAATTCAAATTCTTTTCTCTAATCTAACAAAACATAATGAATATCTACATTTTAAAAAAGCTGTTTCAGGAATAGGTTTAAAAAAACTAGCCTCTTCTATTCGCCAATCCACCATCAGCAAGGGCAGAATTTTAAAAAAATATTTCGCAATCTGCCTCAAGTGCATTTGAATGTGATGTAAGAGATAAGCAACGCTATAACACCAATAGATGATGGTACGAATCCTGTTGTAACCTTAACATAGCATAGAGTTCACTTCCACACATTAATGACGCCATCAGCCGACGAACTGACCAGGTAACATTTAGACGCTTGAGCCATGGTGAAGTCAGTGATAGGCGCCGTGTGGTAGTAGGTTCGACTCTCGACGCTCTTGTACACGTTCTCCTCCTGTATGTTGACTGGGGTAGACGGCTTTTTGCAGATCTCCTGTATTACTGTCGTGCCGTCGATTATTTGGGTTCTGTAAGAGAAGAGATAAATATTGGTTGAAAATGTAAACTCATATGTCATAATGTTTTCAAATACTTTGTGTAAGTAGTTTTATTATTTTGTTTTATTTTTCATCATAATCTTGTACTGCTGGGGATGCGCGTCTCCCAAGGAGTGTTAATCTATCGGTACTTGGTGTCCCCGGCTGCTCGGTCTTTTGCGTGGAGCAGCACGCAGCTGTCAGCAGCGCGCCGCAGCCGCCAGCAGCGCGCGCGCTGGTCCGACCCGCCAGAGATCACGAACGAACCCTCGTCGGTGGTGCCGCAGTATATCCGAGATGCATTTAAGAAACGGCCACCTCATATACATCACTCGCTCTTTCTCGGTACATTTAACTAAATGAATAGGCGATCTCGCTCACTCCCGCATACGAGGCTAGATGCGGTTGTTTAACTATGCTATCTTTCTGTAGATCGCTTTGCTAAATTGCACTATGCGCGAACGAACGTACCCAACCCAGGGTGTCTAAATACGTGGAATTCCATAAGATACCTCTCATAGAGCCTCATACGCCACGCATACAAAAGTAACTTAACTGTGCCAGGCGCGAACTCTTGAGTAATAGGACTAATAGGCGACGGGGTCGCAACGCAAAAGGATGTACATACCCCAGTGTCTAAATGCACATGGAATCGAATAAGAGACGTCATATAGAGCCTTAAACGTCTCATGTCACGCCACGCAGAGAATCCCATTTAAACACCCGGCGGCGGTAACTTATCGCCGCGTCCACCTATTTACTGTCTTGTTCAAACAGTTCGCCTAAGGCTAGTCCCCACTCACCGGTACTTAGTATCCGCGGGCGCCCGGTCCCTGGCATCCAGCAGCACGCGGCTGTCCGCCGGCCGCCGCAGCCGCCAGCAGCGCGCGCGCTGGTCCGACCCGCCAGATATTACAAATGAGCCCTCGTCGGTGGTGCCGCAGTAGAGGGCGCTTGTGTAGTGGGACGCCTGGAATTACGTTGTTATTTATGGTTAATATTAGCCAGGGATAGTTAGAGGCGGGGACTACTGGACTCTTTACGAAGTTTCGTAGAGCTGTTACGCTTACCACAGCTAAACTACAGCTACTAACTACTACTAATACTGCTACTAACAGCTATTTTGCAATTAATGTACCGATTGTGTCACAGCTTTCCGAAATTTCGTATTTCGTCAAAACCCGTTCGGGCATTCGGACCAGATACAAGTTTACACAAGGAGCTTGATTTAGGTAGAATTCACGGGAACTAATGTCTATTTGTTTATATGTCACGCTGGTCGGTGGTCGGTCTGTGTGACGTGTATGGCGGTAAAATAAGGAGTCCAACGGCACAGTGAGTACAAAATTTCACAGGGGTCCCGACTCGTGTTGCTACTCACATTGGGCGTGTACTGCAGCGGCGCGGGCCCGGCGTGCACTCGAGGCACCACGCTATAGTCACCGTGTTGCTACTCACATTTAGACGGTCGAATGGCGTAGTGGTTAGTGGCCCTGACTGCTATGCCGAAGGTCCCGGGTTCGATTCCCAGCTGGGGCAGATATTTGTTTAAAGACAAATATTTGTACTCGGGTCTTGGGTGTTGATATTTATATTTAGTATGCATCTATCTATGTATTTGTGTAGATATATCAGCTGTCCGACACCCATAACACAGGTTCTGCCTAGCTTGGGGTCGGATGGCCGTGTGTGAGATGCCTCCACATATTTATTTACTCACATTGGGCGTGTACTGCAGCGGCGCGGGCCCGGCGTGGTGGGGCCACAGAGCGTGGGTCCGCTGCGTGGACTCGAGGCACCACGCGGCCACGTCGCGGAACCCGCAGGCCCACACGCCCGACGGCACGCCGGGGAAGCCGACTATGCGGCGGACGCGCTCGCCTGGGGAGAGATGAGGGGGTTTGTTGGTTAATTGTACATAATAAAAACAAAAAAAAAAACACAATACAAAAGTCTGTTACTGACCAAAATCATAAAATATTTTCAAGATCTCTTTTTATAAAAAAGTGACTGCACCATCTTTCGCCACATATGGCAAAATAATTTTTACTTTTAGTGTGCTTACATAGAGAATCGGGTTCCCTGTATCTACCTGTACCGGTAACCTGATTATGCGAAAGCGCTCACTCACGAAGCATTTCCCGGATTTTTAAACGCCATGAGCGCTTTCGCATAATCAGGTTACCGGTACAGGTAGATACAGGGAACCCATAACCATAACCCATGCAGCAGGTATGTAACGGTAACCTGATTCTCTATGTAAGCACCCTTAGACTGTACTAACATTGACATCAAATTAGAATGCGGCAGACAGCTTATACGGCTGAAAATCAGCGCCCATTCAGAAGGATTATTGGTTTTCAGCCGTAGAAGCTGTCTTTCAGTAGAGCGGTGGACAAGCAGCCTTCGTCTAGCCGTTGAAGAACTTTAATATGTGCTATTAACACAGCAGCCACTACTGCAAGGGTGTATAGACACGCGCGTGTAGACACCCTGTATAGCGACACTCACAGTTGGGGTGGCTCAGCGCGGTGACGGGCAGCTGGAAGCGCAGGTCCCACACGCACACGCGCCCGCTGGCCGTGCCCGCCGCCACGTAGCCGCTGCTGCTGGCGACACGCGCGTGTAGACACCCTGTATAGCGACACTCACAGTTGGGGTGGCTCAGCGCGGTGACGGGCAGCTGGAAGCGCAGGTCCCACACGCACACGCGCCCGCTGGCCGTGCCCGCCGCCACGTAGCCGCTGCTGCTGGCGACACGCGCGTGTAGACACCCTGTATAGCGACACTCACAGTTGGGGTGGCTCAGCGCGGTGACGGGCAGCTGGAAGCGCAGGTCCCACACGCACACGCGCCCGCTGGCCGTGCCCGCCGCCACGTAGCCGCTGCTGCTGGCGACACGCGCGTGTAGACACCCTGTATAGCGACACTCACAGTTGGGGTGGCTCAGCGCGGTGACGGGCAGCTGGAAGCGCAGGTCCCACACGCACACGCGCCCGCTGGCCGTGCCCGCCGCCACGTAGCCGCTGCTGCTGGCGACACGCGCGTGTAGACACCCTGTATAGCGACACTCACAGTTGGGGTGGCTCAGCGCGGTGACGGGCAGCTGGAAGCGCAGGTCCCACACGCACACGCGCCCGCTGGCCGTGCCCGCCGCCACGTAGCCGCTGCTGCTGGCGACACGCGCGTGTAGACACCTTGTATAGCGACACTCACAGTTGGGGTGGCTCAGCGCGGTGACGGGCAGCTGGAAGCGCAGGTCCCACACGCACACGCGCCCGCTGGCCGTGCCCGCCGCCACGTAGCCGCTGCTGCTGGCGACACGCGCGTGTAGACACCTTGTATAGCGACACTCACAGTTGGGGTGGCTCAGCGCGGTGACGGGCAGCTGGAAGCGCAGGTCCCACACGCACACGCGCCCGCTGGCCGTGCCCGCCGCCACGTAGCCGCTGCTGTTCGCGTATACGCACGTGTAAACGCCCTGCTTGAGGTCCCCTTGGAGCTTCCACGCGTTGCCTGGGGGAGATTATTATTAATATTAAACTGTAGAGGTCCATAGTCTCTGCCTACCCCTCTCGGAGACAGGCATGAGCATACGTATGTATGTATTAACCTGTGTTAGCCATGGTTCCATTCGAGAGAGCCAGGTACAGGTTCTTACACACCCACAGATAATAGAATAGAATAACCTGTGTTAGCTGGTAAGCTGAAATAAGACGAAATCTGAAAGCATTTAAATTGTGACGCTTTACTAAACTAGGCTTTGTTTAACGAACTTACACAGAAATGTGTAAAATAATGTTAAAATGACTATTATAGTGTTCATTTTAGTATCTCAGGCAACTGGATGCGCCCGCTTGGACGCGGCATCCATCCGCCCGCATCCACGCACATACCTGGCGCGCGCAGGTCCCAGCCGACCAAATACTCTATTGTTACCTTGCTTACTAGACTAGGCTTTGTTTAACGAACCTACACGTACTAATGTAAAATAGTATTTAGATGACTATTTACAGTGTTCATTTAAGAACTGGATGCGCCCGCTTGGACGCGGCATCCAACCGCCCGCATCCACCACATACCTGGCGCGCGCAGGTCCCAGCCGACGAGCGCGGACGCGAGCGTGGCGTACGTGATGACCTGCGCGTGGACGCCGCCGGCGCACGCCGCGTCCACGCAGCCGCCGCCCGTCTGACGGGACTGGGAGAGCGTCATGCGGGATGAGTTGGAGTCTGGCCTGAGGGAGAGAGATTAGAATTATAAAATAGTCTTCTTCGTATCGAGGATAAGATCAATCATAGTCATGAAGAAGCGTGTAATAATAGACTGATGGGGACTTAGCTAGTGAATTAGTCTAGGGGCCTGCTTCGCAGTGTCTGGATAATGGCTACTTGTGGAATAGAAGACAGGTGTTGGACACCTACATCTTTTGTAGCATGTCCAACACATTGTGAAACAGGCTGTATGTCCTAAACCCACATCTTTGGTTAAAAGAAGTTTCGAAAAAGTTACCTCAGTACAAATATGGATCCGTCCTGCGAGGCGGCCACCAGCGACTGTCCATTCTCGCACGGAGCCAGCGCTATGACGGGACCCGCGCTTCTATTGTACATTGTTTTAGATCTGAAAAAATATGCATAAAATAATCAATAAATATAATTAGGTTAATGCCTGTCGAAGTAGTATGGCTTTTTGTGGTAAATACTAGCCCCCAAATTCATGTAGTGAAGCGCTCCGCGCAAGTACTGCTAGTTAGTGACCGTGCTAAGCCGAAGGTCCCCGACCGGGACAGATATTTATACTCGGGTCTTATGTGTATCTGTGTAGATATATCAGCTGTCCGATACCCATTTTGTAGAAAGGCTCTGCCTATCTTTCCGATCGCATGGCGTTGTGTGACACGTCCCCACATATTATTATTACTTATTGATGTAGGCGTGTCCCTCGAGGCGGGCGGCGTCCCACAGGCGCACGGTGCCGTCGTCGGACGCCGACGCGAACATGTTGCGCTGAGCCGGGAGCGTCACCAGCCGGTTCACACTGGATCTGGAGAGTTAGAGGTTTGTGTTAGAATGGGTCAGAGTCTGTCTAAATATGTATAGGTTGAAAATGTAATAATATTCTCAACCGGTCACCTATGCGGTAGGTGGAGGCCGAGCACAGTTGTGGCGACGCAAGGCCTATGTACTAACAGCATTGGACGATTATAGACTTATAATAAAATGATAATGAAGCACCACAAAATATAATAAAAATAGTGGTAAATATAACATATCTCCTTTCAGTCTTCTCCTTAGCGTGTAGGTGACAAACACCACATCTCGTCTCTAGTTTGCTGCATGATCATGATGATGATGATGATGATGATGATGACGGTATTATGCTGGGTCTTACTTGTGTTCGTGTAGGTAGGCCAGCAGCGTGTCCCCGGGCCGCCACGACGGAGGGGGCAGGGTGTTGTCGTGCTCCATGCTCGTGTCTAGAGATCTGGAAATATAGGAATATTTATAGACAGTATAGGCACACATATACAGCAAAAAAGACAGTAAAATCTGGTGACTATGGTTTCAAAAGCGGTAAGTATAGATTTTCTACTAGGAATAGAATAGAATAAAATAGGAACATAAGTTGCGTGGGTGCCGAGCGACGGGCGAAAGCGCCCAGGTAGAGGCGGAGATGGCCGGACGACCTGGACAGATTTCTGCCGGATTGGCGTCAGGTGATCGACATTAGTCGACAACAGAGGGGAACATAAGCATGGGGAGGCCTTTGCCCAGCTCTGGGTGGGACAAATATGGCTATATTCAAAAAAATAAGTCTACTTTAAATGTGGGTACCTGAGTGACTTCTGGAACTTTTGTTGCATCCGCGCCGTCAGATTCCTCAACTCAACTCGACATGGCGCCATGCTATCTGCAATGACAATTTATTTATAGATAAGACCTAATCAATATAAAAACTTTAACTAATAGCCTTAAGTCTATTGCTGTCCACTTCTGTAAGTTTTCATTTTCGTTTAAGGTTCCACACTCACGATCAAGCCTGTTATAATCCCATTTATGGTCACCGCCCATATAAGCGTAAAGAGATTGCTTTTTTAACTTTTTTCCTTCTGTCAACCAATAAAACGCGAGCTCGCGAACTGATATGGAGGACGTTTTGACTGTTTTGAGTTTGATAGCTTTAGAGATATCCCAAAGTAAAGAATATCTTCTTGTACCTATCGATCCTTGTAGGGGTTAATGAGAAATGATATCAACTCACACTGCACATAGCTAGCGCTATGTCCCAGCTGCGAGGAGTGCGGCGGCGCGGGCGCGGGGCCGGCCGCCTCACCCGGAGCCTCCGACACTGAGGACTCCGCTGCAAATGTTATACAGAATATAATGCTTTGGGGGATCCAAATAGTTATACCAAGTAAAGAAAATATATCTGTAAATAGTGTTATGAATAGAATAGAATAGTGTTATGATTAAAAGTGACTTGTTTTGGAATCAAAATAGGCCAACTCAAGGTTTACTTAAAAGGTGATTGAATAGTCAGATAAATTAATGATGAATACAATTTGTTGCTATCAACTTTTAGACGCGTCATCATTAGAACTAAATCATCGAAATATCAGCTCTAAGGTACAGTGAAACTATAAAGTCCTGAAATTAATGATTGAGGAACTAAAATTTTCAGGAGCCTGGCACCATTAGAAAAGAAACATAAAAGTCATAACAATTGTTTATGTCAATAGGCGGTTGGCTGTTTTTTTTAATTTTCTTATTAATTATAAGGATAATCTAGATAAAAACAACAATTTACGCTTGGTTGCAATTAGGAAGATGAAGAAAAATATTCGTAGTCAAGCTATTGATGCTATTTATCGAGTTTTAATACAATGTTTAGCGGAACATCAAGCTGGACACATTTTGTCGAATTTGGAGGATGTTTACGCTCGTAAAACGTCTATGACGGGTATGTAGCATTGTACAAATTGTAATAACTCATTTTTTATTAGTACCAACGCTTCATTTATCGATAAACCTAGGTTTAGAGCCCAAGTCGAAGATTGTTTACATACCACTGATTGTAGGTTTCATCTGGTTTCAGTTGAGTCAAACCTTAACATTTTGATACTTGAAGATATATGTTTGTTTACTTACTAAATTCACATTGTGTGAATTTGGGGGCATTGTGTAACTCAAAAAGATTTTTTTATTTTATTTTATAGTTATATCGGACCAGCGTGCCAAAGAGGGCAAAATATGGAATATTTCTAACTCCTGGAAGAAACAGAACTGGCCGTCCAAAAACAGAAATTGATGTCTTTACTGTGTGTGCCCTTCGTCAACAGATCCAGTTTTTTTTATACAGTTGTAATAACTAAATAAATATTTATTGGTTTCACTATAAGCCTTCATATTAACACCTTCTAGCTTGTATAAGAGCTTTTTTGTGGATGGTAAGTTGTTTTTAAATACATAAATAGGTAGGAAGTTAACAGGCAAAATTTCAAGTATCAAAGTCAGTTATGTTTCGCTATATAGGGTGGCTACATGAAAGATAACAGTGCCCTCATTTAATTTCAGGACTTTATAGTTTCACTGTATGTAGGAATAGATTTTCCCCATTTTTTAGCAACTCAAGTGTTTTTACCGTATATTTATGTAAATACCTTGTATGTTGGCGGGCTCGCTGGTGTTTCCGAACATGGTCTGCCACTCCGTGTTCATCTGCGTCTCGTGCGACAGAGACGTCTTGTGAGTGCGACTGGAATAGAAACATTATAAAAAAATAAAAACAAATCGGGTTATTCGAGTGAGGCAAGTAGCAATTAACACTTCAATAAAAGATAATAATGCCATCTAAACATTTCATGTTAAATGTCGCATGTTGATAAAACGAGAACGACTTTTCGAGTATTTCTAAAATCCTTGTACAAAATTTGTAACATTTAGGGCCTGTTTCAAAATGTCTACGATAACGGCTACCCGTGTGATAAAATACTTGGTGTCACTGTCTAAAACATAATTATAGAGAGTGACAGCGTGTCTTTTATCCATCAGGTAGCCATTATTCAGACATTGTGAAACAGGGCCTTGATGTTTTTAATAACGAGCGGATTACAAATGTACGGTGGCCTGCGCCTAAAAGTATACAGGCGGAGTTTTTAAAATAGCGATCTCAAGCTCACATGCTGCTCAAGCATATCCACATATACACCACTGCTACACACATCACACACAACACGTCCCCGGATTTATAACAGATGTAGCTGGTCCCTTCATCATCAGGGATCGCTATTTTAAAAACTCCGCCTGTATACTTTTAGGCGCAGGCCACCGTACATGTACATGTCGCAGGCATCTGGTTTTATCTCCTGTTTGATTGAACCGCTAGCCCGTTCATTGGATGACGCTGCTTAGTTGCATGACTAGGCCGAACGTTGATTGCACAAGCGTCACAAAACGTCCAACTAGTTAGCTGACTTAAAATCAGTCAGGTGGTGAACAAAAAAAATATGGCGTCTAACAGCTAACAGCTGATACAAAAAGCACCTATATTGTTAGTTTTTTTGCAAATAAATTAGCTTTAAAGTGAGTTATTTGTGTTAAAATAGTGTGACAACATGGATTTACCTATTATTACGCCGCGGGCGGATAGTTTCAAAGAAAATATTGTGGCGTAACTGGATAGTTATAAACAACAATATGAAGGTACGTTTATTGTTATCGTTTAGTTAATTTGTGAGATAAGAGCTTTGTAACATAGTCTTTTTGTTGACTATTGTCTGGTCATGTTCATCCTAACCAGACATTACAAAGTTGCTATAATACTATATCCCATTCAACGACTCCGCTGAATGACGTTCAGTCAAGACGTCGAACGTTACAATCAACGACTTGACGAGTTGTCCTTTAGTCATACAACTGAATAGCGCCATCCAATGAACGGGCTAGTGGTTCAATCAAACAGGAGATTAAACCAAATGCCTGCGACATACATACCGGCTCGCGGCGTGCGGCGGCGGCGGCGGCGGCTCCAGCTGCAGCCACTTGGACACGTGCAGCGTGGCCAGTTGCAGGCGCCCCGAGCCTGAAGTCGTACGCTGGAGGGGTGGAAGAGAGATATTACGGTTTAATTTGTTCTAAAATTACACCGAAAGGTCAATAGACTGATGACGTGCGCTGAAGGAAACATAGTATATGATACGACTGCGGAAAGTGGATCTACCAGAGATACAGGGAGAAAATCCGGCTCGAAGGACCATTTAAAAGTCGAAATTAACTCCAGCTGCGGCCGCCCCGAGCCTGACAATGTTCGCTGAAGGGGTGGAAGATAGAAATTACGGCTTAATTGGTTCTAAAATGACATCGAAAGGCCAATAATAATTGCTCCATTCAGAGAAGGCTCGAAAAATATAAAGCGATCATCACGAAAAGTACAATGGGGAAATCATAATCATCATCATCATCATCACGTCCCCAATGCCAGCGCACGGGTCTCCTTCCAGAGAAGGAAGGGTTATGGGGTAATTCTAAGTGGAAATTATACAAATGCGGATCCAGCTTCGCACGTTATGACGGGCCGCAGCGCAAAAGTGTTTTATACTCGCCTATTTATATGTAGCTTTGTCTGGTTTTGAAATGGCCCAGGGAATGTTTAAATTAAAATTGGATGACATGAGAAAGGTCACAATCACGGTAAAAGCATTTGGGGAAGCGAAGCTCGCGTTTAGGCAGCTAGTTTGATATTAAATATGTTTTAATACCAAACTAGCAAACATTAATACCAAACATTACTGTTGGATTCGAGTGTTTTTATTATTACCTGTGTGGACGATCGCTGTATCTTTATGAGGTGCGTGCTCATAGCTAGCAGTTGGTTCTCAACTTGTTCCGTCATACCTGGAAAATAAATAACGAAATATACAGACTCTCACATATATACACTCACACAATTAACACTCTGACCTCCCTCAGATAACGTATATTTATATTTTATGATAAAAGATATTTAAAGATTATTAGTAATTGAAATATAAATACCGTCAGAAGCGAGTCTTCTAAACAAGTTCTTGAGTTGTGTTCCCATTTCACTGTACTGCGGGACGGTCCCTTGCTTCACCTGCAAAAATAAATTATAACAATATATTAAATTCTGCTCTTTCATTTCCTGCTTCCATCTATCTATCGAATATCTGTCAGTAGGGACTTGTATAAATTCCACCCTAGTCGAAAACAAAACCGATGCGATTGAATTACTCACTGAATACGAATAACTTTCACTTTTGGACCTCATCCGACGCCATCTATCGATCTTACCTATCTTAGATTTCGTAAAAGTACTGAATTGCATAAAAGTTATGTCAAATTTGCCAGTCGGCTATGTTTTCGGACCTATAAGTAAATCTATTGCTAATCTAATGTGTGATTGTGGAAGACTCTAGTAGCAGCTCCGGTCTGTCCACTAGCTACCACCAGGGCATCCCACGCTGGTCCACTAGCAACTAGCAGGGCGTCCCACGCTGGTCCACTAGCAACTAGCAGGGCGTCCCACGCTGGTCCACTAGTAACTTGCAGGGCGTCCCACGCTGGTCCACTGTCAACCACCAGGGCGTCCCACGCTGGTCCACCAGCAACTAGCAGGGCGTCCCCCGCTGGTCCACCAGCAACTAGCAGGGCGTCCCACGCTGGTCCACCAGCAACCAGCAGGGCGTCCCACGCCACAGTACCTTCATGCGCGCGTGGCGGTGCTCGCGCAGCGCGGACAGCAGCCGGTCTGCGTCGCGGTGCGTCAACACTGCGTCGAACACGCGCCGCGGGATGGGCGGCGACAGGCTCTCTAGTAGCAGCTCTGGTCTGTCCACTAGCAACTAGCAGGGCGTCCCACGCTGGTCCACTAGTAACTAACAGGGCGTCCCACGCTGGTCCACTAGCAACTAGTGGTCCACTAGTAACTAGCAGGGCGTCCCACGCTGGTCCACTAGTAACTAACAGGGCGTCCCAAGCTGGTCCACTAGCAACTAGTGGTCCACTAGTAACTAGCAGGGCGTCCCACGCTGGTCCACTAGCAACTAGTGGTCCACTAGTAACTAGCAGGGCGTCCCACCCTGGTCCACTAGTAACTAACAGGGCGTCCCACGCTGGTCCACTAGCAACTAGTGGTCCACTAGTAACTAGCAGGGCGTCCCACGCTGGTCCACTAGTAACTAACAGGGCGTCCCACGCTGGTCCACTAGCAACTAGTGGTCCACTAGTAACTAGCAGGGCGTCCCACGCTGGTCCACTAGTAACTAACAGGGCGTCCCACGCTGGTCCACTAGCAACTAGTGGTCCACTAGTAACTAGCAGGGCGTCCCACGCTGGTCCACTAGTAACTAACAGGGCGTCCCACGCTGGTCCACTAGCAACTAGTGGTCCACCAGCAACTAGCAGGGCGTCCCACGCCACAGTACCTTCATGCGCGCGTGGCGGCGCTCGCGCAGCGCGGACAGCAGGCGGTCTGCGTCGCGGTGCGTCAACACTGCGTCGAACACGCGCCGCGGGATGGGCGGGGACAGGCTCTCTAGTAGCAGCTCCGGGCGGTCCACCTGGGGAGGAATAATGGGTGAGTAAGGCTTGCCATTTAGTCACTCCAGAAGGGCTAGCACGCGGCGCTTTTAAGACGTGACAAAAGTTTTGCATCGCGCTCACTCACATCACGCAGCCTCAAGAGCGAGCGCGACAGATAACTTTTGTCACGTCTTAATAGCGCCCCGTGCTACAGGGCCTGTTTTATAAAAATGCGATACGAAGTCGAGCCTTAATTTTTCCTGCATTATATCCAAATTAAATACGCGTTTTAAAAAATGCCTAATAGGGTATTTTAGTCTAGATGAGAAAAAAAATAAAAGTGTATTACAAAGATTGTTTAGAGGAAAAGCAATCGGGAAATGTTAGTTTCACTTCGTAAGGTACATAAATAAATTTTTTACTGCAGTTTAAAGTTTTTAGGTTTTTTTATCTGTTTTTGAACACTACGAAATGTCCCCGCCATGCTAATGACGTCATTACGGTAGTAAACAAAAGTGTTCCCAAAGTATTGATTCTTGAAGTAGTTAACCTATCATTAAAGAGTATATGTCATTAGATAGGTAATGTTAATACAGTTACTTACATCAAAGTGATTTTCACAAAAGTATAAACGAGATTTATCTGATAACAGTCCGGGATCTCGTCTCGCAACTTTTAACCAAGTGTTTCTCATATTTATATCCACTGGTACTTGAATCCATAATTTGTCTGGTGTTTTTACACTAGTGTTCTCACATTCAGAAACAACACACCAACGATACGGAGCATAATTACTCATTATTAAAATTTTCAATACATATCAAAATGTGTATTACTGACAGCTCCCAACAAACAATCTACTCTTATAAAATTATATGTATAAGGTCTAATCTCTTATAGTTGTTTTAAAATAGCTTTGATTATAACAATGTTCCTTATAATCGCATGACATAAGAAGATTTGGCTAATATTACCTTTATTCTTATAATTTGGTTGGGTTAACCATAACAAGTCCAAATTACATGGTTACAATAAAGATTGAAAATGTGTTATAAGTACTTGTAAGAGCATTTACAATGCTTTTAAGCCATATAATATTCAAAAGCAATATAAAAGCTTTTTATTTGGCTAATTGTTCTTATAATAGTAATGCATAAGGTAACTATGATACTTTTAACCTCATAGGAGCATTTTATATAATGTCTACCCAACAAACAATTCACAGCATTTTATATGATCTTTATAAGAATGAAAGCAATCCATATTCACTTACATAGCTATTAAAAATGTATTATTCTCTAGATGGTCATATTAAAAGATACCCACCACTTCTACTGCTACGAGTATAATGCCACAAAATTACCAAGCTGATACCAACAAATCACTAGATGGTCCCGTAAATGATTTTATGGAACATGACTATGTCTAATCAGTGAGGAAGATTATAGCAGTACTTAGCGGTAGTGAACTAGATATTATAATGTGAATGAATGGTGAATGAGATGGATTTGGATATTCATGGGGATATCAACTTTGGCCAATTCTGTCTGAAATTAAAAATGTATCGAAATATTTATGTACTCAACGTGGTGGGAATCTATGAAGGAAAATCAAATAAAACAAATATTTGAGAATCACGTTTTTTTTCAGTCACCATATTGGTGATTATCAGTAGAAGCATTAATCAATACGAGGGCTGATCCAATGTTTACAAAAGGGTGTTTTAAGGGCCATCTGATGATGATTGTGTGGTCTCCGATTTTCCAATTGCTTGGAACTGCAGATAGTTTTGATTTCCCCTTTTCAAATATTTTTACTATATTACTAGATTTTGTACGGCATTATTAAAAAATCTGAAAAAAGTAATAAAGTAAAGTATAATTTATTTCTGACGACCATTGCAATACTACCTGAAAAGTAATAAGTATAGCTAATAATTATTAATATAGCTACGGTCGGCATAATACTTGCGTCAAAGGAACCCTAACGATAGATAAAATGGCGATAGCTTATGAAACAAGTGTTGCCATTACAGAGCTTATAATCTTATAGTTTTCTTATAGACGATGTGCGGCTGCTGTTACCCTTGTAAAAGCGTTATAAAGAAACATGACTCAATAATTATTCACATTTTTACCGTAAAACTACTCAAATTCAAGGGCCCGTTGATATAATTACACTTTTTGTACCTCATTTTACCATACGTTTGAATTCCCACACAGTTTTCACATAAATGAGCAGAATATATACTCTCTAAAAAATAAATTAAATTAATTATAAGTACTTGGTTCTTGTCATCTGTCTTTATAATACTTGTTGACGCTGTCAAACTGTCAAAACTCACTCAGGAAAACACTTAGGGTGGGTTGCATCAACATCCCGGTTATCGTAATAGTTAAGGTTAAACTTAGCAATGACAGAGTCGTTACAGTTAATATTTTACTGTAACGTGTTGCACCATCAAATCGTCGGTCATTGTTAATGTTATTAGGGTTGCTATTCGTTTGAGACATAATTATCCCCAAAGTTATTGTGGGAAACGTTTTTATGTAAGGCAATACCAAATCTAGCTGTCGGACTGAAGCCGTCACAGAGTACATTGTAGCCGTCATTCTCTGTCAAAGCACTCAAAGTCAACATGTCATAGGAACTAAGTATGTTGTTCCTCCAAATATTGACCAAAAGATTATCATCAATAAAACCCGCGACAAAGTAGACTCTAATAAGCCTTTATCAAGAGCGGTGGTAGCTCAGTCGGGTAAGCGCCCGCTTCTCACGCCAGAGATGCGGGTCCGATCCCGGCGCTGACATGTACCAATGAGTTCTTTTAACATAAGTACAATGTATACCATCGCTCTTACGGTGAGGAAAACATCGTGAGGAACCCTGCATAAATCTAGATTTAGCACATCTAGATATGTGAACCCACCAACACGCAGTGTACCAACGTGGTGGAGAAATGGTCCAAGCTTTGGAAGGCAGTTTAGACCTTGGGGATATGCACAAAGGTTCCATTCGAGAGAGCCAGGTGCAGGTACTTACACCCCCAGAGAATAGAAGCCTTTATTATTAATTATCTTATTAATTAATTCTTAACAAGTTGAAATAAAAACTAACGATGTAATCTATCAAAATAATTATTTATTGACATCCTTCGATTATGCTCATCATTCCTGTTAACTGCATAGACAGGTTCCTCTTCATCAGATGATGAATCATCATAAAAAACCTAGCTGGTGGTACAGCACAGGGTCTCTATTTTGTTTACATAATATATTATGCAGCTATGCCGTAGCCACAATAATGGGCTGCACTCTTCTTAGTTCTGTCCTTATTTTCATTGATATATTTCTGTATTTGAGTGATTGCAAAATTTCTGAAAACAAGGTTATTCAATTAAAGAGTTAGGTAGGTACTTTGATATTAGATTGCTGCGCTGGACCGGCAACCGGCAGGTAGCCGGTTGTGGCTGGATAAGGAAGGCCGAGGGCACAGTGTTGTTTCGCTCCTTGGAAGAGCCCATGGCTAGAAGTGGACGCTTATTTGGTGGTGAAGATGATCATTACACCTACAACATAATAATAGGTGCACTTAGGTACTTCGTCGTTGGAGGCAGTAAGAAAGGTTCTAGTTTTAAAGCCAACACACGAGCCACATTTTTGAGACCTGGAACCTGCGAATCTATCAGTTCTCTGAAAGTACACCTTTCTCTTCATATTTCGTAAGTTCCGTACTTACTCCACCTCAATCTCAATTTCTGAGGAACTTGTTTCAAGCACTATATTTCACGTAGAAGCGACATGATAAGAATTATTGAATATTAATATTTGTACGTAATACTGTTACTTTGAGGTTATACAACGGGTTTGACAGCTACCTGACTTTAACTTTAACAGTAACCGGCCAACATGGGGTGGTTATGGTTATCGTTAAAGTTATGACGTCATTTTAACCATAGTTGAATGGTGCAACCAATTTTTCGCTTAACCGATGCTTTGACAGACGATGTGACGATTGTAATAGTTAAAGTTAAATGGTGCAACGCACCCTTACTGTAGAATCTCATACACTGATTAGCTATCTAATAGAATTTATCTTACCGCTATAAGTTTTACTCCCTTGTTGCTCGCCATAATAAAACACGTATAAGGTTGGTTGGCTTTATTAACGCTTTTCAACATGTCTCTTACAAGTTTATTGGCTTTCTATAAGCAATCCTTTTGCTTTTATTAGTTTGACTCTCTTGTTGCTTGCTATAATAAAGCACGTATAAGAAAAATAAGCTAACAATAAAACAATTATAAGAGGGCTTTGAGGTTATTGTCCTTGTAATTTGTGCCCAAACGCACGCTTATTAGCGATAATACGGCTTTTATAAGTAAAATATTTTTGGCATTATAAGCCACTATGAGATAGAGCGGTGGTAGCTCAGTATAGAGCGGTGGTAGCTCAGTCGGGTGAGCGCCCGCTTCTCAATCAAGAGATGCGGGTTCGAATCCCGGCGCTGACATGTACCAATGAGTTCTTTTAACTTAAGTACAATGTATACCATCGCTCTTACGGTGAAGGAAAACATCGTGAGGAAACCTGCATATCTAGATCTAGCACATCTAGATATGTGAACCCACCAACCCGCAGTGGACCAGCGTGGTGGGAAAATGGTCCAAGCTTAGGAAGGCAGTTTAGACCTTGGGGATATGCACAAAGGTTCCACTCGAGAGAGCCAGGTGCAGGTACTTAAACCCCCACAGAGAATAGAATAAAGAATAGAAAAGCCACTATGAGAGTATTTTTTGTTTGTTGGGCTGTAGTTTGTTTACTAACGTAATGACGTCATGACCAAAAAACAATCATGGCGTCCGTTGTGTGCCGCGTTTTCGCGAAATACGCGCGAAATTTGAAATTATGATAAAACAATTAATTTATATTCGTATATAACGTGAGAAAAAAAATATTTTTAATTTTTTAGAGATATATTAAGACTAAAGAATTTATTTAAGATATATTTCAAAAATGCATGTAATACCCTATTGTCACAGCTAATTTAACCATAACGTAAGCGGATCTTTCAAGATAAAAGGCGATACGTTTAGGTTACACTTATATGAGCTGTGACCTTTAACCCCAGTTTCTTAAATCCTTTTTTTTTCATAAAGTGAAACCATAAGGTTTTTGTAGGAAAAAGACTGAAAAATTACAAACATTATGAATATTTTGTGTCCATTCAAAGTTTCTGCTATAACCTTTGCTTATGAGCGCTTGATGTAACTTACCTGTATGAGTTTGTGTTTGAGGTGCGGCCACACGAGCGGCAGTATCTTGCAGTTGACGTCAATGGGGTTCAGCAGCCGCGCCGCCGTCGCGATCAGCCCGCAGACTTCGTGCCGGATCTGCAACGGACGTGTGTGAAGATATTTTATACTTATTACTACATCCACGAACGTTTCGCCCACAATAGCTGAAAACCAGCGTTATGGCCTACCATAGCGTCAAGCTGAGCTAGAACTCGTTTCAGCACCAGGAAGCAACACTCACTCACTCACGCTCATTATTTTATTACTTTTTTTATTTATTTTACTGCTTATGTATATTTTGTTTTTGTGTGTGTTTGAAATAAATGTTTTTTTAGTCATTGTTGGTCGATGAAAGATTGTTGGGCGAAAAATCTGAGAGATATCATTTCATTGCTATTTTGACTGTGGATGAACCGTATTACTCCGAATCACAACCGTAAAAAAGACAGATATATCCGCACTATCAGCAGTCTATATTACAGGTTCTGCCTAGTTTGGGGTCGGATAGCCGTGTGTCTGATGTTCCCAGATAAATATTATCATGACGTACCCACAAGTTCGGATGGTGCGCCAGCGGCACGCTCTCTGTCAGCAGCTGACACAGCGCCTGCTTCGTCAGCAGCCCGAGCCCGGCGAGCCGCGCCGCCGCCAGCAGCGCCAGCGACGTGATCCACTCGGACGGGTCTGATAGGCCCTGGGAAATATGGGGAATGAAGATAAGATAAAATACTCTTTATTGCACACAAAAAGAAACAGTATTACAAGCATGAACAGAAAATAAATAGCACAATCGGCGGCCTTATTACTAAAAGTAATCTCTTCCCGACAACCAAATTGAAAGGAAATAGAAATAATGAACAAGGGTAGCGTGTGAAAATAAGAGATATTTATAAAATACATTAATACGAATGTTCACTTACAAAAAAACATGAAATTATTATGCAGACTGGTGAAAAAAGGGTATGGTATGCCGAAAAGGTGGTACAGGGGATCATTCTAAACCAGTTGCGTTCTAAAGCAACTTTCTACTCATTATTAAGCAACCATTATTCGTAAAAAAAGTCACATATAGCATATAATATCTAGGCTACATTCCATCCAGGAAAGACGTAATGCGTAACTCGCGCAGAAAAGCTAACGGTAAGAATTTTTTAAATATACATCGATGTCGATTCTGAAGGCAGAAATTCTAAATTTAGAGCTGTCAAAACCTTAATTTCTTTGTTTAAAATTCGACTCTATGGTTGTTTCCGTAAATGTCATTTTATGCTGGCAATTTTTTTAGTTTGACAGCGTTAACATTTCAATTTCTGCCTTCAGAATCGACATCATTTAAGTTGTTATTTTTAATGTTTATACAACTATGTGTTTTTTTTGGTGTTTCCAAATACGTAATTTGGTGACACCAAATAATTTTGGTTTATCTTACATACGTCGTACAAGGCACATAGGCAAGTAGGTATAAGGCAGATAATCAAGCAATCTGACCCCTCTCAGAAGCATTGTTACTATGAGAGGAGGGTCAGGTTTCTCTGCACATGACCGTTCATACTCCAGTGTACGGTGGCCTGCGCCTAAAAGTATACAGGCGGAGTTTTTAAAATAGCGATCCCTGATGATGAAGAGACCAGCTACATCTGTTATAAATCCGGGGACGTGTTG
The DNA here is from genome assembly GCF_932276165.1 of Plutella xylostella. NCBI lineage: Eukaryota > Metazoa > Arthropoda > Insecta > Lepidoptera > Plutellidae > Plutella > Plutella xylostella. The sequence continues at coordinate 4,396,361 of NC_064000.1, read as the reverse complement.
TGTGTGATGTGTGTAGCAGTGGTATTTATGTGGATGTGCTTGAGCAGCATGTGAGCTTGAGATCGCTATTTTAAAAACTCCGCCTGTATACTTTTGGGCGCAGGCCACCGTACATACTTGTTGCAACAGCGGGTGCAGCACGGGCGCGGCGTGGTGGTACATACTTGTTGCAACAGCGGGTGCAGCACGGGCGCGGCGTGGTGGTACATACTTGTTGCAACAGCGGGTGCAGCACGGGCGCGGCGTGGTGGTACATACTTGTTGCAACAGCGGGTGCAGCACGGGCGCGGCGTGGTGGCCCACATACGCGCTGACGCCGACCACCGAGTGGAAGAAGCTCGCGCGCAGCAACACCTCCTCCTTGTCGTTGAGGAACGTCACCATGTGCGACAGGATCACGTCGTTAGCTGGAATAATACTAATAATAATAAATTCATTTATTTCTGGTAATTTTTCATAATTACAAAAATAACCCATAGTTGTTGTTAGTAACAATAGCCCTTATTTCTATGTTAGTAGACAGAATACACAACAACATAAATTATTAAAAACACACAAATGAGTTGGGAATTGAACATTTATAAATGAACAGAAACACTAGATAGTCCAGTAAATAGGCCACTGTATGGCTTGGGTTTCTTCCTAAGACTGAAGGGCTATAATCTCCACGCTTGGCAGACAGGGAGATGGAACACATACATTTAACACCCATGCAAAATCGGAGAGCAACTATTTGTGTCTGCTCAGGATGGGATCGAACCCTCGGCACTAATCTTGAACTTTTTGGGCTTATTTAACAGAAAAGTATGTACTTTTTGTAGTTTTTAAACATACGTGCATCCAAAAATAAAAATGAACTTTACCTTGATCAATATTCAACTTTACCTAATAGCCATACAGGATATCTTACATAAAATACTGTCAAAGAATTAATCTCACCTTTCTGTTTCCCAAAGAAGATACAAAGCTTGGTGATGCCATTCTCCACGACCGCTCGCTTCACAGCCGCTTGCGAGTCCGTCAGCAGGCTGGACACGATCGAGCGCACCTAGAAACATATTTTCACTCTTTAACTCAGATCAACTACAAATAGATTCGCAATCGCCGTGTGCACTATTCTCTTTCTCACTCAAACCATAGATGTTGCCGACAAAAAAATAAAACCTAAATATGGGGAAATTTAACTTATCATAATAACAAAAACAAAACTTGAGTATATCGTCGGTTGATAGGAAAAAGACACTAAAGGCTAATTTTTCAATAGCCAGACAAAAGTTTTGCTGGGAAATAATTTTGATGCTGTTGCGTCTCAATGTTTCTCAATGTTTGTATTACCCAGATAACATTTATCTGAATATTGAAAAATCAGCCTTAGTGAGTTTATCCTGTCAACCGACGATATAAGAAAAAAAACTTTACTCATACTTATTTGATTTCAATATAATTATTTAATATACACAAACTGAGTGGATTGTATAATTCATTGTCTTCGTCCAATCGAAACAATCCTCTTCAAAATGTGCCGAACACAATTTTTGTATATTTCGTTGGTTCCCAATTTGTGCGACCGGTAATGTCTATCCATTTTCTTGATATTTTTTTTTCTGTCGGAAACCTATGAAAGAGATAAATGGATGAGCATGAGCATTATAATCGTAGGCCAAATATGTGATGGGGTTTTTTTTAAAGGAAACACGTATTTCGTATCAATACAATAAACTTTATATTATACAGAAGAAATCACACATGGAAGAAAAAAAAAGAAACGAACGTTTCCTCACAATGAGAGGCACCTCATTTGAAAGAGGAGAATGACTTCTACAAAATACAATCTTCACAAAAACCGAATTCGTGCGCCCCATTTGTAAACCCAACCCGAGTCCGTTACAATTTCTAGTATTTTCTTTGCATACTATAATATTTGTGGGTAAAATAAATTTTCAATAACTTGCAACACCATGTGATTTGTTATGATATGGTACCTCGTAATTTTTACTTAAAACTGATACTAAAAGACCTTACAGTATTAAAATTAGTATCGTTTTATATTAAAATCGAGCCAATAGATAGTACTATGATGAATGTAAGCTTGTTAAACTTGATAGTATCTACTTACATGTGAAAATATATCTCATCCATCATTCCATCGTGTTTTCGTTCAATATGCTCTGTACAACCGAACAAAATCCATCCACCCATGTCACACACTCGTTAAGTGATGATAATAGTCTAATAAACTTAATAAACACCCACAAATCACTAGCAAATCAAAAATAAATAGCATTTAGAAAATTTTGTTGTAACTGTCAGCCTTTGTTTGGCACAGATTTTTCATTTGTTTCATTGTTTGGCAAAGAGAACTGACGTAAACAGGCGCCACAGCAAAAAGGACAAAAAACATTTACAGCTTAACGTTTCTTTCTTACGCTTAATGTAGCTAAGCGTCTCTTTTTCGCAATGTCAGAACTGTCACGATTATACCCCTGTGCTCTTTAACGACCAGTTTCAATAGACAAAAACAATTCAACAGACTATGACATAAAAAAATTACATTCTGTCAAATCGTTTGAAAATTACTGTCATACAGCTATCGATAGATAAAGTTATTGAAACTGGTAGTATGATGCCTAAATTAAGAACTATAATCGTTAAGGTTTACAGCGCCATCTAGGGAACGGACGCTGCAACTTTGAAGGTATGTATAGGAGTTGGGGATAGAAGGAAATAAGAATTTGGTCGAATTTTGGAAAAAATTAAAATATCATAAGTATATGTATTATACAAATAATATTCAGGGACAGAAGACTTTCAAGGAAAGTATTTGAAGCGAAGCTCGCGGGCATCAGCTAGTCTAATGGGAGATATACATTACCATTTCATGTAAAGCGGAGAGTTCAGTTTCATAGTTGATATTCGTGGCTTCTTTGCCTCCCATGTTCTGTGTTTGGTCCAGGAATCTCACTGCGGTTTCGGCCAGTTTAGCTGCAAAACAAAAATACGAGTTAGAATTTTATACTGTGATTCCCATAACTTGACCAAAAATTGCGATGCAATGGGAGGTAACGCGTGTGAATTTGCCGCTAGGGGCGCTGGTGTCGACTGAGGTCAAGTGACATTTACTTTTCACTACTTTTCACTGGTATAATTTGAGGGGCTTCGTAACAAATTATATTTTTGTTCATTTCCCTGTTGAAAAGTGATCTAATTTCGCGAAATTATCGCAAATATTGATTATTGGTCGATGAATGTGCACGCTTTGAAAGCTGAATTAAGGAAAAGAGGCCCGAAAATATGTGTCCTCCTTTTCTTTCCGAACATAGCGGAACTGCACAACATTGCGGCATAGTAACTCGATATGGTGATAGTTATTTATAATTAATAAACTTATGACATACTTACATACATACATATCCTCACGGCTGTAATCCCCAAAGGGATAGTCAGAGGCGACTCGCAAGCGAGTCACCCGCTTTTAGCTGTACATTTGTACTCACGTGATAGGTCACGAGCCGTATCGCCGTTTTTGAATGAGTACAATGCACTGAAGTAGTTCGGGTAAGTGGGCAACCCGACTGTCAGATGTTTTCAAGCTGCCCGAAGGCCTCAGAGCCTGAAGACAAAAGTCTTCAACCACTGCGTCCTGCCAGTGATGACGTATGGTGCAGAGACGTGGACACTGACGGTAGGACTGGTCCACGGATTTCAAGTCGCTCAGCGTGCTATGGAGAGAGCTATGCTTGGGGTTTCTCTGATGAATCGTATTAGAAATGAGCTTATCCGTCAGAGGACTAAGGTTACATAGCTATCAAAATATTCAAGCTGAAGTATGGCTTGTCATATCTGCCGAAGAACTGATAACCGTTGGGGTAGACGGGTTCTCGAGTGGAGAACAGGCAAACGCAGCGTGGGACGCCCTCCTGACGACCTTAGGCGGGTAGCCGGTAGTGGTTGGATGAGGAAGGCCGAGGACCGAGTGTAGTGGCGCCCCTTATTGGGAGGGGCCTATTTCCAGCAGTGGATGATTATTGGCTGATGATGATGATGATGATAAAGGCCTCTGACTAGGCTTAACGACTGCTGCCGAAGCAGCAACCGGGACCCACGGCAGTCCGAAGCACGGAAGCGTCCAGAAAAGAATCACTTGATTCGGTCACCCATCCAACGGCTGACCGTGCCAGTTGTTGCTTAACCTCAGTGATCAGTTAAGGCCTCTACACACCAAAGCCGCTGACCCGGCGGCTCAGGCCGCCGGCTCAACCCGCCGGCCTCATTTTGTACAATCATGCCTCATTTTGTACTATGTTAACCCGCCGGCACTAGGCCGCCGGGCTATGCCGCCGGGTCAGCGGCTTTGGTGTGTAGAGGCCTACGATCACTGAAACTCGACTCGACTCGACTACGGACGCTTCTAAGCTTATGAGATTCAAGATTTTATAATATAAAAAGTATAAGTAATAGCTAATAGATAAAGTCGCTTTTGATAAGTTTGACAGCTATACCTCTTGACCTCAGTCGACAGTGGCGCCAACTGGTGAGCAAAAAAACGGTAGTCCCCATTATATGATGCTATGGAATTCATTGTCGGACTAGGTCCAAGCCTAGTTAAAAATACTGTTGTAATTTTTAGAGTGAGTACCTAGTTCTATCTTTTGTATTAGCGCTAGTGTTGCATACAATCAATCGCTTTTGATTTCCCCTAGGTCCTTGTTGGATAAATATATTTAATAAAATAAATATTATATAGGTTTTTGCTCACGTGATGGTTCAAGGTCCAAAGCTCGGCGTGGAGGGCCCTCCCGATGCTTGAGTAATCCGTTTTAATCTTGAGGTTCTCACACACAAAATCACATGTCCACTTATAATCGTATACACAAATATAATGCCTAATAGCAGCGGGTAATATTTAACCGAAAATACAAATATTGCGAATATTGAGACCGCGCCGAAATACAAGAGCAGATAACCCGACGAGAGGCTGCCAACGACTGAGTAGACTGTCAAAAATAAAAGAACCTACCCTCATACAAATATAAGAACCTACCCACATACAATTATTAAAGTGTTCGTCGGTACCGAACATTCTCCCGCCTAAGCAGTAACCGCTGCTTAAAAATAAATAAGTATACAAGTATATACGTACAACCGATTTTTTTTGTAATTAGTCTAAAGGCAGTCTAGATAGCCTCCCTATTGCCCGCTTGAGCGTTGCTCCATTTGCAACCCGAATATCCGCTAATCTGACCACACCATCCGATCCTGGGTAGAGTTTAATTATCCGACCGCGATTCCACTGAAGAGGAGGGACGTTGCAAAGTGTGAAGATATTCTAAGTGCCACCGATGCCAAAAACTTTGTGAAATTTGCTGTAACAGCTGAAACCGACTTAATCTATTCATCTTCACATCTTGCAACGGATACTCCGGTACAGCATCCAGCGGATGACCGATAAGAAAATGACCAGGGGTCAATACCTCCAGATCATGAGGGCTTGAGGAGATGGGACACAAAGGTCTAGAGTTCAGTACGGCCTCAATTTTGCAGAAAACCGTGCTAAGTTCCTCAAAAGTTAATTTTGTTTCCCCTATGCACCGTTTTAAATGAGTTTTCGCCGATTTAACCGCAGCCTCAAACAAACCACCCCATGATGGACAAGCTGGAGGATCAAAAATCCAAGTAATACCGCGCTTGGACATATTATGACCGATATAATTTTGATTTTGTTCCAAAAAACGATAAACTTCCCTTAAATAATTATCAGCACCCTTATAATTAGTGCCACAGTCCGACCGAATAAGGGAGGGCAAGCCGCGCCTTGACACAAGCCGAGACAAGGCGGCAATAAAAGCCTCAGTAGATAGTTCCGAAACCAACTCCAGGTGAACCGATTTTGTGGCCAGACACACGAACACGCATAAGTATGCTTTGGTGATTTTCGGATTCCGTAACTTATGTGTTTTGACCTGGAAAGGTCCAGCAAAATCCGTACCGATACCTTGAAAAGGTCTAGCCGAAGTAACGCGATCACGAGGCAAGTTACCCATCAATGGAATTCAATGTTACAAATTGAAAGGCCTGACGACTCAGTCGTCAGGCCTTTCAATTTGTAACATTGAATGCACTTAAAAGTGACATTCCTGACAGCTCTCTTAGCTGAAAGTACCCAAAAATTCCGTTGTAATATAGCCGTAAGAGCATTTGGTCCCACATGACAATTTTTCAAATGCAAATCCAAAATTAAAAGTTTTACGAAATGTCCCGATTTTGGCAGAAGCAAGGGATGTTTTGCTTCTAATCCGATCTCCGCATTTTGGAGCCGACCGCCAACGCGCAACAGTCCACGAGAGTCTACGAATGGAGTAAGACTCCTTAAATTGCCTCTGATCTGCTCGCCGTTACCTAGAGCTTCAATTTCCGAACCGAAATGTTTCTTTTGAATCAAACTGACCCAACAAAGTAAGGATTCTTTCCTTTCTGTCACCGTTAAATATTGCTTTGAAATCCGATTATTTTTATTTTTACAATTATGAATAAATCTCCGAATCCAACCTGTAGCCGATATTAATTTATCAAGTGAACTATATCTATCTAAAATCCACTCAAATTCCGAATCCGATTCCGTTTTAGTAACTGCACAACATCTTATACCAGGCAGTTCCGAAGGCCTCTCCACCTCGCGAGAGGGCCAGGCGGACTCATGTTGAGTAAGCCAGGCAGGTTCCCACCACAATGGATGAGAAAGTAACGTTGAAGCCGTTGACCCGCGTGAAGCGACGTCTGCCGGATTCAAATTGCCAGGTACATGTCGCCAGGTGATAGTAACCGCAGAATTTTGAATTTGTGAAACTCTGTTAGCCTCGTATACTTGAAGAGTATGAGGTGATGTATTAATCCATGCCAAAGAAATCATACTGTCGGTCCATCCAACTATCTCCTCAAATTCAACGGATCTTTGAAGACAAAGACTCACATGATTGAGAAGCTTAACCAGTAGCACGGCTCCACACAACTCCAATTTAGGAATGGTGGGACGTGTCCTGAGAGGGGCGACCTTGCTCTTAGGCATGAGCAAGTGTACCGACACCGAGCCGTCTTGGTTACTTGATCGCAAATAAACCACTGCCGCAAAACCTAACTCCGAAGCATCACAGAACCCATGTAATGAGTAGCTGCTTGCAGGCTTAGTCATAGTACATCGAGGAATAGCCAACCTTTTAAGGTTAACCAAGTCTTCCCGAAACGCTTGCCACTCACGCAACAAATCCGAAGGTAAAGGATCATTCCAATCGAGCTTGTTTAGCCAAAAACGCTGCAGTAAACATTTAACCCAATACACTACTGGGCAAATCCAACCCTTAGGGTCAAATATCCGGGCAACTACAGATAAAATAGATCGTTTAGTGTCCGAACTCGATGCACCAAGATTTAGTTTATAAGAAAAGACATCTCGAACCGGATCATACAAAACGCCGAGAACCGCAACCGTATGGGGATTTTCCGAATTTTCAAATAAGAGAGGTAATTGTTTATGATCATCAGGTAAACCTTGTAGAATTGCTGAGCTATTTGAAATCCATTTACGGAGCTCATAACCACCCGATTTCATTAAAGTAATGAGTTCTTGCTGAAGGCTCAACGCATCAGATTCCGAATCCGTACCAGTGATTATGTCATCTACGTACACATCTGTTCTTAAAACCGCTGCCGCACGAGGAAGGCTTTCACGCTCTTGCTCGGCGAGCTCCAAGATTGTTCGATTAGCAATGTACGGGCTACACCGCAACCCGTAAGTGTTAGTACACAACTCATATGTGAGGAGAGGCTGATCAGGAGACTCCCGCCATAATATAAGTTGGTACTTCCGATCCGATTCGTCTATTACCGTTTGCCGAAACATTTGTTTGACGTCACAAATGAAAATAATTTTATGTCTCCGAAAATTTAATAAAATGTCCGTTATGTCCCTTTGTAATTTGGGACCAGTGTGAAGACACTGATTCAATGATACGCCCGTAGATGTGACGCAACTGCCATTAAAAACCACTCGAATTTTGGGCACGTCACCCGAATATTTAAAAACCGCATGATGTGGGATAAAAAAGTGTTCCTCGCCCGATTTATAATTAAATTTTGAAACCGACATATGTCCCAGTTCTTCATACTCCCGCATAAAACTGATGTACTCCTTTCTTAAGGCCGAATTTTTCATAAGCCGTCTTTCTACCGCATGAAATTGTTTCTCGGCTATGTAACGAGACTCACCTAACACTGGACGCGAGGAAACAAATAAAAGTCGAGTAGAGAACCGACCGTCTGATAGTCGATGTGTATTTTGCTTATAAAGCTGTTCACACTCCTCATCAGCTGGGGTGATCTGTGAAACCGATGGAGGCTCCTCGACCTCCCAAAACTTTTGTAAAGCATCCGAAAGTGATAAAGCAAAAACATCACCTGCTGGCTCCGAAGTTACGTCCAACGAATGATCAATAGGTCCCAATAAAATGTAACCAAATACCGAATTATACGCCGTTAAACCGTTTGTACCTAAAGTAATTTTATCACCACCGACTAGTGAACCGTAAACATCCGAACCGAGTAATAACTCAACTGGTTTGGACTTATGAAACTCTGGATCAGCTAAGAACAGTCCTTCACATAAATTTAATACCGATTCATTTAAATTAAATGTTGGCTGATTACCGACAAGATTCCGTAAACAAGTAACCGGAGTGGAAATAACCGGAAACCGCTTTCCCGAAGGTGAAAATGAAACACAAGACCGACCGAAAATATTATCGAGTTCTAATCCTCCTACCCCTCTCACCAGCTCATCCGTAGGTTCTAACATTAATCCTAACTTCCTAGCTAAATTTAAGGTTATAAGAGAGCCTTGGGATCCTGCATCTAATAAAGCCCGAATTTCAACAAAATCATCCAAGTTATCACCATGCACTCTTACAATAGCCGTAGGAAGTAAAATAGTTTTATGTTGAACAGGTGATTGCAATGGGTAGGTAGGAGCCGTATCCTATTGTCGATCATTACAAGATCGCTGCGGCGCCTCACGTTCGCACCGCTGATCCCTTCGACCATCACCGTCACGCTGAGGGTGATGAGAATAACCGTTGCCGCCCACTTGAGCCACACGACGCGGGCTCCACTGGTCGTTCCTCCGACGCTCCGGGGACGCGGCGCGAGCCGTTGACATCCGAGGTGAACGGGTTCGATTCCCGCCGCCGCCGCGACGATAAAACTCCGCGCTCCCGCCCGCACGCGGCGGCGAGCGTCTGTCCGATGTACCATTATTCACACGAGGCTGTGCAGTGCCTACCCGATTGAAACACAGCAATGGATGGTGCTTCTGGCTACCACATCCATCGCATTGCGGCACCTGGCGGCAGTCACGGTAGTGATGACTAGCCAAACAGAAATAACATAGCCGCTTCCGAGTAACAAATTCCTTCCGAGCTACGGGTGTAAGTTCCCTGAACCGTGAACATCTATTCAACACCGAGTGCGACGACTCACCACAGTAAGCGCAGTACGGGACTTGCGCTGCCGCAACCGCATAATTTTGGTGGCGCCGTGGAGGGCGCTGGTCCTCGCGATTATTATGAGAAACAAATTCTCTCTTGGTACTCTCCAATAACCGACATTCTGTTTCTAAAAATTCTACCAACTCCGAGAATGTTGGTATAACATCTGTTTCGGTACCGTATTTTTGTTCGAACCGAGTTTTAATTGATGGCGGCAATTTAGTACTAGCAATATACAGTAGCAAAAAGGACCATTCAGCTACAGGGAATCCCAAACGTTCCAGCGAGTTTGTTGCCATAATTAATGGATTTAAAAATTGCGATCGCAATCCGATTAAATTTGACGAAATAATTGGCAAGTTCATAATTTGACCGACATGAACGTCCGCTAGATGGCGGGAATTTTGGTATCTCCGCATCAAAAGGTCACGAGCTGTTTTATAACCAGCATCCGATATTTTAATATGTTGAATTAGTCCGCGAGCCTCACCAGAAATGCATGACATTAAATAAGCTAGTTTCTGTGAGGGTGACAAATCCGTACGATTATCTACCAAGCTGTCAAATAAATTATTAAATCCGACCCATTGATCCAAATCACCCGTAAAAATAGGTAACTGCAGGGTAGGTAATCTCGACACCAAAGCCTCTGAGTCGAACCTGTGTCCGTCTGACCGCGGCTCCGACTCGTCCGTGGAACCGCTCGTGCTCCGGCGTTGTTTTAATTTTTCATACATTAATTTGTCAAAAGCTTCTAATGCCCTCACATACTCCTTACGTGCCGCTTCTAAAATTTGATTTTCCGAATTATTTTCCGGGTCCGCGAGTTCAATTATTCGTTGATATGAAGCTTCTAAACTCGTAAATTCCGTATTAACCGTTAACAGTCGAACAGAGATACGGTTGACATGTTCAGGTCGATCCAGCAAGTCAGCACTGTCAATAAGCCATTGAAGTTTTACTTTAAATACCGAAAACGATGCTCTCAAAGCCATATTACAATCTTAAACAATAAACAACGCAACAATACCGAACTCGATGGTCGGTTATGAATATCACCTCACTTTATAACGTCAATATTTACTAACTCCTGAAATTTATTCAAATAAAACTTTATCCCGTATTATAAGTATAATATTTACTATGAAATTAACCAGTTATCTTTAATCAAAAAGCTATATATACTGTTACAAAGTGACTAAACCAACCGCCATTTAAATTCACAATAATATTAACTACACTTCAATATTACAGCCGTAAATTATTCAACATAAAGTAACTAGGTACTTTCTCAGGTCGAATCACCAAATCACCGACCAAATCTCACCACAGCAATACTGCACGATTAGTTAATAAATAGGTAAATATGTTTAACTTAAAAGATAAATGATTCAACGCCCATAGCGAGCTGAGACAATATGGTAATTACTAACGTGAGACGTAATTGTACCTACCGAATATCTGAGTTACAATAATAATCAAATTATAGCCGTAAAGTTAAGTAGTTAGCTACCGTAGCTACCGTAGTACCTACCGTACGAAAACCAACACAAATATAAGTATTGACCGAACCGAAATAAATATACCTATACTTAGTACAATAGAAACTGTATTCCGAAAGTAAAATTATTACGTAAACAATATGCAATGAAGCTAACCGAATTGATAACGCCGCCCTGAGCTAACCTCAAAAACTTACGTAACACGAAAACCTAATAATATAGCCGTATTAAAACCACGCTCTGCTACCAAAATGTTGATAAATATATTTAATAAAATAAATATTATATAGGTTTTTGCTCACGTGATGGTTCAAGGTCCAAAGCTCGGCGTGGAGGGCCCTCCCGATGCTTGAGTAATCCGTTTTAATCTTGAGGTTCTCACACACAAAATCACATGTCCACTTATAATCGTATACACAAATATAATGCCTAATAGCAGCGGGTAATATTTAACCGAAAATACAAATATTGCGAATATTGAGACCGCGCCGAAATACAAGAGCAGATAACCCGACGAGAGGCTGCCAACGACTGAGTAGACTGTCAAAAATAAAAGAACCTACCCTCATACAAATATAAGAACCTACCCACATACAATTATTAAAGTGTTCGTCGGTACCTAGTAGACTGTAGGGCGGAATTCTTATAGTGACTAGTTGTACAGGGTGTTGTAAAAAGGGTATAAGTACTAAACCGGAAAATTTAATCAGAATGATAAAATACTGTTTTTTTTTATAAAAAAACCCTTTGGCAACATCCTGTATAGTTACCAATATAGTTAGCGGAAAGCTATGGATCGCATCCAGTGACGTGCTTTGGGAGAGGCCTACGTCCAGCAATGGACTGCTATAGGCTGCTCATGATGATAAGTGTTATAATTAAAGTTACCAATAATGCATATTGTATTTATGTAGTTACCAATATAGTTAGCCAGCGCGCGTCGTGGCGCGGGGTAACATGTTGTATACTTACCAATGTATTGTAAGTGATGATGATTGGTCCGACTGATTTCGGCCATGGCGACCACTTCGAGCCCTAGTTCTGTTGGAGCGCGTGCGCCCTAAGATGGCTAATATAGCCGATCTTTGCGGCGAACCCCCGTCAAAACGGCTGAACCGATTTCAATGAAATTTGCCAGAGAGTTAGCTGAAACCCTGGATTAACACATAGGTTCCTTTTTATCGCGGAATTCCCACGGGCAAACTTTTTAAGGCGCAGCTTGCGGGAAATCTAGTGTTGCATCTAAATTCTGATTTCAGTTTCGGGCTTAGATATACCATGCTGCACATGCTGGTGTCGGCTTAGTATACCCTTTTTGCAACACCCTGTATAAATATATAAAATCAATCGCTTTTCATTTCTTCAAGGACTGAATCCCTATAGTGACTAGTTGTAGGTTGTAGTATATCTAGTGGTAAGTATATATAGTCACCAATATAGTTAGCCAGCGCGCGTCGCGGCGCGGGGTGGGGGTCCGTGGCCCGCGGCGCCAGCTCCGGCAGGATGTACTCCGGGAACACGCTGCAGTCTGAGCGTGGGAGGTCCTCTACTAGTGACACGGCGTGGGACGCCCCGCCACCGCCGCCGCGGCAACATGTTGTATACTTACCAAGATATTGTAACTATACAAGTTACCAATACATATTATAAATGCGAAAGTAACTGTGTCTGTCTGTCTGCTTTTTCTCTCACTCTTTCATGCCAAAACTACTAAACGGATTTGAATGAAATTTAGTATACATATGGTCTAGACCCTAAAAAAGAATATAGGCTACTTTTTATCCCGGAATTCCCACGGGAAAACTAATTAAGGTGACGCGAAGCTCGCGGGAACAGCTAGTAATATTATAAAGGCGACAGTTTGTGCGTATGTGTGTGTGTGTGTGTGTATGTTTGTTACCTCTTCACGTCAAAACAGCTGAACCGATTGTAATAAAATTTGGTATGATGTTACCTTCGATTAACACTTAGGCTACTTTTTAAGGCGTAGCTCGTTGGAACAACTATTAATGCATATTGTATTTATGTAGTTACCAATATAATTAGCTAAGGCTCGTCTTGGCGCGGGGTGGGGGTCCGTGGCTCGCGGAGCTAACTCCGGCAGGATGTACTCCGGGAACACGCTGCAATCCGAGCGTGGGAGCTCCTCTACCAGCGACACGGCGTGGGACACCCCCGCGATGGCGGCCGCGCGCACCCGCGGGACGGAGTCGTGGGTTAGGAAGATCTGTTGAGATGGGGGGGGTTGTTTAGTTGTGAGGTAGTTGTTTTTGGTGTTGGAATACATGGCGCTGGCTGGCTGGCTTACTGGCTATTTTTTGATAATGTATGTTATTGTTATTGTTTATTATTTTTTGTTATTGTTTATTTATGATTATCTTCAATTAGCGAGGAATTTTGTCACTTATGATAAAAAATACAGGTAGAAATATACTCACAATATAAGGCAGTATCCTATCTAGAATCACTTCAGAACTGCTATTTTCACACAGCAGTTGCAATATTTCCAAACTATACAGCTTCGAGGTACAATGGTGTAAACCCCTAATACATGACGTCACTAGTGACGTAATCAGAATTAAACCTTCGCTATCCGCCCCAGTCTGTTTCTTAACTGACGTTTTAACTTCCTCTTCTACGTCATCTGTCAGTTTGACGTTTACGACCTTGAAGCCATCTTTGTTTAGCTTGTCTATGGTGTCTATGGTTTTGTTGTCTGTGGTCTCGTCTACTAAGTCTTGGTAGTTTTTCGCATCGGACGGCTGTGTGAATATTTTGATGATGTTCTTTATGTCTTGATGGATGCGAAGGATTTTTTCGTCGGGAGGTAGGATTGGTTGCGCGGAGAATATTAGCATGTAGGACTGCAGGAATGAGTAGAAGTATTCTGGGAACAGGCTGTGGACAAAAATATATAAGCAGATGTAAATTTAGTTTGGCGACTTTTTACTTACAAAAGGCGCCACTAGTGGTAGCTAGGTAAGATGAAACAAGTGGCAGAAGAAATTATATTAAAATATAATTTCTATATAATTATATTAAAATATAATTTCTAGGGTATTATATGAAAATCTAAACTTGCATTCAGTACACTGATCTATACAAAATGATATTTTTTGTGATATTTTGGCTAAACAGGTCATTGTTTTGAACTAATAACCATTGTTTGTGTGCAATAAAGAAATACCTATTAATAACTGAACTAATAATCATTTTCGTGTGCAATAAAGAATCATCTATCTAAAAGCCAATTTACTTAAAATTTAATTAAACTTTAACTTGTGCAATAAAGAATTATCTATCTAATAACCCATTTACAATTCAATTTAACACACCTTCCACGAGCCATATCCAGATACAGCTCGGCGCTCTTCCTGTCCTTGGGGTCCCTCTCTGTCATAGACAACAGGATCTCCCTGAGCAGCGGGTCGGCGTCGCGGGGCGCCATGCTGGCCGGGCGTGGGGAGCCGTTCCGGTACGCGAGGAGACCGGGCAGGTCGAGGGCCGGGGTGCCGTCGTTCCAGAGCTCTATTAGGGCGCAGCTGTAGGGGAATGGTAAATAAGAATAGAATTATCTTTACCATGATGACGATGATTACAGACGAGAAACTATGAATAATAGACGGCCTTATCGCTAAGAGCTGGAGATAAATAATTTAAGTATAGCCAATGTAAACATATTATAGCATATATGAAGCTGAGCGTGGGATGCCATCCAGTACGCTGAATCCTAAAACAGGGCCAGTAGTAACTAAATGATGAAGGTCGAGAACAGAGTGTTGTGGCTGCCACCTCAATTTGAGAGGTCTTTGTCCGGCAGTTAAATAAACTGTGGTTGTCCACTAGTTTAGGCCGCGTCCACGACACCAGCGCACGGAAACCACAGATTAACTAGAGCGGCACAGACTATTATTAATTACTCTATGGCGGAGATTTGTACGTCATTCTCCGCATTGGAGTAAATAATTCTAGTGCCTTCCGCCGCCCCGCACGCTGGCATCGTGGACGCGGCTTAACGGGTAATTTATTACGAGTATAAACATGTGAAACTCACCCAGCAGAAAATATATCCATAGAGGGCACCAGCTCTCCTACTTTGCAGGGAGACTCGCTGAGCAGCAGCCCGCCCGCCTGGTCGCCCTGTAAGTAGAATAAAATAAATTACAAACACCTGCCAGGGTGGCAGGGCTACACGGGTTCGTTATCGACGTCGATAAACTCCTCTAATGTGTGCTCCACCAATCACAGCGCTGTATTATCCACAGTTCCACCAAATGCGCTTTATATTTTCTATAAATCGTCGCCTTGAAGGTCAACTAGTCTAACACACACATTTTATGCACCCTCTGCTCTATACCCTTTGCTCTCATTCGTTCGTTTTCGTCAGCATAGAGTAACCCTCCTAGTCCTTCTCTTCTCTTCAATTTTCTATCTATTTACACAACTCACCGGCGGCCGATGCCCGGCCTCAGTCTTCACTATCGGTCTATCTATCTATGTATTCAGAAGCAGATAATTTTCAAAAAATTGACTCTCTATTTTTTTCTAATTTTTTTTCACCGGCGTTCTTTTCTTTCTATCTTTATACACAACTCACTGGCGTTCTTTTCTTTCTAATCTATTTACACAACTCACCGGCGGGCGATGCCCGGCCTCCGTCTTCACTATCCGCTCCGGCGCCACGAAGCAGAGCCGGCGGCGCGACGTGTCGAAGAAGCAGCTGAGCGACTCTATCTCGTTATACTAAACGTAATGATTGCACGACATCGACAGCAAGTCTAGTACAGGTTTTACATTTTTTTTAAATATATGAATTTTTACGGTTTCTTCTGTCAAAAGTTGCATGATAGATTCCGCTACAGGCGCCACTTTGTATGCGAGAAAACGTAAACTTTTATAGTTTCCGACAATCTAACAAACCTGTAGTACCTGTACTAGACCCTCTGCTCGTTTTTCGTCAGCATAGAGTAACCATTTTATTTAATTGTCGGTCGAATGGCGTAGTGGCCCTGACTGCTATGCCGAAGGTCCAGGGTTCGATTCCCGGCTGGGGTAGATATTTGTTTAAAGACAGATATTTGTACTCGGGTCTTGGGTGTTGATATTTATATTTAATATGTACCTATCTATCTATGTATTTGTGTAGATATCTCAGCTGTCCGATACCCATAACACAGGCTCTGCCTAGCTTGGGCTCGGATGGCCGTGTGTGAGATGTCCCCACATATAAAAAACCCTCCTGGTCCTTCTCTTATCTATTCTATCTCTCTCTAACTCACCGGCGGGCGATGCCCCGCCTCCGTCTTCACAATCCGCTCCGGAGCCACATAGCAGAGCCTTCGCCGCGACGTGTCGAAGAAGTAGCTGAAGTCGGCCGGGTTGTCCTCAGGCAGGAAGGTCGGCTTGAACGACGCGATGTCCGTCAGGAGCACCCACAGCCAGGAGGTCACCATTATGTTCTCTAACTGTGGGTGAAGGAGGGTGGAATTAATTAGATTTTTAGATAGATAGATAATTCTTTATTGCACACAAACACAGAAATTACGACGAGGAAATACACAACATAGATGGTACAATTGGCGGCCTTATTACTAAGAGTAATTTCTTCCAGACTTCCTCGGAGTAGAGAAATTATACATAAGAAAAGAGGAAAGTGCAAAAAAAATACAAACAAATACAAATACAAAAATACAAAATACAAAAATTGTTTATTGTCTTAACAAAGATTTCTTAATAAGTAGTAATTTGAAGCCTCCTTTTAGGCGTTGGAAACGCCTGTGCCAGGAGACTCCGCTCTTCCTGTATATCATCTAGTTTAAACTTAAGCGTTTATTACTGATTAACAATTTTTGGTTTTGCATGCAATAGATTAAAAATTAAAAATTAAAAATAACAATTCAGAATGTGTACGTAATTAATTAATTATAAATATAAAAGTACCTGCGTGGAGTGTGCGCGTGTGTGTGTGTGTTTGTGCGTGTGTGTGTGAGTGTGTATGTGTGAAGGTGTGTAATTGTGTATCAGTTGAGTGTGCTTAATTGTAACTGTAAGTGTAATATTACGACAATTCCGATAAAAGTTCCTCTGTTTCCGTATAATTAAGTTTAGCTAGCCACTCGCTTACAGAAATTTTGCATTCTTTGTATGTTTTGTCCGCGATGTCCAGCTGTTTGTTGAACCTATTATATAGTTGGGCAGAACGTGTTTGGAATTGTATACTGGCAAATTTAGTTTTAGTACTTGGGACGATGGCAATTTTATGTTTCCGTCTTTTTAGTTTGAGGGTTGCATTAGGTTTTACTATTTTATGATATTTTAAAATGGTGTTTGTTATGAAAAGTTTTCTGACAGACTGGAGACCGCACTCCTCGTATAGTTTTTCAGTGGAATAGCGTCTTTTTTTAAACATCATAACTTTTAATAACGATCGCTGAGCCCTTTCCACTTCTAGGAAACGTGTTTTAAAAGTTCCACCCCATATAGGAATACAGTAGGAAATTACGGATTGTACAAACATAACTTATACTTACAGGAAAATAATATTAGATACGGAAGAGCAAATTAAAATAATACAGTCATATTGATAAAGAGATTTAGTAAGAGAAACGAAATAAAATATATTCACTATATATTTTTGCCTTTCCCGATTGTTAATGTTTATGCACAATATGATTATGACTGTAATCCCAAAGGGTATTTTTTTAGGTACTCATGTGATAACTCGCTAGCACTATGGTTATTTTGGAATGTGTTCAACGCACTTAAAGTACACCTCTCTACAATCTAAAATACCTATTAGATTTGAGTTTTTTTTCTTCATAATATAAAAGCATGTGGAAAAATGGTTCGGACTCTAAAAAATCCGACTTTATTTTCAATCAACTAATCTTGTTAGTTTGAACTTCCTTAAGTCTTATTATAAAAAATACTCCCCATTCAATCTTTGTATTGAAGAAAGAAAGTTTTAAGAGGTTTAAACAATTTTCTGTTTTCATTCCATTTTAATTTTCATCTTTATTTTGCAGGGTTAAGCCACCCCATCCAATGAACTAAAAAACTAAGCCTTGCCTTAATATCCCCATGGCAGATCCCCAGCTGGTGCATCCGGTGCAGCGCGTACAGCACCTGGAATGTGACCCAGCGCCGCTCCAGCGCAGTAAGGAACGGTCGCGTCGACATGCGGTCGTATACGCTGCATTTGCAGTACTCTCGCATTAGGAGGCCGGCTTTGTCTGTTAGCTGTGGAGTGGGGGGAGGTAGAATTATAAAATAAGTTATGACGAATTTGTCTGTTAGTTGAAGGGCAGAAGTTTTATTAGAGATACAAAAATAATTATCTTAAAATAGGAGATTCAGATCTGACAATTCACAGTTTAATGGTAGTAGAGACTATGCAATAATCATAGATGGTTTTTAAAGGGCCCATTTTATTTTTGACACCAGCCATGAGCTACTTAAACTAGCAAAAGGCTACCATAAAGTTTGGCTATAGATGAACACAGTGACTTTTAAGTATCATTTAAAGAAGAATTATTTTATAGTAATATTTTTCCATTTTGCAGCTGTCTAGCACTGCTTCCTAATATTTTAACATAGCCCTGTTTATTTTTTACTGCTGGCCCTAGACCTCTCCATGCTTGTCTCTTTGCTTTGTTTACAGTTCTCTTTCGTCAGTCATCTGATGCTTTCCCTGCCATCACCACATAATGTTACCTTGTCATTTTCATGTTTACTATAAAAATATCACTTACAATGACCCTCTGGAATGGCAGACAGTTGAATGCAGACGCTAGCTGCTCCTTTATCTTCAGGATCCTCTCCTTGTGTTCTGCAAGCGGCAGCGACGGGTCGTGCACCGCAAACACCTTGACCACCACAAGGCCCTCCCGGGACCGCGCGCGAGCCACCTTGAGGAACCGCGTGGAGCCCATACTGGAATTATGGGTAGAATAAGTGTTGAGTGAAAGGCTATTGTTGTCTGTTTAGGTATCTCTGATGATGAGGATATATGTAAAATTTAAGAAAAGATGAAATGTTTTTTATTTCACCATTGATAGCATGATGCACTAAAGTATAGAAGTTGTAGTACAAGTTATTGTTAATTCATGGGAATTATTAAGGATAGGACAAATATCAAAACTTTAGCTAATCTCCTGAACTGAAACAATTAATTTAGCTGTTTTTAAACTAATACCTATTATGTTTTTAAACGTTGTATCATTCATTACAGAATTTAACTGAATAATCTCATTTACACAAAACACAAAGATATAATAATGGATGTGGGTTAGAACAATATGACATGGCCATGGCCATAACAAGAAAACAGCTGATTAATTATTTATCTATAAACTTTACCTTTGATCGAAAGAAAGGTCGACATGATCGCTGAGATAATGCTCCACGGGATAGATTTGAGACGGAGCAATTCCTACCAGTTGGTTTCCCATTGTTTAGTATTTTTCAAACTAATACATAGCAAATAACTCTTATAAAAAGATCTCAACCATCCACAATAAATATTTTTCAGACTTGAAAATATAACGACCGAAAACTTAAACTTCTAGTTTCATTTCAGTGGTAGGCTTTTTTTTACAAAAATACTGGACAAGATTAATTTTATAATAATCAAATTCTACAACTTGCAGAAAATATTTTCACTTTTCACGAATATTTATTTTGATTTTTTGACAGCTAGTGATGTCTTCCATAGCTGCATTTACCGGTCATTGCATACAAATTATTCGATTCACTCGATTACTAAAGAAATCAGTAGTACTCAAAGTATTAGTCGCAGTGAACTAAAATAGCCCAAATCATAGACCAATTTTTTTACACCTCATCAAATCGACGAACTGTCAAATTCTCTTTCTCTATGCTTTGGTCAATGACTGTCTTCAACAAATTATTTCCACCCAGTTTTTTTACTATTTTCGTGATTGTTTTGTAAGAAAATCAACAAAAATGACATCAAAAAGTGAAAAAGATCGTGCTAAACAAATTCAAGACCGATGCCAGAATATATTGTTGCAAATGTTGAAAGATGAGGACAATAAATATTGTGTAGATTGCGATGCAAAGGGTAAGTTGGTCTTTCTTTTTTATTATTTGCATTTTTGGATTGTTATCGTTTAGTATGGAAACATGGTCACGGCCTGGCAAGGATATTTTCCAACGTTCAAGTTATTCAAATTCTGAGAAATTACACTTACAACCCCTGTGTTTGTGATGAATCATATCAAATTTTGAAATCTGCCTAAGTTGTTATCTGAAATCAATTGGCCATGCACACTATTTATGTTGTATGGAAATGCGTAAACTTTAAGAAATTTAGTTCGTAATTTATGTATTTTATTGATAAAAAATGCAGGATATCTCTGCAGTGGTATTCATCCAAATGTGTTGAAAGAATTGCAATTAGCCAGCATTTGAATATGTGTTAACATCTTTATGCATAAATCTCTGTTTAGAACTAAACATCAACATCATCAACACTGCTGGGGCACACGTCTCCTTCCAATGAAGGAAGGGTTTAAAAACAAACAAAATAATACAAAAATAATATAAAAATAAAGTTTTGTTTTCATTCCAAATGTCTTACCTTAATAAATCCATGAAGGATGAAGATGGTTTGAATAATACATGAGAGCTATTAGTCTAGTTGCATAATGTAACATAATCCAGTGCCCTCAATCAGTGATGTGCTAAGTTAGGTAATTCATTTGATGCTTTGCATAGTCATAAAAGGTTTCCCTGTAGTTTTTATTTTCAGTTTCATTTGCAGACTTTTTTTAAATAGTGAAATGATACCTATTCCTAATCTGCATAATATTAACTTGTTTTTTGTATTTTATACAGATTTTAAATTATATGTCATTTCAAATTGATACATTAAAATGAATTTTTAATTATTGTAGCATTATAAATGTAATCCTACGGTCTTATTCATAAAAAGTTACGGGAGACCTATAGGCCTGCTGTAAGCAAATGTCAAAAAAACTTTATTCATAAACAATCAATAGCGCTAAAGAACTCTCCAACTGATTCGTAAAACCTTGATATGCTAAAGTTGGCTGGACCCTACTATACACCTTCCGTAAACCTCCTATTGTACAAAAACATGGCGGCCGGTCAACAGCTGTTCTGCTTTATTGACGATTTGACATTTGTTGTGAGTTATAGTGCCACAAACTTATCTGTTCCGGTGAGAGCGAACTAAATTGGTCCATATAATCTATGTCAATTCAATATGAAATTCATTAGTAAGTAATGAGGTATGGACCAATTTAGTTCGCTCTCACCGGAACAGATAAGTTTGTGGCACTATAATATTTGCTGAAAATAAGTTGCCATGGTAACGTAAAAAATTAATTTTTTTTTTGTGGGTTATGGCTTGGCCACTGCGCCTTTAAGCCAACGTAAACTTTTTTAAGTGCCGCGCCGTGGCTAACATAGATAATAGAGATTGATAAATGAATGAAAGTTTTCGCTATTTTTGTTTATGGTTTCGTCAGACCGGCAACTTAATAGGGTAAATGTCAAAATGTTTGGTCTGTGAAATCTATTAGCATCACTATAGTTATTGAAGGTTTACGGAACGATTATGAATAGAGATTTTTATGAAACCTCAAATAGGCTTAAAGTGTTCTGTGGCTAATGAGCTCAGTAAACCTACACTAAGGTTTTTTTATGAATAAGACCGTTAAACTATTAATATGGATTGTGCACTACAAAAAAATCTTTTTTTAAAATAGTAACTCTTGCTCATCATATAATTATGATGTGACACACAAACTTTGTCCATAATACAAACAGGACAATTATTAGGGCCAGTTGAATAAGAAGGCAACCTAACAATGGGAGGGAGTGCCTAAAACGCCACAAACACACACCAAACAACTGCTTATGGTCACTAAAGACCGATTGCAAATTAAAGTGTTGACTAAAAAAAAAGTTTTCCTAAAAAATAAAATAAATGAATAAATATGGATTGTGCACAACAAAACAAACCATATATTTTTTATAGTGACTCTTGCTCCTTAGATAACACACAGACTTTGTCCATAATACAATTACTATATCCTCCCCTCCCTGCTGCAGGGCCGCGCTGGGCGTCGTGGAACCTGGGCATCTTCCTGTGCATCCGCTGCGCCGGCATCCACCGCAACCTCGGCGTGCACATCTCCAAGGTCAAGAGCGTCAACCTCGACTCCTGGACGCCCGAGCAAGTCGTGAGTTTCAAGTGTTCCAACAGTTATAAAGAAGAGCCTTTGAATTTATTCTCCTGATCAACCAAGTCTTTTCGAAATGGTGTAGATGTGATATAATATTTTGACAATGACAATATTTGTAAATTGTTTAGGAGTGCTCAAAGGGACTCCTCAGTGACCCATCACCTATTTCTTTATACCTACCCTTGTTGCACCGTCATCAGTTAGATACTGACACTAATCTGATCTGACTGGCTAATCTTTTCACCATGGTGATAAACCCCAGTATAGCTAAATAGCTATTGTGTTAGCCATCAAAACTATGACAAGAAAATTTATGATTAAAATATATTATCTGTCATTCTAATCAATTCTAATCTGTGATAATAATTTATTCTCTCCCTTTCTAACTCCTCCCCACCCATAGGTGACACTATATTCTCTCTCTCTCTCTCCCCAGGTATCCCTCCAACAGATGGGCAACTCCCGCGCGCGAGCAGTCTACGAGGCCAACCTGCCCGACTCGTTCCGACGCCCGCAGAACGACTCCTCTCTAGAGGCCTTCATCAGAGCCAAGTACGAGCAGAAGAAGTACATAGCCAAGGAGTGGGTGCCGCCGCAGCTGCCGAAGGTCAACTGGTGAGTTGGATGGTTCTGTTGTTGTTTGTTGGATGGGTGTTTTCTTCTTAGTCAGGAATGATCATCATCATCATCAGCCAATAATCATCCACTGCTGGACATAGACCTCCACCAAGGAGCGCCACAACACTCGGTCCTCGACCTTCCTCATCCAACCACTACCGGCTACCCGCCTAAGGTCGTCAGTCCAGCGGGCAGGAGGGCGTCCCACGCTGCGTTTGCCTGGGTGGTCTGCACTCGAGAACCCAGTCAGCAAAGTCACTAAATAATACATGTAAGGGCTAATGTAGCGTGAATAAATGGGAGTCCCGCTGGTTGGCCCTAGGTCAGAAAGACCGAGGACAGAGTGTGTGGCGCAACTCTGTGCAGATAGTATTGACCATATAGGACAGGCCTACAGAGTGACTCTTTCATAGATGCACATCCGAACGTAGGTCACAGAGCCCTACATTCTGAACATTTTTTGTTTTTTATTTATTTATTTTATAAATTTAACATAAAAACTAACAATGAAAAATTCTGTAACCTACTTTCGGATATGCGCCTCCGAAAGACTCACCCTGTATAATCTGTATATAGCATTTTGATTTACGATTGATTAATAATAATTTTAACATTCAATTAGATATTAGAAACATTTAACATGAAAAGGTATTTTAAAACAAATGAGTCTATTCCAGACGTCTCGTCGTATCGTCTGCTATTCATAGCTACAATTATTCCGTCTGACCTTTGATCCACAGCTGTACATGCTCTCAATAAACATTTGTAGGTTCTCATTGACTTCTGTTATATTGGCTATTATGTAAGAAAGTTTATTGCGAGGGTATTCTAGATGGTTTCACTGAGAATAGAAAAGACTTGGTACATACGTTTTTCATTCAATCAATTGTTTATCTATTTATTGTCTACAGGAATCACAATAAAAATTTAATCGTTTCATCACTATAATATTAATTATTATGGTCGCCTATATACGCTTTGCAGCCTAAAAAGTCGCTGTACCTACATAAGTCCCTAAAAAACCCTATTACCTCTATCACCAAAAAAGATTTCTGCCCATGTGCTAAAAATTGAGTGAATTTTAAGCACCTTTTAGCAATAAACAACACAAGTCGACTACCACCCCACCACCCCGCACACCCCGCCCACTGCCACCACACAGCGACATATTGATTGACTCGCAGTTACTACTACTTCAGGGACAAGGAGATCGACGAGGAGCTGGAGAAGCAGAAGCGCAAGAAGAAGTCCAGTTCCGCCAGCGCGCTGGGCCCGCTGCCCGCGCCCGCCGACAAGAAATATAACGTGAGTATGCGCTATTTTATGACAAGTTGCAACGCATCAAAAAAAAACAGACAGTTATCATCAAGAATTTCCACTCGAAAACTGTGAGAACAGTCATAGATTTTTATGATGCATCACAATTCACACCGCAGTGATGTGTTCGGTCCGATTCACACTAGTATACTGCGATAGATACTTAAAATTGTGTAAAATCATAGAATCGAACAAGTCGGTATATTTTGACAAGTAAAAAATCCGATATAAATATATTTTGTTTTCAGAAATCGGACGTGATACCGAGCATACCGAAGCCCAAATCCTCAGTGAGTCCGAAGCTCGGCAGAAACACCCCAACCGCCCACAGCGAGGCCAAGACCTCCAATGGATCAGCTGATCTACTGGGCCTCGACACGGCGGTCAAGACGGAGACCAAGCCCACCACCAGCGCAAACGACGACATATTCTCCAGCTTCTTCTCCGCACCGCAGGAGAAGCCAGCCGAGCCCAAGCAAGAAGCCAAACCAGACCTGAAGGCCGAAGAGCAAAACTTCTTCAACCAAGCCGCTCCCACCGAGAAAGAAAAGTCCAAGCTAACTAAAGACAGCATATTAGCGCTGTACAGTCAAGCACCACCGGCCAATTTAGCGAACCAATTCAACTCACAGCCATCTGCGAACCAATTCAACTCACAGCCGTCTGCGTTCCAGTACGGGTCATACCAGACTCCGTACAACAGCGTTCAGCCACAGAACGGGATGCAGCAGCAGCAGTTTAATCAGTTCCAAGGCATGGGTCAGTTCCAGCAGCAACCGTTTGTGAGCCAGATGCCCTCACAGCAGATGGGAGCGTTTCCACAGAGCAATCCTCAACCATCTCTGTTCAACTCTGCCCAGCCTCAGACGCAGCAGGGGTTAAACCAGCAGTTTAGTGCAATGAGCTTAGCGCAAGCATTCCCGAATCAGTTTACGCAACAGAACACAGGTGTCGCTAGCAACGTGACGTGGCAGTAGAAAGAGTAGATTTTCAATTTGGTTGCGTCATAGTTTTGTTTTTAAGAACGCCAATGAGGCAACGCTTTAGTATTTGTCGGGCTGGTCCGATGCAAAATTATTCGGCGTCGGTATGAATCGAATTAAAAGAGCCCGTATATTTAAAGGCCGTCGTGTCGATTATTTTTAATAGGTTTTTTTTACATATCTATCTTCAGTTTACCCATCTTTTTGCGACAGGGTTCAGGCATAATTAACTGCGTATGCTGATATCAAACTAAAACTGTTTTTTTTGTGTTTAAAATCAAATAACTGTCTATGTGTCTTTTGCAACAAAGTATACATAACTGGCTGACAATATGTAAAAAGAATAGATTTTTTAACTTAAAATAGTACAATGCAACATATTATATAATGTTAGTCACTGAATATAAGCGCTATTCTAATTCTAACATTATTAAGGTTCATGATTTTGCGACCAATAGAAGCAGTTTCACATGTCCGTTTGAGATTAGTTCTTAGCACTGCCATATTAGGCCCAAAATCAACCCCTAATGCGTCAAGAATCTTAAGATCTCAAATGTATAAGATAATAATAGTTCCACGCTTGAATTGTATATATTTTATTTTATAATTTGATATATTTTTCATATTTTCCCCACAGATGTTTTAACTTTAATTGCACACTGCTACTTTGAATATATTTGCACTATGCTTGTAATTTTGTGACGTCTTGATTTGTGATAATCGCTTTGTCTGCATATTATGTAATGAATATAATTTATCTATGTATGTACAGGAGGATGTTCGTTTTAGTCGGGAACCTTAGATAAAAACAAATTAATGCAAATGCACTCCTCACAACAAAAAAAAAGTTAGTTTACTTTTTTTAAATGGGCTCACAGATAACTTTTCATTTGCCGAGTTTGTGATTGGCATGATTATTAGAATGTGTTTTAAATTGTAAAAAAAAAAAGTAACTATCAAGTAAAAATAAAAATATATTTGCATTTTTTACTATTTAAAACATATTTTAGTGTCAACAGTGTAACATTATTATTTCTATTAAGGTTTCCTGTTATTTTAATTGGTGCAAAAAATTAAAACTATACAAGGTGTTGCAAAAAGGGAAAAAATAATATTCATTTTCCATAGAAACTTAGTTGGTCACGTGACTTTTTACTATGGAGAATGAATATTTTTTTTCGCGAATTTTGAAATTCTGATTTCAGTTTCGGGCTTAGATATGCCATGCTGCACATGCTGGTTTCGGCTTAGTATACCCTTTTTGCAACACCCTGTATAAGTAAACAAGAGAACTGCAATGAGTATTTTAGTTTAAAAAAAAAGATTCTAAAATATATTTTGAAAAAAAAAACGTTATTTTTACTAAATGAAATGTAAACTTATAATTTTATTTAATCTTAGACTAAATTAACTTGGCATTTGAACTTAAAATTTGATTTATTAAGTACCTACTATTTTTTATCATATAAACAGTGTTTTTCTTTTTTCTATCCCTGAAAAATGTTTAGTCAATTTAATCTTGGAATAGTATTCATAGGATGTTAAAATAAAATGTGCGTATTTCCATCTAAGACATATACAAAAAAAAAGTTTATAATGTTTGACTGATTAATTTTTTGTAAGGCATCGTACACACCAAATAGAACGCCACCATACAAGTTACATATGTGGTAAAGTAAGCTAAAAGAGGGTAAAAGTCGTAGATCAAAAGTTGTCCAGAATGACCCCTGAGTTACCCCTACTACTATACTTACCACTTTTGTAACATCTACAAGTATTTTATAGTTTCTATCAGGTCAGGACCATGTCCAGTCGGGTTAAGGTCACTGCACATATACCCGTAAATAAGAAAAAACCGGCCAAGTGCGAGTCGGGCTCGCGCACAAAGGGTTCCGTAGCAGCAAATAGTTAAATCAACCTATCTCAAAAACTATAAGAGATACTTTGATCAAACCAAAAATCGTTGAAAGAGTTAATTAGCATGCATCACCTCTATTTTTTTTAGAATTTTATACCCAGTAGTTATAAAAATAGAGGGGGGGGGACATACTTTTTACGACTTTGAGAGCTGATATCTCAAAAACCGTTCACTAAGAAAAATGTTTTTTAGAAAACTTTATATCATTTTAAAAGACCTTTCCATTGATACCCCACACGGGTATGTACATCGAAAAAAAAAATTTCATCCCTCAGTTACATGTATGGGGGGCCCCACCCCCAATTCTTTTTTTTACTATTTAGTGTCATATTTTTGTAGCGGTTCATACAACACATATTCCCATCAAATTTCATCACTGTAGTACTTATAGTTTCCGAGTAAATCGGCTGTGACAGACGGACAGACGGACAGACGGACATGACGAAACTATAAGGGTTCCGTTTTTGCCATTTTGGCTACGGAACCCTAAAAAAGAGGCGATCGACGATCCCTTTACGTTACGGTTATATGTGCGGTGACCTTTAGGTGCATTAGCATGCATACAGTCAGCATTATAAGTTGTTACAAATATACAATTATCCTTGTCCCACTGCAATATCGTATACCAACAAATTAGAAGAAATTTATTACTACAAATATTACACCTAGTAAATACAGGGTGATTCTTTCATACGTGCATATCCGGAAGTATGTTACAGAGCTGTTAATTCTGAACAACTTTTGATATTAATGACCTTGGGATATTCTCGAAAAAAAATATCTACTGCCCATACACAGTGTCACGTAAACAATCGATTTTTGTATGGGGAAGCATCTTTTTTTTTCGTTATATCCCAAGGTCATCAAAAGTTGTTCAGAATGAAGAGCTCTGTAACATACTTCCGGATATGCACCTACGAAAGAATCACCCTGTATAAGTCGTACTGCGGTGTGGTCATTACAAGGTACATTGTATTGTGCTGAATGACACCTGTCAAAATAACACCAATAGCTCGTGAGAATCAATTTATTTCCTGGTCAGCCTCAGCGCAGCTGAGATCCGAAATTATATTTTTTCGTAATCTAGAGTGACCCCTCAGCATCCATGTCCTACGACACTCCAAATAAAAGTTTATAGGCGAAGTTAATGTTGAAATTGTTTATACAGGGTGTTGCAAAAGAGGCCGAAACCGGTGATTTGGTGGGTCATTCTGAACAACTTTTGTTCTACTACTACTTTTGAAAATTACAAAATAGTGACAATTATTTTTCGGCATACCATACTAGTTTTGCTGCACCCTGTATAACTAAACCTCCTAGTTAGCTTAGTTAATTATTTTGATTATCTAATAAGATTTCATAATTATTATAAATTTTGGTGTATCTTAGCTGTGAAATGTGATCGAATAAGTGATTAAACAGTGTAATATAATTAAATGCAGTAACGTTAAGTATTTGGGTACTCGTTGATGTCATATTGGCTATCAAACGCTGGCCCATGCAAGGATATGTATTTCGTTTACACAAATAAATCTTATGCCAATACATTTTGGATTTTATTTAATAGTTACGCGATTTTTTTGGTTTTGGTCGTGGGGGCAGGAAGAGCTAAATTACATGACTTATAGGTTCCTCTGGTTTATCTGGTTATAATGTTTGACCCTGACAGCGAAAAAGCCTACGCACACTCACACACTCACGCCTTGTACTAATGTACTCCCTTGCGGGGTAGGCAGAGGTACATTGCTGCACCCACTTTTGCCAGAGTGTTATGTTAGTCCCAATGTAATAAGGGGCGGGCCTATTGCCATTTTACGGGGACATCCAAGACCCGTGAACAAATATCTGTGTTTAAACAAATATCTGCCCCAGCCGGGAATCGAACCCGGGACCATCGGTTCAGTAGTCAGGGTCACTAACCACTACGCCATTCGGTCGTCAAATAAAAAGTGATGAAAAAGCCTACGATTAAATATAATATAAGGGCTCTTTTTCCTATAGGGCTAACATTCATTTCCTCATAAAGTTATAAATTTATTATAAAGTTATTAATTTATTATCCCAAGAAACAGTTGTAATTTTTTGTAGTTCATTATTATGATTTAGTAACAATCTAGCTTCGATTTGGGGTTGATCACTTATAAATTTTACCCTTTTTTGATTGCTGAACACTCAGAATAATGATAAACGATGCTTTCATTTGCGTTCCGTTAAGATAATTTTACTACATTTTACATAAATATTTTAATGATTGATTTCAATCGATCAATCTTAGAATTTAAATTTACTACGTATTTATCGTTATTGTAGAATAAAAATACAAAAATAACTATTTTTAATTTACATAACTTTCTTGAACTTGAAGAGTGATCATAGAGTGTTTCGTGATTGGCGATCGCGATGTATCGGAACGCAATCCCGTAAATGTTTTTTTTTAAGTTTACGAATGTCTTTTTCGCTTTGTTTTTAAGTTTAATTCTTATTCATTGTTAACTGAACACGTTATTTTCTATTAAACTCGACAAAATGGATTGCGGGTGAGTAAAATTGTATAAATTTTGAGTTAACTCGTGTGAGTATAGCGCAAGAATACATTTCTTTTGCCTTGAACCTAAACTTCAGTTTTGGCGCGCGCACGCCATATTTGCAAAACAGCTGTTTACTGTCTGTCTTCCGTTCCGCTGTCGCGATTTGTTTTTATTCAATAAAATGTGTGTAGAGGTGTGTTAATCAAATAAAAACGGTTCACTAACTGTGATACCTCAACAAACAGTGTTAAACGACAAAGATTTTCGCTAAAAATGTGCTGACAACAGTGAAACAAAACAATGGCTTGCGGAAGGCACGATTTCGACGACGACGACATTCCCACGGAAGAGATCGAGTTTCAGAAGAAATGGAGCAGGTTCGCGGACTGGCTGCACTGCATCTGCGTGGTGACGTTCGACCTGGAGCTGGGGCAGGCCATGGAGGGCGTTTACCCGCCGGGGGTCTCCCTCACCGACCAGGAGAAGAGCAACATCTGCTACCTGGCCTTCCCGGACTCCAACTCGGGCTGCATGGGCGACACGCAGTTCCACGTGCGACTGCGCTCGCGCGCGCGCCTCTCGCGCCGCCAGCTCGACTACAACGACGACGGCGTGGCCAGCCTGCGCGCCGACAACACCCACTACTGGGGCTTCGTCTACTTCCGCCAGGTCAAGGACCCCTCCCTCCCCCGCGGCTACTTCCAGAAGAGCATCATCCTGCTCACGCGGCTGCCCTTCATCAACCTGTTCTACAAGGTGGTGCAACTCATAGCCCCTAAACACTTTGAGGACGGGGAGAGCAGCTTAGAAGCTGCATGTCATGACATAAACCGCTGGCCGCCACTTGAGCCAGGGCAGAATGTGCTGCTGCCCGTGCTGGGAACTGTGTTCCAGTCTTACATTCCAAACCAACAGACTGGCAAAATTACACGGTCTGATATTGCTAAGCCAGCTCACTCGTCTGGTGTTCCTCATGTGTTGGCTTCCATACAGGATGTTAATGTGTTTGATGCACTTTCAAGTGTGATCTCCCATTTGCATTTGCTCTGGGAGTTAGTTATAACAGCAGAACCCATTGTAGTGATGGCCAGTTCACCCACAGAATGCTCAGCCATGGTGCAAGCGTTGACCAACCTCATACAACCACTTTGTTATGCGGCAGAGTACAGACCTTATTTCACAATACATGACAGTGAGTTCAAAGAATTCACCAGGAAGCAATTCAACCCACCTTGTGTAATACTGGGCGTAACAAACCCATTCTTTACAAAAACATTGCAACACTGGCCTCATACAATCAAACTTGGTGATTCTGCATCTATTAAGACTAAACTGCGGAAGGTCGGCAATATGAAGCTTTTAGACACAGCGCCTGGTGTTTACACACAGTACAAAACATTCCTTGAGAAAGACAAAGCTATTATAAAGAAGCTGCATAATGGTATAAGAACTGACAGACCCTCGGAAGTGCAAACAGCCATGGTCCGGAGGCACCTGCTGGAGCTAACGCAGAGCTTCATGATCCCCCTAGAGAGGTACATGGCCTCGCTCATGCCTCTGCAGAAGAACATATCCCCATACAGAGCCCCTCCCGTGCCAAACCCATTCAACCCTGAGGACTTCTTTGCCACACTTCAACAGACTGGGCCCCAACTCACTTCAGGAGTAAAAGGAGATTGGATTGGTCTGTACAAAAACTTCTTCAGAACTCCGAACTTCAGTGCGTGGTTCCACGAGCGGTACAGCAACCTAACAGGGAAGCTCAGTGCCCTGCAGCTAGAAGCCCTGGCCGAAAGTGACTTGAAGAAGTGGTCCATTGGGAAAAAAGAAGTGGAGATAGTAGACATGGTTCTAAAGTTGAAGGAGGTTTTAAAGAACAGGCCCCCGGTTACGGACAATACGAGGACGCTGCTAGCGCGGAGGTTGGAGGACTTAAACAGTGTGTTGCCAGAGGACATGAAGAATATCCTGAATGCTGCGTCATCATCGTGACAAACAGGCGACTCCTCCCACGTGAGGGGTTGCGGCTCGGGCTGCAATATCCAGGCGCTATGTGATTACATGCCAGTAGTGTATGCGTAATGTACTGTGTAGATTACCAATGGTGCAATTATTTTGTTACAAATCTACGTAAAATACTTACTAAGGTTTAGTTTCTCACTATGTTTAATGTTTAGTTTATAATGTGATGATGATAGCAGATTATGTAAGGCTAAAGTAAACTAGACTTGGCCTGCCTTATCTTAGCCTGCAAGACACCTACTACGAAATATTAGTATACCTAGATAGGTAGTTTTTTTTTCTAATAATAATATCTAGGTAAGCCAATTATCAAATAAAAAATATTGTACATATTTTGACCTGTAGTAGATTGTAGTCAAGCAAGATAACAGAAGACTTCTATTAAATGAATTTAAATGATAGTATTTGTTGGCGACATTTTAGTACCTACACCTCTAAAACTTAACCCAAAGTTAACTTAAAGGCCTCATAAACTTAAAATAACTGAAAAAAATAAGATGTGAGATCTAGGATCAGGCTGATACTAATTATTCTGTAGGTCAGATGAAATTACAAGTAAAATAATCTTCAAAAATTACAATCCTCTACCTCTTTGATTTTCACCCGTTCACATCCAGATTGATAGGGTGTTGTTCCTTGGCGCAGCGTAGGTCGGGGGCGGCAGCATTAACGGTATTGACTGGCTCGGACCTAGGCGCTTGACGAAGTGGGGCTGATGATACAAGCTGTCGTCGGCTAGTGTGCATCTACCCGCAGTTTCTAAGGATAGGGTAGGTAGGAGGGAGTGTCATCCAACCTCCTACAGGTAGACACTACAGACCTGACCATAATATTATGACCTTTTGGACCCAACAAATATTATCATGATGATAAATAAAATTCCAGTACACATTGACTGATGATAGTGGGCATCACCTGAAATTAGAGCAGAAACGCATGATATTGATGATGACGATGATGAATGATAATCTTTCAGGACTCAATTAGTACCAATTTTTATACACATACATTTTATGATACGGAAATAATTTTATAAGTTATAAAATATTGTCCACAACACAGATATTCCACACTCTTCTAAATTTCCATGCAATCGGTATGATAGAGAGAGTTGTTTCATCAGCTAGAGTGTGACCTTCAGAGCCATGCACACAAGGCACGATATTACATAGTTAGCTTTGTTAATATAAAATCATACCATAATTCATTATGATTAAAATGACCTAAGGGCATATGCAGATAGAAAGCTGGTTACCAGGTCCCATTGTTCTTTCTATGGCTTATTTTCCCGTGCTTATCAGTGCTGGTTGGTCAAATGTATGAAACCTGCTTTCTCCCTGTATACGCTCTTTGTAAATTAACTGATATTACTATAGCTAGGTATTTATAAATATGGCTATGGCTATACCATTAGGTAGGTATAAATATATTATACTTAATAGAAATAAATTAATGTGTAATACTTATCTGATATTATCTTTGTTGATTTTTTACAATGTTTAGAATCTCCTTATAATTAACACATTAACATTACCTACTTAGGTACATAAAATCCATCTATGTGTAATGTAGTAACTGCTGATCTGACTGATCAGTGACTCCATCACACATGCCCAGTTTCTTACTTGACTATCTACCTAAGTGTGAACTTGAATCCTACTCAACTAGAATTCAACCGATCACAGTACTGCATACTAGTGCATCACTGACAGATAGAATAATATATACTTATACATAAACTTGTACTTTCCTACTTACTTGTAATAATTGTGTGTAAAATTATAATGAGTTATGACTTATGTAATAGATAATATATAAAGTAATTAATGCTAGCTAGGTAATATTTTCACTGTGAGGCTGTCTCATTTTCACATGGCTATGTGTGCATAATACTTAAACTTATTTCAAAGCTAACTTGCTTGTAGAAGTTGTCTGTTAGGCTATCTACAGACTGTTTTATATAAACAAACCCATGTATTTGAGGTCTACCCTTTTGTGCCAAATTATGTTGCAGCTGTTTTATTGCAAGCTAAGGAACGTTTGATGTATCTATACTATATTCCATTTATGTAGTTAAATATTGTAAATACAAATCATCACAACTTGTGACTTGGGTTCTCATTTCAAAATAAATTTAATTAATGTCTATTTAACTTTCAATGTGTACTTATAGTATAAAATACTTGTACCAACCTCAATTTCTGAAAGGATTCGGATTTTCAGTTTTAATAAATTCTACCTAGGTACTTAATTCCTTGAAAAAAATTCTTAGGTAAAATTGTAAAGGAATCAATTAAATATTTTTATATGATATGCCTTTCAGTCAATGGGGGTGAGTTAATTAGTAGAATACAATGAATAAACTGTAGTATCTATGTCAAGACGTAAATAAAGATAAAATATTTTCTAAAATATGTTTTATTTAAAATTTAACAAGCTTAAGTATTTATAATTATTATAAATTGTGCTACTCCTGCAATTGATAGGCGATTCAAACAATGTGCAGGCTTACCGTGTAAGGCATAGCTGTGCCTGTGGACTATTAGTAGTACCGAAACATGGAATAACTAAGCCCCAATACATGTAACAGATCCTTTGGCGTTGATTAACATAAACTAAAAATAACAGTCTATTATTATGTACATAAGTCCTAAATATGGCTAATTATTAAATTAAATCTATGTTCTTCACATAACCCTACAATAAGAGCTATGTAAAGAAAATAGTTCTGAATCTCTTTTGGGATAGAGTGATCACAATCGGTTGTATTGGGCTTTGCTCCATATGTTGTCATTGTCAGTGACGAGGGTGTAGACTCCGGCGAGGGTTAGTCCAACAGCCGCTCCGAGGCCCATGGACTTGAGGCCAGCAGTGCTCTTGTAGATGAGGCCGGTGGTGGCGGCGGCCAGGAACGTGTTGGTGGTGTCCTCCTTGTCCCGCACCCAGGTCACTCCCAGAGCAATGCATGAGTAGAATGAGGCAATGATCCCAAGAGTGCAGCCAGTTGAAGTTCCTGAAATAAAGATAAAAAGTAAACAATCATTAGCGAATTTTATAAAAATTTACTGTGCTAGTCACGCACAGTACAAGTGCCATACAAAACAAGAATAGAATAGAATTTTATAAATGGATAAGAAGGCTTTGTGGATTAGTTATGAATAAGGACATGACATACTGGTAACTTACTTCATAAACCTGTATTTCATTTAGTGAACCTGACATTTTCATTGATGTTAGCAGGGAGAATACTAACCATGTTTCATGATGTAGTTGACAATTTGTGTTCTCCGAATTTTGCCACTCTGTCCTGCCAGGGTAGTGGCTCGCAGACCTTTGTAGAATCCTGTCACTCCACCAAGACCTGGAAAAGCGTTAATAATATATTATTATCAAGTTGTAGAAAATTTGTCATATCATTAAACTAAATAATACATGATTGTTTATGGATAACCCCTATAATCATTTCAAAAAACTAAATATTACTGCAAATTGTGTAATTACATATTGTTTCTGGGCAAATACTCAAGGACATTACATAAAAAAATATCAAAGATATTTAGAGGTTATGTCTATCATGGTGCTTCAAATTCTTACCTGAACCTGTCATGAACGACATCCCAATGATGGGTAGTGCGACGTTGGACCTCCTGGCAGTTGTGGCCATATGACTATCGTCAGGGTACAGGAATTCTGGCTGCATTTTTGGAATATAGTTTGGATCAAAGTTCAGGTACGGAGAGAGTCCTGCGCCCGAGCCCTGGCTCTGCTTCTCCTCATGTTTGCCTAACGGAAGAATATCACCAAACAGAGACATCTTTAATTCAATAAAACTATGATTAATCAACGTAAACTTGTAATTCGGAAATATTAGTGAAGGACGAGACGAGACGAAAAGGAATTTAGAATTGTCAACTGTCAACGTCAAAATTTTGACAGATACTGCTAGTGTTGCCTGCAAATCAAAAATATTACCCAAAAGATTTTACATAATGTCTAAGGTATGGAAAAGAACCCGTTTCATTTTCTTTGCATTGATTTAATATAATCAAAATTATTATTTTCATTTCAGGGAGCTAAGAACATCAGAGGAAGTTAGAAAAATAATAAAAACAGCAAAATTGCATGAATCAGAACTTACTGATATTACCCAAGTTTTAAGATTCCCAGATGCGAGCCTTCATAATGACAATTTGAGGCTAATGCAACTTGATGATTATTTACTGAAAGAAATAGAAGCCGGCAAAGAACTTGTTTTTAAAGGTATTTAATACCAACTTAACTATGACACTGTACTTGAGCCATGACAAACTCCATGTCGAATCTTATCAGACATTTCTACTGCACGGCACTCACTAAAAACATAGGCGAACATAAGTGCGCTTGTAAAATCGACAGTCTTTATTTATCGCACCTACAGTTTCTTTTGTGTGTAATGGCTCAAGTACAACAGTTAATCTCCCATGAAATATAAACCTAGTGATCCTTAAATTTGATTTCATAACCCCTTTGTTTCTCCCTTAGTTATTTGTATAGAACAAGTTCATACTTCATACAGATTTGATTTATGTCCCAGTAACAGGAATGAACCCTTCAACAAAAACCTTAATATAAATGACTACCGATTTTTATTGAGATATTTACTATAATTTTGTTGTTACAGGCGAGCGGGAAGAAAATGTAGTTTTATGTACAGAAACTAAAACATACGATGTTAAGGAGGCAGAAACGTCGAATAGCCTTTTACTAGTACCGGAACTAATGTTTGCTACGGATACAGGTCACGACGAAACTATGAAAAACAATTCTATGGATGGTGATTCCGATACTTCCTTCGACAAATCAAACACCAGCCTCAACAAATCGACTGATTCAGATGACGGCAAACCTCCGAGGAATATTCAACATAAAGACATTGTTAATACATTTTTCACATACTATGAACTAAAGCAATGTAAGCCTCGGCTTAATAAATTAAGGAAGATTTTAGAAGCCACTAGATACCGTGGACCTGAGTTGGAGTACGCGGTTGATAAAAGCAAACTATTGGATTACAACAAGCTATTTCATCAAATACAAGCTTCACGGGCTGAGTTAACCCAGGAACTCGAAAAAATACAAGCTATAGAAATTGATGGGTACTATAGGTTGCTAGAGTTTGATTACGAATTTCGTGTCTTGTCTTACATGTTGGACCTCATTGAAGAAAACTCATGGCCATTAGATCGCATTTCTAAAGAAATAACAATTGACAGTTTAAAAGAATTAGTGCCTTCTTCAATATTAGAGGCAATGTTTAGACACTATACAGATCCAACTGTAGAAGAAGGTGGCGATCTGTATTTTCAGTATAAGCAAGATAAAGTTTGCCGATTTTTAGCAGGAGTTTTGTTGAAAAGTGCTGGTAAATTCAATTTAGCTGAGTTTCTGCAAGCTTGGAAAGATTCAGTGCCGGAAGGGATGGTAGCAGATGTAAGACGCTTATTCTATTTAACAGATAATTTATTTACTGTCGATAAAGCAGATTTTGTCTAATAACATTGTTTTCTTTTATAGGAGTCTCTACTTTTGGGTATTGCACTTATCGATAAGTCTACGACGCCTCAAGTAATATGGGGATTTGCTGAGAGTGAGTTACCAGAAGACATCAATGAAAGATTCAAGATACTATTTCAAACTAAGCCAAAGTGGACTGTGGCTGATATATCACCATACATTGAGTAATTATTTGATTTAATTTCTTGTATTCGATGATGATTACCCTATGATAAACATTTAATAAACTAACCATTGAAATGTTTTCAGGTGTTATGCAACAGAAAAGATAAATGTCAATGCATTATTAACCAAATACGCGCGAGCGTCAACACAGGATGGGGTTAGAGTCTTCTCAGCGAAACATATGAAATGATCAAGTGATCTAACGATGTAAGGTAATCTAACGCATATTAAAAGATTTTTATAATAATTTTTCTTTTTATATTTAATTTTATAAATACCTACGTAAACATTATTAATCTATAAAATAACAATTGGAAAGCTTTGATTTGTAAAATAGAGATAAACAGATTATGTCACAGTTAAAACTTAAATAAACACAGCCTTAAGGTTGTCTATATAATAATATCAATAAAACATATTTTTCTAAAAGTAAGATACCTAACTTAAGTTTAATAAATACATTCAAGAATTAAATTGCAAATCATTTTAAAGAATTTCAGTTGCAAAATGGAAAAATCTAATTCCTTACGATCATGATAGATAAAAAACAATTATGATTATAAGATCTTATGACTTGATGTTCTTCCTGAGTTTGTTGAGTTCTTCCCACATTTCCTTTGGTAGATCTTCTCCTACTTCTTCTTTGAAATACTTTTCGATAGCGTCCGCCTGTTAAACAATACAACAATTATATAAGTACAAAATTGGAAAAGAGATGAAAAGAAATATGTGTCATAATGTTGATGCAATTTATTTTTACTATCTACGTACATAAATACTATACATTTAAATCAACCGAACTAAAGTGCTGTATTGAGTTATACTTACTTCCTTCATCCAGAAGTCTTGAGGAATACTGAATAGCTGCTTCATGTCGATTGCGCCTAGGCCCTCTGTGTTCAAGCAGCCGTCTCTCGGAACGTAGCCTAGGGGAGTTTCCTGGTGAATCTCCTCACCGTCGCACCGGCGGAGGACCCAGTCGATCACACGGGAGTTATCACCAAATCCTGGCCAAAGGAACTTGCCCTGTTGAAAAAGCAGAAGGTAAAAATTAAATATCTAGCGCGAAAGTATGTAGAAAACATCTACGTAATTATTTAAAAAAAATCAATGGATATTAAATAGTAAGATGGCGTAAGTATCTACCTGTTCATTCTTGCGGAACCAGTTGACATGGAAGATCTTAGGCATTTGGCGTCCTGGCTTGGGCATCGACAGCCAGTGGCTGAGGTACTCGCCGAAGTTGTAGCCGAAGAATGGCCGCATGGCGAACGGATCGTGCATGATCACTTTACCCTGGAATTATGAGACAATTAGTTGAAGAGCAATTCATTATTATTAAGGGAGGTTATTGGTATTGCAAATATGGTTTTTATAGTAAGCCGAAAAAAATAGGGTACATTTTTGTAACACTTTGTAAATATAATACTGTTTAAATACTTACGCTGTGCTCTGCGGCAGCAGTAGATTCAGATCGCATGGAAGCTCCCATAAAAACTCCATGTTGCCAATCTCTAGCCTCAACAACCAGAGGTACTCCTTCAGGGCGGCGTCCTCCGAGCAAAATAGCCGAAATTGGAACTCCTTCAGCACTTTCCCACTCGCTGTCAATGATGGGGCACTGTGCTGCTGGTGTGCAGAATCTGAAACAAATGTAATATTATTTTAGTATGTTTTCCCAATATTTCAGGTATTTTCTATACTCAGGCAACACTGAACCATAGACTACTTTTAACTTTTTATAAAAATTAAGCATTGGAAAATTAAACATTCAGTCTACCTAGAGTTAGGATGAGCAGCTGGAGTCTTCGACGCCGGGGTCCAGGGTTGTCCCTTCCAGTCGGTCAGGTTTTCAGGGGCGTTCCCCATTCCCTCCCACCACACACCGCCATCCTTCGTCTCAGCCACGTTCGTGAACACTGTGTTTTTGAAGACGGTAGACATGGCGATCGGGTTTGTCGCTTCAGACGTTCCTACAAACAAATCAAACATTAATTTATTAAAAAAAACCGCAAGTAGGTATTTAGGTACTAAAACGTTTTGACTGTCTTTTCTTTTTCAACAAATTCATCTTCTTACCTGGAGCAACACCAAAGAATCCGTTTTCCGGGTTAATAGCCCTCAAGACTCCGTTTTTGTCGAACTTCATCCAGGCGATGTCGTCTCCGACACACTCGACCTTGTACCCGGGCAGGGACGGCGTCATCATGGCCAGGTTGGTCTTCCCGCAGGCTGAAGGGAACGCCGCCGCGATGTAGCGCTTGCGACCCTGAGGGTCTGTTATGCCGACGATCTGGATGGTGGAAGGAATAGTGGGTTTTAGGCACGTTGTCGGTAGGTTCTGATTTTTATATTGAAAGAGGAGAGTTATGTAAAATCGATGAATTCATTTGGGAGAATTTTCCTTGCGCTTGCCATATCTTCAGGTTCCTGAAGATATTATTATGGCAAGCGCAAGGTTATTTATAGTTCATTATAAGCCCATAATCATCATAGGTATAATAGGTAGGTACTTTAGCTTTCATTGCCAGTGTACCCTATATACAGGGTGTTGCTAAAGTGGTATACTAAGCCGAAAAGTCGTAGAACAAAAGCAGTTTAGATTGACCCCCTAAAGTTTAAAGTCACCCCCTTTTTGCTACACCCTGTATATAAAGATAAGGGGTGTGCACTCACCAGCATGTGCTCGGCGAGCCAGCCCTCGCGGCGCGCGATCCCGGAGCCGATGCGCAGCGCGAAGCACTTCTTGCCGAGCAGGCTGTTGCCGCCGTAGCCGCTGCCTGCACGAGGAACATTCCAGAACGTTAGACAACAGGAAACAGAGTGCAACTGACTTTGAGAGTCAATTAAATTGCATAGGTTTCTCATGAAAACGGCACGATCGAACGAACTAGACCGATCACTATTATAAATGGGGCTTTTAACGCCAGTGGTCATGATTTTACTAAAAATCCTCTATTCACCCAAGAAATCTGCACGGGCTGTAGGATAGGTAATATTTAACAGAGCTGTAGTAAACTCAAACAAAGAGATCGTCAAAAGAACTCACCATAGCTGACAATCTCCCCGTCGCTGGGGCGATGCAGGATGATGGTGTTTTTGGGGTCGCAGGGCCAGCCCTTGGTAGCACTGCCATTGCCCACCGAATGGAGGCATCGCACGAAGCTCTCGTCCTTGCGGAGAAGCTCCAAGACTTTGCTTCCTGGTGATGGGAGAGAAGTTGGGGTCAGTAAAATTTTCGAGGGTTCTTTGAAAAGACTCTCTTCCTTCCGTCTAAACCTTAGGAACTATTCTTGGGGCTATTTTAAGTTGCCAGATAAATGTATGATAGAGAAATACTTCGCATCTCATGGGGGAACTTTACCGCACCTATAGATAGTGCTAGGGATAGAAGAGTACCTAATGAAGTACCTAATTCCGATCCTGCTTATCGTATAAACTCCGTTTAATGATGATGTCCTCCGGCCAATATGCCTAGGCTGGTTAGGAATAGATAAAACTGGATGTATTTAGATATAAATGTATTCTGCTTACCGATCCTGGTCATGACCCTCATGGAGTAGACGACGTAGGGCGAGTCGGTGATCTCCACACCGATCTTGGACAGCGGAGACCCAACGGGACCCATCGAGAACGGTATCACGTACATGGTGCGACCTGGACGAAGAACACCAACTCATTAGCATCTTGTATATCCTCTGCGTGTGGAAATATCAAGTATTGTTTGATTCCAAGGAGTTAAAAATATGATAGGCACCTGCGAGAAAGGCCTATTAGTTAATGAACGAGTCTAACGGCTTTTTCGCACCTGGATTCAACAAGCAGATGCTTGCAGAAAAAGGTTATAAAATGGAATGCCATCATTCAAAAGTTATATGTTGGAATGCCATCAGCAACATTTTAAAAGATTCTTCTACTT
This sequence comes from Plutella xylostella, assembly GCF_932276165.1. Classification (NCBI taxonomy): domain Eukaryota; kingdom Metazoa; phylum Arthropoda; class Insecta; order Lepidoptera; family Plutellidae; genus Plutella; species Plutella xylostella. Next base: position 4,355,069 of record NC_064000.1, on the reverse strand, counting down.
GGCTTACAGCTGCGGACTAGCGTTTGTAGCACGTCCGGTAGAACATAAGCTATGCTTTAAACATGTGATTATATTACCACTGCTATGTTATACAGACTGTCCTACAGAAGCTATGCTAAACTTATCAGAAATATCATCCTCACCCTTCATGCACCCAGGAAAGCGTTCATTGATAGCGGCATCATAGTCTCCATGGGAGATGTAGTTGCCCAGCGCAGACTTCTGTCCAGCTCGAGCGGCGGGCACCACGTCGCGCTCCTTGTCCGAACAGATGAAAGTGCGGGACTCCACGCGCGCCACGTCGGCAGGGTCCGTGCGAGCCAGCCAGCTGCAGGGAAAGAAGGTTAGGTGTTAAAGTTTGGGACTCTTTGCAGAAAGATCCTGGCTGAATCGGGGAAAGGAGGTTAGGAGTTAAACTTTAAGACTCTTTTGAGGATCCTGGCTGGAAAGGTTATTAACAGTTGAATCGTAGTTTCGGGCTGCAGAATCCAATGCAAGTTGGTTGTCCTTTGCCAGTCTCAGTCTGATGGTCGCATGATCATGTTACATAATAATATGTCTAACAAGCTGGCTACAGATTTTGGTACTTCTGCTCTCCAATTCCATTAAGTTTTCACGTCTTATTCTCAGTTTCCCTCCCTCTATCTGCCTTACAGATTTGGTACTTCTGCTCTCCAACTACCCTAAGTGTTCCACGTCTAATCCTCACTCTCCCTCTGCCATCCTCTGCCACTTACCAGTTGTCATACTTGGGCAGCTTCCTCAGCGTGCCCTGCTGCTGCATGAGCGCCAGCAGCGCGCCGGCCTCGGCCTCGGAGCCGTCGCACACGTGCACCTGCTCCGGCTGGCACAGCGCCGCGCTGCGCTCCACGAACGCACGAACCTGGGGGGGATGAAAGGTTTAGGTTGTGATGGAGAAGAATACTGAACTGACACTCTCGCCCGCACGCACCTGGTGGAGGGGAGGAGAGGGTTAGTTGATGGTGGAGAAGAATACTGAACTGACACTCTCGCCTTTTATTGTGTATTATGTCCCTATTCCCTTGCGGTGGGTAAAGATGCTATACTGCACCCTCGCCACCCACTTTTGGCCGGTGTGGCGTTAAGATTGAAAGTAACTAGTAGGGGCGAACCTACGGCTCAACCCAAGCCAAACACGAGAACTAGGTACCTACCTAAGCATATTTGTGTTAATCAAATAATTTCCTTGGCAGGGGCTTGAACCAGGGACTACAGTTATCACAGATTAAAAAAAAAAAAAGTAGTTAGGTAATAAAATTGGCCTGTGATTTTCAATATGTTTCAAAGATGGTGTCTCACCTTCGGGGACAGTGCAGCCAGCTCAGGGTTGAGCTTGGCGGCGCCGCGCAGCGCGGACTGGTGCGCAGCGCGGCTGCACGCCAGCGCCACTTGAGCACATCTACAACAAAAAACAGAACCATATAAATTAAGAGGTCTATCACGGGCTAACGTGTGCTAACGTGGCAATACGCATATGGAAAAAGCGCCAACGTAGTCACTTGTCATACAAATTGCTATCGAATTACGATTTGAGTTGGCAGCACTCGTGATCGAGATCCTGCTCACGGAAAGAAATTAGCTATAGTTATTAGTGCCGCCGCTGAATTTCAATGGTTGGGACACGACTTAAAGTAACTATAAAAATAAAAATCACAACCTACAGCAAAATTGAAAATAACATTTGGACAAAAACCGACCGACCGAGGGTGTCTCAAAACATAATGGAATACCTAGTGACAAATTCGCAAATAGTTAGTATTTAAGTAGGAAGCTAAATAGAAATATTCATAATTTATACTTTACAACCTAATTGCTCTTGTTATTAATTCTGTATTAAAGTATTTATCTAATTAATAGGGCGAAATTAGATAATGACTGTGCACTTTAAGTTAGATAAAGTCGTGTTTAGTTAGGGAGTGAGTAAGACGTTACCCAAGTAACATTTTTGGTTTTAAAAAGGTTTTGAAAAGGTTCTAGAACCTTTGTATGGAAATCAACTCGTGAGACTTAGAAGGCTCGATAACCTTATATTAACCTTATATTAACCTCCTGAGTGCAAAAAGGGCCCACGTTTTAGAACCTTTCTGAGAGCTACAGCAAAACCTATAGCTCAAACCCAGAACCTTTTGAACAACTTACACAGAACCTAAATAAAACCTTCACAACCTTAATTTAACGTTAACATAACCTTGGAAGACAGCTTTTAAGTTCTAAATTAGTCCTGGATGTAACTCTTCTATAACTTGAAACATATTTGATGGATATTTGTAATGCCTTCCCAGGACTCTCGGGTCTTAAAATGTTTCTGTGTAAGATTTTATAATAATTATAATAAATGGCGCCATTACCTGACACTTTCCAAGACTCAAAATGGCTAACTTGTAAGTGTTGTATTAATACAAAATATAGTAAGTAGTTAGGCTGAAGTCAGGAAATATGAAAACCTTGTGCGACTAGCACTTTATTGTGATACTTTCGGATAATAGTTCTGTATAAGTGACGGGCCTTTTGTAAATGATAAATTTGAAGATATTTTAATTAAAAAAAATAGATAAAATTTTATGTTTATAAAATTTTATCTATTTTTTTTTATTATAAAGTACTGTCTATATAAAAAAACATATATTTGGAATAGTATAGGAAACGCTACTGAATTTTCCCTTATTAATTAAAATGTATCTTTTTGGTAAGTTTTTTTTTTTATTTCAGTGAAAAAATATGGCGGCCGTTAGGAAATTACTAAAAAGCATTAAACATATTTTGAGGATGCCTCTAAAGCTTTAAAATATTCTTGTAGGACTTAAATCATGCCTTTAGCTCATAGCCAGTGCTTAATGCTTTTGGTTTTCACCAAGTAGTCCTAATTTGTTTGCCTAGACAACTCTTATCAACCTAAAGGTTTAAGATAGGTTTTAAAAAATACATATAAGTAATTTAAATATTCCATAACTTTATGGTTGTATCAAGGTTAAAAATTTAACCTTAAGCTCTCACTTTAGCATTAATGCTAGCTTTTCTAGAAGTAAATCAGGAGTCTACGACAACTATAAGATCCTAGAACTAAATGCTCCTGAAATACATGTTAAAATAACGTTAATATAAACTCTTATCAGCAGCTACAAGGTTGTATTAATAAACAATTAGTTTTAGGACTTAGTAATCATTCTCAAGTACTCAATATGACCAGATAGCAAAGCATTAACCTTTTCACAACCCTTATAAAACCTAAAGGCATTTCTTACAACCTAAGCTCGAATGAAATGTTACTTGGGTATACCTACCTAGTTAGTAGGACACACGTTTAGATAACGGGATCGAAGTTTCAATACGTACGTAATTATAATTAGCTAATTAATTTACACATATGTATTGAAGTTTTCCATTAAAGTAGTATTAAGTATACCTAAGTACCTACTTACTTCCAACTTTTTTGCTTTAATTAAATTTAAAAATATATTTAAAGAGAGGACTTAATAAAGATAGGGCTGCATTATGGCTCTAATTATTGTAGTTATGTAAATTAAGCGTAGCATGCTACTTAAGTTATTTTTTGCAAATTTTATCGGTTGTTTGTAAGATTCAGCAGTAATAGGAATATTCCTGCATATTCATAAACGTAGAAAGAATGGCCAAGGTTGTTGTTGATCGCAACTGGATCCAGATTCCACGGAAATGCTGGTGACTAGTGGTAACATTATATTTAAACCGGTCGATTGGTTCTTTGTTTATAAACGCAAATTAATGGCAAGTTTTACAAAATGAGGCCTATTTTTATCATCTGATATTTTTTTAAGGTACCCTACCCTGATGGTATCTACATCTAGAGGTAGGTATAGTGTGTTGAAAACGTGGTAGGTAATTAAGCGTAGTACGAAAATATGATGAATGAGGTGGTCATTCTGAACAACTATTAATTATATAAATATATTACAGATAATAATTACCGAAACTTCGTTTTAAGCATTAAAATTATTCTAACAGAAATTTAATGGAAAATCTGCACGTATTAAAATAATTAACCATTGCCGTTGAAAAAAGATATTCAGGCCACTCAGACCTTTTATCTTAGTTAGTTACTTAAATTTGACTTTACTGGCCATTTTCTTTTTCTTTTTTCAGATATAAGATAAGTATTTTCCTATGTAACTTAGTACGTATGTATGTAACTTAGTATCTTTTAACTGGAGATAGTTAGTAGGCAGGCATACCCATATCTTGCATAATTAGGCAAATTATAAAACTTACTGGGCAGTTTTCCTGATGTAGTCTTCTGGGATCGACTTGAAATGCAGCATGTTGAGTTTTTAAAATATTAATTAAGTAGAAACTATTTGGTAAATTTAACCGGCTAATTAACGAAAATAATTAGCAACAGTTTTAATACTTTAGAATAAATATTTACAATTAAAAGATTTCTTTTGAAAAAAGAAATTAAATTTTGTCCAAATTCGTGAAGCTGAATAAATATATCAACCACCTATAATACCCTATTGTATTTAATCTATCACCCATTTAATGGTTAGATGCTTAGGACCACACTGTTAAACTTGGAATGTGATCTATTTGTTGCTCATGCGCATATATATAGAGGGAGTGTGCGCGCCGCGCGCTCTCATTGGTCGAATCCAGAGGCTCGCCGCTGACGCCATATCTTTGCGTTGTTGTTCCATCAAAGCTATTTAAAAACTTGTTTTCTCGATGACATTCATCGATGTTATAGCGTATAAATATTTTGATGACATACACACCTACCAAGTGCTAGTTGCTGATATGTACATGCGTATCTACTTGCATGGGACCAGTAATGTATGCGTCGTATTTCGTCACCCAGTAAGGGAGCGGGTATCAAAGCTCAAGGCGCGCTTGTTGCATCATGAATCATGATTGCGATCGTTGTGCTAGGAATAGAGAAAAAAACATTTGACACAAAACATAGCTTTTACAATTAGGATCAATTTTAACTGCTCGCCATCTTAAGGTTCAACCCAACGCGGACTAGCGGCTCCAAATAGTAAAAAAAATCGAATATCCGTTTGAAAGTGTTTTTCCAAAAACTACCACGTTTCACGCCCAAGAGATGCTAATTCCAGAATGCCTAGCATTTGCTAGAATGTAGAAAAATATTACATATAGGTTGTATCCGGCAGAAACGGCAATTTTTTGCGTTTGTAACTTCTAAGGGGTCTTTTTCTCAATGGATTATTTATGCACAAATGGTAGGCACATAGGTTTATTATTTATTAATGGGTAACTGGAGTGGTAGGTACTTACGTAACGTACCAATACTAACCAACACAAAGAATAGGATAATAATATAGTGATAAAATAACTTAAGTACCTATATCGCACAGTACAGAGTACAATATATTAGCGCATTTATCTAGCAGATACCAGTTTTCTGCAGCTCCAGTTAATTGATATAACTTCTTGTTCATAAAGATAGGCAGATAGTTATTTTAATAGTGTTTTTGCGAGTTTTGCTTACAAAATATTATTATAATTATTCCATTTTTAGTTCATTATCTTGACCATCAGTACAAGTCCGGGTTCAACAGATAACTGGGTACTTAGTAGTACTTACACATTATGACTACTGTGTGAAAAATTTGATCAAGGTGGTCTAATATTTAGTTTGCGACCCAAGTTAGTTAGGTACGTGTTCATTGTTCAGTACTTATTCGAATTTTACTTTTGACTAAAATCACAGTTATAATCACGTTATAATTTTTGTAGTTGTCCTTTACTTCGCTGTCAACTGACCAGTTCAAATTAACCGCCATAGTTGAGAGTCACTGATACCTACTTAAGTAAGTACATAAAGGCATAATGAATATTAATATAAACTATTTCGGATCTAAGGTCATGACCGTTCACCATTCCAGCTCTTTAGTGCTAAAATTAAGATATTTACTACTACCAGTCGTTTTACTACATCATCTTTGAAACCTGCTTAGTTCTACAGCCTGTGAACGTAAGGCTTAAAAATTGTATTAACGAGCCCCAATGATGGCAATGGTGCTAATGTGGCGGTGGTGGTATGGTAGCTGTACCAACCTTAACCCTAGTAACTACATAGTTGTATTTATAGAGGGTGGAATTGTATCTTGTGAACTTCCCATCAGCAGGATTGCCCTGCCCACCGACCGGAAGTTACCTAACAATTTGGTATGGGCTACCTACCAAGCCGAAAGGGGGTGACTAAGGGCCAGTTTTTTGATCCCTAGTTAACTCAACCATTGGTCAAAAATGGCTACTATTAGTTAAAAACCAACAAAAATCGTATGCAGCTGTCGTGTTTGACAAGTGCCTTGACTAATGGTTAAAGTTGACCACGGATCAAAAAACTCGGCCTTAGTCATCCTGAACAACTTTTGTGTTACGGCTTTAAAAATATTCAAAATAACATATTTCGGCTTAATACTAGGCTACTACTAATAATATTTTTTGCAACACCCTGTATGCTTATAACTGCATCTGGATCATAGTCCAGTAGATAGCGCCTGCACGGCCGATATTGTTTACTTGTTTATTACCTACACGTTACGCAACTAATCTCATTAATTATTAATTATCATGGAAAAGCAATTTATTGTTCTAAATATTAAGGTCGTGACTCGTTCCGATAACATTCTCGCATGGAATTTGCCAGCTTCTGTTCATCGCAGTATGAGGAAGAATATAAATATATATAATATATACACTCACACCTTGTACTTATGTACTCCCTTGAGGGGTAGGCAGAGGTGCATTGCTGCACCCACTTTTCGTTACTGTTATATTAGTCCCAATGTAATAGGGGGCGGGCCTATTGCCATTTTACGGGCACATCCAAGACCCAAGTTAATAAATCGTTTTTAGGGTACTGTATTAGATTTTATAATAAGCTTCCAGCAGAAGTTGCTCAAATGCCAGAGAATAAGTTTAAGTGTTACATTAAAGAGAAACTCAGTAAAAAAGCTTATTATAAAATTGATGATTACTTAGAGGACGTTAATGCATGGCTGTGATAAGTAGTTAGCTCTGCTCATATTATTATTATAATAATTATTAAGCTTATATGTATTGTATACCAACTAGTTTTAAGTCTTTTTTTGAAAAGATGGCTCAGGAGTTTCTTGCCTCCGTTCTTCTCCTTAGACAGAAAGAGCCCCCCCTTATCCGAACGGAGAGTAATTTGTAAAAATTGACGTTCATCAGAAAATTTTATATTTGTACGATGAATAAAAAAAATTTGAGTTGAGTTGAGTTTGAGTTTTGAACAAATATCTGTGTTTAAACAAATATCTGCCCCAGCCGGGAATCGAACCCGGGACCTTCGGCTCAGTAGTCAGGGTCACTAACCACTACGCCATCCGGTCGCCTATGAGGAACACTTATTAGATAATACAAAAAAGTGCACTAACTCTAGTAAGTAGGCATAAGACCAAACTAGAATACTTAGTAGTTAGGTTTTGCTACCTCGCCTAGAGTAGTTACCTAGCAAATCAACATTATTTTTACCATGAAGCTATTTGGTTTAAATTTAAAGTGATCCAACCGATTTAAACTTCACTTCATTAAATAATTTTTAATATCAGTCATGAAACATACAGGGATTACAGGGTCTTCGTAGGTAAGTATATGTTAAAAAAGGGGGTGACTCAATGGTTCATTCTACTTTTCCATAGAAACATTGTTGGTCACGTGACATTTTTGTATCTACTTTTCTATAATTTCCAAAAGTCGTAGATCGAAAGTTGTTTAGAATGATCCCCAGCCAGAGTCACCCTTTTTCGGCTTACTAAACCACTTTTGCAACATCCTGAAGGTATACCTATACCTAAGTACCTAGATCCTTACTTAACCCAAATACCTAAACATCTATCCCACAGTCCCATAACATCCATAACTTTGTATGCAACAGAGAGACGTGTTTGTGAACCCTGCGGAGTGCAAATCCTTGCTCATCAATAAAGTGCATTTACAACACAACATTATGCACAGAGCCTGTGTATGTCTTGGGGATATTCGATGGAAATATTGGCAATATTTCATTTTAAGGCTCTTTGGAGAGCGAATATTTTACTTATTCTTATAATATAATACAATATAAAATGTAAATAATTATTGAAAAAATATTTGCTACTCTATAAAGAAACTTTGTAGGTCTCGTGACTTTGTACTTCTTATAAGATACTAGATGTTCCCGCGAGCTTTGTTTCGCCTTAAAAAGTTTTCCCGTGGGAATTCCGGGATAAAAAGTAGCCTATTTTCTTCCTCAGGGTCTAGACCATAATTATGTAGGTATACCAAATTTCATTCAAATCCGTTCAGTAGTTTTGGCTTGAAAGAGTAACAGACAGACAGACAGACACAGTTCCTTTCGCATTTATAATATTAGTTAGGATTTACATAAATATGTAGGGACTTGTTTTTTTTACGCATACAATTCTAAATGCCCTAGAAAAAAAGTGGTTCCTATCGTAAATAGGGTATAATTAGCAATTTCAGTCAAAAAGAACCAAACTTGTTACCTATTCTATTCTATTCTAATCTCTGTGGGGGTGTAAGTACCTGCACCTGGCTCTCTCGAATGGAACCGTTGTGCATATCCTCAAGGTCTAAACTGCCTTCCTAAGCTTGGACCATTTCCCCACCACGCTGGTCCACTGCGGGTTGGTGGGTTCACACATCTACATCTAGCACATCTAGATATGCAGGTTTCCTCACGATGTTTTCCTTCACCGTAAGAGCGATGGTATACATTGTACTTAAGTTAAAAGAACTCATTGGTACCTACATGTCAGCGCCGGGATTCGAAAACGCATCTCTATGGTGTGAGAAGCGGGCGCTTACCCGACTGAGCTACGACCGCTCTCTGTGTTGTACTTGTTACCTAATAATTGTTATTTATTTATTTTACGTGCTGCCAAAAAAACTATAATGTTTATGTAGGTACCTAAACAACTCAAAGATAAGAAGAAGAGTTCACGAAACTTGAAATTTTCCAACTTGTAAATTGGCATAAACAAATGCGAATAATACTAGCGATAATAGTGAAATTATCAGCCGTTATTATTTTGTTTATCTTCAGTCAGTGTGGCTATGATGAAACGGGGGTGTGTGGCCGGTTGCCGTGCCTCCACTCGTGACCTCCACGGGTAGGTACCTACAGCGTTATCTCCACAGAGAGAAGTCAAAGATTAGAGCGAGGCTTGCCTCGTTGCAAGTGGACGTATCATTGACATTATCTACAAGTTAGGTATGTACATACAGTAGTGATCTTCAGTTGTTTACCGATCTGTTGTGGAATCACTTTCCAGATAGCATGGATTGTCTGTCTAGAATCTAGAATATACTCTAAATCCTATATGTATAATTAGATTATACTTAAAGAAGTATTATCGACTTGTGTGACCTATTGCCTTGGCTATCATTCTTTGGTTTATCGGCGGTAACTTGTACACTCACGAACAATGAAGAAGTTCCAGTGACAATAGCACCAAATTACTCCTAAACGGAAAAGGCTAGCTCAATGAAGCCGTTTGCAATATTGAAGTAAGTAGGTAGGTACATTTAACAGGTCATATGAATAATACTAACAAAAAACGTGAATATTTAGGTACTTAGATCAATTTATAAATAAATTATTTTTAAAAATGTGTTAATTTGTTGTTAATATTTCGTAAGTGGAACTTATTCATTGCTCGTGAGTTTACCTACCTACCTATACATATGTAAGAGTGGCGGTGGCTCTGTGTAGTTACCAACTTGTTCAAATACATGTAGGATAGCACTTTTACGTTTTGAATAATTTTAACATATTAAGTACATTACTTACAATGCACATTTTGATTGATAATTCCCTCCTCATAGTTACTCCTGAACCTGATCCTGGTCAAAGTCTACCTCCTCAAAAGGTATAAAATATCATATCACGTGTAAATGACATGTGAGTGTAGCCAGGTAGGTATGTAGATGTGGGTGCCGCCTACTCTACAAGTTTGGTGCGAATTGGTAACTATGCTAAAACTGGAAATTACCTACGACCGCGCGATAGCGACAGGGTAATGTTTTACAAATATCTACGTATCTTAAAATTTGCTGTTTTTTTTTCGAATAACATCGCCCATCATGCATTTAAATCTAATTACTTAACGTTTTTAGCAAAACGACAAAAGCGGTTAGTCCCGCTATGGTATGGTCCCGGTATGGCACCCTCTTAAAATACCTATCAAAAAGTCCCGCTATGGTACCCATCTTTTAGATCTACGTTAGACAATAGAAGGTACAACTGAAAAGAAAAGTGTATCTATAAATAAATACTTTTAGGAGTGTATCAATAAAACGTCTGTTTGCGATATTAAATCAGTCTTTTATTAATTCAAAATATTTATAACTGCTGCTATCACTGCTGGTTCTGTTATTTTTAACGTAAGTCCAAAATAGTTTGGTAGAATCTGATAGCAACAAATCTTCCACAGAACATTCGTTGCTATCAGATTCTACCAAACTATTGCAATAGATAAACTAACAAGCTATCCTAATTACTCATATCGCAAAAGTACAGCTGCAAATAGCAAACTAAACCCGGAATAATACTGTCTCTCTCTATTTTCATAAAAACAAAAGGGAAGAGCTATATACGAATTCGAGGAAGGGCTCGTCTCTATTGTTTTACGAAAAAACCGGTTGGTCAGGTAACTACCTGAAGTGAAACGACAATTACCGAGCGTGATTTGTTTAAAAAATAGTATTAATAAATATTATCTTGCTTAACTATAATAGTTAAGAAAAGATATTTTTTATTAATACTATTTTTTTCTTAACGCATTGTATAACTTTTCTTTACAACAGTACCAAAAACTGAAGGGTACCATAGCGGGACTTTTTGATAGGTATTTTAAGAGGGTGCCATACTGGGACCATACCATAGCGGGACTAACCGGACAAAAGTGCCAAAAAGCGCACACTGAATTTTTTTTTTTTGACACAACCGACTCCGACTGACTTTTGAAAATATTTAGATGCCTCAATTTGGTTAATACGAATACCTCAACTTTCCCGGTCCTGTGCCTTGTCCATCTGACCATGCAGCAGCAGGTCTGCTGAGTCTGCTACTGACAGCCCTCCGACCGACTCTAGACCACCATTGGTCAATCGTCCGTACTCCGTTTGTTTAGCTACTCGCATACCTACATGACTATATTTATAAGTATGTATGCAAACCGAAAGTACTAAGCATAAACTGGAGGAAGTTAGCTTAGTGCATTTACACGATAGAAGAAGAAGTATGTAATTACTATTTTTAAAAGTACCTACTTAAGTAACTACTTTGAAAAACTTACCGTTTTGTGCATCTAGTGAGGAAGAACACCATCTTTGCTTATTTTCAGTTCATCCAATTGTGAAGTAGCTGCTCAACTCCGGCTTCTGAAAAGAGCGGATATTGTTAGTTGGTGTCTCCTTTCGTTATGTGTACGTAAAGGTGTAGTTAACAAAGGTCACTATATAAAGAAGGTCACTATGCAACATGAAAAAGTCTGAAACCTTCAGACTTTCCCAATCCGACCGTTCTATAATAAAAGACCGAAGACGTCAATTTGATTATCAACCTACCTACTCAGCCCTTTATCCTTCAGTTCCCACGGGAAAACTAAGATGAGGATGCACTAGGAAATCTAGCCTACCTAGGTCCAATCACACCCACTAGTTCAATTTCTGAGTATTGTACAAAAACAAAACTATAAAATCAAGATGCTGTCCAAGTTTTTGTACACATCAGAAGAAAACAAACACACTACTAACTCAATAACAAGGACTTTAAAACAACAATCTTTTGTGACTTGCGTTTTGTGATGACGTCCTAGCTCTTATTATTTACCTTTTCGTTCTTATCAAAACGGGAGATTGCTGGTGAAATCAATCATAATAACTTTCCCATAAGAGCTATTTGCATCTTAAAAGAATAGTCAAATAAGGTTCAAAATTGTATGCGAATTTGATGATTTTGATCAAGTAAAGGCTTAGACAGACTGGGAATAGTGTCGTTGTTAATTTATGATAAATTTTATGAATCATCTTCATCAGCCTATATTCTTCCACTTGTGTAGGTAAGCCTTAAACTTTCCTCTTACTCTTACTAGCTTGCTAGCTTCTATCACTAGCCAGAAAAATTAACTAGCTCTGTGTAGGTATATCGGGCATAAGGGTGAAACGAGATAAGACAGATTTATAGACAACACAAACGCACTTATAAAATGAAGTTGCACAGAGAAACTACTCACTTTCCTCTGGAAATTCGTTGTGTTCACACATACGTTCACCTGTGAACTGGAAAAACAGCCTGACTGTTCCTGACAGTTGTTTCATAATAGGGAGAGTTTTCCAAAAATACAAGGTGTTGCAAAATTGGTTCATATAGTAAGCCGAAAGGTAGTGACGGAGGGGGTCATTTATTTAAAAAAAATACTATAATTTAGTAGCCAAATAATATTTGATAACTGAACAGAAGACATACAAACAGTATAAAGATACCACTGTAAAACCTTCTTAGTTTATAAATCATATTATACGTTTCTTTGCATATTACTATATTTAGGCCACATTTAAACTTTTTCAGGTCTAAAATTTAATTTAGTGTTATCAGAATCGACGGTCGCTTCAAGTCGCCTTTATAAACCGGGTCTATTGTGAACAGTACTTTAGTAGGGCTTCCTCGCTCTGTTATCTACACGTACTTACCCCCAATGGAACAGTTACATCACCCAATTAAACATAATAAGTATAATGTTTGGATCTATTTGTGAATAACATTAAATTGTTATTAGGTAGGTACCTATGTATAATTTCCTTATGTTTTACATTTTTGGTTTCCAATAAATAAGTACCTACCCAAATTTAGGCAGGTGCTTACATCTTAGGTAGGATGATAATATACCTAAGTTTTTTTTATTGAATTTAGTTAAGTAGATTGTTAATTGTTGTTTGCCGTCATCTACGATAAGAAAAAGAAGAAATTCAGACAGCACCTTATACAGGCTACCTAGATGGATTGATTTCAACAGCTCAAGTTAAAGTTCATGGAACTTCACTTGAAAATCATACATACTCGTACTTACCTACTAACGAATTGCATTCCTTCTCTCTTTTAAGGCTTAGGACTGTGGTGGTCATGATGAAATAATAGAAGCCTCCTTGTACACTATTTGTATCACATTCATGAAACCTTGCAAATACACTTAGTTCCTATGCATTTGTAACATAATATACTTACTAATGATGGCATTTACCTAAGCAATAATTAGGTAATTCCGAATTTCGGGTAATTCCGATTTTTTCCAATTTCTTCAAACGCAGCCATACTTTGAACCGTGGATTCACCTTGATGGCAACTTAATCTTCTACCTTGCTTGGGTTGTTCCTCGGTTCAAAGTATGGCTGCGTTTGAAGAAATTGGCAAAAATCGGAATTACCCGAAATTCGGAATAACCCACCTGCACTATATGTACAAGGAGGCTTCTATTATTTCATCATGACCACCACAGTCCTAAGACTTAAAAGAGAGAAGGAATGCAATTCGTTAGTAGGAATTATCCGAAATTCGGAATTACCTAATTATTGCTTAGGTAAATGCCATCATTAGTAAGTATATTATGTTACAAATGCATAGGAACTAAGTGTATTTGCAAGGTTTCATGAATGTGATACAAATAGTGTGTAGGACGTTAGGTACATTGTTATCATTTTTAATGGACAGTCCGATGGGAAAATTATCTTTATGACATCTTTTACAAAGCAGGAAAAGTCCACAAATTGTAAAAAGGGATATTATTTATATGGTACTGCATAGTTTATCTTTAATATTATGTTACTAATGACATGAACAGAAACATTGACATTATGAAATACACACGTCTATGAGGTTATTTACAAAATAAAGTAGGTAGGCAGGTCTTACCTCCACTGATAACGAATATACACCACAGTATCAGAATCAGCTGATGCTACACTATTTCGAGTCAGGCAATCATTACACTGCACACTTATTTATATTACTTAACAATAAAGTAATTAAAAAATACGTCTTCTTTCTCTTTCCGCTGATAAGATACTGAATCATGGATACATGTTGCCTTGTTTACTTGGTCGATGTCAAAAACAAAACCTGTTGCCAATTAGTGAGGGCAAAATGCACAATTTATCGTATTATTATTATGTATAAAAGATAGTACCAACATTGTATCAAACGTGCTGGGTCGACTAGAAAAGACTATCTAATCTTAGCGTTGGCCGAGAGTTGGCACATGCTGTGTCTCCATGCCGCATCTATCTAACATGCTTTGAGGTTTCCCTGTCTCACAAAACAAACAAACACAAAGCCCCTAATAGTCCACTGCAGGCCATGATGTCTTCTTCACTGGATGATTCTGAGTTATTGATTGCCAATTTGCAATATTTTTAAGTAGGTAAGTATTATATGCGCTAAGTATTAGGCGCGGGTATTCACAATTTTCAGGGCACAGTGTACAGTAGGTACGTTTTTTTTGTGTAAAAATAAACTCTATGGTCTTTTATTAACAAACGTATCCGGCGGGTAGCATCGGTAATCAATGATTTCATGATTCCTATTTATACTTACCTAAGTACTACAATAGATAATATCAGGGCCCTAACGCATCGTCAAGGGATTACCTACAGATAAAGGTCTCCGCAGACTCCAGATATAGTTTTCCTTTGAATGTCTATTCTTTGACAGTATCACAGAAGAAAGGTGATGTATTCAAATAAGCAGCGTGTGGACACAGCAGGTGGACACGGCCATTCCTTTTATAAACTAAGGGTGGACCGATAGCAAAAAACATAACCCTATTTTCCGATGAAAATAGGATTTTTTGGTATAAATTTGATTAAAAAGCATGAATCGACCTGGCTGATTTAGTTAGGAATTCTTTGACGGATAACGATACTTATTACATGTTATTAGTTATAGGTCATTGAATGTTTGTAGGCGAGTAGGTACCAGTAGAAATTGCTAACCGTACTTTCCCATTGTCGCCAATTTAATATTTATGTGTCGTATATTCAGTGTCGATACTTTTCTGTAAGACACGATCTCATTTTGATGTGGGCGAAGATTTACAAAGCCTTTGAAACGCTTTGCTTTGCCAGATTAGGAATATACTTACCATGGCATACCTACTTAGGAAATCTCGTTTATTTATAATATATAACTCATCAAACAGTTCCCACTGTTTGATGAGTTCGCTATGAATATGGATGGGTGTAGTGGTTAGTGACGTTGAGTTCTATGCCGAAGGTCCCCGGTTTGATCCCCGGCTGGGACAGGTGGTTAACTGTTACTTGTAGATGTCTGTTTTTCCATCCATCCAAGGGTTATCTGGATGATATCGCTATAAGCGAGAAGACCGCCCTATGTACTCTAATTAGATAAGTTGTAGTCGTTGAAAAGATTTTTTACTTTCTTCACGAATTCACGATTTTTACGACGAACAGCAGCTTATGTAAGTATTTGGGGCAAATAATGAGTTCTCGTAAGACATAACAAGGCTACAGGGCCGCATATTCTCTAATAAAAGTTCATTGCACACAAGTAAGGTAGGTAATTGAGAATGATCTAGCTAGGCTAGAGAGAATCCGCATTTTATATTATATTTATTGAGTACCATTGTTATACAGCATGTTGCAAAAAGGGGTAATAAGGGGGTGGTGCTGGTGACTCAGGGGATCAAAAGTGTCTAACATGGTATAAACTCACAAAAAAGTTTCCATGAGAAAGCAAAAAAAACACGAATTTTATTGAAACGGCACCCGTAACATAAAAGTTGTTCAGGATGACTGCATGAGTCTTCGTCTTTCAGCTTAATATTAGTTACTATTCCCCTTTTACAACATACTCCTTCCTATATATGAATTATGATCGCGATTCGCAATAGCTTATTTTTTTTACTGTGAAGTAAGTACCTAAGTGGGGATTTATGTATTTATAGCTAGTTTCAGTAGACCTTGGTAGGTCCTATACAAAGGTAAGTTGGTTCAATAAAGGTCCCATTACGTCACCAGCTATTATTGCCAAATGAAATTATGCGGGTACAGAGATCCCAGGTGCGGCCATCAACGATACGCATATTATTTGTGAAAAATGTTACGATACAAATATCATTTTATGGCCGCCTTAGATGCGTAAATATCTACCCGATTCCCGTATCTACGATTTCCACGAATACATGGGAGGAAAACGAAAGTTTTTCCTATTTTGTGAAAGAGAAAATATGTGGGACGAATACCGTGGCTGTTTCTGCCACGTAGTATCATGAATCTGCTGATGATGTTGAAAGAGCAACGACGATTACAATAAGTACAGCACAGCTCAGGTTAGTTAATAATATGGAAAAAAATACACGGAAAAAATGGTCAGCCTACGTTGATCGAACACTCTATACTATAGGTACGCTGATTTGTGTTTTTGTTAGTAGGTAGGTAAGTATGTGTTTAATATTTGACCAGACCAACTCTTTCTGTTAACAAAGTGCATTAAACTCAGTAGTTTCAGACACCCAGGTACTTCCTTTACGAGCCCACACAGGGATTACAGTAAAGTGGAGGTATCTCTTTCACACATTTTCCGCCCACTGATAAAGTCGACAAAGCTTTCCTATCGAAGCATTGAATCAGGACTCCCCTAAGCCCCCGAGTGGCTATATAAAAGCCGGGAGTGTGCCCTCCGCCGCAGAATACCAACACCTGTGGATTGCATGTGAGCCACTGGAGGCACTTCCTGGGACATCCAATATGACTGTCCTGTCTTGCAGGTGAGTTTCGCAGACTTGCAAGCTTTTTTCAGGCTTTTCCGGTTGTTTAGATAGGATTTATCTAGGTGCTGTTATAGTGTGGCTTTTCTTGGGAGAGATTATTGGTGACTTGCATGATACAAGTTTCTGGCGTCTTCATCATCATTATCATTATCAATCATCATAGGCCTATATCCATAATTATGTCGGTGATGATATGAAGTGAGATTGGCTAAACAGTGCAATCGTAAACCTATGAGATAGCCTAGTATGTACATAGATATTCTGTAGAATTTAACTATTCCATAAGTAAGTACCTATACTTTATTTTTTAATCACAATAATATGTGCAGCAATAGCAATGCACTTCTTCCTACCCATAAAACATATATATTTGTGAAATCTGAGAACGGGGTAAAAAGAACTTCGGACTTATTTTAAATTACCAATCGTGGCATAACTAACTTTTTAAGCTGCTTGATAAAGTTAAAAGTCCCTTCCCTATCCCTATTCGCTGGTGAAAACATCCGAATGTTTTATTATGATAACATTAATCACAGTGCTTATGTATATTATTGAACAGATAAGATAAAGTAATGTACCAAGTGGGCATAAATAAAATCATGTGTTTTTGTTGTTAGGCGTGAATGCCTACCATATTATAAAGAATTGATTTTGATTTGATAATCTTTCAAAGTTTCCGATGATAACATTCACCAGGCATTTTCCAACCACAATACAGATATCTGATAAAAATATTTAAATTACGTTAGCAACAGTATATATTAAATAATATACCTACCTAGATATAATTTTGATACAAAATAAACTGATAAAAAATCATACCCCACGGCTATAAGATTGTGTACTTACTTAGATTATACATAGTTACATACGTATCTACCTATACTTCCTGCCACCTGTATGTAAGATTGCTAAACTCATGTACGAATAAATATGGACTTGTACACAAAACTGACGAACTGCGACGGTTTTTTAGGGGAAATGCTCGAAAACTGTCGCATCGCAGTTTTATACGAAAGTTAAGTTTTGACAATACTAAGTTTTATCAGAATTTCCATCATTGTTGCGTACTATCTCTGTGGTGCATACGGGAAAATTTCAGTTCGTAGGTTCACGTATGGAAGTAATAGGTACTTAAGTACTTATTACTTCCATGGGTTCACTTTATACAAACTTGTTGTGTATTGTTGTTTTCATAAAAATAGAAAAAATGTTACCTAGCACGTGATTTTGAAAGTGACTTTGTTATATTTGCATAAAGTTTGGTGATGATAATTTACTATCGTGTCACATTATATCTGTGATAGGTTCCCGCGATAGCAATGCGAGATTGAAAATCCGATTACTAGCAAGCATTGTTTTGCTTTTTAAGTTAGAAACCCACACCACATTTCCTACACCTTTTTATGTGAATTCATCATCATCATCAGTGCTGGACAGCATATATGCCTAGGCTAGGAGCGCTACAACACTCTGTTCTCGGCCTTCCTCATCCAGCCACCGGCTATACCTATCTATCAGTTAAAGGTGGTCGGTCCAGCGGGCCGGAGGGCGTTCCACTCGAGAACCATCGTTTATCGGTTTTTCCACTGATATAGCAGGTCCACTGCCACTTCAGCTTGCAGATTTTGAGAGCCGTCATTTCCATATTTTAAAATGACCTTATGTGAAAGAAGTATGATACACTTGCGTTTAAGTAGGTACCTATTCGATTACCGATGATGATTCGATTCAATGACCGGAAGGCGCAGTGGTTAGTACTGCTGTGCCAAGGATTATACCGGGTGCTAACCCAGTTTTTTTTTTATCAGGTCTTGGATATTAAATGCTTCTGCGGTTTCACATCTCCAACCCGCTTTTATGTAGGGTCTTGGTCTTGGTGGACGTGAATATCCTGCAATAGAGTATTTACTGGCTGTGCGTGTGTGCCTCTTAATAGGTACTTTAATTAATTATATTTTGACTTTAGTGAAAGTATCTACAAACTGAGCTAGAGCTAGCAAGTGTAATCTTCAAGATTGAGCTGAGTGATAGTTAAGTATATTTTCTACAAACTGCCAATGTCGTTTCCAGACGTGCATAGGTATCATGATGGTGTGTAGTAGCTTAAAAAATGCACATTTACCTATAAGTACCTACTAAGTATATGTAAACCGAATTATCGCCTATCTTACAGCTGAAACATGTCCGGGTCTCCGGGGTTCCCTGTCGAACTTACCCAAACAGATTGTAATTACCCACTTGCCTAGGTAGGTTCAATGGGATAGAGCGAGAGTGGCACGTTTCGACTTCCAATCGTGGTGCCTTCAAACCTTCCTCATTCCTATTTCTAGACGACCGAATGGTGTAGTGATTAGTTACTGACACTATGCCGAAGGTTCCGGGTGCGATTCCCGGCCGTGGACGATATTTGTTTAAAGACTGATATTTGTACTGGGGTCTTGATATGTTTATAATATGTAGCTATCTATGTACCTATCTCTGTAAGTACCTATATCAGCTGTCCGATGCCCATATTACAGGCTCTGCCTAGTTTTGGGTGGACTGGCCGTGTGTGATACGTCCCCACATATTATTTTATATTGAGGTGTGACGCTGCTGGGGCTCGGGTCCCATTCCAATGAAGGAAGGGTTTTTGGTATAGTCCACCACGCTGGCCAAGTGCGGGTTGGTGGACCCCAACACAAGTAAGCTTGTGCTGAGAGAGTTGTCGGGTAAGTGGGCAATCCGACTGCTGTCAGATGTTTTCAAGCTGACTAGGCTTAACGACTGCTGCCGAAGCAGCAACCGGGACCCACGGCGTGCCGTCCGAAGGACGGACGAGAGCGTCCAGAAAAGAACCACTTGAAATAGATCACCCATCCAATGGCTGACTATGCCATGTGTTGCTTAACCTCGGCGATCACTGGAGCTCGCTCGATTTATGTGAGTCGCTCGATGTCTCCACAATACATATAATATTTTTAATTTCCTGCAGAGGAGCGACGCTGCTGACGCTGCTGGCGGCGGCGGCGCTGGTGTCGGCGCAGATCACGTTCAGCCGCGACTGGACCGGCGGCAAGCGGTCCGCGCCGCAGCTGGCACTCGACTGCGAGCAGTTCAGCACCGTGTGCCGGCACTTCATTGTGAGTATTAATGTCTTCTTATTCAGCAGCATCAGATATAGATACTTGTAATACATCTATATCAGTATCTATTGCAGTAAGCAATGTAACGCTAGCTCTGACGCTCTGTTTGACGGTATTGTAACATAGTAGTACATCACATCTTAGCGTCATAGCCTTTAGTGGACAGGCCGCCTCCGTAGGTACTGGCGACAGTTGAGGGCCTAGTTGGAGCTTTTATCAACCGGTCAAGCAGATAAACTGATCGTGAATTTGGGTGGAGATAGTGCAGCACGTGTAAGCTAGGTGGCCATGGCCACTATCGGCGTTACTTATAATACTTAATTTGCATTTACTTTTCACTGCTCGAATGGTGTAAAAACTCGCACTGTGGTGGAGGATTTTGTTCTTAACGTGTCGGGGATGAGTCCTAAAGCAAAAGAAAGCTTCTTACCTTGCCTATAGCATCAACTTTAGTGCACGCTCTTTTTCGACGAACCAGAACTATGCTCAATGCTCATAACCATTTTGTATTTTTTCTCCAGCACGAACTGAAGCAAGCCATGTCAACCCAGATCGACAGGAAACCACACAGGAGAACCATCGAAGATACCCCAATCCTGTACGACGAAGATAACTAGTCCCAAACAACGCCAGACTAACAAACCAAGCATTGAGCTTCAACTCCCATTTACTCACGCAAGAGCGAGCGAGGCATAAGTATACTGCTGCTGTCTCACTTCTTTATTCTGATTAGTTCAACTCAAACTTAAGCTCGCTGAACTTTTACAAATACTTTAAAAAAATAATTAAGTAACTAATATGTTTGAAATAAAAAAAAGTACCACTTGATGAACTTTGAGTAGAACTAATCGGAATAATTGGTCTCGCTGAGTAAATAGTTGTTGGAGTTCAATGAAAAAGATCATTGCGCGTAATGATATAAGAAATAGGCCGTCTTTTTCTAATAGGTATTATAAGAAGTTATGTGTATCCTGTTCGGGATAGTAGGTAGTAAGTAGTATGTAAAACTATAGTTGACTGTGAATAGTTTGGTTAAATGCGCGACAATGTTGTTCGGTACTAGCATCAATTGACAACGATATTAATGTAACTTAATTAATAATATGGTTAAATAAAGCAGTAAAAAACAATGTAAGTATTTGTTGTTTCCATTGTAGAAAAAAAATGCACTTGTTATCTAAAACAAACTTTTTGTCCTGAATACTTAGAAAAACATCATCATCAGCCTATAGCAGTCCACTGCTGGACGTAGGCCTCTCCTAAAGCATGCCACTGGATGCGATCTTTAGCTTTCCGCATCCGATTTAGAAAAACGCTTTTAGTGAATTATTGATAAACTGTACCACACTTTACTAGGGTACCTATAGCTATCATTTATCGAGATTACAATACAAACGTGCGATTCAACGTGACAACTATCACGCCCATTCATAATCAGTAGGTAATTAAAGCCTGAGTCGGCCTGACAATCGTTTTTAAAGTTTACTAATTTCTGTTCTGATAACCTTTTTTATTTAAATTCGGATAAGATTACTCACACGATGACCTGACTGAAATTAAACAACAATTATCTTATAATACCATTTTATTGCTAAAATAGAATTGATTCTATGTACAGAGTGCTTAAAAATCAGTTGAACAGATGATGCAAAAAAGGATAATTTGGAAAGCAGTAAAATAATTTTAGCAGAAGCTGTCATTACTAAAATTATATTGCGATAAAGTTATCTAAATTCAAATACACAATTTAATTTCTTAATGGACTTTAAGTAACTGAGAAATAATTTCAAAGTAGAAGACAAAAATCCTAAAATCTTATTTTAAATAATTTTATTTTACCAATATAATTGCTAAAATTATTAAGTCATGTTAGTATATTATAACTAAAATAATACAGTAAACTATTTATGTATGTCAGTATAGAATATTGAAAATTGCATATAAATTAGAAAATCGAATTTCCTATTGTAAAGCTATTTAGAAAAATCTCAGACTATTTCAAAATCTTATATAAAATACTATGATAAATAGTAATAATACTTGTGATAAAAGAATACATAATTATAAAAGCGACTGACACAAACGTGCTGGATCATCGTGAGTCAAAACTTATCAGTTTTACATTTTCATCAGGATTTAAGCATAAAAATAACATTTATTACTTATTCATGATCGGAATGTATAGTAAATTAGGTAAACTGTTATTTTAATTAAAAACAAAACGTAAAAAGCATTGTGATTGGTCACAAAGGAAGGTACGACTTCGGCTCGGCAGTGCGACGTATTTCAGTCTTTATTACAAAGGTCACAAAGTCGGATACAGAATAAACATAAAAGTTAAATAATAATACATTGATATATCACTTATCTGGCCAAGTAAAGTGAAGTTTTATACAATACGAATGAAAATATTTATAGCATTTATTGCGTCACACACTTTCTAGTGATATTGTCCAAGTTTCATCATATTGTACTTTATAGTACTACACATTCTATCATGGTTAAAATGTTAGTAAAATACAAAAGCTATATTATGTGTTAAATTCTATAGAAACCTAAAAGTAATCATTACACATACATGTAATATAAGTCAGTATGATAAAATAAAATATATATTTGTATATTTAAAGCAAACCTACAAACGAAACTAACTATACCAATACTATCTACCGCTAGTCAAAAAGCTCCACTCCCACCTCAATCATCATCAGTCATACTGCACCTCACATACTCCAGCGCTCTATTCAAGGTCTCCAGCCAGATGTCCCTATCCTTAGGCGTGTCGGCAGCCAGCAGGTGTCTCCTGACTATGGACCCGTCTGGTCGTCGGAAGTAGACCAGAGACCCGCTGTCCGGGACGATCAGGCCGGGCGGTACAGAAGACTCTAGAAGCAGGGTGTTAGGCCGCGCGCACAGGTCGCGGGGAGCCCGCGATACCTTGTCAGATATGACCGTGGTTAGGTCGATGTCGCCGATCGGCATCTGTGGGTGAGGAAAGACGATGTTAAAAACCATATTTTACATTATTATGATGAGTTATGACCAGTTGATATAAAGATGAATGATGATAATCATTATCAGAAATTAGGTTATCCGGCAGAGAACAGAGAGGCAGCCGGTAGTGATTTGATGCGGAATTTTACGGCCAGAATGTTTTGAGGTGGGGGACGGAATGTGTAAAACCGAGCGACGCCATTAGTTCACTTAGACGCTCAGTCGCTATGCAGGCATTAGTTCCTCCTGTCCAACAGAGGGTTTTTACAAGAGTGCGCCTCTCCATTCTGTCCTGAGCTACTGCTCTGGCTTCTATAGTATTAAGGCGCCCTAAATGCTCTCTTATCTCTTGACCTGTGACCCGAGTTATACAAACTTTACAACCAAGAGTGAAAAACAGTCGGTACCCACCTTCTTCTGCACATCATCGGGGTACTTCCAGTAGCTGAGCCGGGGCGGCTGCAGCAGGAACCAGCGGCGGTGCCACGCGCCCAGCCCGCTCACGTCGTCGAACGCCGTCAGGAACGCCGCGTGCGGCTCAGGCGCCGGCACCCTATGGTATAAGCAGATGCTGAGTGAGGAGGCTTTTCCGGTAGAAAACTGTTGTTGCCATTGACTTATATATTAGCGATTAGCGATTAGCGAGCGTAAGGACAGGCCCAACCGCTCTATAAAATGACGCCCTCGCGTTGGCCCTAAAATCTTATAAATCTGTCATAATTTGTATAAATTAGGGCCAGCGCGGGGGTGCCATTTTATTTTGATATAACGTTCTGACGGGCGTATCCTTCGTTTTGAAATCATTGGTTGTTGCTATTTAAAGGTTTCTCATTTTAAAGTCTATTTCTATGGCTTGTGTTAAGTGTTTTTTTTTTTGTTAATGTTAAGATGAGGAACAAAGTGCTTTGTTGGTTATAATGTTAGATGAAAACTTAGACATACCTGACTCTGGCCTTGATGTTGAGATTGATGGATCCATCGAGTGGACTGCCGTGGGGAACCTGGAAATTTAAATTATTCACATTTAATATTTAATATGTATCTATCTATTTGTGTAGATATATTAGCTGTCCGATACCCACATTACAGGCTCTGCCTAGTTTGGGGTCGGATGGCCGTGTGTGAGATGTCCCCACATATTATTATTATCTCACCTTGTTGAGCGTGAAGGTCTGTGATTGATAGGCGATTTCAGAGTGACAAGGTACAGAAGTGTATAGCGACTTATGGAGCTGGCCGTACCACACTAGATGTATGTTGGCTAGACCAAGGTTGTGTATGACATTGACACTTGTCGTGTCTTAAGTAAAACCAGTAAATCAATTAATTACTATTTATTTAAACAAAACACTATATGCGTTAATGGCCGCTAAGCAAAGAAGAAGGTAAGAGCGAGAGAGGAAGAGTGAGCAGGACAGCAAGAGCTGCGTTCAGAAATGAGCAAATATACCACAACAATAACTATCCCTAACCTTGTTGAGCGTGAAGGTCTGCCGGCTGGCCTGCTGCAGCGCGAAGATGCAGTAGCCGTGCGGCTGGAACTGCGGGGAGTGGACCGACAGCGGCCCGGGGACGAGACCTTGGGGGGCTCTCAGTGGGGGTCTTACAGTACTATACTATTGTATTATAACGTCCCGCTACATAAATTGGACATATAGTAGCGCGACGATTCCACACCTTTTTCATTTTTGTGGTAACTAGCCACTAAAAACGACACAAAAAACGTCCGCCATGATATGTCTCAAAAGACTTATGTACTTACCTAGATGTTGGCTAGACAGTAGCATAGGCCAGGGCTAGTAGCACGGGGCGCATTTAAGACGTAACGATAAGTTTTGCATCGCGCTCACTCACATCGCGTAGCCTCAAGATAACTTTTGTCACGTCTTAAATGCGCCCCGTACTAGGTTTTCTAGGTTGTCTATGACAGTGGTTGTCTTACCTTGTTGAGCGTGAAGGTCTGCCGGCTGGCCTGCTGCAGCGCGAAGATGCAGTAGCCGTGCGGCTGGAACTGCGGGGAGCGGACCGACAGCGGCCCGCCGGGGGACGAGACCTTGGGGGTCTTCAGCTCGGAGACCTTGGACTTGGGGGTCAGGAGCTTGGAGCTCGACTGTGGGTGGAAAATGGAGATTAGTAAGATAACAGAGTTTAAATGAGTATTTTTTTTAGACGGTCGTTTGGCGCAGTGGTTAGTGGCCCTGACTGCTATGCCGAAGGTCCCGGGTTCGATTCCCGGCTGGGGCAGATATTTGTTTATAGACAGATATTTGTACTCGGGTCTTGGGTGTTGATATTTATATTTAATATGTCTTCGTGTCTATGTATTCGTGTACATATATCAGCTGTCCGATACCCATAACACAGGCTCTGCCTAGTTTGGGGTCGGATGGCCGTGTGTGAGATGTCCCCCATATTTTTTTTATTTTTTTTACCGCATAGTAGACGCGTCAAATTGGACAAGTTTATTTCAAAAAAATGCCTTTAGAAATATACTTTTTTCTTACATAAAAGTGATATTCCAAGCTGAAATAAAGTGATCAGTAGAATAAGAACAAGAGAATAAGAATGGGTGGTTACCTTGATGTTTTTCTTGGAGATGTGATACTTGACGTCGTGTGGCAACATCTCCTTGGACGCCTGCAGGAGATACACTTCTATGGTCACCTGAAATCGAAACAATTGTCATGAGTCATTACTCCAAAGAACTATTTTCGAACCTCCGTTTACTCCTGCCATGCGTGGAGATTATGGATTATTACGGGTTGTGCGTTTTAGTTTTTGCCTTTATATTACGTCCAGCAGAGAGGCTTGCTTTAGCCAGAAATTCTATACGCATGAATTAATGAATTCTCGCCATCTAGTGATCATACGGGAACCACAACATTACCATAAATTTGCTGACGATTCCGTACTCACATATCTCAGCGGCATCTAGTGAAGCACATTGCAATGGACGGACTAGCGAGTGACTTGAAAGTGTCCTTGTACGACACCTTCAAGTCACTCACGGGTCCGTCCACATGCGTATCCCAGCGCCATCTAGTGCACCACGCAGGAACTTCAACCAAACTTTCAAATCACAAATGTTCGTCATCTAGTGGCCAACGGAGGAACTCCAGCGTCACCTTAAAGTCGCTGACGAGTTCGTCCATATGCGTATGCCAGCGCCATCTAATGTCCCGCGCAGGAACCACAACCAAACTTGGAAAACACTATTTAACGCCATCTAGTGCCTCACGCAGGAACTACATCGTCACCTTGAAGTCGCTGGCGAGCCCGTCCATGCGGATCTCGTCGGGGAAGTGCAGCGCGGCGGCGGCGGGCGCCGTGAGCTGCATGGTGCTCGCCAGCACGCGGTCGCGGCACTTGAGCAGGCACACGCCGTCTCTGCGCCATCTAGTGGGTCGCAAGGGAACTAAACGATGCATTGAAATTACTCGCGAGTCCACCAATTAATATCTATAGGCGCCATCTTATGCCTCTCCAACTATAAAGATACCTAGAAATGAAATAATAATACCTGAAAGACGCTGCCACGGGCGAGTCAATCTATACGTATTTCAGCGCTATCTAGTGAACCACACGTTGACTTTAAGGATAGCTAGAAAATCTAGATATATACCTATCCAGCTAGAAATCAGTCGCGAGTCTGTCCATAAGCGTATAACAGCGCCATCTAATGCCTTTGCTTCTGTTGTAGTAGCTAGATACCTAGAAATGAAATCACAATTTCACGCCATCTAGTGACGCAAGCAGCAACTACATGGTCACCTTGAAGTCGCTGGCGAGCCCGTCCATGCGGATCTCGTCGGGGAAGTGCAGCGCGGCGGCGGCGGGCGCCGTGAGCTGCATGGAGCTCGCCAGCACGCGGTCGCGGCACTTGAGCAGGCACACGGCGTGGTGGCCGACGGCGCCATCTAGTGGGGGAAATGGGAACTATTAGGTTGTAAAATTTTCGAACTTGTTGTCGCTGAAACACAATTTAGTGACTGAGTTGTTAACCCTAGAAATCGATTTTAAATCTATTGATGTCATAATTTGATACATACAGTCAGAAATTCATAAATAGATAGGTATTTTAGGTTTATGAACGATGGAAGATGCATGTACATTGGTTTTAAGGAGTGTAAAGATGTGCTTTCCTGTGCTCAGTTACAGAAAGCGTGTTAAAAAAGAAAGTGACTTTATAGCTATTACTATATCACCCTTTGGAGCATCCACACCGACGCCGCAGTAGCATCGTGCAACTGGGCGTAAACCCCGATTTTGTTTAAGCAAAAATTAAGTATAGCATCACTGACCTGCGTTGAGTTGCCTCGTGTAGTCACCTCGGCCATGCCCGCCTCGCCCGCGCGCCCCGCGCCCTCCCCCCGCAGCCGCTGCACCACACACACACACACACACACACACACACACTGACCTGCGTTGAGTTGCCTCGTGTAGTCGCGGCGCAGCGGCACGTGTAGGCCGTGCATGTGTATGGAGGCCATGCCCGCCTCGCCCCGCGCCCCGCCCCTCCCCCCGCAGCCCTGCACCTCACACACACACACACACACACACTGACCTGCGTTGAGTTGCCTCGTGTAGTCGCGGCGCAGCGGCACGTGTAGGCCGTGCATGTGTATGGAGGCCATGCCCGCCTCGCCCGCGCGCCCCGCGCCCTCTACTTGTAGTCGTTGCACCTCGTGTAGGCAGGCCTGGCGGCGGTGCGCTGCGGAATACGGGTTTTTTTTTTGGTATTATACTGCCTACACAAAGACACCTATCCAGCTGCCAAGTATCACCGACATAATAGCAATTAACAGACCTTAAGCAGCCTTGCTTATTTGTGAATGCTGACGCAACATGTGTGGATCTGACAGATAAGCGATGCTGCTTAAAGATTTTTGACTAGTATTGTGTCGGTGGTGGTAAGTTTGCTGAAGTTAGTTACTCAGCATCTCGGTCTACGTCGTTCCAACAAGGGAGCGAAGAATTACATTAAGTAAAAGCACAGTAATAAAATCTAAACTAATAAAATTATTACTATTGTAAATTCGAAAGTTTATTTGGATGTTTGCAACTCTTTTCATGTAAATACTGAACGTATATTCAAGAAAATCGGTATGTATACAGGGTGTTGCAAAAAGGGTATACTAAGCCGAAACCTACATGTGCAGCATGTTATATCTAAGCTCGAAACTGAAATCAGAATTTGAAAATGCGCGAAAAAAAAAATTCATTTTCCATAGAAACTTTGATGGTCACGTGACTTTTACTATAGAAAAGTATACCAATTTTGCAACACCCTGTATAGGAAGCATACACCTTGTTGTACAGAGTAAATAATAATAATGTCCTCCTAGCCGAATTTCGACCACGGCGGCCATTCTCAATTGAGATCAGCCATCTACGCAGGAGTAGATTATAGTGCCCAAGTGTGTGCGCAGTACACAGGACCACTCTCTGTTCCATCACTCTCATAGCCCAATGGGACGGATTGACCGACACGACTGGAGAGAGCTAGACGTGCCTCCAGCTATAATCCTCCAAAATTTAAACTCAATAGAAACTATTTCTGATGATGCCAAAAATTAGTCGTGAAATAGTCATAAATAGTCGTGTTTTCCAAAAAAATAGTCGTATCATATTTTCGGAGTTAGAGCTATACTTTATGGAGGATTATAGCTGGAGGTCTCCAGCTATAATCCTCCAGCCTCTGCAGAACAAACGGTAAGGCCTATCGACTTGGTTAAGGACTCAAAAAATAGTCGTGAAATAGTCGTAATGACATGCCAAATTTCAGAAATAGTCGTCCAAAGATAGCAGAGATATAAAGATACTTTGCTGCAGCCCTGGTGGAGGATTATAGCTGGAGGTTTTGAAAATATCGAATATCTTTGGAACTACTATGACTATCGGTTTGAATTATGTCTCAAAAAATAGTCGTGAAATAGTCGCTTCTATTTATTATAATTTTAAGCTTGATACAAGCTGTTAAATAATGATATCAAATTCTTCATACAAATCAAAGTGGACGAGAATGCCAAAGCGAGCCAGTACACAAAAATAATAGCACTGAATACAAAAATAAAAGCAATAGCATTGAATTACTCATGTCGAATTTATCTATAAATCATTTATTTCGTCATACTTTGCATCGATACTATTGATGCAAAGTAAACGAATCTTTGGTATGACATTTTATTGATTTTGCTCTTAGCATTAACCTTACTGTGTACAGAGAAAACGTATGCCAATACACGCACACATTTATCTCTGTTATCTTGACAAACGATAGCGACGATGACGACTACGGCGATGTAGTACCTAGGTCAGTTATTGTCATCCCTTACTATCCCGTGATCAGACAAATATTGCTATCCTTGTCTCCTTTCTAACCGGCATGCATCGCACGCATAGAACGCGTGAGCGACTGCGTCACCGGTAACATCTTGACAAGCTATAGCAAACCGGTATTTATTACGTCCCTTATGTGACCGCCGCCGCGCGCCGCCACCAGTGAAGTTGGGGTTAGTATTTTGCATGTTTTGTTTGATAATTTGTTTACAGTTTAGTGCAAACTATGGTCACGATCGGTGTTATTGTTGGTTGTTAAAATATTGTGAGTGCTCTATATGCAAATGAATATTCAAGATGTTATATTCTAAAAGATATTAGTGGATGCAGATAAGAGTGTTTAGTGAGTGCTATGTTTGAATATTTACAAGTAAGTATCCTTTTTAATACTCAATATCAAAGCAAGCCATCCCATTTTGTTATGCTCAGCTTATTTATTAACATGATTTTTTATTGAAGTGTCGTAGCCAAATTATTTTTTAATATCTATGCTTAATATGTATGGGGATTGTTATTCAATTAGCAATTTTACACTATGAGCTAGTAAATTGTGCATACATGCAATCAAGGCTGTATGTACATATCTTAGTAGATACGAAAATATGTGGGTATCATCGATTACCTACATATGGTAGTCCCGGTTAAATGTGGATATTTACCCCTCAATAGCAAAAAAAGGCCTTTAATGTATATATGTATAAAAATAAATTATGTGTAACCTACCTATAAGCCTACCCATTATTATTTCAGGTGAAAACACAGCCTATCGATGTAATGCGCCGATAAACTATCATGACTGCATTGATGTAATGCGCTAAAAAACTGCAATGGCTCCGAATACATGATTACCAGATAACAAATCCTAGGTAAGAATTTATCACTATTTTCATATGGTATTGTGCTTATGCTAGGATACAGTGTTGTGGTGCTGAAGTTGATAAAGTTATAACAGCCAATTTACTTGTCAAAACTCATTTGTACCTATAAGTTACAAGCGACAAAAACGTGTTTCTGAACTAAATACCTATGTAAGTAATTCACACCCTGTGAAATTTCATACAAGTTTCAAACGCACCGTCCGACCAAACCGGTTTTGGACAAAAGCCAAATTGTTTACTCAGCTATCTCTTTCGCTCAAAAACAATAGAGGTCGGTTATGGGACATATATATTAAAAAAAAGCGAATACACTAATGAACAGTATTTCTATTCTACCCTTTTCGCACAAAAGTTCGCAGTTTCAAGTTATTGTTGCAATAAGTTACTGATAAGAAATTTTACTCCACTGTTTGCTGTAGTCTCCAAATGACAATAAATTACCAAACAAATAGTCTAGGTGAAATAACGTTATTACTACTCGTATATCATATATATGTGTATATAAGATAAAAAAAACAAATATTTTTATTAATAAGACGTTAATTTGCCTTATTTTTTTTTCAGCGCAGTTTACGTGTGTTCTTCAATAACGTCGCAAGCTACAGTGGCTGTTCATAATTTTTGCAAGTTCTACACCTACAGGATTCAGTTATCTGGGCATTATAGATACCCTATTATCACCTACGAAGTTATTTAGGTATATTTATTAAAACCATTATACAAGGTGTTGCAAAAAGTGTATACTAAGCCGAATGCTACATGTGCAGCATGGTATGTCTAAGCCTGAAACTGAAATCAGAATTTAAATATTCGCGAAAAAAAATATATCATTTTTCATAGAAACTTAGTTGGTCACGTGACTTTTTACTATGGAGAATAAAAATAATTAAATCCTAATCTACCTAAATATGAATGAAGGAATGAATAACTTAAGTATAAATAAAAGTACTTTCGGCCTGTGATTGTAATTAAATGATTTATATTTCATTATGACAATAACCGTGATTATACTTACCTAAACCTAATAATGAACAATCTGTGATTACTTTAACTTAAGCTTATTATGATATAGGGCTAGAAAATAATTATTTTTAAATAGTGAAATAACTACATATTTAAGTTCATACAATGTTTTTTTTATTGAACTACGTCAATATTATATTATTACTTAGCAATAAACCAACTGTGATTATTTTAAATTAAACTAAATATGTTTATGGGTAATAGTCAAATAATACTGAGATAATTGTATGAAACCTAATCTACCTAAAGATTGTTTAATGAATAACTTAAGTATAAATAAAAGTACTTTCGGCATGTGATTGTAATTAAATGAGTTATATTTCAAACACCGTATTTTATTCCTATCGCTTGAGTGCTACCCTGTACTACGTCTTCAATAAAACTAATCCCAATTTCACCGGCGGAGGTGGCGGCCACATCAACGCTAATAAAAAAACAAGAACAACACTATTTGTGTGATCCCGGGATAGTAAGGGACGTAATAAATACCGCTTTGCTATCGCTTGTCAAGATGCAACCGGTGACACGTTCGCTCACGCGTTCTATGCGTGCGATGCATGCCGGTTAGAAAGGAGACAAGGATAGCAATATTTGTCTGATTACGGGATAGTAAGGGATGACAATAACTGACCTAGGTACTACATCGCCGTAGTCGTCATCGCTATCGTTTGTCAAGATAACAGAGATAAATGTGTGCGTGTATAGGCATACGTTTTCTCTGTACACAGTAAGGTAAAAGGCAAAAGCAATAAAATTTCATACCAAAGATTACTTTGGATACTATTGATGCAAAGTATGACGAAATAAATGATTTATAGATAAATTCGACATGAGTGCTACGGTGCTATTATTTTTGTGTACTGGCTCGCTTTGGCATTCTCGTCCACTTTGATTTGTATGAAGAATTTGATATCATTATTTAACAGCTTTTATCAAGCTTAAAATTATAATAAATAGAAGCGACTATTTCACGACTATTTTTTGAGACATAATTCAAACCGATAGTCATAGTAGTTCCAAAGATATTCGATATTTTCAAAACCTCCAGCTATAATCCTCCACCAGGGCTGCAGCAAAGTATCTTTATATCTCTGCTATCTTTGGACGACTATTTCTGAAATTTGGCATGTCATTACGACTATTTCACGACTATTTTTTGAGACCTTAACCAAGTCGATAGGCCTTACCGTTTGTTCTGCAGAGGCTGGAGGATTATAGCTGGAGACCTCCAGCTATAATCCTCCATAAAGTATAGCTCTAACTCCGAAAATATGATACGACTATTTTTTTGGAAAACACGACTATTTATGACTATTTCACGACTAATTTTTGGCATCATCAGAAATAGTTTCTATTGAGTTTAAATTTTGGAGGATTATAGCTCGAGGGACGTGAACTCGGCGCAGGACCGACTGCTTTACATGCCCATCCGACCTGCGTTTCGGACATCAGGTGATCAGCCTTCTATGTCCTAACCAAACTTAGAACCACAATTTAGAAACACAAATTGATGGTCCCACCCGGGAATCGAACCCGGGACCTCTGGGTCATGAAGCGAAGCTTCTACCACTAGACCACAGAGGCAGTTACAGAGTAAATATTTAATTAATAAACTCACTGGCTAACAGCAGCAGTCGTTCCCCCTCGGCCTGCTCCGTGGAGCCGCTGAACTCCACCGTCGATGCGCACAGATTTAGGGCTTGACTCGCCTGGAAACAACAAACAACACTCATTATGTATATCAAAATAAGTACAATAATGGAACGCAATAATGACTGACATCAAAGATATTGTTCCACCGACCTACATGAATATAATAATATATTTTCCAGCGCGTAAATTTCAAATTTTTCATGTCTAACTACGTGCTACGCGTGATAGGTAGACATTTAATACTACGTTGTTGGTGGAGACGCTATTCGTCTATTACAACTTACGAACGCGCTCCGAATCCTGTCTTATCATTGCTCCGCACCATGGCCGCTATTCTTCTTTCACGACGCGAATGCTATGTCTACATGTGTACACTGCTCTGCCTAGTTTGGGGTCGGATAACGAATCGGATCGGATCTCTCCACATGTTATATATCATATTACAGTCCAGTACCTGTGAGATGACGGTCTGCTGCTTGCTGATCTCGGCGTGCAGGTCCTGTATGCGGCGGCGCACGGTGGTGGCGGCGGGGGGCGCGGCGGCGGGAGGGGGGGGAGGGGGAGTCGCGACGGACTGTGCGCATCGGGGTCGATGGTGCCGACTGGAAGATGATGCAAACATTAGGGTCTGACTGACTGTATTTTAAATTATAAAAACTGAAAGGTGATAGCTCGGTCAGGTAAGTGCCCAAAACTAACTACAACACGCAGATTAACAGCCATTCAGTGTCAGTACTAAAGATATCTTTGGCGTTTATATGCATTTAAAAATCACTCTTATGGTGAAGGATAACGTCGAAACAGTGAAGAAACGTGGGTATCTGTATGTGCCGGAACTCGGAATCCACCATCACGTTGATGGTGGGAAAAAATATTCGTGATCGTGAAGAAGCGCTAGGGTTGCCACTCACAGTGTTCTGCATGCGGCGGTAGAAGCTGACGCTGTGCACGAGCTCGCCCAGTTTATCCTGGGCTGGTATTGGCTGGCTCTTGAGCGGAGACTTGAACTGCCGCTGAGGAGTCCCGTCCTCGTACGTGAAGCTCTTTGAGGAGATGACGTTGGTGTTCTGTGGACAGAGGATTGCGATGAGTAATGAATCGGGAGGTTACTTTAGCTTGGCAAAAAGAGGTTGACAAGAGCCATCCAATAGGTCGTATTTACTGCAGCAGCGCTCTGAAATTTAGTTTTTTGGTAAGTAGTAAGTAGGGCTTGTAGGTTTGTTGCGTGTTACTGTTTTAAGTTCAATTAAGAGGGTATGCTTGGGTTTCCAGTGCTTCGTTCAGCTCGCAAGTTGTTCTCTTTCATGTTGCTGGCTGATGTCACGCTGTCCAAAGCGGGGTAAGTGACGGGACCAATGGGGTTGTTGAGGAAGTGGATAGATCAAGACTTAGTCGAAAAGGACCGAAACAGGCTTGGGCAAAAAGTGTGATGGGATCAGTCAGGATAAAGGATATATATATATATATAGTTGTAAATTACAGTTGTAAATTTACAATACGGTCTATGAATTTGAGGGTAAGTGTGCATTGCTCAATATCTCATGGGTAGTCTATATAGACATAGTAACATACCTACATACCTCGCCCTATATAGACAAAAAGCTTACACGACTGTGGAGAATTCTGGTGTAAAATCGATCTTCTACCATACAATAAATTAATTAGAACAGGTAAAGATCGCATCCAGTGGCGTGCTTTGGGAGAGGCCTACGTCCAGCAGTGGACTGCTTAAGACTGATGATGATGATGATGAATGAGAATAGGTACAAAGAAGAGTTGAGAAATCAATTCCCATGTCCAATACTCGTAGTAGTAGTGAACATAGGCATTTCGCAAAATTCCGTCCGCTTCTCACGCAAGAGATGCGGGTTGGAATCCCGGCGCTGACATGTACCAATGAGTTCTTTTAACTTAAGTACAATGTATACCATCGCTCTTACGGTGAAGGAAAACATCGTGGGGAAACCTGCATATCTAGATAATTATGTGAACCCACCAACCCGCAGTGGACCAGCGTGGTAGGAAATGGTCCAAGCTAAGGAAGGCAGTTTATACCTTGGGGATATGCACAAAGGTTCCACTCCCCCACCTTACACCCCCACATAGAATAAAATAGAATAGAATTGCCCATGGAGGTCACTCTCTTAATCAACGAACGAATACTTGTCAAAGGTCTCTACTTGAGAACTCCTCGACATCACTGTTATTCTATTCTCTGTGGAGGTGTAAGTACCTGCACCTGGCTCTCTCGAATGGAACCTTTGTGCATATCCCCAAGGTCTAAACTGCCTCACTGTTATTCTCTGGTGATGAATCATTAGAGCAAAAGTTAGCTAAAATCGCCTGAGTCACGTCCTTAGCTTACTACCTATATCATTTTTGAACACAACACCCTTTATAATTATAAATACTGACGCTTAGTACCTAGTTATTTTAGGGTCAATTTGTAATCGCTTAACGTATTTATGCCGAATATGGTATGAGCCACGCCGCCCAAACTGAACAAGGAACGAGCCACGCCGCCCAAACTGAACAAGGTTACACAATAATTATACTAATGTAGGGATATCTCACACACGGCCATCGGACTGCCAACCAGGCAGTGCTTTATGGCAAGTAGCTGATATATCAACTCAAATCTATATATAAATATATATATATAATAATAAATAAAATAAATATATATATATATATATATATTGCCTTGTTTAAACTTATTCATAATATTAAGATGTTAGTTACTAAGATTATTTAATTAGATGCTTAAGTTTCTCTATGTAACTTTTTAATCTGAAACACAGGAAAAACTCTGTTATTTCCTAGTTCAGAGCAGTATTTCACCTACCTTTAGATTTAAAACTTGACCTATTTTTAAAATATGTATTACCTATAGTTATCTGAATAAATTTATTCTTATTCTTATTCTATTCTTATTCTTATATATATATATATATATATATAAGAATAAGAATAGATATATATATATATATAGATTTATTTTATTTATTTATATATATATATATATATATATATATATAGATTTATATATATATATATAAGAATAAGAATAGAATAAGAATAAGAATAAATTTATTATTATATATATTTATATATATTTATTATATATACACGGCCATCGGACTGCCTGGTTGGCAGTCCGATGGCCGTGTGTGAGATATCCCTACATTAGTATAATTATTGTGTAACCTTGTTCAGTTTGGGCGGCGTGGCTCGTTCCTTGTTCAGTTTGGGCGGCGTGGCTCATACCTTATTCAACTTGGGCGGCGTGGCTCGTACCTTGTTCAGTTTGGGCGGCGTGGCTCCTACCTTGTTCAGTTTGGGCGGCGTGGCTCGTACCTTGTTCAGTTTGGGCGGCGTGGCTCGTACCTTGTTCAGTTTGGGCGGCGTGGCTCGTACCTTGTTCAGTTTGGGCGGCGTGGCTCGTACCTTGTTCAGTTTGGGCGGCGTGGCTCGTACCTTGTTCAGTTTGGGCGGCGTGGCTCGTACCTTGTTCATCTTGGGCGGCGTGGCTCGTACCTTGTTCAGTTTGGGCGGCGTGGCTCGTACCTTGTTCATCTTGGGCGGCGTGGCTCGTACCTTGTTCAGTTTGGGCGGCGTGGCTCGTACCTTGTTCAGTTTGGGCGGCGTGGCTCGTACCTTGTTCAGTTTGGGCGGCGTGGCTCGTACCTTGTTCAGTTTGGGCGGCGTGGCTCGTACCTTGTTCAGTTTGGGCGGCGTGGCTCGTACCTTGTTCAGTTTGGGCGGCGTGGCTCGTACCTTGTTCATCTTGGGCGGCGTGGCTCGTACCTTGTTCAGTTTGGGCGGTGTGGCTCGTACCTTGTTCAGTTTGGGCGGCGTGGCTCGTACCTTGTTCAGTTTGGGCGGCGTGGGTCCCTCGCTGCGGTCCAGTGCGTCGTCCAGCAGCTCGTCCAGCTCGCTGTTCATGTCGCTGGCCGAGGTCTCGCTGTCCGAGCGCACCGCCTTCTTGTACGACGTGTTGTTCTTCTTCACCACCTGCCGGGATGGGATGGGATGAATCAGAGATGGAAAACATCGTGAGGAAATCTGCACGTTTACAAGACCACCTGTCGGGTTAGAGGGGTGCTGGACTGCTGGTGGTCAACTCAAGTAAATGCATTTGACTTTAACAAGTCGCTAACGTAATTCGATAGCAATTTGTATGATATCTTGATCAGCGCCCCTGACGGTAACCTTAAATACTAATAAAACGCATACAAATTCAAGTGGCTTTTCTATCGAATTCGTATAATTATTTCGACAAAATTTGTTGATCGGGGTAGGCACTGCACGTTTAGCGTACTGCTGAAGGCGGATATGACTCATTCTGAACCTCTTTGCTTGGAGTTTGTTATGTTAAACTTGTAACATAATGTTATAGTTATAGCTGACTCTAAGTTTAGTGAATAACATTCCAAATTTGACACAGGCTTTCTTTATTGGAACCAAATTTAGCGGCATTGAGAGATTATTTTTATGTTTTAGTTTACCACAGCTAAGCAAGAATAAAATAATGCACATGCAAATAATACGATACATACTTTAGTATAGAAGTTACGTTATTGTGTTGTACTTACGTTCATAACTTCCCGACCAAACGAAGTCTCTGCCCAGTTGTCAGATTTGTTCAGTTTGTCGTTCTCGTAGCCATTTTCTTCACTGAAATACATAAATATAATATTAAAATTTATAGTGATGTTTTTTGACAGATAAATATTTACTTTCTATGTAACTAGCTGCTTTTATTTTCCTTATTTTGCTGTGTTATAAGGTTATACCTATTTATTGTTAATGTTGTAGAATTTCTCAGTGTCTTCAATTGTGTATAGATTTGTAAGTTTCTAATGTTTTTAATCGAAACACCTAATAAACAATCATTTTCATCTGACGGTTTATGTGGTAGTTACCACCTACTAGTTACCGTTCAATCCGGTAGTTCTGATTTTGGCACACTTGCTTATGATGGCAGCATTATGAATAATCCAAATTTGTAACCTTAAGCATAGCAGTCACTTCTCCTACCTAGTAATACTTTTGAATTTAACTTACTGTACTTAGTGGCAGTAGGTTATCCTGAATTTTATATTCTTATAACTGGCAACACAAAAGGTACCTCCTCCTCGTGTGTTGCAGTCAGCGACTGAACCTAATATGACTGGTCAATCCTACGGTGACAAGCCCTAGTCTAGCTGTAATGTTGGTCACCGACACGATAAGAAGCAGCATGGCAACAATCCTCCGCCACTTGGACATAGCCCTCTGCCGAGGTGGACCGCAACACAACGACCGCCGCCCAACCTCTGTCCTCTACAATTCCTATCTACCTACCTCCATATCTCAGACAGATGCCACAAATGCACTCATTTCTATGAGAACCGGGCGTGCCTAAATTTGTATAGGAATGATTATTTTTGACACTGACATTGACAGCTGGACGGAACTAAGGGTGGGTTGCACCATTTAACTTTAACTATTACAAACGTCAAATCTCTTGAAGATTGATCTCTCTCGTCAAGGGATTTGACGTTTGTAATAGTTAAAGTTAAATGGTGCAACCCACCCTAAATGTATGAAACAAAATTTGAACATATATGATCAACCTTTTGACACGCACAGTACCTACGTAGACTTGGGGAATCTAGTGTAATATTATGTATGTGCTCCATACCTTGTTTATAAATAGCTCATAATATAAGATACCTACTAGTCATACTAAGTATTTGTAGTAAATTTTCCTTGGTGACAATTTTGCGTACTAATGTCATTTCCGATGCATTGTGGTGGTCCATAAGGAGTCAGAGAAAGAGACAATATTCTAAATATATATATGTCGCAGGCATCTGGTTTAATCTCCTGTTTGATTGAACCGCTAGCCCGTTCATTGGATGTCGCTATTCAGTTGTATGACTAGGCCGAACGTTGATTGTACAAGCGTCACCAAACGTCCAACTAGTTAGCGGACTTAAAATCAGTCAGGTGGTGAATAAAAAAAATATGGCGTCTAACAGCGAACAGCTGACACAAAAAGCACTTGTATTGTTATTTTTTGCTAATAAATTAGCTTTAAAGTGCGTTATTTATGTTAAAATAGTGTGACAACATGGATT
Source organism: Plutella xylostella (assembly GCF_932276165.1). Taxonomy (NCBI): domain Eukaryota; kingdom Metazoa; phylum Arthropoda; class Insecta; order Lepidoptera; family Plutellidae; genus Plutella; species Plutella xylostella. The sequence continues at coordinate 4,316,094 of NC_064000.1, read as the reverse complement.
TACCTATTATTACACCGCCGGCGGATAGTTTCAAAGAAAAAAATGTGCTGAAACTGGATAATTATGAACAACAATATCAAGGTACGTTTATTGTTATTGTTTAGTTAATTTGTGAGATGAGACTCTGCAACATAGTCTTTTTGTTGACTCTTGTCTGGTCATGTTCATCCTAACCAGACATTACAAAGTTGCTATACTATATACCATTTAACGACTTCGCTGAATAACGTTCAGTCAAGACGTTGGACGTTACAGTCAACCACTTGACGAGTTGTTCTTTAGTCATTCAACTGAGTAGCGTCATCCAATGAACGGGCTAGCGGTTCAATCAAACAGGAGATTAAACCAGATGCCTGCGACATATACACAAAGTCGCTGCCACATCTCCCTTTAATTTAATTCTGTAAATCCGGACCAAGATTAAGATCCCAGAGCCCGAGATATATCTCGGTTTAAAATCTACCCTAACGTATCCGCTTCAAATCTCAAATTTAATTTTGTATATTTAAGTATTATTGTATGTAGGTATTTACACATTGTTCATAGTAATTATGTTGTATTTTCTCTTGTCTTGTCACACGTTACCCCTTTCTTTATACTTTATATTTCCTTTCAATGTGGTTGTCTGGAAGAGATTACTTTTAGTAATAAGGCCGCCGATTGTACCATTTTTCTTTTCTATGTTTGTGAAACTGTTTCTGTTTGTGTGCAATAAAGTGTATTTTATCTTTATCTTTTATCTTTATTTAACGTCAAACTCATAGAAATTTTGACGTTTGACGTTTTCGCGAGATCGCCAGAATACCATTTTTCCAAATTCACCCGAGATAAACATCATCTCGACCAAATCTCGGTACTGGAAATGATCTCCGTAACTCGGGAATCGGTACCCCGGTCTTAATCAAATATCTCGAACTCGGGATCTTCAGCACAGCAGTCACAGTAACTAACCACAATACAGCTGCATACATCTTCTGTTAATGAGTCTCATCATAGTGGATGCTAGGGGCGCTTGTTTATATGTAAAAATTTTCGTTTGCGTATAATAAAGGCAAGTGTTGCAAAAAGGGTAGGTATACTTACTAAGCCGAAACCACCACGGGCTTAGATATAACATGCTGCACATGCTGGTTTCGGCTTAGTATACCTTTTTTGCAACAGCCTGTATAAAAACTTGACAAAAGATATGATTATAAAAGATAGGTAACGGATGGGTGGTCCATGATGACAGGACAGGTGAAAGATTAAACCTGTATTAAAACATACAAATATGTATTTAACTTGTGAACCATAGGTTGGTTATACTGGTATCCAATGATAGTATAATTTACAATACCTATCTCGCACGTAGCAACATAATTTAAAATTGTCATTGCGCATTTGCAGGCAATGGGGTAATTAAAAATGCTACGTATCTTATTAATTGATGCTATCAGCTTGTAGTACTACTAATTATAAATTAATAAGTGGCCATATATTGCTTATTCTACAGCAAAATATCTTAGGTAACCAATTGCATTTCATTATTTCAAACTAGGTACCTATACATGTAGATATTAGACACGTAGTGAGCGCTTTCATAACGAAAGCTTGGTTAAAGCGTACCTACTTATGGATATAGGATCTATACGTATCGATCGGAAATTTAGAATTGACTCCCTTCGACAGTGTTTGCCAACATTACTCAAACTAACGGATATATTTAAATCTCTTGGGGCTGATTTGACAATAGTCTGATAAGTGTTATCTGAGGAATAAAATTGTTGCTGTCACATCTGAATGTTTGTATTAGACAATGACAGCAACGATTTTATTCTTCAGATAACACTTATCTGACCATTGAAAAATAAGCCCTTGGTTGATTATGATTTCTCCATCAGAGCGGCCAATCTCACTAACTGCAGTAGTAGATTATAGTTATTTGCCGAGTGTGTATACTTCAGTAACTCTACACACAATACACTTTCTGTACCTTGACAAACTAGCAAATCGGTTATTTCTTCATTCACACATTGACGATTTTAGATATTGACAAGGTACTATAATGTACATACAACAGGTGGGACAGCTCTACTGTGCTCAGTGTGACAGGGTGTTCAAGACGAAGTTCGGACTTGCCAGTCACATAAGAGCACATAACAGAGTGTAGCAAGAGTCGCTGTTGTCGGATACGACGAAGAGGACATCATCATCATCATCATAATGTAGATATGGGTACTTAATCAAGCTGTCTGTACTATATATCATCATTTCTGTTATATAACTATCATTGTCATATCCTTCTCGTTAGAGAAGTACTTATGTTCCTTGGTCATAGCGAATAATCAACACAGCTGGATAGAGTATTACTCTTTTTTGGAAGGTAGACATGTCATATGTCATGGTAATGGTCGGGATATTTTGAAGACACTGAGATACTGGAAAATAAAATTATCATCAACATAAATATGGTTGTTTATTAGTTTATATCGACTTCAGCCACAGCAAAATAAGGGAAATAAGAACAGAGAAATTGGGCAAAATCTTTTATTAACTTATTACAAAACATGTTAGTAAGATCTACTATTATCATATCACAGATAGTGAAACTTATTATTAAGAACTGGCGACCTGAAAAAGGAAATTATGTTTAAGTATGTACTATAACTAATAATTATGTTAGTAAAATGTTTTACTTGTACAACAGTTATTATGAAAAAAAACATAGTTTAGCTTGACTTGGCAAAAGATGCTTATGATATTTTTATAAACAGGAAAAAAACATGAGAGGATTATTCGTGAGGTCGACCGAGTCGACTTTTGGGAAAAATCTTCCCTTTAACAGACTATCGTATACGAATAATAACGCGTCACTTTTTTCTCCCATTTATAATTAGCAACTTTACTTTTGTTGCGTTAGGTTACGTTACATTCTATATTCACTTAATAACAGCAGATAAACACACAGGAAAAGAAACAATACATGAAAATGGCATCCGTTACATAAGTGGAGTAAGAAGCCATATGAATAGGGCGAGATAGTGTGAGTCAGTCCGCCATTTTTATATTGTTTCTTTATTTACGGGCGTTATATTGAGTATTATTTATGTAGTGTTAAAATGGCAGAAATGAATATTAGAAGTACTACTATTATGATTAGGAAAGTATACTTTATATTACATTATATCCATGTACTTAATAATCATGTAAAGAACAATTGAAAACGGTATTTTAGGTATATTACCTTATAAAGGTACTCGTAATAACCATCCATTTCGTATAATTTGTAGGTGTAATTAATTTGTTATAATGAGCACATATCTAGAAATGCATTGATATAATAGTGAAGATACTAATGTTAAAAGTTGTACATTTTACAAAAACATTACTTAAAAGTTTCCTACCTACAAACGTATGTACAACTACACTATGTAGTAATATTTATCTAATCTAATAGGCAACATACAGTCTTATTGATATAAATTATGATATATTAATTTTGTTTTCCTATCAAGCTCCTAATAATTATTTTGAATACCTAGTCTCACACAAGTTGCATGGTACCTATGTACAGTCTCAAAATTGTTTATACATAGAAGAACATCAAGTTGGATGCATACCCTTGTTTAATAATATGCCAAACTTATGTGAATAATTGAACTAACAAAAAGATATTTCCTTAAAGATAGATATACGTTTTCGAGTCCAATATCTAATGGCAAAAGATGGCGACGCCTTTTAAGGGAAAACAGGCGATAGTGCTTCAAAATTACAGTATCTTTCATATCATATATAACTGCCTCTGTGGTCTAGTGGTAGAAGCTTCGCTTCATGACCCAGAGGTCCCGGGTTCGATTCCCGGGTGGGACCATCAATTTGTGTTTCTAAATTGTGGTTCTAAGTTTGGTTAGGACATAGAAGGCTGATCACCTGATGTCCGAAACAGTGAAACGATCCATGCTGTCGGATGGGCATGTAAAGCAGTCGGTCCTGCGCCTAGCTCTCTCCAGTCGTGTCGGTCAATCCGTCCCATTGGGCTATGAGAGTGATGGAACAGAGAGTGCTCCTGTGTACTGCGCACACACTTGGGCACTATAATCTACTCCTGCGTAGATGGCTGATCTCAATTGAGATTGGCCGCCGTGGTCGAAATTCGGCTAGGAGGACATTATCTTTCATATGTCCACCTTCATTTTCAGTTTATATTTACATAGTGAGTGCGATAGACAGAAAGCTTAGCTAAGGGTGTTTTCTCATGACTCTCAGCACACTAATACATCACCCAGTTACTAAAATTGCTCACTGCGAGCTAAAGTAGGTACTTATGTATCTTTGAGGAAAATTAACTGTTAACAGGATGTAGCAAAAATGTAAGTAAGGGGAAAAGGGGTTGACTCAGAGGGGTCATGCGACATACTGCCAGTTTCTATAACTCTATCTATCCATAACTGGTAGTTACTTTCATACGATTTTGACAGATTGTTACTTTTGATTATGTCAAAATCGTATGAAAGTAACTACCAGTTATGGATAGATAGAGTTATAGAAACTGGAAGTTAGATACTACCTATACTGCCACATTTGCAACACCGTGTATAAGCGACAGTCGGTGCTGTGCCAAAATACATTTCGTCAGCAATATTACGTATTCCGATCAGTCCGTTAAATTTGGGCTCACTTTATTTGCATGAGGTTTGCACTTCGCCATCGATTTTTTTTGGTGGTCATAAAATGTAATGCTTATGGGATGCAAAGTAGTGACCCAGTTGTCACGAGGTACTAACTACGCGTATAAGTTGTAAGACAAACACTAGTGTAAATTATTAAACGGTTAGATATTGTTAGGTAAACCATTTTTTTCACCGTAAAATGTCATTTGGAAAGTCACAGGAAAGGAGTTATAGTCAAGCCACATCACATGAAAGGATTTTTCTTGATAAATCTAAATTAAAGATTTATTGTTATCGAATTAGTAAATTTATATATCTACCCCTACACTGCTATAACCGTGAAATATCTACATAATACTGTTCGTCTCTAGGTAAAGTCAGCTTCATAAGCAGTTATACACTTTTATACTGAAACTCACAAACTGTCTATTAATACATTCAAACATTGACGGTTTGTTAAGTAAGGTACAAAAGTGTATCTATGATCAAGGAACAGAAGTGTATAGCTGCTATGATGCTGACCGTACCGTATCAAGTCACACTCAGCAAAACAATTTTCCCAGTAACTGTGACAGCGCAACGAAATATATGGAAACAGAAACACGACACTTGGCGTCAGGTTGTGTTTGCATTTCACAACATTAGCAACGCGGAGAAAGCCGCCACTATGTCATCATGGCGACCATTAGTTATATCGCTACAGAATCTTGTAAACTTTGAACTCACACTCAGATCAGATATGCAGGTGTTGTAACAGTGGTGTAATAGATTTTGTAACTAGATTTTTACCCCTTTCGGCTTACTATACCACTTTTTCAACAGCCTGCACTTATACAGACTGTTGCAAAAAGGGTATACTAAGCCGAAACCTACATGTGCAGCATGGTATATCTAAGCCTGAAACTGAAATCAGAATTTGAAAATTCGCGAAAAAAAAAAACATTTTCCATAGAAACTTTGTTAGTCACGTGACTTTTTACTATGGAAAAAAATAATCTTTTTCGCGAATTTCCAAATTCTGATTTCAGTTTCGGGCTTAGATATACCATGCTGCACATGTAGGTTTCGGCTTAGTATACCAATTTTGCAACACCCTGTATCTGGCCACTTTGGCAACACCCAGTATATCTGATATGAGTTTGTGTTAAAAGTTCACACAACTTGAAAAACTACTAACTATCATATAGACAGAGGTATGCCACGTGCTATTTTATGTAGAGAGTAAAGTAGGTATTAAGGTTTTGTAAATATATTAAACTGCGAACTAAAGCCATTCTTGATAACATAAACAGACGAAAAATTTAACTTAACAATAGTTAAGATACTAATAAATATTCATGACTGCTTAGTAAACACAACCTTGTTCATTATTACACATATTGTGATCGTTGCAACACTTGGAGAAAACCTAATATAAGATTTGTCAGCAACTCTCCTTTGTTAAGTGAATTTGCGACAATAGCGCTTTGCCCGTACTTGTTTATCGGTATGAATATTTAGAACATATCTAGAATTGAACTATGTTTGACTTAGTTTAGAACCAGTTAGTGCATATTGCATTGACCTAGATAGCAATTTATCTTTGTCAAGGTCCTGTTATTGATTTTATCTGTCATTTTAAAAGCTATATATTAAACATATTATACCTAATTATGCAGTAATGATAGTATAATGATTAGTGTTTATGTATTCGAATACTAGCAATATTGCAAAATTTGTTCTAAAGGTTTTCTAATTAAGGCTGTATCAGTCTAAACTTTTAGCTATCTCAATATAGGCTAGCGCATACATATATACATAGGTAGTATACATAATTTAAGTAGCATTCGTTAGATCTATAGGTACATGTATAATTGTATATTATTAAGGTAAGCTGTATAATACTACTATATAGATTCAAAATATGAAACTTAACCTTTGATTTATATCCGTTTAAACAATTGATATGAAATCACGATACGAAACAAGTATATTCACACGAGTTACAAGTAGATATAAAGAGGTCCTTAGTATGCGTTAATAAGGATCACATTATTTGGCGGAACCTAAACAAAAAGTATAATCCGGTCGACTAACTCAATGTCAAACTCCATGCGAGACTCAACACGAGCCGAGTCATATCACAAAAACAATCGCCATTAAGTTACTTTACCAACTACATAAATATTTACAATATCTTCCACATCATCAGTCATTCCTCCTTATTGCGTAGCTATCACCACCAATCATCGCTTCGACTTCCGTTTCCGCCGGCGGCCATTTCGCGCGCGCGGCCATCTTGAATTCAAAACCGCGAAATATAACCTGCAAAATCAAATACACAGGAAAAAGAAGACGCATTCTAAGGCATAGTGTCCACACCTTGATCCACCACAGTCGGAGTACTCTTCTTGTGTGTGTGAAGTGTCTGTCTCTATGTCTGACAGATGCGGGTACAAGGACGGTTGTGCCACAGCTCCGTTTGTTTGAGGTTCCTTTTTGTTGTTAACTTTTATCCTTTTTACGTCCTCTAGCACTGACAGTACCACTGGCGAGTCTTGCGAACCTGAAATGCAAAAAACATATTTATTATAAAGAAATTCAATACTTACGTAAAATACCGGTTGTATAGAGAATTAGAGATATCTTGCCGGTGCATCTCCAAAAGCATTAGTTATCAAAAAACGTATGCTGATTCGATTGTTGTTAAATGCTAATTAGGTTTTTAAGCGTTGCATAAACATTGTGACGTCACCAAACTTGTTTTGCAGTTGTGGTTTTAAAAATAACATTCTAGGTTTCCTAAAGTGCATATTTTTTAATGTGATCGTTATAGTTGTTAGTCGCTATAGCATCGATGTGTGCAATTTAAATCATGGCAATACTCCAGTTTTATTGTCCAATTTATTTAATCGATTACTTCATTTGTGCTATTTTGCTAATCTTTATATGGTGTAATAAATAAAAGCTACATTCCACCGCTATATCTTTTCCAACTATGCTTGTTTTTGTTTGATTACTTAGTTTCACTTTTAAACTAATTTAAATTTTCACTACAGGCCAGTGCAGTGACTCATCACAAAAACTCTTCAATAGCAGGATTCGAACCCACACCCCTGTACTCACAGATTCACCATCGCCAAACCTACGGTGTCATTTAACGTTTTTCGTAGAAAGAAAACCACTCACTTCGTCTCTTAACCGGCTGCGCGGCGACCACCTCTCTCTCCTCATTCAGCTGGCTGACAGACTGGCTCTTGTCGAGGGTGACCTTGGGTATGTTGGCTATGATCTCCGGCCTCCGCGGCTGCAGGCTCAGGGTGCTGCCCATTAGCGGGGCGTCTTCCGAGGGGTCATGCTCGCTGGGGTCTTCGTCGGAGTCCGGGTCGGGCTTGGACTCGGGTTTTGGCTGCAAGATTACGGGGTTTGGTTAGTGTGAAATTTGAAAGACTCAAGGATTTTTGTGAATTTGACTTTGACTTTGAGTTCGTAATAGTAAACTGAAAAGTTCTATCTGCCATTGACAGTAAGTCACTGGAACTTTTTCATTGCTCGCGAGTGTATATTTTGATATTTCCGAATGTAGCAGACATTAGTAGTATGCCTTAGTAACAGTTATCTATATCTACTGGAAGAATACCTAGTTTGCTAACGCCTATTACATAGTACCTATACAATTTTTATACATAAGCTTCCTAAAGAATCGTATCTTTCGTGTGATGTAAAAGCGCTAAATGCCAACGTGAACATTCATAGATTCAAACTCAAATCATACTGAAGCTTTTACACAATACAAACACAGAAAGCTAATACCACATGTGATACTTTCTTTACGTTCTAAGGGCGTACACACAATGAAAGCTGGCTTCCAGCGCCAATCTGCCAGTCTCATAGTTTGAGCTGCACTAGTTAGACGAAATACAACGTTTCAGAGAGCTGTTAAGCAATCAGAATATTTATTACAACGGGATAGGGTCGGCTATCTGACACTATTTATTAAGAATAGCGTGCATCGGTGTTGGTAGCCAGCGTTCTATGTGTATGTGCCTTTATGTGGCGCTCGTGGGTTTTTATTTGTGTTATTGTAGGCAAGCACATTACGTAAGCTACTGTTCATCTTTACTTGGCCTGATAACCGTGTATGGGTACTGACAAAATAACCTTTATGATTTAGCCTTAAAGCAACATTCACTTTTTGATGTTACTTAGGTAGATACTCCCGAATATTCATTCACATAATGGTAAGTACCTATGTAGGTACTTACAAGTGAATTAAGTATAATATCAAATTAATAAATTAATAACCGTAATGTATTTTTCAATTAATCTAATGGCACATGGTTATCGACACATTTGCTTATCGATTACATAATTTTATCTTTAACCGGACGATTTATCCGGAAGTTAAAACGCAGTATATTCATGATTCCATATTGCAAATAATAATCCACATTATAAGCGTATACTAAACTGTGTTGTTCTGTAAACACTTCATAGCCAATCCGTTTGAACAGCTGCAGCAGTGGCCTAATTAATACAATACACTTTACTAACAAAAATTATGTACCCTACGTATGAAATAAAAACAAACAGTAATTAAATTTCACTTGTCCGATCACATGTGCCCTGAATTTTATAAAATATTCAAACAACAAAGCTAAATCCCATACCTAACAAACTCCTTGAGCTTTAGTGCCAATACGTCATCTCCATATAAAATTCATGACAGATGTGTCAAAAATCAACCACTACTCCCTGGTTATGCTCTAACCGACTATGAAGAAATTGGCACTTAACGTCTTCCTAATCTAATAAGAAGGAAGCTCGTAGGTAAATAGTCAAGTGTTCACCCTGTAGCTGCTAATCCATTACAATCAGCACTTTATAACTGAATACGGTTTGTAAAATACATGAGATTGAATCATTATGAAAGGTTGATGATAAGTTACGTATGCATAAGACTGGAAACCTAATCCAAGATTCCAAGATATACCTACTTACCTACCTACAGAACTGCTTTTTGCGTAAACTAACACACATCTAAATTTACCATGAACACTTCGTCTTAAGCCTAGAAATACACTACAACTCTAACACTTGAAAAAGCATTTCAAATCGTAAGAAACTTTACAATTACAAACAAGGCACATGTTCGCATAAGCTTTGAGCCGATGAGTTTGCACTCAGAACTTTGTTGACTTAAGCTTATTTACTTAGCAGAAATGATGGCGTGTAGTTATATGATTATGATTATGAGACATATTTCCTGTTGCTTTACTAATATTCCTAGGCTAAAAATAAGTACAGAAACAGGACCCTTCGTATCTGTACGATTTCAACTCAAACTTGGCCAGTAACTAAGCATATCAAAAAAATCTCGTTACCAATTTAGCTTGCCAAGTTAGAAACAACGAGTAGAAACTTATTTAAGTATAATGACTTCTAGGCAGGCATAAACAGTTTATTGTTACGATGTTAAGATTAGTTTTAGGTACCGACGGTATATCTTTTCTAACGATATCGATTTACAATCATTGTCACGCACTTTATCGATTTTGTAATTCGATACGCTACTGCAAATTGACGTTTTTTATAGAGAATAGGTAAGTATCGTCGCTTTGAGATTTTGTTATAGAAGTTCACTGATCTAAACCTATTTGGAAAAGTTAAAGATATCAACAGGAGCCATAGCTTTCTCAATCGTGTTATTATAATTCTGCTGTTCTGTGTTTTAAACATTATCTTTACCAACCTTGCACTGAGTAAACGCTAATGGTCAGTTTTTAAAATGTATTCGTCTTAACATGAAAGCTTATTATCTACAACTTGAAAGCTTTCATATTTAAATGAGCTAGGCTCGACAGACCACATTACTAAACATAGCGTTCCTTACATAAATTATAAGCGACATTTGTGTTTATAATTATCCTTTCACCAGTGCTTTTACTATTATACCTACTGGAAATACTGTTGTTAAGTTGACAAAGAAAGTTCTACTATCATATTCTATACTTAGGTACAGTATGTTACGAAAGCATACGTACATTTATGCTAAGGAAGCATTTTAATAGAACGGCATGCTTGCCAAATCGACAAAATAACTCGATACCTAAAAAGTTTTTGCCAAACCAAAGTATACCTCTACAACAGCTTATCAAACACCAAAAACGCTCACCTTATACTGAAACCGATTCTGCAGCATCTCCATCTCTTTCTCCCTCTCCTGTTTGAACTTGTTGGCTATAGTCGTCTCGCTGATCGTCTGTTCCTTGTTGAACAGCGCGGCCAGTTTCCCCTTGATCCCTCCCACCGAGCCCTGACTCCCGTGGTCGTTCGAGATGCTCTCTTTAGAGTTAGTTCTGGAGCTGTTGTTGGGGATGTTCTCTTTAGAGTTAGTTCTGGAGCTGCTGGTGGATGTGGAGGGGGCTGGAGCGACTGGTTTCGCCGGTTTTGGGTCGGCTGAAATAAGAACGCTTTTTTGGTTAGATTGTCGTTAAGTAAGTACATTAATAAATTAAGCGAACTTGTGTTAAATAAGTTAACCCCGTATTGATAGAACTTACAAAGGTTTCAGAGAGCTTCAAAAGAAGGTGAAAATGACGAAAGCTTAGTTTTTTAGTATAAGTCAAACTTGGTGTCCCTTTGTAAGGCTCGTGTAAACTGACAGTTCTATGAATACAAGGGTTATTGTGTCTTTACCATTAACCGGTTACAAAACATTACAAGTTGCAATATTGGCTTACGTTTAAAGGTAAAGGTGGGGCCTTTACGTAAATGCAAAGGTTGTTTCTATGGCTAGCCTATGGTTTTAGTATAATTATACGATAGAATTTATTGGTGCCAGCAACGCTAGTGCATGGGTGTAAATTTAACTGATTGTGTTTTTATTGTATATTGTTGTAACTATACGGGTCATTGCATTCTGTGTCACGCTATTATTGAACAGTATGCAGGTGCAGAGATTTAAATATTTTTTATAAATACTTTATAGGCACAATATTATTATGCTATTTAAGAAAATTTACCTATGCAATAATGCTACCTAAACCTTCAATAATACAAGTTTTCCAAGATTGCTTTAATTATGTATAACTACAGCCGATTTTCCTCGTTATTTGCAATATGGTTTTTCTCGAAGATTTAAATTTGTGTAAGTCCCTCATACTTATTGCTTGTCTACTTCTGCGTAAATAAGCCATATGGATAAAGTTAGGTACTGTACTAAAATCTTTACCACATAAAAAAATCTCATTTTGTATACGTTAGCTTATACCTAATAATTTACAAAGCGAAACACTAAATAAAATTTACTTTACTGTGCTGAGTGTGAACTAAAGGTCAATTGTTCTAAGAAGGTGGTTTCAAGTAAACAATTACATGTAATTCTTTGTAGGTCAAATTCATCACCAGTTTTTAATTAAATAAACGTGTGTATCTCTTGTGAGTTAATTTTTTTATTAAAATTGAGTTGAAGGTAATACTTTCCTTCCAGAGACTTTACTTAAATCAACTTTAGTTACGATTTCAAACGAGTCTGTAGATTAAAGCCGGGTATAAACCAGGGAATATCTTTAGTCTTCGTTTTTTAATCCACAGAGGATAAAGCTTTTTCTGATCTGGCTCTGTGTTCGTGACACTCTATCTTATTTCCATGTATATATTTACTCTGTCTGTGAGTTTCCTTTCTGGTGGTATTTTATGAGTTTATGACACTTAACTACACAGTTTCACACGAGATAAGGGCACAAAGCGGTAAATAAATGGTCAAGCCATTTTATCTACATCTGCATCCAGGAAGGATGTTCGTAATTATTGTAATACACCATCGTTTAAACTCGCACTATCTTCCAGTTAACCTTCTGCACTACACGTTTATAAAAAAAGTACTTATTCATAATAAAACAAAACCAACTCACAAGTCATTTAAAAAAAGAACAAAAACTTTTTGGAGATAAGTTTGCGCACTGGCCACCGACGAATAAAAATAAATCGAAAAAAGAATTCGATCGTTAACGGCCGGTTATGTCAACATCTCGCGCGCGCTGTTTATGGTAGAATGGCTGAAGGCGCCGCTTGCCAACCATTGGTCTACCACCACTAGTTACTACTCTAAGCTGCGTGGGTAACTAAGATGGCCTGTCGATGTCACAGCGCTTACGAGTAGCTACCGGATTCGGCCAGGTGTCCCCAACTTTTCAGGGCACCCGAAATTTGTTGGTTTACTTGCGGTTAGCACGTAACTACTTCAAAAAAGTTATTGTAACAATTGTTTCCAACGAATTGTTCGTAGGTTGTTTCTATGATTTTTCTGACAGACCAACTAACTGTCCGTTAGGATTAGGATTGTTTTTTAGACTGATACTAATGGCTTCGATACCATTTGTTTTCGACCACATCTAACGACAAATTAATAAGAAAACTCGTTAGGACACCACTTAGACCCCATTTAGAACAAGTAACAACACATTATAAATGGTTTAGAATGCCTGACATACTATTTGATACGTAATTAATGGGCGGTGCAAATAATACGGTCAAAAAAACTTCATTTCCTTTATAAAGGGCTTCTGTAAAAAACTTATGGAGTATGTTATTACAGGTTTATCAACTAAACTTGGCCCGTATGATGGCGCCACTGCTTATGAAACTTTTGACACGCATTAAAATGTCATTTAAAACCTTTATCATGTCCTAGTGTTTGTATATCCATCGGAAAATCTTCGCCTATCTGCCGTTAACACATGCGTGAGTCACCTAAGTTTCTTCCAAGTTTCTTTACCTTCTACCTCTCTGAATATCCTATCCATGCTCTAGATTTTAAACCCAACGCTGCATAAAGCACAGTTCATAACGCTGCACTCGCACGCAATGAAAAGGTATAACATAATTTTCCACAGCAGATGCCAGTCTATACATGGCAATAATGCGTACCACCTGTCTACGAGTCAAGGTTGCCAGCTTCTGTAGCAGCCTTGTGCCCGTCGATGGTGTGACGTCACCGTTTATATTCGGTAATACAGAGGCTGTAATACTAGCTTAACAAAAAACGGACGATCGACAGTCAGGCAATCGGTACGTTCAATAGTTTAATACAGCTAGAGACAGCTCGTTCCCGAACGACAGAATGCCACACCAATCTCTGGAGTAACAGTGCCGAGTGCAAACAAACAAAACCCTCGGATCTCCGGGGTCCCTCCGGGAAGTCATGAGCAACCTAGGTCGTCTACTGGCTTTCTGGCGTGAGCTTGGGTGGCTTAATTGAATTAATTTCACCACGTTAGTTGCCCACCTTGGAGATTAAATGCGGAAAATCAGCTCGCCATGATAGACAGCTGGAGACGTGGTAAGCGCAAGAGCAATTTCGAAACTTAGTTTTTAGTAAGCCCGTCCCACTGGGACCGGCAATTGTGATTATGATAAGTCGAAATCATTTAATTGAGTGAATCATAAATATTGATAATTATCTATACTCGTAGGTATTTGTACCAAATTATTGTTTTATACTTAAGTACAATTAACAAAATAACGTTATGTTATAATTTAATATATTTTGTTCTTGTTTCCTATTTACCGAAAAAAATAACTGTGATGTACCTAGTTGTGCTCGTTGCGAGTAGATTATGTTGGTTAAGTATGTCTTGTACAGTCCTTATTGCCCTATAATATATGACCATAGACCGATAATGACAGACCATTTGGCAGGTGAAACGCTAACCACACGGTGTGTGGATGCAACAATGGAATTGGACTGTTAAATAAGAAAAGCAAATGTCTTCTAGATAGCAAGTTTATTATAATTATCATCAGACCGTAACAGTCCAATACTGTACATAGGCCTCTGCCACGGACCGGCACAACCCTCTGTCCTAGGCTTTCCTCCTCCATTCAGTTACTATAATTATTAATAAAAGTCAGTACAGATATGGCATAGTTATTCCTAGTCAGTAATATTTTATTCGAGTGTGCCACAGATACCTATTGCTGTGCCCAATACTTAGATTTAACAATAACAATTCCAAATAGGTATAAGCGTAAATTAAAAAAAAACTGGGAGTTACTAAAAATTTACCTAAGTATACACTGAAAAAAATAATTTTTAGCAAAGTACCAATTTAGCTTGGTAAAAAATTATTCAGCTGCATTCAATCAAGACATATTTAAATTATGCAATTAAGCTTAGCTAATATTGTACAAGCAAGTATTGCTAAATATTCTTGGCTATTATTAACAAAGTACTCGTCTATTTCTAAATTACCAACTCGACTAAAAATTACCAAAACCATATTCGGTTGAAACTAAACAAGTTACATATTTATTACATAGTAAGTAAGTTATTTAATTTTAGTCATAATCATAGTTGGCTATAGTTTACACCGAGCTTGGTTAAAAATAGACAAGCTTACATTATTGTTTCATAATAAGTAAGTTATTTAATTTTGGATATAATCATAGTTGGCTAAAATTTTCAGTTACGAGTTTGGTTAAAAATAGACAAGCTTACATTATTATTTAATGATAAGAAGTAATTTATTTAATTTTAGACATCAACGTAGTTAAAATTAAATAACTCACTATGATGCATGTAACCGTGCCACCTATATATTGGTAAATAAGCACAGCTCATTAATTAACAATTGAGTGGGCGAATACTATTTATATCCGAGTAACTTGATAAAAAATAAACAAGGAATCGGCTACATAGCCTGAGATTTCGGCCATTTCTCCCAAATCATAGTCGCGTGACGGACGTGTCTGTTGAAGCTCCTCCCGAGGCGGAGGTCTTCACCTCTATCTCCAAGCTTTCGTTTACCAGACGGACTAATAAGAAAGATGAAGAAGACAAACTGTTAAGGCTTCACAATTACGCTTAGGCCTTGGACAGCTGTAGAACAAAGGTGTGAAGAGACCACAGAGACAAGGATAATTGCTTCAAAAGAGTTATCCACAGCTCAATACTTCAATGAATATGCTGCTCTTAAAAACCGAAAGGATATGTCCTGGTGAGTTCAGTTTATTTTTATTTTTTGTCTGCTTTAGTTTAAGTACTTTTGAATACGTCTATCTATTCTACCCCTACCCTACCCGACTCGTATAAAAATTCTAATACCTATGTTTTCTCATTCTTACCTATGTTTTTTACGGAAATTTGTTAAGCATCATAGGCAGTATCTCTAGTTTAAATGATACCTATGTGATAACCAATATACAACGGGTATAAACTAAATAATAGCTAATAATCTATATTTCAGGTTCAGAGGAGACATCAAACATAGCATGTTTGCTGTTCATACCACCGTCCACCACCCTTAAGGCTGAAGAACGCAGCAAAAAAGATTTGACGTCCTTCAAAAGCAGAGACCACGGCCAGTATTATTCTTCATGTCAGAAGTTACTCCGATATCTGTACTATGGTAACAAGTAAGCTAACAAAATTTCTATAATATGGGCTCACTGTCACCTTTTATAATTATTGTCGGTGAATCCATTGATGCATGGATGTTTAAATTGTATTCTTAAGTTACTTCTCATCAAGCAAAATATTGTCTAATATTACTTTAATGTGTAAATTACATTAGGAACGATATATTCCTGATATGACCTACGCATCAAAGATATCGATGATCATAGATATTGACAATTTTTTAACTAAAAATCATTTCCAATTACTGAAATACTTAAAATGGCCTTGGGTTAAGACACATTTTATTTTGTCTAGTAAGTGTTTTGGGTGTGATTCTTTGACGGTTTGTAATGAAGCTCAACCAGAACATTTTATAATAGAAAACGAACAATATGTAAAGAATTTATTGCACTTTAATTTTTTTTGGTGTAAAAACTGTTTAGAGTGTAGCATTTATGATCATTTTCCCGATGATGAATGTGAATTATGTTTGATTTAGATCTATTTAAAAGTTTATATGACGGTATTATTGGGTTGTATAAAAGTTAGGTCATTACATACCTATTATCTTAGCTTATTCTATATTTATTATCTTATGTTCTGGCTAATCAACTAAAAGTATAAATTTATGTAAAGTAACATTACAATAACTGTCATTTGTTTTTTTATGTAAACAATGTATTAACAAACACAGTTTCTTGATATTGTGTACTAGTTTTAAGATTAATTCTTATAAAAGAGTAGTTTGTTACCTGAAATGACTGTATGGTGTACTGAATAAAGCTAATTTCGTATGTACATAATTTTCTTTCATTTTTTTTCTTAGGCGGGTTTACTGGGAAACCATAGCTAAAATACTTTGTTGCAAGTACCATTTTAAACGACCACATATCTAACTACATATTTTCAGTATGAGCTGACCTTGTATAATGGCTTTACGTAAAGTCATAGTTCAGCTTATACTGAAAATATATAGCATAATAGATATGTGTCGTTTAAAATGGTACTTGCAACAAAGTATTTTAGCTATGGTTACCCAGTAAACCCGCCTAAGAATACAAAGTAACTTGGCTAAATATACCAATCTTAATTGACTAGAAAGAACATAGTGTATTAGATTGGAAGTACCCAGTAACTTGGCTACGTATACCAATATGAATTGAGTAGAAATAACCAAGTAGATTAGCTGTCCCTACCCAATAAATTGATTATCATTATCAAGCTTCTTGTCTAGTTTTACGAAGCGACATATTTGAGCCTACTAAATTACTTTGCTAAACACAACAAAGCCCGTTGGTTGTGGCGACAGTTGTGTTCATTTCTTCAACCAAGTTAGTTGTTGCAGTTACAGATTGAATTGATTTGTAATACTAAGAAGCTTGAGTATTTTTAACAAAGTAACTCGATTTACTATAGAAAATAGGTTTGTTAAGTTTACTAAGAGAATAGATTAGAAGAAACCAATCTTGTATACGTATTTTTGAGCAACTTACTGGGTTAACATTACCAACATACGTTAACAAAGTTGACTTGTATTATTTTAGCAACAAACTTTGCAGGCTCCCTCCGAAGCAAGTTACTCGGTTGTAAATAGCAGCGGCTTGTTTATTTATAGCTGTTAATTTTTTTCAGTGTAGCAATAAATAGGCACAAAACAGCAAAAATTAAGCTGGCCCCTGGCCAATCGAAAAATAAACAATGTCAGCTGTTGTCTATGGATATTAAATCACAGAGCACGCTCTAATAAGGCAAAGGTACAAACTCATTATGCCAACACTTTCTCCGACTTTCCTAGTAGACACACAGATAGACAAGGCAGTTGAGCATAACCGAGATTCGTTCTGCTGATTGCTTGGCGATCTATTTTCGGATGTGTAGTATGCCGTCTTTGTGTTTTAACTGATGTTGCGTAAAAGTAAGGCAAAAAGGTTGAGTTTCTCTGGTTTTGAATTGATAAACATGGTTGGTCTGTGTGCATTTTTATGAGCTTTAATTTGTTACTAAGTACATACTTTAAAAAGGATTATTAAATAAAGAAGATGTTATGCATAATATACACTACGCATAATATTATGTAGGTACTTACAAATAAGTTTTAACAAAAACTACTATTTCAATTGAAATTGTTATGATGATAAACTTACTATTTGTCTTGAATTTAACGAGATTAAATTAAAGTAACCTGTAGGTACTTATTTATAGACTGCACTATTAAGGTACCGTGTGGCAAAAAAAAAATGTTATTCTTCAAAGGTGATGAAGATGTCACCGGATTGAGTCACAAAACAGAGCTTGATATCCTTTAACGGTATAACTCATTATAACAGTGACACAGTTCTCTACCTAACTGCCTCTTTACTAAACTGTGTCATTCGGTTAGAGGATAACGACTTGACAGTTCATTAATTTTTCATTATTATGGTGGTTATTACATATTTTATTATCTCAATTATAATATTGAATAGTCGTTGTGGCGTAACGGATAAGGTCTCGACTCGTTCATAAGGCCGTGGGTTTGAATCCTGCCATGTGCCAATTAATTCTTAAGAAATAAAGAATTTAAGTACTGTTACGGAACCCACCTTAGGAATTATTTTATTTATAAATGAAGTTACTTACCAATCGTACGTAACCACGTAAAAAATGCGCAATAATTAAATTTAGTGGTAAATGGTACTAAGGTTTAATAAGTTGACCATAAGCAAACAAATAAATGCCATTGGTTATATCTTGCATGGCTTTTTGAAGTGTGCTGTATTGTCCATTCAGACTAATAGTGCCGCGCGACAGAGTAACTTAAACTCTGTAATTTACACTAACATAAAAAATAAATAGGTACTTAGTTATGTGTGTCACTATGAGCACTCAATAAAAATAACAGGTGGCGCTTATTCAGGAAACCCAAGCGATTATATTGCTATACAGTTAAAATATTTTATATTGGCTGAAGTGAAGTATAAGTATTTTTTATATATATATTTTTTCTACTTTTATGTTACTTTTGGCTGTCTCGAAGAGATTATTTTTCGCTTTTCTTATTTTTTATATATCATATTTGTTAATCAAACACGAACCTAAAGTGTTTCAGCAAACATATTGAATTTTCAAAAGAAAACACCCTCTACTTGTTGTTTTTTAAATATACAAGGTACTAAGTATAGTATTTAACAGCTTCTACAAAGAATAATAAAAAATAATGAAAGGCTTAAACGTTGCTAACGTTTTTAAAACCGTACGTCAGTTTCAAATACGTCAACTTTAACCAGAATAGGGACTTACAAGATGAATAGGCCGCCGTTTGACTCGGTTTAGTTAAGGAGTGTATGATAATTGGTATTTGTAAAGAATACAACAAATACCCTGTTATTTGCTGACCTACTTCAGTAATAGAACGTGAGAACTATATTTTTTTCTTTATTAAGAGTAAGTTTTAATAAACAAAAAAACCGAAAAAAGTGCAAATTATATTAATAAAGCATAACCAATCAGTCTCTTAACCATAAGGCAATAAAGTTAACATAATTAATTATATTTCCACCTCAACTCCATAGCATAGAGTTAACAATAAGGTGGCAATATTACAACCACTGCCTATAAAAGGGTTAAAGCTTACTGATGCAATCGCAACTTTCAGAAACAGACGTTGCACAGCACACACGGTTCTGAGAAAACATGTATAGGCATAGGTACGGTCAGCTGCATAAGTAGCTATACACTTTTGTACCTTGTCAAACTCACTAAGGGCCACTTAGAGCCTAGGAAAGTGTACAGCTACTTATGCAGCTGACTGTACATGTAAAAACAGTTTACTTTGCTTATTTAGGATTCTAGGAAAATATGGTAAGTTGAATACTCACTGAGGAAAATAAAATAATGATGTACCTATTGACGTTGTTTATTAACCAAAATTAAACCAGTTTTAAAATTAAATTGCCAATTAAATGATAATTTACCTATTGAATAAATAAATAGACGAATAAGATTATATCATATATCATAATATTTTATGTGGGAATAATTGTTACATATATGTATGTATCAAATCTTTGTTGATAGATTATTGTAAAAAAAAAGTAGAATCACACCAAATTAAATTATATTGTTGAAATCGTAAAGAGTTAAAACAAAGTTTCGGTACAGGCCGGCCAGTTACTAACAAATCCGACAAACAAAAGCAAAGCATACCACACAATGCCATAAATTTCCATTATTAATTTAGCAAACCATTTTATTTGAATGTTATTTACCTAATTATGTTCATGAACAAACAAAGGTTTGCAATTTACAGTTGGTGGTAGTCATCAAGTCGTGAAGAGAAGATTACAATCGCAAAACAACTATTTTTAAATGCCGAATACCTAACCTAACCCGATGACAGCTGACTTAAACTTATGCAATTAAATCATTCTTCTGAGCATAGCCTGTAGTATCGATAAATAATGTTACGTTTTTATTGACGGTTTCGAAACCGGCAACTCCACAATACCTTTATCGCGATCGACAACGTCATGTTATTTCATAATGAGGAAAGGTTGGAGCTGACTTCGCCTAAAGTAAATGGTCGCGGGGAATGCAGTCGTGCCATTACTTTTCTTTTTATACGGGCTCGGCGGCCGAGCGGCCAGTATTATTATTTTAAAGGAAGAAGGATCGCAAATCTTTGCACTTGTCTTGGGTGGATTTTAAAAATAGAATAAATTTACGAGGGGACTTTGAGATGCAAAAAATAAATAAATGCGACCTCAACATTTTAATATTTATACTTCAGTGGTTCGACCGAAGTATGTACAATATATAGTAGGTAAATAAAATAAGTTAGGAACCAGTCAATTTAATTAAGAATGATCTTTATCGAATCAAAAGGTTGTGAAATATTTTGAAATAAAATTATTTTGAATGGTTGTAAAAATTCCGTAGCTATAGGTGGATTAATTATCTTATGTACAGGATATACAATAAGTACCTAATATACATTGATATATCCCCTAAAAATACATATTGCTAATACCGACCACAAAAACCTAAAAGCACGAGCACAAATGCGAATGATTGGTTCTAATCAGATACGGAAGTGGCATCTACAGTTTTTTATCCACTTTTTGCTATCAGTACCCAAGGTTTAACACGGTCACTGAACTATGATTTGACAAAACTAAAGGTGTACACAGTTTTTATTTTATTTTTGAATTGCGTAGGATCAATCAATTGAATTAGATCACGTATAATGATACGCATCGACTTATTTTGCCTTACCTATTTGGCATTTATTAAAGTTTTGACCGTGAAAAGTTACTAGCATACGGAAATCATAAGTGTTCTGCTCTATAAACTTGTATATTTACTACAATGAACTAAGACTGAGTATTTTAACGTAGATTAAATTAATTATGTGTTTTTTAATCAAAGATACGTTTCATGTTCAGTCGCCAATTAACAAGCGGCATGAGAACACTATAGATATAAATAATTGTGCAATAAAGCAATCTAGCTGCATCATAAACATTTGTGTTTTTTGCGTTGCCGGCACCAATTAGCATTCTGAATAGCAGTACAGGAATCAAATATCAAAGTGCAGATCGTAATTCCAATCAGAATTAATTGGAATACAATCTGATGACGTACTAACTAATTATTTGGAGCGGTTAAAATGATTCCTACACGTCTATAGTCCGTACAACTAAAACATAAAAAAAACAAACGTACCTTTGTTGTTGTTCCCCTGCAGCGCCTTGGCCGAGGGGGCCTGTCCGAACGGTGCTTTGGGCACAATAGCGACACCCTTATTTTTTTCGAACAGAGCTTTGCGTTCCCTCAGAGACATTTCAGCTGGGTCCTTGGCTCTCGGGCTGCCAGCCTCGAACATCGCCGCTCGCGACAGCACGGAACTCCTATCAGCGTTTCCGTTTAATTTTGGCGCCATTCGCTTTACAACCGGCGAGCCCTGTTCCGGTGCTTTGCCCTCGTCCGGCTTTGTTTGTACACAATCCGTGTCGTCATTGCGGTTCTCCTCGGGCTGGAGGACATTGTTCTCCTTGTCTTTGTCAGCGTCGCTGTTCTCGTCAGCCGGGTCAGTCCGGGGCGGCGTGGGCGCCTTGTACTTCTTGATGGAGGGCTTCTTGGACACGGTCGGCGGGGCGGCGACGAGAGCGGCCATGTTGGGGGTCCGCGCCGCACTGGGGGTAGTCGCGCTCGGCTCCTGTCGGGCGCGGTCGGGTGTCGTCGTAGAGAAATCATAAACGAGCCGCGATTGGCCGGCGGAGACGCGCCGGTAGCCGTCGCCCTCCTACGATTGGACAACTCGGCGTGAGGGTGAGGGGTGAGCACGTGCGTGCATTTCGGGTATTGATAGTTTCGAGTTGCACCGGTGACCAAGTTTCGGAAGCGTTATGGTGTGAGAAGAAGTTGCATCACAATGGTTGCGCAAGGCGGTGCGCGTTAGTATTTTGTCCGCTACGTTCGTCTGTGTTCGTTGCACGGTCCCTGTGGATCAGCTGTGGCCGCGTGAGCGTCGGCCGGCGTCTCCCCGACTACTGGCGGAGAACAACACACGTGCGGGAACCGGCTCTGGCCGACGGATTCGCACCGTCAATACTCCACGCACTCGTAATTCGTGCGAGCCGCTACCGACTACATCCACTAAGTACAAACACGTTGCAAGGGCAATTACTATGGTGTTATTTGAGCGGTGTTTATCATTATAGTTTAATGCAAAATATTGCGGTAATAATAACGTACGAAGCTACGGTAATTTACGCAGTTTAAAATAAGGTTTGCTGCGTTTAGTTTCCTATACAAAATAACTGACGTGGTATTTTTTTAACAAAGAATAAAGCAAATGAAGAACGATACACAAAGGCGGCTTCCACCGTGAAACAAAGGGACACGGAGACATAAGTACAAAGGGACAAAGGGCAGAGCGAGATGGCCCGGCAGGAACAAGTTACTAAACCTTGCAAATATGCGTAACGAACAAAGTCTACGGTACACGTAACAGACGTAAGGATATACAGGGTGTTAGGCATATATACCAAAAATATTTTTTCAGTGATAGAGGAGTCATTTATTAGGAATTTATATGCATAAGAATAGATGAATGAGTAAGAATTAGATGACTTTTATGGCAAAAAAAAATCTAGTTTCTCAACTACCTTCCCTACTAGTGGAAATGGAATTGAACTAATAAATTGGTTTCTTAGGATACGTCTACGCCATACTTTTTAAAAATAATTTAACTAAATGTGCATCTGTGTAATGCAACAGTGTGCAAGTGCATACCTTATAACAAATTTGCTAACTCAAGTAAGAAATTCTCAATTAAGAAACCTACCGTTAAACCGTTAAGTATTATAAAAAGCGCACGATAATGAGCGCAATGCGCACAGTCCCTTAGAAAATGGCTGCACTACACCTATTCAAGAAGCGGAACAATTTTAATTGCACGCTAGCGTTTCAAGTGCCGAGGTACTATCGATAGTGGTATCAGTCAGCGGCTAGGAACCTTGTCACATCTAGCTTCGTTACCACACAATGAGAAACACAGCGCTGAATGAGAAAAAAAATACTTTGACAAGGCACTAGTACTATGGAATGAATCTATCTGTAGATATTTCAGAGAAATTACGTAAAACGAAGGTCGTGCCTTGAGATGAATATTCATAAACAGAAATACCTTGTTGTAAAGAAGATTAGTTCATTAGAACAATCGATCGTTACATCGTATTGTAAAGGGTTATTTTACACTGATACACAAAATAGTCAAATAGAAAATGATAATCGAAAACTCATAGTTTTCTCACAACTCGTCAAGTTATGCAGAACTTAGGCCAAAGTTTGGGAATTGGACCTTTTGTGCTGGGTGCAGAAGTGTTGATTAGATTTATGAAAGCAGACACAGCAGATGCAGCAGTTTAAGTATCATCTAGAGGTGCTTAGTGAAATAATTCGTGATATAATTTTAGCCATCCCAATCCCAAAGCGTCTAGGATTCAAAATGTCAGACGTTCCAACCTACCGAAACATTAGCAAAACAGCTTTTTAGTTTATACATTTTATTTCTACTGGTTTTAATTTAGAATCGCGATTGAGCATACCTATCGTCATGAAACCTGTTTGTTTTTAAACAGTCTAGATTTATATTAGGCACTAGAAGAAAATACCGACGCGATGTATAGAATTTCTAAAAACTTGTCTTTACACCTACCTAACGTATATTTTCTAATATAAGTACCTTCAACATATTAGAAATTGCTTTTTGGCAATAAGCCCGCCTTTGTATACGTTTGTGTTTTTTTATTTGTAACTGTTCTCTTTTATGTTTGCTTTTGTATGTGTACAATAAAGTGTATAAATAAAAATACCTTCAACATAGGTACATGTATACATATGTATGCGCCTATTCCAATGATGTGATGAATTTATGACTGATGTCATTTAGCCAGGCCCAGGCCTAATGCAAGTTGAGTTCAATACAATATTACCAGCCAATAATCGTCCACTGGTGGTCATAACTCTATCCCAAGGAGCACCAAAATATTTTGACCTCGACTTTCCCCACCTAGGCACTAGCCGTAGCCTGCTTTAAGGTCGTCAGTCCTGTGGCTCAGAGGGCGTCCCGCGCTAAGTTTGTTTGTTGATGGCATGGAATCATTTTACCGAAATTTACTAGTATCTTAGTAGCTAACTTTCCCTTATAAGCTCAGCTAATTCAATAAAAATCCATTAAACAATTTAGATCACTTAATAACTATATTTTGGGTGGTCAAAATATACCTACGAATACAACTTTATTGGCTTTAACAGGCCACACGGAAACTCGGGTCTCACTGGAGTCCTGCATATAGGTACCTAATTCCCGTGCCAGGCTTTTAAAAAATAATCTGGGATACCTTTACAATATTTATAAAGACATTTTCATCATACTTATTATGCGGGTACATAATATTATTATACTGCATGTTTGTAACGAATCGAATAAATTCAAAAACTAATTAACATTCCATTATCCCGACTCTTCCAGTGACCTATCAACTGCATCTTTAGGTGGCCTAGAAGGGATCGCTTTTAGCGATAAGCCCGTCCTTATATTGTATTTTTATCTTAAGCGTTTTATGTACAGTAATAAAGTTATAGTATACTACTATATTAGGCATATACAGGGTTATTGGTAAGTAGACCTGATCCTTTCAGGAGGTGATAGATGAAGGCATTTCCAGTCGATTGAACCCAATAATGCACTATCCGAAACTTAACCATTTCTAAGATATTTAATATTTAAGGTTTTTTTAATTTTTTGCCAAAATTTTACGCTTAAAATGGAAAATAAAAAAAAAACTAGCCACATTTCAATAATTTTTTGGTTGTTTTGCATAAGTAACCTTAATAAACTAATTAAAATAATCAAATGTGCATTATTTGTTAGTTTTCCTGTTGAATTTTGTCCGCCTGTGCTGGTTGTTTTGGCCATATCTTTGTGATACCTTAATCGATTTGATATTGAATTATCTTGTATGCTTTTTTATTTTCGGTTTTAAGCATAAAAATTTTGCAAAAAATTTAAAATAAACTTAAATATTAAATATTTTAGAAATGGTTAAGTTTCGCATAATGCATTATTGGGTTCAATCGACTGGAAATGCCTTCCTCTATCACCTCCTGAAAGGATCTGGTCTACTTACCAATAACCCTGTATATACGCCCGGCGGACCCTGGGCGGCGGCTGACGCAGCGACAAAGCCCGATACAGCTCTTATAGTATTGACACCGACACTCTTAGATGATTCAGTACGAAGATTTAAAACAAGATAAGGAACGCAACGGTGTGGCCCCGAAAATCTGTGATATCGTTTTACAAAGGTATTGTAATTCTATCTATGTAAGTACGTCGGTACATGGGCATTTTAATGTTCTAACGGTTCTGTCATTGAGTTTTGTTTATAAATAAAGTAATTTATAGTGAGTTTCACGGACAAACATCATGGCCATGCTCGGGTGTCCTATACATAAACGGAGACACTAATTATTGTATTAATATAATGATGTCAATCTGTATTTAATAGCTCTTTACAGCAGAACATAAAACACATAGACATTTGTGAGGAAACTTGAAATATTATTGTTAAATTCTTTATTGCACAATAATAAATATGTACATAGGCGAACTTAATGCTAACAGCATTTTCTTCCAGCTAACCTTGGATGTTGTGCATGGAGAAAGTGATAGGTAGGGCGATAGACTGACAGGAAAAAGGTAAATAAATAAAATGAAATAGTAAAAATAAGAACAATATATTGTGAACATTTACCCGTAGCAACGAAATACGGCACAAAAAACACGATGCACAGAGGCCAAAAGAATTTGACCGGATAAAAAGCTGGAGAGCACGCCGCCGCCGGACCGGTAACAAATCCGCAAAAACTTGGTTCAACAAACTGTTACCCGGACGAGTTGAAAGTTTACAAAGAGCTATTACAACAATTGAAACTGTAAACGTATTCCATTTTGTTGGATTGCCGCCTCGATGCGGCTGTAATGCGCATGAATGCCTACAATATAATCTGGGAAGATAGATATCTAATAAATTATTTCGATGCTCATTTACTGTAAGTGCTGCTATTAATGGCTTGAAGGCTTTTTTCATAATATGAATAGAATAATAGGCTTATGTCTACAACTTAAAAAATATGCCCATTTTGTATCCATACGTAAGACTAATATCAGGAACTTTAGGACGGTACCTACCTATTTATGGTAAGTTTCTTTTTTTTCAAATGATGATGATAAAGTAAAGGAGTTTATTATCTCGTAGGTATTATATTTAGTCAGCAAATCTATTCTCAGATATAATAATCACAAAAACTAAATGTAAGCAAACACAACAGCCCACAGCATTGCGACACAAAGGGCAGTGCAACTAGGATTATCTTTAACGGGGTTGTAAAAAGTCGATAAATCCTAGCGTTTACGAGTTTCTTGGACGTTTATTTTTGGAAGCTTCCTCATTGCACCACTAGGTGGAGGTGTGAAACCTGGGTGTCCCGCATAATGTAAGTAGACAGATTATTATTATTATGATAAGACGATGAAGTTAATATAAGTTTTTATAAAAAAAACTATCTTTATTCTTTTATAATGTGAGTAATATTGTATTAAGTAGGTAATTATGATGAAATTATTGCATAGAATGGATCGATTTTATTCCGGCAAAACATGAGCTTCTACCTCAAAAAGCGGTAGTTTTTCGGCAGATATAACACAAAACAAGGTAGGTAAATAACATTCACCTACTCATTACTCCCGGTGCCATATCCGCATGCACAACTATTTCCAGCGTCAGAGTACAAAAAGGCTGATGACATTTTAACAGCCACCGTCGGCACTTCACGCGAGATCTAGTTCTGAGATACGCGGGTATTTTGAAATATGCTGTTTGTTGTACGACTCCACTGCAACGGAAGCTGAGGTTTTGATATAAAGAAAGAAAACATTTATTCTTACTATTTAAATTCGATTTTGCAGAAAGATCTCTGATAGAAAGAAAAACTTTTCTGTTAATAGAAGTATATCCTTAATTGGTGTTGTATACTGTTAATTATATGTACTAATATGTGTTTGTTAATAAATTAAAAAAAAAAAAATAAAAAATAAAATAAAAAAAAAATTAAAGACGAGCATAAAATCCGTCCTTTTTAAAAGTATTAAATGCCATTTTTATGAATGGTTACCTACCGCTGTTACCCATACTTGGTATGTAGGTATTTTATTTTAAAATGACGAAATGAGTATTAATAATATAGTAACCACAAACGAATGATGACGGTAATAATAATTATTATTACCTATTTATGATGATAATGATGACGAGTCAACTGACGCATTTTCACGAACGTTATCAACACTGCCGACCTCAATAATAACATCGATTGACTCATCTCTCAAGTTTTTACGACTGACCACTTACAATCTCCCAATTCAGAGGAAAGAAGTTGAATCCGTCGCGCGTACGTTTTTTGACAATACATAATCGCACATTTTATTTTCGAATGAAAGATGCGTTTATTTTTTATTTAATTCCTCAAATATTGATACATAAGTGTTAGAAACGAAGTATAGACAAATATGGTCACACAGTTTGGGTTCACAATTATTGAAATACCATGCGCATACGCATCGTAAAAGGGATGCAATCCAATATGGCAGCGACCAATCAGCCAGCTCCATTACAGGAGAAGATTGACAGCTGGATTCCCACTCGTGCCATAACTCCGGACAGGGTTTGGTACGAGCGATAAGAATCTGGACAGCCAGCGACTGATAAATATTGTGATTATTAATCCTTCTAAAATATTTAGCAAACAGCGAAACAGCGGTGCTTATCATATTTAATTTTATTAAATGGAGATACCGCAAGAACCTATACCTATAATTTTTTGTTAATGGGGTCCCTAGACGGTCAAAATTGCTTAAGTAATAAATAGTTTTGTAAATAAGAGTAAAAAATAGTTTTGATTTTGATTTTTGAATATAAATCTTCCTCGGTTTTCTTATTTTGGTCGTAATTTTTACATTGCACCAAGTTTTTGAGCTAACCTTTTCCACTAAACCCAGGTAATCGCTAAAGCTTAAATCTTGGTCCCCAAGCAAGCCCACAACGGTGTCTAGTGCAACCTTAGCAACACGTACTTGTCAAACGTATAAGTACCAATAGCAATACCTATGGTGCCGGCGCATACGGCTTTCCTACTAATCTATGATTACTGATTAGATTGATTCAATGAAATCGAATTGGCTATGGCGTATGCAAATACGTCATTGAATAATTCATAGTTATGGGTAAATTATAGGAGAGACGTTTCCCAGAACTCACCCTACGGTTATTTTCTAGGGTAACAGATTGGTTCTAGGATACAAAAGCTAAAACCTGTATTTCTTGAAATTCTTAAGAAAAAAATCACACTTTGTAAACGTGTCTGATAGGTACTTTAAGTCACTGCATAAGATTAACCTGTGCTGTGTCTGCGAAATATAACACCGTAGTTTGTCTTGTGGCTTATGCTGAAGTGTCAAAATAAAGGGTCGGAGTTATTTTTGCGGTCATGCCTGCGGTTACGAACACCATGAATGTTTAGTTGCGTACAGTCCGCTTCACGTATCATGAACAATTTTCCTGTTTGAGTAACTATTATTTCAGAATCATCGGTAGGTACTTATCATCAGGAATATGTTTTACTTGTCTAAGGTGCCAAAGGCCGCCCCGGTCCAGCGGATTAGAGGGTGTCCCCACACTATGCTTGCCTGCGTGTGGTATCGAATCAAGAATCCGTCTACACTATCGGTCATCGGATCTTCGGCAGATATGACCGGCCCTCAGCCACTTCAGCATACAGAATTTAAGGTTCAACGCAAGCATAGGTAACTTTACGAAAAAAAAACTTCTGTTTGAAACCGCTTTTCCCAAAACTGCCACGTTTCACGACCTCTTATTGCCATTTTCAGAACCTACCTCTAAATACCCGTACCTTAAAATAATATGCATAATTGAGTAAGTACAGCGACAAAGAATGGGTTAAGACCTATTCTTTCCATGACTAAAAATATTTAAATGGACCATAACAGTGGGCCGTGTTTACGGCCGGCCCAACCGCAAAGACAAAAGCCAGCCAGCACAGTGCAATTACCAAAAGGTTCAGCAAAATATACAGTGTGTTGCAAAAATACAACCTTTAGTGAGCTTTTTTTTTACAAATTTACAAAACTCGTAAGAACAAAAGTTGTTCAGAATGTCCCCTGTGTTCAATAGCGATCAGAGGTGCTGGTGCCGGCCTCTATTAGGATAAAATGTAACCTATTAGGAATTTGTGTGTATTAACTATTTATATGTGACATATCTATGGCCTATTTAATGTATTTAGTACTGAAAACCTGGACAGAGGGTGTTATTGAGTGAGACATTTTCTACATCGCGGAATGGGCAGGTTTTGGTCGTAGGTATATAAACTGTGTCAATTGAATATAATATACTTGTTTTACTACCTCCGGGCGACCTTGGGATTGTTCACCCTGTATAACAAAAATCCATGTCCCCATGGCTGATTTTATGAGTCTGCTTTGGGGCACGGAGGTGTGGGATGAGATTTAGGACTTTTAGGATTGGGTTCAGTATGACTACTTAAATGTAGGTATATTTTTAAATGAAAATGCAAAACTAATTTGCTACAGCTTTTCGCGTCGTGTGCGAGGGTAAACTTTAACAAATATTAGCAGTTTAAATCATTATTTACACATCAATCAAAAGATGGCTAAAATAAATATTTTATGGCTATGAGTTCGCTTCCATTTATTCTTTCGAACTTCGCTTTTTCATTTGCAATGTATTTATACACTATTTAGTTAATACGTAAGCATTTATTAGTAAATTTAAGGTTAATGTGGAAGTTAAAACCTGGATAATGGTTGATGATGCCAACGAACTCCAGTATACAAATGTTATACCTGAACTGTTTAAGACGAAAACGTCTGTCAAAAAAGGGGTCGTAAAATCCCAAATAATATAGGAACTCGTAAAATGTATTGTGGCTAATAATGTGTGTGTGGCTTTGTTTAAAATATTAAAAAGTTTATGACCAAAGAGAAAAATACTTTTTATGCTATTTTGTAAGGCAAAGAGAAAAATACTTTTGTCTTGAACAGTGTTCGGGTTAAGCTTACCTAATGGTATCCGTGATTTATAGGTAATAATTAACACATAAGAAATAAACTTAATAAATATAAATATATTTTTAAGGTCTGATCAGTGGTTTAAATATGGCTATTTCAGCAATAGTGATAGCATTCATTTTAATATTCACTTAAACAAAATTTTGACCTATTTTTATGAAAATTATTTCACTACATAGGTAGCTAATAAGCAAATATTTATATTAAATAATTGATAAAATGGTGCAGGGGCTGCATTAGAAACTATCCCGCGATGTCAATGAGATTGTCGTTACGTATTCTATGCGGGTGCGCCATCAAATTGTTTACTATACGGGCCGCATTATTAGCAGCCAAGCTACGGAACAGGGAGTTAAATAGACGGCTATTTAGTTTTAAAAACTTGTACATTTAGATTCACATTGGTATTGTAAATTTTAAATTCAGATATATTATGTAGAATCAGAAAAGAAACATTATCCACGTATGAGAAATTGATCAAAGAAGACAAAAATATGTTAGGCTCTGACCTCTATTTTGTTTAAAATAATTTAAACCATCAGTTCATTATTAACATAGGTTCATAGTAGGGTTCAGTGCTGTCCACTTGAACCAAACAATAAGCGGGTAGCAAAATGGAGAGATACCTACAATAGAAAAAAAACCCAACCGAAGACGGCGACGGCAACATAAGCACCAATATAATCTTCTACCGAATCTTCAATTCTCAGAATAAGGGAAAACCTGCGATACACGTATATTCGTCCGATACATAATACTCTCCACAGTTTTTCTGTGTTAGTAAACATTGTCACGTAGCGAGATAGGGCCGTGGTTTGCCGAATGATACGCAAATTCGATGACGCCAGTTCAAGGTCACAGCTGCCGACGTAGCTGTATAGACATAGAACTGGACAACAATGACACAGATAGGAATAGCGTTTTTCATAATTATGTATTAATGTAATATTTTCAATACGCGTTACAATGTAAGCACAGCTTTGAGCATATGATATGATATTTTTGTGTGTATGATACATATTTAACCGACGTAAATATACTTAGGTATCATTTATCATCAATCACATCATCACGTTTGACACGATTCTCCGTGTAATGAAGATGATCTACGTCGATATAGGATATAGGTGCCATGCAGCAGGCACTGGGACCTCATAGCAATAGTATTATGTTTTTGTTTGTACTTAGTGGATGGCCAAATCGATAGTGGTCGCAGGGACTTCATTTTACCGACATTAACCCTAGATGCAACTTCTTCATAACAAAATCCGCAACAGTATATTTTATATTCGGATACCTTCACCATAACCATACAAAGAATAGTGATTTAGAAGATATAATGCAACTACAGAAACTCTGCGTTAAAAGGTATTAATAAAGATAAAATTACTTTAAAGTAATTAAAAAGGAATTATATAACACCATTTTACCCAATCATAGGAGGAGGCGGGGTATGTTAGTCGCGCGCGCGATATCTTTTGTCTCTTCCTTACATATACAGGGTGTTGCAAAAAGCTAAGCCGAAAGGGAGTGAGGGTGACTGAGGGGGTCGTTTTGTTAGACTTGACATTTAACTGGAAATTCGCGAACAAAAGTTGAGCAGGATGACCGCCCGAGTCACCCCCTTTGGGATTAGAATACCAATTTTGCTACACCTGTATAATAGTCTATGGTATTAGGCTACAGAAGATTAATAAGCCATATCACTGTTCCCTGGAAATATTGTTTAAAAGTAAATATCAGAAACATTGACTTGTGAATCTTATGAACAAATAACTGTATTAATAAAAAGAAGTGTTTATACTTACCCAAAATAACATAATTATAAAACATCCTTGCATTTTTTATCACTTATGGTTTTAAGTGATTCAAATTTTCACAGAAAAAATATGCATTAAAATCCAATAATTAAAGTACTTGGATTAAATGTAATCAAATTACGTTTTTTATGAAGGAATATTTTTTATGCTAGAAAAAAAGCATATCCTTTTGCTGCATAGATATACATTTTGTTTCAATTACTTTTCTGATCACAAAAATATAATGAATAAACTGCAATGTTTTTTAAGAATTATTAAAGTATTAGTAATAAATCTGCTTCTCTGAAATATTTGATGAAATCTCCACTTTTAACACAAATAAATGAAACTGTTGAATCGCCATCTAGCTGTCGCTGTGGGAATTAACTTATCATCTAGGTACTTACCAGTTCTGCTATAACTTTTCTGTTCAGTAGGTGAACATCGTTGGATGGTTTAGTATATGTGTGAGAGTTGACCGGTTTTGTGCTCTGTAACAATAGGAATAACTGCATTTAAGCTTGGCTATATTATTTGACAGGAATGATATTTTAACAGGTTGAATCCTGCTAAATAAGACAAAATTAAAAGTCTATCTTGTATCGTTGAAGTTAACACTGTATTCTAAATGGTAAAACTCTACCTCCCTTACCCTCTTTTTCATGGAACAATGTTCCTTGATAGAGAGGGACTAAACAGTTCAATAGCTAAAACGTCCTACAACTTTTCTATGAATAAGGGGTTAGTTTATAAGTATTTATGACTACAGTTTTAACTACAAATATGTGCAGTACCTGTACAAAAACGATAAAGTTTTCTCGCATATTAAGTGGCGCCTCTAGCGGAGGCAATTCCGAAACTTTTGAGAGATTTATAAATGCAGATGACATAGAAAAATAATAGTAACTTTTTCGTTTTTTGCTGTAAACTATAAACTCGCATCTACAGTATGCTGCATTTTGTGTAAAAAAAAACATGATAGTTCTCGTTAGAGTCGCCACTTTGTATGCGAGAGAATGATAACTATCCAGTCAATGCAAATATTATAAACAACCAGTACTAGGCCTACTGCACTATTTGTACAGTTTACGTAAAGTAAGGGTCGGCGTGGACCATGTGTATTTTTGGAGAGAACATAGAGGTACCAGTATATTTGGGTGGGGCAAAGCCGGAAAAATGGCTGTACTAAACAACAACACACTGATGTCGATTTTGAAGGCAGGAATTCTAATTTAAGTACTGTCAAAACCATAAATTCTAATGAAATCGCTTTTTCTAATGGCAAAGTTCATAATTTGACATTGCTAAAATTAAATTTTGTGTCTTCAGAATCGACATCAGTATTTGAAGTTAATAATAAATAACATAACCAACCTCTTTACACTTAGTCGTTGTCTGTAGCACCTTGTTGATGTCGTTTAGGGAATGTATGGACACGTCGAGAGTGGGAGACTCGGCCTTCGTGTCTTTGTTGTTCTTTTTAGTCGGCTCCGGTTGCTGCGGAGAAAGAGATTATTACTATTAGATGTGATTATGCCCAGCGAGCTATGGAAAGAGTTATGCTTGGAGTCTCTCTGAAAGATCGCATCCGGAACGAAGTAATCCGACAGAGATCTAAAGTCACGGGTATAGCTCACCGAGTTAGTAAACTTAAAAATCTATAACATCTGTCGAAGAACAGATGACCGATGGGTAAACGTGTTCTGGAGTGGAGGCTACGATGCGATGACGACTTGCGAAAGGTGGCTGGATATGATTGGATGCGGTAAGCTAAAGATCGCATCCAGTGGCGTGCTTTTGGAGAGGCCTACGTCTAGCATTGGGCTGCTGATGATGAGATGTGATTATGGTATAAAACAGGGGTACTGGTACAGTCAGCTTCTTTAGTAGTACCTATAGGTACCTACATATTTGTACATTTTCAAAGTAACAAACTGTCAATTCATTCAAACACTGACCGGTTGTCAAGGCACAAAAGAGTTACTTTTGATGCTGATCGTACAGATGTTGTTTTGTATATCTGATACAGCTTTCATTTTAAATTCAGCGAGCACTGATGAAATCTCACCCCGAACGCTTACCATGACTTGACAGTCACCACATTCAACTATTTATTTATGTTTCTTACGCGCGCATTATCCTAACTAATATTATAAATGCGAAAGTAATTGTGTGTGTCTGTCTGTTTGTTAGGTACTTTTTCACGCCAAAATTACTTTTGAATGAAATCCTAACTTAATATTATAAATGCGAAAGTAACTGTGTCTGTCTGTCTGTTACTCTTTCACGCCAAAACTACTAGACGGTTTTGAATGAAATTTCGTATACATATGGTCTAGACCCTGAGAAAGAACATAGGCTACTTTTTATCCCGGAATCCCCACGGGAAAACTTTTTAATGCAAAGCGAAGTTCGCGGGCACAGCTAGTAAATAAATAAAATGAAAATGACTACGGCCGGCCAGTACATAGCACATTTTTACACACACAACACTGTTGTACAATCATAAATTATGTACATACTTGTCTAAAAAAGCCCGTTTGTCCATTTTGTTTTATCACTTCACCCACTATGTTTACAGATATAAATTGAAGCTCATTTTTCGTAAATTCTGGCGCTTTTACGTATTTCATTTTGATTACGATTTTTATATCTACACTTGAAATTTTTACTGATATAACCAAAAGGGGTAAGCTAAATAGAATAAGAAAGCAGGATGACTGCTATGTTAGAATGCGGTATTGCAAATGAGGTAACAATGTTAAGATACTCGAGGAACTCATGACTTCATTCTTTGTTTGTTTATAAATATTATTATTGTGAAAAATGTAGTAACGTTCCTATGCTATATTATAGGAATGTTGACGTATATCATCATGAACAATTTTATACACAGACTTACGTATACCATCAATGGGTTAGTCAACCAGTTACAATGACAACGTCCATAATATCTATTTCCTGGTTCGATTTGCGAGGGACCTAACGCGTTTGGAAAACCAACAAACATTCATTTATTAGATTGTATTATCATACACAACAGCTACAATGTAGCTTATACGATGACCAGGGCAACGCATCCAGTGGCGTGCTTTAGGGAAGGCCTACGTCCAGCAGTGGGCTCCTGTAGACTGAAGAAGAAATATAAGCTACTTACGCCATGGTGGGTCAAGTCATCCTCCCAGTTGTTGATCTGGTCGGCCAGCGCGGCGAGGCGGCCAAACCTCCTCTTGCCATCATTCAACGAATTCGTTCATTCAATTCATTCATATTTATTAATTAATTCCTTCTAAATGACTAGGCTAACGCGCAGGACTCCATCCGGCTAGATGACGGTGACGCCTTGCGAAAGATAATGATTGTATGCGGAAAGCTATAGATCTATAGATCGCATCTAGTGGCCTGCTACAGACTGAAGAAGTATAAGCTATACTCACGCCGTGGTGGGTCAAGTCGTCCTCCCAGTGCGAAAGGTAAGATTGGATGCGGAAAGCTATAGATCGCATCCAGGGCTGCAATGAACTTAAGAAGTATAAGCTACTCACGCCATGGTGGGTCAAGTCATCCTCCCAGTTGTTGATCTGGTCGGCCAGCGCGGCGAGGCGGCCGAAACTCCTCTTTCCATCATTCAATGAATTCGTTCATTCAATACATTCATTCATTCATTACCTAGTATTGTAAATGCTACTCACGCCGTGGTGGGTCAAGTCGTCCTCCCAGTGCGAAAGGTAAGATTGGATGCGGAAAGCTATAGACCGCATCCAGTGGGCTGCTATAAACTTAAGAAGTATTATAAGCTACTCACCCCATGGTGGGTCAGGTCGTCCTCCCAGTTGTTGATCTGGTCGGCCAGCGCGGCGAGGCGGCCGAACTTCCTCTTGCCCTCGGCGGGGGGGCGCGGCCGCGGCGTCTGCTTCTCGAACTCCGTGGCGGGCGGCGTGGCCGAGCTGAACTCCTGCTCCGTACGGTGGATGGGCGACGAGAGGTCAGCTTTGTCTGGAGATTAAATGAAAATATATGTAGTGTTTGGTTTTTCGAGGGTTTGCAAAAGCTGTTTTTGATGACCACACGAGTCACCCCCTTGTAAAAACGGTTTTAAACATAAGGTTTTTTTTTCCATTGAAGGCTCTTTTTACTTGTTAAGTTTCTGTTTACCTTGCATTTTATAAATTAACACAGTGTTTGTTCTGAAACTTTCAAATTACATTGAATGTTATTGAGACGTAAATACACAATTAACTAAAATTCGGACTGAAACACCATTAAAAAATATACTTATAGAATGGCTCATCTCATGATTCATACTTTATTGATAAACTATTAGATAAGCTTGCAATATTTATAACAATACAGGACTCTGGCTGGTAAGTGAAATTCGGCCTGTGGAGTGGTGAGAAAGCCTGCATCTAGATTTAGCACATCTAGACGTGTGAAATGGTCCAAGGTTTAGCTTCAATTTCTCCATAGTCGGTTAGATCGTAACGGATCGGGTGGCAGTTTTGACCTAGCACAAATGCCTCCCTCAAGGGTCATCCCCTTCCCACAGATAATAGAATAGAATAGAGTGGCTGAACACAAAAAATGTACAGCAAAATATTTATGATAACATCCTGTATTTTACTGCGTGACTAAAACTTATTATCGAGTAAGGATGCAGCTGATAAAATGTATTAGGTAAGTAAAAAGAGTGAGGAATTGTAATTGACAATCGGATGGTGCGGTTCTTAATAACAATGAATATTATGTTAAGTGTCTCAGGTTCGATTCAGGCCTAGGCAGATATTGGTTTTCGGATGTGTCCGAAAAATTACAATTGACATATGTCTGCCTAACTCATATTTACATACGAACTGGTATAACATGGCAGTAATATGTACCGACAGTGCAGTGACGTAATTAGAGTAAATTTAAGTGAATTACATTGTGAATTTCCATAGTTATTATTTCTGAAGGTTGCTCAATAAATGCAGGTGTTGTAACAAAATGTGAATTTATAAAAAATACATAAATTTATTAAATAGGCACTTGGGGAATGCAGTAACATTAATCAGAATAGAATAGTTATGTACATGTATAAGTGAGCTATTTCATTATATCATGGTGGTATTTATTGATAAATAAATAATGTGCAATGGAATTACTTTCTGTACAGAACCTATTGTTAGTTATGAATGAGGTCATGGATTGATCAGGGTGTCCACTCAGAATGCTCCAAAAAATTCCCTGACTTTTCCCTGACTTTCCCTGACCGTTTCAAAAAATTTCCCTGACCGAAGATGAAAAAATTAACCTAATTTAAGTAATTTGAACACGAAAGCTTGATTTCAAAGTTTTGTGTTCATTTGTTTGACACTTATTCAAACTTGACTGCGTAAAATATTTATACAGGGTCCCCAAAAATTGTATATTAAGAGGGAAGTACTTATAGCACTTGCTCGTCCATACAAAAAGAGAAAACGTTGGTCTACTTCTAAATATTATCCAATCTCCATGATTTTTTAGGATAATGGCGACACAATAAATAATTTATAGTTTTTCCATTTCTCTAAATTTGCTATAGATTCAAACTTATAGAAACCTCAAGTAACGCAATTTTTGTGATCAAAACTGTGCCAAAATGACGCCATTGCTGAATAAAAACAATGTTTTTTTTTATGATATCCTAGAATATATTATGCTGAAGCGATTTACATCACAATCAAAAAGATTTGTTGATATTTACTTGGTGAATAACGATTTCTCCCGAAAATTTATCAAGAAAAGTACCTATGTCATTCACGAGCTGCATTTATCTCTATAGCACAGCACCCGAGCCCCGGGGCATGAGTGCACAAACGATAGCAAATGTTTTCCTAAATACCTATTTCTCGAGGTTCCCTCTTAAGCCATATGAGGTCATTCTAAACAACTTTCTAAAAAAAAAACCTAAAAAAACGCATCCGCCTTTATTATTTTAAGTAAAAATTTGACTGATTACCATCGCAGTAGATATTGAAACCGAAATTGAAACAGAACAATTTTTTTGTTGTATGGCACTCTCCTGCCTGACAAAGTTGTTAGTTGTGTAAGTAGCTATTTTTTTTTAATTTGATTAAACATGCAGTACAAAATAGAATAAAATTCGTTTTGCTCTGCTAAATTAGTAGAAAATTAGTTAAAGATTAATAGATGCTGCGCGGAGGCGGCGTATGCGGTCTCGCTGAGGTATAAAATAATTAGCGAATTGAGAACCTCCTCCTTTTTTCAAAGTCAGTTAATGAGCGCGGCTGCAGCGCGTCTGCACCAACAAAATCATGTTATTTTTTATAACTAACTTCTAAAAGTCTTTAAATTAAATTTGTTTTTTATGTTGAGTTGAGTCACCCTCTTTTGCATCAAACTATATACGGGACATAATTTTACCAGCTGAGTCTGGGGTCTAGCTAATCTTTTAGAATTCCTAAAAAAAATTTCTATCTGTTCTATTCTATTCTATCCCATTCTCTGTGGGGGTGTAAGTACCTGCACCTGGCTCTCTAGAGTGGAACCTTTGTGCATATCCCCAAGGTCTAAACTGCCTTCCTAATCTTGAACCATTTCCCACCACGCTGCTCCACTGCGGGTTGGTGGGTTCACATATCTAGATGTGCTAAATCTAGATATGCAGGTTTCCTTACGATGTTCTCCTTCACCGTAAGAGCAGTGGTATACATTGTACTAAAGATAAAAGAACTCATTGGTACATGTCAGCGCCGGGATTCGAACCCGCATCTCTTGCTTGAGAAGCGGGCGCTTACCCGACTGAGCTACCACTGCTCCGACTGAGCTACCACCGCTCCTTCTATCTGTTATATTTGATTAAATCACGATATAAACTTACCCCCTTATTCATAAAAAAAGTTACTAGACGCTTTAGCTATTGAACTGTTCTGTCACTCTCTGACAGAGAACAATTTGTTGTAACGTTTTTATGAATAAGAGAAAGTGTATTAAAAAAAACTTAATTAGTAAGGATCAGTCAAAAATATTCCAAATCTAAACGAGATTTTATTTTATGACTTCTTTATTTCACGTAAAAAAAGAAGGATTACTAGTAAAGAAAAGTACTAAAACTAGGCTAGAAAAGGGTCATTTTTCCCTGACTTTCCAGGTGGCCCATCAATTTCACTGACTTTCCATGACCACCTAGAGCTTCCCTGACTTTTCCCTGACTTTCCCTGACTTTCCAGATAGTGGACACCCTGTTGATATTGCTAGCTGTATTATGTATTTCTACTATTATTATCTCTACTATAGGACTACAGCATTAGTTGTTGTATATAATAATCGGGTATATTTATGCTTGTCCAATTTCAGAACACTTTAACATGCTTCAAATAGTTCTAAGCTTTAAGATGGGCCACATAGAACTAAATTCTGGGTTGGCCAGTAAAATACAATTGGCCATTTTAATCCAAAAGGATCATATTTAATTATGCATATCAATAACTGCTGGTAAAATATGGTCAGATGGTCACCTATATCTCTATAGGCTCCAAGCTAGGGTAGACACAAACTCAAAATTGGACAAGCTCTTATTAAAAAGGGCCTCTTGGATATTGTATTACTATTTCTGCTCAAAACAAAAGGCATACAGAGGTTGTATAAAAAGAAATATGCACTCACCAGAATAGAGGATGCCGAGTCGGTCCAGTCTTGACTTGATGTTGTGTCGGAGGCCGGCACGCTCGCTCCGGTGCTCTGACATGTCACTGTCCTCGCGTTCTAGCAACTTCTTTGGAGCTTCTTCTGGAATTATTAAATACTTTTGTTAGAGAGAGAAAAAGAGAGGGAGTTGTTTGACATAGGCACATATAACTAAATTAATTTAACTATTAAGGGTAGGTTGAGTTCACTACCTACTAAGTGTTCCAGGATGGAAGATGTTTTTCTTTTTACAGTAAAAATATCAATTTTTACAGTTAATACTCTCACAAGAAAATAACTTTATATAAGATTAAAGCACTTATAAGTTACTGTATGTATCAACACTGACTTTATTTCATCAAAGAAACAAAACTAAACACAAAACACCATTAGCTAATTACTATTACAAAGAATCAGTAGCTTAGTTGAGCATGACTAATTTATTTCAGATGCCACAGGACAACAAAAGCTTCTATCATTTAGGGAAAATTAATTAGACCAAACCTGAGAGCAATGTTGGCAAACAATGCATTTATCATTTAGTTTTACAATTCAGTTTAAGGTAAACCTATTCAAAACAATGCCATATTAGTATTGTACCTATAAAAACTATTATTATATAAGAAATCTATAGTCAGTTTTTGGATAATTTAAATATTCTACTGTCCGCCAACCCGCACTAGGTCAGAATGGTGAACTAGGCCTAAAAAACCCTTCCTTGATTGGAAGGACATCCGTGCCCCAGCAGTGAGGATGTGATGGGTTGTCATGATGATGAAACATTTACTGCTATACTTTTCAATTTACTTTTTTATATTTTTTTTATAAAGATACATACCATGAATTTCTTCCACAATGACATGGCTAGTGCTGCCGGGGTGGGAGTCGTAGACTACACTCATGGGAGCGTCCCTCTCCTCCACTTGGACTTCAATCTGGATGTCGTCACGGTGCATAATGTTGATCTCGACGGACACATCAGAGTTGCGTCGACCAGAGCTGGCTCGCTTTGGAGTCTTATACTCCTTTTTAGTCACAATAAACTCGTTGCGTTTCTGAGGCGATGCCAGGTCGGGCTTCGCCTTTGTCACTGTTAGTTCATTGCGTTTCTGAACTGAGGATGTTTGGTCTGGTTTCTGAATGCTTCTTCGACTGGGAGAACGAACCGGAGAGTCAGATTTGATTGCTGATTTCCTGGGTGAGGATATAGAATCCCTGCTCGGTTTGGACGGGGACTTCACCGGCGACTCAGTTTTCAAATTAGCTATGTTTTCAGTCAGTGGTTTCCTTTTAGGGACTTTTTGCCCGGAACTTGCAAGTTTCTGGTCGATTTTCTCCTGCCTAGCCCTCGCTCTTTCTAACATGCGCTGAAATATATTTTGTTTAGGGTTAAATACTGACCTTTAAATAGAATAGCCGTTATTGCATCGTTTCAAGCGATAACTTACCTGAGTGAAAGGATCCATGTCTCACAAGATCACAAAGTAGATAGATATCAATATACCACTTAGAACATATTTTTCATAATATATCGGTTGGGTTTATTTCACTTTCAGTTAAATTCACGCAATGTTTAGTAAATTTATTTCATATAAAATGTACGCTACACTTTGACATTTACAACAAACCAAACTGATTTTTTTGAATTTATTAGTTTTGGATCTATCGGATAGACAGCGCTTGTGTCGCATAACAAACCTAAATGCGTTCAGAAACGTATGAAGATACCCGTATAAATGCAAAGCGTGGTCGTTATTATTCTGAAGGATAAAATATAATACAGGCAAAAAAGGGTATCCGAAATGTCGATACTGGGTGACTTGAAGTAGGCCTATCACGGGCTAAGGTGGCAATACATTCGCTAGCGTTGTACGATCGATGCTACACAAACATATGGAAAAGCGCTAACGTAACGTAGTAGGTAGTAGTAGTTATTTTGGAATCACGAGTCACGTATCGACATTTGTGCCTATCGAACACTTTTATACTTTATGGATTCGAAAGTCTTCAGTTTTCCTTGACAGCTGCCAGTTGAGTTTTTGTAAGATAAGCCGTTAGATGGCGTGCCTGACAAGCGACCACGGTTAAAAATAGATTATTAGAGGATGATTATTAGATATTAGTCATTGTTTTTTACAATATAGTGATATAGATTAGATTTTTTTTGTACCTTTTTAAGTACTTAACAATCAGACAAAATAATCAAAAGTTAGTCTTATATTTTCTAATAAAATGTTCCTTTTTGACTTTCAACTCTTTTTTTTGCCAGTCTTGTGCCCTCCTTCATTATGACGAGAAGTAGGGTGTCAT
Organism: Plutella xylostella; assembly: GCF_932276165.1. Classification (NCBI taxonomy): domain Eukaryota; kingdom Metazoa; phylum Arthropoda; class Insecta; order Lepidoptera; family Plutellidae; genus Plutella; species Plutella xylostella. Next base: position 4,273,578 of record NC_064000.1, on the reverse strand, counting down.
GAATGCCTCAGCTTCAGCATATCCCCGCGTCGTCGTGTCGTCGTCGCCTTGTCTATGGTAGGTAGATTTTCCTAGGATTTCCGGATATTATGCATAATATAACAGCTAGTTATTGCATATGGTTGAACTCATATCCATTGGGTTTTTGTATTGGCTGAAAGGACTGGAATCCATGACGGCTAAAAAAATATATGCAGTGCTGTTGAGTATTATGAAGCTTTACTAGCGCCATCTATAATCGGTGTTTGTCTATGGTTGTTGTCTATGGTGACAAATCTCCCATTGTTCCGGATTTACTCGGCTAGTCGGCTTTCCCATTAGGGATGAAAGGTAGGTTACCTGTACTGTAGGTAATGAGAATATTTATTATTATTTAATTCTTTATTGTCCAAACATAAATTAGTGTAACTACAAAGGGCTGTGGCTGCCCGGTCCACCCGCTGGCGTTGTTGATGCCGCCTAGTACCTTAACCTGTAATTTTTTGGGGAGCTGCATACTAGGATCTGTACACGTTTGTGTCACACATTAATTTGTAAAAGCTAACGGTCACTTTCAAGATCTGAAACAAATACGAACAAAATACAAACACGCACAATATTCCTCTCACGAACTGCCTTTACTGAATGCCTGAATTTTGTGGCTGCTTTCTTGGTCCCCCTTCTTTCGCAATATAATTCACCTTACCTGGATATAAGTTGTAACGTTAACTTCATTGAACGGGCCGGCTTTATAAACTAGTTTCCTGTTGACCGTCGAGGACATGATGTAGACTAGGCGACGGACTCTAGGGCTCTTGTCCACCCAGGCAGAGTCGTACACCGCCGCGCTTACACACTGGCTCTGGAGAAGAATAAAATTTGTTTATTATTATTCAATCCGTAACTACTTAAACTCAAAAATGTTGCATCAAAACTGAAACAAAACATGAGTGTTCCCGATGAGTGCAGAGATAGCGTGGTTCATAATGATTTCAGAGACAGGTAAGGTGCACTACCCCATTTTTGGAACAATTACGGTGGGTTAAAATAAATATAAATTTTAAATATGTCACTTGGTAGTTGCGATCGTTTCAATTTGTTTCATACCTGATGCATAACTTTATGTCCATGCCAATAGTAGTAAAACGCTTCCAACATCAGTGATATTATAAGCACTTGCGACGCAATCTTGGAAGATTGTTGAAGCTATAAAAAGATAGGTAATTGTTAAAAAAATAAAAACATAAGAGAAGAAAAAGGAAATGTTAACTGTATAATTAATTTAGCCAGAGTTTAATTATTGATTATCAAATTAGTAGTATTACTACTACTATTATACTGCTTATCGGAACTTGGAAGCTACACAATAAAAAATCACTGTAAATCCGCTATAAAACCTACTTAGCCATATATATCACAGCTCTCGAAAAAGCTTGCATATGCACAAAAATAAAACTTACGTTTGCCAAACTAAAAATTATGAGGCTCATATTTATAGAGGCTATCAGCAAGTAAATAAACAAAGTTGACGACATTATTTTATTTAAATTGTTTTGAATACTGAAAAGAAAATGAAACATTATCATAATCAGGGTATCCCTTTCAGATGTGCGGAAATAATCTTAAGGTCAAAAAATATCTGAAGTTGAAATCTTTCCTAAAATCTGCGCTTTACATAATCATGTCCATCATTCTGAAAGCAAATTTTTCGTTTGAAATTGTTAAAATTAAATTTTGTGCCTTCAGAATTCATATGAATTATCAGCACAACCTACTAAAGTATATGGACGTATCGTTTGTAACAACTAATCAGATTGTGATACTGCTCATCTTCACTATCCGTGTCCAGCGCTCGTCGAAACATCTCGCTTAACACTTCTATCTGTCCAGCCATGGCTATCATTGTCGATACACACAAGATATTGAAGGCGGTCGCATATAACACGGCGCAAAAAGCATAAAGAAACTGCAGTAATATGTACGGATAAACATTCCACCTCCCAGTCAAAGGATCTTTAGGCCAGAGAAAAAAAAACCATATGTAGGTTGGATCTATTTCATGTAATGTTTCCATTTGAATGACGACCATCAATACGTTTTCTCCGTAATTGAATAGAAATGTCAGGTAGCATGCAATGAACCAGGCCCAAGCGACATTGTTACTGTACTTAATATATCTGTCAACAATCGGCTTCAGATGAACATCTTTTTGTTGCTGGATCTCCATTTCTGATAGCCAGTTAAAAGTCTCCATCCATTTAGATAAATTAGAAAAGTAAAGGACCATCTTGAAAAATCCCAAGTGGAAAAATCCCGTTTGAAACATGTTTAAGGAAAAATGGACAATCCGTTTTGACATTAGGACGTGCATAATCTGGCTCATGAATGAGATAAATAAACAAAATGGCATAATGTAATGAACTTTCTTCAGATGCCAGAGTCCAATGAGCTTTAAAAATACCACGGTGAATCCCATAGAAGGGTACTTGGGATCTGTAAAATAAGCTGCAACGGCTGCAGATAATTTCATTATTTTATTTTTGTCTTAATACTTATTGAGGTTTATAGCAAGCGACCCGATTCCGACTAACCGCTATAGAACATAATAGGAGACACCATAATTATAGGTTAACTTAAAAAGGTAATTATTAAGAAAAAATATATAAATTAAAAGTCGATAGGTATATTATTTTATTCACCCGTCAATAGAGGTGTTGACCTTAAAAAACTAGGGCATACTTACAAATACTATGCAAAAACAAGTTAATTTAAAGTTTCCTGGAAAAAAAAATGAGAATATTTGTTCGGAATCTATCGTGCGCTTCAAAGCCAAAGTCAAATATTTTTATTCATTGTAAAAATAGAAATTAACTAACTGGTAACTTTCGAGCAACTATTTCGTGTAACATTATGCTATGGGGAGAACATATTTTTTTAGCGAATCCCGAAAAGCCTTAGCAGAATAGTTGTGCAGGTTTTTTAGGATCGCGTTACTTTAGTAAACAAGGTAGGTGTAGACTCGTGGTCGGAGGTTGAGGTTAGGTGAGCAGGTAAGATGGAGCAGAGAAATACAGTGTGCTTCTTGTATGGCGTATAATTGGAAAGTGAATTACCGCTAGTTAATTACCCACTAACTATAAGATACATTTTCATAAAACTAATTATAACGCCCTCTATTGGAGGACCTGTGAACTTAACTAATCGGTAATCGATCCAAGATCATGCATTCTTGTAACATATTCATGATCATAGTCATCTATGATTGCAGCCAATACGGAGACAATCCCATAGATGGCGCTGTCAACATGTTCACGAGTTGACAGTAGGTAGTTATCTATATTTTTTTCTCAAATTTCCAGAAATCATCCACTTTATAGGGAGATTTTCCACCATAGACAAAAACCGATTAAAGATGGCGCTAGTAAAACTTCATAAATAAATAAATAAAAAGAAATTTTATTGCACAAAAAACAGTTTAGGTACATACATATTCCGTTAGGTACACTAAATATTACACTATAATTTGCACATGTCTTATTTAAGTTATAATCTTAGTTAATAAAGTGGTCCCCAAACTAGGCTTTGCCCGTATCTTGGGGTACCGTAATGTAATCAAAAACAGTTTAAAATAAGAAATTTCAAATAGAAATGAACAGTTTAAACTAAAAAAAATTAACAAAAATTAAAAATAAATTATGTCTCTTTTGCTCAAACAACAACATAACAATATCTTAATCTAAAATACTTTCTGTGGTGAAGTAATCTAACTGTAGAAGACAATCTTTTAATTTCATGTTAGCCTCACGAACAGACATATCTTTCATATTGCAGTAGTGTAACATACCATTATATATATGTGATCTTATATAAGCTCCAAACCTTTGACCAAAGGAAGTGTTAACGTAAAGAGATGGCATTTTGAACACACGTTTTTTGCATAATTGATCGTAGAGATCAGAAGTTAGTACTTTTTTGTGGGTGGAGAGACAGAGCCTGAGAATGAATAGTTGACGGATGGTTAGGACTTTAGCTTCTTTGTAAAGAGTTTGGGTAGGGAATCTGAAATTTTTCTTGTGCATAACTTTTAAAACACATCTTTGAGCTCTTTCTGGAATAATTAGGGTAGTTTTTGCTGCACTGGCCCAAACTGGAATACAGTACGAGGCAATGGATTGGCATATGGCAAGGTAGACCCTTGTAAGAAGAAATGGTTTGGCTGAATTACGGAGTTTTTTTAGTATAGCTGCAGTTTTTCTTATTCGATTTGCCAGACTGTGCGTATGCTCTTTGAAATTAAGATTTTGATCTAATATCACGCCGAGGTACTTAATAGAATTAGTTCTATCAATAGACTGACAGTTACAATCTAGGATTTGTGTGAGTTTGCACGTATGAATTTTTATATGATTAGGAATATTAGGTTGGGATGCGGCAGTTTTATGGAAGCATAAGTATTTGGTTTTTTTGTGGTTTATAGTTAGTAAGTTGTTTGCTAGCCAATCGTTAATAGCCACCATTCCCATTTCGGTACTGTTATATGTATCTTCCCAATTTCGGCCCTTGAAAATGATAGCTGTATCGTCGGCATAACATATTATCTCTGCATTAATCATATTATTATTGAGGTCATGGATGTCATTCATATACAAGAGAAAGAGAGTGGGGCCAAGTATACTTCCCTGAGGGACGCCGTAATTGACAGAAAAGGACTGCATATTTTTTTAGATAATTAATAATTAGTAGGCGTAAAAAGTGATTCTTGAAAATTTATGTAGAAAAAATTCCAGTTAAGTACCAATGAATGGTAAAGTTATAAGTTAGTATAATCTTATAGTAATCTAGAATATAAATGTTATTAAAATATGATATGAATAGTTAGCCGTTCCTAAAAAGTCACGTGACAGAAGAATAAAAGTTGTTCAGAATGACGAGCTGAGTCACCTCCATTGAAGTATAATGTTAACACGCGTTACTGCAATATTTAACGGTGCATCAGAATATTACTAACACTAAATATATTTTCCAGGATGGAAACAATACTGTATCTACGCAGTCAGCGCACTCTTGCAGATGCGGGTAGAGGTACGGGAGAATGAAAACAAGTTAATTTAGCTTAGATTATGATTTATTTTGTAATAGTTATTTAAACAAATTGAAGATGCCTATAATCACTTACTAAATTTTACATAAGTACATAACATACAGACTAGATACCATATAGATAGGTACTACATTAAGTACATGTACAATTGTACAACTAGCACACTGGGCACAGAAAATAACTAGGTACTTACTGTTAAATTTGAAATGCCGGAAAATAGAAATAACTTCAGTATAAAACTAGAATGTCATGCAACCGTTTTTCTTCCTTTTCCCATCTTAATTGAATCGTTGATTTAAAAAAAAGAGCAATAATGTTTTTTTTACATTTCTCTTTATTCTTGATTTGTGCCCCTATATTGCGCTGTAAACTTAAGATCTCGGCACGGATGTTTCACACATTAGTTTGTAAAAACTGACGGTCACTTTCAAGATCTGCAACAAATACGAATAAGTACTTACATAATTAAATAAAATACAGAGTTTAGTTTTCGTAACACAATCAACATTCCTCTGACATTTTCTGTTTTATCATCTGCTTGTTTCTAACTTGCCAAAAAATTAACGAATGAGAGCTTTTGTGTGGTTTATTACAATGAAATAGTCGTGGTCAATGAAACGATCCAAAACTTCATTTATAGTACTTATGCTAGAGTGTCATGCTATCGTTAACGTTAACGTAAACACCCACAACATTCGATACACGTGCTGCTGTTGACAATATTGTGACTGAAGTTTGGTCATCTTTCCTGAAACGTACTGTATAAGGTATAAGTGTAAGGGGTAAGAATAAAAGTCAGCTCACCTGGATATAAGTAATAACGTTAACTTCATTGAAAGGGCCGGCATTAAAAATAAGTTGCTTATCCACAGTTGAGGACATGATGTAGACCAGGCGACGGATTCTAGGGCTCTTGTCCACCCAGGCAGAGTCGTATACAGCAGAGCTTATGTTCTCGCTCTGAAGAAGAATGCTCATTAATTTGAATAACTTCGGTACTCAGATTAAAGATAATTTACCTATTAATTCAGAAAAAAAATACATTTTTCCGGCGACCAGCACACATACCAAAAACACACAATAAAGGGAAGAAAAACGTTTATACTAAATACAAAAGTACACTTAGTGAACACATACACCAAATACAAAAAGAAAACGAAAATAAAATAATAGAAACAAAAATACATTTAAACAAAATACAATATACAGTAAAACGGAAATGGATCCTAACTAATCGTTACAGTTCGTATTTGATCGATCTACTTATAATATATTATGTATTTAAGGACAAATCCGTTAAAAGCCATACAGTATCAAAATAAATAAAAAAATAAACAAAAGAACTTATTATTAACAAGATGACCATAGTTTTTTACCACCTGGATACAGAACTTGGTGTCCATGCCAATAGTAAGACAAAACTTCAACCATTAGTGATATTATTAGCACTTGCGACGCAATCTTCGATTATTGTTGAAGCTTAAACAATAAAATTATATTTATAAACTTATTAATAACTATCAGAATGGTTATCACGGGGCACAATTAAGACGTGACAAAAGTTTTGCATCGCGCTCACTCATTATTACCCAATGACAGCTAATTAAACACAAAAAAACTTTCTCTCTCTCAGCCTTCTATAGTCCACTGTTGGACATAGGCCTCTCCTAACGATCGCCATACCAAACGGTCACCCGCCATCTGCATCCAGCGGCTTCCCGCTATCTTCCGCAGATCATCAGTCCAACGGGTTGGGGGGCGACCGACACGCCGTTTGCCGACACGGGGTCTCCACTCCAGAACCTTTCTACTCCAGCGGTCGTTGGTTCTGCGGGCTACGTGGCAAGCCCATTGCCACTTCAGCTCAGCGTGCTAATCCTTTTGGCTATGTCGGTAACTTTAGTTCTCCTGCGGATTTCTTCATTACAACATAAAGAAAAAAAACTTACGTTTGCCAAACTAAAAATAATGAGGCTCATATTTATAGAGGCCACCAGCAAGTAAATAAACAGAGTGGGCGACATTATATCATTTAAATTATTTTGAATACTGAAAAAACAGAATTCTTTATTAACATAAATTATTTATTGTCATCAGCTTCTCACGCCACGATTGCGTCTTCTTCAGATACAAAACTAATAAAAGTTTAGGTCACCAATCATTTAATTTTTTATGCAATCCTTGAATTGACATCTCTGCAAGGATTCCTAAAGTGCCTTCATATTACATGACACTGATGTACTTAAAATACATTAAATTTATGTTGGTTGGTAGATAAACAATATCAACACAACCTACTAAAGTATATGGACGTATCGTTTATAACAGCTGATCAGATTGCAATACTGTTCTTCTTCTGTACTATTATCCAGTGCTCTTCGAAACATCTCACTTAACACTTCTATCTGTCCAGCCATGGCTATCATTGTCGATACACACAAGATATTGAAGGCTACTGAATATAATACGGAGCAAAAAGCATAGAGAAACTGCAGCAATATGTACGGATATACATTCCACCTCCCAGTCAAAGGATCTTTAGGCCAGAGAAAAAAAAACCATATGTAGGTTGGATCTATTTCATGATATGTTTCCATTTGAATGATGACCATCAATACATTTTCCCCATAGTTAAATAGCCATGTCCCGTAGCACGCAATAAACCAGGCCCAAGCGACACTGTTACTGTACTTAATGTATCTGTCAACAATCGGCTTCAAATTATCATCTTTTTGTTGCTGGATCTCCACTTCTGATAGCCAGTTAACCTGTCCCGTGCCAGTGATATTGCTCTAATCGGAGACATCAACCAGCTACCGTACATAGACAGAGAGAACCTATTCGAACTAAGGTACAGTCGCCCAACACTGGTAGCAAACATCACCCAGGAGCTGCTGTGCTCATACAGAAACCCCATGGATGTTGCATACGCCCTAAGAGAAGTATACTCAGGCATATACGCAGCCACAGCGCGTATCCAATCCCTGCAGCTGAAAAGGTTTACAGACGCAGCAATTCCAAAATCCCAAACCAACACTCTATTCCTGACGCATACACAGGAAGAAAAAGAGACCCTGACCAGCCAAGGGTTTGGAGAAGGAACGGGATCACGCGTCTTAACCATACACGAAGCACAGGGATTGACGTACGAATCCGTCATTATCATAAAAACAAAAGATAAAATAAAGTTGCACGATAGCATACCTCACGCAGTAGTGGCGCTGTCGAGGCACACCTCCGCCTGCACCTACTATGCGGATGACACCGAGGACGCTATCGGCAACCTCGCTAAAACGGCAATAACAGCACCGAAGAAACGGATCCTCGAGTACAACCTAAAGATGGCAATAAAAAATCGGGACAAAGAGGTCGTTGCCCAGCAATCAAGGCTTTTGGCAACGCAAAATGGAGCGGAATAGGAGAATTTTGATTTTAATTTTATATTGACGGCCAAACAGTATTGCATGTATTTTATAGTTTTGTTATGTATAGTATATAACATGTATTGTATAGTTTTGATATGTAGGTATTGTATAGTATATCATGAATTAATATTATCTGTATAAGAACTAACCAATAAAATTACTCGCTACCAGTGGAAGTACGGCTATCGTCATCACTTAATGTATTTAAAAATAGTCTTAAATTACATTATTATAAGACCTTGGGATGGTAATTGTTTTATTCTATTTTATTTATCTATTTATTTATTTATATATGTAATAGTATATTTATATATGTATACTACTATTTATATTAATATAAAACATGATAGTTAATATATGTAGGTACATAATAGTTATTTATATTTAGCTTAGAACTTAATATGTTAGGTTATAGTTAGATATGTTTATTTAAATTTGGATTAGGTTACACTTGATTGTCTCTGTGTATACAGTAGTTTTATTTAATTTTAAGAGTTATAGGCTTACTTTTATTTCCACACCATAAAGGTTGACTGGAAGAAATCGCGTTTAGGCGATAAGTCCGCCTTTGTATATATATACTTGTATTGTTCTTTCTTGTACTTGTTAACTTTTACTTTAAACTGTGTAATTTGTGTATACCAGCGTTTTTCAACCTGTGGGTCACGACCCCCTGGGGGGTCGCGAAGCTTTTGTAGGGGGGTCGCCAGCTCTCAGCGGTTATAACGAAAATAAATATAATTAAACTTTTCTTCAAACTATTTTACATCATCAATTAATTGTACTAAAATGGCAATAACTTTTTTCTCAAATAAAACGTGAACGACACGGTTCATAAGTGTGTTTTTTTTTAAATAAGGTGCCAGGATTGCCTGATATTTTTTTACAGTATATGTATACAGTGAAGGTTTCTTATAAAAAATACTTTCTTGAACTCTAATTAATAGTACGTTGTACAGGTTGATGTAACATCAAAAAAAACCTAACAACATGGAATTTTGTACCGGCGGCAAGCCAAAAAAAGCACCGAGGCGTCGATTTTCAGCAAATTTATAAAAGTGTCAAAGTGTAAATATCTCCAAAATTATTGACTTTCCCAAAAGAAGATAAGTATGTAAACCTAGTGGTTTATATCTCTGCTTGTAGGGCTGATAGGACAGCTCAGGGCTAGTAGCACGGGGCGCATTTAAGACGTGACATAAGTTTTGCACCGCGCTCACTCACATCGCGCATCCAAAATATCGTAATACCACCAGCACCATCATGATTTTTACAAAAAAAAACGATAATTTTGGAGATATTGACACTTTTATAAGACAGCCCTGTATCTATATGCCTTGATGTTTCACCTCACAACCGACTTCTTCAGTAAAAGATTATGTCGACGAAATAGCATCAAAGTTATTTTGGTTCAAAGACGATGATTACAATACAAGTATTTTTTTTGTAAAGCCATGCATTTTTTTTGTAGTGATGATGTAGTGATAGTGATCATTTTAATTTTTTTCCTGAACACTTTTAATTGTAAAATAATGTGTTTTTGAATCCGATAAGTAAGTATACTGAATATGGAATGAATATTGGTAATACTGTGTAACATATACATTCAGTTACATGATAAAAAACCCAAGGGTCAAGGGGGTCGCGAAATATTTTTTTATACCAGGGGGGTCGCATCATGAAAAAGGTTGAAAAACACTGGTGTATACATACAATAAAGTGTTTAAATAAATAAATAAATAAATAAAATTAAGATAGTTTTAAGAACACTGTCACACATTAACACCAGGCAAAACAACAGCGATGACAAAAGGAGTGTGTGGCCACTGACAGGCGTCTGTTAAGTTCTCTGAAGACAGCTGACACTGGCCCTACCCTTCAAATGTTTGTTGCCATTATAATTGTAAGTGTGACTGTGTGAAACAAAGAAAAAAAAAGAAAGAAAAAAAAAAAAAAAAAAAAAAAAGAAATGCGCAACTGGGGGTTTTTAGTCGGTTAAAGGCCGACACTACCTGGGTCCCCTTCCCAGGTGTCTGTGTAGATTTTCCTCCAGGAGTGCAAAAAAAAAATAAAAAAAATTTATTAATAATATATAGGTATATATATATAAAAGATAAAATATATATATTATAAGCTTCCACATTGAGTAGTGAGTAGTTAAAAGATGAAGACAAAAAACAACCAAACTCTCACAATATATTGATCTCTCAAAAAGGCACGGACATAAAGTCTGTGAAGTGATAAAAAAATCTTAAAAAAAAAAAAAAAAAAAATTACTATACCTATTTCTATATTTCATAATGTGTCTTGATACAGAGAGTATAAAACATAAGAGGCCAGCAGTGGGAAACAATTGAACTCGTGCCATATGTTGATAGAGATGGTGGTATATTGAAATCATTTTTTCCACCTCGAAAGCCCTTCGGATCATTATTGTAATCAAATTATTAATAAACCATGAAGTTTTCTCAGCATCTGTATACCAGCAAAAGTCAGCGTTTGTCATGTGGGCTAGGTGCAACTTCACACCAGAGGTGTTCAAGTTCAGTTGGTGTGTGAATCTGTGGGGTATGATATGATGATCCAGGAATGGGACAACAGAAGAGAGAGGATCAAAGTTTCAACCCCCCTCAGATCGTGGTTCCCTTGGAAAGTCAAACCAACCAGTCCGAAGACCCAGAGGATCCCGTGGTCGAGGAGGATCAGGTAGGGGAAAACCCAACACCCGATCCGAGACTTGGCGTTCTGAACAGAACAACAAGTTTCTAGCCCAGAAGCGGGAAGCGGAACGCAACGCACGTTTCCAGAACATTTGCATGCCTCCGGCATCGCAACAACCAGTACCAGCTCAACAACAAAACAAGTTTCTTGGCATGGCCATTACGACCTATGCTCAACCACTTCCCATTGCAACTCAAGGATTAGGATTTATGCTAAACCAGTACTACATCAAGCTTCAAGAACAACTCGGAGCAGACCGTGTCGCAGAAAGGTGTTCAATACACTAATTATTTAAGCAGTTATGTCAGAAAACTGGACCAAAATTTAAAAAAATTACTCGAGTTGGTGGGGGGGGCACTGCCGTGCCCCCAAATATTTTAGTTTGCCCTTGATTTATACACCCAATACTACTTATACTCCAAATTTGAAGCTTCTAGGTCTGCTAAAGGTGTGCTTAGAATTTTTATGATCGGTGAGTGAATGAGTGAGTGAGTCAGTGACAAAATTAAGAAACTTTGACCCGTTATAATTCTTAAACTACTGGTTCAAATTGAATGAAATTTGAAATATACCGTGTCTTTACAATGCCTGCATGGTTAGTGAAAATTCAGTCTTCTAGTTTTATCCACAACGAAGTTACAGAGGGTCGAAAATGGCCTGAATTGCTTCGAGAAAAGGATGGTACGGCCGTGCCGCTTTTATGCTCGACTTGGTGGGGGCACTCCCGTGCCCCCAGATAATTAAGGTGTTTGTTTGTTAATAATATTGTTATGTTTTGATAAGGTCAATATCCACTTCGGGTCGCTGAGCCAGCGGAGTAAGTAAGTAAGTACTATGTTGGATTCATCACGAACGTTATTCATAATTCATAAAGAAGATAATTAAATTAAAGTTTCTACGTTGAAATTTGTGGTTAGAAAAAATAAAGTGACGAAGAAGTTGTTTCTGTTGTAAAAAGACAAATTTAATCTTACTACTAACTCACACTATTGAAGAAGTTCGCCCGGTAACAGAAATGTACCGGCCTTGTAAAAAGCGTGCACATCGTTCGTCTCGAACAAATTTCGTCGGAAAGGTCATCGTTTGGTGAGAATTGAAGTGATTGACTTAAATCACGAGTCAAGTCGAAGTGAGTCGGTGATTTTAAAAGCGCAATACGTAGTGATACCTAAATTCTATTAACAAGATTATGGACATGACAGAAAATTTAGTAACAAAAAAGTGTCATTTATAACAATGCCACTTGCGATAGCAAATGCCATGTTGCCAACAAATTCGTGTGTCATCGTTTGGTGGGAATTGAAGTGATTGACTTATTGTGATAGCAAATCATGTTGAATTTTAAAAATCTTTATATTCAGCTGTTCTTTATGGGAAATATTATGTATTTCCCAATAAAAGCGACCACGCGTGAGTAGATTTTCAACGAGCACAGGATGCTTTGTCAAAACCATCCTGTGAAGCCGATGAAGACTTTATGGATACTTCGAAACAAATATTACAAAATCCTATCGGCAATCACATGTGACAACTTGTAAATGATCAAGTTTCACTGCAAAAGAAACACTAAGCTATGCTAAGTGTGTGAAGTATAAGAAAAGTTTGTGCCAGCTTCGTAATAGAGTAAAAAAGTGGAACACAAAAGCCATATTAAATGAGCTCACAGAAAGCAATGCATTAAGAAAACTTACATAGAAAATTACTCAAACATTCGCTTTACTGCTACAGGCATAATTAAGAAATTGTGGCAAAAAGTGTACGGGGCGGAGTCGGCCGAAGGCTTTGCAATTTTCCAACTGTAGTAGGACCAATTGACTGCACTCATATCAAGATAAAAAGAGTAGGTGGAGACATGAGTGAGGCCTATGTAAATAGAAAAGGCTATTCCTCTATAAACGTTCAAGTGTTCTGCGATGCGAAACTAAAAATCAGGGATATATAAAAACGAGAAACACCGTGGAAAGGTTTTTTTGTTTTTGGAAACAAAGATTCAGATGCCTTTCGAAAGACTTGTATATGAAGATACTTTAAATCGTGAGGTGTAACGTTCCCTTTATGGAGCCTCACTGTGTGCCTTAAATAAAGCCGATGGCGGCGTCAAACCGATTGCGGTATCCAGTGTCTTGAGACGACGTTTAGTCGCAAAATTGTGCTGTCGGGCAGTAAAGGAAGAAATGGCTGCATACCTTCAACCACATCAGCTCGGTTTTGGAACAGCACTAGGATCAATAGAATGTGAAGCTGCCATACACGCTACTCGTGCGTTAGCCTGTGTCAACTCTGATCATATAATTATCAATTAGACATACGCAATGATTTTAACAGTGTTGAAAGGAATGTTTTGCTGAGGAGTAATGTAACAGGGAACCTAAACTTTATCCTTTCTTACATCAGTGTTATTCGTCTCCAAGCAAGCTATTTTATCACGAGACATCTATCAACTGTTAGATCATTAACACTCCTGTTACATTGTGACACCATTTGTGCAAATTGTTTGGCTTGAGTTGTTATGAGAATTATCACTCATCATGAATAAGAACAGTTGCTGCGTTTCTAATTGCCCTGGAGGGGAGTCCAATATATTTCATAATAGTTAATAGACATAATAAGTTTCAGTTGACTATTTATACCTTTCCACATTAACTAATCTTATCATATATGTTTGTCGATTACTGTTACGACCGCTTTCTCAATTGAGTACTTATTCTAGCTGATCATCGCCTAGAACCTCTTAGATACAGATACATAGTGCCCACTTTACGACAATTTGATCCCCATTACACACCTACACCCTGATCCTAAATTTGATAGACACTTCTCTAATATTAATATAAGTACATACATGTTGAAGCATTGTCTTTTACAGTAATGTTTATTTTCATGCGATATACTTCATTAATTTCCAAATCCTTCAAAGAGAGAGAAGACTTATTTTGGTCTTGGGTAATGAAAATAAGAGGAGAAATTATTATCAATAATTATGATGCAAAATTCATATACAACAACCGAAGAGTTTGTCACAAGCATTTTGAATCAAAATATTTTCATCTCAAACAAAAGTTACATAATTATAAATGATCCATGGTCAATAAATAACGTTTGGTCGTAAACATGCCAAATAAATAAAATTATAAATTAATAATTACAAATCATAATGTAAATACTATAATATGGGTGTCTAGCCTGCAATAAATGACTATTTTTTATTTATTTATAATCCGAAGTGCTTACAATATGGAGGCAGTGGTCTGAGCAAGACACGCGACGGTCAGCCGGTCTGAGTGGGCACCGTCATCATCGGCAGACACCGCCTGGCGGGGTCCGTCGCATGAGCCTCCCTGAGACGAAACCGAGAGGGAGGCACGGGGCCTGGATCCCGCCACAGCGAGCCCGCCATATCCTACCCCGGCCCTTCGTCCCATGGGCCGGGGCTGCGTGCGCTCGACAGAAACTATCTGGTGTTTAGGTGCCGATTGCTTATATTTGATCTAAGAGCCGAATATAGTGCAGTGCTAGTATCTGTAATTATTTTTTATAATGATATATATATTTTATATATGTAGGTATAAATTTATATTTTTAGTACCTAGATTAATTTAATTTTTACCTAGCATTTTAAACAACTGTGTATGTCTCAAACAGTCTTCCCAGTCCCAGGAACTTGTGAGGTGTCCGGACTGCTCCCAGCCACGTTTTTTCAAGGGACAGAGAGGCCTGAAGATACATTATGGGAAACAACACCGCCAACCATCGTCCACGCAGCCACCGCCGCCGCCCGCTCATGTACCCACAGACCATAACCACAGTTACAGTAGGCCTGCTGGTGACGGGCTGTGGAAGCAATTAGCGGAGCTAAAGGCCACCTGCCCGGTGGTGGCACGGATACCCCGCGGCGCGCGGAATACGATGGCCGCCTCTTTGTCCAAATGCATCCGACAAACGATAGAAAACAATGACATCAGCAGCTGGGAGCAATTTAGCCCCCAGTCAGCACGTGGATTCAGGTCGACCCCTGTCTAATTTCTATAGAACCGACCTATTTAGTATTTTTGCCTTTAATGCCTCGGCCATTTTATTATGGTCTAGGAGTCAGGTAACAAACACAAGAAAAGGTCTTTACACACGTCTTTCTAAGAAGTAACGTGGTGTTTATTTGTTTCTGGAATGCACATAAAAATATTAGCAGGTAGTCAAATACATAGTATGATTTTTAAGCAATTTTAAATATTTCTTCCCTTTTTGCCCACAAAGTATACCGAAATATTAAAAAAAACAAAACAATTTGATTGAAATATAATTAAAAAAATAAACAAAAACTATCTTTCTTCTGACGACGGACAACTTTTTACTGAAACTAAATTTTAGTACTGAAGTGTATAACTAACGCAAAACTGTATCACTGACTCTTACAGTGGTTTTCTTTACTCAGTACAATAACAGCATCAGAGGCCACAAATACCTAATTACATAATATTAAATTTATCATAATTACAAAATATATAAATTATTTATTTAAAATACCAACCAGCTTTGACCACGGTAAACTCATATCGATGAGAAAAAAACGCCCGTGGATCAAGTGCTCATAATTAGCTGTAAATACATGTATTTATTTAAAATGCGAGTAATTTATTATTATTCTATTAACTAATCACTTTTATAATTCTTAGTGTTGATAAATAATATAGCTTCCAACTTATAAATTCCAAGGACAATATCGTTTTTTACGGATATAAAATGCTAACTAAAAAAATGAAAGAGAAAAAAAAAAGTCTGAAACATTAGTAAACCTTTTTTTAAATGATCAAAAGCTGTACGAATTCGGGGGTGAGAGTATGATCTACCAACAAGTAAAAATTATTGTTATTATGAAAAAAGTAAATTCAATTCAACTTCGCATATTGGCCACGAGTAGGGTTAATCAAGCTTGAAAAAAAATATGAGATGATACTTTCACTACTATTAGTAAAATTATTTCATTTTCATTTACAAAAATCTTATGATATAATATAAGGTACAATACAAATTCCTATATTAAAATTACATTAAGAAGCCTAGCATAGCCTCTGTTTATAAGGATAAAAAAAAATTACAATACAAACAGGTTTTACGTAAGTGAAATTTATTTATTGTGATATTCATTCTTATTATGTTCTTCGGTGATACTGATGCGTGAAAAAGATGTCGCTAAGAGAATCTTTCTCTATGTAGGTATAAAGTTAACAAATCTACTTTTTGTGTAAACTGTGCATATAATGTGCTTGTAAATCTAAATATTTCAATGCCTAAAATCAAGATTAATGAAAGAATTACAAAAGAAAAAAATTAAGAGCCTGCGTCGGACAATGTCGTTGTGCACATTAATTTGTAAAAGCTGACCGTAACCTTCACGATCTGTAAACAAATGAAAATAAAGGATAACAATGACGAAATTAAAAAAACTAATAATTAAATGAGAATGGCCAAATCTGACCCGCTTTGCAGCCACTAACCAAACCTATTTTTATTCAATAATAAAGGTGATCTTAATGAGGGAAAATTATTTAAAAAAATCTAACGCACTTTAAAAAAAATACTTTGTATGAGGGAAACATCTAGTCAGTACAAGGACTTGATCTTTCAGCACCTATCTCTTCGTTCTCCCATGCCTCATAATATTAAAATTTACACCAGGATATACCTACTGTAGTCATGGGCTACACATCAGTATAATGTTTCATCAAAGGCTGCTCTGGCGGGTCATGGCGCCTTAGAGAAATGGCCATTCTCCTTTATTAAATAACTAACTAAGATTATGGAGTCATTACCGACCTGGATAAAAGTAATAACTGTGACTTCATTGAAAGGGCCGGCGTTATAAACGAATTTCCTGTTGACCGTCGAAGACATGATGTAGACAAGTCGACGAATTTTAGGGCTCTTATCCACCCAGTCAGAGTCGTATACCGCTGCGCTTATATTCTCGCTCTGATGGAAATATATTAGTTATGAAAACACGTTAATATCTATATTATAGGACATAGGTAGTCCATTGATTGGCATAGTTTTGTAGTAGAAGATAATCGATAATAGCAATTAAAGGGATTGTCACAGAATTTGGGTCCTGGCAAGACAACCGCGACGCTACCCCAGTATTTTAAGTTATTCTGCAATATGCCGAAAGCATTTTTAATGTGCAAACAATTTTAATTTCGAAAATTAGTTACAAAAAACCGGCCAAGTGCGAGTCGGGCTCGCGCACAAAGGGTTCCGTAGCAGCAAATATAATATTACAGTTAAATCAACCTATCTCAAAAACTATAAGAGATACTTTGATCAAACCAAAAATCGTTGAAAGAGTTAATTAGCATGCATCACCTCTATTTTTTTTAGAATTTTATACCCCGTAGTTATAAAAATAGAGGGGGGGGGACATACTTTTTACGACTTTGAGAGCTGATATCTCAAAAACCGTTCACTTTAAGAAAAATGTTTTTTAGAAAACTTTATATCATTTTAAAAGAC
This sequence comes from Plutella xylostella, assembly GCF_932276165.1. Lineage (NCBI taxonomy): Eukaryota > Metazoa > Arthropoda > Insecta > Lepidoptera > Plutellidae > Plutella > Plutella xylostella. The sequence goes on along the minus strand of NC_064000.1, from coordinate 4,255,848 downwards.
CTTTCCATTGATACCCCACACGGGTATGTACATCGAAAAAAAAAATTTCATCCCTCAGTTACATGTATGGGGGGCCCCACCCCCAATTCTTTTTTTTACTATTTAGTGTCATATTTTTGTAGCGGATCATACAACACATATTCCCATCAAATTTCATCACTGTAGTACTTATAGTTTCCGAGTAAATCGGCTGTGACAGACGGACAGACGGACAGACGGACATGACGAAACTATAAGGGTTCCGTTTTTGCCATTTTGGCTACGGAACCCTAAAAATGTGAGGGCACTGAGGATTTGATTGATATTTTATGCAAATAAATGGTCTAATCTGATCATATCGCTCATTTGGAATATAGCAACCTTATTTACTTTATATTCAAGGCCAACAAACGGTAATGATAAAATTTAAAATATATTCTGAAGCTTACAGATATAAAAACAAATACAAGGCGAACTGCAACGTAGTTAGTACTAACGAAAAGAAAGCAAGACGACTAAGACGGAGATAAAAGACTTAACACTTTAGTCTTCTAAAATTGAAATTTCACAAAACAAGGGGGGGGGGGGGTAGATAGATATAGGTTGATAGAAAACATATAATAAGATTACAATAATAAGATTTTACTTCAGTTTTTACTACATAATTATTCAAGAAGTTTTGATACATACATTTTTTTTAAGAATATGAGTTCAAGATTACTGTCATATTACTGATAAATGTGTTTTCTGTCATCTTATGATACAATCATTCGATTCCAACATACATTTTGAGAAATTTCTTACCTGATGCATTACTTGATGTCCATGCCAATAGTAATAAAAAGCTTCAACCACTAATGATACAACTAGCACTTGCGACGCAATCTTCGATGATTTTTTGAGCTATAAAGTAAAAAGAAGCGTAAATAAATTATGCAAAACCGTCAATATAGTTGAGAGTCACAGAATCAGCATGCTGGCTTAACACCATTCGAGATAACGTGATTATTTAACACACGATGCTCCATCTCCGCGCCAAAAAAAAAAATGTTAATTTTAGCTGCTCGAACAAAAAAAACTCCCGACTCCTAGGCCTCCGTCAGTCAAAATTCGAAATGGGAAGCGAAAATAAACTTACGTTTGCCAAACTAAATAGTATAAGACTCATATTTATAGATGCAATCAGCAAATACATGAAGAGAATGGGCGACATTATTTTGTTCAATCTTTTTTGTGTGCTGTAAACAAAGAATGATATGTAAAATAATTACACCAATATAAATAGGTTAATATACTTATATTAAAGTAAGCGTAACCTACAAAAGTATATCGGCGTAGCGTTTGTAACAGTTTATTAAATTACGATACTGATCCTCTTCACTATCCGTGTCCAGCGCTCGTCGAAACATCTCACTCAGTGCTTCTAATTGTCCAGCCATAGCTATCATAGTTGATACACACAAGATATCGAACACAGTCAAATAGGTAACGGTGAAAAATGAATATAGAAACTGCACAATTATGTATGGGTAAACATTCCACCTTCCGGTAGCAGGTTCCGTAGGCCAGAGCAAATAAAACGTAATGTAGGTCGGATCAATTTCGTGCAATGTTTCAATTTGAACTATAACCATCAATAAATTTTCCCCGTAATTGAATGTCCATGTTGAATAGCTTCCAATGACCCAGGCCCATGCTACAGTGTTACAGTACTTAGTACTTCTTTTAACAATGCCCTTCAAATGTTCATCTTGTTGTTGTTGAAGCTCAGTCTCTGACAGCCAGTTGAAAGTTTCCATCCATTTTGGCAAATTATAAAAGTAAAGTGCCATCTTTATGAGCCCCGGAGTAACATTGAGTAGTGAGTAGTTAAAAGATGAAGATAAAAAACAACCAAACTCTCACAATATATTGATCTCTCAAAAAGGCACGGACATAAAGTCTGTGGAGTGATAATAAAATCTTTAAAAAAAAAAAAAAAAGATAGCCAGTTAAAAGTTTCCATCCATTTATCCAAATTAGAAAAGTAAAGTGCCATCTTCAGGTATCCCAAGTGGAAGAATCCCGTTTGAAACATGTTTAAGGAGAAATGGACAATGCGATTAGAAGTTAGTACGTAGAGAATCTGGCTCATGAAAGAGATACATATACAACATGGTACAATGTAGTGAACTTTCTTTAGCTGCCAGAGCCGAATAAGCTTTAAATATACGACGGTAAATCCCATAGAAGGGTACTTGGGATCTTTAAAATGAGCCACAAAAGCTCCAAATAATGTCATTTTTTTACTTTTTTTTTATAGAAAACGACCGATTCCGGCTAAGTGCTTTTGAAAATAGTGACATCAGAATTATAGCTAGGTACGTAGGTATTAAGAAACATTAAATAATGAATTGTATATTATTTTATACACTAGTAATAGAGGGTTTGACCTTACAAGGGTGACAGATTTTTTCCCGGTGTCAAATGGCTAAATAATAGTTAAGCTTTTAGGTATATGATATTTTATTTTATTACTAGATATGAGCTTATGAGATACCGCGTTCCCGAGATAAAGTTTGAGGGTTTGAGTTAAAAACTGTCAAAACTATTGACAAACAGGTTTTGACAAACAGAAGACCTCATTCCCTTTTTACCTTTTTTGGTAAGTGCCTAAATAGGTGTGAAACCCTAATACCTATAATAAGATAAATAAGTACATAATAATAACCCTCTTATAGCACGAGGCAAATGGCAGCGTCAGGAATTCTATCGGTATTAAGGAAAATTACTTAATATTTATTTCATTTTATTCACATAAAAGTATATAAATCCTTCGTAATTTATTTAATGCCTCGTTACATACCATCCGCCTGGGAACGTGCAATAGTTATTAGCCACTTACAAACGGAGTATCATTAAAAGGGCGTAAATGGAAAGAAAGGTCGAAAACAAACACTGTTATTTTCACAGACATTATGTGGTGGTGATTTAACACTAGCTTCGATCGTTCAATGCAACTTGTTTTAACATTTATTTAAAAAAAAATAAAGAAATATCTCCATTTATCAATACTTAAATATATTTTTTGCGTAATATTTTAGCATTTGTTTTAAAAAACAACTATTACCTATGGGGAAGAAATATGTAATTAAATATTTCTACGCTAGCGATCGATATTTTGAATTTTGAATCCGAAAATCACCCCCTCTACACCTCTGCGAATGTCATCTCTGAACGCATCTGCGGATGCTTCCGCAGACGTGTAGAGGCGCCAATGCAATGTGCTGAGACCCCTATCGTTGTATTAAGGTTCGTGCACATGATGTCGGGGCGCAGCGGTCCGCGTCGTATGCTTCGTACTACTTCTGTCAATTAATACTCAGGAGTTTTTTTTCTACTCATCTTTTAGACCTTCCATGGACCTTGTCTGTGCTACTACAAAAAACTTTAAACACTGTTTAACAAGTGTTTAAAACGAAATTTGACAGATTTTGTAGGCCTTTGACAGCAATAAACACCTGTTAAATACTGTCTTAAGTTTTTGTGGTAAGGCCCTGTATGTCCTTCCTCTCCTTGTTACACCCCACTCCAACGTTGTAAGTATGCGTTTTTTTTAAGTGTGTTTGATAACCTGTCTTGAATAATTTGTGATTTTTGTGTACAATACTTCTGACGGTTAGCGCTGACCATCGGTCGAGTACTATTTTCAGAAGTGTTTATAAATAAATAAATCGGTATCGTCATCCTTGCTAAGCGCCAAGTCCCAGCTAGATAATACACTCGCGGGCCCTGAAAAGGTTCCACTGAGAAAAATACCAAATTCCTAATAAACGGAAAAGTCTAGCTTAATTACGCCTTCTTCAACATTGAAGTACATTTAACAGAGCATCAGGATATTACCAACTAAAAAAGGTAACATTTTGATAAAATTTTCAATTAAATCTTTGAAAAAATTGGGGTCGTTTGGTGTCGGAATTTTGTGATTGGAACTATTTCATTGCCCGTGAGTGTAATAACTACTTAATATGGAGCTTTGATACGGGGAAAAGGGAAAGGAATGATACAAATGTGAGTTTTATTGCAGCACTGCCAATCTTATTATATGCTGTATAGCTGTTCCCGCGCGCTTCGCTTCGCCTTAAAAAGTTTTCCCGTGGGAATTCCGGGATAAAAAGTAGCCTATGTTCTTTCCCAGGGTCTAGACCGTATGTATACCAAATTTCATTCAAATCCGTTCAGTAGTTTTGGCGTGAAAGCGTAACAGACAGACAGACAGACAGACAGACACAGTTACTTTCGCATTTATAATATTAGTAAGGATTTGCGAGTTCGTTAGCTTAGCTTAGGTTAGGATAGTAGGTAAGGACTGTGGTAAGGAAAGGAGGTAAGACTGCTAATGTCATGGTAGTAGAACGCAAAAGAAGCCATGACTTTTATCGGTGTAACTGACTGTTATTTTCAACATCAGACCATAATTAATAAATCAACCTTAAAAATTATGAGTAACTTCTACATATTATTTAATATACGTAAGTATGTAATTTAGATCAATATTCAGATTCAGATTGATATATTCTAATCGGTAAAATAAGGTGCACAGATCTTTCTCACATGTCACATTTTCAGACCTTTCCATACCGTCTGACAGTTTTTAATAGATTTTACATTTTGTAGATAAATATCCTATAATGTTTAAGATCCTGATCCCGAGCTTCCGGAAACCGTGGTGGTACACATTAATCTGTAAAAGCTTATTGTCACCTTCAAAATCTGAAACATGGATGAAATTAAATGAAATATTAATAATTATTCTTCATCAGTTTTACCTAAGTTGACTTATAATGTTGGTGTTAGTGACGTTTTTATAATAATAATTATTAAAAAATATGAAATATGAGTGCTTACATGGAGAGGCAGGTTCCCTGTATCTACCCGTACCGGTAACCTGCTGTTTATGAGTGCGCTAGAGCATTTCCCGGTTTTAAATCTTTCAGTGAGCGCTTTCGCATTACCTAATCAAGTTACCGGTACGGGTAGATACAGGGAACCCGATTCTTTATGTAAGCACCCTATTAAAAAAAAACGGGACACTCGAAATCACCTGGATAAAAGTGGTAACGTTGACATCGTTGAAAGGGCCAGCGTTGTAAACTAGTGTCCTGTTGACCGTCGAGGACATGATGTAGACTAGGCGACGGACTCTAGGGCTCTTGTCCACCCAGGCAGAGTCGTATACCGCCGCGCTTACACACTGGCTCTGAAAGTAAATTGTATAGTGATTAGCTATGATGACCTAACCACCCCGCACTGAGCGAGCGTGGTAGGGGAACCCGGGGTAAGACGGGGACGCTAAGGGAAAATGAAAAAAACAACAGGTATTTATAACCACAACGTTATCAATTATTTATGGCTCATTAGGAACTTAATGACGAACACTTTGGAACAGCTTTTGCCAAAAAAGTTATCATTACAATTGACTTATTTTATGAAATGTAAAAAATGGGAAATAAACCATCTTGCCCCATGTACGGGGTAAGATGGGGTAAGTATACTATGTGGGGCACAAAAGAGACAAAAACACTTCTTCTGTGATTTTATCTTCAACACCAGCACCTGCAGTGTGAGCCCAACGCCTGCACCTTTGAAATCCGACCCACTTTTCCTTAGATTTAAAGTAGGACTGTTGATATCCTCAAGTAGAGGTAGACACAGTCATCTTCGTTGTTATTCTTCTTCCTAGGCAGTATCTGCTTTGTCTTTTTAGCCAACTTCCCTATAGCCCTTTTAGCGCCCTTCTACAATATCAAATATCGGGTTGGAGAAAAAAAAAACTTAACCAAGCTAGATCCGTACCCTATCTTGCCCCTCCAAAAATACCCCGTCTTGCCCCACGTTATATTTTTTATAAAAATAATTCATAAAAAAATATTTTCAATGTTAAAGTGATTTTGCACATATTTAAACAAAGCGAACCAAACCTTAAATAAAAAGACACAATTACCAAAAATGCCACTGTTTTACTTACTGTGTTGTGACGTTGTTTCTACCCGTCAAAAATAAGATAGACACTACGCAAAAACAAACAATTGAGCTTACACAAAAAACGCATGCGCTCACACCTGCGGTCACTGGCGCACTAAAGGTCAATCATTAAAGCCTTTCTATTGGCTCATTACTCAGTTTCCTAAGATGTATAGTTTGGCATATATGTGGGGGGTCCCGTCTTACCCCGCGACCCCATCTTACCCCGGGTTCCCCTATATAGGCTAAAACCCTTCCTACATTGGAAGGAGTGAAGGAGACCCGTGCCCCAGCGTGGGGACGTGATGGGTCGTGATGATGATGACCAAACGGGTCCAAAGTGACCTCGTCCACCAAAATGTGTTGAAAAAATATTATAATACCTACTATAAACATAGTAAATTTACCTACTACAGTTGCGTTAAGAAATCTGCTGATGTACGGTAAAAAATATTACCTGATGCATAACTTGATGACCATGCCAGTAGAAATAAAAACATTCCACAATTAAGCAGAGTACAAGCTCTATTGACGTTATTTTCGACGATTTTTTGAGCTATAACAAAACATCAACATCGGTTTATTATAGCATTCATTTGGTTACTAGGTATGTACTTAGTATGTAAAGAAAATGTTAAGTATTTTAATTTTCTCTTATATAGTTTAAAAAGTGCTTATATTATGTTCAATTTTCATACACAGTATAAAACATTTTTGCATAAGTACTTTAATAATCAAATAACCACAGCAAATAACTTACGTTTGCCAAACTGAAAAGTATGAGGCTCATATTTATAGAGGCCACCAACAAGTAAATGAAGAGAATAGAGGACATTATTTTGTTCAGAGTTTTTTGCGTACTGAAAAGGAAAAACATTAATATAACTTAATAATTACTTAATTAAAAAAACACAACCGGCGCGTGTAGCGCGCTATAGAGAACTCTGGATGACTTTAAAAACTTTCAATAAATACAACACACCAAAATCAAATAAACGTACAAAAGTATATCGGCGTAGCGTTTGTAACAGGTAATTAAATTACGATACTGCTCCTCTTCACTATCCGTGTCCAGCGCTCGTCGAAACATCTCACTCAGTGCTTCTATCTGTCCGGCCATGGCTATCATTGTCGATACACACAGGACGTTGAAGGCAAGCAAATATGTGCATGTGAGGAATGCATAGAAAAACTGCAGTATTATGTACGGGTAAACATTCCACCTTCCCCTCAAAGGTTCTGTGGGCCAGAGCCAAAAAAACGATATGTAAGTCGGATCTATTTCGTGTAATGTCTCCATTTGTACAATGACCATCAACAAATTTTCCCCGTAATTTATCACCCATGTCATGTAGGACACAACGAGATAAATCCATGAGATATTGTTGCCATACTTAGTATATTTGTCAACCACCGTCTTTAAATGTGCATCGTGTTGTTGCTCGAGCTCTTTCTCCGATAGCCAGTCGAAAGTCTCCATCCACTTTGGATAATTATAATAGTAAAGTGCTATCTTAGCAAGGCCCAAGTGGAAAAATCCCGTTTGAAACATGTTCACGAAATAATGAATGGGGCGATTAGAGAAAAATATATAAACGATCTGGCTGCCGAATGCGACGTAAAGACAAATTGGTACGATGTAATTAACTCTTTTGAGTTGCCACAGCCCGATTATCCTTAAATACACAATGGCTAATCCCATGGAAGGGTATTTGGGATCTGTAAAATAAGCAGTAACAGAAGTTGCAAATGACTTCATTGTTATTTTTCAGTTTTCTAAAGTAAGTAAGAATAAATTATTTAAAAAAAAGTTATCTAACAAGCGACCGATTCCGACTAACCCACTTTAGAACATGAAAATTATCGCTTAGTATTCAGAATATATAAAATTAAATCAATTGCTCCTGCTTCATACTAATTTCTTTCATTTTATTTAAATGAATAGTTTCAATATATAATTTAACTAGTTTTACAGGGTGCCTCATAATAAGATATGGTAAATCAGATTTATTCTATTTTATTGATATACACGAAAACAACCGCACGTGTAATAAAAATATTGCTGTGTGGATGGTTTTTTTTCGGCTTATACTTAATTGAATTTTCGCAACACTCTGTATATACCATGACCATGAGCCTTGTAACATGTACCTACTTACTTAATAAATAGTTCAGAGTAATAATCGTCATCAAGGGGGCGTGATTGGACATTGTGAAAGCAGGTTCATTTCTCATGAGAATCGTTTTTTCATTGGATTTTTAACTAAATATACGTGCAATTTCACATACAAAAAATTGTAGCGCGCGATCGGATGGGTTTAGATCATCTTCGTCTATGAACCCGGCTCTAAGTTATTTTCATAATGGCTTGGCTGGGTGTTAAAAAAACTTTCTGATTCCGGCGGCTGGAAACTGCTGCTAACCTCATTTCTAATATGATCCATCAGAGAAGCCCCAAGCATAGTTCTCTCCATAGCACCTCTCTCATATATCATCTCTTATTAGATATAAGTATTACATACATCTTGAGAAAAGTTATGTTCATCACAATGAACTGAAATTGGCAATCTATCGATGTTAGCGGAGTTAATAATAGCGTTGCTATAAAGATAGAGAGTAGTTAACTAGTAAGGTTTAAGTAAAATGCAGATTATCGTTCGGAGATAAAAAATATAATATATTTTTTTTAATTTACGTTCAATCATAATTGGTCTTTGAGCCTTTCAACAAGGACGGATGGATGTTAAAATTTAATAAAACACGATGTGTGTGAGACAGTATAATTATGACAGGTATCGACGAAATTTATGTTTTATTTGAAAGGCCCATGTATGCCATTTATGGATGGAATATGATATTGTTCAAATATTTGCCGCGGATTCGCATCGTGGCACGAACCCGAGAGGTGAAATTTTGTATGACTCTGCTGCATAGATCCGGCTGAATCTGAGCGAGAGCCTGCGTTATGCATTACGGTGAAGGAAAACATGCTACATCTAAACCTGTACATCTATTTAGATTCTAGATGCGTACCCTGTACCCTAAGTGTATTCACTCAAAGCGGATGACTCGCCGAGTCACCTCTGACTACCCCTTCGGGAATTACAGTCGTGAGCATAAATGAATGTAACCAGATAGAATCGTTACCTAATTGTGGTACAGCAGCCCTCTGAAACTTAGTTTTTCGCGAGCTATAATAACCCCCGGGCCTATTATGTATGTATGATGTATGTACGGTCAGGTGCAGGGAGACCTGACCCCCCTCTCATAGTAACAATGTTTCTGAGAGGGGTCAGGTATTTCCCTTTACTGTACAAAACTGACGCGAAGTGGTTACAGCAATTCACCTCTGCCTACCCTACTTGAATAATCGTGAGTGTGTGCATAAGTTGTGTCATAAGTTGTGTGGTAATTAAGGGAAATAATTATTAAACTTTATTTACATGAAGGAAGTACCTTTTATTAAGCTTATAAGTACACTATATTTTTAAGCGTGGTAGAAACTGAATCAGGCATTTATCTTTTATTTTACATAATAATATCAACACTTGAGCTCAGAGTGCGAAGAATAATATCTGTGAAGCTTAATTCAAATCCTTCAACGACAGGAACTTATTACACCGAATTAAGATCTTGACACGGTCGTAGTACACATTAATTTGTAAAAGCTTATTGCGACTTTCAAAATCTGAAAAAAAAAATACGGATAAGTCTTGGATAAGTATATATATGAACATATGAAAAATACGTGACACGGCTCATCATGCTATGCGCATAGTGGGCGAAAGAAGCGCCGATGTAGGTATATGTATTAAAAAACATTACCCTCCTCCTTCGGCAGTCGGGTAAAACACCCAAGATCTGAGGAGAAAGTATTTCATTTTAATAGTCACCTGGATAAAAGTCGTGACATTAACTTCATTAAAAGGGCCAGCGTTATAAACAAGTTTCCTGTTGACCGTGGAGGACATGATGTAGACAAGTCGGCGAATTTCAGGACTCTTATCCACCCAGTCAGAGTCATACACCGCCGCGCTAACACACTGGCTCTGAAAATTTAAATTTAAATTACCGATGGTGTATGTTGACCAATGAAAGAGTTGTGTTATGTTATTAAAGAGTTATGTGGATTTATTTTATACTAGCTGTTCCCGCGAGCTTCGCTTCGCCTCAAATAGTGCCCAAACCTCTTCCCAATGAAATGACGCTGCAACAATCATCTAATCTGCTTTATTTTGGTACTTGCTAAATTTTCATGGTTCTAAGGTAGCGAGAAGTAAAATTTATGAAGGAATTTCGGTTAACATGACATCGTCCAAAAAATTATATGGGTAATTATGTTTATTTATAACCAATATAACAACCTACCTGGTGCATAACTTGGTGTCCATGCCAATAGAAATAGAAAACTTCCACTGTTAAGTTTAGAACTAGCTCTTCCGACGCCAGCTTGGATGACTTTTTAAGCTGAAATTAAAAAATAAAATTGTTACATCTGTTTTTTATCCTCGGATACTAAATTGACAGATTCTGAACGGTTCATCAACAGTCGATTGTCCGCCATCGCCATAGGACGCTGTGGTCATTCTAGTTATGCTAAGTTATGTGGATTTATTTTATATAAAGACGGTAACCTATTGTCCTTTAGGTATATGTCCAAAAATGTAGGAAAGAGAAAACTTACGTTTTGTAAACTGAATAAAACGAGGCTCAAATTTATAGAGGCCACCAGCAGATACATAAACAGAATTGATGACATTATTTTGTTCAGATTTTTCTGCATACTAAAAAGAAATATTAAAATTATATTATGTGATCTATCTTGGTTAATGTTTGTTTTTTTAAACTTATGCAATAAGAACATATATTATGCCAACGTACAAAAGTATGTCGGCGTATCGTTTGTAACAGGTAATTAAATTACGATACTGCGCCTCTTCACTATCCGTGTCCAGCGCTCGTCGAAACATCTCGCTTAATACTTCTATCTGTCCGGCCATGGCTATCATTGTCGATACACACAGGACGTTGAAAGCAAGCAAATATGTTACCGTGAAAAAAGCATAGAAAAACTGCAGTATTATGTACGGGTAAACATTCCACCTTCCCTTCAAAGGTTCTGTTGGCCAGAGCCAAAAAAATGTTATGTAAGTCGGATCTATTTCGTGTGATGTCTCCATTTGTATAATGACCATCAATAAATTTTCTCCATAATTAAATACCCATGTAGAGTAGGACAAAATGAGATATGCCCACGAGACACTATTGCCGTACTTAGTATATCTGTCTACAATGGGCTTCAAATGTTCATCGTTTTGTTGCCTAATCTCCATTTCCGATAGCCAGTTAAATGTTTCCATCCACTTTGGCAAGTTATAATAGTAAAGTGCTATCTTAGCGAGCCCCAAATGGAAAAATCCCGTTTGAAACATGTTTATGATAAAATGAAGTCTGCGATTAGTAACGAGAATGTACGCGATCTGGCTTACGAAAGCGATACACAGCCAAAATGGTAGGATGTAATCGACTTTCTTCAGCTCCCATAGACGAATAACCTTCAAATATACTATGGATAATCCCATGGAAGGGTAATTGGGATCTGTAAAATAAGCACCGACCCAGGCTGTGAATGATTTCATTGCATATAATTATTATGTAGGTATTTTTATTAGAAGTATTACGGTTTGAATCTCACTAAGTTTCGAGCGTGCGCCAAAAACTGTTTATAAAGTCTTAATTAAGTATATTGTTTACGTTTTTTACGACTTTTGCTATCAAAATAATTCGAGGATACCGAGGCATTTTAACAAAGTTACAAGCGACCGGTTTCGACTGACACCTTTTTAAACAGTGCGACAGAATTACTAATTATTATCAATATGTGAAAGAATAAAATAGGTAAGCATGTTATTTATTCAATGGCAATTTATTAAATAACTACTACAGTTGGTCTGGGAAAGGACAATAGTTTGGAACGTGTCAGTAATATGCCTATGGAGGCATATTATTGACATGGAGGAGGGGGCGTGAATTGAAGAACTGGATTACACGTGCATGACAGTAAAAATCCCATTAGACCTTAGATAGATACATTGATAATTCTTTATTGCACAAAAAACACAGAAATTACAACATAGACGGTACAATTGGCGGCCTTATTACGAAGAGTAATTATTTCCAGACTAGTTGATTTGTTTAGTTTAGTTATTATCATCAACCCTGTATCATCCACCGCGAAAAAGAGCGTATACATACAGTACACCTGAGTCCGCGTTTTTCTAGGGAGAAAAAGTTATATGCCGAACCGGAAGTCAAGCCCCGCTTCGCTACACAATCTAGCGAGCTTTGATGTATAAACAACTGGCCGATATTTGTTAGTAGCTAGGATGGTAGTACAGTCAGATTTATAAGTAGCTTTTATTAAATACCTTGCCAAACTCCCAAACCTCAATTTTTGAAAGAATGACTGTCCTTTGTTTGAAAAGGTACAAAACTGTATAGATTAGCTACTATAAACTCTTTCCATCTTATTATTGGTTTTTTGACATTCGAATCTTATACATATTTGATGACTGCCAAGGAAAATCTACTTTACTCACCAGACATAAGGGAACGTCAAAAATACAATAACATAGTGTAAAGTAAGGTCGATAATGAAGCTAACTGTACGTGTTTAGAAGTAAACAAGTAGATGTATACGTCGTGATCGGTTGTGATGATGATTTGAATAATTTTATGCTTATTCAAAAATTAGGTGCACTTATTATAACATAATTTAATCATATTCTTGTTAGCATGTCGAATATTGTAATATTCAATAACCAAAGATTAAGCTCATTACAATATAAGTATTAAGTATGTATTTATTTATAAGATGGTAAATCTTTTTGGCCGCAAAAGGAGTAAACATCTAACTATGTTTTGCAGAAGATTGTAAGATATTTATCAAAAATAAAATACCGACCTTAATAAAATAGGTTCCTATTTTATCTTTAACTTCTCTCCTCAACCAGAGATATGCCAACTTACTTGGCTAAGTCCTCAACTTATTGCACTACCCTATTACCTACTCTCTTCACAACACCTAAATGTAACTGAAAGAGAATGCTACTAGTATTAAGTTAACCTATGCTTAATTTATGTGCAATAAAGAATTTAATGTAAGTAATAAAATAATACTTTCTTTTGGGTAGGTACGGAACTCTAAAAATGTTTTAATTTATCACCATACTTACAGTATGACGTTATAATGTGCAACGCTAGATGAACTTGTATGTCCGGTTTCTCAGTTGATTAAATCTACCCATGCATGAACTTAAGTCCTGTTCACTGACAATTTCTGCCAGTCATAGCGCTTTAAGTTATACTTAATTAGCGCTTAACTTGAAGTTTTCAGTTGTGAAAACGACGGGTAGCCTTTTATTTTACGAGATAAATGTTAGCAATTACTTTCATGTCAATGTAGCAGTAATATATTCAAAAAGATAACACTTTAACGAAAATGCTCATTATAAGTAATCTTACATGAGAATCTTATTATGATTTACATAAAACCTACTGCTGGTTTTATTTTACAAACCGGTGAAGTTACTTCGGTTTAGTTTTATATTTATAAAAGAGTCGTCAATTGTTTTGGCTTTCGAACTACCGACTCTTTTTAATTGAATTTTAAATTGTTATTTAGCACATGTGGCACCCCTAATAAAAGTGCAATTTATTTAAATAATATATTTTTTAAGTACCTACTTAGTAAAACAACAGTTGTATCTACAGTTTTATCTTCTAAGATGATTAGGGGCTGTGATACAATAACTAGAACTCCCGTCCATCGGGATCCAAAGAGTGTTATAAAGGAGATAGTGGCTTCAGGCTGCCAAGAGGACCCCTTCTACGTGGTAGACCTTGGAGAGGTGGTCAGGAGGTGGCAGAAATGGAACCTTCTGATGCCGCGAATCAAGCCTTACTACGGTAATACTACCTAATACTGTATGTAGTACCTACCTAGTATGTAATTATATGTACTAGTATATACTATTACAGGATTTACAAACTTTTCAAATAAGAGGTGTTATTTTGATATTCAAAGAAAATACATTATTTTGGTACAGGATATGCCATAAGTTAAGTTAACGTTAGGAGGTGATGGAGCGGAGTGGACTGTATGTGGATGGTTTGTAGGCCCTGGGGGTGCTTGAAGCTCGTGGGAGTAATTAAAACGGGAATTGTGTATTGATCCGTGTATTTTCGTGTGAAGAGCAGAAACGGAAGAGGAAGTTGTATATAGACAATGATATAAAATATAGATGGATCCATAGACAATTAATGTTGCTAGCCAACAGGTGATAAAAATCTCACTCTGTTTTAGTTCATATTCATATAATGGACATAAACAACAACTTAAGTTCGGTTTTCACTTTGAAAGATTATTATACCCTATATTTCTTCTGAAGGGTCGCATTTAAGACCTGACAAAAGTTTTGCATCGCGCTCAATCACATCGTGCAGCCTTAAGAGCGAGCGCGACAGAGAATTTTTGCCACGTCCTATATGCGTCCCGTGCTAGCCCTCAGATCGATTCATAAAATACGATGTTAATTCCAGCTGTGAAGTGCAACAATGACATGATGCTATTGAAGACGCTGGCCGCCCTCGGCGCCGGCTTCGACTGCGCGTCTCAGCAGGAGATCAAGATGGTCAGGTCACTGGGCGTGAGCTCCGAGTATGTATGCCGTACTCGATAAAATTCACTCGAACAATTAAAAAGTTTCATTGACAATAGCAGCAAATCCAGAATGAGGCCATCGCCATCTGCAATATTAAAGTACATCAGAATATTACCAACTTAAATATTCGATAAAATTCTAACTTAAATGAAGAAATTGGTGTAATTTTGTATCGACCTTTTGTAAGTGGAACTTTTTCTTTGATCGTGATTGTATCATGAGCCTTCCGCATCCACAGTCCGAATATTTAAGTAAGGTACGAAGGTGCGTACCTTTAGGTTCTATTCGAGATCTCGTCCACTATTCTGTATTTATATCAACATCCAAGACTCGAGTAGAAAATATCTGTATTTAAAACCAATATCTTAATACCTTCGTCATAATAGTGAGGCAGGGTCACTAACCACTACACCATTCGTTCGTTCAATTCCTGTATCGTTTTCAGCCGTATAATATTCGCTCAACCGGTGAAGATGGTATCTCACATCAGCTACGCGTCCGCGGTGAATGTGGAAAGGATGACCTTTGACTCAGAGATGGAGCTGAAGAAAATAAAACAACACATGCCACATGCAAAGTGAGTGCTTCCCCTAACTTTAAAGACACCAGCGGGAATAAAAGCTTAGTTCCATATTCTTCAAGAACTTCTGATTACATTATGGAGGATTAATGCTGAACCTAACCTAAATCTTCAAGTGAAATTTATTAAAAATGTATGTAATGTATGGTATTTATTGCGGTTTCCTCACGGGTTTAGTTAGTGTTAGTGTGAACTGTTGTGAACTAACCGAAATAATGTTTTAAGTAGATAGAACCTAAATGGATGACTTTTAACGATAACTTTTATTCTCGACATGGTGGATAAAATTACACTCACAAAGGGAAAGTGACTATGACACGCTGCCGATCCAACAAGGAAAAATTCGTACAAGGTGTGATTGTATTAACAATTTACAGATTGGTGATACGCATCCGTAGTGATGCTCTGAAAGCTGACCATCCTCTTGGCATAAAGTTTGGCTGCGACCCCATCACTGAGGCGCCAAAACTTCTCGAAATCGCAGCTCAAATGGATTTACAAGTAGGTACATATATTTTTGCATTTTCAGTAGTAATTTTAAATTATCAACAGTGAACAGATTTGCATATGATTTATTTTCCATCTGTATAGAAAATGGTAAGCAGCTATTTTAAAATTAGAATTCACTAAGTACTTCAAACATTGACACTAATATGTATAGTGATATCACATGGAAGTAATAATACAACAGGAATGCGCACTCACCAAAATGATACAAACAAAAATAGACCTAACGAATTCACCTTAAGATTTATTATTGAAGTGAAAGAGGCCGCGAGCCGATAGAGAGGGTTACCACAGAGCCCTTCCTCTCTTTCTAACAATTGCCAGGATTAAGGTGTGAAAAATTTAGTAGATTTTGTACGAAGAGAGCTATGCAAAAAAAATATTAAATTAACTCATAGACTACTGTATATCATATCATTTTCAAAAACAAATTTATAATAAATCATTATAAACATGGGTAACTAAATCATTTAATCAAACTGTAAATATCTATGTACACAATACAATCTAAATAACTTATTCTAAACTTAAGAAAAATTATGACTAAAGGTACCTAGCCTAACTATAAACAAAAAAAAAGAAGAAAAAAAATAAAATAAATAAAAAATAAATAAAACTATGTGTCTTCGCTCCGGAACGCATCCGACGCAAAGGTCCCTAAGGCGCTGGCAGCGTTGCCTCGCTGTACAGCCAGAGAGATCCTCTGCATCAGAAACGCTCCAGAGCGGATGTCTAGCCCGCAGTCCCTCATGCGACGGCCTAGGCTTTTGATAAATTTTTTGCCGTCATGACCCCAGATTCCCGTAGTTTCCAGAGCCACGGGCACAAAGATATAATTTTCCATGAGGCCGCTATATTTGGCTATTTTCTGTTTGGCTGCTAGTTCTGCTGCGGCCCCAGGAGTTGCAATGGTGGATGCTACATGTGAAGGTGCAAAAGTGCAAACACATGTAGCATCCCACAGCAAGCAGCGCCCCTTCTCCCAAGGGATCAATGTGAGGCCATCTGGCCTTTTCCCGTCGTTTCTGCTAAGCCCCGGGGGCTCTAATATGGACGGGATATTTGCCGAAACTAAGGCTCTCCGGATGATATCATTGATGGCGTGATGCCGCGACAGCCTTCCCGCACTCCGGACGCAATGGAGACCGTGTCGTCCTTGTGCATCGACCTGTGCGCCACACCGACATATATGGGCCTCGCAGATTTTGCAGCCTAGCCTCAGACCGACAGCCACACGCAAAGAATCGTTATCTAAGAGGGTTCCCAGTTGTGGAGAGGGCATAGCATGTAGCCAAATACCCGCCTCAGGCTTGGAGACCGCCCGCAAGCGTGCCAGCTCTGCGCCGTTGCTCTCGTCCATAAGCCGGTCCAGACTTGCTCTAGATGCCACATCGTCCCAGCTTCGCTGGAACATTGGCTTTTCAGGTAGGTAACTCCCAGGGTACCGAGCCCGCCACGAATCCAAAGCCTCATCAACGAAAGGGATACGAAACCCATCACCATCAATGTTAAGAATATTAGTGACGAGTTCCGATGCCCCATGCGATGAGGCCAGGAATGCGGGAAGCTCGGTGTCCTGCAAGCGACGAATGCCTAAACCACCAAGTCTAATGGGTAACGCAGCCTGGCACCACTGTGGCCAAGACATTTCTATATTCAATATTTCCTGTAATATTTCTCTCAAAGCATTATCATAGAGAAGTGAATCGTCCTTGTAAAGCCAAACTGGGGCAGTGCGCAGAGTATAAGTGAGTTTTGGTATAGATAGGCAGCTGCGGAGGATTGTCAGAGAAACATGTGCTGACAAGTTCTTAAGGTGCTGTTTAGCTGTCAAAAGTGATTTGACTTTTTCCGATAACATTTCCGGAATACCTTCGGGAAAAATTGGTGCGCCTAAAAGCCTGAAATTGGACTTGCTTAGTACCCTGATGCCCGGTAGCATGATACAAAGCTCGTCCAAAACTGCTTGTGAAGGTTGTTCTGAACAGAAAAACAACTCGCATTTATTAGAGTCGACCTGAAGGCCCATCTCCCTCAGACCATCTATTAATTTTTTGAGGTCCTCAGTAACCATTTCCGGACTGCCCCCAATAGTGCCATCATCGAGATACCAGACATTGAGCGGAGAGCTCAGGGAGGCTACAACATCCTGTATGGCCAAGCTAAAGATTAATGGACCCAGGGGATCGCCTTGCTGTGCGCCCACTTGAGACTCCAACAGATTGTCACCGAAGAATAAATTGGATGGCTTCCAATAGCACTGGTGGAGAAATGGGTGCAGAGATGGGGCTCTATCTCTGACCTTAGTCAGGATGGTGTCCCTCTCGACCATGTTAAATGCATTGCATAAGTCAACTTTGACTATAATATTGTCCGGGTTACGATTTGTCATTGCAAAACATCTGGTGGCGTGGATTGCCGCCTCACAACCCATTGGAACTCCAAAACCCAGTTGCTTCGGCTGTAACAAGGCAGACATGTCATCCCTGACTGACCGGCAACAAAGTTTGGCCACCAAACGTCGAAGAACACTACCAATGGCAATGGGGCGGATACCTCCATCTTTCTTTAGCAGTGCGCAAAGTGATGCACCGTAAAGGTATGGGCATACCTCCCTGTTCACTACGCCCTTGAGCATAAAGTTGGCCAATTTGGTAAGGGAGCGCAGAAGCCTGACTCCACCATCACCAGCACCACCGGATGTCAACTCTTTTAGGTGCTCCGGCCTAAGACCATCCAACCCAGCGGCTGAGCCGTTGTGGAACGTTGCAATGGCCTGTGCTACGTCAGGAACATCCACCATCAGGTGTTCGTTGGTTTGGTTTGGCTCGGGGGGGAAGTCCAACCCTCGACTTGGAGATGGGTGTTTCAGTCGCAGAGCCGATAAGATGTCATCGTTGTTTGGGGCCAGAGAGCCGTCCGAGAACAGGATACGAACCGCACCGCTAAGATCACCATCGTGCACTTTGGATTCTACAGCCTTGTAAAATGGACGCTGGTCGCTAATTCGCGGCCTGTATGTTGCGCTAGGGGAAGGCGACGTGTCCGTTTCTCCGTTTGAGATGTTTTCCTTTACTTTAGAGGTAAGTGAACGGTTTCGGTCTTCGGACGAAGGGATTTTAAGAGATGAGTAGGAAAATGTAAGAAGCTGATACCAGTCCTCGGTATCATTATTTTGAATGCATCTCTCGATTATATGCGATAATTTACCTGCTGCGAGACTTCTAGCACCCTTAGGAACATGTTTCAGCACTCTGACATTTTCTTTTAGAATACGTAAATGTATGAGAGAAGGGGAATCGTTGAGGGGAGTTTGTTGTGACTGTGTTAATAAGCTCTTATGTAGGCGACTGATATGTACGTTTAAGCCACGTGGAACTACATAAAGCTTAGTCGAACCGGGGCAATGTGGGCAGACTGCTTTGCAGACACTATCTGTCATGTTTATTTCTAGCTTTGATAAAAAATCTATGGCATTGGTATAAATTACTAATTAGAGGAGTCATAAATTGTACAAACTTTAGTTGGCTCATAGTAAAAAGGTAAAAACTTAAGCTACATTCTGCAACGTTGTAATGTTCTTCAAGATTATAATGTGGTAGTTAGGCTTGAAGGACACTTCCTTCAGGGCCGCGGGCCGCACACTAACACTTCGTGGTAACGAAGGTGGGGGGTCACGGCACGAGTCTTTGATCAGCCGCGGGTCGCACACTAGGTAAACACTCGGCGCACTCGTAGTGCACTAGCACAAGTAGCACTGCTGCGTCCGCGGGTCGTAGGACGGTTCCGAGAGGTCAGGTAAATAAACTTGTGGGTAGGTACTTGCAGGATATTATAATTTGGTCATGTAAATAGCATTATTAACTGTATTTGTGAATTTTATTTATTTATTTTATTCTTTGACATGTTTACATTGTCAAGTGTCAAGTGTCAACATGTAATTTTATTTATATAATTTGGTATTTGTATGAATAATAATTTCATAAAAAATATTGGTAGTTTTTCTAAATACTTTACGACAAGACCGAAGTTGTCAAGATGACGGATGACGTTTATACTGTTGTGAGAGACGTTATGGTTAGGGTGACCATTCATTCGTACTTTTGAATCACTTTCCATTAATTAGGACCAGTTTCATTCAACTTTTTGTTTTATTTTACACCTAAGTATCATTAGGTATTATTGTGGCTGTTATCTTATAAGGCTGGTAAAGAGTTATTTTTGGTGATAGATATGAGTATTATATGATAATTTATCAAGCTTAAAACCGGCGGAAGCACTTAGGTTGAGATATATTTTTTGAAATCTTATGATTTTCATCAACTAGACTATGTAAACGGAGTAAACACGTTTTAGGTACATAGTTGCGTTTAATGTTAACCTGTTTTGACACTTTCTTGTCAACACTACACCCAACTTAATTTTATTTACTTAAAATTATATTTTCCCAAATTCGCAAGTGTTTATTATCGTTACAGTCGAACTATAAAGTCCTGACAATAAAGAGTGCGATTTTGCTAAGACTTTTTATCATTGTCAGTTATTTACTTACCTGTACATCGAATTGTTCGAATAATAGGTGACTTTGAGACCATCCACACCTATTCGCGACATAATAGATTAGAAGTGATGTCTCATGAATTACCTAAAATGATGGTCACCAAAAATAGAAAGAGATGGAGGGCTCCGTGCTGACTATCTCTGTCGGCTCGTTTTTTTGGTGCAGTGCGCATTCCTGTTGTATTATTTCTTCCATGTGATATCATGAGCCCTATGACAGCTGTGAAATCCTTACATTGTATCTATCATTTGTTAGTTTTCAAGGGAAAACTAACTTTATTTATCTGGCTTATGGATTTATCAATCAAACTCGACTAGGATGTAATTTATTGATTTTGGACAGGTAATCGGTGTCTCCTTCCACGTGGGATCAGGCGTACAGGAATTTTGAGTCATACGGACGCGCAATGCGAAGAGCAGCAGAGGTGTTCCACAAGGCAGATTCCTTGGGCCACTGCTGTACCTTATTAGATATAGGGGGCGGTTTCCCAGGAACCAGAGACAATAGTATAGAGAAGATAGCGTATGTAGTTAATAAAGAACTAGAAATGTCTTTCCCTGATGATGTTGAGGTGATTTCTGAACCTGGACAATATTTTGCTGCAGCCCCATTTACATTGGCGGTTATGGTTTACAGTATAAAACAAGTAAGTGCAAAATTTATATATTAAACTTTAATTTTGAAATCATTTAATTATTTTTTGTAAGTGGAAAATTCAGAGAGAGACCTTTGCCCAGCAGTGGGACACGAGAGGTTGAGAAAAAAATAATCTTTTTTAACTCAACTGAATAAAGTTCCTGTTTCAGGTGTCATGTGAGTATGAACATGAAGATGCGAAAACTTCTACTATGTACTTCATTAACGATGGTGTATATGGATCTTTTGGAGATAGAATTTACGATTCGAAACAGTACTTTCCTGAGCTATTGCAGGTAAATCAGATGTGGAACAGAGTTCGGTCCTAGTTAAATATAATTATGTAGTGGTCATACAAACGGTTGAATAAATAACCGAATCGCAAGTCCCTTATAATATCCCTCTGCAACTTATTCAGGTCAATACCGCGTTCTATTTTTCATTTATTATCGCTTTATATGCATTGACTGTACAAATTATACAGGGTGTTGCAAAAAGGGTATACTAAGCCGAAACCTACGTGTGCAGCATGTTGTAGGTAGCTTAGTAGGTATACTTACTTACCTTTTTTGCAACACCATATTCGGGTATAAAATCCATCGGCTATTAGTCCCTAACCCCTGCACTCCTCGCAGCCTCGCCCCAGCACCCCCGAACCCTGCTCCATCTGGGGTCCAACAGCGGACGCCCTGGACCTGGTGGTCCCTGCCGCGGACCTACCTCGCCTGCGCGTCGGGGACTGGCTGCTCTTCCGAGACATGGGTGCCTACTCCATGGTCCTGGCGAGGACCTTCAACGGGTGCCCCGTGCCCGCAGTCAAGATGTATTACGTTGAGGAGGAATTGTGGTACGGAGTGGATATATGTATACTTTATAAACCTATATGTATTCGTTGTGTTGTAGAGCTTCTGTGAGATGCTAAACTAATTGACTGCATCAGATTATGTTATTTCTGGAATCCACAGTATTTAAAGTTGTTCAGAATAATGGGTTCAGTTCATCCAAAGGCAATTCGCCACAGAATACTTGCATTATTGCACCCATAGTTTTGAAATTTAAATTGCAGAACTCGACGACCATTTTTGTTTCAGGTGTAGTGATCGTAACCTGATGATGATGAACTCCTCAGCTGCTGCGCCAATATTACTGGAACCCAATGACAAACTGATGTTAATAGAAGGTGTAAATGAATGATCTTCATTTATTTGCTTTCACTTTCCAATATGTATTGATGGTGATCCCTGATTTTCTTTGTTTATAGCTATGATTTACTGGTTTTAACCAACATTATTGTTTTTATAATACGTAAGTAGTATTATTATTAATTCTTCCATAAATTCGCATGATCTTACGTTTTTTACACCAGTAAATAAGTATAGATAGGATACACATACAGTGAGGCAAATCTTAACCTTCAGTCTTTTACATTGATCTGGAGCTTCACTGATTAAATTCTAGCGTGTATAACATTCCTTCTACTAGATTGCACCTACATTCATCTATATTATACATCATGTGTGTGTTATGTTATGATTTTTTTGTTTTGTGCACCTAAGTTTTAATGAAATCATGGAAATAATTCGACTTACGTAAGAGAGTAGTAATACTACTTAATTAAATATGTAATATCTATTCACTGTTTACAATATAATATATTGTAATGTAAGAAGAACATTTTATACTATAAACTTTGTAAAAACAATATTCGTCTTTTTATCCGGGTACACATTGCTGAAAAATTCTTAGCGAGAACCGAGGGGTTTTCTGTAGTATTATGTTGTGTAGTCAATAAAATCTCCTTGCACGCCAACCAGCTAGTAACTCCTTGGTCGTGATTGCGGGCAGTCGTCGCCGCGAAATTAAAAACTAAGTTAACGTATAGGTACGAAAGAAGATTGCGAAAGTAAACAGAAAAAGTTTTAGTAAGAAAAATAATCTTTTTCATAAACAATCGAATCGCTGAAACAAGAGTTCAAAGTTATTGTCAGTATCACTCTAATTTAACCCTAGCCGAAAATAAGGGTCTGTATAATTTTGGAGTGTTGTCTGTGTTTTTTAATGTATCAGCGGCAACACTTTTCTATTCATTTTTATTTGAAAGGAGATATTTTGACTATTAATTCTTAAATAAAATTGTAATTTCTTATTTTTCTCGTTACTTTTGAACTCTGACTTGCACAGCTCGTCAGATACTCAATGACGCAGCATAATAGGATAGTAAAAGCCTTCAGGAATGAATGGGACAGTGGGTGGAGGTAGGCCGCGGGCCGCGTGGCGCCGCCTCGGCTGCGCCCGGGGCCTATGTGCCAGGCTTTGCAGGCGGAGACGACGGGTCATGCCTGAAGATGATAAGTAAGTTGCTTTCTCTTATACACTCACGAGCAATGAAAAAGTTCCAGTGACGATAGCACCGAATTACTTTTAAACGGAAAAGGTTAGCTTAATTGACGCCGTTTGCAACATTGAAGTCCTAACATTTAAAAGCGCATCAGAATATTTCATATTACCTACCAACAAAAAAATTTGCTGTCGGCATTTTTGAGTGGAACTTTTTCATTGCTCGTAATTGTACTTTAAAATTTTGCTAGGCATCGATTGACACATCCTCAAACATTAAGGGCCCGTACAGGGTGACGTGCCGCGCCAATTTTGGGTTTTCAATGCTCTTCACACAGCACACGCAGTGACACGCACACATGTAAGTTTGCACAGTGGGTCGAATCGGGTCGATAAACTTTTACTCGCCAACTTTATTGACAATTATTTTCAAGTAGTGATTTGAGGGTAAGTTTAATTTTTAATTACACTGGTAAGCACCAGGAAAGAGTAGAAATTAATAGGGGTGCCACTTTTCTCCATACTCGGAACCCGATTAGATTTCTAAACAAATGTGGTATTTACTTGTAGAAAGGTAACTACAGGTATTAAAGTGTAGATAATAAGTTATACTAAGGGTATACTAAGCCGAAAGGGGATGACTCAAGGGGTCATTCTGAACAACTTTAGTTCTACGAGTTTTGCAAAAACGCGAAAAAAAAAATCGTTTTCCATGGTAAAAAGTCACGTGTCAACAAAGTTTCTATGATAAAGGTTTTTTTTTGGTTAATTTTTAAAACTCGTAGAACAAAAGTTCAGAATCAGTCTCACTTGTTTTAACCCGACTGCCGAAGGAGGAGAGTAATGTTTTTTGATTGTATGTATGTATGTTGTAAGTATATTTTTTGGTGGCAGAATAATATTTTTTCATATTTTTAGAGTTTCGTACCCCAAAAGGAAAAAAGCAACCGTTATAAGATCTCTTTGTTGTCCGTCTGTCTGACTGACTGTCTGTCACTGCCCTTTTTCTCAGAAACGGGTAAAGATATCAAGCTGATATTTCGCATAGATATGAGGAGTACCCAAAAAAAATTGGGGTACTCCCTCTCCCATACAAGTAAATTGGGGCTGATATTTTTTCCGATTATTTTGATGGTGTAGGTAGGGTATCGTTGAATAGGTCTTTTAATATAATAGGTATAAAAAAAGGTTAAAATATAATTATTTGGCTTTTACCCTTAAATTTGGGGACCACACCATAGACAAATCCTAATTTAAAAAATGATTTCAATAGATGGCGTGATTTTATGTTGGGTAACTCAGAATAAGAAGTGATGATATCTCAGAATAATAATGGTTAATGGTGCTATTCCGCTGAGCATCGAAACCGGTGGGACGCTAATGAAAAGTGGTCATGGAAATGCACCAGGGTAGACCCTGCTCCTAGAACAAGGCATGAGTTTGTGATTTGTGTGCGTGAAAAGCGAGGATGGAAACTTTGAATATTTTCTTGATTTTTTTATTATTGATGCAATAACATATAATTAGTATTATTCTAAGTTACCCACCGAAGTCACCCCGTGGCAGGTTGACTAGATAGGTACTTTTGCAAATCACGCCATATATCGTTGTTTTTATTAGTGGCTACTGTCTATAGAAGATATTCCGTCATTGACAATTTTACGTTACGAATGAATTTAGTAAACCCAGTAAACCTAACTAATCCAGAGGAAACCTAAAATATCTTTCTCTCTCTCTTTGAAAAACATACTTAATAGCCCAAACTCGATTCTATTCTATTCTCTGTGGGGGTGTAAGTACCTGCACCTGGCTCTCTCGAGTGGAACCTTTGTGCATATCCCCAAGGTCTAAACTGCCTTCCTAAGCTTGAACCATTTCCCACCACGCTGGTCCACTGCGGGTTGGTGGGTTCACATATCTAGATGTGCTAAATCTAGATATGCAGGTTTCCTCACGATGTTTTCCTTCACCGTTAGAGCGATGGTATACATTGTACTTAAGTTAAAAGAACTCATTGGTACATGTCAGCGCCGTGATTCGAACCCGCATCTCTTGCGTGAGAAGCGGGCGTTTACCCGACTGAGCTACCACCGCGCCCAAACTCGATGCTTTTAGCTATTAAATCTTTGAAATAAAATTCAGTCACCTCCGTGTTACTGCCCTCATCAGATTCTGACGAGACCATGCCTCAACCAGCAATAGACTGTGTTCATGAATTGTGTTGACTCATGAGACTGTGTTTTTGAATCCTAACCTAATCTTCCTACGTATTGTCATCACTTAGATCCATTCACTATAATAATAATAATAATAATAAATCCATTTATTGCAGGCATCAAGGGCCCATAGAATAAAATACACAAATACATTTTTAAATAAATCAAACAAAATTAATATATACTTTTAACATAACTTATAAACAAAAACTAACTAGCTCTAGCACTATTATCAGGGGGTTTCATTGCTACTATATTCCTGCTCCTCATCCCAGGGCCGTGGGGAGGCACGTCAGCTTTTTAAAGACATCAGCAGCAGACTAATAGAAGTCTCAAGGGACCCTAGGGCTGGCACTTACCTATCACAAAGGCTAAGCATCGCTATATAGCGGGGTAACGCGGCCAGCGTCTTGGGTACCCTACCCGACAGTGGCAGCGATCTGGCCAGCATCTTCTTTTTAGTTTAATTTTAATTTTATATTAGTGAGTTTTAGTTAGGCATTAATAATTATAATTTAATCAAGAAGTACCATGGACTTAACTAATAAAAAACATCATTTAATTTATTGAATATAGTATAAGAATTATGCTTCCTCAATTTCAAATCAAATTATGTTGGTGTCATAAAAGTTGAAAAAGTGCAATGACAACCAATGTGCAGTGATTTTGTGTCTGTACACAATTAGATCGCGAGCTGTCAGTGCCGCCTAAACCGACGTGACCCTTCTTTGGAGGCCACCGGCCGACTGAGTCAAACGTCGCTTGTGTTTATGATTTTATAACACAGAAAGCCGCCATAGATATTTGTATGAAGATTTGAGGGAAAAAAATTGCTCAAGTTTGGGATTAATTTACACAAAATAGGTGTGTGTTTATTAAAAAACAAGGTATTTAGCGCCTAGTCCAAGCATTTATCTTTATAATTTGATAAGAATCATATGAAAATTCTTGATAATTACGACACAGTTGTTACAATACGGGAGTGTGATTTACTGGTTTTTCGTAATTAATTTACAGTTATCCATAAGCATTTACTTAAATTCGAATGATTCAGCACCTAGCTAGACTCTTCGGCTACCTGTGTGATTATTTTCAAGGCTGTAGAGCATCATTTACTACATAATTCTATGACAATGCCAACCCTCGATTGCCTATTGCAGACCCTTAAAGTGATCTTCCGTAAAGCCTGAAATACGTTTTGAAGAAGGTACTCTTGAACGTACAAGTAGTTTGAAAACACTGAGCTATTCATAAAGAGCGCTGCTCCAATAAGCGCTGACTGCTATGCTGAAGGCCCGGTCTCGATCCCCGGAGGTGCCACATTGTATTAATTGTATACGTGAATACGATAACTTTCATAGTTTCATGCAATCTATAGGCACTACAGTTACTGCTTTCCAGAAAGTAAAAACTAGGTAATTATTTCGTCAAGCAACTTATTTTCATATTCCAATGTATATTTAGTACAAACACGTGCGTGAGCGGTGTCGTGACTAACTTTACTTGCGACTTCAATTTGGTCACCGGAAATGATCAAAGGTTATTTTTGAGGGTGCTTAATGTATTTTTTTTGTTTGCACGCTAACATGTTACAATTTGGGAGATTAGCCGTAGTAATTTTGTACCCACATACACTTTAAACCTTAAACAAAAATAATCACATACTTAGTTCATTCATTTTTTATGAAGTACCTATACCTACTTACTTTAAACAGCCTGCGGCTTGCAAACTGATAAGTACTGATGACTGAAATTTTCACGATGCTAGAAGTCCATCTCTAGTCCATCCATCCAAAGGTTGTCTGGAAGAGATCGCTATAAGCGATAAGACCGCCTTTTGTACCCTAGTTAAGTGTCTATGTAAAATTGTTAATCATTTCTTGGTGTACAAATAAAGAGTACTCTATCTATCTATCTATCTAAGTCCAGTTTAATAATGATAACCTTTCCGCTTGAATAACGTTAGCATGGCATTCCCTAAACAGGGTGAATCTTTCATAGGTGCACATCCGGTAGTATATCACAGAGTTTTTCATTCTGAACAACTACTGTTATGGAGACCTTAGGATATTCCCGAAAAATATATCTACTCCCCATACACAGTGTCACGTAAACAACCAATTTTTGTATGGGGAAGCATCTTTTTTTTTCGTTAATATATCCCAAGGTCATTATAACAAAAGTTGTTCAGAATGAAGTGCTCTGCAACATACTTCCGGATATGCACCTATGAAAGACTCACTCTGTATTTTAATCAACTTCGAAAAAAGGAGATTTGTTCTTCAAAACATCATAATTTGTCTGTTTTGTCATAACCCCCGTATTATATAGAATACACACTAAATATAACTAAGTACAATAGGTACAATACAATAAAAATAGTTCTGGTTAAGTAACTATAAATTCTCTGGACTTAACCAGGATTAAATTTAGTCTAATAAGGGAGTAAGGGTCTAACTATGTAAACAAATAAAAACTTCGCTTGTTTTGCCCATGTTTGTGCAGTTTTTTTTAAATATGGGAATGAACTGTACTACTATTAAATTATAGTTTTAAAATAAACAAATTTGATAAGTACTTAGTGTAATGAAAAGCTAGCGTGCATAAGTGGGTCCGATGTCAAACGGTATCTACATCTACAGACAGTTGACACTAACTACGTAATACAGTGATAGCGTTGTCAAAAAACATGAATTTATTAAAATATGTATGTATTACAAATTTAAATACTATTTATAAGTGTAAACTAACTACTATTATTATTCAATAGAATGGAGACAGATGAGTGACAAACGTCATACTTAACAAAAAAAAAACGTAAACGTAATTCTGAAATTACGAGGTCAATCGAAAACTCCAAACGATTAAACTTTTAGGCCGTAATCAGGGTGAAGTAAAGAGTATACAGTACTTTATGCTCCATATCTTCGAATCGCAGTGTACGTAATGTAACTGCCAAGTGCATAAAGTAAGTACACGTGTCGCTCTCGATATTTCTGTCACATTAAAATAGTAGTTATATTATTATATTTAGGCCATGTTTCACAATGTCTGGATAATGGCTAGCTGCCGGGTAAAATACATGCTGTCACACTCTGTCATTATTTTTTAGACAGTGACAGCATGTATTTTATCTAGCAGGTAGCCACTAACCAGACATTGTGAATCAGGGCCTTAAAGTATTATTATTTGACGGTCGAATGGCGTAGTGGTTAGTGGCCCTGACTGCTATGCCGAAGGTCCCGGGTTCGATTCCCGGCTGGGGCAGATATTTGTTTAAAGACAGATATTTGTACTCGGGTCTTGGGTGTTGATATTTATATTTAGTATCTATCTATCTATCTATGTATTTGTGTAGATATATCAGCTGTCCGACACCCATAACACAGGTTCTGCCTAGCTTAGGGTCGGGAGTCGGGAGGCTGTGTGTGAGATGTCCCCACATATTTATTTATTTAGAAAACATTTATTCAACACATAAACAGCAACATTATCAACACACATTACAATTTAATACTTAATCTAAACCTAATCTACTGTTAGTAACATCATCATATATTATTTCTAGATGTGCTGGATCTTGCTTACAACTAACCAATTTAAGTTAAAAAATCCACCACAGGTTTCGTCATTAAAATATAAAATTACATAATTTCATCCGCGACATGCTTCGTCTTTTTTTATTTATTTTATTTTATTTTATAAAACTATTAATTTCTAAATAAGTACTTACTCCAAACAAGGCTTTTTTATATAAAGTCAAGTATAAATACTTTAATACCACTATCAAAAATAAAATTGTAACAACTGATCAATTCAGAATGCAATATCTAGCTTCAGCCACACAATATTCTCTATTCACAAGTTTCACAATAATTTCGATCGCGCAAAGTTTATGAAAGGTCATTGCTGACGCTACCGTCGAGGCTTGTAGCATTAACCTAATGCATGTTTTTTTTTGTTTATTTTAGTCCACCCGAGTGTAGTGCCATTACAGCCCCAACACGGGATAGTTGGGTGTCATCATGTCTTATAATAACAGCAAAGATCGGAGGAAATCTAGTGTTAATTTTGTTAATTTTCAGCGCTTTCATTTTCTAGACAGGTATGTTTGACTTATGGACGAAAACCTTATACTTATCTGATTGCAAGATGTTTCATTTCGATCTTGATTTTTATTAATTATCAGAGAATTCAAAAACGGCTTACAATAAATGTACTTACAGCGAAAAGCGGGTGACGCTTGCGAGTCACCTCTGACTAGTCTACCCCTCCGGGGATTACAGTAGTGAGTATAATATGTATAGGTAATAAGAATAAGTACCTATCATAGAATAGTTTACTACGTTGAACGCAAGGAGGTAGGTAGGTAGGTACTAAGTAGGTGTATCACATAGGTATGTTCCATAAGCGCACTCTGTCAGCCTCTGACGCAATCTAGCTATCGAACCTTTCACAACACTGACCATGATAGCCATACTCCGGTAGAGTAAACGTGTTCTTAGTCTAGCTCTACCTAAGAAGACGAGGAGCTACTTATGTACTTAAGTTATGTAGTTACACAAAAGGATCTACTCGGATCCACTAGATAACTATGACCACGATAAGTCGTTGGTTGCGGCTTAAGTTGTGAGTCAGCCGTTGCGGCCAATTTATGTTAACGGGGAATTTCTATAATGATATACATATTGTATTGCTTTATCGCTGCGGCCACTGGCCAAGTTGTGGTGGTCTAATGTGGCCGGATCTTAAGGTTCAGCCCATGGCCAACTAGCGCCGCCAATAAAAAATATATCTTAACTTCCGTTTGAAAGTGTTTTTCCAAAACTGCCACGTTTTTACACCCTCTACATTCTAAGATTTATAAGTAGGTATGTCCACCAACCCGCACTTGGCCAGCGTGGTGGACTAGGTCTAAACCCTTCCTTCATTGGAAGGAGACCCGTGCCCCAGCAGTGGGGACGTAATGGGTCGTGATGAGGTACTACTGGGTATTGGGAGGTAGGTTCTAATTAAGCATGAAGAGGGCGTGAAATGTGTCAGTTTTGGGAAAAATGCTTTCAAACGGAAGATAAATTATACTTATGTAAATTTTTTTTCACTGTGCTAGTTGATCTTACATTTCACCTAAAATAATTTTCCTTCCCAGGAGCCGCGAGTCCCGGCGCCGCATCAACCACCCGCCGCCTCCCCAGTACAGCGCGCTGGGGGAGCGGGTCCGGACCGCAGCCCCCGCGGCGCTGCAGTGCGCGCTGTTCTGCGGCGGCGCGCGCTGCCAGTACGAACGGCCCACGCACCGGGCCACGGCCATACAGGGACTCTACTCGGATTGGTTAGTTTATTTACAGCTACCGTATCACCACCGATCCGTACCACCACTGACACATTAGCAATTAACAATCCATAAGCAGCATTATTTAGCAAACCTCAAAAAAGTTCCGTTTTCATCCATTTAAAATCCATACAACACTACCATCCATAATCAAACTTGCTAACTACATTCTCGTCCTGAGAATCGAACCAGTCTTTTATTATGTTCAGGAACTTAGGAATAATTTTCTTCGTAGGTAACTTAAAATTCAGTCTTAAAATATGTGAATTTCTATTTCACATTCCATTATGAATTTAAATATTCAGAATGTTTTTTTATTATTCTCTCAAGGCTAGCTGACGGTGGCAATACGCGGAACTAAGGTATAATTAAAAGCTGTAAAAATTATAGGAAAAGTCGTAAAGCATTTCGTCCATAAAGTTCATGCAGGTGCTTTAATAAATTATGAATTCATATAAAGTAGGTACAAACTAATTAATCTTGATCAAAAAGCCCTAACTGTTACTGGCTTACTTTTTAAGACTACTTACTTAGTTTACATTTAATACAAAAAATATACCTACATATTACATAGGTAGGTAGACTTTAGACTACATTTGATATACTTACAAAGATGTTATGTGTACTTACGATAATATATGTAAATATAGATCAAGTTTCCTTTGGCATTACTTAATTAATTACACGTCAACGGCTAGACGACATAGAGCAAACAACAACCCCCTGTCATCACCCAAACAAGCCCAAACTCAATTGAGTGTAAATAGTGTTATTTAATATTAATAAATGCATGCGGGTGAGTTGGTGAAATGTGACTTCAACGCTTCAGTATTGACTGAAAGCTTGACTGCAGAACTTAGATATTTTATTTATTTTATTTTATTTTATTAGGAAAGCTAACAGCATGTTACACAAATAATTAATACATGAAAACAGGTATCTTAAAGCTAATGACAAGCTTTCACAGATAAATGTACAGAAGTACCTACTTAGTAACATATTAAAAAAGCGCACTTAAGTTATTAAATATTTTAGTCTAACACATCTAGATAAAAAAAAAAACAAAAGAACAATAAGAACCACTTGAGTAGATATGATTAATTAATTAATTAATTTAGCCAAGTTGTTGAGTTGATGCTACAAAAGTCCGAATAAAATGAGTTTTAAATGATTCAATGCTACTACTGAAGATGTCAAGATCGATTTCGCTGCACAGCCTGTTAAATGTACTACACGCTCTTAGTATATAGGAGTTTCTTCTGTAATTAGTGTGAACGATTGGCACAAAGAAAAGTTTATTCATTCTAAATGATCGCGCAGGTGCATAAATATTAATTTTAGAGAGTAGATCAGGACAGTCGCTTATTCCTCTAACAAGCTTTATGAGGTAAATTATATCCGACACGGTCCTACGCAGGTGAAGTGGCAATAGATGGAATTTAATGCATCTCAGATTATAATCCATACTGTTTGGAATACGAAACTTAAATTTAAGGTATCGTGTAAATTTCCTCTGAATTTTTTCAATCCTATCCGAGTGAATGTCGTAACAAGGGTTCCATACCTGACAAGCGTATTCTAGATTGCTCCGTACATATGAACAGTATAGCAGTTTGACTGTCTTCATACTTTTAAATTGTTTAGAAGATCGCATAATACTTAATTAAAATTGTGTTGTGTCGTGTGATCGTGTGGATACGCGCATTCAATAGTTTTTTTTCACGAATTTCCAAAATTCGTAATAATGAAAAACTGAGTATACACGAGTATAATACAGGGTGTTTTCAAAGCAGCTATCGTAGGTCGGCTATCATTACGGCCACTTGGGCCCGGTAAGTCGCAGCGGTATAGCTCTATGGTGGACATATTGAACCATTCGGCGAGGTTCTGTAGCCAGTGGGTTCTTCTACGGCCAGGTCTTCTTTTGCCCTGTATTACACATTATGTACTTATACCTAACAAGTCACGAAATCGTAGGTACAGGACGGTCAGAGTGGAAATCTACACTTCGAGCCCTATGTCCCGGATTAGGGATCCCAGGACCTGATGATGATGATTATACTTAACATAGAAGGAAACCACAAGGAAACGCATTATGTTTGCTAGTGCCGGTACCTACATAACATGGCGTAGGGGCTGTATTAATGACCCACACTGTTCATTAATAATTAAGACGGTCGACCGGCCAGTAGCACGCCACTTGTAGCCAGGCTCAGTGAACTTTCACCCTTATCTCGATCGTCATAATAGCAGTTGTCGTATGTTATGTTTTTTTTTTCAGTTTTAAATTTGAGCAATAAAAAAGTTCAAGTGACAGCAAATTACTCCCTACGTCTGCAATATTAAAGTAACATTAATTTAACAGCGCACCAGAATATTACCAACTAAAAATGTAAATATTGAGATTGAGACACGGCGAACAAGTTATTATTTTATCTAGAAATTATTTAGTTAAGTATATTTTGCCGGTATCCGCGGTAAATAATTAGGTATTGTGCTATTTCATACCTAATAACACACTGGTCCAATTATTACTAAAAACAAACAGGTAATTATTCCTAGAAAAAACCTGCCAACTCACGTGCTAGTATTAAGCTAACTAATTTAGCGAACATTTCCTTTAAGCCATTAGTAAGACAGCGTTTTCATAAAGGTGAGCCAGCGGTGCCTATAGGAACAGGGCGGAGACCAAAGACCACAAAGACTGGTCAAGTGCAGGTCAGACTCACCTATTAAATTTCATTTGATTGACCCGCAATTCCCGTGGGAAAACATTTTAAGGCGAAGTGAAGCTTGCGGGAATAGCTAGTGTTTTCTTAAATTATAAAGTAAGTAACTTACTAACTATATTTTCACCACCGTGAGTGACCAACCATTGTCTACCTATCGCTCTACTGTTTTGCAACGACACGATTACCCTAATATAAGATTAAAATAATAAATTCAACGTATTTACAAAAAATACAGGCTTTAGCAAAATACATAGAGCAACGCGTACCTACTCGGGTGGCAAAATAACACAAGAAAGAAAAGCCTAACCTCTTTCACTGGCCCATTCGCGTGACTTCCGTCGCGCCAAGCATTAATTATGTTAATTGTACAATAATTTCTTTTGTCCTTTCTAATATTTAAATAAAACGTCCCCAGCTAATATTTTTCAGCCTTGTACGATGCGGCAATATGTAAATCAGCCGAGCACGTGTTAAAATTATATGTACTTACCTAAAGTAATAGGTAAGCTACATATTTCGAATAAATTTCCAAGAACCTTGGTGCATCATAGAGGCAGCTTAGCTTAGTCGACCATTAGGTACGAACATTATGTTGATGTGTACCTATGTTGATCCGTATTAAAATTCCGAAAACAAAAAGTGAAATCTTTATCGAAATCACCTAAACATTATAGTCGCAATTTTCGTATAAGTAGGTACTTACTATAAATCAAACGAAATAATAACAGACGCTTTTCTGTTTCTTTTTTCAAAATCCATATTTTAAGGCTGCGTCAGGCTGCGTGTGCTTCAAAATCCACCCTATCCTATTTTCACTACCTACGTGTGTTCGTTTCATTTCAGGATCACGGACGACATACTGGCGATGGCGCGGCCCAGCACGGCCAGCATCGCCGCCCGGAACATCATACAACAGTTTCACAGGTGAATTACATACAGTCATGAGAACATACGAGTACGTGTGTATTCATACAATGTACATAGGCGCTGTTGGTCGTCCTAACTCCTAATAGAACGCGAATCGCGATTTCCGCGCGAGTAAACAGAATTTCCAAAAAAATATCAGAAATTATGACACTGTAAATCTAAGCCCGAAAAAAAATTCGAAAAAAATATACTTGTCATTTTTCATAGAAACTTCGGGCAGCTTGAAAACATCATCTGGCAGTCGGGTTGCCCACTTAGGTACCCGACAACTCTCTCAGAACTAGTTTGCTTGTTTTGGGGTCTAGCACTAGGCCAGCGTGGACTAGGCCTATATACAGAGTTTTGCAAAAAGGGTATAACTGTTTAACAATATTTCCAGGTTCCAATATTTTTCTAATCTATAACACATTTTTGCTTTATTTATTTAATTCTTTAATGCACCAATATAAACAGAATATAGCAGTAGTTTTAGTTACCTATAGGTACAGTGCTCCAAAATTGATAATGCGCATAGAAATCTTTGACAGATCGGTTGTTTTCGATTATGTGACACATGATTATGTGACGCATAGAAATCTTTGACAGATCGGTTGTTTTCGATTATGTGACACATGATATTGACTCCTATTTCTTTCGAACAAGGTGCAAAATACAAGTGTTTTTTTAAGGCTCTTACGATTTAATGATTCGGGTGTGAAGATCTGCATGTGCATTATTAATTTTGGACAAGTGTACCATGGTTTCAATAAGCCCCTCGTTTTCAGTTGGGGCATCCGCACGGTGATTAACCTGCAGACTCCTGGAGAGCACGCGAGCTGCGGGCCTCCGCTCACGGCGTCGGGGTTCACTTACGAACCGGCTGTCTTCATGTCCAATGATAGTGAGTATGAGTAGTCAGCAGCCAACATGGGGAGCACGGAAGGTCATTGTATGATTTGGGAAATGTCTGTTTTATTTATACATATTTGAATGGGAATAAAACATCAATGCCAGTTACAAAGCAAGTAAAAGCTTTCAAACAAAGCTGACAGAGCTTATTTGTTATTACGTAGGTACTTACCTACTTACAAGTCGTACAACTTTATTTAAGTACTGATTATATTTTTTTAATCTACCTAATCTTGGCATCTCGATCTTTTATTTACAAACGAAATAATTCCCTAAATTTACATTAACATACAGTCACACAACTCGCGTTGTAGATAGCTAAGTATTAGGTACTATTTTTTTTAAATCTAAGCGTAAAATAGTAAGCTATACTTTACCTACTCTTGTTTTGATTCCCAGTATACTACTACAACTTCGCATGGGAAGACTACGGGGAGGCCAGCCTCAGCGGTCTCCTGGACATGACCAAAGTTCTAGCATTCTCCATACAACAGGGCAGAGTGGCCATACACTGCCATGCGGGTGAGATACAATACATAGGTACAAGGTGTTTCAAAAATGGTATACTAGGCCGAAAGGCGTTGAGTCGGAGTCGGGTTGATTCATGGGATAACTCTTAATTATATATTTTTTTAAATTCGTGAAATAGGTACTTACCTATGTTTTTTCTTCTCCATAGCAAAAAGTCATGTCCCCGTCAACGAAGCGGCTGGCCCATTTCGGTCAGTCAGCCATCGTATCAATACTTACGTTACGGTTGGACCAATTTGGATTAAAATATAGGCTTCTTTTTATCTCTACCTTTTAAGACTTAGCTTCTTTTACCAACCATGCATGCTCCACTCCACAAAGCCCCCCAAATCCCCAGGGCTCGGGCGCACAGGAGTCCTCATCGCCTGCCACCTCGTGTACTCGCTGCGCGTGCGCGCCAACGACGCCATCCGCCTGGTGCGCAGGAGGCGGCCGCGCTCCGTGCAGACGTCGGGCCAGATCCTGTGCGTGCAGCAGTTCGAGCACTACTTCCTGCCGCAGACCGTGCTCTTCAGCTCCAGGTGGGACCTGAAAGAAGGAAAAACAAAAAACCGACTTCATAAAACCACTAAAATGTAAGTAATAGGAACTGTTCTTTTTTGATGTTGGTGCAGTGACAAATTAATCTGAAGAAATATGGCACCAACTTCAAAAAAGAACAGTTCCTGCTTAGGTATATTTGTACTGTCACATATAATTTGTGTAAACCTTAAATTATTACTTACATTTTAGTGGTTTTTTGAAGTTGATTTTTTATTTTTTTAAATTATTATTTTATTTTATAGTTTTTAGTTTATTTGCAATAATTTTTAATCAAAAGTAAGATGCAAATGATACCAAAAAGTCCTACTAATCAATACGAATCATTCAAGCCTAAACACGAGGTAGTTGCTATATACCGTTGAGGAGTTCCCTTGACTGCCTTCCGTTTCCATCATCAGATCAGCTCAAGGTCACCATCATATTTTATTGTTATAAGAACTATATTTACGTTCTTAATTTCATTAGAATCGGTTAATATGTGTCCAAAATGGAAATTCATACCCTGTTTTTACCCCTTTACCCACCCTTAGGGGTGAGATAAAATTCTGAAAAAAATGGGACCACCTGGAAGCTCAACCCAATAAAACAAAAAAAGAATTTTCAAAATCGGTTCATAACCGGCGGAGTTATCGGTGAACATACATAAAAAAAAAATATAAAAAAAAAATATATATCCCTACGAATTGAGAACCTCCTCCTTTTTTTGAAGTCGGTTAAAAAGGACGAATGGACTAATACAACGAATAGAGTAGAATGTATAATGAATACCGTAGCTAGCTGCAATAGGTAGGTAGGTATTTATTTTGTATTCCCAGTACATAGAAACCATTCTCGAAAGTAATTTAAAAATAATAGATTGTAGGTATTTTCCTTTACTATAAAAGCCATAGAATTATGATAGGTATATTATAATGTACTGGTTATCAGTCAATGCATAGGCCACATAAAGAACTCGTGTGGTGATACCCTGGCTTTTGTTTTGTTAATAAGATCAATGTACTTACTCACTTATAAGATTTTGGTTTACAAATAAGGTTACTTTCATGTAGGTACTTACTGAGGTCATCTTTATCTATATTTCAGAGAGCCACATTTGCTGACAAAGGACAAGAAAACAGCTGAGTTCACATTGAGACAGCACTTGCACAGACAAAGAGCCACTCTGCATGGTCTCGAAGAGCGAACGTTCAAAGCGCTGCCTAAGGTAAGTAAATAAATTAAACAAAGATTGTAAATTAAAAATTACATTACATAGTATTATTATGTGCTAGCGTATTCATATGCGTAGTAAGCCGAAAGGGGGTGATTAACGGAATACCGCACCGTGACAAATTCTTCTACTCCCCATATTGTGTAGGTACCACCTACAAAGTCACGTGGGCAATAAATAATATATAAAATATGATATAATTATAAATTGATATTAATATTATTAAAAATTTAAATTAATTAAAATAGAATATTAATTAATTAATATTTTAATTATAAATATATTTTCTAATAAGTAAATTAAAATTTAAGTAGCAATATTCATTTTTATAAAGACATTGACATATATATTACTAGCGTAAGGACAGGGCCTCCCACTCAAAAAAATGGCACCCGCGCGTTGGCCCTAAAATCTTAATTTTAGGGCCAACGCCCCTCAGTCGACAGTTGTCTGTGGCCGAGAGATGGTCTTGTGAATCTTGTGATAAATATGTAGTTGTGTTGTGAAAGGCTGCAAAACCCATTATACGAAGGTCAAAAAGAAACATCGAATATCGTATCATCGGTAATTACCATTAAATTAAGTAATAAACACATTATAAAGTGATAATTATTTTACTACCAAAGTCTACAATGGCCGCGCGCTGTAACCTTGTGCGGACGTCATTTTTTGTTGACTATCCTCCGAGAACATTTTCTTGTTGCACACACTTACGTTTTGGAGCGTGATTTTTAGACCATTTGTACGGGACGCTCTACAGGTCTGCAGCCCAAAACAGTTTTAATTTTAGTAGTTGGATTTGTCTTAAATTATTGATATGGCGCCTGCAAATAATAAAACAATGTCCGGGATGGTAAATTATTGACGCACGTACAAGGTTACGTCGTCAAGATAGTTGCTAGGCACTGACATAGTTCAAACAAATTATGACAGATAACAGTTATTTTGCTTGTATGAAGAAGGTTTGAGTAATATGTTCTGAAGGGCCTATCCTTCCTTTTGAAATCATTGTATAAAGATAATAAAATTTAATTTGAAATATGTATAATCGTTTGCAATAGAATCCAACAATCATGTAAACAAACCAAATTGTCACGATTACTCCGTAATCACATACATTTGACGAGCAATTATGAACATAGTCTAATTTCAACGAACGCACCATTGTTTTTACATTATCTTCAACACGGTTTAACTTGTATTTATAAGTTAAATTTGTTAAAACATTTGCAACGTAAAAATTTCGAAGTATTTGACAAGCTGTCATCTTAGTTTTTTACTCATCGAACTCTATAAGTCATTGAAAAGTTAGTGTTGTTCGTAATCTGAAGTTATCTTTTATTTTTAATTTAATAAATTATTTTAATTTAATATTATTTGAATACAATAAATTTTTTTTTCAAGAGCTTAATATAATTAACCAAAACGAAAAAAGGAAGAGGAAGAAATGAAAAAGCTCGACGGCATTTTAGACACGGCAAGCGATGACACAGTGGTTCCATTTATAATTACGGTCACCGGCGACACTTCTGATAGTGATGATGACGAAGACGAAGATTTAAATTTGTTTTAATAAACACTTTTTATATATAATAAGTTTTATTTTATAGTCTATGGCTTATATATTTAATCTAATTAGAACACTATGACATCACTATGGGCATAAACAATACGCTGTCAATGTCAGCCCGCCATATTTGTTTACATGATTGTTGGATTCTATTGCAAACGATTATAGGTACTTAAAGAAGAATATCCAAAAGTCGATGGACAAAAGTACTTCAGTATTTATACTTAACTACCTCTATAAGTACCCTTTATTTTTGTGTTAGGTATATGCGGGGTGCTGTTAACGGCATCAAGTTGTTATGTGTTTATTGTCAGGAATTTGTCTATGTCACTTCCTTGTCTACTGGTAACAAACAACATGGCTGTACATATTATTTTCTCCAATTTACAATAAAAGTTAATTATACCCAATATGTGAGTATTTCTTCTAATTCTCTACAAATATCCACTGCGCAACGATATATAAATAACAGGTTATGGGCGAAACGGCGCAAAGTTACCCAAAGTTGGAAGCTTCAAGCTTCGACAATAGGGAATATGCAAGTGGTTCAAATAAAGGTCAAATATTATTTATAATAAACTTTGTTGTTTCATAACTACGACTCCATCATTATTTTTGATTATAATTTATTTTTGAGCAAGTAAATGAAGTTGAAAAGTACAAAAAAACTTCGGTAAATTCTAACTTCCGAGAAACGTCACCCATTTTCTTAGGGCGGATGTGACGTCATAATTCTTTATATATCAATCTCAGAATAATAACTTCTTTGCGTTTGCGTAGGTATAGTTAAATAAATGTCAAGTGTAAACAAAGAAATGTTAATGTCACCGAGTATTTGTGATGCTCGTTGTGATCAGATACGATGGATCACATAAAAATTCTTCCAATACGAGTAGATCTTAGCCTCCTATAACCTCTCCACTTCTTGTTTGATATGCTTGTTTGTTTGCAAAGTTTAGGACTTTTTATATTTTTTGTTGGTAGTGTATGGGCTGCCACTAGTTGTTCTATTGTAATGAGGCGTAAACAGCCATTCGCTAGTCAACGAGCCACTCAAATATGCTCCATATTGCAACACAATAAAATTAAATTTGTATTGTCAGTATTATGACATGAACATGACACAAGTTGCTCTTTCTACTTTTAGGTTATAATGGCAGTCGTTAGTATATTTCAAACGTTGTTATTTTTTTCTAAATTAAGTTATGGAAGAATTCTCGTAATCAGAAGAACTGGACACATTAAATTTATTACGCAGTATGAACGAGTAAACTGTGGCCAGCTGCGGAAAAGGACAGCAAAGACTATTGAAAAGTCGAGAGCCGTGTGCCCAAATATTAGGGAATATGCATATATTTTTATACTCTTATTCGATAGTTTAGATAAGGGGGTTTAGACCTTTGAGATATGCACAATGGTTCCATTCAAGAGAGCCAGGTGCAGGTTCTTACACCCCCACAGATAATAGAATAGAATGACCCACTAACCCTAGTCTCTCTTACTGAGAACTAAAGTTACAGTAAGTACTTACATACAATACAAATATTACTTTATATTCATATTGCCATAATAGCGTAATATTGTGTACAAAGGTCCTCTGGTTTGCGCGCTCGCATTTCAAAAGAGCTACTAGCAGCTATTTACGAGCTCCCATTACAAAACAGCCACTGGTCACACTTTATTACCATTACAAAAAAGCCACTGATCACACTTTATACACTTCCTTTTTCGTTTGTTACCATGACAACATTGGTTTGTTGAAAATACAAAAGTACTCTGTGATTACTTGATTAGGTAAAAAATCTATGCCGACTGACGGGACTCATTATTCTGAGCCGTGAAATTAAACGATTATGACGTCACGTCAGCCCGCCATCCTGACGGGAATTTCAAAGTGGTCGTGATGGTTGTAATTTTTTAACTTTCTTTAAAATACCTTAAATTACTTATTTTGGCGTTGAATTTTTTTTTACTATAATGAAGTGATGTAAAACTATCCAATAAAAGTATAAAAAAAAATTGCGCATATTCCCTATTGGCTCTTCAGAGTCAAATGCCTGTTAGACGAAAAACAGATAAAATATGTTTTAGAAAGCAAAACCACCGAAAAGAGTGATGAAAAATATGAAGTAAACGATGCGAAGGCTAAATGCATCATAGTTCAATGTCTTATGGACAAGCATTTAAACATAATAAAAGAGTGCAACACGGCACAAGAAATGGTAAAAGTACTAGAAGACTCATTCCAAAGAAAGAGTATAATGACTAAGATTCATTTACGAAGAAAATTGCTAAACGTGAAACATGAAAAATTAGAGAAACTAGAGGAGTATTTCGCAAGGTTTGATACCATCGTACGGGAACTGGAATGCACCGGAGAGAAGGTAGAAGAGAAAGACAAAGTCTGCTACATACTGACAAGACTAGAAGAAAGGTATGACAGCTTAATAACAGCAATCCCAAGTAACATTTCATTCGAGCTTAGGTAGTAAGAAATGCCTTTAGGTTTTATAAGGGTTGTGAAAAGGTTAATGCTTTGCTATCTGGTCATATTGAGTACTTGAGAATGATTAATAAGTCCCAAAACTAATTGTTTATTAATACAACCTTGGAGCTGCTGATAAGAGTTTAAATTAACGTTATTATAACATGTATTTCAAGAGCATATAGTTCTAGGATCTTATAGCTGTCGTAGACTCCTGATTTAGTTCTAGAAAAGCTAACATTAATGCTAAAGTGAGAGCTTAAGGTTAAATTTTTTACCTTGATACAACCATAAAGTTATGGAATGTTGAAATCACTTATAAGTAATTTTTAAAACCTATCTCAAACCTTTAGGTTGATGAGAGTTGTCTAGGCAAACAAATTAGGACTACTTGGTGAAAACCAAAAGCATTAAGCACTGGCTATGAGCTAAAGGCATGATTTAAGTCCTTCAAGAATATTTTAAAGCTTTAGAGGCATCCTTAAAATATGTTTAATGCTTTTTAGTAATTTCCTAACGGCCGCCATATTTTTTCACTGAAATAAAAAAAAAACTTAGCAAAAAGATACATTTTAATTAATTAGGGGAAAATTCAGTAGCGTGTGCTATACTATTCCAAATATATGTTTTTTTATAAAGACAGTACTTTTATTTCTAATATAACTTTACACCAAACATAAAATTTTATCTATTTTTTTAATTAAAACAAAATAATAAACACAAACACGCACTCACGCCTTGTACTAATGTACTCCCTTGCGGGGTAGGCAGAGGTGCATTGCTGCACCCACTTTTCGCCAGAGTGTTATGTTAGTCCCAATGTAATAGGGGGCGGGCCTATTGCCATTTTACGGGCACATCCAAGACTTGAGAACAAATATCTGTGTTTAAACAAATATCTGCCCCAGCCGGGAATCGAACCCGGGACCATCGGCTCAGTAGTCAGGGTCACTAACCACTACGCCATTCGGTCGTCTTAATCGGTCGTTTTAATTAAAATATTTTCAAATTTATTATTTACAAAAGGCCCGTCATTTATACAGAACTATTATCCGAAAGTATCACGATAAAGTGCTAGTCGCACAAGTTTTTCATATTTCCTGACTTCAGCCTAACTACTTACTATATTTTTTATTAATACAACACTTACAAGTTAGCCATTTTGTGTCTTGGAAAGTGTCAGGTAATGGCGCCATTTATTATAATTATTATAAAATCTTACACAGAAACATTTTAAAGCCCGAGAGTCCTGGAAAGGCATTACAAATATCCAACAAATGTGTTTCAAGTTATAGAAAAGTTACATCCAGGACTAATTTAGAACTTAAAAGCTGTCTTCCAAGGTTATGTTAACGTTAAATTAAGGTTGTGAAGGTTTTATTTAGGTTCTATGTAAGTAGTTTAAAAGGTTCTGGGTTTGAGCTATAGGTTTTGCTGTAGCTCTCAGAAAGGTTCTAAAACGTGGGCCCTTTTTGCACTCAGGAGGTTAATATAAGGTTAATATAAGGTAATTGAGCCTTCTAAGACTTGCGAGTTGATTTCCATACAAAGGTTCTAGAACCTTTTCAAAACCTTTCTAAAACCAAAAATGTTACTTGGGATAGAAACAATAAATACAGATATTAAGTTAGAATATGTAAAGGCGAGACTATTAGATGAAGAACTAAAGATGAAGAACAAAAATCCGGAACACACACGTGAAGAAACAGCATTCCCCAATATAGTGACATGCTACAGATGCAACAAACCCGGACACATAGCAACAGAGTGCCGAGGAAGAGGAAGAGGACATAGAAGAGGAACACAATTTCAAGGACGAGGAAACAGAGGTCATGGTCGAGGAAGAGGATATATAGCAAGAGGACAAGGTCATCAATATGGAAACTACAGTCAAGAAGGCCAAAGACATCATGCGAGCCAACAGGGGTCATCGTGGCAGCACACGGCTGCAACTGCATCAGAAGAAAACAAAGAATTTTCATTCATAGCAGGTACACAAAATGATAATTTTAAGAACAACAGTGTTGAGAATTGTAAATTAGAGTTCATTGTAGATTCAGGTTGCACAGAACATCTAATTCAAAGTAAATACGAGAGATATATGTCAGAAATTCAATACTTAGATAAAGAGGTAAAAATATTCATAGCAAATAGAGATTACGTAACAGCAAACAAGAGAGGAAATATTTATGTCACAAGTGATAGCGCAAGTATGAAAATAGATGCACTTATAGTAGAAAGTTTATCATTTAACTTACTTTCTGTAAGAAAAATAGTCCAGAATGATTGTGAAGTAAGGTTTAACTCTGAAACTGTAGAAATTCAGAAGAATAATAATAGCGGTAATAAA
Source organism: Plutella xylostella (assembly GCF_932276165.1). Taxonomy (NCBI): domain Eukaryota; kingdom Metazoa; phylum Arthropoda; class Insecta; order Lepidoptera; family Plutellidae; genus Plutella; species Plutella xylostella. Next base: position 4,211,738 of record NC_064000.1, on the reverse strand, counting down.
ATAGTAGGATACTGTTCAGGGAAACTATATAAGTTACATACAGAGATAGCTGTAGATAGATGTAACTATGCTAATTTCAGCACCGGAGAAGTATGGCACAGAAGGCTGGGACACCTCAACCGTAGGAGTTTACAAACAATGAACCTACCGGTAAGCAAAAATGTATGCGGTCCATGTATGGAAGGAAAAGGAAAGAGGAAACCATTCCAAAGGGTATTGAAACCAAGGTCGCAGAATATAGGAGAATTAATACACACGGACATAGCAGGGCCAGTAAATATCGAAGGATTCAACGGAGAGCGATATTATCAAACTATAATAGATGATTACTCACACTTTTGCGAAGTCAGACTCCTAAAAATTAAAAGTGAAGCAACAGATAATATAATACACTACATAAATAGATTGGAAAATGAAAAAGGAATCAGAGTAAAGAAGATAAGATGTGACAATGGTGGAGAATTTAAAAATAGAAAAATGGACGCATTTTGTCAGGAACGCGGCATAATTATACAATATACTATACCATACTCACCACAAAGCAATGGAGTTGCCGAACGCATGAATCAGACGTTATACAACAAAGCCAGAACACAACTGAATGAGGCTAATCTGCCAAAACATCTATGGGGAGAAGCAATATTATGCTCAGCATATCAGCTAAATCGATGTCCATCATCTGCCATTAATTTTGAGACACCAGAATGCATTATGAGAGGAAAAACAGACCTGTCAAGGCTCAAAACTTTTGGAAGCAAAGCATGGGCTGTGATTTTACCAAGACAGAGCAAATTCGAAGGCAGAGCGAAAGAAGGGAGAATGGTAGGCTACGCACCAACTGGATACAGGCTGTGGGATCCAGAGACTAACAAAATAATCATCAGTCGAGATGTAAGATTTGATGAATCAGACATCATATATCAAGAAAAGAAACAGGACAATAATGTAAGATACTACCAAGAAGAAGAACAAGGACAAGAAAATGAACAAGACGAGAATATACAAAGACAAGCTGAAGTGCAAGTTCATGAAGAGAGACATCAAGAACTAAGTAGAGAACAAAGAACTAGAAAGCTACCTACATATTTAAAGGATTACGAATTGGAAGAAGACGTTATAGAACAAGAAGCAAACATAGCATTCTGTCTACACATAGAACCTCAAACATATGGTGAAGCTATAAAAGAAGGAGAAGGATGGAAAGAAGCCATTGATAATGAGTTAAAGTCACACGAACAACTAAATACTTGGACAGAGACAGAACTACCAAATAAGAAAAGAGCTATAGACACCAAATGGGTTTTTAGAACAAAACAAGATGGAAAAAAGAAAGCACGACTAGTAGCAAAAGGTTTTCAAACAGATAACAAGTACAATGTTTACTCACCAGTGGCAAGAATGTCAACTATAAGAATGATGCTAAGCTATGCACTACAGGAAGATCATCAGCTAAGGGGTACACTACATAATTCCGAATTACTTTTTTACGAATATGAAAATTACGATTTTTTAAATTTCGAATTTCATAGTTCCGAATAATTCACAATCCCGAATTTTAAGTTTCCGAATAACGAAAATCACGAATAGTTTATAAACGAAATTTCAAACAACACATTTATTATAATGACGAAAGTCAATTTTCCGAATATTATTATTTCGATGTTTCAAAAGTACGATTTTTATTATATCGAATTATTTAAATTACGAATCCCGAAGTTTTAATATTCCGAAAATACAAATTCCCGAATGTTTCTTAGTTAACAAGAAATGGTTATCTATTATGAATAATGCAGCATAATGCGTATAAAAACAATATTTTTTAAGCTATATTATGTGAAACGCTCCGCTCCGCTTCGCTGCGCTCCGCTTTGTTTTTCGATATCAATGTGCACCTAACACGCTCCTCCTCGCTTTGCTCGTCGTCGCACCTATCTTTAGGTTTAAGTCCTAAGGTTTTTAAGTTTAAACACCATAAAAATCCTAGCAATTGTTTTGCTCTATATTTGAAACGCTCCGCTCCGCTTCGCTGCGCTCCGCTTTGTTTTTCGATATCTATGTGCACCTAACACGCTCCTCCTCGCTTTGCTCGTCGTCGCACCTATCTTTAGGTTTAGGTACTAAGGTTTTAAAGTTTAAACACCGTAAAAGTCCTAGCAATTGTTTTGCTCTATATTTGAAACGCTCCGCTCCGCTTCGCTGCGCTCCGCTTTGTTTTTGGATATCTATGTGCACCTAACACGCTCCTCCTCGCTTTGCTCGTCGTCGCACCTATCTTTTGGTTTTGGTTCTAAAGTTTTAAAGACGTTTAAGTATGTTTTTTTTGTCAAAATCACGAATTATCATATTTCCGATCGGGATTTGACTTTTTCGTGATTATAATAAATCGGTATTTTATTTTTCGTATATTAAAGTAATCGTATTTTTTAACATTCGTATATTTAACAATCGTAATAACAATATTCGTGATTATAATATTCGAAATTATAATTTTCGTGATTATTATAATTCGGTATTTTAAAAAATCGGTATTGCAATATTTCGTAAATAACATATTCGGGGTTATCAAATTCGGAAAAAAGTTTTTCGGAATATTTGGGTGTTCCCTCAGCTAAGACAATTCGATGTACCAACTGCATTTCTTAATGGTGAATTAAAAGAAGAAGTATATATAAAACCACCAGATGGAGTACAAGTCGGCCAAGGAAAGGTACTGAAGCTAAACAAAGCTTTATATGGTTTGCGAGAATCACCAAAATGCTGGAATGACAGATTTCACGACTTTATAACTAAGCAAGGTTTTGAACAATCAAAGCATGATTTTTGCTTATACACGAAAAAAGATGAATGGTTACTGATCTGGGTGGATGACATCATAACTATGGGAAACTGTATGGATACTATAAAGAAATTAAAAGAAGAATTCAATGTAAGAGACCTGGGAGAAGTTAAAGAGTATATAGGCATGGAAATACATAGAGAGCAGAATATATTAAAAATAAAACAAGAAAAGATGATTAATAAAATAATAGAAAAATTCGGAATGGAATCGTGCAAAGGTGTAAATACGCCGATAGAGGCTACTAAACCCATAAACAATGAAGAAGAAGATATAATCACAAATGTACCTTATAGAGAACTAATCGGATGTTTAACATACATCTCTACAACATCTAGACCAGATATAACGTACGCAACTTCATACCTTAGCAGGTACTTAGATAAACCAACGAAAGAAAGATGGATTGCGGCTAAGAGAGTACTAAGATATCTATAACAAACTGCAAGTAAATGCTTAACCTATATTAAGAATAAAGATTCGCAGAAGAGATTATTAGCTTACAGTGACGCGGATTGGGCGAGCGAAAGTCAAGATAGGAAAAGCGTAAGTGGCTGCGCTATATTTTACTGCGACAATTTAATTTCATGGTTTTCAAAGAAACAATGCACCGTTTCATTATCATCTGCAGAGGCAGAATATGTGGCTGCTGCAATGGTAACGTCGGAGCTAATATATTTAAAAGGAATATCAGCTAACTTCAATATGGATATTGATGCATACTTACTTGTTGATAATCAAAGTGCGATTAGAATGATCGAATGCAAGGAAAATAGTAAGCGCACCAAACATATCGATATTAAGTTTCTTTTTGTTAAAGATGCGGTATGTAATAAGAATATTGTTGTATCGTATGTGTCTACGCAACAAAATGTAGCCGATATATTTACTAAACCACTGAATACTGTAAAACACAATTACTTTGTAATGAAACTGTTTATTATATAAAATAAGAAGTAGGTTTGTCAAGTTAATAATGTTATATTATAAGTGGTTTTTAATGTGTAAACGCATAGGAAGAAAAGAAGTGTTATAAGTTTATTTTATTGCAATATTCAATTAGAAATTTAATATTGAGAGGGGGTGTCAGGAATTTGTCTATGTCACTTCCTTGTCTACTGGTAACAAACAACATGGCTGTACATATTATTTTCTCCAATTTACAATAAAAGTTAATTATACCCAATATGTGAGTATTTCTTCTAATTCTCTACAAATATCCACTGCGCAACGATATATAAATAACATTTATAAGTAATATTTAGTTATTAACAACAAAATGCTGTTGGTTGCACACGAAAGTGTAAAAATAAAAATGAGTGAAACTATTAATTCATGACATTAGTGTTTGAGGAACTAAAATTTTCAGGAGCCTGGCACCATTAGAAAAGAAACATAAAAGCATTTCTAGTATAATACAAAGTACTCTGTGCATAAAAGTCATAACAATTGTTTATATCAATTGGCGGTTGGCTGTATTTTTTAATTTTCTTATTAATTATAAGGATAATCTAGATAAAAGCAACAATTTACGCTTGGTTGCAATTAGAAAGATGAAGAAAAATATTCGTAGTCAAGCTAGGGAACTTATTTATCGAGTTTTTATACAATGTTTAGCAGAACATCAAGCTGGACACATTTTGTCGAATTTGGAGGATGTTTACGCTCGTACAGCGTCTATGACGGGTATGTAGCATTGTACAAATTGTAATAATTCATTTTTTATTAGTACCAACGCCTCATTTATCGATAAACCTAGGTTTAGAGCCCAAGTCGATCATTGTTTACATACCATTGATTGTAGGTTTCATCTGGTTTCAGTTGAGTCAAACCTTATCATTTTGAAACTTGAAGATATATTTTTTGTTTACTCTCTGATTTTTAATTGGAAAGAATTCTGACATTTTATAAGTGATGCTACTAAAAAAGTTCTTTACCGAAAAAATGAATAATTGCGATCCATTTCTGGGCAATAATTTTTTCTTAATATTTTTATACAAAAAGATAAATCTAAATATTTACTTGCTCAAGTAAACTAATACAAAAATAACAAATATTTCAATATAATAGCTGTTCCCGCGAGCTTCGCTTCGCCTTAATAAGTTTTCCCGTGGGAATTCCGCGATAAAAAGTAACATATGTGTTAATCCAGGGTGTCAGCTAACTTCATTCCAAATTTCATTAAAATCGGTTCAGCCGTTTTGACGTGAAGAAATAACAAACATACACACATACATACATACATACATACACATATACACTTACAAACTTTCGCATTTATAATATGAAGTAGGATCACGACTCACGACCCATGTATCGAATTAATTTTAATTGCTTTATTTTATTCTTTAGCATGGCATCACTTCCTACTAAATTCAGGGATAATAAACCTTTTTAATCAATTTCAAAAATTGGTGTGGGCTCAAGTGAAGGGGCATGTCGCAAGACACAACACAACCTACAAAATGGCGGAAGTTAAAAAACTACTACTAGAAGGTATAAAAAATGTTACTCCTGAGAAATGGCAAGCATGCATCAGCCACACAATAAAAGAGGAAGATAAGATGTGCACTCTCGACGATTTTATCGACAGAGTTACAGAATCTCTAATAAATTAAAGTCAGCGATGCTGATGATGAAGATACTGATGATGATAATAAACAAATCCATCATCATCCATCCATCGTCATACCTATAGCAGTTCACTGCTGGACGTATTCCCTCCCAAAGCACGCCACTGGATTGGACAGACTCTGCAGCTGGGTAGAAACAACTTCCAATCAGAGGTCAATAGAAGAATACAATTGGGCTGGGCAGCATTTGGCAAACTTCGTCAAGTCTTCTCGTCGCCCATACCACAAAGTCTCAAGACGAAAGTCTTTGATCAGTGTGTCCTACCGGTTATGACCTATGGGGCTAAAACGTGGACACTTACAGTGGGACTGGTTCACAAACTGAAGGTCACTCAGCGAGCTATGGAAAGAGCTATGCTTGGAGCTATGCTTGAAAGATCGCATCCGGAACGAAGTAATCTGACAGAGAACTAAAGTCACCGACATAGCTCACCGAGTTAGTAAGCTTAAGTGGCAATGGGCTGGTCACATCTGTCGAAGAACCGATGACCGATGGGGTAAACGTGTTCTGCTGTCTTACTCCCAGCGATGAGTCGCTGACACAATTTCACCTGTATCGCTAATTTGGTACCACCACCGCACATTTTAGACGCACAGTTTGCTGTGACGACACGCAAGCCAGTCAGTGCACACAATACAATTTTATAGAGCGACATCTCTTTTTTTTACCTCTATTCAAATACGAACGCAACATCGGCCTGACATCGGTGCGGCTACCGTTTCAAAAATAATTACCTACTAGTTGTTTTTAGATATATTTTCTACGACAGCGATAATTATATAAGATAATTGAGATTATCTTTAATTGTATTTTTCACTGTTTGTAATATATTTAGGTAGGTACGGTAATTATTTCTCACCGTAGGTAAATCCCCTTTTAATTTGGAGCGCCGCACTTAATAAAATGGATACAGGGACTAAAAAATATATATTATAGTCTCAGATGTCCAGACTCGTATTGAAAAAGTGCCCAGCCCAAAAAGGTTTGTGATCTCTGATTTGTCTAAAATTGATAACTGTCAGAATTCCGTAAGATTACTAATAACAGTGTACTTACTAAATTCACATTGTGTGAATTTGGGGGGCATTGTGTAACTCAAAAAGATTTTTTTTCCTCAACAAACTCCTGGAAGAAACAGACTGGCCGTCCAAAAAGAGAAATTGATGTCTTTACTATGTGTGCCCTTCGTCAACAGATCCAGTTTTTTATACAGTTGTAAATAACGTTATCTAAATAAATATTTATTGGTTTCACTATTAGCATAAATAATTATTAACACCTTCTAGCTTGTATAAGAGCTTTTTTGGGATGATAAGTTGTTTTTAAAATACATAAATATATTTCATTACATTTCGCTATGTAGGGTTGCTACATGAAAGATAGCAGTGCCCTCATTTAATTTCAGGACTTTATAGTTTCACTGTACATATATGTACATACATCCATCCTGAAGTGCCTCAGCACGGAAAATAAAATATAAGTAACAATATTTTCATAAAATAATCTTTTCCGCCACCACCAGACAGTGTTCCTCCTGTGCGAGCGTCTGCTGAGGCTGTGCGGGTGCCAGCAGAGCCTCGGCCTGGACCTGCGAGTCCGCAGCCGCCCGTTCTACAGGCGCTTCCTCGCGTACCGCATCCGACAGGCCCGCCCGCCCGACCCCACCACGCCGGAGGATGTTGGTATTAATAGTTAGTCATGTTTTCATTTTTTTATATATTAGGTAAGTATACCTACTAGTTAGTTAGCCTTTTACGGAATTATGGTATACAAAGTACATACAAACCTTCCTCTTTTGATGATATTACCGGATCCGGTAGGCACCAAAAACTCACCGGATCCGCCGGACTGGATTGCAATCCCTAATCACATCACAACCCATCACGTCCCCACTGCTGACGCACGAATCTCCTTCCATTTCCAATGAAGGAAAGGTTTTAGGCGTAGTTGGCGTGGTTTTAACCACGCTGGCGTAGTGCGGATTGGTGGACTAACTACTTAATGTATTTCTATGGATTTGCCAACAACAACAAATCCCATAGAACCAAATTCATAGCAGAAACCAGTAAAGTCGTCGGTAGAAATACGCACAGTGGACGGCATTTAACAGAAATACGACATAAATTTATATGCGGTTGAATGTCCATGAGTAAAAATTAAAATCCCTTGCCATGCAGTCTGCGTGAGCCATTGGCTGTATTTATTTATTTATGTACCTAAACCCTTTATTGCATACACATAGAAACTTACAAAGTAGGTACAGATTGTTACAGGTTGACAGTCTATGTACACAAAGGCGGACATATCGCCTTAACGCGATTTCTTCCAGTCTACCTTTGTGGTGAGAAAATAAAAGTAATCAACTCTTATAAATGTACGACAAACTTAGATATGCAATTAAACACAACTTAACTGTACCTATCAACTAAGTTATAATTGATCAAATGGTATCTTTTACAGATGACGTGCCAACACTGCCGATGCTGGAGTGGCGGGACCAGGTCGAGGAGGAAGTGGAGCGGAGTCTGGAGACCGTCAGCAGGATCACCGGAGCTTCCAACGGAGGGCATATGGCCGCCATACGTATACATGAAGTTAGTGTGTGAAAGTGTTTGTGCCTGATATAAGGCATATTTATAAATAAGATAATAAAAAAAATATGTGGGGACATCTCACACACGGCTACGACCCCAAACTAGCCTGGACCACCAGACACAAAGCAAACACAAATCCTCATCACGCAGATGTTTGCCCTGGGCGGGATTTGAACCCGCGGCTTTCCTACCGCCTACCGCCTTAGCAACGGTGCTGTCAATTATTAGACCATTACGTCCAGCATTGAAAAGGAATATGCAATATGCTTAGACATGCATAGGTAGATTTAAGCCTCACTTTATTTAGAATTGCGTGTTAATTTTGCAGGCCTTTACAGTAGACCATCACAGTCTTCCGGATGAAAAAAGAAAATACTTGAAGGAACTAAGAACTGATATCAATATGAGGACCGAAGCTATGTCAAGAATAGATGAAGAGGTAGGTAAATGCTTTCCTTGTCCCTAAGGCTTTGTACACAGTCATGGTGAAAAATAGCTATCTAGTTACTACCTATACCACTTTTTTCAGGAAGATCCAGTCATACTAACTGGTCTTCTGCTTGAGTGGCTGGAAGGTTTGAAACAGCCCGTGTTAGACCGGGAAGACCTGTCCATCATCGTCAGCCGAGGTCAAGACGTCGAGTCTTGCATTTCGTCTCTACCAATGGTAAGTTTTTATACGCCGGCTCCATACGTTGGCCCCAACGCAGGTCCCAACGCTACTCGTCCAACGTGAGAAAATTGTATTGGCCCCAACGTTGGGGCATGTGTTGAGGCCGGCTCCACACGTTGGTCCCAACGCTCGTACCAACGTTGGACTGTAAATTGGGTGAGGCGTACATACGTTGGCTAATAAACTAGTTCTGTCCCGGCAGAGCCAACGTGAAGATGTCCGATACAGAAATCTTAACTGCGCTGAGGCGATAAATATTTGCTCATCAATAATTCCCGCTTTTTTAAAATATTCAATTCATTCATCGAGAAGATCATGCCCATATTCTGTTGAATGCTGCGCCATGCATCAGCTAATACATTATGATTTTTATGTTCCTTTCGAGTTGCATCCCATATTATTGGGTGTGCTTGTTGTTATGTTCAATAAAATCTGTAACTTTTGAATTTTTCCATAAAGTTGACGATTTTGTGGAGGAGAAATCCATTCTCGCTCGACGTCTGCACTCGTTGCGTGTTGCAACAGCACTGAGCAAAGCGCCAACGTGTGGGCGTGAGCGCCAGCGTTGGCGCAGATTCCTTTGATAAAACCGACACTTGCCGGCCAACTACCAACGCTCGCCCCAACGTTGGGGCCAATGCAATTTTCTAGATCCATACGTTGGACGAGTAGCATTGGGACCTGCGTTGGGGCCAACGTATGGAGCCGGCGTGATAGTTGGCCGGCTCGTGTCGGTTTTATGAAAGGAATCTGCGCCAACGCTGGCGATCACGCCCACACGTTGGCGCTTCGCCCAGACGTCGAACGAGAATGGATTTCTCATCCACAAAATCGTCACCTTTATGGAAAATTAAAAAGTTACATATTTTATTGAACTTAACAACAAGCACACCCAATAATATGGGATGCAACTCGAAAGGTTTATCGTACCTAACCTATGTAATAAACTATTAAATTATGTCAATAAGATAAACATACTTACAAACTTACATCAACAGGAGGACGTGATTTTGCTGGAATACCTTCTGCGCTTCGTCACGCGGCTCCGACCATTGGCCGCTACCAAAAAGGTGGACATACTCAAGCGTCTCCTTGCATCCCTCTCACACCAGACAATCATGATAACCGACAGATGTCTACCAACACACAGGGACATGCCACGGCTGCGAGACGGTACATGTAGTCAAGCTGTGAATTTTATGTTACGCATGATTGTGGAACTTCAAAGGGACATGATAAAATCTGGAAAAGACGATGCTGATGTCATGGTGCCGGCGAGAAGAGTTAAAGTTAGAGCTTGGAAGTGATTTCATGATATCGCATATTTTGATTCCTAATAAAACTAAATATAAGTACTTAAGTGGATTATTTTATTTTATAATTATAGGTATAACTACGTTCTAAAAAGTTTATTAGACCACTCACAAGTAAACAAGATGTTTTCAAAGTTAATATGAAAGTCCTCATTCGATCATACCTGGTTCAAAGGCTCCTATGATGCCGGCTAGGTTCCCTCATTGAATGGCCAGCGAGATCCTCTAAACTACCAGGTACCTAACGTATGATCCAGCATCCAGAGCGACGGTCTTATCCCCGCTCGCTCTCTCAATCGTCGGCTCATCTCGGATGATGGCTTGAGCAAATTTCTTCGCCTCTGTTCCCCACAAGTACCCACATAGGTAGCAGGTATTTATTGTTAAATAGTTAAGTACCTACCTAAATAAAATTTGAAATTAACTAGGTATTTCACACTGAAAGTTATCACCGAGTTGTTGCTGCCAGGCTGCTAAAAATATTAGTTCCTCAAACATTAGTAATGTCATATAGATTTATGAATAGTTAGTGAGTAGGTACCTAGGCAGTTATGTAGTAATATTTTATATGGGACCCGCTGGACTGACGACCTAAGGCGGGTAGACGGTATAGTGGTTGGATGAGGAAGGCCGAGGACCGAGTGTTGTGGCGCTCCTTGGGAGAGGCCTATATGTTCAGCAGTGGATGATTATTGGCTGATGATGATGATGATTCTTTTATAGCACAAACATACGTTTGTATGTAAGGTAATTTGTAAGGCTAATTCAAGAAAGCAAATATCTCCTGGATGTTATGAGTTAAGCATACGAGTACATATTAATCGAGTTTAAAATGCTTATACGTGTAATAAATTAACTAAAATAGGCAAGTACTTAACTGAGTAGCTAGAACGTTTGGGCGTACTTACCCAGAATTTCAGCTAGGGGGGGGCAGCTCATACCTGTTCCGAGATCATGGTCGGTCAGGTATATTGAAACATTATAGATAAATGAATATTAAATCAAAATATCTGACTGAAAAGAAAAAATATTTTGTTTCCAACACTTCATTTTGCGCACAGCAAGTAACACGTTTTTAATTCCCACTTAGCAGGAAAATTTACTAATTTATATTATCTTCTAGGGGGGGGGGGGCAGCTGCCCCCCCCTGCTCCTACCTGGGTACGCCCCTGACACAAAACATGTCAGTTTTGGCTAATACGAATAGCCAAGTGGGCTGCACCTGCAGGCGGGGTGCAGCAGCATAATGCTACCACCACAGAAAGATTAAAGAAAGCTCTGAAAAATATTCGGACTGATACTTTTTTTCGTGGCCGTTATTATTCTGAGCTTTTTATCGACCATAGACTAGCTAGACTGTTTTGACACTGCCTTGCCCAGTGTTGCCAAATTGTAAATTGGAGTTAGATTAGACCTATCATTTTTTTATGCATTAGGCAGCTATTATTTTTTGAAACAGTAGCTTGAATATTTATTAAAACGATTTTGTTGGTCAAAGTGGTGAAAAAAAGCAATATTCATTGTTCTTTCAATATAAAAAAGTTATTTTAGTGCAGGCCCCTGTGTTTTGTAACTCAAAACACTCTAAAATATATAACAATAAAACTACCAAACTTGGCAACACTGGCCTTGCCTTTTTCGACGCCATTTTCATTCGCGTTCGCCTTGTCATCGTTTTGTTGTCAAGTCCAATTGAACACGTTGACTTTATTTTTCAGTGTTTGCTGCATATCTTATCGATAAACATTTGTGTCACCTGTGTTTCAAGAAACTTAAAATGTCTTCGACTGAAGAAACATCGCAAAAGCTTGCAGGTCATCCGCCAGCAGGTATGTTGGAAACATTGGACATTCCTACATAAATCCTACTTCGATGCTCCTTTGTTTTTATTTAGTAGACAAGTCCTTTGTTTGATCCATTTGTTCAAATCTTGCAATATGTAACTTTTCTACTTCGTGCGTTTTAGTAGCATCTTATTGTATAAATATTTATCTAAAAGACTGAGTGAACTCTCGATTTTTAATAAAATACCTATTATCCTATAAATCGGGTAACGGCTGCTTGCCCTTGAACGCATGTTTTGTAAATTTTGTAATGGCGTATCGTAGGTATGTCGTTGTGTAATGAATGTGCGATTGTGCCCAGATAGATAACCCTAAATGTTTAATGAAATACAGATTTTTAATGATTCTCCATCACGGCCCGAATATCAGACACATTGGCTTGAAAAACAAACTTAAATAAGAGTTAATCAAAAACGACCAGAGATAACAAGCAATTTAATATTATACCTAACCCATTCACAGTCAAAGCTGGTGGCATGAGGATCACCCAGCACAAAGGACCTCACACGGCTACTAAGGAAGGCTCTGAAGACCTGACTAACCTTGGTGGCCCGTCTGCCGTGCCAACCAACCCCATCTCTATTGCCGGAGCTCCTAATAGAGGTGTGTATTCAAGTAATGTGTGTGTACAAATAAAGAATATTAAGAATTTATATGTAGAAGATTAGGCACTGAATTCATTCAATTGTAGAAGATTAGGCACTGAATTCAATCATAATAATTAGCTTATCATGATGAACACCTACATATACACAAATGTACCTCATCACTTTGTTTTGGAGAGTTTTGTAAGACATTCGGTGTGCAAGCATTAATTTAAACACAAAAACTCTCAATTTCAATTCTCGAAGAATTCTGCCCTAACATATCTGACTATCCCGAATAGTTCTAGTGAGAGACTACACATTAGACCTACAACTGTACTTGGGCTTTATGAATACATGGTTTCATAGAGCATAACATTCTATTCTATTATCTGTGGGGGTGTAAGTACCTGCACCTGGCTCTCTCGAGTGGAACCTTTGTGCACATCCTCAAGGTCTAAACTGCCTTCCTAAGCTTGGACCATTTCCCACCATGCTGGTCCACTGCGAGTTGGTGGGTTCACATATCTAGATGTGCAGGTTTTCTCACGATGTTTTCTTTCACCATAAGAGCAATGGTATACATTTAAAGAATTAAAGAAGTATTTTATTATCATATTTATTGAGCGGTGGTAGTTCAGTCGGGTAAGCGCCCGCTTCTCACACCAGAGATGCGGGTTCGAATCCCGGCGCTGACATGTACCAATGAGTTCTTTTCTGAATTTAAGTACAATGTATGTTGGTGGGTTCACATATCTAGATGTGCTAAATCTACATATGCAGGTTTCCTCACGATATTTTCCTTCACCGTAAGAGCGATGGTATACATTGTACTTTTCTTTTTTTTTTTTTGTAGGCATTGTAACATGCAATCGGTCTTGAGTGACCATAAGCAGTTGTTTGGAGTGTTTTTATGGCGTTTTAGGCACTCCCTCCCATCGTTGGGTTGCCTTCTTATTCAATTGGTCCTAGACCGTCTCAAATGTGCTTTCTTTTCAACCTTCTTATTGGAATACAACTGGTGAGGTCAGTAGCCAGCTTGTTGGGGTGATCAGCAATCCTATCTCTGTAGGCTCTTGACAGGTTTTCCACTTCCGCTTTAACAGTGGGCATTTATAAGTATTCATGGACCTCATCAATTTTAGTGAACCATGGTGCATGGGCTATGGTTTTTAGAACACTGTTTTGAGTGTTTTGGAACCGCTGCATTATTGTGATGTTGGAGGTTTTTGCTGATCCCCACAGTTGTATTCCATAGGTCCAGACAGGTTTTAATACAGCCTTGTAGATAAGCAGTTTATTTTTCACTGATAGTTTTCACTGTCTCCCAAGTAACCATGACAGTGACCGATACTTTTGGTTCAGCTCGTCTCTCTTCTTATGAATGTGAGATTTCCAGATCTGCTTCCTGTCCAAATGGAATCCTAGGTATTTGACGACCGTCTGATGCGGCAGGACTTCACCACCGAGTTTTACAGGAGGACAGTTGTCACGTCTAAGAGTGAAGGTGATGTGGTTGGATTTGGCTGCACTTGCCTTGATCTTCCATCTTTTCATCCAGTTATGGACCTGGTCAAGATGACTTTGTACAGTTTTTGAGGCTGATACGGGGTCTTTGTCCGATGCCAGGATGGCAATATCATCTGCAAATGTGGCAGTTAGAATATTTCCTGATTCTGGGACGTCAGAAGTATAAATTAGGTACAGTGATGGACCCAGTACTGACCCTTGTGGTACTCCAGCCTTTACCTCATGAAAAGATGACGTTCCCTCATTTATCTTCACATAAAAAATGCGATCTTCTATGTAGGATTTCAGCAGTTGAAACCAATTGTGAGGAAGCCATAATTTTAATTTGTATAGGTGTCCAGCATGCCAGACCTTATCGAACGCTTGTTGCACGTCAAGGAATACTCCTGAACAGTACTCTTTGCTTTCTAGGGTGTGCCTGATGTGATTGCATACTCTGTGTACCTGTTCAATTGTAGAGTGCTTCATTCTAAAGCCAAACTGGTGCTGTGGTATTATCCTGTTTTCCTCGAGCCATCGGTTAAGGGTCAATTCAGACGTACCACAACCACACCACAGCCACAACCACGCGATGTGGTCGGGCGTATATTTTGTATTGACAATGAATAATCCAATTCACACGTGCCACATTTTGCCATTGTTATCGACCACCTGTGTAATACGACCACATGGCAACCACATCGCAACCACATCGGAACCACAACGCAACCACATCGCAACGGCAACGCCGCCACGCGGCGGCGGCACCGCGGCAACCTGTTTTCTGTATTAACTGCACACGACGACGTGGTTACCACATCGCAATGACAGCGACAACGCAACCACATCGACATTTTGTCGCTGCCACGCCGCTGTCACACAATTCACACGTAACCACAGCTTGACCACAATTTGTCGCTGCGACGTGGTGTGGTTGTGGTACGTGTGAATTGACGCTAAGTCGTCGACTGATGACTTTTTCGAATAATTTCGATAACAAGGGCAGAAGGCTGATTGGTCGATATGATGAGGTTTGATGGGGTGGTTTTCCAGCTTTCAGGATCATCGTTATTTGAGAGACTTTCCACTGTTTAGAAAAGTATCCAATCCTTAACATGTTGTCAGAAAGACAAGCACTTTTGTTGGGAGTTGCTGTAGGACTTCAGCAGTGATGAGGTCGTATCCTGGTGCCTTTTTCAGCTGTAGTTCTCTTATGATTCCCTTTAGCTCTCGAGGTGTGCAACTTTTGATCTGTGGGCTTAGCTTGTAGGTCACTTTGTAAGAAGGATTTAACTTCCTCTTCAAAGGCATTGTCTGCAGTGTCTGTGTTAGAAGTTAATACATTTTTAAGGAAGGCTCCAAATGCTTCCGCTCTTTCTTCATCAGTTTTGGCCCACATACCATCTGGGCGTTTTAATGGGTACTCAATCAGCTGTGGTCTCTGTGAAGACTTTACAGTTTTCTACAGGGAGTGTTCATTTTTGGAAGTAGCATTTAATAACTCCAATCGCCTTTGCAGTGTGTCATTTTCAGCCTCAGCCAAGAACTTCTTCAACTCAGCAGCTGCTTTGTTCAGGGCCTTTTTGTCCTCTGGGTGTCTACTACTATGCCACTTTCTTCGCAGACGTCTCTTTTCCAATATCATTTATCTGGCTTCCAGCGGCAAATTATTTTTATTTGACATATTTCTACTGTCGGGACCTTCATAATCAGGTGTGCTCAGCTATGTGTGCCACTTTGTGGAATTAATAATCATTAATATGCCCAATTAAGGGTTAACATAAACCAATGGTAGCAAATCGGCCCAGCTTAGGATGATAAGTTATAACATAAGGCGATATGTACATAGGTTCCATATGCTTGCTAACATGGACTTGATTTCCAGGTAATGCTGATTTCACACCAGAGGCAGCCAAGGTGGCTCACAGCCCCAAACCTCCAGCGCACATCAACATGAAACCCAATGTGAATATCCAACAACCCAGGAAGTAGACGCTAGACGGTACTAGGTACGACTATTGCACATAACCCACATTTAAATAAAGCTGGCCTTCTGTACTAGATAATATTGTAGCATATTTTATTAATCCCAGTCTATTGATATAATGACTAAGGGCCACTTGCACAAACATTTAAATCTAGATTAAGTGTCAAATCTCGATTTAAGAAACGTCAATCCATATAAAATTTGACACTAAATCGAGATTTAACACTAAATCTAGATTTAGTGTCAAATCACGATTTAAGAAACGTCAGCCCATATAAAATTTGACACTAAATCGAGATTTGACACTAAATCTAGATTTAATATGTTTCTGCAAGTGGCCCTAAGGGCCCCTTGCACCAACAAATTAAATCTAGATTTAGTGTCAAATGTCGATTTAAGAAACGTCAGCCCATATAAAATTTGACACTAAATCGAGATTTGACACTAAATCTAGATTTAATATGTTTCTGCAAGTGGCCCTAAGTGTTTTTGTTCAGTTCAGATTTTCTAAAACCACAGTTGGGTTTGGCCATTACTACGAGCCATAGTTAATATACTTACAAATTTATGACTACTTATAAATAAGTATCTAGTCTCGCCATTGTTAAGAACTAAGACTAAATACCTACCTAGGTGGAACCTGGTACTCCACCCTGATAAAAATAATAAATTAATGTGGTAAGTTGGGATTACCTGAGTGGGCTGATAATGTGATATGGTAGTAGTGACCAATTCATTCCTGAATACCATCCACCCTTTCATTCTGCAGTTTTAAGGATTTGATTCAAACCTAGTCTGGTACAGGAGGCACATCTTTAAAAAAAAAATTTTTTTATAATTTGAAGATAATTTTTTTTTTAAATATATTATAAACAACTTTTGGTATATTTTTGGCTAAATGTTTGGTACTTAATTATGTTGATAAATTCAAATTATTTTTCTCTTAAAGTTAATGTTTATAGTATTCAAATTATTATTTAAAGTTAAGTATCAATCAAATTAAAAATGATGGTATATGGTTAATAACTCTTGTTTTTAATTTGTGATATTTAAATATTACATTGTTGTTAAAACTTTATTTCTATGTATAAATCATTTATAATTTTATAAATGTTACGACTTGTATTGGGGTTCAGGATAAATAATTTTTTATTTGTACATAATACCCTAGGTACACAATTACTACTTACTAAACTTTTCAAGAATATGTTTAAAAAACTAAACCAGTAATAGTGGGATTTACTGCCATTCCATACTTTAGACATTTAAGTTTAAAGTTGTTTGAAAATTATAATATAAACTATTGATAGATTTGTTACTGAAAAATATTTATTTACCTAAGTTTCTTTATTTGATTGTTTAATAGCAACTAGAACTAAAAAGTCTTTCACCATTCTTCGTTAACATATCATCTGAAAAATGAAATTAATTCTGCTATTGTGGCAGTACTAACCAGTTAAATATCTTTACTGAAATCGGAAATGTTCGTTTATTTATTTATAATATGTTAAAAATGTACCTACACGCCTACATACAAAGGTTTATTGGTGCTAAAGCTATATTCAGCCTTAAGCAATATCACTATAGTTCTCGGCAACAATACAGAGCCATACTTAGTGCCAATTTCTCTATAGTCGGTTAGAGCATAACCAGGGAGTAGTGGTTGACTTTTGACACATCTGTCATGAATTTTATATGTAGATGAAGTTTAATTTATAAATCAATCCCTGTCCCTGTCGGTTAGGTAACCGACTATGGAGAAATTGGAACTTAAGGTGCAACCAGGTAACTGACGAGGCGACGCGCGATCTCGCAACGAGGCTTCTAGTTTCTATTTATTTCCATGAGATTCATTTGGCAAATTGGCACCCATGTCGTTCGACGTCACTTCCATAGAATATTGGAAATATATAGGAACTACGAACTATCACCTGAAGAGCTAGCACGAGGCGCATTAAAGACATGCCAAAAGTTCTCCGTCGCGCTCGGTCTTGAGGCTGCGCGATGTAAAACATTTGTTGCTAGCCTTCTGCTGTGGTCTTATGACATCCGCAGCTAAACTCAGTTTCGCGCGCCATCGCCAGCGCTATTTCATTTAATTAGTTGATATTGCTTAGACGTGAATATGCCTTAAGTTATATCGGTCCAAGTAAATTTAATTCTTAAATGTAGTTATTGCATTTTAAAAACTAAGTTACATTCCTTTCTTATTTCAATCCGAATTTATTTTTGTGACTAAAACTTTTATCTTTTTCATCACGTTCATTATAGTTGTCCAGTTTTTGTAGTATGACCGTGATTTTTCTATTATAAATATAATGATATATATGTACCTATCGTTAGCTGATGTTATCGTTACAATATCCTTGGGAGATAAAGGTAATCTAATTATGGAAATTTAAAGAATGTTTATAAAGCATTTGTACAATTCCACGGAACATTTTCTTTAATCGTTAATTAGTTTCATTACTTTTATATTTTGCTTTCACTAGGTATTGTATGGTATTTAAGCTAAATATAATATTTACTGTTTATATGATTATTGTGATTGGAGATTACATTTTGTATCTCCCTTCTTTTATAAATATAAGTAATTGTACAAATTTGTTGTGGTTTTTCATATATTTTTTTCTTTCAGATTAGGTAGGTACATAATATTAATCATGTTCTTATCCGAGACGGCGGTCACGGGATTTGGCCGCACTAGGACGAAATGTATGGAACAACCTCACTTGGCCACTATACCACACTGTCGTCGCTAAATTAGGGAGGCTCCATACGTTTCAATACTAACTGCTTAGATGCAGCTGCTGGCGACATCGTCATGGCGCCTATATAGTGAGGCAGGGCTCTAAACTTGACCGCGCTTCTCCGAAAATGCCTTGTGGTCTGCTCATTTGTCATGCTTCTCGATTGTATTAAAATTTGTAGTAGTTCGTTGAGTTTGGTCCAAGACACTCATTCCGTCATTCCCCATTATATTCTGTTTTTGGGTTTTTATTTCGATCTGCAACCTCATGTCGTATGCCCTTAGGCGCTTATCTGGTGCCTGTAGGCAGTGGACGAAAGAAAAACTTTTGGTGGGAACAATCTTTAAAAATACCACACCTCCCACTGTTTGGTAAAAGTTTATTCCTCTCATTTGAAAAATGTATAGGTGGACTGATATAATTCTTCAGATACTTTATAACATTATTAGGGGCGTAAGATTGCGTATCCAAAAATAAAGCGTAATGGTGGTTATCCATACACTGGTCACACATTATTGGATAACTCATAGGTATACGCAAACTTACTGCTAAAAATTAGGGCGTTTTGCATGGAAAATTTTCCACGTCGTGCAATAACAAAATTAGACTATCTACAATTGCATATATATATCGCATCTCTTTTCTAGTCTCAGTGGTAGGTTCGGTTATCTATTCCCCACTGCTTGGTATTTTTTATGATTATGATCATTACGAAGTTTATTCCTCTCATCTGAAAAAGATATAGGTGGGCTAATACAATTCTTCAGATATATACCGAATTACATTAGGGGCGTAAGCTTGCGTATCCAAGAAACTATGTGAAAGTGTTAATGAGCAAAGTAAAGAGCCGGTTTGTTATTAATGTTGACGGTCAAACTCACACATTATTGGACAACTCATAGGTATACGCAAACTTACTGCCAATGGTCAGGGCGTTTTGCATAGAAAATTTACCACGACATACAATAACAAAATAAGACTTTATTTATTGGCACTAGGTATCTCAGTAACAAAAATAATTATAATAATCAACTTTTTAGTAATAACTTTAGAAACTATTAAGGAAAATATCAGACCCTCAGTAGTACTCAGCACTCTTGAACTAGCAGTGAGGACAAGAGTACGCAAGCAGAAGGGCTAGTACCTACGGGGTGCATTTAAGACGTGACATGAGTTTTGCATTGCGCTCACTCACATCGCGCAGCCTCAAAAGCGAGCGCGACGGAGAACTTTTGTCACGTCTTACTAGCGACCTGTGCTACAGAGCCAGGTGTCCAAGAGTGTGCATCACTTAAGGCGCGATCAGACGGTTCACTCGAGTGAATATTCAGTCGAGGGAACGGTTCATTTTCTTTTCATTCCATGTTCACACGACAAAGTGGGAATGACCAAGAAATGAACGTTCATTTATTATTTTCAATAATATGTCATCGGGTGAGGTCGTGCGTCTCGGAACTACAGAGGAGGTAGGTAGCACGACCTCAGCCGAGACAAAATGGCAAAATGCGAGTGAACGTTCATTCTGTGTGCGGACTGTTCACTTTTCTTTCATTCGGAGTAGGAATGAAAGATGCGAATGCCAAAATCAAACATTGTTGGATCGTTTCATTAATGAATTCATTCGGCACTCTTGTTTCATTTTGTGTTCACACGTATCATTTTGAATGAAAGATGCCGAATGAAAGTCAAATAAACGAAAAATTAACCGTCTGATCCCGCCTTTACAAACGTCACATGTGCAGTGACCAAGACCCCCATAGTCTGTGCACTTCACATGCCACCAGTTTCTGCAAGAAGTACACTCGATCCAGCCTTCTACAATTAGATTTTTATAGATTTCTGAGCATTCTGGACAAGCCTATACTTTTTTCTTTGGTGCTGGTTCTGGCTTCTTGGGCGTGATAAATTTATGACTGTATACAAAAGTAACAACCTATATTCTAATATTTACACATACATATTTTTGGATTATACTTATACATATTTATAATATAAATATATATTTGCAGAATTAATAATATATATATTACACATAGAGGATCTGTTAAGTGGTAGAAGCCCCGGTGTCTGCCTTCCCCCCACCGAATCCCCGCAGCCTGTCGCCCACAGTCCCGCGGACTGAGGGTAGACTATCGGGTAAAAGGACCTATCATACATGGCCATGTCTTCATGTATTCTTTATCAGCTTCCCAATACTTACTTTTATTCTTGCTCTCATCTAACAATTGCCAGCAAAAAACACGAGACTTTTATGGAGCAAATCCGAGCAGTCCACTTTATGTTTTATGACACTCAGAATACACTTTGCACTGCCATATTCCTTATATTAATAATAATAATAATATGTGGAGACATCTCACACACGGCCATCCGACTCCACGCTAGGCAGAGCCTGTGTTATGGGTATCGGACAGCTGATATATCTACACAAATACATAGATAGATAGAAATTAAATATAAAGATCAACATTACACCCAAGACCCGAGTGCAAATATCTTTAAACAAATATCTATTATATTCCTTCTGAGCTTCAGCGAATCATACCATACCCTAAGTAACCTAAATAATTCATTGATAATTAATTACTAATAAGTAGCAACACGAGTAAAATATATAAGTTATGAAATAATTATGAATAGTCGCTTAATGAGGCATTAAAACAGTATTTAAATGAAAGTAAATATCGGTGCTAAACAACTAATTATAAAATGTGAAGGTTCACCACGCACGGTATTTTCCATGTCCATGTCGGTGTTCTATTTAAAAAGTATAGTCGGAGTGGTGTGGTTATCAGATCTTTTATTTTAAATAGAAAAATACCAATCATGAAATCATTTGCGGCTTCTGTGGCTGCGTATTTTACAGATCCCAAATACCCTTCCATGGGACTAGCCATCGTATTTTTGAAAACTGTTGGGCTATGGAAGCTGAGGAGAGTTCATTACATCATACCATTTTGCCTATTCATTACTTGCATGAGCCAGATTTTGTACATGCTTTTTTCCCCTCGAATCGTTCATTTTTTCGTTAACTTGTTTCAAACGGGATTTTTCCACCTGGGGCTCATAAAGATGGCACTTTATTTTTATAATTTGCCAAAGTGGATGGAAACTTTCAACTGGCTATCGGAAATGGAGCTTCAGCAACAGGAAGAGGAATATTTGAAGCCCATCGTGGACAGATTTACCAAGTACGGAAACTCTGTCACGTGGGCCTGGCTCATTGCTAGCTACGGAACATGGGTTTTTAATTACGGGGAAAACTTATTGATGGTCATTGTGCAAATTGAAACATTGCACGAAATAGATCCGACCTACATTACTTTTTATTTGCTCTGGCCTACAGAACCTGCCACAGGGAGGTGGAATGTTTACCCATACATAGTAGTGCAGTTTCTGTATTCGTTTTTCACCGTAACATATTTAAATGTCTTTGATGTCCTGTGTGTATCGACAATGATAGCCATGGCCGGACAGATAGAAGTATTAAGCGAGATGTTTCGACGAGCGCTGGACACGGATAGTGAAGAGGAGCAGTATCGTAATTTAATTACCTGTTACAAACGCTACGCCGACATACTTTTGTAGGTTACGCTTTATTTTAGTCAATTGATTTAAATAGCCAATTTAGTCAGATTCTTATATTACTTATTTTTTTCTAGTACTCAAAAAAAACTAAACAGTGTTATGTCGCCAGTTCTGTTTATGTACTTGCTGATTGCCTCTATAAATATGAGCCTCATACTGTTTAGTTTGGCAAACGTAAGTTTTTTTTCTGGTCTGTTATAAACTATATTTTTATTCGACTTATTTATTGTGAATTAATTTATCTATTTTATTGCTATGTATAGGTCGCAGTCTGGTTGAATCCGCTATTTGATTTAATATTTTTCGCTTTTATGATAACGACATTCAATTGTATGACTAAAGGACAACTCGTCAAGTTGTTGAATGTAACGTATTGTACGTTACATGGACGGCATTTAGCATTATATTGAATGGGATTTTGTCATGTTTGATTAGAGTGACCATAGACTGTACAAAGCCTAAATTCTCACAAATGAACTAAACTTTGTTACGTGTTACTATTATTATTATTATTATGTTGAGTCGTTACCATCACGGGACCATGGGGTCCCGGGCATTTGGAAGGCGTGCATGGGGCCGAAGCCAACACGTAGATGCCCGTTTGACAACATTAATCTATATGAAATGTGACACCAACCGACGATTTTCCCTGTATTAACTATAGAAGTAAACCCAAGGAAAACCCCCGGTTAGTGCAGGACTATTGTAGGATATGGAGAAAACTAATATAGGGTTATGGAAGGGGGTGCTAAATGGACTGGGTAACTTTGACTATGGAAGGACTATGGCCCCTGCCTGACCTATATGTTTCACACACGGATAAAAAGGCAGGGGGTGACTCGCACACACAGTAAATGGGCCCCCCAAAACAGTCGCTAGCACATTCCAGTGACGTAGCAACAAGGGGGCAACATGGCATGAGGTGCTAGGATGGAGAGGTATTCCACGGCTCTCAGGACAATCGCGTTATCGGTCAAGATCCCTACAAGCACCTTACTGGGTAATACATCCTTCCTCGAGCATTGCTGCTCTAGCGGTACACCACTCAAGCCAGGAGGAGGAACAGGATCTCCCACCTCTTGCTTGCCTTCATTGGCAAGCAAGAGGCGGGAGATCCTGTTCCTCGTCAGTGTTCACTCTGGACAACCAATAAAGGCAAGCCAGAGATGAGGAACAGGGGTTCTCCCCGGCATCGGGTGGGTGGGGTCGCTAATGCCCAACAGCTCGCCACAAGCTGCCCTGCCGCCTTATTATTATTATTATTGGTTGTCCATAGTGAACACTGATGAGGAACAGGATCTCCCACCTCTTGCTTGCCTTTATTGGCTGGCTTGAGTGGTGTACCGCTAGAGCATTTTGCACGGAGGAAGGAAGTATATCCAGTAAGTGTTAGTAGGAGTCTTGACCGGCATCCGCGATTGCTCTGAGAGCCTTGGTATATACCTCTCCACCCTCAGCACCTGATGCCATGTTGAACCCTTGTTGCTACGTCACTGTAATGTGCTAGCGACTCTTTTGGGGAGCCCATCTAATGTGTGTGCGAGTCACCCCCTGCTTTTTTATCCGTATGTGGAACATATAGGTCCAGGCAGGGGCCATAGTCCCAGATACCCAGTCCATTCAGATCCCCATTCCACCCTGTATTAGTTTTCTCCATATCCTACAATAGTCCTGGACTAACCGGGGATTTTCCTAGAGTTTTTTTTTTTTTTTTTTTTTTTTTTTAAAGATTTTATTATCACTCCACAGACTTTATGTCCGTGCCTTTTTGAGAGATCAATATATTGTGAGAGTTTGGTTGTTTTTTGTCTTCATCTTTTAACTACTCACTACTCAATGTGGAAGCTTATAATATATATATTTTATCTTTTATATATATATACCTATATATTATTAATATTTTTTTTTTTTTTTGCACTCCTGGAGGAAAATCTACACAGACACCTGGGAAGGGGACCCAGGTAGTGTCGGCCTTTAACCGACTAAAAACCCCCAGTTGTGCATTACTTGTTTTTTTTTTTTTTTTTTTTCTTTTTTTTTTTTTTTTCTTTGTTTCACACAGTCACACTTACAATTATAATGGCAACAAACATTTGAAGGGTAGGGCCAGTGTCAGCTGTCTTCAGAGAACTTAACAGACGCCTGTCAGTGGCCACACACTCCTTTTGTCATCGCTGTTGTTTTGCCTTGTGTTAATGTGTGACAGTGTTCTTAAAACTATCTTAATTTTATTGGTTAGTTCTTATACAGATAATATTAATTCATGATATACTATACAATACCTACATATCAAAACTATACAATACATGCTATATACTATACATAACAAAACTATAAAATACATGCAATACGGTTTGGCCGTCAATATAAAATTAAAATCAAAATTCTCCTATTCCGCTCCATTTTGCGTTGCCAAAAGCCTTGATTGCTGGGCAACGACCTCTTTGTCCCGATTTTTTATTGCCATCTTTAGGTTGTACTCGAGGATCCGTTTCTTCGGTGCTGTTATTGCCGTTTTAGCGAGGTTGCCGATAGCGTCCTCGGTGTCATCCGCATAGTAGGTGCAGGCGGAGGTGTGCCTCGACAGCGCCACTACTGCGTGAGGTATGCTATCGTGCAACTTTATTTTATCTTTTGTTTTTATGATAATGACGGATTCGTACGTCAATCCCTGTGCTTCGTGTATGGTTAAGACGCGTGATCCCGTTCCTTCTCCAAACCCTTGGCTGGTCAGGGTCTCTTTTTCTTCCTGTGTATGCGTCAGGAATAGAGTGTTGGTTTGGGATTTTGGAATTGCTGCGTCTGTAAACCTTTTCAGCTGCAGGGATTGGATACGCGTTGTGGCTGCGTATATGCCTGAGTATACTTCTCTTAGGGCGTATGCAACATCCATGGGGTTTCTGTATGAGCACAACAGCTCCTGGGTGATGTTTGCTACCAGTGTTGGGCGACTGTACCTTAGTTCGAATAGGTTCTCTCTGTCTATGTACGGTAGCTGGTTGATGTCTCCGATTAGAGCAATATCACTGGCACGGGACAGGCGGGCGGCAATTACGATTGCCCCGAAATGGTTCATCAGGGCCTCGTCAATTATCAGGCATTGGCATCCGACCTGTTCTCTAAAGCCGTTTACTAGGACTGATGCCATCGTACGTACCCTAGTTCTAACCATGTCCCCGATCCTATGCGCTAGCCTGTTTCGTATATCGACGGCCGCCTCAGTTGTCGTGGTGATAATGGTGTCTTTGCTCACATCGAAGTTATTTACCACCCAGGTTGTCTTCCCACATCCAGGTACCCCGTTCACCCAAGCGATGGTGGGCATCGTCCAGCTATTCCAGGTAGCGTTAATGGTTTCCGCTTTTGCTAGGATTTTGTCCTCTAGCATAATCCTGGTACACTGAGCTACGACCACCATTTGGTTGTTGTGTGGGAGAGTGAGTTTCGGGATGTTGCGTTCCCAGGGCACGAATCCGCATTCCTCGCTATAAGCCGCCATATACGCTCCAGTCATTTTGCCTCTGAGGACTTGGCAACTACTGTTATCGTATATGCAGGCTTCGGCCTCCTCGAGTAAAACTTTTAGCCGGCTTTCGTTCTCTTGCCTGTAGGTCTGCATGATCGTTTTGCAGGACAAGAGATTTACCTGCTTTGTGGCGGTTGTAATTGCCATAAATTCGATGGCGGCATTCTCTAGATGGTCGTTTGAGGTGGTAGCTGTTTTCAGCTTCGGTGGGACCACCTGGCCCATATCCGCTCGAGTAATTTTCCTCTGGGCAAGCCTTTTTCCAGTTTTAGGTTCTCTGGAGATTTGGCGCCTCTCGGGTGTCCTCTGTGGTTTTCCTATAAGGCTTGAGGCAGCTGCTTTAAAAGCCTGGAGGAACCCTTGGACACGCCCTTGCGATGTTAAATTGTGCATCCTCCTTTCCATGTTCCGTTGTTCTGAAGCGGCGACAGCCCCAGCGGTCATCCTCTCCTGTAGGCGTTCAGATCCGGTGACCAAGTATTCGGCTTGTTGGTGGCAGTTGTCAATGTCCCTCGCAAGTATATGACCTTTGAGAAAGCTTAGATCTTCGCCTCTGTCCTCGTACACCACTATTTCATGATGTTTTGAGGCTTTTAAGCAACCCAGCTGGTCAACAATTTCGCCTTTCCTATACTCGATCACCATTGCGTCTACGCTTATTATCCTGGGGACGTTACTGTCTAGCGCTATCTCTCCAAGCTTACTGAGCCATGAGCATGCCTGAACGAACGGGGTGTCGTCGGCCCACTCGAATAGTGCGATGGTCTTGTTACGCCATCGCACTAGTCTGCAGGGCTGATTTCCCACTAGGGTTACTGGCAATGCGTCGTAGGCTTTACGCTTCATGGTAGCCTTCGATGTGCTCCCATTTAGGAGAGAGGCTAGGCCGGGTGATATGGCCACGCTCTTTCGCGCCCCTGAGATACAGAAGCTGATGCCGAGTCTTTCACTGCTTCCGTCTATGAACAGAGCCACGCTTCGGAGTCTTAGTCTAGCTTCTCCTTTTTCTCCACAATCCAACAGCTGATGTGTTGCTGTTTCTTTAGGAGTTGCTTGTGGTGGTGCTGTGATGGTTGTTTTCCTAGAGTTTACTTCTATAGTTTTCACAGGGAAAATCGTCGGTTAGTCATATATATTAATGTTGTCAAACGGGCCTCTACATGTTGGCTTTGGCCCCATGCACGCCTTCCAAATATTCCTTAAGATAATACATAAAAGGATTTATCCTAAATGCGAAGCTATACTATCTAAGACTCAATTCGGATTTCGAGCAGGTCTAGGAACACGTGACCCTCTTTTTGGATATCAAATGCCTGTACAGCGGTGCTTTGACGTAAATCGCGAGTTACACATCTGCTTCATTGATTATGAGAAGGCCTTCGACCGAGTCAGGCATGATAAACTTTTTGAAACCCTGAAGTCGGTGGGAATTGATAGTAAAGACCTTCAAATAGTCAAGAATTTATATTGTCAACAAAAGGCCAACGTGAGAGTTGATGACCGCGTTTCGACTGACGTTGAAATACAAATAATAATGAGGTGTGCGACAGGTCTGCATCCTCTCACCGTTGCTCTTCAATATATAAGCCGAAGCCATATTTTCAGCGGCTCTGTCAGATGTCACAGAGGGTGTCTCAGTTAACGGCCATGTCATCAACAATATCAGATATGCCGATGACACCATATTAATAGCTGAAACCAGGCAAAGCTTGCAGAAACTCGTGGATATCGTCACCGTAGCAAGTGTGTCATACGGCATCAACATCAATGCCAAAAAGACCAAATACATGGTAGTAAGCCGAGGACCACAGCCAAACTCCTCCATTAACATTGAAGGTACAGACCTTGAAAGAGTGAGCCGATGCAAATACCTGGGTGTTATAGTCAACGACAAAGGAGATCACAGTCTCGAAATTAAATGCCGAATCTAACAAGCTCGTAGCGCCTTCCGAAAAATGGAAAAAGTCCTCTGTGACCGTAACTTGAACCTCAAT
Organism: Plutella xylostella; assembly: GCF_932276165.1. Classification (NCBI taxonomy): domain Eukaryota; kingdom Metazoa; phylum Arthropoda; class Insecta; order Lepidoptera; family Plutellidae; genus Plutella; species Plutella xylostella. The sequence continues at coordinate 4,183,906 of NC_064000.1, read as the reverse complement.
CTACGCACGCGTATAGCAAAATGCTACGTATTCTCCGTCCTTCTATATGGAGCTGAAGCCTGGACACTCACCGAGAGAATGGCCAAGCGCCTTGAAGCGTTTGAGATGTGGGTTTACCGGAGAATGCTCAAAATATTGTGGGTCCAGAAGGTTCGGAATGTAACAGTCCTTCAAAGATTAAATAAAAAAGGCACAGAGGTACTAAATACCATAAAAAGACGCAAGCTGGAATACTTCGGCCACATAATACGAAACCCCAAATACGAACTCCTCCAAGTAATAACCCAGGGGAAAATACAAGGCAGGAGGAGGCCTGGGCGGCCAATGACATCATGGCTGCAAAATCTACGCCAGTGGTTCCAGCTGAGCTGAGCTGTTTTGTTCCGTGCGGCGGCCTCCAAGACGGAAATCAGCAGGATGATTGCCAACCTTCGATAGGAGACGGCACCAGAAGAAGAAGAAGACGCCTTCAAAATGCCCGGGACCCCATGGTCCCGAGATGGTAAAGACACAACATAATAATAATAATAAAATTTATTTTCAAATCTTTGTGTCCATACAGTTTTAAAGGTTAAATTGTGGATTCAACCAGATGACTGCAGCACATACATATTCTTGTACTATTTGTTCTACCTATACATTATTATTGCATTTTTATTGTTATTGACGAAGCAAACCTTGTTTTTGTGTTTATAGCTCCAAAAATCCTCCAAAATTGCATCCCAAGTGCTTGTCATAGCACTAATGGTTGAAGCTTTTTATTACTATTGGCACGGACATCAAGTTCTGTATCAGGTAATAAATGCTCCGGATCGAATCTATGTTGTGTAATCAATGTGATTACGACACGGAATCGTTATCGACGTCGATAAAATCGTATAATGCGCGTTACACCAATCACAGCGCCGTATTTATCTACGTCGATAGCGACACCGTGTAGAGGCAGCTGCGGGACATTTTTAATGCGCCCTACCCCAGATGACCACCACTGTTGTTTTCTTCTTAAGGGTGTCGGTGACAAACACTAGTGCTGGACTGACTAGGGATTTTTACCGTGGTAGCCACTTGATTAGCTTCAGTCGTCGACTGCCCGGGGTGTGCAGAAAGTTGCAGACGTGGTGGTATAGTTAGTCGAAAGAGGGTGACTCAGCATCATTTCATGTCTGTTGTTCATATAGTAAATATTATTATTGTTAAGTGACTTCATCCATAAATAAGCATTTTTCTTCAGAGTGAGAGTATAAGCGCGGCGGTGTATGACTCTGACTGGGTGGATAAGAGTCCTGAAATTCGCCGACTTGTCTACATCATGTCCTCCACGGTCAACAGGAAACTTGTTTATAACGCTGGCCCTTTTAATGAAGTGACTGTTGTTACTTTTATCCAGGTCAGTATAAATAAATGAAACTGTCGTAAAAGTCAGCAAATATAATTGGTTATGAGCTTTCTAGAGCTGGCCAAAAGTCTATCTTTCAACAATATCAATAATATTCGCAAACCTGTGTGAACGTTTTGTTTCAGATCGTGAAAGTCACTATAAGCTTCTACAAATTGATGTGTACGACAACCTTGTCGGATTCCGGCTCATAATTTTATTCAAGTTTGTAAAATGTGCATGTCAATAAGCTAGTAGGTAAGCCCGCAACACACATGAGACTATGAGTCCATGAAGTATTGTTTGTGTTTGTTGATATGACTTTTTTAATTAATGAACGCACAGAAATTACTATTTAATTCCAGATATATTGTTGTACACCCGGCCGGAAATGTAACCCGGGCAAAACTTCGGAAAAGCAGTCAGGGTCACTAAACACTATACGATTTCGTCGTCAAAATTATGCACGGAAATTATACAAATGAAACTAAGAGTTAAGTGCGGCGTGGACTTTTAATAGAGCTACGATTTCGAGAACTTATTCGATTTTACTTGTAAAAATAAATAAATTTCACCATAGCACTAAATTGATATTGTTTTTTTTTTATTTATATTATTAATCGTAAGGTCATTGCTGCTCATATTGTTAAATAAAGTTTTTAATATTTCTCCATCTTGTCGACCTTACACGATGTAACCGAAGAATATTTAACTGTTTATTATTTAGTAACTAGCTAATGCCCGCGAGCTTCGCTTCACCTTCAGAGGATTTCCCGTAAAAGGCTCCCCTCTCGTCCTCCTCAAACATATCCCCTCCTCTCCCCTTCCGTTCCCTTCCCAACCCCTCCCTTCCCTTCTCCCCCTAACTTTCTCTTAATTGAGTCTTTCACGTTAGGTTACTTAATTGAGTCTTTCTCGTACTACTAATTTAATAAAAACATTATTAAATAATAAAGTTCAAATTTACACTTCTAGTTAAAAAAAAAGGTTAAATAGGAAAAAAATATCAAACAATTATTTTTTTGGCTTTTTAAGAAAATTATTTGGTTTTTTCGTTTATCCTTGGAATTAAACAAATATTGACGTTTTTTAAAAAATTAAATATTAAGCTTACCAACAAATTTTGCGATATTTTTTTATATTATATATTCTATAATTATTAAGCTATTACAAATTCATGACTAATTAAAACCGTATATACCTATATATAATGAACATTCTATCATTTTGTTATATTTAGTAACAATATTCAGTTGGCCCGTTGTCGCATTATAAAAATTAAAAGTATGAAATTATTTGTGGCCTCCGTGGCTGCTTATTTTACAGATCCCAAATACCCTTCTATGGGATTAGCCATTGTATTTTTAAAGATTATTGGGCTATGGAAACTTAAGAAAGTTCATTACATCATGCCATTTTGCCTATTTATCACTTTCATGAGTCAGGTTCTGTACATGCTATTTTCTAATCGCATCGCTCATTTTTTCTTAAACTTATTTCAAACGGGATTTTTCCACCTCGGACTGATTAAGATGGCACTTTATTTTTATAACTTGCCAAAGTGGATGGAAACTTTCAATTGGTTATCTGAAATGGAGCTTGAGCAACTAGAAGACGAACATTTGAAGCCCATTGTGGACAGATTTAGAAAGTACGGAAATTTTGTCACATGGGGTTGGCTCATCGCTAGCTACGGAACGTGGGTTTTCAATTACGGGGAAAATTTATTGATGGTCATTTATCAAATTGAAACATTGCACGAAATAGATCCGACCTACATTACTTTTTATTTGCTCTGGCCTACGGAACCTGCCACAGGAAGGTGGAATGTTTACCCATACATAGTAGTGCAGTTTTTCTATTCGTTTTTCACTGCTACATATTTGAATGTCTTCGATATATTATGTGTATCGACAATGATAGCCATGGCCGGACAGATAGAAGTATTAAGCGAGATGTTTCGACGAGCGCTGGACACGGATAGTGAAGAGGAGCAGTATCGTAATTTAATTGCATGTTACAAACGATACACCGATATACTTTTGTATGTTTGCGCTAATTTTGATACCAGCTGTTTTTGTTTAGGAATAATTTCATAGTTTTTATTTTATTTTCAGTACTCAAAAAAGGTTAAACAAAATAATGTCGCCTATTCTTTTTATATACTTACTGATAGCTTCTATTAATATGAGCCTCATACTGTTTAGTTTGGCTAATGTAAGTATTTTTTTTCGTATAGCTGTAACTTGTATAAACAGGTTTTTTTATATGTTAAATTATTATATATTTATATAAAATACCAGGTTTCTAACTAGACTAACTTCTAACTAGAGGTGGCGCCCTAGGTACGAAGGTAGAAAAAACAGAGGCATAGTAATAAAAATCCTACAAGTAACAGATTATATTTAAAATTTATTATAATTACCATCGTATGTAATCTTTCTTTGTTTTATATAGCTCCAAAAATCATCCAAAATTGCTTCACAAGTGCTAGTTATAGCCTTAATGATGGAAGCATTTTATTACTATTGGCACGGACATCTAGTTATGTACCAGGTAAGAAATTAAAAATTATTATTTATATAGCCGCACTAGCCACAAAAAATAGTTTCATTGTTAGTAACACACATCAAATATGTTTTCTTTTTCTGGTAATCCGAATCTTCCCAGAGGGCTGTAGCATGGGATTTTTTATGATGAAGGACAGGAAACCTGTGTCTTTTGGTGTCTTCTTGTGTAGAGTGCTCCTCTATACCTCTGGCTGAGGAGCTCAGTTTCGGGTCTTCTGAGCTAGTAGCAGTTTTCTCAAGGCAAGGACAGGATATTTTACTACCCATGTCCATAGATTTTCTGGCAGAAAGTTTATCTTTTAGTTCTCGAGTGGGTCTTTTAGAGCCCTCCCTGTTGCCTGTCTGATTCAAAAGAATTAGTCTAAATATTGTTGTAGGGTTGGACTCTCTGACTCCTGGGATAATCAGAGGTGGTTCTGTTAGTAGTTGAGGATTCACACTCGTGATTTGGTGAAATCCAGAAAGCAAAGCCTCATCTCTCAAAATTAAGATGGAAGTTGGCGACATGCAGGCTCGCAGTCATGAAAGAAAGAAAGCGTGAGTGTCGTTCAATCCACTTAGAATGGAGTACTCCGACATCTTCCTCACGTAGTTGTTAGCGGTGCAGGCTGATGCAAAGCATGTAAAGGCTTTATATTCGCCCTGCGCCCTTAAGCGAGGACCAGTCCCAAACGAGGTCGCTTCCAGGTGGATGGCCTTTGGGGTTATATACTTCTCCAGTTCCATCCCCAAATGCATGATTAAGTGGGGGGTCAGGTTGAGACCATGAGTCAGTGCTCCGATCATACTGACAGAAATCTTGAGTATCCAATTACGAGTACTTTCTTCCTCTCGACTGAGAAGGCCTTCAATTTCTATAAGATAGCGAATAGAGAAGTTTATCGGAGTTTTATAGGGATCTTCTGGTGCTGACGGGGTTGGTTTTAGATTCTTGGGATCTTTTTCTTTCCAAATTCTCAGCCGGCTGTTAATCTTTCTGGGTTCCATGTCGATCGAAGTATAAGTATGTTTAAGTTGATTTTGATGAAAGTTGGTTTTCTATGTTCAGACCGAATAGCGAAAATTATTGACCCTTGGCGATAGGCAATGGCATAGGCGGTTCACCTGAATTTATTAGTTTCTAACACAGCTAACAAGATGATACTGATTCGGTAAACCACCTATTGAATTACCTCAAGAGTCTTACGACAAGCGTCAACATTTTTTTTAACTCGGCGACGGTATACTTCTAGTTAAATAACCTAAGAAAATGTTTTCTATACTACACACGTGTAACTAGTGTTGGCAATTAATCGATAGTTTTGCGATCGATTGTTGAACTTCAAAACCATTTAGGTACTCTGCTATTGCAATACAATCAGTAGGTATTCAATATTAAAGAGGTATTGCCATTAGCTATTCTAGTATTCTACCAGAAGTGACACGCCAAGCAATAGCTCTTTCCATAGCCTGCTAAAGAATATTTTACATTTCAGTAGCAACTAATTCATTTATTTAATTCTTTATTGCACAAATAATTTATAATAAATGCAGAAAAGCTGGGCTTAATGTTAAGATCATTTTCTACCAACAACCAACTAATCAAAAAGTTAAGTGACATAATAACGGAATTTTTTCGGTTAGTTCATACTTTATGAAGAAATTTTTAGAAAGAATTATATTGGGTCTATAAATATGTGTTTTACTTTAGAGCGAAAATATAAGCGCGGCGGTGTATGACTCTGACTGGGTGGATAAGAGCCCTGAAATTCGTCGACTTGTCTACATCATGTCCTCTACGGTCAATAGGAAACTTGTTTTTAATGCTGGCCCTTTTAATGAAGTGACTGTTGTTACTTTTATCCAGGTCAGTATTAACATATTTATGTTGCAACTTTAATATTTTATTACATAGATAAATTAGGTACATGATCATTATTTGTCGCTTACGTGTCTTATTCTTTTATACATATATACCATCAGTCAACCAGCCGTATAGTATATATATGAATAAACTATCGATGTAATAAGTGTATTTTACTATCGATAGCACAAAACTATCGATAGTCTTTTCAATATTGAAGAGCAATACTATCGATAATAATGAATAAGTTAACATCGTTGTTACTGTTAACCAACAATATCTATACTACGAGGGCCGGTCAATAAGTCCGTGACTTTTTGAAGAAAATACTGGTTTTTGGATAAAAATTTTTTTTAACGTAGTCTCCTTTGAGCACTATACACTTTGTCCAACGTTTCTGCAATTTTTTTATGCCTTCCAAAAAATGAGGTTTCTCGAAGTCATCAAAATACCCACCTTGGCCTTCTTTGGCGCCGATTCACCCCGAGAAACCCACTGTTTAGACTGCTGTTTGGTCTCTGGTGTGTTGTGGTGGATCCACGTTTCATCCACGGTTACAAAACGGCGCAAAAACTCGTCCGAATTTCGGTTGAACTACGCCAAACACTCCTCTGCGAAGTTGTCATTCGGTTGCGTTTGTGATCTTGCGGAAAGCTTTTTCATACCCAAGTGATCATTCAAAATTGAAACCACTGAGCCACGTGATATCCCTGTGGCTTCCACTATCCCTCTCACTTTCAATCTCCGATCGGCCAACACCATGTCGTGAATTTGTTCAATAATTTCAGGTGTAGAGACCTCAACTGGGTGCCATGGACGTCCGGCATCTTCCGTACTTGTACGGCCAGAACGGAATTCAGTAAACCACTTTTTACCATAGATATTGATGGTGCAGAGTCCCCATAATCTTTATCAAGCTTAGCCTTGGTTTCAGTGATGGTTTTTTTCCGCATAAAATCATGCTTAGTGAGCACACGAAATTCAGGTTTTTCCATTATGTTTTTAAATCACGCGGTAGTTGCTAAGAACGGGTGTAAAACACAAACCAAGTGACGTAACTGGTCCAAATTTTGACAGATGTCAACTGACAGTTGCCTGTTGACAGGAGCAATGTTGTTCTTTCAGTTAAGTGGCGGGAAATTATAAAAGTCACGGACTTATTGACCCGCCCTCGTATCTCTTATATCTCAATATGATCACAACGAACGTGTTCTGTTAAACTATCCAGCGGTCGTGTCGCTGCATTCATTATGTTTCTTTGACTTGACCACGCCGAAACATAAATGCAGTGATGCGGGTTTGCAGACAACCTGTATTAACATTAAATTGGGTAACGTATCATTACAGATCGTGAAGGTGACAATAAGCTTCTACAAATTGATGTGCACGACGACGTTATCAGACTCCGGATCTTAATTTTATTTAAGTTTGAATATTTAATATTTGTAACTTATCTCATCGCGCCTATTATCGCAAGTCGGTTGTATGACCTCCGCGTGTATCATGATCATAATATTTATGAGATAGGTAAATAATAATACACGAAAATGCTACGAATGTGGACCAAACCCTATAAACAAAATTTAGTTAATAAGAAGGAATTCCCTATATTTTATTAGAAGATTTGTTTTCTGTAACTCTGTCGATACATATATAATTATGTAAGAATAAATGAATTTTACACCAGCATCCAGTTTAATAATTTAATTAATCCTATTGCTACTACTACTCATAACATGGGGATATTTTTGAGAATCACAATTTAGCTGTTACAATAAGTGTTGCCGAAAAGTGGATGATTTTGCAATTGATAGCTGCACTGACCGAGTGCGCAGCCGAGGACACTGACTCTGACTGACCTACTGGTTAACACACAGAACACATTTACTCTAGCGAGAAGAAATTCAACTTCATACAAAATATATATATATATGTCTCAACAACTAGCGCCATATTTGTCTTAAATTATCTTGGTGATACCTAAATCGATTTGATATTGAAATATCTTATTTGAAAGCTTATAAGTTAACAATGTTTTTTAGCTAAAGTGCACAAAAAATTGTCATATGACATTATTTTTCAATTTAACTTATTTGTTTTTACGTTCGCAATATTTTTTAAAAATGTTTAAATATTTTGAGGTATTGGGTCTAATTTTAGTCAAATAATGCAAACTTGATTATTTTGATTAGTTAATTAACGTGTTACTTCTGCAAAACAACCAAAAAAGTTATTGAAATATGGCTAGTTTTTTTTATTTTCGGTTTTAAACATAAAATTTTGGCAAAAAATTTAAAAAACCTTAAATATTAAATATCTTAGAAATGGTTAAGTTTCGGATAATGCATTATAGGGTTCAATCAACTGGAAATGCCTTCCTCTATCACCTCCTGAAAGGATCCGGTCTACTTACCAATAACCCTGTATAAGAACTCAATACATTTTTTATTTGTTGCGAGGAAATAGGTAAGTATTGCAAAAAAAAAAACAATAAATGTTATATGATTTTTTTATATTATAATGTATAACATTGTCAGGGGATTAAAAATTAACTAAGATAAGTCTTATATAAACTAGAAACATAAAATAGCATAATGAAGTTATAATTACAGGAGATAAATGAAAACGACTTAATCTTAACTAAATTATATAAACAAAGCTATAATTATACTACATTAATAGTTAGTTCTAAACTGAACCGAAACGAAAAATGAGGATAATTGTTACGGTTTAAGACATTTATTTCTCAAAAAGAATTACAAATTCACTTACATGAGAAAGAACATATTTTCTAAGTCCAAAATAATCATAATCATAATCAATCATAATAAGTCCATAATAATTAATACTACTAATACAAAACAAACAAATTGTTCATAAGTAAATGTTAGTTTAGAAAGTAACATTTACTTATGAACAATTATCCTCATTTTTCGTTTCAGTGCAGATGCTGATGCTTCATCTAAATATTGTCTATTTTGGACAACACAAAATCTTTTCACACATATTATAAAGATACTATCAATTAAATTACATAAGTTTTGATCTCTGTGCAATGAGCATTTATTGATAAAATCAAAATCAATACTTTTTTTCATTGCATCTATCATTGTTTTTTTCAAATTACCTTCGTGGCCTGATTTTTTTAAGAAGCTATTTATAATGGTTGCACAAGATTCAACACAAACAATGAATTCTTTGTTTGCGTAATTTAAACTATTTTTTAATTCATTGTATGCTTTGCATTCCACAAATCTATGTAAATCTGACGATTCTGTGGCGATAAACACTTTTTTGCAATGGCTGCAGTCTTCCCTCAGGATTTTTTTAATTAAAAATCCACTAACGTAAGCGCATTCTTGTGCTTCCGCATTATTGTCATCAACATTTTATCACTTAACGCAGACAATTCAGTGTAGTCTAGCGTTATTTCCCCAGATCCTTCTGTCGCTCTCGGCTGAGTAGGGGACTGTGATAATAACTTGTCGAAATTGTTTATGATCACATTGTTGTCAATTTCGCAATTGCCTGTCGTGCCAATATGGGCTAATCTGCTCAATATAGCAGTTTTAAGTCCATCAACAAATTGTCCCGTAGTTGGATTTGTATTGGATCCACAGTTGCCCCGAATGCAACCAAACAAATTCTCGAGGGGATCTTGCTGCAATCTTCTCGTTGCTAAACTTCTCACATTGTGGTCTTTAACAAGTTTTTTAAATATAAGCTCTACTCCATTTAACGTCCAAACTCAGCCTATTTGAAATGGAGGCGTTCGTGGACAACCAACAAATGTCATTGTTTGAAAGAACTCCTTCATTTTCGAAAATAGTTGTAAATGTGGAGTTTTTGCGGTCATATTTGTTGAGTGGCATTTTCCACGGCGCAGATCTGGTGAATCACTGTTGAGACAATCGAATAATTTGTCCATCTCAAAAATTACATTAGCTATTACAACAGCTTCCGCGGGAAGCGAACCTGAAAATGACAAATGACAATGGGCAGATTGGGACCACCCTCCAATAGCATTAAGACTAACATCGTTGGATAGGTCTTGTCAATAGGAATAACTTTTGCTATGACAGCTTTGTTGTCACAGTTGTCCGTTCAGAGATATTTGACTTATAAGATCCGATACTCGTCAGTTCATCTTACTGCTATTGGAGGCTGGACCACCCTCCAATAGCAATAAGACTAATATCGTTGGATAGGTCTTGTCAATAGGAATAACTTTTGCTTTGACAGCTTTGTTGTCACAGTTGTCCGTTCAGAGATATATGAATTATAAGTTCCGATACTCGTCAGTTCATCTTACTGCTATTGGAGGCTGGACCACCCTCCAATAGCAATAAGACTAACATCGTTAGATAGGTCTTGTCAATAGGAATAACTTTTGCTTTGACAGCTTTGTTGTCATAGTTGTCCGTTCAGAGATATTTGACTTATAAGTTCCGATACTCGTCAGTTCATCTTACTGCTATTGGAGGATGGACCACCCTCCAATAGCAGTAAGACTAATGTCGTTGGATAGGTCTTGTCAATAGGAATAACTTTTGCTTTGACAGCTTTGTTGTCACAGTTGTCCGTTCAGAGATATTTGACTTATAAGGTCCGATACTCGTCAGTTCATCTTACTGCTATTGGAGGATGGACCACCCTCCAATAGCATTAAGACTAACATCGTTGGATAGGTCTTGTCAATAGGAATAACTTAATTGCTTTGACAGCTTTGTTGTCATAGTTGTCCGCTTATAAGTTCCGATACTCGTCAGTTCATCTTACTGCTATTGGAGGCTGGACCACCCTCCAATAGCATTAAGACTAACATTGTTGGATAGGTCTTGTCAATAGGAATAACTTTTGCTTTGACAGCTTTGTTGTCATAGTTGTCCGTTCAGAGATATTTGACTTATAAGTTCCGATACTCGTCAGTTCATCTTACTGCTATTGGAGGCTGGACCACCCTCCAATAGCAGTAAAACTAATGTCGTTGATAGGTCTTATCAATAGGAATAACTTTTGCTCTGACAGCTTTGTTGTCACAGTTGTCCGTTCAGAGATATTTGACTTATAAGTTCCAATACTCGTCAGTTCATCTTACTGCTATTGGAGGCTGGACCACCCTCCAATAGCAGTAAAACTAATGTCGTTGGATAGGTCTTGATATGGATGGTCCTATTGACAAGACCTATCCAACGACATTAGTCTTACTGCTATTGGAGGGTGGTCCATCCTCCAATAGCAGTAAGATGAACTGACGAGTATCGGAACTTATAAGTCAAATATCTCTGAACGGACAACTGTGACAACAAAGCTGTCAGAGCAAAAGTTATTCCTATTGACAAGACCTATCCAACAATGTTAGTCTTAATGCTATTGGAGGGTGGTCCAGCCTCCAATAGCAGTAAGATGAACTGACGAGTATCGGAACTTATAAGTCAAATATCTCTGAACGGACAACTGTGACAACAAAGCTGTCAAAGCAAAAGTTATTCCTATTGACAAGACCTATCCAACGACATTAGTTTTACTGCTATTGGAGGGTGGTCCAGCCTCCAATAGCAGTAAGATGAACTGACGAGTATCGGAACTTATAAGTCAAATATCTCTGAACGGACAACTGTGACAACAAAGCTGTCAAAGCAAAAGTTATTCCTATTGACAAGACCTATCCAACGACATTAGTCTTACTGCTATTGGAGGGTGGTCTATCCTCCAATAGCAGTAAGGTGAACTGACGAGTATCGGAACTCATAAGTCATATATCTCTGAACGGACAACTGTGACAACAAAGCTGTCAAAGCAAAAGTTATTCCTATTGACAAGACCTATCCAACGATATTAGTCTTATTGCTATTGGAGGGTGGTCCATCCTCCAATAGCAGTAAGATGAACTGACGAGTATCGGAACTAATAAGTCATATATCTCTGAACGGACAACTGTGACAACAAAGCTGTCAAAGCAAAAGTTATTCCTATTGACAAGACCTATCCAACGATATTAGTCTTATTGCTATTGGAGTGTGGTCCCAGCTCCCATATTCTGCATATGCACATATACATACATATATAATTAAAATAAGTTGTGTGAATATCTGAATATACAATGTAAGACTCTACTGATACTTTTTAAAGCTTCCTCAGGCCGCCTGCAGGTTGCATGGACACAAAATAATAATAATAAAGAAATATAACATACCGTTAGAAATTTTGGCGAACATTCCTACACTTACAATGTTGATCAACACTTGTGCGGCTAGCTTGACGCGCATTTTCTGTTTACAATTTGGATTCAGATGATCCTTCGTCAAGCTAGGAGCAAACACGAAGTTTGGGTTATAGTTGTCCACTTCATAATACTGTTTTATATGTGACCACTTGGCAACACCTGTAATAATAAATGTTGTTTGAAATTTATTGTTTGTGGGAAAATAATCGTTATGACCGTAATGAATAAGGTCTCGGCTCTCATCCTGACTACTCCTTTGGGGATTACAGTAAAGTTGTGAGCATATTACGTATATATGTATGACTTATACCTTTTCCTATCTGGTCCTCTGAGGATATATTAGTTTTGCACTCAATATCATTTTTCAGGAATAAATTTCTAAAACATTTCAGTAGATGTGGTGCGTCAAAAAGAGTCACAACCTCTCTATTTTCAACTGTGATGCTAGGTTCATTTGCAGTTGCACCCAAGATGGATAGAGCTCGTCTGTTAACACCATCCATATCACAGACTGTGCCATATATATTAATGCCTGCTTCAAAGCATTGCTGTAAGACCTGAAATTAATAACAAACAAAAATTACAATAATATTTTTAAATATATTTGCAGCAATGCTTTCACCATAATTAATAAAAGTTGGATTTCATAAGCAGTGACAAGCATCGTCTTATCTAGAATAGAGTATACATAGTACATTTTAAGAAATATCATCACCTCTTTCAAAAGCACAGCAAACCGATCTGCTGTTACAAACCCCAGTGGGTTTGTAGAAGTAGTGTGCAATGGGCTGTTTAATATTTTTCCTGATACCCAATAGGATGCCACTATCGGAGACCTTCCTTGTCTAAGGTTCGGTGGTTATTATTATTATTATTTTCTTTATTTTTCATTATGTATATCTCATCCTAACTTTAAGTTATTACAATACAATATACATGATTATGCTATGCTGTCACTCCGTGAATCGCATTAGATGGTTGGTCGCTGGCTGGTGGTGCGTCTGAGTTGGTCCGGAGCTTATATTCTTCCAAGTTGGTCACGAGGGTTTTGAGCTGCCCCTCCAGCTGACTGTTATATTTAGATATAATCGATGATTGGCCTTTCCATATATCTTCCGACTTGGATAAGGAGCTGCGAACCGCTTCTAGGGATTGGGTAGTCAAGCTCATGTCTGCGGTAACAATAGCCATAACTTCAGCAGCTTCTTTGATTTGTATTTGAGTATGCGTTTGTGTTGAGGCAATCATCCCCTCCAAGTAAAACTGAGCTCCTCCATTTAAGATCAGGTTTAAGTCGTTTTTCGGAGTGAGAAAGAGATTCATGAAGAGAGTAATCTGATCCGGACCAAGAAGGTCCCAGTGTAATTCTAACTTGTCTGAAACCTCTTCTGCCAGCATCTTTGATTGGATGAGCACGGTCATAACCTCTGCTCTCATGGTCTTGATGACGTTTAGGGAGGTCTGAGGCTCTACACATTTCAGCTTCAATTGAATCCAGCCTCGACGAAAGTTGATCAGAGGATCCTCTTTGGCAGGTTTTGTCTTTTTGGGCTTAGCCACCACTTCACTATAAGAAGGTCCTCCTGGAAGACTGGCAACAAGATCTCCGTCATAGCCCATATTGGTATATTGGTTGACTTCATCAGGCATGGAGATGTCACACTTGGTGAATTCGGGCGGGGGGGTGTTGGAGTCGTTCGACATTGTTCCGTTTTGAGTGGAGAATGGGTTGAGTATGGTGATAATTATTTAGATAAGTACATGTTACATTTAAGCGATAATTAGGATTATATTCGTTGTATTACTTAACCCTCTACTGCATGAATTACGAAGGGATTGAGATAAAAAATATTTTTTACTTGAATATCGTTTAATAAGGGATAATAACAACATTTTTAAGTAAAAAAAAAATTTAGCTACTTTATTTTAGAAAAAAAATTTGGAGCCAGAAATGGCTTCGTATGCACTGGTACTTGGTATATATATGCCATTTATGGCTTCCCATGCACTACATAGACAGATATCAGTTTTTGTGTAAATATTTCATATAATTAATTTTCTGATTAGACATACCAAAACTATAAACTTTACATAATTGGATTGAAAAATGGTTAATTCTGTTTGTTTCTATCAAATTCAAACACAGCTAAAGCAGGTCCTCATCTCTACAGGTACAGCCCAACAAGCAAAATGGTCGAATAAGGGCCCATTTATAGCACTTAAAATCGAATAAGTATTGATTAATGGCTGAAATTTTACTAGATTGTGCCATAAAAGTGGTACAGCTATTAATAAGCATTTTTATCTAATTTGCGCTGTAACAATGTCGAATACACATCTACTCGACCTATATTCGACCTATATAGCCCGTTTATTCGACATTTCTATAAAAGCTGCTTTATTTTATTTAACGCACACATTAGTGCTGAAAGAGAGCTTTAAGAGTTATTAATTCGCTTATTGATTGTTCAGGTTGCTATTATAGAACTATTACTCATCATTGTATTATTTGGATCTAATTAGCTGAATAAAAGATTTTATTTTACTATACTGCATCATTGTAACTCTTATAGCTTCATTAATCGACATTTCGAATAAAAGCTTTCAAATAACTGTAATAGCTCACATACTATTTGAAATGCTCTTATGGCACATTAATTCGATAAATAATTCAGTAACAGCATTTTGGTTACGTTTATACAGTTTATAGTATTTTAATGTGACAAGCAAATAAATAATTCCATTGCACATTCATTTTTTTATTACGTGATAAAATGGATTACAAGTCATGGAAATTAAAAAAGAAAATTAAAACAAAGATACGGAAAAATTCAAACTAAGGTTCAAACAAAGTATTTGTCTCAAAATTCGTCAAGTGCGATGGCCGAAACGTCAAGTGGTTCCGTTGTTCCACAGAAAACAACTGAAGAAATCGTGGGCCTGGTGTCTCGGTCCATAAAACATATCCTCCCTTCTCAATTGTCTGCACAATCTTGAAAACCATTCTGGAAAAAAAGCGTGATTAGTATCTTTTCTGCTTTATTCAAGTTGTATACTTGCTTGCTTTGCAATCAATCAATCACTTTTAAATGTTTGCTATATTCTATTCTGAAAATCAATGTAATAAATTTTTCATCGTGTGAAGAAAATGAAGTTTTTTTTTATAATTATATAGTTGCTAATTTATCATTAAGTATGAAATGAAGCAAATATGAACCAATCGTTAATTAATTACATTTAATAAAATACATCAAATGACATTCACCCCAACTCGGGTTAGTCAAGCTAAGGATTTTGCATTGAGGAACCCTAAATTTATTTAATGATGGCTGCTTGTTTTGCTATTAGTGCAACATTGTAACTATTATTGCATCAAAAATCGATTAATAGTGCTGTAATAGCGATATACGAACAAACATGGCTATTATTTTATTTTTATAATTTATTTAATTAATTTTGACCATATTTACTATTTTTTAAGAAAGATTTAACGTAGCCCTTAAACATATGTTAAAGAATTCCTATTACTTTATCGATAAAGTTAAATGCGCCTAAGATTTTTCGTATACGAATGTGTAAAATGCAACAATAGAAATTGCACTAGTAATAACTCATTTAGTTATTAATGGAGACTTACTTACCTTTATGCTTTTGTAATCAGTCATTACGATAGATCAGTCACAATAATCCACAGATTTTCTTCCATATATTTTTCTGCAACAGTGTGACTAAAATTCAGCTAAATAGTGGGGAAAAAGTAATTTTGTTGCATTTATCCCACAAAAATGAAGAGTTGTAGCAACTCGACAGCTATTATTCTACTTATTAGTCGATTAATGAGCACCACATCGCTGTTACTGCACCCTTAGTGTAGAAGCTGCAACAAAATTGCTATGACTACCCTAAATTGGGTACAGTTTACTTTTACTCGACTTTTAACCTACTATATAAGCTTCTTGGTTACAATCACTCGACTTTCATAGCACTGAATTGCTGTATAATTTGTGCCCTTTTCGCGTCGAGACAGCGCTGCCGTGACCATTATTCGACTAATTACGGGACTTTTACAGCACATATTAGCAAAACAGGAACGTGGCCGTTACCTTTATTGCACATATTTTTGCTACTTGGGAGTTTAACGTTTTTTTGGGATGGTCCAGGAGATTCGTGTCTACCTGTAAGATTGTCTGTTCTGCTAGGATTTGATATCATTGAGGAGTCTCCCTTGCCATCTATCCTGGGATATGGTAGCTGGACTACTGCAGGAGGCAAATAAATACTATCACAATTCCTGAATTGCTTTATTACAGCTCTTTTTTTGGATCAGCAATTTATCAGTGACAAATTATTATTAAATCAGAACATATATATATTTAAATAATAGAAGTAAATTTAGTTAATTAGTAAATTTTAAAATTTGTAAAATAAGTCATTAGTGAAATTATGTAAGGAGTCTACATCAGGTATTGTATTTTTTAGGTATAAATAAGCGAAGTATTTGTTCTGAAAAGACAGGTTAAAAATCTAGTTAGTATGTACGAGTGCATAGGAAGCCATTTCTGGCATAAATATTATAGCCTCAACGCATAGGAAGCCAGAAATGGCTTTCTCAGATAATTGAGAAAATAAGATATATAAAACTAATTATAATTAATTAATTGACAAGTTCCAGAAAATATAAGGTATGCACAAAAGGAAAACATTTTTTTTACTACCAACAACGTACTTTTTATATTTTTTGCAGAATTTCAAAGTTTCAGAAAAATCACATTCACAGAAAGAAATCATTGCACCTGGGATAAGGTGCAATTATATTCGCAGATGACACATACCATGGACAAAAAAAATATGTTTATATAAACAAAGAAGTGACTAAAAGTATAGCGATATCATTTTTTAAATATATTTTTTGGTTGGGGTAGAATAAAATATTAAATTCCAAGAGCCATTTATGGCTTCGTATGAAGTAAAGGGTTAATACAAGTGGGAAAATTAAATTGTTATCAACTTATTAAAAAAAAAATTTTACGTATTTATACGCATTAATTTTCTTTTACCAAAACTTAATATCATTGCTTTTATTTTTAAATGGCTTTGCCATTATTATAATTATTAATTAAACTTTACGATACACTGATTAATAGATTTAATTACTCTTAATATTTAACTAGTGTCCACTAAACATTATTTTTTTACGGATATATTATATGGTTGTACATACCAATTTACGTCGCACACACTACCAAAGAATCACCACTGAAAACCACGTAAAACGCACTATCACTGTGGATTTTATCCTTTTGCGGTCATGGCAGCTGGGTCACCGAGGTGTGGGAGAGAGCTCACCACAGGGCGAAGGCAGGAACGGCGAAGATCATTCATAGTTATTTCCCGACGAATCCATTTCTTATGCGCTTTCTTGTAGTACTTATAAAATGCGAGGAGGCTCAGTAAGGCAATAAATCCTATAAGTACTCCCAATAATTGATTGGTAGTGTAGCTGGGGTGATCTTGCGAGGCTGATGCTGTATTTGTTCCTCCAGTCTGAGCAATAATGACTTCCTCCTGTTTAGATTGCGGTTTCCCCATTTTCCCAGTTTATTTTAGACTTTTTAGCACTTCTAAGACTCGTTGAAGTAATCACAGCGCGACGATTATATTTAGAGGAACCCATAATGATCTTAATTCGTGCACACGAGCGCGCGGCGCGGCGGCCAGGGTCGCCATCTAAGGTTCGGTGGCGGGATTAGGTGAAACGTCCGAATTGGTTTGAAGCTCGAGTATAATTGCGTCATAAAATGGTTACATACTCGTACGAAGCATAGCATAATCATGTATATTGTATATCTATACGTTTACACACATACTACACTTGTCTTCCATGGTCTTGATAGCCATCAATTAAATCTTCTTTTATATTATAATTGAGATTTTTTTTAATGACATCTCATCAAACATGAGCATATGAGCATTATCGCTTGGCCGTTGTGATTTGAAAAAGTCAGTCAGCACTTTAAATATGGGTTTGGTGATGCCAACAGTAAAAGGCACTCTATTGAGTAACACCTGCAACAATATAATAATAAATACCTAAATGTATAAATGCATAAATGTGAATTAAGGTTACTGACATAGCTGTTGAAATGTATAAACTGAAGTGGCAGTGGTCTGGTCGTAATATTAGCATGGGTCTCCCCCTGCCTGCTGCACCTACGATACTTAGGCAGCCAATTAATGGCTGGATGAGGTAGGCTGAGGACTGAGTGCTCCTTGGGAGTGATGATGATGATGATGATCTAAATGCATAAAATGTTTGCATATACCTACATAATTTTATTTAAAATAGTTTATTACAAATAAGAATATAGAAGTATAGTTATTACCTTTAGTGTACTTGGTGATGGAAGCTGAAATAGCCTCCTCATTAAACGGTAGCAGGTTGGTGATATTTTAAAAAGAATAGATATTTTGTTGATTATCAGCGTGGATACTATCAATAGTATCGAAAGTATCGATCTTACTATCAAGCGTAATTGGCAACACTACTTCAGATAGGTAATAAATACAATACGCCTCATTAAATGAACTTTAATTTATTTTTTAAATCTTGTGGGGAAAGTGTGGGAATATCGGTCTCATAATTCCCCAAATAGTACATAGTTGAGAGTTAAGCAAGACATAGTTCGACATAATACTCCTCATTGGGTAGATCCTCTCGCTATGGCTGCGATTGCAAAGTTATTTGTACTAGATCAGTTAAATAATTGGGTAGTATACCTTTATTATAATATCCACGTATCGATCGTCCAAGAAAAAATGGAAGAGGATGGCAATTAATATTAACACAAGTACCTATTTATTTTTAATTTAGTAAGTAGCATTATTAAGCTATTAAAATGATTAAAAAGTACTTTATTAACGATTGATGATAAATAAAAATGGTACATAAATTATTGTCTTTCTAAAAATTGTGTTTTATGACGTTCACAGTTAAAGACACAGTCTGAGTCGGTTGGTAGTGGTAAAAAATAAAAATACAGACAATGAAAGCATTTGTGGCTTCTGTGGCCGCTTATTTTACAGATCCTAAATACCCTTCTCTGGGACTAGCCATTGTATTTTTAAAGATTATTGGGCTATGGAAGCTGAAGAAAGTTCATTACATCGTACCATTTTGCCTATTCATTACTTTCATGAGCCAGATTTTGTACATGCTTTTTTCCCCTCGAATCGTCCATTTTTTCTTGAACTTGTTTCAAACAGGATTTTTCCATCTGGGACTAATTAAGATGGCACTTTACTTTTATAATTTGCCAACGTGGATGGAAACTTTCAATTGGCTGTCAGAAATGGAGCTTCAACAACTAGAAGATGAACATTTGAAGCCCATTGTGGATAAATTTACCAAGTACGGAAACCGTGTCACATGGGGTTGGCTTATCGCAAGCTACGCGACATGGGTTTTCAATTACGGGGAAAATTTATTGATGGTCATTTATCAAATTGAAACATTGCACGAAATAGATCCGACCTACATTACTTTTTATTTGCTCTGGCCTACGGAACCTGCTACAGGAAGGTGGAATGTTTACCCATACATAGTTGTGCAGTTTCTATACTCATTTTTCACGGTCACATATTTAAATCTCTTCGATGTCCTGTGTGTATCGACTATGATAGCCATGGCTGGACAGATAGAAGTATTAAGCGAGATGTTTCGACGGGCGCTGGACACGGATAGTGAAGAGGAGCAGTATCGCAATTTAATTACCTGTTACAAACGCTACGCCGACATACTTTTGTAGGTCACTATATTTTTATTGTTTTAAATAAAATTAGAGATGTAACTGTAACCGGATACCACATAACGACTGCACCAATAGGCCCAGAGCCGATAGTACCGATCCCTTTCAACCAAATTCGCTCTTGGTTGCGTTCCCGAACGACAGAATGCCACACCAATCTCTGGAGTAACAGTGCCGAGTGCAAACAAACAAAAGCTTTTGTACCACTAATTAATACTAAACTAACACGCAAATTATTATGCTTGGACAGAGCAAACTTACGTGTCGTGATAAGTACCATAACAGGCCACTGCCGGTTAAATAAACACCTATATCGCATGAAAATCTCCACCACTCCTCTTTGCAGAAGTTGCATGGAGGAAGATGAAACAGCTTCCCATGTCTTGTTACATTGCAAAGGCGTGGAGACACTACGATCAAAAATCCTCCGTTCTCCGGGGTCCCTCCGGGAAGTCATGAGCAACCTAGGTCGTCTACTGGCTTTCTGGCGTGAGCTTGGGTGGCTTAATAGCTAGTCACCCCATAGGTATTTCACGCATAATGGCCCACCTTGGAGGCTAAATGCGGAAAATCAGCTCGCCACCACATAACGACTAATATTAGCCTATTGAAAAAATTTCTAAAAGTTATATTTCTTAAATTTCTCTAAGTTATACATTATTTGATAAAGTCTGTATCTAGTAATTTGAAACCAATGCTAATTATATTTCTTAGACATAATCACACAACTGAAAAAGTGTTTTTACATAATAAGCGAGTTACGTAATATATTTTCCATACATGGACTGATTAGGCCGGATGGCAGTTTAACTTAACTGCTATGAGTCTTGTCTATAATAAAAAAAAATATTTTTTAATGGAATAGTTTTAATCTATATAATTAACAAAACGGTTATTTAATAAACAAGATTTTTTTCCAGTACTCAAAAAAAATTAAACAGTGTTATGTCGCCTGTTCTGTTTATGTACTTGCTGATTGCTTCAATAAACATGAGCTTCATACTGTTTAGTTTGGCAAACGTAAGTTGTTTTTTTTATATCGAAATTAATAATTTTGTAACAAAAACTAATTATTTCCTAGACTTATTTACTGTGTATTAATTATCTATCTTACTTATATGTCTACAAATTCTTGTAATTAATATTTCTTAAACTATAAAATTGCTTACCTACGGATCAAACGGAAGCCTTATAGAATCATTTTGTGGTCCGTCCGTATGTCACTCTCAGCATGCATAGCATTGGGTGTAAGACGTGTACGTCAAGGCGTGACAAAAGGTTTCCGTGGCGTTCGCTCTCGAGGCCGCCTGATGTGAGCGAGCGCGACGCAAAAATGTTGTCATGTCTTGTCATGCTCGTCTTGCCCATTTTAGGTATATGTACGGACGGATCCAAAAATGATGTTTATATTGCAGCATTACGTTATAAATTTACTGAAAACTACCTTTAAAAGAATATTTAAACGCGATTTTCAACAAAATTTATATTATTTTTAAAATCAAAATATTTTCAAACAATAAGTTTCATCAAGACGAACGCGGACATTGCAAATCTAGAGTAACATACATACATTTTGATACCGAGTTGTTCTATGATTGTTAAAGGATTGTCATTAATGAAGTAAACGTTGTTCTTTTGTTTTTAGCTCCAAAAATCATCGAAAATTGCGTCCCAAGTGCTGGTTTTAGCACTTATGATTGAAGCTTTTTATTACTATTGGCACGGACATCAAGTTCGTTATCAGGTAAGAAATATGATCGATCCACTGGATCGAATCATTGATATCATTCGTGATCTTCCGAGAGACATTATTATGATAGTGCGTTTCCCCTGAAAAGCCACTTGGTTTTTTATCGGAGATGCATCGTGCCATGCTAAACCGTGCTAGAGCTGCACAACCGGGACCACTTGACCTGACCCATGTCAGCACTGGTTATTATTTTCTGAGAAAATCTTCATCTGATAGGTCGTTACTCATACTGGCACAACACCGAAGGCATGGTGTGAGAGCGTCGTGGTGTTGTTCTTCTTCCGTAGTTATTCCGTCTCCAGCCAGAGCTTATGCTAATGGTTTAGTTCTGCAATCAGTAAGCTGGATTACAGGCCTCTCATAGTGGGAAACTGCTCGTAAAAACCTTCAATTTCCGCAATAAGGTAACGATATCCAGAAGTCAGTTGGCTTCTCCCAAGCTGCTGAACGTAGTTACTTCTGTTAGTGGGGCAAAGCAAATATCTATCTATCAGTACCTAACTTGAACACATACATCTGTACGGTTTATCACGTACAATCGTACACTAGATTAGTTAGTAATAACATTAGATAGTAATAATGATGCTGATGCACGTAATGCACATATTTAAATACCGTTAAAGATAGAAATAAAGCAGTGATTGTATAGACTTGTAACAGGCGTCTTTCACTCAATCTCCATCACGACCATAGAGAAAAAATAAACAATTGTGCAAAGAGTGCCATCTCAAGGAGTTTTTTGTCATACTCTATACGTCATACTGATGAACAGCGCCATCTCTTTATATTTCTCAGCCTCATTGTTCATACATACAGGGTGCCCTGTTGGGACACCCTGTATATATAGATATTGTTATCACAAGTTAATAGCCGGATCTCCACCAAACGATCCAATGCGATCCGATCGCCCGATCCAAGAAGTTTAGTATGTAAGATTCCTTGGATCGCGCGATCGGATCGCGTTGGATCGTCTGGTGGGGATCCGGCTATTAACTCCAATCTATAAAGATATAAGACATAATATTTGCCTTAACGTAGTTACACCACACAACAGTGATTACATTTATTAGCTAAATGTAAGTTCAATCTATTTATGTACCTACCTACATGCAACAATAAATAAAAAACAAATAATGATATATTTCTTTATTACCTCGCATATAACAATGTTTCAGTTCAGTTTTGTTCATGTCACTTGTAAAATAATATGCGAGTAGGTGTGTGTATTCCTTTTTTATTCCTTTCACCATGAAAACCAATTCATGTTTTGCTAGTTTATGTTTCCCAAGAGAAGCAAATCTTGTCACTTGTGGTGATAAAGTCATTTCGTCCAATAGTGCATCATTTATCCTCGCGAGGCAAATCTTTGACGACATTTATCAGTTTGGTACACATAGTATTTTAATCTTCAGCGGATATGAAGATGTCGATCGCTCTTTGCCAGTGCCGCCATTTCAGCTCGGTTCCCGTGGAACCACATGGAACCTGGATCCATATGGAATCTGTCAGGTCACAAGAATTTCATAAAAACACTTTTTGCGGATAAAGATGCTTTTTCTTGACACACCATGTTTATTTTTATTTGTAGGTAGGTATATAACATTTATAAATAGCGATATACCGAGAGTATAGGCTTTTATTACAAAATTGTTATTTGCGAGACATTGTAAGACAACTGAACTGACACTGACACGCAATTTCTTCATAATAGCCATAGATCATGACAATGTTGACATTCAAATACTACTTATCTATGTGTCTTGTTATTGTTCTATGGTCTTGTTCATAACGCCATCTTACATCTTTTTTGGTAATAAGAGTAATATAAAGAGATGGCACTACCTTCTATTAAAAGTTCAGCCATTAAGGCACTGACCCCCCCCTGATCACGACCCGACCTAAATACTGTAGGGGGAACCTCTGTCTTCCCTACAACATCAATAACCTATCTCTCTTTAAGTCCCACTTATCCTGGTTTAACTGTATAAGATTGGTTTTGTTATTTTTTATTATTTTACTTGTTTTATAAAGTGATATGGAACATAATAAGTAACAGAATAAAGTGTGTTTTTGATAGACTGCACTTAGATTATGTTGTATTTTGCATAATATTATCTACCGCATAACCTATTGAACATGGAACTAGTCTACAGTATTTATCAATTTCAAACGTTTACTTACAAGGCCACCCTGTTATATTTTTTGTTACTTTATTCATAAATTAAAAAATTTCATCAGAGCGAGAATATAAGCGCGGCGGTGTATGACTCTGACTGGGTGGATAAGAGTCCTGAAATTCGTCGACTTGTCTACATCATGTCCTCCACGGTCAACAGGAAACTTGTTTATAACGCTGGCCCTTTTAATGAAGTGACTGTTGTTACTTTTATCCAGGTCAGTATAAAGTTATGAAGTGAATAAACATTTAAATACTTATATTAAATCAAATAAGCTCACCATATTATAATTTTCGTAGGTATTCATGTTAACCAATAGTGTTGGTTTAATTGGTCTATCGAGCGGCAAAACACCTGCGTCTTCGCTCATATCAGACGTCTACGCGTAAACAGCGATACAGTTCGCAAATTTTGAAGGTAATCTGTGTAAACGTTTCATTACAGATCGTGAAGGTCACAATAAGCTTCTACAGATTGATGTGTACGACAACCTTGTCGGACTCCGGCTCATAATTATGTTTAAGTTTGCACAATGAATGTAAGTTATAAATAAAACGTAGGTTTCGTCATTTCTTTACGCTGTATTTACATCTGTAGCATTTAAAACTAGCCATTATGATTATACGTGCATTGGAACGGAGATAATGATACCCAGAAATGGTACAAATCTGCACTCATATTAATATTCTCAGGGGTCTGTACTCAAAAGAAACCACAATATTAACGTTGTATTGTTATATCACAGGTTCGAAAACTCATTCGATTTTTCTTATATGTAAAAATAAAATGATAAAAAATAAACGAAATTAACATCAGCACTACATTTATCTTGTTTCTTTGTAATTCATATACAATGTGTTGTTTTTCGGACCCGACAAACGTTTTAGATACTTAGTTTTTTCTTCTTCTTCATAAAAATCATATCTCGAGATTTAAACGCCTTACGGACATGAAATTAAATGATTTATCCGCAAAACGTCATCTCTATCCAATAAAAACATCTACAACTGCTAAAAAGTTACATAAAATAAGTTAAAAGCACCTTATCTAGTTTTTTTGGCAGTAAAAAACAGCAAAAAATTACATTTACTTGAATTAATTTGAAAATAGCCCTCCTTTGATGGTATTTTTATGAAATAAGCTAAACCATGATACTAAAACCGTATCTGGACGTCGAGGCAGTCAATAATTATTGAAAGTTCAAACACACCTAACGGAGCTCATGTAAGTTGATTTCTTTTACAATCAGAACTCTTGCACTTAAAATTATGAAAAAAACACCAAAAAAAGTGGTCAGGTGTGTTTTAACTTGCAATAATTCTTACTTACTTAGTTAAAGAATAATTTAAAAAAGGTCCACCAGGGAGCGCATGGGCACAGAAAACAGAACTCGGTTGGAGCTTAATCGGGACATTACACACAACCATGATGATACCTCACTAGTTGTCATGCATCATTCAGTTACCGCAGAGGAACGAACCCGGGACCTTCGGCATAGCAGTCAGGGTCACTAACCACCATTCGGTCGTCTAAATCTTCATCCCTTCTTTTTTATCCACTATCAGAATAAAATGATTTTTAGCTTATCTGAAAAAAACACGTCAATCCATGCAGATTTTGATACGATACCTTCGACTTCTAATTCAAACTAGTCAAAAAACAGCGTCCCAGTGGCAATCAAAAACAAGAAATCATCACTGGATACACATGCAATTGTTGGCAACACGGTAATTGCTATCGCAAGTGCGATTTATTTTATTTATGTTTCATATTTACTTTCACACTTTGTTTATGATTTTCTCTGTCATGTCCACAATTTCGTTAATATGAGTTATCACAACGTATTGCGCTTTTAAAATCACCGACGCACTTTTTCTTAAATAGCAGTTTTTATATTATTTTCTCTGGTTTTTATATTGATTTCGGCTCTATCTCTTTTTTTTTAGATACTTTGTTGCACAAGAAGTTATAATCTCATCCACACTGAAATATTTAGCACTTCATCAATCTAATACTCATTTTCAGAACGCTTGCGCTTTCGCTGCTTGAGTAACGTGAGTAGGTCACATTTTCTTAAGGAAACATCAAATTGCACCTTCTGCCTGTCTTTGCAAACAGGCCTATATGGCATTATCCGTAATTATTACAGATCTTTGAGTTAAATTTGGCAATAATAAAGTGTTGAGCCCCAACCTGTGATAATATTGGACTGGACCATGGAACAACTGGTTTAGCGTAGCACTGGTTTAGAAAGGGATAAAGTGTCGGTGTATGTTCTTGTATTTTCGACAAGATTCCTTTCCAAACTATTAAACGCATTCTGCAGATCCAACTTAACAATGACGTCATGCGAACCATTCTGACAGCCAACTTCGGCAAAATTGTGAGTGGCATGAATTGCTGCTTCGCAGCCCAACGCTCTGTGCCGTAACCTAATTGATGAGGTTGCAGGTATGTAGAGACTTCTGACTTTACTGCTTTACAACCTAGTTTGGCCACCAGCCGTCAAAATACAGAGCCAACAGCAATAGGTCGTATTCCTCCCCCGCTTTTCGTGAGTGCACAAAGAGAAGCGCCATATAAAAACGGGCAGATCTCTAGATTCAGCAATTCTTCTAAAAGGAAATTGCTTCCAAGAGGCGCTGCCCGTTATCACCCGCGAAAACAGAAATTAGCTCTTTCAGGTGTTGTGGCCGTAGTCTATCCAGGCCAGCGGCGGAACCACTACAAAATGAGCTTATGGTTTCCGCAACCTCACACACAGTCCCCTGTTCCCTTGGACCAAAGGATAAACATTGAGCAAAGAATCAGATAATCAGGTTATGTTCTCCTTTACCTTGGCTGTAAGAGAACGTGGATCCTCGGCGCTGGGGGCCCTTAGGGCAATATATGCAACATAAGTCAGCAACTCACACCACTCCCCACAACCATTGGCCTGAAGGCAGGCGTCAATAAGCTGAACCTGCCGGCCGGCAGCTAAGCACCTAGCGCCCTTAGGGTCAATTCAGACGTACCACAACCATACCACAGCCACAACCACGCCGTGTGGTCGGGCGTATATTTTGTATTGAAAATGAATAATCCAATTCGCACGTGCCACATTTTGCCGTTGTTATCGACCACCTGCGTAATACGACCACATCGCAACCACATCGCGTCGGCAACGCCGCGAGTATGATGAGATCAGGCACCTTGCATGTTCTCAGAAGAATCTAGTGTTTCCAAAATTCCCACTGGCTTTTAGTATTTCGGACGGACTTGTCTATCCTTCGGGGCATGCTCTGCGGATGGTCATTGAGTTCCTGGCTGGAAAGGCGTCAATTGCGATGCTGTCTCTGAAGATCCTCTGCAACTTTCGCTCAATCAAACGCTCGTACACGAAAACCACCGTTGCCAGGGCCATGGCGAAGACTCGAAAACGAGGGTGACGTGCGTGACGGTGGTGATGAAGATGATAATAAAGATATAGAAATTCTTGCTCGTTAGTATTTATATTAAATAGAAGTATTAGTATTTTACAAGAGGTTTAGAAATTAGATTTAAGAATGAAGAATTAAGAATTATTAATTAATTAGTTTAGGCTCTATGGCCGGCGCTCGTAATAAGGCGGCGTCGGCGTGAACAATTGGTAAAGAAAACATACAGTGTTTCTTAATATTACTTAAAAATTTAATTAAATAGTTTATCACACACCAATGAAGTTTTCACAAAAAGTAAAAACAGTTCGAAGCTATATCCTGTATTCATTCTTATTCGGCACAAAAAGTACAATCCTTGTGTGTCCTCCTAATCAAAACACCATTAAACAAATAAACTACAGCGAAAATAAATGGTTTAGTTACAAAATCAATCATTTCTGCTTGTAAGTATTTCACCCGCCATTATGTTCCATTTTAACACTTAGTTTTAAATTAATTCTTAAAATAAATTAAAATAAAAAGACACAAGAATAATAATGTCAAATATGATCGAAGTCAAAATCAAATAAAATGTATAAACTCATAAACTAAACGCCTTGAATAGTATGTGGAACATAATAAGTTATTATCTCCTCATACGACTGGGTTCAGGAGATCTTGCCTAGACTGTTTAGCGAGACTGATCTCACATATACAACTTGGATTCACTAAGAATTATGCTACTTTGGCTTGCTTCCTGGATATTGAAGGTGCTTACAACAATATTATAATCGATAGAGCTCTGACAATACTGGATAGGTTGAAAGTAGGGGCCAACATAATATGTCTATACCTTTGGGAGTATCTAAAAGAAAGACATCTTCAAATTAAAACCGATGAAGAAAACAATATAGTACATATCAGATGGACAAGCAAAGGTATTGCCCAGGGTGACCCCATATCCCCTCTACTGTTCAACTTAGCCACTATTGATATTTGTCGTAACATTAAGGATGCATTTATAGGGCAATACGCCGATGACTTGTGCTCTATGCAAATAACAACAAACTTCCTCGACTTCATCATTTGGTTTGTTCTGCTAGGGTACAATAGCTAGCTCTGGGTACAATAACATGGCATGCCGCTTTTGACAGATGACGCTTTTGAAATATGACCGACACCGCTTCCCATCATGTCCGAGTCTCAAGCACACGGTGCAATCTTTTTTTTTTCGTGTTTTTTTTTAATATGTGGGGAGTGTGGGGATTGGACCTCGTCGGGGATGAGGAGTGGTGGAATTTGTGGGCGATCAGTTATATTTCTGCCCATTGGCCAGCTTTTGCAGGGCAGCTGCCTAGTAGCTCTTGCATAATTTGGATTTTCTCCTCCTGGCTTTTGCAGGGGTACTCGAGGTGGAACTTTCGATGTGTTTTCAACCAACAATCGACTGACCCTAGGTCTCGGGTGAAAAGTTTTTGTATCATTTTTAACTTCAGGCCAATCCCCATTAAATTTGAGAAAACTGGATATTTGAAATCGCTAACAGTCACTTGTAAACCTTGTTCCTGGTCATAGGTGAAGGCCATACACGCACTACTGTAATGATGACCAGTTTTGAACTCTGGTTCTGAAGAGTGGGGTCGTGATGTAGAGAAGGAATCTACCGACGGGCTGGCCCTTTGAGGAGCTTGACCTTATTTTACTGACTCTTATTTTCATTGATTGCAAAATTTCTGAAAACAAGGTTATTCAATTAAAAAGTTACGTAGGTAGCTTTGATATTGGATTGCTGCGCTGGACCGGCAACCGGCAGGTAGCCGGTAGTGGCTGGATTAGGAAGGCCGAGGGCACAGTTTTGTTTAGCTCCTTGGGAGAGCTCTATGTCTAGAAGTGGACGCTTATTTGGTAGTGAAGATGATCATTATACAACATAATAATAGGTGCATTGGTACTTACTTCGTCGTTGGAGGCAGTAAGAAAGGTTCTAGTTTTAAAGCCAACACACGAGCCACATTTTTTGAGACTTGGAACCTATCCAAGAACGAGTTCTCATCCCAAGTTGCGAATCTATCAGTTCTCTGAAAGTATAATTTCTCTTCATATTTCGTAAGTTCCGTACATATTTCACCTCAATCTAATCTTCTAAGGAACTTTTTTCAAGCGCTATTTCACCTAGGAACGATATTTTATTTATTATTTATTTTATTCGGAAAACTAGCGACTATTACAATGTTGAGTAACATATTAAAATAAATAACAGCTAGTCATTACAAGTTTCCACTGGTAGGAATTAACAAATTAAAATAAGTAAGTACTTAAGAATATTGTACATATATGTACTTAGTACAAGTTCACTTGTGCTTATTTTATTAAATAAGATGATAAGAATTATTTAATATTAATATTTGTACGTAATACTGAACAATTTAGGTTATACAACGCGTTTGACAGCTACCTGACTTTAACAAAAGCGCTAACCAGTCAACATGGGGTGGTTATGATTATCGTTAAAGTTATGACGTCATTTTAACCATAGTTCAATGGTGCAACCAATTTTTCGCTTCACCGATGCTTTGACGGACGATTTGACGTTTGTAATCGTTAAAGTTAAATGGTGCAACCCACCCTTAGTCGTTCGTTAGGATAATAGTGGAACTTATTTATTGTACAGATAACTAACTGACTTTTGATCTGGCCATTCAAAAATCGGCGCTTATCGATCGTACTAGGTAAAACGGAAGACGACGACTATTAACACAAATATTTAAGTATTATTAATTCAATAATTAGCATTATTAAGTTATTAAAATTATTAAAAAGAACTTGACAAGCAATTGATGGAAAGTTAAAACGATATATATATATTTGTATTCCTGAACTTGTTTCCCATGACGTTCACACATAAGTCTGGGTTGGTTGGTTGTTGTTATAAAATTGCAAGTATTAAATACAAACAATGAAATCATTTGCAGCTTCTGTAGCTGCTTATTTTACAGATCCTAAATACCCTTCGATGGGATTGGCCATTGTATTTTTAAAATCTTGTGGGCTATGGAAGCTGAAGAAAGTTCATTACATCATACCATTTTGCCTATTTATCACTTTCATGAGTCAGATTCTGTACATGCTATTTTCTAAACGTATTGCTCATTTTTTCTTAAACTTGTTTCAAACGGGATTTTTCCATCTGGGGCTCATAAAGATGGCACTTTACTTTTATAATTTGCCAAAATGGATGGAAACTTTCAACTGGCTTTCAGAGACTGAGCTTCAACAACAACAAGATGAACATTTGAAGGGCATTGTTAAAAGAAGTACTAAGTACTGTAACACTGTAGCATGGGCCTGGGTCATTGGAAGCTATTCAACATGGACATTCAATTACGGGGAAAATTTATTGATGGTTATAGTTCAAATTGAAACATTGCACGAAATTGATCCGACCTACATTACGTTTTATTTGCTCTGGCCTACGGAACCTGCTACCGGAAGGTGGAATGTTTACCCATACATAATTGTGCAGTTTCTATATTCATTTTTCACCGTTACCTATTTGACTGTGTTCGATATCTTGTGTGTATCAACTATGATAGCTATGGCTGGACAATTAGAAGCACTGAGTGAGATGTTTCGACGAGCGCTGGACACGGATAGTGAAGAGGATCAGTATCGTAATTTAATAAACTGTTACAAACGCTACGCCGATATACTTTTGTAGGTTACGCTTACTTTAATATAAGTATATTAACCTATTTATATTGGTGTAATTATTTTACATATCATTTTTTGTTTACAGCACACAAAAAAGATTGAACAAAATAATGTCGCCCATTCTCTTCATGTATTTGCTGATTGCATCTATAAATATGAGTCTTATACTATTTAGTTTGGCAAACGTAAGTTTATTTTCGCTTCCCATTTCGAATTTTGACTGACGGAGGCCTAGGAGTCGGGAGTTTTTTTTGTTCGAGCAGCTAAAATTAACATATTTTTTTTTGGCGCGGAGATGGAGCATCGTGTGTTAAATAATCACGTTATCTCGAATGGTGTTAAGCCAGCATGCTGATTCTGTGACTCTCAACTATATTGACGGTTTTGCATAATTTATTTACGCTTCTTTTTACTTTATAGCTCAAAAAATCATCGAAGATTGCGTCGCAAGTGCTAGTTGTATCATTAGTGGTTGAAGCTTTTTATTACTATTGGCACGGACATCAAGTAATGCATCAGGTAAGAAATTTCTCAAAATTTATGTAGGAATCGAATGATTGTATCATAAGATGACAGAAAAAACATTTATCAGTAATATGACAGTAATCTTGAACTCATATTCTTTAAAAAAATATATGTATCAAAACTTCTTAAATAATTATGTAGTAAAAACTGAAGTAAAATCTTATTATAATTTATGTTTTCTATCAACCTATATATATCTACCCCCCCCCCCCCCTTTTTGTGAAATTTCAATTTTAGAAGACTAAAGTGTTAAGTCTTTTATCTCCGTCTTAGTCTTCTTGCTTTCTTTTCGCTAGTACTAACTACGTTGCAGTTCGCCTTGTATTTGTTTTTATATTTGTAAGCTTCAGAATATTTTGTAAATTTTATCATTACCGTTTGTTGGCCTTGTCTCTCTCTCTCTCTCTCTCAGCCTTCTGTAGTCCACTGTTGGACATAGGCCTCTCCTAACGATCGCCACCCCAATATATGTTGGCCTTGAATATAAAGTATATAAGGTTGCTATATTCCAAATGAGCGATATGATCAGATTAGGCCATTTATTTGCATAAAATATCAATCAAATCCTCAGTGCCCTCACATGTTTTGTAACTAATTTTCGAAATTAAAATTGTTTGCACATTAAAAATGCATTCGGCATATTGCAGAATAACTTAAAATACTGGGGTAGCGTCGCAGTTGTCTTGCCAGGACCCAAATTCTGTGACAATCCCTTTAATTGCTATTATCGATTATCTTCTACTACAAAACTATGCCAATCAATGGACTACCTATAATATAGATATTAACGTGTTTTCATAACTAATATATTTCCATCAGAGCGAGAATATAAGCGCAGCGGTATACGACTCTGACTGGGTGGATAAGAGCCCTAAAATTCGTCGACTTGTCTACATCATGTCTTCGACGGTCAACAGGAAATTCGTTTATAACGCCGGCCCTTTCAATGAAGTCACAGTTATTACTTTTATCCAGGTCGGTAATGACTCCATAATCTTAGTTAGTTATTTAATAAAGGAGAATGGCCATTTCTCTAAGGCGCCATGACCCGCCAGAGCAGCCTTTGATGAAACATTATACTGATGTGTAGCCCATGACTATATACAGTATATCCTGGTGTAAATTTTAATATTATGAGGCATGGGAGAACGAAGAGATAGGTGCTGAAAGATCAAGTCCTTGTACTGACTAGATGTTTCCCTCATACAAAGTATTTTTTTTAAAGTGAGTTAGATTTTTTTAAATATTTTTCCCTCATTAAGATCACCTTTATTATTGAATAAAAATAGGCTTGGTTAGTGGCTGCAAAGCGGGTCAGATTTGGCCATTCTCATTTAATTATTCGTTTTTTTTTTAATTTCGTCATTGTTATCCTTTATTTTCATTTGTTTACAGATCGTGAAGGTTACGGTCAGCTTTTACAAATTAATGTGCACAACGACATTGTCCGACGCAGGCTCTTAATTTTTTTCTATTCTAATTCTTTCATTAATCTTGAATTTAGGCATTGAAATATTTAGATTTATAAGCACATTATATGCACAGTTTACACAGAAAGTAGATTTGTTAACTTTATACCTACATAGAGAAAGATTCTCTTAGCGACATCTTTTTCACGCATCACCGAAGAACAAAATGAGAATGCATAATAAATGAATATCACAATAAATAAATTTCACTTACGTAAAACCTGTTTGTATTGTTATTTTTTTTATCCTTATAAACAGAGGCTATGCTAGGCTTCTTAATGTAATTTTAATATAGGAATTTGTATTGTACCTTATATTATATCATAAGATTTTTGTAAATGAAAATGAAATAATTTTACTAATAGTAGTGAAAGTATCATCTCATATTTTTTTTCAAGCTTGATTAACCCTACTCGTGGCCGATATGCGAAGTTGAATTGAATTTACTTTTTTCATAATAACAATAATTTTTACTTGTTGGTAGATCATACTCTTACCACCGAATTCGTACAGCTTTTGATCATTTAAAAAAAGGTTTACTAATGTTTCAGACATTTTTTTTTCTTTTTTATTTTCTTAGTTAGCATTTTATATCCGTAAAAAACGATATTGTCCTTGGAATTTATAAGTTGGAAGCTATATTATGTAGTCTGAGCCTATCTGAAACCTAGTTAAACATTGTGAGATATGGCGTTTCGACTTTCTCCGTGTTCGGCATCATAAGGGTCACAGTGACAGT
The DNA here is from genome assembly GCF_932276165.1 of Plutella xylostella. NCBI lineage: Eukaryota > Metazoa > Arthropoda > Insecta > Lepidoptera > Plutellidae > Plutella > Plutella xylostella. Next base: position 4,150,318 of record NC_064000.1, on the reverse strand, counting down.
TAAATAAAGTCCATTTTTCTCTCCACCTTTAGTTTGCAAGGTGCGGGTGCCTATATAAATAGAGTGAGTCGCCCGCGCGCCTCAGTTGGTTTTTGATTTTTGAAGTGAACACTTCGGCAAAATGGCTCAATGTAGCCACGGTTCTCGTCGGCTTCGCTCCGACGGGGAAAAATATAATATTGAATTTGCGGAGTCCTCGCTGCCGGGAGCTGTAGCGTGATGCGGACCAGACGGCGCGGGGCCTGCCGGCTGCTGCGCACGCAGCCATTGCTGAGGATTTCGCAACGAAGGTTTGAGTTGATAAGCCGTGAGTAAAATGCTATTATTTACTGCTTTTAAAAGCTCAGCCACTGGTCATAATGCTCCGGCGCTTGGGGTTTTTATCCCACGCAGTAGGGTCCGATTCAATAGTCGTGGTGATGATTGATCACATATTCCGGTCCTACTAGTGGCGCTTGAGCTAGATACTTACATTAATGACCGCTTTTAGTAAAGCATATGTTAATTTTATACAGGAAAAAATTATAAAAATATATTTTTCTACCCTCAATTTCTAATATTTTTAGAAAACAGTTGATAAAAACTTTGCTATTACAATAATGCACTTGATTATAGCTTATGTAAGGCTTTAAAAACAGGAGCTTTCCAGGACCATCATAGGATTTTTTTACAGGAAGCACGTGGCTCCGAGTTTCAGTATGTTGGGACATTGTGGCATGTGCGGCGAGTAATGTGATCCGCCGGTACCTACCCGCTGAGGGTAGGCAGGCCGATTCGGTGAAATTGAAGTTTCGTGTAACCTGCACCCGGCCCTGTGCTCCCGCGCTGGCCGCCGTCTCGTGGCACCTGCATCGCAGCGTAAACCCGGCCCTGCGCTCCTGCCCTGGCCACCGGTTCGTGCCACCTGCATCGCAGCATACACCCGGCCCTGTGCTCCTGCGCTGGCCGCCGTCTCGTGCCACCTGCATCGCAGCGTACACCCGGTCCTGGCCCTGGCCACCGGTTTGTGGTACCTGCATCGCTGCATAGACCCAGCCATGCACTCCTGCCCTGGCGGCTGTACACCCGGTCCTGGCCCTGGCCACCGTTTTGTGCCACCTACATCGCAGTGTACACCCGGTCCTGGCCCTGGCCACCGGTTTGTGCTACCTGCATCGCTGCATAGACCCAGCCATGCACTCCTGCCCTGGCGGCTGTGTTGTTCCACCTGCATCGCTGCGCACACCTGGCACTCCTGTTCTGGTTGCCAGATCCAAACGCCCCCTGTCTGGGAAGAGATTTTATGCTCAGCGGAAACGCCTGCACTATTGCTAGCACGGTCATCATCGTCATCAGCCATCATTATGAGTGACTTATCTAGAAGGTATCGAGTAACGTGCGCTATTCATCAGTGATTTTGGCATATGCAGACGAACGTTTACTGCCAAGGTTGGTCATGTTAGCCATACAAGGGCACACCAACGAAGCCTGAGTAACCACCTGCAGTCGCCGTAGCCACATCGGCATGGAGGACGACAAATCGGGTAACGTGCACCGCTTCTAAAAGTGTTATAGCACTTCAATTTGATGCCTCCGCTGAGGTATCCTGTTAAAGCAGCTTTCTTCTGAACTGCCCAAAGTGACCTGTAGACTGCTCCTGGGGATAGTTGTGCAATCAATTTTTTATTTTATTTCGATGTCTCTTCTGAAGAAACTGTCTAATGCAGCTTTTGTTCTAAACTGCCTAAAGATCATTGGACTGCTCATGGGAATGGTGACGCACGGTAAGTACAGGAGCGTTACTCTATACTGATGAGAAACGAACGAACGAGAGCTGTCGTTCAATCGGCACGTTTAATACATACAAACAGATAGAGCGGCTCGCGCCGCAGTGCACTGAAAGTTCGTTTTTCGTCATATAAAGTGACCCCCCAGACACTATCTTTAAGTGTCATGACACATCGGCAGATTCCAGCTTTGAGTCTTTTCTTTTCTCGGCTGTGAGCAAAGTGAATCCCACCGGCGAGTGTTCAACCTAAAAGCACTGAGCTAATTCCTGATTTCGTGAAAGTCGCTGTTGCTATACCATACCGCTTCACAAGTTACCGAATTTATTATGATCCTACTGTCCGGTGATCATGATCAGAGTGTCATCGCGGTTTCTGAGTGGCACCATATTAGCTGTCTTCCTTATGTCCCAGTGGATTGTGAGTGTGTATCCGAGCTCTTGTTGAAAAATGCGTGAACCTCCTACGCAGCAGCTGTCTACTATATAGTTGTGTATCGAATAAATCGAGTAACGGTGCTCTTGCACGAGACGACTACCTTTTGGTAAAATTATAACTTCCACTATTCTGGGAACATGCATATACCTACTGTGTACTGTGTATCACATCACGTGTAGCCGCAGCCTTACTCAAATTACTGGGCTAGATAATAAACAATGGCAGTCGTCATTAAATTTCTATGAATTCATCATTTGGAGCACAATTCAAAGGATGAAAGTACCTATTCATGCCTAAACGGCTTCTCAATGAAAATGTATTTTTAATTCGATTCTGGCGCAAACGTTTCATAACTATTTTTCAACACTGTATCTGCTGAAACTTCTTAGACTGACTGGTTCAGACGTGCCGTTTTCACAATTCCATTTTGAGTAATCCTCAACTTTTTTTTTAAGGATCTTTCAGTTAGTTACGTAACTAGTTACCAAGTAAAATGTTTGTACTCGCATCTGATTGGAGCTCTCTGGTATATATATCTACTAAGCTAGTACAGAGTTATAACCGGGCAGTGGTGACGTGGCGTCGTGGTAGCTGCTTGATTTATTAGAGTTTGCTGAAAACTTTCAAAATAAGTAATAATTATTAGTCATAACTCTTCGCAGTTCTTTCAGAATGCAATATCAGGTCGCTGAAGTAGGTAACCTTCCTTAGCTGGGTATCAACAACAAGCCTTTTTGTTTTGAAGAATGTCATAGTTATTCACCGTTCCACTGTCATATCGATGTCCAAGGACTTTTTCTTTGGTATAGCTTACTACCTAAGTTTACCTATAGATAGCCGCTATCTGCTGTTGGCGAACTGTCAGTTCTGATTGATAAGTCAGGCTCGAGGTGGCTCGTCCAACTGTCCATGTTCCCGCCACCATGATTGTTGCTTCCACAGATTAGAGAGTCTATGTTGGCTGTCGTTGCATCAGGTCTGATCAGGTACAACTAACATCTTTACGTACCATCTTTATTTAATCGAGCTATTTTATTTTGTGTTGTCTTGGTTGACTTAATGGTTTTAAAATTTAACCTACAACAATGTAAGTAGGTACCTAGTGTACCTACTTACGTACCTTTGAAGTTGCAACAAGGCGAAGCCTAAATTAAGGTTTTGGCCGGGACCTACCCTTAGTGTTGACGAACATACCTAAAGGTGACCTTGTTAATGTTTTTCATATGAAGTACTGAACATTTTACTTATCCTGGTGGCATGACTGATCATTTACTTACCCAGTTAAGACATGTTAGCCGGGTTTCATTTATCAACTATTATAATTGTTATTGTTGTGTTAATCAATCTTTATTAATTGATGTCATCTACCAAGGAATGCTGCCAGAGCTCATAATATTCACACCATGATGATACAGAATGATAGTAGCCTACAAAATCGGTGCAAAGGCTTATAAAATAACTTTCCTTCCTAGTAGGACTGCACAGGAACTCGTTAACCGCCGAGTTAGTTAGAATACAAAATTAGACTGTGTGTTACTTGTCAATCTAGAATATGAATATGGTGACCTGCATCGTGTTTTGAAAAACTGAATACTTAGTTATCCGCCAGTGTCACAGCCTTCATCTAATCTTTTCCAGTAGCTGATGAGGCTGAGATATTTAGTAAAATTATCTTCCCTTCAAGCACCACTCCTCGTTCCAAGGACTAGATGCCGCGCCAGGTGTTGCAGGTCGTGTCGTCGTACGGGGCTGACTGAGCAGGTCCACGAGGCTCCAGGGTCGGCTGCTGCATTTCTGAGGTCAGTCCAGAATTACATACCCTAGTCAGCATGTGCTGGCCTGAGCCCCAGCGGGCTGGATCGATATTCTACATTTTACAGCTTTTAAATATTGTTGCAAAGTATTTCACTGGTTCCATCCATTCGGCTAGTGTATGTTAAAAATATTGCCTTGACAATAACAAGATTTTGATTAATAATTACTTATAAGTATTGCTTTCGAAGAGGCACTGTGTGTATCCATATGTATAATACCTACCTATATGAATAGGTACATTATACCTTCCATAACTTTCTGACAAGTCAGGAATAATAAGGAAGTACTTAAGTCTTATGTATACTTATACCTTTCTTTTTAGTATATCTACTACCTAGAAATCTATGCATTATAAATTTATAGATTCAAATATTTATCTACTGATATACTCATCAGTAGCTTATGGGTCACAGTTGGTTTTCTCTCCACCATGCGATAATAAACACATCTCACAATGTTTAACTAGGTTTCAGATAGGCTCAGACTACATAATAGACGCATTTTTCCTGAAATAAAAATGACATATTATGTATCTAGCCTATCTGAAACCTAGTCATTTCTGCATGGTGATATTACAACTGAGGCGCGCGGGCGACTCACTCTATTTATATAGGCACCCGCACCTTGCAAACTAAAGGTGGAGAGAAAAATGGACTTTATTTAACTGTCACTGTGACCCTTATGATGCCGAACACGGAGAAAGTCGAAACGCCATATCTCACAATGTTTAACTAGGTTTCAGATAGGCTAGATACATAATATGTCATTTTTATTTCAGGAAAAATGCGTCTATTATTTATCAACACTAAGAATTATAAAAGTGATTAGTTAATAGAATAATAATAAATTACTCGCATTTTAAATAAATACATGTATTTACAGCTAATTATGAGCACTTGATCCACGGGCGTTTTTTTCTCATCGATATGAGTTTACCGTGGTCAAAGCTGGTTGGTATTTTTAATAAATAATTTATATATTTTGTAATTATGATAAATTTAATATTATGTAATTAGGTATTTGTGGCCTCTGATGCTGTTATTGTACTGAGTAAAGAAAACCACTGTAAGAGTCAGTGATACAGTTTTGCGTTAGTTATTCACTTCAGTACTAAAATTTAGTTTCAGTAAAAAGTTGTCCGTCGTCAGAAGAAAGATAGTTTTTGTTTATTTTTTTAATTAAATTTCAATCAAATTGTTTTGTTTTTTTTAATATTTCGGTACTTTGTGGGCAAAAAGGGAAGAAATATTTAAAATTGCTTAAAAATCATACTATGTATTTGACTACCTGCTAATATTTTTATGTGCATTCCAGAAACAAATAAACACCACGTTACTTCTTAGAAAGACGTGTGTAAAGACCTTTTCTTGTGTTTGTTACCTGACTCCTAGACCATAATAAAATGGCCGAGGCATTAAAGGCAAAAATACTAAATAGGTCGGTTCTATAGAAATTAGACAGGGGTCGACCTGAATCCACATGCTGACTGGGGGCTAAATTGCTCCCAGCTGCTGACGTCATTGTTTTCTATCGTTTGTCGGATGCATTTGGACAAAGAGGCGGCCTTCGTATTCCGCGCGCCGCGGGGTATCCGTGCCACCACCACCGGGCAGGTGGCCTTTAGCTCCGCTAATTGCTTCCACAGCCCGTCACCAGCAGGCCTACTGTAACTGTGGTTATGGTCTGTGGGTACATGAGCGGGCGGCGGCGGTGGCTGCGTGGACGATGGTTGGCGGTGTTGTTTCCCATAATGTATCTTCAGGCCTCTCTGTCCCTTGAAAAAACGTGGCTGGGAGCAGTCCGGACACCTCACAAGTTCCTGGGACTGGGAAGACTGTTTGAGACATACACAGTTGTTTAAAATGCTAGGTAAAAATTAAATTAATCTAGGTACTAAAAATATAAATTTATACCTACATGTATAAAATATATATATCATTATAAAAAATAATTACAGATACTAGCACTGCACTATATTCGGCTCTTAGATCAAATATAAGCAATCGGCACCTAAACACCAGCGGCGCTGTGAGGGTCAGCCCATTACTTGGGCCTCCCCCCGTTCCAGACGTGTGCCGCTTAATCAAGATGGCTTTTTTTTTAGTTTTAGTTTTCCAGTCCGCCCATACCTTAAAAGAATTAGTAATTTAATAAATAACTTGTAAGATGATAAGAATTAATATTATAATATATAGAGCCAGTATTCTAAGACAGTAATCTAGACATACTTTTTTCCATTTTTCGGTGGATTTTAGTACCCCCCCCCCCCACCCATGGAGTTCAGAAGTTCCGTTAAGTCGGTCCATAATTGGTTTGACAACAACCGCCCTTGTGGACCAGGCTGCGGTTTTGCCAAGTCACCATGGCTAAAACAAAGAAAAAACAATTAAAGTTATAACCACCACCCATGTGACACTTGCAATCAAATTTAAATTACAATTTACATCTAAGAATGATACAAAGTATGTAGTCTTAAAGAAAAACCAATAATAGTATAAATTTATATCCTTGTAAAGGTAATACATACTTTTCCATAAAAAATAGTCATTTATTGCAGGCTAGACACCCATATTATAGTATTTACATTATGATTTGTAATTATTAATTTATAATTTTATTTATTTGGCATGTTTACGACCAAACGTTATTTATTGACCATGGATCATTTATAATTATGTAACTTTTGTTTGAGATGAAAATATTTTGATTCAAAATGCTTGTGACAAACTCTTCGGTTGTTGTATATGAATTTTGCATCATAATTATTGATGATAATTTCTCCTCTTATTTTCATTACCCAAGACCAAAATAAGTCTTCTCTCTTTGAAGGATTTGGAAATTAATGAAGTATATCGCATGAAAATAAACATTACTGTAAAAGACAATGCTTCAACATGTATGTACTTATATTAATATTAGAGAAGTGTCTATCAAATTTAGGATCAGGGTGTAGGTGTGTAATGGGGATCAAATTGTCGTAAAGTGGGCACTATGTATCTGTATCTAAGAGGTTCTAGGCGATGATCAGCTAGAATAAGTACTCAATTGAGAAAGCGGTCGTAACAGTAATCGACAAACATATATGATAAGATTAGTTAATGTGGAAAGGTATAAATAGTCAACTGAAACTTATTATGTCTATTAACTATTATGAAATATATTGGACTCCCCTCCAGGGCAATTAGAAACGCAGCAACTGTTCTTATTCATGATGAGTGATAATTCTCATAACAACTCAAGCCAAACAATTTGCACAAACGGTGTCACAATGTAACAGGAGTGTTAATGATCTAACAGTTGATAGATGTCTCGTGATAAAATAGCTTGCTTGGAGACGAATAACACTGATGTAAGAAAGGATAAAGTTTAGGTTCCCTGTTACATTACTCCTCAGCAAAACATTCCTTTCAACACTGTTAAAATCATTGCGTATGTCGAATTGATAATTATATGATCAGAGTTGACACAGGCTAACGCACGAGTAGCGTGTATGGCAGCTTCACATTCTATTGATCCTAGTGCTGTTCCAAAACCGAGCTGATGTGGTTGAAGGTATGCAGCCATTTCTTCCTTTACTGCCCGACAGCACAATTTTGCGACTAAACGTCGTCTCAAGACACTGGATACCGCAATCGGTTTGACGCCGCCATCGGCTTTATTTAAGGCACACAGTGAGGCTCCATAAAGGGAACGTTACACCTCACGATTTAAAGTACCTTTCAAAAGAAAAATTTACCAATTTTGTTAGGGACTGCAACAAACGGACACCACTGTCACCAGCCGTAAAAGAAGTCTTTTAAATGTTCCTTACGGAGCCCATCCATACACACATTTAAAAAAGACCCTACCGACAGTGTAGTTACAGTCAGATAAAGAGTAGACAAACTGGGTTCTATGGGCATTGATAAATCCCGAGATGGAGCCGAATGAAAAAAAGATTGACAATGTAGTGTCATTGTTCCTGTAAAATACTGAAAGGCTGATATTTTTAACATACAATTTTTATTATTTGTCGGTGAAGTTCTGAATATAAATATTTTGTTAAAGCTTGGTTGTTTAGGGCCTTGTTGCGGTTGATGACTAACTTGACCTTGGGCATAAGTGCCAGCACCGCAGCAACAGGACTCATTGGTGGTGCTGGTGATGTACGAGTACGAGCGGGGGTTAGTGCCGCCGCTTAGCGAGGCTTTGGCAGTGGCCTACTTCATAATCTTCATATACAAGTCTTTCGAAAGGCATCTGAATCTTTGTTTCCAAAAACAAAAAAACCTTTCCACGGTGTTTCTCGTTTTTATATATCCCTGATTTTTAGTTTCGCATCGCAGAACACTTGAACGTTTATAGAGGAATAGCCTTTTCTATTTACATAGGCCTCACTCATGTCTCCACCTACTCTTTTTATCTTGATATGAGTGCAGTCAATTGCTCCTACTACAGTTGGAAAATTGCAAAGCCTTCGGCCGACTCCGCCCCGTACACTTTTTGCCACAATTTCTTAATTATGCCTGTAGCAGTAAAGCGAATGTTTGAGTAATTTTCTATGTAAGTTTTCTTAATGCATTGCTTTCTGTGAGCTCATTTAATATGGCTTTTGTGTTCCACTTTTTTACTCTATTACGAAGCTGGCACAAACTTTTCATATACTTCACACACTTAGCATAGCTTATTGTTTCTTTTGCAGTGAAACTTGATCATTTACAAGTTGTCACATGTGATTGCCGATAGGATTTTGTAATATTTGTTTCGAAGTATCCATAAAGTCTTCATCGGCTTCACAGGATGGTTTTGACAAAGCATCCTGTGCTCGTTGAAAATCTACTCACGCGTGGTCGCTTTTATTGGGAAATACATAATATTTCCCATAAAGAACAGCTGAATATAAAGATTTTTAAAATTCAACATGATTTGCTATCACAATAAGTCAATCACTTCAATTCCCACCAAACGATGACACACGAATTTGTTGGCAACATGGCATTTGCTATCGCAAGTGGCATTGTTATAAATTACACTATTTTGTTACTAAATTTTCTGTCATGTCCATAATCTTGTTAATAGAATTTAGGTATCACTACGTATTGCGCTTTTAAAATCACCGACTCACTTCTACTTGACTCGTGATTTAAGTCAATCACTTCAATTCTCACCAAACGATGACCTTTCCGACGAAATTTGTTCGAGACGAACGATGTGCACGCTTTTTACAAGGCCGGTACATTTCTGTTACCGGGCGAACTTCTTCAATAGTGTGAGTTAGTATAGTTATACTATACTTTAAGATTAAATTTGTCTTTTTACAACAGAAACAACTTCTTCGTCACTTTATTTTTTCTAACCACAAATTTCAACGTAGAAACTTTAATTTAATTATCTTCTTTATGAATTATGAATAACGTTCGTGATGAATCCAACATAGTACTTACTTACTTACTCCGCTGGCTCAGCGACCCGAAGTGGATATTGACCTTATCAAAACATAACAATATTATTAACAAACAAACACCTTAATTATCTGGGGGCACGGGAGTGCCCCCACCAAGTCGAGCATAAAAGCGGCACGGCCGTACCATCCTTTTCTCGAAGCAATTCAGGCCATTTTCGACCCTCTGTAACTTCGTTGTGGATAAAACTAGAAGACTGAATTTTCACTAACCATGCAGGCATTGTAAAGACACGGTATATTTCAAATTTCATTCAATTTGAACAAGTAGTTTAAGAATTATAACGGGTCAAAGTTTCTTAATTTTGTCACTGACTCACTCACTCATTCACTCACCGATCATAAAAATTCTAAGCACACCTTTAGCAGACCTAGAAGCTTCAAATTTGGAATATAAGTAGTATTGGGTGTATAAATCAAGGGCAAACTAAAATATTTGGGGGCACGGCAGTGCCCCCCCCACCAACTCGAGTAAAATTTTTAAATTTTGGTCCAGTTTTCTGACATAACTGCTTAAATAATTAGTGTACGAGGGCTACACCGAAAAGATCGGGAATAGAATACTTAGGAATAAATTAGAGTGAAACCTTTTTGTTGTATCAAATGTAGTGTTTTTTCAAACATAATTCCATTTTCGAATTTAAAAAAAAGTAAAAAATAAAAGAGTATTGACCATTTGAATTTGACAAGTCGGTGTAAAAAATGGAGCTTACGCGGGAACATTTACGTGCAGGGTTATGAATACAGTTTTTCACAACTTTCGTCGAGGTTTATCTCAAGAACAATGTCTCGCCGAGCTTGTTTCTATTTATAAACTTGAAGCACCAAGTAAAACGACTATATATCGTTGGTATTCTGAGTTTCGCCGTGGACGTTCCTCTCTTACCACAGTCCCTTCTACTGGTCGGCCAAAAACAGCGGTAACACAAGATAACATCGATGCTGTACGCCAGTTAATAAAAGAAGATAGACATGTGACATACGAGCAGATTCGGGCTTCTCTCAGCATTGGTATGACAGCCATTCAAACCATTTTACATGAAGAACTGGGTGTCAAGAAGTTAGTTTCGCGCTGGGTGCCCCACCGTTTGACCGAGGAACAAAAGTCGGCTCGTGTTAATTGGTGTCGATCTGCTCTGCAACGGTTCAATGGAGGCAGTTCAAATGCTGTCTACAATATCGTCTCTGGTGATGAATCGTGGATTTATTCATATGAGCCCGAAAGAAAACATCAATCGGCAGTTTGGGTCTTCGAAGGTGAGGTCAAGCCAACAAAAGTTATTCGCTCACGCAGCGTGTCGAAAAAAATGGTCGCTTCGTTTGTATCGAAAACTGGCCATGTGGCTACGATTCCATTACAAGAACAAAGGACGGTTACTGCTGATTGGTACACAACAGTTTGTTTGCCGGAAGTCGTAAGAGAACTTCGTAAAACTAACCCGAATCGTCGTATAATCCTTCACCACGATAATGCAAGCTCTCATACCGCTCGCAAAACAAGAATGTTTTTAAATATGAAAAACGTGGAGTTGATGGACCATCCTCCGTATAGCCCTGATCTGAGCCCCAATGATTATTTTACATTCCCAAGAATTAAAGATATGCTACGTGGTCAACGGTTTAGCGGCCCAGAAGAGGCGGTCGAAGCTTACAAATCAGCTGTTTTGACAGTATCCACTTCAGACTGGAATTACTGTTTCAATGATTGGTTTAATCGAATGAAAAAGTGCATTGAATGTCACGGAGACTACTTTGAAAAACAATAAAAGTAAATAATATTATGATATCTTTGTACTTTTTTCTATTCCCGATCATTTCGGTATCGCCCTCGTATTGAACACCTTTCTGCGACACGGTCTGCTCCGAGTTGTTCTTGAAGCTTGATGTAGTACTGGTTTAGCATAAATCCTAATCCTTGAGTTGCAATGGGAAGTGGTTGAGCATAGGTCGTAATGGCCATGCCAAGAAACTTGTTTTGTTGTTGAGCTGGTACTGGTTGTTGCGATGCCGGAGGCATGCAAATGTTCTGGAAACGTGCGTTGCGTTCCGCTTCCCGCTTCTGGGCTAGAAACTTGTTGTTCTGTTCAGAGCGCCAAGTCTCGGATCGGGTATTGGGTTTTCCCCTACCTGATCCTCCTCGACCACGGGATCCTCTGGGTCTTCGGACTGGTTGGTTTGACTTTCCAAGGGAACCACGATCTGAGGGGGGTTGAAACTTTGATCCTCTCTCTTCTGTTGTCCCATTCCTGGATCATCATATCATACCCCACAGATTCACACACCAACTGAACTTGAACACCTCTGGTGTGAAGTTGCACCTAGCCCACATGACAAACGCTGACTTTTGCTGGTATACAGATGCTGAGAAAACTTCATGGTTTATTAATAATTTGATTACAATAATGATCCGAAGGGCTTTCGAGGTGGAAAAAATGATTTCGATATACCACCATCTCTATCAACATATGGCACGAGTTCAATTGTTTCCCACTGCTGGCCTCTTATGTTTTATACTCTCTGTATCAAGACACATTATGAAATATAGAAATAGGTATAGTAATTTACAAACTTACCTTTGCCAAGCTCGCATTCGTCGGGGGGGTAATGCTCATATCTTAGTGCCGTACAGCCACTGCACCACAACAAAACTGTATCTATAAAATGTTCCACGTTTACCCCGAACACCATGTCCACTATAAAGTGCCCGGGCATTAACACACTATTATTTAGCCACATGTGGCAATTCGGGAAGAAGTCTCCTAACACGAAATGAGTGACCTGCCAAGGCCATATTAAGTCACGATCCACAATTTCAATAAAATCATACCGTTACAGAATTCGGTCTATCTATATCAGCGAAAATTGGTTTTAAGGATGTGTATATTGGTTATAAGGATGTGTATACTATATAGGACAATATAATGAAGTTTGAACTTAACCCAATTTCACACTCTCTAGAATTCCAAAACTTAAATGTAATCTAATGATAAGAAATTCACATAAATTTCCCATACTTTAGAAACAAGTGCTTTAAGAGCTAACCAAAAAACCTATAGTTTACGACTTCAACTGTATTCATAACCCTGCATGCCCAACTGTCCAAGCTTATAAAAGAATCTACACTTTAATGTGATATCCACAGAGGTTGCATTCGAGTGAGCATAAAGGGTCACAAAGAATAGCGAACATTGGTAAGGCCCGGGTCTCCTATTTACTCCGTAGGTCGCGTCAAGTGTCAACTGTCACCGCCGTAGGCCGCGTCACAATGCTCATTATGGCCCGGGTCTCCTATTTACTCCATAGGTCGCGTCAAGTGTCACCGCCGTAGGCCGCGTCACGATGTACACTACATCTACGCGCCAACGTCGGCGTGTGAGGGAGACCGCATCAGTACATTTCTATAGTGAGCATTGTGACGCGGCCTACGGCGTGACGCTGGACGCGAACTACGGCGTAAATAGGAGACCAAGGCCTATGTCTACGCGCCAACGTCGGCGTGTGAGGGAGACCGCATCAGTACATTTCTATAGTGAGCATCGTAACGCGGCCCACGGAGCGACGCTTGACGCGACCTACAGCGAAAATAGGAGACCCAGGCCTTAGTAAATAAAACAAAGTCGAGTTCAATAAAAATATACTATAAAAGTCCTTATAAAAAATCACAAATAATAATTAATTGTCCCGCAAGTGTTGCAGGGGTGGGGCCCCCTGCAAACATCGTCCGCATTTACTGGAGTCGGTGGCGGCGTGTAGGGCTCCTGCGGGACCTCGATGACAGTGACCGGCGACGATGGCGGCGTCGGCGTCGGAGGAGACGTTCGCCGAATAATAAATCATTAGCTACAGATAGACACATTACCTACAAAATTATGATTATTTTATTTCATAATTTGGTTCAGCAGGAGCTTTAGAAAAAAAAACGAACTTCGGTTGGAATTTTATAAAGAAGTCGCCGGTGAAGCTGGCGGAGTCCAACCTGATGGCCCTTCGCCTGCTTCGCTGTCAGTCAGCGTTGGACCATCAGGCCCATATTCTATGGTGACGAAACAGATGACGGCAGCGATAGGGACGCTCGCGCTGTAAAAAAAATGAATATTTTACAGGGTGTTGCAAAAGTAATACTAAGCTGAAAGGCGTGTGTGACTTTTTTAATTCTCCATAGAAACTTAATAAATTAATAAATATGTGGGGACATCTCATACACGGCCATCATCAAGACCCGAGTACAAATTTGTCTTTAAACAAATACCTGCCCCAGCCGGGAATCGAACCCGGGACCTTCGGCATAGCATAAATATTATTATTTTCTTACTTTTTTTTCTTGCGTGATCGTCTGCGCCGGCGCAACGGGGGAACGCGGAGAAGGGGACGCTGGCCTCCTCCATCGTTGCGCTGTAAAATAAGATAGTAAATTTTACCATAATGTTAATTCAAACAGCAGTTTCTCGCCGGTGAAATACCATCTTAAAAAAGTCCTATTCATGTGTCAAGTGTCACCCTTAACTTTGTTTGTATCCCGTAAATACGGCGGCGGCTCCAGCCTTTGTGCGCAGGTTCTGCAAGAGTGTGGGCCCGTGCATATCTCCTGCGCTGCCGCTGCCGCTGGTGCCGGCTGTGGTCGACGTAAATTAGAAATACTGCAAGTAGAAACATTGCAATTAGAAAGATGTAAATAACCACAGTAAGATATAAAAACCATAAAGAAAGTTTAGCAAGAGTACTGACCAGGATCCCATGGTGGCAGTGGCCTACTTCATAATCTTCATATACAAGTCTTTCGAAAGGCATCTGAATCTTTGTTTCCAAAAACAAAAAAACCTTTCCACGGTGTTTCTCGTTTTTATATATCCCTGATTTTTAGTTTCGCATCGCAGAACACTTGAACGTTTATAGAGGAATAGCCTTTTCTATTTACATAGGCCTCACTCATGTCTCCACCTACTCTTTTTATCTTGATATGAGTGCAGTCAATTGCTCCTACTACAGTTGGAAAATTGCAAAGCCTTCGGCCGACTCCGCCCCGTACACTTTTTGCCACAATTTCTTAATTATGCCTGTAGCAGTAAAGCGAATGTTTGAGTAATTTTCTATGTAAGTTTTCTTAATGCATTGCTTTCTGTGAGCTCATTTAATATGGCTTTTGTGTTCCACTTTTTTACTCTATTACGAAGCTGGCACAAACTTTTCATATACTTCACACACTTAGCATAGCTTAGTGTTTCTTTTGCAGTGAAACTTGATCATTTACAAGTTGTCACATGTGATTGCCGATAGGATTTTGTAATATTTGTTTCGAAGTATCCATAAAGTCTTCATCGGCTTCACAGGATGGTTTTGACAAAGCATCCTGTGCTCGTTGAAAATCTACTCACGCGTGGTCGCTTTTATTGGGAAATACATAATATTTCCCATAAAGAACAGCTGAATATAAAGATTTTTAAAATTCAACATGATTTGCTATCACAATAAGTCAATCACTTCAATTCCCACCAAACGATGACACACGAATTTGTTGGCAACATGGCATTTGCTATCGCAAGTGGCATTGTTATAAATTACACTATTTTGTTACTAAATTTTCTGTCATGTCCATAATCTTGTTAATAGATTTAGGTATCACTACGTATTGCGCTTTTAAAATCACCGACTCACTTCTACTTGACTCGTGATTTAAGTCAATCACTTCAATTCTCACCAAACGATGACCTTTCCGACGAAATTTGTTCGAGACGAACGATGTGCACGCTTTTTACAAGGCCGGTACATTTCTGTTACCGGGCGAACTTCTTCAATAGTGTGAGTTAGTATAGTTATACTATACTTTAAGATTAAATTTGTCTTTTTACAACAGAAACAACTTCTTCGTCACTTTATTTTTTCTAACCACAAATTTCAACGTAGAAACTTTAATTTAATTATCTTCTTTATGAATTATGAATAACGTTCGTGATGAATCCAACATAGTACTTACTTACTTACTCCGCTGGCTCAGCGACCCGAAGTGGATATTGACCTTATCAAAACATAACAATATTATTAACAAACAAACACCTTAATTATCTGGGGGCACGGGAGTGCCCCCACCAAGTCGAGCATAAAAGCGGCACGGCCGCACCATCCTTTTCTCGAAGCAATTCAGGCCATTTTCGACCCTCTGTAACTTCGTTGTGGATAAAACTAGAAGACTGAATTTTCACTAACCATGCCGGCATTGTAAAGACACGGTATATTTCAAATTTCATTCAAATTGAACCAGTAGTTTAAGAATTATAACGGGTCAAAGTTTCTTAATTTTGTCACTGACTCACTCACTCATTCACTCACCGATTATAAAAATTCTAAGCACACCTTTAGCAGACCTAGAAGCTTCAAATTTGGAATATAAGTAGTATTGGGTGTATAAATCAAGGGCAAACTAAAATATTTGGGGGCACGGCAGTGCCCCCCCCACCAACTCGAGTAAAATTTTTAAATTTTGGTCCAGTTTTCTGACATAACTGCTTAAATAATTAGTGTATTGAACACCTTTCTGCGACACGGTCTGCTCCGAGTTGTTCTTGAAGCTTGATGTAGTACTGGTTTAGCATAAATCCTAATCCTTGAGTTGCAATGGGAAGTGGTTGAGCATAGGTCGTAATGGCCATGCCAAGAAACTTGTTTTGTTGTTGAGCTGGTACTGGTTGTTGCGATGCCGGAGGCATGCAAATGTTCTGGAAACGTGCGTTGCGTTCCGCTTCCCGCTTCTGGGCTAGAAACTTGTTGTTCTGTTCAGAACGCCAAGTCTCGGATCGGGTGTTGGGTTTTCCCCTACCTGATCCTCCTCGACCACGGGATCCTCTGGGTCTTCGGACTGGTTGGTTTGACTTTCCAAGGGAACCACGATCTGAGGGGGGTTGAAACTTTGATCCTCTCTCTTCTGTTGTCCCATTCCTGGATCATCATATCATACCCCACAGATTCACACACCAACTGAACTTGAACACCTCTGGTGTGAAGTTGCACCTAGCCCACATGACAAACGCTGACTTTTGCTGGTATACAGATGCTGAGAAAACTTCATGGTTTATTAATAATTTGATTACAATAATGATCCGAAGGGCTTTCGAGGTGGAAAAAATGATTTCGATATACCACCATCTCTATCAACATATGGCACGAGTTCAATTGTTTCCCACTGCTGGCCTCTTATGTTTTATACTCTCTGTATCAAGACACATTATGAAATATAGAAATAGGTATAGTAATTTACAAACTTACCTTTGCCAAGCTCGCATTCGTCGGGGGGGTAATGCTCATATCTTAGTGCCGTACAGCCACTGCACCACAACAAAACTGTATCTATAAAATGTTCCACGTTTACCCCGAACACCATGTCCACTATAAAGTGCCCGGGCATTAACACACTATTATTTAGCCACATGTGGCAATTCGGGAAGAAGTCTCCTAACACGAAATGAGTGACCTGCCAAGGCCATATTAAGTCACGATCCACAATTTCAATAAAATCATACCGTTACAGAATTCGGTCTATCTATATCAGCGAAAATTGGTTTTAAGGATGTGTATATTGGTTATAAGGATGTGTATACTATATAGGACAATATAATGAAGTTTGAACTTAACCCAATTTCACACTCTCTAGAATTCCAAAACTTAAATGTAATCTAATGATAAGAAATTCACATAAATTTCCCATACTTTAGAAACAAGTGCTTTAAGAGCTAACCAAAAAACCTATAGTTTACGACTTCAACTGTATTCATAACCCTGCATGCCCAACTGTCCAAGCTTATAAAAGAATCTACACTTTAATGTGATATCCACAGAGGTTGCATTCGAGTGAGCATAAAGGGTCACAAAGAATAGCGAACATTGGTAAGGCCCGGGTCTCCTATTTACTCCGTAGGTCGCGTCAAGTGTCAACTGTCACCGCCGTAGGCCGCGTCACAATGCTCATTATGTCTACGCGCCAACGTCGGCGTGTGAGGGAGACCGCATCAGTACATTTCTATAGTGAGCATCGTGACGCGGCCCACGGAGCGACGCTTGACGCGACCTACAGCGAAAATAGGAGACCCAGGCCTTAGGCCCGGGTCTCCTATTTACTCCGTAGGTCGCGTCAAGTGTCACCGCCGTAGGCCGCGTCACGATTCTCACTACGTCTACGCGCCAACGTCGGCGTGTGAGGGAGACCGCATCAGTACATTTCTATAGTGAGCATCGTGACGCGGCCTACGGCGTGACGCTGGACGCGACCTACGGCGAAAATAGGAGACCCCGGCCTTAGTAAATAAAACAAAGTCGAGTTCAATAAAAATATACTATAAAAGTCCTTATAAAAAATCACAAATAATAATTAATTGTCCCGCAAGTGTTGCAGGGGTGGGGCCCCCTGCAAACATCGTCCGCATTTACTGGAGTCGGTGGCGGCGTGTAGGGCTCCTGCGGGACCTCGATGACAGTGACCGGCGACGATGGCGGCGTCGGCGTCGGAGGAGACGTCCGCCGAATAATAAATCATTAGCTACAGATAGACACATTACCTACAAAATTATGATTATTTTATTTCATAATTTGGTTCAGCAGGAGCTTTAGAAAAAAAAACGAACTTCGGTTGGAATTTTATAAAGAAGTCGCCGGTGAAGCTGGCGGAGTCCAACCTGATGGCCCTTCGCCTGCTTCGCTGTCAGTCAGCGTTGGACCATCAAGCCCATATTCTATGGTGACGAAACAGATGACGGCGGCGATAGGGACGCTCGCGCTGTAAAAAAAAAAGAATATTTTACAGGGTGTTGCAAAAGTAATACTAAGCTGAAAGGCGTGTGTGACTTTTTTAATTCTCCATAGAAACTTAATAAATTAATAAATATGTGGGGACATCTCATACACGGCCATCATCAAGACCCGAGTACAAATTTGTCTTTAAACAAATACCTGCCCCAGCCGGGAATCGAACCCGGGACCTTCGGCATAGCATAAATATTATTATTTTCTTACTTTTTTTTCTTGCGTGATCGTCTGCGCCGGCGCAACGGGGGAACGCGGAGAAGGGGACGCTGGCCTCCTCCATCGTTGCGCTGTAAAATAAGATAGTAAATTTTACCATAATGTTAATTCAACCATCAGTTTCTCGCCGGTGAAATACCATCTTAAAAAAGTCCTATTCATGTGTCAAGTGTCACCCTTACCTTTGTTTGTATCCCGTAAATACGGCGGCGGCTCCAGCCTTTGTGCGCAGGTTCTGCAAGAGTGTGGGCCCGTGCATATCTCCTGCGCTGCCGCTGCCGCTGGTGCCGGCTGTGGTCGACGTAAATTAGAAATACTGCAAGTAGAAACATTGCAATTAGAAAGATGTAAATAACCACAGTAAGATATAAAAACCATAAAGAAAGTTTAGCAAGAGTACTGACCAGGATCCCATGGTGGCTGGGTTAAATCTGAAGATTATTTTAGTTAAATTCAGTCCACTGTGACGTTGGTAATACGAAATACTTGAAATAAACAAACACTAGGCAATGGTTACAATAACAACTTGGTATGTAGATAATTCTTTTATTAATTAATAAAAATACAAAATTTCTTAACAATACATACATCCACCTCGTCAAAAATAAAATACAAAAGAAATAACACAAACAAAACACAACTTACTTACCTAAATAAACTACTCCAGGACGCACCCGCCCCAAAAGTCCCCATAACGCTAGCTGCGTTGCCGCGCTACACGGCGGAAATCCTCTGTGCCAGGTACTCGCACTAAAATTATGACAGATTATACAACCCATGTGTTCGCCTCGACTGCCCGGCCGAGACTGCCGTAATAATGACGTGCAGTGCATGCCTTGCCCTTCCCCGCTACCTCTCCCGCTACCTGCTGTCCTTGGTAACGTCGCCCCTGCCACGTAAACCTTAATTACGTATTTCTTACATTTTAGTGATTTTTTTAAGTCGGTTTTTTTATTATTATTTTATTTTATAGTTTTTAGTTTATTTGCAATAATTTTGAATCAAAAGTAAGGTGCAAATGATTCCAAAAAGTCCTACTAATCAATACGAATCATTCAAGCCTAAACACGAAGTAGTTGCTATATACCGTTGAGGAGTTCCCCTGACTGCCTTCCGTTTCCATCATCAGATCAGCTCAAGGTCACCATCATATTTTTTTGCTATAAGAACTATATTTACGTTCTTAATTTTATTAGAATCAGTTAATATGTGCCCAAAATGGAAATTCGTACCCTGTTTTTACCTCTTTACCCACCCTTGGGGGTGAGATAAAATTCTGAAAAAAAAATGGGACCACCTGGGAGCTCAACCCAATACAACAAAAAAATAATTTTCAAAATCGGTTTATAAACGGCGGAGTAATCGTACATAAAAAATGTAAAAAAAAAAGATCCCGACGAATTGAGAACCTCCTCCTTTTTTTGAAGTCGGTTAAAAAGAACAGTACCTGCTTAGGTATATTTGTACTGCCACCTAGGATTGGTCTAAACCTTAAATTATTTCTTACTTTTTAGTGGTTTTTTGAAGTCGGTTTTTAATTTTATAAAGTTCGAAAGATAAAATTTTAGAAAGATATTGCAAGAAACTTGACCAGATGTGCAATAATAATTTGAACCGTTGTTTTGATTGTTTTAAAAAGGTGTTTGGCCTCGTCTACATCTGGACGTTGTTAAGTAATAGACCTACTCGGTTCTCACACAACACTAATAAATACTTAAGTAAAAGAATATCAGTTATGATTGCACCAATAAAACAAAAGCGCAAAATTCATAATTTTATTTACCAAAAGAAATAAACTTAAAAAAACAAAAATAGATTAATCCTTCTAAGATTATGTTTAAAAACAAATATGTAATTATCTACACTTAATGGTATCGATTCTGAAGGGCACATTCTAATTTTAACGCTGTCAAAAAACGCTTACATTCTCTCAAAATTTATTTGGCATTCTGAAGGCACCGTTTAGATAAACTAATTATAACTAATTTTGGAGATCAAAAATTAGAGACGTCACTTTAAATTTTGAATCTGACAGCGTTAAAACTATTCAACTTAGGTTAGATGGTCGAATTGGTATTCTGAAGGTACCATTGTTAGCGCTGTCTACTTAAAGTTAGCAACTTTCTTCCTAAATTTAAAAGGGGTCTGAACAGGTACCTGTTAAAATTATACTAAAATTTCTAAAAGTAAAACCGTGAAATATATGGGATATTGTTGTTGTAGGTGCATAAATATGGATTTAACTTAAAGCTGATGTGTTGTTTAAGCATGTAAAGCTAATTGCAACGACGCTAATTTATTATTTTTTGCGAAATTACGATGTGAAAGTGACTCTGTTTTGTCATATTATTATTTCAGATCTTTAGACTGAATGACTTAAAAACGTGTTACTGACAAGCTAGGCATGAACCTGGTTGCTTAAAAACAACTTAAGTTATTGTTCTAGATCTAATAATTAATCAACACACCTACCGATCTACTTCAGGAATTACACTAGCCGTAACACCTCGGCTTTCCTCTTCCAAACAGACCGGCTCTACATACATGAGGAACACCTTAACCTTAACTCACCTACCTATGTACCTATCTAACTCTTTACTTACCCCTTTCAACTTGGAAGAATATTTTGCTTAAAGTGGTCTCTGTATAGCTCAAATATTTAACTACCTATTTTGTTACAATAGGTTACCTTTTATCTGAAAAATATGCCTGACTTTAAGAAACTATATATATACTACTATACTATTACATACTTTTTATGAAAGAAGAAAGAAATTTCAGAGACGTAAAACTTTATTTGGATGAATAACACAACACACACTGGTTGAGTCATTTTTGTGACACCAATATACACAATGGGGACTACCGTTTTTTTGCTCACCAGTTGGCGCCACTGTCGACCGAGGTCAAGAGGTACCATAGCTGTCAAACTTATCAAAGGAGACTGTATCAAATTGGCGCGAAATAAAGTTTTAAAATTTTGAATCTTATAAGCTTATTAATTATAAAATAACTATCATCACATCGAGTTACTATGCCGCAATGTAGTGTAGATCCGTTATGTTCGGAAAGAAAAGGAGGACTTATGTTAACAAGTGATAAAACTGTTCTAAAACAGTGGCTTGTGAAATAATTATTATCCGACATGTTTGTGAAAATCATTATAAAAAATTTCAGAAAGAACATAATGTAAATAAGGATTAGGCATTTAATAAATACAATAAAAATAAAAGAATTACACACTGATTTAACTTTTATTTATCCTTTCCGTTTAAACACACTGCTATACAAAAATATAACACATTAGTAATCCACACAATGAATGCTGGTTGAGTTGTTAGTTGAAACTAAATAATGGTAGTATAGTATACTAAGTATTCTATTATTTGTGGGGGTGTCAGTACCTGCACCTGGCTCACTCGAATGGAGCCTTTGTGCATATCGCCTTAAGGTCTAAACTCCACTCCTAAGCTTGGACCATTTCCTACCACGCTGGTCCTCTGCAGGTTGGTGGGTTCGAAAATCTAGATGTGCAGGTTTTATCACGATGTTTTAATTAACCGTAAGAGCGATGGTATACATTGTACATAAATTCCAAAGTACTCATTGGTGACAATATCTAGATCTGGAGTTTAATTATTAGTGTTCACACTGCTATACAAAGTTTCTGAAGGCCACTCAACAGTAAGTATACACTGAATCATTTTGTTGTATGATGCTGTCCTCTACGTTTCCAACCAAGTTACTGTTACGGTCATAGTCTTGGTGTCTGTAAAAAGAAAAAACATAGCTGTTACCTAAGCAAACAAGCATACACTTCGTAAAAAATAAGTTTGTAAACAGTAAACAAACTAACCTCGGAATTAGCTGCTCTTTGAGACTGCTTATTTTTGCGCCCCTTTTCCTTAATTATTCAGCTTTCAACGACAAATAATCCATATTTGCGATAATTTTGCAAAAAGAGATCACTTTTCAACAGGGAAATGAACGAAAATATAATTTATCACGAAGCCCGCCAAACAAATTATATGAAAAGTAAAATGTCACTTGACCTGAGTCAACACCAGCGCCCCTAGCGGCAAATTCACACGCGTTAGCCCCCATTGCTTGATTTCATTTCTGTATCTTATTTCCATTATCATTCTAGTTAGTAGGTAGGTAACTAGGTGGTCTGATGGTCGTTTTAGTATTATTGTCCCAGAGAGGAATTAATCTCTTGTATCCAGCGTTTCATGTTTAGTTTATGGGTGTGGGTGATTTTTCATTTTCTTTGTTGTTGTCACTGAAAAATAAAGTAAGTATAGGTAAGTTGTTTGGATAGTTGACAGAATAAGCTTATCCTTATAGGTATGTACCTATTTACACAAAACTTTAAATATTAGAAACGAAAACGCTAGAACACAAACATAAGTAACCAGATAGTTAGTAACCAGATTCCCAAGTTGCCCAACTGATAAAAATATTTACTTACTTAGATTTTACGTCGGTAACTTCCTAAAATAATTCGTAAACTTGCACACAAGCACCTTATCGATTTTACAATTGCATATTCCAAACACAAACATAATAATTTATAATAGATGTTTGTTTTGTATTGTAAAGACTTAACAAAAATACTTTAAAAAATAGCGGCAAACTTTTCGGCGGATAATTCAATATGGCGGTGTTGGCGCCGCGCCGGCGGCGCGCCTCTCTTGCAGTCCAGCGCGCATGCGCCATAGAGATGTACCTAGTGCAATGTTACTTGCTTCCGACCTATGCTTGAATGAAAAAATAATTGATGCTGGATCGATTCCTTGGTAGGTAATTTTATTATAATCATATGCGTATTTGGTAAATATAAATACGTGCTCATCGGAAATAAGTAAGTGCTGATAAGGTATTTCTGCTTTTGTAAGTATTCGATACTTTTCATATTCTTATATGAATATCATCCCTTACACAGTCATCTACTTAAGTATATAACGTAACATCATCATCAACTATTAAACATTTAAGTTAGTAAGTACTTACATTAAATATCGTGGATAACACATCGATGTAGAACTTAGTACCTACATACTTTACTGAAAAACTATTGTTAAAATATTCTAGTGCAATAATCGAGTATATTCGATTATTCTCACTATTTTATCAATTTACCCCATCTCTATTATATTTTTTCAAATCACTCGGAAATGTCCATAGAACACCATAGAAGCATTTTCTAGCCAGAGTTACCAGTTGCAATAATTAATTATGAATATGTAACATAAATATTTGAAATTATCACGAAAACCAATATAAATGCAGGGTATTTAATTCTTTAATTATTTTCAACTACTATTTAGGATAATTAAATTTATTTGGAGTACTTTAAGGTTAAAAAAGTTAATCGATATTTTCGATTGTAATATCCTTAAGTACATGGCCACACTCATTTTAAAGACGTCAAATGAGCCTTCTAAATTTAGTTGGCCGTTAAAATCGTTGCCTTCAGAATAGCAAAAATTAGCGCTGTAAGTTAAATTTAGAGATTTTAGCTCATTTTAAAATTAGGAAGTGTGCCCTTCAGAATCGATACCATTGGTATACTTATAATTTCGTATCTAAAATACGCTTAATACTAACAAAATATAACATTAATATCTGGTCATTTCTCCGTTCGCATCAATAACTGCGTCGCACCTTCTTCGCATCGACCTTACCAAATTTTCACACAGGGCCGTCCCACGAAATGACTCCCAAACCTCGTTAACATGAGAGACCAGTGCTGCTGTGGTCCTCTCTCTTCTGTTGTTCTATTCCTGGAGCATCATACCTAACGTGACCATTTATTTTTTTTGTCAAAGCGGGACACCACCTGCCGAATGTCATATCCCTCAAAGATACATATTATCTTTCTTTCTTATCTTCTTATCCTTTCGCTCAGTTTTCTCAGTGCATCAATTGAAAGTTCAATCCCTACGATGAAAGAGTGAAATGTGAAAGAGATGCATGAATGGTGAAAGACTATTTTTTATATTTATCTAATAATCTTGTAAAGTGGTATATTTAGGATACCTAAATACTTACTATGTTATTATAAATATACCCTACATAAATCCGAATAACTTTTTTACGAATATGAAAATAACGATTTTTTAAATTATGAATTTCATAGTTCTAGTAAATTTTAAGTTTCCGAATAACGAAAATTACGAGAAGTTGATAAACGAAATTTCAAACAACAGATTTATTAAAATGACCAAAGTAAATTTTTGGAATGTTATAATTTCGATGTTTTAAATGTACGTTTTTTTTTAAATATTTCAAATTATTTATGTGGCGCCGCATGCGCTGCGGCTCCAATGGCATCCTGAATGCGTTGGCGGACCGGTGGGACTCTCCGATGCTGGCGCGCTGGATAAGGCTACATGCAGTCAAGTTGACAGCCTTCTAGCAGGTGTAGGTATCTGAGAGTCCAAACGGGCCGTGTACCCCTTTTTATATTTTTGTTATTTTGTGCGTTTTATTGTGTTTGTGTATTTATTAACCATTTCATTATAATATCATGTTTACTAACCACCATATGGACTATTGATTGTAATTAATTTAATAAGTCTGAAATAAAATTATTTTATTTATTTTATTTATTTTTTATTTAAATAACGAATTACAAAGTTTTAATATTCCGAAAACACAGATCCCCGAATGTAACTTAGTTAACAATTAAACTTTTTTTTGCTTCGCTGTGCTCCGCTTGGTTTTTCGACATCTATGTGCACCTAAACGCTCCTCCTCGCTTTGCTCAACGTCGCACCTTTCTTTAGGTTTAGGCCCTAAGGTTTTTAACGTTAAACACCGTAAAAATCCGTGCAATTGTTTTGCTTTGATAAAGATAAAAAAGATAAAAATTCTTTATTCGGTGTCCAGCACCAGCACACACCAAAAATACACAAGAAGAAAAAAAAAAAAATACACAAAAACAAAAAACAAAAAAAAAGAAAGTAAAATAACAAATAGCTAAAACAAAGCAAACAGAAAAAAAAAGAAATTAGAACTTTGTTGTGTAACTTAACAACAAATACTACAAATAGTATTCTATTTAACAATATTTTTACTCTATATTTGAAACGCTCTGCTTTGTTTTTTGATATCTATGTGCACCTAACACGCTCTTCCTCGCTTTGATCGTCGTCGCACCTATCTGTAGGTTTCGGTTCTAAAGTTTTTGAAACGTTCATTTTATTTTTGTCAAAATCACGAATTATCATATTTTCGGTCTGGATTTGATATTTTCGTGATTATAATAAATCTGTATATTTTATTTTTCGTATACTAAAGTAATCGTATTTTTTTGCGTTCGTGTATTTAACAACGTAATAACAAACCTTCGTGATTATTATACGTATTCGATTTTTATAAATCGATATTTAAAAAATCGTTATTACAATATTTTGTAAATTAGATACATTCGGTATATTCGGTGTTTCAAATTCGGATTTCTTTTCGGAATTTTTGTTTGTTCTCATACCAGACGCTACAAAATTCTTAAACATCATACTTTGATTTTTAAATAATTTGAGTAGTTTAATTTAAAGTTCTTATCAATAGTGCAACTTATGTTATTTTCACATTCATAAAAGTTAATACAGATTACTTTTTTTGGAAAACATGTACTCCTACGCATTTCTTCTTTGTTAGGAATCGGTAGGTGAGCGCGATAAATTTATAATATACACGATAGAGCAAGAGCGAGTCAATGATCGTCACTGAACGAAGTTACTCGCGGAGTCTCGGTGGAACTCGGACTCATATTACTCACTATAGTCTATGTGAGTAAGTGATAAGAAGATAAATAGTTGTCTCAAGTGATTAAAAAAGAAAATATGGGATGAAGTTACAAAATGTAGGTAATTTAAATTATCGCTTGGTCTGTGAATCTGAAAGCGGGACATTTTTGCCCTCGTGGGGGACAGCGGGACGGACAGCTTGAAAGCGGGACTGTCCCGCCCAAAGCGGGACGTATGGTCACGTTAATCATACCCCACAGATTTTCTATGGGGTTCAAGTCCGGTGAACGGGCCGGCCAAGGCATAGCCGCAAGCCTGGCTGCTTCGTGATCGAGAGGACTATGCGAGACGAGAGTATAGGGCAATTGACTTGAATAAAATTAAAAAAATTAAAAACCGACTTCAAAAAACCACTAAAACGTAAGAAATAATTTAAGGTTTAGACCAATCCTAGGTCACAGTATAAATATACCTAAGCAGGTACTGTTCTTTTTTGATGTTGGTGCAGTGACAAAGCAGTTAATCTGAAGAAATATGGCACCAACTTCAAAAAAGAACAGTACCTGCTTAGGTATATTTATACTGTGACCTAGGATTGGTCTAAACCTTAAATTATTTCTTACGTTTTAGTGGTTTTTTGAAGTCGGTTTTTAATTTTTTTAAAATTATTATTTTATTTTGTTATTTTTAGTTTATTTGCAATAATTATCAATCAAAAGTAAGATGCAAATGATACCAATATGTCCTACTCGTTAATACGAATCATTCGAGCCCAAACACGAGGTAGTTGCTATATACCGTTGAGGAGTTCCCTTGACTGCCTTCCGTTTCCATCATCAGATCAGCTCAAGGTCACCATCATATCTTTTTGTTATAATAACAATATTTACGTTATAAATTTCATAAGAATCGGTTGATAAGTGCCCAAAATGGAAATTTATACCCCTGTTTTTACCCCTTTACCCACCCTTGGGGGTGGAATAAAATTCTGAAAAAAAAATGGGACCACCCCTGAGCTCAACCCAATACATCAAAAAAAGAATTTTCAAAATCGGTCCATAAATGGCTGAGTAATCGATGAACATACATAAAAAAAAAAAAAAAACATACATACAGACGAATTGAGAACCTCCTCCTTTTTCGAAGTCGGTTAAAAATCAGGCACGTCTTGCTCAGGATACACATTTTGCACAGTCGGTATCATGACCTCCTGCAGCAACTCCAAAGATGTTTGCCCTGTACTCCGGCCTGGGATGTAAACAAGTTCACTGGGACCAGCAGCGCTCATCCAGCCCCACGTGTTAATGACTATCATACCTGACTCTTGGTTTGGTAGCACATTTCATGGTTCGTACCGTATATTGTTCACATGCCATAAATGCCGACGACCTATCTGACTAGACTTGAATGATTTTTCGCCAGAAAATATGGTGTGTGAAAAATTTAAATCTTGGATTATCGGACAGAACATTTTTTTTGGCCGGCTTGCGGTGGTGCTCTCCTCCACGATGTAGTGCATTGCGTATGGTCGCAGTTGTGCAGTCATACTCCGCCGCAAATGTTCGGGTCGGTGTCGGTGTGAAGGGCTGCTTCCTACATGCGCCGCAGCCGTTCTTCGGTTATAATCTGCGGTCGCCCCGACCGCTGCCGCTGGCGAATGTCCACATGACCTTCATTCTCATAGCGTCGCACCCATAAACGCACGGCTTTTCTCTATGAAAAAATTAAATAAAAAAACAAAAACTCATCCACTCCCACTCACTAAAATTGGTCCTGGCAGAATACCAGCGCTGTGATTATTTAATTATAATCATAGTATTATGCTGAGTCAGAACCCTTTTGCTAACATGATAAATACACATGTTGCTTTTCTATCTGCATGTCTTTTAATAGTGTTTTGTGTTTATGTAATCTTAAACTTTATGTTAAAAATCTTGCTGTGTAACCTGTGTATGTGTTGTGTTAAGTAAATAAACAATTTATCTATCTATCTATCTATCAAAACAAGACACAAACACACACTCACGCCTTGTACTAATGTACTCCCTTGCGGGGTAGGCAGAGGTGCATTGCTGCACCCACTTTTCGCCAGAGTGTTCTGTTAGTCCCAATGTAATAGGGGGCGGGCCTATTGCCATTTTACGGGCACCTCCAAGACCCGAGAACAAATATCTGTGTTTAAACAAATATCTGCCCCAGCCGGGAATCGAACCCGGGACCTTCGGCTCAGTAGTCAGGGTCACTAACCACTACGCCATCCAGTCGTCTAAAAAAAATAAAGATTTAGGATACCACTTTGCCAACTCACTGTATACTTTTTTTTCGTGGGTAGGGTGTAAAAAAGTAAACTCATAACTTTTAATTTTTAATTCATAAATATTCAAATATCTACTTAAAATTAATTATAATTTAATTTTCCAAATCACATTATACACAAATATAGTCAATAACTGTTATTGAGTTGTTTACTACATGCAATAATAGTGATTGCACACCCACCTGCTGGCTGACCATTAAACTGTCATCACAACAACTGCTTTCAAACAAAAACAATACAATGATGTCTTCACAAAAACTGCATGAGACTCAGATCAGTTTAGAGAGAACAATGGCTGCCCGAATGGAGGACTTTGAAAGGAGACTCGGCAGCTTGAGTTCATCACCAAAGAAGATGGACCTCGAGGAGCTCACGCGGGATTACTGCAGCTTCAAGGAGTCCGTGCTGCCCATGCTGCGCCTGCTGCAGGAACAGATCCTCAGTGTTGCCACACAAGTAGACGAGATGGATTGCCAGACCCGGCGGAATGCCCTCCTATTCACTGGCATCAAGGAGGAGGATAACGAAGATCCATCTGCGTTGATTTGCAACACTGTGGTCAATCTCATGGGGATATCTGAGTTCGCCAGGAGCTCCATGGTCCAGTGTCAGGAGTCAGGCTTGGTGTTCGACGTCCTGATGCTACTAGGCCGATCTTGGTTAGACTTGCCAGTCTAGCCACCAAGTCTCAACTGTGGAGCAGCAAGACGAAGCTCAAGGCAAGCCCAGTGGTCATCGGCGAGTTCCTGACGAAGCCCCGGCAGCGCCTCTTCATGCGCGCGCGCCGACACTTCGGAGTCAGCAGCTGCTGGACGAGGAGCGGCGCCGTCATGGTGAGGTTGCCCGACGACAGCCGGGTCAAGGTGTTGACCGAGGCGGCGCTGGACGAGCTGTGCATGAAGCACCCCGCCGTCACCCCGAAGGCTAAGGACACAGCGAAGGGCCCATTGCCCTCTGCAAAGCCGGTGGCCGGTCAGAGCAAGGTCACTCCGCCTACAGCTCGTGCCGCGGGCGCGACCGCGCCTGCGACCAGGAGCAGGACTGCAGGTTCGTCGGCTTCCCGGGACAAACGGTGATTCTTCTTGGGCCTCAATTTCAATACTTCATACTTGTTTTTCTTTCCACCTGGCAGGTATCGTGATATTTTGTTTTCGCTATTTGCCCGCTTTTCATTATTTTTGTTTTGTTCTGTTCTCAAAGTTGTGATAGCTGTCACTGTCATTCTCAATTGTCAATTTTAAGTGTCAAATGTCATTCTTATGTCAATGTCAGTTTGCAACGTTCGTAAACCGTAATAATATAATGTAAGATGTTTGTTTATCACAATCACTACAACTTTACTTGTTAATAACTTAAAAAAATATTTTTAGCTGGGCAATCTATGGTTATTGTTGTGTTAAATGTTAGTTCCGTTTATTTTTTCCTCATCTAACTTTCAGCCAGCAGGACAGTGCAGGCAAAAAATAGTTTCATTGATTTAATTTAATTTTTTATTTAGCTTAAATTAATATATTATTCACGTCACTAGATAGTTGATTTACTTATTTATTTATTCTGTAGTACGTAAATATTATATATATATTATTGTATTTATTTATATTTTTTGTCTGGCGATGATGACTCGTTCGCATCGGCCCACTCTTCGCTATCATACCTAAGCGCTGATGAGGATCTGACGTTGGGTGCGGTTTTGGCAAAAGACTTTGCGCCGCTCTCTAAAAATTTCAATATTTGTCACATTAATGCCCAGAGCATACCTGCTCATTACAGTGAGCTCTTAGACACTTTCTCTACGGGTTGCTGTCACGCCATCCTAGTGTCGGAAAGTTGGCTCAAACCTACCCTACCCTCCACCTCCTACTGTCTACCTGGATACGTTTTATTACGGAATGATCGTCTGGGGGGCAGAGGTGGCGGAGTTGCCATCTACTTAAGGAGTAATATTCCCTATAAGGTGATAGCTCAATCTCCGGCCCGGAATGCTCTCGCGGAATTCTTGTTCGTGGAACTGAATCTTGGGTGCAAAGTCCTTCTTGGTGTAGTCTACTGTCCCCCTACCAATGATTACTTCTCCTCTCTGGAATCAGTCTTGGAAAACCATATTTCTAATTACTCACATCACTTAGTTATGGGAGATTTCAACACTGATTTACTTGCTTCCAACCCTCGCTCCCGTAAATTCCTCTCCATAGTCAATTCTGTTAACCTTAAAGTCATGCCGTCAATGGCCACTCATCACTCGAACACTACTGACACCCTAATTGACCTACTTCTCACTTCCGATGACTCCCTTATTGCCGCTCATGGCCAGCATCTCGCCCCCGGTTTTTCCAAGCATGACCTTATATTCTGCTCATATAGATTACGTATCCCAAAAGCGAAACCAGTGGTCTTGTTCCAAAGGAACTTTGCGAGGATGGATGTGGAGAAGCTCAAACACGACGCATCCCTAGTTCAATGGAGCGATATGCAGGACTTAACCAGTGTCGACGATAAGGTTGCTTTTTTATGTTCTCACATACTGCGTATCTTCGACAAACATGCTCCGGTTCGACCAGTCAAATTAAAACATCGTCCTACGCCATGGATCACCGACCCCATTCGCAAGGCTATGGCCTATCGCGACCGTCTATTTCGTCGTTACCAAAAACATCGGTCCGATGAGAATTGGTCTGCCTGTAAAGCTGCAAGGAATCGGTGTAACAAGCTGTGTAGGAACGCTAAACGCCGATATATTCTTGACCAAATTGAACTCTCTTCTCCTGCTGGGATCTGGAAATTCCTCAGGAGCCTTGGCGTGGGAAAACCTCCAAATCAGGAGGGTCAAATACCTGTAGATATTAATGACCTAAACCGGTATTTTACCTCAGCTCCCTCACTTGACCCTCTCACTAAGATGGCATCATTAAATCTCATCAAGAGTACCATAACTCCCACGCCAGATATCGAGTCCTTTAATTTTTCACCAGCTTCGCGGGACGAGATCAAAAAGATAATTCTCTCACTTAAATCCAGAGCTGTGGGTCACGATAGTATAGGGCGCGTAATGATCACTACCCTCCTCGACATTCTTCTCCCTGCAATAACCCACATAGTTAACCATTCCCTTTCCTCCGGACAATTTCCTAACCTTTGGCTTAAAGCTTACGTCCTTCCTCTTCCTAAAGTTCCAACCCCCTCCGCTCCAAATGAATATCGTCCTATTTCCATACTTCCCTTCCTGTCCAAAATATTAGAATCAATCGTGCATCGCCAACTCACCTCATTTCTCACCAACGGCGGCCTCCTCAACCCTCTCCAATCTGGATTTCGTTCGGGCCATAGTACCACCACAGCTTTGCTTAAAGTGACAGAAGATGTCAGGTGTGCCATGGAGGATCGGCGGGTGACAATTCTAGTGCTGATCGACTTCAGTAACGCTTTTAACGCTGTCGACCACGATCTGTTGCTCGCCGTACTCGAATGTCACAAGATCTCCGCTCCTGCTATGAGCTGGTTCTCTTCCTATCTTCGAGGTCGCCAGCAGGCAATACGCAGTGGTCCTTCTGTTCTATCAGATTGGGCCGACTTGACTGCTGGTGTTCCTCAAGGCGGTATTCTCTCTCCTTTGCTTTTTTCTACGTTTATAAACTCCGTCACGTCCAATATTCACTGCTCCTATCACTTGTATGCCGATGACTTGCAGATTTACAGCCATGTTAAACTTGACGAACTAGATGCTGGCATTGCTGGGGTGAATGGTGATCTCGACGAGATACTGAGGTGGTCACTGAACTTCGGTATTTCCGTCAACCCTAAAAAGTGCCAATCGATAATTATAGGTAGTTCAAGACTTTTATCCTGTCTGGACTACTCAACTGTACCTCCTGTTCTATTCGACGGTCGTGTGGTTCCCTTTTCTCCAACTGTTACTGACCTAGGTCTGACTATCGATGAGCACCTGAGCTGGCAGCAACAGTTGGACAAGGTGTCTCGCAAAGTGTACGCTTCTCTCCACTCCATGCTGCGCCTTAAAAATTTCCTTCCTCAACACACCAAATTAGCATTAGTCAACTCACTGCTCCTACCGATCCTGGACTACGCGGATGTGTGTTATTTGGATTTGACCGAGGTACTTCTCAATAAGCTTGAACGCTTATTGAACACCTGTATCCGTTTCGTTTTTGGGCTACGTAAATATGATCACGTGTCCCAGTACCGCGCACAGCTAAAATGGCTCCCCATTCGAGATCGTAGAAATCTACGGATTCTATGTCTCCTCTTCTCTGTTCTCCACGAGCCAAACACTCCCCCTTACCTTAAGTCCATGTTTAATTTTCTTTCTGACAATCACACTCGTCATCTCCGTTCCTCCCATAACCATCTATTAGCACTGCCCTCCTTCCATTCAGGTTTCATGTCAGACTCTTTCGCTGTCACCGCTGTGCGCCTATGGAATAATCTTCCCGAGAACATTAGGAAAGCTCCTTCTCGCAATGTCTTCAAGCGACTAACCCGTGCTCATTACCTCAGCAAGTTAGATCAATAGCATTTTCTTGTACCTCTTTGAATATTATAATTATGTATTATTGTATATATTCTATATATATATAAATATTATATTTATGAAGTATTCGTGTGTAAATAATATAATTTATATTTATAATTTCTTGTAATATGTATATTTTATGTATTTCTTTTAAGTTAATTATCAAGTGACTTTTTATTTTTTCCTGCTTTCATATACTTATCTTTTTTTTGCACCTTTTCACCTTTTTTCTTGTACCTCCTGTAGGTTGGCTGGTAGAAAATGCTTTTAGCATTAAGTCCACCTTTTGTACACTTATTTCTCATATTTGTGCAATAAAGTATTAAATAAATAAATAAATAAATAAATATATAAAAAAAGTTTTTTAACAAAAAATATTTATATCATACAAACAACAAGTTTATTTTATTCTACGAAAGTATTTATTATATATTGTAATTCAAAAAGTAATGCTTACCGATATTCCAGTTTCTCGTGCTATTTCGGTTATATTCAGTCCACTGAGGAATTATAAAAATTTATAACAACGGATGAAAATGTTATGTTTATTTTTTTTGGTGTTGTAATATATTTTGAATAAATGAAAGAACACCGCTATAATCTATAGTTATTAAAATCTATTGTGTAATTACGGTATTATTAGTACTTATTTAATAAAATGTAAAAATGTGACGGTTGGTATGAAATAATTTCTGTTTTGTTACCATTCTTGGGGCCTAAATAATTAATTAAACTTTAGGTATTCCTTCAATTTAAAGTATTTAAAGGAAAGCCACATTCTTCTTAAATGACATTATCAAGTGTAAAAAGGGTTATATTCTTTAGAAATCAGTGAAAAATCCAATAATGTGTCAGTTTTGTTACCACAGTCAACAAATCAAGTATATTTTTTAATGCTTGAGGCGTAATTTAAACAACAACACATTTATAACTTTTACATAGTTTGGGAAATAACTAATATGAAATAAATAGAACCAAAAATAATATAAAAGTAAAGAGTTTTAAACAAAATAACACAAAATCTTCGAACAGAATGCAGGGACAGCTACAAAACGGACGGTAACAAAAATGTTGGGCTTGGTTTACATGGCACCAGCACAAAATTTGAACATGATAAATCTAGAATATGGGCCCAATTTTACATGAAATTCACTTCAAACATCTTCATAATAGAGTTAAACTCTAAATTGGGTTATATCGCTCGAAAAACCACATTTATAACAAAAAATATCAATAAATAAATAGTCATAGCAATCCGACTTCCGTTAATAAAGTCGCCATGTAAACCCGTCGATTTTGTTACTTTTTCGTTCCGACTATATGTTACCGTACCCTAAGTAACAAAACCGAAGTAACAAAACACGCCCACCTATCCTTTGAAAAAATATATGAGCCGTTCAGTTACTAGCAGTGATAAACCAAATACCACAATTTGTTTAGCATTAACCATGCCTTTTTATATTAATTTATCGTAAGAAATGTACCAATAAATAATTGATTACGGTAGTAACAAACCTGACGACAAATTTGGTTCAGTTCGACCGGTAATAAAGACAGTCATACTGTGCTACCCACGGTGGCCTTTTTAATTTTTTTAAGGCGGCAATCTCTAATATCTTAGTATTGCCATATTTTAAAAACGAATAATAAGCATTTGGTAAATATTCTATAGGAAAAAATGCGGTAACAAAACCGACATTTCCGGAAGTACCAAAATCAGGGACACCAATTGTTTTCGATTTAAAATATAAAACGGCTATTATTCGCACTTTTAATGATGTGAAACGATAATTGTGTAGTAGATCTTCCGTAAAAACTACTGCAAAAGTTCGGCTACTTAAGAAAATGTTGAATAAATTGAGCTTAAAGTTTCATTTTATGCCGGGGACAGGGCAAAATGGTGGGTGGTGACTTACTAAAATATTTTTGAAAAATTCAGTTTAAGCAGGATTTTATTATATTTTAGTTTAAAATAGAGTCAATGTGTTATATTTACAGTTAAAAGCATTTTTTTACCAATATAAGGAAAGATGTGCCTGCAACTAAATAAAGAAGTTGAGGGACATGCCAAAATGGCCGTTGTTATAAATTTTTATAATTCCTCCCCTACATTCCAGTTTCTCGTGCTATTTCGGTTATATTCAGTCCCTACAGTTACTTCAATTGAATACGAAATACAAACTAATAGCAAAAACACAGAATTACTTGGTAATATTGCCCAAAAGGTCGAAAGTCCGAAAGCAATTACTAAAACAAAGGAAGATTTAAGAAAAAAAATATTGCCTGTGATTGGCTAGAAAAGACAGGAGGCGGGGAGAGAGCAATTTGGGCTTGTCTCCGGGTTTCTGGCCAAAATTGGTATTATTTTGAAATAAATGTTCCACAATCCTCAAATTTTATTTCGGCTACTCTGGAAAGTTTTTGCAATGCCATTTTGTCATAATGGATGCCATGTTTTATAGCTGGTGCACTAATGTCGCCGCTTCTTAAGTGATTTGGCCAATTTGCATGCTCCTCCATTGTTGCATTTGCAAAAAATTTAGCTCTGCAGTCTTATTTTTGTAATAATTGTCTTCCCCAGTCATTTTTAGGTAATCGTGATCTATACATATTTCTCTTTTATTGGCTGGCACCAGCAATTGTTGTATAGGCATTGTTGAATTCTGCCCCATTGCAAAGTTTGCCATTAAATTTAGAAACACTTCCTTATACAGGGTGTTGCAAAAAGGGTATACTAAGCCGAAACCTACATGTGCAGCATGGTATATCTAAGTCTGAAACTGAAATCAGAAATTTAAAATTCGCGATTTTTTTTTTTCATTTTCCATAGAAACTTTGTTGGTCACGTGACTTTTTACTATGGGAAAATAAAATTTTTTTTCGCGAATTTCCAAATTCTGATTTCAGATTCAGGCTTAGATATACCATGCTGCACATGTAGGTTTCGGCTTAGTATACCAATTTTGCAACACCCTGTATTTCTCTTTTTCAGTTATATGGGACTTAGGGTCAAATGTTAAGATTTCATAATTTTTTTGCTGAATTAATATTTCATATTTATTAATTTCCTCAGCCCGTCTTTGTCTCTCTTTATATTCATTTTCCAATATACTATTTTTGGTTTTTGGAAAGATATAGCTGATGGTGGTGGTGGCGTTTGATCAAAAAAAATCAAAATCATTTCTTGACACCATATAACACGGGTATACAAGAAATGAACAGCTATTATTTTTATTTATTTCTATAACGCCGTAAAAGTTTTTAAAATCTACAAATTTTTTTCGCTCCATGGGTGTAAAAATATGCTTTTTAGCTGCCATTAATAAAAAAAAACACACTAACTATTTAATAAATTACAAACTATTTAATAAATACCAAATTAATTATGGTTTTATGAATTATAATACAATAACACAAGTGAAACTAAGAACAAAAATACAATTTAAATATTTATATAAAAAAAAAAACTAATTCATTATAAATAACCTACTTTAAATAATTAATTATTCCTATCATTAATTTTTGCTCATAACACTGAGCAATTTGTCCGTGACATCTTGCACTTAATCACTATGTTCGTGAACTACGTATTGAGCGTCAGACACTTCAAACTGTTTTTCACCACACAAATCGAACACGGACTGAAAATGAATCGCAGTCCCTTTTTCCGGTATAATATATTATACATTATACTTATAATAACTTATATATCGGAAAATATAACGGGTGATTTTTTAAGAGCTTGAGAACTTTAAAAAAAAAACGCATAAAATTTGCAAAATCTCATCGGTTCTTTATTTGAAACGTTAGATTGGTCCATGACATTTACTTTTTCTTCGGAATTGTTGTCTTCCAAAGCTGGAATAGTTGCTGGCTTATTTCTGTAGACTTTAGACTTGACGTAGCCCCACAAAAAATAGTCTAGGCTTCAAATCGCATGATCTTGGTGGCCAACTTACCGGTCCATTTCTTGAGATGAATTGTTCTCCGAAGTTTTCCCTCAAAATGGCCATAGAATCACGAGCTGTGTGGCATGTAGCGCCATCTTGTTGAAACCACATGTCAACAAAGTTCAGTTCTTCCATTTTTGGCAACAAAAAGTTTGTTAGCATCGAACGATAGCGATCGCCATTCACCGTAACGTTGCGTCCAACAGCATCTTTGAAAAAATACGGTCCAATGATTCCACCAGCGTACAAACCACACCAAACAGTGCATTTTTCGGGATGCAAGGGCAGTTCTTGAACGGCTTCTGGTTGCTCTTCACTCCAAATGCGGCAATTTTGCTTATTTACGTAGCCATTCAAACAGAAATGAGCCTGATCGCTGAACAAAATTTGTCGATAAAAAAGCGGATTTTCTGCCAACTTTTCTAGGGCCCATTCACTGAAAATTCGACGTTGTGGCAGATCGTTCGGCTTCAGTTCTTGCAGGAGCTGTATTTTATACGGTTTTACACCAAGATCTTTGCGTAAAATCTTCCATGTGGTCGAATAACACAAACCCAATTGCTGCGAACGGCGACGAATCGACATTTCACGGTTTTCAGCAACACTCTCGCAATATTCTCTTCTGTACGCACTGTACGCATTCGTGTGTTTGGTTTAATGTCCAATAAAGTAAACTGAGTGCGAAACTTGGTCACAATCGCATTAATTGTTTGCTCACTTGGTCGATTATGTAGATTGTAGACCATAAATCGGGCGTAAAGCGCGAAACACATTTCGAACCGAACACTGATTTTGGTAATAAAATTCAATTATTTGCAAGCGTTGCTCGTTAGTAAGTCTATTCATGATGAAATGTCAAAGCATACTGAGCATCTTTCTCTTTGACACCATGTCTGAAATCCCGCGTGATCTGTCAAATACTAATGCATGAAAATCCTAACCTCAAAAAAATCACCCTTTACTATGAGGATATATAATTAATAAATATTCTGAGCAATTTGTCCGTGACATCTTGCACTTCATCAATATGTTAGTGAATTACATATTGAGCGTTAGACACTTCAAACTGTTTTTCGCCTCACGAATCGAACACTTCGACTTAAATAAATCGCTGTGCCTTTTTCCGATGAGACGTTGAAAATCTAGTTATTGTGGACTTTACAATAACCACGTGAAGCCACGAGTTGGTTCAACTCGGATTCAGACATCCTGACTTGTTTTTAGCACTATAACACTAGAGTTGTTAAAAATAGTTTCAACTAAATTTATTGTCCACTAATTTTAAACTGTATGGTTGAGCTATAATTTTAAACAACAAAAAAATTACTTTTAAGCGTAACTGCTCAAACCAAAGCGTACAAAATGGCGGTTGCACACGGGAAACTTTGCTTGTTAATATCAATGACCTCAGGTACATAGTGAAGTTTCGTGCCGTCTCGGGGAGGTTTTTAATGAAACTTGGAGATTTGATACTCGATAATGATTATATTATTAACTTCACAATTTAAAATGTTAAATATAGTTTTAACAAAAACAAACTGAGTTGACTATGAGGACCGGAGGTGGAGACAGAAGTGCCTGACTCTAGCTCCTGCGCCTCTTATACAGGCATGCATTGCGTTTTACTTGTACAATATCACACATTAGCACTACTCAGGAATGTACGTTACCATGCGCTACATTTATGGGGAATGTGGAGTTGCTATAGTCCACTTTTTTCGAGAAAGATACTCAAAATGTGTTTTTTTTTAATGTGACAACGTTGTCTCTTTTCCCACTCCCGGCCACACCACCTATTTTACTTTTACTCATTCCAACATGACTTACCCTTAATAAATTCAGTCAGATAAATTTCCTTTAAACAATTTTCAATCGAGGTCGTTTTGTACTAAAATAGCAATAACTTTTTTGTTAATTGAAACAATAGCAACGTTTCATACCATTTTGGAAGCTGCATTAAATGAGCAATCTTTTCAAATAAGGTGCCAGGTTTGCGTGGTATATTTTTTTTACAGTATGTAGAGTCAAAGTTGTTTATAAAAAAATACGATTACCTTTTATGACTTTGAAAACCGTGTTTTTTTTAAACATACAGCATTACTCGATATTTTTTTTGACTGCGATCAATAGGAGGGCTGATACAGGGTGATGCAACACCAAACAAATTCTAACAATATGGATTTTTGTACCGGCGGCACGCAAAAAACTGATCCAAGGATTTCGATTTTCAGCAAAGTTATAAAAGTGTCAATATCTCGAAAATTGTCGAGTTTTTACTAAGGTCATATTGTGATATTCTGGCCTCTCATGAGCTGACCTATCGGCCCTAGAGCCAGTCCACACGGCGCGTTGCGTTGCGTTGCGCCGTCGCAACGCAAATATTTT
This sequence comes from Plutella xylostella, assembly GCF_932276165.1. Lineage (NCBI taxonomy): Eukaryota > Metazoa > Arthropoda > Insecta > Lepidoptera > Plutellidae > Plutella > Plutella xylostella. The sequence continues at coordinate 4,110,919 of NC_064000.1, read as the reverse complement.
GACGCATAGCCGGCCACACGGGCGCTGCACCATCGCAGCGTTACTATGACGCAGTCTTAACGTTCCGTCGGCGCAGCGGCGACGCACAGTTGCGGCAAGCATTTTGAAAAAAAATCGCAGTCAGTCTATAGCAAATCATGGATCGGAAAAGACGTCTAGCATTGCTCCTATTACTACGTCACCGCCGAAATCGACGCAAGATCACAAGACGGTACTGGATCAGTCCTTTCATTTCATTAAGAAATCGTGATGGACAGTTTTTTTTTTAGAATATCGGGAGTTGCTATTAGACGAAAAGAAGTTTTATAATTTTTTTAGAATGAGTGTATCCAGCTTCGAATGTTTATTGAAGTCCTTAAAACCACACATACCTACGAAAAAACTATACTAATAAGAGGAATCCAGTGGAACCAGTAGAAATGCTGGGAATTACTTTAAGGTAACTATATAAATATATTTAAGTATTAAAAATATAACAGTTTTTTTGGATTGTTTAATTAGTAATCAACTCACAAATAATCAGCAATTGTCATAATTTTTAATTTAGACATTATTTAAGAGAGATATCATCCAGAAATTACAAATTAGAAAAATCGTATTCAGTTTCTTCACTTGCTTGAGATGTTTCTGGAGATGTAATTGAATTATTATAATCAGACATGTATGTACTTTGAAAATTTGCTGTTTGATACCCATATGGTGGTTGGTGGGACGTTGATGGGCCACTCACATATGATGATGTTTGACCATACCGCATTTCATCTATAATTTGTATAACTTTACTTTGGAAACGGAGAGTTTCTCGGTCGGAAAATTCTTGAATAGATGGCAATATAGCTCTGAAAAAGGACATGTGGCGATTTTCCGGCTCCTTGAGAAGTTTTAGTCCTTCTCTTTCAAACTCATCCATTTGCATTGCCCTTTTGCGCGCGACTGGAACATAGCGCGGAGTGTTGTCTGTGGTAATGTCATCATTTGTAGACGTAGATTCATTGTTGATTTCTCTAGATGAAGGCGGCGATAGGGACGCTCGCGCTGTAGAAAAAAAATGAATATTTAACAGGGTGTTGCAAAAGTAATAGTAAGCCGAAAGGCGTGTGTGACTTTTTTGATTCTCCATAGAAACTTTGTTATTAACTTGAAAGTCGTAGAACAAAAGTTTTTCAGAGTGATCCTCTGAGTCACCCCTTTCGGCTTAGTATACCACTTTTGCAACTTTCTGTATAACTGAAAGAAAGAAAGAAAAACTTGTCTTAGACAACAATATTAATTTACATATGTAAAGAAATATAAATATAGGTAATTAATCTCATCAGTCTAGATATAAATCGAATGAAATTTTTTTTTAAGAAAATGGTGATAGATAATAATTAATATAATGCAATTGCTGTCGTCGTCAAAATGGCGTCACTCAGCTACTGCAGCGCCTTTGGTTGGTTTAAAGGACACTGCGCTGGTTTTCAGTGAAAGCTTTATAGTGACGCACTACGCGTAGGTAGTTAATAAAAAAATAAAAAACCAACGAAAACACGGGGGAAACAAAGCGATAAACCCACTTTCAGGAAGGAGCGGCACACCTAGCCGGCCACACGTGTCGCGCGCGCACCGCCGAGTACGAAATACAAACTAATAGCAAAAACACAGAATTACCAAGGATTGCCCAAAAGGTCGAAAGTCCGAAAGCAATTACTAAAATAAAGGAAGATTTAAGAAAAAAAATATTGCCTGTGATTGGCTAGAAAAGACAGGAGGCGGGGAGAGAGCAATTTGGGCTTGCCTCCGGGTTTCTGGCCAAAAATTGGTATTATTTTGAAATAAATGTTCCACAATCCTCAAATTTTATTTCGGCTACTCTGGAAAGTTTTTGCAATGCCATTTTGTCATAATGGATGCCATGTTTTATAGCTGGTGCACTAATGTCGCCGCTTCTTAAGTGATTTGGCCAATTTGCATGCTCCTCCATTGTTGCATTTGCAAAAAATTGAGCTCTGCAGTCTTATTTTTCTCGCCTGCTTCCAAATTTTTTTGTTTTTTCTAGTAGTTATTTAAATTTTTATTATATCATCTTCTGTTAATTGGAGACTTTGCAAATAACTGTCATTTTTAGGTAATCGTGATCTATACGTATTGCTCTTTTATTGGCTGGCACCAGCAATGGTTGTATAGGCATTGTTGAATTCTGCACAATTGCAAAGTTTTCCGTTAAATTTAGAAACACTTCCTTATATTTCTCTTTTTCAGTTATATGGGACTTAGGGTCAAATGTTGATAAATGTTTTAAGATTTCATATTAAATTTTTTTTTGAAGCGACAAGTTCTTCAGTGTAAATGTTCGCTGGTTTATGGAATGTCTGCAGATTGGATGTAGAGCTGCTTCTTGTTTTCATGGTCTTATTTTTTGTAAAGTCCACTAAACCTTTCATGACAAGGGCATGCTTGCATTGTGAGTGTGGTCCCATGCCAGCTGCACATTCACAGCTTCTTCAATAATGTTTTGTCCAATCTTTAGTGTGATATTGTATGTGACATTTTTCTTCATTTCCGCAGCATATGGTAACATAACTATGATTACCATAGTGAGCTATGCGACATGCAAGAAGATAATTTTCAGTATACATGTTAAGAGATGTCATCAAATTAGTTTATGGTTTTTATTTATAGTCAGTGGCATCATAAAGGGAAGCGGCTGAAAATCAGCGCGGTAGTAGGTAATATATTATCTTCTACCGCCTTAGCTGAGCCGCCGTCCGTTTCGGTGCCAGACAACGCACACATATCCTCTCATTTATTTCTTTTGTTTAGTCATAAGGTCTTTGTGTTCATTTATTACTGTTTTTCATTATGTTTTCTTTTTTTTTCTGTGTGTGTGCGATGGCACGGAATAAACGTTTTTATTATTATTATTATTATTAAATTTTCTCCATCTCCTAGTACAGCATAGTGTTCAATGTCAGCTGCAGTTATACTTGGAACCATAACATTGCTGTTTATGTCCAAGAAATACTCGGGTCCAGGTACAGTAATCCGATATGAAGCATCTGGATTGTTTATAAGTCCGCCAAACATAGCATCGTAGTCCAGTAATCTGAAAGAATATAAGCAATATAATAATATGGTACTATAGCCTTTTTGGAACCCGGCTTGTTCGGGCGGCTGGAAGTCGTCGAGTCTTTGCTCGAGACGATTCGTAATAACTCTCGAAAACAACTTACTGTACACATGGCTCAAAAGTGCAAAAGGTCTATAATTCTTCAATAGGGCGTTGTTGCCTTTCTTAAAGAACAAAGTCACGACACTTCTGCTCCATGCCTCCGGGCTTGTGCCTTCGAATATGACGGAATTAAACAGCATCCGAAGGCTATTAAAATCGGTCTACCGCCGGCCTTCAGAAGTTCTGTCCTTATTCCATCATCTCCCGGAGCTTTGTTGTTTTCTAGCTGTTTGAGAGCTATACTAATCTCGTCTAGACTTTTTTTTTATTTTTTGCGTTCTATCGACTTTTTTTGACCTCTTTACCTATCACTCAATTTTTAAGGATGGTGTACCTCTTTACACATACAGGGTGACTTTCTAATCACTAACGAAATTGTAATATAACATTCCTTGGTTAAAAATATAACTTACGTGTATTTTCTTTCAGTACCTTTCAGTACTAAAATTATAAGATATTGGCACTCAAAGTTTTCTCCAGAAAACCAAGACTCATGGTCACCGTGCGCGAGTAGCGCGAGTAGCGCGTCTGGCCACGCCCACTTGCCCGCGAATCCTAACTAAGCGAAAGTAATTGTGTCTGTCTGTCTGTTACACTTTCACGCCCAAAACTACTGAACGGATTTGAATGAAATTTGGTATACAGATGGTCTCGTCCTTGAAAAAGAACATAGGCTACTTTTTATCGCGGAATTCCCACACGAAAACTATTTAAGGCGAAGCCAAGCTCGCGGGAACAGCTAGTTTCAAATAAATTCATAAGTTGCTCAATGATTTTCCCCATACTTTCAAGGGGTTAGAACCGTCAAATTGCAATAAAAAATCCAAATCCAAGGGGACCTTACCGCAACACCGTAATTAGCACACACTTCCTCAATCACTGTAAGTGATGAACAATTGATGAAGTATCAAATTGTTCGAAGTGGAGTGCCTTCTACACATCTACACAAAGTCTGGCACGTCACAACACTTTCAACTCATTGTATTTTAATTTATTTAACACCACAATGTAATTTTTCACTTCCCTCGAAAGCGACAATTATCTTATTTCTGAGGTCTGCGAGATTTTGGGACTCTTCGACATACCTACTCCTACACTTGGTTAGAATACATTTAGCACACACACACAAACACAACACAAGTCGGCCCGGGGTGCGCGCGCGTCGAAAGAAAAAAGGTTTTTGAGTAAACAGAGACACGTGTGACGCGGCGGTGCGCAGGCGACTGACGTCAGATCGATGACGCATTACCCATTAGCGGCGGCATCCTTTGCAAATGAAGCCCCTTTCTCACGCTAAACGAGAGTTTATTGGTTTATGGCGGCAATAAGGTCTAATTTCGGCTTTGTTTGTATCGTGAGAAACCTATCGCTTTTAACATTTATTGCTCAGTGACTCAGTGACCATATTTTACCAATATTTCGGGACACAAAAAAAATAAATCATGAAAAATTTACCTACCAATTTTTTAAATTGAAATCGACTCTATTGTACATACCTAACTCATGGAAAAAATTTCGTTAATGACTAAAAAGGGTGACCCCTGTATAAAAAAAGAACAAATTTTTAAGTGAGATCGGTTTTATTCCAAAGGACAAAGGCAGGGTTCTAAGGACGTTTTGTACCACTATGGAAATGACGGGTTCCGTAATGAAAGTACCATGATTAGAGAGACACTGTACAGGTACACAAGTCAATTAATTACTAGATTTTTAGAAGCTGGGAGAAAAGAGAAAAACGGAAGAAAAGAATCTTTAAAATGTAGTCGCAATGGAACGTAAACATTCATACAGGAAGAATGGAACGTCAAGTGAAGTAATGTTTATGCCAAGTACTCTGTGATTTACGTCATAAATGTCTAGGTTGGATCTCAGTATAATGATAAAAATTGACAAACCAGAGCAGAAAAATTGAAATGATAAAAAAATGTGTCATGTCAACAACTAAACGTCAACGTCAACACCATGTCAACACTTGAACAACACAACAACACAAGACGAACAACGTGAATAATAATTTGATAATAATATGTTAGGTATATCAAGTTATATGTTTACGTTTAAATAAATACGGGACGTGCAACGTACATAATAAATATAATGATTTTATTAATATTATCGACTAGATCAGGCTACTACTTTCATCATGCAATAATGTTATACTTATCCAACTTCTGAAGTTTTAAATTCCCATTCCGTAACAGGGATCTGCTATGCCATTTCGAAATGCTATATGTAAAGGTTCTACTATATGGGTATGCATTTGGCGAGTAATGTAATTAAATAAAATATACTGTTTAAAAGATCATTGTTTTATTTACATAACATAATTTGCCTGGAATCAACTTTAGGAATTTTATGTTCCTATTACCTACTCTATTCTATTCTCTGTTGGGGTGTAAGTACCTGCACCTGGCTCTCTAGATGTGCTAAATGCTGTGGTGTTCTGCCCGTGGACTTAAAATTTAAATACGTGCTTCTCAAAGAACAATTTTTTAACCAGGAAATCCAAAAGCCCATATCCCACAAAATCTTTACTCGAAAAATTGCCAATAACTTTCTCAAAATACCCAAACACAACAATTACTATGGAAAACGCATAACTGCGCAGCAAGTACCTATCATAATAAATAGTATTCCAAACGAAATCCGGAAAAAAATTACTCCCTTAAATATAAAAATAAAGTTAAAAGAGTTTTTCCTACAATCATTAGAAAATAATTAGCACCCTGTATATGTCGTCAATGTGATAAATTTTACAATGTCGGTAGTTTCTTTAGTGTGATCGCCCGTCCTGCAAGTGTAATTAAAAACCACTCTTATTACTATTCTATCAAGAGCTATGAAGAAATGAATAGTGTTATCTGCCGGCCGGCACGGTCTCGCTCGCTGTATTTTTTTGTGATCGTATGTTAATGTGCTAGAATATTTTTGCTTATATGGCTTATACCTACTTATATTGTATGACTACGTTAATCATTACTTAAAAATAACTTGTATGGTAGATTAAAATCGCATCACACACAAACCTTTGAAGGCTTATGTGGTGTTGTATACTGTTAATTATATGTACCAATATGTGTTTGTTAATAAATAAATAAAAAAAAAATAAAAAAAATAAAATCTAGATAGGTATGCAGGTTTCCTTCACTGTAAGTGTGATGGTATACATTTTAATTAAATTCAAAGAACACATTGGTACATGTCAGCGTCGGGATTCGAACTGCAGAACGCAGTTGCTCTTCTCATATTTGAGTTAGGTATTTATCATCCTATGGTTCATAGAAAATATTGTCAGGATTTTGCGTGTTCTTGTTCTGCTGCTTCTGCAGGTTCCTGATGAAGAAGTGGTACGGGAGCCTGCCGGGGAGGTGGAACAGGAACCGGGTCTGGTTCTCCCCTTTGTCACATTTGTTCTATATCTTCAGCAGTTTCAGCGGTATTCAAAATATTAAATAATTAGGTTAGGTAATGGAAAATGAAATAACAACTACTATGACAAGATTGACAAGCAAGATTCAGTGTTATTAGATTTAAATATTCATAAAATATCGATTATAGTGAATCGAATAAAGAGAAAAAGAAAATGGTTTACTATGGATAAAAGTCTTCAAGACTTAAATATAATGATATTTTATAAACCAAATGTACTAGTTTTGGCACAAATAGTACCAGAACATGTAATTTATTGATAAATTAAATATCTTTTGTATTTAAGAATGTATCGATATTTCTATTCGATTACTTTTTGCTCGGATTTGCTGGTAATATTCCGAGGTCTGGCACCACTGTTGTTACGTTCCGTTCTCTATATGTTTGTTTTTACGTTCCATTATCCTTATATTCTTCATTTATCATTTTTTCTTTTCCCCCGACTTCTAAAAATATTGTAATTACTGAAAATACCTTATCTACACTGTATAAATAAATGGTGAAAACATGGTTCTGAAACGCTCCAAAAAAAAGGCGGTACGCCCACTGCCGTTCTCCTTTGTGGAGTCACCTTTAACGTAACCCACTTCCATGATGTTGAATTATTATAGTTATTCTTTAAGAATGTGGAATGAAATTAAGCCAGTTTACACGTTTGTAGTACCAAGTTGACATTGACAGCTGACACTTTTGTTTACTAGCGTAATGACGTCATTAGCATGGCGGTGACATTTCGTAGTGTTCAGAAACAGATAAAAAAAAACCTAAAAACTTTAAACTGCAGTAAAAAATATATTTATGTACCTTACGAAGTGAAACTAACATTTCCCGATTGCTTTTCCTCTAAACAATCATTGTAATACACTTTTAATTTTTTTCTCATCTAGACTAAAATACCCTATTAAGTAATTACTCAGGGTAGAACTACAAGAACATGTTTTTTCTATCCATATTTACAATAATAATATACCTACTATATCTTGAAAGGTTAAAAACGATATTAAGTAGAATAAAAAGAAAAATAAGTACGGTAAGCTACGCGTCTCGCATCTCTAGTCCTCACTCAATTTATTTTGTGGCTTCTGTAGCGGCCTAATTTGCGTACTGAATTTGTCCTATAATTTTGGTGTTTAAAATAAGGAACAACCGCTTTGGAATACTGATATAACGTATATTGATTAAATAAGTTAGTTACAATTTACAATATTCGAGGAATTAGGGTAGGGAACAATTCAACCAATCACAGTGATAATGCTTCACGCCATCTGTTTAGGCACGTAAAGTTCAGTTTTGTTTAACGAGGATTGATGAAATAGAAATACGTCTTATAGGTGTCACTCTTTATTTGCTACTGAATTTGCTTATTACTTGGTACAGTTAAAAGGTGTTCGACATTCCGCCCACCAAAACGAAATGTTTTCCACAAAATTTCTACGATATTAATGGATTTGTTTTTACGTTCCATTATCCTTAGATTTAAATATTCTTCATTTATCATTTTTTCTTTTCCCCCGACTTCTAAAAATATTGTAATTACTGAAAATACCTTATCTACACTGTATTAATAAATGGTAAAAACATGGTTCTGAAACGCTCCAAAAAAAAGGCGGTACGCCCACTGCCGTTCTCCTTTGTTGGCTTTTGTCGAGGAATTTGAAATCGACACAATTTAAAGCCGACATAATTTTTCGTTTCATGAATGGTTTATAGGCATTTATCTGAAGGTAGAATTAATAATTATGGCCATTGTTTCTGTAGCCTGTATCGCATTTGTATTAATGTAGTACAATTAATCATCATTATTATACTTTTTAAAACTTGTGAATATGATTGTGTATGGATTCATGTGTTACGGTTAAAAACGCCTTTTGACAGTCTAGACACTTATTATGTCTGAGTTTCTTAAAAATAAACCCACACACATATCCACAAGCTTGACCTTCAGACGTCGACAGCTCCACTGCTTCGACTGCATCAGCTAAAGCCACCTCAATTCTTTCACTACCTTCCATTTCGGCGGCATCAGAAGCTGTGACAGTGGCGGTAGATGTTAAAAAACTTGTCAAATTGTAACGTTTGGTCAAAGTCTCGTTTCGCCGAAAATCGTATGGCATTAATCTCGTTTAGTAAAAAGTTATTTCGCATAATCTTTTTTAGCCTAATATTGATATGGACAAATCTTGAATAGCCTAATAATGCTATGGCACAGGTTATACAAAGTAATACCTACATAGCTCAAACTAGTGCCTAGATCAAAAAATATATGTGGGAGACGCTCCGCTCCGCTTCACTGCGCTCCGCCTTGTTTTTGGGGAACATGTGCACTTAACACGCTCCTCCTCGCTTTGCTCGTCGTCGCACCTATCTTTAGGTTTCGATCCCATGGGATTTAATGGCGTTTGTAATCGTTAAAATATTCATTCGATATCGTGATTTTCGGAATGTAGGTAAATTTGTACATTTACTATAATAAATTTTTTGACATAATATTAGGAGAAATAAAATTATACCTACACTAAAATAAATTTGAGCAAACGATACTATATGATTAAACGAACTTACCTAAATGAAGTTCGATCAATATTATTTATGAGTGGTTTCATTTGAAGATATAAATAACTGTGTAGTACTTTGACCTGTTGGGCAACAATCGCACGTTTTAAATTCACTCGATTCTAATTCGATAACTACTTTTTTCCCATCACTACTACTTCCTACCCCCTGACCGCCCAGCTTGCTGTCCTCATTCTTTTAAAGTAAGTATATAACCTGAAATCGCGTGTCTGATTCAAAACTTTGAATGGGTTTTGGGTGGGAGGGTATTTATATCTTCAAATGAAACCACTCATATAATATTGATCGAACTTCATTTAGGTAAGTTCGTTTAATCATATATTATATTTCGTGGTTTCATTATCGATATAAATAACTGTGTAGATGTTCAGAGCCAAAGTTTTGATTCAGGTCATTTGTTAATAACTGCTAGTTTATTGCTAATGAAACACGAGATTCTAATTCATAATCACAATGTATTTATTTTTATAAATCACATAATAATCATCGGAGGTAGGCACATACGTACATAAATCAAATATTTACAATACACCCTGAGGTAGGTAATAGTAAGTTCTTAATTACTAAAATTTTAGTTTTAGTTACTAGGTACGGTGGCCTGCGCCTAAAAGTATACAGGCGGAGTTTTTAAAATAGCGATCTCAAGCTCACATGCTGTTCAAGCACATCCACATAAACACCACTGCTACGCACATCACACACAACACGTCCCCGGATTTGTAACAGATGTATCTGGTCCCTTCATCATCAGGGATCGCTATTTTAAAAACTCCGCCTTATACTTTTAGGCGCAGGCCACCGTACATAATATATTTATATTATATAATATTATATTAGTGCAAATTGAAACAGATATCAATCGTGATTAACTGGAACTATTATTGGGAATACAAACAGCTTTGGCAAAGTTGCTTTGTTCAAGCAGTGGTCGTTTATAATCTTTTGCAAAGGTGGAGGAGGACGCAGTCCAGCCAGCTGTTTTCCTGATGAGATCGAGAGAGAGGCCAGCGGAGTGCGCGGCGGACGTGGCGGCGTGGCGCGCGCTGTGCGCGCTGAACACCGCCGCGTCCACCCCGCTCTCCTGCAACACTTGCTTGATCCACCTGCTTATTGACTGTGCTGTGGCGTTCCTATGAGGGCGCTTCACAGTTATTAAGAGGTGGTCTGAACTTGTTGATCTCAGTTCCTTTGTGAAGGATATGTAATCAACAAGTGTCGTCGCTGGACAGATATCGAGATTATCATTAAAATATGGAAGGTACAGCACTGGTTGGTCGCGTCCTGGTCCTGATGTTTTAATTAAATCAACAATATTAATTTTAACACCGCTATCACTGATTATAATGTTACTCAACTTAATCAACGAAAATGTTTGTACCCTGTGAGCCGTACAAAGAGCTAATAAGCTTACTAATTTCTTAGTTAACTTCTCTAACGAAAGTTCTGTATGTGGAGTCCACTTGGATATGTGACTCAAGACTATTTGCGGATCCCAAGTGTTCGCATATTTTGGTAAGGAAGGTCTAGACCTAAATACACCTTTAATCAGTCTTTTTATAGATTTATCTTGGGAAATATCATTTCCTAGTAACAGAGACAATGCTGACCGAAAAGAGTTGATAGTGCCATAGGATGCACCGTTGTTATATTGATCAGTGAGAAATTTAATTATAATTGATCTCGAAGAATCAAATTTTTCATGATTATTTGTGTAACAGTATTGCCACCATTGATTAAAACAAACGCTATATTGTTTTAATGTGCTTTTTGACAAAGAAGCTATCATTAGGTCGATGGCCTCCGGTGGGCATCCGCGGCGAGAGAACGCGAGCCGGAGAGCAGCGCCGCCCCCAGGGTAAGTGTCTGGTGCAGTGGGTGGCGCCGTCTGAAACGGGATGATAGCAGACTTGGGTTTGGATGCAAAATTACTATTTCAGACACTAAAATGTCCATTAATTTGGGATACCATTTGGGAAAATTTAAGGACACAGGAAAAGTGACTAGTATTAAATAGTAGTTGTCTATCGCATAGGTTAAATTTTCTTTTACAAGATTTTGATACCTATTTCTTCACACACTTACCCCCTTACGCACTAACATTAATCACTAACGATTGCAAACTCAAAACCAAACCAAACAATACGAGTAATGTATGTAGTTATAACTTAATGCCTTTCAAATCTTTCTTAAATCGATTTCGTAAATATTCATTGACACTCAGCTTCTGTATCGGTCCATGTTTTTCAAGGTTCCAAATGCTTAGCACCGTTTCTAAAATTTATTAAAATTCAATCCACTGACAATTAATATTTCTACCGAGATTGAATGCGCTGGAAACGTAGAGTGTATTCGTTGTGATGACCCATATTCAATCAAATCACTACTTTCTACAGATTCTGCATCTTTGGCTTCCACAATGCATGTTCTATGTGCCAATATACGAAGTATCAATCAAAACCTTGATTCACTTCTTGTTTTTATGTCAAAGCTGGACTTAGTTTTGGATGTTGTGGTTTTAACTGAATGTTGGGTCGACCAAGATTCAGTAATCCCTAATATAAATAATTTTAAATCGTTCAGTACCACCAAATCTTATAATCAAAATGATGGTGTCATTATCTATATAAATGATAGAATTAGTAATTATAATATCCATGAGCCAGTTGTTTCTAATGGCAACTGCTTAGTACTTAACTTAAATAATGATACAACAATTGTTGGTTTATACAGACCTTCCCAGTTTAAAAATTCAGCATGTAAATCACAATTCATTGATTCCCTAGATTCCATGCTTTATAAAATAAAAACGTCTAATATAATTTTAACAGGTGATCTCAACTTCGATATTTTACCGGAAAATTTGTCAGGACATGCCGAAGATTATGTCACTATGTTGGCTTCCCATGGATTAAGACAAGGTATAAATAGGCCCACCAGACTCAAGGCCTGTCTCGATCATTTTATGCTTCGAACCAACAAACAAGCTAAAACTATAGTTTTTGATGAGATTACAGATCATTGTCCTGTACTTCTTCATTTAAACAGTAGTAACTATAAAAAACCGGACATTAGACATGAAAAAATAAAATTGAACATAAAAAATATTGAAGAATCACTTAAAGCTATTAACTGGACTGACTACTATAATAATACTTCTGTTGATGAAGTAGCGAATTCGTTGATATCAAACATTCAAAATAGCGTAAACTCCAATATCACCTGTACAAAAATTGCTAACAGAAAAAAACCTTTAAAACCATGGATAACTATAGGGATAATAAAATCTATTCGTAAAAGGGATAAATTACACTTAAAAATTAAGAAAAACAAATCTAATGAAGAACTTAAAACACAATATTTAATATACAGGAATACATGCAATAAAATAATAAAAACCTTGAAGCGCAAATACTACCAAAAGGAACTTGAAAAAAATACCGGAAATTCAAAAGAAACTTGGAAAATTGTTAAAGAACTTTGTAATTTAGCCAAAGATAAAACTTGCTCCACTGAATTGCTTTCAATTAAAGCCACAGAAAAAGACTCTCTTAATACCGTAAATCAGTACTTTACCTCAATCGGCCATGACCTTGCGACTGAAACACTTAATAAAATCAATAAAAATGAAAGTTCACTAGCCAATAAAACTACCTTAATTAATCCACCTCAAACCTCTATGTTTTTCTCACCTACCGATCCAGATGAAGTACGAAGGGTGATATCATCAATGAAATCTAAAAATTCCACTGGATGGGATAAAATATCATCACAGCTCATTAAAACACTCGTCCATGTACTAGCGAGTCCCATTGCACATTTATGTAATCTGAGCTTAGCCAACGGTAAATTCCCTGAAAATTTTAAACTCGCCGTAGTTATTCCAATTTTTAAGGCTGGTGACAAACTATCTCCTGGCAACTATAGACCCATATCACTTCTATCAACTTTATCTAAAATTTTAGAAACGATAGTAAACAAACGGCTAATTTTGTACTTAGAAGATAATAAATATCTATCAACCAACCAATATGGGTTTAGATCAGGTCGTTCTACTGAAGATGCAGTCTTAAAATTAACAACTGAAATAACAAAGCACCTGGATAAAGGCAAGAAATGCACCGGTGTCTTTCTAGATCTCCAAAAGGCTTTTGATACTGTATCAATACCGATTCTGCTCAAACGTCTGGAAACTCTTGGTTTAAGAGGCCCAGTACAAGATTGGTTCAGGAGTTATCTCTATCAACGTAGACAATTTGTCCACCTTGGTGGCACTTCGAGTGATGAAGAATTTTGTTCCTACGGAGTGCCACAAGGTAGCACGTTAGGACCGACTCTCTTTTTAGCTTATATAAATCAGCTAGCTGAACTGGATATCTCAGGTGCTGAAATTACTATGTTTGCGGATGATACAGTACTGTTATTTAATGGCCCATCCTGGGAAAGTCTTCAACAAACCACTGAAAATGGTTTGCGTAGGGTAACATGAAATGTAGGCGTTTCAGGAGAGAAATGAAAGTCAGTAGCTCTTGATCTAAACTGATTTATTACCGAAATGGGTTTGGTATTTAAAGAACAACTATGGAATGTGCTGTGACGAAAGCATGTTAATAAGGTCTAGTTTTGCTATCTATAAAGTAAAAGGTATTTAGGTTGTGACGTACGATGTTTAGAGATTGCATTACACACGCCACACCACCCCCCTAATTTTGAGAAAAACAAAATTATATTGTGAATATTGTTTGACAGTTACAATAAAAATTATAAGTTTTATAACCATACATAATATTTGATTACATAGTCTTAAATCTATAGGTTACATATTGAACTATAACTAATTGGGGATTACATGATTTTGTTTGATTACAATAATTCAGTTACATAATGATAACATTAAAAATGTTGTTTTCTATGCTATGATTACATTTCAGAGTAATATTTATTTTCTAATAATTAATATAATTAAACAAGCATAATAACAATATTAATTATACATATCTAAGTATCTCTTATTTTTGGATATTATTAAGTTCATTTATTATAAATTACAATCTTAATTTTTAGTTTACTTGGCCCTCAACCTGATGTCTTACTCCAAATATGGTTTATGTTTTGATTTAGCTTCACAACAGACCAGAGGTAGTGTTTCTGGTAAGTAAATATGTTACGTTGGAATTTATTGGTTCCTATTACAAATTGATCTTTTATAATATGCATTTATCCCGTTGGCTTATTCACTCTCAATCATCTCGCCATAACGTTTGTTTATACGCCGACAAATTAATAAAAAGAAAAAAAATGTTCCCGTACGAAATTCTGCTGAATATTATTGCCGTGGTGGACCGGTTCGCTTATAATTATGGGGTGCAGCCGTTTTACTCGCGTGTCCTGTATGAGGGCGAGCGGGTAATTTATTTGACATGCCTTGACGCACCAGTCGGGCATTTCCTGATGGACCCGGGAAGCATGTCGACGGACAAGTGCATCACACTTTTTACGGAGCTGGAAATTACTCTTCCGGATGGTCGGTCGCTCTGGATGGATTTTGATTTGTCGCCGAGCAAACTATTTTGGTGGATTAAGTGGGAGGACCGTGGTCCAATCTTTGACGAAGTGATGATGTGATGTGTGAGGCTTGTGATGCAAGGGCCTCAGTAACGTTGTGAGTAGGTTAATTTGCGTTTTTTTTTTTTTTTTTATAAGATTGTAATTTCATGCTAAACTTTTTTTTTTTTTATTTTTTATTTTTTTTTGTATTAATATTTTCATTTAACCATTAAATAATAGAATAGTGTAACGAAAAGATTAGTTCCCATAGTGAAAACTAGATGGCGCTGGTGTAACGTTTCTACATCGCGGTATGGTTTCGTTTACGAATTAACTTATATGGGCCGAAGAACATTTTGTCTATATCGAGCTTCACTTAGGTACTCACTCTTCTATAGTTATTTTGCGCACGGATTTGCTTCCTCTGTTGGAACGTTTTCGGGCCAGGTACCTATACAATAGTGCAGTCTAACTTGCACAGACGAGCGCATCGCCTCGGCGGTCCCTTCTGGGCGGTTCTAATAGGTATCCGCGTCATAACTTTGTCATTACTCTTATCATTCAGTAATTGAATATAGTTCATAGTATCCGTATCCACCGTCTTTCATTGCTCCCGAAGCCACCCCGTTACAAACTGGCGCACAACGTGAGGGCTGAAAAAGCAACATACGTAACGAAGTCTGGAAGGGTAGCGACCACCGGTGGAACGA
Source organism: Plutella xylostella (assembly GCF_932276165.1). Classification (NCBI taxonomy): domain Eukaryota; kingdom Metazoa; phylum Arthropoda; class Insecta; order Lepidoptera; family Plutellidae; genus Plutella; species Plutella xylostella. The sequence continues at coordinate 4,095,451 of NC_064000.1, read as the reverse complement.
CGACAAAAATGGCCACAGTAAATCTATCCACGGAGCAGTTCGAGAAACTGTTAACAACTCTCGCATCGAAGAGAGACGGCTCTTTCAACACATGTAGAGCTAACTTCAACGGATGTAGAGACTCTGGAAGGGTAGAGGCGTTCATATCGGCGATCGAGGTGTTTAAGAAGACAGAAAACATCTCCGATGACGATGCGTTTAATGAATTGAAGCGCCGACTAACCTCCGCTCCTGTTTTGAGGCAGGCCGACCTAACTAAACCCTACATCATAAAATCTGATGCTAGTTCCTATGCCATCGGAGCAGTTTTAGTACAGGGGGAGGGTGAAGACGAGCACCCCGTGGAGTATGCGAGCCGATTACTGACGTCTGCTGACAGGAATTATACTACCACCGAGCGAGAAGCATTGGCAGTAATTTGGGCTATCTCCAAATTTCGCGGCTACATAGAAGGAGTACCGACTATAGTGGTAACCGATCACCAAGCCCTCAAATGGTTGATGAACTTAAAGTCCCCGACGGGCCGACTTGCTCGATGGGCATTACAACTACAGGCTTTCGATATAACCATAAAATACACACCTGGCAGAACTAACGTAGTGGCTGACACGCTGTCACGACCCTGTTGCACACCTGATACAACTGCAGAATGCGGTATTTGCACGGTGAGCGTAGATATGCCTACCCGTAGCCCTGCCGACATCCGACTAGAGCAACTAAAGGACCCCGATGTCGCTAAGATCATAACTGTCCTGGAATCCAACGACGACGATGAAAACGCACGGTACTGGAGTAATAAAGGATACCTCATGCACAATAGGTTAGTGTACCGAAACTGTCCATATGTGGAAGCCGATGATGCGTTACTTGTCGTGCCATCTCACGAATGGGCCAATGTTCTGGCCACATATCACGATGATGCAAGAGCCGGACACTATGGGGTTGAGAAAACATTTCTCAGGATCTCACAAAGATATTTCTGGAAAGAAGTCGCGGAAGACCAAGGAAACAAACAGAACCATCTGCAAATGTAACCCAGAAGCGAGGACGGGGAAGACCTAGAAAGAACACGTCCAACTAAACTGTCCGCGCATCGGGACGATTTTCCGGACAGAGGGGGAGCCTGTAACGAAAAGATTAGTTCCCATAGTGAAAACTAGATGGCGCTGGTGTAACGTTTCTACATCGCGGTATGGTTTCGTTTACGAATTAACTTATATGGGCCGAAGAACATTTTGTTTATATCGAGCTTCACTTAGGTACTCACTCTTCTATAGTTATTTTGCGCACGGATTTGCTTCCTCTGTTGGAACGTTTTCGGGCCAGGTACCTATACAATAGTGCAGTCTAACTTGCACAGACGAGCGCATCGCCTCGGCGGTCCCTTCTGGGCGGTTCTAATAGGTATCCGCGTCATAACTTTGTCATTACTCTTATCATTCAGTAATTGAATATAGTTCATAGTATCCGTATCCACCGTCTTTCATTGCTCCCGAAGCCACCCCGTTACAATAGTAATTTTTTATTTTTTTAGGATTTTCTTCTTTTTTCCTTTTTTTTTTTTTTTGAATAAATATATTTTATTAAAATACTTTCTTATTGTTTTTTTTTTATTATTATTATTATTATTTATTTTAAGTTTAGATTTTTATAGGAGTGACTTTTATCTCTATTTTGTGCCTAAATGGTAGGGTATTGTTCTGTTTTTATGAAGTATATATTCTTTACCTAATATTAGTATTTTTACATTTACATCTAGATCCTCAATTACAGTATACGGTCCCGTATATATTGGGTCCATTTTCCCTCTATCTTCCTTTCTTACTAGTAATAAATCACCGACATTATAAGTTGTAGGATTAATTTTTTTGTCGTATATTGATTTCCTAACTTCTTTACTTTTAATTAAATTATTCCTTGCGTCTTCCTGTGATTTTTGCAGCCTGTACTTTAATTCAACTGGATAAGAGCTATAGTTATACACCGGGTCAACGGTTTGTATTATGTTTGTAGGTATACTGCATTTTTTCCCAAATACTAATTCAAACGGCGTGTACTTCGTGGACGTATGGACTGTTGTGTTATATGAGAAACACCAGTATTGGAGCCAGTCACTCCACTGATGTGCTTGGTTATTGGTTTGTATTCTAAGGAACGCTCCTAATGACTTATGTGAATTTTTTAAGGAACCCAGTGTTTCATGGTGGTAAGCCGTAGATTGTAATTGGTGAATATTTAGTATTTTACAAACATCTCTCATGGTGGATGAAATAAACTCGGAACCTCTATCGGTCCCGACCTCGCGGGGTATACCGTAGTGTAGTATGAAGTTATCGACAAATGCGCGGGCCACCGTTTCACTTTCCTTATTAAGGAGCGGATACGCTTCTACATATTTTGTGAGTTCGCATTGAAGTGTTAATATGTAACAGTAGCCATTCGCATCTTTCGTTAATGGTCCAACTAAGTCCAAAAATACTTTCTCAAATGCAGAAGTTGCGGTGCTTGTAATACACATTGGTTGTTTTGTATGAGTTTTATATTTTTGTTTTTGGCATTTATCGCAACTTGATACAAATTTGTGAATGTCTTGGTACATACCGGGCCAGTAATAATGTTGTTTTATATTATTTATCATTCTTTGGATACCCGCGTGACCGCTAGTTGGTAATAAATGGTAGTCATTTAATATAATGAATTTGTCATCTGTATTGTTTATTCTTTTGACGCCTCTCAATATACATAACCGAGGTCCTTTCCTCTCTTCACATTGACTAATGTATTGCATTAATGCTTTAATTATATCTTCATTTTCTTTGTTGCGTATTATACATAATTCTTGTATATGTAGTGTCTCACAAAAACTATCTAATTCCCTCACGAAGAAAGCTCGTTTCAGACATGATCTGGAATTAGGATTGACACACAAAACCTGCTTCTTAGGCGAATAAACAAAAATTTTATTTTGGCTATGTATTATATCTTGTTTTAATAAAGTTTTTTCATAATTTTTCTCATTAAATGTCAGTTCCGGTAAGTTTGTTGGTTTTCTAAGAATTTCTATAACTTTTGGCGGACTACCTAAATCACTATTAGGTACCCCTGAATCAAAAGTATTACCGTTAATCGGCTTTACGATTTTTTTTTGTTGAGCTCGTGTCATGACCGACATAACATGTTTATTTACGTTTTTTAATTCATCGATAGTTATTTCTATTCTTGATAATGCGTCCGCAGCGACGTTATTTTGTCCTTTTAAATAAGTTACGGTGAAATCGTATTCTTCGAGGCATAGCCTAAATTTAGTTAGTCTACTCGAGGGGTTATTCATGTTAAATAAATATACTAATGGGCGGTGGTCTGTCATAATTTTAAATTTTCTTCCAAATAAATAAGGTCTAAAATGTTTGACCGCCCACACGATAGCTAGCAACTCTTTTTCAATGGTTGGATAGTTTTTTTCAGCTTTATTAAGTGGTCGGCTTGCGTAGGCTACAGGTAATCCGTCATTATTTGATAACACACATCCGATCGCTATGTTTGAAGCGTCAGTATGAATAATAAATTCGTTTTTTTCAGAGAAATCGGGATATTGTAAAACGGGAGGACTCATAATTGCCGTTTTTAACTTTTCAAAAGCCATTTTACATTCATCACCCCAGACGAAGGGCGAATCCTTTTTTAACAATTTATTTAAAGGTATAGTTATTTCAGAGAAATTTTTTATGAATTTTCTATAGTAATTGGCAAAGGCTACGAATCGCCTGACGTCATCTGTTGTAGTAGGTACCGGGTAGTTTACAATTGCCGTCACCTTATTTGGATCTGGCTTGATTCCCTCTGATGTGACGACGTGACCTAAATATAATGTTTCTTTCTGCAAGAATTTGCACTTTAATGGGTTAAGTTTAAGGTTAACTTTTCTAAGTCGGGCGAAAACGTCCATTAGGTTCTTATTATGTTCATTTAGATTACGACCCATTATTATGACGTCATCAAGGTATACTATACATTTCAGATAGTTTAATCCGGACATAGCTATCGTTATAGCGCGACTAAATGCGCTAGGACTTGTCTTTAGCCCCATTGGTAACCGTTTCATTTGATAATGTCGATCAGCTATGAACGCTGTGTACTTCCGGCTTCCGGGTTCTAATTTGATTTGGTAATACGATTGATTTAAATCTAGGGTGCTGAAGTAGACAGAACCCGCTAAGGAGTCAAATATTTCGTTGACGTTTGGTAACGGAAATTTATCATTCTGTATGCACTCATTAACTTTTCGGTAGTCTATGACAAGGCGCCACTTTTTTTCACCGTTTGCATCGGCCTTTTTTGGAACTAACAATATCGGACTGGACCATTCCGACTGTGACTCTTCAATTATGTCATTTTCCAGCATTTCTTTTATTTGTTTTCCTATTTCGGTTTTTTGTGATTGTGGTAATCTGTACGGTTTGCTATAGACGGGCGATATATTAGGTTTTAAATGTATTTTTTGTTCGTATAAATTTGTGCACGTGAGTTCGTCTCCAGGTAAATGAAAAATATCCGCATATTTGGCGCAGATGTGCCCGATTGAATGTTTTTCTTCAGAGTTTAGGTAATTTAGTTTAAGTAAGTCGAACAATTGCTTAACTCGACTTCCTGTTTTTTCACACTTGTTAAAAGATAAACAGTGAAAATTGTTTAGAGGTACAATTTCCGGTGTGAAGTTTTTTAGGACAACTTCAGTTTCTTTTGTATTTAATATTTTTACCGAAAAAAATCCGTCGTTATTGCTTATTACCGTATTTGCGATAAAAATTCCCTCGCAGATTTCGTTTGATAAAACAACACTTTCCTCTAAAATATTAGTCGGAATTTTCACTACGGTCTCACAACGAGGTGCTAATTTGATTTCATTTGATTGTATATTGTTTTTTTTTATGGAGTATAACTGTAAGGGTAATGTTAGGGTGGTGTTTTTATCATTCAAGGTCAAACTGTTATTTTCGTAGTTCAATTGACATTTATATTTTACTAAGAAATCCTGTCCGATTATTCCATCAATATGGGACGGTAATTTATCGAAAACATAAAATTTGTGTCGGATTTTTGTTTTGTTCATTGTCTCAAGATTTAATTGAATATACCCATCTGAAATAATCTGTCCGCCTATACCGTTTATATATATAGTGTGAGGGGTTATGTGCTCACTAGTTTGTAACGCGATATTTTTTTTTATGGCGCTCAACGATGCGCCAGTATCTACTAGCCAAGTATATTTTGTTTTATTTATGAAAAATGTTACAGAGTTCATATTATCATAGGCTAAAATGTATTCGTTAGTCTCGAAAAAAATTGTTAATATTTAGTTCTTTTGATTCTTCAGTTGACTCCTCAGTTGACTCCTCGTTTGAGTCTTCACTGTTGTTATTATCTACCTGCTCTGCCATGTTTACTCGATGACTGGTTTTTCGTGTAGCTGATTTCGACCTCATATCTTTATTATCGCGGTAATTACGATTTGTATCGCGGTAGTTTCGATTACTATAATAACGCCCATTATTGTATTGCGTATTGAATCTAGGTACGCTGCTGTTCTCAAATTGCCTAGGTCGCGTATTCGTAAAATTCCTTTGCGTTGGTCTAAAATATCCTCGACGACCGTAAAATACTACTTCGGATGTTGATGTAGAGGGTGTCATCGTCGTTTGTTCATCTTTGGCTGCCTGGATGGCGTCTTTTAGACTTGTGTATCCGCGCGCTGCTATTATGGTACTTAATTTATCACTTCGTAAACCATCAGTGAATCTGGAAATTGCCTGTTTTTCATTTAATGGTTTTAATATTTTATACGCTTCAGAATTTCCGTTTGCTTGGGATATAGTGAGATTAACAAATAATTCTTCTAGTTCTCTGCCGTATTCCTCTATAGTTTTACCCCCTTGTTTAATCATTTGCATTTGTTTTTGTAAGGCTATATCGGATTTTTTTACTAAGAGATGTTTTTTCATTTCATCTAATAAACCCGTGACACTAGCATAACTTTGAGATAGTCTGAGTTTTGCACTATGTGTTAATCTAGTTTTTAGGATAAAATTAATTAAAATCTGATGATCAGTGTCTTTTATTAATGACGAATACATTTCTATTCCGTCAATCAGTTGTTCCGTTACGTGTTCTGAACCGTTCATAATGGGCAGCAGCGACGCTGCTGTCTTTATATCAAAGTCGTGTTTAGAAGACATGTTTTTATATTCTAAAATTTTTGTATATAAACTTTCAATATTTCGTATGAAGGGCTCAATTAATTCCCAAGTTTTTATTGAAATTTCCGAACGTTCTAATTTTTCTGTATAGCTTTTTATAATTAATTGATAATTTTCGTATAATAAATTAGCTTCAACATATTTTTGCTCACAATTAGGTTTTTGCCTACGGTTCGGGCCAAGTTTTCTTAAATATTCTTGAATAGCTTTAATTTTTTCATAAATATTTTGAATGTCACTCATTCGACACTATTACAAAATTAATTTAAAAGATAACAATTTACTTAAAGGTTACTTACAGTTTTTATTATTAGAGTCCATACCTTGACACCCTGTATACACAAGCACTGAATCGGAGTTGTTATGAAATTAGAACTTACACACGGTGACGCACACACAGAGCGGTAGCTTGGCGCTCAATTTTTTTTGTAAGACACTGATTCACTTTTTTCCACATGAAGTACAGGAACAGTATAATAGCCATGATAAAAACTGCTGACGTCATGACCGTAACCGACCTTTCAAGCTGCGCTGCATTATTACCACCACTTTGGGTAATTATGATGTCTTCTTTTTCGATTTTTGACGAGGGGTTACCCATAACTGTAGGTTTTTCTGACGTGACGTGACCGTGAATTCGTAGAACACTCCCGTATGTCAGTACAGGATACTGATGTAATCGTCGCGTCGCGTGTTTGGCTCTCACACTTAGCCGGATTGCACTGTTCGGGTCACGAATGTCGCGGTCGCCATGAAATGTAGGCGTTTCAGGAGAGAAATGAAAGTCAGTAGCTCTTGATCTAAACTGATTTATTACCGAAATGGGTTTGGTATTTAAAGAACAACTATGGAATGTGCTGTGACGAAAGCATGTTAATAAGGTCTAGTTTTGCTATCTATAAAGTAAAAGGTATTTAGGTTGTGACGTACGATGTTTAGAGATTGCATTACACACGCCACATCGTGGTTAGAAGACAGTCTTCTTTCTCTAAACACTTCGAAGACAAAATACTTATGTTTCAGCAAAACCAACGCATCTAAGCCACCTAATAACTTCAGCTTAACAATTCACTCTTACCCTTGTAACTCGACTAACCTAAGCGATCCAAATAAGTGCCAATGCTCTAAGCTTAGCCGCGTTAATGAGATCAAATACCTGGGCGTAATTATAGATGACAGGCTAAAATGGGTTCCACATATAAAAGCCGTTGCGAAAAGATTACGAAAACTTATTTTTGTTTTTAAGACACTTCGCTTTGTTGCGTCAATCAAGTTACTCTTGGAGACATATAAGGCTCTCGGTCAGTCCATTATTACATATTGTATTTGTTCTTGGGGTGGAGCGTGCAAAACTCACTTATTGGAAGTGGAAAGAGCACAAAGAGTAGTCCTGAAGGTCATGTTATTCTTACCATTTAGGCATCCCACTACCAAGGTATATGACATGTGCAAGGTACTCAGTGTGCGTAAACTATTTATATATCAGAGTTTAAGGAGATACCATCGCGTAACTGTACCTTCACTACCGTTGAATACTAAACGAATAGATAACTGCCCCGTACCAAACTACAAGAGTGTCTTTGCTAGACGACACTATACCTACACCTCACCTCGCATCTATAATAAACTAAATTTAAAATATAAAACCAAGAAATTAAGTAATTATCAAATTAAAACCAAAATAATTGAGTGGCTAAATAAGTTCGACTACGACACTACAGAAGATCTCTTAAAAGTAATAAAATAAATAACAAAAGGCATTATTTGGCTGCAATTCTTTAAAAAGTTAACAAGTTTAAAATCGTTTAAACAGATCGTCACATATCTCACACACAATACCTACATGGCTCGTATTTTTATTTTAATCTAAATTTATATCTATACCTAATTAAAATATTCAGTGCACTTTTCACTTAGTTAAGTATACCTATTCACTTTTATTCTTACTAACCAAATTAATATATTTTGTTTATCTAGTTATCACTATAAGCAGTTGAATATTTAACTATTGCAATTTTTGCCCTGACTGTACCACATACTGTTTAAGAAACTGTTCCATTTTATTTTACTACTACCTGCCATTCGAATTTCTTATAAATAAGTGATATGTTTATAGATTTTTGATAAGTAACTACATAACGTTAAGTAATTTTATTTTTTAATGTTTATACCTACTGTAACTCAATGTGAATTATCCACCAAATGGAAGGAACTGGTTCCTGACACACAGGTTACCCTAGTTTAGGAACCAGGGCTACATTAGATTGTACTATTTGTGTTGCAATAAAGAAATGTTTATGTTTATGTTTAACCATGGTTGTCCTGGCCACATAGGAAATACGAGAATTCCCGTAGCTTCGTCATGAATAATTTTCTGGATACAGTTCAAAATTAAGCAGAAAGGGGGGAACGCATAAAATAGCTTAGGCTGCCATGAGATTGTAAATGCATCTACGGCTACCGCATCGGGATCATGATACCACGACACATAATCGCGACATTTGGCGTTAGTGCGAGAAGCGAACAAGTCTAACTCGGGTCTGCCGAGCTGTTGTACGATATACTCGAATGCGGAATTTGATAACTCCCATTCTACATCGGAATTTATCTTTCTCGATTCTTCGTCGGCTTCGACATTTTCCTTTGTGTTAATGTAGGAGGCGTGTAACCAAATATTTCGCTTTTCGCACCACTGCCATATGTCACGTGCAAGTGCATTCAAATGTGGGAATTGAATGCCACCCATTCGATTAATGTAGCTAATTGCCGTAGTGTTATCTACTCGAAGCAAGATAGAACAGCCGAATCTGTTTTTAGCAAAGCATTTTAAAGCAAAGAAAACTGATAGTAATTCAAGGTAATTTATGTGGTAGCCTAATTCTTCATCTTTCCAGCCCCCATTCACACGTGTGTCATTAGAATATGCCCCCCAGCCTGTGCTTGAGGCATCGGTGTATATAGTTAAATCAAAGCTAGGTTGTTTGATAGGGTTATTTACTATGAGCACATTATTGTTCCACCAATAAAGATCCTGCAAAATTGTAGGCGGGATATGTACTTTCTGATCATACGACTTATACTTTTGCAGCAATAAATATTTTTCTCTTTCTAATATTTTGGTATACAACCAGCCGTTTCGCATAGCTGGGCACGCTGACACAAGAGTACCAATTAGTTTGGAGAATTCGCGTATTGTAACAGTGGGCAGGCTTAGAAATTTTTGCACGAGTTGCAGAATTTTTTGTCGTTTATCTATAGGTAAGGACAATGTCATGTCTGTGGTGTTATATATGAAGCCCAGAAACTTACAGCTTTGTTGAGGTTGCAGGGAGCTTTTGTCATAATTTATTACAAAGCCAAGGCATTCTAATAATAATATGGTTTCTCGAACATTAGCAATGCACTCATTATAATTGCGACCTAGACACAGAAAATCATCTAAATAATGGACAGATTTATATCCTTTTGATCGTAGATGGGTAACTACTTCCTTTGTTATCTTAGTGAAGCACCTAGGTGCTATGGCCAGCCCGTAGGGAATAGCGTTGAACTCATAGATATACGGTTCGGCGGAGCCGGGTGGTATGTACTCAAAACGCAAGTATTTTCGATCTTCGACAGATATAGGAACAAGTAGGTATGATTCCTTGAGATCGATATTCGCCATGTACCAGTTTGGTTGAAGCAATTTGCAAGCAGTTCTAAAATCTTCCATTTTAAAATGATTTTTAGGTATAAACTTGTTTAAAGATTTTAAATTAAGAATAAACCTTTTGCTGCCGCTAGCCTTAAGTGCTAAGAAAGTTTTAGAAATATACTGATCAGGTATTGGTTCAACGTGAGATATAGCACCTAATTCTAAAAGATTATCAATAGCCAATGACATTTCCATTTGTTCTGTAAGAGACTGATGGTTATTAGGCTTCATTGTTTGATAAGGTTGTGTGACGAATGGAATAGTAACACCTGTTTTAACCCAATTTAACACAGTATTGTTGTTGGTGATATTAAGCCAGCAATTATGATAAAAGGCAATACGACCAGAATGTACCTGCATCAGGGACAAGTTGGGACACGCGACCTGCCCTGCGGCGGCGGCGGCCTGCTGGTCGCGGGCGCCGGCGCCGGGCGGCGCGCACTGGGTGGCGGCCTCCGCTGTCCCCCGCGCCCCCCCCCGGCTCGGTGGGTATGGGTACCGAGGAGGGCCCGTCCAATTTCCCTGGAACTGGGAAGGTCTGGGTCCTGAGTGGCTGGACGTGGTGGCTTTCGGAGGTTGTGGTGTCTTCCTTATTTGCATTCCTTGTTTTTCTATAGTATTTGATGCTTTAATCTTCTCAGACAAATTATTACCAAACAAAGTTTCGTCCCGTACACTGTCTTGAATGACGTTCAGGAATGGCTTAGTAAGCCCAGATGCGAGCATTTTGATTCGGCCTTGTGTCTCCATAAAATGCAAATCGCATAGCAACCGACAGCCATCACTTAATACTCTAACGGCCTCCACTTTATTATTTGTCGTCATCAGCGTCGTCAGTGCTCTGCTGATGGCCGTGATGCCCGCGAAAAGTTGTTGCTGGGCAGACTCCACTTTTTTATCACGTGACTTGACCATCTCGTTGGCTGTCGCGGAGACTTCAATGTTAAGTTTCGGCGCCTGCAGCAGTGTACAGTTGCTTGGAACCAAGTACTGTTTTAAAATTTTGTCCTTCGCTTCTTTGGACATACCTTTTTTAAGTAAGGGCTGCCATAATTGGCATAAAGTTTGGTGTATTTCCTCGCCAAACGTAGGTCCCACGTCCGTAGCTTCCCCGAGAGCTTGTAAAATATCGAGGTCTACGTCCGTCGTTGAAGTGGTGGGTTCGGCGCCCGTGGGCTGGTCGGCGACCGCTGGGTCTGTGGCCGGTGGAGGCTCCGTGGCCGACGCTGTTGGCTCGATGATCAAGTCCACTGCGTCTTCTGAGGGCGGCTCCGCAGAGCCAGCCCTTAAATCATCTCGGAGATCTGGAGGAGGGTCCATGGTCTCGATGATAGCCTCCTGGTCTCGGTTGAGCACCAGGGTCTCGCTCCCTGAAGGAGAAGAAAGGGTAAATCAGATTTGATTTGAAAACGCCGTGTTCATAAAAAGAATCTATGGCGGGTAGTTTTGAAATTTTATTTGCCGTGTTCAATTTTGAATCTATGGCAATATAAAACCGGCATGAGCGTTTGTAACTAAACAGAACATTTTCGGCTAGGTTTCAGTAATTGGTATCACAAGCACTTCGGAACACTTAATAATATTGTATATGGGTACTTACTGTAGTCATTTTCTGGGAAATCATCCGATGATGAACTCAACCGCAAACGTCGTCGTTTCCGTCGATCTTTATCCATGTACTTTTTAATTTTATTGTTGTTCCACTGTTTCGGACAACAGGTGATCAGCCTTCTATGTCCTAACCAAACTTAGAACCACAATTTAGAAACACAAATTGATGGTCCCACCCGGGAATCGAACCCGGGACCTCTGGGTCATGAAGCGAAGCTTCTACCACTAGACCACAGAGGCAGTTCCATGCTGTCGGATGGGCATGTAAAGCAGTCGGTCCTGCGCCTAGCTCTCTCCAGTCGTGTCGGTCAATCCGTCCCATTGGGTTATGAGAGTGATGGAACAGAGAGTGCTCCTGTGTACTGCGCACACACTTGGGCACTTTAATCTACTCCTGCGTAGATGGCTGATCTCAATTGAGATTGGCCGCCGTAGTCGAAATTCGGCTAGGAGGACATTATTATTATAATTTTATTGTTGTAATAGTCAATCCTTTCTTCGTAGGTTCTTTTAGACATTTCTAACTTGTTGACTGTTGCCCGCACGGAAAAAGAATGAGGACAGCAAGCTGGGCGGTCAGGAGGTAGGGAGTAGTAGTGATGGGAAAAAAGAAGTTATCGAATTAGAATCGAGTGAATTTAAAACGAGCGATTGTTGCCCAACAGGTCAAAGTATTACACAGTTATTTATATCGATAATGAAACCACGAAATATAATTAGATGTTTCAAGATTGTGCCAAAAGAGTTTGAGGCCTTAGGCCACATAAGTCTTGGCGATGTCATGATTCGTCTAAAAAAGTTTAGACCTTACGAGTTATGCGAAACGACTTTTGGGCAATAAAAATTAGGCCAGATGAGGGGAACCCATCCTTCACATATATTTTTTTGTACAGTATGCGACAAATTTGGAATTTCCTATAGCAGTTTTCACACCTCTATAAATTGCTCAATTCATATTCGACCCACAATTATAACGGATGCAGCCGAAGAACTTCTCTTGTTGTTCACGATGGGAACAAAATAAAAGATTTGGGTTGACTTCAGTTGTAGTGCTATATTTTAAATTAGCAAATAATTAGCACTTGTACAATTAGACCCGACAATGGTTCTTGCGTCGCGGTAAGTAGGGAAGTGACGTTGGATCGGTAACCGCATACGTGTCTAATACGCAGTGCGGATGACTAAGTGTGTGCGTTTAGAAATTATGTTAGATTAGTTATTAGAATACTTTACGCTTTATACTTATTTACTTTAAATTATTTATTTATACAATTCTAGTTTTATTAATTATTAATATTTATTATTTACTTTATATAATGCAAGACGCACACATTATTAAATTTCTGAATTTAAGTTAAACTAAAAGACCGGCGTAGACATCTTCCCGGCCCTTGAAAGCTTCGGCTTTCAAGATTCATTGGCTTGAGGAGTAGGTAGGATGCAGAGACGATTTAGCGCTCTCCGCACTGTGCCGTGGGTAGTGCGCACGTCGGCGACGCGAGGCACGCCGTCGGAGCCCGGGTACAGCTTGTCGACTCTGCCGAGCCGCCAGCACAGGGGGGGAGCGGCGTCTTCCTTGATGAGGACCAGGTCATCTAGGAGCAGGTCCGTGGCTCTCGTCTTCCACTTCGTGCGCTGCTGGAGTTCGGCGACGTACTCGCTCGACCACCGCTTCCAGAAGTGTTGCCGGTACTGCTCGAGGCGCTGGAAACGATCGAGGCGATTCGGATTAGCTTCCAGTAGACACGGAGGTGGTGAGGCCGTTAGTGGCCTGCCTATCAAAAAGTGGCCCGGGGTAAGGGGAGAAAGATCATTTGGTGAGGGACTGATTGGACATAGGGGACGGCTATTTAGGATTGCTTCGATCTGAGCAAATAGAGACGCCAGTTCCTCGAAAGTTAAGTGAGTGTCTTTTAATACTCTATGCATGTGGAATTTGGCTGACTTTACACCGGCCTCCCAGAGACCGCCGAAGTGAGGAGCGTACGCAGGTGAGAAGCGAAATTCAATGCCCCGACGAGCTGCAAAGTCAGTTATAGCGTCAGCTTGTGACGTTAGTAAACTATTTATCTCTTTAGCTGCAGCAACAAAGTTTCGGCCGTTGTCACAGCATATTGTTTTTGGCTTGCCTCTACGACTTATAAACCTAGAGAGAGTGAGAATAAAGGAATCCTTCGTTAGGTCACTTACGGCTTCTAGATGGACACATTTGTAACGGAAGCATACAAAAATGCATAGGTAGCATTTGGTTATTTTGCAGCCTCGTCCCTTGCGGTCTGTTATTAGGAATGGTCCAGCAAAATCAGTGCCTACAGTGTGGAAAGGAAAATCAGGCTCCACTCTGTCAGAGGGTAAATTTCCCATGATATTGTTTAAAGTCTGACCCTTAAATCGACGACACACGAAACAATGACGAGTAACGCGTCGTGCTAGTGCTCTACCTCCGATTGGCCAACAGCGCTCTCTCATAGAGGCGAGGAGATGTTGAGGTCCAGCATGCATTAGTTGTTCGTGCTCTAATTCGAATAAAAGTTTTGTTAGATGGTGATCTGACTTTAAAAGAATGGGGTGTTTTTTATCGTAGGGATAATTAGATGGGCCTATACGACCCCCAACTCGCATAACACCTTCGCTGTCAATAAATGGGTTAAGGGATGCGACATTAGCTTGAGGGACAGGCTTACCTTTCTTTAATAGAGATAACTCATTTGGGAAGGACTCTAGCTGAGCCATTTTTATTAAAGTCTTTAGGGAATTTTCTAATTCGTTAGATTGTAGGGGACCTTTTCTTTGAGATTTGGGATCTCTTACAAAATCTATAAATCTTAAAACTTGAGCGAATATTCTCTGAAGACGGACGAGTTTTGAATAGTTTGTAAAGGTTATAATTTTGTCATCGCTCGAAGACGATGAAGCCTCCGCCACGAAAGCGGGATTAGCTTTCAACTCTGGCAAATCGATTACTTCCGAAAACTCAGAGGATGGCCATGAAGACTCCGACTCCTTCAGGAACGCAGGTCCATGCCACCAAATAGTTGAGCCACCTACATGTTGGGGATCTACTCCACGGGAAACAAGATCTGCAGGATTTTCTGAAGTAGGTACATGGCGCCAGGATGAAGCATCGGTGAGCTCTCGGATTGCACAAACTCTGTTGGCAACAAATGTTTTAGCCTTTTTGTTAGATTTCAACCAACCTAGTACGACACTTGAATCTGTCCAATAGACGTGACGATCGATATTGCGATGAAGAGCCTGTGACACTGCTGAGCTTAATTCAGCTCCAAGCAAGGCAGCGCTAAGTTCAAGGCGAGGAATAGTCATCAGCTGGATTGGAGCGACACGAGATTTAGCTGTCAACAGACTGACGTTGACATCACCGTTGGAATTAGTGGACCTCAGATAAATGCACGTTCCATAGGCGCGTTGCGATGCATCGCAGAAACAGTGCATTTCAATAGACACAGCATTATCTATTAAAACTCGCCGAGGTCTGTGAAGGTTAGACAGTGAGTCTAAGTTTTTGGTGAAATTTGACCAGGAATTATGGATTTCTGTAGGGACCGGCTCATCCCAGTCAACTTTGAGAGTCCATAGAACCTGTAAAATAATTTTAGGTTTGATTGTACACAGGGACAAAAGACCAAGTGGGTCAAAAATTTTAAATGTAGAGGACAAAATCGACCTTTTGGTTAAAATTTTGCTAGGCGTGTACTCAATTTGGAAATGTAGCATATCAGATGGAGGAATCCATCCAATACCTAAAGTACTGGTAGAGTTGCTGATTAGGAGATTATCTTTCTCTAGCTCCTCGTTACCGGAGAAAAGATTAATTAAGTTAGACCGGTACTTTCGCAAGTTGAAACAACCCTTAGCAAGTTCGCTGGATACTGAGCGCTGAATGTAACGAAGCTGCTCCTCTGAATCTGCACCTGTTAATAAATCGTCGCAGTACAAGTCTCTCTGAATGATGGACTTGATAGAGGGGTCACTGCATTCTTCGCCTACCTGCCATATGCATCTGGTTGTAAGGAAACTAGCACTTGCAAACCCATAGGTGACTGTACCGAGTTGTAGAGTCTTCAGAGGCTCGTCTTCGTTGTCTCTCCATAAAATTTGCTGCAATGGACGATCTGACTCTCTTAGAGACACCTGCCGAAACATTTTCTCGATGTCCCCTGATAAAACATACTTGTGGAGTCGAAATCGAAGAAGAATGTTGTAGAGAGAGTCCTGTATAGTAGGACCGACCATTTGCAGATCGTTGATGGAAAATCCGGAAGTAGACCGAGCGCTAGCGTCGAAGACCACACGAAGTTTCGTTGACTCGCTATTCTCCCTAAAAACAGTGTGGTGGGGAAGAAAATACGAGAGATTAGGCTGCTCTACTGGGCACTCGGAGAGATGACCCAGCTCTTTGTACTCGTGGATGAAGTCGGTGTAGGCTTTTTTCAACTCTGGTTGTCTCCTGAAACGAGCTTCTAAATTCAGAAACCTTTTTTTAGCCAGACTGTACGAGTTACCTAGGCAATCTGGATCGTCTCGAAGAGGAAGAGCAACACAAAAACGACCATCTGTAGAACGAGTAGTGTTAGTGAGAAAATGTTGCTCGCATTGTTTTTCTTCAGCAGTTAATGGCTCTACCTGAGGAAAACTCTCAATTTTCCAAAATCTACTTAACTCGTCATTTAGGCTGTCAAGATTTTCATTGCTTGACACAAAATTGCACAATATGTTTTTATTTGATTTTTTATTATTATTTTTAGACATAGTTTTAGTTATTATAGGACCTGCGATGAGCCAGCCAAACTTGGAACTTCTTAAAATTGGGTTTTTCTCGCCTAACGAGTGCTGTTGAGATCCGATTATATCCCAAAATAGGTCAGCACCTATAAGCATTTCGATAGGGGATGGCTCATTAAAGCTGGGGTCGGCTAATGAGAAGTCAGATAAATTTAGATGCCTAATATCGAATGCAATTTTAGGTAAATTATCTGAAATCTTAGGCATTATTAGGCACGTCATTTTGACGTCATAGGATGAGTCATTGGACTGTAGTTGGAGTGCACAACGCTCCGTTTTTAAATTAATTGGGGTGTTTCCAATACCTACAATGTTGGTGTTAGACGGCTGAGGGGTCAAACTTAGTTTATTTTTTACAGCTTCGGTAATGAAAGAACTCTGGCTACCGCTGTCCAGTAAAGCTCGAACCTTGATTGATTGGTTTGTCGCAGGATTTATTAATTTAACCAGGGCAGTGCACAACAGTACTTCTGTGGAAGACTGGGCCGACATTGTTAGGGAGCCTGACTGATTTGAGTCGGAGACTTCATTTGATTGGTGAAGTAACGAATTATGTTTTTGTTTACACAAACGACACGAGCCTGGTAACTTGCAATAACGTGAATTGTGACCTCCTCTCAAACAATTAGTGCATAATTTTAGTGCAGTGACTAAACTCATTCTCTCCTCCGGTTTCTTAGACTTAAATGTGGGGCATTCATACAGACGATGATTAGCTTTGCATTCGACACATTCAAAATGAAATTTAGACGGGGAAGATGAAACTTCTTTAGAAGTCACTACCATGGCTTTGGTTTGAGACCTACTTTGGGCGTTGAAATTATTATTATTATTAGGTTTAGACCTATCTTGCTGCCTACTACGCTGCACGGTTTCGAGAACATCAGCACGGTTCTTTAAAAAGTTGAAAAATTGGTCTAGTGTGGGAATATCTGGCAGAGTGTTTCTGTTTTCCTCCCACTTAAAAAATGTACTGGGATCTAATTTAGCTGAGACCATGAATATAATAAGCATATCCCACTTGTCTGTAGGTAGGCCGAGAGTGCTGAGAGCCCGTAAGTTTTTCGACACATGATCAATTATAAACCTTAATGACTTATCGGTCTCTCGCACTGACTCGAAGTTTAGAAGCGACTTTAGGTGGTTGTTAATTAGTTGCCGCTTGTTGTCAAATCGTTCGCACAGGAGTTGCCAAGCCTTGACGTAATTTAGGTCATTTACCTCTAAATTGCAGATAACTCGAGAGGCATCGCCTTCTAAGTAGGAGTTAAGATAATGAAATTTATGTATGTTTTTGATTTTTTCATTATCATGAATTAATGAGGTAAAGGTCTCCTTGAACTCCATCCATTTATAGTATGTCCCGTCAAAATTTGGGATTTTAATTATAGGTAATTTGAAACCTAGTGCCTCATCCGGTTGGTGATGACACTGGGAATTGGCGGAACATGATGGGTTGCTTACGTTGTCCTCCTGCTTAGAAGGCAACTTGGTCTGAACAATATTTTGCGCAACAGCGATGGCCTGATAAAAATCTTGCTCAATTAAATCTCTGGTAGCTAACTCAGAGGAGAGATTTAACTCATTTAAAATCTCGATTTCACCCTGCAACTCGTCGAACTCATTGAATAACGCCTCAAATTTCGTTATTTTCATCGAAAGCTTACTTAGGTCGATGGAGGAAATGAATTCGGTAGTTAGCAAATCGACACTGTTCTTAAATTTAGTAACGCGTCCTCGAATAGAACTACGTTTGATTAGCAATTCCTTTAATTTGTCCTCCATGATTGCAAGCGTGCGATGAACTTAACGGTATAGATCAGCTGATGTTAGTTAGAAATAATAACAAAAGTTGAACGATACGCTCCTCACTTCGTTGTCGCTGGGCAGAGCGCTGGCCGATAGCAGAACCGGTTCGTCTGGCGGCGCACGGCGCGCGCAGGCAGCGGCCGCTCGACACCAGCAGTCGGTGACTATGCGCTCGCGCAGTGAACACGGAGTCTCCGCGCTTGGAATGCACCACACAGTCCGCTGGAATTGAGACGTTCGTTGTGTTTAGCAGCTGATTATAAAAGTTACGTTTTAGTTGGAAGCTAGGGAACACAGATAATTGCAGGCGAGATGTAAGCAAGTGAAGTTATTAGAAACGCTAGGAATAAGTGTATTTAATTAGGCAGTGTTTAATGTTTAGGTTCAATTGTTTGCAAAAGCGTAGATGTCCGCAGCAATAATAATTACGATAGGTGGATACAGTTTATTTGTGCAATGACTTGAAATTGGAATGCAAAATTGGGATGAGTTGTAGTTACGTAATAATTCGTAAGTATTTATTGGCTATTTATAATAGTTTCTTTGTGAATAGTTTAGTTTACTAGTTAAATTAGGCCTTTGTGAAAGATAAGTGCTTTGTTTAGGCGATGACTTGCAAATAGACTCGATGACGTAGAATGAGATGACGTAACAAGCCTTAGGAATGTATAAGCTAATAAACTTGCGTTTAAATGCGTAGCTTAAGCGGATAGAAGGCACGTTTAGCTAGATATATCGCAAAGCGACTAGGATACCTAGGTCTAGATCACTCAGTATTTCGAGAACAAGCTTCAATAAATGCACGAATCAAATAGGAAAGGTAGGAAATAATAGGAACGGGCTCACAGTTAGAAGGGCAGGCAGGCGGCGGCTGCGGCGGTGCGTCGGCATCGCGGCGGGCGGCGCGGGGCACGTCGGGCGCGGCTCTGGGGCTGGCTGCTGCTCACGTAGGCGGAGTCCCGGGTTCGTTCCCGGAGTGGGCGCGGGTCGCGGCTGCACGGCACGGGGTAGGCTCGGCGCTGGCTGAAGTGGGATGACCCGTAGTCTTCTTAGACCAGCTCCAAGGTGTGACACGTGGCGATGACCTCTGCTTGACTTGGGCGGGAACGTGGACCTGTGCTCAGTAATCAGACCCGAATAGACAGCAGGTCCTGTCACGGTCGCCACTTTTTGTTCACGATGGGAACAAAATAAAAGATTTGGGTTGACTTCAGTTGTAGTGCTATATTTTAAATTAGCAAATAATTAGCACTTGTACAATTAGACCCGACAATGGTTCTTGCGTCGCGGTAAGTAGGGAAGTGACGTTGGATCGGTAACCGCATACGTGTCTAATACGCAGTGCGGATGACTAAGTGTGTGCGTTTAGAAATTATGTTAGATTAGTTATTAGAATACTTTACGCTTTATACTTATTTACTTTAAATTATTTATTTATACAATTCTAGTTTTATTAATTATTAATATTTATTATTTACTTTATATAATGCAAGACGCACACATTATTAAATTTCTGAATTTAAGTTAAACTAAAAGACCGGCGTAGACACTTGTGAATCTTGATTCAAGCGACGCGACGCTTTAAATTTTCAGTAATTGAAGATTTTTCCAGAGCCTTTCGATTGCATTCATTGTGTGGATCCAGCCGTCTTGTGTGGAGTATTTGATTTCGAACCTATATCTTTCATAGATGAGACGAATTTTCTCATCTGTGCAAATAACTCTGCATGAGGGCTTCTAGCAGTCATGTTCGTTGAATATTTTTTTCCTCCACGTAAGTCTGGAGTATCTGCATTAACAACATCATACAGCTTATCATTTTTTTTAAAAGAAAGGATGCAGTTGTGAGTTCTTCTGCTGGAAGTTCATCTGTGAAGAAAGACAACATCATGAATTTGAAAAAGTAACTTAAAAATTAATAAACGGTAGAAATTATATTGGGTACAGAGGTAGTAGATGCAAGTCGCTGAGACGTCTTTGACGTTTTGTTAAGAGAATCGGCGGTCAAAATGGTTCAAAAGTATAAAGTTTGGGGGAAATAACAATGTATACCATAGCTCTTATGGTGGTTAAAAATATATTTTCAGTTTTATAACACATAAGTACTTGCATAGATATACATCTCTTTCATTGCCCGTGAGTGTATACCTAAAGACATTAATCATTGAAAAGTGTAAATAACTAGCTATGTTTTTAATTTATAATCTATCGCATGTTATTTCTATTAAGTTTGGGAAAATAAAGGCTATAATAATAACTTACATAACATTCAAAGCATATTAGCAATTAGTAAACAATGCTTGAATTCATACCTCTGAAATGATGCTGCCTGTGGGCGGGCGTCGGTCGTGAGAGGAGCTACCAGTAGCCGAGTTAACCATTGCCGGAGTGTCCAGCTATAGAAAATATATAAATAATAAATAGTTATATATAAAATGCATTTATTCAAGTTTTTATTTCAATACATACAAACACACAGCCACCAAATCCTTCCCCCATTATTTTCAGCACTTTCAGCTCCCATCCCATTGCGATTTTCCTGCCACCTGCCACAGGCGATGGCTACGCACTCTCCCATCTACGCTCCTCATTCGACCTCCAGCGAGGTCTTGCTGCTCAAATATGAACTCCGAGAGCTCTTGCATCTGCTCCGTGCTGCAGTTTCCAGTTCCAGCCATGGTAGAAATTAACTTTCTTTAATTAACTTTGATAGTCAGACCAACAGCGCATTTTAATTTTACGAAAAAATGATAATATGCAATGTTTTAATATAACCGGTAATTTACCGATAAGCTACTTGAAAGACCAACCAATACTTTTTCTGAATTCTCTTCTCTCTTCTCTCACTGAATTCATTCATTACACTACTTCGTTCATTCACGTAGTACCTCTATTATTTGTCAATGATTTTCGAAGGAGCGTAGCGCGGGCGAAGTTGGTAGAGAGTGCGATATGCCTTCATCAACGTACGGTTTTTGATGTTCGCATTTAACGACGGAACGTGTTAGAGAGTAGCCTTCCAGGGCTTCCAGAAGCTGTGACAGTGGCGGTAGATGTTAAAAAACTTGTCAAATTGTTAGACAATACGCTTGAATCGATATATCCTTCACATTTTTTTGGCCAGTATGCCGCAAATTTCTAATTACAGCAGTTTTGAAACCTGCTATAAACTGCTCAATTGTGGGATTCATATTCGACCCACAATTATACCGGATGCAGCCGAAGAACTTCTCTAGTTGATCTTAATTCAACAGACGCGTTGATAGGCTTTTAATTGTCAGTAATTGAAGATTTTTCCAGAGCCTTTCGATTGCATTCATTATGTGGATTCAGCCGTCTTGTTGTGGAGGATTTGATTTCGAACCTACATATTTCATAGATGAGATGAATTTTCTCATCTGTGCAAATAACTCTGCATGAGGGCTTCTAGCAGTCATGTTCGTTGCATATTTTTTTCCTCCACGCCGCAGCGCGGCTGCAGCGCTGCAGTCACGCGTTTTTTATTTATATGGATTAAGACAGCAGAAGGCCGAAGCGCCTCTGCGCGACAATTTGCGGCTAATTTGAAGGCGCCCTTAGTTGGTGTGCTTCAAACTGATTGCTGCCCTTTTTTAGGAACTGTGGCATGTTTACTGTAATATCCATATGAGAAACTAGATCCTGAATTTGAAAAACCACGATCACCAAGCATAATGTCCCCTTTTTAACGATCACCAAGTATAATGTCCCCTTTTTTAAGTAGACTCATCTTTTATAGAGAATGGACATTTCACTTCCAATACTTTTAGTTCCCC
This sequence comes from Plutella xylostella, assembly GCF_932276165.1. Lineage (NCBI taxonomy): Eukaryota > Metazoa > Arthropoda > Insecta > Lepidoptera > Plutellidae > Plutella > Plutella xylostella. The sequence continues at coordinate 4,073,483 of NC_064000.1, read as the reverse complement.
AATTAATTCATTAGTCGAAGCTCCAATGTATGGATATTCATTAGAAATACTAAAGCCACAACATTGTACTTTACTGTATGACATAGACTCATAGGCTTCTCTTTTGAACTTCCCCATTCCTTAGACTGACTTTTAAATTGATTGGGAAACAAAATGTCTTCAGCATACTTCACTTGATCTCTCCTATCAGTAAACTTGCATATATTGAATACATGAGATCCAGTAACCCGTAGGCTTCGTTCACTATGCCACTTTATTTTGTGACAGTTGCCTTGTTTGCTCCTCTATCAAACTTGCATCTTTAGGCCGTGTCCGCACCGCGAATATTTTGCCGCGCTAATTTTTTTTCGCAATTCTGTAACACATTGAATACTATAGAAGTATCCGCAAATGCGGCGATGGCGCCGCGCCGCGCGCCTTGCTGCAGTCCAGCACGCATGCGCCATAGAGATGTACCTAGTACAATGTTCCTTGTTTCTGACCTATGCTTGAATGAAAAAAATATCGATGCTGGATCGATTCCTGGGTAGATATTTTTATTATGATCATATTCATTTTTGGTAGATACATTAACCATCGGATACTAGGAATACTTAGAAATAAGTAAGAATATGGCATTAAAAAAATATTTGTTTAACAGTATTGGATTGAACTAAAAACCCCGTTAAAGGGAAGGCTGCCGACCACCGACGCATGGCCAATGGTACAGGGGGAGGCCCAAATAAATAACAACTCCTTAATATTTATGAAGAGAGGGCCCTTGGCATAATCGGGAGGGTAGCAGTTGAAGGAATGGAAGGACTGAAGGAGTGCGACTGCCTCACCCTACTATGGACTCCATGGGTGTCTCACCTTCCGCACCCACTGCACTGCCACATCCAAGTTATATGGAAGAAGTTGCCGCCATTCCTTCTACTTCTGCTGCAGAAGCTATGGTTGATACCACTGCTTCCACTGCTACCGCAGAATCGATTTCTGAAGCTACATGGAATGTGAGTTTACTTTCAGTAAAAATAGCTATAGGTAACATTGCACATTATATTTAGCCATACTACACAACATAAATATTACAAAAAAAGTAATGTATTAACTGATAAACAGGATATTATACCTATATTATATTTTTTAAATTTCAGAAATACCTATCAGCATTAGCCAATATTTGAAAATGCAATTATTGATCATGAATACCATCGTACTGAACCAATACCGGGAATAATGTAATTGTGCTTCTTGCGGCGGTGGAAGAAACTGCTTATGCTGCACCGGTGGAAGAAACTGCTTTCACAGGCAAAGTGATGCGTGGCAATGTGAAAACTATCTAAGACAAACCTGCAATCATAACTTAATGGTTAAAGTAGAAATTTTATTTTAATAATGATTATAGTAAGACTGGTTGAAGCAAAATGTGATAGGTAGATATGTGATTTAAAATAAAAAATAAAAGCCTTTAATATAAAATTTGTTTTTTATTACTAAATTATATACAGCAAAAATCGGCCTATCAGAGTCAAGTTATTTTAGTTTCTTGAAATACACAGCCTCTCGACAAGGTTGGCATTCATGCGCCCTGCATCTGCATCAGCAGCACCATTAGCCACGTTACCAATATGCTGCTCCCGAATGACACCAGCAGCAGGCAAGTCCGATGGTAAATTTAGCATGAAAACACATTAATTATTGGTTAAAAGATATATTTAGGGGTCCGAGCCTTCGCTTGACCCACCTTGAGAATACATTCGTCCTTTTTCCTTTGTAACAGTCCCAGATTAACCCTATTCAGCCCTAATTTCATCATGGCAACACCGATGTGACGTCATCCAGAAGTTGACGCCATAGCGCGCCGGCTAGTTACTTGTCAGTACCTTCATGCCGGCAAGGCATTGAAACTTTGGTGGGTCAAGCTTCGGCTAGAACGAAATATCCGTTTTTATTCCTTCGGGGGAAAAACGGTTATATTTAGAGGTACGAGCCTTCGCTTGACCCACCTTGATGTTTGTATTCTGCCGGCATTTAAGCTTGGCGTGCTGTGAATGGTATGTTGATAGTACAATAATTTTTAAATGATAACACGCACGTAGTAAATGCAAATTAATTATTGTTTGCAAATAATTAACAAATGATAATCAGTTTAATGATATTATAACTATAACTAATATAACTTTAGACCGTGTCAAAGTGGTTTGAGGGTCTGTCCGTGTTAATCAATTGTGATCGGCTGATTTACCTGTAATAATGTCTGAAGAAAGTGTTTTTAGATCTCCAATTTCCCTTAATAAGTACATCTTCAATGTCTAGTCCACAGATGGTGAAGTTGTCGCTTGCAACAGCTGAACGGATGGAGCCAGGCGAAGCCTCAATGCCGATTTCTTTGAAATAGTTTTTAATCCAGCCAGCAATGACGCATCTGCTGGCTTCCTGTACTCTACCTCTGTTTGTGATAAATAGACTGGTCAGGGAATGTCTAGTGGATCGCCGTGATGCAGACACTTCTGATAGTTTTTTGATCCAGTATATGCAATTGAGATTTTTGATGTGATTAGCCTTAAGAGCCCATCCTGACTGGCTATATTTTGAGCAGTCTGTTTTTGAGCCGAACTTTGGTTGAAGAATGATCGAGTTTTCACTAAATATGCAGTAGTCAGGTGATGTGTCCAGTAGGGTCAGGTCGTGTATACGCCTACCTGAATGCAGTAACAACAGGAGCGCTGTATGTCTGGATACTTCGTATAGGCTGTCTTCTACTACTGTACTATGATTCAGCCAGTTAAGAAGTCTGTCCATGTTCCAGATGGGTTTCTTTACCTTAGGCTTCGAGACTGATATGGCCTTTAGTATATTTTTCACTAGCGGATGGCCAGAAATCAATTTTGATTTTACCGGGTTAGCAAACGTGCACACCACTGATTTGTGGACCAATATGGTTGAAGCGGCTAGATGTTCTTTATTAAGAAGAAAGCATAAAATATTATGGTATGTATAAAAAAAATATTATGTCCAACGAAAAATATAAAAAATCTAATAATAATTTCTATGTACAAATAATTTCTTACCCTATAACTTTAGTACAAATTCGTTTTTAACAAATAAATAAATGTTTATATTATTCTAACATTATTAAATAACCAAGTATGCGCCTATCTACTACTACTGCCATACAGACCTCTCTGCAGCAGGTTAAAGTTAAATAAAATATTTAAATAAAAAAAAAAAAACAAGTGTACAATGTTGGGCATAGGCCTAGCCTACATAAGAAGCCAGACGGTTTTTTTTTTGGTTTGAATATTATGATTTAGAAATATTATCTCATTCAGTTTATCTGAGGATAATCTATTTCGCCGTTCTGTCAGCACATAGCTTGCTTTTGAAAAAAGCCTCTCCGATGGCACTGATTTTGCAGGAATACACCATAACCCTTTTCGTGAAGGCTATTCATGCAATCGCGGAATCCGCGATCTAAAATGAAAATATCATTATCTTGAAAATAATTATTGAACTCGTCGTCATTTAATTCACACATAATTGTGGCATCGTTTGTAGTGGCAGGATATGGTCCGTAAGTTACATTGCAGCAACAAATAATAAACGGTTTTACCAAATCCCGGAATACCGGGATTCAAAAAGAAAGTTATGCATAAATATATGCAGGGAGTAACTTTCTTTTTGAAATAGATCATTTGACCTGTGACAGTGCTACCTGCCTAGACCTAAGGATTTTAGTGTAGGTGAAATAAGTAGTCGAGGCAGAGTCCAGTTAAAAAAATATGTTTATTAATTAATAAAGAACCGGGCCAAATAAGTTTGATTCCGTTAGATCTAACACCTGACCGCACTTCCCTCGAAATAACGTCGGGTATCTCCAGCCGTGTGTACGTGGGATTTGTGCTGGGATGACCTTCTTCACGGGGGCGATTAGCAGGTAGGTATTCTTCTTAGTCAGCCGACCGACGGTTAGGGATTTAGCCCGAACGTAGTTCCCTGCAAATCCATGCACGTATAAGTTACACGGCAAATTTATAATTTTATTGGATCACCACGACAATGTACCTAGGAAAGCGGTAGAAAATAAGTAGGTGGTGTCGTGGTGATCAAACCAGATACGGAGTTTACAATGGGATTCATGAATGATGAAACGAAGGTACCTATTAAAAATAAATTAAACAACTAACGGTCAAATTCTTAATAATGAAAAAAATACTAAATTACCCGACCATGCAATGGATTGATTATTATTGAATGATGATGATGAATTGATGAAATATGCAGTTTAATGATTTAAAATGTTATAATGAATTATAATAAAACTAACTTAAAAGCCACCTAAAAATACTGTTCACCACTTACCCAAATTTAGGGGTTGCTGCTGCACGGAATAACTAGGTATTGCTATGTACCTAATTATCACTGATTAGTTTATGGTAGCACTCAGGCAAATAAAAATAAATATACTATCCACTATCACGGGAATTTATAAAAAAATCAGAGCTCGACCAGTTGTTGCGTCGGTGGCGGTTGGAATGTCGTCGCGGAGTCGTGGAGTCTCCTACTAATATTTGACAATGCGAGGGTAGTTGGGCGCGAGCGATGCGCGGTTTATCTTTTTATTCGGTACCGTTAGCAGCGTTTCGTTACATGTGTTAAATTATTTTTTAGGTTCTATTTTTTTTAAAGAATGATATTAATTGATTGTTTTACATGTTGTAATATTGAATTGTAATTATGTTTGTAGACACTATTATAAATGAATAGTATAGGGAATAGTAATTTACTTGTAAATAATTATTATATTTTTATTAAATTCATTTCATAAATACCTACTATTATAAGGGAATCTTGACCAATTATCACATCGTAAGGCAAACAACTTCTATTCACAACATGAAACAATACGTTATTATAATGTTCTTTATCTATCTTCACACTTAAAGTGACTTTCCCTAGGGGTTTCACTTCCAATTGTCCGAGTCCCACCAAAGCACTCACATGTCCCTCGTCAAACTTAGGAGAACCTATCAGTTTGTAGTATTCGTCGGTTAACAAGTTAACTTCACTGCCCGTATCTATTAAAGCAGTCATTTTGCAGTCTGAAATTTCAATAGTCTTCATCGGCTTTCGTCTTTCCGTCTGTTTACATTTGCATTCGCATCTGTCATCTTGACGTTGACGTCCATACAGTTTGAACTGTCACTGGCTGTCATACCGTTTGCGCCTGAATCCGTTGTGTCGCTCGTAGCGCTAGTGTAGTTCTCACGTCGTTGGTCGCTCCGACTCGCTGCTGAATTTTCGTTGTTTGACTCCGTAGGCATGGTGAACATTGAACGCCTCGGCCCACGCTGAGGTTGCTGCAGACCAGGTCGTCCTCGTCCAAACGCGTCGTTGCTCCGCCAGTTGCCGCTTCCGCCTGGCTGTTGACACTGCGTAGCAATATGTCCAAAGTCGTTGCAGCGGAAACATTTAATACCTCTCTGTCTGTACGGGCAATCTGCTGACATGTGTTGACTCTCCACAGTTGTAGCACAGTCGCACGGCCGTCGTCCTGTTGCCTGGCGCGAGTGCAGCTGCTGCGGGGCCTGCGGGTGTAGTTGCAGTAGGTAGACGATTGAAGACCGGTGCCCGTCTTCCGCTCGACTTCTGCCTGATGGTCTCGTACACTTTCAACTTATCTTTCAGATCCCCATAGGTCGTCACGCCGTACAGCATCACCTTATGTAACTCGTCGTCTAGTATTCCGTCCACGATGTATTTTATAGCGACGTAGTCGGGCATCTTGCCTCGCTTGCCGAGCTCTTTCATTAACAGCATGTAGTCTAGGCACGTCTCATTTGCTTTCTTCGTCCGGCTGCTCATTAACTCATGAATCGTCTTGGAATCTACGGTGTCTGGGAACTCCTTGGTGACCGCCGTCTTCAGAGCCTCCCACGTCTTGAAGGGTTTCTCTGAACGCAGCCAGAGTGCCGCCGTACCGGTCAGTGACCTGCGCCCCACGATCAGCCGCTGCAGCTCCGTCCACCCGAAGATCTCGGCGTTGTCATCGACCTCCTGCGCCCACCGTGCTGCGGAATCGGTCTGGTCGCACCCACTGAACTTAGCTACCAGCTCCTCCGTGTACGTGAGCGGTCCTGATGTTCCGACTGCCTCCCCGTCATCTCCCGTCGTCGTCCGTGGCATTCATTTCATTTCATTTATTTAATACCATAAACAACATGTCGTATAAGATGTTAACATTGGTTTATGCATTTAAAGTACAATGTTATTTTACCCTTAGGGTGTAGTACAAATTTTTAAATATAATATCTAGGTACTATACACAATCAATAACTTAATACGAATTAGAATTTTAAAACTTCTTGTCGTCGTCGTTACGTCTTAAAATGGTATATGTTCAGACCTGAAGGCGTTGCGATGCGAAGAAAAATTTTCTTGTAAAATTTGCAACTGTCAGTCTTGTTCTCTTTATAAAAATCCGTCTTCATCCGCCGTAATCTCCGAGATTTTTTTAATTTTATTTATCCCGGACGAGCCCCCAATTTGTAGGAATTAAATCAGATGTTGTATTTATCACTTTTATTATATAAGGGTCAAAATAAAATAAAGAAATATGAAATCGTCTTTACGTCTTTATACGTCTTTCACACTCTGCTTTCACTCTATGCTCCTCTGTTATTCGTCGTCATGGATACTTCACCTTGCGTTCTGTTCCACTCCCACATATATTTGTAAATAATTGATTAATCAATGAAATCAATCAAATTAATCAATTTAAATTCATAATTTTAGTTAAACTTAAATAAAAAAAAATGACAATATTAAATAATTGTGTTCTAAAATTGTAAATATTTATTTAATTTATGTACGGTGGCCTGCGCCTAAAAGTATACAGGCGGAGTTTTTAAAGTAGCGATCTCAAGCTCACAGGCTGCTCAAGCACATCCACATAAACACCACTGCTACACACATCACACACAACACGTCCCCGGATTTATAACAGATGTAGCTGATCCCTTCATCATCAGGGATCGCTACTTTAAAAACTCCGCCTGTATACTTTTAGGCGCAGGCCACCGTACCACCACAAGTGCAACGTTACAGCTGTTTTGGGTGTATAGATATGTTGCATCTGCAATGACAATGGTGAGTTTTTGTGAAGCAGGTGCATCAGGCTCACCATAAATTCCATCAGCAATAATGGTTTTTTTTCTGCCACTTCTTCCTGGTTATTTGTACATACTCCCTTAATAAATGTCCGCGAGCAATGTGCATTAATGTTTCCAAAGTCCTCCTAGGGACTTGGAATAGACATGATAATCGTTCTCCGGAGTCCCCTGTCCTCAATTTGCACAACAGCACAGTTAGTGCGAAACTACCACGACCAATTTCTGAATCTCTTTCAGAAATGAAAAATTGAGAATTATTTCAGTTATAATCGCAATGCTAACACACAATCACAAAACTTTTTTTAAAAATCCTTTATTGTGCCGACACACTAGCGGACGCGGCTTACGGACGCAGCTGTCAGCCGCGACTTAAAATGTATCTAGGTAAGGAATGTACACTCAAGGACTTTGCATTATTTGTATATATAGCAGGACTGAGTACTGAAAAAATGTTAATTACAAAAACACATCGTAAGCTGTTGTAATAAGATTCAATTCGGCTATCAAGGTTTTAAGATGAAAAACGAGCCGAGCGAGATAGCTAGAATAGAGGCCGTTTATCCCTTTCCAACGCCTGCCATCCTTAAAAAACGTGATAGTTGGTAGAAAATATTTGATTTTATTTGAATTGAAAATGTGAGATTTTTATTTGAAATAAAAAACAATGATTTAATTATCATACGAACTCTAAGCTTAACTTATATGTCGTAGGATAATTTGATACTTCGAATCTTCGCGAAAATCCTAGGGGTTTCGGATAATTAGACATAGGCGAAAAATTATCAAATCTTACTGGACAAAGTCAGGATTTTTGCGAAAATACTCGTTGTTCTAGTAAGATTTGATGTGCTCAACACTGATTGGCTACAATTTTGCTGGCTGACTTCTAATTGGTTCCTAGTTTGCCGATGATTAACTTCAAGTATTGTATCATAGAGTTATGAAGGTTTAGAACAGGTGAGAAAGGAAAATCACTTAATTGATTTTTATAAACTTTTTATTGAAAATTTTAGTATGTATGTTGTTTTCTACAGACAATAGGAGATCTCAGTCGTAGTAAAAAAAAAATGATCCAATTTTAGGATGTAATCCATAAATTGGATGAAACTGGTTAGGTAAACAATTAGTTTAATAGTGCAACAATGGAATTGATCAGTCTTGTGAATTAAAGTCTTGAGATAAAATCACTCATTCATCAGCCTTCTGTTATGTATTTCTAACATGACATAATGCTTAATATATATATTTATTTTTATTTTGTTAATAGTAAGCAAAAATTCAAAAATAACTAGAAAAAAAAATTAAAGCGAATAATCACAGAACAAAAGATAATTAAATACGTCACTAATGTGAAACTTACGCTGAGTTGCATGGACCTGTAACATTGGAGTTGCAATGCAAGCACAGCTGCGTTTAGTAAATAGTAATATGAAATTATTAGTAAGACTTTACTTGTTACAACAATTCAAAGATTTATGACATTTGGAATTACAAAGCAAACCGTGCTTTTTACAAGCACACTTATTTGAGGAACATTGTTTGCTTGATTTCTTGCAATGACATTGCTTATACCCTTGTCCGCCGAATGGTGATAGTTGTGAGGAAATACCACGAATAGGTAATACTACCTCGGGAACGGGGCCGGTAAATTAAGCTCCTGGAGATATTTGAAGTGCGTTTCTTGGTAGCCAATCTTTAATTATAACAACGGAGGTACCAACTTGAAACAAACCATTCTTCTTATCAATTACTCGTCCTGTAATGTTATCTAAGGGTGCACGATCGTACTTCGGAACATGAACCAAAATTGTAGCACCTACATCTATTTCTTTAATTTTTTTGTTGGATGTAGTACACATAGTCGCAGCTGCTCTTTTTAAATTTTCATGCGAACTTGTTCTTTCTTTCTTAATAGAATCTTCTTGCCAGCATAAGTTACATTTAACATTAGAAGAACTACTACCTTCTCTAACTTCAGACACTCCACATGCGCCGTGAATCACTTGTTGGCATTTTGAACATTTGAGTGAATCGGATGTGGTAATTTGGCAAATCAACATTTAACTTCAGTAGAAACAATATTATTGGAATGTTTTGTTGTACATTTGTGACATTTATAGCGATATTGTTATCAAGACAGATCGTTTTTGTTGTACTTGCTGGGACAATTATTACATCTTCTAAAATTGTAATGTTATTTGCAGAATCGGCGGCTACTACAAATTTGTTCGCTTTATTACTCAGATCGATAATCATTTCTTCTTTTTTATATTGTGTCATAGATGAAAGAGGGGTAGATTGTGTTGAAGTTTGTGTTCGGATAGTCATTTTTTGATCAGTGGAAACATACTGATTTGTGGTTTCGTTAGAAAGCTGCTCATAGGAAAGGATTGCATTTTCAACTTTGGATTCATTTCTACCACCTGCATTTTGCTCGTCTTGAATATCTTCAGTGCGAGGAGGATTTTCATTAATTAAAACCTGTTGTAAGTCTTCTTCATTTTCTAATTTTGACAATGTATCTCTAGGCAAATAAGTTGAAGACAGGCCAATTACAGGATAGTGACCAAACAAGGCTTTGTATGGTGAACGTCCTATTGTGCGATGATGCGAAGAATTTTTCTGGAACTGAATGAAATAGCATCCCAGTGACCATTCAGTTGAGTTATTGTCGGACATCCAGGAACGCAACATGTTCTCAACATCCTGATTGCACCTTTCTACCGAACCTAAAAAAGAGAAAAATACTTTATTGCACATAAAAAAAATACAAAACAACAGATAACAACAAAAGACAGTACAACATAGGTGGCCTTATTGCTAAGGTAGCAATCTCTACCAGGCAACCTTTGGGTGAAAGAAAAATGCATAGCGGTAAGCGGGATAGTGCAAAACTTGTAAACAAACCTTGACTTTGAGGATGTCGGGGACGTCCATTCACTATCTTGCATGCAGGCCACAATGTGATTAGCTCTTTTATTATGCTGGCAGTAAATTCCTTGCCATTATCACGCTGTAAAATCATTGGCGCACCCACTTCTAAGAATATTTTTTAAAGAGCCATGGCTACTTCAGTTGCTTTTTTACTGGTTAAAGGTCTAAGAAAGCAGAACTTAGTGAGGTGTTCTTGATAGTTTAAAATCCATTTGTAATTGTGGCTAGGAGTTGACTGGAGATCAATTAAATCTACCTGCCCACGTTTGTTAAAGTCTTGAGAAATTATGGGGCGTACAACAATTCCTGTTTTTGGGCAACTTTTTTTATTCAGACAGATCTTACACAAGTTGAGGAACAATATCATAATCGGTACCGGTATCACATATTGTTGCTTTAGGTTATATATCAGTTTGTCGCGTCCTCCATGCCCAGTTGATATGTGCGCCTGCAGAAGAATATCATAGTACATATCTGTTGAAGGTACTTGTACAACAGGAGAGTTAAGATCCTTTCTTCTCAGTATCAGAAGTTTTTCTTCACCTACACTCATCACGTCGTATTTTTTTGCATTTCTATACTGTTGTTGTGTTTTTGGTTGCTTAAGTACACTCGCAGTGTTAAATTGTTCAATTGAATTTATTACACCATTTACGCGTTCTTTAGTCCATTCTGGTTTAGTTGTACCGTCAACTTTATTATCGTAAAACTTTCTTAGCTCTATGTAAAATTTGTCTTTATCGGAGATAACCTCCAAATTCTCCGATTTCGCAAAAATGCTGACTTTGTCCAGTAAGATTTGATAATTTTTCGCCTGTGTCTAATTATCCGCGTTTTCGCAAAACCCCTAGGATTTTCGCGAAGATTCGAAGTATCAAATTATCCTACGACATATACATAACATACTCTAAAGGTGCGTACGGATTACGCGTACCCGGTTTACGCGTAGTTGGCAAACACTGCCCACGCGTACAGCTCCTGTACGGACCGCCGCGAACCTGTACGCGAGGTCAATCGATCCAGAACGCTCCGCGAGCCCCAGTCACCTATTACCTATTGGAATTTTCAGTTCATATGAAATTGCCTTCCATGCATCTGGGCGTAAATCGTTATTTCGATAATCAGTTAGGGTGCTATCCCACAAGACCGGGTGAAATTCTTAAAGTTTAATCATTCTGATAATATTTTCATTATTGAAACAAATATAGCGTAGCCGGCCGCGTGCGTCCTCTTTGCCGCGCGACCAAAAACCGACTGGCGGTGGCTCGCGCGTATCCCAAGAGTGAACGCGTAGCTGCAGGTATGGACTAGGCGTAAACTACCAGGGTACGCGCAATCCGTACGCACCTTAAGACTCCCTCCGGCCGTTCTTTCAATTATTACGTTTTCTTCGACTCTAAGTGTCCCATCTGGCGTCCCTTGGACACTTAGATTCACGACTAGCCCAGACCTGGTTGGGTTTAAGATGTCCATAGTTATTAAAAAATAGTAAAAAATAAATGGAGTAACATTTATTTTTTAGGGAACTTATGTATGCTAAGATAACCTTTATTCCTGCTAAGTGCCTACCTAAAAATGTAGTAAGTAACCTGACAAGTAAAAACACTTCAACAAAATTTGGTTTCAAAAGCACGTCCACCGTGCTGCTATGCTACAGCAGCGTTTAATATGCTCAACAATTAATTTTAATATAAATGATTTCCCGCTACCAGCTCCACCCGTGATAAATAATAACAAAGGCTGCTGATTTTCATCTAACCTGATATCTTTATCAATGGAATGGCGTAAGAAACAAGCATCAGCTGTTTCGCCCTCTTCCATGAGTTCACTTTCATTGCGAAAAGAGATGTGACACACAACCAGATTGTAAAAAAACCCTTCTCGGTCACTATTCAGGGTATAGTACCGAGTGGGCAAAACTGCGGCCTGATTCCTGATTCTCATTCTGGTCTGGTTCAGTAGTTTTATGTATCGTGGGTGCTCGTTCTCCTGATTAGAGATGAAACCGATATCCGGCAACTATCCGTTATCCGGCCTATCCGGCGTAAAAATACTATCCGGCCGGATGCCGGATAGTAACCAACATCCGGCCAGATACGAGGGCTACACCGAAAAGATCGGGAATAGAATACTTAGGAATAAATTAGAGTGAAACCTTTTTGGTGTATCAAATGTAGTGTTTTTTCAAACATAATTCCATTTTCGAATTTAAAAAAAAGTAAAGTGAATTTGACAAGTCGGTGTAAAAAATGGAGCTTACGCGGGAACATTTCCGTGCAATAATTTTTCACAACTTTCGTCGAGGTTTATCTCAAGAACAATGTCTCGCCGAGCTTGTTTCTATTTATAAACTTGAAGCACCAAGTAAAACGACTATATATCGTTGGTATTCTGAGTTTCGCCGTGGACGTTCCTCTCTTACCACAGTCCCTTCTACTGGTCGGCCAAAAACAGCGGTAACACAAGATAACATCGATGCTGTACGCCAGTGAATAAAAGAAGATAGACATGTGACATACATTGGTATGACAGCCATTCAAACCATTTTACATGAAGAACTGGGTGTCAAGAAGTTAGTTTCGCGCTGGGTGCCCCACCGTTTGACCGAGGAACAAAAGTCGGCTCGTGTTAATTGGTGTCGATCAGCTCTGCAACGGTTCAATGAAGGCAGTTCAAATGCTGTCTACAATATCGTCTCTGGTGATGAATCGTGGATTTATTCATATGAGCCCGAAAGAAAACATCAATCGGCAGTTTGGGTCTTCGAAGGTGAGGACAAGCCAACAAAAGTTATTCGCTCACGCAGCGTGTCGAAAAAAATGGTCGCTTCGTTTGTATCGAAAACTGGCCATGTGGCTACGATTCCATTACAAGAACAAAGGACGGTTACTGCTGATTGGTACACAACAGTTTGTTTGCCGGAAGTCGTAAGAGAACTTCGTAAAACTAACCCGAATCGTCGTATAATCCTTCACCACGATAATGCAAGCTCTCATACCGCTCGCAAAACAAGAACGTTTTTAAATATGGAAAACGTGGAGTTGATGGACCATCCTCCGTATAGCCCTGATCTGAGCCCCAATGATTATTTTACATTCCCAAGAATTAAAGATATGCTACGTGGTCAACGGTTTAGCGGCCCAGAAGAGGCGGTCGAAGCTTACAAATCAGCTGTTTTGACAGTATCCACTTCAGACTGGAATTACTGTTTCAATGATTGGTTTAATCGAATGAAAAAGTGCATTGAATGTCACGGAGACTACTTTGAAAAACAATAAAAGTAAATAATATTATGATATCTTTGTACTTTTTTCTATTCCCGATCATTTCGGTATCGCCCTCGTACCGGATACAATAAAAGACGAAAATATTAGGACATTATTTAATTATTACACCGAAACAAAACATAAATTTACCACCAAAACAATGTATGCGTGAAAATTATTCAAATAAGATTTAGTTTTCAATATTCATAGTGCACTAGAGGCAGATTATGGTGAATGAACACCAACTTCTCTGCGTTAACAGGCAACAAACGGTTTCGCTTCTCCTCATAAATAAGTCCAGCTTCGGAAAAAAGTCTTTCGCTGTAAACACTGCTACATGGTGCTGAAAGATAAATTCTGACAAATTGGCTCAAGACTGGATACTGCCTCTTATTAGTTGACCACCACTTGTATAGATCTTGATTGCGATCAATGCGCACCGATTTTAAGTAAAAGACAATCTCATTTGCTATTGAATTCTTTTTTTCTTGATCTTGTAACTGACTGCCGCTATTCTCATATGCGACCTCGTCAAAGCAATCCCAGAAAGTGTCGTGAGCTTCACGAGACACAGCTGACCCTGCATTTTCTTCTTCTCTACTTCTTTTAACTGGTGTCGATGACGAGTCGCTACTGAGGGAAGACTCGTCACAAGACATTTTTATATATTCCAATAAAATCTTTTGGCGTGCTCTTTCAGCTTCAATCACCCCCAAGTAGTTTGTCTTAAATCGGGGATCTCAGAAAGTTGCGATCAAATAATTAGGATCTTGATTTAAAGAGCTGAAACGACTTTCTAATTCGGCTTTAAAGGTGGCTCTCATGTGTGGCAAATCAGGAGTTCTTTGCTCAGTTTCATTTTTATCTAAATATTTCTTTAAAGCAGCAACGTGTGGTATTACTTCCGATACGCAGGATAAACCAGAACTTGTTATTTTGGTTATTTCTTCGAAAGGCTTCAATAGTTTAACGCATTGTTCCATTAAACACCATTCTTGAGGCGTCAAACTGGCGAGTGTAACGTTATCCGCAACATATAATGACAAGGCTCGCATTGAGTTAAGAGATCAGGAGTCCTGATCTCTTAACTCAAAGTCACCGTCATCATCGGTCCACACTGTACTCGAAACAGTTTCGTAACGAACCGAAAATTCAGCGAAACTTACTTCTTCTAATTCGTTTGGTCGTTGCTGGTAGCGATCGAATATGTTGTTGTAAATCGATGTTTCATCTTCACCAAATCGTAATAGTCTGTAACGTTGTTACGGAGGAAGCTATTGACGACGACTGTTTTTCGAGAACACATCTTTAGAGGCAAGTGGCAGAAACGATAAGCCGCTTCTGGTGCACTAACTAATCTATTTAGGCGAAATAAAGTAAATGAGCGCGTTCACAAAAACAATCCGAACTTATTGCGTCCAAAAAGGGACGGTGGATGCATAGGGACGTCGAGGGGACGGTTCAGCGTCATATAGGATGAAAATCGTCCCTTTTAGGACGGTCTGGCAACGTTGGATGCAGGCCAAGGAGTGGTGCATGGTTCTATCACACCCTGTTCTAACATTTTTGTTTTTATTCCGATATAAATTATGTAAGTATGTATGTATTATACCTTACCTTTACTTTAAGTGTCTTCATTGCTCCTTTCATTAGCCTAGAAAAGACAAAACGAAAAGTTAAGTATGATATTGTTCTAAAAAATTACAGACAGACACTAACAAAACTACACAGTAAAAAATATTCAACACCAGTTTTCCTAACACATTATTGGGGTAACAATAAAGTTAAATTCTATTCTATTATTTAGCCAAACATTTAGGAATAACCTTCCTTTTTCCATATGAGGAGCCCCTCCTCAAGAAGCCTGCATTGCCTCTCATTCACTGCAGCCTGTCGGTTCATAGCTTCAGCTATCACTGTGAGGGCTGAAGCTGTGGCCCTCTCACAGCGCAGTTGCTCCTGCTGCAAGTCGAGTACATTCAGCCAATGCACTTCTGGGTGTTGAAATACCTGAAATTATAAAGGAAATAAGTATACATATTTAATAGCACTAACCTTTGAAACAAGAGTTAGCACTTGGATCACTTGACCATCTGTTTCTTTCATTAAAAGACTTATTGGCCTTAAAAAACACACACACACACGCCTTGTCCTAATGGACTCCCTTGTGGGGTAAGCAGATGTGCATTGCTGCTCCCACTTTTTGCCAGTGTTGTGGTTTATATAAATATTGTAAAGTAAATACTCACGCTGCCGTTTCTTTTTAATCCTTTTGACAGGTGTAGAGCTACCATGCTCTTCATTGTCAGTGGCATCTGAATTAAAAAAAAACATAGTTCTATGTTTAGCCAAAGACTGATGGAGTATAAACACTTTCATACATTTAATCAATATACACACTTACATGAAATATTAGGCTCAGGTTTTTCATATAAGCCACTATGACTAGTAGTAGCAGTATTGCCACCACTAGTCACAGTGGCTGTTGTGGCAGGTGGCGGTGGTGGTGGTGAACAGTTTTCGTCTCCAAAGGGAAGCACCTGTAATTTATTATATTATATATTTTTCTAAAAAATACTGGTATTATTACTTTATTTAACTGTTTCATTGTGTGTTGTGTATAAACAATTAGATACTTACCACACAACAACCTTCATTTAAATTGAGAGGGGGCAGCGGGTCAACCTGTACATTTTTTATGTTTTTCCCAAATTGGGGATCCATTATCCCCACTGCCCGCTCCTCTACCGCAGACAGAGGAGGGCCTAGTGCTCCCCCTCCTCCAGTCCCAGTGTGGGACATGTTGAGGGACCTCACCCGCGCCTATAATTTATTTTTGTAGTCGCTCCAGTACTACAAAATATACAAATCAAATAAATATGCATACATCTTGTTAACTGATAGCAAAACTAAATATATTTTTTAAAGACATTGTTTTCATACTTTAGACCACCCTTTCACGGTCTTAATTGAACCCCCGCCTATGCAGTTGAGAGTGATAGCGAGTTCCTCCCATAGTTTTCGGCTATTGTGCCGGGCTTCCGTCGATCTTAGGAACCCGGCAGCCAGTTCCCGGTGCTCCTCCATAAAAGCAAGCAGAGCCTCCAACTGCGAGTAGGAGACTCTGCTGCTGCTAGTATTCATCTCGTTCATGATTCTAAAACAATTCAATACAGATTTTTTTTCACTCGTTTCTACCGATACATTTACTATTTAGAATAGGTATAAATTCGTAGGGCACTACCTACCTTAATAGGTAAAAAATATTTTCTAGGTCACCGCCGTCGTTTGGCAAGGTTCCCAAGAGGCTGGCCGCATTGCCCCGCTGAATGGCGAGGCTTATCCTTTGTCCAAGGTATGTGCCAGCCCTTTGGTCGCCGGAGGCGTCAATGAGCCGTGTCGCAATTTCCTTGTACATACGTTTTGCATCCGGCCCCCTCGGACCCAGCGTCTCTATGCCGAAAGGCACAAACATGTAGCCTTGTCCTAGGGCTGCATACTTGCGCCTTTTAGCCGCCTCAGCCGTCGCTGCCGCCGCACCTGCCTTGGTGGCGGTCGCTGGTAGGTTTGACTGTGCCAAAGTGTCGACGCATGTGGCATCCCATACCAGCGGCCGCCCATTCTTCCAAGGAATGAGCGTCATTCCGTCCGGCCTCTTGCCGTCGTCGCGCGCTACTCCTGTGGGCTCCAGTACGGCCGGGACGCCAGCACTGGCAAGAGCTCGGCGGATGACGTCATTCAGGGCGGCGTGACGCGACAGCCGGCCAGCGCTGCGCTAGGCCGTGGTGGCCCAGCTCATCGACGCCACCGCCGCAACGACAGCGGTGTGGCTCATTTATTCTGGCGCCAAGTCTCAGGCTGATTGCCAACGAGAAAGTCGACCTGTCAAGGTGGGTCCCTAAGATGGTTGACGGGAGTGCATGCAGCCAATACCCTGACTCCGGCTCCGCAGCCGCCATGAGACGGGCTCGCTCTGCAGGGTTTTGTGCCGAGTCTAAAAGGTTTTTTTGGACCTGTGTACAGAGCACAGAGCGGCTCGTCCCAGAGCCCCTGCGAGCCAGGCACAATCGGGAGACTTTGGCTCCGGCCAGTAACATCTAGCCAAGCGTTCCTCGCCTCAGCCAAGCACGTGACCTCAACATCACCAAGTGATGGG
Source organism: Plutella xylostella (assembly GCF_932276165.1). Taxonomy (NCBI): domain Eukaryota; kingdom Metazoa; phylum Arthropoda; class Insecta; order Lepidoptera; family Plutellidae; genus Plutella; species Plutella xylostella. The sequence continues at coordinate 4,055,973 of NC_064000.1, read as the reverse complement.
TAAATAATTTTTCCATAGAGGTCAGAGGTGCTGTGAGCTGAGGACAGGAACGCCGGCAGTGCCACCGCGGGGATACACTTCTGATTCCCGTGCCTCCAAATTTTATAGGCAATGTTGCCTGCATTAAGGACTTGTCGTTAAGCGGGCAATTTAGAATTTCGACGAGTGTTTTCCTGACCAGGTCGTCTAAAGTATTTAGGAGGATTTTGTGTTTCCTAAGTGTGGTACATCTCAGGACATAGTTAAATTTTGGGACAAAAAGACAATATTTTATTATGCAATAAGCCATGTGTGGGCTTAGTTCCTTAAGATTTTTGGACGATTCCTCGAATTTTGTTATTTTTTCGGTGGTAAACGATTCTACGGAATCGTCCAATACCGGGGCACCCAGGAGGCGAAGCGAATTTTTGTTTATTAATTTTATGTTCGGAGCTAAACTATTAAATTTGTTGATTATTTGCTCTTTTTCGCCAGGAGGTATTCGTTCACTAACAAAAAGTTCACATTTGGAGAAATTTAGATTTAATCCAATCGAGTCAAATTTGTTTATAATATTTTGTAAATCTGAAAGGACTGTGTTCGCTTCACCCCCCAGTGTCCCGTCGTCTAAGTACCACACATTAAATTTGGAGGCAAGGGAAGAGATATGTGGGTGTATCGCGAGGCTGAAAATGGCCGGACCCAGAGGGTCGCCCTGCTGACAACCGACGGCTGATTGTAGGAGATGGTTTTTATATATTAATTTCGTCGGTTTGCTATAGCATTGCCACATGTAGTGGAAGATGTCGGGGATGTGGTCTTTAATTTCTGTCAGCAGGGCGCCCCGGTCGACCGAATTAAAGGCATAGGCTACATCCACCTTCAGCAGCACCTCCCCGCCGCCGTGCTGCAGGACGTGCACTGCGGCCTCACAGCCTCCTTTTGTTCCGAAACCTAGCTGTGTTGGTTGGAATTTTGAAGAAAGGCTATTTAAAATATGTTTGCAGCAAATTTTGGACACCATGCGGCCCCCATCCTTTTTATGTAGTGCGCATAAGTTGGCGCCATATAAAAGGTCGACTATGTCTTCGCATACTTTGCCCGAGAGCATTAGGTTCGCAAGCCGCGTCACAGCATCCAGCAGCGTCCGGCCGGCGACTCCTGTAGCTCCGCAAATCATGTCTTTCAAATGTTGCGGTGTTAGACCGTCGATGCCACCGGCCGACCCGTTCCTGAAGGATGCGATCGCGGCCTGCACCTCTTCCGGTGTTGTCTCGGGCGTGCGGGCAGAAGGATCGGGGGCATCCGGCAGAGTTAAGGTTGCTGCTGGAGGCGGGTGCTTCGACTCCAGCGCTGAAAGGGTCTCCGGGGTGTCGGGGGCGACTGCATAACTGAAAAAAAGGAGTCAGGCGGCTCCCTTTATGTCCCCGTCATTTAATTTAGAAGCAACTTTTTGCGTAATATTGTTAGTTTTATGTTTCATCAAAAGAATTTTCCTTGTTTCTAGGTTTTGGTCCGGATGGCTACAGTTTTTTATTTATTTTCTGGGTTAGGGAGCCCCCTGTAGCATTATCCTTTCCCCTGGCCACGTGCAGTGTCCGGTATGAGAAAGTCAAAAGATTTTTCCAACTACTTATATAATTTTTATTGGTGACGTCGTTTATACAGGAGGTCAGAGAGGTCGCTACAGTGGTCCTCGCCCCGCGAGGTATGCGCTTGACCGTGGGGCGGGACTGCTTGTAGTTACTTAGCTCCCGCCAGAGCTCTGCCGCGGGGGTCTGTTGGCCGTCGCCGCGGGCGGTGGGGTGTTACCGGCAGCCTGTGGTGCGGCACCTGATGTTTTGTGGGCTCTGGCTTTGTGGATATTTAGACCTCTCTGTCCCCTGTACCGGCGAGACCCGCTGGCGCATTCAGGACACTGCACGAGGTCCTGAGATGCAGTCGATGAAGGCTGGCTAGCAGCCTGAGACATGCGCCAAACTGAATGGCGTAAGTGTATACTTATAAATACTTATTCTAAAACTATTGTAAAATGTATAACTAAATAACGATGAATCAATCACGCACAAGAACGGATATATAAAGCACGAAATAAATAAATGGAAAAAGTTCAAATTTTCGTCCGCATAAAGCACTCTTAGCACTGCACAAAGTTCAAGGCCCGGAGTAGGCAGATGACACAGGATTAGAGCTGGGGCTCGCCGCTGCGGCGGGATGCCGGCGCCGCGCGTCCGCCGCACCTTCCTCTGAGGCTCATGTCACGGCCGTGCCGCGGGTGGAGTCTGCTGCGGCCGGCACGGAGAGGCACAGCCCGTTTTGGGTAAACTTGCGGCCATGGGATATACCCTAAACTCACTGGCCTTCTTTTGTATTTGCGGCCATAGGATGTACCCCACAATAATTGGCTTTTTTAGTTGTTATATAAAGTAATAATGGAGAATAATTAAGTAATAATAAAATAAAATAATAATATACAGAAATTGGATACATCGTAAATTACAATACCTTCTTGACTACAACCGGTAACATTTATATTTTTTTGATACCTACATGTCTCAGGGCGGATTCGACCAACGTCGAGTAACTTTTTACTCGAGAGTAAACTACCAGTTACTCGCGAGTAAGCAGATTTTGCATTCTACCAAACCTGAAACCAAGATAAGTAGCTTATCCCAAGAATAAAATGTTATACCGCCAAAATTTACCGTGTAACGAGCTTATCCGAGAGTAATTTTGTAATGGCGGCAGCACATCAGCAAGGACTTTGTATATACAGGGTGTCCCAAAAGTCAACGTCATCCCTTAAAGGGCTGATAGGTCTGCTCATGAGAGGCCAGAATATCACAATATGACCTTAGTAAAAAGTTGTTAAAGCTCGGAGTACATGGATCTCTGTTGCGATGGATCGAATCTTATATTCGGAATCGTAGTCAGGCGGTAGTACTAAAGGGTTTTAAGTCAAATTTTCTTGATATCTCCTCAGGAATTCCTCAGGGATCCCACTTGGGACCGTTACTTTTTACACTTTATATCAATGACATCGGAGGAGTCCTTAAGCACGCTGAACATTTACTGTATGCAGATGACACGAAGATCTTCAGGATCATCACTGACGTGCAAGCATGTTTGCTATTACAGCAAGATTTATGTGCTCTGACTGAATACTGTAAGGTGAACCAACTCTTTCTTAACGCTAGCAAGTGCTCCGTCATAACTTATACTCGTAAAATTAAGCCACTAGTTTTTCCTTACACACTACATTATAGCGAGCTACCTAGAGTTAATACTATTCGTGACTTAGGGATACTGATGGATAGCAATTTGACATATAATTCACATATAGACAGTATAGTTAATAGAGCATTTAGAAATTTAGGTTTCATAAATAGAGTTTCAAAGCCTTTTCAAAGTATAAATACTATTAAAATATTATATTACTCATTCATAAGATCTATTTTAGAATTTGCTTCAGTTGTATGGTCCCCCTGTTATCACATACACATCAAACGTATAGAGCAGGTTCAAGAGAAGTTCCTTAAAAGCCTATCATTCAAATTTCATTACCCCTGTACATCTTATGATTCAAGACTAAAACATTTTAATCTCACCCCTCTAAGCCTGCGACGGAAGTTAATGGACCTCACGTTCTTATATAAAATCTTAAACGGTAAAATTATTTGTCCATCCTTATTATGTAGAATCCCTTTTACTGTGAGATCCCATGGCCTCTTGCGTTCTTTACGTCCTCTTCGTAATAGAAATAAGTTATTTATACCTCCTAATTACAATAAAAATTATACTCGTAATAGCTATATGTATCGCACACTACACTTATATAACTCTGAATTATCAGCCTCCAACATTGACCCATTTAATGACACTATAGATGTATTTAAAAGTAAGATTTTGAAACACCTCAATCACTAATATAACTATAGTAAGTATTAGTAACTTTCCTTGTTTTTGTATATTCCATTCTATTCTATTCTTACTAGACATCATATTGTATAAGTAACCTACCTACAATCTTAACCACGCTATTTCAAATTTGTAATTATTTCACTTAGCAATTAAATTTTCTTATAAGTCCACTAGTTGATAGTTCTCTGGATATTTGTAAACTAAAATATAGCTTAATTTTAAATTGTCGGCTCTCCGAGTCTATAATAGTATGTAAGTATTTAAACCTGTATTTTCATAACTTATGACTGTATGAAGCCAAAATAAAAATAAATAAAATAAATAAAAACTCGATAATTTTCGAGATATTGACACTTATAAATTTGCTGAAAATCGACACCTTGGATCAGTTTTTTTGCGTGCCGCCGGTACAAAAATCCATATTGTTAGAATTTGTTTGGTGTTGCATCACCCTGTATAGCCCTGCTATTGATCGCAGTCAAAAAAAATATCGAGTAATGCTGTATGTTTTAAAAAAAACACGGTTTTCAAAGTCATAAAAGGTAATCGTATTTTTTTATAAACAACTTCGACTCTACATACTGTAAAAAAAATATACGACGCAAACCTGGCACCTTATTTGAAAAGATTGCTCATTTAATACAGTTTCCAAAATGGTATAAAACGTTGCTATTTTTCAATTAACAAAAAAGTTATTGCTATTTTAGTACAAAACGACCTCGATGTAAAATTGTTTGAATGAAATTTATTTGACTGAATTTATTAAGGGTAAGTCATGTTGGAATGAGTAAAAGTAAAATAGGTGGTGTGGCCGGGAGTGGGAAAAGAGACAACGCTGTCACAGTTAAAAAAAAACACGCATTTTGAGTATCTTTCTCGAAAAAAGTGGACTATAGCAACTCCACATTCCCCATAAATGTAGCGCATGGTAACGTACATTCCTGAGTAGTGCTAATGTGTGATATTGTACAAGTTAAACGCTTACACATGTACATTATACACCCACAGTATCCAAAAAAGGGACAGATCAGTCTGTCATTAACATTACCTCTAATTACTTGTTATTTATTTTAAAGTTATTGTTAAACAAAATCAAACTCTCAAAATTATGATTATGACCATTAATGAGTATAATTTTTTGCTGATTATGTACTTAATATAATAATGTGGTGTTATAATTTTCAGAAATAAAAATAAAGTCAATAAATGTTTTTTTTTTTTAAATAAGGTGTAAAACACGCAAAATATGTTTTATAACAGTTTGGTAAGGTTTTTCTTAGCTATTTTTGCGTCATTTATGTCGCCACGGCTGACCCCACCACCTATTTTACTTTTACTCATTCCAACATGACTTACCCTAAATAAATTCAGTCAGATAAATTTCCTTCAAACAATTTTACATCGAGGTCGTTTTGTACTAAAATAGGAATAACTTTTTTGTTAATTGAAAATATAGCAACGTTTCATACCATTTTAGAAACTGCATTAAATGAGCAATCTTTTCAAATAAGGTGCCAGGTTTGCGTGGTATATTTTTTTTACAGTATGTAGAGTCAAGTTGTTTATAAAAAAATACGATTACCTTTTATGACTTTGAAAACCGTGTTTTTTTTAAACATACAGCATTACTCGATATTTTTTTTGACTGCGATTAATAGCAGGGCTATACAGGGTGATGCAACACCAAACAAATCCTAACAATATGGATTTTTGTACCGGCGGCACGCAAAAAACTGATCCAAGGTGTCGATTTTCAGCAAATTTATAAAAGTGTCAATATCTCGAAAATTATCGAGTTTTTACTAAGGTCATATTGTGATATTCTGGCCTCTCATGAGCTGACCTATCAGCCCTTTAAGGGATGACGTTGACTTTTGGGACACCCTGTATAACAGGACTGAGTACTCGGAACCCAAAAGTGAGCCGAGCAGGAGGGGTAGTAAAGAGGCCGTTTGTCCCTTTCTAATAAGGTGACCACGAAATTTGTGTTACGTGGGACTTTGGGGACTTGTATATAAAGTAATATAATTATTACAGTGATCAAAAATTGGGACCCAAAAAAAAATATTTTTGCTTTATAGGTAGACAATTTATGGATAATTCTACTAAATAATCGCTACCGTAGGTCTACAAACACTTCTTAGTCACTCTTCGGAGTTGCATATATCGGAGATATATATCTTCGGGATGCTGTCTATGACAAATGAAATTAATTTGTGATTATCAAGGACGGTGATAGTTTATATCCCATTCCACGGAAAAGACATCTGACAGAACCCTTATTACATTCGAATAAGGCTAATTTTTGTTTGTATTTATATATTGACTTTGACTTATCAAATGTCTTTCCCCGTGGAATGGGATATAGTAGATTATGACAAATTCAAATAAAAGACACTGTATTTATTGAAATTATTTTTATTATTACTAAACATGGCTAAACAATATTGTTTTATACAATTCTGCCGGAGGCCAATCTTACTGCCTAAATTCTTTAAGGAATTAGATTTTCCATTATGGAATAGGTATGTTAAAATTTAAATATGAATTAGCTAATGCCTTCACAACTGGAACTCATGTGTGGTTCTTCATTACATTGAACTGGATGATGATGATCTATTGTGACACCGGAACAACATCTGGATGGCTGGCCATATTTTTTTCTTATCTTCATTCTTGGGAAATCTGACAAAGAAATAAAATATATAATAAAAATATAGTCATGGCACATTGAAAGACAGACGGGCAGACAGTGGAAGCTAGGTAATAGGGTTCCGTTGGCACCCTTTGGGTATGGAACCCTAATAACATGGTTGCATCCGGAGCAATAGTTTAGGAGATATGCGTGGACAATCGAATAAAATTTTGTTATTTTGTGTGGTAGCTCGTAGCCCCAATAAATAAATAAATAAATATGTGGGGACATCTCACACACGGCCATCCGACCCCAAGCTAGGCAGAACCTGTGTTATGGGTGTCGGACAGCTGATATATCTACACAAATACATAGATAGATAGATACTAAATATAAATATCAACACCCAAGACCCGAGTACAAATATCTGTCTTTAAACAAATATCTGCCCCAGCCGGGAATCGAACCCGGGACCTTCGGCTCAGTAGTCAGGGTCACTAACCACTACGCCATTCGGTCGTCTAAATCCAATAGATTGTCATACCGCATGGTTACCCTATTTATTATAAGGGCCTGTTCCACAATGTCTGGTTAGTGGCTACCTGTCGGATAAAATACATGCTGTCACTCTCTGTCATTATTTTTTAGACAGTGACAGTATGTATTTTATCCGACAGGTAGCCACTAACCAGACATTGTGGAACAGGCCCTAAATCTAATATTATCTTTCTCGCCTTACCTGTGAAATAATATGCCGCAACCACCACACGATTCACTTTTACAAACTTGTACACAGCACTTTTTCTCAATTTCTTCAATGAAACTTACTAATTTGCAAAAATAACTAGGTATGACAAGACAACAACAAATAAATTCAAAACCTCAGTTCAAAACAAACCGCCATGACAGATGAAAGGGTTGGCATGAGGTACTAAAAAGAATACAACCAAGTGTTTGAAATAATGACAGGTTTAACATAATTATTATGAGGTACGATACAAAATAATATCGTATTAAATAATAACTTTAATCTTATTAGTAAGTTTAAAGTTATTATTTAATTAAAAGTTATGCTCAGAGTTTGTATGATAATTAAATCATTGTTTCAAATAAAAATCTAACATTTTCAATTCAAATCAAATCAAATATTTTCTACCAACTATCACGTTTTTTTTTGGAATGGCAAGCGTTAGTAAGGGACAAACGACCTCTAATCTAGCTATCTCGCTCGGCTCGTTTTGGCTTTTGAAACGTTGATTGCCAAATTGAATCTTATTACAACAACTTACGATGTGTTTTAGTAATTAAAATTTTGGCAGTACTCAGTCCTGTTATAATACAAAGTCCTTGCACATCAGCTGATTAGAAAACCGTCATAATGACATATAAACACATCTGTCAAATCATAAACAAAAGTACGTTAAAAGGCAAATTCTCAGAATAACAACAGCGAATAAAATATTAAAACATAAACAATTTCCTACTATTATAATCCATTCAAACTAAGTTGGCATGTCATTTCTATTGCATGCTTTGAAAACGCAGCTATTTTTATTTTAGTTGCAGTATAGTTTCGTTCCTCGTTCATTCAATTAACCATGGTATAACTTGGTAGAATGCAAATGTACTTATCCCAGATATTTACTCGCGTATAAATTTTATTCCGGTATAGTTATTCTCGTGTAACGAGATGTTTGGACGAATCCACCCTCAGTCGTTTTTCTCTAAGTTAAACTTCCTTTCTTCTTATTTTCCAAAAAAAACTAGGTACGACTCGAAACCAACTCGAAACACACTAAGAAAATCAAAGTTTTTATGAATTAAACATGGCGGCTGTCAAAAGTGCCACATCGTTATGAATTTCTTCAACGTTGAATTAAAAAGCCGTTTCTTGATACATTGCTATCGACACTAATTCCAACAAACTATATTGTAGGAATAAAATTATTTAAAAAAAATAGTGGTAGTATTTATTATTTTAGCATGGCAATTAAAAAATTATAGTTTCATTCATTTCACTCAAGCCATCCAAATACGAACTAGCGATATGAAAACGAGATCAAAGTATGTGTGTTATGAATCGCGTTTTTGAACATTGCGGATTTCATCTCGTAACTCGTTCGTATCGTTTTAGAAATATTTCGGTTGAGATATGAATCGCGCCCCAGATTGTAGGTGTTGGCAGAGAGTATTGGGGTACTGTGTACCTCGGAAGAACTTTTCCAAGTAGAGTATTTTGAAATTGCTGAACCGATTGTTGGATTTGATAAGAATATGCATTCTTGGCTCGTATATCTGTAAGCCTGCATTGAGTCAATATACTCTGTATCTTTTCTTTAGCAATGACTGCCTGTTCCTCTGTCAATTTTTTCAATCGTGCCGAGACGCTTTTTCCAAAAAAATCAAGATCTGTTTCTTTGTTGCATGTGTTGTCGTTAATTTCTCTTAAGTCATTTATCAAGTTAGATATTAAACTAATTACAACAATAAAAGAAAATAAAACTAACGAGGCTTAGATATAAAAAACATAAATAAACATAAAAAAACATAAAAGAAAATAAAACTAACGAGGCTTTATACACCCGAAATAAATGACTATTTATTTATTATTATTAGATATTAAGTGAATAAACCGCCCCGAGACATAACTGATGAAAATGTGCCCATGATGCTAGCAGCATTGCCTCGCTGCACAGCCAGGGATATTCTTTGCATCAGGTATAAAGTATAAAGGCTAATGTGCACATTGAGGCCCCGCGGGACCACGTATAACCTTGAAGAGCCGGGACAATGCGGGCACACAGCCCTAGAAACATTCATGGAGTGTAGTTACACAGTTGTTAATAATAGATTGAAATTAGATTAAGCTAACCAGTAGGTAGTTACTTACAAAAAATGTAAATATATCATTGAAAATAGGCTAAAAACTTTTAGGAATATAAACTATCAGACACTGTGTAAAGTTCAACTAGGTAAACGATGATTAGGAGGGTGGCTTAGCACAGGGTTAGAGCAGGGCTGGACCACGCTGCTGCAGCGCGATCCCGGCGCCGCACCTCCCTGTGGGTTTCATTGCAGGGCCGCGCCGCGGGTGCAGTCACCTGCGACGGGCTAACATTTCCGGGTGAGGGTTGGTCCCTTTTTGCCGTGTATTTCGTTGTTACACAAATAACCGTTTATTATTTAGCGATAATTGCTTACTGTCGGGGAACCTATGCCCAAATTTCTACAGAAACAGCATTGTTTAAAAAATTAGAAATTTTTCGCTTTGTTTACATTGTTGACACATTGTTTATTTTAAAGTTAGATATTTGTGATAACTTGCTCCGCTTAGATTTTGTGGGTGGGGTAAATCGTGGTGTCTCTTCTGCAGACTCATTTTCTAACCCATTTTCAGAGCGTGGAACCAACGACGGTCTTGGTTCATTGCTATTCGATGATCCTGGTTCATTGCTATTTGGGGTATCCATGTTATCCTGTAATTAAACAAAATAAATTAATGTAATTGTAATGTTATAGTATTTTTGTAGCTAAAATGGTATTAAATGGGCCGCTTTAATTACTATCCTTTTTTTACAGGTGCCAAATGCAAAAGAGTGGAAAAAAATAGAAAGAGGGTTTAAAACACGATGGAATTTCCCCTTATGTTATGGTTCTATAGACGGAAAACATGTGACAATTAAAGCTCCTCCTAAAAGTGGAAGTTTATACTTCAATTATAAAAAATCAAGCAGCGTCGTATTATTAGCTATTGCCGATCACGACTACTGTTTTTCGTACATAGATGTGGGCGCGTGTGGTAGCGCGTCTGATGGAGGAGTTTTTAAGAATTGTTCGATTTACCAAGACTTGGAAAATAACTTATTACCTGACAACGGAGTCATTGTGGGAGATGCGACCGTCGTGCCCTTCATAATTGGCTACGAAAGAAATCAAAGTCTTACATCACCGCTACTTGTGTCGATAGGGAAGATGAACAGGGTAATTTTCTGCCCGGTTCATGGAGGAGCCAAATACAAGCCCTACAGAGGCAATCAAGGTAGCAACCATTCAGCAGAAATAGCAAGAGAGAAAAGATAAGTTTTGAAAAATATGTTTAATACCGAAGGAAGAGTTCCTTGGCAATTAAATAGCATACATTAACAATCGACTTCGAAAATCAACATTGAAACTGACATAGAAACATAAATATACATCTTTATGTACAATGTATTTCATGTAATTGTTTTATTGATTTCAATAAAGGGTATTAATTGATATATATACATATACAGGATGTTGCAAAAAGAGTATACCAAGCCGAAAGGGGGTGACTCAGGGGGTCATTATGAACAACTTTTGTTGTACGAGTTATGAAAATTCATGAAAATTTAAAAATATTTTCTATAGAAACTTTGTTGTCACGTGACTTTTTACTATGAAGAACGAATATTTTTTTTCGCGAATTTCCAAAACTCGTGGAACAAAAGTTGTTTAGAATGACCCTCTGAGTCACCCCCTTTCGGCTTAGTATACCCTTTTTGCAACACCCTGTATACCTATTGGGTTATTTTAAAATAAGTTCTTTTTGAACAAAAAATTGATCTTTTGGGAAAGTTGCTTATTATCATGAGTGTACCTCAAATCAAATAAAAATACAAGATACAACGCGGTGAACAAGATAGTGAAGCACCCCAAATTACACCAAACTCTGTCCATACACGGTCTCACGCACACATTTACAACCAAATTACACCAAATTTCTCAGTCGGCGCTAGACTGTCAACGAAGCGTATGCTAAAACAATAATATTATAAAATAATGAAAATGACGAATTGTGTGGTGTAAGTGTGCAACAACTACTCTTAAAAAAACAAAAAGCCAGATGGAATTACATTTCATACATAAATAAACGTAGAACTAGATAAAATTACATATTTTTTAATAAATCAAATTATAACAGCTAGAACACAAAACCTCATCGAGTGTTGCACTATGATGCGCCATAATTATTCCCGTTTATTGGGTAAATATTTCGAGTGACGCAAAATGTACGTATTTTTTACCATACGGCAACACTTACTAATTGCACACATGTATACAAAACCGGCTTCACTTTCTAGTTGACAGCGAATTGTCTTCACAGACTACTTAGAAGAACTAAGTTCAGACCGCCATGTCGCATACAGTGCCACAAACTTATCTGTTCCGGTGACAGCTCACATAAATGTGCAATATTTCTTAATTCTATAAGATTTTAAGTTTGCTCGTATTGTTAATTCGCTCTTGCGATGATAATAAACAAATCTTATCTTTTACAATATACAATTCATTAGTAAGTAATGAGATATGGATACATTTAGTTCGCTCTCACCGGAACAGATAAGTTTGTGGCACTATACTTTGTCTTTGCATCATTGCAAGAATTGAACATGACATTTTTTTTTTTAAGGTGCTCGGTTTTTTTTTTTTGGCTGAGGAATCAAAATTTTCAGCCTTAATATATAACCGAGCACCCTACGGTTTGAAATCGGGCATTTTCCTTATGGCCAATATTTCCAATCGCCAGACATTAATTTGTTCCTAGGAATAAATCCGGCGATTGAAAATACGGCCCATTCAAAAATAAATACATTACGGGAGATATAATTAAAACAAAATGATTATTTAAATAGTTTTTTATTTTTTAATTTTTTCTTATATTTAAGAAGAGCCTTCTTTTGCATTGGATGCAAGTTACATTTCTCAGCCCTTAGTATGTCAGTCCCTTTTAATATTTTATTGATTACATTGCACCAGTTAAATATGCATAGTTTTATTGAAATTTTCAACAATTGGTCGAGAACTATTTCTCTGTGTGATTGGCAATTAAGAAATACAAATGAATACTTGGAACATATTTCTTGTTTTATTGTTTCACTTAAATTAGTTTTATGTCCGTGCATTTCCAAGTATTCATTTGTACACGTTATTATATTGCCAAAACTTGACACAACATTTTCGGATGGGTATACCATTTTTTTTTGAGTTTTTGTTTTATATTCTTTTTGTTTTATAAACTCATGTGTGCTGCTATCTACTTCTGACAGCAAATTATTTTTGCACTCTTTGCATTTATGTTTTGAAAGTATTTTCCTGGTTACCCATCCTGCCGTATATGCTCGAGAATGTATATTTATTCTTTCACGTCTCGCCTGCTGTTGAAGATTTTCCTCATATTCAATGCTTGTGGATTCAGTATCGGTTATTGCTGTACCAGTCGCCGATACGGAATCAAGTGATGGTGCAGTATTCTCAAAAAGCGATTGTATATTTAATATGCCCTGACTGGCGTCTTCTTCACAATTGTAATTTTCAGAGTGAAAATTTATAAATCTGGTGTATTTACAAATGCATATGCAGTTGGGTCATTACTCCGATAATTATAGGCCCGCACTTGGCCAAAGAAGTTTTCAATAATATCAGAGTTGAAATATCGGGGCCTCATAATTTTTTTTTTTTTAATTAAGTAGCTTCCACACCCTTTTAAAACTTTTTAGAGTAATGACCCAATTTTTTAGAGAAGTGACACTTTTTTGTTTTCCATCTTTGCAAATAAATTTAATACCTTCCAAGGTTTTAATTGCCTCATCCCAAAACTGATGAGATGATTTTGCTGTAACAGCCTTGCGCAGAAATTTTCCCTTCGATTTTTTTTCGTTTGTGCTCGCTCCGTTGACACTGTCAAACAAGTCGTCAATAAACGATACTGCCGCTGCTGTATTTTTCATGGTCTTGCTGACGGGTTTTCCATCCGGATAAAGAGCTAAAATAAAAAAAAAAAACACTCTTTAATAGCATGTATATACCTCTACTTTACGAGGGTAATATTGTTAAAACTATTTATATAGGTAAGTACTTACGAAAAGCGGAAGTGCTGCCGACACAGACTTGCTCAATACGCGCGCACAATTCTTGACCTATAAAAAAGACATGATGTTATGAAAAAAATAAACTATTTATTTACGAAATTAATATAATTAATAATTCGAATCAAATATAATTTTCTATCTTGGGCTACCTCTGGCCAGTCGCAGGTCGCCAAAAATGCCCAGATCATCCCGCAAATAAAAGAGGTGGTCTTTGACAACAGTGGGATTGGAATAGATAAAGCACAGGGGTATAATCGTGACAGTTCTGACATTGCGAAAAAGAGACGCTTAGCTACATTAAGCGTAAGAAAGAAACGTTAAGCTGTTAATGTTTTTTGTCCTTTTTGCTGTGGCGCCTGTTTACGTCAGTTCTCTGTGCCAAACAATGAAACAAATGAAAAATCTGTGCCAAACAAAGGCTGACAGTTACAACAAAATTTTCTAAATGCTATTTATTTTTGATTTTATAGTGATTTGTGGGTGTTTATTAAGTTTATTAGACTATTATCATCACTTAACGAGTGTGTGACATGGGTGGGTGGATTTTGTTCGGTTGTATTGTATAGAGCATATTGAACGAAAACACGATGGAATGATGGATGAGATATATTTTCACATGTAAGTAGATACTATCAAGTTTAACAAGCTTACATTCATCATAGTACTATCTATTGGCTCGATTTTAATATAAAACGATACTAATTTTAATACTGTAAGGTCTTTTAGTATCAGTTTTAAGTAAAAATTACGAGGTACCATATCATAACAAATCACATGGTGTTGCAAGTTATTGAAAATTTATTTTACCCACAAATATTATAGTATGCAAAGAAAATACTAGAAATTGTAACGGACTCGGGTTGGGTTTACAAATGGGGCGCACGAATTCGGTTTTTGTGAAGATTGTATTTTGTAGAAGTCATTCTCCTCTTTCAAATGAGGTGCCTCTCATTGTGAGGAAACGTTCGTTTCGTTTTTTTCTTCTATGTGTGATTTCTTCTGTATAATATAAAGTTTATTGTATTGATACGAAATTACGAAATGCGTGTTTCCTTTTAAAAAAACCCCATCACATATTTGGCCCACGATTATAATGCTCATGCTCATCCATTTATCTCTGCTTCATAGGTTTCCGACAGAAAAAAATATATCAAGAAAATGGATAGACATTACCGGTCGCACAAATTGGGAACCAAAGAAACATACAAAAATTGTGTTCGGCACATTTTGAAGAGGATTGTTTCGATTGGACGAAGACAATGAATCATACAATCCACTCAGTTTGTGTATATTAAATAATTATATTGAAATCAAATAAGTATGAGTAAAGTTTTTTTTCTTATATATTATAACAAAAACAAAACTTGAGTATATCGTCGGTTGACAGGAAAAACTCACTAAGGCAGATTTTTCAATATTCAGATAAATGTTATCTGGGTAATACAAACATTGAGAAACATTGAGACGCAACAGCATCAAAATTATTTCCCAGCAAAACTTTTATCTGGCTATTGAAAAATTAGCCTTTAGTGTCTTTTTCCTATCAACCGACGATATACTCAAGTTTTGTTTTTGTTATTATGATAAGTTAAATTTCCCCATATTTAGGTTTAATTTTTTTGTCGGCAACATCTATGGTTTGAGTGAGAAAGAGAATAGTGCACACGGCGATTGCCAGTCTAGAGGTGGTAGGTCTATGAGATAAAGTTACCTTCATTTTTTTTTCTGGTATAACATGTTGATCTGTCAATTTGTGAAGAATTCTTGACTCTCCATGCTTGCAGTCAGCGTTGTAAACATCTGTGACGCCCGCGCACCATAGAAACAAGAAGACAGCGCGACGTCACGGAAAATTCCACGGCCGCGAACAAGTAAACAACATCCGCCGCCGCCGCTGCCGCCACTCGATGACGTCATGGAAGATTCCACTGCCACTGAAGTAAACAAGATTCGCCGCCGCCGCGTGCCGCCACTCCCCACTACAGAAGCCGCATATAAAAGGGCGCACGCGCGGACAGAAAGGCAATACTCGTGGGGTCGTCTTAGTGCTCACACCTAGCTCTGGTTGCGGTTCGGTCGACCGCGTCGCTTCCGGAGGTCTAGTGCGCTAAGACATAGACCGGCTCAGTAAGTCTGCCTTCCTCAAGCTTGCGTTGTGGTCTTCCCCCGCACACGTTTGCAAGAGCCTGGTGGAACTACGGAGTTCTCGAAAGACCTGGCACTTCTACTAAGTCTGGTTGCGGTTCGATCGATCGCGTCGCTCCCAGAACCCAAAGGAACTGCCGGATTCTGTACCACGTTTATTCCACCCCTGCTTCCTCAACCTCTCTGTAAAGGGGCCTTCAGCCGCAAGCATAATTGTCATATCCAAAAGCATTTAAAAGCATAACGAGTCGCATCAGAATTGTCAATAAAATTAGATTATCGGTTCTTGGTCGTATTCATAGTCTGGGCCGTATGTTGTAATTATAACGTGTCGTTGGTTAAGCATTATGTATAAATAAAAGTCAAAGATTTTATCCTCGTTGTATTCGTAAAACCAAATCAGTTGTTTCAATTCAAACTCCACTCAGATAGGTAACCCAAATGATCAGTCATTAGGTTAATTTATGTTAGCGTAGCACCCCCTGAGCTAGCCGCCCCTAAGGCGCTACGTTACATTTGGCGCCCAACGAAATAACCCTGAAAGGGTAGGCCCACTTGTTTCGTAATACTAAGATTTACGTTACATTTGTTGCCCAAATTAGTAATCCAAACGGGAAGACCATTTTGTTCGGAATTCAGGCCAAGAGTACAAGTAGGTACTTCGGTAGTCTTTCGTTTTCATCGGTCGGTCAAACCACAAGGGAGGTTCGGTTTTTGTCGTATTATGAGTAACTTAGTAGGATACGTCAAAATCGACTCAGTTTAGTAAGTGATTCGGTAGGTTTCAGTAGTCAAACACCAGTCACTAAGAAAGGTACGGTCAGTACAAAAGAGTAAAATAAACCCGGGATTCAAGAAATAACAACGGAGTAAGAAGGAACGAAATAGGAAAAGAAATAAGTAAATGACATCGTGGATATATAAATTAAAAAAGGAGGATTTAATCAACGAGTTAGAAAAACAGGATATACAGTTACAGTTTAAAGATTTATCAGTAGAGGATTTAAGAAAAACATTAATTAAAAAACTAAGGGAACAAGCAGATAGGGGGGAAGAAATTTGGGAGGATAGCAGGTCAGAAGAGGAAATGTCAAAAGAAAAGAACAGCACAACGACTGCCAGGAGCCCGACAGACGGCTCAGCAGTCAAGATAACAGCAGAAATACAAGCGAACAAGGAAATCATGCAGGCGGCCTTGGGATGGAATATCACATTTGATAACCACAACGACCCAGTAGATTTCATAGAAACATTAGATGAATTCATAGTAGGCACAGAAGTGAATAAGGATAAATTATTACACCTGTTACCGAGGATATTTAAAGGACAGGCATTAGCATGGTATAGGAACAATAAAAGTCTCTGGAATACTTGGGACGACTTTATACAAGGATTTCAACTCCAGTATTACCCGAATAACCAGGAAAATAGTTTATTAGAACGAATAATCGCGCGAAAGCAAAGATACTTAGAAGATTTTAATACTTATTTAACCGATATACAAACACTAATGAGGCGATACGGGAAACTGACAGAAGAAGGAAAACTCGAAAGAATTTACGAAATCTTAAACACAAATTACAAATACTACGTCAAACGGAAGGATTTCAGTAACCTTAGCGAACTCATCTCGATAACTAAAGACTTCGAAAAACTGAACGCGGAACGATATAAACCAAGGTCAACAGCAAACGCCGCAACAAAACCAACATTGCCAAGCAACCGTAGACCACTTGACGACGATAGAATACATAGGTCAAACAACGGTCGTAAAATAAATCCAAACTACAACAGCGAAACACACTGCTGGAAGTGTGGAATGCCGGACCACTTAGCTAGAGGATGTAGGAGTCGGAGGGCAATATTTTGTTGTAAATGCGGAATCATGGGAAGAACCAGTTTTAATTGTTGCCTGAAGACAGAATCGAGAACAATAGAAAATGAATCGTACACAATCAGGGACGTAACGCGCGATAATCGAATATTTATTGAGATACAACTTAACGGGAAGAAATATGAAGCATTATTAGACACGGGAGCAACAAATTCATATATAAACCACGAAATTTACAAGGAATTATTAGACGCAGGAGCAATGCAGTTTGACACAATAAAGAAAGTTATCCTAGCCGACGGAAGCATAATAGAAATAAATAAAGCGCTAACATTAGACATAGAAATAGACGGCATTTCAATAAAACACCAAGTCAACATGTTACCTAACACGAAAAGGATTATAATCGGGATGGATATCTTAAAAAGACTAGGGATGGACATAAAGTGGAACAAGATAGAGGAAAATAAAGATATTAAACCTGAATTAGCCGAAACAAATGAAATGAAAAGCACAGTAATACCATCAGAAGATAGTTTAGATCAAGCTCAAAAAAAGGAATTAGAACAAGTCCTAGATGAAGAGTTCAAGAAATGCGAAAACAGCCCAATCGGTAACAAATGGGTAGAACATAAAATAAAGCTTAAACATAAGGAACCCGTCAAGCAAAGATACTTCCCACGGAACCCAAAGATTCAAGAAATCATTAATGAACACGTAGATAAGATGTTAAAAGACGGCATTATAGAAAAATCAAGTAGTCCTTACAGCTCACCTGTAGTCCTAGCAAAAAAAGAAAACGGAGAATATCGTTTCTGCATAGATTTTCGAAAAATCAACGAAATATCAGAAAAAGACGCGTACCCCATACCGCAGATAGATGACACATTAGAAAAACTGGGAAAAGCCAAGTACTACTCAAAGCTAGATTTAAAAAACGGGTACTGGAACGTGAACTTGAGCGAAGAAAGTAAACCGGCAACGGCTTTTACAGTTCCTGGCAGAGGATTGTACCATTTCAAAGTCATGCCAGTCGGCTATTTTGTTTTGTGTCCCGCTGCGGTATTGTATCTCGAAATCATATTTAGGATATTCTCCGATTTCCTTTTTTGCTAGGACTACCGGTGAGCTGTAAGGACTACTTGATTTTTCTATAATGCCGTCTTTTAACATCTTATGTACGTGTTCATTAATGATTTTTTGAATCTTTGGGTTCCGTGGGAAGTATCTTTGCTTGACGGGTTCCTTATGTTTAAGCTTTATTTTATGTTCCACCCATTTGTTACCGATTGGGCTGTTTTCGCATTTCTTGAACTCTTCATCTAGGACTTGTTCTAATTCCTTTTTTTGAGCTTGATCTAAACTATCTTCTGATGGTATTACTGTGCTTTTCATTTCATTTGTTTCGGCTAATTCAGGTTTAATATCTTTATTTTCCTCTATCTTGTTCCACTTTATGTCCATCCCTAGTCTTTTTAAGATATCCATCCCGATTATTATCCTTTTCGTGTTAGGTAACATGTTGACTTGGTGTTTTATTGAAATGCTGTCTATTTCTATGTCTAATGTTAGCGCTTTATTTATTTCTATTATGCTTCCGTCGGCTAGGATAACTTTCTTTATTGTGTCAAACTGCATTGCTCCTGCGTCTAATAATTCCTTGTAAATTTCGTGGTTTATATATGAATTTGTTGCCCCCGTGTCTAATAATGCTTCATATTTCTTCCCGTTAAGTTGTATCTCAATAAATATTCGATTATCGCGCGTTACGTCCCTGATTGTGTACGATTCATTTTCTATTGTTCTTGATTCTGTCTTCAGGCAACAATTAAAACTGGTTCTTCCCATGATTCCGCATTTACAACAAAATATTGCCCTCCGACTCCTACATCCTCTAGCTAAGTGGTCCGGCATTCCACACTTCCAGCAGTGTGTTTCGCTGTTGTAGTTTGGATTTATTTTACGACCGTTGTTTGACCTATGTATTCTATCGTCGTCAGGTGGTCTACGGTTGCTTGACAATGTTGGTTTTGTTGCGGCGTTTGGTGTTGACCTTGATTTATACCGTTCCGCGTTCAGTTTTTCGAAGTCTTTTGTTATCGAGATGAGTTCGTTAAGTTTACTGAAATCCTTCCGTTTGACGTAGTATTTGTAATTTGTGTTTAAGTTTTCGTAAATTCTTTCGAGTTTTCCTTCTTCTGACAGTTTCCCGTATCGCCTCATTAGTGTTTGTATATCGGTTAAATAAGTATTGAAATCTTCTAAGTATCTTTGATTTCGCGCGATTATTCGTTCTAATAAACTATTTTCCTGGTTATTCGGGTAATAATGGAGTTGAAATCCTTGTATAAAGTCGTCCCAAGTATTCCAGAGACTTTTATTGTTCCTATACCATGCTAATGCCTGTCCTTTAAATATCCTCGGTAACAGGTGTAATAATTTCTCCTTATTCACTTCTGTGCCTTCTATGAATTCATCTAATGTTTCTATGAAATCTACTGGGTCGTTGTGGTTATCAAATGTGATATTCCATCCCAAGACCGCCTGCATGATTTCCTTGTTCGCTTGTATTTCTGCTGTTATCTTGACTGCTGAGCCGTCTGTCGGGCTCCTGGCAGTCGTTGTGCTGTTCTTTTCTTTTGACATTTCCTCTTCTGACCTGCTTTCCTCCCAAATTTCTTCCCCCCTATCTGCTTGTTCCCTTAGTTTTTTAATTAATGTTTTTCTTAAATCCTCTACTGATAAATCTTTAAACTGTAACTGTATATCCTGTTTTTCTAACTCGTTGATTAAATCCTCCTTTTTTTAATTTATATATCCACGATGTCATTTACTTATTTCTTTTCCTATTTCGTTCCTTCTTACTCCGTTGTTATTTCTTGAATCCCGGGTTTATTTTACTTTTTTGTACTGACCGTACCTTTCTTTGTGACTGGTGTTTGACTACTGAAACCTACCGAATCACTTACTAAACTGAGTCGATTTTGACGTATCCTACTAAGTTACTCATAATACGACAAAAACCGAACCTCCCTTGTGGTTTGACCGACCGATGAAAACGAAAGACTACCGAAGTACCTACTTGTACTCTTGGCCTGAATTCCGAACAAAATGGTCTTCCCGTTTGGATTACTAATTTTGGGCAACAAATGTAACGTAAATCTTAGTATTACGAAACAAGTGGGCCTACCCTTTCAGGGTTATTTCGTTGGGCGCCAAATGTAACGTAAATCTTAGTATTACGAAACAAGTGGGCCTACCCTTTCAGGGTTATTTCGTTGGGTTATACAATGTCATTCCATGTCACCCTTTTCCCCTCAAACAGCATGTCTTTCGTTAGTAAATTGTTACGCATGCCTTTTAACAGATGAGGTGGATCGAAAAAGACACTCAGCGAAGCGCCATTTAAATGAATAGTTTCATCTGAAAAACAAAATTATGATTTATAATATGACAAATTCAAGGGAATATGCACCAGCAGAAGTGACTATGCAGACTAGTCCATGTGTCTTAAAGTTGTGAATGAAATTATAATAACTAATGAGTAACTGGTATCTGTAGCTAATATTTAAATTTTACTCACCAACTATCTCTCCAGCACATAATTGGTCTCGTTTAGTGTCATCTAATAGACTGTTTATAGCAGACTGAAAGCTTGATCCTTGAACAGAAATGAGCGCAATTGGTGTAAGCCCTGTGTCTGTCACTGCTGCTATAACATTTTTAATTATGCCTTTTAATTGAAGACTTGATGTGGCACCCTCACAAAAGAAAAAGGCGATTGGTTGCTGCCATTTAAATACAGCACCCCGAAGCATAAAGACATAAATGAGGGCATGATCTGCAAACTGGTTGATTTTGCCATTCAAATCAACAAAGCTTTGTGGGCTGCATAAGTTAATGCAGTTTCAATTGCCATCTCATCATATACAACTGTACATATTTTTTTTCTAATATCCCATTTTGAGACCTGAAAGCATAAAAATATGATAATTTAATGATTATCTTAATAAAGTACATATAAGTATTAATTAAATAAAAAAATCAAAGTTATAATATGTTACCTGTTGTTTAATATGTTCAAAAATTTGTGGATTAATCTTAAATTTAATTGGCTTATCATTTTCCTTAATGATGACTTGGAAGGCAAAATAAATATTTTTTGTAGAAACCTGTATGATTTAGGGCCTTCTTATTTTTTGTGCAGAGTCGAACTTGCATCCATAAAACTGATTTAGTTAAGGGATTCATGTGTTTTGTTAACTCTTCTAAAAATGTTTCTTTACTGAAGGCCAATGCCCTTTTGGCTCTGTAGTTATAACCATTTTGGCGTTTCGCCTTTTTATATTCATTATAAAATAATTTGCATCTCGGAGTTAATGAATTCACATTTCTTAATAATCTCTTCTTAACCAGTTTTCTTGGTGTTTTACAAGATGAACCTGAAAATACATACCAATATTTACAAAACATGTCATGTAAGTAGTGTAGTAAGTGTAGTAAGTATTTAATCAAAATAATCCAAAATAAAAAATAGGAAGTAGACATATGAGACTATACACATTTTTGACCCCCCCTATTCTGACCACAATGTAGGGGGATAACTCAAGAGAGGAACATTTGTCAACTTTTGCAGAAACATTTAGTGCCTCTGACCTTAAGCATAATAGCACACAAAAAATCTAACTCTGTACCTGAGCCCGAGTTTGCTAACAAGCAAGTATTTGAATTTATTTATTTCTTCGAACATGAATATTAAAGGCAATAAAGAAACCATACAACAAAATTAATTTAAGAAGGCACTATATTACTAAACATGGGGTGTAACATTAAGATCGGTCAGTATAGGAAAGTCTGAAACTATGAGACATAGTTACGAAAAAATCACTGATGGTACAAATAATATTCAAATTCATGGTGAAAATTCTAGTTACACCCTATGCTAAAAAAAGTCTTTGTAAATACCTTGTGTATCTTGGATTGCAGAGCTGGAAGATGGAACAGCACCCTCCTGCTCCATTGAGGTGATAGTACAACTATCTGAAAAAAAAACATAATTATGACATTTTGACAACAGTGTAGTCCGGGCATGCTAGAACCGGGCCTGGTTCAAAATTCTGTGGCAACTGGTGGCCGCCCGTGACTTCGTCTGCGTGGAAACCCTATAAATTGTAACCTATTGTTTTATTGTTTTTATTGTTTATTGTTCATTTATTTATAATATTTCTTAATAATATGTTATTCTAACATGTATAAGCTTTATTTTAAAAAAAGTCCTCAAAATACCTTGGATTGCAGGATGGTATTGAGGTGATGGTACAAGCACCTGAAAAATAAATGTTACATGTAGTGAAGAAAGCCATAATTCTTAGCCCTTATTTACCAACCAAAACAATTATTCTAATCTATTATATTATTCATAAGTTGATTGTGGTGATTGACCCACAGCAGAGCAAGAGGATAGTTTTTAAGCCAGGATTTTTTAATACAAAATACTACTACATACCCTTAACTTCAAGGCATGTCATTTTATTTGGTGGTTGTGCATATGAATGGTCAATGTGGCGCTTCTTGGAATAACCATGATCTGTTGTCTTCTTGGCATCTGAAAATTAGAAAACATTAATACAAATCAAAGTTAAATAAAAATTACTTGTTAATTATGACATTAAACGAAAATGCATGTTGAAGGACGATTGATTTTGAAATACGCATCGTCAATAATTCATCATGAATTCAGCAACACCTACCCGTTTCTGTAAGGACCGGTGACGGATGTCCTGAGGAAATCTCCAAGTCAGTAAAATGGCCAATTTAACGTCCTGTCGTTTATTATTGCAAACGGGCACACAACACTTTCGAAACATTGCCGAAAATTTACACAATATTGCACAAATTGTGGATTTAAAGAGGCGGAAATTAATCGACGCAAGCACTTCTCAACAACAATAAGCAATGGCGGCCTGGCGTGCTGTCACTGTCATGCAAATTCTCAATGGCGCCCGAATATTGGAGGGGGTGAAGTACGAGGAGGGGAACGAAATGTCATATTCGATTCTTGCAGTGTCATTTTTTAAGGACCGTTTTTTTATTGCTTGACATAACCTGGCGTGATTGTCTTGTATTTTTATTTGGTCTGAGGAGTGTACACACATAATTTTCATCCCAGGCACCTTTGTTTTTTAACGAATCTTTGAGTGTCTACTGTTTTTTACATTCTTGTAAAGGTGTCAGCTGCTTGGCTGTTTGTAGGTTATTTTGTTGGTTACCTTTTTCCAGTAGCAAAAGTTCTTCGCACTTATCACTATGTTGTGATTTAAGGTGAAGTTTTAGCGACGTAGTCCCACCTCCTTTCCTTGAAAAGCTTTTACCACACCGTTTACATTTTGCGGAATCGGTCATTTCATTAAAAAACGACCAAACTGCACTCGACTTAGGACGCATTTTATACAAATTCAATCGATTCCGTAACACAACCTACACTTTGTCAAAGAAGAAAAAAACAAACAATGCGCGCAGCTTGTGTGTCGGCAGTGTCGGCACTGGCAGCGGCCGGCCGATCAAAACTACTTGTCATAACGTGTCTCAATTAGGCTCCGCCCCTATCCGATACTATCCGAAACTTTCATTTCGGATTCGGTTACGGTTACGGATGATTTTTTATATCGGATATCCGATAGTTTCGGTTACGGTTACGGAGCTCCCTAACACCCCTAGTAGTCCAGTCAATAAATGACTCAAAATGAGGTATAGAGTGCGTGAGCAGGTAACTAAGCGATTCCTTCAGAAACTTGTTCAGGGGGCTTAGGTTTTTAACATACCAAAAGTCCTGACTCCTAGGTGATGAGCGGGGGAAAGGAGGGGGGATAAAGGTATAAATTTTTGGTTTTTAGCTTATATCTCGAAAACGGTGCATCGGAGAGAAATATTTTCAACTAATTAAATGGAGCTCTTAAAATTATCTAAAACTTTTGTATCACATATTTTTTTCTAATTCCTAAGCGTTTTCGAGCTATACCCTCGGAAAAAGTTGAAATTTACAAGAAAAATTCATTCATGTCAAAAAATTCATAAACATTGCATAATATTGTCTAAACCTATTCATAAACGAATAAAATGAAGAGGAAAGAAGTTGTAGATTTTTTAATTCCCTTTTAGAATATATATGCATATGCTGGTTAATGTCCAACCCACCTAAAGTAACAGCAGCTTAAATGTAATTTTCGTTTAAAATAATAAATAATAATGTGATTTTACTTACTATGGTTTTTCTCCTTATAGAAACCGGCTTCACAAACGAATCACATTCATCAAACCATTTTGCTTTTGGCTTATAAACGCTCGCCCCAGCCCCAGATCTCGTAGATTTCTCAATTTTTTCGAGTTCCAAGTAGTACGTATTTCGAATACTTTTGATTTTTGATCTAACTTCATCAATAGTCAGTTCTTCTATATTCATTCCTACACAAAGTTGTTCTAGTGCCGAAGCGCGCATTTCTTTATTTTTGTATGCCTCACAACGCTTATCCCACAAGCATTCGTGCTCTCTATAAAGAAAGAAAGAAAGAAAGAAAATGGTTTTTATTGCCAAACACAATAAGTACTTAATCCTAATGATTTTACACATAGAAACCATAAATTTTTAAACAATAATAATATTTTAGTTATATAGAACAACATCAAAAATTACTTACTTACTACTTATACATAGGTGTACAACTGTACACACTAGTTTGTTCCGGCAATTGGAAATACGCTCAGCAAATGCTGCCGGATTCACAAATATATAAAGTTGTACAAATTTTAAAGTATCCTCTTCGTTGAATTTTCTCGGCATTTTGTCGCAGAAATTCCAAACAAACAAAGAAACATACACACCGTACGGACGTTCGCCAGTGACTGTGTCAGTGTGTCTAGACGTGTCCGCAACGCTGGCGCGGGGGTCGAGGGGTATGCGGGCGGAAGTCACTGGGTAGAAAAATAGACGGGCGCTCTATTCTCGCCAGCGTTGGCAGCCAGCGCTGGCTTGGCTTGAAAAACTGTTTACACGAGGCAAATACCAAGCCAGCGCTTTATTGGCAGCCAGTGTTGGCTTCGTGTAAACTATGCTTTAGACTACGAGTAGAAAGTGATCAGAGACAGTGAAGTTTCCGGGGATACCCTAAACAGAAGTTTATACCTACGTGATTTTTTAACTAAGCATTCGGTGGTGTTTTTTAAAAGTTTGGTAAAGAAACACTAGAATGCCACGTCTTAGTTTAAAAAAATCATTTGTGTGGGATTATTTCGACTTAGCACCTGACAAAAAAACAGTGTGTTGTAAATTATGTAAAAAAAACTTTTATTAATCAAAATCAAAACAACACATAGCTGTCGACAACACTCGTGATCTTACGGACGGACGAGCAAATAAGTGACATCGATGAAGCTGTGCTAGATATGATTGTCTTGAACTACTAACCGTTATTAATTGTCGAAGATGTTGGCTTTAAAATATTAGTTAACAAACTTAATAAAAAACATACTCTTCCATCAAGGAGAACTTTATCAGAAAAATTGTTGCCAAAATAAAAATATGCGGATCAAACAAGAACTGCAAAATTCCCTTCACCAGATAGACATCAGCGTCACCTGCGACTATTGGAAAGGACTAGGAACAGAACCTGTTTGAGCATGACTTGGCACTTCGTCCTCGATTTTTCACTGCTTGGCGACCGTCGAAGTTAAAATATCCCACACAGGTACTAACACTGCTGCAGCGATAACTGAAGTATGTAACAAGTTTGAAATTTTGAGTAAGGTGGTGACTGTCGTCACCGATAGCGCCGCCAATGTGAAAAAGGAAATCAATGATGACTTGCAAAAGCATCACCATCCATGTGTTGCCCACACGGTCAACCTCACAGTAAACGATACCATTGCTAGTGTAGAAGGGCTAAAAGAATTTTTGCTTAAGTGTAGAACAATAGTCACTTACTTTAAGCAAAGTTCGGTAGCTTCTTACAAGCTGAAAGAGAAGCAAGGCGAGTTAAATCTCACAGAGCTTGTCTTAAAACAAGATATTGTGACAAGGTGGAATTCCACTTATTTATTATGTTAGAGCGATTACTGACTCTGAGGCAGCCCATCTGTTTGGCACTGATGGACTAGACAGAGCTTCAGAAAACCTCAGTGGGGATGATTGGACGGTGATCAAAGATGTATTGCCGATACTGCAGCCCTTTTTACAGTTAAAAGAGGAGCTATCAGGTGACAAATACAATACTATGTCGACCATCGTTCCACTCATAAGAGGCTTAATACCCCATTTACATTCAGCCCCTGCCGCTGCCCCTCGCGCTGTCGGCAATAATTCCCTAAATATTGCTGCAGCAGGATCGAGAGGAGTGTGCGTGTTTACATACTGCCCTACAACTCACTTCGCTTTCAAGTGTCGGCAATGGCAGACGTCGAAATAATTACATCGGCCGCGGTCTCATTTTATATAGGGAGAAAAATTTTATAGGCAGAAAAAAGAAACGACCACTAAGGAGCGACGCAACATTATCTGATGCATTAAAATCGGTTCAGTCGTTGCAATTACCTAAACGATCACTATCCGTAGTAGAAAAAAAAGACACATGCGTTACTCGAATGTACCCATAGTACGTAAGAAATTAGCTCTTGATAAAAAAATTTAAAACCCCGAAATTTATTAGACAATCAACTTAAGTTCAAGTGAACCTCCTCCAGGCGCTCGGCGAGAGTACTGAGCGTCGGAGCTGAATGTAAACACGCACTGCCGCTCGCGCTGCCGATCCTTTGACATCCGCACAAAAAACCGCCATTTAGGGGAGCGCCGGGCAGCGCGAGTGGCAATGGCAGCGGCATGAGAAGTATCGCGTTTACACACTGCCCTGCCCACTTCCCTGCTCACTTCGGCTGAATGTAAACGAGGTATAAGACTAGCCTTAAGGGGAGCTTCTTCTATATCATTTAGAGGGCAATCCTTACAGATTTCTTTAGAGATGGTCTTTAAAAACTACAACTGTATAAACGACAAAGAATTATCAAACGTTGTGTTTATTAAAATAAACTAAACGACTTCAAAGTTAATTTAAAAAAATATTTGTAACTGATCTTTATAATCACTTGTGAAGAATCGTTTTAGTCTATGACACATTCATTTTGAAAATGTTTGAAACTAAACTCTATTTACCAGCTATTAAGATACATTTTTGTCTATGACACAAAAAACAAAGAAATTATTTCAAAATTATTTTTGAAAATGAACTGTATTTGTATTGTCATTTGTGAAGACTCGTTTTTGTACCATCATCATCATCACGACCCATTACGTCCCCACTGCTGGGGCACGGGTCTCCTTCCAATGAAGGAAGGGTTTAGGCCTAGTCCACCACGCTGGCCAAGTGCGGGTTGGTGGACCCCAACACAAGAAAGCTTGTGCTGAGAGAGTTGTCGGGTAAGTGGGCAACCCGACTGTCAGATGTTTTCAAGCCGCCCGAAGGCCTCTGACTAGGCTTAACGACTGCTACCGAAGCAGCAACCGGGACCCACGGCTTAACGTGCCGTCCGAAGCACGGAAGCGTCCAGAAAAGCACCACTTGAAATTCGGTCGTAAACAACGGAACATAATATGGAACACCTGTATCAACAAATATGAGCTGTATTTTGTCCTACAGAAGAATCATAATTGCCTGCGATAAAAAACAACAGGAAGTTTGCACCTGTTTTTGTTTTTTTTTTTTTTTTTTTTGGTTATTTTTTTTCCTTTTCACGGAAAAGGCTAAGGGTATTATCCCATACCGCCTGGTCTTATTTAATTTTGTCTTCTATGTGATTTTGTTCGAGGCCAAAGGCCTTGTCTTTCGTTGTAATCTTCAAATCTTCTTGTAAATATAAGGTCGAAACCAAGTCTTTAGTATTATATTGTCGAGGCTTATAGCCTTGTCTATCGTTATGTATCGTTATATCAGGGTACTGTGTATTTTCTGGTATTTGTTATTTTTTCAAATAACTCCAATCGTATTTTTGATATACTCATAAATGGGGTAGAATGTATCCGTATTCTTGAGAAGATCCTGAATAGAGCGCGGGACATCCAGGGCTTCTTTGTATAAATCCAGTAAATTGTCAATAAGAATAATCCTTTGTAGATTAAATGCAGAGCAATCAAAAAATATATGATCCAGGGATTGAATTATATCGTTATTACAGTATGTGCAATTTGGGGAAGGTATCATTTTTAATCTAAAAAGGTGTTCATTGAATCTGCCATGTCCAAGTCTTAAACGACAAATAGTTGAATAAAAGTTTCTGTTTATAAATTTTCCTTTGATGAACCAGGGTTGAGTAATGTCGGAGTTGATAGAGCTATACCATTTTCCTTTACTTTGGATTGTTTCATGCCAATGAGTCATCCATTGGTCTTTTATAATATTCTTGATTAAAACTTTGCAGTCTGAACCTGGCAACTTAATATTTTTAATAGGTATTTGTTGGATATTGGGATTTTTTACTATGGAGCTGGCAAGTTTATCAGCGAGGTCATTACCCGAAACGTCAATGTGTGAAGGTGTCCAAATAAAGCGGATTTCTCTGTCTTGATTGAGCCAAAGCCTGCTATAAATCTGCCTGATGTTGTATATGATGTAATTTGTGCCACTACTATAAGAAGGATTTGATAAAGCCATTAATACACTCATGCTGTCCGAAATGATCAACCATTTCTTGAAATTAAGGTTAGTTGCTTCTATGTATTCTAAGGCTGCATAAATGCCCTGAGCTTCTGCTGTATATATGCTTGCATTAGAAGGTAATCTTAAGCCATGACCCAATTTATAAGCAGGAACATAATATGCCATAGAGACATTATCGTTACATTTAGAGCCATCTGTATAAATTTGCTTAAAGTCTCTGTATTCATCCAATCTATTGTAAACAGCATATTTGTCAGTCAGTGTCCTATCTATTTCAATATTAAGGCTACAAAATTTGCTTCCATATGTTCCCCCATAGCAGGGCAAAGTGGTACTATTGTGAATATTATATTCACTCTTAAATGTTAAAATTTGATGGATGTTATGACATAGGAAATGATAAGAATTATACTTCAATAGTTTGGAAAGAAGAAGATTGTCAGTTTCAGACAACAATCTTAGAATAAAATTGTGTTTTAAATTACTAAATCTGATATTTAATGGACACAAGTTACACTCAATTTGCATTGAGTTAATAGGAGTTGATTTAAAGGCACCCAAAATTAATCTTAAATTAATATTTTGAATCTTTTCAAGTTTATTTACTAATTTTGAATCTATGCAGTAACAGAAAAAACTATAGTCAAAGTGACTTCGAACTAGGGCTTTATATAAAGTTAAAAGAATCTTGGAATCG
The DNA here is from genome assembly GCF_932276165.1 of Plutella xylostella. Taxonomy (NCBI): domain Eukaryota; kingdom Metazoa; phylum Arthropoda; class Insecta; order Lepidoptera; family Plutellidae; genus Plutella; species Plutella xylostella. Next base: position 4,026,173 of record NC_064000.1, on the reverse strand, counting down.
GCACCCCACTGAGTGCCAACCAAAGATCTCAAAATATTTGTAGAACGTAGAGCTCGCTCTGCTATGCAATCGACATATTTGTACCAAGACAGGTTATGAGTAAATATTACTCCCAGAAATTTTGCATATGGATGAATTGGTATCAAATTATTATTATACTGTATCTTAACTGTTGAAACTTTTTTCTTTGAGAATACAACTATTTTACTTTTAGTAGGACTAACTTCTAGATTTAAATATTGAAAGTAACTATGAAGTTTTTTTAAAGCTAAATTTAGTTTTTTACTTGTGTCTGAGATGTTATCACCACTGCAATAAATAGCTAAATCATCAGCAAACTGTAAATTGTTTACTTCTGATCCTAACATTTCATTTAGCCTATGGATATAAAGTATATACAAAAGAGGACTCAAAATACCACCTTGACAAACGCCTTTAGTAGATAATCTGGGTCCAAAAATTGAATTAGAGCTAATTTTTACATAAACTTCCCTTCCACTAATGAATTCATGAATCCACCTTACGCATTTTTCAGGTATTCCCAAAGAAGAAAGAGTTGTACATAAAACTGAATGATTAATGTTATTAAATGCGCCTACAATATCAAAAAAGATACATATAAGGTGTTTATTACTGTTAATGGCAGTGTTAATATCATGGAAGAGATGACCTATACTTTCTCTTGCTGATCGACCACGACGAAACCCAAATTGATTTCTAGGAAGGATATGATTACTTTCAATATAAAACTCAAGACGCTGTTTTATTAGTTGCTCAAAGAGTTTGCCTGAACAGGATGTTAAAGCTATTGGACGGTAAGAATCTGCATCATTTGGGTCTTTTTCTGCTTTAAGAACTGGAACCAAGCAATCTTGCTTCCATTCTTTAGGAATTATTGATTTATCCCAAAGTAAATTTAAAATGTGTAAAAATTTGTGTAGACTATCTGTATTAATATTCTGTAACATTTTGTATGAAATGCAATCTAAGCCAAAGGTGGTGTCTCTACGTGATTTAATTGCTGCTTTTAATTCATCTATAGTAAAAGGATTATTAATGTAACTATTGGTGGGGTTAATTGAGGTATTATTTAAATGTAGTGGTTGTGAAACAAAATCAGGTGTATATTTTCTTAAGAAGTTATTAATCCAAGATGATTCACTATTGTTATGGAGTTTGGTATTTTTACTGTAAGATTTATTAAATTTACGCATAGATTGCCAGATCTTTGAAATAGGAGTTGATCTATTTAAGTCTGAACAGTATTTATTCCAACTATCTGTTCTCTCTAGCTTAATAATTAGTTTTTTCTCAGCCTGAAACTTTTTAAAATTAATATAATTTGATTCACTAGGATCCTGTTTGAATGCAATAAATGCTTCTTTACTTTTTTGCACAGCCATAGCGCACTTTTCATTCCACCATGGAAGAGGAGAATATCGATATTTAGGATGGTTTCCTGCTGGCTTACTATTATTATTTACATTATGGGATTTAGTTCTAACCATAGATAGATCTACCACTTTATTTAAAATGGTACAGAAGTCATAGTACGACTGTAAAGGATCGGAACAATTAACATTAAATTCTTAAATTAAATCATTGGCTAGCTTTGAGTAATTTGCCCAATTTATTAGACGTAAGTTTGGTCTTTTTAGTTCTGTTATGTTATCTTGATAAGTAAAGTTGTTTAAAGATGAATCACTAACTGTATTATATAGAATATCTGTTATTGTGGGTAGATGATAACTTTCCAGGGGATCATCATGGACTGTCCAGTTACAATTAAGAGCTATAGAAGGACTAACTATTGTCAAATCTAAACCGTTTGATCTCCAAATGTTTGTTCCTACTGTGGTTGGTGAAGTGTCATTTAATAAAACTAAATTGCAATCATTTATAGAGTCCAGGACATCTCTTCCACGAGCACTGACAGATTGACAGCCCCAAATGGTGTGATGAGCATTAAAATCGCCTGATACAAAACATGGTTTAGGTAAGGAATCAATTAAATTTACTAACTTATTTTTTTTTAAAGATGGCGTGCAATTTGTTGGTATATACATACTAACTAAGGTGAGAGAGGTATTATTATATATTATTTTAATTGTTATATTTTGGAGTGAGTCATCATAATATGTATTTAATCTATTATATTTTATACTACTGCGAATGACTATGGCAACACCATTATGTTTATTACCACAATCATTGCGTTCTATGGAGTATCCTTTAATATTTAAGCGTTGTGTAGGCTTAAGCCATGTTTCGCAAACTAAAGCTATATCAATATTATTATCATACAAAAAAATTACAAAAATATGTCGATTACATAGCAAACTTTGAGCATTCCACTGTACAATTTTTAATTTGTTTGTGAATTGGAACTATTTTTTTTTGTGTCACTGGGGTTGCAAATATCATTCAATACTTCTAACACATTTTTAGAAGATATTGGGGTATCTTGGGTCTTATTTAATGTTATCATTTTTATGATGCTTTGCACTAAAAGGTTTAGTGCCTTGTCATTACTTTTCAATAAAGACAGAAGATCAAGAGGCTTCTTTGGACCAAGTGGGGGGAAACTTTCATGGTTGAATATGTCAGCAAATGATGGTGGCTTAACTTTCTGTCTGTTTTCTTGGATTTTTTTCTGTTTAATTGGACACTGGGCTGAGATACTGACATGATTGCCATCGCAGTGGAAGCATTTTGCCTTTTCAATAGGGGTTGTGCATACTTTAAAAGAGTGCTCTTCTTTACAGATGGAGCAGCGTTCAGAGTTCTTACAAAACTTTGCTAAATGGCCATACCTGAGACACCGGAAACATTGCTTGACTGGAGGAACATACGCTGTAATATCATGCCGCCAACCGTCCAAGTCGACGTAGTCTGGAAGTACTGACGTCGCGAAGGTGATGGCTACAGTTTGCAGGGGCTGTAGAATAAAATTGTTGTCAATCTTTGTCCTCTTTGTAAATCTCCTTACAGATATGATCTTCTTGTAACTAGACAGCATGGTGAAGATTTTTTTGTTTGTCAGATTGGTAGGCACATTTTTAATAATACCAGTAATTTCTGTGCTTTGTGCTGGTATGTTAGCCTTAAATTGATAATCCTTTAGGAATGTGGAGTTGTTCAAAAAGGCATTTGCAAGGCTGGCCTTTTCAAAATATATTGCAATTTTAAATTTATTCATTGATCTCAGGTATTTTACACCTTTGTTGAATCTTTTAATGCAACTCGATATGGACATAAGGTCTCTTGTTCCAATGGGCATCTCCGCATTGGAGGACTCTACGAAAACAACAAACTCTGCAGCTCCGGAATCCTCTGGGTAACGCCTCTTGTAATCTGTTACTAAATAAGGTTTTGAAATATCTAAAACTTCAACCTCAGATTCGGACGACGTCGTTTCTACGTCGGACTTATCACCCTCATCATTCTTCTTCCTTTTTTTTCTTGTTCTCACCTTCCCCATTGCTATTTTTTAATTTATTATGTATGCAACAAACTTTTTATTGGTTTTTATTAGTAATTTACGTATTTGCAGTAGTTTTAATGAATATTATTAATAAATTTTTCGAAAATCCCGCCTGGTCTTTTCAATGGTTCCCGCTTCCCGCGCTTTTTTTTTGTTTTTTTTTTAACTGTTATTTTGATTTTTGACATGAGTGAACGTATCGATAAATAAATCAACGAAGTTTTTTAGAGCTACATGAACATTGCCGTCATTGTTTGTTGTCATTGACAAAATATTAGGTATTGTATTAGGTAGGCTTAGATAAAATATCTTTATTGATCTTTGTAAAATAAGAAGTTTTTAGTTTAAATATATAAACTTTTCAATTAGACTTATAAGTGTAAATATAGTTAAATATAGTTAGTTATAGTTAGTTAAGTGTAAATAAACAATATTTTGAAATGCCACGTCAAGCTGCATTGTTTGGGACTATTTTGAAGTAACAAATAAAGATATAAAACAAGCAACTTGCAATTTTTGCCAAAGAAGGCTGTCTTACAAAAGTACGACTAATGCCTTAAGTCAGTCCCTACCTATGACACGAGGAGAATCATTATTTACTACAAAGACATTCAAGTTTTTTGAAACATCATTATGTTTTACAGTAACATTTGATATCACCCCTAAAGGATGAGTTAAAGTTTGGTCAAAGTTACTAAACACTACATTACAATTTTCCAATTGAAATGAATGCAAGTATGTGTGTTTGTCTTTTAGCGATATAACAGTCACTTCTGACCCTGTGTCTAACTGAAATGGTACATCATGATTGTTCATGTTTATTGACATTTTTTTTTTCATTTTTTAAATTACCACCTCGTCGCTTATATACATGGAAATCGCCAGCTGACTCACCAACCAATATAGTTCGAAACCAGATAGATTTCATACTTGTTCACAAAAGATACCGCAATAGCTTCAAATCAGTAAAAACGTACCCGGGAGCTGATATCGGTTCCGACCACAATCCCCTTGTAGGAGTTTTTAATATAAAACTTAAAAAGCTAACAGCGCCTTCAAATATGCATGGAAAAATCGATGTTTCCAAACTCAGGGACAAAGACACAAGAAATAAACTTCATTGCGCTCTTCACAATAAATTCCATGAGTTAAAAGAGACAGACAAATTTCAACCACTTATTTCATCCCCTGAACAAGTATGGAAAACTGTAAAAGAAGTAATCATAGATACAGCAAAAGAATCACTGGTCCCGACTGCAGCTGAGAAGTCAAAAGAATGGATTACTGATGAAATCCTGAATCTCATGACACAAAGACGACTTGTTAAACATACAAACCCCTTGAAATACAAGGAGATTCACAAGGAAATAGGACGGAAATGTATAGAGGCCAAAGATCAATGGATAAATAACAAATGCACAGAAATAGAGACACTGCAAGCCAAACACGATACCTTCAACATGTACAAGAAGATCAATGACCTAATGGGTCTAAAGAGGAAGCCAAACGGAAATACTCTCCTAGACAAAGACAACAATTACGCCATGAAAATTGAGGATCGTTTGAGAATATGGAAGGATTACATTGAAGATCTATTTCACGACCAGAGATCTAACCACATCAACGCTAGTACAGAGCTTGTTGGACCACGCATAACAAAAGATGAAGTTTTTTATGCAATTAAGTCTGCGAAAAGCGGAAAATCGGTAGGTCCTGATGAAATACCAGCTGAGATTCTTAAACTACTAGAATATGAACATCTTGATGTAATTGTGAATTTCTTCAATAGTATCTATGACACAGGCATTATTCCTTCAGATTGGCTCCACTCTATATTCATAACCCTACCAAAAATCAGCACTGCAAAACGTTGTAACGAATACCGTACCATTTCATTAATGAGCCATGTCCTAAAAATTTTCTTAAAGATTATTCACAAAAGAATCTATAGAAAGTGTGAAGATAATATATCAGAGACACAATTTGGGTTTAGAAATGGCTATGGCACGAGAGATGCACTATTTGCCTACCAAGTGCTCATGCAACGGTGTTGGGATATGAACCAAAGCATTTACTTATGTTTTATCGACTATGAAAAAGCGTTCGATCGCGTGAAACACGACAAACTTATCCAGATCTTAGAAAAAGTAGGTCTCGATTCAAAAGACGTCTCAATAATTAAGAACCTCTACTGGCAGCAGACAGCGAACGTCCGCGTAGAACAGAAACTCACAGCTGATGTAGAGATATTACGAGGAGTGCGACAAGGATGTATATTATCGCCGTTGCTATTTAACTTGTACGCTGAAGAAATTTTCTCAGAGGCGCTTGAAAATGCAACAGAAGGTATTGTTGTAAATGGGAGACCCCTCAACAACATACGATACGCCGATGATACTGTTCTCCTTGCCAGCTGCCCTGAAGACCTGCTAAAGCTGATAAATTGTGTGGCATCAATCAGTGCTCGTAACGGTCTCAATATTAATATAAAAAAGACCAAGTACATGGTTGTCGGTCGTTCACAAATATCTGCCAATCTCTATGTCAACAACCAACCGTTGGAGAGAGTTAGTTCATATAAATACCTAGGGTGTATTGTGAACGAACAGGAGGACCACAGTGTTGAAGTCAGATGTCGCATCGAGCAAGCCAGGGCTGCGTTTGTGAAAATGAGACAAATCCTTTGCAACCGAAATCTCAAACTCTCCACTAGGTGCCGCTTGGTACGGTGCTACATTTTTTCCATACTTCTGTACGGAGTAGAAGCTTGGACACTGACCAAGACCTTATGTAAACGGTTAGAAGCCTTCGAAATGTGGATATACAGAAGAATGCTGAAAATATCATTGACAGATAGAGTAAAAATGAAACGGTACTGCAAAGGATGCACAAAAGGCTAGAACTCTTAAACACAATTCAGAAAAGGAAGCTGCAATACTTAGGCTATATAATGCGCAATGATAAATATGCCCTCCTGCAACTCATACTGCAAGGGAAAATACAGGGCAAAAGAAGACCTGGCCGTAGAAGAACCCACTGGCTACAGAACCTCGCCGAATGGTTCAATATGTCCACCATAGAGCTATTCCGAGCTGCGACTTCCCGGGCCCAAGTGGCCATAATGATAGCCGACCTACGATAGTAGATGGCACCTGAAGAAGAAAAAGAAGATTGACATATAGTGAGGTGGTATCCTACTTACACTTCTGAATGAATAAGTTTCATATTCATTATAAGGATTTGGTTCCAACTCCACATCATTTCTCTGATCTTCAACAGTTTCGGTTTCAACTACAATAGTTTGTCTCTGCCTTCTTGGGCACATTCTGAATATATGGCCTTGTTGTCCGCATTCGGAGCAGTACTTCTTCCTTAAAGTACATTCATGTTTTAAATGGTTTGATTTCCCGCAGCAAAAGCATTCGTTACCATTCTGCTTATTGTTATTATAAATTGAAGGTTTATTTGTAGGTTTCTTATTTTTCCAAGCTTTCCTGTTATCCTGATTGTAAAAGATGTCCGTGACTGGCTGTGTTTCCACACTTCCACATTGTATTAATGCAGCTTCTACCTGTGACACTTGAATACAGGTTTCTAATTTCATATTTTCCATTTTTTTTTAATTTTCAGGGGAGAGGGGGCCATTCTTGAATGAATTTCATTAAATCAAATCAACTGTAACTTTTAATTCATTGTGTATTACATAATGTTTTTTTGCACTGATACACGTGTTGGTTATCCCATTATGTAATTACTATAGGAGAAAAGTGATAGCATCACACATCGATATTTTATTACAGTTTTTTCTTGGTCAGGAAAAAGTTCAAATGTGCCCCGGCAATTCTTCTAAAACTGTGTTTACCGATTTTCCTGCAACAAATTATTTAATTGGTCAGAAAAGCAGTGACTTGCAAATTATTATGTCTGGGGAATTTATACCGACTCTTACATATTCTTACACATATTTTTACAATAGGTACTCTAACACGGAGAGACCGACACACATAGACACCTACAGCTGTAAAACTTATCGATACCCTTTTTGAGTCGGGGGTTAGTAAAAAAGTATCTAGACCTGATGTTTTAACAACATTAGCATCCAGACCCTGATGTCATGTAACGTTTGACACTAGTATTTTCTAACCTCTATAAGAATAACAAATACACATTGAAAGGCATTGTATCACATCAAAATAGTAGAGTTTTTTACAGGAAATATAAGCAATGTATGTTAATGGTTAGAAATTAAGTACCTACTCACCAGTATAAAACGCTGCTCTTTCATAAACATCGTATATATTGACTAATACTTCTCCAGCCTCATTCTCCGTCAAACATCGTAGGTAAACGCTGTAAATCATCTGTCTAGCTTCGCTGCGAATGGTTTTATTCATTTTCACCACGTGAACAAACTCAACAATCCACAAAAGTCCAAAATTAAGCAAAATTCGATTTGTTTATACAGGAACAGGGCGAGTTTGACATTCAAACCATAGAAACAGACCACAAATCACTAATTTTTTTTATTGCCAGGTTTAAAGCCTTTGTGCGCAAATTATAAGCTATGTTTTTAAAATGCTTCTATGTAAAAATTGTTTTTTGTGTGCAATAAAGTGTATATAAATAAATAAATAAAATATATATAATAATAATAATATAATAATAAGTATATACTAAGTCTATGCTCTGCACAAAGGCTTTCTTTGCATTCAACTCTAGTTTACAGAAGTCTTTACAACTGTAAATGTAATGACTACCATTGCAATACACACAGTTTGTGTTCTTTACTTCAGTTGCAAATGTTCTAACATTGGTTGTTCGCGGTGTCGGTGTATCTTTGTTGTTTAGTGCTTCTAGTGTTCGAAATCTGTACTCTAAGAACTGTGACAAATCTTTCCAAGTGGGTAACTGACTGTTGGACTCTATTCTCTGCTTGAACATCTTGTGTGACTCTGGATCGAGTTTCTGTATAACTATGTAAACAATCAGGTCATCCCAATGGTCTGTAGGCAGTTCTATGCTCTTAAGAGTCGATAAACATTCTGATGTGACATCTAACAGTTCCCTAATGTTCTTTGCAGATTCTGACACTACACGTTTCTGATTTAATAACTTCCCGATGTATGTGTTGACAACGCTACGTTTGTTATCATATCTCCTGTTCAAAATGTCCCATATTATCTGGTAGTTTGAGTCAGAAACTTGAATTTGTTTCACTAAAAGTTCCGCCTCTCCTCGCAAACTAGACTTTAGGTATTGGCATTTGTTTACTTTACTCAATGTGTTGTTGTCATGAACTAGTGATGTAAATAAATCTCAGAATGACAGCCAATCTTTATAATCTCCAGAAAACATTGACAGTTGAATAGGCTAGGGGAGCCTTGTGACATTTGAAATGGGATAATCAGATATAGCTGAACACAAAAGAGTAGAGATTAATGTTTTTGGAACTAAACAGATTTATTTATTTATTTATATACACTTATTACACACAAAAAACAATTTTTACACAGAAGCATTTTAAAAACATAGCTTATAATTTGCGCACAAAGGCTTTAAACCTGGCAATAAAAAAAAACTAGTGATTTGTGGTCTGTTTCTATGGTTTGAATGTCAAACTCGCCCTGTTCCTGTATAAACAAATCGAATTTTGCTTAATTTTGGAGTTTTGTGGATTGTTGAGTTTGTTCACGAGGTGAAAATGAATAAAACCATTTGCAGCGAAGCTAGACAGATGATTTACAGCGTTTACCTACGATGTTTGACGGAGAATGAGGGTGCTTTTCCACCAGAGATGTGCTATGCTACGATGCTATGGATGCGTTTGATATCCACCAATCATATTATTGGTGCACATAGCTTAGCACTGGTGGAAACGGATTCAACTAAGATATGTTTTTTTATATGGAATGATGCGTGCTATGGATGTGTGCTATGGATGCGTGCTATGGATATGTGCTATGGACCATCGCGAGTGGTGTAGCTATGTATGTGCAGAGCAGACCTACAGTATGCCCGCGTTTTTCACTAAAAGTAGACATGCCATCGTGGAAGCAAAAAGTTATTTTGTATCTCGCAATGTGCGAAGAAGAACTCATGGAGGAAGATGAATTGTTGTTCAGCTTTTTACTCCGACGAAGAAAACATAGATTCTGGTTACGAAATCATATTAAATATCACTCAATACACTCAGAATTCAAGATTAGCGGTTTGTTTAAAGTAAGTACAGTTTAATAATCAGTCATTAATAATACAGCTTTTTTATAATTTATTTAACACTAAGAATACTTTAGAAATATTAAAGAAAATAGAGATAAATCAACGTTTCAAATTTTAAAATTAGTTAAGATTTTGTCGGTGCTGATTCTGTTAAATTGTTCGTATTTTCTTGAATGCTTTGCGGTTCTGAAACTGGCAGTGTCTGTGGCGGTATCATGTTCGTATTTTCTTGAATGCTTTGCGGTTCAGAAAAAGGCAGTGTCTGTGGGCGGTATCATCTCAAACTGTTGGGAATTGCTAATATTTTGTTGTGAGCTTGATTCACCAGTGTTTGTGTAATAACCATAGGTATGCTGACTATAAAGATGCGAATCTTCGGCTTCTGCTACTGCGTTGAAACAACTTCTTTTTACTCGTGCTTGTAAGTAACCGGGAAATTTCTTAGTGGTTTTCGCCAGCGACAAGAAAAAGTGGTCTATTTCATCATAATCATCTTTTGCACTACTTAGTATTTCCTTTAATTCAATGCGTTGTTGTTGGTGTCGTTTTTGGTTTTCTCGATGAAGTTGCAGTAACTCTGTTAAGTCACTTCTTTTCTTCTTAGAAGGTGGTGGTATCGATTCCATCAAATTGGCAGTTTCTTCTTGTTCCGAGTTCAACAGAAGATCTTCAAATTGGTTTTGATCTAGGCTTTTATCGGATAGCACTGAACTTTGCGTAGAATCATCATTATTTCTCTCATCAGTTGTAGATGTTTCGTCGCCATCGTTTGATGTCCGATCTCTATTTGCCATATAAGGCAAAAGAAACTCAATGTGTTTTTCATACTTCCATTCTTTTTTTTTAGTTGCAGCTTGTCCACTTTTTTTGGATTTTATCCTCTTCAATACTTCGCGGTGGCTGTCTCGCAACTGTTTCCACCGATTCGGATTTCGCGGTTTTACCTAAAAGAATACGGGTGGTAATAAGTAAAAAAAAAAAAAAATCATATTTATCAAAATCATATCTCTTTTTTCAGGTATTTAGCAACGGGTCTCTCATTTACGAAATTGGCAGAAAATTTCAGAATTGGAATATCAACCGTGTCGAAAATTATTGATGAAGTTTGCACGGCCCTATGGAATGTACTGCAGCCACTTGTTATGCCAGAACCTTCTGAAAATGATTGGAGAAGAATTGCAAAAGAATTTGAAGATCTATGGCAATTCAAGAATTGTTTGGGGGCTCTTGACGGAAAACATGTTTACATCACGTGTCCTGCAAATACAGGATCCTCTTTTTTCAATTATAAACATCGATTTTCCATTGTCCTTATGTGTTTAGCTGACGCTAAGAGAAAAATTATAATGGTTGACGTAGTGTCAATGGGCAGATTTAGTGATGGAGGCATATTCAATGACAGGAGTTTTGGAAGACGTCTGCGAGAAAAGAGACTGAATATTCCTCAACCCGAACCATTATATGAAGGCGGAGAACCAGTACCTTTTGTTTTCATAGGTGATGAAGCTTTCCCTTTGATGGAAAATTTTATGCGACCATACCCACGTGATCAATTAGATCCACAAAAGCGCATATTTAATTACAGATTATCAAGGGCCCGTCGCATAGTCGAAGCAACATTTGGTGTACTAGCGCGGAAATGGTACGTGTATCGCAAAGATTTCGAGTGCAAAGTGGAAACAGTAGATAAAGTCGTAAAAGCATCGTGTGTGTTGCATAATTATTTAATTCAAACAGAAATTGATTACCTTAGTGGTTCTACTATAAGTGATACATCAATATTTACTAATCTTAGTTACAACAATGACATATCAAATTTTGGAAGTTATCAAGTTAGAGATATATATTGCTCGTACTTCAATAACGAGGGAAGGGTGTCATGGCAAGACACTCGAATTTCATCTCGACTCGCTCAAAGAAATTAATATACCTCCTGAATGACAAATATTCAAATATTGCGTTTAAATAGTTGTTAACAACCTACCTACTACCGAAATACCTACCTACATATGTATTTAAATAAAAGTGTGTATACTTACTGTCTTTAAAATTAGTTTCTTTCACAATTATCTCCCACGCTGCATCCCTTGTTTCATTACATTTGTACGTGTCTAACTTAGTATCCCAAAGGGGTATTTTTTGACCGCGTCTATTAGCTTTTCATCCATTTTATTTAATTCAGTTGCCGCCTTCTTCCTTAAACTTTACGAAATGAACTAAACGAGTCGCCGGCACAGCGTGGCAGGACGCGTGTGCGCCTCTCCCCTCACCGCGCCGCCGCCCCCGTCGTTTCCCTACTATAGATATGTCGCAGGCATCTGGTTGAATCTCCTTTTTGATTGAACCACTAGCCCGTTCATTGGATGGCGCTATTCAGTTGTATGACTAGGCCGAACGTTGATTCTACAAGCGTCACAAAACGTCCAACTAGTTAGCTGACTTAAAATCAGTCAGGTGGTGAATGAAACAAACATGGCGTCTAACAGCTAACAGCTGACACAAAAAGCACTTATATTGTTGGTTTTTTGCAAATAAATAACCTTTGAGTGCGTTATTTGTGTTAAAATAGTGTGACAACATGGATTTACCTATTATTAAGCCGCGGGCGGATAGTTTCAAAGAAAAAATTGTGGTGAAACTGGATAGGACTGAACAACAATATGAAGGTATTACGTTTATTGTTATTGTTTAGTTAATTTGTGAGATAAGAGCTTTGTAACATAGTCTTTTTGTTGACTCTTGTCTGGTCATGTTCACCCTAACCAGAAATTACAAAAGTTGCTATACTATATCCCATTCAACGACTTCGCTGAATGACGTTCAGTCAAGACGTCGAACGTTACAATCAACGACTTGACGAGTTGTCCTTTAGTCATACAACTGAATAGCGCCATCCAATGAACGGGCTAGCGGTTCAATCAAAAAGGAGATTAAACCAGATGCCTGCGACAGATACATAGCATAGCTCGAGATGCGCATCTTTCTCGCACAGCTACTTTGCGGCGGCGCATCTTCGTAGCGCATCTTCCTCGCACAGCTACCTAGCGTAGTATTGGTGGAAACGGTCACATATTTTTGTAGCGTAGATATCACATCTTCGCAGCATAGCTGCATAGCACATCTCTGGTGGAAAAACACCCTGAGGCTGGAGAAGTATTAGTCAATATATACGATGTTTATGAAAGAGCAGCGTTTTATACTGGTGAGTAGGTACTTAATTTCTAACCATAAACATACATTGCTTATATTTCTTGTAAAAAACTCTACTATTTTGATGTAATAGAATGCCTTTCAATGTGTATTTGTTATTCTTATAGAGGTTAGAAAATACTAGTGTCAAACGTTACATGACATCAGGGTCTGGATGCTAATGTTGTTAAAACATCAGGTCTAGATACTTTTTTACTAACCCCCGACTCAAAAAGGGTATCGATAAGTTTTACAGCTGTAGGTGTCTATGTGTGTCGGTCTCTCCGTGTTAGAGTACCTATTGTAAAAATATGTGTAAGAATATGTAAGAGTCGGTATAAATTCCCCAGACATAATAATTTGCAAGTCACTGCTTTTCTGACCAATTAAATAATTGGTTGCAGGAAAATCGGTAAACACAGTTTTAGAAGAATTGCCGGGGCACATTTGAACTTTTTCCTGACCAAGAAAAAACTGTAATAAAATATCGATGTGTGATGCTATCACTTTTCTCCTATAGTAATTACATAATGGGATAACCAACACGTGTTTCAGTGCAAAAAAACATTATGAAATACACAATGAAATAAAAGTTACAGTTGATTTGATTTAATGAAATTCATTCAAGACTGCCCCTCTCTCCCCTACTAATTTCTTCTCTTAACATAAACCTCCCCAAAAAGTGGCATTTTATAATTAGTAAATATTTGAAACATTTCTCGTTTTGATTTTTTCTGCTAAAGTATCGTGATACTTTTGTCCGTTTTCTATACTATAATAGTATGGCCACTTTCTTAGATTGCCACGCCCTCAATGATTCTCTACTCTTTTATGTTCAGCTATACTTGTTGTTCCTCTCCACTTTGTGTTTGATTTTGTTTGCTTTCAGTGATGTGATTGAGTCGATCTTTCATCATTGTTTTCAAGTCGAGATAGTTTTCGAAACAATTATCATGCACATCTTCAAGGAAATACCGAGAGCTAGCTTTAAAATCAGAAGTACTTGAAATGATGATGTTATGTTGTTGACTGAATAACTCCCAATATTTTTCTAAGCACTCTAACCTAGCCTCAATGTATCCCTTTGTTAATCTATCTTTTTCCGCTTTTTTGAAGTTAGACAAAAGTTTGCTAATTTGTGTGTATGTGTTATGTTGTGTATCCTCAATCTGTTCCATGGTGTATTTCACTCTACTCACGGTTACCAGGTTCAAATCCAAATAAGTTTTTCAGGTACTTAATGCAATCCAATGTGTCACTGCACTGCACTGTTATCACTATTAACTTTTTACACATAAACACAATTCACTATTATTTATTATTTAATTTTCACATAAAACACTATTCACTTCACAATCACTGCAATCCAGGGGTGCTATGAGAAGCCTTGCGTACACGATCCATGCACAGCTACTCATTAAGGAAGGGACTAATCACTCGCGAAACGACCAAAATACTAATAATCCGACACGTATGGACCAAAATGGTAAGAATTAAAACGAGGTTGGCCACGGAAAACTAAACTTTAATACAGATCCACAATAATCTTATAAAAAAAACCAAAAAACTCTTAATACCGCGATGTAGAACACGATACCCGTTTTCTAAAACTACGTATTGTTTTATAGTGCCTGTCATTCCCGACGACTTGGTCATAAACAACAGGCACTATACCTTCAGTCAGACGGCAGTCTGACATCAGGGATCCATGGAGCAGTGGATCTAGCCGCTGCAGCGTATAGCCACAGTACTCACTAGGAGAGTCGCCTCGGGGTGGTGAGACCCCTCCCTGATGTCCTGACAGGTGCCGGAGCTGTTGATGGCACGCTCACTTCCCGTACTCCATCCGGAGCACTCGTGTTTGGGATCCACACTAGGGACAATGGAGAAGCCATTTGCCAGATCTCCACTCTGGTACCGGAGCTGTAATGCGCGCTCACCTCCCGACATGCAGACCTACATGTCTACCCATGGAGCCTACTCAGCTGGGTCGGCCGGCGCATGCTATCCTCACGCACTACTTGATATCCAGTCAAGCACCGGAGATGTCAGTCCTAGGACCAACTATAAGGGAAACTCACGTGCCCCGTGACTCTTTCGCATCAACGGCCCTCGTCCTAAACCGCTACTTGAGCCACTAGCTGCGCACGGGGGAGACGCCCGGTGACAAGCATACCGGGCAGACGAACGTTGTCCCCCCCTGTAGCTAACCAACTGCCACTACGAATCCATACCCAAGTCCGGATCCACTAGCAAGCTAGTGGAGGGCTCGAGATCCGGACGCCCGTAGTACCCTGGTCCAAACAGCCGGACTCGTAATTCCGGCTGCGCAACCCCGCACACCTCGGGTCCTGGTGGCGGGTGACCGCGATGTAGAACAGTGGATAGTGTCATCTGTTGGCGGTTACAGGAACTAATACACTAAGATGCATTCAACGAATAAAAACTACAAACCAGACACAATGGCGGCCAAAGATTATTTACTATATGATGGCATACATGATGATTTACAAAACATAATTAATACGAGTATAAACAGAACATGATACTTAGCTAAGAATACCACCTCGATTGTTATTATGGCCAAACCAGGAATATAAAAACCCTGTATTAAAGGCGCCACTTCGCGTTGAGGACTGCAACACTAAGTATAGTCATACCAATGTGAATTGGCCGTGCTCAAATTTTTAATTGTAATTTTTTTATGATTTATTTTGAAAACAGTGCCAGTAGATCATTGAAAGGATATATCCTATGGGTCCTTTGGGACTTAAGTAACATTTGTAATATCAGTCTTACAGTGAAGGAAAACATCATGAGAAAACCGACATTTAGATTACAGTTGTGTAGGTATTTACCTTGTAGGTACTCATTAACGGCAATTTGAAAATAATGAAATTGTCCTAAAGGCATATTTACTGAGATAGTTTTAAGCATTTAAAAGACAAGAGTTAGTGGCTTAATATTTTCCATCCTCACAGGAATTCGACATAAACTACACCTTAGCTTTGTACAGGTTTGCATGCAGAACTATGTAATAAGAAAGTTAAACCCGTTGCCTGGATAAAATTTTTTTTTTTTTCAAAAATAAAATACAAAAAAAAAAAAAAACAAACAAACAAACAAAACACAACTTACTTAGCTAAATAAACCACCCCAGGACGCACCCGACCCAAAAGTCCCCATAACGCTAGCTGCGTTGCCGCGCTGCACGGCAAGGGAGATCCTCTGTGCCAGGTACGCCCCAGAGCGGTAGTCAAAACCGCGGCTCCTCAAGCGTCGCCCAATCTCCCTGACGAACTGCCTCCCCTGTTCCCCCCAAACCCCAGTGGTCTCAATGGCAAGAGGCACAAAAATATAGCCACCCGCAATCAACTGGCCGTATTTGACGCACTTCTGTCGTGCAGCCGCCTCGGCAGCCGCACCCACCGTGCCAGCAGTGTGCCCCACGTGGGACGGGGCAAATGTGCAGACGCATGTGGCGTCCCAGAGCAGGCACCGACCTTTCTCCCACGGTATCAAGGTGAGACCGTCCGGACGCCTCCCATCACTGCGACTCAACCCCGGCGGCTCAAGAACCGCCGGAATGTCAGCAGAAATGAGAGCCCTCCGAACGATATCATTTATTGCCTATAGATTCTGCCTGCACTTCGGACACAATGAAGCCCATGGCGCCCCTGCACGTCAACGTTTGCACCACAAACACAGCGATGCGGCTGACATACGTCACAGCCCAGACGAAGTGCCACCGCCACACGCAAGGAATTGTCATCTAACAAAGTCCCTAAGTGCGGCGATGGCAAAGCGTGAAGCCACAGCCCGGACTCAGGGCGGGATACAGCCAGCAGACGCGCACGCTCAGCCCCCGAGCTATGCCCTAGGAGGCCATCGAGGGACACTCGGCAGATCTCCTCATCCCAAGCGCGCTGTCGCTCGGGAAAGTCGGGATCATCACAGCCAGGACAACGAGCACGCCAGAGACTCAAGGCCTCTTCAGCGAACGGAATGCTAAAGTCATCACCATTGACTTGTAAGATACGAGTGACTAACTCCAACACCCCGCTCGCCGAGGCCAGAAAAGCCGGCAGCTCGATGTCCTGAAGGCGACGAATGCCCAAACCCCCATGCCTGATGGGTAGTGCCGCCTGAGACCACTGGAGGTCTGACATCCCCACATTGAGAACACTCTCAAGCAACTCTCTGAGCATGTTGTCATACCTCAAGGACTCCTCTCCGCACAGCCAGACCGGCGCAGTACGAAGAGTATATGTCAGCCTTGGGATGGACAAACAGCTGCGCAAAATGGTTAGAGCCACATGCGCAGAGAGCTGCTTGAGGTGGGGCTTAGTGTCTGTCAAATTCCTGAGTTTGGAAAGGATGACCCCAGGAACACCCTCAGCAAAGATGGGAGCACCCAGAAGAGTGAAGTCCGATTTGACTAACAGATTCACCCCCGGGACCGCGGCTTCCACTCGCATGCGGGTATCGCTAGGTAGCTGCCCCGAACATGGAAACAGCTCGCATTTCTGTGTGTTCAAGCACAGTCCCAAGTTACTGAGACCCTGTTTCAGGGTCTCAATGTCAGCCAAAACTACCTCTGGGCTGCCCCCCAAGGTACCATCATCCAGATACCACACGTTGAGAGGAGAGCGCAAGTGAGCCACAACATCTTGGGTAGCCAGGCTAAAGATCAAAGGGCCTAAAGGATCGCCCTGTTGAACACCCACCCTTGACTCCACCAGGCTATCACCATAGAATAAATTACTTGGTTTCGAATAGCACTGATGGAGAAAAGGGTACAGCGCTGGGGTATGATCTCTAACCCGCGCCAAAATTATGTCCCTCTCAACCGTGTTAAAGGCGTTCCTGAGGTCAACCTTGATGATCACGTCATCCGAACCATCGCGGGAAAACGCGAAAGACCGTGTCGCGTGTATAGCAGCCTCACAGCCCAAGGGTACGCCAAAACCCAACTGATGAGGCTGCAAACGCTGGGACATAACGTCTCTCACTGCGGCACACCCCAGCTTGGCGACTAAACGCCGGAGTACACTGCCCACCGCGATGGGTCGGATGCCGCCGTCCTTCTTTTTTAAAGCACACAGGGAAGCGCCATATAAAAACGGGCAAACTTCCCTGTTGACCAAACCTCTGAGCAGGAAATTTGACAGATTGCAAATAGATTGCAGCAGAGTGGCACCGTTGTCTCCAGCGCCTGACGACGTCAACTCCTTCAGCAGTTCGGGCCGAATACCGTCTAGCCCCGCCGCAGAGCCATTATTAAATGAGCCAATAGCACGCGCAACATCACCCACCTCCACAACCAGGTATTCATCAGACGAGGCAGGCTCAGGCGGGAAATTCAAAGGACGTCCAGGCGCCGGGTGCTTGAGGCGTAAAGCCTCTAATGTCTCCTCGTTGTTCTCCGCAATGGAGCAGTCAGACAAGAGGATTCTTACCGCACCGCTTAGATCCCCATCATGGACCTTGGTTTCCACAGCTCTGTAAAGTGCGCGGTGGCCAACCACTACATTCGACGGTGCCACATTTTGTGAAAGCGAGTCGCCCAAATCGCTAGCCAAAATATTGGCCTTTACTTTTGAGGTCAGGGATCGACTTTTATCGCCAGGGCATGGGACTCTCAAGCAGGTATAAGAGAAACTAAGCAGGGCGTACCAATCACCGGTATCATTCGACTGCACACATCTCTCAATTAATTGAGATAATTTACTCGCCGCCAAACTTCTCGCACCTTTCGGGACATGTTTCAACACGCGAACATTTCTGCGTAATTGAGAAAGATTGCCCAGCGCTGATTGTGGACTTTGTGGCGGGTCATCGCCGATCTCATTTTGCGCAGTCGCCTGAGGCCGGTGGGAGAGCACGTCCTTATGTACCCGGCTAATGTGAACATTTAAGCCCCGCGGGGCAACAAACTGCCTTGAGGAACCGGGGCAATGCGGGCATACGGCCCGAGAGTCAGGCATCTCATCAAGTCATCATCATCACATTATAAAACAACAATTTAGTAAAAGAGATACCTTTAAAAGAAAATTAAAAAAAAAAAATTATCAAATAATAACAACAAAAATGACACCAATACAAATGATAAAAATACAATAAAATTATTAAAATGTTGCAAAAAAAGAATATTATAATATAAGTACAATTCGATTAAAATTCTGAGTCATAAAACTGTCCACACAACAGGTACTATATGTCAAAAAATATTTTATAAAAATACCTAAGTAAATTGAATTAAAATAAAAATGTATATAATATTATTTCTAAAAACGTTAAAACAAAAATCAAATGCCTGGAATTAGTAGGTATTGAACATCAAACATAACTAACTAAAGTGACAAAAACAAAACTATCTAAATCAGTAGGTACCTAGTTAACAAAGGGCGCACAAAGTAAAAACGGTACATATAGCTCCCATAAAAATTTAGAAAAATATAATTTCATCTCAAATAAGTATCTATTATTAACTATTAAAAACAATTTCATTCAAACAAATAAGCATTGGACATAAACATAACCGATTTAAAATCTTTATAGGTAGGTACCTGGGTAAGTGTAATAAAAAAATAAAAAATAAAATAAAAATAGCAGTGACAAAAAATAAGCGAACAATTTAAAACATTTGAATTTGGTACCTATACCTAAGTCTATAAAAATGTGCTTGCAGATTCACAATCACAAAACATTTATCGTCTCGGCCGAACAAGTGATGACATCTGTGATTACCAATCAAAACTAATAAGGTGACTAGAGCAATAGCGATCGTCATTGAACGGAACGAGCGAGCAGCAGGTAGCAGGCATGCATAGGCAGGTGGCGGGCAAGCAGACTTTATAGTGAAGCCAGTATGCGTTAGATGGCGCTGGCGGAGAGCTCTTGAGAGTGATGTTGCGAGCGTATGCGCATGCGCCGGGATCTTATCCGCGCAGCTGATTGGTCTGCTTAGATTGTTTACTCACAGTCAAACAGATAACGGCTGCTATCAATTAAAACAATCAAGAATCCGACACCCTGATAATGCTTACGGATATAATTGTTTTCCGATTTACACTTCCACAATATTATCTGCGTTTTTGGCAAGGTAATACACTCGTATCACTTTATATTTCGCACTTTTGATATTTTTTAAAACACTGAGCTATTTGTGTTAAAACTCGTCTTCGTTGCACACTTTGGGATGTACCAACACTTGAGCCGCACAATCACAAGCAACTTCACAGATATTGTTCAAAATTACATTATGAAAATGTTAAAAACAATTTTTAAAATCAAAAGATATACAGAGGCGATGTTTACGTTGCGGTGGCGCCCTCTGTCCCATGGATAAAATATGCGTATAATTAGTCATTATATTTCGTAGCTTCATTCTTCAGATATAAATTAACAATGTAGTCCTTTCAACCTACAAGGCAACTTTCGCACTGTTACATCCCTACACTGTATGTAGAAATGCTGACATCGCTGATCAGCATCCCCGGGCCTGGAAGCCATATTGAGAAGGACCAGTCAGTCGGTAGTAATCATCAGCTCGGGTCGGTCGATTCCATTGCCAATTTCTATTTCCAATTTCCATTTCCAATTTCCAATTTGTGTGATTAATTACCGATTAAATAAATATTCTATTTTTAGATTCATAAAATCTTTTTTTTTTAAAAAGCAAATTCAAGGATCCCGTATAATATTTGGTGGCAGCGGTGGGATCCGAAAATCCCTGGTTCACCCGAAAACGCTTTCGAGGACTAAGACGTTTTGTGATTCTCAGTGAAGTGTTAAGTGAAGGAAATTATATTTCCAAGGTACTGTACCTATTATACATACTTACATATTATCTACAAGTGCTATTGTTCCTGACCGGGCACAGAGGACTGTGCCTAGCTATCCCTGTTCCTGTTTACCGCTAAATAAGCGGACATGCAGCCTTCAATATTCGTCGCGGTGGCGCTACTGTGAGTGACTTTACTGTGCAAAAACTATTTCCAGAAACTGAACTCAGAGTTAGGACACTATTTTATTTAAAGTAAGGGATAATTTTAAAATCTGTGCTAGACAAGTATAGAGACGACTTCTTATACTTATTATAATTTGAATTTTCTTTCTACTTTCTGTGTCTCTCTCTAAATTTCACTATGAGTAAAGGGGGAGAGGAAGTTCCCAGCGGGAGTAAAGGTGCACAGGTTCGTGAGAAAAAATTATCGGAAACGGACATGAATGTAGAACTGAATGTCCTATTAAAATTCATTAAGCCCTTCGACGGTAGTAGGGAGAAATTAAACTCATTTATCTTAAACTGCCAAAATGCACATAACTTGGCAACAAAGGCTCAAAAACCTATTCTGTTTAGATACATATTAAGTCAACTAGAAGGAAAAGCTGAGTCCATCTGCTCCATTAAGGAATTTGCTTCATTTGACCAATTCACGGAATTTCTAAAACAGCAGTTTGGCGAGAGGAAACATTATGCCCATCTTCTGTCAGAACTACAAGAATGTAAACAGACTCCATCAGAGTCAGTCAACCAATACGCACTAAAAATCGAGACATGTCTGGCCAAGCTGCTGACCGAAATCAACATTTCCATACCCACTAAACGTAAGACAGAGCTAACAGGCCGTGTTGCTGCCATGGAGGATTTAGCTCTGCACACATTTGTGATAGGTCTACACCCACGACTATCACAAATTGTGAGATGTCGTGACCCAGACTCACTCAACTCAGCTGTTAATTTCGCAGTCGCAGAAGAAAAAATACTACTAAGCCTAAACAAATCGCAGTCACGACCTCAATTCAACAACACTGTTGATAAGCCTAGGTTCACTCCTCGTCGTGATTTTCAGCAGAGATCTTACCAACCTAATTTCCCACAGAACCGTCCTGACTTTTCTAGGGATGTACCTACATGTCGTTACTGCAAGAACCCGGGGCACACTATTGAAAACTGTCGCAAACGACAGTACAATAATAGGAACCAATTCCATGGGTCGTCCTCCCAGGGTCGCCAAAATAACCAATCAGCTTCCCCCTCTGCAGGTCCATCACGTAGGGTTTTTACTATTTCAGATGACCAAGGGGTAGACGAGGTAGACATCCATGATTTAAACGAGTCAATATAACAGTAGTCAATACCGCGGAAACACCTACTGTAATAAATCCTAATTTGAATCTAACCATAGAACCCCTAGACGATGATCATTGTATGACTCAGTATGAAACACTTCCAATTCAAAGTGCCACTTCAAGAACACAGAAAGTTCTCAAACAACTCCGTATTTCTCACCTCAATCATGAAGAAAAGGAAGCTTTACATAACATATGCTCTAACTATTCTGACATTTTCCATTTACCTGATGAGCCACTCTCACATACTACAGCTTGTGAACACAGGATTAGGACAAACACTGACATTCCTATACATACAAAATCATACAGATTCCCTGAGTGCCATAAAAAGGAAGTTGAAACCCAGATGAACAAAATGCTAGAACAAAATATAATAACTCCATCAAATTCACCCTGGTCGTCACCCATCTGGGTTGTGCCAAAGAAGTTAGACGCTTCAGGACAACGGAAATGGCGAATCGTGATAGACTATAGGAAACTTAACGACATCACGATTGGCGAAACTTATCCCATTCCTCAAATAACAGAAATACTAGATCAGCTAGGCAAGAGTCAATACTTCACAACCCTGGATTTAGCTTCCGGTTTCCATCAGATCCTTGTTTCTCCTGAAGATTCTTCAAAAACAGCCTTTTCAGTACCGCAGGGACATTTCCAATTCACTAGAATGCCCTTCGGGCTCAAGAATGCCCCATCAACCTTCCAAAAATTGATGAATACATGTCTATCTGGCCTCCAAGGCTCTCGCTGCTTCGTTTATCTTGATGACATTGTGGTTTATTCACCAGATCTCCCATCTCATATCCAAAACCTGAAAGCCGTCTTTGAAAGACTCCGAAACTACAATTTGAAACTTCAACCTGATAAGTGTGAGTTTCTCTGCAAGGAAGTTGCTTACCTAGGTTACCTTATAAACAGCGATGGTGTGAAGCCCAATCCTGAAAAATTAAAGGCTGTGGCCGAATTTCCCACTCCGAAATGCGCGAAAGACATAAAAGCCTTTCTAGGTCTCGTCTCATACTATAGACGATTCATTCCAGACTTTTCCAAACTAGCAAAACCGTTGACACTACTCCTGAAAAAAGATACTCCATTTAACTGGAAAAATGAACAGCAACTTTCTTTTGAAAACCTGAAAAACAAACTCATTGAATCCCCAGTCCTAGCTTATCCTGATTTTTCAAAGCCGTTTGTACTTACCTGTGACGCATCTAACTTCGCTGTATCAGCCATCTTGTCTCAAGGTCCTATCGGAAAAGACCGTCCAATCGCTTACGCCTCACGTACCCTAAACAAAGCGGAATGTAACTACAGTGTAACCGAAAAAGAATGTCTGGCCATTGTCTTCGGCACTAAAGCCTTCCGTCCTTACCTCTATGGTCACCGCTTTACCATTGTTACCGACCACAAGCCACTTCAATGGCTATTTAACTGCAAAGACCCAGGATCACGACTAGTCCGATGGCGCCTCAAACTCGAAGAGTTTGATTACGATATTGTGCATAAAAAGGGCAAGATTAACACAAACGCTGATGCACTATCTAGATTCCCAGTAAACCCAATCGAAGGAGAACCTCTACAAAATCCAGATCCAATCTTTCCCGACCTTGATCATGATCTCCACAATCCATTAGATGACCCTCTACTAGAATTACCACCTCATATTCCATTTTCTTTTGATAACCAAGACCTACTTAATCCAATACCTGACCCCATCCCGGAAGTAATACCAACTCCTTCATCACATCCCGATCACCTTCCATCACCTTCAAATGACCTAACAGAACTAGGTCCATTAGATCTAAGCCCTCGCAGCGAAGATCTTAACCCAAATTTCGAAAACGTTGAAATCCCTTCACCATCACCAACAAGTCCAAATACACAGGGTAACACTAATGATAATGATAATTATTCAAAATTCCTAAAATCAATGGCAAGCAAAGAAAAATCGTTCAATACTGTTATACAAGAACACAATGAAAACCTTTTAAAATGCCCCTATAACGTCATCCTAATTCCAACATCAATAGATTTAGATGAGTCAAACCCCTACATTTCCGACATATTACTCAATTCAGAAAATAAAGAACAAATCCTCAACTCAGAAAAAGAACTATTCTCGTTCTTAAAAATCAGTTACGAGAACAAAACAGTATACCTTCTATTCACCAAGGTCCATCACTTTGATGAGTCACTATTTCCCAACATATACGAAACCATAAAAAGGGTCAAAACCGACCTCACACAGACTATAGAACCAACAGACATAGCAATATCCGACTTCAAGAATCCCTTTGACAAACATTCCCATACTAAAATATATAACATTCTTACATACATCTTTCACGAATCTGGAATAAATGTGCTTACAGTATTGTGCAAATTAATGTGAACACGAGTGAAAA
Organism: Plutella xylostella; assembly: GCF_932276165.1. Taxonomy (NCBI): domain Eukaryota; kingdom Metazoa; phylum Arthropoda; class Insecta; order Lepidoptera; family Plutellidae; genus Plutella; species Plutella xylostella. Next base: position 4,001,735 of record NC_064000.1, on the reverse strand, counting down.
TTTGAAAAAAATACATTTATTAGTTCTAGAATAAAAAAAACCAGGGATATATTAATACAATTTAAGTTGTTTTAATACTAAATGTGTCTTCCTTGGCTTTTATAACTTCTTCAAAACGTTTTGGCATAGAATCGATATGATTTTAACAGTTTTCTGATATTTACTGGTCTAAAAAACTTGTATGGATTACAGCCTCAATCATTTTAGTTTTTCTTGTGCAATCCGTCTTACGAAGTCTAACTTTCACGATGGCCCACTTATTTTCAATGGGATTAAGTGCCGGTGAGTTCTCTGGCCATCCAAAGGCATGATATCTTGTTGTCCTTGAAATATTTCAGCATAATCTTGGACACGTGGAATGGAGCCGAATTTTGTTTTAAAAACTTATTGACCGTTAGCATCAACTTTTCTCAGTTTGGGGCTGTTTCTCTTATATAGGTACCGGATGACTTGTGCCCATCGAATGGATGATGGACTCGATAAAATACAGTGACTTGCTAGAACGGAGATTAGAAGTTGAACTAAGAAAATTTGATGATAACGGTCAATAAGTTTTTCAACAAAATTCGGCTCCATTCCACATGTCCAAGATTATCCTTAAACATTTCAAGTACAACAAGATATCATGCCTTTGGATGGCCAGAGAACTCACCGGCACTTAATCCCATTGAAAATAAATGGGCCATCGTGAAAGTTAGACTTCGTAAAACGGATTGCACAAGAAAAACTAAAATGATTGAGGCTGTAATTCATACAAGTTTTTTAGACCAGTAAATATCAGAAAACTGTTAAAACCTTGTCGATTCTATACCAAAACGTTTTGAAGAAGTTATAAAAGCCAAGGAAGACACATTTTGTATTAAAACAACTTAAATTGTATTAATATATCTCTGGTTTTTTTATTCTAGAACTAATAAATGTATTTTTTTCAAATTTTCACTTGTGTTCACATTAATTTGCACAATACTGTATCTATCTAAACAAAATTATATTTCCCTCATTGAGTGAACGGCCAAAAATCCTCCGAGAAAACCATGACATTCCCATTGCGGGACATTTAGGCTCAACTCGAATGTATCACCGTATCCAAGATCAGTATTACTGGAAGGGAATGAGAAGCGACATAGAAGACTATGTCAAAAAGTGTAAGTCGTGCCCCTATGGAAATTACAACAACATCCACTGCTCCTTTTCAACGCGTAGCCCTTGACATAGTTGGTCCCCTACCTGAGTCCGGCCCTGCGAAATTAAAATATATCCTTACTCTGCAAGATGATTTAAGCAAGTACTCTGTGGCCTATCCTATTCGCAGCACAACAGCTGAAGAGACCAGTGATTGTCTAATTCACTTTATTTCGCTTTTTGGAATTCCAAAATCCATTCTTACAGACCAAGGGACTAATTTTACGTCTGAATTGTTCAAAACGACCTGTAAATTCCTTAAAATAAAACAGTTATGGTCGTCTCCTTACCACCCGCAAACTCAAGGTGCTCTAGAGCGCAGTCACTCGACATTAAAAGAGTATCTGAAATCATTCATAAACGATAATCAAGATAATTGGCCTACGTATGTCTATACTGCCATGCTCACATATAACACAACAACACACTCAACAACCAAATTCACCCCTTACGAATTAGTATTCGGGCATAAAGCATTCATTCCAAGTTCCGTTTACGAGAGTGCCACTGGCACTACATATTCAGACTATATCAGAATGCTTCAACATAAACTCAAATACGCCCGCGAAAAAGCCTATGATAATATCCTAAAGTCTAAAGAATCGTCAAAATCCTATTACGACTCCCGTACTCGCACTCCACCTCAGTACAAAGCTGGTGATTATGTTTATATAAAAAATCACTTGAGAATGAGAAAGGCAATGTCGCCTATTTGGAAAGGACCATATAAAATAATTAAAGTTCATGGTAATCACACAGCCACGCTCCTTATAAACCGACGACATGTGACTCACCATTTTGACCAATTTAAACCGACGGCCATAACGCCGTAGCGATTAGTTAGTGTAGGTAATATATATAAGTAAAATAAGGTAAATAAGTGTAGTTCATAATTCTAATTAAGATAATAATAATTTAAGTAATATAATATTCTAATTCTATTCTATTTCAGCGGCGCAATTAAAGCGCATCCGGACTTTGTCCAGCCTCTCTCTTCAAGCCCCGGTATATACTTCGACAGAATAGGAAAACTTAATGTAATCAACGGTCAATTAGATTTAGTTAGTTATGTAGATATATTACATATAAACCCACATCTTAGTAATCTTAATCAGATTTTACTTACGACGAAACTCTTGTGTAAACAAGCCAATAACAATCAATGTGACAGTATTCAATCTCCTTTAACAGTCAGATATAATGATATCAAACGAGAATACAATTCTATTTCTCACTTAATCTCAAATCGCCAAAAACGCTCAGCGTGGTTCGGTGCAGTAGGCACAGCATTCAAGCATATTTTCGGCACCCTTGACGAGGACGACGCATTGAAATATAGTTCCGCCATAGACACTATTCAAAAGGATAATAAAAAACTCGCAGAGTTAATAAAACAAAATATTTTAGTCACTACTTCCACGTTAGAATCCTTTAAGAAAAGTATAAATCAATTAGATAACAATCAAAACCAGATTAGTATTGCCTTAAATCAACTTCTAAATCATACTAATAATATTACTAAAATATCGAATATTCTAATCCTAGAAAATAAAGTCAACTCCATACTTACTAATCTCGAGAGCTCACTTCTTACATTGTCATTCCAATTAGAAGATCTCACCAACGCTATCACGTTGTGTAGTCAAAACATTCTGCATCCGTTTATACTAAGTCCGGGCGAGCTGTACCGAGAACTCGTCAACAACGGTAGGCATCTACCTGCTGACACTCGAATTCCTCTCTCTCTTCGCTTAGAAAACATTCATGTTATTATGAGCTTATCTAAAGTTGTGTGTTACTATTATAATGATAAACTTGTGTTTGTACTGCAAATACCTTTAGTTATGAACGAAGAATTTAACTTGTATCATAATTTAGCCTTACCAATTCCACACAATGCACTCAAACCGAACTTGTTTAGTTTAATATTACCTTCACATTGATATACTGCTATTTCTAAGGATAAGGTAAGCTTTTGTAATTTAGATAGTTTAGATAAGTGTAGATCGGTAAACTCTGAGTTCTTTCTGTGCCAAATTCCCACGGTCCTGTCCACGAATGGACACCCTACATGTGAAAGTGAACTGCTAACTAAAACAATCAGTGCTCTCCCTGTACAGTGTCAAACAAAGACGATATTCGGCGAACTCGATATTTGGAAACCACTAGTGAACAATCAGTGGATCTATGTGCAATCCCAATCGAGTAAGATATCGGTTGACTGTGGTGTTTCGGAAATACGCGAGTTAAAAGTGTTCGGAACAGGTGTTTTACACACCCCGGAAATGTGCACAGTGTATACCAAAAGCACTAGACTTATATCTACAAATAATGTCTTAAATATAAGCATACCTATACCTACTTTTGATTTTAGTATTATAAATGATTCGTGTTGTAAGTTAGATACTAAATCTAATAGTTTAGAAAATAGCGCATCCCCTATTTCTTTACAGGGTATCGATTTGGACGAATTTACCCTTAATAATATTAACGGAAAATTTATTTCAGATTTAAACAAAATTATTGAAGAGAAACCTTTATTCACTAAATACGGGACGCACTATTTAACACTGACTTTCCTAATTTCCCTAATTGTCTTAGGTTATGTAATTTTTAAATTGTCAAAACTTGTTCATAGATTTAAGTCCAATTTTCATGTTTCCTTTTCAAAACCGACTCCAGCTGATGACGTCGTCAGTACAACACAGAGCGTGACTCCTATACCAGAACCTCGATATCGAGAGGTAGTATAATGACCTGAACATTCGGTCATCAGCCCCGAAGTTCAGTCTTCGGCGGGGGGTTGTTACATCCCTACACTGTATGTAGAAATGCTGACATCGCTGATCAGCATCCCCGGGCCTGGAAGCCATATTGAGAAGGACCAGTCAGTCGGTAGTAATCATCAGCTCGGGTCGGTCGATTCCATTGCCAATTTCTATTTCCAATTTCCATTTCCAATTTCCAATTTGTGTGATTAATTACCGATTAAATAAATATTCTATTTTTAGATTCATAAAATCTTTTTTTTTTAAAAAGCAAATTCAAGGATCCCGTATAATAGCACGTGTAAAGAGTACCTAAATCGATTCCAGAATCGATTGTGTGTACCCAGCCTAAATAAAAAAAAGTTATCCTACCCGTTCTTTTCTAGCCTATGCCTGTCCCTACAATTCTCTTCATTCTTTTTTCGTGCGAGGCAACGGTAACACGTTAACCTAAAATTTAATTTCTTTTAAAAAAAATTCACGAATACTTTTATTAAAATGCCAAAGCGCAGTAGTGAAGCGAAGATTCAGTATTATGAAGCAAAATTACAGAAGTTACAAGAAAAACAAAAAGCCACACCGCCGGCTGTGCGCCGACGATGTATAGTTTATTCAGATTCATCAACGGATGACAACTCAGGTAAGTCTAGAAGTTTACTTATTACGAACAGTGTGTGTTAAAGTGATATGTTTCATCCTGGGTGTCGGCCGCGAGCCACGACAGGATTTGTTTTACCCTGGGCGTTGGCCGCGAGCCACGACAGGATTTGTTAACCGAGGTGGTGGCCGAGAGCCACCATGAGTCAAGAACCTTAAGCTTGGGTGTAGGCCGAGAGTCACAACGAGCTAAAAAATAAAACTACCCACTTATATCAACAAATTTGATAATAAATTTACGTTGTTTCAGACAACGAGCCGCTGGCCGAAAACCTGTCACCACAACCGGAAGAGCAATCTCCCGTGGTACTCGTAACGATTGATGCTCCGCCTGAGCCAACCAATACTGATACCCTGACGCAAGTGGACGAGTCGGAAGAAATTGATGTCGAGTTTCTTTCGGCTTTAGGCGATACAACTCCGGAAACGCCTATGTACGGCGAAAAAATTCACGAGACATTGGCGCAAAGATGGTTGCCTATTCTCCGCCGCGGCTTGCCTAAGGAGGCAGCTGAATCATTACTAAAGGAATATAGGATTCCCGAAAATTGTAAACTGTTGAGAGCGCCAACACTCAACCCAGAAATAATTTCGGCCATAAACGGTGCTGCCAGGGGCAGAGATAAGAACATCGAGAATCTCCAGCAACAACTCGGCCTGGGCATAACTGCTATCAACCGAGCCATGAATACACTGGTTACTGGCAGCGGTGATGATAAGCAGGATAAAGTCCAAGCTGTTAAGGTTTTATCTGATGCATGCCGCATATTATCTGACCTTCACTATAAAGAATCAGAATCCAGATCAAATTTAATTTTACCAGGACTGGACAAATCTTTCCTTTCTGTCATTCAAGATGTAGAAAGGGACGAGTCGCTATTTGGAAGTAAACTCGGTGATAAGATCAGAGCATCTCAGATGATCGAGAAACAAGGACTCCAAATTAAAAAAGTCGTCACGATCCAGAAACCTCCTGCGCCGTCCACGTCCAAGTCGGCTAACGGATCCCGCTACCAGGGAAACTGGTCCACGCCTTCCCGCTTCCAGCCGTCGTCGTCGAACAGGGGGGGGAGGGGAGACCCAGCGACGCAGAGACCAACGTATCCGTCACGGGGAACGACACAAGCGAAGGGCAGCTACAACAAGCAGCGTGCTCCTCCACGCCACTAAACTTGGTACGTCACGCTGGCAGGTTACAATATTTTTTCGATTGCTGGCTATCAATCACGAATAATCCTGTCGTATTGAGCTGGATAAAAGATGGGTTTTTTATACCTTTTGAAACCAAAGTCTTCCAAAAAACTGTTCCTAAAAATGTTTTTACTCTATCGGAGAAAAAAGATAGTTTCTATAAGCAAGTTATTGGAGCTAGGAGCTATATCTGAATGTACGCCATGCGACGAACAGTTCATCTCCAAGATTTTTCTAGCCCCTAAGGCCAACGGTGAAAAGAGATTTATCCTAAATCTAAAGCCACTTAACAAGTTTATCCCTAAATTACATTTTAAAATGGAGGATTACAGAACGGCCGCTAGATTAATACCTAAAGATGGCTTCATGGCCACCATTGATTTAAAAGAGGCCTATTTAATTTTACCTATATCGTCCTCTGATAGAAAGTACCTACGGTTTCAATTTCAAAACGACGATAATGGAAATGATTCCTTATTTGAGTTTTCGGCATTACCTTACGGCCTCTCAGTAGCCCCAAGAACTTTTACGAAACTCATGAGAGAAGTCACCACTTATCTTCGATCACGTGGCTTCACCTCGGTTATTTACTTAGATGATATATTATGCATCGGATAAAATTATGAAGAATGTTTATCGAACGTCAGAGAAACCATTTCTTTGTTACACTGCCTGGGATTCGTGATTAATTTCAGAAAAAGCTCATTGAAACCCGAACAAAGTTGCTGTTTCTTAGGCTTTGTCTACGATTCAAGATATATGAAAATATCCCTCACTGATAAAAAAAGAGACAATATAGCCAAATTGGTTAAAAAATTCCAAACATTACGTTCGTGTTCAATCAGAGATTTCGCTCAATTAATAGGCACTTTGACCGCAGCTTGTCCAGCTGTGCGTTATGGATGGTTGTACACGAAATTACTGGAGAGACATAAATTTCTTGCGTTACAGAAATATCATTCTTTTGACGCGAAATTTAAACCATCTACAGATATTTTACCAGATTTAGAATGGTGGGCTCAGCACATCTATTCTTCTTGCAATACCATAGGCATCAAAATATTCGATCAAGAAATCTTTACAGATGCCTCTAGAACCGGCTGGGGTGCGTACAGTAATAATAATCGCGTTAATGGTGGCTGGACAGAGGGCGAACAGCAGTTCCATATTAATTATTTGGAGCTATTAGCAATATTCTTAAGCCTTAAAAGTTTGGCCCGAAATAGCTCAGACTGTGCAATATTGTTACGAGTTGACAATACGACTGCTAGTAGTTACATCAATCGCATGGGGGGTATTCAGTACCCCCATCTTAACAATTTAGCTAAAAAGATCTGGCAATGGTGCGAGGAGCGAACAATCTGGCTGTTTGCTTCTTACATAAACACAAATGACAATAAGGATGCAGATGAGGAGTCTCGTAAAACAATAAATCCAGATATTGAAATGTCACTATCTGAAGAAGCTTTTACTAAAATAGTTCACAGATTAGGACAACCTGAGATCGATTTATTCGCTTCCCGCACCAACGCTAAGTGCGATACTTACGTCTCATGGAAACCAGACCCCGATGCAATTTCAGTCGATGCATTCACACAAAATTGGAATCGGTGGTTCTTTTATGCTTTTCCACCATACTCATTAATCCTTAAATGCCTTCAAAAAATTATGTTTGACAAGTCAAGTGGCATTTTAGTATTCCCTTACTGGCCTTCTCAGCCCTGGTTTCCTCTTCTAAAAAGCATGCTTAGTTCAGAGATTATACTAAATGACGAAGTTCAACACATTTTCAGCCAACGGTGTCCACCGGCCAGGGAGCATACCCTGGCTGCAGCGAGGCTCTGCGGCTCGCGCTCATTAGAAGAGGAACTCCGGAGGCTGCCTTAAATCTGACTATTGCATCACTGGCCCAGAACACGTTGAAACAATATAATGTTTCTTTCAAAATTTGGTGGACATTTTGTCGAGATAATAATCTTAACAGTTACGAACCTTCTATATCCGATGTAATTTTATTCTTAACGGAACAATTCGATAAGGGTTCCGCGTATGGAACTCTGAATAGTCATCGTTCGGCACTCTCCCTCCTATTAGGAGGGAAAGTAAGTGCAGACGTCAGAATCAAACGACTCCTGAAAGGAGCGTTTAAACTAAGACCTTCTGTTCCAAAATATACCTCAACGTGGGACCCACAAGTTGTGCTAAATAATATATCAAATTGGCCCTCAAATAAAGATCTTTCATTAGAACAGTTAACCAAGAAGTTGGTTATTCTATTAGCATTATGTACAGCGCACAGAGTACAAACGCTGTCACTAATAAAAATAAATAACATTAAATCTGATGCAAATGGAATTAAGATTATTATCTTCAGAGATAATAAGGTCAGCCTTATAAAGACTTCAGCTCCTGGTCGTGACCAACCTGTACTAGTTTTACCATATTATAATGAGAATAAAAGTATTTGTCCAGCCACTGTCATAGAACAATACTTAACATCTACCAAGGAATTAAGACCCACAGACGTAAATAACCTTATACTTACCTGAAAACGGCCCCACAGGGCAGCCTCTGCTCAATCTATCAGTAGATGGATAAAGCAGGTGCTGGCCGACAGCGGGGTGGACACGACGGTGTTCGGTGCGCACAGCACGAGGCACGCCTCCACGTCGGCTGCGAGCTCCGCGGGCATTTCCTTAGACGTTATTCGTAGGACAGCTAGCTGGACAAAGACTTCAGAAACATTTGCTCGCTTTTACAAGCGCCCTATTTTGCTAAATCTATCCTAGGTAATAATTTAAATGACCAATAATTGTTGATTATTTTGATTGTTCATTATTTTGATTATGTATCATAAACCAAAAGTGCCTAATTACTTACCTAAGTTAACTTATGACAGTTGTACTTATTATAGTTATAAGAATAAACGTTAGTTTGATATAAATGTAATTTTTATTTTATTACAACAAAACTTCCGTTCTAAGGACAAAACTTACAAAACTCTAAACATCTACATTGTTAATTTATATCTGAAGAATGAAGCTACGAAATATAATATTGTGATCAATTGAACTTCTTGAAGTTCGATCAATATTATATGAGTAAGCTTCATTCGAAGATATAAATACCCACCCACCCATGTAACTAACCCATAAGTTTTGTCCGGCATCTCTAAAAATAATGAAGAGAATTGTAGGGACAGGCATAGGCTAGAAAAGAACGGGTAGGATAACTTTTTTTTATTTAGGCTGGGTACACACAATCGATTCTGGAATCGATTTAGGTACTCTTTACACGTGCGAAAGTTGCCTTGTAGGTTGAAAGGACTACATTGTTAATTTATATCTTCGAATGAAGCTTACTCATATAATATTGATCGAACTTCAAGAAGTTCAATTGATCACAATAAAATCAGAACCTAAATATTCAACCGATTCATATGATATCTTATCGTCAGATTGTTCCAATGGTTGAATTTCAGATGTCTCGGATTCGCTGTCGCTTGATGAGTTGCTTTCACTGCCACCAACATCAATAATCAATTTTTCAATTTCTGTTTTAATTATTGGTCCTCTGCTTCTGTAATTTTCTTCTATTTTGTAGCAGTTATTCCACGTTTCTGCAGTTATTTCCTTAAGGGTGAATTCGTCCAAACATCACGTTACACGAGAATAACTATACCGGAATTAAAATTATACGCGAGTAAATATCTAGGATAAGTACATTTGCATTCTACCAAGTTATACCATGATTAAATTGAATGAACGAGGAACGAAACTGTAATGCAACTAAAATAAAAATAGCTGCGTTTCAAAGCATGCAATAGAAATGACATGCCAACTTAGTTTGAATGGATTATAAAAGTATGAAATTGTTTATGTTTTAATATTTTATTCGCTGTTGTTATTCTGAGACTTTGCCTTTTAACGTACTTTTGTTTATGTTTTGACAGATGTGTTTATATGTCATTATGACGGTTTTCTAATCAGCTGATGTGCTGCCGCCATTACAAAATTACTCTCGGATAAGCTCGTTACACGGTCAATTTTGGCGGTATAACATTTTATTCTTGGGATAAGCTAGTTATCTTGGTTTCAGGTTTGGTAGAATGCAAAATCTGCTTACTCGCGAGTAACTGGTACTTTACTCGTGAGTAAAAAGTTACTCGACGTTGGCCGAATCCGCCCTAAATAAAATAAATCCAACTTTTCATGAGTTAAGGCAGGTGTTAAATTTGTATTTCGGTATAATTTAATAAATATGATTTCGTGATACTCACCTCTAAACAGTCTTGTACAAGTTTCAGGAACGTAATTTTATCAATACCAACATTTTTTGTGGCAACTTTCCCTTTTACTATGCCCCATATCATTTCGATAGGGTTTAAGTCGCAATGATATGGTGACTATCGTAGTATTCTGTGACCATGCTCCTCCAATAAACTATGGATTTCATATACTGGGTCTGGTTTATTCTGCTTTTCTAAAACCAACATCATGGCTTTGGTCGCATTAGCAGGGTAGGGAATATTATTTAGTGTAAGCCAGTCTCCAATTTCTTTTTTTCTATTTACTGTTGTGGGAGGTTTATTTATTTGACTGGAATGATCCATGAAAATACTACTAATACGTGGGTTCACTTAATTTGGGATTAGCTTTTCCAATATCCATTTCTTGAAATTCACCTTGTTCATTGCGTCGTGGAAATCCACTTCCTTTTCTTTGTCAGCGTAAATCAATAACGAATCTAGTTTTGCCACCACAGTGAAAAATTATGTACCTCTTATTTTATTTTATTTTATTTTATTTTTGTAGGAAAACTTAACTATATAACAAGAATACATTAATTAAGACTAAGTATAAAATACGTTTAACAAGTTTCCACCTATATGATAAAGAAATAAGCATAGGCAAAGGCAAAAATGGAGTGTACTCTAACTAATTATTACTTACTTGTAGAAAACTTGCAACAAAACTACAACTAACTATACCTAATTAATATTGAAATCTTAGAGATTGAGATTGGGAAACTTAACTACTTATACAATACAATAATACTTATTTATGCTTGAGAATCGAAATAATCCTGAACTAGCCTATTGCATACTGTTGACAGACTATTTGCGAAGATGTCTATTTCAGTATGCTTAGAGATAAGTTTATTGATAGCATGCGGTACGCGCCAGAAGAATGAATTTTGACAATAATTAGTAGAAACAAGGGGTATGTAAAAAAGGGAGGGATTGCGCATGAGCTTTGAGGGAGCAAGGATTTTTATATCATTAAGTAAATGGGGACTATCAATAATGTTATGCAAAATTTTAATAAAAAAGCAAATGTCTGCGATATTACGACGATTGTAGAGTGGTAAAAGATGGTGACGCTTGCAACGAGCATCATAACTAGGATCATTTATACCTGTCCTGTAGGTTAAGTATCTGAGAAACCTCCGCTGGATGCCTTCAATCCTTGTGACATATTCCTGGTATCTCGGATTCCATACCTGAGAAGCATATTCAAGAGTACTGCGCACGTAGGCGCAGTATAGTATTTTAATAGTTTTTATTTCTTTAAAGTTTTTGGACATTCTTATAAGAAATCCCATAGATTTATTAGCTTTGCTAATGATGTGGTCGATGTGGACATCGAAAAGAAGCTTCTCATCATGGATAACCCCCAGATCCCTGACTTGTCTAACTCGATCCAGTCTCATGCCTTTAAGCATATAATCACACAGTGATGGACATCGTTTGCGAGTAAATGAAATTAGGTAGCACTTTGAAACGTTAAGATCTAACTTATTAGCATAGCAGTAGGTGTCCAGTCTATGGAGGTCCGATTGAAGCCGAAGCTGGTCATGGGCATCATCGATCCTTAAGGCAATCTTCATGTCGTCAGCAAAAAGAAATAGCTGTGAATGATGGAAACATGACTCTACATCATTTATGAAGATGACAAAGAGGAGTGGACCGAGAAGGGACCCCTGAGGCACACCAGAGGGTATTTCCATCCAGGATGACGTAAAGCCGTTGATGACAACAGCTTGAGTACGACGACTGACATAAGACGAGAACCACCTAAACAAATCACCGTGAATTCCCAGTCTAAGTAGTTTTCGTAGAAGTAAGGAATGGTCTATTCGGTCAAAAGCCTTACTATAATCTGTATAGATGCAGTCAACCTGACCACCACCATCCATATTTTCTGTTAGGTACTGGTTGAACAGTAGAAGATTAGAGACTGTAGACCGACCCTTCAGGAAACCGTGTTGACATGGAGAAAATGATGATTGTAGAGAAGAATAGACCTGATCATAAACAATTTTTTCAAAAATCTTAGCCAATATACATAATTTAGAAATAGGTCTATAATGCTCTACTTTAGATTTATCGCCCTTTTTATGAATGGGAGTTACAAAAGCTGCTTTCCACAATTTAGGCACTACACCTTCGGATAATGATCGCCTAAAGAGCATGACAACTGGTTGCACGAGACTAGATGCGCAACGTGTGATAAATAAAGGTGGGATATCATCTGGTCCAGCTGATACAGATATATCAAGGGTCTTCAAAAGCTTCAGAACCTTTTCTTCAGACACCTCAATGAAATTTAAGCTTTGGAATGATTCAACAGATACATCACCACCTGCCACATCGTTGGAGTTGTTTAGAATTTGATTTAGAAAGGTGGAGTGGAAGTATTCGGAAAAAAGGCTGCAGATTTGCTCTGTAGAATTAGCTGTGTTACCCTCGTATGACATGGAAGCTGGAATAGAAGAATTTTTACTTTTCAGCTTTACGTATGACCAGAAAGCTTTAGGGTTTATAGATATTGACGCTTCTGCTTTAGCTACATAATTATTGTAACATTCTTTTTCTATTTCAATTGCTCGGGTTTTTAATAATAGGTACGTTTGTAAATCGGAAATGTTGTTATAAATACGATGTTTTTTAGCGAATTTTGATTTTTCTTTGAGGATTTTTATCAAACACTTGTTATACCAAGGAGGAAACTTTGAAGATGTGACTAATTTGGAAGGTACAAATTGACGGCGAAGATTATATAATGTTTGATAGAAGAAATCTACAGCGTCATCTATGGAACGGGAGTAGATCTCCGTTTTCCATCCAACATTATCCAATTCAGATAAAATTGAGTCATAGTCAGCAGCATCATAAAAATATTTTAGCCGAGGTTTGACTTCAGCCATCTGAGGTATAAAATGAGAAATAACAATTTTTAATGAAGGGTGGTGAGAATCCTCTTTTGTCAATGGGCTATCGCAAGGAAAAACCTCTACAGGAAAATCACAGAGTATCAAGTCGAGGATGCGGCTAGAGCTATTCGCAACATGATTATATTGAGTTAAAAAACAGGAGTCCAAAGTATCAATGAAATTACGCTGACTATCACCGGATATGTTAAAAGGCTGGAGTTCATTGGAATCGCAATTTTTTGACCAATAGATATTGCTTTGGTTGAAATCGCCGAGCACAATAAAGCTTTGATCCGAATTCTGAGTTGTGATGTCATACAAGTTATTAGTGAATGTAGAGAGTTGAGCATTTACCGAAGACCCTATGTTATTATTGATTATATATACAGTACATATGTTGAGTTTTTTCATCTCATGGTTTTTAGATCGAAGCGATAGCGTCAACCAGATGTCTTCGGCATTCGAGTGCCATTCAGGTCTAGGAGTGACGGCAATCTCACGTCGAACTGCTATCATTACTCCGCCTCCCAAGGTTTGGCCAGTCTTAGCATAATCTCTATCACGTCTGAAGACGAGATAGCGCTCGTCGAACAACTCGTTATCAGGTATGTTTTCGGGCAACCAACTCTCACAAATCGAAACCACGTCATATGAGTGCATGAGTACATTACGATAGAATGCATCAGTTTTTGTTCTTAGTCCTCTTGCGTTTTGGTAGTAGAAAGTGAGGCAGTTATCGTGAGGAAACATTTATGTTATGTAAGGAAAATAAGACAATAATATGAAATGCGTGGGATTGTATTAACATGGCAATATTAAATATGCAAGGTACTAGCAAACGAAGCCACACTGTCAATGACCCCTTAACTAAGCAATATATACTTAGCAGATATATAATAGCATAAGAATAATGCACTATGGTTGTGACACACGTCATAAAATATGGTAAGGCATAGACTGAATTAGCATACAGTGGATAAAGCACAATCAGCAGCGTTAAGCATATAAAAAAGGCTATTTCAAGCATTACAACGATTCTCAAACGTTTTACTAATAAGCAAAGTGTTATTATAACTATGACAAGTATTAAGGTAAGTTCACTATACATCATAATTATATGATTTTTGCTAAGTCGTTTTCGGATTTTATGTAAAATACTGGTGAGGTAGCATTTTTCCGAACATGAATCGAGCAGTTTTTTACCCAGACAAACTGAAAATTATTCTCCTTTGCCAGTAGTTTGACTTTGTTAAGTAGTAGCTTGTTGTTTTCGGTGAGGTGGTCGTTTATATAGACTTTATCCTGACAATTGCCAAATCCCAGGTCAGCAGCTGATATCCCACGCCGGCCCCGAGCAGTGGCTACAAAGTTTTCCTTCAGGTAGCGATGGGTCAGACAAGCTACTATAGACTTAGGGCCAGAGTTGCTGTGGGAACGAACGCGAGACACGAAGTTAATATCTTCCTTTTTCAGCTGGAAATCACATATTTCGGCCAATTTCAGAAGTAAATCGAAAAGATTTTCATTTTTTGTAAATGGTATTCCTTTTACCTCGATATTATTCAATCGGGACCACTGCTCCTTTTCATCAATTTCCTTTTGAATTTTGGCTAATTTATTTTTATATGACGCAAAATTCTCGATCGCTTTCTCGGTTTCCGACACCCGCTGCTCTATTTTTAAGGACTTATCTTGTAGGTCCTTCACAGAGCTGTGAGCAAACTCAACGGAGGTCATTAATTCAGCTATGTCCGTTTTGACTTGAGCCATATCTGAGACTAGCTTAGGTATAGGAGCAACCATGGCAGCAATCTTCTTTATTTCCTCCATTAATGACTCGTTCGTTATTGGAGCAGGGCTTGAAGTAGTCGGGGGCGGTATGCGGGGAGAGTTTCCAGTGGATTTGCAGGCGGTGCAGCGCCAAGATTTTTGCCGATCACCCAGCTTCCTGTATCCGGCCTCTGTTACACCCGAGCATGGAAAGTCCAGAAACAATCCGCAACAGCTGCATTTCGCACCGTCATTGCAAGTACTACTACAGCGCGCACAGGTGAACATTATTGACGTGTTCTACAAGTCCGGTCCAATCAGTGACTCAGTCTATGCGGGAGCGATAATAACAGTACTCGAATTTCGTCGCGCTGTACGGCCGTCAAAATGGCCCAGCGGCTAAGACGTCCGGATTTCAATCGAGAGATGCAGGTTCGAGTCCGAGGGCTGGCAAATTTTTCTGTTTGTTTTTTCTCTTTCTTCAAAATAGACAGTAGGCACTCACAGGAACCGGCGACAGAGCAGGATGCAGCAATACAGAATGCAATATGGCGCCGTCTTCAAATGAGAGTTCACACAAGATAGAACGGGAGGGACCGACGATTCCGAACTATCACTCCAGTTCAATTGGTTGAAAGATTAAAAAATATTTAAAATAGAAATAAAACAGCTAAAGCACACGTCCACTCGCCAGGCAGCCAAGGCAGGTAACTTGTCTTGCCTGTAGCCACAGCTTTAAATACACCTGGCTCATTTTCACTCTGCCAACTTTTTGTGTGATTGAGCGAAGTATGGATGTAACTTTCATCTAGATATACAACAGGCATACCACTCTCTCTTACAACTTTGATTTCTTGAAGGTCCCTCCATGCCAAATGTCAAATCGCTCTATTAGAGTAGTTCTTTGATTTTTGCATTTTTTATACAGGGTGTCCCAAAAGTCAACGTCATCCCTTAAAGGGCTGATAGTTCAGCTCATGAGAGGCCAGAATATCACAATATGACCTTAGTAAAAACTCGATAATTTTCGAGATATTGACACTTTTATAAATTTGCTGAAAATCGACACCTTGGATCAGTTTTTTGCGTGCCGCCGGTACAAAAATCCATATTGTTAGAATTTGTTTGGTGTTGCATCACCCTGTATAGCCCTGCTTTTGATCGTAGTCAAAAAAAATATCGAGTAATGCTGTATGTTTTAAAAAAAACACGGTTTTCAAAGTCATAAAAGGTAATCGTATTTTTTTATAAACAACTTTGACTCTACATATTGTAAAAAAAATATACCACGCAAACCTGGCACCTTATTTGAAAAGATTGCTCATTTAATGCAGTTTCCAAAATGGTATGAAACGTTGCTATTGTTTCAATTAACAAAAAAGTTATTGCTATTTTAGTACAAAACGACCTCGATGTAAAATTGTTTGAAGGAAATTTATCTGACTGAATTTATTAAGGGTAAGTCATGTTGGAATGAGTAAAAGTAAAATAGGTGGTGTGGCCAGGAGTGGGAAAAGAGACAACGTTGTCACACTTAATTAAAAAAAACGCATTTTGAGTATCTTTCTCGAAAAAAGTGGACAATAGCAACTCCACATTCCCCATAAATGTAGCGGATGGTAACGTACATTCCTGAGTAGTGCTAATGTGTGATATTGTACAAGTAAAACGCTTACACATGTACATTGTACACCCACAGTATCCAAAAAAGGGGCAGATAAGTTTGTCATTAACATTACCTCTGTTATTTATTTTAAAATTATATTAACAAAACCAAACTCTCAAAATTATGATTATTATGACCATTAATGAGTATTATTTTTTGCTGATTATGTACTTAATATAATAATGTGGTGATATAATTTTGAGAAATAAAAATAAAAGTCAATAAATGTTTTTTTTAAATAAGGTGTAAAAAACGCAAAATATGTTTTATAAGAGTTTGGTAAGTTTTTTCTTAGCAATTTTTGCGTCATCTATGTTGCCACGGCTGACCCCACCACCTATTTTACTTTTACTCATTCCAACATGACTTACCCTTAATAAATTCAGTCAAATAAATTTCCTTCAAACAATTTTACATCGAGGTCGTTTTGTACTAAAATAGCAATAACTTTTTTGTTAATTGAAACAATAGCAACGTTTCATACCATTTTGAAAACTGCATTAAATGAGCAATCTTTTCAAATAAGGTGCCAGGTTTGCGTGGTATATTTTTTTTACAATATGTAGAGTCAAAGTTGTTTATAAAAAAATACGATTACCTTTTATGACTTTGAAAACCGTGTTTTTTTTAAAACATACAGCATTACTCGATATTTTTTTTGACTGCGATCAATAGCAGGGCTATACAGGGTGATGCAACACCAAACAAATTCTAACTATATGGATTTTTGTACCGGCGGCACGCAAAAAACTGATCCAAGGTTCGATTTTCAGCAAATTTATAAAAGTGTCAATATCTCGAAAATTATCGAGTTTTTACTAAGGTCATATTGTGATATTCTGGCCTCTCATGAGCTGAACTATCAGCCCTTTAAGGGATGACGTTGACTTTTGGGACACCCTGTATGTGTAACCTAATTTATGCAAAAGTAACCGAAGAGACTCTCTGCCACCCATAAAATGTATGTCTTCTTTAAGCGCAGCTAGCAAACTAGGCACTTCTTTACGCACGGCATAAAATTCGTGTATTTTATGCCTTATAACACAAATATCAAAAATGTCCAGATTTATTTTCTTTTTTGATTTTAATTTGTTTTTCTTCGGCGTATGAAATACAGAGGACGTCTTTCCTTCTCTGCATATCGTTTTTGCGGAAGAGCGAGATATACCGTAAGCTCCACGGGCTTTGTTAATGCGGTTGCCGATATCCTCGTCAGTTCCACCATTTGGTGTGATTTTGCTTCCCAGGTAGGTGAAAGTGTCAACATCTTCAATTGGTTGGCCGTTGATTTTAAATGGAGTACGGTCCGCAGTCATTACTCGCATTGACTTTGTCTTTTCTCTGTTGACATGCATGCCCACTCGGTTACCCAAATGGACGAGGTCATTGAGTTTCCTACATACTTTACTGAAAAACTATTGTTTAAAATATTCTAGTGCAATAATCGATTATTCTCACTATTTTATCATCTTACCCCATCTCTACTCTATTATATTTTTTTAAATCACTCGGAAATGTCCATAGACCACCATAGAAGCATTTTCTAGCCAGAGTTACCAGTTGCAATAATGAATTTATGAATATGTTACATAAATAATTGAAATAATCACGAAAACCAATATAAACGCAGGGTATTTAATTTTTTTAAGTATTTTCAACTACTATTTAGGATAATTAAATTTATTTGGAGTACTTTAAGGTAAAAGAAGTTAATCGATATTTTCGATTGTAATATCCTTAAGTACATGGCCACACTCATTTTAAAGACGTCAAATGAGCCCTCTAAATTTAGTTGGCCGTTAAAATCGTTGCCTTCAGAATAGCAAAAAATTAGCGCTGTCAGTTAAATTTAGAGATTTTAGCTCATTTTAAAATTAGGAAGTGCGCCCTTCGGAATCGGTACCAATTTTAAACTATAAAGTGAGCTTATCTAACTTATTTAGTACACTTGCACTTAACAAAAATGGTTTGGTACACTTACGCACTGAACAAGAGGTAGTATTACAAGGTTTCTTCGTTTATTCTGATTCGGTTTTCACGAGAGCGATCTATTGTAGCGTAAGACTGCATCGGGGTTTGATCTCACTTGAAGTTTAACGTCTTCTTGGTTTCGTCTTCTTCCAGGGCACCGAGGTGATCTGCAGAAGCTTGGTCCTATTATAAGTTCCCCTTCGTCTCTGCAGCAGCGATATATTATGTATAACCAAATATGCAGACTACAATAATATACAGAACTGAGTCGTGTTGTTGAAGGCTCACTGGTTGGATTGAGATTCTTTCTAGGTCTGACTTTATATTTTTCATTTGGTTGGCTGCGTTGTCAAGGTTATCTACGAGTACTTTGATATTGTTGTACTTGGTGTGTTCAAGTACCACTTCAGCTACTCTGTCTATGAGTTAGTGATTGTTGATATCTGAAACAATGTCGATCTGAGATTCTTATCTCTGTTTCTGTTTCACCTTCACATTTCATTTTGGTGGTTTGGATAGTGGCTGTGCAGTAATTTTCTAAGGTAAGTATACCAGCTCCTTGAAATTTTGTTAAAGTAAAGTTGTGACCACAGTCCTCGATTATGTTAACTTTTTCTGAGTATATATTATCAACCAAGTGTTTTTACTGACTCTAAGATACTCTGAATTTATATGTATTCTCATATTCTTATTCTCATAATGTTGCAGTGTTGGTTGTATAATTCGTTTTCTTGGCGTAGGATGCTTGTTTCGCAGACTGGTTCAGCGTTGGCGTCATGCACTATTATTGATTGACAGATAAGCCGGTCCGTGTTGTACTTGTTGCAGCTTGACAGATCTTCAAATGTTGAGTAGAATCTCCTATCTCTGGTTAATCCTACATATTTGTTCTGGACTAATAGAGTATTTGATATCCTAAAAATGGTTCTTCATCAACTAATGGGATTTCTACGACAGATACAAAAGATAAATAAATAAATAAATCATGCATTGATTTTTTTGACTTTCATTAGATTAATATATATTATTGAAGCTAGGTATTTCTATAAATTTACCTGCTTTTGGGCTTTTATTCAATTTCTTGACAAGATTGCGATTGCTTAAAATATTTCCAGGTATCATACCAAAAAAAGCTGAGTCAATTGCACTTACTAATTCATCTCATTTACTATTAAATTATTAATTATATATTCATAGAGTTCGAACATTGCTTGGCGTTGGCTGATATCGTTGATATCTATGATGTTATTGCTGATACTATTTCTAAATCGTAAAAGATTTCTGTTTAGTATCATATCATAGGTTTTAGGTTGTTTTATTGTTAAATTGAATGATTCAATAGCTGTTTATGTGATATGAATTTGTTGTTTAAATAAATTTTGAACTAGGACCTCATTATTTTGTACTTGTTTGATTATATTTGATATCTTTTTCCTATCAGTATTGTCCATTGTTCCAAATAATGTTCGTAATACAGAACCAACCGGGTTAATAATTCCACGTTTAATTTTTAAATTTTTCTTTACCGTTGGTAAATTATTAATTTTGGATTGATTGCCTTTTATTACACTTGTAATTAAAGGTTCTAAATGTATAGTATCGTTAGCTAAATTACTATGAAATTTTAAATGATTCAATTCATAAATAATATCGTTTAACTTATTATATACTAAGATTACAGTATCATACGTTGATTTGTCTAATAGGATAGGATTCATGAATAATCCTGGGCTTCTTTCTATATTTACGATGCTTGCGCTGATGATGACGGCGGTGCATCTGAAATGAGAAGTCGGTAATAAGATTTTACGCTGTCTATGGATACAGTTAATGTTTTATTTCTTTCGGTTTGCATTGTGACAGTTCTTGCTGTAGTGCTTATAATTTTAAATGGGCCTGTCCATCTTATTCTGGAACCAACTTTTTTTTAAATTGTTGTATAATACATAGTCTGCAGGTTTATATGAGTGCCCTTTCCTTTTGCTATTTACTCCAGCTAGGCTTCTTCTACTTTTGATGTTGGTTTCAATGGCCATTTTATGCAACTCGTTTAGTTTACTTGATAAAGTTTTGTTATAGAAATTAGTTGTTCTATCGGTGTTTACTGTTCTGAGGATCTCTTGTTTCACCAAACATCAATTCTGAAGGTGTGAAACCTGTGGTGGAGTGTTTTGAGTTATTGTATGTCTTAACCGCTATGCTGAGTAACGACTCCCATGATATGTTGCTATCTGTTTTTAGGCATCTTATTGTGTATTTTAGGGTAGCGTGAACTCTTTCCACACTTGTTACGTTTGACTGTGGGAATCGTGTTAGTGCTTCTGTTTTATTTATTTCGAGGATCTCACACACCTTTTTCATGGCTTTGGATACAAACTCAGCACCAAAATCCAAGTGTACTCTTAACGGTATTCCAAAGTGTTGACAGTGCCTGAGCAACACAAGTTACCTCCGAGGTGCTTTTCATTTTAAGGATGTATGAAAAAAAAAAAAACGCACTCACGCCTTGTACTAATGTACTCCCTTGCGGGGTAGGCAGAGGTGCATTGCTGCACCCACTTTTCGCCAGAGTGTATGTTAGTCCCAATGTAATAGGGGGCGGGCCTATTGCCATTCAAGGATGTATGCTGTTAAATTTTTAGTTCATTTTCATGTTTTCAGTTTATCATTGTTAGGACGAATATTTTATTCACTGTTTCTCCTATTTCAACTATGTCTATATTGATCCTTTCTAGAGGTTTTGTCGCACTAGAAGTTATAACCTATGGTTGGGTCCAACTATGTCTGTCTATTTTATGCTGTTGACATATCGAGCATGTTTTAACGTATTCTCTGACATCTTTTGTAAGGTTTTTCCAAATATATTTAAGTTATGTTCTACGAATCGTCTCATCTATTCCTTTATGAGTAGTGAAACGTTTATGAAAGTGTTTAATACACCATTTAATTACCAGAAGCTCTGTTTCTATTGTCGAATATCTTGTTTCTGATGCGTTGAGAGTTGGTGTGCTTTGTGAGCATAGGCTATAAGCGCAAAAGATGCCAGCGAAAAAAAGACGATTCATAGACTATAAATGACATTATAAACATACTATAACGGCTTTCTAAACATCTCAAATTTACAATCAGGATGAGGCTTCTATACGCCCTTTTTACCAGCCGAGTCTACCCGAAGGTTAACGAATATTAACGAGATATTGACATTGACAGCATTACAGCCGATAATTTGAGTTTCACATTCACTCTTCGCCTTCTTTCGTAGTTCCCTGTGATAATGGTTTTCGTGTCGTCAATTTTGTGGTCAGTGTATCAGTGATGGATGTGATGAATAATCTCATTAACATACAGCTGATAACTCGTATTGATGCAAATAGAGTGCGACGTAGGAGAAAGGTGTACCGGCGAAGAAAAGACCCTTTTACCCTGGACGACATTGAGTTTAATAAAAATACTGTTCGGCGTATTACCCATTTAAAAAAAACTGGTGGAGATACGGCACAATACTACATCAATCGGAAGGGATATTACTCACTTAACGTTTAGGTGACTAAAATTCAGTATACTTTACTACTGTTTTAATAATTATTCGTGAAATGTACCTACCCATACTTTTTTCACTGAGCCTTCGTCTTGTGCTAATCAACTTTGGGGCAACCACTCTTTTAATATTGTCTCATGTAATGTAACTCATATTCAATAGTGATGTGACTTAATAAAAAAAAAACCATATTAATGTGTCTATCTACTTTCACGTTGTGTGATGCCAGGCTGCGGATCACGGATATTTGGCTAGATGGAGAGGGAGTACGCATGATGCCCGAATCTTCAATGAGTCCAGCATCAAAGATGGCTTTGACCATAATGCTATGATTGGCAGATTACTTGGAGATTCGGGCTATGCTTGTACCCCTTATCTCTTCACACCTGTGCCCAATCCACGAACACCATGAGAAGAAAGAAATAATGAGGCACAAATCGCAACAAGAAACAAAGGTGTTTCGGGGTGTGGAAGCAAAGATTCCGATGCCTCCTACATGGCCTACCTATTTAATTGCAAAATGGAAAAGTGGTCATCATGGCACTTGCAGTACTGCATTATATTGTCATAGATATGGCTGATCATGTTGGCAAGTGTTACTAAAATAATACCTTGTTTAGTTTTTTAAGGGGCTAACAGAAAATTTTTATTTCTTACAATCAAGATTATAACTACCTATAAAATTATTAATTAAATAAATATGTGGGGACATCTCACACACGGCCATCCGACCCCAAGCTAGGCAGAACCTGTGTTATGGGTGTCGGACAGCTGATATATCTACACAAATACATAGATAGATTTTTTTTTTTTTTATGTAGCCTGGTTAGTGTCCCACTGCTGGGCAAAGGCCTCCTTATAAATTGACCACCGGTCCCGATCCTGTGCCTCCTTCGGCCATTGAGGTAAAAACTTGTCGAGGTCGTCCCGCCATCTCCGTCTGGGTCTTCCACGACGCCGACGTCCATCATTGGGCACCCACTCGGTGACAATTCTTGCCCACCGGTCCGGGTGCATGCGACAGACGTGGCCTGTCCAGGCCCACTTCAGCTTCGCAGTCTGTGCGCCCACATCAGTTATACGAGTCGAGGAGCGTAGCGTGGTGTTCCGGATTCGGTCAATCCTTCGTACACCAAGTATAGTACGCTCCATCGCTCTTTGGCAAACCTTGAGTTTGGACTTCTGATGTTCGGTCAGAGACCAAGTCTGTGCACCGTAGGTTAGGACAGGCAGTATACACATGTCGATGAGTTGGCGTTTGAGTGTTAGAGGGAGAGTGCCCTTCATAAGATCTTTCATGGACCAGAAGCTCTTCCAGGCGTTGGTAATGCGTCTTTCGACTTCCTTGTCCTGCCTGTTTTCGAAGGATGCTATCTGGCCCAAGTAGATATACTCATCGACATATCCTATTTCCTGCCCGTCTACCTCGACCCTACTTTTGGCGCTATTGGTCATGACTTGTGTCTTAGACCTATTCATCTTCAGCCCCACCTCAAGGCTCGCCGTGCTAAGGTCTTGTAGCATTTGTGTCAATTCTGATGCGGACGGAGCGAACAAGACTATATCGTCGGCGAAGCGTAGATTTGTTAGCATTCTGCCACCAACGTCTATACCCTTCCGCTCCCACGAGACCGCTAGCTTTCTGAAGATTTCTTCCAGTGTGGCAGATAGATAGATACTAAATATAAATATCAACACCCAAGACCCGAGTACAAATATCTGTCTTTAAACAAATATCTGCCCCAGCCGGGAATCGAACCCGGGACCATCGGCTCAGTAGTCAGGTCACTAACCACTACGCCATTCGGTCGTAGGTTAACTAAAATCACAGAATAATCACATATAATTGTTGTATAAAGAATCAGACTTTTTACTTATAATCTTCTTCCTCTGTCGCCGTCTTCAAATCTAGAAAATAATTGTTCATTAAAATATGCCTTGTATTTTTCAGATATCATGGATAACATTGAGGCAGGCAGAAACCACCCAGTGGAGGGAAATGAAAATGATCGAAGTATAGCTGGAAATATTGCAAGACAAAATTTTATAACAAATCATTTAAGACAATGTATAAAACATAATTAATGTGGCAACACTCAACTTCCTCTTCCCTCCAATATCTTGTAACGCTAACGTGTGTGCTTTGTAAATAAATTCATAAACCAAGTTTAAATCTATTATTCAATCTAAGTAAAGTAGTTACAGTGACTTTAACATGGTGCCGAAACTTTCAGTCTATTAGTTCTTTCCAGTTCATGCTATTTCAAGTGAAAAAAGTGTTGAGAAAATTCAGATTTCATTTCATTTGGAAGACATTTTGTTTGCGTGGAGACAAAACAGGATCACGGACTCAGTGTTGCCGTGCTAATAAATGAGTGCGTTTTCTTTGCGCGCCGACCTTGCGATAACGCAACTTTACACTCTCGTCGCAGCGAAAACAGACTTAAAAAAGTGAATTCTGACAGTTTGCAGAAAACAAACTAATCTGTGAATCTGAAAAAACTTCCCGCGAATCCCGCGTGTTCCGTGTCATTTTTTTCCAAGATTACGGATTACAATTACAAATAAAATAACAAATATTACAAGTTATACAAAGCAAAATAATGTCTGAGATGGAGCGAAAACGCCTAATAGCCATCAGAGGACAGTGCAAGGCTTCATTTACACGTATTGAAACCTATATTTCCAAGGACCCGCCAACATTTACGATTGAGGACCTGGAGGTTCGTAAACGGATATTGGTGGAGAACTACAATACTTTCAAGGATACAGCATTAAACCTCATTCTGTTGGGCGAAACAGCCACTGAAGAAGAAGAGATTGAGGATAGATTCCTAGCGATTTCCGCGTCACTGGATCGCTATATAAAGAGTCAGCACCCTTCTGCTTCCGGAGATCACCCAACACAGTCATACAGTGCGAGGATGCCTTCATTGGACATACCAATATTCGATGGAAAAAACATATCCGGTTACAAGCCATTCATTGAAATGTTTACAGCAGTTGTCCATAATGATCATAGAATCTCTAACATTGAGAGGTTATGTTTCCTGAAGAAGTACTTGAGGGGAGAGCCATTACAATTAATCGACAGTTTGCCTATTGTCGGTAAGTCTTATGAATCTGCATTGGAATTACTGAAAAAGAGGTATGACAATCCAGCTTTACTAATTAACAACCATGTTGGATGCTTCCTTGACTTGCCCAGCATACAGCGACGCACTGCAACACAACTGAGGGACTTGGCAGCACAAATCAGACAGCATGTGACAGCATTACAAAACCTTGGTGAACCGGTGGATAAGTGCCATACTTTCATGCATTTTTTTACGGAAAATAGATACATTGACCGTGAGGCTGTTTCACTCAGAGAGGGACACAACCAAGGTTATAGAGGTTGAGGAGTTGTTAAATTACTTAGATAAACGTGCAGCCTCCTTGGAAGCAAGTCCGTCTGTGAGTGAGAAGTCTCATAAGTCTTCTGTCAACTTCGCTACTTCCACAACAGAGAAAGCATCCCATCAGTGCATTATATGTTGTAAAAATCATAAATTATTTGAATGCCCAACATTCAAGGGACTGTCACTTCAAAAAAGGCATGAATTTGTAATTAAAAACAAGCTGTGTAAAATATGCCTTAGATTCCATTCACAAAAATGTCGATACAAATTTAAATGTTCTGTTTGCCATTCCAGTTCACACAACAGTCTAATACACTTTGTTGAAGAGATGCCCACGTCTGCACCGAGAGGAAATGATGGTGAGCAACCACAACAGGTGAGCCTGCATGTTTCACAACCCATTGCTGACAGTGTCCTGTTACCTACTGCTAGTATGTTGTGAGAGCACTTTTAGACTGCGGAAGCACAACTTCATTCTGCACCACAGCTTTGTCAAAGCAGCTAGGGTTGCCTATGACAGATTCAGCTAAAAACATTTGTACATTAGGAGACAATTACAATAATACAACCAACAAGGTAATACATTTATCCATTGAGTCATTAGCAAATGATTACAAATTAGATATTACTTGCTCAGTAATAAATAAAATTACATCGAAGCTTCCACAAAGGCAAATTGACTTGAGTAGTTTCATAATTCCAAAACATGTTCAATTGGCAGATACAGAATTTCACATTCCAGGTGAAATATCAATGCTCCTCTCTAGCGATGTTTTCTTCAAAATTATGTTGGATGGAAAGATTGAAGGAGGGCCAGCAGACCCAATACTGTTGAACACTAAGCTTGGTTACATTGTCTCATCCACAGGATGTTCAAATGCCAGCTCCATCACTATGCATACATTCCAGAGTCCTGATCTTGATCATTGTGTCAGTAAATTTTGGGAGGCAGAAAAGGTACCGGATATCTATCTATGCTCATAATTAATCTGTCAGAGATTACTTACAAATGTGTTAACCATAACGCTAACTTGACAATAGAATTAACCGGCGGTTGGTGATGGGGCATTCCATAGTGACTGGTGGGACAGTTTACTCCAGAATTGCTATTGTTTACACCTGTAACTTTTTATTTTAATCAAATAATTTGACCAAATATATACTGTATAGTAGATAATGAATCAAGTAATGTAATGAATACCAAATTAATAACCAATGTAGATATATTGGTGATATATTAACGGTTTAAGGGTTGTGACTGGTGGGACAGCCAAAAATACGTCACCTCCGACCTCTGCTCTGTCAATCGAGATTTTAGCCCAAATACTTAACATAGCAAAATGTTTTAGAATGTGCTGTTAAATGATTAAATATATTAAGACGTGAACTATAAACTAAGAGCAAAATTTGTTTCTGCAATAAAATATAGACCATAGAAATTGTGACTGGTGGGACATGGATTTGTGACTGGTGGGACGAGTACGAAACTGGACGAAAAAATAACTCTTTTTTTGACATATTTATATTATGTTTATTAATTATTAACATATATTATCAAGAATCAACATTAATTATCACAAATTTAAAGAAAAAAATCAACTTTCACTTTCAGATGAATATACATCTGAATATTTCAGCTTCCCATCTTGGATCAGTATCACTTTCTTAACTTCTTCAACTGTTGCAGTCAAAGCATATTTAATACTTTTGTTTCCGTAGGATTTGAAGTGATGATGCTTCTGAATTAATGGTATAGGTTTGATGTTTTGCCATCTTTCATTCAGACTTTCTTGGACAGGTTCTATATCTCCGATTGCAACAAAGAATACTTGGAGTCCCGAAGCATTCTTTGCCAAATATTTGTAGCAGTCGAAACTAGTATCGAGAAATGTTTTTCTCGTCATAATCGCAGACCATAAAGTTCTTTTAGCGGTTGCTCCGACGCCATCTACAGCCCCCTTTCCATGACCTGATGCAAAAAAACTCCATTCAGTTTCCACGCCCCAATCTGCTTCAGAGTAGCAAAGAGTTGAAAGTGTGAATCTATTTTTGAACTGTGCTGCACATCCATCGGAGAAAATGTAGACCTTCTTCATATTAGGGTAGCAAGATTTCAGATCGTCGATAATCTTCTTTACAAAGACCCATACTGCATATTTATCATGGTTCAGCTCATTGCTCATTATGACGTAGGATCTTTTTTCCTTGCCATTATTAGCCCATGCGCATCCCGTAAATAGAGTTACCTGAGCATGGTTTCAGTGTGCAGACTGAATTTCATCTTGTTGCAGAATGGCAAAGTTTTCTGCAAAATCAACTTGAAGCACAATTTCCGAATCTGTACTATCAGAAACTTTTTGTTTAAAAAATTTTGACTGTTCATTTTTTGCAAATGTATGGTACTTGAATTTAGGAGTCTGTTTCATTATCTCTTTGATCAGATCTTGTAAAGTACCAGTAACGTTTACTACGTGGCATCTACCGTCAGTTTGCCATTGTTTCCAATCAGTCTTCACAGTTGTGTCAAATCCTCTCAATGGAAGAATGTCTGATACGTCCAAACAGGCCTCACACTCACTTGTCATGCACTTTTCTTTAGTTATATCGCAACATATAAGTTTCAGGAACTCAGCAGTTGAAATTGGCAGTGCTGGAAGTTGCTTCTTAAGAGCTTCTACTAAAAATGCATAATTTGCATGGTAGATGCATACACATACATTATGAGGCATCTCGCTCATTGGTCTAACGTGCAGCGGTCTTAGTTCAAAAAATTTACTCTTCCCCAATTTTATGTCGGGAAACTCAGTTTTAAACAAGGCATATGCTTCAACAATGGTCATCATCATGTGTCTTTTGGCAACATGAGCACGTTTGCCAGTTATTTTATCTTTAACTGACATTGTATCCTTCCTATTAGGAGATTGCCGACTTATGTCATCCTGTTCATAAAAATTAATGACCAACTCCTTTGTCTCATCTGTTATGGATGTAGCTTTTGTAATTGTTTTAGCATTCAGATGCAAAGACTCCACGGGTACAATTTCCTTTATAACGTGCATAAGTACAGCTGTCTTTTTGGTTGGACTTTCAGGTAGAGCCTTTTTCAATTTGCAGGCCGCTTTTTTCAATGTATGCATATTGTTTTGTAGGAGCCCAAGGGCGCCAAACTGCTCTTTCTTACTCCCTTTAGCTTCTTATTTTCTCTATATTTTCTCTTGCGTAACATCTCTTTTTCTCTGTATTCTATTTTAACAGTCTCATCATTTTGTCTTTTCTCTTTATTTTTTTCTCGTCGCTTTTCATCATATTTTTTTTGGTTTTCTTGGGCAACCTTCCATTTATTTTCATCACATTTCATTTTTTCCCTTGACTTCCTTTTTCTCTCAGCAGCATTCATCTTAAAAGCATAAAAAGCAATCAAACTCACAAAAAAGCATGGCAACGGGAAAGAAGATCGCTAAAATAGCCCAAAGTCAAATTTTAAAAAAGTGTCCCACCAGTCACTGTGACTGGTGGGACAAAAATGAAAACCACATGTCACCCACCGATTCTTACTCTGTGCTAAAAAACTATTCTAAAAAGAAGGACATTTAACCAATTGTTACTTTCCAAAAAACTCACTATCATTAAGACATTTTTTGAGGTTAGAATACAACTTTTATATGTTTTCTTGTGACTGGCGGGACACGCTACATGCTCATTGTTTTTAGGCCATTTAGGGTAACACTCTTACCTTTTATCGTCGTATTATTACGTGAATTCAAAATTAAAGATGTTTTTAACACGTCGACACACTTTTAGTTTTCAATATTTATTCACAATGGCGGGAAAAAGTGTTGCCAACACGATGCAAAAAATCGTACCACATGCTCAGAACAAATAGTCAACATGTAATGTAGTAAAAAATATACTTTCCCGCTTTTTTCGAAATATTTTTTACAGAACATGTAAATATAACTATTATACATTTAATTAACAATAAAATATTCTTGATTGGATTCATTTAAAAAAATATCAAATTTTCTCACTTTCTGTGGAATGCCCCTGATGTTGAAGTGGTCACTGGTTTTATATCCATAGTAAAACTTGTTACTTATTTTGATATCCCAAGGTAAACATTGTGAGGAAACCTACATAATATTTAGTCCCTTTAGATATGTGAACCCACCAACCCACAGTGGGTGGACCACCGTGGTGGGAAATAGTCCAAGCTTGGAAAGGCAGTTTAGACATTGGGGATATACAAAAAGGTCCCACTCGAGAGGGCTAGGTGCTGGTAGTTACAACCCCTCAGAGAATAGAATCGAATAGTAGTTAGGTACACTATTATTTTCATGAAGTGTTAATTGTTACTATAACTGGTTTGTTATCTATCTTCAACTTCCAGGGTCATCAAAGGCAGACCATTTTACCTCGGCATTGAAGTCATCCATACTCACCCGCCTCAGCACACCTGTAAGTACAGGTTCGAACTGCGAGCAAGATGATAATGAAATATTGTTCGACTTTCACGATATTGTCTTTTTAAAAAAAGATAAAAAGGCAACTGGTGTTGAACAACGGAAAAAAACTGTCGTCGAGTCAACTGTGAACACTGATTTTCCTGAATTACATCTTCCAGAAGATTTTGATTGTGAAATAGAGGAAATGGAGAAAATATTTAAGAATTTTGACAAACAACCCACTGTTTATGTCAGCGGGTATTTAGCCAAAGTCCTGCTAAAAGACGTAAAGTGTCAAGAATGCATTAATGCAATGAAGGTGGATAACCCGAAACCAAACTCTTTAAAAGAATGGTGGGCAGAAAAGATATCACTCACATACCCCAGTATTCAACTTTGCGATGCAGTTGATACTGCTACCAAACAATTCGATCTGCAAGTGAAGTCTCAGATATACGAAAAAAACATATGCCAGTATGCAATTACAATCAGACTCACTAGCAGACAAAATAAAAAAAAGGGCAACAACATGGTGCCTCTAAGTCATTGGTACTCAACCTTTTTTATATAAGGGCCACAAACACGTTTAAGTCATGGTGTCGCGGGCCGCAAGCAATTTTTTTAACTATTATAAAGCCATGTAAACTATCGAATAATAATATGTATAAAAAACACATGCATATACTACTCTGTATAAAAAGTATCGGGATTAGATCAATAAAACAAATAATGATTGTTATTCATCCAAATTTATTTTATCACCTTCAAAGTATGCTCCTTCAGAAACGATACACATACAGTGCAACTAAAAAGTCCTGACAATAAAGAGTGCAATTTTGCTAAGACTTTTTTTCATTTTCAGTTATTTATTTACATTTACATACATTATAAAAATAAAATACCGATTGACAATTGCTTTTTAACGGATTTGTCCTTAAATAAATAATTAATGGATCGATTAAATACGGTCTTAAACAATTAGGTATAATCCTCTTCCGTTTTCAGGACTTTATAGTTGTACTGTACGCCATCACAACATTTTTAAACGCTGTTTCCAGAGTTGTGTTTAGTACTCGCGGCGAATTTTCCTTTTTGCCTACTATCGATTGTTAGTTAAATTCATGTTGACTGTTTTCTTTGACTATCGTGGTATTGTGCACTCGGAATTCTTGACAGAAAGTTAAACGGTAGGAAAATAATATTATTTTTGCGTGTTATGTAGAATTTAATACAGCGAATACGACGAAGATAAGTGTAAAAAAATTAAAGAAATTATTTTGCATCACGATATCGCGGCTTTCGCACAAGGATCGTCATTGTGAATGAATTTTTGAGCAAACACTCAACAAATACCATCGAGCATCCACCATATTAACCAGATATGACTGCAGCTCACGGCTCTAGCTTCTTTTTTTCCTTAACTCAAATTACCACTTCGAGGCACTGTTTTCAATCGATATAAGTAAAAATAAAAAATCGCCGCGAGTACTAAACAAAACTCTGAAAACAGTGTTTAAAAAATGTTGTGATGATTGGATAATTTGTTGGCGTTATGTGTATCGTTTCTGAAGGAGCCAACTTTTAAATGATAAAATAAATTTGGATGAATAACAAAAAAAAATTGTTTCATGGATATAATCCCGATACTTTTTACACAGAATTTATATTCTCAATTATCACTCATGGCACGCGGGCCACTGATAAAGGCCCGGCGGGCCACATGCGGCCCGCGGGCCGCAGTTTGAGTATAGCTGCTCTAAGTAATATATTTTTCTGTATAATAAATGTAAATAAATGGTTTTAAAGCAATCGTTGTCATTTATTATAAATATAGCTTTTATATTCATAAAATTAAAAACTCATGTCTCAGTCAAAAATATATTTTAGGCGGTTTTTTTTTCAATTATCGATATCGATAAATTTGGGACCGTGTACAATGGAACATAAAAGAGTAGAGAATAATTGAGGGCGTTGCAATCTAAGAAAGTGGCCACACTATTATAGTATAGAAAACGGACAAAAGTATCACGATACTTTAGCAGAAAAAATCAAAACGAGAAATGTTTCAAATATTTACTAATTATAAAATGCGACTTTTTGGGGAGGTTTATGTTAAGAGAAGAAATTAGTAGGGGAGAGGGGGGCAGTCTTGAATGAATTTCATTAAATCAAATCAACTGTAACTTTTATTTCATTGTGTATTTCATAATGTTTTTTTGCACTGAAACATGTGTTGGTTATCCCATTATGTAATTACTATAGGAGAAAAGTGATAGTATCACACATCGATATTTTATTACAGTTTTTTCTTGCTCAGGAAAAAGTTCAAATGTGCCCCGGCAATTCTTCTAAAACTGTGTTTACCGATTTTCCTGCAACAAATTATTTAATTGGTCAGAAAAGCAGTGACTTGCAAATTATTATGTCTGGACAATTTATACCGACTCTTACACTGAGTTGCAGAAAGGATCTTTAAGTTAATGTCGGCATTAAATGTATTGTTGCCTTGCTTTGACAGTATACGGACAGAAAGAGACAGACATAGATTTAATGTCCACATTAGCTTAAAGTCCCTTGCTGCAACTCGGCATTACATATTCTTACACATATTTTTACAATAGGTACTCTACACGGAGAGACCGACACACATAGACACCTACAGCTGTAAAACTTATCGATACCCTTTTTGAGTCGGGGGTTAGTAAAAAAGTATCTAGACCTGATGTTTTGACAACATTAGCATCCAGACCCTGATGTCATGTAACGTTTGACACTAGTATTTTCTAACCTCTATAAGAATAACAAATACACATTGAAAGGCATTCTATTACATCAAAATAGTACTTTTTTTACAAGAAATATAAGCAATGTATGTTAATGGTTAGAAATTAAGTACCTACTCACCAGTATAAAACGCTGCTCTTTCATAAACATCGTATATATTGACTAATACTTCTCCAGCCTCATTCTCCGCCAAACATCGTAGGTAAACGCTGTAAATCATCTGTCTAGCTTCGCTGCGAATGGTTTTATTCATTTTCACTTCGTGAACAAACTCAACAATCCACAAAACTCCAAAATTAAGCAAAATTCGATTTGTTTATACAGGAACAGGGCGAGTTTGACATTCAAACCATAGAAACAGACCACAAATCACAAGTTTTTTTTTATTGCCAGGTTTAAATCTGTTTAGTTCCAAAAACATTAATCTCTACTCTTTTGTGTTCAGCTGTAAGCAGCACTATTATTTGTTTTCATGTTGGCAGCAGTGTTTCCTGACAGAAGCTGTCACTGTCACAATTTCTGTCATGGTGGTACTGATTGCCAGCGCATGTTCATTCGTTCGTTCGTAGTTCATGCCAGTGTATGGCAGTCCCGTCTCTTAACGTAGTTTATTTGCTCAGTGATGTTATGTTACTTCAAACAAGTTATTGGATGCCGTCTGAAATGGATAAAAAGATCCAAGATGCATCTGCAGTAGCTGTGATAACTGACGGATGGACAAATATAAATGGAAAAGGTATGTAATTTATTACTATTCGTTGTTCAGGGAAGCGATAGAATCTTTGCAAACAAAAAATATGTTATTCAAAAGTTACACTTTTAGTGAATCTGAATACATGAAAAGTATGTATAAAGTAAAAATTATTATTATAAAAATAAAAAAGTATAAAAAAACAAATATTCCGTATTATGTTTTTTATACTACGTAGACGTATGGGTTTCCATTCCATCTTACGTATACCGGTCTAAGAGAAGAAAATACTTCCGTCGGTCCATGTGCCAAACAGCCTGTATATTTTACTAATGTTGTTGTTCATTCTTTCCAGTTTAATAAAACTACATTATTTCTACTCCTGAACCTTATTTTACCTTATTTTACAAAGCCGTTTACCCAGAACTTCAAAGAGAAACAGCCGATTATTTAGGAAGTGAAATGAGTAAAGTTATTGAAGAAATTGGACCAAGCAAAGTTGTCGCTGTTGTAACAGATAACGCTCAAAATATGAAGGCAGCGTGGAGGAGAGTATCTACAAAATATCCTCACATCTCATGCTATGGGTGTGTTACGCATGCTTTAAACTTAATATACGCTGATATTTTTAAAATTCCAACTGTAACATATATTAATAGTTCGGTGACAAATGTAATTAAATATATAAAAAATAAGCATATAGTCTTGGCCTACTTTGAAAACACGCAAAACAACTTATACGGTCAAATGAAACAAACACTGAAGTTGCCGAGCAAAACGAGATGGAATGGCATGGTAATTTCACTTGAAAGCTATCTTTCAAATAAAGAATTGTTGAAAGCTCTGGCAATTAATGATAATGTTACGATTGAAAGGTCTATAATAACCACCTTACTGGACGATGAAATGTGGTTAAAAGTGGAAGAACTTTTAAAAGTACTTAGGCCCATAGCAAAATCCGTAACAGTATCCGAATCAGATAATGCCAGAGTTTCAGATGTACCTAATACGTTTTTAAGGCTTTCTGCTCAAACAAATGATAGTTTGAATTCATGTACAATTTTATCTGATGAAGAAAAGAACACCATCGTAGAAGCTGTAGCAAAAAGGCGTGATTTCTGCATACAGCCTATACATCTAGATGCAAACCTATTAGATCCAAGATACCGAGGTTCCGGACTCTCAGGTGATGACATGGCAACGGCATCCAATTTTATTGACCATGCAAATTTTCTCGACAAAGATGTTGGAGTGTTTATAGCTTGTAGGCGACGCACTACATAACAAATAACTATTGTTCTAAACTATTTGTACCTATAATTTTTATCTACTTACTTGCATTGAAAATGCCCTATTTAGGTACCTACGTGTACCTATGTAATTGTTTTGATTTAATATCTTAAATAAATACGAGCGCACTCGAGATCGTATTTTGTTCCAAATTTAAATTAGCCGCGCTTTTGCAAAGCGGCCATCTTGAGAACCCCGCGAGCGGGAAGTACTTCCGCCCTGTTCAAGTTGATGTCGCGCGCGCTCCGTTTGCACTCTCTCAAAAAAATATCGTCTTTTATTGCTTTCCCCGTCCATCA
Organism: Plutella xylostella; assembly: GCF_932276165.1. Classification (NCBI taxonomy): domain Eukaryota; kingdom Metazoa; phylum Arthropoda; class Insecta; order Lepidoptera; family Plutellidae; genus Plutella; species Plutella xylostella. The sequence goes on along the minus strand of NC_064000.1, from coordinate 3,966,870 downwards.
CCTACAAAAAAGTGCTGATCCTTCGAACCAAATCACTGAACCGGGACAATGTTTACAACTCCACCGAACGATGGACTCGTTAAGCAAAAAGATCGCGAGAAGTTGAGTGCTCGTTTAAAAATGGCATCTAGCCATGTGCTCGCGGAACATTCAAACGTCGCGAAACAGCAAAGTGCCGTGCAACCGTCGTGTTCTAAAGTGCCTACCGAATATAAATCAGTGGTAAAAACTGAAGCATCTCGTGCCCCACGCTCGGTTTCATTATCTTCCTCTTCATCGTCACTCGTGCGGCGCAAGCACCTCGAGCTGGCAGCGGCAGAGGCCAAAGCGAAGATCCAGATGGAGCTGATCGACAAAAAACTGGCATACGACTTGGCTATCGACATGGAAGGCGAACAACATGACAACGTATCGCGTCACTCAAGGAAGAGTATAATACTACAACACAATGAACAAGTCATTGTGAACGAATGGATGGAGCGAAGTAATGTCCAGCCGTCACCATTTCCCGCCATGGCGGCGACGGCTACAGATGCGGCGGCCACGGAGGCAGCGCGGGCACCCCAGGATCCCCAGGTCCGCGCTCCTGCCCCGGGCACTCCGGCCGACAGCATCATACAACTCGCACACACGCTCAAGGACATGATGGTCACGTCCTCCACCCACCAGGAGGAGCGTCTACTCACGCGCCTATCTACCCCGCGTGAACTACCTACATTCAGTGGAGATTGCATGCAGTGGTTACACTTCAAAAGTGCTTACGATGAATCTACTCGCGTGTGCCACTTTAGTGACCCTGAAAACCTATGGAGACTTCGTCGGGCCCTCAAGGTAAGGCCATGGTGGCAGTGACGGACCTGCTGATCCGAAACACCGCGCCGGCGCTCGTCATGGACGCCCTGGAGTTGAGGTTTGGCCACTCAGATTTAGTCGTACAACATCTTACTGCACAAATGAGAAAATTATCTCCACTTACCACTAATTACCAGAATGATATAATCACCTTTTCGATGAAAGTGAACAATTGTGTCGCAGCCTTGCTCTCGCTAAACCATCATGATCACTTGCGAAGCCCAGAGCTGGCGGCTGCGATAATTTCTAAGCTGCCAAGCATATTAGTCAGTAGATGGACAGACTACGCATACAGGAAGCTGGCATCCAATACACCTAAAATACAACTGATCGCTGCCTTTTTGAAAAGAGAGGCTGAAATGGTATCCGTCGTCGGGGTCACTAACCTGCGAGACGCCCGAGGAGAGAGAAAACACGAGCCCGCACCGCAGCCTCGGCGCAACGATGAAAGTCACCGCCCTTCTAATACCTACAATAACTATAATCGTAGTGTGTTAGCAACGGCTGCAAATAACATGTGTCCATTTTGTAAAAAATCATCAGAACACTCATTAACTGATTGCCGATCATTTAAGAGGGCCATGAGAAAAGACCGATGGCGATTTGTCAAGACTAAAGGCCTATGCTAATGTTGCTTAGAACGACACGAGCGGAACGCATGTACTGCGCCCGTATGTGACATTGACGGCTGTGGTCTGGCGCATCATTACCTACTTCACTACAAAAAACCTAACGTACCACCACTGCAAACATCAGAAGAGGAGCCTTCACCAGAGGATGGAGCGGATTCCCGCAGCGAGACCGTAGCGCACGCGCTGGCCCGCGCCGCGCCCCCCGCGCTGGCTGGCAGCGCGCCCCCCGTGCCCGCCGGCAGCGCCCCCCTCGCGCTGCCGGACGCCGCGGCCGCCGCGCCCGCCGCCGACGCCGAGACCCCCCTCGCGGCGCGGCCGGCCGCGGCTCGCCGTTCGTCCGCGCCCCCGTGCGCCCCAGTGCCGCGTAGTGAAGTGTTATTAAAAGTGGTAAAAGTCAATCTCAGTGGTCCTAATGGTGTCGTTACCACTCACGCGTTATTAGACGATGGTGCTTCAATTTCTATGATAGATAAAAGTCTAGTACAGGAGTTAGGTATTTCCACTTCGCAATCTATTCCTATAAAATTTATTGATGCCTTCGGTATTGAGGTTTTTCAATCAGATGCTCCTAAAGTATCTACAAAGATTTGTGGCTTTAATGAGAAAAATATGTATGATGTAACATTACGACAGGTCGATAAATTAAAATTACCAAAACAAAATCTGTCAGCTGTAAATGACTTACAATGTAAACACTTATTGCATTTAAAAGATGTAGTATGTAGAAGTTGTGTAGTGCCTCGCCTATTGATAGGAGAAGATAATTATTATCTGTTAGCCCCATTAGAGATTCTGCATGGCAACAGATCCGAGCCTTATGCTACGAGGTGTCGCTTAGGATGGTCAGTTCATGGCTGCTGCGGTCTCACTCACTCTCCCGTGAACGGACACACTTTTCATCTCGCTCACTCACACGAACAGGTACCTACATCCATCAATGAATTAAATGATTTAGTTAAGCAATCGTTTGAACTAGATTCCATTGGAGTTTCAACCTTACGACGCGAGAATACGGCCCACCTACGAGCTGTACGGATTCTGGATGAGACAGCGCGTCACGTAGGTAATCAATGGGAGGTTGGTCTGCCCTTCGTCAAGGACGAGTTTACCATGCCGGAAACATATGACTACGCACGTACCAGGTTACAAGGTATAGTAAAAAAGTTTCAGAATGACGGTGACTATGCGGAGAGATACCGAAAGGAAATGCAGAAACTCTTCGATAACGGCTACGCGCGGGAACTAGATGTCAATGAACCCCCGGCGAGTCACATTTGGTACCTGTCACACTTTGGAGTTCAAAACCCAAATAAACCTGGTAATAAACTAAGGTTAGTATTTGATTGCGCGGGAAAAGTGAAAGGGTTGTGCCTTAATGACTATTTACTTACTGGCCCAGACTTGTATAATTCACTTTTAGGAATTATGTTAAGATTTCGTGAGCATAAAATAGTCATCATAGCCGACATAAAAGATTTTTTCGTTCAAATTAGGATTCGGCCTGAAGACCAACATGTTTTTCGCTTTCTATGGCAGGAAAACACAAACCTACCTATTAAAACTTGTGTAATGCAAAGTCTATTGTTTGGCGCAACCTGTTCACCTTTCATTGCGCAATACATTAAAAATAAAAATGCGCTTAAATATCAAGATTTGCATCCCGAAGCTGTCGACGTAATCATTAATAGTCATTACATGGATGACTGTTTACATTCGTGTGCCGACGAGAGCCAGGCCATTGAACTCGTGCGAGACATAACAGCTATTCACAAATCAGGTGGGTTCGAGATAACGCGGTGGTCGAGTAACAACAAACAGGTGTTGCAGTCTATCCCCGCTGCAGCGCTGGCGCCGACTGCTATGGAGTTCAAACATGGAGCTACGAATACAACTGAGCGCACTCTCGGATTGATGTGGCATCCGAATGACGATACATTTGGATTCAAGGTTGATTACGATCGTATTTCGCCACGCATTTTAGATGGTTCTGTGCCACCTACAAAAGCACAAATGCTGAGTATCATAATGTCAGTATACGATTTACACGGTTTTCTGTCACCTTTTATTATAAAAGGTAGAATAATATTTCAAAATGTACATCGAAGCGGTGTTAGTTGGGATTGCCACATCCAAACCGAGGAGCATCGTAAGTTTTTAGATTGGCTGAGCGATTTAAGGCTTGCGGGGACTTCGCGTTCCAAGGTTTGTTTTGAATGCGTCGAGTGTTACTCGGACGCGCAATGGATGACGCATTCATTAGATAATATTGAGTGCCCTATTGTTGATACACAAATGCATGTTTTTTGTGACGCGTCTTCAAAAGCTTACTCGGCCGTGATTTACTGGCGGTTTACACGGTCAGATGGACGTGTAATGGTGAGTTTTGAAGCTAGTAAGAGTAGGGTGAGTCCTTTGCGTCCCGTTTCTATTCCTAGGCTGGAACTACAGGGTGCACTGTTGGGGGCGCGGCTCGCGACGACTGTGCAACGCGAGCACAAACACATTCAGCCTACAAAGAGGTATTTTTGGACGGACTCCAGCACTGTGTTACAGTGGCTGCGTAGCGACCCACGGGATTATAAACCTTATGTGGCTCATCGCTTAGGCGAAATTGACGAGTTGTCAAAGTCATGCGAGTGGCGTTACGTACCTACTGGCCTTAACGTGGCGGACATAGCCACGCGCGATAATGCCCCTCCGCTAGTTTACTCTAGTGACTGGTTTCAAGGTCCCTCATTTCTTCGCCGTGCTGAGGATCACTGGCCCAAGGACCTGAAGCGTACTCAACCACTGGAAGAAGCCCAGTGCGAGGTGAGGACTGTACATGTGGTGGTCGCACACAGTTCAGAATTATCTTTGATACCTAACGAAGATAATATCTCGAACTGGATCGCCCTCGTGCGTGCCACGGCCAGGGTATTGCTATTCATTAGAAGACTGAAGCGTAAACAATGCTCATTGGACACTCTTCTAATGAAGGAGGCAGAAGACCTTACTCACTTACTCCGCTGGCTCAGCGACCCGAAGTGGATCTTGGCCTCCGACATTAAAGTGCGCCAATCTTCTCTATTCTGTGCCAATTCTGACCAGTCGGACACTTTCAGCTCTTTCAGGTCTTTGGCGACTTCGTCCTTCCAGCGGTATCTCGGCCGCCCCACCGGGCGACGCCCAGAAGGTTGACCAAGATATGCTTTTCTTACGGCTCGATCCTCTCCCATCCTCTCCACATGTCCTAGCCAGCGGAGTCGGGAAGATTTTATTTCTCCGATGATGTTGGGCTCGGACACTATATTTTCAATCTCCCGATTGTACCTCTGCCTCCATTCCCCATCTTCTCCTATTGTCGGCCCCAGAATCTTCCGCAATATCTTCCGTTCCGCCACTAGAAGCTTATTTTCCTCCTTTAAAGTTAGCGTCCAAGTTTCACACCCATACATTAAAATCGGCCTGATGACAGTTTTGTAGATCCGGATTTTAGTGCTTCTGCTTAACAACTTGGACACTAACACCTTGTGAAGGGCTGCGGTACATCTTAGGGCATTAACTACACGGATGTCGATTTCATCCTCCCTCCGGTTTGTGTCTGTAATTGTGCACCCGAGATATTTGAACTTGTCGACACCCCTGTAAGTTATACCATTCACGTGAAGGTCTTTTCGCTTTGTTGAGCGGTCTTTATATCGTTTCATGTGAAGGTATTACCAACCCGCACTAGGCCAGCGTGGTGGACTAGGCCTAAACCCTTCCTTCATTGGAAGGAGACCCGTGCCCCAGCAGTGGGGACGTAATGGGTCGTGTCGTGATGTGAAGGTATTCGGTTTTCTCGTGGCTGATTCTGAGACCCACACCTTTCCCCTCTTCCTCCAGTTTCTCCGTCATTTTGACCACTTCTCGTTCACTTTGCCCAAGGATCGCAAGGTCATCGGCATACCCTACAATTTTGTGCTTTCCGTTCAACTCTACTCCCCCATCAATCAGTAGCACTTTTCGGATGATGTGTTCGAGAGCTAGATTGAACAGAACAGGCGAAAGGGCGTCACCCTGCTTGAGTCCGGTCACGACTTCAAACTCGTCCGTTAGCCCCCCTCCAGCTCTAACCCGCATTCTACTTGTTCCCGTAGCTATCTTAATCATTCTTACTAGCTTCTTCGGTACTTGGTAAGATGTTAGTATGTGGTAGAGGGTCTCTCGGTCGATACTATCATAGGCTTTGGCGAAGTCAACAAAGAGACAGTGGACACTTTGGGCGTATTCCCATCGTTTTTCCATAATTTGTTTCAGGAGAAACATTTGGTCCACTGTGCTGCGGTTTCTGCGGAAGCCACATTGATAGTCGCCGAGTATTTGCTCTGCATATGGTTCTAGGCGGGCGAGGATAATATACGAGAGCACTTTATATGCCGTTGGAAGCAACGAAATCCCTCTGTAATTTCCGCATTTCTTCCTACATCCTTTCTTGTGTATCGGACAAATAATGTCAACATTCCACTCCATAGGTTGTTGCTCTTCCACCCAGATCCTACGAATTAATTCGTACAATCGAGATTGCATTGCTCCCCCACCATACTTCCAAAGCTCTCCAGCAATATTATCGATACCAGGGGACTTATGATTTTTAAGTCTCATGATGGCTCTCCTAACCTCTTCGAAGTCTGGTGGTTCCTTATGAGGGTCGTGGTCTACTCGACAGTCTTCTGTGTTTACTGGGTTTTCATTGGTAACCGGTGGGCAATTGAGAAGTTGCTGAAAATACTGGCGCCACATGGTTTTCTGCTTTTCGGGATCCGAGACAAGGTTTCCTTCTTCGTCTTCGAGGAGTTGCGTGGCAGGTTGATATGCCTTTTTAGCAGTTCTTACCTCTTGGTAGAACTTTCTTGATTCGTTCGATCTTATTAACGTTTCCATGTGTTTTAGTATTCCTGCCAGATGATCCCTCTTTGCTCTTCTCACTAACCTCCTGAAGTCTCTCCTCGCTTCTCTGTGTTTTTCTTCCCATCTGTTGTCTTGTTCAGCCAGTACTTTGTATTTCCGCTTTCTTTCAATTGCTGTTTCGCAGTTATCATTCCACCACTTTTTTCTCTTCTGTCGTTTCTTTTTTCCCAGTACTCTAATTCCTACGTCTTTGACTATTTGTTTTGTTTGTTCCCAATCCATGTGTATATCAACTGTTTTGTCTAACTCTCTAAATCTATTGTTTAGTTCTAGGTTAAATGCCCGACATGTTGTGTTATCTTGAAGACTATCTGTATTTATCATAGGTTCTCTAATGGGTTGTTTGAAATTAGTGGAATTAATTTTGGCCTTTACCTTAACGCCTACCAGATAATGATCACTATCGCAGTCGGCCCCACGATACGACCGTACATCCTGAACCATGCTCTTGTGTCTCTCGTCTATCAGCACATGGTCAATTTGATTCACTGTTCTGCCATCATGTGATTTCCAAGTTCCTAGGTGAATGGCTTTGTGCGGGAACATTGTGCTTTTGATGACCATAGATTTTTTAATATGTCATGTAATCTATGGTCATCTAGGCAGAAGACCTACTGATAAAAAAATGTCAACTCGACAGTTTTTCCACCGAATTGTCATGCCTGCAACAAAATAAACCGCTGCCATCTAACAGCCGGTTACGGCAGCTGACACCTTATGTTGATGAGGTAGGTATTTAACTAACAGTGACTTGAACAGCATATCCGACTGGAGCAAACGACATGGACTTAGAGTGAATCCTAATAAAACTCAAGTCATCATATTAGGCAGTTCTAGACTCTTGTGCAATGTAGACCTTGCTCATCTCCCTTCAGTGCTTTTTGATAATGTCCAGATACAATTTGCGAGTACGGTCAAAAACCTGGGAATCTTCATCGACAAACACTTGTCTTGGGGACCACAAATTGAATCAGTCAGCCGAAAAGTGTTTGGCTCAGCTGCTTCGCTTAGGAGATTGCGTAATTTCCTTCCTACATCCACTAAGATTGCGCTTTCTCAATCTCTATTATTACCGATTCTTGACTACGCCGACGCCAGCTATCTCGATCTCACCGAGGAGCAACTTAATAAGCTTGAGCGACTTCAAAACTTTTGTATACGGTTTATATTTGGTTTACGAAAATATGACCATATTTCCGAATATCGTATAAAACTCAAGTGGCTTCCTATTCGCCTTCGACGGAATACTCATATCTTAACGCTTCTCTACAACATACTGTTTAACCCGGCATCCCCTCAATATTTAAAAGAGCGTTTTCAGTTTCGGCACTGCTCACACGATCGCACACTTCGGTCTGCTCAGAACTTGCGACTGCTAGTTCCGCCGCACAAAACTGACTTCTACGGTGACTCCTTTACGACGAAATCAGTTGTTCTCTGGAATGCTCTTCCTGAAGAAATTAGACGTGCACCATCTGTGGCCTCTTTCAAAGAAAGGGTCAAATTGCACTACCTACAGTCACTGACTAACTAGTTGAATATAATATTATGTAATGTGTATTATTTATGTAAGTATATTATAGGTATATATATATAATATTATATAATATTATAATAATAAATATATAATATATATAATATTATTAGTTATTAGATATTTATTTGTTGTTTTATTTATTTATTTAGTGTATGTACTGTTTAAGTAGTATATATTTTATGTATATATATATTTGCACCACAACTACCTCACAATCATATAGACTTACTCTCTTCCATCCAAAGGTTGTCTGGTAGAGATTGCTATAAGCAATAAGGCCGCCTTTTTGTACTGTTTTATTTTTAATTTTGTTTTTTGTAATTTTTTTTTTTCTTGGTGCAAATAAAGTGTTTTGTATTGTATTGTATTGTATTTTGCGTCTAGGCGGCCGCATAGATAAAGTAGTAGGAGTGGAGCACAGCACCCGGAGACCTGCTGTCATGGACGGTAAGCATAGAATCTCACGCTTGTTAGTGGAACATTACCACAAGCAAGCACTCCACGGTGCAAACGAACTTGTTGTAAATAATTTACGGCAACTATGTATATTGGATTTTGAATCTCAGACCAACTGTTCGCACTGTTGCGTCACGCTGTTTATTTTGTCGCTTCAGACGGGCCGCGCCTCAGCCGCAACGTATGGCTGACCTGCCTGCAGCTAGGCTGCAGCACAACAGAGCGCCCTTCAGCTACTGTGGTGTCGACTTTTTTGGTCCACTTGAAGTCACTGTTGGTCGTAGAAGACAGAAACGTTACTGTATGCTATTTACCTGTCTTACAGTACGCGCCATCCACATTGAGATTACCGAGGACTTGACCGCTGATTCAGCTATTATGGCCCTCCGCCGTATGGGGGCACGTCGAAAAATGCCTTTGGTAATTATATCAGACAATGGTACCAATCTGAGAGGTGCCGATGCGGAACTGAAACGCAGCATCGCCGAGCTGGACACGGAGGCAGTGCGGGAAGCCGGTGCAGTACGCGGGGTCGAGTGGCGGTTCATCCCGCCGGGCGCTCCAGAGATGGGAGGCAGCTGGGAGCGAATGATACGTACCGTAAAGTCTTCGTTGAAGGTAATCCTGAAAGAACGCGCCCCCCACCCTGACACATTGGCCACCCTGCTAGCTGAAGTGGAGGCGCTGGTTAACAGCCGCCCCATAACACATGTCTCGGATGATCCTAATTATCCTGAAGCCCTTACGCCTAATCATTTTTTGATTGGAGCGTCCTCGACAAGTCCTCAGTTCGGTAAGTACACTAATGATGACCTCTGCTTACGAAAAAAATGGCGTGTGGCGCAAAGACTAGCGGATATGTTTTGGACCCGCTGGCTCAAAGAGTATTTACCAACCCTACTGCCGCGTCAGAAGTGGACCCAGGAGTCAAGGTCACTAGAGGTAGGTGACTATGTTATCATAGTAGAAGCTAACTTAGACCGGAGCTGCTGGCGCCACGGGGTAGTGAGTGCGACCCACGCGGGCCGCGACGGGCGCGTGCGCGTGGTGGACGTGCGCACCCGCACGGGCGTACTGCGCAGACCTGTTACGCGCGTCGCTCTTCTTTCATCTAACACGGGTTGTTAGTACTGACGTACTAAGGAGGCAGATATTGTAGGCGACGCACTACATAACAAATAACTATTGTTCTAAACTATTTGTACCTATAATTTTTATCTACTTACTTGCATTGAAAATGCCCTATTTAGGTACCTACGTGTACCTATGTAATTGTTTTGATTTAATATCTTAAATAAATACGAGCGCACTCGAGATCGTATTTTGTTCCAAATTTAAATTAGCCGCGCTTTTGCAAAGCGGCCATCTTGAGAACCCCGCGAGCGGGAAGTACTTCCGCCCTGTTCAAGTTGATGTCGCGCGCGCTCCGTTTGCACTCTCTCAAAAAAATATCGTCTTTTATTGCTTTCCCCGTCCATCACCTACATAGCTAATGTTAGAATTCAAAACAAAAACTGGATTTTTCAGCAAATGCAAATCGGCATGGACAGCTGTAGACTTGATTGATCCATGTGTTTGGTGGCAAACATTTGCATTCAATCAAAGTTTGTTTGCCATAGCCAGCAGAGTTTTAACCATTCCACCTAGCATAGCTGCCAGTGAGAGTGAGAGAGAGAGAGAGAGACTGGAGTGTATTTTCTAACACCCATACTAAAACAAGAAATAGGCTAACTAAAGACCGTGTCAATAAGCTGGTCACAGTTAGAGCTAATTTACGCTTAAATGATAGCGTTGTGCGGACTTGGGTCCGCGTGTGTTTGGAGGCTGGATCTTTGCGGGAATTGCTATTTACTGAATTAAACCACAATTCTGTATTGATACACGTTCGCACGTTTATTGAGAAGAAGACCGGAAGCCTCACCGTTTACAGTACTACCAATATTAGTACTTAAAATTAGTTAGTCTATGGACTTTTGTGTTGCTACATTTAATAATTGCAACATGCTGCCACCACACCAGAACGAATTAATACCTACTTGTTAACAAAAGTCTATGTAAAGTAATAAATCATACTGTATATGAAAATCTATGTAATATTAATAAACCATACTGTTTATACAAACCTAGTTTTACTTTCGATAGTGGACTGTATTTTTGATATATACGTTAGTTATAAACATTTAATTAATATTTTCAGATGGTAGGTAGCAGTTTTATACTTATAATTAAATCTCGAAGTAACATTCTTAGCCCTACGAAATAATGTTCTTGGGATGGTACATAACCCTAAGAATTACAAAGTTAATTAGTACTTTATAAAAAGTTAAATACATACACAGTAAAGTTGGAGTTACTGATAAATTCTTAGTCCTACGAAATATTTTCTTGGAATGGTACATAACCCTAAGAATAACCAATTTACATTGTTACATAACACTGTGTTAAATACAACAGTCGTGTTTTTAATGAATTCTTAGCACTACGAACTAAACTAAAACTATATTAAACTAAATATTTTGGTTCGCGTGCCCAAATAAGCTGCTAGTGTCAGCCGTAAAACAGTATTTATACATCTCTAACTAGAGTGTGTAGTGCCAGCGACAAGCAACAACAAATACATGAGTATTTACTTATTTTACATTAGTTATTATCTTCAATAGGCAGAATACAGATTTTGTGTATAGATCGATGATGGGTCTTATGGTTAGGCGTTCTAACCTCAACTGCTCTTACTTTACCGTCATGCCCTGGAAATAACTTAACAACTCTAGCCATGGGCCAACACATATTAGGTATATTGTCTTCTTTTAAAATCACAAGACTGCCTAATTTTACGTTATATCAGATCATCAGAATTCTGGGATTTTGAACTTGGGTGAAAAGTTTGTCCAAGCGTCTGCTCTAACCAATATATGACGGAACTGATCTTTCTTCGGTAGGCCTGGGTCAAGATCTTTACAATATTCCATAATGTCGGCTTCATTGAACCCCGGAGTTTTGGTGGATATAATTATCTGCTTGTTCTTTCTATACCTCCCCGGGCAGTTTATTCCGCTCTTGAACTTTTTATTTATTTATTTATTTATTTATTTATTTAAAGGAAAACTTACAGCTAAAGATATCAGTAAAAATAGCAAAGTATGAGACAGACAGCCAATTACAAGTTTCCACATGTAAGAAACAAAATATTGCCATTATGCCTAATAAGTTCTACTTGTTTCAGTGAATAGTAATAAATAAAAGTAAAAAACATTAAAATAGCCTTAAATAATAACTTTACGTAACTATAAGTGAGATTACAAATAAATGAAGTGAATGTGCCTATTACACAAAATATCTATATAAATATCTACCTACTTAACAAATTTTGAGCTGAATTTGTCGGTCAGACAGAAGTGTGCCATTTTAGGGTTACTAACAAATAAGTCAAGACCTGGGTATTCTCTGGTCAGGGAGTTAAATGATCGTGAGGCTCTTAAAAGAAATGAGTTCTGTCGGTAGTTTGTGTGAACTACTGGTACATGCAAAATAGTCTTTTGTCTCATTTGACGATCGGGGGCTAATATGTTAATTTTACCTAATAAATCCGGACAGTCAATTTTATTTTGAGCGATCTTTAAAATAAATGCGATGTCTGCTGCGTCACGCCGTATATAGAGGGGCAATAAATGGAGTTTGTTACACATAAATTCGTATTGACCTTTAGGGATTCTGAATTTATAACCTAAGTATTTAATAAATTTTCTTTGAATTGATTCGATCTGTGATATATAAACATTATATAGTGGATTCCAAACCTGACTCGCGTATTCTAAATTACTCCTGACAAGGGAGCAGTATAGAATTTTTATGGACTTCATCATTTTGAAATTTTTACAGGAGCGAATAAGAAAGCCCAATGCTTTGTAGGATTTTTTTACTATAGTTTGAACATGTGTATCAAACATAAGCTTGGAATCCATTGTTACTCCTAGGTCTCTTATTTCGGAACAATTGGAAATTGATTGGTGGTTCAGCTTGTAACTATTTAAATATATATTTCTTTTCCGACTAAATGTAATAGAAAAGCATTTAGACACGTTGATGTCTAATTTGTTATGGCGACAGTATTGTTCCACTCTATCAAGGTCATCCTGAAGCAAAGAGCAATCTAGAGAGTCATTAACTACTCTAAATACTTTCATATCGTCCGCAAAGAGGAGAAAGTCGGAGTAACGGAAGCAAGTATCTATGTCATTTATGAAAATAACGAACAATAAAGGTCCCAACAATGATCCTTGAGGAACTCCTGACGGAATATCTGTCCATAAAGATTTATAGCCATTTAGTACTACTGCCTGAGTTCTGTTACAAATGTATGAAGAAAACCAACGATACAGATCACCTCGAATGCCAGCCATAAGTAACTTTTTTAGTAGCATTTTGTGATCGATGCGGTCAAACGCCTTACTGTAATCAGTATAGATTGCATCAACGTTATTGTTACTTTCCATTTCCTTGCTAATAAACTCATTTAACAGTACCAGGTTAGAAACGGTGGAGCGATGCCTTAAAAAACCATGTTGCTGGTGATTAAAAGTAAGTTTAAGTGAAGCGTAGACTTCGTTATAGACTATTCGTTCAAATACTTTTGCTACTAAACATAATTTTGAAATAGGTCGATAGTTGTCTACCTGATTTTTAGGACCCTTTTTATGAATAGGACTGATAAAAGCCGATTTCCAGATCAAAGGAACTACGCCTTCAGCTAAGGATCTTCTAAATAGAGTGGCTATGGGGACTGATAGCGACTTTGAGCATTTGATGAGGAATATCGCTGGTAGATCATCTGGTCCTGCTGATTTATTGGGATCAATTGAACTCAATAGCTTGTGGACAACGTCTTCGGTTATTACTATAGAGCTTACGTCCGCAATATTAGGAGTCGCATCATCCACAGTACCACCATCCGCATTTTGATCAGGCTCCGGTTGAAGAAATGTCGAATGAAAGTAGGAGGAAAATAAATTGCTTATTTCATCTCCAGAAGAAGATGAGTTTCCTAGATAGTTCATAGTGGATGGGAACGAGGACCCTTTACGTTTGTTCTTTATAAAAGACCAGAAAGCCTTCGGGTTGGTGTGAAGTGAATTTTCGATGCGACTCATGTAACTATCGTAGCACTGTTTTTCAAGACGTTTAACTCTTTCTCTAAGTAACTCGAAAGTTGCCTTGTCACAGAGATTCCCATATTTTTTATATTTCTTGTGAAATTTGAATTTTTCTTTAATTGCTTTAGAAAGAGCTCTACTATACCATGGCGGATATTGGCCAGTATAACCAGTACGTTGAGCAATATGATTATCGCGAATTTTATAAATAACATCGTAGAACTTAATTACAGCCTCTTCAACGGATCCACAACTTAGGATTGATAGCCAATCTATATTACAGATTTCATCATTAATAACAGTATAGTCCGCGCGATTGTAGCTATATACTAAGCGAGTTAGTGGACGAAGTGGTTTGAGGTCGATAATTGTAAAAGTGATAGAGAGCGCTTTATGGTGCGGGTCTTCAGGTACAAAAGGGTCAGAGCATGCATCAACAAGCACTTGCTCATTTTCGTTGCAGATGGCCAAATCCAGAATACGGTTAAATTCATTTTTGATATTGTTAAATTGCTGAAGACCACAAAATTGAAGGGTTTCTAAAAAGTTATTTATGTATTCACAAGAGTTTGGTGCTGCTTCGAGATGGTCGTTAATTGTAGTCCAAACAATGTCGCTCATATTAAAGTCACCTAAAATTAAGAATTTATGGGACGCGTTCGACGTAGTAGCTAGTTCTAAACTATCACAAAAAGCCGATAATTGGTCCACAAACGATAAACCTAGGTTTTCGGCACATAGATATAGCGTACAAATACTAAGGATATAATGAGATTTGGATGTCGGACACCGTAGAGTCACCGTGATCCAAAGATCCTCGGCAGATGAACGCCAATTGGGTTGTTCATGTGCGATAAGTTGCTTCTTAATCGCGATTAAAACCCCTCCCCCGCGCTCTTGTTTTGTGCGGGCGTAATCGTGAACTCTTGGACCCAGTACCTTGACATTGACGACCCACCCGCATCCGGGCTGGTTGAGGTCCCTGTAGACTTGGGTGGAGGCGGGGACTTCCGCGTGACCTTCGGGGATGGTATGCAGGCTTCGTCGGAGCAGCCCGGGAGAGTGGATACAAACCTAATTAAAACTCCGCAGGCGCAGGGCCTCGCGGCATCATAAGCCTCCTGTACTGCATCGAGAGCCTTTTGGTCGATGGGCACTTCAACTAGCATGGTGCACTGAGTGTAGAACTTCCTCCCCGAGGATCCGGATGAGTCGGATCGTTTATCTGCTAACACGTCGGCCTCAAATGCGCTGCCTTCATCCGCTCCGACAACTCCACCTTGTAAAGGGAGCCATTGGTCGTTTGAGGGCCCAGGAGTCGCTTCTTCGGAATGTTCAGACATCTCCTCACCGGCTCCCTCCTCAGCCAGAGACAAGGCGCTATAGGCTTCCGTCATTTTGTCAGCACTCATTCCGCTCATCTTGCTCTTGATGCTGTCTAGCCGCCTGGAGAAGTTATCCGAGCGATCCATGTTAAGTTGCTCTTGTCGCCATTTCGGTCTGTTCTGTAAAATGTTTAAATAATATTTATGCCATGTATTCCAGAATTTTTGTTTTAAACTTGTACATAACTGCCAAAACTTAAGTCTATTTTGCGGTATATCACTTACATTCTTTTCTGGGTACATAGTCAAAGCACTACCAGTGATAAAATGACCAGGGGTTAAGTAACAAAAATCATCAGGTTCTGTCGACAATGGTAACAATGGACGACTGTTTAAAATACATTCTATCTCTGTAAGAACCGTATTCATCTGTTCATAAGTAAGTACGTTTTTCTGTAATACCCTTTTTAAATGATGCTTTGTACTCTTCACTGAACCTTCCCAAAGGCCACCGAACGTCGCTGAGTAACTTGGTATGAAGTGGAAATCTATGCCTCTTTGTGAAGCAAATTCATATACTTGTGCTCGGTGCCTTTTTGAAGACTGCAGTGAGTAAAGTTCAACTAATTGAAAATTTGCACATTTAAATGTACTTGCATTATCGCAGTGGACTTCGGTGGGCAAGCCTCGTCTCGAAATCAGTCGTCTAAAACATGCTAGGAAGGTCTCAGTTGTCAAATCGGAAGCCAGTTCTAAATGAATTGCCTTTGTTGCGAAACATACGCAAACTAAAATATATCCTTTACCTATTACGGATCGTCTGATACGTGATAATTTTATTTCTAGCGGTCCACAGAAGTCCACGCCGATAATTTCGAATGGGCGGCTAGTTTTATTAACTCTCCCAGCGGGAAGACTGCCCATTAACTGTTTAGCTACAGTTGCCTTATGTCTGAAACAAGTTACACATTTATGAACTACTTTCTTAACTTCCAACAAACCATTTACAATCAAAAACTTTTGATTCAAATTAGCAAGAACTAGCCTGCTTCCTGCATGCATCAAGCGTTGATGCTCACTCCTGATAAGCAAAGTGGTGATCAGCGAACCTTTAGGTAATATGACTGGGTGTTTATGAGAATAAGCAATTTTTGCATGGTGTAACCTACCCGAAAGACGCAATAGTCCCATCTCATCGAGAAATGGATGGAGGTTAGTCAGATTGCCTGTTAGTTTTTTACCCATACTTAAACATTCTATTTCAGCTGAAAAATATTGACTTTGTTCATATTTGATTATTTGCAGAAGCGAGTTGTGCAGTTCGGAGCTTGTTAAGTAGCTAGTGTTCAATTTATTGTTTATTTTGTTAGTGTTATTCAAAAACCTTAATATGTATGCATACAGCCTAACAATTTTGTTAATATCAGAGCATTCGTATAAGCGTTTAAAAACGTACTCTAGCGGGTTTGGCTTTATACACACGGGAGCGCTAGCAAGCACAGCGCAGCTCCTTACCTCTGGTACCTCTTAAGGTATTTTCGGCTCATTACAAGAAAGGTCCCACTTACTGTTTTGTAGAAATTCTGGGCCTCTCCACCACAGATTATTGCCGTTCAGCTCTCCTGGTTGGACTCCCCTACTGATCAGGTCTGCCGGGTTCTCATGGGTATTAACATACAGCCAGCGCCATCTAGATGTGTTTTGGTGAATCACATTTACTCGATTCGCCACATATGCTTGCAGTTTTGTAATCTCCGTTTTAAGCCATGCAAGTACAACCTGCGAGTCGCTGAATAAATATACATTCTTAATCTCAATCTTAAGTTGCAACGTCGCGTAGGTTTTGACTACTAATTTAGAAAGCAAAAGTGCAGCATTGAGCTCGAGTCTTGGAACAGTCATATTTTTCTTTTGCTCGGGATTTATTCTGGACTTTGAACTGAGTAAATGTGTTGTTACCTTTGTCCCTGAAGCATCTATGAGTCGCAGATACAAACAGCATCCGTAGCCCGTCGTACTCGAGGCGTCAGCAAAACCAATCAGCTGTGCTGTGTGAGAGTCTGAAAAGTCTATGTTTCTAGCTAAAGTTATCGGTTGCATTTTAGCTAATCGCTCAGTATACTGAAGCCATTCTTTTTGGACATCCTGAGGAGGTGAATCATTCCAACTACAGCTTGATGACCACAGTTTTTGCATAATAGCCTTTGCTGTGACTACAATTGGGCCTACATAACCCATAGGGTCATAAATTCTACCTATGTAGCTGAGTATGGTTCTCTTTGTAATTTTTTCTGGATTAAAAGGTTCCGGAGACGAGATTATAAACTTGTCGTCATTTATATTAAGTTGTAGACCTAAAGCTTTCATGTTATAATCGTCTTTTTGAAGGTTTAAGCTTTCAAATTGTCTCTCAGTAGAGGGAACACCTGCTAATATCCTTTCATCATTTGTACACCATTTGTGTGTGTGAAAACTACCTAGCTTTAATAAATTGCACAATTGGTCTTTTGCTGAGAGAATTGTATTTAAATCGTTATGCGAATATATAATATCATCCACATAAGTGTTTTCTTTGATGATGGATGAAGCTAGGGGGTAATCATTTCTGTACCTAGTTGCCAGCTCATCTAAACAACGTGTTGCAAGATAACTCGATGACTTCAAACCATAAGTTACTGAATCGAGTCTTATAACTTTTAGTGTCTCTGTGGGGCTTTCCCTCCAGAGAATATTCTGAAGTGATGTGTATGCGGGATCGACATTAATATTCCGAAACATGCGCCTTATATCCGTTGTGAATGTGAATTTCCCTAATCGAAATAGGATAATGATATCGTACAGATCTCTTTGGACTGTAGGTCCATTAAGTTGTAAATCATTTAAAGAAATTTTCTTGTTTGTTAGCATTGATGCATCAAAAACAGTACGCACTGGCGTAGTTTTGCTGTTCTCGTTGATGACTGCTCTGTGAGGAAGGAAATATACCGCATCCTTGTTTAAATCGTACATCTCAATGTCTATATAATGACCGTGATTGAGCTGTAAATATTCGTTTATGAATTCTTTGTATTGGTTGAACAAAGTTGGGTTTGCATGTAGTTTTTTCTCTAAGTTCAAAAACCGTTTGTGTGCAAAGTGAAAAGAGTCGCCAAGTGCGTCGTTTACCTCGGAAAGTGGTAACTTCAGAGGCAAAGCAACTTGGAATTTGTTATCTTCTAACTTAACAGTACTCTGAAATACCTCTTCGCAAAGTTCCTGTTCTGAAGATTTCTCGCTAAAAATTTCAGGCACTTTTTCTGTGTTCCAAAATTGAGCAATCGTATCATTGAGAGGGGCTAATGTACATTTTAAGACTACCTTGTGTGACGCTGCCTGTGCTAAATGACATGGTATGTTACCTCCTACTATGTGTCCGAACTCAGTGTTAATAATACTCAAGTATCGTCGCGGTGCTGGCGCCGTGCTGTCGCTGGTTGACTCAGACTGTGGCCCCGACGCGGTGCTCGGCGGCTGGGCTGGGCTCGGAGGCTGCTCGGGAAGCTCGATCTTTATCGGCTCCGTCTGGAGCAACAGCGTCTGAAACACGACATCAGAACTGATGAGCATATTGATCTCACCTGGTTCATAAAACTTTTCATCGGCCAAAACAACATTTTTGGGTATCTGAATGCCTGTAAGGTTAATTTTGTTTTGAGGTAGATTGCATGTAACACTTTCTACTATCTGGCAGGTAATTGTGGTCTTGTATGGCGATCTCAATGAC
The DNA here is from genome assembly GCF_932276165.1 of Plutella xylostella. Taxonomy (NCBI): domain Eukaryota; kingdom Metazoa; phylum Arthropoda; class Insecta; order Lepidoptera; family Plutellidae; genus Plutella; species Plutella xylostella. The sequence continues at coordinate 3,948,223 of NC_064000.1, read as the reverse complement.
TGAATTTCGATTGGAATGCATGCTTTGATGGTGCTCTGTTTATTTGTGATCCCAATAATATTTAAATCACTTGACTTGGGCTTTCCCCCAAGTAATTTGACTAGCTTTGAGGAAACAAATGATACCTGGGAACAGCTGTCCAGGAGTGCTCGTACATGATACTCTGTACCATCTCTGCCTATGATCTTTACTCTCGCTGTAGGGAGAAGAACATTATTTTCTGCATATCCTGACAAAGTCACTGGTGCTGGTTGATGTGCACTCGCAGGCTCTGGGAACTTGTCACAGTGCAAGATAGTGTTGTGTTTATCCTTGCACAGAGAACACCTGAAGTGAAACCTACACTTGCCTTTGTGTGATCCTAAACAAATCATGCACAGCTTGTTTCTATGTATGAACTCTACCCTATCAGGCGCAGTCAATGTTTGAAACTTTTTACAGGTATGTAATTTATGGTCAGTTAACTTACAGTGAGAGCATTGTGTTCCTGTCACGATGTGTGTTGCAGCCATGGGTCTGGACTTAGTTGTGGATGCCCAGTTGTCCATGCTTGTATGCTGAGCATTTTGACTGGGCTCAGCGCTTTCCAATGCAAGGGCTCTCCGCTCCAGATACTTGAGAAATTCTTCCATGGCAGGATCTGCATCTTGATTTCTTTCGAGCTGGTAAGCTCGAGCTGTGTAGCCATCTAATTTACGAGACAAAACACATAATAATATTGCATCCCAATACTTTACATTAGATTCCTGATTTTTTAATGCCGCTAACTCCTGCCTTACAGTGGCTATAAATTCCCTGAGGTTGCATGCAGTAGATTTGGTTAACGGCTTTAGATCTAAAAGACGACCTATGTGCTCATTTATGATCCTCTGTTTGTTGTTGTATCGGTTGTTCAGTAGTTCCAATGCAACATTGTAGCTATCCCCAGTTATAGGTAGGTTTTTAATCAAGTTTAAAGGTTCCTCCTAAAGGAAGGAACGCAAATAATAAAGCTTCTGTACTGTGTCTAAGGACTTATCATTATCAATCATAGATGTAAACAATGTTATGAAAGGTGTGTAGTCACCAAACTTACCATTGAAGCTACCAATGTTTATAGCCGGTAATTTCGTTCTTTGGCTGCATTGGGCTGTTGTGTTGTAAGCTGTTGGCTCTTGTAGGTTTCCAGAATTTAATGTCGTTAATGTCTGATTGAAACATGTCAAGGTTTGATAGTATGTTTCCTCCACTAGCACTATATTTTCATCGTCATTTGGATTTAAATACAACAAATCCTGATTGAGCTCTTCGTATTCACTAAAGGCCTCGGTTAACCGTTGCTTTTTGACGAGCAATTCGTCTTTGGAGCATGATGACAAGTTTTGCTTTGAAAATGTAGCCAATCTTGTTAGCGTGGCTTTAATGTAACCTCTTTTAATGTTTTTCTGTTTGACAATATCACTTGTTTCAGACATATCGATAACTGTAACTTGCACTTAAACAAAATATCTTATACTATTTTCAAATAACCAGGGTAAAACTACTACAACAAACAACTATTTGAACACGCGAACCAAAATTATGTCTTTCAATAAAAAGACAAACACAATAAAATGGCTGCTGAATGAATGAAAGGAATCTTTGAAAAAACATACAGTATTGTCTCTGGATATTTGCTGGTATGTGCCACAATCTTATCTGTTCCGGTCATTGACAAAGGAATAAAGAGAGGACATGGCATATCCACGAAAAAATGCGCCTAAAATTGCGACCGGTCGCCATGTTGATTGACATCCAAACAGTACTTCAGCTGTCAAACAATTTGTTTGTTTACATTTTTCAAGAAAAAAGCCGCCATTTTTATTGACACCAAAGTTTAGGTAGGCGCATTTTTTTCGTGGATATGCCATGTCCTCTCTTTATTCCTTTGTCAATGGTTCCGGTGGTCAAAATGTGTACTAACGAGACGTCATTGTCAAACGTCATTTCATACTCTGTGCGTTATTTAAGTTGTCAAACGTTATTTAATTTGTTTTGTGATTTTCTGGGTGAAAGAATGCCAAAAGCGCTGAAAAGTGATGCAAGAAAATTAATACTAGATATATTGGCTTTTATGCAGGAAGAATAACGTATTCAGGCGCCTTTAATTCCGTTTGAAAAATTGGAAGAACGGGTTGCAGCGGCTACAGGTTAGTGTTGCCAAATATGACGAATAATTTTACCCATATACTCACATGTAATTTTATTAATATTTTCCCGAGAGACCTGGCGTCGTACCCCAGCAGTAGAGACGGGATGGGTCGTGATGAAAGTATATAATCTTTATTTTTCTTTGATTACAGGTGTGAGTGAAGCTCTGTACCTTAGGCAGTATACCAAGAAGAATTTCTCGCACCTGCAGCGATTTTAGACGAAATAATGATGATTAATGACATCTTCTTCTTCTCCTACGAGTATCAAGGGTTGGCTGGAAGTAATTGATTTTTAGCAATTAGCCTTTGTACATTGTGTGAATTTCTTTTAATTTTATGCTCTTGTTTCTTGTTACTTTAAAAAATGTAAAATAAGGTGTTCATAAATAAATAAATTATAATTAAGGTTAATAGTTTTTTTTAAGTCTATCTATCTCGTTATTCCCACGACCCACAGATATTACCTATATCATTGTAAAATCTAGATTTAATGTCTTATATCAGAACATAATCAGAACTAACTAATTTTGTTTCTGTTCGCCGTGGAAAATTTTTTTATACAACAAATGTCGTTTGATATATTATAGCTATAGCTCTCTCATTTACTATCGACCCTATATTTTTATTTATCTATACTTATGAATGTACCTAATTATAAAAATAGGTAATAGCAGAAATGCATTGTCGTTTAAACCACGGCAAAATTTAATCGATGGCATCACTGGATTCGATCACAGCGAATCCGTCACCGGAACAGATAAGATTGTGTCACTATACGGTTGGCACACCTGACTGAGTTCCGCAGCGAATGACACGATGTGTAGCTCGCGCGCCGCTCGCTGTCTCTGTCGCACCTTCTTTAACCTTGCGTACCGCTGTCTCTTTCTGCACCGTTGCAGAAATGAACGTAGCTCTGGCGCCTCACTGCGCCTTGCCGCCGAAATTAATGGCGGGAAATATGATGTTCGCTGACGATGAGGGCGTCCTTGTAGAATACTTGCTTGGCCCGCCTTGTTTTTGATGATTGCTTGAACCCGTCGTTTGCTCCGCTTACGATTGACGAGAGACTCCGAGGTGTTTTGCGTCGTCCCACGTACGAAGCAAATGGTTCAAGATGGCTGGCCTTGGCTTGTACCCAGCTTCTCCTCTGTAGATCGCAGAATGATCGTGTGGCTTTCTTCGCAACTCCACGCAAATATCAGTTGTTGCTCGTATAGGACCATGTGCGGACTTGGGTCCGCGTGTGTTTGGAGGCTTCCGGTCTTCTTCTCAATAAACGTGCGAACGTGTATCAATACAGAATTGTGGTTTAATTCAGTAAATAGCAATTCCCGCAACGATCCAGCCTCCAAACACACGCGGACCCAAGTCCGCACAAGCGTAATATATGAAAAGTCATCATCAGATGCATCAGAAACTGAAGAATAATATAGAATAACTGCTCCGGAACCATTTGAGTTCGCAGCGTTTGAAAACTTTTGGAGCTCCGATGAAAATTAATTTTTATTTCACTTTAATTTCTTTCAGTTCTCACAACTATTTTTTGTTTTTTTTTTGTCGAATGATTTGTAAAGTTGTGACGTGTGTTGTCTTTTCTTGCGATTGTAAAGTGAACAACATCTTAAACATAATTATATTATTATTTACATCATTATTATATATTGATACGGCCACTATAAAGATGTAGATAATAGGGTATTACATGCATTTTTGAAATATATCTTAAATAAATTCTTTAGTCTTAATATATCTCTAAAAAATTAAAAATATTTTTTTTCTCACGTTAAATACGAATATAAATTAATTGTTTTAACATAATTTCAAATTTCGCGAAAACGCGGCACACAACGGACGCCATGATTGTTTTTTGGTCATGACGTCATTACGTTAGTAAACAAACTACAGCTGTCAGTAATACACATTTTGATATGTATTGAAAATTTTAATAATGAGTAATTATGCTCCGTATCGTTGGTGTGTTGTTTCTGAATTTGAGAGTGTAACTAGTGTGTACACTAGTGTAAAAACACCAGACAAATTATGGATTCAAGTACCAGTGGACAATTATTTATTTTTCTTGTCTTACATTCTTTGACAAACTCATTCATCAACCCGCTGTCTGGTGCAAATACTTTTGGTTTCCGTTTTGCCATTTCTCTTGCACTTAATATTTTAAATGATGTTCCAACTTTGGCAAGATTGGACTTCTTCCAATAACATTCTACAGACGTGCAGGAAGGGCCTTCACTTCGGCGGTGCAACCACATCAAAAATGCAACTGCATGTTTACAACCACCTGCTGATGCAGGACAATCATGACATTTAACACTTATCACTACTTCTTCCTGTTCATCCACTACTAGGGTTTCTGCTCGAGAATTCTCGAGCTCGAGAAGATTCGAGAAATTCGGCTTGGTTCGAGACGAGAAAAAAATCTGAAGACTCGAGAATTTCTCGAGCCTTGAGATAAAAATTAAGAATATTAGAATCGAATTTTCCTGCGCCGCTTAACAACACACATGCATACCATGCGTGCGTATTATGATTTATTATGTTTCATCTCCATTTAAGCTAGTGCTGTACTGATAATACCAATGAATGATTAAAAGATAACGTATCAATAGTTACGTACTGTTTCTTAGTTCAGGTGGACCAAAATAAGTCATCCGATGTTTTTTGGCTCTCATTTTTTTTTATGAAAAACTTTGATTCTTATTTTTGATTAAATGTTTATTTGAACCATTACAATTTTATTGGTAAAGTCAAGAAGATGAAATCGGCTAAATGAGCGCCGTCACAATTGATTGCCATACGGGCTTGTTTTATGGCATTTCTCATCACTTCAGCTAAAACTTCGGGCGAGAGATTCTCGCACTCGTGTCGAATGTTGTCACGGGATTTAAAAAAACCGCAGAAAAACTGTCTGAAACGGTTAAATCGGGCGATGTTGCAGGGAAACATTACAGATAAAACAAAAAAAAAGGCGACCCGAAAACTGAATAAACACAATTATTCCGCGTTCTTGGGGAGTATATCACTCCACGGCTTCTGAACTTGTATTCTGCATTTGTCTAGTCCACCAATATGAAAACTGATTTGAAATTGGCGGCCATTGGCACAAATGAGAGCAAACTATCAATGGGGTGATTACTTTTGGCCCACCTTGTACTATTATATGCGGGGACCTATTAATGGCATCAATAAATTATTAAGTTCTGTTGTATTGTTTTTAGTAAATGCTGTTGGTTCTCCATGAAAATGTTAAAATAAAATAAAATAAAAATAGTGCCTAATTAGTAGCTAGCTAGACAGCTAATTATGAGTATTAGTAAAGTATTTTCTTTGTGATTAAGTTGACAAAGTGAAAACAAGGCTTTTTTCTAAAGATTCAGTGTTTTTTCTAAAGGTTTTCTTAGAAAGGCTCGAGACTCGAGAAGACTCGAGAATTTGGGCTCGAGAATTCTCGAAGCTCGAGAACGAAAACAGGTCGAGAAATCAGAAACCCTATCCACTACGAGTGTAGCTGCATACGGCTTACTTCGTACTTTGTGTTCAGTGCAAACTGTACATTTTACAGTGCAAACATTTTGTTCCCTCTTCAGCTGTACGTAACCTATAGCAGGCCTGTGTCACTCCGCGCGTGGGCGGCGCAGGCGCCAGCCTGGCGCCTGCCCCATCGAGGGGGCAAATCTAGTCGGCTGCCGCAAGCGGAAGACGATACACGCGCGCGCGAATTATGAATAGAAAAAAAGCAGCAAAAAAATACTGTGCCGTATTCAATTGCTTAAATACGGATCGTGATCCAAATTTAAATTTTTTTACATTACCAAAAGATGCTGACAGGTAAAACTAATCTAAGTATTTTATTGATTTCTTCTACGTTCCTTATTTGAAATGAAATTAATCCGAACTACAAACCCTTTTTTTCTCCATGTTGAACAAAGTCTATTCCAATATTTTTTTCGTTAAATTATTAAATTTACAGACACAACTACCTTCAAAATGTATTAATGAATCGATTATAAAATGTGCGCTGAGTGGGATTAGTGCTTAACGAAACTAACACGTTCTGTATCATAATATAAATTATATCCATAATATAAATTATAACGAAAAAAAACATGTTTTCACAAAATTAAATGTTTTAGGTACCTACTTAGATTCATACATATTTTATGTACTTCAAAATATCTTAACTATGAAATTGTCATTGTTTTTACTGGTTATTTCCAATAGAAAAAAAGTTTGGAATAGCTTTGTATTCTAAATTCAAATTAATTTTGTTTTAAAAACATGACATTCTTTTTACAAACTCCAAGTCTTTTGCTTATTGATTATTAGTATTATGGTACTAGTTATTATTCTGTGGTATTATTACATATTACGCAAGGAAAGATTTGGGTTACACTTAAAAAAAAAACGATTTACGCATAAATACTATTGCATGGTCATTTCCAATAGAAAAAAAGTTTTGGAATAGCTTTGTATTCTATATTCAAATTAATTTTGTTTTAAAAACATGACATTCTTTTTACAAACTCAAGTCTTTTGCTTATTGATTACTATATTTATTACGCAAGGAAAGATTTGGGTGACACTTATTTTTTTTTATTTACGCATGATTACCTACTATTGCAAGGTTATTTTTAAAATATTTCTGGACTACGCACTTTGGTAAAATGGAACGTACTAGAGATGCGACACATGAAAGTCGACGTTCTGAAATCGATAAAAATTAATACAATATTTTATTATTTCACATGATTGTACTAATTAGAATAAAATATCATATCATCAATCCACACAGTGCCATCTAGCCCTAAAATAAGCAAAGCTTGTATGGGTGGTGCTAGACATCTGATATAATTACGTAGATACTTGTTGTATTTTAGGAAACCCACAATGCAAGGATTTCGTCCATTCAAAATGTTCTGTTTGTTTATTTCAGGCGACGGACCTGGTTATTGGCAATAGGTAGAGAGGATTTACTATCTAAAGATAATATGAAACACTCAAGTTATCATGTGTGTTCGTTGCATTTTGAAAAATCAGCAATTACAATTGTCCCAAAGCTCAATGAAGATGCAAACCCAACTTTATCGTTACCAAATCTATCTCAAGAAGGAACATCTCAAACAAATATCGATAAAACTTACGACGATTTTGCACAACCTTCATCAAAAGTGAACATAATACCTGATGTTGTTACTAAAAAAGGTACAATTAAGTCAGCTGTAACTCAAACTACACTATCTCAGATGTCGCACAAGGAAACACAAACATCAGATTTGCTGAGTGCAAAAACTCCACGGAAACGTAAACTTATAGAAGACCTAAGGGTGACCAAAGCCAAAAATCGACGACTTGATTTAGAAATTAAAAAAATTGAAAAAGAACTGGAAAAGAAAAATTCACCAGTAATTGGCAACGATGATCCTGAAGACGAAATTGGTAAAAGATTTATGAAATTGATTGAGTGGCAAAATAAACTAAAAAATAAATGTTCGGTGCATTTGCAACCTAACAGTGTGCGCCCGCCGCACCGCCGCCGCTTGGCGACACTTTACCTAAAGACATCAGTTCACGTTCGGACAGCAATTACGCCGCGTGTGCTCACCAGCATATCAATAATTATCATTGTTCACCATCAGTCCATTCTAGTTATAACATATTGAAGTGAAATAAACTATTATTTATTAATCAAGCATCTTATCATTTGAACTCTAGTACTTTAACGTACATTTTTGGTCCTTCGAAACCTCTCGAGGATCACGCGCGTCGGTATCGGTAAATCGGAACTTTGACTCGCGTGTGACTTGTGTGAACCAGTGAAGTGGTGGTGAACCTAGCAGTTTGGATTTCAGTGAGGATACTCCTCGCTTATCAACTACAGATAGCAAGGCTTTGCGTGTGACGCAAGCTTGCACTCAGCATCAGCAGCAGCAGTAATCAAGTAAGATCTACCCTTACTATACCTTATCAACCATGAGCATGGATACAGCAATGGATTCTCTCTACGAGAGTCAAAAGAACATCTTTGAAGCCATGACCAAGCTTCTTTCTAATATGAAAAAAGACCCTGCCGATAGACGGACTGTCGACAACTGTAGGCGGAAAATGGAAATGTTAGACTTATTATGGTCGGAGTATGACGCCAATAACAAAAAACTCCTTCCATATGAGTCTATGGAGCATCAATACTTTCAAAAAGGTGAGTTCGAATCAACAAAGAAGCTCTACCGTGACATCAAAGCATACATCGAGAACTTGGAAGGTGAGATCAAATCAAGCGCCGGCAGGACAGCAGCAGGTCAGCAACCAGCACAGCAGCAGCAGACTAAGCAACCTCCCGGAAAACCCCAACCTGGGACATCAGCACAGCAGCAGATATCAGTCACGCAGCAGCAGGCAGTGGAGCCCGCAGCACAACCAGCGGTACAGTATAAGTCGAGAGGCACTAACAGCAAACTCGACGACTTACTCCGTAAGCAGACAGTTAATTTCAAAGCATTTATCAGAACGGTTAATACTATAAACATCGAATCGGTTTCCGAGAAATGGGAGTTTCAGGACTTATTGAAGTCTCTGGACAGCCGATGGACGGTGATTGACTCTCTTCACTGGGACATCATCGACGCATTGGAAGGTGAGGAGGACGACGCATATGAAAGTATGTTTAGCAGACATGAGTCAACATATAATCGTATCAAAAAGGCGCTAAATTGTAAGATGTGGTCAGTTTCACACATTGAAAAGTCTACACCTACAATAGAACTACCAGTTTTCACGGGCAGTTATCAACAATGGGTGTCATTTCGAGATCTATTTTTAGAAACCATACATAAAAATCCATCGTTATCAAGTGCACAAAAGATGCAGTTCTTAAAAAGCAAAGTGAAAGGCGACGCCGAACGACTCATTCAGCATTTATCAATCAGCTCAGAAAATTACAGCATCTGTTGGAAAATTTTAGACCACCGTTTCGAAAACAAGAAGTTAATTTTTACTTCACATGTCAACACTCTTTTGAATTTACCTAACATGCAAATGCCAGCATGTAACCAAATTAAAAAGTTACATGACATCACCGTGGAAAGCCTCCATGCTATTAAGAATCAAGGCGTGGACATAAGTACTTGGGATCCTCTCCTTGTGCATCTCCTATCGCAAAAATTAGATAGCATTACATACGGTGAATACGTCGAATCATTAGGCAACTCGCGAGAACTACCAATTCTACAAGATTTCCTAGATTTCTTGGAACTCAAATTTATCACGATGGAATCAGCTCGTAGAAGGCAGGAATGCTCACCAAAAAACAGCAACACTCAACAACAGCCACTTCCTCATCAAGTACCTACTCAGAAATTTTCGGCAACTTCAAGCCCAAGAAAAGCATTCATTCCCAGGAACGGCAACAACGAAAACGTGGGCAAACCATTTTTCAAGTATTCCCACGCATCAACAAGCATCAAATGTCCTCTGTGTGAAGCCGAACACGGTTTGTTCATGTGCGACAAGTTTCTGAACATGCCTAACGATATCAAATTAAAGACACTGAACAATCATCAACTTTGCATAAATTGCTTGTATGACCATCGCGGTAAAAAGTGCATTTCGACAAAAACATGCCGGGCATGTAACAATAAGCATAACACGTTGCTACATGACGCCTTAGCAAAGCAGAAATCCCAGGAAATGCCGCCGCCAGTAACTAGAGTAGCAAATAACAGAAATAATAATTCCCATGTGTCACAGTCACAGGGTGATGCGTCGGAAATTTTACTAACTACAGCATTAATTAAGGTGACTTCAAGGGATGGAAATCAACACATTATGCGAGCCTTAATAGATCAGGGTTCCCAAATTTCCTTGATAAGTGAACGCGCAGCACAGCAACTAGGTATAAAACGTCAATCATGCAACGGAGTCATATTTGGAATATGAGAAAAGGAGAATAATTGCAAGGGGATGCTCGACATAACTTGCCAATCATTACACAGTGACTTTGTTTTTAATGCAAGGGTAATGATAATGAATAATTTAATTAAAAATCTTCCGCAAAAAACATTCAGCAAACCAGCATGGAGCCATATATCAGATATCAATTTAGCAGATCCCGAATTCTATGTCAGCCGCCCTGTTGACATTTTATTAGGTGCGGAAATTTATTCATTAATCATGATGGACGGAATCATTCGTGGCGATGAAACGCAACCCCTAGCCCAGTTGTCGCAACTAGGGTGGATTCTATGCGGCAGCGTGACTACTTCGTATCACTGCAACGTCGTTTTAAATCAAATTGAAGACATACAGCAATTCTGGCACATCGAAGATATCCATGATCAATCCGAGATGTCAGCCGAAGATCAAGAATGCGTGGAATTTTATAATTCTACTACGCGTCGTCTACCCAGTGGTCGCTATGAAGTAGGGTTACCACTAAAGCTCGCTGAAGTTGAAAAATTAGGATCAACTAAAGAAACCGCCATGGCGCAATTCAGAAACTTAGAGCGTAAATTAGCAAAACAAGATTCTCTAGCAGAGCAATATAAACAGTTTATGAAAGAATATCAAGAATTAAATCACATGAAAATATCAGAAGACAGAGAGAAGAAGGGATGCTATCTCCCACATCATGCTATTCAGAAAGAGAGTGAAACAACGAAGGTGCGAGTTGTATTCAACGCAAGTAGCAAAAGTACTTCCGGTCTAAGCCTCAATGACGTCATGCACAAGGGCCCCAATCTACAACAAGATCTCATGGGACTTATATTGAAATGGCGACAATATCGCTATGCGTATACCAGTGATATTGCTAAGATGTACAGGCAGATTATGATGAGAGAAGCAGATCAGGAATATCAGAAAATTGTTTGGCGCGAGTCACGTGATCAACCAATACAAATATATCAATTGGCGACCTTGACTTATGGAATGAAGCCAGCTTCTTATATAGCAATGATGACCTTGAAGAAACTAGCAGCTGATGAACGCCAAAATTACCCGGAAGCATCAAAAATTGTAGAAAACTCATTCTTTATGGACGACTTAGTCCATGGCGCGCACAGCATAGAGGAAGGGAGACGAATCATTTCAGATCTTAACAATCTTCTTCAATCAGGAGCATTCACACTGAGAAAGTGGGCATCTAACGAGCCCACACTTCTATCAGACATTCAGCAAGAACAACACAGCAACAACAACAATTATACATTCAGATCAGAAAGCACGGCGAAAACTCTAGGCCTCCAATGGAACTCCGAAAATGATACATTCACTTTTAAAACGGACATTCACAACCACTCATCATCAAAAATAACTAAAAGAGTTCTTCTATCGGAAATATCACGGTTATTTGACCCCCTCGGTTGGATAGCACCCGTAACAACCAAGCTAAAATTACCTTTTCAAAAGGTGTGGTTAGAGAATAATTTACAATGGAATGATCAAGTCCCCAAGGACACACAGGAAGAATGGCTGAGATTAAAAAAGGATTTAGCTACACTAAGCGAGTTCGTGATTCCGAGATGGCTAAACAGTCTACAGGATGACGTCATAGAATTGCATGGATTTTGTGACTCATCGACTAAGGCTTATGCTTGTGTTATCTATGCACGCATACAGAGGGAGGGTCAGGTTTCCGTAGTGCTCGTTGCCGCCAAAACCAGATTGGTACCAAACTCAAAATCAGTATCACTTCCGAGATTGGAGCTATGTGGAGCTGAATTATTATCAAGACTTATGTCAAAGGTTACAGAATGCCTACAAAATTATCATAAAAAACTATTTGGCTGGTGTGATTCTATGGCAGTACTTGGATGGCTGCAGGGAGAGCCCCAGCGATGGAAACCATTTGTGGCAAACAGAGTTGTAAATATTATCAAAGTCATGGGACCCGAATGTTGGAGATACATAAAGACGAAAGAAAATCCCGCTGACGCGGCTAGCAGAGGCTTGACGTCATCGCAACTAAAGGAGCATTCGCTATGGTTTAATGGGCCGGCGATGTTATCAACAACAGCTGATTTGAACAAGGAGCAACAACAAGCAAACTATTCCACCAATCAGGAAATAAAAATTACCAAGCAATCAAATGTTGTCCAAAAAGAGCCACCATCATTTAACATTTATGAGAGATTGTTTGAAAAATACAACTCATTCACAGAAATGTGCAGAAGCCTTGCATGGATTCTACGCTTAAAAATACCTAGAACAACCAAAAAAGTAAATTACCTAACATTACAGGAACTCAATCACGCAAAAATGCTCATAATTAAATACATACAGAGAAAAGAGTTTCAGGTTGATATCGAGAGATTGGAAAATGGGCTTTATCCACAAACAAATAGCAACCTATTGTGTCTCAACCCGTACGTGGGCGAGGACGGCGTGCTGCGAGTCGGAGGCCGACTACGTAACGCCAACATCGACGAGGAAACGAAACATCCCATCATAATCCCATACGATAGCAAATTAACAACGTTACTTATCAATCAAGCACATGAGTTGTGTTATCACGGTGGACCACAACTGACATTAGCAATTTTACGTAAACGTTATTGGATTATAAAGGGTAATCGGGCCACAAAGAAGAAATTGCGTCGCTGTATCACATGCAGAAAGCAGGAACCACTGAAGCAAAAACAATTAATGGGGGACTTACCAGAATACAGAGTCAACCCCGCACCAGCATTCTACCATACAGGCGTCGATATGACAGGATTTGTTGAGGTCAAGGCCAATAAAGGCCGAGGTATCAAGACGACTAAAGGCTACATTGCGCTCTTCAAGTGTCTTGTAACAAAAAGCATACACATCGAAATAGTATCAGATATGACCAGTGAGGCCTTCTTAGCAGCACTGCGTCGGGCAAATGCTCGCAGAGGCCCAATACAGAACTTATATAGCGACAACGGCACCAACTTTTGCGGCGCCAATAGGCTATTACAGCAGGAATATGACCAAATCCAAAGCACATTCGACGACACCTTACTAGGTAGCATAGCCGACATGAACATTCAATGGCATTGGAACTGTCCATCCTGGCCAAGTGCAGGTGGTATATGGGAAAGATCAATTCGCAGCTTGAAGCAACATCTGAAAAGAGTAGTTGGACATCAGAAATTGACATATGAAGAGTGGAGCACTTTGCTGGCACAAATCGAGGCGTGTCTTAATTCACGACCCTTATGCGCCCTATCAGATGACCCGAATAACCTGGATTTCTTAACACCGGCTCATTTTTCAACGGGAAGACCAGGCCAAAGCATTATAGAGACCGCACACGATGCTAGAACTAGATGGTATTTAATCTCTAAGCTCTTTCAAGACATATGGCAGCGATGGAGAGATGAATACCTAACTACATTGTCACCGAGAAGCAAATGGTTAACACCTAAATCGAACATCAAAGTCGGAGATCTGGTAACCATCCATGACGACAACATGATATCAGCAGGAAAGTGGCCCATGGGGCGTGTAACCGAAATACACCCGGGCAAAGACGGCCTAGTGCGTGTGGTAACACTTAAAACTAAAAATGGATTTATGAAACGACCTGTTTTAAAGTTATCAATCCTACCCCTACACAATCAAGAAAATAAACAAGAAGAATTGCTAAAAAATAACACAGACAGCGAAGCACAAGACGACCAGCATAGCAAGACAAAACAGCAAACAGCAACTCAGCATTCCAGCTTTATGGCAATAGCACTTGCCTTAATATGTTTCCTGAATATACTGTGTCCAGCATCAGCATCATACCATATAACAGATTTAGAAAGCAACAGAACATTGTATTTTGATTCATTAGGGAAAATGCAAATTCTGGGAGATGAGTGGCGACTCATTACTTACTATAACATGACACCATATTGGGAAGCAATCACGGCAGTAAATAAATATTCAAAATATATAGATCATACATGCAAACAAATACGAGAGCAAAGCTACTGTCATATGATATTATTACAAGTAGGTCACGATGCCAACGAACTCCAGCATTACAACGAGTTGTTGTTGAATCAGCACTTCTCACGGTCAAGGACTCGTCGAGGCATTATAAACATCGTAGGCAATGTTGCGAACTCCCTGTTCGGAGTATTGGATGACCGCTTCGCCGAACAATATAAACAAGATATAGAGCATATTCAAAGGAATGAGAATCATTTATCTTATCTACTTAAGAATCAAACTACCATAGTTGAAGCCGAATTTAACCTATTAAAGAGAACTGAAGAAACCATCGCCAAACAACATACCATAATAAATCAACACATCAATCAGCTTAGTGGAATCACCAATTCAATGCAAACAGAAATACAAGGAATGTCACGATTGCAAGATGTTACCCTGTCAGCATTAGCAGTCAGCAATATGATTCAGAACTTACGAAGAATCCAAGACACTCTTTTGAATACAGTTACTGATATTTATCACGGCCAAATAAATGTGCACTTGTTAACACCCAATCAGTTGAGAGAACAACTTCAGACCATATCAGCCCAATTAACAAATGATTTGAGACTGCCTATAGATAACATTCAAACAGATTTTTATAAGATGTACAAACTTCTTAATATTCGCGCCAGAATGTTAGAAGACTACTTCATTTTCGAAATCACCATACCATTAATTAACCGAGAAAACTACAACCTATACAAAATAATACCTCTACCTCATCAAATAGAACAGCATATGATAAGCGTTGTCCCAGAGTCAGAGTATATAGCAGTCAATTTGAGAAAGGACTCTTATATCCTAGTGTCCTATAACGAATTACTAGCATGTAAATATGAAGATGGCTCATACAGGTGTCATTTATCATCTACTCTCAATCATCTAAACTCTGATGAACAATTCTGTGAAACCGATTTAACCGATAAATGCAAAACAACCAAAACTGTCTGTCGAAATAAATGGACACAATTAAGCAACCCATCAAGCTACTTATACTTTGTCTGCAACACATACGCGATAAGAGTCATATGTGACAAGGAAGTAGCAGCTCGTCAACTCAGCAAGGTTGGGATCATTGCCCTCGACCATACTTGCATAGCAAAGGGAAGAGATATCACGATACACTCGCGTCAGCAGAACGCTCAGTCTGTAGTAAACATTGAGGCAGACGTATACATACCGAGCATATCAATAAACAATGTGTTGAATATTTCTACACCAATAGAGACAAACTTATATGAAAATATGGACCCTAAAATTAATGGATCCTTAAGCAGACTAGGAGAACAAATTAGAGAAATGAAAACTGTAGTGAACAGCTACGAGAATGAGAGTATATCGAGTCACGACATACACCAGTACTCCATAATGTACGTGCTGGTGTCAGCAGCGGTAGTGGCAGCAGCAGTGTTCCTGTGGAGACGCCGCCGGCGCGCAGGGGCCGCCGGCCGGAGCGCGCCGCGCCCCCCCGCCCGGGCCGCGGCTGCCGCGCGCTCCCGCCACGCTTCTTGTGAAATGGCAGATTTGTGTAGTGCGCGAAAAGTCTCTTTATCCGTAAAAAGTGATTCATGTGAAAATAGTGTTAGTGTGCATAAACCGAATCGTAATTTCGGTCGTAGTGTTAGTGAAAGAGTGAAGGGTAGGCAAAATAAAGCCACCTCCCCAATTATGAAAAATCATGTATTTAGTGTGCACGATTCTTTAGTTTAGTTATCATTTAAGAATATTGTTTTATCACCTTGTAAGCATTTCATTCATCTCATCATTCATTATTATCATGAAGTACTATCAAATATTGTAAAATGTCTTCCAGCATCATTTCCCGGTCGGGAGCATGTTCGGTGCATTTGCAACCTAACACCTTAGTGTGCGCCCGCCGCACCGCCGCCGCTTGGCGACACTTTACCTAAAGACATCAGTTCACGTTCGGACAGCAATTACGCCGCGTGTGCTCACCAGCATATCAATAATTATCATTGTTCACCATCAGTCCATTCTAGTTATAACATATTGAAGTGAAATAAACTATTATTTATTAATCAAGCATCTTATCATTTGAACTCTAGTACTTTAACGTACAATAAATTTAAGGGTAATAGATATGAAGCAGAATATAAAGTCTTTGCTTTAAACTTGCAATACTCAAGTCCACAGACTTACCGATGTTTACAAACTGTTTTAAAATTACCAAGCAAAAGCACGTTAAACAAACTAAAAATAAGTATACCACCGAAATTGGATGAACGAGTTCTAGAAAGTTTAGAATTAAAAGCAAAATCTTTCCCTGAAAAAGCCAAGAACTGTACGATTTGTATAGACGAAATGACTCTGAAACGAAACTTATACTACGATATTAAAACAGATGAAGTAATAGGTTTTCATAATATCAATGGTAAAGTGACTCCGGAAATTGCGAGCAATGCGTATGTGGTAATGCTTCAAGGAATTTACTTTAAATGGAAGCAACCATTGGCATACGCACTACTTGCTAGTGCACGTCATTACGAAGAATTAGATATATGGTTAGAAGAAGTTATTACAAAACTCTCCGGAATTGGAATAGACATAAAAGCTATAACCACTGACCAAGGCTCAAACTTCGACAAATTTGCCAAAGATATAAAAGGTGTGTCGGCCGAAAAACCGTTTTTTGTGTATAATGAGAAGAAAATCTACTATATTTTTGACGTGCCACACCTAATCAAATGTCTACGGAATAACTTGCTAACAAGTGACTTCTATTGTGACGGTAAGAGAATATCTTAGGATTTTATAAAACAACTTTACCACGACCAAAAAGACAAAAACTTAAAACTAATACCAAAAATAACTGAGTGTCACATTGAACCCAACAACTTTAAAAAAATGCGAGTGAAGTATGCTGTTCAAATTTTCAGCCATACTGTGTCTGCAGCACTCAGTACATACATCGATTTGGGCAAATTACCAGAAGAAGCCAGATCCACTGCCAACTTTATGGAGTCTATCAACAACCTGTTTGATGTTTTGAATTTTAGTAGGGTAAAAGTTAAAAATAAATTTAAAACTGCCTTCAAACTAACTGACGTCCAAGAAACTTTGGTTGATGCTCAAAATATGTTTGCAACGATTAAAGCCATAAATAAAAGGACTGGAAAAGATAACACAAAACATATGAAATCTTTCGTAAATTTTCAAATAAGTATACAAGCAATCAAAATGTTGTTCAGAGACCTAAAAGAAATCGGATTTAAGTATATATTTACGAGAAGACTAAATCAAGATGTCTTGGAGAACTTTTTTGGGTCGATTAGACAGCAAGGAGGCTATTGCACAGAACCAACGCCGATCCAGTTTCGAAGAGCCTTCTCAAAGCTGTTTTTTTGCAACATGTTAAAAAACTCGCCCGATGCTAATTGTGAACTTGATATATGTCAAATTCTTTTGAAAGCTGAAGACATGATGAAATTGAGAGTCAAGAGTGAAAAAAACAATGAGAAATTATGTAGGTCTGCAGTGTATTTGGAGGGTGAAACAGACTACAGAGAAGTAGATTTACCAGAAGAAAATGCTTTGACCTATGTCTCGGGATACCTGATGTTTAAATGTATAAATAAGCACAAGTGCGTGAATTTAAGCGAAGTTCTGAAAACTGTTCCTGAGTTGGGGGAAACAAATTTGTTTACCCGTTATAAAGCCTTCAACAAGAATTCTTCATTCTACGAAAGTTTGAAAATGCCCCCAAAAGAATTTATAGACTATATACAAAACTTAGAATCAAGTTTCACCCAGAACTTTGAAAAATGTATTCAAAAAAATCCAGGAAAACAACTAACTAATTTATTCGGAACTGTTGAAAACAATGTAATACTTATTCTAAGATTTAAATAGTTTTAGATATAAAGCCTTTTGTTCGTTGGCAACACTGCCCTGATAGATTTCATGGACGTTGTGTGTTTTATTGTGCCTGGTGTAAAATAAAAGTTCAGTACAAAAATACCTGCGTTTTACTCATTTCTACAGGTTATGGGCCCAGGCCGTAACATACCACAACTGTTTCGAGACTTGAGTAAAACCAGGGAAGGATACTTTTCGCTAAAAGTTTAAATATCGGCGTCACGGCCGGCGGCCATTTTCGACGCGTGCGCCGAGAAGGAAAATACTTGCTCAGCAGCAAAGAGTAAGGAAGGTTGGCGAGAAGGAAGGGAAAAAAGGTGCATACCATGGAGGGTAGTCAAGCTGGAATCAAGCTGGAAGGTTCAAAGAATTGGAATGTTTGGAAATTTCAAACGATGGTCGTGCTTCGAGGTCATGGCCTCCTCGATGTGGTTGAGGGGCGTGAAGTGAAGCCCGAAGCTGCCGGTACTGCAGCGGAAGCCTGGGCGTCCAAGGATGCCAAGGCTCAGACGTTCCTGGTGACAAGGATGACGGAGGAGGTGATGCTACATATTATCACCTGCAGCAGTTCTGCGGACATGTGGAAAAAGTTGGCCAGTGTCTACGAGCAGAAGACGGAGACAAGTGTACACATTGTACAACAAAGATTCTTTCAATACAAGTATGAGGAAGGTATAGAAATGGCTGTATTTCTATCAAAGGTACAGGAGATGAAGAATCAGCTCAAACAGATGAACGAAGACATTTCAGACAAGCTGGTAATCACTAAGGTTCTTATGTCTTTACCGGAGGACTTCAGCCACTTTATATCAGCCTGGGAGTCTGCGCCTGATGACAAACAAACTTATGACAATCTGGTGGCAAGATTGTTGGTCGAAGAGGAGCGAATAAAAGAAAAAAGAAGTGAAAGTAATCAAAGTTCAGCCTTTATGGCTAAAAGATTTGATAAAAAGAGTGTAAAGTGTTATAGATGTAATAAACTTGGACATTTTCAAAGCGAGTGCCACAGTAAAGTGGATAACCAAAACAGTGCAAGCTCAAGTGTTAATAATAGGCATCAGAACTTTAATAATTCAAATCGAAAGTGTTTTTACTGCAACAAAGTGGGACATTTTAAAAGTGAATGCCGATTTAATAAAAATAAAAACAATGGTAATGCGTTTGTAGTGCAAGAGACATTCAATGAACATTTTCAACAATCGCAGTGGTTAGTAGACTCGGGTGCAAGTGAGCACATGTGTTGTGATCGGGAGTTGTTTTCAAGTTATTCAACTCTGTCACAAAAATCAGTGATAGTCGGAAATGGGACTGCAATAAGTGCCCTGGGTCGTGGACAGGTGGCAGCACAAGTTTTCAACGGAAGTGAATGGATTGATACGACCATAGACAATGTGTTATTCGTTCCTGAACTAAAAACGAATTTGTTTTCTGTGAATCGTGCGGCTGACAGAGGATATGTCATGTTGACAGATGACAGCGGATGCAAGTTTTATAAACAAAAACAAGTGTGTGCGATTGCAAATCGCGTCGGAAATATGTACTACATGGACTTACGATACAAAAATAGTGCAGCAAATGTTACCCAAGTAAAATCCGAGTTATACGAGTGGCACGAAAGATTAGTGCATCAAAATATGCAGTATGTGAAAACTGTACTTGCTAAAAATAACATTCAAGTGCAGGATAGTGACGTTGATCAGTGTCAAGGATGTTTAGAAGGGAAGATACATAAATTACCCTTCAGTACGAGTGAGACAAAGACAAGCAGAACTTGTGAATTGATCCATGCTGACACTTGTGGACCAATGGAAGAAACCTCAGTTGGAGGTTCAAGATACTTCGTCATACTCAAAGATGACTACTCAAACTACAGGAGTGTATACTTTGTGAAAGGGAAGGACGAAGTGAAGAAGTGTATAGAGAATTTCATAAACCAATCTCAAAACATAACTGGAAATAAGGTTAAGACCTTTCGAAGTGATAATGGGCTTGAATTTGTAAACAAAGAACTAAAACAACTGTTCCAGTTGCATGGCATAGTGCATCAAACTACTGTGCCATATACACCTGAACAGAATGGAAAGGCAGAAAGAGAGAATAGAACACTCGTTGAAGCAGCTCGCACTATGCTGTATTCAAAGGATATGCCTAAGAAGTTATGGGCTGAAGCTATCAATACAGCAGCATATGTGTTGAATAGAACGGGAAAAAGTAATGAGCCAGGAAAGACTCCATTTGAAACATGGACAAAAGAAACTTTTGATATAAATACTCTGAAGATCTTTGGTACGCCTGTGTTCGTACACATACCAAAGGAGAAGAGGAGGAAGTGGGACTCTAAAGGAGAGAAAGGAGTTATGGTTGGCTATGGACAACATGTGAAAGGCTACAGAATCTACTTCCCAAATAAAAATGATGTTGAAACCAAACGAGATGTGGTGTTCATAGAACAAAAGGAAAGGACAGAAGTTCCAGAAGAGAGAGAGCCACTGGTGAGCCTTGATGTAGAGGCTGGCATGCCAGAACCAAGCTACGAGGGACACGTGAATGAAGAATGTGCCGTCATACAGCAGAATGTGCAAGACATAAATGTAGGGAGCGATGACAGGCTGTTGCCAGGAGAATCTTCTGATAGTGAATATGAACCATGTGCAACATCTGAGGAGTCTGCTGAAGAAGTAGCAGAGAGACCAGACCAAGAGGTACGGAGAGGTCAGCGTACTCGGAAGCCGAATCCACGCTATATGTGTAACAATGTGACGACAGAGACGGAGTACCCTTCTACGTACCAGGAGGCTATGAGGAGGAAAGATGCGAGTAAATGGGAGGAAGCAGTGAAGAGGGAGCTGGACACTTTGAAAGAGAATGAGACGTGGACAATCTGTGAAGGACATGATGGACATAACAGTGTTAGTTGTAAGTGGGTGTTCAAAGTAAAAAATTGTAACAACTTAACGCAATATAAAGCTAGGCTAGTTGCTAGGGGCTTTGAGCAGAATGATATGTTTAATTTAGGTGAGATCTATGCCCCAGTTGCCAAAATGTCAACATTTAGATTGTTTATAGCTGTAGCAACTAATATGAATTTACCTATTTACCAAATGGATGTAACTGGAGCATTCCTTTATGGAGATATTGATGAGGATGTTTTTATTAAACTTCCTGAAGGGGCATATAGTAATGAAAATGAAAGAATTGTAAAATTAAATAAAAGTTTGTATGGTTTGAAGAAAAGTCCCAAATATTGGAATGAGAAGTTTAATTCTGTAATAACTAAAGAAGGATTTGCTAGTTCAAAATGTGATTCATGTTTCTACTCGAGATGTAACAGTAACAGTCAAACTTATGTATTACTTTATGTTGACGATATTTTAATTTTTGGAAATGATGAAAAACAAATATGTGACCTTAAGTCTAAGCTAAACAAAGAATTTAAAATGAAGGATTTAGGTCTGGTGTCAAACTTCCTTGGTATAAATGTGAAACAAGATTTGGAAAATAATATAACCACGCTAGATCAGAAAGAGTACTTAGAAAATGTTTTAAAGCGATTTGATATGCAAGATTGTAAGCCTATGTCTACCCCAATGGATCCAAATAGCACAGAGATTTTTAAAAATTGTAAACTAGACAAAAATTCAGAGAATTTATGTAGACAAATTATTGGTTGTTTGATGTATGCTGTATGTGGAACGCGACCAGATTTATGTGTAGCTTTGTCGATATTAAGCAGATATCAAAATAGGGCAGATAATGTTTTGTTAACAGCACTTAAAAGAGTGCTTAGGTATGTTAAACACACCTTATCATATAAGATAGAGTATGTATGTAGTGGTGAGACTTTAGTTGGATGGGTAGATGCCGACTGGGCAAGTGATGTTGAAGACAGAAAGTCTACCACTGGCTATGTATTCTTTTACAAAAACTGCTTAGTTTCATGGAGTAGTAAGAAGCAGTGTTCAGTATCATTGTCATCAACTGAGTCTGAATATGTAGCTATGAGTGTAGCGGCTAGTGAGGCGTGTTGGCTTATAAACATGTTAGATGATTTTAATATTAAAAATGTATGCCCTTTGAACATAATGTGTGATAATCAATCCGCAATGATGGCAGCGAGCAGTGATAGTATTAAGAGGCTTAAACATGTAGATATAAGATTTCATTTTGTAAAAGAGTTAGTTAAGAGAGAGAAGTTGAAATTAATGTATGTTAAATCTGAAGATCAAATTGCTGACATGTTCACAAAGCCCTTGAGAAAAGAATCATTATTAAAATTTTGTTTTATGTGTGGTTTAAAGAATTAAAGTATAGTAGAGTCATGTGTAGAGTAGAGTCAAAGTTTAAGAATGAATGTAGAGTCAAGATTAGTTACTGTATTAATGTAAGTATTACATTGAGGGAAGGTGTTGAAAACAATGTAATACTTATTCTAAGATTTAAATAGTTTTAGATATAAAGCCTTTTGTTCGTTGGCAACACTGCCCTGATAGATTTCATGGACGTTGTGTGTTTTATTGTGCCTGGTGTAAAATAAAAGTTCAGTACAAAAATACCTGCGTTTTACTCATTTCTACAGGAACTATTACTGCGCAAGTACCTTGTTCGTGTTTTCCAACTGAATATCTCTTGAAATTGTTTACCAGACTGCGTATATATGCGACGTTGAAATTTAATAACCGTCATTTTAAAGACTCAAAGAAAGAAATTAAGAAATATGTAAAAGTTAGGCATCTATGATGATAAAAATCTATTATCGATATACATATTTTTTTTTATTCCTATTTCGCCCTACCCCACCCCATCCCTACACTACTCTTACCAGGCCTGTGTCACTCCGCGCGTGTGCTCAACTAAACTAAAACAGAACATCATGATCCATTTCATCTCAATATTATCACACATTATGAAGAAAAAAATCATTTTTTGACTGAAGTAAATGTTTTTTTTTAGGTAGATATAGGTACCTATCTAAATCTTTCTTTTACTTTTACTTCAAATAATAGATCTATGAATAGGTCTTTAACTATGAAATTGCCGTAGCTTCAACTAGTCATTTCCAATAGAAAATAAGTTTGGAATAGCTTTGTATTCTAAATTCAAATTATTTTGTTTTAATATCATGACATTCTTTTTACAAACTCAGTCCGTTGCTTAGTAAACGTTGTAGTCTGTGGTGCTGAGGCAACCCTAAGGTGGCTTCTTTTTCAATGCGTATAACCACGTATAACTTATTATGCACCGTAGTCCAGTGAAATAAGGCGCATATTCCTTCAAAAATAAATTGGTAGGTAAGTAAATAAAAACGTGTGCGGCTGGAGCGCGATCTAAATTAGATCTTATTGCTTATGGGATGGAGTCATATTTCTTTGATAGCCATTGCGAAGATGGACTTCTGTACCTGGTACTAGTTATTATTCTGTGCCTATAGCGTCATCGCCATAAGTCTCCCTTCCGGATCTGAAAACAATGTACGAAATTTAAACCATCTTTTATCACAATAAAATAGCTTTTTTAATGTATCAAAGAAATATAAAAGGTACTTAAAACTTACATGGATGTTTTAACATTCCGTAACTCAGCGGAACAGAAGTCGGGATTTACAGCAAAAAAATTACTGACCATCAGAGAGTTTATTCTTGGTAAAGGACAAAGGCAGGGTTCTATGGACGTTTTGTACCACTATGGAAATTACGGGTTCCGTAATGAAAGTACCATGATTAGAGAGACACTGTACAGGTACACAAGTCAATTAATTACTAGATTTTTAGAAGCTGGGAGAAAAGAGAAAAACGGAAAAAAAGAATCTTTAAAATGTAGTCGCAATGGAACGTAAACATTCATACAGGAAGAATGGAACGTCAAGTGAAGTAATGTTTATGCCAAGTACTCTGTGATTTACGTCATAAATGTCTAGGTTGGATCTCAGTATAATGATAAAAATTGACAAACCAGAGCAGAAAAATTGAAATGATAAAAAAATGTGTCATGTCAACAACTAAACGTCAACACCATGTCAACAGTTGAACAACACAAGACGAACAACGTGAATAATAATTTGATAATAATATGTTAGGTATATCAAGTTATATGTTTACGTTTAAATAAATACGGGACGTGCAACGTACATAATAAATATAATGATTTTATTAATATTATCGACTAGATCAGGTACTACTTTCATCATGGAATAATTTTATACTTATCCAACTTCTGAAGTTTTAAATTGCCACTCCGCAACAGGGATCTGCTATGCCATTTCGAAATGCTATATGTAAAGGTTCTACTATATGGGTATGCATTTGGCGAGTAATGTAATGAAATAAAATATACTGTTTAAAAGATCATTGTTTTATTTACATAACATAATTTGCCTGGAATCAACTTTAGGAATTTTATGTTCCTATTACGTACTCTATTCTATTCTCTGTTGGGGTGTAAGTACCTGCACCTGGCTCTCTAGATGTGCTAAATCTAGATAGGTATGCAGGTTTCCTTCACTGTAAGTGTGATGGTATACATTTTAATTAAATTCAAAGAACACATTGGTACATGTCAGCGCCGGGATTCGAACTGCAGAACGCAGTTGCTCTTCTCATATTTGACTTAGGTATTTATCATCCTATGGTTCATAGAAAATATTTTCAGGATTTTGCGTGTTCTTGTTCTGCTGCTTCTGCAGGTTCCTGATGAAGAAGTGGGACGGGAGCCTGCCGGGGAGGTGGAACAGGAACCGGGTCTGGTTCTCCCCTTTGTCACATTTGTTCTATATCTTCAGCAGTTTCAGCGGTATTCAAAATATTAAATAATTAGGTTAGGTAATGGAAAATGAAATAACAACTACTATGACAAGATTGACAAGCAAGATTCAGTGTTATTAGATTTAAATATTCATAAAATATCGATTATAGTGAATCGAATAAAGAGAAAAAGAAAATGGTTTACTATGGATAAAAGTCTTCAAGACTTAAATATAATGATATTTTATAAACCAAATGTACTAGTTTTGGCACAAATAGTACCAGAACATGTAATTTATTGATAAATTAAATATCTTTTGTATTTAAGAATGTATCGATATTTCTATTCGATTACTTTTTGCTCGGATTTGCTGGTAATATTCCGAGGTCTGGCACCACTGTTGTTACGTTCCGTTCTCTATATGTTTGTTTTTACGTTCCATTATCCTTATATTCTTCATTTATCATTTTTTCTTTTCCCCCGACTTCTAAAAATATTGTAATTACTGAAAATACCTTATCTACACTGTATAAATAAATGGTGAAAACATGGTTCTGAAACGCTCCAAAAAAAAGGCGGTACGCCCACTGCCGTTCTCCTTTGTGGAGTCACCTTTAACGTAACCCACTTCCATGATGTTGAATTATTATAGTTATTCTTTAAGAATGTGGAATGAAATTAAGCCAGTTTACACGTTTGTAGTACCAAGTTGACATTGACAGCTGACACTTTTGTTTACTAGCGTAATGACGTCATTAGCATGGCGGTGACATTTCGTAGTGTTCAGAAACAGATAAAAAAAAACCTAAAAACTTTAAACTGCAGTAAAAAATATATTTATGTACCTTACGAAGTGAAACTAACATTTCCCGATTGCTTTTCCTCTAAACAATCATTGTAATACACTTTTAATTTTTTTCTCATCTAGACTAAAATACCCTATTAAGTAATTACTCAGGGTAGAACTACAAGAACATGTTTTTTCTATCCATATTTACAATAATAATATACCTACTATATCTTGAAAGGTTAAAAACGATATTAAGTAGAATAAAAAGAAAAATAAGTACGGTAAGCTACGCGTCTCGCATCTCTAGTCCTCACTCAATTTATTTTGTGGCTTCTGTAGCGGCCTAATTTGCGTACTGAATTTGTCCTATAATTTTGGTGTTTAAAATAAGGAACAACCGCTTTGGAATACTGATATAACGTATATTGATTAAATAAGTTAGTTACAATTTACAATATTCGAGGAATTAGGGTAGGGAACAATTCAACCAATCACAGTGATAATGCTTCACGCCATCTGTTTAGGCACGTAAAGTTCAGTTTTGTTTAACGAGGATTGATGAAATAGAAATACGTCTTATAGGTGTCACTCTTTATTTGCTACTGAATTTGCTTATTACTTGGTACAGTTAAAAGGTGTTCGACATTCCGCCCACCAAAACGAAATGTTTTCCACAAAATTTCTACGATATTAATGGACTGTAACATTATTTGAATCTAACATACTTAATCACTCTCAACTAAACCAAATTAAATACATGCAAATTACAAAAAAAATACTTTACATTAGAAAGCATTGAAAATAACTACATAGTCCACCGCCCACCATGATCTAACAGTTTTCTGAATTAGGTAACAATATTAATTTAGATAAGGGCCTCTTCACTTCTGTTTGTCCCTTGCATTGTACAGTTACAACTCGAACTAGATTGTCTGCTCCGGGGTGGACATTTTTTATGATTCCTAGAAGCCATTTAGTAGGTGGTAAATCATCTTGTTTTATGACAACAATATCTCCGATTTTAGGCGCCGGTACTCTCTCTTGCCATTTGTATCTTTGCTGCAACGTGTTTAAATATTCATTTTGCCATCGACGCCAGAAATCTTGAGTCAATCTTTGAATTAATTGCCATCTGGTCAATAGGTTGACATTCTTGTCTTCGTAGTTCATATCTGGGACAGTGATCAGGGGCTCTCCAACAAGAAAATGTCCAGGTGTGAGGGGTGTCAGGGTATCTAGTGTATTGTCCAGCTGACACAGAGGACGCGAATTCAGACATGCCTCTATCTGTGCCAGTAAAGTTACCATCTCTTCATAGGTCAACTTTGTATCACCATTCACTCTGGTAAGATGTCTTTTCGCTGACTGGACTCCGGCCTCCCAGAGTCCTCCGTAGTTTGGCATTCTCGGTGGTATGAAATGCCAAGTTGTGCCATCATTAGCCAGTAGTTCAGCGACTTGCGTACTCATGTTAGCCTTGCCCTCTTCGAACAGCACCTTCAACTCTTTAGCACTGCCGACAAAGTTGGTCCCGTTGTCGCTCCATAGATGAGCGCAATGTCCTCGCCTCGCCACGAAACGGCGGTATGCACTCATGAATCCTTGGGCTGTTAAGTCCGTAACAGCTTCAAGATGTATAGCTCGTGTTGCCATGCATACAAACAAGCATATGTATGCCTTCATGGTTTTCTGACCACGACCCTTTGACATTCTTATATGTACTGGACCAGCATAATCTACGCCACTGTTCAAAAATGCTCTGTGGGGGCGTACTCTTACTGCAGGCAGCTGTCCCATAAGCAGTTTTCTTACTTTAGCCTTGTCAATTATGCAGGTTTTGCAGCTACGTACGTGGTTTCTCACTGCTGCTTTCAAGCCAATAATCCAGTATCTACTGCGGATGTATGTCATCATCAATAGGTTGCCACCATGGAGTGTCTTAATGTGTGCTTCTCTCATTATCAGATTTGTAATGTGTACACCTTTGGGGATGATTATTGGGTGTTTAGCCGTTTCTGCTATCTCAGCGTTTTGTAAACGTCCTCCAACTTTCATTATGCCATTCTTATCTAAGAACGGTGAAAGTGTGATCAACGAGCTCTTGTTTTTAACCTTTCCCATCTTCTTTAGGTCTTCTATGTCTTTTCCATATACTTCATTCTGATAATATCTTATACATGCTTGCAATATATCTTCCATTTCATCTGCTGTTATGTTAACATCTTTGTTTTCCTTTCCCTTTGGCTTCGAAAATCTCTTACATAAAGCGAGCACTCTCTTCATTCTAGTTATATTGGAAAATCTTTCCCAAATTGGACTTTCTTCTTCGTGTGTCTTGTCTTGTCTTGTATAAAATGAACTCTTTTCTTCTAAATCTGTAGCAGGTACTGTATTTGTAACATATTCTATGTCGTTTGACTTTAGCCATTCAGGCCCGTTCCACCAAATTCTGTAATCAGGTAAGTCAGCTGCTCTGATACCACGACTAGCGATGTCTGCTGGATTTTCATTTGTTGTAATATGTCTCCATCTTTCATTGTCTATAATTCTTAGAATCTCTGCGACTCTATTAGCGACAAATGTTTTCCAGCGATTTGGATGAGCTTGGAGCCACGCTAGTACAACCATGGAATCGGTGTATGCAAATATGTTGCCTTGTGACACTTCTAATAATTGTGACACATCAGCTATCTGTTCAGACAACATCACAGCAGCACATAGTTCCAATCTTGGAATTGATAGTTGTTTTATAGGAGCCACCTTCGTTCGGGATGCTATCATCGTGACATGTACGACGTCATGTTCATCAACCACTCTGAGGTAAGTTACTGCAGCATATGCTGAGCTGGATGCATCAGCGAACCCGTGGATCTGGACTTCTTTACAGCGAGGAGTTGTTTGCAGCCAACGTGGGATTTCGATCATTCGCAGGTCAGTAAGATCTTCTCTGTATTTTAGCCATTCTTCACACAAGTCAACGGGCAGTTCATCATCCCAACTGAGATTGCTAAGCCACAATCTTTGTATCATTATCTTGGCTGTGATGACGACTGGTGAAACCCAACCGAATGGATCAAATAGACGAGCAACATCTGAGAGAATGGATCTCTTCGTTATTGGATGGGGTGCATCAGGTAAGTTGACTGTGACATTGAAGTTGTCATTCTTTCTATCCCATGTCAGACCAAGAATTCTTATAACTTTGTCAAGCTTTATTTCTATTGTGTCTTTCGTATCATCTCCTTCTTTTAGAAATTTTAGTAATTCTTCTTCATTACTTGACCACTTCTGCATTATGAATCCTCCCTTTCTCAATATCTCCTTGATATTTTGGCATAACTGTTTTGCTTCTTCGACATCATCATGTCCTGTCATTAGATCATCCATGTAGAAGCAATTCTTTATAGCATTCGTCGCAGCTGTGTATTCTGGATGTTCGTGACCTTCATCATCAGCTAGTTGGTTCAATGTACGTACTGCAAGGTATGGGGCTGCAGCCGTACCAAATGTGACTCTCGTGAGTTTGTAGCTTTCTATATCTTCATCTGGGTTGTCTCTCCACACAATGCATTGCAAATTTGTGAAATCATCTGCAGTCTTCACCATTCTGTACATTTTCACTATATCACCCACTACGCAAACCTTGTGTTTTCTCCAACTTATAATGAGGCTGCGCAGGTCAGGTTGTAATACTGGTCCAACCATCATGGTTTCATTCAACGATTGTCCATTGGATCCCTTAGCCGAGGCATCAAATACCACTCGGACCTTGGTTGTATCTTTATCATCTCTGATTACTGCGTGGTGTGGTAAGTATATTAGTTTGTTGTCTTCTTCATTTTCAATCTTTTTCATATGATTCATATCAATATACTCATCTATCACTTTCTTGTATTGTTCTTTCAGGTTCTTGTTTCTCTCAAGTTTTCTTTCTAATTGTATAAATCTTTTGATTGCTTGTTGTTTTGTGTCTCCTACCGTTTGTATCGTTTCTTCTATTGTTTGTTTTAATGGTAGGTGCACAATATATCTACCGTCTTCATCTCTCTTTGTTGTATTTTTGTATATTGTTTCACACTCTTCTTCTTCTTTTGTCAGGATCTTCTTTTTGTTGTATAAGTCTGTTTCTATTTCCCAAAACTGTCTCAATAAATCATTGTTTTCTCTTACTAATAAACTTGTTATTTTGGGATGTGTTCCTTGTGTATTGTTTGTTCTTCCTGACAATATCCACCCAAGACACGTCTTTTGTGCTATAAGTCCATCTTGTAATCTGACTAATCCTTCTTCTATGATGCTTGAAAATATGTCAGCACCGAGTAGTATGTCAATTTTACCCGGTACATGGCATGTAGGATCAGCCAACTTCAGTGATTTTAGTTCAGGCCAGTTTATGTTAACTTTCTTTGCTGGAAGCGTAGATGATATCGTTTTCAGAA
The DNA here is from genome assembly GCF_932276165.1 of Plutella xylostella. Classification (NCBI taxonomy): domain Eukaryota; kingdom Metazoa; phylum Arthropoda; class Insecta; order Lepidoptera; family Plutellidae; genus Plutella; species Plutella xylostella. Next base: position 3,918,248 of record NC_064000.1, on the reverse strand, counting down.
CGTAGGCATCGACAGGGATAGGCAGTTTGGATTCAGATAACACTGACAGACTGACTTTGTGCTTGAGTTCATGTTTTCTTTCTCCCACACCAGATACTGTGCCATTGATTTTTGTTTTCTTAAGTCCCAACAACTCTGAGGCTCGTGCTGTCACAAAGGAAGCCTCTGAACCTTGATCGATGAGCGCACGGAAGACGTGTGACTCTCCAGAACTTGATACCACGTCTATCAGTGCTGTAGCTAACAAAACTGTTCTGTTAGTTGTTTCTTGTCTTGAGTAGTGTGACGTAATGTTGTTATCTGTATCTTCTTGACTTTCAGTTGTCTCTGTTCTACTTGGTGTGTTGTTATTTTCTATATTTGTTCTATTTTCTTTATGTAGCAGTGAGTGATGTTTTCTTCTACAAATTCTACAAGACGTTCTTTGTTTGCACCGGAACACAGTGTGGTTTGGAATGAGGCAGTTGAAGCACAAGTTACTTTTCTGTACGAATTGATGTCTATCTTCAACTGTCAGTTTAGAGAACTCTTTACAATTGTACAGGTAGTGGGTTCCGTTGCAGAAGGTACATGAAACTTGCGTGTTTGGTTTTATATTGTCGCAGCGAGCGTTACTCTCTTCCTTGTGATTTGTCATAACGTGGAATGATTTGTGTGGGGTCACTCTATCTTTTGTTGTTGTTTGTGACGTAGGAGCGATCATTTCTAATGTTCGGAATTTTGATTGAAGAAACTTTTGTAATTGATTCCATTTGGGGAGCTCATCAGTGTTTTCGCTATAAGCATGCTCCTCCCACTCTTTGTGTGTTTGCATGTCTAACTTCTGAACCACTAGAAACACTATCATCGGGTCCCAGGAGTCTGTTTTTACACTAAGGTTCTCAAGGCTATTTAAACACTCAGTGGTCGTATCCATCAGTGATTTGATATGGGGCGCAGACTGATTAACGATCTTCTTTTGATTAAATAATCGTTTAAGAAGTGATGTTGTTACTAATCTTTTGTTTCCGTAACGACCCTTCAGCATATCCCACGCTTGTTGATAGTTACTCTCGGTTATGTTGATGTGACGTAATAATGATTCCGCTTCCCCCGATACACTAGTCTTCAAATAATGCAGCTTCTGTACGTTAGATAAAGAAGTGCTGTTGTGTACGAGAGATGTAAACAAATCTTCAAAAGTCGGAAATTCATCATATTTGCCCGAGAAACACGGTATTTGTATTCTAGGTAACTTCACACAGGATAATGCTAAGTCTGAAGTATCCATGGAGGGCTGCTCAGGTTGTCTCTTCGCCTGTTCTAATTTGTTCAACAAGTCTAACAGGTCCGCCTTGATGCACAGGTAAAGATCTTCATATGTGAAATATTCTTCATTAAGGAAGTACGGTAATATGCCGCGTTGTTCCCGTGGTGTGATCTTCGTTAGACTTTGATTAGCCTCATTGAATGTCTTCCAATAATCTTCAATACATTGTAAACGCGCCTTAATGTATCCCTGAGTAAGTCTCGCCTTAGGACATTTCTTAAGGTTAGTCTGAGTTTTAGTTAACATAGCCGCAACATCCTCCAATGTAGTTAAATAACTCGCTTGTTCCGGAGTTGGAGGCATTTTTATTTATTTAATGCAAACACAACACTTTTAGAATAATATTCAACACGTTATAAACACGTAATGTAAATTGTTTTTATTAAAATAGCACAGTTTTATTCACTTGCAAAGTCTCTTATCGCATTGGAATGCGGTCCTTTTGTTCTCGCTCGCCGGCCGTCTATTCAATTCGTCGTAAACAAAATATTAATCCGGTTCGATGTAGGCCATATGTTTAGGCACGTAAAGTTCAGTTTTGTTTAACGAGGATTGATGAAATAGAAATACGTCTTATAGGTGTCACTCTTTATTTGCTACTGAATTTGCTTATTACTTGGTACAGTTAAAAGGTGTTCGACACCATCTACATCCAATCAGGTGGCAGTATTTGTAGTAGTACCGAGCGTGCCACTAGATGGCGCTGTTCCGGTTTATTTGCGCCCGAACATCCTCCCCGCCTTGGAACTGTTGTTCCAATGTGTTACAGCTGACTCGCGTCTTCCTCGACGAGTGGGCATATGCTCGTGTATGCTCGCCGCAGCACTCCCGTCGCAGTCTGGATGTCGGCCACCCTGGAGACGCCGTCCTTGCCGCGGATGGACTTGATGATGCGGCCCATATGCCACTTCAGTGGGGGGAGATTCTTATCTCTGATGATGACCATCGTGTTAGGTCTCAGCTCCTCAGTATGCTCTCGCCACTTAGCGCGGGTCTGCAGCTCGGATATGTACTCGTTAGCCCATCGTGACCAGAAGTGCTGTCTGATCTGCTCCGTCCTCTGGTAGCGTGAGAGCCGTGTTGCCGGGATGTCGGTGTAGTCGTCGAACAGCGGCGAGGTCAGGCTCCGGCCGACCAAGAAGTGTGCAGGACTAAGTGGGAGAAAGTCAGTGGGATCTGTGGACATAGGTGTTAATGGTCGGGAGTTGAGGATAGCTTCTATTTGCGCTAATAACGTGCTAAACTCTTCGAATGTTAAGTTTACATTGCCAACTACTCGGCGTAGATGGTATTTACAACTTCGTACTCCACGTTCCCAAAGACCACCCATGTGCGGAGCGTGAGGGGGAATGAAAGAGAATTTTATTTGCTGACTGGTTGCGTAATCAATAATGTCCTTGCTACAGGAATCTAAAAATTTAGAAAATTCGTTTTTTAAACCTACGAAATTAGTCGCATTGTCTGAATATATTTCTGTTGGCTTAGAACGACGTGAAATAAAACGCTTTAATGCTAGTAGGTACGCGTCTGTGGTGAGGTCACTTACTAGTTCTAAATGAACTGCGCGCGTGACAAAGCAGATAAATAAACAAATATAGCCCTTAGTTAATTTCGCGCCTCGGCCTTTTCGATTCAATACGGACACTGGCCCGGCGTAATCCACTCCGCATCGCATGAAAGGGTAAGTTGCAGTTATCCTTTCTTTAGGTAGATTACCCATTAGTGGAGTGAGCGTGCGCCCCCGGACCCGCCTGCAGGTGACGCACGCGTGCACCACGGCGCGGGCGAGCGCGCGCGCGGCCACGGGCCACCACGCCCCGCGCACGTGGAACAGCAACGCCTGCGGCCCACAGTGCATCAGCTGGCGGTGCTCGTGTCGAAACAATAACAATGCTAGGTGATGTTTACTAGAAATTAGTATAGGGTGTTTTTTGTTGTAATCGAATTCGGTTGAGTTATATAATCTACCACTGATGCGCATTATTTTGTTATCGTCAAGAAACAAATTTAATTTTGATAGATTATTTTTCTTACTAAGGCGGTTATTTTTTGTTAATGACTCATATTCTTTCGCGTATGATTCTTGTTGAGACCACCTAATTAGCATAATTTCCGACTCACGTAATTCGTCTACGGTTAGATTTCCTGTACGTTTATTTAGCTTACTACGCGCATTGTGAATGAAACGTAACATGTACGCGGCAGCGCGCTTCATACGCATGTATTGTGAAAACCTATGAAATGGAAAAACGCTGGATTCTATAGGTGATACGTTGTTAGTGCATGAAGTGACAACGGACTTAACTTCAGGCAATTCTACGTTTTGTTTAGACCATGTTCCTACAGGCACGTCGCCGCATGCAAAGTTAGGGTCGTGTAGAAACTGCGGCCCCTCCCACCATAGCCCGGAGGAGGCGAGGACCTCGAGGGCGACGCCGCGTGACACCAGGTCAGCGGGGTTGTCGGTGCCGCTAACGTGCCGCCACGGGGTGTCCTTTGTCAACTCGTGTATTTCTACTACTCGGTTTTGTACGAACGTTTTAAGTAAACTAGGTGCCATACGTAACCATCCTAGTACAATGGTGGAATCCGTCCAACACATTGTGTGGCTAAACTGACAACGAAGAGATTCGCGTATCTTATTATACAGCCTAGCCCCTAACAATGCACCACACAGCTCGAGTCGCGGGATACTTGTAGGTTTTAGCGGTGCTACTCGGCCCTTAGAACATAACAGTCGAACCTGTACCGTGTTATCATCGTTTATTGTGCGAATATAGGCGCTACTGCCGAAAGCCGCCTGTGACGCATCTGTGAATATGTGTAGCTCGTAGTTGACAGGCCGGCTTCCCATCGAGCAGCGCGGGATTCGAATGCGTCCGAGTGACGATAATGAAGTAACAAACCGGCTCCAAAGTCGCGCGATATCACTCGGCACCGCGTCGTTCCAATCTAACTTCAATAACCATAATTTTTGAAGAAGAATTTTTGCGCTAATTATGACGGGGCTGAGAAAACCTAATGCGTCGAATATTTGAGAGGTTTTTGATAAGATGGTCCGCTTTGTTATCACCTCGTCATCACCTTTGACCTGAGTGCTGAAATGAAGTTCGTCTGCTGAATTAAACCAACCTAAACCTAACGTTTTAGATTGCGCGTTTTCGCCTAAAGATAATTGTTTAGAGGTTTCAGATAAACTTGCATCTTCATTATCAAAGTTGAAGATCCACTTCCGGAGTGGAAAACAGCCTGATTGCAACGTCGCGGCCGTATTCTTACACAGCCGTATCAGCTTTTCTTTGTCGTCTAATCCTACAATCATGTCGTCAACGTAAAAATGCTCATTAATAACCCGTTGTACGTCGGGGTCGTTGCACTCGGTGGCTAATTGTTTCAGGCACCTGACGCTCATGAAGGCCGACGAGGCCATCCCATAGGTAATTGTGTTCAAACGGTAAACACCTAGCGGAAGTGACGGGTCATCGCGCCACAATATTAACTGCAGATCTCGTTGATCTTCGGCTACTAGACACTGACGATACATTTTTTCGATGTCAGCACACGCAACGTATTTGTGCTGTCTGAAGCGCAACAAAATCGAAAATAGATCACCCTGTATAGGCGAGCCGACCATCTGCAAATCATTTATTGATACACCAGTTGAAGATGGTTGATTAGCCTCGAAAACTACCCTTAATCGCGTACTAGTGCTATGCTCGCGAAACACACCGTGGTGTGTTAGGAAGTAATTCGGATATCCGTAGTCATTTACGCGAGTCATATGACCTAACCTTTCATACTCGTGTAAAAAATCGCTATATAACGCTTTATGTTGAGGCGAGCGCTGCAATCGCTTTTCTAGCGCTAAAAATCTACGTTCAGCCTGAAAATACGTGTCTCCCAAGGTCGTAGCCGGTTTTTTCATAGGAATGCGTACGCAGAACCTTCCGTCACTATTGCGCGTCGTAGTGTTGACGAAATGTTCCTCGCACGCGCGCTCCTCGTCCGTGCGCGTGTCGCTCGCCCCGGGCAGCTCCTCAAGCTCCCAGAACTGTCTTAGTTGCCTATCGATTGATTGAGTAAAATTACATTGTATTCCGCCACTACTGTGCGAATTGTAGATGGGGCCTGAAATTATCCAACCTAATTTTGTACTCTGTAAATAAGGACCGGTTTTTAGTCTAAATTTACCGTCGTTAAGGAGATCCCAAAACTTATCTGCGCCTATTAAAATGTCTATCGTTTTAAAGTCTAAGAATTCAGGATCTGCTAATACGATGCCGTCTGGAATGTCGTTATGTACGCTTTGTTTACATAAGACACGCGGCATGGTGGATGTTATCTGCGGTAGCACATAACAATTGATGCGCGTGGTGTAGGTATTGATGCGCGATTTTAACTCAATGTCACACGTTTCTGAACATTGAGTCACCGAATTACCTACCCCTCGAATTTCGTGAGTGGACTGTATAGTTATAGCGTTTAATGAATCGCATAATTGTTTAGTAACAAAACATCGCTGGCTGCCACTATCAAGTAATGCGCAAGCCGTATGTGATTCGCCATTTTTGTCAATAATTTCAACTAACGCAGTAGATAAGAGAACCTGTTGTGAAGACATGGTGTTCGTGTGCGCGTGAAAATCTTGCATGTGTGCTTTGTTTACGATTATAGATGGACTAGCGGGACCGGCCGGTGACGTCACATTATTTTCAGGCACCGACAGGGCGGCGGCGGCGGCGCGTTGAACCGGTTCCTGAACAACGACGGAGTTCAAGTTCACGGAGCAATCAGCTGATTCGTCGCTGTGAATTAATGAGTTATGTTTTTTCGAACATATTTTACACGGCCCGAACCTACATGAATCTATATTATGACCGAACCGTAGGCAATTAGTGCATAACTTATTTTCACGTACTACACTAAGCTTCGTATCTAGGCTTGCGTCTATGAATTTAACACACGAGTACAGAGGATGTTTAGCCTGACACATAGGGCAATTTTTTTTGTAAGATTGAGAATATTGCGATGTATTCCTATTGAACGGGGGTTTGTTTGATGAAACATTACACTGGGCCGGCATTGCAAAACACTTGTTCGTAAAACTAGTTGGTTTTTTATGAATGTGTTGAACCTGCGCGTTAGTGGATGTGTTGCTATGGGACACCTGTAATGTTTCTAGCATGTCCGCCCTACTCTTGAGGAACTCGAGCAACTGATTAACGGTTAACTTTGTAGATGCGTCTTGTGAAATCAAAGAACCTTTGTGCTCCTCCCATTGTCTTTCAGTGGTTTTATCTAATTTAGAAACGACGATATAAATTATTAAAGTACACCACGAGTCTGTAGGCTCGCCGAGACTTTTTAAAGCGCGTATATTCTTTAATATCGTGTCTATTAGTTTTCTAATGAGGGACGGTGACTCCTTAGCTAACTGTTGAATGTTAAACAATGCTTTTACGTGATTTTGTATTAGTAGCCTACTATTGTTGTATCTGTTAAGAAGTAGTTCCCACGCTACTGTATAGTTTTCCGAGGATAGTTCAACCGCGTCTATGACTAACCCTGCGTCCCCCTTTAGGGATGATTTGAGGTAATGAAATTTCTCAATATTATTTAACTCATTGGATTTATGAACTAAGGACAGGAATGTGTCTCTAAATTGAAGCCAGTTTTCGTATGAACCGTCAAAGGTTGGCAGCGTGATGGTGGGCAGTTTAACTGAATTTAATTTACCCTTTTTAGCCTTATAAGAACTATCGGCGACCTCACCACATGTTAGCATTAACTCTGCTTGTGCAATGGAACTGTAATAACTATTTTCGAACTGTTCACGTTGAGATAACTGAGCTTCTAAATCGTGGTCAGGGACCGCTTCTTCTAAATTTGTTTGGACACTATTAAATTCGGAGAATAAACCAGCAGCACCTTGCACGCGTAATTTAATATCAACGTGGTTTTGGGGGGATAACTTTTCACTATCTATTGAATTAATGTAGTTAATGAATTTAGTAAGCCTGCCCTTTATAATGCCACGTTTTTTAACGAGATTGCGAATCAGTTCTTCCGTCTGTTTGTCTGTTGTGGATGATCTACAGGGAGATTGAGATCGTGACGCCGTGGCATCTTTTTCTGGGTTGAGAGTCATTTTGGTGGTCAGTGAAAAGTGGAGTACTCACGTGTAGTGTCGTGACGCGAAGACTGCGAGCAAGCTGTGGCCTCGGCAGTACGGTACACCCGTATGTTACTCTCTGCGGCTATTCACTGAAACACGTTATTAGCACAAATGAGGACGAGGTTGGAAAAGGGACAAGATGTCGTGTTTGCTGGGAACGACGATACTTCCTTTGGCTTGACTGCTAGTCCTTGATTGGAATTACGTCTGCGTTACGTCTCCTTCAGGCACCTGGTGTGACCCGCTTGGCTTGACCTTGACCTCGCTGATGCGTAGTTGTGCGAGATGGTTGCGTGGCAGGTACAGCTGACCTCCGTTCTTGGTGCGTATTCCGGGGGTTCCAAGGTAATCTTCAGGAATCAGCGTAATCCTTGTAAATATATGGCTCGGAAGGTCCAGAGCATGTAGCGGCCTAATTTGCGTACTGAATTTGTCCTATAATTTTGGTGTTTAAAATAAGGAACAACCGCTTTGGAATACTGATATAACGTATATTGATTAAATAAGTTAGTTACAATTTACAATATTCGAGGAATTAGGGTAGGGAACAATTCAACCAATCACAGTGATAATGCTTCACGCCATCTACATCCAATCAGGTGGCAGTATTTGTAGTAGTACCGAGCGTGCCACTAGATGGCGCTGTTCCGGTTTATTTGCGCCCGAACAGCTTCCTCTTACTACCCTTTGAGCGTTTGGGATTACGTTGTATGGTAGGCTCTGTGTGTAATCTCCGGCTGTGGGTGGCTCTCAGTGAGGGGTAGCTGGGTGGACAAGGTGTCCATATCCATATTGTCATTATTCTGTAAGGAGCAAACAGTTCAATAAACTTTTAAATAGATTTTTCACAATGAGATTAATGCAATTAGATTTTAAAGAAAATATGTAAACATACTTCTACAGCTTCAAGAGACACCTCATACATTACTTCTATATTATTATTATTATTTATTTATTTATAAACATTGCAGTGATACATAGGGTACAGAAGAATTCCCACAAAACCAATATTTTTGGTTTGACTGTGGGTAAACGGTGACATTTTAATTAAGCTGTTATTTAAAAATTAACAAAATAAACAATATATTGACTGTGTCAAGTGAGCAGTGCAAGGAAGGCACCACTCTCAATCATAATAAGTTTTAAGTATCGTAATAAGTTTTAAGTAAATGTTTTTTTAATAATGTTTTAAATAAAGATAATTTTTTCTCATTTTTAATACTTACCGGTAATTCATTATATAATTTGGGTATTTGTTTACAGAGCATTCTTCCACCAAAATAATTATTTGTATATGGTATTTGGTACCTTCCTTGCACAGCCCCTCTTGTGCCGCAAGTATGCTGGATAGGTATTTTATGTTCTTCACTACCATGGCTGTTTACAAGGAGGAGATATTTATGCTTAAGGCTTGCTGGTAAAATGTTACATGTTTCAAAAAGGATTCTATAATCGTAATAAGCGGAGATGGTGCCCTTGCTGGTGTCTCTGCAGGTATATTAGCCTGAAAAAGAATACTACATATTAATGTACATATGTTCATTTCCCAACTATTTTACTGGTCTCTGTCGTGTGCAACTTAATATCTGCGAGTCAAAACATGTATGAAAACTATTTCTTCAAAAAAGTATTTCTTACTCTGACTGAGTCGCTGTCAAACTCATTTGAGTCGACAACGAACTCATTTGGCAGCCAGCTCAATATCTCATCGTCATCATGGTTGACTGGTGACTGGCTGCCACCCCCAGTTTTACTCAGTTTGTACTACACCCTAAGGGTAAAATAACATTGTACTTTAAATGCATAAACCAATGTTAACATCTTATGCGACATGTTGTTTATGGTATTAAATAAATGAAAAAAAATGAAAAGTTTTCATCTCGTTTTCATTATGGATTTTCTTTCTTTGGCCAGTGCTTTCGTAATGTCCATTTTAATAATGGGTCTTCAAAATTTTGCTTATTTTTCTTTCGACAATACTCTATAGTATGGCCATTAATCTTGCAGTGTGAACAAAACCTCTCCGATGTAAGAGGTTGTTTTGTCGATCCAGAGTTTTGTTCTGTACCTGAGACCTACTGCTTGTAGAAAAGCTCGTGGAATTCCTTAGTTCCGATTGATGAGCGTTATAATAAAAATATTTAATGCCCTATCTTCTTTGCAATAACGGAATGCTTCAACGGTACTAGCAGGCCTAAATGCTCGAACTCGATGGTAGAAATTCGGCTCTAGCCCTACTAATAAGTTATTTAAAATTAAATTATCATATTCCGGTCTAAGCTGGCCCGTCTGATATTTATCGAAGAATCAGAGGCAAGGAGTTCATCCCTTAAGCTACTTATTTTATCGATATACTTCTGCAATTGAACCACCCTTTTGTTTGGTTTGCTGGATCTCAAGTAATATTTCACTTATTGATCTTGGATCGCTAAATGCTTTCCTTATTTCATCAACAAAATCATTAACTGATGTTTCGCCATTGACTTATATATTACTAGCGTAAGGACAGGCCCAACAGTTCTAGAAAATGACACCCTCGCGTTGGCCCTAAAACCTCATAAATCTGTCATAATTTGTATGAAATTAGGGCCAGCGCGCGGGTGCCATTTTCTTTTGACAAAACGTTATGACGGGCGTATCCTTCCTTTTGAAATCATTGTGTTTCGCATATATCGATTCGCGTATTCGCAAATGATGCTGCTTTTCCGTCTAGTTGGGAGATGATGTGAGGAGGAAATATCTGTTTTTGAATTGGACTTGATAACCTATGTACCAGTGTTATTTTAAAATGAATTTACAGCTGAACATAAAAGAGTAGACAATCATTGAGGGAGTTGCAAGTGAAGTAAGTGGCCACACAATTATACTATTGAAAACGGACAAAAGTATCACGATACACAGGAAATGTTTTAAATATTTACTAATCATTGTTTAGCTTATTTCAAATACTTTTAAATAAATACATACAAATACCATAAAATTTTTGCTGTTTTTTTGTCAAAAAAACTAGATTAGGTGCTTGCAACTTATTTTATGTAACTTTTTAGCAGTTTTGCATATTTTTTATCGAGATGACTTTTGCGGATAAAAGCATTTTATTTCATGTCCGTAAGGCGTTTGAATCTCGAGATATGATTTTTTATAAAAACTAAGGATCTAAATTTTTAAAATGGCCGCCATTTCTAGAATATTTAGATTTGACCCCACATATTGGGGTGTTTTCTCGATGAAATCACTCGTAGAATACACCCTTAAAGTTTGTCGGGTTCGAAAAACAACACATTTTTTATTTATTTATTTATTAAGCTTACATATTAGTTGTAGTTTTACAATGAGTCCCACAAAACTGTTTGTATACAATTTGCCTGTGGGATCGGAGTCTCTTATACTAAACAAAATACTTTTTTATGCTTTAGGTATTGTTATACATAATTGGTAATATCACAACAAATAATAAAATTATAATCTGAGGTGAACTTGTATCAAGGTAAGTTAAGCAAAAAATATTTTTTTAATTTAGTTTTAAATTTATAGCTTGACAACTTCGTGCGCGACCCTCCTTGCGGGGCACAGGGGTATAATCGTGACAGTTCTGACATTGCGAAAAAGAGACGCTTAGCTACATTAAGCGTAAGAAAGAAACGTTAAGCTGTAAATGTTTTTTGTCCTTTTTGCTGTGGCGCCTGTTTACGTCAGTTCTCTTTGCCAAACAATGAAACAAATGAAAAATCTTTGCCAAACAAAGGCTGACAGTTACAACAAAATTTTCTAAATGCTATTTATTTTTGATTTGCTAGTGATTTGTGGGTGTTTATTAAGTTTATTAGACTATTATCATCACTTAACGAGTGTGTGACATGGGTGGGTGGATTTTGTTCGGTTGTATAGAGCATATTGAACGAAAACACGATGGAATGATGGATGAGATATATTTTCACATGTAAGTAGATACTATCAAGTTTAACAAGCTTACATTCATCATAGTACTATCTATTGGCTCGATTTTAATATAAAACGATACTAATTTTAATACTGTAAGGTCTTTTAGTATCAGTTTTAAGTAAAAATTACGAGGGACCATATCATAACAAATCACATGGTGTTGCAAGTTATTGAAAATTTATTTTACCCACAAATATTATAGTATGCAAAGAAAATACTAGAAATTGTAACGGACTCGGGTTGGGTTTACAAATGGGGCGCAAAAATTCGGTTTTTGTGAAGATTGTATTTTGTAGAAGTCATTCTCCTCTTTCAAATGAGGTGCCTCTCATTGTGAGGAAACGTTCGTTTCGTTTTTTTCTTCTATGTGTGATTTCTTCTGTATAATATAAAGTTTATTGTATTGATACGAAATGCGTGTTTCCTTTAAAAAAAACCCCATCACATATTTGGCCCACGATTATAATGCTCATGCTCATCCATTTATCTCTGCTTCATAGGTTTCCGACAGAAAAAAAAATATCAAGAAAATGGATAGACATTACCGGTCGCACAAATTGGGAACCAAAGAAACATACAAAAATTGTGTTCGGCACATTTTGAAGAGGATTGTTTCGATTGGACGAAGACAATGAATCATACAATCCACTCAGTTTGTGTATATTAAATAATTATATTGAAATCAAATAAGTATGAGTAAAGTTTTTTTTCTTATATCGTCGGTTGACAGGAAAAACTCACTAAGGCTGATTTTTCAATATTCAGATAAATTTTATCTGGGTAATACAAACATTGAGAAACATTGAGACGCAACAGCATCAAAATTATTTCCCAGCAAAACTTTTATCTGGCTATTGAAAAATTTGCCTTTAGTGTCTTTTTCCTATCAACCGACGATATACTCAAGTTTTGTTTTTGTTATTATGATAAGTTAAATTTCCCCATATTATGTTTAATTTTTTTGTCGGCAACATCTATGGTTTGAGTGAGAAAGAGAATAGTGCACACGGCGATTGCCAGTCTAGAGGTAGTAGGTCTATGTTGCGGGGTGAAAGAAGTGGCGGGGGCGAGGTAGCACGACATTTTAGAACACGAGTACACACGGAGAAAAGTGTGCCCGGATAAATCTCGCGATAACGTGTCACTATTTGTGTCGTAATGTAAGAGTAAATTATGTTGATCAATAAAAAGGTTCTTAAAACTAGTTTCATTATTTAGGGTGGATTCGACCAAGCGCAGGTAACTTTTTACTCACGAGTAAACTACCAGTTACTCGGGAGTAATCAGATTTTGCATTCTACCAAACCTCGGCCATACCAAGATTCGGCACACGGTTCTACAGAAAACCCCCGAAGATCATATAGTTGTCGGGGAGTGGGCACGAGCTAGCAGTGGTTGGTCCATGATTTGATCAGCCAGGTCGTTGGTATCGCCATTCATCATCACATCTCAGAAATAAAGGCACAGATAGGTAGTACACACTCGATTTATTCGGAATTACCGATCAATCTTACAAAATACACGAGGATGCACTTGGTACAGTTGGATTAACTTTGATAGCGAATAATCCATAAGCGTGGTGATCCCTTCGGAAGGTGCACAGCCGACCCGTTCAATAATTTAAATCAGAATGACAGTCCCCCCCTGCTCAACCGACTATAGATTGGCAAGTTGCTTGGCGACCCTCCTTGCGGGGTGAAAGACGCGGAGGGGACGAGGTACCCAGGACGACAGCGGGTAGCGGGAGGGTAGCGGTGGAGGGGAACGCGTGCACTGCATGTCATTGTTACGGCAGTCTCGGCCGCGCAGCCGAGGCGGCCACATGTCTTATATAGTCTGTCATAATTTGAGTGCGACCCACATGAGATCATTGATCCTGAGACCATTAGTCTTAGGATGAGTGTTGAGGCCTTTTTAATATTATCATTATATTATTATTAGGTATCTATAATTCGTCAACAAAATAACGTTAAAAACAACAAATCGTATAATGTCTCAATATAGGGGCTTCTTGTAGAACAGCGTACCGGATCAGTCATGCTACGCGGCTAAAGGTTGGTACTGCGCAGTCAGATACGAAAAAGTAAACAACAAAGACGAAGAGTCCATATGACAGTGCGTCAGTTGTCAGTTCTTGTAACTAGGAAAGCAATTAAAATTTATGTGATTTAATAAAAGTAATTAATGAGCAAAACACAGAAAAATTACAAAATTGATGAAATTTTGAAAGAAAATGGTCATATCGTGCTTCGCCTACCCCCATACCACCCGGAATTAAATCCTATTGAACTTGTGTGGCGGTACGTGAAAGGCGAGCTCGCAAGAACGTCGATTGACTCTAACTTAGATAAAGAGATAAAAGACTTAGAGTTGCTTTTCTCTAATTATTCGCCTAAAAAGTGGAGAAATTGTGACGAACATGTCATAAAAATTAAGACGAATATTATAAATCTGATAGAGTATTTGACGATGTATTGGACAGGTATGTTATTGTTTATTTATAATTTATTGTAAATTAAACATAAATTGGTTTTTGTCTTAGATTTATAATTGAAGTTAATGAAAACGATGATGAAGATGAGGATGACGACGACGATGAACAAGTTCAAACAGAGAGTGAACATGAAAGTGACATGGAAATTGATATAAAAAATAAAACACTATTACATAAATAAATTCAAATTGGTAGATATTCTGAAGGTACACATCCAAATTTTAATGCTGTCAAACTATAAATTTTAAGCTAAATATGACATTTACGGGAACAGTCATAGAATAAAATTTTACTTACGTCAGAAATAGTTACAAGCTATCGCGAGATTAATCCGGGCACACTTTTCTACGTGTGTAGCATGTCGTGCTACCTCGCCCCCGCCACTTCTTTCACCCCGCAAGGAGGGTCGCCAAGTAACTTGCCGCATTATACCCACCTTACCATTTTATTTTTTAATATGCACCGTCCACAGATTCCACCCAAACTGCCAACATTTCAAGTGACAATTTGACGTTTCGATTAATCGAATGAATTTAGTAAACCTAATTATAAAGCAAGGTAAACTCAAAATATTATTGAATTCCGACATAGTTTTATAATGCGATTTAATCTATTTGCGAAAATATACGATTTGTGGTTTTTGACGTTATTTTATTGACGAATCATAGATAATAATATTATGATTATTAAAATTCAAAAGGTAAATATTCCAAGGATTGTGGCGGTTCTGGCCTCAACACTCATCCTAAGACTAATGGTCTCAGGATCAGTGGTCTCATGTGCGTCGAACTCAGATTATGACAGATTTTACAACACATGTGGCCGCCTCGACTGCTCGGCCGAGACTGCCGTAATGGCTCCTCTACACGATGGGCCATCATGATGGTCCATCATAGTGGGCCACCATATAGAGGGCGTAGTGGCGTAGGCTGGCTTGTGGTGCGTACGATGGCGGCGGAATGGCCGCGGTGTCGGTTTTTCGCCCACACATCAAAGGGAGTGGGCCAGCGATGGCGGTACGCATCTACACGTCGGCCATTACTCAGTTTGCGCTCGAATGCGGTGGTGAGCAGACGTGCAGTGCAATTCGTGAAACTCGTGCGTGTCAAAATGGCGACAGCTTGGCCGCATAGCGAAATATTAAAATTTTTGGAATATTACCGAGCCGAAACCATTATATGGAATCCTAAACATAAAAATCACAAGGATAAAAACAAGGTAAGTAAAACTACGATAAAAGACACATTTAACAATAGTTTTTAATTGTCGTTCTCGCCCTCAAACGGCAATGTTTGTTTATTTTGTTGGCGCCATTTTGATATGGGAAGCGTAAATAAAGTTAATTGTTGTATAAATTGTTTTCAGGTGTCGGATGCATGGAATCGCATAAGTAATAACATGGGCATTCCGGTAGAGGATTTAAAAAAGAAAAAGGAAACGTTGATGACAGCTTTCAGAACAAATTTAAAAAAGAAAAAGGAGTCTATAAGGTCTGGGGCTGGACTCGACGATATTTATACGCCGTCGTGGCCTTTTTTCGAGATAATGGAAAGTTTTTTAAGAGATGTTTATGAATGCAAGAGTATCACAATACCACAGACGGCGGAGTAAGTAAATGAAACTTATTATTTAATTTCATATTTAGTTTATTATTCTATATTATTATAAAAATAGTGCATAAAAGCTTGTCTTATTTGAATTGCATCATTAGTTGATCTACGGGGTTGATTTTGTAAGGGAAGAAAACTTGTATTACTACAATTCCTCCAATTACCAGCGCGTATCAATTCTCCACTGTCATTATAGGTATCAAATGTACCTGGAGGTGCGTATAAGGGGCGAGATGTTCGGCTTTTCCGTAAAAAGTTATGTAATAGAACACAAGTCATCGTAATAATTGAACATTTAACAGGATGAAAAGGCATAGCTGTTTTAAAAACTCTAAATTTGTTAGAAAGAACTCCAAATGTGTTTTCAACAACTACACGTGACTGAGAGAGTTTTTGATTAAAAACCCTTTCTGGAGAATTCAACTGGTGACGGCCAGGAAAAGGTTTCATAAGATTTTTAGTTAAACTAAATGCTCCATCGCATAAAAATACATAGGGTAAATCAATATCACATCCTGGTAGTGAACTAGGAGGCGGCAAATTGATGCTATTTTCCGATTTTTTTTTTGATATACTACTTTGATTAAAAACGCCACCGTCACTTACGAGTATACGCCCTTGAGCGCCTATTTCAGCAAACATGAAACAGTAATCATAATCTACTATAGCTAAGAGGACAATGCTAAAAGTACGTTTATAATTGTAATATTCAGTTCCGCTATGAGGAGGTTGCTGTATTGTCACATGTTTGCCATC
The DNA here is from genome assembly GCF_932276165.1 of Plutella xylostella. Lineage (NCBI taxonomy): Eukaryota > Metazoa > Arthropoda > Insecta > Lepidoptera > Plutellidae > Plutella > Plutella xylostella. The sequence goes on along the minus strand of NC_064000.1, from coordinate 3,901,962 downwards.
CATAGCACCAAGGCAATGAGGGAACTTGAATCGTTCAGCTTTGGAAAGCCATTCTTCAGTTGTTGTGGGGATCTGTAAAAAAAAAAGACCGAGCATAAGATATTAAATTAGTTTTTTATATTACAGATATTTTCTTTATTTTATGGAGGAGCGAAGGTGTTGCCACTCCTCCATTGAAAAGGGAGGATCCTCCGACCAAGCTGGGCGGTTTAGCTTGGTGGGCAACTGCCCGACGGTTACATGTCGGGGTTCTGTATATATACTGAGTAGCTGTAATTCTTAGATACCGCGATGTAGGATTTGGTATTTTTGCTTTCACTCTTCCATGCCATCTGTTGGTCGTCCTTGATATCTCTTTGCTGGATCTATATCTTGTCTTCTATGTTTGCGCGTATTCATTATAGATGTCGCCACATCACTCCCCCCCGAGACCGTAGGTCGATATTCTTCAGTGCTTCTGATACGTCTTGTTCACCAGGCCAGATTGCCGCTAGTCCGCCTTTCAGGACTATCTGCGGTCTTCATTCGCCGTAACCCCACTTTCGTCTTCAACCGGGAGAGTTGACGCTCGATCGTACCGGCTTGAAGAGTAGTGCATGGTTAGGCGCGTGGCGATGTCCCCAATCCAGCTCCAACCGGGAGAGTTGACGCTCGATCGTACCGGCTTGAAGTGGACTGCAAGGATCGCTCTGCTACGACTGTTCCGGTGCGTTGCCCCAATGCTTCTTCGACCAGGAGAGGTGGACCCTGGACCGACGCTGCTACGGCTGGCCGAAGTGCACTGCAAGGTCGCTGCAGTCTGTCTGCTCGAGGGTGTGACCAGGCTCGCGCATTTCCGCTGCAAGCTGGTGGTCACGGTGCCCATGGAATCTGCAAGCTGGTTGACTCAGGTGGCTGCTGAAGGATGCTGTGGGGGTGATGGTACTGCTGGACTTCATCTTGTAGCTGCTGGAAGGTCTGCTGATCGTCTGTGAGGTCATCGACATGGTGGAAGGTTTTTCTGCTGCTGTTGCTCTGCGTGGTCATCATCAAGTCGTGTTCAGGTTGTAGGGGTCGCCGATATGGAGGAGCGAAGGTGTTGCCACTCCTCCATTGAAAAGGGAGGATCCTCCGACCAAGCTGGGCGGTTTAGCTTGGTGGGCAACTGCCCGACGGTTACATGTCGGGGTTCTGTATATATACTGAGTAGCTGTAATTCTTAGATACCGCGATGTAGGATTTGGTATTTTTGCTTTCACTCTTCCATGCCATCTGTTGGTCGTCCTTGATATCTCTTTGCTGGATCTATATCTTGTCTTCTATGTTTGCGCGTATTCATTATAGATGTCGCCACAATTTTATATTATAAACGTGAAAATGAATATCGTCAATTATATATTAATTAGTAAATAACAAAATATATTTTTTTCAGGCTTCAACCTCGTTAGATGACGAAGATTCAATTACGTCACAAAATGAAAATATCGAAAATGAAGACCCAAATGCTACAGTGAATTCTGAAATAAACATTCCTGTAATACGCCGTCGTTCTAGAAATCCACCTGAATTACAAGAGGCTAGTAACGAAATGAAAAGAGCTTTTTCATCTTTGAACAGCGTACTCAGCAGTAAGAAGCAAAAGATAGATAGCGAAGATGATTGCGATCTATATGGAAAACTACTAGCTAAAAGGTTAAGACAATTTACAGATTTGGAAAAACAAGAGTTGATGTACGAAATAGACGGCTTATTGTTGAAAAAACGTCAATTGTCATCTAGACAAAATTCCAGTCGTTATGTGGTCCAATCTCCATCCCAAATAATAATATCTTCCAATCGTCCTGTGAGTGGCCGCACCTGCACCTCTACGCCTTTGGTCTCTGAAGAACAAAATTATTCCTATCGTCCCTCATCCTCTTTCAGCACTTATTCCACATCGTCTTACCATCCTCCATCCGTTACTTCTCCTCCTTATTTCTCTCCCAGCCCTAATGCTACCCCAGATGAATTTCCTGTCATCAGTATACCAGAGCAGCCTAATCTCCACCTACAATCTCACCCACAATCACAAATTTTGCAACAAGCTTTAAACAATGCTAATATAATATAAGATGGATAATTTATAAGATTTAATAAATCTATTTCATATTCTTAAAAAGGTGTATTATTTGCAACTCTCAAATCACAACTATACATTTTAGCAATAGTTTTTGCGTGATTGAGTAACACACACATACAAACTTTCACGTTTATAGTATTAAAATAGGAAGTTATTACCTTAACAAAATCTTTCAAAGCTTCATTGAGGGCTAGACATACTTCAGGAACAATTCTTGAAATAAGTTGGCTTGAAATTTTGAATAGGTAGTGTAAACTACGAAAGCTATCGCCAGTAGCTAGGTATCTTAGTGTCAATGCGAGACGAATTTTTACAGGTATTGCTTCCCGCCAATCTGTATCCTGTTTTGCAACTACAGGTGATACTTTTTGTATCAAAAACTCAAAATCGCTGTTTGACATCCTCACGAAGTTATCGAATTCACCAGATGGTTCAGCAAGCATTTCAGCAAAGTCAAAGTCAAAGTCAATTTTTTTTATTCATCGTACAAATATAAAATTTTCTGATGAACGTCAATTTTTACAAATTACTCTCCGTTCGGATAAGGGGGGGCTCTTTCTGTCTAAGGAGAAGAACGGAGGCAAGAAACTCCTGAGCCATCTTTTCAAAAAAAAAGACTTAAAACTAGTTGGTATACAATACATATAAGCTTAATAATTATTATTATAATAATATGAGCAGAGCTAACTACTTATCACAGCCATGCATTAACGTCCTCTAAGTAATCATCAATTTTATAATAAGCTTTTTTACTCAGTTTCTCTTTAATGTAACACTTAAACTTATTCTCTGGCATTTGAGCAACTTCTGTTGGAAGCTTATTATAAAATCTAATACAGTACCCTAAAAACGATTTATTAACTTTCGCCAGACGCATCGCTGGAAAAGCCAGCTTATGCTTGTTCCTAGTATTAATGTCATGATTACTGCCAATTGTATCAAAAGTGGAAATATTCTTTCGTACATACATTAAATTGGCAAAAATGAACTGACATGGAACTGTAAGGATGTTAATTTCTTTAAATAGTTCTCTCAATGAATCCCTGGAACCAAGTTTGTATATAGAGCGGATGGCTCTTTTCTGTAATACAAATATAGTTTCAATATCAGCGGCTCTACCCCAAAGCAAAATGCCATACGACAATAAGCTGTGGAAATAACTAAAGTAAACTAATCTGGCGGTTTCAACGTCGGTCAGTTGTCTAATTTTCCGTACAGCAAAAGCTGCGGAGCTCAACCTTCCAGCCAATTTGGCAATGTGAGGTCCCCACTGCAACTTTGAATCTATAGTCATACCAAGAAAGACAGTATCATTAACTAGGTCCAATTTATTCCCATCTAGAATAATGTTAGTATCGCATTGTCTAACATTCGGCAGTGTAAATTTAATACATTTCGTTTTCTTAGAATTCAATAAAAGATTATTTACGGTAAACCAATCGTGTATGTCAGATAGAATAGAATTAATTTCATAAAAATTATTTTCACTTCTTTTAACTCTAAAAAGCAAAGAAGTATCGTCAGCAAATAAAACTATATTAGTCAATTTTTCAACCATAAAAGGCAAGTCATTAATATAAATGAGGAATAAAAATGGTCCTAGAATAGATCCTTGAGGGACGCCTATCTTTACATGAGCCCCCTGTGATTTAGTATTGTTAATATCGACCCTTTGTTGCCTCTTGTCTAAATATGAAGCTATCAAATCTAAAGCCTTTCCTCCTATTCCATAGTATCTCAGTTTCGAAATTAAAGTCTGATGGTCTACACAATCAAACGCCTTCGACAGATCACAGAAGACTCCAATAGCATCGTGATGGTCTTCCCATGCGTCAAATATGTGCTTAATTAACGCAGTACCGGCATCGGTTGTTGATTTGCCTTTTGTAAAACCATACTGCTGGCTATGAAACAATCGAGCTTCATTGAAATGCAAAAGCATCTGATTGAGTATGACCCTCTCAAATATTTTACTCAAAACTGGAAGAACCGAGACAGGTCTGAAATTTGCAGGGTCCTCCATATCCCCACTCTTGAACAGAGGTATAATTTTACTCAATTTCATAAGATCTGGGAACACACCTTCAGCGATACATTTATTAAAAATGTTAGCCAAAATTGGGGCGATTTTATTAATAATAGAAAGAACAAATTTAACTGACATTCCCCACAAGTCTTCAGTTTTCTTCATATTTAAGGACTTAAATGTTTTTATAATAGTTAATGTATTAATATATCTGAATTTAAATTCCTTATCGGTTGAAGGTGCGTTCTCCTTCATCAGGGTTTCAGCTAATGTAGCTGAAGAATCTAGGTTGCAAGTAGTTTCTAAAGGAATGTTCGTAAAAAACTCTTCAAAGACTCTCGCCACCTCGTCATTTGATGTTATTATGTCATTGCCTACCTTTAAAGATAAATTATAAATTATAAATTAAATTATAAATTAGCTAGCTGATTATCCATAGTTTGCCTGAAAAAAAAATATACATTTTAATTATACTGAATTATAAAATAACTAAAAGTACAAAGAAAATTAAATTTAAGCAGTTACTTACTTAGTCCTGTTGCGATGAATAGTTAACATCCACCATCTTCTTCTACGCCATTTCCTTTTAATAACTTTTTTTTTGTACACATTAAGATAATAATTGTACGCGCTAAATAAATATATAGCTGCTGCGGCTAAAGCTTCCACGTCCATTTTGTTAAACGAGCCAATCACAACTGAACATCGCCATCGTGTAGATCCTTTTCAACCATCGCATGGCCATTTTGCTGGACAAGCGCTGGCCCATCATGTAGAGGAGCCTTAATAATGACGTGCAGTGCAAGCGTTGTCCTTCCCCGCTACCTCTCCGCTACCCGCTGTCGTCTTGGGTACCTCGTCCCATCCGCGTCTGTCACCCCGCAAGGAGGGTCGAGCTATAGATAACATAGGCTCTTGTCGTATATCCTGAGGTAAACTATTAAGTAGGTACGGTATTCTTTTTTTTAGAGTTCTATCACCATAATAATTATTATTTTTAGGTACCTCAAATTTACCCTCAGATATAGACCTTGTGCCGTGTTTATGGGTAATGGGATGAAGGTAATTATTACAGGTTTTATAATTGTGAATGGCTAATAGATATTTAAATTTAACAGTGACTGGCAGAATTTTACATATTTTATACAGTTTTTTATAATTATCTCTACATTCTAATTTGGTTTTTGTATTAACTAGTAGCTTTAAAAATCGAGTCTGCAATGTTTCTAGTTTATCTAAGTAGGTTTTAAACGTTAGCCCATAACAATCAAGAGCATAATCTAAGATTGAATCGACTAAAGCAAAGTATAAACATTTTAACGTGCTAATAGGAACTTTATAACTTAAATGATAAAATTTACCTAATAATATCCTTAATTTATCGCTAATATATTCTATATTTTGAGACCATGAGAAATTATTATCAATCTTTACACCAAGGTAGGTTACACAATCTACTCTTTCTATTGGTTTACATTGACAATTAACCAAATTATTGTGGAGGCAGGAATAACTATGTGTTACTAAAGGTGGAGGTGATTCATTCAGATTTAAGTGAGGCGAGTGTAATATTAAAAGTTTAGTTTTGTCAGCGTTCAAGACCATCTTACGACAGCATCGATATCGTTTTGGATAGAGTAACAAGTGTCTGTGAGATTAAAGCCAGCACGTAATGTGCACAAGTCATCAGCAAACATATAAGCTGAACTATAATTTAGGGCCCCGCATAAGCTATTGACGTGCATGAGATAGCAGAGTGGGCCGCACCCGGAGCCCTGCGGCACTCCGCTGCGCACGCGCTGCTCGGCGCTCAGCGTGTCGGCCACCTTCACGCGGTACGAGCGCGCCGTCAGGTACTCGCGGAACCACTGGTTCAGGGGGCGCCCCACTCCACACTCCTCCATTGCATTTAATAGAGTGTCGGTATCGAGGGTATCAAAGGCCTTTTTGAAATCGTAAAATATTGCAACAATGTGTTTTTTATTTTCTAAGTGCGTGTTTATTTCGTCTGTAAATTTGGATAATAATGTGTTAGTACTCTTACCTTGCTGAAATCCGTGTTGGTTATCAATTATAATACTATTTTTACTAAGAAATGCTGATATTTGTTTGACAATACACTTTTCTATAATTTGTATAATATATTTGTATAATATAATTGTCCCACAACTTCAAATCCGTGTTGGTTATCAATTATAATACTATTTTTACTAAGAAATGCTGATATTTGTTTGACAATACACTTTTCTATAATTTGTATAATATATTTGTATAATATAATTGTCCCACATTGACATATATATTACTAGCGTAAGGACAGGGCCTCCCACTCAAAAAAATGGCACCCGCGCGTTGGCCCTAAAATCGTAATTTTAGGGCCAACGCTCCTCAGTCGACAGTTGTCTGTGGCCGAGAGATGGTCTTGTGAATCTTGTGATAAATATGTAGTTGTGTTGTGAAAGGCTGCAAAAACCATTATACGAAGGTTAAAAAGAAACATCGAATATCGTATCATCGGTAATTACCATTAAATTAAGTAATAAACACATTATAAAGTAATAATTATTTTACTACCAAAGTCTACAATGGCCGCGCGCTGTAACCTTGTGCGGACGTCATTTTTTGTTGACTATCCTCCGAGAACATTTTCTTGTTGCACACACTTACGTTTTGGAGCGTGATTTTTTGTCCATTTGTACGGGACGCTCTACAGGTCTACAGCCCAAAACAGTTTTAATTTTAGTAGTTGGATTTGTCTTAAATTATTGATATGGCGCCTGCAAATAATAAAACAATGTCCGGGATGGTAAATTATTAACGCACGTACAAGGTTAGTCGTCCAGATAGTTGCTAGGCACTGACATAGTTCAAACAAATTATGACAGATAACAGTTATTTTGCTTGTATGAAGAAGGTTTGAGTAAAATGTTCTGAAGGGCCTATCCTTCCTTTTGAAATCATTGTTGTCCCACAACTTGATGGACTGTTTACCATCGATGATGGAGATGCAGATCTATGAGATCCAAGAGAGTCTCCCAGAAAACAAAAGGATCAGTCCTATAGAGTCTGATCAACTTGAAGAAATACGGAGAACAAAAAATTCTTGCGCGTGAGATTATCCCACCGAACAGTCCTGTTGGCGGTGGATGTGAATTATATAGGAAGAGGAAAGCCAGGATTTGTAGAAAAATAGGCTATTTAAAACACATAAACAAACCAAAAAGCAACTCTTTGACACTTAAAAAATAAAGAAAAGTATATAAAAAGGAGGCCGTTATTATTAGGAGATCCTGTCGGTAACATTCTCCACCCCAGTGCTGCTAGCAGCACTTCACTTCCATGGGGGTTCGGGCGTCGTGTGTTGCCGATCGTGTGAATAGGCCGGACTTCGTAAATACGTCTTTTTTTACCGTCGATCGCAATCTAGTAATCGAGTAGTTTCGTTTCAGCTCGTTAACTACCGTCTCTCGGATTCGCGCAGCGGCGACGTGGCAATGTCTGACAATCAATCGTGCGATGTTATTTCGTCCGTCTGGTATCGCAGGTCTTTTCGTTTCAGGTGCCACATCGGGAGCAGCGTCGATCCGGCCACCAGCACGCAGGACTCCGTGTTCATCAAGGTACGGCGATAAGGTAGGTAGTTTACGTGTTTTAGGTCCGACTTTACATTCTTTCAGTTTTTTGGCAAACTCGTTCGACAACGAATGGTGAATGCGTTCCTTGTATCTGGCGGCATATTCTTCATTGAGATTCATTTTCTTCTTTACCCCTTTTAGTCTTGCTATAGGCATTACACTTTCTTTATACTTCCAGGGTAAGCTGACCTGCCATTGACCGTTCACAAGCCTGGACGTCTGTTCTAGGTGCTCCCAGGGTCGCTCGTCTTGCTTGTTCTGCCGAAGCTTGGAGGCAGCGGACACACCCATCGACTCTATCTCAAAGGAGCGGCTTACGAATTCGTGAAGGTTCTCGTGTATCTGATGCCTTAACATCGGTTATGAAGAGCGTGGCGTGCGGGGCGGGGAGCGGCGCGGGCGGGGAGCGTGCGGTCATGACGCGGCCGTGCGCGGCCCAGTCCAGCGGCGTGCGCGTGGCGCAGGGCTCTCGCTGGCTGCCGCTCCTCACTTCCAGTGGAACCAGTAGGTGTAAGTTGTCTTGGCCTATCAGCACTTCCGGTTTTTGGCCACCAGTACACAGTTCACATTTCAGGTCACTTAAGTATTCATAGTTCTCGCAGTTTACTACGCTCAAGTTCTGTTCGGGTAAGATTAGTTCTTTAACACTTCGCGCACAAACTTTGAAAACTTTTCCGTGTTAATTAGATAGTTTAAAGTCGAGTATGTCCGTATTGCACACTAGGTCGGTGTTGTTCCAGGCCCCGCGCACTCGCAGCGCCTGCGGGCGGCCGCGCAGCCCGGCGCGCTCCGCCAGCGCGGCGCTGATGAGCGACACCGTGGAGCCGTCGTCCAGCAGGGCGCTGGTCGCGAATGCTCCATTGGGCCCGTGGATCGTTACGGGTACTACCTTAAGCAGCACTTTGCAGTTGCGCTTGTCTACATGTGCCACCATCTGTGCAACAGTGGATTCCTCGGAGGCGGTGTGGCTGGCCGCGAGTGTTCGCTGCGTGCTCGGCGCGTCCTCTCGGCGCGGCTCGCTGCTCCTGGCGTCGTAGTGCAGCAGCGGGTGGTGGGCGCCGCCGCAGCCCTCCTTGTCGCAGGCGGGCGCAGGGCACTGCTCGCGGTCGTGACGCGACACCAGGCACTTGAAGCAGATGCCTACTCGCTTCACGTGCTGCCATCTAGTCTTGCGTAGCGCTCGTTTGAATTTTTTACAGTTCGTTAGTTTATGTGTACCTACGCGACAAAACGAACACTTGTCACTGTCACTATTTTCAGCGTCCGTTTCATTTGAATTGACCAACACTGTAAACGGGCGTGGTGCACTATGGCACAGAATAATAACTAGTACCAGGTACAGAAGTCCATCTTCGCAATGGCTATCAAAGAAATATGACTCCATCCCATAAGCAATAAGATCTAATTTAGATCGCGCTCCAGCCGCACACGTTTTTATTTACTTACCTACCAATTTATTTTTGAGGGAATATGCGCCTTATTTCACTGGACTACGGTGCATAATAAGTTATACATGGTTATACGCATTGAAAAAGAAGCCACCTTAGGGTTGCCTCAGCACCACAGACTACAACGTTTACTAAGCAACGGACTGAGTTTGTAAAAAGAATGTCATGATATTAAAACAAAATAATTTGAATTTAGAATACAAAGCTATTCCAAACTTTTTTTCTATTGGAAATAACCAGTAAAAACAATGAAAATTTCATAGTTAAGATATTTTGAAGTACATAAAATATGTATGAATCTAAGTACCTAAAACATTTAATTTTTTGTTTTTTTTCGTTATATTTTATATTATGGATATAATTTATATTATGATACAGAACGTGTTAGTTTCGTTAAGCACTAATCCCACTCAGCGCACATTTTATAATCGATTCATTAATACATTTTGAAGGTAGTTGTGTCTGTAAATTTAATACTTTAACGAAAAAAAAATTAGAATAGACTTTGTTCAACTTGGAGAAAAAAAGGGTTTGTAGTTCGGATTAATTTCATTTCAAATAAGGAACGTAGAAGAAATCAATAAAATACTTCGATTTGTTTTACCTCTCAGCATCTTTTGGTAATCTAAAAAAAATTAAATTTGGATCACGATCCGTATTTAAGCAATTAAATACGGCACAATATTGTTTTGCTGCTTTTTTTCTTTTTATGTCCATTTTTCTATTCATAAATTTTAATAAATACCTAAATACGACATTTATAAACTAGTACGACATAAGAGCAAATAGCGCGCGCGTGTATCGTCTTCCGCTTGCGGCAGCCGACTAGATTCGCCCCCTCGAGGCGGCATCGGCAGGCGCCAGGCTGGCGCCTGCGCCGCCCACGCGCGGAGTGACACAGGCCTGACTATGGTCCGTTAGCCGTGGTCGTAATCTTTAACGCTTCGTCGCTCAGGAACTCAGACAGCATCTCCAGGCGGGTCTTTCCGGGCTCGGCATCTCTGATCAGTGGGTAACTATAGTCGGACCATCTTGGTATAAGTACTGCTGAGAACTTAGATATAATGATGTCTGTTATGTTCATACCTTGCAGATAATCTTGTTTCCCAACAGCACGAACAGCTGCCACAAAGTTTTGGCCTTGGGGGACAACTCGCCCTAAGAAAATCTGGCCTTCGGGCGAGTTGTACATTTCTGAAAATTGCTAGGGGTTGACTGGGCCGATCCAGCAGGCCAGTTGACACTTTTTGAAACCAATAGGGGAAAACTCGTGCCAGAATTTTATAAGCTTAAGAAACATTTTTGTTTATGATTCAATACCAATATATTATACATAGGTAAGTACCACATAACTTGTATGCTTTGGTGTATTAAATATAATCTTTACTTATATAGTTTTTATAAGTCTGAATATAATTTTAAAATTAACTAAATATATAAAAATAAAACTTCAACACATTATTATGTAACATGGTTTTACTTAAATACCTAATAAAACGTAATACGTAAATTGTATATACCTAATAGTTCTTTTAATAGGTAATATCTAGTTAGGTACCCACATCTACAATAATATTCCCAAAAACATATAAACTTCAATAATTCCTAAAAAAAACTTTAACATACTTAAAATTATTTTACAAATAATTAAAAAAACGTTTTTTGATTTTTATATAGACTAACAATGCATAAACCTAAAATTTAATTAATTCCTTTACAATATTTACAGAATAATCTAGATTTTTTTTTACAAATTATTATATTGAAAAACTGAGTAGTAAGGTGGGGTAAGACAGTCACCGGGGGAAGACCATTAATGTATAAAAATTAGTTGTAAGCAGCTTCATTCTCTAGTTTGTCTTCCCCCGGCGACTGTCTTACCCCGCCATACTACTTCTATAATGAAATATTTAAAGGTTTGCCAGTTTTTCAATACAATGACCAATGCTAATTTCTCCGTCACATACTTCTCTCACATTTCGTTCAATCTTTTCGTGCTTTATTATGGTTTCTCGTGACTTTTTACTTATAAAACCATCCTTTGCAAGTTTTCCAAAATAAAAGTTGGAATCTTTTTGTAAAGCTTTTAACAGCGTTGCAATATTTGGTTTGGCTACAATTTTCTTGTTCAATCGACCATTCCAAGACTCGACAGCGTTATTGGTTTTATGTTGAACGCCATAAAAACACCATTTGTCGGAAAATATACTTTGTTCAATCCATGTCTTTTCAAAGTATTGATTGAATTCTAGTGACTTGTCATCTTTGACACACTCACCACGTACATACAGCCAACCATCCTTCAGTAGTTGGATGGGAAGATGAGCCAGTGCAATGCAGCGTTTAATATGTGACCTGTATATATTTATTATTATAAATTCTTTATTGCACATAAAAACATTGTACAAAGGCGAACTTAATGCTAGTAGCATTCTCTACCAGTTAACCTTTGGTGATGTCGAGAAAGTGGTTGGTAGTGCGATAGGCTGAGAGGAGAGAAGTTATTTACTTTAATCGAGACACAGAGATATACTTACTTATACATAATAGCTATACAAATTATATACATACATATATAAATATATTCCTACATTATATTATAATATACCTAATACATAATAATAATACAAAATATAATATAATATCATCATCATCAAATAAAATATATTAAAAATCAATTTTGTTGATCGTTCTGCACTTGGAGGTAGTGCTGACGAACTTTGGCTTTAAAGATGTCTATAGACTTTGTCTGCCGTATATGTAGCGGTAAACTGTTCCACAAGCGAACCGCTGTCACAGTGAATGAATCCGAATACCCTGCCGCATTATGCTCTGGGGTACGAAAGAGAAGGTTTCGACTTGACCGTTGAGGACGGTCAGAGAAGTCGAAGAACGTGAAGCGTTCTGTTAAGTAGGATGGGGCACAAGGATTATAAACTATATTATGAATGAGAGATAAAATATGGGCATTCCTTCGGTGTCGGATATTGAGCCACTTGAGTTTATTTCGAAATTCAGTGACGTGATCATACTTACGCAGGCCAAAGATATAGCGAATGCACAAGTTGAGGAGACGCTCAAGTCTATCAAGTAGCTCTTCTGTGAGGTCAGGATAGCACACATCTGCATAATCAATAATAGGAAGCAACAGGGAGTTGACTAACGTAACTTTGGTCGAGTATGGCAGGAAATTCTGTAGGCGCTTAAGCCCATGCATGGATGCATGGATCTTACGGCTGATTTCAGACACTTGAAGCTCCCATGACAAATTGCTCTTTATGTGGAGACCAAGATTTTTTACGCTAGCACAGTATGGTAAGCTAATCCCATCAAATATAACTGGCGGTAATGCTTCAGCAAGCCTTGCCAGGTGAAATCTGCCGCCTACAAACATGACTTGTGTTTTTGAGGGATTAACAAGGAGTCCGTATTGATCTGTCCAGGTTTTGACAGCTTCAAGATCAGCAGTCATCCGGTTAATAGCTTCAGGGACTTCATCGGGACCACATGTAACATAAAGTTGAAGGTCGTCGGCGTATAGGTGATAGGAGCTGTACTTAAGAACGGACACAAGAGTGTTAATGAAGACAGAGAAAAGGATAGGGGAAAGGACACCACCTTGCGGGACGCCGGCTGTGACATCACACCAGTCAGATTCAATGCCATCGGACCGAATGCGCTGTCGGCGACCACAAAGATATGAGGTAAACCACTCGGCTACTGAACCTGATATGTTGAGGGAACGGAGTATGGACAGGAGGATATCGTGATCTACGCAGTTGAATGCATTGCTGAAGTCAAGGAGTGTAAGGAGGGTTAATTGGCGATCGTCCACAGCCTTACGAAAGTCATCAGTAATTTTTATGAGAGCAGAGCAGGTACTGTGGGATGGACGAAATCCCGACTGATAAGGGTTAAGGAGATTATTGTACGAGAGGAAATTCGAGAACTTTCGCATCACTACACGTTCAAGCACCTTGGAAAGAAATGGTAGGATAGATATAGGACGGTAGTGCTTAAACTCGGCAGGAACAGGTATTTTGGGAACAGGAACCATGAAAGCCAGTTTCCAGAGGAGCGGAAACTTGCCTGAGGATAGGGAGAAGTTTATGATAAAAGTAATGGGAGATAAGATGGATGAAAGAATTGGGAGCAGCATGTCACGACCTATACCGTCACTGCCTACCGCTTTGCTGGGAATGGAAAGGATAATCCTTTTGATATCAAATTCAGTAACCGGAGCGAAGTAGAAGGGAGTAGAGGGTGGAATAGGAAGAGCTTGAATACTTCTGATGGTGCGAGCTTTGGTATGAGGATCAAGGATGTGAGGAGGGGATGAAAAATGACGATTGAGACCGTCCTTGTCAACTGACAGAGGTAGGTCTTTCCTACACTTTCCAAAACCCAGAGAGTGTAGAAATTGCCACAGGTTTTTTGAAGAGCAGTTTTCGACTGACGCGTGGATATGACGACGCTTCGCATTGCGAATCATTTGATTGCATCGGTTACGCGCTTGTTTGAAGTTGTTCCAATTAGCCTCCGATGGATCCTTTTTATGTTTACGGCGCAGTGCGTCCCGATATGCCATCTGCTTGCGTATTGCAGCTGTCAGCCATGGGGCTGGGGGCCGCTTCATACGGACTGGGTGGAGAGGCGCATGACGATCAAGTAGGTCGGTGACGAGGCTGTTGAAGCACTTGACCATACCATCGATATTGTCAATGCGCTCTATTTGTGACCAGTCCGTGCTAGCAGCGTCATGAGCCAGTTTTTCGCAATCCATACTCGCAAAGCTACGCTGAAATATGATTTTAGGTTTAGGTTTAGGAATTTTCAGTTTATAAGAGGCAAAGATTAGATCATGGTGAGAGAAGCCAGAGGCAGTGAACTGACCGTGGGAGGCAATCCGTTCCTTGTTCGAAGTTAATATGTGATCTATGAGGGTATGGGAGTTATTTACATGGTGAGTGGGATCTAACTTGGGAATATGGAGATTTAGAGAAGTAACTAAAGTGAGGAGCTTGCGGGTACGAATATTATCCTGCAGAAGGCAGGTGTTAAAATCACCCATTAGGATCGCATGTTCATAGTTTGGCAGATGTGTGTCTAGCAATTGTTCAAGTGCGTCAAAGTAATCGGAGTTGGGAGGAGCGTAGACAACACCCAGCAGACACTTAACCGTATTGAAGTTAAGTTCAAGCAGGATGAACTCCATGCCTTTACTGTACTTAGGGGGAGAAGTTTCCAGTACTCGGTATTTTATGTCGGCTCGGAGATAAATGGCGACCCCTCCACAACCCTTCTCCAGTCTATCGTTTCTTATGAGGACATATCCAGGCAATGAGAAAGATGTAGTTGGAAGTGAGGGTTTTAGAAAGGATTCCGACACTAAGCACGCATGAATACAATTGCTGGTGAAAGTGGAGAGAAGTTCAGAGTAATGCGAAGGAATGCTTTGAGCATTAATGTGGCAGAGATTCAGATTCTTAGGAAATGGTGAGAAAGTGTTGTGAAGAAGATCACTTAGGTGAATACAATCACTACTGGATACATCTGAAAGCGTATCAATTGAGTCCAAAGAGTAGAACAAATCTGAGTTAATCGATAGATCCATAATAGGCAATATTTATATAATATATGTGATGACGCAATAATAACCAAAATAAATACAGCTATATAAGAAATAATAATAAGTAAATAATAATAAAAATATTATATATAAATACGAGAAGTATGTACTTAATAAATAATTTGTATATATTAATACCTACACACCGATGATTAGTTATAAACACACCAAACAATTTCAACTACATCCACCGCCAGCACTGTAAATATAGAAAAGAGAAGTAAAAATTAGCTAAACACTAAACATACATATAAACGAAGTAACCAACAGGGCATCACTAGAGCTCAGAACACGAATTCAGCTATAAATTTGAATATAAATTAAATGGCTGGGGCAGATATTTGTTTTGTAATGTAGCAGCTCAGCAGGAGCTGGTCTGGATCACCGGGGAGCGACCCCTGGGCGAATCGACCTGCCTGGCCTCCCCCGAGAGTAGGGGTTGGGTGCTATATTGTAATGTGATACTTACCCTTATGACTAACGTCCCTAGTGCTTAGGGCTGGTACCTACCTAATAACTCTCAATTGATATGTACCGGGAAGCGGTCTTAGACTAGCTCAGCTTGGCGCCGGCCTCTGAAGGAGTGCCTGGTCGCCTGGGGGATCTACAATGACCGTGAAGCGGTCCTAACTGTCCTGATCTTGATCCTGAGGCCCCTGGAGGGAAATAACCTCGGTAGGTGTACGGGGTGAGAATTAATAATGCCGATTAATTAGTGTAACACAATTCAGGCGGCACTGGACCCGCTTTATTTACAACCAGGTTAACTTATATATCTAAGGTACTTACAGCTTATGTACTTAATATTAACACACTACACAAATGCACAAATACTTATCACGGTTATTTATATTTATATTGGTCGGGCCCTGAAGGGGCCTACGCGGATGTTTCTATCTTAATAAGGGGAAGGAATATAGGGTACAGGAGGTCGGGCGAATACCGGTGGTACGTGTCGATCTGTTCCAGGATTTGTGGAGTGTACTTGTGTTGATAAGAAAGTGTGGCTGAGGGCCGGTGTGTGTTCAGCGATTGTATAGTTCGGTACACGGCCGCTTTAAACTAGGCGACCCAGGCGTCCGTGTATTCCGGGGAACCTCGATCCGCTAGTAGGCGACCCACAGCGTAGGGAGGACGGTGTAGTGAGATTAGTGTGCGTGAATAGATACTTAGATAGATATAGGTGCGGGGAAGGATCTCGGGAACGGACTGATCACTCGCCGGAGCAGGAGGTGACGAATGGTGGTCGGGCGGCGGTCCGGCGGCTATTTATAAGCGGGTCGCCCCGCGCCCCTTGTATTCTCCGCAGTCGCCTGTGTGGTGCCCCACCTCGACTCGCGGGTGCTCTTGTGGCTTCGGTATGTGGGTAGGTGCGGTGGATGGTTTGGTAACGGCTCGTTACATTCTCCCCCCTCAGCAGGAGAATTTTTACCTGGTAAAAATTCACAGGTTATGTAGATACATACAAGAAAAAATAAAGAGAAAGGTGCCTGTACTGGTGCATTTGTTTACAACAGGTTTCTACTTTATCATCTGGATTCAGGATACATTTTATTTACTTAGATATCAGGTTAATTTTAGAAACTATAATATTATTAACTTTAGTAAACAAACAAGATTACAGATAAATAGTACAGTATAGTCCATGAGTATTTCATCCCTGCTTGGTGCCGGTAAATCAGGACATTCGGTTTCAGGTATATTCGGGATTCTTTTTTGCATAAAAGATGTGAATATTGAGCTTTTACAAGAGCCTGAGCAAGGATAAAATACATGGTTAGTTTTACTTACATTGTAGGATATGTACATCTTATTGTGTACTGGTATACATTTTCCTGGTTATTATATTAGGTATATACGGTTTCAGTTTTTCGGTTTTGTTACATATGCAAATTTTACTAAATTATTAACATTGCAACTAAATTAACAATTAAAATTTATTTTATACGGCATGTGCCCTTGCGCTGAAATTTATTCGGTCGGTTTGACACTTGACAACTAAAATCCTAACCTGTGTACGTTCACAGAGTAACGTATTGGGCTGCGTTCATAAATGTTACAATCCTTGTTCTAAGTCTGAGCTACATTTTGCTTGTGACTTGGATGCAAAAAGGTGGATGTTATAAGTTTAACATGTCTGTGTGTCTATTATTTACTTAAATTATATTAAACTACGGACGGAAGGTGTAAAATGTGTGCATTTGCGTTTACATTTTTACCTATTTCTATATTTTCAATATAGATTGCGGTTTTTCGGTTGTATATCTATAATTAAATTATAAATTATACATAATAAGATTTATACGGTACGGTACGGAATGACTAGGTCATAAATATACAAATGTTTTAACTTTTTACGGCTATTTATCTTCAATCTTCATTATGTTGATGATTGAGGGTAGGTTTGGAATAATCGGTTCGTTCGGCATCGCATGAGTACCGCGGCTAGGCACATCTGGCGATGGGTGATGACGTCGTCGGTAGGTTATTACTGCTTCGGTTCGGTGGAATTTGGTCGCGGCGAGTTTGATGACGATGATTTTAGTCGTTCTTTATACTTTTTCATATGATGAAGAACATCTTTATACATTCCGGGCCAATAATATGTTTCGGCAATGCTTTTTAGGATGTTTCCCGTGCTTCGGTGGCCTGTTGTTGTCGGTTCCTTAAGGTGTTGTTCGATAATCGACCTTCTCTTCAATGTCGGAACGCATAATTTCCACTGCGATTGTGCATTGATCTTGACCCCGTATCTCGGATTTACAATTCGTTTATGGAGTGAGCCGTTTTTAATCGTGAATGTCGAGTTATTTTCAGGTGATTTTCGGGTTTCGGTCATTTTCCTCTCGAACCATCCTTTTCGTTCCTGGATTGAAGCTGTGTCTGGATACTTTGGTGGATGTTGTTGGTTTGGTTTTTTCTTTAGCTTGCGGGATTTTGATTTTCTTGGGCCGTTTATTAAATTATTATTCGGTGGTGTTGGTTCTTTTGCGACGACTTCGGTGACTTTCGGTGTATTTTCGGTGTTGTTGTGCCAGACTATTGTGGCTCCTGCTTTTCTTAGTAGGTCTATCCCTATGATAACTAGGTTTGGTGGTGAATAAGCTGGTAGTACGAAGAGTTCGTGTGTTAATTTTCTCTGCCGTATCTGGATTTCTGGGTCTATTTTGAGTTTCACGTCCATGACTTTGCCATCAGCGACGGTTACTCGCATCCCTGTGACTTTTTCAGTGTCGGCGTTTTTCGAGTTGTCTTCATAAATGTTTCTACTGATGTAAGATCTGGTGGAGCCTGTGTCGACTAGAGCTCGGTATGTGATGTTCCCTAATTTTACGTCTTCGAAGATTCGGTGTTCTGGTCGGTTTTCTTCGGCGGTTATGTTCGTGTCTCCGAACTTGGTTTCTCTTCTGCAGCAGTTGCGCGTTAGTCTCCCGAGGACTCCGCATTGGCTACAGAACAGTACTTGCCTGCCCCGGCATTCCTTGTGTGAGTGGCCTGCTTTGCCGCAGTTCCAACAGCATGTGGTCTTGTCGTATTTTTCGTGAATTTTACGCGGTTCTGGTGATCTTTCAGGATTAGTTTTCGGTGTCTGGCGGTGTCGGTCTGGTCGGTGATTCCACTGTTGAGATGAGGATTCTTCTGTGATCTGCTCGTACTCGGCTGCCTGTTTGATTAATTCCCCGAGGCTGGTGAAGTCTTGCTTCTTGATGTAGTACTTGTAGTTCGCGTTCATGTTTTCGTAGACTCTTTCTTCTTTTTCTGTTTTGGTCATTTTTCCGTACCTTCTCATCAGGGTTTGTATGTCGGTCAGGTAATTGACGAAAGATTCACGGTGTTGTTGTTTTCGTGCGATGATCATCTCGAGCAGGTTTTTCTCGTATCCCGCCGGGTAGAAGAATAGTTTGAAGTCTTCTAGGAAGTCTTCCCACTTTTTCCAGTTGTCTGAATTATTTCTGTACCACAACAGCGGTTTACCTCTTAGTACTTTAGGTAGTACCTGGAGTAATCGGTCCTGCGGGACGTCACCTGACGACGTCAGTTCATCCAAACGCTCGATGAACTCAACCGGGTCGCATGCGGTGTCGAACGATATATTCCATTCCCTCACGATGGATGACAGGTTCAGCTGGCTCGCGGTTCTGGTCTGGTCTTCGGATGTCATCTCGAAGGTCTCCTCCTCTTCTTCTCTGATGTGGTCGGACAGCTGCTTCCTCAGCTTGTCTACGGTTAAATTTACGGTCGGTAGTTTCCTCTCCCTGCTTTCCCTAATTAATTCCTCTTTATTAAGGTTATAAATCCAAGAAGTTGGCATTTGATGCTGTATATTTACCTACTATAAAACGGGGCCAGTTTGTAATCGGTTACGGAAATTTAAATAAAAATGACCAACAAAAATTTATCTGCTTTTTACTTTTGAATTGTAATTTTTGTTAAACGGGGTCGGTCGGTCGGTTGTCGGTCTATTTTTAGAATGATTACGGGTAGATAGTTAAGTTGCACGGTTAGTCGGTCGGTCGGTTATTTCTAATGATTTACAAGTTATTACGGGGGGCTAAATAATATTGAATATTGATGAGAATTAGTGGATTTTACGTTGGGCGCCAAATGTAATGTAGCAGCTCAGCAGGAGCTGGTCTGGATCACCGGGGAGCGACCCCTGGGCGAATCGACCTGCCTGGCCTCCCCCGAGAGTAGGGGTTGGGTGCTATATTGTAATGTGATACTTACCCTTATGACTAACGTCCCTAGTGCTTAGGGCTGGTACCTACCTAATAACTCTCAATTGATATGTACCGGGAAGCGGTCTTAGACTAGCTCAGCTTGGCGCCGGCCTCTGAAGGAGTGCCTGGTCGCCTGGGGGATCTACAATGACCGTGAAGCGGTCCTAACTGTCCTGATCTTGATCCTGAGGCCCCTGGAGGGAAATAACCTCGGTAGGTGTACGGGGTGAGAATTAATAATGCCGATTAATTAGTGTAACACAATTCAGGCGGCACTGGACCCGCTTTATTTACAACCAGGTTAACTTATATATCTAAGGTACTTACAGCTTATGTACTTAATATTAACACACTACACAAATGCACAAATACTTATCACGGTTATTTATATTTATATTGGTCGGGCCCTGAAGGGGCCTACGCGGATGTTTCTATCTTAATAAGGGGAAGGAATATAGGGTACAGGAGGTCGGGCGAATACCGGTGGTACGTGTCGATCTGTTCCAGGATTTGTGGAGTGTACTTGTGTTGATAAGAAAGTGTGGCTGAGGGCCGGTGTGTGTTCAGCGATTGTATAGTTCGGTACACGGCCGCTTTAAACTAGGCGACCCAGGCGTCCGTGTATTCCGGGGAACCTCGATCCGCTAGTAGGCGACCCACAGCGTAGGGAGGACGGTGTAGTGAGATTAGTGTGCGTGAATAGATACTTAGATAGATATAGGTGCGGGGAAGGATCTCGGGAACGGACTGATCACTCGCCGGAGCAGGAGGTGACGAATGGTGGTCGGGCGGCGGTCCGGCGGCTATTTATAAGCGGGTCGCCCCGCGCCCCTTGTATTCTCCGCAGTCGCCTGTGTGGTGCCCCACCTCGACTCGCGGGTGCTCTTGTGGCTTCGGTATGTGGGTAGGTGCGGTGGATGGTTTGGTAACGGCTCGTTACAGTTTAAACACAGATATTTGTTCTCGGGTCTTGGATGTGCCCGTAAAATGGCAATAGGCCCGCCCCCTATTACATTGGGACTAACATAACACTCTGGCGAAAAGTGGGTGCAGCAATGCACCTCTGCCTACCCCGCAAGGGAGTACATTAGTACAAGGCGTGAGTGCGTGTTTTTTTTTTTTTTTTTTTTTTTATAAATTAAATTTGTAAGAACGAAACGTTACTTTTGAGTCTGTGACCAAACAATATAAAATATGTTTTATGCTATGGCAACATTATCTGATCAGCTGTCACTGTCCGGTCAGGCGTTAATGAAAAAATAATTTACAAATCTAAGTTGAGTTTGAAATGAGGGTTATTGGAAAATATTACACAAGAAATACAATTAGTCAAGCGAAAAAGAAGTGTTTAAAGCAGCACATGATTGGACTTTGCTAAGTAATTAAGAGCTATAGTGCTATGGCAAAGATACATAATAAAGTTGCTGTGTACTTGCATGAACAAATTGAGTGATCGTCGTTAGTTACCTACTGCTGATATATGGAATTAAATTGTTGCATTGAACTCAAGATGACTATTAATCGTGAAAAATGAAATTATTTATGCCTTTTTTTTTCATCCCAGTACGCTCAGTTTTCCTCCACAAAGCTCTGGCAAAATGGAATAAACATCCATTTATTTTACTTCCTGGGAAAACTGCTGATATTGCCAGCATTGCACTGGCCTCATAGTCAGTGGTGAAAATCTCTGGCGAAAATCCACTTATTTGACTCTTGATTAATTGCAAAAGAATTTCATAAGTCTCTTGCTTTTTATTGTCAAGCAAAGCATAAGCAGCAGGAACAATATTATTAGTTTCGTTGGTACTGCCTATATCAGCGTGTATGGTATATAGTTGATTAAATGGTGGACTGCAACATTTAAATGTGCCATCACAAAAAACATGTTTTGCTGTTTTTAGCACTAACCTAGCTTTTGGAGACGCAAAAACTAGTATCCGATTATTTTTTTCACAGTAGTCAGCCAGTAAAAATTTTTCAAATATTCCAGGGATTTTAACATTTTTTGCCTTTGTAAACTTTGTGACTTTGGCTTTTAATGCTGAATGTCTATGTCTATACAAGGTTTTCTTCAATACCTCGTAGGATGGCATTTTTGATATGATATCAAAACCTGTGTCGTTATACTCTTCTACTGTCTCTGCGTAAATCGTCGGAATAGGTGTAATTTCATTTTTAGCTTTTTGAATACATTTGTTCACCCTTTTTTTTACTTCATTTTCTGCCTCATTTGGCTGACACTTATGGTCTTCCTGCTTCACCACTAATCCATTATTGGTGACCAAAGATGCATTGCATATTTTTCGTTTTGTACATCGCCAAACTATATGATCATTATTATTTATTCTTCTTTTGCTATATCTATATCCTTTTAGTAAGAGCAGATCCCCACCCCTTTGTGATGGCAGTATGGTATAATTCGTCGATTCACATTTTTGGCTGGTACCAGGTTCATCCATTATATTATCCGTATGCATAGTCTACAACCAAAGTATTAAAATAAACAATAATTTCACATTAAGATTTCATTATTTCTTGAAATTAGAAGTTCATCATAAGTACTTTTCTAATAATGCTTAATACATACCTTTTTGTTTATGACGCGGTAACTTTCACACAAATATAAATTTATAATGGAGCACACCTTTACTATATGGTATAGTTAATAATATATTATTATTAATAACGTAAATGATTAAAAGTTTTAAAAATAAATGCAACTTCTAGGAGCCCAATAGCAAAATGAGTATGTGTCAATACAATATCGAGTTCTTCTTGACTACCCTCAATAGTTTTTTGTGTTTTTCTTCACCATCATAATTTTACTACAATGTAAGCGATTCTATTCTTATTGAAATCTCTGTCTCTGTCTAACACTTTACAAATAGAAAGTGAGAGATAGAAAATGGCATCTTAATTACGAAGAATAATTTGCTATAAGTATAAGTAAGTTCCTATTATAAATAATCCATAGTTTCATTATTAAAATCATAATATTAAGTACTTAATATGTTAAAGTTTTGTTAATTGTTAATGTAATTAATTTAAAAACATACATAAAAATAAAATAAAATATGTGTAGTTAAACACCTAAGCGGACAAGGTATATTGTATGTATAATGAATTGGTATTCAATTATTGGCTATACTATACAAACTACGTTTCTTTATCTTAAGTTTATAAATAGCTAGGACGAGTTGTCCCCTTTGGGCTCAAAAAGTGTCAACTGGCCTGTTGGACCGGCCCAGTCAACCCCTAGAAATTTTCAGAAATGTACAACTGGCCCGAGGGCCAGATTTTCTTAGGGCGAGTTGTCCCCCAAGGCAAGTTTTGCACCTTCACTGAGAATGTTACGATGATGATATGATAGTCTGTGGACATGGGTGGTAACTTACGTAAGTCATTTATTATCTTTGTCATTATCGTCTCCGGGTTACCAAATCGCAGCTCTAGTGTCGACATTATTCGTCGGGTCGACGTAGCTGTTATTAGTAGTGCGGCAACGGTTTCTCTGGCCGCCCCGTGCAGGCACTTGCGTAGCCTCCAGAGGATTTCCCCTTCGCTGAAGCCGCAGAGCGTCGTTGACTCCTCAAACGCCAGCTTGAAGTGGAGCCACTCCATTGGGTAACCCGCAAAACTGGGAAGGTCTCGGGGCGTACTCATGCGACTTAGCAGGTTGTTATTGGCGGTGTTACCCCCTGGTCACAGCCAGTATTGCGGCGCGGCGAGCGGCGCGGCTAGCGGTGAGCGCCGAAAACAAACGCTAGACAACGTACGAAGTATGCCACAGCTAGCCGCGGCGCGAAATGCGGCGCGGCTAGCGGCGCGGGTTGACTGGCGCGGTGCGCGGCGGCGGCGGGCGGCGCGGTGTGCGAGCGAAACAAATGTACTAGAGAGTATCGAGGCGGCCACAGCTCAAAGCGGCGCGCGCGGCGGCATCAAGTGAACGGACTAGCCAACGCGCGACCAAAACAAATACCAAACGCACATTCAATTGTGACTCTGGCTCGGGATAATCTTTTGTTGAAAATTCTTTTTTCCGCATTCAAACCACCTGATGGATAAGGGCGCATCAAATAAGTTTTAAGAGGGTAGGCTTCGTCGCCAATTAACACGTATGGCAAATTCAGATTTGAACCAGGTATTATCTGCGGCGGTGGAACGTTAAATCTATTTTCTGTTAATAATCTATTTAATCGTGAAAAATGAAAAGTGCCGCCATCACTTTGTTTGCCTTTACCGCCGACTTCTACAATGATAAATTTGTAATCTGCATCGGACACTCCTTGTAGAACTAACGATTTTTTTTTTTATAGTTGTAATATGCACTTCCACTGTTCGGTGGATTTATTATACGGAAATGTTTTCCGTCTATCGCACCCAAACAGTTAGGAAATTGCCATCTTGAAAAAAAATAATCTGCGTTACTTTTTAGCTTATCACAGGTTGGCTTCGGCATATGCATTTGGACCAAATTGTTCCAAATAGCTTCTAGGGTTTGATAAATTACTTTACCAACTGTACTTCGTCCTAATCGGTAAGATTGAGCCAGAGACCTAAATGATCCGCCGTGACCGAGAAACCTGCAATAGAAAAGTATTAGTAAATATAAATGAAATACCTACATTTCTAAAAAAATAATACTACTAACTACTAACTAATGGTAAAATATTATGGGCGTTTTACATAAATAAATATATAAACAAATCCTACTAATATTATAAATGCAAATTTTTTATGACTTATTATTAACGTGTAAGTGTATAAGTAGGTAAACAAAATATAAAACAGATATAAAAAAAAGTTGTTGCATACAAAATTACATCATTTACTTTTCATTTCCAGAGGATAATTTGAAGAAAAAATGGAAGAACCTCAAAGACGGCTACCGGAAGGAACTCAAAAAAGTACCTACGCTCCGGTCTGGGAGTGAAGGTTCAGATTATCAGTCTCAGTGGAAATATTTTGAACAACTATCATTTCTGAAAGACGAATATATGCCCACCATGGGGGAGTCTAACTTAATAATAGAAGAAGATACTGAAGTATCTCAAGCAACTGAAGATGAACCGTCGCCGTCATCCTTGCACTCATCGCCGCCACCGCCGTCGGTATCACCTGTGCCATCAACTTCTGCCTCCTCGCAGCCGCCAACTCCACATTTGTCAGGACAACAGATACCGCCTCAAGCTACCACTCCAAAAGAAAAAGAAACACAAAATTCTTCTAGAAAACGATTGAAAGCGACAGAAATCCGTGCCGAATATTTAGAAATAGAAAAGAAAAAATTAAAGTTGATGCAAGCTGACTTAGCGTCAATTCACACGTACCACAACCACACCACGTCGCAGCGATAAAATGTGGTCAAGCTGTGGTTACGTGTGAATTGTAGCGGCTTTTTGCAGTTGCGTTGTGGCAGCGACAAAATGTCGATGTGGTTGCGTTGTCGCGTGGTTGTGGTGTGGTTGTGGCTGTGGTGTGGTTGTGGTACGTCTGAATTGACCCTTAGCAGGTGGCAAAGAAAAAGACATTCCCATGTCAGATGACTACCATTTTTTGATGAGTCTATTGCCAGAAATGGAGAAGCTTAATGTTTTACAGAAAATGAGACTGAGAAATAAATTCACTCAAGCTTTGATGGACGAAATTAGTATGAATCAATATACAGGTGTTACAGGCTATCAGGACTATTTCACTCAACCTCCGCCTTCTGACTACGGCACACATAATATTAATAATTTAAACTAAAAATAAACTAAATTAACCAATTTCATGCCAAAAATATGTATAATTATAATAAAAAAGCAAAATCTGTGATTGATAAATGATTGTTTATGGTAAGAGTACATAAATAAATAAATACTTGGTAAATAAACAATTTATAATTATATTTATAAGCAAAATCTGTGACTAATAAAAGATTATGGTACATAAATAAATAATACTTAGTAATAAACATGTACATATACATACAATGTAATACTTATTCTAAGTTTTAAATAGTTTTAGATATAAAGCCTTTTGTTCGTTGGCAACACTGCCCTGATAGATTTTCATGGACGTTGTGTGTTTTATTGTGCCTGGTGTAAAATAAAAGTTCAGTACAAAAATACCTGCGTTTTACTCATTTCTACAGGTTATGGGCCCAGCACGCTTCCACTGCGCCACTCTGCTCTGTGAATTAATTCATGCTGACACTTGTGGACCAATGGAAGAAACCTCAGTTGGAGGTTCAAGATACTTCGTCATACTCAAAGATGACTACTCAAACTACAGAAGTGTATACTTTGTGAAAGGGAAGGACGAAGTGAAGAAGTGTATCGAGGAATTCATAAACCAATCTCAAAACATAACTGGAAATAAGGTTAAGACCTTTCGAAGTGATAATGGGCTTGAATTTGTAAACAAAGAACTAAAACAACTGTTCCAGTTGCATGGCATAGTGCATCAAACTACTGTGCCATATACACCTGAACAGAATGGAAAGGCAGAAAGAGAGAATAGAACACTCGTTGAAGCAGCTCGCACTATGCTGTATTCAAAGGATATGCCTAAGAAGTTATGGGCTGAAGCTATCAATACAGCAGCATATGTGTTGAATAGAACAGGAAAAAGTAACGAGCCAGGAAAGACGCCATTTGAAACGTGGACAAAAGAAACTTTTGATATAAATACTCTGAAGATCTTTGGTACGCCTGTGTTCGTACACATACCAAAGGAGAAGAGGAGGAAGTGGGACTCTAAAGGAGAGAAAGGAGTTATGGTTGGCTATGGACAACATGTGAAAGGCTACAGAATCTACTTCCCAAATAAAAATGATGTTGAAACCAAACGAGATGTGGTGTTCATAGAACAAAAGGAAAGGACAGAAGTTCCAGAAGAGAGAGAGCCACTGGTGAGCCTTGATGTAGAGGCTGGCATGCCAGAACCAAGCTACGAGGGACACGTGAATGAAGAATGTGCCGTCATACAGCAGAATGTGCAAGACATAAATGTAGGGAGCGATGACAGGCTGTTGCCAGGAGAATCTTCTGATAGTGAATATGAACCATGTGCAACATCTGAGGAGTCTGCTGAAGAAGTAGCAGAGAGACCAGACCAAGAGGTACGGAGAGGTCAGCGTACTCGGAAGCCGAATCCACGCTATATGTGTAACAATGTGACGACAGAGACGGAGTACCCTTCTACGTACCAGGAGGCTATGAGGAGGAAAGATGCGAGTAAATGGGAGGAAGCAGTGAAGAGGGAGCTGGACACTTTGAAAGAGAATGAGACGTGGACAATCTGTGAAGGACATGATGGACATAACAGTGTTAGTTGTAAGTGGGTGTTCAAAGTAAAAAATTGTAACAACTTAACGCAATATAAAGCTAGGCTAGTTGCTAGGGGCTTTGAGCAGAATGATATGTTTAATTTAGGTGAGATCTATGCCCCAGTTGCCAAAATGTCAACATTTAGATTGTTTATAGCTGTAGCAACTAATATGAATTTACCTATTTACCAAATGGATGTAACTGGAGCATTCCTTTATGGAGATATTGATGAAGATGTTTTTATTAAACTTCCTGAAGGGGCATATAGTAATGAAAATGAAAGAATTGTAAAATTAAATAAAAGTTTGTATGGTTTGAAGAAAAGTCCCAAATATTGGAATGAGAAGTTTAATTCTGTAATAACTAAAGAAGGATTTGCTAGTTCAAAATGTGATTCATGTTTCTACTCGAGATGTAACAGTAACAGTCAAACTTATGTATTACTTTATGTTGACGATATTTTAATTTTTGGAAATGATGAAAAACAAATATGTGACCTTAAGTCTAAGCTAAACAAAGAATTTAAAATGAAGGATTTAGGTCTGGTGTCAAACTTCCTTGGTATAAATGTGAAACAAGATTTGGAAAATAATATAACCACGCTAGATCAGAAAGAGTACTTAGAAAATGTTTTAAAGCGATTTGATATGCAAGATTGTAAGCCTATGTCTACCCCAATGGATCCAAATAGCACAGAGATTTTTAAAAATTGTAAACTAGACAATAACTCAGAGAATTTATGTAGACAAATTATTGGTTGTTTGATGTATGCTGTATGTGGAACGCGACCAGATTTATGTGTAGCTTTGTCGATATTAAGCAGATATCAAAATAGGGCAGATAATGTTTTGTTAACAGCACTTAAAAGAGTGCTTAGGTATGTTAAACACACCTTATCATATAAGATAGAGTATGTATGTAGTGGTGAGACTTTAGTTGGATGGGTAGATGCCGACTGGGCAAGTGATGTTGAAGACAGAAAGTCTACCACTGGCTATGTATTCTTTTACAAAAACTGCTTAGTTTCATGGAGTAGTAAGAAGCAGTGTTCAGTATCATTGTCATCAACTGAGTCTGAATATATAGCTATGAGTGTAGCGGCTAGTGAGGCGTGTTGGCTTATAAACATGTTAGATGATTTTAATATTAAAAATGTATGCCCTTTGAACATAATGTGTGATAATCAATCCGCAATGATGGCAGCGAGCAGTGATAGTATTAAGAGGCTTAAACATGTAGATATAAGATTTCATTTTGTAAAAGAGTTAGTTAAGAGAGAGAAGTTGAAATTAATGTATGTTAAATCTGAAGATCAAATTGCTGACATGTTCACAAAGCCCTTGAGAAAAGAATCATTATTAAAATTTTGTTTTATGTGTGGTTTAAAGAATTAAAGTATAGTAGAGTCATGTGTAGAGTAGAGTCAAAGTTTAAGAATGAATGTAGAGTAAAGATTAGTTACTGTATTAATGTAAGTATTACATTGAGGGAAGGTGTTGAAAACAATGTAATACTTATTCTAAGTTTTAAATAGTTTTAGATATAAAGCCTTTTGTTCGTTGGCAACACTGCCCTGATAGATTTTCATGGACGTTGTGTGTTTTATTGTGCCTGGTGTAAAATAAAAGTTCAGTACAAAAATACCTGCGTTTTACTCATTTCTACAAAACATATTAATACTTTCATTTTTCTACATATGTAGCTACTTACCTTAAAGTCAGAAAAAGCTGTTCTGGAGGTGAAACAATTTTCTTAAAATTAACTTTAGCTTTTAAGTCTTCATGTATGTGGCTGAGTATATAATCAAAAGTTTCTACGCTTGTCCTCGTATATTCAAAAAAAATATCGGGATAGTTCCTGTATTCGTAATAATGAGTGTGAAATTCGCCAAGTTCTCTCCTTTTTTGGTTAATTGGGTCTTACAGGAACTATCCCGATATTTTTTTTGAATATACGAGGACAAGCGTAGAAACTTTTGATTATATACTCAGCCACATACATGAAGACTTAAAAGATTCTAGATTGAATAATATCTTGTGCTAAAAACGCACTTGATTCTAGGCAATACCGTGCCACTTTTGATAGGGACATTTTATTTTATGTTGCTGTTCTGAATACGTTCACTGCTAACGCCGCCGCGGTCGCAACTGGTCGAGCTGTGGCATACCACCGCAATCCGCACCGCCCGCCGCCCCTCACGCCGCACCTCATCCCGCACCGCTGAAAGCTGTGGCCACGGCCTTAGCTTAAAGTTCCTTTCTGCAACAGCAGCGGTGGTCAGGTTCATTAGTGCGGCGGCCAACAGCTGCACATTGTCGCCGGCGGCGGCGCTGCCTGCTGCCGCGGGTGCCGGCGAGGAGGGGGGGGGGCACGGCCCGCCCGAGCCCGTACCATAATCGTGGGCGGGCTGTGCTGTCTGTTGATGGCTTTGGTCCAACCACCTTTCAACTCGTCCGCTACTTCTCCCTTCAGATCGTGGACTGTAATTGTTGTCTTCTTCCTCGTCCAAGTCATCATACTCTGCCTGTAGTCGTTTCTCTATTAGCTCTAACTGAATTTTTGCCCTTTGTTCCGCTACCTCTATTTTGGCTTTTTGTTCTGCTGCCTCGATTAGCTGTAGCTGTATTTTGGCTTTTTGTTCAGCTGCCTCCAAGTCTAACCTTTTCCTCCGCGCTTGTACCGATGAGGATTTTCTCCTGGAGACTAGTACCCAAGTACCCTCATCTGCATCGGTTGGAATGTTAGGCGGTGCTGGTTCACATCCTTGCTGCTGGGCTCGTTTCACCGCACTCCTTGTTTCTACCATTGGAGGCGTGCGGGATAACATTAGGAACAGCCCGAAGACCACTTTGTTGGCGGTGGATGTGAATTATATAGGAAAAGGAAAGCCAGGATTTGTAGAAAAATAAAAACGTATTTTTGGAGCTAGGATATTTACAACACAAAAACAAACCAAAAAGGAACTCTTTGACGGTTAAAAAATAAAGAAAAGTATATAAAAAGGAGGCCGTAATTATTAGGAGATCCTGTCGCTGTCGCTGACGCACCTGTTAGGTCCAATGTGCGACTTAATAGGCAGGACATTTTAAAGAAAAGATTAGATGCTGCTCTGATACAAAAAAGAGATTCTGCTCTGTAACGTTTCGCCCTACCGCCTGCCTACTTAACTCCTACCTAATGGATTTATTAGAAGATATTTGAAACTACAACTTACTATTAACACTGGATATCTACACTGGTTATCTACACTGGATTCTACACTGGATTCTTCCCACAATGAATCAATACTTTAATCAAAGATCTTCGAAAACCGCCAGAAGGAAGCTCAAGATTCAACTGAAAGTCTAGAAGGGAAAACAACCTAACAAACAAACTGGACACTTAAAAGTGAAACAAATACTGCTTTAGAGTGGCCATGAAACATCCAGTGAACCCCTAGGTTGTGCTGTAACCCAATAAACGAAAGATAGTGAATTAAATAAAACTATGACCTAGAACTGATTACATACTTCCTACCTGCCTATAATTATTGTCCTATATACTACAACTTTAATGTATAACTTTTATTTGTATGATAAATACATATTTACAGGTAAGTACATAAAGATAATAATATAGATAATAATGTTTTTTGGTGTTGGTTAATAAGGGAAGCCCCTCCATACGCTTTGTAGGCCTTGATCACTACACCCGATTGAATCAATATATAAGACTCTAAAATAGATAAATAATACCAAATATTCAATCGGAGCCCTCGTGGAACACAACCATTGACTTGGACATTCCTCCGACCAACTTATTAATCACTTCCCTTGCTCCTAACCTTATATATTTACATGTTTTATATTTATTTCATGTAAATAAATCAACATGAATACATGTTGTCAAAGCTAAAGGGACAATCATATTTATAATCATAAATTAACTGAAACTAGAATAGTTCAATAATTTACAGTATAGTAACTTTATTAAATCATGAATTTCATAATAGATAAGTATTTGAAAATATAATAATATGACTCTAATTTTGTAGCCAAGTGGGAAGTGATTTAGGTATTATTTTAAAAGATTAAATATATAATATGAAATAGTGAATATTCTTTGATCTTATTGGAATATAGGATAATTGTTATGAAATAGTGAATATTATATAAACTTATTCAAATATATTATAAATAGTTGTAATAAATATATCCTAGCTAACTTTATTCCTACTATATCCGTGCTATCTTTATTTACATTAGAATTTATTGATTTAACAAGGAAACAAACACTTCTATGGGTAAGAATTTACATAACTTTCTGAAAATATGCAAATTGGACAGGAATCTGATCTACCTTCAAGCCATTTGTATTTATTGAGCAATATAGGACCAGAAATGTTTTAGTTTAAGTATCTAGGACCCTTATTTGTGATATCTTGACACTTATTAGAGTAAATTTCTCCGTCAATCAATTCTTTCCCTGCGCTGTTACTTGTTTTTAAACTCAAAGTCAAATAATCTTCTCTGCCATATAGATACTACAATAAATCATCTTTGAAAAGTTTATTTAAGTATGTATCTACTTTATTCTTTGAATAATTACTATAGCATAGATTCTATAGAAGTATTTATTTACCTAATGAAAAATCAATAATTTGAACAAAGAACCATAGAACAATTTTGAAGGTAGGTGTATATTTTTTATTTGATAAGAATTTAGTATTTTTGAAGTGAGATCTATTGTCAGGTTTTAGTTATTTGATAATCATCATCATCATCATCATCACCAGCCCGCTTCTACCCACCGCTGGGAATAAGCCTCAGATATTATTTAATTTATTATTTATGATAAAGTAACTACTTTCCCCATCCTAACCATGAAGTTACCTGCCTATTTGTTGTGGGTAATGTGTAGGTTTTCTCTAGCTAGCTAAATACTGGATGAGCGACGTAGGAGACCTTTAGTGTACCGATCTAATCCCTATACCAGTGTGATGGGAATTGCAGCCGTGGGTTAGCGTCCTTCAAGAAATAAAGTGTAGGTATAACTTCTCAATCATATACGAGAGACAAAAAGTAAATAGAAAGGTGACTTAGCTTCGCACACGGTGTTCCGCCTCGGCTCCACGCGCCTGGTCCTCAAGCTCCCACGGCACCGATCACTCCCTCCATCTGACCGTCTGCTCACCACGGCTGCTCACACAAAAGTGAAAAATGCCCACGCGCTGCTCGCTTACGTGGATATTATCGTCTACCCTCAACTCGCCGATATCAATATTAAGGCTCACCTACACTCAGAATAATTATCTTGATTACTCTGTGATCCGAAATCGGTACAACGAAGCTTGGCACGAAGTTAGCCGACACCCTGAATGATTTAATAGACAACTTTTCCAAAAATCCCACGGGAAAACCCTTCCAAAGCGCAACAAATCCCTCGGAACATCCAGTCGTAGTTTAAATTCATTATTTGCGAAATAGTTAATGTTTCGGCATCGATGGAACATTACAGCTCTGGGTTGGTAGGTGACTACTATGATTTATTGTTATACTACCTATAGTAAAGTTTCACTGTATTACCACAAAAACTTAAAACGATGTTTAACCACTGTGTTAATCAGGCGTTTGAAAGCACTAAACATGTGTTAAATTCAATCTATGTTTTTATGATAAGGCCATTAATATTTATGTTTTATGCAGAGAAAAATTCAAAAACAACAAAGAACAGTTGTAATGATACGTTCCAGACCCTGGCAGAGGCTAAAACGGAGTTAGTCCGTTTACAACGTGAGTTGGTTGCTATAGACATTGCGCATTAAAAAAACTATCCAGGCGCTAGAGATAGAAGAGATTTGTAAACAATACAAATATCTAGAGGAAATGAGGCAGAAAGAACTAAAACTGCATATGCATAACAACTGGTTTATAAGAGTAACTGCATTATTTCTGTGACAATAATTATAGGTATAAATAAAAGTATAATCACCCGGACAGCTGCATTCACCACATTCTCCCCCTTGGTCTCGGGTACCCCTTGAATGAGCAGGATCTTCCGGCGGCTGCGCATGTCCAGGTGGTCCATCCCTCTTGCCAGCATCTCAACCTGCTTCTGAAGCATGTTGAAGGCCGACACTGTGAAGCTCCTGAAGGCAGCAAACTCAACAGCCTATCCCGAAGCTGAAGGTGAAGCTGGAGACTTATTAATATGTGCTTCGAAGGAGGCCATTCTTGTGTTCAGTTGGCCCATCATCTCAGCAATTGTCTCTTTAATGCTTTCTATTGTCAACAGTTTGAGGTTATGTCAGTGAAATTGGTGATGATGCAGGAAATGTTGCTTGTATGAAGGAGATAATAATGTATGGCAGGTATTTCCAGTTAAACTTTCATAATATATTAATTTTCAGTCCCAATTTAATAGTTTAGGTACTTATTATATTATCACAAAAATTAAATCCAGTTGTTTATTAAATTTTTCCACCAACCCGAAAAAAAAAATTTGACCAGTCAGGAGTTCAAAAGTGGCGTATGGTCATAGATTATCGCAGACTTAATGAGATGACAAAATCCGATAAATTCCCTTTGCCAAATATAGAAGAATTATTTTCCAAATTACAAGGAAATAATTACTTCTCCACATTAGATTTAACGTCTGGTTATCATCAGATCTTAATGGACGACTCGTCAATTGAAGCCACAGCATTTAGTACGCCCGATGGACATTACGAATTTCCTTCGCATACCGATTGGATAAAAAAACGCACCCGCTACATTCCAAAGAATGATGAATAATGTCTTAAAGGAAGAAATTACAAAAAATGTATGTTTAGTATATTTAGATGACATCATAATCTATAGCGAAAATAAACAGGATCACATAAATAAATTACAACAAGTATTCGAAGCACTCAGACGTGCAAACCTAAAAGTAAATAAGAATAAATGCGTTTTCATGGAGGAAGAAATCGAATTCTTAGGACACATATTAAACAAAAATGGATTAAAACCAAATCAAAAGAAAATAGATGCCATTAGAAAATTCCCTATACCAAAAACATTAAAGGAAATTCGAGCATTCTTAGGACTAATCGGTTATTACAGAAAATTCGTACCAGGATTGAGCAAGATAGTTAAACCTCTAACGCAAGCCACCAAAAAGAATGCCACCATTGACTTAGACAATAAAAAATACCTGGAAGCAATAGAGACATGTAAGCACCTATTGACGAACGCTCCGATACTAGCATTCCCCGACTTTAATAAGACCTTTGTTATAACAACGGACGCATCAGATATCGCTATCGGCGCGGTACTTAGTCAGAACAATCACACTATTGCTTATGCTTCTAGAACATTGTCAAGTGCGGAACAGAAATATAATACGACAGAGAAAGAACTACTTGGAATTCTATGGGCAGTAACTCATTTTAGAAAGAAAGAAAGAAAGAAAAGACATTTATTCAGAGCTACACGAATACACCACTTACACAGAAAAACAATTTACATAATATCACAAACACAGATAGTACACAAAACAAAAAAAAAACAAAAATAAACGTATAGCAAAAGAAATATACAAAAAATACAAAATAAACAAAATAACCTACCGGTCTAGCCAGTCTGTGTGGTGGTGCATCAGCGCAGCGCCAAAAAGGCCCCGAGCTCAGCATATGCTACACGTACATAAATGCACCTGCAGCGCTGATTTTCAGCAGGGACCCTTTACGTGACTCACGGAAACGACATCGAGACATAAAAATACAACATAAGTAAATAAATTAAAATAAAAACAGAAACAAGCCGCAGTGTATAAATATGAATGTATAATGTATAGGTAAACATTTATATATAGATAACAATAAATAATACAGATTACATTATAGTCAAGTGCTGAATTCATGTTAATGATATTTGCATAGTCAGCAAATAACCTTTAAGTTGGGACTTAAAGGTGTTGATGTACCTACCATGTAGCCTTTTCAAAGGAGGGGGTAGGTCATTCCAGCACTTGGACGCCGCATATCTGAAACTGCCTCGAAAGGCGGCCGATCGATGTGGTGGCACGGACAAGCGGACCTTATACTTGTATGAATTGAACGACCATTGCAGTTTTTCATACAAGTATTTCGGGGTTTCGCGCTTGACCACACCAAACAGCAACGTTGCAAGGTGCAATCGTCTTCGTGCCGCCATTTTGAGCAGATCAGCATTGTTCAGATACGGCGTCACATGCGTCCTGGGGGGGATACGGAAGCAGAAGCGCGCACACGCATTCTGAACTCTCTGCACCAGCCGTTCAGATCTACCGAGGAGGCACCCACCGTAGACCACGTCGCAGTAGTTCAGTCTGGACAACACCAGTGACTCACACAATTTGATCCGCATTTCGACACTGAGGTAGTCCCGTATTCTGTACAATACCTTGAGTCGGTAGAAGCAGCTACTTACCACCCCCACAATATGGTCCTCGAATTTCAACTGTCCATCCATTAGTAAACCCAAGTTCCTAGCTTGAGCAACCCGCTCTATTGGCACATTACGTACCTGAATAGTAGTAGCCGACAGTTGCTCAATCGTTCTCGTTCGCTGGAGACTTGTTCCGAACACTAGAAACTTGGATTTACCAGGATTTAGCAGCAAGCCATTCTTTTCGGACCATTGCACTACCCTTTCCAGATCAGCATTTATCCCCCGCGTGGTCTCCAAAATATTTTGAGGATCACACGAAAGATAAAGCTGCAGGTCATCGGCATAGAGGTGATAGCGGCAATGTTCCACCGACGATAGAATGTCAGCACTGTACAGAATAAATAACAGGGGTCCCAATATTGAGCCCTGAGGGACTCCTCTGGTCAGCGGACGCGGCGTGGATAGTATGGTGCTGCCATCTGCCTTACGTAGACCAACAACCTGTGAGCGGTTTGATAGATAGCTACCAAACCACTGCACTGATGCCTCATCGATCCCATAGTACGTCATTTTAGATAATAGAAGGGACACATTCAAGCAGTCGAAGGCCCTGGAGAAGTCGAGAAGGACAAGAATTGTACTCCGACCTTTCTCCTGCTCCGCAAGCACATTGTCCACTACATCTAGCAGCGCTGTGGCTGTGCTGCGACCGCTGCGGAAGCCGGACTGCAAACTCGGAAGTATTCCCGCAGCCTCCAGGTACCGCGACAGCTGATCATGTACTACCCTTTCTATTATCTTTGACATACACGGCAGGATACTAACCGGCCGCAGGTCAGAGAGTTGCGAAGGGTTCGGCTTTTTAGGGAAAGGGGAAACTTTAGCAATCTTCCAATCGTCGGGAAATGTCTTCGTCAGTATGCTCCTGTTAACTATAGTCACAATGATGTCCATAGTTCGCGTCAATGTCATTTCTACCATGTCTATCGAAATCAAGTCCATTCCTTTGGCCGCTGTTTTTATTCGTTTCACAGCTTTATAAACTTGTTCCGCAGTTACAGTCGTAAGTCCAAATGTCTTGTCTGAGTGTCTGTTTGTTGTAAAGTAAGTTAAGTCTGATGCAGTTATGTCGTTGTTACCTGGTACGTCTAGAAAATGTCTGTTAATTTCGTCCGGGTCATTAAAATGTGTTGGTATGTCATTATCATTTTTAGTCGGCAGTACAGTCTTTTTTAAGTTCTTCC
The DNA here is from genome assembly GCF_932276165.1 of Plutella xylostella. NCBI lineage: Eukaryota > Metazoa > Arthropoda > Insecta > Lepidoptera > Plutellidae > Plutella > Plutella xylostella. The sequence goes on along the minus strand of NC_064000.1, from coordinate 3,865,458 downwards.
ACAATGTCTTGGAGTCATGAGCGTTGTTGTTAATATTCCGTTCAAAGAACACTTTTTTTTCAAAATATAAGGCCACATTGACTTGATGTTTTAAGTCTTTGTAGTATTGTCTCTTTGAGTCAGTTTTAGTCTTCCTGTATTCGTCAAAGGCGTCGTCACGTAACTGCATCATGAATCTAATATTGTCAGTGATCCATGGATGTGGTGTCTCTCTCACTACGACTGTCTTTTCCGGCGCGTGCAGGTCAAAGAGACTTATGATTGATTGATTGAGACACCTCACCATGTCACTGACATCGTCCAGTCTGTTTATTTTGTCCCAGTCTAATAAATCTAAGTCTTTATTAAAGAGTTCAATGTCTATATCCTTAATTGGTCTGTAAGTAATAGTCCTGGGTTTGGCTTTAGTCTTTTTAATGTCAAGTATTACAGTAACAAAAGCATGTCGTCCCAAGGTTCGCCTGTAAAGTACATTTACATCTTTAACCCTAGCGTCTGTACATATTAGGTCAATTGTCGTCTGGCTGGTGTCTGTAAAATGCGTGGGCTCCCGTACGTGTTGTGTCAAGTTAAGTGTGTTTAGAAAATTTTCTAATGACCTAAAAGATGCACAGTTATCTTTTGAGAAGTCTATGTTAAAGTCCCCTAATAAAATTTTAGACCTTATGTCTATGGCAGAAAGTTCACTTTGCGAACTGATCATAAGGCACTTATTTGGTTATCGAAATTGAAAGAACCTAATCAACGCCTCACTCGTTGGAAACTCAAATTACAAGATTATGACTTCAATATCGAACATGTGAAGGGCAAAGACAATCATGTCGCGGACGCGCTCAGTCGTGTTGAGATACACCACACGGACGGTGATTCATTAGAAGTTAATTGTGAAAATAATAGTCAACAGAGTGAGTTAGCTTCAAATTCAAACCAGGATGCAGAAATGGTAAGTGCTCCTTCAAGCATGCATTCCACAGTTCATTCTAACCAACAGGATAGTGATGAAGGCATTCCTATAATAGATAGATCTCCCCCAAAGCGATTAAGAAGAGTTATCTTCGAATCTGCTCCTTATAAAGAAGCTAAGCGAGTAGCTGGCATTTGGTATTTTTATATCCCACCTGAAAATGAAGTAGAAACAATTAAAGAATTCATGTAAGAATACCTATCAAAAGAAAAATATGTTTTCATTATACCTAATGACGAGTTCTATTGTAAAGTATCAGAAGTTTATAGAAAATATTTTGATCACACAAAATTCAAACCTGTTAGATATACAAAATCATTAATTGAAGTAGAAGAAAAAGAGGAACAATTAAAAATAATAAAAGAGTGTCATTGACAAGAGAATAGGCATCACGGAATAGAAAGTGTATATAAACAATTACGAGAAAAATATTATTGGGAGAATATGAGAAAACAAATAAAGAATTATATTCTAAAATGTGAACCATGTAAAAAGGAAAAATACAATAGACATCCTTATACTACGTTATGTATGGAAACGGAAACACCAAATGAACCAATGGAAATATGGCATATTGATTTTATGTCTCTCGATAAACAATGGTACCTTACGATAATAGATACATTCTCAAAATACGCAATAATAAAAGCAACAGTAAAAAGTAAAGTCTATGACACTTTATCTGAAATATTTGCTATGATAGGAGCCCCGAACAAAATCATCCATGACGGAGAGCAATCATTCTGTAGTGAATTATTTAATGAACTATAACAAACATACCGAATTCAAAATCACACCACGTCACCACAATATCATAAGTCAAATTCTGATGTAGAAAGTTTTTTTTTTTTAAAGTTATTTATTATACCAATCATTTGCACTTAATTTAGGTAATGATTAAGATAAAGTAACATTATGTTATAATGGTGCAATGGGTTCTAATAAAGTAGTCGCTCTGACACCTAAGGTAAGATAAAATCTTGAGATTTAGGTGTCAGTGCCCTCCAGTATTTGACAAATTTGTGGATAATAACAAGCTAAAAATAATTTACAAAATTCATTAATTAATTTTTCTTCCTGAAATTATACATTTAAATAATTTGAGTAAAAAATAAAATTACAATAGTTGATGTTACATTACAATTACAATTTTAAAATTACTATTATTTCATCCTAAATAAAATAAAATAACTGTATTTATTCATTTATACATATTAAAGTTAATAAGTAACTTAAGTTCTAGTTATCTAACATGCATAATGTTAGTTAAAGAAGGGAGGAGGAGGTGGGGGGGGGGGGATTAAATAATGAATAAGTAGGTATATGCGTAAATTGGATTATGTGTTTTTATTTATTTTTGGACAACAAGTATGTTTTCCGTATCTGCATAGTTTTTTTTCTAGCAACCATTTATTCAGTTAATTTACAGTTTATTTTGTTAAGTGGGTAAATAACTACGTGTTTACTTATTCTGTTATAAAGAAGTGAACTAACCGCTGCAAAGCTTCGTCTAGCAAGTGCTGTATTGCTAGTAGGTAAATCGCAAATAACATAGTACAATGCAAGAACTGTTTAGACTACAACGCGAATCTGAATTGGATAACGACCAAAAGATAAATTTTATAACCCATGCTTATAATAATACTTATCATAGTATGACAAATAAAACTCCATTCGAAGTACATTTTAGTAGAAAGCCTAAACTCCGAAGTTTTGACAATCTAAAAGTAGCCATTCAAAGATACACCGTACAACAAAAGGAATTTGCTGATAATTTAAACAAAAATGTCCACCAATTATTACAAAACCAAAAGAAAAACGTAACGAACGGATAAATAAAACCATTAGACCACCCGATAAGTTTAACATAGGAGACACAGTGTTCTTGAAAAACAGTATGGCCGACAGACATAAAACTAAAGCCCGATACTTAGGTCCGTTTAAAATGACGCATTGTGAGGAGAATAACAAGTACATATTAAACAACGGCAGAACCTATCACATAGAAGAACTCATTGTAACAGGGTCGTTGTCATCGGATACAAGTTCCGACCACTCAGTGCCGATGAGCATTTAGTAATGTTGACTGAGGTCAAGTGACATTTACTTTTCATATAATTTGTTGGCGAGCTTCGTGATAAATTATATTTTCGTTCATTTCCCTGTTGAAAAGTGATCTCTTTTCGCGAAATCATCGCAAATATGGATTATTTGTCGATGAATATGCACGCTTTGAAAGCTGAATTAAGGAAAGGAGGCGCAAAAATAAGCGGTCTCAAAGAGCAGCTAATTCAGAGGTTTGTTGATTTACTGTTTACAAACTTATTTTTTACGAAGTGTATGCTTGTTTGCTTAGGTAACAGCTATGTTTTTTCTTTTTACAGACACCAAGACTATGACCGTAACAGTAACTTGGTTGGAAACGTAGAGGACAGCATAATACAACAAAATGATTCAGTATATACTGTTGAGTGGCCTTCAGAAACTTTGTATAGCAGTGTGAACACTAAAAATGAAACTCCAGATCTAGATATTGTCACCAATGAGTACTTTGGAATTTATGTACAGTGTATATAGGGAATGCAATCTCGTCTCGCCGAGATCTCGATCTTGCAAGATCTCGGCCATATTTTACGAGATTGAATCTCGCCAAATTTTGTACGAGATCTCGCGAGATAACGAGATTGAGAAATGCAGCGTGGCGACGTGTTTTTCATGCAAAATATGTGTTTTTTGACAAGCCATTTTCAGACAAATAACTTGCCTTTCCCCGTACCTTGATAACTTCATCTTCTACTTTAAACTTATTGTATTTGATTAATACGATCTCACAACATTTATTTCAAACTTGTGAAGTTAATTTTTTGTTTTTATTTATAAACAGTAATGTTGTATTACTCTTAATTATTGAAACTAAAGCAATACTTAATATAGATCATTATTTTGTTACCAATATTGTATGAATTTGAACTTATTAGCTACAGTAGGGACTTATTATAATTAGGTATAGACATAAACAAATGTTATTAGAGTTACCGAAGAGACGACCGAATGGCGTAGTGGTTAGTGACCCTAACTACTGAAAAAAAAAAAAAACCGTCATCGGTGCGCCGTTACGCTCCGGAACTTTTATCAGTTTTTTCACCAAAAATAGCCCAAAGGTGCTGAGTGATAGTGCATTGTGTTTGTGTTTATACAAGTGCATAGTGCAAGTGTTATCTCAGTGCAAAACCACGGATTTCCTATAAATCACCATCAATAGTTTTCGGCCAATGTGCCAAAAATTATAGTCATACCCGCAATATTTTATTATTGATACTGCGTTCCAATTTTAACTATCGGGGTCGTCGGAACCCGAGTTGTGTTACAAGACTATTCTGTGTGCTTGTCACGACATCAGAATAATAACACATACTGAGTACGATAGTTGAATTTGAAACGCAGTGTTAGTAAACAAACTAAAATATGTAACGGCAGATCACCGAACTCTCCGACGACGTGCCGCTGTAAATTTACCTGTGCGAGCTGTGAGGACTTATAGTGTCTGTGCGTCCGTCGTGATGGAAGACGCCAAACCGGCCGCGGAGGACGCGCCCACAATTAACATGTCGGAGCTCGCCGAAGCCATGCCGCAGCAGCAGCTACCTATTGAGGGGACATGGCAGACCGTTGTGGCGCGGAAAGTCGGCAGCAAGAACCGTCGCGCCAATAGAAATCGGCGCAAAAGGGAATCGACTGTGGGGTCGGCTGGTGCAGTGGCCGGTTCGGGTGGCAGTGCCGCTTCAGCGCGCGCGTTACCCAGTGCCGCCTCAGTGCCGGCCGCCTTCACAGTCGAGGCCCCCAGGGACAAGGGGAGTAGCACTGCGATTACGCGCGCGGCACCCACTGTCCTGGCGACCACCACCGTCCCGGCGACCACCACCAACACCGCTGGACCTCGACGCCCCACTCCCAGGGGTAGCAGGGGTAAAAGGAGCAGCTATGCTGCCACCGTCGCGGCGCCGGCCGGTGGGCTTCAGTCCACTGGTGAGCGCAGGCCTGCTGATGCCGAACTAACCTCGGCTAAGCGGGTCCGCCCTGACGAGACAATCTCTCCGAGGGGTGGCGCCAAGCGCGCAAAAGTTGCTCCTGCAGCAGGTCAGGCCCCAACCTACGCCAATGTCGCGCGGACTCACCTGCATGTCGCCCTCGTCATCGTGCCGGCGCGCAGCCTCACCGAGGACCAGGCCAACGACCTGAAGGTGGCCGTGCAGAGGGTGATAATTCAGCAGCTGGACGTCCCGCTGACTGAAACACCCTTCTGCCCTCTCTTCAAGGGAAAACCACACCTTAGCCACGGGGCCTTGAAGATGTGGTGTGAAGACGACGAGACCCTCGCGTGGCTGAAGAAAACGGTCGAGGTGATGCCATCGCCTGTGCCTAACACCAAGCTCGCGGTCATCGGGCAGTCGGAGCTAGTGCCCAAGGTGAGAGCTGGACTGCTGGTTCCTGACACCTGCACTGTCGAGCCGCTGAGCATCCAAAGAACCCTGATCAGGCAAAACAGGATGTACAACGTGGGGGACTGGACCCTGTACGACCGCCAGATCCACAATGGCAAGGACTCCTTCCTCAACCTCGGCATCCCCAGATCGGAGGTGCCAAGAATCATGGAGCTCGGACGGCAGATGACATTTGCAGTGGGCGATATCTACGTCCGGTTCTTCAACAACGGCGTTCTGGGCAGCCAGCCTCCCGAAAAAAGTGAGGACCCGCTACCAACAGCACCGCTGTGCACCTCCAGCCCCACATCTGTGAGTGCTGCACCAGTCGAGGCACCAACGACCCTGCCGAGCACCTCCACCGAGACGATTCCTGCTGCGACCCCCGCGGCTCTATCGTCCTGGATCGACGGTGGCGGTCATGACGAAGAGTCGGATGCTGATGCGGAGTCGGTGGACAGTGATGTTCTCCGCTCGCCTCAGTAACCTCTCCGTCATTCAAACCAACCTCCAGCACAAGCAGATTGCGGCGGCTACCCTACGCAGGCAGCTGGAGGTCAACACCGGGACCATCGCCCTGATCCAGGAGCCGTGGATCAGGGGAAGCCGTATCTGCGGTCTCAGCAACATTGGGGGTAAGTTGTTTTTAAACACCTCTATTCTTAACCCACGCACGTGTATTTACATGCCCCGTTCTGTGGACGCGGTACAACTCACCCAGTTCTGCACGAAAGATTTAACAGCTGTGTTAGTTCAGAACTTGGTGGGTAACTGTAGTTCAATTGTACTAGCGTCCGCCTACATGCCTGGCGATGGAGATCCTCCACCCGGTGAGTTGGCGGACCTGGTGCATCACTGCGAGTCCAACTCCCTAGAGCTGATCATCGCTGCGGATACCAACGCGCACCATCCGCTCTGGGGCAGTGAAACTCCCAACAGAAGGGGTGAAAACCTGGTAACTTACTTATTTTCAACAAACCTTAACATTCTTAATATAGGCTCTGAACCGACGTTCGTTTCATCGCGTTACCAAACAATTTTTGACGTCACTTTTGCTACTACTGGCGTCACTGACCTAATTTCGGACTGGCATGTATCAAACGAACCATCCTGTGCCGATCATAGAAGAATATGTTTTAAACTTCAAGCGAAACCACCGCAAGTCAAACCGCGCCGTAACCCGCGGAAGACTGACCGAACTAAATACGTTCAAGCACTAACACAAAACTTTCAAACTATAAACTTTAAAGACATGTCGAAATCCACCGCGGCTATAGAAACCAATGTTTTGTCACTAACAACATGTATAACAACATCTTATGAACAAGCATGTCCACTTACGTCTCCGCCTACTCGGCCCAGAACCTCCCACTGGTGGGGACCGGAGCTTGAGAGACTGAGACGTAAGATTAGGAAGCTGTTTAATAGGGCCAAAAACACTAGACACTATGCTGACTGGGAGCTATATAAAGAAGCTCAAAAACATTACAAAAAACGAATAAGAATCCGCCAAGGAGACTCATGGCGTCGATTCTGCGAAAACATTGAATCCAACAACGAAGCAGCTAGAGTCCGAAAAATCTTAGACTGCGGTCAAAATAAAAACCTTGGCTGCCTAAAAAAAGCCGATAAAACCTATACTAACAACGATAAAGAAACGAGCCAAGTACTCCTTGAAACGCATTTCCCAGACTGCCGCCTCGTTGATGATCTGACCTGGGATAATAGCGAGCACTCGAACCCGTCAATATCTGATTGGATAACCGCCCAAGAATTAGTAACCGTTGAAAAAATTGAATGGGCCATAAACAGCTTTCTACCTTTCAAATCAGCTGGTTTGGATGGTATATTCCCCGCGCTCCTAGTTTGGGGACAACAGGTTATCGTGCAAAGCTTAGCGAATATTTTTAAGGCTTGCTTAGCACATAACTACATTCCTAAACAGTGGAGAGAGGTGAAAGCAACCTTTATTCCTAAATCAGGAAAAAGTGACTACACGGATCCAAAGTCCTACAGACCTATTAGTTTAACGTCGTTTCTACTAAAGACCCTAGAAAGACTTTGTGACAGACACATACGAGATAATAATCTCAAACGAAAACCATTACATAACAGCCAACATGCCTATACCGCTGGCAAATCGACCGAAACAGCACTCCATAGCGTAGTGAACAAAATCGAGTGTGCGCTAACAAACAAAGAATCAACACTAGGTGCCTTTATAGACATAGAAGGGGCCTTTGATAAAACAAACTTCGATAGTATCAACATTGCCTTAACCAAATATAATGTTAATCCTACTCTACGGGGTTGGATAAATAATATGTTAAAGTTAAGAGCAGTACAACTCAACCTAAACGGGACAACCAGATGCATTGTAGCTAAAGGCTGCCCTCAAGGCGGGGTCCTTTCACCTCTACTGTGGAATCTGGTAGTTGACGACCTCCTTAGACGACTCAACAGCAGCGGCTTCTATACAGTCGGCTATGCAGATGACCTCACCATCCTCATTAGTGGGAAATTCGAGAACGTTCATTGTAGCATTATGCAGGCCGCAATGAAGATTGTCGAGCAATGGTGCATGGAGTATCGACTAAAAGTCAATCCCAGTAAAACAGAATTAGTCCTATTTACTAACAAGAGAAAACTCAATAACATGAGCTTGCCTACATTATTTGGTACTCAACTAACACTTTCAACCGAAGTGAAATATCTTGGCATAACGCTAGATAACAAGTTGAACTGGAATAAACATCTCGATAACAAAATAAAACAGGCCACGATCGCTTTTTGGCAGTGTAAGCGAATGTTAGGAAAAACCTGGGGCCTTAAACCAAAATTAACATTATGGCTGTACAAAGCTGTCATACGACCTACCATAACTTACGGTTCTGTAGTCTGGTGGCCCAGAACAGAACTTAGCTCAGTAAAAAACAAGCTGCAAAAGCTACAAAGGCTTGCATGTGTAGCCATCACAGGATGCATGAAATCAACACCCACGGCCGCACTCGAGGTACTTCTCGACCTTCCACCATTACATCTTTTACTGATCTGAACTGTTTTCTGAAATACAGATTTATATCTAGTTCGGAAAACAGTGCTCAATATAATTTGTACGTATGTTTTTGGTGAAATAAATAAATCTCTTTAAATCTTTAAAATCTCGTGGTGAAACAGGAAGCAGCTGCCGCCGCTTTTAGACTAAGAGTAGCTGGCCTGTGGGCAAATAACTCAACAGCGTCACACATCCATTATGTTGGAAGCCATAAAACATCAACCAATGATGGCAGCGATTGGTGATCGAATACCGCTTATCCATATATTTAATAGGCACTACAACATTCAATTGCATGAAGAATCAAGAGATCAGTCCAGTATATATGAACTGAGAATATACACTGATGGATCCAAAAAAACGTCAGGTACGGGTGCTGGTGTCCACTCGGTTGACCTAAACATCCATTTTTCACTGGCACTAGGCAAATACAACACAATCTTTCAGGCTGAATGTGTTGCTATTACACGGGCCGCTAACGCAGTCAAATCTAGAAAGGTTACGAATCAACGTATTCGTATCCTATCTGATAGTGCTGCAGTTCTGCTAGCTTTGTCTAGCAAAACTATAACTTCGGGGCTAGTACTAGAGTGTCACTCAGCTCTAGAATCGCTTGCCTCACAAAACAATACCATAACCCTCCAGTGGATAAAAGGGCACAGCGGGTCGCTGGGGAACGACGCTGCTGATGAACTTGCACGAAAGGGATCTGACACTGCACCAATAGGCCCAGAGCCGATAGTACCGATCCCTTTCAACCAAATTCGCTCTTGGTTGCGTTCCCGAACGACAGAATGCCACACCAATCTCTGGAGTAACAGTGCCGAGTGCAAACAAACAAAAGCTTTTGTACCACTAATTAATACTAAACTAACACGCAAATTATTATGCTTGGACAGAGCAAACTTACGTGTCGTGATAAGTACCATAACAGGCCACTGCCGGTTAAATAAACACCTATATCGCATGAAAATCTCCACCACTCCTCTTTGACGGTTTTACCGTTCGATAAAATAATTGTGTTTTAATGCAAACATTTATTATTTATGTTACGCCCAAGTGAAGCATAGGTTACGAGTGAATATATTGTGTTATAATTTTGTATTTTAAACTAGGATATGGATTCAAATCCTACCGATGATGCTCAAAACCTACAACCAGAGGCTATGGCTTCTGGGTCAGTGCGTGAGAAGCGGCGCAAGCGGACGCGCTCCAGCTCGTCCAGCAGCAGCGCCAGCTCCAGCTCCAGCTCTACGACCTCCTCATCGAGCTCATCCGATTCCTCGCGCAAGGGCAAGAAGTCACGACGCCGCCGTCGCCGTCGCCGCCGTACCAAGCGCCATGGTGAACGAAGAGTTAACGAACTAGTTAAGGAGGTAAGTGAGCTCCGGAAATACTTGTCCAATATGCACCCTATGTCGAATTCCGGTGTAAATATGGAGGAAGATATTGTGTCGGTGGATCCAAATGTAAACGGCGAGTTGTATGCGGAGAGCGACAACCACGAGACCAACCCAACTGTTGAGGAGTCGCTTCAGTTGGAAGCTACCACCAAGATAAAGGAACCCGTAGTTCCTAAAGCGCCGGAGCAGCATCTGAAGCTTTTAGATACGCTGCAGCGTTTTAACACAGCTGAATGGTGTGAAGTTCGTTATGCCGATACCCAAAAGAACTATAATTTCTCACCTTGTTTCGTTGAATTAGATATTAACGAAGAAGTTAAAGCTTATGATTCACTTCGCAATTTAGCCTATTCTGATAAAACCTTTGGTGCCCTAACGTTCTGTGCGCTTCAGCAACGCGAAGTATTGCAAACTAGTTTACGTAGTCTGTTGTCATGGTATCGTAACAATGAAAATACCAGCTTTGATACATTTAGTGAAAAATTAAATGAGTTGTTCTTAAATGGAGAATTTCCAAAAGTTTCTGCAGACCTTTTACAATTAATTTGTGGCCACAGGGCCGAAATTATTCAGATGAGGAGGGACGGCATAACGAACTCGGTCCGTGATCCACTTGTGAAGGCTGCCATTCGAAAGATTCCACCATCCAATCAACATGTTTTTAATGCCGAGAAATTCACAAACACAGTAGAAAAGGCTGGAGGCGTAAGAAAAGCTTTTTGGCCGACTAAATCAAGCAGCAAAAACCCTGCTCCGCAAGCAGGAACAAACAAGACTGCCAAGAATCAAAACCTTCCGCAAAGGTTTACGCCGTCTGCCATGCCCTCGCAGGGTTCTAGGCATACAGGCTATACGTCTGGTTTCCAGCGTTACAATGCTCCCTCGCAGGGTGCTAACCACTATGGGTCATACAATCGTCCTTCGCAAGGACGTTATAATAATGACAGCCGAGGAGGTTCATCGAACAATGTTTCTCGTTCACGGGCTCCTCAACAATTAACTACAAATGGCCGCAACAAGACTGTCCGCAAACGAGGAGCATCTCCCTTTCCGGACAACCGCGGAGGAAAGAGGAGGAGATTTTGACTCGACTCCGTTCAAGGCGGGTCAGCTAGTTCACCATTACCAACGGTGGGTGGACCTAGGTGCACCATCGCATCTACTACAGATTATAAAAGGGTATCGCATACCTTTCATGCAAAAACCACCTTTAATAATGCGAAACCTCAATCAAACCAATCTTGCTACACCGGTATCAGTCGAAATGACAAAGGCAATAGAAAAGCTGGTAACTCAGGATGTGCTCGAACCAGTAAGCCTTTCACCAAGCTTCATCTCAAGAATGTTTCTGGTGCCAAAGAGCGACGGCTCTGCTCGTCCAATCTTCAATTTAAGGGCTCTGAACGATTATGTTCTAACCACACCGTTCAAATTGCTGAACATGTACCAAGTGCCGGATTTCCTACAACCGCAAGACTGGCTGTGCAAGGTGGACTTATCCCAGGCCTATTTCCACCAGCTTATTTCCAAGAGTCATCGGAGATATCTAAGGCTCATTTACAAGGGTCAACTCATGGAAATGACTTGCCTACCGTTCGGGCTCAGTACAGCACCAAAAACATTTGCTTGCTTAACGAATTGGATCGCCCAATCACTAAGAGACCAAGGAATTCGAATAATAGTATACTTAGACGACTATCTTCTGGCGCACCAGGACAAGGACACGCTGGTCAAGCATGTAAACCTGCTGACAAATCGCCTAAATCACTTAGGTTTTCTAGTGAACGTGCAGAAGTCACAATTAATCCCCCAAAAGAACCTGTCGTTTTTAGGCGTCCACTGGGACCCGTGGAAAAATCAAAAGTATTTACCTCAAGACAAAGTCAGCGCCCTAAGGGGAAGGATTTCAGAAATACTAAAGACGAATCGAATAGACTCGCGGGCCCTACGCAGTCTGATCGGAGTCGTAAACTTTGCGAGTTTTGCTGTTCCAAGAGGTCGCTTAAATTACAGAGATCTATTAGTGTTCCTGAATTCCCTACCGGAGGAACCGTCCACAAAACTATACTATCTCCCAGGAGAAGTAAGAGTCAATCTATTATGGTGGTATCAGAATTGCCATCGTGTGTCTCAGATTCATGTTCCGCCCCCAACTCATTTCTTGACAACGGACGCATCCGATCAAGCGTGGGCAGGTCAATTAGACCATATTCCAATATCGGGACCTTGGACGTTGACCGAAGCATATCTACATTGCAATTGCAAGGAGATGTTAGCTGTTCTCAAAGTTTTACAGGAGCATGGTCCTCGCCTGCAGCACAGCTCAGTTCTTCTGCAATGCGACAGCAAGACTTTTGTATGATATATTCGGAACGAGGGGGGAACTCGATCTTTACCCCTATTAAGTTACACGAATCAAATTTTTCAAATACTAGACTTCAATCAGATAAATTTGACCGCTTATCATCTACCAGGCAAGTACAATGCACATGCAGACCATCTGTCGAGACATCGACGTCCTCCCGAATGGCACCTACTACCACAATGTACAGAGATGCTTTAACACCTTTTGTAACACCTTTGCCAAGTTCTATAGACGAGAAGTGTTACCTGCTAATTCAGTATGCAGTATCACAAACTTGTTTCGTCCTGATAATTAGATTAGATGGATCATACGGTATTAAATACCTACATTTTGTCAAAAATGTGCAAGATCGTAACCTAACACTGTGAATTAAGCAGATATTAACTGTAATCTTTTTAAAGTACCTAGTTACTTCTGATTTTGTAAAAATAATTATCTTATTTAAGAGTGTTGCTTAAGCGTACCTTGCTCTGAGAATTATTGTTAAATTCATTATTCTCACTACATCTATGTTATATACAGTTGCTACACTTACCTACTTCATGGGTCTCATACCAATTTTATTCTATATCATATTGCTACGCATAATTGATTGTATTTACGCAAATTTTATTCTATATCATATTGCTACGCATAATTGATTGTATCATCAACCCATAGTATACTATAAAAACTTAAGACCTTGGCCTGGCTCTAAACCTATTTTTGTTATGACTTGCCCATGCTGCTATTGTTCTTGTTATAAAATTATTATTTAATACTAATTTGAGCTTGCTTTGCTTTGACCTTATTTCATGCTAGAATGCTTGATTAAATTAGCTACTTTCTTGTTGTCTTATGAAGTTCCTATTAGGCTGATATACCTTTTCTCATTGTCACTGTCATTAACTTACTGGAATAATTGATTATACACCTATAGTAATACACATCGACCTAGTTTTATTGTACACCCTGTTATTAGGTTATAGGAAATCGAATAATACCTACTTACATATTTTATTAGGTATTTAATCACATTGGCATCTCCCTCCACCAGGCGATAACAAACACGTCTCAATTGGCTAAGCCTCGAATAAGGGCAAGCTATTTAATAGCAGCGTTTTACCTTACCAATAAAACGCATATTAAATACTTACCTTATTCGAGGCTTAGCATTAATTTCTGCCTGGTTATTATAATAGAGACGCAATGGCGGACGGCGCTCCGCGCTCCTGCCAGGTGGAGGGAAACACGGGTGGGAGGTGTGCGAGCGAGACAGCAACACTTGGGTATCACGTGGGAATCACGTGGTTTAGAGCGGGAAATATGTATAGTCTATCTCAATTGGCTAAGCCTCGAATAAGGTAAGTATTTAATATGCGTTTTATTGGTAAGGTAAAACGCTGCTAATAATAATCGTTTGCTAGTCCACAATCACGTAAAGGCTTTGTTTACAACGCAATCATTGCATAAAGAATCCGCATCCCATATACGCAAATTAATAGATAACGTTTTGAGAAATATGCGCGCTCTAAAAACTTTAGGCGAACCTACGGACTCGTGGAGTACCCTCATAATATATATAATTGTCTCAAAACTAAATTCTGCAACTGAACGGGAGTGGGAACTTTATAAAGGCACTATAATTAACTCTGAAGGTGATTCCGATATTAAATTGTCGCTTGCTGATTTAATTAAATTTCTTAAAGACCGGGCCGATGTACTGGAAACGATTAACTTGTCTCAACACAATAAAAGCACACAAAATGACAATAACTCTAAAAAAGTTACGCCCAATGTACAAAAATCACACAGTTATGTTGTCACACAAAAAAATAACACTAAACAGCCATTAAATTCATCTCGCTCTAAACGTTATTCATGCATTATGTGCAACGCAAATCACCCGCTTTACTCTTGCGAATCGTTTCTTAATTTATCGATAGCAGATAGGGTAAAATACATAGAAGATAAAAACATTTGTCGCAATTGTCTGCGCGCCGGTCACGCGGTAGTCGACTGCTGGTTCGGGCCGTGCAAACAATGTAATAAAAAACACAACTCATTAATTCATAACGAATGTGTAGACTCTGGTGCATTAATATCTTCAGCAGTTCTCACTTCGCAAGTGCAACCGCAGCCCGAGGCGGCTACGGCAGGCTCACAGCCATTGCAATCCGCATCTCACACAACGCACACGTTATATAACGTCAATAATAACACAGATCAAGTGTTATTGTCGACGGCATTAATAGAAATCGCTGATTGTAATAATAAATATCACACAATTAGAGGTCTTTTAGATAACGGCAGTCAACAATGCTTTATCTCAGAAGCTGTATGTAAACAACTCGGCATTCCATTGATACAGTCCACTGTTCACGTCACAGGTGTAGGTAACTCCGTCACCCAGTCCACACAATCATGCGAGGTTCAAGTACGATCTAAAACTAGTTCATATCTCACACGCTTTAACTGCCTAGTTTTATCCCGTATTACCGCGCAGTTGCCATCGATAGGCATCAATCATCAACTTGCAAATTCCAGAAGACATTCCACTAGCAGACCCAGAATTCCACTCCCCTGGTCAAATAGATTTATTGATAGGAGCCGATAAGTTCTGGGACCTATTAAATGACGGTTTAATTAGATTAGCTAAAGGTCCGTTTTTGCAAAATACAAAGTTAGGTTGGATAATTTCCGGTTCAATCAATAGTAAGCACCGCGCATTAATCGAGTGCATTGTAACTTTACCCAGACCTTAGACGCACAACTTAAGCAATTTTGGGAGATAGAAGAAATTACTTCATGCAATAAACTCACAAAAGATGAAGCGGCATGCGAAAAATTATTTCAAGAAACGACTTTACGTGACGATACGGGTCGTTTTTCAGTGCGCATACCGTTATGCGAATCAGCTGATGTATTAGGAGATACATTTAGTTTAGCACAAAATAGGTTTTATGCCCTTGAACGTAAATTAAACCGATGCGCGCCCGAATATAAACAATTGTATGTTGACTTTATGAGCGAATATTTAAACCTAGGTCACATGAGTCTAATTGATGAGTATGCTAAGCCATGCTACTTTCTACCACATCACGGTGTCTTCAAAGAAAGCAGTAGCACTACCCGTCTGAGGTGCGTTTTCGACGCAAGTGCAAAATCGTCATCAGGAAAATCGTTAAACGATATTCAATTAATAGGGCCTGCTTTACAAAACGATATTTTCTCAATTTTATTGCGGTTTCGACAATACAAATATGTCGCATCTGCCGATGTGGAAAAAATGTATCGACAGATTTTAATATAACAAGACCAACGAGATTTGCAATTAATTCTTTGGAGAGAAAATCCATTTCAGCCTTTATGTGTATATCGTTTGAACACAGTTTCGTATGGCACGGGCTCAGCCCCATGGCTTAGTATGCGTTGTCTTAAACAGCTCGCGGCGGAATGCACGGATGACGTCATCTCACGAGTCATCAATGACGATTTTTTTGTCGACGACTTAGTAACAGGACATGATGATAAGGAACAGCTGTTACAAATATGTAAGGGGGTTTCAAATGTATTAAAATCGGGCTGCTTTCATTTAAGAAAATGGATTTTCAATTCAGACATTCAAAATTCTCAAAGTATATTTTCGTCTAAAGATCTATCGCTCGGTGATAATTGTCAAACGAAAACTTTAGGTATGGGGTGGTTTAACAATTCCGATGAATTAAATTACTCGACAAGACACGTTAAAGACATAACTCCTGTTACTAAACGCACAATTTTGTCTACAATTTCACAAATTTTTGACCCGCTAGGTTTGCTGGGCCCTACTGTCATTATAGCTAAGATTTTAATGCAATCTTTATGGCTTTTGAAGGTCGGCTGGGACGACCCGTTACCTACGAACACTTTAATAAAATGGCATAATTTTGTTGATAAACTAAAACATTTAGAAACAATTCGTATACCTCGTCACATTAAAGGCGATAATTGTTTACACACAGATTTACATATTTTCTCTGACGCGTCACAGGCTGCTTATGCGGCGTGTGCTTATGTGCGTACCTACACAGATAACTTACCTGTAACAGTGCGATTGTTGTGTGCGAAAAGCAAAGTAGCACCCGTAAAACCGGTTAGCATTCCTCGTTTAGAACTATGCGGGGCGTTACTAGGTGCACGATTATACGCAAAAATCACTGAGTCACTCAGATTAAGTTTTAATAAAGTGCATTTCTGGACTGATTCGACTATTGTGCTTGGGTGGCTTCGAATGTCACCAAGTTTACTTAAGACATTTGTGCAGAACAGAGTAGTGGAAATCAATGAATTAACGGGCGATTCGCAATGGTTTCACGTGGCCGGTAAACAGAACCCGGCTGACATGCTGTCCCGCGGGCTCGCGCTGCACGAGCTGCAGGCGGCGGACATGTGGTGGAGCGGCCCCGAGTACTTACGTGATAACAACTTTAACCCGTCACAGGAGAACGTCACAATAAATACTGATAACATCGAATTACCGGAATTAAAGTTAGAAAAAACAGTATTGGTGAGTCGCACTCAGCCTGAAGAGTTTCCTTTTCACCGTTACTCATCTTTCGTTCGAATGCAACGCATAACTGCATACATTTTGCGTTTTGTACACAACTGTCGGTCGAAAATAAAATCAAATTACATAGTCGGTGAACTAACGGTAGACGAGTTAGATAACTCCACTAGGTGTTTAGCTCGATTGTTACAACAACAATCATTTCCAGGCATTGCAACTGATCTAACAAACAAACGCAACGTAAAATTTCCTAGAAATATTTCTAGCCTAAACATATTTTTAGATCAACATAACCTCATTAGGGTCGGAGGCAGATTATGTAACTCCGAATCTTTTTCATATAACAAAAAAATTCCAGTTTTCTTATGCTCAAATCACAACTTTACTCGGCTGCTATTTATACATAAACACTTAGATTTGCTTCATGCAGGGCCTCAGCTGTTACTAGCCGCTATAAGGGACAGTTGGTGGCCGCTTAGGGGACGCGACTTAGCTAGACAAACAGTACACAAATGTGTTAAGTGCATGCGTTTGAAGGCAAATACTTTACAGATTCAAATGGGCAACTTAGGTACCTACTGAAAGATTAGAACCTGGTTTTCCTTTTGTGGCGTTGATTATGTTGGGCCATTGTTCATATTACCGGGTTCCGGTGCATGGATCCAATGAGAAGAATATCATCGTGTCCTTTGTGAACCGCTACGTGAAGGAAGAGTTCCTTGCTACAGCACGAGCCAAGAAGACCATACTTACCACGGATCTTGGCTACCACGGGGAATCTAAACGAGTATTTCTGAACGATCATCTCACACCTAAACTGAAAATGTTACTCACGAAAACCAAGCAACTTGCCAAAGAAAAAAATTATCTTTATGTTTGGGTGAAGTTCTCAAAGATCCATATTCGTAAGTCAGATACTTCCCGAGCCCAAGTTATTAACTCACTTAATGATTTAAACAAACTGACCTAATCCGTTTTGTATACCTAAGATGTCCCTTGTATATTTATTCTACTCTTGTAAACTTAGCTTACGCTTACGCACTCATATCACTATTAGGCGCGACCCGCACGTTGACCGCCCCTGTCATGCCTACTTCGCTAAGACCGGTTGCCGCTGCAGACTCCCAAGTCGCTCCTCGCCGCTGCCTTGCCTACTGCTACACTAAGCTCGCTTCAGTCGATAATCACCCTTCTGGTAATGAGTTAAATGGTCGTACTTCAACTGTGGATATTATCACTTATGTCCTTTTGTTACACTATTATTGTTGTTATTGCCTGTTATTCGCCAGCTCGCTGATTCTGTTGAATAAATCTACTTATTACGCATATTTTCACTACGCATTAGAAATTATTATTTGCGCAGGGCCACTAAAATATATATTACTTACTGTTTTACTAAAAAGAACTCATGCAATCACCCATTACTGCCTCTGTCGTGTTATAATTTATGTGTTAGCTATATTTTACTGTACCTATACCTACTTACAAGCACTCACGTCTACTTATAAAAAATATACTTGTATCATAAAATTAAGAAGTCTATTAATCTATACAGTATACTCGTGTTATTATGCTCAAATTTACAATGCTTTTTATAATTTCAACTTGGACATTCTGAAATGTATGGAGCTAGCTATAGTGTGTTATTGTTTCGTCTTTACGCAATACTCTGTTTTTATCTTACTATTAAATTATGAATCTAGACTACGATAATGACAATATAAGTGTATACTATCAGAATGTCCGGGGTCTACGAGGCAAGACTAGTGAGTTTAAACGAAACCTATTATTGAATGACTACCAGGTAATCGCTATCACCGAATCATGGTTAGTGGATAGTATCCAGGATTCTGAACTATTTGACAGTAGGTATATGATATGGCGTCGTGACCGAGACTACGAGCTAACTGAGCAGACGCTGGGCGGGGGGGTCCTGTTAGCTTCACATCGCGATCTGAATGTAACACCGAGGCCCGAATGGAACTCGACAGCTGAGGACATTTGACACAATCGTGATAGTTGCTACCTTCACGTCGGGACTCTTTACCTATGTAAACAAAATAAAGGCCTTTCCTTCTCCCAACAATTAATAAACTTTTTTAACAAATTAAACGAAATAATGCTGTTATACCCACAGGATAAATATTTGGTTCTAGGCGACTTTAATATGAGCCGCATACAATGGAACATGGCAAGCAATTTGAACTATCTCTTACTAACTAACGCTAAAAGCTACGACGAGTTTAAACTATTAGACGAGTTGAATACGTGTAATCTCTCTCAATACAATCATATTCTTAATAATTAGGGTAAAATTCTTGACCTTGTGCTGTGTACCGATGAAGTAGGGGTAAGCGATTGCAGTTACCCACTTGTGTCCTTAGACCCTCATCATAAGGCATTGCAAATCAGTCTTAATTTATCTAGTTATAAGCCCCTTAAAAGTGCACAACGCACTAGATACAGTTATTATAAAGCGAATTACAACTCTATTATAGAAGAATTAATGAATATTGATTGGGAAAGTAAATTTTTATCCATTTCTATCGATTGCTGTGTCAAAAAGTTCTATGAAATTCTATACCACTTACGCGACAAATACGTGCCTAAAAGAAAACTAACGAGCTCTGATAAATTTCCCGCTTGGTTTTCACCTGCTCTTAAAAAAGTACTTAAGGAGAAGCGCAAATACCTAAAAAAATATCAGAAATATAAAATGAAGTGCGATGATTCCACCGTAAAGTTACTTAGTAAAAGAGCCAAAACACTGGAGGCAGAATGTTATCGCACTTACATTGCGCAAGTAGAAAATTTCATTTCTGATAATCCAAAATATTTTTGGTCCCACATGAAAAACTTATCCATTACTAAATCTATGCCTAGTAACATGACTTTTAACAATGTAACGAGCCACTCTGGCGAGGAAATTTGTAATTTATTTGCGGAATATTTTCAGTCTATGTTCCTAACTCCGGATAATAACACCCAGTACCTGAATAACTATCGGGAGGATAGCATCGTCTGCGACATCGCTTCAGTTGAGGTCGCTGTTGACGATGTGCTGAAGGAGCTCAAGGGGCTTGATATCAATAAGTCAGGCGGACCGGACGAATTACCTCCTATTTTCTTAGTGCGGTGTTCAGAGCAGCTAGCATTTCCACTCTCGTTATTATTTACAAAATCCCTTTCTGAAGGAACTGTCCCAACCATATGGAAAGCGGCGTTTATAACACCAGTTCACAAAAAGGGTCCCAAAATCTGATTCCAAACTATAGACCTATCTCTAAACTTTGTATAATTTCTAAAATTTTTGAAAGAATTGTCTACAAGCAGCTTTACTCAGCCCTTCGTGAATCTTTTAGTTCATCTCAACACGGTTTCTTGAAAGGTAGATCTACGGTGACAAACCTACTGATATTGAATGATCAATTAACGGAAAACATGGAAAATCATTTACAAACGGACGTTATCTATACTGACTACAGCAAGGCGTTCGATCGAGTTGATCACAAACTACTTATGTTAAAGCTACAGAGAGCAGGAATTCGAGGTGATCTTCTAAGATGGTTCTCCTCCTATATTAACAACCGATCTCAAGCTGTTGTAGTCAGTAATTTCATTTCTAGTTGGAACATTGTGCCTAGTGGAGTACCTCAGGGGTCTCTATTAGGTCCGCTCCTTTTCGTGATTTTTATTAATGACATTGACTCATGTTTCTATCATTCTAAGGTATTAAGTTTTGCTGACGATATGAAAATCTATAAGCCCATAAGAACCATCGCAGATGCCGAAGAGTTACAGGCTGACTTGAAGCGGCTAGATAATTATTGTTTACAAAATAAATTGGATTTAAATCCCGCTAAATGTTTTTCTGTAACTTTCTCTAGAAAAAGGGTAGGAATCACTTTTAATTATTCTTTGAAGGGACATAATTTGCAAATGATCGACACAATCCGTGATCTAGGTGTGACGCACGATTCAAAACTACTTTTTGACACTCACCTCAATAATATTGTTAAAAAAGCCTCAAAAAGTCTTGGGTTTATAATGCGTTCATCAAAGGACTTTAAAAATGCAAAAACTCTCAAGATACTATATTGTACGTATGTTAGAAGTTGTCTGGAGTACGCATCGCAGGTATGGAACCCAAGGTATAACATTTATATTAACAGAATTGAGGCTATCCAAAAAAAGTTCATTCGTTTTCTTAACTACCGTATCAAATCCAAAGTACGTGAATATACTGCATCATGTCGCCGTATGCACCTGTTACCATTAAACAGAAGACGCGAAATTGCTGACTCCCTCCTTCTCATGAAAATAGCAAGGGGTGATGTCGACTGTCCCGAGCTTCTGTCTAGATTAAATTATTATGTACCGAACAGACCTCGAAGATCTCCACCAACATTTTACGTTCCGAATGTATCTACTAATTACAGACAGAATACTTATTTATGGCGAGCGTGCAACAATTTTAATAAATTAGCAGAGCACATTGACATCGACATCTTCATCTCATCGGCGAGGCGTAAGCTTAGTAATATGTTTTTTGAACCGTAGCCTAGATTAATCTATTATGTTAAAAAATATTTACACTGTAATTTCATCAACATACACTCGCGAGCAACCAAATCGACTCAAGCCTTCACGGCGCACATATACATTGATTTTCCTAAAACGATAAATGGTAAATATAAAAGTGATATGTCATTCGAAAGCTGAAGAATTAGGCTTTCAATTAAGATCAATACCATAAAAAAAAACTAAGCGCAGATTTAATGACGCATTTTAATTGCCCGTCAGTGTTAATTACCTCATTAGGAATCCACGCCTTGCGCTACCTGATCCCGCTATAAAACCTTTCCACATCCGGTGTACCTTATCAGTCGCTTGTTGCAAGTTGACCGGTACACATCTCGTTGCATTGTATTCCTTGTTTTCGCAAACCCATGGATACCACACCAGAAGAAGCTGCTCAAGTTGTTGCCTTGCTGCAACAAGGGTTAAGTCAGCGAGCAGTCGCTGCCCAGCTCCACTTGAGCCAGTCTGCTGTATCCCGAGTATACAGACGGTTCCAAGAGACTGGTGCCTTCAATCGAAGACCAAGAACGGGCCGCCACCGCTGCACTTCAGAGAGAGACGACCGCTTCATTGTCTCAACCTCGCTGCGCAATCGACACCTTACGGGCGTTGATGTGCAGCAAGAACTGAGACGTGTACGACAAGTGGCTGTCAGCGAGTGGACAGTGAGAAGACGCTTGAAGGAAGCCAACTTGACACCAAAAAGACCTGCATCAGGCCCCAAATTGACTGCAGGCCACCGACAAGCGCGTCTTCAGTTTGCTCGAGAGCATCTCGATTGGAGCATTGCGCAATGGCGGTCGGTCCTGTTTACTGATGAGTGCAGAGTGTGTCTGCATGGCAGTGACAGGAGAGGCCGGGTCTACCGGCGTCCGGGGGAACGATTTGCCCAATGTTGTTTCGCTGAAACAGTAGCATATGGCGGCGGTTCCTGCATGATGTGGGCTGGTATTTCTCTAGAGGGAAAAACCGCACTTGTTTTCGTGCCTGGAGGCGGCCGAGGAGGCGGGTTAACAGCTGATCGGTACATCACCGACATTCTACTCGGTCATGTTGTGCCCTATGCAGAATTTGTCGGTGAAGACTTCGTGCTAATGCACGACAATGCCCGCTGCCACACGGCACGAGTCAGTCGGCAGTTTCTGAGAGAGAAGGAATTGCGCACGATGGACTGGCCTGCGCTCAGTCCTGACCTGAATCCCATCGAACACTTATGGGACGAGCTCAAAAGAAGAGTTCGGGCCAGGAATCCAGTCCCTGCAAGCGTGGACGAGCTGAAGACAGCTTTATTAGAGGAGTGGGACGGCATTCCTCAGGAAACTGTCAAAAAGTTGATAAGGTCTATGAGAAACAGGCTGCAGGCTGTAATTAGGGCAAGAGGGGGCAATACAAAGTATTGATTTAAATAAATAAATTTTTATCTTAACATTTTTTGTTTAATTTGTATAATACGATACCCATACCCTTTTTTCCTAAATTCCCGTTTTTCCTACAATTGCGTTCAGACATCATTTATTTCAAAAATGATGAATGGATTTCAATAATAATGATATCAAATTAAAGCTGACATCTTAAGCTTTTAAATGACATATCATTTTTATTATTTCTATTCATAATTTTACTTGTATTAATGTATGTTTGCGCCGTCAAGGCTTGAGTCGATTTGGTTGCTCGCGAGTGTAGTTAAAACAAAATGTTATTATTAGGTAAGTACTGTTATTAGTTATTAAGTAGGTACAATAGATGAATAGTATAAAATAATATATGTACTATAAATACTAAAATCCTAAGGTTCAAGCTTAGCATAAGATTAGTAAGATATTTAATTTATAGTTCTACATTATTGAATAAGGCTTACGACGTTGTTTTCAAGTGTCTACAATGTTACTATTAGTGGAAACTTTAATTGACTTCCTGTTATTTACTTTAAGATATAGCTACATACATTGTTATAAGTCTCTAGTTTTCCAAATAAAATAAAATAAAATAAATAAAATTAAATTAAATCGCAAAGGAAGAGGAGCTAAATTAGAAAAATGTTATATTTGCCTATTTGTATGTTTTGCGACTCGAGCCTTACATTTAGAATTAGTAACCAGCCTTACTACTGAAGCATATATATTGGCAATTAAAAGGTTCATTTCTAGGCGTGGGAAACCCCTAGAAATCAATTCCGATAACGGAAAAACGTTTGTAGGCGCTTTAAAAGAATTTTCAAAATTTTTAGACTCAAGTCAAAGTGATATAATTAATTATGGAGTAAATGATCAAATTAAATTCACATTTATACCACCATACTCACCGCATTTTGGGGGATTGTGGGAGGGGGGGGTCAAGTCTTGCAAGTTTCACTTACGGCGAGTCGTAGGGAATGCTAACCTAACGTACGAGGAGATGAGCACAGTATTGGCACAAGTCGAAGCTGTCCTCAACTCCCGACCCATGTACCCTCTGTCCACAGACCCTAATGATCTACTCCCACTCACACCAGCTCACTTCCTCATTGGCCGACCGCTCACCGCTCCAGCTGGCGAGGACCTGACGGCTACTCCAACGCTGCGCCTATCACGATATGATCGCGTGGTGCAGATGCGGCAGAACTTCTGGACGAGATGGTCGAAGGAATACGTTTCTGAACTCCAGAAGAGAACGAAATGGCAGACACACAAACACACACTGAGTCCTGATACCCTCGTCCTAATCAAGGAGGACAACGTACCGCCACTTCAATGGCGCCTGGGACGAGTGCTGCAGACCTTCGCCGGGGGCGACGGCATCTCACGCGTGGCCAACATCAAGACGGCCACAGGCATCATACTCGTACAGCGGTCATTCTCCAAGATATGCCCGTTGTTTCCTCAAGAAGATGACCCACTGATGACCCATACACCTCTTTGGAACCAACCGGGTGCTTCCAAGGCCGGGGGCATGTCGACGCACCTAACGCCATCTGTTGGCAGCCACGAGAACTAACGATGACCATGGAAGGGATGCGCGAGGGCCGGCGGCCGCCACCCTCCTACCAGCTCCGTCACTCTCTCATCTACCTCGACTTCACACATTGCCAATTATTTGTACCTCTGTATTTTGAAAATTATAATAAACTTAAATTCAAAATTAAACAAATACCAAAATTCATTGAAGAGTTCCCTGCCCGCTGATAGCTAGCCTAGGATCCAAATCAGTAGCCGCAACAGCCGTTATTTTTCTATCTGACTGACGCTTGAATTTTCCTGGCTTTCCCGCCATTTTGTCGTCTCAATATTTCTATAGCGGAGACTTTACGAAAAAATTACAATTTGCTTACAATATTCAGTTATTGATGCAAATTTTCATTCTTTTTATCGTCCTTTCAGGACACTGTTCTTTTGCTACTAATCTATTTGTTTTGCTTGTTGTTTTTTATGACTGATTACAGAGCTTCGTCCAAAGTCAGCGTGTTAAGGTTTTCCCCCCGTTTGTGACCTGCGTCTTCCCTCAGCCATCATCAGCCTTGTGACCAGTCTTACACCTCCAATAATTTCCACTTTTCCGTAAGTTATCGTATGAAATATTACTTTTTGACTGTTCATCACCAAGTATAGACGCTACCCTTTTCATAAGTTTAAGTCAACCTTTGTATGTCTTCTTGATTCTTATCTTTGATTGTCTTTCAGCTGTCTGACATGATTCGGATTCGCAAGTGCGTCGTAGATGGCTGCAAATCTGATGTGGGATCTAAAACCTCCCGGTGGCCGCATGACGTTCGAGTTTCAGATGTTTGGTTGGACACTATAAAACCATATTGTTCCGGGTTGATGGGCCTACCTAGATATCGTCTCAGGGAAAAAGTTGTAAGTTTGCATTCTTATCAGTACCTAATATAGGTATAGATTAGGTATATACATTTGTAATTTTCTCCTTGTTATATGTTCTGTTTGTAATTTTTTGCACTTTCCCCTTTTCTTGTATAGTTTCTCTCCTCCGAGGTAGTCTGGAAGAAATTACTCTTAGTAATAAGGCCGCCATTTGTACCGTCTATATTGTACATTTCCTTGTGTAATTTATGTTTGTGTGTGCAATAAAGAATTATCTATCTATCTAATATAACACATGAGGCTTATTATCTACTTATCTTATACAATATATAATGTATATTCATACTTACATAATATGCTGACGACTGTAGTCCCCAGAGGGGTAGTCATAGGTGACTCGAAAACGAGCCACCCGCTTTTTGCTGAATATTTGTACTATAGCCGTCTTTGAATGACTACAATGTACTTAGGATACACAATCTAGACATATAGGATTCCTCACAATGTTTTCCTTCGCCATAAGATTATACATTGTACTGAAATTCAAAGAACTCATTGGTACATGTCAGCGCTGGGATTTGAACCCACATCTCTGGTGTGAGAAGTGGGCGCTTACCGGATTGAGCTACCATCGCCACTTATCTTATAGGTATATCAGTAAGATACATTTCATGTGGTATTACAGATATTATTTTACTCTATAAGTATTATCCTTAGGTTTTGGTGTTAGTGTTACATGTCCCCGGGGTGGAAGGATTAGCCAGTCAGATAATATGTTGTCACTTATTGCCCAGGGTGTTCTAGATGGCATGGATACATTTATTTAACATTCAGTTGGTACATCACCCTTGGATACACACAATTTTTATGTGTAATACTTATGTCTAACATGATTGAAAATTTCAGGTGTGTTTGAAGCATTTTGAACCCAAAAGTTTCACAAGAGGAAGGAGGCACTACATGGCTGTACCATCTTTATTTACAGCTGAGGAAATTTCATCTGGAAAGCCAAAATATGAAAGTAAGTAGTAGAACCTACTTACTTAATATAGAGTCAATTAGAGTGAAATTGTTTAGTTAAAATAATAAAATAACTCACAGCATCAGTCTGCCACCATTTGATAAAAACTCAAGTTTTGGTTAATGTAATAGTTGCCCATATGCCACTCACTTCCAAGGAGCTCCTCGTTCATCACTTCCTATGATTCTTCCTTTATTATCATACCCTACTTGTAAAAAAATCAGGCTTGAGGGTGTCACATGCTACATTTACCAGTATTTCTTAAGAGAGAATACCACCAATGCAGTTGCAGATTTTATAAACTATGTTGAATCTTGTTTCCTATTGAATGATTATTACATATAATTAACATTGTTTTACATTTTATTTTATAGATTTCCACTCCATGCATGCTAAATGGGATCACGATTCTCAATGCACCTCTGGAAACTACTAAAAGGCATCTGTCAGGATCAGAACGTATGTAACATACTATTAGGTCCTTACATATGAAACTGGCGTTTTGTCGTACTGGCCACTTTGATCTCAAATATTACCTTTATTGTTAGGAATTCCAAATTCAAATACAGCTATTTACTCATGCATTTGTGTTTCAAACCCCCTAATTCATTTGTTTTTTCTTCTTTTGTTTTTTTTCTTTGTGTCACTCTGTTTACAAAATGGAAAACTTAAAATATCGCGTTATTTACGAGTATGAGTTCCACCGTGGCACCAGTGCTGCAGAAACGGCTCGAAGGATTAATGATGTGTATGGTGACGGTGTCGCAAAAGAAAAGAGGTGCGTTTTTGGTTCCAACGTTTTCGTTCTGGAAATTTCGACCTGCAGAACAAGCCTCGTGGACGGCCGGAGACCAAAGTTGATAATGAAGAATTGAAGGCTATTGTGGAAGCGGATCCATCGCAAACCACGTCCGAGTTAGCTGCAGGCTCCGGTGTTAGTGATAAAACTATTCTAATCCACTTGAAGCAAAATGGGAAGGGGAAAAAGCTTGAAAGGTGGGTACCTCATGAATTGAGTGAAGCAAACCGACAAACGCGCGTCGACTGCTGCGTTACTTTACTCAACCGGCACAATAATGAAGGAATTTTAAATCGAATCATTACCTGTGATGAAAAGTGGATCCTCTACGATAATCGGAAGCGCTCATCGCAATGGCTGAACCCTGGCGAACCAGCCAAATCCTGCCCTAAGCGAAAATTGACTAAAAAAAAATTGCTTGTAAGTGTTTGGTGGACTAGTGCCGGTGTCGTTCACTACAGCTTTCTTAAATCTGGCCAGACGATTACGGCAGATATCTATTGTCAGCAACTGCAAACCATGATGGAAAAGCTAGCTGCTAAACAACCGAGGCTGGTCAATCGCTCTAGGCCACTGCTGCTTCAGGACAACGCTAGACCACACACTGCACAACAGACGGCTACCAAATTAGAGGAGCTTCAATTAGAATGTCTTAGACATCCACCGTACTCTCCGGACCTTGCTCCAACAGACTACCATTTTTTTCGCAATTTGGATAACTACTTGCAAGGAAAAAAAATCAACTCCGATGGGGCAGTCCAAACCGCCTTCAAAGATTTTATTGATTCCCGCCCGAATGGTTTTTTTAGTAAGGGGATCAATGAACTACCTATGAGATGGCAAAAGTCATACATAGCAATGGTACATACTTTGATTAATTTAATATATTTCATTTAAAAAAAAAACGACTTTATGTTCCTCCTATAGAAAACGCCAATTTCATATGTAAGGACCTAATATTTATTACTTACATTATACCTAATTATTATCAAAGACATATCCTATCTTAATTAGAATTTTTGTTAAGTAATTGTTTATATTACATTATAAAAGTGTTAAATACAGTGAACCTTGAGCATTCATATGCACTGCCAACCATCGTCCCGTTTAATACTGGTACTTCACTTTAATTATATTTACCTAGTAGTTGTTATTTTATTGTGTATGTATATATTTCTAGTACTTACAGCGCCACCAACATTTGTTAAGAAGAAACGGATCCTCGAGTACAACCTAAAGATGGCAATAAAAAATCGGGACAAAGAGGTCGTTGCCCAGCAATCAAGGCTTTTGGCAACGCAAAATGGAGCGGAATAGGAGAATTTTGATTTTAATTTTATATTGACGGCCAAATAGTATTGCATGTATTTTATAGTTTTGTTATGTATAGTATATAGCATGTTTTGTATAGTTTTGATATGTAGGTATTGTATAGTATATCATGAATTTATATTATCTGTATAAGAACTAACCAATAAAATTAAGATAGTTTTAAGAACACTGTCACACATTAACACCAGGCAAAACAACAGCTGACAAAAGGAGTGTGTGGCCACTGACAGGCGTCTGTTAAGTTCTCTGAAGACAGCTGACACTGGCCCTACCCTTCAAATATTTGTTGCCATTATAATTGTAAGTGTGACTGTATGAAACAAAGAAAAAAAAAAAAAGAAAAAAAAAAAACAAGAAATGCACAACTGGGGGTTTTTAGTCGGTTAAAGGCCGACACTACCTGGGTCCCCTTCCCAGGTGTCTGTGTAGATTTTCCTCCAGGAGTGCAAAAAAAAAATAAAAAAATATTAATAATATATATAGGTATATATATATATAAAAGATAAAATATATATATTATAAGCTTCCACATTGAGTAGTGAGTAGTTAAAAGATGAAGATAAAAAACAACCAAACTCTCACAATATATTGATCTCTCAAAAAGGCACGGACATAAAGTCTGTGGAGTGATAATAAAATCTTAAAAAAAAAAAACATTTGTTAATATACGAGTATACATCATCTAGTTAAATATAAGTTTTCTATTATTAGTTTATTTAATATTATTATGTATCTTTTATGTAATAAAATATGCAAATTCTTTTCTAGTATAATCCATTTGTCCTTACTTGGCTCTAAAGGTAAACAATCTTTGTGTGTTTTTTTATTAGAATTTATTTAAAAACTAGGTTTTAAAATAAAACATAACAACCAATGAAAGCTAACATAATTTCATATTGAACCATTTATTTTAGCTGTAGATTACTTGTTTAATAATATTTTGATTAAAAGACACAATCAAAGTATGGTGCAATCCGTGCAATCGAATGTATTATTGTATGATAGTTATTGTAGTATTAAGCAGTGCATACAGTAGTGTAGGATTATAGTTAGTATGACCATTACCGCCCTAAGGCATGCGCGCGGCGAGACGGTGGGAGAAATCGGCTACTTCGCTCTGGCACGCTCGTGGCGGCCCCGCCCCGCACGTCCCCCGCAGGCCGCAGTGCACAGCGGTAATGGTCACACTATAGTAGTAGCAAGTATAATATAAAGTATGCACCGAAGAAAACTAAAGTACCTTAGAAACTTGTTTTTTAATCTCGGATACTAAGTTAAGGTGATAGATCGTTCGTTCGGTGACATATCGGCGGGACAATCGGCTGTTGATGAACCGTTCAGAATTTGAATCATTGATAAACCGTCAAGTCAGTATCTGAAATTTAAAAAAAAATATTAGTTGTAGCAATAGTTTTTAGCAAAAGACTTATGTTGGATAGAACAAACCTATTATTTTGATAACATTTTAGAACATACCTATTATTATAATCTTAATCATATATTATTTCTAATTTTAGATGGTAACGACACAAATGGCTTGTGTGGTTCTAACTCGCAGAGAGAGTTAGATAATGTTAACATATCCGCAGCAACAGACATTAAGTACCTATAGTTCACTACATTTTTTTTAGGTAAGTATTGCCAATTTCATCTTTGATAACTATTCAACTGCAACTATTCTAGGTTTTGCCCAAGAGCTTTGTATCGAAAATCCTACATTAAAATATGGAATTCTACATTCTACTTCTGTCGAATTGACCAATTTATTTCTTCCCAAAAAGAGAGATTTAACTCTATTAGTTCTGAAAATCACTGTTTTCAGTTTCAGGGACCATTCCTGATGATATCACGACCGCAGAATGTACAGTTCGTATTCCGGAAGTCATATCACCTAGCTGTTCAAGAAGGTCCAATCTGAAATCAGGTAAGCGTACTACGTAGAGTGATTTAAGTTTTTATGCACTTTTTATCCCAGAAGCGAAGCTGGCGGAGAAGTTAGTGTATTATATTTATTTATTACAAAAAAACACTCCCCATTTTAATCAAAAATACTCTTTAAATTTAAGGTCCAGGTAGGGTATCGTTTAAAGCTATAAAACCGCCTATTATTGTCTAGTTCTCAGTTCGAATAATACTATCTCAAGGTTTTTATTATTTATTATTTTAAGTAAAATACTAAAATATTTTATTTTCTACTTTTCAGAAACCAAGAAGGCAAGGAAAAGACTAATAAAAAGTGTACAACAATTAACCCCCACATGCAAGAAAATGTACCAAAAATGCTCGACTATACTGAAATCCCGTCGCCGTATAGTTCAGTCATACCAGGAGCGAATAGAAAAAGCTGAAAAACTCAATCAGAATAAATCTTTTTCTGAGCTTGTAGAGAAACTGACTCCTCAAGCCAAGACATTCCTTAAAATGCAGGTCACGCTCGCCAATAGACATATAAAAAGACGGAGGTTCACAACTGAACAGAAACTCTTGGCTCTATCACTCCAAAAGCAAAGTCCGAAAGGATATAAATTGCTGCACAAGATATTTTTCTTGCCTAGCAGGCGCACTCTAAGAAAACTACTCATCATATTTCTCTTGCACCAGGAATAAATGAAAACATATTTACACAACTAAAGGAGTCAGTTCGGAATTGGGATGACAAAAAAAGTGCTGTTTCATTGTGTTTGATGAAGTGGCGTTGACACCTCATTTGACATTCTTAGGCCCTGTTTCACAATGTCTGGATAGTGGCTAACTGTAAGATAAAAGACATGCTGTCACTCTCTGTTATTATATTTTTGACAGTGACAGCATGTATTTTATCTCACAGGTAGCCACTAACCAGACATTGTGAAACAGCGCCATAGAATCTGAAGATCGCATTGACGGTTTTGTGAATTTTGAAAGGAAACTATGCGATCATGCCCTTGTTTTTATGGTTCGAGGTATATGCACTTTATGGAGACAGCCCATAGCTTATTATTTATGTGAAGGAACAACTCCAACTATTAAGTTGAAAAACATTTTAAAGGTACTTACTTATTTATTTTGAAGTTTAATCTTTAGTGCCAATTTCACCATTCTCGGTTATCTAACCGACAGGATTTATAAATTAAACGTCATCTCCATATAAAATTCATGACAGAATTGACAGATGTGTCAAAAGTTAACCACTACTCCCTGGTTATGCTCTAACAGAGAATGGTGAAATTGGCACTTAGTATTTTTAATAAAATTTTCCAGAAGCCTCTGGGACCTGTCCCAGTGAGATTTTTTATATTATTAAAATAACTTTATATATTGTACACTACTTAGGCCTAGTTCAGTGCGACGCGG
The DNA here is from genome assembly GCF_932276165.1 of Plutella xylostella. NCBI lineage: Eukaryota > Metazoa > Arthropoda > Insecta > Lepidoptera > Plutellidae > Plutella > Plutella xylostella. The sequence continues at coordinate 3,833,799 of NC_064000.1, read as the reverse complement.
ATGATCTACGCGGATGTCTGCGACAGTCCACTCCTGTGCTGATCTTAATTAAATTAACCAGATTCGACAACATAAACAACAAACAAATTAACATTATCACTTTTGTACGGTGGCCTGCGCCTAAAAGTATACAGGCGGAGTTTTAAAAATAGCGATCTCAAGCTCACATGCTGCTCAAGCACATCCACATAAACACCACTGCTACACACATCACACACAACACGTCCCCGGATTTATAACAGATGTAGCTGGTCCCTTCATCATCAGGGATCGCTATTTTAAAAATATTCATACATAGATGGGGTGACTTGCGAAAGGTGGCTAGTAATGATTGGATGTAGAAAGCTATAGATTGCATCTCGTGGCGAGCTATGGGAGAGGCCTTTCTCCAGCAGTGGACTGCCATAGAATGATGATCTGACATGAGACATGTAGGTAATTTAAAAAATTAAACATAAAATATATTTTTTCTAGATCCTGAAGCATCAACCAGCACGACAAAGCCTAAGAAAGAAAATGTAGTTGAATCATTTGTTAAATTGTCAGAGGTAAAAAATGAATTGGTAGAGGTGCAATTAAAAATTGCTAAAAATCAACTCGAATCACCAAAATAAAATCCAGGAATTGGAACTTGAACGTTTAAAAAGAAAAATAGAATTTGAAAAACTAAAACAGGAGTCTGAAATGGAGTTTTTAAAACAAAAATGGGAATTGGAATTAAGTATCATACAAAATAAAAAGGATAGTTTTTAAGTGTACGCAGATAGATAGAAATAGAAAGATGGGTGTAAGCCTCTTCGCCCACTACTCGACTCTCAAGCGACGCGACTGGGACGGAAACCTTGGTCGCATATATTTCACGAGTCAACGACGCGTCGAAGGCCCGTTTTTATTTGGTTTGTTTTATAGGCGATCATGGATTGCGTCGCAGTCGTGTCGCTTAAGAGTCGCGTAGTGGGAGAAGAAGGGGCTCAGAGTAATATTTTAGAAGCACGTAAGTAATTATATGGAGGTTGAATTTTTAAAAATGATCCAAATTAAAATGACACATTTATAATTGTTTACAAAATAAAGTTGATTTGTTGACATGCATGATAGTTTTCTTTTAAAAATATGTGTAAGTTCAGTAACTAATATACTAGTATAAGTATACCGTTTGCATAGGGTAGCATAATGCATTAGGTTGCAGATTTAGCACCTACCTAACGGCATGGCACCGCTCAGTAGTGTTGCGTCACAAGGAAGGACACTGCACTACACTGCTATCCACATTGACTTATAACATAACAACGTTGCGGTGCCGCTGCGGCAAAACAACGAACGTTGCGGCGCCGCACCGCTCGTGTGCCCACTGCGACACCGCTCCGGCGCCGCACCGCCGCCGCAACGCATCGTGTGCTCTTGCTCAGACATTGACGTGCATTTGAATGTGTAAAACTAAAAAACTTCAAGCTATGATAGAACAACTTTAATACAAATAAATAATAACAAGTGTTTCTTAGAAAATTTCAAAATAAAACAACATGCCAAATAAACTGGTGTTTGGTAGGTAGTTTAAATACACTGTAGTCACACTGTATCACAATGACTTCCCACACTTATGATGACTAAACAGTAAGCTTTCTTAGAAGCACATCCGCCCCTTAGACGATGATGTGCTGAGTAAACATTTTTGTAACAAACAAGCGAGACGCATTGTTCGGCAGTCCGGTATCAAACTCTATCGGAGCTAGTCGCGAATAAAACTCTTTGTGACTAATAATTAAGCTTTTAATTTTAATCTTAGTTTTTAAAAAGCTCGTCCGACGCTCCCGCAAGTTAACTGGCGCAGCCGTACGGATTTCCTAAAATCACTGTTATTCGCCGCGGACATTCTTCAAATTCAGAAATCCCGCGATTTCGAGTTTCAACGAACGTTTGAGTGCGACAAAACGACCCTTGTCGTGTGTGCAAGAACGTGGGTGATCCGCGAACCAAATAAATTCGTTAACGAGGACGAGCATGCAGTACACGGTGGGGCAGTAAGTGAAAATCCTTTTCTGTTTTCTCATTTCCTCGAATCCAATTCTTTGAGTGTGTATTGTAAAGTAAGTGGAACAATCAAATTCTTGATCCTTTAATTAAAAATAGCTTAGTTTGAACAATAAAACTCTTGTTCGTATTAAAGTAATTAGTATTATAAATAGATAAAATCAGGGTTCGATTCCCTCGATTTTACATAAATTAGTGTGACTTTAGAACAATCAAATTCTTGTTCATTGTGTAACCTAGTTTAAAGTACCCTATGTTAGTATAGTAATTAATTAAATAGGGTTCGATTCCCTAGACTTTATAAACTGTAATTAATTGTGTACCTAACTATATTATCTTGTGCTAGTTTTAAGTTAATAAGGGTTCGATTCCCTTCATCTATAATTGTGTGCTATATCTTGTGTGTTATTTTATATCGTAATATATTGTGTATTAGATAATAAGTGAAACATATCCACATTTTCGAGATGACTGAGGCAACTAGCATTCCCCGTGATGTTCTGCAACTAATACCAACCTATTAAGGCGAAACAAATGTACTAAACCTATTCTTGCGAAAATGTGAATATGTCATTTCCAAGTACAGTCAGGAGCAGAATAACCTGACCCCCTGCATTTCAAATAGAAATTCAACTACGCAAAGCCAATTTGTCGGTGTGACGTATGTTTCGGTGGTGCTCGTGTCTATAGACAGACATAGAACTATTTTACTATTCTCTTATTTATGTCCATCATTTATCTCACAGTGATAATAATTATGTAACTGCAAATATTTTTTCAGAAAAGAAGAACTTGAAGATGAAGCCTGAAACGAAAGTAAAACCTAAAGAAAAAAGAATGCAGTATGACGCAGAGATTTAAAGAAGGCTATAAATGCAGTTAATAGCGGGATGAGCAAAAAACAAGCGGCCAAACAGTTTCAGGTGTATTATACAGTTTCGTATAAATAACCCTGATAAAATAAATCCCCATCCTGCATCTTCTACGGTTCTCACTGAATCAGAAGAAAACGATTTAGTTAATTGGATAGTCCAAAACTCTAAGAAAGGATTTCTTCGGTGGAAAGAAGATATTCAGCATAGTGCCCCAGTATTTATAAAAAAGTCTAATAGATTCTAGTTCACGGATAACTGCCCGGGAGAAAAGTGGCTTAAATTATTTTTGAAAAGGCATCTAGAAATTTCCATTCGTACACCCGAATCGGTTACAGCCGCATTTCTGAAAAAGATATAAGAGGATGGTTCAATGGCATTGAAAAGTATTTAAAGGACAATGAATATTTTGATATTCTTTCAGACCACAGTAGAGTCTTTAACGGAGATGAAACGAATTTTTTGCTGTGTCCAATAACAGGCGTGGTTTTAGCATTGAAAGGTGATAAAAACATTTATGAAATTGACAGACGTCAAGCAAAATCTGCCATAACAGGAATGTTCACATTTTGTGCGAACGGAGACACTACCCCCCCTCCCCCCTATGGTAATTTTACCATATAAACGTCTTCTTGGAGAAATTGCATCTTAAGTCACAAATTAATAGGGTATCGGGTAAAGCGAAAATGGCTGGATGAAGGCAGAATTGTTTTATGATTACATCAAAAATGTACTTCATCCATATCTTATAAAAGAAGGAAAAATATTTCCAGTAATCTTATTCGTTGATGGGCATAAAACGCATCTGACGCTGCAAGTCAGTGAACTTTGTTCCGATCTAGAAATTATACTGATTGCTCTCTCTACCCTAAAAGCACCAGAATTTTACTGCCTGCTGATGTAGCTGCATTTTCCCCCTTGAAGTGTGCATGGAAACAATGTGTCCTTCGATGGAGGCGTAACCATCCTGCACAAATTTCAGAAAAGATATCTACTCACAAAAGAGGCCTTTAGGTTCCTATGTAAAGGCTGCGAAAAGGCTGCGAACCAAAACAAACCTTATATCAACAGAAAGGGTTAGTTTGTAACAGAAGGTGAGGTGTTGATTAGCTTCCTTTTACTAATAATAATCACTTACTTTTTAAGTATAAAATCTGCTTTTAGAATTGTACTTACTAAATTTTATTTTAACTACTTTAATGTGTGTTTAATTTAAAAAAATGCAGGTATTATGTGCCTTTTTGTTTTATGCTACTGGGTCATATCAGAGGATAGTAGGAATGAGCAAGCGTTTGGGCCAAACTACAGTGAGTCTGTACATTGAGGAGGTCACAAGTGCTCAAAATGAAAGAGAAATCCTCAATAAATTCATTAAGGGCGTCTTGCACAACCAAGTTAAATAAAATTAAATAGTTTGTCTCTTGCTCTGACAGTATAATGTCAGAGCAAGAGGTCATAGATTTAATTTTATTTAACTTTGTTGTGCAAGACGCCCTAAGTTTCCTACAACAATTGAAGAACGAATCTTGACAAAACAGAAGTAAGTTAAGTTCATAATACTTAAGTGCTTATCTCCTTTTTTATGTGGGCAAATGAAATTGTAAAAATATTAAAAAAGAACAGGGTGGTTAATCAATCTCTCTATACTGATTTGATGAAGGGAATAGAGGTCTGGTTTACAGAAGAAGCTCTTTCAAGGTTGGCTGATAAGGCAAAATCGTCTTCGGAACCATTTTTATGATTTATGAACACATTAGTTGCTGATGAAATGTCTATACGGCAGCAAAAACTGTGGACATGAGAAAAATATGAAAGACTTGTAGATATGGGAATAGGTTTTGATGATTCAGACAACAAAACTAGCCAAGCCCTTGTTTTCGTAATCGCTTCATTAAATCAAGGCTGGACTGGCTATTGCATATTTTTTCATTCAGAGCCTAACTGGAGAGATGAAGGGAAACCTCATAAAAATAGCACTTCAAAAATGCCATGAAGTAAGAGTCAAAATAGTATCCGTAACGTATGATGGATGCAAATTAAACATCAACTGCATGAAATCTCTTGGCTGTGACATTGAACATTACGAGAATATGCAAACTACTTTCTCTCATCCTTGTGGTGGTTATCATCATGAGCCAATAATCATCCACTGCTGGACATAGGCCTCTCCCAAGGAGCGCCAGAACACTCGGTCCTCGGCATTCCTCATCCAACCACTACCCGCCACCCGCCTAAGGTCGTCAGTCCAGCGAGCAGGAGGGCGTCCCACGCTGCGTTTGCCTGTTCGTGGTCTCCACTCGAGAACTCGTCTACCCCAACGGTTATCGGTTCTTCGGCAGATATGACCAGCCCACTGCCACTTCAGCTTGCATATTTTGACAGCTATGTCGGTAACCTTAGTCCTCTGACGGATAAACCTCATTTCTGATACGATCCATCAGAGAAACCTCAAGCATAGCTCTCTCCATAGCACGCTGAGCGACTTTAAATCGGTGGACCAGTCCTACCGTCAGTGTCCACGTCTCTGCACCATACGTCATCACTGGCAGGACGCACTGGTTGAAGACTTTTGTCTTCAGGCTCTGAGGAATGGCCGAGGAGAATATGTGACGAAGTTTCCCGAATGCAGCCCAACCCAGTTGGATGCGCCTTGCAGCCTCCTTGTCGAAGTTGCTTCTGCCTAGCCGAATAGTCTGCCCGAGGTAGACATATTCTTGCACAACTTCGATTGTTGCCTCACCAACGGCGACCGGCTCCGGTTTGATGTGAGCATTGTACATGACTTTCGTCTTGTCCAAGTTCATACCGAGGCCTACACGTCGGGAAGCAGCATTTAGGCCACTTAGCATCCAGCTGAGTTCCTGCAGAGATTCTGCCGTTATAACGATGATGTGGTGGTTATAGGGTTGCGGTTTCTTTGGATGCCTGTCATAAATAAAAAAACCTATAAACCATAATTTGGTACTTGGCGGAGAAGCACAGACTTTTTTGACAAGAAGTGCAATCTATATTTTATAGTTTTTTGTGTAATTTGTAATTGTTTGCGTCAAAATGGAAGATAAAACACTTGTTATTGCTAGGGATCATAACAAGGGGAGCATTACAGGCATCCACAAAATGTGTACCGACCATATAGTTTCGACATTGTCACAAGCAGAATTAAATGCGAGAAGGGATCGACTGATATTCACCTTCAAACAATATTACGATGTACGTACATATAAAAATAGCTGCCTGTGACAAAGAAGACAAGGAGGACATCTACCTAATGGAAGACAAATATTTGTTTGCCTTGGCAAAAATTGATGAGTCTCTGAAAAGGAACGTAACTCTCACACAAATCACAACAGGCTTCCTCCTATTGAGATACCAAAATTCGGTGGCACAGATAGTGATTTCAGTCATGTACGGTGGTCTGCGCCTAAAAGTATACAGGCGGAGTTTTTAAAATAGCTATCTCAAGCTCACATGCTGCTCAAGCACATCCACATAAACACCACCACATACACACAACACGTTCCCGGATTTATAACAGATGTAGCTGGTCCCTTCATCATCAGGGATCGCTATTTTAAAAACTCCGCCTTTTAGGCGTAGGCCACCGTACAGTTAGCTTCAAAACTCGTTATACAGATCTTAAGTTGCAAAACACCGATGCACTATATGACGGAAGAAGTCACTGCACAATTTTTCTAATCTGAATAAGCTGAATAACTCTCCAGAAGTCGCTGTGCACGTCTTTCATTAGTTTATGAACAAATGTAGTGTCAGAAATTGGTTATCACACTTATCACAATTAAATCGCCAAAAGTTAATATGGACAGATAATTTCAAAAATTGCTAGACATTTATAGGATAGGAACATTAGTTCGTTATCTAATTAAGTTTCAAAATTAGCTGGACCGCCATCATGAAATATTTATTTTGGTCTACTTTACTTAATACAAGTGTTGTATTAAAAGAAGGCGTTGAAGAAGATTTACTGTGGTTAAACAATTGTAATGAAACTTGGAGCCTCGTGGAGACTAAATAGAGAGGGACAGTCAAACAACGAATTCATAACTTACATAATAAAGACAAGGGCCTGACAGTCGAATCTTATTTGGACAGCTACCCAGCCACCAATTTATTTATAACAGGATGTTAAAGTAGTTTTGAACGTTATTCACAACTGGTAGTTTAGCTTGATATTCGACCAAAACAATCGAGCCGGTGCTTTGAGGTTATCAGTTTGTTTGAGTATCAGTTTTTTTTTGTACATGTCCGAGAATAAAAGAAAATACTATGCATTCACACAAAATGATTTAGAGGCAGCACTGAGGGCATTAAAAGCTAAAACTGTTGGACTGAATGAATGCTCACGCCGATATCAGATACCGAAACCAACACTAAAGCGGCATTTACTGTGCAAAAACTAAATTTCAAACGATGGGAAAATCCACAAAGGAATGCCTTGTCTTTTTTCAGCTTATAAAGCCGTATCTCAGAACGAAGTCACTGAATTATTTAATCAAGCGTATATGAGAGCTGTGACCGTGGCTTACTGCGAATGCAGTAAGCGGATTTAAAGCAACTGTCAACTGGGATCTGGCCAGTTTATCGTAACGTCTTCGATCGATCATATAAAATTCTTTGAAAATATTATGTATGTTCGTAAAAACTTAAATTCTTTAAGTAAAGTAGGAGCCCTTCACGGCATTGAGACCAGGAACAAAAATAAGTTGCTTTTCCCCACACTCAGACTTTCGAAAACAAACACTTCATTCATGGGGAACGGAATTGCAACAAAAGTACTAAAATCCGTTGTAGAGCTTATATCTGTACCTCTTAGTTACTTAATAAACTTAAGTATAGAGAGTGGAATATTCCCTGATGCGCTCAAAACTACGATAGTGACGCCAATTCATAAAAAAGGCAATTCAGAAACATTGGATTACTACAGACCCATTGCACTGATAAGTATAATAGGAAAATTTTTTGAGAAATATAATTATCAATCTTTGTATATCTATAACTATTTGGAACATAATAATATATTAGCCAGCGTACAGCATGGGTTCCGTAAAAATCACAGAATTGACCAAGCAATTTAAAATTTTTTGTATACTGTCATGAAAAACGTAGACGAGACCAATCCATGTTGTGCACTTTTTTATGGATATGACCCAGGCCTTTGACTGTGTAGAGCACAATGATATCGATTCTGAAGGCAGAAATTTTAAATTTAGCGATGTCAAATCCTTAATTTCTTTGTTTAAAACTCGACTCTATGATTGTTTCCGTAAATGTCATTTTATGCTAGCAATTTTTTTAGTTTGACAGCGTTAAAATTAGAATTTCTGCCTTCAGAATCAACATCAATATTCTATTAAATAAACTCTATGCTTATGGTATACGAGGCAATATATTGAAACTAATCAAATCTTACCATTCTGACAGGAAACAAATAACACAAATAACAAAAATAAACATGACATCAAAACTGGTAGAGACTTTTACATCGACTGAAAGAACCATCATCCATGGGGTCCCGCAGGGCAGTATTCTCGGACCATTATTATTTTTAGTTTATATTAATGACCTACCTAAAGTGACTGAGCATAAAATTACATTATTTGCTGATGATAGCACAATAACTATTGAATGTAAAGATAAAAATCAATATGAAAATGACATAAATGATACCCTTAAGGAAATAATTACTTGGTTAAACAAAAATAACTTGTGCGCAAACCTAACTAAAACTAAACTCATGCAATTTAGCCAAAGAATTACGCAAAATCCGCTATACATTCGCTATGATGGCAACGAAATAAAATCTGTTGAAACGACAAAGTTTTTAGGCTTAATAATAGATAAAGCGTTGACATGGAAGCCACACATAGAGGAACTAAATAAAAAACTTAACAAAAATGCATATGCCCTACACAAACTGTCAGACATAGCAAATATTCAGTCATGTTTGACAGCATATCATGGTTTAGTATCCTCGATAATACGCTATGGAATAATCTTTTGGGGTAATTCAACCAACCGAAACATAGCGTTTAAAGGACAGAAAAGGGCTCTGTTTGGACTAAAATCAAGAGAAAGCTGAAAATATATTGTATTAAACATAAACTGTTAAGTCTTCCCTCAACCTACATATTATATGAAGTAGCACTACTTGTTAAATCAAATCCCTTACTATTTGAAACAGCAGAAATCAAAAATAAACGGCTACAACGAGATCCAAAGCGACTCTACCTACCCAAATCAAAAACGGCTCTCATGAAGAAAAGCATATTTCTTATGAGTATAAAAATATTTAATAAACTACCGTTAAGAATAAGGAATCTAAACCTAAATACGTTTAAAATTGCACTATAAAAAATCCTAGTACAAAAGTGCTATTATGATTTGACAGAGTTTTTAAATGACAAATTCTAAGGTACCTACCTGCTTCGTCATTTGGAGCACATTCTAAAGATTTAATCGATCATAATTTTATATTCGTATTGTTTGTCAGCATCATGTATAAACAATACGAATAATAAAATCGAAAATATAGTTATTTGATCGGTTCCTATAATTAAGTATACTTAACTAACTTGTAGGTACTGAGTCGGTACCTGATGAGTATAGGAGCGCCTGGGAGTATAGGTAGTTGTAAATAAAAGAATACGATACAGGCGCAACACAGACCTAAAGCACAGGTATTTAATGAGGTTTAGCAGCCTGGTAATGGTCATCATCACGACCCATTACGTCCCCACTGCTGGGGCACGGGTCTCCTTCCAATGAAGGAAGGGTTTTAGGCCTAGTCCACCACGCTGGCCAAGTGCGGGTTGGTGGACCCCAACACAAGCAAGCTTGTGCTGAGAGAGTTGTCGGGTAAGTGGGCAACCCGACTGTCAGATGTTTTCAAGCCGCCCGAAGGCCTCTGACTAGGCTTAACGACTGCTGCCGAAGCAGCAACCGGGACCCACGGCTTAACGTGCCGTCCGAAGCACGGAAGCGTCCAGAAAAGCACCACTTGAAATTGGTCACCCATCCAATGGCTGACCGTGTCAGTTGTTGCTTAACCTCAGCGATCAGTTACGATCACTGAGGCCCGCTCGACTACGGACGCTTCTGGTAATGGTAATAAATGATAATTCTTTCTTATAATATTACAGAATTAACAGGTAGGTACTTAATTCCTTTTATTGAATACACTTCTTAATTAACGCTTAATTATACAACCAAACTTACCTTTAAGTTGACAATTTATAATTTGTACCTTCTAATTATACATTTTTCCAGGCAGTATGAGACCCTTTGCCTTTTTTAAAGGAAAAATCTACCAAAAAAATAAATATACTTTTTAAATTTTTGTTTTGTAATAATTTCGCGCCATTTATGGTCATATTTTTCATTGATTTATTCATCACCTTTAAATTTGTGATTGTTTGAGTTGTTTTATGGATTTAACATAATAAGAACCTAATCCTAACTAATATTATAAATGTGAAAGTAACTGTGTCTGTCTGTCTGTCTGTCTGTTACTCTTTCACGCCAAAACTACTGAACGGATTTGAATGAAATTTGGTATATATATAGTATAGACCCTGGGAAAGAACATAGGCTACTTTTTATCCCGGAATTCCCACGGGAAAACTTTTTAAGGCGAAGCGAAGCTCGCGGGAACAGCTAGTACCCTATATAAATAAAGATAAGGCAAAATGTGACTATTGTTCCAAAACTATTAGGTACAGTGGAGGTGGTACTGGAAATTATAACTTAAAACACGGCATATATAAATATACATATATAAATTATAACACGGCATATGAAAAAACATCATGGAACTGTTCCTATAGACCAGCCAATACCTACAACATAGTGAAGGAACTCCGCCGCTGCCGCCACCGCCACCGCCGCCGCAGACACCGACGACGTCGTCTCTGCTGACCGCCTCAGAAATTAGCGGTCCGAGCGTCACTGCAGTTTATGATAGTGCATTCAATACGATACCTTCAACTTCTGGTCTCACTTCATCTGTAGTCGCTACGAGACCAACATCAGTACAGTCGAGGATAGAATGTTACGCAAAGTCTACTAAGCCGTTGCCAATTAGCAAATCAAAACAGCTCGATGAACAGTTAGTTAGATTCATAGTTAAAGGCTGTCACGCGTTCAGTATTGTTGAAGAAGAATTTAAGAAAATGTATGCCATGATATTGCCAACGTATCAATTACCAACGAGGAAAACAATATCATCCAGTTTGATACCCAGACTGTACACTGAGAAAATAAGTACAAAAATAGTGTTGAAGTTACTAAAATGGGTGTTATTCCCACGACAACAAATTTACTGTTACTGTTACAATCGGACTTTTGTAAATTCAGTTTTGTATAAATAAGTAATAAATATGTGTAGACATTACACAATAGATATCGCGAATTTCATTTTTGTCATTTTAAGTTTAACAAAATAGTGTCTTTTAGTAGTACCTCTGTAAATATTACTAAACTTTTTGTGTTACTTACAGACGTTGTTTTGTGGTACTAGTGTTTATGTTTGTGGCGGACTCCTAGCCACTAGTTCAGACGAAGATCAACAGATGGCGCTCGGAACGCAATACAGAGAAGATGTATGGGAACTACGCAAATTACTATGAAAATCCTACATCGCGCATTCGAAGTTTCTCACCTACTCTGCAATATATAGAAATCCCCAACGCTAACCGTTGGGCAGCTGCCCGCCAGGCCACACCACCCGGCCTGGTCGGAGGATCCTCCCTTTGCATGGGGATGCTCCAACACCGCCAGCATCTCCATACTGGTGACCCCGAGAAGAACATCAGCGCAGCCTTCTGAAGACCCGCAGAGCAGCCTCCACGCCATCTCCCATCGACTTCCTCTCCTCACCTCAACAGCCGCGCAGCAGAACCCTCAGCAAGCAGCCCCTGGAGCCAACCAGCCAGCATCCGGTCTCAAAGGGCATCATGACCACCAGCATGCAGCGAACGCGCAGGCCTGGTCACACCCTCGACCCACACCAGCAACTTGGCACAGCACCACTGCACTTCGGCCGGTCAGCAAGCAGAGCCATCCTCTCCTGGTCGACGCAGCACTCTGCCACCATGCTCCACTGCAGGCTCATCCCGACTCACCGTGGACATCGCCACTGCAGAATCACCCCGACTCACTGGGGACTCCTCACCGCACTCACAGTCCCGACTCACTGCGGACTACGCGGCACTGGCTGGCAATCAAGACTCTCGGCTGCACTGAAGACTATCGCCCTCCGGTCTCGGTGGGGGAGTGATGTGGCGGACTCCTAGCCACTAGTTCAGACGAAGATCAACAGATGGCGCTCGGAACGCAATACAGAGAAGATGTATGGGAACTACGCAAATTACTATGAAAATCCTACATCGCGCATTCGAAGTTTCTCACCTACTCTGCAATATATAGAAATCCCCAACGCTAACCGTTGGGCAGCTGCCCGCCAGGCCACACCACCCGGCCTGGTCGGAGGATCCTCCCTTTGCATGGGGATGCTCCAACACCTCCAGCATCTCCATATGTTTTTATTATTATTAAACATATATTTCCTTTTGTAATGTATATTCTAGGAAATACATTAGCATACTGAGATTCAGTTTATCAAAATAGTGTCTTTTAGTAGTACCTCTGTTTGACTGGCCTTGGTTAAACTGTTAATAACGCCACTGTTTGAGAGTGATCCTAATTGCCAAATATCCAACAAACAACTATTAAATTGGTCACTGGAAATCCAACAACTTTTTGAAATAGAATCATCAGCATTGTATTACACGCCTTATGTGGCTCCGTTAGTGCATACTACTGCGCGCAATGCATCAGGGAAACTGCTCCGTTACGTATACAACAAACGAAGACAATTACGTGAGCGTGGTATAATAGAAGCCAGCAGTCGCTCTCGCTCATCATCAATAAGTTCAACATCAACAGTTTCTGTGTCTCCTCTAGTAACACTTCCAGGAACATCACTTCCAGGTATAAATAGACACCTTCATTTTCTTACACAGTATGCATAAATTACAATAAATGATTATTTTCCCGCTCATTCCCATTGGCATTAGGTCATTTAAACATTGAACTATTATGTACTCATTATTAATTAATATAAAAATATATTATTTACAGAAGCAGATGATGGATTAAAACAACAGTTAAATTGGCTGAAAAGCTCCTTAGAACCCTGGCATATGGTGCAAGAAAACTGGACGCTTACGTCAAATTATCGACTGAAACATAATTACCTGAGTAGTGGTACGATTCAGGAATATTTCGATGAATTAAAGCGTCCGGCTGGGTACCACTTACTGTTGGAGGATTTTAAAACTTTGTATGAAGGAAAATCGGAAGCTTTTTTCAATAACATAGTGTTGCTCAGGGAAAAAATTATACGACTAGCAAAGGAGAAAGCGAATAACACAAGACTTAATTCGATACTATCTATGGTTACAAACTTAACAAAAGATTTGCAGACTGAACATAAGCGTCTGCAACATTTCACAAATTTAGGTACATACATTTCACCTATAGAAGTTGTTGTAGGTCAACACATGGAACAGAAGCGTACTCGCATGGGTCTTAGTTACATGCCTACTGATTGTACTATGCAAGTCATCGCACTAAACTTAGTATTAGAAAGATTTTTTTCACTACCAGATGTTCTAAAAGATACTTTGTCTTACATAGATTCATTAATAAGTTCAACCTCAGGTGCTGTACATAATTTAATTCAGGGTTCTGTATGGTCTAAAATGAGTGCCAGTTTTGCTACGAACGATGGTAAAGAATTATTGTTACCATTAATACAGTATTATGATGACTTTGAGATAGGAAATCCTTTAGGGAGCCATGCAGGCTTACACAAACTTGGCGCTGTTTATATTAGTTGTCCATGTCTTCCTCCAAACTACGTGTCTAAATTAAATAATATTTTCTTATTAGCTATATTTCACGCTACAGACAGAATCAATTTTGGAAACAGAATAATATTCAAAAAAGTTATTGAACAGCTGAACTTTTTATGTACAACAGGAATACATGTGAAGACAGACAGTTTTGATGGCATTGTAAAATTTTGTGTTGGGGCTATAACAGGTGACAATTTAGGCCTTAATTCGATTTTAGGTTTTGTAGAAAGCTTCTCTGCCAACCACCCATGCAGAATATGTAGAGCAGACCGTAATCAGATTCAGAATATGTGCGAGGAAGACAGTAGTTTATTAAGAAATGAATCAAATTATGAACATTATGTTAGAAATGGGTGTAACATTCAATACTGGTATTAAAGAGAGGTGTATTTGGCAGAATCTTGAGAACTTCGATTTGTTCAAAAATGTTGCAGTAGATTTGCTGCACGACCTGCTTGAGGGTTGTTGCAAATATGTTATGTCTTTTGTCATAACATACTTTATTAAGGATATGAAATTAATCCATATAAATACTGTGCAGCGTATTTCAGCATTTGATTTCGGTCCCGATTCCAGTTCAAAGCCCACGGCTACCGCTGTTACCTTTGAAGGATCTTCCATAAAATTAAAAATGTCAGGTTCAGAAATGTTATCATTCGTACGATATTTTAGCCTTCTCGTAGGTTATTATATTCCTAGAGAAAATAAAGTTTGGAATTTGTATATTTTGTTGCGCATTATATTGGAGAGATTATTATCACACAGAGTATACAGTGATACATGTGACCAACTCAGGGGTCTGATTAGGGAATTTAACGAACTATACCTTGAACTAAGTGGTGAGCCTTTGAAGCCTAAGTTTCATTTTCTCTTACATTACCCAAGCATGTTAGAAAAGTTTGGGCCTATTATTCACATTTGGACAATGAGGTTCGAGGCCAAGCATAGCATGGGTAAAAAAATTGCTCGTTCTTGTGCTAGTCGAGTCAATATTTGCAAATCTATTGCAATCAAACATCAGCTAAAAAGTATATTTTTGCACTGTGGAAAAAAAACTAAAGTGTCTTACATAAAGAGCCAACAGCTTAAAAATAAGTTTAATTTAAATGATGATAGAAATATTGCATTTTCTGTTAGTTGGGTGAAGATAAACGGTGTTTTGATTAGTTTGTCTAATGTGGTAACTGTAGATAGTCAACTGGCGTCAAAGATACCTCGAAGAACTGCGAAATAATCGTCCCGGAAACCAGCCCCCAGTTGTATATTTGGACGAGACATATATACACGCAACATGTTGGCAAAGTGAAAAAGAAGAAGGCATGTTATCCTCAGACTTCAAAGGGCCTCGTTGGATTATCGTCCATTCTGGTGGTGCTATTGGTTTCATACCCAATGCTCAACTGATCTTCAGATCTAATTCACAAGCGGCCGCCTATCACGACGACATGAACAAGGCTAACTTTAATAAGTGGCTTAGTGAAAAACTAATACCGAACCTACCTCCTTAATCAATTGTAGTGATGGATAATGCCTCATACACGCAGAGAAATTGGTGACAAACAGAACTACTAAATCGATTAGTTAAATTAGGTTACAACTTTTCTAGTTCGAAATACTTGGTCCTTGTTAGCTCTACGACTAATTGTTCACTCTTACTAATCGTATGTTTCATTATATTATTTCATTTATGTAGGTCACAAAAAATATTATTGAACTAAAACATTAATAATGGGGACTACCGTTTTTTCGCTCACCAGTTGGCGCCACTGTCGACTGAGGTCAAGAGGTACCATAGCTGTCAAACTTATCAAAGGCGACTTTATCAAATTGGCGCGAAATAAAGTTTTAAAATCTTGAATTTTATAAGCTTATTAATTATAAAATAACTATCATCATATATATCGAGTTACTATGCCGCAATGTTGTGCAGATCCGTTATGTTCGGAAAGAAAAGGAGGACATATGTTACCGAGTGATAAAACAGTTCTAAAACAGTGGCTTGTGAAATAATTATTATCCGACAATCTCGTGTTTGTGAAAATCATTATAACCAATTTCAGAAAGAACATAATGTAAATAAGGATTAGGCATTTAATAAATACAATAAAAATAAAAGAATTACACACTGATTTAACTTTTATTTATCATTTCCGTTTAAACACACTGCTATACAAAAAATATAACACATTAGTAATCCACACAATGAATGCTGGTTGAGTTGTTAGTTGAAACTAAATAATGGTAGTATAGTATACTAAGTATTCTATTATTTGTGGGGGTGTCAGTACCTGCACCTTGCTCACTAGAATGAAGCCTTTGTGCATATCGCCTTAAGGTCTAAACTCCACTCCCAAGATTGGACCATTTCCTACCACGCTGGTCCACTGCAGGTTGGTGGGTTCGAAAATCTAGATACCTATGCAGGTTTTATCACGATATTTTCATTCACCGTAAGAGCGATGGTATGTACACTGTACATAAATTCCAAAGTAGTTACTCATTGGTGACAATATTTAGATCTGGAGTTTCATTTTTAGTGTTCACACTGCTATACAAAGTTTCTGAAGGCCACTCAACAATATACACTATCATTTTGTTGTATGGTGCTGTCCTCTACGTTTCCAACCAAGTTACTGTTACGGTCATAGTCTTGGTGTCTGTAAAAAGAAAAAAACATAGCTGTTACCAAAGCAAACCAGCATACATTTCATAAAAAATAAGTTTGTAAACAGTAAACAAACTAAGCTCTGAATTAGCTGCTCTTTGAGACCGCTTATTTATGCGCCTCTTTTCCTTAATTCAGATTTCAAAGCGTGCACATAATCCATATTTGCGATAATTTCGCGAAAAGAGATCACTTTTCAACAGGGAAATGAACGAAAATATAATTTATCACGAAGCCCGCCAAACAAATTATATGAAAAGTAAAATGTCACTTGACCTTAGTCAACACCAGCGCCCCTAGCGGCAAATTCACACGCGTTAGCTCCCATTATTGCATCCTAAACAATAATTATGTTAGTATGTATAATAATGAATTGTGTGTACTAAGAAACAGGGATTCACAGTCACTAAATTATCTAGTTCCGCTTAATGATTTAGAATGTTACTGGTGGACTACGAGTGTGTCTGTAATCAAAACAATAATCTTTTTATTACAACTACATTACAGTTTGCAGTACATATCGTTCTAAGTGTCGTATAATATGTGTTTATTTTGGTTTACTATTTATGTAGTGGTTTTGCCTTACAAGAATATTATAGTAAAAACCACCCCGGAAACAGTAAACGGTACAATGTATGTATTAATCCGTGCTATTCTGCTAGCGTGTTTTAAAATATTTTTAAATAATAATGTTACGAGTACAATAACAATTTGAGGAGGTATTCATAGCTAAGTACCTAGTTATGAACCCTCAACTCCTTAGATAGAGTAATCCAAGTACGCGCCTAGGCTTGCATGCCTTGCACTTTCCAGGTGGTCTGTTAGCAGTAAGTTAGAGTAAGCAAATTGTTATCTTGTTTAGCTCGTAAGTCATTTTGGTCATTGAATATATCAGATCGATTTAGCATGCGCTTCTGCTAAGACGTGTCTCGTTTTAATTAAATAATTAGTTTTAAAAAACCTTCCGATCGCTCCCGCAATCTTGACTACCTTGTTCTGTTTATATTATGTTTTGTAAATAATCAAAAAACGATCGTTGACATGCGGCCGTTATATCTAGCTCGCCCCCCGCCGCCCGCGTCGCCATCATAAATACTCTTTGGATTCTTTTCTTTGGCCGCCATCCGCCATTGTGTCTTTTGCCACGCTCACCTAGCGCTCACGGATTGTAAAATATTTTGGTTTTTGTGTATTTGACGCCGCATTTGAGTGATTTTGTGTGTGATGTCTGAAGATATTGATGGAGATATCCCACAGCTTGCAGCAGTGGGGTTTGCCTCAATATATTAATACCTTTGAAAGTAAGTTGGTCCCTCTAACCTCTAACTATAATTAATATTAGTGATTTGATTGATGTTTGTTTTCGGCCACGGGTGGGCCACGGCAACTCCATTACGAGTATCTATTCATTTTTTTATGAAAGCCAAAAGAACCGGTCTTTTGGCGTTCATAAAGTGCATTTCAAACGCGACAAATTATTGGTAGGTTAGGTACTTAGATACTTTCTATGACCTAGTCACCTCATCTTAGATCAGTTTGGCACCACAGGACACCGAATGTGTCAGCTCAGCTCCAAAACAGGCGAAATGGATAACTAGTCAATAGGCTTATTTTTTAAAACCAAGGTTACCAAGCCATGTACTTGATTTCCCCTATGGGGCCGTCCATTAATCACGTGAGGTCGTTTTTCTCATTTTTTGACCCCCCCCTCCCCCCTGGTGATATTTGGTGAGGTTTGGGACCAACCCCCCCTCCCCCCGCCTGGATCACGTGTATTTTTTTGGAAGTCTATGTAAAGGCAATTTTTTACTAGAAAAAAAATAGGTCATACTACAAATCGTTAAAATGTTTGCGCCGTCCAAAATATCGGTTCAGAAATACCTAATTTTTGACAAACAATTAATACACGTGATGTCTAACGAGAACCCTCCCTCCCCCCTCGTGATGTTTCGTGAGGTTTTCAGTACCCCCTCCCCCCCCCCCTTTGAGCCTCACGTGATTAATGGACGGCCCCTATGTCAAAAATTTTCTTGCATGAGTGATAAGCAAATATTTTTTATATTTTTTCAGAAAATCATACAACATTATCTACACTGTCTTTGCTAGACAGTGGTCTTATCAAAGAACTAATCCCTCCAATTGGAGACAGAGCCAAGTTCTTAAAAAACTTGGACAACTGGAATAAATTAACAAACCCAGAGGAATGCCCAGACATATTTACCAGCAGCAGCCCTGTAAGTATCTCCTATTTTTAACATGCTTTTATTAGCTTCACCTGTAACTATGTATGTAAGTTAATGACAACAAATCATAGAAGTTGAATTTAGACAAGATATACTGTTCAATCGATTTGAAAATTAGCAAATGTATGTAATACTGATAATAATACAATAACTTGGTTCCTTCGAGCTGATCTGATGATAGCACCAGGAGATGGAAGGCGGATATCTCCAATGGTTACTAGTAAACTCTTCAAGCTTAGGCTCATTTGGTTTGTTTTCAAGGGTATTACCTATTTAAATAGCAGGTAATTTGCAGACCCCGGTTTTTGTAGATAAGCTTAATCCCAAGCATAGACAAATACAGCGTGTGAGTGAATTTCTAAACCCTCTTACTGATAATACGAGTAATACATCAACTGCCTCAACCCAACTGAATGATTCCAACATCATTATAGTGGGTACCACTAGCATTATTATTATTATTATTTATTATTTATTATATTGGTACACAAACAGTTATAAGATACAGAGTTCCAAACATATACAATACGAGGTTACATTTCCTTCCTATAACCGACTAGAGTGCACACTTCAGTTTAATTATTAGGTGGCTACTACTACCAGTGAGGATCAGGATATAACTTGTTATGAAGAAATATGTTCGGTAAGATGAATTCTTTAAATAAAGTAACTATTGTTATAAATCCGAAGTGGAGAGCTTTTAAAAGACAAAAACGTGAGTCAACTGAACAAAAATTATTTAATCTAACAATGAAACATAAACATTTAAACTTATTAGGATTCAAAACACCATTAAATCAGAAAATAAACACCAAAAACACACTCCCAACACGATCAGTCCTTTTTAGCCGAAAATGCACGAGAGCTGTCAATCTTGGCGCGCACACAGACTTCACGTCATTTCTTATCTGGGGACCACAGAGTGCGGGGCGAGCTGCCACGAAGTGGTTATTATTCGGAGGTTTCCAGAGTTGATTCTAACACGGCCTCTCCTGACTGCGTGACGTCCTCGACCGCCAGATCTTGAGTAGGTCCGGGATGACCTTGGGGATGACACGTAATCTCCTCGGAATCTGTAAACCATTGATGTGATTAGAATTATTTTTAATGCGCAGCGACTAACTAACATTTTGTTCTAATTGGGCAGAGGCACACGAGTCGGCTTGCCAACCTCATCACTGGCAGAGGCACACGAGTCGGCTTGCCACCCTAACCACTGGCAGAGGCACACGAGTCGGCTTGCCAACATCACCACTGGCAGAGGCACACGAGTCGGCTTGCCACCCTAACCACTGGCAGAGGCACACGAGTCGGCTTGCCACCCTAACCACTGGCAGAGGCACACGAGTCGGCTTGCCAACATCACCACTGGCAGAGGCACACGAGTCGGCTTGCCACCCTAACCACTGGCAGAGGCACACGAGTCGGCTTGCCACCCTAACCACTGGCAGAGGCACACGAGTCGGCTTGCCAACATCACCACTGGCAGAGGCACACGAGTCGGCTTGCCACCCTAACCACTGGCAGAGGCACACGAGTCGGCTTGCCTCCCTAACCACTGGCAGAGGCACACGAGTCGGCTTGCCAACAACTTGGGCAGAGGCACACGAGTCGGCATAACCCTGAACGAGAGATAAATTGGCACACAAATAAATAGTAAAAATTCAGCACCGGCAGAGGCACACGAGTCGGCTTGCCAACAACTTGGGCAGAGGCACACGAGTCGGCATAACCCTGAACGAGAGATAAATTGGCACACAAATAAATAGTAAAAATTCAGCACCGGCAGAGGCACACGAGTCGGCTTGCCAACAACTTGGGCAGAGGCACACGAGTCGGCATAACCCTGAACAAGAGATAAATTGGCATACAACCAAATATTAAAAATTCAGCACTGGCAGAGGCACACGAGTCGGCTTGCCAACAACTTGGGCAGAGGCACACGAGTCGGCATAACCCTGATGTCACAAAATAACAAATAAATCATAACATGTCAATACTCACAGTTGACATAGTGCATCCATAAATGATTAAATTTTTAATAATGGTAAGATTAACACAAAATCAACAGTAAAAATATAAGATGCAAGAAGTAAAATGTTAAACTCAATTAAGTTCAAATTATCACACAGGTAAATAATAAAATAAATGCGTCAATAAAATAAATCATAACATGTCAATACTCACAATTGACATAGTGCATCCATACATGATAAAAATGTTAATAATGGTTAGATTAACACAAAATCAACAGTAAAAATATAAGATGCAAGAAGTAAAATGTTAAACTTCATTAAGTTCAAATTATCACACAGATAAATAATAAAATAAATGCGTCCAAGTCAAGACCAGAATGTCATATTATACATACCAGCTTCAAAGAATGCAGCACATGACTCCGGTGTCCATTCACCTCGCCACAGGACTAGGTTTTCAGCTGCAGCTTGAGTCCTCTTGCCATAGGATCCAGCCAATAGCTGTAACTCGTAGCGGTGATGGGAAAGTTGACTGATCACCTTGTAAGGACCCCTCATGCCGGAGTCCAGTTTGCCAGAACTCTGTGAACATTTTTTGACAAACACAAAATCGCCCTCACCATAAACTCGAGGCGTTGATCGTAATTTATTTACATGGTCATCTTGTTGTTGCTGATTCCGAGCAAGCAGCTCCGAAGCTCGTTGTCGTCTTAGCGTTACTAACGCTTCACGGTTAGCATGAGAGTTTTCAAGTGCCACATCTCTGACAAGAGCTCTCAAGACAGGGGTAGTAGCTTCCACTCCAATCAATAGTTGTAATGGTGAAGTTTGAGTGGTGGCATGTCTTGTGATATTCAGTGTAAGTTGAATCTTCCAGAGTGCATCCGCCCATGTGTTACCCTTATGGTTGGTTTCAATTCGAAGCATGTTCAATACAGTTCTGCAGTATCGTTCGGCTTGGCCATTTTCTTGGTGCATTTCTGGTGTTATCAGGTGTATGGAACATCCCAGTGAGGTAATCCAAGTCTGAAAGTCTGAGCTTTCAAACATCCTGCCTCTATCGGCTACAATTAACGAGGGGACTCCAAATAGGGATATAGCGTTCATTATGACGCGTTTTAAATTATCTGAATCCTGTTTGTATAGGGGATACAAAAGGCAGAATTTTGAGAAGGCGTCTATTAAAACCAAGACATACTTGAAGCCATTTGATTCAGGCAAAGGGCCTAATACATCCATATGGATGGTATGGAAGGGACACTCAGGTTTGGTCCAAGACTGTATGGGCTGATGTGGTGCCCGAGGGACTTTTTTATGAGAAAGACAAACCACACAATGGTTAATATATTTCTTTACAAATGGCATTAGTCCAGGAAACCAAAAGTGGCGGAGAATCAAGTTGGCAGTTTTATCAATTCCAATGTGCTCGTGATCATCGTGAAAAACACGCAATAAACTTAACCTGTGACCCCTTGGAATGAAGCACAGCAGTTGGGAATCCTCACCAGTACGGTTGTACTTATAATAGAGAAGGTTGTTTTTAACAACATATCGGGATGAGTCTAACTCACCATCCCTTAACTTTTCCATTAACGCCTGTGTCTCATTGTCAGCAGTTTGAGCTATTAGTGCCCAGTTATTGGGTTTACGGATATGTAGTACATTTACGGGAACAGGATTTCGACTTAAAAAGTCCGCATGCTGCATAAGTGACCCTTTTCGGTACACAATGGTAAACCGAAAATCTTGCATGTAAACCCACCAACGAGCTACTCGGGGAATGAGATCTTTTTTTCTTTCTGTAAGTTTTAGCGAGTTACAATCTGTTACTATCTTAAAATCGATTCCTATAAGATAGTGACGGAAGTATTGTAGTGCTTTAACGATGGCCAAAGTTTCGAGCTCATAACTATGATATCTAGACTCAGCCCCATGTGTAGCCCTGCTAAAGTAACCCACAACTTTCTTTCTTTTATCCTCATGTTCTTGTAACAAAATAGCCCCATATCCTACTGCACTAGCATCAGTATGTAATTCAGTTGGCAGCGTTGGATCGAATATAGCTAGTACTGGTTCTTCTGTCAAACAGCTAATTATGTTATCACGTGCCTTATCTTGTTCGTCTCCCCAGAGAAATTGAACGCCCTTTTTAGTCAATCTAGCAATGCAAGCAGTTTTGACTGCGAAATTAGCAATATATCGCCGAAAATAGCTTGCCAGGCCTAAAAATTGCCGCACTTGCTTAACGTTCGTGGGTTTTGGACACTTAACAAGTGCCTCTACCTTCCTTGGGCTCGGCCTAACCTGACCCTGACTGATCAATCTCCCCAAGTACTCAACTTCTGTATCTAAGAAAACACATTTCTTAAGGTTGATTGAAAAGCCGGCAGCACTGAGTGTCTCAAGAACTTGTCTTAAGAGCTCAAGCCCCTCATCTATCGATTCTGACATTATGAGCACGTCATCTATATACGTAAGGACTTTTCCAGTGTCTATCAAGGATTTCAAGGTCTTTGAAATGATTTTCTGATATACGACAGGAGCATTTGTCAAGCCATAGGGCATTTTCAAGTACTCAAAATGATTTTCTGGTGTTACAAATGCTGTTTTACTGATAGACTCGTCATCCTTCATAGGCACCTGGTGAAACCCAGAGGCCATGTCGCAACTTGAAAAGAATTTAGCTTTCCCTAATTTGTCGATATGATCATCGATAAGCGGTAAAGGAAATCTATCTTTGACTGTTATCGCATTCAAGGCACGGTAGTCCACGCACATCCTATCACTCCCGTCTCTTTTTTTGACAAGTATGATTGGACTGGCGTACTCCGACTGTGATTCACGAATAATTCCTTTATCCAACAAGTCGTCAGTGATTTCCTTTACTCGTACTTTCTCGTCAGCAGAAAGTTTGTACGGTCGGTAATGAACGGGATTATTACTATTGAGCTTTATTTCCATACAGCCGGTGTTGACAGTAGTCATTGCGGTGCCCGTGATAAACGTATCTGAGAATTCATTTAAAAGAGAGAGCAGCCTATTTTTATTGTCACCTACCAATGGTGTATTGATAGCAACAGTATCTAAAGCACGTAAATGATGCACCTGAGCCTCGTTTTGATCTCTTGTTAGCCGTTGTGAATCACCCCTGCGTATGTAAGTTACGCCCTTACGGTTTAAAACATCCGTGCCTAACAATAGAGGTACACTCATACTTTCCGACGGTACAACGTACAAATCAACTTCTACGGATATTTCCGGAAACTCTACTACCGTAGTAACGTAACTAACAGACTCGATCTCCTGGCTTCCTATTCCCCGCATTAATCGATAGGTAGGTACTTGATTGCATTTAATGTGTTTCAATACTGACTTTGATATCAACGATATGTCGGACCCACTATCAATCAAAACATCCACCGGAACCTTCTCAACCACAGCAGACATCACATTACTTTGTTGAGCAAAATCATTCTTACGACAAAAATTTACATTCACTGCTCCATTATTATTAGTTTCTGTGCGTTGTTTAACAAAACATTTTTGTACTGAATGACCAATTTTTCCACAGAATGTGCAAGATAGGTGTGTCTTATGGAGTGATTGGGGATCATTTGTTGTAGTAGAATTGGTGACGGTTTCATTAGTTTCCATTTTTTGTCTTTTTGAACATTGCCACCGTCTATGACCATAACCACCGCAATTATAGCATTTAAAACCCGACTGGTCATTTATTAACCCGCGTTTACGCATATTGGAACTATCATCATTATTTGTAACCTGTTGAGGAATGTTGCGGGTCGATCGAGCATTATGATTAGGTTTGCAATAAACCGAAAGAAAATCTACTAACTGGTGATAGGTAAGATTACCGTTAGCAGCAGCAGCTTTGACCTGTACATCAACAATTCCACGAATTACAATTGCAGTTTTGAGTTCGTCCGATAAACCTTTTACAATGTTTAATCTTAGTATTGTTTTACGTGCATACTCAGCGTAAGTTCTGAAATTATTTGAATTGGTACACATTACATCAAATAATATGTTAGCAATGTCAATATTCCGCGGGCAGAGTGAACGAAATTCCACCTTAAAGTTTGTCCATGTACGATTGTCCGAGGTCCAGCTATTTAACCATGTACGCGCTTGACCTAAAAGGCAACCCCCTATGCGTGATAAGCACTCCCGATCATCCCAACGGTTAAGCTCACGCCCACTGTCTACTTCAGCACACCAAACATCAAAGTCGTGGATGTCGGGGTCAAAGTTTGAAATATAGTAATGACCACTCCTAACTTGTAAAAGGGATGACAATGCACTGACTATTGAACTGTCTGTGTTTGCATTCCTATTAGCCGATTCAACCGATGTGATTGTGATATTATCCGTGTGAGCAGATGTTGTCGGCAACGGTGGCGTGATAATATCACGTGCTGGGAGTGTGTCAGTCATAGATGCGGGCGTAGAAGAAAGCCTATCTTCAATCGCACTTAACCGCCCAATAATCGTATCAAGTGCATCGTCACGGGAAGGACAGTATTGGTTTCTATGCGAATCATCACGACAACGCTTGCGATGTTTACTTGATGGCTCCCGTCTTTTCTTAGGCCTAGATGCTCGTCCCGACATAATAAAACCAAGACTGTACTCACCGCAGCGTAGAAACAGCACAAAACAAAATAACTTTATAAAGAAACCAATCCAATATTTACGTAAACACTATTTTCTGATTTAATAGCTATGAATTATCAAAAAAATCGAGGTTTAAGCGTCAGGCATCAAACAAACAGCGCGTGGTCTATCCCACTTCTGATGTTATAAATCCGAAGTGGAGAGCTTTTAAAAGACAAAAACGTGAGTCAACTGAACAAAAATTATTTAATCTAACAATGAAACATAAACATTTAAACTTATTAGGATTCAAAACACCATTAAATCAGAAAATAAACACCAAAAACACACTCCCAACACGATCAGTCCTTTTTAGCCGAAAATGCACGAGAGCTGTCAATCTTGGCGCGCACACAGACTTCACGTCATTTCTTATCTGGGGACCACAGAGTGCGGGGCGAGCTGTCACGAAGTGGTTATTATTCGGAGGTTTCCAGAGTTGATTCTAACACTATCATCATTATCAACAGTCAATAAGCGTCCACTGCTAAACATAAGCCTCTCCTAAGGAGCGCCATAACACTCTGTCCTCGGCCTTCCTCATCCAGCCACTACCGGCCACCTACCTAAGGTCATCCGTCCACCGGAGGAAGACCCATGCTACGTTTGCCTGTTCGTGGTCTCCACTCGAGAACTCGTCTACCCCAACGGCTATCGGTTCATTGGCAGCCCACCTGATTTCTGATACAATCCATCGAGAAACCCCAAGCATAGCTCTCTCCATAGCACGCTGAGAGACTATCGGTGGACCAGTCCTACCGTTATCGTGATAATAGCACCAGGAGATGGAAGGCGGATATCTCCAATGGTTACTAGTAAACTCTTCAAGCTTAGGCTCATTTGGTTTGTTT
This sequence comes from Plutella xylostella, assembly GCF_932276165.1. NCBI lineage: Eukaryota > Metazoa > Arthropoda > Insecta > Lepidoptera > Plutellidae > Plutella > Plutella xylostella. The sequence goes on along the minus strand of NC_064000.1, from coordinate 3,807,556 downwards.
TCAAGGGTATTACCTATTTAAATAGCAGGTAATTTGCAGACCCCGGTTTTTGTAGATAAGCTTAATCCCAAGCATAGACAAATACAGCGTGTGAGTGAATTTCTAAACCCTCTTACTGATAATACGAGTAATACCTCAACTGCCTCAACCCAACTGAATGATTCCAACATCATTATAGTGGGTACCACTAGCATTAGAGAGGATCAGGTGGCTACTACTACCAGTGAGGATCAGGATATAACTTGTTATGAAGAAATATGTTCGGTAAGATGAATTCTTTAAATAAAGTAACTATCATCATTATCAACAGTCAATAAGCGTCCACTGCTAAACATAAGCCTCTCCTAAGGAGCGCCATAACACTCTGTCCTCGGCCTTCCTCATCCAGCCACTACCGGCCACCTACCTAAGGTCACCCGTCCACCGGAGGAAGACCCATGCTACGTTTGCCTGTTCGTGGTCTCCACTCGAGAACTCGTCTACCCCAACGGCTATCGGTTCATTGGCAGCCCACCTGATTTCTGATACAATCCATCGAGAAACCCCAAGCATAGCTCTCTCCATAGCACGCTGAGAGACTATCGGTGGACCAGTCCTACCGTCAGTGTCCACGTTTCTGCATCATACATCATTACCGGCCATTAAGTAACTATTTGACCTAAAAATGAAACAGATACACCTGCAACCTATAAAAACTCATTAAATGATAAATTATTTTGAAATCTATATTTTATGATTTTTTATTAGTTAATTTATCTTTCCAGAAAGTGGTTCAGATGAAGATATCCAGTGGCTCAAAAACTGTACGGAACCCTGGCATTTAGTGGTAGAGAAGTGGCATAAAACAGCCAAAAATAGATTGAAGGAATTAGAGACTTCTGAAATTACCATTGGAACCATAAACATAGTATATACTGGCGTATAGACGAACAAAGCGAGCGAGGGAGAAGAAAATCCCTTACGGAAATTTGGCAAGTTAGAAAAGGATAGCGAATCCAATGAAAATGTGACTGGTTTTGAATGACAGGGCGTCACAATTGGGCACGCGGAAAATCAACACCTTAGTATTTTGGATTTTTTGTGTACCTACATCGTGGTTTATTTTCAGTAAATCTAATTGTATTCAACAATGGTAACATCTTCTGCGAGTGATTGTGGCGTTAATCATAGAAATAATCCTGAAAATTGCACATTTCACAGGTAAATACCAAAATAGTCATCGCTGCCACGACGCGTTTATTTTTGGTTAAAATTTGTCTTTTATCTTCTATTAAATATAAAATAATGCCAATGCTGTTGTTTACTTTCATATTTTGTGTATGTGGAAGTCCATTTGTTAATAATTTCCATGATTTTAGTGGATATATTTTTCATCAATTTATTTTACATGTACGCTAGGGATTGACTCAAATTAATTGATATCATTATCGATATTTTATCTTGAATGTTACCTATGAAAATAAATGCTAGCTTGCGTTTACCGTCTCGTATCTGAACCATTTTGTCAGGGCAAGGTACATCTTTTAACAAATACATAAACTAATTATTTTCTATAATTTGTCCAACAGATTCCCTCTACATATAGATACTATAATAAGACGAAAGTGGTTGAAATTAGTTGGACGCGTTGGTTGGAATCCAAAGAAGAACTCTACCATTTGCAGCAATTCGACTTAATAATGAATGTAAACTTAATAATTTAGGAAACGAAACTGTAATGAACCAGTTAAATAAATAAATATGTGGTAACATCTCAAACACGGCCATCCGAGGCAGAGCCAGTAATATGGGTCAGACAGATGATATATCTAAGATTGTTCTATTTAAAAGTCAATAAAATAAGGAGCGATGAAAAAAGTGTTTTTATTTTTATTTATGCATTTTTTTTCACTATGTCAAAATTATAATCGAACTTAAATAACTTATCGATGGTCCTCCAAAGTAAAGAAAGGTACATCACTAGCTAATGCACACACTGAAAAATCAAAATTGGTCACGTTTTATCAAGCTGTCAGTTCGTCTATACGCTAGTATATACTAAGAGCCTGTCCAGACGGAGCGTTTTGCGCGCGTAAGCTTACGCGCGTAGACACTCGCGCGTTCCCGAGGCACTAGAGCTACAAGCACTCCGTCCAGATGCTCTCGCGCGTTTCAAAACTCGCGCGTAAAACGCGTGTCATGCGCCCGACTCTCGACTCGCTCGTTTTACGCGCGAGCGCCGCGCGAGTCGAGATACTCTGGCGGCATTGGAGCGTTCAGTAGTATGCGCGTGTCCATAGAGAGTGGACGTATTTAGATTTGAAATGGAGCGCGATAACTTCGACACCGAACTTTTAATTGAAGAAGTTGAAAAGAGAATAGCCATATGGGATATGGAATCTGCTGATTACGCAAATAGACTCATTAAACGTAGGAATTGGGAAGAAATAGTCGAAATTTTTTGCGAAGCTGGTGATTCCGACGAAAAGAAAAAAACGTTGGGTAAGTGACAATTACTTTATTTAATAAGATTATTTCTTAAACTACGTAGGCTACTACAAACTACTATACCATCTTGTCTTGCCAAGGGATTTTCCCTTCATTTACAAAATAATCAGCGAATCTGTCTCTTATATTCTTAGATCTCGCATTAGGCCTCACTGCCTCACAGTTCAAACTATTTAGGGAAGTTTCGTACAGAGTGTCATCATATCTATAACCATCTCTTAACCTTACGTAATTATGAAGGACACAACAAGCTTTAATGATGTTTTCTGCAAACTCAATGTCAACATTTAATGGTCTATGAAATATTCTCCATTTATTTACCAAAATACCAAAGGAACATTCAATGTAACGCCGGGCTCTGGATAGGCGATAGTTGAAAATTCTTTTTTTGGTTGTTAGAGATTTACCGCAATAAGGGCGCATTACGTTTTCAGATAGACCAAACGCCTCATCACCTACAATCACGTGTGGCAAGGGAGTTGTATCTGTTTGCGATATTGGCTTTGGGTCTGGAATATCTAAAGTTTTGTCGACAAGTTTTTTATACAAAACGGAGTCTTTGAAAATTGTGGAGTCACTACTTTTGCCATATGCGCCGATATCTACAGAAATAAAACAATAATTTGCATCGCATACAGCCAATAAAACAGTTGAAAAATAATTCTTATAGTTATAGAAAAGAGACCCAGAATGGTCAGGCTTTATGATACGGAAATGCTTGCCATCTACGGCGCCGATACAATTTGGAAAATGTGTATACTTTTGGAATTGTTTTGAAATCTCTTCCCATTCTGCTTTCGTAGGTTCCCTCATCACTATATTTTGCAGTTTTAGCCATATGACGTAACAAGTTTTCTGTACTATTTCGATAATTGTCGACTTTCCCAATCTGTAGGCATAATGCAAGTCCGCAAAATAACATCCTGTAGCCAAATATCTGAAAAAAAAATGTTATTAAATATAAATATTTAGTAAGGTCGTTTCAATATTTTTTTTATTATTTCAGGAATGTTATTGCAAAAGAAGTGGAAAGGATTGCGTGATGGCTTTGTCAGAGAAATGAAAAGGATAAAAACCACACCGTCTGGATCAAAAGCCAGCAAAAATAAATATATATATTTTGAACGTTTGATGTTCCTCGAACGATCGACACGCAATAAAACTACTGATAGCAACATCGTTTCCTCGCCTGCTGCACCTGAAGAACAAGACATTTCTGGCGACGGGGAAGATGTTATGAGACCTCCAGTTAGCCAGCCGAAAAAGAAAAAAAAAATGAACGCAGCCGATGAGGAATTTCTTGCCATTATAAGCAAAAATTTAGCACCTAGAAATCAGCCACAAACATCGGAGTCTGATGATGATAAACTATTTTGTTTGTCACTGCATAAGGAGCTTATTAAAGTACCTGAAGAAATGAGGCTTCAAGCTAAAATTGATTTAATGAATGTGCTCCAAAAAGCTCAACGAGCCCCATGTCATTCACCTTCACATTATATTCCTTCACCTGCACCTTCACCACAATATAATCACCAAGCAGGAATGACACACCGCGGACAAAGAGGATTTTTTAACGATACAGGATATAACGAAACAGACCCTTCAGCATCTTCGTTTTCACGTTATTGCACTGGACAACGCAATTCCCAATCTAACCCATCACCGGCGTCTAACTACAATAACCCATCACCGGCGTCTAACTACAATAACCCATCACCGGCGTCTACTCAAGATTCCCAAGAGAGTGAATTGATGGAGCTATACCGAGATTGTTAAATTGATTAAGGGAAAAAAGTATAAAAATAATAAATATTATTACCTCAAAGTAATCACGAGTTTTTCTTCGGCAGAAACAGTATCCTTTAGCACATAGATTCTGTTGGGTGTCAAATCATCTTGTATAAGTTTTAGCAAATCATCGAACGATGTTACTGACATCCGGAAGTAATTGAAAAACTTTTCGTTGTGTTCTCTCAGCTTTGGGTATAATGTTATAAACATACTTTGCGTCATTCTGTCTCGTAGAATTGGATGCACGTTAAATCTTCGACTTTCTCTACGTTTACGACGTTTCCATCGACGGTACGCAAGCCACAACACAACCGCTGTGAGAGGCTCCATTTTTAAAACTGGCTGAATCCGTCCGCCAGACACCGCGCGTAGCAACGCGCGTAAAACGCAGCATCTGGACGCAACATAAATTGAAACGCGCGAGAGCTTACGCGCGCAAAACGCTCCGTCTGGACAGGCACTAAGTCTATGATTGGAACATACATGAATAAATACCCTGTGTTAAAAACACCACGTGGGCATGTGCTTCTTACTGATGATTTACAGTTCTTATAAATATCCATAGTCAGGGAATAAAATATTTGAAACATTCCCAACAATAAAAAGAAGCCAAGTACCTGAAGTAAAAGACATTCTGGAACAACTTCAGATTCTAAACAAAGGTGAGTACCTACTAGGTTTTATAATTAGTACTAGCCTTCCGCCCGCGGCCTCGCCTACGTGGACTACACGACGTAATCCCGTGGTAATGTGATATTTTTCGGGATTAAAAGTAGCCTATATCCTATGTGTCTCAATCTATCTCCTCCAATCCTAATTTCACCAAAATCGGTTCAGCTGTTTTGACGTGAAAACGTAACATACACACAAACAATCATACACATTTATAATATTAAGGAGGGTAGGGACTATATTGTAGGGATGTTACTTGTAAAAAAGTAAATTACTTATAATTTATCTATGTATATATATATACATAGATAAATTATAAGTAATTTACTTTTTTAACGATCCAGTTGCAAAGGGGCGTGAGACAGGGAGATGTTATTTCTCCGAAACTGTTCACCTGTGCACTGGAAGATGTTTTTAAGCTTGTAGAGTGGAAAAGACTGGGCATTAACGTCAATGGCGAATATATCTCTCATCTACGATTTGCTGATGACATAGTTATTATGGCGGAAACGCTGGAGGAGTTGGGCGAAATGCTCACAGACCTCAATGATGCCTCTAAACAAGTTGGGCTGAAAATGAACATGGACAAGACAAAGGTCATGTCGAACGAACATGTTTCATCATCGCCCGTAACTGTAGGAGGTGTCACCATCGAAGTTGTTGATCAGTATCCCTACCTAGGACAAGTGATCCGATTAGGTAAATCCAACTTCGATAAAGAGGTAGCTCGTAGAATCCAACTCGGATGGGCAGCGTTCGGGAAATTACGACACATCTTCACTGAAAACATACCTCAGTGTCTGAAAACAAAAGTTTTCAATCAGTGCGTGTTGCCAGTGATGACTTACGGAGCCGAGACGTGGTGCTTCACCAAAGGGCTTATCCACAAGCTAGAGTTGCTCAGCGTGCTATGGAAAGGGCTATGTTAGGCGTGTCCCTGCGAGATAGGATTCGTAATGAAGAAATCCGCAGGAGAACTAAAGTTACCGACATAGCCAAAAGGATTAGCACGCTGAAATGGCAATGGGCTGGCCACGTAGCCCGCAGAGCCGACGACCGCTGGAGTAGAAAGGTTCTGGAGTGGAGACCCCGTGTCGGCAAACGGCGTGTCGGTCGCCCCCCAACCCGTTGGTCTGATGATCTGCGGAAGGTAGCGGGAAGCCGCTGGATGCAGATGGCGGGTGACCGTTTGGGGTGGCGATCGTTAGGAGAGGCCTATGTCCAACAGTGGACTACGGAAGGCTGAGAGAGAGAGAGAGAGAGAGAGAGAGAGAGAGAGAGAGATATATATATATATATATATCTATCTAATTTTATTATTTTTCTTTTGATATAGTATAAGTGGTTACTTCATTATATTATTGTTAATTGTAATTATTTATTTTATTGTACGACCGAATGGCGCAGTGGTTAGTGACCCTGACTACTGAGCCGATGGTCCCGGGTTCGATTCCCGGCTGGGGCAGATATTTGTTAAAATTTTATATTTAAAATATAGATAGATATTTGTTCTCGGGTCTTGGATGTGCCCGTAAAATGGCAATAGGCCCGCCCCCTATTACATTGGAACTAACATAACACTCTGGCGAAAAGTGGGTGCAGCAATGCACCTCTGCCTACCCCGCAAGGGAGTACTGTAGTACAAGGCGTGAGTGCGTGTGTGTGTGTGTGTTAATTAAAATTATGGTTATATCATAAGGTATTTTTATACCATTTTAAATATTTTTATTTTTTTTAAATTAATCTTTTGTTTTTTAGATGATGAAAATTTCGAAGAAATTGAATCAATATAAGGATTCATGCTTTTGCCGCTGCTACTGGGAAACCCAACACACAGGACGAAAAAACAATTATGGAGACCATCCAAAGCTGAAGTGAAGGATGGCTTCATTACACACGTGCTGAGACCAATGGACGTGCAGGACGCAATAGCCCGGCGTGAGAAATATTTAAAATATAACTTAACGCTCTTACCGATGATTATGATTGTTGGTTCTTCTTATATGGACATACAAAAGTACTACGTCGTAGTTAACGATTTATTTTTCGAAACGAATTCAATTTTAAAAACAGTTGATACATGTTATATAATTTTCTACTCTCTGCACTGTCAATATCCGACAGAGAGTATGTGCGTGTGGAGTTTCATACAGCTAGGACTATACCAGTTAAAAACAAAGTGGGACAGAAACTATAGCACAGTTAATGCTTTCATAACCGATCTGGATCTTTAACAACAGAATTAAAAAAAAACCTGTTAAAATGCCTAAATGTTTTGTATGTTCCGTAGATTTGTCAACTTTCAAACAATTGTGTACTCACATAACATTATATCACCAGAAACGAGGCTTACCTTTAAATAATTTCATTTGTCTGGAAGAAGATTGTAATAGGATTTTTTTTCTCTTTCATTCGTTTAAAAAGCATTTAAAGAGACATCAAAAAGAACCAAATTCCTTAGGTATTCATACAAATGAGATTATATTAACAAATAATTTATTGAGTACAGTTCCTCCAGTGACAAATACAACTGCTTGTGATACATATTCTATGGAAACTGAGTCTTTAACTAACAGTTCGTGTAGTTTAAATATTGAACCTATGAAAAACGTTGAATCAGTTACTAACCCTATAGCTAAGTTTGCTTCATTGTTATATGCAAATTCAGTTATATCCCTTAATGTTGTTCAAGAAATAATGAACAACTTAAGTAACAATATTATTAAGCCTTTACTTGATCCGTCTTCAATGCATGATACCTTAAAAGAGAACTGTAACCAAACTACATTTAACAGATTTACATCTTTAAATGAGTCATTGAAAGATTTTGAGTCAGAACATAAAAGGCTGCCTTACTTTAAACGTCTTGGTACATATATAGAGCCCCAGGAATATACTGTTGGACAACGACTAGAGACAAAATATGATAGTAATAATCATTGCAATGTTACTACAGTGAAAGCAACAGCAATGCATATTCCTATAAACTTAGTACTCAAAAAGTTTTTCGAAATGGATGGTGTATTGGACGAAACGTTGCAATTTTTTACAAAAACAATGAACAGTAATAGTAATTTAGTCCAAAATATAATAAAAGGGTCTGAATGGCAAAAAAAGCTTACTTTACATGAAGAAAAAATTGTATTTCCTTTGTGTCTTTTTTTGATGATTACGAAGTTGGTAACGCTTTAGGCAGTCATGCAGGCATACACAAACTTGAGGCCGTTTATATTAGTGTTATGTGTATTCCTCCCCATAAAATATCACAGTTAGGTAATATATTTTCATCACTGTTGTTCCATTCTTCCGATCGACAAAAATTTGGGAATAATGTTATATTTGCTCCAGACTCAACAAAACGGAACTACAATTACTTTTACTAGAACAAGCCCCTTTTTCCCCCCACCATTATGGTCTCTTCACCAGTTGAACGAACTTGGACTGCCTCGCACTGGCATCGGCGTTGGAACAGTATTTTAGCCAAATGTCGACTTGGTGTCTATAGCATTATTAGCAGTTGAGAAAAGAGCAAATGGTAACAAACCATGCAATTGAAAAAGCTCAAGCTGAAATCCAGACTAAATTGCAGACTTCCATATAAAAAATCTGCCAAAACCGCAGCAACATTCTATTCTATTCTCATAGGGGGTGAAGTTCCTGTACGTGGCTCTCTCGAGTGGAACCTTTGTACATATCCCCTTGATTTCAGCTCAGCCAGCCTAGCTCCCGAGTAAACTGGAGTAGCAGGCCTGGGTGTTGTAATAGCTGAGGTAGGCGCTCTGTTGGTCCAAGAATAGATAATCTTGTTTCTGTAGTAGGTGGACAAGCTAACAGAATATGTTCAACCGTCTCATCTACTTCCTTACATGTCCTACATAAGGGACTAGTTGAGTTACCTATGGTATATAAGTGTTTATTCACGCAACAATGTCCTGTTATTAATCCTACCATTAATGATATATTACTACGGGACAGGTTGAGTAAGTAGCGTGTAAGTTTATGGTTGTGTGATACAATAAACGCTTTAGTTTGTCTGCAATCTACACGATTTTTCCACTCCTGATTGTGTTCAGATAGTGTTTTATCGGTGAGACATTGCCTTATTGCCTTTGATGACAAACTAATACATGGTTCTGGCCCTATTGGTAGGGTATTTGATCCCATTCTTGCTAGTCGGTCAGCCTCGCAATTTCCTATGTTGTCGTTATGACTTTTAATCCATTGTACTGTTACATTATTTGAAATGCTTATAGTCCAGTCAATAAATGAGTCAAAGTGAGGTGTAGAGTGCGTGAGCAGGTAACTAAGCGATTCCTTCAGAAACTTGTTCAGGGGGCTTAGGTTGTTAACATACCAAAAGTCCTGACTCCTAGGTGATGAGCGGGGGGGAGGAGGGGGGGACAAAGGTACGAATTTCTGGTTTTTAGCTTATATCTCGAAAACGGTGCATCAGAGAGAAATATTTTCAACTAATGAAATTAAGTTCTTAAAATTATCTAAAACTTTTATGGTATATGTTTTTTTCTGATTCCTAACCGTTTTCGAGCTATTACCCTCGGAAAAAGTTGAAATTTACAAGAGAAATGTATTCATGTCAAAACATTCATAAACATTGCATCATATTGTCTAAACCTATTCATAAATGAAAAAAAAATATAGAAAAGAAGTTCTAGTTTAAATTCCCTTTTAGAATATATACACATATGCTGATTAACGTTCAACCCACCTAAAGTTACAGCTATTTTACTCACACTTAAGCTTACTAATTCGTTGAGCTATGTCAGTGACTTCACCAAAATGCAAGTTTAAAATAGCTCTAACTTTAGGCGGGTTGGACATTGACCAGCATATGTAATATATTCTAAAAGGGAATAAAAAAATCTACAACTTCTTTCCTCTGCATTTTTTTCGTTTATGAATAGGTTAAGACAATATGATGCAATGTTTATAATTTTTTTGACATGAATACATTTTTCTTGTAAATTTCATTTTTTCCGAGGGTAATAGCTCGAAAACGGTTAGGAATTATAAAAAAACATATGATATAAAAGTTTTAGATAATTTTAAAGAGCTCCATTTTATTAGTTCATAATATTTGTCTCCAATGCACCGTTTTTGAGATATAAGCAAAAACCCAAAAATTCGTACCTTTATCCCCCCCCTCCTCCCCCCCGCTCATCACCTAGGAGTCAGGACTTTTGGTATGTTAACAACCTAAGCCCCCTGAACAAGTTTCTGAAGGAATCGCTTAGTTACCTGCTCACGCACTCTACACCTCATTCCTTGACTGGACTATTAGGTTTTCCAGTGTTCTGTGACATTCTAAAATTAATTTAGATTTTGTTACAGTTCTGCCTAAGGCACCTAAAATAGCCATACTGTCTGTGTAGAAGCAGATATTGCTATTTTTTGTGTCTTTTATTTGTGTAGCTCCGTCAAGTAGGCTGGCAGCATCTGCCTGAAAAACAGTAGCTTTGTTCCCGAAGCTGACAGAGTATTGTAAATTAAGTTCCGGGCAGAAGACACCTCCACCGCTGCCCTTCTTGTTCTTGGCTCCGTCAATGTAGATATTGATGTCGTAATTGTTTTCGTCTGATGTGCCACACTGATCTCGCTGGATAGTGTAGCTTCTGTTGAACCGCAGCAACATGGAAGTGATAACATTTTTGCGAAGCTTAGCCAATCATATTGAACTGTAGTTATTTATTATAATTTATCAATACTGTTACTTATACTTTTCAATAATTTATTATCAATATGTAAACATGACATCTACATAGTAAGATAATGTTAATTAAATGTTATTGTAATCAATATTATCTTCTTCTTCTTCTGGTGCCTCTCCACTACTGGAGGTTGGCGGTCAGCTCTGCATACTCCTCTCTATTCTTCGCCAAGCGCATCAGCTGTTCCACGCTGGCCACTCCCGTCCATTCTCTTATATTGCGGAGCCACGATTTTCTCCTTCTGCCCACACGTCTTTTCCCCTCTACCTTGCCCATCATAATGACCTGAAGAAGTCGGTATCGATCGTGTCTGAGCACATGTCCTAGATAGCTTGTCTTCTTCTGTTTTATGGTCAAGGTGAGTTCTCGGGATCTTCCGACGCGTCGCAGAACTTCTTCGTTCGTCACTTTATGGACCCAACTTATCCTCAGCATTCTTCGGAAACACCACATTTCAAAGGCGTCCAGTTTTTTGCAGGCTGTCTCCTTTAGGGTCCAGGCTTCGCAACCGTACATAACTACTGGCCAGATGTAGCATTGAAGCAGTCTAATTCGGAGATGAATATTTACGTCCTTGTTACAGAGCACCTTTTTCATTTTGGTAAAGGACGCACGAGCGATTTCAATTCGGGTCTTTATCTCAGGTTCAGATTCCCATGCTTCAGTCACCCATGTGCCTAGGTACTTGTACTTAGTCACTCTCTCCAAATTAGTTCCTGCTATCGAGATTGTTGGGTTGAAGTGTTCTCTTCTAGAAACCACCATAACCTTCGTTTTAGTCAGGTTCATTGATAGCCCCGCTTTTTGACTGCACTCATAAACACTATCAACTATCCTCTGAAGATCTTCTGGTGAGGATGCTATAAGAGCGGTGTCATCGGCGTATCTCAAGTTGTTTATTACTTGCCCATTGATTTTGACACCCGACTCTTTCTCTTCCAGTGCTTCGCAGATGACAGCTTCTGAGTACAGATTAAACAGGAGCGGGGACAGAATGCATCCCTGTCTCACTCCACGACATATCGCTATAAGATCGGTTTCGTCACCGTCCACTCTCACAGTGCTGGTTTGGTTCCAGTATAGGTTCTGTATTATCCTCATGTCCCTGCTATCAATTCCGATTTCCTGCAAACGACGCATCAGTACCTCGTGTTTAACACGGTCAAAGGCTTTTTCGTAGTCAACAAAACATATGATGACGTCGTTCTGGAGGTCTCTACATTTCTGGACAAGTACATTCAACGAGAACAGAGCTTCTCTGGTTCCTAGTCCAGATCTGAATCCAAACTGACTCTCAGATATTTCTGCATCGCACTTGACTCTAATCCGCTCATGAATAATTGAGAGGAAGAGTTTCAGTACCTGACTCATTAGACTGATTGTGCGGTATTCTGTGCATTTCTTAGCTGTTGGTTTCTTCGGGAGAGTAACAAACGTTGACACTAACCAATCCTTTGGCATGGCCCCAGTTTCATAAATACAGTTGAAGAAGTTGGTAACTGCATCGACAAGGTGTTCCTCTATTAATTGTAGAATCTCCACATGGATTTGATCTGGCCCCGGAGATTTACCGGTCTTCGCCCTTTTCAGGGCTTTTAATACCTCTGCTCTCAATATTGGGGGTCCAGTATCTTCGCATTGTGTCGTTGCGTTTCCTCTAGTAACATCGGCAAACATGTTTTCAACGTAGAGTTTCCATGTGGATTTCTTGCTCTCTTTGTCTATCAGAAGATTGCCACTACTATCCACCAACGTATTTGGATTAGTCCTTTTCCGCAAACCAGCCATCTCTTTAATCTCTTTGTGAAGGTTAAAGCTATCGTGTTTGATGCTGAGTTCTTCCAACCTTTCACATTTGTTCTCATAGAATTTAGACCGAGCTGTACGAATTTTCCTCCTTATTAATTTGTTCAGAGTCTTGTACCTACTTAAATCTGATTGTTTATACAGCCGGCGTTTTTCCATGAGGTCTAAGATTTCATCTTTCATCCATTGTTGCCGTTTATTGTTCTGTGTCGGACCCAAAATAGTTTTATTAATATCGGCGATAGTTTGTATCAGACCAACATTCACTTCCTCCACAGATGCTGTAGTATTTATATTATTACTGGCCCAGCGGTTTATAGCATTGGAGACTTTCACTCTTTTATCCGGATCTCTTATGCTACGGATGTCCGGGCGACAGATAACTTTCGTCTTTTTAAGTTGTTTTAAATTACACGACATTTTGACAACAACCGGATTATGGTCAGAGTTGATATCAGCACCAGGATAGGTTTGAGCACTTTTAATCGAGTTTTTATATCGACTATTTATCGCTATATAGTCTATCTGGTTACGAACTATGTGATCTGGTGTGTGCATCGGTGATGTCCATGTATAGAGTCTCCTTGGGTGATGTTTGAACAGGGTATTCGTGACTACGAGGTCGTGCTCTTGGCAGAACTCAATGAGCTGTTCCCCGCGCTCATTTCTTACCCCAAGTCCATACGCTCCGATCACTCCAGGTACCTCCCCTGAACCCACCTTTGCGTTAAGATCCCCCATTATTATGTTAATGTCATGTTTTTTCGTGTATTGTAAAAGTGTCCTTACTTCCGCATAGAATTCATCCAGCTCTTCCTGTGGCCGCTCAGCTGTCGGGGCATACACTTGAATTATGTTTATGTTCTGTGGTTTGGCTTCGAGACACACAAGCATACTTCTATTGGAATGCGGTATAAAACTGCGAACAGACTTAGCAGTTTCTTTTGAAAGCAGGACTGCCACCCCGTAAGGTTCAGTAGATGCGTTATCCTTACCAGAGTAGTACAGCACTTCGCCCTCTGTGGTTGTGTACCGGTCTTTCCCTGGCCATTTAGTATCACTTATACCCAAAACTCCGATGTCCAAGCGTCTCATTTCCTTGATGACATTATGTAGTTTCCCATGCTGTTTAAGGCTTCTCACGTTCCATGTTCCTAGCCTGGTCGTATGATTTTGTTTATCGTACCCTCCGGAGATTCTTCGCACCCTTGTCCCATTTAAGGGACGCCGGAGACTCAGGGCCGTGGCAGTGTTTGTACTATCCATGATTTGTGATCAGAGCTGATCAACTAGGGAAAAATTATGACGGTGGTATCCCGTTGCCTTCCGTCATCGCAGCTTACCGCCGTACCGCTGTCCTAGCTCCGCCGATAAGTTTCAATGCTGAGCCCGTCGCCGGCCTTAACATCGTACTGGTCCTACTGCTGCCTAGCACCAGGCTGATATATAACGCTCCACAGCTGAGCTTGCCTCCTCCGCCGATGTCGCCGAACCAATCTACTAGATCTACGCCTTCACCGCCGTTAAGGTCTTCACCTGTAACCCTAGGTAGGGGACCACGTTATTCCCCGCAGCACTGGGTCCTTCTCCGAACTCGGCCATTGAACTGTCCCGAATCTACTAGAACAGTCAATGCCCACCCCCGCGGCGTGGACGCGCCGGAGAAGATTTACTCAAGTGTGCATCAGAGAATGTGACTCTGATGCCCCTTGAGCCGGGTTAACGATTTTGTATGAGACCAAAACCGAAAGCTTGTATGAGACCAAAACCGAAAGCATATTATCTATATTTCCTTTTTTTGTATTAAACGTGAATAAACAAACAAAATAAACGATTATACGGTCTGAATAAATCAATTTTCTCCTGTTTGATTTTATATTGCCTATCTTAGCTCATTTTTATCCGTTCTACGTGATTCTCTATGGTTGTAAAAAATAGATAACATGTTGTTCTTAGGGCCACTTGCACAAACATTTAAATCTAGATTTAGTGTCAAATCTCGATTTTAGAAACGTCAGTCCATATAAAATTTGTCACTAAATCGAGATTGAACACTAAATCTAGATTTAATATGTTTCTGCAAGTGGCCCTTAATATTAGATGTAAACTTACTTGCAGCAAACAGAATTCGATTAATAAAATTCGATGAAGTAACTTCGGTGCAATAAAACTTCGTACAGTAGTGACATAGATGAAACGTGTTCGGTGAATCAAATATCGTCCAAACGGCTTTAGAATTTACGTAAGTAACCCACTGCATCAGTCACATTAGATAGAAGAAGGAAAAGCGTTTTGCGAGAAACACCGCTTATTTTCGAAATATATATTGTTGCTTTAAATATTTAAAAAGCTAAAACAGAATTAAAGAAGTTTGCGAAAATTTAAGGCCGGTTCAGAACATCTGTGAATCATCATTGGAAAAGTTAAGAAATAAGAACCCAAATCATCATGATGAAATACCAAGTTTTCGCTCCCTTAAAAATTATTTATACCGAGTGCGTAAGAAGTATTAATTGATCTATTATAACTTGTTAAAATGCTTTTAGAATTAAATAATTAGTAGGTACCTAGTATAACCTATCTAATAGTCGTGGAGGACTTAACCCGCGGATAGTCGCGCGTGGGTCGAAAAGACCCAGCACTCTATTTATATGTCGATAACTTTTAAAATATTCGATATTACTAATTGGCGTGCCTAGTACCTTTAAGTTACCATATAGGCTAACCGCACTCAGCGCCCCGACCAGATTGCCCGCGGCACTTGGACAGGACGGACATTCAAAGTGAGTATGGGTCTTTTCGACCCAAAGGGACGCTTTGTGTCAGTATTATTTTTTTGATATTTTTTTTATTTTATTATTTTTTCTTTTCAGAAATGTCACGTAACCTTTTAGACGATCATTGTAGAGATCACACTGCATTTTTATGAATTAATTGTAATTCGAATATGTGAAAATACCGAAGAAAATACCTAATTATATACTTAATCAATACAAGGAAGAAGTAATTTTACATGTAAATTTATGTTAACTTTGAAAGCTGATTGTTGATTATTTTTTTATATAAAAAGATTTTTTAGAAGAATGGTTATTAATTTAGATAAAACTAAGTTTTTTTTATTGATAAATATAAAATTAATAAAAATAAGCTGTAATTTATGTTTTATGTAGATAAATAAGAACATGAAGCATACTACTTTGTAGTGGCATCAGTCCTGGTAAACGGCTTTAGAGAACATGTCGGTTGCCAACGCCTGATAATTGACGAAGCCCTGATGAACCATTTCGGGGCAATCGTAATGGCCGCCCACCTGTCTCGTGCCTGTGATATTGCTCTGATCGGAGACATCAATCAGCTACCATATATCGACAGAGAGAACCTATTCGAGCTTAGGTACAATCGCCCAACACTGGTAGCAAACATCACCCAGGAGCTGTTGTGCTCATACAGAAACCCCATGGATGTTGCATACGCCCTAAAGGAAGTATACTCAGGCATATACGCAGCCACAGCGCGCATCCAATCCCTGCAGCTGAAAAGGTTAACAGACGCAGTAATTCCCAAATCCCAAACCAACACTCTGTTCCTGGTGCATACACAGGAAGAAAAAGAGACCTTGACCAGCCAAGGGTATGGTGAAGGAATGGGCTCACGCGTCCTAACCATACACGAAGCACAGGGATTGACGTACGAATCCGTTATTATCATAAGAACAAAAGATAAAATAAAGTTGCACGATAGCATACCTCACGCAGTAGTGGCGCTGTCGAGGCACACCACCGCCTGCACCTACTATGCGGATGACACCGAGGACGCTATCGGCAACCTCGCTAAAACGGCAATAACAGCGCCAAAGAAACGCATCCTCGAGTACAATCTAAAAATGGCAGTTAAGAATCGAGACGAAGAGGTCATTGCACTTTCTGGGGAAATGTTAAGAAGGCAAAACGGGGCGGAATAAAACATAAAATATAATTTTGGTTAAGAGCGCAAAATATAGGTCAAATTGGGAAAATAATTTATATAACAAACCTATTGATTATTATATCATAACTAACAACTAAAATAAGTTATCTTTAAGAACAGAGTCACACACTAACATCAGGCAAAACATGACCTATAACGACTGAGGGGCCGAGCCATTGCCAGGTGTCTACTAAGTTCTCCGAAGACAGCTGGCATTGGCCCTGTCCTTGTTAAGTTTGTTGCCATTACTAATGTAAGTGTGACTCTGAAAACCATTAATTAAAAAAAAAAAAAGAAAAAAAAAATCTTGTATAATGAGATACACGGCTGGGGGTTTTTAGTCGGTTAACGCCCGACACTACCTGGGTCCTCTTCCCAGGTGTCCATGTGGATTTTCCCCCAGCAGTGGAAAAAAAAAAAGGGAAAAAAGAAAAAGAAAAAAAAAGAACAATATATATATAAAAGATAGAATATATATATATATATATATAAATGAAACTTCTTTACCGAGTAGAAAGTAGATAAAAGAATTAAAAACTATCTCATAAAAATTACCACTCTTCAAAAGGCACGGACATAAAGTCTGTGGAGCGATAACAATTTCTTAAAAAAAAAAAAAAAGCATACTACTTTTGAAACGTCTAAACATATTTTTTTATTCATAAATTCATTTTTTTTGGATTTGAATATAGTTTTATTACTAACCTTACGTTTAATGTACAATAATATCTAAATTTTCTTTTGTTTCGAGAAAATAGAGCAATTTACTTTTGGGTCTAAAAGACCCACATGCGACTGTTTGTGTCACGAAATTTGACGCGAGCACTGGCGGGTCAGATCACCAAGCCCTTGCTGGTGCAAGGGCTTGGTGATCTGATTCAAGGGACTCCGCTTGAACTCACGAAAATGCGAGATATTCTCTTGCGCTGGCGGAGCGTCACAAGAGATGCGTGTTTCACTGGAGTCAGTGCTCCTGGGGTGGTTTATTTGGACAGGACTGACAATGCTTTAAAGGAGCTCCTGGAGATCATCAACATTGAGATGACGCCTCCTCAGTGGCATCAAGCGGCGCTCCCAATCAGGCACGGTGGGTTAGGCGTACGGCGGTTGCCGCTACCGAGCGGTACCGAGCTCCCCGCTTTCTTGGCCTCTTCCTACGGGGTGATTGATCTCGTCGCTCGCATTTTGAATGTAAATGGGGACGAGTTTAAGATCCCTTATGCGGAGGAGGCTTTGGATTTGTGGAGGGCTCAATGTCCTGGCAGCGATGTGCCACAGCAGCCGGAGTGTCAGCGCTTGAGCCGATTTGCAAGATTACTCTTGACGCGCTCATCGGCCAGAGTAAGGGATCTGAGCTCGCGCGACTGTGAGCAGCTGCTGAGCACGATTCTGGTTTGGGCTTCATGCGTTGCCCTCACCCCAACTAGGGACATTGTTAGACAACGATTCCCTACGCGTTGCGGTTGCGCTTCGTTTGGGCTGCAACATTTGCGAACCGCATCGCTGTGTGTGTGGCGTGGGTGGATGCACACGGTCATGACGGTGATCACGGTTTATACTGCGATGCAAAACAATGCCACTTTCAGTGATGGTATCTGGGCATCATCACTCTAGTATCTTATAATTTTAGTACTGAAAGGTACTGAAAGAAAAAACACGTATGTTATATTTTTAAACCAAGGAATGTTATATTAAAATTTCGTTAGTGATTGCAAAGTCACCCTGTATATATAAATATATATGTAGGACATGTAAGGAAGTGGATAAGACGATTGAACATATTCTGTTAGCTTAGCCATCTACAACAGAGACGAGATTATCTATCTTTGGACCAACAGACCACCCATCTCAGCTATTGCAACACCCAGGCTTGCTGGACCAGTTTACTCGGGAGCTAGGCTGGCTGAGCTGAATTTAAGGGGATATGTTCAAAAGGCCTCCTCTCTGAATAGAATAGAATAACAGCATGTGCAGTTTTGTACAACATCGCCATCGAATTTCTGGTCCCACTTCCGTAGGTAGTTGACAATCAGGGCTCCGAAGTTGTGGCTGGTGCCGCTTTGCCTGTTGACAGACCGAGAGACGTTACTCAAGACTTGTATCTGGGAAGGGCCACACGAAGGCGACGTGCACTGGTCGAATGAACTTAGCATCGGTGAATGAAACCATCGTGAGAGGAAACCTAAATCTAGATATATACATAATTGTTTAGTTTCTATAGAGGTACTTTGAGTAGGGCAGTGGTGATGTAACGTAGGTTCGAAAATCTTGTGCACTAGAGAAAGTTGGGTTAGGGGATTTCTGAAGCGGCATCCATCCATTGGCACAAGGACGAGTGAAGGCGTAACAATCTCTAGTGCCTGTGTGACAGAAGCAGATATTCGCAAATGGTTTTCCGAAATCCGTGAATATTATGAAGAAATAAAATTATATTTTTTTACTTTCCAAGGCGCATATTTAATGTCGACGAGAGTGGGCTAAATTATGTCCCAAAACAGGAAAAGTTTGGCAGTCAAAGCCCAAAATAACGTTCATTGCGTTTAACGAGTTCCTCTAAAATAAAAATGACAGTAATGTTCACATTTTTAGCTGCCGGTCAAAGTTGTCCTCCAATGGTCGTATAAGTACCAGAGAATCCCTCAAAAAGTGGTAGATGTTCCGAGCTACAAATATAACTTATAGCGTTGTACCTAAATGCCACCCGAATCCAGCAGATGTAGCCGTC
This sequence comes from Plutella xylostella, assembly GCF_932276165.1. Classification (NCBI taxonomy): domain Eukaryota; kingdom Metazoa; phylum Arthropoda; class Insecta; order Lepidoptera; family Plutellidae; genus Plutella; species Plutella xylostella. The sequence goes on along the minus strand of NC_064000.1, from coordinate 3,788,383 downwards.
TTTCGGCCAGTAAAAGCATCTATTAGAAAATGCCTGAACAATAATTGAGGGCAAGCCATAAAAAAAACATTTTTTTTTCAATATAATAAAATTTTAAAAAAGAAAAATTGCTTAATGGTAAAATCTAATGAATCTAGAGGAAAAGAACCGAACGACCTTACACTTCAGTAAAATTACACGTGGCTCCAAAGTATAGGTCGAAAATGAGGGTGAAGTTGGCTGCCCAAATAACACGGTGGCTGCAGCCCTAAAATTACAAGCTGAAAGTCTTGAAAATAAAAAAGAAAGTTTCTCAATTGTACAAATAGCATAAGTTGTAGAACAGTTGCATCGCCTATTTGATGCCACAAACGGACCATCATCAAACAAACATAAAAAAAACTAAAGACAAAATGTTCAAAAAAACTGTGGCCATCACTAATTTTGGCAAGAGTGCAAACCAAAATTAAAGACTCGAATTTTAAGAGCCTGAAAACTGAAGACAATTATTGCGGATACACTGGGGAATTAGTAATCAAGCTTTAGCGATGCCTTTAAATAATAACTCGAAGCTGCAATACTTACTTTTGGCTGCTTGCCTTTATTACAGGTAAGAGAAAAACTACTCATCCATATCGAAAATTTTGAAGTACCCCGATTCAGATATGCAAGCTGCAATAATGGCAGTAAAAGAAAAACGATTCAAAATCAGAGAAGCAGCTAGACATTTTGGGGTGCCACATAGCACTTTGATAAACAAACTTAAAGGGAGGGTTCCATTACAAAGAAAAATGGGACCCTCCACATACTTCACTACAAACGAAGAGGATCTACTAGTGAAATATATATAATTGCTAATGCAAAAAAGGGACCATACCATACCCATAAGCAGACGAACATTGCTTGAAACCGTGAAAAAAATTCGAGATGATGATAAAAGAGTAACGCCATTCAAAAACAATATGCCCGGCAAGAAGTGGGTTGCTTTATTCTATGATCGCCATCCGGAAATTAATGAAAAGAAAGCAGAAGGGATATCTACATCACGTGCACTAGTCTCCACAGAGGACTTAAAACAATGGCATTAATCACTCAAAGAGTATTTAATCGAAGAAAATGCACTCGACGTCATTGAAGACCCGAAACGCATTTTTAATGCTGTGCTGATGAATCGGGATTCCAGACTTGCCCAGAGTCAGGCAAGGTAATAGGGCCAACCAATATGAAAAATTTCTACGAAATTAAGTCCGGGAAAGAAAAAGAACAACTGACAGTCATGTTGACTATAAATGCTGCTGGTCAAATAGTTTCCCCGATGATTGTCTACCCAATGGTTCGAATTTCGAGAGATATCGCAGTAAATGTTCCGGATGATTGGAGCATAGGTAAGTCTCCGTCAGGGTGGATGAACGGATCATTATATTACGAGTACATCGCTAATATCTTTGACCCATGGCTAAAGGCGAACAATATACAAAAGCCCGTTATTCTTTTAGTAGATGGGCATCGCTCCCACTTGACATTGCAAGTGTCTCAGTATTGCGCGGAAAACGTTCGGAAACGAAAAAAAAATTTTACAAAGGGACTCCAAATTAAACGTAATAAAAATGAAGGGTGGTTTACAACAAAAAAGATCAAAGGAAACCATTTATCGTGACAAATTGATAAAGACTACAAATATGATGCTCACTGACCATAAAATTCCTGTTGGACATTTTTTAGAACGCTTGGCGTGGAAAGGATCATTATTTAAGTGAAGATTAATAAGGTTATGTATAATAGCCACGTTCTCCCGTGTCCAATAACCATTGATGGCATGACCCTAGAACTCAGATGTGAAGAACTCAGCGGCGGGGAAAACGACTCATGTCACCCTCTCGAGAATAAAAATCGCCTTCCCTGAAATTACCGCTCTATTACTGGATGCAGCTCCAGATATGCCGGGCGCTGTTTCCTTGGAAGTGATCAGAAGGCTGACCAGCTATGCAGAGTACCCGGCCATAGCTCGCCAGTCCTCACTGGCGTGTTTCCTTCCGCAACAACACCCAGATTCTGAGGCCATGTTGTCAGTCTTTTTTGTGCCTAATCTGCTCCTCTCGGAAACGATCAATCGTGGGAAAAAAGATTGGAAAGCGATGAAGGAGAGTGAGAAGGCCGAAACCACACAAGTTTATCAGATGAATGCGTGGAATTCAACTCTGTTTTCGGAGGACGAGAGAGTCCAATGGAGCACGAGGTTGAAAATCATTGTTGTGTCAGGAAAGGGGACTTATGAATTCACCAATGTTTGGAAGGAGGCTAGAAAGGCTGCGGAAAAGTTTCTCATAGAGAAACACTCCTTCTCCTTTGGCAAAGACTGACCTTCCAATCTGTTAGTGACTAGCTAGATTTACCCTAAGATTCTGCTGTGCCTTACCAAATGTTAGTTCTAAGTTTCTATTATACACTTTTATTGATACATGACATTTCTATGAATTTATAATGAAATAAATAAATATATTTTATGTATGAATATATTATGCATACCACTGTTATTTTAGTTTTAAGGTGCAAGAACAAAGATTTTAATCGAAATAATGATTTAAGAATAAACTTAATTTAGTAGGGTAGCCTGGGTACGGTTAAAACAGGGTACGGTTGAAACAACTCTAATAATTCCTAAACTATGGGCGGTACGACGAGGGGTCCAAGGGGAGAGGGACGCGGCTTGCGAGTCCAGAGATGAATCACAGTGCTTCGTCGCATTTCGCGCGCCGTGCACGTGTGTAGGTGGCCTCATTGTATTTTTTTCGACAAAAGTAAGTGTTTTGTTTTGTTTTCTATTTCCAATTGTTTCGTTGATATTAGCATTTGTGTTTTACTACTTTGTTGCTAGACTTTATGGGTTCGGAAACACTAATTTGTTGTTGTGTAGGTTATTTTGTTTTGGAGGTGTGCTCGTTTTAGTAAAAAATGAGTGGTTGGGTACGGTTGAAACGATATTTGTGGGTACGGTTGAAACAATGAGTTCATATTACTTTCTTATTTTTTAGATGCCGAGAGTACGTGTAAGGAAGACTTTGAGGGCGCAGATCGACTTGTTGCAGTACAAAAACGCTTATGAAGAGGTAAAAGCAGGATATTCATTGCGGACAGCTGCGGAGAATTTTTGTTTGGTTAATTTTAATTGAAAAGTGTTATTAGTTCTGTTGCTTTTGTTAACTACGTTTTTTTTTATTATTTAGTTTTAATATTGTCACTGAGAACGTTAGGTTAAGGCTGATTAAAGTTATCGTTAAGTTTATTAAAACATTGAAGACTGTGATTAAAGTTATCGTTAAGTTTATTTAAACATTGAAGACTGTGATGTTAAAATGCTATAATTATTAAGAATTACAATAAATGATGATTAAAACTTGTTCAAATGTATTATTTTTGTATCATTTGCATATGTTTCAACTGACCCCAGTCACTGTTTCAACCGTCCCTGGTATGGGGACGGTTGAAACAAATTCTTTTTTTATTTCGATTTGGTTTTACTAAAAAAATAACGTAGCTGGTAATAAAACGGCAATGCCTTTTGGTAGGTAGAAACACGCTCTCTTATATAAGATATCTATCTTCATCATCGCTCGGCTTATAAACGGCAACATTGTGGACGATATTATTGACATTGTTTCAACCTTACCCAGGCTACCCTACCTGATGAGTATAGGAGCGCCTGGGAGTATAGGTAGTTGTAAAGAAAAGAATACGATACAGGCGCAACACAGACCTAAAGCACAAGTATTTAATGAGGTTTAGCAGCCTGGTAATAGTAATAAATGATAATTCTTTCTTATAATATTACAGAATTAACAGGTAGGTACTTAATTCCTTTTATTGAATACACTTCTTAATTAACGCTTAATTATACAACCAAACTTACCTTTAAGTTGTCAAGTTATAATTTGTACCTTCTAATTATACATTTTTCCAGGCAGTATGAAACAATGCCCTTTGCCTTTTTTTAAAGGAAAAATCTACCAAAAAAATAAATATACTTTTTAAATTTTTGTTTTTTAATAATTTCGCGCCATTTATGGTCATATTATTCATCACCTTTGATTTATTCATGATTTATTTATGATTTATGATTTATTCATCACCTTTAAATTTGTGATTGTTTGAGTTTTTTTATGGATTTAACATAATAAGAACCTAATACAGTAATACTTAATAACTTATTAAAACTGCATTTAAGTCCTTGTGCGTGAGTGCATGTGAATGATTATTAATTCGTAAAGTTGGACTTAGTTAAGTAGAGTTAAAGCTGATTTAAGTATTGCCTTACCTTGTTGGAGGTGGTGTGAATTTGAATTGAACAATGTCTAATCTAGCTAAAAAGAAAAGCCCAATATGGAAACATTTTTCGATTTTAAATAAAGATAAGGCAAAATGTGACTATTGTTCCAAAACTATTAGTTACAGTGGAGGTGGTACTGGAAATTTAACACGGCATATGAAAAAACTTCATGGAACTGTTCCTATAGACCAGCCAATACCTACAACATAGTGAAGGAACTCCGCCGCTGCCGCCACCGCCACCGCCGCCGCAGACACCGACGACGTCGTCTCTGCTGACCGCCTCAGAAATAAGCGGTCCGAGCGTCACTACAGTTTATGATAGTGCAATCAATACGATACCTTCAACTTCTGGTCTCACTTCATCTGTAGTCGCTACGAGACCAACATCAGAACAGTCGAGGATAGAATGTTACGCAAAGTCTACTAAGCCGTTGCCAATTAGCAAATCAAAACAGCTCGATGAACAGTTAGTTAGATTCATAGTTAAAGGCTGTCACGCGTTCAGTATTGTTGAAGAAGAATTTAAGAAAATGTATGCCATGATATTGCCAACGTATCAATTACCAACGAGGAAAACAATATCATCCAGTTTGATACCCAGACTGTACACTGAGAAAATAAGTACAAAAATAGTGTTGAAGTTACTAAAATGGGTGTTATTCCCACGACAACAAATTTACTGTTACTGTTACAATCGGACTTTTGTAAATTCAGTTTTGTATAAATAAGTAATAAATATGTGTAGACATTACACAATAGATATCGCGAATTTCATTTTTGTCATTTTAAGTTTAACAAAATAGTGTCTTTTAGTAGTACCTCTGTAAATATTACTAAACTTTTTGTGTTACTTACAGACGTTGTTTTGTGGTACTAGTGTTTGTGTTTTTATTATTACTAAACATATATTTCCTTTTGTAATGTATATTCTAGGAAATACATTAGCATACTGAGATTCAGTTTATCAAAATAGTGTCTTTTAGTAGTACCTCTGTTTGACTGACCTTGGTTAAACTGTTAATAACGCCACTGTTTGAGAGTGATCCTAATTGCCAAATATCCAACAAACAACTATTAAATTGGTCACTGGAAATCCAACAACTTTTTGAAATAGAATCATCAGCATTGTATTAAACGCCTTATGTGGCTCCGTTAGTGCATACTACTGCGCGCAATGCATCAGGGAAACTGCTCCGTTACGTATACAACAAACGAAGACAATTACGTGAGCGTGGTATAATAGAAGCCAGCAGTCGCTCTCGCTCATCATCAATAAGTTCAACATCAACAGTTTCTGTGTCTCCTCTAGTAACACTTCCAGGAACATCACTTCCAGGTATAAATAGACACCTTCATTTTCTTACACAGTATGCATAAATTACAATAAATGATTATTTTCCCGCTCATTCCCATTGGCATTAGGTCATTTAAACATTGAACTATTATGTACTCATTATTAATTAATATAAAAATATATTATTTACAGAAGCAGATGATGGATTAAAACAACAGTTAAATTGGCTGAAAAGCTCCTTAGAACCCTGGCATATGGTGCAAGAAAACTGGACGCTTACGTCAAATTATCGACTGAAACATAATTACCTGAGTAGTGGTACGATTCAGGAATATTTCGATGAATTAAAGCGTCCGGCTGGGTACCACTTACTGTTGGAGGATTTTAAAACTTTGTATGAAGGAAAATCGGAAGCTTTTTTCAATAACATAGTGTTGCTCAGGGAAAAAATTATACGACTAGCAAAGGAGAAAGCGAATAACACAAGACTTAATTCGATACTATCTATGGTTACAAACTTAACAAAAGATTTGCAGACTGAACATAAGCGTTTGCAACATTTCACAAATTTAGGTACATACATTTCACCTATAGAAGTTGTTGTAGGTCAACACATGGAACAGAAGCGTGCTCGCATGGGTCTTAGTTACATGCCTACTGATTGTACTATGCAAGTCATCGCACTAAACTTAGTATTAGAAAGATTTTTTTCACTACCAGATGTTCTAAAAGATACTTTGTCTTACATAGATTCATTAATAAGTTCAACCTCAGGTGCTGTACATAATTTAATTCAGGGTTCTGTATGGTCTAAAATGAGTGCCAGTTTTGCTACGAACGATGGTAAAGAATTATTGTTACCATTAATACAGTATTATGATGACTTTGAGATAGGAAATCCTTTAGGGAGCCATGCAGGCTTACACAAACTTGGTGCTGTTTATATTAGTTGTCCATGTCTTCCTCCAAACTACGTGTCTAAATTAAATAATATTTTCTTATTAGCTATATTTCACGCTACAGACAGAATCAATTTTGGAAACAGAATAATATTCAAAAAAGTTATTGAACAGCTGAACTTTTTATGTACAACAGGAATACATGTGAAGACAGACAGTTTTGATGGCATTGTAAAATTTTGTGTTGGGGCTATAACAGGTGACAATTTAGGCCTTAATTCGATTTTAGGTTTTGTAGAAAGCTTCTCTGCCAACCACCCATGCAGAATATGTAGAGCAGACCGTAATCAAATTCAGAATATGTGCGAGGAAGACAGTAGTTTATTAAGAAATGAATCAAATTATGAACATTATGTTAGAAATGGGTGTAACATTCAATACTGGTATTAAAGAGAGGTGTATTTGGCAGAATCTTGAGAACTTCGATTTGTTTAAAAATGTTGCAGTAGATTTGCTGCACGACCTGCTTGAGGGTTGTTGCAAATATGTTATGTCTTTTGTCATAACATACTTTATTAAGGATATGAAATTAATCCATATGAATACTGTGCAGCAGCGTATTTCAGCATTTGATTTCGGTCCCGATTCCAGTTCAAAGCCCACGGGTACCGCTGTTACCTTTGAAGGATCTTCCATAAAATTAAAAATGTCAGGTTCAGAAATGTTATCATTCGTACGATATTTTAGCCTTCTCGTAGGTTATTATATTCCTAGAGAAAATAAAGTTTGGAATTTGTATATTTTGTTGCGCATTATATTGGAGAGATTATTATCACACAGAGTATACAGTGATACATGTGACCAACTCAGGGGTCTGATTAGGGAATTTAACGAACTATACCTTGAACTAAGTGGTGAGCCTTTGAAGCCTAAGTTTCATTTTCTCTTACATTACCCAAGCATGTTAGAAAAGTTTGGGCCTATTATTCACATTTGGACAATGAGGTTCGAGGCCAAGCATAGCATGGGTAAAAAAATTGCTCGTTCTTGTGCTAGTCGAGTCAATATTTGCAAATCTATTGCAATCAAACATCAGCTTCTATTGAACGATTTTAATTTGAATTTTTATGAAAAAGGAAAAAAGTATATTTTTGCACTGTGGAAAAAAAACTAAAGTGTCTTACATAAAGAGCCAACAGCTTAAAAATAAGTTTAATTTAAATGATGATAGAAATATTGCATTTTCTGTTAGATGGGTGAAGATAAACGGTGTTTTGATTTAGTTTGTCTAATGTGGTAACTGTAGATAGTCAACTGGCGTCAAAGATACCTCGAAGAACTGCGAAATAATCGTCCCGGAAACCAGCCCCCAGTTGTATATTTGGACGAGACATATATACACGCAACATGTTGGCAAAGTGAAAAAGAAGAAGGCATGTTATCCTCAGACTTCAAAGGGCCTCGTTGGATTATCGTCCATGCTGGTGGTGCTATTGGTTTCATACCCAATGCTCAACTGATCTTCAGATCTAATTCACAAGCGGCCGCCTATCACGACGACATGAACAAGGCTAACTTTAATAAGTGGCTTAGTGAAAAACTAATACCGAACCTACCTCCTCAATCAATTGTAGTGATGGATAATGCCTCATACACGCAGAGAAATTGGTGACAAACAGAACTACTAAATCGATTAGTTAAATTAGGTTACAACTTTTCTAGTTCGAAATACTTGGTCCTTGTTAGCTCTACGACTAATTGTTCACTCTTACTAATCGTATGTTTCATTATATTATTTCATTTATGTAGGTCACAAAAAATATTATTGAACTAAAACATTAATAATTATTGCATCCTAAACAATAATTATGTTAGTATGTATAGTAATGAATTGTGTGTACTAAGAAACAGGGATTCACCGTCACTAAATTATCTAGTTCCGCTTAATGATTTAGAATGTTACCGGTGGACTACGAGTGTGTCTGTAATCAAAACAATAATCTTTTTATTACAACTACATTATAGTTAGCAGTACATATCGTTCTAAGTGTCGTATAATATGTGTTTAATTTGGTTTACTATTTATGTAGTGGTTTTGCCTTACAAGAATATTATAGTAAAAACCACCCCGGAAACAGTAAACGGTACAATGTATGTATTAATCCGTGCTATTCTGCTAGCGTGTTTTAAAATATTTTAAATAATAATGTTACAATAACAATTTGAGGAGGTATTCATAGCTAAGTACCTTGTTCTGTTTATGCATCAGTCGTGCCAAAGCATCTCCACTTTGGGCTCGCTAGGTTTTTTTTTTTTTTTTTTTTTAAATAAATTATTATCACTCCACAGACTTTATGTCCGTGCCTATTGAAGAGTGGTAATTTTTATGAGATAGTTTTTAATTCTTTTATCTACTTTCTACTCGGTAAGGAAGTTTCATTTATATATATTCTATATATATTGTTATTTTTTTTCTTTTTCTTTTTTCTCTTTTTTTTTCTTTTTTTTTCACTGCTGGGGGAAAATCCACATGGCCACCTGGGAAGAGGACCCAGGTAGTGTCGGGCGTTAACCGACTAAAAACCCCCAGCCGTGTATCTCATTATACAAGAAAACTTTTTTTTTTTTTTTCTTTTTTCTTCCCTTTTTTCCTTTTTTTTTAAATTAATGGTTTTCAGAGTCACACTTACATTAGTAATGGCAACAAACTTAACAAGGACAAGGCCAATGCCAGCTGTCTTCGGAGAACTTGGCACCTGGACACCTGGCAATGGCTCGGCCCCTCAGTCGTTATAGGTCATGTTTTGCCTGATGTTAGTGTGTGACTCTGTTCTTAAAGATAACTTATTTTAATTGTTAGTTATGATATAATAATCAATAGGTTAGTTATACAAATTATTTTCCCAATTTGACCTATATGTTGCGCTCTTAACCAAAATTATATTTTATGTTTTATTCCGCCCCGTTTTGCCTTCTTAACATTTCCCCAGAAAGTGCAATGACCTCTTCGTCTCGATTCTTAACTGCCATTTTTAGATTGTACTCGAGGATGCGTTTCTTTGGCGCTGTTATTGCCGTTTTAGCGAGGTTGCCGATAGCGTCCTCGGTGTCATCCGCATAGTAGGTGCAGGCGGTGGTGTGCCTCGACAGCGCCACTACTGCGTGAGGTATGCTATCGTGCAACTTTATTTTATCTTTTGTTCTTATGATAATAACGGATTCGTACGTCAATCCCTGTGCTTCGTGTATGGTTAGGACGCGTGAGCCCATTCCTTCACCATACCCTTGGCTGGTCAAGGTCTCTTTTTCTTCCTGTGTATGCACCAGGAACAGAGTGTTGGTTTGGGATTTGGGAATTACTGCGTCAGTTAACCTTTTCGCTCCGTAAACGTCCAATAAACGTGTCCAGTTCTTCAAGCGACTCAAATTCCATTCTTTGAAATAAATTCAAATTTTTTCAACAAAAAACAACACCTTTGTTTACCATGACCGCCATTATAACCTTAAAAGTAGAAAGAGCAACTTGTGTCATGTTCAAGTTCATGTCATATACTTACAATACAAATTTAACTTTATTGTGTTGCAATATGGAGCATATTTGAGTGGTTCGTTGACTAGCGAATGGCTGTTTACGCGCCTAGTTACAACCTAGCGAGCCCAGTGTGGAGATGCTTTGGCACGACTAGTCACAAGCTAGCGAGCCCAGTGTGGAGATGCTTTGGCACGACTAGTCACTACCCATACACTACCAAAGTGTGAAACGACTAGTCACAACCTAGTCACTACCATTAATATTAGTGATTTGATTGATGTTTGTTTTCGGCCACGGGTGGGCCACGGCAACTCCATTATCTATTCATTTTTTATGAAAGCCAAAAGAACCGGTCCTTTGGCGTTCATAAAGTGCATTTCAAACGCGTCAAATTATTGGTAGGTTAGGTACTTAGATACTTTCTATGACCTAGTCACCTCGTCTTAGATCAGTTTGGCACCACAGGACACCGAATGTGTCAGCTCAGCTCCAAAACAGGCGAAATGGATAACTAGTCAATAGGCTTATTTTTTAAAACCAAGGTTACCAAGCCATGTACTTGATTTCCCCTATGTCAAAAATTTTCTTGCATGAGTGATAATAATCTTTAAGCAGATATTTTTAATATTTTTTCAGAAAATCATACAACATTATCTACACTGTCTTTGCTAGACAGTGGTCTTATCAAAGAACTAATCCCTCCAATTGGAGACAGAGCCAAGTTCGTAAAAAACTTGGACAACTGGAATAAATTAACAAACCCAGAGGAATGCCCAGACATATTTACCAGCAGCAGCCCTGTAAGTATCTCCTATTTTTAACATGCTTTTATTAGCTTCACCTGTAACTATGTATGTAAGTTAATGACAACAAATCATAGAAGTTGAATTTAGACAAGATATACAGTTCAATCGATTTGAAAATTAGCAAATGTATGTAATACTGACGACCGAATGGCGTAGTGGTTAGTGACCTGACTACTGAGCCGATGGTCCCGGGTTCGATTCCCGGCTGGGGCAGATATTTGTTTAAAGACAGATGTTTGTACTCGGGTCTTGGGTGTTGATATTTATATTTAGTATCTATCTATCAACAAAATAAATAATTACAATTAACAATGTATTTGTGTAGATATATCAGCTGTCCGACACCAACACAGGTTCTGCCTAGCTTGGGGTCGGATGGCCGTGTGTGAGATGTCCCCACATATTAATATTTATTTATTATTAATACTGATAGTAATACAATAACTTGGTTCCTTCGAGCTGATCTGATGATAGCACCAGGAGATGGAAGGCGGATATCTCCAATGGTTACTAGTAAACTCTTCAAGCTTAGGCTCATTTGGTTTGTTTTCAAGGGTATTACCTATTTAAATAACAGGTAATTTTAATTACTGATCATTTTATTTTGCAGACCCCGGTTTTTGTAGATAAGCTTAATCCCAAGCATAGACAAATACAGAGTGTGAGTGAATTTCTAAACCCTCTTACTGATAATACGAGTAATACCTCAACTGCCTCAACCCAACTGAATGATTCCAACATCATTATAGTAGTACCACTAGCATTAGAGAGGATCAGGTAGCTACTACTACCAGTGAGGATCAGGATATAACTTGTTATGAAGAAATATGTTCGGTAAGATAAATTCTTTAAATAAAGTAACTATCATCATCATCATCAGTCAATAAGCGTCCACTGCTAAACATAAGCCTCTCCTAAGGAGCGCCATAACACTCTGTCCTCGGCCTTCCTCATCCAGCCACTACCGGCCACCTACCTAAGGTCATCCGTCCACCGGAGGACGACCCATGCTACGTTTGCCTGTTCGTGGTCTCCACTCGAGAACTCGTCTACCCCAACGGCTATCGGTTCATTGGCATATATGACCAGCCCACCTCATTTCTGATACAATCCATCGAGAAACCCCAAGCATAGCTCTCTCCATAGCACGCTGAGAGACTATCGGTGGACCAGTCCTACCGTCAGTGTCCACGTTTCTGCATCATACATCATTACCGGCCATTAAGTAACTATTTGACCTAAAAATGAAACAGATACACCTGCAACCTATAAAAACTCATTAAATTATAAATTATTTTGAAATCTATATTTTATGATTTTTTATTAGTTAATTTATCTTTCCAGAAAGTGGTTCAGATGAAGATATCCAGTGGCTCAAAAACTGTACGGTACCCTGGCATTTAGTGGTAGATAAGTGGCATAAAACAGCCAAAAATAGATTGAAGGAATTAGAGACTTCTGAAATTACCATTGGAACATACATGAATAAATACCCTGTGTTAAAAACACCACGTGGGCATGAGCTTCTTACTGATGTTTTACAGTTCTTATATCCATCGTCAGGGAATAAAATATTTGAAACATTCCCAACAATAAAAAGAAAAAATTTCAAATTGGCTCTATCTAAAAGCCAAGTACCTGAAGTAAAAGACATTCTGGAACAACTTCAGCTTCTAAACAAAGGTGAGTACCTACTAGGTTTTATAATTAGTACTAGCCTTCCGCCCGCGGCCTCGCCTACGTGGACTACACGACGTTATCCCGTGGTAATGTGATATTTTTCGGGATAAAAAGTAGCCTATATCCTATGTGTCTCAAATCCTAATTTCACCAAAATCGGTTCAGCTGTTTTGACGTGAAAACGTAACATACACACAAAAAATCATACACATTTATAATATTAAGGAGGGTAGGGACTATATTGTAGGGATGTTACTTGTAAAAAAGTAAATTACTTATAATTTATCTTTTTTATTATTTTTCTTTTTATTTATTTATTTATTTATTTATTTACAAAAAGGTAACAAACAGTCTTTTGCGTACATTATTAGGTACATATTTTTGGTGCTTGATGACCTATAGTACCATTAATTAATATAAAAATAAATCAATATAAATGACAGATTAATAAAATAAATGATATAAATTAAAATTAGTGTAAACATGCAAACAAATTAAGTGAAATTAAGATAATTAAATAAACAATTAAAAGAAAATATAAACAATTTTAAATTAAGTTAAAAAAGTGAGCAGTCTATGTTGCGATTAATATTTAAATGATTTTAAGACTAGATTTTTAAAAGAGTTTAACGAATTGTGAAATATGTCAACGTCGGCAAATTCCCTATCCATTAATCTTGCACAACGCCTGAAAAATGAATTTTTTGATATAGTATAAGTAGTTACTTCATTATATTATTGTTAATTGTAATTATTATTTTATTGTTAAATTAAATGACTTAATTAAAATTAAGACGACCGAATGGCGTAGTGGCTAGTGACCTGACTACTGAGCCGATGGTCCCGGGTTCGATTCCCGGCTGGGGCAGATATTTGTTTAAACACAGATATTTGTTCTCGGGTCTTGGATGTTAAAATATACTACACTATACTATACTCTACGGCCATGGATGCTAACACCTATACTCAATGCAGCTGTAGGATCCCCAGAAGAACACTACACTGATCTTAACTGCCGTGTCAGAAGTACTGTGCAGCGGTGAGCGGTGCATCGGGGTCCTTAAAGCACGCTGGAGATGTTTGCTGGCACACCGTGTGCTTCACTGACACAAACTCACAAAGAAGCTGAATCTGTTGTTTTCTGGTTCGAACAAGAATATGTGTTGGGAAAAGTGAAGACTCAACAAAACGGAACTACAATTACTTTTACTAGAACAAGCCCCTTTTTCCCCCCACCATTATGGTCTCTTCACCAGTTGAACGAACTTGGACTGCCTCGCACACTGGCATCGGCGTTGGAACAGTATTTTAGCCAAATGTCGACTTGGTGTCTATAGCATTATTAGCAGTTGAGAAAAGAGCAAATGGTAACAAACCATGCAATTGAAAAAGCTCAAGCTGAAATCGATAGAACTCCGCCTAGAAAGAAAGGAAAGAAATTGCAGACTTCCATATCAAAAATCTGCCAAAACCGCAGCAACATTCTATTCTATTCTATTCTCATAGGGGGTGAAGTTCCTGAACGTGGCTCTCTCGAGTGGAACCTTTGTACATATCCCCTTGATTTCAGCTCAGCCAGCCTAGCTCCCGAGTAAACTGTAGTAGCAGGCCTGGGTGTTGTAATAGCTGAGGTAGGCGCTCTGTTGGTCCAAGAATAGATAATCTTGTTTCTGTAGTAGGTGGACAAGCTAAAATAATATGTTCAATCGTCTCATCTACTTCCTTACACGTCCTACATAAGGGACTAGTTGAGTTACCTATGGTATATAAGTGTTTATTCACGCAAATATGTCCTGTTATTAATCCTACCATTAATGATATATTACTACGGGACAGGTTGAGTAAGTAGCGTGTAAGTTTATGGTTGTGTGATACAATAAACGCTTTAGTTTGTCTGCAATCTACACGATTTTTCCACTCCTGATTGTGTTCAGATAGTGTTTTATCGGTGAGACATTGCCTTATTGCCTTTGATGACAAACTAATACATGGTTCTAGCCCTATTGGTAGGGTATTTGATCCCATTCTTGCTAGTCGGTCAGCCTCGCAATTTCCTATGTTGTCGTTATGACTTTTAATCCACTGTACTGTTACATTATTTGAAATGCTTAGGTTTTCCAGTGTTCTGTGACATTCTAAAATTAATTTAGATTTTGTTACAGTTCTGCCTAAGGCACCTAAAATAGCCATACTGTCTGTAGAAGCAGATATTGCTATTTTTTGTTTCTTTTATTTGTGTAGCTCCGTCAAGTAGGCTGGCAGCTTCTGCCTGAAAAACAGTAGCTTTGTTCCCGAAGCTGACAGAGTATTGTAAATTAAGTTCCGGGCAGAAGACACCTCCACCGCTGCCCTTCTTGTTCTTGGCTCCGTCAATGTAGATATTGATGTCGTAATTGTTTTCGTCTGATGTGCCACACTGATCTCGCTGGATAGTGTAGCTTCTGTTGAACCGCAGCAACATGGAAGTGATAACATTTTTGCGAAGCTTAGCCAATCATATTGAACTGTAGATAGATAGATAGATAGATAGAATATTCTTTATTTGTACACAAGAATAGATTATACAAAGCTTAAATATAAACACATAGGTACAAAAAAGGCGGTCTTATCACTAAAAGCGATTTTTCAAGACAACCTTTAGGTGGAAGAATATTTATGTTCAGATAGGGTCAAGTGTACTAAAGAATTTATTAATTAACTATAAATACCTACAAACTAAACAATATACTTACGTGAAATTATACTTATATACCCATAACAATCACATATATCATATAATAAACTACATATACCTACATAAATATAATTATCAGATTTTATAGGATTATATTAATTCTTGTCTGAGCTCCAATAATAAGACAACGGAAAAAAAAACTACCTAAACACTAAGAAAATGATCCTTTACCATTCTTTTAAAAGAAGCCAATGACGGTGCTTTACGTATGTGTAGTGGGAGATCATTCCATAAGGTGATGGCTTGTATGGTAAAGGAATCACCGTAAAATTTTGTAGTTATTTATTATAATTTATCAATACTGTTACTTTTAGGTTTCGAAGTATCGGCGTCCGGTATCGATACCAAGTACTCATGTGGTATCGAGACGAGGGTATCGATACCAAGTACTCATGTGGTATCGAGACGAGGGTATCGATACCGAAAAAGTATCGGTCCAAAAGTATCGATACGTAAGTAACGTGACGTAAGTACGTAAGTAACCCACTGCTGATGCAGTCACATTAGATAGAACAAGGAAAAGCGTTTTGCGAGAAACACCGCTTATTTTCGAAATATATATTGTTGCTTTAAATATTAAAAAAGCTAAAACAGAATTAAAGAAGTTTGCGAAAATTTAAGGCCGGTTCAGAACATCTGTGAATCATCGTAGGAAAAGTTAAGAAATGAGAACCCAAATCATGAAGATGAAATACCAAGTTTTCGCTCCCTTAAAAATTATTTATACCGAGTGCGTAAGAAGTATTAATTGATCTATTATAACTTGTTAAAATGCTTTTCGAATTAAATAATTAGTAGGTACCTAGTATAACGTATCTAATAGTCGTGGAGGACTTAACCCGCGGATAGTCGCGCGTGGGTCGAAAAGACCCAGCACTCTATTTATATGTCGATAACTTTTAAAATATTCGATATTACTAATTGGCGTGCCTAGTACCTTTAAGTTACCATATAGGCTAACCGCACTCAGCGCCCCGACCAGATTGCCCGCGGCACTTGGACAGGACGGACATTCAAAGTGAGTATGGGTCTTTTCGACCCAAGAGCGACGCTTTGTGTCAGTATTATTTTTTTGATATTAGGTCCTTACATATGAAATTGGCGTTTTCTATAGGAGGAACATAAAGTCGTTTTTTTTTTAAATGAAATATATTAAATTAATCAAAGTATGTACCATTGCTACGTATGCACTTTTGCCATCTCATAGGTAGTTCATTGATCCCCTTACTAAAAAAACCATTCGGGCGGGAATCAATAAAATCTTTGAAGGCGGTTTGGACTGCCCCATCGGAGTTGAATTTTTTTCCTTGCAAGTAGTTATCCAAATTGCGAAAAAAATGGTAATCTGTTGGAGCAAGGTCCGGAGAGTACGGTGGATGTCTAAGACATTCTAATTGAAGCTCCTCTTATTTGGTAGCCGTCTGTTGTGCAGTGTGTGGTCTAGCGTTGTCCTGAAGCAGCAGTGGCCTAGAGCGATTGACCAGCCTCGGTTGTTTAGCAGCTAGCTTTTCCATCATGGTTTGCAGTTGCTGACAATAGATATCTGCCGTAATCGTCTGGCCAGATTTAAGAAAGCTGTAGTGAATAAAAGAAGATTTTTATGAAACCTCAAATAGGCTTAAAGTGTTCCGTAGCTATTGAGCTCAGTAAACCTACTTTAAGGTTTTTTTATGAATAAGACCGTTAATCAATACAAGGAAGAAGTAATTTTACATGTAAATTTATGTTAACTTTGAAAGCTGATTGTTGATTATTTTTTTATATAAAAAGATTTTTTTAGAAGAATGGTTATTAATTTAGATAAAACTAAGTTTTTTTTATTGATAAATATAAAATTAATAAAAATAAGCTGTAATTTATGTTTTATGTAGATAAATAAGAACATGAAGCATACTACTTTTGAAACGTCTAAACATATTTTTTTATTCATAAATTCATATTTTTTTTGGATTTGAATATAGTTTTATTACTAACCTTACGTTTAATGTACAATAATATCTAAATTTTCTTTTGTTTCGAGAAAATAGAGCAATTTACTTTTGGGTCTAAAAGACCTACATGCGACTGTTTGTGTCACGAAATTTGACGCGAGCACTGGCGGGTTAAAGATGCTGGTGCAAGGGCTTGGTGATCTGATTCAAGGGACTCCGCTTGAACTCACGAAAATGCGAGATATTCTCTTACGCTGGCGGAGCGTCACAAGAGATGCGTGTTTCACTGGAGTCAGTGCTACCTGGGGTGGTTTATTTGGACAGGACTGACAATGCTTTAAAGGAGCTCCTGGAGATCATCAACATTGAGATGACGCCTCCTCAGTGGCATCAAGCGGCGCTCCCAATCAGGCACGGTGGGTTAGGCGTACGGCGGTTGCCGCTACCGAGCGGTACCGAGCTCCCCGCTTTCTTGGCCTCTTCCTACGGGGTGATTGATCTCGTCGCTCGCATTTTGAATGTAAATGGGGACGAGTTTAAGATCCCTTATGCGGAGGAGGCTTTGGATTTGTGGAGGGCTCAATGTCCTGGCAGCGATGTGCCACAGCAGCCGGAGTTTCAGCGCTTGAGCCGATTTGCAAGATTACTCTTGACGCGCTCATCGGCCAGAGTAAGGGATCTGAGCTCGCGCGACTGTGAGCAGCTGCTGAGCACGATTCTGGTTTGGGCTTCATGCGTTGCCTTCACCCCAACTAGGGACATTGTTAGACAACGATTCCCTACGCGTGGCGGTTGCGCTTCGTTTGGGCTGCAACATTTGCGAACCGCATCGCTGTGTGTGTGGCGTGGGTGGATGCACACGGTCATGACGGTGATCACGGTTTATACTGCGATGCAAAACAATGCCAATTTCAGTGATGGTGTCTGGGCATCATCACTCTAGTATCTTATAATTTTAGTACTGAAAGGTACTGAAAGAAAAAACACGTATGTTATATTTTTAAACCAAGGAATGTTATATTAAAATTTCGTTAGTGATTGCAAAGTCACCCTGTATATATAAATATATATGTAGGACATGTAAGGAAGTGGATAAGACGATTGAACATATTCTGTTAGCTTAGCCATCTACAACAGAGACGAGATTATCTATCTTTGGACCAACAGACCACCCATCTCAGCTATTGCAACACCCAGGCTTGCTGGACCAGTTTACTCGGGAGCTAGGCTGGCTGAGCTGAATTTAAGGGGATATGTTCAAAAGGCCTCCACTCTGAATAGAATAGAATAACAGCATGTGCAGTTTTGTACATCATCGCCATCAATTTTCTGGTCCCACTTCCGTAGGTAGTTGACAATCAGGGCTCCGTAGTTGTGGCTGGTGCCGCTTTGCCTGTTGACAGACCGAGAGACGTTACTCAAGACTTGTATCTGGGAAGGGCCACACGAAGGCGACGTGCACTGGTCGAATGAACTTAGCATCGGTGAATGAAACCATCGTGAGAGGAAACCTACACCTAGATATATACATAATTGTTTAGTTTCTATAGAGGTACTTAGAGTAGGGCAGTGGTGATGTAACGTAGGTTCGAAAATCTTGTGCACTAGAGAAAGTTGGGTTAGGGGATTTCTGAAGCGGCATCCATCCATTGGCACAAGGACGAGTGAAGGCGTAACAATCTCTAGTGCCTGTGTGACAGAAGCAGATATTCGGAAATGGTTTTCCGAAATCCGTGAATATTATGAAGAAATAAAATTATTATTTTTTTACTTTCCAAGGCGCATATTTAATTTCGACGAGAGTGGGCTAAATTATGTCCCAAAACAGGAAAAGTTTGGCGGTGAAAGCCCAAAATAACGTTCATTGCGTTTAAAGAGTTCCTCTAAAATAAACATGACAGTAATGTTCACATTTTTAGCTGCCGGTCAAAGTTGTCCTCCAATGGTCGTATAAGTACCAGAGAATCCCTCAAAAAGTGGTAGATGTTCCGGAGCTACAAATATAACTTATAGCGTTGTACCTAAATGCCACCCGAATCCAGCAGATGTAGCCGTCTTTCGGCCAGTAAAAGCATCTATTAGAAAATGCCTGAACAATAATCGAGGGCAAGCCATTACAAAATCATTTTTTTTTTCAATATAATAAAATTTTAAAAAAGAAAAATTGCTAAATCGTAAAATCTAATGAATCTAGAGGAAAAGAACCGAACGACCTTACACTTCAGTAAAATTACACGTGGCTCCAAAGTATAGGTCGAAAATGAGGGTGAAGTTGGCTGCCCAAATAACACGGTGGCTGCAGCCCTAAAATTACAAGCTGAAAGTCTTGAAAATAAAAAAGAAAGTTTCTCAATTGTACAAATAGCAGAAGTTGTAGAACAGTTGCATCGCCTATTTGATGCCACAAACGGACCATCATCAAACAAACATAAAAAAACTAAAGACAAAATGTTCAAAAAAACTGTGGCCATCACTAATTTTGGCAAGAGTGCAAACCAAAATTAAAGACTCGAATTTTAAGAGCCTGAAAACTGAAGACAATTATTGCGGATACACTGGGGAATTAGTCATCAAGCTTTAGCGATGCCTTTAAATAATAACTCGAAGCTGCAATACTTACTTTTGGCTGCTTGCCTTTATTACAGGTAAGAGAAAAACTAAAGATTCGAAAATTTTGAAGTACCCCGATTCAGATATGCAAGCTGCAATAATGGCAGTAAAAGAAAAACGATTCAAGATCAGAGAAGCAGCTAGACATTTTGGGGTGCCACATAGCACTTTGATAAACAAACTTAAAGGGAGGGTTCCATTACAAAGAAAAATGGGACCCTCCACATACTTTCACTACAAACGAAGAGGATCTACTAGTGAAATACATATGATTGCTAATGCAAAAAAGGGCATACCCATAAGCAGACGAACATTGCTTGAAACCGTGAAAAAAATTCTAGATGATGATAAAAGAGTAACGCCATTCAAAAACAATATGCCCGGCAAGAAGTGGGTTGCTTTATTCTATGATCGCCATCCGGAAATTAATGAAAAGAAAGCAGAAGGGATATCTACATCACGTGCACTAGTCTCCACAGAGGACTTAAAACAATGGCATTAATCACTCAAAGAGTATTTAATCGAGAAAAATGCACTCGACGTCATTGAAGACCCGAAACGCATTTTTAATGCTGATGAATCGGGATTCCAGACTTGCCCAGAGTCAGGCAAGGTAATAGGGCCAACCACTATGAAAAATTTCTACGAAATTAAGTCCGGGAAAGAAAAAGAAAAACTGACAGTCATGTTGACTATAAATGCTGCTGGTCAAATAGTTTCCCCGATGATTGTCTACCCAATGGTTCGAATTTCAAGAGATATCGCAGTAAATGTTCCGGATGATTGGAGCATAGGTAAGTCTCCGTCAGGGTGGATGAACGGATCATTATATTACGAGTACATCGCTAATATCTTTGACCCATGGCTAAAGGCGAACAATATACAAAAGCCCGTTATTCTTTTAGTAGATGGGCATCGCTCCCACTTGACATTGCAAGTGTCTCAGTATTGCGCGGAAAACGTTCGGAAACGAAAAAAATTTTTTTACAAAGGGACTCCAAATTAAACGTAATAAATATGAAGGGTGGTTTACAACAAAAAAGATCAAAGGAAACCATTTATCGTGACAAATTGATAAAGACTACAAATATGATGCTCACTGACCATAAAATTCCTGTTGGACATTTTTTAGAACGCTTGGCGTGGAAAGGATCATTATTTAAGTAAAGATTAATAAGGCTATGTATAATAGCCACGTTCTCCCGTGTCCAATAACCATTGATGGCATGACCCTAGAACTTAGATGTGAAGAACTCAGCGGCGGGGAAAACGACTCATGTCACCCTCTCGAGAATAGCAATCGCCTTCTCTGAAATTACCGCTCTATTACTGGATGCAGCTCCAGATATGCCGGGCGCTGTTTCCTTGGAAGTGATCAGAAGGCTGACCAGTTATGCAGAGTACCCGGCCATAGCTCGCCAGTCCTCACTGGCGTGTTTCCTTCCGCAACAACACCCAGATTCTGAGGCCATGTTGTCAGTCTTTTTTGTGCCTAATCTGCTCCTCTCGGAAACAATCAATCGTGGGAAAAAAGATTGGAAAGCGATGACGGAGAGTGAGAAGGCCGAAACCACACAAGTTTATCAGATGAATGCGTGGAATTCAACTCTGTTTTCGGAGGACGAGAGAGTCCAATGGAGCACGAGGTTGAAAATCATTGTTGTGTCAGGAAAGGGGACTTATGAATTCACCACTGTTTGGAAGGAGGCTAGAAAGGCTGCGGAAAAGTTTCTCATAGAGAAACACTCCTTCTCCTTTGGCAAAGTCTGACCTTCCAATCTGTTAGTGACTAGCTAGATTTACCCTAAGATTCTGCTGTGCCTTACCAAATGTTAGTTCTAAGTTTCTATTATACACTTTTATTGATACATGACATTTCTATGAATTTATAATGAAATAAATAAATATATTTTATGTATGAATATATTATGCATACCACTGTTATTTTAGTTTTAAGGTGCAAGAACAAAGATTTTAATCGAAATAATGATTTAAGAATAAACTTAATTTAGTACTTAAGAATCTCGTAATAACAATGAGACTGGAGTACAACTAGTGAATCTAGTCTGGATCAAGTCTGGTTTAGTGTTAATATTCATATAAAATAAGCGAGGTGATGCGGAGCGGAGGACAGCGGGGCGGTGTGGAGCGGAGGACAGGGCGGTGCGTTGCGGAGGGTAGCTAGGTATATTTATATTAGTAATTAGTACTTGGGTCATTATTGTTAATGTGATGTAAAATAAAGCAGGAAATACATACTTTATTTGCAGAACAGAACGAAACTCTCTCTCACTCTCGAAACTAAGGTAGCAAAGGTCGCGCAAAGTAATTTGAGCGCTAGCGCTGTTGTAGCTAGGTCGCAATTCGAACGTTTCCTATCAGGGAGTGCGTAGTGGACGAACGGGAGAGCGAAGGGACGAACGGGAGAGCGAAGCGGAGAGGTGCGGACCGGGGTGCGGGGGTGGGTGTATGACTCGCGCCACGATTCGCGCGCAGTGTGTCATAGTAGTTATCAACGTTACGTCATAGGTGCAAGATCAGAAGTTCATTGAAAGTGTTAAACAATTCCCGTGTTTATGGGATACGCGACTGACCACCTACAAATGCAACGAAACCAGGGGTGCAGCTTGGGAAATTATAATAAAAGACAATGGTATCAAGGACGGTAAGTTTATTATCAATATTATCTATAGCGATAGGAATAATTTCTACATATTTCAGTGGTTTTTACTATTATATGAAACATTATTTGTGCAAACTTTGTAATAAACTACGCTCTCCTACTTAGTACCTATATTTGTAATTATATGTGAAAGCTTGTTATTAACTCATATGATACCTAATATAATGTTTATATCTCTGTACTTAAAGTTGTTAGCTTTCCAAATAAAATAAAATAAATAAAAATTATACATTTGTTATACTTAATCGTCGCAAAATACGGGTTCCTGCCAAGGGACTTTCCCCTGGTAATTAAAATAAGAACAAAATATGTCCCGGATCCGATAAACTTCATTAGAACTTGCATTGTTTTTTTGTTATACACGGATGAGTAGTATTGATAGAAACCCGTAATGATTCATTGATCGACGAGCTATCTGAATTGTTTGCATCCAAATAGTTAGTATGTTTTTCAATCAAGTAATTATGTAAAATAGTGGTTGCTTTAACTACTTTATCAACAGTATCGACTTGGCATTCGAAATCCTTGTGATACACGTACCATTTTCTCTTCAACACACCAAATGTGGCCTGTACTATGCGTCGAGCTCGCGATAGTCTATAATTGAATATTCGTTTGCTTTGATCTAATTGATCTCTGGGATATGGTCGCATTAAATTATAAGACAAAGGAAAGGCTTCGTCACCAATAAATACGTATGGTACTCTCTCTCCACTTTCAGTAAGTGGCTCGGGCGGTGGCAAATTTAAAGTATTGTTTTGCAGTCGTTTTCCAAATTCACTCTCAGCAAAAATTCCAGCGTCACTAAATCTTCCCATCGATCCGACATCTGCCATTATTATTTTTCGTTTAGCGTCAGCCACACACATTAATACAATTGAAAAACTGTGTTTGTAATTGAAAAAAGAAGATCCCGATTTATTTGGTGCAGTTATATAAACGTGTTTTCCGTCTAACGCACCAACGCAATTCTTGAATTGCCACAAGTCTTCAAATTCTTTTGCTATTCGATACCAATCTTCTTGAGTAGGAACAGGCATATATAATGGCTGCAACACGTTCCAAATGCATTCACAAGTTTCTTTAATTATATTCATTACTGTAGATTTTCCGACCCTAAAATCTTGTCCAAGTGTAGAATACTTAGTACCGTTGGCTAAATTCCTGTAATAAACATTATAAATTAAACACTATAAATCATCAATTAATCATTCATTATCATCAGAAAAATGCATCTTGTTACTCTATCTGTTAATCAAAGCATATCACACAATATTTATAGAATTTAGTATCTTATTTTATCTACCCCATATTGTCCCACTGCTGGGCAAAGGCCTTCCCTTCCTTTCACCAATTCTCACGAATTTAGTTACTGTGACTTTTATTTTATTTTTACAGTACAAACTGCTAAGGCGAAATGGAAAAAAATGCGTGATAATCATCGCGACGCAATTAAAAGACAAAATTCTACCAGAAGTGGCCAGGCGGCAAAACAAATCACCAAATGGAAGTATCAAAAAATAATGGAGTTTTTGCTACCATTTATGCAAAATAGAAAACGAACCTCAAATTTCAGAGATGATTCAGAATCTTATGACGATGATACACAAATGTCAGCCACGTTAAATACCACATTAAATACTGCAGGCGATCAAATGTCAAACGATTCAGAGCTAATTCAATTAGAAGACCTTCTTTCGAATGATCATACACAATCTACCCAATCTTCCGGCTTTTCTTCAAAATCTAAGAACAGAAAATTGGGCGATGGCTCCGAACTGCTTAGTCAATTTCAAAGTAATAACGAGCAGCGAACGAAGGAACGGGCTGAGTTAAAAGAGATTCTTACAGCATCCGATGATTTCGATCATTTTTTCCTCGCCATATCGAAGACCTTATTACAGCTTATATAGATTATTTACAGCTTAAAGTGAAACGCACTGCAATGACTGCTTTAATGGAAGCCGAAGAAATAAATGAAGAAAACTCTTGGACCAATCAATATGGTCCACCGCACAGAGCACCGTACGGTTATTCCACAGCAGCTCATACAGAAACAGTCACTTCGCAAACACATGAAAACACACAATCATCATCACTAAACATTACAGAACATCTGTAGTCTGTCTCCACCACCTCCTCCACCTGGAACTGATAATGAGCAACTTTGATCGACCATTATAACCAATCATTCTAGTTTTTGTTGATTTTTTTAATATTTAGAATAGTTTTTAATTAGTAATTATTTTTCCTTGCACCTTGTTAATTACGTGCATTGTTGATTTTTATTGTTTTAAATCATGCTTATATGAGAAAATTGTTACAATTTCTTTACCAGAAATAATGTTTACTATTTTCAATATTTTTATAACGATGAATCGGGTCATGTGACTCATGTGACACTGAATATTTTTTTAAAATAAATGGTTATAAGTAATAATAGATTTGTTTACTTACTTTAGACATATTGCAAGCCTTTCTTCACTTGAAATCGATCTCCTGCAATTAGTACAGATATATTGTAACGTTTCGCCCTACCGCCGGCTACCTAACGTATTTACTAAGAAGATATTTGAAAACACAAAACAAAACTAACCTGAGTGAAATAAGAGTGAAACAAATACTGCTTTAGATTGGCCATGAAACATCCAGGGAAACCCTACGTTGTGTTGTAACCCAATAAACGAAAGAATAGTGAATTAAATAAAACTATGACCTAGAACTGATTACATACATCCTACCTGTCTATAATTATTGACCTATATACTACAACTTTAATGTATAACTTTTATTTGTATGATAACTACATATTTACAGGTAAGTACATATAGATAATAATATAGGTAATAATGTTTTTTGGTGTTGGTTAATAAGGGAAGCCCCTCCATACGCTTTGTAGGCCTTGATCACTACACCCGATTGAATCAATATATAAGACTCTAAAATAGATAAATAATAGCAAATATTCAATCGGAGCCCTCGTGGAACACAACCATTGACTTGGACATTCCTCCGACCAACTTATTAATCACTTCCCTTGCTCCTAACCTTATATATTTACATGTTTTATATTTATTTCATGTAAATAAATCAACATGAATACATGTTGTCAAAGCTAAAGGGGACAATTTTATTTATAATCATAAATTAACTGAAACTAGAATAGTTCAATAATTTACAGTATAGTAACTTTATTAAATCATGAATTTCATAATAGATAAGTATTTGAAAATATAATAATATGACTCTAATTTTGTAGCCAAGTGGGAAGTGATTTAGGTATTATTTTAAAAGATTAAATATATAATATAAAATAGTGAATATTCTTTGATCTTATTGGAATATAGGATAATTGTTATGAAATAGTGAATATTATATAATCTTATTCAAATATATTATAAATAGTTGTAATAAATATATCCTAGCTAACTTTATTCCTACTATATCCGTGCTATCTTTATTTACATTACATGCCGCCAGATCGAAAGTTGCCATCTCGCCTCACTAACCTAAGCGAATGGATCACTCCTCTTGTAACTTCATGTCCAAATGATAATTTTTTATTAATCGGGGACTTTAATTTAAGCCTTGTGCGCTGGGAAAATAGCGGTCCTACTTACTTAAAAAAAGGGACAATCGAATTACAAAATTCGACCACTGATTTAATTAACCACACAAATTTCCTAGGATTTAGTCAGTACAACAGGTTTACCAATGTATCTGGCAACACCCTGGACCTTGTTTTCTCAAACTTCCCATTGAATATATCTGCTTCCGATAGTCCCTTGGTAAAAGAAGACCCTAGCCACACTACACTAAGTATAGATGCGTCTGATTTAAAGTTTTCTCCTCTCCCTAAAGTACCTCGCCTTAAGTATCTATTTAGAAAAGCCAATTACGATCTCATAAACAAGGAACTTGAAAATATCAAATGGAACGACCTATTACATATTGGCACCGTTGATGATTCTGTAAATGTTTTTTATAACATAGTTAATGACTTAATTGATAAATTTGTTCCCAAAATATTAGGTAATGTTACAAAGCGATATCCAGTATGGTACAGTAGAGCGCTTATATGTGTTATAAAGGAGAAAACTAAAGCCCATAATAATTGGAAAAGATATAAAAATCCCTTAGACTATGACACTTTTAAAATGCTCCGTACTAGGCAAAAGTCACTACAGCAGCAATGTTACAGAGATTATATTATAAGATCACAGGAGGCGATAAAAACACATCCAAAATTAATATGGAATTATGTGAACTCGAAAAGAAAATCGAATACTGCATATCCCAGCACTATGTTCACTGACGGTAAAATCCTCGGTACCGATATCGAAATATGCGAAGCCTTCAGTAAATTCTTTGAGAATATGTTTATCCAACCCGCGCCTTTCTACGACAATGATAGATCTAAAAGATCATATAATAATACTGTGAGCACATTCAATGTAAATGAGGACCTCGTTCAAAAATTACTTTTAAATCTAGATGTGAGTAAAGGCCCGGGCAGCGATGGTATACCACCAAGCCTCATAGTAAAGTGCGCAAAGTCCCTATCAAAACCCTTGAATATTATCTTTTTCCGTTCCATTAGAGATGGTATATATCCTTCCCGATGGAAAGAAGCTCACATTGTGCCTGTCCATAAAAAAGGCTCAAAAACTACTATAGAACACTACAGGCCAATTTCTATACTGAACATTTTCGGAAAAGTTTTTGAAAAAATTGTATATGACAATATATACCCAGTAATTATGCAGGGAGTCCCTAATGAACAACATGGATTTGTCAGGGGTCGATCTACTACATCTAATCTTTCTGTTTTTGTTAGTGATGTCTTGCAGGGCATGAGTTCTCATGGTCAGGTTGACGTGGTCTACACGGACTTTGAAAAAGCTTTTGACCGTGTGGACCACGTCATCCTGTTGAAAAAACTTCAGGAGCTTGGAATTCATGGTGACTTGTTGCGTTGGATACGGTCGTACGTCACGAATCGCCAGCAGGCAGTGGTCGTGGGAGGATGCAGGTCTAACTTTATTCATGTTCCCTCGGGTGTACCGCAGGGTTCCCTGCTGGGGCCTTTGTTGTATGCTGCTTTTCTATACGATATTAATGAATGTTTTGAACATTCAAAGTTTCTGCTTTATGCTGATGATAAGAAGGTCTATCTCGAAATCAAAAACATTGAAGATTGCGTTAAATTGCAAAGAGATCTGAATAATCTTAGCGTGTATTACGATAAAAATAGAATCGGTGTGAATGTGGCAAAATGTCAACAAATTAGTTTCAGTAGACGCAATAAAACTATAGAGTTTAATTACACCCTAAACAATAACAAGTTAACTAAAATAACATCTGTAAGAGATCTCGGTGTTATACTGGACGCTAAACTCACCTTCTCAGCACACATTGAATCAATAGTCAATCGAGCGTACAGAAATCTTGGCTTCGTTATTAGAACTTGTAAACCGTTTACTGATGAAATGTGTGTCAGAATGCTATACTTTGCATATGTACGTAGTACATTAGAATACTGTAGTTCCATCTGGAACCCCCAATATATAATTTACGATCACAGCATCGAAAGTATTCAACAGAAATTTGTTAAATATTTAAACTTTAAATTCACCAAAGTTAGCCAAGATTACACGGAATCATGTATGCATCATAAGTTAATGACGCTTCATAATAGACGGTTACTATGTGACATGTCTCTCCTGCATGATATTTGTTCTGGGGCTATAGACTGCCCTACACTGGTAAATAACATATTGCGATTTCTAGCTCCTTCGCTGCGTACGAGAAACACAAAGCAAAAACTTTTTTACGTCCCTACTGTGCGTACAAACTACGCCTCAAACTGTGTAAATTTTAGATTACCAAATACTTACAATAATAAATTCTCTGTAGTAGATATCTTCCACTTGTCTAAAAATGCTTTTAAAAACCAAATAATCACCATATTAAATAACAAATTATAACCATACGAACTCCTGAAATCCAATCAAATTCACCCGGTGAATGTAACCTCTCCCTTATACTCTTATCAATTTGTAATTAAGTATAAGTTAAATTTAGACTCCACCGACAATCAATCTTACTACCTACTTAAATACTTTATTAACTGTATAACTGTGAGTGTAATTATTTATCCAGTGAATCTTTATTTATCAGTCTACCTATGTATATATTATTGTGTACTACCTATTTATGTGTATGCCTTCACATCTGCTTATGTATATATAATATAGTATATATATTTGTGTACTAAGGATGTACCTACCTAATAATTCACTTTTATTAATAATGACACACACACACTCACACACACACACACTCACACACACACACACACATACACATACACACACACACACGAACACACACACAAAACATGTCTGCTTTTGTAACCTGAATAATTACCTAGTTTAAGTTCTAGTTCTAATAAATTACTATATATTAAGTTAACATAGTAAAATCCATTAATGGCCTTATTTATAAACAATGTTAGCAAACTATGTTAATTAAGATGCTGTGGATTTCTGTTAATAAATAAAATAAAAATAAAATAAAATTAGAATTTATTGATTTAACAAGGAAACAAACACTTCTATGGGTAAGAATTTACATAACTTTCTGAAAATATGCAAATTGGACAGGAATCTGATCTACCTTCAAGCCATTTGTATTTATTGAGCAATATAGGACCAGAAATGATTTAGTTTAAGTATCTAGAACCCTTATTTGTGATATCTTGACACTTATTAGAGTAAATTTCTCCGTCAATCAATTCTTTCCCTGCGCTGTTACTTGTTTTTAAACTCAAAGTCAAATAATCTTCTCTGCCATATAGATACTACAATAAATCATCTTTGAAAAGTTTATTTAAGTATGTATCTACTTTATTCTTTGAATAATTACTATAGCATAAATTCTACAGAAGTATTTATTTACCTAATGAAAAATCAATAATTTGAACAAAGAACCATAGAACAAATTTGAAGGTGTATATTCTTGTTTGAAAGGAATTTACTATTTTTGAAGTGAGATCTATTGTCAGGTTTTAGTTATTTGATAATCATCATCATCATCATCATCATCATCATCATCAGCCCGCTTCTGCCTATTTGTATCTATCCAGAAGTCCCTATTCTAAACTAAAATAAGTTGAACCAAAGCTAGGGAATGTGTAATGTGTAGGTTTTTCTCTAGCTAGCTAAATACTGAATGAGCGAGGTAGAAGACCTTTAGTGTACCTATCTAATCCCTATACCAGTGTGATGGAAATTGCAGCCGTGGGTTAGCGTCCTTCAAGAAATAAAGTGTATAACTTCTCAATCATATACGAGAGACAAAAAGTAAGTAGAAAGGTGACTTAGCTTCGCACACGGTGTTCCGCCTCGGCTCCACGCGCCTGGTCCTCAAGCTCCCACGGCACCGATCACTCCCTCCATCTGACCGCCTGCTCCCCACGGCTGCTCACACAAAAGTGACAAGTGCCCACGCGCTGCTCGCTTACGTGGATCCCCTTGTCTACCCTCAACTCGCCGATATCAACATTCAGGCTCACCTACACTCAGAATAATTAGGGTGATTCTCAAATGACGCGATTTAGGTATGTCCAAGCCATAAAATACATGAAATTTATAGTTTTATACCAGGATGTATTTTTTTTTGAATAATGTATCTTGTGACCGTTTTTATACATTAGTAATAAAATGCATAAATTTATAAAGAAAGCGACAATAATTTTTTTAAACTCAATATCATAAGTTCTTTGGCGCGTCCTTCACTTGATTTTATTTTTAGGTCAAGAAAAACTCACTTTTAAACGTAAAATAAGCTTATGATTTAATATGTTATGATTATAACAGATACTTATGGTAACTGTAAATTAGGTTTCTATTCACTCTTAGGTTTAGTTTTCAAAAATATAACGCATTCAATTTTGTCCGAGAAAAAAAACTAACTTCTTTGGCGTAACGATACCGTCTTCCTACTTTGCGTTTAAACGATCACCGGATATAATCACCATGCGTCCCTCACCGTTCAGTCCCCCACTATCTTTGATCAGGAGCTGAGGAGCGTAAGTTTACGGAGTATGACGAAAAATTTTTTTTTTTGTGCCATAACTTTTTTTGGTCAGGTGAGTGCCTAATTTCTTCGATTGTTACTTTCATGCTATTATTTGTTTTTGTTGCATACACATTTTTGTCCACGTATATCTATTCAAACAGTATGCACGTGTCAATAAGAGGTTCCAATTGTACATCAGCTTTCTGTTAAAATAAATTTTAAGTGATGATTTCTAATTTCGTTGGCAATAATTTCTTTGGATTTCTTTGGCATACTGCGCCAACGAAATTAGTTTTGATACAAATAAATTAGAATTGAGTATTAATCACGCTAACTTTATGCATTCAATGTATATTATGGTTAATTCTCTCATCATCATCATCAGCCAATAATCATCCACTGGACATAGGCCTCTCCCAAGGAGCGCCACAACACTCGGTTCTCGGCCTTCCTTATCCATCCACTACCGGCTACCCGCCTAAGGTCGGCTGTTCGTGGTCTCCACTCGAGAACTCGTCTACCCCAACGGTTATCGGTTCTTCGGCAGATATGACCAGCCTACTGCCATTTCTGGTTGCATATTTTGACAGCTATGTTGGTAACCTTAGTCCTCTGACGGATAACCTCATTTCTGATACGATCCATCAGAGAAACCCCAAGCATAACTAGAGATTTATGCTTGGGGTTTCTATGGAGAGCCATAGCACGCTGAGCTACTTTAAATCGGTGGACCAGTCCTACCGTCAGTGTCCACGTCTCAGCACCATACGTCATCACTAGCAGGACGCACTGTTTTAAGACTTTTGTCTTCAGGCTCTGAGGAATGGACGAGGAGAATATACGATATGTGACGAAGTTTCCCGAATGCAGCCCAACCCAGTCGGATGCGCCTTGCAGCCTCCTTGTCGAAGTTGCTTCTGCCTAGCCGAATAGTCTGCCCGAGGTAGACATATTCATGCACAACTTCGATTGTTGCCTCACCAACGACGACCGGCTCCGGTTTCATGTGAGCATTGTACATGACTTTCGTCTTGTCCAAGTTCATACCGAGGCCTACACGTCGGGAAGCAGCATTTAGGCCACTTAGCATCCAGCTAACTTCCTGCAGAGATTCTGCCATAATAACGATGTCGTCCGCGAAGCGGAGGTGACATGTACTCGCCATTTATACATATGCCATGTCCTTTCCAGTCCAACGTCTTAAAGATATCTTCCAATGCATTGGTGAACAGTTTCGGAGATATCACATCCCCCTGTCTCACTCCACGTTGCAGTTGGATAGTGGTCTTGTGGTCAGTCTAAGTAGCGGCATTGTACAGATACCTCAACACCTCGATATTGCGCCAGTCGATTTGGCATCTCTGCAAGGATTCCAAAACTGCTTAGGTCTCGATGTAGTCGAAGGCTTTTTCATAGTCCACAAAGGCTAGATACAGAGGCTGATTATACTCTTCGGTCTTCTGTATAATCTACCTTGCTGTGTGGATGTGGTCTATTGTACTAAAGCCTTTTTGAAACCCAGCCTGCTCCGGGTGCTGAAACTCGTCTAACTTTTGGGCAAGACCATTCGTGATAACCCTTGAGAACAGCTTGTATACATGGCTTAAAAGCGAGATCGGTCTATAGTTCTTCAGAAGGGTTTGGTCACCCTTCTGAAGAACTGTAGTTCTCTCAAGAAGCTGGTGTTGCCAGCTCCAATTTGGTGCAGTGTGGGACGAAGGGTCGACTTCACCAGACGTCTCCTCTCCAGCTTGACGTTTATTTATTTATTTATAAACGCTTTATTGTACACAAACAAACAATATACAAAACAGATTACAAATTTAAAACATATAGGACGTATACAAAGGCGGGCTTATTGCCAAAAAGCAATTTCTTCCAGCCAACCTACGACTGGGTGAAAGAGAAATAGAAAATTAAATCTTTTAACTAATTAAATTTGAAGTAGGTACAATTAACAAAAATAATAAAACCTAACTATTATTAAAGTAAACATGAAACAAAACTACAAATATAAATATAAATAATATCATAATAAATTATAAATATAAAATAGAACTGCATACATATATACTTTAAATTATATATTATATATATTATAAAATATATATTATAAAATATATATTATAAAATATATATATATACATATATTATTTTATCTGCCAACCTAACGATTCAAAATAGTGATTCTTCACATTTTTTTTAAAAGTTGCTAGCGATGGTGACTGTCGCACGCTCTCTGGCAAGGAGTTCCACAGACACGCTGCCTTCATAGCGAAAGAATCGCTATATGAGGCGGAATTATGAACAGGAATGCTCAACAATTTGTTTTCTACCGACCTCAATGCTCTACCCTGAGAATGAGAACACAAAAATGAGAACTTGCACTTCAGGTATTGGGGAGATGAGGGGTTATTTAAAACACTGTACAATATGTTGAGAATATGAGTATTCCGGCGAAGGCGAATTGGAAGCCACTGTAATTGAGCTCGATACTCAGAAATGTGATCATATTTGCGCAATCCGAAAATGAATCGGATGCACAAGTTCTGGAGACGTTCGAGTTTGCTGAGTAGCTCTTCAGTGAGGTCAAGATAGCTTACATCGGCGTAATCAAGAATAGGAAGCAGTAAGGACTGTGCCAACGTAACTTTAGTGTTCAGTGGTAGAAAGTACTGCAAGCGCTTAAGAGAATGGAAGGACGCGAACATTTTCTTGCTGACAGCATCTATTTGGGGAATCCAAGAAAGAGTGCAATCCATGATCACGCCAAGATTTTTTACCGTAGCTACGTAGGGTATGTCAGTCTGATCGTACCTGACTCTCATGGCAGCTGAAAAGTCAATTTTACGAAGCATTCGTGAGCTTCCGAGAACAATTGCTTGAGACTTCGAAGGATTGAGCAGTAGACCAAAAGACTTGACCCACTTAGAAATTATTTTCAAGTTTTCATTTATACAGCTAACGGCTGTGTTCAAACTCTCTGGTGGTACACCGGCATAGAGCTGAAGATCGTCTGCATATAGGTGGTAGTTAGAAGTAAGTTTGCTAGCCAGAATGTTGATGAACAGGGAAAAAAGTAAAGGAGAAAGGACGCCGCCTTGAGGGACGCCAGCCAGAACTGAACACCAAGAAGAACTCTCGGCATCAGTACGTACACACTGCTGACGCCCTTTGAGATAAGACTCGAACCAACTTATAACTGCCGGAGATACGTTAAGAGATTGAATAACACCAAGGAGTAACTCAAAGTCAACCGAATTGAATGCATTGCTGAAATCCAGCAACGCAAGGACAGTAACTTGCTGATTATCGATGTTGTGCCTGATGTCATCGGTGACTTTTATTAAAGCTGTGACTGTACTGTGGCCTGGACGAAAGCCGGATTGAAAAGAGTTCAGGAGTTGGTTGTTGGAGAGGTAGGAGGATAACTGTTCGAAGACTAGGCGCTCGAGAACTTTGGACAGAAAGGGTAGGATAGAGATGGGTCGGAACTGGGACAAGGACGAGGGATTAGGGACTTTTGGTAGTGGAAGAATGAAGGCCTTTTTCCAAAGGCTGGGAAAAGAACTACAAAGGAGAGAATAATTCATCAAATTGGTGATGTGCGGTAAAATGACGTCCAGAATTGAAACTATCATGTGGGCACTGATATCATCAATACCTACAGCTTTACTAGTAATATCAGAGATGCATCTCTTAACGTCACGGCCAGTAACAAGTTTGAAATTGAAAGAAGGGCAGTCAGGGATTGGCAAGGTAGAAAGATGATTAAGAGCTTCTGTTCTAATTTGATCATTTAGAACTAATGGAGGTGTAGAGAAATGCTTATTAAGAGCAGAGAGGTCAATGTCGAAGTTAGAATTTGCCTTAGACTTCCCTATGCCCAGTGTTTTAAAAAAATTCCACAACTGCGAATTATCGCAGTTTTCTATGGATGTATGGATGTATCGGCGTTTTGCGTCCCTACACACTCTATTGCATCGATTTCTCAACTCCTTGTACACTTTCAGGTTCTCTTCAGTTGGATGTTTCTTGTAGCGGTACTTGGCGTGATCTCGTTTCGTCATGAAGCCTTTGATCTTGTCCGTAAGCCACGGGGCAGGGAGCTGTTTGACACGGACAGGACGAAGGGGTGCATGTTTATTAAACAGGTTTGTGAGCAGAGAGTTAAACATAGTTACCCTCTCGTCAATATCGTCTATGTCGTTCAGCTGTGCCCAATCAATGGCTTTGGCATCCTCAAAAAGTCGCTGCATGTCCACTTTTTTAAAATTACGTTGGAGAATAGTACGCTTTTTAGGTTTGGGAGTGCGGACCTTGTAGGAGAGATAAAGAAGATCGTGGTATGAAAAACAATCAGCTGTGAACTGACCGTGTTTCATAACAAGATCTGGAGAAGAAACAATGATCAAATCTAGGAGAGTAGGTTCTGAGTTAGGCGGGTGGTGAGTGGCTTGAAGAGGTAAAATGTGAAGGTTTTTAGAAGTGACAATGGACTGCAAGGTATTAGAACGAGAGTTGTTTTTGAGAAGGCAAGTGTTGAAGTCACCCATGATGATGGTATTGTCGAATAAAGGGGAGAAATCTTCAAGAAGCTTCTCGAAGGAGGAAAAGTAATTTACAGTCATTGAAGGACTATAGCAAACTCCGAGGAGAATCCTGGTGTAGCCTAGACGCACTTCTATCAGAAGGTGTTCGGCTTTCTCAGAATACTCACTCGGAGATTTGCTGACGATGGTAAAGGGAATATGACTACGTAGATACATAGATAGCCACTCCACCTCCGCCTTTGTTAGTTCGGTCGTTCCGAATAAGCTGAAAACCTGGAAGAGGGTAAACGGATGAGTCAAGAGAAGGTTTTAGCCAGGATTCAGAAACAAGAATGGCATGAATATTATTATTATCAAAAGATGTAAGCATATCGGAGTAATGAGCCGGAATACTCTGAGCATTTATGTGAACTACATTCAGAGATTTCGGACAGTTCGAAAACGCATTGTTGAGATTCGAAAAGAGAGAAACGTAGGACAAGTCACAACTGCTTGCTGTGGCAATAGAGGAACAAGAGAGAAAAGAATCATCGTCATCATCACTATGGGCAGAATCATAAATACTCATATTAAAAATATATACTTAATAGATACAATACAATATACTACTATGTAACTAAATATACTACTCTAAAACTATTTGTTATACTAAAATATTTTACCTGCACTATTATTGCCAAAAACCAAAACCCTATAATATTTTGTATAAAGAACATAATATAAGTGTCAAATACTTATTCTGAGATTTTGTTACAAATTTTTAACGTTATCGTTACTAGATATAGTTCGTTACCGAACAAAATTACAGATTAACTACACTTGACAATTTGACATTGACACTTGAAAACAAACACAAAACAAAATTAAGAAATACGAAACTGAAGGTGGAATAATTTTAAAGAATAATTAATTACCTTCAATCTAAAGTTCGAAAAAAGAACACTGAAAAACTTGGTAATTAGGCACTGAAAAACACACATTAGCGCTTGTCCTTGGACACAGTGGCCTTACTTCGCGTCACGGGTGCCGCGGCCGAGGGAGCCGGCTTGCTGGGCTTAGACAAAGCCTTGTCACCGGGTGCCTTCGCGGCCGCCGTGGTCGTCGGAGCTGCTGCAGGATGCTTCCTGCACAGCTCGTCCAGCTGCGCCGCCGACACGATCTTGACGCGGCTGTCATCAGGGAGCTTTACATACACGGCCCCATTGGCCGTCCAGCACGCCCGGATGCCGAAGTGCTTGCGACTGCGGCTGTACAGCTCCTGCCTTGTCCTGGTCAAGAACTCCGAGACCACCACTGAGCTAGTCTTAAGGCACTTCTTCTTGGACCAAATGGTTGCCTTTGTGGACATACTGGCTAGTCTGACAAGAATGGGACGCGGTCGCTTGGAGTTTGGTGCACCCAATCTTATGCACTGCTGCATAGAAGACTCTTGGAAGTCAGCAATCCCCAGCTTAGCCACAGCAATGTTGGAGATTACACCAGGAAGGTGCTCATTGGGGTCTTCTGATATGCCAGAGAAGAGCAAGACCTTGCGTCGACTCTGAGAGTCTAGCTCGTCCACCTGCTGCATAAGGCCAACAACTTGGTCTTGGAGTAAGCGCAAGATGTCCATCACTGACTTTTTGAACGCCTCAAAGTCCTTAGTGAGGCTGTCGAGATCCTTCGTCTTCTCCGGGGTACTAGAAGCCTTCAGCCTCCGCTCGTAGTCCTCCATCCAGGACCCAAGCACCTTCTCTATGCCAATCTGTTTATTTAGGATGTCTTGTGCAGTGGCCATGATTGCTGTGTTTGTTTTTATTGTGTAAGGTTTGGCAGGTGAGTGCAGTTTGTTGCTACTGCATACAGTAATAGTACTACAGTTGTAGTTTAAATAAATAGCAGTCAGCTGTTGTTGCCAACAATTATTAGTCTACTTTATGTATATAATTATACCAAAAAACTGTATTGAGACTAAAAATTTGTATTTAAACAATAATTAATTAAAAGATCTAATTAATTTACTTGTTACTTTTTTTGCTGCTACCTCCCAAAAAAAAAAAAAAAAAAAAAAAAAAAAAAAAAAAAAAAAAAAAAAAACGAACGTTGATATTCAGAGTGCCTCGGAGAAGTCGGTGAGCACTCCCAGTTTTAAACCTATTGTTCACTGGGACATCTTTGAATATGTGCCGCTTGTCAGTCATAATGAAGTCTTTTTCGTTTTTCGTCCTACCATCGGGGCTTGCCCATGTCCACTTCCTCTGGGGCCGATTCTCAAAGAAAGAATTCATCAGAAAGAAAGCCCCTCCGTTTCGAGGAAGTCTACAAGCATTTGCCCTCTCTGGTTTCTGCTACCAAAGCCATGATGTCCTACCCTCGATTCGTCGCATTCTTGTACTCCCACTTTGGCGTTGAAGTCACCCATCACAACGGTGTATTGGGTCCTAGCAGTACACGTGATAGCCCTAGAGATATCCTCGTATACTGCTTCGAATTCTGTGTCAGAGTGTGCCGAGGTTGGTGCATATACCTGTACGACCTTCAGACCTTCAAGGAATACCTCTCGGTTAGTTTAAGTACTAGGTACGCTACCCGATTTGACACACTGCTGACCTCCACTACGTTGTTGACAAGGGTCTTGTTGACGAGGAATCCTACGCTACCTTGGGACAGTTGGTCGCCCTCCTGATGGTAGAAAATGTGGCCGGACTCCAGGGTCATCGTGTCCTCGTTCTCTTTACACTTTTTTATACCGGTGACGGTGCTGCCCATCAGCCTATGGGATTTAGTATAGCTGTTTTTGGATGGTTATACCGCCATCATCCGGTCGCCAGAGCCTCGTCTGTTATTTAGCAGAGTGCACCACGGGTAGGTGAGGTTGGCAATTGAGTCATTCGGATGTTTAGAACCCTTGCACCCTTACGTGATCAGGTAATTATGTTAAAAACAAATAAAGATATGCGTGATTTTTAGTTTTGTTGTGTATTTTTTGCAATCTACGTATAAAACTAATTTCTTTATAATAATTTCTAATTTCTATGTTCTTAAAACTAACTTCTTTGGGGCCTTTTATAATTTCTTTGGTGTGTTTTCTAATTTCATTGGTGCCAATCTAATTTCATTGGCCCAAAATTGTTTAAAATCGCTGTAACTTTGAATCGGCTCGATAGATTTCAGGGCCAATAAGAGATAACTAAAGAGGTCTAAAGCCTCTACAATATGTGGGGTATAATATTCAAACAACAGTAAAAAAAAAATGCGCCAAAGAAATTATGCTTTTTGAGCGGTTTTTGGAGAATCACCCATTATCTTGATTATTCTGTGAATCGCAATCGGTACAACAAAGCTTGGCACTAAGTTAGCCGACACCATGAATGATTTCATAGACTACCTTTTCTAAAATCCCACGGGAACGCCCTTCCAAGGCCCAACAAATCCCACGGAGCATCCGTAGTTTAAATTCATTATTTGCGAAATCGTTAATGTTTCGGCATTGATGGAACATTACATTCAACCCCTTATATTTTTGTAGTATCGAAAGTATATTATAATTGAGATATGGAAAAAATATACACAATAATGTACACCACCCTTTATTTTCCAAAATATCAAATTCATTGAATTTAAACGATGAAAAAATTGTAAAAGGAAATTCCGATTATCACCTCAATATGACTGTTTGTGTGTGTGTGTAAAGTGACTCAGATGATTAGCCAACAAGATCCCCAGAAATTATCAAAAATCATCGACCATCCCTATTATTATTTATTATTTACACAACTATTGATCGAATACTTAGTAGATTATTCATGCTCCAATAAACCGGGAACAAGGGGATACCCTGTCGATCAGAAGGATCCAATGCTAAATGAGAAACCACAGAACCTTAAATTTATTTTTAAGAATTTTGTAGCATCTTTAACACGCCCTCTTAGAGCACGAACTCTCCCACGCCCTATGTTTTCGACGATGCATCATCAATAGAAATTAATAAAGTTCAAGTCTCATTCTAACAATCCCCAGGAACAATGTCCACCAATCTCCGAGCTTGATGTAGAGTGTAGAAATATCAAGTATCACTTTACCAAAACTAGAAAGAGAATTATTATTGTGAACCATTATTGCATTCATGTTTACAACTGATTCACAACTTTTCAATCCCCCTCCAATCCAGCAAAATGACAAAAGTAAGTACATGTTGAGTATAGAATATATTTGCCGCCAGGCAAAGAGCTCGAACGGAAAGTAGGGTACCTGGACTTACCACATCCGTCCACACTTACCTCTACCAACTACGAGTTCTTTGAAAACACCAACCCGTTGCATACCGGTTCCCAAATCTTCACGGATGGAAGCAAGATAGAGGGAAAAGTCGGCGCCGCCCTAAGTTGGTGGGAGGATGGAAAAGAAAAACTGTCCGAGACTTTTGGTCTCCACCCGTCGTGCACGGTCTTCCAATCGGAACTTTATGCCCTTCACAGGGCAACAAGACTGGTGAGCTCTAGTACGGATAACAAAGTGAACATCTTGAGCGACTCGAGATCATCACTCGATCTGCTCCGAAATCCGAAACTGAGCCACCCCCTGGCAAGAAGCATAAAGGAAAACATTGCGAGGGTCGTGTGCGAGGGCAGGGAGATAAAAATGTTCTGGCTGAGGGCACACATTGGAACTGCCGGGAACGAAAGAGCCGATGAGCTCGCCAAAACGGCAGCTCTACAAAGCACCTCCCACGACTATGACAAAGTCCCCCTGTCCTATGTCAGGAAAAAGATCAGAGAGGAATCGGTCCGGAAATGGCAAGACCGATATGCGACATCCAGTACAGGAGCAGTCACGCGTAAATTCTTACCGGATGTCAACCAAGCTTACCGGATTACGCGAAGTGCCAAACTGACCCCTGCTCACGTACAAATGCTGACTGGACATGGGGGGATGGGAGAGTATTTGTACAGATTTAAACTCAAAGAAAGCCCAGAATGTGAATGCGACCCCAACATCATTGAATCGGTCTGGCATATAATTCTCGACTGCCCCCGTTTCCTTGCTGCAAGACAAGATCTGGAGACATTGATAGACAGGAATTTGGTGGAGTCAGAATTAAAAGATATTCTGGCAGACACCAAGCATAGACCTCATTTTCTATCTTATTCAGATCGTGTCTTCAGAGTAGCAGCCAGGAGAAACAGCACCATACCCCGCCCCGACCCGCAATCAATACCAGTATATCAAGCCTCAGTCACAACCATCACAGCACCACCACAAGCAACTCCTAAAGAAACAGCAACACATCAGCTGTTGGATTGTGGAGAAAAAGGAGAAGCTAGACTAAGACTCCGAAGCGTGGCTCTGTTCATGGACGGAAGCAGTGAAAGACTCGGCATCAGCTTCTGTATCTCAGGGGCGCGAAAGAGCGTGGCCATATCACCCGGCCTAGCCTCTCTCCTAAATGGGAGCACATCGAAGGCTACCATGAAGCGTAAAGCCTACGACGCATTGCCAGTAACCCTAGTGGGAAATCAGCCCTGCAGACTAGTGCGATGGCGTAACAAGACCATCGCACTATTCGAGTGGGCCGACGACACCCCGTTCGTTCAGGCATGCTCATGGCTCAGTAAGCTTGGAGAGATAGCGCTACACAGTAACGTCCCCAGGATAATAAGCGTAGACGCAATGGTGATCGAGTATAGGAAAGGCGAAATTGTTGACCAGCTGGGTTGCCTAAAAGCCTCAAAACATCATGAAATAGTGGTGTACGAGGACAGAGGCGAAGATCTAAGCTTTCTCAAAGGTCATATACTTGCGAGGGGCATTGACAACTGCCACCAACAAGCCGAATACTTGGTCACCGGATCTGAACGCCTACAGGAGAGGATGACCGCTGGGGCTGTCGCCGCTTCAGAACAACGGAACATGGAAAGGAGGATGCACAATTTAACATCGCAAGGGCGTGTCCAAGGGTTCCTCCAGGCTTTTAAAGCAGCTGCCTCAAGCCTTATAGGAAAACCACAGAGGACACCCGAGAGGCGCCAAATCTCCAGAGAACCTAAAACTGGAAAAAGGCTTGCCCAGAGGAAAATTACTCGAGCGGATATGGGCCAGGTGGTCCCACCGAAGCTGAAAACAGCTACCACCTCAAACGACCATCTAGAGAATGCCGCCATCGAATTTATGGCAATTACAACCGCCACAAAGCAGGTAAATCTCTTGTCCTGCAAAACGATCATGCAAACCTACAGGCAAGAGAACGAAAGCCGGCTAAAAGTTTTACTCGAGGAGGCCGAAGCCTGCATATACGATAACAGTAGTTGCCAAGTCCTCAGAGGCAAAATGACTGGAGCGTATATGGCGGCTTATAGCGAGGAATGCGGATTCGTGCCCTGGGAACGCAACATCCCGAAACTCACTCTCCCACACAACAACCAAATGGTGGTCGTAGCTCAGTGTACCAGGATTATGCTAGAGGACAAAATCCTAGCAAAAGCGGAAACCATTAACGCTACCTGGAATAGCTGGACGATGCCCACCATCGCTTGGGTGAACGGGGTACCTGGATGTGGGAAGACAACCTGGGTGGTAAATAACTTCGATGTGAGCAAAGACACCATTATCACCACGACAACTGAGGCGGCCGTCGATATACGAAACAGGCTAGCGCATAGGATCGGGGACATGGTTAGAACTAGGGTACGTACGATGGCATCAGTCCTAGTAAACGGCTTTAGAGAACATGTCGGATGCCAACGCCTGATAATTGACGAGGCCCTGATGAACCATTTCGGGGCAATCGTAATTGCCGCCCGC
Organism: Plutella xylostella; assembly: GCF_932276165.1. Classification (NCBI taxonomy): domain Eukaryota; kingdom Metazoa; phylum Arthropoda; class Insecta; order Lepidoptera; family Plutellidae; genus Plutella; species Plutella xylostella. The sequence continues at coordinate 3,746,494 of NC_064000.1, read as the reverse complement.
CTGTCCCGTGCCAGTGATATTGCTCTAATCGGAGACATCAACCAGCTACCGTACATAGACAGAGAGAACCTATTCGAACTAAGGTACAGTCGCCCAACACTGGTAGCAAACATCACCCAGGAGCTGTTGTGCTCATACAGAAACCCCATGGATGTTGCATACGCCCTAAGAGAAGTATACTCAGGCATATACGCAGCCACAACGCGTATCCAATCCCTGCAGCTGAAAAGGTTTACAGACGCAGCAATTCCAAAATCCCAAACCAACACTCTATTCCTGACGCATACACAGGAAGAAAAAGAGACCCTGACCAGCCAAGGGTTTGGAGAAGGAACGGGATCACGCGTCTTAACCATACACGAAGCACAGGGATTGACGTACGAATCCGTCATTATCATAAAAACAAAAGATAAAATAAAGTTGCACGATAGCATACCTCACGCAGTAGTGGCGCTGTCGAGGCACACCTCCGCCTGCACCTACTATGCGGATGACACCGAGGACGCTATCGGCAACCTCGCTAAAACGGCAATAACAGCACCGAAGAAACGGATCCTCGAGTACAACCTAAAGATGGCAATAAAAAATCGGGACAAAGAGGTCGTTGCCCAGCAATCAAGGCTTTTGGCAACGCAAAATGGAGCGGAATAGGAGAATTTTGATTTTAATTTTATATTGACGGCCAAACCGTATTGCATGTATTTTATAGTTTTGTTATGTATAGTATATAGCATGTATTGTATAGTTTTGATATGTAGGTATTGTATAGTATATCATGAATTAATATTATCTGTATAAGAACTAACCAATAAAATTAAGATAGTTTTAAGAACACTGTCACACATTAACACCAGGCAAAACAACAGCGATGACAAAAGGAGTGTGTGGCCACTGACAGGCGTCTGTTAGGTTCTCTGAAGACAGCTGACACTGGCCCTACCCTTCAAATGTTTGTTGCCATTATAATTGTAAGTGTGACTGTGTGAAACAAAGAAAAAAAAAAAAAAAAAACAAGAAATGCACAACTGGGGGTTTTTAGTCGGTTAAAGGCCGACACTACCTGGGTCCCCTTCCCAGGTGTCTGTGTAGATTTTCCGCCAGGAGTGCAAAAAAAAAAAATAATTATTAATAATATATAGGTATATATATATAAAAGATAAAATATATATATTATAAGCTTCCACATTGAGTAGTGAGTAGTTAAAAGATGAAGACAAAAAACAACCAAACTCTCACAATATATTGATCTCTCAAAAAGGCACGGACATAAAGTCTGTGGAGTGATAATAAAATCTTTAAAAAAAAAAAAAAAAAAAGAGTATAGAATATTATGAAGATACTGTACATACAACAGTATAATTTGACTATGCTGTCCTAACCTAACACCAAAATCTTCATAAATATTCTCTTTTGTATAGTGTTGTGTGATTAAGGTGAAATCGGAATCTTTCCTTCAGTGCAGGAGAACAGCCATGATATTTTACTAAAGCCACTATCACTTAACTATATGTTTGTAGGTATTATTTTTTTCCAATACTTAAATTCTTAGATATTCAATTCACCACAACTCTCATCCTCTTTCTCTGATTCACGCCACTCTAATAAACATCAAGGCCTTCTTCCTCCCCACTGATTAAATCAATAAAATATAATGTATCTAATTATTTATTTTATTTTAATCTTCAACCCCCAGCTCAAACTTAAAACTTACCTGCCTAAATTCTAAAGAAAATACATCTAGTTTATTTACACTTCGAACAGAATGTGTTTTTAGTGTAAAGTGTATTTGTTTTCCGTCATGATCAACTTTTGGTATGTAGGTATTTTTCTAAAGCAAATTGTTTCAAAGTAATTGTCTTTTTTTGTGTAAAGTGTAGTGTGTCGTGTGGAGTCTGTAAAAGGTACTTTGTAAAAACATCTATAGCCTGTATAGACGTCTCATGTGTTAATGCGTGCATAGCTAACTTCAATAATAAATCGACTAAAGCGTTTGTACCACGTTTGTGCCCGAGTAGAACCGCCTTTCTTCGCCAATTTACTACAAAAGCAAGACTAAGAGTGTATGGTGTGTAAATTACTTGAACCAATTTGCACACTACTAACTGACGGTCCGATATTATACCCATATTACAGGCTCTGCCTTATTTAGGGTCGGATGGTCGTGTGTGAGATGTCCCCACATATTATTAAGTTAGTAGTTTTAAAATAAAGTTAACAATTTTTATAAAAATCTTTTTTTTTCTTTTAAGATTTTACTCAGTAATTTTATTTTTTTATTTTTTTTAAATACTTATTATATAAGTAGCAATAATTCTTGTATCTACACTAGTTGATCATTTGGAAAATATTTGTGAAATAAAGGTAACTTTTGGAATAAGTTTATTAATAAGCTAGGTAAGGCAATACTTAATCAAATTTACAAAAAACAAATACCAAAGTTTCCCTTATAAATGTGTGTGTGTGTGTCTAAACGAAGTATCAATAAACCCTTCATTTTCCAGTTGTATTTGTCATGATTATAAATCGCATTCAAACTCAAATAATTAAAACTTCATTCTTCATCATCCTTTAATCAACTATATAAGACCCGGGTACCTTTAACATTATTATCATTCAGACTTTAAAATGACCTTTAAAGTACTTTTCTTCCTTCCACATTCTTTGCTCTTTCAGTTTTTCGAAACATTATAATCACGACATAATCCCCGGGAAATGGCTATGTAAAAACCCTACCCTTGTTTTCTCAATAAAAGAAAATTATATCAGACCAATTTTACCAAAATTTAAAAGTACCTACTCGCATTTAACAGACAAATCCACCCCAATATTCCATCGATACCAAAACATCAAAATACCGCCATCTAGTTTTTTTTCACAACCTAATACACTATTTATTTAATTAAATATGTCTAACTAACTACTACTTCTACTTCAACTATTTTCCTACCCTCCGTAACTACCTAAGTCGAAAATAATGTTACTAGGTAACTAAAAATATTTCTGAGATATATCTCATCTCTCCCTCACAACCCCTATTTGAAAAACACGGTCTCCATATCCTTTATTCTTTCCTATTCTAGGCTGTTTGTGTAAATGTGCCTTACCTGTCTAACTGTCAAACTAAACTGTCAATGTCAACCTGACATAACCTTAACCTTTTCTTTTTTTTACCGGCACTAAACAAAACAAAAGCATGCTTCGTTGTGTTCAACAACATCGATCGCACGAAGAAATCTAAAGTTTACCCGATTAAACTTACGAAACTCTAATATAATGAGTGAATCTTACAGGTAAGTGTCATTATTCTTTCAAATACCCTGTATGCATGCTACTAAACTAAGTCCTCATGCCCAAATTATCGTGATTCAAAATAAACAACCTCTGAATTGTTAGTTATTTATACATACAATAGCTCTGTTTTACGGATCTTGTGTTTATAATAGACCTATTGTTATAAAAATCTAACTCAATTAAATATCTCCCATACAGTTTTTAATTGATACTGACAAGACTAACCAACATATTTTAACTTATTGTCAACCCCTCACCTTTTAAATAAGTACCTAATCATTTGGTCTCCAACTCCTATATTTACATAATTTTATTTGAATTATACCTATATCATTATTTGTTTTATTTCAGGACCAAACATAACAATGCAAAACCAACAACACTCCTTGTTTGGACTAAACCCCATGACAAACCACTGATCAAACCATCCACTGTGACAAAACATTCACAATGCCTCACTACTTATAGACCAAAGTTAACTTTCTGCGATAAGTAAGTACCTATTTTAAGAATTCACCGTTCCCTTTCTGCAGAACAAATAGCCAAATACTCTAAATCCAGGCCAAATAAAAATGTGCTTCCAACAGTAAAACTTAGAACCCGATTCGCTGGTCAAAACTATGTAGCCTTAAGCACGCGCCTCTACAATAAAATAAATAGGAAACTATCCATCTACTGCCTAAATAGGAATGAGTGCAAAACTGCCGTTACAGCCTTTCTGCTTAAGCTTAATTACAGTGACACAGAATGCTTGCTCGAAACCCTATTGTAAACGCAGTAGTGTTCCCTTTCACAGTATTTATGTAAATTTTTAGACTGTATACAACATAATAGCAACTTTTTTTTCTTTCTAAATCACTTTCCCATGGCATAATTTGTTAAACTTTAAATTTATTTCATAAATATAATCTAAAATACTTTCTTAATTATCATGTACTGAACAATTTAAAATCAATGTTTTAATGTATAAAGCAACTGGCCACAAATAATGCCTAATTTAAGTATATATTTAACTTCTAAAATACAGGTTTTTACCTAGTTTAGGAGTTATAAAAATACATAATAAACTACTGCATTATTTGTTACCACCAAAAACTCGAAAACAGATATTTTTTTTTTGTATAAGTCTAAAGTTAAGTTAATTTTAGGCCATATTAATATTAAGTTACTTTTTGTGTGTTTTTTTTTTTGGTCAAATAAAACATTCTATTCTATTCTACCTATTTCTTTTCTACATATTGTAATACATTTTTTATTTATACTTCCTGTACTTAGATTTTGTTAGACTGTTATGAAAATCATACCCCTGTAGATCCAATATTGATTACCTATCATAAAACCATTCCCTAAATGTATTATCCTATTAGTCTACTTAATTAATATTGAACTAAATAGTCTTTTCATGAATCAATTACTATAATTATGTAAATCCTCATAATACCTAGCTTTTTTAATTAAATTCTATTCTTCTTTTCAGGATATGACATACTTTTTGAATGCTGATGATGATGATGATGTTCTATATTTGACAACTAAACTCTGAGACTATACATATACTATGAAGTAAACATCCTGAGTCAGGTGAAGAAGCGGATTGCAATGGCACTCAAAATAAGAACAACTAAACTACCCACATAATTCTTAACTTACAAAAAATATATTGACACTAAATGAGGTCCTAGCCTACTTCACCTGGTCTAACACTTAATCAACAACAGTAACTTGCTCTACATTAATTGTTTTCTAAATTTATTGTTATCTCTGACCGCTACGCTTTCATCACTATTTTTTTCAAATGATATTATTGTTATATTTTCTTTTCTTTATTAACTGTAACTCATACTTGTATTTGTTTAGGGAAATGTCTGATAACATCTGCTACTAATTGGCTCCCTGGAATCTGATAATTAGACATTTGGACTTTTCTGGTTACTCTAAGTTAGGATGTTAGCATAGATGGTGTTACAGTTCTATCCCAACTCCTATGATCAATGTTGTATAATATATCTACTCTTTCAAACATTCAAGTATAATAATTTAAGAGGCTAGTTTTTAAGCACCTAGTCGATGACAAGCAAAGATCCAATCCAGAAGTACAATCAACCACATCAACAAACCAAAGAACCCGCACAACAAAACTCATACAACCAATACCAAACTGAACCAACCCAACCAAAAGGATGATTAATAATTATAGACTAGTTGCTATAACTACCGATCCCCCCCCAACCAGGCCAGTCCAATCCAGCACCAATCATACAAGCCCCGCCACGCAAACTCCTCGATCCACCAATGCAGCCGACCGCACCTCCAGACCAAAATCCCCACCCCTCATCTACCTGGGCCAGAATTTCTATATCTATTCTAATCATTTCAGGTTGTTCATAAGGACTAAAATTCGCCGCGTTTTCGTTACATTTGTTTTTTTTTTTTATTTAATATATTTTTTTTATTTTAATAAATGTTTTACTGCTTTTACCTAAAATAAAACCATATCATTATTTTACCTACAACCCCTATGCACTTATAATTCCCTAATCAGCTACATAATCAGAGAGACCGTTCATAGTCATTCAGAGCAACACTAATATGACCTACCTACAGATAAATCATCAGTCTTTATACAACTATGTTTTATGTTATTCTCTTTAAAGGTAAGTACCTACCTATTAAATTTTATAGATAATGTCCTGAACAAGAATCTATTATATTATACAACCCCTGTTGATGATGATGATTATATTCTCTAACTCCACTACAAGCATTGTCTTATACAACCCCTAATCTTTTGTAATTCTTTAATGAGCTACATAACATTACTACAACCCCTACTTATTAAGTAAATTTTAATAAATGAATTATTTCCATTATGCATTCCCTCATCCTAACTTTTTCAACTACCTACCTACCTATCTTCACAAATGCTTCCCTATTACATTCCGTTCCAATACAAAACCTAGCCTCTTGCGCTTCCTATTAAATTTCTTTCGTTTATAAGTTCGATACTTGTACTACGTAAATTAATGTATAAACTTAAGATATACTTAAATTAATTTCAATTACAGATTCAAGTGTCAAGACAAACCTATCTGGTTTAATGGCACTTTTATATAGCTAATCAATAAATGTATTTTATTATAAATAAATAAATAAATAAAATAAATAAATAAATACATTAAAAAAAAATCACTCCACGGCAACAAATTGTGATTATATCAAGGATATAATCACTTTCCTACCCTTAGTATGTAACAAATCATTACGAACAAAACGCAAGAGACTTATTATAACGTAAACATGTTGAGAGTATAAGTAAAGTGAGAAATTATAACTTGCAGTGATTTTGTGAATGTAAAATAATGCAGACTGCTAAATATTATACTAGTCTGTGACGCAATAAAAGTTACTCTGTTAAAAAAAATAACCTCTTGTCTTTGTATTGTTTGTGGTGCAATACTGCATAAAGTTTTTCCAACAAAAAAACAAACTTTTGAAACTTTCTTCAAGTTTCTTCTAGCCATAACATTAAAAGAAAAGCCTTTATGTGAAACCTGCCATATTAAGTAAATATTTACTTACTAATCGCAAAGGCAAACAACAAAACTAAATGTTTTTTCGAGACAAACGTAAGTTACCAAATATACTATGAAAAGAGTGTTCAATATTGTGATTTGTTTGTAAATAAGTACTATCCTAATCAAATTTACTTGTAAAATTTCAGATAAAAGAACAGAAAACTAGCTGCCTGACACCAAGAGATGAAGCAAAATCTAATATCCTGGTCACGGCACCAAATTGTAACGTTTCGCCCTACCGCCGGCTACCTAACGTATTTACTAAGAAGATATTTGAAAACACAAAACAAAACTAACCTGAGTGAAATAAGAGTGAAACAAATACTGCTTTAGATTGGCCATGAAACATCCAGGGAAACCCTACGTTGTGTTGTAACTCAATAAACGAAAGAATAGTGAATTAAATAAAACTATGACCTAGAACTGATTACATACTTCCTACCTGTCTATAATTATTGACCTATATACTACAACTTTAATGTATAACTTTTATTTGTATGATAACTACATATTTACAGGTAAGTACATATAGATAATAATATAGGTAATAATGTTTTTTGGTGTTGGTTAATAAGGGAAGCCCCTCCATACGCTTTGTAGGCCTTGATCACTACACCCGATTGAATCAATATATAAGACTCTAAAATAGATAAATAATAGCAAATATTCAATCGGAGCCCTCGTGGAACACAACCATTGACTTGGACATTCCTCCGACCAACTTATTAATCACTTCCCTTGCTCCTAACCTTATATATTTACATGTTTTATATTTATTTCATGTAAATAAATCAACATGAATACATGTTGTCAAAGCTAAAGGGGACAATTTTATTTATAATCATAAATTAACTGAAACTAGAATAGTTCAATAATTTACAGTATAGTAACTTTATTAAATCATGAATTTCATAATAGATAAGTATTTGAAAATATAATAATATGACTCTAATTTTGTAGCCAAGTGGGAAGTGATTTAGGTATTATTTTAAAAGATTAAATATATAATATAAAATAGTGAATATTCTTTGATCTTATTGGAATATAGGATAATTGTTATGAAATAGTGAATATTATATAATCTTATTCAAATATATTATAAATAGTTGTAATAAATATATCCTAGCTAACTTTATTCCTACTATATCCGTGCTATCTTTATTTACATTAGAATTTATTGATTTAACAAGGAAACAAACACTTCTATGGGTAAGAATTTACATAACTTTCTGAAAATATGCAAATTGGACAGGAATCTGATCTACCTTCAAGCCATTTGTATTTATTGAGCAATATAGGACCAGAGTAAAGTAAAGTAAAGTAAAGTATTGTTTATTTGCATGAATATAGGTGTTACATAAGATGTTACATTAAAATGTCAATAAATAAAAAAAATCACTATATTCTACCATGCAGGCATGCAAATATTATTATCTAATTACAATTATGTCACTATCAGTATAAAATTAAGATCATCAAATATTATTAATTATATATTATATTATTTCTAGTCAAAATTGTCGTCTAGGAACTCTTGCAAACTATAGTAGCATTTGCCTATTAGTAATTTCTTTAATGTTAGTTTGTACAAATGTGTATTATCTATATTTCTAATGCATTTAGGTAGCTTATTATATATTTTTGGAGCCATACCAAATATGCTCTTGCTAAACAGGGTGGTTGAGCGGACCGGAGCACACAATTTAGTGTCTCTTTTACTTCTAAGTTTATTGAACATGTTTAAATTAGACCTAACGAATACGGCCGTTTCAAAGATATAAAGTGATGGTAGGGTCAACACATTATATTTTTTAAAGTGTGGCACACAGCTGTCTGTTTGCTTCAGTTTACATATTGCCCTTATGCAACGTTTCTGCGCTTTAAATGCCATCTCTTTGTGAGTCGAGTTTCCCCAGAATATTATTCCATATCTTAGTGTAGAGGCCACAAATGCATAATATACTGCTAATAGGGCAGATAGACTGGCTATTTTAGCAAGCATGTATAGAGCATAGGAAAACTGACTAACTTTTTTACAAATTTGTTCTATCTGTGGCTTCCATGTTAAATGAGCGTCAATGTTTAGTCCTAAGAATTTTGTTTCATTTACTTCGTTAATTTTTTCATCATTATATTGAATGTCAAGTTTCTTATGTATTTTATTGTAATTGTTGGTAAATGTCATAATATGTGTTTTACTAAGATTGATAACAAGATTATTATGTTCAAGCCAATCGATAATAGTTCGTAGAGAGTTATTTATTTCAGTTTCATAGTTGTTTGGGTTTTGACATTCAGCAATCAAGGTGCTGTCATCCGCAAATAGGACCATAGGATGTGACACTGATTTAGGCAGATCATTTATATAAATGAGGAACAGTAATGGCCCTAATACACTACCTTGCGGTACACCATATTGCACTGTTCTAGGTTGTGAAGAATAATGAATTTCTGTTTTAGTTTTATGACATATTTTTGAGACCTGCGTTAGTTGTTGTCTGTTGTTTAGATAGCTTTTAATGAGTTCATGTGCATTACCTCGGATGCCATACATATAAAGCTTTTTCATTAGTATATTGTGGTCAACAAAGTCGAATGCTTTGGTCATATCCATATACATGGCCGTCACTGGGATTTTCTTATCTAAATTCGTTACTACTTTTAATAGAAAATCATGACATGTCAGAAATGATTTAGTTTAAGTATCTAGAACCCTTATTTGTGATATCTTGACACTTATTAGAGTAAATTTCTCCGTCAATCAATTCTTTCCCTGCGCTGTTACTTGTTTTTAAACTCAAAGTCAAATAATCTTCTCTGCCATATAGATACTACAATAAATCATCTTTGAAAAGTTTATTTAAGTATGTATCTACTTTATTCTTTGAATAATTACTATAGCATAAATTCTACAGAAGTATTTATTTACCTAATGAAAAATCAATAATTTGAACAAAGAACCATAGAACAAACTTGAAGGTGTATATTCTTGTTTGAAAGGAATTTACTATTTTTGAAGTGAGATCTATTGTCAGGTTTTAGTTATTTGATAATCATCATCATCATCATCATCATCATCATCAGCCCGCTTCTGCCTATTTGTATCTATCCAGAAGTCCCTATTCTAAACTAAAATAAGTTGAACCAAAGCTAGGGAATGTGTAATGTGTAGGTTTTTCTCTAGCTAGCTAAATACTGAATGAGCGAGGTAGAAGACCTTTAGTGTACCTATCTAATCCCTATACCAGTGTGATGGAAATTGCAGCCGTGGGTTAGCGTCCTTCAAGAAATAAAGTGTATAAACTTCTCAATCATATACGAGAGACAAAAAGTAAGTAGAAAGGTGACTTAGCTTCGCACACGGTGTTCCGCCTCGGCTCCACGCGCCTGGTCCTCAAGCTCCCACGGCACCGATCACTCCCTCCATCTGACCGCCTGCTCCCCACGGCTGCTCACACAAAAGTGACAAGTGCCCACTCGCTGCTCGCTTACGTGGATCCCCTTGTCTACCCTCAACTCGCCGATATCAACATTCAGGCTCACCTACACTCAGAATAATTATCTTGATTATTCTGTGAATCGCAATCGGTACAACAAAGCTTGGCACTAAGTAAGCCGACACCATGAATGATTTCATAGACTACCTTTTCTAAAATCCCACGGGAACGCCCTTCCAAGGCCCAACAAATCCCACGGAGCATCCGTAGTTTAAATTCATTATTTGCGAAATCGTTAATGTTTCGGCATTGATGGAACATTACAATATACAGAACTATATATATATATATATATATATATATATATATATATATATATATATATATATAGAGTTGTGTTACAAGACTATTCTGTGTGCTTGTCACGACATCAGAATAATAACACATACTGAGTACGATATTTGAATTTGAAACGCAGTGTTAGTAAACAAAGTAAAATATGTAACGGCAGATCACCGAACTCTCCGACGACGCGCCGCTGTAAATTTACCTGTGCGAGCTGTGAGGACTTATAGTGTCTGTGCGTCCGTCGTGATGGAAGACGCCAAACCGGGCGCGGAGGACGCGCCCACAATTAACATGTCGGAGCTCGCCGAAGCCATGCCGCAGCAGCAGCTACCTATTGAGGGGACATGGCAGACCGTTGTGGCGCGGAAAGTCGGCAGCAAGAACCGTCGCGCCAATAAGCGCGCCAATAGAAATCGGCGCAAAAGGGAATCGACTGTGGGGTCGGCTGGTGCAGTGGCCGGTTCGGGTGGCAGTGCCGCTTCAGCGCGCGCGTTACCCAATGCCGCCTCAGTGCCGGCCGCCTTCACAGTCGAGGCCCCCAGGGACAAGGGGAGTAGCGCTGCGATTACGCGCGCGGCACCCACTGTCCCGGCGACCACCACCGTCCCGGCGACCACCACCGTCCCGGCGACCACCACCAACACCGCTGGACCTCGACGCCCCACTCCCAGGGGTAGCAGGGGTAAAAGGAGCAGCTATGCTGCCACCGTCGCGGCGCCGGCCGGTGGGCTTCAGTCCACTGGTGAGCGCAGGCCTGCTGATGCCGAACTAACCTCGGCTAAGCGGGTCCGCCCTGACGAGACAATCTCTCCGAGGGGTGGCGCCAAGCGCGCAAAAGTTGCTCCTGCAGCAGGTCAGGCCCCAACCTACGCCAATGTCGCGCGGACACACCTGCATGTCGCCCTCGTCACCGTGCCGGCGCGCAGCGCAGCCACACCGGGGACCAGGCCAACGACCTGAAGGTGGCCGTGCAGAAGGTGATAATTCAGCAGCTGGACGTCCCGCTGACTGAAACACCCTTCTGCCCTCTCTTCAAGGGAAAACCACACCTCAGCCATGTAGTGATAGATATACTTTATAGATATATATGCTTACCATGCTTACTTGCCATGTCCGTGTAAACGTGAATAAAGTTAGTTGTTACTCAGCAGTCACCGCGTTTCTACTTATTCCTCCTCCCTACCTTACATGGCGACCCTAGCCACGTACGGACTCGGGCGTCGCGGGGAGGCAGCCGCGAGTCGTATAACAATGTTCCAGTAATTTTCCGTTCGAGTATAACTTAAAATTTATAATATGGGCAATACAATTAAACCCCAAAAAGAGGAAGTGATAATAAATCAAAATGGAATCGGGAGCACAAATTCGGCCAGCACTGAGCAACTCCAATTTCATGTTTCGGCCATCAGCATAGTGATGATGATGATTTTATGCCTTCTTCTTCTGTTAGCCGCCTATCTCGCCTACAAGTGCTACAAGAAGTGCCACCACGACTGGAGAAATGACCAGATTCTGCGACAAAATCTGAGGAGATCGTTGTTCCGGAGCAGAGCGCTGCGAGCGAGCCCCCGAGCCGACGAGCCCCGGTGCGCCGGCTGCGGGGCCAGGACCAGGCCCGCCGAGGAGCTGGAGATCGAGAGCGGTAATCCGTGATAACGTGTCGTGAAAGTGTTATGGGCAATATAGTGGTAAAAAAGTGGTAATTTTGTGACGTCTTGTGATTACGAATAAACATTCCTATATACTTGTGCGAAGCTACGATAGAAACATTTGTACCTACTATGGATTTTTGCAGTGCCAGTAATACATTACAGGAGGTATTTTAATACGAGTAAGACGGTATGATTATTATTGTTGTATTTCTAACATAAGTATGTTCATTTTTTTTTATGTGGGTAATATTTTAATAATTTTACTTTAAAATGGGGTATTATGGCTACTGAGCTAAAAGAAATACATGAAAATATAAAATTGATAAAAGAAAATTTAACAAAGTTAAGTTACGAAAAAAGAACCCCAGAACGTTTAAAGAGTAAGCTATCTGAAGCTACAATTTTATATAATCGCTATAAGGATTTATTAGAAATTTTAGACTTAGAGATAAAAAGTAAGAAAATATTTGGGGAAAATTTACTATTAATTAGGTATTATTGTGATAAGATTTCTGAATTGTTTACTGATATAAGTAATTTTTGTAATAAGTCTCATATTAGAGTAAAAGAAAGTACTATAGACACATTTGGTTCAACATCGAGTTCAATTAGTACAAGTAAAAAAGAATACAAAATGGAGTTTGAATTGAAAACAGCTCTTTCTCTACTACCAGCAATGAATGACGACGTCTCCTCCACTAAACAGCTCATTGACGGAGTTGAATATTATAGCTCTACTAGCTGTGCCCGCGAGCTTCGCTTCGCCTTAAAAAGTTTTCCCGTGGGAATTCCGGGATAAAAAGAAGCCTATGTTCTTTCTCAGGGTCTAAACCATCTGTATACCAAATTTCATTCAAATCCGTTCAGTAGTTTTGGCGTGAAAGAGTAACAGACAGACAGACAGACAGACAGACAGACAGACAGACAGACACAGTTACTTTCGCATTTATAATATTAGTTAGGATTCTAGAGAAAAATGAATGTCAAATTAATTTGATAAACTTTGTGTTAAAGAACCGACTGTCGCAATCCGCAAAGTTGAAATTAAGGTCTTCGTATGCAACTGTAAAGGAATTATTAGCAGATATGCGTACAACCCTTTTGCCAAAAAAGAGTTGTGTTGCTTTACAAAATAGACTCCAAAGTTTGCGCCAAGAACAGAAATCTATTGACGAGTTTGGTAGGGAACTTTCTGAAATATTTATGGACCTATTTCACAGGCAGATGGGAAAACCGAAAATCTAAAAATACTACAGCCTCTAAATGAAAAGCAGGCAATAAAGCGTTTTGCTGACGGTTTGCGCAATAGGCGTCTCAGCACAATAATAGCAGCTCGAAATTTCGATACCCTAAAATATGCAATTCAGGCTGCAGTAGACGAGGAGGTCCCAGCGCCCTCCACGTCAGGAGATATTTTAACTATGAGTAACAGAGGTCGTAAAAGTTTCAGAGGCTATCGTGGGAACCGAAACTTCTATACAAGGACATTTCATAGTCATGTCCGTGGCAGAGGTTCTTATAATCACTCCAGGCCATCCGCCCCAGCCGCCCCTGCCCCCGCCCACCATGGTCCTCCTCACCGTGGTCGTGGGAACCCCGGCCGAGGTCAGTCTTCATACAGAGGTCAGTATCCTAATTCTTATAATAGGTACAACTCGAGGGGACAACGTGGATCATTCCAATATAACGTGAATGTAATGACCGATAATACAGAAGAAAATGGACCTTCTGTCCAACAAAATAAGTTTTTTCGTGACTAAAAGTAATAATGAGCATCATATTATTTGTGCAAGCGATAGTACATGTTGCATAGAATTATACACAGGTTGCAATTATTATTCGTTTCTCATAGATACAGGAGCTTCAATTTCTGCAATTAAACATAAACATGTTTTGAGTTGCAACGTTCCCATCCATAAAGAAACGCTGACGATAAACGGAATCGGTGGGACACTAGAAGCAATTGGATACGTTTGGTTATCGTTGAACACGTGTAATGATTCAACTGGACATTTATTTAAACATAAATTTTATGTGTTCCATGACTTACCTTGTACAGCTAATGCGATTTTAGGACAAGATTTTCTTTTACAGCAAAAGGCAGTTCTAGATCTCAATTCTAGTACAATATCATTTAGCGACTGTTCTGGTGAAAATATAATTTTACCTTTAAAATTAAGAAAAGAAAAAAAGAACCATGGATATACCTTACCGCCAAGATCAGAATCGATTCACTACATAGAAACCGATCTTAAGGAGGAATGTCTCGTGTGTACGTCCGAAGTTCAAAAAGTCATTTTCCTCGCTAGTACTTTAGTCAAGCCTACGAATGGTTTCATACCAATTTTAATCTTAAATACAAATGAAAATGAGGTTCGATTAGATAGTATTAAACCAATCCTTCATAACATCAGTGAGTACGAATTATGTTCATTTAATAAGTGTGAAAAAATTAATGCAGACCGTGTCAAAAAACTATTTAAATTATTAAATTTAACAGGTTTGAACTCTGAGGAACAAGTTTCTATCGAAAATATTTGTGCAAAGTACTCAGATATTTTTCTGTTACCAGGTGATAAATTAACTACAACCAACATTTATAAACACCACATATACTTAAAACCGAACGTCGACCCCGTGTATAGTAAGCCTTATCGACTCCCTTATTCACAGAAAACCGAAATTAATAATCAGTTAAATAACATGTTAAAAGAAGGGATAATAGAACCATGTCAAAGCGAATGGTCGAGTCCAATATTATTGGTACCCAAAAAGGTTGACAGTTCCGGCAACAAAAAATGGCGCTTGGTAATGGGAGGTTTTCAACCATAGACAACGTCCATAGACAAAACCCGACAATAGATGGCGCTAGTAAATCTTCATACTGAACAGGACTGCATATTTTTTTATAGCCGGCATGGATTTGAGTCCTTTCAGCCAATACAAAAATCCATGTTTATTCCACAGAATAATACTATGATTAAATAGTTTGCCTACAAGTTGCCTATTAGGCAAATATTGCCAAATACAAATGATTTCGTAGCATAACTGGTATTTGTTGAGAACGTGCAAACTAATAATAATAAATTGCTGTTATATGTAGTTATACATAATATTAAGTGTGAACTAGTTGAGATCATCTGCATCCTCTGTCCATGTCCGAGGCGCGACCGCCGTGTGTAAGTATCATAATTATTCTGAGGCACGTTGGAAGTAATGATTTCTACCATAGTAGAGCAGACATTAGTAGGTGGGTACTTAGTTTTCTCTACCCACACCACAAAACTAAAGTTTTCCGACTCTCTGAATAGCATTTATAGTAGATATGTCGTCGTGTTGTATTGTAGCTTACTGTAGAGAAAGGGGGGTGCACAAAATTCCACAAAACGAAACAAGACGGGCAAAATGGATGGAAGCATTAAAAGAATTAAAGCCTGGATTAAACATAAAAAAGCATTCAAGAATATGCCCCGGCCACTTCAAACCATCAGACTACCTCTTAGGTAATACTACTTACTTATTCTTGCTCATTCAGTAGGTAGGTAATTAAAACAAACTTTTTAATAATTATTATCTTTAACTAAACCTGAGGCATTTTATTTTATAGGTAAATCAAGGATCAGGCGTACAGTTGACCATGATCCATAGTCTTTTCCCATGATTGTTTCAAGGTCCGGAGTACAGGCAGGGGTTAATCGTAATGGCAAGCAAGGGTCCAGGGGGAGTGCAAAGGTCGGTCGGGTATAGAAGTCACAAAAGTCCAAAAGAATAGCCAGAGTCGTCGAAATTATCACAAAACACAGCACCGGAGACATTCGCGTAGCTACAAGAGAAACCGAATGACATAACATTTGTTTTGTAGTAGGTCTGTGACATTTGTCATCTCCGTTTCCTCAGAAGAATGTAGCTCACTACTAAAAACGACAGGCCGAATGCCATCTATTGGTCGATTTTGGAACTACTGGAAAATCTCCCATTGACTATAGAAAATTAAATAACAGTATACAGGATGATAAATTTCCACTCCCAAATATATCAGAAATCTTAGATTCTCTTTCAGGTTCTATGTATTTTACATCTTTAGATCTTTCAAACAGTTATTACCAATGTGACCTTGACCTCGACAGCAGAAAATACACAGCATTCTGTTCAGGTCAATACCAAGTTATTCAAAAGGATAACAAAAGTATAAAATGTACTGCTTCTAATTCAGGTCAGTATCAAATGACAAGGATGCCGATGGGTTTAAAAACTAGCCCCAACGCATTTTCAAAAATGATGACTATTGCAATGACAGGTTTAGAATACGAAAAATGTCTAGTTTACTTAGATGATTTGATTGTTTTCGGAAAATCGTTAGAACATGATAATAAAAATCTAATTGATGTTTTTAGTCGAATCCGACAGGTAAATTTAAAGCTAAATCCGTTAAAATGTAATTTTTTGAGAAAAGAAATTTTATATCTGGGACATGTCATATCAAGTGAAGGTGTTTTACCTGACCCTCAAAAAATTGAAGTACTGAAAAATTGGCAAATACCCAAAAATGTTGAGGAAATTGTGCGATTTGTAGCCTTCGCTAACTATTATAGAAAATTCATTAGAAATTTTGCATACCTAGTTTTACCTTTAACCCGATTAACAAAAAAAAAATACACCCTTTGTGTGGAATGAAGAATGTCAATCTACTTTCGATAAGTTAAAAACAATAATATCATCGCCCCCTGTATTATAATATCCCGACTTATCAGAAAGCAACCAGTTCATATTACAAACAGATGCATCCAACTACTCTCTAGGTGCTATATTATGTAACTCAGATAAGAGACCGATTGCGTTCGCGAGTAGAAATCTTAACAAAGCGGAACTCAACTATCCCACTATAGAAAAAGAGTTGTTGGCGATAGTGTGGGCCGTTAAGCATTTTAGACCGTATTTATATGGGCGAAATTTTATCATTCAAACTGACCATAAGCCGCTTATCTACTTGTTTGGCATGCGAGATCCATCGAGCCGTCTCATGAAGTTTAGACTCGTACTAGAGGAGTACGATTTTTCAATTGAATATATTAAAGGTTCACAAAATGCAGCCGCAGACGCAATGTCGAGACTGTCTATCTCGTCGGACGAGCTTAAAGAAATGAGTCATAGTGTCGTTAATGTTATGACGCGCGCTCAATATAGAAAGTTAAACGATTCTCAGATATCTCGGGGTGCTACGATTCCTATGGACGATCGGCCTGATCAACCGAAAGTTGTAGAAATACATAGTAGACCGAGCATATCTGTTGAACTCAGTTTTATTGAAGATAGTTACTTAAATAAATTACGTAAAAATAAACAGATAGAGTTAGAAAACGAAATATTTTGTTATGCACCAAGTAAAATGAGTTTATATATAAATCCAGCCGCCCGATCACAACTGACGCCAGCCGCTTTTGTGAGGGAGCTGAAATTATTTTGTAAAGAAATAAACGTGCACGAATTAATTTTTGTAAGGTGCGAAAAATACGACGAGTTTATAAAAAAGTTAGTAAATGAAGTACAAATAAATAAAAATTGGTCCGGACCAAGATTATGTATACTAAATAATATAAAAAGAATTGAAGACAAAGACGACCAAAAAGTAATATTAAATGATTTCCATCTACTACCATCTAGTGGCCACGCTGGTATTAGAAGGATGTATAATAATATTAAAAAATATTACTTTTGGCCAGGTCTTGAAAAGAGTGTAAAAGAATTTATAAGAAAATGCGAAAAGTGTCAAACACAGAAGTATAGTTCACATTATATAAAGGAACCTATGTCTATTACAACTACAGCCACTTCGGCTATGGAAAAAGTATTCATTGATGTCGTAGGACCATTAGATAAAGACGAAAGTAATAATTCTTACATACTTACCATACAGTGTGAACTCAGCAAGTACGTTGAAGCGTACCCAATGAAGTCAAAAAGTTTATTAAAAGTAGCTACAAACTTCGTAAACAATTTTATTCTTAAATATGGAATTCCTGATAAGTGTGCCAGCGATAGGGGAACCGAATTTTTATCGTCATTATTTAAAGATGTTTGTAAAATACTTGGTATAACTACTCTTCAGTCCACTTCCTATCACCATCAGAGCATAGGATCTTTGGAAAACACTCACAAAAGCTTAGCTAATTACTTGCGAATCCAAACTGACAACCACCCACATTCATGGAGCACTTGGCTACCATTTTGGTGCTTTTCGTATAACACGTCAGTTCACTCTTCGACACAATACACTCCATTTGAATTAATATTCGGCAAAAAGTGCAAGTTACCCAGTAATTTAATACAAGACAAAGTAGACCCACTCTATAACTATGACGACTACCCACTCCAGTTAAAGTATAGATTACAAACATCTCTAAATGAAGCCCGAAAAAATTTACTCCAAAGCAAAATTATCAGAAAACAAAAATATGACGTAGGTAAATTGCAACCCAATTAAATATAAAGAAAATGATTTAATATTAGTAAAAAACGAAGTTGGTAATAAATTTCAAAATATTTACAATGGACCCTATAAAGTTATCAAAGATGTTGCACCAAATGTCGAAATATTAAAAGATGGTAAAATAGATTTAGTACATAAGAATAGAACCAAATTATACTATCCATGTTAGCTATAGTTTATTAGATTAAGTACTTACTTTTATGGAATAACTCTTATTCTTTGTGTTAACTGTGTACTCCATGTACTCTTATTGTGTAACCATGTTTAGTTCATAAGAATTTCACTAGTAATAAAATAAAATTGTAATTTTATTTTATTTTTTCCTCTCGGGGAAGGTGTAGTGATAGATATACTTTATAGATATATATGCTTACCTTGCTTACTTGCCATGTCCGTGTAAACGTGAATAAAGTTAGTTGTTACTCAGCAGTCACCGCGTTTCTACTTATTCCTCCTCCCTACCTTACAGCCACGGGGCCTTGAAGATGTGGTGTGAAGACGACGAGACCCTCGCGTGGCTGAAGAAAACGGTCGAGGTGATGCCATCGCCTGTGCCTAACACCAAGCTCGCGGTCATCGGGCAGTCGGAGCTAGTGCCCAAGGTGAGAGCTGGACTGCTGGTTCCTGACACCTGCACTGTCGAGCCGCTGAGCATCCAAAGAACCCTGATCAGGCAAAACAGGATGTACAACGTGGGGGACTGGACCCTGTACGACCGCCAGATCCACAATGGCAAGGACTCCTTCCTCAACCTCGGCATCCCCAGATCGGAGGTGCCAAGAATCATGGAGCTCGGACGGCAGATGACGTTTGCAGTGGGCAATATCTACATCCGGTTCTTCAACAACGGCGTTCTGGGCAGCCAGCCTCCCGAAGAAAGTGAGGACCCGCTACCAACAGCACCGCTGTGCACCTCCAGCCCCACATCTGTGAGTGCTGCACCAGTCGAGGCACCAACGACCCTGCCGAGCACCTCCACCGAGACGATGCCTGCTGCGACCCCCGCGGCTCTATCGTCCTGGATCGACGGTGGCGGTCATGACGAAGAGTCGGATGCTGATGCGGAGTCGGTGGACAGTGATGTTCTCCGCTCGCCTCAGTAACCTCTTCGTCATTCAAACCAACCTCCAGCACAAGCAGATTGCGGCGGCTACCCTACGCAGGCAGCTGGAGGTCAACACCGGGACCATCGCCCTGATCCAGGAGCCGTGGATCAGGGGAAGCCGTATCTGCGGTCTCAGCAACATTGGGGGTAAGTTGTTTTTAAACACCTCTATTCTTAACCCACGCACGTGTATTTACATGCCCCGTTCTGTGGACGCGGTACAACTCACCCAGTTCTGCACGAAAGATTTAACAGCTGTGTTAGTTCAGAACTTGGTGGGTAACTGTAGTTCAATTGTACTAGCGTCCGCCTACATGCCTGGCGATGGAGATCCTCCACCCGGTGAGTTGGCGGACCTAGTGCATCACTGCGAGTCCAACTCCCTAGAGCTGATCATCGCTGCGGATACCAACGCGCACCATCCGCTCTGGGGCAGTGAAACTCCCAACAGAAGGGGTGAAAACCTGGTAACTTACTTATTTTCAACAAACCTTAACATTCTTAATATAGGCTCTGAACCGACGTTCGTTTCATCGCGTTACCAAACAATTGTTGACGTCACTTTTGCTACTACTGGCGTCACTGACCTAATTTCGGACTGGCATGTATCAAACGAACCATCCTGTGCCGATCATAGAAGAATATGTTTTAAACTTCAAGCGAAACCACCGCAAGTCAAACCGCGCCGTAACCCGCGGAAGACTGACCGAACTAAATACGTTCAAGCACTAACACAAAACTTTCAAACTATAAACTTTAAAGACATGTCGCAATCCACCGCGGCTATAGAAACCAATGTTTTGTCACTAACAACATGTATAACAACATCTTATGAACAAGCATGTCCACTTACGTCTCCGCCTACTCGGCCCAGAACCTCCCACTGGTGGGGACCGGAGCTTGAGAGACTGAGACGTAAGATTAGGAAGCTGTTTAATAGGGCCAAAAACACTAGACACTATGCTGACTGGGAGCTATATAAAGAAGCTCAAAAACATTACAAAAAACGAATAAGAATCCGCCAAGGAGACTCATGGCGTCGATTCTGCGAAAACATTGAATCCAACAACGAAGCAGCTAGAGTCCGAAAAATCTTAGACTGCGGTCAAAATAAAAACCTTGGCTGCCTAAAAAAGCCGATAAAACCTATACTAACAACGATAAAGAAAGGTGCCAAGTACTCCTTGAAACGCATTTCCCAGACTGCCGCCTCGTTGATGATCTGACCTGGGATAATAGCGAGCACTCGAACCCGTCAATATCTGATTGGATAACCGCCCAAGAATTAGTAACCGTTGAAAAAATTGAATGGGCCATAAACAGCTTTCTACCTTTTAAATCAGCTGGTTTAGATGGTATATTCCCCGCGCTCCTAGTGTGGGGACAACAGGTTATCGTGCAAAGCTTAGCGAATATTTTTAAGGCTTGCTTAGCACATAACTACATTCCTAAACAGTGGAGAGAGGTGAAAGCAACCTTTATTCCTAAATCAGGAAAAAGTGACTACACGGATCCAAAGTCCTACAGACCTATTAGTTTAACGTCGTTTCTACTAAAGACCCTAGAAAGACTTTGTGACAGACACATACGAGATAATAATCTCAAACGAAAACCATTACATAACAACCAACATGCCTATACCGCAGGCAAATCGACCGAAACAGCACTCCATAGCGTAGTGAACAAAATCGAGTGTGCGCTAACAAACAAAGAATCAACACTAGGTGCCTTTATAGACATAGAAGGGGCCTTTGATAAAACAAACTTCGATAGTATCAACATTGCCTTAACCAAATATAATGTTAATCCTACTCTACGGGGTTGGATAAATAATATGTTAAAGTTAAGAGCAGTACAACTCAACCTAAACGGGACAACCAGATGCATTGTAGCTAAAGGCTGCCCTCAAGGCGGGGTCCTTTCACCTCTACTGTGGAATCTGGTAGTTGACGACCTCCTTAGACGACTCAACAGCAGCGGCTTCTATACAGTCGGCTATGCAGATGACCTCACCATCCTCATTAGTGGGAAATTCGAGAACCTTCATTGTAGCGTTATGCAGGCCGCAATGAAGATTGTCGAGCAATGGTGCATGGAGTATCGACTAAAAGTCAATCCCAGTAAAACAGAATTAGTCCTATTTACTAACAAGAGAAAACTCAATAACATGAGCTTGCCTACATTATTTGGTACTCAACTAACACTTTCAACCGAAGTGAAATATCTTGGCATAACGCTAGATAACAAGTTGAACTGGAATAAACATCTCGATAACAAAATAAAACAGGCCACGATCGCTTTTTGGCAGTGTAAGCGAATGTTAGGAAAAACCTGGGGCCTTAAACCAAAATTAACATTATGGCTGTACAAAGCTGTCATACGACCTACCATAACTTACGGTTCTGTAGTCTGGTGGCCCAGAACAGAACTTAGCTCAGTAAAAAACAAGCTGCAAAAGCTACAAAGGCTTGCATGTGTAGCCATCACAGGATGCATGAAATCAACACCCACGGCCGCACTCGAGGTACTTCTCGACCTTCCACCATTACATCTCGTGGTGAAACAGGAAGCAGCTGCCGCCGCTTTTAGACTAAGAGCAGCTGGCCTGTGGGCAAATAACTCAACAGCGTCACACACATCCATTATGTTGGAAGCCATAAAACATCAACCAATGATGGCAGCGATTGGTGATCGAATACCGCTTATCCATATATTTAATAGGCACTACAACATTCAATTGCATGAAGAACCAAGAGATCAGTCCAGTATATATGAACTGAGAATATACACTGATGGATCCAAAAAAACGTCAGGTACGGGTGCTGGTGTTCACTCGGATGACCTAAACATTCATTTTTCACTGGCACTAGGCAAATACAACACAATCTTTCAGGCTGAATGTGTTGCTATTACACGGGCCGCCAACGCAGTCAAATCTAGAAAGGTTACGAATCAACGTATTCGTATCCTATCTGATAGTGCTGCAGTTCTGCTAGCTTTGTCTAGCAAAACTATAACTTCGGGGCTAGTACTAGAGTGTCACTCAGCTCTAGAATCGCTTGCCTCACAAAACAATACCATAACCCTCCAGTGGATAAAAGGGCACAGCGGGTCGCTGGGGAACGACGCTGCTGATGAACTTGCACGAAAGGGATCTGACACTGCACCAATAGGCCCAGAGCCGATAGTACCGATCCCTTTCAACCAAATTCGCTCTTGGTTGCGTTCCCGAACGACAGAATGCCACACCAATCTCTGGAGTAACAGTGCCGAGTGCAAACAAACAAAAGCTTTTGTACCACTAATTAATACTAAACTAACACGCAAATTATTATGCTTGGACAGAGCAAACTTACGTGTCGTGATAAGTACCATAACAGGCCACTGCCGGTTAAATAAACACCTATATCGCATGAAAATCTCCACCACTCCTCTTTGCAGAAGTTGCATGGAGGAAGATGAAACAGCTTCCCATGTCTTGTTACATTGCAAAGGCGTGGAGTCACTACGATCAAAAATCCTCGGATCTCCGGGGTCCCTCCGGGAAGTCATGAGCAACCTAGGTCGTCTACTGGCTTTCTGGCGTGAGCTTGGGTGGCTTAATAGCTAGTCACCCCATAGGTATTTCACGCATAATGGCCCACCTTGGAGGCTAAATGCGGAAAATCAGCTCGCCATGATAGATAGATAGATAGAACCCCCATTTCACGCTCAAACGCATTCTAACACCCTGTATAAAAGTTGGAAAATGGCTGTTGCATATTTTTTTAACCTTAAAGCCTTTAGCCTTAAAAAATGGTGTAAGTAACAATAGTCCTTTTTTTAAAAATATAATATTATTATCTTTAAATATATTGAAAACATATGAAAGTGACAAAATTACACTACACTTACAACCAATTTTCAAAAAATGACTGGTTGCAACTCAAATATTCAGTAACGCAGTTGTTACCATAAGGACTGTTCAACAGACGAATCAGCTAATTAGCGGAACAGCCAGTAATACGGCAGATTTTGTCTAATGTACCCGCGTGAGACGTGATGCGCTAACGAGCGCGGCGTCTCATATTTCACGAGCATCCATACATTCTGCAGTTTTTGTTCCGAGCTTCCTGCAGCAGGGTCGGTAGACTTGGTAGATAGAATTAATTGCTATCCAAGTTTTCCAGAACAGACGTAGGTCAGGTCAGGTATAATCATTCTTCAGAAACTTCAGTTAGGATTCGTTTGTAATCACTCCTTTATTTGCCTGTGCAAATACTGATCCTTTCATCCGGAGATAAATTTACCACAGAAAAACTTCTAGTGCTACACAGTAAGTGGGGCTTTGATGGAGCTTCCAGTCAAAGCGTGTACCACCAAACATCATTATCTAGTGTTAGTGAACGTAACACAGTGTTTATGACAAGCATAGTGCCCTTAAAACTGACTACTTCGTGTGGTGATACAATATGGCAGAATGAGCGGCCATGATCTACTGCATACTGTCGACCTTTGTCTTTCAAATTCATGACTGAGTCTAATGTAAAGTTTGAAATGGCTGCGTTTGAAACAGACATTGCAGAACTCACTCCAACAAGTTATGAAAATGCCACAATAAGCCACAATTTACTACTTAGGTAAAATGAAAGACGGCAAAATACATTCTATCATTTCCGAAACTTCTTCTGCCGTTTGCGAACTATGCAAATCTCGTCCACTTGAAATGAATAAATTACAACTTGTGAGAGACAAACCAGTGAATGACGATATGTTGAAGCATGGTCTGAGTTCACTGCATGCATGGATACGATCACGCATAATGTGCAGTGCACATCGCATAAAAGTACATAGTAAGTCGTGGCAAGTAAACAACGACGATATGAAGGATAAAGAATTTAAAAAAAAGTGAAGGACAAGAAGGTATCAATCCAAAATGCATTTAGACTGGAAACAGGTCTCTTATTGGACGAAGTGAAGCATGGCAGTGGCAACATAAACACAGGTAACGCTGCTAGAAGATTTTTCGCTGATCCAGAGACTACTGCACGTCTTACAGGCTTAGATGTGAACTTAATAAGAAAAATCGCTGTCATATTGCAGTGCATATCATCTGGTGAGAAAACCAACTTAGAGAAGTTCAAGTTGTATTGCGATGAAACTGCAGATTTATATGTACAGCTCTATGGTTGGTACTCCATGCCTGCAAGTCTTCACAAACTCCTTATCCATGGCCCACAAATTGTGGAGCACCTGTCGATGGTTCCTATTGGCTATCTTTCAGAAGAAGCATTATATCTACATAATCAAAAACCATCAATCAAAATCCACGAAGCAAATAAATTCGACAAGCAAAAACTCTAATTGAAAGTGTACGTGAGGACCATAAATAGTATTTTATATGTAGTTTTTTTTTATAATAGTATTATATTTATAGGTTCTCTTTAGTTTAGGTTGTTAATTAGTTTAAGAGTTTAGTATTTGAAGTGATAAAAATGTTGAAATGCGGAAGCACAAGCATGCGAATACGCATACGCTGAGGGAAGACTGCAGCCATTGCGAAAAAGTGTTTATCACCACAGAATCGTAAGATTTACATAGATTTGAGGAATGCAAAGAATACAATGAATTAAAAAATAGTTTAAATTACTCAAACAAAGAATTCATTGTTTGTGTTGAATCTTGTGCAACTGTAATAAATAGCTTGTAAAAAAAATCAGGCCACGAAGGTAATTTGAAAAAAACAATGATATATGTATTGTAAAAAGTATTGATTTAGATTTTATCAATCAATGCTCATTGCACACAGATCAAAACTTAAGTAATTTAAGTGATAGTATTTTTATAATATGTGTGAAAAAAAATAGTGTTGTCCAAAACAGCCAATATTTAGATGAAGCATCAGCATCTGCACTGAAACGAAAAATTAGGATAATTGTTTATAAGTACTAGTGTAGTATAATAACTATTAATGTAGTATAATTATAGCATTGTTTGTATAATTTAGTTAAGATTAAGTCGTGTACATTAATCTATTTTAGTAAATTTTTAATCCCCTGACAATGTTATTACCTAAATTATAATAAAAAAAAATATATATATATAACATTTATTGTTTTTTTTGCAATACCTATTTCCTCGCAATATACAGGGTGTTGCAAAGTGGGTATACTAAGCCGAAACCTACAGGTGCAGCATGGTATATCTAAGCCCGAAACTGAAATCAGAATTTGAAAATTCGCGAAAAAAAAAAAACATTTTCCATAGAAACTTTGTTGGTCAAGTGACTTTTACTATGAAAAAAGCATTTTTTTTTTCGCGAATTTCCAAATTCTGATTTCAGTTTCGGGCTTAGATATAACATGCTGCACATGTAGGATTCGGCTTAGTATACCAATTTTGCAACACCCTGTATAAAAAGTGTATTGAGTTCTTATGTACTGCACTAGTGATATCCTATCTACAGATTGATGTAGATAAGTTATCACTAGTGCAGTATATAAGTACTCAATACATTTTTTATTGGTTAAGCAGTCGAAAAAGTAGGTACGTAATTTAAATGATGATGGGCACCAATATATGGAAGCTGGGACCATCACCAATAGAAATGAGTGATACGTCGTTGAAAAGGTATTTTTATGCAGAATATGAATAACGGAATCGCTAGTCCTGATTTACTGTCCAATTAGAATAATCGTACCTTGAAAGTTTTTATATTTTATTTCTGTAATTTTAATGTTTTATTTTATTTTTTCACATTCATTTTTATTTTTTATAACAAAATGATCATCTTACATTATAATATTATATTTGTTTATTATCTCAGTAAGTAAAACCAGTTGAAAGTAATTTCTCCCATTTTAATAATACGTGTTTACGTGTATTACGCCCTAACTGTCATCAGGAGAGAGAGTGCAATTCCATAGAAAAATACTTCCTTCCGACGAATATATTTCAAAATGGACAACTTATACGGATTTGTCGTCATAATATTTTTTTGCTCACTTGAAAAGAGCTATCCAACGATATATGACTCATCTTTATTGGACATAGGTCCCAAAACGCCCATTGTCATTTGGCGCCAGAAGGCAATGCAGTGGGATAACTATAGATGGCGCTAGTCGTTGAGTCATATATTTTTTTTGTATGAATTTGTCTTTCTTCTCGCTAGAGTAAATGTGGTAAGTATATCCATATACTAAGTAGATCCAATTAGTTAATTACAGATTCAGGAGCAATAATGCACACAGAATCAGAGGTATTGCTTATTTAATTATGCACAACTAGCCAAGTTAGCCGAAATAATGAGATGAGAGAATGATAGTACACGGGACCGTTAGAGGCGAGATTGATGGAGGACACTTGGCAAGAGGTCCGAGACCTCCTAAAAGAAATTGGACCAGACAAGAGTATTGTGCAGTGGAAGCAGGTATAAGCAGCATATTAGTATTATTTTGCATGGGTGAATTGAATTGTTAGTATTGAAACCAAATACGATACTATGCGGTTACCCGCAATGCGGCTACTAGCCGTCCGGCTGACCGCAAGCACAATTTGAAAAGCTCCCTTTAAAGATGTCGCAACAAATTTCTTGATCTTGAAAAAACATCTTTTAAAACTCTCAGTGAAGTTAAAATTTCAGAGACTTTTGGCAGAGATTATTTAATGTTTGATGATGAAACTGATGAAAAAATTTTGTGTTTCGTTTCGGAAAAGAGCAAAAGTGTGTTCCAACTGAGCTATTCCAGCCTATGCAACTGAGGTGTGTGTGACGCTCGACACATGGACCGAAACCATGAATGAGAAGAGCTTTTTGGTGTAACTGTACATTTTATTGAGAAAATAGCTTTTACCAGCGCTAACATTGCCACAAGAGAACTTAAAACGAACCACACAGCGGAGTATATTTCAAATTCATTTGTAGATATTCTCAACGAATGGAATATTCCACTGCTAAAAGTAACTTGTGCTATTACAGACAATGGCGCTAATATGGTTGCCGCAATGAAAAGAGCACTTGGTGAAACCAAACATTTGCCATGTTTTGCGCACACCATAAATTTGATCGTGGATTCTTCTTAAATGATCCTTCGACACCAGTATTTGGCATTATAAAAAAAGTCCGAGAAATTGTAAAATGAGTTGAAAACAGTGTTGTTAATTCAGACAAACTTAGAAAAATGCAGACTGACAAAGGGAATCCACCGTAAAATTTATTCTGGACGTAAGGACACGGTGGAATTCGCAGTATTATATGCTGGAAAGATTTTTAGCTCTGTCAAAAATGGCTTCGCAACTGCAACTTGATGCAACGGATGGTCCATACATTTTCATCGTGAACGGTCAAGTAAAGTTCATCGAGTAATTTTGTATGAAAATATGAACAGCGCAGGAATTGTAAATTGCAGTCGAGAATATTTGAGGTTATTACTGCACAAACTTGGCTTTACATTTAAGAAATATCAGTCATAAAGAAAGTTGCTTATTGAACAACCGAATATTGTTTCTTGGCGATAGAAATATCTGAACGCGATTAAAAAACATCGAGGACACCAGAGATCCATTGTTTACCTTTATGAGACGTCAATTACTCCTTAAATGTTTCATCGTGTTGGCAATCTAAAGAAGAACGTGAAGTGCTATTACATATTGGCAAAGGGCCAAGATTAATTATATTAATTATGCAGGATGCCTGGATTTGTCAAAGTATAACAGGAGGTTATCATAGTGACATGAATTTTGAAAATTTTAATAAATAGACAACGGAAAAATTCTTGCCAAATTTACCTCCAAGATCAGTAATCGTTATGGATAACGCCGCATATCATTCTGTCCAGGAAGACAGAAAGCTAACCATGACAAACACAAAAGCTGCCATGCAGGCCTGGTTGCAAAGACA
Source organism: Plutella xylostella (assembly GCF_932276165.1). Taxonomy (NCBI): domain Eukaryota; kingdom Metazoa; phylum Arthropoda; class Insecta; order Lepidoptera; family Plutellidae; genus Plutella; species Plutella xylostella. The sequence continues at coordinate 3,717,721 of NC_064000.1, read as the reverse complement.
TAATGTGGAATTTGATGATTCCTTAAGAAAAGGTGACCTACTCACGTTGATCAATTAACATTGTTCTGAAAATATTTATAAAATTGATGAAGGGCCATTCAGTCCTACATCGAGTGGTTGTAATCTTGCTGTAGTATGCGGATGTAATGTGGGAAAAGAATTTACTCTGCCTTGTGATACACCTGAAAATCTAGATATGTTTGAAGATCCTACTCAACACAACTCAGATAGCGTGACAGAAAAAATTACATCACCAAGAGATTTTATGCCAGCATTAAAAGCAGGACCCAGGATAGGAAAACGTAAGCCAAGAAAATTGGGAAGAAGCCTCATAGCGACCGATACCCCAGTACAGGACGAGATAACAGAATGTAGAAACAAAACAAAAGAAAGGAAATCGCAAGCCAATCAAGTTAAAAGGCCGATCTTTGATAGTGAGTCTAAATCTCGAGGCACTCTTAAACCAAAAAAACAACGGAAAAGGGTAAAAATCGAATTAGAGTCTGAGAGTGACGAAGAAAATATCCCAGTGTTATCTGACAGTGATGTAAGTATGGATGGAAACAATTTATAAGCTCTACCAAGGAAACCTCAACTAAATGATTATGTTTTGGTATTATTTCGAACAAAAAAGGTAAGCGTCTTTTATGTCGCAGCTGTCACGGAAATGATCGATACTCATACTTGCGGAGTTTCGTTTATGAGGGTGAAATTAAAGCAATGTATGAAGTTCACTATGCCAATTGAACCTGATCTAGCTGGAGTAAAAATCAATGAGATTAAGATGATTTTGCCGAACCCAAAAATACTGGATCTAAAAGTAGGAACTCATTTTATATCTTTCCACTTCGCGTTTCTCCAAACCTCAATGTTCGTCAAGTTAGAAAAAGCGATATTAGTGCTGTTTTTTTATACCTAAGGAAAAATAGTTTTTTTTACTACTTAATGAAAGTCACATTATTATTTTTTTACTTTTGTTTGGGTTGTTAATGGTCATCTACCTACATTGTTATAAATATTGAATAGGTACTTGGTCCATAATTTTGTTCCTAAAAGAAAGTATTATTTCAGTTCCTAAATATTCTTTGTTGTTATATGTTAAGAAAGTGTATTATTTTCTTTATCATTGTTGTTTTAAGAAAAAAAAAGTTATAAAAGTTACTCATAGAAAGAAAATTATTGTGCTTAAGTTAGCTATACTTACCTCACTTATGTTGTTGTATTGAAATAAATCGAAAGTCTTGATTGATCATTAATTAATTTTATGGAAAAGCAATCTCGTAGATTGCTACAATAAGAATACATAAAAGAAAAAACAACTCCTTCTGGTTCAAGTGCTCGTAAAGTAGCCCGATATATGTACTTTTCAAGATAATCTTTCCTGCAGAATGTATGTATGAAGGTAAGTAATAAACACACTACAACTAATATTGAAGAACTCCCCTACACTACACTACACTAAAATACGTCCCCCTAAACGTAAGAAAATACAAGTGCCATAAGAAAAAATAGCTGTTTTAATAGCAAAAAGTATCGAGTCACGAAAACATTTTCAAAATAAACTTCAAGAAAATAGTATTACCAAGCAAGATGACGACAAACTATTTTGTTTGTCGTAATATAAAACTATAAAAGAACTACCGTATAGAAAAAAGAAGTACCAGAAAATAGGCGTTTAGCAACCAAAATTGAATTGCTTCAAGTGATACAAAAAGGACAAAGCTTACCACCTCCTGTTCGCTACAATACTCAGCAGATCACACCTACGTATTGGGAAGGACAACAGTATACAAGCCCGCAAGGATATTTTACTTCTGGATCATCTCCTCCTGTTCCGGCACCGTCACCGTCATCATCGCAATTTAGTTGAGGCTCCCAGTCCTCTACAGATATAGAAAATATTTATGCTGATTTTGAAGAACAATAAATATATCTTACCTTAACGTTGTTATTACGAGTTTCTCTTCCGGTGACACGCTTGGCCTCAAATGCGTTTCAGAGCATGAAACATCTTGCCTGATCAGTTCAATTAGTTCATCAAAAGATTTTATTGACATTCTCAAATAGTCAAAAAATGAGTTATCTTAATTAGGGATATAACGTTACGAACTGACCATGTACTAGTCGGTCACGTAATATTGGATGCACCCAATACCGCCTTTTTCTTTTCTTTTTTTAAGGAGCAACCACAGTAAAACACACTTCTTCGTCGACCTCCATTTTGAAACTGACGCTAACACGCACGATACCGCATACTAACCGGGCGTGTCTGAATAGCATCACAATTTTGCGGTTTCAAACCGCGCGATTCGTAAACGCACGATTCCCGCATATCTGAACGCAGCCTTAAACTAAAGCACATTTCACCACGCGTTTTACGCCCGCGGCGTGTGCGATTGTTTGCAGGCCCCGCTGCACCGGCGGTTCATCTTCTACCGGCGGGCGCTGGTTGCGGTCCCGCAGCCGCGGCCTTTTCCACCCGCGCGTTCTACGATCGGTTGGCGGGCGACCGCGTTGGCAGCGGGGTGGCGGGACTGGCGGGGAAGGAGGTTAGAAATCCAACGCCATTTTGCTTGCAAACAGTGATAACTCGATGTTCGTTACGTAGTGACGCGTTCAAACACGCACGCGCACGTTTGTCCACAAAATGGATACTGATATTGAAGTCGATCTACTAATTACTTTTGTTCAAGATAGGCCAGTTATATGGGATAAATAAGAGCTTAGAAGAGTATAAGTACAAGAACTTGACACTCAAAGCATGGGAAGAAATCTGCGGTATTTTAAATAACGATTTTGAAAATTTGGATGAGACAAATAAAAATATACATATATGATATTTTAGTACCTACTATAAACCACGACAGAAGGTGTTACTGAGACTTTCTCTACGGTATACCCGGTCACTACAGAAAAACTATAGTATTGTCAAAATAATTAAGATCGAGATCAAGGCGGAATAAATTAAATGGAATAAATTTAATTTTTGCTACACTAACTGAATTTTTGCTAAGAAGTGAACAATATTATTTTTACTATACCTATATAAATTTGAATTACAACTATTTTGATTTTATTAGGGTTTTAATCTATTAAAAGTGGTGTTCCCAATCTGAAAAAACAAAATATTTCAATTAAAACTTTATCGCGCGATCCTGGCTATGAATTTAAGTAGTGTATTTATGTTTCACCCACAGACCTGTATTTGAATAGACAACGCTTAGAAACCAAGCGTGCCATTATTTTTATACCTACTGTCACGTCAGTCACTTCACTTGAACGATTTAGTTTAGGAACGTCCCTAATGACACTGCGCTAAAGGAAGATAATTTCACTCCCTTTTTACACGCGAAGTACATGCACTTGCGTTGTCTACTCAAATACAGGTCTGTGGTTTCACCTCTTGTTCAGAATCCCCAAACTGCAAGGTAGAAGCAGGAGCGGTTGCTGCTCGCCCGCCTTGTCCTGCAATTCCTGTAATCAATGTGTCAAGCCATTTAAATATACGAAAACTAATCATATCATCGTACCAGCCGTTAGCTATTGTGATAATGTACAAAAATTAAAAAAATTACTTCGCCTTTCCAGTTCTACGTTGCATTGCAATATTTTGTACAAAAAGGTTACTATTGTTGGTTTAATTGCAATATAATGAGGCATTTACCACTTTACATATGAATGATCCATTGGCTCAGCCCTATATACTTTCGGTCTTATTCATAAAAAATCCTTAAAGTAGGTTTACTGAGCTCAATAGCTACGGAACACTTTAAGCCTATTTGAGGTTTCTTAAAAATGTCTATTCATAATCGTTCCGTAAACCTTCAATAACTATAGTGATGCTAATAGATTTCACAGACCAAACATTTTGACATTTACCCTATTAAGTTGCCGGTCTGACGAAACCATAAACAAAAATAGCGAAAACTTTCATTCATTTATCAATTTCTATTATCTATGTTAGCCACGGCGCGGCACTTAAAAAAGTTTACGTTGGCTTAAAGGCGCAGTGGCCAAGCCAAAACCCACATAAAAAATAATTAAATTTTTAGGTTACCATGGCAACTTATTTTCAGCAAATATTAACTCCCAACAAATGTCAAATCGTCAATAAAGCAGAACAGCTGTTGACCGGCCGCCATGTTTTTGTACAATAGGAGGTTTACGGAAGGTGTATAGTAGGGTCCAGCCAACTTTAGCATATCAAGGTTTTACGAATCAGTTGGAGAGTTCTTTAGCGCTATTGATCGTTTATGAATAAAGTTTTTTTGACATTTGCTTATAGCAGGCCTATAGGTCTCCCGTAACTTTTTATGAATAAGACCGTTAGAATAAACAAGCGAAAAACTAATACCTATAAATATATTATAACATACTGTGAACACTCGATTCCAGTTTTTCAGGCTGAAACAAAACATTGAGTAAGCATGAGCTTCAGCATCTCACTACCGTGAGAGGAATAGCTTCTAAAATAGGTCTTATTTTAGTAATAAAACAGCTAGGTCTGGACTAGGGTTGCCACCCGTACTTTAAAATTGAGTATAAATATTATTTCTGGGTAATTGTACTCTATACTTTATGGAATATGGAAAATAAAGTAGGTACGCGAAAATACTTAATTCCACATAGTTTATTATATTTAAAAACCAATATAGAATTTAACCATTTTGTGCATATAATTGTAAACATAAAACTGCAGACACATAATATAAATATGGATGGCATTTAAGGTGAAAATTCATTATTAAACAGCTTATTAAATAAGTTAATAAATAGTGATGAAGGCTTTTAGATCTACTGCAAAAAATGGCAGCAGATATTTAGTAAGGGAAATTAAGGTTTTTAAAATTTGTGAAAATAGTGTCATTTCTGTTATCCATTCCTGCCACTTCAGCTCTCAAGGAGGGTTTTTTCTTAAAATCTGAATCTTAATGTCAATTACCATATCAATTTGACTTGGTTTGTAGAAACTCGAATTCATTTCCTTTTCACTCATTGCTTGTCCTAGTGTTGCTGAGAACAAAGGGTACAAGAAAATTATCATAATGGATGAATAAAAAAATGCAACTCTTGTCACGTGCTCTATTAATTTTTAGGTTTAAATCTCACACTTGACCTATGGTTATGTCATAAGCTTACATTTGAGAAGTGACTCTCTGTAATTAACTCTCCTCGGGCCTGCTCGACGCCTCTTCTGTCTATTGCGTCTGTTGTTTGTCGCCCTGGATTCAGTAGACATCTGACGGAGCACCTTATGGTAAAGACAGCGGGAAGATGCATTCGACACCTGACAACAACAGTTTCAAAAATAACGATATACTAAAGTAGATTATTTTTAAATATTGCGAAAAATTATTCTACTGAAATAGTAACAGCAAATAAAACGTTATCTCGTGCAGTTTCCAATGAATTAGCTCCACAACTGTTAGCAAGTTGCTATACTTCCTATCTTGTACTGCAGACCATGAAAGCAAGTCCCGGAAGTGTTGGATATGTCGCAGGCATCTTCTGGTTGAATCTTATTTTTTATTGAATCACTAGCTTATTCATTGTATGACGCTATTCAATTGAATGACTAGGCCGAACGATGATTGAACAAGCGTCACTAAACGACCAACTAGTTAGCGGATTGTAACATAGCCGTTTGAACAGCGTGGACTTGAAATCAGTCAGGTGATTCAAATGTAGTTCAATGTTTTCCCACTGCGGCGAAAGTAGTCACCAAAACAAACATTGCGTCAAAAAGCTGGCACTAAAAACAACTATATTGATAGTTTTTACAAATAAATTAGCTTTAAAGTGCGTTATTTGTGGTAAAATAGTGTGACAGCATGGTAAATCCATGATCCAAATCCACTATTATTACGCCGCCGCGAAATACTTTTAAAGAAAAAATTGAGGCGAAACAATACATTCATAGGAGTCAATTGTTTTATACTTTGTCATCAATTAGTAAAAACTTGTTTTTAATTGGCTTTCAACTGTAAAACTTTTAGCTGTAAGTTTTAGGTACATAAAATAAAATAAAATGAAACTGGCTAATTATGAACAACAAATCAAGACGTTGATTACGAGGGCTACACCGAAAAGATCGGGAATAGAATACTTAGGAATAAATTAGAGTGAAACCTTTTTGGTGTATCAAATGTAGTGTTTTTTCAAACATAATTCCATTTTCGAATTTTAAAAAAAGTAAAAAATAAAAGTGAGTATTGACCATTTGAATTTGACAAGTCGGTGTAAAAAATGGAGCTTACGCGGGAACATTTCCGTGCAATAATTTTTCACAACTTTCGTCGAGGTTTATCTCAAGAAGAATGTCTCGCCGAGCTTGTTTCTATTTATAAACTTGAAGCACCAAGTAAAACGACTATACAGGGTGGCCCAAAGAGTGACGTCCAAAGGAAAATTCTTGATTCCTTAGGTCAAGGGGTAGCCAAATCACCCCCATGTATGTTCAGCAATTTTTAGTAGTTTAGGAGTTATGATTTTTTTAACTAATTTTCTACGAAAATCGACCTCAGTGGATCAATTATGTTTTATTATTTTTTTGGATAACTTTTTTAAATTATTTTTTTATTTTTGTGTCATCCTCTTAAGTTGTTCTTTTAACCATAAAAGTTTCAGCTTCCTAGCTGTAATGTAAGTTAGTTATTTTTATGTCGAAAGTTCAAATTATATCATCGAGCTAGACTGCTCTGAATTTTCTACTTGAAATTAAAAATTGAAATAGATATTCTCATGGTCCCTTATTAATTTTAAAAAATCCGCAAGGTTCCAATATAAAATAAAAATAAAAATAAACTATTGCTTAATGGGGTATTATTTGCAGAAAACAGCCTTCAAAGGTACTTGGGTGGAAATTACCTCATTAGTAAATTGTTTCAGAAAGTTGAAAGATTCCTGTTATGTCATTACTAAGGACTAATTCAGTTAGAAAAAGTATCAATTTAAAGGGAAAATAAAATTATTTACTATTTTTTTTATTTAAGTTACATTTTTGAATGTAAATTCTTAGTAAAATGTTTAAGTCTGAGTTGTAAGATTTATGAGATAATTGTATTATTAATACTAAGTAAATAAACTCAAATAATTATTTTACACATATACTCACAATAAATTTTTAAAATGGCGACCTCCCACAGCAATACACAACCTACATCTACGCAAGAAATTTTCTTTAAGTCGCCTATACGCTTCTCTGTTTCATTCAGATGTCACTTTTTGACAGATATCACATTTTTGAGAAAAGTTACTTTTTTGACATGTTTAACTTTTTGACAGATGTCATATTTTTTTACATTTGTCACTTTTTTGACTTAAAGAAAGTTTCTTGCGTTGGTGTAGGTAGTGTATTGCTGTGGGAGGTCGCCATTTTGAAAATTTATTGTGAGTAAATTTGTAAAAGAATTATTTGAGTTTATTTATTTATTATTACATTGGGACTAACATAACACTCTGGCGAAAAGTGGGTGCAGCAATGTACCTCTGCCTACCCCGCAAGGGAGTACATTAGTACAAGGCGTGAGTGCGTGTTTTTTTTTTTTGTTTTTCTTTATTTATTATTAATAATACAATTATCTCATAAATCTTACAACTCAGACATAAACATTTTACTAAGAATTTAAATTCAAAAATGTAACTTAAATAAAAAATAATAGTAAATAATTTTATTTTCCCTTTAATTTGATACATTTTCTAACTGAATTAGTCCTTAGTAATGACATAACAGGAATCTTTCAACTTTCTGAAACAATTGACTAATGAGGTAATTTCCACCCAAGTACCTTTGAAGGCTGTTTTCTGCAAATAATACCCCATTAAGCAATAGTTTATTTTTATTTTTATGTTATTATAGAACCTTGCGGAGTTTTTAAAATTAATAAGGGACCATGAGAATATCTAGTTCAATTTTTAATTTCAAGTTGAAAATTCAGAGCAGTCTAGCTCGATGATATAATTTGAACTTTCGATATAAAAATAACTAACTTACATTACAGCTAGGAAGCTGAGACTTTTATGGTTAAAAGAACAACTTAAGAGGATGACACAAAAATAAAAAATAATTTAAAAAAGTTATCCAAAAAAATAATAAAACATAATTAATGCACTGAGGTCGATTTTCGTAGAAAATTAGGAAAAAAAATCATAACTCCTAAACTACTAAAAATTGCTGAACATACATGGGGGTGATTTGGCTACCCCTTGACCTAAGGAATCAAACATTTTCCTTTGGACGTCACTCTTTGGGCCACCCTGTATATCGTTGGTATTCTGAGTTTCGCCGTGGACGTTCCTCTCTTACCACAGTCCCTTCTACTGGTCGGCCAAAAACAGCGGTAACACAAGATAACATCGATGCTGTACGCCAGTTAATAAAAGAAGATAGACATGTGACATACGAGCAGATTCGGGCTTCTCTCAGCATTGGTATGACAGCCATTCAAACCATTTTACATGAAGAACTGGGTGTCAAGAAGTTAGTTTCGCGCTGGGTGCCCCACCGTTTGACCGAGGAACAAAAGTCGGCTCGTGTTAATTGGTGTCGATCTGCTCTGCAACGGTTCAATGGAGGCAGTTCAAATGCTGTCTACAATATCGTCTCTGGTGATGAATCGTGGATTTATTCATATGAGCCCGAAAGAAAACATCAATCGGCAGTTTGGGTCTTCGAAGGTGAGGTCAAGCCAACAAAAGTTATTCGCTCACGCAGCGTGTCGAAAAAAATGGTCGCTTTGTATCGAAAACTGGCCATGTGGCTACGATTCCATTACAAGAACAAAGGACGGTTACTGCTGATTGGTACACAACAGTTTGTTTGCCGGAAGTCGTAAGAGAACTTCGTAAAACTAACCCGAATCGTCGTATAATCCTTCACCACGATAATGCAAGCTCTCATACCGCTCGCAAAACAAGAACGTTTTTAAATATGGAAAACGTGGAGTTGATGGACCATCCTCCGTATAGCCCTGATCTGAGCCCCAATGATTATTTTACATTCCCAAGAATTAAAGATATGCTACGTGGTCAACGGTTTAGCGGCCCAGAAGAGGCGGTCGAAGCTTACAAATCAGCTGTTTTGACAGTATCCACTTCAGACTGGAATTACTGTTTCAATGATTGGTTTAATCGAATGAAAAAGTGCATTGAATGTCACGGAGACTACTTTGAAAAACAATAAAAGTAAATAATATTATGATATCTTTGTACTTTTTTCTATTCCCGATCATTTCGGTATCGCCCTCGTATTGTTCAGTTGAGATAAGAGCTTTGTAACATAGTGTTTTTGTTGACTCTTTTCTGGTCATGTTCACCCTAACCAAATATTACAAAGTCGGCTATATCCCATTCAACCATTTTGAATTCCATTCTGAATGACGTTTAGTCAAGACGTCGAACGTTACATTCAACGACATGACCAGTTTTCCTTTAGTCATTCAATTCAATAGTGTCATTCAATGAACTAGCTAGTAATTCAATCTGCTACAACTGCGAAAACTTGAATATGTAATCAAGGATGGCTAGGTGAGATGAGAGGAAAAAGCTTGTTCAAAGCCATGTTAACATTAACAATGTTGTTACGTCCCAGCTACACCTATCCCTCACGGGCCTCCAGTTAACCACATTACATTGAGATATGTAGCAAGCATATGTATTTATTTAATAACTTAAAACCTATCAAGTGAAAAGTTTGAACAACTCTGAACTAGAGTTGAATTAAATAACGAGAATCCAAAAAACTAAAAGTACCACTATTAATAAAACAGGTTCAAATGTGTTATGTGTGTGTAAGCTGATTGTTATCTTGTATTAGGGTATGAGGGGACTGACGTGTTTTCTATAGAAAACAAAGTCCCTAAATAAAAATAGATTTAAAAAAATAATTAAAAAAAATATGTGTCATTAATTAATGCTAAATTATTGAAGATACAAGAGAAAGAAGATAAGTGTTACACACACAGCAAACTTAATTCCGAGGCCCACATACCATAAGGGCCCGTTCACACCAGATCGGTCGACGATTCGTCCAAAAACAAAAATCTTCCAGGTGTGAACTATGTCATCACTGTCGAGTCATACTATGTCATATTTTATATAGACTATGAATACTATGATGGAGGCCACAGCTCATAAGTATACTAAATAGTAAATAGAGCATAGTATTGGACACTGGCCGCCAAAGTCTATGGTTTGTCACTATCATATTACAATATGGATTATTTATACCAATTCACACTGGGCGTCGTCGACTTCGTCCTCCATGATGTCTAGTTCATCGCTGCCCTTGGCTGGTACGATTAGTAGCTTAGTTTCCGGGCACGCGTTCGAAACCGACAATTTAGATGATTTTGGAAACGCCAGTCGATGTACTGTCCTGAATTGAGTAGAAACATTTTATTAAAAGCTTTTGTGTTGTGGTAAACGTATTGGATACATTCTATCGTCCTGTGGGAGTCTTATAAGCACTAAATCCATACGGTAACTTGACATTGATTGTAACTAAACTTACTTCGTTTCTGTATTATGTATAGTATAGGATATTATTATAATAGTGGATATGATAGGATATAACAACCTTCCTGATGAATCAAACTCTGAAATCTTTCAGTTCAGCAATGAAATTTGTTCAGCAAGAGCACTAATAAAATAATAAAATAATGAAAATGAGTTTATAAATCATACTCTTACATGTAGATTGTAATGTCATCTCAGCGACTTCAATAACGCACAAAATAAATTAAACAAGTGGATTTAAAACCTTGGTATATAACACGGCGCTTGAAAGATTTCCCTCGAAGCCATATCCTGACAGATTCCATCAATCAGGACAATATCTTCCATTAATTCATTTACAACGAAAACCTAGAAATTGTCATGAAATTAAATTTGGATTAACTGATATCATTACATCAACATAAATTTGTTTATGGCATTGTCGGGTATATACTATTGCAATTGTTAAGTACTCTGATAAGTCACTATCCGTCACTATTGAGGCCGGTCGGAGAGCAATTCGGAAAATCCAGTCCATCTTTCTGCACCCCTTATCTCATAAACCTACTGAAATGCACTCTATTTGGCACTTCCAGGCGATCGTGGACTATTACAGGGCTGATAATGAAATAGCTGCTGCTCTCACTGTGGTGGATCTTAATGATCTGACAAACCCTAACTCTTCATGGCTCATTGTCTTGAAGAAAGCTCTGGAGTACCAGGGCTTCGATCCTATAGTGATCATCAAGGCCATGTTAGCAGCCAAGAAGTCGTATGATGACTCAAGGAGAGAGTTAGTGCAATGGGACCTGTCCAACATGAATGGCGGCCTAGCAGCATCGGCCGGGACTACAGCTGGCAACAAGTACTCCAACCAAGAGTGCTTCGTTAAAGATGTGCAGTTCTTGGTGACGGTCTACCTGACTAGGAACAACCATTTTTCTAAAATCAACAAGAAGTCACGTGCTGGCATATCAGACATACTTGCCACGCTGCAGACCAAGTATGGCATCGATGATGAAGTGCATGAGTCTGGGACGCCACTAAGCTCTATAGCCATCACCCTACCCAGGATTACTGGTTGTTTCCCCACTGTCGCCTGCCCAATGTTCCATGAGGGGATCGATAAGCTGGCATTCGGATCTCTGCCCCACACCTCTGGATCCAGGGAACTCTCTCGCGCTGTGGTGTGTTCCTTATTGCCTTCTTGCACTCCGAAAGAACTAGTGAAGAAGGTAGGGGGTAATATCCACCCATTGATGGTGTATGTCGCAGTAAACAATGATTGCTCTGTATGAAGTCGAGTCAAACTTTAGAATATTTTTATTATACTATTCGTCGACGCGGACTTTTAGATCCCTACATTGTATAAATAAATTCTGACAGCGCTGATCACCATCCCCAGGCCCGGAAACCATTTTCAAAAGGACATGGCTGTCGGTAGTGATCATCAGCTCGGGGCGGTCTATTTAATTGCTTTTTCCAATTTCCATTTCTTAGTTACCATTTTTGAAATTGTCTGACTAAATTGTGTGATAACCGATGCAATTAATAAAATAGTTTTTTTTTGTCCAAACCAAACTAAGAGATCCCGTATAATGCGGAAGCACTGAATCAAGCCTTATTTTGTTATAAAATTTTGTTTAAATACCTTGAACGCTTTAAGGCACGGAACGCAAGCATGCTCCATTCTGAGACTCAACCGTTCTCTGGACCATCCGTGATACGCGGGCACAGTGGGTAACACTAACATTCCAAATTTGATCCCTATTTCTCTCCACATAGAGGATTCTAATCTGCAAGTTTATTAATAGATCAGTTATACAATTATAATATATCAACTAAAGTAAAGTACGCAGGAGAAGAGAAACACCTTTTGAAAGGGTGTGCATGGAATTCGCTAACATAGAACGAAGTCGTCTGCAGATGGAGCAAAAAAGGGAGAAAATGCACCACGAGAGGGAAATGCAGCGACTGCATTTGGAGTCTGAAAGGATTAAAGTGCAAGAAAAAAACAAGGTACTTCTTATTATTTTGCTGCAGGTTAATATAAATATTTTAGATGTTGTAGCAGTGTAATTTTTCTGGTTTTTATTATACAGGGTGTTCCAAAAAGGGTATAATAACCCGAAACGTGCATGTGCAGCATGTTATATCTAAACCCGAAAATTAAATCAGAATTTAAAATTAAAATTCGCGAAAAAAATATCTAATTACCTACCTATATAAAAATCAAACTGTGATAATGTTTAACAAACTACAATATATTAACTAAACTGACTTACAGCACTAACTTAAGCACTTTGACACTTATCATCAACCCTTTCTACAAGGTCGTACGCTCGGTTATCGTTCAAATTCTATCGCCACACAGCGATGTCGAATGTCAAAGTTGGAAGTTGGCTACTCTTTCTATTGCATGACGTTGTAGAAAGTTTGACGTTTCGTTTAACGCTTTTGCCTATGATTATTTTTTCGTTTTCGCTAGTTTCGTAAACAAATATGTCAAATACATTTTTTTTGCTATAGCCGTCTCGTATTGCTCTATTGGCGTGACGATCGACTGTTGAACCGTCCAGAATTTGTCAATTTAGTATCTAATATAAATATTTCTAAACCTACCCCAAAATAGGATGTGGCGCCAGGTTGAATGCCTCTTTAATAATAGCCATGGTTATGTAATAAGCTTGACTAGCTGCCTCGCATCGCACGGTGTAGTTATAAGGGCGGTTGGTTAAAGCCTGTAACGATTTTAAGGACAAAGTAGACAGTTTTTAGTTTGACCTAATAGGGAATATGCATATATTTTTTTTATATTCTTATTCAATTTACATCACTTTAATATAGCAAAAAAAATTCAAACCCAAAATAAGTTCTTTAAGGTATTTTAAATAAAGTTAAAAATTAGCAACCAATACGACCACTGTAAACACCCGTCATGATGGCGTGCTAAGTGTGACGTCACACTCTTGTTTCACGGCTTAGAATAATGACTCTCGCTAGTCGCGCCTACGCTCAGTTCTATGGGCATAGATTATGTTGAGATTGACATATACTAGCGTTTTACGTCACTTCCGCCCTAAGAAAATTCGTGACGTTTCTAAAGTTTGAACTTACCGCAGTTTTTTTCTACTTTTCAACAATTAATTACTTGCTGAAAAATAAATTATAATCAAAAATATTGATGGAAGCATAATTTTGAAATAACAAAGTTTATTAAAAAAATATTTGACCTTTATTTCAATCAAATGCACATTCCCTATTGTAGATGGGCATCCAGTGTGGGAAATCCTTTAATGTTGAAACATACATAGTGTTGCAGAATGGGTATGTATACTAAAAGGGAGTTGCTGTATAGGGGGTCATCCTAACCAAATTTAATTCTAGGACTTGGAAATTCGCGAAAAATACATTTCTTAGCAAAAATTATATTGCGTTTTGTTTGTTGTTTACGATGACCTTACGAGTCACCCCCTTTCGGCTTAGTATACCACTTCTGCAATAACTGTATAATTATTCGTAGAGCGCTAGACTAGACCCACTATCTACAGTGTGTGGTTTTTCGGACCCGACAAACTTTAAGGGTGGATTCTACAAGTAATTTCATCGTGAAAACATCCCCATATGTGAGGTCAAATCTCAATATTCTAGAAATAACCTCCATTTTAAAGTTTTAGATACGTAGTTATTTCTTCTTCATAAAAAATCATGTCTCGAGATTTACGGACATTACTTAAATAAAATGATTTTATCCGCAAATAGTCATTTCTATAAAATAAAAATATCCACAACTGCTAAAAAGGTATATAAAATAGGTTAAAAGCACCTAATCTAATTTTTTGACGCACAGAAACATCAAAAATCTACTTTTACTTGAATTACTTTGAAAATAGCTCCCCTTTGATGATAATATATGTTTATGTATTTTTTTGAAGTATTTGAAATAAGCTAAACAATGATACCAAACCGTATCTCTACGTCGAGGCAGTCAAGAATGATTGAAATTTCAAAACACACCTGAGATATAGTGAGCATCATCAGACACATACACTGTCTAAAGTGTTTTGAAACAAAGACGGCGCAATCTAATATAGAAGAAACAATTAACACATCCAAGCTCTGCTCATTTGCACTTTATACAACCTCATCCTTTTCATTGACTCAGCTCAGTGAGAACCTGATAATTCAAGATGAGTGACGATCCTGGAGTCTTTAGGACAACATTCACCAGCAGTAGCACCGGCTCCCATTACGAATCAGAGGCCTTGACACAGTCTCTCCAAACCATAATCAATTCTTTTAAAGAGCACACAACTGAGCTGCTAGGCCTGGTCGCTTATTCAGGGTTTGATGTGTTAAAGTTCCGCGCTACACTCGTCAATGAAAAGCATGTCACCAACGAAGAGTTGGTGTTTTGTGTAATGATCTTCATGGTCAGAGGAAACAACGTTGTCCGCATCCTTGAGTCGACAAAAGATGAAGAAGTCAAGAACCTACTGACTAGCTTACGTAGGAAACTGGACATAAAGAACTCGGCAGCAGGAAAGACAACTCACGTCACTCTTTCCAGGATTGCGATTGCTTTCCCAGAGATAACTGCCTTACTGCTGGATGCCGCGCCGGAAATGCCCGGTGCCATACCCCTGGAGTACATCAGGAAGCTAACAGGCTATCCTGAGTACCCAGCAGTGGCACGCCAATCTTCCCTAGCATGCTTCTTGCCACAGAGGATGCCTGATTCTGAAGCTATGCTGGCCGTGTTTTTCTTGCCAAATCTGATGTTGTCGGAGACGATTAATAGGGGCAAGAAGGATTGGAAGGCCCTGAATGAGAATGAGAAGGCAGAGACAACTCATGTATATCAGTTGAATGCTTGGAACTCTACCCTCTTCTCAGAGGAAGAGAGGATCACCTGGAGCATCAAGCTAGGGATTCTGGTGTCATCTTCGAGGAGCCATCCCGAGTTCACCAGTGTCTGGAAGGAGGCCAGGAAGGTGTCCGAGAGAATTCTGCTCGACAAACATTCCTTCTCGTTTACTAGAGTCTAAGAAATGATCAAAATTACAGCTAGATTCTAAACCTAAGATCACACTGTGCCTTACTATGCTATTGATAAGTTCCTACTATATATAGTCAATTTGACCATTACTGTGTATTCATAATCAATTAACAAATTATTAATATTCTCATACAAATATACAAATGTATTCTATAAGTAGTGTTGTCTTGATGTAGCTTAAGAATCTACTCATTAATGTTAGTGTTTAAGAATATATCTGTTTTAAACTAGAGTATAAGAATTTGTGATAACATAACTTGAGTACAACTAGTGAACCTAGTCTGGATCAAGTCTGTTTGGTGCTAATTGTATTCGGATATTGTCCTGTTCCTATAGATTATTATTCACATGTACTCAACTTTATTGATACTTTAGATTAGTGGTTTCTTTAGATACGACCTTTATTAGGATAAGTTTAGCTGTAAGTCACTCATTTAATCTTAATCAATTAGGATCTGATAGTTAAGAAATATGGAGCCTGTAAGAATCTAGCTCCAACTAATAAACGCATTTATCCATAGTTTGTAAGGTATCACTCTTCATAACGATTCCATCTCATCTTCATCCTTTCCATCATCTTCACTCTCATCTTCATCTTCATCCTCATCAAAAAAGACTGACTCAGGTACAAACCCCAATAACACCAACGGCATTGCCAGAAACAATATATTCTTGGCTAGGCTCGCTGTATTTCAAATCGGTGAAGAATTCATAGTTGGGTATCACTCCGTCCATACTATCTTCAGGAGGCAGGTATGTAGCTTCTAGAAGACCCGAGACCAGAACGAAGAGACCTTTCGGTTCATCACCTGCAGAAATTTAGGTTCAAACTTTATTCCAGCAAAAAAATATATAGAAGATTGTTACAAAAAGTAAAGTAGTAAAGTAAGATATAATTTATGTGTAATCAAGAAAATGGCAGTCTCAGCTTAATTTATAATATTAAATTTACCAACATATTAAAATAGGAATTTACTTATAATAAGTTATAATTAAAAGATAAATAATTCAGCAAACATGCTTCGTCCGTTTAAAAAGTTAAAATAGCCCGCCCCAGGACGCACCCGACCCAAAGGTTCCCATGACGCTGGCAGCATTGCCACGCTGCACTGCGAGGGAGATCCTCTGCATCAAGTACGCCCCAGAGCGATTGTCATGGCCTCGATCCCTAAGACGACGCCCTAACTCTTTTATGAAATATGATTCCTGGAAAGAAATATTTATTCATTTCCAGCCCACATTTGAAGATTTAAGTGGTGATGAGAAAAACAAGTTTGCTAAGTTACAGATATTTAATTATTAACTTTTTACTTATGCATAGTTGTTTTGATAGGAGAGGCGACCTTCGTTAGATACAAAATATTGTGCAAATCTGTTGCGAACTTCATTAGCCGCCAAACTTCCGCGAACTGCATTCGTGATAGGTAACTGGATTAGTTCCGATTCTGAATCAAGGGTGGACTCATTTTCACTCGCATTGTGAAACTGAAAGTTTTCCTGCTTATGTATAAAATTTTGCAAAACACAACATGTTTTCACAATATCAACTGCCAAATCGATGGACACATTCATTGGCCGGTGAAAAATTCGCCATTTATTGGATAAAATGCCAAACGCACATTCAACAAATCTTCGCGCTCTTGTGAGTCTGTAGTTAAATGTACGTTTTAATTGATCAAACTGATGACCACCAAATGGACGAAGAAAGTGATAATGCAAAGCAAAGGCTTCGTCCGCAACGAACACATATGGCAAATCGTAGTCAATTCCAGGCAAACGTGTTGCATCGGGTAGATTTAATCCGTTGTTTGTTAATTTTTTCCAAAATGGGGTCTCTTTAAACACACTGGAATCACACTCCTTTCCGTAGGCGCCAACGTCAACAAATATAAAGTTGTAATCGCTATCTACTACTGCCATCAAAACTATAGAAAAAAAATGTTTATAATTTAAAAACATCGAGCCACTATTAATTGGCTTAATAAGTCTGATGTGTTTTCCATCGATCGCTCCTAAGCACAGCGGGGAGTTGGAAGATTCTTGAAATTAGCTTGTAATGTGTAGCCAGTCTTCTTTAGATGGCATTTTCATATATTCTTTATACAGTTCTAACCAAATGTAGTGGCATACTTCACGTACGATGCAACTTATATAAACGTACCTGAAATATAAAACAAAACGGTTCAGGTTCAAATACTAAAACCCCATTTTAGGTCGGGGTCGATTCAGTTTAGGTCGGGGGTTTTTATAAATTTTGAATTTAATAATTATTATTTATTTATTTTCAGGGCAAATGGTGATGAAGAAGTGGACCAATATGAAAGATAGCTGGATAAAATATGACAAAAAAATTAATGAATGTAAGTCTGGTTCTTCAGCAAAAAAAATAAGAAAATATATGTTCTATGAAGAAATGATGTTCCTAAAAAAAAATGTTGAGCATCGCAAGACCGATTCTAACATGACTGAACATGTTCATGATTCTAGCCTTAGTAATGAAAATTTTGATAGTGCAGTCCCGAATCAATCAAGCTCGGGATACACTGAACGGAGTGAGACGCAAAGGGCAAAAAAAAAAGAAAAAATGAACTAAGTGAAGTTGACATTAGGTTTATGAAGTTTATGGATTCAGCAGAACGAGATGAGAAAAAGAAAAGCCGTAGTATGAACTTTTTTATGGGAATCGCTGATACAGTTGACAAGTTCAGTGATGAAAATATGATAGACTTTCAGTTTCAAGTAATTTCAATAATTAAAAATATTCAACAAAGACAGTGTACTCAGTATATACCTACATCAAGAAACCAATGGGATCAAGGCCATCAAGGATATTTAAGTGGTACAGCATCCTCAAATGCGCAATCGTCAACATATGGATATTCTACAGCTGCTAGATCGGGCTATGGAATAAGTCGTCCACAGACGTCTTCTCATGATTTTGGACACGGTTCTGGTTTAGAGCCAATCCACTACCGACCCGAATCACAATTATCTGTACAGTGTAAATGCGGAAAGTATCTCGGCAGATTCTCAAGTTTCTATTGAAGACGAATTTGATTTTAGTACCGCAATTGAGTAGCATTTTCGGCGTAGTGTATTTTTTGATTTACTTGTTCTTAAATTAATTTAATTAATAATTATTAAAATTCAATTACATGTAATAATTTTGTTTGTGTGCAATAAACAATTTTAAACTAAAATATGTCATTTAATTTTGTACCTACTTACCTCAGAGTTACAGCCAATCTTTCTGCGGGCGATATACTCTCTCGCATAAAAGTATCTTGATGTTTTAGTTCCTGGGATAATTTTTGGAGCAAGTTGTCGAATGTAGTTTTCTGCATTCTAAAATAATTGTAAAACTTGTCTTCATCTTCTCTCAATTGATTCTTGACAAGTGTATGAAACGCGCCATATTCCTCCCTTTTTTCTAAAATCGGATGTATCCAAAACCTTACTTCCCTTTTTTTTCTATTTTCTTTTTCCTATATATGTAATAAGCAACTATAATCTTTTTTTTCGTAAGAAAATTCATGACGCAGCACGTCCTACACAGCCCGAGTAAAAAGCGCTACTAGCCAGTACTTACCAATGTCTCGCGCGGTGATTTTGCCGTATCATGTACAAGCTAACACGTTTTTTTAACCGTACGGCTTACACACCGTACGTTTGAACAACCGTGTAATGGAAAAGAGGCCTGAGGCCTTAGGTCAATCCCTTTGAAAAATATGACGACAATAACTTCAAGAAAAAGTATAGATTTAGCAAAGCTTTCGCTACAAAAATACTGGACTTAATCAAAGAAGATCTGCAAAGTGATACCCGCACCGCGGTAGTACAATAGAACCAGCTATTCAGCTTGGCTGTGCTTTGCGTTATTGGGCTCGTCATCAGGTAAGTTTGTTTATCGTTTATCCAAATGCCATAGGTACCTTTTACTTGACACTAGATAGCTATAGCCATTATCCAAGCTGAGAATTATGCTCTAGACATAGTCTGATGGACCACATATCAGCTTCAAATTGCAGTTCTGATGCAGTTGACAACTGCAATATAGATACCTAACTGCAAACAACTGCACACCGACTGCATCTTACTACCTATGCATTTGGTTTGTAGTTTCAGACCTCATTATAGCTGCACCTGAACTGAAATTTGCAGTAGAAAGATGGACAGCATTTCAACTACAATGCCTCAGATTAGCATAGGGTACCTATCTAATTATCTACAACCTGATTAGAATAACATGCACACATATTGATATACAATTTAATTCTTCTTGCAGATTCAAGATGACAGTGGGGATATGCATGGAATTTCCCAGCTAAGTGTGAGCAAAATTGCCAAAAACGTTGCTACAGCATTGGCCATCAAAGCTCATACATTTGTTAATATGCCCTGTACCCTACAAGAGCAAGAAGAAACAATGAGAGAATATAGAACACTAAGCAATTTTCCAACAGTAATAGGAGCAATCGATTGCACTCATATAAAGATCAAAAGAGTCGGTGGAGACATGAGTGAGGCCTATGTGAACAGAAAAGGCTATTTATTACTCCTTTTAATAAGATTTCTAATAAGATTATTGCTATACACTATCTGATATGCAAGCAGATATACTTACTTACTTAGGAAATCCGTCATCCTTTATTAGGTATAACCATAGAATAACAAGAACAGTAGTATTAGTACTCGTTATTCTATGGTATACGTTATAACGTTCACTGTGCATAACAATCGTAAGATACAATTTCGTAAAGTATAACGTATATAATTTTAGATAGCAATAAGGGAATAAATACCTCGAGATATGAGTACGTCATTGGTGTTGTAATTGATAATTTCAGAATTTTCGATGAAATAATCGGCGATCCTTTCATTTCCTTGAAGCCAGGATACATTACGTAATTGTACCTGAAACAGGTTTTATTTATTTACAAAGATTAAGACTATTTTGAACAGCGAACGCATCTCAAACATATTTTATGTAAGTCCTTTAAAAATAGTAGCGATTCTGAATGAACAAATTTTAATGATTGTTTATTTCAAATGAAAATAACATTTCAAAATCGCTTAATTCAAACATAACTTAGCCATATTTACTTCAGGAGACGATGGTGCCACCAGGCTTCCCTTATGGCGACATTGTTGTACTTTCTCCTGTATTGCGTTTACAAGCAATCGGTATTCGACTTCGTCAAGAAACCCTACAAAACATTAAGATCGATTAACAAGCCTGGTTACCGTTAAAGTTTTAAAACTCACTATTATATGAATCTATTTCGAAAAAAATATAATGATTCTACACTGACAATTTCATAACCAATTCGAAAAGTTTCATATCATAAAATATAAAGTCCCCTACAAGATACTTCTCGACATGTATAAAGCCCTAGCAGCATCTATAGATATGCACACGGGATTACTAGCTACGATGGTAGGAGATACAATATATTTTTATTTTCTATTAAATACCATAATAAAATATATGACTTTTATAAGTTCCTGGATATCGTGACCAGTGGCGGCTGCACCTCAAGTGCGCCCGTGCAACGCACTACCATTTAAAAACCTTCTAAATATGTACCTTTCTTCTTCCTATACCATACTAGGTACGTGTAAAAAAAAACTTCACAAAAAATACCAATATAACAACCGTAATACCTAGTTACCTACCCTAAACAGAAATGACATAAATCTGATTATCGTTACGAGTTAAATTAAATCGAGCTGGCCTATTTTGATTTCTACTGCGAAAGAATTAGATCTTATTTTTGCTTGAACAAAAACGGCCTCGTGCGCTCGGATTGTCGCACGGAGCGAGCTCCTATATTAGTATGAAACAGGATGGAAATCGCCCGGCGCGTGAGACGGAAGATGCTCAGTACAAACTGTATGCAGTTCTAGGATAAATTCGTGCGCCGCACGCGACCGGAAATTGCCGAAATAATACGAATGACGCCACGGGACTCGGGAAGTCGGAACGGGAGGCGCGGGCGGTGGCCTTGACAGGTGGCGTGACCTACGAACGATGCACTTTTCGTCATTGTCAGTTTCACCTTTCGTGCGCGAATACGTAATTAATTTGCTAATTACTTACTTATTAACTAAGAAAGTAGTAAAGATTTCGTGAGTGTGTGTGTGTGAGTGAAAATGAGTGCAAAATACAATATTGACTTCATAAAAAGCAATAGGACTTTGCAAAATAGACTGGACATTAAACATAAACTTATAAGTACCTATCTGAATTTTCAAAAGTGAAATGTTCAATAAAAAGAAATGGTTATGTGGATGTGAGAGACTAAATGCTTTATTTTGCTTTCCGTGTGTTGTTTTCGTTTCGGCGGAGAAGCTATTTCGCGTCAATAAATAAGGTAAAAATATACTTATAATTTTTTTACTTCTAATTGTAATAGTTAATCTATTTTTCTCCAAAAAATTACTAAACTCATAAAGTGCACCACCGGGTATCTGAGGCACCAGCCGCCACTGATCGTGACTGTATTTACCTTCTTCTTTGAGTTGCATGGCATCCAAAAGCATGATATTTAGCGTAGAAGTAGTAGCCTGCCTTGTTTTGACTGTAATGGCTGTCCACGGGCGGTCTCTTTGGAGCAAACCAAGTTGGCGGGTGACAGTCAATCTGATTCATAGTAATAAAAACGTTAAACTGTAAAGCACCAAAAGTAATAACTGGAAGATTCCCGTTTATTAAATAGGTTATGAATTACAAGAACACATAAGTCGGTGTTAGAACAAGCGGTTTCAGACTAGCGTATTTTTGGCACTTACAATTTCATATTTTAAAGTCTATGTAGGCACGTATGGCTCATCTCGTACGAGCGTTGCGGCGACTCTAAGCGCTCTTTATACCTTTTATAACGACACCTTTTTTTACTTTCTTGTAAGCTCCTAGGCCCGTATGCGATACGCGCCGCAAAATACAATAGCCTGAAACCGCTCTTAGTAGCATAGACCGGGGTTTAAGTTTATAGGGTTATCAAACCTGTCGGCCTCTAGACCGGCAGTCAGAGTTTCTTGGATGACCTTATTATCAACTAGCTGAGGAAGCAGATTCGTCACCTCCAGTTCACCAGTAACAAATCCCTGTAAAATTCATTTTGTTTTCTGTATTAATCAAAACGATTGTATTTCTTGCTTCCTTTTAGACATTTTTTTTACATTGTCAAGGAATTGTTAACTTGATTGAAAGGTATATGGATTAAATTTTAACTCTATATCTCTAAAGTAATAAAATTCCGCAAAGTTACCTTGCCAACATCGTATCCAAACGCCAATTGGACGTCAATCATTCGATCAATTATAGCCATTATCCTTGGAACCAAGACCCTAGTAAAAATACATA
Organism: Plutella xylostella; assembly: GCF_932276165.1. Lineage (NCBI taxonomy): Eukaryota > Metazoa > Arthropoda > Insecta > Lepidoptera > Plutellidae > Plutella > Plutella xylostella. The sequence goes on along the minus strand of NC_064000.1, from coordinate 3,694,802 downwards.
TTTTCATAAATGAGTTTAAAGTTTCTGTACCCATACAAATTTTAACTTTAAAGCTTTATATCTGTTATTTTGCATGAGTGTCTTTAAAAGTCTTTTAAATTAAGATAATAATATCTATTACGAACCTAGCTAATTTGCAAAGTCGAAGGAATCGTAGCATTCTCAATAGCTTTGTAGCTGTTACGAAGCTTGAGTTGACATTGTCATATTTGTCCCATGACGTGAAGCAGTCTATAGTATCCATAACCAAATCTAAAATATGGCAATACAATTAACTATTGACTACTGGACTGACTGAATTGCTCTAATCGGAGACATCAACCAGCTACCGTACATAGACAGAGAGAACCTATTCGAACTAAGGTACAGTCGCCCAACACTGGTAGCAAACATCACCCAGGAGCTGTTGTGCTCATACAGAAACCCCATGGATGTTGCATACGCCCTAAGAGAAGTATACTCAGGCATATACGCAGCCACAGCGCGTATCCAATCCCTGCAGCTGAAAAGGTTTACAGACGCAGCAATTCCAAAATCCCAAACCAACACTCTATTCCTGACGCATACACAGGAAGAAAAAGAGACCCTGACCAGCCAAGGGTTTGGAGAAGGAACGGGATCACGCGTCTTAACCATACACGAAGCACAGGGATTGACGTACGAATCCGTCATTATCATAAAAACAAAAGATAAAATAAAGTTGCACGATAGCATACCTCACGCAGTAGTGGCGCTGTCGAGGCACACCTCCGCCTGCACCTACTATGCGGATGACACCGAGGACGCTATCGGCAACCTCGCTAAAACGGCAATAACAGCACCGAAGAAACGGATCCTCGAGTACAACATAAAGATGGCAATAAAAAATCGGGACAAAGAGGTCATTGCCCAGCAATCAAGGCTTTTGGCAACGCAAAATGGAGCGGAATAGGAGAATTTTGATTTTAATTTTATATTGACGGCCAAACCGTATTGCATGTATTTTATAGTTTTGTTATGTATAGTATATAGCATGTATTGTATAGTTTTGATATGTAGGTATTGTATAGTATATCATGAATTAATATTATCTGTATAAGAACTAACCAATAAAATTAAGATAGTTTTAAGAACACTGTCACACATTAACACCAGGCAAAACAACAGCGATGACAAAAGGAGTGTGTGGCCACTGACAGGCGTCTGTTAAGTTCTCTGAAGACAGCTGACACTGGCCCTACCCTTCAAATGTTTGTTGCCATTATAATTGTAAGTGTGACTGTGTGAAACAAAGGAAAAAAAAAAAAGAAAAAAAAAAAAAAACAAGAAATGCACAACTGGGGGTTTTTAGTCGGTTAAAGGCCGACACTACCTGGGTCCCCTTCCCAGGTGTCTGTGTAGATTTTCCTCCAGGAGTGCAAAAAAAAAAAATAATTATTAATAATATATAGGTATATATATATAGACGAACAGCACGAGACAACCTAAACGAGTAAAAGGAATAGAACTAGAATATGTGAATGATTATGTATATTTAGGGCAGATGATGTCATTCATTAAAAGACTGGATAAAGAAGTGGAAAGAAGAGTAAATATTGGCTGGAAAAAATATTGGGCTCTTAAGCATATATTTAAGTCTGATCTCCACATTTCCATTAAAAGGAAAGTGTTTAACGCTTGTATTCTACCAGCAATGACGTATGGCGCTCAAACATGGGCACCCACAGAAAGACACAAAACTAAATTATCAGTCAATCAACGAGCAATGGAGCGCAGTATGTTGAACGTAAGAAAATCAGATAGATTACGGAACGAGGAAGTAAGAAAACGCACAAGAGTAACAGACGTCATCACCACAATAAGAAAATTGTAGTGGCAATGGGCTGGACACATAATGAGAACTAACGACAACAGATGGACACGTCTCACAACTGAATGGACACCTAGAGATGGACAGCGCAAGGTCGGCAGGCCGCTGATGCGATGGACTGATGAGTTAAGGAAGTTCAACTCATTATGGTGGAGACTAGCCCCAAACAGGAACTTGTGGAACTGGATGTCAAAAGACTTCATTGCTCAAAATTAGTAAAATTAGTAACAGAGAACAGAAACGGTATCTCTAGCTCCAACACATCACCCAGTCAAGTCTGGTCAGCACGGGTGATTAGACCAAACCTCACTGATAGATTCAGTGAGAGGCCTACCATGTCCTATAAAGGACTTAAATGAATGTGACATAATTTTTAAGTGAATATAAATTAATGATATTATTGTGTTAAGTATTGTTTGAGTTGCATAATATTTAATGGTAAATTTTCATTGATTTAATTAGATATTAATAGAATGTAAAGTACTTAATTGAATTATACAACCACGACATATTTTATATGTGATACTTTGCATGATAGTGTAAATATTTTTTTATTATTATTAATGTAAATGTAATGTATTAATGTACTTAATTTATTTAAACTGTTAATTTGTATTGAATAATTAGTTTGCAGTGTCAATATTTGCATGATTATGATTAATTGTTTGGCAATAATTCTTTAAACTAATGTCAATGTATGTTAAACTTATGATTGAATAAAGGCTTTATTATTATTATTATTATTATTATATATGTATAAAAGATAAAATATATATATTACTAGCTGTTCCCGCGCGCTTCGCTTCGCCTTAAAAAGTTTTCCCGGGGGAATTCCGGGATAAAAAGTAGCCTATGTTCTTTCCCAGGGTCTAGACCGTATGTATACCAAATTTCATTCAAATCCGTTAAGTAGTTTTGGCGTGAAAGAGTAACAGACAGACAGACAGACAGACACAGTTACTTTCGCATTTATAATATTAGTTAGGATAAGCTTCCACATTGAGTAGTGAGTAGTTAAAAGATGAAGATAAAAAACAACCAAACTCTCACAATATATTGATCTCTCAAAAAGGCACGGACATAAAGTCTGTGGAGTGATAATAAAATCTTAAAAAAAAAAAAAAAAGACTACTGGACTGACAGGATTTCGATGTGTTAATAATCTTTTTGCGCTTCGGTGAAGTAAAGCGATGCACAAATTGTGTAGATTAAAAAAATACTGATCAGTTTCGACTAACCTCCCGTCGCCATAACGATGATGAAGAAATCTAGTTTATTCCAATTCGATGAGAAATATCCTTTGAAACCGAGGGCTGACATTTTCATTATCATCTCCCATATGTAAATCAAATAGAAAAGTCTGCAAGAAACATAACATTAGGTGACCGAATGATCGATGATGATTACGTACTCGTATATTATTGAGGAATTCATAGCTCATTTACTGCAATACTATGAATAGTATCGTCGCTGGCAATGAATAAAATATCGAAAGCAGCACTAGGTATACAATACTAAACTATTGGTAGCAATCTCATCAGTATCCAATATACAGGGTGGCCCAAAGAGTGACGTCCAAAGGAAAATGTTTGATTCCTTAGGTCAAGGGGTAGCCAAATCACCCCCATGTATGTTCAGCAATTTTTAGTAGTTTAGGAGTTATGATTTTTTTAACTAATTTTCTACGAAAATCGACCTCAGTGGATCAATTATGTTTTATTATTTTTTTGGATAACTTTTTTAAATTATTTTTTATTTTTGTGTCATCCTCTTAAGTTGTTCTTTTAACCATAAAAGTTTCAGCTTCCTAGCTGTAATGTAAGTTAGTTATTTTTATGTCGAAAGTTCAAATTATATCATCGAGCTAGACTGCTTTGAAATTTCAACTTGAAATTAAAAATTGAAGTAGATATTCTCATGGTCCCTTATTAATTTTAAAAACTCCGCAAGGTTCCAAAATAACATAAAAATAAAAATAAACTATTGCTTAATGGGGTATTATTTGCGGAAAACAGCCTTCAAAGGTACTTGGGTGGAAATTACCTAATTAGTAAATTGTTTCAGAAAGTTGAAAGATTCCTGTTATGTCATTACTAAGGACTAATTCAGTTAGAAAAAGTATCATATTAAAGGGAAAATAAAATTATTTACTATTTTTTTTATTTAAGTTACATTTTTGAATGTAAATTCGTAGTAAAATGTTTAAGTCTGAGTTGTAAGATTTATGAGATAATTGTATTATTAATACTAAGTAAATAAACTCAAATAATTATTTTGCAGCAAAACACCTCTGCCTACCCCGCAAGGGAGTACATTAGTACAAGGCGTGAGTGCGTGTTTTTTTTTTTTTACTCACAATAAATTTTCAAAATGGCGACCTCCCACAGCAATACACAACCTACATCTACGCAAGAAATTTTCTTTAAGTCGTCTATACGCTTCTGTTTCATTCAGATGTCACTTTTTGACAGATGTCACATTTTTGAGAAAAGTTACTTTTTTGACATGTTTAACTTTTTGACAGATGTCATATTATTTACATTTGTCACTTTTTTGACTTAAAGAAAATTTATTGCGTAGATGTAGGTAGTGTATTGCTGTGGGAGGTCGCTATTTTGAAAATTTATTGTGAGTAAATTTGTAAAAGAATTATTTGAGTTTATTTTTTTATTATTAATACTTAATACAATTATCTCATAAATCTTATAATTCAGACATAAACATTTTACTAAGAATTTACATTCAAAAATGTAACTTAAATAAAAAATAATAGTAAATAATTTTATTTTCCCTTTAATTTTATACATTTTCTAACTGAATTAGTCCTTAGTAATGACATAACAGGAATCTTTCAACTTTCTGAAACAATTGACTAATGAGGTAATTTCCACCCAAGTACCTTTGAAGGCTGTTTTCTGCAAATAATACCCCATTAAGCAATAGTTTATTTTTATTTTTAAGTTATATTGGAACCTTGCGGAGTTTTTAAAATTAATAAGGGACCATGAGAATATCTACTTCAATTTTTAATTTCAAGTTGAAAATTCAGAGCAGTCTAGCTCGATGATATAATTTGAACTTTCGACATAAAAATAACTAACTTACATTACAGCTAGGAAGCTGAAACTTTTATGGTTAAAAGAACAACTTAAGAGGATGACACAAAAATAAAAAATAATTTAAAAAAGTTATCCAAAAAAATAATAAAACATAATTGATCCACTGAGGTCGATTTACGTAGAAAATTAGTTAAAAAAATCATAACTCCTAAACTACTAAAAATTGCTGAACATACATGGGGGTGATTTGGCTACCCCTTGACCTAAGGAATCAAACATTTTCCTTTGGACGTCACTCTTTGGGCCACCCTGTATAGATAGACCTTTCTATTTCTCATCTAATGCAATACTAACAGTGTTAAACAGCAATGGCAATCAACAAACTATCGTATAACAATAAGCACATTAATTTCCTGCGATGATAGGTACTATTGACTATTGCTATACTATTGACGATCGAATGGCGTAGTGGTTAGTGGCCCTGACTGCTATGCCGAAGGTCCCGGGTTCGATTCCCGGCTGGGGCAGATATTTGTTTAAAGACAGATATTTGTTCTCGGGTCTTGGGTGTTGATATTTATATTTAATATGTATCTATCTATGTATTTGTGTAGATATATCAGCTGTCCGATACCCATAACACAGGCTCTGCCTAGCTTGGGGTCGGATGGCCGTGTGTGAGATGTCCCCACATATTATTATTATTTATTGTTTTATTGATAGTATTGCTGTTATCAATAATAATATGTAGTATGATCATGCCTTCAACAATCGATAGGCAATCGATAGAAGGCAACACTAGAGGCAGGCATTCGATAGTTGTTGGCAACACTGGAGGCAGGCAATCGATAGTGGGGCAACACTAGACCAGACTAATGAACTTACAAATTGAGAGATTTGATCGTTGTGACTACAAGTTTGCTTGGCGACTTCACTGCCACTTCATACAGTATGACTGGTGTGTTGCACAAGATTGCCAAGTATACGAAGCACTCAAACCATGGTGACGCTATTATACGGAAACATCGCTGACGCCATTTAGTTCTTGGCATTTGTGTAGTCACCGTTGCAGTTGTCAGAGAGTTTACGAGCTTCTTTCGTATCCATATTGCATGCGCCTATGAAATAATTCGCAAAAATAACTAGTTGCCGAATATTAAAAAAAGCTAATTTAAATTTTAAAGTTAAGATGCATTATTCTATTAATTGTACATAATATACAGGGTTATTGGTAAGTAGACCTGATCCTATCAGGAGGTGATAGAGGAAGACATTTCCAGTCGATTGAACCCTATAATGCATTACCGAAACTTAACCGCCAGAAACGGTAATTTTCTGCGTTTGTTACTACATGCTCATAAAGCAAGAAGTAGGTTGCTAGCGAGTCTGAAAATAATATCCTTTTTGAGACACACTTATGATATAACCTTAACCTTTGGTTTCCACAGAGTTGCTAATGCTTCGATGTTGACCCGTCCGCTCGGCGAACCAGCAGCCCCATCCACAGCTTGCACCAATGTCCGGACGCCTTCTTTACTAATTTTGCCATGCTCATATTGCCTCCAATATGATATCTTTAAGGCTTTTAACACTCTTTGTTTCGCTTCCCTAAAATGTATTATGTTCAATTTAGTGTGGGTTTGTAGGGACGATATCATATTAAGTAATAGCTCTCGTGGTGTTGTGGGTTAATGTCGCACAAGGGGGAGTCAGGGTATATAAAGTCTTTGTCTAAGGGTCGAAACTGGGTTAGGCGCGCGCGTGCGCACGCTCTGGCGCCTGCCGCATGACCACGCGCGTGCGCACGCTTAACTCACTGATACTGGAACTGTATGACAGAACATACGTGCTATACATAATGGAGCAGTTAATTTGTTATTATTTGGCTATCCGAAGACGACAAACTAAACGGAAACGTCTGCCAGTGAGCCCGTTTATAGGGGAATTACCGAAGTTTTCTGGGAAAAGAAAACAAATATTGACGTATGTTAAATAAAATAATATGTGTGCCAGCGATAAAAATGTAGTAATAATTAATATATAAGCAATAAGGCTGCCTCTTTGTACTGTTTTATTTTTAAGTTTTGTTTTTTATAATTTTTGTTCTTGGTGTAAATAAAGTGTTTTGTATTGTATTGTATTGTAATTATTTATTTGTGTACCTATACAGTGATTAACTAAAAATGGTAATTTCATTACGGAACGCGTCATTTTCATAGCGGTCCATACAAGGCTGACATTCTCCTATACGTAGCTAGGAAAGAAACGTCTAACCAAAACTAAGTTTACCTCATCATTTCTGAAAATTCTTTTTTGGTTGGTTCATTCGGTATTTCTCTTTCGCAATCAGGGCATGTGGTATAACGATATCCCATGTAAGTGTCATCGTCACTGTCTTCGTCTTTCCGATTTATTTGTAACTGATACGGATGTTTTATTGTCGTACCTTGAAGATAAGAATGAAAATGTGATGAGTTCGTTTGACTTTCTAAATGATTTTTATAATAAAGGTAATGTAGGGGCCGATGCGAGGTACTTTTACTGATAAGGGGGTTGTTATGAATCGTTTCCATGAAGATATCTTTAAATGAAACCCACTGAGCGTACTCGCCAGAAAATTCCGGGATTTCTACTCTCGGCGTAGACTTCTCGTAGTGTAAGTTGGCCCACATCTTCTTGTTGATGACCTTGCGTAATTCTTCATAGAGATTCTCTAACCTGTTATACTCCTGCTCATATAATTCGTTAGATCCGTTGAGCCAGTTGTCCAATTCCCAATGAATTTTGTCAATAGCATTCCATTTCGTTTTTAGAATATTTAACCGATCTTCCAGGTCCCATTTTTCCTCGATGGTGTCGATGTTGACCTTGGTAGCGGCACGTTGAAAAGCTTTGAAATTACCTTGTTGTTGTTGTAACAAGACGCTCTTCCTGTCAGTTAAATCCGTATTTATCCCTCCAAATATGTCTTGCACTACGCCGAACGTCCCGGCTGACTCTCCTCTCTCTTCCTTAGACGTTCCAGCAGTCGGTTGTGGTTGAGTCTTCATTAGTTCAGCTACCCACTGCGCTTGTAAAGCCACCATCTGACTTTTAGCTCTAAGATATTTCTCCTGAGCTTTCACAAACACGTTGCTAGTAAAATAAGATAAGTTTTTCTCCTCACCCGCGTTCAGTAACTTGTCAGTTTCTGCAAATTGTTGCCAGTGCGTATCGAGAGCTTCGATTCTCTTCTTAAGATACTCCAGTGTTTTTCTTTCAGGAGCGTCCTTGCCGAAATTAACACATATCCTCTTGATGCTATCAAAGCAGTCCTCTTGACGCTTGATCAGTGCTTCGGTATTCATTGTGTTGAATGTCGAAGTTAGTTTTCTTGGTAAGTAGTTAGTTTTCTTGATAAGTAGTTAGTTTTCTTGATAAGTAGTTCGTTTTCTTGATAAGTAGTTAGTTTTCTTGATAAGTAGTTAGTTTTCTTGATAAGTAGTTAGTTTTCTTGATAAGTAGTTCGTTTTCTTGATAAGTAGTTAGTTTTCTTGATAAGTAGTTAGTTTTGCTGGTAAGTAGTTAGTTTTGCTGGTTGGTCGTCTACACGATTTGTTTTCGTGTCAGTTAAGATTAGCTGGTACAAACACGTTCAGGTATGTGCGATTTTCCTTGTCTCAATACTCTCGGGGAGGTCCGCTGGTGGAAGGCCGAGAATACCGATTCGCTACCGTCACAGATGCACTTCACTAATCACTTAGGCTCGAAGGACCATAAACATGTAGGGGCCGATGCGAGGTACCCGTCGACTCCAATCAGTAAAGTCAGTGAGGAGTTTAGTTCACAAAATATATTAAATAAGTATTACAGAAAGATGGACTGTAATGGTTCAGTTGTAAGTGACGACTGATCTAACTATGTAAGATCTAGGTTAAGTAAACTGCTGCGTAAGACAACATAACTCTAGGTATGTGAAAAGGCTGTAGCCTGTACATGCTCCCAACGGCACAAAAAAGGAAAAAAAATTAAAGTACCTTAAGTTTTAAAAATCTCTAGTAAGTAAGTGTATATAAGTTAAGTTATTATATTACCTAGCTAATTACAAAATTAACAATAAAACTCTGAACCATATCAGTTTACAAAGCAAAAAATTAAGTAAAATAATCAAAACTAAAAATCAAAATTAAATCCTTTTGAGTTCGCTTGCTTCTGCGACTCAATAGGAATAGCTCTCTGGTGCATAATCTCCTGTAACTCCATTCCTTGGTTGGAGTGAGTGTGTCGACCCGCGCCGCCGCCGCCGCCGCGTGCCGCCGGCCTCCTGCCGCAGCGCGCTCGCATCCACCACCAGCATCCGGCTGTGGCTGCTATCACCAGTAGTATTGACGACACCGCGTAGTTGCCTATCTCATGCACGGATATCGAGTTCAATGTCACCTCGTGCTGCTTCTGCTCTAGAATTAGCTCCTCAAGTTCACGATGATTCTCAGTCAAATTTAGTATTTGTAAGTTTTTATCCACATGCTTCAAATTGACGGTGACCAGGTTGTTAGTAGAGTCTATAGTAGGAACTTGTATCCCGGTATCTACATCCACTCTATTGTTTCCATAGGTGTTGTATGCGTAAATAATTTCATCCTCCTTCTGCATTACGCAATCCTGTCCAATCACAATCATTCCGGTGTTATTCAATGTTGTACTGGTTTTCACCTGACCCCCGCACATTATGCGTAGTAAATATGAATCACAACAAACAAATATCCAGTGATTCGGTTTGTGCAATTTGATCCATTTTTCCGAACATGTGTCTTGAGTGTAGTTGCATTTTAAGGCATTTCCCTGACTTAACAATTTAGCTTCGCACGGAGCCGCTTTATTGTATAAGTTGTATATTGGGTGCCGCGCGTGACATAATATATTGTTATCGTCTGTTGTTATACATTGCTGCACTTCTAATTCATCCATGGCTATGTAAGTGTTTTTCACAAAATTAGTAGCGATGTAATCCATGGACCGCCTTATCGTTAGTTGACTCTGTCCAATTTTCATTGGTACCGGTATAGTGCGGTATAAGACATATTCGTCATCGCTTATTAGTGGTATGTGCAGTTCAAATAGCATGTAGTTTGTTATTCTCGCTTTGACGTAGATCAACTTGTAAAGGTTGTTTATGTCTTTCCGTAGGTCTTTGACCGGAAAGGAGAGTCTTTTCTGTAATGTGGATGAAATATGACTCAGTTGATCAATCAGCTGACTGGGTGTAAACAGTCTCATATCCAAGTGTCCTCGGAGTACGTCAGTAAGTGCGTTGGTAAGCATTTCTTGCTGTTGTTTCAAGTCTGCTATTAATAAGTTCGCCGTCAGTGATTCAGCATTTAACTCATTCATTACTGCTAGTTGAAGTAATCGGTTTTCAATCTTTGAATAATCCGATTCAGTTTCATTTATGTATTTATTGATGGTTTGGAATTGGCTGTTGATAAACTTCTCATGGCTCTTGATAAGTGAATTCTCCGCTTCAATTATAAGTGTTTGATTCCTCATCAATTCTACTTGGTAGTCATCGTTCATTTGCAGCTTTTGTATGTCTTCTGCGTACTTATCGGCAAAGTTTTGATCTAGTACGCCAAATAAGGTTCGTGCGAGACTTCCTACGCCGTTTATGTAGCCTCGTTTCTTTCTTGATGAGTGGTCAGTTAATAACATCATGTTGTTTTCTGATATCATTTTTATTTCATGTTGCAAATGATCTGTCACTTGACTACAGTACCCGACTTCTAATCTTCCACACTGCTTGCTTAAGTGATCGACAAACCGCTGAACCTTTTCCGTAGTTTGCCAGTAATTTGTTAAGTTGTAGTACACCAGTACAATCCATTCGTCGTGTATGACTTGAACCTTGGCTATTTCATCAAAGTACATTGGTCGATTAGCTTCAAATGGCGTAACTTGGTATTTCGCTGATGTTTGTGCATTACCCGTCGGGAATATCATAAGTGTTAGCATAAGTGTTGTTATAAAGTTGCACAGTCTGCTCCTTTTGGTTCTAGGCTTCAGTTTGTTAGCAGTATCTGTCTCTTTTGATTTATGTTGATCCTTTTCAGTTGGTAAGTTATTGTCAGTTTTCATTGGCAATGGAGTCAGTTTAGTTATTGGGCGCTTGACTGTGTTATTTTGAGTCTTCAGTGTGACAACTCTAACACATCCGTCAGCTCCTGGATGAACTTCAGTTATTCTTCCCAGTGCCCATTTGCCTGGAGGTAAGCCTTTCTCTTTCACCAAGACAAGATCTCCTTTTTCTAGATCTTCTTTTCGCGTCAACCATTTACTTTTGGTCTGCAGTTGATGAAGATACTCACTGGACCATCGCTTCCAAAAATGCTGATGCATCAGTTCTACATACTTCCATCTATTCCTTAGATCCAAATGTTTTCCATCGGTAAGTTCTTCCTGTGGCAATGACATTATTGGACCACCAGTGAGAAAGTGGCCTGGAGTAAGGTATTCCAGGTCTTCCGGATCTTCGGTTATGGGGCAAAGAGGCCTACTGTTCATACACGCCTCAATCTGGTGTAACAAGGTCGTGAATTCCTCATAAGTCAATTTCTGCTCCCCGAGCACTCTTTTCAGGTGAAACTTCATCGACTTCACTGCCGCTTCCCATAGTCCGCCTGCACTTGGCCATAATGGCGCATTAAAGTGCCAGTTAATGCCTAGTTTATTCACTTCTTTGAAAAATTCTGGTGACATCAGTGTTTCAAACTGTTGAAATTCTCTTTGTAATTCTTTTGCTGCTCCGACAAAATTTTTCCCGTTGTCTGAAAACATCGATTTTACCACTCCTCTTCTTGCGCATAGTCTCTTCAAGGCCATAATAAATGACTGTGTTGTTAAATCAGACACCAGTTCTATGTGCACCGCTTTAGTAGACATGCAAATAAATATCGCTATATATCCTTTGCATGTTCTGACCCCTCGTCCCTTGTTAATTTTAACATCGACGTGTCCTGTGAAGTCGACACCAGTGTTCGTAAACGGGCGCGACGGGGTTATCCGTTCAGTAGGTAAATTTCCCATTATTTGGTCAGTCTTCGAAGCCGCGTATCGCCGGCACTTCATGCACAATCGAATTATTTTCTTGACAGCTCTATTTCCTCCAACAATCCAATAGCGTTGTCGCGTCTGTGCCAATGTTAAGCGTGCCCCTCCATGAAGAGTCAGTTCATGAGCTTGCTGTATAACTAGCTCGGTTAATCTCCCGCCATGTGGCAATATCATGGGATGTTTAGTTTCGCTAGGTAAGGCGGAAAACTGCAATCTTCCACCCACTCTCAGTACACCATTTTTATCCAAAAATGGGGATAAGTTTAATAATTTACTCTTGGAGTGCACCAATCCAGTTTTCAAGATCATCTCGATATCTTCTGCGAACGCGTCTCGCTGTACAGCTCTGATAATTACTTCAGTTGCGTAGTTCAGTTCCGATATAGATAAGTATTTATTGTAAGAGTCATTAGTTAATTGCTTCTCCCAACGTAATAAATAAGCAATTACTCGTGTTACATATTCGAGCCGACTATTGTTGTTTAGCAACGTCATCACTATGCACTCGCCGGCGCTTGTAGCTGCGGTGTCTGCACCTTTTGTCACAGTGCAAGTTTGTCGTAGGTCATGATCAGTTGAGTATGATTCATCGGTCTTTAAGTTGTCTGGACTCCATTTTTTCAGCCACTGTGGACCATTCCACCAGATTTTTTCTTCAACTAGCTGTTTCGGTGATAAACCGCGAGTTGCACAGTCAGCAGGGTTTTCTTTAGTATTCACATAACTCCACTTTGATGCCGGTACTAAGTTAGTTATCAGTATGCTTCGGTTAGCAACATATCTATCCCATCTTGTTTTATCTCCCTGAAGCCACGCTAAGACCACTTGTGAGTCAGTCCAGCAGTAGGTTTCCAGTTGAAGGTCAGTTAATGCCATCTGACATTTGTTCATCAGTTTAGCCAGTAATTGCGCACCACAAAGCTCTAATCTCGGTAATGTAGTTTTCTTTTTCGTAGGCGCGACTTTAGTTTTTGCTGTCATTAGTGTAATAACGGCTTCTCCGGTATCATTCGTCGCTTTACTGTATATGACGCAGGCGAACGCCTTTTCGCTTGCGTCGCAAAATCCATGCAACTCAGTCACATTGTTATAACAGCTGATCCACCTCGGTATTGTTACATCATTTATGTTTATTATTTCGCTTCGTATCAGTTCCCACTCTTTCGACGAGCTTTCGGAAACGTTTTCATCCCAGTTCAGTCTATCTAACCAAAGTTTTTGGAAGATTAGTTTTGCTTTGACGGTCATAGGTGATAACCATCCTAGCGGATCGTAGATTTTGCTGATGTTTGACAGTAGTACTCGTTTAGTGAGCCTTGACTTTTGCTGAGGTAATTGCCAATTGAAAACAAATACATCTTCCGTAGTATTCCAGCTGAGTCCCAAGGTTTTCATTGACTCGTCTTGTTTAAAATCGATCGTATTTTGTTGACGTTTATAACTGTCAGGTAAGCCTTCCAGGATCGATGCTTCGTTAGTTGCCCACTTTTTTAGTACAAAACCACCTTTCAGTAATAGGTTATAGAGCTCATTTTGTAGAATTTTTGCTTCTTCAATAGTATTTCGCCCAGATATGACGTCATCCATGTAAAATTCTGACATTACGGCTTTTCTTGCTTGAGGGTAAGCGTCTCCCTCGTCGATGGCCAGTTGTTTTAGCGTACGCATAGCCAAATATGGGGCAGATTTACTCCCATAAGATACAGTGCAGAGTTGCATTTCTCTCAGCTTATCAGTAGGTGTAAACCTCCAAACAATCTTTTGTAACTGCTGCTGATCTTCATGTATAAGTATGCCTCGATACATCTTCTCGATATCGGCGATAACAGCGTATCGGTAACTTCTCCATTTGATTATTAGAGTCAGTATGTCGTTTTGCAAGTTAGGCCCTTTTTCCATGAGGTCATTCAAACTGTACTTGCTGCTAGTTTTCATAGACGCATTGAATACAACTCGTAGTTTTGTTGACGTTGACGATTCCTTTATTACACCGTGGTGAGGTAGGTAAACTTGCAGTGTCATAGTATTCGGTTGATTGACCGCCGGTTTCATGTGACCCAGTTCAATGTATTCTTCGATGAATTGTTTGTACCGACTTGCCAATTTATCGCACCTTGCCATTCGTTTCTCTAGCTGGTGAAATTGACAGATAGCCTGAGGTTTTGAGCTTCCCAGTTTGGAGGCTATATCTTCCTTGAGAGGCATCTTAACGATGTACCTGCCATCTTCTTGCCGTTCAGTTGTTTCCGCGTAATACTTTTCACAGTACGCTTCAGAATCTGTGAGTTCGGTGTCCTTTGTTATTTCCTCTGATTCCCAGAATCTAGTTAACTCCTCTATCTCATTGAGGGTTACAAAGCACTTGAATGTTTTGGTGTTCCCGCAGAGAATCCAGCCCAACTTGGTCTGCTGCGCGACGGGAGAGTTTGAATCCTGCTTCAGCACTCCCTCCAGTATAATCTCGGAGTAAATATCCGCTCCGAGCAATAGATCAATAGGGCCAGGAGTGAAGTAATCGGGGTCAGCCAGTTTAATATTGTCTAGGTGCGTCCAGTTTGACGTGGTTAGTTTAGTGTTGGGTAAGTTATTAATCAGTTTGTTCATTATGAGCACCTTTGTAATAAATGTATAATCTGAATGTATTGATTTACACTCCAGTGTCAGTAAGCCTTTGCTGCTGCCCATTGCTGATCCAACTCCTGATACGACTGCGTTTCCCTTTTGCCTCGCCAGTCTGAGTCGCTGCGCCGCGTTCTCAGTGATCAGTGACACTTGAGATCCCTGATCCAGTAAGGCTCGCAATACTATATAGTTCCCATCAGTATTTTTAACCATAATTTTCACGGTGGTAAGTAAAACTTCTTCTTCCTCTTTTTTAACAAGGTTAGTATTTTTCTGGGGTGACCACGAAGGGGTTGATGTTGATTGTCCTTTGAAGTTAGTTTCGTGCAAAAATGTGTGGTGCGATTTGTTACACACTTTGCATTTTTTATTAGAATCGCATTGTTTACCGTAATGGTCGAATAAACAATTTCTGCACACTCGTAATTTCGTGACAGTTGCAATTCTGTTAGGCACGTTCGTGCTTAAGAATGTTGGACAATTCATGAGGACGTGATCTTTCTTGCATAGTGGACAGTTTTTAATAGAAACATGGAATGATTTGCTGCCTTTTTCCGCGTTCTTGAAGTTCGGCGCCTTGACCTCGTTATTCTTGTAATAACTTTTCACCGCTGGGTGATTAGTTTTGACGGTTTCTAAGGCCATGAATTTGGATTCTAGAAAGTTTAGTAACTCCTTTAGCACTGGAAACTCTCTCGGTTTTTGTAAGCCTTGCACGTAGTCATTGTAAGTGGCTGCATCCAGCTTCTGTGACAAGAGGTGAACCACTATCGGGTCCCAAGTCGAAGTATCCAATCCAATGTTCTTTAGCGCGTTCAAGGCTTCTAATGTCGTATCATGCATCCTTTTTATTTGATACGCATTCGGTTGCTGGACAATAGGTTGGTTTAACAGAGTATTGATGTATGATGAAAATAGCAGTCTCTTATTGTCAAACCGGTTTTGAATAATTTCCCAACAGCACTCGTAATTATCTGCTGACACAGTTAAATGCTGCACCAGTTTCTCAGCTTCACCCCTAAGTTTTGTCTTCAAATGCTGCATTTTCTGTGTTTTACTGATAAGGGGGTTGTTATGAATCGTTTCCATGAAGATATCTTTAAATGAAACCCACTGAGCGTACTCGCCAGAAAATTCCGGGATTTCTACTCTCGGCGTAGACTTCTCGTAGTGTAAGTTGGCCCACATCTTCTTGTTGATGACCTTGCGTAATTCTTCATAGAGATTCTCTAACCTGTTATACTCCTGCTCATATAATTCGTTAGATCCGTTGAGCCAGTTGTCCAATTCCCAATGAATTTTGTCAATAGCATTCCATTTCGTTTTTAGAATATTTAACCGATCTTCCAGGTCCCATTTTTCCTCGATGGTGTCGATGTTGACCTTGGTAGCGGCACGTTGAAAAGCTTTGAAATTACCTTGTTGTTGTTGTAACAAGACGCTCTTCCTGTCAGTTAAATCCGTATTTATCCCTCCAAATATGTCTTGCACTACGCCGAACGTCCCGGCTGACTCTCCTCTCTCTTCCTTAGACGTTCCAGCAGTCGGTTGTGGTTGAGTCTTCATTAGTTCAGCTACCCACTGCGCTTGTAAAGCCACCATCTGACTTTTAGCTCTAAGATATTTCTCCTGAGCTTTCACAAACACGTTGCTAGTAAAATAAGATAAGTTTTTCTCCTCACCCGCGTTCAGTAACTTGTCAGTTTCTGCAAATTGTTGCCAGTGCGTATCGAGAGCTTCGATTCTCTTCTTAAGATACTCCAGTGTTTTTCTTTCAGGAGCGTCCTTGCCGAAATTAACACATATCCTCTTGATGCTATCAAAGCAGTCCTCTTGACGCTTGATCAGTGCTTCGGTATTCATTGTGTTGAATGTCGAAGTTAGTTTTCTTGGTAAGTAGTTAGTTTTCTTGATAAGTAGTTAGTTTTCTTGATAAGTAGTTCGTTTTCTTGATAAGTAGTTAGTTTTCTTGATAAGTAGTTAGTTTTCTTGATAAGTAGTTAGTTTTCTTGATAAGTAGTTCGTTTTCTTGATAAGTAGTTAGTTTTCTTGATAAGTAGTTAGTTTTGCTGGTAAGTAGTTAGTTTTGCTGGTTGGTCGTCTACACGATTTGTTTTCGTGTCAGTTAAGATTAGCTGGTACAAACACGTTCAGGTATGTGCGATTTTCCTTGTCTCAATACTCTCGGGGAGGTCCGCTGGTGGAAGGCCGAGAATACCGATTCGCTACCGTCACAGATGCACTTCACTAATCACTTAGGCTCGAAGGACCATAAACATGTAGGGGCCGATGCGAGGTACCCGTCGACTCCAATCAGTAAAGTCAGTGAGGAGTTTAGTTCACAAAATATATTAAATAAGTATTACAGAAAGATGGACTGTAATGGTTCAGTTGTAAGTGACGACTGATCTAACTATGTAAGATCTAGGTTAAGTAAACTGCTGCGTAAGACAACATAACTCTAGGTATGTGAAAAGGCTGTAGCCTGTACAGGTAATTTAATTGTAACGTGACTTCTATAGATTAGTTGTAAACCTCACCTTTCTGAACGAGATTCCAATTCGCATCCGCTAAAAACTTATCCATCTTCAGCATGGATATACACCTGTCTCGGGTGATCATGATCCGGCGAACACAGTTTGTCATATTTGCTTTCTTCGCATAAGAAATTTCTGAGAGACCCAGAATTTTTAACACTTTCAGCATTGTTGTTGCATTTATTAGTAGGGATAGCATAACCACACCAGATATTTGTATGATGAAGATCTGAAGTAAAGAATTGATTGAGTTCAGTAAAAATACTGATTTAAGTCATAAATTATTCCATATTTAACTTGCCTCGCCAGCATCAGCGACTCCCGGTGTTTCTAATACAATTAGCGCCATAAACAACGAAAGAGGTCCTCTAAGACCACCCCAGACCAGTGACAGACTATGTTGCCATGTTATTTGGAAGCCAGCGAACTTGAGCACTGGCATAAGCGTGGCATATACCAACAAACGTGAAATGTACACAGTAGCGTATGTCACGAACACTACCGACAACTGGCGCACGGACAAAACCAAAGCAACTTTCTCAAAAATCACCACACCAGCCATGGTGAAAATTAATGTAGAAGCAATATTGTCCACAATGTTCCAAAACTCAGATACAATTTTTTCCACATCGCCAGATACTGTTGATTTAGTATTACTTATAATTACACCAGCTATGACGACACTCAAAATTCCCGACACGTAAAGGATTTTTTCTCCAATATAGTAAGTTAGATAAGCACTGACTAGTGTTATGCTAACAGCACTCAGTGTATCATAGTATGTTATTGATAGAAGTTTAGATGTAATTTTGCCGTTTAAGATTCCAAGTAGTATTCCTCCTCCAGCGTAACGCAGAAGCATTAGTGTGATCTGAGACGCACTGCTCAGCGCCGTAGACAAATATCCAAAAATGCAAGTAAATGCCATCATCAAAGCAGCATCACCAACCAATCGTTCCCCTAGAAGCAGAACACTCAAATATTTTCCCTTCGTCCTTTCTTGCAACTGTTTAATAACTTCTGTTGGCTGAATAGGGGAACATGCGACTCCGAAGAGAAGTCCTGTTGCGATATTCCAAGATGTCTCTATGACAAAGCAAGCCATAAATGCAATTATGATGGCAGACATCATAGTCCCAATTACAGCTATTACCAAAATGGATGGAAAGCTTTTCCAAAAAGGATGGGCGTCAACGCTGTAAGCCATATTGAATTCGACTATGGGAATGAACACTAAAAACAGGACTTCAACGTCTACGTAACAAATCGATATGATAGGTTTCAGACTAGGATAATGGCTGGCGCAGAATCCAGTAATTCCGCCGAGAGCAAACATAACCACTCTGTATGGAAGACACATGCTTGTACGGAGCATTACCGCTCTAATAAGGATACCAATGAGTAATGTCACAAATATGAATAAAAAACCTAACCCTGGCGGGTAACTTAAATATGGTCTCATCGGATCGTCAAACTCCACATCATCTAAGGATTCTGAATCGTTGTGTGTGACTTCACCACTGCTCTTGCCAATAGAGGCATTTTGGCAAAATGAATTATGCGTAGAACATAAAATTATAAGAAACAAGGACAAGGCGTACATTTTACATAACAGTTAAAAACAAGCCATCTAGATTGGTATGTTTTTAAACCGATCGATCTCAGAATAAAAACGGCCTCACTTATGACGACTCATGGATTCTTTGGTCTGGAGCGCAGACAAAAAACACTACGTGATCTAGAAAGAGCAAAACACTTAATACCTAGAACGATGCAACATTGCCTAGCTAGCCCATCATTGCTATTTTTTTTTAAACTGGCATATCTTCCACATACTATCAATGGCAATCCCTAAAGCATTGTATAAAAAAATTATTAAAACCACATAAAAAGTTCAAAAAATCCCAAATCCAAGAGATTACGACTCATTTTCGCTTTTAAGAAGTCGTTGTAAGGATTTAATTAGTAAATGTTATAACTCTGTTATCTGATGTTGAGAACTCACTACAGAATGGTAACATAAAGTCTTTCTGGTCTTACGTTAGATCTAAAAAAGCTAGCACTTCAATACCTCAGACCATGACCTTTGAAGGTGAGACTTCGTCTACTGGTGATGGGATATGTGAGTTGTTCTCTAGGTATTTCTCATCTGTCTTTGAACTGTCAACCAATTTTGATGATCACATTAATGACATAGATCCTAATCACCTGAGTAGTGAATTATTGGGAAGTCTATCCCACTCTGCGTTCGCTCCGCCGCCGCGCGCTTCGCGCGTCGTCGTCGCTCACTTGAGTGTGATAGCCTTCCCAATAATTCATTATGACACGGCGACAATGGATCAGACTGGGACGGAATGGGAGAGACTTCCCAATGTGTTTTTAATTTAAAGAACATGGCACGCACGGCTTTGGTCTTAATACAGAGTGGGATACACTTCCCAACGTTTTGATTATGAGGTTTAGTAATTTTTAGATACCTGCATTACATGCACACTACATATTTAATACACAATAGCAATGGAATTTCAGTAGGTACACAACACACACACACACACACAGTCTATTACATACATGACTCTAGTTGGTCAGTGTTGGCTGTGTGATGTTGAAGATTCCGGGTTAGAATCCCAGCCGGGGCAGATATTTGTTTATAACCAATAAGTGTTTGATCTCGGTGTTGGATGTTAAGTGAGAATTAAGTATGATGTTTGTGTTGTATGCCTATGAATAAGTGTTCTTGACGACCCTACATTCATAAAAAATACAACGTCTTAAGAATACAAATAATTAAATTAAGTCGGATGGCACAGTGGTTAGTAATTCTAACTGTTGTGTCGAGGGTCCTGGGTTTGGTCTCCGGCCGGGGTAAATATTTGTTTTAATCATAGATAAGTATTTATTCTCAGGTTTTGGATGTGTCGAAAAATGACAATAGGCTTGCCCGCTCTTA
The DNA here is from genome assembly GCF_932276165.1 of Plutella xylostella. Classification (NCBI taxonomy): domain Eukaryota; kingdom Metazoa; phylum Arthropoda; class Insecta; order Lepidoptera; family Plutellidae; genus Plutella; species Plutella xylostella. Next base: position 3,674,699 of record NC_064000.1, on the reverse strand, counting down.
CATTGGGTTTCTAAACATCTCTGCCTACTCATAAGGGGGTACAGTAGTAGAAGGCGTGTGTGTGTGTGTTTATGTGCATGTATATGTGTAAGTGGGTACTCAAGAAATCTTGAATGCGTAAAACACAAAAAATATATACCTACTCAGAGCAGAGATTACAATCTTATGATTAAGTAAAGATGACTGACGAATCTATTAAGTACCTACGTCACCTTTTCAGTTAAAACCATTTAGGCTATATACCTACATAATAATACTCAAAAATAAGTACTTTAAAACATGACCCTCCTTCTGACATAGTCAGGAATACACAGACTAGGTTCATTAGCATAAATTATGTTCCCTCATAGACCTATACTTACACAACTACACTCGCGAGCAACCAAATCGACTCAAGCCTTCACGGCGCACATATACATTGATTTTCCTAAAACGATAAATGGTAAATATAAAAGTGATATGTCATTCGAAAGCTGAAGAATTAGGCTTTCAATTAAGATCAATACCATAAAAAAAAACTAAGCGCAGATTTAATGACGCATTTTAATTGCCCGTCAGTGTTAATTACCTCATTAGGAATCCACGCCTTGCGCTACCTGATCCCGCTATAAAACCTTTCCACATCCGGTGTACCTTATCAGTCGCTTGTTGCAAGTTGACCGGTACACATCTCGTTGCATTGTATTCCTTGTTTTCGCAAACCCATGGATACCACACCAGAAGAAGCTGCTCAAGTTGTTGCCTTGCTGCAACAAGGGTTAAGTCAGCGAGCAGTCGCTGCCCAGCTCCACTTGAGCCAGTCTGCTGTATCCCGAGTATACAGACGGTTCCAAGAGACTGGTGCCTTCAATCGAAGACCAAGAACGGGCCGCCACCGCTGCACTTCAGAGAGAGACGACCGCTTCATTGTCTCAACCTCGCTGCGCAATCGACACCTTACGGGCGTTGATGTGCAGCAAGAACTGAGACGTGTACGACAAGTGGCTGTCAGCGAGTGGACAGTGAGAAGACGCTTGAAGGAAGCCAACTTGACACCAAAAAGACCTGCATCAGGCCCCAAATTGACTGCAGGCCACCGACAAGCGCGTCTTCAGTTTGCTCGAGAGCATCTCGATTGGAGCATTGCGCAATGGCGGTCGGTCCTGTTTACTGATGAGTGCAGAGTGTGTCTGCATGGCAGTGACAGGAGAGGCCGGGTCTACCGGCGTCCGGGGGAACGATTTGCCCAATGTTGTTTCGCTGAAACAGTAGCATATGGCGGCGGTTCCTGCATGATGTGGGCTGGTATTTCTCTAGAGGGAAAAACCGCACTTGTTTTCGTGCCTGGAGGCGGCCGAGGAGGCGGGTTAACAGCTGATCGGTACATCACCGACATTCTACTCGGTCATGTTGTGCCCTATGCAGAATTTGTCGGTGAAGACTTCGTGCTAATGCACGACAATGCCCGCTGCCACACGGCACGAGTCAGTCGGCAGTTTCTGAGAGAGAAGGAATTGCGCACGATGGACTGGCCTGCGCTCAGTCCTGACCTGAATCCCATCGAACACTTATGGGACGAGCTCAAAAGAAGAGTTCGGGCCAGGAATCCAGTCCCTGCAAGCGTGGACGAGCTGAAGACAGCTTTATTAGAGGAGTGGGACGGCATTCCTCAGGAAACTGTCAAAAAGTTGATAAGGTCTATGAGAAACAGGCTGCAGGCTGTAATTAGGGCAAGAGGGGGCAATACAAAGTATTGATTTAAATAAATAAATTTTTATCTTAACATTTTTTGTTTAATTTGTATAATACGATACCCATACCCTTTTTTCCTAAATTCCCGTTTTTCCTACAATTGCGTTCAGACATCATTTATTTCAAAAATGATGAATGGATTTCAATAATAATGATATCAAATTAAAGCTGACATCTTAAGCTTTTAAATGACATATCATTTTTATTATTTCTATTCATAATTTTACTTGTATTAATGTATGTTTGCGCCGTCAAGGCTTGAGTCGATTTGGTTGCTCGCGAGTGTAGTAACTTGAATATTAAATCGAATATAGAATATAGCTGCTCCCGCGAGCTTCGCTTCGCCTTAAAAAGTTTTCCCGTGGGAATTCCGGGATAAAAAGTAGCCTATCTTCTTTCTCAGGGTCTAGAACATATGTATACCAAATTTCATTCAAATCCGTTCAGTAGTTTTGGCGTGAAAGAGTAACAGACAGACAGCGCTTCGCTTCGCCTTAAAAAGTTTTCCCGTGGGAATTCCGGGATAATAAGTAGCCTATGTTCTTTCCCAGGGTCTAGACCGTATGTATACCAAATTTCATTCAAATCCGTTCAGTAGTTTTGGCGTGAAAAAGTAACAGACAGACAGCGCTTCGCTTCGCCTTAAAAAGTTTTCCCGTGGGAATTCCGGGATAAAAAGTAGCCTATGTTCTTTCCCAGGGTCTAGACCGTATGTATACCAAATTTCATTCAAATCTGTTCAGTAGTTTTGGCGTGAAAGAGTAACACATGGTGTGCTCACTCAGAAATAAATTATTTTTGTATGGAAAGTAGCGACGCCTGGCCGATGACAGACGAACTACATTACACCAGTGTTATTATTTTGACCTTTTAGTCATAATATGGTTTTCCATTACTGGCAATACTGAGCGAAGTGTCAAGTGTCCGTTTCAAACTTTCTGTCTAGTCTATGGTCCGTTTGCTTTGAAACTTTTCTCAATTTCACGTGGTAAACCGTAAAATATTTCAGAAAATATTTTCACCATTAGTATCGTCGAGTTGAGCTTTGGTTCCTCCGTGCTAGCGTGGGTTGAGGCATTCTTTCTTTGTGTGTGTTATTTTGAGATAGGACTCTAGTGCAGTTTTTTTTGTTGAGATAGGACTCTTGTGCAGTTTTTTTTGTTGAGATAAGACTCTTGTGCAGTTATTTTGTACTGTCTGTAAAAGTGAATGTTATAAAATGTCCTGTTGTGTACCTGGATGTAACGTGCGATTCACGGATGGTAGGTATTTTTTTTTGAGGTTATACACCTAAAGTGTACTAAGGTTATAGATATAGGGAAAACCATAAATTATCCGATTTTAGGGGAGGTATGGGAGAAAAGGGGAGGCAGGGGCTACCCAATGGTAAGGACTCCCCATCAAGCAAATAAATAGTTTCCAAGATATTGAATTCAAGGTTGAATTTCGAGGTTAGTACGTGGATTAGGAAGGCCGAGGTCCGAGTATTGTGGCGGTCCTTGCCAGAGGCCTCTAAGCAACAGTGAGCAATTATTGGCCGATGATGATGATGATATGGGTACAATAATTATATGTATAAGTAATAAGTTAGTATAACATTGTTTTGATTTCAGGGGTGCCTTTGCATCGTTTCCCAAATCCAAAGAAGGAAATTGAGCGTTTCCGTGTCTGGATATTAAGAGTTGGAGGAGACATAATTGGACTAACCAATGAAGTGATAGTCAAAAACCGAAGAGTTTGTCACCGACATTTTGAAGAAAGGTTTTTCTATCCCAAGAACCGATTGAGCAAATTGGCTATACCGACACTTGATCTCCCAATGCTACCTCGATCAGGTTAGTTCTAGCAAAGAAAAATTGATTTTCTTAATAATTCTATGTGACAGTACAAATATACGTATATATATACATAAATAGACGGCTGAATGGTGTAGTGGTTAGTGACCCTGACTACTGAGCCAATGGTCCCAGGTTCGATTCCCGGCCGAGGCAGATATTTTTTTAAACACTTGGGACTAACATAACACTCTGGCGAAAAGTGGGTGCAGCAATGCACCTCTGCCTACCCCACAAGGGAGTACATTAGTCGTGAGTGCTTGTTTTTTTTTTTTTACAAATATACCTAAGCAGGAACTGTTCTTTTTTGATGTTGGTGCGGTGACAAAGTAATCTGAAGAAATATGGCACCAACTTCAAAAAAGAACAGTTCCTGCTTAGTTATATTTGTACTGTCACATAGAATTGGTGTAAACCTTAAATTATTTCTTTCTTTTTAGTAATTTTTTTTTAATCATATTTTTCTATCATATTTTTTTTCTATAAGAACTGTATTTACGTTATAATTTTCATAAGAATCAGTTAATAGGTGCCGAAAATGTAAATTCATACCCTGTTTTTACCCCTTTACCCATCCTTGGGGGTGAAATAAAATTCTGAAAAAAAGGGACCACCCCTGAACTCAACCCAATACAACAAATAAAGAATTTTCAAAATCGGTCCATAAATGTAATTGGTTAACATACATACATAAAAAAAAACATACATACAGACGAATTGAGAACCTCCTCCTTTTTTCGAAGTCGGTTAAAAACAGATTAACTCACAGCAAGTAACATGGTGCATGACACACAGGAGGCATCAATCCTTGAAGATAAAATAATTTTTGTTTCAGGAGGTTCAACTAACTCCACAAGACCAGTGCCTGAGCCAATGGAGATAGAAGGAACGGCTAGTTCAACGTCGCTTGCTCCTTCAATACAATCACAAACTCAGTGTAAATATCTTATATGCCTTCTTTTTTTTTCTATGATCATGTGGCATCAATGTGTACAGTGCTTTAGGTAAATGTGACCCTTATGACGCACAAATTACGATTGGTAGATGAAATCGCCTTGAACACCAAACAATCTGATTGAACTAAGTTATGTTGCCAGGGAAAATGTCTGCCTATCAAGTTCACAACAAGTTATGTTTTATTAAAAAAATAAAACATCACTTCTTTGTCTTCTTCAGCCTATAGCAGTACACTGCTGGAGGTAGGCCTCTCCCAAACATTGAGTTGTAATTCAATGGCAAACATTTTGTAGTACTACTGCTATTTAAAAGGAGTTGTGTTAATTAGCACCCTTTAATTATTTTCTATCTCTAAATATCAAATAAATCCGTTTCAGGTGGTACTTCCTGCTCTACGAGTGCAGTGCCATCCTGCTCTACTAGTGCAGTAGATGTTTCCACCAAACATTTGATGCGAACACGAACCCTGCGTAAGTAATTAAATCATTTCCTTTTTACTTAGGATGCAGAAGTGATTGATATTTTTAATTAATGTGGTTTTTACGTTTCAGGTTCACAAATGTCGCAGGATGAAATAAAAATGGGTCGAACCATAAAAATGTTACAAAAAAAGATGCGGTATCTACTGACACAGCAAAAATCATACAAGAAGAGATTGTCAGTAGCCAAGGAAGTCATAAAATCGACTTCATTCGACAGTTTAACAAAAAAAATGACTAAAACGGCTAAAACATTTGTAGAAATGCAAATGACACAAGCTTCCAAACAGATGCGTGGAAGGCGGTTTACTCTAGAACAAAAAATATTGGCGCTGTCTGTATACAAGAGCAGCCCTAAGGCATATAGAGTGTTAAGCCAAATCTGTATTTTGCCAAAGCGCAAGACACTGCAATGTTTACTACAAAAGATCACGCTGACTCCGGGCATAAATAAAAAGATGTTTGATCATTTATCAAAAAGAGTCAAGAAAATGCCTGATAACCATAAATATTGTGCAATCATTTTCGATGAAATGGCAATATCTCCCCACCTGGATTTAGCTGAAGGCAAGATAGTAGGATTTGTTGATGATGGAGAAAAACGAGAACCAGTCATCGCTGATCATGTATTGGTATTTATGGTGAGAGGGGTCATAAAAAAATTTAAACAGCCAGTGCATTATAGTTTCTGTGCAGGAACTACTAAAACCCAAAATATAAAAAATATGTTGAAAAAAGTAATTGAAGAAGTGCAGGCGTGTGGACTTGAAGTAGTCGCCACAGTCTGTGACCAAGGGGCGACAAATATGGCTGCAATTAATGCACTGAAAACTGAAGCGCGAGCAAAAAACCTTCGCGCAGAAAAAGAACAGATCAATGATTCTTGTTTCGAGATCGGAGGAAAAACCATTGTCCCTTTATACGACCCACCTCACCTCATAAAAGGAGTGCGTAATAACTTCCTAACCAAAGATTTGGTTTATACAATGGACAATAAAAAATGTGTGGCCAAATGGCAACATATAATTGATTTATATCTACGAAGTCCAGGGTACAGGGGGGTGAGACTGATCCCGAAACTCACGGAGCACCATGTCATGCCACAACTCATACCAAAAATGAGAGTTAAATACAGCACGCAGGTGTTCAGTCATACAGTTGGAGTTGCCCTCGGATTCATGGCAGGTAGATAACATCATTTTTTAAATAATATTTCATTTTAACAACCGGATGGTGCAGTGGTCAGCAACTCTGACTCTTGTGCCAAAGGTCCCGGGTTCGATTCTTGGCAAGGGCACATATATTTGTTTAAAAACTAATATTTACAAACTAAAGTACCTTTATACCAATATCTGATTGTACTAACATGGTGTAAACAAATCCTATTTCATTTGCTTAGAGTGCAGTAAAACAAGTCCAAAGTATTGTATTGTAGTATTGTACCAAAGTAATGTACATTGTAGTAAAATCTATGTTTTAATCTTTTCAGAATCGGGAAAACTTCCGCTCTGCGCCAAGGAAACAGCGGACATCTTGATCTTATTTGATGATTTGTTCGATTCGGTAAACGGGAGTTACAGCAAAGTGCAAAGTGGAAAAATTTATAGGTCTGCTGTAACCCCCAAATCTCGGCATCACCAATTGTGGCGAGATAGCATTCCAGTCTTAAAATCAATGAAATACATCAACAAAGATGGAAAAACTGCTGTGGTGCCATCACTCTCTAGCTGGGTTAAAACCATTGAGGGGTTCCAATTGTTATGCCGGCACATGTTTCAATTGGGACAAACATCACTATTGCTCCGTCATTTCAATCAGGACCCCATTGAAAATTTCTTTGGTGCAATCCGAGCACACGGACTAAGCAACATAATGCCAACTGCTGCAGCCTTCCAGGCAGCATACAAAACACTGATGGTAAATAATATGTCGTCGGCACATTCAGTTGGGGCGAATTGTGAAAGGGACAAAAACAAATGTTTACAAAACTTAAAAAACATGATTGAAGAAGAGAAAGAAGAAAAACAAAAGGAACATGAATTAACCATGGAAGACTTGAATATAAGAAGAAATGATATTTTAACAAGCAATTCACCCCAAGATGTAGAGAGGCGTGCTGCTGTTGGATACTGCAGTGGATGGCTGGTACGAAATGCAAAAAAAAATGTTTATAAGGGTTGCTCCATATGCAAAAGCCAGCTAGAGAGTGAGGAGAAACAAAATTTCCATGAATTCATTAAAGTATCTGAATATGCAGGCAAAGACTGGCTGTGTTATCCCACAATGCAAGCTTTTACCATGTTTCTAGAAATAGAAAATATTGTAATGGATGTACTGAGTCGAAGAAGTCATGCAGACTGTATAGTAGATTATATAAAATTGATTGTCTCAGTGAATATTGATTTTAAATTTTTAAATTGTGACAGGCACAAAAATCTATTAGTAGATTATTTTATTAATAAAAATGTAACTTTCTGCATACAAAATTGGTGCAAAGAAATTAATAAAATTTTATGCGGCAAATGCCGTAACTTAGATGAAAATGATCCAATTAAGACAGCAGCTCAAAATCATTTTCTCAAAAACAAATTAAAGAAGAGAAAGAGAGCGTCTGGTATGAAAGTGAATGTTTGATTATTATTGTATGTATACATACTGTTGCAACAACCTGTATATATCCTACTAATATTATGTGTTCATCACGTCAAAACGGCAGAACCGATTGTAATGAAATTTGGTATGGAGTTAGCTGACACCTGTTATTTATAATAAGCTTCAAACAGAAATTACTCAAATGCCAGGGAATAAATTTACGTGTTACATTAAAGAGGAACTCTGTAAAAAAGGTTATTATAAAATTGATGATTACTTATTACAGGTAGTATACACGTTATATACTATTAAGCTTATATGGGATACCAACAATTTTTAAGTCTTTTTGTGTAAAGATGGATCAGGTTGGCACAGTTTATATGTTGAATATATTATATTAATTACTTAGTGTGTTTCTTATGTTTTGTAAATAAATAATGTGTACTAATGGATCTAACGAGTTTTATTTTGTCCGCATATCATAATCCAAAAGAATCTTGCAGGGGCTATATATTGTAGTAGGTCTATGTTTATACGTATATATACGAACGATGTAGTTCCAATTTCACCGGACAGGCGGAGCCACTTGTCATATGTTAAAAAAATATACCTATCTTACCACTCTTCTCCCGTTGTTAAATAGTACTCTTTGGAGTAACAGACAGACAGACAGACAGACAGACAGACAGACAGACAGACAGACACAGTTACTTTCGCATTTATAATATTAGTTAGGATTATCTATCATATACTGTACATAAAATAATTTAATAAAATGTGTTCAAGGGAACAAAAAGGTTTTTATTACCTAAGTCTGGAAAGTAGTGGGGAACCCAAGACATCTATTTTGCTAGTCTACCACCGTAACCACTAGACCAACGAAGCATTCAATATTATAATTTAGTTCCCATCAACACACAATTATTGTCAGCAGTTTTAATGTTAAATTGTGAAGCAGTGGCGGCGCGGCGGCATAAACTCTTATTACAAAAGTATGATATTTCATGGCGGCGGCGCCGACGACGGCGGCGGGGCGGCGGGGGAGGGGCTCACGTGTAAAATTTATGCATTGATATCAAGTTTACCCGTGTGACCTGAAAATCATGAACGTAAGGTAAGTATTTTTTATGACTAGCTGTTGCCCGCGTCTTTTAAAGTATGGAACCAAAAAACAAAAATAGGTTTAATTTCATTAAGTTCCCTTAAATGCAAATGAGAATTTTATTATTACTATAATGTGTACTAACTTTATGGTATAGTTTAATGATTGATAGTGTAGTCAAATGAATTAAATAGTAATAAAAATATTTACCTGCATAGTTACATGTAAAAAGCTTATTTCATTATTATTAATTTTATTACAAAACATTACATTGTCGAACCATAAGCCTTTATTCTACAGGGTGTTGCAAAATTGGTATACTAAGCCGAAACCTACATGTGCAGCATGGTATACCTAAGCCCAAAACTGAAATCAGAATTTGGAAATTCGCGAAAAAAAATATTCATTCTCCATAGTAAAAAGTCACGTGACCAACATAGTTTTTATGGAAAATTAATTTTTTTTTTCGCGAATTTCCAAATTCTGAAATCAGTTTCAGGCTTAGATATACCATGCTGCACATGTAGGTTTCGGCTTAATATACCCTTTTTGCAACACCCTGTAGAGGGCTAGGTGGATGCACCGGTTTACCTCAACTCGATCTATAAGTTTGTAATAAAACAATCAGATCAAAATAATATAATTAAACACTTATGTCTTGTACCTACCAATGTACTCCCATACGGCCCATGCGGGGTAGGAAGCCGGGGTGCATACGGTGAGCCTATTACCATTTTTCGGAAACATCCAAGACCCGATACAGCGAATCGAACCTGGGACCTTTGGCGCTTTAGTCAGTGAACTAACCGCTGCACCATTGTAACAAAACAACTATAATAATAAAACCAGATGGGTGTTTAATTAGCGGGTTAGGGAACGTGTTGATCTAAACTAACGGTTGTATCGAGAGGGGTTGGTTGGTAAATTAATATAAAATAGGTTCTTACTTCATTTAAGTATCAATCTATTCTGGAATGAGTATTATTTATGTACTATTTAATATATTTTTTATAACTATACAGCAATATTACATAAGCTCACGCGTTTCATTACTCTAGAGGGGTAGGCAACTAAGAAGATTTAACTGTTTGTCAATTTATGAGATTCAATCATCTTTCGTGGTTAGGACCGGAGGGTTACTTTTTTCATCAAAACCATACTTTGTACGTGCTTAAAATTTAGATGCGAACGTATGATACCTACAGCAGCCATGAGTGGTCCATTAAGCATTCCAAATAGAGTAAATTCTATACTGGTTTGACTAAATTACCAAATTATGAAATGAGGTGACACGTGTATAATTTTATTATTCCCCCACCACTAGGTAAGAATAAACGCTAGCAGAACCTAAAGCAATAAAGTTCAATATAGTGTGATTTTCTTTTTTGCACACGCATCAGTTTGCATTGTTATAAAACAGTAATTTACGCAATCATAGCGTTCATTTCTGCCTGCGCGCTTCAATCAAGCATCCATCCTGTTGCACCGTGTGTCGCTACCATACCCCGCCCCGCACCGCACCGCGCCCCCGCAGACCCCCGTGCCGTACCACTGCCGCCGCCGCCGCCGCCGCCCACCGCCCGCTGCCTCCGCGCCTAGCCAGCCTATAGTGCCGCCTGCATCAACTCAAGCAAACAAGCTCTATCTTTGTAAAATGTTAGTAAGTATTTTTTGGAACGTTTTTATTTTTTTTGAATGTTTAACTAGATCCCCATTCAAATTAAATTATAATGGATTCTGTTGTATTTATCTTGTAATTTAATGTCCTGTCATAATTTAATTACTTCATCATCAAGTCGTGGGAACCTACTTTAATACTTTTATTATTCACTTTTCAGGTCTGATTCTGAGTGCGAATCATTTGTTGCGCAAGACGCCGCCACCGCCGCAGCGAAGAAGAAGCCAGCAGCGAGCAAGAGGAAGTCGAGCGCAAGTGCAGCGAGTACCTCAAGCAGTACCAACAAGTAAGATCACTATATTATAATTTATTTACTAGAGTAGGTTATATTTTTTTTTATGAGAATTAAAATAATAATTAATAAGTATATCAACACGCAAATTTTACCTCAATCAATCAGTAATATTGATTTGCATTGATTCTAAGTTTAGCTAATTTCATACAGTTATGTTTTAAATCATTTAAACAGTAAAAAATTTTAATGATACGATAATAATAGGAGTTAATTCACATATTTTTATGACAACAATCACTTTTTCTATAGTTAAATAACATACCTACAGACGAATTGAGAGCCTCCTCCTTTTTGAAATCGGTTAAACACTATTTTAAATAAGAACTCAGTGCTGTGCTATCACAGCTTTTGCTAACACATTACTACTATATACTTATATATTTTTATTAAGAACTTGGACTAAATGATAACAGTTACGAAGACTTAAAATTCATAAATGAAATATATAAAATAAAGCTCAAATCTCGACCGGGGTAGATATTTGTTTGATAAGAATATTTGGTGCTCATGTCTTTGATAGTAAATATTTGTATTGTATGGTATTGATATATCCAACCCGCCTGCTAGGTGTGGAGATTATGCCCATAACCCTCCTGCAGTTATTTTTGTGTGTAATGAAATTGAGGACTGTTGAGATTCATTAGATATTTATTTATATATTGTTTACATAAGTAAGACATCATAAAATATAATTAAACTAAACAATCAAAAATACCTACTTCAAAAATGACTGTGATGTTTAATTTGTGTATTTAGCGAGCAAAGTAAATATATATACTTATATATTATTTTTTTCATGTCCCAGAAAAAAAAGAAAACTGTGGATGTGTTCGGACTCTGCAACGAGGACGAATACAACGAATGCGTGTTGCAGTCGAAGACTCTACCATCATTCGTTGTGAATCGCGTGGCCAACGGTAACCAGCGGCGGGTTGGCAGCACATCCGGCGAATTCTATGCGGAGCTGAAGGTCTACGCGCGCCACGACGCTGAGGAAGCTCCCAAGGACATCCGCTGGACAAAGGCCTTGCTCCGACTAAACTGCTACCTTGAAGAGGGCTCACCGCAGTGGAAGCTGTTGCATCGCTTCGTGAAAGAGGCCGGTACACTCTTCGAGGACTGTGTACCGTCATTTTATAACCCCGACTTGGTTAAAATTAAACAGGCCGACTGAGGCAATTTTACTATATATTTCCATATTTTTATTTTTCCTATTGGGTACTTATATGTGGTATTAAATATTATTTTGGTATTGGTATAATTACAGGTAAACGTAGTATTGGATATTATTTTGGTATTGGTATAGGTATAGGTACAGGTAAATAAAGCTACTGCTAATTTTTTAATTAGTCTGTGTATGTTACTTTGTAAATTCTGAGTTAGTATTGGTATAGGTATAGGTACAGGTAAATAAAGCTACAGCTAATTTTTTAATTAGTCTGTGTATGTTACTTTGTAAATTCTGAGTTAGTTAGGTACTAGGTAACTTCAATATTTTTGTCAGTCAATCTATCCCTAAGCTTGAAGTCTTCTTCAGTCTATAGAATTCCACTGCTGGACGTAGGACTTTTCGCATCCAATCTATTACCAGACACCTTTTGCAAGTAGTCATTCTTCGTCCTACACCTCGTTTGTCTAGTCGCGGTCTCCACTCCCGAACACGTTTACAGCTTTGAAGTTTTTTTTACAAATTTTATAGACACATATTTAGCGTGAAGGAAAATATCGTGAGGAGACCTGTGTGCATAATTAGATACCTCAAGACCACTTTAAATCAGACTCGGTGAGAGAAGGCTTTTGTCGTGCTTGGTGGCTTGGTGGTTTATAGTACCTATAAATTGCAATAATATATACCCATATAAGTACCTAATTTCTAGTTAGTTAATCAACAGATCGCAAAATGCCATTTTGCACTGTATGTACAGTAACTATTGACAAGAGGAAGTGGATTGGTCATTTGCGGAGTAATTCCCATAAGAAAAATAACATTGTTATTGCCGTGGAGGATGGAGTGCAAAAAATTTTGTCCGCATTCCGAGATAGAATAGCTACTTATAGAATTGTTGTGCCAGAAGGCAAAGAGCTTTACTCAACGTCTTTATTTTTCATCAATATAAGGAATAAACTAAAATCACTTTTAGATCAATCACTACAAAAACATACTAGTATCAAAGTAAACTTTGAACTTTTTTCAACATTCTTGATGATGAGCAATGATAATCAGGAGATAAAATCCTTTTCAACCAAAAATATTTCTCTCCATTTTAATTATGATTTTAATAAAATTTTCTCTGAAATAGAATCCGAACTGATGAAAAAAATGGAAGAGTTTCAGGAAAGGGACTCGGGCTGGACCTTTTTGAATAACTCACATTTTGAGATTAACATCAATAAATATCAACCACTCAGCGGGTCCAAGTACACAGCTTTACCTCGATTTATAAAGAACAAGAAAGCGTGTTTAAATATTCAAAACAATGATGAATACTGCTTCCTCTGGTGTGTTACAGCAGCCTTACACCCAACAAAGATCCACCCCGAACGGGTGTCTCCCTACCCTAATTTTCAGGATTTATTCAACACTGAAAACATGAATTTTCCTGTAAGTTTCGCAGATATCACCATATTTGAAAAAAATAATCCAAATATTACTGTCAACGTATATGGTTTGAGCGATGGTAAGTTTATTGAAGGACCATTATACAGATCAGAATCAATGAACAAAAAAGCTAGGCATATTAATTTATTGCTCGTTGAAAACGAGGATAAATCACATTACTGTTTGATTAAAAATCTACCCCGCCTTGTGAGAAGTCAAATCACTAAGCATCATGGAAATTTATTCTTTTGTGATACATGTTTGTCATTTTTCAAATTACAAGAAGACTTAACCAATCATGTTTGTGGAGAGACAGCCAATTTTTTACCCGAAAAAGGTTCTTTTCTCCAATTTAAAAAATTATGACAAGAAACAAGATGTACCCTATGTAATCTATGCAGACTTTGAGACAATGTTACAACCAGTGCATGGTTGCGAACCCAACCCTAATATTGCTAATACAACTGACCTGCACCATCATATACCGATTGCTTTTGGATATAATATAATTTGTTCAGTTGATGAAACCCAAAATCGCTACGTTTCTTACAGAGGTAGGGACTGTGTTTCAAAGTTTATTCAATCGCTACAAACTGATTGTAAAAAAATTCATGATTCGTTAAATACCAACAAACCAATGATTTTCACGGAGTCAGACGATCTGAATTTCCAAAAAGCAAAGCGCTGTCATATTTGTAACCATTTTCTATGGAATGATAAAGTTAGAGATCACTGTCACATCTCCTCACGCTACCGCGGCGCGGCTCATGCTCATTGTAATTTGCAATATAAATCACCTAATTTCATACCAATATTTTTTCATAACTTATCAGGATATGATTGTCATCTTTTCATCAAGGAACTTGGTGAACTTCCTGGAATGATAAAATTAATTCCAAAAACAAAGGAAAATTATATTTCCTTCACAAAATTTTTACACATCGGTGATGGAGATCACATTCAGTTGCGATTTACCGATTCAATCAAGTTTTTGGGAACCAGCTTAGAGAAATTAGCTAAAACATTAAAAAAAGAAGACTTTCATTGCCTACGCAAGCATTTTCCAGAAGATAATCACTTTAGTCTTTTGACGCGTAAGGGAGTCTACCCTTATAATTACATGAGTAATTGGGAGACTTATTTAGAAGACAGTCTACCTTCCCAGTCCAAGTTTTTCAATACTATGACGAATGAACACATTTCAACTGAAGATTATCAACATGCCCAGTCAGTTTGGAGTCAGTTCGAAATTCATAACTTAGGTGAATATACTGATTTGTATCTCAAAAGTGATGTATTAATTTTAACGGACATTTTTGAAAGTTTTCGTAAGACATGCAAACGCCATTACCAGCTAGACCCAGCATTTTATATCACTGCCCCAAGTTTGTCATTTGATGCTATGTTGTTAAAGACAGGCGTTAAACTAGAACTTTTAAATGATTTATCCATGATCCGTATGATTCAAAGTGGAATTAGAGGAGGAGTAGTTATGTGCTCCCATCGTCATGCAAAAGCAAACAACAAATCTATGACTGATTATGATCCCTCAAAAGAAGATTCATACATAGTCTATTTAGATTGCAATAATTTATATGGTTATAGTATGTGTCAACATCTCCCTGAGTCTAATTTTAGATTCCTCAAGCAATATGAAATTGACCAACTTGATATTTTATCAGTAGAGGACGAGGCGGATCATGGTTATATACTTGAAGTAGATTTGGTGTATCCGCGGAACTTACATAGTGAACACGATGATTTACCATTTTGTCCTGAAAAATGCACCCCACCCGGAGGAAGAAATAAAAAGTTAATTCCAAATCTGTATGATAAATACAATTACGTTATTCACTATAGGCATTTAAAAACATGCTTACAGCATGGCTTAATTTTGCAAAAAATTCATCGCGTGATTACGTTTAAACAAAGATCTTATCTTAAAACATATATCGACCTTAACACAAAACTTCGTCAAGAAGCTAAATCAGTGTTTGAACAGGATTTCTTTAAACTTTTAAATAATTCAGTGTTCGGAAAAACATTAGAAAACATCGAATCCAGGGTTAAAGTTCACTTGGTGAAGCAATGGAGTGATACGACCAACAAAACCAAAAAGTCATTGAGTGTTGATAAACTAATTGCAAGCCCAAATTTCCACAGTATCTCTGTTTTTAGTGAGAACTTAGTAGCTGTTCAGATGAAACCTAAACGAATCGTTATGGATAAACCGATATATATTGGATTCTCAGTTCTTGAGCTATCTAAAGCGCACATGTACCACTTTCATTACGATATTGTAAAACCATATTATCAAGATAGTGTTAAAATGTGCTACACGGACACTGATAGTTTTATTTATTCCATAAAATCAGATGATTTTTACCACGATTTGAAAACTCATTTCCTAAAATATTTTGACACGAGTAATTACAGCATTCAGAACGAATACGACCTACCTTGCATTAACAAAAAAGTACCAGGTCTGTTTAAGGATGAAATGGGTGGGAGGATAATAACAGAGTTCGTGGGTCTAAGATCCAAACTGTACTGTGTAAAAACTCAAGATATGGTTATAAAAAAGGCTAAAGGTGTCAAAGCATGTATAGTTCGAGATCTGACTGATTCAGACTATAAATCCGTCCTTCATAAAAATAATGTCATCCGCAAGAAAAATATTTTGTTTAGATCGATCCGCCATGAATTAATTACGAAAAGCATTAATATAGTAGCTCTATCTCACAACGATGACAAAAGATTGATACGTAGCGATAAAATTAGTACAATAGCCTGGGGTAGTAAACATATTTTGTGATCTGTTGATTACTTTGATATTAAATATAAATACATAGTTTTAATATAGTATAGTTAAGTACCCTAAATGTAATTAAGATTATATGAGTGTAAGTAGATATAAGAATGTAATCAATTAAAATATTTTTTAATAATAAAATAAAAGCAGAATATTTATTTGGTTTTTTTTTTTAGACCTATTTTAAATTCATAAAAATGCTATACATAGGTAGGTATATTATTCACTATCAAATAGTTTGATGGAAAACAACCAAACACGTGTAGCTCACTAATGTAGCTCACACGCCCCGTGTCTGCGTCAGCAAAAACGAGTCTATACTTGTCTATACTGCCGGCACTCTTTGTAATAAAATCGAAGGTATTCTACTGGAAAACTGCAACGCAAACATTTTTGTAAGTGTGAAAAAGATAGTATGTTATAAAACATGGTGTTTTTCAAATTGTTGATGTTGCATATTCATTATGTTTTCACAACACGTGGCTACTGCGTAAAGTGCAACGCAAACGTTTGTGTAAGTGTGAAAAAGATAGCATGTTATAAAATAATAATATGATGTTTTCAAATTATCGATGTTGCATATTGATTATGTTTCTTTCATTCTACCACCAGCGTGCGCACGAGCACCTCACTGTTAAGACTCGGACCATTCTCAAACAAAACTCTACAAAATGTCACAATCGGTAAGTTATTTATTTCTTCTCGCATATTTGAATGTAGAGTGCTCGAGAGTTACGGTGGACAATTATTTAATATTTTTCTTTCTTTCCAGATCCTGAATGAATCTAGTCCATACGGGTTAGGTACGCCGCATTCATTCGACCAGCTGCAGTGCGGACAAGTCTGGTTCGACAGCGATGTTGAAGAGGTGCGGCCACCAAGCCCAGAGAGAACCATCACTAAAAAGAAAAATGTTGCGACCAGACAGTCCAGAAAACGGCGGGCGGAGGATGACTCCACAACCTCTTACGTGATGAGCAAATCACCGCGACCAGGACATCGGCTCGTGAGAATTGAGGTTGTGGATCTGAACAGCAGCACTAGTGACAGTGAGTGCGTGGTGCTAAAAGCACAGTACGTTGTGACGCATCCGGTAGATGAAATAATAGACATGACGGAAAACCTCGTGAAAAAAATAACAAAGACTATGTGTAGCTCTTAAGTAATTTTAGGTTTAGTTTAGTATGTAAACTATATTTTTGTATAGATGTAGGTATATTAAAATGAATAAAAAACTTTAATAAAAATCTGGATTTTATTTTCTTTAAACATAATATTAATAATCATTATAATACCATTTCCTTAAACAAATAACTGTTTTTAAAGCACAATATTTTTGATGGTTAAAACAACAAATTTTGTCATTACCTTGATAACTATCAAATAATGATTTTAAGTTAGGGCACCCCCTTTCTCCGATATCTAGAACTTTACAATCAGGTGACAACTCTCTTAACCACTTACATTTCTCAGAACCTTTAACAAATACATTTGCTTTGTCTAAAACTGGTTTTATTAACCTCCTAAATTCATTATAATCTATATACCCTTGTCGCCAGTAAATTCCCCTATTTCTCTCCAACCATTTTACTTGTTTCTTTTCATCATTAGTTAATTTTGAAAATGGATAAGGAGGCTTTACTAAATAGACCTGAGTATATTCTTTTGTAGCATATGCTAATTCTTTGATAATAAATCTATTTTTATAGTCACGAAATCCTTGCAAATCCAATAATAATAAATCAGTACTCATATTAGTTTTTTTACAATATTAGACAGTGGTTTATACTCGATTATACAATCATTTAAAATAAGACAATAAGCTGTTGTTTGATCGGGTATTTCTACATCACTCTCTATCTCAACACGTACATCCACCGGTCCGGTTTTTAATGTTTCGTTTTGACGACAACAGTCAACCACGAACAAGGGTGCCTTTTCTTTAAACTGTTTTAAACTTAACAACGGCCCTAACTGATGTCCAAAATATGACTGTTGAAATTTCACGTACTGCTCGTATATTAATAGATATAGGTCTTCTCCAAATTTTATATCAAGATTTTCATATGGAAAATAGGTAGAATTTAAGAACACTTTAACATCGCGTAAATGACAATGATCGAATTGGGACATATCCGACTTAGCATTGCTTTTTCGATTTGTTTGTAAGCCTATAATAACGAACCGCGGTTTTTCCATTTGAGATGTAGTTTTTATTGACCACGTATGTTTGGTACTTCTTGGTAATAGAGGATATTCATAAAGATCCCAATTTCTAAATGCTATATTAATAGCTTTGTCTTTCTCTAAATATCTCAATAAGTGAATCCTCTCGCGATCTGATACTTTTATATGTGGCATTCTCCACACTAATTTATTTATGGTTATATCGTCTAATACTTCATTAGTACTTAATTTTATTGCGTTAAGGTTCGTGTTACTACGCAGAAGTACCAACTCATGCTTACAATTCATAATAATTTTTTTGTAATCCTCAGCGAAGCCAAAAATTTTATTTAATGGTATAGACACGGAAAAAGATCCTGAAGTAATTTTAGAGCCCTCAATTTCCCACCCCCACAACCGTGACATTTTAGATTCATTTTCATTCATTGACAACAAAGATTTTATAGTAGTTGTTATTCCTGCGTTTTTTATTCTGTCTATCTCAACACCGTTGAGTTCATATCGAATATCTTGAAAAAGAAACAGTATAGCATTGTTAATAAGTTCAACACTGCTTACTTTCTCTCTTTTATCACCAACAGGACGAGACACTGTGATAGACCCTCCTATGTATAGTGTACTCGCTGTCGGCAAAACGTACAGGTCTTGTTGATTAATAGGAATGCGAATCTCATCATTAAGGTTAAAACTGTTTATGTATGGTTTATACGAATGAACTTCATAGCTTTCAATACTGTTGTCATGGGTGATCGGATCTGTTATATTTAAAATATTCATTTTAAGAGTTTGATGGATTTCAGAAATTGTTTGTTTTCCTTTGTAAGCTTTTTCCTTTTTATAGGTGGTGGCTGATGGTCTGCGCGTAATGTACTGCGTATGTTATATAGCGGTTCAAACCTTTTATTGATGAAATCGATCATTTTTTCTTAAATGCAAATAGAGTTGTAATTCTTCTTGTCGTAAGTTAATCAAGTTGTTTTTTGCGTCTAAAATTCTTATGTTAATTTCACTAACAGTGTCTTGATTTACCGGAAAATATATTAAATTTTTTGGAATTTCTATTATTCGGTATCCTGGCGGTACACTAGGAGCAAATTCGTATATAATGTGACTGGGTTTTCCGTTAATATACGATCCGCTCACAATGTCACATTCGATGCGAACGATGGTTGTAGAAAGAATGCTTACTGGAAAGACGGAGTCATGTAATATATTGGCTTTAAGTATTTCATTTCTAAAACCCAATGTCCTCGCAATTGATCCAGCTTTTTCAAAATGAATGTCTTTCGAACAAAATATATTTGTACTTAAAGTATTATTGTTGCACATTAACTTAAATGTGCAATCAGTTAAATGTGATTTTAAGAAATCGTAAATATCTAGCAGTTCGTAAGATCCTTCAGGGATTTCTACCATTTCATTATCACCATAATAAAATTTATTGTTGTTTTTACCTACGTTAGGTATCGAATTGAATGTTGAAAAAAATACTAGTCCGTATTCATATTCACCACCAAGTTGCAAAGCCGGCGAATAATTTGTAGACAAAGCGGATTTACAACCAGTAATTGATAGTGTGAACGACATTGTGATAATGAGAAATAATATAATCAATCGCTTGTTATAAACGGTTTCCAGATTTTTTTCAGAAATTTAATGCATAAGTGACCACAATTATAAAGATTACTTCCTTGACAATTTTGATAATTGTAGACTACATTATTTTTTTTTGTTAAATAGGTTAATATTTCTTTAGGCGGTTTTAAACCATAACTATCAAAATAGTTCGTATAATTATTAACTTTGACATAGGCTACCCAGTGAGTTCCATCATTGACTGAAAGATCTAAATTTACAATAGCACACTCAATTTTCTTAGGCTTACTTGGCAGAGTATCTCTCATATAAACTCCACGGAAATAAGGTATATCGCGAGTGTGACTTAATATATCAATATTACTTAGAGCACGTCTGGGTAGCCGCGAAACTAGTTTTTTGACGATTTTACACATAGTCCTTTACCCTTTTTGTAGGGTTTTATGTATAAACCTTTCCCCAATGCGATTGATTCCATCGTCTTATTGTGACGTTCAGATTCCGCCAGATTTTTTTTGCGCTGACTTATAATCATTTACAGCTTTAGCTATGCCGCCTACACCACCGGCTAATGATCCCAATGCCGATAGTCCCGCAAAAATTGGAATTAAAGGAAGTATTCCTCCTGTTTTAGGAATGGGAATAATTCTAGGTAATTTCACACGGTTATTTTTGTGAAATATTTTTTTTGCAGCCAAATATGCTCTCTATGGCATGTTTGTTATTTTTTGGTTTTATTTTCCTAAGCACTGATTTTAATTTGTTAACAGATGATTTAAATGATTGAACCCCAGCGCCAGTTCTAAGTTTAGCTTTCATAATTTTATTTATCAACCAAGATGCGACTTTTTCTCCTGTACTAACGTCTTTTGATTTCAATCTTTGTTTTGCCATATTTTTTAACTCCAAATCTGCTTTATGTCGATCTTGTAAATTAGAATAGTTTGCGTAAGCTATATCGTGTTGCATGCATGCGTTGTCCAAACGATTAATGCCTTTATCGCCTCTTCTTAAACGTTCTTGTAAGCGTGTACCTGGACCACAGTATTGATAGCCTGGTAAGTGTAACTCTACTGGCAAATTATTTATCAATGAGTCCTTTCCCTTTCATTACTGGGTGACTAATGAAAATAAATGGAACAAAACAGTATAATATATGTACTTCAATCTTTAATAACATTGCTTTTATCGATCCAACTGTTTTCTTTTGAGCTTAGACCAAGCCATTTAACACAAACCTTATTTCCAGACGTTTTAATTACCTTTTCAACTAAATAAATATTAGGATACTTAGTTTTTTGAAGTTCGTATTCATAAAAACAACCTTTTATCGGAATTCCATGTTGATCTCGTTGGTGGCGCAGGTATCTACTCAATGAGAACTAGGTTGGAGATCCGTTTTACAAGAAATATATTGACTTTATCAGCTTTTCAAAATCAAAGAATTATTGGTTATGTTGATCGAATGGCTTGCAGTCTCAGAATGGCCGCGCGTAGTCTGCGTCTGCGCCTGCGAGGGTGCGGGGCGCGGGGGGGCGCCGTCACTCGTCTAGTGATGGGGCGCACACGTAGTGTTGTGCTTCAACAAGCTGGGCCCCTTGGAGCTGGAGTATCCTGGTCCAACGTCATGGGTAGAGGGCAGAGCCGGTTGTAAGCCCGTCTCAAGGTCCCCGAAGTGGAGAGGACGTCTGCCACGCGGTTGATGCCGTCGGTGCCAGGGTAGACGGCTGTGATGCGACCGAGCAGCCATCTGTTGGGTGGGAGCCGGTCATCTTTGATGAGGACCATCTGCCCAAGCTGTAGTTGACCTCGATTGGTGTGCCACTTGCTGCGAATCTGTAATGCTGAAATATACTCCTTATAATAGCGATTCCAGAAGTGTGCTTTCAATGCTTGGACTCGTTTGTATCGAGAGAGTGTGTTGATTGGAGCGTTGTCGACCTGAGGTGCAGGTAGCATTGTGAGCGTTCGTCCAATCAGAAAATGTGCAGGAGTGAGAGCTACTAGATCAGATGGATCAGATGAAATAGGGGTTATGGGTCTGGAATTAAGAATTGCCTCTATTTGAACCAAGACAGTGTACATTTCTTCATAATCTAGGTGAGTCATTGATAAAACTCGTTTTAGGTGATGTTTGACTGACTTCACTGACGCTTCTGCTAACCCATTGAAGTGCGGACTGTATGGTGGAGAGAATTTGAATTCAATTTGAATCTTAGCTGCTTCATTAATTATGTTATTGGAATTTTGTTTCAAAAATTTAGGTAATTCATTAAAGGTGCCAATAAAACATTTAGCATTATCGGATGTTATGGAGGCTGGCTTGCCCCTGCGGCAAATTAGACGATTAAGCATGGCCATGTAGCCCTGGGAAGTTAAGTCGGTGACGAGCTCTATGTGCACAGCTCGTACTGCCATACATACAAAAATGGCTATGTATGCTTTTTTCAGCTGACTGCCACGACCCTTTTTGTTCGCTATCAGGATTGGTCCCGCATAATCGACTGCTGTGTTTGCGAATGGATAGTCAGCTTGTAGCCTCTGCTTTGGGAGGTTACCCATGATGGGATGGTAAGTTTTACCTGAAAATCTAAGACAAGTTATGCAAGTATGAGTTACTTTTCTAGTTAAATTACGCCCATTGATAATCCAAAACTTATGGCGTAA
The DNA here is from genome assembly GCF_932276165.1 of Plutella xylostella. Taxonomy (NCBI): domain Eukaryota; kingdom Metazoa; phylum Arthropoda; class Insecta; order Lepidoptera; family Plutellidae; genus Plutella; species Plutella xylostella. The sequence continues at coordinate 3,652,169 of NC_064000.1, read as the reverse complement.
TGTTGCCAATAATAGTTGTGGCCCTGGATGTAAAAGTATTTTGTGATAGTGTTGGGCTAAAAGTTTAGTGATGTGATGTGATGCATGTAGTAAGATGGGGTGTTTTGTGTCGTAGGCGTAGTTCGTGTTCGACAGTCTCCCTCCAACTCTGATTATACCTGCATCATCAACAAAGGGATTAAGACTTAAAAGTTTATCTTTAGACGGCAATGGTTTTTTGTTAATTAAAATGGATTTTTGTTTACAAAACATATCACTCTGCACTATTTTACATAAAACCTGCATAGCGTCTTCAAGTTCTGATGCTGTAATTAGACCTACTATTTTGTTATTACGATTGAAACAGTTATGTTTAAAACGTTTAATTTGTACTATTACACGTTGTAATTTATGGTTTTTGGACGATTGTGAGAGATGTCGCTGTGTCTGCGTGTGTGTTTTTGTGATTGTGCTTCCTCCATGGTCTCTAGTAAGTCTGCGCGGTTTTTGAGAAATGAGTTGAATTCTTCTAAAGTAGGTATAGACTTTATATGATTGCGTTCTGTTTCCCAGTCACGCATTGTGTGTGAATCCAGCTTACTAGTCACCATGTGGATGATGAGAATGTCCCAGTGTTCTGTAGGTAAATTAAGTGTTTTCAAGGCTCTTAGATTTTTATTAATGCTATCTATTGTGTTACGTAACGCCTTTGAGGATTCTTGAACAACTGGTTGTATGTTAAACAAAGCTTGTATGTGATTGTTTACTAGAATTCTATCATTATTGTATCGATCACACAGCAAATCCCATGCAACATCATAGTTTTCTGCTGAAAACTCTAATGATTTTATGATTATAGAAGCACTTTCCTTTAAAGTGTTCCGCAAATAGTGAAATTTATGGATTTTTGGTATTGAAGTGTTTGTGTGTATTAGTGACTTGTATGTGTCATGGTATTCTAACCAGTCCTGATAGCGACCAGAAAATGTCGGTAAATTAATTGTAGGTAATTTAAGTTTTGGCCCACCTGAGAATGCACTAGAACCCGTTACCGACTGATTGTCCCGCGCCGCAGAAGCCGCCGTGTGCTTATCGAGCGCCTCCTGCGCGGCAGCTTACTGTGCTGAAGTAGCTGGTTTCGAAGCTCTCCCGTTCTAAATGTTCGTCACCTGGAATTTCAGATAAATTTTCTATTTCAGTTTGAGTTGAATCATATTCATTGTACATTTCTTGTATTTTACTAGCTCTAATAGTTAATTCTCGAATTTGCAAGTTATTTAGCTCTTTACAAGGCAAAAGCGTTTCTAAATAAGTTTTAAATATTGTAAGCTTTGATTTAAATGATGCTCTTGACCTTTTTAATGATTTAATATCCATGTTTAATGAGTTGCGACTTAATGGAGTGGGCTAAGAAATGAAGTTAAGCTAAGATAACTGGTGCCCAAGTCTCTCAGATGATTCTGAGACTGCAATCCATTCGATCAATGTTTATAGCTGTTTTACACTTTGTTTATAAAGTAAAATTTGTGAAAATAGTGAAACAAGCTCGAAGTGTATGAAGCGATACTTAAATTTTAACAGGCAGCTACTATGGGTCAGCAGAAGAGCTCACGCAAGCAATGCAAACATCGAAGCCACCTCAGTTTGCGTAACCGGTTAGAGGCGGTTCGGCGCACGCACCACCCGCGCGACAGCGATGCTGACGGATTCACTGGAATGTATGAGATAAAAACAATATGTTAAAAAACGAGAAAAAATATGCAATTTGTTAAAAATATACACTGTGTTGGGGAAAACAGCTGTTCATTGAAACAAATATGGTCTTTGAACTGAATAAACTTGAATGGATTGGCAGATGCAAATGGATTTCAATAATTTAATGACGTGGGTACGCAAACACGTAGTTTAAAATTGGGAATAGATTCGATTATTTATGAATAATATGCGCTTTCGATTGTGTAAAAATAGACAGGTGACGGGAGAAATGGGAGATAATTAGGTTATGACACCCAAAATGGTAATTTTAACAAAATGAATTGATGATTAAAACGGGATAATTATTATTGTTACCTGATTTTTACTAGGAAAAAAGATAGTTAATTGAATTGTGCACACAGGGGATAATTGAAATTGGAACGAACTCACAGCAATACCACACTGTAACCTCTTTTCCTGGTTTTTCGATTCTGGTCGTGGTTTCTGGTTTTTCTTGTGATTATTGAGATTCGAGACTGGCCATAGAATGTTGTATCTTGATTATTTTCGTGGAGATCGCGGCGAATAGCAGATTGGTGCCGCGTGGATCTTCTACCTTGCCCTTGAACGACCTCGCCGATACGTGCCTCGGGATTCCGATTTTCGTCTCGCCTGGTCTTCAGATCTTCCAAAAAGCCCGTATCCGGCTCGAAAACTTGTTGGCGCAGGTATCTACTCAATGAGAACTAGGTTGGAGATCCGTTTTACAAGAAATATATTGACTTTATCAAAGTTTCAAATCAAAGAAATATTTGTTATGTTATGTTGATCGAATGGCTTGCAGTCTCAGAATGGCGGCGCGTAGTCTGCGTCTGCGTCTGCGAGGGTGCGGGGCGCGGAGGGGCGCCGTCACTCGTCTAGTGATGGGGCGCACACGTAGTGTTGTGCTTCAACACTCGTACGTAATATGTAGTAGGTTGAGATTTTATTACTTTCATAACCGTAAACAATTCGGTGGACCAGTTCGGTGTATAGCCTTTTTGAAACTCTCCTTTATACTTGCTTATACGGACAACGTCACCTATATGATACTTATTTTTTTTTAATGATATAGCCTTATGACGATTTTTTATATTCTTAGCTATGATTGATTCATTCAACTTATTTATCTCAGATGGTTTATACCTTGTAGTGGTATGAATAGTATGATTATAATTATATACTATATCATTTATTGGACTTCCTATCCATTTATATTTTCCAACAAAACTGAAATGTTTAAACATCTTGCCTTTTAAAGTTCTTATAACTCTTTCCACTATTGATGCTTTTTTTGGAGAGTATGTGGAATAATGATTAATTCCTCTCTTTTGCATAAGCTGTCGAAATATGTCATTGTAAAACTCCAAACCCATATCAGTTTGCAAATTTGCAGGAGTTCGTCCTTCCTTTAAAACTCTATCAAAAGCTAAAACCACCTCACGCTTTGTTTTACTCTTCAATGCTACTACCCATGTATATAGAAAAGGCGTCAATAACAACCAATATGAATTTAAAACCATTGTTGTATTTGTAGTATTTTTTTACATCAATCAAATCTGCTTGCCATAAATCATCTATTCCTTTTAGGATAACTGACCGACGTGGGAAATTTCGTCTGGCAGCTTTATGAATTTCATTAACCACACCTTTTTTACTCATGTTGGATGGTGAGATGATCTCTCAAATCTACTATACAGGGTGACTTTTTAGTCACTAACGAAATTTTTTCCATGAGTTAGGTATGTACAATAGAGTCGATTTCAATGAAAAAATTAGTAGGTAAATTTTTCATGATTTATTTTTTTTGTATCCCGAAATATTGGTAAAATATGGTCACTGAGTCACTGAGCAATAAATGTTAAAAGCGATAGGTTTCTCACGAAACAAACAAAGCCGAAATTAGACCTTATTGCCGCCATAAACCAATAAACTCAAATAAAATTTTGCAAAGGATGCCGCCGCTAATGGGTAATGCGTCATCGATCTGACGTCAGTCGCCTGCGCACCGCCGCGTCACACGTGTCTCTGTTTACTCAAAAACCCTTTTTCTTTCGACGCGCGCGCACCCCGGCCCCGGGCCGACTTGTGTTGTGTTTGTGTGTGTGTGCTAAATGTATTCTAACCAAGAGTAGGAGTAGGTATGTCGAAGAGTCCCAAAATCTCGCAGACCTCAGAAATAAGATAATTGTCGCTTTCGAGGAAGTGAAAAATTACATTGTGGTGTTAAATAAATTAAAATACAATGAGTTGAAAGTGTTGTGACGTGCCACACTTTGTGTAGATGTGTAGAAGGGACTCCACTTCGAACAATTTGATACTTCATCATACAGTGATTGAGGAAGTGTGTGCTAATTACGGTGTTGCGGTAAGGTCCCCTTGGATTTGGATTTTTTATTGCAATTTGACGGTTCTAACTCTAACCCCTTGAAAGTATGGAGAAAATCATTGAGCAACTTATGAATTTATTTGAAACTAGCTGTTCCCGCGAGCTTGGCTTCGCCTTAAATAGTTTTCGTGTGGGAATTCCGCGATAAAAAGTAGCCTATGTTCTTTTTCAAGGACGAGACCATCTGTATACCAAATTTCATTCAAATCCGTTCAGTAGTTTTGGGCGTGAAAGAGTAACAGACAGACAGACACAATTACTTTCGCTTAGTTAGGATTCGCGGGCAAGTGGGCGTGGCCAGACCCGCTACTCGCGCTACTCGCGCACGGTGACCATGAGTCTTGGTTTTCTGGAGAAAACTTTGTGTGCCAATATCTTATAATTTTAGTACTGAAAGGTACTGAAAGAAAATACACGTAAGTTATATTTTTAACCAAGGAATGTTATATTACAATTTCGTTACTGACTAAAAAGTCACCCTGTATGATCTTTGATCATATTACTCACGTCTACTTTAGAGCACTTGCGATGCAACTGTTCCTGAAGAAGACTTAATTCAGCTTTTATACTTGTGAGTTCTGCAAGAAAGTCTTCTTTTTTGCAATAAAGGTTGTAGCTTTGGTCGAGCTACTCTTTACTAACAGCTTCATCACCCTCAATTGGCAATTTCAATCCTTTTAATCTTCTTTGTTGTAAATCGTAATCACCTACTTCGTTTTGACTAAGTGTTTTAGTTAATGGTGTAAATTCTAACGAGTCTAGAACACGCATTCTTTTATGAACGTGGTGACCAAACTTATCGATGTTCATCATGTAACTGAGGTGGAGGTTATAGTTATAATAAAACTTAAATTAATTTGCACAAGTATTTATTTACTTAATGTCTACACATGTTCTTAATTCTTTCATAACTGATAATATTTCATCATCTAATCCAGTGTTACCAGCATCTCTGGAAGCTATTAACAATTTTAATGTTTTCACTAAGTCATTTGGATCATTCCAAAAAATGTAATCTACACTTTTACCAACTTCTTTAAATAATGGCAATCCCTTCCCTTTCGCGGTGCTGCTGTTAGATTTGTCTGAAGGTGAACTTAACAATGGTTTTATAATTTCTAAATACTTAAAACCCCTATTGCTGTTAATTGGTTGATTTAAATCATATTTTCTTTTATGTGCATTCGTGAGCAATAACATGGACTTGTAAATTTGTTTGTCATCTTCAGTGACTACTCCTAAATCAGGTTTTCTTTGATAGAGTAATTCAGATAGCCCTCTTGTTCTATTAAATGAATGTCCAGCTACTATAAATTCATTATCGGTTATAGTAACGCGCTCTGTTCCGATCATTGGTTTTCCATTTTCTATCCTGATTCCGTATGGAATATCTTTAAACACTTCTGATGACAAAGACCATGATGATATTTCCTTAGGAGTCGGAGTCGAAACACCATCGCAAGTTTCAAAAAATAAATCACTCGTGTTATTCTTTGAGTTTTGTTCAAACTCTGAATCACTTACAGATTGTTCAAAATTTATATCACTTAATGAATTTTGCAGTGTATCGCCTGATACTTTAGTGGGTACCGATAATTTTCTTTTCCTTGAAAGAGTAATATCTGGTATGGTATTGTCTTCTTCCTCACTATCTTGATAACCACCATCATATTCTCTAGCACTAGAGTTTTTTCTGGCTAGCTGCTTTAATGGGTCAGTTACTGGTTTGAAAATAGATTGCAGTGCTATTTCAGAATCTAATTTGTTGTTTTTCATTTGTTGAACTTTCTTTTTAACAGCCTCAGCAGATTTGATTATTTGCTGTTTTATATTTTTTTCATCGTTCATTTTCGCAAACAGTACAACTTTCTAGTCGAAAAGCAAATGGAAAAGTGCTGAGTATATTGTTGAGAAGCTTTATATATTCATTTCAAACATCGACGTTTATAAATGTATCAAATTTCATTCTATAGCAACCTTTGTTTTTCTGACAGTCTTTATTTATGACTAAGTAGCTAAATTCATTTTTCCAAACTCTCGAACACATTTCACGAAACTTTGACCAGGTCATATCAGTGTTAACATGTTCATCATATACATGTCGGAGGTTTACGTCATCTTGCTTAAATAAAATTAAAAGATCGGCATTGTCACGAATTAATTGTTTTGGGACTTTGGTGTAGGTTTGGTTTAAATAAAAACAGTCTATATTTTTATGTCTTCCCATAGCAAAATAATCTCGAATATTATTTTGATTTTCGCATGCTACATCATCAAAAATTATGATGGAATTTTGAGCGGCGTTAATAGGACTTAAAACTTCCTCATTGTCGTGATATTTAAAATAGGAAAGACCGGATACTAGATTCAATACCTTTTCTAGAAATATGTATTTTGGTTGGAAAATTGTTTTTGAGTACAGGTATACGTTACTAAAGTATAATCCATCTGGATGTAAAAGTAAGCCTATCACTAAGTTTGTTTTTCCACAGTTAGATGGTCCGCAAATAATGCAACGGATAGTATTGGGTAAAAGTATCCCATGTCGGTGAGTTACTTTGTTTGAATCGACATTAATTTGACTGAGCTGTAGTGAATTTGGTTGTTTAATGAATTTCATGTTTATTAAATGACAATGTGTTACCACTTACATCGTCATTGAAGAAGTGCGACAAAAAATTAAAAACTCAACTTTTTATGTTATCTACAAAAATCTGGAATGAATTATTGGGAAGGCTATCACACTCAAGTGAGCGACGACGACGCGCGAAGCGCGCGGCGGCGGAGCGAACGCAGAGTGGGATAGACTTCCCAATAATTCACTACTCACCTGACACTTTCTATGATTCATATTTCACCTGATGATGTTCTCAATAAAATCTTGAAACTAGACGTTAATAAAGGCCCTGGGCCAGACGGAATACCTCCTTATTTCATCAAAACATGTGCTAACAAACTGGCTAAACCACTCAGCATATTGTACGCTAAATTTCTTCGCCAGGGAGTCTTCCTAAATATATGGAAAATAGCTCACATTATACCCATTCATAAATCCGGTAGCAGTGCTCAGTGTGGCAACTATCGTCCAATAAGCCTATTGTCCTGTTTCGCTAAGATTTTTGAGTCTATTATTTACTCACCGATTTATGCACATGTAAAACAAAAAATAACACCTCTTCAGCATGGATTTGTAGAAAATAAATCCACAATAACCAATTTACTTGAGTATAAGACCTTTTTGAGCGACGCTGTTGGTAAACGTCAGCAAGTTGATTCAGTATATACAAATTCAGTTGATTTTGCATAAATTGTCATCTTTAGGTATTCATGGTAGTCTGTTAAGATGGGTCACTTCATACCTGATCAACCGTAATCAAATCGTAGCTATTAAAGGTTTCAAATCTAGATCTCTCATAATGACATCTGGCGTTCCCCAGGGATCGCATCTGGGCCCGTTATTATTTATTATATTTATTAAAGATTTAGTTAGCCTTCTATCGTCAAAATGTTTACTGTATGCAGACGATCTTAAAATTTACAGAACAATTAACAGCATAAATGATTGTGACTCCCTTCAGAAAGATCTTAATACCTTGTCTCGATGGTGTAATTTAAATTTAATGTTTCTTAATATTTCAAAATGCTACTCAATTACCTTTACTAAAAAAAAAATACAAAATTTCTCACATATACCAAATAGATAACATAGCACTTGAACATAAGCGAACGGCTAGGGACTTGGGTGTAATCTTCGACCAAAAACTTAACTTCAAAGATCATTATGACTATCTTGCTTCAAAATGCAACGTCGTCGTCTTAATGGAAATAGAACTTTATTTCCATGAAGTTAATGTATTATGATATTTCCTGGTGCCTGCCGATGCCGAAAGTAGGCGTTGACCCTTACTGATCGAAGGTATTTACCATGAAAAATTCAAAAAAATATAACAAGCAAATGTTATAATGAGCCAAATACAATTTTGTATGTATATTTGTAAGCAATAACAGCAACTTTTTACAGGTATTCCGAAACGAATAAGAAAGAAGGTTTTTTTACTCCACCCTAATCAACATACAAACGTAGGAACTAGTTCCAGAAACACTACAGATACCCTGAACGATGATAGCTTAATAGACAATGAGTCCATGGATTCTTTGAAGGAATTTAGAATTAAAAAAAAACAAAACGATCCATTCTATGCTCGAAGATGAACAGAAAATAATGGAGGTAAGAACTGCCGAGAGAGATGCTTCTAACCAGTCAAAAAATGAAACTAGTGCTATAGAAAAGATTTTCTATAGCACCAGGTACCACATGCCAATTGCCGGAATATTTACAAATGAAAAAACAGCGCCAAATATTTAACATTGAAATGGAAGCCAAAGATCAACATTGGTGCAATAAAATGGAACTAAATGTAAAGAAATGTAATTTAAATTGTCACGGAAAAAAAAGATGCAAAACAAATATGTTATTAACGATGTCGCGGTTAGTCAAGTTGAAGAGATAAGGGATATCGGAGTAGTGCTCGACTCAGAATTAATATTTGTACCTACCTCATATTAACAGTACCCGTATCATGAAAATTCGAGCTAACGAATAGAATCGAATGCGAGTGCGACTATTGTCAACTTGACAGCACTTTCGAACACTTTTTACCTTTCGAATGAGTTTCGAAAAGAATGACCACAGAGTACATAATATTATTCTGACAATGACCTATGGAATGATAGCTGTCAAACTTTCGCAAATCTGTACACCGCAATACACCGCCATTTTGTTGTTGACAGGTTGACAGCACTTTCGAATAGACTATCGAATAGAATATGCTGCGTTTTTTCCGGATCGCTCTACTGCTCATTTAATTTATATTGCGGAATTAGATACGAATAATTGGTAATTACATGGTTTTTTCCGCTGGCAACCCTACGAACCGGGTGTCAAAAAAACAGCTGATTTAATTTATTTTAATATTATTGAATTTAATGTATAATTACGTGTAAAACTAAAGATAACTTAAAGAATATAGTGCTATACAGCTGTGTAAATGAAGACAAGCCTTCAAACCCTGAAATAAAACAATTTCGGGACTCGGATATTTGAAGCAGCAGCAGCGGCACCGTCCTGTCAAAGTTCGAATTTGCCAACGGATATCTATCAGGGGAGTATTGTTAAAATTACATATTTTTATGACTATTTCTCATAATTACTACATTATTTGTGAGGTGATCTGTGGAAGGCGTTTGATTGTGTAGACCATCAGACTTTAATTTCGAAACTTAGATACTATGGAATAGGAGGAAAGGCTTTAGATTTGATAGCTTCATATTTAGACAAGAGACAACAAAGGGTCGATATTAACAATACTAAATCACAGGGGGCTCATGTAAAAATAGGCGTCCCTCAAGGATCTATTCTAGAACCATTTTTATTCCTCATTTATATTAATGATTTGCCTCTAAGGTTGAAAAATTGACTAATATAGTTTTATTTGCTGACGATACTTCTTTGCTTTTTAAAGTTAAAAGAAGAGAAAATAATTTTAATGAAATTAATTCGATTCTATCTGACATACACGATTGGTTTACCGTTAATAATCTTCTAAGTTTTAAAAGGAAAGGAATGAAAGTGAATGTTAATAAGACGAAAGTTATGGTGTTTGAAAGAGAGGAAGAGGTAACTGAATGTAAGATCACGATCGAGAACGAAAAAGTGGAGCAAGTGAATGAGTTTGTTTATTTGGGTTGTCTGTTTACGAGGGATGGGAAATGTGAGGGGGATATTGAAAGAAGAGTGAAAGCGGGAAATAAAGTAAATGGGGCCTTGCACTCTTTCATGAGGAGTCAAAACGTGTCTCAAAAGGCTCGTTTGGCTGTTCATGGGGGAGTGTTGGTCCCTACACTAATGTATGGAAGTGAAAGCTGGGTTTGGCAGAAGACGAATGAAAGTAGGGTAAATGCTGTTGAGATGCGCTCTCTAAGAAGTATGTGTGGACTGAAACTGAATGATAGGATAAGGAATAGTGTTATAAGAGATCGAGTTGGAGTAAAAGAAGACGTAGTGACCAAAATTGAAAAGGGAATGTTGAGATGGTTTGGTCACATTGAAAGGATGGATGAAAGAAGACTAACGAAAGAAATTTATTGTGCGGAGATGTATGGTTGTGTCGGTAGAGGACGTCCTAGGCGAAAGTATGTCGACCAGATAGGCGACATACTCAAGAAGAGCCAAATTAGGAGTTTCCGAAACCGATGTGCGTGTATGAAGAGACTTATGAATGTGGAGGAAGCGAAAGAAGTATGTCAGGATCGTGGCACGTGGAGATCCATAGTCTCTGCCTACCCCTCTGGGAGACAGGCGTGAGCATATGTATGTATGTATGTAATCTTCTATTGAATTCTAAGAAAACGAAATGTATTAAATTTACACTGCCGAATGTTAGACAATGCGATACTAACATTATTCTAGATGGGAATAAATTGGACCTAGTTAATGATACCATCTTTCTTGGGATGACTATAGATTCAAAGTTACAGTGGGGACTTCACATTGAAAAATTGGCTGGAAGGTTGAGCTCCGCAGCTTTTGCTGTACGGAAAATTAGACAACTGACCGACGTTGAAACCGCCAGATTAGTTTACTTTAGTTATTTCCACAGCTTATTGTCGTATGGCATTTTGCTTTGGGGTAGAGCCGCTGATATTGAAACTATATTTGTATTACAGAAAAGAGCCATCCGCTCTATATACAAACTTGGTTCCAGGGATTCACTGAGAGAACTATTTAAAGAAATTAACATCCTTACAGTTCCATGTCAGTAAATTTTTTCCAATTTAATGAATAAAAAGAATATTTCAACTTTTGATACAATTGGCAGGAATCATGACATTAATACTAGGAACAAGCATAAGCTGGCTTTTCCAGCGATGCGTCTAGCGAAAGTGAATAAATGCTGTATTAGATTTTATAATAAGCTTCCAACAGAAGTTACTCAAATGCCAGAGAATAAGTTTAAGTGTTACATTAACGAGAAACTCTGTAAAAAAGCTTATTATAAAATTGATGATTACTGCATGACGTTAATGCATGGCTGTGATAAATAGTTAGCTCTGCTCATATTATTATAATAATTATTATTAAGCTTATAAGTATTGTATACTAACTAGTATTAAGTCTTTTTTTGAAAAGATGGCTCAGGAGTTTCTTGCCTCCGTTCTTCTCCTTAGACAGAAAGAGCCCCCCTTATCCGAACGGAGAGTAGTTTGTAAAAATTGACGTTCATCAGAAAATTTTATATTTTTACGATGAATAAAAAAAATTGAGTTTGAGTTTAACACCGGACAGTCTCTTTGGACTTTGTACAAATGTCATAAACATTCACTTGCATAATTTTGATTCTAATGAGGAGATGCATTCACTACAGAGTGTTTCGAAAAATTCAAAAATTAACACTGTTTTTTGCGAAAAACTACCAGAATGCCTGCACCAACAAGAAATAAGACAAATAAATCGAAGATAACGATTACATCTACAAGAACTATCAAAGAAGCTTCCCTAAGAAAATAATACTATACCAAATAAAATAATAGTATACCACAATTGAATAATAATAAAAAAGGCGAGCTACCACTGCACATAACCAACCATCTATGATAAAAAGAGACGTTTTTATGATAGGGACTCCAGCGAGATATCGGACATTTCTTTTCATGCTCCTGACACAGATGAATCTGAATATAACTCTTTATTCATATAAAAAATAATGCCCCGTATTCATGGGAAACATTTGTTGAGCAACAAAGTTGAATCAACGTGTTGCGGAGTTGCTGTCAACATGTTGCTGGCAACACTGCGTGTTGCAGAGTTGACAGCATCATGTTGACAAGCTCTCGCCCGACAAGCGTAAACATCAGTTTAGCGACAATTGTTGACGTGTGTGGGCGAGTTATAAACATGGCAGTAGTGTGGAGCAATGATAAAATAATGCAATTAATAGAATTATTTCAATCAAAACCATTATTATGGGATTGTTCTATAAAACAATACAAAGATAGAAACAAAAAGAACGATGCATTCAAAGAAATTTCTCAAGTCCTAAATATATCCAAAAAAGATGTAGAAACTAAAATACATGTACTGCGTACTCAATTTACTAGAGAGAAAAAAAAGATGTCGGCAAAAAAAACTACAGGCAGCGGCGCAATAGAAAAATGTAAATGGATTTATTACGAGCCATTGGAATTTTTGTTATGTGGTGCAACTACTTCTGGTGAAACGGATACTATGAATAAAACAGTAAGTTGTTTTTGTATATAATTGTTTTATACTATTGTCTGTAAAATTATTACAATTACGCTACATTATTTTGCCATGAAACTCTTCCCTCTGGAGTTTAAAAGTAATCGGCAAACTGTTCTCTAATACAAAGAGCTGATTGTGATGCAGGCCAAATCAATCATAGGAAACGAACTTAGTTCCCTTCGCCAAGAACCTTCTAATAGGTTACCTTCAGAGTCTTCAAAATCAAAAGTTTGTGGAGGTGTATATATGGATCTGGAAACTGAGTTACGTCTTAAGAAGTTATGTAAATATACACAAGAAATTACCACGAGTTCACAATTGGCTGGTTTTAAAGGAATAGGTTTAGTGAATACACGGAACACCACACATAAAATGCCAAAAACATTTTCTATAATCCTCCTAGCTCTTGATAGTCTGTAATTGAATATACGCTTTTTGCTCCCACGTTCATGAATGCCAGGATATGGTTTCATGATGTTCTCCGTTAGCGCGAAAGCACTGTCACCTACAATTACATACGGCGTTTCTGTTCCGCCTTGTGCTATTGGTTCAGGCTGTGGCAGTTTAAGTGAGTTTTCTAACAATGCATTATAAAACGATGTTTCCTGAAATATTCCACTGTCGGACGACCGACCAGCTCCATAATTTGCGTAAATAAAGTTGTAATTGCCATCTGCAATTGCCATAAGTACCATGCTGAACTGATTTTTATAATTGTAGTATTCACTTCCAGAAGTATTTGGCGCCACAATCATAACGTGTTTCCCATCAATGGCCCCAATGCAATGTGGAAAATTCCATCGTATTTCGAATTCACGACTTATTTGTTTCCATTCTTGTTCCGAACTTGGAACCTAAAAAATAAATTAATATATAAGATAATAATTAACAGGTAGATGAAAACAGTGAACTTGAAAGTGGTATGGAGTCAGAGCCATCTCAATCACCAAGGCTGAATGCCACAACATCTACATCTTCGAGGAAAAGAAATAAGACAGATGAATCAAATAATGAAATATCAGATTTTGAATTGTGAGGTTTTGAAAAGTGCTAAAAAAAGATGGATGAAAGGGAGAAGAAACTGAAATAAGGGAAATTGAGAGACAAGAAACAAATAGACTATAGCTTGTCAACGTCGTGCTGACCGCGCCCGCGGGGTGCGGGGGTAGACAGGGACGAGGTCAGACGGTCTCAGAGGGGGGGCATGCGGTATGGCGAGCGAGCCAACCAATTGGACGAAAATCAAAAGAAATTGTGTTCAATGTATATTGGGTGAAATCGCCAAAATTTGTACATTTTTTGTCCATTTCTCTTGGTTGCACTAAAACCTACTAAATGAGAAAAATATAACAACTTCACATAGAAAATTTTGGTAAATCATATTAGTAGAATAAATAACGTATTAAATTATTTGTATTTTATCATATTTTGTGCAGTGGTTATTGAAATTTACATAAATTTAAATTTTAATAAAAATATCATATTTCTTTGTTATGCTCTTTGTAACAGTATTTTTTGTATAAAATAGTATTAAATCTAAATTATTTTACTGGCATCAACACGAGCAAAAGTTTTCTTAGAAGTGGCGTTAGTGTCGCGTCTCTGCCATTTTGTTTGTAGTCGTTATCGAAGTTATAGTGAACTCGGAAGAAAAAAGACTTTTCAGTGTTCCCCTTTGTAACAACCGACAAATTAAGTTAAAAGAAAGTATTTACAAAGTAATTCCTGCACGTAAAATGATAATTTCAGTCTGTTTACTATGCAGTTAGTCAAATTTTCGAAAAACTAAATCCACGTGTGTTAAAATATTTTTAGCTTATGAACGTAAGAATTTTTGCTCCATTTTGTTACAATTTTCTTTGTAACGTTACAAAAAGGAAAGCTAAGGGCACATTCAGACTGACAAGAATGTGATGACATTTTTTAAACTAATAAATTACAAAAACATATTAGTTGTACAGAAGTTTAATTTCAATTATCATAACTAGTGATACCTAATACCAAAATAATTAATAATTCAATTAATAAAAAAAAACCTCATAGATACATATATTTTTTAAATATTTTTGTTCAAAAATTACGAATGTTTTAATTATTGAATAGGTACCGGTCAAAATCATAACTCTCCTTTTCGCTTCGCCGTAGAGCTGATTAAATAAAAATTGTTTTATTTATTCATAGTAGTGTGATCGAGTCCGTATAGTTCCTTTTTGTAACATTTTTGTAACGTTTCCTTTTTGTTACGTTTTTGTTACGTACAAATTTTGGCGATTTCACCCTATTATGTATTTTAAAGAGCGTAAAAAAGATGTTTCATCGCAAGAATACGAGAATAATACAGTTTTAAAACGGATACAGGTATACTGTCATAACCATGTCTACACTGTTTGGAGTTCGTAGATCGACGACTGACGCAAATAAGACTATAAGATTATTCAATAACCCTAAACAACGTATCTGCACTTGTGCTTCCATTAACCATATCACTGGTTTCTGCTCAGCGGATCATTTTTCACAGTCATTGTTGTCTCATCTCCCAGAGACAGCGGGTTTTGACTTAATTGCCGAGACCGGTGAAAATAGATCGATAACTCGGAAAGTCAACGCAAATTTTGGTGATAGTGTAGCTGCCTCAATAAGAAATGAGCATTGGGAAGAGAAGAAACATAAGCCAGCTAAGAAGCATGCTAAGGCTGGGACTCCCTCAGGTAGGGAGGTGGATCTACTTAAACTCTTTCTTGATAACATGGTTCTTAGGAGTGACCGTCCCAATTAAAGTGCAATCATATCCTTATCCTTATCAACGTGTCGCTTCTTTTAATCGAGCTGCGACAGTTAGCCCTGCATATTTCGAACGTGTTAATGACGATCACCGTTTTGAAGAATTTTCTCGAATGGAAGATGGAGCGGCATTTACGTGTGGATCCAGCCCTGGTACACCGACATATTTTTCAAATATGCAGATGGATAATCCAACTGAATCAGTTTGGCTTAATTTGCCTTTTCAAAAAATACTTACACTCCGGAACTATATTCATCAGCGATAAAAGCGATTTCAGACTGGGGAAAACCATTTGGACGTCCAATGACGGTAATAGCTCCAACAGAGAGCTGCTTAGAACCAATTGACGAAAGAACTTACGCGCATGCTTATTACCCCAGGAGGGGAGAGATACATCTAAATGGTAATTTAAAATTTGAAGGGGCGCTTGGTGAGCGAGTATTGTTACACGAATTAGGACATTCATTAGGGTTGACTCATTCTGATAAAGTAGAGGATGTCATGTATCCTGTTATGCTAAATGGATATTCTGGATTATCTGATAATGATGTTAAACGGATATCTAATAAATATAAACATCTCGCCGAATTACATGAGCGGAAAACTCGACATCATACTAATATTTTAGATGAGCGGAAACGTAATATGCCAACACAACCTACACCAGTTACGACTGTTAAGAATACTGAAGTTACTGACAATCCGAAAGCGGATAAACGTCCTGACGATGATTTCTCATGGATAATGAACTTCCTTGGTCATGACACAGTTACCATCCGCATCCGAATAAAGTTATAAAAGAATGGCGTCTTTTGATTGATATGTTAACTTCATAATTGAGTAGTCAGGGCAGGATAGAAGTGTGAAAAGTGGCCTAACGGATCAATGCCCATGTACCCGGACCGCCCACTTCGGTGATTTTTACACGTTTTGTCTGAGCTGTGGGATAGTATGTCTCCGTTGTAAATGAAATGAAAAAAATAAGACGAAAAGTGTCCCAGTACTATACTGTAAAAAAATGATTCCAAGTTTAAGAAAACTAACGGCTGAATTGAAAGATGATAACATCATACATTGCTGACAATGATCAATTGCCATAAGTACCATGCTGAACTGATTTTTATAATTGTAGTATTCACTTCCAGAAGTATTTGGCGCCACAATCATAACGTGTTTCCCATCAATGGCCCCAATGCAATGTGGAAAATTCCATCGTATTTCGAATTCACGACTTATTTGTTTCCATTCTTGTTCCGAACTTGGAACCTAAAAAATAAATTAATATATAAGATAATAATTAACAGGTAGATGAAAACAGTGAACTTGAAAGTGGTATGGAGTCAGAGCCATCTCAATCACCAAGGCCGAATGCCACAACATCTACATCTTCGAGGAAAAGAAATAAGACAGATGAATCAAATAATGAAATATCAGATTTTGAATTGTGAGGTTTTGAAAAGTGCTAAAAAAAGATGGATGAAAGGGAGAAGAAACTGAAATAAGGGAAATTGAGAGACAAGAAACAAATAGACTATAGCTTGTCAACGTCGTGCTGACCGCGCCCGCGGGGTGCGGGGGTAGACAGGGACGAGGTCAGACGGTCTCAGAGGGGGGGCATGCGGTATGGCGAGCGAGCCAACCAATTGGACGAAAATCAAAAGAAATTGTGTTCAATGTATAAATTATGTATTTTAAAGAGCGTAAAAAAGATGTTTCATCGCAAGAATACGAGAATAATACAGTTTTAAAACGGATACAGGTATACTGTCATAACCATGTCTACACTGTTTGGAGTTCGTAGATCGACGACTGACGCAAATAAGACTATAAGATTATTCAATAACCCTAAACAACGTATCTGCACTTGTGCTTCCATTAACCATATCACTGGTTTCTGCTCAGCGGATCATTTTTCACAGTCATTGTTGTCTCATCTCCCAGAGACAGCGGGTTTTGACTTAATTGCCGAGACCGGTGAAAATAGATCGATAACTCGGAAAGTCAACGCAAATTTTGGTGATAGTGTAGCTGCCTCAATAAGAAATGAGCATTGGGAAGAGAAGAAACATAAGCCAGCTAAGAAGCATGCTAAGGCTGGGACTCCCTCAGGTAGGGAGGTGGATCTACTTAAACTCTTTCTTGATAACATGGTTCTTAGGAGTGACCGTCCCAATTAAAGTGCAATCATATCCTTATCCTTATCAACGTGTCGCTTCTTTTAATCGAGCTGCGACAGTTAGCCCTGCATATTTCGAACGTGTTAATGACGATCACCGTTTTGAAGAATTTTCTCGAATGGAAGATGGAGCGGCATTTACGTGTGGATCCAGCCCTGGTACACCGACATATTTTTCAAATATGCAGATGGATAATCCAACTGAATCAGTTTGGCTTAATTTGCCTTTTCAAAAAATACTTACACTCCGGAACTATATTCATCAGCGATAAAAGCGATTTCAGACTGGGGAAAACCATTTGGACGTCCAATGACGGTAATAGCTCCAACAGAGAGCTGCTTAGAACCAATTGACGAAAGAACTTACGCGCATGCTTATTACCCCAGGAGGGGAGAGATACATCTAAATGGTAATTTAAAATTTGAAGGGGCGCTTGGTGAGCGAGTATTGTTACACGAATTAGGACATTCATTAGGGTTGACTCATTCTGATAAAGTAGAGGATGTCATGTATCCTGTTATGCTAAATGGATATTCTGGATTATCTGATAATGATGTTAAACGGATATCTAATAAATATAAACATCTCGCCGAATTACATGAGCGGAAAACTCGACATCATACTAATATTTTAGATGAGCGGAAACGTAATATGCCAACACAACCTACACCAGTTACGACTGTTAAGAATACTGAAGTTACTGACAATCCGAAAGCGGATAAACGTCCTGACGATGATTTCTCATGGATAATGAACTTCCTTGGTCATGACACAGTTACCATCCGCATCCGAATAAAGTTATAAAAGAATGGCGTCTTTTGATTGATATGTTAACTTCATAATTGAGTAGTCAGGGCAGGATAGAAGTGTGAAAAGTGGCCTAACGGATCAATGCCCATGTACCCGGACCGCCCACTTCGGTGATTTTTACACGTTTTGTCTGAGCTGTGGGATAGTATGTCTCCGTTGTAAATGAAATGAAAAAAATAAGACGAAAAGTGTCCCAGTACTATACTGTAAAAAAATGATTCCAAGTTTAAGAAAACTAACGGCTGAATTGAAAGATGATAACATCATACATTGCTGACAATGATCAATTGCCATAAGTACCATGCTGAACTGATTTTTATAATTGTAGTATTCACTTCCAGAAGTATTTGGCGCCACAATCATAACGTGTTTCCCATCAATGGCCCCAATGCAATGTGGAAAATTCCATCGTATTTCGAATTCACGACTTATTTGTTTCCATTCTTGTTCCGAACTTGGAACCTAAAAAATAAATTAATATATAAGATAATAATTAACAGGTAGATGAAAACAGTGAACTTGAAAGTGGTATGGAGTCAGAGCCATCTCAATCACCAAGGCCGAATGCCACAACATCTACATCTTCGAGGAAAAGAAATAAGACAGATGAATCAAATAATGAAATATCAGATTTTGAATTGTGAGGTTTTGAAAAGTGCTAAAAAAAGATGGATGAAAGGGAGAAGAAACTGAAATAAGGGAAATTGAGAGACAAGAAACAAATAGACTATAGCTTGTCAACGTCGTGCTGACCGCGCCCGCGGGGTGCGGGGGTAGACAGGGACGAGGTCAGACGGTCTCAGAGGGGGGGCATGCGGTATGGCGAGCGAGCCAACCAATTGGACGAAAATCAAAAGAAATTGTGTTCAATGTATATTATGTATTTTAAAGAGCGTAAAAAAGATGTTTCATCGCAAGAATACGAGAATAATACAGTTTTAAAACGGATACAGGTATACTGTCATAACCATGTCTACACTGTTTGGAGTTCGTAGATCGACGACTGACGCAAATAAGACTATAAGATTATTCAATAACCCTAAACAACGTATCTGCACTTGTGCTTCCATTAACCATATCACTGGTTTCTGCTCAGCGGATCATTTTTCACAGTCATTGTTGTCTCATCTCCCAGAGACAGCGGGTTTTGACTTAATTGCCGAGACCGGTGAAAATAGATCGATAACTCGGAAAGTCAACGCAAATTTTGGTGATAGTGTAGCTGCCTCAATAAGAAATGAGCATTGGGAAGAGAAGAAACATAAGCCAGCTAAGAAGCATGCTAAGGCTGGGACTCCCTCAGGTAGGGAGGTGGATCTACTTAAACTCTTTCTTGATAACATGGTTCTTAGGAGTGACCGTCCCAATTAAAGTGCAATCATATCCTTATCCTTATCAACGTGTCGCTTCTTTTAATCGAGCTGCGACAGTTAGCCCTGCATATTTCGAACGTGTTAATGACGATCACCGTTTTGAAGAATTTTCTCGAATGGAAGATGGAGCGGCATTTACGTGTGGATCCAGCCCTGGTACACCGACATATTTTTCAAATATGCAGATGGATAATCCAACTGAATCAGTTTGGCTTAATTTGCCTTTTCAAAAAATACTTACACTCCGGAACTACACTCGCGAGCAACCAAATCGACTCAAGCCTTGACGGCGCAAACATACATTAATACAAGTAAAATTATGAATAGAAATAATAAAAATGATATGTCATTTAAAAGCTTAAGATGTCAGCTTTAATTTGATATCATTATTATTGAAATCCATTCATCATTTTTGAAATAAATGATGTCTGAACGCAATTGTAGGAAAAACGGGAATTTAGGAAAAAAGGGTATGGGTATCGTATTATACAAATTAAACAAAAAATGTTAAGATAAAAATTTATTTATTTAAATCAATACTTTGTATTGCCCCCTCTTGCCCTAATTACAGCCTGCAGCCTGTTTCTCATAGACCTTATCAACTTTTTGACAGTTTCCTGAGGAATGCCGTCCCACTCCTCTAATAAAGCTGTCTTCAGCTCGTCCACGCTTGCAGGGACTGGATTCCTGGCCCGAACTCTTCTTTTGAGCTCGTCCCATAAGTGTTCGATGGGATTCAGGTCAGGACTGAGCGCAGGCCAGTCCATCGTGCGCAATTCCTTCTCTCTCAGAAACTGCCGACTGACTCGTGCCGTGTGGCAGCGGGCATTGTCGTGCATTAGCACGAAGTCTTCACCGACAAATTCTGCATAGGGCACAACATGACCGAGTAGAATGTCGGTGATGTACCGATCAGCTGTTAACCCGCCTCCTCGGCCGCCTCCAGGCACGAAAACAAGTGCGGTTTTTCCCTCTAGAGAAATACCAGCCCACATCATGCAGGAACCGCCGCCATATGCTACTGTTTCAGCGAAACAACATTGGGCAAATCGTTCCCCCGGACGCCGGTAGACCCGGCCTCTCCTGTCACTGCCATGCAGACACACTCTGCACTCATCAGTAAACAGGACCGACCGCCATTGCGCAATGCTCCAATCGAGATGCTCTCGAGCAAACTGAAGACGCGCTTGTCGGTGGCCTGCAGTCAATTTGGGGCCTGATGCAGGTCTTTTTGGTGTCAAGTTGGCTTCCTTCAAGCGTCTTCTCACTGTCCACTCGCTGACAGCCACTTGTCGTACACGTCTCAGTTCTTGCTGCACATCAACGCCCGTAAGGTGTCGATTGCGCAGCGAGGTTGAGACAATGAAGCGGTCGTCTCTCTCTGAAGTGCAGCGGTGGCGGCCCGTTCTTGGTCTTCGATTGAAGGCACCAGTCTCTTGGAACCGTCTGTATACTCGGGATACAGCAGACTGGCTCAAGTGGAGCTGGGCAGCGACTGCTCGCTGACTTAACCCTTGTTGCAGCAAGGCAACAACTTGAGCAGCTTCTTCTGGTGTGGTATCCATGGGTTTGCGAAAACAAGGAATACAATGCAACGAGATGTGTACCGGTCAACTTGCAACAAGCGACTGATAAGGTACACCGGATGTGGAAAGGTTTTATAGCGGGATCAGGTAGCGCAAGGCGTGGATTCCTAATGAGGTAATTAACACTGACGGGCAATTAAAATGCGTCATTAAATCTGCGCTTAGTTTTTTTTTATGGTATTGATCTTAATTGAAAGCCTAATTCTTCAGCTTTCGAATGACATATCACTTTTATATTTACCATTTATCGTTTTAGGAAAATCAATGTATATGTGCGCCGTGAAGGCTTGAGTCGATTTGGTTGCTCGCGAGTGTATATTCATCAGCGATAAAAGCGATTTCAGACTGGGGAAAACCATTTGGACGTCCAATGACGGTAATAGCTCCAACAGAGAGCTGCTTAGAACCAATTGACGAAAGAACTTACGCGCATGCTTATTACCCCAGGAGGGGAGAGATACATCTAAATGGTAATTTAAAATTTGAAGGGGCGCTTGGTGAGCGAGTATTGTTACACGAATTAGGACATTCATTAGGGTTGACTCATTCTGATAAAGTAGAGGATGTCATGTATCCTGTTATGCTAAATGGATATTCTGGATTATCTGATAATGATGTTAAACGGATATCTAATAAATATAAACATCTCGCCGAATTACATGAGCGGAAAACTCGACATCATACTAATATTTTAGATGAGCGGAAACGTAATATGCCAACACAACCTACACCAGTTACGACTGTTAAGAATACTGAAGTTACTGACAATCCGAAAGCGGATAAACGTCCTGACGATGATTTCTCATGGATAATGAACTTCCTTGGTCATGACACAGTTACCATCCGCATCCGAATAAAGTTATAAAAGAATGGCGTCTTTTGATTGATATGTTAACTTCATAATTGAGTAGTCAGGGCAGGATAGAAGTGTGAAAAGTGGCCTAACGGATCAATGCCCATGTACCCGGACCGCCCACTTCGGTGATTTTTACACGTTTTGTCTGAGCTGTGGGATAGTATGTCTCCGTTGTAAATGAAATGAAAAAAATAAGACGAAAAGTGTCCCAGTACTATACTGTAAAAAAATGATTCCAAGTTTAAGAAAACTAACGGCTGAATTGAAAGATGATAACATCATACATTGCTGACAATGATCAATTGCCATAAGTACCATGCTGAACTGATTTTTATAATTGTAGTATTCACTTCCAGAAGTATTTGGCGCCACAATCATAACGTGTTTCCCATCAATGGCCCCAAT
This sequence comes from Plutella xylostella, assembly GCF_932276165.1. Lineage (NCBI taxonomy): Eukaryota > Metazoa > Arthropoda > Insecta > Lepidoptera > Plutellidae > Plutella > Plutella xylostella. Next base: position 3,629,776 of record NC_064000.1, on the reverse strand, counting down.
GCAATGTGGAAAATTCCATCGTATTTCGAATTCACGACTTATTTGTTTCCATTCTTGTTCCGAACTTGGAACCTAAAAAATAAATTAATATATAAGATAATAATTAACAGGTAGATGAAAACAGTGAACTTGAAAGTGGTATGGAGTCAGAGCCATCTCAATCACCAAGGCCGAATGCCACAACATCTACATCTTCGAGGAAAAGAAATAAGACAGATGAATCAAATAATGAAATATCAGATTTTGAATTGTGAGGTTTTGAAAAGTGCTAAAAAAAGATGGATGAAAGGGAGAAGAAACTGAAATAAGGGAAATTGAGAGACAAGAAACAAATAGACTATAGCTTGTCAACGTCGTGCTGACCGCGCCCGCGGGGTGCGGGGGTAGACAGGGACGAGGTCAGACGGTCTCAGAGGGGGGGCATGCGGTATGGCGAGCGAGCCAACCAATTGGACGAAAATCAAAAGAAATTGTGTTCAATGTATAAATTATGTATTTTAAAGAGCGTAAAAAAGATGTTTCATCGCAAGAATACGAGAATAATACAGTTTTAAAACGGATACAGGTATACTGTCATAACCATGTCTACACTGTTTGGAGTTCGTAGATCGACGACTGACGCAAATAAGACTATAAGATTATTCAATAACCCTAAACAACGTATCTGCACTTGTGCTTCCATTAACCATATCACTGGTTTCTGCTCAGCGGATCATTTTTCACAGTCATTGTTGTCTCATCTCCCAGAGACAGCGGGTTTTGACTTAATTGCCGAGACCGGTGAAAATAGATCGATAACTCGGAAAGTCAACGCAAATTTTGGTGATAGTGTAGCTGCCTCAATAAGAAATGAGCATTGGGAAGAGAAGAAACATAAGCCAGCTAAGAAGCATGCTAAGGCTGGGACTCCCTCAGGTAGGGAGGTGGATCTACTTAAACTCTTTCTTGATAACATGGTTCTTAGGAGTGACCGTCCCAATTAAAGTGCAATCATATCCTTATCCTTATCAACGTGTCGCTTCTTTTAATCGAGCTGCGACAGTTAGCCCTGCATATTTCGAACGTGTTAATGACGATCACCGTTTTGAAGAATTTTCTCGAATGGAAGATGGAGCGGCATTTACGTGTGGATCCAGCCCTGGTACACCGACATATTTTTCAAATATGCAGATGGATAATCCAACTGAATCAGTTTGGCTTAATTTGCCTTTTCAAAAAATACTTACACTCCGGAACTATATTCATCAGCGATAAAAGCGATTTCAGACTGGGGAAAACCATTTGGACGTCCAATGACGGTAATAGCTCCAACAGAGAGCTGCTTAGAACCAATTGACGAAAGAACTTACGCGCATGCTTATTACCCCAGGAGGGGAGAGATACATCTAAATGGTAATTTAAAATTTGAAGGGGCGCTTGGTGAGCGAGTATTGTTACACGAATTAGGACATTCATTAGGGTTGACTCATTCTGATAAAGTAGAGGATGTCATGTATCCTGTTATGCTAAATGGATATTCTGGATTATCTGATAATGATGTTAAACGGATATCTAATAAATATAAACATCTCGCCGAATTACATGAGCGGAAAACTCGACATCATACTAATATTTTAGATGAGCGGAAACGTAATATGCCAACACAACCTACACCAGTTACGACTGTTAAGAATACTGAAGTTACTGACAATCCGAAAGCGGATAAACGTCCTGACGATGATTTCTCATGGATAATGAACTTCCTTGGTCATGACACAGTTACCATCCGCATCCGAATAAAGTTATAAAAGAATGGCGTCTTTTGATTGATATGTTAACTTCATAATTGAGTAGTCAGGGCAGGATAGAAGTGTGAAAAGTGGCCTAACGGATCAATGCCCATGTACCCGGACCGCCCACTTCGGTGATTTTTACACGTTTTGTCTGAGCTGTGGGATAGTATGTCTCCGTTGTAAATGAAATGAAAAAAATAAGACGAAAAGTGTCCCAGTACTATACTGTAAAAAAATGATTCCAAGTTTAAGAAAACTAACGGCTGAATTGAAAGATGATAACATCATACATTGCTGACAATGATCAATTGCCATAAGTACCATGCTGAACTGATTTTTATAATTGTAGTATTCACTTCCAGAAGTATTTGGCGCCACAATCATAACGTGTTTCCCATCAATGGCCCCAATGCAATGTGGAAAATTCCATCGTATTTCGAATTCACGACTTATTTGTTTCCATTCTTGTTCCGAACTTGGAACCTAAAAAATAAATTAATATATAAGATAATAATTAACAGGTAGATGAAAACAGTGAACTTGAAAGTGGTATGGAGTCAGAGCCATCTCAATCACCAAGGCCGAATGCCACAACATCTACATCTTCGAGGAAAAGAAATAAGACAGATGAATCAAATAATGAAATATCAGATTTTGAATTGTGAGGTTTTGAAAAGTGCTAAAAAAAGATGGATGAAAGGGAGAAGAAACTGAAATAAGGGAAATTGAGAGACAAGAAACAAATAGACTATAGCTTGTCAACGTCGTGCTGACCGCGCCCGCGGGGTGCGGGGGTAGACAGGGACGAGGTCAGACGGTCTCAGAGGGGGGGCATGCGGTATGGCGAGCGAGCCAACCAATTGGACGAAAATCAAAAGAAATTGTGTTCAATGTATATTATGTATTTTAAAGAGCGTAAAAAAGATGTTTCATCGCAAGAATACGAGAATAATACAGTTTTAAAACGGATACAGGTATACTGTCATAACCATGTCTACACTGTTTGGAGTTCGTAGATCGACGACTGACGCAAATAAGACTATAAGATTATTCAATAACCCTAAACAACGTATCTGCACTTGTGCTTCCATTAACCATATCACTGGTTTCTGCTCAGCGGATCATTTTTCACAGTCATTGTTGTCTCATCTCCCAGAGACAGCGGGTTTTGACTTAATTGCCGAGACCGGTGAAAATAGATCGATAACTCGGAAAGTCAACGCAAATTTTGGTGATAGTGTAGCTGCCTCAATAAGAAATGAGCATTGGGAAGAGAAGAAACATAAGCCAGCTAAGAAGCATGCTAAGGCTGGGACTCCCTCAGGTAGGGAGGTGGATCTACTTAAACTCTTTCTTGATAACATGGTTCTTAGGAGTGACCGTCCCAATTAAAGTGCAATCATATCCTTATCCTTATCAACGTGTCGCTTCTTTTAATCGAGCTGCGACAGTTAGCCCTGCATATTTCGAACGTGTTAATGACGATCACCGTTTTGAAGAATTTTCTCGAATGGAAGATGGAGCGGCATTTACGTGTGGATCCAGCCCTGGTACACCGACATATTTTTCAAATATGCAGATGGATAATCCAACTGAATCAGTTTGGCTTAATTTGCCTTTTCGAAAAATACTTACACTCCGGAACTATATTCATCAGCGATAAAAGCGATTTCAGACTGGGGAAAACCATTTGGACGTCCAATGACGGTAATAGCTCCAACAGAGAGCTGCTTAGAACCAATTGACGAAAGAACTTACGCGCATGCTTATTACCCCAGGAGGGGAGAGATACATCTAAATGGTAATTTAAAATTTGAAGGGGCGCTTGGTGAGCGAGTATTGTTACACGAATTAGGACATTCATTAGGGTTGACTCATTCTGATAAAGTAGAGGATGTCATGTATCCTGTTATGCTAAATGGATATTCTGGATTATCTGATAATGATGTTAAACGGATATCTAATAAATATAAACATCTCGCCGAATTACATGAGCGGAAAACTCGACATCATACTAATATTTTAGATGAGCGGAAACGTAATATGCCAACACAACCTACACCAGTTACGACTGTTAAGAATACTGAAGTTACTGACAATCCGAAAGCGGATAAACGTCCTGACGATGATTTCTCATGGATAATGAACTTCCTTGGTCATGACACAGTTACCATCCGCATCCGAATAAAGTTATAAAAGAATGGCGTCTTTTGATTGATATGTTAACTTCATAATTGAGTAGTCAGGGCAGGATAGAAGTGTGAAAAGTGGCCTAACGGATCAATGCCCATGTACCCGGACCGCCCACTTCGGTGATTTTTACACGTTTTGTCTGAGCTGTGGGATAGTATGTCTCCGTTGTAAATGAAATGAAAAAAATAAGACGAAAAGTGTCCCAGTACTATACTGTAAAAAAATGATTCCAAGTTTAAGAAAACTAACGGCTGAATTGAAAGATGATAACATCATACATTGCTGACAATGATCAATTGCCATAAGTACCATGCTGAACTGATTTTTATAATTGTAGTATTCACTTCCAGAAGTATTTGGCGCCACAATCATAACGTGTTTCCCATCAATGGCCCCAATGCAATGTGGAAAATTCCATCGTATTTCGAATTCACGACTTATTTGTTTCCATTCTTGTTCCGAACTTGGAACCTAAAAAATAAATTAATATATAAGATAATAATTAACAGGTAGATGAAAACAGTGAACTTGAAAGTGGTATGGAGTCAGAGCCATCTCAATCACCAAGGCCGAATGCCACAACATCTACATCTTCGAGGAAAAGAAATAAGACAGATGAATCAAATAATGAAATATCAGATTTTGAATTGTGAGGTTTTGAAAAGTGCTAAAAAAAGATGGATGAAAGGGAGAAGAAACTGAAATAAGGGAAATTGAGAGACAAGAAACAAATAGACTATAGCTTGTCAACGTCGTGCTGACCGCGCCCGCGGGGTGCGGGGGTAGACAGGGACGAGGTCAGACGGTCTCAGAGGGGGGGCATGCGGTATGGCGAGCGAGCCAACCAATTGGACGAAAATCAAAAGAAATTGTGTTCAATGTATATTATGTATTTTAAAGAGCGTAAAAAAGATGTTTCATCGCAAGAATACGAGAATAATACAGTTTTAAAACGGATACAGGTATACTGTCATAACCATGTCTACACTGTTTGGAGTTCGTAGATCGACGACTGACGCAAATAAGACTATAAGATTATTCAATAACCCTAAACAACGTATCTGCACTTGTGCTTCCATTAACCATATCACTGGTTTCTGCTCAGCGGATCATTTTTCACAGTCATTGTTGTCTCATCTCCCAGAGACAGCGGGTTTTGACTTAATTGCCGAGACCGGTGAAAATAGATCGATAACTCGGAAAGTCAACGCAAATTTTGGTGATAGTGTAGCTGCCTCAATAAGAAATGAGCATTGGGAAGAGAAGAAACATAAGCCAGCTAAGAAGCATGCTAAGGCTGGGACTCCCTCAGATAGGGAGGTGGATCTACTTAAACTCTTTCTTGATAACATGGTTCTTAGGAGTGACCGTCCCAATTAAAGTGCAATCATATCCTTATCCTTATCAACGTGTCGCTTCTTTTAATCGAGCTGCGACAGTTAGCCCTGCATATTTCGAACGTGTTAATGACGATCACCGTTTTGAAGAATTTTCTCGAATGGAAGATGGAGCGGCATTTACGTGTGGATCCAGCCCTGGTACACCGACATATTTTTCAAATATGCAGATGGATAATCCAACTGAATCAGTTTGGCTTAATTTGCCTTTTCAAAAAATACTTACACTCCGGAACTATATTCATCAGCGATAAAAGCGATTTCAGACTGGGGAAAACCATTTGGACGTCCAATGACGGTAATAGCTCCAACAGAGAGCTGCTTAGAACCAATTGACGAAAGAACTTACGCGCATGCTTATTACCCCAGGAGGGGAGAGATACATCTAAATGGTAATTTAAAATTTGAAGGGGCGCTTGGTGAGCGAGTATTGTTACACGAATTAGGACATTCATTAGGGTTGACTCATTCTGATAAAGTAGAGGATGTCATGTATCCTGTTATGCTAAATGGATATTCTGGATTATCTGATAATGATGTTAAACGGATATCTAATAAATATAAACATCTCGCCGAATTACATGAGCGGAAAACTCGACATCATACTAATATTTTAGATGAGCGGAAACGTAATATGCCAACACAACCTACACCAGTTACGACTGTTAAGAATACTGAAGTTACTGACAATCCGAAAGCGGATAAACGTCCTGACGATGATTTCTCATGGATAATGAACTTCCTTGGTCATGACACAGTTACCATCCGCATCCGAATAAAGTTATAAAAGAATGGCGTCTTTTGATTGATATGTTAACTTCATAATTGAGTAGTCAGGGCAGGATAGAAGTGTGAAAAGTGGCCTAACGGATCAATGCCCATGTACCCGGACCGCCCACTTCGGTGATTTTTACACGTTTTGTCTGAGCTGTGGGATAGTATGTCTCCGTTGTAAATGAAATGAAAAAAATAAGACGAAAAGTGTCCCAGTACTATACTGTAAAAAAATGATTCCAAGTTTAAGAAAACTAACGGCTGAATTGAAAGATGATAACATCATACATTGCTGACAATGATCAATTGCCATAAGTACCATGCTGAACTGATTTTTATAATTGTAGTATTCACTTCCAGAAGTATTTGGCGCCACAATCATAACGTGTTTCCCATCAATGGCCCCAATGCAATGTGGAAAATTCCATCGTATTTCGAATTCACGACTTATTTGTTTCCATTCTTGTTCCGAACTTGGAACCTAAAAAATAAATTAATATATAAGATAATAATTAACAGGTAGATGAAAACAGTGAACTTGAAAGTGGTATGGAGTCAGAGCCATCTCAATCACCAAGGCCGAATGCCACAACATCTACATCTTCGAGGAAAAGAAATAAGACAGATGAATCAAATAATGAAATATCAGATTTTGAATTGTGAGGTTTTGAAAAGTGCTAAAAAAAGATGGATGAAAGGGAGAAGAAACTGAAATAAGGGAAATTGAGAGACAAGAAACAAATAGACTATAGCTTGTCAACGTCGTGCTGACCGCGCCCGCGGGGTGCGGGGGTAGACAGGGACGAGGTCAGACGGTCTCAGAGGGGGGGCATGCGGTATGGCGAGCGAGCCAACCAATTGGACGAAAATCAAAAGAAATTGTGTTCAATGTATATTATGTATTTTAAAGAGCGTAAAAAAGATGTTTCATCGCAAGAATACGAGAATAATACAGTTTTAAAACGGATACAGGTATACTGTCATAACCATGTCTACACTGTTTGGAGTTCGTAGATCGACGACTGACGCAAATAAGACTATAAGATTATTCAATAACCCTAAACAACGTATCTGCACTTGTGCTTCCATTAACCATATCACTGGTTTCTGCTCAGCGGATCATTTTTCACAGTCATTGTTGTCTCATCTCCCAGAGACAGCGGGTTTTGACTTAATTGCCGAGACCGGTGAAAATAGATCGATAACTCGGAAAGTCAACGCAAATTTTGGTGATAGTGTAGCTGCCTCAATAAGAAATGAGCATTGGGAAGAGAAGAAACATAAGCCAGCTAAGAAGCATGCTAAGGCTGGGACTCCCTCAGGTAGGGAGGTGGATCTACTTAAACTCTTTCTTGATAACATGGTTCTTAGGAGTGACCGTCCCAATTAAAGTGCAATCATATCCTTATCCTTATCAACGTGTCGCTTCTTTTAATCGAGCTGCGACAGTTAGCCCTGCATATTTCGAACGTGTTAATGACGATCACCGTTTTGAAGAATTTTCTCGAATGGAAGATGGAGCGGCATTTACGTGTGGATCCAGCCCTGGTACACCGACATATTTTTCAAATATGCAGATGGATAATCCAACTGAATCAGTTTGGCTTAATTTGCCTTTTCAAAAAATACTTACACTCCGGAACTATATTCATCAGCGATAAAAGCGATTTCAGACTGGGGAAAACCATTTGGACGTCCAATGACGGTAATAGCTCCAACAGAGAGCTGCTTAGAACCAATTGACGAAAGAACTTACGCGCATGCTTATTACCCCAGGAGGGGAGAGATACATCTAAATGGTAATTTAAAATTTGAAGGGGCGCTTGGTGAGCGAGTATTGTTACACGAATTAGGACATTCATTAGGGTTGACTCATTCTGATAAAGTAGAGGATGTCATGTATCCTGTTATGCTAAATGGATATTCTGGATTATCTGATAATGATGTTAAACGGATATCTAATAAATATAAACATCTCGCCGAATTACATGAGCGGAAAACTCGACATCATACTAATATTTTAGATGAGCGGAAACGTAATATGCCAACACAACCTACACCAGTTACGACTGTTAAGAATACTGAAGTTACTGACAATCCGAAAGCGGATAAACGTCCTGACGATGATTTCTCATGGATAATGAACTTCCTTGGTCATGACACAGTTACCATCCGCATCCGAATAAAGTTATAAAAGAATGGCGTCTTTTGATTGATATGTTAACTTCATAATTGAGTAGTCAGGGCAGGATAGAAGTGTGAAAAGTGGCCTAACGGATCAATGCCCATGTACCCGGACCGCCCACTTCGGTGATTTTTACACGTTTTGTCTGAGCTGTGGGATAGTATGTCTCCGTTGTAAATGAAATGAAAAAAATAAGACGAAAAGTGTCCCAGTACTATACTGTAAAAAAATGATTCCAAGTTTAAGAAAACTAACGGCTGAATTGAAAGATGATAACATCATACATTGCTGACAATGATCAATTGCCATAAGTACCATGCTGAACTGATTTTTATAATTGTAGTATTCACTTCCAGAAGTATTTGGCGCCACAATCATAACGTGTTTCCCATCAATGGCCCCAATGCAATGTGGAAAATTCCATCGTATTTCGAATTCACGACTTATTTGTTTCCATTCTTGTTCCGAACTTGGAACCTAAAAAATAAATTAATATATAAGATAATAATTAACAGGTAGATGAAAACAGTGAACTTGAAAGTGGTATGGAGTCAGAGCCATCTCAATCACCAAGGCCGAATGCCACAACATCTACATCTTCGAGGAAAAGAAATAAGACAGATGAATCAAATAATGAAATATCAGATTTTGAATTGTGAGGTTTTGAAAAGTGCTAAAAAAAGATGGATGAAAGGGAGAAGAAACTGAAATAAGGGAAATTGAGAGACAAGAAACAAATAGACTATAGCTTGTCAACGTCGTGCTGACCGCGCCCGCGGGGTGCGGGGGTAGACAGGGACGAGGTCAGACGGTCTCAGAGGGGGGGCATGCGGTATGGCGAGCGAGCCAACCAATTGGACGAAAATCAAAAGAAATTGTGTTCAATGTATATTATGTATTTTAAAGAGCGTAAAAAAGATGTTTCATCGCAAGAATACGAGAATAATACAGTTTTAAAACGGATACAGGTATACTGTCATAACCATGTCTACACTGTTTGGAGTTCGTAGATCGACGACTGACGCAAATAAGACTATAAGATTATTCAATAACCCTAAACAACGTATCTGCACTTGTGCTTCCATTAACCATATCACTGGTTTCTGCTCAGCGGATCATTTTTCACAGTCATTGTTGTCTCATCTCCCAGAGACAGCGGGTTTTGACTTAATTGCCGAGACCGGTGAAAATAGATCGATAACTCGGAAAGTCAACGCAAATTTTGGTGATAGTGTAGCTGCCTCAATAAGAAATGAGCATTGGGAAGAGAAGAAACATAAGCCAGCTAAGAAGCATGCTAAGGCTGGGACTCCCTCAGATAGGGAGGTGGATCTACTTAAACTCTTTCTTGATAACATGGTTCTTAGGAGTGACCGTCCCAATTAAAGTGCAATCATATCCTTATCCTTATCAACGTGTCGCTTCTTTTAATCGAGCTGCGACAGTTAGCCCTGCATATTTCGAACGTGTTAATGACGATCACCGTTTTGAAGAATTTTCTCGAATGGAAGATGGAGCGGCATTTACGTGTGGATCCAGCCCTGGTACACCGACATATTTTTCAAATATGCAGATGGATAATCCAACTGAATCAGTTTGGCTTAATTTGCCTTTTCAAAAAATACTTACACTCCGGAACTATATTCATCAGCGATAAAAGCGATTTCAGACTGGGGAAAACCATTTGGACGTCCAATGACGGTAATAGCTCCAACAGAGAGCTGCTTAGAACCAATTGACGAAAGAACTTACGCGCATGCTTATTACCCCAGGAGGGGAGAGATACATCTAAATGGTAATTTAAAATTTGAAGGGGCGCTTGGTGAGCGAGTATTGTTACACGAATTAGGACATTCATTAGGGTTGACTCATTCTGATAAAGTAGAGGATGTCATGTATCCTGTTATGCTAAATGGATATTCTGGATTATCTGATAATGATGTTAAACGGATATCTAATAAATATAAACATCTCGCCGAATTACATGAGCGGAAAACTCGACATCATACTAATATTTTAGATGAGCGGAAACGTAATATGCCAACACAACCTACACCAGTTACGACTGTTAAGAATACTGAAGTTACTGACAATCCGAAAGCGGATAAACGTCCTGACGATGATTTCTCATGGATAATGAACTTCCTTGGTCATGACACAGTTACCATCCGCATCCGAATAAAGTTATAAAAGAATGGCGTCTTTTGATTGATATGTTAACTTCATAATTGAGTAGTCAGGGCAGGATAGAAGTGTGAAAAGTGGCCTAACGGATCAATGCCCATGTACCCGGACCGCCCACTTCGGTGATTTTTACACGTTTTGTCTGAGCTGTGGGATAGTATGTCTCCGTTGTAAATGAAATGAAAAAAATAAGACGAAAAGTGTCCCAGTACTATACTGTAAAAAAATGATTCCAAGTTTAAGAAAACTAACGGCTGAATTGAAAGATGATAACATCATACATTGCTGACAATGATCAATTGCCATAAGTACCATGCTGAACTGATTTTTATAATTGTAGTATTCACTTCCAGAAGTATTTGGCGCCACAATCATAACGTGTTTCCCATCAATGGCCCCAATGCAATGTGGAAAATTCCATCGTATTTCGAATTCACGACTTATTTGTTTCCATTCTTGTTCCGAACTTGGAACCTAAAAAATAAATTAATATATAAGATAATAATTAACAGGTAGATGAAAACAGTGAACTTGAAAGTGGTATGGAGTCAGAGCCATCTCAATCACCAAGGCCGAATGCCACAACATCTACATCTTCGAGGAAAAGAAATAAGACAGATGAATCAAATAATGAAATATCAGATTTTGAATTGTGAGGTTTTGAAAAGTGCTAAAAAAAGATGGATGAAAGGGAGAAGAAACTGAAATAAGGGAAATTGAGAGACAAGAAACAAATAGACTATAGCTTGTCAACGTCGTGCTGACCGCGCCCGCGGGGTGCGGGGGTAGACAGGGACGAGGTCAGACGGTCTCAGAGGGGGGGCATGCGGTATGGCGAGCGAGCCAACCAATTGGACGAAAATCAAAAGAAATTGTGTTCAATGTATATTATGTATTTTAAAGAGCGTAAAAAAGATGTTTCATCGCAAGAATACGAGAATAATACAGTTTTAAAACGGATACAGGTATACTGTCATAACCATGTCTACACTGTTTGGAGTTCGTAGATCGACGACTGACGCAAATAAGACTATAAGATTATTCAATAACCCTAAACAACGTATCTGCACTTGTGCTTCCATTAACCATATCACTGGTTTCTGCTCAGCGGATCATTTTTCACAGTCATTGTTGTCTCATCTCCCAGAGACAGCGGGTTTTGACTTAATTGCCGAGACCGGTGAAAATAGATCGATAACTCGGAAAGTCAACGCAAATTTTGGTGATAGTGTAGCTGCCTCAATAAGAAATGAGCATTGGGAAGAGAAGAAACATAAGCCAGCTAAGAAGCATGCTAAGGCTGGGACTCCCTCAGGTAGGGAGGTGGATCTACTTAAACTCTTTCTTGATAACATGGTTCTTAGGAGTGACCGTCCCAATTAAAGTGCAATCATATCCTTATCCTTATCAACGTGTCGCTTCTTTTAATCGAGCTGCGACAGTTAGCCCTGCATATTTCGAACGTGTTAATGACGATCACCGTTTTGAAGAATTTTCTCGAATGGAAGATGGAGCGGCATTTACGTGTGGATCCAGCCCTGGTACACCGACATATTTTTCAAATATGCAGATGGATAATCCAACTGAATCAGTTTGGCTTAATTTGCCTTTTCAAAAAATACTTACACTCCGGAACTATATTCATCAGCGATAAAAGCGATTTCAGACTGGGGAAAACCATTTGGACGTCCAATGACGGTAATAGCTCCAACAGAGAGCTGCTTAGAACCAATTGACGAAAGAACTTACGCGCATGCTTATTACCCCAGGAGGGGAGAGATACATCTAAATGGTAATTTAAAATTTGAAGGGGCGCTTGGTGAGCGAGTATTGTTACACGAATTAGGACATTCATTAGGGTTGACTCATTCTGATAAAGTAGAGGATGTCATGTATCCTGTTATGCTAAATGGATATTCTGGATTATCTGATAATGATGTTAAACGGATATCTAATAAATATAAACATCTCGCCGAATTACATGAGCGGAAAACTCGACATCATACTAATATTTTAGATGAGCGGAAACGTAATATGCCAACACAACCTACACCAGTTACGACTGTTAAGAATACTGAAGTTACTGACAATCCGAAAGCGGATAAACGTCCTGACGATGATTTCTCATGGATAATGAACTTCCTTGGTCATGACACAGTTACCATCCGCATCCGAATAAAGTTATAAAAGAATGGCGTCTTTTGATTGATATGTTAACTTCATAATTGAGTAGTCAGGGCAGGATAGAAGTGTGAAAAGTGGCCTAACGGATCAATGCCCATGTACCCGGACCGCCCACTTCGGTGATTTTTACACGTTTTGTCTGAGCTGTGGGATAGTATGTCTCCGTTGTAAATGAAATGAAAAAAATAAGACGAAAAGTGTCCCAGTACTATACTGTAAAAAAATGATTCCAAGTTTAAGAAAACTAACGGCTGAATTGAAAGATGATAACATCATACATTGCTGACAATGATCAATTGCCATAAGTACCATGCTGAACTGATTTTTATAATTGTAGTATTCACTTCCAGAAGTATTTGGCGCCACAATCATAACGTGTTTCCCATCAATGGCCCCAATGCAATGTGGAAAATTCCATCGTATTTCGAATTCACGACTTATTTGTTTCCATTCTTGTTCCGAACTTGGAACCTAAAAAATAAATTAATATATAAGATAATAATTAACAGGTAGATGAAAACAGTGAACTTGAAAGTGGTATGGAGTCAGAGCCATCTCAATCACCAAGGCCGAATGCCACAACATCTACATCTTCGAGGAAAAGAAATAAGACAGATGAATCAAATAATGAAATATCAGATTTTGAATTGTGAGGTTTTGAAAAGTGCTAAAAAAAGATGGATGAAAGGGAGAAGAAACTGAAATAAGGGAAATTGAGAGACAAGAAACAAATAGACTATAGCTTGTCAACGTCGTGCTGACCGCGCCCGCGGGGTGCGGGGGTAGACAGGGACGAGGTCAGACGGTCTCAGAGGGGGGGCATGCGGTATGGCGAGCGAGCCAACCAATTGGACGAAAATCAAAAGAAATTGTGTTCAATGTATATTATGTATTTTAAAGAGCGTAAAAAAGATGTTTCATCGCAAGAATACGAGAATAATACAGTTTTAAAACGGATACAGGTATACTGTCATAACCATGTCTACACTGTTTGGAGTTCGTAGATCGACGACTGACGCAAATAAGACTATAAGATTATTCAATAACCCTAAACAACGTATCTGCACTTGTGCTTCCATTAACCATATCACTGGTTTCTGCTCAGCGGATCATTTTTCACAGTCATTGTTGTCTCATCTCCCAGAGACAGCGGGTTTTGACTTAATTGCCGAGACCGGTGAAAATAGATCGATAACTCGGAAAGTCAACGCAAATTTTGGTGATAGTGTAGCTGCCTCAATAAGAAATGAGCATTGGGAAGAGAAGAAACATAAGCCAGCTAAGAAGCATGCTAAGGCTGGGACTCCCTCAGGTAGGGAGGTGGATCTACTTAAACTCTTTCTTGATAACATGGTTCTTAGGAGTGACCGTCCCAATTAAAGTGCAATCATATCCTTATCCTTATCAACGTGTCGCTTCTTTTAATCGAGCTGCGACAGTTAGCCCTGCATATTTCGAACGTGTTAATGACGATCACCGTTTTGAAGAATTTTCTCGAATGGAAGATGGAGCGGCATTTACGTGTGGATCCAGCCCTGGTACACCGACATATTTTTCAAATATGCAGATGGATAATCCAACTGAATCAGTTTGGCTTAATTTGCCTTTTCAAAAAATACTTACACTCCGGAACTATATTCATCAGCGATAAAAGCGATTTCAGACTGGGGAAAACCATTTGGACGTCCAATGACGGTAATAGCTCCAACAGAGAGCTGCTTAGAACCAATTGACGAAAGAACTTACGCGCATGCTTATTACCCCAGGAGGGGAGAGATACATCTAAATGGTAATTTAAAATTTGAAGGGGCGCTTGGTGAGCGAGTATTGTTACACGAATTAGGACATTCATTAGGGTTGACTCATTCTGATAAAGTAGAGGATGTCATGTATCCTGTTATGCTAAATGGATATTCTGGATTATCTGATAATGATGTTAAACGGATATCTAATAAATATAAACATCTCGCCGAATTACATGAGCGGAAAACTCGACATCATACTAATATTTTAGATGAGCGGAAACGTAATATGCCAACACAACCTACACCAGTTACGACTGTTAAGAATACTGAAGTTACTGACAATCCGAAAGCGGATAAACGTCCTGACGATGATTTCTCATGGATAATGAACTTCCTTGGTCATGACACAGTTACCATCCGCATCCGAATAAAGTTATAAAAGAATGGCGTCTTTTGATTGATATGTTAACTTCATAATTGAGTAGTCAGGGCAGGATAGAAGTGTGAAAAGTGGCCTAACGGATCAATGCCCATGTACCCGGACCGCCCACTTCGGTGATTTTTACACGTTTTGTCTGAGCTGTGGGATAGTATGTCTCCGTTGTAAATGAAATGAAAAAAATAAGACGAAAAGTGTCCCAGTACTATACTGTAAAAAAATGATTCCAAGTTTAAGAAAACTAACGGCTGAATTGAAAGATGATAACATCATACATTGCTGACAATGATCAATTGCCATAAGTACCATGCTGAACTGATTTTTATAATTGTAGTATTCACTTCCAGAAGTATTTGGCGCCACAATCATAACGTGTTTCCCATCAATGGCCCCAATGCAATGTGGAAAATTCCATCGTATTTCGAATTCACGACTTATTTGTTTCCATTCTTGTTCCGAACTTGGAACCTAAAAAATAAATTAATATATAAGATAATAATTAACAGGTAGATGAAAACAGTGAACTTGAAAGTGGTATGGAGTCAGAGCCATCTCAATCACCAAGGCCGAATGCCACAACATCTACATCTTCGAGGAAAAGAAATAAGACAGATGAATCAAATAATGAAATATCAGATTTTGAATTGTGAGGTTTTGAAAAGTGCTAAAAAAAGATGGATGAAAGGGAGAAGAAACTGAAATAAGGGAAATTGAGAGACAAGAAACAAATAGACTATAGCTTGTCAACGTCGTGCTGACCGCGCCCGCGGGGTGCGGGGGTAGACAGGGACGAGGTCAGACGGTCTCAGAGGGGGGGCATGCGGTATGGCGAGCGAGCCAACCAATTGGACGAAAATCAAAAGAAATTGTGTTCAATGTATATTATGTATTTTAAAGAGCGTAAAAAAGATGTTTCATCGCAAGAATACGAGAATAATACAGTTTTAAAACGGATACAGGTATACTGTCATAACCATGTCTACACTGTTTGGAGTTCGTAGATCGACGACTGACGCAAATAAGACTATAAGATTATTCAATAACCCTAAACAACGTATCTGCACTTGTGCTTCCATTAACCATATCACTGGTTTCTGCTCAGCGGATCATTTTTCACAGTCATTGTTGTCTCATCTCCCAGAGACAGCGGGTTTTGACTTAATTGCCGAGACCGGTGAAAATAGATCGATAACTCGGAAAGTCAACGCAAATTTTGGTGATAGTGTAGCTGCCTCAATAAGAAATGAGCATTGGGAAGAGAAGAAACATAAGCCAGCTAAGAAGCATGCTAAGGCTGGGACTCCCTCAGGTAGGGAGGTGGATCTACTTAAACTCTTTCTTGATAACATGGTTCTTAGGAGTGACCGTCCCAATTAAAGTGCAATCATATCCTTATCCTTATCAACGTGTCGCTTCTTTTAATCGAGCTGCGACAGTTAGCCCTGCATATTTCGAACGTGTTAATGACGATCACCGTTTTGAAGAATTTTCTCGAATGGAAGATGGAGCGGCATTTACGTGTGGATCCAGCCCTGGTACACCGACATATTTTTCAAATATGCAGATGGATAATCCAACTGAATCAGTTTGGCTTAATTTGCCTTTTCGAAAAATACTTACACTCCGGAACTATATTCATCAGCGATAAAAGCGATTTCAGACTGGGGAAAACCATTTGGACGTCCAATGACGGTAATAGCTCCAACAGAGAGCTGCTTAGAACCAATTGACGAAAGAACTTACGCGCATGCTTATTACCCCAGGAGGGGAGAGATACATCTAAATGGTAATTTAAAATTTGAAGGGGCGCTTGGTGAGCGAGTATTGTTACACGAATTAGGACATTCATTAGGGTTGACTCATTCTGATAAAGTAGAGGATGTCATGTATCCTGTTATGCTAAATGGATATTCTGGATTATCTGATAATGATGTTAAACGGATATCTAATAAATATAAACATCTCGCCGAATTACATGAGCGGAAAACTCGACATCATACTAATATTTTAGATGAGCGGAAACGTAATATGCCAACACAACCTACACCAGTTACGACTGTTAAGAATACTGAAGTTACTGACAATCCGAAAGCGGATAAACGTCCTGACGATGATTTCTCATGGATAATGAACTTCCTTGGTCATGACACAGTTACCATCCGCATCCGAATAAAGTTATAAAAGAATGGCGTCTTTTGATTGATATGTTAACTTCATAATTGAGTAGTCAGGGCAGGATAGAAGTGTGAAAAGTGGCCTAACGGATCAATGCCCATGTACCCGGACCGCCCACTTCGGTGATTTTTACACGTTTTGTCTGAGCTGTGGGATAGTATGTCTCCGTTGTAAATGAAATGAAAAAAATAAGACGAAAAGTGTCCCAGTACTATACTGTAAAAAAATGATTCCAAGTTTAAGAAAACTAACGGCTGAATTGAAAGATGATAACATCATACATTGCTGACAATGATCAATTGCCATAAGTACCATGCTGAACTGATTTTTATAATTGTAGTATTCACTTCCAGAAGTATTTGGCGCCACAATCATAACGTGTTTCCCATCAATGGCCCCAATGCAATGTGGAAAATTCCATCGTATTTCGAATTCACGACTTATTTGTTTCCATTCTTGTTCCGAACTTGGAACCTAAAAAATAAATTAATATATAAGATAATAATTAACAGGTAGATGAAAACAGTGAACTTGAAAGTGGTATGGAGTCAGAGCCATCTCAATCACCAAGGCCGAATGCCACAACATCTACATCTTCGAGGAAAAGAAATAAGACAGATGAATCAAATAATGAAATATCAGATTTTGAATTGTGAGGTTTTGAAAAGTGCTAAAAAAAGATGGATGAAAGGGAGAAGAAACTGAAATAAGGGAAATTGAGAGACAAGAAACAAATAGACTATAGCTTGTCAACGTCGTGCTGACCGCGCCCGCGGGGTGCGGGGGTAGACAGGGACGAGGTCAGACGGTCTCAGAGGGGGGGCATGCGGTATGGCGAGCGAGCCAACCAATTGGACGAAAATCAAAAGAAATTGTGTTCAATGTATATTATGTATTTTAAAGAGCGTAAAAAAGATGTTTCATCGCAAGAATACGAGAATAATACAGTTTTAAAACGGATACAGGTATACTGTCATAACCATGTCTACACTGTTTGGAGTTCGTAGATCGACGACTGACGCAAATAAGACTATAAGATTATTCAATAACCCTAAACAACGTATCTGCACTTGTGCTTCCATTAACCATATCACTGGTTTCTGCTCAGCGGATCATTTTTCACAGTCATTGTTGTCTCATCTCCCAGAGACAGCGGGTTTTGACTTAATTGCCGAGACCGGTGAAAATAGATCGATAACTCGGAAAGTCAACGCAAATTTTGGTGATAGTGTAGCTGCCTCAATAAGAAATGAGCATTGGGAAGAGAAGAAACATAAGCCAGCTAAGAAGCATGCTAAGGCTGGGACTCCCTCAGGTAGGGAGGTGGATCTACTTAAACTCTTTCTTGATAACATGGTTCTTAGGAGTGACCGTCCCAATTAAAGTGCAATCATATCCTTATCCTTATCAACGTGTCGCTTCTTTTAATCGAGCTGCGACAGTTAGCCCTGCATATTTCGAACGTGTTAATGACGATCACCGTTTTGAAGAATTTTCTCGAATGGAAGATGGAGCGGCATTTACGTGTGGATCCAGCCCTGGTACACCGACATATTTTTCAAATATGCAGATGGATAATCCAACTGAATCAGTTTGGCTTAATTTGCCTTTTCAAAAAATACTTACACTCCGGAACTATATTCATCAGCGATAAAAGCGATTTCAGACTGGGGAAAACCATTTGGACGTCCAATGACGGTAATAGCTCCAACAGAGAGCTGCTTAGAACCAATTGACGAAAGAACTTACGCGCATGCTTATTACCCCAGGAGGGGAGAGATACATCTAAATGGTAATTTAAAATTTGAAGGGGCGCTTGGTGAGCGAGTATTGTTACACGAATTAGGACATTCATTAGGGTTGACTCATTCTGATAAAGTAGAGGATGTCATGTATCCTGTTATGCTAAATGGATATTCTGGATTATCTGATAATGATGTTAAACGGATATCTAATAAATATAAACATCTCGCCGAATTACATGAGCGGAAAACTCGACATCATACTAATATTTTAGATGAGCGGAAACGTAATATGCCAACACAACCTACACCAGTTACGACTGTTAAGAATACTGAAGTTACTGACAATCCGAAAGCGGATAAACGTCCTGACGATGATTTCTCATGGATAATGAACTTCCTTGGTCATGACACAGTTACCATCCGCATCCGAATAAAGTTATAAAAGAATGGCGTCTTTTGATTGATATGTTAACTTCATAATTGAGTAGTCAGGGCAGGATAGAAGTGTGAAAAGTGGCCTAACGGATCAATGCCCATGTACCCGGACCGCCCACTTCGGTGATTTTTACACGTTTTGTCTGAGCTGTGGGATAGTATGTCTCCGTTGTAAATGAAATGAAAAAAATAAGACGAAAAGTGTCCCAGTACTATACTGTAAAAAAATGATTCCAAGTTTAAGAAAACTAACGGCTGAATTGAAAGATGATAACATCATACATTGCTGACAATGATCAATTGCCATAAGTACCATGCTGAACTGATTTTTATAATTGTAGTATTCACTTCCAGAAGTATTTGGCGCCACAATCATAACGTGTTTCCCATCAATGGCCCCAATGCAATGTGGAAAATTCCATCGTATTTCGAATTCACGACTTATTTGTTTCCATTCTTGTTCCGAACTTGGAACCTAAAAAATAAATTAATATATAAGATAATAATTAACAGGTAGATGAAAACAGTGAACTTGAAAGTGGTATGGAGTCAGAGCCATCTCAATCACCAAGGCCGAATGCCACAACATCTACATCTTCGAGGAAAAGAAATAAGACAGATGAATCAAATAATGAAATATCAGATTTTGAATTGTGAGGTTTTGAAAAGTGCTAAAAAAAGATGGATGAAAGGGAGAAGAAACTGAAATAAGGGAAATTGAGAGACAAGAAACAAATAGACTATAGCTTGTCAACGTCGTGCTGACCGCGCCCGCGGGGTGCGGGGGTAGACAGGGACGAGGTCAGACGGTCTCAGAGGGGGGGCATGCGGTATGGCGAGCGAGCCAACCAATTGGACGAAAATCAAAAGAAATTGTGTTCAATGTATATTATGTATTTTAAAGAGCGTAAAAAAGATGTTTCATCGCAAGAATACGAGAATAATACAGTTTTAAAACGGATACAGGTATACTGTCATAACCATGTCTACACTGTTTGGAGTTCGTAGATCGACGACTGACGCAAATAAGACTATAAGATTATTCAATAACCCTAAACAACGTATCTGCACTTGTGCTTCCATTAACCATATCACTGGTTTCTGCTCAGCGGATCATTTTTCACAGTCATTGTTGTCTCATCTCCCAGAGACAGCGGGTTTTGACTTAATTGCCGAGACCGGTGAAAATAGATCGATAACTCGGAAAGTCAACGCAAATTTTGGTGATAGTGTAGCTGCCTCAATAAGAAATGAGCATTGGGAAGAGAAGAAACATAAGCCAGCTAAGAAGCATGCTAAGGCTGGGACTCCCTCAGGTAGGGAGGTGGATCTACTTAAACTCTTTCTTGATAACATGGTTCTTAGGAGTGACCGTCCCAATTAAAGTGCAATCATATCCTTATCCTTATCAACGTGTCGCTTCTTTTAATCGAGCTGCGACAGTTAGCCCTGCATATTTCGAACGTGTTAATGACGATCACCGTTTTGAAGAATTTTCTCGAATGGAAGATGGAGCGGCATTTACGTGTGGATCCAGCCCTGGTACACCGACATATTTTTCAAATATGCAGATGGATAATCCAACTGAATCAGTTTGGCTTAATTTGCCTTTTCAAAAAATACTTACACTCCGGAACTATATTCATCAGCGATAAAAGCGATTTCAGACTGGGGAAAACCATTTGGACGTCCAATGACGGTAATAGCTCCAACAGAGAGCTGCTTAGAACCAATTGACGAAAGAACTTACGCGCATGCTTATTACCCCAGGAGGGGAGAGATACATCTAAATGGTAATTTAAAAT
The DNA here is from genome assembly GCF_932276165.1 of Plutella xylostella. Lineage (NCBI taxonomy): Eukaryota > Metazoa > Arthropoda > Insecta > Lepidoptera > Plutellidae > Plutella > Plutella xylostella. The sequence continues at coordinate 3,608,743 of NC_064000.1, read as the reverse complement.
TTGAAGGGGCGCTTGGTGAGCGAGTATTGTTACACGAATTAGGACATTCATTAGGGTTGACTCATTCTGATAAAGTAGAGGATGTCATGTATCCTGTTATGCTAAATGGATATTCTGGATTATCTGATAATGATGTTAAACGGATATCTAATAAATATAAACATCTCGCCGAATTACATGAGCGGAAAACTCGACATCATACTAATATTTTAGATGAGCGGAAACGTAATATGCCAACACAACCTACACCAGTTACGACTGTTAAGAATACTGAAGTTACTGACAATCCGAAAGCGGATAAACGTCCTGACGATGATTTCTCATGGATAATGAACTTCCTTGGTCATGACACAGTTACCATCCGCATCCGAATAAAGTTATAAAAGAATGGCGTCTTTTGATTGATATGTTAACTTCATAATTGAGTAGTCAGGGCAGGATAGAAGTGTGAAAAGTGGCCTAACGGATCAATGCCCATGTACCCGGACCGCCCACTTCGGTGATTTTTACACGTTTTGTCTGAGCTGTGGGATAGTATGTCTCCGTTGTAAATGAAATGAAAAAAATAAGACGAAAAGTGTCCCAGTACTATACTGTAAAAAAATGATTCCAAGTTTAAGAAAACTAACGGCTGAATTGAAAGATGATAACATCATACATTGCTGACAATGATCAATTGCCATAAGTACCATGCTGAACTGATTTTTATAATTGTAGTATTCACTTCCAGAAGTATTTGGCGCCACAATCATAACGTGTTTCCCATCAATGGCCCCAATGCAATGTGGAAAATTCCATCGTATTTCGAATTCACGACTTATTTGTTTCCATTCTTGTTCCGAACTTGGAACCTAAAAAATAAATTAATATATAAGATAATAATTAACAGGTAGATGAAAACAGTGAACTTGAAAGTGGTATGGAGTCAGAGCCATCTCAATCACCAAGGCCGAATGCCACAACATCTACATCTTCGAGGAAAAGAAATAAGACAGATGAATCAAATAATGAAATATCAGATTTTGAATTGTGAGGTTTTGAAAAGTGCTAAAAAAAGATGGATGAAAGGGAGAAGAAACTGAAATAAGGGAAATTGAGAGACAAGAAACAAATAGACTATAGCTTGTCAACGTCGTGCTGACCGCGCCCGCGGGGTGCGGGGGTAGACAGGGACGAGGTCAGACGGTCTCAGAGGGGGGGCATGCGGTATGGCGAGCGAGCCAACCAATTGGACGAAAATCAAAAGAAATTGTGTTCAATGTATATTATGTATTTTAAAGAGCGTAAAAAAGATGTTTCATCGCAAGAATACGAGAATAATACAGTTTTAAAACGGATACAGGTATACTGTCATAACCATGTCTACACTGTTTGGAGTTCGTAGATCGACGACTGACGCAAATAAGACTATAAGATTATTCAATAACCCTAAACAACGTATCTGCACTTGTGCTTCCATTAACCATATCACTGGTTTCTGCTCAGCGGATCATTTTTCACAGTCATTGTTGTCTCATCTCCCAGAGACAGCGGGTTTTGACTTAATTGCCGAGACCGGTGAAAATAGATCGATAACTCGGAAAGTCAACGCAAATTTTGGTGATAGTGTAGCTGCCTCAATAAGAAATGAGCATTGGGAAGAGAAGAAACATAAGCCAGCTAAGAAGCATGCTAAGGCTGGGACTCCCTCAGGTAGGGAGGTGGATCTACTTAAACTCTTTCTTGATAACATGGTTCTTAGGAGTGACCGTCCCAATTAAAGTGCAATCATATCCTTATCCTTATCAACGTGTCGCTTCTTTTAATCGAGCTGCGACAGTTAGCCCTGCATATTTCGAACGTGTTAATGACGATCACCGTTTTGAAGAATTTTCTCGAATGGAAGATGGAGCGGCATTTACGTGTGGATCCAGCCCTGGTACACCGACATATTTTTCAAATATGCAGATGGATAATCCAACTGAATCAGTTTGGCTTAATTTGCCTTTTCAAAAAATACTTACACTCCGGAACTATATTCATCAGCGATAAAAGCGATTTCAGACTGGGGAAAACCATTTGGACGTCCAATGACGGTAATAGCTCCAACAGAGAGCTGCTTAGAACCAATTGACGAAAGAACTTACGCGCATGCTTATTACCCCAGGAGGGGAGAGATACATCTAAATGGTAATTTAAAATTTGAAGGGGCGCTTGGTGAGCGAGTATTGTTACACGAATTAGGACATTCATTAGGGTTGACTCATTCTGATAAAGTAGAGGATGTCATGTATCCTGTTATGCTAAATGGATATTCTGGATTATCTGATAATGATGTTAAACGGATATCTAATAAATATAAACATCTCGCCGAATTACATGAGCGGAAAACTCGACATCATACTAATATTTTAGATGAGCGGAAACGTAATATGCCAACACAACCTACACCAGTTACGACTGTTAAGAATACTGAAGTTACTGACAATCCGAAAGCGGATAAACGTCCTGACGATGATTTCTCATGGATAATGAACTTCCTTGGTCATGACACAGTTACCATCCGCATCCGAATAAAGTTATAAAAGAATGGCGTCTTTTGATTGATATGTTAACTTCATAATTGAGTAGTCAGGGCAGGATAGAAGTGTGAAAAGTGGCCTAACGGATCAATGCCCATGTACCCGGACCGCCCACTTCGGTGATTTTTACACCTTTTGTCTGAGCTGTGGGATAGTATGTCTCCGTTGTAAATGAAATGAAAAAAATAAGACGAAAAGTGTCCCAGTACTATACTGTAAAAAAATGATTCCAAGTTTAAGAAAACTAACGGCTGAATTGAAAGATGATAACATCATACATTGCTGACAATGATCAATTGCCATAAGTACCATGCTGAACTGATTTTTATAATTGTAGTATTCACTTCCAGAAGTATTTGGCGCCACAATCATAACGTGTTTCCCATCAATGGCCCCAATGCAATGTGGAAAATTCCATCGTATTTCGAATTCACGACTTATTTGTTTCCATTCTTGTTCCGAACTTGGAACCTAAAAAATAAATTAATATATAAGATAATAATTAACAGGTAGATGAAAACAGTGAACTTGAAAGTGGTATGGAGTCAGAGCCATCTCAATCACCAAGGCCGAATGCCACAACATCTACATCTTCGAGGAAAAGAAATAAGACAGATGAATCAAATAATGAAATATCAGATTTTGAATTGTGAGGTTTTGAAAAGTGCTAAAAAAAGATGGATGAAAGGGAGAAGAAACTGAAATAAGGGAAATTGAGAGACAAGAAACAAATAGACTATAGCTTGTCAACGTCGTGCTGACCGCGCCCGCGGGGTGCGGGGGTAGACAGGGACGAGGTCAGACGGTCTCAGAGGGGGGGCATGCGGTATGGCGAGCGAGCCAACCAATTGGACGAAAATCAAAAGAAATTGTGTTCAATGTATATTGGGTGAAATCGCCAAAATTTGTACATTTTTTGTCCATTTCTCTTGGTTGCACTAAAACCTACTAAATGAGAAAAATATAACAACTTCACATAGAAAATTTTGGTAAATCATATTAGTAGAATAAATAACGTATTAAATTATTTGTATTTTATCATATTTTGTGCAGTGGTTATTGAAATTTACATAAATTTAAATTTTAATAAAAATATCATATTTCTTTGTTATGCTCTTTGTAACAGTATTTTTTGTATAAAATAGTATTAAATCTAAATTATTTTACTGGCATCAACACGAGCAAAAGTTTTCTTAGAAGTGGCGTTAGTGTCGCGTCTCTGCCATTTTGTTTGTAGTCGTTATCGAAGTTATAGTGAACTCGGAAGAAAAAAGACTTTTCAGTGTTCCCCTTTGTAACAACCGACAAATTAAGTTAAAAGAAAGTATTTACAAAGTAATTCCTGCACGTAAAATGATAATTTCAGTCTGTTTACTATGCAGTTAGTCAAATTTTCGAAAAACTAAATCCACGTGTGTTAAAATATTTTTAGCTTATGAACGTAAGAATTTTTGCTCCATTTTGTTACAATTTTCTTTGTAACGTTACAAAAAGGAAAGCTAAGGGCACATTCAGACTGACAAGAATGTGATGACATTTTTTAAACTAATAAATTACAAAAACATATTAGTTGTACAGAAGTTTAATTTCAATTATCATAACTAGTGATACCTAATACCAAAATAATTAATAATTCAATTAATAAAAAAAAACCTCATATGTAGATACATATATTTTTTAAATATTTTTGTTCAAAAATTACGAATGTTTTAATTATTGAATAGGTACCGGTCAAAATCATAACTCTCCTTTTCGCTTCGCCGTAGAGCTGATTAAATAAAAATTGTTTTATTTATTCATAGTAGTGTGATCGAGTCCGTATAGTTCCTTTTTGTAACATTTTTGTAACGTTTCCTTTTTGTTACGTTTTTGTTACGTACAAATTTTGGCGATTTCACCCTATTATGTATTTTAAAGAGCGTAAAAAAGATGTTTCATCGCAAGAATACGAGAATAATACAGTTTTAAAACGGATACAGGTATACTGTCATAACCATGTCTACACTGTTTGGAGTTCGTAGATCGACGACTGACGCAAATAAGACTATAAGATTATTCAATAACCCTAAACAACGTATCTGCACTTGTGCTTCCATTAACCATATCACTGGTTTCTGCTCAGCGGATCATTTTTCACAGTCATTGTTGTCTCATCTCCCAGAGACAGCGGGTTTTGACTTAATTGCCGAGACCGGTGAAAATAGATCGATAACTCGGAAAGTCAACGCAAATTTTGGTGATAGTGTAGCTGCCTCAATAAGAAATGAGCATTGGGAAGAGAAGAAACATAAGCCAGCTAAGAAGCATGCTAAGGCTGGGACTCCCTCAGGTAGGGAGGTGGATCTACTTAAACTCTTTCTTGATAACATGGTTCTTAGGAGTGACCGTCCCAATTAAAGTGCAATCATATCCTTATCCTTATCAACGTGTCGCTTCTTTTAATCGAGCTGCGACAGTTAGCCCTGCATATTTCGAACGTGTTAATGACGATCACCGTTTTGAAGAATTTTCTCGAATGGAAGATGGAGCGGCATTTACGTGTGGATCCAGCCCTGGTACACCGACATATTTTTCAAATATGCAGATGGATAATCCAACTGAATCAGTTTGGCTTAATTTGCCTTTTCAAAAAATACTTACACTCCGGAACTATATTCATCAGCGATAAAAGCGATTTCAGACTGGGGAAAACCATTTGGACGTCCAATGACGGTAATAGCTCCAACAGAGAGCTGCTTAGAACCAATTGACGAAAGAACTTACGCGCATGCTTATTACCCCAGGAGGGGAGAGATACATCTAAATGGTAATTTAAAATTTGAAGGGGCGCTTGGTGAGCGAGTATTGTTACACGAATTAGGACATTCATTAGGGTTGACTCATTCTGATAAAGTAGAGGATGTCATGTATCCTGTTATGCTAAATGGATATTCTGGATTATCTGATAATGATGTTAAACGGATATCTAATAAATATAAACATCTCGCCGAATTACATGAGCGGAAAACTCGACATCATACTAATATTTTAGATGAGCGGAAACGTAATATGCCAACACAACCTACACCAGTTACGACTGTTAAGAATACTGAAGTTACTGACAATCCGAAAGCGGATAAACGTCCTGACGATGATTTCTCATGGATAATGAACTTCCTTGGTCATGACACAGTTACCATCCGCATCCGAATAAAGTTATAAAAGAATGGCGTCTTTTGATTGATATGTTAACTTCATAATTGAGTAGTCAGGGCAGGATAGAAGTGTGAAAAGTGGCCTAACGGATCAATGCCCATGTACCCGGACCGCCCACTTCGGTGATTTTTACACGTTTTGTCTGAGCTGTGGGATAGTATGTCTCCGTTGTAAATGAAATGAAAAAAATAAGACGAAAAGTGTCCCAGTACTATACTGTAAAAAAATGATTCCAAGTTTAAGAAAACTAACGGCTGAATTGAAAGATGATAACATCATACATTGCTGACAATGATCAATTGCCATAAGTACCATGCTGAACTGATTTTTATAATTGTAGTATTCACTTCCAGAAGTATTTGGCTCCACAATCATAACGTGTTTCCCATCAATGGCCCCAATGCAATGTGGAAAATTCCATCGTATTTCGAATTCACGACTTATTTGTTTCCATTCTTGTTCCGAACTTGGAACCTAAAAAATAAATTAATATATAAGATAATAATTAACAGGTAGATGAAAACAGTGAACTTGAAAGTGGTATGGAGTCAGAGCCATCTCAATCACCAAGGCCGAATGCCACAACATCTACATCTTCGAGGAAAAGAAATAAGACAGATGAATCAAATAATGAAATATCAGATTTTGAATTGTGAGGTTTTGAAAAGTGCTAAAAAAAGATGGATGAAAGGGAGAAGAAACTGAAATAAGGGAAATTGAGAGACAAGAAACAAATAGACTATAGCTTGTCAACGTCGTGCTGACCGCGCCCGCGGGGTGCGGGGGTAGACAGGGACGAGGTCAGACGGTCTCAGAGGGGGGGCATGCGGTATGGCGAGCGAGCCAACCAATTGGACGAAAATCAAAAGAAATTGTGTTCAATGTATATTATGTATTTTAAAGAGCGTAAAAAAGATGTTTCATCGCAAGAATACGAGAATAATACAGTTTTAAAACGGATACAGGTATACTGTCATAACCATGTCTACACTGTTTGGAGTTCGTAGATCGACGACTGACGCAAATAAGACTATAAGATTATTCAATAACCCTAAACAACGTATCTGCACTTGTGCTTCCATTAACCATATCACTGGTTTCTGCTCAGCGGATCATTTTTCACAGTCATTGTTGTCTCATCTCCCAGAGACAGCGGGTTTTGACTTAATTGCCGAGACCGGTGAAAATAGATCGATAACTCGGAAAGTCAACGCAAATTTTGGTGATAGTGTAGCTGCCTCAATAAGAAATGAGCATTGGGAAGAGAAGAAACATAAGCCAGCTAAGAAGCATGCTAAGGCTGGGACTCCCTCAGGTAGGGAGGTGGATCTACTTAAACTCTTTCTTGATAACATGGTTCTTAGGAGTGACCGTCCCAATTAAAGTGCAATCATATCCTTATCCTTATCAACGTGTCGCTTCTTTTAATCGAGCTGCGACAGTTAGCCCTGCATATTTCGAACGTGTTAATGACGATCACCGTTTTGAAGAATTTTCTCGAATGGAAGATGGAGCGGCATTTACGTGTGGATCCAGCCCTGGTACACCGACATATTTTTCAAATATGCAGATGGATAATCCAACTGAATCAGTTTGGCTTAATTTGCCTTTTCAAAAAATACTTACACTCCGGAACTATATTCATCAGCGATAAAAGCGATTTCAGACTGGGGAAAACCATTTGGACGTCCAATGACGGTAATAGCTCCAACAGAGAGCTGCTTAGAACCAATTGACGAAAGAACTTACGCGCATGCTTATTACCCCAGGAGGGGAGAGATACATCTAAATGGTAATTTAAAATTTGAAGGGGCGCTTGGTGAGCGAGTATTGTTACACGAATTAGGACATTCATTAGGGTTGACTCATTCTGATAAAGTAGAGGATGTCATGTATCCTGTTATGCTAAATGGATATTCTGGATTATCTGATAATGATGTTAAACGGATATCTAATAAATATAAACATCTCGCCGAATTACATGAGCGGAAAACTCGACATCATACTAATATTTTAGATGAGCGGAAACGTAATATGCCAACACAACCTACACCAGTTACGACTGTTAAGAATACTGAAGTTACTGACAATCCGAAAGCGGATAAACGTCCTGACGATGATTTCTCATGGATAATGAACTTCCTTGGTCATGACACAGTTACCATCCGCATCCGAATAAAGTTATAAAAGAATGGCGTCTTTTGATTGATATGTTAACTTCATAATTGAGTAGTCAGGGCAGGATAGAAGTGTGAAAAGTGGCCTAACGGATCAATGCCCATGTACCCGGACCGCCCACTTCGGTGATTTTTACACGTTTTGTCTGAGCTGTGGGATAGTATGTCTCCGTTGTAAATGAAATGAAAAAAATAAGACGAAAAGTGTCCCAGTACTATACTGTAAAAAAATGATTCCAAGTTTAAGAAAACTAACGGCTGAATTGAAAGATGATAACATCATACATTGCTGACAATGATCAATTGCCATAAGTACCATGCTGAACTGATTTTTATAATTGTAGTATTCACTTCCAGAAGTATTTGGCGCCACAATCATAACGTGTTTCCCATCAATGGCCCCAATGCAATGTGGAAAATTCCATCGTATTTCGAATTCACGACTTATTTGTTTCCATTCTTGTTCCGAACTTGGAACCTAAAAAATAAATTAATATATAAGATAATAATTAACAGGTAGATGAAAACAGTGAACTTGAAAGTGGTATGGAGTCAGAGCCATCTCAATCACCAAGGCCGAATGCCACAACATCTACATCTTCGAGGAAAAGAAATAAGACAGATGAATCAAATAATGAAATATCAGATTTTGAATTGTGAGGTTTTGAAAAGTGCTAAAAAAAGATGGATGAAAGGGAGAAGAAACTGAAATAAGGGAAATTGAGAGACAAGAAACAAATAGACTATAGCTTGTCAACGTCGTGCTGACCGCGCCCGCGGGGTGCGGGGGTAGACAGGGACGAGGTCAGACGGTCTCAGAGGGGGGGCATGCGGTATGGCGAGCGAGCCAACCAATTGGACGAAAATCAAAAGAAATTGTGTTCAATGTATATTATGTATTTTAAAGAGCGTAAAAAAGATGTTTCATCGCAAGAATACGAGAATAATACAGTTTTAAAACGGATACAGGTATACTGTCATAACCATGTCTACACTGTTTGGAGTTCGTAGATCGACGACTGACGCAAATAAGACTATAAGATTATTCAATAACCCTAAACAACGTATCTGCACTTGTGCTTCCATTAACCATATCACTGGTTTCTGCTCAGCGGATCATTTTTCACAGTCATTGTTGTCTCATCTCCCAGAGACAGCGGGTTTTGACTTAATTGCCGAGACCGGTGAAAATAGATCGATAACTCGGAAAGTCAACGCAAATTTTGGTGATAGTGTAGCTGCCTCAATAAGAAATGAGCATTGGGAAGAGAAGAAACATAAGCCAGCTAAGAAGCATGCTAAGGCTGGGACTCCCTCAGGTAGGGAGGTGGATCTACTTAAACTCTTTCTTGATAACATGGTTCTTAGGAGTGACCGTCCCAATTAAAGTGCAATCATATCCTTATCCTTATCAACGTGTCGCTTCTTTTAATCGAGCTGCGACAGTTAGCCCTGCATATTTCGAACGTGTTAATGACGATCACCGTTTTGAAGAATTTTCTCGAATGGAAGATGGAGCGGCATTTACGTGTGGATCCAGCCCTGGTACACCGACATATTTTTCAAATATGCAGATGGATAATCCAACTGAATCAGTTTGGCTTAATTTGCCTTTTCAAAAAATACTTACACTCCGGAACTATATTCATCAGCGATAAAAGCGATTTCAGACTGGGGAAAACCATTTGGACGTCCAATGACGGTAATAGCTCCAACAGAGAGCTGCTTAGAACCAATTGACGAAAGAACTTACGCGCATGCTTATTACCCCAGGAGGGGAGAGATACATCTAAATGGTAATTTAAAATTTGAAGGGGCGCTTGGTGAGCGAGTATTGTTACACGAATTAGGACATTCATTAGGGTTGACTCATTCTGATAAAGTAGAGGATGTCATGTATCCTGTTATGCTAAATGGATATTCTGGATTATCTGATAATGATGTTAAACGGATATCTAATAAATATAAACATCTCGCCGAATTACATGAGCGGAAAACTCGACATCATACTAATATTTTAGATGAGCGGAAACGTAATATGCCAACACAACCTACACCAGTTACGACTGTTAAGAATACTGAAGTTACTGACAATCCGAAAGCGGATAAACGTCCTGACGATGATTTCTCATGGATAATGAACTTCCTTGGTCATGACACAGTTACCATCCGCATCCGAATAAAGTTATAAAAGAATGGCGTCTTTTGATTGATATGTTAACTTCATAATTGAGTAGTCAGGGCAGGATAGAAGTGTGAAAAGTGGCCTAACGGATCAATGCCCATGTACCCGGACCGCCCACTTCGGTGATTTTTACACGTTTTGTCTGAGCTGTGGGATAGTATGTCTCCGTTGTAAATGAAATGAAAAAAATAAGACGAAAAGTGTCCCAGTACTATACTGTAAAAAAATGATTCCAAGTTTAAGAAAACTAACGGCTGAATTGAAAGATGATAACATCATACATTGCTGACAATGATCAATTGCCATAAGTACCATGCTGAACTGATTTTTATAATTGTAGTATTCACTTCCAGAAGTATTTGGCGCCACAATCATAACGTGTTTCCCATCAATGGCCCCAATGCAATGTGGAAAATTCCATCGTATTTCGAATTCACGACTTATTTGTTTCCATTCTTGTTCCGAACTTGGAACCTAAAAAATAAATTAATATATAAGATAATAATTAACAGGTAGATGAAAACAGTGAACTTGAAAGTGGTATGGAGTCAGAGCCATCTCAATCACCAAGGCCGAATGCCACAACATCTACATCTTCGAGGAAAAGAAATAAGACAGATGAATCAAATAATGAAATATCAGATTTTGAATTGTGAGGTTTTGAAAAGTGCTAAAAAAAGATGGATGAAAGGGAGAAGAAACTGAAATAAGGGAAATTGAGAGACAAGAAACAAATAGACTATAGCTTGTCAACGTCGTGCTGACCGCGCCCGCGGGGTGCGGGGGTAGACAGGGACGAGGTCAGACGGTCTCAGAGGGGGGGCATGCGGTATGGCGAGCGAGCCAACCAATTGGACGAAAATCAAAAGAAATTGTGTTCAATGTATATTATGTATTTTAAAGAGCGTAAAAAAGATGTTTCATCGCAAGAATACGAGAATAATACAGTTTTAAAACGGATACAGGTATACTGTCATAACCATGTCTACACTGTTTGGAGTTCGTAGATCGACGACTGACGCAAATAAGACTATAAGATTATTCAATAACCCTAAACAACGTATCTGCACTTGTGCTTCCATTAACCATATCACTGGTTTCTGCTCAGCGGATCATTTTTCACAGTCATTGTTGTCTCATCTCCCAGAGACAGCGGGTTTTGACTTAATTGCCGAGACCGGTGAAAATAGATCGATAACTCGGAAAGTCAACGCAAATTTTGGTGATAGTGTAGCTGCCTCAATAAGAAATGAGCATTGGGAAGAGAAGAAACATAAGCCAGCTAAGAAGCATGCTAAGGCTGGGACTCCCTCAGGTAGGGAGGTGGATCTACTTAAACTCTTTCTTGATAACATGGTTCTTAGGAGTGACCGTCCCAATTAAAGTGCAATCATATCCTTATCCTTATCAACGTGTCGCTTCTTTTAATCGAGCTGCGACAGTTAGCCCTGCATATTTCGAACGTGTTAATGACGATCACCGTTTTGAAGAATTTTCTCGAATGGAAGATGGAGCGGCATTTACGTGTGGATCCAGCCCTGGTACACCGACATATTTTTCAAATATGCAGATGGATAATCCAACTGAATCAGTTTGGCTTAATTTGCCTTTTCAAAAAATACTTACACTCCGGAACTATATTCATCAGCGATAAAAGCGATTTCAGACTGGGGAAAACCATTTGGACGTCCAATGACGGTAATAGCTCCAACAGAGAGCTGCTTAGAACCAATTGACGAAAGAACTTACGCGCATGCTTATTACCCCAGGAGGGGAGAGATACATCTAAATGGTAATTTAAAATTTGAAGGGGCGCTTGGTGAGCGAGTATTGTTACACGAATTAGGACATTCATTAGGGTTGACTCATTCTGATAAAGTAGAGGATGTCATGTATCCTGTTATGCTAAATGGATATTCTGGATTATCTGATAATGATGTTAAACGGATATCTAATAAATATAAACATCTCGCCGAATTACATGAGCGGAAAACTCGACATCATACTAATATTTTAGATGAGCGGAAACGTAATATGCCAACACAACCTACACCAGTTACGACTGTTAAGAATACTGAAGTTACTGACAATCCGAAAGCGGATAAACGTCCTGACGATGATTTCTCATGGATAATGAACTTCCTTGGTCATGACACAGTTACCATCCGCATCCGAATAAAGTTATAAAAGAATGGCGTCTTTTGATTGATATGTTAACTTCATAATTGAGTAGTCAGGGCAGGATAGAAGTGTGAAAAGTGGCCTAACGGATCAATGCCCATGTACCCGGACCGCCCACTTCGGTGATTTTTACACGTTTTGTCTGAGCTGTGGGATAGTATGTCTCCGTTGTAAATGAAATGAAAAAAATAAGACGAAAAGTGTCCCAGTACTATACTGTAAAAAAATGATTCCAAGTTTAAGAAAACTAACGGCTGAATTGAAAGATGATAACATCATACATTGCTGACAATGATCAATTGCCATAAGTACCATGCTGAACTGATTTTTATAATTGTAGTATTCACTTCCAGAAGTATTTGGCGCCACAATCATAACGTGTTTCCCATCAATGGCCCCAATGCAATGTGGAAAATTCCATCGTATTTCGAATTCACGACTTATTTGTTTCCATTCTTGTTCCGAACTTGGAACCTAAAAAATAAATTAATATATAAGATAATAATTAACAGGTAGATGAAAACAGTGAACTTGAAAGTGGTATGGAGTCAGAGCCATCTCAATCACCAAGGCCGAATGCCACAACATCTACATCTTCGAGGAAAAGAAATAAGACAGATGAATCAAATAATGAAATATCAGATTTTGAATTGTGAGGTTTTGAAAAGTGCTAAAAAAAGATGGATGAAAGGGAGAAGAAACTGAAATAAGGGAAATTGAGAGACAAGAAACAAATAGACTATAGCTTGTCAACGTCGTGCTGACCGCGCCCGCGGGGTGCGGGGGTAGACAGGGACGAGGTCAGACGGTCTCAGAGGGGGGGCATGCGGTATGGCGAGCGAGCCAACCAATTGGACGAAAATCAAAAGAAATTGTGTTCAATGTATATTGGGTGAAATCGCCAAAATTTGTACATTTTTTGTCCATTTCTCTTGGTTGCACTAAAACCTACTAAATGAGAAAAATATAACAACTTCACATAGAAAATTTTGGTAAATCATATTAGTAGAATAAATAACGTATTAAATTATTTGTATTTTATCATATTTTGTGCAGTGGTTATTGAAATTTACATAAATTTAAATTTTAATAAAAATATCATATTTCTTTGTTATGCTCTTTGTAACAGTATTTTTTGTATAAAATAGTATTAAATCTAAATTATTTTACTGGCATCAACACGAGCAAAAGTTTTCTTAGAAGTGGCGTTAGTGTCGCGTCTCTGCCATTTTGTTTGTAGTCGTTATCGAAGTTATAGTGAACTCGGAAGAAAAAAGACTTTTCAGTGTTCCCCTTTGTAACAACCGACAAATTAAGTTAAAAGAAAGTATTTACAAAGTAATTCCTGCACGTAAAATGATAATTTCAGTCTGTTTACTATGCAGTTAGTCAAATTTTCGAAAAACTAAATCCACGTGTGTTAAAATATTTTTAGCTTATGAACGTAAGAATTTTTGCTCCATTTTGTTACAATTTTCTTTGTAACGTTACAAAAAGGAAAGCTAAGGGCACATTCAGACTGACAAGAATGTGATGACATTTTTTAAACTAATAAATTACAAAAACATATTAGTTGTACAGAAGTTTAATTTCAATTATCATAACTAGTGATACCTAATACCAAAATAATTAATAATTCAATTAATAAAAAAAAACCTCATAGATACATATATTTTTTAAATATTTTTGTTCAAAAATTACGAATGTTTTAATTATTGAATAGGTACCGGTCAAAATCATAACTCTCCTTTTCGCTTCGCCGTAGAGCTGATTAAATAAAAATTGTTTTATTTATTCATAGTAGTGTGATCGAGTCCGTATAGTTCCTTTTTGTAACATTTTTGTAACGTTTCCTTTTTGTTACGTTTTTGTTACGTACAAATTTTGGCGATTTCACCCTATTATGTATTTTAAAGAGCGTAAAAAAGATGTTTCATCGCAAGAATACGAGAATAATACAGTTTTAAAACGGATACAGGTATACTGTCATAACCATGTCTACACTGTTTGGAGTTCGTAGATCGACGACTGACGCAAATAAGACTATAAGATTATTCAATAACCCTAAACAACGTATCTGCACTTGTGCTTCCATTAACCATATCACTGGTTTCTGCTCAGCGGATCATTTTTCACAGTCATTGTTGTCTCATCTCCCAGAGACAGCGGGTTTTGACTTAATTGCCGAGACCGGTGAAAATAGATCGATAACTCGGAAAGTCAACGCAAATTTTGGTGATAGTGTAGCTGCCTCAATAAGAAATGAGCATTGGGAAGAGAAGAAACATAAGCCAGCTAAGAAGCATGCTAAGGCTGGGACTCCCTCAGGTAGGGAGGTGGATCTACTTAAACTCTTTCTTGATAACATGGTTCTTAGGAGTGACCGTCCCAATTAAAGTGCAATCATATCCTTATCCTTATCAACGTGTCGCTTCTTTTAATCGAGCTGCGACAGTTAGCCCTGCATATTTCGAACGTGTTAATGACGATCACCGTTTTGAAGAATTTTCTCGAATGGAAGATGGAGCGGCATTTACGTGTGGATCCAGCCCTGGTACACCGACATATTTTTCAAATATGCAGATGGATAATCCAACTGAATCAGTTTGGCTTAATTTGCCTTTTCAAAAAATACTTACACTCCGGAACTATATTCATCAGCGATAAAAGCGATTTCAGACTGGGGAAAACCATTTGGACGTCCAATGACGGTAATAGCTCCAACAGAGAGCTGCTTAGAACCAATTGACGAAAGAACTTACGCGCATGCTTATTACCCCAGGAGGGGAGAGATACATCTAAATGGTAATTTAAAATTTGAAGGGGCGCTTGGTGAGCGAGTATTGTTACACGAATTAGGACATTCATTAGGGTTGACTCATTCTGATAAAGTAGAGGATGTCATGTATCCTGTTATGCTAAATGGATATTCTGGATTATCTGATAATGATGTTAAACGGATATCTAATAAATATAAACATCTCGCCGAATTACATGAGCGGAAAACTCGACATCATACTAATATTTTAGATGAGCGGAAACGTAATATGCCAACACAACCTACACCAGTTACGACTGTTAAGAATACTGAAGTTACTGACAATCCGAAAGCGGATAAACGTCCTGACGATGATTTCTCATGGATAATGAACTTCCTTGGTCATGACACAGTTACCATCCGCATCCGAATAAAGTTATAAAAGAATGGCGTCTTTTGATTGATATGTTAACTTCATAATTGAGTAGTCAGGGCAGGATAGAAGTGTGAAAAGTGGCCTAACGGATCAATGCCCATGTACCCGGACCGCCCACTTCGGTGATTTTTACACGTTTTGTCTGAGCTGTGGGATAGTATGTCTCCGTTGTAAATGAAATGAAAAAAATAAGACGAAAAGTGTCCCAGTACTATACTGTAAAAAAATGATTCCAAGTTTAAGAAAACTAACGGCTGAATTGAAAGATGATAACATCATACATTGCTGACAATGATCAATTGCCATAAGTACCATGCTGAACTGATTTTTATAATTGTAGTATTCACTTCCAGAAGTATTTGGCGCCACAATCATAACGTGTTTCCCATCAATGGCCCCAATGCAATGTGGAAAATTCCATCGTATTTCGAATTCACGACTTATTTGTTTCCATTCTTGTTCCGAACTTGGAACCTAAAAAATAAATTAATATATAAGATAATAATTAACAGGTAGATGAAAACAGTGAACTTGAAAGTGGTATGGAGTCAGAGCCATCTCAATCACCAAGGCCGAATGCCACAACATCTACATCTTCGAGGAAAAGAAATAAGACAGATGAATCAAATAATGAAATATCAGATTTTGAATTGTGAGGTTTTGAAAAGTGCTAAAAAAAGATGGATGAAAGGGAGAAGAAACTGAAATAAGGGAAATTGAGAGACAAGAAACAAATAGACTATAGCTTGTCAACGTCGTGCTGACCGCGCCCGCGGGGTGCGGGGGTAGACAGGGACGAGGTCAGACGGTCTCAGAGGGGGGGCATGCGGTATGGCGAGCGAGCCAACCAATTGGACGAAAATCAAAAGAAATTGTGTTCAATGTATATTATGTATTTTAAAGAGCGTAAAAAAGATGTTTCATCGCAAGAATACGAGAATAATACAGTTTTAAAACGGATACAGGTATACTGTCATAACCATGTCTACACTGTTTGGAGTTCGTAGATCGACGACTGACGCAAATAAGACTATAAGATTATTCAATAACCCTAAACAACGTATCTGCACTTGTGCTTCCATTAACCATATCACTGGTTTCTGCTCAGCGGATCATTTTTCACAGTCATTGTTGTCTCATCTCCCAGAGACAGCGGGTTTTGACTTAATTGCCGAGACCGGTGAAAATAGATCGATAACTCGGAAAGTCAACGCAAATTTTGGTGATAGTGTAGCTGCCTCAATAAGAAATGAGCATTGGGAAGAGAAGAAACATAAGCCAGCTAAGAAGCATGCTAAGGCTGGGACTCCCTCAGGTAGGGAGGTGGATCTACTTAAACTCTTTCTTGATAACATGGTTCTTAGGAGTGACCGTCCCAATTAAAGTGCAATCATATCCTTATCCTTATCAACGTGTCGCTTCTTTTAATCGAGCTGCGACAGTTAGCCCTGCATATTTCGAACGTGTTAATGACAATCACCGTTTTGAAGAATTTTCTCGAATGGAAGATGGAGCGGCATTTACGTGTGGATCCAGCCCTGGTACACCGACATATTTTTCAAATATGCAGATGGATAATCCAACTGAATCAGTTTGGCTTAATTGTCTTTAACTGTAGCCTTTTCAAAAAATACTTACACTCCGGAACTATATTAATCAGCGATAAAAGCGATTTCAGACTGGGGAAAACCATTTGGACGTCCAATGACGGTAATAGCTCCAACAGAGAGCTGCTTAGAACCAATTGACGAAAGAACTTACGCGCATGCTTATTACCCCAGGAGGGGAGAGATACATCTAAATGGTAATTTAAAATTTGAAGGGGCGCTTGGTGAGCGAGTATTGTTACACGAATTAGGACATTCATTAGGGTTGACTCATTCTGATAAAGTAGAGGATGTCATGTATCCTGTTATGCTAAATGGATATTCTGGATTATCTGATAATGATGTTAAACGGATATCTAATAAATATAAACATCTCGCCGAATTACATGAGCGGAAAACTCGACATCATACTAATATTTTAGATGAGCGGAAACGTAATATGCCAACACAACCTACACCAGTTACGACTGTTAAGAATACTGAAGTTACTGACAATCCGAAAGCGGATAAACGTCCTGACGATGATTTCTCATGGATAATGAACTTCCTTGGTCATGACACAGTTACCATCCGCATCCGAATAAAGTTATAAAAGAATGGCGTCGTTTGATTGATATGTTAACTTCATAATTGAGTAGTCAGGGCAGGATAGAAGTGTGAAAAGTGGCCTAACGGATCAATGCCCATGTACCCGGACCGCCCACTTCGGTGATTTTTACACGTTTTGTCTGAGCTGTGGGATAGTATGTCTCCGTTGTAAATGAAATGAAAAAAATAAGACGAAAAGTGTCCCAGTACTATACTGTAAAAAAATGATTCCAACTAACGGCTGAATTGAAAGATGATAACATCATACATTGCTCACATGAGTATTTAAGGAAGATTCTTCGTGACTTGGGATTTAAATTTCTAAGTTGCCAATCGAAAAGAAAAATGATAATCGAGCGACACGATATTATGGCCCTGAGGTGGAATTATATTCGTGATATAAAAAAATATCGATCCGAAGGAAGGCCAATAATTTTCTTGGATTAAACATATGTAAACCAGGCTCATAATGTTCGAAAATGTTGGCAATCCAAGGAAGAACGAGGTGCTACAAACGCCATCGGCAAGGGGCCTCGCCTGATCATAGTCCATGCTGGAGGCCGTGATGGATTTGTTGATAATGGCTTACTTATCTTCAAGTCACACTCGAAGACAGGGGACTACCACGGTGATAATTATGAATGCCGTGAACTTCCAAAAGTGGACCACCAAAAACCTTCTACCTAATATTCCTCAGAATTCGGTCGTTATAATGGATAATGCCGCATACCACAGCACCCAAATCGACAGGAAACCAACTATGAGCTCTCTTAAGATCCACATGCAGGAATGGTTGACGCGGAAAAATGTTCCATTTAACGAATCCGCACGCAAATGTGACCTCATGAACTTGATAAACCAGTAGAAGATTGAGAAGCAATACCGGATCGACGAAACGATTAAGGCAGCAGGACATACAGTTCTACGCCTTCCACCGTATCACCCGGACCTTAACCCCATAGAATTAGTGTGGGGAGACATCAAAGCTAAATTGGCTAGGACAGCCATTGATTCAAATTTAGATAAAAAGAAGGAAGTGCTAATTTCACTCTTCGCTAATGCCGACTGACAGCGCCCTACGCTCCCTCTCTATGTCTGCTCGTCAATTACTCGGCTGAAAAATGGTGTAAATGCGACGACCACGTCATAATACAATGTAAGAAAGAGTGAGCTGCTGGTGTTCCGGGCGGGACGACGAAGTCCTACATCTGTACCGCCCGTAACATTGTGTGGCTCCACAATGAAGAGAGTCACAGAATTTAGATATCTCGGTCACCTGGTGAACGAGGATCTTCATGACGATGCAGACATAGAGAGGGAGCGTAGGGCGCTGTCAGTTAGATGTAATATGGTAGCTTGCAGGTTTGCTCGGTGTAACAGAGAAGTCAAAGTGTCACTCTTCAAGGCATGCTGCCAAACATTTATACCTGCAGCCTGTGGGTGAAGAACACACAGAAAGCTTACAGCGCCCTGCGCGTGCAATACAATAACTCGTTCAGAATACTGTTGCGGCTCCCCAGGTTCTGTAGCGCGTCAGCGATGTTCGCCGACTCCCGCACGGACGGCTTCCACGCGATACTGCGCAAGAGAGCAGCATCCATGATGCAGCGTATCCGGTGCAGCTCCAACAGTATTCTGAACACACTCTGCAATCGTTATGATTCCCCGATATGGCAGCACTGGGTGGCCTTGCATGTTTAATTTAAGTTTCTACCTATGTTGTTTTTACCTTGTTTTAGTCATTTAATATTTGTTTGTTGTTTTTTGTTTTTGTACCTGTCTTACTAATATTTATATTTTAAGAAATTTATGTAACTAACTTTTTATGGACTTAAAGTCTGCAATAAATGATTTAATAATAATAAAGAATGAACAAGC
Organism: Plutella xylostella; assembly: GCF_932276165.1. Classification (NCBI taxonomy): domain Eukaryota; kingdom Metazoa; phylum Arthropoda; class Insecta; order Lepidoptera; family Plutellidae; genus Plutella; species Plutella xylostella. The sequence continues at coordinate 3,589,177 of NC_064000.1, read as the reverse complement.
ATATTATGAGACGGACAGAATGTTTGACGACGAAGTTGACCGGTTGGTGTTTTTCTTCATTATCATTTTTATCATCAGCAGAGAGGATCAAGCGCCAAGAGTCACGATCATATAGGTAAGTAAGTACATATCAAATCGACCCCGACGAACGACGTGAATTCTAAGACCGCCTATCTGAAATGGGACTGGGCGGGGCACGTCTGTCGTATCCAGACAGATTGGTCTGTGGGCTAGCCACCGAATGGATACCCGATAACGGCCTCCGGCGCAGGGGCAAACCCAGAAGTTGACGGGGTGTCCTGCTAACCTAGCACAGGGCGCAAGAGGCGCATGCCAAGACATGATAAAAGTTTTCCGTGGCGCCTAATCACGAGGCCGCGCGATGTGAGTAAGCGCGATGCAAAACGTTTGTCACGTCTTGACTTACGCGTCTTGCGCCCCGTGCTAGCCCTAAAGCCATACATAATTATCATAGTCGGTTTCCAGACAGATAGGCAAATGCCTTGCCACCACTCGCGGCGCTTTCTCTAGGAATTGCTGGCTCCGCTGAGAACGAAGCATAATATACAGGGTGTTGCAAATAAGGTATACTATGCAGAAAGGGAGGGTTTTTTTTTCGTGTTTTTTTTAAACTAGAACAAAATTTGATTAGAATGACCCCCTGATTCACCCCTTTTCGGCCCTTTTGTAACATTCTGTATAATAGGTAGTTTATGAAAACAATAGCTCGACTTGGTGGGGGCACTACCGTGCCCCCAGATCAATATGCTTTATCAATACATAATAAATCAGTGAAATTATGCTTACATGATATTTAATTAACCTCCAAACACAAAACAATGAAATAATAATAAATTACTACAAATAATGTCAGATCATAAGGCATATCTTTGAAATTGCAACATTTATTTTGCATCAGGTAAAAGATGATCCCATCAGCATTATGAACATCATCACTGCATTACCACAAAAACTTAAAACATTGTTTAACAAGTGCTTAAAACGAAATTTGACAGATTAACTAGGCGTTTGACAGCGCTAAATCTGTTAAATACGTCTAAGTTTTTGTGGTAAGGCCCTCACGTCAGCGTCCAAAATTAAAATGGACTTGTTTCTGTTGCAAACTTATCGGATGTCGGACTCTAAATTGACAAATTCTGAACGGTTCATCAACAGTCGATTGTCCTGCCAATAGAATGATACGTCACTAAATCGCGGAACAATCGACTGAGATTGTATCTGAGATTGTAAAACAGACTTTAAGACAGGATCGTCTACCCAAAAAATATCAGTCTAAAATGCTATTTTGGTAAGAATAGATTGATAGCGAACATTACCATAAATTACTGGAATGAGACCATCATAAGGGGAATAATAGCCTTACACCTTTCGATGTGTTAGGACAATTTTTGTAAGGAGAGAACTTTTGAGGAGTTTTCCTGGGTGACCTTCTTGGACTATGGAGCAACTCTGTCTTAGATTCAAGTCTGGATAGTTCTTCTAATTCCTTATACGCTATTTCTAGAATCCTCTGTTTCCAGTCATTGTATGGTTCTATTAGCTGAGGTCCATCCTTGTTCTCGTTACATGCTACATCCATTTGTTCTTCGTTCGGTGCATCTGTGAAATTAGGCATTGTTAGTTATGGTTTGTATAGAAACACGGATCAGATAATAGTTACTATTACTGGAGATTGTTGGTTAAGTAATTCTTTATAATATGATAGTAAATTAAATTATGGCTCAGGCAAAGTATTGTAACCGTCTCCAATAGCATCACCATTTTGAAATGTGTACATTCTGCCTCGTGTATGATGATGATAATACAAAAAAAAAATATAGATACAGATAATTAAATCCATAGAGTGACATTACAGATCCTAAGTATTTCTTTTGAGAAAAAGCCATTATAGTTCATAGATGAGGAACATAAAATTGAATAGAATGAGTTCTTTTAGTGTGATTGAAGATTTGGTTGGCCCTGTGAGTCATAATAATATAGGCTATGCATGGCTATAATATGTATGATTAAAATTATTGTCGATCATACCTTCCACAGTAACATTCTTAGGTGGTCTTCCTCTCTTCTTTTTAGCAACACTGGCAAAGTGTTCGTCCACAAACTTTGTCCAATCACTATCCATTTTAGTCCACTGTCCAGGTTTTATCCTTGACTTTTCTATGACTTTACTCTTCAATACCTTTACTTTGTTCAGTCTGCATGCTTGATATACTGCCATACAAACATACTGAGGTAAATCTAAATCAAGTTCCTGAAAAAAAAATTATCATAATGTTATCAAAGTTTTGAATACTTTATCCCAGCATAACCTTTGACTTTCTGAACCATATTAAAACTTACCATCTTTGACTTAGCTTGATATTCTCTCAGTATGTCCTCCGCTGCGGCCTGAACACCACTGCACTGTAGTGTCAGGCATAAGGCAGGAACAGTGAGCCTCTCAGTATTCAGTTCTAGAAGATTCTCAACCATCTTCCGATTGTTCAGGTACGAAGGTGCCTTGAGGCCAGAATACTTGATTGCCATTTTCTGAATAGTAAAACACTTAAAATTAGATATTATCTGTACTACCACAAAAAACTTAGCAAGTGTTTAAAACGAAATTTTACACACTTTGTGTTTGACAGCCCTAAAATACTATCTTAGTTTTTGTGGTAAGGCCCTATGTGGCCATTGGCAATTACTTCTTCTATGTATTGTGTGATTGGGTTTTTGTCACTATTGTGAAGGCTGAAGTTCAGATAAGCATCAATCACCAATGTATATTGACATCAATGTAAATATGCAGTAGGTTATGGAGCTAATATCATAGCACCACTTTTAATAGTGGCATTTTATTAGATGAAATGAGATGCACAAAATAAGCATCTATCAAATAATAAAATTCAGTTTATGCAGTGAATAACAAAATGAGTAAAACCTACAATATGACTGAGTAAATTGAGGAGAATTGGGTGGCAACTGATATTAAATTTTCCATCCATGTGAGCTTTTGACAAGTTGAATATTGGGAATTTCAATATAGCTGTATAATGGAGCTATAAGGTAACAAACAAACCAAAAAAAATACACATGTACCCATTAGATATTCTGAAACAGTCAAGCTTATGGATAGTAACTTACCACATTCACATCTACGCCACACAATGAGGACGCCAGGTCGAGGCAAATAACTGCCTTGGCTGTATCAGTTATACTACTGCCCGCAACTGTTTTATTTAGTAACAACCGCTCCAGTTCTGCTGCTTTGCTGCAAAAGTAAATTAATATTAGATTTATAGTCAAAGCGGTTAGTAGAGGTAGTGGTAGAGGAGTCACTCTAGCTTCAATGATATATTATAATGAACATAAACAGCTCTTATACTTAACAATAATATAAAAAATTAAGTACGTCAAGGAAAAGTAGGTACAAAAAAATACCGGCAAAGGATTTAGATGTAGTATCGGTGAGGGTAGCCATCCTCTGGCTGGGAGAGCTTTACTGGTGGTACCCCACTGTAACAACACTGCTTTTGCTTACCTTACGACTTTCTCGTTTTCGCCTAAGTCCAGTTTTGCAGCCAGAAGTTGCATGGTTTTTTGGACTGCCATCTTGGTTTTTATGAGTTCACACTTAGTTCACGTCGCAGCCACAGGTGGTATCCAATATAACCAACCTGGATCAATACACGACAATTAGTTTTTCTTAATAATTTACTTATTGACCGGTAATCGGGTACAGCAGTGTTTGTTTTAAATGGTTTTAAATTAAATTAATAAAAAATGACGTCGAAACGAAATTAACGAATTCCGTGATATGAATGAATGAATATGAATGAAAAAATATGAATTGAATATTGAATGAATAAAAAAATAATCTGTGCTGCCAGAGATAATTTTGGAAAATCCCGCTATAAATTTTATTACTGTACGAAATAAGACTAACAATGGTTTTACTACAATTAATGGGCAATGTCCGAAAAAAATCGACAACGCTCATAATTTTTCTGATGATAGGAATAACCCTCCGTATCATCCTAAAAAAATCTCAGATTTTTTCTGTGCGTTAGTAATTTTATGAAAATAAAAACATTTAAAGTTAACAATGCTTCTGAGTGGGATCAGGTTTATCTGCCCCTTACTGTACGCTACTGCGATAAAACAGCGAGTGTAGCTGCGTTCGCATTCGCGCGCCGCGTACCCTTTGTCGCGGGCCAAAAAAAACGCCACTGGACGGGAAACAGCGCGAACCGCGAGCGCTACACTCGCGTTTTGCGTTTTCGCGGGCGTTCCTACCTACATATATCTACCTACCTACGTAAATTGTGACAAAATTCCACCCAAAGGGGGGAATTCACCCCGATCAGAAACACTGAAAATAAAATGAATGAACGAAAACTTTCAACAGTGTTGTACTTGAAACTCATCAAGAACAAGACATAATCGATCGATTCTTATTTTGTTCTTTCTAGTTTTACCTTATTTAGGGTGGGGTTTATGCGGCATATTGATGGCATGTCCCCACATATACACAGACATGTTTAACTCTTAACACCCCTTTTCCTCAAGGGGTTTAAAATTAGTTGTTAAAAATTATCCCTTCTTCCGAGGACGTAATAACGGCCAAAACTGTCAAAGACAGTCAAAGAATATTACTCTATGATTACAATTTGTCAACTGTCATATATCCGTCAAATTGAGGTCGAAACGTCGAATTTCGCTCACACAAGAGGTCTGAAAATCTTTGTTTAACGGCGCGGGGAACGTGTTTTATTTAAGAAGAATAACTTTGTAATAGTGTATTTGAAAGTATTAACTAAAACTCGGAACAGCTATGGAGGTTACTGATGAGAATTTGGCTACTCTTGCTAATTACTTGCAGCAAACTTTAAATCCCGATCCAAACATTCGAAGGCCCGGTAAGCGTTTTTTTGTAATAGTTTAATATTTATACTGAAGATCTGTACATAAGATCCACATTCCACCGATGCGCAGACGACACGAGCGGAGCGGGGATGTTTTTTTCAACAACCAACAATTACATTTAGGTTGTTGTATAGTTGTAGACCTAATGTTACCCCAAGTGTTCTTAGCTTTATTTTATCAAAATCGGTTCAGCCGTTCCAAACCTGCCCCCAAGATGACCCACTAACCAACGCATGCATGGCATTGGAGCACAGCACATCTCTGCTGGAGAAGCACCCTAGATAATATTGATAGAATTACAAGAACATATCACCCCAATAATCTGCATCATCATCATCAGCCAATAATCATCCACTGCTAGACATAGGGCTCTCCCGAGGAGCACCACAACATTTGGTCCTCGGCCTTCCTCATCCAACCACTACTGGCTACCCGGCAGATATGACCAGCCCACTGCCACTTCAGCTTGCATATTTTGACAGCGATCCAGCTGATTTGATTTTGATTTGATGATTGCTTCAGCGGAGAAGTTCCTGGAGGGGGTGGAAGTGAACCAGAACTACGCGATCCTGCTGCTGCACCTCATAGACAAGGATGCTGTGGACCAAACCATCCGCGTGGCGGCCGCCATCGTCTTCAAGAACTATATTAAAAGGAACTGGCCTGTAGTATGTATTGTTTATATGTTTAATCTTACAAATATGTAATAGTATATATTATTATTATAACCTCTAGTATTCATAGAACATAATATTTTGAATTTTGACTTCTTCATATTTGTGTTTCAAACTCTTTGTAATTTATATTTTTGTGAAATTAGGGGTTTGTATACTGTCTAGGGTGCCTAGGTGTACGTAGGTGGTCTGAAAAGTTTCTGACCTCAACGTGAAGATGGCAGCACACATCAATTAAAGTCAGGGAATGTAATGGTGCATCTTTAGACAGCAACACTTCAAAGTTTCAGCGATTTTTTACATGCGGTTTTTATTTGACAGTCGCTTGAGTGAGTCGATGTGAGTGGCCTCATTTGCAGAAAAAGAAAATTCTGTTTCACCAAAACAACGCCCCGTCTCACACCTCAACGGTTGCCATGACGAAAATTCATGAATTACGGTTTTCTTTCTCGGAGGACAAAGATTTTCGACTTCGAGATCGACTCACTCAAGCGACTGACAAATAAAAACCGCGCGTCAAAAATGGCTGAAACTTTGAAGTGTTGCTGTCAAAAGAGGCACCATTACATTCCCTGACTTTAATTGATGTGTACTGCCATCTTCACGTTGAGGTCGGAAACTTTTCAGACCACCCACGTATAAGTGTCTCATTACTGTTTCAAACATAGCTCCTTTTGTACACTCCATAGTGACTATTATGGCATGTATCTTTGCACTACTTGCAGCTAGCTTGATGACAACTGAGTGGTGTAGTGGTTAGTGACCCTGACTGATATGCTGAAGGGGTTCAATATCCTGCCAGGGCAGATATTTGTTTGAAAGACAGATATTTGTACTGGGGTCTTGGGATTTAATATTCATAATTTATGTGTATCTGTGTAGGTATATCAGCATTCTGATACCCATATTACACAGGGTCTGCCTAGTTTGGGGTGTGATTGCCATGTGAAGATATCCCATATTATATAATTATACTTTGCAGGATGAAGATGGCGTGGACCGCATTCACAGCTCCGACCGCGCCACCATCAAGACTCTCATTGTGACGCTGATGCTCAAGTCTCCTGAGTCCATACAGAGACAATTCAGCGATGCCGTCTCCATTATAGGAAAATGCGACTTCCCAGACAAGTGGCCATCTCTCATTCCTGAAATGGTTGAGAAGTTTAATACAGGTATTCTGAATGGGTAGTTTTTGTGCAATTCAAGTTTTCTGAAAGGTTATTAAGTACAAAAAGAGCTATATCATAAATGAATTACAAATAAATGGCTGTTTTAAGCCTTTTCTATTAATAGACTCTAGGTACTAACTACACTATATCCTCTTTAATATGCTTATTATATATAAGTAACGTGGTATGTATTTTATTATATATTAATATATATTTTAATATATTATATATTATGATGCTAGGTATATAAATTATATATGTAAATATATTGTAGGTAGTATGTATTGGTATATTAAATATTTATGGTATATTCTTTATTCCTAGTACACTTTACCCTTCTTTACATCTAAATATCCTTCCACCCAAAGGTTGTCTGGAAGAAATCGCTTTAAGCGATAAGACCGCCATTTGTACATATGTGTTAGATTAAGTTTTGTATTGTTGTCCATATTTTTGTGTGCAAATAAAGAATATCTTATCTTATCTTACTATTGGCATGTAGGTTCTAAAAACTAGAATTAGTTTGTCAAGATTTTAAACTGAGGTTATGTATTTTTTTAATTTAAGGCGCTAGTTATAGCCTTTAAACCAGTTAGCTGCTATTAACGCCCCTAACCATCCTATATTTGCTGCCTTTTAGATGGTCAATAAATGCATTTCTGAGACAGTCATAAGGCATTATTGTCACCACCTGATACATATACCTAGATATGAATACAAACAAAGGTTGGTTGGAAGAAATTGCTTCTTGGCAATAAGCCCGCCTCTGTATATACTTACTACTTTTAAGTCCATTTTTGTAACTGTTTTTATTATTATACAATAAAGTGTTTATAAATAAATAAATACTATGCTGTCACATAGGAGTGTTCTTAGCTCTTTCTACACTATTATAGTATTTTAGTTAGCCTTAACTATGGTCTGTTTTTTTATCTCAGATGCTAAAGTGACAGATTCTGAATGGTTCATCAACAGTCGACTGTCTTGCGATTAAGTTCTATTGGCGGGACAATCGACTGTTGATTCACCATTCAGAAGGGCTAGTATGGGGCGCATTTAGGACGTGACAAGAGTTTTGCATCGCGCTCACTCATATCGCGCAGCCTTAAGAGCGAGCACGACGGAGAACTTTTGTCACGTCTTAATAGCGTTGCGTGCTACAGGGCCAGAATCTGTCAATTTAGTATCTGAGATAAAGAAACAGACATTAGTTAAGGTTAACTAAGATTCTATAATGACGGTTAAGGTTAACTAAGATTCCACAATAGTATGTATGTATTGCACTAACCCCAGCCAGGAGTTACCCTGCATCCTGGATTACGCCAGGCCAACCAGGCAGCACATAGGTTTTTTAACTAAGATTCCACAGTAGGGTAAAAAATAATTTAAAAAAAACCCCGTCATGTCTTCCAGGAGACTTCCACGTGATCAACGGCGTGCTCCGCACGGCACACTCGCTGTTCAAGCGCTACCGGTACGAGTTCAAGTCGCAGCGCCTGTGGGAGGAGATCAAGCACGTGCTCGACAACTTCGCCAAGCCGCTCACCGACCTGTTTGTGGTATGGGAGCTATTGGATATACAATTTTATTTATACAGGGTGTTGCAAAAAGGGTATAGTAAGCCGAAACCTACCTGTGCAGCGTGGTATATCCAAGCACGAAAATGAAATCAAAATTTCAAAATTAGCGAAAAAAAAAACATTTTCCATAGAAACTATGTTGGTCACGTGACTTTCTACTTTCGGCTTACTACAACTTTTTTTCGGCTTTTTGCAACACCCTGTATACACTTTGTTGCACACAAAAACAAAATTTACGCAGAAGCATATGAAAACATATACTTACATAATTTGCGCACAAAGACGGACTTATTGCTAAAAAACCTTTTGTTTTCGTAAAAATTTACAATCTTAAAATAATAATTACAAACATAAATAAAATCCACTACAAGTTTCATCATTATTGGATTGTTCATGATACACTCACGAACACCGAAAAAGATCCACTTAGGTACAAAATATCAACACCAATTTTTTACTCGTAAAACATTTAATTTAGAATTTGATAAAAATATTTGTTTGTATGTTTTTACCAAAGCGACGTCTATAAATTCGTTTAATGTGCGTTCCACCAATTACAGCGCCGTATTTATAGCGAATCGCGATATTATCTACGGCGATAACGATCCCGTGCAGAGGCAAAAGGTATATAAGCTTCTGTCAATTAAAATATCTTACAAAGTATAGTAACTACCTACAGTAAGTCGACAAGTACAAAGTGCCATACCTTATCCACCTGTCTATTCCACAGGCCACCATAGACCTGGCTTCGAAGCACGCAGACAACCCGCAAGCGCTGCGAGTGATCTACGGCTCTCTGGTTCTCATCTGCAAAGTGTTCTACTCGCTGAACTGCCAGGATCTACCAGAGTTCTTTGAGGACAATATGGGCATCTGGATGCCGAACTTGCTGAACCTGCTGCAAGTCAAAGTGCCCTGTTTGGAGGATCCTGTAAGTGTGTTTGGTATTAGCAATATTATTGTAAGCATTTAGTGTCAGGCAACAAACATAAAATACATAGAAGATGAGGCTGTGTGGCTTATTGCACGATTATTATTCTGAAGATCCGAAATCAAAATGAGATGTCTCTACAACATCATCATCATGAGCGAATATTTATCCACTGCTGAACTTGCGTCGGCGTCTCCCAAGGAGCGCCACAACACTCGGTCCTCAGCCGTCCTCATCCAGCCACTACCGGGTACCCGCCTAAGGTTGTCGACAAGGCAGTAGGGCGTCCCACGCTGCGTTTACCTGTTTGTGGTCTCCAATCGAGAAATCTTCTACCCCAACGGTTATCAGTTCTTCGGCAGATACGACCAGCCCACTGCCACTTCAGCTCGCACATTTTTACACCTTAGTCCCCTGACGGAGAATCTCATTTTTGATACGTCGCCCCATATTCGTGACGGCACCGTAGCATAGGCGGTAGTGAAGCTGCTTCCGAAGCTTGGGGCCGCGGTTCGAATCCCGCCCAGGGCAAACATTCGTGTGATGAGCACTTGTGTTTGTCTTGTGTCTGGTTGTCGTTTATCGATTTAATATGTATCTATCTATGTATCTGTGTAGATATATCAGCTGTCCGACACCCATAACACAGGTTCTGCCTAGCTTGGGGTCGGATGGCCGTGTGTGAGATGTCCCCATATATTTATTTATCATTATTTGTGCAGCAAGAGGACGAGAAGCCCGGCGTGCTGGAACAACTTCGCACGGAGATCTGCGAGTGCTGCGCGCTGTATGCGCTCAAATACGAGGAGGAGTTCACTGCGCACGCGCCGCCCTTCGTGACGGCGGCGTGGGGCGTGCTGCTGGCCACCACGCCGCAGACCAAGTACGACGCGGTGAGTACAAGTGCGACGCGGTGAGTACAAGTGCTATGCGGTGAATAGGTACATTACCACCATCAGTAGGGTGATTCAGCCTAAATTCCGCCCGAGACGTTTTTAAAGTAACGATTTTTTTAAATATTTTTAAATTTAAAATTTAAGATAGTTTCCCTCTAGGCCTTGTCTAACTTATCTTCCTACTATTCTGTATACTACTTACATTCGAATTTTAATTTATATCTGTATTTTTTTTTTTTTTTTTTTTAAGATTTTATTATCACTCTACAGACTTTATGTCCGTGCCTTTTTGAGAGATCAATATATTGTGAGAGTTTGATTGTTTTTTGTCTTCATCTTTTAACTACTCACTACTCAATGTGGAAGCTTATAATATATATATTTTATCTTTTATATATATATATGTATACGTATATATTATTAATAATTTTTTTTTTTTGCACTCCTGGGGGAAAATCTACACAGACACCTGGGAAGGGGACCCAGGTAGTGTCGGCCTTTAACCGACTAAAAACCCCCAGTTGTGCATATCTTGTTTTTTTTTTTTTTTTTTTCTTTGTTTCACACAATCACACTTACAATTATAATGGCAACAAACATTTGAAGGGTAGGGCCAGTGTCAGCTGTCTTCAGAGAACTTAACAGACGCCTGTCAGTGGCCACACACTCCTTTTGTCATCGCTGTTGTTTTGCCTGGTGTTAATGTGTGACAGTGTTCTTAAAACTATCTTAATTTTATTGGTTAGTTCTTATACAGATAATATTAATTCATGATATACTATACAATACCTACATATCAAAACTATACAATACATGCTATATACTATACATAACAAAACTATAAAATACATGCAATACTGTTTGGCCGTCAATATAAAATTAAAATCAAAATTCTCCTATTCCGCTCCATTTTGCGTTGCCAAAAGCCTTGATTGCTGGGCAACGACCTCTTTGTCCCGATTTTTTATTGCCATCTTTAGGTTGTACTCGAGGATCCGTTTCTTCGGTGCTGTTATTGCCGTTTTAGCGAGGTTGCCGATAGCGTCCTCGGTGTCATCCGCATAGTAGGTGCAGGCGGAGGTGTGCCTCGACAGCGCCACTACTGCGTGAGGTATGCTATCGTGCAACTTTATTTTATCTTTTGTTTTTATGATAATGACGGATTCGTACGTCAATCCCTGTGCTTCGTGTATGGTTAAGACGCGTGATCCCGTTCCTTCTCCAAACCCTTGGCTGGTCAGGGTCTCTTTTTCTTCCTGTGTATGCGTCAGGAATATAGTGTTGGTTTGGGATTTTGGAATTGCTGCGTCTGTAAACCTTTTCAGCTGCAGAGATTGAATACGCGCTGTGGCTGCGTATATGCCTGAGTATACTTCTCTTAGGGCGTATGCAACATCCATGGGGTTTCTGTATGAGCACAACAGCTCCTGGGTGATGTTTGCTACCAGTGTTGGGCGACTGTACCTTAGTTCGAATAGGTTCTCTCTGTCTATGTACGGTAGCTGGTTGATGTCTCCGATTAGAGCAATATCACTGGCACGGGACAGGCGGGCGGCAATTACGATTGCCCCGAAATGGTTCATCAGGGCCTCGTCAATTATCAGGCGTTGGCATCCGACATGTTCTCTAAAGCCGTTTACTAGGACTGATGCCATCGTACGTACCCTAGTTCTAACCATGTCCCCGATCCTATGCGCTAGCCTGTTTCGTATATCGACGGCCGCCTCAGTTGTCGTGGTGATAATGGTGTCTTTGCTCACATCGAAGTTATTTACCACCCAGGTTGTCTTCCCACATCCAGGTACCCCGTTCACCCAAGCGATGGTGGGCATCGTCCAGCTATTCCAGGTAGCGTTAATGGTTTCCGCTTTTGCTAGGATTTTGTCCTCTAGCATAATCCTGGTACACTGAGCTACGACCACCATTTGGTTGTTGTGTGGGAGAGTGAGTTTCGGGATGTTGCGTTCCCAGGGCACGAATCCGCATTCCTCGCTATAAGCCGCCATATACGCTCCAGTCATTTTGCCTCTGAGGACTTGGCAACTACTGTTATCGTATATGCAGGCTTCGGCCTCCTCGAGTAAAACTTTTAGCCGGCTTTCGTTCTCTTGCCTGTAGGTCTGCATGATCGTTTTGCAGGACAAGAGATTTACCTGCTTTGTGGCGGTTGTAATTGCCATAAATTCGATGGCGGCATTCTCTAGATGGTCGTTTGAGGTGGTAGCTGTTTTCAGCTTCGGTGGGACCACCTGGCCCATATCCGCTCGAGTAATTTTCCTCTGGGCAAGCCTTATTCCAGTTTTAGGTTCTCTGGAGATTTGGCGCCTCTCGGGTATCCTCTGTGGTTTTCCTATAAGGCTTGAGGCAGCTGCTTTAAAAGCCTGGAGGAACCCTTGGACACGCCCTTGCGATGTTAAATTGTGCATCCTCCTTTCCATGTTCCGTTGTTCTGAAGCGGCGACAGCCCCAGCGGTCATCCTCTCCTGTAGGCGTTCAGATCCAGTGACCAAGTATTCGGCTTGTTGGTGGCAGTTGTCAATGCCCCTCGCAAGTATATGACCTTTGAGAAAGCTTAGATCTTCGCTCTGTCCTCGTACACCACTATTTCATGATGTTTTGAGGCTTTTAGGCAACCCAGCTGGTCAACAATTTCGCCTTTCCTATACTCGATCACCATTGCGTCTACGCTTATTATCCTGGGGACGTTACTGTCTAGCGCTATCTCTCCAAGCTTACTGAGCCATGAGCATGCCTGAACGAACGGGGTGTCGTCGGCCCACTCGAATAGTGCGATGGTCTTGTTACGCCATCGCACTAGTCTGCAGGGCTGATTTCCCACTAGGGTTACTGGCAATGCGTCGTAGGCTTTATTTATTTATTTATTTATTTATTTGATACTTTATTGCACAAATATGAAATATAAGTGTACAAAAGGTGGACTTAATGCTAAAAGCATTTTCTACCAGCCAACCTACAGGAGGTACAGAAAAACTAGTAGAAAGGTGCAACAAAAAAAAAAAAAAGTAGATATTAAATTTACGCTTCATGGTAGCCTTCGATGTGCTCCCATTTAGGAGAGAGGCTAGGCCGGGTGATATGGCCACGCTCTTTCGCGCCCCTGAGATACAGAAGCTGATGCCAAGTCTTTCACTGCTTCCGTCCATGAACAGAGCCACGCTTCGGAGTCTTAGTCTAGCTTCTCCTTTTTCTCCACAATCCAACAGCTGATGTGTTGCTGTTTCTTTAGGAGTTGCTTGTGGTGGTGCTGTGATGGTTGTGACTGAGGCTTGAAATACTGGTATTGATTGCGGGTCGGGGCGGGGTATGGTGCTGTTTCTCCTGGCTGCTACTCTGAAGACACGATCTGAATATGATAGAAAATGAGGTCTATGCTTGGTGTCTGCCAGAATATCGTTTAATTCTGACTCCACCAAATTCCTGTCTATCAATGTCTCCAGATCTTGTCTTGCAGCAAGGAAACGGGGGCAGTCGAGAATTATATGCCAGACCGATTCAATGATGTTGGGGTCGCATTCACATTCTGGGCTTTAAATTTATATCTGTATTTAAATTTAACCTTTTTATTTTACAGCTGGTATCAAATGGCTTGAACTTTTTGGCCAAAATAGCTGAGAAGAACATCTACAAGAACTTGTTCGAAGACCCGGCGACCCTCAGTAGTATCTGTGAGAAGGTTGTCATCCCAAACATCGAGTTTAGAGGTAAACATTATCATATATTTATTACATATAAATGATGATCTATGACAGTTTTTCATGGTTCTTAAAATGTGGATATTCTGGTCCTTAGCATAGGTAATCGTTTATAGTGAACTAACTTTCTTGAGAGGACTAAAATGTAAATGTAACAGTGGTCTTATCAGTTTGGAAGACTATTCTTCCTGTCTGATAAAACCGCCTTTGAAAACTGTCCCTCCAAATCACCTTTACATTCAATTTTACCGCACATCATTCGAAGTTATCACACCGCACATCATCAGTGTGTTCTTTTCTCTATGTTATCAGTCGTTAATCTAGAGTCTATGGAGGATTAGGGTTGGACCCCTACGCCTCCATAGATTCTAGATTAACGCCTACTCAACTAATCTATATATAAATAGAAAAGATGCTTAAACCAAACCATACCGCGATGTACAATCGAGACGACACCGCCATCTAGTGAAACGCATAGGTAAACAGTCGGGCGGGTTCGAATCCCGGCCAGGGCAAACATCCGTGTGATGATCACTTGTGTCTGGTTGTCGTGAATCTATTAATTATGTATCTATGTAGGTAGATATATCAGCTGTCCGACACCCATATCACAGGCTCTGCCTAGTTTGGCGTCGTACGGCCGTGTGTACGGTCTTCCAACATATTTATTTATATGCTGGCCTTGTGTGAGATGTTCTCACATATTTATTTATATTTATACATATTTATTAATACGCCATAAGAATGGCAGTAAATGATTTATTCATTCAACAGAGTCAGACATGGAGCTGTTCGAAGATAACCCCGAAGAGTACGTGAGGCGAGACATCGAGGGCTCTGACGTGGACACGCGCCGCCGCGCCGCCTGCGACCTCGTCAAGACACTGTCGGTGCACTTCGAGGCCAACATGATGGCCATATTCGGCCAGTATGTTCAGGTGAGGGCTTTACTAAATATAACTGATGCTGCTGATGTAGAGGTGATGAAGAATAATACTTGGTCTTTCTGGTATATTGCACATGTCTAACAGCGTTCCTCCTTCCTTTTGACGGTCGAATAGTGTTGTGGTTAGTGACCCTGACAGCTATGCTGAAGGTCCCAGGTTTGATTTGAAAATTATATATATATTTTTCGCGAATTTTGAAATTCTGACTTAATTTTTGGGCTTAGATATAACACTGCTGCACATGTAGGTTTCGGCTTAGCATACCCTTTTTGCAACATGTTTCCGTGTAGATATATTAGCTGTCCCATACCCATATACCTTTTTGACAAACTGGGGCGCTCTCGTGAGCCACCCCTTCACTTTACCCGAGGATCCCTTTATATGATAAAAGTACCCAAGCATAAAACTCAGGCATTCCGCGGAAGTTTTCGATATTTATCATCTAAATGCTGGAATAATTTACCTCCACCAATTAGACGAGCTAAAACCAAAAGTTCTTTTAAATATCTTCTTAAAAAATACCTTTTATCCCTTCAAAAACTTTGTAATACGTCACATTCCGCAACATATGCCAAGTCATATTTATTATTTTGAATTTGCTTGTACCCCGTCTAAAACTGTCGTTTAATAATTTGTAAACTGTATGTCTATTTATTTTTATATTGTTGTTATGCATTACTATTCTTTTGGTATGTTACTTAACTGTGTGTGTTTACCTAGTTGTGTTAAGCCATCCTGTTTATTCTAAAATATAAATTAAGTATTATAATATTTTTTTTTACACTGCACCGAGCACGACTCGCGGCCACCTGATGAAAATCAGCGTCACAGGCTTCTGTGACATTATGTTGAGACGGTGACCATTTTGTTTGAGACACTTTGTAACCTAGTGTATTTTTTTATTTGTTTTATTTATATGTTTTGTGTCTTGGACGAAATAAATGCCTTTTTCTTTCTTTCTTTCTTTCTTTCCATATTACAGGCTCTGCCTAGCTTGAGATCGGATGGCCGTGTGACATATTATTTACTAATTAATTCCCCGTCCACAGCTGATGCTGCAGAAGTACTCTGCGGAGGGCGCGGCCGCGTGGCGCTGCAAGGACACGGCCCTGTACCTGGTGACGTCGCTGGCGGCGCGCGGGGCCACGCAGGCGGCGGGCGTCACGCGCGCCTCGCCGCTCGTTGATCTGGCGCAGTTCGCGCAGACTAATGTGGTGACAGAGCTGCAGGGGGCAGGTAAGACATTATAGGGTTACTAAATAATTAAAATATACGTACTAGACGGTGTCTCACATACAAACACAAAGGTAAATGCTTTAAATCTAGTCTAATGGCAATAGATTGGACCCAAATAGCATCCTCTAATGATTTGGATATTATAATTAATAAATTTAACAGCACTATATTATCCCTTTTTGATTTTTATGCCCCTGAAAAATCTATAAAAATTCGAAAACCGAGTATTCCCTGGCTCACAAGTAACGTACGTTTTATTATGCGACTAAGAAACGAAGCACACGAAAAATACCATAAATTCAACTCTAATGAGCACAAAGAAGAATATAAAAAGCTGAAACACCTTGCCAATATTAGCATCCATTACGAAAAACAAGCGTACTTTAATCAACACATTAACAAAAATATAAATAACCCTAAACAACTATGGACTAACCTAAAAAATACTATAATACCTAATTTTAAAAATGAATCCGAACTACCGGAACATTTTGCGGACCCTGACATAATTAACAATAACTTTCTTGACATTCCCGGACATAACATAGTAGATCAATCTGAGCTACTCTTCTTTAATACACATACTTTCTCGCAAGCAAAATTCGACCTTAAACAGGTAACCGAAAGTGTCGTAGCAAAAATAATACTAGGTCTTAAATCAAATGCACAGGGTATAGATAAAATCAACTTAAACATGATTCTCATGACTCTCCCGTTTACCCTTACCATAATAACATTAATAATAAATAAGTCGATAGAGCTATCAGTTTACCCTACAGACTGGAAAATTGCTCTAGTGAGACCAATCCCTAAAATAAACAACCCTCATACTCCTAAAGACCTAAGACCTATTTCTATTCTCCCATACTTATCAAAAATTTTAGAAAAAGTGGTACTCGACCAGGTAAAAGAATACGTGGAAATAAATCAGATCTTGCCTAGTCTCCAGTCTGGATTCAGAAAGGGTCACAGTACAACGACAGCGTTAGCAGATGTGACCGATAATATCCTAACGTCTCGTGATGCTAACAAAGGTACCATTCTCACTCTTCTTGATTACTCAAGAGCGTTTGACTCGATAAATATGGAACTTTTAATTTCAAAGCTATCATATTACGGTTTTCAGCCACAAACTCTGACCTGGTTCCGCAGCTACCTAAACAATCGCTCTCAGAAAGTAGCGATAAGTAAGTCGGACGGATCGCTCCTTATCTCTACCACAAAACCTTTACAGAGAGGAGTGCCTCAGGGCGCTATTCTGGCACCTCTATTGTACTCACTGTATACAGCTGACCTACCGGGCTGTATTCAGAACTGTAGATATCATCTATACGCAGATGATTTGCAGCTGTACATCTCGGCCGAAATTAATGGCATCCCACAGGCTCTGTCAGACCTTAATGCCGATCTACAGCGAGTGTCTGAATGGTCTTATAGAAATTGTCTTACTCTCAATCCTAACAAGTCCAAGTTTATGCTTTTAGGAACATCAAAACAAGTTCAGAGTATGGCCAGACTGGACCCCATGATAATGGTGTCAGGCACTCCTATCGAATGTGTCAAAGAGGCTCGTAATCTTGGTCTAACTATGGACAGTGAGCTACGTTTTGAGAAGCATGTACTGGAACTTGTTAGAAATTGTTTCTACAGACTAAGAGTACTATATAATATCCGCAAATACTTAAGCGAGGAACTAAGAATTAGCCTCTGTGAGTCCTTAGTGCTGTCTAAACTCAATCACTGCATTTCGGTGTATGGGCCCTGCCTTCTAGAGAGGTCGCAACGACTCATCCAGCGAGTACAGAACGCATGTGCCCGGTTCTGCTTTAGCATTCCACCACGGACACATGTCTCTCCGTATCTCAAAAAAGCCGGAATCTTAAACATGAAGCAGAGACAAAAGCTTCACCTTGCAACATTGCTATTCGAAGTGGTACACAAAAAAACTCCTATCTATTTGTACGAAAAGCTCGACTGGCGATGTAGCCGAAATGCAGCAAGGTACCACACGCCACCTCTTGTATTGCCACAGAGTAAAACTGCAGCCTTCCGAGGCAGCTTTAAGTACCAGGCGACAAAGTGCTGGAACAATATTCCCCCTCCACTGCGCAAACTTAAGTCCAAGCACCTCTTTAAGATTAAACTCCGCCAGTACCTAACATGTATTTAAGCTTCCAGCACTTATCGCCTTATCCTGTATTTTATTTTAATTTTATACTATTTTTTATTGATTAAGCATCAACCTTTTATGTATATTTATACAAATCACACTTACCCTATTATATTATGATATGTATATATATTGTTTTAAACTATTAACACAAAGATTCTAATTTAAACATAAATCTTTCGGAGCAAACACAGCACGTTTATATCATATTATATTTTAGCCGCGTACCACCCTAACTCGCTGGTTCTGGCAGAATTACCAGCGCTGTATACTTTTTTGTACAGCACATGCTGAGTCAGAGCCATTTTACTGACATAATACACACCACAATTATTGTTATTCATTATGCCACTGTACCTACATTGTTGTTTTGTATTTGTGATGTGTATTTTGTGAGTGAATAAACGATGTGTCTATGTCTATGTCTATGTCTAAATACTGTTCGCATATTAAAAACAATACGAACTAGAGGCTGCATCACACACAAACGCAAAGCTAAATAATGACCGCGTTTTGTTTTTCGGTCGAACAGAGATAAACCAATAAATAAGTCACAAATCTCTCTCGGAAAGTGAGATGTTATTAGTCGAGACGTTTCTCTCACAACGACACTTCCCCTAGCTCGTATAAGACTGCGTCAACAGTAGGGTGACTTTCCGCGCGTGTGCTGGTGACGTCACTGGCGGCGCGCGGGGCCACGCAGGCGGCGTCACGCCGTTGTTACCTCTTCACGTCAAAACGGCTGAAATGACTTTAATTAAATTTGGCATGGAGTTAGCTGACACCCTGGATACCTGACACATATACTACTTTTTATCGCGGAATTCCCACTGGAACAGCTAGTGTATCATAAACCTTATATTAAAATGTATTTTTGTGTTAATCTCCAGAGACGCAGCTGCCAGTGATCCGCGCGGACGCCATGAAGTATCTCATGACGTTCCGCTCTCTGCTGCCGAAGGAGCTGCTGGTGTCCACCATCCCGCTACTCGTGAGTTATAAAGATAGATATATAGAATACACTTTATTGCACGCAAACAGGATTCACATTCGAATAATAGAAAATAAATAAATAGCACAGTTATCTAGATAAAGACTCCTTTCGCTGAGCCAACGGAGTAAATCAAACTCTGTAAGTAACTGTGTAAAGTGCAAAGTGGCAGTACCTCATGACGTTCCGCTCTCTGCTGCCGAAGGAGCTGCTGGTGTCCACCATTCCGCTTGTTGTGAGTTATACAGGGTGTTGATATTTATTGACTACCCTTAATCTTGGAAATTGTCGAGGAAGGCAAACTCTGTAACTGTTTTAGTGCATATCTAAAAAAAAAGAATAGAATAGAATATAATTATCTTTATTGAACACCACAAATGAAAACATACAAAGATTACTTATAAACTAGGAACAATGAACAATAGGCGACCTTATCGCTTAGAGCGATCTCTTACAGGTAACCTTAAACATAAAGAAATAAAAGTAAAGAAAAATTAAGTTGATATATACTCTATTTTTTTTTTCAACAAATGAATACTGAAACTGCGTTGCTATTGGTCCACGTAATTTATTACTGTGTTGCTATTGGTCCACGTAATTTATTACTGCGTTGCTAGTGGTCCTAACAATGACCCATCTCACTCTGTCAATATCGGAAATGTGCGAGAGACATACTCAGTAGTCAGTACTCGTTTGTAAAAAAATCAAAAATCGGCAAACAAAATACTTTTATCAATCAATTTAATATTCCCACAGATAAACCACATAAAGGTGCCGGGAGTGGTGTGCACGTACGCCGCGTGCACTATCGAGAAGCTGATTGGCGGAGGCGTGGCGACGCGCGAGCACATCGAGCCCCACGCCGCGTCGCTATTGGCCGAGCTGCTGCAGGCCATTGAGCCGACGCACAACGAATATGTCATGAAAGGTATGACGCAAATTGGTCGCTATTTTACTAACGTTAAAAATTATACGCATTATGGTGTAGATGTCGTAGGTGGATTTGATAACTCTAAAATACTAGGGATATTACGAAACCCCGTATAATAATACAATATTGATTATTTAAAGTATCTGTACATCTGTGTACTTATTTATCTGGTAGCTTGGTTCCTGAACGTTTAAAACCGATTTAAACTAAACCGATTTTTTTCCGGACCATCATATTGTTTCTCTATTTGTGGTAGCGTAGTGTAAGGCGGCCCTGTTCTACTCAATCAATTTAAAGGTAATATAAGTTGTGTGTTTTGCATAAAATTGTATTATAGCTACCTCACGACTCACGGCTGAACCGATTTACCTTGTTTTTCCGTGATCACATTCTTTCCTCACCCGCAGCCTTTCTCCGCACGGTGACGTGTCTGGGCGACGTGTCGCAGCATTCCTCACTTATGTAACCATTGTCATGTCATGACATGTCACAATTTTGTCATTGTTTCTTTATGTACGGGCGTTACACTAACCTCCCATAACTCCTATCCTAAACTATGTCTATCTATTTATCATTACAGCGTTTCTCCGCACGGTAAAGTGCCTCGGCGAAGATTCGCTGCATTCCTAACTTATATTTACTATCCCCCTCTTTTAAATAGGAGTGTTATAAGTTTAACGTGTCTGTGGTAGCGTAGCTTCCTCACGGCTGAACCGATTTCACGACTTCAACTAATCAAATCTTTCTTCACCCGCAGCGTTCCTCCGCACGGTGACTTGTCTCGGCGACGCATCTCTTCAATACCTGGGCGCGGCGCTGCCGGCGCTGGCGCGGCTGCTGGCGCAGGTGGCGAAGAACCCCAGCAAGCCGCACTTCAACCACTACCTGTTCGAGACCCTGTCGCTGAGCGTCAAGTCAGTACACACTAGCACAACATTTAAGACTGCAATAGATTTAAATACGTTTGAATATTTGGTGCAAGTCATCCATACACTACAAATAAGTTAATCGTAATGGGAGGGGAGGCGATATTTTAGATAGTAGGTACATACGGGTGTTTCCCCCGAAGATATATCTACATAGTAGTGACTTACTGCCAGTTTCTATATCTCTATCTATCCATAACTGGTAGTTACTTTCATACGATTTTGACATAATCAAAAGTAAAAATCTGTCAAAATCGTATGAAAACTATCAGTTATAGATAGATAGAGTTATAGAAACTGGCAGATAATCAAACAACTCGCCAGTAACGAACCACCTGCCTGTAAATTTAAATTATATGTATTATATCTTCATATCCTCGCAGGTTGGTGACGAAGGCCAACCCGAGCGCGGTGTCGGCGTTCGAAGACGCTCTGTTCCCTATCTTCCAAGAAATCCTTCAAAATGACGTCCAAGGTATGATTTCCTCTAGATTTTGTACTTAGCTACTTTTTGGCGCCAACACAATGAATGCGTTCGTAGTTTATTTCAAAGTAGAGTTTTAAAACCTAGTCCAAGTTACGAAACTAAATAATGAATATCCATATTTCCTAACTATTTTCTTCAAGTTTTTAGTGTCCGCTTTTACATTTAAAAAATTCATGTAGCCTATTTTCTCACACGTCTTAACATTCGTGTCTTGCGCCCCGCTAAACCTTCTGTTTATATCCCTTAACCAATAAATACATTTTTATTGCATGATGTGTTATGTACCTGTTGTGTGATGCCAATAAATAAATAAATCTCTCCCCCAGAATTCATGCCGTACGTGTTCCAAATGCTATCCCTGCTTCTCGAACTGGGCGGGGGCGCGGGGGCGTCGGGCGGGGCGTACCGCGCGCTGTGGGGCAGCGTGGTGGCGCCGCCGCTGTGGGAGCGCGCCGGCCACGTGCGCGCGCTCGTGCGCCTGCTGTGCGCACTGGTGGCGCACGACACGCAGGCTGTGCGCGAGAAGGGGAGGCTGGTAAGTGCGCAAAATAGGTGTTCGACACGGAAACACGAGACGAGTCGTCATTCGTCATCGATAAATACAGTGACGACCCACTCCTAATACACGATACGATATTACTTTAGTTAGCATGAATTTTAATAATAATGAACACTCAAAGAATATAACCTGGATGAAGAATCAAACCATACCGCGATGTACAAACGTGACGACACCGCCATCTAGTGACTCATATAGGAAATAGAATCAGCGTGGTGGCGCCGCCGCTGTGGGAGCGCACGGGCCATGTGCGCGCGCTCGTGCGCCTGCTGTGCGCACTGGTGGCGCACGACACGCAGGCTGTGCGCGAGAAGGGCAGATTGGTAAGTGCGCAAAATAGGTGTTCGACACGGAAACCACAAGACGACATCGCAAATTTAAGCGACGATCCACTCCTATTACACTATACTCACTCAAAGAATATACGCTGGATGAAGAATCAAACCATACCGCGATGTACAAACGGTGACGACACCGCCATCTAGTGACACACCTAGGAAATAGAATCAGCGTGGTGGCGCCGCCGCTGTGGGAGCGCACGGGCCACGTGCGCGCGCTCGTGCGCCTGCTGTGCGCACTGGTGGCGCACGACACGCAGGCTGTGCGCGAGACGGGGAGGCTGGTGAGTATCCGACGGTACAGATGTATGTCGATAGTAACTAAGGGCCAGTTTTTTGATCCCTAGTTAACTCAACCATTGGTCAAAAATGCCTACTATTAGTTAAAAACCAACAAAATTCGTATGCAGATGTCATGCTTGACACGTGACTTGACTAATGGTTAAAGATGACCACGGATCAAAAAACTGGGCCTAAGTCCGGCTAAGATGACTGAGTGCCTTTACGCCACAGATCACCCCCAATAGATTCCGCCTAATGCGACATTTGCACTGGCCCGAACTCACCAAATTTAGAGGAAGGAAGGGTGTGCGGGGAACAAACAAGCGGGCGTGTGATTGGCTAATTCAGAATCGCGCTAGAACGCATCCACGATCTAGTGATGCGACACCGAAATCACAGAGTTAGCAACTAATCGATAGATAGTCATAGCGAATCAATTCCAACGAAAGACCTGTGATTTTCCGAACTACAAATTTAAAGTCACAAAAATGATATAACAGTAAAGTAAGGTTAAATAATTTTTTTTTAAATTAGAAAATAAAAATGTTTTACTTGAGAAAATTATTTATTTACATAATCTTAATAATCTATATAATAAAAATGAATTGCTGTTCAATGGGTAGAAATTGTCTTCACTAAAATGCTTTGAGCAAATTACGCTGAACTTTGAGGGGAACCAAAGGTCGCCACGATGTGCTGCATCTATCCATTTGCTTTTTCTTTCAGGGCATTGCGGAAACCTAAAACAAACGATTACAATAATGTTCCGCATTAATCTTGCACTTTAAAAATAAGAAAATTTGCCGTGTAAAATCCCAACATCATTTTTATAAAAAACCCCCGACCCAATAAATATACTCTATAAACTAACAAGTTGTATTTTGAAGCTATAATTATTATTATTATCTTTACATGTTAATTGAAATATGTTAAAATGATCGATAAAAACTTGAGCGCGGAACTCGGCGCTACACAACACTAGTAGTGTCGCGTGATTTTGATAAAAAAGGACAGGTAATACTCATTACCGCAGGTGAGAAAGAGACATTTTCAAAAGACATCAACGCATAGCGTAAGTTCTATTATTAATAAACCATTATATATTGACCTTTGCTTCACTAACATAATAAAATATTTTTTTATGATTTCACTTACCGGTGGAAAGTAATTCCATCTTTTTGGAAGTTTGAAGTATTAGAAGACTTCCCACACCACTTTACACCACAAAACGGCATTAAAATGTCATATGTTTTCGTTGGAAAAGATTTTTAACAGTTTATTATTCCACACTACGCGCGGGTCTGAATCTTGGTCAGAACTGAAGGAGCGCTGTCAAGCTTTATTTGTATATTACTTATTGAGCTAATGCGTGGTGCGCGTCGCTTGCCTTGTAGGCGGAATCTATTGGGGGTGATCTGTGCTTTACGCAGTGTATACCATACCATATGAGCTCTCTGTCGCATGTAACCTGCTCCTCCGTCGTTTCAAAGATCATTTGGGCACGTCGTCGCCTCTGCTTATGCGTTGCCGTTTTGTAGTATGTTATTAATAAGTATCGACGACGGAGCTTCACCACTCAGTCGGCGCAGAGGTAACACAACACACACAACGACTGTGTGGCATTGTTCTAACATCAATAGGTCGTTTTCGCGGTACAGTTTCGTATTGATAAATTGCAATACATTACAATGAGCGCCGTGATCATAAGCCTGTATTGAACACAGCGTAATTGAATATTGAACATATAAAATAATAGAAATGTATGTTGGTTGCAGAGCGCGGTGCTGGGGGTGTTCCAGAAGCTGATCGCGTCCAAGACCAACGACCACGAGGGCTTCTACCTCGTGCAGACGCTGCTCTACAAGCTGGGAATGTAAGTTTCATTTACAAAGCTGCTTATAGCACTTTATTTTAATGACCATTTGAATCTACTATGCATTTTTTTTCAGACTCTTACCATCTTATTTATATAAAAGTTATAGGACGTTTTACCTATTGAACTGTTTTGTCCCTCTCTACCAAAGAATAAATTAAAACGTCCTATAACTTTTCTATGAACCAGGGGGTTACTGTGTCTCTTTTATTTTAAAACTTATACTGTGCTACCACAAAAGATTTAAACACTGTTTAACTAGTGTTTAAAACGAAACTTGACAGATTTTGTAGGCGTTTGACAGCGCTAAACACCAGTTAAATATTGTCTGTTTTTGTGGTAAGGCCCATAAATTCTAAAAGAAAGCCACATACAAACTGTATTTGCTTTTTAATTTTCGTTTTGACATCACTATAATCCTGTATTCTTACCGAATTTCTCTATTGTTTCAGGCAAGACCTGGAGCCTTACATAAAGCAAATAATGACGCTGCTATTCCAGAGGCTGTCTTCATCGAAAACTACCAAATACGTGAAGGGCTTGATCGCTTTCCTCGGGTTCTTTGCGGCGCACTTCGGGGCTGACAACCTTATCGAAATAGTCGAGTCAGTTCAACCAAAGTAAGTTGTTACATTTGTTAGTTAAACACCTTGTTTCATTATCCAAAAGCTCTAGTGCCTGAAAAGAGTGGTCCCGTCATTATGTTCAATATTTTACACCTTAGTAGGTACATAAAATATAAATTACATTAAAAAATTTATACTTTATGTATGTATTATATGATATGTATATTTACTAAATAACATATAAGCACAGTCTACGTATGTAACGTTTAGGTAATTAGGCGCTCTAATATCGGGAGGTGTTGCCTCCGTGGCGGCTACCGAACGACAGAGCGCCGGCCGCATCTGCGCTGGCTTTTTATAGGAAAAGTCGGTTTGCCACAACGTGCGCACTGACCAGTAGGGCGATCGCCATCGTTGTCGACTTAAGTCGATACAAATTCGATAGAAAAGTCAATGGAATTTGTATGCGTTTTACTAGTTTGTAACGTTACCGTCATGGGCGCTGGTCAATCAGGTTGTCATAAAATTGCTATCAAATTACGGTAGCGACTTGAGTCGACAGCACTTGTGATCGACCCGCAGTAGTTTCATGAATTAAACATGATATTAACCCTTTGTCACACTATACTCATAACATAACCTTTTTCAATTAATCCTTCGCCATTCATAACCTATTTTCCTGCCCCCCAGTATGTTCTCAATGTACGTGCAGCGCATCCTCATCCCGGACATACAGAAGGTGTCGGGCGCACTGGAGCGCAAGGCGGCGGCCGTGGGCTGCGTGAAGCTGCTGTGCGAGAGCGCCGCCTTCCGGGGCCCGCTGGCGCCGATGTGGACGCCGCTCATGCAGGTAGGGGGGCCACGCTGAGGTTATATGATGACGATATTTGTGTAGTCATGTTCTGGGGATCTATTGGTACAACTGACGAAAAACATATAGCCTCTGATTTGTCAGGACCTGACCTATCACATAATAACCTGACACGAAGGTGGAAATCAATTAAACCTTGATGTAGTGGTTGTTTTCATTTATAAGGCATTTGACAGCCTATTAAAGCAATTAGCATGTCTCGAAAGTTTTGGCATTTGGCATGTCTCTAATAGTGTTGCCACGAATAGTGAATTGGCCGAATACCGAATACCGAATATTCGGCGACGCTGCCGGCCGAAGCGCCGAATATTCGGCCGCCGAATATTCGGCGCTACAACCTGTTTTTTTTGTTCCTGGAACTGCTTTGAAGAAGTCGCTACAGATTATATGAGAAATGCTAATTATTAGGAGGCAGAATGCTGTGGAAAACGAGTTGAATTTTTATTTGATAATAGTTCGCCTAGATCGGATGGCCGATGGATGGTGGTTAGCAAACAAAAAACAATACCCGAACCTTTTGAAATTTGCAAAAACTTATCTTTCTTCACCTGGAAGTAGCGTTTATAGTGAGAGGTTATTTTCTGAGGATGGTTACAAAGAAAAGCGCAATCGTGGGCTACCAAAAAATGGTGAAATGCTCGTTTTTATCCAGCACCACTTACTACTGATTAATTTTAAGTACTAAAATGTTGTGATTTGGAAATAAATACACAATTTTGATTAAAATAACAAGTAATTTTTTACATGATTTCCTATTCGGTATTCGGCCCGAATAGTACGCACTATTCGGCCGAATACCGAATACTGAAAAAACTGGCCGAATAGGCCGAATACCGAATAGTTGCCGAATATTCGTGGCATCTCTAGTCTCTAAGTTTTGATGATAAGGCCCTAACGCTGAGTTGCAGAAAGGTACTTTAAGCTAATGTCGACCTTAAATGACTAGCTGCCCTGCTTTGACAGTATACGGACAGAAAGAGACAGACATATATTTAATGCCGACATTAGCTTAATGTCCCTTTCTGCAACTCAGCGTATATGTCTTGTTTGTATATTTAACATAAGGCTCAAATCTAAAGCCATGACTATAATTCTTCAATATTATCTACAAGCACAAACAACACCTTCTCCCCAGGCTTTGATCTCCGTGTTCGAGCTCCCCTGCGACGAGTCGTCCTTACCAGACGACCACTTCGTGGAGGTGGACGACGCGCCCGGCTACCAAGCCGCCTACAGCCAGCTGTCGTGCGCCAAGCCGCCCAGCCAGGACCCGCTAGAGAGTGTGTACCATTACTTATACAGGGTGTCCCAAAAGTCAACGTCATCCCTTAAAGGGCTGATAGGTCAGCTCATGAGAGGCCAGAATATCAGAATATGACCTTAGTAAAAACTCGATAATTTTCGAGATATTGACACTTTTATAAATTTGCTGAAAATCGACACCTTGGATCAGTTTTTTGCGTGTCGCCGGTACAAAAATCCATATTGTTAGAATTTGTTTGGTGTTGCATCACCCTGTATAGCCCTGCTATTGATCGCAGTCAAAAAAAATATCGAGTAATGCTGTATGTTTAAAAAAAACACGGTTTTCAAAGTCATAAAAGGTAATCGTATTTTTTTATAAACAACTTTGACTCTACATACTGTAAAAAAAATATACCACGCAAACCTGGCACCTTATTTGAAAAGATTGCTCATTTAATGCAGTTTCCAAAATGGTATGAAACGTTGCTATTGTTTCAATTAACAAAAAAGTTATTGCTATTTTAGTACAAAACGACCTCGATGTAAAATTGTTTGAAGGAAATTTATCTGACTGAATTTACTAAGGGTAAGTCATGTTGGAATGAGTAAATTAAAATAGGTGGTGTACCCGGGAGTGGGAAAAGAGACAACGTTGTCACAGAATTAAAAAAACGCATTTTGTGTATCTTTCTCGAAAAAAGTGGACTATAGCAACTCCACATTCCCCATAAATGTAGCGCATGGTAACGTACATTCCTGAGTAGTGCTAATGTGTGATATTGTACAAGTAAAACGTTTACACATGTACATTGTACACCCACAGTATCCAAAAAAGGGACAGATCAGTTTGTCATTAACATTACCTCTAATTACTTGTTATTTATTTTAAAGTTATTGTTAAACAAAACCAAACTCTCAAAATTATGATTATGACCATTAATGAGTATTATTTATTGCTGATTATGTACTAAATATAATAATGTGGTGTTATAATTTTGAGAAATAAAAATAAAAGTCAATAAATGTTTGTTTTTTTTAAATAAGGTGTAAAAAACACAAAATATGTTTTATAAGAGTTTGGTAAGATTTTTCTTAGCTATTTTTGCGTCATCTATGTTGCCACGGCTGACCCCACCACCTCTTTTACTTTTACTCATTCCAAAATGACTTACCCTTAATAAATTAAGTCAGATAAATTTCCTTCAAACAATTTTACATCGAGGTCGTTTTGAACTAAAATAGCAATAACTTTTTTGTTAATTGAAACAATAGCAACGTTTCATACCATTTTGGAAACTGCATTAAATGAGCAATCTTTTCAAATAAGGTGCCAGGTTTGCGTGGTATATTTTTTTACAGTATGTAGAGTCAAAGTTGTTTATAAAAAAATACGATTACCTTTTATGACTTTGAAAACCGTGTTTTTTTTAAATATACAGCATTACTCGATATTTTTTTTGACTGCGATCAATAGCAGGACTATACAGGGTGATGCAACACCAAACAAATTCTAACAATATGGATTTTTGTACCGGCGGCACGCAAAAAACTGATCCAAGGTGTTGATTTTCAGCAAATTTATAAAAGTGTCAATATCTCGAAAATTATCGAGTTTTTACTAAGGTCATATTGTGATATTCTGGCCTCTTATGAGCTGACCTATCAGCCCTTTAAGGGATGACGTTGACTTTTGGGACACCCTGTATATTACTAGCGTAAGGACAGGCCTAGCCGCTGCAGAAAATGTCACCCTCGCGTTGACCCTAAAATCTCATAAATCTGTCATAATTTGTATGAATTAGGGCCAACGCGCGGGTGTCATTTTCTTTAGCCAAAATGTTCTGACAGGCGCATCGTTCCTTTTAAAATCATTGGTGTGTACTTTATCTGCAATGTAATACACTTTATCACCACCAGAAACTCTGTAGACATCTCTGCTAGGCAAACCAGCGTGGTGGATAATGGCCCAAGCTTAGGAAGGCAGTTTAGCATTGGATATTCACAAAGGTTCCACTCCAGAGCGCGTATTGTATCTCTCCTGCTAGTTATACACTATAATACACTTTATCGACAGGAGAAATTCTGTAGTAATCTCTGATAGGCATAGGGATTATTTTCAGAGAGCTTTTATGTGGTAAGGGTATACAAATTATACAGTCACCGCAACCTTCCACTGTCGATGCCTTTCCCCAAGGACGAAACTTTAGGGTCGACTTTGTGTAATACGCCTCTGTCATGCTTTCATTCACTAACGTGTCCAAACCAAGGCTTAAATGGCCACCTATCTGTGGACTAAGTATCTATTCAACATAAATCACTCAAAACTTAACTTAATCTTGCCGAATAACAAAAGTATAACTTACATTACCCTTTCTCTTCTAGGCATATCGAGCCCCCAGCAGTACCTAGCCGAGAGCCTGGGGGCCATGGCGCGGTCGAACCCGGGACTCCTGCCGCAGAAGCTCTCGGAATTAGAGGAACCGCACCGCGCGGCGCTACAGATGTACCTCAACAAGTACTCTGTGCAAGTCTGTTGATAGTCGTCTAGGGATAAGGTTTGCGTGGGTTTACGGCCGGCCTAAAGTTTTAAAGAAAGAAAGTTAGTTAGAAATTGGTTAGGAATACACCATACTTTATGACCATTTGCTTCTGGCTTATCAATTAAGACGTGACAAGAGTTCTCCGTCGCGCTCGCTCTTGAGGCTGCGCGATGTGAGTGAGCGCGATGCAAAACTCTTGTCACGTCTTAAATGCGGCCGTACTAGCCCTTCTGGTCCTGTAAAAATACCATTTATTTCCCAACCTTACACAATCGATTTATTGTGAATTTTCTTTAAATTTACGATTAGTATCTAACTTGTATTTAGGTCGGGCGTAAACAGCGCAACTTCGTATGTGATCTGTTATGTGCTATATGAGTGAATCAATGTACCTACTATAAGGAAATCCCAGGACACTGCTACCGTGAAACCAGTAAAACGCACAAGTATAGGTAAACCGTTATTATTTCAAATACTTTGGCCAGAACTCAGACGTCTGTTCTCGTTGCGTGCTCCAAACAAAGTGAGCTGCCAGCCAATCGTTCAGCCTTTATATAGCAAACTCTTCGCCGTGCGATATTGCTGTTAGCTTTATTTTGTGAACAAATACAGATGCTTAAATGAAAAACAAAGTGTGAAATAGCCTAAAACCTAACATTCGACCATCCTGACGACATGCTTGTCCCCAAGCATGCTGACAGGCCTTGTCAACCTAACATTCAGTCACTCAATTAGTTGGATGCACGCAACAAGACTAACAAAATTGTATGTAAAAAAAAATCACAAACTTATGGTAACTTCCAATCTCAATAAAATAATAGAAGAGAGTAAAACAAATAAAAATAAATTGTTTCTTTAAATTACTAACAAAATATAGAAAAACCTCTATTAAACCTCTTTAACTCCTCTACATTATAAAAACTTCACTCTTACAAGATTATAACACCATTAATACATTAAATACAATATAGGTATATCACAATTCAATCATTTGCTCCGCTGATGCCTGCGAACCCTCCTTCTCACAGGCAACAACGAAACAATCTTGTGAACCCTCCTTCTCACAAGATTAAAATTATCATATAATAAATCAATCGATTCACCACAGTCAGTGAGCCTGTTTTGCTGATACCCATGAACCTTCCTTCTCACAGGTAACAGTCAAAACATATCCCGTGAACCCTCCTTCTCACAGGATTACTACACAATACTCATCATGAATCAACCGAACTACTAAAAATCGTCCTGCTGTCACCCATGAACCCTCCTTCTCACGGGTAACAACAAAACAATCTTGTGAACCCTCCTTCTCACAAGATTTCACACATATCAACGACTGCAGGCAGTGAACCCTCCTTCTCACTTGCCTACAATAATCAATATTTAGCCAAGAATCAAAATCACAAATTATCGTTTAAGTTATTGTAAGTAGGTAATCTGAGTGAAGTATATATAGATTAGTCTAATAAAACATCAGTACATTAGTATAAAGAATAAGTAAATCATCTGTTACATACTATTTACAATCAATCTTATTTCTCCTATCTTATCGTGGTTATTTCTACTAGGTTACTACATATAAAAATCATTTACTTATCACTTAAGTTATCATCCTGATCACTTTCCTCGCCACTCTCATTGACATTCAAAGCAGCCACATGTACCCAGGGCATCATTCGATCGGAGGCTACTGTAGTCTTGCGCTTGTTTTTGGTGCTGTTTAAGCCGGGTATAGCAGCAACCCTATACCGGTCGTTACCTAACGCTGACACTACCCTAAACGGCCCTATGTATGATGGAATGAGCTTTTTGCTCTTTCCATCGTTACTGAACGAAGTTCTAGTAATCTTCACGAGCTCTCCTTCGCTGTAAATGCGAGCAGGGCGCCGGTTTTTGTCATACCTTTGTTTTTGTTTGTGTTGGTCATCGTCAATTTTATCCTTAACGTTTTCACGAATAGTTGTTAAATTTTCGTCTTCCTGAGCCTCACGAACAACTTCATTAAGTATCGGTCTTATTTCTGAATTCATTTGTGGCCCAAACATGACTTCAGCCGGCGTCCTCCCCGTAGCTTTGTGGCAAGTATTATTAATACCCCATTGCACCCTGCCTACTTTATCATCCCAGTCTTTTTCATCAAAATTTAGGTTTTGCGCCGTTAAAGAGCTTAAAATTGTACGGTTATATCTCTCCACCTGTCCGTTAGCCCGTGGACAGGCGACCGCGTTTAGGACATGTCGTATACCCTTCTCCGAGCAAAAGTGCTTGAAGGTGTACGAAGTGAAACTTGTACCGCGGTCACTGATAATTCTATCAGGATTCCGGAAAGTATAAAATATGTCATCCAGTACTCTTATTGTCGTTTGGCTTTTTGTATTTCGGACTGGCTTAATGAAGGTGAACTTTGTAAACGAGTCTACTATGACCAACAAATAACAGTTTCCTCTCTTTGAGCGTACGAAGGGCCCAAGGTGGTCGATATGTAAGGTATTGAATGGTACTTCCACTTTGTTAATTGAGTGCAAAAGACCTTCGTTAGTACTACATTTCTTAGAGTAAGCGCACTCAAGACAAGCTTGAACGTACTTTTTGACGAACTTGGACATTTTTGCAAACCAGTATGTCTTTTTTATGCGTTCTAGGGTTTTCTCCACGCTAAAATGTCCAATTTCGTCATGATTCATGCGACAAATCTGCCACCTTGCACCCTTTGGTACAACCCAGCGTATATTATTTTTGTCACCATCCAAGTATCTGTATAATTTATCATCTTTAATAAGATAATTGTCTCTTATATACTTGAGACCTTCTGCATCCATATCATGGCTTAGAATGTCACGGATTCGGCTCAGTTCCGAATCTCCCAATTGTAATGTTTGTAGCCAGTCATCGCCACTAATGGTCATTACGCTGGGGTACGTGTCGCTAACCGCATCAGTGGTGGAATCGTCAACAGCAGGATTTCGTGACAGAGCGTCCACATGGGACATTATGGCACCGGCCCGATATTCTATCGTGCACTGATATTCCTGGAGGAGTAACCACCATCGTGCAATCCGTGGTATCAGGTCACGTTTGGAAAACGTTGAGCGCAGCGCGCTACAGTCCGTTACAACTTTGAAACTCTTGCCGAGGAGATACACTCTGAATTTCTTCAGAGAACTCACCACGGCGAGAGTCTCAAGTTCATACGCGTGGAAGTTCTTTTCTTCAGGCGATGTTTGTCGGCTGTAATAGGCGACGGGTCGAAATGTATCGTCACCATTACGTCGTTGCATCAGTATACCACCAACGCCAACTTTGCTGGCGTCGGTGTGCAACTCAGTCTCGGCTTCGGGATCATATATTGCCAATATTGGCCGACCAACTAGCTGGTCCTTCAGTGTCATGAACGATGTCTCTTGCTCATCCGTCCATGACCAATCAACATCTTTCTTTAAAAGTTTGTTTAGTGGAAAAGACAACGCAGCAAAATTTCTAATAAATTTTCTAAAATATCCGACCAATCCTAAAAATTGACGCACTGAATGTGGGTTAGTTGGGCGAGGGAAATTCACAACGGACTCAATCTTTTTGTCTCCAGGGCGAACACCAGCGACACTAATTTCATAGCCTAAATAATTTATTTGGCTTTGGAGAAAATCGCACTTGGCTAGATTTAGAGTGAGATTTGCCCGCTCTATTAATTTCAAGACATTCTCCAATCTTTCCAGGCACTCCTCAACGCTTTTCCCGTATATGAGGACATCGTCTATGTAAGCAGTCGCCTCGGTGAACCTGGAGGATCCGAGCACTTTGTTCATTAACCGCTGGAACACGGCCGGTGCGTTTGCCAATCCGAACGGCATACGGTTGAACTCATATTGACCGTCCGGAGTGACGAACGATGTAAGAGGCTTTGACTCTTCAGCAATAGGGACTTGGTAATATCCCGATGCCAGATCAAGAGTTATAAAGTAGGCTTGTCCTGAGAGTCGTGCAAGCTCATCCTCGATCACTGGCATAGGGTAACGTTCTTTAACGGTTACAGAATTCAAAAGCCGGTAGTCTACACAAAGTCTCTGTTTTCCGTCCTTTTTACGTACCAAAATTATAGGACTGGCGTACTCTGAGACTGACTCTCGGACAATCCCCGCGTCAAGCATGTCAGCCACCATTGTCCTAACTTGATCTCGCTCCTGGTGCGATAGCCTATATGGGCGGTAGACAACGGGGCGCTTGCTATTTAACTCTATATTCATTTCGGTTAGACTTGTACAGCCCAAATCTTTCAGGGACTCTGCAAAACAATGCTTGTATTTCGTCAACAACTCAAGAAGCCGTTGCTTTTGGTTACCATCAACCCCGTCACCTACATGTACCTTACTGGAGTCTATAGTAGACCCTTTATGCCCCGTCAAATCTGTAGGATCCGAGCAAATTCGTTTAACAACTTGAATTCTCGTTCCTCTACTCAATACATCGCCTTCGCCAATGACACAGGACTCAGTTAAGGGAGTGAGATGAACATACAACTGCCCTAGCTTAACCTGGTATACTCCACCAGTAAGGGCGAACTCATGATTGGGTTTTCCCACTACCCTGCCACTTAACAGTATGTGTCCGTCAATGGTGGTGCTGGCAGATGCTTTAACCATAGCGGGTCCGTATATCTTAGTTGTTGATATACTTGAAATGCTCACGTCAGGGTTATCTAAATCTTCACACCGTGCAAATGGTAAGTCATTGTTAACGCAATAGAATTTAAGATTGTCGGCGCTCTTTATGACAAGTATATGGGGTTGCTCGGTGAACGTTTGTCCAATTAGTAAGGGACAGTCCAGAAATTTATCTTCCACAACGTGACATATTATATCCGCATTTACGCCATCAACGCCCACAGTCACTTTTACACCGCCAAAAGAGCTGACAACGGTATTGCCAAAACCCTTTAATGGAGTTGGCGGTTGATCACAGACAAGCCCTAAAGACTTTGCGGTAGTATTCTGGATAAGTGAAACCTCACTTCCAAAATCTACGAAGGCTTTTGTCGGTACTTCATTAATCAGGCTCTCCTTAACAAATTTGGAATTAGATTCGGATGTCATTATACGCATGGTTTTAGGAGCATTACCTTTACCGTCACTCTCCTGCTTGTATGTACAAGTATCTACGTTATGGCCGATCCGGCGGCACTTGGTGCACATATTCAAGGGTTTTGGACACTTTAAATATGGGTGCCCTTTTTCTTTACAATTAAAGCAGAAGAGTTCTCGATTTGAATAAGGTGCGCTCCTATATTGTCTTTGATTTGTTTGGTTATTAGTGAACGATTCGACATTTTTGGATTTAAAATTAGAACGATCAAAATTTTGTGGCGCAGGAGTCTCCTTGTTTGTCATCAGAAAGTGAAGAAGTTGATCAGGTTGAGTACAACATAGAGCGTTAGCACTAGATCGCATAGTTTTATCATTTAACCCGTGGATAATACATTCCACAGCGCGCTTGCCTTCAATATCACACCGATTTAACAAAGCCAACTTTTCGTAGTAATAAATCTCTAGGGGTTCATTGAATTTACTTCTTCTCTTAAGCATGTCCTCCAGGGATTGGCCATAATTCTGCTCAAACGGGAAAGCGTTAAGTAATTTTTGTTGCCATTCGGCCCAGCTGAATAGTATAGAATTGAGGCTTTCATACCACAACTTAGCCAAT
Source organism: Plutella xylostella (assembly GCF_932276165.1). Classification (NCBI taxonomy): domain Eukaryota; kingdom Metazoa; phylum Arthropoda; class Insecta; order Lepidoptera; family Plutellidae; genus Plutella; species Plutella xylostella. Next base: position 3,553,629 of record NC_064000.1, on the reverse strand, counting down.
CCTTGGAGCTTCTGCATTGAGAAATGTATGGTCGTTTTCTCATCCCAGCCATAGACAGTGGCACACTCATTTACTTTTTTAATCCAAATATCGATTCTTTGACCCTTTGACGAAGGGTCAAAATCAGGAAGGATATTTTGGTGATTGATATTATTTGAATGTGATGAAGTCGGCACGGTCAATGGCTGGGATTGCCTGAATGAATTAATTATGGACATAAGGTCCTTAGAGGTAAACGTTGGACTATCTGACCTGCCGCAGCCCTTCAGTCTTGGTGTGCGATGCTCGTCGCGCTGATCTTCTCGGGAGCGTTGGATCTCCGGTTCACGCTCGCGGAGGTTGCTTCTCTCGCGGACGCTGTTGACATGCCCTGCATCACGCTCACGATGACGCACTTCCTCACATCGGTGACGGCTGCGTGACTCTCTTTGCGTCACGCTTTCTCGGCGGTGACTGCGCTCTCGACGCAGCTCATCCTCGAGTGTGCGTACTCGTTCGCGCTGCAACTCCAGCTCTTGCAGTCGCCTCAGCTCAGGGGTACGCAGCCGGCTGCGACTTCGGTAGTCTTGGCTTGCCCGACGGGTGCGGCTGCGACTGCGCCTCTGGGACTCCCGGCTGGGACCCGCTTCTCTTCGGTCAGGCGTTGTTAGGCGCCTCCGCGAAGCATCGTCGCCTTCAGGCATCGTATTCGGCACTCGAAACAAAGAAAAACAAACGATATTGAGTAAAAAAAATAGGTTAATCACGCAAATTAGCAAAAGTGTGGGTATCTCGAAAACGGTGCGTTGTAGCTCAAAAATAATGAAATTTTTGCCCCCCTTTTGCAATCCCCCATATAGCAATCGTTACCATAGAATCTGTCATAAAAACTGTCAAATGTCAAATATTTAACAAAAGTGCGGGTATCTCGAAAACGGTGCGTCGTAGCTCAAAAATAATGAAATTTTTGTCCACCTTTTACTATCCCTTTCGTCATAAACCATATAATATGTCATAAAAACTGTCAAATGTCAAATAAACTGTCTATTAACTTCAAAGAATGGACCTTTCTCAGCTTTGCTCAACCACGTGTTTAATTTCGGTATATTGAATTGTCAAAACTAATAGAACTGTATTTTGCAAAAAGTGTAAAAACATAATAAAATAAACGTGTGTACTTACCACTTCTGAAGTATAAGGAAATCCCAGGACACTGCTACCGTGAAACCAGTAAAACGCACAAGTATAGGTAAACCGTTATTATTTCAAATACTTTGGCCAGAACTCAGACGTCTGTTCTCGTTGCGTGCTCCAAACAAAGTGAGCTGCCAGCCAATCGTTCAGCCTTTATATAGCAAACTCTTCGCCGTGCGATATTGCTGTTAGCTTTATTTTGTGAACAAATACAGATGCTTAAATGAAAAACAAAGTGTGAAATAGCCTAAAACCTAACACTACTTATATGTAGATAAAACTGTATGAAACTATACTAGTAAGTTTTATTTTTATATGAATGTTTGTTATTATAATTTTGAAATCATAGTATGTTTAACATAATTGCATTTATATTGAACTTACTTATGACCTCTCTGATCCACTCATTTAGTACAAAAACATTGTATAATAGGAAAATAATGGCTGTGTTGGATAAATCTTAAAGTTTTTTAAAAACTCGAGAATATCAACATTCAGCCTAGACTGCTAGGTATATTTCGCATATTTAGTATGTTATTTACCGCCTTTTATAATAGTAGTGATTCTGATGGCATTTGGTAAAAAATATTTTAACATTCATACTCATTTTCTTTGCAACTACTGGAAATAGGCCTCCACAACACTGCCCTCGGCCTTACTCATCCAGCCACTATCGGCCTCCTGTCTAAGGGTGCTTACATAGAGAATCGGGTTCCCTGTATCTACCTGTACCGGTAACCTGATTATGCGAAAGCGCTCACTCACGGAGCATTTCCCGGATTTTTAAATGTCATGAGCGCTTTCGCATAATCAGGTTACCGGTACAGGTAGATACAGGGAGCCCGATTCTCTATGTAAGCACCCTAAGGTAGTCGGCCCAGCGGGCCGGAGAGCGTCCCACGTTCGCTTGGCTGTTTGTGGTCTCCACTCAAGAACAGGCTTTGATATTGCTATAAGATTTCGATTTAGTGTCTTCAGAATCGCTACTATTGTGGAACAGGCTTTTACTGTAACTTGTGCCTCCAGAGTTAGTACCCAGTACAATAATGTAATTATAATGTTGTGTAAAATTATTGCATCCATCGTATTATTTGGAAGAAATCTAAAAAATGCCGTCAAAAAATGTTTTGCTATTTGCTGTAAAGTCTGTTGTAAGTTAGTAATTGTTAATATTTCCTATGTTATGTAATTGTTTTCCTTTGCTTTTCCTTTATGTTAACAATTATTTGTTCAGTTTTGACACCTTTTCCTGTTGTTAGGAAGTAAATGTTTGTACTGTAATTATTAAATAATAAAATAATCTTTGTACATAATAATGAGTATTTTACTCTAACTTTCGTGTCAAATTTTGCTGACGATAACATTTTTAAATGCCGAGATTCTCACCATACTGCAGGGCATGATAACTATTGATATAAGATAACTATGTATTTCGAAGGGAGCGTAAAGGATTAGACTAAAACAATTGTTAAATTCCAGAAATTTATTCAAAATTCAACTTTCTACGAACAATTTTTATTTTGCTAAATGCAACTAACGAATGAAGCTTTACTTTTGAAAACAATACTAGTCCAATACTAGGTAGTTACAAGACCAAAATGCGATACATCTTTAGGTAAGTATATGAGTCATATATTTAAATACACATAGGCAGTTTCTGTGACTACAATAAGGTAATTCAAAGTGTATGATAGCGTATAAATGATCTATATTTTTCTATTGGTGATGTTACTTATGCCTTAAAAGGACAAACTGTGATGAAAAAAAGCCAAAAACCACAAAATTCTGAGATTTTCAAAACGAAAGTTTAATTTACTAATAATATAGTAGGTACATCGCCTAAATAAGTACATTTTAGACAAAACTCGAACAAGATAAGTACAAACATAATCGTGAAACACGACCAAATTGCTATCAAAATAATAATAATAATACAAGATTGTTAAGACATTAATGATTATCTTTGTATAGAAAAAAAACTCTAAATTGACAAACAAAAACATATAATTTGTAAATATAAAAAGATTAAAATTTATGGATAGAATTCGGAATTCATTTTCACTCGATTTTAATACATTTATATCCCGAACACCTCGATATATTTCAAACAATGTTAGTACATTAGGAACCAGTGGAATCCAATATAATTACAATACAAACGTTAATTAACGCTACTAAAAGCGATATATGGTAACCAATTTTGAATTAATAGAAACTACATCACATGCAACATGTTATGTGGTACACAAGAGCAATGGAAATGGTTGATGCATGTACAATCAGCTGCATAAGTAGCTATACACTTTCGAACCTTGTCAATCTAACAAACCGCCTATCCATTCATTGAAGCATTGACGTTTCGTCAGTTTGACAAGATACAGAAGTGTATAACAACTTATGCAGCTGACCGTACATACCTTGATAATATATTTTTTGGTGATACATATTTCATATTTTTTACTCTATTATAAATAATAATCCGAAAACATGACTGGTTCTGTGATGGCACCACAGCGATTGTTTGAAAATGGCACTAAAAGCAAGTTTATTCATATAAGCCGAAGATATTGCTTTCAATACACAAAATTTTACAAGTAACCATCAATTTAAAATAATATTTATAAGCCTCAAAAAATCGACTCACCACAACTTCCACAAACAAAGTACAATATTTTTCCCGAAAAACTTCACGGTTAAACCGAAATTATAAATAAATCTCCACTGGCAAACCCAAATAAAATGATAATTCGATTGCATAAAGGGGGGGTAATGTGTTTTTCATACAATGTTCCAACTATGTTTTGGTGTCTTTGGTAATGTTGAACCTAACTCGACTATTACGAATTAGCGTCAGCGCACACCGAACTGCAAAATGCTCGCGCATGGTCGAGCAAAATGTAGAACGCATACTCGAACATTTACTAGAAAGCTCGAGCATGGTCGAGCATCAAGTTGGGACGTGTATTCAATTTTGAAATGTATGGAATTATCATAAGATTAATTTTTCAATGATTTCACAATATGCTCTGCTCTGCTCTGCTCTTGGTGTGCGCTGAGCCTTAGATGGATATAATACCCAATCAACCTTTCAGGGGGCTTTAGCATATTAGTTTAAGATGCATTAATGTTTCTTTGATACCCAGAAACATTCCAGCCATTTAAAATAATCCAGCACCCATATGATATAGCCATTTACTTTATATTAAATTGGATTCGAGTTACATTTATACAATTCACAGCCAGATATGTAATTGCTATAATAAATAAGGTATTCGTACTGGATTTAATTTATCTTTTCTAGATTTTCCAATTGATGTATGCTCGTCATTCGTCGTTCGTTCGTGAAAACCAGACACCGCAAACAATTTGTATGAAAAACTACATATTTAACCCGATTCTAAAGGCACATTTAACAAATATAGAGCTGGCAAAGACAAAAGCTTACGTAGAAACCTTGGCTTTGATAGCTTCATATTAGTAATAGGTAGAAATTTAAATCCACCACAGTCACACTATAGTGTCACTTGTTAGTAATTTACATAACTACTAAAAGCTCCACTTCTAGCTTGACAATTTTTTACGTAGTGGTTTCAATATCATCCAAGTTAACTAACGATATTAATTTATGGGTCAGTACGTTTGGCAACATTATTGCCTTTAGAATCGGTCACAGTCACAGATATAGATAGCACAGATTCCACAAGTGCTCCCAACTTGCGGCTAAACATAAGTGTATTGCCACAAGTCGATAGACGCAACTCTGGTTAGGCCAGTAAACGTAATGCTGCTACCCGTGGCTATTAGTATTTGCCTAAACTTTCATGTGTGGTCAGTAACTATACTTGGTATCCACCAACCCACACTAGGCCAGCATGGTGTACGCCTAAACCCTTCTTTCAATGTCCGGAGACCCGTAGATTGGACGTGATGGGTCGTAATAAAGTGAGGTAGCAGCATAAACATACACTCCTCAAAACAACTCGCGTAATCTGTGCAAACCTATACCTATGGTCTCCCCCCTTAACACACGGCTAGTGGTCACTTGAGCGCGCACTCGACGAACACGTCTTGGTGCGTCGGCGGCGGCGGCGACGGCGGCGGGGTGGCGGCGTCGGGGAGCTGCGGGCCGGTCAGCGGCGCCCCGTACATGAAGTGAGCCTCGGTTAGCGGCCAGAGGTCTTTGAGCAGCTTGCTGTGGAGGAGAGAGGTCAGGGTGAGTCGATGATTCTACAAGCTTGTATTTTATTCGGGAGCATTATAATTATGGTCTTATAGCAAGTAAAAAAATAATGTGTTTATAATAAAAGAGTGGGTATTTTTTTAACGGCTCTATCGATTTGGTTGATCATGCTGCATGACAAAGAACGGCGAGAAGCTTTTCTCTAGACAATGCTACTCGCAATAATCAAAGTTACGCTGGAGTCTTTTGCGACAACCCGACGCAACACAGCGCAATGGGGCCTCAGTGGCCGCACCCTTATCATGTCTAGACTGATAAGGATGAATGAAAGAACTAGCTGTTTTAGGGCGAAGCTCAATAGGTGCGTTGAGTCTTTTACAACAACGCAATGCAACGCAGTGCTTCGAACCAATGGGGCCTCGCCCTCAGCATGTCTAGACACCAGAGCCGGTCCAGGCGGCTACTTCACTCATGCATGTGTACCTACCAGTGAAAAACATTACAGTTGGGCTATAATAAGACACCATTCACGCGTGCTTATAATCGCCTGTAGCTAGTAACGCATTACAGCTGATTTATGCATTTAGTCACGATTTCGATCTTCTTAGCTTACCAGTGAAAAACACTACAGTTGGGCTGTAAAAAGACACCATTATGAAAGTATTACTTGATCCACTCACGCCTGCTTATAATAGACAGTAGCTATGAAAAACCCTCCAGTTGGGCTATATTAAGACACCATTATGTAAGCACTAGTAGCTAGTCCACTCACGCGTGTCTGTGGTCGAGGAGCGCGCGCACCCTCGGCAGCGGGAAGCCGTTGAAGGCGCTGGCCACGGGCAGCGTGTAGGCGCCCATGTCGCGGAACACGAGCCAGTCGCCGGCGCACAGCGGCGGCAGGCGCGCCGCCCCGCACACCAGGTCCAGCCCGTCGCACGACGGGCCCCAGATGGAGCAGGGGAGCGGTTTGGAGCCCGGGTATGTCTGCGGAGAGGGGAAAGAGTGGTGGTTAGTTGTGTTGCTAGTTTGTTTTTTTTTTTGGTGGGAAAAATATTTAGTGCCAACTAACCGACAGGGATTGATTTATAAATTAAACGTCATCTACATATAAAATTCATGACAGATGTGTCAAAAGTTAACCACTACTCCCTGGTTATGCTTTAACCGACAATGGAGAAATTGGCACTTAGTATAATGACTTATTAATTTAAATTACAATTTGATCTTATTACATCAAAATCGCCAATATTTAATTAGGTCAATAGGTTCATACAGATTATAACATTGAATTATGAAATCTTAATCGATTATAAATGTTAAATCTTATCTATAGAGCTTCCACTATGTTATTGTATTTTAGACGTTTCCTTATGTCTAGTAAGTAAAGTTGGTTTTCCTTTGCAGTCATCAAATATGTAGGTACAGTGCCACAAACTTATCTGTTCCGGTGAGAGCTCACGTAAATCTCTAATATTTCTTTATTCTTAAAGATTTTAAGTTGGTCCGTAGTAGTAATACATCCTTGCAGTTTTAATAAACCCATCTAATCTATATCAATATATAATTCATTTGTAAATAATGAGATATGGATCAACTTAGTTCGCTCTCACCGGAACAGATAAGTTTGTCACACTGTACGGGATTTCGACTGTCAAAAAAACAATAATATAATGGACAGAGTATAATTTATTTATATGTAGTAAAAGACAAGAAATCTTAATAACGTAGTAAACGAATGAACGAATTGAATGAATGGATGAATGAATACCTTGAGCGGCTCGGCGTCGACGATCCCTAGTGAATGAGTGAATTAATTAATAAACAATTGAATGAATGAATACCTTGAGCGGCTCGGCGTGCACGACCTGGTGGTCGTACAGCACGCAGTTGAACGAGCCGTACACGCCGTCGTTCACGAAGTACATCGTGTGCGACTCGCCCGACGACTCCTTCGGGATTATCTGAGAATAAAAAATATAGATAGATTTTATTTAATGCTAATTGTAGTACGTGCATGTCATAATTTTGGTACATGGCCGCCCTTTAATTTAATAATATACCATGTTTTGTCTGCTATAAACAATGTACTTTTGAAATTAAATGACAACAGTCGGAAACTGTGTGGGCATAGAACCGTGCAGTTATTTAGACCGGAGGTGACCGGAGCAAAACAATCACAATTAATTTTTTCACTTGAACATTTAGGCTAATTTCTGCGACGCCATAATGTGGGTAGGCTATGTAGCAGTCATCATGATCATCACGACAGGACCCATCAGTCCCCACTGCTGAGGCACGAGTGTCCTTCCAATGAAGGAAGGGTTTAGGATTAGGTAGCAGTAGGCATTGAACATTTTCTACTGATTGAAGTATCTGTTACGTAGTTACTACTACGCTAACTTGTAGTACAGGCACGTTACCTCTCTCTTAGCATGAACCATGACGGCTAGCGTGTAGGCGGCGGCGGCGAAGTACCGTCCCGGCTCCGCGATCACCTGCACCGACGGGTCCGGGAAGTGCTTCTGGAGAGCCGCGTTGATTATTGCGGCCACCTGAAGAGGAAAATGTAAGGGTGTGGAATATGGTTTGGGGTTTCTCTTTTCTTTTATTTAAGTTATTCATTCAGTATAACAAAAACAAGTAACAAAAAACAAAAACGCCAAACTGTACAACAGTTTACAACTTATTTCACCTAAGACAAAGAGCCGCTTATCAGAACGGACAGTAGTTTGTTAAAATTTACGTTCATCAGAAAATTTTATATTTATACGATGTATAAAAACATTTGACTTTGACTTATAACTGTTTGGTAAGGTAAGTGGAAGTGCTTCTGAAGCGCCGATCGAGGCCATTATTGCAGTAACCTGATGAGGATATTGCTGATTATTGATGTGGTTAGGGGTTTTGTAAGGTGGGAGTGCTTCTGAAGCGCGGAGGCCATTATTGGGGTCATATTGATGCTAAGAGTGTTGAATATCTATGCACCTCAGTAAGATCCGATCCAGAGTGTCCCGGGAACCCCCCGCCTATGTCCAGCAGGCGCATCCCTCTATGCCCCACGCAGCCGCCGAGGTCGAACAGCGCGCTCGCGAACTGGATCTGTCTCTCTCTCTCATATAGTATACAGTGAGACAGCTTGACGGTGGCGTATAGGTATATCATCGGGCATTTTTATAGAGCGTAGGGCGTATATATAGCGCGTCGGGCATATATATATTGCGTCGGGCTTGTATATAGAGCAACGGGCTTCTATATAAAGAGCGTCGGACGTATATATAGCTCGTCGGGTGCTAGTTTACCTCAATTTTTTGGCGTGGACTCAATTGGCTGTTAGAAATATCCTTCTATTTAGTCATAAACTGTTACGTACCTCAGTAAGATCCGAGCCAGAGTGTCCCGGGAACCCCCCGCCTATGTCCAGCAGGCGCATCCCTCTATGCCCCACGCAGCCGCCCAGGTCGAACAGCGCGGGGAACTGGATGTGTCTCTCTCTCTCTCTTATCTCGTGTCCGGTGAGACAGCGCGACTATATATAGTGCCACGGGTGTATATTTAGCGCGTCGGGCATACATATATTGCGTCGGGCTTGTATATAGAGCAACGGGCTTGTATATAAAGAGTGTCGGACGTATATATAGCTCGTTGGGTGCTAGTTTACCTCTATTTTTTATTATTGACTCGTTTGGCTGCAATAAACGGCTTTTTATCAACATACCTCGGTAAGATCCGAGCCAGAGTGTCCCGGGAACCCGCCGCCTATGTCCAGCAGGCGCATGCCTCTGTGCCCCACGCAGCCCCCCAGGTCGAACAGCGCGCGCGCGAACTGGATCTTTCTATCTCTCTCTCTCTCTTCTAGTATCCAGTGAGACAGCGTAACGGCGCCGCGACGGGCGTATATATAGTGCCACAGGCGTTTATATTGCGCTTCGGGCTTGTATACAGTGCGTTGGGCTTGTATATAGAGCAACGGGCTTGTATATAAAGAGCGTCGGACGTATATATAGCTCGTCGGGTGCTAGTTTACCTCTATTTTTTGGCGTGGACTCGTTTGTTATGGCTTTTTAAATTAACTATTACATACCTCAGTAAGATCCGACCCAGAGTGTCCCGGGAACCCCCCGCCTATGTCCAGCAGGCGCATGCCTCTATGCCCCACACACTCGCCCAGGTCGAAAAGCGCGCGCGCGAACTGGATCTGTCTCTCTCTCTCATCTAGTGTCTAGTGAGACAGTGCGACGGCGGCGTATAGGTATATCATCCGGCATTTTTATAGAGCGTAGGGCGTATATATAGTGCGATAGTGCGTCGAGCTTGTATATAGCGCTTCGGGCGTATATTTATAGAGCGTCCGTGGTATATATAGAGAGTCTGGCTAGTATATAGTACGTCGAGCTTGTATATAGCGCTTCTGGCGTATATTTATAGAGCGTCCGTGGTATATATAAAGCGTCTGGCTAGTCTGGCGTCGATGGTATACATAGCGCATCGGGCTTCTATACAGCCCGTCGGGCTTGTATACAGCGCATCGGACGTATATATAGCGCGTTAAGCAGACTTTTTATCAACATACCTCAGTAAGATCGGACCCAGAGTGTCCCGGGAACCCGCCGCCTATGTCCAGCAGGCGCATGCCTCTATGCCCCACGCAGCCGCCCAGGTCGAACAGCGCGCGCGCGAACTGGATCGCCTGCGCGTACACGGCGAAGTCTCGAGCTCCGGAGCCCACGTGGAAGGATACTCCTACTACCTGTGGAGGGAAAGGGGTTAATTTTATATACTTATAAACTTGTGTTAGCATAAGATTTTCATGATGTGTATACATACCTAGGTAGTTAATATAGTTCTTAGTTATATATATGAATACCTCTTCTCATGTTACGATTAATTGCTGTTTTGTGTACCATATTGTTCAATAAAATAAAATAAAATTTAAACAGGGATTAGAAGAGATTTCGATGTCACTTTTAGCGATAAGTTCGACTATAAATAATAGGTTTGTATGTTTTTATAAAGTTACATCAATGTATTTTAATATTTGAATTAGAATAATATGAACACTTTCAAACTGCATGGTATTTATGGATTGTGCTTGTGCAATTTATGTAGGTATTTAATTTACGAATGCAGTGTTGCTGTGATTAATATTTAAGAAGAAACCAGTCGGAAACGAATGTCATGGGCTATTGGAGTAAGTCGCAATGCTGGTCTACCTGTCTAATCCTTTCACCTTAGACCTTAGGCCTTACGTAGCTGGATCGCCTTTCATTTTCTTCTGTTTCGAGCTCGTTGACACAAGAAAAGATAGGCGATCCATTTACGTTACGCTTATATGTATGTGTCCCTAAGAATTGTTTATTGCTAATTTGCGGTGGTGGTACGGTAGCAGCTCTAGCCTCAGTGCAAGTATAGTGACTAGTATACTCACATCTAGCTGCAGCACGGCGGCCAGCTTGAGCAGGCGCGGCGCCTCGCTGGCGGGGTCGCAGCCGAACTTGATGCCGAGCGGGCACTGCGCCTCCGCCGCGTCGCACCGGATGCGGATCACCAGTCTAGAGACAAGAGGGGGTTATTATTAGAGAGAGCAATCATGACATCATCATCACGTCCCCACTGCTATACCTTGTTTCACGGGGAACGACATCGGACAGAACCCTTAATACATTCGAATAAGGGTAGTTTTTGTTTGTATCAGATGTCTTTCCCTGTGGAATGGAATATAGGGTATGGGTCTCCGTTCCAATGAAGGAAGGGTTTTATGCCTAGTCCAAGAGATGTAATAGATAGCAGGATACCGGACTATCGGCCCACCAAGTGGCCGGATGGCCAGATATCCAGCAGCCAGATATATCTGACACCGATATATCCTTCAGTCTACTTTTTGTTTCGGAATTCCACATATTTTTTAAAGGCTTTACGAAGCTCGCTACTTTCTATCCCGGAATTCCACAGCAAAAGGCTTTACGATTCTCGCGGTCTAAAGCTACTATGTACACACAACCAGCAACACATACTTGGCATTCGGCATGAGCTGCTTGATCTTGAGCAGCTCGGTCTCGGAGTCGAAGGTCATGGTGGTGACGCCCGCCGCCGCCGCGTGCCGGATGTGCGACGCCATCTTGGCCGGGTTCGCGAAGATTATGCGTCTGGAAGTAGGGTAGAAATAGTTGATATTAAAGATTATATGAAGACAGGGATACTCAATCATTGTTCGCGATTTATTTTGAAAAATAATTCGTGAGTCGACGTGTTATTCCCGCGCAACGCCGCCTCAAAGTGATGTATCTTGACATCCTAGATTAACATAGGCTTTTTTTAACCATGGAAAAGCTAGCAAGCTTCCTACAGTATGCATGGAAACGGACCAGCTAGCCTAGCCTAGGGCGCAAGACGCGCGCATAAAGAAGTTTATGAAATGTTTCACACTAGCTAGCCCCATGCTAGGTGTTCTGGCTTCTGTCAGAATACTCAGAATATGTTAACACACTAACGTAACCGGTCTATAACATTGTCTGTAGCTAGTTAACCCACTTGTTACGAGAAAAAAAAAGTTGTTTGTTTATTACAATTTTTATATATCGAGTTTATATACGAATATGAAACATAAGAAAAATATGAAAAAAAATGTAACTGTCCTGGAAAAGCGTAAAATGAGTGGTCCTTTAAAGGACCGCTAGTAATATCCACTACTATTAGGTATACTTATGCGGGTTTTATAAGAATTGCCATTTTACGTTGTTTGAGTAGAAATAAAACAAATATTATTGCAAATTTCACATGATTTATTAATTATCAATTTTATATATAAAAAAAACAGTAACATTATCCATCAATCATCACTAGTGTGGTATTTTTCGAAGCATGGGCATGCTACAATCGGTTGCGTTTTCCCAGTACATATATCTTCTAGGCATATTTACATAGCCACTCAACAGGAGAACTCCCAAAAAACATTTCAGTTCATTGATTGTTACGTTGCCAACGTTGTTTTTCGTAGCACAGTATAAATTGGTATACTTCAAAATTATGTTAGGGTATCCTCATCAAATAGGCAATCAAAATAATACAGTGGCGTATTTATATTTTGTGGTCCTTGCTTTTCAATCCAGGGTCTTTGAATAGGCCGTATATCACAACTGTGACATATACAACATATGTGGACATATAGCTTTTAGTCTTTGATACGACTGGTTTTTCAGGGATTGGTGAAGTTGGAATATTGGGCTGATTTTCCTGATCAGATGCTGCTATCTTCCTCCTCTTTGTTAGTTGAGTTGGTGGCTGGTGAGATGTACTGGGCATATTCAAAACATCCTGTTCTGCGCCAATCCGACGTAGTTTTGCTAGGTCTGCTAAGGACAAGGAATCCTCGTCATCATCAGATTCTGAAATGTCAGGCTCATTATAATGAACAATAGGGAATATGCATTAATTTTTTTTATTTTCTTATTCGATAGTTTTACATCGCTTTATTATAGTTAAAAAAAATTCAACGCCAAAAAAAGTAATTTAAGGTACTTTAAAGAAAGTTAAAAATTTATAACCGACACGTCCATTATAAACGGCCAAAACTTTGTGTGAAGAGTTGTGACGTCATAATTTAGTTTCACGGCTAGTAGAATAATGACGCTCACCAGTCGCGCCGACGCTCAGTTCTATGGGCATAGATTATTTTGAGATTGACATTATCGTCACATCCGCTCTAAGAAAATCCGTCACGTTTCAAAGATTTAAAGTTACCGAAGTTTTTTTGTACTTTTCAACAATTATTTACTCGCTCAAAAATGAATTATAATCAAAAATATTGATGGAGGCGTAATTCGGAAATAACAAAGTTTAATAAAAATTATATTAGACCTTTATTTGAATAAGACGCATATTCCCTATTGCTTGCACCCTTAGTTGTGACCCTGGCAGGTTCTTCTTCCTTTCTTCTTCCGAATCCTTCCGGAATTTTCTGGTGGTAGAATTGATATGAAGTCTGGTAATGGCTCATCCTCGGTACATTCTAGCTCCTCCAATATTTCATTTAACCTCAAATGTCTTTCGCGGCGCCTAAAAACAAAAAAAACATAATGCTATTATAGTACTACGACATGGTACTGGATATTACTAACGGTCCTCTAAAGACCCACAAAAGTTAATTATATAATTTGAATTCATAATATTGCTCATTCAATATAAATCTACGTTAGATAAATAGTACACAGTATGATCTTTATTATATAGATAGGAAGGAATACATTATTGTAAATAAACTAATATTACATACCTCTGTTTATCCATGCTAAAATATTCTCGAGTTTTCAGTATTCACTAAATATCACAACACCTCGTTAGGTCTCAACGAATTTAAAAAATAGCACACACTATCAACTGGTTACAAATAGAAACCAAAGAAAGAAAAACTACCCACATTTAAGAAATATTTTTTTTATCTGTTTGGGTCATTAAAGGACCGCTAGTAACAAGTGGGTTAAAGTGACTCACTCGGGGCGCACTCCAATGTTGGACACGAGCTCGATCTCGGCCTTCGATGCGCAGTCGAAGCCCGCGCCCAGCGCCGCCAGAGCTGTTACAAGCAGCTTGTCGTCGTTGCACTTCACCGCTGGAATAAACAACCATTTGTGAGCCATGAGCTTGGGAGAAGGTAGCAAGATGATGCCTGGGGTCGACTTTTTGGTATAAGAGGTATCTTTTCAGAGTGACTTATCGATTGTATCTAATAGAAGTCCAGCGCACCCTGGAAGGTCAGCGAATGACAACTAATCTGACTGGCTAATCGTTTCGGTACTGTGACAAATGCTGGTCCAGCTCTAGTGTTGGTCACCGACACGCTGATGATGATGATGATGATGGTCACCGACACGCTAAGAGATAGGCCAAGACGTTTCCATACTTGGTATCGTTCTATTAACTCCAATACCTAACGTTATTTGTGTTTAAAAAAGCGTCACTGAGTGTTATAACTGTTATAATACCATAACTTATGTCTAATAAATAGAAACCATCTCAACACTCACCATAAAACGGCTCAACTCGCGGCAGCAACTCCTTCCACTTGTTGTACCTCGCGATGACCTCCCCCAGGTCCATCACATAGAAGGGGTCCTCCTGAGTGCCGGTGTCCACGATCTCCTGGATCGCCCCCCACACGTCCCAGGACCCCTCCATCACTCGCACTCGGTCTTGTTCCTCTACTACCTTCATCCTGCTTGGTTTTGGTTTACTTAGCAGGTTCAGAGAAAAGTCTTTTGACAGTTGCTCTGTGTTGAATCTTTCGATTCAGTTTTCAATCTCTCGATTTAGCTTGCAATCTTTCGATTTATTTTGCAATCGATCGACTGAGTTCCCTGGTGAATCTGTCGATTTGGTTCGTTATCGATTCAGTTTTCCGTGAAGCGGGCTTCTTCGGGTCAGTGAGGGAGCGTGGTCGTCGGTGGCCCGTGTAGTCAGTTCCCGGCGGTGGAATGGGGAGCTAGGCGGCGGCGGCGCGCGCGGCCCGCTCGTCCGACGGCTGCTGTCAGGTGCCCGGTGTTAGGGGGCCACACGCGTTAGTCCACAGGTGTCAGCTGGAAATGAGAAAACTGGTTGAAAGGCGTGTTGATAGGAGATAAACGGTTTTGAGTCTTCGGAAGATTACGTTCAGAGGCTTCAATTAAATATTGAAGATTATTTCTTAGTCAGTATGGTTTTATCAAGCTCAGCCGTATATTTGCCAAAGTTAACCTCTATTAGGAGAGGATTATGTGAGTCACAGGGCTCTTTCAACGGCCTCTATCACTACAGGCTTCTTTCACAGGCCTCTATCACTAAGGCTTCTTTCACTCACGTGTGCGTAGTGTGATGGCAGCGGCCAAGCCAAGGCAGATCAGCTAAGCAATATAATTATTTCAGCCTCTACTTATTATCTATTACCACAGGCTTCTTTCACAGGCCTCTATCACCAAAGGATTCTTTCACAAGCCTCTTTTACTACAGGACTCTTTCACAGGCCTCTGTCACCACAGGATTCTTTCACAGGCCTCTATCACTACATGATTCTTTCTCAAGCTTCTTTGACTCACGTGTGCGTATTGTGATGTCAGCGGCCAAGCCAGGGCAGATCTACCTACTAAGCAATAGAATGCTTGTAGTGAACAAGCTTCTTTCAGAGGCCTCTTTCACCACAGGCCTCTTTCACAGGCCTCTTTCCCAAGCTTCTTTGACTCACGTGTCCGTAGTGTGATGTCAGCGGCCAAGCCAGGGCAGATCTACCTACTAAGCAATAGAATGCTTGTAGTGAACAAGCTTCTTTCAGAGGCCTCTTTCACCACAGGACTCTTTCCCAGGCCTCTATCACTACAGGATTCTTTCACTCACGTGTGCGTAGTGTGATGTCAGCGGCCAGCCCAGGGCGGGTCGACGTTGAGCGCTCGCCGCCAGCAGCGGGGCGCGGCGCGGGGGCGGGGCGCCGCGGGGGGCGCGCGCCGAGGGGAGCGTCGCCCGGCGCAGGGACCTGTCGCGCCGGACTCACCCGGTGCACCCTGGGGAGGGAAAGAGGTTGGTTAGGTATGGAAGGTTTGAAAAAGATTGGATAACTGTTATTGCTTCATAGTTAGATGAGGATGTGCTCGTCTCGTTAGAGCAGTAGTAATTTTCCTTGGATGTGCTACTATGACAGGTGTTTTTTTATAAATATATGTTATTATTCGACACCATACAACAGCTAAAACTGGGTAAGTACCTAACTTAGGTTTCCCAAATGGAGCGCCACTGTGTTCGTTACCTTCCAATTATTAAAGTGTATCTAATTGGATGTTTATTTAATAAGTGGCAACTTTATCGTCCAAAAATTATAATAATACGACATGATAAATTTTATCAACTGCTTATTTACAAAATAAAGATTGTGGTTCCAATACGTGACATCAATATTATACTTATTTAATTAGCATACAGTATATACAAATTCAGGATAGATTATAAATACACTATACACCTATAGTATCTATTATATGAAACTCAAATTCTTTATAATCAACTACGTCTAAATATCTGTAATAATCTGGATAAACATTTTATAATCTTAATTCAGTAAGATAATCGCTGTATAAATGTAACTATAGTAAGTTCCTATGTGCCTAGCCTTGAACCAGACGGTAAGATAATATTGTTATCTCTTACATGTACAGAGTTATCTCAAATAAAGTCCACTTGGATACAAGATAGATATAACAATATGATAAAGGTAGATATAGCGAAACATCTAGACAAACTGTGTCATAAAACTATCAACGGGACGTTTGTGTATTCGCAGATTAGCTAAGATTTATAATAAACTAGCTGTTCCTGCGCGCTTCGCTTCGCCTTAAAAAGATCTCCCGCGGGAATTCCGGGATAAAAAGTAGCCTATGTTCTTTCCCAGGGTCTAGACCGTATGTATACCAAATTTCATTCAAATCCGCTCTGTACTTTTGGTGTGAAAGAGTAACAGACAGACAGACAGACAGACAGACAAACAGACACAGTTACTTTCGCATGTATAATATTAGTTAGGATTAGGATAGAGAGAGAGAACTGAAGTCACCGACATAGCTCACCGAGTTAGTAAGCTTAAGTGGCAGTGGGCTGGTCACATCTGTCGAAGAACCGATGACCGATGTGGTAAACGTGTTCTGGAGTGGAGGCCGCGACTAGGCAAACGTAGGGAGGGACGCCCTCCGGCTAGATGGGGTGACGACTTGCGAAAGGTGGGGCTAGATATTATTGGATGCGGAAAGCTAAAGATCGCATCCAGTGGCGTGCTTTGGGAGTGGCCTACGTCCAGCAGTGGACTGCTATAGGCTGATGATGATGATTATGATAAATATGCTTGAGTCTTAATTAATTTAAAGATTCGGGAACAGCTAGTTAGAATATAAATCAGTGCCGATCCCTTTGAACGGATACATACATCACATATTTATAGTTCCTATATGTAAATGATCGGTCTCCTACATTCTTTCCAATCAAATCAATCAATTTGAGCATGGTGACGTCACGAGACGCCATGTTGTTATGTTGCGCCGGCGATCTGCGTGGAGGTCAATGTTACGCGCTCACTCAGGTAGGTAATCATGTGTGTAATGTTTGTGTTACAGATTTTCATAAAGTATTTATATGTGTTCTCCTAACTCCCTTTAAAATTGAGTTTAAAATATAATTGCTAACCTAAACAAATGTTTGTGTAGAAAACTACTCTAGCATGTTTTTGTTACATAGTTTTGGACTGTTATTTACATTAAGATCCACAAGCATGAATTTATAAGAATTTGTTAATAACAATCTGTTTTTGTAACTTATAAATAAATAAGTAGTAACTATGCGTAACGCTTTTTCTTTTGATTTTGTGTAACTATTGATTTTATTGTTATGTTATGTTGTGTGAGACTTGTAAGCAGGTATACTGAACGTAAAGGTATGTTTGTTATTATGTCTCAATATGAATGCTAATATAAGTTAGAATAAGTTTTTCTCTGTATATAAGCGGTTGAGTTTAGTACCCCTGTATGTAGTAGGGTATCCCTGTATGAGGCATATGTGATGCATCTAAAATAAGTACCTTTGTAGAAGTAAATAAATGCATTCATTCAAGTGACCAGAAGCTTTTTAATGAAACTGTGTTAAATTTCAAAGACTACACAAGTGCACATTAATAACTAAATTGTACTGAATGGCATGATGACATTTATGAGAGAACATGAATTTCTAACTTGAAAGATGCTTGAAAGTAATGGAAAGTTAGTTAACATGACTAATTATGACATCAGTATTTTGCACATTTTCCGTGATATGGTTATTTATAAAAATCTAACAACGTACCTATGACGCACTTAAATTTTCCACATATAGAAGTGAAAATTTACTTAACAATTGGAAATTTATGGACATAGTGACATTAATTGTTATCTATTGAAATAATTAGTCTATTTAATTTCTACTTCTTTCTATTGTTTTTCAAATTGTTTGACCTTCAAGGTTTTCACTTTCCTTGATCGTGACTTCTATCCATTGTCATGCATGATTATAATGGTAAGATAAATAGGTAAGAGATGCAATATATGATGTTCTAAATGGCAGTCTAGACTCTAGCTGTAAAGTAAGCTGGCAGATGTGAAGTGCTGAAGTAAGGTCCTAGGAGATGAGTGTGCAGTCTCCCATCCTACCGTTGGATGAATAAATAAATTATGGATTTGCATCTAGCGTACCCACTAAATAGTAGGTTGTAAAGGAGCTGTGAGCCGGTAACAGCTGCTAAAGCTACCGGCCCAGTATGCTGGGGTAACACGTCCTGGAGTTTAGACCAAATATAACTGTAGCAAGGAGCCGGCATTTGCTTAGGACGGGCAATGTCCAGCAGCGAACGGTTATGGACAGATGATGTTGAGTATTATGTGAAGTTAAAGCAGCCCTTCTGTCTAAGATTGAGATGCAGTATTCCACTAGTATACATGAGAGATTAAAACCAAGTTAGTTATTCCGGAGCCAAACCGTTGGATCCAATATAGAATAGGAAGACTTTATTCGACACAAAAACAACAACATGAACAGTAAAACAGGTTACAAAAATACGTAATTACTAGAAATAACAATGTTTTATTTCAGAAGAACTAAGTCATATACATATATAGTATAATAGGTAAGTAAGAAGTAAGGGATTTTTAACTCACCTTTAAGAGCGGAATTCTCAAAGCTTTTGGGCACTCCTAAGCAACAACCTCTTGGTTGTTGCTAAACGATCTCCTCTTAAACTGAACACGAAACTTAGCCACTGTGAAAGGCCGATCCAAAAATTATAATCAAGAGATGTTTTCTCAAAACAGAGAAAAAGATTCAAGCAAATGAGCTAGAAGACGAAGTTTAGAAATTCTGAACGCAGCGGAGCGAACTGTCACTGGAGCAGTAGGCGGCAAACTGATAAAAATGGCGCCTGATTCGAGACTTTATACAGCTCGTTATCAAGTAGGCCGAAGCTCAGATTCGCGGGATGCCATATACTCTCCTAATCTCCGTAGTTATCTTGAGAACATAATAATTTAGTAATGAGCAGGAAGGGGGCCGTGGGGAAGCCTGCGCCACCCTGTGCGGACTGCCGCGAACCGCTTTTTTATGACGCAAGAACACGAGAATTGTCCGCCATTTTGGATTAGCGATAAAGATGCTGTCAATAGCACGCGTACAGAGAAGTGGTTTCTTGCACGCGTGCCCTAAAGTAAATAGTACAAACTGTTGCTTGCTCAGGAAGATAAGTTGAGGAAACTAGACTTTGATTGGAGATTAAATTGTTCAAACAAATTTTGTACGAAGGCACGTTCCCTGTTGTTTACTGGCACGGGACTTGTCGGTAACCCTTGGTCTAGATTTCCTTCTGCGAGATAACCCAGGGTCCGTGCCGTCCGTCAGTGTCGCGAGGTATCAGTGTTTACTCGGCTTCTCGGCTGGGGGTAAGGTCAGCGCGACATGCCCTGTGGACTGCTGATTCTTGCGCTGATTAAATAGGCAATTGCTGCGTTTTCCTGTTATTTTTTAATTGGGGAGCGTCATTTATTCCAATTCCATCATCAGCCTATAGCAGACAAAGGTGTGTCTCCTCGATAGGATATGACTCTATCAACGGCCGGCAACGACAAAATTGTCTAGTTGCGGTGTCCACTCACGAATAAATAATGTTATCAATACACCTCTATCGGTGTAAAACTTATATTATAATAAAGTATCTATATTGTATACTCTTGTGCATAAGGGTGCTTTTCCACCAGAGATGTGCTATGCAGCTATGCTGCGAAGATGTGATATCTACGCTACGAAAATATGTGACCGTTTCCACCAATACTACGCTAGGTAGCTGTGCGAGGAAGATGCGCTACGAAGATGCGCCGCCGCAAAGTAGCTGATACAAAATAACTTTTTGCTTCCACGATGGCATGTCTACTTTCAGTGAAAAACGCGGGCAAACTGTAGGTCTGCTCTGCACATACATAGCTACACCACTCGCGATGGTCCATAGCACATATCCATAGCACGCATCCATAGCACACATCCATAGCACGCATCATTCCATACAAAAAACATATCTTAGTTGAATCCGTTTCCACCAGTGCTAAGCTATGTGCACCAATAATATGATTGGTGGATATCAAACGCATCCATAGCTTCGTAGCATAGCACATCTCTGGTGGAAAAGCACCCTAAAGCATTCATGATAGAATTTTAATAGCCTATTTTAAATTCTAAGCAAGCTTTTGGGATAATGCTGGTGCCTGAGTGTGAATTCTGATCCATTATTTATCACAAACATAACAGTAATCATTATTATGTGAATCTGATACGAAACCGAAACTTGAAGCACCCAAGATAAGTACACTACATGGCGACAAGCTTGTATATAGGTACGAATTATATAATGTTTGTATCAGTTTACTAAATGGCAATGAACTTCTACTATGACCCGACATTTCAGGTCATGCAAAATGTAAAACAAATTGGGTTGATAATATTGATAGTACCTGCTAACATTTTACGCGCTAATTAAACGCCTGTAAAGTTCTGTTTTTGTTTTGAATGTGTAAATAAGTACCTACTAATAAATCTCAAGAGATAGAAGGTTGAATCGAAGAAGAAAATCTAAGGGTGCTTTTCCACCAGAGATGTGCTATGCTACGATGCTATGGATGCGTTTGATATCCACCAATCATAATTATTGGTGCACATAGCTTAGCACTGGTGGAAACGGATTCAACTAAGATATGTTTTTTGTATGGAATGATGCGTGCTATGGATGTGTGCTATGGATGCGTGCTATGGATATGTGCTATGCTATGGACCATCGCGAGTGGTGTAGCTATGGCGCCGCCGCCCCCGTCGTTTCCCTACTATCGATACATAGCATAGCTCGAGATGCGCATCTTTCTCGCACAGCTACTTTGCGGCGGCGCATCTTCGTAGCGCATCTTCCTCGCACAGCTACCTAGCGTAGTATTGGTGGAAACGGTCACATATTTTCGTAGCGTAGATATCACATCTTCGCAGCATAGCTGCATAGCACATCTCTGGTGGAAAAGCACCCTAAGAATCAACTTCTAACAAAGCTATTTATATCTTCATAGCATGTTTCCATACACACCTACTACCCTACCCAGAATACATTTGGTAAGCAAAAGAAAAATAAATAAGTCCAAGAGAAGGTTCGAGCTTTTTAACCCCCGACGGAAAAAGAAGAGTGTTCCAAGTTTATCGTGTCTGTGACTCTATGTAAGTACCTATGTGTGTATCTGTCTGTGGTAGCGTAACTCCCAAACGGCTGAACTGATTTTCGTTTTGATTATAAGAATGATTTTCACTGCTCGATCGGTAAATCAAGCCCTACACTCTCTCAATGCCCTCTGTGCAGGAGATTTTTCATCTTCCCCTTGTTGGTATTCTATGAGCTGGCAAGATGTGTAGAACTTGGCAATCTTTAGACGTGCACTTCATCGATAAATAATTATGTAAGCGCAAATAATAAAAAAATACAGGTGATAATAATTACATAAGAACCAAAAGAACTCACTCAATTCACAGCTGGCTGGTAACTATAATGTTTAATTTTAGATATTTTTTTCGACACACATGTAGGATGTAGGACCTACTTCAGATACTCGCGATAATAACTGCCTCAAAGTCTGCATTATCAAAATCGGAGATCGATATCTCCACGACAATATTTTTATCAATTCTTGAATTTATATTTATTTACGAGGTAATTTCTACATTTCAGTAACATGAGTTATTTTTAAATCTTGTGTTTAGCTCTAATGTTTTGACCAACGGAGTCGGTAATTTCATACTTAGGTATTACTTTAAAGCACATTAATGCATCTAAGGTCTAAACATACTAAATATACTAATAAACAAAAAAAATAGTCTAAAAAAAAGTAGCTAGTAGACCTACTAATGTTTATTTTAGAGAAATTGTTTTTTCGCTACATCAGCAGATTTACTAGATTCTTATTTCTGCACCCAATTAGTCTTTGAAACTTGTAGCTACCCATACTAAATCAGATAAAGAAGTAGAGTAATTAATTGTGTCGTGCATGACGAATACACGTGAATTTACTCAAAGTGATAATTCCGAGTGAATTGCGCCCAATAAAACAAAATGATGCTCTCATCATTTACTCAGACGAATCTTATCCGGCAATATAAGTGACTAAATCATCACCCTCGCCATAATTCCAACAAGTTTAATTGTGAGTATATTAGATGTAGATAATCCATGTTTATTTTTCAGTTATCTAAGTATGAGAGTAGGTAGGTATTTTTGCAAATACCTACACTGAAATTTACCTTACGGAAAACCCCGAAAAATACTTATTAGTCAGGTAAAATACGCCATCTTGTTGATTTGGTCTTGATTTAGTGATCTAGGTACTAGTAGGTACAAACAAGCTAAAGATTAATTCGTGACATCAAAATTAAGGAAAGAGAATATTCTTTTCGAAGCGAATATTTTTTTTATTACCTGCACCTGGCTCACTCGAATGGGACTATTGTGCATAAGTATCCCTTATGTATAATCAAAGCTCCCTTTCTAAGGACACCTATTTCAGTAAAAAGTCACGTGAGGAGTTCTATACCAAACACTACACTTACCTACTCTAGTCTAGTCTTATTTTGCGGACATTATAATGACGTTTTGTGATAACCTGATAACCTTTGCTCTAGCGAGGGGTACGGATTACGGGACTGCAATTTAAAAAAAAAAAACACTGAAATAAACTATTAGCATAAATATTATTAATAACGTTGCTTGTAAAGACAACATATTATGCTAACCGTGAAAATAGTGACCTAACTTCTATCACTGATATTTTCCTTAGGAGGGCCTAGCCGGGAACATTCCGAACCGTAAGTCTAGTACAGAGTACAGCCCGTCTAGTAGAGGCGCCACTTTGTATGCTAGAAAACGTAAACTTGTATAGTTTCCGTCAATCTATAACATACCTCTACTGGTTTGATAGATTGACGAAAACTATAAAAGTTTCAGTTTTCTCGCATACAAAGTGGCGCCTCTAGCGGAAACTCATGAAACTTTTGACAGATAATGTATGCAGATGACAGAAGAAAAGCAAAACTTTTTTCGTTTACGTAAATTGCAAAACCCGTACTAGAGGCCCCGTTCGAGCATGAAAACGAAGTAACCGTGGTAGTGCAGAGCATCTACCGGCAGGTGGCGACTCTCTCGTACTTTACAAAATCGATTTTAACACCGCTCAACAGGTGCAAAAACTCGCACTTCGCATGCAGGTTCTCTAGACTCTCTAGACTAGAGGTTCATAGATACAGTCAGCAAAATACCTATATGCAAACTTACTGACAATCTCTCTATAGATGTTAAGTATTTTTATACCTTGTATGACACGTCTGTGGATGTGAAAATTAAATGTTTTAATGACTAGAGATACCTACATTATTTACGTACACCTCAAAGATTCTGATATATAGGTGTAGAGAAAGAAAAATCTATGAATCTTTTAAGCATATTTAATAGTGAGAAAAACAGTCATAAATGCAAGTTAAAACAATCAAAAACGGCACATGCCTGTCAAAGCTTTTCAACTTCTAAAGTTAAAAAAATAAATGCAACTTTACATTGACCAAAATAAGAAAAAAGCAATTTTAACCTAATCAGTTCTCAATTTTATTCATGCCTACAAGTCTTTAACTACAAGTTTATTTAGATTTCTGTATTTTCTCTAGCAGCAGTTCCATTCTTCCGGTCATGACTGGCTGTCCCTTCTTGGTCTTCTTACTCAACTTCTTGAATCGTTCTTGCTTCTTCTTCTTGTATTCATGCATCTTCTGCTTTTTCTCTTCTTTAGCCTTCTCAATCTCTTTTTGCTTATCAATTTTCTGTTGTTTTATTTTTTCGAATTGCTCCTTTGCTTTGGAATACGGATCTTTTTTGACTGGCTTAGTGCCATTGGTGGCCACATTTTCGGCGCTGCTGACTTTATTGATAGCATCAGGATGTCTTACGAATTTTCCTACTTCATTGCTGTCGACTTGGTCTTCATCAAAGTTAATTGGTTTGTAAGAGCCACTGGCGGGATCATTCTGGATTTCTTTGTAGTAGTTGTGCAGCAATTTCTTCTTACGCTGCTCCTCCCATTGGTCAAGCTTGTACTTCTTACTGTACTTTTTCAAGCGATAAGTCTTTTTATCAAATGGTTTTTTCACCTTTTCCTCTCCATTTTGCTCAAGACCCGGCCGGTTTTTGTTGAAGTTGTCTTGTCTTTTTTCCTTCTTGTAATTTTCTTGTGTTCCTTCCACTTTATTCTTCTTAAAGGTTCCTTTGTTTGCCTTGTCAGCCTTTTTCTTGTTGGACAAGAAGAATGAATCCCGTTTTCCCTCCATGATTTTAGTTTTAACCTCAGACCTATAATGAAATGAAAAAGCGTGTTTGAAATAAAAAGGAAGCCTTATTAAGATAATGATAAGTGTAACATGCAAATAAAAGAGATGAAGTATAAATAAAAAATGTAGAAAAAGAAATACAAAACACGCTTTTTCATTTTATTATGGCCACAAGGTACTCTACACTGTATCAGCTACAAAGCTGATAAGAGTAGAGAATATGTGTGGATATTCACTTTAGTGTAGTGGTAGACTTAGAACATAATTTTGTACCCTGATGAAATATTTGCATGAAACAGCAGCGACCACAGCTTTAGTGCAACGTATATGACAACATGTCTTAGTAAGTAGTTGCTTATAAAAGATTATCTTACATACATGATTTTCATTTCTGGTCCCTTTAATTTAGAACAATTATTGAAATAATCAATGCATATTATCTTGTAATGGGCAATCATTGAGTACACCAGAGTATACCCGAGTCTGCATTGTTCTAGTTATGTGGGCAAGCAATGTTTGAGTGTTGTTTCATAATATAATTACAATCAATGAGACATGTCATAAATAATCTTACTCAATAAACAGACAGCCTTGAACGCCACTGAAGCATTCCTGAATTTAGTTGGTTAAAATGAAATGGAATGCAATGGCTGTGTACTTAATAATAAGGGTAAATCTTGCAGTTGGTTTTTGTTTTTAGTAGCAAGATTGGCATCTAATTTCGTATAACACCTACATAGGTCGCTGTTGTCAAATTTATCCAGAAGTAATGGTGACGTAAAAATCGTCACCATGAAATAAAATGTATAGGCTCAGAGGCAATGGTCGGAACGGAAAACAACTAGAGCTGAATTTACACAGCTGTTTCTAGAATCTTAACCTTATTTTGAGTGTCTTTATAGCTCTCAGAACAGACGAATCCTCATACAGACGACGTAATAACCTGATGTTAACTAGCTAACATGGCCTGTGTTCATGATCAAATTTCACTTTGTTATGCAAATAATATGAACTTCGAAGGGGTAAAGCAGCTTCTCTAGGCCTTGAACAGGATTTATAGCGGTAAAATATGCAGTTTTAATGCGAAAAAAAGGTTAAGATCTCACCTGAACAAGCCACCCACTGGGTAGGCTTCGGTTTATCGACGGAATCTTGATAGCTTAGAAGCACTTGGCACGAAAAAACTTAATAACGTTAATAGATTCACGGGTTTTTAACAGAACAGCTGTACCGACCATGCCCTAACGCGGATTTTAGGATTAATTTTCACAAAAAATCGTCAGAGACGATTTGCAAAATGTCACGGTACGGGGCAGGTGAGGGGTGCGGGCGCGGGGGGAGGGAAGGAAATGTGGTTAGCTCAGCTGCGCCATCTGTGGCGAAATTACGCATTTACGGGATCAATAACTTTGCTCATGTGCAGTGCACTCTTCAGTGGATTTACAAATTACTATTTTCTAAGCCCCTATTATTGATAATTACGTACAATTCTGCAAGGTTGACTTCCTCCTCCATCCTACATACGTACTCGCCCATTCCAATACTTAATGCTTTTTTGCGTGTAAAGAAACATACGAACAAGTGCTGCCCTCTAGATTAAACTTTTCATGACAACTGATGACTACGAATTTGATTTCTGCATTTGATTGATTGATTAGAATGATTAAACAAACCTATACGAAACTTATAACGTGGGCTGGTCATATATCTATCGAGTTCCCTCCTGCCCGCTGGACTGACGACCTTAGGCGGGTAGCCGGTAGTGGTTGGATGAGGAAGGCCGAGGACCGAGTGTTGTGGCGCTCCTTGGGAGAGGCCTATGTCCAGCAGTGGATGATTATTGGCTGATGATGATACGAAACTTTGGCATGGCTTGATGTTAGTGTAGGTATTGAGATACTTTACTCTCATAACTATTGTAAAATCACCGCGACACTTCTGGGCAATAGTTCGAATAACTTTATGATAACAATACGGTATGGTATGGTAGTTAAACGTTACTATTACGGCAAACGTAATGCTTGACGGCTTAACTAAATTCGGAAACAGTACGTATTTCTTGTAAAAAAAATAACGAAAATTTAATATGCAACTCTGCGTAGGTAACTATTATTCTATATCTAAACATAATATTGAAATGCTTGTGGGTTACGTTAGCGTCAGGGGTTAATAGAAGCGGACATAGAAAGAAAATGTGGTTAACTGTCCCGTATCGCGAGCTAACGCAGTCTGCCGTCTTGCTACGCGTATTGAGTTACATGAATGTACAGACGGGAACAAAAATCCAGTGAAATTTTATTAAGTAACTAACACCCTCTTCTTTCTTACATTTTCAGACATGGAATTAAAATTCACGACCGAATGGCGTAGTGGTTAGTGACCTGACTACTGAGCCGATGGTCCCGGGTTCGATTCCCGGCTGGGGCAGATATTTGTTTAAACACAGATATTTGTTCTCGGGTCTTGGATGTGCCCGTAAAATGGCAATAGGCCCGCCCCCTATTACATTGGGACTAACATAACACTCTGGCGAAAAGTGGGTGCAGCAATGCACCTCTGCCTACCCCGCAAGGGAGTACATTAGTACAAGGCGTGAGTGCGTGTGTTTTTTAAAATTGGAACCTATTTAAGTTCGGCATACGTTAATATTAAGAATGCATATCAAGTGTGTGTAAGTGTGTTGTGTAAGTATATCTATCACCATCGATAGTACCTACTTAATCGAAAGTAAAGTGTGCACCTATATGTATAATGGTCTAGTTAGATACACCCTCTTTCTTTCTGTAAGTAAGAAATAGGTATTCAGCTGAACCAGTCAATAATATAAGAAATAAGGATCTCGCAGCCGCCACAGGGCCCCGTATGCACACGATTGCCAGTCTTAAAGCCCTTAAATTTAATAACTTTAGTCGCTAACTGTACTTACCGATGATATTATTAGGCCTATTACCGGACAGTACACTCGCCGACGGCTTATCCAACAGTCGATAGTTTGAACTACTTAACTACAATACAAAGCAAGAAACCAAATACGATACAGAACTTCAATGAACCACCCTTAAAATGTGCAGTGAATATAATATGTCTCGGCTAAATTCAATCTAGATGATTTAACTAATAAAAAAAAAATTGAGTGCAGTTTTATAAAATTTAAATTTAATAATAATGTGCTTTATAAAAATAAGAAAACTTTCTGCAGCTCTCTAAACTTTTTCCAAAACCTCTTTGCTGTCATAATTTAAAAATGAAACTCCCGCGTTTCGTCGATTCTTGGCAAGGCTTAGGCTCATCGGCTTTTAAGCCAACAAAATTGGTGACCCACCATGAACAGTATACTGTGGGGGAAACCACCGGTGGACTGAGTGTGTTATTTACCGTGCTATGTATCGTGGATTTATTCGGCGTCTTCCCCGTGGTAGCTCTGCCAAAGAGCATTATTTCTTGTGGTAAGTGTTTTCCACTCATCTAGTTCTGCTGTTTCAAAGATTAAGACCGGGCAGGTATGTACAGTCTTCGAAATATAATAGGCCTAACAACTGTAACTGCCTAGTTGCCCAAGTTCGAATCCCGACAGGGGCAGATCTGTGTTCAAGATTTCTTCATATTCCATACTCAACCATAATGTCGTCAACCAACCTCATTACACCGCATAAACCTTCTTATTCCACGGCCTACACAAAATCCCTTGCCAGGTCTCAGAATAATAACCACCTCTCTTCGCCGCAGGTATCTACGGGGTGCCGCTAGTGCTGGTGGTGTTCGGGCTGCAGATGTACACGGCCGTGCTGCTGGGCCGCAGCTGGCTGGTGGCGCAGCAGATCGCGCCGCAGATCGGGGAGAAGGACCGGTGGGTATATTATTATAGCGCAGGAATAGGGTAGTTTTAAATGTGGCGCCGTGTCATGGCTAGCCAAGAAATATAGCGGCAGCGTTGAGGTACAGGGGTGCATGGGCACGGGAATATCTATGAAATATCTGTGATAGGTAGCTGCGCTGCTGGGAAAGGCGAGCGTAGGGGTAGAAGCGGGGTATAAATGAAAGGTATGTGAAAGGAGGCGAGGGGAGAAACGATATATACTTACTGGAGATGACAGGAGTCCTTCAGGGGAAAACCCTTCTAAAGGGTGCTTACATAGAGAATCGGGTTCCATGTACCTACCTGTACCGGTATCCTGATTATGTAAAAGCGCTCATGACATAAAAAAATCCGGGAAATACGCCATTCTGCCCTTTTATAATTAGTACCTACTGCCTTCATTACAGGAGGTCCCCATACGCGGCGGTGGCTGAGCTGGCGTTCGGGCCGCGCGCCCGGCGGCTGGTGACTTTCCTGATCGACGCGACGGTCTTCGGGGCCGGAGTACCCAACCTGCTTGTCGGTATGTATAGGTAATAGATGATAGAATTCAGTAGTTTATAAGTAATTTCAGGAAAACCTGTCATTTCAATATATTGAAAGGTGTTTTGTCGATTTGCTTAAAAAAACACACGTTAAGTATATTATTAACGTTATAGTTGTGTATTCGTGTATTCACAAGAACACTAAAAGTATCTTTCACTTGTTGGTAAAGATACTGTTAACTAGATTATCTGCTCATTCAGCTTCTGTAACTGGCAGTCAGCAGTCTCAATGTAAATTAGAGCAGCTTGATTGGCCAATGGTTATTAGTTAATAAAGCATGCATCTCCGGATGCATAACTACGATATGCAATATTAATACATACCTACACATAGAATGTCTACTAGGTTCCCTATGATCAAGCCAATTGCTGCACTTTTAAAGTGATAGGACCTGTATACCTAAAAAAACTAGCGATTATAAAATGGTCAAGGAGTCTTCCACGCAGTCTTTAACCGTAAATGTACAATTTTATGATCACAGCGGCTCCTCTACTTTACAGTTAGAGGTAGGCCTAGACTGTATCTAGTTTCATGGTTTATTATCTGTAGGAAAGAAGGAAACCGCACAAGCGCGGTATCGTGTGTCCATGTCCAGGAGGGTCACTCTCTGAAAAACACAAATGCAACGCTAACCACGACTCTATTCCGTTCTACTTTAGCGTGCCGATTGATTGAGAATTCTCGTCCATCGTTCGTTGTTTCAGAGAGTGACCCCGCAGTCTGGTGAACCGTGAGGCAGTAGGCGGGTGTTAGGTTGAAACTGTTACCAAATACGAGCTCCGGTTACTGTTAGCTTGGTGCGAAGTGGAAATGGAAGGGTTTTAATTTACCGTATAATATAAAAGTAGGTACTTATAGCTTAGATTTAGCTTATGTACTTAGATAATTTTGCTTGCAAGGTACTAAAAGTGTGTAAGTATGTAGTACCTTAAGCTCCAATTTATCTATAGTCGGTTAGATTGTAACCAGCAGGGAAAGGTTGATCAAATACGTCAGTCATCTCCATATAAAATTCTTGACAGATGTGTCAAAACGCTAGCAATAATGGTTATGCTCTAACCCACTATGCAGAAATCGGCACTTAATGTGGTAAAATCGTACGGTACACGTGGCAAAAATAATATTATGAGAATATCGTGTAAATTTTCGACCCTCTCCCAAAAACCATACTTACATAATAATTATTTCATTCAGTTAATGTTTCCACCCCCCAGCGTCACAGAGCCTGCAGCTGTTCTGGTGGAAGATCACGGGCGGCGGCGTGGGCGTCTCCTACTGCGTGTGGATGCTGCTCATCGGGCTGCTGCTCTGCCCCGTCATGTGGCTCGGCTCGCCCAAGGACATGAAGTGAGTGTGGTGTTAGGTACTGAAGACTGTGTTAAAATCGGTTCAGCCAAACGGCACATACAAGTAAACTGAGAACGGAGTTTTTTGAAGCCGCAGCCAGTTAAAAAGTTGTATAGACTACACTACTAGGTTATATAAACATAAGTAGTTAAGTCTACACTACACTGAACTTTTGATTCTCGTTTATCGAATACAGTAGAGCTTTACAATCTTTACAATGAACCATTGATACCTATTAGTTTTTTACCTAGGTAGGTATACCCCTGATTACATAAAAGATAAAAGAATACTATGTAACTAAATGTTGCCTAGCTGTTTTTAAACACAACCTGAACACCAACCTCTGCTCAACTCCACCAAACCTATTAATCCTTCATACTCTCTTCTTCCAGACCTCTGGCCTTCTCCTCGGTCTTCATCGTGAGCACGGTGGCCATCTCGACGTGGACGTGCATTCTACTTGATGTGCAGTCCCCGCGCAGCCGCGGCGGCGTGCTTGACCACCAGCCCGGCACCCAGGACTTCCTTATAGCCTATGGGATTATCGCGTTTCAGGTGCGATTCATGGACTGTTATTATTCGGAGCGATTGCCCTGAGTATCCGACAGACTGAGCATTAAAATCGGGGAAAAAGTATGTTTATTGTAAGTCAGCCAGCAACAACTTGGTTAAAGGAGTCGATGGCAATCGCTATCATATTTTTTAAATCACATTTCACACTTAGCCCTTTACTTTATAACCATTCAAGCGCACTCACTCTAAATTCACTCCACCACGTTTCACTCTCCAGTTCAACATCCCCAAAAACTCTCTACATTTAAACCTCACTCTAAATTCATGTCACCACGTTTCACACCCCAGTTCGACATCCACCCGATGCTGCTGACCATACAAGTGGACATGAAGGACAGCACTAGGATCAACCGCGCCGTGTTCCTTGGCTTCTTCTTCACCGGCACCATGTTTGCCGTGACGACCGTGCTGGCCGCGTACAGATATGGACTCGATGTGGATTATAATATTTTACAAGGTATTTATCAATGTTTAATTATGAATTATGTAGTGAGTTAACAATGCTCCTGTGGTCCTCTACTGTTTTTTTATTACTGTCCCAACGATTTTCGTCCTCGTTATGACCCCAACTAATATACTTTTAAGTAGGTACTTACATGTATGATATGTTCGCGAGGGCATTAACTCATACATAATACGCTCACTCCTGACTCCCAGAGGGGTAGGCAGAGAATATGCCACGAACCTGTTGCCCGAGCACAGGATTCGAAACCTCCGTTTACGTTGCGTATCGTCAAATGTCACTGTCAAAATGTAAGGCAAATGTGTTAGTTCCAAAAGTGGCATTTGTTTTTTCCATGTTAAGTTGAATTTCACCAAACGCTAAACGTACTTAGTAGCCTGTCATACGTCTGTCAGTTAGTACAAAATGTATTTAAAATATGATTTAAATAGTTTAGCGTTTGGTATAAGCGACCCTTCGTGTAGATTCGAAAATAGTATCGAATCCTATGCTCGCGCCTCTGATATACTTCTTTCGCGTCCTCTATATTCACAAGTCTCTTCATAAACGCTCGCCGCTTTCAGACACCTCTACTTGAGTACATCGCCTATTTAGTCGACCTACATTGCCTAGGACGTCTCCTACCGACACAAACACAGGCAGTACTTTTAAGTACTGAACCAAGTATTGACCAATATGTATGTAATACGCCCACCTATCTATGTATTCCAGGTATACCAGCGTCGATCCCTCTCTACGTGGTATCATTGCTGGTGACACTCCAGCTGTGTCTGTCGAGCGCGGTCGGCAACTCGGCGCTGTTTCAACACGTCGAGGATCTACTGAAGATACCCAGACGTATGTTGCAGTGTTTTATTAATTTATAATTATAGATAGCTAGCTTATTTCGCTTGGTATTACTTACTGGTACCTACATTGTCTACGCTGCTGCCGCTACTCGGGTTCGTTACCGATGTGGATAAACTCGTTTAATGCCCGTTCCTCCAATCACAACGCCGTATTTATGGCGAATCGCGTTAGAGTGACGTTTATTAACGTCGGTATCGAACCAGTATAGTGGCAAGCTATGTTTTGCAAATTTCTCATTTCATTTCAGATTTCTGCGTCCAGCGCTGCATGCTACGGTCCGGTATCGTCGCCTTAGCGGTCTTCCTGGGCGAGGCCGTGCCGCGGTTCGACGTGGTCATGGGCCTGGTCGGGTCCACCCTCACCGGCCCGCTCATGTTCATATTCCCGCCCCTATTCTTCCTCAAACTCAGCTACATGAAGAACTATTTAGCCGAAAACGACCCCGACTTCCCTTTCAAACCGAAACTAATGTTGTCGTCGGAAACGGATGTGTACCAAAATGGCGACAACGAACTGTCACTGTCACTGTCAAAAGTCCCGCGCACGGTTAACGGTGCGTTCAAAAGTTATAAAACTTTTGGTGTGTACGAAGATTTGGACGTGGATTTTAGGGCTGAACGGATAAAATGGTACGAAGTTGCGTTGTCTGGTACGGTGATGGTTATGGGTATATCTGCGACGGTCGTGGCTACGTATGTGAGTTGGTCGGATGCGATACGGTATGCCACGTTTACGCCGCCATGTCTTGTTAATGTGACCGCCGCGGCGAGGTCGTTTTTGGAGGTTACGAAATCGTAAATTTATTATTGCATTTGTTACACTTATTCGTAAACTTAATGTTGAAGATATATTCAAATTGTATCGTAGCAACGAAAGCGTTTGCTGAAGAAATTACTTACTTGTATAGGTATTATTAGTCATTTAACATCCACTGCCGGATATTGCACTACAATAAATTATTATCTTTGCCAGAATAATATTTATTTATAACATATTATATATTTAAAAGTATGTATATATTTAAGTATATAAGTATGTTGTATGTAGTTTATATTACCTATTACTAGGTATAGATTAGGTATCATTTTATATAATTGTTAATTTTTCCTTTTATAAGTTATGTTTGTAATTTTTTGTACTTTCCCCTTTTCTTTTGTATAATTTCTCTCCTCCGAGGTAGTCTGGAAGAAATTACTCTTAGTAATAAGGCCGCCATTTGTACCGTCTATGTTGTGCATAT
Organism: Plutella xylostella; assembly: GCF_932276165.1. Taxonomy (NCBI): domain Eukaryota; kingdom Metazoa; phylum Arthropoda; class Insecta; order Lepidoptera; family Plutellidae; genus Plutella; species Plutella xylostella. The sequence goes on along the minus strand of NC_064000.1, from coordinate 3,519,989 downwards.
TCTATTGTAATTTCTGTGTTTGTGTGCAATAAAGAATTATCTATCTATCTATCTATCTATTGCCTCTTTGTTCTCAAATATAAATAGTTGTAAGTTGGCTGTATTCATTAATAACTTTGTATTCAGTTAATGTTTAAAACTTAAGCGTACATTATACCTAACCTATGACACTAAATAAAATATTTGAGAAGTGAATGATATGTATTTTATTAACAAATATAAATTAGTATTAAGTATAACAACGAGAACATAATAACTATATTAACTGTTACGGCACAATGTGCGTTAAAATAAGGTTTGGTTCATTGTATGTACCTATTTACATTAATATAAATAATAAATGGAAGAGCATAACACAAATATTAAGTACCTAAGTACTTTAAGAAAAGTTCTATAGAATGTACTTTCCCAAAGATCTTCTAATAATTAGAAGACATTATAAGTACGATTTTCTATGCATGGCATGTGTGTTGGTCATTTTATAAAAATACAAGTAAACTATAGTGGCGCCATCTACGGCATAATATTCAATATTTTATCATAATTACTTGTACAGTCTGACTAGTTTATTAGAGTATTGGAAATTATATTCAAAAATAAACAAACATTTTCCACCTCCACCACCTCACTCCACAAAAGATAAATGCTTTCAGTCATATGTAAAAAAAACATACTTATTCATTAAAAATCCCAAAAACCCTGTTACAAAATCATCCAATTACCTACATCACTTACCTGCCCTTCTTCAAACCTAACTTATCCGCGTACTTTTGCCGGATCACCTTCTTATCCAACTTGCCCATCACATTCCTGGGCATCTGTTCTACCACCAACATCGTCTTAGGCAACTGGTATGGCGCTAGCTTCTTCCCCGTATGTCTCTTCAACTCACCCAACGTCAACGTCTCATTGGGCTTCAGTTGAACCACAGCTGAGACTATCTCCCCATACGCCGGGTCTTCGATACCCAGCGCCGCCGCATCAGCCACACTTGGGTGTTCCAAAATGGCCGACTCGACTTGCAGAGCAGAAACCTTATAACCTCCAGTCTTAATTATATCCATGGACGTTCTACCCATGATTTTGAATTTATTGTCTTCGAACGCAGCCGTATCGCCGGTTCTAAACCAGCCGTCAGGGGTGAAGTCTTTGGAGTTCAAAGATGGCGGCCTATTAAGATAGCGGGAGAATATGCCTGGTCCTTTCAGCAGTAATTCTCCCTGGTGAGTGCCGTCGGTGGAGGCAGTGTGTTCCGTGATGACGGGAGGTTTCCACTCGAAGTTGTCCGACTCTAGGGGAGGGTCGTTCGATGCGCCTAATCTTTGCAGGCAGATCTGGAAGAGGATGGTTAAATTTAGTAAGTTGGGAGGACACAGGTCATCAAACTTTTAACCCCGTAAATGCTATTGCGCCGGACGCTTAGTCAAAATGATATACAATTTGTGCTATGAAGATGTGGCTTCTTCGATACAAGTCATAAATCGTAAAAGCTTCGTCAAACAGAAATTAATTGCATACTGCTAGCGCTGGCGCTCTGTTAGACGGTATCTTGCTATAGTAGTACAACACATCTTAGCGTCATAGCGGCATCAAGTTAGCGCTCTAACGCGCGCTAGTAACGCGCTCTGTTTAAAAAAGCCTTTATTAGGGATATTGCTTACGGTGAACTGTCAATGCCAGGCGCTATAGCATTTTTCAAGGCTTAAATCTATAAACAATTCTTCTATTTTTAGGTTTAAAAATACAAACCTGTGTCTCACACATAGGCGTCTCAACCGTCAACAGCGGCTTCATCTCCCCGTCCACTTCAGTCGCCAGCCTGGCGGCTATGCCGGGCAGGGGGTGTCCCACGCTGGACACGGTGCGGCCCTCCACAGGCGTGTAGGGGTTAGACAGCGCCATGCCGGCTTCTGACATGCCGTAGCGCTCGAGGAGACGGATGCCGGTTATCTGTAGGGAAATTGTAATTGGAGTTTTCATAAGTTATTGTTTATTTATTAGCAGGGCAGTCAGCAACAGAAGCAAATCTGAAAAGCTATACCTTCCAGGTTCAGGTTTTTTCTCGCTAAACTTTTGTAGTAAAAAATAGCGTTTCAAAACAGAAATGTAGCTAATGTAGCCGATTATGACAAAATTTTATAACATTTAGAACTGACAAATATATTTCTTGGCCAACAAACAGTTAAATTAATTTCATGAATCAATTATTTCCAAGAGAAAATTTTGCAGTATAAGTTGTCGTAGAATCGGTCTCATTCATTAATTTACTAATCTATATTTACCTGCAAACAATAAAACCACAACACACACTCACCTCAAACCACGTCTCAGCCAACGTGGACGGCAGCGGCGCGGACCCGGCACACATCAGCCTGACCCTTCCCTCTAGCGTCCCCCTAACATAGAATAGAATAGAATATTACTTTATTGAACACCACATATGTCAAACATACAAAAACATACTTACACAGGGTATTGCAAAAAGGGTTAGTATATTAAGCCGAAACCTACTTGTGCAGCATGGTATATCTAAGCCCGAAACAGAAATCAGAAATAATAAAAAAATACATTCTCCATATTGGAAAGTCACGTGACCAACATAGATTCTATGGAAAATGATTATATTTTCGGGAATTTTGAATTTCTGGTTTCATTTGGCGGCCTCATCGCTGAGAGCGATCTCTTACAGGCAACCTTGTACGTATACCTGACATAATCCGTGGTCTTCCCATCCCCAAACATCTTCGTATGCGCGGCGACTAGTGCCGCATACATGGCAGGGACGCCGTGGAACACTGTGGGCTTGACGTCGTCGTTCATGGCCAGCAGGCGAGCCCAGACCGTGTGCGGGGCGAAGCGGGGTAGCATGTTGATTCTGGAAGTTTCGAGGAGGTTTAATATATGATTGCTCCTGTAGGTGGGTGGTAGAAAATGCTTTTTGAAGTCCACCATTTGTACTTTTGTTTTATAATATTTGTGCAACAAAGAATTGAATAAGTACCTAAGTTAGTAATAATAATAATTCGAATTCATTAATTTCATAAAAGTAGGTAACTCAACAACAGCCAGTTTTTTAATATTTTTTATTTAACTCTTTATTGTACAAATATTACAAAAGTACAAGGGGTGGACTTAATGCTAAAAGCATTTTCTGCCAGTGGAGGTACAGGAAAAATATGTAATAAGGTGTACAAAAAAAGAATTAAAAAAGGAAAAGAATATAAAAAACTAAATACAGGTAGATAAGGTACAGAAACACCCGTTTCTGCGTTATTCTATGGTACCTACTGGAACAAAATATACAGTACTATAAAGTTATACAGTTTGACTTAGCACATAAGGGGCTGGCGTGATAATGGCAGTTATTTATATTATAGGCGTCTCTAAGCGCATTATTCTAGGTATACATAGACATGTGGGCGCTTGAGAAGTGGGCGTGGTTGTTAAGACGCGACGGCAACGATAGACGACGGCCAAGATATGGTACACGTAGTAACTACTTTGTAATCAGTGATATGCTATGCTCCCAAGTGCGTCATAGTAAAAATGCTCTTGGGAAATCCCATAAATTTATCAATTTATCATAAACAACATTTTCGAAGAAGGTACACTGTTACGTAAATGATAAGGTAAATGAAATATTCCATTGATCGATTGCGTAGATCACTTGACATCAATCAATGATTTAATGATAAAATTAATATGACATCCATTTCGACAAGTAGGCATAAACAAAGTTAATACCAAATAAGCGTAGCACTTTCACCACACATAAACGTAACGTAAACGGATCGTCACTGTATCTTTCACCTGAGCTTGTCCTGAGGTCAGACGACTACGTTACGATTTCCATTAGTTTGCTTTGCTTATGAAACTCCCTACAGATTCATACAAAGAATACTGAATGGCTCGAGTTGATACGGTTACGATGACATTACGTTACGTTACGATACCTTAAATGACAAAAAATGAATCTGTATGTAACTACATCGGGTTTGAAGCAACAATAATAAACTATTAACAGCTTCACGCATTTTCATGCAGCAATGTAGCTAATGAACAGATCACACACATCCAAATTATAACACCCCATACCTTGCTCCGGAGGCTAAACTCGCGTTCAAAGAGTTCAGTTGTCCGTGTATATGATGCAGAGGCAGTGTGTGTAGAACGACGTCTTCTGCTGAGTAGCCCCAGGCCGTGTGTAGGGCTGCTATCTGCGTTTGGAGCATGGTGTGTGTGAATATCACTCCTGGGGAATAGAAATAAAATAATTATGTAACTATGGGTCTATTGCCTGAAATAAAGAAATTTTTATTTATTTATTTTTATTTTTATTGTATAGGCTGTAGTGTTAGCTTGACACGCTGAAGAAATTTCTATATAAATAATTTGAAGTGAAGAAGAAGAAGTCGAGCAGCAGAATGTGTATTGGTTGCAAAAGTGGTAAGTATATTAAACCGAAAGGCTTCAGCGGGCTCACACTCAAGTGGTCATCCTAAACAGCTTTTGGAAATATCACCAAAAAATATGCTTCTCCATAGAAACAAGGTCACATGATTTTTTACTATAAAAACTGGTTTTTTTCTCGAGAATTTTAAAAAGTCGTACTACAAAAGTTGTTCAGGGTGACCCCAGAGTCGTCTTGGTAGGTATGCCACTTTTGCAACAATACTGTAGAATACGAATGAAATTAAACCTTACAGGAATCAGTACCTAAAAACTTATTATATAAGTGCCTATTTCAACACAATACTAACCTTTAGGCTTACTAGTCGTCCCACTAGTATAAATAATGAGTGCGTCCTGGCCTCCATACCACATATTGGACCTCCCCAAATCCTCCAAGCTACTGGCCTCCTTCGTCTCGTTAGATTGGCAGACCTGCGCGGATACCTCCTTGTCTCTGGTCGATATCAAAAGAGGTTTGGACGCGTCTATAGCCACAGGTCGAAGGAGTTTTTCGAACTCTTGAGTGCATATTACGAGCTTTGAGTCGCTGTCTTCGAGGAAGTATTTGAGCATGTCAGCAGGGTGCAGCGGGGTCAAGGGTACAGCTGAAATATGAAATGGTTTTTTTGGAAATTTCTACACAGAGGGGTCTATCTATATATTATGATGAAAAAATAAGTTTACCAGCGCTGCTGCGCGAGCCACGACACTATGGCCCGGGTCTCCTATTTACGCCGTAGGTCGCGACCAGCGTCACGCCGTAGGCCGCGTCACGATGCTCATATATATAGAAATGTACTGATGCGGTCTCCCTCACACGCCGACGTTGGCGCGTAGACGTAGTGAGCATCGTGAGTCGTGACGCGGCCTACGGCGTAACGCTGAACGCGACCTACGGCGCCTAATAGGAGACCCGGGCCTATCTAGTTTTCATGTTGTACTAAACGTTGCGATTGCATGACAGCTCTCATTCGTTCGTTTTTCGTCAGTATAGAGTAACCCTCCAGTTGCATATTACACCTAACCCAAGAAGCGAGATACCTTTAAATTTATTTGACCGTAACATCACATTTTACAAGTCACATTGTCAAAACTTCTAAAAGGAATTCGAAATCTTGCTTTAGTGATGGCCTGAATCGTTCTGAGGACTCAATTCTATATAATTATATGTATTTAGTAATCAATGGTTACTCCACAATCCACAGGTCCTTTTATTTGAGTCTCTGTTTAATTAATTTTGTAATATTTGTACAATGAAACGTTAAATAAAATAAAAGCAAGAGCTCACCAATGTTCCCCGACATCCATATGGCCCACTGCACGGTGACGTGGGCGGCGTCGTTGCCGCACATGTAGGCTATGGTCCGCCCCGTGTCGCCGCCTGGAACCATAGACATTTAGACACACATTCCTAGTGCAGAAGACTAATGAATAATAATAATCTTTTTTGGAGTCAAACAGGGTAAATACAAAACAAGAAAATCCTGACTCCCATAACTACTATGTAGCCCTGTATGTTGGGAACCAATGACTTCCCAGTCATTGAACATTATTATGTAGGTAATAATTAATAGATTGAAATTGTTACTATACAGGGTGTTGCAAAAAGGGTATACTAAGCCGAAAGGGGGTGACTCTACTCTAGGGGTCATTCTGAACAACTTTTGTTCTACGAGTTTTGAAAATTACCGAAAAAAAAATTCGTTCTTCATAGTAAAAAGTCACGTGACCAACAAAGTTTCTATGAAAAGGATTTTTTTTCGTGAATTTCCAAAACTCGTAGAGCAAAAGTTGTTCTCACCCACTCACTCACCCCCTTTCGGCTTAGTATATCCTTTTTGCAACACCCTGTATAATAATATGCACATTTTGTACAATGCTGCTACCTCCGTTTCAGGCACACATACATTTATTTTGCCTTAAGGGCCTGAAGCGTCCGTGGTCGAGCGGGCCTCAGTGATCGTAACTGATCGCTGAGGTTAAGCAACAACTGACACGGTCAGCCATTGGATGGGTGACCAATTTCAAGTGGTGCTTTTCTGGACGCTTCCGTGCTTCGGACGGCACGTTAAGCCATGGGTCCCGGTTGCTGCTTCGGCAGCAGTCGTTAAGCCTAGTCAGAGGCCTTCGGGCGGCTTGAAAACATCTGACAGTCGGGTTTGCCCACTTACCCGACAACTTTCTCAGCACAAGCTTGCTTGTGTTGGGGTCCACCAACCCGCACTTGGCCAGTGTGGTGGACTAGGCCTAAACCCTTCCTTCATTGGAAGGAGACCCGTGCCCCAGCAGTGGGGACGTAATGGGTCGTGTTGAAGGGCACAACACTTACAATCCTGAAAGGCATTACTAGTTGGGATAACTATTGCTGAGAAAAAATAAACTTCTTGACTTTATATTTTATTCATTTTTAATCAGTAATCATTTAGATCATACCCATTTTATGCACCTGCATCAAGTAGGACATGTAAATAAGTACTTGTATTTACTTAATTACATAATATTATCAGTGTATGTGATGGCATAATTTATACAACATAAAATGATCTGTGGTAAACCAATATTATGATTATTTTATTATATGTATAATTTGTAACAACTAGTACAAATTATTATTCTCTCCTACTTTATTAACTTAAGCAGCCTTCCTCAAAATACTTTTTATTGGTTGTGTATTATGTACCTTAACTCAATGACAAAAGATTACATTCATATAGGTATCCTTTCGGTTAAATTCTAATTAAACTGTTTAAACTTACATAATTGGGCAGCAATTTCTTTGCTCAAGGAGGTGGCAGCGTGGTGCAGGGCAGCGTATGTGTAGACACCAACTTCATCCTGTAGAGCGATCCGGTTCGGGAACAGCAGGGCTCTTCGGAATACTGGCACTACTCCTCCTGAGGGATAACAGTTTAATGGACCAATTATAATACAGAAAAACAGAGTCGGTATAATTGGTTATCATAAATAACTAGCCAAGTTAAAATAAAGCTTATCTATTATGTATATGGCATAATCAAATAAACTAAAAATCTGTTGCAAAATGTGTTTTTAACTAAAATCTAGAGACAATTTGAACTATATGCTATTCAATAAGGGGAGGGGGGTTGCAGGGACAGCTAAAATAAAGTAATTTATAAGTATGGTATTGTGCATTGTGATAGTATGAATTAATTAAATATCATTCCATGTTTAAATACAGAATTTCTGCAATGGGCGATTATTGGCTGATGTGAAAGATGTATGAATGATGCATTTACAACTCAATGGATGTATGAAGGGAATTCTTACCAGCTTTTATGTCCTTATTATATGAGCTAACAAGCTCAGAGTTGCGTAATTCTTTGACCGCCGTGCCGGCAACATGTCTGTACGAGAATGTAACTGTAGGCCTCAAACAACGAGCCCAAGAAAACACCGGCCGCACAGCAAAAACCATTTTTAACTTTTCACACAAGTTTATCCTCTTAGCGAGGGACGTAAAAGACTAACAGTTACCCGCAGTATTATCTTTACTAGTTCACTGGAATTGAGTGATAATGGGCATTGATACTGTGTGATGTGATAACTGATAAAACTGTTTCTTTTATTTGCCAAAATATTGAAAAATATTTACTAACTTTTTGACGCATGACACGTGACGTATTTTGACATTTGCCGTTTGCCAGATTATTAATCATCAAGAATCAGCTGTTTTGGTTATAAAGAAAAAAGTGTCCCTTTTTTCTTGAATTTCTTCTCTATGGATATTTCTGCAGTGACCGGAAGCGGGTATTTTGAACTTTTGAACCCACCTATATTTTGAAGACGATTCTTTCTTCTATTTTACTGCAAAGATTCCACCATTTATTATTGTTCCACAGGAGAGCCAGGTGTAGAAATTTCGTCCCCTCTCAGAGCAGAATAGAACCCCCCTCAGGGGCCTCGGGGACTAGTCTCAAGATTCTAGCTAGACCATGTCTAGACTTAACACCATATCTACCTACATAGGCTTTTTCTAAAGGGCTCCGCTGTGCTAAAGGGTGTTCAGTCTACATATTGTCAGATCTGAGTCAGAACAACACACTATAAAGGTCTATGGGCATTGGGCAATACTTAAAGATATTACGTAATAAGTACATAATAATATATCGTTCTAGAGTCTAGACTATATCTAATTTCTATTCTAGTTTATATTATGTAAGTAATAAAACATATTATAGATTAAAAACAATAATTTATTCATATCTTTTATTATAAGTAATTAATGCAAATAAAATTACTAAAGCTAACATTGGTTTATTGGTTAAAGATCACAGTTTGGTTACAACACGTGGTTAACAACATTTCGCCATTCGTACTGCTTTCACACCCACATCATGAGAAACAAATAAATAAAATATTCATAAAATTTTAAAGCTTTTTACCATTGCAATTTTACCCTTTTACTGTATATTACCAATTCCTGAGAGTTGTAGTGCTATTGACACCATATCCGCCAACTTTTTCTGTCTTGAGCAAGTCATACATAAGCCTAGTCAAGGATATTGCTGAATGTAGCCTATCATTCTGATGCAGGCAATTATTTAACAGCTTTTGCAGCTTGGGGGTCGATTGCATTACTCGCTTTGGAATGGGTGTCAGTAGTGGATTGTCATCCCCAGCTATAATGTAGCATGCAGCCCAAAGGTTGTGATCGCTGAAGTGGTATTTGCAGATATTTTGTATGGAAAATGAGAATCCTGGTGTGTCCTCGTGGCTGTGACGTTTGGTCCAGTCCAACTTGCCAACCTTTGGTGATACATTCTTGTCCAGGACAATAACATCTTCCAAGTCAACAAAAGTGATGATATCTCGATGGTCAACTACTATGTTGTCAAGAGACCAGTCCATGAGGTAGAAACGGTATCTGAAATGACATAATAATAATAAGGTATACCCTTATTTATGAAAAGACAGGGTGTTACTAATAATAACATGTTAAAACTACAAGTAAGTACTGAAAATAAATTATGAAAAAAAACCTTTTATGTTTTAAAGTGAAGTCAATGCCAGCCTGTAGTATTTGTAAAGAATAATACAGCTTCCGATACCACTGCACATGGATCATGTCGCTGAGGGGCTTCCCCTCATATGTCACCACCTCCAAGCGGCCGCAGACACCTGCATAGCCTGGCACCAGCCAGCCTTTGCTTTTTCTTAATACCTAGAATTTAAATTTAAAAACATGAATCAAATGAAGAATACCATCAGATAGATCCATCCTAACTAACATTATAAATGTTAAAGTAACTGTGTCTGTCTGTTACTCTTTCACACCAAAACTACAGAACGGATTTGAATGAAATTTGGTACTTATACAGATGGTCTAGACCCTGAGAAAGGCAAACTTTTTAATGCGAAGCAAAGCTAACGGGAACAGCTATAGTAGTCCATAAATGTGATATTATTATAATGCTACTGTACCTTTAGAATAATAGGTTCTGGGTTAAGACTGAGCATCGTGTAAATATTCATCAGCTCAGCTTGATGGTTGCCATTCATAGAGAATACTGGTGCAATGAAATTAAAAATGCTGTCAGCATTAGGACACATTATGAGCCCTTTCCTCGGCTCTGACGGCGGTGACTCCACATTGTACTCAACAGACTTAAGGATCTTTTCTTCCACACCTACATTTAGCAACTTACTCGTGCATGGGGATTGCAAGTTGAACTGTCCACACAAAGCTCTGTCAAACTCTTTAAACTCACTATGATGAGCCAACTTTTTTAACACAAAGGAGCTGTTGAACCTCGTTGATCCGTAGAATACGTTTTTGGCGTTGAACCATTTGCGGTTCTTTGGGTCCAGCTGGATTAAGTTGGAATAAAGTTCAGGACAAACTGAGGTGCCGTAGCAGGCCGGACATGTGTTCAACTCGGCGAGGCGCCACAGGGAAACCGCATCACCATCGCCAAAGAACAGGAGAAAGCAAATGTACATGGCCAAAATAACTATTGCGGCTATAAACAAGGTGGGTCGGCTGTACCGTCGCCGTAAACGAACTAAAAATCTTCGGAAAGGGCTTTGAGACATTGTATAGTTTAATATGAATATATATTATGTTTTTTAAATAAAATAAGTAACTAGAAGTAGAAAAAGATGTAGATTTTCTGGATTTTTGAAATACTTCTAGACAGTTTGGTTTTTATTTATTTACAACATTGTTGTGTTGACATTGGTAAGGTAAAATGAATGTCTAAAATAAAATGTCACTGTCTGTCACAATTTTTGACATTTGTTCAGACTCATAAATTTAAGGCTTTCTCCTCACTCTTGTGGATAAATTTTTTTCTAAATTAGGTAGTTCATGGTATTAAAAATAGATATTGTATATTGTGCAATAAAATAATAAATAAATGACAATGGGCGTTTTGGGACCTATTTCCAATAAAGATGAGTCCTACATCGTTGGATAGCTCTTTTCAAGTAAGCAAAAATATATTTTAACGACAAATCCGTATATGTATAAGTCTCTCTTTCTCTTCTGACAGTTAAGGCGTAATGCACGTAAACACGTATTATTAAAAGGGTAGCAATAAAACGAGTGACTGTAAATTACCTACAGTTCTAAGTGTCAAAATTAATTAATTTGGGTTATAGAATTACTAAGTGAGCGACTGACTGCGAGTGACGAGAAATCAACAGAACAGCAACTTACAAACATTAATTTGAGTTACTTAAAATACAAAATGAGCAGCTTCATAATATTTGAGCGACCTAATATTTGTTTGAGTGTCAACGTTACGTCCTGCATTTTTTTCAATATTTGGCAAATGTATTTTTTATACTGAGCGGCATTTTATCTTAAATGAAGTGTTTCGAATACAAAAACCACTTTGAAAAATACACTAATGAGCAGAGTATAATGAGCTCACATTTAAAAAATAAAAATAAAATGAAATAACTATTTGAAGAAACACTATTCTATTAGTTGAGAAATTGTATTATTGAAATATAAGGGTAATTAAATAAAACAATGTACTCCATAAAAATAAAGTAATATGCATGCATTTATTTCAATAAAATGAACAAAAATTTAAATAAGACGCTTCAGTCAACTAAAAAAAAAACTTGTTATTAATACTAAGAAACATTGATAGGTATGAGGAGCCCACTACTCATCGTCACTGGTAAATAAGTGCGGGCTTGGACTTATTGGGCCGGCCTCGTTTTCTTTTTTGTCCAATGGGTATCATTTTGCTTCCAGTGGTGGTGTTGTTACCCTCAAATAGAATATCAGTATCCAATAATCATTAATAAAGCAGCATACAAAACTTTGCTCAAAGTGAACTTTTTAGTAGTTCACTAAGTATAACCTCACTTAGAAAAATCGAATATATCTTAATATTGAAGTTGCCCTCTCTGTATTTCCAGTCGCTCACTTAGTAATTAAGTCGCTCGGATAAAATTTTAATATCTGAAATGGATTTATCACAGTCCACTTTTTGTAAGCTCTTTCTGGATTTTATTATAAATCAATATTCGTCGTCAGTTTAGTTAATTTTTCGCTTACTCAAATTCAAGTTATTAAAACAGTATGTCATCATCAGTCGCAAAGTTTTTTTTTGTTCGCTCGTTTTATAATTCCCCTTATTAAAATTGTATAAATTACTTTCAACTGGTTTTATTTACTGAGATAATAAACAAATATTATATTATAATGAATGATGGTCATTTTGTTATAAAAATTCAAAATGAATGTGAAAAAATAACAAAAGCATTAAAATTACAAAAATTAAATATAAAAACTTTCAAGGTACGATTATTCTAATTGGACAGTAAATCAGGACTAACGCTTCCGTAATTTAAATTTTGCAAAAAAAAAACCTTTTCAACGACGTATCACTCATTTCTATTGGGGCTGGTCCCAGCTTCCATAGATTTGTGACCATCATCATTTAAGGTACTTACTTCACTGATAAAATTTCACAATGCCTAGGTGGACTGAGTGATGTGGGTAAATTTTATGAATCACACAACAGCATACAACATAAAACATGATCTAGATAAATTCTATTATGTAAACACTATAAGTTATACCATAACTATCTATGTAAGTACCTACCTACGTGGTTTAAATGTAGGGAGTAAGTCAAGTGTTTTCTTAAGTATATATTTTTATGAAATATGTACCTACTGCAATAATTTGCATAACATATCCTTAAGGATATAATGTACTATTCATACATATATAGTATGTATACTCACTTCCATAGTCAAAGATTATAAATATCATAATCAGAAGCGATAGTCGTAGGTAGTTACAATAGTTATTTTATAATCATACAGTCTACCATACTAAAACCACACATTACCTAAAATTATCAAAATGGACCATTGAAAGTGTTTTTATTTCAGTAGTTATTATGGTAAGACGGTAAGATCTAACTATTTACTTTTTTTTTAAAATTGGGAGATATACTCGGGATGCACGGATGGTAGTGCATTATTCATTTTCAAAGAAAGAACTAAGTATGCCAAAGTCTGCATCTTTCGTATTTAAGTACTATTAATCTATAGTGAATTGAACTTCTCTAGATTGCCCCAGCGAGAGCCAGCCTGCCTGACCAGTTTGTATTGGCATTAAGTGCAAAGTGGTTGTGTATCGAGACAACTTTTGTACTAGCTTTTTTCATCAATACCTATTGCTTGGATAAACATAATGGGTAAGTCAATATGACTGGAAAAAATGTGCTAACATAGTTAGTTACCTATGAAGTTTTTTAACTAAATCATTAATCATCATAACCACTGATAAATAACCGCAGTCTTGGTTGTTTTCCTTATAACTAGTACTGTGGTACTCCTGACATATTATATAGAATGTTGAAAAAGCGGTAGAGTAACCCAAAAAGCGTGACCCAGAGGGTCATCCTAAACAACTTTTATTCTATGACTTTAGAAAAGTGTCGGAAACGATTTTGTTTTCGCCATAGAACCTCTGAGACCTGCGACTTAAGAAAACCTTTAAGATTTTTTTTTAAATTTCCATTATCATTACTGCTACTGATAGCTATAGTTTGTGGTTGACAAGTTAAGAATGGGTAAAGTATTAATAGGTAATTATAATGTATTACTGTACCAAACATATAATAATATTATATAATATCATATGTAGAAACCGCTTGATTATTACATTTACGTATAGTTAGGTACTTACTTACTTGCCATTTTAGTGCCATTGATCTAACAATAACTACCTCGTTAAGCCATGGTATGGTAAGAACGATAAACATAGCCATTATCCAATTCTCAGGTCCATATAGGCCAGTATATCTATAGGAGAACTAGGTAGGTACTCTAGGTGTTTATCACAAGTGACTAGAGGAACTAGTTACCTGTATCTAGTTACATTGAACCGTGGTTACCATGATAGTTAGGTAGGCATAAGACGTCTACGACTTCCTTATTTATCACTTAAGTCTTTCATTCACCCAAAGGAGTAAAGTTTTTCAGAATAGTTTTTCGTCTGAGTCACCCCTTTTTGGCTTAGTATACCAGTTTTGCAACATCCTGTATAATTAGGTATTTCGTCCAACAGACACAGGTAGCTCAAATAAATAAATTGCCAACATCCTTCGTTTAACTATTGTTAAAATTTGGTAGTCAGTATAGATCTACCGATTCGTACCTACACTGCTTACCTTCACAACCATCACAGAAAGTAAGTGCTAAGATAAAATATTGCGCAAACATACACAATATCTCTCACTTTATAGCGTTTGGGTCAAGGATCACGCGCTGTAAATCACACAATATCCTTATTTACCTACTTACATACTAAGTAGGCAGGCCATTATTTATCGTGTGATTCATATCAAGTATTTGATTACCCCAACAATCAAATAGTTTCTTAGTGAATATTAAGCAACGACCATACCATTTCCTACCATGCCTACACCCCAAAGATCCCATGATTTAAGTACATATACTTACATATACATTTTTAAGATAAGTTCTACAAACCTTAATTTTATTTTTATTTCAGGCAAATACACTATGATAATCTTAGCGGCCATGGCTGTCGCTTTTATCTTCACTGAAACTGATGCAGGTGGGTACTGGGTATTTGAAATTACCAGTCATCAAAGTCATCATCATCCATCCTCGTATTTATAAGTTGTTCTAAATTCGAACTCTGCCTTTTTACATTCAGCTAATGTCGATTGGCAGATACCTAAGTCACTGGCCCAGATAACATCAAATCAGGCAATCATAGGCATAGGCCTCTTCTTAGACAAGTGTGGCGAAAGCCACCCTTGGTAGATTATGTAACCATGGTAGTTTTTAATACAATTCATCTGGCACACTTTGTGTCGCCCTGTGGCCACCCTAGGCACAGCGGGATACCCAAGGGCTCGCTCTCTTCCCGCGACATCACCGGCCCGATCGGACGTGCTCATTTTCACTTGTGCATGTAATTAGTGTTCAAATAAATGGACTTGATATAGTAACTACATAGTTTCAGTTACATCAAATAACTCCATATTGGTGACCCCGACGTGATCTAAACGCGATTAATTCAAAACATTAATTACCGCCAATTTTAGTGCAGTGAAAGTAAAAGTGAAGTGCCGAACTCTGCGTACGCGTCCCGCTATATCGCGCCATCCGTGTCTATATAGAATAGAATAGAATAGAATAGAAAACATTTATTCAACACATAAACAGCAACATTATCAACACACATTACAATTAAACACTTAATCTAAACCTAATCTACTGTTAGTAATTAAAATTTAGAAAATATTTAGTTTTAGGTTAGTAATAACGTGTACATTTAAAATTATATAAAAAATAAAAACAAGTAAACTAAACATAAAATATCCAAATAGTAAAAATGCAAGTTGCTGCGTAGTGTCGAAAAGGACTCCAGACTCAGCATGTGCTATAATCCAAGGATTATAGCGCTGGTTTTCAGCTGGAGCCTTTGCAGTGACATCACGAAGGGACTGGACAGGAAAGAGAGAAATAGGTAAGTAAATAACAAATAGATATTAAAACAATTACAAAATACATAGATACAACATACAACTTGTGTATGAAGTTTATATTAAATATCATTAATAATAATTTATAAACTGTTTAAGTGAGTAGTGGATAAAATAATATGAAATAGAATGATGATGACTATGACTTTGTGAATTTTATGTAATTTTTTATCCAGAAGATTTTTATTTTATTTTTTATGTACCTTAAGCTATTATTTTTAGTTTGATTTAGATCTTTGTTTTATAATATTTTATATGAATTAATTTGTAATTTAAATTATATTATATTATATTATAAATTATATTATATTATATTATGGCTGTAATTTTTGCAATGTGATCAAGTGTAACTTAAGTCTTTGCTTGAAGGTGCTGGCTTTTTTTAAGTCGCGAATAGGAGGAGGGAGATTATTCCAACATTTGCAGGAAGCGTAGCGAAAACTGCATCTAAAAGCTGCAGTACTGTGCTTAGGAGTAATTAATAGATAAGAGGAGGCCCTAGTATTGTGTTTATTAAATTGACGTGACCATGTGAGCTTCTTGAAAAGATACTCAGGGGTTTCGTTCCTAACGACACTGAATAATAAGGTAGCAAAGTGCAGCTTCCTTCTGCTTGATAGCTTCAGTAAGTTGGATTTATTGAGGAATGGGGTCACGTGTGCGCGAGGAGGGACATTGAAACAAAAACGTGCACAAGCGTTCTGGACTCTTTGAATAAGGCTCTGCGTTTTAGCATACAGACAAGGACCGTAGACAGTATCCGCGTAGTTTAGCCTGGATAATACCAGTGCTTCACATAGTTGAATGCGTAGCTCCTCATTAATGTAAGGCCTTATCTTGTATAGTACTTTAAGTTTGTAAAAGCAGCTTCTTACTACATTTAAAATGTGTTTCTCAAAGCGCAGGTTTCGTTCAAAGAGTACGCCAAGATTACGGGCCTCAGTAACCTCTTCCACGCTTGTACCGTTAACTTTTATGTCGGGGTTTAAATCTTTAATTCCCTGAATTTGATTTTTTGAGCCTAATATCATAAATTTTGATTTAGTGGGATTAAGTACCAGACAGTTTTTATTAGACCAATCCACTATTCGTTCCAAATCCTCATTAATCTTGTTTACTGTATCCACACAATCCTCCGGTGAACAATCAAGATATAATTGTAGGTCGTCAGCGTAGATGTGGTATTTGCAATACTTGATACATTTGATTATATCGGAAGAATACAAGATGAACAGGATAGGACCGAGAATTGACCCTTGAGGGACGCCTCTCGTCACAGGTAGCAAAGAAGAAGAGAGGGTTTTCCCATGAGTGCCTGTAAACACGACCTTTTGCGACCGATTAGTGAGGTAGCTTCTGAACCAGTTGATTGTCGAGACCTCAAATCCATAGTATGACAATTTTGCCAATAACAGGGAAACATTTATAGTGTCGAACGCACGGGAAAAATCAAGCAGCGTTAGCAGTGTTCCCATGCCTTTATCCTGAGAAGCAAGTATGTCGTCTACGACGCTCAGTAATGCAGTTGCTGTGCTTCTTCCCTTTCTGAACCCGGACTGAACCATTGGCAGGATTTTATTAATTTCAAGGTACTGTGTAAGTTGATTGTTAACAGCTTTTTCCAGAATCTTTGAAAGACAAGTCAGTAGAGTGATTGGTCGTAGCTCATTTTCGGATGCAGGATTCTCTTTTTTTGGAATAGGCCTAACGATACCAATTTTCCATAGATCCGGAAAAGTGCTAGTTTTTATTGAGACGTTTATAAGGAAAGTGATTATTTCTAACGTACGCGGTAAGGTTAAGACAATCATGTTTAACGCTATGTTGTCAGCTCCACGGGCGTTTGACTTAAGGTCGTTTATGATTTTGGTAACAGCTTCTTCATGGATAGTCAAAAGATTGAAGTGAGAGGCACCAAGTTTGTGCGATTCGTAGAAGTTGACGTCCGTTTCACTAACCGAGCTATTACCCGGTAGATCCACAAAGTGCTGGTTGATTTTGTCAGGGTTTTGTAGATGATTAGGAAGGCCTAGCTCTGTGTGACTGCGAAGGGCGGTGTTCTTTAGGTTTTTCCAGAGTGTGGCAGAGTTTTTAATATTTTTATTAATATTATGTTCAAAGTAGGCCCGCTTCTCATTATAAATTGCACAGTTAACCAGCCTTTTTAGATCTAAGTAGGATTGCTTTTGAGTATCCGATTTTGTGATTCGGGACTTTCTGTGCGCAGCGTCTCTTAGCTCCATCATATCTTTAACAGTGTCTGTTATCCACGGATGGCTGTTATTTTTTATAAGAACGCGTTTTTCTGGTGCGTGAAGGTCAAAGAGCCTAACAACAGAGTCATTAAATGTATCAACCATGCGATTTAAATTGTCAAGCGTTTTAATATCCTCCCAGTTAATGCTGTTCAGATCTGAGTCAAACTGAGTAATATCAATATCCTGAAGTGGACGATAAACAATCCATCGTGGTTTAGGCTTGGCTTTTTTAAGATTTAGTTCTACACAAATAAAAGCATGCCTGCCAAGGGGGGGAATATAGTCCACCGTAGTGCGACGCGTCTCAATATCCGTGCAGACGACATCTATCAGTGTCTCACTGTCATCATTGGCAAAATGAGTCGGCTCGGTGACCAACTGATTCAGGGAAAGGCTAGATACAAACTCATTGAAAGTTTGCGTGTAGCTATCATGATTCTGTATATCTACATTAAAATCTCCTAAAAGTATAATTTTATCGTAGCCAGCCAAAGAAGTTATTGTGTCAGTGATGACGTCGAGGAATGAGTTTAAATTTTGCCATGGTGGTCGGTAAGCTGTGCCCACGAGTAATTTTACAGAATTTATAGTGCACGTGAGCCACATCTGCTCAATATTAGCGGCCACGGGATGAGAGCGAACACGAACATTTACACCATCGCGGATGTAAAATCCTACTCCACCGCCTCGCTGGCGCTGCCCCGGAACACGCAGGCGCGGCGCGTGGCGCAACCGGTAGCCGGAGACCACGGGTGCGCGCTGATCTTCGCCCACGCTCAACCATGTCTCGTTAATAGAGACTATATCCGCACCGTAGCGCTCCATGACGGCTATGAACTCATCATGGCCGGTTCCCAAGGATCCCGCGTTAAAATGTCCAATTGTGAATGTTTTTGTCTTAACCATCAGTCATATATATAGGAGAAAAAAGTATATCATACGAAATAAATATTTGTATGTGCGGTGTAATTTTAAAAGCAAAATGTGGGGCAATATGTAATAGCTTGGGGCGACAAGGTAGAACAATGTAAACTATATAAAGGGAGTGATTTTTATTGATGCGCGTAGGTACCAAGCATAAGGTATGCGAGTAGGTACATATAGAATTTAAAATACGACACGGCCAGAGCGGCAGGACACTGAGCAACAACCAGCATAATACAAATGTAGTTGTTCGGACCAAACAAAATAACAACATTAGTTGCGCGCAGCGCAGATTCAACAACACATACAAAGAAAGTCTGTCGCCTTTCAGGCACGGTAATACGGTATAGAATAAAATGACATTAATTGCTATGAACATAAGTTTGCAGAGACGGTTATTAAGATAAGCTATAGGACTATGATAAATACACCGTGAATTTAAATTTGTTCTCACTTTAACAGTAAAATTAACGCTTAACATATTGAAATCACATATATTTTTTTGTTTAAAAATTAACATTAATTCCTTTGACACAGAGATGAGTATCAAAATAGAAATAAGCATAGTTAACCTATTTATTGATAGGGGGTTCGATAGCCGACCCGAAAACACGAGTCAAATCTGCTTCAGTGCGGATCCAGTGGGCAGCCTTATCCTGGGCCTGGCGCGCATAGACCCTGCCTTGTTTGGTCCATACGAATCGCCACGACAGTCGGCGTTGAGCTTCACGCGCCTTGTTAAACAAAAACCTGTTGTGTTTTGTTAGGCGTTCGTTGATGTAGAAAGGGCGTGGGGCGGCGGACAGACCCAGGTCGGCGGTGGTGGCCCCGCGGCGCACTCGCGCGCTCTTTGTCAGCTCATCCTTGAGCGCGCGCCGCGTCACACGCACTGCGAGAGGCCGAGGACGATCAGCCCCGCCCGCCCCCGCGCCCTCCGTGCCCCTGCCATGTCGTGAACCCACCCGCTCGGCGCTCACAATGTCGCGCTCCTCTAGTATCACACCAAGCTTGGCCGCGACTAACGTGACAAGATGGATGGGATTTTCTCCGAGCTCTTCTGGCAGATTAGATATATCTAAGTCATTTGAAAGCTCCCTTTGGTCCCTTTCCTGGAGTTCGAGTTTCAACTCGGCAACGGTACTCTCGAGTTGGCTGGTCTCAGGGGTATCTTCTACTTTTTTTTCCAATCTATCCACGCGAGAGACTACGCTTGCCAGCCGGTCATTAGTGTCAGTGAGAGACGATTTCAAGTCGAACATTTCCGCACGGAATTGTTGTATTTCGCCGCGCGCGGCTTGAAGATCCTCTCTCAGTTGACGGATCTCCAGTGTCAGTTCCAGCGTCATACTTTGGGCGGCGGGACTTGATGAAGAATCACCCGAGGTAATGAGAGATCCCTTAGCTGTGGCTTCGCTATCATCACCGCTAAGTAGGCTCTTCACCGGGGTCTCCGTGCGGTTGCCCCGCGGGACGAGCCGCTTGCAGGCATCGCACTCCCACGATGAGGAAACCGAGGCCTTGTTGGATGGTCCAAGACCCAAACAAGCGCGGTGGTAATGGGTGCTGCATTTGCTGCACTTAACGCCATCTGTGAGGGAGAGGAACTTCTTGCACGCGCCGCATGACTTGGTCATTGTAAGTTATTCCGTATCGTACAATTGAGTTCCGCAGAAAACCGTTAGATGGCGCGTGAAAAGTTGTATTTATGCGCTCACGAGATGTCACCAATGTGCCGATAATATATGGTGCACAAAGTGTAAGTGTCGGGTAAGTTTCACTCACCTCACCAAATATTTTATAAATTTGACCGCTTTTTCCGTAGATATTCACAAGATATAACGATAGGGGACGTTAGTTGTGCAACGAATAAACTTTAGGTAAACTTTGAGAACCGTAGGCGCTTTAGTTATTTGTTTACGATCGTAAATACGGACAGCTGATTCACTATCGCAGACGCTCGTGACGTCGATCCACTATCGCAGACGCTCGTGACGTCGATCATATATCGATATCTGCAGTGCTACCAGATTGTACATCTCATCACTTTCTCGTCGTTTTTCCGAACCGTGCTGTGTTAATTCATCAAATTCGTGGTCGCATAACTCTGAGACCACACACACTCCACCGCGTAATTTCGCGTCGCGTACCCACGCCGCCGCCACCGCCGCCGCCGCAGACCCCGTTGACGCCCTTGCGCAACATCTGGTCAAGTTCGCACCCAAGCCGACTGACCGACTACCTGCGCCGACCCAAGCCGACCCGCCGCTCCGACGCGACCCATTGAAACAATAGAACAGTGCAGTGCAAGTGTTTTAGCGGACTTTAAGTTACTTTGTCCTACTAACTAACTAGCTAACTACTCCTTTTACTGTTTTAATATGGAGTGTGCAAATGCTTTAAAAAGCCTTCTTGACAACTTCAAAAAGCTCATCAACATTGATGGTATAAAATTTGATGTCGATTTAAAAGCTCGGAAGGGCAGCTCTTTACCAAATCAAACCGCCATTCTGGCGACGTTGTAAATACCCCCAGTATAGCCGTTCAAACATCCCAAAGCAGCCTCTATGCCATGTCTTTTGACTTCCCTTCCGCATCTCATATCTCATTAGCCACCTGGAGTCAACCAGCCAGCGCCGGTTTCAAAGGGAATCATGACCATCAGCATGCAGCGAACGCGCATACCTGGTCACACCCTCGACCGACGTCACCTACTTGGTTCAGCACACTGCACTTCGACCGGTCAGCAAGTAGGGCTATCCTCTCCTGGTCGACGCAGCACCGAGCCACCATGCTGTACTGCAGTCTCCCGACTCACCGTGGACATCGCCACTGCAGCAGCATATTACCCCGACTCACTGGGGTTCTCTTGCCGTTTTCAGTCCCGACTCACTGTGGACTACGCGGCATCCTCTGGCTGGCACTTAAGACTCTTGGCTCTATTCATGAAACCTGAGATAGGAACGGACAGTATTTGCCCGCTTATTATTTGTTTATTTTATATTTTCCCTGATTCTGCTGCCATTTTTACCAGCAATCAGGCGCCTCCGGCTATACATACTGATAATTCATTCGTGCACTCCCATCTCCAACAGCCATTTTTTTTTCAAGTTTTATTAATACCTACGTATTATGGTAGGACAAATTAGGTTCAAAGACATTCTAGACCTAAGTATATTTTTTTTTTTATACAAACTATTTATCATTTTGTATCACAATACGAATTTCATATGTTTTATAGAACATGTTCATTTTATTGTGTTTATACAATTTGTTTATACTAATAAAGACGATAAATGCATGATAATTTTAAGATTTATCTCGTCTTCTTATCTAATTAACCAAAGTATGTGCCAACTCTGTTAATCTTTAAGGTGTAACTTTTACTTGAATGTTGTAACATTTTTTTTTGTAGCTCTTTAAATAACCTTTTTTTATTTGCTATGAATTTTTTTTTTTTTTGTTTACCTAAGTACCTATTTTACCCTTGCCATTGTTTAACGGTTTGTGCGCTATTTACTTTTGTACTTAATTTGATAACTTTTTCTGTCTGTATTTTCTTTTTGATATTTAACACATGTTAGAGTTAACATCTAGGCATTAGTTTGCATTTACTTAAACGTGCGACCTACTTAGACTTAGCGACAATTGTACCTACATAATCATATTTCAGTGTTCAATATACCGTTCACACAATACGACGTCTTTTCATTATCATACGTCACGCGGCGGTTCGGCACTCACCCTATCAAACTATCAATTATCAATTACTATCAACCCTGTTGTTGTGGGCATCAATCAACCCCAACATCGTTTTGGCCCTTCGAGCCTTCGGAACAGGCGGGATCAGTCGCGAGTGTCGTGAATCTTAGCATTTGTGCTTCGCGAGTGGTTTACCTATTGTTTTGCAAGGATTTATCATTTGGAGACCTGTGGAGTCAGGGAACCATCAAACTATCATCTTCAGCCAGCTTTATCAAGTAAGATCTTTCCTTTTTTTTTGCTTGCTCTCAACTTAAAAAATGGAAGTCAAGATGGAAGACATCCTAGCTACGCAACAGCAAATCATTGATGCTATGGAAAGTCTCTATATCAACTTTAAAAAAGACCCCAAGGATCGTAAATCAAAAACTGATTATTTCAAGCGGAAATTAGATGTGCTCAATAGTTATTGGGGCGAATTTCAAAGTAATCATATTAAGTTATGTGGATTTGACGACAAATCGCACGAATATTTCGTCAACAGCGTCTTTGAGGCAGTACGCGTTCGTTACGAATATATCATGAATCAAATTAAGGAATCAAAATCATCAGTATCAGCACCTTTTATGAAACCACCCGTCCTAAAATTGGGAACGGGAACAGCACAACAGCATGAGCACGTCGATGAGGCGTCAAGGATGCAGCAGCCGGCCTCAGCAGCACCTGGAACTAGTCGGGCGACGGATTCGGTACCTGTTGACAGCATGAAAGAGTCAGGAGCCGTACCTCGGGACACTTCAACATTGACCCCGGCACCTATCAAATTCAAAGTGAAGACTAGTTCACACGACGCCGATGACGATCCCTCAGAACAGATGCAGCCAGAGAGATGCTCTGAGAAACTTATCAAACAAAATAGCAATTTTCGAGCTTTAAACAGAACATTATCAAGCATTAATTTAGACGATTTATCAGAAAGATGGGAATTGGAAGATTGTCTTAAGACGCTGCAAATCAGGTGGCGAGCTATTGATTCTCTTCATTGGGAGTTGGATGGAGAATTGAACGGTCAGAATCTGGAGTATGAAGAAGCATTTTCTGAGTACGAGCAGTGTTACAATGAGATGAAAAAGCCATCAATAAGAAAATGTGGAGCACGCAGCATCGTGAGAAGTCTACACCAGTTCTGGACATTCCTCAATTCCACGGAAATTATCACTTATGGACCTCATTCAAAGATCTCTTCATGGAGGCCATACATAACAACTCATCGCTCTCTAATGCGCAGAAGATGCAGTTCCTGAAATCTAAAGTTAAAGGTGAGGCGGAGCGCCTTATACAACACCTCAAAGTAAGCAGCGATAACTACGGAGCGTGCTGGGAAATACTTAACAATAGATATAATAACCGGAAGCTCATCTTCTCAGCTCATATCAATATCATGTTAAATCTACCATCGATGCAAAATCAAGCTTCTATCAACCAGATCAAGCGACTTCATGACGTCACCATCGAGTGCCTGAACGCAGTCAAAAATCTAGGAATCGACACTGCCACTTGGGACCCATTACTAGTCCACATTTTGTCGCAAAAGCTAGATGCGAGTACAAATGAGGCATACATCGATTCTCTCCAAAAACCGTTTGAGTTACCCACCCTTGCGGAATTTTTATCATTTCTGGAAGGCAAATTCAGGAAAATGGAGTCAGCCTCCGGAAAAACTAAGATCGAGGAAAATATCACCCCACAAAAATCTAAAATATCATTTATCAAGCCAAAAAATTTCAACAAAAATTACCAGCAATCATTTACGTCATTGAATAAAAGTAGCGCACGTCCGGTCTACAATAAAAACAACAACTTCGCAAAAAGATGCCCGATTTGCGACACATTCGAACACGCGTTATTCTATTGCCCTCAATTCTTAGAAATGGACAATAAATCAAAATTAAACATCATCAATAAGCATGAGTTATGCAAAAATTGTCTGTATTGTCACTTTGGAAAGCCGTGTATATCAGAAAAACGCTGTCAAAAATGCAATTCAGATCATAACACCATCTTACATGACGCATTTTCGCAAGGCCATCAATATGGCCAAACAGCATCGCGACCGACATCATCGAACATCAAGTTTGAGCCAAATAGGAATAAAAATACTCACGTGTCACTACAACGTGATGTTCCACCCGAAGTACTGTTGGCCACAGCTATGCTAAAAGTAAAATCAGCGGATGGTACATATCATACATTAAGGGCACTTATAGATCAAGGATCACAAACATCATTAATCACAGAAAAGGCAGCGCAGGCATTGAGACTATCGAGAAGCAAATTCCACGGTATCATATCAGGAGTAGGTACTAAGGAAAGTACTTGTAAAGGTATCACCAAAATCTGTTGCTCATCAATGGACAACAATTATCAATTCGAGACCGAGGTGCTTATCATGAAATCTCTTATCAAAAATTTACCCAGTGTCTCATTTAATGAACCAGAATGGTCATTTTTAAACAATATCAAACTTGCTGATCCACAGTTTTATATAAGTCGGCCAGTCGATTTACTGCTCGGCGCTGATATATACTCTATCATTTTGTTGGAAGGAATATGCAAGCAACATGAGAACGTACCTATAGCCCAGCAAACACAGCTGGGTTGGATTTTGTGTGGTCATGTTAAAACATTACAATGCAACGTAACATTATGCGATATTGACGAAATAAAAAGGTTTTGGGAAATAGAAGATATCACCGACAAATCGCAACTATCATCATCAGAAGAACAAGTTATCAATTTTTATCAAAAAACAACCCGGAGATTAGAGGACGGCAGGTATGAAGTGAGGATACCAATGAAGGAAAACTTCGAGGACAAACTCGGGACCTCCAAAAATAAAGCTGTTGCTCAATTCCGTCAATTAGAGCGAAAATTCTGTAAAAATAAACAAATGGAATCTGATTACAAAGCATTCATTCATGAGTACCTATCGCTCGGTCACATGAAACTATCAACATATGACGGCAATATGAAACCTACCTTCTTTTTGCCGCATCATAGTGTCACACGCGAAGAATCAACAACTACTAAGACTAGAGTAGTATTTAATGGGTCAGCACCTACCTCAACAGGACATAGCCTTAATGACCTTATGGAATGCGGGCCCAATCTTCAACAAGACCTTCAAACGCTTATCATTAAATGGAGGCAATATCAAATCGCGTTCACAGCCGACATAGAAAAAATGTATAGGCAAATCTGGGTGCATGAAGAAGATCAGAACCTTCAAAAGATCATATGGAGAGATTCACCAGAGCATGTACTCCAGGAATATCAACTAAGATGTGTCACCTATGGACTCCGCTCATCACCGTTCCTTGCGATGATGACACTGCGGAGACTAGCGGCAGATGAAAAAGAAATCAACCCAAACAGCATTGCAGCAGATGTCATTGAGTCCTGCTTTTACATGGACGATCTCGTGCATGGCTGTCATACAGCAGAAGAAGCTGAAGAACTGGAAGAAAACCTTATGTCGGTGCTCCAGAGTGGAGGATTTAACCTGCGCAAGTGGAAATCAAATCATTTACCTATATCAACCACATCAGAATCAGAACAAACAGAATTTGACTTTAAGCAAGCAGAAACATCAAAAACTTTAGGGTTAAGTTGGAACCCCATTCAAGACTGTTTCACATTCCAATCAAAAATTGAAATATTTATTTATTTATTTATTTATTTATTTACAAAAAACTAACACTATTATTACAGTTACAACCAATTCAATAGTGTAGCTACTTAAAATAATTTTATATACTTAATAATAATTTAAGGTCTAGAGCTAGACCCACAAACAATAACATTTAAAAACAAACAATTAAAATAAATTAAAATACAGGAGCCTCCCTATCCGTAACAGATAACAAACAAAGCAACTTTCGTGAATTCACTCAGCGGACAATGATGAATGTCCGTCCTATCATCGATCCTGTTCAAGAGGTGTATCGCGCGGGTGACGGGCGCCTGCCGGAGCAGGGCGGTCCTGCCGCAGGGTGCAGCAAACGTGCGGGATTTACGCGATCTTAAAGAATTGCTAGGCACCGTCAGCCGCAGCTGCTGAAGTATACTGGGATTGCCAGTCTTTCCTCTCCATATCCTAAAAAGGTATGATGTCAACGCCAGATCACGACGAACTTCCAACCTATTGTAACCTACCATTCCTAGCACGAATAGAGTTGGGTACAACAGTGGGTATCCGGGATAGACTCCGTACAGTTTCATGTAGAGAAAACGTATGAATTTATTCTGAATCTTGTCAATCATGCTACTGTACTTCACTTCACTAGGAGCCCACACTACGGCGTTGAACTCTAGTTTGCTACGAACTAAAGCATTAAATAGAGCTTTAATGGCCGTGATATTTTTAAAACCTCTAACTGTTCTGAGCACAAAACCCAAAGTCTTAAACGCTTGTTTGCATACTCCCGTTATATGTTGCTTGAACGATAAATCCGAAGTCATTCGCACGCCGAGGTCCCGTACCGAGGTTACTCTCTCCATTGGGCTCCCCCCTAGAGTGTATTGATGTTGTACCGGATTTTTACTTCGACTGAAAGTAATTACGCAGCATTTGGAACCATTGAAAGACAGTTTATTCTCACGACTCCACTCCTCGACATTGTTAATGTCCTGCTGGAAGCGAATCTGATCATCTTGACATGAAATTGGGGCGAACAACTTGAGATCGTCTGCAAACAATAGACAACCCGAAGATTGTACGACTTCAGGCAGATCATTGATTAAAATGATAAACTGCAATGGCCCCAGGTTGCTTCCCTGACTTACTCCGGATAGCGTGCGGTAAGGGTCTGAGTAATGGTTTCCACATTGTACGTACTGTTTGCGATCTATTAAATAGCTCGCAAAGAATTCCAGCGTCTTCGGAGTGCATCCTGCTCTTGCCAATTTTAGAAGAAGCACGTCATTATCAACTAGGTCAAAGGCCTTACAAAAATCGAAGTAGGCCGCGTCGACCTGCACCCTCTGATCTACTTGTGGTGTTATGGCAGTGACAAAGTTCAGAAGATTCGAGGTAGTGCTACATCCTGAGCGGAAACCGTGCTGAGCATCACTCAGTTGTCCTTTAATCTCTGTATAAATAACCTTATATAGAGCGGATTCGAAGACCTTAGAAAATGTGGAAAGAATAGCCACCGGTCTATAGTCTTTGACGTCAGTTCCTCCGCTGCCCTTTGGCACCGGGATGACTCTAGTCAATTTCCAACAGTCTGGATACGTGGAACTCTCTAAACATATATTATAAATGTGACAGAGCGGGCCCACCAGCACCTCGCGGCAGTCTCTAACTAGGTATGGTGGAATGCCATCCGGTCCAACCGCTCGCTTGGGCGCGAGCGCCCGCAGAGCGTCGCTCACGGCGGCCGGCGCTAGCGCCTGCAAGTGCACTCGCGCCGCGCCCTCACTGCCGCCCGCGCGCGACGCCTGCGACGCTGATAATTCAGGCGCTCGATCACAGTAAACTGAGTGAAAGTACCGAGCGAACTCAGTAGCACACTCTTCGTCGTTTAAAGCCGTCCCATCCTTTTCAAGCCTAGATTTATTTGAACTTTTACTCCTAGATTTAACAAACCTCCAAAAGGACTTCGGTTCGCGTGCAAATTCACGTTGTAACTTATCTTGGTATGCGCTATAGTCCCTATGTATTTTTTCCTTAACTCTGGTTCTAACCTTTGCAAAAAGAAGATAATCTTCTTTACAACCGCTGGCCTTATATTCTTTGTGAAGTCTCCCCTTCATCTTAATATCCTTGATGAGGTCTGCTGTATACCAATCAGGGTAAATA
The DNA here is from genome assembly GCF_932276165.1 of Plutella xylostella. NCBI lineage: Eukaryota > Metazoa > Arthropoda > Insecta > Lepidoptera > Plutellidae > Plutella > Plutella xylostella. Next base: position 3,491,781 of record NC_064000.1, on the reverse strand, counting down.
TATTTATTTTTGTATGCACCTAACCCTTTTTTGGGCACGAACTTATCTATTTCCTTGTTTAGCCTAGAATACAGAACATCAACCGCCTCATTAGCATCCCTTATAAGATATAGGTCAGACCAGTCAATATTAGCAATCGCAGAATACAGTGAACGGAAATCTGCTTTGTAAAAGTTCCAAGATTTACAAAAGGAGTCGCGGGAGGGGGCGAGAGGCGCGGCAGGCGCGGGAGGCGCGGGGCGCGCGGGCGGGCGCAGGCGCAGGCGCACTGCGAGCGGCGGGTGGTGCGCGTCCACCGGCACCAGCGGCTCCTCCGACAGACCCACCGTCACCGACGCAATACCCCCTGTACTTAAAACTAAATCTAAGCAACGGCCATTACTGTTACGAACAAAGTTATGCTGAGTGAATCCACAAAAGGATAAAAAGTACTCAAAATTATTCATTGTTTCTAAAGAGCAAGAACTCATATTAAAATCACCTATAAATATCATCAGAAGTGGTGACAAAGAGATCATTCCTATCAGACCTTTCGAAGATCTTCGATCCCATCGGATGGCTCTCCCCACTAACTACAAAATTAAAAATTATGTTCCAGCAAGTATTCATGTCACAGATTGGATGGGACGATCAACTACCAAAAGATTTAACCACAGAATGGATGGTGCTTAGAGAGGACATCATAAATATAAACTATTATCAAATACAACGATGGCTTGGCACTGTAAACGGCGACGAGATTGAGTTGCACGGCTTCTGCGACGCGTCTCTGAAAGCTTATGCGTGCGTCATCTACTGTAAAATCAAGAGAGGAGACCATGTATCAATCAACCAAGTAACTGGAAAGGCAAGACTAGTTCCAGCTAGCAGCACCAAAGAAGAAAAGGTATCATTACCTAGATTAGAGCTATGTGGCTCTCTTCTACTATCAGTTGTTATGGAGAAAGTCATACAATGTCTATCAGAAGACTATAAAATATCAGTTTACGGATGGTGCGATAGTAAAATAGTGCTAGGATGGCTGCAGGGTGAGCCAGCACGTTGGAAAACTTTCGTGGCCAATAGAGTATCAAAGGTGGTGAAGACCATCCCATCAGACTCATGGAGATATGTGGCATCAGCAGATAATCCGGCAGACTGTGCTAGCCGAGGACAATCAGCCACAGAACTCAAGAACAACGCCCTCTGGTGGTGCGGGCCGGAATGGCTTCGAGAGTTCGAAAAAACAACCGCTGAAAAGGAAACATATCAAACCGATCAAGAAATCAAAAAGATAAAACAAGTAAACGTCACGCAGCAAGACAACAATGACGTCATCAATAAGGTCATCAACCGTTTCAGCTCCCTGAAAAAAGTTGTACGTTCAATCGCATGGTTGAAGCGTTTCGTGCAATATTTATCAAACAAACATCACAAAAAACAGCAAATCTGGAAACCTTATCTGTCCATCAGCGAACTCAGAATCAGCAAAATCATAATAATAAAGCACACACAGCAGGCTGAGTATAGCAAGGAGATAGATAAATTACAATCAGGCCAGAGTATCAGCGGAAAGAGCAAACTGTTGTGTCTTACGCCCTTTTTAGACGAGGAAGGTATCCTCAGGGTAGGGGGTAGATTGAAACACGCTAACATGCACCCCGATATGAAGCACCCGATCATCATACCAGAAAAGTGCAGATTATCGGAACTTATCATAGATCAAACACATAAACTCACATTCCACGGTGGACCTAAAATGACTACAGGAGTAATCAGACAAAAGTACTGGATTATTGGTGGTTACCGTGTTGTAAAAAAGCAAATAAGATTGTGTGTTAAGTGCAGAAAGCACTCACCATCAAAACATCAACAACTAATGGGCGACCTACCGGAGCCAAGAATCAACACCGCTCGACCGTTTTATCATACAGGTGTCGATTACACCGGCCATCTTTATGTCAAAGCTAGTAAAGGTCGAGGCACCAAAACATCAAAAGGATATGTTGCGGTATTTGTATGTATGGTCACAAAAGCCGTGCATCTCGAATTAGTTTCGGATTTATCAACATCAGCGATGCTCGCAGCCCTAAAACGCCTATCAGCAAAAAGAGGGACACCTGGGCACCTGTACAGCGATTTTGGATCCTGCTTCATTGGCGCTGACCGAAAACTGAAAGAAGAATACGAACAGATCAAAGAAACATTCGGTACAGAGTTCATGAGCGAGATAGCTGATATGAATATCGAATGGCATTTCCAAGGACCATCATGGCCGTCAGCAGGAGGTTTGTGGGAGAGTCAGGTCAAACAACTGAAACATCACCTAAAGAGGGTTGTCGGCGATCAAAAACTGACATTTGAGGAGTACTCCACGTTACTCGCTCAGCTAGAAGCCTGTTTGAACAGTAGGCCCCTGTGCCCAATCACAGAAGACCCGAATGAGCTAGATTGTTTAACACCTTCGCACTTTTTGGCAAGCGGTCCTCCTCTAAACGTGATTGAAACGGAAGAAGATCATAGAAGTAGATGGTATCATACTCAAAAAATATTCAACGACATCTGGAGGCGATGGAGAAATGAATATCTGACGCAGTTATCCATCAAGGGTAAATGGCGTAGCCCTCAACCAAACTTCAAGGTCGGAGATATAGTTATCATAAATGACGCGAATTTGCCGGCTGGGAAGTGGCCAATGGGCCGAATCTTAGAGGTCCATCCGGGAAAGGACGGATACGTGAGGGTGGTAACTGTCAAAACGAAAAACGGCATAATAAAACGTCCTATCGTTAAATTATCAATACTGCCTGTAGAGCAAAATTATCAAACTATCAACAACCAAGCAGCAGAAAGCGATGACTCATCAAATGCTCAACGCAACTTGCCTCCCACTGAACAAAACAAAAGGCCAAAAAGAACAATCAAAAAGAAGAAACCATTCAACCTATCATTACTCGTATCAGCATTATTGTTCTTCTTCAGCCTAATATCAAACTCCGAATGTACCTACAACTATACAACGTTCAAAAACAATCAATCAGTCTATTTTGACAAAATATCAAACGCACAATTAATAAGAGATGAGTGGCGGCTTATCGTTTATTATGACATGAACCCATACCGAGACGGCTTGTCGACAATTACAGAGTACTTATATTACATAAACAAAATATGTACCAAGATAAGAAGTCAGTCACACTGTGAAGAGATCATGTTACAACTGCGACACGAGTTCGGAGAAATAAAGCACTACGATGGTGTACTATCAAATCAACAGACGGTGAGGCGCCGGCGCAGACGTGGCTTAGTCAACCTCGTGGGAAACGTAGCTAATACCTTATTTGGTGTACTAGACAGCCAGTTTGCAGAAAAATATGAGAATGACATCAACCTCATCAAGCAAAATCAAAATCATTTAGCAATGTTGTGGAAAAACCAGACATCGATAGTTGAAGCAGAGTTTAACTTTATCAAAAGATCTGAGGATATTATGGATAAACATCATAAGGCGATCAACAAGAGACTATTGAATTTAGAACAGAATCAGAATAATATTCAGAAAGACTTGAACAGCATATCATTAATCAATGACTTCACGATGTCTGCTGCTATAACCAGTAATTTAATATCAACATATAACACGAGCTCAATATCATATCATCTCATCTTACCAAGGACCTTACACTGCCTGGTGAAGACTCAAACTTAGCGAAAATTTATCATCTATTAAAAACTAGAGCAAAACTATCAAAAAACTATATCATCATTGAAATAACCATACCCTTAGTCACCAGAGACTACTACGAGATTTTAAAAATAATACCGATTCCCCATCAAATACAAAATCGTAAAGTCAGCATAGTTCCAGTAGCAAATTACATTGCTATCAACCTAAGAAAGGACACGATGATTCGAGTGTCTCAAAATGAATTACAGTTATGTATGGAGAGGGATCAGTCATCAATCATTTGCAACTTAAGGTCTCCAGTATATTCAATCAAAAGTGACGAAGATGTGTGTCAGAAGAAAAATGGGTCAAGTCTATGTAAAACAGCTGTCCAACTATGCGACAACGAATGGATAGAGCTGAGTCAAATAAATACATACTTTTATTTCTGTTGCGATAAATGCCCGATTAAATTATTATGCCCAGATCAGATTACATCATTACAATTACAATCAGCTGGCATGTTTGCTGTCGGAACCGATTGTGCTATAAAATCAAAAGAGTTTACATTATACTCACACAATCAGAAATCCAACAAATTAGTACTGCACTCAGAAATAGAACTACCAAAAATGGCTGCTATTAATCACATGTTTAATATAACGCTGCCATTAGAGAATATCACCACAGAATCAATATCAGACCAAGAGCACCAGCAACAATTATCAGAAGTTCAGAGACAACTGGATGACATGAAGCAGAGAGTACCTCTGGTATCAAGCAGTATGAGCAATCATGACATTCATCACTACGTGGCGGTGTACGGGATAGTAGCGACCCTGGCGATCGTCGGCGCGGCGGTGGCGTGGCGGCGAGCGTGCGGCGGCAGGCAGCGCGCCCGGGCGCCGGCGGCCCCGGCAGCCCGCCCAGTGGCCCCCCGCCCGGGCTCTCCGGTCCTGGTGGGCCACTCCAGTGTGTTGTGTAGTGACAACATTCGATTGCAAAATCTCTCTTATGAGTGCAGTGATAGTGGTCATAAAATACCAGTAGTATGTGCGCGTAAAAATAAGTACAATCGATCAATGTGATTGGACAAAATCATTTTCTAACTATCATTAGATTAACTGTTAACTTTAGATTAATTCTATTAATATTATAATTTTTGGAATAACTTCTATTTAAGAAATGTATCAATTTCAGATAATTTACTTAGTCATTACCTTATCAGTAGATCATGTATTCAATTTTATCATTTCGTTTCAATATTATCTTCTCTCGTCTCTGAGTGGGGAAGATGTTAGAGTTAACATCTAGGCATTAGTTTGCATTTACTTAAACGTGCGACCTACTTAGACTTAGCGACAATTGTACCTACATAATCATATTTCAGTGTTCAATATACCGTTCACACATTACGACGTCTTTTCATTATCATACGTCACGCGGCGGTTCGGCACTCACCCTATCAAACTATCAATTATCATTAACTATCAACCCCGTTGTTGTGGGCAGCAATCAACCCCAACAACACATTCTCTTATTTTTGTATAACTTTCTTTTCTCCGTAGGGGGGTGATGTGGCGAAAGCCACCCTTGGTAGATTATGTAACCATGGTAGTTTTTAATACAATTCATCTGGCACACTTTGTGTCGCCCTGTGGCCACCCTAGGCACAGCGGGATACCCAAGGGCTCGCTCTCTTCCCGCGACATCACCGGCCCGATCGGACGTGCTCATTTTCACTTGTGCATGTAATTAGTGTTCAAATAAATGGACTTCATATAGTAACTACATAGTTTCAGTTAGGTACATCAAATAACTCCATACAAGTAAACCACTATCTCTGGCCTCTTCCAATGACTCTGTCCTCGGCCTTGTTAATCCGAACACTTATGTCTATATCCCCGGTCTATCATCGTTACTATGTCTGTACGTCGCTAGCTAGCCTAGCACGGGGCATACGCGCCAAGACGACGTGACAAAAGTATTGCGTCGTCGCGCGGCTTCGATTGCTACCCCTTTTGGAGATTTTCCCTGTACTTACCTATTCAAAACACTCAAGTGATTCCCACACTGCTCCTCATTCCAGCGGGCAGCTGCCCCCTCCCGTCCAAGACGTTCAGCTGCAGTCCCAAATGCAAGGAGCAGTACGACTGCAGCCACGGCCGCCTGTGCTGCCCCAACTCCTGCAACGCCAAGTCGTGTGTGGAGCCGGCCGGGAACAGCGGGGCTGGCGGGAAGGATAAGTATTCTTGTGAGTGCAAGGCATACATAGATAGATAGATAGATAGAATATTCTTTATTTGTACACAAGAATAGATTATACAAAGCTTAAATATAAACACATAGGTACAAAAAAGGCGGTCTTATCACTAAAAGCGATTTTTTCAAGACAACCTTTACATGTGTAAGATTTTGTCTTGATCAGTAATCATCCAATGGGTGGTGCACGAAAGGAGCCTCGTTCAGTGAAGTATTGTGACTGGTACTAATCTGACTGGTCAATCTTTTCACTATTGTTTATTAACGACACGCTGCGGAAGGTCTTGCCGCTTTCGTATCGGATATAGCCACGAAAATGTTAGTCCCAAACACTCATGATCGAGATCGTCTTGCTGAACATAGGTACCTTCTTTGGAATAGCACAAAACTCTGTCCATGGTCTTTCTCATCTTAACACACCCGGCTCTTGTAAATGTTGGACTCGTATAGCTTGTCTTAAAAAAAGTCTCAAAAATAATAAAGACAAATGCAGATTATATACCTATTTCAAAAAGTGTTTCAGGATTTGTCACCCACTTTCGAGTTACAGCTTTTGCAACACCCTGTATTTGGTCTTAATAATTTACAATGCACTTTGTTCGCAGCCGGCGGTCCTGGCAGCTACTGTGACAACGTGAAATGCAACTCCTTCGAGGTCTGCAAGCCGGACGCCTCAGGGAGGAAGAAGTGTCAAAGGGCATAGTTCTTGCTTGATTGACTGAACTTATGTTATATGCCTATAAGATTTAGGTTGGTATTTTATGTTATTTATGATCAAGTTTGGTAACGTAGGTTCATAATAAAATAATGCCTACAAGTGTAACTATTAAATATGTAGGTAAGTACCTACCTACCTACTATTAAAAAATCATAGGTATTTTTATTTCTAAACTATTCGACAAGTAGGTACATGTTTGTAGGTATATTTATTTCAAAATATTATAAGTTAATAAAAATATTGTAATAAATTCGGCAAGCATTTTATTTAACTACTTTTGACGTGGGTAAGTTGGTATAATAGACGCATTTTTCCTGAAATAAAAATGACATATTATGTATCTAGCCTATCTGAAACCTAGTTAAACATTGTGAGATATGGCGTTTCGACTTTCTCCGTGTTCGGCATCATAAGGGTCACAGTGACAGTTATAAATAAAGTCCATTTTTCTCTCCACCTTTAATTTGCAAGGTGCGGGTGCCTATATAAATAGAGTGAGTCGCCCGCGCGCCTCAGTTGTAATATCACCATGCAGAAATGACTAGGTTTCAGATAGGCTAGATACATAATATGTCATTTTTATTTCAGGAAAAATGCGTCTATTATGTAGTCTGAGCCTATCTGAAACCTAGTTAAACATTGTGAGATGTGTTTATTATCGCATGCTGGAGAGAAAACCAACTGTGACCCATTATAAGCTACTGATGAGTATATCAGTAGATAAATATTTGAATCTATAAATTTATAATGCATAGATTTCTAGGTAATAGATATACTAAAAAGAAAGGTATAAGTATACATAAGACTTAAGTACTTCCTTATTATTCCTGACTTGTCAGAAAGTTATGGAAGGTATGTACCTATACATATAGGTAGGTATTTATACATATGGATACACACAGTGCCTCTTCGAAAGCAATACTTATAAGTAATTATTGATCAAAATCTTGTTATTGTCAAGGCAATATTTTTAACATACACTAGCCGAATGGATGGAACCAGTGAAATACTTTGCAACAATATTTAAAAGCTGTAAAATGTAGAATATCGATCCAGGCCGCTGGGGCTCAGGTCAGCACATGCTGACTAGGGTATGTAATTCTGGACTGACCTCAGAAATGCAGCAGCCGACCTTGGAGCCTCGAGGACCTGCTCAGTCAGCCCCGTACGACGACACGGCCTGCAACACCTGGCGCGGCATCTAGTCCTTGGAACGAGGAGTGGTGCTTGAAGGGAAGATAATTTTACTAAATATCTCAGCCTCATCAGCTACTGGAAAAGATAAGATGAAGGCTGTGACACTGGCGGATAACTAAGTAAGTATTCAGTTTTTCAAAACATGATGCAGGTCACTATATTCATATTCTAGATTGACAAGTAACACACAGTCTAATTTTGTATTCTAACTAACTCGGCGGTTAACGAGTTCCTGTGCAGTCCTACTAGGAAGGAAAGTTATTTTATAAGCCTTTGCACCGATTTTGTGGGCTACTATCATTCTGTATCATCATGTGTGAATATTATGAGCTCCGGCAGCATTCCTTGGTAGATGACATCAATTAATAAAGATTGATTAACACAACCATACCAATTGTAATAGTTGATAAATGAAACCCGGCTAACATGTCTTAGCTGGGTAAGTAAATGATCAGTCATGCCACCAGGATAAGTAAAATGATCAGTACTTCATATGAAAAACATTAACAAGGTCACCTTTAGGTATGTTCGTCAACACTAAGGGCAGATCTCGGCCAAAACCTTAAGGCTTCGCCTTGTTGCAACTTCAAAGGTACGTAGGTAGGTACCTACTTACATTGTTGTAGGTTCGATTTTGAAACCATTAAGTCAACCTAGATAAAACAAAATAAAATAGCTCGATTAAATAAAGATGGTACGTAAAGATGTTAGTTGTACCTGATCAGACCTGATGCAACGACAGCCAACATAGACTCTCTAATCTGTGGAAGCAACAATCATGGTGGCGGGAACATGGACAGTTGGACGAGCCACCTCGAGCCTGACTTATCAATCAGAACTGACAGTTCGCCAACAGCAGATAGCTTGCGGCTATCTATAGGTAAACTTAGGTAGTTAGCTATACCCAAGAAAAAGTCCTTGGACATCGATATGACAGTTGAACGACGAATAACTGTGACACTCTTTAAAACAAAAAGGCTTGTTGTTGTCCAGCTAAGGAAGGTTACCTACTTCAGCGACCTGGTATTGCATTCTGAAAGAACTGCGAAGAGTTAATATTATGACTAATAATTATTACTTATTTAGAAAGTTTTCAGCAAACTCTAATAAATCAAGCAGCTACCATGTCACCGCTGCCCGGTAACTCTGTACTAGCTTAGTAGATATATATACCAGTTTTAGCCTTCAGCTAGAGGCCAGAGAGCTCCTAAATGAGATGCGAGTACGAGCATGACACAAGTTATTTTTTACTTGGTAACTAGTTACGTAACTAACTGAAAGATCCATAAAACAGTTGAGGATTACTCAAAATGGAATTGTGAAAACGGCACGTCTGCATGTTAACCAGTCAGTCTAAGTAGTTTCAGCAGATACAGTGTTGAAAAATAGTAATGAAACGTTTGCGCCAGAATCGAATTAAAAATACATTTTCATTAGAGAAGCCGTTTAGGCATGAATAGGTACTTTCACCCTTTGGATTGTGCTCCAAATGATGACCTTCGAAATTCATAATAATAATATAATAATAATAATAAATAATAAAAATCTTTATTTTTTCTCTCACACAGATGTTTACAGAAAATGTATAGGTTGTTATGCTAAGATTAGATTGTACATTAGTTTTGATCTATGTGAGAGACTGGTGTCCGTACTAGGAGACCTGTATGACGGATTACCAGCCTCTCCTACTCTGAACCATGTGGACAATGGATACAATGCGTCTTAACATAGAAATTTAATGACGACTGCCATTGTTTATTATCTAGCCCCGTACATTGAGTAGGGCTGCGGCTACACGTGATGTGATACACAGTACACAGTAGGTATATGCATGTTCCCAGAATAGTGGAAGTTATAATTTTACCAAAAGGTAGTCGTCTCGTGCAAGAGCACCGTTACTCGATTTATTCGATACACAACTAGTAGACAGCTGCTGCGTAGGAGGTTCACGCATTTTTCAACAAAGAGCTCGGATACACACTCACAATCCACTGGGACATAAGGAAGACAGCTAATATGGTGCCACTAAGAAACCGCGATGACACTCCGATCATGATCACCCGACAGTAGGATCATAATAAATTCGGTAACTTGTGAAGCGGTATGGTATAGCAACAGCGACTTTCACGAAATCAGGAATTAGCTCAGTGCTTTTAGGTTGAACACTCGCCGGTGGGATTCACTTTGTGCACGGCCGAGAAAAGAAAAGACTCAAAGCTGGAATCTGCCGATGTCATGACACTTAAGATAGTGTCTGGGGGGTCACTTTATATGACGAAAAACGAACTTTCAGTGCACTGCGGCGCGAGCCGCTCTATCTGTTTGTATGTATTAAACGTGCCGATTGCACGACAGCTCTCGTTCGTTCGTTTCTCATCAGTATAGAGTAACGCTCCTGTACTTACCGTGCGTCACCATTCCCATGAGCAGTCCAATGATCTTAAGGCAGTTTAGAACAAAAGCTGCATTAGACAGTTTCTTCAGCAGAGACATCGAAATAAAAAAATTATTGCACAACTATCCCCAGGAGCAGTCTACAGGTCACTTTGGGCAGTTCAGAAGAAAGCTGCTTTAATAGAATACCCTACCTCAGCGGAGGCATCAAATTGAAGTAGGTACTATAACACTTTTAGAAGCGGTGCACGTTACCCGATTTGTCGTCATCCATGCCGATGCGGCTACGGCGACTGCAGGTGATTACTCAGGCTTCCTTGGTGTGCCTCCCTTGTATGGCTAACATGACCAACCTTGGCAGTAATCGTTCGTCTGCATATGCCAAAATCACTGATGAATAGCGCACGTTACTCGATACCTTCTAAATAAGTCACTCATAATGATGGCTGATGATGATGATGACCGTGCTAGCAATAGTGCAGGCGGTTCCACTGAGCATAAAATCTCTTCCCAGACAGGGGGCGTTTGGATCTGGCAACCAGAACAGGAGTGCCAGGTGTGCGCAGCGATGCAGGTGGGACAACACAGCCGCCAGGGCAGGAGTGCATGGCTGGGTCTATGCAGCGATGCAGGTAGCACAAACCGGTGGCCAGGGCCAGGACCGAGTGTACGCTGCGATGCAGGTGGCACAAAACGGTGGCCAGGGCCAGGACCGGGTGTACAGCCGCCAGGGCAGGAGTGCATGGCTGGGTCTATGCAGCGATGCAGGTACCACAAACCGGTGGCCAGGGCCAGGACCGGGTGTACGCTGCGATGCAGGTGGCACGAGACGGCGGCCAGCGCAGGAGCACAGGGCCGGGTGTATGCTGCGATGCAGGTGGCACGAACCGGTGGCCAGGGCAGGAGCGCAGGGCCGGGTGCAGGTTACACGAAACTTCAATTTCACCGAATCGGCCTGCCTACCCTCAGCGGGTAGGTACCGGCGGATCACATTACTCGCCGCACATGCCACAATGACCCAACATACTGAAACTCGGAGCCACGTGCTTCCTGTAAAAAATCCTATGACGGTCCTGGAAAGCTCCTGTTTGTAAAGCCTTACATAAGCTATAATCAAGTGCATTATTGTAATAGCAAAATTTTTATCAACTGTTTTCTAAAAATATTAGAAATTGAGGGTAGAAAAATATATTTTTATTATTTTTTCCTGTATAAAATTAACATATGCTTTACTTAAAGCGGTAATTAATGTAAGTATCTAGCTCAAGCGCCATCACGACTATTGAATCGGACCCTACTGCGTGGGATAAAAACCCCAAGCGCCGGAGCATTATGACCAGTGGCTGAGCTTTTAAAAGCAGTAAATAATAGCATTTTACTCACGGCTTATCAACTCAAACCTTCGTTGCGAAATCCTCAGCAATGGCTGCGTGCGCAGCAGCCGGCAGGCCCCGCGCCGCCTGGTCCGCATCACGCTACAGCTCCCGGCAGCGAGGACTCCGCAAATTCAATATTATATTTTTCCCCGTCGGAGCGAAGCCGACGAGAACCGTGGCTACATTGAGCCATTTTGCCGAAGTGTTCACTTCAAAAATCAAAAACCAACTGAGGCGCGCGGGCGACTCACTCTATTTATATAGGCACCCGCACCTTGCAAATTAAAGGTGGAGAGAAAAATGGACTTTATTTAACTGTCACTGTGACCCTTATGATGCCGAACACGGAGAAAGTCGAAACGCCATATCTCACAATGTTTAACTAGGTTTCAGATAGGCTCAGACTACATAATAGTGCAGGACGCACTATTTATTACTCTAAGGTATCCCTATATTTGATAAGTATATTTAAAAAATACGCTCCTTGACTTAAATTTCTGACGTGGCGCACAGACCGCAAAGCTGAAGTGGGCCTGGGCAGGCCACGTCTGTCGCATGCACCCGGACCGGTGGGCCAGAGTTGTCACCGAGTGGGTGCCCAGTGACGGACGTCGGCGTCGAGGAAGACCTAGGCGGAGATGGCGGGACGACTTGGATAAGTTCCTACCTGAGTGGTCTGAAGTGGCGGAGGATCGCGATCGTTGGACCAAATATAAGGAGGCCTTTGCCCAGCAGTGGGACACAAATTCGGCTATTAATATAATAATAATAATATAATAATTCTTTATTGCAGGTGTATACCCATATTTAAAATTAAATAAGTACATAAAATTCACAAATAATGTACAATAATATGGTCAAATTATAAAATTAAAAATACACTATAAAATATAAAAATAAAAAGCTTAACCTAAATAAAACTTAAGATGTAGGTAGGGTCATTTGCGATTTGCGGTCAGCTGTACAGAGAGCCAATGTTTTAGGATTGGGCACCTGTAGTCATTAGCAACGTTCATTAATATTGCATTCCCAGCACTGCGCAGCCTGTGCCAGAACGAGGCGATCCGGGACCTCATGATGGCGAAGAAGTCGGGCACCCTCGCACTGCAATACCGCGGCTGCCGCATGAGGATGCGGTATGCGTCGTTATACTGCACCCTCATGGCACTCATTGATTTGCGTGTAAATTTGGTCCACAGGTGACAGGTGTACATGTTTTGGCAGTAAGCCCTAAAGAGTGTGATTTTTACATCTTTATTGCACCTGTGGAACCGTCTAGCGAGCATGTTACACCTCACCGAGAGCGCCCGCCGCTCGCGCTCGATGTCCTGGTCGTCGGTGAGGTCCTCAGTCAGGAGGTGGTCCAGGTACCTGAACTTCCGCACCTGCTGCACCGGTGATCCATCAAGAGAGATCCCTGGAACCCTCTCCGGACCCTTTCCTGCCTTGAAAACCATGAACTCCGTTTTTTTTGACGTTGTATTTCAGTCCATGAGAATTAGCATAATTCTCACAGACCGAAAGTAGTTTACGTAAGCCATTGATCGAGGGACTGAGTAGCACCATGTCGTCCGCATAGCTTAGGTTGTTTACACAAACACCCCTTACATGACAGCCGACACCAGTGCCCCTCAGCTCCCCGATGAGGTCATTTATATAGGCATTGAAAAGGTCCGGAGAGGTCAGACCCCCCTGGCGCACCCCGCAGTCTAGCCTATATTCGCTAGAGGTTTAAATATATATTATTATCTTCGAAATATAATTGGCCCGTTTGGACAGCTACACAAATTTGCTATTTAATCTTGATTTACTTGTTAAAATAGATAAAAAGACACATAATCTGGCTTATTTTTAAACGGCTGAAAGAAAAAAGAACTTTTGAAGCACCAAAAGTTTATAATAGTTTAGATTTTTTATGATTTAGGTTTGACACCACCTGTAATCCCATACATTTTCGAGCTGTCCAAACGGGCCTTTTATATTTCGACGACTGTAAGTACATATACTCTTTTTTTTAAATAATATTCCAAATTTAAAATAACTTGAGTTAAAGCACTTTATTCACGTTGGTCGTTCGTCGTTATGATGCAGCAGCACACAGAGCACTAAAATGAAAACATATGGAAAAAGAGCTGTCAAAGCCACAGAATAAATTCATCTTTGTCAATTTGCAATCTAATCTTTGAAATCTTTGTAAAGTTAAAGTTTGCGAATTTGTGTTGTTTTGCTAATTTACTCAGCACCTGGCTAAAAAAATTAACTTAAAACGTGATCTTTGTTTAGATCTCATCGGAGTATTGTTTTAAGTATTATTAGTTGACGTTAATTTCATTAGCATAATTATATCTCCTCTTGGTTTGTGATTAATATTATATTCATTGACCAAAATGAAGGAGATACTAAGTAATTTTATGGACAACTATTCTACAAGCTTCTATGATATTATTGGTAAGTAACAAATGCTTTGTTATTGTTTATAAAGTACAAGAACCCAGTTTTTTTTTTGTAGGTTACATTTTTTTGCTTATTGTACAAACTTAGTAATTTAACTATATGACGGAAATGTGATAACAATAATTTAGGTACATTAAAATATATTATAAGACATCACACTTAAAGTAACTACCAACGTTTCCTAAAATTCCTACTGAAAAGTACCAAATACATATTATATGCATATTGTAGTTTATGAGCAAAAAACTGAAGTTTCAATAATTTAGTATAAAATTCTATGGATTTTAGTCATTATTGAGACATGGAAAACCGTAATTAACATAAATAACTTAAGTAGTAGCTGCTCTTGTTTTTACCCACATACAAACCATTTCAATCTAATCATAAACATATTTCATATCATTGTAATAACGGGTTTAAATTTTAGTATATCTTTTTAAAACTTTATTTACCACTTTATTATGAATTCTGACTGCTCTTCCAATTAACTATACAGTCCATTGGTCTCATAAACATTATTGCAACAGGATTAATGCTCTGACAGTAATAATGATAGAGTTATGTATTATTATTATTTATTATGTAGTTTATCATTATATTGTAATGGAACTTTTTACTTCTCTTCGTGCAATATTAGATGTAAATGCGTTACATCTAATATTGCACTTGCAGTCATACATTTTAAACTTAAAGTAAAATCATAATTTAGAATAGTGAATAGAGGAGAATTTAGAATAAGAAAAAAAACTTATTTATATTCTAGGTACAATGAACAATAATGGTATAAACTTTGAAAAAAGTACAATGGCTATAACACTAATTTAAATGTATCTCTATATGCAGTTTTAATGATAGAATAGAATACTGCAAAATGTGGTAAAAAATTTAAATTCTTTAAAATTTGACTCGCTGAGTGTTTCTAATTTTTCACTGGCTAATTTTATGGTATGACAGCTCAAGCGCTATGATTTATTAGAATTTGTGCCTTCTTAATCAACATCAATATTGATATTCAAGGATCCTTCATAATTTTTGTCCTTATTTCACAAAACACATTTTTTTTCATATTCACATTTATTAGTTAATTGTAAAGTGAAGTAATATAATTATAAATAAACAAAAAACCCGACTGCATGCTAAAAAGATGAAAACAAGCCCCAATGTTAATGGAAAGTATTGCAGGCAACCAACAAGACAACGAAAAGGCTTCACCATTTCTTATTATTTATTTATTAAGCTCAATGTTACTTAGATACCTTGTGTGGCAGTCAAGTTGGTCCACGCCATTTTATCTTATAAAACCTCTCTTTCGTCATGTTGAGGATTAATAATGACCCTCTTTTCTGTATTATGTATACATATTTAACATAACTCTATTAAACACCACTTAAATTTAACATAAATCCCCGTATTTGTTGCTAGGAAATGTTAATGTAGAAGGTGTTATCGAAAGTAAAAACAGTTACAGTGATATTAACAGCTTGGAAAATTGATTATTACTGCACTAAAATTAATATAATAAATAATATAATTTAATGTAAAATGAAACTTAGGGTAGACGAGACCCATTTTTCAGCAGTGTTTTGTTGTGCGCCTTTACAAATGAGCACTTTGCTGTGAAAAGGGAGGCGTCCACTTTTAGGCATAGGCTACGGACGCATCGCATTCAGTACCTATTCTTTGTATAGAAATTCACACAAGTGCGTACACTTCATTGCCGACACGCCGCGCGCCGTTTCTCCATACATTTATGACAATCCGTTTGGTGCGATACGTACGATGTCGATAGGTGAACGCTTACCTATTTACAACCAACAGTCGACGAGTCGGCGTATGTTGCTGTCGTCGTGACGACAGCAATCACCAATATACGCGCTACACATTGAATTATTACTAGAGTAAGGACAGGCCTTACCGTTAAAAAAATGGCACCTTCGCGCTGGTCTTAAAATCTCATATATCTGTCATAATTTGTCCAAATTAGGGCCAGCGCGCGGGTGACAATTTAGGTATTTAGGCTAAATGCGGATCCTTCCTATAATTATTGTCAGTCGACTTCTATACGGTAGAATTATGTGCAGCGCACTAACATTTTCTACGAAAAATCTGGATTCTGAAAATTCAGCTAAAGTATGGAACTGACAGCGGCGCTAGTATCAGCTAAGAGCCAGACCTCAGTCGATAATTTTTTCTCGGTGGGAAACCGTTCTCTACAAAATATTGTTTAATTAAAGGTAGACCCTCCCTTTCTCAGATATGACGAAAGCCATCTATATTTGAATAATTATTAAAAAATAATAATTATTTAATTATATGTATATCAGAAGTCGATAAGTACTTGGCGGAATACAAAACCGAATTAATAATTACGTCAACGTGACTATTTTCCATTCTAACCTTATTTGTGTCTACGAGTATCTGATTGTTAAACGAGTTTGATTCTTATTTCCCCTAGGATAAGATGGTCCGTTGGAGTTTCCTTTACGGTCCTTCTATCACCCATTGTTTATATCATAAATATAGCCAATCATGTGCAATCTTGAATGTTCTACGACTATGATAGCAGGTATAAGCTTACCTTTTTTGTTTCACTCTTCATAATACACTCGTGAGCGATGAAAAAGTTTCGTGACATAGTATATCAAATTACTCCTAAGCGGAAAAGGCTAGCTTGATGACGCCGCCGTCTGCAAAACAACGCATCAGAATATAACCAACCAAAAATTAAAATATTGTGTTAAAATTATAATTAAATATACGGTCTAAAGAAATTAGGGCATTTTTTGTAAGTGGAACCTTTTCATTGCCCGATACCTACGTCCTACTCATAATTTAAACCTTCATAAGAATATTATATTATTATCTTGTAAGTATCTTAGTTTCACGGTTCAAAGTAGGTATGATTGTTCAGTCCTTAAATTGTATCTGACATGGTTCTTAGGATAGGTCTAATTTAATTAAAATGTTCTAAGTAACTGTAAACCCTGTGGTCAGGCGGTTAGGCGTAATGTTACGTAAGTTTTGAAAGTAGGCTATCGTTTCTTATTATTTTGCTATAGCCATGACTAATTTTATTTATAGGTAGAGTATGCCTTTACGAGAAATATTGTTATTATACAAAATTATTAATCATTGTATTTCTAGGTATTCTTCGGCCCAAACAATTTGATAGTTCTGAAACTAAAGCATTAGTTATTATTCTGTGGCGTTGTTAAAGTAACAGACATTAGAAAGAAATAGGCAGAAATCAAAGAAATATGTGGTTTGCAAGGACTTTGTAGTTATCATACAACGTCCTTAATTGTTAGTTTGACAAGGTACGAAAGGTTATTCACTGCATACTTCCGAACTATCACGTTATTTAGACCGAACTGTACCATATTTTCATTGCGGATACGTTCTTTTAATCGTCTTTTTTCATTCAGGGCCCAATTTATTCTTTTATGCTTCAATCGCTTCGACATAATTTTTGCCTATAAGTACGTACATACCTTATGTATTTAATTTATGTATGCTTAGGTATAAGTACTATCTGTAAGTTTCACACCTGAGAATGTGGCGCTTTGTGTATCGTCCAGTTGAACTTAAGTTCCTGCATAGGAAGATTTACTCCAGTGAGAAACGGGGCCTATATACCGAGATTACTGTTGGCATAGGTCTTATCCGGGGTCAGAAGGGTGACATATTGCACTAAAGGTCAGAAAGTTAGATAATAAGTTCATGTAACTTACTATAATTGATCATGTGGTTGTTAGGTGATACATTTTTCTATGCACTTGGGTCTTAGTTCGCTTGCACTAGGATCTTTAGATGTTTGGTTCACTGTGTTGTGTAATGCAATATTATACATATTATGTAAATATAATGGGCTCTCATCGGATTTAATAAAAAAAAAAATCTTCTATAGTAGTAGGTAGTGTTATTTATATCCAGGTAAGTTATCAGAACACTTACAACATAACCCACACTAATTTACAATATTTTAAAAATGTATTTGGCACTGGAGTATGTAGAATCGTTTCAGTTGGCTATGTTCACAAACATACATACATACAGGTCAAACTGAGAACCTCCTTTAAAATAAGTAATGCGAGCATAACATGGATACTTTACAATATAATGATTTATCGAGACAATTGATTGACTTTGTATTGTGCTGATGAAACGGTTTCGTCGTTTCGCATCATGTTATAGTTATTGAGTTGCTTTTCTCTCTTTCTCACTTGATTATTAAAGGTAGTAAGCAATAGCTATGACGGTTAGCTTGTGGCTTACCTGCAATGTTACTGACTTGGCATAATATTGCAGTTTTCCTCGTTTGTTGTGACTGCGTGCCCTACTTTACCTGTTTTCGAAAGAATTTAGGCGACAAAATAAACACTTATGTTTAATTATTGTAAAAATAAGTTTAGCTGCTACGGAACTTTGTAGTTCCACGGCATGCTAACACAGAAGTCAGAAGCGGTCGCGATAACAGACAAACGGACAAGTTAATATTGAGTGTAAACATATAAATGACAGATAATGGGACTAGGGTTTAGCTCGTAGCGACACCGGCCGGCGTTCCATGTAGGCTGTATATCATTCACAGTCCAGGCACTGAGCTCTGCACATGTTTGAAAAAAAAAACTAAATTAAAAAAAAAAACTTTTTTCTTAACTTCGCGCGTTTTCGATGCATCTTTAGATTCTTGTTGCAATTTCGGCGCGTATCTTGAGGTCGGAGGTTATCGGTGCAGTGTTGAAGTGATTATTTGAGGTTTTTTGTTCGTCGCAATGGGGGAGAGTGAGTGCGGGGCTCGGACTGTGAAGGCGTACATTATGAGTGATTTGCTGAAGAAGGTCGACTATGAGACTAGAAATGAGTTCGTCAAGATCGCGGTGGCTGTCGCCGGCTTCTACATGGGCATTTTCTATCGTATGTACAAACTCTATGGTGTTTTTAAAAAAAATATATTGCTGTATTTGTATTATTGCATTATTGGATTTAAAAAGAGATGGTTGCGATCCGTCTATAATCTATATCTTTGGAATATGATAATCAATGCATACAAAATCGGTTCATAAACGGCGGAGTAATCGGTGAACATACATTTAAAAAAAAATATCCCGACGAATTGAGAACCTCCTCCTTTTTTTGAAGTCGGTTAAAAACCATACGTGTATCGTATCGTGGCAGGTTAACTCGTAAAGTATAAAAACCACATTTTCTTCTTGTTTCTTGAGAATCTATCCTATCGTTATCTAGGTCAGTAAATAAAAAAAAATTCTTAATTTCAAAGTAAACCTGCCACACAATACAGTATGAATTTTATTATTAAGTACATCTTGAATGTAAAGTAAAAGTCCTCAGTTGAATATTTTAAAACTGCTATCGTATAAATTTGAAGTAAGAATATATAAGTAATTAAATTGCATATACGTACATACTTACCAATTAATTTTGATGCAAGTACACTTGTCCAAAATTAATAATGCACATGCAGATCTTCACACCAGAATCATTAAATCGTAAGAGCCTTAAAAAAACACTTGCATTTTGCATCTTGTTCAAAAGAAATAGAAGTCAATATCATGTGTCACATAATCGAAAACAACCGATCTGTCAAAGATTTCTATGCGCATTATCAATTTTGGAGCACTGTAAGTACCTACCCAACTACTATTGAAGTGCTAGAAGAATCACAACGACTTTTAACTGTGTTTTCGTCATAGAATAAAAACATTGACGTCTTATTCATTAAAAACTCATTTTATAGTTAATTTCTTGTTAGATCTAACTGACGATGTAAGGTTTTATTTATTTATTTATTGACATCAGAAAATTGATAAATAATGATTATTATGTTGTCTTAAGTAATTATAATGAAGAACTTCGTTTAATTAAATTTTCAATATAATTTAAAATTACTTTTCATATTTAACAGGCAGTGAGCGTGTATACGTCTGTAACTTGTTAAATCATAGGGTTGTATGAGGTACGTATATTTTTTGGAACGACGCGACATAGAAATCAGGCTAGTCTAAATGTTATCCCAGAATGCCAGAACTCAACAGATTTGATTCTTTAACTTATTTAATAAACGTTTATAGAAACTTGTGACTCACAACATGAAAGATAACTGCTATCATAACATTACATAACAATATTATTTAAAGAAATGGAGATAGTATTTCTAAACATTTCGATAAAAAGATAATGCAGGTCAGGGGTTCATAACATTTGGTAATTTTTATATTTCATAGAAAAATAATAATTAATATGGTTTTAGTTCTAAATTATTATTTTGATGCGTATTTGTGTAGGTACAAATAAACTATACCTGCTCTCAGTAGCAATGAGATTTGCATCGCTCTCACTCACATCACGCATCTTGTCTTGAGAACTTTTGTCATGTCTTAAATGCCCCCCGTGCTAGCCCTTCAGGTTTCTGCGCAGGCCACTGTACCTATCAGATCTGTCGCTACAAAAGTCTGAAAAGTATGAGCCGATCTGCGGGGAGACCACCAACACATTAGGAATTAAAATACCTTTGTCAAATCTGACGTAACTTTTATGGATCTAACAGATGTGTTACTGCTTATGGATTGTTAATTGCTAATTTGTCGGTGGTGGTACGGTCACTGATTTAAATGTGGTTATTTCCTTGAATATTTGATTGAATCAAAAGGCATGTATATATGCTCAAAATAATTAAAACTTATTTTACTTGCCACGATGTATTAGATTCCCGGGGTTTGAAACTTTTACAAAGGTTATTTGAAATAACAATTATGCTTGCGACATTATGTTATAAATGTTTTTAACTATTGTTTCTGTGTCAATGGAACGAGTGACGAATTATCTGTAGTATGCCAATTGTTATGTGTGCTGTGAAATGACTTGTTAACTATATACAGGGGGTTGCAAAAAGGATAATAATAATTCGAAATAAGTGTAAAATAAGCAGGGTGTTGCAAAAGTGGACATAGTAGATGACAAACTTCAAGATCCACACTGTTTGATAGGTATTTGAGTAAGGCCTGGGTCTCCTATTTACGCTGTAGGTCGCGTCCAGCGTCACGCCGTAGGCCGCGTCACGATGCTCACTATAGAAATGTACTGATGCGGTCTCCCTCACACGCCGACGTTGGCGCGTAGACGTAGTGAGCATCGTGACGCGGCCCACGGCGTGACGCTGGACGCGATCTACGGCGCGTAATAGGAGACCCGGGCCTAATAAATAACTCTCTACTATTTTTTATGGAAATGATCCCAGTTGTCCAGGTTTCACTGCACTTATTACTTAGTTTAATTCATAAATTAAAACAATGGGTATGTTCAGTGACCGATAACGAAACGATAAAAAGATAGTCGTATTGTTATTTTTCACTCGTTCATATCTAACAAAATATTTTTGAAGAGAGATTACTCTTAAAACAAATAATATTCGCTGAATGATCATGAACTTGATTGTAAAAACATGCCGGTCAAACACAGCCCAATGTCATGGATAGGAAAATATCTGGATATATATTATCTGGAACTTGGGAACAATGACTTGAATTGTGTAACATATTTTCTTCTTACGTACCGTATTGATGACGACCACGTCATTATACATAGTAACATAGATAATAACGTAGCTTAGTAAAAGGCGTGATTAATTTTAAAATGCGACATTTGAATGTCCGAAAATAAAAATGAATAACCCTGAATATTTTTCCGAGGATATATAAATATAAACACTTACACCTTGTACTAATGTACTCCCTTGCGGGGTAGGTAGAGGTGCATTGCTGCACCCACTTTTCGCCAGTGTTTATGTTAGTTCCAATATAATAAATACGTGATGAAATAAGCTCCCTACGGTGCTCAAAAACATTCTCAATATTTTAATCGCCACTATGTATCGAGTGCTTGTATTCCAAGAAGAATACTTACAGCGACAGTCGCATTCATGTTGGTAATTCCAATATTATGTAGTTCAGGGTCTTAATTATCTTTATTGACTAGACTAATATTAAAATTAACAGCACTAATGTCAATATCAAAATGGCAATGACCTGTTAAGATCATTGCAATTTACAATGAATACAAGTAAAGTACTATTATTGTATCAACAAAAACCGTTGCGTTAAAAAATATTGAGTAAAAAACTTGCAATGACTTACACTCACGGGCACTGAAAAGGTTCCACTGAGAAAAGCACCAAATTACTCCTAAACGGAAACACTGCAACATTGAACTACATTTAACAGAGCATCGGGATATTACCAACTAAAAACGTAAACATTTTGTTAATATTTTAAATTAAATGTTTTAAAAAAATGGGTTAGTTTGGTGTCGGCATTTTGTGAGTGGAACTTTTTCATTGCTCGTGAGCGTATTTGCATTTTTCAAATGTTTATATAAGAATACCTCACATATACAGGATGTTGCAAAAAGGGTATACAAAGCCGAAACCTACATGTGCAGCATGGTATATCTAAGCCCGAAACTGAAATCAGAATTTAAAAATTCGCGAAAAAAATAATTTATTTTCCATAGAAACTTTGTTGGTCACGTGACTTTTTACTATGGAGAATTATAATATTTTTTCGCGAATTTTGAAATTATGATTTCAGTTTCGGGCTTGGATATACCATGCTGCACATGTAGGTTTCGGCTTAGTATACCCTTTTTGCAACACCCTGTAAATGTAATGTATTCTTGTCCAAATACATTTACAAAGCAAGAAAACACGAGCATCCGATACTTCCATCGCGGTAAATGGTAGGTAGAGTCCACATTGCTACGTAATTATGGCATCGATCGCCCCGCATCTTAGATTAATGATATGCGAACTAGATGGAGAGTTAGTGCAAAAGAAACTTCTCGACAAATAACCACCGATTTCTACCACTGAGATCTTATTTTGAATTAGTGTAGGAGATTTGTGACTTTATTTATTAGTACAATGGTTGCCATTACGTTGAACTTAATTTTGCTTTGTTTTTGTATGTGACACACCATCTTGTTCTTTTTCGCTAATCTAAAGGCTTCTAATGTCACCAATTTTTTAATATTATTATGTACTTGTACAGTGCTCCAAAATTAATAATGCGCATAGAAATCTTTGACAGATCGGTTGATTTCGATTATATGACACATGACATTGACTCCTATTTCTTTCGAACAAGGTGCAAAATGCAATTGTTTTTTTAAGGCTCTTACGATTTAATGATTCGGTGTGAAGATCTGCATGTGCATTATTAATTTTGGACAAGTGTACCTAGATGGCTAGAATCTTAGCCGTAAAAATATATGGTCTCAATATTAGGCGGTTCTCTTACGGCCCTGCTTAACGCTGTGTGTGAAACCTCTTTACTGTAGGTACTACGTCATTATCATCAGTTTATCAAAATCTTTTATCAAACTGTGTTGTGCCAACCCTGGGCTAAAACAGTAGGCTAGTACAATAACTACACCATGTTGCTAATTTTAGAAAAAAAAAAACACTCGCACCTGCCCTGGCATAAAACCGGGCATTCCAGGTTAGGTCTCTGTAATAACTAGGTCTCATGGTGTGTAGCTAGCAGGTGACCTATTACTAAACGGGCTAACATGTTTGATGTAAAGATAATATGCTTTTTACCCTGGAATTTCGATGAGGCCTTTTATAGGCGAAGTATAAAATATTTTAAATAGTTTAGCTAAACACGGCCATCCGACCCCAAGCTAGGCAGAGCCTGTGTTATGGGTATCGGACGGGAACACCCAAATATTCCGAAAAACTTTTTTCCGAATTTGATAATTCCGAATATGTAATTTACGAAATATTGCAATACCGATTTTTTAAAATATCGAATTATAAAAATTACGATAATTATAATTTCGAATATTATAATTACGAATATTGTTATTACGATTATTAAATATACGAACGTGAAAAAATACGAATACTTTAATATACGAAAAATAAAATACCGATTTATTAAAATCACGAAAAATTAAAATCCCGATCGGAAATATGATAATTCGTGATTTTGACAAAAATTAATCATATAATATGCCATTTATTTCCAAACTAAAGTGACTTAAGTATTAATTTTATATAGTTTTACATTTTACAATTTAACATTCTATATAAAATTTTTATCAATTAGCTTAAATTCATTATGATGCATTATTAATTATTAACTTTACTAAATTGATTACATTTCTAAAACTAAATATACATTATTTATTAATTTAACCAATTAATATCAGTACTTACTCTATTTTTATTACATTACTAGCTGTTCCCGCGCGCTTCGCTTCGCCTTAAAAAGTTTCCCCGTGGGAATTCCGCGATAAAAAGTAGCCTATGTTCTTTCCCAGGGTCTAGACCGTATGTATACCAAATTTCATTCAAATCCGTTCAGTAGTTTTGGCGTGAAAGAGTAACAGACAGACAGACAGACAGACAGACAGACAGACACAGTTACTTTCGCATTTATAATATTAGTTAGGATTAATTTAAATTAAGATAATTTCATTATTAATTTTACTAAATTGATTACATTTGACAAAAATACATAAACGTATTTAAAACTTCAGAACCAAAACCAAAAGATAGGTGCGACGACGAGCAAAGCGAGGAGGAGCGTGTTAGGTGCACATAGATATCGAAAAACAAAGCGGAGCGCAGCGAAGCGGAGCGGAGCGTTTCACATAATATAGCTTAAAAATATATTGTGTAAAAGATTTAGTTTCCCATGGATTTTGCTAGATGGCGCTGTCGTCACCATTCTACATCGCGGTATGGTTTGGTTTATGCTTTGATTTGGGGAAAAGTAAATAAGATTGTACCATTTAAAATAATTGCAATACAATTGCTCGGATTTTTACGGTGGTTAACCTTAAAAAGCTTAGGACCCAAACCTAAAGATAGGTGCGACGACGAGCAAAGCGAGGAGGAGCGTGTTAGGTGCACATAGATATCGAAAAACAAAGCGGAGCGCAGCGAAGCGGAGCGGAGCGTTTCATATAATACAGCTTAAAAAATATTGTTTGTATACGGATTATGCTGTTAATAAACATACTCGTACTATTCGTAATATATGACTATTTCTTGTTCACTAAAAACATTCGGGAATTTGTATTTTCGGAATATTAAAAATTCGGAATTCGTAATTTTAACAATTCGATATAATAAATAATCGTACTTTTGAAACATCGAAATTATAATATTCGGAAATATGACTTTCGTCATTTTAATTAATCTGTGGTTTAAAATTTCGTTTATTATACTATTCGTGATTTTCGCTATTCGGAAACTTAAAATTCGGGATTGTGAATTATTCGGAACTACGAAATTCGTAATTATGAAAATCGTTATTTTCATATTCGTAAAAAAGTAATTCGAAATTCTGTAGTGTACCCGTATCGGACAGCTGATATATCTACACAAATACACAAACAGATACATATTAAATATAAATATCAACACCCAAGACCCGAGTACAAATATCTGCCACAGCCAGGAATCGAACCTGGGACCTTCGGTATAGCAGTCAGGGCCACTTACCACTACGCCATTCGACCGTCCGACTTAATATTTTATCTTTAATGGTTCCTTCGGTTCTTAGCACTTTCACTCACGTGATAAAGTTATTCTTGCACTGTATCCACAACAATACTTATTTTGGTATTTTGGACTTTACCCTATTAATAATAAATAAATAAATAGGTAGCAAAATTTTATTGAGCAATTACCCAAAATGTAAACAACCAATTAGGAATTATCTTTATCACGTGAATATCCATGCACTCTTCGTCTGTTAAAAATATTATCTAATTTTATTAATTAGGTCGGGTAGTCAACCCAATAGTTAATTAGTAAGTAAGTATGTGCTAAAATGATAATTTTAATTGAGTTTAGTCTAGCTTGCGTCTGGGTTGAGATGTATGTACTTACATGTATGTGTTCACTTAAATGCTGTCTGTTTATGTATGTAAGTACACTCAGCAAAGGATATCTCTTCTCCTCCAGGCATACAGCTTTATATTGTGATGTATGGACGTGCACAATTACCATAGAGCTTTTTGTACAAAAACTCGTTTACGTATTGTAGAGGATCTGTGAGTTTTTGGTTAGAAACAGTTTTATGGACTCTTAGATGTAGATACTCTTATTCAACTTTATTTTCATCGAAACATATCGAAATAAATAAAAAAACACTGGACCTACATACATACTGTGGAGTTCCTATAATCAATCTACACGCACAAAACATTTAATTATCCTAAATTTTTGGTCAGTTGCTAAAAATAGACATTCAATAAACATCCCGTAGTCACCCTGCACACGGATGCACAGCAGACGGCCGATAGACTGACATTATAAACTATAAACGAACAGATAGCATAATACGACGTGATAACCTCACGTAGAGGTTGGGGCATTAGCTGTTGCCATGCAATTATTGCAATTTATAACTTGTGAGCTAAAATTGCAACGGTTTTAGGCGTTGTAGAGTGGTTAAAGTCGTTTTTTATTTCTAGGTTCTAAATTGTGTTGGCTAGCAACATTAATTGTCTATTCTAATTACAGATTCTGAACGATTCATCAACAGTCGATTGTCCCGCCACCAATACGAATCCACTATTGATGAATCGTTCAGAATATTTTAATTTAGTATCTGAGATTAAAAACAAACTTTAGTTACTTGTCTGTGTAAATGTGACGCCAAAGTTAAAAATATCTATTAATTCCCATAGCAAATATTTACTAGCCAGAAAAATTATAAGCATATAAGATTATAAGCTATCGTATATTGAACTTTCAATCAAATGCATTAGTTTGATGTTATCGTTCCTCTATAGTTGCTTATGTATATTGGGTTGGGTTATTGGCTTGTCTGTCTGTTGATACATGTTGTCGTTCGCCGTATCCTGTTTTTTGTGATTGCGATGTTAGTTTATTTATAAATATTTTATAAATTTTCCGGATGTATTCACTTTTATGCGTCGCCCAGTAATTTAGATTAGAAAAGTTCAGACGATACCGATATGTTATAAGTTCAGTTTAGGTTACATGCGTTAAGCAACTCTATAAGAGTGGTTTTGTCTATTATATTTGTGCTGTACCCCTCGTTACCCAATCAATAACCCTCAATATCCCTGTAACAACATGACCCTCATTCCAGCCCACGCCCTTGGTTCTGACTAGCCCTTGCGCTCGTGGCTCGGCGCCCACTGTATTCAGGGGCACCTCGTCTACTTTCCTACTTGGTCTACTGTCCTACTTCGTCCACTTCGCCTACTTTTCTATTTCGTCTTTAGTCTACGTTCCCACATCCTCCACTGTCAGTCAGCATCATTAAACCCCTTCTAACAGTGGACGCCCTCATTCCAGTGGAGTATGTCGACGCGGAATACAGCCTCTGGCTGTCGTGGTTCCTGACGCCGGTGGTGGTGACCTTCCTGCTGCCAGCCATGATCATCGTGCTCATCTACATCAGCAGCGTCATGTTCCACTTCTATCGGCTCTACAGGTATGCTGGAAAACTGCCTTAAACTCTGATTACACCTACCGGGTAGAGTGGACGAGACAGTATCCTCGGCCAAGCACTCGGATAACTGCTAACCGTCCATTGGTCGAGGATCAGCCGAGGATACTGTCTCGCCACCCTACTCGGTAGGGAGTCGCCGTAACTCCCTTGTTGATTTGATTGTTGAACTCCCGGGTTGATTAATGAGTGCCGAATGGGTAAACGTGTTTGTGGTTTCATATTGGAACACCTCTACGGAGTGATAGATTTTTTATTTCATTTGCATATCTTCTTATTATAAATACCATACCTAAATACAAACCCATGTCTGTAATTAGATTTACCAGTCAATGGTCATGGTCATCCATTGGGGTGCGTAACGCTGTTTCCTAAGATTTCGTCATGCAGTTATTATTGGCTACTTGTCTAGGAAACCACGCGCTCGCCGAGTTTATTGTATTTATACTGTCTGTCGTGATGATGAGTACTGTCTTCTGTGCCCTATGACCCCCAGCATGGTACAGGGAATGCAGAAGTGGGGCAAAGAAAGTACATCCCGTGATGAGTATCTAGTAGAATACTAATGATAAATATGTCCCTTATTCAGGATGCGAGTAGTGGACGGCGTGCAGAGCGACTGGCGGCACGCGGCGCGCCTCGCCGTGTGCGCGCTGTGGGACGCGCACGGCTGGCTCTACCACGGTAAGATATCATGTGATCCTTGCAGGGAAGCCTATGTCCAGGGGTGAAAGATTAAGGGTGAGGATGATGCTGATATTGCGACATTATGCCTGAACTGAGAGTTCAGTGGTGAATATTGCTTCTTTTTGCTTTAATTCTGTACGTATAAACATGTAGTTTGTAGAGGCGGCATTAGACTAGGGCTTGTCACTGTGCCGAGGTGATTAGATTAGCCAGTCAGGTAAGGAGACTAACTGGCTGCATAGTCATTACTATTAGTGAGTACTATTACTATTAGTGAGTATTATTATTGAATTTAACAGAACTGGCGAAAGCTGCACCGCTTACGAACTCATGAAATCCCTGGATAATGCGCGTCAGGAAAAGTGGGAAAAAATGGTGGATGGCATGAATTTTACGCACTCTAGTAAAAAAGCATGGCACACTCTACGAAGGCTAACAACAGGACAAACACCCAAAAAATGTCAACCCCAAGTTAACCCAAATGACATAGCGAGCCGGATGGTCCACCTTTCAAAAGCACCAAACTACAAACCTCACACACGCCAAATCCTCCAGAAGCTAAAGACAGAAAAATCCCAGGCAAATAATAACGATGACTACAGCGGCCCCATCAGCATCGCCGAAATCAAAATTGCGATTAACCACATTAAAATGAATAAGGCCTGTGGAGATGATGGCATTTTTCCCGAGTTTCTGAAACACTGCGGCCCTCGCACACAGTCGTGGCTTGCGGCTTTCTTCACAAACATCATAAGATCTGGAAAAATACCCGCAGAACTGAAGCGATCCAAGATAATCGCCATACTAAAGCCTGAAAAGCCGGAAGACAGACCTGACAGTTACCGACCCATTGCACTGCTAAGCATTGTCTACAAGCTTCTCGAACGCCTAATATATAACAGAATCTCCGATGAAATCAACGAGAAGATTCCACAGGAACAGGCAGGATTTCGACCAAAGCGTAACTGCTGCGATCAAGTTCTTGCCTTAACGACCCATATAGAAAGTGGCTTCCAGAGCGGAGTGAAGACATCAGTTGCATTTGTGGATCTTACTGCCGCATATGACACTGTTTGGCGACAGGGACTGCTCTACAAATTCCTGAAAACCATCCCATGCATGAGGTTATACAGATTGCTGGAAGACGCTCTCACGAACCGGCCATTTCAAGTCTTTCTGGGGGACAGCTCTAGCAACAGAAGAGTCTTAAATAATGGACTACCACAGGGTTCAGTGCTGGCACCACTACTTTTCAACCTATACATACACGACCTTCCAAGTACCACCTCGCGGAAATTTGGCTATGCAGACGACCTTGCACTTGCGACCCAGCATAAAAGCTTTGAAGCTACTGAGGTAATACTGGAGCGAGATTTAAAGGAAATGGCAACATACTACCGAAACTGGCGTCTCTGTCCTAGTGCAACAAAAACAGAAGTCTGCTGTTTCCATCTCTGCAATAAGCAAGCCGATAGAGAGCTTAAGGTGAGTTTCCAGGAAACCATCTTGCGACACAATTTCTACCCTAAGTACCTGGGGGTAACCCTGGATAGAAGTCTCACCTACAAACATCACCTAGAGAAGTTGGCAGGGAAACTAAAGAGCAGGAATAACATCATCCAAAAACTAACAGGCACGACATGGGGAGCAAACGCTGCATGCCTTAAAACCTCCACCATGGCTCTGGTGTACTCAACGGCTGAATACTGTGCACCTGTGTGGAAGAACAGCACACACGTCTCGATGGTGGATGTCCAGCTGAACCACTCAATGAGGCTTATATCAGGCTGTCTAATGCCCACCCCTGCATATTGGCTCCCGGCCCTGAGCCACATTGCCCCACCCCATATTCGCCGTGAAGCCTGCCTCAACCGTGAGATGGTTAAGATCCTGGGAAACCCTACCCTGCCAATCAACGAGGATCTTGAGCCCTTAAAAAAGACACGGCTTAAGTCACGTGACCCTCCTGCCAAGAGCTTCCACACATACAACCCTTCGTGGAAAGCTGGCGATGCGTGGAGAAGTGAATGGAGCGAAAACCCACCATCTCGCAAACTATTTGTACCAAGCACAACCCAACGCCCAGCTGGCTTCTGTGAACCGCGGAGTGTCTGGTGCCGACTTAACCGCCTGCGAACAGGAGTAGGCAACTGTGCATACCTCTGGCATAAGTGGGGGTGGAGCGAGTCAGCAGCTTGCGAATGCGGACACCCACAGCAGACCATAGACCACATCGTCTTCGAGTGTCCTATCACAAAATATGCCGGACCTGCCGATGACTTCACCAACCTCACCAGCAGCGCTACTGCATATTTAAATAATTGTAGTTTTTAGTGACGTCTATAAATTCTTATTTTAATATTATTTTATGTACCTAACCAGTAAAGCCATACGATAAATAAATAAATTACCTAAATATTTATTTGTGAAATATACTTATCGTTTTCAGCGAGTTAAGGACTTAAGACTAAATCATATTCAACTTAATAACTTCAGTAGATACAATAAAAATGCAGTTTTTATCATAAACGTATGAATTCATATACGTACATAGCACGTGTAGTGTGACCCCCCGTGTCTAAGTATCCACGTAATTATCCGTACTTACATACCACCTTGCTACGTAAAGGGCGATCTTTCACCTGCGATGATCTTTAGATAATTGTTAACTGCATTTTGCGTCCTTTAAACTAATCTATTCTTGCCGGGTCTAGTTATTTTTAATTTCATAGAATTTAATGTTCTTCATGAAATATTAATTTTATTAACTGGATACTGAATTGAGGTGGTGTTCATTAGTTGTCGCTCTTAACGTAAGGGATATTAATATAAAAATGAATATCGGATATGGCCGATTGAGGGTTAATTTGGCTAAGGTTTCATTATATTTCATCAACCAATAATCGTCTACAATTGGATATAGGGCATATGCTTATCACTGTGTCATCATCCCTCCACCACTAGGGTCATCATAGAAAGAGGATTGGTCTGTCTGATGGTCAGTAGCTGACTGAGGGTGTCCAAAAATGGTATAGTAAGTCAAAAGGGGTGATAAAATGCTTTAATATAAGGGAACTATAACTCGTTTCAATTAAGATGATTCATGTGACAGTTTATAATTTTCCGAATCACGCACAAATACTATTGCGCAATCTGTGTGAATTAATTACATTTCATTGGATACGACTCATGCAAATAAGTCGATAGACAAAATATAATATATTTATGTCTAATCTAAAACCAAATCGTCACAGATATCATCCTTGCCTCCTATTAGAAGGCGTCACACAGTATTTCAACTTATTAAAACCTCGTTATTTCCCCCCAGGCTACGAGATCCGCGGCATGGAGAACCTGCCGTCAGGAGCGTGCCTCATCATCTACTACCACGGCGCGCTGCCAGTAGACATGTACTACTTCATCGCCAGGAACTTCCTGTTCAAGAAGAAGATGGTGCATACGGTTGGAGACAGGTTCATGTTTAAGATTCCTGGTGAGTTGTTGGCAGCATTATTTGGAGATGAAAAGACAGTTTATAGAGATAGAGAAAGTTTATAGATTGATAAAAATTCTGCCTCCCCCCTTTCAAAATGAAACTTTACGCTCAAATAGCACGGTAAATCAACATTATTATCATCTTCAGTCCGTAATCGTCCACTGCGGTACATACCTTAGGTCCCTTCCAAGGAACACTTTGGCCTCGGCTTTCACCCAGACACTACCAAACGGCGTCAATCGAACACTAGACTAATGTCATCGGACCAGCGGGCCAGGTCTTACGCTACCCTTATCTTGACACTACAGGGTGTTGCAAAAAGGGTATAGCCGAAAGGGGGTGAGTCAAGGGGACATTCTGAACAACATTTTTTGTGGATTTCCGAAGATTCTTTTGTTTGAAGTTCAGAACAAAAGTTGTTCAGAATGACCCTCTGATACTCCCCCTGCCTTTTCGAATTAGTAGGTACTTATACCCTTAAATATAAACCAAAAGAAAATAAAAAACTCGTGTTTCCCTTTAGGTTGGAAGTCCCTACTCGAAGGCCTCTGCGTGATCCCAGGCACAGTGCAAGAGTGCGCGGCGGTGCTTCGCGCGGGCGACTCGCTCGCCATCTCGCCCGGCGGCGTGTACGAGGCGCAGTTCGGCGACCACTACTACAAGCTCAAGTGGAAGAATAGAGTAGGCTTCGCGAAGGCCGCCATTGAGGCGAAAGTCGTGAGTTTTTATTGTTACTTGTAGGACACTTTAGTCAGTCTATGGAATGTCAATCGCTTTTTGAAGCCTTCTATAGGTCCCCTTGCGTCAAGATAGAGTGACGCCATTGGTGAGCGCTGTGCTGCTTCGCCGCTATTGGTCGGTTGCAGCATCGACGCGCTTCGATTGGTGTTTTAAACGGCTGCTATTTTGGCAACATGAAATGTCGTGATTTTCCTAGATAAGTACCTAAATAGGTTTTATTTAGTACTGTGCATCGCTGGAGCGTACATATACAGAGTGCAATTTTATCAGTGAGCACCGACGTTGTCGCTATTCACCTGTTTATTAAAGCGCTGCCACAAACTAGACGTCCGCCATTTTGTCGCCAAAATTGCCACAGTCGTAATTTAGTTACCAATAGCTTTGATATCGTCGGTGAAGCGTAAGTCCATAGGGTGCAGTGTGATCAGTGGGCGCGGCGCAGCGCAGGCGACTCGCTCGCCATCTCGCCCGGCGGCGTGTACGAGGCGCAGTTCGGCGACCACTACTACAAGCTCAAGTGGAAGAATAGAGTCGGCTTCGCGAAGGCCGCTATTGAGGCGAAAGTCGTGAGTTATATTATTACTATAGGACGCTTCAGAATGTAATATGAAAATATTTTGGAACGCGTCTATAGGTCTCTTTGAGTGAAAACAGAGGGCGCCACCGTCGCACCGCAAAGTCAAGTTTACGAGGAAGGAATATTAATTTTAACATAAATAATAGTAAATCTTTATCAAAGTGGTATAAAGTGACAAATATATTATAAACATTCATCAATAAACCTCATACAGTGTTATCAAACAAAAATATTGCGGAATAAAGTATTTAGAAGTGACACAGTGAACTAAACCAAAATAACTAAAACCATAATAAATGTTAACTTGACTATACGAAAAATCGAAATTTGGAAGTGTGTGTGACAAAACGGCACAAGTGTAATCAATTAAAAGTGAATTTGTTATCTTTTAGTGCACTTTATGTTTTATCTAACAATCAAGGGATCAAAGTCTACCAACGGACATACACTATATTTATGTTGGAGATGACCACATATTTCACCTTGTTCTCCTAATGAATCGTGGCGTAGTCGTCTAAGCACTCGAAACTATCTCTCACGAATTGAGAGCGCAGGTTCGAACCCAACTGAGGCCAGATATTTTTGTTTATTTAAAACTACTCTGGCGATAAATTAATGAAATCAATAGAGAACCAAGATCGAGACCAGCAAAAAAGACAAAAAGAAATAAAAATCAGTGTCGCCACCTAGCGGTGATTCCAAACCAAAATAAAAAATGAGTTTCATCACATTCCGAAGACGTCAAAGAACTCAATCAGAGTCTAAACCGGCAGAGGATGAAAATAATGCAAGCAAATCAACACTAGATGGCACCACTAGTAGTATGCCATCATTCTCAGAAGAGGAATACGATATTATAAAATAATTAAAAACAAAAATAGAAATACTCAATCGAGACTTAAAAGCAGCACACGATGAAATAACAAACCTTAATCTAGAAAACACGGAACTCAAAAATACTGTACAAAGTTTACAAAAAGAGAATAATATGTACAAAAAGGTTACCAACAGTCTCAAAAATGACCTAGTCACGCCGAAGAAAAAGCGCGAGAAATCAACTTCGACAAAAAAAACCCCCAAGTTACAGTCACTTCCGTCCGACATAAGTGCAAATGAAAATGTAGTAGAAGCCTGTAACTCAACTTCAATCTCTACATCTGTTCAAGTTCACGCCACAGGCTCTAAATATGAACCGAACATATCGAAACCTACTGACAGTATTAAAACTAAGTCGAAACCAAATAAAATTGTAATCATAAGCACGAATAAAAATAATAAAATAATGGAAATAGCGGAAGAAACTTATCCTAATAAGTATAAGTTAAGTCACCTTCTCTATCCTAACATTGGAACCAAAGGTCTTCTTCAAAAGCTGGAGCAAAATGATATTAAAAGCCTGACGCTTCATGACATGTGTATCATCCTACTTGGAGAAGAGGACTTTACGACCACACCATACTACTTCGATTTGGTTTTACATATAAGACACGTCACACAATCTATCGAGAACACTAACATACTGATATGTCTCCCAACTTATAAATATGGAGAACATAAAATGATGTATAACTGGAGAATTGAAACTTTTAATAATTTAATGTATTTTGATGTGTTATCAAACAAACATGTATTTCTTATGGACCCTAATGCAAACTTATCATATAATATTGACATGTATAACAAATATTCTGGACAAATAAATGACATGGGAATGCGTGTAGTCTTTAAAGATATATTGCAAGCAACCGATGACATTTACTATAAATTAAACATGCTTGACACTGGTAATGAACCGACTAAACAACTGTATAATAATGATAATGATCTTTTTCGTATATAAACAAGTCAATATACTCCACCAAAATATCGATGGACTCATTGGAAAATTGGATGAGTTATCTATACATATTGACGAATTATCTAATAGCGGTAAACAGTTGGATGTCATTTGTATAACGGAACATAATATGATTGAAGATGACTACAACATATTAAATCTGTCCAATTATAAACTAGCTTCAGCTTGTTCTAGGAAAACACGACACGGAGGAGTATGCATACTTGTGAATGTAAAACATAGCTTTAAAACGTTAGATGTAACTCAATTTGTTTTACATAATATATTAGAGTGCTGTGCAATAGAACTTACAGAACATAATATTATAATTGTCTGTGCTTATAGAGTTACTCAATATACCGTTTCAGCATATACATTATTCTTTAAGAAGCTAAATGAGTTGCTAACAACACTTTGTAATAGTAACAAAAAAAAAGTAATTCTATGTGGTGATTTTAATATCGACATGCTAACAAAAACTAAAACTACGGATACTCTTAAACATATTTTACAAAGTTATAACCTAAAAATTGAAATAAACGAACCTACCCGCCTAGCTAGTGGAACATGCTTAGACAATGTCTTTCATAACATGCGAGGATGTACTAGTAAAGTTGTCGAATTAGCCTTGTCTGATCACTGTGCACAAATTCTTACCTGTCCTGTAAAAAAATCATATACGTTCAAACATTGTTATGTGGTTAAAAGAGATTATAGTGAGGAAAATGTAAAAAAGTTTGAAGAGTACTTAAAATCAATTAGTTTTAATGAAGTCTATGCATCAGATGATGCAAACGAAGCATTTCAAAAATTTTATGAAATTTTCCAACTTTTGTACCTTTTATGTTTTCCTAAAATTAGAGTAAAATTTTCAACCTCTCTCAAACACAAATGGTTATCGAAAGGGTTGAAAAAATGTTCTAGGAGAAAACGAGAACTTCTGTGGAACTATAGACGAAGTCACTCAAAAGAATCAAAGATAAAATTCAAAGAGTATGCCAAGAGGTTTAAAGCCATAATAAAACTAACCCAAAAATCACAAAATAATTATTTTATAAACACTTCTGACAATAAATGCAAAGCTACGTGGAATATCATAAACAAATCCAAGTCAAGAAATATGAAGGAATATATAAACAAAATAAATGATAACGGACATATAATTACTGACCCACGTGACATATCTCAATCTTTCAATAATTACTTTATCAATCAAATTTCATTAACTGACATAAATACAAATTCTAATAACTCAATAAAATTCAATACAAATAATAATAATTCTAATTCTCTATTCATGAAACCGACAACTCCAGATGAAATATTTACAATAATAAAATCATTAAAAAATACAAAAAGTACAGGCTATGACGAGATTACTACTGATATAATTAAACGTGTTGCCCCTGTTATTGCGCCAGTGCTAAGCCACAGTATCAATATTTGTATAAATGAAGGGACATATCCCGATGAACTAAAAGTTTCAATTATAATACCATTATTTAAGAAAACAGACAAGGAAAATATGAACTACTATAGGCCCATAGCATTGATACCTATATTATCGAAAATTTTTGAAAAGGTGATCTACCAGCGATTGAATTCATACATGGAGAAATATGAAATGTTCTCACCAATGCAAATGGGATTTAGAAAAAACAAATCAATAAATAAGGCAATATATGAATTTTTAATGACTGTACTAAATAGCATGGATAAACGTATACCTGTAGCAGCCCTTTACATGGACCTAACAAAGGCTTTTGACTATGTGAATCACGACATTTTACTGAATAAACTAGATAAATACGGAGTGCGAGGAAAAGCACAAAATCTAATTAAATCATATCTGACAAATAGAACACAAAAGACCCAAATCAATCGTATATGCACAAAATCTAAAACTGAAACAGCTTACTTCTCAGATAGTAAAGAGAATAGATTAGGCGTCCCACAAGGTAGCGTATTAGGGCCATTACTATTTATCATCTACATCAATGACCTACCTCAAGTTACAGAACACCCAATGGTTCTATTCGCTGATGACAGCACAGTACTATTTAAAGATGATAAAGAATCAAATTATGAAAATAACATAAATAATACTCTTACAGACATAATTCATTGGCTTAATAACAATAAACTATTAATTAATCTGGGCAAAACTAAAATAATGACATTTAAACAACGGATAAATAATAAAACTATTGACATAAAATACAATGATAATAAAATTGAAGAAACAGAAGTGACAAAATTTTTGGGGCTTTATATTGACAGGAACATTACTTGGCAAGCACAAACTGACCACATTTGCTCAAAATTAAACACGTTTTCGTACGCCCTACATAATTTAAGTAAAGTTGTAAGTGAGGGAACAGTAGTTACTGCCTATAAAGGGTATGTAGACTCCATTCTCCGTTATGGAATTATATTCTGGGGTAATGCGACCAACAAAGATTCTGTTTTCAAATCCCAAAAAAGGTGTATTCGCGCAATAGGAAAAATTACAAGCACAGAATCCTGTAAACAATTGTTTAAAAAATACAAAATTCTTACATTTCCCTCTTTGTATATATTAGAAATGGCTATATTTGTGAAATTAAATTTTAATAGTTTCGGTCACTTTAGAAGCCTGCGTTACGGTAGCAAGGTGAGTGCTCCTCGCCATGTTACAGCCTTATATAGGAAAAATATTTTTGGAATGGCTCCCACTATTTTCAACAAGCTACCTAAAGCCATAAGAGATGCACAGGACATCCAACTGTTTAAGACTAAACTTAAAAACTATTTACTGGACAAAATATACTATAGCGTTAACGAATACCTATCCGATACACAATGAGTAAATCGAAATTATAATAATGGACCTAATTATAATTATTTTTGAAATCATTATATTTAATTAATTATTTGTTTCTGCATGACTGCATGATAGATATAATGAAGTACTTACTATACTTATAATATTTGTATGCCATGTTGGCTGATTTACGGTGAAACAATATTTTTGTAATTTTACACCTTACTTCTGACCTGTGAATCACAAATAAATGACTTTGAACTTTGAAGATCAAGAGACGCCATTGGTGAGCGCTATGCCGCTTCTCCACTATTGGTCGGTTGCAGAATTATGCACTTATTGACGTGTAATAAATCCCTAATTACCATCTCTCTGTCGTCCACAGCCAATAATCCCGCGCTTTATATAACTTTTTTCTATTATCTATTCCTCTGTCCACAGCCAATTGTCCCGATGTTCACTCAGAACGTGCGCGAGGCGTTCCGCACAGTGGGCTGGCTGCGCGGCATCTGTCTCCGCATCTACGCCGCCACCCGAGTGCCGCTCGCGCCAGTCTACGGGGGATTCCCAGTGAAGCTTGTGACGCATCTGGGGAAGCCGATTGAGTATGATCCTGCGTTGACGCCCGAGATGCTGCAGAAAAAGGTGAGGCTTTAGTGCCGTATGTAACTGTTTTTTATGTTTCTTGTTCTACTTTAGATTTGGACTATTCAATAGTTGTGCGCTCTGTCGTCGCCATTAGAAGGTAAGCATATCTAGATGGTCTCTATCTCTGCCTGCGCATCTACGCCGCGACCCGGGTGCCGCTCGCGCCCGTCTACGGGGGGTTCCCCGTGAAGCTAGTGACGCATCTCGGGAAGCCCATTGAGTACGATCCTGCGCTGACGCCTGAGATGTTGCAGAAAAAGGTGAGGCTTTAGTACCGTATGTAACTGTTCGGCAAATGTTTTTTTTAAAACAGAGACATCTGCACTTCGAGAGTTTTTTGAGGTTGCGATTTTTTTACAGTTCTAGGTTACTACTTACCACTGATTCGCGATTGGTGCGGGAAGCCGCCCAGCTGTTAACAACGTGCTCCAAATCCTCACTTATCATTGTTTCATAAATGCAACACATGCGTCATATCCGTTATTTTAGTCAATATATATTATCCCTGTAATAACACGGAACCTATATGTTTACTTACAGGTGGCCAGTGCAATAGAAGCCCTCATAGAAGAGCACCAGCGAGTCCCGGGCAACATCCTGCTCGCTCTCACAGAGCGAATCTACGAAATGCCCAAAAAGTCAACAAAACTCGAAGAAACAGCTAAAGAACCAACGACTAATGGAAAAGTATCGAACGGAGCAGTCAACATCGAGAACAGCGCCCCGAGCAACCAAAGTGATAATCAGAAGGCTAAAGTGTCATAATCCATGTACGTTAGATGTAAATTTCTGTGTATATTTTGTAAATGATGGACTGGGATGAAGTACATAGGTAGGTACATTTGGGGACTCGCTAAGGTCAACACTTTGGAGTATAAAGCGATCTTAATAAAGATCTGTAGACAGTTTAGAATTGCAAGTAAAGTAAACACATTTAATTTTAGCACTGTTCAGTTTCCATGAATACATAAATTTCCACAATGGATAAACTTTGGCAACTATACCGAAGTAATAACTAATCGAATAACAAGGTAGATTTTTAATAATTTCAGGGATTTGACTGTGCTAAATTTAAAATCTCTACCAGTGTTGCATTTAGGATGGAGGCCCATTGCACCAAGTACATAATTTAACTTGTTGCAGCTGTATACTTTGTCCCGCCAGCATAAGTCCATATTTAGTGGTTTCTAAGAAATCACTAATATAGTGAAGACTTTATAATATAACTATTGCATATTACTAATAGTACATTATTAGCATATTTCAGCTATGCTGTCTTGTATGTCTATATAAACTTTTTACGAAGCGTAATTTCAGTTCTGGTGTTTTTTTTTTACACCAACGCCATATTTTTAGAGACTATTGAATGCCATACCGCATACAAGTTAATGTATCTTAAAATTTTTGTTTTTTTGTGAGGGTTAAAATATTAAAAAACGTGCAGAACTTTATAGCTTTTAGACCACATAAATAATTTTAACCTTGTAAATTTGACTTTTATGTTATTGTGTTAGGTCAGATTTTTAAAAGTCAGATATAAGTAAGTTATCGGGGGAATAATGTTGATGATATCTGTATTCTGTATGTATGTGTTAGAAAGAGAAAGTAAATATTATGTTCGACTGATAACGCCGGCTCCATACGTTGGCCCCAACGCAGGTCCCAACGCTACTCGTCCAACGTATGGATCTAGAAAATTGCATTGGCCCCAACGTTGGGGCGAGCGTTGGTAGTTGGCCGGCTCGTGTCGGTTTTATCAAAGGAATCTGCGCCAACGCTGGCAGTCACGCCCACACGTTGGCGCTTTGCTCAGTCCTGTTGCAACATGCAACGAGTGCGGACGTCAAGCGAGAATGGATTTCTCATCCACAAAATCATCACCTTTATGGAAAAATTAAAAAGTTACAGATTTTATTGAACTTAACAACAAGCACATCCAATAATATGAGATGAAACTCGAAAGGAACATAAAAATCAAAATGTATTAGCTGATGCATGGCGCAGCATTCATCAGAAGATGGGCATGATCTTCTCAATTGAAGATTCAAAAAAGCGGGAATCATTAATGAGCACATATTTATCGCCTCAGAGCAGTTAAAATCTTAACTGCTCTGAGGCGATAAATATGTGCTCATCGGACTCATCTGTATCGGACATCTTTACGTTGGCCCTGCCGGGACACAACTAGTTTATTAGCCAACGTATGTACGCCTCACCCAATTTGCAGTCCAACGTTGGTACGAGCGTTGGGGCCAACGTATGGAGCCGGCCTAACATTTATCTGACTATTGAAAACTAAACCATAGTGTGATATTTTTTTATTTGAACATTACTTGAGTTAGGTTTTAAGCTTTAAGTACAGCTTGAGTTTAAAAATATAATAAATATATTTTACTATTTTAGTATGTACCTATTCCTAAATTATATTTCTTCTTCTTTATAAATGCATTCCTTTACTGTGTATTTATTTAAATATTTTAATCCATTTTTAAGTAAATTACTAAAGACAAAAAAACTAAATCGAAAAACTTATAAATAACGATTTTCGTGTGATGTTATGCATTTTAGTGTGTTAGTAGTACACGATTTATTTACTTATATTAGTTTTTTTTATGTAAATTAAAATAGATTGCCCATCTCGAATAAAATGTAAAACTATCCCATATATTTCTATGTATGCATTCTTATTTTCTTCTATATTTTCAGTTTGTGTTAAATGTATTGTACATTCGTGAAGCATTTTTTAAACATTATTATTAGTATGAACACACTGGTGAGGTTTAATTTAAGGAACTTAATATTAAGCTTTTGGCACTGAGTGCTAAGTGAAAATAATACTTAATATAATAATTATAATTATTATTGTGATTAGACAACGTTAGCTAAATATTTAGACTGTGTCGAGATATCGTGTGTACGTGTGTGGTATCGTCTTATTTATTGATAAACTTTATACTTAATTTGCGAACAGAATGTTCAATAAATAAAATAATAAGATATATTTTTTAAAACATTGTTTTATTTCACTGTTTTCTCTTCCATACAATTTAAATTAACTAGAGTAAAGTTGTTAGAAAAGATTATAATAAATGGTTTTAATGGAACCACAATTTGTGAATGGAACCGACCGTGGGTGCCAAACTTCTACTATCGCCATCATCATTCATTATCCACGATTCTGAATGTTCTATGTTTCTGAATGAGCTCTCGGAAACATTCCTTTTACAGATTTAAGTAAGTATACTTACATAAAACTACTTTCATATAAACACTATCTACTTCAGTCATTAACCGATGGCGACGATTCATACATACTTTAAAAGCATATCACCACACACTTTACTCCATTTAGGACTTCGAGGCTTCGTGTTATATTATTTACAAATATTGATTACATGAAATCGTAATTTGCAACATCTTCAAAGGGCTGTGGCTGCGAGGGCGGCCTGGCGGGGCCTCCAGGCCTGTACTGCGGTTGCTGAAAACATACATTAATTTATACATTTGATGCTTAAATTTGGCTATCATGAACACACAGGGAGAAAAGATTTGTTATAATATTTTTGCAGTACCTATCTAACTGCTAACATAAATAGTAACGATTTATAACTTTTACTAAGTTTAGTAACTATCACTGTCATAATGTATACTATACAAGTATACATTATACATCATAAAAGGATATCTATACAGGTACCATGGTCAAAGTAGTTTGTACCTACCTACCCCTACTATCAACTGAAAGGATCCCGTCTACTTACCAATAACCCTATATAGTATAGATTATATACCGATGTAAAGACGTGATAGATAGTGAGATATAATGTTTGATGAAGATTTTCAAGCTGTCAAGGCAAGCTAAGGGTGACCAAAGGTTAAAATGGTGGAAGTAATGTACAGACAGAATAGGGACTAAAAGTACCATGCATTAGCTTAATATATTGAATCAATAGTAAGTACCTTGATTTAAATCAAATCAACTTTAGTTCAGACGATTATATTGTTCATTGTTCAAGCCATAGAGAAAATTAAAAGGATAGCCCAGTGCAGTGTATTTTATACCTACAGAATTTCCAGAAGCCGTTTTTCGCTGGCAATTTTAGATATCCCAGTAGTTATTTTAGTAGTATAAGTTTTGATTCAATATATTACAGAAGTAAGAAAAAACCGGCCAAGTGCGAGTCGGGCTCGCGCACAAAGGGTTCCGTAGTTAAATCAACCTATCTCAAAAACTATAAGAGATACTTTGATCAAACCAAAAATCGTTGAAAGAGTTAATTAGCATGCATCACCTCTATTTTTTTTAGAATTTTATACCCCGTAGTTATAAAAATAGAGGGGGGGGGGGACATACTTTTTACGACTTTGAGAGCTGATATCTCAAAAACCGTTCACTTTAAGAAAAATGTTTTTTAGAAAACTTTATATCATTTTAAAAGACTTTTCCATTGATACCCCACACGGGTAGGTACATCGAAAAAAAAAAATTCATCCCTCAGTTACATGTATGGGGGGCCCCACCCCCAATTCTTTTTTTTACTATTTAGTGTCATATTTTTGTAGCGGTTCATACAACACATATTCCCATCAAATTTCATCACTGTAGTACTTATAGTTTCCGAGTAAATCGGCTGTGACAGACGGACAGACGGACAGACGGACATGACGAAACTATAAGGGTTCCGTTTTTGCCATTTTGGCTACGGAACCCTAAAAAGTGCAAGTTGTGGAGTCATGTTATTCTATTAACTATGTCATTTTTATTAAGTATCTTATTATTCTCTCATTTCCCGGAACATCATCCACAGGCTAATTGATGACCAATGTCAAAGACCAAAACTGAACATTTAATTTGAAAGTAGCGGTCAAATAAATTGAATGATCTCTGGAATAACATAACTCCACAACCAAATGGTATATAATGAGAGGTGTATACAAGCGTACTTGTGTGGGTGTAGTCTAAGGCAGTGTTCACATGTGGGGCGGTCGGGCGCCGCGGGCCGCCGCCTGCTGCTGCTACAAAAACGATAGTGTGGACGTGGCTTTATATTATTGTTTTACCTTTATTGC
The DNA here is from genome assembly GCF_932276165.1 of Plutella xylostella. Classification (NCBI taxonomy): domain Eukaryota; kingdom Metazoa; phylum Arthropoda; class Insecta; order Lepidoptera; family Plutellidae; genus Plutella; species Plutella xylostella. Next base: position 3,448,361 of record NC_064000.1, on the reverse strand, counting down.
AAAAAATACGGGTTGTTCGTAGCTATGCTCGCTTTAGAGCAGGCTAGTGGAATTAGATACGTTTTATACCAAAATATGTTCAGCCTAGGATAAGCTGTTATCTTATAATCGTCGGGTGTGTGGTTTGGGGCCTATATCACAATGCCCAGACATTGTAATGGCTAGCTGTGGGATAAGACATGATACCACTGTCTAAAACATAATTACAGAGAGTAACAGCATGTCTTTTATTCCCTCGGTAGCTATGATCAAGACATTGTGAAACAGGTTTTGTACTGTACTGATATAGGCAACTTCTCATCATAATAAAACTAATGAAATCACTAATAAAAGGTTAACATTATAAATAAAGCCACGTGAATGCTGGAAGGCGGGTTAATAGCAGATGTTAATTAAATGAATGCTAGAAAGTAAATGCATGGATTAATGGAAAATTATTAAATGTGGATTACATTTTAAATGTCTATGATTATTGAGCATGACAGGAAAATTTATAAAATGAATGTTAGCAGCTATGGAAATCTATAAATGAGTGCCTAAAGATGATTGAGATGACATATGTAGGTGTAATATCCACAAGTAATATCATCAGAAATACCTAGGTAGTTTGTTATGTTATGATAATCATCTTTATTCACCACTTCCAATAAATGATAAAAGGCTTTTAATTATGTCTGTAAAATTAATGAGAAATGATGTAGATTCTTAATTATAGAAGAACAGTTAGTGACTTATAATTAACTATAAACATACTCAAACTTTCAAACATTGGTAGTGTACTTTCCAAGCCTTTTAAAAATATTTAATTAACTATTAGCAAATAATTATGTACAATAAATTATAAAAAGAATGATTGAATTTCAGAGGGTCCATTTAAGGAGATTCTAGCACCAGTAACAGAAAAAAACTTAAAGGTAACTTGATTCATCAGAAATTGTACTTTTTAGTATTTTTCTAAGTACCTACCTATCAAGTTCTAGCTAAGCTAAAGCTATGCAACGCAGCTCCGAATACTTAAATATAGGCATCGGAAAACTGCATGTATTGTATGCTCTCTTCTATTCAATTCAACATAAGCTAAAGCTATGCATTTCAGGTTTAAATAATGATATCCAGGATTTGGTAATTAACAAAAATAAAGTTCTAAAAACCAACTGTACCTTCAACTTTAGCTATGCGAAGTAGCTAAACTACTATTTCCCTACCCTTAAGCACGCTCCAGACTCACGAAAAAACTACACGAAACGAGTAGTATTATCTAATAGTAAATAGTTTTGTGGAGGCACGAGCCAAAACATCTCGTACAGAGCATGGAGCGGCGGGCTTAACTTCTTCCTCAAGTTACACTACCTGTTACACCGCATGTTACGTTACTTGTTACACTGTCACGTTACCTGTTGCAGCAGATGCCTGAGGCCGGGGTTGTTGGGCGGGATCATGGGCCGCATGCCGCGCGGCGCGCCGGCGCGTAACTGCTGCTGCAACTGTTGCTGTAACTGGTGTTTGCGCTGCTGCTCCTGTGGGATGTTGCGGGGTGTGTTACAGATGATGTTACAGGTGTTGTTGAAGCATGTATTTTTACATGGTACTAAGCCGAAAGGGAGTGGCTTAGGGGGTCAGTACTAAACGACGTTTGCTTACGATTTTTAGCAATTCGCTAAAATACATGTGAGAAGTAGTAGCACAAAAGTTGTTTAGATTGACCCCGAGGCAGCCCCTTTTTATGTAGTATACCACTTTTAAAAGACCCTGTATATAGTTGTATGTATACAGTTAGAGCTATTACACCGTTCGATCAGTTACAGCATTTTTATGGCGCGGTACAGGCTTTGAACTATCTAAAAGGTATAAAAACACGTTTGCTTTGCCACTGTTTGAACGGTGAAAACTCTAATAACAGTCAACCTGTTGAGAAGCTGTTCAGTTGCAAGTGTAAACCAAACCGCGACGTGCAGTAACCATGTAGTAAAATACACTCATGAGTAATGAAAAAGTTCCACCTGCCATTGGCGTTCCGTATGTCAGTGGAACTTTTTCATTGCTCCTGACTGTATTACTATCATAGACGTATAGATAACGCAATGCCATAGAATTGAAGCGCGCTTTTCTTTCAAAGACTTTTTCAGTTAACAGATGGCGTTAGTACGGGGAAATCTCGGTTAGTAAGAAGAGTTTCTAAAAATTTGCATGAAACTTTGAACAGGTGGTGCCCAGCAGAGGAACTAACATTTATTTAGCATTAAATTAATAATAGATAATATTGTAAAAGATATTTAGAGACACAGCATCTTATAATTGAAAAATTAAATGATAATCAGCCTTATAAACAAAAAAAAACAGCATATTACAAAGTGAATTTTTTACCCGCTCCGAAATATAAAATAAAACTTTTTAATAGACATTCCTGCAAGAGTAGAAACTTAACATAGTGAATATGAACCCAACTCCAAAATTATGATTACATATGATCCCAATACAACCCATACAATTTATACAACGCTATACAGAACATATAAATGACAGTTTTTAATAAAATAATTGTGAGACCCCATACAAAACCGAGTGATAGAAAGCTTTACAAAACCCGACTCCAACATTGCAAATTACAATAAAATGTTGTCAACTTTTACCCGCAAACGAGAATAAGGCAATGTTGCCAGCTAAAACGATTACCCGTAAAATATAATATCACCGACTTTACCCTTAGACTTTTACCCGTAAAATATAGTACTGCCAACTTCACCGTGGTCTTTTACCCGTAATAATGAGAATATAATGGCATCCCTAGATGGACTTGGACTTACTTCTAACTGCTTATAATGCTGTTCTTGCTGCTGGGCCGCTTGTAGATGCGACATTAAATCCATCTGCGAACGCAACCCGCCGTCAATATATGCACCTTATGTTGCTAACTTTGTATGTGTGTAAAATTCATAAGTTGTTGTAGATGTTGTTAAGGGATATTAATGAATGATATTCAGTATTTTACATGTTATTTAGGCATATTCATTAAATAGATTTATTGTATTTTACAGTAAATTATATAATTTAACTTTGTATTACATTCATAAGTTGTGGATGTCATTTCGGGAGATTGTTGAAATATAGGTAGATTTATTGCATTTACAGCATATAATAGATACCAGGGAAGTTAAATATGTACAAATATTTATCTATGTATGGATTTGCTTACTAATCAGTAATTGTATTTAGTTATCTGAGCTGGATCAATAGTTTGAAAAGCAAGGAATTTCAACTACAGTGGAAACAATACACAAAATGAAATAATTACTAATAACAATATCTAACGCAGGGATCAGATATGATCAATAGCAAACAAACAAACCTATAGTTTGAAGTCAACTTAAACTGCCTTCTATCTCCAGAATTCTTAAGGCTTTTGTTTTACATCCATGCATCTACATCAGCTTAAACTGCATTTTTTACACTTGACCTAAAATATAAACAATCTTGATCTGTTTTTGAGTATTGTATTTGAGTGTATAAACTATGTTTAAAAATTAAACGTAATAATCCAATAACAATCAGTATGGTTACTCAAAGCATTTTTTCATGTGTCTGGCAATCCTTTCACCACAATTAAACACCGTCCCATAGCTAATATTCATCACGACTCATAAGAACATGATTATTGAGCAATATCAGCATCAAGATACCTACATTCTAGGTCAAGCCGTAAAAAACGCACTTCCCACACCAAAAACCCTCACCTCAAGCTGTTTATAATGCTGCTCCTGTTGTTGAGCCGCTTGCAGATGCGACATTATATCCATTTGCGATTTGAACTGGGCTTCTTGTTGATGTGCCGCTTCCAACGTCTGTTGTAACTGTTGTATCTTCTCTAAGTTCTGTTGTCTCGCTGCCTCGAGAGAGTCGAGTTGAGGGCGCGGGCCTTGTTGTTGAGGCTTTTGTTGTTGTTGCTGCTGCTGTTGTTGCTGTTGCTGCTGTTGTTGTTGTTGTTGTTGCATGTTCATCATGCCCATTGGTTGCTGTTGGGTGAGAATTAGTTGGTTAATTTATTATAGTAGGTATGATTTATTTATTTAATTACTTTGGAGTACCAACAACATGCACATAAAATCATCTTATGATGTGAAAAGTGTAGTGATAATTTTGAATAAATGGATGAAAGTCTGTAAGCTGAAGTGGCATCGAGGCAGATACACATGAAAAGGTTGGGAAAGCGAGTTATCGAGTGGCGACCACGAACACACAGACGTAGCGTGGGAAGCCCTCCAGCCTGCTTCAGTCACTAGACAGATGACCTTAGCCCATATAAACCCAGAGGGGTAAAGCCTATATCAGAGTAAATTAGATTTTCACAAGATTAGACTAAAACACATACCTGTGGATGCTGCATCTGCTGCTGCATCATCTGCTGGGCGGGCGCGCCGCCCATGCCGCCCTGCACCATGGGCGCCGCCATGCCGCCGCCGCCCATCGACCCGCCTAGGAGATGGAGAATTCATTGTTACACTTGTTACATTTTATATCTATTGTCTCACTTTTTACATTGAACGTTGTGTACAATTCGTTGTTACACATTTTACAATATGGTTAAAAGGGTATATGGTAATGGTAGCTCAGTCGGATAAGAGAGTGGTGGTAGCTCAGTCAGGTAATCGCCTGCTTCTCATGCCAGAGAGCCGGGATCTCATCCCAGCGCTGAGTTGTACCAATGAGTTCTTTGGAATTTAACTAGGTACAATATACATTGCCTTTACGGCGGAGGAAAACATCGTGAGAAAACCTGCACATCTAGATAGTACATGTGTACTCTAATTGCATTGTACTCATTCAAAAACGGCGATACAGCTCGCGACCTATCACGTGAGTACAAATGTACAGCGAAAAGCGGGTGAGTCATCTCTGACTACCCCTTCGGTGATTACAGTCTTGAACATATGAATGTAGGTAGTATATCTGACCTCCCATGCTACCTCCGGGCATGCTGCCGGACGCCATCGCGCCGGCGCCCATCGGCTGCCCGGGCGCCGGCAGCTTGTTGATGATCTGCGTGATCTTCTGTTGCTGGATCACCTGGAATGTAGCACATGCATTGTTAATTATTTGATATTTAAAAAAAAACCCGGTCAATGTAAAAGTTCCACTTACAAAATATCAACACAAAACGACCCAAATTTTTAAAAACATTTTATTTAGATTTTTATTATCAAAATATTTGGGTCCAGCCAGACTCATCCCATTCCACACTCGACCCGGCCAAACTCGACCCGAATTTAATAATTTCGATAAGGTTCATTTTTGTTTGTATTTTTTTTCTTATCGCAAAGTACAGTCGACAGAAAATATTTATGGATTTCTTAATTGATTGCATATAAAGTGATTATCACTTAAATTTAAGAAATATGTTGACTAAACTAGCCTAAGTTTGACCTCAGTAACAGAGAGAGGTAGTTTACCCTTCTCATTGTTTTAGCCTGAAATAAACGGGTTATCGATAACAATGGTCAAGATTTGGATGGCCTGCATCCATCTCTTACGCGCACTTACTTGTATTGTAATTTATGCATTTGATAAGCAAGGGCTACTGCGAAGTAATTATAATTTTATAAACAGCAAACGGATTTTATAAAAAGGATTTTATACATATTTCATTGTAAAGATATTTTGTGTAACTGTGATTTTAGCACACATAATTATTAATAGTTACTTATTTTGTTAATATTTATTATTACTTATTACGTTTATAATTCAAACATGTGTTACCTACTAATAATGTTTATAGAAAATGATAAATTAATGATTAAAAGTACAAATTATTACTTTTGTTTGAATTAATCTGCACATAAAACACCTAACCATAATTTCAGTAAAAAAACTCTTGTGGCTGACAGTACATTTCATACATTTCAACAAAAGTACCTAGACATTATCGTATTTTAGAAATTCGGGTCGAGTTTGGCCGGGTCGAGTGTGGAATGGGACGAGTCTGGCTGGACCCAAATATTTACGTTTTTAGTGGGTAATATTCTGATGCGCTGTTAAAATTTAGTAGAATATTGCAGATGGCCTCATTGAGCTAGTAAAGTCTTTTCCGTTTAAAAGTAATTTGGTGCTATTGTCACTGGAACTTTTTAAATTAATTTTAATAATTTTAATTTTAATTGGTCATGAGTTTATGTTTACGGGCCGCCAAATGGATTCACATAAAATCGATATGAAGAATATTCTATTAGTATTTTTGTTATTTGTTTATATAATTTTGATCTCACATTCCGCAGTCTGTCGACGAAGGTGGCCTGGTTGTTGGGGATGAAGCCGAGGAAGGCCTTCTTATCGGGCGTGTACAGCAGGATCAGCACCTTGATGTCGCACTGCGGCGTCGCGGCGGCGGGAGAGTGTGGCCTCACCAGCTTTATAGAGCCTTTAGTATCATCCGTGGCATGTCTAAGAGCGCTTTTAATGACATACGGAACGCACTAAATTTGCCGCAAATAACATATATGAACCAAAACGTGTGGATCAAGGATACTGTTTTTAACAAAATTTGCGTTCTTTACACGCTTCAGGGTGCCATTAATATCTTTTATAGCATCCCAAAGAATGCTTTTAAGAAATACGTACGCGGAACGCGACAAAATGGCCACCAATCTAAGAGCGCGTACCTAAATACACCTTAGGGATGAATCCTGTTCCTGACGAATTTTGAGATGCACGAAAATTAGCCGCTGGATTCTTGCTTTTGGCTCTGATCGCTGATCTATTACCTGGATTGTTGGATTCGTGTTTTTCCCCTATTCCCCTCTAGATAAGCAGTAAGTAAATGACTTACATTCCGCAGTCTGTCGACGAAGGTGGCCTGGTTGTTGGGGATGAAGCCGAGGAAGGCCTTCTTGTCGGGCGTGTACAGCAGGATCAGCACCTTGATGTCGCACTGCGGCGTCGACGGCATCGGGGAGAAGTGCACGCAGCCAGCCTACCGACAATAATAACTTTGATTAATAATTAATAATAAATAAAATAATAAAGAAGAGCACGAACCAATATACTTGCGATCTATTCTAAAGAAATAAACGGATTTTGACTACTTTTTATCCCGGAATTCCCACGGGAAAAACTTTTTATACCGAAGGTGAAATCACGAGAAAATCTATAACTTTCTATTAAATTCTTGGTATACTCACAAAGCCATTAACCATGACCTTGGTCAAGGCATCCAAGGCCTCGTTGGGCTGCAGATGGAACAGCACGGACTTGCTGTCCTTCAGGTACTGCCCGCCGATGGAGCTGATGAGCTGCTTCGGCATCAGCTGCATCAGCAGCTTGCTCGGCCAAGCGTCCACTTTGAGCTCGGGCTCGAGCTCTTTGGAGTTTGATGATACCTGGGAAGGAGATATGGTGATGATAATAATATAGTAAGCCTAAGTGTGCCTTAAGCTGTATTCGCATAGACAAACTACGCACTTATTAATAGACGCGCGTGAAACTACTGCAGAATGAAAACTACATTTATTAAGTACTTCAGTGATAAATTAAAGTTTTGTATGTAAATACCTTTTACAACTGCTTCCTTACAAATATAAAAGATTCTTCTTCAAATAATTGTATCAGAAACAAGGTTATTTGTCAGAGTTCTCGACTGAAGACCTTTAATAAACAAACATAGCGTGGCAAAGCACTGTAAAATAGTAATTATAAAAGTATTTTTTCAAAAATTAAAGTTTGCCGAACATCATTAAAAAAAAAACAAAAAAAACACACACTCACGCCTTGTACTAATGTACTCCCTTGCGGGGTAGGCAGAGGTGCATTGCTGCACCCACTTTTCGCCAGAGTGTTATGTTAGTCCCAATGTAATAGGGGGCAGGCCTATTGCCATTTTACGGGCACATCCAAGACCCGAGAACAAATATCTGTGTTTAAACAAATATTTGCCCCAGCCGGGAATCGAACCCGGGACCTTCGGCTCAGTAGTCAGGGTCACTAACCACTACGCCATTCGGCCGCCAAAAAAAAACAGATAGTACAAACTCACTTGACACGGCAGATGTTTGGTGACCTTCTGGTCCTTAGGCCCCTTGCCCTTCTCCATCCACTCGAGCACGCCGCTCCAGATGTACGTGCGCAGCGGCGCCTGCGCGGCCGTGCCCGACCCTGGAGTGTGAAATGTGCGGTTTAAAATTTAGAAGGTTTGTAGAGAGGTTTTGGGAAATTTTTGATTGCACTTTATACACTCATGTCTTGTAGTAATGTAACCTTTGCGGATTTAATTAGATAGCATACATGCGACAAATGTATGAATTTCGCGTGCCTCGTTTATGAATTTTATGCTTAATTAACCTAGCTGTGAGTTTGGGCAATATGATAAAAGATGCGGCTACGAATGAGTCTCTGGTTAGAGCCAGAGGGTAGAGGTCCACAGTTGACTTGATTTCATTACAAATTATTGATATTACGATTAATATGTAATCTGCGTTAAAAAAATCTATGGTTGTGGGGCAGACGCCTTCTCGAAAGTGTAATGTCAACCGCAGTTGGCTATGTTTGCAAGCCTATTGCCTGTGGTACCTATAACTATGGGACAACCTCTACACGACTAACCTGAGGGCTGCGCGGCGGGCATGGGCGGCGCGGGCTGCGGCGGCAGCGGCTGCGGCGCGGGCGGCGCCCCCGCGCCCGCAGCCAGCATGCCCGGCATGCGCTGGAGAGACGACTGTGAAATGTGTAGTTATAGGTTATTTATTTATCATTAGATAGATAGATAGATAGAATATTCTTTATTTGTACACACACACATAAAAGAAACTTACAAAACTTAAATACTAACAAATATGTACAAAAATGGCGGTCTTATCGCTTAAAGCGATTTTTTCAAGACAACCTTAGGGTGGAAGGATATTTTGATTAAAGAAAGGTTCAAGTGTACTAAAGAATTCTAAAGGAAAAATGAAAATAATGATTTAGTTATTATATTATAAGTCCCTACAAACTAAATTAGATATAAGAATATAAAACACATACGTACATAAATCGATAGCAACCTTTAACTAGAATGCATTGGTAGTATTTTTTTCATTTCATACAGTGGGGAAATTATTTGTTACTCTATTTAGGTCTTGGTCTATCTGTTCATGGTGAACCAAGCCAGCTATTTAGAATGACTATTTAGTGATTGTATCGCAATATAGTGTGACAGACCGCGGTGGCGGGAAATACACCGACAAAAGGAGAAGAAGCAGCATAATAAGTAGTAAAATGGAAGCACCATAATAGTAGAGGTATCCATAAGCTATCTAATTGCATTGCTCTACAAAGTAACATACCTGTTGTGGCTGCACGGGCGGCGGGTTATACGGCTGAGCGAGTTGTGCCAGTAGCGGCGAGTTGCCCGCATACAGGGTGTTCCGGGCAGGAGGCAGCCAGCCGGCCCGGGCGCGCGGGAACGAACCCACGCCGCGCGCCGCGCCGCGACCCACCCTGTAGAAGGGGAAAAATGGGTGAGTATGGGGAATTTATCGTCGGCTAGCGTTTCTGCGCGCAATTAGCAAATCTATTCGATCACGCATCATACTCACACTTATTAGGTACATACAAAGTACATAGGTACCCTTACATGTCAGTCTGTATCTCGCTGCGTACCATTTCAACAATAGTACCATTCACAAATAGATTCCATCACTTATCACACTCACCCTAATTACATACAAATAAACCCTGCTCAGTACATACCCGTACATGTCTTGCTGTATCTCTGGCGCGGGCGGCGGCGCGGGGCTCGGCGGCCGCTCCTTGAGGCTGTAGCCGCGGAGCAGCACCAGGTGACGGGGGTCCTGGGAACAATACATAATGAAATGAAATGAAATATTTATTTACAGAAAAATGGATACATTTGTCACACAGTACATCCTTATTTCAACTAAACATAACTAATGAGACTATTTGTGACAAGTAATGTAGCATCTGCTGCTAAACTAAGTATGACTTATATTTTAGCCCGCAGCGCCCGTTACCCGTTGAAATTATTATGCTGAAATTATCTGATTATTAATTATGAGTACTGTAGATAAAATATATAACATACAAAAAAAATACAAAATACAAAATCATTTATTTCCTTTAACAAAATAATCATAACATTTACAAGTAAATGGAGTCTCCTTTTAAGTAAACAATACCTGTATCAGGAGGCTCCGCTCTTCCACAATGGTTACAATATAAGAAAATATGATTTTTATAAAGGAAGTTTTAGTTAGTAATTTAGTTTTGATAAGTGTAAGTGTAGTTTTGTAAGTAGTGTGTGTTCGTGCGTGTGTGTGTGCGTGTGTGTGTGCGTGTGTGTGTGTGTGTGTGTGTGTGTGTGTGTGTGTGTGTGTGTGTATGTGTGTGTGTGTATGTGTGTGTGTGTGTGTGTGTGTGTGTGTGTGTGTGTTTGTGACTGTGTGTGTGTGAATGTGTGTATGTGTGATAGCGGGTGTCTGTTACGATTTGAGGGTTTAGTACATGTAATATTTTAAAAGTTTTATCCAGAATTTAATAGAATTGTTTCAATTTGCTCATATGTATGCGTTTTTAACCACTTTGTTACACATTTTTTACATTCGTAGCAGTTCATTGGATAAATATGTATGTCTTTATTAATTAGGTTATATAAGAATGCAGATTGTTTACGATATTGTCTACTTGCATAAGTAGAATTTACAGAAACTACAGGGGCTACTATATCTTTCCTTCTTTTGTTGAGGATACGAGGGTCATAAGTTAAAGTTTTGTGTAGTTTTAAAACAGCGTGCAGGATATAAAGTTTTCTAATGGTAAGTAAGTCACAAATTTTATATAAGTTTTCAGTTGAAAATCCCAGCGGCTTAAAGTACATAATTTTCAAGAGCGACCTTTGTGCCCTCTCTAATCCAAGAAATTTGTCTTTAGTTGCCCCACCCCACACAGGTATACAATATATTAGGATTGATTGGGCCAAAGTGATGTACATTTGGTTGAGAAGGGTTGCTGTGGCTACGTGCCTTAACGTTTTAAAAATCCACATCAGTTTTCTGATTCTGCTTATAACCAGTTCTAGGTGAGAGTGCCAAGATAAACGCTGGTCTACCATTATCCCTAGATATTTGGTTTTTGTAACCCTAGCAATTAAACCACATGAACAGTTAGTGTTTTGAAGATTCTTACAAGTATGAATTTTAATTTGGAAGTCGTACAACGGTTGAGTACTATTATATTTTGTAAAACATATATAGTTAGTTTTAGACAAATTTAGGGTTAGTATATTTGAGTTAAGCCAGTGAGCAATGTGGGCAAGTCCCTTTTCAGCAGAGCCACGTACATCACTCCATGTCTTACTAGCAAACACAACAGCAGTATCGTCTGCATAGGAAAATATGTGTCCTCTTTCAATTTTCATGTCACATAAGCTGTTAATATATATTAGAAATAAGGTTGGGCCCAACACACTGCCCTGTGGGACACCATATGTAATGTTCGAATTTTCACTAACATATTTTCCTATTTTAACGCTTTGTTTGCGACTTACAAGATAATCTTTGAAAAGTGCCAAAGGGACGCCTCTAATGCCGATATTCTCAAGTCTACGCACAAGGATTGGGACAGAGACAGTATCAAAAGCTTTCTTCAAATCTAGAAAGACTGTAATACATTTTTTACCTTTATCTACGTGATCCACAATAATAGAAGTTAGTGCTGTTACGGCATCTTCAGTTGATATACCTTGTCGAAACCCATATTGCGAATCGGATATTATGTTGAATTTGTTTAGGTAACCTACCAGCCGAATGTTAATGACTTTTTCTAAAATTTTGGATATAGAAGGCAAAACAGATATAGGCCTATAGTCGCTAGGATTGTCTCTGTCACCTCCTTTGTATACTGGGGTGATAATAGCCTGTTTAAGACATAGATATAATAAATAAGATACTAAGGGCCTGTTTTACAATGTCTGGGTAATGGCTACCTGTGGGATAAAAGACATGATGTACTGTCTAAAACATAATTACACAGAGTGATAGCACGTGTTTTATCCGATAGGTAGCCATTATCAATTAGATTGCAAGATTCCTAAAGCGTTATATTTTTCTCAACTGAGTCTTTCTTCAAAGCCAGAACGGAAAGGTCTACCTACACTATTGGACACTGACGGTTGCACTGGTCTACCGATTTAAAGTCTCAAGTGCTATGGAAAGAGATGCAATGACGACCTTACACAAGTAGTTTCAATGCATGATTAAGTCAGAAGACAGACGCCGTTCTCTGGGAAGATACCTGTCATCATAATCATCAGCCAATAATACCAATACTAGGTCCTCTGCCTTAGGTCGTCAATCCAGGGAGCAGGAGGGCGTCCCACGCTGTGTTTGCCTGTCAGATTCAGAAGGCCTAGCATGGGGCGCAATTATGACGTGACAAAAGTTATACATCGCGCTCACTCTCATCTCACAGCCTCAAGAGCGAGCGCGACGGAGATGATAAACTTTCCCACATTCATCGCTATACCTTGGCATAGTTCCTCTGATGCTGCTTGTGCAAGTCCCCGCCGCCCCCACACCAGAGACAGCTGCACCCCGGCCTCTGACAGCTGGCTCCACCGCCGGGGGACCAGGGGACCCACGCCAGGGACAGGTAGATGGATAGGTGTCTAAATACACCGCGTCTTTACTTACGTAGCGATAAACAGATTGCTAGCCGCCGCGAAACTTTGTAAGTATGTTTGTTACTCTTTCAAATTAAATTATTGGACAGATTTTCATGACATTTGGTGTAGAGAAAGCTGAAACCATGGATTAACACATAGCCTACTTTTTATCACGGAACTTCAGGGAAACACTTTTTGAAGCTACAAAATTTAGTTATAAGCTACCTTATACACCAGTGGCTGAGTCCTATAACAGTGATATAGTATATATCAGTGGTTCAAGTATCTACCTTGGCATAGTTCCTCTGGTGCTGTTTGTGCAAGTCTCCGCCGGCGAGCTCGTAGAGCGGCGGCAGCGCGGCGCAGCGCCGCCCCGACACTAGTGACAGCTGCACCCCGGCTTCGGATAGTTGGCGACAAGCTTGCTCCACGGTCGCTGGAGTGACCAGGGCGCGGCGCCAGGGATAGATACATGGATAGGTTTCTAAAGAAACCGTGTCCATACTCATACCAAATAAACATACTGCTAGCCAGCTGCCGCGAAATTTCATGAGCATGTTTGTTACTCTACAACGTTAAAAATACTGGACGGATTTTGATGAAATTTTGAGTACAGAAAGCTGAAACCGTGGAGGATTTTTTATCACGGATTTTCCATGGGAAAACTTGAGTGACAGCTAGAAAAGTTAGTTATAAACTACCTTATTACCCATTGGCTGAGTCCTATGTCCAGCAGTTATTTTAAGTATCTACCTTGGCATAGTTCCTCTGATGCTGCTTGTGCAAGTCTCCGCCGGCGAGCTCGTAGAGCGGCGGCAGCGCGGCGCAGCGCCGCCCCGACACCAGCGACAGCTGCACCCCGGCCTCTTGCCAGCTGACGACACGCTTGCTCTACGGTCGCTGGAGTGACCAGGGCGCGGCGCCAGGGATAGATAGATGGATAGGTGTCTAAAGAAACTGCGTCTATACTTACATAGCCACTAACAATCTTTAAGTAAACGCCTTGTTCTCGAGTAGCGTATCACCTGCTGTTTTACCACCACCGACATTTATTATATTAGCAGCTGCATCGTTTACCTGTCAAAAATCTGTCAGATTCATACAAATTATAGACAGATAAACGATTCTCTTGATACTAGGTTAGCCAGAGTTTGACACCGACACATTCATGACTATAGTCTACCTTGGCATAGTTCCTCTGATGCTGCTTATGAAGGTCTCCGCCGGCGAGCTCGTAGAGCGGCGGCAGCGCGGCGCAGCGCCGCCCCGACACCAGAGACAGCTGCACCCCGGCTTCGGATAGTTGACGACAAGCTTGCTCTACTGTGGTTGGTGTGCCTGCGGGGAATAATTTTGAGGTTAATTTCGTGGAAGAAGATTATTTAAGTTTTTGGGTGTGTAGACAAACTGTGTGTGTAGGCAAAGGTCGTGTAGTATCAAGAAATAAAGGAACTGGCTTATGGCAGATCGCGGTGGCGGGAACTACACCAACAAGAGCAAGGCTTATTTAAAAAGAAGATGATAAATTGATAGATGATTGAGTGTCTCTGTGCGCTTTGCTTTCAGCTAAAACCACCATGTATTAAAGCATCAAGATACAGATATGCAAAGTATGTCTGCAATGAATTCTTAAGAAATAAGGAATTTAAATATATCCTTTAGTTTGGTTCTACAACAACTGCTTATATTATCTCACCCTAAGGCAATAAGGCTTGACTGCTTGATCCCCTGGTTTTTCCAAGTGCCAAGTTAACCCAGTGGATTTTATGAAAGTAGTGTTGAAATGTTGAAAGCATCAGAATTTTTATTCCATAGTTTCTTCCATTGATTAGCCCACACAGATATCTGACAGTGTTATACTATCGCTTTTCATGCTCGTTTCACATTCTTTCTGTATACATGTACACAGTGTCCCCCCCACTAGCTCACCCTGAGGCAGCAGCGGGCCGGCGGCGGCGCAGTACGGCGGCTGGCAGCACAGCAGCACGGCGTGGCGCGGCGCGTCGCTGCGGCCGAGCTGCTCGAAGCACGCCACCGCTGTTGTGAGCGCTTCTGTGATGCACGCGCGGCTTTCTGATGCTCCGCCTATGAACCTGAGGGAGAGATGTTTGTGGTCAGTCAATGATTTCAAGGACACATTAGATAGAGAATAAACTGTGCTTGTGCTGGTAATCTTAATTTTAAGCATTTATAAACTTCTGAGATAACTGTTGTACCTAGTAATATTTAGTTTTTATGCATTTTAAGTACCTACTTCATGGTTTCAGGTAATCTAGGTTTTAGGTATTTCACCCAAAAGGGGTTATTTATTGGATAATTTAATGGAATACATACAGAAGAAGATGCCCTGAGTTGCTTCCCTTTTGGTCTGCTTCAACAAACACTTTTCGCCTCTTAATTTAACTGTACCTATCTTATTTGTTGTACTCATATGTGCTATGTTTAAGTGGAGCAAATAAATGATATTCTATCTATCTATAAAAAAAATGCTAGTTAGAGCCAAAATACAGTAGAAAAGATAGAGCAAAGGTCAGATTATACAGACAAAGACAGATTATGTAAATGATAGTAGTCTGGGGTGAAATGGGCTGTGGAGATGAACCCACATATTATGTAGCTCTAAGGACAAACTTGATGTAAGCCTCTTCCTTTGTAACAATTTCAGCAATGTATTAAAAATAATGTGTGACATTCAAAGATAAAGCTAAGCATGCAGGAAAAAGTTACGGCATGATTTAAAGAACACACTCTGCTGACCCATTTCCATGGGCCACCCTGTATACTTACTGTAGCTTATCAACAGTCTCAATGACGCTCTGTGGGCAGGTGAGGGGTCCGTACGTGGCGACTGGTTGCCCAGGGTGGCAGTCTGCTGACAGGTATGTGACCACACCGTACACTGACCCGTTCCCTCCACCCTCCTCTAGAGGACCTCCATGGAAATATCTGAAGAAGTTGGTTTACTTGAGTTTGGATGGGATGGATAGAAGACTTATTTATGATTGATCATGGATGTTTCTACCTTCAAAGGTTTTATGGAGCTAAATATATTTTTTGTAAGATGAACTTTGGAAGAAGTGAACCGGGTATGTCTTGTTAGCAAATTTGTACTGATAAGTCTCTTACTACTCTTACTTCACCATATCTCTATATTTAAGAGCTATAGACTAATGAGTAATGAGGTAAAGGTCACTGTAAAGCTACTTTTTGGTATATAGTACATAAAATATTATGATAGTCACATTTTTATAGAAAGCGGTTGGTGCTATACGTTCGCCCATAGCCTCAGACCACAATAATCAGGTTACTGCAGCTAGACTATATGATGATCCTTAAGAATTAATCCAAAATTACTGAGTGATGATAAAATATGAGCCAAACTTACTCGAGAGTTGGTATAATATAATTTGTTTTAAGCTCGTTTATGTATGCCCCATTAGCAGCTGTAGCTTCAATTATGAATATAACTTGAGCCTGCGAAGGCGTCTCTGTAGCAGTCACTACCATGATTACTCTTTTAATATACCTAATTTAATAATTTAAAATAAGCAAACCAACAAAATACAAACACCAAACTCTAGCTTTGACATTTTTTTTTTGCGGTCAAATTCATAGAGGAAGTAGAACACCCATCTATCCATTCTATTTATTTTATCTGTGTTAAATTTCTTTGCAACTGTTAATATTCTGAGCTATGACACCCATTTATTTCAAAAACCTCAGAATAAGGTCTTCCTGGACGCATTTTGATCTCTGCGGCAAAGTACCGAAGTTTGTGCGCAGTTACAAGCAGCACTCTCTTCAGGTTATTAGCCTTAGTTAGCCTTCAATGTTTGATTACCGGGGATCGCAGTGATCGCACCTAACACATCCGGGCAGGGTATTGAAGTAGCTTCTTTTTACCACTACCACAACCACTAGAGACTAGACTATGGTATATGACTATAAGACCAAAGGGGCAGTAATATCTCAGAGCCTCAGAATACTGCTTCGCCAGAACAAAGAACTCAGAATAA
Organism: Plutella xylostella; assembly: GCF_932276165.1. Lineage (NCBI taxonomy): Eukaryota > Metazoa > Arthropoda > Insecta > Lepidoptera > Plutellidae > Plutella > Plutella xylostella. Next base: position 3,431,702 of record NC_064000.1, on the reverse strand, counting down.
TGTATGAAAACTCCAAGATACAGACAGACTATAGAAAATAGAAGACGTCAAAAATATGTTTAATCTGTGTCAGTGTTTTCCGAAAAAAACTGTCTTATATTTTTAATGATTTTTATCAATATTTAGCGTGAATTTAATGTAAAGAACTAATTTCCTTATTAAATTCTCTATTAAATTTAGATCTAAAAATAGTTTCAGCTGCCTAACCGCCAAGAGAATCCCCAGAATTCATCATGAGTGATTCGGATGATGATGATAACATTATTCGGTTTGGTACTCCCTTAGAACCCATCGATGAAGGTAATTTGCCTTTATATACTCATTTTTAGACTATATCCTTATTTCCCTCACGCCTTACTAGGTATAGAAGCCCTAAATAATTGAAATATATTTTCTAACCTCCACAGATGAGATTCCATCAAAGAGGAAATTTCAGAAGGAGAGTTCAGATCAGTTTGCTCTGGATGGTGAAGGGCGGCGCCGGTTCCATGGGGCCTTCACTGGAGGCTTCTCTGCCGGCTTCGGGAACTCCGTTGCTACTCCGGAAGGGTTTACTCCGGCTACATTCAAAAGTACCAGATCTGAGAAGGCACAGAAATCTGTGAGTATAATGGGGTTGTATTGTAGCATATTATATTATAATTACTTTATACATGGTTGTTGGAGGGCCAAAGTTGTATATTTGAAGTGGTAGTACAGGATGAGACAAAAACTGCACAAATCTAAGCTAAATGGTTTCAAATTTTTACAAACATAAGTTCACATTAAGTGATATAGACAAGCAAATGGTTTATTGACTTCAAGCTGAGTTCCAGCTACTTTCAATCACTACAAAATAATTTTAAAGTTAAAAAATTTAAGATCAACTCTTGAATTTACAGAACCAAAGGCCCGAAGATTTCATGGATGAAGAAGATAGGGGTGAATTTGGCATAGCACCACGGCTCGTGCAGACTAACAGTGACTTCTCAGGACAGAAGAGACGCAGACAGACGCGCTACCATGATGGCCCTATACCAGGTGACTTTTTATTAAGTTATTAAGAACTGGCTGTTGGTAAACATGTTATTATGTGAGTCAGTTTAAACAAGGGATTGCTGCCTAACTAGTTTTTCTTGGATTTATATGATTCTTAATGTACACTGCCTATGAGTTTAAATCTAGAATAGGCACATACATTGAAATAAAGAAGATGGATGGGAATAAATAAAGTAAATTGATGCATTTTTTGAGACCTGGGCAGTTTTGGAATCCTTGCAGAGATGCCAAATCGATTGGCGCTATATCGAGGTGTTGAGATGTCTGTACTATGACTGTCCAAGTACAGGACCACAAGACAAGACCTATCCAACTGCAACGTGGAGTGAGACAGGGGGATGTGATATCTCCGAAACTGTTCACCAATGCATTGGAAGATGTCTTTAAGACGTTGGACTGGAAAGGACATGGCATATGTATAAATGGCGAGTACATGTCACACCTCCGCTTCGCGGACGACATCGTTATTATGGCAGAATCTCTGCAGGAACTCAGCTGGATGCTAAGTGGCCTAAATGCTGCTTCCCGACGTGTAGGCCTCGGAATGAACTTGGACAAGACGAAAGTCATGTACAATGCTCACATCAACCCGGTGCCGGTCGCTGTTGGTGAGGCAACACTCGAAGTTGTGCAAGAATATGTCTACCTTGGGCAGACTATTCGGCTAGGCAGAAGCAACTTCGACAAGGAGGCTGCAAGGCGCATCCAACTGGGTTGGGCTGCATTCGGGAAACTTCGTCACATATTCTCCTCGGCCATTCCTCAGAGCCTGAAGACAAAAGACTTCAACCAGTGCGTCCTGCCAGTGATGACGTATGGTGCAGAGACGTGGACACTGACGGTAGGACTGGTCCACCGATTTAAAGTCGCTCAGCGTGCTATGGAGAGAGCTATGCTTGGGGTTTCTCTGATGGATCGTATCAGAAATGAGGTTATCCGTCAGAGGACTAAGGATACCGACATAGCTGTCAAAATATGCAAGCTGAAGTGGCAGTGGGCTGGTCATATCTGCCGAAGAACCGATAACCGTTGGGGTAGACGAGTTCTCGAGTGGAGACCACGAACAGGCAAACGCAGCGTGGGACGCCCTCCTGCCCGCTGGACTGACGACCTTAGGCGGGTGGCGGGTAGTGGTTGGATGAGGAAGGCCGAGGACCGAGTGTTGTGGCGGTCCTTGGGAGAGGCCTATGTCCAGCAGTGGATGATTATTGGCTGATGATGATGATGATGATGCATTTTTAGTTTAATACAACACAAGCCCAATCCATATAGCCTCTGTTTTAGTATATTTACCTACCATCAACATCATACTTCACATTTTTATATTTTTTTTATTCTTCCCTAGTTCACCATACATTTCGTTCACAATTTTCCAGGAGAGCCAGTGCTAGAGCAGCTAATCCGGACGGTGCACGAGACAGCGGCGGTCCGCCTGCTGAAGGCCATGGGCTGGAAGCCGGGGCAGGGCGCCGGCGTGAGGGTTAGCAAGAAAGAGAAGAAAGACGAGAGACAGAGAAAGAAGGTGTATGGGTGTTATATGCCTGAGGAGTTGAGACAGGTTGGTGGTGTTGTTTATTCCTAGATTTTCCTCTACAAAAATTATACCTATATGCTTTATTCTTATGTATAAGATATGTTGTGGTATTTTAATTATTTAGTAGTTTAGTCTTGAATCATTTTATAATTTGTGTGAAAACAAAGATGTATAACTCCAATGGCATAGTTTGTGAGTTTTGGTGTTAGTTGACAATTTGATATCTCTTCTATTTGTGTAATATTCAAAAGGGGTGTGTCAATTTTCATTTTGTGTTGTCTAGTTACAAAAAGCATCTAATATTAATACTTACAAACTTTATTTATTTTCAGAAAGACCCCCAACCTGAACCCCAAGACACCGACTCATCGGACTCCGAGTTCGAGTACGACTCTCTCTTCGCGCCAGACGACTACGAGCCGTATCTCCTGCGCACTAAGAGCGACCGCTTCGGGCTGGGGTACCAGGCGCTCAGCCGACACAACGTGCTGGGGTCCCTGGTGGGGGAGTATGGAGGGAGCGGGTCTACTAGTCATCTACAGATGAAGGATAAGGGGAAAAAGGTTAGTACTTGAAACTATCCAACAGGCAGCCCTATAACCTCCTGACCCCGAGAGGTATAAATGTATTCACTGTTATTAAATTTTTAAAAAAATTAAAAAAATTACTTCTGAACTGTTTTGTCACTTTGTCAAAGAACAAATTGTTTAAGGGATAGGTACTTTATAAAACTTTAAAGGAATAACAGGGATACTCTATAAAACTTTTAATATAGGTATTTTTAAACTATCCTAACTAATATTATAAATGCGAAAGTCACTGTCTGACTCTCCTACTATAGAATAGATTTAACTTATTAGGTTTTGTATTTATTTCAGACAACTGAAAAACTTTAATACCGCGATGTAGGATCTTCATACTAATTGCCCTCGGTTCCATACAAGCTCTCTGTATTGCGCTTTTAATGCCATCTGTTGGTTATATCCGGAACTGTCTGTCTGTCTGTCTGTCTGTTACTCTTTCACGCCAAAACTACTGAACGGATTTGAATGAAATTTGGTATACATATGGTCTAGACCCTGAGAAAGAACATAGGCTACTTTTTATTGCGAAACGGAGGTTGTAAGGGTTTAAAAGGGGGGGTTAAAAGTTGTATGCGAATACTTAATTTTAAAAGATAAAAATCTGGCGTGGTGGTTAGTGACCCTGACTGCTATGCCGAAAGTCGCGGGTTCGATTCCCGGCCGGGGTAGATCTTTTTTTAAATAAACTTTATATTTAAGCACTTGATGAGCAATAATTAAACATTTTGTTCTAGCGTTTTTGAAACTTCGATCTGTGAGTGGATAAAATAGGGGTTCATATTTTGTAAGAAGATCGTTTTGAAGATAAAAACATTATATTTTGTATTTAGGCACTACATAATCACAATAAAATAATAATCACAAAAAAATAATAATTAGCATATAAAAAAAACCCAGTGTGGGGGTGTAATATAGGGGTTGAAAGTTTTATGGGTGTTGAGTTTTAGAAGTTTAATTTATATAGTAGCTATGTCCGCTCCTAGATGGCGTTGTCGGATCGGATATAGATCGCGGTATGGTTTGATTTTAGCTAATGTACTTTAGTTTGTATGTATTTGCAGTAAGATTTAAGGACATCGAAAACAACTCAATAAACGACTGTACTTTCTAATACGAGGTATTAAGGTATTATTCATTGCCATTTGGTTCTTATGCATCATCTTTGAAGATAAAATAAAACCATGAAACTTATTACGTAGGTGTTTTAGGAAAAAGTGCAGAGATTTTCTATACGGAATTCCCATGACTGACACGCACAGGCTAAACGTAGCGTAGGCACTTGAAATTTGGAAGGGACGTAGCTTAGGTACCGTATTTTCCCACAAAAACCGGAGTTATCGGTTGAAATTCAGCATTAACTAAGGCTGTTTTTAACAGCATGCGGATTTGATCACGCACGCGGGATTTCCCCGCACGCGTTCATACAAGTATTCATTGTAACGCGTGGAATATGCACACGAGATGCGGGAAAATGGCGTGCTATCCCACGTGCGTGATGAAATCTGCATGCTGTTAAAACAGCCGTAAAGCTTAGTTACAATAGGATATTGCAAGATACCTAGATGTTTTCAATCTAACATGTCTGCACACCTTAGTAAAGTTATGTTTTTGTTTTGAAAAATGGGAGTTAAAGTGAAAAAAATAAGTAGTATGAAAAAAACCAAAACTACATAAGTTAGATGCTTAAAATTAAACATTTATAAATTACTATTCTGCCATTGCTATACAAGTCTTTGCTCAATGAAGTCATGAAAATCATTTTTAGTCAAGTATCTTCGTACTCATTTGTCGGTAGTTCGGGAGTCGTCCACGGAAAAATAATTTTAAGGCGAAGCGAAGCTCGCGGGCAACAGCTAGTATAATATATTTTTTTTCAATGTCCTACTCATAGCACGCCAGGTGTCAGGAGGATAAGCAGCTTCTTTTCCAGCCATAAAAACTAAATTTGATGTAAGCTGCTTTGGATTAAAACGAGGGCTATTATACGTTTGACGTAGAGAATCTATGTATCATTGTGATGCCTGTCCACATACGTCCATGTATCTGAGAAGAAGAAAAAACACTCTACAACTACTCACTTAAAACAGCACTCTATTCACAACTCTACTACGTGAAAAGGATTTCAATTTTCTCATGGAAATATAAATAAAATAGGTTTACAGTGCTCCTAAATTGATAATGCGCATATAAATCTTTGACAGATCGGTTGTTTTCGATTATGTGACACATGATATTGACTCCTATATCTATCAAACAAGGTGCAAAATGCAAGTGTTTTTTTTAAGGCTCTTACGATTTAATGATTCGGGTGTGAAGATCTGCATGTGCATTATTAATTTTGGACAAGTGTACTTATTATATTCACTACATTGTTTATATTTTATTTATGTTTCTCCTAAAATAAGATTACAAAGTCTAGAAAACAAGTTTAATGGAACCATAAAAAACCTCATGTTTTACATTTATATCTTTCTATTTCCTGTTTCCAGCTGTCAATAAGGGGCCAAGCGTTCGGAGTAGGGGCCCTAGAGGAGGACGACGAAGACATCTACGCGACTGAAGACATGTCGCACTACGACTTCAGTCTGGGAGGGCCTAAAGTGGATGAGAAGGCTAAAAAGAAGGGGAAAACTTCTACTGGGGTGAGTATTTTGCAGTAATTAACACACATTGTCACGCCTTGCCGTAATAATAATAAATCCATTCATTGCAGGCATCAATGGCCCATAGAATAAAATACACAAATACATTTTTAAATAAATCAAACAAAATTAATATATACTTTTAACAAACATGTAAACAAAAACTAACTAACTCTAGCACTATACTAGGTTAGGTAGAGGTGTATTAGTCACTATGCACCTAATAGGAATCAGATATTAACGTAAGCCTAACAAACGTTTACAGCTGGAAGTATGGCATTGATTGATACACCTTTTACTCCATCTCAACAGTTTGAGTTACTTCAGTCTACACAAATAGGACCATATCTCGGTGTCTAATATTATGTTAGGTCCCTATTTGAGGAATATAGGAAATCTATTGATATCGTGAATAAAGAAGCAACAACCATCGAGTATACCTATTCTGCGAGTTGACTGGTACATAATGCATTAAATAAATACATCCTTTATACAACTATATATTTATATAAATATATAGTTGCTGCTATGCCGAAGGTCCCGGGTTCGAGTCCCGGCTGGGGCAAATATTTTTTTAAAGACAGATATTTGTACTCGGGTCTTGGTTGTTGATATTTATATTAAGTATATATATATATATATATATATATGTCGCAGGCAACTGGTTTAATCTCCTGTTTGATTGAACCACTAGCCCGTTCATTGGATGGCGCTATTCAGTTGTATGACTAAAGGACAACTCGTCAAGTCGTTGATTGTAACGTTCGACGTCTTGACTGAACGTCATTCAGCGAAGTCGTTGAATGGGATATAGTATAGCAACTTTGTAATGTCTGGTTAGGGTGAACATCACCAGACAAGAGTCAACAAAAAGACTATGTTACAAAGCTCTTATCTCACAAATTAACTAAACAATAACAATAAACGTTCCTTCATATTGTTGTTCATAATTATCCAGTTTCGCCACTTTTTTTCTTTGAAACTATCCGCTCGCGGCGTAATAATAGGTAAATCCATGTTGTCACACTATTTTAACAAAAATAACGCACTTTAAAGCAAATTTATTTGCAAAAAACTAACAATATAGGTGCTTTTTGTGTCAGCTGTTAGCTGTTAGACGCCATATTTGTTTTATTCACCACCTGACTGATTTTAAGTCAGCTAACTAGTTGGACGTTTTGTGACGCTTGTTCAATCAACGTTCGGCCTAGTCATACAACTGAACAGCGCCATCCAATGAACGGGCTAGTGGTTCAATCAAACAGGAGATTAAACCAGTTGCCTGCGACATATATATATATATACGAACCCAGGACCTTCGGCATAGCAGTCAGGGTCACTAACCACTACGCCATTCAGCCGTCATTCAACTGTGCTAAAGATAAAGATAATCTTCTTCTTCTTCTTCTATCGTGTAAAATGCACTAAGCTAACTTCCTCCAGTGTTTTGCTACTCTTATTGCGAGATCATTGGCCTTCATCAGGTCTCCTTGACTGCATTTTGGGGCATTAGGACACTCTATAAGGTGTGACGTTGTCTGGAGGCTTCCGCAACTGCATAGAGTGCTGGCATTGGCTGGGAGCATATCCCATCGCCTTAAATTGTCCTTCGTCCGGGCAACGCCAGCCCGGAGGCGGTTTAGAGTTTTCCATACAGACCACTCTTCACCCCCTCCAGCAGGCAGCTCCTCGGCTGGCTGGACAAACTGACGCAAGTGGGAAGTATCGGCTCTCCAGCGGCTCAACCTGAACTCCTGCGCTGTCTCGTTAGTCAGCGGTTCGGTTGTGACGAAGCTTCTGCGTGATTTAAGGCGCTGCTGCACTGGAACATGACCATACAAAGGATGGCGCAAGTCGTTCAGTTGTTTCCAGCGCTCTTTGGCCGCAGCGGCCTGTCTGCGAACCGCTGGCGGTGCTATTCCAGCGAGCAGGTATAGCTTTTCAGTCGGAGTTGGTTTTAAGCAGCCTGTAACCAGCCGACAGGTCTCATTAAGTGCGGTGTCAACCTTCCCAGCGTGAAACGAGTTGCTCCATACTGGGCATGCGTATTCTGCCGCGGAGTAACTTAAGGCTAGGGCTGACGTTCGTAGGACATGCGGGCGAGCCCCCCAAGTTCTACCGGTCAGGCGACGAAGAATGTTGTTTCTTGCGGCCACTTTCATCTTTGTGTTGGTGCAATGGGCTTTGTAGGTCAAGGATCGATCCAAGGTAATGCCAAGGTATTTAGGGTTCGGGCAGTTCTCGAGCCATTGATAAAGATAATGAAATAAATAAATATACTAACGGCTCAACCCATCCCCAGGTGCTCCCCGGCTTCGCCCGTGCATCAAGACCGCAGCCGCCGCCCCCCGCGCGCCCCGCGCCCGCCCTGCCCCGCGACTACACCCCCGCCTGTGTCACTACCAGGTTCCAGAGCACCGATGTTGTGCCTAGAGATCAAGGTATGATCATTAGTCAATGATTGACTACCGACGTAGGCTTCTCCCAAAGAGTGTTGTCTTGCTACTGTACCGTAATAATATTATGGTACCTAATAATGCTCAAGTAGCATCGCTTATCTGTCAAAACTGCCATCGCTTGGATGGATCTGACAGATATTTGACTTATAAGCGATGCCGCTGTATTATAGATTGCTAATGTGCCGGTGTTTCTAAGGTAGCTTAACAGAGTATTGTGGCGTTCTTTGGGAGAAACCTATATACATATTATCTAGCAATGTATGAGTTTACCCGTGTAAGGTGGTCGGTCGCATAGTAAGTTAGAGCCCGCAGCCGCCGCCCCCCGCGCGCCCCGCGCCCGCCCTGCCCCGGGACTACACCCCCGCCTGTGTCACTACCAGGTTCCAGAGCACCGATGTTGTGCCTAGAGATCAAGGTATAGTGGTCAATAGTATTAGTAGTCAATAATCATTCATATCTGGCAAAATATGGGCTCTCCCAAAGATTGCTGTCTTGCTACCGTACCGTAAGTATGCTCAAGGCTAATCAAATCTATAGCTTAGCTGTCATAATTTGTATAGATCTGACAGATATTTAATATACAAACGATGCCGAGGGATTATATGTAGATTGCTAATGTGTCGATGGTAAGACAGCTACCCTGTGTAAGGTTGTTGGTCGACTTGGTCGGGTAGTAAGTTAGACACCGCAGCCGCCGCCCCCCGCGCGCCCCGCGCCCGCCCTGCCCCCGGATTACACCCCCGCCTGTGTCACTACCAGGTTCCAGAGCACCGATGTTGTGCCTAGAGATCAAGGTATCATCAGTCATTTGTCTACTATAGGTTTCGCCATAACACAAGTTACTTTGCTTCCCAGTTTGATAGGTCCTACGGGATAGAGGGTGTCCCACGCTGCGATTTCCTTTTCGTGGTCTCCTCGACTTTATAACCATATTAGGGTACTACTGGGGTGGCCGTTGAGACCACTCACCTTATTTATATATTTTCACCTTAGTTAGCAGAGTCAATCCCTCATTCCTGAATTGTCATCACCGGCAGAACGCCATGATTGAAGAACTTTATCAAAATTTCAAAAAGTGATATCAAAATACATATTCTTATTTCATTCCTCAGGTCTCGGTCGCCACGAGTTATCCGCCGCTGCCAGAGGTTCCCTTTTAGGGGAAGCCCCAGTCCCTAAACCAGTCGAAGAGTTGCCTGGAAGAAATGAGCCCGCCGCCCCGCCCAAAGACCCTATAGCCGAGCTGCTGGGAAGAAATGTTAACTTTGTTTCCACTGGTGAAAGTAGTGAGAAAAAGGAGCTGGATTTTATACCTATTAGTGGCGGCACTAGTGATAAAGTGCCTAAGGTATGTTGGTCTTTCATTTATTTATTGTTCATAACATACAAAAAAAAGTACGGGCTAGGTATTGGATGGTTAGGTCTTTATAATCATCGCCTTTGAGGGTCATCCTTTATTGTGATCTAAAATTATGGTGCTGAAACTGTTTTATGTAAAAAGCAGTAAATAGGAACCAAAATAACTAAGACTATTCTCTTACAGCGGATAATTTTATTAGTGAAGTACCTATTGCCCAATCAATGTGCATTTTAGCAAAAATAAAACAAAACAGCTAGAAATTAATTTAACGTTTTCAGATTTTACTAAAGATACACCTAGTATACACATTATTACAGTTTTAATATAGATTTTCATTACGTCAGTAAAAATAATTTTACTTGTGTACTTTTTTCTTGAATTTGCTCTAATTTGTCGACAAGAGAAGATTTTATGTTTTCGTATTAACCTTTCTCCCCCCATTACAGGTATTCAAACCGTTCGCCTCCAACCCAGAAAAACAATCACGATACGAGAAGTACCTTGCAGACAAGTCGAGCGTGCTAGAGCGAGACAGCAGCATGGACCGCATGGCCGCGTGGGAGCGAGACAGGGAGCGGCTGGAGTTCCAACAGGCGGCCAAGCTGTATAAACCGCTCACTGGGTTTATGAATGATAGGTGCGTTGGTTACTAGTTTATAAAGTGAAGAATAGGGAGTTATTAATTTAGGAACAATATAAGGGATAAATAGGGTGGAATATTTTGATTTTGCGAGTATTTAACTCTAATATGTATAAACATAAATAATTATAAAGATAGCAGGTACACTAATCAGCCATCAGAAATGATACTGGCAAAATTCAACCATGTTTTTGTATGAACGACGTTGCAATTCTCTAAATGGGCATATTTAAATGCTTGTTTTAGCTTTAGAAAGGTTAATTACAGTTATTTATATTAGTTAAGTGGTGTCATAATATGGGATTACGAGAAGTACCTCGCAGACAAGTGGAGCGTGCTAGAGCGAGACAGCAGCATGGACCGCATGGCCGCGTGGGAGCGAGACAGGGAGCGGCTGGAGTTCCAACAGGCGGCCAAGCTGTATAAACCGCTCACTGGGTTTATGAATGATAGGTGCGTTGTTTTGTAGCTTTTAAGTGAATAGTAGGGGTTGTTATAAGTTATAATATCAGATAGGAACCATATAAGGCATAAACAGGGTGGAAATATTTGATTTAGTGGGTATTTTATCTATTAATGCACTCACGTGCAATGAAAAAGTTCAACATGCCACTGACGTTCTAGAAGTCACTGAAACTTTTTCATTGCGCGTGAGTGTATAAATTATATTAATCGGAAAATTCACTGACAAAATTCCGCCTTGTTTTTGTATTAACTAGTAATTCTCTACAAGGGCATAACATTTGATGTTTTTTTAGTAAGGTACAGCTGTCGGTAGCTAATTTAGTTCCGGTCCTAGCTGCAAAACTTCGGTTATAATGTGGCCATTTTATTTATCATCTGTGACTTCTGTTGCTCATAAATATACAACAAAAAGCTCCCACAAACCGGCAAAACCCCATGCCTGTTTACTAAAAAATATATTTGCATTTCTCGTCAGATTCACACACGCCTCGCAGCCTGATGAGCAGCCCACCAACCCGCTCGCCGCCGTCGCTAGAAGCAACAGCAACAGGGGACTCGCCACGCAGGAACAAATAGACGTAAGTATATAGAGCATGATGTAGAGGAACTTAGCGTGGGACACCCGCCAGCCCGCTCGCCGCCGTCGCTAGAAGCAACAGCAACAGGGGACTCGCCACACAGGAACAAATAGACGTAAGTATATAGAGCATGATGTAGAGGAACTTAGCGTGGGACACCCGCCAGCCCGCTCGCCGCCGTCGCTAGAAGCAACAGCAACAGGGGACTCGCCACACAGGAACAAATAGACGTAAGTTAAGAGCTGATGTAGGGACACTTGGCGTGGGACTGAGGACCTTATGCTGCTTAATCACTTGGCTATTTGTTTGTTAAAACTGTAATGTGTGACCGATTATTGTACCAGCCGTTGTATTTTCAAAACAAAGTATTATGTGTAATGCTGTAAAAAAAGGCAATAAGCCGTTTGAAGCTGACTTAATATCTATCGGAATGATCTACGACTGAGTCCATTTTAACAAAAGACCACTGAGTATTATGTCTCTCTTACATTTCTGATATTGACACATTGAGATTCGTCAATGTTAAAACGTTGTTAAAACCGATAGCAACGCAGTAAAACAATCTCAGTACTTGTTAAAAAATACACTATACTATAAGTTATTACCCAACTAACATCGTAGCGTTAAAAAAACTCTCATATAACTTGTATAATGGTTCCATTCGAAAATTAAAGTGTTAAGACATAGCTGTATAAGAGTGTAGGAGAGTGCTCTAACTCACTTATAACCACGAAAGAGGCCCACGATTTTGAGAGTAAAGGCTTTAGAAAGTCTGTAATACGGTGTCATTGAAGTGTTTAAGTTATAGAAAGCCTGTAGTACGGTGTCATTGAAGTGCTAAAGTTACTATAGAAGAGCGTTTAATCACTCTCAGCTAGAACTTTTACCGGTATAGTTGTAGTTGTAGAATGGTTATTTGACACCCTGACTCTTATTTGTTTGGTAAAAAAGGGTTAAGTGAGTATGTTACCGTTTTTCGAATACACTTTTACCATACAAGTTGTATGTGTTTGAAAATAATAGTGTCAACAGCAATCATACGCGACAGTATTAGAGTGACAGTATTGATCATAACTAAATAACAGTAAATATAATATATTTACTTGACTTAACTTGTTTTGTGAATTGAAAATAATATGCCATTGTAATTTTACTGTAATGTATACCATATTTCCCACATCAATTTTAATGCGCTCCGAATTTATTAAGGATTTCAAATGAAACATAAGTAAATATAAAATAGACGACTCAATTTTGTATTTTTTTGTATCCTTGCTGTATGTCCATTAGTTTCATAAATCGATTGGCATGACTGGAATGACAAAATTCACATAAATAAGTAAGTATTTTAAAGCAAAATATTGTTTATCCCAGCAATTTATAGGTTAGGTCGTCAATGCAAATGGCGAACTTACATTTAAGACATATAGACTCACCTAAGTCATCTATTACACTTTTTGAAATAGAACATCCTTAGCCAAGGGTATTATGCAGTCTTAGTCGATCCGCACAGTCTTGCTTAACACCGTTACTTTTACAGTCTACTTGCCTAACGCAATAAGCGTAAGTTAAGTGAACCTTAAAGATTAAAACTGCATTGTTGAGTTTTCCAACACTGTAAGAATCTTGTCTTACTGCACTCTTGACAAAATCTCTTTTATAACCAATTCCTGTAGCCTAAATTCAATATGACACCTAAAGATTTATATGAGTATTAAAGGAAACCACTTAACAACCATAAGTATTAACAGGTGTCAGTGAGCACTCTTGTATAGCTTTAGGTTCTAGAAACAGTTTAAACCTTTAACATCTTAATTATAATTGCTTTGACTAATACCATTTTAACACTTAAACCTGCTGTTAACACTAATTTCATTTGTTAACTCATCTTTATCGCTTTATGTTAGAACTGAGATAATTATAACACAGTTATACAGGTTAAAGTTATAAAAATAGCTGTAACTGAGGGTAAAATGTTTGTTGGGTAATTTAATTATATCCAACTCTCCTACAGGCCGCAGCAAAAGGACTATTCGGCGTGATGACTCGCAGGAAGAGCGAATGGCGCCCCGAGCCGCTAGTATGCAAGCGCTTCAACGTGCCCCACCCCTCGCATGTCGCCAGGTATGTATTACAAACCATAAAATAATAAAAAAAAAAAAAACGTTTATTTGAATAAGACGACCAAATGGCGCAGTGGTTAGTGACCCTGAGTACTGAGCCGATGGTCCCGGGTTCGATTCCCGGCTGGGCCAGATATTTGTTTAAACACAGATATTTGTTCTCGGGTCTTGGATGTGCCCGTAAATGGCAATAGGCCCGCCCCCTATTACATTGGGACTAACATAACACTCTGGCGAAAAGTGGGTGCAGCAATGCACCTCTGCCTACCCCGCAAGGGAGTACATTAGTACAAGGCGTGAGTGTGTGTGTGTGTGTGTGTGTGTTGAATAACCAACAAAAACACATACAAATTGTTAAAACCTTGGTCCTCAAACTAGGATTCCCTGTGCTATGAGAACCATCGAAGTAGAAAAAAAGGCGGAAGGAAGCTCGCTAACTAAAAACTAAGGATGGTCACAGTTTGAATTAACTACTACTAACTTTTATGCTTGACTTCCCACTGAAAATATGGCGTATTTCATTGAATAGCATATACCACATAACTTACCGGTTGCGATGCCATGGAAACTATCCTATAAAATCTTTATGGGCATGATAATTAAATTAATAATGAAAAAGTTATTTCCAACCATAGATACATCGCTGTGATTAACATTATTTTTTTCTTATTACAGCGTCGAGCCGCAAAAGGACGAGAAATCCAAGGTCTCCTACTCCATATTCAACTATCTGGAGACCTCAGTCCACGACAAAGCGAGCTTCGCCAAGGAACAAAGCACATTCAGCGGCACCAACTCTCAAGCTGAAGAAATAACTAAAGAAGCACCAAAAGTAACGCCTACTAACTCTAGATGGGACAAACCATCTACAGAAACACCAAAACCAGTACCAGAGATAAGTAACAAAAGAATGACCGTAGCAGAATTGTTTATGAAAGAAGCTGAAAAGGAACTTCAGAATACTCGGAATAAGGATACGGTAGCTGTAGATGAAACTATAAATAAATTTGATAAAATGGAGCTTTACAAATCGATATTCCTCAGTGACAGCGAAGATGATGAAGCGAGGGAAGAAACAAATAAAAGTGATGAGAAAGAAGTAGATTTTAGAGATACACCTAAGAATATTGAAAGGAACACTTCACCCCCAAGAGGTATTTTCGCTAATATAGACTTTGACGAACTGAATTCTTGGACCAAAACACCTACACCTGAAGTAAGTAAAAAAGAAACTGATGTAACACCATCTACTACTAAAAATAATAATATGGCAGCTACCAAAGAACAAATACACAATGATGTTGGAGAAAGTAGCCTGTATGGACCTAAAATACCGGAGAATCTTCAGAAAAGGTTAGAAGGTAAATCGGAAAGCACAGAAATAGAAGTAAATAGTTTCAAACCGTCTTTCAGAAGTAAGAATGAAAGGTTAGAAGGGAAATTAAATAGCACAGATAGAGAAACAAATAGTTTCAAGCCGTCTTTTAGAAGTAAGAGTGAAAGAGATAACACCATACAAGTGGATTCGTCTTCCAGTTCAGACTCGTGGGTAGAAGAAAAAGAGGTCAAATCGAAGAAGGTTAAAAAGAAAAAGAGTAAAAAACACAAACATAAAAAATCAAAACATAAGAAGAAAAATAAATGATGGTCTTAGTAATAGCGTTTTTTGTTTTATTCCTTTTCCGAATATTATAGTGGTTATTATAACTGATTATAAATGAGAGTAGTAGCACTCTCTGGTCCTATATCCATCATGACTTAAAATGCATTATCGTCGCTTCTTATGGCTCATGGATGATATCGAACTTTAAATCTCGCACGCACTGTACGTTCCCCAAATGACCTTCGTGCATTATTTTCTTTTCTACGACTAGCCGCTGTACCGCCGCCGTGTCAAATGAATGATCAAAAATACATGTACTAATACAATGTAGGTATTTGTGATATGAACAATGTATTTGTGATATAGGAGGTTTGGTTAGAGATCACTGTTTTTTTTTACTAAAAAAAATAAGAAGTAAATTATAGATGGCAGCAGTAGTAAAAACTTCACACGAAACCATTACCTTATACCCGAGTCCGCGTTTTTCTATGCTTTCCAATGCTTTCTGTACTGGAATCGTATGAAGGTTTTACTAGCGCCATCTGTGATTCACTTACATACTTATATATTTTCTGCGCTGTCAGATTATTATTCTGAGAAAATAGAGCATTGAAGGTTACCAGTATGAGTGCAGTAGAAATATATGAACGCCCCGTACTAGACAGAGACCGATATAAGAAAGCAGTGTAGGCAACGTAGCAAAGTATCTGATTATGTCTAGAGGTTGGTACGCATGCGTCATTATATCTTACAACAGGATTGTATTCAGAAAAAAAATATATAAATATATTATGAGTATCATGCAAATTTTTTTTTTTACTGTCGTTGTTATTGTATCTTTTTAGTATTCAAAATAATACGATTAAATATTTAGCATTAATAAATTTTGATTTGAGTAGGCATTTTCAAACAATATAAAACGCATAACAAGATTTAAGGCACTGACTGATTTGAGTAGGCATTTTCAAACAATATAAAACGCATAACAAGATTTAAGGAACTGACACACTAGCGGACGCGATAATGTGCACGGTCATTTGGGACAGTTCGTGCCAGATCGCTCTCGGACGTAAGTCGCGGACGTAACCTTGGGCTGACCTTCAGCTTTCAGACGTCCAAGAGCGATCTGGCACGAACTGTCCCAAAAGACCGTGCACATTATCAGTCGCGGCTGACAGCCGCGTCCGCTAGTGTGTCGGCGCCTTTAAACGTAATGAAAGTCCGTCGTCATTTAATACCCCATCCACACGCTCGGCGAACAATGGCAAACAGCAAACAGCAAACACTGACGTATGGATGGGTGTTTGTCGTTGTTTGCCTGTTTGTGTTTGTGTTCGCCAGTGTTCGGCATCGGTGTCGGTTTTTCTTGCCAGATCAAAGGATGTTCGGCAAACAGTTTGCTACGTATCCACACGTCTGGCAGCGGTCTGTATGCGCGCTAGCATTGCGGGAGGCGGACGTATCAACTTACACTTTGTCGTTGGCGCGCATTTTTTTTTTATGTATGTTCACCGATTACTCCGCCGTTTATGAACCGATTTTGAAAATTCTTTTTTTTTTTGTATTGGGTTGAGCTCCCAGGTGGTCCCATTTTTGTTTTCAGAATTTTATCTCACCCCTAAGGGTGGGTAAAGGGGTAAAAACAGGGTATGAATTTCCATTTTGGACACATATTAACCGATTCTAATGAAATTAAAAACATAAATATAGTTCTTGTAACAAAAAAATATGATGGTGACCTTGAGCTGATCTGATGATGGAAACGGAAGGCAGTCAAGGGAACTCCTCAACGGTATATAGCAACTACCTCGTGTTTAGGCTTGAATGATTCGTATTGATTAGTAGGACTTTTTGGTATCATTTGCATCTTACTTTTAATTAAAAATTATTGCAAATAAACTAACAACTATAAAATAAAATAATAATTAAAAAGAAGAAGTCAGTTTTTTTTTTAATTATTATTATTATCCCACCATCGTCTTTGCTTTCTTCTTATTTTACTTTTTTCTTTCTCTTGCTTTAATTTATATAATAAAAATATGTCAACCCGAAAGTAATAGCTCGTCGTCCGCCGTGTTTGCCGGTTCGGAATGTTATGAGCGTTCGCCGTAGGGATGGCGAAATAATATCGATGTATCGATATATCGATATATTTTTATAAATATATCGATATTTTCCGACGATATATTGTAAACCGATATATCGATACATCGATATAAATAATCAAGTATCGAAAAAGTATCAAAATCGATATATTTTTCATTTAACAATAAAATAACCTTAACAAATACCCTTTTGTTTGCGTCACAACGCAATGCGGCGATACTAGCTCGCAACCGTGTAGCGAGCGAGAGTGTAAATACATGACACTGGCACAAAGTGACAGTTTAAAAAATAGTTTTTATTTTATAATAAAGGAATTTGATTTCGCAAGGTTTTATTCCTATTAAGCTACCGATATATCGATATATCGATATTTTTTTTTCGATATATCGATTTCAGTAACGATATAAAAGAAAATATCGATATATCGAAATATCGATATTTTTTTTCACTTTCGACATCCCTAGTCGCCGAGCATGTGGATGGCTGTTTGTGTTCGGTGATTGTGGTTGGTGTTTGTGACTTTGTTTGCTGTTTGCCGTGTTTGTGACAAACAGCAAGCGTATGGATGGGGCTTAATAGTACGGCCCTGGCAATATACAATCAGCTGTTTATAGTGAAGTGACAGTTCGCTGACAAATACAAAATGGTTGAAAACTAAAGTTGGCAAACAAAGAAAGAAAACGTAATAGCGTAGTTTAGGATAAAATAACAGTTTTTGAAGTGAAAGTGTGATAAAAAATAGTGTAATCAGTGTATCTGGCACAATGTTGGACCTGGAAATAGTCCCCGAGCGCTCCCTGGGCTGCGATTCCTGGGAATTTGTGCTCGGTAAGCGAATGCCCGTAGATGTTTTCACGTCAAGATTTTGCGTTGTATTTTCACCGGACGCGTCTTACGCAATTGTGTTTATGTTGTTTTTATCGTAAAGGTGGTCAGTCAGGGAAATAGTTTCATCATACATTTCGCATGTTACACTTGGTTAACATTGATTTTCAAGAGTGGAAAGTCAGAGGGGCGACGCCAGCCTTTGTTGTGTTGCTCGATGTTTATTTAGCTTTTATTGTTAAACACAGTGTCATAGTTGACCGTGAAATGCGCGTCGTTTTTGTGAAACCACAAATAGTTTTCATGGTTTCTATTTTGGTGGCTTTGCCTGAAATTCCTGAAATATTTTCCATTCATCTAATGATTAGGTATTTCATCATCTCTACCTTTGCACCAAACAGGTGAAAATATCGAAATTTATGGCGAAGGTTGCTGTTTAACTTAAATAGGTACTTTGATAGTTTTCTTTAATTGCATCATGCTATCATTTTATATTTATGAGATCTTTATACTTAGTAAGTAGTTGTACCTATGACTAATGGCTAATAATTACCTATATCAATCAATTTGTTTACACATAAAAACTATAACTTGATTATTTTAATGGATCTAACCTGAACCACACTAATAGAATGTACACCATCCATATATTCCAGATAAAGGCTTTAAAGGTTTTCATAAAATACCTAAGGTCTGTTTTTTTATGTCACATACTTAATTGACAGATTCTGAACAGTTCATCAACAGTTAATTGTAAACTTAAAAAATGTGCAATATTTGGCCTTTTTTAATCTCTTACCTTTGTAAAAAGATGATGATGGTATTAAAAAGAGTAATAAATAAATACTCTGATAGGTACTTAGATGGGTAGGTAGTGGGCAGTAAACACACTCAATTACAAGGAAAGTAAATGTATAATGTTAATTTAAAAACCAATTGATAAGAGGATAATGACAGAGGCTATTACACTTTTAAAACTTACAAAATAAAAATGTAACTTAAAATCACATAATCAGCCATTTTGGACTGTCTCACAGTGTAATAAGAGTTAAAATGGTTTATTTAATTTTTTCTTATCAGCCAGACTTGCTTTACGACACATTCAATTAAATTAATAATATATATTTATCATGTATTTTTCTATATAAACATATTCTATGGCTAATTTATATGTTTTCTATTTCAGTATGTAGATATAATTTAATTTAATTTCTCATAAAATTTGCCTAATGCAGGTAAATTAGGGTAATTCATACTTGCAATAAATATGTTGACCTTTCATTGCCGACATGAATACAACTACAACAACATGACCCGCAGCTGTTAAAACATAGACAAAACAGTTTTGTAGTATGCTAGATACTTGTTTACATTGTGTAGTATTTATTACTTATGCACATGTACGTCAAACCTGTATGAGTTATACTATGCAGTAAGTAGGCACTTGTGAAGTATACAGTATAATACACTAAATTAAACTTACAGTAAGCACTTGTTTCCTTTAAGTTTGTTGTCAGATGTTATTCTTTTAACCATACAAACTGTTAAAGTACTTACATTAATACCTACTAGTATTCAGATACGAGTGTGTAGACATTCTTTTATTTTTAAAAGGAATAAAAGTGCTTTTTACTTTGTTCTCTCTTTTAAACATGACTTTGCTATTGGATAACTGGAGCTGGCTATATGGGATATGCGAAACAAAACTATATTTTTAATTTTCAGTCCACATACATTACATTGCAACAACAGTTTGTGCATGGTGTAAGTCACCAACTGAATAGTTCCTGGTTCGATTCCTGGCTAACTCACTATCTGTAACCTTTATCTGATAAATATCTATCTGAAGATACAATATCTGTGCCTGAGAGAATATACTTAATAGAATAGAATGTATTTTTATTGGTCACCATACTTAAATATTAAAAACATACAAAGAATACCTATAAACTAGGAGCAATGCACAATAGGCGGCCTTATCGCTAATAGCGATCTCTTACAGGCAACCTGAGAGATCCTAATCCTAATTGCGTCATAGGATTACCTAAAGTAGCACTGAGCACAACAAGACAGATTTCCTCATCATGTTTTCCTTCACCTAAATACAGTCGATGCCATCCGACATTGACCTTGAAGGAAATGCGTAGGAGTCGCGTAGTGATAATAATAATAGAATTAAGCGATTCGCGAAAAAAATATACTTCTCTATAACGTAAACAGGTTGTTGACATGAGATAGTTGTTTTGCGTAATCCGACCTTGAATATTATCAGTCAAAATAAAGTGTGATATAATTTCGATTTAGTTTCGATACTTAGTAGGTATGTAGCTGATTTAGCTATGACTGATCGTGGTTTTTTTTTACCGATATTATCCGAATTCTCTAGTGTAGACCGGACAGATAAAAGTAGCGTGGGACGCCCTCCACTACGTTCTCTTGACCGACCGAGTTTCACTACATATGAAATTGAATGCAACGCTGTTGAGATGAGTTGCCTTGTCCCAAGTGATAAATGAGGCGAGACAGGTAGCCGGTGGGTAGATGAGGAAGGCCAAGGACGGGGTGTAGTGTGGTGTCTGGGAGGTCCTCCAGCAGTAGGTGATCATGGACTGATGATGATGAAGTCGAAGTTATCGTTAAATGTATTATTATTATTTCCTACCCACTGGCGTATCGAGTGAGATCACTTCTCTCTCAAAGTAAAGAACGAGGGTTTGAATCCCAGCGTATTATACCTTCGCACTTAACTACCAGTGTAATCTAACTCCTCTTCACCATGGTACCAATTTATTTTATTAATTTAGAATTGAATGCGTGCATGTGTGATTTTATTTATTAGATAGGTACACTGCCTGTAGAAATCCGCCCAGAAGACCATTTTGTATTATTTTGCTCTATGTCAATAAAATGTTTGTTTATGTTCCAGGGATGCATTTCTCGCAGTCGGTGGCCATCATACAGAGCCAAGTGGGCACAATCAGAGGCGTACAAGTACTTTATAGTGATCAGGTAAGACCATTTTTTCAATCATTTTGAAAGTATTAGCCCCAGTTTCATCATACTCGATTAAGGGCTGATTTTTCAATGGTCAGATAAACGTTATCTGAGGAATAAAATTGACAACATTTCAAATAAAATGCTCACCGATTTTATTTTATTTTCGACGAGATATCACAAATTTAGATGACCCGTATTTTTTTATTTCTTAATATTTCTATGTTTTAATATATTTTTTTAATTTCAAAGTTCAAAATATTTATAGTATGATTGACGTCACGTCGAGGCTTTGGATAAAAATATTTTCGTTGCCTGCCTAACCTAAAAAAAAAAGTTGGATGACATTAACTTGACATGAACAAAGGACCAATCAACTTCAACTTCAACTTTATTTTGTGGCAAGGACCAATCACAAACTTCCGTCATTGACAAGGACACATAAAAGTGACAGACATTTGAGTGACGTTTGTCATTGTCATTGTCAAAGTGACATAACATGTTTTTTTTTGTTCATGTTTTAGAAGTAAAAGCGCGTTTAATTATTATGCCACATCGTGATGTCACGAATGATAATTTAGATTTTTATGTTTTTCTCTGAAATAAATCAATAGAAAAATCGGAAACATTTTTTTTTGTGAATATTAGAGCCATATCTCTAAATGGTTTTCGAATTTCAACTGTATAAAATTTTGAAATGTTGTCAATTGTTGCTGTCACTGTCTAATACAAATATTCAGATGTGACAGCATAAGAATTATTCCTCAGGTAACGTTTATCAGCCCTAAGTAGATCATAACATGGGATAAGTTCATCAATTATACGTCATCTTGATATTAAATTCTTGACAGATGTGTTAAAAGTCAACAAGTAATCCCTGGTTATGATCTAACCGAGTATGATGAAACTGGGGCTTACCTAAACTAGCTCCAATCGTCGATAGCCTAGGATGCGCCGGACGTAAGGTGAAGTGCGGTAATTGCAACTAAAAATATTGAAGTCGTAACTTCATCATCTGATAATTCTTTATATATAAGGAAATAGTATTACTGTAAAATCATGCCAAAGTCAAAATTTTATGTAGATTTTATTCTACTATCATGACAAAGAAAAACTCTGAAGAATAAAGAGCTATTGCCAAAAGTTCCGGCAAAGGCAGAAATAGTTGCAATTACCCCTCCTGGCGGGTAATTGCAACTAATCGTTTTATCTCCATATTTTTCTATGTGTGGTGTATATTGTGTATTTGAAACACAAAGACTAAGAGAATATTCATAGGATTGTGGCACTTATCTCCTTGTAACTACGACCAATTTCGCATGAAACTACTGTTTAGCCGTGGGTCTGGTAATTGCAACTAATTTCTCAAAAATAGTGATGGGAACTTTATCGTAATTTTATCGACAGTCATGTAGTGTCTGCCATCGACAAGCCAAGAAGACCATGGTAGCAGAATAAAACTCGGGGATAAAAATTAATAGCTATATTTTTATTAATCAACATTAAATATCTTACTTATGTTTAATCAAACAGCCTTTTTACAATTTTTTTGGAAAGTTTTCGGAATTTACCGCAGGCAGGATGCCGGGTGGAATTTTGCAGGTTTTCTAAAAAAATGTATGCTTAACTTTTATTCTTATTTGTGTGTTATATTATTAGTGATTGTATCGATATATTCATGTTCACTGCCCCATCACTGGCTTTTTCCAATTTCATACAAAAATTGGCAGCTAATTGTAACCACCCTAAAAACTGCAAAATAGTTGCATTTACCAGACTTTGCATTTTTTGTCTGGTAAATGTAACTACACAGAAAACTCGGAAAACAATCGTGTTAGAATAAAACAAATACATACAAAATGACTTACCGTTATTAGTTTTTACTTTTTTTTGGAAAAACCTTGCGAGGAACCACTAAAAACTATTTTATAAAATAAAAATGCACGCCATGTCCATCCGACTCCAGCAGACTCAGAATGGCCGATGACAAAAAGCTTTATAACTCCCACAATTCTTGAGCTATCAGCGCCATCCACATTTTTGGGTAGAACTTTTATGATGTAAAATTGATTTTAGTCTGTCGTTTTACAATGAAGTAACTCTAGAGGGAGTTATTGAAGTTAGTTGCAATTACCGGATAGTTGCAATTACCGCACTTCACCTTACTTAATACACTTTTAATGTACACACAGCTAATGCGTCACTCTTTTCGTACACGCCGATGCAGTGACGAATCATAGCACGGGTGTAATATCCGCGTATACATGTACCTATATTGATGTTAGAAGTTGCAGATTTTTTATAACCAGATAAAAATCTGGGGAATAAGTTATGATGCTGTCGTGTCTGAAGACAGTGATACCAACAATTTTATTCGTCATATACCTAACATTTAACTAACCATTGTAAAATCCGCCTTAAGCAACATATTTTTCAACAACGTCACATTGCAGGAATCAGCCCATACTTCCGCATTCCATCATTTCTGCCTATCCAGCATCAGCATAAATCACCTTGTCTAAAAATCCTGTCCTCTTCATTCCCAGAACCCTCTAGCAGTAGACCTGGTGATCAACATGCCTCTAGACGGGGTCCGCCTGATCTTCGACCCCGTAGCGCAGCGGCTCAAGATGATCGAGGTCTACAACATGAAATTAGTCAAACTTAGATATAGGTGAGTTTTTTAAATACTTTCCAATGCCAGTAGGGATACAGCGTTCCTAGCGCCATCTAGGGATAAGATATGCGATGATTGTAAATGGTAAAGAAATCAATGTAAAATATCCACCGGTACATTAGTAGAAGCAAAGACAGAGTGACGGCACCAGTCTTCCGTCATTTTAGATTTTAATAATTTTGTATTAGCATGACTTCACTGGAAGCTTGTATACCTTAATTTGTACCCGCCTAGATTTTATAAATAAATAGCTCTTTTAATAAAACAACTCGTAAAATGTTGCAAACTGTAAAGTTTTTGTCAAAAATGCATATTAATAAAGATAATTCTATCAGTCTACATGAATAAACTTGCTAAATTAATCTCCTTTCCGCAAAGCTCTATTAATCCAACCTCTTTTTTCCCCAGCGGCATGTGTTTCAACTCTCCCGAGATAGCGCCATCTATCGAGCAAGTAGAGCACTGCTTCGGCGCCACGCACCCCGGCCTGTACGACTCGCAGCGCCATCTGTTCGCGCTCAACTTCAGGGGACTGTCGTTTTACTTCCCTGTTGATAGTAAATTCCAGGTTTGTTTGTGGTTACTATTTGTTTTCGTCTTGATCTGCTACTGTTATTTAACGTTTTTTTTACATATTGTAGTAATAACTAGTGGAGGTAGTAAATATATTCACGAGCAATGAATAAGTTCCAGTGACAATAGCACAAAGTTATTCCTATACGGAAAAGACTTGAACCTTAATGATGCCATCCGCAATATTGAAGTACATTTAACAGCGCATCAAAATATGACCGCGGTCATTTTGGTATCGACATTTTGTAAGTGGAACTTTTTCATTTCTTGTGAGTGTATTTAGAAATATTAACTTCAGCTCAATTTTATACCTACCAAACCAACTACTATCTGTACAAATGACTACAATTACTAATACAATATAAATATAGGTTTAATTAGAGATTTAAGTGACAAATGTGTAACAACTTTTTTGGAAATAAAATAAATTATCATTTATCATATTAATTAATAAATTCTTTACTACACTTGACCCTATCTGAACATAAATATTCTTCCACCTAAAGGTTGTCTTGAAAAAATCGCTTTTAGTGATAAGACCGCCTTTTTTTACCTATGTGTTTATATTTAAGCTTTGTATTATCTATTCTTGCGTACAAATAAAGAATATTCTATCTATCTATCTATCTATTCCCCAGCCCGGCTACGCACACGGTTTAGGCTCGCTTCAATTTCCGAACGGAGCCTCCCCCGTCGTAGCGCGCACCACCATCTACCACGGCTCTCAGCACCAGGTAACATTCTCTACATACTAGCTCTTAGCAATAAGACCGCCTATTGTTCATTGTTCCTAGTTTATAAGCATTTTTTTGTAAGTTTTACTATTTGTGGTGTCCAATAAAGTCATATTCTATTAATTCTGTACAGTCTGCGACGAAGAAACTTGACCTCCTATTCTGAGAGGGGTGTATGAACATAACTATATCCATTTGATGATGTCTATCTATATCCATATTATATCCGTAGGGGCGTTATAACAGCCAGTCTTGGACCTTTGTCATCCAGTTACTATCCACGGATCCACTGTGGGTTAGTGGCCTCCCACATCTATATGTGTAGGCTACCTCACTATGTTTTCCTTCACTGTTAAAGGATGCCTTTGTTATTCTTAATTTTCTTCTTCACCACAGCTCTTGCCATATTATACCCCTATTCGAAAACACAGTAGTAAATTAGTAAATTATTTAATATCACAATACACTTACAGCTTATTTTCTCCTACCCCCAGTCATCATCCCTGCAAGCGGGCCCGCCATCCGCGCCGCCGCTGCCGCTGTCCTGCTCCCGGCAGCAGCTGCACCTGCGGCGCTGCGACGTGCTGCGATCGGCCCACGCCACGCGCGCGCTGCGCCTGCACATGTTCACCGACGGTATGACGTAGTTCCCACACGGGCGTGTAGATGGCGTTGTTATACATCTTCAGTGATGTAGATTCTGAAGGCAGAAATTCTAATTTTAACGCTGTCAAACTAAAAAATTTGCTAGCTAATGACATTTTATGTCATTTACGGAAACAATAATAGAGTCGAATTTTAATAAAGAAATTAAGGTTTTGACAGCTCTAAATTTAAAATTTCTGCCTTCAGAATCAACATCAGTATCGTATCTTCACTGAAGTTACGGTGTAGTTCCGAGACGGAGAGATAGATGGCGTTGTTATTAATTCTTTTTTGGTTTTTTGACATCCGAAATCCCATACATATTTGATGACTGCAAAGGAAAACCAACTTTACTTACCAGACATAAGGAAACGTAAAAAATACAATAACATGGTGGAAGCTCTGTAACAGTATGAGTATGAAACACGATGGCGTTGTTAATTTGTTATGCACATGCACAATCATGTTCATTGACGGTACGGTGTGGTTCGCTGACCATATTCAGTTTGACTGTATGTTTTCTGACGGTACGGAGTAGTTCCGAGACGGTTACATAGATGGCGCTGTTTCATTCACATCTTCACTTACGGTATTATGTAGTTCCGAGATAGAAACATAGATGGCGTCGTTAGCCACTGAGTGAGAGTACGATGTAGTTCCGATAAAGAGTCATAGATGGCGCTGTTATACACAACAATCTTCGATGTATACCCGTTTGCAATAGAATCCAACAATCACGTAAACAAATATGGCTATATAATATATACAAGTGTTTAGCTCTCATCTTTACATTATTAATTGCCTTATATTACATTATTAATTACCCCCAATTCCCCTCCAGGCACAAGCAGAGCCCTAGAGCCCGTCAAACTTAAGGTGACCCGCGTCGTCCGTTTCGGAGACAGCTGTGAGGCCGTGGCCCGCGCGCTCGGCGCCCCCGCGCGGCTGTTCTTCAAGGCGGAGGACAAGATGCGCATCCACCGCCCCACGCCGCGCCGCCGCGCCGCCCCCGCCAGCGATTATTTCTTTAACTACTTCACACTGGGACTGGTAAGATATTTTATATTGATAACTAGCTGACCCGGCGAACTTCATACCGCCTCTTACCCTATCCTACCCTACCCTACACTACCCTACACTACACTACACTACCCTACACTACCCTACACTACCCTACACTACCCTACACTACCCTACACTACCCTACACTACCCTACACTACCCCACACTACCCCACACTACCCCACACTACCCCACACTACCCCACACTACCCTAAACTACCCTACACTACCCTACACTACCCTACACTACCCTACACTACCCTACACTACCCTACACTACCCTACACTACCCTACACTACCCTACACTAACCTACCCTACCCTACCCTACACTACCCTACACTACCCTACACTACCCTACACTAACCTACCCTACCCTACCCTACCCTACACTACCCTACACTACCCTACACTACCCTACACTACCCTACACTACCCTACACTACCCTACACTACCCTACACTACCCTACACTACCCTACACTACCCTACACTACCCTACACTACCCTACCTTTCTTACCTTTTAAACCTTCCCTGGACTTCCACGAATATTTCAAGACCAAAATTAGCCAAATCGTTTCAGCCGTTCTCGAGTTTTAGCGAGACTAACGAACAGCAATTCATTTTTATTATATAGATGTGACGGGTTATCAATTTGGAGTACCTACGCGAAAACATTAATAAATTAGAAGCTCCCGGGGGTGACGTAGGTAGGTACTTATATCCATTATTTATTTATTTATTTATATTTTTAGGGTTCCGTAGCCAAAATGGCAAAAACGGAACCCTTATAGTTTCGTCATGTCCGTCTGTCCGTCTGTCCGTCTGTCACAGCCGATTTACTCGGAAACTATAAGTACTACAGTGATGAAATTTGATGGGAATATGTGTTGTATGAACCGCTACAAAAATATGACACTAAATAGTAAAAAAAAGAATTGGGGGTGGGGCCCCCCATACATGTAACTGAGGGATGAAATTTTTTTTTTCGATGTACATACCCGTGTGGGGTATCAATGGAAAGGTCTTTTAAAATGATATAAAGTTTTCTAAAAAACATTTTTCTTAAAGTGAACGGTTTTTGAGATATCAGCTCTCAAAGTCGTAAAAAGTATGTCCCCCCCCCTCTATTTTTATAACTACGGGGTATAAAATTCTAAAAAAAATAGAGGTGATGCATGCTAATTAACTCTTTCAACGATTTTTGGTTTGATCAAAGTATCTCTTATAGTTTTTGAGATAGGTTGATTTAAGCTACGGAACCCTTTGTGCGCGAGCCCGACTCGCACTTGGCCGGTTTTTGACATTAAATATCCCATACATATTCGATGAGTGCAAAGGAAAACCAACTTTACTTACCGGACATAAGGAAACGTCAAAAATGCAATAACATAGTGGAAGCTCTATAGTTACATTCCCGTCGTCACGTCAATGTACAGCTCGGGGCAAAGAAATGTGACCTATCTGAGGTAGCATTATATTTTCAAAATGGACAGATTTATCTGCTCCGGACTGTACCCGATATACTGAGCAACTTACCACAGGCCAAATTGTCCCGACATTGTGAAACAGGCCTTTACTTACTTACTCACTGCTGGCTCAGCGACCCAAAGTACATAGATCTTGGGCTCCGACATTATAATGCGTCAATATTCTCTATTCTGTCACAAATCTGACCAGTCGGATACTTCCAGAAGGGCTAGTACGGGGCGCATTTATGACGTGACAAAAGTTTTGCATCGCCGCCACTCACATCGCGCAGTCTCAAGAGTGAGCGCGACGGAGAACTTTTGTCACGTCTTATTAGCGCCCTGTGCTATATGGCCAAAGACAAAGACAAAGACATTTATTTGCGTCAAATGTGGTTCATACATATGATGTTACATTTTATAATCAGTTCAGCACATTTCACCTTACAGGCATGCAAATATTTAGGCCAATAAAAATGTATTAATGAAATTTTGCAAAATACAATAAATTGAAACTATATAATAAAATTCTAGACCCAATAAAATTACAATAAATTAATTTATCTGTATACTGATAATAATTATAATAATAATAATATTGTTGATTAAAAAATAAAATAATTCAAATTTCAAATTTAGTGCATTGCAAAATTTCCTATTGCCAGCTCTCTCTAATCTATGATAATTCCACCCCCAGGACGTGTTATTCGACGCGCGCACGCACCAAGTGAAGAAGTTCGTGCTGCACACCAACTATCCGGGACACTACAACTTTAACATGTACCACCGCTGCGAGTTCCAGCTGCCGGTGCAGCCCGACAAGTGAGTCTGAGCTCTATTGCACTAGGCACAAGGTGTAGTTTACTTCAACATGTACCACCGCTGCGAGTTCCAGCTGCCAGTGCAGCCCGACAAGTTAGTTTCAACACCATTTTACATAGCAATAAATATTATTGAATCTTTCAATGGCTGGTTAATGCAAAGATAAATAAACTACCTTATAACGATGTTAGTCATGCAACATTTATTTACTGTTTATAAGACAACAGTGAAAACTGCCATTTTAGATTCATTAGTGCGGCTTAGTACAATCGTGGGCAGATAAACCTTACCCCTCCCAGCATCATTATCATCTATTCATTACAAACCTTTTCCATAGATGGCGTTAATCAAAGTTCCGCCAATCTCTTATCACACTAAAAACCTAAATAAAATAATATAAATCGTTATTCGCTACCACTAGCGGTAACAATAGTCTACGTCTAATAGTCCCACTAATACTGCTATCCACGACGGCAATAGATAATTTTGCGGTTTGTTAAAGCCCTTACAATTGCCCCACCTCTCTCTAAAATTCCAGATCGGACCCGAACTCTCTCGTCGACACGGTCA
Organism: Plutella xylostella; assembly: GCF_932276165.1. Classification (NCBI taxonomy): domain Eukaryota; kingdom Metazoa; phylum Arthropoda; class Insecta; order Lepidoptera; family Plutellidae; genus Plutella; species Plutella xylostella. The sequence goes on along the minus strand of NC_064000.1, from coordinate 3,402,200 downwards.
GCAGCCCGGTGACCATCACGGCGTACAGCAAGTGGGAGGCCGTGTCGGGCGCGCTTCGGGTCTGTGAGCGCCCCGTGGTGCTCAATAGAGCCTCTTCCACAAACACCACCAACCCGTTCGGATCTACCTTCTGTTATAACTACCAGGATCTTATATTTGAGGTGAGAATGAGTAGCATGCCAGTGAAATCTCAATATACTAGAGCGCATCCAGCGTTTGTAACCTATGTGAAAGTATTAGCTAGAGCTAGACAGATGATAGTAATTTTTTTTGACAAACGAGTACCAAAACTTTATTTGGCTACGTAATTTATTACTGCGCTATTTGGTCCTAACAATGACCCATCGCAATCTGTCAATATCGGAAATGTGCGACATACTCAGTACTCGTTCGTTAAAGAAAGTTAGTTAGTTCGTTAGTTTTCAGTTACTCACTTTCCAGGGTACGCGGTACGTATAGAACATTCAGTTGATATATCATTCGAGAAGTAGGTTTCTTTCAAGCACTCCTTTTATGGTAAAACGGTTAGGTTTACCTTACCTTTCCATCTTACTCCTACTTATATATAATAGATATAGAATCATTATAATATGAAAAATAAAGAAGTGTTAACTTAAATTTTAATTTGTGCCAATTTCAGGTGATGTCGAATAACTACATCGCGTCGATCACTCTGTACCAGCCGGAGGGCAGCCGGCCCTACCGCGTCAACTCCATAGCGTGACGTCATCAGGTCAGTTTGAACACCCTGTATACAGGTAGCATTTTATCTCTGACAAGAATACAATTTAATGATTTTGCTGTTAACATAGTTTTATACAGGGTGTTGCAAAATTGGTAATAAATTTGTATATAAAAAATATTCATTCTCCATAGTAAAAAAGTCACGTAACCAACTAAGTTTCTATGAAAAATGAATTTTTTTTTTCGCGAATTTTGAAATTCTGATTTTAGTTTCGGGCTTAGATATAACATGCTGCACATGCTGGTTTCGGCTTAGTATACCCTTTTTGCAACACCCTGTAGAGTATGCTACATATTAGATTTGATCGCGTATTAAATTTCAACATGTATGTTCTGTTATTTTTTGTGATGTATGCTTTTTTTAAAGGCTGGTACTAAAGTAAGTTTATTTGTTTTCTAGGATACTTCAAACCTAGGCAAGTACACATCCTGAAGAAATTGCAGTTTTTCTCCAAAATTTTCATTCGCGTTGAGACAAACATGGCTTGAAAATGTCGCAACATGCAAAAGAAAAATTACATACGAAAGTGACCACATATCCCGTGAAAAAAACACCCAAAAGGATGCAGTATTTATAAAAAAAAAATGTGATAAAACTGTGAAAAAAAAACTAAAAAAAATAAGTGAGTGACAGATCTCATTTGGTGTGTAATATATAAGTTTATTTAATCCGAAATGGACTTTATAATACACGCACGCACTCACGCCTTGTACTAATGTACTCCCTTGCGGGGTAGGCAGAGGTGCATTGCTGCACCCACTTTTCGCCAGAGTGTATGTTAGTCCCAATGTAATAGGGGGCGGGCCTATTGCCATTTTACGGGCACATCCAAGACCCGAGAACAAATATCTGTATTTAAACAAATATCTGCCCCAGCCGGGAATCGAACCCGGGACCATCGGCTCGGTAGTCAGGGTCACTAACCACTACGCCATTCGGTCGGACTTTATAATAGTAAAGTGTTATTTTTTTATCAAATCATTATAATATTAAGTTGTATCCTTTAATAATGGTAAAGGACACTTTTTTTATACATATAATATTTTAATCATATAAATTAGAAAAATATGTTAATTGTGAACGATATTTTTTGTTATCAAAAATGACCTCATATATTTTTTAAGATACCATTTGCGCAATACATTTAAAGAATCAAATGTTTTTTTTTTCTGAAAATTCCCATTATGTGTGTACAACTGTACATGGTTAAGGTAAATGTTTATCTAAAACTTTTTTGTACCACATATAATTTTATTGTTACCCTGAAAATAAATATGTCTGAATTTAGCGTTAGATATGATATATTAGAACTGTTAATATTCGTCTAGCTCTAAATTAGGTATATATTATTATCATAGGTGAGATCTTTCATATATTGTGAATAATCGTATACATTATGGGTCACAATATTTAATTTATTTGTTTAAAATGTGTTGTTTTATGTTATCATATCATCATTATGAATGAAAATCATCACGCTTTCTTATTTATAAACATTTAAGTAATTAATTATTTTAAACAGTGCTATTTCGAATAACTTTACCGAAATTTTATGTTGAATCGGAAAGTACCTACGTTTTTTATCGGTTATAGTACTACATATTTTTGTAATCATGGTAGGTAATTAAGTGAGAAGATGTATAGTTCAATATTACTTACGTGCAGATGTGTTCTTTGTAAATATAAATAGTTTTTACGTAATGTCTGTAAGTAGCTCCGAATATTTGATATCACGAAAATTCGCACCCTCAGCTATACACAATTTATAAGTCTTTAATTTTCTTAACACACTTACCTATGTCTACCCGAAGTCAATTTATTGTGTTAATCAATCAATCAATCAATTTCATTGGTTTCCACAAACTGTTCATCCGTATTTATTTTAAATGACGTTCGACTACTTAAACCAACTGGGTCAGATAACTGCATGGCAGACTGTACGGTCATGTGCAGAGAACCTGACCCCCTCTCATAGTAACAATGCTTCTGAGAAGGGTCAGATTTCTCTGCCTTATACTGCATAACTGTATGGCAGACTGTACAAGAAAATTAAAAACTTATACTTTGAAAACAGAAGTGAATGGTTTGAGCTTAATAAGTTTAGTCTCTAGTTGGTAGCACGGTTGTGATATGGCTCTGTAATTTTTTGGACTAAACAATTTTGGCTGTAGTTTTTTCAACTTCAGTGTTGAATGTATTAAAAATATACACACTTTATAATGTAGATGAAGTCGTATTTGCAATAAAACCTAATGATATTATGACGACTTTAGGCGAGGCGATTCCAGTAAAAAACCAATAAAAGTGATTTTGAAGCAACCATCACAACCACCATCTAAAATACTTTGTTAAATAATCGACCATTGTAAATTAATACATACTTTTAACAAAGGGGAAATTTTAGTTTTGAGATAGCTAATTTAAATTTTGTGGCGTACCAACCGCTTTTTGTGACAAAAAACAAATGTTTTTATTATGGAAAAATAATTTCACGCACATGCCATTCCTGTCGTATGGGACTTGTATTGAAAACGTTAGATTTTCGTAGATTTTACTTATTTATATGCACAATTTAAGTCGTGTGCTTATGGCTGTGGTGCCATAAAAAAAATAAAAAAATTGACAAATACAATAAAAAAAGAAATAATTGTAAGGGAAACGTTTTTGCTATTTGAGTTGATCTTATTAATTGAAAAGATTAATTTAAATGGCAAAAATCGTGATATTTTTATATTAAATTACGAATAGCTTATTTTGGTCGCTGTGTTCACAGGAATGTTAGTGTAAATGAACTTAAAAAAAACATAAAAATGTAAACTAACACTTCTTTATATTTCACTTAGTCATAATCTTGTTTGTATGTATCGTAGGGATGTGTCAGTCTGCTTTCTTTTAAAAATATATAAAATTTTAGTTAAAAACCAAGTCTTTCAGTAAATAAAAACATATATTATTAAAGTATAATTTTAAGATTTTTACTTGTTGTAATTAATTAGTATTAATTACACATACATCTGTAGTAATAAAAACACAATTCATGCAAAAAAAACTATCCAAAAAGCGTTTTTAATTAAAAAATATCAAAATCGGAGGCTGACACATACAAATTGTATAATAATATACGTGTAGTGATACGTTATTTTATGCATTTAGTCATACATATAGCGACTTTGTTATGATAAGTGATAAAAAGAGACCGATTCGACCAATCCGTGATGGTGTGAGCGTTGACATGACTATCTCAAATGTGGAAAATGAAAATAAACTACTTCACATACTAAATACTTAACCCCTTATTCATAAAAAAGTAACTGGACGCTTCAGCTATTGAAGTTCTCTGACAGAGAACAATTTGTTCTTTAAATAAACTAACCCCCTTATTCATAATCATTATCATTTGTCCCTCTCTGTCAATGAGCAAATTGTTCTCTGTCAGAGAGTGACAAAACAGTTCAATAGCTAAAGCTAAGTTTCTTAAGAATGAGGGGGTTAGTTTATTTAAATTTATTCTTACTGAAGGAAGCTTTCATTTCATTAGCCCTTATTTAATGTCGACACGGTCTGGAGTAAGGAAAACTGACGCCTCTCGGAGTGACAAATCTACTTAGGGTGAGGCCACACGAGCGTAATTTTGTGAGTTGTGCGCGGCAGAAAAGTGTGCGCGGGGATGAGGGGGCCAGGGAAGTAACTCGCTCCCCTCGTCCCCGCGCACCCCTTTCTGTCGCGCACAACACAATGCACAACTCACACTCGTGTGGCCTCCCCTTACAAAGGTCAAGTGTCTCTGCCCCCAACTGCAAAACGCTAACACCAACGCGCTTACGCATTCGATTTAAATTGACATGAAATTACAAAGTTTAGTTTCTTTTATTAAGTTTATATATTTTTTATAACTATTGAAATCATGTGAACGATATACAGCGTGTTGCAAAAAGGGTATGTATAGTGAGCTGAAACAGGGTGATTCGGGGGTCTAACACCGTTTTTGCAACACCCTGTATAGTGAGGTTTTGTAGCCCCGTTTCACGTTTGCGAAATCAAAAGGCATTGAATTGTAAAGTACCTAATTGTATATTTTATTGCAATAGACCGCCAAAAGGCAGAGTTGAATAGTACCTATTGAATATTTTTAAGTAGACACAATTATTATATCGAGGCATAATATAGATTATTAAAATAGTTTTTTTTAATTGAATTATTAATCCTTGGCATTGCCGTATCTGTTTATTAATGTTACTTTTCCAAGACTACGTAAACAATACTTTTTGTTAACCGGTAGAGAAGATAAAATATTTTATTCGGACCTTTAGGTGGTTCTCACACTGCTACGCTGCGTGTTGCGTGAAAGGGGAGAAAAACTAAAAGCTAATTACAGATGGCGCCTTAGGCGAGTCGAGTGTGCCTGATTTTCCAGTTCTAATTAGTTGGTTCAATCGCCATTTTTTCTCCCCAATAATGTAATTTGTCAGAACCTGAAAGGCACACTCGATTGTGCTGCCAAAGTTTCCCTTGGTTTTCTTCCCCATTGTATGAACGCGCGGAGATGCGTTTTCTGTGTGTTGGAATGCACTTTTCAAGCAACTTTTGGCACGCATTTACGCAACATGCAGCGTTTTGCTTGGTACTCGCAGTGTGAGAACCACCAGTGATAAAGTTTCACCTTTTGCATCCTGATCGCAATTGATTTTTATTGAATCTGATTTCACGGTTAAAAGGCAATTCCTGATTTGTATTGTGGACGTATTTCAGGAGAAAGAGATAACTGATAAATACAATTGAAAACACCTGAAAAACATCAAATCCCTTGAAATGGAAAGGTCCTACTGCCAACGATAATTTTGTACCTACTAAACAAACTTTAGAATTAAATGAAATTTTAAATATCGTCCTTTTTGTCTTTTCTATTGGGAAATAAACTTTTCTTTGGAGTTAGATTACTGTTTATGTACATGTATCTAATGTATATTTATGTGTGTCTTAATTTCAGAAAGATGTTTATATGGTCCAGTTAGCGTTGCTATGTTTTTTGTAACAGTTTGTTACTTTCATGTTTGTAACATACAAGCTATTCTACAGGTGTTACTAAAGTGCATTGACTTATATATTACTAGCGTAAGGACAGGCCCAGCCGCACTAGAAAATGACACCCTCGCATTGACCCTAAAATCTCATAAATCTGTCATAATTTGTATGAATTAGGGCCAGCGCGCGGGTGCCATTTTCTTTTGACAAAACGTTCTGACGGGCGTATCCTTCCTTTTGAAATCATTGCTAAAGTGTAATTCTATTTTTTTCTGACCCTGAGGGACCCTTTTACCTGACTATACCACTTTTGCAACACCTGTATATAATATTGTATACTTACTCCAAAAGAAGTTGGTACAAAATAAAAGAAATGATGTCTCAAAAAAATACCAAAAAAACAATAAACGATTTCGTACACATTTCTGTGTTTGTTTTATCCCTTAAGGGCGTCTTGCACAACAAAGTTAAATAAAATTAAATCTATGACCTCTTGCTCTGACATTATACTGTCAGAGCATGAGACAAACTATTTAATTTTATTTAACTTTGTTGTGCAAGACGCCCTAATTCATCAGACTTTCGTTATAATTACAGCTAGTGCAGCGCGAGTACCGCTAGGTGGCGTCTCTCCCGCACAACACATATTCCTGTTGCAAAGTCCACTTGGTTCCACTCTACCTGCCTACGAAGACCAAACTGATCATAGGATAAGTTTTCGTAAGTAGGTGGGTAAGAGCTTGTTAATAATATCAAAGGTTAGGTTAGGTTATAGGTGGTATTAGGAAATCAGAAACGAATCAACCGAGTCTAAACTCCATCGAGTCGGTATGTCGTATAAATTACTTAGGTATATACCTTACTGGCTTCCTATGGCCATTTTCCAGCTCCATCCCTGGCTCTGGATACTATTCTAGCATGGAAGTATAGTTAAGAGTACTAAGGTATGTTCTAGTCCAGATGAACAGCAAAATAAACTCATTCACTCAAGGGCTAATGTTAAATAACTAATGTTATACCATAGAACAACTCGGACTCGGGTGTTAAACTTATACCTACCGTTAAATTCGCTACCTTCAAACTCAAGAACAATACCTATATATTTTGTACTTATGTATCTACAGGCTACCCATAACTTTTTCTTAAACTTAGTTTCAGATGTTCTCTACGACACATTAGCTATGTAACCTGCTCGACCCTATTTAATTGAGAACATGGTGTCAAATTAAAATTCCTGTCTTGCCATCAATTAATTGAGCTATGAACTACGACCTATGCCTTATCTAATTATTACATAGCACGTACCTACTAACTACTAACAGGTCTTATGATGAGTCATGATCATATCATAACGCAAAAGTGATAAGAATAAAAAAACGTGGCATGATGGTGGCATGATTGTTCAGCGTCAGTCATTGGCCAAGAACGAGTTCTATTCTTGTTTTGTATGGCATTCTTTTTAGTGTCGGTGACAAAAACGAAAGAGACTAGGGTTTATCACCACGGTGAAAGGATTGACCAGTCAGATTATTTTTTTATTTATTTATGCTTTTATTGCACAATTTACAAAAGTAGATGTACAATTAGGTGGACTTAATGCTAAGAGCATTCTCTACCAGTCAACCTGCAGGAGGTTCAGGAGCAGAAAGTAGGAAAGTGCAAAAAAATAACAAAAATCACAATCAATCAATGAATCTCACAAAAAAAAAAAACACAAAATCTACCATAATTATACATACATATATAAAAAAAATATATAAACCTATACCTAACATTCTAATAATATATAATAATACATTTATATATACTTATACATACATATATATATATATATATATATACAATTATATCCTAACTTGTTGAGGATTAGCAGTCGCTGACTGCCCAGGGTGCACCGAACTTATACCTATGTACTTACCTACCTGTGATTTGTCAGTCGAGGAGGCTATTTTCGTGGTAGGTTCTATTCTATTCTATTCTCTGTAGGGGTGTAAGTACCTGCACCTGGCTCTCTCGAGTGGAACCTATGTCAGCGCCGGGATTCGAACCCGCATCTCTTGCGTGAGAAGCGAGCGCTTACCCGACTGAGCTACCTGCACCGCTCCGTGGTAGGTTACTAAGAGGAAGATTTTCAGGATTCTCTGATCATCTTGTTTGAGATGTGCGGATCTTTGAGGAGTGCGAGTTTTTACCCCATTTAAGTAAACGCGAATAAATCGTGTCCACCCCAGAAAAATATTGTAGGTATGTACTTATAACTAATTTCTCACAATATTGTTCTGTTTGTCGTAGTTACGTAATGTAGGGTACTTAATACGGAATTCCCCCGTTTCAAAGTTAGCATTGTTTGAGTCTACTCAGGTTTTTGATGTGAACATCAAAGTTCATAAATGGGCCATTATTTTATTTTAGGGACCATTGTCGGTCCCCTACAAAGAAACATTTTTTAAAAATTAAATAATGAAATTCAGGAATATAGCTACCGTCTGTAGCAATTAAATAAGACACCGGTCACAGAAAATATAATGAATTTATGTGAAATACTTTATTTATTTACAAATTACGGTAACTCTGTTGTTGTTTTTGGTAACGCAATTGTTTTTCATACAAAAATTGTCTGTCCCTCGGAGCGAGTCATATGAAACAAGCACAACGTGTGTAAAAAAATATTATGGAAACAATTTTTTTGAATATTATAACGAATATGTCATTATTTAAACTTTACTTCACGGTAATAATCATGATTTTATATGAACATATTATGGGACAATTAATATTCCTGGCCGAGTCCCCAAGCCTAAGCAAAAATACAGCTACACTAGGTTACCCTAGGAAACTCAATCATAAATAAACTTTTTTTCACTTTCTTACACCTAAGATCATTTGAATGGCTGTGTATTTGTATCGGAGTGCAGGAAGGAGAGCGGGACGGATAAAATGACCAAGTCTTTCGGATGAGAGTCCTGGAGAGAAGCGCGTGTATTTATTGTGACGCCACTGAGTTACCGGCGACATACGGTGAGTTTTATAGATATTTATTATTTTATTTCATCCAATATATGTAATAATTAGTAACAATTATGAGGGCATTTTGATATCCCATGTATGTGTATTCATTTAAGTACTAACTTCAAATAGGTTATTGTTTTACAACTGCGTTACCGCTACACTTCGTTACTTTTTCAGTAACGCAGTTGTAGCTATAGTAACTCAGGGGTTTTTCTTATAGTTTTCAGGTATCTGTTACTCAATTTATGGTACAAATATAACATTTGAGCATATTATATTGTTACAGTATAACATTTCAGACTCAATGGCGTAAACAGCGGCTGAAATACAACGGCTTTATAGGCAAAAAAAATGAGAAATATTTCTTAGTATTAAGTTGTTATATTTTCAGCGATTTTAATATTTGTTATTAAACAAAGAGTTCTGTTAATTTTAGTTTGATAGTTTTTTTCACATTATGATTAGTTTTAATTGAAGAAAGTATAAAGATTGTGATTGAAATACCACTGTGTTACCAATTAACCACAGCGTTATCCATTTGTCCCTCGCTTCCTGAGAGTATTCACAAACATTTTAGCTACTCTATATTAGAAAGAATGTTAAACTAAATATAATAATTATAATTTACCTTATTTAGAGCTATTTCTAAAACCTTGAGCAAAAAATTATGATTATTTTGTCCTTTTTTCGAAAAGTATTGCATTAAAACTTATTGATTGGTAACGCAGTGGGAAACTTTATTATAGAATGAATAACAAAACTGAGAATATTTTGTAATTTAAACTGTTAGATTAATGTTTTTTTTCTTACTTTTTATCTGGTATATGTTTACGAACCAAAATATATGTTCCTAACAATAAAACATAATTTTGTATGAAAGTAACGCAGTAGTATTTTTTTCTCATCGTTCCTCGATTAAACGTCAATAACTTTAAGAAATAGCAAGAAAACATCGCTGCAAATGTATTTAATGAATAATATAAATGTTAATTAACATAAATAAATATTGAAAGTGTGGCGACTCTTCCGCCACACTATCCGCTACCGCTTATGCCGCTTGGACCATACGCACAGATCACGCCACCCGGCTAGAACAATAGCGGACCGGCTCGCTCGACCCCCCGCGCGCCTGCCTCACCTCCGCCCGCCGGCCACTCCGCGGCCCGGCGCGGGGACTACACACTGCGGCTCGCGATCATCCTGCATACACGTAGTTCCTTACTCGCTTAGCGCTTGGCTTTTGCTTATTAATATTTATTGCCTAATATTCAGTTTGTTATATTTGTAACTTAATAGTGTTCGTTGTAAATAAATTAGCTTTAACCTTTATTCGCGCCTTATCAATTCGCCGCTAACTCCATCAGTAGAAGCATTAACTACCCTCTGTTTCGAGTTCGATTCTCGAAGCACGGAAACAGCCTCAAGCAATCTACACTGGTGACCCTCGACTACAGAACGCAGCAGAAGATGTACGGAGGAGGCAGCGGCAAGTCTTTCGAAGAGCTGGGTTTGGACCTAAATCTATTTGGTACGTGCAGTGCTTTAGAAGGTGCCGGTGGTACAAGTGACGAGAATACAGCGAGTGGTGCAAGTGCAAAAAATCCAAGCGGCGGAGGCAGATCAAATCCAGGTAATCTAACCCATACTAGTTCGAGTAATTTAGCCTGTGGTCCAAGTACAAGTGGCAGCGGAGATAGTCGATACCCAGGCGAAGTCAGTAAAGTTGGGGTTAAGATGCCGCCGTTTTGGAGAGACGATCCAGAAGTATGGTTCTGCCAGGTGGAATGTCAATTTGCTTTAGCTGGGATCACGAGTGACATAACGAAATTTAATACGATTGTTGGACAACTGGACTCAGACTATGCCGTGTTAGTTAAAGATTTAATAAAAAATCCACCCGCGACCGGTAGGTATGCAAAGCTGCGACAGGAGATAATTAGGCGGCTGTCCTTCTCACCGGAAAAGAAGACGCTGCAACTAATCCAGCATGAAGAACTTGGTGATCGCAAGCCATCTCAATTTCTTTTACATTTGCAGAGCCTAGCCGGTCCTGACGTACCATCCGACTTCATCAGAACCATATGGACTAGCAGGTTGCCGACGAACGTGCAGGCCATCGTAGCGTCCCAACCGAAGATGGGCATCGAGGACCTGGCCGAGCTCGCTGACCGAGTGCATGACATAGTGCAGCCTGGTATGTCAGTGGCCAGTACGTCACGGGCGCCAGTATACGCGCCACCAAATGCAGGTATGTCACTCGAAGGCAAGATAGCTCAGCTGACAGTCATGGTGGAAGCACTATACAGACAGCAGAACGACTACCAAAGCAACCACCAGAGCAGACGTCCTCACAGGTCAAACTCCCACAACCGCCAACGATCGCGCTCTCGCTCCCGCTCTCGCCAACGCCCGGAGAATCACCCACACTGCTGGTACCACTACACATTCGGTAATAAAGCCAACAAATGCTCTCAACCTTGCACCTTCAAGCAGTCGGGAAAACAGGAAGGCAGCTACTAGTGGCCGAAAGTGGTTGCCCCAACTCAACAGGCCGACTATTCATCACAGACCGCAAATCCAAACAACAATACCTCATTGATACAGGCTCAGACGTGTGTGTTTTTCCTAAAGCAGCCGTCCGGACTCTGCCAAAAACAAAAACTAGGTACCAACTGTACGCTGCGAATGGCACCATCATAGCCACATATGGATACCTAAACCTACATCTAGATCTGGGACTGCGACGAGACTTCGAATGGCGATTCATCCTTGCTGACGTCACGAAACCGATTATCGGTGTTGATTTTTTAGGTCATTACAACCTTCTCGTCGACTGCCGGAATCAACGACTAGTGGATGGCATCACCTCACTCATCACACCCGCACATCAACATCCTGGCATTGATGAAATAAACTCCGTCCGCACCACGATGGAGAGCACACCATATCACCAACTGTTACGTGAGTACCCTGACATTACCCGTCCTGCTGGTAAGCCCGGTGCTCCCAAACACAACGTGGTCCACCACATACGCACGACGCCAGGGCAACCAGTCGCCAGTCACCCACGCCGATTAGATCCTGAAAGGCTCCAGATTGCTAAAAAGGAATTCGATGACATGCTTCTAAGTGGCACAGCTCGCAGATCAGACAGCCCCTGGTCATCACCACTACATCTGGCTCGCAAGAAAGATGACGGCTGGCGACCGTGTGGTGATTACCGGTCATTAAACGCCCGTACCATCCCGGATCGGTATCCAGTGAGACATATCCAGGACTTCGCTTGCCAGCTGGCGGGTAAGCAGGTGTTCAGCACGATTGATTTAATTAAGGCGTACAATCAGATAAGGGTCTTCGAGGACGATATACCGAAGACAGCAATAACCACACCGTTTGGGTTATTCGAATTCCCGATGATGACGTTTGGTCTTCGAAATGCCAGTCAAACATTCCAAAGATTTATCGATGAGGTGCTCAAAGACTTCGAGTTCTGCTACGGATACGTAGACGATATTTTAGTCTACTCAGAATCAGCTGAACAGCACCAGCAACACCTCAGAGCATTGTTTCAGCGACTGCAGGACTATGGCGTTCTCATCAACACAAATAAATGTGTATTTGGACAGCCAGAAGTAACTTTTCTTGGATACTCTGTTTCAGCAACCGGTGTGAAGCCACTTCCAGAGAAAGTGAAGGCCATACAGGAGTACCCGGTGCCCAAGACGGTGAAGGAACTCCGGCGCTTCCTCGGAATGATGAATTTCTACCGTAGATTCCTCCCTGGAGCTGCAGCCACACAAGCTTCTCTAAACGCCTTGCTCTCAGGTCCCAAAACAAAAGGATCTACGCCAGTGCATCTCACGGACGAGCAGCTCACATCCTTCGAAGCGTGTAAGTCAAGCCTATCACAAGCCACTCTATTGGCTCACCCAAACACAGACGCTGAACTCTCCATCCAAACTGACGCTTCTGACGTAGCGATCGGTGCAGTACTCCAGCAACGCTGCAAAAATGCATGGCAACCGCTAGCCTTTTTCTCGAGGAAGCTCAGCCCATCACAGGTGAAGTACAGCCCGTATGATAGAGAGCTACTGGCCATATATGAAGCAATTCGTCATTTCAGGCATATGATTGAAGCTCGAGCCTTCACGATATACACCGACCACAAGCCGCTGACATTTGCCTTTCACACGAACCGTGATAAATGCTCGCCAAGACAATTCAGGTACCTAGATTTTATTGGTCAGTTCAGCACAGATATCCAGTTCGTCGCCGGCAAAGACAATGTGGTGGCTGATTCTCTCTCCCGCATCGAAGAAATCTCAGGAACATCCATTGACTACCAGTCCCTTGCCCGCGCTCAGGAAACCGATGACGAACTTCAAGAGCTACTTAAGGGTGGATCATCGCTAAAACTTGAAAAAGTCACCATAGCAAATACTGACTCTCAGGTATATTGTGATATGTCCATGACTCAACCTAGACCATTCATACCTATAACATTTCGCCAACAGGTATACAACGCAATCCACAACCTCAGTCACCCCGGAGCAAGAGCCACTGCACGATTAGTAGCACAGAGATTCGTTTGGCCGGGTCTCAAAAAGGACTGTCGACAGATGGCTAAAGAGTGCCTACAATGCCAACGATGCAAAATCCACAGACATACCAACGCTCCTCTTCAAACTTTCCCTCTCCCTACAGCTCGCTTCCGGCATGTCCACATGGACATCGTCGGCCCCTTACCGTTATCTTCTAGTTACAGGTACTGCCTCACCATTGTCGACCGATTCACCCGTTGGCCTGAGGCGTACCCCCTGCAGGACATCACTGCTGAGACGTGCGCATCCGCCTTCGTGTCTGGCTGGGTGGCCCGCTTTGGCTGCCCGGAGCACGTCACCACGGACCGCGGCCGGCAGTTCGAGTCGCACCTCTTCAAGGCGCTCGCAGCTCTCCTGGGGACCACTCACCACACCACAACTGCCTACCATCCTGCCGCCAATGGTCTCGTGGAGAGACTTCACCGGCAGCTCAAGGCCGCCATAGCCTGCCACTCACACGCGCGCTGGACAGAAGTGCTGCCCCTGGTACTCCTGGGCATCCGCAGCGCGTGGAAAGATGACATCCAGTCGTCTTCAGCAGAGCTCGTGTACGGGGAAGCCCTACGTCTTCCAGGTCAATTCATCTCTCCAGCATCTACCAGACCAGAAGACGTCACGGAATTCGCCAACCGGCTGAAGAATCACATGAACCAGATCGCTCCACATCCCACGTCAGCTCACAACACAAAGAGGACATTCTTCGTGCCAAAGGACCTCAACACATCCACACATGTCTTCATGCGCCAGGGTCCAGCTCACCGGTCGCTGCAACCAGCCTACACCGGTCCTCACAAGGTGCTACGAAGAGGACCCAAAACCTTCGACCTAGATGTCAACGGCAAAAAGCAGACTGTCACCATCGACCGAATCAAACCTGCTTACATGGCTGAGGAAAGCAGCATTCCAGAAACTCCAACGGGAACTCCAGTAAGGAAGACGAGAAGTGGTCGTACGGTCAGATTCCCTGATTACTATCGACCGTAGCAACGGTCTCAGCGGGGGAGTGATGTGGCGACTCTTCCGCCACACTATCCGCTACCGCTTATGCCGCTTGGACCATACGCACAGATCACGCCACCCGGCTAGAACAATAGCGGACCGGCTCGCTCGACCCCCCGCGCGCCTGCCTCACCTCCGCCCGCCGGCCACTCCGCGGCCCGGCGCGGGGACTACACACTGCGGCTCGCGATCATCCTGCATACACGTAGTTCCTTACTCGCTTAGCGCTTGGCTTTTGCTTATTAATATTTATTGCCTAATATTCAGTTTGTTATATTTGTAACTTAATAGTGTTCGTTGTGAATAAATTAGCTTTAACCTTTATTCGCGCCTTATCAATTCGCCGCTAACTCCATCAGTAGAAGCATTAACTACCCTCTGTTTCGAGTTCGATTCTCGAAGCACGGAAACAGCCTCAAGCAATCTACAAAAGGTTAATTAATAAGAAGTTTATTTTTGAAAAAAATATCTGTAAAAGTATGCCGAATTGTACCCAAAATAAAATAATGGCCCAAATAGGAACGAGTTTTAATAGAAACTGTTTGTCAAGGTGATCCACGTTTTTAAAGGAAGTCTAGATCTAAGCTATTTATACACTCGCGAGCAACCAAATCGACTCAAGCCTTGACGGCGCAAACATACATTAATACAAGTAAAATTATGAATAGAAATAATAAAAATGATATGTCATTTAAAAGCTTAAGATGTCAGCTTTAATTTGATATCATTATTATTGAAATCCATTCATCATTTTTGAAATAAATGATGTCTGAACGCAATTGTAGGAAAAACGGGAATTTAGGAAAAAAGGGTATGGGTATCGTATTATACAAATTAAACAAAAAATGTTAAGATAAAAATTTATTTATTTAAATCAATACTTTGTATTGCCCCCTCTTGCCCTAATTACAGCCTGCAGCCTGTTTCTCATAGACCTTATCAACTTTTTGACAGTTTCCTGAGGAATGCCGTCCCACTCCTCTAATAAAGCTGTCTTCAGCTCGTCCACGCTTGCAGGGACTGGATTCCTGGCCCGAACTCTTCTTTTGAGCTCGTCCCATAAGTGTTCGATGGGATTCAGGTCAGGACTGAGCGCAGGCCAGTCCATCGTGCGCAATTCCTTCTCTCTCAGAAACTGCCGACTGACTCGTGCCGTGTGGCAGCGGGCATTGTCGTGCATTAGCACGAAGTCTTCACCGACAAATTCTGCATAGGGCACAACATGACCGAGTAGAATGTCGGTGATGTACCGATCAGCTGTTAACCCGCCTCCTCGGCCGCCTCCAGGCACGAAAACAAGTGCGGTTTTTCCCTCTAGAGAAATACCAGCCCACATCATGCAGGAACCGCCGCCATATGCTACTGTTTCAGCGAAACAACATTGGGCAAATCGTTCCCCCGGACGCCGGTAGACCCGGCCTCTCCTGTCACTGCCATGCAGACACACTCTGCACTCATCAGTAAACAGGACCGACCGCCATTGCGCAATGCTCCAATCGAGATGCTCTCGAGCAAACTGAAGACGCGCTTGTCGGTGGCCTGCAGTCAATTTGGGGCCTGATGCAGGTCTTTTTGGTGTCAAGTTGGCTTCCTTCAAGCGTCTTCTCACTGTCCACTCGCTGACAGCCACTTGTCGTACACGTCTCAGTTCTTGCTGCACATCAACGCCCGTAAGGTGTCGATTGCGCAGCGAGGTTGAGACAATGAAGCGGTCGTCTCTCTCTGAAGTGCAGCGGTGGCGGCCCGTTCTTGGTCTTCGATTGAAGGCACCAGTCTCTTGGAACCGTCTGTATACTCGGGATACAGCAGACTGGCTCAAGTGGAGCTGGGCAGCGACTGCTCGCTGACTTAACCCTTGTTGCAGCAAGGCAACAACTTGAGCAGCTTCTTCTGGTGTGGTATCCATGGGTTTGCGAAAACAAGGAATACAATGCAACGAGATGTGTACCGGTCAACTTGCAACAAGCGACTGATAAGGTACACCGGATGTGGAAAGGTTTTATAGCGGGATCAGGTAGCGCAAGGCGTGGATTCCTAATGAGGTAATTAACACTGACGGGCAATTAAAATGCGTCATTAAATCTGCGCTTAGTTTTTTTTTATGGTATTGATCTTAATTGAAAGCCTAATTCTTCAGCTTTCGAATGACATATCACTTTTATATTTACCATTTATCGTTTTAGGAAAATCAATGTATATGTGCGCCGTGAAGGCTTGAGTCGATTTGGTTGCTCGCGAGTGTACATACCTTTGTACGGACTTGTCTAATTAAGAGGTACTTAGGTAAGTATATTCTATTCAAATCAACTGCGAGTTTTTTATAAGATATGTATGATTCTTTAACAGTTTAATATCTATAGGTACCTAGGTAAGTACCTAAGTACATTATTTGTAGCCAGCACTCGGGAACACTAAATCCATAATATCCAGAGTGTTTCTTCTTTTTCTCATGGTATATTAAGGCTTCCTATCTATAACTTCAACTTCACTGGTCTCCAACTAAGTAGTACTAATATTAGAGGAGTTTCTTTCGCCATTTCTGAGGAGTTTCTTTCGCCATTTCTTTCCTCCTTAATGACGGGGCCTTCGTGAAATGGTGGTAGATTATGACTTTTGACAAGTAATTCTAATATTCTACGTCGAAAAATAAACGATTTCATTTCATTTCATTCATTAGTCTGTACCCTAGCCATACCCTGATTACACCTACCGAGTAGAGCGCGAGCGGCCGAGAGTCGAGACAGTATTTCCTCGGCGGAGCACTCGTTCCATTCATTGGCCGAGCATACTGTCTCGCCACTCTACTAGGTACAGTCGTCGAAATATAATAGGCCCAAAATGGCCCGTTTGGACAGCTACACAAATTTGCTATAGTGCCACAAACTTATCTGTTCCGGTGACAGCTACGTGAATGATGTAATATTTCTTCATTCTATAAGATTTTAAGTTTGCCAGTAGTGGTAATTCGCTCTTGTGGTTTTAATTAACCCTTCTAATCTATATTAATATATAATTCATTAGGAAATAATGAGATATGGATCAATTTAGTTCGCTCTCACCGGAACAGATAAGTTTGTGGCACTATATTTACTCTTGATTTACTCGATGAAATACATAAAGAGACACATAATCTGGCTTATTATTTAACGGCCGAAAGTAAAAAGTTTCTTATTGTTTAGATTTTTTATGATTTTGATTTGACACCAGCTGTCATCCCATACATGTTGGAGCTGTCCAAATGGGCCTCTTATATTTCGACGACTGTAGGTGTAAAAGGGGTCTTAGTTATAAGTAGTTAGGAAGGTAACTCTAACCGTTCAGTGACATAGGGAAACCGCAGTCTGTCTTGAATTTCCTCGAAACGCTATCCGGTTTGGTCTTGGTTTGGTGTGCTTAACTGCCTACCTATAAAGATAGTCAGGGTTGTATCGTAGGAAAACTAACAGTTCAATTTACACTAGTTAAATAAGAATAATCTTCTTTAGTGTTCAATGCCGTGAATGACTGGTTTTTAGATTTATTTCTCATCAAATATACAACAAAATACTCGCACACACCTCATATAACTACCTATATAGGTACTAACGATAATACACTGTAACAGATCTCGTTCAAATTTGGAATTCTTAATAGTTACCACAATCTCCACGCTTGGCGTCTGCCAACTGCCTGGGTTGCAGGTTTCACGCAACACGAGCATTTAACAAACAATATCTGAAAAAAAAAATGGTTTGGGCATGTCATGAGAAGAGAAGATAACTATGTTACAAAGAAAGTGTTGGAAATGAGACCTGAAGGAAGGCGTAATAGAGGAAGACCAAGAAAGACGTGGCGTGGCTTGATTGTGTGAAAGAAAATATGAGAGTGTGGTGTGGATTGAATGGGGATATGACAGAGGATAGGGTAAAAGGGCGTGACATGACGCACAAAGTCGACCCTAAATAAGAGAAGGCTAGGAAGAAGAATATCTGAGAAAAAAAATATCTGCTTTTAAACAACTTGTGCCCCGGCCGGGTTCAAACCCGGGACCATCGGCACAGTTTCGTGTTATTTATAACAATAATACACCTACTAAACGCATTGGACATGCTGGTGGGGGACATGTAAGATGGATTGGATATGTAAGTACCTACCTAGGTATTGTTATTTATCTTATAAACACTTTTGTAGTGTATGCTCAAGTGTGCGTGCATTATCTGCTTATAACAAATATCATAAGTACATAACACGACGGACATAACAGCAAAACATGTATTGTATATGTTGTACGTAAAGAGACAAAAGGTACATAACTAGTTACATAGGTAAATATCAAAATAACACGACTAAGCTGGCATCATTTTTGAACTGGCTTCTGTACTGCTGCCTCAGCACACCGCTCCGCTAGCCCGCTCGCTCCGCTCTGGTGGACAGGCAGCCTAACCATCGATCGGGGTTACCGATTTTGTTCAGGCGTGTGATGATAAGGATAAACAGGCACTATGTAGGTAGGTAGATATCTGTTTTTTTTTCTTAGCCTACTTGTTTTCCCACTGCTGGGCAAAGGCCTCCCCTTTTATCTTCCACACCTTTCGATCCTGTGCACCCTCAGCCTAGTTGTTATCAAATTTGTCCAGGTCGTCCCGCCATCTCCGTCTCGACCTGCATCTCCGCCGGCGCCCGTCGCCCAGCATCTGTACTATGTATAAAATTTATACCTACTATTACCAAGCACATGTATTGTTACAAGACTAGGATATACATACATAGGTACATAGGTCTAGGATATGCACATCGTAGGTGCAGTCTTTGTTAAAAAAATATGAAAATATTACTATCACCACATACGGCATACCTAAATGAATAATGTCTAGAGGTACAGTGGGCTGCAAAAAAAACACTCTCAGTAGCTATGTAACCCTAAGAGAGGTCAGTTTCTGTGCAGGCCACTGTACGTTAGCTATCATATTTTATACTTATCAATATCATGTAAGTAGTAAATATAAGCCCTATCTATAGTTACCACCTACCTGATGTGATTCACGTGAGCATAATTCCAAGAATGATAAGGAAAATTATAGATATCACTCCGAATTTGGGATTTCGACATTTTCCCCACAAAAAAGATACATAATAATATTATCTACGCACACCTACATGAACTTATCGATCGGATTTCAGCTGAACCATTTATCCTCAACACCAGATGACGCAGTTAGTACATTAGTAGTTAGGTGCTGAAGTTCTTAGGTTCGAATTCAGTCGAAACTGCCATTCATAGCTATAGGGCCTTGGACCGACCAAGATAAGAGAATATTAGTTGTGAATAGGACTATCGCTAGTTAGTGATGCTCTAGGTACGAATGACGTTCGCTATAAAATTGCTTCGGTGGGATGATGAATCCTCAAGATTCGTTTAGAACCTGTTGTACTTACTGAAAAAAGGAACATTATGGAAGTCGGATCAGGTACCTGTACTTCGTTAATAAAGAAGCTATGAAAATGGCGGCGTTTCATAAGGGAAAGAGATGTTGGAAGATGAAATCAGATCTACACAAGCCGAACGTCCACCAAAACTAACTCAGTTTAGCCTGCAGTGGTCGTTCGGCTCTAAAGCAAGAGAGCTTGAATCTGTCCGCCATGTTCTTTATTTTTACATGCGTTACCTATACCTATACCCAAGAACTTGCTATACCTAGGCTAGGTAGTCATAGATAGACTATAATATAGTCTATGGTAGAGTGTAGTCGCCTACACAGACACCTGACCTCTCTTATAGTGAGATTGCTATTTTGAAGGCGTAAGGTTTCCTTGCAGCTTACTTCTTCTTAATCTTCCATCTACCTACTATCGTAGATTGGCTCTCATTGTGGCCACTTGGGCCCGGGATGTTGTAGCTTGGAACAGCTCTATAGCGGACAAGTTCAAACATTCGGCAAGGTTCTGTAGCCAGGTCTTTTGCAGGTGAGTGTTGCAGTCCACTGTATAGACGTATAATATGCAAGATACACAGGAATTAAATAAAGAATTCATTCGATCAAATACCGTGTACGTAGGCTTATAAACAGGCATAACAGTTTAATGCAGGTAGGTCATGAGTCACATGAAATAGCTAATAAGTACGACTCATAAAAAGTATGTTTTCGTGACAAGAACCTCCGCTGTAGTTATGAAAATTGAGCATTCTGTCCTTCATTAATTATTGACCCGTCTACGTAGTTTGACCCGCTACTTTGTACCGTGGCTTTGTTTTTAACAATGAATAAGCCATTATACATAGTCATGTCATGTCTGACTCAAGGACCAACTGGCGGTGGCGTGGCGTGGCGGTGCGGATTCATAAGGGTGCCGGCACATGCCCTACTTTTTATACTGTCCTACGGCAGATAATTAACCCGTTTTTTCTGATTTACAATCTATTTCTTAGACTTTTCATCGGACGTCTGCGTTGCGGTATGGCCAACTATGTTCTATTTTCCTACTACAAATAGTCGGTCCGATTGTCGGTCGTGTGCCGGCACCCTAACTTATCATTATTATCTAGTTCACTGCTCAGTGTTATCAGTTGTAGCCACGATTTTGGGAAATGGGCTCTGGGAAAGATATTAAGCTATACATTATGTATATCTTATTAGATTACACATAGCCAGCATTATCTTTGTTTAAAACAGATAGTCAATGTTTCTGGGAAGGTTGGATTATGATAATATATGGCGAGGTTTAGTGTTGCTATAGTCCAGTATCGTTAATTGAAGGAATTCAATACTATATTTTCAAACTACATTATTCGTATCGATAGTATTGCAGTGAAGTAAACTAATCTATAGTTAGGCCTATTAGTTGGGTGTATGTTGGGCACGACAACAAACTATTGTTCATTCGATTTTGGGGTAACTCTAAAGTCTGTTTTTTAATCTCAGATACAAAATTGACAGATTCTGAACGGTTCATCAGTCGATTTTCCCGCCAATAGAACAATATTTTACTTCATCGTGGAATCGAAAAATCTGTCAATTTTGTATCTGAGATTAAAAAACAGACTTTAGTTGGTACTTGGCCAATTTATACAGGAAAGTTAGGTATGCGTTATGGAGGACTCTAGCATTAGTGTCGGCAAATATTAGCCCTTACAGAATATACAGGAAGTTTCGGCACTCCCTAGATACTAGATAGCTAGGTAAACAGCAGTTGTTCATCAGTAGATAGCAATAGTTTATCTATGAATAATGTAATGGAAATATGAAGGTTCTTTGGAAGTGGTAAATAAGCAATACTTCAAGTTAGATAGACATTTTGTATTGGAAAATGGTTTCATAATTGATAAGGTTTAAACAATCGCTTTATTATACATTCAAGTATTAAGTATTGCTATTTGACATTCTTCTGTTACATAGTAACAAATATTTACACATTGCTAACATCTCAAACAAATTATAATGAATATTTACAGCACATTCAGCAAAGCAACAAGTGACCATGATTCAATAAAAATTAAATAAAACTTAAGTATTTTATAAATATCACAAACACTCCTCACAAATTCAGTCATGGTTGAAAGGATACCCATTCAGAATAAAAATATTCCAAATATATACGTAACTGAGAGTACAACCATGCAGTAGAACAAAATATTGTTACTAAGATACATCTCACTCAGAACTTGAGCTTCGGTTTCAACTCATGGGCTTTACCACCCCAGTCCAGTTTATAGCAGCGAGTCCGCCACGAGATCTCGGGCCTTGTGATAGCGGTCACAAGCAGCAGCGGCGCACAGCACTCACACCAGATCCAGCCCAAAAGGAACTCTACTTTAGAGAACGGAGGTGATCCATTCTGCGATGAACACAATAGCAGCCAGTCCGACAAGAACCACAGTAGCACATGCACCAAAAAGAAAGGCAGAGGTTCAGCACCAAACAGCTGCGACGCGGCCCACGCAGCGCCGGCCCCGAGCGGGAGGCACTCGCTCAGCGGCTCCAGCATGGTGGTTATCGGCACCATGTGCAGCCGCAGCTTAGCCCAGCGCGCCAGGCGGGCCTGCAGCGCGGCCACGGAGCGCGCGCCCGAGTTCTGCAGCGCCGGCAGCGACGCCACGCGCAGCCGCCAGCCGCGCGCCACCACCGCCTGCGCCATGAAGAAGTCTTCCGCCAGGTAGTCGCCGAAGGCGGCCAGCCCGCCCACCTCCTCCAGCGCGGCGCGGCGCACCAGCGACGACATGCCCACGTGGCAGTTGATGCCGAGCAGGTCCGCGCACAGGTACATGCGCGCCGCCGACGCGCCGAAGTAGATCTTCTCGTAGACCGCGGCGAACCCCTCCGCGTCGCAGGTGAAGGGCATCTGGTGCACGATGGCCACGTCGGGCGCCAGCTGCTGCACCATGTCGAGCAGTGCGTCGTCGCGCATGCGCAGCCCCGCGTCGCTGACCAGCACCAGCGGGTGGCGCGCCGCCAGCCACGCCGGCTGCATGTTGTTGATCTTGGGGTTCACGCCGACGCTGAGCCCGCCCACGAACAGGCGCGCGTCCACGTGGCTGTGCTTCTGCATGAGGCTGTGCACCAGCAGCACGGCCGGGTCGTGCTCGTCCTCGACACAGAACAGCAGCTCGTAGGTCGGGTAGTCGAGCGAGAAGAACGTCTCCAGGTTGGAGAGCAGGTTGGGGTCGACGCCGGACAGCGGCTTGAGGATGGAGACGCCCAGGTACGGCGTCTCCGGCGGCGCGCGGTCCACGCTCCGGTGGAGCTTCCACTTCGAGTACGACAGCGCCAGGATGTGCAGGCACCACAGCACCACCCATGCGAGCATGAAGAATATGGCGAAGCCATACACCGTATACACCATGGGCATCATAATTCCTCTTCTATGTTCTGTTTGCCCAGCATATTATATAGTAAATCGACGGGTTACGGCCGTCGAAAACTGCGCTGAGATGCGGACACCATTACTCACTGTATTGCACTGATAAAGGACGACCGAGTTTGTATACTATTGTATGATTCACTCTCGCATGTTATCTCACTCAATATTATGTCGTCACAGCGTATTTTATCACTAAATTCCTTTCTAAACACAAACCTTGCTTTTTCGCGGAACCTTTTTTCTTGGTAGGTGACGAATACCAACTTAACAAACCAAACATGATCGTTAATTGCGTTTTGTTTCATAAAAAGTGTGCGGCAACGTGTTACTTTGTAATTACTTTTAGATAATTATATGAATTGTATTGTAAATTATTAGCAATAAAAATAATCAACTATCGAAAATGGCAAGGAAAAGAGCTTTCAAATTATAGCAATGCTAACAATAAATGTAAATAACAAATCAAGACTCTACGTTAGCCATAACCAAACGCTTTCATTCTTTTATTGTTGTCATGTTGGTAGAATGGGGTGTTACAGTGTTATCATACGAAAAAATATTTAGAACCCAGTTAATATTCTGGGGACCAGCCGCAGTAGCAGCAGCCGCTATAGATCCCTCTCAGCGTTAAAGGGTGCCTGAAATGGAATAAATATAAATTATATAAATAAAAAATAATAAAATAATAAATTATATTAAATAAATATAAATTATAAAATCATTTGTATTTTTTGGCCCCTCGCTGCTGTTATTTTTACTTATTACCTATACTGTACTGACTGTGCTTTTATCACATTCGCTGAATAATAACATTCGTAAAGATACTCTATACACCCATAAAAAGTCTGAAAAAAACACAAACCTACCACAAAGAAAAAAACTACTTTTTTCTTTTTTTAAACTTGTCGTATCGCGGGAAATTTAATGGCGTTGGCGTGCATTATTTTCTCCATTGTTTTAGTTTTCCGAGAAAAACTGAAATTCTATGAAAATTGAGATAATGGCTGTCATAAAAGCAATTAGCAGTATCAACAATTTTAATGCCTACGTTTCGTTTACTCAAGACCATGCATCTAAATATGAGAGCTCTCAAGTTCCACTCAACATGTCTTCAGTCTTGGCGCTAAAGAAAATTTGCTATTTTGAAGTTGAGGTAAGTTAGGTAACACGACTGTATGCTTATTGCTTAAGCTAACTTTATGTATACTTACTTAGAACAGAGATTATAACTAGTTAATCTTTTATTTCCATTTTCAGTACTTCAGCAAGTATCAAGAAACAGGCGCGGCGTTCACAATATTTGAGAAAATTCTGAAATGGCCACCGTCTAAAACTTGGAGCATCTTAGCCAATGATCTCATATCGTTGCTGAAATACTGGATTGAGGGCTCTAGAAAGTACCTTATAAAACACTGCACTCATTGGTGGCAGTTTGTGGAGGCTATATTGAAGTTGATTAACGTGAGTACCTACCTATAGTTACGTAACTATACCTAAAAAACTTAAATCAAATGACTGCCTGGTAACTACATCATCATCAACATCAGTACCGAGCTGGTTTTTAATCGGTTAGGGCGAGGCCCCATTGCTATCCATAAATTTTTCAGAATCATGTCTTACAAATGGAAAATAACGCAGTGCCGCAACTCACTGCAACAATGTGGCCTAAATCAGTAATCATTCGTTAGTACTTAACTAAATTCCGCTACGATTTATAATTTAGGTAGTTAGGCTCACCTTTAGGTATTTAACGCTGGCTAATTGTACCTACCAAAGATCGCACTTCCCCGGTTCGATTCCCGGCTTTGTAACCAGTGAGCAGTTTAAGAACGCAGCTTTTGTGAACGCAATCAACTCCTAACCTAAACTAATTTTAAATTCAACATCAATTTCAGCAAATAAAACTGAAAGACGCGTGCATCTGCAACCTGCTAGCGGAGCATATATTCGAGAGTCTGCTAGACCTGGCCACGTGTGAACAGCTGGACTTGAGACAGAAGTACGAGGTGATCCGCTGTCTGAACCAGTGCAGCCAGCTGAGCAGCCGCGATGTGAGATCTCAGCTCGCGGGGAAGTTTGATGCCTATTTGTAAGTGGCAGCTTATGTTTGTTTTGAATTTTGAATATACGACCTTTAGTTATCAAGGAGCATGTAGGTAGGTTCTGGAGTGCAGATTAAGAATGAGCAATAAGCTTCAGATAGTAGTGTTTGTAGTGGCTGGATGAGGTAGGCGGAGTACCTACAAAGTGTTGTGCTTTGTGTGAGAAGGCCTCTATTCTATGACCGGCAGTGGATGCATGATTACGGGCTGATGATGATTAGATAGTTCTGTCTGTAGTACCCAACTAGCACACTATAGGTATCCCATTCCACGGGAAAGACGTCTGATAAAAACAAAAACTTCCCTTATTCGCATGTAATAAGGTTTCTGTCAGATGTCTTTCCTAGTGGAATGGCATATAGTGCCCGATTCGGCAACTTTTAACTATATCTGTGTAGGTATGTGTATTGGTCGATAATTTTCCTACACCCTTCATCCACAACCTCAACCCTCCCAACAGCACAAAGCTCTGCGCACACATGTCCGTGTGCCAGCACTGGCCCACCCAGCTAGTGATCCTAGAGCTCTTGCTGCGCTGGCTGGTGCGGCGCCAGCACGCGGCGGCGCGGCGCGCGGCGGCCGAGCGCTGGCTCACTGAGGGGTTCCCTGGGGACAGCGTCCAGGTGTTCTTGGAAAGGCCCTTTGTGGACTTTTTTAAGGTTAGTTTTTGTGTTTAGGAGAGAGAATAACAATTTCAAAATGGCGGATGGAATCGTGCTCTGTATTGTTGTTGCCATTTTTATTATTGTTGCGCTATATTGTTGCGCACGAGCTGCATAAATCGTTGGACTGAATGAAAAAAGCAGCTGTAAAACTCGATTGGGACATATATGGTATTTAGTCTATGATTAGAACTATAAAATATAGTTAATACCTACCTATAATTTTCAGGATGCGAGAGATTTCCTGAACGCCCTGAACAAACAAAGCGGTCAGGTCACTTCAGTGATATGCCGCCAGTTGATAGTTGGAAATGTTACTATTATATCGGTAAGTAGGTACTTAGGTATAGCAGTATGTTAACTAATCCTTTTTTGTTCGCCTTATAAAGTCCCGTAGATTCCTAAAGTATACGTGACTAGGTGTAAAATTTTATGTAGAAGTTGGTAGGTACATACCTGATAGCAGCAGTTTCATCATCTTCAAGCTTTTTCCCAAGAATAACAATCACACTCTAACTCACAACTTTCTTTTTCATAATTAATAATGATACTCTCAAGACAAAACCTTTGTCAAATACCATTATCTTTTTCCTCAGCCGACAGACAGCGTGACCTCCTGGCTGGACTTCAACACGGCACACGGCTCAGCCACCATCCTGCTGCACCCGCGACTACTGCCGGCGCGGGACGCCCCGCACGAGCTGCTCGCCGTGTGCAGCGAGCGTGTGCGGCGTGTGCAGCGAGCCAGGTGTGTAGATATACTCACTGTACAGTATAACTGCAGCCGCGACTACTGCCGGCGCGGGACGCCCCGCACGAGCTGCTCGCCGTGTGCAGCGAGCGTGTGCGGCGTGTGCAGCGAGCCAGGTGTGTAAATATACTCACTGTACAGTATAACTGCAGCCGCGACTACTGCCGGCGCGGGACGCCCCGCACGAGCTGCTCGCCGTGTGCAGCGAGCGTGTGCGGCGTGTGCAGCGAGCCAGGTGTGTAGATATACTCACTGTACAGTATAACTGCAGCCGCGACTACTGCCGGCGCGGGACGCCCCGCACGAGCTGCTCGCCGTGTGCAGCGAGCGTGTGCGGCGTGTGCAGCGAGCCAGGTGTGTAGATATACTCACTGTACAGTATAACTGCAGCCGCGACTACTGCCGGCGCGGGACGCCCCGCACGAGCTGCTCGCCGTGTGCAGCGAGCGTGTGCGGCGTGTGCAGCGAGCCAGGTGTGTAGATATACTCACTGTACAGTATAACTGCAGCCGCGACTACTGCCGGCGCGGGACGCCCCGCACGAGCTGCTCGCCGTGTGCAGCGAGCGTGTGCGGCGTGTGCAGCGAGCCAGGTGTGTAGATATACTCACTGTACAGTATTGCTGCAGCCGCGACTACTGCCGGCGCGGGACGCCCCGCACGAGCTGCTCGCCGTGTGCAGCGAGCGTGTGCGGCGTGTGCAGCGAGCCAGGTGTGTAGATATACTCACTGTACAGTATTGCTGCAGCCGCGACAACTGCCGGCGCGGGACGCCCCGCACGAGCTGCTCGCCGTGTGCAGCGAGCGTGTGCGGCGTGTGCAGCGAGCCAGGTGTGTAGATATACTCACTGTACAGTATTGCTGCAGCCGCGACTACTGCCGGCGCGGGACGCCCCGCACTCAAGACATGTGTAATAGACTGTAGGTTTAATGCCTTGATAGACGGCAGAGTAAAACTGCCGTTTTATGGCTGATCAATAGGTACCTAAAGCTCGCCAGTGCACAATGACTAAAGTAGAGTGCTTCCGACGGGCAATAATAAACTGTCACTGCTGGATTTACTCGCCCGTCTATTATGGCCAATTCACGCTGCAGCGCGCTGTTGACCAGATTTGTGTAGCGATAGCGATGTACTCACGATTCACAGGCGGTACAGCTGCTGTCTATTAATTGTTGGATAACGAGGATCCTTCCAATCTGGAGGATAAATTAATGCCTTGAATTACCAACTCGACAGTCTTCTTAAAATTATATTTTTCAGGGATGCTACACAAATAACATTATCGGTATCCATGCTGGACGAGCCCCAGTTTCTCTACGAGTCCACCAAGACCATCTTGGATCATAACAGAGACCAAATCAAAATAAGCATCTCTTCCAAAACCGATGTCAAGACGCTGGATGACGCCTTGCGACGGACCTTCGGTGATAAATATGAGGTCAGTTGAGTAGTAAGTAAATAGAGCATGTCATCATCAGCTAATATTAGGTATCCATTGCTGGACATATCATTGGGTCTTCCGAATTTGTTCCTCAACTAGACACTGCCTGCTTCGCTGGATCAGCTAGTTACCAATGAGCCTTATAATTACAGTGTGCGA
Source organism: Plutella xylostella (assembly GCF_932276165.1). Taxonomy (NCBI): domain Eukaryota; kingdom Metazoa; phylum Arthropoda; class Insecta; order Lepidoptera; family Plutellidae; genus Plutella; species Plutella xylostella. Next base: position 3,373,874 of record NC_064000.1, on the reverse strand, counting down.
TAGAAACGGAAACTGCCGTTGAGTCTATCATCTCTCCCTCTGGACCCTTGGATCAGCAGCATGACACTTACAGCAGATTCAGCCATTCTGTGAGCATAATTTTGTTTATTCATACTTAATAAAAATTATTAATAAAATAAATAATATAGGTATGTATGAAAAGTGTAGAATGGTGGGACTGGTGGGTACACAGATCACCCGGGGGTGATCTGTGGGTGGGTACTTATAAAATTATAGACCACCTGTCACTATACTTTTATTTTTTCACTTTTCTTTTATTATTGGTTGGAATTGTTTTACTGTTAATTTATTGATCTTTTTTTATTGTTTTTGTTGTTATGATTTTATTTTTTATTATACGTGCATGTGTAGGAGCATGAAGAAGTAAGATTGTCGAATTCGTACGAAATACCAATGAGTAACGCTGCAAAGCCTACGCAGAGAAAGAAAAGAGCTTCAGGTACCTTTTATTTTGTTTTTCACTTCTTACAACTAAGTACTTAGGTCCTTGTTTGACATAGTTAAATTCTTTCATAATAAACATACATTCATACATCTTTATACATCTTTATCTTTATACAAATCCTTACGGACAAAATATATGACATTTAACTACTTAATAATAATTCAATTCTTCTTCAGATTTCAAATAGCTAGAGATAAAAGTATCGTTTAGTTACAATGGAAAATTACTGAGCTACTTAGATGGAAACACAATACTACTTATACCTATAGTTACATATAATTTATTTATGTTACCTGCAGGTTATGCGAAGAAGCAGGTCTCTGGCTGGCAATCGCCGTCTACCATTTCCACCACTTCGTTGGCCCAGGTAAATTTTCATCCATAAAAAATAATTAATAACACACACAAAAAAAACACACACACACACACACACTCACGCCTTGTACTAATGTACTCCCTTGCGGGGTAGGCAGAGGTGCATTGCTGCACCCACTTTTCGCCAGAGTGTTCTGTTAGTCCCAAAGTAATAGGGGGCGGGCCTATTGCCATTTTACGGGCACATCCAAGACCCGAGAACAAATATCTGTGTTTTAAACAAATATCTGCCCTAACCGGGAATCGAACCCGGGACCTTCGGCTCAGTAGTCAGGGTCACTAATCACTAACCACTACGCCATTCGGTCGTCCAAATAATTAATAACTTACCAAATATTAGTTAAATATAATGGTAGGCTTGTTTTTAAAACCTTACGTAGGTATGTACTTAAGTACCTATGTAATCTAGGTATGTATTAAGCGTATGTTGTTGATAAGCTATCAATGTACGGTGGCCTGCGCCTAAAAGTATACAGGCGGAGTTTTTAAAATAGCTCCCTGATGATGAAGGCACCAGCTACATCTGTTATAAATCCGGGGACGTGTTGTGTGTGATGTGTGTAGCAGTGGTGTTTATGTGGATGTGCTTGAGCAGCATGTGAGCTTGAGATCGCTATTTTAAAAACTCCGCCTGTATACTTTTAGGCGCAGGCCACCGTACATGATTGGTAGATACCTAATCCATGCACTTACCATGCCTATAATAGTATCCTAAAGAAACTCAACTTATTTACAGCTACCTCATAAACTAGCTGCACTACCGAAATTGTACTACGATAAAGAGCCAATCAGTGTTCTAGCTCAACCAAATTTGTCTTGCGTCACCGAAGTGAGCGAACCAGACAGTTTGGAAGCCGCTTCCACTGTCAAACTAATTAAGCCCTGCGGTTTTGTCACACGGAACACTAAATTTATAAGAAAATCCAAGACCAGCCCTAGTGACAATGAAGACGCACACCCCAGATGCATCTCCCCAGAGCAAGGTCAAGGAACCAACACATCTAAAAGCCTTCTCTATACTACTATTGGATCCACTGATGATTCAGAAAGGTTTGAACGGAACAAAAACAACAAAATCGATCTTGCTGAACTGTCTTTACGTGAAGCCCTAAATGAAAAGGAAAAAAATAGCCGATTTAATGCGGATAATGCGGCTGTAGCCGCTTTCGATGTAAACAGTGAGGCTATAGATAATACTCCTGAAGCGATAATAATGCGGAAAACTCAGACCACTGATATAATTAATAAACAGAGTACTACAGCGTCACGCACAGTAATCAGTAAATCTACGTCCGATGAGTCAAACACTGAAAGTCTGAAACCTGATTCGATAACTGCTCGCAATAAAGCAAAGATAATATCTACTTCTGATGACTCAAATATGACAGATAATATTGCAGAGACACCCGTAAACTATGTGAGTTCGCGACGTAAAACTATGAAATACAAGTCAGCGCCCAAAAATACTACCATTCGGAAAGACATGGGTGATAGAGAAAATAATAAACCCTCTTACAATATCGAAGATATGGAGGATTTCTTTTCACAGCACTTTAAAGAAAATAAAAACGGTGATCTGATTTTGAGTCCAACATTAGCCCGCAAGATCAATGAATCTAGTTCTGATAGCGACAGTTTCGATAAATATGTGATGTCGAACATCGATAAAGCAGAACAGGCAGATATAAATGACTATGAGGTTGATGCCGATATAATAGCTTGTCTCACTAGTATGGTCGATAAGGTTTGCCATGACTTAGATAAGTGTGCTCTGTACCTAGATAAAGAAAAATCTGATTTGGGGTTACTTGATAATATGGAAACAGGAAATGATGCTGTTTGTATTGATGGTGTTATTTCTGCCGATGAAAGTAATAATGCTGTCATGCAAGTCAACGATGTCGAATCTGATGTCTTGGGTTCAGCGAAGATAAAATTAAGCTTTAGCAAGAAAACCGCAAAAAGAGGGAAAAAGGTAGTAAATAATAAGGCGAAGAATAAGAATAAATTGGTTATTAAATCTGCGCAAGCTGCAGCCGCCCAAGTTACAGAAAAGGGCGAAGACGTTAAAGATAAAAGAGATTTGGGTTCCACCACCTCACTGAAAGAAACAGCTGGTAATGAATCTGATACACCATTAATGGTAATGAAAAAGAGAAAACTATTTTCCCCCAATGATGGTAAGGATGAGAATGACTTGGATAAAATAGAACCTTATTATAAAGATGAGGAATCAAAGAAAACGCCTAAAAGATTAACAAAACCACAAACTCCGCAATCTGCAGCCACATGTTACAAAGATATTGAAAACGATCGAAAGAAACTGGTACGTCAACCACGTAACCGAAGATCTAAAAGCAAACCCAGTCCATTAATCTCACCAAGAACCCTGAAGAATAATAATTTATTTGATCAGCTAAAAGAAAACATAAACTCAAAAAACATAAAGTTAGTTGATAAAAAGACTAGTGAACATGACATTGCTGTTTATAACTTTACAAGTGACAGCGAAGATGAAGACTTTAAAATGAGAAAGGATCTTCTTGCAAAAAGGAAAAGTGAGGCAACTATAGTTAGCAATGAATCTCAATCGAGTAAAAGGGGTAGGCCACTGAAAAGACGTATGTACACAGAGAGCAAAACTAACAGTTCAACAGACGAAACAAACATCAAAACCAATTTAGGCAAACGGAAGGCTCCAAAGCGTCAGAATATGAAAAGAAGAGGAAGGAAACCAAAAAATTGCGTTGATCAAAATTTGGAAGATGAACGAATGCGAGAAGTGGCTCCAGAAGCTATAATTACATCACCAACTGTAGTGAAAGAACGGACTGAAGTCATTATTGCGGAAACTATTGAGCCTGTCTTAAGTATAGTCCCTGAAATGGAGGTAATTCCTGAAGATGAAGAAACTGTTAATGAAGTTAAAGAAACCCAAGTAAATAAAAAGAAGATAGAAAAAACGCTGTCACTGAAAAAAGGAAAGAAAGCTAAAGTTCAAAAAGATATTACAGTTGCCGAACCCGAAAAGAAAACATCTGAAAGCCCTTTGCCCGCTTTGATTATTGAACCTGTAAACAATAAAGATGATGATGGTGGCTCTATTTGCTCCAGCAATCTCGTGAAAAAATGCAATAATGTTATGCAGGGCGGCGATGTTAACAATGATACTACACAAAACCTTCTTTCCGATAATGACAAACCAAGCTACAGTCCAGAAGCTCAGTTATTGCCTATTGAGATAGAAATTAAGGACAAACTTGAAGATATTACTGAAAATAAGAAAAAGACTGAGAGAAAAGACTCTGTGGAACCAAAGAAACTAAGACGTAAGCCTAAAATCTCACAACCTGAAGAAATAGTTTTATCAGATGATCCAGAGGGAGTTAATGAGGTTAAATCTATTGCAACGGTATCACCACAAAATCATAGAATTGAGTCGCTATCAATCACCGCCCATTGCGACACAAACGAGACGCTGAATGAAAAAATATTGCCACGAAACCTTGAAATAGAAGAAATGTCTACGTCTATGAAGGACTACTTCATCAATCTTAGAAATCAGACCAACGATGACAAAGGTACAAGAGAATCATCTGTGAAAAAATTAGCTCCTAAGAGTAATTCTAAAGATCAAGAAAGTCTGAGATCTCCTGTAGTGTCAATCAAAAGGTTAGACGAGGACGACATCAGGAAATGGTTGCCGTCTCCTAAAAGTTCTGATTCTGAAGCTTTCCAACCAAAATCTATAATTGCAAAAGCAAAAGCGACGACATCTAATGTGAATTGGAAGAAATCTTCCCAAACAAAAGCCAATTCTATCAGCAGTGCAACAAAGGTATCCGATATATCCACAAACGTTAAAAAAGCTCGACAAAATATCCGTAAAACAGCAGAAAAGAGCAAAGAAATGTCAAAATTTCTTAAAAAGACGAATGCGACTGGTAAAATTCTTTTAAAACTTCATGAATCAGAATCTGATACAGATAACCCTAGACACAATCTAAAAAGAAATGAATCTCAACCTAGAAGAACAGTCATATCTCCGATAAGCATTGATTTAACTGAAGATGATGATGAAAGTTCTTCTCGTATGTCTGAAGAACCCATTGAAACGAATATAACTAAGCGGTACACGCAAAACTTTGCTAGACCAGAAAAAACCGTCAAACTGGTAGAAAGAAATACACAATCAAGTTCAGAAGATCCTTCTCTAAATGTGACCGAAACTTCAGAGAATAGCAGAAAAAGGAAGGCGGTGGCTTCTCACTCTGATGATAGTCCAGCTAAGAATCCTCGTGTTGACCTGAGGCGTGAAGTGTCGATGACAGAAAGTGGCCCAAGCATCGCCAGTGTCAAGGAGTGGTTCGCAAAAAGCAGCCAGTCCAGATATACAGGTAAGACTTCAGAAGTCAGTACCATTGTTTTTTTGTTCACTCAAACGTAGGTATTTAACTACAAAGTCATACTGTATTTTTTATTGGGTGAAATAAGTATTTTTGTTTACTTTCTATGTTTCTGTTTACTATCTAGTCAGTAGGTCAGTATTATTATACTCTTACTTATTTCTGCAGCAATCATTAATTACATAAATATTTACTTAATACCACAGAATTATAACTAGTACCTGTACCAGCTAATACTCAAGTTTTTTTAAATATTGCAGCAAAGGATGATGTCCGCTCCGCATGTACTGATTTTGTGGAAAATGTGTTGGAGAAGTTAGACACAACGCTCAGTGAAATTCAGCAGGGCACCAGCTCCAAGTAAGTTAACATTTTACTTTGTATAGAATATTTTAGACAGTCCTTGCCTAGCAAAATTTTAACAGAAATTAACAAAATCTTTTACCTTGGTACTTAAAAAAATCAGTTATCTATCAATAAACCCACCTTTAATTTATTTAATTTCAGATTAGTACACATGTTTGTTGATATGCAAGAGCATTATAATAAAATGAAGGAGGAAAATACACGGATGTTTGAGCAGTTGATAAAAAGGTAAAAAAAATCATCTAACAATATTCTACAGTGTGTTGTTTTTCGGACCCGACAAACTTTAAGGGTGGATTCTACGAGTAATTTCATCGAGAAAAAACCCCCATATGTGGGGTCAAATCTCAATATTCTAGAAATGGCGGCCATTTTAAAGTTGCTTTGAACTTTTTTAATGTAACTTTTAAGCAGTTGTGGATATTTTTATTGCATAGAGATGATTTCTTGCGGATAAAAACATTTTATTTCATGTCCGTAAGGCGTTTAAATCTAGAGATATGATTTTCTTAAAGAAGAAGAAAATCTAATTTAAGTTACTTAGACCCCCATATGGGGGTTTTTTCTCGATGAAATTAGTCGTAGAATCCACCCTTAAAGTTTGTCGGGTCCGAAAAACAACACACTGTATATTTAATTTAGTATCATTTGCTATTATTTCTATTTTTAAATCAAATTCGTTTTTCAGACAAGACGAGCGATTTGAAGAGTTCAAACAGTTAATGAAGCAACAGGCTGTAGAGCTCATTAAAGAGGATTACACGAAGAAGAAAGATATGGTGAACTTGTTAAGAGAAGATTTGGAGAATATTATGGAACAATTGAATAGGAGAAAGACTTATTGAATAGTTTTATTTTTATTATAATGTATTGATTACTCACAGTGATTTACTAATTTATTCGTTATATATACTTACTTTAATTGTAAGTTTTTAATTCGTCAAATATTATTAAAATAGCACAATTGATTCAAGTTTTAATTTAATTTGTTGTTTAGTTAGTTATAAGACTAATAAATAATACTTACACTTGTTTAGTTGGAGTTTCAATCAAACCAAGGAAGTTCTAATTTAACTAGATTTATTTAAATAACTTACCAATATGTACAAAAAATCATCAAAATACATTCATTCATTATTTCTAAATACTTATTACTTAGCCTGGAAGGCTCCATACTTTTTTGTTGAGTTAGTTACATATTTATAACATACCTAATCAACTTTTGTAGACATTTTGTATAAGTACTTTGTTAAAATAATTTGAAACTCAAAGATATTGCATCAATAGCACTTCGTTCCTATTATTTGCTAACACTTTATCTTTACAACCATCAGGTGTTTCAACAAATACATTGGGACAATTTCAGAGCTGTCTGTAGAAACCAGTATTTCAAACAGTGCACTACAAAATCCGTACTGCATGCTCTACACGGGTTAATTATCGACGTCGACAAACTCATTTATTGCGCGTACCACCAATCACAGCTCCATATTTACAGCGAATCGCCATATAATGGCTTTTACGACGATAACAACCCCGTGTAGCGGCAACTGCTTTGGAAATGAGTAGGTTATGATCAGCCGTGTTCCAGGCAAGTTGACATAGTTAAACACTGTAGTATTTAGTATCGCATTCACTACGAGTCGTCTTGTGAGGTGGCCACTTGCGCGAGGTACACTTGCTGCTGCGGCTGCTGCGCTTGTGACGTCACCTGGTGGACGAAATGGAAAACTTTATCATTTTATTTCGTAGGTACCTATCATAACATGATTACATGACACGGTTTTTGAGGATCTGCATACTCATGATTCGTCTATTAATCATGTTACATAGACCCTTGGTCACTGTAAAAGCAAGGTCGCTAAGCAAAGCGAGAAACGGGCATTGCCATTTTAATATTTGTCTCTGTCGCACGCGCACTATAATAGTGCCCTCACGCTCGCTCAGTAACCTTGATGGCCGGAGGCAGAAATTGTTATTGGTTGTAGATGAAGTCGGCAAGGACCTGCGCCAACTATAAGCTGGTAACAGGCAGGAGAGCTACTGCGCAGGATAGATACCAGTGGCGACATCTTGTGTATGAGGCCAAGATCCGCTTCGGGTCGCTGAGCCAGCTGAGTCAGTAAGTCATCATCATCATCATCATCAGCAGTCCACTGCTGGACGTAGGCCTCTCCCAAAGCATGCAACTGGATGCGATCTTTAGCTTTCCGCATCCAATCATAACCAGCCTCCTTTCGAACTACGTTTGCCTAATCGCGGCCTCCACTCCAGCACACGTTTATCCATCGGTCATCGGTTCTTCGACAGATGTGACCAGCCCACTGCCACTTAAGCATACTAACCCGGTGAACTATGTCGGTGACTTTAGTTCTCTGTCGGATTACTTCGTCAGTTCGTGAGTCAGTAAGTAGGTAGATGCAAAGGTCAACGTTCGATTTTCTCCGTTGCCGGCCGGCCTCCTGGTACCTGTATGATCTGCGGCGACTGCTGCGGCTGCGCGGCTTGGATGAGGATGGGCTGGTTGGGGTTGTTCTGCATCTGCATCCGGATCAGGTTCAGCTGGCTCTGCGTTAATTGGATCTGGAAGTGGTTTGCAAAGTTTGTTTAGTTATACTTTAGTTTAGAATGTAATTTGAGACTAAATTAATACCTTGACACTGTAAAGATTTGATAGTTTTTTTAAAATACTGGTATACCACTAATACATATTATAAAAGCGAAAGTTAGTGTGAGTGTATCTTTGTTAATTCTTCACATCAAAACGTCTGAACCGATTTTAATGAAATTTGAAATGCAGTTAGCTGACACCCTGGATTAACTAACTGGAATTCCCACTGGAAAACTTTTTAAGGCGAAGCGAAGCTCGCAGGAACAGCTAGTAATTATTTATGTAGAACGACAGAGTCACCGCATAGTCGACGAAACGCACACACGATGCCCGCGCGCTCTGATATTATAAGTATTAGAATAGATAGAAGACCAAGTTACCGGCATCTGCTGCACCTCTCCAGAGGGCGTGACGATCTGCTGCACGAGCGTGACGGGCTGCTGCGCCACGCCGCCCGGCGCCGGCGACACTGACGCGCCCGAGTTCTGGAAACAATGGCAAATTCAATCATTTATTGCTATTACCTAATTCAGAACGAAAGTTAAGGTTAAAATAGTCGCTTTTAGCGATAAGGCCGCCTATTGTGCTTACTCCTTTTGTTATTTAATGTATGTTTTGTGTTTTGTTCAATAAAGTTATTGTAGTTAGGCAGTGTGCAAAACCTTTCCTTTAATATTCCCGCGCCAAGCGACCGTTACATGCAAATGACGATATATTGACGCTGTACCTGCGAATCTTACAGGTAAGCACATAAAATTTATCAAAACATAACCACATTTACCTGAACAACTTGTTGCTGTAGAACAATTTGCGGGGAGTTTGTCTGCTGCGTCGTTTGTTGCTGTGGCTGGTGCTGTATTATGTGGTGCTGTGAACAAATTACGAAATTACGCTGAGGATTAATTATACCTACATACATTGATATTAAGATATCACGCGGGGCGCGGATGTAACGGGTCAGTATGCATGTTGTACTAGTAGTAATAATGCTCAGTTACCGCCTCAGTAAGAGTCTTGTACTAAAAAAAAAAAAAAAAAACACGCACTCACGCCTTGTACTAATGTACTCCCTTGCGGGGTAGGCAGAGGTGCATTGCTGCACCCATTTTTCGCCAGAGTGTTATGTTAGTCCCAATGTAATAGGGGGCGGGCCTATTGCCATTTTACGGGCACATCCAAGACCCGAGAACAAATATCTGTGTTTTAACAAATATCTGCCCCAGCCGGGAATCGAACCCGGGACCATCGGCTCAGTAGTCAGGGTCACTAACCACTACGCCATTCGGTCGTCTACTAGTAGTAGTCATTGTCAGTATGAATGTTTTACTGGTAGTATGAGTGTACTAGCAGTAGTCAGTACGCGTATTGTACTGATAGTAGTAATGCTCAATTACCGCCGCAGTATGAGACTTGTACTAGCAGTAGTAATGCTCATTAACCGCTTCAGTAAGAGTCTCGTAGTAGCAGTAATTAGTATGATTGTTGTATTGGTAGTAGTAATGCTCAATGGCGGTATATGAGTCTCGTACTAGCAGTAGTAGTGCTCAGTTTCTAAAAGTCTTGTTTTACTAGTAATTGTAAAGAAGTTACCTGTCCAGTAGTATTACACAGTTACCGCTTCACTATGAGTCTTTTAGTAACAGTTTTAATGTACAGTTGCCGCCTCAGTATGAGTCTTGTACTAGCAGTAGTAATGCTCAGTTACCGTTTCTAAGAGTCTTGTTTTACTGGTAGTAGTAATGTAGTGTACCTGTTCGCTATGCGACACACTCGGGCGCGGCGGCGGGTCCTCCCGTTTGGTCGGCGGCTTCACCTCGTGGCGCGGCCGATGTCGATCAGGAATCAGGAAGTAACGGTGATATGTAACACTTACTAGCAGTAGTATCAGACAGTTCCCGCTTCACTATGAGTCTTGTAGTAGCAGTTTTAATGTACAGATCCCGCCTCAGTATAAGTCTTGTAATAGCGGTAGTCAATATGAGTGTTGTACCGGTAGTAGTAATGCACTATTGCGGCAGTATGAGTGTTGTACTAGCAGTAGTAATGCTCAGTTACTGTTTCTATAAGTCTTACTTTACTGGTAGTAGTAATGTAGTGTACCTGTTCGCTATGCGACACGCTCGGGCGCGGCGGCGGGTCCTCCCGTTTGGTCGGCGGCTTCACCTCGTGGCGCGGCACGATATCGATCAGGAAGTCGAACTGGTCCGACTTGGAGATCGCCATCGCTATGTCGTTGCGCTGGAATACAAGATTGACAAAGTTTACATATAGTTAGGTAATAGGTTACATACCTATTAATATAATACACTCACGGGCATTGAACCTGCCGTCGATGCCGTCATTGACGCTCAATGCTCGTAACTTTTTCATTGTCAGTGTAATATGTATTGCATATGCGTCATCATCATCAGGCGTCAGTACCTATTTTGAACAAGTATTACAGCTGCTAATAATAAGAGCGAGAAAGACAGAGAGGGAGAAGTAAGATAAGGGCGGTCAGGGCGCGTCAACATTCTGCCCGCATTTTACAGCATCCCAAAACATTCCTCTTATGGTCAACTTACGTGAATCCAACTGTACATACACTCTCACCTGTAATGTCCGTCGCTTGTTATCCTCGGTGTGGGCCCAGGCTCTTAGAGTCAGCTCGTGTATGAAGATCTCAGCTGCTTTAGCAAATAAGACCGGGGCCTCTGCAGATATCATCTTGACTTCTTCGTCCAGCTTCATTATCTTCTTGATGCGGGCTAACGGGAGCACTTGGCTCTTGAAATGGTCCTAAAATATTTATAAAAAATATATAAATAAAGGCATTTTTTTATTTTTCAAAATATATCAAGGTAAAACCAAATAAAGTTATGAATAAGAGGGTTACATTAAAACAAAAACACAAGCCTACCTTACTTTAGCCCTCATCACCTACAAAATGATGAGAAACCATCTTACCGCATTAACTTTCTTCACATCTTCCGTGACTTTGGTCCAGAAGTGCTGCAGCTGTGCGTGTGAGGCATCAGACGACTCTCGCTCCTCGTGCACGGGCTCCGAGCTCTCTCCCGCTGACGATGTACCAGCGCCATCTCTAGGGTAAAAGAAATAGATGCATTATGGATTTATGGAGCCTTGGAATAATTATTCAGAGATGAAAAAAGTTTGTGGCCTCCTTTGAGTTTTCCTGATGATGAGTGAGCATGAGTTTTCTTTTCATAAATTGTTTACACTTTTCATTAGTGTTAGTACATACAGTGAAACTATAAAGTCCTGAAATTAAATGAGGGCACTGCTATCTTTCATGTAGCAACCCTATATAGCGAAACATAACTGACTTTGATACTTGAAATTTTGCCTGTTAACTTCCTACCTATTTATGTATTTAAAAACAACTTACCATCCACAAAAAAGCTCTTATACAAGCAAGAAGGTGTTAATATGAAGGCTATAATAGTGAAACCAATAAATATTTATTTAGATAACGTTATTTAACTGTATAAAAAAACTGGATCTGTTGACGAAGGGCACACATAGTAAAGACATCAATTTCTCTTTTTGGACGGCCAGTTCTGTTTCTTCCAGGAGTTACAAATATTCCATATTTTGCCCTCTTTGGCACGCTGGTCCGATATAACTATAAAATAAAATAAAAAAATCTTTTTGAGTTACACAATGCCCCCCAAATTCACACAATGTGAATTTAGTAAGTAAACAAACATATATCTTCAAGTATCAAAATGTCAAGGTTTGACTCAACTGAAACCAGATGAAACCTACAATCAGTGGTATGTAAACAATGTTCGACTTGGGCTCTAAACCTAGGTTTATCGATAAATGAAGCGTTGGTACTAATAAAAAATGAGTTATCACAATTTGTACAATGCTACATACCCGTCAAAGACGCTGTACGAGCGTAAACATCCTCGAAATTCGACAAAATGTGTCCAGCTTGATGTTCCGCTAAACATTGTATTAAAACTCGATAAATAACTTCACTAGCTTGACTACGAATATTTTTCTTCATCTTCCTAATTGCAACCAAGCATAAATTGTTGCTTTTATCTAGATTATCCTTATAATTAATAAGAAAATTCAAAAAAACAGCCAACCGCCTATTGACATAAACAATTGTTATGACTTTTATGTTTCTTTTCTAATGGTGCCAGGCTCCTGAAAATTTTAGTTCCTCAAACATTAATTTCAGGACTTTATAGTTTCACTGTAATGAAAGTTATTATTGAAGCTCAGAATAATGACCTCAGTTATTTTGGCTTTTATCACTTATCATGCATATGGGCCAAGGACTGAGGATGGACTATGGGCCAGTTTACTAGCACTAGGTGGAAAGTAGCTTATCAGATTTTCGAAGAAGAGCCCCATCCCTGAAATAGATAACAACTTTCATATCAGGCACATAAAATGTTAAGCAAAATTTTAACATAATAGCACTGATATAAGGTTGAAAATCAATATTTAAATTAAGGTCATTTAACAGAGGTTAGCCGATTTTAGTTAGTGAACGCTAGTTAAAGTTAAAAAAACTTTAACTAAATACCGGAACATGATAAACAAGTGTATAAAAGTTTTACCATTTAAGTAGGAGTAACTACCTAAGATTTTCATGTAGGTATATAAATAAATAGATACTTACGCTGCCGGAACAAAGAAGCACACGGACATCTTGATTTACGTTCACGCAACTCCGATATACAAAAAGGCACAAAACACTTTTCCCAAATCGCAAAAAGTATTACGGAAAATAGTTTTTCGAAAATTAGTAAAGGCGGCTAAGGTACTAGAACACAGTAACCAATAATCAGCTAAATATTTGGAGATCTCCAATCACCAATTACTGGGAAAGCGCCGCTCACACGATTCGTCCACCGATGACCAGTCACAAGCTTGACATTTGACGTTTTGAGCTTTTATTGGTGTTGCAATAACTTATGTTCATTGAAATTTAGTTTTAGTACAAATAGACTTTTAAAACCACATCCTTTTCTAGAATATATTGAAGAAAATTATGTTTTTACATGTAACAAGAAAGTAAGGGTAAGTTTTGAGTCTATATTTATATAATGGATATATACTTTTTACTATGTTTTTTTATTCGGGCAATACTAATTTTGCGTTCCATATCTGGTTGCGTTCCGAAACCATATAAAAATAAAGAAAATTGCCACATTTATTTGCTGTCCTTGTCTAACAACAGTGAAACGTAAATACCTGTCCTACTGTCAGTCTGATTATGAAATTGATAGACGTTCTCAATTTTACATTGGTTTTTGAATGCAGTCTTGCGTTGCGTCTGCTAAAATGGCGGCCGCCGAGATTCAGGTCGTGAATCCTGCAAATTTAGCTAAAATAGAAAGGTAAGAAGGTTAATTGTGTGATTTAAATAGTTATTTATTTATACTAAAGTGTTGTGAATAAAATTTACATCAATATGTACTGGAAAAGTATCAAAACTACTTGATAGTGTTGACACCTTGTTGTTCGCTTTTCAGTTTTCTCAATGATCCAAGCTACAAAGAAATCATAGAAAACTCGTCAACGTTTAACTCTCGACTATGTGCGGAAAGGAGAATGCGTATGCCGTTCATCGACACCCAAACCGGTAAATTATCGATTTCCTTTCGTCCTTAGCATCTATTTTGCGTTTCATTCTGTTGTCCTATTTTCCATACTGTGCGAAAGAGATGCACGATTCCTTACTTTATGATGATGCTGCCATACAGTTAGCATTTTTTGTGTTTTCAGGTGTCGCACAAAGCCACTGCAATCTGTTTATGACGAAAAAGCAACGCATGCCGGGACTGAAAGAGGGACAGGTGTACTCATATCCATCACAAAGGTATTTCTTTTAATATTTAACTCATCCATTTTCCCAATTTACTACATAAGTACACAAGAAAATATACATTGATGTTGTAATCAATCTATGTATGTATATCATGTTGCATCTTCCTTGAGGATCTAGTTACTGAAGTTTTTATCATTTTCAAGATATATGTATAAAACTTCTATGTTCTAAGAATGTAACACCACAAATTCCTCAATTTGCTTTAGGTGGCGGAAAGCCAGGCGGCAGTACCTCTCAGTGTCATCGACCCGGTGGGGCTGGAGCAGAGTGGACAACCCCAACGACACCATCGGCGAAGGGGAGAACAGTTCTGGTATCCCCACCGAGGCGCTTGCTGCTGAAGACAGCAGGGACGGCTCACAGACTGCTGCTGTTAAAGATGATCCTAAGGTAAACTTATGTTTCTTGTGCCTAACTATTGATATGTAGTTAAGATTCTATCCATTTGATTACAGTTGGCAGTTGCATAAAAAGAAATAAATCACGAGTAAATTAGCTGCTAATACTTAATCTTACTACATGGAAGTGATGGCCACGCACTGACAACTAGTTGCTGGTGACCGAGTCACCAGTGACTGTGACTTTCATTAGTTTAAATAATGTGTTATGCACTTGGTCGCCTGCCTTTGTTTTGGTCGCAGAGGGACTGAGTCGCCGGCAACTAGCTGACTGTAATATCCCTTAGAGTCTGCTATTCAAAGAGACTTTTATGAATTTAATGAATGGACATGATTTTATTATACACAATATCGTTTAATAAAAACAAACTAAATAACAACTCATTACCCCTAAAACCTTCCCAGGAATGGTTCTACGACGAGCTGGCCATAGAAGAGATGGAGACAGGCGAGGAACCGGACCCAGAGTCGGACGAGGACTACTATGACGACACGTACGCCAACAGACGCAAGAAGCGGGGCGGCTCCACCCCCAGCGGGCCGGGCTCGCGAGGTGGCAGGACCAGGAAGAGTGCCGCTCCAGTTGATGAAGGGACCCCGAAGAGGGGCCGTGCTGTGAGTAGATTTTTTTTTTTTAATTTATTTCCCCAAAAATTTTAGATTAGCCACTGTGCAACGAAAATGTGAAAGGATGTTGAACCTTAGATAATTCTGTATTGTATGAAATAAAACAGTAGTAAATAGTCTTATTGAGGAGAACTTTGGAGAATGGAAATGAAATGTATTGTAAGGTCTCATAACACTAGAAAATTATGTTTGTAGACATATAAATAGCTGTTCTTTAAAGTAAACTGATTCTGTAGTGTAGGTTTGCCTCAATTCATCTCTGAAACTAATATAAAATTTAGCAGGAAAGAATGGAATAGTAATATTTTGCATGCCCTGTTTTCACCTGAAAGAAGTCTTTGTCAGAAAGGGAACAACAATAACTTTGGCACAAGATTGAGTGATAATCTTTGGCCTACACATGAGGCAGACGTCTCATTGTGTGTCTGAAAACATAATACATTTTCATATCAGTAATCTGAATAATGATTTTACATATACGTTTCTGTATGTACTGCGCTATGGGTAAAATACAACGCATTGTGACAACCACCGTTATTGGTTGTATGTATGTTTATGGTTGCTCTTTTTCATGGTAGCCATATGATTCATCAAAAGGAATATTTTCTTTATAATATAATACATCTAAAATTGAATTAGTTTCTGGTTAATAAATGAATTATATTGTCAACAGGGCCGCGGGAGGAAACGAGCCAACCAGGGCGCGACCCTACCCTACGAAGTGCCTGGCGAAGGAGAGAAGCCCTACGCCTGCGAACGTAAGTCTTCACGAAGGAAACACTAGGTTTAATCTTCTAGAACACTCTACAGCACTCTGAACTTAGCCGCAATGGCTGCAAACATAAATGCGTAGATCTGATTGGCCGGATACGTCCAAGATCTGATTGGTTGGTTGCCGGTAGTGCTGCGGCTAAGTTCACTGTGTAATGATGGTACTGCCTTAAAGCTCAGGTCCGGTTAGTAAAGTTTAGCGATGTTAATATTTATTCGTCACAATTAAACTCAATAGTAATTTACCTAAGTTTTTGACAACATTCGTATCCCAAAGTATTGAATGTGCTTTATGATAAAATAGAAAATAGGGAGTTATTTTCCCTTAACATAAATACAAAAAACGAGTCGGATGTCGGCAGGCTTAACTATAATCTGATAAAATGTATTAGTAATTTCAACTTTCAACTAAAGACCTGAGCTTATTTAGCTAATCTAAACTAATAATGTAAGTTGTATAATATCTCTAATATTATTATAAAAATATATTTAAGCATCACATAAGTTTTATGGTAAATATAGGTTTATTTATAAGTCAAAAGGATGAAATTTTACTAAACTGTGTTTGTGCAGAAATATTATGAAAGCTTAGAAATTGAAATATTGTCTGATATATTTAGTTATTTTATTCATACATAAACAAAACATATCGTGTGGAAATACAAGTAGAAAAAAGAAATATAGAAAATTTGGTATTTAAGTTACACCATAGACTGAAATATCCACCTTAGATCTTCAACTGGAATGGCTTAATTTGACAAAACAAATAGTATGAATTTAGGTTCCGCTTGTCAGCAGTGACGACTCATGTAACTACTTACTGGTTTCTATGTAAGTCTATGGACTTGTCGCCAAGCATTAGGTCTAGCCAATTATTCCCATAGAAATACATAGAAACTAGTAGTGTAATTGCGACACGTCGTTTGCTGCGACCTCATGTCGTTTACCAGTCAAATAGTACCTTTAAATTGCTGTCCTATCAGCCAATAATACCCATTTTTTGTCAGGGCTTCTAGTACGGGATTTGCTATTTATGAAAACTAAAAAGTTTACGTTTTCTCCTGTCATCTGCATACATTATCAGTCAAAAGTTTCATGATAGTTTCCGCTAGAGGCGCCACTTAGTATTCGAGAAAACTGAAACTTTTATAGTTTTCGACAAACTTTCAAACCTGTACTAGACCCCCCGGTCAAAAATTTAACGTTATAGTTTACATAGTATAACGTGAATATGATAGAATCATCAATAGCACCCAGTTGCGTTGTAGTGTACATTATGTTTAGGATAAAAATAGCTGGGCATTGCTGGATTTATGCAATATATGCGGTTATTAGTATAGGGTGACTTACTGTCTTATTGGCATCGTAAAAACGGTATCTCACGTCACCAGCCAGTTTCAATTGTCCATATTTTGGACACATACCTCACTCATACAAGGAATGTAAAAAAAAAACCTTTGAGATTTGAGTAGAAGATAGAAACTGGTTGTTAATAATCTAAAATTATTGGAATACTAAAAAGCCAGACACAATGACAGATTTTTATAGGAAATTTTGCACGCTATATACAAAAAAAAATACTTATTTAGAATACCTAAAATATAATTTTAAACGCATGCATTTACGTAGGTGTACATATTTTATTCGCTTAAATTATAATTATTAAATCAATTGGCAGTTTTGTGTGGCTAGAACTATTGATATAAATTGTAATTAATTAATTTAACATTTTAAAAAATATCCTAAATTCGCGGTCGAGTGAGGGTAGGAACGAAAACACCAATTTTATAAAACTAATAGATATTAAAAGAATGTAACACTGCCACAGAGTTAATTGTACCAATAATATTAGAGGGTGTTGTTACTATAATGCGTAGGTTAACAATAAGGAGGTATATCTTCCATTAGGGTATATTATGTGGGATTACTGAAGACCTAAATAATTCATCATCACCTCTACTGCTGGGGCACGGGTCTCCTTCCAACGAAGGAAGGGTTTCATATTATGTCAATAATTCATATTTATTTTAAAAACGTTAAAACTTTTTCATAAATTTATAAAAAAAAACATTAATATGTGTCAGAGTTAAAGCAATGGTGATATGTAGTATGAATTGTATGACCCTTTATATAATATTTTTTGACGGTACAGCACTCTGACATAACTTATTTATTGTTATTGTATATTTATAATATTTCAGTAACGACTTTCACGTTCTTCAGTAATTCCACCACAACACACATATTCTAAAATGAAGTCTTATGAAACTCATTATAAATCATCACAAATTTATAAAATCACTCACTTATCGTCATGTTTTTATTTTATTATTGTTTTGTTGCTTTTTTATTTTTATCTTTTAGCGTTCTTTTAGTGCACTAAATCATTCATTATAACATATTTTTATTGGTGTAAATGGATTATAGGCATTTTTCTCTAAAATTTAGACACATCTTTTACGAACATAAGAAGAAAGTACCTTCAGTACCTATTTGCAAAGAAGAACAAAAGAAAACTGATTCAGACTCCATTTTTCGTTCAGAACCGCAAAAAAAATGCCTTTAGTATGACTCATTTATCTGTGATAGTTATTTATTTCCTATTTTTCTCGGGTTTCTTACAAAATTCGCATCTTTATTATTGTATTTACTCTGAGTTGTTGAAAGGAACTTTAAGCTTATGCCAACCTCAAATGTATTGCTGCCTTGCTTTGACAGTATACGGACAGAAAAGACAGACACAGATTTAATGCCGACATTAAGAAAAGTGCCTTTCTGCAACTCGGCATTAGTATTTTTACTCCCATTTTATATCTATGATCTTTTAGGCAAATCAAGTAACTGATAGCTTAAAGGTTTTGCTTTTGAATTACCGAATAATAATAATTCTTTTTATAGACTAAAATTGTATTTATGTTGTAGTTTAAAATATTTTTAGGCATGTGCCAAACGGTTTATATTTATTGTGAATTTCTAACATCAGCGTGCTTGTATGGTTGTAAGAGCGAAATGTAAAAACGCTATTTTTGAAGTGTTGACGTGAAACCAATAATGAGCCTCAAATATTAACCCCCAAAATCATAGAGCTTTTTCACACTTTACAATAAAGTGACGTAAAGAACCGAAACTCGTGTCCAATTCAATTTTAAACTTGTTGTAAATTTACAATACGGTCTATGAATTTGAGTTAATTATGTAACTACGATCTACTATCGTGCAGCCGGGCAGATGAAGTTAGAAAATTGAAACTCAATTAATTTTGCCAGTTTTTAGTTTAATTGACACTGGATAAACACTTCACTTGATTATGTAAAATAATATTGTTTGTGTTGCACGCACATTTGCAATGTCGTTGATGCGTTTGTAATTATTATTTTAAAATATTTGTGTGAACATGATTCTCATTTAATCTTGTAATGTTATTTATTGTAATTGTAACTGTCTAAACACACTCTGCTAAATTCTGCCTAAGTAAGAACTAGTTAGAAGCATATATTATATACCTATGCGATTACAAAAATATATATTTTAATCACATGATTTTCAATATATGTGAAACTAGGGCTAACTCTAGGATTGTGTGTTAAGACACTCATTTTAATATTATTTAAATGTGCAGTGAAATTTATGTTAGGCTGATGTGTTGGTGGCTTTTACAAAAACAACCTAAATTTAAAAACATTAAACTAATAAAGATCAAATGCACATAAACAAAACTATGTTAAATTTTATGGACTTGTCGTTATAGCTATAATTGAGATTAAGGGTCACTTTTACCAAACGCTAAACATATTTAAAATTGCATTTAAGTCAAATTTTGAATACATTTTGTACCAACTGCCAACGTTTGTCAGGCTACTAAATACATTTAAGGTCTTCGCACATTATAACAACTCACCGGCGACTCGACTCTATGCTAGACATTAATATTTAAGCCCTGTGTCATATGTTCTAGGTTTAATTTCAAAAAAATATTATAAAGTAGTGTACAACGAGTGGCCTACGCATCGTACACGAAATGTCTAGAAAAACTTAAGGAGTGTGAGTAGAGTTGCTGCCGCGTTGGCGTGGGGTTGTTATAATGTGCGTTTGGTGAAATTCCACCTAAAAGTTTTTCTGTCACTTCCTTACTGTCAGTTGCTGATTGATGTCATGCACCCCTGAAATTTGGGGATTATTATAGAAGACATTAGAGAAAAAATAAGTAAGCCACCTACGCACCAACCTATAAAATAAGGGACTTAGATTATTTAGAAATAATTATTCTTAGATCCAAACTATTATTAGCACCCAAAGATTGTTATTGAATTTATACAAAAATAAAACAAAAAATATTTATGTTGAATAAGAAATAAAAGTATACAGCGTAGCTCTGATATTTGTTTCAACATTTTGATTGGACACCATTTTGGATCAAAAACTAATTTGATACACTGTGTTTAAAATATGAAATAATAAAAACTTTATAATAGTCGGTAAGGTTTTGTGAGACACAGTATATCAAAATTTAAATTTCTACCAAATTTATTGCTTTGTTTTCTAGCTTCAATACGAAAAGCAGATCCATTGATTTGAGGTCATCAATCAAAGAAACCAGCATTGCGCCCGTTAGAACCGACCATAGGCCACGCACGACGGACCGGCAAACCCACATTGCAAACTCTAAGAACACCAAACTCCTTGCCACTTACAAAAAAAGAACAAAACTTCTTGATGCGACTTTATGCATGTACGATTTTCGAAATCCTGCGTGCCTGACTGGTGAAAAGTCTAGATTCACAGATTAGAAAAAGGAAAACAAAAGAGTGTTCTTAAACTTTGCTCTGTGTCCGTAAAGTTGTTGATTGATGACGGAAAATTAACGGATTGTTTTTTTCGGAATATTTGTTTTGTTTTTGTAAAAACTGCCGAGCCGTCGTGGTGCCTCCTATGCTCTGTTCTGATGACGTCATATCCCTATTCCCAGTTAGTAAAAAACTTAATATTTCTATTGAAATTATGAATTATTATCGATCTTTTTGACGACATAAAAGTGATTTAAAGCAGTGGGGAGGCACCACCGACGGTAAGTAAGACTATATTACGTTCAATTCCTTATGAAATATATCAAGAGACCTAGCATTTTAACATATCAATAACTGTTAAACATGTACAATATAGCACACTTAGATATTCTATTTACTAAAGAATGAAAGACAAAAAGTGGGCCTATTACAATTGGAGCCGTGACCAATATTTTTGTATCCTTTATTCCTTTTCTTTCTTCCTCCATATTCACCTTAAATTTCCACTCGCAGTGTGCGGCGCCAAGTACAAGACGCGGCCGGGGCTGACGTACCACTACACGCACACGCACAAGGAGGGCGGCGGGGGCTCCGACGGGGACTCGCGCGACTCGCGCGCGGGGGCCCCCACGCCGCCCGCGCAGCACGAGTACCAGGACAGCTATGTCACCTTCTTGAACAAGCCTGCTGCAGGTGAGTTGTTGATTTTTTAGCTACAGGACTGTCGCCATCAGTTATAATTTCGTCCAGCTCTTGTGTTTGTCACAGACACGATAAGAAGAACCTTCAGATCACTCTTGTGCAGGAGCTCATTGCAATGTCCAATGTGTGCTCAGTACACAAGACTGTCTGTTCATACAGTGATTATTTGTATCACTAAAATCCCAAGAAGAAATTTCATCCCCTTAGTGTGTCTTAGGCGAAAGGACACTCCTTTGACCATCGGAGCATGACCAATAAATCTATAAAACCTTCCAAATTAATCCGAATTCCTTTTATCATCGTAACACCAAACTAACCACCACATCCTCCCCTAGCAACAACAACAACGGGAGCCGCAGCCGCCCCCGGCACCCCCGCCCCGGCCCCCGCGCCGCCCCCGCGCCGGCCCTCGCCGCCGCCGCGCCCCGCCTCCGCCGACACATCGTCCTCCGACTCGGCCACGGCCCCGCTCGTGCCGAGAGCCCCCGAGCCCAGTGAGCCTGGTGTGGCTAAACCGCCTGCCGCTGGTGGTGGTAATAAGGTAGGAAGCTCATTGTTATAAGCCCTTCTCTAGAGAATAACAATAGCCAGATTTTAACTGCCAGGAGCACGAGAGAATGTCCTCGTGAGATCGACGCTAATCTGACTGGCCAATCCTTTCACCATGGTGACCAAAGCTAGCTCTAGTTCTTGTCACCGAGACGCTAAGAAGAAGCTCTGGCAGGAAAAGGATGTCTTTAACCCTCAGTTTATGTTACTGTTGTAGAATACTTGCCCGCTACATTATCCCCGCGTGCTATTGGTTACTATTTATCTAGGAAACCCTTTAACCTTTCCTATGCCGAACGGCCGCGCACACATGTAACTGCCGTCTGCCGGCGCTTTTTGACAGTAGAGAGCGCCCGCGCGGGAATCACATTTATATGAATATTTGGGTATTATTGTTTGGTACTCAATAATGTATCGATTGTAATTTATTGTTAGATAGCTAATGAACGTGTTACAATGAATTTTATTGGTTATAATTGTTTTATTTGATTTCTATAGGTCATTGATTACAGATTTTTACTTGAAACTGCACCCATCACAGAAAAATACCTCTATTTCAATATAATTTTAGTTTCAATCCAGGTTTTTTTTATATTTATTACTTGAAGAGATTATATAGCTATCAACTGATATCAATAAAATATAAACTCTAGAGTAAATAGATTCATAATTTACATTTTGAAAACTGATTATAATTTGCTTTATTTCAAAAGACTCCATTTTCTGTACATGTGCATGTGTGCGTGACAAGAGCTTGCTCCAGTGCGCCGTGTGACAGATCTGTCCCAAATCAAGGGTGTTCACTTTTGATGAAATAAAACATGAATGATAATATTTTTATAATGTTTCGTATTTTAGCATACTAAATTATAAAAACTTAAAAGTAAGTTACTTACTGAATCATATTTAGTTATTTGTTAACCTACTTTCCACAAATATACAAATATACACAAATATACATATATAAATAGATATATTTATTTATATAAATAGGACAGGTGATCACCCTCTCAGACTCATCTACACACCGACATCATTCTAAAGAGCCTTAACTTCACGTTCACTAGAGCGAAGATCCTAAAAAATAAAACACGCTGTATAACAACCCAACGCACTTCGTGTACACACACGAGCGGTGGCCAATTTGTTTGCGTATGTGTGTGTGTGAATTTTGGATGCACCTTGATAAATATAGATTTTCTCTAATATTTTGGCTATTTATTGAATAAACCGATATAAATATGTATTATCAATAAAATTATCTTTATAAATGAAATAAATAATTTATTGATGTTTTTACATAAAAGACTAGAAAACAGTTTAGAAAGTTACACACCCTTCAGGCAATAATCCGGTACAATTTTAGATCGATAAAAACTACATTTTTTGTATTTTTTTATATTATTGATTTATCACTATACCTTCAAAATTGAATAAATAACAAGAAAACATAGTATTTACACACCTTTTGACGTTTTTTCCATACGAAATCACTATTTTATTAGCAACAGTGGCGAGTACATGGAGTGTTCGAGATACCAAAATTTGAATTTCGCGCTACTAGTAAACAAGTGAAGTTTTTGACTCAATGAATGTTGTCGATGGTTGTTTCATTCATATAGAATAAATTACAGGTGATTTCATACTCTATTTCGTGGTAATTAATAACTAAAATCACAAAAATCGCGATGAAGTGCTTTTGGGACAGATCTGTCACTAGGCAGACAAGGGGGGTTGGGACAGATCTGGCACACGGCATTCTAGAGGTTAAAAGCCAAGGGAGGCTTGCACAGAATAACTCATAAACCAATCTCTTACAGGCATCGCCGTCACCATACTGCGACTTCTGCCTCGGCGACGACCGCGAGAACAAGAAGACCTTCACGCCAGAACAGCTGGTGAGCTGCTCGGACTGCGGCCGCTCAGGTAAGCGCCGCGGGAGGCCCCCACGTCGCGGCCGGTGCCCCCACCACCCCCGCCTCTGCGAAAAACACCAAAACTCCATCAAAGTCAACGGCTTAGTTGAAATACTGCCGTCTATGTCGTACCCGGCGGATGACTTTGATAGCTTCGCTACACAGACTAAGTTGTTGGAGAACGATATAGTCTATGGCGAGTATCCTATGTCGCCGCCGTCGTCTAGTCCAGACAAGTCTTGCAATGGCGTCGGCGATGATTAAGGAATAGATACTTACCCCTTTATTCATAGTAAAGTTACAGAACGTTTTAGCTATTGAACTTGAGTGAATAAGGGGGTTGTTCTGTATACGTTAGCGTAGGTTTTCGTTTGTTATGATAAGTCACAAAGTTTATTGCTTCTCGCACCACGGATTGGTGTTTGGATTTTACAACCAAAGTTTTTTTTGAAGTAAAGAAAAAAGGTATTGATTTTACCCGAACATTCCAGAAATTTTATGTTAGAAAACTTTTTGTCGAATAGTTTCTATTTATAGTTATGTTAATGTTTGAACTTAATAATGTTAGGTGTTGAATGGATGTCAGCCAAATGATTCTAGTTTAAAAATATGGCTGCTAAAGCCATTTTGTTTACCCTATTCTATGTCAGAGGGATGCCAAATTATTTTTATTGTATTTCAGAGTTTAGTCTACCATTATGACCATTGAATGTAGTTTTTTTACCTAGATATGACCAATTTATTGATAAGCTATCTTCCGATCTTGAGTCATGATACTATGTGACATTATGACAAGTCATCTTGATTAGGTTGATCTAATAAAAGACAGCCATCATTCTTAAATAATCTGTCTTCGCTTAGGCATAGCACTTAAAAAATATAACATATAGTTAGTTCAATAAAGTAGCTTTGACCAAACACGCCATTGCAATCAAATTCCGCTATATAGCTATCTAGTCACATGCCAAACAACATTATTGTTTAGTAATGCGATGCCAATTCTGTACGTAGGTAACACATGGGGAAAAATCTGAACCTAAACATTTTTTCTGATAAGGTATCCTTCAGAAGTAGCTGAAAGTACCTATTCCTCTTTAGTGTCTACGCGTTTACATTTAAAAGATTAGTCAAATTTCATAGTATATCTTATAATTTACGGCTTGTCCTCATACCATGTTCTAGACTACTGACAATAGTATTTTAATACCAAATCCTATTCATTTATGCTGGAATAATTAACATATCCCGAATCGAAATGAGCATACCGTTTGCATATCAAAATTCATTCTCGAAAGGGGAAAAATTTAAGGTTATATGAGCCATCATCATCAGCCTGCAATCGGCCACAGTTGGACATAGACCTCTCCCGCCCGCCGTATGGGCCAATGTTGTGTAGTGTTTTGACAACCCTTTTAATATTCGCCAGCCTATATGAATCTAGTGTCAATCTTGTATAATGTTTTTTAATGAATTTGAATATTTATTCGCTTGAATGGTACCGGTTTGATTAAAGCGTATAGCTTGGATACATGCCTTATAATATAATATTAAGCAATTAGTGAAACTTAAGCTTGTGTCTGTTACCTACATAATTAATTTATGAGTACCTACGCTTTGTCAGTTTTGTTTGATGAGATATACTTACATACGTTGGTTTTTTGTTACATTCTAACTATTCGTAGTATTTTGACTAGAAAAAAGTATAGATAGGTAATGAGCTTGTTTGGTGCCTTAATTTACCCTTTATCGATTTACTAAGACGTAGACCAAAATTTACATTATATTCCAAAGATAATATATTAGAATATTATGTTATATACATTATTCTATATACATACTTAAAGATCTATATTGATTGTTATTTGGACGTGTATGAATTATATCATTCCTCTAGTGATAAGCTTGTAGTTTTTATTGCGGATAATATGTATGTTATTAGTTCGACGCAGTAGATGCCAATATGTTCTGCACGACAAAAGGCATAAAAAAACATAAGTACATTTTCATAGATACAATAAGTGAGTTAGATCTGTTAATAAATGGTGGCACAATGGTATGTCTTCTAACATAATGTTTTTTTGTTGAATCTTGTTTCATGGCTCGACCACATTTATAAGTGTATTTACAGTTACACACTGTTTATAAATAAATTGTTAAAATACTAATATCATGCTGACGAGGCAGATCTACGATAGATTGTCACCATTTATTTTCTGATTATGGATACTCCACAGCTTGAATAAACGCTAACTTTGAAAGTGATAACGCTTTTTGCATTTGGATATGAATCGGGTTTGGTGCATTTTGCATGTAATGAACGCTTTTCCCGTGTAGAACATATTTTATAAAACTATTTATATTGTAAGAGTAATATTTATATAGTTGTTAATTTTTATTATCCAAATATATTACTTTATTCACATAGGTACATAAATGACAAATTGAATAATTTTTCTCTTTCTCTATTAATTTTAAGTATTTTAACATACAAAATGTATAATATGGATTTATTTAGTTGAAATTCAGAATGTTTTCTTGTTTTACATTATAAATAAATTTTGTTAATTTAAAGTGATATATTCTTACATCTGCTGTATAGTATGTGCCTTATATTATATACAGTGCAATGATTTGAAAGTTATACTGCAGAGCAAAAAAAATATACACTTTATCATGAAATGATAATCATTTAATATAATTGTGTTATTTATTTGCTCGGCAGTGATCATTTCAGTTTATTATTGTTATTTTCATCTCAATATTAATTTTAAATATTTTTCTCTTATGTAAAGTAGGGAAGTGCATTTCGCGATTCCAAATACATAGAAACGAACATACAATGTTGTATTAGAGTAAGCACGTTATTTACATTGAAATAGTGTTTTTTTTTATTTACTTTTGTATATCGTGATAATATATTAAATGCATGATTGTACTCAGTCAAACGTTTTTGATTTCATGTGCTGAAGAATAGTGAATATATGCACTTCCATACTTTATGTACAAACTAATGATAAGTCTTATTAATATGTGTCATTAAGTCGTCGTTTGTCTGTTATTTTCACTATTGTTCGGCACACTATATCGACCCCTGATATTTGATTTTAATTGAATTTAAAGTTTAAAATTGATTGAATGTTTTTAAGAAGAAACGAAACGGATATCGCTCTGAGGTAAGATAATCGTGTGCCTTACAATATGTGAAATACAATTAAATATAAAACAATATCATTATCAAGAATTTATGGTGTAAATCTTTAAAATTTCGCTTCTTCGCACGCAGTGTGCGATGAAGCAAATATGTAAATAGCTTAATAACTTTGTCTGATTTTTCTTTACGCTTTTTTTCTCATTTGATGTCAGAGACTAAGCTATAAAAAACCGCAAATAAAAAAATAATTTTAAAATGCCGGTTGGACCAATGCCATGTCTTGCTCCGTCTGTCTCCTTCCGACTTATCTTGCGCTTTCACATTATTTCTTTATCTGCGGACTACCACATCACCTGTCTATGCTCCTACACTACTAACTGTGCACCTACACTCCCCAGGGCACCCCACGTGCCTGCAGTTCACGGTGAACATGATCGTGTCGGTGCGCAAGTACCGCTGGCAGTGCATCGAGTGCAAGTGCTGCTCCGTGTGCGGCACCAGCGACAACGACGTGAGTGTTGTAGCTATTTGTGTCTGTAGGGTGGTAAAAGTGGTGTACTAAACCGAAAGAGGGTGGTCCACGAGTTTAAAAATACTTACTTGAATATGTTTTTTGAAGTTACATGACTAAAAAAAATTGTATGAACAATAAACATTTTCACAGTAACTGGAACAAAAGTTGTTCAAAATGAGTTTCTGAGTCACTTTTTCTGATGATGTTGCTTCATTTCTCCCTAAAAGACCCTTCACCCTCTTTCGACTTACCCTACCTTACTATACCCTTTTTCGAAACTCTGATGAATAGTAGAGTCAAATCAATAGGTATTCTAATTAAAGTCAATCATTCAAAATATTATGAAAAGTGTATTTTTGCAGTCATTATAAACTTAATCCGCAATACTTATGAACCCGTCTCCCCACCAGGACCAGCTGCTATTCTGCGACGACTGCGACCGCGGCTACCACATGTACTGCCTGGCGCCGCCGCTGCACGCGCCGCCCGAGGGCTCGTGGTCCTGCGCGCTCTGCCTGGCCGAGTTCCACACAGGTACAGTACCGGGCCACGGGGACTGACCGCACTACAGTACGGGGCACGCGGGCTGACCGCACTAGCACATGTACTGCCGCCCGAGGGCTCGTGGTCCTGCGCGCTCTGTCTGGCCGAGTTCCACACAGGTACAGTACCGGCCGAGTTCCACACAGGTACAGTACCGGCCACGCGGGCTGACCGCCCTACAGTACCGAGCACATGTACTGCCGCCCGAGGGCTCGTGGTCCTGCGCGCTCTGTCTGGCCGAGTTCCACACAGGTACAGTACCGGGCCGAGTTCCACACAGGTACAGTACCGGCCGAGTTCCACACAGGTACAGTACCGGGCCGAGTTCCACACAGGTACAGTACCGGGCCGAGTTCCACACAGGTACAGTACCGGGCCGAGTTCCACACAGGTACAGTACCGGGCCGAGTTCCACACAGGTACAGTACCGGCCACGCGGGCTGACCGCACTACAGTAAGGAGCACTAGGGCTGATCGATACCCTGGCTGTGACACAGATTACTGAATAGTTCTGTAGTGGAACTTCGCTTTTAATAAGATGCAGCGAAAATTTATTATAGTCTGATGGCGTCGTCTTGGCCTTGACACACTCCATTGGGACTTAAAGACTTTTCTTTTGTCTTCGGTGTACCTTCTGCCAAAGGTTTCTTAGTGGTTTTCGCTAGAGGCGCCACTATGTATGCGAGAAAACGCAAACTTTCATAGTTTAATGCCAACTATTAAACCCGTAATAGTTTACAGAGTTTTTTCATAATAAATTTATCTCTTGATATCTGCTGCCTATTAAGGCATATTGAAATAAGGTATTGTGTACCATATCTAAGTTTGGGGACCCATTGGTGCGTTGTGCTACGTTGCGTCGCGTCTCGTCCCAAAGGAACGATCCAAAGGTCCCAAAAATATATGGCAGCGACGTCGCAACGCACCAATGGCGCCGCGCCCTAAAACAGCGTTACAATACTCCCAGTTACCTAATCCACGTATTTTCTCTTTCAGATACCAGCAAGCGCTAGTGAAGGTACTCTAATACTGTACATTTTATTTTTAAAGGCTACAACCGAAACTTGTAAAAGTAAGCCCAGAATTTACTTTATCCAATTGACATAATATTGATCGAAACGCAATTTTTCATAAGAATAAGAACATTTTTGTTTACAGTCACCATAATCAAACCAAAATTTCGAAATTAACATCGAGCAGTCTATGCAAATTAAATATTTTGTCCTACTTTTAATCATATTTCGGTTGAAGTTACTTATCATAAGATCAAGTTTACCTTATCGTTGTTAAGATTCGACATTGCTTGTATAAAAACGCTTTACTGAAGTATTGACATTCATTCCATTTTAATGTATTGTGGAGTACATAATATTTATGTCGCAGGCATCTGGTTTAATCTCCTTTTTGATTGAACCACTAGCCCGTTCATTGGATGGCGCTATTCATTTGTATGACTAAAGGACAACTCGTCAAGTCGTTGATTGTAACGTTCGACGTCTTGACTGAACGTCATTCAGCGCAGTCGTTGAATGCGGGATATAGTATAGCAACTTTGTAATGTCTGGTTAGGGTGAACATGACCAGACAAGAGTCAACAAAAATACTATGTTACAAAACTCTTATCTCACAAATTAACTAAACAATAACAATAAACGTACCTTCATATCGTTGTTCATAATTATGCAGTTTCGCCACAATTTTTTCTTTGAAACTATCCGCCCGCGGCGTAATAATAGGTAAATCCATGTTGTCACACTATTTTAACACAGATAACGCACTTTAAAGCTAATTTATTTGCAAAAAACTAACAATATAGGTGCTTTTTGTGACAGCTGTTAGCTGTTAGACGCCACATTTGTTTTATTCACCACCTGACTGATTTTAAGTCAGCTAACTAGGGTTGGACGTTTTGTGACTCTTGTACAATCAACGTTCGGTCTAGTCATACAATTGAGTAGCGCCATCCAATGAACAGGCTAGTGATTCAACCAAAAAGGAGATTCAACCAGATGTCTGCGACATTTATATTTTGAAATTGTGTTGATTGCAATTTGCAGGTTATAATTATAATCGTATCTATAAGGTTTACGTTATGATAATTGCATTTTTTAACAAAGTCCATGAATGTCTTAAATGGCCATAGTCTAGAGTTACTAGTCTACATCCCTAAAAAAATTGGTACATATTTAATTCAGAAATCTACTTCGAGTACCTACCTAATTAATTGTTTAAATTAACTATAACGTCAATGATATATATTTTGTGTGGAAGAGTGTCAATACATCCATACATACTTATACTTATTATTATTATTAGATGTTAGACGTGGACCTTAACATAAATGAATGTTATAATAATACGCTAGGTTTAAAAAACATGGATGCCATAGGTTTAATCTAAGACGATAAAAGTGTATTAACTAAGACATGCGACTTTAATATTTTAAACTCTTGAGTATCATGAATTACTTACTATCTCAGGTTTATGTGCATTATGTATTATGTATAAATAAAGCTGTAAGATTGATCCTCAAAAATGTATAGTTTCTGTCATACAAGGCTGGGCTATAACATCTATACTCATAAAATGAGATTACCGTCTGCCTTAACTTAGTTTACAGTTATTTTAAATGCTGTCGCTAAAGCAATCTGCAAAAATGGAAATGATACATTACGGCCTAACCTAACTTTTCTAGGCAGAGCGTATAGTGTATAAGTATTTTTTCTTGTAAACCATACTTAATTCCAAATAGCAGTAGTCAAAACACTTCATTTGAATAATATGGACCAATAGAGACAGGCCTACACGAACAAGAGTGTCAGTATTCAGTATTGGTAATCCTATTTGAAATAAACTATATATAGTAGATAATGATTACTGATTTGAATAGGTAAATGAAAAGTGTACGAGAATCAAATTCTGTATGCCAATTTTATCTCACCCGTCGCATGTCTAAAAAGATTAAAATGAAACTTAACTTAAACTGGATAAATTAAAATAAAAAATGTATTACTTCCGCTTTACTAATAACATTGTGTTCGTTCTACCTCCACAGGTGCTTCTTTCATTATTTTATTCAATTATTACAGTTAATTATTCTAATAATAACAGTGAAAACAATATTTTAGATGTCTGATCTTTGTCCCTTAGTATGAGACTCAAAATAGTCCTTCCCTGTAAATAGATTCATACCAATTTCATTCATTTAGATGTAGTGTTTGCTCGTAATAATAAAAAAAGATAAATATAAGTCATTCCATAATATTAAATTCACATAAATTACAATAGCATAATAGCAATGTCTCCTAAGCACAGAATATTGTAACATTAAAGAGGTTTAAACTAGCAATAAAAATTCAGAAATCTACTCGTGCAACCGTGTGCTTTGAATGCTTTGGTAAGCAAACCTCTGCATGATGTTCATATTAATATCAGTTTTCAGCATAGGGAGTGCGAGTTTATACACCGGTCATGTAGTGACGATTAAACGCGGATTTGTATGGCGCGCGAGAGTCTCCACTAGCGCTGCACTAGCTCCGCGCCATACATTTTTGAGCCTATTTTCACTGCTCGATCGGTTAGGAAAAACTTATACCAGGCTCTCAAACCTCCACTGGGCCCTCTGTTCTTTTATTTGCTAGTCTTAATCCTGCTTTACACATAAGCTTTATTTTCATTAAAACAAAGTGCGATGCGCTGTCATATTATTTCTAACTTTGTGTAAGTCCTTAAATAGTGAAATGATCAGTTAAAATAAGTTATGTATGTACGTAATATGCGCGCACAAATAATGCATTTCAGCCATTTATTCAGACGCTTTAGCAGCGAATTTTAAGTTGAATTTCCAGTGAAATAGGCCGTTCAAAAACGTTCTTTCCTTTACTCTTTCTATAGCGTATACGTCGTGTTGATAAAATTATCTTAAATTGTAATTGATGTGAACGGATTAAGCGTACGTGATAAAATGTTCTCCCTTACGAAACTCAGTAAGGAATATTGTTTCATCTACTGTCGGGCCTCTAGTACGGTTTTGCAATTTACGAAAACGATAAAAGTTTAGATTTTCTTCTGGCATAATATACCTACATACAAGATTCATGATAGTTTCGAGAGACTTATATGCGAGAAAACGTAAACTTTTATAGTTTTCGGCAAACTAGCACACTTGTACTATACGTCCAGTACAAAATTGTACCTACTATCGATATCAAAAATATGACGAGAGATGTGTTCCTTTGGATCCATTGTTTATTTATACATGGAAAAACCATATGTATCTGGTACCTATGAGTATGAGTCTTAAGTACCATCAATGAACGCATACATTTATATCATCGATAGATCTATGACATAGTGATGTATCAAGTAGTAAAGTAAAGCTGTGATCAGTATAGCAAGGTTGTGATGGACTATGGGAAGTTAAATATATTTTTTATTATCATTTTTTACGGTACCTTTTAAATGTAGCTTTATTTGTGTGAATCCGAATTTTATTTTGTAGCGAACAAACTTTTTTGTTTCGGTCTGTGTATAAGTTTAGTTCTACAAAACATTTTAGTTGTTATGTTGTAGATTTTCCATACGAATTTTCGTCCAGAAATGTGATTTTGCTGATAATTATTTTAGATCATGTTTTTTATGAACTGTCCGATATTGAAAAATGAGTTTTCTTTCATCACATTTTTCGACGGAGAAGCGTGATTTTATGTATAAAACCTGTAGTCTTATTTTTGTATGGTGAGCTCGAGAGGACATGATGAGGATATGAATTTGCTAGATTTATAATGTTTGAAATGAACAGGAACATTGAGATTTCCATAATGTAATAAGTGTCAAACTGTGTTGACGTAATAAATTGGAAAAATACGCAATATGTTATTTTATTCTGCCATCCTTTCCTTCCCAAAAGCCAATAAGAGAAAGAAGAATATTAGTTACAGATATATTATGTTATGAACTACAAAAATAATGATGTAGTTTTAATACTTACTCCGTTTTTACCTGTTTTTACAGAACAGTGTCATGTATTCATTGATTATATATAATCAATCATTTATTATTATGTAGTCTGAGCCTATCTGAAACCTAGTTAAACATTGTGAGATATGGCGTTTCGACTTTCTCCGTGTTCGGCATCATAAGGGTCACAGTGACAGTTAAATAAAGTCCATTTTTCTCTCCACCTTTAATTTGCAAGGTGCGGGTGCCTATATAAATAGAGTGAGTCGCCCGCGCGCCTCAGTTGGTTTTTGATTTTTGAAGTGAACACTTCGGCAAAATGGCTCAATGTAGCCACGGTTCTCGTCGGCTTCGCTCCGACGGGGAAAAATATAATATTGAATTTGCGGAGTCCTCGCTGCCGGGAGCTGTAGCGTGATGCGGACCAGGCGGCGCGGGGCTTGCCGGCTGCTGCGCACGCAGCCATTGCTGAGGATTTCGCAACGAAGGTTTGAGTTGATAAGCCGTGAGTAAAATGCTATTATTTACTGCTTTTAAAAGCTCAGCCACTGGTCATAATGCTCCGGCGCTTGGGGTTTTTATCCCACGCAGTAGGGTCCGATTCAATAGTCGTGGTCATGATTGATCACATATTCCGGTCCTACTAGTGGCGCTTGAGCTAGATACTTACATTAATTACCGCTTTAAGTAAAGCATATGTTAATTTTATACAGGAAAAAATAATAAAAATATATTTTTCTACCCTCAATTTCTAATATTTTTAGAAAACAGTTGATAAAAACTTTGCTATTACAATAATGCACTTGATTATAGCTTATGTAAGGCTTTACAAACAGGAGCTTTCCAGGAACGTCATAGGATTTTTTACAGGAAGCACGTGGCTCCGAGTTTCAGTATGTTGGGACATTGTGGCATGTGCGGCGAGTAATGTGATTCGGTGAAATTGAAGTTTCGTGTAACCTGCACCCGGCCCTGTGCTGCGCTGGCCGCCGTCTTGTGGCACCTGCATCGCAGCGTACACCCGGCCCTGCGCTCCTGCCCTGGCCACCGGTTCGTGCCACCTGCATCGCAGCATACACCCGGCCCTGTGTCCTGCGCTGGCCGCCGTCTCGTGCCACCTGCATCGCAGCGTAAACCCGGTCCTGGCCCTGGCCACCGGTTTGTGGTACCTGCATCGCTGCATAGACCCAGCCATGCACTCCTGCCCTGGCGGCTGTACACCCGGTCCTGGCCCTGGCCACCGTTTTGTGCCACCTGCATCGCAGCGTACACCCGGTCCTGGCCCTGGCCACCGGTTTGTGCTACCTGCATCGCTGCATAGATCCAGCCATGCACTCCTGCCCTGGCGGCTGTGTTGTCCCACCTGCATCGCTGCGCACACCTGGCACTCCTGTTCTGGTTGCCAGATCCAAACGCCCCCTGTCTGGGAAGAGATTTTATGCTCAGCGGAACCGCCTGCACTATTGCTAGTACGGTCATCATCATCATCAGCCATCATTATGAGTGACTTATTTAGAAGGTATCGAGTAACGTGCGCTATTCATCAGTGATTTTGGCATATGCAGACGAACGTTTACTGCCAAGGTTGGTCATGTTAGCCATACAAGGGCCCACCAAGGAAGCCTGAGTAACCACCTGCAGTCGCCGTAGCCGCATCGGCATGGCTGACGACAAATCGGGTAACGTGCACCGCTTCTAAAAGGGTTATAGCACTTCAATTTGATGCCTCCGCTGAGGTAGGGTATTCTAATAAAGCAGCTTTCTTCTGAACTGCCCAAAGTGACCTGTAGACTGCTCCTGGGGATAGTTGTGCAATCAATTTTTTATTTCAATGTCTCTGCTGAAGAAACTGTCTAATGCAGCTTTTGTTCTAAACTGCCTTAAGATCATTGGACTGCTCATGGGAATGGTGACGCACGGTAAGTACAGGAGCGTTACTCTATACTGATGAGAAACGAACGAACGAGAGCTGTCGTGCAATCGGCACGTTTAATACATATAAACAGATAGAGCGGCTCGCGCCGCAGTGCACTGAAAGTTCGTTTTTCGTCATATAAAGTGACCCCCCCAGACACTATCTTAAGTGTCATGACACATCGGCAGATTCCAGCTTTGAGTCTTTTCTTTTCTCGGCTGTGAGCAAAGTGAATCCCACCGGCGAGTGTTCAACCTAAAAGCACTGAGCTAATTCCTGATTTCGTGAAAGTCGCTGTTGCTATACCATACCGCTTCACAAGTTACCGAATTTATTATGATCCTACTGTCGGGTGATCATGATCGGAGTGTCATCGCGGTTTCTGAGTGGCACCATATTAGCTGTCTTCCTTATGTCCCAGTGGATTGTGAGTGTGTATCCGAGCTCTTTGTTGAAAAATGCGTGAACCTCCTACGCAGCAGCTGTCTACTAGTTGTGTATCGAATAAATCGAGTAACGGTGCTCTTGCACGAGACGACTACCTTTTGGTAAAATTATAACTTCCACTATTCTGGGAACATGCATATACCTACTGTGTACTGTGTATCACATCACGTGTAGCCGCAGCCCTACTCAATGTACGGGGCTAGATAATAAACAATGGCAGTCGTCATTAAATTTCTATGAATTTCGAAGATCATCATTTGGAGCACAATCCAAAGGGTGAAAGTACCTATTCACGCCTAAACGGCTTCTCTAATGAAAATGTATTTTTAATTCGATTCTGGCGCAAACGTTTCATAACTATTTTTCAACACTGTATCTGCTGAAACTACTTAGACTGACTGGTTAAGATGCAGACGTGCCGTTTTCACAATTATATTTTGAGTAATCCTCAACTGTTTTATGGATCTTTCAGTTAGTTACGTAACTAGTTACCAAGTAAAAAATAAAATAAAATAAAAAAAAAAATTACTTGTGTCATGCTCGTACTCGCATCTCATTTAGGAGCTCTCTGGCCTCTAGCTGAAGGCTAAAACTGGTATATATATCTACTAAGCTAGTACAGAGTTATAACCGGGCAGCGGTGACATGGTAGCTGCTTGATTTATTAGAGTTTGCTGAAAACTTTCTAAATAAGTACAGTTCCCCAAAATTGATAATGTACATAGAAATCTTCGTCATTGTTCGGCAACGGTCGTATTCCCGAGCGTTAGAAAACTATTATGTATTTAGAGTGGTTAAGTGCATTTTCTTCATGAAATTTTAGTAGAATTATGTAATTGGTGCTAAAAGAGATAATTGATTTATCAGTAACGAAATTTGATTCGATAATTCATAATATTCCATAATATTAAAATTTACTTCTAAAATGTTACAGTAGGTACTCTTCAAGTGTCTTACTGAAGCTGATGTAAAGAATGTAAAGATGGATGAAAGAAGGTTTCAATAACACAAGGTTTATATTATAAGGAGAAATGGATTTCAAACACAGGTTTATATAAAAAAATTGAAATCTCAGTTCAAAAGTATTTACGGCACTGATTATTTCACATTAATAAAAATGTTTACATTAAAATCTCAGTTCAAAAGTATTTACAGCGCTGATCATTCACAATAATATTACAATTACAAACTTGGTCTTTTGGGTGTGCCTTTATTGGCAAAGTGAAGTCTATCAATGTGACGCATATTTTATTCTTAAATGTGCCTCATAATATGGCATCGTCAAAAATAATTAAAGTTTAAATTAAATTCACATTTGAAAAAAATAACAAGAACGATGTGTAATTGCAGCTCTTTATAATTCCACAAAAGTAATATTGATCTTGACCTTGAGACCCTTGACTGATCGGTGACAGCCACCGACCGCCCAAATTGTTTTCGATTATGTGTCACATGATATTGACTACTATTTCTTTCGAACAAGGATCAAAATGCAAGTGCTTTGTTTAAGGCACTGATTCGGGTGTTTCCGGGAATACGACAGTTTGCGAAGATTTGCATGCGCATTATTAATATGGGAGAACTGTAATAATTATTAGTCATAATATTAACTCTTCGCAGTTCTTTCAGAATGCAATACCAGGTCGCTGAAGTAGGTAACCTTCCTTAGCTGGACAACAACAAGCCTCTTTGTTTTAAAGAGTGTCACAGTTATTCGCCGTTCCACTGTCATATCGATGTCCAAGGACTTTTTCTTGGGTAAGTATAGCTAACTACCTAAGTTTACCTATAGATAGCCGCAAGCTATCTGCTGTTGGCGAACTGTCAGTTCTGATTGATAAGTCAGGCTCGAGGTGGCTCGTCCAACTGTCCATGTTCCCGCCACCATGATTGTTGCTTCCACAGATTAGAGAGTCTATGTTGGCTGTCGTTGCATCAGGTCTGATCAGGTACAACTAACATCTTTACGTACCATCTTTATTTAATCGAGCTATTTTATTTTGTTTTATCTAGGTTGACTTAATGGTTTCAAAATCGAACCTACAACAATGTAAGTAGGTACCTATCTACGTACCTTTGAAGTTGCAACAAGGCGAAGCCTTAAGGTTTTGGCCGAGACCTGCCCTTAGTGTTGACGAACATACCTAAAGGTGACCTTGTTAATGTTTTTCATATGAAGTACTGAACATTTTGGTTCTACCTTTTTTGGCATAAGATTTTTTTGCCTAATCTCGTATTGCATAGTAACGTTTGGTCAAAGTCTCGTTACGCCGAAAATCGTATGGCATAAATCTCGTTTAGTAAAAAGTTATTTCGCATAACATTGTTTAGCCTAATAATGGTATGGCCAAATCTTGAATAGCCTAATAATGCTATGGCATAGGTTTATACAAAGTAATAATATTATTTTGGCTTTAACTTTGACGGAGCGTCTCCCTACATAGCGCAAACTGGTGCCTTGTATTGTTTCCGCTGTTTGGAAAACGCTCCGCTCCGCTTCGCTACGCTCCGCTTTGGTTTTGATGGACATGTGCACCTAACACGCTCCTCCTCGCTTTGCTCGTCGTCGCACCTATTTATAGGTTTCGATCTCATGGGGTTTGTAATAATTATATTGGTCGTTAACTTTCGATTTTTTGATCATACAATATCGTGATTTTCGGGATGTAGGAGAAAAATACCACAATTTGTACATTTACTACATACTTAATATATTATTTATTAAGATAACATTAGGAGAAACAAGATTATACATAGGTATGGACGAACATAAATTTGAGCAAACGAAACTTAGGTGTTTAAAGATTGTGCCTAAAGAGTTTTAGACGAAACGAGCCTTATGCCACATAAGTCTTGGCAAAGTGATGGTTCGGCCAAAAAAGTTTAGACCATACGAGTTATGCGAAATGAGTTTTGGTCAATAAAGATTATGCCAGATGAGCGGAACCCGAACATTTTACTTATCCTGGTGGCATGACTGATCATTTACTTACCCAGCTAAGACATGTTAGCCGGGTTTCATTTGTCAACTATTACAATTGTTATTGTTGTGTTAATCAATCTTTATTAATTGATGTCATCTACCAAGGAATGCTGCCAGAGCTCATAATATTCACACATGATGATACAGAATGATAGTAGCCCACAAAATCTGTGCAAAGGCTTATAAAATAACTTTCCTTCCTAGTAGGAACACTTCACAGGAACTCGTTAACCGCCGAGTTAGATAGAATACAAAATTAGACTGTGTGTTACTTGTCAATCTAGAATATGAATATAGTGACCTGCATCATGTTTTGAAAAACTGAATACTTAGTTATCCGCCAGTGTCACAGCCTTCATCTAATCTTTTCCAGTAGCTGATGAGGCTGAGATATTTAGTAAAATTATCTTCCCTTCAAGCACCACTCCTCGTTCCAAGGACTAGATGCCGCGCCAGGTGTTGCAGGCCGTGTCGTCGTACAGGGCTGACTGAGCAGGTCCACGAGGCTCCAGGGTCGGCTGCTGCATTTCTGAGGTCAGTCCAGAATTACATACCCTAGTCAGCATGTGCTGACCTGAGCCCCAGCGGCCTGGATCGATTTTCTACATTTTACAGCTTTTAAATATTGTTGCAAAGTATTTCACTGGTTCCATCCATTCGGCTAGTGTATGTTAAAAATATTGCCTTGACAATAACAAGATTTTGATCAATAATTACTTATAAGTATTGCTTTCGAAGAGGCACTGTGTGTGTCCATATGTATAAATACCTACCTATATGTATAGGTACATACCTTCCATAACTTTCTGACAAGTCAGGAATAATAAGGAAGTACTTAAGTCTTATGTATACTTATACCTTTCTTTTTAGTATATCTATTACCTAGAAATCTATGCATTATAAATTTATAGATTCAAATATTTATCTACTGATATACTCATCAGTAGCTTATGGGTCACAGTTGGTTTTCTCTCCACCATGCGATAATAAACACATCTCACAATGTTTAACTAGGTTTCAGATAGGCTCAGACTACATAATAGACGCATTTTTCCTGAAATAAAAATGACATATTATGTATCTAGCCTATCTGAAACCTAGTCATTTCTGCATGGTGATATTACAACTGAGGCGCGCGGGCGACTCACTCTATTTATATAGGCACCCGCACCTTGCAAATTAAAGGTGGAGAGAAAAATGGACTTTATTTAACTGTCACTGTGACCCTTATGATGCCGAACACGGAGAAAGTCGAAACTCCATATCTCACAATGTTTAACTAGGTTTCAGATAGGCTAGATACATAATATGTCATTTTTATTTCAGGAAAAATGCGTCTATTATCACATATATCAAAACCGCCATACCGTATACAGTAAATGAAAATCTTGTGAAATGAATATAGATACACTTTATTTATTGGAACAATTCACTACTTTGTATGATATGAAACCAAATCATTTTGGCATTAAAACAAACTAAGCTACAGTCTAAAATTGCACATTCTAGTAATTTATAATTAAATTTATGCTATTTTGTCTAAACTACGGTCTATTAATCAACAGCATATAAATAGTATTTGTTGTGTCTTTGTTATAAAATATATATTAATAGATATACAACAATATAAAATATAAGCCTTTAACTAAATTATTATTGCTGTAACTTTATAATATCTAAAAGTAAAAAACGTTCTATAACATAATGTCACAAACACCTAGACTATGTAGCAACTAAATGTATTTAGTGTAACCAGTAGTTCTAGCAATATGTGTATACAGGGTGTTGCAAAAAGGGTATACTAAGCCGAAACCTACATGTGCAGCATGTTATATCTAAGCCCGAAACTGAAATCAGAATTTCAATTTAATCAAAATTCATTTTCCATAGAAACTTTGTTGGTCACGTGACTTTTTACTATGGATTATTTATTTTTTTTCGCGAATTTCCAAATTCTGATTTCAGTTTTGGGCTTAGATATAACATGCTGCACATGTAGGATTCGGCTTAGTATACCAATTTTGCAACACCCTGTATATAGTAGGAAATATGGAAACTCATAAAAACAATACACAAAAACATGATCTAGGTGTCGGTACACTATAAAAAACCTTTGATATATAAAAAAAACACTTAACAATTTTTTTGTAATTAATAACAAATTACGATATCACTGGATATATTAAAGAATTTTACAACACTATGAATCAAAATAATTCATAATATAAGTAAGTACACTACACAGTTAGTAAGTAAGTACATATAAATTTTATATTTCTATGAGCTAAAATATATTAAGTTACTAATATAGATTTTATTATTTAGAATAGGTATTGCTTCTGTATTATCAGATCTCATTATAATTTTGCTATAACAATTACCCACACATATTTTTTTTAATTTTATACTCATTTATGTTTTTAAATACCCACCTAACTAGTTGGTGTTATATATGTACATAAAGGTATATCATATCGTCTTACTAGACTATTTTTTTCTTTATTGCATTTGTACAAATTTTAAAATTTAGAAAAAATACATTGTTTAAGATTAGTAAGGGCTGATTTTTCAATAGTCAGATGAATTATTATGATGCTGTCACATCTGAATGTTTTTATTAGACAGTGACAGTAACAGTTTATTCCTCAGATAACTTTTATCTGAGCATTGAGAAATCAGCCCTAAGTCATTTGCCATATTGAAATACTGAATAATAGAAACAAGTATGTAAGTAATACCTATTTAGTTGAGTTACCTAATTGATGGAAAATATTGATCGAATGGTTTTCAAAGTAGGTATTTTATATATATTTAGCCCCTGTTTCACAATGTCTGGTTAGTCGCTACCTGTCGGATAAAATACATGCTGTCACTGTCTAAAAAATAATAACAGAGAGTGACAGCATGTATTTTATCCGTCAGGTAGCCACTAACCAGACATTGTGAAACAGACCCTTAATATTATATTAGGCAGGTATTTTTTTCTAAAGTATCTAACGAAAGGGAAAAATATAACACAGTTACACCGCGGTTTTTTTTTCGTTTTCATAAAACAGTTTACCTTTTCAATTATGGTTGTCCAGTAAATATTGGCTTCTGAAATCGTTAAGGAATACAAAACTGCATTATGAAAACAAATTTTAACTAAAGTAAAATTTTGTAAAGTCTTAAATATATTGAAGTGAATTATTTAGGTACCTACATTTAACATACCGTCATGGATGCACATAATATAGTTTTCATTAACTGACCGATTTCACTAACATCAACGCGTAAGGGCGAGGGCCCATTGGTGCGTTGCTTCGTCGCATCTTCGCTGCCATATATTTTTTCCATCTTTGGAAGGACGCCGACGACGACGACGCCACGCAACGCACCAATGGGGCATCACCCTTTATGAGTAAATACCTACAGAACTAGCTTGACTTTTTTGTCATGGATTTTTGTCCTGTCACTTTTTTGTTGTAGTTAGGTAGTTATCCTAAGTTAGCTACCTATAAAGGTGGCAACTGACATCGAATTTGCTCAAAGTGAGCATTTTCCAAGTGGAATATTCATATTATTCATTTCTTCTCATATATCTACGTATAATAGAATGCAGCTCGAACCAAATTCAGTGTCAGTGGCCGCTTCAAGACTATTCTAATCTATTTTTATGTACAATCTTTAGGAAGACGCATTACGATTTTGTCGTTTTTTCACTTAACATATTTATTTTATTATCTATAATTATTATTATGCTCATGCTGTAATCACTTTCTAAATTAAAGATAAGCGAGTTCCTAATATCTTATCACAAAAAATATAAGTACTTAGGTAAAGTTTCCTAAATGAAGGACAAATCTTTAAATTTACCTGTATTGGGTGCAGGGGTTTTTTAATAGTTTAGGTTATTATATGAAAACAAACGATAATATAAATATAATAGTTAATGAGATAATAATCGAGACTTATTAATTATTATCAAGTCTTCTAATTTGAGCTTTTTAATATACTTATATATTAAAACATCTGTATCATAATTAACAAAAATATATGCGCTAAATTAAGATACATATATTTTTATACCTATACACGAATTTACATGTATATATTATTCAACTATAAGTACATGAGATATTTTCTATAATCTAATTATAAAATAATAATCTACATATTAAATTTATTCTTAACAGTTATGGCATATTTGTATATATATTTCTTTTATTAATGATATAGCTAGTTAAATCTTATTCTAGTTGAGCGATGAAACAGCAAAATAGGTATTACTTTAACGTTAACAACATTATTTGGTTTATTTTCTTCGAAAAACAATCAACAATGAGCATGAGCACCCTATCTTAATATTATCACTGTATGTATTTAAAAATCGTTGTAACAAAAGCTATCTACTTATAGATCTGAGGTTTGTTATAATTAAGGACCTGTTTCACAATGTCGGGATAATGCCTATCTGTGGCCCTGTGGGATAAAATACGTGCTGTCACTCTCTGTAATTATGTTTTAGACAGTGACAGCATTTTTTTTATTCCACAGGTAACTATTATTTTGAAACAGGCCCTAAAATTAAATAGTCCATACATTGGTCCAAACACTTAGAAGTGTCAGTTTTTAAATGTTTGCTAAATTTAAGAAGAAATGTATAAGTAGATATTAGTTTTAGTTTTGGAGCTAATTAGAAAATATAATTTAGAAAAAACTTTCAAAAAGCTTAACGTGACTTAATAGTTTGAATAAAAACAAGCAGTAGTGGACAACAAAGAACATTAAACAAATTAAAATATAACAAAACGACATCGGCAAACGATACAATAATATCTAACAATATTCGTTAAATATAGCAAGAATAAATTATGTTTAGTTTTAGTCTACTAACATAGAAGCAACAGTGTATAAAATAATATCACTCATAATATTTTA
This sequence comes from Plutella xylostella, assembly GCF_932276165.1. Lineage (NCBI taxonomy): Eukaryota > Metazoa > Arthropoda > Insecta > Lepidoptera > Plutellidae > Plutella > Plutella xylostella. The sequence goes on along the minus strand of NC_064000.1, from coordinate 3,330,617 downwards.
TATTTGAGCCATTTTCAACTATAGCTATTTGCCGTATCGAATAAATATTTCAGTGTAATCTGGCAAGTTGTAAGAATATTTTTTTAGATTTTTTAAAATAAAATTTACTATTTTTATTTTACAATTATAGTTAATATATCTTTTATATAAAATATTTTTTCCTAAAATAAAATCTAGACTTATGACGGTACTGCAGAAAAATACATACTTTTTTTCGGTGTCATACAATTATTTTTTTCGTTGTTTTTTTTTAGTTGACCATAAAGATGGGCCACTCGGGGCAGGCTGCGGGGGGCGGGACGGGCAGGGGGGACCCGCCTCCCACCGGCACTACTTCCGGAATCTGTGAAAGTTTGCCGCCTAAATTAAATTATTATGAAAGAAAGTTTATTTACTCTCCCTACGACTTTTTGGAAGTCAAAATTGAGGTCCAAATACACTCACGAGCAATTAAAAAGTTCCAGTGACATAATTATGACATATTTATTGAACTTTTTCATTGCTCGCGGCTCGTAAATGTATAAAAAGTTAAAAAAAATATTGATAAGTAACTCGTCTGGCATGTCAAAGTATTTAAAAAAAAACTAGTTTTATGGTAGAAAAAATGAATGGTCTTACCATAGTCTGCGGATGATGCGGAGGGTGGTAGTAGTGCGCCGGAGACACAGGGGGGGTGGGGTAGCCCCAGTACACGAGCGGGGGCGGCGGCGGCAGGCTCGGCCCCATCGCCGGGTAGAAGTACGTCAACGGCCCTGTCATGTGTCACAGAACAGAAACATGTTACTCTGTGGTCGGGCGGGAGCGCGCCAAAAAGCTAAGTTTTTCAAGCGGTACGAAGTTGTAAAAAAAATGGCGCGTGATTTTTGTTTTTTTAAATCATTTGGATTTTTTGTGTTTTTTGTGTAAATAAATTAGATGGTGATTCTAAACACGGTCTACTTGTGTTTTATTATTGATGGCAATAAGTAATTCATGCTAAATGTTAGTTACATTTTATAATGTGTCATGATTAGCTTTGACGAATCCAGTAGGTCCCTAGTTTTATGCAGTTACAAGTTCAACATTAAATAAATAATCCCAAATAGGATGTTTATCCCGTCCAGGCCCCTTTTCCACTAAAAAGTGCCTTTTAAATATATTTAAAAGTTCCCATACTTATATAATTGTGTAGTTATGTGGATTCCAAAAATCTAAGCTGATTTTTACAATTGCTTCAAGCGAGAACAACCGGCTTAAGCGAAGCCGCAAAATTAAAATCAGCAAAGTATTTTCAAACCAAATGATGCGAGACAGTACAAATATTACAAGACATAGACAAAATGTAAATTAAAAACATGATGGTACACTCACCAGGGTTTCAGAACTTAATAACAGTCCACCAAAGCAGTGCTCTACAATACACCAGAGATCTGTTACACACGTTGAGTCGGCCGCCATCACCAAGCGAGGCCGCGGACGGTACCACTCCTATGCTAGCTAGTACCCTGGTACTTTAGCCCCACGCACTCACACCTCAAAACCATATATTTTTGCTTTTACTAACAGCTTGTAATCTTTTTTGTATGATTTTTTTAGTAAATATACGATGTGTCTATGTCTAAATGTTATGTTCAGAGCCTGGTTAATTAGTTAAATTTATTTATGTATACGGTTTTGAGGTGCCAGCGCAAAAATGCAGTTACCAAAAAATTCAAAAGAAGGAGCCTTTTAAATTGGTGATCCCATAACAATGACAGATCGGTAGGTACTTAAATTGCTGTTAAATATTTATTTAACAGCGTATGTAATTAACCGTTGATTAATTAATGGTTACTGTTGGTTTTGAGTAATACACCCATTGCAATTAAAATAACCAGCCCATGAATTTGCATATTCCTATACTTAACTGGAAAACAGATCTACAACACACTTATAAGCACTTTTTACCAATTTATGCTGTCACCAACGTCCTCATGCATTGCCTAGCTCAACATTAAAAAGTAAATAAAAAATTGCCATTAGGTAGGTACTATGAACGAAAGCAGCAGGTGTGCTATTTATAAAAGTGGCAGAGGAGAAACCAATCCTGAAATTTTACTTTTAAATGACAAATATCCCAATTTTTATAAACGCTCTAGCAGGTTAAGTAGAGCCCCATGGTTTTGAGACATTGAATATACCTGAAATTGTAAATGCTTTTGCTACATACATACACACAACATTTAAAGTTGTTAATTCTATGTTAGGAGCAGGAATGAAAGGTTTAATTGTGCTATATTTGTACTTGTTGTGCTTATTTTGACTTGTGAAGAAAAGAGTTTAGATAATGTGTTGAAAGCCCTGTTTTTTACATATTTTTAAACGACTCAAACTTCTATTCTGTAGTCACTTTTACAAAACCGCTCTATCGTATAAATTATATGACGAAGTCCTGAAATGTGCCTTTACACCTGTTTTCCTTCACCGTGGAGCCATTATTGTGATGTAGGTGTAAGTGTTAGTAAACATAGAGATATACTGACGACACTTTCATATAGCCCCCTCCTTCACAGTAAGTACATACAGTCTATGCACGAAAGAAAAAGCAAATGTTAAAAAGAGGACAAATATAGCACAACCAACCAACCAGATACCAAAGAAAGTCGCAATAAATATGGACTAACACTTAAAATCGATTTATTTCAAGAATGTAACATTCTAATATAATTAGCAAACTAAATATAGTTATAAAAACTCATTGTTATTACTAAACGATTTAAAGAAAACTAAAAGCAACGTTTCAAAAGGTGACAACCAAAAATAACACAAATATCATAGCAGATATTTTTAAAATTCTGTTTCGTATAGGCAGATTTTATTGCATTAACTACTAAAAACAAAAAGAAAGTCTATTAAAGCATGTTATCATCAGTTGTTATAATATGTCATACTAATTGAAATACAACAAAAGGTGCATATATAAAAAAATAAGTAATAATAAACTTTCTTTGAATTTTTAAAAATTAAATCGGCAATAAGATTTTTTGTAAATAATATTTCAAATATGGTTGAGTGGTGTTTTATACTCAAAACACCAAACTTAGCTGTATACCTAACTAGTAAAACATAAAAATGATAACTCAGCCTCACACCACTTCCCCCAGTCACTATAGTTTAAAAATAAAGTTAACGTTCCATTTTTTTTTCATTGACTTTTTTAATATATTTTAACTTTCAGATGGCAATAATACCATATATAAAATCAGTGAAGCAAAAAACGCGATAAGACACGAGAGAAAATTACATTAAAGCATGGTTAAGTCAGCTGAGTTATTTTTTATTTAGTGACTGGGAGACTGCTTACCGCTAAACCAGAAAGCATTTAAAGTAGTTAGGTGTACTAATTACTGTGAAAGTTGAATGAAATGTAAGTAATGTAAAATGGAGAGACGTACACGAAACTTCTTTGGAAAATACACTTTTAAGGGAAAGTCTGTGTACACTGGCTTACGAAACATATTGTATCCGCATAGTGCTGTGGAAAACGAAGCGAAATGGAGTCGCCATAAATAGGTTTAAAACATATCAAGCGAAAGAACTTCAGGAAATCTTGTACCAACGAATCAGTCATGCAAACAGACCCTTTGTATAAACAATTTGCTAGTTTAAGCTTTCCATGCTACCCCGTACTTATTTTAGTATTTAACCCACGTTTCAGTTAAACATATAAAACACTTACCGCTCAGCCGATGTCGCATGCTTTCCAGCACAGAAACCATACGGATACAGCATGTTACTACACTTCAGGGCAGCCAATCGTAGGAAGCAGATACAACCATAGACAAATACCAGAAAAACACAACGGAATATACGAAAGAGAATATTTTTCTTATCCCCCTGAAAAATGAATACGTCCCTGCTTACGCGGTAAAAATTGTAGATATAAATTTGTGTTGCCATACTTATAGATTGAAACTGCGTCGTACGGTTGCCTTACCCATATTTTATTAAGTATTCTTCTTATTCTTTAGCAAAACAAATATGTACCAAATAAAGTGCTATTAAATAGAATATACCAGCGATTTACTAATTAAATACATAATTTGATTTCAACTTAGACTTTGCTTTTGTTACATTGACACTGCCATTTTTATTAAGGCACAAATCAAAATTTAGTATTATCGTTAATATTACATTAAAATATATCTATAAATTTAGATTTGTGCCTGCCGGATCAGCAAAAAAAATTCTTTTAATAGCTGGTAAGTACAGGAGTTACGTACCTTTCTTAATAATGTGTCAATGAAACAAAAGGTTATAAATTTTAAGGATGACATAGACAAATAATTAACCATTTCACCGTGTTGGTATGTGAAAGCCCCATTCCTATATCCTGTGATATACAGACCAACGGTGATACCACTAACATAAACGTTAAACCACCGAAAGATAACTATAAAATGTATCTTTAACATATCACCCAATTGGACATATTTCAGAACTAATTTGTGTTATTAAAAAAAATCATACGTAACGTAATCAAGAGTAAGTTCTTTTGTCTATGGTATAATATATTTTAAGATAATGTTGCCAGGAAATAGTTCTGAAATATTACCCAAAAGTAGCTTAATAAATAGGTAATTAATATTTGACATGACTACAATAGATGTGGTGTGAGGTAGTACCATGATTATAAAGCTAAGTGGAGAATTATATGCATAAGGTTATGTGGTTAAAGTAGTAAATATACGTTGTCTTTATCATGGGAGGGAAAAGGAAAAACTGATGGAGGGAAGGAGAAAGGAATAGCAGCACGCAAACGCCAAAAAAACTAAACGTAATATAATCCTAATTTGTTATAATAATCAAAGCTTAACAACCTACTAACCTAAGATTATGTAAAAAATCTTCTAAAAATAAACGTTAACGTAAAGTGAGCATCAAAATGCAATTCCTTAAATGATTTCTAAATAAACATTGTTTGTAAAAAAAACGTGACACGAGACAAAACAAAAAAACAACGTGTACCTAAACTTAAGTGCATTGTACTCAAAAACTAATCAGTAAAAAAATTAAGTACTAGGTACATAGATTAATGTTTAAACTGCACGATCATAATTGCATCATCAGACTATAAAAATGTTAGCAAACGTCTTTTCATGGAATGTTTTGTAATAATCACAACTAAACGATTTCATATAATAGTTTTTAGATCATTAATAATATATATTACCTATAAATTTAAACTTACCTAACTAATGTCAACAACCTCAGGTTATTAAAATAGAATAGTTAAAAAATAAACTTTTGTAAAGACAATTATTAACAAATAACTCTTTTAAGTACTTACTTACTATTAAAATTAACATCAGCGGTCTTTTAATAACTTTATATTTGAATCAGTGACAAAACTGATATCTAAATGAGAAATCCTAAAGGTATTTTTTAAAGAAATTATGTATTCCGCTAGTATTTCAATGATTGATACCTGTTAAGTAAGTCAACATTTTAAGATTTTTTTATTTGTTTTATCGTTAAGTACACTAAATAAACGTACAATCTAGATAAATGAAGTATAATTTTAAATTAAATATTTACTTCCACACGAACACGATTTTAAGTCACTTTTAACTTTGAGCTTATTGTCATTTTTATTACCCTGTTTTTAGCGTTGGCTTCTCTGAGCACCATCAACAGTCGAAAACGAACGATTTCTTCATAACGAATCTCCTATTTACGCCTGCCTACCTTCACTGGCATTTTACTTGACATTATAAACACACAATATCTCACAACCTTGTATCAAAAATGTCTTTTTTAATCAAAATATATGTATATATATCCTAGTTACCTACGCTTAACTTTAATCAACTTCTAACATCTGTCTAAAACTTTCAAGCCCTTTAGCTGCCTAAACGCGAAACACGTGTCTTATTGGATTAAAAGTCCGTTTATCCATCATCCCAATTTAAACCCCAGGGTAGTAAGGGTAAGTGGGAAACATGGACAGAGTGGGGAACGGGCTGGACATCGTGGGGGGTAAAGCCGCTGTCAGGGCCGACCCGTACCCTGCTGGCAGCCCAGTCGGCATACCCCCTGCCATCCCAGCCGGCATACCGCCCGGCAGCGCACTGGCATACGTCAGCATCGGTGCGCTGTTCGCGTAAGAGAATATCGGAGTATTCGACGCGTAAGAAAACATTGGGAGCGACAAAGCCGGCGCCATTTGCTGTTGGACCGTGTAAGGTCTTTTAGCGGGCGTCGCTTCAGCGGTTTGCGTAAACGCTCGTTCGTAGGACCGTTTAGTTGGCATGATCTGCGCTTGCTGCAGCATTTGATAGGGCTGGGGGGTGGAGGGGCGGACCGAGTAGGGGAGGTATGGGTATCCTACGGGTAATTGGGGTCTTAAGGAAGCCAGGAGTAAGTTCTCCTGTTGGCGGGCAAGGAGGTTCTGGTGGGCGATGTGTTGGGCGAGGATGCGGGGCGCGGCGGGCGCGGGGGGAGGCAACGTACCGGGGGACAGCACCTTGGGCGAGGCGACGGGGGCCACGCCGCCGGTCAGCACCAGGTTCATGTCGTCTCCGGAGCATTGGAACACCTGGGGGGAACGAAATTGATTTGTGTTGATGCACATCGAGGTTATGATGAGAATAGGCTTCGTTCCCAGTAGAAAAACTGTTTGCCGTTGACTAAGTTAGCGCCGTATCACGGGTCCCATTTAAGACGTGACATAAGTTTTGCATTGCGCAGCCTCAAGAGCGACCGCTACTAGAACTTTTGTCACGTACCTACTAGCCCTTCATAGTTTGCTAGTTTTGCGCTCACCTTGATAGGCAATTTGCGCGCGTCTGTTTTCTGACTGAAAAGGCAGCTCAAAAATTATTCTTCAAGTCTAGAGAGAGACGGAATGATTGGAAGTATCAGCACAGGAAAGAAAAAGACATACCTCGATGTACCGCTGCTTCTTGCCGAAGGTCATGTAGCGGTTGTGCTTCTGCTGAGCGCAGAGGAAGGCACTGGTCTCGCTGTCCATCTGGATGAACGCCTCGCCGCTCGGGTGACCCTGAGAGGGAAGTAGTAATTGTGGTCACATAATGCTTAATAGTTACGTGAAGGGGATGCTAGATGGCAGTAGCTCTGGGGGTCTAGTACAGGTTTCATAGTTTGGCGAAAACTATAAAAGTTTACATTTTCTCGCTTACTAAGTGGCGCCTCTTGCGGAAACTATCATGAAACTTTTCACAGATAATGTATGCAGATGATAGGGGAAAACGTAAACTTTTTTAGTTTTCAAAAATAGCAAATCCCGTACTAGTCCCTGGTGTGCTGATTAGATCAAACTTAAATTTTGCAAATTGCAACAATGCGTTTTGCCAATTCATTGTAGAATATATTTTCATTGTGGGTCACTTTGTCTAAAACCTGACCACAAACATAGTATTAATAAAGAATGTGTTTCAAGCAACACAACAAAACCCGGTGCGGAATTAACTGTTTTAATAACTATACCGATTCAAATAGGCTTCTAACTGGTAATGGTATAAGTAGTACTTAGAGGTAGATAAATACAAATAGTATTATAAAGGATACCTGAGCATTGTACACCATGTGGACCCCCTGCACCACGATGTTCTTGGCGAATTCGTCCAGGAATGTCAGGATGTGCTCCACCTGGAAACAAACAAATAAATCATAACATTAGATAAGACATACTTATTAGTAGTGGTCAGCAACTTCATCAGCTTCTTAGTTTTCAACATTATCCAACTCAGTTTTCAAGGTACTTACACCACAACCCGTACACGCGTCTATAACCCAGTACCTTCGTTATACTACAAGATGATTACTACAAGGTATACCTATCCCCCTGGTCTGTATACCTATCGTATACAGACGGTCCTGCCTACGATACGTCTGCATACGATAGGCTGCCGGGCGCTGGACCCGGCAGCACCCTCCAGCCGCTACCTTACCACCACCGACATATTACCAATTAACAATCTATAAGCAGCGCCTGTTTATCCGGCAGATCTATGTTGATTGCTAATGCCTAATGCGTCGGTGGTGGTAAAGTGGTAACCCCCCTGGACGAGGATGTGCGGGTCTTGATTGAGCTCTTCGGGAACTTGGGGGTCACTCTATATGATGACTCGTTGTATTAAACGTACTGAATGCACTACAGCTCTCGTTAGTTAGTTTTTCGTCAGAATAGAGTAACTCTCCTGTAGGGTTAACACACCTGAGCCTCATACGGCAGTCCTCGCAGCCGGGCGCAGTCTTTAGCCGTGCCCGAGGTGATGACGTGCTGCGGCACCAGCGCCACCGGCAGCAGCCCCTCCTGTCGCTACCACCACCAGAGGTTCCACTCGAGAGAGCAAGGTACAGGAACTTCGCCCCTTCGCAGAATAGAATATCACCACCGACGCATCAGCAATCAACAATCCATAAGCGTCGCCCGCCTGTCGAACATCCGGCATATCCTTATCCATACAGCGACGATGCTAGAGGATTGTTAATTGCTAATGTTCGTTTGTGGTAACCCTACTGGACGAGGGTGTGCATGTGCATACTCCAGCGAGCGGTTGAGAAGGAAAGAAAGAGTGCTGCTACTCGAGCAACGACTCGTTGTTTTAAACATGCCGATTGTACGACGGGTCCCGTTCGTTCGTTATCTATCAGTATAGATAGAGTAACTCTCCGGTAGGGGTTATCAACACTAACCTGAGCCTCATACGGCAGCCCGCGCAGCCGGACGCAGTCTTTAGCCGTCCCCGAGGTGATGACGTGCTGCGGCACCAGCGCCACCGGCAGCAGCCCCTCCTGCGGCGCCGCGGCCGGCGTGCTGGACGATGAGGAGCGGGTTTCTAGCGAGCGGTTGAGGACCTGGGAATAATAGTGAGGATGTGGGTTTAGTGTTTTAGTGGCTTTGAAGAAAAACATTACAATCATTCTTCGGGATTTATTGGTAAAAAGGATGGTAGTTTGAGAAAGTATAGGGTAATCTTTGATAGTCTATTCACAGGCGTAGGTATGAGGTGCGGTTAAACGGCACGTACAATATAAGGGGCAGATAAACCTGACCCCCCTCAGAAGCATGGTTAGTATGAGAGGGGGGTCAGGTTTCTCTGCACCTGACCGTACTAGCGCGAGCCGAGCCAGGCAGGTGTACAGGAGCAGGCTCGCGTTCGGGTTAAGGCGAGCCAGATCTCCACGGAAGAGTCGGTTCGCGTGGAGATCCGTTTCCGTTTAGGGACAATCGTTGTCTGTGGGGTATTTTGTTTTGTAGGTATTACTAAAAGATTTATCCATTTTGGTTGAAAACTACTAACTTATTACTTATTAAGTATATGATAAGGAAAAGGTATTTCGAAATTGGCGTTCCTTCTATCTCATGATGTAACTGCAGTCATCGATATTCTGTATGTCATCTCTGGCCCAGTAGGTAACCTTAGGTAAGTACCTACCGATAATCGGCCATAATTAAGTATTATTGTTAGCATCGAAGTGGTGACGACTTCTAAACATCATTCAGAAATCTATATGAATCTTATAACGTATATAGTAGGTACCTATGTAGCTAGGAACACTTAGGTAAACTAAGAAATTGTTGTTATAAGTTGACATAAACATTGGGTTGCTCAGCTGATAACATAGACATAATACACATCTTTATCTAAGTAGGTGTTGGGATTGGGATATAAATTAATAATTTGCCTAATTAAATGCAAGCTTATTTTGACTTGACTAATAAGTTGTCAAATATATTTCCAGAGGGTATTTAATGTGTTTAAGTATACATAAACATAAAAGTACCTATATCAATTTTTGATGTTCTTTATTAGCTTTAATATTTTCGGACTTACATAAGTAATTAAGCTACTATACAAGGTGTTGAATACTTAGCCGAAATCTAGGTTTACCCTGTATAGAGTTGGGAAACCGTTATTTCTTTTATTTTCCAAAAGCTTATTATAATAGGTACATCATTTTACAACAAAAACCTGCCGCTTAAACCATTCAACGCATACTCCGTTAATGAAGTTCTCTCAAACGTAGCGTGGGACATCCTCCTGCCCGCTGCCTGGCTTAGTAGTGGCTAAATGGGAAAATCGATAACAGGATGTATTGCCTCAGTTCAGCCCTGTGGCCATACAAATAGTAGGTAAGCAAAACAATGTCACCTTTAGCATAGTAGCCTTGATACTAAACCTATTCCTTGACCATCACATGCCAAACCATTATCAAACGAAGTGCAATTTCAACTACAGCGTAATTTTCGTATGAAACACACGATAAATCATGATTAGGTATCGCTTACGAACACTTACCTCAATAGCCATGAGTCCGCTAGGGCAGCTTGTAACATAAAAATATAATTTCATTCGAAGCCCATTCTATTATATTTATGATTATGGCTCTTTGTACGTAGTAATACCATTGAAATATACGTATTGTACTAGCATTGTACTGAGTAATACCTAATATGTACTACAATAGGCGGGAAACTTAAGGTTATGTTATGAGTTATGAGTATATTCAGCCATTACATAAACAGCTTATAAAAAGTACCTAAGTTATTTAAAATAATCTAATTACTGAAATAAAAGTGTGTGGGAAGACATGCAGGTATGTAGGTAGGTTATGTATGGTGTGGTCTTAGTTTACAATTAGACCAAGTTCAGTAAAGTAAGACGGCTGTTCAATATTTGTTTTAAAACACTGCAACGGTGGTGATTGTTTCCAAACATTATAACAGATGTGTTTTCAAACTTTTGTTCAGTTTGGTTGCAAACTGTTTGGTGCAGTGTCTGTGGCATGTCAAAAATTGTTCAAATACGTCAGCTCCATGCCATGATTAAAGTCAATTTATACGTAACTACCCTACAAAGGTAGAGAGCATTTTTTTCATTTCCACAAAGGAAAAGGGGGTGATAAGTGTATATTATGTAAGGTTATAGGCATTGCAGTAAGTATAATAAATTACGAGTAATATCTTGAAATATCATTGTACATAGCACGGTAGCTTTATTCTCCAAGAAATGATCTGAAATCTGCAATTTCTTGACCACAACTTTGATAAGTAAAGTGAATTCGCATTAAAAGTGGGTCATAAAATTCTGATAAGGTTATTACATCGCTCTGTGCGTTGTTATGGAAAAACATTGGCAAGATATTTGAAATATAGGTAAGTAAGCATTTTTTTCATTTAAGATAAGGCCAATTATAAATCGGTAGATAAGCGTGAGGCCACATGTTGATCAAATTACATTTTTGCATTCGGAAGCGTGTATAAGTAAGAGATAATTAAATATTATGTATGTTCGTATAAATTCGGTGTAGGTATTAGTTAGGTTAGGTCTTATTTTAGTTGCAATTACTTATATTAAGGCCTTGTTTCACAATGTCTGGTTAATGGCTACCTGTGAGATAAAATACATGCTGTCACTCTCTGTTATTATTTTTTTGAAAGAGACAGCATGTATTTTATATCACTGGTAGCCACTGTTCTGTTCTTTCTATGAACTCTGCCGTATTTATGACTCAAACTACTCCGTAACACATACCTGCTGCACCTCAGCAGTAGTAGACCGGAAGAGCTCTATATACCGGCTGCCTATCAGCTTCCGGTGCCTCGACAGCGCTTTGGGCGAGTCCTCTTCCTTGGAGAACAACACGAAGGCGTCTCCAGTGGCGCGGCCGTCGGCTCGACGAACGAACAACACGCCTTCTGACCCGTCGAGCACTTGCACCGGCTCGTCGCCCGTGGTGAAGAATTCCAACTGTGGATTAATAATACTTTTTTTATTGACTATAAAAGAGGGGGATTAGGGGCTAGAAAATATATTTCATAACGATAATAATTTTGTCATGTATGTACTAAAAAAATGCATGTAACTGATGATGAGTTGCACGGAGGTACTTTAAGCTAATGTCGGCATTAAATCTATGATTGACTCTTTCAATCCGTATAATGTCTGAGTAAGGCTGCAATACATAAATATAAGATACACATGAGCTAAAAGTTTATTTGTGCAACTCAGCGTAAAAGCATCTAAACTCATTCGACCAACTTAGGTGAAGATTCTTAACAAATTTAGCTCTATGTACAACTTTTGCAAAACACATCCTCGTCGCCAATCTTACGCTCTAACACACAACACGTGCTTCTGTACTCACGACTTGCTGCGGAGTGGCGTCATACGGGAGCCCGCGCATGCGCACAATGACCTGCGCGCCTCGCGACAGGAACGCGGCCGCCTCACAGGTGGCGCCACCTGCTACTGAGAGGAAGTCTTCGCCGCTTGCACGGTATACCTGCAGGGGAGGGGTTTGAGGGGTAAATGATAGATCGTAAAGAAGATAAATCGATATCTTTCTGGTAAATGAAAACTAAATTATGCAGAAATTTGGAAACTGTACATCGGAAATCCGTAGTTGTACTTAGTTGTTATTTTCATATTTTTATAGTTTTCTAGATGTCACACTACTACTAACTCGCAGTAGCGTGGTCCAAAGGTTCCATTCGAGTGAGCTAAATCATCTCAAGAACTAAGAATCGGTTGAGCTATTTGGGAGCTTCATTACAGACATTATAGACAGATACACAACACATAGAGACGTTAAACTTATAGCGCGTAAATCTCACCTCAATATACCGCGGTCCGATGTGGTGCTTGTGTCGTTTGAGCGCCATGTCTCTGTGTTCCTGTGAGATGAACCGCACTAGAGCCTCCCCGTTCCGTCTGCCTTGTGGGGACAGGCACAGGGCTACTCCACCCCTGAGGATAAACGGCAAGGTTATAGAACTCTTCAACTAGCCTAGCATGGGGCGCAAGAAGTGACATCGCGCGGTTTCGTGAGCGGTTTTCGCCCCGTGACAGGGCATTCTGTTCTGGTGCACTGACCCGCTTGTATTTTATTTATCAATAGAGCAATATTATATTCTATTCTCAAGCTATGTGTATATTATAAAGAGGAGATTTGAATACTTTTTATCCCGGAATGGACAACATTTCAAAAAACTAAAGCTGCTATAAATCGAAAACCATTTCGAGATTTAGCTCTAAAGGCCACAAAAAAAATGTATTTGTATTTTTTGGATGTATCATTTTCGAGAAAATCATAAAATAGTAAAAAAGTGCTGATGACGTCATGCATCAGGTGCGATGCATATTGATGATCAAAGCCCATAGATTTAAAAACAAAGTAACTGTCACTTTCATTTTTGATTGACGTTGACGTTTTATCGTGACGTTGTTGTTTATTTGGGTCATTTTCATTAATTCTGTTCTGACACTTTCTGACTATTTTTTTTATTTATTATTAAGAGATGACCTCTATATAATATGTCCCAGAGCATGCCACCGCCTACACAGTTGAAAAAATGCTTCTGCTTATTTTTTTACATGATAAGTACCTACTTTCCATCATCAGAAATATCAATGTCATTTGAAAATGACCCATTTGTTGGTTGGCATGTAAACAAAGTTTAAATGTCACTTGTCAGTGTCATTTATGTTTTTTTTCGAGACTCCGGCAATAGACAAAAATAAAAATTGAGCCTAATATGTGACGTCATTTCCGGTTTTAAAATAATTAACTGTAAAGTTAAAAATAACACGCAAGAATTAATGTATATACAAAATAAAAAAATACGGGTCCACTAATTTTCTATAAACTTTCGGAATAGCTAATAAAAATATAGGGTAAAGAAAATGAAATGTTGTCCATTACCCTCTAAAGGCGAGACTCGCGTGGAAAAGATAGGTTTTTCCTAGCGATAACGATAACAAAAACGAGATTTGGTAGTCCATACACTATTATTTTGAGTTAAATCACCGAGGTGGAAGGATTAGGTAGACAGGTTTCCACCAAATAACTAGTCTCCCCTGCTTTTATTCGTATCTCTTGATGTTCGAAATACATTATGTATAGGTAATTGTACTCACTTGGCAACATTGAGTCCCCGGAAGAACTTGGCGATGTCCTGGTCTGAAGACTGCCACGGCAGCCCGCGAGCTCGCACTATGCAATTGTTGTCTATTTCATCGTCTTTTGAGCTGAAACAACACAAAAAACACATGTTCAAGAAAATATGTGGTAATACTTAGCTACAGTACAATCATTTAGTATGATAGGTACTAAACGAACAGTCAGCAAAAGATATAAGTAAGTTATGGACGTTTTATAACGATACGTCACTTAATCGTGGGATAAACGACTTGACGAACCGTTCAGAATCTGTCAATTTGGTATGTGAATTTAAAAACAGACTTTAGAGCGTGTAAGTACATGAAATATTTTTTATTTTCAAATGTGATAGTATCCTACTGTTTTCTTGACTGACTGTACAATGTAGATACATAAGAAAAATCACCGCTAACTAGCAGAGTTCATATTATAATGATTTATGATCACGGAAACCGCACAAAATTGCATTTATTTGTACAATACGGATTTCAACTCCAGAAGCTATGGAGTGGAATAAGTTACACAGATAAGAGTTGACACTAATTATAACATTACGCGATACGGGCTGCTTATCTTTAAGGAATTAAATAGATAAGTGTAAAAGTTAATCGTGTGATAGATGCCTAAAACTTTTCCCAAAAAAAAACTATTTTATTGTCTAATTGCACCATTCATTTTAGTAAAATAAAAACAAGTTGCGTATACACTTATTACCTTCTTCTTTGTGTGCGTGTCTAGTTTCTTTGGTGGAAGGTGGGAACCAATCAGATTACTTAGTTGTCAATCGCTGACTGCCCCTGTAGGTCTAGTACAGGTTTGATAGTTTGGCGAAAACTAAAAAAGTTTACGTTTTCCCGCACACTAACTGGCGCCGGTACCGGAAACTATCATGAAACTTTTGACAGATAATGTATGCAGATGACAGGAGAAAACGTAAACGTTTTTAGTTTTCAAAAATAGCAAATCCCGTACTAGAGGCCCGGGTGTATAGACGTATATTAGGTACAGAAGGGTTACTCGCCAAAAACGGCGCTGTATTGCAATCGGTACGTTCGTTTAATACAACAAGAAGGTGATACGATTGATACTTATTTTCACAGAACTATATTTTGGTACTAACGTATGAATACAACGTATGTAGTGTACTGAGCCTCTAGTACGAGTATTGCAATTTACTTAAATCTAGAACGAGTATGCCACTTTGTATGCGAGAAAACTGAAACTTTTATAGTTTTCGACAATCTGTCAAACCTGTACTAGACCTACTGACCTCCATATTAAACGTCGATAAAAATCATACCTAGAATATCATAATAAAATGTAAACTAATCTAGCAACAATTCTTCGAACTGTAAGCGCATAGGCACACAACCATATGCAATTTTCTGCAGTGTTGCATAAACTTATGAACGTAAACACGTTGACCACTATACTTAGACCTTCCTTTAAATATACCTTTCCCCGCTGGCCTCCACATTAAAGTACTAAAAGGGGGGACGGTGGTCCATCTTTATTTGGACTGTAGAAAAGTGCTTTCGGCCGCTGAACTTGACTCGCACATCCGTCGTAAAACTTGAAACTCAAAAATGGTTAAGAATTGTAATTTTAAATGCGTCTACACTTTTAAGTAAATATCTGATTTGAATAACGCCCTAAATTATACATTTATCTAGCTACAGTTATTTGTCTTAACTTACATTACAAATGACAAGACAAGTGGATTCATCCTAACTAATATTATAAATGCGAAAGTAACTGTATCAGTCTGTCTGTCTGTCTGTTACTCTTTCACGCCAAAACTACTGAACGGATTTGAATGAAATTTGGCATACATATGGTCTAGACCCTGATAAAGAAAATAGGCTACTTTTTATCCCGGAATTCCCACGGGAAAACTTTTTAAGGCGAAGCGAAGCTCGCGGGAACAGTTAGTACTCCATACATTCTTCAACGTTGTAAATGTGGTATTATGTGACCTCAGTCTGTCGATAGTGAGTTAATAACACCGCCCGAACAATGGTCTTGCGGCATTTTGTTGTGGGAATGTCATGAGCATTTCATTTAAAGATAACCGATGGTTATTTGCTTAACAAGACAATAATATAATCGAATGGATGGCACTGGAGTTAGATAACCTAGGTCAATCTTATAACTTGTATTTTATGTTAAGAGTTTTGAATAGGTATTTGGTATTTTGATTGTAGGTACATAGATAAATGTCTGCTAGGGCTATATAACTGGATTAACTGGTATAAAAAAGTGTCTGTGTGTCAAAAATATGGTGTGTGCGAGCAATGAAAAAGTTGCTAAGTCACTGGAACTTTTTCATTGCTCGGGGGTGTAGGAATAAGTTGTGACTTTCATTGATTTGGACGTAACAAAATATTAATATATACCTACAGTATACGCAATTAATTTTCATGTTTTTATAATTCATCGTTTTTGACCAATAGTTATACCGACTAGGCCAAAAACCCTACCTTCATTGGAAGGAGACCCGTGCTCCAGCAGTGGGGCCGTGATGGGTCGCTATGATGACCAATAGTTAGATAGGTCTTGTATCTTCTTACATAAGTACCTATATTTATAAGTTCTTATGATATCCCAAGGTTGGTTGAAAGGCATCGCTCATCGACATTAGTCTGTAGATCATTAGAAACAGTTGATACGAATGGATTTGTAAACACAGCTCATTTAGATAAATATGTAATACATTTAATGTAATCATTGGCGCTACGTTGCAAAGTTGACACTTATCAACTGCAATTTACATTTATTCTACTGTATTGTAGCTAAGCGACCACCAACCCGCACTTGGCCAGCGTGGTGGACTAGGCCTAAACTCTTCCTTCATTGGAAGGAGACCCGTGCCCCAGCAGTGGGGACGTAATGGGTCGTAATGATAATTGTAGCTAAGCAGCTGTTAATCCAGACGACACCATTACATTGAAAGATAGATTCCAGTTATAGAGTTTGCTTTGTCCCACTATAAAGTGCCAGGAACTCAGAAAGAGTCACCGATGTCATCATCATAAGCCAATAATCATTTACTGCTGGGCATAGCCTCCCCCAAGGAGCGCCACAACACTCGGTCCTCATCCTGCCACTACCGGCTACCCGCCTAAGGTCGTCGGTCCAGCGGGCAGGAGGGCGTCCCACGCTGCGTCTGCCTGTTCGTGGTCTCCACTCGAGTCCCCGATGTAGAGGTTTCTGTTCCAGGTTTTACTGTATATGCTTCCCTATCAACCTATCGGTTCTTCGGCAGATATAGATAAATGTTCATATTCATCTACAGCATATTAAGTATACTGTATGATGATAAGTTAGACGTCAACATCATTTTACAGAAAATTGATTCGGTAAGTTGTTTACTAAATCACGACATCTAAGGTCAAACTGTGCCCTGGAAATTTCCGCCATAAATTGACTACGGTAGGCAAGAACTACGGTTTTCGATACGATATTCACAAAGGTTACATTTGAAAAAGCCGGGTGCACGTACTTACTTACACCCCCACAGTGAAAAAAAAAACCTTCTCCATAGTAAATAAGTCACGTGACCAACTAAGTTTCTATGGAAAATGTATTTTTTTCATGAATTTTGATATTCTGATTTCAGTTTCGGGCTTAGATATAACATGCTGCACATGCTGGTTTCGGCTTAGTATACCCTTTTATCAACACCCTGTATTTATTAAGAATCGATGAAATTATCGTTTATTTAAATGCAAGTGCAAAACAGTACAAATTGCACTGCTTATAGCAATGTCTACCAGACAACCTTTAGACGGAAGGAGAAAAAGCCGAGTAATCGAGTGATATTAAACTTTATCGGTTAGGTTAAATTTAACAAGGAATCGAATCCTGCACTCCATGGATAGGTAGCAGTGAAGCAGACTACTCTAGGTAGGTACCTAGATTTCTTAGTACGGCTATTCGTTTCACAACAGTCGCTCGTTTTGGTAAGTGTCTTTAGTTCCAAACATCCACTCGATTTTTTACTACTTTTGCGAGACATCGAGTGAAGTTGTGTTTCAGCTAGTTTAAAAAGTTAGTATCCGCATTCCCCTTACAGCAGCTAGCTACTTATGAAGATACCTAAAAAAATCGTAAGCGTAGGTACTTAACCTACGCCTAACGAGTTGCTGGCGACCTTTTTACCTAAGTCTGGCTAAGACGCTTATGCAAGCTAATTTTGCCTCTTTACTTTTAGTTAATACCTACATATTAATACGTGATTATATTGCTTTTTTTCACATGGTTCTCAATATAGGATTAGCTGATTTAGGTAGCCAACCAAATAAACATCATTCAAAGATGCTAAACCTAATAGTTTAAGTTGTTTTTGTAAATGCAAAATTTGTATATACCTACTTAAGTATTCTAAACATTTACATTAAATAACATAATAATATGGAGATACACCTTAAGGATAGCTAGGTAATACAAACATGTAGGAAGGTGTGAAGAAATTGTCTATAGGTATAGGTAAAACATGTAGGAAGGTGTGAAGGAATTGTCTCGCAGGAAAATAAACCCGAGACAAAATATAAATATCAGAATAAGCGTTTCACACTCCGTCCGTAAGAAGCTAATCATCTCCAAGTTATCAGTAACTCACCTCCTTATCTGAAAGTTGCTGGCTGGCGATAAAAGCGCCAAAGCACTGAACTAAACCACCAACAAAATATTCGAACTCCTTGCACCTTATCGAAAAAGTAATGTTTTTAATTTTATTTTTATTGCTGCTCCAAGGCGTTCACTTCGCGATAAGCGTGGCGACTTTTGAAATTCGAACGCGAACGTTTAGATAGACCGCCTTCTTGCGCCGTGGTTAGAGAACTAATGAGATGCCCTACCGATAGTGTTGCCAGTAAAAAATATGCGATTCTACTGATATTATACCTACTACTGCACTAATCGGATTATTATATTTAATTCTACAGCTTATCATCTTATCTCGGCACAGGGAGGTTGATAGTTGTATGCTCGTTCTCTAAGGACTAATCTTTCTAATCAATTAGTGGTTTATTAACGTAGGATAATTATAATTATAACGTTACACTAATAACTTAAAAAACTTATCGAATGGCCTAAAACAAAGATTTCTTTCCATTTATCAGGCTGGCTATCCATTTATCCTTTTACTTAGGTGACAAACCCCTTCAGTAATTGATTCTAATGTTTTTCACCGATAGGCTAAGAAGAAGTAAGTACCTACCTAAGCGTCTTCTTTTAAATTTGGGTTTTTAACAGAATAAACAAACATAAGTATACCTATCTATTTTTTATTTATTATTCTCTACTAAAAGGGTAGGTTTCTTAAGAAAACGGTAACACATGTTGGTGACATATCTTTTATGCTGCGCCTGCGACTTCTACCCTACCCTTCCCCTGTATTATGAAACTACAGCGGAATCTTCGGTACGCATTTAATTTCATGATATTAATTTTTCCGGGTATGGAAGTATTGCTTTTTTTTCTATTTGATTCTAGATTTTTATCTCATTATATATCTATATGGTAACTATGTAGTAGTTTTTTAATAAGCTCGTTTTTAGGTGTTTAGCTAGAGATACTTAACTTTTTTTTTCAATAGGTATTGTCAAAATATGGTGATGTCCTTTATAACGGTTTACAATTATTTATGTTATTATACCTAAAGACTCCTAAAGGTGTTGTACACAGTACTTAATAATATCTCAAAGTCCCATACTAAACGACACAGTCCCAAAAGATTGTCACAGATTCGTGGTACAGGGTTGCTTCGTCAACTTAGGTTCGAAGTGCGAACACACTTCACAAACATTTCCCATTCAATTCCGATCTCTATACCCTTCAGAATAAAGCACATAACACTATCTAACATTTCCAACAAGACCTTTACCGGGGACAAGCAATTTTAAACTGTAAACACTGAAGTCGTAGAGGTAATATTTGAAAAAAAATCGTTTTAAGTGTGAGGAATCGCATTACAGGTATAATTTTTGCACGCACTTGTGTTATTTGTTTCCAAGTATTCTGAGATTTGAGTGCTGCTATGAGTTTGACATTGTATCTGTATGCCTTTTAATGCTTAAAGTGTCGGTGAAAAACACTCGACCTAGACTATAGGTTTTGTCACCGTGGCAAAAAGATTTGTCAGTCAGATAAGAAAACTTTAGTTGGTCAAGTCTTAGGATGGATCCAAAAGTAGTAAAACAACGGAAAAAAGCTTAGATAAAATTAAAAAACGCTTCAGAAATCGAATATGCACACGGTAAATAACTTTATGACAACTGTATAATACCTACTATGTAGCGAATAGTGACTAGACTACAAGGTCTGAATTCAATGAAATCATCAAAAAATTAAAATAATTTAAAAAATTAAAAAACCGACTTCAAAAAACCACTAAAATGTAAGAAATAATGTAAATTATGTAAATTATTTCTTACATTTTAGTGGTTTTTTGAAGTCGGTTTTTTAATCTTTTAAATTATTATTTTATTTTATTGTTTTTAGTTACATACATACATACATATACTCACGCCTGTCTCCCAGAGGGGTAGGCAGAGACTATGGATCTCCACGTGCCACGATCCTGACATACTTCTTTCGCTTCCTCAACATTCATTAGTCTCTTCATACACGCACGTCGGTTTCGGAAACTCCTAATTTGGCTCTTCTTGAGTATGTCGCCTATCTGGTCGACATACTTTCGCCTAGGACGTCCTCTACCGACACAACCATTCATCTCTGCACAGTAAATTTCTTTCGTGAGTCTTCTTTCATCCATCCTTTCAATGTGACCAAACCATCTCAACATTCCTTTTTCAATTTTGGTCACTACGTCTTCTTTTACTCCAACTCGCTCTCTTATAATACTATTCCTTATCCTATCATTCAGTTTCAGTCCACACATACTTCTTAGAGAGCGCATCTCAACAGCATTTACCCTACTTTCATTCTTCTTCTGCCAGACCCAGCTTTCACTTCCATACATTAGCGTAGGGACCAACACTCCCCCATGAACAGCCAAACGAGCCTTTTGAGACACGCTTTGACTCCTCATGAAAGAGTGCAAGGCCCCATTCACTTTATTTCCCGCTTTCACTCTTCTTTCAATATCCCCCTCACATTTCCCATCCCTCGTAAACAGACTACCCAAATATACAAACTCATTCACTTGCTCCACTCTTTCGTTCTCGATCGTGATCTCACATTCAGTTACCTCTTCATCTCTTTCAAACACCATCACTTTCGTCTTACTAACATTCACTTTCATTCCTTTCCTTTTAAAACTTTCATGCATGAGAGCTACTTGTTGTTGCAGCTGTTCTGTTAAGTTAATTTTCAATAATATTCAATCAAAAGTAAGATGCAAATGAATGATGAATCATTCAAGCCTAAACACGAGGTAGTTGCTATATACCGTTGAGGAGTTCCTTCCGTTTCCATCATCAGATCAGCTCAAGGTCACCATCATATTTTTTTGTTATAAGAACTATATTTACGTTCTAAATTTCATTAGAATCGGTTAATAGGTGCCCAAAATGGAAATTAATACCCTGTTTATACCCCTTTACCCACTCTTGGGGGTGAGATAAAATTCTGAAAAAAAATTTGGACCACCTGGAAGCTCAACACAATACATCAAAAAAATAATTTTCAAAATCGGTCCATAAACGGCGGAGTAATCGGTGAACATACATAAAAAAAATATAAAAAAAAGATCCCGACGAATTGAGAACCTCCTCCTTTTTTTGAAGTCGGTTAATAAATCATAACACTGAACTGCCTCCATAAAGCGCCTGAATTGCCACAATACATCGACGTAAACATAGGCGATGC
Source organism: Plutella xylostella (assembly GCF_932276165.1). Taxonomy (NCBI): domain Eukaryota; kingdom Metazoa; phylum Arthropoda; class Insecta; order Lepidoptera; family Plutellidae; genus Plutella; species Plutella xylostella. The sequence continues at coordinate 3,308,855 of NC_064000.1, read as the reverse complement.
AGTAGGCGCTTTGAAAAATACTCTACAGGGATTAAATATACTGAAATTACTTATTTATGTTTATGAAAGAGTTCCTATCTAGAAAATAAGTAGTAATATAAAACTGTCTTTAAACCCGTGTTTTGTAACTTGTCTATTTTTGTGTACAATAAAGTGTAAATAAATAAAACTATAAAAAACGTTAAGTTAAAAACTTACCAAATTCCAGTTTCTAAAACTAAGTCGATTGTCTCTGGCAGTTCTAACCGGAAACCTGAAATTATAACACAAAATTACTAACCAAAATATTTGATTAGAAATGACAATATTTTACATTGTATAAACTGCTTTTTTATAATAATATTATTTTGTTAGTACTTATATTGATTGCGTTATAACTAGTTGTAACAAATAACGTGTTAAATAAAATACAGGGTGCAACACAGCAAATTGCAAATAGTAAACTGAAGGGCTAGCACGGGGTGCAATACATATCAAGACGTGACAATAGGCTCTCTCACGATAGTGAACGTGACGTAGAACTTTTGTCACGTCTTGCGCCCCGTGCGCCATGCTCTTTCGGCTTAGGCCTGGATCTCCTGGGTTCCGCTCATCTGGCATAATCTTTATTGACCAAAACTCATTTCGCATAACTCGTATGGTCTAAATTTTTTTGGCCGAACCATCACTTTGCCAAGACTTATGTGGCATAAGGCTCGTTTCGTCTAAAACTCTTTAGGCACAATCTTTAAACACCTAAGTTTCGTTTGCTCAAATTTATGTTCGTCGACCAATATAATTATTACAAACCCCATGAGATCGAAACCTACAAATAGGTGCGACGACGAGCAAAGCGAGGAGGAGCGTGTGAGGTGCACATATTCATCAAAACCAAAGCGGAGCGCAGCGAAGCGGAGCGGAGCGTTTTCCAAACAGCGGAAACAATACAAGGCACCAGTTTGCGCTATGTAGGGAGACGCTCCGTCAAAGTTAAAGCCAAACGAATATTATTACTTTGTATAAACCTATGCCATAGCATTATTAGGCTATTCAAGATTTGGCCATACCATTATTAGGCTAAACAATGTTATGCGAAATAACATTTTACTAAACGAGATTTATGCCATACGATTTTCGGCGTAACGAGACTTTGACCAAACGTTGCTATGCAATACGAGATTAGGCAAAAAAATCTTATGCCAAAAAAGGTAGAACCGGATCTCCTATTTACGCCGCAGGTCGTGTCCATCGTCAAGCCGTAGGCCGCGTCACGATGCTTCCTATAGAAATGTACTGATGCGGTCTCCCTCACACGCCGACGTTGGCGCGTAGATTGTAGTGAGCATCATGACGCGGCCTACGGCGTGACGCTGGACGCGATCTACGGCGAAAATAGGAGACCCGGGCCTTACTAGATACTACTTTGGCAACAACCAGTATAAAACTTACCATCTGTAATTATCCTTTGTATCACACTGGCCATGTCTTTTGCTTCCGCTGTGTAGAAATTACTACCGTCGTACGGAGGTATACCTAAATCTGTGTTGCGAAGATTAGGAAAGTATTGATAGTTTTCCCACTTTAACCGTTGATTTCCATAGTTACCGGGCTCGAATCCCGCGCAAGGCAAACATTCGTATGATGGCGTTTATCTACATCATGCAATGATGTCGATTTTGAAGGCACAAATTCAAATTTTAGAGATGTCATAATACCTTAAATTGCTTGTTTTAAAAATTTACTGTTTTAGAGTGTATCCGTAAAACAATTTTTTCGCTGGCTGGCAGGATTTATAGTTTGACAGCTCTAAAATTAGATGTTGTGGCTTCAGAACCGACATCAACTGTGTATTGACATATCAGCTGTCCGACACACGTAATAAAGGTTCTTCCTCGCCTATGGTCACAGCACTTAAAAGCGTAACGTAAACGGATCGCCTTTCCTTTCTTCTTTCTTTCTTTCTTATATGTGCTGTGACCTTTAGTCGGATGACTGTGTGTGAGATATCCCCACATATTCATTCACAAAAGGATACAAGTCAGCATATCATGCAGCGTGGTGGGGTGATCCGGCGGCGGCGGCGGCGGCGCCTGGCCCGGGGTCTGCGCCACCGCACGCAACGTATAAGCCCTCACATACTCCTTGCGGAGATCGTGGAACCTCGCGTAGTACGGGGGTAGCGTCAGCTCTTTACTGCACGCTTCTGGGTGCAGACATTGTCTGGAATTAAAAGGAGGGGAGGTTAGTGGGCCATATCTTAATTGTTACTAACACTTTCTATGCACTATGTACTTGGTCTGAAAATAAATATTTAAATATTATTATATCTGCCGAAATACCGATGACCGGTGTGGTGGGGTAACCCAGACGGTAGTAGCTGGATAAGGAAGGCTTGCCCTCAGCCTATGCCAATGTGAGAGGCATTATCTGGAGTGAAGTTTACGAGCTGATGATAATGGTATTATCAAGAGATAGGGTTTTAAGTTAAATGGATTGTGTATGTGACAGATCGATCATTTGTATGGCGCAGGAGAGTCGCCACCTAGCGGTACACGCGTTGCACTAGCAAAGCGCCATACAAATTTGCTACAATTATGCATACAATTATCATTACTGTGAAAACCTACACTAAGCCCTCTCTAGTACCTAACTATACCTACTTATTTATATAGGTAGCCTTGTAAATATTTTTTCCAGTTTCAAATTATTTTGTTGGACTGGGTATATAATCATATTTGTACCATTGTTTCAAAGATGTCGTGGGATTTTGTCATTTAAAATTTGACTTATTTGTGTACACTCTTTTTATAATTACTTAATTAGGATCACATCATTATAAATTAACTTTTTAATTTTATGCACGTTTCGTTCCTTAGACTTAGACCCAGACAAGTACTTTATTTCCATACGTAACGTAGTAAATCTATCTGTAACTAGGTATTTGCATTTTTTATTAAGTAAGTACACAGAATTTGCCATTGTCTTAATGTTACTTATAATATAAAGCCAAATAAAGTTTTTCTTTCTTCCTTCTTTCTAAAAGATCTTAGCCAGAAGAAAACCCAAAGTTTTATCACATCGGCTTCTCCTAAAAATATTATATTACCTACTGTATTGTACCTACCTACTGTATTGTATTGTATGCTTGCTATTATTATTATTAGTAGTGACGATTGTCTATGATATTAGCTATACCTTTTGAAAATTACTTACTGTCAAATAATATTAGGTGAGTGAAGTAATAATAGGTTTCAACTCCAACGATGTCCTTACTGTTATTTAATTGCCTATTAAATATGTAATTGTCCTTAAAGCCGTCATTAGCTTGTATTAATTGCAAACTTGACTTTGACTTTTGACTGCAATCAGCCTTTTTGCTTTAACGACTTTAATATTTATGTTCTGGCAATAAACTTATCAAGACCGCTTGCGTCATCCAGGGTTAGAAAATTAACCCCAAGTTATGTCAACATTTTGACTCTCAATCTAGAATCTAGATTCTAAACATAGTTTAGACTGAACCGCTACCGTATTAACATTCAAACAGTAGCTACAGTGCCACAAACTTATCTGTTCCGATGAGAGCTCGGGTAAATGTGTAATATTTCTTCATTCTATAAGATTTTAAGTTTGATCGTAATGGTAATTCGCCCTTGCGGTTTTAATAAACCGATTTAATCTATATCAATATATAATTCATCAGTAAGTAATGAGATATTGATCAATTTAGTTCACTCTCATCGGAACAGATAAGTTTGTCGCACTGTACAAGTCGTCACTTTTTTTTTAAAACACTCGCGATCAATGAAAAAGTTCCAGTGAAAAAAGCACCAAATCACTAACCTAAACGGAAAAGTCAAGCTTAATGACGCCTTCTGCATTATACTACTCTGTGTAAAAAATATCGGGACTGGATCAATAAAACAGAAAATGTTTTTATCTAAATTTATTTTATCACCTTCAAAGTATGCTCCTTCAGAAACGATACACATACGCCATTGAATAACAAACATTTTGTGTTTTATTGATCCAGTCCCGATACTTTTTACACAGAATGTATTACAAACTAAAAAAGTAATTATTTTGATAAAATTTTAAATAAAATGTACTTATTAAAAAAGTTCAGGCCATTTGGTGTCGACATTTTGTAAGTGAATCTTTTTCATTGCTCTTGGGTGTATTCAGTATTACCTATGCGACTACATTAGGAGACGATGAAATATGATGGTACAACCGATCACTACCAATCAAAGGTTGGCTGGTAGAAAATTCTTTTTAGCAATAAGTCCGCCTTTGTGCGTAAATTATGTACCTATCGGTTTTCAAATGCTTGTGTGTAAAATTTGGTTTTTGTGTGCAATAAAGTGTATATTATAAATAAATAACATGGTACATTACATACCTAAGGGGGGGTTGTCCGTCGGTGACGAGCCGGAACAGGGGGGAGTGGGGGTCCACGTGCAGCGTCTGCACGAACTCGTCGAACTGGAAACAAACAGACAGACATTTCATTAATTTGTGTTTGTGTAGGTTGATTCCTTCATTTTCTAAATTTAGTTTTTACTTTGATTTTGAAAGGGAGTTAAGGTACTGTTACACTTTCTGTGCATGCTTTTCAGCATGTCAATTGATAGCATGTGTACCAGTAGCTTTAGAATTAGATATACCTAATTCTTCGAATTTAAATAACGAACTGTCAGTTTACTTGGCTTGCAAGCGTCAGTGTAAACTCATTTTATTCGATGCAATAAACCAACATTACATAAATATTCGTAAGTTACACAGGTATATCGAAACTACATCTAACCACAAGTAAGGCCCGGGTCTCCTATTTATGCCGTAGATCGCGTCCAGCGTCACGCCGTAGGCCGCGTCACGATTCTCACTACGTCTACGCGCCAACGTCGGCGTGTGAGGGAGACCGCATCAGTACATTTCTATAGTGAGCATCGTGACGCGGCCTACGGCGTGACGCTGGACGCGACCTGCGGCGTAAATAGGAGACCCAGGCCATAGAAATGTACTGATGCGGTCTCCCTCACACGCCGACATTGGCGCGTAGACGTAGTGAGAATCGTGACGCGGCCTACGGCGGTGACACTTGACGCGACCTACGGAGTAAATAGGAGACCCGGGCCTAAGTACGAAGATATGAATAAAGCCGAACGTCCACCGTAAGCTAAACTAGTTAGTTTAGGTTAGCTCGTATAGTTGAGCGAATATCTCATACATAGTGCATAGTTTGCAATTTGCAATGGACGGACATGTACGAAAAACTGGCTCAACTAAACTAAGCGAGCTAAGCTAAACTAACTTAGTTTAGCCGGCGGTGGACATTCGGCTTAAACGTATACACAGCCAAAGGTCTCAGATCGACCACAACTTTTTCAACCACAAAAAATACCTTTCAGATTAACTCCAACATTGTATTTAAGCAGCAAGGACGAAGTCAATACGCTGTTGCAGTGGGAAGGTCAACTAAACTAGCTAATGGACGGACGCAAAGAGGTTTGAAAGCAAAAAGTTTGACATGTTAACTCACACAGAATAATGACAAGTAAGTGAGAAAAAAATGTTGCTTATTGAAATTTTGGCGCCACAGTGATTTTATTTATAGAAGTACATCAACGTCTAGTACAGTGCCACACACTTATCTGTTCCGGTGACAGCTCACGTAAATATCTAATATTTCTTCATTCTATAAGATTTTAAGTTTGCCCGTAGTAGTAATTTGCCCTTGAGGTTTTAACAAACCCATCTAATCTATATCAATATACAATTAATTAGTAAGTAATGAGATATGGATCAATTTAGTTAGCTCTCACCGGAACAGATAAGTTTGTGGCACTATACAGGTTTGATAGATTGTCGAAAATATAAAAGTTACAGTTTTCTCGCGTAAGTGGCTCCTCTAGCAGAAACTATCATGAAACTTTTGACAGATAATGTATGTAGGTGACAGAAGAACACCAAAACTTTTTTCGGTTACGTAAATTGCAAAACCCGTACTACATAGAAGGTCTAGAGGCCCTGAAGGCTCGATAGTAAAATACTGCTGTTGAGGAATTTTTTTTTCTGTTTGTGGTGGGCTCCCTCTAGGGTAAGAAGAAGTAGCAAGACTTTGTACGTACCGTGGGTGAGCACTCAATACCGACAGAACGCGTATATAATAAGGGCTAGTCACTCATTTAATGAAATCTGCAATAGCAAGGAACTGGACATAGATCTTTTTTGTACAAAACCATCCGCAATAAGGAAAATAATAACGAAAGACTACTTTACCAGCATGGACTAAGCTGTAAAGTCGTTTTGGTGGTAATGGGCACTTATAGTTTTAGGTTTCATTGTTATTTTTATATCGGTATATATATAGTATATATACATACTTATATAGGTTTTTATAAATTAAGTAACATAATATTAGTGTTAGTGTAAGTCGAGGCAACCAAAGTAGTAACTTAAAATATTATTATTTTTTCTATACCTGTCATATCAACGATCTTAGTAAATTGTATGTTAGTAATTAAGAAGTGAAGATTTGTAATTGGCTTAAAGTTATCTATATAAGTTACATTTACATTCATTTATCTTCCAAAAAAAAAAATAACATGCTGCATAAATACTAAGCTACCTTATTAAGATCTTGTTCAATCTATTCACTAAAAAGTACCTAATAATTAATTACTTACACTTGAATCAATTATTTACACACTTCTATAATTATAATGAAATATTGCAAGTGACAGGAAGACGTCAGTTAACTATGTAGGCCGCACAAATAAATAAAAACTCCAGCATTGAATATTAAAGTTGAAACCTGGTATAAACAAAAAGTTTGGCTTTAATATGACTTCCTGAATTAAAAACACTGCATGCATAATGTAATTTTATATCAAACCTTTGATCAAATTGTAAAAAAGCATAGAATGGAGTCGACCTTTTCATAAATAATAAGTAGGTTCCTATATTAAACAAATACACATAGTACCTACATACTTACATACACATAGATATAATATAGTATAAGTAAGGAAATGCAGCAACAGTGTGTCGAATGGCAATCCGAACTATATCTCGCGTTCGTAGATTTTGAGAAAGCCTTCGACACCGTGAAGTGGAGCGCGCTGTGGTCCAGCCTGTACCGTAGAGGGATACCGAGCGCCATAGTCCGAATTGTCCAGTCCCTGTACGAGGGAAGCACGTGTAGGGTGATACATGAAAAAGAGCTGGGCTTACCAATAAATATCACCGCCGGTGTAAAACAGGGTTGCCTCTTGTCCCCGCTACTATTTATTATTGTGCTGGATGACGTCATGCGCGAGGTGACAACAAATGTCCAAGGCATCAGTTGGGGTACAAGTGTCCTGGAGGACCTCGACTACGCGGATGACATTGTACTGATATCGCCAACATTAGCCCAACTGGAAGCAAAGTTGGAGAAACTGTGAGACACTGCTGACCAGATGGGCCTGCGAATTAACCGTCGAAAAACAGTGGACATGCGCGTAAAGTCGACTGACACCGACCCACTTGTACTGGAAAATGAAAGCCTACAGACAGTATCCCGTTTTGTGTATCTCGGCAGTACAGTCACCAACCAAGGTGGGACGGACGAAGACGTTGCAGCAAGAATAAATAAGGCGAAAGCTGCCTTCGCACAACTAAGACCAGTGTGGGACTCCAACGTGCTCAAGCGTCGCGTGAAAATCTCCCTTTTCAACTCCGTCGTCAAATCGGTTCTGCTGTTCGGTTGTGAAACGTGGAGAGTGACTAAGGGATTGATGAACAAATTACAAGTGTTCGTCAACAAATCCCTGAGGTCGATCCTCCACATCTTCTGGCCGAACACAATCCGGAACGTTGACCTGTGGAACGTGTGTAAGCAGACCTCCATCGAACAAGAAATCGCATTGCGAAAATGGAGATGGATTGGCCACACAATCAGAAAAGGAGCCGAGAGCAAAGCGAGCATTGCCTTCGAATGGAAACCGCCTGGCGGCCACCGCAGACGCGGTCGCCCCGTGCACACATGGCGGCGCACAGTGGACGGCGAGCTGCGAGCGCAAGGCCTGAGCTGGACGGAAGCCAGAGCGGTTGCTGAGGACAGAACGGCGTGGCGCACGCTTTTAAAGGCCCTCTGTACCACCGGGGTACCATAGGACAGCAACAACAAGGTAATGATAAAATACACGTGAAATAACGGAAAAATTATATGAAGAACTAGACTAGACTAGGGTTTGTCAACGTGGAAAAGGATTGCCCAGTCCAGTCAGATTACCGTCATGTATGTACACTTGTCCAAAATTAATAATGCACATGCAGATCTTCACACCCGAATCATTAAATCGTAAGAGCATTAAAAAAACACTTGCATTTTGCACCTTGTTCGAAAGAAATAGGAGTCAAGATCATGTGTCACATAATCGAAAACAATCGATCTGTCAAAGATTTCTATGCGCATTATCAATTTTGGAGCACTGTATTTCGCTGACTGCAGTTACATGCCGAGGGCCTTAATATCGCGAATCTAAAACAGAGTGACGTTTACGAAGTAATTTAAGGTGGAATTTCACCAATCTCTAACTGTATTTAGTAGCCTGTCAAACGTCTGTCAGTTAGTACAAAACAAAATCTATTTTAAATTTGATTAAAAAACAGTTTTATATACGTTTAGCGTTTGGTAAGAGTGACCCTAAGTCTGTTTTTCAATCTCAGATACAAAATGGACAGATTCTGAACGGTTCATCAACAGACGATTGTCCCGCGATTTATTGGCCGGACAATCGATTCAGAATCTGTCAATTAAGTATCTGAGATAAAAAATACGGTCTATATTTCACTTTAAAAAAAAATCCCGACGAATTGAGAACCTCCTCCTTTTTTTGAAGTCGGTTAAAAATGTCCCTGACACAACATGGTATTTTATTCCAAAAAACATAGTTACAAAACTCGATTACGATTACGAATGATTAAAAATTACGTTTTGTAACAAAAAAATGCCTTTTAAACTATGTATTATTATTTTTCGACCTAATGCCGAAACAATGATTAGATTCAGATACAAATTACATCCTGCATGTACCGAAATAGCATTCAGAATTGATAATGACAGTAAATCTTTTATAAATAATATTATACGCCATTATGTATGCAATTATACTTATAATCTATGTGTAGTTTCATTTTAACGAAGTTTTCATTATGTTTAGGTATCTACATAAATATTATGTATTTTGGTACGTTAGCAAAGGCACACATGTAAAAATACGCATATTATAACTACATTCCCATGACACAATATTACACACACACTTACATAATACAAATGTGTAATACCCCTCTGCTTTAATCATACAATTAAAATAAGGAATTAAATATTTTGTATTGTTCGGATATATCTTCATTCAAGGTTTTATAATAGTAAGTAAGTATACAAAACTTTAATTGACTCGAGTTTACAATAATTTTATAACCTCAGTAAACATTTAACATCGACATGTAAAAATAGCGATGACAATTAAAAGGTTTTTGATTGGATAACAAAATTCACAGGTATATACTTGTAACTTGTACATATTTATAATTTGTATATGTATATATTTGTAATTTGTTTTGTATAAAGCGACTCCGATCCCGTCCCGTTTTGTGGGACACATTGTAAAACTACAATTATTATGTGAACCTAATAAACAAATAAATAAATGGTAGACAATTCATTTAATTAATAAGATTATGAATATATAACTAATACAATTTAACACAAAACTTATAACTAGATAAAATTAAATAAGCACTAGTAACTAACTAAATTATTAAACTAAGTATGTAAATATAAACAAAAAACGCTAAGAATTAGAATAATATTTATGTATGAAACTGAAACCTAAAACTGACCAATTGGGGGCGGTCCAATAAATAAATAAATAAATTATAAATACCTACATAATTTTACAACCTTGGGGTCACGAGAAAGTAAGTTTCGGAGCGTGGCGTTAACGACACCATATCCTACCTCGTAGTGCCATTGCATTAGAGTGAGTCCCCTTTTTTTACAAGCTAGTGTAACCCTCCAGCCGCAGATCTTGTGGAGTCATGTATGTATATGTTTAAGATAACGGAAAGGGCAACAAAAACCGTATTTACAAAACTTTCTAGAATATCCTCAGTGAAATCTGAAAACTCCTAACATTGATTTCGATTGCAAATGACCGCATAACTTTTGAATCAATTATTTTTTGGGACACATACAGGTTAAACTCATAAAACCTGTCTTTTTCGGTCTCGGGTAAGCCTCCTGTGATACACAGTCGTCGAGCACCCTAATTTGAAATAAATTGATGCAAAGAGGCAAAATAAACAAACCTCTGCGAAACAAACCAAACTTCCACGAAAGGAAGGGCACAAAAAACACATCACGATGTAAAAAAAAACGCTCATTAAATAAGAACTCTCCCTAAAAGGTCCCGCCGGGCATCGAACCCGGGACGTTACGCAAGACGGGACTGGACAGGAATACAGTTAGAACCTGTTCTGTGATCCGAAGACGTTGAGTCCTAACGGATCACCTGTCTGTGAGCCGGTGGGAAGTGGATTTATCTATGAGGTTGCCTACCTGCACATGACGCTTGGAATTTGTTTGTTACTGTTACGGCTAAGTGCCAATTTCTTCATAGTGGGTCAGAGCATAACCAGGGATTATTGCTTAACTTTTGACACATCTGTCAAGAATTTAATATGGAGATGACGTATAATTGATCAACCTTTCCCTGGTTATGATCTAACCGACTATGGAGAAATTGGTGCTAAAGGTGTTAATATAAACTATCGTTAAACAATTGCTTTTTTCTGAGAGTCTGATAGACATGTTCAACAGACAAAAGATAAATAGCCGAGGCACCAACTTGGTGGTTCTTAAGTTGGCAGCGAAAAAACTTTTGAACCTTGTTAAGGTCTTCGCACATTATAACAACTCCACGCCAACGCGGCAGCAACTCTACTCACACTCTCGATGAGTAGTCAACTAGTTGATCCACCCAATGGTCACTAGTGAACAACGCGGTGTCAACGAGTAGACAACGCGGTGTCAACTTTTCTTTCTGCATGATTTTCGAAAAATATCACCGTGGGCTGGCAAATGGTTGCCCGTCACGCGTCAGTCGCAAACGCATGGTCGTTGCGTGGACAACGTGTGGTCGTTGCGTGGACGACGTGTGGTCATTGCGTGACAAACGTGTCGGGGTTGACCTTTAGTGTACGATGCGTAGGCCACTCGTTGTACACTACTTTATAATCATTTTTTGAAATTAAACCGTGAACATATGACACAGGGCTTAAATATTAATGTCTAGCATCGAGTCGCCGGCGGTGAGCTGTTATAATGTGCGAAGACCTTTAAACTAACTAACAAACCATTCATATTTTCAAAGATTGACAGTTGGTAAGTTTGACAAAGCACAAAAGATCAATCACAGCAACTTCAGGAACAATAAAGTTGTTTGGACAGAATTGTAACATTCGACACTCATTACACACATTAACATTCGACACATTAGACAAAGGTCTAAATTCACACCCAAAATGAAGATCAGTAATGTGTATGATCTGTTAGAACAAAAGACAAACAACATTATTATGAAGTAAAGTAAGTGCTTGTGGAAAACTTCAACCGTCTACGTATGGTTTCAGCTGTGTGTTATGTATTTTTACCATTTTGTTATAATACACTCACGGGTAATGAAAAGGTTCCACTGAGGAAAACACCAAATTACTCCTAAACGGAAAAGGCTAGCTTAATGACGCCTTCTGCAACATTGAAGTACATTTAACAGAGAATCAGGATATCACCAACGAAAAATAATAACATTTTGTTAATTTTTTTTATTAATTTTTTTTTTTAAATAGGGTCGTTTGGTGTCGGCATTTTGTGAGTGGAACTTTTTCATTGCCCGTGAGTGTATAATATAGGTTTTTGAAAATTGATGTTTTATTGAGTCTGGGCCGCAGTGAATGCACCTACCTACCTAATGAGTGCGTAAAAATCTCCCACGGTGATGCAGACTAACTAATATTTAGTCTGTGTCTGAAGGGCTAGTATTTAAGACGTGACAAGAGTTTTGCATCGCGCTCACTCACATCACGCAGTCTCAAGAGGGAGCGCGACGGAGAACTCTTGTCACGTCTTAATAGCGCCCTGTGCTACAGGGCCTGGAGGTGTCTGGACGGGTAACCGTACACTAATCTATACTGACGAAAAACGAACGAACGAGAGTTGTCGTGCAATCGGCATACGAGATAGAGTCGTGGCTCGACCCCCCTGTACTCCCGCAAGAAGGTACAAGCGAAGACACTGTTCAGAACAGAACCATAGACAAGTAATTATTACTGGCAACACTGTATAAAACCTTAGGATGGGACTTCCGGTTGCCACCGCGCCGTGCATCCACGTACTTTATATCTTTTATAAGTTAATACTAGTTTGTGCTCAATAAAACCTATACACCTATCTCTGTGTGTTCATTGAACCAGCGGTCACAACAGACACTCAAGACGCAAAAGGCGGTGTAATGCGGGGCAGTGTGTGAATCGCCTTAAGCGTCAGAAGAATAATTTTGTGAAAACCACAAAAAAAGATAAATTATCACAATAACCTCAAATAAAATACATTTTTAAAATGGGAAGACAGGCATAAAATACTGCCATGTCACCGCCTGTACAGCGATTATAAGATTCGAAACCTCCGTTTGCGTTGCGTATAGTCAACTGACACTGTCAAAATATAAGGCAAATTTGTTAGTTCCAAAAGTGACATTTGTTTTCTCCATGTTAGGTGGAATTTGGAAGCGTTTGGTAAAATTTACCCTTAGTGTAGTTTCGAAAATAGTATCGAATCCTGTGATCGCATCATCGCACCTCTGCTTATAGTATGTAGGAAAACAGGGAAAACATGGCACAATCTAGGTATTTACAATGACAGTTTGTTCGTCTGAAACCACTTCTTGGAAGGTGTCTAAACACCGTCGCTAATTGCCGTGTACAACGTTGTCGCTTCACCCTTCCTATTACAAAACTAATTAGGTAGGTGTTTTTCTATAAATACTTGCACGATATTTTTTATTTTATTTATTTATTTTTTTAACACACACACTTAATACTATTATGACAGTTATTCACCAATGCAATAGTTTAGTGTCATATCGTTGTCGTCTGCAATTTTCAATATTTTTTATTTAAATTGGAGCTAACCCGTAAAGGCCCTAACCCGCGGATTTATCGATGGCGACAAGTCCGCGGACAAATCAGCGTGTGAATGGGGAGGTGGGTGCGGCTCGCGGCTCGGCGCGGCGCTCGCCGTCTTGGCTCGCGAGTGCAGCGAGAGAAGCACGAATATCTCTCTCTCTCAGCCTTCCGTAGTCCACTGTTGGACATAGGCCTCTCCTAACGATCGCCACCCCAAACGGTCACCCGCCATCTGCATCCAGCGGCTTCCCGCTACCTTCCGCAGATCATCAGACCAACGGGTTGGGGGGCGACCGACACGCCGTTTGCCGACACGGGGTCTCCACTCCAGAACCTTTCTACTCCAGCGGTCGTCGGCTCTGCGGGCTACGTGGCCAGCCCATTGCCATTTCAGCGTGCTAATCCTTTTGGCACGAATATGCAAGGCTCAAAAAAGTGCACAATCGACTGGACTGCAACTCGGGGCTCGCGTGGTGTGTGGGCGATGACAGAATTGTCCACGGAATGGTACGGCTCGGGGCTCGGCTCGCGGTGCGTGAAGTGAATGGGGTGCTTAAGTTAGCCATACAAATATTTATTTCAAATGTAGGCAAGGGCATTTTAGTAGCATGAAAAGCAGTGCCTTTTATATTGGGACCAGCATTGCACCCAAGGTTTATAAAATTCATTGCTTCGCAAATTTTGAACAAAGCCTCACTCTCTTTGCCTTAATTTTGGTAACTTTTTCCTTTTTCCCAAATACAGTTACGTCAAACCAGTTGGGCGATCAGTCTGATAATGAAGGCTCGGCGTACAGAGAAATCGGGTAAAAAGTAGATCGTGTTTAATTTTGAACTGCACCGCTTTGGCGGCGGATTCTTGAATTCAACAAATTGCCAGGCGGGTGTAATTTTAAAGATTTATTTCGCTTAAATTTTGGGGATATATTATCACCCCCTTATTCAAAAATCTCTGTCAAAGAACAATTTGTTCTCTGTCAGAGAGTGACAGAACAGTTCAATAGCTAAAGCGTCCACTAACTTTTTTTATGAATAAGAGGGTAAAAATATAGAGGTACTTACTACCTACTCCTTGCAGATTACAGATAGATAAAAACTTACATCAAATACTAAACTTAAACTTTCCAGGCTTTACTATATATAGTTTTCGCGAGATTTCCTTTCCAGTGAAAATCCAGGATAAAAACTTGTTAAGCACCTATGTTCAATACGCCCTACTAGAAAAACAAGACGTGGTTGAAAGACAGAAGCAGCAGAAACAAAAAAAAATACTTTTTATTATAGTTACCACACCCAAGTCCGCGTTGTTCGATGTAGTTAACACATTAAATTGGGTAAATGACATTTAAATTATAGTATTATCTGCACGAGGTTTTTATTAATAGTAATGTTACTTTATAGTTATGTTACTTTAAAACTAAAATATGGGTATAGGTTATAAGTTTATCGTTTAAAATCAAATTTGCAATTACTTAGGTAAGTACTTAATAAAAAAAAACACAGAGAAAATGTGAAATAAATACATTATGATGAGTTTTTTTTTTTTGCACAGGGAAAGTCGGGCCCTTTTTAGATTTCCGAAAAACAGGTACAAGGGCATGTTATAATAAATTGTTATGATGTCCTATATCACCACATTTCTTGTGGACCACAACTTACAGGACCACCCTGTACATTTATAACAACTGTAATTTTGAGATAGTAGGGCTAGGCTAGGTTCAACGTATTTTTCCACGATCCCTTATACCCACTTGTCTATTGTATGTCAGATATATTTTTAGCTCAGCCACCGCTGTCCTCATGGTTTCCAAGTAATCTTGATCAACACAACAAGCTTTGACTGAACAAATGTGTGCATAGCCCCCGTTTCTCACTTGAGTAAAGCTACCTAAGCATGAACTTAAGTTCTATACTCTGTCCATTATATTATTGGTTTTTTGACATCAGAAATCCCATAAATATTTGATGACTGCAAAGGAAAACCAACTTTACTTACCAGACATAACGATACGTCAAAAATACAATAACATAGTGGAAGCTCTATAATCAAAGGCAATTCAGCCAATGACAGCCCTGCATCTCTCGTTCTAAAGTGCCACAAACTTATCTGTTCCGGTGAGAGCTCACGTAAATATCTAATATTTCTTAATTCTTTAAGATGTTAAGTTTTCCCGTAATGGTAATTTACCTTTGCGGTTTTAATAAACCCATCTAATCTATATCAATATATAATTTATTAGTAAATAATGAGATATGGACCAATTTAGTTAACTGTCACCGGAACAGATAAGTTTGTCGCATCGCACTATACATCTCGAGTTCTGTCAACTAGTCTGAGTGAAGACTCACGTGTGAAACGGTTGGCTCCTTGTTTATTTACCTACTCCATGACGTAATATCGCCCGTGATCTTTGAACTGAGCTCGTAAATAACGAAGTAGGTATATTAACATAAGCTTGGTGGCTTGGAGTGAAAATAACTAGGTACAGTTCGGTTAAAAGTTTAAAACAACTTGGTAGTTATGAAGCTGGCTGCGAATGCATATTTGTACCTTGTCAAAGTAACAAACCGCCTATTCCTTATTTTAAAGATTAAAATTTCAACGGTTAGTTTGACAAAGAACAAAAGTGTAACCGCAGCCAACTTCAGGAACTATGTATATCAAGTTGTTTGCATCGAACTGTACTTTGTACAGTCAGCTGCATAAGTATATAAGCCTATACACTTTTGTATCTTGTCAAAGTTGTCAATCTGAAACCGCCTATCCATTCATTGAAATATTGACGGTCCTATGCAGCTGACTACGTAGTAGGTAGTTATAGTGCCACAAACTTATCTGTTCCGGTGACAGCGAACTAAATTGATCCATATCTCATTATTTACTAAGGAATTGTATATTTTAAAACATTAGATGGGTTTATTAACACCGCAAGAGCGAAATAACAATACGAGCAAACTTAAAATCTTATAGAATTAAGAAATATTAGAGATTTATTTGAGCTGTCACCGGAACAGATAAGTTTGTGGCACTATAGTTTTTACGTTTGGATCAAATCTGAAGTGTTAAGTAAAAATCTATGACCCAACAAAAGGGCCTTATTTTGATGAATGACAGGCGAAACTACAGTCAAACTATAAAGTCCTGACATCAAGGAGTGCGATTTTGCTAAGACTTTTTATGATCATCAGTTATTTACTTATTTTTACATATATAAAATAATATAAACACTCACACCTTGTACTAATGTATTCCCTTGCGGGGTAGGCAGAGGTACATTGCTGCACCCACTTTTCGCCAGTGTTTATGTTAGACCCAATGTAATAGGGGGCGGGCCTATTGCCATTTTACGGGCACATCCAAGACCCGAGAACAAATATCTGTGTTTAAACAAATATCTGCCCCGGCCGGGAATCGAACTCGGGACCTTCGGCGTAGTAGTCAGGGTCACTAACCACTACGCCATTCGGTCGTCACATACATTTTAAAAATAAAATATGTACCGATTGATTATGGATTTTTAACGGATTTGTCCTTTAATAAATATAACTGATCGATTAAATACGGTCTCTAAAAAATAGTTGGGATCTACTTCCGTCTTCAGGACTTTATAGTTATACTGTATGTAAGTACAGTGCAAGTCTAATTATAGCCTTCATTTGTCTTGCACTAGGGATGCCTTGATTCTTTAAAAACAGAGACTGACACAAAATACCATCAGTCATTTTGAATACGTTCGTTCGTATATGAAAGGAATTAGGTATTCCAACTTCAGATAATCTAAAGCTAGAACTTTAGATGAACATCATTAAATTACCTAGGTATAGTCGGTTGTTAATGTGTAACATAATGTTATGAGTTCTAAATTACTTACAAATGCTAATGTATTCAGAGAAGTGGTTTTTATTCGGACCAGCTACACAGCATAAAGAAAACATTAACCTCTGATTTCTATTTAGCATACTTTTTTTTCTTCGGTGCAATATGACGAGGAAACAAGATCGCTATTAGGTATTTGTATTTATGTAGGTACATACTAGCTGTTCCCGCGAGCTTCGCTTCGCTTAAAAAAGTTTTCCCGTGGGAATTCCGGGATAAAAAGTAGCCTATGTTCTCTAGACCATTTATGTATACCAAATTTCATTCAAATCCTTTCAGTAGTTTTGGCGTGAAAGAGTAACATTCAGACAGACAGACACAGTTACTTTCGCATTTATAATATTAGTTAGGATATTTTGGTAGTTTGGCTAATTGATTCATTGATCGTCCATTTCTTTTCTTCAAAATACAATCGTTAGCTTTTACAGAATCTCAGTTTTTGTTAGATGGGTAAGTTTAGCTAGACTATCTTTAAATGCTGCGAGCTCCGCTTCGCCTTGGAAAAAGTTTTCCCGTTGAAATTTCGGGATAAATGTAGCTTATATTTTTCATTTTCATAGCTTCCGCACGTCTCTGTTGTCGATGTCGACCACCTGACGCCAATCCGGCAAAAATCTGTCCAGATCGTCCCGCCATCTCCGCCTGGGTCTACCTAGGTCGACAACAGAGACCTGTGGAGTAAACATGGAGAGGCCTTTGTGGGAAACTGAAATGGCTACCTAAAAAAAAAGGTTCCGCACGTAGGTACTAAGCGTTTTCAGTGTATTGGATTGTGCGTGTTTTCTACAAACGGAGAGACACGTTACGGACACGCATTCACTAAACACGGATCGTGATGCGGATAGTGTAAGAATTATTTATTAAAGAAATTATTTTGAACTTGTTATGTCTACCACAAATTTGTCACATACTGGAGGGCAGACTGGCTGACACCTAAATCTTAAGATTTTATCTTGCTCGTACCTTAGGTGTCAGAGCGACTACATAATTAGAATCCATTGCACCATTATAATATTATGTTACTTTATCTTAATAATAATAATTACCTACATTAAATGCAAAAGATTGATATAATAAATAACATTTTTTTTTGAATCGCCTAAGTTAGGCCAATTCCTCGATTGTACATAAAATTTGATTTAATTAGAAATTAAACAAGGTTTGCTTTCTTCGCTCTGCTGGCTTTGAATTTAGATCAGCAACGAACGATTATTTTTTGTTAAAAAGAGTAGGTTTTTTCTTTATAGTACGGGTGAACAGAATTAAATGCGGCATCTTATTTGAAAGGATTCATGATAGAAGCTAACTTTGGTTTTGCTTTCTGAAAATCGGTTCATCCGTCTAAACGGTTTCATTTTCTTTTACGTTCTAGTCATGGCCAGGGAATGCAAGGCATTTTTTTTTAAATGCACGTTTGTTGGCAGGATTGCAGCTCAAAGTAACAGACGAAAGCTTTCAAACTTGCACTTAAAAGTAAAAGACAATTATACTTGCGCCTGCCCATACAGAAACGTTAAACACACAACTTAATGTCAAAAGTAACTGTCAAACCTGAGGAATTCACACCACAGTTACATTAGCCGTTCACTATTCAACTTGTCTTTAGTTCAACAAGTTTGTAAACAGTAATAAACCTTAGAACTTAGGGTGTAAGAGTCACGGCTACTAAACATAAAGGACAATGTGGAAGTGTGAATGGATTGTGTACGGTACCGAGATACCTAGTGTTACCTACACTGTATGTCTGAGGAGGGTTACTTTATATGACGAAAAACGAAGTATCGGAGCCACGTTGCACGAGCCACGACTCTATCTCGTTATAAACGTGGCGATTGCACGAAAGCTCTCGTTCGATAGAAAAAAAACACGCACTCACGCCTTGTACTAATGTACTCCCTTGCGGGGTAGGCAGAGGTGCATTGCTGCACCCACTTTTCGCCAGTGTTATGTTAGTCCCAATGTAATAGGAGGCGGGCCTATTGCCATTTTACGGGCACATCCAAGACCCGAGAACAAATATCTGTGTTTAAACAAATATCTGCCCTAGCCGGGAATCGAACCCGGGACCATCGGCTCAGTAGTCAGGTCACTAAACTCACTAACCACTACGCCATTCGGCTCGTTCGATAGTTTTCGTCAATATAAAGTAACCCTCCTGGTGCCGGCTTGTTACGGGTAGGTACAGTCAACAAAATAAAGATAAGCCAGAAGATAAAACAGAAGCCCTTACCCCAAAAAAATCAGTGTGAGTTATAAATAAACTGACACAAAATTTATCGTTTCACCAGTAGGTGAAATTGTCTGATCTGATGTTTAGATTTTGATATTTTTTTATTAATCCACGAACAAAAATACGCTTAGGTATTAGTACTTACTTGTTGTACAACTATTTCTAAGGGTTGTCCGGTCTGTATGTCGTCGGACGGCCGTCGCGTCGGCCTCACCGCGTATTCTCTCTCGCCTATTATCTGTAAATAAAGAAAAAAACATTAAAATCGGTCAACCAACCCGCACTAGGCCAGCGTGGTGTACTAGGCCCAAAAACCCTTCCTTCATAGTGCCCAAGTGGGGATGTGATGGGTTGTGATTGTGATGATCATTAAAACGACCAGGAATTTACGTATTAGTTGACTTCGGAAGTTGAAGCAGCGCTGGGCTGGTCAAATCTGAAGACCTATACAGGTAGATCAGGCCTACCTAATCGGTAGGAAAAATATTCCATACAAAAGAATTCAACGCGGTCGTGAAAAGAAAGTACTGTACTGAGATAACATAAGATTTCATACAAAAAAGTTCAGAACCGATATTAGAAGGGGTAAGTACTAGAGGTATAATAATATGGGGACATCTCACACACGGCCACCCGACCCCAAACTAGGGAGAACCTTTAATATGGGTACCGGACAGCTGATAAATCATTCACACAAACACATATTACCCAAGACCCGTGCAAATCTGTTTTTAAACAAATATCTGCCCGGCCGGGAGTCGAACCCGGGACCTTCGGCATAGCAGTCTGTGTCATAAACCGCTACACCATTGGAAACGGTGAGGCGCCATAGAGTAAATAAATACTAGTGCACGCTCTCGACAAACTTGCGTCGTAAACGCGGCTTTAAGGTCCAAAATTTAAATTTCTGTGGGTCCAAGAGTGTATGGCTACTTATTAACGTATGAACTGACCCCTTAGCATGAATTTTCATCGTGCACGTGACGTGAAATTACTCGATGAATTTTTTAGGGAAATTTTAGTTCTGCTACCGACCGCCAGGGGCGCTGTTCATATTTTCATACAAAATTACTCGATAAATTCTACTTCACGTTCACGATGAAAATTCATGCTAAGGGGTCTGACCACTACTGATCATAAGGCCGTGTCCCCAGTAGGCAAACTGTTAGCGACCGACTGAGTTTGCGGCGTATCGATTTAGTACGCTCTTCCATATATTTGAAATGGAATGTCCACAGTCTGCTAGTTTAGTACGCAGTTTGCAGCGTTACGCGCGCTGACTATCTCAGTATCTCGCCGCTAACAGTTTGCCTACTGAGGACACGGCCTAACGTTACTAAAATTATCGCCAGCGCATTATTTAGCACTTGGAAATTGCGAATATACAATGTCAGTCACACCTAAGAATTTCATTTAGTTCATTAACATAGTTATTATATTTTTAATGGACGGTATAGGTGGGCGATTAGAATATAGCCTTAATGGGCCCGTGATGGGATAATAATTGTAGCTACATTGTCGCCATTAAAGGTTATTGATGAGACCAGACACGAATATCCTTAATGACATTACAGAACAAGGAAGTACAGACAACATCAAAAGCTAATGATTAGAACTTGGTATAGCTAAAGATGTTAAAAAAATAAAAAATGACTTGGTACAAAATTAAAAAAAAAAAATTATTATAAGTTTCATAGAATCTCTTGGGGAGAGTAAACTCTCTTTAAACTTAAACAAGTTAAACCACAGATAAATAGACCAGCGACCGTACCACCACCGACAAATTAGCAATTAACAATTCATAAGCAGCGTCGCTTGCTTGTCAAACATCTGTCAGATCATCCATACAAGTTAAGTATGTCCGATTGTCTTAATAATTTTCTATTTCTAATGTTCGGTGGTGGTTAACCCACTGTTCATATCGAATCGATCGACTCAAGTCCAGAACATTTATAACTAGTAATTAATTAACATAGGCACCAGCTATAACCACCAAGGCACATTTCCTAGAATCGGATAATCGGATTTACAAGACAGTAAAATGAAACAAGTAGCCGGGTGTTTTCCCGCCATTGTGCGCTGACATTTGACCGCCACGCATGCGCAATACGGTTCGCGACCCGCGCTTTGCATACAATACAGAAAAAACCTTCCTAAACTACTCTGTGGCCGCAAGCGGTGCGAAGCCCAAAATAATAACGTCTGGCTCTGGGATAGGCAGGGGATATTGCCTCAGGATAATAACGTTAGCCTGTAAACTTGTTAAGTGTTATCGGTCTTTTTGTAGACTTCAGGCAATTGAGTATGAATCTCGAGTCCGCGTTCTTCTATGCTTCAGGCAGTAAAACCATTACAAAAGGTTTTTTTTTGTCTGAGCAGACCGTTTGACCTAGAAGCGGCAGGTATACTGGGAAGTGGGAACTACTAAACTTGACCAAACAAATGCATGGGACACTTTAGGACCCATATCTTATTGTTTTGTTTATTTACACCACTTTCACTTTTGTAATAAATACCTGGTTTTACTTAATTTTACATAATTTTAGCGCCATTGTTTGTTAGCAAGACTTAGTGAATATTTTAACTACTTACCTACTAATTAATTCAGTAAAATTTCAGTCTGTGCCATTGTATCTATGTAAGTACCTACATCTATTTTACCACGTAACATATTTATAATATGGTATTCCACGAAGCCAATCGAAATTAACTCTTAATATAATTATATTAACTGCTAACTCTGCATACTGAAAGTGAAATAAACATGGCTTCCATTTGGCTTGAACCGATTGTCATTTGACTTTTATAAACGCAGCATTCCTGTGTTCACAGGACATTAAACCAAGCGTCGTTTGCGTCAAGATTTAAATTGGAGCGGGACCTGTTGACTTTGTTACGCGTCTCCTATTGGCTGGCCAATTTAGTTTGAAATAAGAAGCTTGTGTTCTAATAATAAATATTTTACAGTTGTGTGGGCGTGGACACCTACTGATTTAGGTAGTAGTAGATTGTAGGTACCTACAGTAATATTCGATTGGAACTCTTTCTGTAAAGGCTGCCGACTTCCCCGAATGAAAATGAGAAAGTGTCAAATGTACTTAGATGAAGTTGAGGGGCGGGGGGCGCTGTAGTGACAAACCATAGTTTAGCTCAACTCTAGTGTTTGTCACCGATACACTAAGGTCCCGTTACTCACTTCAGTAAAATGTTCCTAAGCATGAACTTCTAATGGAAAAATCACAGGACTGAATTAGATACTTACTAATGTTATGCTTTATATTGTGCATCATTTATTTTACATTTCTGTGTATCACCAAAATAAAAGTATTAAAGTTTTGAAATATTCCTTAAGTATCCGGAAAGACTCGATGTCTCAATATCTCCCACGATTACCTTACTTACCTAGACAGTACCTACGTGACAACTGCGTCAACTGCAGTTTAGCAGCATCACGGCACTCTAAGTGGCTGGCTGTAACGACGTCGTTGAATACAGTCATTTCCACGCAATTAGACTTATCTTGAAGGCTGTCTGTAGGTACTTGGGGAATTAGAAAGAAAGAAATAAAAACATGTTCAGCGCAACACCACTAGTAAATTTAAACTAACGGTAAAAGTATTTAAAATTGTATTTAAGTAAATGTTTTAAATAATTTTTGTACTAACTGACAGACAAGCGACTAAATAAGTTTGGTGAAATATTGTGAATACTTATTGAATATTGGCATATCTTGTAAGAATTATAGGGCAAAAACAACACATAGTTTTCTCAACATATCAGACAAAATAATTCGGTATAAATTTATGTTCATTCCTATATCAGTTTCACTGGTTCTTTGATGGTTGAACGGATGACTGATAAGTACTTCATACCCTATTCAAGATTGGTAGGTAAACGAAAAATGCTAGCTGAACTACAATTTTACAAAGGGTGATACACTTAATGCTACAATCATTTGCTACCAGTCAACCCACAGAGGTGCAAGAAAATTTTATTTTAAGGTGTGCAAAAAGAAAACAACACTAGTAAAGTAATTATATAACTAAAAACATAATTTGAAATAAATTTATCAACTAAAAAATTATATCAACTAAAAATATAATTTGAAATAAAATGTTTTAAAATTGGGGCCATTTTGGTGTCGGGTTTTTTTTTATAATCTCATTTATTTTATACTTTTAAGCCATACAGATATAACCTAAGATCGTTCAGGAGCATAGTGTACCTATCGCAAAATGCACCGCGGAGATTTTGTTATTAAGTCGGCTTAAAATCTAACAAAACTTAAACAAATTAACAAAAATTATAGGTAGTGTGAGTAGAACTTTTCCATTTTTCCCGAATGTATTATAGTTATTAGAACATCACATCACAATCGCTTTAAAAATGCTTTGTGGCGTCGAATAGGTCCTTATCCTTCTATGCCCTAATAGCTTAACCATGCGTGCTATAGCATAACACTATAATAGCACCAACTATTTAGCCGTACTGTGATTAAATTACTTACGAATGGAGCAATAAATAGGTATAATAACCCATGGCAATGACGGCGAGTGAGCACAATTTATGACGATTGAAGGCATAAAAATTAATTTTAGAGATTTCTAACTACAAAATTTGCTAGTGGAAAATGAGATTTACCTGTGATTTACCCCAATGAATAATATCAAAAATCTTTGAACAGAACTAATTCAAAATAAGAGGTCAGTGGTAGAAGTTTGGTGTCATGAAGAAATGAATAGTGTTATCTGCCGGCCGGCACGGTCTCGCTCTCCGTATTTTTTTTGTGATCGTATATGTTAAAATTAGGTAGAATACTTATGCTTATATGGTTTTACCTACTTATATTGTATGACTACGTGAATCATTACCTAAAAATAACTTGTATGGTAGATTAAAACCAACCATTGAAGGCTTATGTGGTGTTGTATATTGTTAAATGTGTTTGTTAATAAATACAATAAATAAATAAAAAAATGTCGAGACGTTTCTTTTGCACGGACACTCCATCTAGTTCGTATAAAATATCGTTGAGAAAGCCACACATGCATCGGTAGCCACGGAGCGGTGGTAGCTCAATCGGGTGAGCGCCCGCTTCTCACGCCAGAGATGCGGTTTCGAATCCCGGCGCTGACATGTACCAATGAGTTCTTTGAATTTATGTCCAATGTATACCATCGCTCTTACGGTGAAGGAAAACATCGTGAGGAAACCTGCATATCTAGATTTAGCTATTTTAGATATTTGAACCCACCAACCCGCAGTGGACCAGCGTTATGGGAAATGGTCCAATCTTAGGAAGGCAGTTTAGACCTTGGGGATATGCACAAAGGTTCCACTCGAGAGAGCCAGGTGCAGGTACTGACACCCCCACAGAGAATAGAATAGAATAGAATAGAATCTTTGAGAAAGCCACACATCCTATAGGTAGTAAGTGCGAATGAAAGTATAAGTTAAATAACTATGTGTTTGTTACACTTTTTAACTTTCGGTACTAACCTGGCTATCTGTTTTTATTGCTGGTACGATTATGTATGACAGCTTGCAATCATTTTCATTGCGGTGTTTCTACTTCCTTTCAACCACAACAAATTGTAGATACTTAGGTACTTAGTAGGTTGTTATGTTTCAAATACCAACTTCCTTTTCAAAAACGGTGAAATAACAACTAAGGTTCGGTGAGATTAATCAACTTTATACATATAAGTACGAGTTGAATGCCTTAGATATGATTTGATTTTGTATGGCCAATAAATATATTATGGACAAAGTCATAAAACGTTATTTTCACCATCTATTACCAGTTAATTTTAATAAATATAAATAAAAAAAACGTTTATTCCGCGCCATCGCATCGCACACACACAGATCAAAAAAAAAATTGTTATCAACTTATCATACAGTTAATTAAAATAATACTTATAAGAAGATGATTTTGCTAAGAATTTTTTTTTTCATTTTCACTTATTTACAAATAGATAATCAGTCATGTTAAAAATAAAATATCGATAGATAATCTCTTTTGAACAGATTTGTGCTTTAAAAAAGATATTACCTATATATATTGAATACCGGCTTAAATAATTAATTTGGATCCATTTCTGTTTTCATGACTTTGTATGTGGACTCATAACAGGCTAGATGGGGTGACGACTTGCGAAAGATCGCATCCAGTGGCGTGCTTTGGGAGAGGCCTAAGTCCAGCAGTGGACTGCTATAGGCTGATGATGAACATCATAAACATTATTGCATCAATGTAAGATCTTTGGTAATTATACAGCGGTAAGTACATACTTACGTAGGAACCTAAGTACCTGTATTCTTGGCTAAACCGCGGCCGAGGCGTTGCGTGCGCGCAACAACCACGCCGTCATTTCCGACGCAAGCCGACATGCAACGTACGGCACTCCTGCGCACAGGGGTCACTCTACAATAGTGATGTAACGAATGTGTGTTTTTGGACATTCGCGAATGCGAATGCGAATATTCAGTTTGTGTTCAAATTTGACGTCATTTGTATGGTTTCGTGGCAGTCTTGTTCTGAACGAGGTACGTTCCGTTCTGGGCGCATTCCGAATGAGACTAGCCAATACTAGTCGCAGTTTTTTTTGAAGTAGTTACACTTTATTTAGCTCCGTAACTGTTACGACACATTGCGACTGTGTACGGTTTCTGAGGCCGACTTACACGAAACATTTAAACGTAAGGTACGTGCGCCTTGTAAGGCGCCAAAAAAGGGTTGCAATAATTAAATAAATAAAAAAATTGAAACAATGTAAGAAAATTAACTTGATTACTATATTCTCCATTTATTTTTAAATATTAATCAACAAATAAATCATCAGATTAAATCAAGCTTCATTACGGAAACAATCATTTTAGAAAACCTCTAATGTGGGACTTCTTAGGAACATAGGCACTTATCAGGGCGCGATTTTAATCAAGTATAATTTATAAATTCTATCAGAACAAAAACCATGTTTTTACGTAAAACTTAAACAAAAATATGAGCTTCTTTGTTAATTAATCAATTACTATCGATTTTTTGGGCGTTAATAGTGCGGTGGCTTAGCAAAACTAAATCTACATTCAATACAGAAGTCTGTAATGATATTAAAATAATAAAAATGTTCTTCTCTTATTCTAACAATTATTTAAAGTGAAAAACAATGCTTCAATTTTTCGTGGGCTTTATTAGGTTAATAAAAAAATATTTTTGAATTTTTGTTTATTTTATAAGTATTTAAACTGGAAAGTAGGTACTTAAGAGACCGTAACTACGCTTAAAGTTTAGTTTCAGTGTTTGAATATAACATAATAATAAAAAATATAGCCGAAATTCTATCTTTCATGTTCCAAAGAAACTATGATATTGTA
The DNA here is from genome assembly GCF_932276165.1 of Plutella xylostella. Lineage (NCBI taxonomy): Eukaryota > Metazoa > Arthropoda > Insecta > Lepidoptera > Plutellidae > Plutella > Plutella xylostella. Next base: position 3,282,157 of record NC_064000.1, on the reverse strand, counting down.
TAGTCCTGTAAGGCCCAGGGCATCTTGGTGGGCCTTCATATGAACTTTTCACGGTGACAAGACCTAATGAAATTAATTGAAAAACAAAAAAGAATACAAACAACGCTTAGCTTCTTCAGAATGCCCTTGAACCTACAAAAGTCTGTATCGAAAAAAAACGATAATAGTTTGTTATTTTAAAGAAATACTACTAAAAAGTTTGTAAACATTAGGTTGTAAATCGTAGGCCATTTTTTCTATGGCACTAACCAAACATTAGAGCGAAATTTCAACTTATACGGGCGTTTAGAAGATTCAAATTTTGTAAGTGGGCCATTTAAGGAATAGGGCCATCTTTGGCGCACGTACCTTATTTAAATCTATGGCTGTCTTGCTGTGACACTATTGTGAAAATACGCTTTTTGATTGCTTAAAGAAGCTATTTATGTTTAGGTCTTATGAAACTATTAACTACCTATATCTAAAGTTTCATTTTTCAAAGTAATGAATTATGATAAAGTAAGACTGTTAATTTGATTAAGAGAGTGACTTGTACTTAATAAAAAAGTTACTTATCGACGAATGGATTTTGACTTTGCTAACCTTTGTTAACCATTATTTTCACATAGTTTTTTCTAAAAAGTACCTACTGATATTCGCAAAACATTCGCATCAAATTTTGCGAATGCGAATGCGAATGCGAATATCCAAAAAAGTGCGAATATTCGCGAATGCGAATGCGAATGCGAATATTCGTTACATCACTACTCTACAATACAATTTAACGACAATTTAATAATTCTTATATAATATTATTAGGTAGGCCTAGAAGGAGATACCGGGATGACCTGGACAGATTTTTGCCGAATTGGCGTCAGGTGGTCGACAGCAGAGACGTGTGGAATAAACATGGGGAGGCCTTTGCCCAGCAGTGGGACACTGAATTGGCTACTTAAAAAATATATATTCGTAAATTCTTTAGTACACTTGACTCTATTTGAACATAAATTTTCTTCCACCCAAAGGTTGTCTTGAAAAAATCGCTTTTAGTGATAAGACCGCCTTTTTTGTACCTATGTGTTTGTATATTTATAAGCTTTATAAATTCTGTTCTTGTGTACAAATAAAGAATATTATTCTACCTATCAACCCTTTATTTGCCCAAAAGGATATAATGCAAAAAAAAACTACTTTTAAGTAAGAAAAAAACGGTACAGAAAGGCGGCCTTGTTGCTCAAAGTTATCTCTACCAGACAACCTTTGGATGAAAGCTAGCTCAGCGGTTCCTGATTAGTGTTCCGCGGAACCCAGGGTTTCTGTAAGAGGGCTTTAGCAGTTCCTCGAAAATTCAAGAATACTGTAATCAAGCACTTTGTACCTACCGCAAATTGGTGTACATAGTTACAATATATATGTAAAAAGAATACTAAGCTATGGTATATAGTATATACTTTGTGGGAATGAAGTGGGAGGATCTCGCAACCGTTACCCAAGATCGAGCCAGATGGGGAAATCTTCTGAATCGTCCCTGCTGAGGGACGTCAGGATGGATGTATGTAAGCTACTATGGTACCGCCAAAAAAGGGTTTCGCAAATAAAGGTATTTATAAGAAAATCTCCCGCTTAAGAATAATTCAGTATCCGAACGCGATAACCACAACTCTATCTCGTTACCCATTTTCATATTGTCTATTTCCTATCTATGTGGTTGTCTGAAAGAGATTACTTTTAGTAATAGGGCCGCCGATTGTACTATTTCTTTTCTTTTCTATTTTTTTGAAACTGTTTCTGTTTGTGTGCAATAAAGAGTATTTTATCTTTATCTCTATCTCGTTGTATTAAAAGTATCTACCGATTGCATGAGGGCTTGTTCGTTTTCACCACAATAGAGTAACCCTGCAAGCCAGCTTATTGCTTCATTTTACTGCTATCGCCATATCGTATTTGATTCTGAGGGAGTAGTTATCACTTCTTGCGATGTTACAATACAATATTTATTTATTTGGATAAACTACAACAATATGCTAAAGATATCTTAAATATAATATAACTAACATAGGTTAACATATTGCCTTAAATGTTCATCACCATGACACAATGAAATATTAATAATTTCGTGACACACAAAAAGGGTAGGTATAGGAAGTTACATAATTTCGTTTAACATTTTCTTAATTGCTCCTAGTTTCTTCTGAAAAATATCAACCGACAAAAACTTATCATTATGTGAGTGGCATATTCTGTGTAAGGGTGCGCGTTGGCCAGAATTTGTGCGGGTAGTTGAAAGATAAAATAATTTGTTAGGATGGCGAGATGTGGTGGTGCGTGGGGCTAAATATTTGATCTCATTAACAAGATCGGGGCAGTCTTAGAGATTGTTACAACTTTATTGAACAAAACACACAACATACATTAAATAACAAAAGGAGTAAGCACAATAGGCGGCCTTATCGCTAAAAGCGATCTCTTCCAGGCAACCTTTGGGTGAATGAGAGACTTATTGAGTAAAAGAGGGAGGTGTACACGTATTGCATTTAAGTACTAGTGATATTTTTACTAGTGATGTTATTGGATGATCTGTTTTCAATTGCCGAAGAAGCCTTGGTGGTGGAACATGTCTGGTGGGATAAAATGTTTAATATTTATATTTAGTATGTATCTATCTATGTATTTGTGTAGATATGTCCGACACCCATAACACAGGTTCTGCCTAGCTTGGGGTCGGATGGCCGTGTGTGAGATGTCCCCACATATTATTATTATAAAAAGGTTATGGGGATAATTGGCTGTGGAAGGCTAAAGACTCAGTGTAGTGGCGCTCATGAGGAGAGCCTATATCCAGCAGTGTACGATTACAGGCTGGTGATGATGAAGTAGTGCGTTTTAGCAATTGAATTGTCCTCTTTGAACTCTCAAAGAACTAATTGTTCTTTCACAGAGACACACAGAGAGACAAAATAGTTAAATAGCTAAAACGTCCTATAACGTTTATATGAATAAGGGGGTAAGTATATTGAATTAATGTACGAATGTGTATATAGATACAGAATGATTTTTACAATATCAAAGAGTCCTCAAACAGTTATTAGAGATGTTATCTGATAGATAATGTGGTGCAAGAATTGATTGATTGACTGAATAATTAATAAGTAGCCACTTATCTGAACAAGATTGACATAATATAAAGTAACTTCCATGGAAATTAGAATGGTCTGGTAAATTAAATATCAGTAGGTACTTAATAAGTAAATATACAGGCGTCCCAAAAGTCAACGTCGCGTGTTTTGAAACTATACAAGGCCAGAACGCAGAGGGTGGGACTGCTCACGTATAGTTTCAAATTAAAATGGTGCCATGATTTACTTGAAAGTATACAAGGCCATTACGCACTAATCGCGTATATTTTCAAGTAAGTTGGGCCAAAATTATGGCTTGAAAATATACTGCAGCAGTTACCACTGCGTACTAATCGTGTATATTTTCAAGTGCTAAGCGGCAATGCGAGCACTTGAAACTATACGTGATTAGTTACCACGTAGTATGTTTTTATATTTAATACCCATAGATAGATGGGGTAGGCTCCCCATAACTTGATGAAAAATATGTCTCTAATAGGTCTATAGAGTAATACGCTCACGAGCAATCAATAAGTCCAAGTTGCAAAATGTCAACACCAAATTTATTTTAAGAGTTATGTACAACCGATAACCACTAATCAAAGGTTGGCAGGTAGAAATTGCTTTTAGCAATAAGTCCACCTTTGTGCGCAAATGATTAACTATGTTTTAAAATGCTTCTGTGTAAAATTTGATTTTTGGGTGCAATAAAGTGTATATAAATAAATAAATGACCCTAATTTTCTAAAACATTTAATTTAGAATTTGATCAAAATCTACGTTTATAGTTGATTATAATAATATTTTGATGCGCTGTTAAAAGTACTTTAATATTGCCAACGGCATCATTAAGCTAGTCTTTTCCGTAGTCGTCACTAGCACTTTTTCATTTCTCGTGAGTGTAGTAGGTATTACTCTTAATTCATATAAATAATAAGATATTAGTATTCTTACTTGCAAGTAAGATTGCTATAAATATCAATTTATGAATCAAATTAGACCTCGTTCATCTTTATTTATTAACATTCCATAGGTATGACAGGTAGAACAAGTACATTTAAATTTACCGGTAGTCATGTACATTTACCGAAATAGTTAAGTAAATCAGAATCAGCATGTACATACGAATAAATTATATGCGACAAGTACGCTAATCAAGCAATGTGCGTAATAGCAATGTATATTTTCAAGAACGATTCGGTTAATCCCATCTTGAAAGTATACGCGATTAGTACGCACAAATCGTGTATATTTTCAAGTAAAATATTATTATTTTTCACTTGAAACTATACAGTGCTAGTACACTATGGGTGCGTTCTGGCCTTGTATAGTTTCAAAACACGCGTCAACGTCTGTACTCTGTAACGAGAAGTAGAATTCATGGAGTATTCTATTCTATTCTATTCTCTGTGGGGGTGTAAGTACCTGCACCTGGCTCTCTCGAATGGAACCTTTGTGCATATCCCCAAGGTCTAAACTGCCTTCCTAAGCTTGGACCATTTCCACACCACGCTGGTCCACTGCGGGTTGGTGGGTTCACATATCTAGATGTGCTAGATCTAGATATGCAGGTTTCCTCACGATGTTTTCCTTCACCGTAAGAGCGATGGTATACATTGTACTTAAGTTAAAAGAACTCATTGGTACATGTCAGCGCCGGGATCGAACCCGCATCTCTGGCGTGAGAAGCGGGCGCTTACCCGACTGAGCTACCACCGCTCATGATCACCGATTCATGGAGTAATTTTGTATGAAAATATGAACAGCGCCCCTGGCGGTCGGTAGCAGAAGAAAAATTTTCCTACAAAATTCATCGAGTAATTTTACTTCACGTTCACGATGAAAATTAATGCTAAGGGGTCTGATATGCCAGCTCAGAAGTGACCAGAATATTTATTTATTTTGGTTATGGCCTCAGTAAAAAGTCGATAGTTTTCGAGACATTATATATCTGTAATATTTTTTGTGTAATCCTGTTAAATTGAGCCCCCTCTTCCTTATATCGACGGTGGAAAGGCAAAATGGTTTAAGCGCCATGACATAAAATGTTCACCAGAGCGATTTAAAGTTTGAAATTTTCGAAAAAAAATCATATCTCTGTAATTATTCTAGCTATGGCTTTGAAAATTAAAATACGTTAAATTGAAATAGTTTTCTATGTTATTCTGTATATAAAATGAATGTACATATTCTATTTATTGAAATAAGGGACATAAGACATAGGCATCTGAAATCTCAGTCAGGTAAAATTGGCTTAAACGACATTAACATTTTAATTAAATACAAGTAAAAACAATTTAAACACCAAGGAGATTTAACCATCACACCAGGATTATGTTTTATAATAATTTATGTTACTTTAAACATTCCATAAGAATGAATTAACCGCCAGACTAAGGCAATTTATATCTAAGATGAATGACTTAAAGAATAAATGAACTTATAATTGGACCTCAGAACTCGAGAACGGTTGAACCGATTTTGGTCTAGAAACATTTGTGGAAGTCCAGGGAAGGTATAAAAGGTAAGAAGGGTAGGGTAGGGTAGGGTAGGGTAGGGTAGGGTAGGGTAGGATAGGGTAGGGTAGGGTAAGAAGCGGTACCTGCGGGCCAGCTAGATTGAAAACAAAAAATTCATAATATCTCACCAAGTCGAGCATAGAAGCGGCATGGCCGTACCTTTTCTCGAAGCATTATTTTATTATAAACTTTATTAACATATTGTTCACCGCGAAATCACTTTGAGATTGAGATCCAAGTGATCAGCAGGTTTACTTATTCATTAATTAATAATCATAATCCAACCGACATTTCTTCGTCCGTCTCTATGCCACCATTCTGTCACCGCCTTTGTCCACCTTCCGTCCTGCCTTCGAGCCAAGTTTCCTGCCGACTCGATATTTCCTGCATACCGACGTCGAAGACTTTTGTCTTTTGGTGATTTACCACGCTGGGAATACGGTCTGTAAGCGAAATTCTTAACATGGATCGCTCCATAGCTCTCTGTGCAACTCTGATTCGGTGCACAGTTTCCTTGGTCAGCGTTCTTGTATCGGCACCGTATGTTAGTGTGGGCAAGACACATAAGCAATTATCAATCCATAAGCAGCGTCGCTCGCTTTAAACTATCTGTCAGATTCATACAAGCTACGCTAGATTTGATAAGCAAGCGACGATGCTTTAGGATTGTTAATGGCTAAGTTTTAGTGGTGGTAACCCCAAAGGACTATCACAATGTGAGTTGGGTCTCACCCGACAGCCGGACCAAGAACCAAATCGACCGACGATTAGTCGAAAATGGAGACACTTCTGGATGTTAGGAATAAGAGGGTTGCTGATGTCAATAGTGATCACCACTTAGTCGATGGAAAAATGTGCTTGAAGATAGCGGGAGTTTAGGAGCAGGCCACAAGATCTGCCAAAGGTGTCGTGTAAATAAGCTGCAGGACCCACAAGTTAGAAGAAAACTTAGTATCCAGATCGGCAACAACTGGCATCAAAGACGTGTTGTTAAAAATTTGCGAAGAAATAATAAGGCACAAGGAACACTTAAAGAATGAATGGATATCTAAAGAAACATGGGATATGATCAACCATCAAGGAAGACTTAACGTCGAACTAGACGACCATTCTAAAGAAGCACTTGCGTACGAGTATTTTCTTTGTGAACTTTATATCAAACGAAATTTATAAAAGGACAAACGCTGCTAGGGGTAACCCTATATCCAGCGATGGTCTCATCGGCTGCCATAGGAAACCTGAAGGATCTATACAAAGCATCTTGAAGAACATTGCAACAAAACCCAGGATATCTCCTTGTTACTATGAAAGATTGACTTTCAAGATGGTATGGCCACATTGCCGAAGTTTTTAATGATCCTAACCACCACCTGGGGAGTTGGATGCAGATGCAAATATACCAGGAGCATCTTGTATCTTGATGCATAATCGTAATCATTATGATTAATAAAATCGGCAGGTCTTACAGGCTAGTCAGAGGCCTTCGGGTGGCTTGAAAACGTCTGACAGTTGGGTAGCCCACTTACCCGAAAACTCTCTCAGCACAAGATTGCTTGTGTTGGGGCCCAATAACCCGCGCTAGGCCAACGTGGTAGACTAGGCCTAAACCATTCCTTCATTGGAAGGAGACCCGTGCCCCAGGAGTGGGGACGTAATGGTTCGTGATGAGATTTATGACTATCCTGCATCTTGACAGAAATTTAAATATCCAACCCCCGAATAAGACGAATTGATACGGACCATACGATCGCTGAAGAGTGGCAAAGTACCAGGGAACGATGGATTTCCTACGGTGGCATAAAAAGCAGGATAGATGGAATATACCAGATATTGCACTCTTCAGCGATGGAGGATGATGAAGTGAAGTTAGAGAAAAGTTAATTTAATTCATGTCCAACTTTTTCCTATAAGGTTTGCTTTTCGTTGAAATACTTTATTCTGAAAATTATGGGATACAAACAGGTCGTGGTACTCGTGGTCACTGGTCTTCTATTTCGTATAATTACCTAACAATTATCAAAATCGGTTAAGTTGATCCAGAGATTTGCGCTTGGGAACACATTTTCGGTTAGATTTTTATATAGATAAGAAATCCTGTTTCTGACTAGATTTCGATATAAATTATTTATGAATAAGTTTATTTATGATATATAATTATTATTTTGTATAAAAAGTAATGTCATGTTAATACAATACAAATATTTTACATTAAGAACCATATTGTCATAGAAAAAATATTTTATAAAAAATAAATATTTGGTTGGATCCTTTTAGAGAAACGTTAAAATTCCCTACTTGCATAGAAACAGCAATTTAGGCGAAAGGATCCAAGTGCATATTTATAACTCAATAAATATTAATTATAGCAAAACTATTTATTTAGAACCTGTGTAAAGAGTAATATAATAGATATCATAATTTAATGTAGTTATCGGTGATATAATCAAAAAATATTTACAGTTTTATACTGGCGAACGAATCTGAGTTTGTACCTACGTAATTACGCTGCGCACGCGGCGCCAACTGTCGCATAGACGCACGTCCTCTCCCAATGAACGTCCCGGCGGGGTACTGAAGCGACACCTTTCCAACCGGTCCTATTTATATTATTGGCGTTTTCACACAATATCCTTCTGGATATAACAGCTTAAACACCATAGACCGCTTCATTGCGATTCTTTTGAATTGTTTTATATCACTTATATCAATTATCTACAAATCGCAAAAAGCTGCTTAAGTGCCAATTGTACCACTAAACAGATTTAGGTAAAGTTGTATTAACCGCCAAACGCCGCGAGTAAGGCTGACTGGTAAAATGGTTTAAGTGCCAGTATGGCTTCAAATTACAAAATTGTAAAATGTATTAAGTGATTTTATGTTATTTTTGACCAGAAGGCATTTTGTTTTATATCAATTACGCAATCAGGTAGGTCGCTTAAGTAACTAATGATACAAATTCACATTAGTTCAAAATGAATTAAGTCACAATGTTTTACTGTTTTAGTGAGGGTACAATGTTTTATATAACTTTAGTTTTGATCAAGTATGTTTGAACATACAAATGACTAAAAAAGTGGCTCTTAATACAAGAAAAAAGTATTAAGATTTCCAAAATCACCGTTGTCTTAAGCGCCAAAAAGTGCTCAGATCGAAACGAGACCCGCACCATTCGAAAGAGAAAAATCAGGCGATTCCAACGGTATATATAACTCATATTCGCCAAAAGTGGCGGATAATACATTTTGCCTTTCCACCGTCGATATAGGGTTCCTAGCATACGTCTGAAAACCCCTGGGCAGTCAGCGACAGACCCTAACCTGACTATTTGTTTTTTTTGGCTTGTATCGAACACATGCGGTCGAATGGCGTAGTCGTTAGTGGCCCTGACTGCTATGCCGAAGGTGCCGGGTTCGATTCCCGGCTTGTGCAGATATTTGTTTAAAGACAGATATTTGTACTCGGGTCTTGGGTGTTGATATTTATATTTAATATGTATCTATCTATGTATTTTTGTTGTAGATATATCAGCTGTCCGACACCCATAACACAGGTTCTCCTTGGGGTCGGATGGCCGTGTGTGAGATGTCCCCACATATTATTATCATTACAGGAAGAATGCAGTTGAATTGGCCACGTAATGTGTTGAACACTATGCCTCTAACGGTTATTCAACTTGTGATACCAGTCGTATCTGTTCAATATTTATGAGATGGGCGAGCGCTTCGTCCATTTCTAGTTTTACTTGCAGTTTTATCAGTTTTAATTTTTTTAATCTGGTTTGTATTAATTGGACTATTAAAGTAAGCATCTACCTTTTAACATCGTACGCGACGGACGCATCGCATTCAGTGTTCTTTGTAAAGAAGGTCACACAAGTTTCTCCATACATTTATGAAAATTGGTCCAATACCGATTTGGACGCTTACCTTTAATTGGAAGCGGACGACCTATTGGTCGCATCATCCTAAAGATCGCATCCAGTAACGTGCTTTGGGAGAGGCCTACGTCCAGCAGTGGACTGTTATAGGCTGATGACCTATTGGTATCTATGTGCGCGTCGACGAATCCCATAATATATAGACACATCATCAGTTTTAACTTCATGATAGTGGGAGGGTAGTTTTATGTTGCAGTTACAAGTAGGTCTCGTTTGCTAGTAACCCTACTAAGTGCCAATTTCTCCATAGTCGGTTAGAGCATAACCACGTATTAGTGGTTGCCTTTTGACACATCTGTCAAGAATTTTATATGGAGATGACGTATAATTGATAACCAATCTCTAATCAGTTAGATTTTTTTTTTAATCATTTATTTATCCCAATTACATGTTTTTACTTAATTCTATCTAGCCACTATCGAAAACCACTAGGTTTATCTGTAGCAGCGAGTGTTACTGGCGGAAACTTACTAATTACTTAACAAATTTAAACGAAACAGAGTTACATTACTTACTTCAGTATCTAACAATTAACTTATATATTACAGTTCCTAGATGTATTATTTTTAATAAGATAACCGACTATGGAGAAATTGGCACTAAATATGCTACCATTAATGTGTCAAATCTGGAAAAACTTGAATCCGAATCCGTCAAACAAGCAATGATGCCTAGAATTGTTGATGTTGATTGCTAACAGCTCTTCATGTCGTAATCTCTCGTGGAAGCCATTTGCAGTGATGGCCAGAGACGACGGTTGTGTGATAGAAACCGCATCGTTTACAAAATGAAGGCATTTATTTGTTAGCAGCACTTTATGCCGGATTTCTAGTTACAGAATCAGTGTTGTCAACAATCTTTAGTACCAACTGAACCAAACATACATTTCTTCATACATGTGTCTTGTAATCCTTACCAAGGTACTATATATCTAAGAAATACACTAACGGGAAAAGGACCAAATTACTCTTAAACAAAAAAGGCTAGCTTAATTACGCCTTCTGCGACATTGAAGTACATTTAACAGAGCATCAGGATATTACCAACAAATAGCAGTAATAACTTGTTAAAATATTTTATTAGATCTGTTAAAATATTTTGAAACAATTGGGATCATTTGGTGTCGGAATTTTGTGAGTGGAACTATTTCATTGCCCGTGAGTGTAATATGAAAATGGTGCACGACAATTTTATAATCCATTTTTTCCACTGTCAACGTGAAAACATATTTTTGCCGTAGTTCGATTCATATATTTAAATTTGACCCTGTTAAAATACCTATTTACTGTGGGGTATTTATAATTATTGTTACCTACACCACACGTGCTTTTCTAGTTTTTCTTGTAAGAAAAATGTGCATAACTCGATAAACTAGTTTAGATAATCAATAAAATACTTACGTATATTTCGATTAGTCATTTCTTTGTAGACATAATTACCGTCATATTATTATTATATTAGTCTCTGGTCAGTGCACGTGGAAATCCCGGAAAGAAGTACCTGGATAGTTAATTATTATATTAATTGATTATTGAGAATATAACATCAACGATTACAAAAACAATTAGACATGTTACGAGTAAATAATTATGTATACATGTATGTTATAAATCGTCATGATAATGTATATTGTCCTAAGAGAGTCATCATCACGACCCATCACGTCCCCACTGCTGGGGCACGGGTCTCCTTCCAATAGAGGAAGGGTTTAGGCGGGTTGGTGGACCCCAACACAAGCAAGTTTGTGCTGAGAGAGTTGTCGGGTAAGTGGGCAACCCGACTGTAAGATGTGTCCTAAGAGAGTCAGTGATTCTGAAATTCATCATAGGCTCACCATATTCAATTACACTTATCCCTATTTCATCTCATATCCTTCCACCCAAAGTCTGTCTGAGATGAATCTCCTTTTATACCTGATAGAATAAAATTTCTGTTGTTAAATGTGTCCTGTTTGTGTACAAATATAAATATAAGGTATTCTATCAAAATCGTATTGCGTAAGTACCTATTTACAAAACTATGAAAAAACATATGGTTTCACATCTTTAATTTATTCATCGATGAACCTAGGATGATTTTTGACAGACGCCCCAGCTAATCCAATGAATAAAAGAGTTATTTAATTAATAGTATCTACCAAACCTAAGCAGGTATCAATTATTATCTTTAACAGTAGGTACTTATTCTAACATCCTTTGCAATAATATATTATATTAGGTATTGTTAAGCAATCGAGTAGGAAAAGAACTGTATAATTATTTAACGTTACTTTTAATGTAACAGCTATAATAATTTTATTGTAAAAATCCGAATAATGGCTGCTATTATAGGCGGAAACACAGTTTCTACTTATATAATTTAAATTAAAGCAAGTATACTTATACATATATTACCTCCTATCGCAAACTTGATTTGACAACGATTCTGTTGTCAAATCAATGATTTCACTCTAATTATAATAACTTCGTAAATGTTACTTCGTTTTGACTTATAAATCTTATACACTCGCAAGATTGTTGGAAAATTTTCAGCTTAAGATAAAGATAAAATACTCTTTATTGCAAACAAACAGAAACAGTTATATAGAGTTTCAAATAGTACAATCGGCGGCCTTATTACCAAAAGTAATGTCTTCCAGACAACCACATAGAAAGGAAATCGAAAGTATGAAAAGGTTAAGGTTATATTGTTGTCCTCCACGTGCCAGCAACAATAGGCATCATATTAATAAACATAACCTAAAATTAAGCATGGGTATATCCACTTATTATGTAAATAACGAGCTTTCCAAGTACATTATGTATGGGGGGCAAGAGTCAGCGGTGTCGAGGATAGGTAAATAGTAAATACAAGTTGTGTTTAAGCATAGAATATGTAGTAAGTAAGAAGAATAGTCTATGAATAGAATTCAAGATGGCGGCTTGAACTTCGAACTGGGAAGCTAAAGAGATACATCTCGTGGCAATGGATTTAATGAGATTTTGTAATTAGAATTACTTTTTTAAACACGACATAGATGATTATTATTATGTTTAAAATTAGGGCCTATTTTTTATTCCGTAACTGACGTTTATATCGGAAACTTTGTGGTTTCCGAAACTTCAGAACCTAACTATGTTTTACTATGAATTAGCGTGATTAACCATTTTGTATTGGAATTTTTTGAAAAAAAAACGCTTTTCGCTAGCATAAAGCACCAGCTTCGGGCGATATGTTTAAATATGCGAGGCTTGAGATGTATTTTTCATATTTTGGAAGTGGCAAACAGATACCTAAATGACCTCCGACTGTGTTTGGGACTCATACGAAATCCTGTCACCTATAAATATAGTGACATTAGCGACCTTATCAAGGCACAGTACAAATACACACTGAAGTTATAAGTGTGTGTACTAGTCCGTGCTATGTACGCAACGTAGATATGCAAACGGCTGTAAGTATCATTGAAAACATTTATCAAAGCTCTTTAGAAAGACAAAGAATGATGTAATGGCATGCACTTGGCTCTAAAAATATCTTGTCTCCTTGGAATGAGTACTGAAGCTACTCAGTAGATACATTATATGCCAATAATTATGTGATGAAAACTAACCGAATCTAATATTAAAAAAATAAACAGCAAAGGTACACAAACACATAATATGTTTAACTATAAATGTAGTTTGATAGTATAATACTCTTAAAGTACTGACTTAAACATTTTACAAATAAAATGGTCGAATATTTAATTATTAATCTCTTGGATACTGATACTTGAAGTTAATGTATACATTTTAAGCTACTGAAAACAATTGCCATTGTAATAAACTGGTTTTGTTCCCTAGACATGTGTGAAGCAAAGTTAAGTGTTCATATCTTATTTAATAATTTTCCACAAAAGCTCGGTCGGATGGCCATGTGTTATGTCCCCACTTAATAATCGTACTTCCTACTAATATTATAAAGTTTGTGAGTATGTGTGTGTTCGTGTATGTTTGTTACTTCTTCACGTCAAAACGGCTGAACCGATGAAATGATGTTTGGAGTTCGCTGACACCCTGTATTAACACTTAGGCTACTTTTTTATCGCGGAATTTCCACGGGAAAACTTTTTAAGGCTAAGCGAAGCTCGCGGGAACAACTAGTATTATTATTACATATTTTAAAAGTGCATAACTTCGGGGTTGTGGGTTAAAATTGTGCCAGAGTTTTTAGGTAATGTATATCATTGTCATTATCACCCATATCATACGTTTCGTACGACGCAATGCCAACATAGAACCTCTTTTTTAAAAGCTTTAAAGACAATCGTATGGTATGTTTGTCTTACGTTTAGTATTATGATAGTAATTTGATTAAGATGTGACACTTTGGCCGGTTTTAACTTGTATGAGGTACTCAAGTGAGAATTTGCTGACAAATGAAGTTTGTTCAGGTGGTTTTAGCGTGTGTGCTTATTTTATAACTTATTTTAAAAAACTTACTACCTTGTTGCAAGTGAATAGGCATCTTTTTTGGATGGCAGGTTTTGAGGTTATCGTAACATATAAGTGTTTAGTGGATGGATGGAGCTATACATAAACCTTCTGTAGCAGCAGCAGTCCATCTTTCAGCATAGTACGCAACGGACGCATCGTATTCAGTATTCTTTGTATAGAAATTCACACAAGTGCGTCCACTTTATCGGTATTGCCGACGCTGCCGCCGTTTCTCCATACGTTTTTGAAAATCCGTTTAGTCCGATACGTACGATACCGATAGGTGGGTTCACGTACACCTTAGATTCAAGAGTACGCCTCAAGATTAATTAAGTAAAACTCACAAACTGTGCTATCTTATGGAGGGCACTGTTGCCTGTAATACAGGGATGACCTAGTACCTACGGGTAACAGTGACACTATTTAATTGTAATGTTACTATTTTACTGCTCAAAATAAATTTTATTTTTATTTTTTTTATTTATTTAAGATTAAAGTCTTACGGCAAAATCGGTAACTAAGCTAGCCTATCATACTATCTGCCAAAGAGTATAAATAACAAAATAACACTATCTTTGAAACAGCGTCGCGGCTCTATGGGACTTCAGCGGTGGCGCGGACTCTTTGTCAATTTTGTCATGTCATGTCAACCAACGCAATAGGGCTTCTGTCACATCGGTTTCCCAATACGTATAGTGCCACAATCTTATCTGTTCCGGTGGCGACGTCGCTGTCATTGAATCCAGTGATGCCATCGATTAAATTTTGCCTATTTCTGGTTTAAACGACAACTCATTTCTGCTATTATTTTTATAATTAGGTGCATTCATAAGTATAGATAAATCAAAATATAGGGTCGATAGTAAATGAAAGAGGACATAATATTATATCAAACGACATTTGTTGTATAAAAAAATTGTCCACGGCAAACAGAAACAAAATTAGTTCTGATTATGTTCTGATATAAGACATTAAATCTAGATTTTACAATGATATAGGTATGTAATATCTGTGGGTCGTGGGAATAACGAGATAGAAAACTATTGTACTTAATTATTATTTATTTATTTATGAACACTTTATTTTTTTCATTTTCTTAAGTAACAAGAAACAAGAGCATAAAATTCAAAGAAATTCAGACAATGTACAATGGCTAATTGCCAAAAATCCATTTCTTCCAGCCAACCCTTGATACTCGTAGTGGAAGAAGAAGATGTCATTAATCATCATTATTTCGTCTAAAATCGCTGCAGGTGCGAGAAATTCTTCTTGGTATACTGCCTAAGGTATAGGTACGCAGCTTCACTCACACCTGTAATCAAAGAAAAATAAAGATTATATACTTTCATCACGACCCATCCCGTCCCCACTGCTGGGGTACGGGTCTCTCGGGAAAATATTAATAAAATTACATGTAAGTATATGGGTAAAATTATTCGTCATATTTGGCAACACTAACCTGTAGCCGCTGCAACTCGCTCTTCCAATTTTTCTAACGGAATTAAAGGCGCCTGAATACGTTATTCTTCCTGCATAAAAGCCAATATATCTAGTATTACTTTTCTTGCATCACTTTTCAGCGCTTTTGGCATTATTACACCCAGAAAATCACAAAACAAATTAAATAACGTAGCGTCAGCCTCTTCGCAGAAATTGACAACTCAAATAACGCACAGAGTATGAAAGGACGTTTGACAATGACGTCTCGTTAGTACACATTTTGACCACCGGAACAGATAAGATTGTGGCACTATAAACGTATAGTTGAAGACAGAAACCGGTTCAGTAGGGTTACTCTATACTGGCAAAACCGAACAAACCGGAGCTGTCGTGCAATCGGCACGTGTAACACAACGAGATAGAGTCGTGGCTCGCGCAGCAGCGCTACTAAACTTCGGTTTTTGTCATATAGAGTGACTCCCAGGCAACCGGACGTCGCCGCAAACGGTAATTTTACAAAACAGAATATTTAATTAGAACCTCCGGAATTATAGCTTTGCCTATTCCATTTCTCGCTCTGTTTGATTGCCTGCAGCTTGCAGAAGGTGCAGACTCTTGAATGACAGAATTATCTAGAATCTAGGTAATAAGTACCTATAAGGTATGTTTATTGGACAATATTGTCCACGGCAACGTGAGTGGTAGACTGTCAAACTGAAGTGTATCCTTGCCGTAAGTATTTATTTTATTTATTAAAGAACACTTCATTGCACATTTGCATTTACAAAGGCGGGATTAGTGCCAAAAAGCAATTTCATCCGAGAGAAGATAACATATCAACCGTGTTAAACAATTCATAGCAGCTCTATCGTTTGTAGCTAGTTATACTCTGTCCATTATAGGTACACTCACGGGCAATGAAAAGGTTCCACTGAGAAAAGCACCAAATTACTTCTAAACGGTAAAGCCTAGCTTCGTGACGCCTTCAGCAACATTGAAGTACATTTAATAAAGCATGAGATATTACCAACTAAAAACGGTAATATTTTATTCCAATTTTAAATTAAATGTTGAAAAAATAGGGGTCGTTTAGTGTCTGTATTTTGTGAGTGGAACGTTTTCATTGCCCGTGAGTGTATTATTGGTTTTTTGACAATCGAAATCCCATACATATTTGATGACTGCAAAGGAAAACCAACTACTTACCAGACATAAGGAAACGTCAACAATGCAATAACATAGTGGAAGCTCTATAGCCGGTTAGATATGCTAGGTTGGGCTAGGTAGTTTTCAAACTGCCACACAACACGATGCAATTTGCGTGAATGTGTATCCGAACAAGAGATGATGCATTTCTTCGTTCACCTTCATCATCACAACCCATCACGTCCCCACTGCTGGGGCACGGGTCTCCTTCCAATGAAGGAAGGGTTTTAGGCCAGCGTGGTGGACTACGCTGACCAAGTGTGGGTTGGTGGACCCCATCACAAGTAAGCTTGTGCTGAGAGAGTTGTCAGGTATGTGGGCAACCCGACTGTCAGATGTTTTCAAGCTGCCCGAAGGCCTCTGACTAGGCTTAACGACTGCTGCCGATGCAGCAACCGGGACCCACGGCTTAACGTGCCGTCCGAAGCACGGAAGCGTACGGAAAAGAACCATGCTTGAAATCGGTCACCCATCCAATGGCGGACCGTGCCAGTTGTTGCTTAACCTCAGTGATCAGTTACGATCACCTTAAGTTCGAGAAAAAAAAAACATGACAACCCATCACGGTTCCACTGCTGGGGCACGGGTCTAATACAGGGGAGGTTTTTCATAAGTCTTAAAATTACTTAATTCGTTTGGTACTGGGGATTATTGTTAGGTTAGTGTTAGTGTCTGAAGGTTATTTTCTACTTCAATGATATAACGACATGATTACAAAATCCTAAACAACGTGGGAGAAACTGTCTTTGTAACTTAGCACTAAGTGGCCTTTGTTGTTAATAATGTAGTATGGAGCTCGCTCGCCTTGTCTAAAGCTAAGCTGAATTATTCTGAAAAAGTTATAGTTTGTACGTTTTAAAAGAATGTAGGATATTTAAGTATAGGTACCTACGTAATTTGCTATTGCTAGGGTGCAAAAACGCACAATATATACAATGTGTTTTTTTTTTACCCGACAAACTTTAAGGGTGTATTCTACGTGTGTTTTGAACTTGCAATAATTTTTTTA
This sequence comes from Plutella xylostella, assembly GCF_932276165.1. NCBI lineage: Eukaryota > Metazoa > Arthropoda > Insecta > Lepidoptera > Plutellidae > Plutella > Plutella xylostella. Next base: position 3,264,494 of record NC_064000.1, on the reverse strand, counting down.
TTGCCTCAACGTAGAGATACGGTTTTGGTATCATTGTTTAGCTTAACTCAAATACTTTTAAAAGAATACATAAAAATGCCATCAAAGCGGGGCTATTTTCAAAGTTATTCAAGTAAATGTTCATTTTTGCTGTTTTTTTTTGTCAAAAAAACAAGATTAGGTGCTTGTAACTTATTTTAGGTAACTTTTTAGCAGTTGTGCATATTTTTATTGGATAGAAATGACTTTTTGCGGATAAACTCATTTTATTTCAAGTCCGTGAGGCGTTTAAATCTCGAGATATGATTTTTTATGAAATTTAAGAAGGTATCTAAAACTTTAAAATGGCCGCCATTTCTTGAAAATTGAGATTTGACCCCACATATGGGGTGGAAGCGTCCGTAGTCGAGCGGGCTTCAGTGATCGTAACTGATCACCGAGGTTAAGCAACAACTGGCACGGTCAGCCATTGGATGGGTGACCGATTTCAAGTGGTTCTTTTCTGGACGCTTCCGTGCTTCGAACGGCACGTTAAGCCGTGGGTCCCGGTTGCTGCTTCGGCAGCAGTCGTTAAGCGTAGTCAGAGGCCTTCGGGCGGCTTGAAAACGTCTGACAGTCGGGTTGCCCACTTACCCGACAACGCTCTCAACACAAGCTTGCTTGTGTTGGGGTCCACCAACCCGCACTTGGCCAGCGTGGTGGACTAGGCCTAAACCCTTCCTTCATTGGAAGGAGACCCGTGGTAGAATACACCCTTAAAGTTTGTCGGGTTCGAAAAACAACACATTGTATACAAACACATAGGCGGCACAAAAAAGGCGGTCTCGTCACTAAAAGCGATTTTTCAAGACAACCTTAGGGTGGAAGAATATTTATCCTATCTAATATTATAAATGCGAAAGTAACTGTGTCTGTCCGTCTGTTACTCTATCACGCCAAAACTACTGAACGGATTTGAATGAAATTTGGTATACACACGGTCTAGACCCCGGGAAAGAACATAGGCTACTTTCTATCCCGGGATTCCCACGGGAAAACTTTTTAATGCGAAGCGAAGCTCGCGGGAACAGCTAGTGTTCAATATAAATTGTTTGATCATAAACACTATACATACCAGCCCAGTCACCCCCTTTCAGCTTATTATATGCTCGCACTTATCCTATTTACAGATAATTTAATTTTTGATTTAAAATTAACAAGTCAACTTTTTTTTTTCGAAAATTTTCATACTCGTGGTAGGTAAAAACCAATATAACTGTGATTTTTTGCCTAATTCGTACAGACACGTTTTTATCTCGTTTCAAAGTTAAATAAATAAATAACTGGTCTTCACTTAATTGGCTAAAAAACTTAATACCCTAATGGTGTTCCTATCCTGTCTTGACAAGGTGAGGCAGATTTTAAGTAAGTAAATAGGAATTATGTATTAGATTATGTTATACTAGCTGTTCCCGCAAGCTTCGCTTCTAAAAAGTTTTCCCGTGGGAATTCCGCGATAAAAAGTAGCCTATGTTCTTTCTCAGGGTCTAGACCATCTGTACACTTAATTTCATTCAAATCCGTTCAGTAGTTTTGGCGTGAAAGAGTAACAGACAGACAGACAGACACAGTTACTTTCGCATTTATACTCGTATAATATTAATTAGGAATATGTATAGATTAGATAGTGTGTCCCCGTTCTTCTTGTTTTAAAAACAAAGAGATCTTAACGAACTACGAGTATCACGATTCACAATAAAGCCGAACGTCCACCGCAAGCTAAACTAAGTTAGTTTAGCTTAGCTCGCACAGTTGAGCCAGTTTCTCATACTGCATAGTTTGCGGTGGACGCACAGGTATATGAAACTGGCTCAACTATGCGAGCTAAGCTAAACTGAAAATGAATGGTGAAATCGCCAAAATTTGTACGTAACAAAAACGTAACAAAAGGGAAACGTTACAAAAATGTTACAAAAAGGAACTATACGGACTCGATCACACTACTATGAATAAATAAAACAATTTTTATTTAATCAGCACTACGGCGAAGCGAAAAGGAGGGTTATGATTTTGACCGGTATCTATTCAATAATTAAAACACGAACTACTTTCGTAATTTTTGAACAAAAATATTAAAAAAATATATTTATCTATGAGGTTTTTTTTTTATTAATTGAATTATTAATTATTTTGGTATTAGGTATCACTAGTTTACAAATTAAACTTATGTACAACTAATATGTTTTTGTAATTTATTAGTTTAAAAAATGTCATCACATTCTTGTCAGTCTGAATGTGCCCTTAGCTTTCCTTTTTGTAACGTTACAAAGAAAATTGTAACAAAATGGAACAAAAATTCTTACGTTTATAAGCTAAAAATATTTTAACACACGTGGATTTAGTTTTCCGAAAATTTGACTAACTGCATAGTAAACAGACTGAAATTATGATTTTACGTGCAGGAATTACTTTGTAAATACATTCCTTTAACTTAATTTGTCGGTTGTTACAAAGGGGAACACAGAAAAGTCTTTTTTCTTCCGAGTTCACTATAACTTCGATAACGACTACAAACAAAATGGCGGAGACGCGACACTAACGCCACTTCTAAGAAACCTTTTGCTCGTGGTGATGCCAGTAAAATAATTTAGATTTAATACTATTTTACACAAAGAAATATGATATTTTTATTAAGATTTAAATTTATGTAAATTTCAATAACCAACCACTGTACAAAATATGATAAAATACAAATAATTTAATACGTTACTTATTCTACTGATATGATTTACCAAAATTTTCTATGTGAAGTTGTTATATTTTTCTCATTTAGTAGGTTTTAGTGCAACCAAGAGAAATGGACAAAAAATGTACAAATTTTGGCGATTTCACCCTTATAAAGCTTTCAAATGCAAGTCTCCTGCAAACTGACATCAGTTCAAACACCACCCAGAGGGTCTAGTACAGGTTTGATACTTAGTCGAAAACTGTAAAAGTTTACGTTTTCTCGCATACAAAGTGGCGCGTCTCGCGGAAACTGTCATGAAACTTTAGACAGATAATGTATGCAGATGACAGAAAAAAAACAAAACTTTTAGTTTTCGTAAACTGCATTACCCGTACCAGAGGCCCAGGTTCTTACAGAAAACTATGTTTAAGCAAGTAGCAAAAAAGTATAAGTAAGTACGTATTTAACTATTTGTATAAATCTCGAGTGGACAACAAGAACATGATAAAAGAATTATCTGTACTTTTATGGTGCACTAAACCTTTCAAGTACCAACCGAGCTAGCTTAAAACGACGATAGACTAGTCTTGTACAGTGTACCGATCTTATATCTCGTATTTAAGTACATCCCTTACAGTTTTGTGTTACACAAATTATAGGGGATAGTAGGTACCTCCTCTATACAGGGGCCGTCGTTTTTCGCATTTTTAAAAAAATCCCCATTATGTGGGGTCAAATCTGAATATTCTAGAAATGGCGGCCATTTTAAAGTTGTTAAAATAATTAAATAAATAAATAATTATGTATATACATACCAAAACTAATAGGCCGAATAATCTTGAGTAGGTAGGTAGGTATATAGAAATATTTAGTTTATTGGCTAAACGCTCTTTCTTGGTAGCGCAGCGCAACCAATCAATCTTGATCCACTTTTTATTTAAGAAGGTATACTATGAACACTATTATCAATACAAAGCTGTGGTTTTATTTATGTTATTTTTATAAAAGAATATAACACTTCTATATAAAATATTCAGCTCTGTAGATACCTATAGTTATTAATAATAACATCTTGGATTTTTTAAATTAAATTTTTACATGTTGATAAATCACAAAAAAATAATGAAATAGACCATATCCCAGGCGCTTGTTTTATTAAACATAGTAAACAGAGTGGGCTCACCTATCACAATAACATACTACTATCAGTAAGATATCTTAGAATCCGTAAACATATTTTTATCCTACTTCATATCGTAACTAATAAAAGTATACCTAATAAGATTTCAATAATCCACTATAATAAGATACGTGTTTATTATCACTCGCAAATTATTTTATCTTTTACTTAACCCAAGGTTTTGACAATTAGGTGCCAAACTACATAGATACAAACAAGTACATTAGTGTTACGTATACGGTTATCGTCTGTTTGGCCTTGTAACTTTAACAGGAGAGGTAGGGGACATCTCAAAAGCTTTTTAAAGTTGTTTCATAAAGAAGAAGGCCGATCGACATAAAAGAGTTCATTCTGGCTCACACATCCGTTTTTGCGAGGTAAACGCATTGAAACTCGAGTTATGCTATATGTATTGCTACCGACACGGTATGTATGTACATCTACTACAAAATTATAAGGTTATTAAACGGTTCAATTGATAGTAAAACTAACTCCATCAGTATTCCACGCGTGTGTACTTTACAGGCTATTGATGATTGCATTCATAATCAAAATATATGTAAGTATAAATACATACACATCAATTTATGCTACTTATAAAATCTTATTAAAAAACCTCTTAAAAGGTATATTGAGCCAAAAGGAATAAATTCAAAAGGCACACATTTATAAACGTCAGGTCGCATCGTCGCAAAAATCTGCGACTGTAATCAAGCATTTTGCGAGGAAAACTGTCAAAACAGTCGCAGTGATTTGACGCAACACGACATTGTAGTCGTACATATGTGTGCGAGCCCTTAATTACTTAGTGACAGCGTAACTTGTATTATTTTGTCTTTATTGTACAATTTAAATAATTATATTTTATATTAATATAATTTGTTTTCAGAAATCGTTTGTCAGTTATAGGACATTATCTATTCATCAATTGAATCAGGATGGATGAATTAGTAATAAATTAATCTTAGGTATTTCCGCTTTATTATGAAATGAGCGGTTAGGAATTTATACTGCAATTACCTACCTACTTACTTAATTGTAACTGCGATCGATTATTTTGTTTGGCAATGTGCATAGGTCGAAATATTTTAGTACTCATTCATACAATACATATGCACTCACGACTGTAATCCCCGAAGGGGTAGTCAGAGGTGGCTCACAAAGCGAGCCACCCACTTTTCGCAGCACATTTGTACTCACGTGATAGGTTGCGAACCATATCGCCGTTTTAGGATAAGTTTTAGCACGAATTCATTAATATAAATTAAATTTACAACTGAATTGTCAGTATCTCTTTCTTGATGCTCATCAGATCGCTTAAATATCACTCTCTTATCTATGTATTATATTCAAGTACCTAGGTAGGTATATCATGAAACTCGGGATCTGTGGATTCTTAACCAAGCCTTGTTAGTTCTTATCTGATATAAGCCGAAGATAAACTAACTCTTAATTATCTAGCGGCTCATTAAATTACACACTACAACTGTCATTCTAATAAGGGCGACAGAACATTTTCAGTATTGTCATGACTACTCATGACCATCACGGTTTCTTGAAGTCATCTTCAATTTGGTGTGTCGCTTCACCTTTTAAATTGTGTCTAACATATACTTTAGTAATGCTTCATGTTCACTGTGTTTAGATAACCAGATGTTAACTAAGTCCTTAGGGTTTCAAAGTGTCATTTTCAGCTGGGCTATTTGTAAGATCTCTCAAAGTTACACACTTTCGTTTAGGTGTTAGAATCAAAACTGCCGTACCTAACTACTTTAGAAATACAAGTTTGCCGTTTCATTCGTTGCCACCACTACTTGGAAATTACAATTTATAGTGGAATGCTGATTCTTCAGTTCTTCGATGCAAAATAACTACCAAGCTGCGTTTTTTTCCATGGTAATAGAGTGGACTCAGTGGTCCGAAACTTCGAACCAGGAGGGTCACTATAGCTTACGGACAACGAACGACATCAAGTTGCGTGATATGATATGAGTGATATCTCTCGTTCGTTCATTTTTCCTAAACTATAGTCACCTATTCATTTATTCAAAGACTGACAATTGGTCAGTTTGACAAAGCACAAAAGTATAATCGTCAACTTCAGTAATATGATGTTGTTTGAACCGAACTGTATTTCATGGCAGGATTCGAACTCGCACGAATGAAAGTCGAGAGTCTTATGTCTTAACGACGGCTTATAATACATAGTAATTTCAGTTAAAGTAGTTAAATAGGTAATTTCAAAAGAACGGATGCACTTAAATTAACATGAAGATTCATGGTAAAATATTTTTAAAATTGTTATGTTTTCGATCGTTGCCATCATTGGAATTAAAACCGCCTGCTTTCGGTATATGTATAGGTACCTATTTCGATTAAGTTATGTGGGGTTTGGAACGCAAGAGGACGGAATTGTCTATGGTGTGGAATGACAGAGAGTGAAAAAAGGAAGAAGATTGAAAGACGACGAAAGACGTGTATTATTTGGATTTATTTTATAAAATTAAATAAAAGCCGATAAAATCTAAAAGCCAGTCTTTTCAATACCACAGTCATATTGACAACGACGTCAACGAAACATCTCCAATCCAACACTCTGGTTGTTGTTAAATTATTTATAACGAATGTCGTCATACGGTGGACGGTGACAAGGCAGCATTTTCCTAGCTGTCTTTTTAGCATAATTATTATTATGTTAAGTTATGCTTATTCTTTGAATATCCAAATCTTTAATTTCTTTGAAAGTAGTTTTATTTTAGAAAAGTTATGGACCAATTAATTTATGTTCGCATTTTTACTTTTAACACTACGATCAATGTTCGTAGTTTTAACTAAGTACTTTTAACATCATAGGTCCATACGTAAACGTATGGGTTAAGTAAATATTTTTTTTATCTTTTTACTAGACTTTTTTTAAATAAAAAAAATATTTTGTGTTATTGAGTAAATACAAAAAGTCCTTAGATATTATAACTATCAAGGTAAATTAACCTACCGACAGAGCCACGAAACGAAATAGATATCGCACCACAAACCAATTAACCCCTGCTGATCAGCATTTTCACACACCAAATTTCCCCCATTCTTACCTGGTTGCTGAGCACATCGATGACGACGTACGCCAGGTACACCACCTCCTCCTCATCGGAGCCCAGCGCAGCCCCGCCGAGCCCGGCCGTGCGCACGTGCAGCGCGCAAACCCATCCCCCGGTGATCATGGCGTCATGCACCTCCCGCGCACGGGTTAACACCAAATCGTCACCGGCTCACAATCTACACTCACGAGATTCGCATTTAGAGTAATTTTGCACGATATCTGTGTACTGATTACGATAAGCTGATAACTAAACTCGTGTGATAGCGCCGAATGAAGTGTTTAACATAAACAGTGCTAGCTTTCTAAGTGAACAACAAAGTATCAAAACCGTTCGAGCGTGCTACAATGTGTAGGCCGCTTAGGATGTCCTAGTCACAAAAGTTGACATTCGAAAAGTCACGATTTGATTGTTTGTGTACAGAGCAAATATTTGTTGAAGCAACGAAAGCACTTTTTTTAGAAATCCGACGGTTACTCAACAACACTAGTCTCGCGTGCGGCTGAGTTTACCGCTAGGCGACTACGTAAGCCGTTTCCTGTGCTGCAGGTGAAAATCCCAGTAATTACTTCACATCACTAACTTCAACTGGATTCAAAGTGTGTTTCAACTCGAAGAAACCACCTAGCGTAGCGATCGGATGAATTTTTGATTGGTGTCGATGCCCGATTCCAAATTTGAATGCCTGTTCACACACGTCCCGTTTTCACTTCGCGGTGTCCGTACGCAACCGTTTCACAAACTATTATCACTTTGTTTAGACAATGAGGTTGATTTACAGGTTGTTTATTGTTGGAAGTTGTGATTGGTGGTTATTTTTTATTACGAAGCCGAGGACAGCTCAGAGGCGAGCGTGTCTGCCGACTCGGTGGTTCGACTGCGGATCCCCCCTGTTGACACTGCGCAGGTAGCGCCAGGTGAGCGCGACGTTGCCACATCGTGCATTATCAATGATGAGATAGTGCCCGAACCAGGTAAATTTTACGCATCGTTACTAACGAGTTTTATCGACGCGTCCGTTGACGGTTCAAAGCCTTTCGGTCGAATGTTGCCTTCAATGTACTGAAAATATTGTAATGTTTCGATCGCGGATTGCAATGAGAGCTTTCAGGTAGTAGCTATACTTTTTTTTTGGTTTTCAGCAACTTTTTGAGTAGATATTTTTGTATATACCTAAATAGGGGTGTAGTAAGTATAGATAATAAAATAATAATAGGGTACAAGATATTAAAATCAATATTCTATTAAAATTTAGTCCATATTTTATGTTTTGAAAAAAATGCAAAAGACACGTAAGTAGGTACTATTCTCCTTCAATCAAAAATATATTTAAGTGGGGGGGGGGGCAGAGATGTCACACCTTATTACTGTTCATACTAATGTATTTCATAATTGAAATTTGATGAAGAGAAGATGATTATGTTACAAAGAAAGTGTTGGAAATGAGACCCGAAGGAAGGCGTAAGAGAGGGAGACCAAGAAAGACGTGGCTTGATTGCGTGAAAGAAAATATGAGGGAGTGTGGACTTATGGAGTGAATGAGGATATGAAAGGTAGTGTCATCTTCGGTGGAAATACATCAGAGCCTTTCAACATGCGCAGAGGCGTTCGTCAGGGCTGCGTTTTGGCCCTTACCCTATTTAGTATATTTCTCGCGTTGCTTCTGAAAGTTTCGATGACCGTGAGGCAGATAGGAGAACGATACGCCACCAGCCCGACAGCGTTTCACCATTCGGGATCTTCTCCTGCAGTGCGTATGGTAAAATATACCTATGAATATGGTAGATTGTAACCTGACTAATTGTTTAAGGTTAGTTAAATCTAAACATTTATACTTTTATGCACGTTAAGTGGAGTAGTTTTTCCACCCAGTTTTGGTTAATCCAAAATGTGGGAAGAAGAATGAATTTAAAGAAAATTTATTATGAATTTATCACCAAGCTATAGGCAATAGACGTCGTACATATACATATCACATTGCTATAAAACTTCACGGTATGCAGATAATAGGTGCTTAATTCAAGGTACAATATACACCTACGTACTAACATTATTTATTTTCCTGCGACCCGATGACCCGGCGCTGAACAACGATAGGACGTGACGGTTCAAAGTCGAAACACTAAAGTGTTTTTGAATTTTAATTCGTGATTTTTATTTAATTTATGTAGGTAAGAGTACCGACGTTCGCTTTTTTGACTGGGGTTATGGGTATGGGGTAACGAGGGATTGAATAATTGCAATTAATGGAAGTTTAATGCGGCTATTTCCGGTTGGTCTTGTTTTTTTTTCATACTTTGTGCTTTTAATGTTGATAACTGAATTGGAGCCCAGTTTAAAATTTAAATTATTGGACTAACAGTACTACTGGCCCACGTAGCCGGGGCCTTATCGCGAAGTCAAAACGAAGTACTTAGTGAACTTAAAATTTTCAATAAATACAGTTTGAATCCGAAAATCTAAGTACCTATGTGGAGCCAGGACACATTGGATGTCTATCCTATTCCTACCTACTTTTAACATTTATCCAACATGAGTTCAATAGTTTAGGCAGTGATCCTGTTGCGCGCCGCCCCCGCGCTCTCTGATTGGTCGGAACATTATAAAATCCAAGATGGACGCCTACTACTCGAATTACCGCCACATGCACATTGACTGCCACTATAAACAAAAATTCCGACCGTCCCATTTGTGCGTATGAAAGTGGTAAAATGTGCTTTCTCTTTTCTCTCACATAATACCTACCTGTGACAAAATTACGCAAAGGTCGTCGTTTTGACGAATATCCTGCCTTTCTCTGTTAAAGTGGGTCAACCGTAGGGATTGCTCGGGAGGTTTTACGGAATATGAATTCTTTGAATCATACTTTGAGCACACTGGTTGATATTTTTACTATAGGTATTACTCGTACTAGTAAGTTAGTAACTAAACTGCTTACTTATTTATCTTATAATAATAGATTTATTTAAGCAGATACATAATAATGGGTATTAAATAATCTAATAATAGAAAACTTATATTTAACTAAATGTGTATCTTATAATGGGGAGTAACGCGTGTGAATTTGCCGCTAGGGGCGCTGGTGTCGACTGAGGTTAAGTGACATTTTACTTTTCATATAATTTGTTTGGCGGGCTTCGTGATAAATTATATTTTCGTTCATTTCCCTGTTGAAAAGTGATCTCTTTTCGCGAAATTATCGCAAATATGGATTATTTATCGATGAATGTGCACGCTTTGAAAGCTGAATTAAGGAAAAGAGGCGCATAAATAAGCGGTCTCAAAGAGCAGCTAATTCAGAGGTTAGTTTGTTTACTGTTTACAAACTTATTTTTTACGAAATGTATGCTTGTTTGCTTAGGTAACAGCTATGTTTTTGCTTTTTACAGACACCAAGACTATGACCGTAACAGTAACTTGGTTGTTAACGTAGAGGACAGCATCATACAACAAAATGATTCAGTGTATACTGTTGAGTGGCCTTAAGAAACTTTGTATAGCAGTGTAAACACTAAAAATGAAACTCCAGATCTAGATATTGTCACCAATGAGTAACTACTTTTGGAATTTATGTACAGTGTACGGTGGCCTGCGCCTAAAAGTATACAGGCGGAGTTTTTAAAATAGCGATCCCTGATGATGAAGGGACCAGCTACATCTGTTATAAATCCGGGGATGTGTTGTGTGTGATGTGTGTAGCAGTGGTGTTTATGTGGATGTGCTTGAGCAGCATGTGAGCTTGAGATCGCTATTTTAAAATCGCCGCCTGTATACTTTTAGGCGCAGGCCACCGTACATACCATCGCTCTTACGGTGTTTGAAAACATCGTGATAAAACCTGCATATCTAGATTTTCGAACCCACCAACCTGCAGAGGACCAGTGTGGTAGGAAATGGTCCAAGCTTAGGAGTGGAGTTTAGACCTTAAGGCGGACATGGACAAAGGCTCCATTCGAGTGAGCTAGGTGCAGGTACTGACACCCCCACAAATAATAGAATACTTAGTATACTATACTACCATTATTAAGTTTCAACTAACAACTCAACCAGCATTCATTGTGTGGATTACTAATGTGTTATATTTTTTGTATAGCAGTGTGTTTAAACGGAGAGGATAAATAAAAGTTAAATCAGTGTGTAATTCTTTTATTTTTAGTGTATTTATTAAATGCCTAATCCTTATTTACATTATGTTCTTTCTGAAATTGGTTATAATGATTTTCACAAACACGAGATTATCGGATAATAATTATTTCACAAGCCACTGTTTTAGAACAGTTTTATCACTTGGTAACATATGTCCTCCTTTTCTTTCCCAATATAACGGATCTGAACAACATTGCGGCATAGTAACTCGATATGATGATAGTTATTTTATAATTAATAAGCTTATAAGATTCAAGATTTAAAAACTTTATTTGGCGCCAATTTGATAAAGTCGCCTTTGATAAATTTGACAGCTATGGTACCTCTTTACCTCAGTCGACAGTGGCGCCAACTGGTGAGCAAAAAAACGGTAGTCCCCATTATCTACTTACGAAACTAAAGCTAAAAAAAATGGTTTCATTGTGACAATTGTATGACCATCTATACAAGTAGGTATTTTATTGGTTCATATATTTTTTATTTTAAAACCTAGTTTTTAAATAAATTCAAATAAAAATCCACACATATTTTTTTCCTTGTTTAAGACAAGTCTAAAAAAAGCTAAGTATTTGGTGCTATGGTATGTCACAGGAACTTTTTAATTGCTCTTCTTTTACATAATAAATAATTTATACTTATTTATTTTTAAGTAGGTACGTTACATTCAGTGTTAAACTATTATCCATCCCATATTAACATAAGTAAATGATTTTTTTTTTTTTTTTTTTTTTTTTACGTAGCCAATTCAGTGTCCCACTGCTGGGCAAAGGCCTCCCCATGTTCACTCCACACGTCTCTATTGTCGACCACCTGACGCCAATCCGGCAAGAATCTGTCCAGGTCGTCCCGCCATCTCCGCCTAGGTCTACCTGGGCGCCTGCGTCCGTCGCTCGGCACCCACTCGGTTATAATTTTTGCCCACCGGTCCGGGTGCATTCGCATGACGTGGCAAGTAAATGATTAGAAATGTTAAAAATATTTTTATTTATAAAATCATAATCATTATATGTAGTACTAAGACTGTCTATTTGACTGTACACACCACTGCTATACTGTCTGCGACTGTACCTCGCCTACCAACCTGTCGTCCCGTAGAAATAGGTAATTCACAAAATATAAACAGCTGTTTTTATGAACTACGAACGGTAACATAACTACGGACAGCAACTAGACAGAGATAGCTAATCGCCGCATGCAAGGGTGGGAAAGAAAGAGTATGAGTTTTGCGGCGTTGCCATATCTCTCTTGTCCATACAAAACGGCATTTGGAGGGAAATGAAGTAGTGACTTCAAGTGACCAAACACGTTTATTTCCTCGATTATTATGAGTTATGAGAGAAATAAACTGCCTTTCTGATATTTCTTTTTTAATTATTCCTATTTGGAATCCTTGGTGGTTGGAGAAATATTTGATATAAGTACCTACTTAGGTAATTCATAAAATCATGGTGACTTGATGAGACTGTTTACTTGGTTTTTGTGGTGTCATGATTGTCACAATTGTCATGATTGTGAAAATTCTTTTTTTGTTGTATTGGGTTGAGCTCCCAGGTGAACCCATTTTTTTTTCAGAATTTTATCTCACCGCCAAGGGTGGGTAAAGGGGTAAAAACAGGGTATGAATTTCCATTTTGGGCACATATAAACCGATTCTAATGAAATTACGAACGTAAATAAAGTTCTTATAACAAAAAAATATGATGGTGACCTTGAGCTGATCTGATGATGGAAACGGAAGGCAGTCAGGGGAACTCCTCAACGGTATATAGAAACTACCTCGTGTTTAGGCTTGAATGATTCGTATTGATAAGTAGAACTTTTTGGTATCATTTGCACCTTACTTTTGATTGAAAATTATTGCAAATAAACTAAAAACTACAAAATAAAAAATGTTGGTGCGGTGACAAAGTAATCTAAAGAAATATGGCACCAACTTCAAAAAATAACAGTTCCTGCTTAGGTATATTTGTACTGTCACATACGAGTAGAATTTGTGTAAACCTTAAATTATTTCTTACATTTTAGTGGTTTTTTGAAGTCGGTTTTTTATTTTTTTAAATTATTATAATATTGCCATTTTGACTGTCTTTGTCATCATACTCATAAGATATTAGTTAGCCCTATTCAATGATTGTGAAACGCAATTCTTGAGTTTATTGGAAACTTAAGTTCCAAGTAACTAGCTTACCTGAAACTTTAATCAGGCATTGTGAAACTGTGTGTAGGGTAGGGTAGGTAGGTACCTATTCATGTGACGTCTAATTAGTGTTGTAACATGCCATAATTATTAAGTTACACCGCACTACTAGTTAAGTAAATGGTGCTGGAAACCTAGCTATTTTCTATGTTTGTACTTAGTAGTAGGTACCATGAAAGGTATGTTTATAACCACCTTTTATACTTATAGCTATAATAATGATTAAATAGTTAAATTACCTACCCATTTATCATGGTTCACGAAATGGACCTCCTTGAGTTGGACCTAGTCGGCAAAAGAAAAGATAGTTGGAAAAGAGGTAAGAGTAAGCAGGTAAGTTTAAGCTAACTATGAATAAATTGGCAAGAGACCATGTCCCTGAATACGGATAATACGATAATAGGATTGATCATCGTCAGCCAATAATCATCCACTTCTTGACTTAGTTAGTTAGGTCTCTCCCAACAATAGGTCGTCGGCCTTCCTCATCTAGCCACTGCCGGATATCCGCTATAGGATTGATGATGATGATGATGATTCTCCAGGGTTTTCGGTGTACCCTGCCACTACGCCGCCGCTGCGCCGCGGCGTGGTACACAAAGTAAAAAAATATACTTAATGAAAATCGGTTCAGTCATTTGCGCTCTACGTTACCACAAACAGATACACAGACACGGTAAACTTATAAAAACCCTGATTTCTGTAGGGGGTTAAAAAAAATACTACGCGTGCTGAGACAAAATGTGATGCTCTTGAAAAATCAAACCACGACCACGTTAGAAACTTATAATAGCGTGTTCAGAATAATAACAGAGATTTTTATCTTACTGGCAACATTAAAATAAAGCGGATGACGGCGGAACGGGAGCTGTCAGGGGAGGGGAAGGGACCAGTGACAGGTGTTTACGCGCCAAACAACAATGGATGGTTGCGTGCTAACGTTTTGATACTATTTCTCTACACGTTTTTTGATAGTTTTTACTCTTTTTCGTTTATTTTTCATACACCACAGTGCTCTTAACATCGTCCTTTAGTGTTTCCGTGAACATGTAATCCGATTCGGACTGAAATAGAGCTCCGTTGACTAGCTGTGCTAGACGTTGAAGCTTTGTTGTAACTGACCTATTTCACCGTGTATTATTGTGAAATAGTTGTCTTTATTGACTGCTCGAGATGTCTGCCGTGACGCCTCGTCGTTCGGCGCGTACTCCGCACAACTTCACGCCAAAAATGAGCGAGAGGAAGAAGAGTTTGTTTCAAGGTGAAGTGGAGGCGCGGGTGGCGCTGACGCAGCACCGGCGGCTGGCGGTGGTGGACAGCGAGAGCGACGGGGAGGACTGCGACCTCGGCATCGTGGGCGCGCTGGACTGCAGCTCCGACGAGCTCACCGACCCGCCGAGGACACCCGAGAGACAGCCGTGGCGTGAGTTGTCTTGTACACTGTCTAAACTTGTAGTTTGTTAGATAGATACGAGTTTGCTAGCTGAATTTGATTGATATGAATTGTTATGGTTAGTTGCTGGTGTCTTTTTAACTGGTTGGCGTGTTAATTGTGCCATTTTGTTCTTTCAAAGTGTGTTGTTTGGTCACCTAACCTCACCAGACAGACCTTGTGATAATTTACTCAATACAGTGGGTTTTGTCATCATAATTTCATGTTATATTCATGATAAATAAACTAGCATTACTTCAACAGATGAAACAAGGAGCCACTCCAAGAGACTGCTGAAGGAAAGCCATGACTTGAAGAACTTCATCAAATCCCCTTTCACATTGAAGAAATACCAGACCAAGTACTCCCATGAGTCCCTGCACTCACCTCTGTCCACGCCGGCCACCCCGCACGTGCACCGGCACCTCGGCACCCCGTCGTCCACACACTCCTGCGCCAGTGCCCACACCACCTCCTCTACCTCCAGCAGAGCTCGCAAGAGCCTCGCCAACCTCATCGCTGACACAGAGAGCTGTAGCAGCTCTCTCAAAGACTTAAACTTTGACACCGACTCTGGGACTGACTCCAAAGAAAACACACCCACCAAAGGACCGAGGAGGTCGACCCGCAAACAGAAAATGAGCATGAAACTGGCCACATTCAAAGGAGTTTTATTGGAGCAGAAGAAGAATGCCACATCATCTCCAACCAAGTCCCCCATGGTCTGCTTGACGAAAATGGACCTTAGCAACTTTGTGTCTCCCAGTCAGATGCTCAAAACTCCAGAAACATGTGAAGCCAACATGTCCCCTCGGGTGCACAACCGGCGGCCCATCGTTGAAATAGCTGAGAGTCCTGAAGACACATGCGACAGTGAGAAAAGTTACAAAAGACTTCGCAACAACAGCATTCCTTCTGACAATGAACCCAACTCCAAGTATCCCAAGCTGGACACCAGCGGCTCTGCTCCTAAAGCCCGCTTATCCCTATTCAACAGTGACCGCCTGAAAGAAATGCTTTCTACCAAGTCCTTCTATGGCAAACAAAACCCAGACCTCAACGCTAGCTTATCCAACAAACTATCAAATGCAATCTTAGCTACAAGCCAGCCGCGGCAGAAACGGTACTTGACACACTCACAAAGATCTAAGTCCAGGAAGTCAGGTCAGATAAATATGGGTGTGAAACACAGGATCAGGAAGCCTAAGATCCATAAGACTAAGCTGCTGAACCGCTCAGGCTCACGTTCGGGCCACGAGGGGGACAGCACGCTGAGGTCCACTGCTAGCGCCGCTGACTCCTCCATGATGAGCCAGAATACTTCACAGGAGCTTGACAATGGTAATTATTAACCTGGTAATTTGAATTGCCCTTTCATGTTCTACAACATCTGTACAGATGGTGTCGGTCTGAAGCTAGACTATTTTTTATCTTTAGCATCAGAACTATGGGTAGTTCTGATGATAAACATAAAATCTACAGAGCCAGCCAATATGAGGTTGAATTTTAATAATAATAAATCTGAGGTGATTTTTATACATAACTGATTATTAATTGAAACTTCATTCCATTAATTATCATTATACATGTTACCATCACTTCACATTACTAACTAAAACCTCCTGTGACTTCACAGACAAAACAGATCCCTTCGGCAGTGAGAAGCAAACCATAGACGCCTTGCTCAGCCAATGGACCGAGGAGGAGGTCCCTGAGACAGAGTTGTCCTACACCCGCTCTGAGCAGTCCTACACTGCCCCGACAGAACTGCCCTGCTTCAACAGCACTGTCATTGAGGAGACCCATCAGATCTTCCAGCCTGTTACAGCCGTCCCGGTGACGGTCACCGAGAATATCAATCCTAACTCTGAAGTGATTGTGGAACTGGGAGCCAAGGAGCCTTCTGCAGGTGAGATTAAAATTTTTGGGAAATATTTCTTTTTCTCTAAAGAAAGAGGCTTACGTGGCGTCTTTTTGCTGCAATGTTGTGGAACAGTTTCGGTCCTAACAAGTAGATAGTCATGAAGATAGCAGCTATAACACTTTTGTACCTTAACAAACTAACAAACCAGTGGCAAGGTACCAAATATCTGCCAACTTCAGGACTATCTACTTGCTAAGTCTTGTTTGGACGGACCTGTATCTAAGCGGCTTATTTGCTAAGTTTTAGATATTTCTATGTATATAGGTACGTTTGAATGTCTATAAGGAAAAAAGTATATCCCTTGCCATACTCTCTAGCCTAGATCTAGGTCATCTAGGCCTTTAGCTAACACTCGTATTTCTATGTAAAATTATTTTATATTGAATGTCCATTAGCAAAATTATGTCCCTTGCCATGCCATCCCATCCTAAACCTTAAGCTAACTTAACTCATCTACCTTCATCTTCCAAGGTTCACCTTCACTCTTAAGCTAATTTAACCCCCCAACCATCATCTTCCAGCGCCATCCCCGCCCCTGGACGTGGCGATGTCGGAGGGCCCGCACGCGGCGGCGCACGGCGGCGCGCACGCCGGCTTCCTGCCCGTCGAGGGCGGGTACCTGCTCGTCGCTGAACATGTGCAGGGTACCTACCTAATAATAATAATAATCCATCAAAACTCCCCAGCATGATGCGCACTTGGCTGAGGTCCGTGTGCATTATAATTCTGATACAGCGCAACCGAGCTACAAAAAAACAGAAACAATAATAATGTGTGGGGCATCGCACACATGGTTTTCCGATCCCTAGCTAGACAGCCTGTAATAAAAGCATCGGACAGCTGATATATGTATCTATACAGATACATAGATAGATACATAACAGTAGATAAACAACAACCAGACACAAATTAAACAAAAGTGCTCATCACACGAATGTTTGTCCTGGGCGGGATTCGAACCCGCTCTGGACGTGACGATGTCGGAGGGCCCGCACGCGGCGGCGCACGGCGGCGCGCACGCCGGCTTCCTGCCCGTCGAGGGCGGGTACCTGCTCGTCGCTGAACATGTGCAGGGTAAGAAAGAAGAGCAAGCGCTCTCCAGGCTCTTGACTAACTACAAGAGACGTAGCGAATACGAGAGTAGCTGGCCCTATTCAGCAGGTCTCGCCAGTAGTTTTAATAGTGCTAGGATAGTTTTGTCGAGACCCGTCGTCGTATGTCGGATAGTATTGAGAGAATTATTATTTATTAAATTTAATGTTTGTGTTATTGCGTTTATACCTACTTAAATATGTATCTGTATTGATCTATCAGCTGTCCGATACCCATATTACAGTGATATCTGCTCTGACTAGCTTCCCTAGTTTAGCCCAGTGTGAGATGACCACACACATATATCATTAACCCATCAACTGTTTATCCCCCACAGAGGACGAGCTGACAGACTTGGACGCGATCGAGCGCGAGCTGAAGATGCTGGACGAGCAGATCCTGCACATGGCGCGGAGCAACAACATCGACGCCAGCGCCGCCATCGCGTCCACGGAGACTGCTGTCGTTAGCGGTGAGAGCTTAGATGAACTTAGATGAACTAGATGGTGTATCACCTACGAATACAAAGCAAAAAAAGGGCCGCCATCGCTTCCACCGAGACCGCAGGCGTTAGTAGTCAGTAGCGTATATGTTTTAACACTACCTCGAAAAATGTGCCCTGGATTTCCACTCTCTCGAAATAATCTTGTATTCTAAAATTTCCAAATTAAATATGATATGGTTACGGGTCAGTAGAATGTGTAACGTATGTCTGGATGAGGTTCATCCTCATTGATTAAGTGCACCTTGAGCTCTCTTTCATCATGATGACAAAGCCTAGTGTAGTCTTCTAGTTGTTTTATCAAAATTGGTCCATGCAAAGAAAGCTTAACTAAAGTCAACATTGCTATGCCCTTGTCAGTATTAAAGCGTGCACGTGGAGCAATTATCTGTTACAATTCACTTGGTTACAATTATCCGTTGTGATGTGATCCTAATTAAATAAATTGCTTAGCTACGGTTGGAATAATTGCAATTATGTAATCAAAAATATGTGGAAAACTCGGGCAAAAAACATAAGCCCTTTGCGTGTTTATTAGGAAAGGATATTATTACATCATTAAAATTTAATATGTAATTATTATATCACTATAACTTTAATTAAAATACAATCAATAATATAACAATTATTAAACTATTTACGACTGCGACGAAACAAAAGACAGAAAGTAATTTCATTGGAGGTTTTTAAAACAAACAATAGTTTTAATAATTTTATGTTCTTAATTTGTTATAGCTTGGTAATTTAACAATGAATAGTTATTGCCCTTGCATTTTTTCTAGTAAATTAACAATTCGTAAAATCTTAAAACTTTCCATAACTGTCCGCATTGGATTTATTTTTGTAATTAAAAAATATACACCGAAGTGTCCTACTTCAGTGTGAAAGACCAGATGTACCAAATATCCTCCTAGCCGAATTTCGACCACGGCGGCCAATCTCATTTGAGATCAGCCATCTACGCAGGAGTAGATTATAGTGCCCAAGTGTGTGCGCAGTACACAGAAGCACTCTCTGTTCCATGACTCTCATAGCCCAATGGGACGGATTGACGGACACGACTGGAGAGAGCTAGGCGCAGGACCGACTGCTTTACATGCCCATCCGACAGCATGGATCGTTTCACTGTTTCGGACATCAGGTGATCAGCCTTCTATGTCCTAATCAAACTTGGAACTACAATTTAAAAACACAAATTGATGGTCCCACCCGGGAATCGAACCCGGGACCTCTGGCTCGTTAAGCGAAGCTTCTACCACTAGACCACAGAGGCAGTTGTATAATATTATTGTGTATTTATTCCACAGAAGAGCCCAAGACTGAGGAGAAGACAGAGAAGCCGGCCAAGTTGTTTCCGATCTTCAGCCAGCCCAACCCTGGGACCGGCGCACCTTCTACTAGCAAACGTAAGTTGTCTTCTAGCGCCCTCTTCTTACGCCAGAGATAAGGGTTCGTATCCCGGCGCTGGCATGTACCAATATGTTATTTGGAATTTAAGTACGATCTACGTATACCATCGCTCTTACGGTGAAGGAAAACATCGTGAGGGAATCTGCATATCTAGATATACCTGCATAACCAACCCGCAGTGGACCAGCGTGGTGGGAAATGATCCAAGCTTAGGAAGGCAGTTTAGACCTTCGGGATATGCGCAAAGGTTCCACTCGAGAGAGCCAGGTGCAGGTACTTACACCCCCACAGAGAATAGAATAGTGTATGTATTTAAATGGTATTTAATGTATATCCAGCCACCACCAGCGCCGAGGCCACCAAGAAGCCGCTCCTGAAGAAGTCTTCGAACCAGTACGTGATCGACGCGGGGCAGAGGCGGTTTGGAGCCACGCAGTGCGGCGAGTGCGGGGTCATATACGAGGTAAATAACGCACTTATTTACCTACTGCTCACGTACATAGACGTAACATAGAGTAGAGAGGCTTATCGGTACCCCACTTGGCTATTCGTGTTAGTGTATTTGCCTAAACTTCCACGTATGGTTAGTATATTCCCGAAACTTATTGCAGTATGCCTATAAAATGCCTGTTCGGCAAATATTTCCAATAAAACTTTTGGCTAATACGAATAGTCAAGTGACCCACCTGACTATTCGTAGTCAAGTGGGGCATAGCAGCATCATAATTTGAAAGTGAAGCGCGGCTGGAATGTGCCAAATCATTTTTGCAACATGCACTAGAAGTCGTTTTTAAAAGAGATAAAGTAGAATTATATTACTAGCTGTTCCCGCGAGCTTCGCTTCGCCTTAAAAAGTTTTCTCGTGGGAATTCCGGGGAACCATATGTATACCAAATTTCATTCAGATTCTGTTCAGTAGTTTTGGCGTTAAAGAGTAACAGACACAGTTACATTCGCATATTTCGCATTTATAATATTAGTTAGGATTCTATAATGTTTTATTATGCCTGTGTTTAAAATAATTGTTTTATTGTTCAGATTGGTGACCCTCAAGACGAGCACGATCACCTGGTCCATCACAACGCAACAGACGTCCTCAGGTTTAATGTAAGTTTTAATTACTTAGATATCTAGAATATAAAATTAAAAAATACTTATACAGTCCAACTATAAAGTATTGAAAACGGAAGTAGATCCTAACTAATTAATAATTGTAAAAGACCGAATTTAATCGATTTATCATCTTTTTAAAGCACAATCCATTAATCGGTATTTTATTTTTAAAATATATGTGAAAGTAAGTAAATAACTGGCAATTATAAAAAGACTCAGCAAAATAGCTCTCTTTATTGTCAGGACCTTATAGTTCGACTCGACTGCACATAGTATCATGACATCTGTAGAAACCTCACCATCCCACTAACACGCCATTACACCCCCAGGGCTGGAAAGAAGAGCGTGTGGTCGGCACCTACGGCGCCGGCAGAGTGCTCCTAGTCCGCGGCGGCTCGGCCGGGTGGAAGCGGGTCGCGGCGTTACTGAGCCGAGTGGTGCACCCGCAGCTGGGGTATAGTGAAGCACTGCCGGGCGAGCCGGCGGGTTATACTGTGAGTATTGATTCGCATAATTATATTGTAAGTTTGGTAGGACAACTCTCTCACCCTGTGTGCGGTCTACTTGCCTGCGCTGGGCCCGCGTGGTTGGACTAGGCCTAAAACCCTTCCTTTATTGGAAGGGACCCGTGCCCAAGCCACTGCTGGGTCGTGATGTGATTGCTTTGATTATGATCAAAGGAGGATTGCAATTTTTTGGTTGTTATTGAAGTATGGGTTCCGCTCATCTGGCATAATCTTTATTGACCAAAACTCATTTCGCATAACTCGTATGGTCTAAACTTTTTTGGCCGAACCATCACTTTGCCAAGACTTATTATTATTTATTATTTATTTATTTATTTAAGAAAACTTACAGCTAACACATTTATTATATATAGTAAAAAGTAAAAAACAAAAAGCCAATTAAAAGTTTTCACTAATAGCTTACAAATTAAAAAAGCCAGGGAAGCCGCTGTTTGTACAACCAATTGCGAATAAAATTTTAATAAAACTAAAACCTACATTCTTAAAGGTAAGATAATTGCAACACAAAAAAAAAAGCTAGACAATCTTAGAACTAAACTGATAGTTAAGAAATAATAAATGCTCTTGACATCACTATTAAATAAATCAATATCACTGCATTCAATTGCCAGTGAGTTAAACAAGTGGGATGCTCTTAAAAGAAATGAGTTACGACGGTAATTCGTATGAACCACCGGCACATGCAAAATTAACTTACGGCGGATTTGACGTTGGGGAACTAAAATGTTAATTTTATTTAATAATTCAGGACAATCAATGAGATTCTGACATAACTTCAGGAGAAATGCGATGTCCGACGCATCTCTTCTAATATAAAGAGGAAGTAAATGGAATTGATTACAATGGAATTCGTAACTTATTCTAGGGATTTTATTTGAAACACAAGTACCGAATAAACTTTTTCTGAATGGATTCCAGCTTCAATTTGTAGATCTCATAGCGTGGGTTCCAAACTTGACATGCATATTCTAGATGACTTCTTACTAAAGCACAATAGAGCATTTTGATCGATTTCATTCGTTTAAAATGTTTACAAGACCGTATAAGAAAACCAAGAGCTCTATATGCTTTATTAACCACGCTCTCAATGTGGTGACCAAAAATCAACTTAGTGTCCATTATCACTCCCAAATCTCTGATTTTATTACAACTTGTAATGGTTTCGGTGTAAATACTGTAAGAGACACTTGCGAGATTTCGTTTACGGCCAAACGATACCGAAAAACACTTTGAAACATTAATATCTAACTTGTTTAGGATACAATACGATATAACTCGGTTAAGATCATCTTGGAGAAGGCTAGAATCTATCGGACTATTGACCACCCTAAAGACTTTCATGTCATCAGCAAAGAGAAGATATTTAGAGTGACGGAAACAGGTGCCAATGTCATTTATATAAATGATAAAAAGGAGTGGCCCGAGCAGGGATCCTTGAGGGACTCCAGAGGGAATACATGTCCAGTGAGACGTGTAACCATTTAAAACTACAGCCTGAGATCTGTTACTGATGTAGGATGAAAACCAGCGGTACAAGTCTCTTATGTGGCATAAGGCTCGTTTCGTCTAAAACTCTTTAGGCACAATCTTTAAACACCTAAGTTTCGTTTGCTCAAATTTATGTTCGTCTATACCTATGTATAATCTTGTTTCTTCTAATGTTATCTTAATAAATAATATATTAAGTATGTAGTAAATGTACAAATTGTGGTATTTTTCTCCTACATCCCAAAAATCACGATATTGTATGATCAAAAAATCTAAAATTAACGACCAATATAATTATTACAAACCCCATGAGATCGAAACCTAAAAATAGGTGCGACGACGAGCAAAGCGAGTGTTAGGTGCACATGTTCATCAAAACCAAAGCGGAGCGCAGCGAAGCGGAGCGGAGCGTTTTCCAAACAGCGGAAACAATACAAGGCACCAGTTTGCGCTATGTAGGGAGACGCTCCGTCAAAGTTAAAGCCAAACGAATATTATTACTTTGTATAAACCTATGCCATAGCATTATTAGGCTATTCAAGATTTGGCCATACCATTATTAGGCTAAACAATGTTATGCGAAATAACTTTTTACTAAACGAGATTTATGCCATACGATTTTCGGCGTAACGAGACTTTGACCAAACGTCACTATGCAATACGAGATTAGGCAAAAAATCTTATGCCAAAAAAGGTAGAACCTTGAAGTATACTTGCCAATTTAGTCGTAGTGAGATTAGTGCTTAGTGCAAGTGAATAGAAATCGATCCTTTTTGCTAAGCGACAAGTCGATACCCCTACCAAGATTTACTAAGCACTTGTCACTTACTGACCAGTTAGTTAACACTGTTGATGTATGACAAACAATGTATAATAGTAGTATAAAATAATTAGTCCTACATTTATCCGCTATGTTCTATTCCAGGCCTACCTATACGTGGAGAAGAAGCAGATAGTAGGCTGTCTCGTGATGGAGCCGAAGAGCAGAGCCTTCAAGATGATCCCCGGAGACCCCGACTGTTGCAGCGTAGAGGACTACCCCGTCAAGTTAGTATAGCATCCTACTACTACAAACACTACTTATACACTGCCAAGCAATGAAAAAGTTTTGCATACAAAGTGTCAACACCAGATGACTTGAAGTGATTAATTTAAAATTTGAACAATGTATTTACGTTTTTAGTTGAAAATATTCTGTTGCGATTTTAAATGTTGTACTTCAATAATGCATACAGTGTCATTAAGCTGGTATTTTAGTTTGGTAGTAATTTGGTGCTATTGTCACTGGAACTTTTTCTTTGCTCGTGAGGGTATTTCATCGAAAAATACTATAAACTACAAAGTTAGTAAGTATGGACGGATGTGTGTTACATACTTCTGAACACTATAACGGCTGGAAAAATGTGTTGAAATTTAGTATGTAGCTGACACCGAAACAAAACGGGATACTTTTTATCTCGAAATTCCCACGGGACAATTTTTCAAAATAGAACTTAGAATTTAGTATACAATAAAAGCTTGACACATGCATATTTAAATTAACGGTCAGCTGCATAAGTAGCTATCATAGACCTACTATCTCTAGACTGGCAATCGCCGTGTGCACTATTCTCTTTCTCACTCAAACCATAGATGTTGCCGACAAAAAAATTAAACCTAAATATGGGGAAATTTAACTTATCATAATAACAAAAACAAAACTTGAGTATATCGTCGGTTGATAGGAAAAAGACAATAAAGGCTAATTTTTCAATAGCCAGATAAAAGTTTTGCTGGGAAATAATTTTGATGCTGTTGCGTCTCAATGTTTCTCAATGTTTGTATTACCCAGATAACATTTATCTGAATATTGAAAAATCAGCCTTAGTGAGTTTTTCCTGTCAACCGACGATATAAGAAAAAAAACTTTACTCATACTTATTTGATTTCAATATAATTATTTAATATACACAAACTGAGTGGATTGTATGATTCATTGTCTTCGTCCAATCGAAACAATCCTCTTCAAAATGTGCCGAACACAATTTTTGTATGTTTCTTTGGTTCCCAATTTGTGCGACCGGTAAAATGTCTATCCATTTTCTTGATATTTTTTTTTCTGTCGGAAACCTATGAAGCAGAGATAAATGGATGAGCATGAGCATTATAATCGTGGGCCAAATATGTGATGGGGTTTTTTTTAAAGGAAACACGCATTTCGTATCAATACAATAAATTTTATATTATACAGAAGAAATCACACATAGAAGAAAAAAACGAAACGAACGTTTCCTCACAATGAGAGGCACCTCATTTGAAAGAGGAGAATGACTTCTACAAAATACAATCCTCACAAAAACCGAATTCGTGCGCCCCATTTGTAAACCCAACCCGAGTCCGTTACAATTTCTAGTATTTTCTTTGCATACTATAATATTTGTGGGTAAAATAAATTTTTAATAACTTGCAACACCATGTGATTTGTTATGATATGGTAGCTCGTAATTTTTACTTAAAACTGATACTAAAAGACCTTACAGTATTAAAATTAGTATCGTTTTATATTAAAATCGAGCCAATAGATAGTACTATGATGAATGTAAGCTTGTTAAACTTGATAGTATCTACTTACATGTGAAAATATATCTCATCCATCATTCCATCGTGTTTTCGTTCAATATGCTCTATACAACCGAACAAAATCCACCCACCCATGTCACACACTCGTTAAGTGATGATAATAGTCTAATAAACTTAATAAACACCCACAAATCACTAGCAAATAAAAAATAAATAGCATTTAGAAAATTTTGTTGTAACTGTCAGCCTTTGTTTGGCAAAGATTTTTCATTTGTTTCATTGTTTGGCAAAGAGAACTGACGTAAACAGGCGCCACAGCAAAAAGGACAAAAAACATTTACAGCTTAACGTTTCTTTCTTACGCTTAATGTAGCTAAGCGTCTCTTTTTCGCAATGTCAGAACTGTCACGATTATACCCCTGTGGTAGCTATACACTTCTGTACCCTGTCAAACTGACGAACCGTCAATGTTTCAATGAGAATGGATATTCGGTTTGTTAGATTGACAAGATACAAAAGTGTATAGCTACTTATGCAGCTGACTGTACATATTTAAGGTTTCATTACTAACCATAACTTTCCTTACCCAGATGCGGTGTATCCCGCATATGGACGCACAAGAGCCACCAGCGGCGCGGCGTGGCCGGCCGCCTGCTGGACTGCGCGCGCGCCTCGCTCATCTACGGACACGGCCTGCGACTGGAAGAGATCGCTTTCAGCGCGCCCACCGCCGCCGGGAAGGCGCTGGCTACTAGATACTGCGCCACCCCTAACTTCTTTGTCTATTTGCAGTAGATTGTAAGACTTAATGAGAGTTTCAATAACTCTAACTAGCTGACAGTTACTTTATGTCGATTTTGTCAGAATGCTACTTTTTATGTGTTAAAGTCGTATGATATTAGTATAGTAGTAGTACTGTCTGCTATCGATAGAAAGAGTAGGTGTTGAAACTGGCAGTTAGGGCCGTTTAACAATGTCTGGAATGGCTACCTGTAGGATAAAAGACATGCTCTCTGTAATTATGTTTTAGACAGTGACAGCATTTATTTTATCCTACAGGTAGCTATTATCCAGACATTTTGAAACAACCCCCCTTAGAGATTTGAGGATTAGGAAAATGAATATTGAACTGCAATGAGGATGGTCGAAGAAACTTTTTTAGAAGTTATTTTTTAAAATGTTACAATGAAGGGAAAAATTACAGCCAATAGTCATAGTAGTTAATATGCAGGTATCGACAATATTTGAACCACTCATACATAGGTTACATACAATAAAGGCTGTTCAAAAGTGGTATAGTCAGCCGAAAGTGGTCAAGGGGTCATTCTGAATTCGTGATTCAGAACACCCGCTTTCGGCTTAGGTTCTATACCATTTTTTAACACTCTGTACAACTTTATCTTGTCATGTCTTATTACATTATAGAAATGATACTCATCGAATTTTTTATACTATTTTTTAAGCACGTGCCAATATTTTTCTCAAGTGCCTTGTATTAAGAAATTTGAATAATGTGCCAGTTTTAAAGATAGATTTAAGTACATATTTTGATAGAATTTTTTGCTCTCTAAGGCCATTTTTATAATTTGTATTTTTAATTACATATTTGATGATTACGCTTACATATTGTTTTAGTTATACTTTAGCAAGTTTACTGTGCAGAAATGGTTAAGCCAGTTGGAGTGTTTTATTAATATTTGTTTTTGTCAATTAGTTAGTGCGAAATGGATGATTTTTATTGTAGTGTTTGCTGTTAGGTCCAACTGTCCACCAACCAACTATTGCAAATTTTTACGGATATTTAGTCAGAAGATATCTTTTGGACCTTATCGCTGGTGGCGATTTAATTATGTTTCCATTGTCTCGGTAACTTTAATCTCATTTCAATGTTTTATATTAAGTATTCGATTTCAGAATGGCCTAAATTATGGTATTTTAAGGTCAAATGCTCAATATTATACACAGTAATCTTGAGTACCGATATCTCATGCTTTTAAGTTATTTGTAAATAGGCCATAATTTATTGATATGATTTTTAAGCGTAAAAACTGTTTTACTTCTATTTTACTATACTGTGACTTAGTTTTTAACATTCCTTGCATTTAGACCTTTCGTTTTGAGAAAGTACCTACTTAATATCCTATATTTTATTGTAAGCTAACTTGATACCTATTTTGTGGTAGCATTTTGAAATAGTTTTAGTGGCATCCCCAAAGACTTAGTACCTTTCTGTGTAATGCCATTTCGCTGTAAATATGTTATTATAAGTTTTATTCAGTCTGATAGTGTCATACGCTTAGCGATGAAGTAATTTTTTATTTAAATTTCAAGGATTTTGAGATTTCTTGGACATACATACATACATGGAATGTTATGTAGTTGAATAGAAGCTACAAATTTAATTACGGATATACTTATTATTGTCAACGATAGTTTACGGTTATTAAATCCATCTTTATGATTGATGTAACTACTAAGTACTTATAAAGCATTTACAGAAATTTACCGTACTGTTCAAACTTAAAAAAAAAACTACATTCTAACTTTCATTCCATTAATTTCTGTGTGCCTGTGTTTAAAATAAACGTTAAATTCGCAAATTGTTTTTCTATTTTTCCGAATACTTCCAGGTTTACTTTCTTGTAAATAAAGGAACAAAATGAAAATGGTGGACATTACTTTCATATTAACAACTATGGATCTTGTAAATCTGAAATAAATAAATTGAATTGAATTACATATAAATGGAAATAGAAAGGATTCCTTTCGAATGAATATTGACCGACATACATTCACGATTATAATACAGCCAGATAGCATGAGTCTTTCTGTACCCCATTTTCATTTGTTTCTTAACTCTACAGGGTGTTGCAAAAAGGGTATATTAAGCCGAAACCAGCATATGCAGCATATTATATCTAAGCCCGAATCTGAAATCAGAATCTAAAAATCGCGAAAAAAAATAGGTAATCATTTTCCATAGAAACTTCGTTGGTCACGTGACTTTTTACTATGAAAAATGAATATTTTTTTCGCGAATTTCCAAATTCTGATTTCAGATTCGGGCTTAGCTATAACATGCTGCACATGCTGGTTTCGGCTTAGTATACCCTTTATGCAACACCCTGTATATAAGGTTCTGGGTCATAATGACCATCATAATAATTATATTTGAAGTTTATGACATCGGCTTAAGTTCCAAAACTAATGAAATATTTGAACTCATTCAGCCTTATCTTACTCTGGTAAATAAAATGACCCAACGACAAGTATGAAATGAGAAAATCGTAATTTTTAAAACAACATTTATTTTTACATACATTAAGTCGGATTCAAAATGCTTGAAACATACTGATATATTTGTACACATCAGTTAAGATTATTATAAATTCATGGACAGTAAATTATACATTCTTATTGCACGAAACAGGAAAAAAAAAACAAATCATAAGCATTTTGTTATTAGTTATTACATAACGCGCAATAGTACTACTATACACTCACGTAAATATTAAAATTTCATTTTAATCTTTAGGAATTTCATTAATTAGGTATATTTTTAAAATTAATTTCGATAAAAATATAGATTTTCAGTTAGGTACATATATAATTATAAACGTAGGTATTTAAGAATATGTAATTATTTAAGATTCCACAGTCTGCCGGGTACATTATGTGCTTTCGTCTAAACAAAGTGTGATTGAGCTATGCTAGAAAAATTATATTAAAGTTACTTGCTATTGAAAATTACTACGAAAAATCGAGAGAAAAATACAATTTGTGCTACAATTCGAAAGAAAATCTATAAGCTCTAGTTAAATGCCATCATGATTTATATATATTTTTATTTAGCGAAGAGCTTTACATCGGTACAGTTCGAATATTAACACAACGCTCATCTAGAATAATAAAGGAATCTATAATATCATTCGCTTGTTTATTTATAAGACGTGAAACACTTCATTGGGTGAAGATACCAAGCACTTTCATTATTTCCATCACTTTAACATCTTATAGGTATTTCCCAAACACTTTATTACAAGTGATTGGGAAATACATATTTATAACCCGGATTAAGTTAAAATCGGACATAACTCAAGTTAAAATGTCCAGATTATTAAAGGGGATGTTTGAATAATTGTACATATTTGCCTCTCCTTAACCCTTTTTGTGTCACGAGTGCATGTGAGGAACTAAAGCAGTTAAGACCTGTCTAACACCACTTTTGACCTACCTATAAAAGAGAGATTGGTATCTTCCACCGCATAAAGTTTTTAAGTATTAAACTCCGAACGCCGAAAAGTAACCGGGACAGAGGTAAAAGTATACCCAAAAATAGTTGTGAACCACAAACGGTACACAATTCGTCATATTAAATAAAAAATATACACAGGGTCACTTGATATAATCATCCCTTTCTTCTTGTGCGCAAATACATCCACTTACCTACTATGAAATATATTAAAAAACGAGGAATCTTTCAAATACTATATGGTTATTGGCAACTGACGATACCCTACAAGACCGTAATTATGCAAAACAATAGAAAACTGTATCATACACTACATCAAAACCGCAAGGGACATCGCTCGGCTGTCGTTACATTATTACACCACTGAAATGAGGATCACCTAAATTTATAGACCTTAGTATGTTTTAACTTGACATTGACACTGGCAGTATTTCATCTAAATATCGAAAAACATAGAAAATATTCTATATTCCTACTTTATACACATTACTCACAACTTATTGCATTTCTCTTACGTCTGTATCGGGGGGGAGGACATTACTCGTTATGCTGAAGCGGCCTGAGATTCGCACGATTACGCGTTTATTTACAACTAAAACCGCGAAAAAAAACTACACTATTTGCGCTGTAGAATGGTGCGGCCGGTGCGGGTGACATCCAATACAGTCCAAACAACTTGATAGTTCCTGCGAAGTTGGCTGCGATTACACTTTTTTCGTTTATCAAACTAAACAACTGACTATCTTATAAAGAATGAATAGGCGGTTTATTAGTTTGACAAGGTACAAAAACATGCACATTCGTTGCCTAATTCAGAACCACCAAGTTGTTTGAATCGAACTGTAGCTAGATGAACAAAATAAGTGGCTTGATTGGATAGTATTACGTTCTTATCTGATAGCGGAACCCGCACCAACAGAATACCGCGCAAAGTGCATATTACATCATTTTGGATGACGTTAAGTTTTTAAAATATAAAGCGAAGATTTTGATTTGTGCATTTTGCTTCATAGAATTTACCCATGTCTACAGGATGTTGCAAAAAGGGTTTACTAAGCCGAAATGTGCAGCATGGTATATCTAAGCCCGAAGTTGAAATCAGAATTTCATGCTGCGCATTTAGGTTTCGGCTTAGTATACACTTTTTGCAACACCCTGTATACAATGACAAACAAGGCATCGACTACAGTGAAATTTGGGTGCAATTTTTCTAGCATTGTCAAAAAGAGAACCCAGGATGAAAGAGTTAGTGCGCGTCAATAGTTTTTGGACAGTATGTTTCATTCACGCTATCCGCAGGTTTTAACACTGAGAATACAATAAACTAATGCATGATGAAATGACATAAATAACAGAATGCACTGAAATTATTTATTAATGGGGAAGAAAACCAAGTGAAACTTTGGCTGCGCAATCGAGTGTACTTGAATTCCTCATGTTTAAAAATATGGATCAAAATCCATGAATTTTTAGGTACCCCATATAAGTTGCAGCTGTACAACATCATTGAACATGAATATGAAAAAAAAATTAAAGGGTTTTTCGCTAAAGTAAAGACGATGGTTACCTTTGAACATCACTAATTAATGTTTTAGCGAAATTTGGTACCTAAAACTTACTGCCACAGTCAAGAGACACTTCTTGATAGGTGGTTAACGCGGCGTTATATTATTTTCGAACATTACCGACAGGGGCGCTGATCAAGATGTCATACAAATAGCTGTGAACCACCTATCGAGTGTCAAAAATGTATTGAAACCACAGTACTGACTGTCAAGTACAGGTTTTGCAATTTTTGAATACGAAAAAAGTTTACGTTTTCTCCTGTCATCTGCATACATTATATGTCAAAAGTTTCATGATAGTTTCCGATAGAGTCGCCACTTTGTATGTGAGAAAACGTAAACTTTTATAGTCTTCGCCAAAATATCAATCAGTTCAGAATCAGTGTTAAAACCTGCGCAGCGCACTCGCACGCATCCGACAGTTAAACAGTAGAACCGCTGAGATTAACAACAAAAAACCTCTCACATAAAATTATTAGCAGTCTACATTATATTTTTTTTGTTACTTTTGCATCCATTTCCTTTTGCGATACGCTAAAACTTACTTAGATAGCTACCAAATAGTTTTACTTTTTAAGTTACATATACAATAAGTATTTAAGATGCCATGTTATTTGTTTAATTACACAATGATTTTTCCTATAGTGATTTCGCTGAGGGTTGGGCGTCACCGTACAATATTGCACTTGATACAGCTAAGTTGGTTTAGATTAGGAAATTAAATATCAAAATCACCAAGAGAAATTAAAGATTGACACGAAAGGACATGTTAATACTTAACTATTCGAAATCAGAGTTACATATATGGTTAAAGAAGCTAAAATATATTGAAAACATACATTATAAAAATGATAGCTGCCTAACTAATTATCTAGAATACGATGACAGGCGTTCTCCCAACCCACATACGTTTTAAGATGAAACATATATATTTATATATAATTAGATGTATATATTATATTTTCTTTCCTACTTACATTCAAAGTGAAACTTAACGTTAACTCAAAAGAAAAATTACAATAATCATAATTATATTTATAAAAAAATAACGATAATACAATAAAATTGTTAAAATTAAAACGTAAAATAGCATTTTTATACACATTACAATACCAGGAAGGAATAACGTCTCGCTCACAATTGTCCAAGTATATTTTTTTCATATTTTATGGTAACATTGGGTTAATGGTGTTTTTGCGGGCTCACTTCTATATTATGGCACATTACACAAACTAAACCAGCAAACATTCTTATATTAAGGACCATATTTGGAAAGGAATAAAGGATACCATTCCTATCAAAAAATTACAAACCAAAATTTTCATGATTAGAAATGAAACATTACCGTAAAAATCTTAGGAAACCTTTAAAACGATTGGAATCTTTTTTTAAATATAATTCATAAAACATAAAAATATATAATAATATGTCTATTAAATATATAAAATGAATATTTTCATCAATCTCTAGCGACATAATATACATTCCCTTTTTGTATATAAGTACATGAACCAATTTAATTATATTCTTATGTATTCATAGGTTAGGGATCTGTTAGTTATGTTTGTACTTAAAGGTTAGATATTTGTGTCATTAAGTAAAGAAATATTATTTTTACTAGAAACTTTTTAAATCATATTCATAGTTTTCACTCATAAAATTGAATTCTAACCCCGATGTTATTTAACTAAGTGAAAAGAAAATAGTGGAGATAATAATATACTGAAGGTCGAAAAGAGAATATACTCTAGTTTTTTTTTTAAATATTTGAATAAAATACTGAAGTAGGCAGTTTTTTTTGTGAAAAAAGAAATTTAAAGCTTTGGTAGTACCAATAAAATAAATATATTTAAACCACCTTAGTTTCTTTTTGAATCCCACTAGAACCCGATACTAAAGACAATACGCCTTGATTGGTTATGGTTTATACTGTCCATTATTAACTTTAAGTATTTATTTGACTTTAATGGCATAATTTTTTATTTATTTTTTAATTAGCTGTGTTAAGCCTGAATCGATTTAAAGGCACACAATTTTAAATCCGACTATGTTTTTTTTAATAAAACGCAAGTGAAAACTATGATTCGAGATAATAATAATTTTAATAAAATTCCCGTCAAACGAACACTGCTAATTCATGATATTCTTCGCCTGTCGTATCAAATACGATCGCTTTATAATATTGTATCTTTGGACCTTACATATTACGTACTAAAAGCTCATTATATTAAAAAAATATTTTAAATAACTATAAGTTAAATCTATAGCGAAGCTCATGCTTTTTGTAATTTTTAGTCAAAAAATTGTGCTATGTGATAGGTATTACGATGTAGCGGCTTCCACGCCGGCCGTCGGTCGTGGGAACCTCAAAACTAAAAACCCGCCCGGAAGACATATAATTCATAAAAACTTAAATGTTACTTGTGATAACCTAAAACATTATTCGTCAGAAACAAATAACAACATAATTATATGTAAACGGTCATATATAGTAAACAAACTAGACATATAAAAATCTGTAATCAAAAATATACAGACACAACGCAAGATAAACTGTTTATGCTTTATGTTTTGCTTAAAACAAAAATAAAATTGATTAAAATATCATACATAATTGTATATTTGCCTAAAATATGAACTACATTACTAAGACGAAAATAAAATTTAATTTTCAACTAACAACTTTTAAGCGAATCAATAAATAAATAAATCGATCTCGAGTTGATTTGAGCGTACATTCTAGTTATTACGATATGCATTGAACAAAACTGGATCGCATTACGAGAAACCAAACGAAACCTATGTTTAAGACTAAGGTTTAAAACTTCCACATTCTAAGTTACAAGGGAGAAGGGTGTACTATGATCTAGCCTCAAAGAATGCCACTATACATACATCAATGATCCTTAATATAAACAAATGTATATACAACGCCCTTACTCTTGGCACTTATGTCTTTACGTCACCGCTAGAACCCAAACAAATTATGGAGTCGAGATATAACCCGGCCAAATGAAATCGCTCTAACAATGTTGCCAGGTTTTTCTGGCAACACCACGGGAGAAAACGCCGGGTTGCCACACTCGACGCCGAGTTGTGCATGTATACAAATAAACATTATGTCTCATGTACA
Source organism: Plutella xylostella (assembly GCF_932276165.1). NCBI lineage: Eukaryota > Metazoa > Arthropoda > Insecta > Lepidoptera > Plutellidae > Plutella > Plutella xylostella. The sequence goes on along the minus strand of NC_064000.1, from coordinate 3,230,193 downwards.
ATTGTATTGCTATGCGGCAGGACATTGGTGTCTGGGGGTCCGACGCAGTCGATGTTGGTCGGACGTTGACTGTCATCACTTTTTCGTGTTATTTTCTGTGAAAGGAATATTGTTTGTGGTCAGGCCTAAGTCGTCTTGATCGTTTAGAATAAGGCCCTGTTTCACAATGTCTGGTTAGTGGCTACCTGTGAGTTAAAAGACATGCTGTCACACTCTGTTATTATTTTTCTGACAGTGACAGCATGTATTTAATCCCAGAGGTATCCACTAAGCAGACAATGTGAAACGGGCCCTAAGTATAATTCAATGATCTTAGGAGAAAAGAGTCAGCTTTTTGGGCATCTGTCAAATACCGTGACACACTCCCACTAAACCTGGTTTATGTATGTGCTAAAACGCTAACTTTTAACTTTGAGAAAATATGGTCATCAGTAAAACATAAATGACAAAAACAAAGATTATTTGTTTCGCGAAAAGACAATTTTTATCAATCCATCCCTCTACATAATCATTTATCCCACAACCATGCATTGTAAAATAAAGCATGAGAAAACGTTTGATTTACAGTGCTTATGTCTGGTAAATATAGTTAGTTTTTCTTTGTTTTTTTTTGGATCATCTATCACAGGACTCACTATAACCAGTTTACCAAGTACAATCGCGGCCACATACCATTACAACAGCTCGTACTGGCGCAGATGCATGCGCTGGATGATGTCGCGACAGTCGTTGAACACCCGTTTAATGTTCTCGGTGTCGACGGCGCACGTGAAGTGCGGGTAGCAGTAGTGCTTGCCGTCGCCCGACGCTGTGCTGATGCGCTGTGGAAGCAGGTTTGTGGGTTAATATTAAATACACATAACGATATACGGAAAAAAAGTTTGCATTGTTTTTGTTTTTGATAGGTACTACTATTGCTTGACTTTTTAACCGACTTCAAAAAAAGGAGGAGGTTCTCAATTCGTCGGGATATTTTTTGTGGTGCTTAGAGATTAAGTGTCAATTCACACGTACCACAACCACACCACGTCGCGGCGACATAATGTCATCAAGCTGTGGTTACGTGTGAATAGTGTCGCAGCGTCTTTTTGCAGTTGCGTTGTGGCAGCGACAAAATGTCGATGTGGTTGCGTTGTCGCTGTCATTGCGTTGTGGTCATGATGCAGTTAATAGGGAGAGGTGGTGGCCGCGGTGCCGCTCGATGTGGTTGCGATGTGGTCGTATTACACTGGTGGTCGATAACAACGGCAAAATGTGGCACGTGTGAATTGGATGATTCATTTTCAATACAAAATATACGCCCGACCACACGGCATGGTTGTGGTGTGGTTGTGGTACGTGTGAATTGACCCTAAGATAGATTAAGATTTTCAAATACAATTGTTAATATTGTTATTATGAAATAAAATACAATATTGAAACTACTTTTTATTTTATTCACTATTACCTTTTTTCGTTTTCACTTAAAAACTATTAAACGGATTTTTATGAAATTCGGCATACGGTAAGCTGACACATTCGATTAACACATTGGCTACTTTTCATCCTAGAATTTAAACGCGAGAAAATTTAAAGGCGAAAGCAAGCTCTCGAGAAAAGCTGACCAGAACAAAATGGGTCCATAAATGGAGGAGTTATCGGTGAACATACTAAAAATAAAATACATACAGATGAATTGAGAACCTCCTCTTTTTTTCGAAGTTGGTTAAAATGGCTAGAAAATCCTGGTAAAACTAACCAGAAACTCGTCCCGGATGAAGTACTTGGCGGGCGCCACGTCCGGCGGCTCGCGACACTCGGGCGCGGCGTCCGGCGGCGTCTGGTAGCGCGCGAACTCCGCGAAGTACTCCTCGAGCCGGGACAACACTTTACAGGCTATCCGGGGATATACACGGGTAAATAGCAGTCTAGTGTGATAATGCAAGGTCTCAGCTTTATATGTACCGTTTTTTTTGTCGGAATTGATTCAGCCGTCTTCTTATGAAATAGCAACAAACTTTTGCGTATATTTGATTAACTAAAATGATAATTAACAAAATGTTTGCCGCTCTTTAACGCAAAAACTACTGAACCGATTTTCATGAAATTCGGTATGCAGCAAGCTGAGACGCTAGATTAACACATAGGTTACTTTTTATCCCGGGATTCCCACGGGAATACCTGTTATGGCGCAGCAAAGCTCGCGGAAAAGGCTGGTTACTACCAGCAAGTAACCAGAAAGAGCTTGCAAGACGTAGTGTTACTAACCAGAAACTCGTCCCGGATGAAGTACTTGGCGCGCGCCACGTCCGGCGGCTCGCGACACTCGGGCGCGGCGTCCGGCGGCGTCTGGTAGCGCGCGAACTCCGCGAAGTACTCCTCCAGCCGGGACAACACTTTACAGGCTATCCGGGGAAATTCCGGGGTAAATAGTAGTGTAGTGTGATAATGCAAGGTTTAAGCTGTATAGATACCATTTTTCGTCGCGTCTTCCCCTGAACGAGCAACAAATATCTTTACAAACTTTTGCGATAATATTGATAGTTAAGAAAATGTTTGACGCTCTTTAGCGCAATAATTACGGAACGGATTTTCATGAAATTCGGTATCCAGCAAGCTGAGACGCTAGATTAACACATAGGCTACTTTTTACACACTTTTCACCTCGGAATTCCCACGGGAGAGCCGGTTATAGCTCGCAGAAAGTAAACAAAACACAATGTTACTAACCAGAAACTCGTCCCGGATGAAGTACTTGGCGCGCGCCACGTCCGGCGGCTCGCGACACTCGGGCGCGGCGTCCGGCGGCGTCTGGTAGCGCGCGAACTCCGCGAAGTACTCCTCCAGCCGGGACAACACTTTACAGGTTATCCGGGGACATTCCGGGACAAACAGTAGTCTAGTGTGATAAACCAAGGTCTCAGCTTGAGATGTAGCGTTTTTCGTCGCAATTGGTCCAGCCGTCTTTTCGTGAAAGAGCTACAAACTCTCGCGATTATATAGCTAAGTAAGATGCTAGATAACAAAATGTTTGTCACTTTTTAACGCATAAACTACTGAACGGATTCTCATGAAATTCGGCATGCTGCAAGCTTAGACACTAGATTAACACGTAGGCTATTTTTACACACTGTTTACCCCGGAATTCCCACGGGAGAACCGGTTATAGCTCGCAGAAAGTAAACAAAACACAATGTCACTGACCAGAAACTCATCCCGGATGAAGTACTTGGCGCGCGCCACGTCCGGCGGCTCGCGACACTCGGGCGCGGCGTCCGGCGGCGTCTGGTAGCGCGCGAACTCCGCGAAGTACTCCTCGAGACGGGACTTGCCCGCCAGCACCTTCTCCGCGAGCAGGTCCTGCTTGTTCAGGAACAGGATCACGGAGATCGTGCGCAGCCATCTGTGGAGGTTAAGTGAAGAGAATATTTGTTAAAAAAGTTTTTTTTTGTGCAGGTTAATTGTTCAGTAAAAATGATATTTGTAAAAAAAGTTTTTGTTTTAGGATAAATTTCTTTTAGAGGAAGCTTTAGGGGGTAAATAGCAGTTTGGCACAATATTTAACTGGTTCATACGGTATTTGACAGCGGTTAACATAGACATAGACTAATATACCAATTAGTCTATGACATAGATATAGACATTTGCACGTTATATTCCCCGAAGAATCAATGACCGGTAAACGAGTTCTCGAGCGGAGACCACGAACAGGCCTGTGTAGGAAGTTATTACGACGGGACGTCGTATCGTATTAGAGCGGGTACACAGCCGTGACAAATGCTTTTTATATTACGTTTTTGTCTAATATACCAATGTGACGAAAATTACAGCCGTGCCCTTAGGGCCTTCTATCTATCTAACGTGGACGCCATTATACAGACGTCAGCCTGTTCGCCCTCCTCTTCAGTGCGTGACGCAAAGGTCAACGACCGATTTTCTCTGTGCTTGCCCTACTCTCACCTGTTATTCCAGATGCTCTTGAACAGGTCCAGCGACTCCCGGAGCCGGTTCTGCGTGGGGTCCTCGCGCAGCACCATGTTGTAGGACGAGCACGCCGTCACGAAGATGATGGCGGTCACGTCGTTGAAGCACTGGATCCACTTGCGCCGCTCGTCGCGCTGCCCGCCCACGTCGAACATGCTGGAATGACACGGGTTGTGTGTTTAACAACGATGTATGTGTAATAATTATTATTATATGTTTTCTCTGTTTTTCACTCCTTTTGGAAGTTTATTCCCTATCTCACGGGCGTAAGCCAAGTGAGGAGGGCCTAATTTTGGGATGAAATGACGGATGTTGTGAGGAATTTTCTGGTGATGCGGCATGTGTTTAATATGGTGACTTTTTGTAGGGTGTAAATGATTAATTGTTTCCAGGCTATTTTTAAGAGATTTTGGGATGATTCCAGTTGATGATAAAACTATTATTATTATTTTTTTTTATTTTTTTTTTTTAATAAATATGTGGGGACATCTCACACACGGCCATCCGACCCCAAGCTAGGCAGAACCTGTGTTATGGGTGTCGGACAGCTGATATATCTACACAAATACATAGATAGATAGATACTAAATATAAATATCAACACCCCAGACCTGAGAACAAATATCTGTCTTTAAACAAATATCTGCCCCAGCCGGGAATCGAACCCGGGACCATCGGCTCAGTAGTCAGGTCACTAACCACTACGCCATTCGGTCGTATTATTATGTGTAACTGAGAGCCGTGATGGTGTAACGGATAAAACTCTCGATTTTCACTCTAGACGTAGAATTGCATTGTCAAAGGGGTAGTCGGAGGTGACTCGTAAGCGAGTATCAAGTGATAGGTAGCGAGCCGTATCGCCATTTTGAAAGAAAGAAAGAAAGAAAAGTGAGAGTGAGATGAGTACAATTGCACTGAAGTTGTCGAGTAAGTGGGCAACCCGACTGTCAGATGTTTTCAAGCTGCCCGAAGGCCTCTGACTAGGCAGAATTGCATTGTACTCACTTTAATCTCTCTATCACTTGTGTGCAAATGTATGTACATCGAAAAGCGGGTGATTTGCGTGCGAGTAATTACGTGATAGGGTGCGAGCCGGATCGCCGTTTTTGAATGAGAACAGTGCACTTCTACGTCTAGAATCTAGATGTGCAAGTTTCGTCACGATGTTTTCCTTCACCGTAAGAGCGATGGTGTACATTATACTTATATTTTAATGTACTAATTATAAAAAATAAGCTTCCAGATTCGAAGCCGCATCTCTGGCGTGAGAAGCGGCTTACCCGACTGAGCTACCACCGCTCTTACTAATAATTGTAATTATCACAATACTCACTGGAAATTGACTTTATCGACGACGAACTGCGTCTCGAAGATGCCCGAAGTAAGGACTCGGCAGCGCAGGATGTCCTGCTCGCTCGGCGTATAGTTCGGCTGCTTTATGTTGTGCACTTGGTCCAGGAAACTGCAAGGTAGAGTGACAATCATTATACAGGGTGTTGCAAAAAGGGTATGCTAAACAGAAATGGGGTGATTCAGTGGGACAGTCTGAACAACTTTTGTTAAACGAATTACGCAACTAGCGGAATAAAAAAGTTGTTTATAGTGAAAAAGTCACGTGACCACATGACCAACAAAGTTTTTTTTAGCTTTCAAAACTAGTCGATTGTCCCGTGATTGAGTAAGGTATCGTTCTGTTAGCGGAACAATCGACTGTTGATGATTGTTCAGAATCTGTCAATTTAGTATCTGATGTAAAAAACAGACTTTAGTTAGTATTCACTGATAATTATTATGCTTGGTAGCAGCGTGCCGCGCGGCCGGCTCGAGTGAGACACAGTGTACTCACTACTCGGCGCAGTGTACTCACTACTTGGCGCAGTCTATGAGCTGGTACTCGTTGCTGCGCTCGTACGCTCGCTGCACGCCGGCGTCGCGCCACAGCGCCTCCGTGTGCGCGTAGAACTCCGCCGGATAGTCGAAGTCCGGTTGCGACGCCACGTCCTGGGGACACAAGTTTGTGCACGTTACATGATGTTATGCCTATCGAAGTAGAAAAAAAGGCGGAAGGAATCTCGCTAACTAAAAACTGAGGCACCCTTAAGTCAATTTCATTGTTACGACGAAGCGACGGCCTACCTTTTTTTCACTCGGTCTCGAAGCTGTGCGAAGTGAGTCAGAGCGATGCAAAACTCTTGTCACGTCTTAAATGCGCCCCGTACTAGCCCTTCTGGTCGTGGTTGGGGCCATGATCTCAGGGGAAACGTTCACAGAATTTAAAGAACTTTTGGGGTGGTAAGTGAACAGCTTGCTAGCTCAACTCATCAAAGGCTCAACCTACATACTGAATAATACTGATGTCGATTCTGACGGCAAACATTCTAATTTTAGAGCTGTCAAAACCTTAATTTCTTTATTTAAAATTCAAATTTATGAGTGTACCTGTAAATGTAATTTTTTGCTAGCAAAATGTATAGTTTCACAGCGTCAAAATTAGAATTTCTGCCTTCAGAATAGCTACCATTACATATCCTTCTTATTTAACCGACTACAGTTGGTTGTTAGTCATTTACCTGTATGTAGTCGACGCGCGCCTTGTTCTCTGGCTTCTCGAGCGGGATGGGCGGCGTCAGCGTGCTCATAGCACCCGTTATTGTCTGTAATTTCATAAAAAAGGTATTTAGGTACTTCCGATTTCGTAGTATGATGAGTCAGTTTACAAGAAGCTGGAAAACGTAATTGTGATCTCGAATTTTGTCTTTCTGTTTAATGTATAACACAAAGAGTACCTAGTATGCAGGTTGTCCTGAAAAAATCGAGCCCACCATGCATGACGTTGACTTTTGGGACACTCTGTATATTCGTTGTCGATATTCGAGTGTTTAGTACAAATTTTGACCACTGCTTAGTAATAAAAAATATATAGGTATATGGATTTGAACAGGTTTTAGGCCGCAGATACTATACTAATCATAATTATTCATTTTCAGACTACAGGGACCACTTAAAAAAGCAATAATTACTCAAAAATTTACGCAAATCAAAACGTTTAGCTCACAAGTATAGCATCCCTGATATTCTTCTTGATATCCTCGATCTTCTCCCGTCTCTCCTTGTCCGAGAAGCCGTTGACGTGCAGGATGCGCATCTGCTTCACGATGGTGGACTTGCCCGACTCGCCCGCCCCGAGAAGCAGGAGACGGTGCGTCGCGCGGTATAACTGGAGAGAAACAGTGTAAGTTGCTTTTATGAACAAACTAGCTGTCCCCGCGCGCTTCGCTTCGCCTTAAAAAGTTTTCCTGTGGGAATTCCGGGATAAAAAGTAGCCTATGTTCTTTCCCAGGGTCTAGACCGTATGTATACCAAATTTCATTCAAATCCGTTCAGTAGTTTTTGCGTGAAAGAGTAACAGACAGACAGACAGACACAGTTACTTTCGCATTTATAATATTAGTTAGGATTAGGATTAGGATTAACTTAAGTCAGTCTACCTAATTGTCTTATCTAGTTTTAGTTAACTGGTTGCATTTATTAAGTACAGATATCTCAGCGCTGAATAGCGAAGAGATGGGTTCTAGAATGCAAGCCTTACCATTTGAACCATATGTGGGAACTTGTAATTGGCTATTAGCTGTTTACCTGATATGTTCATATTGTGTTATAACTGTAAGTTCTCCAAATATTATAAAATAAAATAAAAACTAAGTAAATAGTGTAGGGAAGAAACGTGTTCAAATATAAAAAGAGGGAAAACGATTTCTACTTCTAAATATTATTCAATCTTCTTTTAAAGACAGATATTTGTACTCGGGTCTTGTTATTTATATTTAGTATGTATCTATCTATGTATTTGTGTAGATATATCAGCTGTCCGACACCCATAACACAGGTTCTGCCTACCTTGGGGTCGGATTGCCATGTGTGAGATATCCCCACATATTATTATTTAATCTTCATTGACTAGGTTTATAGTTTTTTTTTTTGCTATAGATTCAAACTTATAGGCACCTGTGTCCAACCAAGCCGTTTGTTGATCAAAAATAATGTTTCTTTATATAAACAAAAGCGAACCTACAAACCTGCCTGGGGTGTCGCTTTCTGAATTTTCGGAAAACTGAAGCGCTAACCACAACTCTATCTTATTAAGCGTGTCGATTGCGCGACAATGTGACGCCCCTACCCGCCTTAAGTTTTAGAAAAGAGCACCCTTCAGTCAGTTACTCGCTAATTCTATCACCACGATGATAAACCCTAAACCAGCTCTAGTGTTTGTCATCGGCTCTCTCGAATTGAACCTTTGCTCACACCCCCTATAACTGAAAACCAGCGCAGTGTCCTTTAAACCAACCAGGCGCTGCAATAGCTGAGTGTACACCATTTTGACGACGACAGCAAATTCTTTATATAAATTAATATCTATCACCAGTAGATTAGATTAATTACCTATATTTATATCTCTTTGTATATGTAAATTAATATTGCTGTCTAAGACAAATAAAGTTTTTCTTTCTTTCTTAAAGTCTAAAACCCTTACCTGCTTATCTTTCTGCAGTTGCCGCGTGATGGCATCACTGCGCCGCTTCTGCGACTTGAGGTCGTCGCCCTCGCCGCCGCTCTTGCCGCCCGGAGACCCGAAGCACCCCATGGCCGACCACGCGGTCCACCTGCCGAACGTCATCATCATCAACACGACCCATCACGTCCCCACTAGGTCACGGGCTACTTCCAATGAAGGAATGGTTAGGCCTAGTCCACCTCACCATCAGTCATTTGAACCCCCAATAAGACGGGATAGAACCTGGCTGTCCCAATACCTGCACCAGGGAAGACCTCCTCAAGGCCAACCAGAGGGGTATCGACGTGGCGGTCCACTGGCCCGCGCAAGTCTGATAGTTGCCATCGACACAACAAGAAGAAGCACGGGGCGCAATTAAGACGTGAGAAAAGTTTTGCATCGCGCTCACTCACATCGCGCAGCTAAAGAGCGAGCGCGTCGGACAACTTTTGTCACGACTTAAACGCGACCCGTGCTAGCCCTTCAAGACAAGGGCTTGAGGAATCTTTCACCAACAACACATTTATTTCACCATTTCTTCTCCTCAGAGACAGAGCCTTTGTGAAATAGTGGTACTCATGATTTATTAATTATTAATTCGACTAGTTATTCTTTTCCCCAATATCTTCATCAATCCTTTAGTAAGTATCTTTTCCCGTGAGTTTCGCTTCGCCCTGAGAGGTTTTCCCATGGGAATTTCGGGTTTAATAGTAAGTAGGTACATATAAACCTTCCTAATAAAGCACTCTGTCTACAAAAAAAATATTGCTTCGAAATCAGTTGTGTAGTTTTAAAGATCTAAGCATATAAACAAAAAAAACGCGCTGTTGCTTTCTGTTTCATCAAAAAGTTCTCTGGTAGCAAACGGGCAGGCTTTTTGTCCTAGTTCAAAAAAGCCATATAATAATGGCTGGATGAGGAAGGTGCAATAAAAATAGAAATATTATACTATTTTGGATGATGAGGTACCTACCTCCTGCAACTTATGGTGAGTAAAAAAGTAAGCATACTTCTGAATAAAACATCATACATGCATTTTAGTTGTTCTCAAGTTTTCATCTAAATTACTTAAGTATGTATAATTTATAACCTATAAAATTCCGTTTAAAAAGTAACCTAACAAACCGATCTTACCAACAAATACCTTTCCACTCTACAGTATTAGTGATGCAGATGGTAATTTTGCATGCAAATTATATACAGGGTGTCCCAAAAGTCGACGTCACGCCTTGACTTGAAGGCCTGATAGGGATAGGCCTAATATGCCTGCTCAGGACTGACCGGACTCGTTGACGTTGACTTTCGGGACAGCCTGTATAAACTGCTCAGAGTGATACAGTGATAATATGGTACATTAGATTAAAAGGCTACATATGTACCTGTCCATAGCACTTCCAGTCATAAGCATAACACTTCGGTATAGTCAACTATGTGTACTAACGGCCATAGAGATGGCGAAAATATGGACACTAATACCCATTGCATCACAAATTCACGACACCGAGAACAAACTAAAAGCTTAAGAACTTCGATCTTGATCAAAAATATTATAAAAGCGAAGAAGTTGTTATTCTGAGGTTCCCATGCTATATTTATGTGAGATTCAGTTGCGAGCAAAACGAACGTCCAGTCATCAGTTGTTACCGACGCGGCATACTACGTTTATTAACACTATTTCGACAGACAGTAGGTAACGCGGGGGCTTCCTAGACGCTACACGACTGTTCTTGTTATCTTTACCGGACATCTATTTTCATTTGTTTCCTTTGTTTAACAATGTAGATAGATAGATAGATAGAGTACTCTTTATTTGCACACCAAGAAATGATTAACAATTTTACATAGACACTTAACTAGGGTACAAAAGGCGGTCTTATCGCTTATAGCGATCTCTTCCAGACAACCTTTACTAACAAGATGGTGTGTCGCATACCACATACAAAATAAAAAAAAGATCGCATTTTGTTTAATATCAAACCGTTTTAAGTCCAACCTAATGACAACCATTGTACCAATGAATAGTCACATCAATAAAAACTACTATAAAGCAGAAACCTATACTTTTCCTTAAAAATTCTGACAAATTGCCCCACAAGGAAAACGCTTCCTACAGTTATTCCACAAGTAAGAACAGATATTTGTACTCGGGTCTTGGGTGTTGATATTTATATTTATTATGTAAGTATCTATCTATTAGATGTATTTGTGTAGATATATCAGCTCTGCTGTCCGATACCCATAACACAGGCTCTGCCTAGCTTGGGGTCGGATAGTCGTGTGTGAGATGTCCCCACATATTATTATATGCACAACTGCCGCGCTATTATTATTATGAAGAGTCTAAAACTGAAATTGAATATTAAATCTAGCGCTGAGATTTCAGAGGCGCTTGGGAGAGAACCGCAGAAACAATTCGACAGTGTCGGGCCGTCCTATAATAATGCACGGAATATGCTAATTCGCTCATTATGCCATAAGCACAATGCCTTACGAGCAAAGCTGACCAGCCACCACTACATTTCAGTTACTTATTTTCATCTTGGTAAATTTAGCCTTCAAACGAACAACTGTGGCGTGGGAAGCCCTCCGCTTGACCAACGACCTTGAGGTAGCCGTTAAATGAAGGAAGGTCGAGGACAGATCTAAATTACACTCACGAGCAATGAAAAAGTTCCAGTGGCACCAAATTACTCTTGAACGAAAAGACTAGCTGTGAAGTACATTTTTTGGCGTATCAGAATATTACCAACTGAAAACGTTTGTAAATATTTTGATCAAATTCCAAATTAAATGCTGTAAGAAATTATCGTCATTTGGTGTCAACTATTTCTAAGTGGTGTCTTCGCAATAAAATAAGCCCCGAGTAATAGCAGTTATTTAGTTTGTCATAGTTTGTGTGCAAAATTCCGGCTTCGGGAAGTTTTTTTTCAGTTTCACCTGAAATAATCAATTATCCTTTTGCTCCGATCGACTGCACAGGTCCCAAAAACTGGACACATCTATGTGGGTATTACGTATTGTATGGCGACACTATGGCATACCTGCACAGGCAGACCTCTCCGAAGGACTAAAATGTGTATGATCTACTTCAAAAATATTTGTAGCTTACTAGTTTTAGAGGGCTAAAACGGGCAAATAATGAATAAATTGATTAGATGGCGGCCACACATAATTATTCTTAAATTTACAGGTAATATTTTATAGTTTTAGTCAGCTTTGATTTACCTACTTGTAGACTGTACCAATTACGATATTTAATCAACTGGTGAATATAATAATACGTCTGCTATTTATCCTCGTCAATCAACGACCATTGCAGTCAGATGGTTAAAAAAACATGAGACAATGCTCGTGAGAAAGCCAGTGGCGAGGAAAACGATTATATATAAATAGAATCCAATAGATTCTTAACAACTGCCTTAGTGCAGAATAGTTAAATAAAAACTTATCTGTTGTATCAAAAAGCAGAATTCAATAATACATAGGTACTTATATACATACATAGGTCGGGAGCCGTATCGCCGTTTTTGAATTAGTACAATGCACTTAAGGTACACAGAGAGGTTTCCTCACGATGTTTTCTCTAAAGAATTCATTGGTACATGGCCATGGCAGGATTCGAACCCACAGCCACACAAATGAGAGCATGCAATAATACAGCTATTTAAAAAAAGATCTCATTCTCTGACGCTGTACTGAATTATTTTGTTCGGCAGTACAGTTTTGTTTGTGTACGTTTTAAAAAGTTATATGTACTTATGTATGTTTCAGTTATAACATGCTTGGTTTGCTTTTGGCCACTAATGGGTTAAAGGGACCGATTCTCAAGGCACAAAATTTTATGAGGTTTAGCAGTGAGATCATAATGTTGATTTCGTACAAAGAATTTTACTGGTGTTTTCAGAATCGCTACCAATATTGCTGTATATAAACTGTTTGTAAATATACCTATATGTTGATAGATCAGGAGCTCTTGTAGCTTACCGAGTATAGGACATTTAAAAGTACCTGAATGATAAATATATTTTACTATTGATTAAGTGTCGAATTACAAAATCATTGAGCATATTTTCAAATCAAATCTAATCAAATCATTTATTTGTTTAACACAGGTTAATGGTAAGGTGGTATAAATATTAACAAATATTTAAGTCAGTCCTTGTCAGTTTGACAAGGTACAAAAGTGTACAGCTACTTATGCAGCTGACTGTACCTATACCCTGCATGAATATTTCAAATAAAATAATAAACTTTTATTACATTAATGTTTATGGCGTAAGTAGATGCTTTTGTAAATAGGTAGTGTTAGAAATAGCAACATGCTTTTTTATTTTTAATAAAGTTTAATTATTTTTAATTTTACGTTATTTCAACTCACATCTATGAAGCTGAAGATAAAAAACAACCAAACTCTCACAATATATTGATCTCTCAAAAAGGCACGGACATAAAGTCTGTGGAGTGATAATTAAATCTTAAAAAAAAAACTCACATCTAAAATGTTTTAATTAAAATTCTAAAGTCAAACTGAATCTATATTACCTATAGTATATATTTTTTCCCTATGCTTCTGAATAAAACTATAAAATTAATGCCATGATTAGGTCAACATCTTTTCTGACCTAATTTTAGATGACCTTCCAAATTAATATAGAGGTAAGTAGGTACTAATAAAAAATCAAGACTGAAGATTTTGTGATACAAGTTACAGTATTGTTGCAAATCTTTTACCCCTGCACCAATCATTTAAATTAAATTATGATCCCCCACACAGTTATTATTAAATAAAAATAAGTAAAAATAACCACCTAAACCAAGGCCGAAGTGGTACAGTAAGAGGCAGATAAACCTGACCCCCCCTCAGAAGCATTGTTACTATGAGGGGGGTCAGGTTTATATGCACTTGACCATACATGTTAGTAAAAAAAAGAGCATTGGTCAACCTTAAAACACCTCAAGGCAATTAGTCAAGTAGGAAGCATTGTTTAAGAAATACTTAGTTGGGTTAATGGCTTCCACAAGAAGTAGCAGCCGTTTATAAAATATGTATGAAAGATTTACCCAGAGTTGAGCTCCGGGTCCCTTGTGCTGGAATGGTAGGAGATAGTACATATCAATGTTGGCTTTTAATTGTTTTCCATTTATTATAAAATTGATGGTGATTTGAAATAAAAATTGATAGACTGCTATGCCTCCCTACAACTATTACAAGTTATACAATTTTGTACCTTGTCAAACTCATAAACCATTTGAATGAATAAATAGGCAGTTTTTCAGTTTGACAAAGTACAAAAGCGTAGTCTCAGGTCAAGAAAATGTGCTCATCTGTATTCTGAGTACAGTCAGCTGCATAAGTAGCTATACACTTTTGAAACTTGTCAAACCCACAAACTTCCTATTCATTCATTAAAACAATTATGTTTTGTTTATTTGGTAGTTTGACAAGGTACAAGTGTATAGCTACTTATGCAGCTGACTGTACATAGCTTTAACTAATGAATTGTGAATGTACTGTAAAGGGGCTAAGTTACAAAGATGTAAAAATCACACAGAATATTCATTATGATACATTATGATTAAAGCTCAAAACATGTGTAAAAATTAGTGTTATAGTGCGTCAAACTTATCTGTTCCGGTGAGACCGAACTAAATTGATCCATATCTCATAACTTACCAATGAATTATATATTCATATTAGATGAGTTTATTAAAACCACAAGGGTGAATACCACTATAGGCAAACGTAAAATCTTACAGAATCAAGAAATATTAGACATTTATATGTTAGTTCTCACCGGAACAGATAAGTTTGTGGCACTATACACATGTTTTTTTATATACATAGATTAATGATATGATGTTTATTTCTATTTACTTATTAATAAATAGTTATACATCTAATAGTGACCATAGGCATGTGGCATTGAAATCTATTCTATTGGCTGAATAAGTAACATATGTACAGCCATTAACATACACTCTGGCGAAAAGTGGGTGCAGCAATGCACCTCTGCCTACCCCGCAAGGGAGTACATTAGTACAAGGCGTGAGTGCGTGTTTTTTTTTTTTTTGTACAGCCATTTCACACATCCGTACCCTATAAGTCATTACATCCCTACCCTATAAACATAAGTGAGTATGAAACATGAGATATAAACCAAAACAGAAACATGTATTCTATACTTTCAGAATTTCAGAATTCTGAATTTCAGAATTCAGAATTTATTTATTTAATAAATATACTCTGTGGGGCATATCCCGAATATGATATATAATATCATGAAGGTCTTAACTCCCATCCTAAGCTTTGACAATTTTCCTACTATGCTGGTCCACTGTGGGTTGGTGGGTGCACATATCTAGATATCCTAAATCTAATCCCGGGTTTGATCCCCGGCTGGGGCATATATTGCTTAAGAAAGATATTTATAACATCATCATCTCAGCCACAGGATGTCCACTGCTGAACATAGGCCTCCCCCAATGATTTCCACCTTGTCTTGATTTATATACTTGGGTCTAATGGGTTAATATGTTTATGTAAATCTGTCACCCACTGGGCCTGCCTAGCTTGAGGTTTGATGGCGGTGTGGGAGATATCCCCATATTGTATTATTATCTCACCCACTCCTGACAAATCTCTACAACAATCATAATAACATCAAAGCTGCATACATTCACCAGCATTCAGGCTGTGGTTCAGCTTATCTCAAATCCATCAAGTATCAACAGTCGCATATATTCTAAATGTTTATACATCTATCCGAGCTGTCACCAGGTGAATTAAATAGTCTTGCACAGGAGACGGACTTACCAGCAAGTGGGAGTGGCGTTGTCGACAGTGTCCTGATTGGCCTGCGAAGGAGACTCAGCTCCCCGCGCGCCGCCCGCCCCGGAGGAAGCCGTGGTGCTGCCGCTCACTGCGCCCGCTTCATCACCACCGCCGCTTATTACCTGCAGCCCTCACCCGCTGGCGCATGCATCTCTACCTGAAACCTGAGCGCACTACACTTCACAACACTGTTAGCACACACTGCACCGGCCAGCTACACTGATGGTGTCACTGAGGGGGACACTCGTGCGCTACCACTCCACAGGTTGCTCGGCGCACTCTTGGGCCCAGCTGCACACCGAGATCACGCCTATATACACTGCTCCTCGATTTATTCACCGAAAAAATGGCAACCTTCACTATGAATGACCAAATGCTCTCTTGACGTTCTTCAAGGAATCATGTTCGAACATTTATGTACTTTTCAGGCTTATTTTTACACCACACGCTACTATTAATGTTTGTACATTTGATAAAGCTATGAAATTAATATTTATAAATAGCTTCAGAATATTTTGATGCAAATCTATATTGGTCTATCATCATTATACACACCCTTGCCTCGGGTGGAGCAAATCCTCTTCTTTCACTTTAGAATTCGTTTCACATATGTTATTCAGCACGGAATGGATAATTAAACTACAATTACTTAAATGACCTACACCCTGATATCTACAAAGACATTTTGTTGCAATGACAGCGATCCGTATCGGCTCGGAACCTACAAAAAATCAACATGTCGCCTCTGGAAGGTTTTTTATCGCTGCATGTTTCGTTCAATCGAGATTAGGGGCGTGGTCAAATGAAAATCAAGAAATTTTCCGACTGAGAACGTAACTTTCTCGATTATAGGTAGTTTATGCAAGTTTATATTTTGGTTGTACGTAAGTACTTATTACTTCCATGATTTTGTGTTTTTTTATGTCTATATAGCACATCTGTAGCTTATCGTTAGAGAAGCACTCATGTTCCTTGGTCTATTCTATACAGTCTATATAGTGTCCGCAGGTTTTCTTTCTCAAGTTTTCAGCTCTGTTTTATATTGTGCACAATCTTGATGTTTTTTTTTTGTTTTACCCTTAGGCCCAGCACACATGGTGAAACGCAACTGCAACGAAACTGCAACTACCTACTAGTAAATTTTGAGTTTAAGCCGGATTCAAACTCAAAATTAACTAATAATTAAGTAGTTGCAGTTTCATTGCAGTTGCGTTTCACCATGTGTGCTGGGCCTTACTCAAAAAATGGGGCTGGATTGGACATGACATGACGTGTTGCGCAGACCAGACATCCATGTTTCCAACCAAGGGCTGAAATAGCAAACGAAGGTGAAGAGAAAGCCGGGTCGCCCCGGTACCACCTGGATGCCGGAAAAGGAGGCTGCATCATCTGGTCTAGGCTGGGATAATCTAGCTAGAGGCTGCCGCGCAGGATCGGGATCAGTGGAAATCTTTTCTTCAAACCCTATGTCCCTGATGAGGGATAACAGGATTTAATCAGTTCATTTATCCATATAGCTCATGAGTCTCATCACTCAAAATATTAATGGTACCGACACACCATCGGACGCAGCTGACGAACGCGGTTACGCGGCTGTCAGTCGTGACTGATAAGTGTGCACGGTCTTTTGGGACAGTTCGTGCCAGATCGCTCTCGGAGCTCTGAAAGCTGAAGGGAAGCCCAAGGTTACGTCCGATCGATATTTTGAACAGCGTAGTGTACATTCCTTGCCTAGATACCTTTATATCGCGGCTGACAGCCGCGTCCGATGGTGTGTCCGTACCTTAACGGTCTCGTTCCCTAGCTTGCGTTTAGTCTATGGTGCGTTTGTGGGTTGCCACCTCGGTGAATTTTTCGCCATGCTTACTTATGCATGCGATAAAGTTGAACTTATTTAAAATATTTTTAATTTCCTCCTACAGTCGTCGAAAAATAATAGGCCCGTTTGGACAGCTCCAAAATGTATGGGATGACAGCTGGTGTCCAACCTAATACATGGAAAATCTTAACAATAAGTAACTTTTGGTGCTTTAAAAGTTTTTCTTTCGACCGTTAAATAATAAGCCAGATTATGTGTCTTTTTATGTATTTCATCAAGTAAATCAAGAGTTTATTATATTTCGACAACTGAGTGGATGAATATCAAACTGCCATATGTCCACCTACCCGAAAAATTGACTTTTTGATTTGGTCGTGTTCTCCGTTAAAATGACAGTTTGCCTATGCCCTTCAAGTTCCAATAAGTGCAAGGCATCCATGAGAAAAAAGCCGTTAAAAAAGTAAGAAGTAATAATTATAATAATAATATATCTTTGTTTCAGGTGTAAAAAGCCCATATCATATCCTAATTACATTTACATTTATAAAATTAAAATTAAAAGATACAAATGTCTTTTTATGTATTTCATCAAGTAAATCAAGAGTTTATTATATTTCGACAACTGAGTGGATGAATATCAAACTGCCATATGTCCACCTACCCGAAAAATTGACTTTTTGATTTGGTCGTGTTCTCCGTTAAAATGACAGTTTGCCTATGCCCTTCAAGTTCCAATAAGTGCAAGGCATCCATGAGAAAAAAGCCGTTAAAAAAGTAAGAAGTAATAATAATAATAATAATAATATATCTTTGAGAAGCTTCTCGAGGATTATTCTCCCAATTTCGATAACACTATAGTCATGGGCGATTTTAATACGTGCCTCTTGAAAGATGATCACCGTTCCAAAACAATATGCTCCATCACGGCTGCGAAAAATCTCCACATCTTGCCTCTTGGTGCTACGCACCATCCACCTAATTCCGATCCTACTCTTCTAGATCTTGTCATTGTTTCTTCTCCTAACCTCGTCCTCGAGCATGGTCAATTAACTGCTGATTGTTTCTCCTACCATGATCTTCTTTATCTTTCTTATAAGGTCCGCACTCCTAAACCAAAAAAGCGTACAATTCTCCAGCGTGATTTTAAGAGAATGGACATGCAGCAGCTTTGTGAAGATGCAAAGACTATTGATTGGGCACAGCTGGATAGCATTAATGATATTGACGCGAGGGTCAATGTGTTTAATTCTCTCTTGACCAACCTCTTCGATAAGCACGCCCCTCTGCGTCCATTTCGTGTGAAGCAGCTGCCTGCTCCTTGGCTTACCGATCATATTAAAAGCCTTATGACAAAACGCGATCATGCCAAATATCGCTATAAAAAGCAACCGACTGATGACCACTTAAAGCAGTATAAAGAGCTGAGGAATCGATGCAACAGAGTGTGTAGAGATGCAAAACGCCGATACATTCATACTTCCATTGAAAACTGTGATACCTCGCAGTTATGGTCGTTTCTTAGAACACTGGGCATAGGAAAATCTCAGACAAACTCTAATGTTGATACAGACCTCGATGCACTCAATAAGCATTTCTCTACCCCACCTTTGACTATTAATGATCAAAACAAGGCTGAGGCTCTGTGCAATCTTGCTTCTACACCGTCCATTGATTGCCCTCCATTCACTTTCAAATTGGTCTCTGGTCGTGACGTTAAGAGATGTGTTTCCCATATTACTAGCAAGGCAACGGGAACTGATAATATTAGTATCCTGATGATTAAACCCATTCTCGAAATAATTTTACCACATATAACTAATATTATGAACCTTTCCTTAATCTCATGTTCCTTTCCTAGCATGTGGAAGAATGCTTTTATTGTCCCTCTTCCAAAAGTTCCCAACCCAACCACATTATCCCAATTTCGCCCCATTTCAATCCTACCTTTCCTGTCAAAAGTCCTTGAACGCCTTGTATTCGAACAATTTTCCAACTTCCTATCCACTCACCATCTCCTTAACGAATTTCAGTCTGGGTTTCGTACCGGCCATAGCACCGTCACCGCGCTCATAAAGGTCACCGATGATATCCGTCTAAATATGGAAAATCACCAAGTAACTGTGCTTACCCTGTTAGATTTTAGTAATGCTTTTAACACGGTTGATCTTGACATACTCCTTGGAATTTTACGATCTCTTAACGTATCTCCGACAGTCACCACTTGGTTCGAATCTTACCTTAAGGGACGCCAGCAGTGCGTTCGCACCGACGCAGAGAGCTCTGCCTGGTGTCCGGTACTAGCGGGCGTCCCGCAAGGCGGCGTGCTATCTCCTTTACTCTTTTCACTATTTATTAATATCTTAGCTAAACAACTTACTTCTCTCTACCACCTCTATGCAGACGATCTCCAGATCTACACTAGTGCTCTTCCGGAAGACATTAATTCGGCAATTGATGTCATCAATCAAAACCTGGACATAATATCTAAATGGGTAAAGAAGTTTGGACTTCTACTCAATCCTAACAAGTCGCAAGCTATTATGATTGGAAGTCCGAGGCTGCTGAATAGATCGTATTTGTCCCTTGATAGCAAGCTGTACTATGACGGTACTGAGATACTTTTTGTTAAATCAGTTAAGAATCTGGGCGTAATTATGGATAGCACATTTACCTGGCTACCCCAAGTAGAAGCAGTTAGTAAAAAAGTCTTTGCATCCTGTCACTCCCTTAAGCGCTTGCAATTTTTCCTGCCTCATCACACTAAGATTACGCTGGCACAGTCACTACTGCTCCCGATTCTCGATTACGCAGACGTAAGCTATCTTGACCTCACAGAGGAGCTACTTAACAAACTCGAACGTCTCCAGAATTTATATATCCGATTTATTTTCGGATTACGTAAATATGATCATATTTCTGAGTACCGTGCTGTACTAAAGTGGCTCCCGATTCGCCTTCGAAGGAATACTCATATTCTTTGTCTTCTTTATAATGCCCTTAATAATCCAAATGCTCCCCAGTACCTACGAAGCAAGTTCACATACTTGTCTTCCCACGGACGTGCTTTGCGATCACAGGAAAATAAAATGCTGAGTGTACCGCAACATACCAGTGCGGCCTATAGTGGCTCCTTTGCTGTCAAAGCTGTGAATCTGTGGAACTCGCTACCAGTGGAAGTACGGCTATCGTCATCACTTAATGTATTTAAAAATAGTCTTAAATTACATTATTATAAGACCTTGGGATGGTAATTGTTTTATTCTATTTTATTTATCTATTTATTTATTTATATATGTAATAGTATATTTATATATGTATACTACTATTTATATTAATATAAAACATGATAGTTAATATATGTAGGTACATAATAGTTATTTATATTTATTTATTTTTAGCTAAGAACTTTATATGTTAGGTCAGTGTTTTTCAACCTTTTTCATGACGCGACCCCCCTGGTATAAAAAAATATTTCGCGACCCCCTTGACCGGCTTGACCCTTTCGGTTTTTTATCATGTATGTATGTTACAGTATTCCCAATATTCATTCCATACAACGTATTGATGGTCTCCATGATTAGGATTCAAAGTAGTACATACTTATCGGATTTAAAAACACATGATTTTAGTTTTGCTTACTTAGAATACGTGTGGCCATCTGGCCATGTACATAGGTATGTACGTACAACTAATGCCATTGCGACCCGGAATTTCTTTTTCGAAATTAGCTTTTTCTATCTGACTTTTTTGAGCATTTCAATATCATGAATAAAAGTTTTCAACGGTGAAATGAAAGTAAAAAGACAAACTACCTGGCAGACAAAATAAATACTTGTGGTCGTCGTCTTTGAACCAGGCAGGAAGGCCTACCCACGCTACGTTTGCCTATTCGTGGTCTCCACTCGAGAACTCGTCTATCCCAACGGTTATCGGTTCTTCGGCAGATATGACCAGCCCACTGCCACTTCGGCTTGCATATTTTGACAGCTATGCCAGTAATCTTAATCCTCTGACTGACAGAAAACCTCATTTCCGATAGGATTTACCAGAGAAACCCCAAGCATAGCTCTCTCCATAGCACGCTGAGCGACTTTAAATCGTTGTTATTTTACCGTCAGTGCCCACGTCTCTGCACCATACGTCATCACTGGCAGGACGCACTGGTGGAAATCTTTAGTCTTCAGGCTCTGAGGGATGGCCAAGGAGAATATGTGCTGACGAAGTTTTCCGAATACAGCCCATTCCAGTTGGATGCGCCTTGCAGCCTCCTTGTCGAAGTTGCTTCTGCCTAGCCGAATTTGCCTTTTGTCTCCCCGAGGTAGACATATCTTGCACAAATTCGATTGTTGCCTCAATCACTGGCAGGACGCACTGGTGGAAATCTTTAGTCTTCAGGCTCTGAGGGATGGCCAAGGAGAATATGTGCTGACGAAGTTTTCCGAATACAGCCCAACCCAGTTGGATGCGCCTTGCAGCCTCCTTGTCGAAGTTGCTTCTGCCTAGCCGAATTTGCCTTTTGTCTCCCCGAGGTAGACATATCTTGCACAAATTCGATTGTTGCCTCACCAACGATCATCGGCTCCAGTTCGATGTGAGCATTGTACCTATATGACTTTCGTCTTGTCCAGATTTATACCCCGAAGCCTACACGTTGGGAAGCAGCATTTAGGCCACTTCCGTCTGCCAGCTGAGTTCCTGCAGAGATTCTGCCATAATAACGATGTCGTCCGCGAAGCAGAGAGGTGTGTCATGTACTCGCCATTTATACATATGCCAAGTCCGGCGGCATCGTACAGACTCCTCGATATAGCGCCAGTCGACTTGAAATCTCTGCAACGCTACCAAAATTTCCCATGTCTCGATGGAGTTGAAGGCGTTTTCATAGTCCACAAAGGCTAGACACAGAGGCTGATTATACTCTTCGGTATTCTGTGTAATCTGCCTTACTGTGTGGATGTGGTCTATTGTACTAAAACAGATCCACGATGAGATAATTTAGTCAATAAAAAACAAGCTCAGCCTTCTCATTTAAGATTTTTTTATTTTTAAAGTATGAGTAAGTATTTCTTAATAAATTAGTACTAATTGTCTTTATTGTTTTTGTACTAAAGTTCCCAGTTTTTTCGCCCTTTGGCGACCCCCCTACAGAAGCTTCGCGACCCCCCAGGGGGTCGCGACCCACAGGTTGAAAAACACTGTGTTAGGTTATAGTCAGATATGTTTATTTAAATTTGGATTAGGTTACACTTGATTGTCTCTATGTATACAGTAGTTTTATTTAATTTTAAGAGTTATAGGCTTACTTTTATTTCCACACCATAAAAGTTGACTGGAAGAAATCGCGTTTAGGCGATAAGTCCGCCTTTGTATATATATACTTGTATTGTTCTTTCTTGTACTTGTTAACTTTTACTTTAAACTGTGTAATTTGTGTATACATACAATAAAGTGTTTAAATAAAATCTTTGTTTCAGGTGTAAAAAGCCCATATCATATCCTAATTACATTTACATTTATAAAATTAAAATTAAAAGATACAAAAGTAAATATCATTAAAGTTTAAAGACAATATTAATATATATAGAAGTGTCAATCACAAGCATTTTCGTAGTAAACACAGGGCCGTATCGGGTAGAATATAATACGGTAGGTAGGCACTTTTCTACCGATAAATTTTGGTTGATTAACTTAATTGTATTTAATAGAATATAGACTATATTAGTCTTACTGAGTCCGGCCCATGATATTAGTATTTTTCAAACAACTATAAGTCCTTATGACTCATATGAAAACAGCATAAGTCTTGTATGGGCATATCAAACTGCTATAAGTCCAAACTGTTTATTAACTTTTACGCCTTTCTATGAGTGTTATTGTTAATGGATTTGTTTATTAAAATACATTCTTAAGGTCACAAGTCAACTGATTAAATCACGGGGCAAGTTCTATGACCATTAAATAATAGAGAAAACAAAAACCCCCATTTCCCAAATTTTCCGTGGACGTGACATATGGCAGTTTGATATTCATCCACTCAACTGTAAATGTAATTTTTTATTCATTATGATCATAAATGTTAACATAACTGTTTTACACAAACATTCTGACGCGACAGCATCAGAATTATTCCTTAAATAACTTTTATCCGACCATTGAACAATCAGCGCTAAATTAACTGCCAACGAGCCAACATTAGTCGGTGGCAACTGGCAACACTGGATTAGATCTGTCTTGTCTGTGTCGGTCTGTTGTTGGTCTGTTGTTTTGTCTAACTGCCAAAAAAAAAAAATATAACCTCTATGGCGTTCCTCCCGTGCCGGCCTGTCTGCCATTTGCATTTTGCAAATTCTCGAATATCCCGGTAGTTCGATTTGCATTTGACTTTGACCATTTGGCATTTTGTTTTACTTGTGATGTGATGAGGTATTGTTGAAAATGGTGATAGTTGAATCAAATTTAATTTCACTGTGAGTTGCTGTTGATATTGGCAAACAAAATTTAAGGTGATACAGGCTTTGATTGCGAGGTTGACGAGATGACGAGATTCCTTGGTTGTTTTCTTCATGGCTGCTCTACCCATTGGCACGCTTTGTCGGGATAGCTGCCCGCTTTCATGGTGGAAACTTTCTGACTGACTCATGGAAGGATATTTAATGTGAAAGTATGGGTTGTCTCTCAGCCAACAGGTGAATGCATTCATGTCCCTAGAAAAAAGCACCAGATTCATAAGGGGGCCATATTTGGCATCGTTCTCACTAAACTGAAGGCCCGTTTCTTCCTTGAATTGAAAGGACATGCATGCCCTTGTGTAGCGTTGGTCTTGATGTGTGGGGCCTGGAAGTGGAGTGAATCGACGGAGGGAGCTCACTCTCTCTGGAGCCTGTCCTCTTTGGGTCGGGAGACTTGCTGCGAGTTGTATCCTAATTACAGTCTGTTAACTGTGAGAGTCCTGTGGTAACCCTGTTGAACGATATTGCTAGATGCTCTGTAGTTTGTCTAAATTTATCCTGCTGCCCCTCCATTTCATGCGATATTACAGATAGATTTGTAGCCAAGGAGGCTATATCTGCTGACTGATGGCCCTTTCCCCGTTTCTGGTGAATGCAGTGGAGTACACCTGGGCTGGAAATCCGGGACACTTTCCTGGAATGCAGAAGCTAGGTTCTCCCTGATTACCTAAATATCTTAAACATTATTATCAGGGGATGATTAGCGCATCATCCCCTGATAATAATGTTTTGTTGTTGAGATCTGTCCCTCTTTGCATTCCATATCCAGACAACGGCAGAGATAGCATTGTTGCTCTGCAAGTCTTCATTCCCTAATAAGATATCAACTAAGGTCTGAACGTGGGTCTCCAGAGGTTCCAAACTTTTGCCTGGGATTACAATGCTTATTTCTTGTCCTTGGGATGGATCTTGGCAAGGATGACATGGACTCTGCATGGTGAATAGGTTGCTTATGTCAAAAGTTAAGGAGAGTTGATATATTCTAGTGATGGAATTTTGAAAGAGGTCAGTCAAAATGCAAAGATATTATCTTGAGTTGCTCTTCACTCATTTTATGTATTGTTTTTAAATTTAAGATTGTTTTCTTTGATACAGATATTTTGTAGTATCATACTTTCTTAACTTGTTGCATTGGGTTGACTAAACCCATACTTCGATCACCTACTTCTAAGGTTTACTTCTTCATGGGATTTTCCATTTCCTATATTTAGCATTGATCCCTAGTAAATTACAGGATTGGTTGAGTAGTTTACTTGCGCTGTTATGTTGGTTTTTTACTGAATATTCCTCTTCAGTTAAAAAATAATGTGCGATGGTGTATCATGTTGGGTAGATCTCAGGTTGGATACCATTCACTATTAATTTGATAATGTTGGGGGAATCCTGTTCCCAACCAATTGCTGCAAGGTGCGCCAATCTCCCATTCATGATATAAATACATATGTATAGGTACACCATAAATATTTCATTATAGAAAAAAGATAATACCTACTTGGTAAAAGCTGAGACTTTTACTAAGTAGGTAGATAACCCAAACACAAATGTTGCAATAGGACCAGAATTAGGGTGCTTTTTCACCAGAGATTTGCTAAGTTGTTATGGATGCATTTGATATCAACCAATCATGTACATTTTTTGACATAGCATACCACTATTAATACTTAACAGATTTTTCTAACATCAATGCAGCATACCTACCTGCATAGCACCCTTATTCTGTGTAAATTATTATGTATCCAGAAATATACCTGTGCTGAGTAATCTGAGTATACATAGATAGATGGATGGTTAGCACCCTTATTCTGTGTAAATTATTATGCATCTAAAAATATACCTGTGCTGAATATTCATACACAGAAGCCTGACTGCTTACTAACAAGCATAAAAATTAAAATAAGTAAAAATACGGTATTGCCCCTACAGTGGGGCACAACCGACCCAGTCCCTTTCCATAGGGGTATAACCGTTTCTAAAGAAAAAAAAAACATTTTGTCATTTTTTATTTTAGCGTCGATCGTTAATATCTGAAATAGCACATCGAGCAGCCATATAAAACATAATAAAAAAGTGATCTTTGAAGTAATCGCACGCAAAAAAGATAGATGAAAATTGTTAACATAGGTGTTTTCAATAGGTAAAAAAAAAGGTAAGCGTTTCATATTTTGTTTTATTAACTTAGAATTGTAGATATTTGAATGACAGTTAGGCATGAACGAGTAACCAGTCAGAGTGAACTTCACTCCCACTTTACTGGCAGAAATCACATATACGCAATAGCATTTCTACTAGTGAAAACTTGTAATTGGCTCTCTGTTGTCTATTATTTATAAGTGTTTTTGTCAAAAAAGCTAAGTTTTCCATTTAAAATAAAAAAAAGGAAAAAATAAAAATATATTATATTGTCGTCTTCATCTATGCCTGCACATGCCTCGTGAGCCCAACCAGGACAATTCCGACATTTTCACCAACCGTCACGTGATGGCGCTCCCTTAACCTACAATCATATTGTGCAATAAGATTAAATTGCGTTTTGTATCCAAATGACGTTTGCGCAATCTTCAATATTAACCCTAGACGATCAATTATATTGCACAATCTTAAATATTGCGCAATATAATTGATCGTCTAGGGTGCGCCTAGACTTGGAGTATATCTCCAGACAGTATATGCATTCACAGTCTTTGTCTCCATCTTCATCGTTACTATCTTGTTTTGCTTTCTTGTTCGATTTACTATTTTTTTTTGTATTTTCTTTCGTTTTAGATGTGTAGTACCTAGTTTCAAGCTTCTTCTTTTCTTTGACACTATCCTATCTACAATTTGTTTAAATGGCGCCTGGCATAAGTACCTACATATAGCTGAGTGTTAGGCTCCTGGTGCTATGCTTCTATCCTAACTTCTTCAATAAAACTCAGATAGAATTAAGAATAGACTGTATTGACTTTTAGGCACTGATTGTGTAAAGGCCGAGAAATATATTGCGCGGTCGCGGAGGGCTGAGCGAGTGTGTGTGCCGCGCCGCGATGTCTCGGAGCTCGCATCGCGCGAGTGGTGGAGACACGAAGATTGCCGAGGATTCCCGAGGCGATGTAGGCAGGTTGTAGGAACAACATATGTTCACTACATTTTGTCTGAGATAGTCATTCAGCATATGAGCCATTTTGCTACCTAACTTATCTGAGAAAAGAATTGACTCATAAGCATAAGGAGCTTCTAGAAGCAGAAAGGTAATCGCTGCTGAAGACAGGGCAATCTCGGGCTGGTCGCACGATGATGGGCTGCTCGTCGAGAAGGCTGGTTCGTCGTTGCAGACTGTAGCAAATGGCTGGTTATCATTAAGAGTACAGGCTGGTGGCAGCTGAGCGTCAGTTGGTTGGACACTACTCTACGTAATTGCGGGCTCGTCCTTGCAGATTGTAGTAGGTGG
The DNA here is from genome assembly GCF_932276165.1 of Plutella xylostella. Classification (NCBI taxonomy): domain Eukaryota; kingdom Metazoa; phylum Arthropoda; class Insecta; order Lepidoptera; family Plutellidae; genus Plutella; species Plutella xylostella. The sequence continues at coordinate 3,203,091 of NC_064000.1, read as the reverse complement.
CTCAATCTCATCAGGGAGACAGGCAGGTGGCAGCTGATGCAGCTGAGCCTCAGTTAGTAGGACACTGCAGTCTTTTCCTTTTCTTCTTCTTCCCTTCCCCTCAAAAGGCCGGCAGCGCACCTGTGGGGCTTTGGTCTTGCAAGTGGCCATAGGCGGTGGGTAAAGCTCACCATCTGGTGTTGTTTCAATAAAAAAAAGATTTAGGGGTAAAAGAAAAAAGATTTCCAAAATTAGCTATTTCTATGTATAATAATGGAAATGGACAGGGTAGATACAATAACATTATAATATTAGGCGAGATAACAACGAGAGAGATAAAAAACTAAGATGTTGATTTTGTCCAGATCTGGCTTATGGATCATCCAGGTGAGGATCTGTAAGTTTTATTTTTTTATTTTATTTTATTTGGCACACACAACAGTATTAAAGACGTTTACAATATAACATAAAGTAAATTACATAAATTCTAGTCTAGTCTTAACACCAAAACAATGTGTACACAGCATGTTAGTGCAAAGAGCACAACCACTAATTACTTACAATAAATTAAATTTTTATAAATTAAATTTTAATACATAAAATTTAAAATTTTAATAATCACATACATTCAAACACATTAATAAATTAATTAGGATGGTCAATAAATTTAGATATTTTATTTTTAAAACTACCCAGTGAGTTTTGATATATGTCCGGCACTTCGCTTCTATTTTGAGCGTATATTTGATTAAACATGTTTGTTTCTATACGCGCTCATTATTTATTGTTTAGAGAAACCAACCACGTAGGTACTTTTTTATAATGCTTGTCACCATTATAATATTTTAATTTATTCAATCGTGAATTTTTAAAATTGAAATATAGTCTATAGAGATTTCCACCACTCTGCTCCAGCGATATGTTATCTCGTAACGTAAACCATTCGCAAAAGTGTACTCAAAACAAATGTAAACTTGGCATATGAGCCTGTCCAGACGGAGCGTTTTGCGCGCGTAAGCTCTCGCGCGTTTCAATTTATGTTGCGTCCAGATGCTGCGTTTTACGCGCGTTGCTACGCGCGGTGTCTGGCGGACGGATTCAGCCAGTTTTAAAAATGGAGCCTCTCACAGCGGTTGTGTTGTGGCTTGCGTACCGTCGATGGAAACGTCGTAAACGTAGAGAAAGTCGAAGATTTAACGTGCATCCAATTCTACGAGACAGAATGACGCAAAGTATGTTTATAACATTATACCCAAAGCTGAGAGAACACAACGAAAAGTTTTTCAATTACTTCCGGATGTCAGTAACATCGTTCGATGATTTGCTAAAACTTATACAAGATGATTTGACACCCAACAGAATCTATGTGCTAAAGGATACTGTTTCTGCCGAAGAAAAACTCGTGATTACTTTGAGGTAATAATATTTATTATTTTTATACTTTTTTCCCTTAATCAATTTAACAATCTCGGTATAGCTCCATCAATTCACTCTCTTGGGAATCTTGAGTAGACGCCGGTGATGGGTTATTGTAGTTAGACGCCGGTGATGGGTTATTGTAGTTAGACGCCGGTGATGGGTTAGATTGGGAATTGCGTTGTCCAGTGCAATAACGTGAAAACGAAGATGCTGAAGGGTCTGTTTCGTTATATCCTGTATCGTTAAAAAATCCTCTTTGTCCGCGGTGTGTCATTCCTGCTTGGTGATTATATTGTGGTGAAGGTGCAGGTGAAGGAATATAATGTGAAGGTGAATGACATGGGGCTCGTTGAGCTTTTTGGAGCACATTCATTAAATCAATTTTAGCTTGAAGCCTCATTTCTTCAGGTACTTTAATAAGCTCCTTATGCAGTGACAAACAAAATAGTTTATCATCATCAGACTCCGATGTTTGTGGCTGATTTCTAGGTGCTAAATTTTTGCTTATAATGGCAAGAAATTCCTCATCGGCTGCGTTCATTTTTTTTTTCTTTTTCGGCTGGCTAACTGGAGGTCTCATAACATCTTCCCCGTCGCCAGAAATGTCTTGTTCTTCAGGTGCAGCAGGCGAGGAAACGATGTTGCTATCAGTAGTTTTATTGCGTGTCGATCGTTCGAGGAACATCAAACGTTCAAAATATATATATTTATTTTTGCTGGCTTTTGATCCAGACGGTGTGGTTTTTATCCTTTTCATTTCTCTGACAAAGCCATCACGCAATCCTTTCCACTTCTTTTGCAATAACATTCCTGAAATAATAAAAAAAATATTGAAACGACCTTACTAAATATTTATATTTAATAACATTTTTTTTTCAGATATTTGGCTACAGGATGTTATTTTGCGGACTTGCATTATGCCTACAGATTGGGAAAGTCGACAATTATCGAAATAGTACAGAAAACTTGTTACGTCATATGGCTAAAACTGCAAAATATAGTGATGAGGGAACCTACGAAAGCAGAATGGGAAGAGATTTCAAAACAATTCCAAAAGTATACACATTTTCCAAATTGTATCGGCGCCGTAGATGGCAAGCATTTCCGTATCATAAAGCCTGACCATTCTGGGTCTCTTTTCTATAACTATAAGAATTATTTTTCAACTGTTTTATTGGCTGTATGCGATGCAAATTATTGTTTTATTTCTGTAGATATCGGCGCATATGGCAAAAGTAGTGACTCCACAATTTTCAAAGACTCCGTTTTGTATAAAAAACTTGTCGACAAAACTTTAGATATTCCAGACCCAAAGCCAATATCGCAAACAGATACAACTCCCTTGCCACACGTGATTGTAGGTGATGAGGCGTTTGGTCTATCTGAAAACGTAATGCGCCCTTATTGCGGTAAATCTCTAACAACCAAAAAAAGAATTTTCAACTATCGCCTATCCAGAGCCCGGCGTTACATTGAATGTTCCTTTGGTATTTTGGTAAATAAATGGAGAATATTTCATAGACCATTAAATGTTGACATTGAGTTTGCAGAAAACATCATTAAAGCTTGTTGTGTCCTTCATAATTACGTAAGGTTAAGAGATGGTTATAGATATGATGACACTCTGTACGAAACTTCCCTAAATAGTTTGAACTGTGAGGCAGTGAGGCCTAATGCGAGATCTAAGAATATAAGAGACAGATTCGCTGATTATTTTGTAAATGAAGGGAAAATCCCTTGGCAAGACAAGATGGTATAGTAGTTTGTAGTAGCCTACGTAGTTTAAGAAATAATCTTATTAAATAAAGTAATTGTCACTTACCCAACGTTTTTTTCTTTTCGTCGGAATCACCAGCTTCGCAAAAAATTTCGACTATTTCTTCCCAATTCCTACGTTTAATGAGTCTATTTGCGTAATCAGCAGATTCCATATCCCATATGGCTATTCTCTTTTCAACTTCTTCAATTAAAAGTTCGGTGTCGAAGTTATCGCGCTCCATTTCAAATCTAAATACGTCCACTCTCTATGGACACGCGCATACTACTGAACGCTCCAATGCCGCCAGAGTATCTCGACTCGCGCGGCGCTCGCGCGTAAAACGAGCGAGTCGAGAGTCGGGCGCATGACACGCGTTTTACGCGCGAGTTTTGAAACGCGCGAGAGCATCTGGACGGAGTGCTTGTAGCTCTAGTGCCTCGGGAACGCGCGAGTGTCTACGCGCGTAAGCTTACGCGCGCAAAACGCTCCGTCTGGACAGGCTCTATGTTTCTAGTCCTGTGTAGCTACTTCCCTGCAAGGCGTATATTTGAATTGTTAATTGTCGATGATTACCTTCACTTTCCCTACCTACTGTTTTATCCCACCGTGCCCTATAACGCTGTCATTATCGACATAGAGTAGAAACTTTAACAAGAGTAAAAATCGGTTAATGGACATCAAACTTCTGAAATTTGCCATGGACGTAACTCCCAATGACCAATATTCAGCAATACGCCCACGCACACACATTGCCATGAGGATCATTACCCACATTAGCCTAAATAGGTTGTTCCGCTCAATGTAGGGCAGTTGATTGATGTCCCCTATGAGGAGTGTTTCACTGGCGCGAGCTACTTGTATTGCCAACACTATGGACCCAAAATGGTTCCTGAGGGCTTCGTCCACCATAAGGCGTTTACACGATTCGCCCTCTTGAGTACCATTTGCTAGTAATAATGCCATAGTACCACCCGTGACTTGACTCTGTGTCCATATTTGGCTGCCAGTTTCTCTCTCAGATCTTTTGCTGCTTGAGCGGTGGTTGTGACCACTATGTTCCATCCACGTCAAAGTTCGAGACTATCCAGCAAATTGTGCATCCAAAGCATAATTGTGATAATGGGCCTTACCTGCTGTACGCAAATTCAGCTCCGCTAAATCAGCTTTTGCCTTAGCCTCTCTAATTTTCTGCTCAAGCAACATTAATTAATATTTGTTAATTTTCTCAGCCAGTGTCTGTCTCTGTTTATAGTCATTTTCCAATAAACTATTTTTGGTTTTTTGGAAAGATTGTGCAGCTTATGGTGGTAGTGGAGTTTGAGCAGATAGTGGAGTAGGTGCCGGTGGTGACTGAGGACGGTGGACCAGTGCCAATTCCACAACTGTATTGGGTGTGGAAACAGTTGGGGTATGGATGAAGGGAGGGGGATTCGTATGTGGTTTCTGAGACAGGCTGGGAATCTATGAATATGCCGTCATGTGTATTTTCTGAAACAATAGATGTGCATCTGTTATTTTATTTATTCATCACAGATAACAACTAAAATTATTTAAAAAAATACCTTGAGTGGTGTCGGTCTCCATAGCATTTTCGATCCCTACTATTAACGCTGGTGCCACCTGCGACACATCTGGGTCAATGGCAGGATCACAAATCGAGGGCCCTCCTCCGGTGCCAAGGCGATACTGCCGCTGTCTAGTGAGGGCCACCCTCTGGCCCCGCTGCCTCTCTCTAGTGAGGCCATCCCTCTGGCGCTGCTTGATGTTCATCCATAGACGCCTGAGTTGCTTGTTTGACATCTGAAAGGGCAGTCTTCTTCTTATCGTGTCGACGACAAACGAACAAAGTCGCTATCGCTAATATATAAAGGGCAGTGAGAAATGGGTTTGTTTTGTATAATATTATAGTTGGGAAGCGGTAAGTTGTTGATATGCATTAAAAACAAAAAGTTTGAGTTTCTGAGTGCTTGCATTGAAATCTCTAGTTAACTCTTCCCAGGCATCGTTTTTTGCTCTCATCGTAGCCCCAACCGTATTTTTATTTTCCGCACTCAAGATCGGTATCATGTGAGTAGACCTAAATAATCATCTATTAATTAGCCATGATCTTAAGAATATGCTGATTGTATCTTAAGAGCGTACCACCAGATATCTCTCAACGGAGTTTAGATCGTTTTATTAATAAGAGCTAACTTTACTCAGAAAATCCATTTCTAAATAATTTTAGCATGCGTCAAAAATATGTAATTCCATTCAGGCTTGTCATGAACCCTTAGGCTGGTTTCAGTGTCATGCTGACCAGCAGAGTTCTCTTCTTCCGCAACATTTTCGAATAGTACGGTAACTATATCCTCCCAGCATTTCATTCTAGCATCTTTGTTTTTATATAATTGATGGGGAGCATCCCACAATTGTCTCCTGTGGCGAACTTCGTCGATCACTCGACTCGTGTCTACATCGCGGTTCGTCATCACTGTATACGCTGACTGCGTCCGCTCAGCGCGACGGGTAAGTAATACGAGGTATAAAAACTAATAGTATAACATTGACAAGGTATACGCCCATATTATATAAATTTGTTAAGTATAACGTTCACTGTGTATCGTGTACGTTCACCGTAAGAAACGGAAGGTATAAAAATATTATGTATGTTCGTAAAAACTTAAATTCATTTAGTAAGGTAGGAGCCAATCACGGTATTGAGACCAGACCCAACAAAAATAAGTTGCTCTTCCCCACTCTCAGACTTTCGAAAACAAACACATCATTCATGGGGAAACACTAAACCTTACTGAGACATGAAGGGGTGTGATGACATCATCCCTTTTTCTTCCATTTCCAGTTAATCTGTGAATAAAACCACTTAGTTAAAATACATAGACATTAGAAGCATAATTTATGCAGAATATTTGCATTGTCCTATGCAGATATTTAACTATTAGTAGCTACCTAATGAAATTGATGTGCTAGTCTCCGATCTTGTGCAAATGTTACAATATGCCTGCATGATATATATGTACATATACTCCATCTATCTCATCGGTATTATTTAATAAAGAAGAGTTGATAGGATGTCCTTTACAAGGGGTGTAAAAAAAACACATTTGAATCATTTTTAAATGAAGATGGTAAGACCCCATTTATATACATACCATAATCGAATGTATTTATTAAATTTATCCAACAATAAAGTTTTGTTAAAAAGGAATAAATCTTCATAATTTAAATTCATCATTGTTAGACTATTGTACGCAAACACAGGAGTGAGAGTACAAATTTAAGAATAAAACATTTTTATACTGCAATTACCCACCCCCTCCCCACTAATATTCACACACCATCATTTATAATGGCCATCATATATAAGTATAAGTACACATCGAAACAGTAAAATAAAATAACTGTTCACTTACGTACGTTTCCTAATTTTCGTAGTCAGCTAAAGCCTTCAGTAGCTCTGCATCGTAGCTTGACGAATTGAGGGAGAGATCAATGTTTGCAGCTGAGTTTGAGAAGCGAAGTGTAGTCACCGTTCTATGCCGCGTGTTTATATAGTAGGAAATAGAGGGGCGTCTCTGTCGATGTAGTGTAGCTGTTTGTGAGGTCTGTGCGCCGTGGGGTCGTGGTAAATTATTATTTTTACTTCGATGTCTCGAGAAATTTTTTTTTGCAATCTTTCTTGGTAGCAATTTGTTTTGTTATAGAAAACATGCGTTGATTAGTATCATGGAAAAAAATATGATCAGAGGTGCAATACAGTTTGATTCGCATATCAGCTTTTTTCCAATGTTCGCTGGGTGGTAAATCTTAGAAAAAAAACATTTCGTACATTTCAATTTTTATGAGTTGTGTCCGACAGTCGAATATAATGTTTTGCTCTCAGATTTCTTCGAGGAAGTTTCAAAATTTGAATCAATATTTTCGTGAATCCGTTTAGTCGGTTTTTTTTCAGGAGAAGTGATGGTGAGGATATTTCACCATCACTAGGGCTCGGATAATAGTAATTTTTCATCGTGTAGTCGCAGTCGTCAATTATTGTTGATGGCTCAAACAAATAAATGTACTGGGGGGGGGGGGGTGAAAAGCAGATAGGGGAATGCTGGAATAGCGATATCATTGAACCTTTCCTTTTCGACCATTTCCTTTAAACCTTCACTCGCGTCAATAATGTTGGACAGTAGCTCGTTATACGAACAATTAATCAAAGACTTCCGAAAACAGCGGTCGAATGGCTTCGATAGCTATCAGAACGCACGGGGTCTAAATTAAATTTTTATTAACCCTAGGGCATGTTTTGTCATTTTTCAGAAATGTTGTATGTATACTTTGTCTCATTTTTCTCATTAACATGAGCTCGGTTTCTCAAGGGCAGAAAGTGAGACACTATTCAAAAATGGGCAAATCTCGCGATTGACTATACCCTTCAACATGAAATTGGCCAAATTGCACATTGATTGCAACAGTGCTACTCCACTATCACACGATAAACCCAGTGCAGCAGTTAAACTAATGAGCAGCTATCTATATCCCTCGCGATGTTCATTGGGAGGCCTCGGCGACAGGTAATAAGCTCGTGTTGACCCTGAACTGAAACGGTAGACGGGGATAGTTCCCAATACCTGTGATATCTAGTGTGAATCTTGGACAGACTTAGACGCCCAATATTGAAGATTGTGCAATATAATTGATCGTCTAGGGTTCCTAGACGATCAATTATATTGCGCAATATTGAAGATTGTGCAATATAATTGATCGTCTAGGGTTAATATTGAAGATTGCACAAACGTCATTTGGATACAAAACTTATTGCACAATTACCTACATATATTGCACAATATTATTTTAGGTCTAGGGTGCGCCTTAGACCTGTGTCGGTCAATCATTTGCCGTGACCAACGTTGATATTCGGACAAAGCAATTTATTTGGCCTGCGGTGGTGCACTCCACGATGCAGTGCATTGCGTATGGTCGCAGTCGTGCGTCATACTCCGCCGGCAATGCTCGGGTTGGTGTGGACGGCTGCACCACGTAGACTTCCTGCATGCGCCGCTGCTTGGCTTTGTATTTTGGCTGTATGTGTGTCGCGGTAATTTTGCTTGAGTAAAGCAGGTTTTTTTTCTTTTCTTCCAAGTGACACTATTTCCCCGTTTTGCCATTCATTTTAATTACTCCGTTATTAAGAAAATTGTTTCTTATCGATTTAAATAAGTAAGGTACATCATATATGATATAGATTACTTTCGTTCACAATGAAATTATTATTTGTCTCATGGTCTGGTACACCGGGTAACAGCTTTAGCAGTTTGAGGGTCCCCATATTTGAGCCCTAACGAGTTCCTTACGGAGAACCAGGAAGTTATTCTCTTGCTGAGAGCTCGCTTGCAGATGTCGCTTGTAAACTCAAACATTGGGTCCCTCTTCTTCTCCTCTTCTCGCAAGCAGCAGCGAAAGATCTTATTCGTGACTCGATCCATTTCGTATAGTTATTGGATGTCAGCTGCTTCCCCATGAGTACGAGATATATCCCCACAGCTGCAAATAGAGTAGCCTGAGTAAGAGCCTCCTTATTCAATATTTGCAGCTGATCATCTGATATTCCCATTTCTTGCTTGGCAGCGGTCCAGTCCAGGTCAACGGGTTCAAGGTTGTATAGAGTTATTATCTTCGACATCATTTTTTTTTGAGGAGGTGAATACACCAGTCACTAAGTTGATGTACATCTCAAAAATAGCCTCTGATTGTAGGTCTAGGTCTTGAAGGTTCATCGCTTCCATCAATTCAACTAACATCCTCTGAGAGGCGATAGCTGTATCCACTTCAGAATCATCTGGGACATAAAAACTAGATCAGACGCGCAATCATATCGTACGCATCCAATTTAATCAACGGTCTTGGTATCTTGATCCATTCCCCCCGCTTATGTAATCTAACGTGGTTCCGTCTCATATTTTTTTCTAATCAACTATTCCTGGCCAAAGGAAACTTACTTCTGTTTGGAGTGTGGTGAACATCTGCAATCACCTCTTGCACTGACAAAACCGGCACCTCCATTGTGTCAGTCTCAAAATCAGTAATTTCTTCAAATTCAATATCTGTAACTAAATTTAAATAAACGTTTAATAATCTGCATAGTATACATAATGTATATCAAACTAGTTTTAAGTAGTACCCCTGCCTCCAATTGCTGTTGTACAAGCTGTAAGAATAAGATCAACATGGTAAACAAATATAAATATCAAAAATAGGCAAATATGATAATGTATAATAAAATATGAACTTACATCTTCCTCAGGCATGGAATCAGGACAATTAGTTCCTGTTACGTAACTGCTTCCCAATATAGATATAATCCTCTTCTCCACCTCAGTGAGAGGAGCAGAGGTAACAGTTCGGTTGCCTGTTGCGTTCCTCTCCCTGTTTAATCTGGCAGCTTTGGTACACGCCCTACTTTTTAAATCTCTCCAAAACTGAAATTGGCATAACACATTTAATAAAAGAGTAAACAGAAATATAATCAAATGTATAAATCATACTTAGTTTAATTGTTAAATTTGTAGTTAAATTGTTTAATTTAGAGCTTTTCCTTTTCCTTTGACCCTAGCTCTTCTAAGTTTGTGGAAAGTATTGCACTCATCACGTAACACAGCGTATTTTTCAGAGACGATGCGCCCTTTAACCAGCGAGTTATGCGAGTGCATGCCGCAACTCGAGATTGATCAAGCACGAAAAGATGTCCACATACATAGATTCTTTCAACTGTATCAACAGTATTTCCGTCTCCTCATGAAACTTGGCTCCGTAATTTTCCAACAAAGCACATAGCCTATTTATTGCCTGGGCAATTTCTCGTTTGCCCTCAGCATTTTTTTCCTGGTTCTCTGCCATCTTCATCTGGCTTTCAGAAAGTTTGATGGTGGCTTCAGCCGGTCGTTGATGGCTTTCGGCCAGCTTCACCGTCGCCTTGGCGTTCTGGGCGTCAATTTCTGTGTGCCTTTGTTGAGCCTGCTCTAAAAGTGTTTGTTCTTGATCTGATGAATAAAGATTTGTTTGTGATTAATAACACTGTTTATTGTTACAGGTATTAATTAACAATAATCGGAGAATAATCATTTTAATATTATGTTATTATTATGTGATTAGAGTGAATTAATGTGCACTTTCTTTTAAAATACTTACATTTAGGGGATTGTGGCGGACACCAGGCAAAGGCTCCCCAACATCTTTCCCCAATATTGCGTAGAGACGCTCCTGAAGAGGAGTCAAGTCTTTTATATTATATTCATCTCCTCCTGGAACATATAAAAACAGCTTAAAACTGGGTATCCACTAGAGGAGACACTAGCTCAACCTGACGCTCACAAGGTATCGACGTGGTAAGTGAGACGGTTGGTTAAACTGCTCACGTAGCGGATCACAATGTGCTTCGAGACTAATTAGTATGTACTTGTATGTATTAGATGCTAGCAACTAATGTTGTCTGTTGTTCAATGCACTAGCAATTAATGCAGCCCCATCGCGAATTGCTGATGCTATGTTTTGCATAGCCCTTGCTATAAGCAACTCAGCCACCACACGCTTCAATGGACGCCATTCGGTCCACTTCGATATCTACTTGGGTACGGCGGCGCCTCGGTCTTTCCACTTTGGGAGGTGGATGGGTTTACCTCGGTGGAACCTCTACCTCTGCCTCCACATTTATCGTTGGCTCTGATGCCTAGAAAATAAAATTAAAGTACTTAATGCATTTTATTTACATTGTAAGAAATCATCAACAGTGAGAATAAGTCAAATATTTACCTGAACATTCGGAAGCTCTGGCTCTGCCTCAACTATTACTAGAATCTCAGCCATCTCTGGCACCTCAATTGGAGTGTGGCATCTTGCTGTCTAGAAACAAAAGTTGTATATTTGGAGAACAATTCTCTCTATGTATGGCACTTCAAATAACTATGAATAAACAAATATAAAATATTTGTGTATTTACCTCACGAGCAGGAAAGGGGTTGACTGATAGGTGTTGGTCTCCAGTGGCGAACTCCTCACCACCCATGACCGCCACCATACTCTGCTCAATTTCAGAAAATGAGGATGTGAGTTCGCTGGGTCCGCTCCCTGTGCGTCTCATTAGCCGGATCCACACCGGACGATCCATAATGGATCGGCGATCCCGCGATCCAAGATCGTGATGCGTGGAGCGAGATCTCGTCCTCCTCTATCGTGGTAGGATATTTTTTAGAATGCAGTGTCGTTTGATGCAAACGACACTGTACAAAATAATGTTCATTACGTTCATAATGGTCAGCGCAAGGTTTTAAAAACTTATTATCTACGCATTCTTTTCATTTTTTAATAATTTTATCAAGGATACCTCGTGCCCTATTTTTGGGAACATTTTATTAACTTCCGTTGCACAATATTCAATGTAATTAATAAATATTTTATTACAATAAATTAGGCTTTTTTGTTGAGCTGTGTTCTTTGCATGTAATAAATAAATGTTCTTTCTTCAAATTTTCTTTATTGTTATGTCCCTGTCCTTTTGGTGTCGTGGGAGTTGTTGAAATAAAATACAAGATTCGATAAATCTGTTAACTTTAATTCTTTGCCGATCTGGCTTACAACTCTTAACTTTAACACACAAGTTAATATTGTTCCGGAGAATAGTTGATGACGAGATGAAGTATGGATGACCAATGATGCTGTGGTTTCTGGGTGAGAGTTTTTATATTGCCAAATGATTACGTCAATTGGTTTGCAAAACAAGTCAATTAAAAGATAAGTTTCAGGAATTGAATTTAGGGATGACCTATGGGTCATCTAATATACAAAAATAGGAGAATTAAGATAAGGAGGATCTTATGATGTTGGTCACGCATTCTTTAGATCACGTGAAATGGTAGTGATGATATGGGTAGGTACATAACAATGGTAGTGATGGTAAGGGACATAACATCTCCCCTTTCGAAGTGAACAATAAGGAACGAAATTGTTTACAATAGGTAAATAGAATAAAAAGATGATTTAAAAACTAGAATGATTACAATTACTTATCCATATTAACTACTACCCATGATTGACTACTTAATGATTAACAGTGTAAACAACTAAACCCACTTAATAATTAACATGCATTAATTTTACAAAAACAATGGTATTACACATAACTACTACATTTTGCTTAATTAAAAATAATATTTTCGTGAATCAATTACTACTATACTTAATCATCTAAATTATAACTATATTTCTTATCTAACATTGGTGATTTAGGTCTTAAAGGTGATCTCTCTATATTTTCGATCGTTTCCATTATTATAGCATAATAACATTCTGTATACACGTGAAATTTTACAAAATTTAATTATTAAATAATTATGTTAATACTGCGATACATAAAATATATACTAACCATGAAACATGTTCCCTTGGAAGAAATGTGTATGCGTTTTGAAGGTTTTTATCTATTTGTTTCTCTAGACCTTTTAATTTAATAGAGGCTATTCTCAGGTCATATAATTGAATATTATTTAATTGTAATGGGATTAAATTTTGTTTAGTTACGTTTATCATTTTTTTATCACAACAAATGTCTTCGGTTAGGTCAAAGGTGATAGCGGGTGCTGACCAATTGGTCGCTAAGTTATCAGTAGCTGATAATTGCATTAAATTAGCGTATGCTTTACATCCTCTATTTAGAGATACTATGCCAGTGTTTACTAACTCGTATTCTTGTATTTCTTTTTGGTTGGAGTAATCTACAGTTAACTTTGTTGGGTTTAAATAGATAAAAAGCCATTTGTTATTTAATAGTTTTTGCCATATCTCGAAATTGTCATAGAGTAATTTAGTAATCTGAAGGTAAGGTTCTTATAACTTTAGTTAGTATTTGAGTTTCACAGGAGGGTTTAGAAATAGTTGAGTATTCGTTCAAGTCGCTACAAATAAAATGTTCAGGTGATAGGTTCTTACATTGACTTAAATCTTCAAATTGAACATATGATTGTTTATTTGTAGTCATACCTAAGTATCGTCTGTTTGGTTCGACTAATGCAAATATTTCATTGTCATGCACATGAGGTGTCGGTAACGGTAATACGTGGAAAAGTTCGAATTCGTTTAAACTAACTAAAGGAATATTTAAAATAAAGATTAGTTTAAAGTTTATGTAGAAAACGTTTAAAGTCGAAATATCAATTAATAAGTGAATGTTCTCTAGAGTTAGTTAATGGAAGTTCTTTGTTTTGTTTCATATGATGACGGTTTGCCGATAGTGCCTTGTATACTTGAGATGGGGTTATTATATAAGAATGGAGTACATTTTGTTTAGCAAACAAAATTGAGTTTAAGATCATGTCCAATTCATCATGTCATTCATCATGTTTCTGTTTTGGGGCATATTGCGATTATTATTAAAACCGTTACTTTGTTCTGTACTTGGACGTCTAAAAGGTACTGGATTATTCTGGTAATTGCGATTTGTTACATCTGGGTTGTTATAATTTGTCCTTATAAAGGTATCTTATTGGATGAATTTCTCTTGGGTCATACTGCTTGTTGCAGCATTTACTATATGACATTTGCGAATTTAATTTATGCGACATGAAGTCGCATATCTTGGTCATATTATATCAAATCAAGGCGTTTCTCCTGATCCTGAAAAGACCAAAGCTATAACTAAATTCCCGATACCAAAAAATCAAAAGGATATAAAATCATTCTTAGGTTTAATAGGATATTATAGAAAGTTTATCGAAAACTTTTCTAAGCTAACCAAACCTCTTACTAAACTATTAAAGAAAGATATACCATTAAATTGGACAGAAGAACAACAACAAACATTCGATAAGTTACGAAACATATTAATATCCCCGACTATATTAAAGTATCCTGACTTCACCAAAGAATTCGTCCTCACTACGGACGCAAGCAATTTTGCTATAGGCGCCGTGTTAAGCCAAGGAGAAATTGGAAAAGACTTACCAATAGCATACGCATCTAGAACCTTTAATAGTGCAGAAGGAAACTAAAACACAACTGAAAAAGAACTTTTAGAAATTAAATGGGAAATACAACACTTTAGACCCTACCTATACGGCAGACACTTTAAAATTGTAACCGACCATAGACCGCTCACCTGGTTATTCAACGTTAAAACCCAGGTAGCAAGTTAGTTCGATGGAGACTACAATTAGAGGAATTCCATTACGAAATTATTCACAAACCCGGTAAAGTAAACTCAAATGCAGATTGCCTTTCAAGAGTCATGATTAACACTCTAAATGTTGACCCTAAATTAGAAACATATACCGACCTTCAAAACTTTTTCGCGATTAAAACAGAATTCACTATTAAAAGCTTTGGAGAAATAGACGAACCACTTCTTTACGATAAACATACCGACGTAGCTTATTTCAATCTAGACGAGGAAGACAAGAACCTATTAGAAGTTTTTTCAAAGTATAACAACTTAGATAACTTAATAACGGAACCTAGAGAAATATATAAAATGTACAAAACAATGACAGATAAACAAAACATCTATCACTGTATATTTAAATACAATCATTACGACACCTTAACTCCAAAATATTTATTTTACACTTTACGAAACTTACGGAATCAATTAATTGAAGATAAAGTCAAACTAATTTACTTACTAGACTTCAAAGACTCTTTTAGTTCACTTCATCCGGATAAGGTTAAACAAATCATATTCTATGTTTTTAGAAACTTAGATAATATGTCAATCAGGATTTGTCATAACAAAATAATAACACCAAACGAAAATTTTATACCAACTATATTAAAAGAAAACCATGATGGCACCGCATCAGGACATAATGGCATTGTTAAAATGTATGCTCGAATAAAGCAAAGATACCAGTGGCCAAACATGAAAGCAGACATAACAGATTATGTAAAAGCTTGTAAGCGATGTGAAGTAAATAAAACTGTCAGAAAAAAGATTAAAGCCCCTATGATAATCACAACTACGCATGCTTTCGAAAGAGTTGCTCTAGACATTGTAGGTCCATTACCTGAAACAAAAAATAAAAACAAATATATTCTCACTTTACAAAAAAACAAAATTCTCACAAGCATTTAGTATACAATCGCATGACGCAGATACAGTATCTAGCAAACTTATCCTTTTTATTACATATTTCGGTATTCCTAAAGTTATACTGACTGACCAAGGAACAGAGTTTATGTCTAACTTATTGAAATAAATAACAAAAATCTTTAAAATTAAGAAATTGACATCTACTGCCTATCATCCCACTTCTGACACCAATTTTATGTTATGTTCCTGTCCTTTTGGTGTCGTAGGAGTTGTTGAAATAAAATACAAGATTCGATAAATCTATTAACTTTTATTCTTTGCCGATCTGGCTTACAACTCTTAACTTTAACACACAAGTTAATATTATTCCGGAGAATAGTTGATGACGACATGAAGTATGGATGACCAATGATGCTGTGGTTTCTGGGTGAGAGTTTTTATATTGCCAAATGATTACGCCAATTGGTTTGCAAAACAAGTCTATTAAAAGATAAGTTTCAGGAATTGAATTTAGGGATGACCTATGGGTCATCTAATATACAAAAATAGGAGAATTAAGATAAGGAGGATCGTATGATGTTGGTCACTCATTCTTTAGATCACGTGAAATGGTAGTGATGATATGGGTAGGTACATAACAATGATAGTGATGGTAAGGGTAGGTACATAACATTATCTACTATTAAAATATCTTGGCATCTAGCACACTCCATACCTAATTTTTTTTAAATAAATCCACTAACATATGCACATGCTTGGACTTCGCCATATAATTCTTCACAACTTCAAGACCGAACAATGTATCTAATTGCGCAGACATCTCTGCAGAATGTGGTCCCAAAGTTGTGTGATATTCTGTGCATGTTTGTGGATTCTTTCGATATTAATATTTTATTATTATTTATTATAGAGTCATAACAATCAATTTCGCACAGTACTTAATCCTAATTGTATACCTATATATTCATACTTAAAATATCTGGGTATAAGGAACATTGAAAATCAAGAAGCACATCAAATAAAACAAAAAAAAAACAAAAAACTTACGCTACGTACCGATTTGTGAACTTGAGCACACATCTATGAGATGCTGACGCAAGTTTCTTTAGACTGCCATTTATAATATTTTTATGTTGTTATGTTTTAATACGCGTCCAAATGACACTGGGTGCAATGTAGAATTGGACGTATCAGAGTCTGTAATTTTCTGGATACGTACAATGGAAGGGGCAGCATCAGTTTTATTATATGAAGACCTTCCAACTGGGTTGCAGGGTGGTTTTAAAGTTTCATTTTGTTGTGGTGATGTAGGGACAGTAATTTGTGGTGCAGATTGAGTATCCTGTGAGGGTTCACAATTGCATATGCTAGAGAACAGGCACAATCATGTTCCCTATTCATCTTTCCATGCTTTCTACGTTTTTTGTTGCAGTGCTTACACATGCGAGATGGCCTTACTCTTTTCCTTGTTGTTTTGATTGACGATGACGATACTGAGGCATCAGTATCCATACTACTCTCTATTGTAACATATTGACCGACCTCCGAAGGGGCCGTGCCCCCGGGTCAAGGGGCTCCATACCGGGCCAAACAATAAATACGTTTTTCTACTTACCTATATGTCAGCAAACTTTTTATATTTACAAATTAAAATATATGGTGGGTGTCAAAATATAAAAGTTCGAAAACAGATTAATCGTCATCGGTTTCCAAATATACCAAGAAATGTCTCGTTGCCGCTTTCATCAGCAGCGCTGTCATCCCTACAGCTGCTATCATCGCCTAAGCAAATCACCAACTCGTCTATGTCATGATACAGGACGTCCACGCTCGTAGTTTTCGAGTGTCTCGACTTTATTGCAAAAGTTTTTCCATGTTTCAGGCGTGATGATATTATGTGACCGAACATTGTGTGCTGCAACTTTTTGTTTTACGTTAGCCCAAATGAGAAATGAGCTCAATAGGATATAAGGCAGCGTTCCCACTACGCCGGACCGGCCGAAAACCGGACACCGGACAGAGTGTTCACATTATATCGCATCCCGGAAGAAATTCAGACAGTCCTCAGTTGAATTTGGACCTGCGCGCACAATGGACGACGAAATTGTTGTGTTGTGGTGGTATCTTAATAGAAGGCAAAATAAAAGAAATCATTGGGTACACCCTATTTTACGGGAAAGATTTTCACTTGGAACATTTGAAACATTAATGGGTGAACTTAGAAGAGACGAATCAAAGTTCTTCAATTATTTTCGAATGACAGCAACAGCAACCACTTTTGACGATTTACTGGGACGACTAGACATAAGAGTACGAGATACAAGTTTCAGAGAATGTATTTGCCCAGAACAAAGATTAGCCATATGTCTAAGGTAAGATTATTTTATGCACTAGATTGCGTAATAATAGTTTTGACGTAGGTACCTACTTAAGACTGTATGAATGAATGAATGTTTGCTATGTATGTTTGTTTCATGAATGTGAATATATATAATGTGTGTGTGTGTGTGTGTGTGTGTGGGAGGGTGTCCTTACCTTACCTTATCCCATTACTTGGGGTCGGAGCAGTAGGTATGTCTTTTTCTTCCATATATCTCTATCTTTCGTCATGTCCACGCTCACTTTCATTTCACTCATATCCTTATTTATACAATCCATCCATCTTTTTTTCGGTCTCCCTTTCTTTTTTTTTGCATCCATCCACATTCACTCGTCATTCGTGTATGTATTTGATAATCATTATGAATTAGGGCCGGTTTTTCAATGCCAGGATAAAACGTCAAATAACTATCTAACGAATAATTTTATTTGGCTGTTTATCGGCCTGGTAGTTGCTTAACCATTTTTCAATTGTGATTTATTCCATAGATAACTATCTTACCGATTTTTCTATTTGAACTCTGGAGAGATGAAACAAGTATATGCACAGACACTAGTGCTAAAGCAGGACAGACTACTATTTCAATTGTTAGTGACAACTATCACTGTCAAGCAAAGAGCAATCAAGCCACAAGCCAATGCACAAGCCTCACTGACTGTTTGGCTTCGACCATTTACAACCCTAGACGGACTCATCCCATACATCGCCTACATTGTAAACAGGCCAATATTTTATTACTTTTGTGCGTGACTGTACTGTCATTCCCTCCTGTCATGTCATTGTGTACATGAAAAAATGTGGCATCGTAAGAAAATTCTACTAAGTTAGTAGAAAATTCATAATAATGTGGTGATATTTCGACTGTAGCAATTAACAATGTCGTAACTGACTTTTGGCCATTTTTCAGTTTATTGCACTAGAAGGTCATAATATCAATAAGGAAGGTGTTAGGAAAGTTTCAGCTCTTAATTATGAATATTTCCCGATTTTTCTTGTGGAAAAAAGTCGGATCTGTTCATGGCGACCGCTTAACACTGTCGGTACGTATGTTGCGACACTGTTCCCGGGGCGGGCGATTGGGGCGGCCGGTCGCATCTACCACTTCCGGCCATGTTAGCGGGAGGAGCCCAAGTAGCGTTATACAATTTTATTATGTGGTCTTTTAGATCAATTAATTTATAAAAATAATGAAACTATAATGTCTTGCTCTAAATAATGGTAGACTTAGTGTATCAAGGAACGGGTAAAGATCTCAAGACAATGTATGACAGAATTTGAAGATTTGTGTACAAACATGTTCCATTAAAACGGATACAATTAAACAAATATATATTTTTATAGCATCTCACATTAACATGCTTGCTTAATACAATGTATTTTTTTTAACAATTAATATTTTATTAAATTTTCGTATGGAAGTTGTATAAACAGTACTGAACAGGTAACATTGTAGCAAACGGCACATCCAACAGTATTAACTGCGCATTATTTTAATTTTGAGTCGGATGTACCACATCCCACATTGTTACTTGCTTGCGTTTCAAGTACTACTGTTGTATATGGTATTACCGACTTTATTATTTGTTCTTCTTTCCCTTGTGATTGTCGGATATGGAAGAACCGACCTTGTTATTTGTACATAATGTTAAACTATTGAGTTGGATGTGGTAATGTACCATTATTTTCTGTTAACGTTGTAAAATCTCGACCGGCTCTCTATAAAAGTTAGAGCCCAGCCTCACTAGAACCTCATTGACCGCTTTACCAGCAACGTGTCCAAGCTGTAAGTATTGAAATTTATGGTACCTAACTCACTTGGCGACGGTGTGGCATCGTCGCTAATACCATACATTTCAATATACCTACTGCTTGGATACGTAGTTGCTGATGTGACCATAGCCTAGTAAGGAAGGCCTCTTACTGTAAATTTATTAAGGGCAGATTTTTCAAAAACAGTTAAAAGCTCTGGTATCTGCAAAAATAGTTTACTTTAATTTAACACTCACATCTTTAGAAATCCCATACATACTCGTAATATTCCAGAGTAGGTAATTCTGTATGGTAAACTGAAAAAAAATATAATTTTCGTAGGTATGTCCCTTAGACTTTTTTAGTTGGACTGAAGGTGTTCATGATTTCAGGAGCATTGCTTTTACATTCTGTATGTTTATAGGTACCGATATTTTATTATTTATTTGTTGTTTTTTGGATAACAACCGTCAGTAAAATTCCTATTGGATTTGAAGATGAACTAGTGCAGTCACGTGCACTGTAACCTGCAGGTTTCTCGGCCTCTTACTGTACAGCTGCAAGGATACGAGTATGCTAGATCTTTAGTGATAACAATAATAAATGACATCAGCGTAGGGAACAACACTCTCATGAACATCCAAACGAGCTTTTTGAGACACTTTCTGACTCCTCATTACAGAGTTCCAGGCTCCAATAAATTTATCTAATTTCCCACTTTCACTTTCAATAACCCCCTTACATCTCTCGTTAACAGGATACCCAAACAATACAAACTCATTCTCTTGCTGTAATCTTTAATTCTCTATCGTGATCTTACACTCAGTCACCGTTTCATCTCTTTCAAACATCATTACTTTGGCCTTTCATTCCCTTCATTTTTAAACATCATACTGGAAAGTTACTTATTTTTGCAGATGTTCTACCGACGATGATAGTAAGACTTAATTGTCAGCGTACAGCATGCACTTAAGAAGTAACTTTTCGATTCGCAATCCTCTTTATCATCTTTTATATCCCTAACATAACTTTCTTTAAATAAATGAAACAGCCAAGGTGAAGCACACATTAAGAAGGGCTTAACACCCCTGTGGATGCTAAACCAGTCAGTGTAGGCTCTATTTATCCTAACGCAAGCCAAAGTCCCTAAAGGGATCCCATTGGTCGCGTCAATTGTCTCTCCACTCCATAAACGGACATTGTGTCCCACAAATCATTCCTCCTTACTATAAAAGCATTTCCTAAATCTAAGAAGGCACAGAACTCTGTTAAGTCAGGACCTATCTGTGACATTATACGTAGTGATAAGATCGTAATCCACAAATCCCATTCCCTTTCTTCAAATACCATGCCAACACATCCAAGATTTTTTATTCTCTGTCTCCCTATATACCCTTTCAATCAATATTTTTGCATACAGAATCAACGATACTTAAGAGGCTGATGCCACGGTGAATGTTGCGGACCTGGAGAGAGCCTGTCACTGTACCGCAACACCAGCACTCATTGAGGAGTTGGTAAATCTCAGTTGCAGCCTCTCCCAATGAGCGCCACAACACTCGGTTCTCGGACTTCCTCCTCCAACCGGCTACCCGCCTACGGTCCAGCGGGCAGGAGGGCGTCCCACCCTGCGTCTGTCTGTTCGTGGTCTCCACACGAGAACTCGTCTACCCCAACTGTTATCGATTCTTCGGCAGATATGACCAGCCCACTGCCACTTCAGCTTGCATATTTTGACAGCTATGTCGGTAACCGTAGTCCTCTGACGAATAACCTAATTTCTGATACGATCTATCAAAGAAACCTCAAGCATAGCTCTCTCCATAGCACGCTGAGCGATTTGGAATCGGTGGACCAGTCCTACCGTCAGTGTCCAGGTCGCTGCAACATACGTCCTCACTGGCAGGACTCACTGGCTGAAGACTTTTGTCTTCAGGCTCTGAGGAATGGCCGAGGAGAATATGTGACGAAGTTTCCCGAATTTCCCGTTCTAAGCATGCCTTAAGAAACTGCGACATTCAGTTTTGTGTCTGGAACTATAAGCAGATTATCGTTGCATTATTATAATTGATAACTAAAATTTATCTTAGAAAATAGAAACAAAATAATGGAAAACTACAATTTTCATGGAAAAATTTATTCAGGAAAGCATAAATCCGACATCGTAAAGAATATAAAGTCCACTTAAAATAGCAGGATTTCCCACTTCCGACAAAATTTTGAGTACTAAGTTCAGTGAACATTGTTGAATCTCCCACTACCAACAAAATTTATAATACCAAGTCCAGTTAACATTGTTAGATCTAACTCTTCCGACAAAGTTAATCTGGGATTTGACGGTTAATAATGTCACATGTGCCTTTTTTCACCTTTCCTATCAAAAATACTAACTTTTTATCTTACTACCTTGTAGCACATTTAAAACTAAGTCACCATGCCGAATTTGGTTAAGATAGATAGAATAATGTAAATTTTAGAACTATTTTAGTCACATTTAAAACTTAAAACGGCTCTACTGAAAAGTAGCGGTTTTTCACTTACGACATTGTTAATTGCTACAGTCGATTTATTAGGGAAATTTAAATTAGTTAAAATCGTTAACATTATGATTTATCCGACTCACCCGAATGGGTTACCACCGCTGGTAATAAAAATAATGCCTGGAATGTGAAATGTGGAATTAAATAATTTATTTATCTATTAAGTTCACATTTATAATAATGATTGTAGTTTTACAATGTGTCCCACAAAACTGTTTATATACAGTTTGTCTGTGGGATCGGAGTCTCTTTTTACAAAACAAATTACTTAAGTAGGTATTTTTGTACATAATTGGTAATATCACAACAAATAATAACTTTTATTCTGAGATTAACTTATATCAAGATAGGTTATATAGATTTAGATAATATAGGCTCTTGTCGTATATCCTGAGGTAAACTATTAAGGAGGCTGCTGGTTTCCAGTAGTCCTCTCCGCTGCTTTTTCTAATTATGTATTTCTATTCATTTGCTTCGTATAATGGGATCATTAGGTATCCTGATAATACATGTACGTATATTAGAATTTAAGCTGTTAGTGATAAAATTACCTTTGGTACCTATAGTAAATTGTGTTAGATTTAGTTGTGTAAATGTTTACGTTTTCTCGAATACAATTTCGCCTCACCGGAAACTATCACGAATATTTAGACAAATATGATCTAGGTATACAGATGGCAAAAGAATACCGACACTTTCTCGTTTTCGTAAATTGCAACACCAACAACCATAGAAACGCAGAAAAAAAAAATGATTTTAATTAATTTTAATAAATGATTAAAAAAATGCGTATGATTTGCAAATTCCATGCATTATTGAAGGCGAATAGAATAAATAATAAATATGTGGGGACATCTAACACACGGCCATCCGACCCCAAGCTAGACAGAACCTGTGTTATGGGTGTCGAACAGCTGATATAGCTTACACAAATACATAGATAGATATAAATAGACATACTAAATATAAATATCAACAACCAAGACCCGAGTACAAATATATTCTGCCTTTAAATAAATATCTGCCCCAGCCGGGAATCGAACCCGGGACCTTCGGCATAGCAGTCAGGGTCACTAATCACTACACCAGTCGCCGAATAGAATAGAATACTATTTATTTTGCACCATTAAAGAAAAATAATATAAAATGAATTCAAGGTAAGAACCTAATTCCAATTTTAAGAATCCAATCGCGAAACAATTTATGGTAGGTACACTTTTCATGTCGACCGGGTGTCGACAGGACATTCAAGCGGTTCATATAAATTATCATCACTTTTTGGTATTAATTTTCAAGAAAAAACTGGCAACACCGACGAAAATTATATCAATATTTACTTTCTTAAATTATTTATATTAATACATTATTTACAGATGGTAGGTGACCCTGTATGTCGTTTTTAGTCGACCTTTGTAGTTTCTGCACAATTTTAAAGCACATACACGCATTTTAAAAGGACAAAATTGAAATTAATGCTAACTGTCAAATATGTGTAGCACCGGCGATGACACAATAGACACTGCTAGAGCGAAATTTGAACCGGGGCAGTAGTGCCCCAGTTTATGTATGGCCGCAATGGCTTCTTCTAAGGGGAATCTAGGGTTGTATATAATCAAAGCTGTTTGGTTTGGTTGTTTTGATTTTGGTATTTAAATTTGTTATTTTTGAATCACAATGGTTTCACAAAAAAGAGAGCGTTTAGCGAATTTTAATAATGCTGAAGTTACTGTGTAGTGAGTTTGGTAGATATATTCAAACATGTCATAGAAAATAAAAAGACAGATGCTGCAACAAATAAAGATAAGGAGACTGCATGGAAGAAAATTGAGTTTTCTTTTAACTCCAGTGGTAAAACCACAAGTGTCCGCTCATGGAAAACCCTTAAGTTAAAGTACGATGGCATCAAAAAACAATGAAGAAGAAGTCTTCCCTGCAAAGGCAGGAGATGTACAAAACTGGAGGTGGGCCCTCAAATGCACCTCCATTTATCGATGTAGAAGAAAAGGTGTTAGGCATTTGCTCCAGCATTACCATTCAACATATCCTTAATTTAGAATTAACAAATAAAAACTGAAAGAAATAATTATAACACCTGTGTTTTATTATCAAGTGCTGGATGGTTTCTCTCTTTTCTCCTCAGCCTATAGCAGTCCAATACTGGACATTGAAGATCATCCCGCCAAGCCGGAGGGATGTCTTAGATACTTATATTATATAATATATAGCATAGGTTACCTACTTATCGTAAAATGAAAAACTATATGTACCTTAATATTTTTTTATGAAGGAAGTGCTGCTACATTCCTGTTTTATAAAATTAATGATTGAAAATAAATCAACATAATGTTTCTAGTCTGGTGCCTTTCGGCGATGAAATTCTTTTGCATCCCCCATACTATAATGATCAGGCCTCGTTTTGACGACTGTGACTTTCCTTTCAAATGGATTAATATATTCGTTCATTACTGCCTCTTCTTCGATCGCCATATCATCAATATCATCGAAAATATCCATTGAAAACGACGATTATTCTCTGCGCTCGGTAGTTTAGAATTGGTATAAACGCAAAAAAGAACTTACTTAATAACCTCAAATGTCAAATTATCAATCGAATAAGCCCTATCTGGCGGCCCAAGCAGCAGATAGATTTATTCTCCAGTTAACTGAGTTATTGGACGAATAAGTTCTATCTGACATTTGAAAAATGTAATATTTCGCTATCTGTCGAATAAACGCTATCTATCTGTCTATCTGAGCATTGAAAAATCGGCCCTTAAAAATGCAAACAATTTATTTAAGTATTTATTTGTACTCAAACTTAAATCCCTTCAAAATCTAAGTAATCTGAGTCTTGGGAATGTATGGAACGATTACTAGATGCTGATGGCGAAGCTGGAATCGGATTCGATGTCTGAGATGAAGTTGATGGTATAGATGTTGTTGCCTGTTGATTGCTACTATTATATTGCGTAGAGTATCCAAGGTAGTGTTGATCTTGCGTAGGTATTGGCTGTTGATTGACGCTATTATGTGTGTAGTATTCAGAATACTGATCTGGTCCGGTCATCTGATTATATGAATCACGCCAATGTCCGTAATTTGGTCTCTCATAATTCCTACTTTTAATTTTTTGCAACATTGTCATGACGCTAGCTTGAAATTCTAAAGTCTCTTCGATAGTTAAAGTGTTCAAGATTGGTATAATGCCTTTGAAGAAAGATAAATGATGGTTTTCCTTTTCTGGGTTAATTCTGGAGTCAAAAAACTTTACCATCCTGTCATTTACCTCTTTATTATCAATTTTTCTTTTATCTTTAATTAAAGGTGAACGAAAATCTGATTCCATGCCTACTTCAGTCTCGGTTCTTATTATTTTAAATATTTTATGTGATTATTGTGAAAATGTTTTACTTAATAAATTTTAAGTACATTATAATATTCTATGCATGTACACCTTTAAAGTGAAAGTAGTAGAAGTAAAGGCTTTTTTATTTTTTTATTAGCACATAACTTGAGCCGTGGACGCCTCATTTGCTCCGTTCTGCGCAATAACCACTTCCTCCTCCTTTTTTCTATGGAGTATGTTTTACTCATTATTACAAAAAAATAATAAAGTTACTTTTACAATTGTTCTTATAGAGTGAGTGATTTTCGCGTCCTGAATGAAGCCTGTTGTCTCTGGATTCGTAGGTATAGTGTATCCATATAATGTTACGGGAACATCCACGGTCAATACAGTCTGTGTTTTTGGCACGCCATCAGCTAGTGTGACGTTTACTTGCTTTTCGTTAAAACGGTAACCTTTTTCTTTGAGGCAGAAATAAAAATTGTAGGATGCGATGCTTGTCTTGGCGCATGTATCAACGTAGGCTACACCGTATACGTCGTCGACTGATATGTATACAACCGGCCTGGGTCTGGAATCGGTCCGTACATTTACTGAACTAAAGCTAATGTTTTCAACTTTTGGTGAATTCTTTTTAGATGAACATGTCTGGCAATTTGTATAGTAATTTTACAAATGTTATTAAGATGGTTTCGCAAAGTCACTTGAGACAGATTTTTTAACGTAGTTTCATATCGTAAACGAACCGTTACATATATTTCAATTATACACTCGCGAGCAACCAAATCGACTCAAGCCTTGACGGCGCAAACATACATTAATACAAGTAAAATTATGAATAGAAATAATAAAAATGATATGTCATTTAAAAGCTTAAGATGTCAGCTTTAATTTGATATCATTATTATTGAAATCCATTCATCATTTTTGAAATAAATGATGTCTGAACGCAATTGTAGGAAAAACGGGAATTTAGGAAAAAAGGGTATGGGTATCGTATTATACAAATTAAACAAAAAATGTTAAGATAAAAATTTATTTATTTAAATCAATACTTTGTATTGCCCCCTCTTGCCCTAATTACAGCCTGCAGCCTGTTTCTCATAGACCTTATCAACTTTTTGACAGTTTCCTGAGGAATGCCGTCCCACTCCTCTAATAAAGCTGTCTTCAGCTCGTCCACGCTTGCAGGGACTGGATTCCTGGCCCGAACTCTTCTTTTGAGCTCGTCCCATAAGTGTTCGATGGGATTCAGGTCAGGACTGAGCGCAGGCCAGTCCATCGTGCGCAATTCCTTCTCTCTCAGAAACTGCCGACTGACTCGTGCCGTGTGGCAGCGGGCATTGTCGTGCATTAGCACGAAGTCTTCACCGACAAATTCTGCATAGGGCACAACATGACCGAGTAGAATGTCGGTGATGTACCGATCAGCTGTTAACCCGCCTCCTCGGCCGCCTCCAGGCACGAAAACAAGTGCGGTTTTTCCCTCTAGAGAAATACCAGCCCACATCATGCAGGAACCGCCGCCATATGCTACTGTTTCAGCGAAACAACATTGGGCAAATCGTTCCCCCGGACGCCGGTAGACCCGGCCTCTCCTGTCACTGCCATGCAGACACACTCTGCACTCATCAGTAAACAGGACCGACCGCCATTGCGCAATGCTCCAATCGAGATGCTCTCGAGCAAACTGAAGACGCGCTTGTCGGTGGCCTGCAGTCAATTTGGGGCCTGATGCAGGTCTTTTTGGTGTCAAGTTGGCTTCCTTCAAGCGTCTTCTCACTGTCCACTCGCTGACAGCCACTTGTCGTACACGTCTCAGTTCTTGCTGCACATCAACGCCCGTAAGGTGTCGATTGCGCAGCGAGGTTGAGACAATGAAGCGGTCGTCTCTCTCTGAAGTGCAGCGGTGGCGGCCCGTTCTTGGTCTTCGATTGAAGGCACCAGTCTCTTGGAACCGTCTGTATACTCGGGATACAGCAGACTGGCTCAAGTGGAGCTGGGCAGCGACTGCTCGCTGACTTAACCCTTGTTGCAGCAAGGCAACAACTTGAGCAGCTTCTTCTGGTGTGGTATCCATGGGTTTGCGAAAACAAGGAATACAATGCAACGAGATGTGTACCGGTCAACTTGCAACAAGCGACTGATAAGGTACACCGGATGTGGAAAGGTTTTATAGCGGGATCAGGTAGCGCAAGGCGTGGATTCCTAATGAGGTAATTAACACTGACGGGCAATTAAAATGCGTCATTAAATCTGCGCTTAGTTTTTTTTTATGGTATTGATCTTAATTGAAAGCCTAATTCTTCAGCTTTCGAATGACATATCACTTTTATATTTACCATTTATCGTTTTAGGAAAATCAATGTATATGTGCGCCGTGAAGGCTTGAGTCGATTTGGTTGCTCGCGAGTGTATATTACTGTCGGGTACCCTACCCGACAGCGGCAGCGATCTGGCCAGCATCTTCTTTTTAGTTTAATTTTATATAAGTTACTTTTAGTTCTATGTAACTAATAAAATTTACATAAAAGTAAAAAGTACAAATTATATATTTAATTACAAGATATCTATGCCTTTCAAAAGTGTCTTGCTCGTAAGAATGTACTGTTAATTGCTCAAAAAGATTGAAAGTAGGTGTATCAATATGGCGTAAAAGTTTCAAAACTATTTCATTATATATTCGCTTATCTTCTTCTTCTTCCTAGCCTTTTCCTTATTTAGGGTCGGCTTTGTGCGTCATGTCACGCCATTTTACCCTATCCTCTATCATATCCTCATTATATATTCGCTTATCGAAGTTAAAATTTGTTTTTATAAAACGTCTGAAATAATGTTCACACTGTTCACAAACAACATATTATAATGTGCTCACAAACCTTAATTACTTAATAGTCTTTGCAAAATTTATTTACAACTTTATCTAATGATCTTAGCACTGACATGGCTATATTTTGCAATTCTTTGCGGGAGTCCAATCCAAGTCCATCCATTTGGTGGAGTCTGTGCTTCTCCCAACGCAATGCCATATAGTCGTTGTGTTGCGTTCTGCGGAATTCCCTCCACTGCTCCTCTGAATTGAGGAATTGCTGGGCCTGACCTTGATGACCTCCTTGGTCTTACAGTTCTCCGTGATGGGCTCCGACGTCGGGCCTCCACTATGGACCTGAACGATTTTCTTGCTTTCTCTTACGGCTTTCCGATTATTTTTTGTATAAGATTCCTTGTTGGTCGTTCTTGTTAAGACTGCAGCATGCTGTTTCCGAGACACACACGGCTTTTTTATCTGATTCGGTACCTTGTTTGGCAGGGCATCTTTGGCAGTTATAATTCATTCATATCAGTATGAGAAAGTCTATGAGGTGGAGTGGTAGTAAAAGTAAAACACAAACTTAGGGTAATACACAAGCTCACTGTATTGTCAGGTTCTAAAGACACGTATTATAATATGCATTTGAGGTACTTTAATGCTTAGAACTAATAACCGCGAAGGCGCAAGCGAGCGTGGCCGGTAGCGCGAGCGGGGGTGCGCGGGGCGCAGAGGTGAGGGCGCGGGATGCGGTCTGCGCAGTAAAGCTGCGCAAAGAAACTGCGCGACGGCGTGGGACGCTAACCGTTTTTGATCACCTAAACTGATCGTTGTCCTCGATATCTCTTGACGGTTAGACATTTTTTAGAAGACCACGCACCATGAAAACTTCCTGTGGTGAGTAAATTGTGGCTCTTTTTGGTTTCCGTCGTCGACAAAGTCTGTAATTTTGTTTCTTTTTTCGCCATAAGTCAAATGTGCTTTCAGTGAAACTTCATCAAACAATAGTACGCACAATTTGTCTTCCTGGCTCATTTTTGATGTCCGTTTTTTTAATTGGTTACAAATATTTTGATTTATACCAGGCTGTATATTACTTTACTGCACAAGCTTGATGAGTGTTTGCGGGGCAGGAACGATGACAATCCGGAAAAACCGATAGCGGACTCTCGGACTCTGTTTCATTATGGATAAAGCCAGAATTTTTTCTTCTATAGTAAATCTCCGTCCTTTTATTATTTTTTTATTTTCCCTGCATTGGATCTACATAAATAATTTTGCAGTGCTAGTGCAGTTTTCAATTGTATTAATTATAGCAGGGGTTTCATCAGCTTTTTTCACTTTTTATATCTGATATTTGTTTCTTGACTTTGTTTTTCATTTTACTCAATTTAATTTTGAGAGATACTATTTTGTTCTTCAGTATCTTTTCATTGTCCCTTAAATGAAGCCTCCGGGTATTTTATTTTTGGTCTGCTTGCTTCTGTAATATAGAAAATGTAGAAAATTAAAGTTGAGTTAAGCATTAAGTGTTCAGCTGTTAATTTTTTTTCTCTAATCACTTTCTGTAACTCTAATTGGAATGGTCCGATAACGGCTTCATAATTTTTCAGTTTTTCACCGGCCATTTTTAAACGTCTAATTCCGTGGAGTTTTTTTAAATTTGTCCAACCATCCCCGGCTTACCGAACCCGTTATTGGAGTTTGTAATCTGGCGATGAAAAATACGACCTTTCTCAAAAATCATGATTTTTTCTAAATGTTCTTTAACTAATGCCATGGTGATGTCTTGGATTGCCAAAATACATTTCACTACTGACTCAGTGGGACTGAAAAGCCAGTTGCGACTCGCATATTCCCTATATTATATGTATTCTACTTCTTCAGAGGCAATAACGTTTTCTGGACAGTGTTTGCACCCTTTAAACATGTTTTTTTATAATTTTTAATAATGTTACCAACAATTTATTATATTTATTTTTTTCCAGGAAAATATTTATTATATCGTCGTCTTACTTTCTCAACCTCGTATCTATAAAATCGCAAATGTTCAAGAGACACAAAAAACTGTTATTTTTTTAAACTACATTTATAAAACATTCTTAAACTACACTTGATTAACACCTGTTGAATACTACTTTTGGAGCTGGTTTTACCTTAATATAATTATAATTTATAAGTTTATTTTTATAGATACGAGGTACCATGTGGCTAACTTACGTGGTGATTGAATTAAAAGTATGATATTATTAAAGTATTTTTATTATAAAAACAAACAAATCGTGGTCAAAATGCAGTTTTTATTCTATTTTAGAATCGTGCCCGGTCTTATAGATTTTTTATAACAATTTATTTTAAATAATCAATAAGAAGTCATGATTAAGACTGATCTTGTCTAGCAAATTGTCGTTAGGAGTGATCAGGGCAGGACACTCAGGGCACTTCCATTAGGAAGTGAAGAAGATGGAGAAGAGATGATAGCCTGATGGGCAAGTTTGTCGTATCCAGGACGAAGGGGAGACCTAGGCCTGCGTTGTGTGACTACAGTTTTTTTGTAGGAACGGTTGGGAGACTGGCCATTTGGTTTGGTTGAAGCAACTTCAGCAAAAGACTTTTTGCTTGAGGGTAAGCGAGCATCTGCCTCAGCAAATGAGATGCTGTCCTGCGACATAAGCACTTTAATTGATTTTTGCCTTGACTGTTCAGGGCAATTCTTGTCAGTTGAGGGATGATTACCAGAACAGTAAAGGCATGTTGGTTGGGGAGTATTGCACGATTCACCCAAGTGTGGTTGAGCACACTTGAAGCACCTTGGTTTTGAACGGCATTGAGCCTGGGTGTGTCCAAATCTACAGCAGGCGTAGCATTGAATTGTGGGGTAAGTATACCTCACAACTACTACTACAGCCCGGAAGGAGTAAATTTTCTCAAGTAGATATTGTCCCCTGAATGTAATCACTACATTTTGTGTTGGGACGTGTGTTGTTATACCTTCGTTGACCACCTTTCGGCTGAATCTGCGGGCTTTCAGGACAACCCCGCAGCCATGTGGGAGATCAAGGGAGTTGACAAAGTCATCCAGTGAGAGATCCACCGGGACTCTTTTGGCAACACCTATTCGGGTTATGTTGTATGTGGGGAAGATTCCAGTGAACCCACCACTGAGGAACTAGCACGGCAGGGTGGTCTTCAAGCAATGGCAATATCTGTTGAAAATAACTTCTTTTGTGAATAGGTTAGAAACTTAGTTAAAAAAAGTCCTCTTAATAATATACATATCCACATAGATTGTTACTGAAAGTTATCGATGACACTGGTACATCTTCTGTACCATATATTGATGTTTTGCTGATGAGGGAGATTATTTTCTCCTCGATGGGGTTATTATTATTTTAAAGATAAAGGATAAAGGTAAAAAAAACTTTATTTGACATAGACAGCAATACTGATAAAATCAACCACACAAATCACATTTAAACATAATAATTTTTGCTGTCATCGTCAAAAAGGCTTCCACTCAGCTAATGCAGTGCCCTTGGCTAGGTCAAGGACACTGCGCTGGTATTTCAGTGGAAGCCTTTGTGTTGACGCACTACGTGTAGGAGTATTTTACTTGGAGGGCCACCCCCTGTGCCAATGCGGTGCTGCCGCTTGTCAGCATTTTTATAATTTAGATTTTTTGGTCTGCCAGTAAAGTGAATAAAAAAAAACACATTACATAATAATGTATATGTATAGTACTGGTACAGAAGTTCCACAGTGGAAATGACAAACAATTAACGGTCGGCTGGTCCGTCTTCTCCATCATCGTCCTACACGCCTCTCGTAGGCACCTTGTCTTAAAATGATACAGCTTGCCGTCACGTATTTTTCGCCACTCATGGTACTTGTCAATTCCTCAAAAGGGCGTAGGACAAGGGCTCAATCCACTAAAGCCATCGTGGCACGTACCGCTTCCTAAAGCTACAAAAATCGCCTCAGCATATAGTATGGAGAGTTCCACCTGGTTTGCACGTCTTGGATGAGGCGTAATGGTTGACAGTTTTGATTTTGCTGGAGTTGATATTTGCTCAACCTTCCCGAAGACACCGTACTTTTTAATCGTGCCGGTCATAGATATGCTGTTCCAAATCCCACAATATTTTTCCAGATTCGCCTAACATCGCTGGAAAACTTTAAAAATTACTTCCCGCGTACCACTCCGGTTCGCTTTACTCATTTTACAAACTTATCTGCGTAGTTTGGCCCTAATATATTGCTATTTAATCAATACAATAAAAAATATGAAAGGAAAACTGTTTCACAACATATAGACAGACTTTAGTAATTTATGATAACTATCTGAGGTATCTGTAGGCCTAGACAAAAGCCATTCTACAAACGTTAACGACTATCGCTAAAAAAAATTTGTTTGGATTTGACATTTGGTTACGACAGCTAGCGAAAACGAAAAAAGAATGATAGCCAAAAGCCGGAATTCTTATCGTTAAACGAAACGTCCAACTTTCTACAGCGTCATACGACTATTTTCAATAGAAAGGGTAGCCAACATCCAAATTTGACATTCGATATCGCTGCGTGGCGTTAGAATTTGAACGATAACCGAGCGTATGTCATTACCTTGTAGAAAGGGTTGATATAAGTGTCAAAGTACTCTAAGTTTCTTTTGCAGTGCAAATTATTGTATTCTCGTGCAAATACCTAATAAGTAGATCTTGCAGTTTTGTGATACGCCGCCGGTTGTTTGTTTTAATTATGCTGGCACTCCGTATGTTGTGGGCTGCTCATAATGAGGAAGTCTGGCGAAGACGCCAACTAAGAGCCCTCGCACATTACGGCCACCAGTCGCCGCCACTAAACGCGACCACCAGTAGTTCGGCTAGACCACTACACGCCGCCACCAGTGGCAGCCACTAGTGGCCGCATCAAGCCACCAGTGGCTGCCACTTGCGTCAGACACTAGCTGCAAGTATCTCGACAGAGGTAGACGTGTGTTGCCCAAGAATGGACGCACTCTTGATTTCGCTATTGTTGCTTATTATTCTAAAACGTAGAAAACGGCGCCGAATTCAGAACCATCGACGACCAATTCATCGGCGTCACTGGGTACATCCAATTCTGACATCACGCAATAAAAATGGACAGCACAAATTGCTGTTCGAAGAGTTAAAATGTTATCCAGATAAGTTCTTCAAGTATTTTAGAATGAGCGTGAACTCATTCAATGAATTACTTAGCGTTTTGCACGATGACCTCAAACATCAAGATACACGCATGAGAAAAAGCATCTCTCCAACAGAAAGGCTGGCTATAACTTTAAGGTAAGTATCATTCATTCGTATCATTTTGCTTCTATTAGTTTGCGACTCACGTGGATTCTAGAACGTAAAACAAACAATTAAAAAAGCCAAATTGAAATAGAAATTATTTATTAATGAGAATTGAAAAATCGCAAACTAAATCAAGTTACATATCGCAGATATACAGTTTTTATAACAAATACACATTTACTTTTACATAGTCAGTTGTCAAAAAGATGTTCATTTATATCATCTGACAAAACAGAATTCATAGTATTATCAGATGCAGATGGCGAGGTAACGGAAAAGTCATGCTCAAAATTTGATTGATATCCCATAGAAGGTGGACGCGAAGCCGATTGATATCCCAAAGCAGATGGACGCGGAGTCGGTTGATAACCCGAAGTAGATGGTTGCATAGTATGGTATGAGCGTGGTTCCTGAAATGATGATGTGAAATATCCATGTTGTTGATTCTGTGATGTTCGCATATACTGTTTATAATTTTTTAGTACCATCAATACATCGGTTTGAGCATCCAATTTAAATTCATTGGGTATTTGTTTAAAGTGCGGGACCAAGGACAAAGCAAAGTTATGGTCAGCGTCTTCTTCATGCTTGTTAGAATGACGAGATTGTAATTGTTCTGAAATACTAACAAGTATATCAGTTTCTGCTTGAATGTCTTCATTATTTGTCTTGTTCTTTTTTGGCCTTTTTCTCTCAGTCGCATCGTGTACCTCGTTCGGTAATGGGCTGGGATCACGTCGTGTGTCAGCCAAGTTTTTTAAAAAAGATAGTTGTTGATAATATATATACGGCTTGCGACTCGATGATGCAGATCCACTTTTAACGCTCATTTGTTTAGAGTGTTCTCTTTTGAAGCAGTCACGAAGGCTTTTCCATTTTCGCTGCAACTGGGATGCTGAAACATAAAAATAACATAATCAAAGGTTTCTAATCTGTTCTTTTTGTTGCAGGTACCTTGCTACTGGTTGTTCATTTGGTGATTTTGAATTAGTATATCGATGTGGTGCGTCAACTGCGAGATTGATTGTAAAAGAAACATGTAAATTGATCTATGCATTCACTTCAAGATATCTGCGTACCACAACCAACTGAAGAGATGTGGAGTAAAATAGCTAAGGGGTTTGAAGAATATGCTAACTTTCCAAATTGCTGTGGTGCAATTGATGGAAAACATATAAGGATTATTAAGCCTCAAGATAGCGGATCCTTATATTATAATTATAAACACTATTTTTCCATCGTACTTCTAGCTATCTGTGACGTGAATTATAAGTTCACATTTATTGATGTCGGCTCTTATGGGAAAGCTTCAGATTCGACTATCTACAAAGAATCGAAATTATTCAAAAAATTGGAAGACCAATCCCTGAATTTACCTGCACCAAAAGCAATTTCTAGTAGTTCTGGTCCTGTAAACTACTGTTTTGTTGGTGATGAAGCTTTTGGTCTTGCAGAACACATGTTGAGACCTTATTCAGGAAAACACTTGAATATTGAAAAAAGAATTTTCAACTATAGGCTTTCTCGAGCCAGGCGTCATATCGAGTGTGCCTTTGGGATATTAGTGAATAAGTGGAGAATACTACATCGACCATTGAATGTGTCAATAGATTTCGCCGAAGACATCGTGAAGGCCTGTTGTATACTACACAACTTTGTTCGTCAGAGAGATGGATTTAATTTCCATCATACATTGACTGTACCAGGACTTCACGATATCGATAACGCCCACGTGCAATCTCGTCGTTCATTAAACACCAGAGATATATTGAAAGATTATTTTATTAGCAACGAGGGAGCTGTACCTTGGCAAAATAATAAAATATAATAAATATATAATAATAATGTAAAATAAAATTGTCCAAAAACTTACCTGCTTTGTTTTTTTCCGCTACATTTTTTTCACTAAAATTTGGAATAAATTTTAGGCACAATTCCTCCCAAGCTTCAGTTTTCTTACCCCTGTCGCTATACAAATCTGACTTTAAATCCCAAATAGCGGGTCGCTCTTCGACATCGGAAATAAAAGCGTCTACATCAAAATGAGGAATCGGATCCGTGGACATCATGCACGTGCATTCAGTACGCAGCTTACAACAAGACTAGACCCGGGAGACGGGATTGGGGAGCGGCGCGCAGGGGTGGGAAGAAGCCGGCAACTGTGGCCGTGTATGCGCACGAGTCGAACGACAAAACGCAGCCACAAGTAGCGAGCGCGCTCGACTCTCGCAGCTTGTGGCTCGGACGCGGCCACTCAAGCGCTCAGTGTGCGCCGATTCTATATAAAATGTATGAAGAAACGCGTCCGCAGGTTGTGGCGGCCACTAGTGGCTGAAGCGTGGCCGCCACTAAGTGGCCAGTGTGCGGGGGCTCTAAGACAAAGAAATCGCAGGCGTCTCGAAAACATTGATGAGATGCCGGATGTTTCCTTTCAAGAAAGGTTTCGCCTGGACAAACCAACGTTCAGAGAACTTTGTGGAGACCTAAGGGCTCGTACAAATCTGCGTGGTACAAATGCCATTCCCATTGAAGTTAAGGTAGGTACATAACCTAACCTATTATTATTTTGTATCGTAGATGTAAATAAATAAGTACTTTATTAATCGATAGACCATTTAACTATCATATTTTATTTTCCAGATATTATGTGCCCTAAGTTTTCTGGCTACAGGGTCCTACCAGAGAATTGTTGGTGTCACCCAGCATCTGCCACAGCGCACAGCCAGTAGATGCATCCGGCAAGTTGTTGAGGCACTGAACCACCCCAGTATCACAAACAAGTGGATAGTGTTCCCGCTAACACGACAAGAAAGAGTGAAAATAAAACAAGAGTAAGTACCTAGTTGTAAATTAAATAAGAGATAACCTCCAAAAATACCAATACATAGTACAAATATATGTATTAATAATATTATTACCTTTATTAAAAAATATGAAATGAATGTCATATTTTTTGCCAGATACCAAATGAAGTTTCGTTTGCCTGGAGTCATTGGCTGTATTGACTGCACTCATGTGGCCATTGTAAAGCCAAGTCATGAGGAACACCTTTTTTTTAACAGAAAAGGGTATCATTCTTTAAATGTACAAATGGTAAGCGGAGTTGATTTTAAACAAGGTTTATATCATCTTAATTCTATTTGTGCGTTGGCGTTTGTGCATTCTTCATAATTCCATAAAGTCTAAGATCCCCATGATTTAAATGTACAGTTGAACAAGCTGATTCATGATCCTTAGAACCTTAATTAATAAATATTTTTTTATTGCAGATCTGTGACAGCAATTTAAAAATAATGAATGTAAATTCAAAGTTTGGTGGAGCAACACATGACTCGCACATATGGGCTGCAGGTCAAGCAGAACCATACATGCGTGAATTGCATAGAAATGGAGAACAAGTTTGGCTATTAGGTAATTTGTTATTAAACTTTAATAAATTTAACTGTAGTAACTAGGTAACCACTAACATGAATTTTTGTTTAATCCTTTACTTCAGCACCACAACAAAGAGGAAATTAACAGACTATGATATAGTTAATTACCTAAGATTGCCTTTGTCTTTATTTTAGGTGACTCCGGATATGCCCAGAGAGCCTGGCTCATGACGCCTATACTCAATGCTGCAGAAGGTTCGCGAGAAGCGGAATACACAAGGCGGCACATCCAAGCGAGAAATTGCATAGAAAGATGCTTTGGTGTCCTTAAATCACGGTGGAGATGTTTACTACGTGATAGAACGCTCCATTATCACCCTTATGTCGCCAGCAGAATCACAACTGCATGTGCTGTACTGCACAATATTGCATTACATGCCCGCATGCCCGAACCTGACGAGCTTCCACCAGCCAACGATGATGATTTTGTGCAAATAAATAATATTCAAAATCATAATGATTTAATCCAGGGCAGAGCCATGCTAAATATTTTAGTTAATAGATTGTAGTTTGTTAAACATTATGACAGTTTGGTTTTTATGTAATTAGTTAGGTTAATTGGTAATAATATAATTAGGTTAGATAAGTAAAAACTAGGATAATATCTGGATATTCTGTTTAATCATATTTTTGAAATACTAAATAAACACTGATCCATCATACAATAAAGTCTTTCAAATAATCAACCTTAATAAAATAAATGTTATTTTGATGAAATACTGATAAATACTAGGGTTTTCACATAACCATGCAAAAAAACAAGTCATATTCAGTGTTCTAATCAACATTATCCACAGAAAATCTAACGATAGTCTTTATGTTTATTATTAAAACTTCTATCACACATATTAATTAAAACATAAAATAAATCAAACAAAACATTAATTATTATTAAAACTTCTATCACACATATTAATTAAAACATAAAATAAATCAAACAAAACATTAATTATTATTAAAACTTCTATCACACATATTAATTAAAACATAAAATAAATCAAACAAAACATTAATTATTATTAAAACTTCTATCACACATATTAATTAAAACATAAAATGAATCAAACAAAACATTAAACAAAAAAATCAGTCTTTAGTTTTATCATAACTTCTAAAAGACATACTTACTAGTAACATGCTTCTAACTACTATAGTATATTTGAATTAAAATCTTAACAAATAATCAACCAACTTATACTATAAGATTCTCTAAGATAGAACGAAGGCGTCTGTAGCTGCAGATGGAGAAAGAAAGGGAGAAAATGCACCATAATATTATACGCCTAAAACGTTTAAAATATTTTGATTGACTTGTAGCAAACTGTTTAGAAGTTCATTTGTTCTTACTGCCACTTGAATTCTTTCCGACTCTAAATGCAGCCGCAGCATTTCCCTTTCGTGGTGCATTTTCTCTTTTTCTTGTTCCATCTGCAGACGCCTTCGTTCTATCTTGGTGAACTCCATACACGCCCTTTCAAACGGCGTTTCTCTTCTCCTGCGTGTTCTTCGTTGCGGAGTAGTGGGTGAGGACGAATGGGGCGACTCCAGCTCCCTGTGTCGCTGTCGCCGAGGCGCAGCATGGCGTTCTCGAGGCTGTTGGGGGAGCTCAGCAGGCTGTTGGGGGAGCTCAGCAGGCTGTTCGGGGAGCTCAGCAGGATGTTGGGGGAGCTCAGCAGACTGTTCGGGGAGCTCAGGCTGTTGTGGGTCATTGACTTCTGTAATAAATCAATCTTCTTCTTCTTATCGTGTCGACGACAAACCAACAAAGTCGCTAAATAATACATGCCCAGAACTGGGCCACTGATACTGCACCGCTGGTAGCGGTCATGAGCTCTTCCCGCGTACAGGTGTAAATCAATCAATATATATTATACAAGATTAGTCTTGATATAATTATATACCTATACATAGAATATACTTAAAAAATTGTTAAAATATACATATAAGGCAAAGCTTACCAGCTTGAATGATGATAGACGAAGCATCTTCTCTATGCACTAGATTTGCATGACTTGGATTCACTGGACGTCTCTAAAAATTAATTTTAGTTATTAGGTGCTATCATATTGTAGGTAATATGTATAATAATATAAATCAAATATTTATTCTAAGTATGAGAAATAACTTACATTGAATCCCAACTCTGAGATGTTAGGCTGACCCTCCACAGCATTAACTCCCATTATGGCAATCAGCCTTTCTTCCGGCGCTGTGAGGGTCAGCCCATTACTTGGGCCTCCCCCCGTTCCAGACGTGTGCCGCTTAATCAAGATGGCTTTTTTTTAGTTTTAGTTTTCCAGTCCGCCCATACCTTAAAAGAATTAGTAATTTAATAAATAACTTGTAAGATGATAAGAATTAATATTATAATATATAGAGCCAGTATTCTAAGACAGTAATCTAGACATACTTTTTTCCATTTTTCGGTGGATTTTAGTACCCCCCCACCCATGGAGTTCAGAAGTTCCGTTAAGTCGGTCCATAATTGGTTTGACAACAACCGCCCTTGTGGACCAGGCTGCGGTTTTGCCAAGTCACCATGGCTAAAACAAAGAAAAAACAATTAAAGTTATAACCACCACCCATGTGACACTTGCAATCAAATTTAAATTACAATTTACATCTAAGAATGATACAAAGTATGTAGTCTTAAAGAAAAACCAATAATAGTATAAATTTATATCCTTGTAAAGGTAATACATACTTTTCCATAAATTCTAACAGCGCCATTTGTTGTTCCTGGCTCGCTCTCCCTTGCCTTGGCTCCATTTCTGAAAATATGGATATAAAACCATTTATTTGCATTTGTAGGTACATATGAAAACATAACACACAAATATGGATGTTCAAATGTATGGGTATTAGAAATGATCTCATTGCTAATGGTTATCCCCCTGTATTTTCTTTATAAATGTATGAATTTGAGACAGTATTATTATGGTCTTAAACAATGCCGTATGATTAAATTTTACTTCGAAAATCTGCTTCATTTGCCCTTAGTACATTGACGTATATTTTGCCTTAGTAACATTAGTATGTAAAGTCGGCGATTATTTATAAAAAAATAGTAGGTAAGTACTTACTGATACGTATCAATGATAATTTTAAATCACTATCAGTTAAAAGCCAAAGTTTTTGTTTTGATGAGTTTTGAATGCTCAAACTGAGAATGACATTTAATGACAATTTGTTTGACAGTTCGAAAGACGAAAACCATAGACAATTTAAACTTTTATCGTACGACGCTGTAGAAACAACGTTCGCTAAGCGCATTGGCGTTTGGCTAGCAAATTATAAGCGTAAACGCCTAAGCGTCAACGACTGTAGAAATAGATTCGCTCCGGAGCGTATGGCTTTTGTCTAGGCCTACTGAGCTCTATCTGTCTTTAATAATTTTTCTTTCAGGCAAATACTCGCATTAAGTTGGGACATAAGGTCCATGCCAATTAATCCGTCGTAATTTCTATGTACATCGTAAATATATAATTTATGATGGACGTCAGCGTTAAATGTCGGAAATAGCGGAATAACTGCTACTTGGTCGTGAAAACTAGACTGTTTACTGTAAACTCTTCGTAGTACTGTGGTCTAGCAAATACTGAGAGGCTTTTCGTGGACTGATAAATGATCTAGTACTACCTGTGTCCAACATAAATTTGCCATCTACTTCCGGTAAGTATACATAGGGTAGTCTAAGGGTGGCATCGTAATTTAATTCTATATTAATAAGTGTTCCTAGGTACTTGTACTTACCTACTTATACATACATAAATGTTAATTCTTAGCTAAATTCACTGTATGTACCTGCATACATCTACCAACGTAATACTAACTTCTGGTATTGTTTTTTGCACTTGACGCTGTTGCTGAAATAACTTTTTATAACTATAATGTTAATTTATAAATTATTTACTTATACGCTGTTCTAGGGTAACAATCTAAGGCTATTAAAATCTCACCTAGTAAGTAGATTAAGTCCTTGGATCTTGTAAATCAAATATTACTTATTTTCTTAAAATAAACAGTTTAATTTTTTATTTTTTTTTGGGATTTTTGAGTTACTGAAATGTGAAGAAAATCAGCACTGTCAGTGTTAGTTACAGGGGATGTTACAGGCTCCTCTGTTACGGTGTCTAACTCTACGTAATTTTCACACGATTCATACTGCTACTGTTCAGAGTCAATGGGAAAATCTGTTTTCGAATTTTCATATGTATAATACAGTTCATTATTTTGGAACTGCATAGGTGTCGTACGCATCGACACATCGGTATATACTTGCTTTGGTTGAAACCGATAACCGAAGTTAGTTTGGGGCTTGTACACAAATTGCCCCGGCTCTAAAACCTGTGGGTTGGAATGGTGGCCTTTGAAATTGGGGTGGTTTGTAGCCAAACGGTTGTTGTGGTGTCTTTAATTGTAAATTAGGTCTAAACCCATGTTGCTGATTTTGAATGTTAGGGTCATTGTTATGAGGTATCACAAATTTACATTGATGTTGCATTGGTGGTTTGATGAAGGATTGCTGTGTTGGAATTGAATTATTGGTACTAGAAGTCTGTGGGGTTGGATTTTTATTTGATAGCATCTTACTGCATAAGTTATATTGCTCTGCGAAATTTACTTCTTCCAATACGGTGGATAATGCATCCTCTAAAGTGCTAAGACTTTTTAGCCTGACTATGCGTAGCATCTGCTCGGGCAGATTATATAAGAAGACATTCAGTGATGTACTATTGTAGAAGTCACATTTGTTTTATAAGCGCTGTAAATAAAATAGATAATTGTTTTTGCGTTAATCAAATTGGCATCGGTTAATTGATGAACCTATAATAAAACAACGTTTGTTATGATGGTGGTTCAACGACTGACTTTTTATTTTTTTTAAAGAGTAGTAAATATTGTATACACTGGCAGCATACAGAGCATATTTTAGATATTAACATTTCATCACCCTCACTATATCTAATAATATGGCCAAACATAAATTATACAATTTGCACACCTAATCTATTTAAAAATGTATAATCTTGAGCAACAAGAATTGTAGGCTGTATTATATTAGTACTGTTTTAATTTTTAATTTTCTTTGTTGTAACTGTTGTTGTACCTGTAACTTAATAGCTCGTAAGTAACTCTTTTATCCACCAACAAAGGTTGGCTGGAAGAAATTGCTTTTTGGCAATAAGCCCGCCATTGTATGCTTTTACTGTGTTTATAAATTGTTATGTATTTATGTTTTTTGTGTACAATAAAGTGTTAAAATAAATAAATAAATAAATAAATCTTTATCGGAACATAAACACTTGGTTTTATTAGTTAAACATTCTCTAGATACTAAAATGGTATCTGATATCTATGTGTTTGGTTCTTTTGTGGAAAACTGGATTAACAGTTAACTTTTGCGCACTTTGATTATCATTGAAAATATCAATAGTATACATTTTTTACAGACATGTATTACAGATTCCAGTTTATGATCTCCTATCAATTACATTACCTCCCCAATCAGCATCTACAAACCCTTCTAATATTGAATTTCCTGCAGCTGAATACTTCAAACCATAACTTCTAGTACACTTCAAATATCTCAATAATCGCTTTACATAGGAACAATGCTCTTTGGAATAGCAGTTATTAAATTGACTTATAAAAGCTACTGTAAACACATTATCAGGTCTTGTCAATACAGCCAAATACATTAAACTTCCTATGATTTTGTGATATGGATACTTATCTACACAATGTACATTATTAGATATATTTAATTTCACTTCCATTGGAGTCTGTATAGGTTTGTATTCACTCATATTAAATTTATAAAACAGCTGATCAATATAAAAAAACAACAGTAACACGAAGTTAGGAGAACCAATCAGCTTTATGCCCGTGTACCACGTGACTTCAGCCTCACCACAGCCGAACGATTCCGAGTCTTCACGACCAGCAGGAAACGGAAACTGCGTCAACGCCAACCGCTATATAATATGTGTAACGCCTTGTACTATAGGTATTTTAATGAAATGTTTATACAGATACACTCACTTAAATTTTTAATTTTACTTTAATTCGTATTGATTGTCCGACACGTGTTGTTTGTATTGCTTGCCTTGTGGCGATGGGTCGACTCGTCGGTTATATGGACCTCATTAATGCGAAATCCACCGGTTTGTTGTTGGGCCGGTTTAAAGCGGCGATTAGACTAGACTACATGTAGTCGACTACATCATGTAGTTTCCTACGTAAGGACAAGTGTAATCACACGTAGTCATGTAGGAAACTACATATCGGAGATTTGCGGGTGCTACATCCCAACTTAGGACAGGTGTAATCACATCATGTGAATCATGTCATGTAGTGCGCTCAGTCGCCGGCCAACATTCGATACGTGAGGGTGTATGTATGCGTTGTTTTGCGGTGACATAATGTCGTCACAAAAGGAAAAGACGTTTTGTTAAACATTATAGATATGTACAAAGATGTGGATAGATATATAGATACATATGTTTTTGTGGAGCAAAAGCCATCCGGACCAAACAAGTCGGTGAGACTCGAAGGATATAGAGTTCTCTTAGAAATAAACAAAAATTCTTACCGATAGGTCCAAAAGTGTCAATGGATCTGGAGCTGCTTTCTATGATGCAAATGTACATAAATCTAGAAGTCTTAAAATTACAAACTGTGACATTACTATTATGTCCTTGGAGCTTGTTGCGATCTTAGAAGCACTTACACATTTAAGCGATCATGTTACGGACAGTCGGAAGTTTGTTATTTTTACAGATAGTAGAAGCGCCCTCCAACATTGCCTCTGGTGTCAGAGGCGTGCCGTTAGCCTACGATGTGCTGGCTTTACTTAATAAATTTGACAAAAAAGGGTTGCAGCTGAGATTGCAATGGGTTCCATCTCATATTGGTTTACTAGGGAATGAAAGAGCGGATCGCTTGGCAAATAATGCGTCAATTACGGGCACATACATAAATATAATAACGTGTTATTCAGAAGTCCTACCTAGGTAAAAGA
This sequence comes from Plutella xylostella, assembly GCF_932276165.1. NCBI lineage: Eukaryota > Metazoa > Arthropoda > Insecta > Lepidoptera > Plutellidae > Plutella > Plutella xylostella. Next base: position 3,159,258 of record NC_064000.1, on the reverse strand, counting down.
AAGAAGAAAAAGAAAGTCACAACAAATGTAAAACACATTTTGATGAAAGATCTTGTGAAAAGGGCATATGGTATAGAACAATGCAAAGCGAACCACCTCACATTCCTTGGTTCGCCAATCTAAATTTAGATAGAAAATATTTAACAATAGCTTTTAGAATTCGATCAGGTCATATCCCGTTTAATAAATTTAACTTTTTGATGAAAAAAAACGAAAGTCCAAATTGTAATGTCTGCAGTTCCGTAAATATCCTTATCATATCTTAGTAGAATGCCGTCGGTATGCGAACTTAAGACAAACATTACAAAATCAGTTAAAAATAAACTTTGTTAATGTAGGTATTTTACAAAGTTATTTATCTGAGCCTAGCAGTAGTGAAGCAATGTACGTGTATAAATATGTTAAACACTGTACTTACCACCTGTACGCTGACGACCTTCAGTTGTATGTTTCATGTGGTCCCGATGACGTCCGTGAGTGCCGATCTCGAAGCAGTCAAAACTTGGACAGCTCATTATGGTCTCCTTGTTAATCCCTCAAAGACGCAAGTTATGTTTGTGGGCAGCAGGTTTCACCTGGCCAGACTTGGTCCATTACCACCTGTCGTGTTCGATGGAATTAGCTTGTCATATTGTGACAATGTGAAAAATCTTGGTCTCCACATACAGAGCAATTTGTCTTGGGAGCTGCAGGTTTCTGAGGTCAGCCGTAAGATCTATGCATCCATGCATGGACTTAAACGCCTGCAGAACTTCCTGCCGTACTCTACCAAAGCTACGCTAGTCAACTCATTGTTGCTCCCAATGATTGATTATGCAGATGTGCGCTACCCTGATCTCGGCTGATTGCGGCACGGGTTCGAGCCCAGATGAAAAGCAAAAAGAATTTAAATTTTGTATTTCATAATATTATTGTTCTATGAATTCGTTAGTTTGTGTAAATGATGGATATTATCTAAATGATGGATATAAATAGGAGAATAGTAAAATAGTTATATATCTGTCTATAGACACGAGCACTACCGCAACATACGTCAACTAAACAACAACTCGGAAACTAATGCAGCCGCGTCATTAGTTAACCTACTCGTTATAGAGTGATAAAATTATAAATTTTGAGTGTCGTTGCCTCTATACTTGGCTATAAAGTATTCGCATTTTCTGAGAAATAGATTTAATAGCCGTTTGTCTCCATTAAACGTGGAGATCAACTTCAGCATTTCCGCTGTTATAGGCGTGAGAGTTGCCATTTTACACGATTTATAACACACACAATAAAAATACAGGCAATAAAAGTCAGAAAGAGAAATATACAGTAAGTAGTAAAAGTAAGAGAAAATTGTAAAAATTGAACACACCATGTAAAAATAATTACCAATAAACTTAGGTAATAAAAATTACTGATTTTGAAGTACTTAATTATTATGTCTACTTTGGAACTTACTACAAAATAGCTGATTTTGAAGCGAGACTGTGTATATGACCTAACTACCTTATTTATTACAGAGTCACTGATTTGGAAGCGAGAATGTGTATAACCTATCTCAAAACAGATAATCGTTATATCGGGAGATTTTCGATCCCTGGAATAAAATTGCCTGCAGCCTTTACAATGAAAAATACAGAAGGGAAAGGAAGGCGAAGAGTTTTACTCACCAACCAGCCACTGCCATACTCGTTGCTATCTTGCGTTTCACTTGACGAATTTATTTGTTCGAGGGATTGCTGTAAAGCCTATTCGCGCCGCTATATCCGCAAGGTTAGATAGAGTTTTATACCCAAACCGATAATCGCGGAATTGAACGTGCAAGCTATATGAAACAGCAATCCTGTCCGCAGCGCCAGTCAAGTTTCCGCGTAACGCGAAAAACTTTTTAAAAACTGTTTTAAAACTACCAGGCGACACCGCAAACAACAATGAACGGGGGTAACCTGTATGGCTTTACATATCGCTCATTTGCGACAAGAACGTTACAAAGTAAAAATCTTAGTTTGTGGTAAAACCCATTTGAAAGTTTAAACTTCCTGTAACTTTTTAATTATTATGTTTTGACTATTCAGCTTAATACCACATACATAAATTGAAGTATTTCGTTGTTTTGTAGCATTTAGAGTATTTAGACCTATAAGTCAGTAATTAAATTTATTATTATTATTTATTTAAAAAAGGGCACCTCGTGCTGCTTTATCCTTGTAAAAAAATTGCAGTATTACAAAACAATAAGAAATGTACCGGTTTTTTGTAAAAAAATAATAATAAAAATCTGAACCTAGTGTGAGGGGCTGGTAAATTAAACTCACATATAAATTCGTTTTAAGTGGACTGTATTCAAATAATTGTTTAATTTGGCTAGGCTAAGTACATGAGAAGTTAATGCGACCGCGGTAATGAGGTAACTGAACTTAATCTATAGCTACTTACAGATACTAACATATATGCTATACATCTGTTTACTATAGCTAGCTATGTAGGTATAAATCTATATGTGCGTTTCGTACATAATTGCGCCCAACGGCAAAGATATATCCTAATGACTTTACATGAAAAAATTAACACCTATACCCATGTGATAGTGATAACAAACAATTTAGAAACTTTGATTGAACCAATGTATAACTACTTAAGCAACTACTTAATTTAAACACATGGAGTAAGACATTAACGACACCTTATCCTATAATAATAGTTAATAACTACAGTTAAGTAATGTTACATATCTATCTACGCAGATTACATTGACTAACATTGCTCACACAAAATTAGCAAGTACACACAGGTAGACACAATCATGCATTCATAAATTTTATTAAGACACATTAATAGTTATATACTTATAACAGGTATATGTGTGAACTGACCAACCAGTTACACCAACTAATTTGTGACTGCAACCTATTTGTGCAAGTGAATAACTTAGATAATTAATTTAACTATGTTTAAAGTAACTGTAACAGAATAACATGTATAAAACTTATATTTTTATTAATCACACTGCATTTTATTGACCTTTACACGAACTTACTTATGTTTACAAATACATTTATCTACTATGGCATATCATATCTTTACATGCATTTAGATAGATAGGTAACATATCATCAGTAAACATAAATGGGAAATATGTACAAGTATAATGAAATACAGCAATGTACCTAGGTACATTTTAACTTTACACCTGAACAATAAAGACACAAATTTTAAGTTTAATAACAATTGTAAGTCTTAAGATAAACTACTGTAACCTATTTAGCCACATAATTATATTGCTTTAATACAAACTAAACAATTTTTACAATGTAAATTAGTTGAGTAAGGCGAGCCCAATGAGCACCACAATGGAACCACCACGTTCCAGGCTTATTTATCGATAGGTAGTACACATACTTTGGTAACACTTGTCCGTATCACAGTACCTTTTGTTGTTTTGACTGACAATGCCCTAACTTTGCCATCTGAACCTGGGAACGTTTCAACAACACGTGCCATTGGCCAACTCAAAGGAGGAATGTTATCACTCCTCAATAAAACTAATGTTCCTACTTCGATATTAGGAAGAGAATTCTGCCACTTAGGCCTATTTTGCAACTGTACTAAGTACTGCTTGGACCACAACTTCCAAAAACTTTGCACCATTTGGGTACACTGTCTCCAGAATGACAGCCGATTGGTAGGTATATAAGTAACATCTGGGTCTGGAATGAACGATAGGGGAGCACCCGTTAGAAAATGACCAGGTGTTAAGTACGACATGTCATTTGTATCAGCTGTTAGCAGGGCAGTTAATGGTCGTGAGTTTAAGACTCCTTCGACTTGAACAACGACAGAATTTAACTCTTCGTAGGTAAGTACCTGATTTCCTACTACTCTCTTCAAGTGATACTTAGCACTCTTTATACCACTTTCCCAAAGACCACCAAATATTGGGCTATAACTAGGTATAAAACTAAATTGAATACCTATTTGTGAAGCATAATTAATTACACTGTTTTGGTGATCAACATTGTTATGTAATTTATATAATTCGCTGAGTTGAGTATTAGCTGACCTAAACGTAGCAGCATTGTCGCAGTAAATTACTGATGGTTTATTTCGCCTGGAAATAAATCTTTTCAGACATTGAAGGAAGCTTTCTGTAGTCATATTAGATACTAATTCTATATGTATCGCTTTCGTAGTGAAGCACACAAATAAGACAATGTAAGCCTTATAAATCAAAGGTTTCCTTACTCGATGTAATTTGACTGAAAATGGACCACCATAATCTATTCCTACTATTTCAAATACACGGTTTGGATTGACCCTGTCAGCCGGTAAAGAACCCATAAGCTGTTGTGACGTTTCAGCTTTCAGCCTAAAACATATAACACACTTGTGTATAACCTTTTTAACTTCCCGTAAGCCATTTGAAATATAGTATCTCTGACTCAAGCTTGCTAATAATAATTTTTGTCCAGCATGCATTAATAGCTTGTGCTCATTTAATATTATTAATTGAGTAATGACAGACCCGTTTGGCAATATAATTGGATGTTTTTTAAAGAACGGAACATCGGCATGCTGAAGCCTTCCAGACACTCTTAATAGTCCAAAACTATCTACAAACGGATTCACCTGTCTTAAATTAGACTTAATTGGCTTGTCAGCACTTAATGCACCTAACTCAGGAGCAAAATGCGTTTTTTGATCCTGCCTAATAATTACCTTTAGAGCAAAGTCTAGCTCTTTGCATGATATCTGTGACAGAAGCCTATCTTCTTTCTTTGTTCTACAGTTGTTATAGAATCTATAAATTAATGCTACTATTCTCGTTAGCGTATGAATACTCGAGTATTGAGATAACAAGTTAAACTCATCTTCCTGCACACACGCAGTATTGCAATTTTTATCTCGGGCACCTCTGTAGGTATATCTATATCTTCACAAGTATGTAAGTAATTCGCACTTGTTAAGAATGATGGCCCGTGAAACCATAACTCATTATTTTGCAATAAATGAGGCTTCACACCCCTAGAAAGACAATCTGCAGGGTTATCAGAGGTGTTCACATACAACCACGAAATGCCTTTTGTTAATTCTTTTATAAATTTGACTCGGTTTGCTACATAAACAGTTAGTTTTATAGGTTCTGTATCTAACCATGCTAGTACTATCTTAGAGTCAACATATAGATACACTCTTATGTTGAATTTTGACTTCAAACATTTAACAATCCTTTTAGTAAGTGTTGCAAGCAATAATGCACTGTTAAGCTCTAGCCTAGGAGTGCTCAATGGTTTGATGGGATTAATTCTCGATTTAGAGCATAAAAGATTAATCTTAACATTACCATGCTCGTCTATGGTACGTATATATAAACAACATCCATATCCCTTGTGTGATGCGTCAGCAAATCCAATCAACTCAATCAATTTGACATTATGTGTATTTATGTTTCTATGGATTACTATGTTTGTCATATTTAAATTATGAACAAATTCCCTGAACTGTTGATTTAATTCAATTGAAAGTAAGCAATCCCAATTAATTTTTAACAAGAACGTTTGCTGCATTATAAGTTTTGCCATAACTATAATTGGTCCCACAAGACCAAGTGGGTCATACAACGTACTGAGAATGCTTAAGGCCTTTCTTTTAGTGTATGAATCTAATAATCCTTGTTGTTGACAGCTTATAGAAAGCGTATCAGTATTCACATTGTACTTAAGCCCCAATGTTTTAACAAATGCAGTCTCATTTTTTCCTAACTCCAATTCAGTAAGGTTAAGCTCGGCTTGTGGAATATTTTGTAATAATTCACTATTGTTGGAACACCACTTATGCAATTGGAACCCGCCCAAGGCAAGCAGCTCAATTAATTGTTCTTTGATTTTACCTAATTCTTCTAAGCTATTGCTAGAAGCTGTTATGTCATCAACAAATGTATTGTTAAGCAACATATCGGAACCTAAAGGATACTTATCCTTATATCTATGTGCTAATTCGTTTAGGCATCTCGTTGCTAAATAATTCGAACTTTTTAATCCATATGTAATTGTTAATAATTGAATACATTTAATTCTTTCTTGTGGGCTACTACGCCATAGTATGTTCTGAATTGAGCATTGTGATGGATCAAGTTTAATGTTTCTGAACATCTTTTTTATGTCAGTTACTAAGACAAATTTATGCAATCGAAATAATATTAATATATTAAACAAACTGTTTTGCACACAAGGTCCATTTAACATTAAGTCATTTAATGAAATGTTTCGATCGGTCTGCATTGAACCGTCGAAAACTACCCTTAACCGCGTAGTTTTACTACCTTCATTAATCACAGGGTGATGAGACAGAAAATATACAGGATCCTCTTCTAAATTGTAACTTTCAATATCAACATATTTCGCATGCCCAAGCGAAACATATTCATCAATAAATTGTTTATATTGCTGAAAAAGCAACGGATCCTTTAAAAACCTTTTTTCTAAGTTATAGAACCTCTGTAAGGCTCGAGATAAAGAATTACCGAGCCTGACTTCATTAAACTCTTGCTTTAAAGGTAGCTTTACCTGAAATTTACAGTCTTCTAGCTGGACTGACTCCTGAAACATTGTTTCTGCTAGTTCCTGCTCAGATGAAGCCTCGCCTTATAAATCTGCGGCACCTGCTCGCACCGCCACAGCTGTTTGAGTGAGCTATCAATAGATGTAAGAGTGTCATCGACCTCACGTGACCTAATTTCATTGTCAAGGTTACAAAAGTTGCTAACAGCTGTTATCTGTTGTGACGTGGTGGCCGAGCTTCGTTGTAACGGTAATTGTCCTGCCACAACATAACCAAAACGCGTGTCATGTAAATATAACCCGCCAGGAATTATTGGCAATTGTTCACGCAAAAGAATTTTGAAAAATATATCACAACCCAATAAAATTGATATTGGTTCACTTTTATTGAAATCCCTGTCAACTAACTTGATGTGAGTCGGTATGTTTAAGCTACCAATATCTACATCAAATTGTGGTAAATCGCAAGTTATTTTTGAAACAATGCAACATGTTAGCTTTAAGCTGTAATCATTATTTTCAGAATATATTGTAAACTTAGCCTTCTTTGCAGTTTTGTTTTTCCCTTGACATATGCCACTAATTATAGTTTGCTCATCTTTTAATTCACAACTAATTTGATCAGCTAAATCTGATGAAATGAATGATATTTGACTACCTGAGTCACATAAAGCCTTGGCATAAACCATATTGCCAAGCTTATCTACTAAACCTACCTTAATAGTTGGTAGTAATATATTGCCATATTGGCCCATTGATACCGATACCTGCTTAGGTATTTCTGGTACATTATCTACGTGTAATAACGTATTATGACGCTCCTTACATATGCTACACTTGAATGCAAAGAAACACTTTCTATTGTTATGCTGATTTAAGCAAAGTGAACACAACTTATTATTTTGAATAAACAGCACACGTTCAGTTGGCAAAGCTAATTGAAACTTTTGACATTGATACAACTTGTGATATTTAGACTTACAGAAGTCGCAGCATCTTGTGCTGGAGCTGGTGGTACTCCCTGTGGTGGTTACGAGGCTCGCTCCGTGGCTCTTGTTCACTACTCGGGTAGGGTGAGCATGGCTATGGCCAGCCTCAGCCACGGTCTCAAGAATGGTTGCACGTTGCTCTAAAAAGTTTAGAAAATAATCTAGCTTAGGCAATGTATTTTGTTTAAGCTCTGAATGGAAAAACCTAAACGTGCCCTGATCAATTTTCCTTTGCAAAATGGAAATTATAATTAAATCCCAGGATTGAACTGGTACATCAAGTGTTTGTAAGGCAGCTATGTGTTGTTTTGTTTGTGAAACAATGTTTCTTAGCATTGAGGCTGAGCACTTATTTATTTGCTGTATATCTAAAATTGATGAGATGTGAAAGTTAATGATTCTAAGCTTATTGTCATACCTTTCAGCCAGCAAGGATAAAGCTAGTGAGTAATTAGCATCAGATAGGCTTAGGTGTTTCACCAGTTCAGCGGCATCTTGTTCGAGCAATGATTTTAAATAGAAAAATTTGTCGCATTGTGACAGACGGCCATCTTGATCAATTACACTTTTAAATAATGAGATAAAACTGTGATAATCACCCACCTGTCCGCTGAACCTCGGTATTTCTATCCTGGACAACTTAGTCAGGTTGCTGCTGCTGGTAGATGGTTTACCAACCTCACAATTTGTATCAGGAGTAAATTTTTCATTAATGGCAGCCATTATTGCAAAGTATTGATTTTCGATGCGCTCGAAATCCTCGCAATTTTGTGAATCTAGAACAGATATATCTATATTTAAATCACAATATTGTTGGAAGGTTTGGACCAACAATTCCTTTTTAACCTTCAATTGTTCAAGCGTACCTTTTTTAAACTCGGTTTCATTACTAATGAAATTATACAATCTTGTAATTGTGCCTTTTAACTGGCCTCTCGCAGCTATCAGCCTTTTTAAGTCTTGTTCCATTATGAACTTTTTACTAATAAAACTATTAAATAGTAATAATCGTAGTGATTAATCACGAATCACTTTACAAAAAAATACTTGTTGCGCCCACGACACAACGAGGTTACAAAATAAAATACAAATGGCGCAGATTCGGCAGCAGGTTATTCTAGTCTATGGTGCAGATGGCACCACTGAGCAATGGATGGCACACGAAACTTGCACGAAACTCGGAATAATAACTAGGTAGCCAGACGAAACTCGGAAACACGTATTGAAGTTGGTTCCGCTAGCCAATGAGAGACTACGATGCGGCGCGGCGAGTGTCCACGAAGCAACACGAAGTGCATGAACGAACGATTCCGAAGCCTCACGACCAGCAGGAAGCGGAAACTGCGTCAACGCCAACCGCTATAATACGTATTTATGTGCAACGCCTTGTACTTTTGGTATTTTAATTTAATGATTATATAGATGAATATGCTACACTAGGTGCACTTCACAATGTCCACAATGCTAATTGAGCATGCGAAATCAAACACTACGCGCGATTTATTTATAATTCCGACCACAGTTCTTCGGTAGGTTATACTTAGGTAACCTATATAAACGTCCTTGTCGCACTTAATGTTCCAGCGAATAGCACCGGCAACACCAATGTCCCGGGACAGAGACTGTGAAGGTCCGTATAGATGAAGCACTGTATAGCAGTAGCACGCACCAACAGCCTGAGAGTTCTGCAGCACCTTATAGAAGTGGTAACAGTCCTCCTGACCAACGTCCACGAAGACAGCCGTTTTATAGAAACAGCACACGACGCGATGACACGACACACGCTTTGACGCAACTCGAAGAAGTCAACGGGTTAAAGCACACGTTAACTACGCGTTAACTTAAATGTCCCAATATGGCGGTTTAAACGTTGAGTTACACACACGACGGCACCACTTTTAAACGTCCTTAGCCAGCCCTTTATTAACGGCGAGAAATGACCATTATGTGAGGGGCTGGTAAATTAAACTCACATATAAATTCGTTTTAAGTGGACTGTATTCAAATAATTGTTTAATTTGGCTAGGCTAAGTACATGAGAAGTTAATGCGACCGCGGTAATGAGGTAACTGAACTTAATCTATAGCTACTTACAGATACTAACATATATGCTATACATCTGTTTACTATAGCTAGCTATGTAGGTATAAATCTATATGTGCGTTTCGTACACCTAGTTATGTCGTAGAAATCTCTTTAATTTTTTTTTGTTTTACAAACTTATTTTTCATTTTGTTTTGTTTTACATAATTTCAGTGAAGTTATTGTGCAACTTTCGCTGAAATGCAAGTACCTATCACATTTAAAATAATATTATCATTATAAAGACACTAATATCTGTAGTTTTACTTTTACTCCAAACCGTTACCAATTATAACGTTATTAAATATTGAGGAATGCCATATTAGCATAAACATCACAATTAAGCCTCTGCTTATTTCAGTAATATTAGGAAACAAATCTTAATTAAGTCTCACTTAAATCAAATAAACATCTTAGCAAAACAAATCACAGATAGGTAATTCAGTACAATGATTATCCTCTGATCTTAAAATATTAGGAATATCAATTATTATTTTTGCTTTTAGTATAAAGATTCAAGGCATTTCTGAAATCACAGTTCACTTAAATCTACAAAGATTCGTAAAAAGGTCTGTACTCTGTAGTACCTTGAAATGTGTTTTTTGTGTCATCAGTTCCATAAGATCAGCCTTCTTTCTTTCAGCTATTCCTGCTTTAGTAGTGTAGGCTTTTTTAACCTTAATATCAATTTCTTTTTTCATCTTTATGACTATAGCTTTTTTAAACTCCTCTTCTGTGTATGATTTTTTGTAATAAATTGCCCGAGCATCATCCTTAATGACTTTTATCATCTTGACTTCACTTCCCTTTAAATTTTGACGAGGGTGTTGCCTAATCTAAATAAATTCTTAGAAACTAGGTACTTTATAACAATTGTATAGAAATTAATGTCAGATCACCAACCTGTAAATTTAATCTAAACACATTCTCCTAACTAGTTGATCTCGCACAATTCTTCCTCTTTATCAAATCTGTTGTGTTGTGTGTTGCTATTGCTCTCTCTGTCTCTCCAACATTGAGATCTTCATTATGAGCTTCTTCCACATCGTCTTCTAGAAAAAAATATTGAGTTTATTTAGGAGTTCCATTAATTATAAACTTTGAGACTACTTATCTAAATTTAACTATACCTATTATAAAAAAAATATTTCATAATAATAATAGCAACAGTAATAATAACCAGCTGCAGGTAAAAAATCCTCCATGTCTGCCATTCCATGCTTGAGACTTACATTGTGCAGTACACACGTACACAGCATGCTTGGATAATTTGTCTTTTTTGCTGCATCGCCACCTATTTTTCAATTTGCCAAAGACATTTTCAATGACCACTCTGGCCCGCATTTGTTTTTCATTGTATTGTGCTTCTGCTGTATTTAAAGCCGCATTGAGTATTGGTGTCATAAGCCATGGGCGCTGTGGATACCCTGAGTCTCCTAAAATAGTAATAAAAGTATTAGCCTGAATGAAGAATGAAAATCAAGTTCATTACCTAATAGCCACACTTTTTCCTTATTTTCATGCAATGACTGCATATATGGGTTAATATTGCTATTCTCCCATATGAATGCGTCGTGGTTAGCACCCCCAAACTTAGCATTTACATTTAAAATGCGGTAGTTATCGTCACAAATCTGCAAAATAATGATAATAATAATCAGAAGTGGATAAACTAACATTAAATATGTATTTTACTTTCATAATATCAATGTGGCTTTGAAGGAATGAGGTGGTCAGCATTGCGATTCTGTAAACTCACTTCGATCTTCATTCTCCCTTCACCTTTCACTTCATTTTCGAACAGTAATTACATTATAATATGTCATCTCATACATTATTTGTCAAAATCTCGAAATTGCTTTAGTTCTAATCACTTCTGACATTGTGTACGGAAATTACAGAATGCCAATTTGAAAACTCACTCCGGATTCAGAGTCGAGTTTTGACTGAAAGAATTTTGATTGTAGAATGATGGTAGTACCATCATTCTACAATCAAATGATGATGTCAACTGTGTGGGCTTTGACGTTGGGGTTGCTTTTTTACATTTTTTAATCGTTGTTTCTGGACTGGTATTGAAATTTGATGTTAACTTCCTCCAAAACAATGCTTAGGGCACTTTCAATACAACTGCATTCTTTTAACCGTACAATTCTAATCAAATCCTCAGGCAAGTTATAGATAAATTTTCGGCTAGATTTTCAAAGATTATTTTTTTTTATTATTATTTTACTTTTTCTTAATAGTTGATCTTCCAATAGGTTGACCTTTACTATTAAGGCGCTTTGAACATGTTGTATCCGACTATAAAAGCTGGAAACGTCTTCCTGTGGATTTATTTTTAAGGTTTCCAACTCTATTGCAATGCACTCTTCGGAGCGTTTATCCCCGAAGCTTTGTGTTAGTTTTGCTTTTAGTTCCTGCCATGATTCTAAGTCCTGTCTCTCGCTGATGAGTACAGCGGCTTTGTCTACCAGTTTGCTCGTTATTAAGTGATATAGGTAGAGCTCCTGTTCGGGGTTGCTATCACCCTTATAAGCATTAATAACATATTCACACTTTGAGATAAATGTTCTTAATAGCTTTCCATCACCATTGAAGGTGGGTTTTTGATTTTCTGGAGTAATTCCAGAAAATTCGAGGGGAATTATTATTTTGGACATTGCTGATTTTAAGCAAATACTTCAAAAATAAAAATAACTCAATAATTATGGGAATTTCCTAAAATGATTATTATCCTACATTATTCTTAACAAGGGGTTGCAGAATTTGATGCACTAACCTAATTTTAATTACTTACTTTACAATTTACTTTTAATGACCGAATGGCGTAGTGGTTAGTGACCCTGACTACTGAGCCGATGGTCCCGGGTTCGATTCCCGGCTGGGGCAGGTTCACGGGTCTTGGATGTGCCCGTAAAAATGGCAATAGGCCCGCCCCCTATTACATTGGGACTAACTAACAAAACACTCTGGCGAAAAGTGGGTGCAGCAATGCACCTCTGCCTACCCCGCAAGGGAGTACATGAGTACAAGGCGTGAGTGCGTGTGTGTGTGTCTTACTTTTAATAAATTTAATTCAATTTCCTTAATATTTACCGTTAAGAAGAGAGAATTTGATCCCTAAATAACAAGTGAATAATGGAGAGGACTGGATTTGGGAAGTGAGAAGTGTACCTACTTACCAACGCATCGCTGCCTCAACTCTCGAGCAAAAACACTAATGCACTTTTTGGATACGCGTTTCTCGACGAATTTATTTGGTTCTTGGAATAGCCAATCGCGACGTAATTTCACCTTTTTAGGTAAGCAGAATTTGATGCTCGAACCGACAGATGCGAAACACGCGCTGCTAATATATAGCGACTATCCTATCGCCTATGCCAGTCAAATTGCGGGCCCGCGCTATTAGGTTTTTAAAAATTAAAATTAAAGGCCAGCATAACCGAGTTTATTTTTCTATTCTTTTTCATTTGTTTTCATTATATTAAGGCCAGTAAAGAACGCCATTAATTTCCCAATTGCTCGGAACAGCCGATAGCTTCGTTTTCCCCTTTTCAAACGGGAATTATTGATGGACCTAAAAAAAAGGTATATCTTTCACCTGTATATGTCTTGTCTGGTCATGTTCACCCTAATCAGACATTACAAAGTTGCTATACTATATCCCATTCAACGACTTCGCTGAATGACGTTCAGTCAAGACGTCGGACGTTACAATCAACAACTTGACGAGTTGTTATACAACTGAATAGCGCCATCCAATGAACGGGCTAGTGGTTCAATCAAAAAGGAGATTAAACCAGATGCCTGCGACACATACATCTTGTTAACTGATAGCAAAACTATTTTTTTTTTATAGACATTGATTTCATACTTTAGACCACTCTTTCACGGTCTTATTTGATCCCCCGCTTATGCAGTTTAGAATGACAGCAAGTTCCTGCCATAGTTTTTGGCTTTTATGCTGGGCTTCCGTCGATCTTAGGAAGCCGGCAGCCAGTTCCCGGTGCTCCTCCATAAAGCTTTCGTGAAGCATCTTTCTGGCTGCAGCAGCTTCCGTCTGATTCTTGGATTCCGTCTGATGCTTTTACTAGTTTAACCCTCTTGTTGTGAGGACGAACTCGTTAAAACAATAATTCAAAAGGACTTTTTTGTTGACGATATGATAACTGGGTCAAATGATGTTGAGCAATTACGCCACATCCTAAATACTGTAACTAAAGAATTAGACAAAGGTTGCTTTAAATTACGAAAGTTTAAGACCAATTTACCCAGCATTTTCGAAGTGTCGGACGTCAACACTCAGGAAAATTTAGCAATAAGCGAATCGTCCAGCACGCTTGGACTGGGCTGGAGTCCGTCTAATGACACATTAAATTTTCCGGTCAAAATTCCACCTCAAAATGTAGCTATCACAAAACGCTTCATCATGTCAAGTTCATTCAAAATTTTTGATCCTCTGGGACTTTTAAGCCCATGCATAATAGTGCCCAAAATTTTATTGCAAAAACTATGGCAGCAAAAGGTTCCTTGGGATCAGCCAGTCCCCAAAGACATAGAAGAATCATGGCAGGACTTTGTCAATAATTTACATATAATTGCAGGTCTCAACATAATCCGTCACAATTTGTGTGATTCACCAACTAGAATTGAAATGCATTCTTTCAGTGATGCCTCGCTATCAGCTTTCGGTGCGTGTATTTACATAAAATCTATAAATATGAATGGTGAGGTCACTGTAAGATTACTATGCGCTAAATCTAAAGTTACTCGTCTAAAACCTACAACAATTCCTCGATTGGAGCTTTGTGCTGCACTGTTAGCTGCACGATTATGTGACTCAGTAATCAATTCATTACGGTATAAATTCGATGTATTGTGCACTGGTGCGATTCAAGTGTAGTCCTAGCATGGCTGAGAGGCAATCCTAACAAGCTAAAGGTATTTGTTGCAAATCGTGTAGGTGAAATACTTGAAACAACACAGCCTTCCTCATGGCGTTACGTACCTACCGCTAGCAATCCGGCCGACTTAATTTCACGAGGTGCAAGTGCCAGTAAGTTGCATGATTCAGAGCTGTGGTGGCATGGTCCTAGTTATTTAAAACAGGATGAATCAAAATGGCCAGTACTACACTCCAAAGATTGTGATGACGATATACCTGAACTTAAAACTATAACTGTGACAGTTTGTGAATCAAAACAAGACATAATAGATTTCAAAAAATATTCTTAATTAACAAAATTGCAGCGTATCATGGCGTACGTTAAAAGATTTATTTACATGTTAAAAAATCGCATCAAAATATTTACAGACATTCTTTCTACAGATGAACTTAATAATTCAATGAATTCGCTATTTTATATAGCGCAAACTCAAAGTTTTAGTCATGAACATTCAATTTTATCGAAAGGACAACCACTTAGTCCCAAATCTAGGATTTTATCTTTAGACCCGTTTATCGACGAAAATAATTTAATTAGAGTTGGAGGGCGTTTAAGTGCCTCTGACTATGCTTACCAAAAGAAGCACCCGATACTTCTTGACTCGTCTCATATTTTGACTAAATTAATATTTGAACATGAACACTTGCGCAACATGCACGCCGGACCTCAACTGTTACTGGCTACTGTTCGAGAAACAGTTTGGTCTACTAATGGTAGACATATTGCGCGACGCACTGTCTATAATTGTGTACGATGTCGACGAGTGCAAGGCAAAACATTATGTCCCAAAATGGGAAACTTACCCTCTCAAAGAATCACGGCTGATTTTCCATTTTTATCAGTTGGACTAGACTTCGCCGGGCCATTTTACACAATAAACCGTAAAGGTCGCGGAGCTAAAATAACAAAAACTTATTTATGCCTTTTTGTTTGCCTACGATACAAATGCATTCATCTTGAGGCTGTGAGTGATTTAACTAAAGACGCGTTCGAAATGACCCTGCGGAGATTCGTGGCGCGCCGTGGCCGACCAGCGGAAATATTTTGCGACAACGGTCGAAACTTTGTTGCTGCTGCCAAGGAACTCGGTTCTTTCCTAAACAATAATGTCAATCCTCTTTCTGAGTTTGCATCTCACGAAGGTTTCAAATTTATTTTTACTTCTGCTTACGCTCCTCACTTTGAACGCCTACAGGAGAGGATGGCTTCCGAGTCCGTCGCTGCTGCTGAACAGCAGGAAATAAATATGAGGATGCAGAGCAGAATCTCGCAGGGGCGCGCACAAGGGTTCCTTCAGGCATTCAAATCAGCTGCCCAAAGCCTTATGGGGAAACCACAGAGGACACTTGAGTGGCGCCAAATCCCCAAAGGCCCCATCCGAAAAAGAACGGCCCAAAGAACCATAACAAGAGCCGACATGGGTCAGGTGGTCCCACCGAAGCTAAAAACAGCAACCTCCCCTAAAGAGCATTTGGAGAATGCCGTCATAGAATTTGTGGCAATAACAACCGCCACAAAGCAGGTAAACCTCTTGTCGTGCAAAACCATCATGCAGACCTACAGGCAAGAAAACGAAGGCCGGCTAAAAATTCTACTCGAGGAGGCCGAAGCCTGCATATACGATAACAGTAGTTGCCAAGTCCTCAGAGGCAAAATGACTGGAGCGTATATGGCGGCTTACAGCGAGGAAAGCGGATTTGTACCCTGGGAATGCAACTCCTCAAAATTTACTGTGCCACACAACAACCAAATAGTGGTCGTCGCCCAGTGCACCAGGATTATGCTAGAGGATAAAATCCTAGCAAAAGTGGAAACCATCAACGCCAACTGGAATCACTGGACGATGCCCACTATCACTTGGGTGAACGGGGTACCTGGATGTGGGAAGACAACCTGGGTGATAAATAACTTTGATGTGAGCAAAGACACCATTATCACAACAACAACTGAGGCGGCCATCGACATAAGAAACAGGCTAGCGCATCGTATTGGTGACATGGTCAAAACTAGGGTGCGTACGATGGCATCAGTCCTGGTAAACGGCTTTAGAGAACATGTCGGTTGCCAACGCCTGATAATTGACGAAGCCCTGATGAACCATTTCGGGGCAATCGTAATGGCCGCCCACCTGTCTCGTGCCTGTGATATTGCTCTGATCGGAGACATCAATCAGCTACCATATATCGACAGAGAGAACCTATTCGAGCTTAGGTACAATCGCCCAACACTGGTAGCAAACATCACCCAGGAGCTGTTGTGCTCATACAGAAACCCCATGGATGTTGCATACGCCCTAAAGGAAGTATACTCAGGCATATACGCAGCCACAGCGCGCATCCAATCCCTGCAGCTGAAAAGGTTAACAGACGCAGTAATTCCCAAATCCCAAACCAACACTCTGTTCCTGGTGCATACACAGGAAGAAAAAGAGACCTTGACCAGCCAAGGGTATGGTGAAGGAATGGGCTCACGCGTCCTAACCATACACGAAGCACAGGGATTGACGTACGAATCCGTTATTATCATAAGAACAAAAGATAAAATAAAGTTGCACGATAGCATACCTCACGCAGTAGTGGCGCTGTCGAGGCACACCACCGCCTGCACCTACTATGCGGATGACACCGAGGACGCTATCGGCAACCTCGCTAAAACGGCAATAACAGCGCCAAAGAAACGCATCCTCGAGTACAATCTAAAAATGGCAGTTAAGAATCGAGACGAAGAGGTCATTGCACTTTCTGGGGAAATGTTAAGAAGGCAAAACGGGGCGGAATAAATCATAAAATATAATTTTGGTTAAGAGCGCAAAATATAGGTCAAATTGGGAAAATAATTTATATAACTAACCTATTGATTATTATATCATAACTAACAATTAAAATAAGTTATCTTTAAGAACAGAGTCACACACTAACATCAGGCAAAACATGACCTATAACGACTGAGGGGCCGAGCCATTGCCAGGTGTCTACTAAGTTCTCCGAAGACAGCTGGCATTGGCCCTGTCCTTGTTAAGTTTGTTGCCATTACTAATGTAAGTGTGACTCTGAAAACCATTAATTTAAAAAAAAAGGGAAAAAAAAGAAAGAAAAAAAAAAAAAATTCTTGTATAATGAGATACACGGCTGGGGGTTTTTAGTCGGTTAACGCCCGACACTACCTGGGTCCTCTTCCCAGGTGTCCATGTGGATTTTCCCCCAGCAGTGGAAAAAAAAAGGGAAAAAAGGAAAAAGAAAAAAAAAAAAGAACAATATATATATAAAAGATAGAATATATATACCTATATATAAATGAAACTTCCTTACCGAGTAGAAAGTAGATAAAAGAATTAAAAACTATCTCATAAAAATTACCACTCTTCAAAAGGCACGGACATAAAGTCTGTGGAGTGATAACAATTTCTTAAAAAAAAAAAAAAAAAAAAAAACCCTCTTGTTGCTTGCTATAATAAAGCACGTATAAGATAAATAAGCTAACAATAAAGAATTAATGAGGGGTTTAAGGTTATGTCCTTGTAATTTGTGCCCAAACCCAGCCTTATTAGCGATAATACGGCTCTTATAAGTAAATTATTTTTGGCATTGTGAGCCACTATGAGAGGATTTTTTGTTAGTTGGTTAGATATATTTGCAAACCTCCACAACTATTTACATTAATTTTAATAGTTAAGGATCATAATAAAATTGAATAGCTATTTCAGCAACTGATGATGGACTCCGGAGACACCCCATGGAAATCCGAGACTGTCACAAATAGTCAGTGTCTAATGAAAGTTCCGTAACAAAAACTAGTATGTACTGAACACAAAAAATACTTTAACTTTAGTTATATCATACCTCTTTTACACACAGTTTAAAAAAGAAATAAAAGACCTTGTGATTAATGGGGGCCATACACGCTACGAGAAATCGTTACGATCAGACTGTACAGTTCGAAAGGTCTGTGAACTTGGCAGCAAAAGCAAAATAGTACCGCCGAATATGTTTTTCCAAATAAGCCGATCCAGCGGTATACTGTTATCACTACATCCTAGAGAATACTTTAATGAACTTATAAACATATAATGCCGGCCATACACGCTACGGTCTACCGGAAAGGTCCACCTGTGCAGATATGCCTGCGCAGGTAGACCGAACATTGGTAGCGTGTATGGGGACGTTCCGGTGTATCGGAGCGGTCTTCAGTTCTTTTTGCGATGGCATCGAATGTGGACGATGACACGCTGGCATTGCTAGGTCTTGCTTTAATTTTGAAGATGAATAATACGAAAAAGAAGCGAATAAAATGGTGTAAGCATTGGTTATTGAAAAGAAAAACATATAGTCATGTTAATTTATTAAGTGAATTGAAATTTGAACCAGAAGATTTTAAAAACTATCTTCGAATGGACGAGAAAACATACCTTAAATTACTTGAAATGGTTACTCCTATGATAAAAAAAGAAGACACAGTTATGAGAAATAGTATTTCTGCGCACGCACGAAAGATTATCAGTCACATTGAGATTTCTCGCAACTGGCAGAAGCTATGAGGATCTAAAATTTTCAGCAATTATTTCGCCTCAGGCACTTGGAAAAATTATTCCTGAAACATGTGAGGCTTTATATAAAGTACTCAGAAGAGATTATTTTAAGGTAAGTCATTAAAACACTGTTATATTAGAGATAATATTTATTGAAAAAAATATGTACGATTTTAATCATTAAAGTAAAAAACTGTCACGTACATACAAGCTATTCATTATGAACATTGAAATTAGTAATGAATGTCGCTGCCGAATCTGGAATCGATAAAACTACCTCTGTTTCATTGGGCTGATTTTCTGGAACTGTAGTTGTTCGTATTTGTGGCGAGTAGGGATTGCCTTGGGAACTGTTGAGTAGATGGTTAGTTTGAAATGATTGAGAAAGATACTCTGAATTTTGACTGGTGGGAAATGGAAAACAGGGTGGGCTAGGACTTCCGGAAGAAACAAAACTTACAGGGTTATATGCCCTATTGGAATTAGGACTGATATGCATGTTGTCGATATTGCTGAGCAGGAACATAGCTTCGTTGATTTTGTTTCAAAATATCTCTCATGTTAATATAGGCGTGCTCGGGAGTGAGGTTTCCTATTTCTGCTTCAAAAAGTAAATCATTAATAAGTTTTTCTGCGACTATTAATTGTTTCGCATCTAAAGCTTTCAATTTCATCGCCACGTTTTTTAATAATATCGCACCTATCTTCTGTTACAATTGGGCGAGGGCGCTTAAAGTGATCTCGTACCGATTCCAACACTTCATTTGCTAAGCTTTCATCTTTTCTTTTTGTTTTACAAGGTTTTGGTGGGCGAGATGAATTATTATTTGACGATGTTGATCGAACCTCGTTGTCGGTAGAATATTCTTCAGCGGCATTTAAAGAGTCTTCGGTGTTGTCTTTCTAAAAACAAAAAAAATTGATACATTTTTGTGTGCATACGCTATAGATATTTCACATCAATAATAACTAGTTTTGCAAGTATTTATGATAAAAACCTATTATTTAGGTGTTCGAGCCTATGCTTGAACCACATAATGAGAGTGTACCCTTTCTATATTCACTGCCATACCTACCTATATACGTATAAATATAGCGTGCGAAGAGCACATCCTATCGTTGCTTATACGTCTGTCTCTTTCTAGCGTCTTATTAGCGGCGCCAGGCGGCTTCTTGCTTCAGTACGCTTTCTATATTCAGACAGTAAACACGTGCCTCGAAACTATAATAAATTACGAAGCACCATTCTACCATATATCCTCCGTAAGTACCTTTACCAATTCCGTTCGGGCCTTGCTCCCAACGATGCTAATAATTCCGTTCGGGCCTTGTTCCCAACGACGCTTCCGCTCTGCGCCCTTGGCCAGCGACGACTAAATTCAGACGCCATTTTGTGCGCATAACGAAAAAGGTAGCCTCGCCTCGAGGCGACTGCCGTTTCAAAAACAGCATTAAGCAAAATACGACCCACATATGAATCATGTCGTCTCCAGTTGAATCGAGTCGAAACGACAGTCGTCCGAAGTTGAAACGACAGTCGTATAAATTTAAATGGACAGACGAAACGACAGTCGTCTCAATCGAAACGACAGTCGACACAAATTGAAACGGCAGTCGTCTCGAATGGAACAACGGTCGAATCGAATATCGAACAAATAAATGTCGTATTAGCGAGGCGTCATGTCCCTTTAGTGGAGAGCAATGTCCGCGCGCTTTGAGGCCTTGCCATCTAACCCAATACGTACCTATTTGAGGTCCAACCTTCTCATACTGGGTTTTCTCGCTTTCAGGTTATGACGGAATTAAAATCCATGGGCGAGTTGGCATCAACTCCACCAGACGATGAGAAGGAAGCTTTCTACGCTGTCATAGCCTCAATCGATGCTCACTACCCTTCTAACTGGCGTGATTGGCTCATCCACGACTACTCATTTGATACCTTATTTGGTGGAAATCATATCCCCACTGCTGTGGACATGAAAATAAGATTCGCAATCCCCACAACGGACTTAGCTCGGGCGTTTTATCCATCGGCGACGACGCTATCAGAGCGAGCTTACAGAGCTATAAGGCACAAGATCCTAGAATGGCCTTTGGGAAGGACACTGCTCTACGCTCCTCACAGCATAGTAGAGAAGATACACGCTCCATCTTATGAGGCGTTCTTGAATACAGTACGAGAACTAAAACCCAAGCTAGTCAAGAGACCCCAGGCATCTTTAGAGCTGGCGGAAAATGCTCCTCGAATTAATCTAAAGCCTACAGGGAGGAAGAGATCCTGTGAGACCCCGCCTACAGCTAGTGGATGCCATAGTAAGCGGGTGGCCATGTCAAGCTCATCGGACATTCAAGAAGCACCTACGCAGGGTAGCAATGACCACTTACTAGCCGCCGTACTTAGTCAACAAACTGAAATGTTCAACAAAATGATGTTAATGTTCAACCAGCATCAATCGGGCAACAGCGGTAAGTCAGCACCGGACCTCGACCAATCCTTCGAGTCTTTGCCGGATAGCACCGAATCAAGAGAGGAAATAGAAGACGCCAGTAGTACTACGTCAACCCGCAGCCCAGACGCCAGAGAAGAGGAGCTTCGCGCAAAAATCGCGAATGCCCAAAGAGAGCTTGCCGCCCTTCAGGGCAAGGATTGTGAAGGTGTTTGACTTTGCTCCCACTACAACAGAAAAAGCTCCAAAAATAGCCAAAGCTGATCCGAAGGCGGTGAAATATGGGCTAGATTGCCAAAAGCTAGGTCAAAGTGGGTGGAGCAATGTTCGCTATGCAGAGTTGCAACAGCAATTCCAGGCTACTCCTGTTTTTAGCGCTCTAAAAGTAAACAACGTGCTAGCTACCGTCACGCCAAATTGGAAATCAACAGAGATTCTAGAAAGGTTTGACATGACACTTGGGGCCATCTCCCATGGGCTGATAAAACAAAGGATGATATTTCAGAACCTTCTGGACAGCCTTCCGAAGGAGATGAAGGAGAGAGTCGGCAACGACTTCGTCTTAGCTGACTCGGACTTCCGGAGAACGTCCGACGCGTTGATCCAATATACGTGTGGACGTCGTGCTGAAGTTTTTAAAAATAGAAGAGATGCTTATAAGCCACGCAATGCCACATTTAGGGGAATCCTACACGATATTCCTCCATCGGAAACTCAGTTGTTTGATGAGAAGGCGCTCTCAGAAGCTATCAAGGAACAAGGGGGAGTAGACAAATTCTTCCAAAAGAAAACCAAGGCGCCAAGGGCCTCCTCTGGTACATGGGATGCCAGGAAGCATCTTGGATACCAGCCATCTCAACGTCCATATACAGAATCTCGGAATAGAAAGGACAAGCCCTTTCGTCCCGCAAGAGGCCAACAGAAGGGCAGAAACGACCGACCCCGAAGATTTCCCGCAGACTCCAATGGTCAAGCAGGGAAAAAATGGGGAGGGGGACGAAAGTGACTCGTTTGTAGCGGGCCGTCTGAGAAGGTATTCAGCAAATTGGCTAAATGCACCAGAAGCCTTACAAAAAATCTTAAGAGGCTACAGAATACCTTTCAAACGTGTACCCCCCGCTATAAAATTTTCGAAAATAATCTCCAAAAAGTTTCAGACAAAGCCTTCTCCAGAAATGTCACTAGAAATAAGAAAACTAATAAAATCAGGCGCCCTACAAAACAGCCACGAGAAATCAGGATTCCTGTCAACTTTATTTCTCAAGAGAAAGGCGAATGGGGAAAATCGGCCGATCCTGAACCTGAGAAGATTAAACGAGTTCGTAGCCTCTCCAAGGTTTCGCTTGATAAACCACTTCGGTATTCCATCCCATATTCAGCGAGGCGACTACATGATGAAACTCGACATCTCACAGTCATACTTTCACGTTCCGGTGAGTCAAAGTCATCGACGCTACCTGTCAGTGGCCTATCAAGGAGCTATTTACGAGATGACATGCCTTCCCTTCGGGCTAGCCAGTGCTCCATCAGCCTTTGCAAAAATCACCAACTGGGTGGCACAGCAGCTACGAGAGAAGGGCCTGCGTGTCCTAGTTTACTTGGACGATTTCCTTTTCATTCATGCAGACCACTGGAACATCAAGTGAGTTTTGCCAAGGAGTTCTTGAAAACCCTGGGATGGCATGTAAATCTAAAGAAGTCCTCATCGACAGCCTCAACAGAGATAGAATATCTTGGAATAACCTGGAACACAAAGGAAAACTCGAAGCGCCTGTCAGAGACGAAGGTTATGCACCTGAAGCAATGCATTTCGAAGATTCTGAAGAAAAATCTGTGGAGCTGGCACGACTCAAAGGTCATACTGGGCAAGCTAAACTTCGCCGCCTTTGCGGTCCCTATGGGACGCCTTCATTGCAGGCCCTTACAAAGAACTTCCAGAGTGCTCCCCCAGAAATCGCCACATTGCAATTTTCCGCTGCCGAAAATAGCAAAGGTGGAACTGATATGGTGGTTGACCAATGTACACAGAGGATCACCGATCCTCTTGAGCGACGCCTCGATGTTTGTGACCACAGATGCAGCAGACGTAGGCTGGGGTGCAACTGTGAATGGCCGGCAACTGCGCGGCAGATGGACCACAAAACAGAAGAAGTGGCACAGCAATCTGTAGGAATTGTGGGCAGTATACGAAGTTCTTCAACGTTTGGGACCAGAGCTACGCGGGAAAACAATAATGTTACAGTCGGACAATCAAACAACGGTGGCATACCTCAACAAACAGGGCGGTACAAAATCAAAGCTGCTGCTCATGACAGCCACCAAAATTCTTCAGCTATGCGAAAAGATGCGGTGCCATGTAATTGCCAGGCACATACCGGGATTGTGCAATGGAATAGCAGACGGTTTATCGAGGGAAAAGAGTCTCCCGGAATGGCATCTCAGCAAACAAGTGTTAAAATGGATTTTCAACAAGTTTGGAACTCCAGAGATCGATCTGTTCGCGTCGCAGAGATCAGCGGTTGTACCGAGGTATGTAAGCGAGAATACTACAGACACGAAGAGCCAGTTCACCGACGCGTTCAGCAGGAAATGGCATTACAGACTCGGTTGGATCTTCCCACCGCCAGCACTGATACCGAGAGTGCTACGTCACTTACAGTCGTCAAAGGGCCTCTACATTCTGGTCGCCCCCATTTTGGAACGGGCTTTCTGGGTCCCAGAACTCAACAAAATAACGGTGAGACCGCCTCTCCAGATCCCAGATCTTCACAAGAACATGGTGGACCTACGAACGAATCTGCCACCCCCGGGAGTAAACGATTTGAAATTAGGGGTCTGGCTAGTTCGGGCTGGGCAAGTCAATGCAAAAGCTGGTCGGAAGACGATCTGAGAGTACTTGAGTCATCATGGCGGAAATCGACCCTAAAAACCTATACGCCAGCCTGGAAAAGATGGCATGCTTGGGCAACTAGCAATCATGTTCCAACCAATGATCCTTCAGCTGAAAATTTGGCTAAGTACCTATTGCACCTGCGCAAAGACATAAAAATGGCGCCTAAGACCATAGCTTTACATAAATCAGTAGTAGCAAAGTTTGCCAATCCTCTTAAATGCCAAGAACTTAGTTCACATGTACTAGTCAAACAGGTTCTCAGAGGAATATTTAACAGTGATCCCCCGGTCAAAAGATCGCTGTCCTGGAAAATCGAAGACCTTTTAGCATTTCTAAAAACATACCCGCTAGACGAAGATAATCTGTTCGCATTATCTAGACATGTCGCTGTCTTACTACTACTAGCGTCGGGCAGAAGAGTCCATGACCTAACTCTTCTGTCAATAAAGGATGGAATTTTTTTTATTTATTTATCTATACTTTTATTGCACAATTTACAAAAGTAGATGTACAATGAGGTGGACTTAATGCTAAGAGCATTCTCTACCAGTCAACCTGCAGGAGGTTCAGGAGCAGAAAGTAGGGAAGTGCAAAAAAATAACAAAAATCAAAAACAATCAATGAATCTCACAAAAAAAAAAAAAAAAACTACACGAAATCTACCATAATTATACCTACATATATAAAAAAATATATATATAAACCTATACCTAACATTCTAATAATATATAATAATACATTTATATATACTTATACTACATATACATACACACATATATATATTAAACACTAAAACAGAGGTACATGAAAAGGCTGTAATTAATTATATCCTAACTTATTGAGGTAATGAGACCGAACTAAGGATTTAAAAAGTGCACGACTGGGAGCCTTCCTGATAGACTCAGGGAGATCATTCCACAGACGGACTGCTGAGACAGAGAAGGAATGTAGCATAAAGCCAGACTGATGTGATGGTAATGATAGTAAAAGGTTGTGGGAGGAGCGGAGGTGTCGGCTATGAGTGTCTGACAAAAAGTTAAACATGGACTTTAGGTATGGAGGGGATTTGGGTTCATGGAGGACAGAAAACAGAAGACAGAGAATACGTAAATTTCTCCTATCTCGGATGGGAAGCCATTTCAACTTGGCACGGTAGCTGGACACGTGATCATACTTCCGTAGACCGAAAATGAAACGTATGCAGGTGTTCTGCAAGCGTTCCAGTTTATTAAGGAATGTTCGAAGACAACGTGATTGAGATGGTTTTCTGGCCCAAATTTGGTTCCAAGACCGACTCATGCTCATATAGGCAGTCTGGCTGGAAGCTACATAAAGGGCTGGATACAGAACCACGATTGGATCTAATGAACTTTATCCGGAAAATAATATCTATCTCAAAACATCGTCGTGATGCTAGAAATCCAGATGGCTTGTTCATCACTACAAGGGGATCGGTAAGGAACGCGTCTCGAACAGTTATCGCTGGGTGGATAAAAACCCTATTTAAAGAGGCCGGCATCTCAGCATCAGCAGGAAGTTTCAGAGCTGCAGTTGCAACTCACAATTGGACCAGTAACCGATATAGTATAGAAGAAATCCCTCAAAGAGGAAACTGGAGATCTCAAAATACCTTCTTTCGACACTACTTCAAGGAGATAAAAGCATTGCCCGGGAGTAATGCAAATACACTTATACATTGTTTTTCATCAATTTAATTTAAGTTGAAAGGCTGATTACATAAGAAGAATTATAATTATTTTTGTTAAACTGTTATTTCCAGAGTGGATACACTTTTATGTTTTCATAGAATTCAGTAAGAATATGTTAAGTTTAGGGGAGTTGTATGGCGTTTATAATTACTACCTCTGAAATTAAATCTCATCATTATGTCAATTGTTCTTTTCTTTACACAAATCACCACTCAATGGAAATCTCACAGTACGCTTACTAGCCTCATGATGAAGCTAGCGGCGCCGGCAGATAATAAACACGTCTCATTATGTGGTTCAAGCATAGGCTCGGAACACCTAAATAGAACCGTTTTTCCCCTGAAGGGAATAAAACGGATATTTAGGTTTCAGCCGTAGCTTGAACCACACTTTAATTGCCTTGCCGGCTAATTGGATACTGAAGCAAGAAGCTGCCTGGCGCCGCTAATAAGACGCTAGAAAGAGACAGACGTATAAGCAACGATAGGATGTGCTCTTCGCACGCTATATTTATACGTATATAGGTAGGTATGGCAGTGAATATAGAAAGGGTACACTCTCATTATGTGGTTCAAGCTACGGCTGAAACCTAAATATCCGTTTTATTCCCTTCAGGGGAAAAACGGTTCTATTTTTATATTACAGTTTCCTACATCTGAAGAAGAGTGGAAAGAAATAGCAAAGATGTATGAAGAACGATGTAACTTTCCTCATTGTCTTGGTGCAATAGATGGAAAGCACATATCGATTGTTCCACCGGCTAATAGTGTAGTATAAAGGGCAACATAGTGTGGTTCTTATGGCAATTGTTAATGCAAAAAACCAATTTATTTATATAGACGTTGGCATGAATGGCAGAATATCCGATGGAGGGGTTCTACAAAACACTATTTTTTTTTTTAAAATTAGAAAATAGTGATTTACATATTCCAAGCAGTGAATTGTTAACAGGAAGTAACCGAAATTTACCATATGTATTTGTGGCAGATGACGCGTTCCCATTACGCCCCGATATGATAAAACCGTTTCGACAGGCAGATTTAACATAACAAGAAAGAAGAATCCTGAATTACAGATTATCTCGCGCGAGACGGACTGTTGAAAACGCTTTCGGGATAATGGCATCAAGATTTCGGATATTTTATACTCATATAAATTTAGAAACCGAAAATATTGATAAAGTAGTGAAAGCATCTTGTGTATTACATAACTTTTTAATTGAACACTCAAAAAAGTCTTATGCACCTCAAAAATGTTTTTATCGAGAAAACTCTGAAAAGGGACCATAATATCTGAAGGATACAGTACACAAAATAGCACCATGGAAAACTTGGAAAGAAGAAACCCAGGAAATACTTTGAACAACGCGAAGATAGTCTGAAACAATTTTTTGAATTATTTCAATCAGGATGGAAGGGTACATATGGCAAAATGATCATGTAAATTAAATAATACCTAAGGCTGAACGGGCAGAGTAGGTACATAGTTCTAAATAGTTATAGTTAGAAATAATTATGTTATTATTATATTACTTAATTAAAAAAAAATACTACAAATTATGAAATATTTTACTTACCTCACAACTATTTTCGTCATCACTATCTAAGTTGGATGAAGATTCCCTTGGAGTGCATTGATCATGAATGAAATTGAACAAATCGTAGTACCACAGTTTAATTAATACGATACACATCATCAGCAGATGCCCCAGACTTTAAAGATTGCTCATATTTCTTCGTTTCCTTTCTAACATTGCTTCTTAGGTTATTGATCTTTTTCACAACTACATCTTTGTTCGCATCTGGCTCAATTATTCTCAACTAGCTGTTCCCGCACGCTTCGCTTCGCCTTAAAAAGTTTTCCCGTGGGAATTCCGGGATAAAAAGTAGCCTATGTTCTTACTTACTTACAGACAGACAGACACAGTTACTTTCGCATTTATAATATTAGTTAGGATTTTTCTATGAGTAATTTATAAGCAGCTTCTTTTTTGTCTCGATTATGGTAATCTTTGTTTTTAATTTGCCATAGACATGGATTACTTCTATAAATTTCAATAAAATCTTCAAGAATTTTTTTAGTTGAATCTGGTGGCGCCATTTTCTGGCAATACGATGCGAGCGATGAGACGCCCGTTTGAAAGAAACACTAGAAAACAACTGACGCGACCTGCGCAGGCGACCGGAGTACACGCACACACGCACAGGTACACCGTACTGTGTCACTCGAAAGAATCGATTTTCGATCTTGCGCTGGTTGCCTGCGCAGGGGGCCTACTCGGTAACGCGAAAATCGAAATAACGTTCAACGTTCGGGCCATTTCGCACTCTGTAGGGAGAGTTTTACGCACGAACGAACGAAACAACGAAGTTTCGATTTTCTATACAAAATGGTACTCCGAACTGCAATGTCAAACACGTAATATTATAGGTTAACTGGTAGAAAATGCTGCTAGCATTAAGTTCGCCTTTGTACCAATTTACTTTGTGCAATAAAGAATTTAATAATATTGAGTTTGACAGCTCATTTACTGTCAGTTTTACTTCAAATTTCACGTCTACACAAGAGGTAACGTGGAGATATTCGTTTTGCTGTAATTGCTGAAAATAACATAAAGAATGGCTAGGTATTTGCTGATGCAAGAAATTCTGCGGGACGAGAGAAGGAAAAGGCGAGAGGCCCTAAGAAGAAACTTCCGCTTGCACACAATTCCCGACTCTGAATTCGTAAATAACTACCGTCTGAGTCGGGAATTGTTCCAAACGGTGTGTGAAGAGATTGTCCCGTTTCTTCCTCCAAGGATACGACACCGGGGTATTGATCCCATAATGAAGGTAAAACTCAACAAGTATCTTATTTTCATATTACCTTTAACCATAAAAATCAGACGATAAATAACGTAAATATCAGACAATGATAAAACATAACTGACTTAACATAATTTCCGGATTTATTTCAGATTTTGGTAGTATTAAACTTCTATGCAAGGGGTAGTTATCAAGGTGCCGTAGGCCTCAACAGCGATGTACCCATGGCACAGCAAACTATGTCTAGGTGCATCCATGAGGTCACGGATGCCTTGAATCGAGCTGAGATTTTGAGGAAGTACATTCGCTTCCCACAAAATAGGGAAGAAAGGAATGTCATCAAACAAAAGTAAGACAAAATTTGATTTACAGTTACTTAGACCTACAATTATTGCAAAAAACAATCTATTTAATAGATTTATATTTCAGATTTTCCGATAGATATGGTATACCGGGGGTATGTGGCTGCATAGACTGCACCCACATTAAAATAATAAGGCCCGCTGAGCATGAAGAGCGGTGCTTTAATAGGAAACATTGGCATTCCATTAACTGCCAAGTGGTACGTATTTTAATTCAAAAAATTCATGACCATTACCCAAGTGACGACTCTCTAAAGAATACATTTTTTTTTAGATTTGTGACTCTGATTGCCTTATATTGAGTATTGATGCATCATACGGAGGAGCTACCCATGATGCATTCATATGGGCCCAACATGAGATAAAAGCTCACATGGAAGAACTCTCAATACAGGGAGAGACTACATACCTACTGGGTAAATGTTCCAAATATAAATTTATCCATTCTCAACCTAAACTATCTCAAAGCCCAAAGCGAGGTGATGGATGTATTATGTATATTGGTAACCCAAAATAATAATGTATTAATAATTTCATAACATGTTATACAGGTGACTCAGGGTATCCTCTCCGGTCATTCATGATGACTCCAGTGGACCATGCAGTAGACGACTCAACTGAAGGGCGCTACAATATAATTCAGAAACGTGCCCGTTCCACTGTAGAGCGCACATTTGGAATACTAAAAGGGAGATGGAGGTAGTACCTATTAAGCATACTTAATCCAATTGCATTTATTCATAAATATGAAACATTAAAGCTTCAATCTTCATTTAAAACTTACCTACACAACATGTCTCATTATTATAATACTTACCAATGTCGCGCTTATAAAAATGGCTGGCTAAGAGGAGAGAAGAAATGAGAAGCCAGGGTTCAGCTTGACACAAATTTATTTATAGGTCAACGTGGGTTAGGCCTACACTACACGATCAGTCAGTTTTCAGTTGGCACGGATAGGGACTCCCCTGAGTCGAAGAGTATCGGCGTGGAATCCCGATAACGCGACCGGCGTGGAAGTCCTCTTCTCCAGTGCCCAGGTAGGTAGGCAGGCAGGTCACGTGGCCGTTGCGTGCGCGTGGCGTGTAGCTCGGCTGCGCGGCGTGGTCAGCAACACGAAGGTAGGGGGTTGCCGAACCAGCACGTAGAGGGCGAGCCGTAGAAGTAGGTAGAAGTTCGGTGCAGTCGGTAAACCGTACCGTGGACCCTGGAATAGATAGAAATCCAACGCATCAGTACACAGTTATCATCTAGGTTCCACATAAAACCTACAGAAGAGCACCTAATCTAACTTGATTGAGGCGGCAGTGGAAACCAGAACGGAATACCTAACATTAATTAAATAAGAAATAGTAATAATAAGGAAAGGCCGAAAGCGGTACACTAGCTGCAGCATAATTTGGAATAAAACTACGTTAATGCATTTAGGCAAGCTAGCGTAATTAAAATAAAAGAAATATAAAAGCTGATGATGATGGAATGTCTAAAATAGTCTAAATGATAATGCGTAATTGCATGTCCGCCATCTTGGCTGCTATAAGTGCGCAGTTAGTAAGTAGTTACGTTAGCTATTTGCTAACTCGTAAGCGGCGTAAGCAGCGAATAAAATAAAATGGAAGCTAAGTTATACAAATCTATGAAATTAACACATTTAAAACACAATTTAATACGTAAAAAAGCTAGACAAATCTGTTCACAACTCACCCGAAAGTGGGGAAGATTCACACACTGAATTTAGACTTTAAGAATGAATAACTAACATAAGTTATTATATATTATGCAGCGATAAGACGTCCGTTCAGAGCGGAGCAAAGTGGAAATGCGCGCTGGTTAGAGAGACACGCACTCGGCGTCCCGCGGTCTGAGGTGGAATGGGAGGAGCGCTGGCCGCTGACCGCTGATGGCGGGGCAGGCGAGCCGGAGGATCGAGAGGGGATACGCATCTAGGCAGGTTCCAAAACAAAAGGGCCAGTGTTGTAGTTAGTGTCGATTTTAAGCGTTTATCGAAACGTCGATAGTTAGTATCGATAAGTTAGTACATATCGAATATGTAACTAAATAAATGTTTTATTTAGGTACGTAACTACTACTGTCTTACTAAATTAAATTTATATTAGGTAGGTATTTATGTCTAGAACATAAATAACGCTACAGTTACCCCGCTCGCTGCCCAAGGATTTTGCCTACTAATAGAAAAAATCCGCAGCTAAACTAATGCTCCTATCAAAGATACTACCTTAAAAAAATATACTTCACTTTCAAATTCTGTCATACTTCACCTTTCAAAATAACCTTATTAAATATAATTTAAAATAATAAGGCGTCCTTACATAAAAAAGGCAACTGATATAAAAATCTGTTGACTTAAGCAGATGTCTTTGATAAGACATAAAAATTAAAGGGTAACTGTTTTAACGAGGGAAAAAAAATTTACTACTGTGCATAATTAACTAGCTTCAGGTCCTTAATATGCCAAGCACCAAGGTCCTTGCCAGTCATGTCCTGCAATTGATAAACTAGAGGAGATTTCTTTGCAGTGACTTGACATTTTAAAAATTTGGGGGCTAATTTCTTGCTGAAATGTTGGTCTTTGTCACTCTGAAAATACGTTCTCTTGTAAACTATGTAGTTAACTTGAAATTCGGCATTTCTTCGCCTTAAATTGTAACGAGACGAATTTTTCATGTGCGCTTTCCAAAGAGAAGCTTGGACGTTATTGAAGATACCGGCCAGATGACCAACATTTTCGCAATAAATATCGCGAGGTAAAAACAATACTTCGTCTCCCAAATCGGAATCCAGGTAGTGGGATCCGCAGGTGACGAGTTCCCTACCATGAACAAGAAATGATGGTGTGTAACCGGTAGCTTCATTTACAGAATTGTTCATGGCGAATTGAATTTTGGGTAAGTTAGCGTCCCATGACCTATGATCATTCTCAATGAAAGTTGAGACGCACGTCATGACAGTTTTGTTGTAACGCTCAACAGTGTTCACTTGAGGAGTGTACCTTGGCGTAAAATAAACATTAGGGACTTTATATTTCTTAAAGAAGGAATCCAAGTTTTTACTAATAAATTGGCTGCCGTTGTCCAAAAAGATGGTCTGGGGGACCCCGTGGACCAGAAAAACAGAATCCTCTAAGTGTTTGATGACTCCATCGGCTGTTGCCCTTCGCATTGGAAACGTCAGGACATACTTAGAGAAGCAACATACTACCACTAGCAAGTATGTATTTTGCTTCCGACTCGAAGGTAGGGGGCCGGCAAAATCGATGGAAATCATCTGGAAAGGACGAGAGCATTGTTTTGGCCTTCCCATCTCACCCAAGGTAGTATGGTTAGGCAGTTTATAAGCAAGGCAGGTGGGGCAAGAGGAAACAAACTTGACAATATCACCGTGCATACCCGGCCAGAAGTAGTGCAGAGCCAAACGATGGTAGGTTTTGTGAATCCCCAAGTGACCAGCTGTAGGTGTAGCATGGTTTTCGGATATCACTTGCTGACGCAATTCGTTCGGTACTACTTCTTTCCAAGCAAACTCAGAAGTGAGGTGACATTTGTTTCGGGAAAGTCGAAATAGGCGTTTGTCTTTAATTTGGAAGTTTTGAAAACCAGAAGGGTTATTCAAACATTGGTTATAAATACTTTTATACCAACTATCATTAGTGGTGGAAATGTAATCTGCTGTGGAAATTGCAGAGATAGGGACAGCACGGGAAAGGGCGTCGGGGATAACATTGTCTACACCTCTACGATGCTTAATATCAAAGTTAAACATCGAGAGACGGATACCCCAGCGAGCTAACCGGCCAGTTGGATTGTTTAGAGATAAGAACCACTTTAAGGCAGAATGATCTGTATAGACAGTGAATGACTGCCCATTTTCGAGGTAGCAGCGCCAATGTTCAAGTGCTATCAAAACAGCGAGAGTCTCTCTTTCCGTTATGCTATAGTTCTTTTCTGCTCCCGTAAGCGACTTGCTCATATACGCAATCGGACGTTCAACACCATCTACAGTTTGAGTCAGCATTGCACCTACCCCATAATTGCTGGCATCGGTGTGAACCTCAAACGGTAGGTTGTAGTCGGGACAGGAAAGAACGGGTGCTGATATGAGACACTCCTTTAGCTTGACAAAAGCGGCATCTGCTTCAGCAGACCAAGAAAATGGTGGGGCGTTCTTTCTGTTCGAAGTCAGCTTATTGAGTGGTCCAGCAATGGTGCTAAAATTTGGAACAAAGCGGCGGTACCAGGTAGCAGTCCCAAGGAAACGTTTTAGATCTTTCCTGGAAGTAGGGGTAGGGAAATTTAGGATCGCCTCTACCTTCTCGGGATCTGTCCGCAAGCCTTGTGCATCCACCACATAGCCTAAATATTTAAGCTGGCTGCGAAAAAATTGGCATTTATCAATATTTATTGTGAGATTAGCCTGCTGCAACTTTTGAAGAACACAGAGTAGAAGGGAAACGTGCTCTTCAAAGGAGCTACTCACAGTGACGATATCATCTAAATAGCAGAAAGCTTTCAAATCGAAATCTGGCCCAAACAGTTTATCAACAAGACGTTGCTGAGTCGCAGGGGCATTGGTTAAGCCAAATGCTGTAGTTTTGAAGCGTAGGGAACCGCGTCCGGGAACGTAAAACGCCGTTTTGTCTCGGTCTTCCTCTGCGATAGGTATTTGCCAAAAAGCTTTTGACAAATCGATTGAGGACATGTATTTAGCATCCCTAAGGTTGTCCAGGATTTCAGAGATGTAAGGAAGGCTATATGCATCTTTTTTAGTCACTGAGTTGAGCTTACGACTGTCGAGACAAAACCTAGGCTGACCGTTTCGTTTGTAGACGATGAGGACTGGAGAGGACCACTCACTCTCACAAGGCTCTATTACCTCCAGCTTCAGCATTTCGTCTACCTCTTGTGTAAGGATACGCTGTTTCTCAGGTGACATGCGATAATACCTTTGTCGGACGGGAGGGGAATCACCAGTATCAATGCCGTGGGTGATTAAAGAGGTCCTACCCAATCCCTTTCTTTCCATGGAGATATCTTTAAATTGTTCTATGAGATTGTCGGCAATGATGCGCTGCTTATCATCCAAATGATCATAAGAAGTGACATGAGTGTCGGTGGAAAGGGACAAAACTGAAACAGGGGCTACATTAGAACTGGTTATGTCGATAGAGCCAAGATACTTGGGACATAACTGGAATTTACGCCAAAAATCGATACCTAATATGAGAGGAGTATCAATTGCAGGAACCACATAAGCTCTAATGATATGAAAGTTACCCTCAAATGTGATAGGTAAATTCACATAGCCAACACTTTTAATAGTTTGACCACCAGCAGCAACTACAGTCACGCAGTCATCTTTTAGAATGGGACAATCTAATTTTAGGTCATTATAACTGTTGTTACCTAAGATGGTAACGGCAGCACCAGAATCAAGCAAGCCACAAGCTTGTATGTTGTTAATCAAAATATTTGCGTAAGGCCTAGAATCGTTTTCTGGTTTAGATTGCAGAATTGAAGTTACCTTATAGTAAGTGGAGAAATTTTTGATGAACTTTAACCAACAAGCCCAATCTTGTTCATCAAAGTGGTTGGTACTACAATTCTGCTTATTTAGTTTTTTGGCCGAAAAGACACGTTTTGGCAGTCGGGACAGTCATGAAATTTGACGTCGGGACGACCACAGCGGAAACAAACAATTTTACGTTCAGCTTTACAGCTTCTAAGTCCATGGGTATCAACCCGGCAGCGAGGACAGAAAAGCTTCTTTTCAACTGTGTGAACAGGTTTAGGACCTTGAAAAGTTTGTCTATAATTATTATTATTACCATTGTTTTGAAAGTTAGGCTTGTTATGGTAATTTGTTTAGCCGGATCTTTGATTCTGACCATAGTTGGGGTATTTATTGTTACCAGAATACGGTTTAGGGTAAGATTTTACGTTTTCTGAAGGTGCTGTGTGATAAGGGTAGGCATAATCCGGAGCCAAAGTAGCAGAGGTTATCTTAGGTGGTTCGTGAAATTGAGACAATCGTGATTGCACGTTCTCATAATTCTTGCAGAGAATTCTAAGCGACTCGATGTCTTTGATATCTGGGGAAGACGTTAGTACTGTGGCATATGCAGGACGAATATTATGCAAAATAATCTCCAGTTTCTCCTCTTCGGACAGTTCCCTATTTAGCTGAGAGAACATACCTGCCATAATTGAGAGATATATGGTTATATTCTCCTTCTCACCTTGCGTACGTGCCCTAATTTCAGAAAGAAAACGGTAGTCGTAATCCGCATGAGTGAAATCGTCTTTCAAGCGTTCACAGACCTGATCCCATGAGGATACCTGCTCTTTAATACAGCGAAACCAATGTAAGGCCTCGTCAGTAAAAATCTCGGTTGCAAAGGACAACACCTTATTCGGGGAGATATTACGCGCCTTGATAAACTCGTTCACCCGTATTATAAATGCGCGGGCACAAGATTTGCCGTTAAATCGCAGACTAGAGAAGTCGTTGGAAGAACCGCGGTCACACGTGACGTTAATTTGAGGAATTGGGCAGGTGGGAGTGTAGTTACCCTGCGAAGTTTGGGGCTGAGGCTCATTGTCAGCGAACTTAAATTCACCCAATTCTTCAGTTAATGATTGAAAGCGGCCCATAGAGACTTCCAAAGCTTCCAGCATTTGGGGTGAAGTAGATGCATCAATACGATTGATCCTATGGAACAAGTGGCTAGCGAGGTTTTGAGCACGTTTAAATACATTTAGGTCAGGTTTGGTATTCAACGTTTTGATAAAACTCTCCAGTTTATCCAAACTCAAGTTTACTCCGGCTATATCCTCCTTTATATTTATTGAAGATTCTAAAATATCCTCCGAAGGAAACAATCGACATAATTTCGTTATTTGTTTGCGCAATTCTTCAACCGTGCCATCAGCTTTCTCACCACGAATAGCTACTTCGTAGGAAAGCTCGGGCTTTTGAAGAGACAAAAATTTTATTACACGTGCCATATTTTAGGTTAGAATTTGGGAAAAAAAAAATCTCGCAAATCTAAAGTGAACCAGTAAGTGTGAACAGATTTACCTAAACTAAGTGATTCCGTTCTGTTACAAAAACAATTACTAGACAATTCTTTTCTTTGCACACAAAAAAATTTACAGAGAAAAAAAAAAAATTTGCAAAGTGTGCAAAACACGCTGGAATAAAATATATAACTAATGTCCTGTGCGAACCAAAATGAACAGAAAAAGAAATAAATTAAGGAAAAGAGAAAACAATATTTTATCGATATCGATAAATTTAAATTTTGTCACAACACTAAAATATTGGAATGTCGCACAGCACTTTAGTTACGAAGTGTAGCTGAAATAAATAGAAAAAAAGTCTTTATAAATTGCACGCACACAAATCAAGCTACGTCACCAACCAAAAAATGACTGACCGTTAGAACCACGTGGAGGGCGCCAGTGTCGCGCTTATAAAAATGGCTGGCTAAGAGGAGAGAAGAAATGAGAAGCCAGGGTTCAGCTTGACACAAATTTATTTATAGGTCAACGTGGGTTAGGCCTACACTACACGATCAGTCAGTTTTCAGTTGGCACGGATAGGGACTCCCCTGAGTCGAAGAGTATCGGCGTGGAATCCCGATAACGCGACCGGCGTGGAAGTCCTCTTCTCCAGTGCCCAGGTAGGTAGGCAGGCAGGTCACGTGGCCGTTGCGTGCGCGTGGCGTGTAGCTCGGCTGCGCGGCGTGGTCAGCAACACGAAGGTAGGGGGTTGCCGAACCAGCACGTAGAGGGCGAGCCGTAGAAGTAGGTAGAAGTTCGGTGCAGTCGGTAAACCGTACCGTGGACCCTGGAATAGATAGAAATCCAACGCATCAGTACACAGTTATCATCTAGGTTCCACATACCGTCATCAAAACCTACAGAAGAGCACCTAATCTAACTTGATTGAGGCGGCAGTGGAAACCAGAACGGAATACCTAACATTAATTAAATAAGAAATAGTAATAATAAGGAAAGGCCGAAAGCGGTACACTAGCTGCAGCATAATTTGGAATAAAACTACGTTAATGCATTTAGGCAAGCTAGCGTAATTAAAATAAAAGAAATATAAAAGCTGATGATGATGGAATGTCTAAAATAGTCTAAATGATAATGCGTAATTGCATGTCCGCCATCTTGGCTGCTATAAGTGCGCAGTTAGTAAGTAGTTACGTTAGCTATTTGCTAACTCGTAAGCGGCGTAAGCAGCGAATAAAATAAAATGGAAGCTAAGTTATACAAATCTATGAAATTAACACATTTAAAACACAATTTAATACGTAAAAAAGCTAGACAAATCTGTTCACAACTCACCCGAAAGTGGGGAAGATTCACACACTGAATTTAGACTTTAAGAATGAATAACTAACATAAGTTATTATATATTATGCAGCGATAAGACGTCCGTTCAGAGCGGAGCAAAGTGGAAATGCGCGCTGGTTAGAGAGACACGCACTCGGCGTCCCGCGGTCTGAGGTGGAATGGGAGGAGCGCTGGCCGCTGACCGCTGATGGCGGGGCAGGCGAGCCGGAGGATCGAGAGGGGATACGCATCTAGGCAGGTTCCAAAACAAAAGGGCCAGTGTTGTAGTTAGTGTCGATTTTAAGCGTTTATCGAAACGTCGATAGTTAGTATCGATAAGTTAGTACATATCGAATATGTAACTAAATAAATGTTTTATTTAGGTACGTAACTACTACTGTCTTACTAAATTAAATTTATATTAGGTAGGTATTTATGTCTAGAACATAAATAACGCTACACCAATTAAAAGAGTTTAAATAAAGTTTTTTTTTCAGATGCTTATTAGCCGCCAGAGAATTACATTACACTCCTGAGACCGCTGGCAAAATTGCAATTGCATGCAGTGTATTGCACAACATGTGCATACATGCTCGGCTCGACCATCCTGAATTAGCAGAGGAGGACCTCGCAGCTGAGAACGCCCTGCCTATTCCCCAGCAAGCTGCAATTCCACAAGGACGGGCATTGGAGGAAGGAAGAAGAGTACGCAGAGTACTAATAAATTTATTAGAGGCATAATATGCCCCCGGCTTTGTATGGATATACTTATATAAGACAAAACAATCCTTATTGTGAGGTTGTAGAAGAGATTAGTAATACGGCCGCTGATTGTACTATTTCTTTTCTATGTTTGTGAAACTGTTTCTGTTTGTGTGCAATAAAGAGTATTTTATCTTTACCTACCTATATTTTGTTAATTTTCATTATATGAATGTGTTTCTATTATATCCATAAAAATATGGTTTTACCGATCCTAAGATACTTACTTTGTGTGGATACATCTATTCATGCTAACACACTTATTTATAAAGAATAAAACAATTTATCTAAATAAGAGATTTTTATTTTTTGGTTTCAGTCAAATATTGCTACGCTTAAACACTGATAAAATTACTTATAAACTAACACTTAGTACTTATAGGAACATTTACTAGTACTTATAGGAACATTTTTTTACTAACAATTCAACATATAAATAATCATTTTTCTATAAAACTATCTAACACATCTATTTTTGATGCAATAAAGATATAATAGTAATAATAATAAAATAAAAAATGACAGAATCATTGCAAGAACTAATTTCAATAGCAAATCAAGGTTTTTCAAACAAATGTTTTGCTATTGAAACCAGTTCTTGCAATGATTCTCTGATATTTGTCAGTTCCTTGACCTTCTGTTCTTCAAGATCCTGCATCCGCACCCTGAATGACTGTTCCCTGGTAGGTCTTGCTGAAATAAAATTTATATTTTAAAAATATTTTATGTTGCTCTAGCTGACATGTATTGTATATAGATATTATAGATAGATTACTATGATTAATTTATTGTTATTCTATAACTTACTATTTTATTACTTATTCTGCTATTCAAAGCAGAAAAGAACCCACCTAATAAGAGATAACAAACATCGGTCCAACCGATCTTCAGTTACAAATGGTGCAACTAACACAAATATTATATGTTTTATATATTTAAGATAAAATAAAAAGTTACAGTTTGTATATCTTACTTTGTATTAACCTCCGCCTTGCAGTGGGACGTGTGTAAGCGTCAATTCACACGTACCACAACCACACCACGTCGCAGCGACAAAATGTGGTCAAGCTGTGGTTACGTGTGAATTGTGTGACAGCGGCTTTTTGCAGTTGCGTTGTGGCAGCGACAAAATGTCGATGTGGTTGCGTTGTCGCTGTCATTGCGATGTGGTAACCACGTCGTCGTGTGCATTTAATAGGGAGAGGAGGTGGCCGCGGTGCCGCCGCCGCGTGGCGGCGTTGCCGTTACGATGTGGTTGCGTTGTGGTTGCGATGTGGTTGCGATGTGGTCGTATTACACAGGTGGTCGATAACAACGACAAAATGTGGCACGTGTGAATTGGATTATTCATTGTCAATACAAAATATACGCCCGACCACACCGCAAGGTTGTGGTGTGGTTGTGGTTGTGGTGTGGTTGTGGTACGTCTGAATTGACCCTAAGGAGTGCTGGCAGCATTGTCATTTTCAGTTGAGTTATTCTATTAAAAAAAAATCAATTTTTATAAAACATACAAAGCATTGGACATTACATTATTGTTCAACACCATGCCTCTAGTTAATGTGACCGTTTAGTAGTAAATGACCCTTGAATTCATACCTCTGAAATGATAATGGCAGTGGGTGGGTGGAGGTCCGAGGAGCCGGCAGTGGCCGAATTTAAAGCTGGTGCAGTGTACAGCTAAAGATATTTTCAGTTTTATAACACATAAGTACTTACATAGCATTCAAAGCACATTATCATTTAGTAAACAATGCTTGAATTCATACCTCTGAAATTATGCTGGCTGTGGGCGGGCGGTGGTCCTGAGATGAGCTACTAGAAGCCGAGTTAACTGAGTTAACTATTGCCGGAGTGTTCAGCTAGAAAATATATAGTTATATATAAATTGAATTTATTCAAATATTCATTTCAATACATACAAACACACAGCATGTGATAACTTACCTCAGATGTTGGGAAAGCTGGGACCCTCGCGGTAGATATGGGGCCACCAAATCCTTCCCCCATTATCTCCAGCACTTTCAGCTCCCATTGCGCCAGTTGAGGAGCAGTAGACGGGCCACCTCCTGTGCCTGAATGCTGCACTCTCACTGCCGCAGCGGCCTTTTTAGCCAAGTATTTTCTATCGGCCCACACCTAAAAAAAGTTATAATGGTTGGTACATTTCGTTAACGAAAATAAATATATGCATTAGATTAACAGTTAGAAACTTCTTACCTTCATCCACTGCGAGACTGTTTTCGCGCAGCCCCCAAAGCATTCAGCTTTTGGGCGATTTCCTGCCACAGGCGATTGCTTCGCGCTTTCCCTTCTACGTTCCTCATTCTACCGCGCGCGAGGTCTTGGTGCTCAAATAAGAACTCCAAGAGCTCTTGAATCTGCTCCGTGCTGCAGTTCCCAGACCCAGCCATGGTAGAAAGAAATTAACTTTGGCGCGTTCAACTTCAACTTAACTTTATTTTGTGTTTGATTTTTTTATGAGCCTCTTTGACAGAAAGTCACAGACTACCATAGTGAAAAAAGTAGAGTAGAAATATTTTGATTTTATCAAAAATTTGTAATTTAAACGTCTCTGCATGAAAAATCATTTAAATAAATCAGTTTCATGTACATAAAAACAAACAGCGCATTTTAATTTTACGTAAAAATGATAATATGCAATGTTTTAATAAAACCGGTAATTTACCGATAAGCCACTTGAAAGCCCAACCAATACATTCATTCATTACACTATTTCGTTCATTCACGTAGTACCTCTATGATTTGTCTATGATTTTCGAAGAACGTAGCGCGGCCGAAGTTGGTACAGAGTACCGATATGCCGTCATTAACGTACGGTTTTCGATTTTCGTATTTAACGACGGAACGTGTTAGAGTGTAGCCCTCCAGGTTCAAAAAACTGCACAGGTCTATTCCCACACACATTCCGGTCTACCTGCGCAGGCATATCTGCACAGGTGGACCTTTCCGGTAGATCGTAGCGTGTATGGCCGGCTTAACACATTTAACAGAGTGCTCCGAGAGATTAATAAAGTCACAATTACTAAACGGCGTAGCGTGCGCCTTATAGCGCCTTATAGAGTGCAGCTAGCAGCAGTTACCACTCCTGGTAACTGGTGGTGCTTAACTGCTGCTGAGGGGCAGGACGTGACGCATGACGTCGCTCATAGTTGCTGCTATGTCGCCGTAAAGTAATTGTAATGTAATTAATCTCTCTGAGCACGCTGTTACATGTGTTATATGTCTATAAGTTCATTGAAGTATTCTCTAGCATGTAGTGCTAAAAGAATTTGGGTAGATTGGCTTATTCTTCATAATTATTAAACAATAGTCGCCCATATAGGAAAATATGATGTTATGTTAATCAAGTTAAAACTTGGTAAGAACTTAATCTACCACTCATGGAGTGTATGTAATGGATAGACGATGGTATATACATCGTAGCAATAACTACTTTATGTACGTATATGGTCAAGGGACTTAAAAAAAATGAATTAAGTCAGCAACAAATTTTAATATGGCCGAAGAAATTGTACCTAATGCAATGAATCTCCGAGAGCACGCTGTTTATTTATTTATTTAATACTTTATTGCACAAATATGAGATATAAGTGTACAAAAGGTGGACTTAATGCTAAAAGCATTTTCTACCAGCCAACCTACAGGAGGTACAAGTAAAAAGGTGAAAAGGTGCAATGTGTTATATGTCTATAAGTTCTTTGCAGTATCCTCTATCATGTAGTGCTAACCGTATCGTGTAGAATTGGTTTTTTTCTTCATAATTATGAAAAAATAGTGTAAGCATCTCTATAAGTTCATGGCTAGGGAAGAAACTGAAGGCATTTTTCACTAATTCAGTTATCAGTACCGTGGTCTAGTTGGTTAAGAGATCTATATATTTATACCCGACAGTCGTTGGTTCGCGACCCACCGCGGAGGAGCTTACTTTTGTATTTTATGTTATTAGTGTGAAAAGTTTTTCTTTTTACAGCTCAAATCATTTATTCAAGGTATAATATAAATTAACATTTAACTAATGAAGCCTAACCTAATTGTAAATAAAATTATGAAAACTGAACTAAAAGATAAAATTTTACAAATTCAAAGTATTCGCCTCAAACTTAGTCTAACTAGTCAAAGATGCCGCCTCGTATCGTTCCTGGCTCGAAAGTGCCCAACAAGCCAGCCGCATTACCGCGCTGTATCTCCAACGAAATGCGCTGAACCAGGAACGGCCCAGAGCGAGCATCATGACCTTTTTCCTTCAGGCGCTTGCCAAGCTCTCTGATGAAGCATAAAGCCTCTGTTCCCCAGGAACCTGCTGCTTCGACAGCAAAGGGCAAAAAGCTGTAAGAGGCTTTTAAATTAGAGTACTTTAAATGCTTTGCCCCTGCAGCTTCTCGGCACCAGCTCCTCCAGCACGAATTGTGTTGCCGAGATGAGCGGCGGCATAGGTACTTACACATGTGGCGTCCCAAACCAGACATTGGCCCCTCTTCCAAGGAATTAGTGTGAGGCCATCAGGGCGCTTCCCGTCGGTCCGAAACAAACCAGGAGGTTCAAGGACGCACGGGATATTAGCTGACACCAAAGCTCTGCGAATTATATCGTTGAGGGCACTATGACGGGGCAACCTCCCGGCACACCTCGTGCAGCTGAGAGCGTGGTGGCCGTCTGCCTCTACCATCACCCCGCAGATGCACTTGTGTGGGACACAGACGTCGCAGCCAAGTCGCAATGCTACTGCAATGCGTAAACTGTCATTGTCCAAATATGTGCCGAGCTGGGGCGAAGGCAGTGCATGCAACCAGGCTCCCGCTTCCGGTCTCGTAACCGCCTTAATCCGTGCAAGGTGGGCCCCCGAGGAGTTTGCCATAATATCAGCAACGAGAGCCTTACACTGAATTTCATCCCATTCTTTCTGTATATTCGGTTTGACTACATTCTGGTTCGGATGCCTGCTAGCCCACTCTGTCAACCCTACATCTACGAACGGAACCGTAAATCCATCACCATTAATTGAGAGTATTTGAGTGACTAGATTTAAGACCCCGTGCGCCGACGCAAGGAATCCGACTAGGGCAGTATCTTGCAGCCTACGAACCCCAATGCCTCCATGTCGTATGGGCAAAGATGCTTGACACCATTGCGCGTCATTTAGAGAGACATTCAGAACTTTTTCCAATGTCCGCTTTACAGTCGCGTCCAATGCCGCCACCTCATCAGGGAACAGCCTGGCGGGAGATGTCCTCACGGTGTACGTCAGCTTGGGCATAGCAAGACAACTCCTTAATAGGATGAGGGCTACACAAGATGATAGTTTATCTAACTGATTCGTCAACTTGGAGAACGTTTGGTGTTTATTCTCAAGTAGAGCGGGTATACTTCTATATTCTGGGAAAATTGGTGCTCCCAGTAACATAAATTGGTCCTTAACTGTATTTTGTAAACCTGGCACAATAGCTTCAAAAAATAAACCAACCTACTCTCATCTAAAGCCCGACCAGTTTACTTAATTTATTAAGTAAACCCACCGACCAAAGGCGCCGCCGCCGCCAAAAAATATAACAATAATATCATTTGAGAAAAAATATTTAGTGATGAAAGGGTGGAAATATTTAGCGGTCAGACATAACAATAAATTTAGAAAACAATTGATGCTGAGCAAGTTACTGTTATTCACAAACTGTTAAACTAGGTAAACTAGGCTAGGACCTCATTTAGTACCAATATATTCTTTGTAAGTTAAGAATTATGTGGGTAGTTTAGTTGTTCCTATTTTGAGTGCCGTTGCAATCCACTTCTTCACCTGAGTCAGGATGTTTACTTCATAGTATATAGTCTCAGACTTTAGTTGTCGAATATAGAACATCAACATCATCATCATCAGCATTCAAAAAGTATGTCATATCCTGAAAAGAAAAATAGAATTTAATTAAAAAAGCTGGGTATTATGAGGATTTACATAATTCA
Organism: Plutella xylostella; assembly: GCF_932276165.1. Taxonomy (NCBI): domain Eukaryota; kingdom Metazoa; phylum Arthropoda; class Insecta; order Lepidoptera; family Plutellidae; genus Plutella; species Plutella xylostella. The sequence continues at coordinate 3,114,855 of NC_064000.1, read as the reverse complement.
GGAAAATACTATTTAGTTCAATATAAATTAAGTAGACTAATAGAATAATATATTTAGGGAATTGTTTTATGATAGGTAATCAATATTGGATCTACAGGGTTATGATTTTCATAACAGTCTAACAAAATCTAAGTAAGTACTATAAAAAAAATGTATTACAAAATGTAGAAAAAAAATAGGTACTTATTAAAGAATAGTAACTTTGGTATATAAGTAGTGAGGGATTGTGAATGTTTTGTCACAGTGGATGGTTTGATCAGTGGTTTATCATGGGTTTTAGTTCAACAAAGAGTGTAGTTGGATTTTTTTTTTTATTTATTATATGGAAAACTTACAGCTAAAATTTAACAGTCTAACACTAAAAATAAACAGTTGAAAGCCAATTACTAGTTTTCACTAATTGATAACAGAGTACTTATACACAAATGATTCCTATGTATGCAAACATACTAACCTAACTGGAAACACGAAACTAAACTAAGCTAAATAAAATATTATTTATACCTACAATATGATATGAGTATTACATAAAATAACCGTTAAGTAAATAATGTTACTACTAATCATAAATAGTTGAGCTAAACTTATTAGATAGATTATAGCTGATAGAACGAGCGCTACTACAAAACATGTCTATGTCCATACAGTCGTTACTAAGCGTATTGAAAGAGCGCGAAGCTCTCAAAAGAAACGAGTTCTGCCTGTAGTTGGTATGAACGAGTGGAACATGCACCAATGATTTGAGACGTAACAGACGTGAGGGGACTAACAGGTTGATTTTATTCAGTAGATCTGGACAATCAATACTATTCTGAGCCAGTCTAGTGAGGAATATTAAATCTGCTGCTTCACGCCTGATTTGAAGAGAAAGAAGGTGGAATTGGTTACAATGAAACTCATAGCTACGTCTTGGAATTTTAAATTTATAACATAGGAAACGAATAAACTTTTTTTGTATGGACTCAATTTTTGAAATATAGACGCCATAACGTGGGTTCCACACTTGAGAAGCGTATTCCAAGTTGCTTCTTACAAGAGTGCAGTAAATTATCTTAATAGACTTCATCAGCTTGAAATTTTTACACGAACGCATAATTTGCATTGTTATGTTTGGTCCTCAAATAAAACAAATAATGATATAGGTATAATTCAAAAAAAAATAACGTAAATGTAGGAGTTGAAGAGCAAATGATTAGGATACTTATTTAAAAGGTGAGGGGTTGACAATAAGTTAAAATATGTTGGTTAGACTTGTCAGTATTCATGCAACTTTTTTGGCCAGTTACGTGAAGTTGGCCTTGGACTTGATAATGTGACTTTTGTTTACAACAAATTGATGATTACCGTGTTGCCAGAAGTGATTTTTTTTTTGTTTGATGGGTTTGTCTGGTTCCAATCCGACGGCTGACGATGGAAATTTTATTTCAACAATGCCTAGATTTCTTTTTCCGTCAGGACTGGCACCAAGAAAAGAAAATTCTGTATCTATAGTCAAACCACATGGATCAATTTTAATATTCAGTACTTCCTCCAACTCTCGCAAAGATGTTTGCTCGTAATTTTCCCCATGTTTTATTGCTGGGACATGACCTAAATCTCAAAAAACACTATAACAAATATCCTTTGCAGTTTGTTTTTGTAAAAACTTTAGCGATAGCACCAAGTAATGCCGACGAATCGTCACATACTATTTCATTTGGTACACACCGTTTAGCTGCCTTTAACCACCGAGCTATCGTTTTTGTTGTATGCCATATAACAAAGGAGGGTGCTGGTTCCTGTAGTATAAGCCATAACATCATTTAAAAATATATGTTTCACTTTTCTGTTTGCTATTGAATAATTTATTACCGGTGGTGAAATAGGCTGGAAAATTGAGCCTCGCCTGGCCTCAATAGTGATAATTTTATAGGAATTCTTGAAGAGTTTGGTTATAAAAACGGCTTTGTTCTGTGGTCCAAAAATAAAGAATTAATGGCACCTAGCTGAATTTATGAATAAATGTATGAGGTGCACTACTTGCCATTGGCATATATAGACATTATTACCATATGTGCAAAGTGAAGTGCAGATTTTACTCTATGTCGAATTTTTCGTATGGCAAAGTAGGCGGTTCTTTATAATCATCGACACTGATAACTTCACTCGCCAGTGATGCACGTACTGCCAAAGCTTTACTATGTTGTATTTTTTTCTTTAAACGACTTACTCTGTTCGAAGTAAGTATATTTTTTACAAATGAGTGGTGATTGAATTCTGGTTTGTATTTATCAAGTACAAAAATCACAGAGTTCATTTTTTCTGAAATGGGTGTTGTCGTTATCACAGGCGTGGTCACTGTCAGACATTTTCACTTGGTGAAAAGAAGATGCTAAATCTAGCGTGGAGAAGTATTTACTATGACCCAGCTGATCTACGATATCAGTAATGTTCGGAATAGGATAAGCATCGCCAATAGTGATTTCGTTGAGCTTACGATAATCTATTACGATTACGATGCGCCATTTCTTTTCACCCGATGCGTCTTGTTTTTTAGGAACTACCCAAATGGGAGTTGACCAAGGTGACAACGAAGGACGAATTATCTTTTGATCCAACATGGACTGAACTTGTTTGGCTACTTCTTCTTTGTGAAATTCAGGGAAGCGGTAAGTTTTAGCATGAATTGGGGTTTGAAAAGTAGTCCTAAGGAGTGTTGAGGAGTGTTTTTGTAGTAGTAAGATGATCTCCTTCGAGATAAAATATGTCATTGAACTCAGTACAAAGATTTCGTATCATGATTATCATGATCTCTTCTTCTTGATTCATGTGCGTGTATCTGAGTTGATTTTGAATTCGATTTTCGCTATCTGAATCAGTGGTTGTAAAAATAGGGACGTGATTTGAAGTTGAATCGGGGACGTCTACGTTTTCTAAAATATGTGTTAAAGGTTCTAGCGTGAACTTAAGATTTGGTATTGATACCCCCTTATTGGATAAATTGAGAACCGAGAGCTTTACTTTTTTATTAGGCTGAACACGTACGAGACATTTTGAAAAATAGACATTGGAGTAATTTTCCTGTGTGGTATTTAAAATTAACCCTTCTTCCAACTCAGGTTTCTTAGCAAAATACTCAATTAAGGGAATCCATTCCAGCTCGGACACGTATTGCAGTAACATTATGTAAGCTTATAGCTGTATTTATTATTCGGTTCCTAGTTATACCATTGTTAAATACTGAGTATCACTCCTACTTGTGATTAATAACAGTTATTATTATGAGTATTGTATTGGGGTAACTTATTTTCTTCAAATGGTATCACTAAATACATTTATTAAAGTGGCAACATTGCTTTGTCAGTGTGAACTATGGTGCATTGTAAAAACGTGTGAAAAATATTTGATATTAAATATGTTGAAATCGCAAGAATCATAGTTTATTTTATGAAATAAAGGCTTAGATTTATATCTCAGAAGCGGGATAGACAATTTAAGCTCACTATTTACGCTCTTACTGCTATTCTGAACAACTGGCGGAAGACAATGAGAAAATCGTAACTGTTAAACTGTAATCAAGATGAGCTCACGAAATAAGAAGATACCGGACACGGACCGAGATGAACGAAGCGCTTACACACCAGATTTACCGGCGGATACCTATTACCTCCCCAATCCGGAAAATCGACGTAGCCGAAAACGAACCAGGAGTTCATCAGGGGAATCACGGCTGAGCCAGCGACGACGATTACGCTCAAGCGAAAGTCGGAAGCTGCTTGTAAGGCGTTCAACTGGCAAAAGGCGTCCAAGAGGCGAAAGGCGTAGTCGAAGTCATGAACGGGACTATTCGCGAAGGAGGACCAGAAGGCATAGTCGTAGGAGGATGCATGAACACCGGCCGAGTCGAAGCCACGAACGAAGCACGAACGAGCAGCGGCGGAGCAGGCGTAGTCGCAGTGGGAGCCGGCGCAGTCGTAGCCGGCAACAGCGGAGCAGGTGCAGTCACAGTGGACACAAAGGCAGTTACGGTGGGCAGCAGCGGACCCAGCGTAGTCGCAGCGTGCTGCGCAGCAACTCCGGACCACAGAGAACTTCGCCACAACACCGTGACGACTGCAGCCATGGGGCTCATTCAGGTTTTTATAATTTAAGTACAGAACAGTTTTTAAAAGAATTAGTTAAGTCATTAAATGGCAATAAGCACGAAGGTAATAAATTCCCTATGTTAGGTAATGTTATCCCGGAGTTCGATCCCATGGTCAAAGGACAAACAATACACATGTGGCTGAACAAAGTAGATGAATGCGCTAGACTATATCGCTGGGGTGACGATCAAATCATACATTACGCGTTGCCCAAACTGGTAGGTGTAGCCAAGACATGGTACCAGGCTTTGCCAACCATGTCATTCACTTGGCCGGAGTGGAAGTTAAAGCTGGTCGATTCTTTCCCTAGCAGTGATGATTATGCGGAGTTGTTGACAGAAATGCTGTCCAAACGAGTGAAATACAATGAATCTTTAGAGTTGTATTTTTATGAAAAGCTAAATTTGTTAAACCGGTGCAATATAGTAGGTAAGCGTGCTGTCGACTGTCTCCTATACGGAATCGAAGATCGTTCATTACGATTAGGTGCAAAGGCGGTTAAATGTCAAGAGCCTGAGCAAGTTTTGCAATATTTTCAATCCATCAAGCAGCAACCTCGAGATAATGATAGGCAAAAATTTGGTCAAGAAAAGAAAGCTATTGTGCAGGGTACTCAATACAGTGGTTCTAAAAATACTGAAACGGGGGATTTTAGAACAAATAAAACACAATCAACACACATACCAACATGCTATAATTGTAATGAGCCAGGGCATTATAGTTTTAAATGTACAAAGCGACTGTTGAAGTGTACTGTTTGTAACAGATTAGGGCATTTAACTACGAATTGTCCGAAACTTCCGGGTGGCTCGACCACTAGCGTTCACAAGGGTACTGAAAAGTCTGTTATGCAGGTTGATATTGAAACTTCAAATGAAAATAAATATTTTATTCCTGTGACAATAAATGGGGTTACAATTGATAGTTACATTGACCTTGGCAGTCAGTGCACCTTAATAAAATATAGTGTCGCTCGTCAGCTAGGTATAAGTTTTGTGTCGAACGATTTACCAGTTATGCGTGGTATTGGTAACAACCTTGTAATGCCAATAGGATCTGCGGATGTGCAAATTAAGATTCAAGGAATCAGTGAGCTGGTTAGCGTTTACATAGTTGACGACGATGTTATGAAGTATTCAATCTTAGTCGGTCATAGTTTTACTGAAAAACAAGGAATTAAAATAACAAAAACTACAGACGCAATTGTTTTCGAGCGTGAAATACCAAAAATAAAAATTCTACTGAATACAACAGAAAGAATTATACTTCCCACACAAAAAATGACTTTAGTTCCTGTTTTTTCCGATTGTACTTATTCAGGTACAATCTATGTGAATGGTTCCGTAAGAGGTAAACCTGAAAATGAGTATTATTTAATGCCTGGAGAGTATAAAATTGACAACGGTTATTCTAGACTATTAATTATGAATCTTACAGATAAAGAAATAATTTTGGAAAAGGGTATTTTAATAACGCGATCTGTTTGTACAAGTGAATCGTTAAACATTAATATTTTGAATTACGACGAAAATGGATCTATTCAAGACTTGAATGTGGGTACACAATTAAGTAAAAGTGAAAATGATAGACTAAGAGATATGTTATTTAAGCATAGTTCATGTTTTTCAAGTAGTCTAGAAGATCTCGGATTGACTAATGTTTTGGAAATGAAAATCGAACTTACGGATGAGAGGCCGGTTGTTTACAGGCCTTATAGGTTGTCCTACCCCGAACGCGAGTTGGTGCGATCAATGGTACAGGAAATGCTCGATGCGGACATAATTTGCGAATCGCAGTCTCCTTACGCAAGTCCAATAATTCTTGTTAATAAAAAAACCGGAGATAAGAGGATGTGCGTTGATTATAGATCTTTGAATGCTAAAACACGGAAGGAGCATTATCCTTTACCACTGATCGACGATCAGCTGGATAGGTTAGCTGGTAATTCGGTATTTATAAGTCTTGATCTCGCTTCGGGTTACTACCAAATCCCGATCGAGAAAAATTCTCAGGAAAAGACGGCGTTCGTGACACCAGATGGTCAATATCAATTTTTAAGAATGCCATTTGGCCTCGCAAACGCGCCGTCAATTTTTCAAAGAGCAATGAATAAAATATTTTCACGGAACAAGTTAGACTACATTATAATATATATGGATGATGTGTTAATTCCGGCTCGATCCTTCGACGAGGGTCTTACACGATTGAATGAAGTACTTACGATACTTAACGATGCTGGTTTAACTCTGAAGCTTAAGAAGTGTCACTTCTTTTGCGAAGAACTTGATTACCTTGGTTTTCACATAAGCGGCTCTGGTATACGTCCCGGTTTGAGGAAAATTACGGCTATTTCGAATTTTCCAGTACCTCAGAATGTTCACGATGTGAGAAGATTCATTGGGTTAGCTAGTTTCTTTCGGCGGTTTGTTCAAAACTTCGCACTTATCGCACGCCCATTGACAGATCTCCTTAGGACAAAATTTGAATGGACTTGGACCAATGAACACACAAAAGCATTTGAGGATCTTAAGGAAAAATTGATTAACCGTCCGATTCTAGCTCTGTATGATGCGAAGGCAGACACAGAGCTGCACACTGATGCCTCAAAGATGGGATTAGCAGGCATCCTTATGCAGCGTGGAACGGATGGTTTATTGAGGCCCGTAGCGTATTACAGCCGGAAAACAACAGTAGATGAGCAAAAATTACATTCATATGACCTCGAAACCTTAGCGGTCATTGCATCACTTAATCGTTTTCGTGTGTATTTATTAGGTCTATCATTCAAAATAGTTACCGACTGTAATGCGCTGCGGACAACTCTAACAAAGCGTGACTTGATACCCCGCATTGCGCGTTGGTGGGTGCAGTTACAGGAGTACGACTGCGAGATAGTTTATAGGCCAGGAGCACGCATGACACATGTCGATGCACTTAGTCGTGGACCTGTAGCTGAACCCTCAACTGAGACCGAAACGCATGTACTCGATGTGTTAAACATTGAACTTAGAGATTGGGTCGCTACTGTACAGGGTAGTGATGAGGAACTGAAGAGAATTAAAGAAATTCTGTTGGATGATGATACAAAATTTGTAGCTGATGTACGGAAAAACTACGTATTGAAGGGCGATTACGTTTATCGTTTAGTTGATGACGGAATTAGATGGGTCGTACCAAAAGGGGTTCGGTGGCAAGTACTACGGATGAATCATGATGATGCTGGCCACTTTGGTTTCGATAAAACATTGAGCCGTTTACAGAACACCTTTTGGTTTGCTAAAATGCGTAAATTTACGAAGAAGTATGTATCAGCATGTTTGCAGTGTGCTCATCACAAGGCTCCCGGGGGTCCGAAGGCGGGTATGTTACATCCGATACCCAAAATTCAGACCCCATTTCATACATTGCACGCGGACCACCTAGGCCCTTTTGTTCGTTCACGGAGGGGCAACATATACATTTTAGTAATTATTGACGCATTCACGAAATATATTAATATTCGAACAGTTCGGAATACAAAAACTTCAACCACTATTCGCGTGTTCCAAGAACATTTTGGCTATTTCGGTGCCCCTGCACGGTTGATTACTGACCAGGGCACATCATTTACGAGTGTTAAATTTAAACAATTTATCAAAGAAACAAATATTAAACACATATTAAACGCGGTTGCCACTCCGAGAGCGAACGGACAGGTGGAACGATTTAATCGTACGATCCTTGATGCGCTTAGTACTAAAATTCATGACAAGTATGAAAATACATGGGATGAATATTTGGGGGAAATCCAATTGGGAATTAATACGACCGTAAATAAAACAACTGGTAAAAGTCCCTCAGAGTTGTTGTTCGGGTTTAGATTAGTAAATGTATCTGAAAACATTTTAAATGATGTTATAAATGAAACTAGTGATTTGGTTGGTGATGAGGGACTACAGCAGTTACGATCAGATGCTAGTGATAGGATATGTAAGCAACAAGAAGCAGCCAAAGAGACATACGACAGGCACAGGAAAATACCAACAGTCTACAAAGTAGGTGACTTAGTTAGAGTTGAAAGAACTGTAGTAGACAAAGATCATTTAGGGAAATCAAAAAAACTATTGCCTAAATTTCATGGACCTTACCGAATTATAAAGTTACTGCCAAACGATAGGTTTTTGGTGGAAGATACCTTTGACCAAAAAAGGGAATAAGAAATACGAGAACATTGTAGCTCTGGATAAAATACATCCATGGCTAAGCTTCAATGAACCAACTAGTGATGATAGTGAGAGTGAAACAGTGTCTGATTAACAAATGTTAATGTAATACCGATTGATACCATTGAAACAAGATGGCAAATGAGTTTAGTTATGAAATGCATAGTATTTATATGTGATTTGTATGATGATATCATTATTATAGTGATTAGATACGTATTATTATTAATGGATAAATGAAATGGAGATCGAACATCGGGATAGCGAACTGAGATTACACATGGGCTATGAGTAGTCAGTGCAGAAAGAGAAGGGTATCAGACGACGTCAGATATCGCACAGATGATTACAGATCATAGCAGACCATGAATGATGTGATGGTGAGCAAAATTTGTTACGAGCTGTCAGTGCAGACTATGAACGGTTCTGATAAGTCAGAACTGCACAGATGACAGTAGATCGTAATTAATATTGCAAGAATATGAATTGAATTTGTATTGTATAAATGTAATTTGGATTATACTGATAGTTAGTCGAGATTACTGTTATGTTATGTTTCGAAGTTTATTTAGTTGTTACATATATAGTTAAAGTTAATTTAATAACAATGAGCAAAAATATAAATTGAATTTACTGATAGGTTATGTAAAAGGATTAATGTTATGTTCGGTTTTTGAAGTTTTATGTTGTTATTCGTCAACTAAAGATAATCTAATAATAATATTGTTTTAAACCTTTTCTAAATTATCACATCTGGATGAAAAGGGCAGTATACCTATATCGATTTGAAAATTTAGTAGTATTGTAATAAGAAAAAATGTATATTTTATTTAGATATTCTACTTTTATTTACTGAAATGAAGTAATGTTAATATGTCTTATGTTTATTTACCTTTACAATAAGATGTTAAATTTTAAGGGTGTGTGTGGACACACACTTTTAAAGGATGGCCGAGCTGTAAGCTTATAGCTGTATTTATTATTCGGTTCCTAGTTATACCATTGTTAAATACTGAGTATCACTCCTACTTGTGATTAATAACAGTTATTATTATGAGTATTGTATTGGGGTAACTTATTTTCTTCAAATGGTATCACTAAATACATTTATTAAAGTGGCAACATTGATTTGTCAGTGTGAACTATGGTGCATTGTAAAAACGTGTGAAAAATATTTGATATTAAATATGTTGAAATCGCAAGAATCATAGTTTATTTTATGAAATAAAGGCTTAGATTTATAATTACGATACTTGGCCACAGGAGATGACTGCCAAAGTCTTCATTTTTTATTTAAAATATCCCCACAAGTTATTTCGCAGATAATACCAGAAGTTTGTCAAGCCCTAAATGAAGCATTAAAGGAACATATGAAGGTATGTGTGAATGGCTGTTGCCACCTGTAAAAAAATACAATGTGACATTTTATGATTTTATATTAAAAAACTTATTAAAATTAAAAGTAGGTATCGCAACAATTTTTAAATGATACAAGATAAATTTTACCAACGGATGCCCACTTGCGACCAAATTATTTTTTTTTAAGTGTCAATTCTAGTATCTAACAAATTGTTTTATTTATCACACAATTGAAAGGCTTCAATGATGATATTAGGTGCAGCCCCGTTATTTTCCTGAACAAGTGAATTTGGCGAAATTGAACCTTCATAGGTTACAGAACCTATTTCTGCACTAGTGTTTGAATCAGGAATACCTGGTGGGTAAATTACGTCATTCGACTGAATATTAATATTTGAATAATTGAATTTGGTGAGTTATAAATGATCGGTTCGGAATGTGAGGATTACGAGGTTCCAGGTCTCTGTTGATATTGATCGTGAGATGAGTTGCGTGACAGAATAAATTGACTGGCATGTTGTAACTGTGGTGACGGGGTTGGTACTGGTGATGAGAATTCAGAATTTACTGCATATACATGCCATCTATATCTGCCATTAAATAAGTATTATAAAATCATGTATGTAGGTATAATATGTATGATATGTGTATGTATATGATATATTATGTGTGTGTATATGTATATGTATATCTATACAGGGTTATTGGTAAGTGGACCAGATCCTTTCAGGAGGTGATAGAGGAAGGCATTTCCAGTCGATTGAACCCAATAATGCATTATCCTAAACTTATCTATTTCTATGATATCTAATATTTAAGGTTGTTTTAATTTTTTGTCAAAACTTTATGCTTTAAACCGATAATAAAAAAACTAGCCACATTTCATTTTTTTTTTGGTAGTTTTGCATAAGAAATACCTTAATATACAAATTAAAATAATCAAATGTACATTAATCGACTTATTATCTTATCTTGTTTTAAAGCTTATTAGTTGAACATGTTTTTTAAGCTGAAGTGCACAAAAATATGACATATGAAATACTTTTTTAATTTATTAGTTTTTGCGTTTTGAATATTTTTTCAAAATGTTTAACTATTTTGAGGTATTATGTCTAATTTAAGTCGAATAATGCACATTTGATTATTTTAATTAGTTTATTAATAAAAATAATATTACCAATAACCCTGTATGTATATATGTGTGTGTATATATTTATATATGTATTATATTGTATATAATTGTTTATTATAATACATGTAGTAGGCGTATGTACTTGTGTGTATTTTTTATTTATATTTTGCTTATATTTAGTGTGTAGTTAGATAATAATAACTTAAATTAAACTATATTCCTTGAATAAGTACACTAAGTCCTTGAAGGGGTACACCCCTTTTATATCTCTAATCCACCCATCCAAAGGTTGTCTGCAAGAGATCGCTATAAGCGATAAGACCGCCTTTTGTACCCTACTTAAGTGTCTATGTAAAATTGTTAATTATTTCTTGGTGTACTCTATCTATATATCATGCATAAATCTTAATCTTTTTTCTTCCGGTAATTTTCTCAATTTTGTAGCCAAAAGCTTTGCATACAAGTCACAATCATCGTCTTCTTTTGGAATTGGTTGAGGTGTATTTCTTTTAACAGTTGCATTAAACGTAGACATGGCTTCCTTCATAACTTTTTCTGCTTGAAATATTGAAATATTCGGTGGGGTGTTTTCGCCGACGAATTATTGATGCATTTGTATTGACTGTATGACTTTGATCATCAGCTTGCGGATTTTGATTAGTCTGATTTTCTTCAAGCTCTTCATTTCTACTTGTAGACGGCTCCTCCTAAAATAGAAATATATTAAAATGATTATTTTTATTGTTGCAGTTACCATCGTGCCCCGAAGAATGGCTACAAATTGAAAAAGACTTTGCATTGAAATTCCCGCGTGCTGTGGGATCAATAGATGGCAAACATATTGTTTTAGAATGTCCCATAAATTCCGGATCGGAATATTATAACTATAAAAGAACATTCAGTATAGTTTTGATGGCGTTGGTTCATAGTCACTACAATTTTATTTTCACAGACATAGGCTGTCAAGGCAGTTTTATGGTCAAAAATGCAGACAAATGACTTAAATTTACCACAACCACATCCGCTGCCTGGTTCAAACATCGACGTGCCATACATTTTTTTGGAGACGGCGCTTTTGCCCTTTCGGAAAACATTATGAAACCCTATTCTGGAAATCACAACTTGGGATCTCCAAAACGAAAGTTAAATCAGATTTTGTCTGGAGCACGAGTAGTAGTTGAAAATCCTTTCGGCATTTTGGTAACAAAATTTAGAATTTACAAGAAACCAATAATTTTTTCAACCCGAAATAGCCGCCTTGATAACGTTGACATGCATACTCTTACACAATTTCTTGAGACGTAGCACTACATCATCACACATCTATACACCTTCCGGAACTATAGATACTTATGACAATAATAATTTATTAATAGAGCCCGGCTCTTGGAGAGGAGACATGGAGAGCACCTGTGCTATTCGAAATCCGCGACATATTCCACGGCGAGCGTTCATCACGCAACAGAAATAAGAGATGAATTCGCTAAATATTTCAGTAGATAGGTTATGTACTGGTTGTCAATAGACATAAGTTGATTGTACTAACTAATAAAGGAAAACTTGCTGTATCGTCGAATAAGGCGTTTTTGTACTTTCCTATATGTAATAATAATTATAAGTAATAAAGGTTGCTGTATCTCTGTTTTCTTACATTTCGTAGTACCTATCCCCAAAAAAAGAGTCTATTATTTCGTATGCGAACCATATCGGCTTGTAAACATCGTCGACACCTGCTCCAGAGTTTTCTGATTTCTTAACTTTATTTTTGTACCCTCTGTAGCTTGAAAATAACGATGTTTTTTTCTTTTTTAAGTCATCAATGGGTATTCCCATCAGTTCACTTAGACGACACCACGCATCATGGTTTTAGTTTATTTTTGTAGTCTTTTAAATTTGTATTCCATAGCACGGGATCCGCTTGGAAATATTCCAAAAATTTCAACTCAAGTTCGTTTGTCCAAGTTACGCTCATATTGACGCCACAAGGTACACAATTACTTCCGTTCAAGTCGGCGGCGCGCGCGCTACTGAGAAGAGAAACATGCGAGTGTGGAGTCAATACACGTTCTCGCCTGTTCTCACGTTCTCGCGCTCCTTTGTCTCGCGCCAAAATGCCGACAAAAAGTGGAGAACAACGCGAGAGCTTGAGAAATCGCTTCCACATTCACGTTTCTCGCGTTCTCGCGAGATTCTCTTGAGAATGTGGAGCGCCCTTAAATGTAAAGTAATACAAGAATAATGATTAGTATTAAGATTACATAATTACATACAGTTCCGACACTGATGCTTTTCACATTGATAACACTTTCATTGACTTTGCATATCACTTCACTTTAACTTTTCTTCAATAGGTATGAGTATGACATAAGACGGATATCTGAAAGGTCGATTTCCTCCAGGTTGAGGGGACTGCTTTCCTTTTCAGGTTGTAGGGTAATAATTTCTGGTAAGCTGAGTAAGGGTAAGTCATGATACTTAATTTTCTAGAATTGTAGAGTTCCCTTTTTTAGTTTGTACTTTTCAATTTCTATTTCAAAATTTACATTTATGGCGTGTAACCTCGTCCTTACAGACTTGCGTAAGTACAGAGTTGTCCTTGGAATAGAGTATCCAGCGATTAAGTTGTATGGGGGTTAATTTAATGTTTTCCAGCTTTACAGTCGGTCGGCATGACGTGGCATTAGGGGTGCGTTTCATCAAGTCTATGACACATGTATTCTCAATGAATGCAGACATCTCGTTTTCATTGCATAGATAGTATTGTTCGTAAGTTACGTCATCTGAGTAATTTTCGTGTGTAAAATCCGAGTAGTTTTCGTGCTGTTCATCGTTTTCCGAGTAATTTTCTGAGGTAAGGTAATTTTCCTGCGCGTCTAATTCGTTTGAATAAAACTCGTTATTTTCCTGGAACATATTTTGTCGAAGGAGTGCAGCTGTGCGCATGGAGACGTCAGTAGTTATGGGTTTATTGTTTTGGTGGTTAGGTGGAATACCGAATTTGAATTTATTTTGGTTTCCATTGAATTGTTGCGCGTTATGTTGCTGTTGCATCGGTGGACGCCACTGCTGGTTCGGTATGCCGAACTGCTGAACATCACCTTTCAACTCATACCAAGTATTTAGGTGTATGGCTAATAGTGCCCTGCCATACAGTGATATATTAGCAAGCATTGAACTTCTTCTTGCAGGCCGAGGCTGATGATCAGTTCCAGGACGAGTCTGGAGATTAGCTACAGGCTGAGCCTGACGTTCAGAGGCAGAAGCCTCCTGGCGCCTAACATTAGCTGAAATAATAATATAGAAATGATTAAATACAGAAATAAACCATATTTGTTAATATTATTGTATTAAACAAAATAGGACGACTCCTAAGATGACGATCACTACTCATACACACTAATGAACATGACTGTATGTATGTTAATAAACTTACTTGTGGAGTGTGGTGAACATCTGCTCACCTCTTGCACTGACAAAACCGGACCTCCATTGTCTCTGGCTCAAAATCAATGATTTCCTCAAAATCAATATCTGTAACTAAATTTAAATAAATGATTAATAATCTGCATAGTATACATAATTTTACCTAGTTAAGTAATAAGTTTTTCTGTTAAATGTTATTTAGATTACCTATCTATACATTATGATAAAACTTAAATTTACATATAAGTAAATATAATAAATTATCTTAACAGTATGAACAATTATCTACTACGAATTATTATAAAACAAATATTTTACTACTAATTAATAAATGTTACTCATACTTTAACTGTAGTCCCGTGAACTACCTATTAAAGGTGTAATTATATATTTTATAGTGTCCATCATTGTCCATTTCTTCATTGCGAGTTGTGCTGTTATCGTGTAGAAGATATTTCTCGCGCAATGCAAACAGCAAACAGAATATCATCTTTAAAATTCTCAAATGTCTATCTCCAGCGGACGTCGGGAACTGTCGGGGACCAGCAGACGATTCACCATTTAGCTGAATCACAATTTAGGTCAAGTTGGTCCCCGCCTACGATACTTTCCATTAACATTGGGACTTGTTTTCATCTTTTTAGCGTGCAGTCGGGTTTTTTGTTTGTTTATAATTATATATTTTTTTTATTTATATTACAACTATATTATCAGATTCTTGTTCCTAAAACAATGTTGAGTTTATCAATAAATAAACAGCAGAGAAAATAGGTAAGTAAGCATGGGAAACTTGTTCAGGGGGCTTAGGTTGTTAACATACCAAAAGTCCTGACTCCTAGGTGATAAGCGGTGGGAAGGAGGGGGGATAAAGGTACGAATTTTTGGTTTTTAGCTTATATCTCGAAAACGGTGCATCGGAGAGAAATATTTTCAACTAATGAAATGGAGCTCTTAAAATTATCTAAAACTTTTATTTCATAAGTTTTTTTCTAATTCCTAACCGTTTTCGAGCTATACCCTCGGAAAAAGTTGAAATTTACAAGAAAAATTTATTCATATCAAAACATTCCTAAACATTGCTTCATATTGTCTAAACCTATTCATAAATGAAAAAAATGGATAGGAAAGAAGTTGTAGATTTTTAAATTATCTTTTAGAATATATATAGATATGCTGGTTAATGTCCAACCCACCTAAAGTTACAGCTATTTTACTTACACTTAAGCTTACTAACTCGGTGAGTTATGTCAGTGAATTTACCAAAATGCAAGTTTAAAATAGCTGTAACTTTAGGCGGGTTGGACATTGACCAGCATATGCATATATATTCTAAAAAGAAATTTAAAAATCTACAACTTCTTTCCTCTTCATTTTATTCGTTTATGAATAGGTTTAGACAATATGATGCAATGTTTATGAATGTTATGACATGAATGAATTTTTCTTGTAAATTTCAACTTTTTCCGAGGGTAATAGCTCGAAAACGATTAGGAATTAGAAAAAAACATATTATATAAAAGTTTTAGATAATTTTAAGAGCTCCATTTCATTACTTGAAAATATTTCTCTCCGATGCACCGTTTTCGAGATATAAGCTAAAAACTAAAAATTCGTACCTTTATCCCCCCCTCCTTCCCCCCGCTCATCACCTAGGAGTCAGGACTTTTGGTATGTTAACAACCTAAGCCCCCTGAACAAGTTTCTGAAGGAATCGCTTAGTTACCTGCTCACGCACTCTACACCTCATTCCTTGACTGGACTATTAACTTCCTCCAAAACAATGCTTAGGGCACTTTAAATACAACTGCATTCTTTTAACCGTACAATTCTAATCAAATCCTCAGGCAAGTTATAGATAAATTTTTGGCTAGATTTTCAAAGATTATTTTATTTTTTATTATTTTACTTTTTCTTAATAGTTGATCTTCCAATAGGTTGACCTTTACTATTAAGGCGCTTTGAACATGTTGTATCCGACTATAAAAGCTGGAAAGGTCTTCCTGTGGATTTATTTTTAAGGTTTCCAACTCTATTGCAATGCACTCTTCGGAGCGTTTATCCCCGAAGCTTTGTGTTAGTATTTTTAGTTCCTGTCATGATTCTAAGTCCTGTCTCTCGCTGATGAGTACAGCGGCTTTGTCTACCAGTTTGCTCGTTATTAAGTGATATAGGTAGAGCTCCTGTTCGGGGTTGCTATCACCCTTATAAGCATTAATAACATATTCACACTTTGAGATAAATGTACTTAATAGCTTTCCATCACCATTGAAGGTGGGTTTTTGATTTTCTGGAGTAATTCCAGAAAATTCGAGGGGAATTATTATTTTGGATATTGCTGATTTTAAGCAAATACTTCAAAAATAAAAATAACTCAATAATTATGGGAATTTCCTAAAATGATTATTATCCTACATTATTCTTAACAAGGGGTTGCAGAATTTGATGCACTAACCTAATTTTAATTACTTACTTTACAATTTACTTTATTCTTACTTTTAATGACCGAATGGCGTAGTGGTTAGTGACCCTGACTACTGAGCCGATGGTCCCGGGTTCGATTCCCGACTGGGGCAGCAGATATTTGTAAACACAGATATTTGTACTCGGGTCTTGGATGTGCCCGTAAAAATGGCAATAGGCCCGCCCCCTATTACATTGGGACTAACTAACAAAACACTTTGGCGAAAAGTGGGTGCAGCAATGCACCTCTGCCTACCCCGCAAGGGAGTACATGAGTACAAGGCGTGAGTGCGTGTGTGTGTGTCTTACTTTTAATAAATTTAATACAATTTCCTTAATATTTACCGTTAAAAAGAGAGAATTTGATCCCTAAATAACAAGTGAATAATGGAGAGGACTGGATTTGGGAAGTGAGAAGTGTACCTACTTACCAAAGCATCGCTGTCTCAACTCTCGAGCAAAAACACTAATGCACTTTTTGGATACCCGTTTCTCGACGAATTTATTTGGTTCTTGGAATAGCCAATCGCGACGTAATTTCACCTTTTTAGGTAAGCAGAATGTGATGCTCGAACCGACAGATGCGAAACACGCGCTGCTAATATATAGCGACTATCCTATCGCCTATGCCAGTCAAATTGCGGCCCCGCGCTATTAGGTTTTTAAAAATTAAAATTAAAGGCGAGCATAACCGAGTTGATTTTTCTATTCTTTTTCATTTGTTTTCATTATATTTAGGCCAGTAAAGAACGCCATTAATTTCCCAATTGCTCGGAACAGCCGATAGCTGTGCCGATAGAGTGGAGGTTTCTAGTAATTCCAGAAAAAGCTGAGAAGGAGTACCGTGAACCAGATTTCCTGGAAAACCCAGTGCATCAAATGTAATGTTGCTTTACATTACCAAATGCTCTTTTCTTTTTCATACTCAATAACACATCCAATTATGTATTTTTACGTAATAATTATAAGATTTAAATAATATGTTTGTTTATTTCTTTTTTCTATCTATTTTTTAACTTCGTACAATAAATAAGAAAGTGAATACATTCGTTTTATTTCCCAACGAAATCCATAGCCACTAACAGTATCTTACATGTATGTATATTCCTACTGTTCCATTATTGGAACGGTTACAAAACTAAAAATCTAAAAAAGATATATTTTTTTTTGGTATGCAGGTCTCATTATACACCTATAAGCCTGTTCTGATATGAGTTTCATAAAAATTGAACTTGTTTTACTATGGTTGGGATGATACGAGATAATGCCGGCCATACACGCTACGGTCTACCGGAAAGGTCCACCTGTGCAGATATGCCTGCGCAGGTAGACCGAACATTGGTAGCGTGTATAGGGACGTTCCGGTGTATCGGAGCGGTCTTCAGTTCTTTTTGCGATGGCATCGAATGTGGACGATGACACGCTGGCATTGCTAGGTCTTGCTTTAATTTTGAAGATGAATAATACGAAAAAGAAGCGAAAAAAGTGGTGTAAGCATTGGTTATTGAAAAGAAAAACATATAGTCATGTTAATTTATTAAGTGAATTGAAATTTGAACCAGAAGATTTTAAAAAATATCTTCGAATGGACGAGAAAACATACCTTAAATTACTTGAAATGGTTACTCCTATGATAATAAAAGAAGACACTGTTATGAGAAATAGTATTTCTGCGCACGAAAGATTATCAGTCACATTGAGATTTCTCGCAACTGGCAGAAGCTATGAGGATCTAAAATTTTCAGCAATTATTTCGCCTCAGGCACTTGAAAAAATTATTCCTGAAACATGTGAGGCTTTATATAAAGTACTCAGAAGAGATTATTTTAAGGTAAGTCATTAAAACACTGTTATATTAGAAATAATATTTATTGAAAAAAATATGTACGATTTTAATCATTAAAGTAAAAAACTGTCACGTACATACAAGTTATTCATTATGAACATTGAAATTAGTAATGAATGTCGCTGCCGAATCTGGAATCGATAAAACTACCTCTGTTTCATTGGGCTGATTTTCTGAAACTGTAGTTGTTCGTATTTGTGGCGAGTAGGTGCCTTGGGAACTGTTGAGTAGATGGTTAGTTTGAAATGATTGAGAAAGATACTCTGAATTTTGACTGGTGGGAAATGGAAAACAGGGTGGGCTAGGACCTCCGGAAGAAACAAAACTTACAGGGTTATATGCCCTATTGGAATATCCAAATATGTGCCGAGCTGGGGCGAAGGCAGTGCATGCAACCAGGCTCCCGCTTCCGGTCTCGTAACCGCCTTAATCCGTGCAAGGTGGGCCCCCTAGGAGTTTACCATAATATCAGCAACGAGAGCCTTACACTGAATTTCATCCCATTCTTTCTGTATATTCGGTTTGACTACATTCTGGTTCGGATGCCTGCTAGCCCACTCTGTCAACCCTACATCTACGAACGGAACCGTAAATCCATCACCATTAATTGAGAGTATTTGAGTGACTAGATTTACGACCCCGTGCGCCGACGCAAGGAATCCGACTAGGGCAGTATCTTGCAGCCTACGAACCCCAATGCCTCCATGTCGTATGCTTGACACCATTGCGCGTCATTTAGAGAGACATTCAGAACTTTTTCCAATGTCCGCTCTACAGTCGCGTCCAATGCCGCCACCTCATCAGGGAACAGCCAGGCGGCAGATGTCCTCACGGTGTACGTCAGCCTGGGCATAGCAAGGCAACTCCTTAATAGCATGAGGGCTACACAAGATGATAGTTTATCTAACTGATTCATCAACTTGGAGAACGTTTGGTGTTTATTCTCAAGTAGAGCGGGTATACTTCTATATTCTGGGAAAATTGGTTCTCCCAGTAACATAAATTGGTCCTTAACTGTATTTTGTAAACCTGGCACAATAGCTTCAAAAAATAAACCAACCTACTCTCGTCTAAAGCCCGACCAGTTTACTCAATTTATTAAGTAAACCCACCGACCAAAGGCGCCGCCGCCGCCAAAAAATATAACAATAATATCATTTGAGAAAAAATATTTAGTGATGAAAGGGTGGAAATATTTAGCGGTCAGACATAACAATAAATTTAGAAAACAATTGATGCTGAGCAAGTTACTGTTATTCACAAACTGTTAAACTAGGTAAACTAGGCTAGGACCTCATTTAGTACCAATATATTCTTTGTAAGTTAAGAATTATGTGGGTAGTTTAGTTGTTCCTATTTTGAGTGCCGTTGCAATCCACTTCTTCACCTGAGTCAGGATGTTTACTTCATAGTATATAGTCTAACCCCCTTATTCATAGAAAAGTTACAATACGTTTTAACTAATAAACTGTTTTGTCCCTCTCTGTCAAAGAACAAATTGTTCTTTGTCGGAGAGGGACAAAACAGTTTATTAGTTAAAACGTATTGTAACTTCTCTATGAATAAGGGGGTCAGACTTTAGTTGTCGAATATAGAACATCAACATCATCATCATCAGCATTCAAAAAGTATGTCATATCCTGAAAAGAAAAATAGAATTTAATTAAAAAAGCTGGGTATTATGAGGATTTACATAATTCAGGAAAAGACTATTTAGTTCAATATAAATTAAGTAGACTAATAGAATAATATATTTAGGGAATTGTTTTATGATAGGTAATCAATATTGGATCTACAGGGTTATGATTTTCATAACAGTCTAACAAAATCTAAGTAAGTAGGTACTATAAAAAAATGTATTACAAAATGTAGAAAAAAAAATAGGTACTTATTAAAGAATAGTAACTTTGGTATATAAGTAGTGAGGGATTGTGAATGTTTTGTCACAGTGGATGGTTTGATCAGTGGTTTATCATGGGTTTTAGTTCAACAAAGAGTGTAGTTGGATTTGCATTGTTATGTTTGGTCCTCAAATAAAACAAATAATGATATAGGTATAATTCAAATAAAATAACGTAAATGTAGGAGTTGAAGAGCAAATGATTAGGATACTTATTTAAAAGGTGAGGGGTTGACAATAAGTTAAAATATGTTGGTTAGTCTTGTCAGTATTAATGCAACTTTTTTGGCCAGTTACGTGAAGTTGGCCTTGGACTTGATAATGTGACTTTTGTTTACAACAAATTGATGATTACCGTGTTGCCAGAAAGGTTTTTTTTTTGTTTGATGGGTTTGTCTGGTTCCAATCCGACGGCTGACGATGGACATTTTATTTCAACAATGCCTAGATTTCTTTTTCCGTCAGGACTGGCACCAAGAAAAGAAAATTCTGTATCTATAGTCAAACCACATGGATCAATTTTAATATTCAGAACTTCCTCCAACTCTCGCAAAGCTGTTTGCTCGTAATTTTCCCCATGTTTTATTGCTGGGACATGACCTAAATCTCAAAAAACACTATAACAAATATCCTTTGCAGTTTGTTTTTGTAAAAACTTTAGCGATAGCACCAAGTAATGCCGACGAATCGTCACATACTATTTCATTTGGTACACACCGTTTAGCTGCCTTTAACCACCGAGCTATCGTTTTTGTTGTATGCCATATAACAAAGGGGCCGTCCATTAATCACGTGAGGCTCAAAGGGGGGGGGGAGGGGTACGGAAAACCTCACGAAACATCACGAGGGGGGAGGGGTTGTCTCGTTAGACATCACGTGTATTAATTTTTTGTCAAAAAGCCCTAGGTATTTCTGAACCAAAATTTTGAACGGCGCAAAAATTTTAAGGATTTGTAGTCAGTACTTATGACTTATATTTTTCTAGTCAAAAATAGCCTTTACAAAGACTTCCAAAAAAATACACGTGATCCAGGCAGGGGGAGGGGGGGGTAAAAAAATGAGAAAAACGACCTCACGTGATTAATGGACGGCCCCAAAGGGGGGTGCTGGTTCCTGTAGTATAAGCCATAACATCATTTAAAAATATATGTTTCACTTTTCTGTTTGCTATTGAATAATTTATTACCGGTGGTGAAATAGGCTGGAAAATTGAGCCTCGCCTGGCCTCAATAGTGATAATTTTATAGGAATTCTTGAAGAGTTTGGTTATAAAAACGGCTTTGTTCTGTGGTCCAAAAATAAAGAATTAATGGCACCTAGCTGAATTTATGAATAAATGTATGAGGTGCACTACTTGCCATTGGCATATATAGACATTATTACCATATGTGCAAAGTGAAGTGCAGATTTTACTCTGTGTCGAATTTTTCGTATGGCAAAGTAGGCGGTTCTTTATAATCATCGACACTGATAACTTCACTCGCCAGTGATGCACGTACTGCCAAAGCTATATTTTGTTGTATTTTTTTCTTTAAACGACTTACTCTGTTCGAAGTAAGTATATTTTTTACAAATGAGTGGTGATTGAATTCTGGTTTGTATTTATCAAGTACAAAAATCACAGAGATCATTTTTTCTGAAATGGGTGTTGTCGTTATCACAGGCGTGGTCACTGTCAGAGATTTTCACTTGGTGAAAAGAAGATGCTAAATCTAGCGTGGAGAAGTATTTACTATGACCCAGCTGATCTACGATATCAGTAATGTTCGGAATAGGATAAGCATCGCCAATAGTGATTTCGTTGAGCTTACGATAATCTATTACGATGCGCCATTTCTTTTCACCCGATGCGTCTTGTTTTTTAGGAACTACCCAAATGGGAGCTGCCCAATGTGACAACGAAGGACGAATTATCTTTTGATCCAACATGAACTGAACTTGTTTGGCTACTTCTTCTTTGTGAAATTCAGGGAAACGGTAAGTTTTAGCATGAATTGGGGTTTGAGAAGTAGTCCTAATTTCATGTTGGAGTGTTTTTGTAGTAGTAAGATGATCTCCTTCGAGATAAAATATGTCATTAAACTCAGTACAAAGATTTCGTATCATGATTATCATGATCTCTTCTTGATTCATGTGCGTGTATCTGAGTTGATTTTGAATTCGATTTTCGCTATCTGAATCAGTGGTTGTAAAAATAGGGACGTGATTTGAAGTTGAATCGGGGACGTCTACGTTTTCTAAAATATGTGTTAAAGGTTCTAGCGTGAACTTAAGATTTGGTATTGATACCTCCTTATTGGATAAATTGAGAACCGAGAGCTTTACTTTTTTATTAGGCTGAACACGTACGAGACATTTTGAAAAATAGACGTTGGGGTAATTTTCCTGTGTGGTATTTAAAATTAACCCTTCTTCCAACTCAGGTTTCTTAGAAAAATACTCAATTAAGGGAATCCATTCCAGCTCGGACACGTATTGCAGTAACATTACGATACTTGGCCACAGGAGATGACTGCCAAAGTCTTCATTTTTTATTTAAAATATCCCCACAAGTTATTTCGCAGATAATACCAGAAGTTTGTCAAGCCCTAAATGAAGCATTAAAGGAAAGAAAGAAAGAAAGAAAGAAACATTTGTTTGACGCACTGAACAATAAAAACAGAAACAAAAAGAACAAAAGAATACTACAAAAAATATATATGAAAAAACACAAAATAATACAATATAAACAAACAAGGTTGCTGTCCAGAGCGTCAAAAAGGCACCAGCTCAGCGTGTGCTATGGCCAGAGAGGCCACAGCGCTGGTTTTCAGCTGGCCCTTAGTGTTGTGACCTCAGTCACGAACGCGAGGTATATTAACTAGGATGGGTTGTGTTGTGTTGTGTGTATGTGTGGAATGTGTGTATATTTGAGTAAGCTAGGTAGGTGTATAAGTAGATATAAGTAAGTAGGTACATTAAGTAAAATATATATTTATAAATAATAAGACGCATAATACTAAGTTTATTAATAAACGATAAATAATACAATAGGTACAATATAAATGCATAACATAATATGATAAGAGTTTAAATAAAAGTACGTCAGTGTTAGCGACGCGTTACAATATATACCTACCAACCAGTGACCCCACACACACACACGCATTGTTTAGTTGTAGTAAAATAAATTAGTTAAATACCTAATTAAACCTAAGTAGAATCGTTAGGTACTGTTTCATATAAATAAGATGTCTATTACCTACTTACTGATACCTACTGTATGTATTTTGTAATTTTGTATGTATTTACCTGTGCATTATTTTAATAAACATACGTTTTTTCATAAGGCGTGCGACCGGTACCTACGTCATACGGGTCCCGCGCGGTGCGGGGGGATGGCACCGAGTCTATATAAGGCCAAATTTCTAATCACACATGTGCTCACTTACATAGCGGCCACTGGACGCACGCCTTCGTCAACCTTAAATAGTTGTTTTTACTCCATCCTGCAAGTTAGAACCCCTACAAGCTGGTCTTCAAGCCGGATTACTGGTGAACCACTGCTGGAGAACGACCTGGAATGTTCACCACGCCACCGCCGCTGCGCAAGATGGTACAAACTCGCAGCGCGCACGAACGGGAGAAGATGGCGCTTCTAGAACAATCCACCCGGGATGGACCATCTGGTCTCGACGTCAACGTGGCGACGTCTGAGAAAATAACTACCAAGAACGAGCTGAAGGCATGCGAGCCGCCCGTACGAAAAGTGGGTAGCTGCATGAAGATGGAAATTGGCTGCCACAAATCTTCCACCTCCAAGAAGATGTCCATGGCATCAAGCAAGCGGTCCATTGAGGCGAGGAAGAAACAGCTGGAGCTGGAAGCAGCAGAAGCGATCGCCAATATCAATAAAAAGCTGATCGAAAAGAAACTGGAAGCGGACATCGCCGCACTAGAAGACTGTTCTAAAAATAGTGCCGCGTCATACTCATCAGTGAACGTGTCACAAAAGGTGGAACAGTGGTTAGAACATAGCCATCACGACGCTAACGATCCGCCGCGGCCATCAACCATACCGCCGCCGCCCGGTGAACCACGCCACGACGCGGCCGCCCTACCCTCAACCGTGCGCGATATCGCGCAGTCGCCGCCGCCGCCGCCGCCAGCGCAGCCGCCCTCGGACATGCAGCAGCTGGTCCAGGCCATGAAGGACATCGCCGTCGCCGCAGCTACGAGTACTCCGCACTCCCAGATGCTGAGCCGTCTGTCCACGCCGAGAGATCTACCTACCTTCGCCGGCGATCCACTGGAATGGCTGAACTTCGTGCAGGCCTATGAAGAATCTACAGAGGTCTGTCACTTCACCCCCAAGGAAAACATGTGGAGGCTGAGGAAGTGTCTCCGTGGTCCTGCTCGGGACTCCGTCACGGCGCTGCTGGTGACGGCCGCCGCGCCCGAGACGGTGATGGGCGCCCTGCAGCTGCAGTATGGAAACCCTGACGTCATCCTGCCCAGGATCATACAGGATCTAAATCGGCTACACGCAGTAAGTGACGATTATCAAAAAGACATTATTAGCTTCTCAGTTAAAGTTCAGAACTATGTTGCAGCTGTGCTAGCATTAGGCCGTGACGAATATTTGCAGGGTATGAGCATTGCATCTGTTATCCTATCAAAGTTACCACCTGTATTAATTTCTAAGTGGAGTGACTACGGATATTCACGAATAAACGAAGGTACAAAATCTAGATTACAAATATTGTCTGATTTTTTGAGTGAGGAAGCACTAAAAATAACTAAAACAGCTGTTACTTTGACCGTACCTAAGTTTCGTAAACATAATGATCATAATTACTCTCAGTCTGTATTATTGCAAAGTGTTAACTCTAATGATAAATGTCGTTATTGTCGTACATCTAAACATGACTTGCTAGAATGTAAAAGGTTTAAAAAGGCTTTGCGCAAAGATAGGTGGAGTTACATTAAACGTAATGGCTTATGTTATAAATGTTTAATTTCGCGGCACAGTAAGGAACAATGCTCCGCACCTGTTTGTGATATAGATAACTGCGGACAGTCGCACCATAAGTTGCTACATTATAACATGAATAACTCATCTCAAAATAGTGTAAACATTTCACAACTTTCACCCTCTGAGCCCTTAGTGTCTGAGCCTATTGTAGAAACTGTTACAAATGTTAACGTAATGTCTAAAGTATTGCTAAAGGTTGTGTCTGTAAGTATTAATGGTCCAAATGGTATTATTAACAATGTTATTGCTTTGTTAGATGACGGTTCTACCGTTACAATGATAAGCGCAGGGCTAGCTAATAAGTTGGGCTTACAGGGACACAAACAAACAATGCGCGTGTGTGGTGCGTGGAACGACACAGAAATGGTATGCGATAGTCAGATAGTTCAGTTGGATTTATGTAATAATAATGGGGACTTGTTTACCATCAAGGCGCGTAGTGTAAATAAATTAAATTTACCTGTACAAAATACATTGTCTGTTGAAACCTCTAAATATTTACACTTAGCTAAAATAAAAGATCAATTAATTAAAGGGATACTTAAACCGGAATTAC
Organism: Plutella xylostella; assembly: GCF_932276165.1. Classification (NCBI taxonomy): domain Eukaryota; kingdom Metazoa; phylum Arthropoda; class Insecta; order Lepidoptera; family Plutellidae; genus Plutella; species Plutella xylostella. The sequence continues at coordinate 3,088,839 of NC_064000.1, read as the reverse complement.
TGATAGGACAGGATAATTATCATCTTTTGCAACCTATGCAGGTCATTAAGGGTAAGGTTAATGAACCGTATGCTACACTCACACCGCTGGGGTGGTGCCTTCACGGCTGCGTGCCACACTCACCCGCCGGGGCCGCCTGCCACTCCTCACTGCTCGTCTGCTGCCGGGAACCGGAGGAAGAGTCGGAGTGCCAGCGCATCCTGCGTGACATGCACGACGAGGTGCGACGCTCCTTCACCATCGAGTCCATGGGTGTCTCGCAGAAACCGCGGCAAAACTCGCTGGACGTTCAAGCAGTGGACCATCTGGACCGGAATTCTTTGTTGCTGAATGGAAGATGGTACGTCGGCTTACCGTGGAAAACAGCTGATGTTAACCTGCCTAACTCGAAACCTAACGCTATGAAACGTCTGGAGAACGTGGAGAAGAAGATGAAGGCCAACGAAGGTTTTTCCCTCAGGTACAGGGAACGGGTGCAACACCTACTGGACAATGACTTCGCCGAGGAGCTGACGTGTACACGTACTTCGCCTAGAATTTGGTACCTACCTCACTTCGGGGTCGACAACCCGAATAAGAAAAAACTGAGATTAGTATACGACGCCGCCGCTAAAACTGATGGATTTTGTCTCAATGACTATCTACTAACGGGTCCTGACCTACTTATGTCGCTGTATGGAATTATGTTACGCTTCAGGGAAAAAAGAATAGCCGTGACAGGAGACATAAAGGACATGTTTCTTAGGATTAAAATTAATCCTGAGGATCAAGATGCATTGAGATTTCTATGGCGCGACCAACCGGAAGAACCTGTGAAAACCTACGTGATGACGTCACTAATATTTGGCGCCAGCTGTTCACCATTCATCGCACAGTATGTACAGAATAAAAATGCACTAAGGTACGAGTCTACGATGCCGGCCGAAGCTGTTAATTTGAATATGGACCAACATAATCAAGTTGAACGAACTCTTGGCCTTATCTGGTATCCGAAGAATGACTGCCTTAGCTTCGACGTCTCGCTGAAGAAAATTCCTGAAAATATAAGGGACGGTTCTAAGAAACCCACGAAAAGGGAAATGCTGCGGGTTATTATGTGCATCTTCGATATACTGGGGTTTCTTTCACCATTTACAATAAAAGGAAAGATTATGTTACAATGTACCTGGAAAAGTGGGTTACAATGGGATGACGTCATCACTGATAGCATTCATGAAAAATGGTCTGAATGGATAACTTTATTACAGCGCGTGGGCTCATTAAGCGTGCCCCGTTATTATCAAATTCCAATGGGTGCGAGCGAGAAAGAAGATGTACTGAATGTACTGAATAACATCGGGCCGGTCTCGCCTAGCAACAGTGACGCGCCGCCTCCAGCTGGCTATACAAACTTACAGCTACATATATTTTGCGATGCGTCGACTCAAGCTATGTGTGCTGTGGCTTACTGGCGCTGGGAAACTAATGTTATTCGAACAGCATTCGTATCGAGTAAAAGCAGGGTTGCTCCTGTGAAACACATGTCGGTGCCGCGATTGGAGCTACAGGCAGCACTTCTAGGAGCTCGGCTCGCTGATAACATTGAAAGGGAACACACAATGAAGCCTATCAAAAGGATATTTTGGAGCGATTCTAGTACTGTTCTACACTGGATAAAAAATGATGCAAGAAATTATAAGTCATTTATTGCACATCGGTTAGGAGAGATTGACGAACTCACGCACACCAGCGAATGGAGATATGTACCTACGAGTGTGAATGTCGCCGATGTTGCTACGCGGGAAACTTGCGAGTTTTCGGTGTTCGAGAACGAGTGGTTTCATGGCCCGGCGTTCCTTCTCGACGATGAGTCATCATGGCCGCGGGGTATACTTACTCCTCAAGTGAACGAGTTGGACCTGGAATGCGTAACGGTTGTACAAACGAACCCGTTGGACACAAGATTCGTTCCTGACCCGCTGAAATTTTCATCATGGTTGCGGCTACTCAGATCTACGAGTGTTATGATATCATTTATTGATATAAAAATTAAGAAACTCACCGGTGTCATTAACGGAGATATGATGATAAGAGCTGAAAGGTTATTAATTAAATATGCGCAGATGCAGAGCTTCCCCGATGACCTGAAGGACCTGAAAAAGATAAACACATTAAGTAAATCAAGTAAATTACTTACCTTGTCACCTTACCTGGACGACTTCGGAATCCTGCGTGTTGGAGGTCGCATCGAAGCTGCGCGCGACGTGCCCGCAGACATGAAGCACCCCGTCATCCTCGATGGCCGCCATCACATCGCTCGCCTTATAGTCAAGCACTTACACATCCGTGCTGCTCATGGGAATCATGAAACTGTCGTCAACGAGCTGAAACAAAAATACTGGGTGCTGAAAATTCGACCAACTGTGAAGCGAGTAGCCATGGAATGTATGGTCTGCAGAATAAGAAAGGCTGAACCTAGACCACCTAGAATGGGCGACTTACCGGAAGCACGCATGGCCCACCATCAACGCCCCTTCACCTTCTGTGGGCTTGACCTGTTCGGCCCAATGGAAGTCACTGTGGGAAGAAGAAGGGAAAAGAGATACGGCGTCCTCTTCACGTGTCTGACTGTGCGAGCCATACACATAGAACTGGTGGCTACACTGACCACAGACTCCTTAATAATGGCGTTACGGAGACAAGCCTGTCGTCGTGGGTGGGCACAGCAGCTGTTCTCAGACAACGGAACTAATCTACGCGGCGCAGACACTGAACTGAGGAGATCAATACAGGACTTGGATCAACAAGTTTTAAAGTCAGCTGCTATCAACTACGGAACCACTTGGACATTTATTCCACCTACAAGCCCACACTGGGGTGGGGCGTGGGAGAGACTTATTCGTTCAGTCAAGGCGTCACTAAAGATAATCCTGAGGGAACGCGCCCCTAGAGAAGAAGTCCTACTCACTCTGATGGCCGAAGTGGAACAAATTGTCAACAGTCGTCCGCTGACGCATGTCAGTGTTGAGCCTGGATCGAGCGAAGCGCTCACACCTAATCATTTTCTGCTGGGGTCATCGTCGAACCTACCTGTCCTCGGAGAATTCTGTGAATCAGACCTGTACCTGCGAAAACAATGGAGGATTTCGCAACGGCTAGCAGATATGTACTGGTCTCGCTGGGTAAAAGAATTTCTGCCGGAACTGATACCTAGAAGAAAATGGACGGATGAAGTATCACCTATAAAAGTTGGTGATCTGGTGGTGATAGTGGACGGGAACGCCCCGAGGAACATGTGGCTGCGAGGCGTCGTGGAGGCGGTGCTGCCGGGCAAGGACGAGCGAGTGAGGGTGGTGGACGTGCGCACCCGCACCGGGCTGATGAGGCGCCCCGCGACCCGCGTCGCAACTATACCTGTAGGTTAGGAGTGCTGCCTCAGCACTAGGGTGGGGAATGTTAGCGACGCGTTACAATATATACCTACCAACCAGTGACCCCACACACACACACGCATTGTTTAGTTGTAGTAAAATAAATTAGTTAAATACCTAATTAAACCTAAGTAGAATCGTTAGGTACTGTTTCATATAAATAAGATGTCTATTACCTACTTACTGATACCTACTGTATGTATTTTGTAATTTTGTATGTATTTACCTGTGCATTATTTTAATAAACATACGTTTTTTCATAAGGCGTGCGACCGGTACCTACGTCATACGGGTCCCGCGCGGTGCGGGGGGATGGCACCGAGTCTATATAAGGCCAAATTTCTAATCACACATGTGCTCACTTACATAGCGGCCACTGGACGCACGCCTTCGTCAACCTTAAATAGTTGTTTTTACTCCATCCTGCAAGTTAGAACCCCTACAGTCAGTATAGTAAGTAGGTAGCCGGTCCGGATATCGCGAATACATTATATACCTATATTATGTAGGTGGGTATAAGCCATTATGAAACGGCACATTATTAATTATGTCTGGTTTATTAATTATGTCTGGATCACTAAAGCTATCAGGTAGGCAGTCATTTTTGTGTTTACGGAGAACAGTATTCTTAAGATTCTGCCATAATTTTGCCGAGTTTTTTATATTGTTGTTTATGTTGGACTGAAAATATGCTCGCTTTTCATTGTGTAAAGCTGCATTTACTAAATGTTTCAGGTCCTTATAGTAATTGTTATCTGAAGCGGAGTTAGTGATACGGAACCGTTTATGGGCTGCGTCTCGCAAACTCATCATGTACTTCACGTTATCAGTGATCCACGGGTAGTCGGCGCCCTTCACACGAACTGTGCGCTCGGGAGCATGTAGATTAAATAATTTTATAATGTAATCCGTAAACGTAATTACCATATCATTGACATTATCCAAACTTTTAATATGTTCCCAATTAATTAAATTTAGGTCAGAGTTAAATTGTTCTAAGATAATATTTTTTAATGGCCGGTAAGTAATCCATCGGGGCAAAGGTTTAGGTTTTTTTATATTCAATTCTACCGTGATAAAGGCATGCTTTCCTAGGGTAGGTATGTAGTCGACATTTAAACATTTAATATCCGAGTCAGAGCACACGACATCTATTAAGGTTTCGCTGCTGGTGGTGAAATGCGTAGGATCGGTTACGTACTGTTTTAAATCAACAGTATGAGCAAAATCATCAAAATGACGCCTCTTGTAGTCAGTACTATTAGGTAAAAGATTAATGTTAAAGTCACCCAGCACAATCATCTGGTCATAATTAGTGAAAGCTGTTATACTGTCCGTTAACGCATCAAAGAATGTACTACAGTCTTGCCACGGCGGTCTGTAGGCAGTTCCGATAATCAGTTTAATTGTGTTTACAGTACAACTTAACCAGATTTGTTCGACGCCGGCCGCGGCGGGATGTGTGCGAAATCTTACCTTAAGACCCGTTTTCACATACATACCTACGCCTCCACCTCGCATGCGCTTACCTGGGGGTCTCGGTGTGTGGCGTAGTTTGTAGCCGGGTATGACGGGACATATAAAGGTATGTGTGAATGGCTGTTGTCACCTGTAAAAAAATACAATATGACATTTTATGATTTTTTATTAAAAAACTTATTAAAATTAAAAGTAGGTATCTCAACAATTTTTAAATGATACAAGATAAATTTTACCAACGGATGCCCACTTGCGACCAAATTAAATTTTTTTAAGTGTCAAATCTAGTATCTAACAAATTGTTTTATTTATCACACAATTGAAAGGCTTCAATGATGATATTAGGTGCAGCCCCGTTATTTTCCTGAACAAGTGAATTTGGCGAAATTGAACCTTCATAGGTTACAGAACCTATTTCTGCACTAGTGTTTGAATCAGGAATGTGAATACCTGGTGGGTAAATTACGTCATTCGACTGAATATTAATATTTGAATTTGGTGAGTTATGAATGATCGGTTCGGAATGTGAGGATTACGAGGTTCCAGATCTCTGTTGATATTGATCGTGAGATGAGTTGCGTGACAGAATAAATTGACTGGCATGTTGTAACTGTGGTGACGGGGTTGGTACTGGTGATGAGAATTCAGAATTTACTGCATATTGCATGTACATGCCATCTATATCTGCCATTAAATAAGTATTATAAAATCATGTATGTAGGTATAATATGTATGATATGTGTATGTATATGATATATTATGTGTGTGTATATGTATATGTATATCTATACAGGGTTATTGGTAAGTGGACCAGATCCTTTCAGGAGGTGATAGAGGAAGGCATTTCCAGTCGATTGAACCCAATAATGCATTATCCTAAACTTATCTATTTCTAAGATATCTAATATTTAAGGTTGTGCTTTAAACCGAAAATAAAAAAACTAGCCACATTTCATTTTTTTTTTGGTAGTTTTGCATAAGAAATGCCTTAATATACAAATTAAAATAATCAAATGTACATTATTCGACTTATTATCTTATCTTGTTTTAAAGCTTATTATTGAACATGTTTTTTAAGCTGAAGTGCACAAAAATATGACATATAAAAAACTTTTTAAATTTATTAGTTTTTGCGTTTTGAATATTTCTTCAAAATGTTTAACTATTTTGAGGTATTATGTCTAATTTAAGTCGAATAATGCACATTTGATTATTTTAATTAGTTTATTAATAAAAATAATATTACCAATAACCCTGTATGTATATATGTGTGTGTATATACACTGCCGGGCAATGAAATAGTTCCACCCACAAAATGCCGACAAACACCTTAATATCTCCTAAGATATAGAACCTAGCTTCATGAATTAAAAAGTTTAATGAAATATAGTTTATTATGCAAACATTTTTAAATGCTAATTCTTTTTAATAGTGTTCTTTTCGAAGCCATGGATAAAAAAAGATAAGAAGGAAAATTTTCGGGTTTGAAAATTTAGGAAAACATTTGGTTCGGTTTTCGTTTTTCTTTTTATTTCATTATTTTTTTTGTCGTTGTGAAAGAATTATAAAATGGTGAAGTCTTACGGCTCTCGTACCCATAAATCATGCCTGTACAACGCGAGGATTGTGCGCGAATCAGCACCATGGTGGAAATGGGAACCAGCCAAAGAAATGCGGCCAGAATAATGGGTGTGACTCATACTACTGTACAACGAGTGATCTAAAGGATGAGGGAGACTGGATTAAACCTGAGAAGACCAGGTACTGGCAAGCCAAGGTGCACAACAGTCCGAAAAGATCGATTAATTGCGGAAATCATGTTAAGAAATCGACATCAGACGGGAGTAGCAGTTCAACAACAACTTTTACAATTTCGAATTGAGCCAATAAGCGAGTGGACAGAATATTCGAGCGAGAAAACCATTCGTAGGCTTGACTAATGTACTAGCGAGGAAAATGCCTTTTTGAACTTCGGACGTACACACGAGACATTCCTCCTTAAGATCGGTTTCTATGTAGTGAATCGATTCTGATCTTGGCGGTAAGGTATATCCATGGTTCTTATTTTCTTTTCTTAATTTTAAAGGTAAAATTATATTTTCACCAGAACAGTCGCTAAATGATATTGTACTAGAATTGAGATCTAGAACTGCCTTTTGCTGTAAAAGAAAATCTTGTCCTAAAATCGCATTAGCTGTACAAGGTAAGTCATGGAACACATAAAATTTATGTTTAAATAAATGTCCAGTCGAATCATTACACGTGTTCAACGATAACCAAACGTATCCAATTGCTTCTAGTGTCCCACCGATTCCGTTTATCGTCAGCGTTTCCTTATGGATGGGAACGTTGCAACTCAAAACATGTTTATGTTTAATTGCAGAAATTGAAGCTCCTGTATCTATGAGAAACGAATAATAATTGCAACCTGTGTATAATTCTATGCAACATGTACTATCGCTTGCACAAATAATATGATGCTCATTATTACTTTTAGTCACGAAAAAACTTATTTTGTTGGAGAGAAGGTCCATTTTCTTCTGTATTATCGGTCATTACATTCACGTTATATTGGAATGATCCACGTTGTCCCCTCGAGTTGTACCTATTATAAGAATTAGGATACTGACCTCTGTATGAAGACTGACCTCGGCCGGGGTTCCCACGACCACGGTGAGGAGGACCATGGTGGGCGGGGGCAGGGGCGGATGGCCTGGAGTGATTATAAGAACCTCTGCCACGGACATGACTATGAAATGTCCTTGTATAGAAGTTTCGGTTCCCACGATAGCCTCTGAAACTTTTACGACCTCTGTTACTCATAGTTAAAATATCTCCTGACGTGGAGGGCGCTGGGACCTCCTCGTCTACTGCAGCCTGAATTGCATCTTTTAGAGTATCGAAATTTCGAGCTGCTATTATTGTGCTGAGACGCCTATTGCGCAAACCGTCAGCAAAACGCTTTATTGCCTGCTTTTCATTTAGAGGCTGTAGTATTTTTAGATTTTCTGTTTTCCCATCTGCCTGTGAAATAGTAAGGTCCATAAATATTTCGGAAAGTTCCCTACCAAACTCGTCAATAGATTTCTGTTCTTGGCGCAAACTTTGGAGTCTATTTTGTAAAGCAACATAACTCTTTTTTGGCAAAAGGGTTGTACGCATATCTGCTAATAATTCCTTTACAGTTGGATACGAAGACCTTAATTTCAACTTTGCGGATTGCGAAGGTCGGTTCTTTAACACAAAGTTTATCAAGTTAATTTGACATTCATTTTTCTCTAAAATAGAGCTATAATATTCAACTCCGTCAATGAGCTGTTTAGTGGAGGAGACGTCGTCATTCATTGCTGGTAGTAGAGAAAGAGCTGTTTTCAATTCAAACTCCATTTTGTATTCTTTTTTACTTGTACTAATTGAACTCGATGTTGAACCAAATGTGTCTATAGTACTTTCTTTTACTCTAATATGAGTGGTGTCGCCACCTATCTTTTAATATATTTACTTTCATAATTTTCGCAAGGTTTCGATCCTAAAATCCTTTTCCTTATTTCCGCTTATGTCGTGCACCGCAACGCTACGTGTGGCAACACTGTCTGCGCCACCCACAGACAATCAGTTCCGAAAACGAATTCATGGCCGCCGTCGCGCTAAGTTATTCGCGATTGAACTTATTTTCAAAATAGACGATTGGCTAGTTGCTAAAGTCTTCCGCTTCTTCTTTATTCGTGGTGAACCGCTAACCGAAGAATATCAGTGTGTGTGTTGAGTGCTGCAGTGCTTTGGATTGCTCTGATCTCTGATCGATCGAGCACGTGGCGCCAGGCGAGGGTCTGGAAGCCGGCCGCCTTTTCCTGGTCTCCTGAACTGCCTCCAGCGACCAGGTAGGTGCACGACACTTCATCAACCCTTTCCCTCGGTGAGACACCTTGCTGTAGTTCCTTTTATTTTTTTTCTATCGAAGGGACTCCGGCTTAGCGGCGTTACCATGTGGTCCTTCGACCCGCGATTACTATTTCCCCGCCCCTATTAGGTCACCTATTAGGAGAAAACCGCCCTTTTTAGCTTATTTCAAAGCCAAAAAGTGAACTTAAGCTAGTGCGCACGCGGCGCACTGCATAGGTTATTTACCTAACCGCTTTTTATCGACATACATTGTACGCTTTCCAAAAACGTAATAATCATATAATCATCTCGCTTTAAATACACATAAAGTATTATCCCGCTATTAGTAGTTAGGGCTACTGTACTTAAATAGGTCACGCATTTTTACGCTTGCTGCAATAATAGGCATAAGAAGGTAGACTCACATTCACTCGCCGCCGCGCCGGCGCGGCGCCATATTCAATCGCGTTATCAAGTTATCATTCCAATTGTACACCCACATTCCTGTGATTGTTTAATTTGTTTGTTTCATTTTATTTTCCGACTTCACGATGTCGAAAGCATCAAAACCGCATAATGAAAAAGATTCGGTGCAACATAATTATGAACTCGCGACACTGCAAGCAAAACGTAATGCTTTGTTCGAGTGTTTACAATACGCGTTTGATTTATCTACCGAAATAAATAAAGGGAACGAGGAGAGAGAAGCTTTTCTCGATGCGAGTATTAATGTAGATACAATTCGTTCAGATTTCCAAAAAGTGTTAGATCAGTACAACAGCTGTTTAATGTCCAATGACCCTACTGCCAAGCCAGATTATAAATCGCTAGTTTCTTTCGAACAGCTGTATTGTCGCGTAAAACGCTTGGTTGCGTCATGTACCGTAGTCACGAAAACTACCCAAAATAATGATTGTTTTCCACAAAAAAGTAAAATTAATTTACCGCCTATCGAGTTGATGAGCTTTAATGGTGACATTCGCCAATGGCCACTATTTTATGCCAATTTTAAATCTACTATTCACGACAATAAGTCCCTCTCAGATCATGAGAAACTTCATTATTTGCTAGGTAAATTAACAGGCAAGGCCCAGGCCGCTTGTGCGGGCATTACGCCCTCCGCTGAAAATTATAAAACGTTATTTGATACCCTAGTAAATAGGTATGAAGATAAGCGCACGCTAGCAGCTACCTATTTACAACAGTTAATGGAATTCAAACCGCTGTCGTCGATTTCTGCGAGTAATTTGGATTTCTTTAATGACCGATTTGTTAACGCAGTACGCGCCCTAAAGAATCTAAAGTTAACAGACTTACAAGACTTCATATTTTTGCAAACTGCCTTAACTAAATTAGATCCTGATACCGTGCGTACTTTTGAGAATAGTAATAATAATCAGTCTGAAATTCCAACCTTTGATAAGCTCGTTGAGTTCTTGGATAATCAAACTAAAATATTACAGCGCGCACCGACCACTGCGGCCGCCGGTGGTGGCGCTGCATCAGCATCACGATCGGCTGTTCGCCCTAGATCTAATAACAAAAACCCGCCGCCTCACTACAATGCGTACGTTAGTACCGTCGACTCTAATTCCGCTCACAAGTGCTTATGTACAAACATTGTACATCATCATTTGTTCAAATGTCCCGAATTCCATAAAATGTCTCCTCACGAGCGTTTTCAAGGCGCGAAGAATTTAAATGGCTGTATAAATTGCCTAAGTACGAAGCATAAGATTGCTTCCTGTCAGTCCGCTTCGGGATGCCGAGTGTGTAAACAAAAACACCACTCGCTATTACATTTTAATCGAGAGTCGAATCCGTCACCCGCTATACAGAACTTAACCACTGTGCCACCGCGCGCCGCGGTCATTGACTCGGTTGGTGGCGGCGGCGGCGGCGGTGCATCGCTTACGTCACAGCCAGCTGATGCGAAATCATCCGTTCCCGCGCAAGCGGACGTCGCGTTGTGTTCGACGTTCATTGCTGCTCCGCGTCCTTGCGTGCTTAATGCCGCTGCCGCTCAAAGTAGTACGCCGCAATGTAATACGCCTACTACTGTTTTGCTCGCTACCGCTATGGTAGCTACGTACGATAGTAAGGGTAATAAACAATTTGTAAGGGTTTTGCTGGATTCTGCAACGCAAAGTCACTTCATTACCAGCGAATGTTGTGATCGTTTGGGGTTACGGCAGAATACCATTCAACGTACTACTGTGAGGGGCTTCGGGGGAACGGAGAGGGCATCCCACGGGACAGTAGACTTACAGTTTTTCTCGCGCTTTAATAATAACATAAAATACAAAATCAATTCTTTAGTTGTTGATAAGATTACTGACAACTTACCTACCGCTTATGTCGACTCCACCGCCCTGCCATATCTTAATAAAATAGCATTGGCAGACGACCATTTCGCTACGCCCAACAAAATCGATGTTTTGATTGGTGCTTCGCTGTTTCCGCATTTGATTCTTCCCGACGACGTGGTCTCCAGTGGACCATCGGGGCCGCCCGCTATTCATACAGTGCTAGGCTACGTACTCATGGGAGTCGTGCCTGCGCTCGCCGCCCGCCCAGCATGCGTGACGTCATGCTGCGCCATAGTGCCACAGCAGCCTATGGATCATTTAATTACCCGCTTCTGGGAACTGGAAGAAGTCCCCGGCTCGCCCGTTCAGCACCCCACGGATGTTGAATGTGAACATTTTTACCGCTCGACTACGGAACGTGACCCCGTGACCGGCCGTTACACTGTAGCTCTCCCGTTTGATAAAGACGTGTTTTTACTTGGGGACTCCTATAACATTGCTCGCAAACGTTTTTTGTGTTTGGAGAAGAAGCTCGAGGCTTCTCCCGAGCTTCGTGCCGCTTACGATGACGTCATTAAAGACTATATTTCCAAAGGTTATGTGGAGCCACTGACCGTTCCCCCGCAGGCGTCATCGGACGATTTGTCCCCGAGCTTTATAATCCCGCACCATGGTTAATTTGTAAGGGTTTTGCTGGATTTATTATCACAAAAAATATTTGCACGCAGGGCCAGAGTTGCTCCTGTCGTTACTTCGCCAGAAGTACTGGATTCTATCTGCTCGGCGCGTAGTGCGGAGGATAGTGCACCAATGCAATGTTTGCTTTCGCGCGCGCCCGCGTCCGACTTATCCGCTGATGGCTGACTTGCCCGACTGTCGCACGAAGCAAGTTACGAAGCCATTCACCCACACAGGTTGTGACTACGCAGGGCCTATCGCTTACACTCCTGTTCGTCGCCGTGGAGCTAAGGCTATGAAGGCCTATATTTGCGTCTTCACATGTCTTACCACTCGCGCACTACATATTGAGGTAGCGACTGAACTGAGCACCGCCAGTTTTTTGGCCGCTTTAAAGCGTTTCCTGTCCCGCCGAGGCCCGGTAAAGGTCATGCATTCTGATAGGGGAACTAATTTTGTCGGCGCTAATTCTTACTTACGCGACCTTTACAAATTTCTAAACAGCGACGAATTCAGTTGCAGTCTCAAGCAGGAGCTCACAGAAAACCGAATTGAATGGAAATTTAACTGCCCAGCCAGTCCACATTTCGGGGGGTGCTGGGAGAGCATGGTGAAGGTGGTAAAGAATCACCTATTTAAAGTGATTGGTCAACAGCTGCTTTCATATGAAGAGCTGGTTACTGTACTCGCTCAAATCGAGAGTGTACTCAATTCGCGGCCTCTTACTGTGCTCAGTGCGGACCCCGCTGAACCCGCCGCGCTGACGCCCAGCCATTTTCTTCACACCGCGCCTTTACTTTCGTTGCCCGCGGCTGAAGTGCATGACGACAACCTTAGCCTACTTCATAGGCACTCGTTGCTCGATAAACTCGTACAATCCTTTTGGAGGAGATGGAGAGTGGAATACTTACATGGCTTGCAGACTCGACAGAAATGGAATGTTCCATCCTCTGCTATTATAGCTGGAACAGTTGTAGTTATCATAGATGATAACGCGCCTCCGCTTTCGTGGCCATTGGCGATTGTCGACAAAGTTCATCCTTCAAGGGATGGAGTAACGCGGGTAGTTACTGTAAGGACTGCTAGGGGCACATACGCTCGCCCGGTTGTACGTTTATGTCCGCTCCCGTCACAATAAACAATACATTAGTATCTACCGCTGTAGTTTATAATTAGTTTTAGTTACCGCATTAGCTAGGCTATAATTATGTCTCGTTTCACTTATGAATGTTTTTAAAGGTGACCCTTTAAGGCAGCGATGCACAGACCGCGGCCCGCGGGCCGCATGCGGCCCGCCGGTCGAATACTGATGGCCCGCCGACAGCAAAAATAGTACTCTCGTACATTCGAATAATATTCCAGAATAAAACCAATAAAAATATGTTCGAAAAGTACTCAATCACGGGCAATTCAAACAATTCCTAAGCAATAAATATTTTCAAGTTAGATTTTCGGAGTTTAAAAAAGTGAAACCTCTGTTGGAAATATTCAGCAATCCTTTCACGAGTTCACTTATGAATGCGCCAGAGTCAATGTAGTTAGGAATTATCGACATTCAAAACGACCAAAATTTACGCAACAAATTCAACGAAGAAGGCTTGCTGAACTTTTATCGCTGCATTGATAAAAATACGTATTCTGAAATGTGTCAGCTTAATCAGCTTATTTGGTTCTACCTATATATGTGAAAATACCTTTTCAATACTAAATAATAATAAAACAAGAAATTAAAAAACGAAAAATTTGAAACAGTTTTACGTGTTGCTACAAGTAAATTTAAGAAAAATACTTTAAAAAAATTAAAGCACTATGCAGTGCCACGCGTCAAATCAATAATAATTTTAGCATTATTATCTATTTTATTGTATTTAATTACCTATACCTCTGGCGGCCCGCCATCAGTTCATAATTTGTCCGAGTGGCCCCTAGTCTTAATAAGTCTGTGCATCCCTGCTTTAAGGGGGGAGGAAATGGTGTCGCCACCTATCTTTTAATATATTTACTTTCATAATTTTCGCAAGGTTTCGATCCTAAAATCCTTTTCCTTATTTCCGCTTATGTCGTGCACCGCAACGCTACGTGTGGCAACACTGTCTGCGCCACCCACAGACAATCAGTTCCGAAAACGAATTCATGGCCGCCGTCGCGCTAAGTTATTCGCGATTGAACTTATTTTCAAAATAGACGATTGGCTAGTTGCTAAAGTCTTCCGCTTCTTCTTTATTCGTGGTGAACCGCTAACCGAAGAATATCAGTGTGTGTGTTGAGTGCTGCAGTGCTTTGGATTGCTCTGATCTCTGATCGATCGAGCACGTGGCGCCAGGCGAGGGTCTGGAAGCCGGCCGCCTTTTCCTGGTCTCCTGAACTGCCTCCAGCGACCAGGTAGGTGCACGACACTTCATCAACCCTTTCCCTCGGTGAGACACCTTGCTGTAGTTTCTTTTATTTTTTTTCTATCGAAGGGACTCCGGCTTAGCGGCGTTACCAATGAGACTTATTACAAAAATTACTTATATCAGTAAACAATTCAGAAATCTTATCACAATAATACCTAATTAATAGTAAATTTTCCCCAAATATTTTCTTACTTTTTATCTCTAAGTCTAAAATTTATTATATAAAATTGTAGCTTCAGATAGCTTACTCTTTAAACGTTCTGGGGTTCTTTTTTCGTAACTTAACTTTGTTAAATTTTCTTTTATCAATTTTATATTTTCATGTATTTCTTTTAGCTCAGTAGCCATAATACCCCATTTTAAAGTAAAATTATTAAAATATTACCCACATAAAAAAAAATGAACATACTTATGTTAGAAATACAACAATAATAATCATACCGTCTTACTCGTATTAAAATACCTCCTGTAATGTATTACTGGCACTGCAAACATCCATAGTAGGTACAAATGTTTCTATCGTAGCTTCGCACAAGTATATAGGAATGTTTATTCGTAATCACAAGACGTCACAAAATTACCACTTTTTTACCACTATATTGCCCATAACACTTTCACGACACGTTATCACGGATTGCCGCTCTCGACGTCCAGCTCCTCGGCGGGCCTGGTCCTGGCCCCGCAGCCGGCGCACCGGGGCTCGTCGGCTCGGGGGCTCGCTCGCAGCGCTCTGCTCCGGAACAACGATCTCCTCAGATTTTGTCGCAGAATCTGGTCATTTATCCAGTCGTGGTGGCACTTCTTGTAGCACTTGTAGGCGAGATAGGCGGCTAACAGAAGAAGAAGGCATAAAATCATCATCATCACTATGCTGATGGCCGAAACATGAAATTGGAGTTGCTCAGTGCTGGCCGAATTTGTGCTCCCGATTCCATTTTGATTTATTATCACTTCCTCTTTTTGGGGTTTAATTGTATTGCCCATATTATAAATTTTAAGTTATACTCGAACGGAAAATTACTGGAACATTGTTATACGACTCGCGGCTGCCTCCCCGCGACGCCCGAGTCCGTACGTGGCTAGGGTCGCCATGTAAGGTAGGGAGGAGGAATAAGTAGAAACGCGGTGACTGCTGAGTAACAACTAACTTTATTCACGTTCACACGGACATGGTAAGTAAGCAAGGTAAGCATATATATCTATAAAGTATATCTATCACTACACCATAGCACGGGATCCGCTTGGAAATATTCCAAAAATTTCAACTCCAAGTTACGCTCATATTGACGCCACAAGGTACACAATTACTTCCGTTCAACCGCTACTGAGAAGAGAAACATGCGAGTGTGGAGTCAATACACGTTCTCGCCTGTTCTCACGTTCTCGCGCTCCTTTGTCTCGCGCCAAAATGCCGACAAAAAGTGGAGAACAATGCGAGAGCTTGAGAAATCGCTTCCACATTCACGTTTCTCGCGTTCTCGCGAGATTCTCTTGAGAATGTGGAGCGCCCTTAAATGTAAAGTAATACAAGAATAATGATTAGTATTAAGATTACATAATAACATACAGTTCCGACACTGATGCTTTTCACATTGATAACACTTTCATTGACTTTGCATATCACTTCACTTTAACTTTTCTTCAATAGGTATGAGTATGACATAAGACGGATATCGATTTCCTCCAGGTTGAAGGGACTGCTTTCCTTTTCAGGTTGTAGGGTAATAATTTCTGGTAAGCTGAGTAAGGGTAAGTCATGATACTTAATTTTCTAGAATTATAGAGTTCCCTTTTTTAGTTTGTACTTTTCAATTTCTATTTCAAAATTTTCATTTATGGCGTGTAACCTCGTCCTTACAGACTTGCGTGAGTACAGAGTTGTCCTTGGAATAGAGTATCCAGCGATAAGTTGTATGGGGGTTAATTTAATGTTTTCCAGCTTTACAGTCGGTCGGCATGACGTGGCATTAGGGGTGCGTTTCATCAAGTCTATGACACATGTATTCTCAATGAATGCAGACATCTCGTTTTCATTGCATAGATAGTATTGTTCGTAAGTTACGTCATCTGAGTAATTTTCGTGTGTAAAATCCGAGTAGTTTTCGTGCTGTTCATCGTTTTCCGAGTAATTTTCCTAGGTAAGGTAATTTTCCTGCGCGTCTAATTCGTTTGAATAAAACACGTTATTTTCCTGGAACATATTTTGTCGAAGGGGTGCAGCTGTGCGCATGGAGACGTCAGTAGTTATGGGTTTATTGTTTTGGTGGTTAGGTGGAATACCGAATTTGAATTTATTTTGGTTTCCATTGAATTGTTGCGCGTTATGTTGCTGTTGCATCGGTGGACGCCACTGCTGGTTCGGTATGCCGAACTGCTGAACATCACCTTTCAACTCATACCAAGTATTTAGGTGTATGGCTAATAGTGCCCTGCCATACAGTGATATGTTAGCAAGCATTGAACTTTTCCTTCTTGCAGGCCGAGGCTGATGATCAGTTCCAGGACGAGTAATTTGGAACTATATAAAAATCGCGTCGCAACTCAAGCGGCTTGGAAGGAAATCATGGTAATAATTGATCCTAATTTCGAGACAAAGGAAGAAAAAACAAGACAAGCCATAGGTATGTATCTTTTATAATTAATAATAAAAATTGCGTTGCAACATACAATGTGTGATTTGCACCGCAGCGAGCGTCATGGAGTTAAGTGGTAAGGATATGTTTTATAGCTGGTGCACTAATGTCGCCGCTTCTTAAGTGATTTGGCCAATTTGCATGCCCCTCCATTGTTGCATTTGCAAAAAATTTAGCTCTGCAGTCTTATTTTTCTCGCCTGCTTCCAAATTTTTTTGTTTTTTCTATTAGTTATTTAAATTTTTATTATATCATCTTCTGTTAATTGGAGACTTTGCAAATAACTGTCTTCCCCAGTCATTTTTAGGTAATCGTGATCTATACATATTGCTCTTTTATTGGCTGGCACCAGCAATGGTTGTATAGGCATTGTTGAATTCTGCACAATTGCAAAGTTTTCCGTTAAATTTAGAAACACTTCCTTATATTTCTCTTTTTCAGTTATATGGGACTTACGTCAAATGTTGATAAATGTTTTAAGATTTCGTATTTATTTTTTTTGCAGCGACAAGTTCTTCAGTGTAAATGTTCGCTGGTTTATGGAATGTCTGCAGATTGGATGTAGAGCTGCTTCTTGTTTTCATGGTCTTATTTTTTGTAAAGTCCACTAAACCATTCATGACAACAAGGACATGCTTGCATTGTGAGTGTGGTCCCATGCCAGCTGCACATTCACACTGAGCTTCTTCAATAATGTGTTGTCCAATCTTTAGTGTGATATTGTATGTGACATTTTTCTTCATTTCCGCAGCACATACAGCGGTAACATAACTATGATTACCATAGTGAGCTATGCGACATGCAAGAAGATAATTTTCAGTATACATGTTAAGAGATGTCATCAAATTTTCTCCATCTCCTAGTACAGCTTATTGTTCAATGTCAGCTGCAGTTATACTTGGAACCATAACATTGCTGTTTATGTCCAAGAAATACTCGGGTCCAGGTACAGTAATCCGATATGAAGCATCTGGATTGTTTAAAAGTCCGCCAAACATAGCATCGTAGTCCAGTAATCTGAAAGAATATAAGCAATATAATAATATGGTACTATAGCCTTTTTGGAACCCGGCTTGTTCGGGCGGCTGGAAGTCGTCGAGTCTTTGCTCGAGACGATTCGTAATAACTCTCGAAAACAACTTACTGTACACATGGCTCAAAAGTGCAAAAGGTCTATAATTCTTCAATAGGGCGTTGTTGCCTTTCTGAAAGAACGAAGTCACTACACTTCTGCTCCATGCCTCCGGGCTTGTGCCTTCGAATATGACGGAATTAAACAGCATCCGAAGGCTATTAAAATCGGTCTACCGCCGGCCTTCAGAAGTTCTGTCGTTATTCCATCATCTCCCGGAGCTTTGTTGTTTTCTAGCTGTTTGAGAGCTATACTAATCTCGTCTAGACTTTTTAATTCTTTTTTGCGTTCTATCGACTTTGGAAGATATTATTATTTGGGATGGAGATTGGACCACATAACGACTGGAATTTTGTCTAGATGACAATTGACGTTTTTTCAACAATAAGCCGTCTATTTCGTACATCAACTCTTGTTTTTCCAAATCTGTAAATTGTCTTAACCTTTTAGCTAGTAGTTTTCCATATAGATCGCAATCATCTTCGCTATCTATCTTTTGCTTCTTACTGCTGAGTACGCTGTTCAAAGATGAAAAAGCTCTTTTCATTTCGTTACTAGCCTCTTGTAATTCAGGTGGATTTCTAGAACGACGGCGTATTACAGGAATGTTTATTTCAGAATTCACTGTAGCATTTGGGTCTTCATTTTCGATATTTTCATTTTGTGACGTAATTGAATCTTCGTCATCTAACGAGGTTGAAGCCTGAAAAAAATATATTTTGTTATTTACTAATTAATATATAATTGACGATATTCATTTTCACGTTTATAATATAAAATAAAGAAAATATCTGTAATATAAAAAACTAATTTAATATCTTATGCTCGGTCTTTTTTTTTTTTACAGATCCCCACAACAACTGAAGAATGGCTTTCCAAAGCTGAACGATTCAAGTTCCCTCATTGCCTTGGTGCTATGGATGGCAAACATGTGACAATACAGCCACCTCCTCATAGCGGAACTGAATATTACAATTATAAACGTACTTTTAGCATTGTCCTCTTAGCTATAGTAGATTATGATTACTGTTTCATGTTTGCTGAAATAGGCGCTCAAGGGCGTATAAGTGACGGTGGCGTTTTTAATCAAAGTAGTATATAAAAAAAAAATCGGAAAATAGCATCAATTTGCCGCCTCCTAGTTCACTACCAGGATGTGATATTGATTTACCCTATGTATTTTTATGCGATGGAGCATTTAGTTTAACTAAAAATCTTATGAAACCTTTTCCTGGCCGTCACCAGTTGAATTCTCCAGAAAGGGTTTTTAATCAAAAACTCTCTCAGTCACGTGTAGTTGTTGAAAACACATTTGGAGTTCTTTCTAACAAATTTAGAGTTTTTAAAACAGCTATGCCTTTTCATCCTGTTAAATGTTCAATTATTACGATGACTTGTGTTCTATTACATAACTTTTTACGGAAAAGCCGAACATCTCGCCCCTTATACGCACCTCCAGGTACATTTGATACCTATAATGACAGTGGAGAATTGATACGCGCTGGTAATTGGAGGAATTGTAGTAATACAAGTTTTCTTCCCTTACAAAATCAACCCCGTAGATCAACTAATGATGCAATTCAAATAAGACAAGCTTTTATGCACTATTTTTATAATAATATAGAATAATAAACTAAATATGAAATTAAATAATAAGTTTCATTTACTTACTCCGCCGTCTGTGTTTATGATACTCTTGCATTCATAAACATCTCTTAAAAAACTTTCCATTATCTCGAAAAAAGGCCACGACGGCGTATAAATATCGTCGAGTCCAGCCCCAGACCTTATAGACTCCTTTTTCTTTTTTAAATTTGTTCTGAAAGCTGTCATCAACGTTTCCTTTTTCTTTTTTAAATCCTCTACCGGAATGCCCATGTTATTACTTATGCGATTCCATGCATCCGACACCTGAAAACAATTTGTACAACAATTAACTTTATTTACGCTTCCCATATCAAAATGGCGCCAACAAAATAAACAAACATTGCCGTTTGAGGGCGAGAACGACAATTAAAAACTATTGTTAAATGTGTCTTTTATCGTAGTTTTACTTACCTTGTTTTTATCCTTGTGATTTTTATGTTTAGGATTCCATATAATGGTTTCGGCTCGGTAATATTCCAAAAATTTTAATATTTCGCTATGCGGCCAAGCTGTCGCCATTTTGACACGCACGAGTTTAACGAATTGCACTGCACGTCTGCTCACCACCGCATTCGAGCGCAAACTGAGTAATGGCCGACGTGTAGATGCGTACCGCCATCGCTGGCCCACTCCCTTTGATGTGTGGGCGAAAAACCGACACCGCGGCCATTCCGCCGCCATCGTACGCACCACAAGCCAGCCTACGCCACTACGCCCTCTATATGGTGGCCCACTATGATGGACCATCATGATGGCCCATCGTGTAGAGGAGCCATAATGCCGTCCTGACAGCTCTCGATAGTTCCTTATGCACATTGTTGTAGAGTTCACTTTGAAATTGTACCAATCCATTGTTTGCAAAGTTAACTCTATAATACGCATAAGGAAATATTGACAGCTGTCAGGACGGCATTCTTAAATTTCGTCAACTATAACCTTCCTACAAACATTTCAAAATCAGCTAAATCGGTCCAGCCGTTCTCGAGTTTTAGTGCGACTAATTCTTATTTATTATATAGATAGTTTAGTTAATTTATCCGTAAACTTATCATGCAAATACATGTTATTTTTTATATAAAACAAAAAAGAAATAAAAAAATCTGTATAATAATTACCAGAGCCAGTGATTTGGCTTTTAGATATTCTCCATTTTTCTCTTCTATACGATGATAGGAGCACAGTCATTTTTTTTCTTTAACTCGGGGACAGGGAGGCCCATTTCACTACTGATTTCTCTCCAAGCATCTTCTCTAAGCGATTTATTATGATACGAAGAATCTTTGCTATTCCACAACAGTTCTTTCGTACCATATAGCTGAATTAATTTACGGCAACTTTGGTTATCCATAATTATTATTCGGAGCGCAACAAACACAAAAAAATTCGACGATCCGTCTCAATTGGCGCGCGCGCCACGACTGATGCGTGGTAAAAAACCGACACCCGACGGAACGGGCCGCTCCGCGTTCCCGCGCTCCAGCGTACACATTGGCGCGCGTTCCAAACTGGTATCCATTTCGCGCGGCTGGAGCGCGCGCCAATGTTCGATCTCTCGGAGCGCGAAGTCGATACGCAGCTTACGTGTATCGTTTCTGAAGGAGTAAACTATTAAGGTGATAAAATAAATATGGATTTAAGGGCCTCTACACACCAAAGCCGCTGACCCGGCGGCATAGCCCGGCGGCCTAGTGCCGGCGGGTTAACATAGTACAAAAGGGTAGATCTCATTATTCCCATTACCCATTGCAGTGGTAATACTGAGACAGCATTCTTTTTCAAATCAGTCTCACTATTCCTATTGAATTACGAAACGCCGAATGGTAATAGTGAGACTTATGTTCTCCTACAAAATGTCTCATTATTCCCATTTGGAGCGGTTTTTTTTAGACGTCGGGTGTACAATAATATATTATCCTACAGAAGAAAAAAACAAATCTACGCAATGTAAAATTTTATTTGGGGTTTTAGTTATTATTTATGTATCTAATTATTGTATTTAAAGTAAGTAAAGTAAAGTAAAATATGCTTTATTGCCAAAATAAAAATGACCTTACATAACTTATTCTACATTATAACTAATTATGAATAAGTTACATTATACTATTTTAGTTAAAACAAGTTCTTCAATAAATTAAAATTTTCTTTTGGCAAATGGTGACATGCTCAGCATAAGTCGACGGAAAACTGGTTTTCGATCGACGCTGTTTTTCAGCATGCCCCAGTGTGTTTATTTAATTTACAAGATCCTTACAGTCTCTAGAGGCGCCTTGTAGAGTAAACTACAGAACTAAAAGAAGAATACAATTTCATGCACTTATTTCATAATCTTTAAAAAAAATAAAATGAAAATAAATAAAACTTTTATAAATAAATCGGTATGTGTAACTGAGAATTTTGAATGAGTAGATAAGTATGAGTTAGATAATGTTTTGTGTATGTATATTATAGTTTTAAACAATGGAATCAGTGTTATATATATAGTTTTAAACAATGTAATTATATTATGCAAATTCGGTGCTTTATAATATGTGTTGAGGTTTGTGTGAGTGAATTTTGATGAAAGTGTGTATTTTGCTGTAGGGATTGTATACTAGATATTTAAAAAAAATATTAAATATTTAAAAAAATATATTAAACTGAGATAAATTAATAAGATTGATTTGGGTAAGCACTATATTTAGTTTAATTTCTTTTCAAAATTATATGTTATATTAGCTAGGGATATTTGTTTATCTAAAATATATTTTTTCATATTATTTTTGAATGATAGATATGTCATGGCGGTTTGGATAGGGGGTGGTATGTTGTTCCAGATTTTGGACGAGGCGTATTTAAAGGATCCTTTATAATTCTTTGTTTTATGCTTGGGGCAGGATATCATTTTACGGGCTTTACTACGCGTATGAATACCATGCGATTCTCCTTGCCACTCAATTTTATTATATAAGTATTCCGGCTTTTTATTGCGCACTACTTTATAGACAAGCCCGGCTAAATGAAGTTCCCTGCGACCTTGCATCTTTATAATTTTTTTATTGTTTAGATACGGTGTGATATGACTACGCTTGGGAATCGTGAAGCAAAACCTAGCACATGCATTTTGCACACGTTGTATTGCACGGCTGGTTTTTTCTAGCAGCCTAGGTCCGTATACTACGTCACAATAGTTAAAGATGTATAGAATTAAAGCTTCCGTTAGCATGATCCTTACTTCTTCAGTTAAATAGCTTCTAATACCGTATAAAACTTTTAGACGGAAAAAAGCTGTTCTTATTTTTTTCCCTTATGTGCTCCTCGAAACGTAGTTCACTGTCCATCAGTAAGCCCAGATTCTTTGCGTGATTAACTCGCTCGATCATAATGCCATTTATTTTTAAGTCCGGTGCATATTTTATAATTTGTTCACACTGTCGTTTTGTGCCTAAAACTAGGTATTTAGATTTTTTTGGGTTAAGGACTAGTGCGTTTTTTTTGTCCATTCATAAATTTTCCCTAAGTCCTCATTTATAAGCTGCACAGCTTCTAATGTTTTTTGGTGCTTAAAAGAATAATAAACTTGGGTGTCATCCGCGTATAAATGAATTTTACAATGTTTGATGTTTTTTATGAGGTCAGTTGTATAAAGAATAAATAATAAAGGACTTAGTATTGATCCCTGCGGGCATCCTCGTGGTATGATTTTCTGTTGTGATTTTTTGAGCTCTCCCTTACCATCCTCGGTAACAACAAACTGTGTTCTATTACGTAAGAATGAACTAAACCAGTCGCGAGCCGCATGTGAGATGCCATAATAGGACATTTTTGCCAAGAGGAGCTCAGCACTGATACAGTCGAACGCACGGGAAAAATCTAGTAAAACTAGGATGCTACCATCACCTACATCAGCTGACGCAATTATATTGTCTGTTACTTCAGCTAGGGCAGTAGCGGTGCCATGCTGCGCACGGAAACCTGACTGAATAGCTGGTAGAATAGTTGAATTTTCAAGGAATTTGGTTAACTGCGTACAGACCACTCGCTCTATAATTTTAGACATAACCGGTAGTATACTAATTGCTCTTAAATCATTGAGTTGCTTTACCGATGATGATTTTGGTAGTGGCTTTATTTTAGCGACCTTCCAATCACCAGGAAATATTTTATCATTAATAGAAACATTTATTATGCGTGGTATTGGAAGGGTAACTGGAAGGGTCATTCGCAACATTTCTGCTGTGACTGTGTCCCTACCTGCGGCATTTGTTGTTATTGCACGTATGATTTTAGAAACTTCATCCATGTTAGTGTTATGCAGATTAAAATCGTCTGATCCAAAACGGTTATGTTTATAATAATTTAGCAAATTTTCATCTATATTGCTGTCACCCGGAACATTCAAAAAAAAATTGTTAATGTCGTCTGGATTATTTAGATTAGGTGGAATATCTGGCAAGGTTGAATTACCAAGAACTGATGTCTTTTTAAGATAGTTCCACATTTGTTGTGGCTTGTGTTTGTTTTTATTGACGTAATGAGAAAAAAAGGCTTCTTTCTCACGTCTCAGTGCACTAGTGACCATATTTTTCATATCCTTGTAGTATGCGAAATGCGATTCTTTTTGGGTACGATTTGCTCGATGAAGCGCTTTATCGCGTAGTGACATCATTAATTTAATATTATCAGTAATCCAGGGACTAGGGCTTTCTTTAATTTTGACTTTCTGTAGTGTGTATGTTCATCAAAAATTAAATTCAATAAATAGTTAAACACTTTTACCATATCGTCTATATTATCCTGTTCGTTCACGTCCTCCCATGGCATAGCATGTAGATCTTTAAGAAATAAGTCATTATCGATTTTATTAATGGCCCGTATCCATTTAAAAACTGGTGGAATTGGCGGTTTTTAATATTAAATTCGGTCATTACCAGACCATGGTCACTTAAAATATGGTTATGGTGTACACTCACAGATTTGCAGATGTCTCGACTGTCAGTTATTACAAGGTCTAACAGGGTGGATGATCCATTTTTAACTCTTGTTGGCTCCTGAACTAGTTGGAATAGATTTTGTTGCTTGAAAAATGATAGTAGTTCAGGGGCCGCATCCACGTTAGGTTTAAGTAAATCAACATTGAAATCCGAAAAGATCAATATGTAGTCACAATAGCCAAACATACTTACGGACTCGCTGAGCGCGTCGATGGCGGCACTTGGCGAGAGCCCGGAGCCGGGGCGGTACGCTGTGCCGATGGCGATGCGGCCCGCGCCTCTCACTGTCAGCTCCAGCCACATCTGCTCGAGCGCGGAGGGGGGGTGCGGCTTGTGGCGTACGCGCAGTCCGCGTCGCACATAGAAGCCGACACCACCGCCTCTTTTATCATCCGGCCGAGGTGTATTCCTTAGTGTGTAACCTGGTATTACTGGAGCATACACTTCCTGTCCCTCTTTTGTCCATGTTTCATTTAAAGCCAGAATATCTGGTGCATGCCTATCCATCATAACCTGTAGTTCATCACAACCAGTATGCATTAGTGAGCAAACGTTTAATAATCCCAGTTTAAGATTAGCACTTTTTTTGTTAGTCTTCATATTGAGTTTCTAAATAATAATGTACAGTAGATTTGAGGTCAATAATATTTATAAATTCCCTTACTGCAATATTTTTTTTAAACAATCATATTTTATTTTTTGGTTTTTCACTGCATCCTTGAAATACACGTTGGCATTAGAAAGTAGATTTAATTTATGCATCGATACATGTTGGTGTTGCATTACAGTGTAAGTGTTATAATATATAAAAACATATAATATATTACTGTACAAGATATCAATACAAATAAAGTAGTGTACATAATATACATGTTGGGTACAATCAAGTAGAATATTTATATTACGAGGATATTTACAACCATAAAGAACACATACCTTTACCATTTGAGAAAACTCAACTCAAATTTGTCAATTTGACAACATTTCAAATAAAATGCTCACCGATTTTATTTTATTTTCGACGAGATATCACAAATTTAGATGACCCGTATTTTTTTATTTCTTAATATTTCTATGTTTTAATATATTTTTTTGATTTCAAAGTTCAAAATATTTTTAGTATGAGTGACGTCACGTCGAGGCTTGGGATAAAAATATTTTCGTTGCCTGCCTAACCTAAAAAAAAAAAGTTGGATGACATTAACTTGACATGAACAAGGACCAATCAGCTTCAACTTCAACTTTATTTTGTGGCAAGGACCAATCACGTACTTCCGTCATTGACAAGGACACATAAAAGTGACAGACATTTGAGTGATGTTTGTCATTGTCATTGTCAAAGTGACATAACATGTTTTTTTGTTGTTTATGTTTTAGAAGTAAAAGCCCGTTTAATTATTATGCCACATCGTGGTGTCACGAATGATAATTTAGATTTTTATGTTTTTCTCTGAAATAAATCAAAAGAAAAATCGGAAACATTTTTTTTTGTGAATATTAGAGCCATATCTCTAAATGGTTTTCGAATTTCAACTGTATAAAATTTTGAAATGTTGTCAATTTGACAATTACGTAACAACAAGGACTTTGTATATATAACAGGACTGAGTACTCGGAACCCAAAAGCGAGCCGAGCAGGAGGTGTAATAAAGAGGCCGTTTGTCCCTTTCTAATAAGGTGACCACAAAATTTGTGTTACGTGGGACTTTGGGGACTTGTTGTAGTAATATAATTATTACAGTGATCAAAAATTGGGACCCAAAAAAAAATTTTTTTTCTTTATAGGTAGACAATTTATGGATAATTCTACTAAACAATCGCTACCGTAGGTCGACAAAATCTTAGTCACTCTTCGGAGTTGCATATATCGGAGATATATATCTTCGGGATGCTGTGTATGACAAATGAAATTATTTTGTGATTATCAAGGACGGCGATAGTTTATATCCCATTCCACGGGGAAAGACATCTGACAGAACCCTTATTACATTCGAATAAGGCTAGTTTTTGTTTGTATTTATGTATTGACTTTCACTTATCAAATGTCTTTCCCCGTGGAATGGGATATAGTAGATTATGAAAAATTCAAATAAAAGACACTGTTTTTATTGAATTTATTTTTATTATTATTAAAAATCGCTAAACAATATTGTTTTATACAATTCTGCCGGAGGCCAATCTTACTGCCTAAATTCTTTAAGGAATTAGATTTTTCATTATGGAATAAGTATGTTAACATTTAAATTTGAATTAGCTAATGCCTTCACAACTGGAACTCATGTGTGGTTCTTCATTACATTGAACTGGATGATGATGATCTATTGTGATACCGGAACAACATCTGGATGGCTGGCCTTATTTTTTTCTTATCTTCATTCTTGGGAAATCTGACAAAGAAATAAAATATATAATTAGTCATGGCACATTGAAAGACAGACAGGCAGAGAGTGGAAGCTAGGTAATAGGGTTCCGTTGGCACCCTTTGGGTATGGAACCCTAATAACATAGTCGCATCCGGATCAATAGTTTCGGAGATATGCGTGGACAATCGAATAAAATTTTGTTATTTTGTGTGGTAGCTAGTAGCCCCAATAGATTGTCATACCGCATGGTTACCCTATTTGTTATAAATCTAATATTACCTTTCTCGGCTTACCTGTGAAATAATATGCCGCAACCACCACACGATTCACTTTTACAAACTTGTACGCAGCACTTTTTCTCAATTTCTTCAATGAAACTTAGTAATTTGCAAAAATAACTAGGTATGACAAGACAACAACAAATATATTCAAAACAAACCGCCATGACAGATGAAAGGGTTGGCATGAGGTACTAAAAAGAATACTACCAAGTGTTTGAAATAATGACAGGTTTAACATAATTATTATGAGGTACGATACAAAATAATATCTTATTAAATAATAACTTTAATCTTATTAGTAAGTTTAAAGTTATTATTTAATTATAAGTTATGCTCAGAGTTCGTTTGATAATTAAATCATTGTTTGAAATAAAAATCTAACATTTTCAATTCAAAACAAATCAAATATTTTCTACCAACTATCTTGTTTTTTTTGGGATGGCAAGCGTTAGTAAGGGACAAACGGCCTCTAATCTAGCTATCTCGCTCGGCTCGTTTTGGCTCTTGAAACGTTGATTGCCAAATTGAATCTTATTACAACAGCTTACGATGTGCTTTAGTAATTAAAATTTTGGCAGTACTCAGTCCTGCAGCCTTACTCCCAGCGATGAGTGGCTGAATCGATTTCACAAATATCGCTAATTTCTTACTCCCACCGCACATTTTTGCGGCTCATTGTGTTATGACGTCACGCAAACCGTTCAGTGAAAATTATAGCGTTACTAAGCCAGAAATTCGCACCACGAGCTCATCACACAGACTAGATTATAATGTCAAAATTGCACTGAGCCGCCCCTTTGAAAAAAGTTCCTATTCTTGCAACGCAAAGCCATTACAATGGCTAATTTTCCTATTTTTGTAAGAAAAACAGCCTGTAATTATACCTACAAAGTGATGTGAAAGTAGTTACTGAGGATACGTGAGGATTGCAAACCAGTCTCCCTGGATATTCAAAGGAGTTGACGGACAATTTGATTGAAGACTTTAGCTCCATGAAACTAGCTGATTTTAGCGTAACAAATAAGGTGAGTATCCACGAACATAATAGAGGTACATGTGAAAGTTTCTTCAACTAAAGGCGGTGATCTATTCGCGAGCAAAACCTCGACAAGCCAACAAGCAACAATCTATACCGTCGCCTCGCCAGTGGATGACCGCCTTAACACTCATGTTCTTAAGGCATGAAGAAGAAGCCTTAAAGGAAATATCCTTCAAAACAAAGACAAACCTTATTTTACCATTGTTGTAGTCCTATGGCACCCCAGAGGTGTCATAACATCTGCCACCTATCTTTGTTTAACCACCTATGTTTGGTCTCGCTCCAGCCAAGTCCAGTGGCTAACAATATATACCTGCTAATAATAATAATAAGATAAACCTTCCTATACTATCATAATGTCTGTAACCTAAACCCCATGATACTAACCAGAATTTTGGTATTTGTAGGTTTTTACTGCGTTGCAACTGGCTCCAGACTGGAATTTATTACCCAGACTAAATATTCAAGTGCCTATCTGAAGTTCTTAACAACAAGTTGTATTAAGATCTTATGAAGTTAATACCTACATAAGAAACTAAATTGGCATATCATTCTGCTACTGAGTAAGTCACTTAAGCTGATTTCAATTTTCTTATTTGTAGCAAATAAACCCTAGCACAAACACTTTAATTTTATGATGCACTGACAGTATGAAAAATAATTTACTTGGCTTGCTTATCTAGATTCTATATCTATAAAATATTATTTGATTCATCTGTTTTCTAAGTACCTTAGGATTAAACTGTAGTGCTGCGGTGGGTATCTTTTGTAGTAAAAAAATATACATATGCTGGCTCAATCTCCGCCTACTACAGAAACAAGACTATCTATTCTTGGACCAACAGAACGCCTATCTCAGCTATTGGAACACCCAGGCTTGCTGCTCCATTTTTCTTGAGAGCTAGGCTGGCTGAGCTAAAATTAAGGGGATATGTACAAAGGTTCCACTCAAGAGAGCCACGTACAGGAGCTTCACCACCTCTCAGAATAGAATAGAAAATCTACTAAATAAAGTTGTATCAATACCTTGATAGTGCAGTCAGCAATAGATATTTATGCCACCCCAGTAACAAAAATTTGATCCTCATGGGTGGAATAATAATATTTTATCTATACTTACTAACTTAAGTATTACTTACCTTAATATTAGTTATCATTATTTTCCATGTTACATAAATATTACCTATCAGTGGTCATAATATCTAAGGGCTTGCGTTGGGGTGGCATACATATCTCTTTGGTTGACTGTACAATATATTATTATTATATCCTAACCTATAGAATTACTATTAATCTATTAATCTTATTTCAGATAATCAAGAAGCAGTTTTTTAGCTAATAGAAGAGAACCTTATGCTTGATATTTCAGAACACTAATAATAATTGTGATGTGATTTAATATGATACTTAATAAACACAAAATACAGCAAAAACCATGTTTCATTTCATTATTTACCTGTTGATGTTGCACTTGACTAAGAGGTCATTCATGATCCTATTGATTTATAAAGGCTTGATAGGAAGTATTCCCTCTTAAGAGTCCGGCAATGATAACATTGCAACATGGAAGAATTGTATAAGTATGTAACATTGTAAGTTGTACTTTTAATAGGCTTGTATTTAAACCTCCACCAGAAATTATATGATACTGCCGCCAATAAATTCGAAATCTCCGCCAAAACGGATAAATCATCACCAAATCATGCTTCCCAAAATATTTTTGAAATGAACCAAATTATTTTTTACTGCATACTGTAAAACTATATTGGCACCATTAAAATTTATTTCAAACCAAATAAAGTATATCATCGCTATATAGATGTAACCAATATATTCTTTTATCAGTATCATTTTAATAATCCTTTCAAAGTCACTTGTTAAATTGCTTTATGAATTAATTAAATCATTAGTATGTGCCTAGTAAAATCTATCCGTTACGCCATCTCGACTCCCATTCGTGTGGCCGAGGCGAGGGTTTGAATTTTGCCATGTACCAATAAATTCTATAGAAATAAGGAATTGAAATACAATTTATTATAGTTAAGTGCTTGGTGCTTGGGGTTTCTCTGATGGATCGTATCAGAAATGAGGTTATCTGTCAGATGACTAAGGTTACCGACATAGCTGTCAAAATATGCAAGCTGAAATGGCAGTGGGCTGGTCATATCTGCCGAAGAACCGATAACTGTTGGGTAGACGAGTTCTCGAGTGGAGACCTCGAATAGGCAAACGCAGCGTGGGACGCCCTCCTGCCCGCTGGACTGACGACCTTAGGCGGGTTGTGGTTGGATGAGGAAGGCCGAGGACCGAGTGTTGTGGCGCTCCTTGGGAGAGGCCTATGTCCGCAGTGGATGATTATTGGCTGATGATCATGATGATGATAGGTAAATGTATGTATATGAGTATGCGGGCGCGGGGGGATGGCGCCGCTCAAATTTGACCTTGTCCAGAAGGGGTGAATTTGCCGCGATGTATTGAGGTCGATGTACTAGACATCAACATTGCGTCCACAAGCATCGCGCAAATTCAAAATTCATGCCGCACCACTCTTAAAGCCGCAAATGCCTACATATTAAAATTAACAGGTAAATCGATTACCTTTACTGGTGATATAAAAAAAAATTGAACACTTAGTTTTGGTGTCAATGTTTATATTTTAGTATAGCATAATTTGGTGATGATTTATCCGTTTTGGCGACGAAAAAGATTTTCTATTGTAAACTTGCAATTATTTGGAGGCGTGTTTATTTATTTTGGAACGTAAACGTTTTTTTTTGGGGTTTCGATTTTGGAGTTGATTTAATTAATTTGGTTTTAATTTTTTTTTTTGGTGCAATGTATTAGCGTACAATTATTTTTTTTGGTGATGATTTAAATTGTACCCCTTTTAATATATGGATACCTTACCTGTTGCAATGTTATACCCTTGCTATTTCACCAACTGAGCAGAGTGGCAAGACAGTACTCTTCGATCTTAAACCATTCCGTGGATCACAATTTAACAAGAGTGCTCAGCGGAGGACACTGTCTCGGGCCGCTCTACTTGGTGGTGTAATCAGGGTGTTAGCATTATCTGCTTTATGAAGATTAGGTAGACACATTTTTTATGTTTAAAGCAGGGTTTACATACATGATAACATTGTGTTTTTAAATAAGCAGACACAATTACAACTCTTATTACTAGTTATTACTTAGAACTGCTTTAAACATAAAGAATAAAAAATAAAACAGCCGCATTCAACTTTTAATATGATTAATACATTACGAGTAATCGTTTATAGAGTTTACAATGCATGAGTCTAATAAGTACATACCTAAACTATAATCACTTACGACTTACGAACTTTTGGATTTCGATATGATTATGGAATTGTATTAAGTATGTGGTTGAAAGCACGATCTTAGAGTATGGGTTTGCACTTATTATTCAGAAATATTATCACGGTACAAGATATTGTTAGTATTTCACTGTAATTGTAGGTTATGTTGAGTATTTTTTCAATAAATTTCCGCCTTGATTTGAAACTTTCACAAGATATTTCCTTGGCTATACGGTGACACGCAACGTCTTCTTCTTCTTTCTGTAAACAATGATTGATAGTTTAATATCTATAACTTTGTAACAAATTATCGTAATATTTTATCGGTCTATTTTATAAATCGAGTCGATCTGAGTCTGCAACTTAACCACTCCATCAGAATACTATACTTACGTAATATTATTATGTATTTAGTGCACAAATATCTATTTAAATAAGGAAATTCCATTTGTAATTTTGTTTTATCATTGTTATTGTATGTTGTATGAATGAATTTCACAGGTTCACAGAGTAATTTGATTTTTAGTTTGAATGCGTTCAAAAGCCCCTAATTTCAAATTTTAACGTTTACAACGTTAAGTTTTTGTGAATAATAAGTAAAAAATGGCATGAGTGATGACTTTAAACTAGTGTTTAATAAGTATTTTAATTAATATTTTACTAACATTGAAAAAATAAAAACATAATATGGACTGATGATTACCGGATTTCTTATTTCAAGCTTCGCTAGTACTTCGAACGCACACCAATTTTTTCCTTGTCAGAGCGAGAAAAAACACAAGATCTTATACAATTTTATAGAGCGACATCTCTTTCTTTCACCTCTATTGAAATACGATCGCAACATCGGCCTGATATCGGCTTACTTCGGCTACCGTTTCAAAAATAATCACTAGTCGTTTCTTGATATATTTTCTACGTTGTCCCTGGTCCGCGGCTCAGTCAAAACCGAGGTGGTGGTACCAACTGAATCGGCCTAAATTTTTGAACTGAGTTTTAATTGGCTTTTTTGGATAGCAACTATTGATCGCTGGGAGTAAGGCTGCTGTTATATATACAAAGTCCTTGCGTAACAACAACGACGTTGACAATAGCGTAAAATAAAAAGTAGTCAGACAAGGTTAATTAAATCATTTTCACAGCGAATTTTAATAATTTTACTCGTATCTGTCTTTCGCATCTGTACTACATTGTTTTTAACCCATACGTGCTTATAGTCTTTAGACTTTTGTTCGGCACGAGCCTTCGAGTAGAGCACTTTGTTTCTAAAGGTTAAGTGTTCATTGACAAAGAACCGTCGTGCTGGTGTCGGTAGAGCCAGTTGCTCCGTGGAGAGGTCCCGGCGCGCGCGCGCGGCCGCCAGCAGCGCGTCCCGCAGGCGGCGCGTGGCCAGCTGCACCACCACGTTCCTGGGCCGGGCGCCGCCGCCGCCGCCGCCGCCGCGCTGCACGGCAGGCGCCACGCGGTGGGCGCTCCGGATACTGTCCAGGGGCACGTCCACTCCAACAAGGCTGCCGATGTTCCGTGTCATGCCAATTAGGTCCTCACCTTTGTTTTCGGGAATGTTTTGGATTTCTATATTAAATTGTCTGCTACTTTGGTCTAGAACTTCAAAGTTCCGCTCCATTTGAATGAGATCCTTTTTCAGCTTTTCATCCTCAGTTTGAAGATCATTTAGTCCATCAACCTTCCTTTCTAGAAGTTCGAGTCGAGTTTCCCATTTTTCTAGTCTCTGTGACATATTTTGCATGTCATTTTGTAACGGCTGTAGAATACTATTCATATGCTGCTTCCACTCTTCACGTAGTGAGAAGAATTTTTTATCAAAATATTCGATAAAAGCCTGCGTGTCAAGATTTACCATAGATGTTGGTATATCCGAGAGTTCAGACTCGTTAAGTTTCTTCAACACGCTCGAGGGAGTAGAAACTTGATCTTGGACTGGTTGTACTGTCATGGGACAATTTTTTTTTGACTTACAAGTTAGGCATTTCCACTTCATTTTATTCATGGGTTAAATCTTGTTGAAATCTGCCTCAGAGAGTCCTCCACAAGAGAAATGTAAGACGTGCTGGCACCCATTACATTTTATATAGTTTCTTGTTGTTGTTGGCTGGGAGCAAGTGAAGCAGTTGTTTCCACTCATTGTTTCCAAATAGCCCTCTTGACGGTGAATCTAGCGCAATATTGGTTGCCGCGCAATGGTGTTGCGTAACAGCAGCGGATAGATGGCGTTGTTTATTGATTTTTTAAATATAGTCTATTTTATTTAGGGCACTATTATTACAAGATTTATGATTCACGTTTGTATTTTATAGATTCAATTTTGCGTTGTGAATGTGGAATCACCGTTTACTTTTTGATTCACTATTGTTTTAAATAATTTGTTTATTTATGTATTATGTGGGTAGACACTCGTATAGCTTCGTTGAAGTTATTGTTCATTAACACTTATAAATTCCGAATAAAA
The DNA here is from genome assembly GCF_932276165.1 of Plutella xylostella. Taxonomy (NCBI): domain Eukaryota; kingdom Metazoa; phylum Arthropoda; class Insecta; order Lepidoptera; family Plutellidae; genus Plutella; species Plutella xylostella. Next base: position 3,054,830 of record NC_064000.1, on the reverse strand, counting down.
AGTGCTGCTAACACTTCCAGTAATAATACACTTTCCACTGAACTTGGGAACACAACATTTATTATGTTTTATAACTTGTAGAAAGAGATACGGATTTTAATTAAATTGACAACTTAAACAACAATAATTCGACCGAAGCGCCCTCTCCTCCTTTACAATGGCGAACCAAAATTCATCAAACTTTTGTGATGGTATTTGCATTAACATTTTACGCAGTTCGGTTGGCCGCTGTTTTGAGCATATGCAACCACCGATTCTCAATATTTCGTTTTCTGTAAAATAAAATGATGTCATTGAATTAAAACTATAATTTACTACCCTTGACCTAATTTCCGTGCAATTTATTTACCGTGAAAACGTTTTAGCTGATATCTTTTAAATACGTCAATCACTTCGTCCCAACAGTCATCAAATTTTAAAAAGTGGATTGTCTTAAGCATGATTCTCAAACACCTTTCCCGAAAATTAATCTTACAGGAACATAAATTTGGTACTGAAAAGAAATGAGAATATTACAAGTGTACTTTTGGTTTTGTTGACCATAATACAAAAATCATCTATTATTATTTTCTTTTACCGTAGTCAGAATTCCCGTGTCGAATTTTATTTATTTCACATTTTGCCTTAAGTACACTTGTAAAATGTCTATATTCTTCAACATCGATAACGAAAGCCATGATACATATAAATAAATGAATTCACTTTATTAGATAACTTCTATTTATTATATTGAAAATATAATTATGCTCAGAATGATAACAGATTCTGTCAATGTCAAATACCTACCTACATCTAAGGAAAATTTAAAATTAAATTGCATATATATGTCGCAAAAAGTTTATTTGTAATTGGAATATAATAATGCCATTTTGGTGAGAAAGTGTCCAGGTATTAATAAACCATTCATCAGTTGTATCTGAGCTTCTAATATTTTCATATCCTTGGTAATTAGATCCCTCTTGCGTTTACGTTCATCAGCATCGTACTGAAAGTCTTCAAATAAAATATGCAATAATTGCACAATGTTCACATTTTTGGGCGTGTTTTGAAACTATACAAGGCCAGAACGCAGAGGTTGGGACTGCTCGCGTATATTTTCAAATTAAAATGGTGCCATGATTTACTTGAAAGTATACAAGGCCATTACGCACTAATCGCGTATATTTTCAAGTAAGTTGAGCCAAAATTATGGCTTGAAAATATACTGCAGCAGTTACCACTGCGTACTAATCGTTACAAACTCTAAAAAACCTCGTAGGTACAGTAAATTGATTTAAATTAAACTGTAGAACTGTTGTAAATAGTAAAAATGATCTCAGAAGAGAGTGTAGAACAATTATTCATAAAATTCAATTACGGTGAATTCAAAACTTGATGAAAAATATATCTGTAATAGGTCTATAGGGTAATACCTAAACTACACTCACGAGCAATGAATAAGTCCAAGTAGCAAAAAGTCAACACCAAATGACCCCAATTTTTTTAAATGATTTAATTTAGAATTTGATCAAAATTTACGTTTTTAGTTGGTTATAATGATGCGATGTTAAATGTCAGTACTTTTATATTGCGAACGGCGTCATTAAGCTAGTCTTTTCCATTCAGGAGCTATCGTCACAGGAATTTTTTCATTGCTCGTGAGTGTTGTAGGTTAATTAATTCATATAAATAATAAGATATTAGTATTCTTAGTTGCAAGTATGATTGCTATAAATATCAATTTATCAATCAAATTAGAGCTTGTTCATCTTTATTTATTAACATTCTATAGGTATGACAGGCAGAACAAGTAAATTATAGCCATGTACATTTACCGAAATAGTTAAGTAAATCAGAATCAGCATGTAGGTATAAATAATATGCGACAAGTACGCCAATCAAGCAATGTGCGTAATAGCAATGTATATTTTCAAGAAGGATTCAGTAAATCCCAACTTGAAAGTATACGCGATTAGTACGCACAAATCGTGTATATTTTCAAGTAAAATATTATTTTCTTTCACTTGAAACTATACAGTGCTAGTACACTATGGGTGCGTTCTGGCCTTGTATAGTTTCAAAACACGCTATTTTTGGGGACTTTACGGTTTATCATACGATTCCATGCCTCTACTGCATTGTTGGTGCGATGGCGTTCTGCAAAAACACACCAAATCGCTTCAAAATTATTTTTCAGCCAATATTTTTCTACGTATTTTTTAAATTTTCTCTCTGGGTCACTGTTACCCATCTCATTAACTATATAGTTCCATCCCTCACGTATTAAGTTTATGGGTAACAATGGTAGTCGACATGATAATTGGAGAATATAATTCGTATCTGGCGATTTATTTAAACCAGTGGCCTTTCCTTTTTTTTGTAAACACTTCACAAAGTGAAAATAGCAACCAACAATAACAGTGTTGGGTAATTTTTGTTTTATAGCAGTTATCGTGGCCCTTTCAAAATCGACTGTAATTTTTGTTGGTTGAAAGTAAGGCAATACGGTTTTTAACAAATCAAATAATATTAAATATGTCGCCAGTTTTTTGTCTGATAATAAAACATAAATCACAGGAACAACATTTGTGACATTCATGTCACTACTCTTGTCCAAATGTATCGACAAAAGTTGACCAAATGGAACCGGGCAAGAAAAAAATGTGCCATCCATAAAATAATGACCTTCACTCAAAGTTGGTGCTATTTCTTCATGACAGAAAATTAAAATTCTTACAACATTATCATTATAGTCTGCTAGTAAATGTTTTGTAAACATATCTGGAACCTGCACTTTCTCAACAGATTTATGGCATAATTTAGTAACTTTTAAAAATCTATTCCTTTGTCTATACATTGACGCTTTTTTTGCTTTAAATTTTGGTAAGGGTGTACCCGTCAAATGTATTCCTTGTTCCTTCAAGGATACAATCCCTTTTTGGAAAGCGTTTAACACTGATATTTTTCCTTTAGCAGCTTCCTTAGAATAGCTTGCCATTGTTGACTGTACTATTATTTAATTTACATTTGGAACACATTGAGTAGAATGTATAACTAAAGAAACTTTTGTCTTGCAATCCTGAAAGGTTATTATGATGATCAATTACATAAGTACTTATGACAGTTTATTAGGTATAGTTTAGCCAATCGACAACTTTTCAACAAATGGTTTTAGGTGGACCATGTAGGTATGTAACTCAAAAGCTCGTGAAGTACCAACTCGCAGTGGGTGAGTGTGATACACTGATAGTTGATGATAATGATGATTGATTTATTGCGTACTTACAGGAGTCACTGTCAAGGATCCCTTGCATTTAGTTTTATGGCGTTTATTACAACGCCATATATAATTTCCATTCTTATATTGAGAATGCTTTACGTATTCATAACCCTCATATAACAAAATTTTCCCTTTTCCTCTTTCGATTATCTCAATATCCATTTTGTTAATTTGTGTGATCAAAGATGAATATATCATGTAAGATTCTCATATGATAGATAGATAGATACCTTATAACTTTATTTGTAAAATGATTTACATATGAGAAATGGAAACGTCATTGAAAATCATTATTGTCATTGTGACTTATTATTACTAATTGCCTGTATAGATATCAAAACAAATAAAGAGGTCATAATATCGGGCGTTTTATTGGTCGCGAATAGTAGCGGTTATATAAACGCAATGGGGATAGTGATACAAGTAGTATCACTATTACCATCAATGGGAAAGCTCAATGGGAATAGTGAGACTGACCCCAATGTTTGCAAAGTGAACTCTATTACAATACGCATAAGGAAATATTGACAGCTGTCAGGACGGCATTCTTAAATTTCGTCAACTATAACCTTCCTACAAACATTTCAAAATCAGCTAAATCGGTCCAGCCGTTCTCGAGTTTTAGTGCGACTAATTCTTATTTATTATATAGATAGTTTAGTTAATTTATCCGTAAACTTATCATGCAAATACATGTTATTTTTTATATAAAACAAAAAAGATATAAAAAAATCTGTATAATAATTACCAGAGCCAGTGATTTGGCTTTTAGATATTCTCCATTTTTCTCTTCTATACGATGATAGGAGCACAGTCATTTTTTTCTTTAACTCGGGGACAGGGAGGCCCATTTCACTACTGATTTCTCTCCAAGCATCTTCTCTAAGCGATTTATTATGAAACGAAGAATCTTTGCTATTCCACAACAGTTCTTTCGTACCATATAGCTGAATTAATTTACGGCAACTTTGGTTATCCATAATTATTATTCGGAGCGCAACAAACACAAAAAAATTCGACGATCCGTCTCAATTGGCGCGCGCGCCACGACTGATGCGTGGTAAAAAACCGACACCCGACGGAACGGGCCGCTCCGCGTTCCCGCGCTCCAGCGTACACATTGGCGCGCGTTCCAAACTGGTATCTATTTCGCGCGGCTGGAGCGCGCGCCAATGTTCGATCTCTCGGAGCGCGAAGTCGATACGCAGCTTTAGAAACAAACTGCATCCTTGTCAACAAGTATGACGTCATAACGCTGGAATTCACGTCGTGCGTTGCGGCGCCGCACCGCTATAGCGCACTGCCGATTTCAGAGGCGCGGCCCCGCAACGCGCTTATGTGTTTCGGCCCTAAAATGTATGTAGTTGTAAACGCGCGTCATCAAAACGCGCGTTGAGCGCTTGTCATCTGAACGTGGCCTTAGGCAGCGTTCCCACTACGCCGGACCGGCAGATCTGCCGCGCCGGTAAATCTGCCGGAAGAGCTAGTGGCTGTACAATTTATATGAAGCTATTCACATTATCCCGGGTCCGGTATTTTTGCCGAGCCCGGCATTTCTACCGAACGTTTTGTCACTACAAATTGCCGGTAGAACGACCGGGCCCGGAGTAATGTGAACGAGTTTGTGCCGGTATCTGTCCCCCGCTCGCCCCGCTTGTGCTCCCCTCGCCCCTGGATGTAAAATGAAAAGAATGGAAAATCTTTCGCGTAAAATAGGGTGTACCCAATGTTATCTTTTATTTTGCCTTCTATTAAGGCTGGCCATACACGGACAGCTTGAGCAGTTTGCCAGTGACCAACATACACGAACTGCTCGAGCAGTCAAATTCAACTGCTTCAAGCTGCCATTGATAACTGCTTGCAGCAGTTGTTATTGCACTTATTTTTGTGTTGTTGTCGTCCATTGTAACAAATGAAGCGTGCGGACGGGAAGCGTCCTCGACGTGGAATGAAGAGCGCGGGGCCCGGAGGTAACTGCGCGAGACCAGTCGACAGCTCGAGCAGTCAGTGTATGCCTGGCGACTGATTGACCGCACGATTAAATTTCACCGTGCTGCCGACTGCCCGAAGCAGCCGTAACTGCTCGAGCGGTTCCGTGTATGTGTTTACGTAGAAGACTGTAGTTTGCTGTGCAGTCGCAGCTTCAAGCAGTCTATCCTGACTGCTTCAAGCTGTCCGTGTATGGCCATCCTAAGGGCTCCCACACATAAACACGACACGATGTCGCATCGTGCCACGACGCGGCGTCGTTTCACGATACGACGTCGCGTCGCGGAAATTTACGACTACCATCGTAAAAAAAACACGACATCGTAACGTAAAGTTCCGCGGCACGATGCCGTCGATACAACATTCATTCCCTAAAAATGGACCGCAGTAGACGCGTACTGCTTCTGCTGTTAATAAGAAGACGAAGAAAGAAAAGACAGATACTCAGAAGATACTGGATCCACCCATTTCTTTCAACAATGAATAATGGGAGTCACTTTTTAAAGAAGTACAATGCCTTGAAAATAGACCACAACAAGTTTTTTGAATTCTTTAGAATGAGTGCATCAAGCTTTGAAGAGTTACTTCATCGGGTAACGCCACATATAGCAGGAAAATATGGCAGAGGCAGACCACACATCGAACCTCTCGAGATGCTTGGATTAACTGTAAGGTAAATGAAACAACAGCTTTCTCATATTTTTTAATTTCACAAATCAACGACCATAAAAAATCATTTTTTAAATTAAGCAATCAACAAAGAAATCTTCACCTCACATTAACAGATATTAAATCAACTAAATCAACATTTTTTTTTACAATCAACATTTTTTTTTTTTACAAAAAAAACATTTTTTAAATTAAGCAATCAACAAAGAAATCTTCACCTCACATTAACAGATATTAAATCAATTAAATCAACATTGGATTTATTTTTTTATGAAAAGTCGTAATGCGATAGGGGTGATGGTATTAGTTCACGTGATTCGTCGTCGCTTTGACCTTGCCTGGTAGCTGGTGGTGCTGCTTCTCGGGTTGACTGTGTCGAACTTCCGGTTGTTTGATAACCACTGTGGTAAGAATTTTCCCAACTTTGGGGTCTTGTTTCATAGTTACCCTGGTACAAAGATGCACAATTGCTCTGAGAATAATTTATAGAGGTATGTTGCTGTGAATGTTCGTATAAATCCGTCAAAACTTGTAAGACCCGACTTTGGAAAATTAATGTTTGATGATCACTTAGTTTATTTAAAGATGGTAATATAGCTTTAAAAAAAGATAAATGTCTGTTTTCGGGCTCTTCTAATTTTGCCATAATCTCTTCTTCAAATGTATCGACATTTCGCCTTTTTCGTGATGGCTGGGGGAATGATGAATTTTTAAATTTTCTTCGTGGACTTTCCTTTTGTGTATTGTGTTTGTTTGTTTCCAGATCTATTATACTATCATCGGTTTCATTTTGATCGTTTCTTTTTAAAAAAAGGAGCTGTTTATATAAATGATATTCTTTAAGTTTGTTAGCGCCTGCTCCAGATTTAGTTACTTCTTTAAGTTTTTTTACATACTTGGAATAGTTATCTTTGATACCAGTCCATTTCTTTATCACAGAATTACCTGAAACAATTGTATTTTATAAATTATATATTGTTTCGCCCATCCCAACAACACACGCACACACACGCTCTTCACTGATACACATATACACATGCATACTTTGACATAGATTATTTATTTATGTATACATTTTTATTTATTTCATTCAATTCCACATTTATTTACTTCCTTTTTTTTCAGGTTTTTGGCATCAGGAAACACCTTTCAAGACATGCATTTAAACTGCTATCGTGGAGCATCTACTATTGCTAAAACTGTAAAAATAGTCTGTGAAGCTATATGGAAGCATCTTTTGATCGAAAATATACCGAAAATAACTACTGAGCTGCTGATAAAAATTGCTGAGAATTTTGCAAAGAGTGCGAACTTTCCTAATTGCCTAGGCGCACTTGACGGGAAACATATTCGTATTTGGAGTCCCAAACATGGTGGATCTCTTTTTTATAACTACAAAAACTATCATTCTGTATTGTTGTTGGCTCTTGTAGATTCTAAATACAGATTTATATATGTTGATATTGGAGCATATGGCAAGGAATGTGATTCAACCGTTTACAATAATTCAAAATTTAATGAATTACTTTTGAAAGGAGAACTTCCTTTACCAACGCCAAAGCCTTTACCAGGCTCCCAAACGCCTCTTCCTTTTGTTTTTATTGCAGACGAAGGTTTACCGTTAACAAATAATATAATGCGCCCATACCCAGGAAAACATTTGTCGATACAACAAAGAGTTTTTAATTATCGTTTAAGCCGGGCAAGAAGATTTGTAGAATGTGCGTTCGGTATCCTGGCAAACAGGTGGAGGGTATTTCATCGGCCATTAAATGTTTCATTCAATCTTTGCACAAATATCATAAAAGCAAGCTGTGTTTTACATAATTTCATTCTGAACCGTGAAGGAGCCGAAACGTTAGAAGATATGTTAATTGATGATTCTTTTATTGAACTACAACAGTCCGCACAGGAGGGTAGAACAAGAACAAGAGCTACCGACATAAGAAATGAATTTTGTGATTACTTTAACAGTGATGTGGGAGCTCTTAGTTGGCAACTAAATAAAATATAGAATATTACTTACCATATTTTGTTTTTTCTTCATTACTTAATTCTTGAAAACCAGGATATAAATTTTCGCACACCTCTTTCCATGCAGTTGTTTTTGTATATTTATTCTTGTATTCTTCAGATGTTTTGTCCCATAGTACGGGACGCTGCTCGACTAGGGTTATTAAATGATCTACTTCAATAACATCCGTCATCTTTGAATTTCGTATATCAACTGCGCAGGATTGCATCGTGAGTTTCTACGTCACGACGTCGTATCGTGTATCGACACGTAACGATGTCGCGTCGTGAATTTACGCGACGCGACGTCGTATCGTGAAACGACGCCGCGTCGTGGCAGGATGCGACATCGTGTCGTGTTTATGTGTGGGAGCCCTAAGATACCACCACAACACAACAATTTCGTCGTCCATTGTGCGCGCAGGTCCAAATTCAACTGAGGACTGTCTGAATTTCTTCCGGGATCCGATGTAAGGCTGCGTTTCCATTGACGCGGAGCTGGGCGGAGCGGTGCTTAGCGGTGCATGAATTGTCCAATCACTATGCTCCAAATCTCCGCTCTGCTTCAATGGAAACAGCACGAGCGGAGCGGGGCAGAGCTGAACGGATATTCATATAAAATAAGCGAGGTGATGCGGAGCGGAGGACAGCGGGGCGGTGTGGAGCGGAGTACAGGGCGGTGCGTTGCGGAGGGTAGCTAGGTATATTTATATTAGTACTTGGGTCATTATTGTTAATGTGATGTAAAATAAAGCAGGAAATACATACATAGAATTAACATTTTTTACTTGCAGAACAGAACGAAACTCTCTCTCACTCTCGAAACTAAAATTGCGCAACTCCAAAGTTTGCTCTGCTCCGCTTCGCACCGCACCACCCCGCTCCGCTCCTCTCCGCTCTGCTTCAGTGGAAACACTCACCACTTTTCACCGCTAAGCCTACTCCCTAAAGTGTGCATTCCCGAGGCTTGGCTAACATTAATACAAAAATTTAATAAAGTTGATAAAATATGTCAATTCCAAAAATATTTTGAAAATTATTGGCTTGGAACAGTAACGATCGACGTTTTCTGTTGTGAAAATGAAACGCGTCGTACTACAAATCACTTGGAGGGCTGGCACAGTAAAATGAATCGTAAGATTCTCAGATATTCCAAACTATTACATGTTATTTATAAATTGAAAAAAGAAGCCGTGACTAACAATTTAAAAATAAAAGACGCCCAGGTACATAAATTTGTAACAAACACGAGAAAGATTGACAAAAAATTTGACAATTCACTGAAAATTCTGACAGAAGATTGCCTAAACGGACATATAACCATGTACGATTTTCTAAAAAGAGCAGCAAAATTAAGTTACCGAAGAAAATACAAGGCAGAATATACCGCGGATAGTTCCAGCGAATCCGATTTATCGTCAAGTGAAAGCTCTACAGAAGAATCGTATTTATCGGACCGAACAGTTTCGGGACGGAACAGTTCCAGCATTGAAGAGATGCTTCTGTAATCTAAATTCTATTCTTATTCTATTCTATTCTTGCGATCTGTGTATTTACTTCCCACGCTCTCAGTTCACTTCCGACAGCGCCTTATGTTTATCATCACGACCCATCACGTCCCCACTTTAGGCCTAGTCCATCACGCTAGCGGGTTGGTGGACCCCAACACAAGCAAGCTTGTACTGAGAGAGTTGTCGGGTAAGTGGGCAACCCGACTGTCAGATGTTTTCAAGCTGCCAAAAGGCCTCTAACTAGGCCTAACGACTGCTGCCGAAGCAGCAACCGGGACCCACGGCTTAACGTGCCGTCCGAAGCACGGAAGCGTCCAGAAAACAACCACTTGAAATCGGTCACCCATCCAATGGCTGACTGTGCCAGTTGCTGCTTAACCTCAGTGATCAGTTACGATCTCTCTATCGATCCTCAGTGATCGCCTTATGTTTGGAGAAGAATAATATTATTATATTAATATTTTTTTGTTATAACTAGATATATTGTTAAAAAGTGTTTTTTTTTGTTATGAGTAGATAGCTTATTAATTATTATACTTACCTAATTATTATCATTTTAAAATATTTTCTCGTTTTTTTTATATAAATAGTGGGTTATTTTTATGTCTTTAACATTAATTATGGAACTGCCTGTACCAACTGAAAATCTGACCTTGTTGGAAAATGACCTAGTTGGAAAATGACGTCGATGGAATCTGACGTACATAGAATCTGACGTTCATACCCGAAATCATCCGTTCAGCTCTGCCCCGCTCCGCTCGTGCTGTTTCCATTGAAGCAGAGCGGAGATTTGGAGCATAGTGATTGGACAATTCATGCACCGCTAAGCACCGCTCCGCCCAGCTCCGCGTCAATGGAAACGCAGCCTAAGGCAGCGTTCCCACTACGCCGGACCGGCAGATCTGCCCCGCCGGTAAATCTGCCGGAAGAGCTAGTGGCTGTACAATTTATATGAAGCTATTCACATTATCCCGGGTCCGGCATTTTTGCCGAGCCCGGCATTTCTACCGAACGTTTTGTCACTACAAATTGCCGGTAGAACGACCGGGCCCGGAGTAATGTGAACGAGTTTGTGCCGGTATCTGTCCCCCGCTCGCCCCGCTCGTGCTCCCCTCGCCCCTGGATGTAAAATGAAAAGAATGGAAAATCTTTCCCGTAAAATAGGGTATACAACGGGCAAAAAGGGGGTGTACCCAATGTTTTCTTTTATTTTGCCTTCTATTAAGATACCACCACAACACAACAATTTCGTCGTCCATTGTGCGCGCAGGTCCAAATTCAACTGAGGACTGTCTGAATTTCTTCCGGGATCCGATGTAATGTGAACACTCTGTCCGGTGTCCGGTTTTCGGCAGATCTGCCGGTCCGGCGTAGTGGGAACGCTGCCTAATGTGAACACTCTGTCCGGTGTCCGGTTTTCGGCAGATCTGCCGCGCCGGTAAATCTGCCGGAAGAGCTAGTGGCTGTACAATTTATATGAAGCTATTCACATTATCCCGGGTCCGGCATTTTTGCCGAGCCCGGCGTTTCTACCGAACGTTTTGTCACTACGAATTGCCGGTAGAACGACCGGGCCCGGAGTAATGTGAACGAGTTTGTGCCGGTATCTGTCCCCCGCTCGCCCCGCTTATTTTGCCTTCTATTAAGATACCACCACAACACAACAATGTCGTCGTATGTCTCGGTTGTCGTTTGCTGAGCAGAAAAAGAACTATACAAACCGGCTTTTAAATCTTCGCCACACGACTCGACAGTTGTGGTCAAAATTTTGGTTACCACCGAATATACCTGTACTTGCACTCATATTTATAACTTCCGCTCTTGCTACGTGTATTAGTTAACTATTTACACTCGCGTGGGGTCTTATTCGTCGCCAATATCATATTTTAGGGAAATTATAATAGAGTTTGTTTCAGCCATTCATATATTCAGTCATAAACAACCTAGAAGTATAAACAAACTATAAACAATCTTTTCACCAAAAAGGCCAAACACCACAGGTAGCCAGGCATCTTTCGTGTACTTCGGGTATACTGTTAAAATGAATATAACGTTACGTGCAGGCTAAGTAAGTAGGAAGGCTACGTAGGTAGAAAGGGGCATAGCAAATGCTGCAAGGGATGCAGTTGAATCGCCAAGACACGCGCCTGTACCTGTCCCTGAGGTCAACCGCGTTCCACGGCGAAGAGCAGAGCGACGACCATGCAGAGGTATGTACTTGTTTACAACTTTATATATTTACTTCTCTATGAACTTTATGGTTTAATTTATATATAGAGCGATGGAAAGAAAAAAGCTCTTTTTCCATACACGCTCTTCAGGAGTAAAGTAGGTGTAATGTCTGATATTAGGTAAAATAATAATATGTCATATGGTTTTAATAACTTTAAGAAATGTGCTCATACTTATAAAATATTTTATCTTGCAGGCTAACCTGCCAACACGGATATGCACACGCGGCAGCTCCAGAGAAACTCCGAGGCTCTCCGCGAAGCCCTTACAGAAAGCGCGAATACAATTGCGAACGCATTATTGGAGTCTGCTCAAATAATTGCTCAGGCTATAGACTCTCGTAGATAAAAACGACATAGTTTTTAGGTATATTTAAAATTTAATAAAATAAAAAACTAAAACAAAAAATCCCGTGTTATAACTCGCTGACGTGTGGCCCGGCCTTCCCGCACGAAATCGTTTGCAGGATCCATAGCCGGTTCCACTGCTGCGGCTGCGTCTTCCTGTTGATCCTCCTATTCATCTGTAGAAGGAAATGTCAGTTAACTGCTTTGTAGTTAGAATCCAAACGTTGCGAGTGCAGCTTTCGGGTGCCACTAGCTTTCAAATGTATTGAAAAGAAATGCCAATGATGTTGCTACACGTTACTATATAAGGGCATAGATCGATATAATGGATAGATCGATATATAGGAACCACGTCATGAACTCTGTTCGCTATATCTGCCAGTATCTTCAGTGTAGTAGACGGTTGTGCGGCGAGTATGGTTTGCGTGCTGTTCGGAAGGCGGCTTGACCAAACCGTTTTTATGAAGTCGTCAGGGACGTTGGGTCCAGCTAAGTTTTGCAGATGTCTGAGAAATTGAGTAGGTTTTCTATCTCCCAGTTCTTCATGCATAAGGAGCTGTAGAATCTTCTTCTCTTTCGACTTCGTAAGGCGTTTTATTAATTCTTCCTTGAATGTTTCATACATATCTTTCTCTGGAGGGTTCTCTATGAGGTCATCAACAATGTCGACGTACGGAGGTTCCAGGTAAGTAGTTGCATGATAAAATTTTGTCTCGTCCGATTTTATGCCAGCCAGTTTAAATTGACCTTCCAGTTGTTTGAACCAAATCATAGGTTTTTCTGCATAGAACGGTGGTACCTTAACTCCGACACGATAAACGTCGGTTGCCGTCGGTGCAGTGGAAACGCGCGATGGCGCTGCTGGAATGTTCTCGACGTCGTGATATTGCGGAGATGGCCCGCGTTCACGGGGCTCGGCCACATTGTCGTCGCTCGTTCTCACTTGTCTGCTTGTCATTGTGTTCGATGGGGTCACCAGTGTAAGTGTCTTCTAGGTATGTAGGTATAGTGCAGCTGGGTTGTAGCGGTAAAAATTATAACACCTTGGTAAGTTATTTATTTATTTATTTATTTATTTATTTATTAAGCTTACATATTAGTTGTAGTTTTACAATGAGTCCCACAAAACTGTTTGTATACAATTTGCCTGTGGGATCGGAGTCTCTTATACTAAACAAAATACTTTTTATGTTTTAGGTATTGTTATACATAATTGGTAATATCACAACAAATAATAAAATTATAATCTGAGGTGAACTTGTATCAAGGTAAGTTGAAGGTGGTTTATTTACAGGCACAGTAATTACAGTCAGAAGCAAGTATTTAACACAGATAGCGTAGAAGGAGAAATAGCACAAGCGGAAAGCGATATTATTTACGCGGCGTAAGCAAGCGAGAGCGGGGCGCAAACGAACGTGCGTTTCGCGTGGAGTGTGTATTTGGACTGCCTGCTGTAGACTTGGGTAGCTCGCGAGGGAAAGATAAAAATGACTAACTTCATCCCATATTTCCTTTCTTTCTTTTAATCACTTGAGACAACTATTTATCTTCTTATCACTTACTCACATAGACTATAGGGAGTAATATGAACCCGAGTTTCACCGAGACTCCGTGAGTAACTTCGTTCAGTGAATCGCTCTTGCACTTTCGTGTATATTTATCTCCCTCACCTACCGATTCCTAACAAAGAAGAAACGCATAAGAGTAAATTTTTTGTTAAAAAGTAATCTGAATTAACTTTTAAGAATGTCTAAACAGGATGCACAATTGATAACTTGATAAGATCTTTAAATTAAACTACTCAAATTACTTATGTTCAAATTCTAAGTATGATGTTTTAGAATTTTGTTTGAAAGGTATCTTTAAATATTTATAATAAATGGTTATTAACCATTCATGCATCTTTTTCACATTTTCATCGTTCCTTTCATCGTAGGGATTGAACTTTCAATTGATGCACTGAGCAATCTGAGCGAAAAGATAAGAAGATAAGAAAGAAAGATACGCATCTTTGAGGGAAATGAAATGTATCTCTCTTTTCTTTTTGGTGATACATTTTTCGCATGTCTAGCCGGCTGGCGGCTGCGGTCGCCCTGCGCGGGCGCGGGGCTAGTGAGTCGTGCCGTCTTCTTCACACCCGGCGGGCGTGCGCCAGCGCGCTGTCTCTTTCGCACTCATGGGCCTGCGTCATCCTTATCTATTGCGCGGTTGCATTACACCTTTTCTGACCGATAAAATATTTGAAGTCGCCCACAAATTTGTCTTTTTCTAGCGTGTGACGTGTGACTGATATGCTGGGGGCTAAGTACACGTGTCCAGCAATTCATCATTGATTGAAATTCAATAAAACTTACCGTCCAATGGCTCCAAATGCATGTTGTGGAGTGTGCAACAGGACAAAAATATTTTTGTTGCCTTTCGTGGCGCGTAATGTAGTGTGCGGTGTTTATGCAAGCACCTAAATTTATTTTTCAGACGCCCGAAACATTTTTCTATTATGTTTCGGGCGCGTATGTGCGCGTCGTTATACCGCGCTTCTGGACTGAGAGACGCAGTCGTCTGGCAGGGGCGTCAAAAGCCACGGCAGAGTAGGATATCCCTTGTCACCTGTAATGTAATATAACTGAGTAAGTGTAAGATTTTTAGAATAGATGATTTCGAGGAAGAAGAAGCCCCACTGTGGAAGATAGATTTTTAAAGCGTAATACTGAGTTTATTCCTGGTATTGATGTGCATGTTCAACCCTAGGGCACTTATCTCCAAGTAACCTTAAATATATTATTGAGTATTACAATTAGTAGGTAGCTATACTGCCGTCCTAAGGATAAACGCAGTAAGACGGGTTTAGGCGGTTCCGAGAAAAACGCGGTCAAAGTTTTGTGGCGATATTCTTCCATTTTTTTTTTGTTTTTGATCACATCTTGACGGTTTATACCTTAAACGAAAGAGGACCTTTGCCCCTATCTGGCACTCAATTTTAGACCAAAACTCTGCAATATAAAGACACAATAAACTCATTTATGTAGTTATTCTAAGTATATCCTAAAATATACTCAGAGAGGATACTTAGCAGAAATAAAGTAAGTACTTATTTTACTTCGTTTATGCTAAGTTACCATACAAAGTTATAAGGGAATTTTTTGTGGTTATCCTGATTTTACGACGAGTTTTGCTTCTCCTCTAAAACGTTTGTAGAATTATGAGATAAAGGGTAGCTAATGTGATTCTCTGATGTTTAAGCTCTATCATTGTAAAGTTTCACTCAAATCCATTGAGTAGTTTTTGTTTGGAGCAGTAACAAACATACTCACGAACTTGCGTATTATATATTTTCTTGCTTTTTCCCATTGATATTGTTTCGGTTTTGCAGGTTTCCCCGCGAGAATTCCGGGAAAAATGTAGTTTAATTGTTAATCTGACGTGTAAGCTCCATTGCTGTTTAGTTGCATTTACATAATTATGTTCAGTACTTTTTGAATGATAGGGGATCAAAAACAAACACCTCACAAATTATTGCATAAAAAAATATTAATTCATGTTAACTATGTCAGTTTGTTATTATTATAGTGGCAATAAAACAAATACTATGAATAATCAATTTATTAAAAAAAAACACTTGAGTAAAGTACCTAATATTTATCAAATAATATTTATTGTCTCTTAGTTATGGAAATAAACTCGCAGATGTGATATAGTTTTCTTTATGTTACTCACAATAACAACAACTCTTAACTAAAACTTAACATGTTATTCAGTCTTTTTTAATACTTATTAATTTTTTAAAAATCACAGACAAGTACTTCTTTAGTACATTTTCTATCAAAACAAATAAAAATGAAACTTAAAAAAATATTCTTTATAGTAACCAGCTTTAACATTATAATTAACAAATCGTAAATCAAAATGACTAAACATAAAACTTTCTTCTTTATAGAATTACAAATATTTCAAACATATATTTAAATCAACGAAAATAAAAATGTAATTAAAAATACAATCAACATAAAACATAAAACTTTCTTCTTAATTAACTACAAAAGATCACACACTGAAGAAAAGTATATTAATAACAATAAATCTAGTTTTAATAAATCTAATCATCTAACTCTTTTGAGAGATTAGCAGATACCTCGTTCGTAGGCAAATGTCTCCAGAATGGTCTCTTGCTGGGTAGCATCAGCGGAGCCAGATCTTTTACTATTTTCTCCTTTCTAGACGATGCTACGCCTCTTGGAGATTTTCTTTTTTCGGGCTCAGGGAAAGCCTTGTGTTTTAAAATCTTTAGTTGCAAAAAGTTTAGACTTGTAAACTCTTCTTCAGTGTGTGATATTTTGTAGTACAAATTGTACTCACCACGCACAACCTTAACAACTGTGAAATTCTTTACATATTCACGATCTTTCAGCGCTCGCATCTTTTGTTCTGAATGAAAGTCACAGTATTTGTAAAAATCACCCGTATCCATTACTTTTACCGTATTTAATCTCGAGTTTGATCTTTGAACGGCATCCACAAAATCCGTGAAATCACAAACATTTTTCATCTTCTGAAGAGATAACTCAACTTGGTGGTGGAAGCTGTCAGCTGAATTGAACGTATGTCCTGGTTCCAGATACTTTATAGTGATAGAGCGAGCTTCAATTAAATCACTGTTGACAATATCGACAAGAAACGAAAAGAGTGTCCAATTCTTGTTTTGTGAGCCCAAATCACCAAATGAATTTTATTCCGGTGGTGCAGTATAAAAGCTCTGTATGCTGAAACAATGTCATGAACATTCCGTCCTGAAATCGCTTCGTGCCACAAAACAGCGTACGGATTATTTTCTTTGGTACATCTGCCTAAAGGCGCAAATGTCTCATTAAATGCAATAATTCGAGGGCAGAATATTGCTAATTTGTAGCTGTCCATACGAGGTAGCATTACTACCTTTTGAAGATCCACACATACGTAAATGGTGTCGTTATCTTTATCTTCTTCAACGTTTTTCTTGTCCAGTTTGTATGCTTTCCTGCTGGCTAGGTAGCGTTTTCGATGTTCCACATTATTGATACATGTTGCACATGTTGCATTGGGAGCTTTATTGAATAGGCATTCATGTATAGTGTAAACAGCGCAAAGTTCACACTCTTCATCGCCCAATGCAGCGAAGGAAATGTTGAGGCTTTTTATGACTCTTCGGTAAACTTCGTAAGAGCATTCAGATTCTGGGTGCGATTTATTAAAATTGCGATGCATCATAGCAATAGTTATGTCGCTAGGTAAATATAGACGATGTGGCGCATGTTCACGGCGGTAATGCGAAATTGCAGGGTTATAAGTCTTGATATGTTTAGATATCAAGTCTTTATCTTTTGTCATTGCTGACCTGTCATGCCTTCCTCTTTTGTCTTTCAAGTCATCTTCTTCATCTAAATGAAGAACTCTAAAAATTTTTCCGTCATTCTTAGGATTGTAACCCAATGTTGCTAAAAAAAACGTCTTGCAGACCTGCACTGGATTTTTTATGCCATTGACAGTAAAAAAGTAATTAAAGGTCAGTTTTCGTTTCGGCTCTTTTTTTAAACATTTTCGGGAAGCGGCATCAGTGACGGTGACATTGTTTTTAATGAACTTGCCTTTACCTGTTGCATCTTCAGCCGAGTAAATGGAATTAATCACCTGACGCTGTTCAGTACTAATTTTTAAGCTACATAGCTTCTAACATGTAGGTTTACAAGGTTCATTCAGGGAGAGTTTTTCTATCATACTTATTCTTTTCTTTTCCTTTCTCTCTGTAAGCGATTCTTCTATTATTTTCCTTTTACGTATGGTGCCTTTGTTAGTCAAAGTTTGCTTCGACGCTTCATTTAATCTGTCATCACTTTGAATTATTGAAGGGGAATGCCTTTCTTCATTGGCTGTTTCTTGAATGATTTCGTTTTCAGTAAGAATTTGCACTGGATCACTTCTAACTGTCTCTGTTTCAACTCTTTCCTGGGTGTTGTTAGAGTATTGGTTTATTTGATATTCCGAATCTACAGCCTTAGCACCATTATCAGTGGCGGCTGCACCTTAAGTGCGCCCGTGCAACGCACTACCATTTAAAAACCTTCTGAATATGTACCTTCCTTCTTCCTATACCATACTAGGTATATCTAAAAAAAAACTCCACAAAAAATACCAATATAACAACCGTAATACCTACCCTAAACAGAAATTACATACATCGGATTATCGTCATGAGTTAAATGAAATCGAGCTGGCCTATTTTGATTTCTACTGCGAGAGAATTAGATCTTATTTTTGCTTAAACAAAAACAGCCTCGTGCGCTCGGATTGTCGCACGGCGCGAGCTCCTACATTAGTATGAAACAGGATGGAAATCGCCTGGCGCGTGAGACGGAAGATGCTCAGTACAAACTGTATGCAGTTCTAGGATAAATCCGTGCGCCGCACGCGACCGGAAATTTCCGAAAAAATACGAATGACGCCACGGGGGGCGCGGGCGGTGGCCTTGACCGGTGGCGTGACCTACGAACGATGCACTTGTCGTGTCATTGTCACTGTTTCACCTTTCGCGCGCGAATACGTAACTAATTAATTTATTACTCTAATTACTTATTAACTAAGAAAGTAGTAAAGATTTCATGAGTGTGTATGTGTGTGTGAGTGAAAATGAGTGCAAAATACAACATTGACTTCATAAAAAGCAATAGGACATTTCAAAATAGACTGGAAATTAAATCTGCTGGGCCGCCTCGCCCTTTTCTCAACTTAAAACAAGAGTGCAAAACAAAAAATAAAACTTATAACAGAATTTTCAAAAGTGAAATTTACAATAAAAAGAAATGGTTATGTGGGTGTGAGCGACTAAATTCTTTATTTTGCTTTCCGTGTGTTGTTTTCGGCGGAGAAGCAATTTGGACTGAAACGGGAGTGAAAGACTTAACGCATTTAGGCGAAAAAATAAAAAAAACATGATTCTTCGCAAGTTCACCTGCAAAATGTTTTGAGTATGTCTGTGTTGGGTACTGTAGATATCCGTAATCAATTGGATTCCGTGTATAGAGCCAACATACAAAAGTACAACGAACAAGTTGATAAAAATAGGTATATATTATCGCGGCTAATCGACTGTGTGAAATTTTGTGGTGCGTTTGAATTAGCATTGCGAGGCCACGACGAAACAAGTGAGTCGTTAAATGCTGGTGTGTTTCGTGGGCTCGTCGATTTTGTGTCTGAATTGGATGGAGTCATGAAGGAGCACCTTTCAGCATCTTCAGTATTTAAAGGTACGTCGAAAACAATTCAAAACGATATTTTGGACTCGATTTTGGCTGTGTACCACTCAGAATTATCCCAAAAGATAAAACAAAGTGATTACGTAGCAATTCAAGCTGACGAAACCACCGATGTTTCCACTGTTATGCAGATGGTACTTATTATAAGATATGAAGATAATGGGCACATATATGAACGGTTTTGGAAGTACCTGACGCCTCAATCACATTCTGCTGACGGACTTAGTTCTGCTATACTAACTGAATTACAAGACCTAAAAATAACTGCAGAACAACTCATAGCCCAATGTTATGATGGTGCCTCTGTGATGAGCGGAAATGTTGGTGGGGTGCAGGCCAAAATTAAAAGTCTATACCCAGGTGCTCAGTTTGTGCACTGCTATGCACACCAACTTAATTTAATAATTGAAAAAAGTGTGTGCCAAAACAAAACGGTACTAAAATTTTTTGCCAATCTCCAAACGTTTCCAAAGTTCTTTTCACGTTCAACTAAACGTACAGAGGTATTGAAAAAAATCGTGTCTAAGAGGATACCTGCCGCCCCGCAAACTAGATGGAACTTTAATTCTCGTACAGTAAACTCGGTTCATACCTACAAAGACGCTTTGAAAGAATGCATGACCTGCATAATAGAGACGGAAAATGATAACAATTCTATAAACCAGGCTGATATGTTACTAAGATATCTGAACGATACTACCTTTTTATACTGGCTCGACTTTTTTCAGTCCATTCTGCCACACTGTGAGATTTTGTTCAAACAGATGCAAACAAGGAATATAGATTTAGTGACAATAAAAAACAACATTGAAAACTTTGAAAAAAGCATACAGAATGCACGCAACTGTATTGACCAAACTGAAGAGCCTGCTCAGCCAGCATCAAGGAGAGCAATTCCAACTTCCAGTTCAACAGCAAAAGAAGTTTGCGATGTGATTATTACGCAAGTGAAAGACCGATTCCAGTTCAGTAATCATTTGATCGCCGCCAAATTGTTTTACTGCGAAAACTTTACTGCCTACCGCGCCACTTTTCCCGAAGAGGATTTCAAGACGACAGTTTCGACTTATGCTTTTTTGGAAAAGAACAAATTAAAAAATGAACTGTGCACGATTTACAATCGAGACGATTTTATAAATGCAAATAGTGCCATTGCAATCCTGCAATTCATTTATAACAATGATCTCTTGGAACCATTTTCGGAAACAACCAAACTATTAAAAATAATTTGCACTATCCCAATGACTTCAGTTGAGAGCGAACGATGTTTTTCGACACTGAAAAGAATTAAATCGTTTCTAAGAAACACCATGACCCAAGACCGGCTCAACGCACTTTCAGTGCTCAGCATAGAAAAAAAATTTATTCACTCGATGCCAGACTTCAATAAAAAAGTCATAGAACATTTCGCGTCAAAAAAAGAACGCAGAATTGATTTAAAATATAAATAAGGTAAAATATACTTATATTTTTTTTACTTCTAAGGCGGAATTTCACCAAACGCTAAACGTATTTAATAATAATGTCCTCCTAGCCGAATTTCGGCCACGGCGGCCAATCTCAATTGAGATCAGCCATCTACGCAGGAGTAGATTATAGTGCCCAAGTGTGTGCGCAGTACACAGGAGCACTCTCTGTTCCATCACTCTCATAGCCCAATGGGACGGATTGACCGACACGACTGGAGAGAGCTAGGCGCAGGACCGACTGCTTTACATGCCCATCCGACAGCATGGATCGTTTCTCTGTTTCGGACATCAGGTGATCAGCCTTCTATGTCCTAACCAAACTTAGAACCACAATTTAGAAACACAAATTGATGGTCCCACCCGGGAATCGAACCCGGGACCTCTGGGTCATGAAGCGAAGCTTCTACCACTAGACCACAGAGGCAGTTAAAACAAACGTATTTAGAGTAGCCTGTCAAACGTCTGTCAGTTAGTACTTAGTACAAAATGTATTAAAATTTTATTTAAATACAATTTTAAATACGTTTAGCGTTTGGTATAAGTGACCCTAATTGTATTCATCTATTTTTCTTCCAAAATTCACTAAACCCATAAAGTGCACCACCGGGTATCTGATGCACCAGCCGCCACTGACCATTATCACATTTTCTTTGGTTCTTTAACTTTGGTTTGTATACATTAGGTTTCGTTCTTTTAATAGCATTATTTTCTTCAATCGAAGTATCTAAATCAGTAGTGTCGTCTTCAGTAATACAATAGTTTTTGTCTTTTACACTGTCATCGGAATCAAAATCATTGAAAGTGATTACCTCATTATCAGATAAATTATCTATTGCATATGAATTTGATGGTTTGTTGTTTGAATTTCTCGGTGAAATACGCTTTTCAGGTATCATTTCAGGCGCTTCAATTCTTGAATCAGACGACGACGAAGAGCAGCTGCCTTTTTCAATTACGATAACAGACGTTTCATAAATGGGCTCTTCGTTGACGTTCTTTTTTAGACAAACTTTCAAAAAACTATCATTTATAAAATCATCTTCGCCTAAATCAGAATTTTCCACATATGACGTAGATTTATTATCAGGTGATACCGGCATTACCTCAGAACATATTAAATTAGGTATAGGCTCTAGATGCTGAGAATCTGCCTCCACCTGCCGCACTCTGGACATTATTAGATCGCGACGAGAACTCATCGTTCCGCTGCAACAAAATAAATTCCTTACAGTCTGTCTAAACTTGCTTACAGTCTGTTCGTAATATTATATCACAAACTAGCCGCTACCATCGCTTCGCCTTAAAATGTTTTCACGCGAAAGACTACCATACCCATACCATACCCTTCCTCGGCATTTATTATTATTTACTCAACTTTTGAAAAACCTTACATGATCTTCCATAAAAAATGCTAAATCGATTTCGTTCCCTTCCCTCTTCTTGCCCCTTCCCATTCATTGCCTTCTACTTATACGATCATCCATTCCCTCCCCTCTCTCCCTTAGCTACTCTTCATATCCTCACATCTTCCTCCGTTCATTCGTAGCACAAAACATACGAATAATAATATATATTATGTGGGAACACACACGACCATCATCTGGCCCCAAGCTAGGCAGAGCCTGTGTATTATGATGGGTATCGCACAGGCACAGCTGATATATCACAGATACATTCATACTAGGTACATACTTACATAATATATTATACTATTTAACACATTACATTTTATACTATTATTATATACATTTACAACACCAGCATTCGATCATCAAATACAAATCTTTTCTTAAAAATGTAGGTAAAAGCAGATGACCATCACATCTCAACGCAAGAATTTGTTGCTAAATAAACTATATTGTCAAAGAAAATTAGGTATTTATAACGCTGACATACAGCGGAGCAGAACACTATTCCTTCGTTGGATAAATGGTAACATTAGTAAGTACCTACTCAAGTGGTAACTACTGATTGCTACAAAATAATAGACTGTCAAAGCTGAACTGCACTTACCTCGGTCTTCATTTAGTTTTTAAGCCTCGTAAAACATCAAAATCAAGCTAAAGCTGATAGGTAGGTATATCCCTCGAATTGCTTCCGTTTGCGCGAAGTGTCAGGTGCAGTGCACACACACGTGGCGCCGTAGTGAATTGGGACTAGAATAATTTAATATCGTTATTATTAGGTAAGTACCTAAAATCCGTTAAACACATTGAGGTATGTAGGATATCTAGCAAAGATTCATAGCTTACCAAATAAAAAATTACTAACCTTATTTTTTCGCGCCAACGGTGGGACAATCCGACGTGTAGTCTACACTCAAACTCAGCACAGACTGAACTTCGACCACGCCAATGCCCGTTCCCCGCCTCTCCGCACACTCCACCGCCATCCCGCCTACTCCTACCCCCCAACCCCTCTGCACCTCAACGCGTTCGCTGCCTACGCGCACGTTGAAAACGACATAGTGGTAGTAGTGTAATGTTAATAGGAATAGTTTTTTCTCCTTTCAAGTACTATTAAAATGTACGACGAAACTATTATTAGGACAATTTAGATCAGTGTTTTATCATGTTCACAGTAAAGCAACTTTACTGCATTGAATTAATGACGTAGCATTTTGTCAAAGCTAAATAGGCATGCAGTAGAAATGACTTATACTTGATATAATACGTTATACCATCAAATTGTACATAGGTGATTCGTAAGTATGAGTGCAGTGTAGCTACCTTACTTCCTCCATGATACGTTAACCGAAACATTTAGGTATAACCACTGTCTTAACATTAACACAGTATAGCTACTTTGCTTTCAGTACAATACGTACTTTACTTAGTAAGAATTGATTACCTAACTTACTACAATTACAGTATGGCATCGTACTGTCTTTGAGGTAAGTTATCCAGAACATAATACCTAATGATCATTACTAAGTATATATGCAGGGTAGCGACTTACTGTATTTATATTATTTAACCAATAATATAAAATTTTGGCTTGTACGTAGTTAAATAACAGTATGGCATCATACTGTATTTAATACTATATAACTCTAATAAGTATAATTATTGGAAACTGCTAAGGCTAAATGTAGCATATCTTCTTACTGGCATTTAGCTAGGCTAAATTCAATTTTTTATCCTGTATATTACTCGTCATATTAGTCGTATAGATGTCATACTGCATTAAAGACATGGACACTGAATAAATACTTCTGCAGTAAGTGGATAGGCTTCAATCATGCTTAGTAACGAAAAAAAAAATCCCAAGTTACTGTAAATATAAAATTGCTAAAATTGCTTTAAAAGAGATAGAAACGAATGGGTAAGATCAAAATGTAGATCTCGTTACCGTGATCACGCCTATATATATGTATAACTCAATTTCGGAAAAAACCCGACTTACTGCGTTTATCCGTAGGACGGCAGAATAGGTACTTATATGATTGGACAACGTAAGTGTAAGTACCTATGTGAGAACAAAAGGTTGGGCTTATGAATCTATACCTTATTATATATAATAATATATATGATATATATGTTCTATTACCGAGCATCCACTGGTTTTCTTCACCAGCCACATACTCTGCCCGCAGGTGTTTATTGACATTTGACGCCCCCCAAACAGCTGCGTCGTGGGTCGACCCCGGGAAATTTGCGTTAACGTTGGTGATCCGGCCTTTTGAATCACAGCTCTGTAAAATTAATAAAATACGTAAAAATTGAGGTATACATATTTATATTTAAACATATTAACAGTACAGGTACAGTGTACTTAGGTGCAGAGTTATGATATCCATATAGGTATAGGTAATGCGTACAAAATATTGGTAAGTAGGTACCTACCCATATATAATTATATAGGTAGGTTTGCAGCTACTAGCTTCCTTTAATACCTACCTACAGTTAGTAGCTCGTACGTAACAAGGTAGATATACTTACTACTTGAGCATTAATGCTATAAGCCCCCTTTCTATTAAAAAAAAGGGATCGCGGTGCTGTTGGGTGTGTGATGGGCGGAGCAACAATACATATGTGCGTTCCATCAACAGCACCCAACACATCTTTAATGCCAAACTGGTCCTGAAATCTAAAAAGAAAACAGTTGTTATCTTAAATATTGAACCTACGAAGACTTAATACCGAATCCCAAATAGGTTCTAGATGGCCTATACTTAGGGTTGCCAACATTTTTTTACCAAATTATAGTATATTTCAAAATAAGTTATAAAAAATATAGGACACTAAAGAAAAATATAGTACATTTTTTGAAAATCGAATAAAACACTAATTTGTTACTCAGTTATTTTTATTTTTGTAAAAATTGTACTTTTTCGCACTTTTTGCATCTTTTAAAAGTTTTTTATCTAATATAAACGTATTAAATGCTTTTTCGCACTCTATGTTTAAGTTTATAAAAATAAAGAGCTCATTTTTTATTAGTTCGAGCTTTGCTCGATTCCTTTCTTCCCGCCACTTGATGTTCATAATAGAAAAAAATCTTTCTGTAAACGCCGAAGTGGCGGGAATAGAAAGTAAGAAGGCTATTAATTTATAAATATTTTTTAAATTATTCTCAGATTTTTTAAAAATATGTTGCCATTTTTGGCCAGTACTAAAATTTTGAAATTTTAGGTTTTTTTAAATCTCAGTATTATCAAAACACTTAATAAAAAACTTGAAACTCAAAACAAAACAAAACAACGGCGCGCAACGTGAAAACTTTTTCACAGAAAAAAGGAAGAACTTTGACATTGTCAGTTTGACTTTGACGCTTCACGTTCGGATACACGTACAGTGCCACAAACTTATCTGTTCCGGTGAGAGCCATTGACAAAAGAATAAAGAGAGGACATGCCATATCAACGAAAAAAATGCGCTTACCTAAACTTTGGTGTCAATTAAAATGGCGGCTTTTTTCTTGAAAAATGTAAACAAACAAATTGTTTGACAGCTGAAGTACCTTGTGTTTGGATGTCAATCTTGGTCAATCAACATGGCGACCGATCGCAATGTTGTAATTTTAGGCAAAGACAAAACTACTGTTGTCCTTTTTTACGTACGATAACACCAATAAGTTAAAAAGAGACGACGATATATTTTTAAGTACCGATTTTTATGCCAAGTCCTCTTTATTCTTTTGTCAATGGTGAGAGCGAACTAAATTGATCCATATCTCATTATTTACTAAAGAATTATTTAGCGACTTTGTTCGTTTGTCGTCGACACGATAAGAAGAAGTTAAGTTCAACATGATCATCCTGAAATCGTCCACCTGCTGGACGCAGACCAGCACTCTCAAGAAGTAGGTATAACACTCTGGTCTTGTCATATAATGATGTTTCGGCTGTCCGTATCCGTGGTCTCCAAACTAGAATGTGCGGAAAAGCTATGGCCAGACCACTGACATGCATCTACTTTTGCATGCAGAGTTAAAAGAGCTTTATCGGTTGCATTTCATACATCTTGACGAATTATTACATTTCAGAGGCGATCAAATATTTTATAAATATCATATACAAACCTTTAAGTGGGCTGGGATATCGCCATCGTGCAGCTTGCTGGCGCCTTCGCCCAACCTCTGCACAATCCCGTGGACGCATGTAGGAGGCAGCCGGTAAAGTTAACGAAACTTGGTTTCCTCCAACAAAAATGGATTGGCCGCATCACGTAGCTCGTAAAGGCGTAGTCGCTCTAATAGCCTTTAAATAATTTAAAATAAGTAACCTTGTAAGGGCTTAACTATACAAATTATACCTAACTAAGTATACTAGTTATAAATAAATTACACTTACCTACTACAAAGTTTTCTATTTACTTAGAATTAGGTATTGCATAAAATACCTACCGCCTCTTCCTATTCTCTGCGTCCACCATCATCATAATTATTGTTTCTCCGTTCATATTAAGATAATTAATTATAAATAAGCTTTAAGTATTTTTTGCACCGTATGGTAGACAAGTATAATTCGTAAATTTCTTATCCCGCCAAAATCTACGCGCCGCAACTTTTTTTTCATCTTTTCACTTTGTATATTTTCATTGTCCTCTGACTGAAACTGATGTAGAATTTATATCCAATTCTCTCATGTATCTTTGCTTATTTCCACTCGCTGACACTTTCCTTGCACGATATTCTATATTATTATAAAAATGCCTTAGCATCTCCACATCTCTTGGCCCCGAAGTACATAGGCTATTGTATCGCTGGGTTACAGCCAACCATGCGTCTTTCTTCTTCTGCAGATAGCATGCTCCTGTTTTTTTCACATTCTATCACGATTTTGAATCTGTGAAAAGAACAGTTTAATCATATTATTAGTACAGAAGTGTGAATAAAAAGCAAGAAATGAATAAAATATTCTAAATGGTTTTTATTTATGGTCTTTGTTCGATATTATAAGCAAAATATACAGTTCTATGTGAGTTTTATAGCTACTATAGTGCTTTATCTTTGATTGGTATTTGCAATGCGTTCCGTTGTCTATTGTGGTGATTCGAAATCTATTTCCTTTCCTTTCCTTCCTTTATTGTTAATGAAAGGCACGAAAATATATGAATATTAATCTTATGTCATGATTCGAGAATATCATTTGACCAACTCTGCTGCGTGAGCGAGTCGTTGATTCGTTCATTCGTTCGAACTGGTTCATTCGTTCACTTGGTGGGGGAACAATTCGTGGCAGGCAGTTGGTCTTGCGTTGCGCCGGCATAGCGAACGGTTGACTAAGTTGTGTCCGAGAATAATTATTGTGATCATTGTGATATATTTAGTGAAGTGTTGTGTTGCATAATAAAAGGTGTATACTCATACCCAGGAGTTTTATTAAATTTCAGAAGTGGGATGTCCATGCCTACTTATTTTTACTTGAGCATGAAAATGAAAATGAAAATGAAAAATGAAAAATATCTTTATTGTTAGAAAGTATACATACATTGTGTCCTGGCTCCCAAACTAGGATACCCTGTACTATGGGTAGCCAGGTTTTTTACTCGGAAAGTACTTATAAACATTTAGGTACTACTGACAATGTTACAATTTAAGGTTATGTACATATGATAGATAAGTAAGCGCAGACAATAGTTACAATTATATACTGTAGGTATTCATTCTCATTCGGCACAAAAGGTAAACAATCGCTGTGCGTCTTCTTAATCAAAAAAAACTACAAATAAACTACAGCCAAAACAGATGGTTTAATTACGAAATCATAAAAAAATAATCTTGCAAGTAGGTATTTCATTTCTCACGATGTTTTATTTTATACTTAACTTAGTTTTTAAATTAGTTCAAAGAAAAAGAAACTAACATACTTAAAGTCTAACTAAATAAGTAACATAATATAAGCTTAAAGTGTACCTAAATAAGTAACGTAAAAGCGTACATATGGTATAACCATTTCGTACAAAATACTTAGGTACACATAAATTAGGTACAAATAAAAACCAAATTGAATTAGATTAAGAACATTGAAAATATTAATAGGGAGAAATTTAAGTTTAAGAAATATTGTGTGTGCTGAGGGTAGGTATAGTGTTTCGACTTAATGTTGTAAATGTATATATGCGTTATCTATAAGTATTAGGGTCGATTATTGGATGATGTCTACTTCACGAACTTGACTTACCACAATATTAGGTAAGCCAAGTTCGTGAAGTATATTTGTTAAACGGTCCGTATGGTGATTGTAACTGTGTGCGTGATCCTCTTTGTTGAGTACGAATAAGATACAGTATATGTTGCAATAGAAGATAAAAAGTATTTAGTTTTTTATTTTATTTATTAATATTAATTTTTTTTTATTCGTGAGTAGGTTTAATTATTTTAATTTATTTTTTTAGTTTTATTTGTATTATGTGCGGATTATTGTATTAGAATTTCTGTGTCCTCATATGATTTATTAACGAGCCAGGCAAACAAAATTATTTTACATTTGGAAGTGGTGAGATTTAACAAGTGTAGGTTTTTATTAGCCTTAGAGTATAAAGTAGGGCTTATGGCAAAGTAGAACCGATTTCCGAACTGCGTTGCCGGTATAGGTTTACACCAGTGATCGTATCTGCTTATTCTACCCGTTTTTATTCTCGTATCTAATGATGTTTTGTGGAACCGAAGAATAGTTTTAAATACAAATAGTTGTCTAACAGTAAGGACTTTAGTTTCTTGGTACAATTTAGCGGTCGGGTAACGGTAAGGTTTAGAATAGAGTACTTTAAGAGCTGCTCGTTGGGCCCTTTCAAGTTTAATAAGTGTTGTTTTATGAGTCCCTCCCCAAGTAGCAATGCAATAGCAGATAATTGATTGGCATAGGGCATAGTATATAGCTTTGATAATTACTTGATTTGCTACAGCTCGAATACGTTTGAATATGTGTAATAATTTGCGAATTCTAGGCACCAGTGCCTCAATTTGGCCAGACCAATTTAATTTGTCATCAATAATGACACCCAAGTATCTGATACTACGTGTACGCTCTATGGAATTACAGTGGCATGAATTATGTGCCTGTGAACCAAGTTTGCAGTTGTGTATTTTTAGTGTAAAATTATCCGGATTAGTCGAGTTGTTAATGTGAAAACACAGATATTTTGTTTTTGACGTGTTTAAGGTTAGCAAATTATTTTGAAGCCATTGCGAGACTCTAAGTAGGCCTTCTTCTGTTTTATATTGAACATCTTCCCACGAACTTCCAGTAAATAATATTGCCGTGTCATCAGCAAAAGTAAATATTTGAGCCGATGCTGCCTCCAGCAGACATAGATCATTTATGTATACCAGAAACAGCATCGGCCCAAGCACACTGCCTTGCGGGACCCCAAAATGTGTAGACATGGTATCACTTTTTGTTGTTCCTAGTTTAACGTATTGCCTTCTATTAGAAAGGTAGCTGGTGAACCACGAAAGTGCAGTGCCTCTTACTCCAAGAACCTCCAGTTTTTTTAATAGCAGCGGAATAGACACCGTATCAAACGCCTTTTTGAGATCCAAGAAGACACCGATGCATCTCTCTCCTTTATCCAATGAGGAGGCCACAGTATCTGTTAGTTGGATGACGGCATCTTCAGTGGATCTCTTCTGGCGGAACCCAAACTGATTGTTAGCAAGTAAATTGTTTTCTTCAAGAAATTTTGACAGCCGGTGTTTGATTACTTTCTCTAGAAGTTTCGCTATAATAGTTAAAAGAGAGATCGGTCTGTAGTTGCTTGGGTCACCAGTATCACCATCTTTGTGTATAGGACATACTTGAGCTAATTTTAACACTTCGGGGACAACTCCTGATATGATGCTAAGGTTAATGATGTGAGAAAGAGGTTCTGCAATGAGGTGTTTTAGGTTTTTGAATACTATTGGGGGAAGCTCATCCCAACCCGGGGAACCATCAGTTTTAAGGTTCATAATAAACTTAGCAACTTCAAAAGAATCAGTGGGTGTAAGATAGAGCGAAAAAGGTGTACCTTTTGATCCTGCTTTAATATTAGAGAGAAGTTGTTCTTCCGTGGATTGAGTAGTTGCAAGTATGTCTTCGGCAAGAATACTTCCTACAGTGGTAAAATATTGGTTAACTTTATTTAGCGCTGATTTGGGAGTATCACTTGAATCTAGAAGATCTAGGCAAGATGTTTTACCTGAATCTAGGTGGCAAATCGATTTAATTGTTTTCCAAGTATTTTTCGGGTTGTCTAAATTTTTCTCTAATAACGATTGATCATACTGGTTTTTTAAGTTTTGTAAGATAAAATTGCACGTATTCCGATATTTGTAGTATGTAGTTCTTAAATTAATATCGTTTGGGTTTTTGTTGTGTTTTGCATGTAAAAGATCGCGTTTTTTAATACTTTTAATTAGACTGGGAGTTATCCAGGGCTTTTTGTTGTAAAGTTTGTGAGCCTTCATGTATGTTATTTTATGTTTGTTGTATAATGTTGTTAGAATAGTTGAAAATTGTTCGCAGGCAGTATTGACGTCATAAACTTCATAAAATAGGTCCCAGTTAATTGCAGCTAGTTCATCTTCAAGGGCTTCGTAGTTTATTTTGGTGGTTGTTCGGGGAAGTATAGGAGCTCTAGCTATTTGCATATCTATAGCGACCATTACTGATGAGTGGTCGGTCACGCTGGTTTGGCAAACGACTGCCGTGCTGACATTGTTCGTTTTTAATAAAATATGGTCGATACAATTAGCTGCATGGGTTGGAAATGTGTGAGCTGGATGGAACCCATGTAATCCAGTTAGGTCAAGATACTGATCACTGTGTGAGTTCATGTTATTTGGCTTTATATCAATATTGACATCACCTATTAAAATATTGGTTTTAAAAGATTTGTATTTATTTAGGGTGACGTCAAGAGAATTCATAAATTTGTCAGTGTTGTGGAAGCTAGGAGATCTGTAGATTGAGGTTATAACTAGGTCTTTACCAACTTTAAGTACTAAACAATTTGATTCTTCGAAAGAAGGTTCTTCAACAGTGACTTTTAGATTATTTCGACAGTAAGCAACTATTCCATCGTTTTGGTTTATGTATTTTTTAGAGTAGAATAAATTGTATCCGAGAAGTGGGAAACGAGGAGGTATTCCTTCAGTGAGTCGGCATTCTGTTAATATAATAATATCAGGTGTAAAATTCAGTCTGGCTAGAAGTACTTTAAAGCTGTCTAGATTTTTATTTATACTGCGAATATTTTGGCACACAACTGACAGATTACCAGGTCTTAGGTTAAGTTTAGATTTACATACTGCTGGATCACTTTCGAGGAAACTCTTGAAAATTGAGGTGGAGTCTAAATCTTGTATTATATCATTAATATCGAATAAAATAAAGTTTTAAGTGTACACAGGTTGTTCAAGTTTGATTTCATATTATTAATGCGGAACCGGACTAGTATTATGTTTGTGGTTGGATTGTTCTTTTGTTTGTGTTTTGTTTGTGTGTGTTTTAATAGTGTTGTATAGTTTCTGTGGGTTGATTGGTAGGTAAGGAGGGTATTTTCTGTAATTATGTCTGTGTGAAAAAGTACTGTTATAATTTGGGCATTATCAGTGATATGTGGTGTTTTGTAATCAATAATGGGTAGGTTTTGTCTAAATGAGACCGAAATGGTTTGGTATAATGTTATTATTTGAATTGTACTATGCGAAGAGCCACTTGCAAAACTGTAATCAAAGTAAAACTGTAAATTTTGCTTGAGTAATGTTAGATTTATATGTAGTCACATCTTTTTTAATAGTGATTGTTCTAACAGACGAATTTGATTTTCGTTTCTTATTTCAATAGCTGGTGACTCGTCATTCTTCTTAATAAAAATCTTCCCAGAGTTTGACCAGCAGTATTTAAAGTTTTGGTTTCTTTTGAGCATCCTTCCGAGATAATATAGCTTAGCTGCTTTTTTTGTTAAAAAGTCAGATGCATAGATTGGTTGAGGGTTACCAGAAAAACCTAGGTGCATACTGTTCAATGGTTCTTGCTTGTGATTTAAATTAAAAGTTTTTATTGCACCTAGCAGCTTTGCTTTAGCAACGGTGTTGCGCATTTCAACGATTAACGGCTTAGTGAAAGTATCTTTACCAGGCAAGCGGTACATATCTATTATGTCGTCATCAGTGTAAGGGATTGCTAGCACCTGAAACATGGTCTCCATTATATTTTTAAGAAGTTCGCCTTTCTGATATGGAATATTTCTCATCTCAATATTCTTGGATCGAATTTTCCGTTGGAGATCTTCGATGCTGTTCTCCAATTCATCCACGTATAGGAAAGTTTCGTCCTTGAACATTTGAATTTTTACTTCAGTTTTTGCTTCAACTTCATTAACTAGCCCTTTGAGTTGGTCATATTGTGACGCCAGAAAAGTTACAGAATTTTCTAACTGGAGTTGTTGTTCAAGTATTTTGTTCATTTTCTCATTGTTTTTTTCCGCTTGAGAATTAAGTTTGGAAAATTGGTCGGCATTCTCTTTTTTCATTTCATTTAGAAGGATGAGAATAGCATTCTCGTTAGCCATTTTAGCTGGGTTCTTACCCCGGGTAGTAACAAAAGTGGGAGGGGGAGATTGATCTTCTATGTTTGACAAGTTTTGGTCCGAATTACTCGTCAGGTTTAGTTCTCCGTCTCCTTTCACAAAGGTGTTGTTCATAATTTTTTATGTTGATTAATGTGTGAATTTTGCGTTTACTATGTATCTCGAGGGTTATTGTATGTGTTTCTCACCCACACGTCGAAGCGTTCACAGAGGCAGGTTGCACACTCCACTATGAATTTTAGTAGGCGATTTTAAATGTTTTTGGCAATTTAGCGAAGCAGCGATACCGAGACACGTCCGATCGGGCTCGCGTTCCTCCGAGCGAAAAAAGATGATGCATGCATGAAATTATATCCTAAAAGATATTAGATCTTACTTATTTAATCCACTTATTACGTGATTTAAAAACAAAATGATAACTTTCAATAGGATTGTGTTTACGCTACGTAAACATAACTTTTGATATTTTTACATGTATTCAAAAGTTGTAACAAGGTAAAAAAAATACATATTAAAAAAATACGAACATAATATTATATGCCAAGTTATAAACGTGCTTAAATTCTTTTAGTTCGTGGTTTCATAAGTGATTTTTAGTTGTGTTAGTTTTATTTATTTTTTTCTAATTGAAAATGTGCCTTGTGAATTCATAAAGTGCATGGTGGTATTTTAGTGTCGTATTGTATTATTACATTATTGAAATAATGATACCATAGTTAACCATAAGTTATCAACAATAAATTTATAGTACTTAATTATTCATATTGCAAACTACTATTTGTTCCTGTGTTATTATAATTGTTAAATATAATTAGAGACGCTGAATAGATACACCTAGGTCCTTGTATAGGTACCTCTTCAGAGAACTAAGCTTGGTTAGCTTCTATTTAGTTTTTTTTTTTTAAGATAATTATTCTGAGTGTAGACGAGCCTTACTATTAATATCGGCGAGTTGAGGGTAGACGATAATATCCACGTAAGCGAGCAGCGTGGGAGCGCTTTTCACTTTTGTGTGAGCAGCCGCGGTGAGCAAACGGTCAGAGTGAGGGAGTTATCAGTGTTATGGGTGCGTGAGGACCCGGCGGAGCGGAGCCGAGGCGGGCGTGATGGCCCGGTTCAGACAACAGCCAGTTACAGCAAGTGCGCGCAGTTACAGCTAAGTGACCTTTCTACTGACCTTTTATCTCTCGTTTATGATTGATAAGTTAGACCTACACTTGATTTCTTGATGTACCAATTGATTGTGTTTATAATGAGTAAGGAAACTAAGGAGGTAATGTAAGGTTTAAAGGAGGTACGAGTACATACCGTACTCGTACCGTGTGATAATAGATAGATTAGATATTCAGAGCGCCAGGGGAAACAATCCCATGTGATCAGTGTAAAGGCTCGATTACGCCGAGGCAACAACGTGCAACAGTGCCGCATGCTACATATTGTGGCATACGGCACCTTGTGGCATGCTACAAATAGAAAGCATTTGCGGCATATGTGGCATACGGCAGCCTATTTTACGCCGAGGCAACATCGTGCCTGGATAATTTCCAAAGCATTATGCTGTTTTAAGGAGTGACTGGTCTTCTAGTTCGATCGAGGGGATACATACACCATAGAATATGGCTGATCAAGTAACTTTAGCAGTAGCTTATTTAGCACTGCTAAGCCATGTAGCTATACAACGGAAGAAAAAATGTTGGTGAAAAAGAAGATGACTTCAGAATGTCTCAGTCTCAGTCTTCAGACGATGGTGCCTTATTTAAAATTTTTACTATCCAATACTAATTTTAACTGAAAACTGTTTTGACGCACGAAAAATGTCGCATGGAATCCATTGTGCCCGGATACAAGTTACGACAGTCTGCCACATGACGCAAGGTGTTGTCGTGCCGCACGGTTCTTGCCACAATGTGCGACTTTTTTGACTTTGTAGCATGCGGCCTTGTTGCATGCCTCAATGCCGCACAGTGTTACCCCGGTGTAATATAGCCTTAAGAAGCTAGGGAAACAATCCCATGTGATCAGTGTAAGAAGCTAGGGAAACAATCCCATGTGATCAGTCCCAGGGAACAACCCTGCTAGCGAGGCACGGGGTGGCTATAGGGGAGGTTGGAGGCCACTGGGGTGAAACCCCTAAGAACATCAGGATTATCCTTGACATTCAGACGATCAGGTTATTAGACTGATCGGTCATCACGTGTGCGTGATATTAAGTAACTAATTTGTTTATGATATATCCCATATTCAGTTCGTCAGCGTGATTAGTATGTTTGTACTAATCACGGTTATTAACAGTTCAGATATTCGCGTTTACTCATATAAATAGTTTAATGAATTCGCGACAGTCGTCGCACCTTTCTTTAGGTTTCGATCCCATGGGGTTTAATGACGTTTGTAATAATTATAATGGTCATTTAAGGGAATACATATTGTTCCTGATCGGGCACAGAGGACTGTGCCTAATTACTCCTGTTCCTGTTTACCGCTAACTAAGCGGACATGCAGACTTCAATATTCGTCGCGGTGGCGCTACTGTGAGTGACTTTACTGTGCAAAAAAAAAACTATTTCCAGAAACTGAACTCAGAGTTTATTTAAAGTAAGGGTTAATTTTAAAATCTGTCCTATTTTATTTCTATTCACTGTCTTTGTTGTGATCTCTTTTATGACCAAAACTAATTAACTAAATCTGTGCTAGACAAGTATAGAGACGACTTCTTATACTTATTATAATTTGAATTTTTTTTTGTACTTTCTGTGTCTCTCTCTAAATTTCACTATGAGGAAGAGGGGAGAGGAAGTTCCCTGCGAGAGTAAAAGTGCACAGGTTCGGAAACAGACATGAATGTAGAACTGACTGTCCTATTAAAATTCATTAAGCCCTTCGACGGTAGTAGGGAGAAATTAAATTCATTTATATTAAACTGCCAAAATGCACACAACTTGGCAACAAAGGCTCAAAAACCTATTCTGTTTAGATACATATTAAGTCAGCTAGAAGGAAAAGCAGAGTCCATAAGGAATTCGCTTCATTTGACCTATTCACGGAATTTCTAAAGCAGCAGTTTGGCGAGAGGAAGCATTATGCCCATCTTCTGTCAGAACTACAAGAATGCAAACAGACTCCATCAGAGTCAGTCAACCAATACGCATTAAAAATCGAAACATGTCTGGCCAAGCTGCTGACTGAAATCAACATTTCCATACCTACTAAACGTAAGACAGAGCTAACAGGCCGCGTTGCTGCCATGGAGGATTTAGCTCTGCACACATTTGTGATAGGTCTACACCCACGACTATCACAAATTGTGAGATGTCGTGACCCAGACTCACTCAACTCAGCTGTTAATTTCGCAGTCGCAGAAGAAAAAATACTACTAAGCCTAAACAAATCGCAGTCACGACCTCAATTCAACAACACTGTTGATAAGCCTAGGTTCACTCCTCGTCGTGATTTTCAGCAGAGACCTTACCAACCTAATTTCCCACAGAACCGTCCTGACTATTCTAGGGATGTACCTACATGTCGTTACTGCAAGAACCCGGGGCACTATTGAAAACTGTCGCAAACGACAGTACAATAATAGGAACCAATTCCATGAGTCGTCCTATCAGGGTCGCCAAAATAACCAATCAGCTTCCCTCTCTGCAGGTACATCACGTAGGGTTTTTACTATTTCAGATGACCAAGGGGTAGACGAGGTAGACAACCATGATTTAAACGAGTAAAATTTCCCGAAAGGTATCGCTCGGGAAATCGGCCTTTCAATATCAAAGCCGATACCACAAGTCCCACTGTATCCTCTGAATCCACTGTTTCATTACAAAACCACGCTAACAAACAGGGTAACCAGCCCCAAACTCATAGCGTCAACCGTAACGAATTACGGAAACCACCGAATCGATGTACTGCATCTACTAAATCCACTGTATCCTCTGAATCCACTGTTTCATTACAAAATCACGCTAACAAATAGGGTAACCAGCCCCAAACTCATAGCGTCAACCGTAACGAATTACGGCAACCCTTGAATCAAAGCACTGTACCTACTAAATCCACAGTATCCTCTGATTCTAATAACGTCAAATGTTCACCAACCAATACTCCGAATTCTGAAAGATTCAAAATCTATGAAATAAATCATAATGCCGAAAAAAAATTATCACCTTACGTAATGATCGAAACTTCGGTAGCTGACCGACCCCTTTCATTTTTGATAGACACCGGCGCTGCACTATGCCTTCTTAAATTAAATCCATGTCTAAAATACCAGATCTGAGTGGAAAAATCGTTGCTCTTAAAGGAATTGACTCGAGTGACACATCAACACAAACACTAGGTTCTTTCAAAATGCAAATAGCACGTTTGACCAATAAAGATTCCACACACGAGTTCCATGTCGTTTAAGACATAAATCTAGATCATGACGGTATTATTGGAAATGATCTTTTGCAAAAACTAGGATGTCAAATCGACTATCTTCATGGATTATTACGCATAGATAATGACACAATCCATCTCCATTTTAATGAACCGATTTATACCATTCCTCCTCGCTCGGAAACAGTCATTGAATGCACTGTCAGTAACCCCAATGTAAAAGAGGGTGCTATTCTAGATCAACATATCTCTGAATCATTATTAATTGCAAATTGTATCGTGAAGGTAAAAGAAAATAAACGAGTCAATATAATAGTAGTCAATACCGCGGAAACACCTACTGTAATAAACCCTAAATTGAATCTGACCATAGAACCCCTAGACAATGATCATTGTATGACTCAATATGAAACACTTCCAATTCAAAGTGCTACTTCAAGAACACAGAAAGTTCTCAAACAACTCCGTATTTCTCACCTTATTCATGAAGAAAAGGAAGCTTTACATAGTATATGCTCTAATTATTCTGACATTTTCCATTTATCTGATGAGCCACTCTCACATACTACAGCTTGTGAACACAGGATTAGGACAAACACTGACATTCCTATACAGACAAAATCATACAGATTCCCTGAGTGCCACAAAAAGGAAGTTGAAACCCAGATGAACAAAATGCTAGAACAAAATATAATAACTCCATCAAATTCACCCTGGTCGTCACCCATCTGGGTTGTGCCAAAGAAGTTAGACGCTTCAGGACAACGGAAATGGCGAATCGTAATTGACGTATTAGGTGACTATAGGAATCTTAACGACATTACGATTGGCGAAACTTATCCCATTCCTCAAATAACAGAAATACTAGATCAGTTAGGCAAGAGTCAATACATTACAACCCTGGATTTAGCTTCCGGTTTCCATCAGATACTTGTTTCTCCTGAAGATTCCTCAAAAACAGGCTTTTCAGTACAGCAGGGACAGTTCCAATTCACCAGAATGCCCCTCTGGCTCAAGAATGCTCCATCAACCTTCCAAAAATTGATGAATACATGTCTATCTGGCCTCCAAGGCTCTCGCTGCTTCGTTTATCTTGATGACATTGTGGTTTATTCACCAGATCTCCCATCTCATATCCAAGACCTGAAAGCCGTCTTTGAAAGACTCCGAAACTACTTTGAAACTTCAACCTGATAAGTGTGAGTTTCTCTGCAAGAAGTTGCTTACCTAGGTCACCTTATAAACAGCGATGGTGTGAAGCCCAATCCTGAAAATCTCCTTCATGTTCGCTTTGACAGCCTTCCCTCGTCTAGAATTCGTCGATGGTGGTGGGGCAGCGGGTTGAGTTCCCAAAGATATGACTGACTTATAACCTTCTTCTATCATGTATTTTATTTCAGAGCGAAGTTTAAGGTTTTCAGTCCTTAATTCAGAAATAACAGTGAATAGTTCTTCCTTTATTTTTCCTTGTTCTTGTGACCTTGTTTCATCTCTTCCAAACTTTTTCTCAATAATATTTCCATACCAGAAATCCAGGTGTTCGGAGTAGAGGCAGTGGAATCCTTTTCTGAAGGGATGGTTTCCTCGTCCGAGTGTACTGTGATACAGACGGGTTGAGATGGCTTAGTCCTTCTAGTCACATTTTTGGAATTTTCTCCTTGGTTTAGTGCAGAATTCTGTTTAGAAGGTGATGTTGTTTTTTTCCGGGCGTAATGGAGTATTCAAGTTACCTGTTTTCGGCTTTTTATAATAGCAAGTATCACAGATCCAGGCTTTCTTATGATCAGCCGTCATTGTGTTCCGGTACCGTTGGAAAGAGACATTGGCACAATCCAAGTCATATTTTTCAGTTCAAGTAAAACAAGTTAGATACGTTCTACCCGGTATGGGCTTCAAGCAGCCCACACAAGAATTTTCTATTATATCCATTTTATCCATGTTTAATACTAATGGTGCCCTCTATACTTCCAGCTTTGCACTATTATAGCCTCCAGTGACAGCAGATCGTCGCCGATTATTGAATTCAAATTGGAATTTTCTAATATTATTGGAAATATCCGAAAGATGGCGTTGTTTTGCCGCCCCAAGGTAGTTTTAAGTAATGAAATTTATTATTTTTGAATTTTATTAAATGAAATCTATATACACTAGTTTATTGAACACTTTAAGAAATAGTTTATTAAAGTTCTGCGTGAAATATGCACTTATAGGTTCGTATTTTTAAATTTACTCACAGTAACGGTCCCATAAACATTTGTAATTTTTAGGCTTAACACCTCACTTATCTATTAGATAAGACTTGTACGTTAATATTGCACTTGCTGCTAACTAATTTAAACGAAATATTGGTCGAAAACTACTTATTACTTAAGATAACAATTATTTAAACGGAGCTCCATGTTTACGTTACTGTGGCGCCACCTATAATTATATATATATATATATATATATATATATATAAATTATCAACATCTGTCTGTATCAAAATAAATTCACTAATATTTTTATAATCTAGTGTAACAAAGCAAATAAAAAGAAACAATAATATCACAATATGTGATATAAACATTTCAAACTAAATTATTTCAAACAAAATATATGAAATTAAGGCAAAAAATATCAATAGGCAACAAAATATGGTAGGTATTCATTACTTAGGTACTAATAAAATCAGTCTTACATATATGAACTATAAATCACAGTTTAAATTGTTATAAGTAAATCATTTTTATAATAAACGTTACTAAGTACAGTCTAATGTACAGTTAGCTGCATAAGTAGCTATATACTTCTGTACCTTGTCAAACTGACGAACCATCAATGTTTTAATGAATTGATAGGCGGTTTCAGATTGACAAGGTACAAAAGTGTATAGCTACTTATGCAGCTGACAGATATTATAATGACTGTGATCACAAACCTTAATTAATAATTATTCTTTACAAAATTTATTAACCACCTTATCTAACGATTTTAGCATTGAAATGGCTATAATCTGCCATTCCTTGCTGGGAGTCCAACTCCATTTGGTGGAGTCTGTGCTTCTCCCACCGCAATGCATAATCATTGTGCTGCGTTCTGCGGAATTCCCTCCACTGCTCCTCTGAATTGAGGAATTCTTGGGCCTGATCTTGTTGACCAGTTCTCCTTTGTCTTACAGCTCTCCGTGCTGGGCTCCGACGTCGAGACCGGGTGGGAGCAACATTATTTCTTGTTTGGGGCGTTGTTTGCCCCGAATGCGCCGGCTGCTCAACTTGTTCAGTATCAGCACCTAATAAATAATTTTTAAATATACATTGTATTTTTTATACCTTCATTGGAATCACTTAATCAAGTAAAAACAATAATAAAAATTACCATTTTCCTGTAAGTTATTTTGAAACAAAACTGCATGTTGGATAGGGCTGGGGCTGGCTAGAGTCTGTAGTGCAGTTGGCGGTGCTTGGTGAGCCCGGCTCGATGGCCCTGGCATATTCCACAATTCTGTGTCTCTCTCAAGTGCGGGTGAGGGGGTCCTGCGGCATGAAGGCATATTACATATTTGAGAGTCTGAATGAATGGGATATTTTTATTAATACAAAAAAAAAACTTAAATATTTTAAGCCTATACTAGCAACTAAAAGTACAGAAGTTGCCTTGTTCAGGCATGAAATGTTGACTTCTACTATTTTAATTGCCAATTTACCTAACTGTGATCAAATTCTGTAAGTATGTGGATTACCTGATTCATTCTGCCCAATCTCTATAATTGTCATTATTGGTGAAGATGTTGCTTGGCTTGTAGGTTGTGGTTGAGTCTCTAAGTCTGCAGGCAGGCTATCAGGTACTACTACTTCCTATAAATGTCACAAAATAAAAACAATTTAGGTAAGTAGTTAAGTATTTTTTCAATTTAAATTATTTATGACATGAGTCAATTAAACTACTTTCCATTCAAAAAGACCTATAACCAGTTACATCTTGGAACATTGCAGATAGTTAAAAATCTATTTTATAATAATTAAACCTTATTTTCAATAAAAAGATAGCAACAACGTTACAGACCAACTAAATGTAGACAAAATAAATGTTGAAACATATGCTTTGTGACTTGAACCATCATAAACCTTAGCTAGGAATGATCCTGTATTATGGGATTTTGATGTTTCTTCGTTATAATATAACATAACAACCAGTAGGTACACAAAACAAATTTTGTCTTTTGTATGAATAAGTTTGTGCGATTTGAGAGGTTAAAATGTCTATGAATAAGAATGGGGAAACAGTTTCTACTACATAGTTTCTATGGAACTTACTAATACCCTGTTTACTGTGATTACTTATCTAATTTTATAGGCAATAATAAGGTGTAAGTATTTAAAAAAAAGTGTTACTTAAAGCAGTTTAAATTAATGAAAGATTACCATGGAATA
Organism: Plutella xylostella; assembly: GCF_932276165.1. NCBI lineage: Eukaryota > Metazoa > Arthropoda > Insecta > Lepidoptera > Plutellidae > Plutella > Plutella xylostella. Next base: position 3,013,249 of record NC_064000.1, on the reverse strand, counting down.
TCCCACCTCTTCAATGGGTAATCCAGTAGCAGATTGATGTCCACTGATGTTAAGCACCCGCTGCTCTAAGTCAGTTAGTTTAGAGAAGTTAGCGGGTCCACCACCCGTGCCTCCAGCTGCCTTGTAGATCCTCGCAGCCTTTTTTTTTAATTATTTTTAAAATCGCTCCATACCTAATAACAAGCAAAAGAAATACAATATAGGCAGCAAAAATCTATGAAAAGTTAATGAACAACAAGTTGTAAACATAGTTCACTACTACCTGTGCGTTCTTGCTGGCCAGCAAGAACAGGGACACGCCAAAGCTAGTTAATTTGACCTCCGGTTTTTGTCGGTCAGGTACACAGTTATTTCGCACAAGTAGTACTTAAGAACTTACTTTCTTCCATTTTTCTGGAGTTTTTGTGTCGCCTGTGCCATCACTGTTTAAGACGTTGCTTAGTTCATCCCATAATTGTATGGCTCTTATTCGTCATTTAGCGTTATTGGACGGCTTCGAGAGGTTGGAAGTAACTTACACTTCGAACTAAAGGTTTAGCTAGTGAACACCAGATGGCGCTGTTTGATTCCTATACAAATTTGCCTTTTTACGTTCACTTCTGTATTGGTATTTTAACTCACACTCAGCTTACTGATGCCAGCACCCAAGCAAGAGTAACTGAACTACAGACCGTGTGACGACAGGTCGAACTTGGTTACGTCACGGCTACGTTGCTTACAACAGCTCATAATTGAACATAATTGTCAATAAAGTTGGCGAGTAAAAGTTTATCGACCCACTGTGCAAACTTTCATGTGTGGGTGTCACTGCGTGTGCTGTGTGAAGAGCATTGAAAACCCTGGCGCGGCACGTCACCTGTACCGGCCCTTAATAATTTAGTTATAGATTGGCAAGTTTTAAATTTATAACCAAATATATTATAAAACAGATAATTATTTTAATAATTTCCCTTGTTTGAAATTAAATTTGTCTATAAATTTTAACAACACATCATATATTTTCATCGATTAAAACCGGTTTTTGTACATATAACAAAACGTACGGTCGTCGAAATTCGTCGGTCGAAAAGTACGGTTTGAGAAAATCTACATTCGTCTTGTGAAACATTTAAAACTTAAGTATCTACTCAGCCATTGAGAAAATCACAACTGAGATTTTCTTGAATACTTACTCTATTCTGAAACCGGGTCATGTCACATCAAAATACATTTTCTTTTTCGTTGCATCCATCGTAGGCCTTATTGATGAAATAAGTGGGTCAGATGAAAAAAGAAAATTTAAAATATCCTCGTTGGAATTCATTATTTTATTTTTACGGGAGTTGTGCTCTCGGAATCTTCTCAAATATTTGTTTCGAGCTTCCGAAGCCTCTTCAGAAAGATTCAAAAAATTCAAATTCAAAATGATTTATTTGTGAAACATAGGTACAACATGATGGTAGGGTTTTTAAATTAAGCGCTATGTGCTGTCCTAGTTGGACGTACAAATTAAGTGTAGGTATAAACAGATTTTACTATAATTATAACATGCAATTGATGCAGTGTCCTGTTTCTAATAATTACATGCAAAATTAATATTACATCTTACAATAACATTAATTAAAAGTCAAACAATATCAAATTTGTTCTAACATCTAGTTAACTTACGGGAACGTCGGACGAGCTTTTTAAAAACTAAGATTTAAAGTAAAAGCTTCATTATTGGTCACAAAGAGTTTTATTCGCGACTAGCTCCGATAGAGTTTGATACCGGACTGCCGAACAATGCGTCTGGCTTGCTTATTTCAAAAGTGTTTACTCAGCACATAGGTACTAGCACTACAGCAACATAGTCCAATACATTGTGATGCAATGACTACAGTGTATAAAACTATCTAGTAAAATGTGCAAATCATTTAATCAAACTGTAAATATCTATGCACACAATACAATCTAAATCTAACTAAAAACAAAAAAAAAAACTATGTGTCTTCGCTCCGGAACGCATCCGACGCAAAGGTCCCTAAGGCGCTGGCAGCGTTGCCTCGCTGTACAGCCAGAGAGATCCTCTGCATCAGAAACGCTCCAGACCGGATGTCTAGCCCGCAGTCCCTCGTGCGACGGCCTAGGCTTTTGATGAATATTTTGCCTTCATGACCCCAGATTCCCGTAGTCTCCAGAGCCACGGGCACAAAGATGTAATTGTCCATGAGGCCGCTATATTTGGCTATTTTCTGTTTTGGTGCTAGTTCTGCTGCGGCCCCAGGAGTTGCAATGGTGGATGCCACATGTGAAGGTGCAAAAGTGCAAACTACTGCAAACACATGTAGCATCCCACAGCAGGCAGCGCCCCTTTTCCCAGGGGATCAATGTGAGGCCATCTGGCCTTTTCCCGTCGTTTCTGCTAAGCCCCGGGGGCTCTAACATAGACGGGATATTGGCCGAAACTCAGGCTCTTCGGATAATATCGTTGATGGCGTGATGACGCGACAGCCTTCCCGCTCTCCGGACGCAACGGAGACCATGTCGTCCTTGTGCATCAACCTGTGCGCCACACCGACATATATGGGCCTCGCAGATTTTGCAGCCTAGCCTCAGTCCGACAGCCACACGCAAAGAATCGTTATCTAAAAGGGTTCCCAGCTGTGGAGAGGGCAAAGCATGTAGCCAAATACCCGCCTCAGGCTTGGAGACCGCCCGCAAACGTGCCAGCTCTGCTCCGTAGCTCTCGTCCATAAGCCGGTCCAAACTTGCTCTAGATGCCACATCGTCCCAGCTTCGCTGGAATATTGGCTTTTCAGGTAGGTCACTCCCGGGGTACCGAGTCCGCCACGAATCCAAAGCCTCATCAACGAAAGGATACGAAACCCATCACCATCAATGTTAAGAATATTAGTGACGAGTTCCAATGCCCCATGTGATGAGGCCAGGAATGCGGGAAGCTCGGTGTACTGCAAGCGACGGATACCTAGACCACCAAGCCTAATGGGTAACGCAGCCTGGCACCACTGTGGCCAAGACATTTCTATATTCAATATTTCCTGTAATATTTCTCTCAAAGCATTATCATAGACAAGTGAATCATCCTTGTAAAGCCAAACTGGTCAGTGCGCAAAGTATACGTGAGTTTTGGTATAGATAGGCGGCTGCGCAGGATTTTCAGAGAAACATGTGCGGACAAGTTCTTGAGGTGCTGTATATCTGTCAAAAGTGATTTGAATTTTTCCAATAACATTTCCGGAATACCTTCGGGGAAAATTGGTGCGCCTAAAAGTCTGAAATTGGACTTGCTTAGTACCCTGATGCCCGGTAGCATGATACAAAGCTCGTCCAAAACTGCTTCTGAAGGTTGTTGTGAACAGAAGAACAGCTCGCATTTATTAGAGTTGACCTGAAAATGAAAATTGTGGGACCAGGCGGTGGAAATGAGAAGCAAACTGATTTAAGCACTGAATTGCGTTTATTTTAGTTGACACATCTTTTAAAACAATTGAAATGTTTGAGCACAACTACATTTTGCTAATCCTCCATTCATAGAGTAAAACTTCCTTTCATAGACAATAAATGCTTTCTTTCTTTCTTCACACACTCTGTTCAGCCTGTCCAGGAGATTAGGGACATGAGAAATAGGGTAGATGATTTATGGTTTGATCGGTATATTGAATACTAAATTCACTTGAATCGCGGGAACGTGCAGTACGTTCAGTAGCGCGATGGTTGGAGGTCTGCTGTTGGGTGAGGCTTGAGGTGAGGGGCCGGAGGGGCGGCCGCCGAACCGGCTAGCCGCGTCTACGTCACGGCGTAGACATCCTCCCGCCCGTTGAAGGCTCCTTGCCTTCAACTCTCGTCGTCTGGTCGATGGAGAAGGCTGATGCGGTTTAGGGCACTTCTCATGATCCCGTTGGTGGTGGATATGTCGGCCACACGTGGGATGCCATCAGGTCCAGGGAAGATCTGGTGCACGCGCCCGACGCGCCCGAGGCGCCAGTGGAGAGGAGATGTGTCTTCCTTTAGCAGGACCAGATCGTTGAGCTTGAGTTCGTTGGACTTGACTCGCCATTTGGTACGCTGTTGAAGTTGAGAAATATACTCATTAGCCCAGCGCTGCCAAAAATGTTGCCTTAGTTGTTCCAGGCATTGAAATCGGTCTAGGCGATTGAAGTTGATATCAATCAAGCTCGGAGTGGGTAAAGACGTCAGCGGCCTGCCTATTAAGAAGTGTCCCGGGGTTGGAAGTCTAGAGGAGAGGTGCTTAGGGGACATAGGGGACGGCTGTTGAGTATGGCTTCTATTTGGGCAAACATGGAGGATAGCTCCTCAAACGTAAGGTGGTTATTGCCTAATATTCGCTGGAGGTGGAACTTTGCTGATTTGACACCAGCTTCAACCAGGCCGTTGAAGTGAGGAGCGTATACAGGTGAAAACTTGAACTCTATGCCCTTTTGAGCTGCAAAGTCAGCAATTGAGTTCTTGTTGGAATTGAGGAAGGTACTGATTTCTTTCGCTGCCGAAACAAAGTTTTTACCATTGTCGCAATATACTACGGTAGGTAGGCCTCGTCTAGGAATAAATCTAGACAAAGTCATAATAAAGGCATCCTTTGTTAGTTCACTGACCGTTTCTAAGTGGATACATTTTAAACGAAAACAGACGAAAACGCACAAATAACATTTTGTGATCTTGCATCCTCGGCCCTTACGATCAGTGATGTAGAATGGACCAGCGTAGTCGATGCCGACAGTGTTAAAGGGATAGTAGGCTTGAAGGCGCTCGTTAGGTATGTCACCTATAATGTTAGACATAGGTTGCGCGTTGAAACGACGGCAGACTATACATTGGCGAGTGACCTTTTTGCTAGATTTCGACCACTAATAGGCCAATATTCTTCTCTCACGGATGCAAGTAGGTGAGAGGGGCCGGCATGAAAGAGAAGTTTGTGTTTTTGCTCAAAAATAAGTTTAGTCAGATGATGATCAGCCTTTAATAAAATTTGATGTTTTTTATCAAAGGGGTAAGAAGAATTTGAAATTCTTCCTCCAACTCGAAGTAGTCCATCAGTTAACCCGACGAGAGGCTGCCAACGACTGAGTAGACTGTCAAAAATAAAAGAACCTACCCACATACAAATATAAGAACCTACCCACATACAATTATTAAAGTGTTCGTCGGTACCGAACACATGAAATATCCATAGCGGCAAGACTTGTCCTGGTTTCTGAAGTCCCCGGAGTCCCCTGGTTGACCGAACCCCTGGAGCCACCAACAGCCTCCAACAACCTCAGCTGGTTCTCCAAGAAGGCAAGCAAGCAGGAGAATGTGGGTATGGTGCTAGAAGAACCATCGAGGCTAAGCTCAAACCTACTCCTAAGGTCTTGGGTAAGTTTCCTAAGGATGATGTGGAGTAATAAGAAGCTCCAGGAGTTCACATCAAAGCCTAAAGCACCCAGGGCCATACTGTTCTCCTTAATAACATTAACAAATTTGCGGAGGTTGACTGCTGAACCCTGTCCCAATGATGTGGACAGTATGGCTTCTAGGTGCTTATCAGCTATAATACTCTTATTTTCATAGCGCTCCTTGAGAAGCTGATAAGCAATACTATAGTTTCCGTCGGACAACTGCAGGTGCTTAACTAAGGCGAGAGGTTCCCTATCCAATGCGCCGACCAAGTAATGCATTTTCTGTACATTGGATAAACCCTCATTGTTGTGGATGAGGCTATCGAAAAACCCTATGAAGTTGGGCCACTCGGTGTAGACACCCGAGAAACTCGGTAGATTTATTTTGGGTAGTTGAAATTGAGTTGATCTCGGCTCCACCCGAGTACCGCTGCTAGTCGATAAAAATCCCTCTGCTATGACTTTCACGGAATAGACCATCTCGCAGAATTTTATATAATTATGGTCAGCCTGTTCCAGCGCGGACTCCTCAACCGACAGACCCTTCAGGCTCGTGTAGGCGTCCCGATATAGGTCACGCATCTCTTTTAAGTCCTCAAAACGGACTCTGAACATTGAAACGCTAGCTGGGTCCGACTTTCCCTGCAAACTACAAGCTAGCTTGTAGATCCCAGCTAGGTACTGCTCTGCAGCCTCCAGCTGGGCCATACACACTTTGGTGGGGTCGGCTGAGGAACCCCTAACAAGTTTGCTTTCTGATTTGCTCATTGTTGTTATTTTCGTCTAATAAAATAACCTAAAAACAGTCCCAGATAAAAGATATTTAAACGTTACGTGTCAAAAATAAAACAAAAGTTGGTCTGTGAACCTAATTCTCAGAATACGGTTGGGTACTAGTGATGGGAACTCGACTAACCGATTTATGCCGATTGACCATAGACACCAAGAGAACAGAACAACGTGACGTAACGATGACACGCACAAACAGCTGACTGAAGACTTCAGTTTCAGTTGTGAAGTTTAGACAGATGGTTGTAAATAAACCGGGATGGACTGAAAATAGAATCCGGTTTACGAAGGACCAGGAAATGTTATGAAAAGGAATGAGAAGTGAAGAATGGCCTAAATACTGCACTTCCTTGCGGAGAAATTCGGATTTATCTAACTGTACCTTTAGGTTAGTCTGTCTAAGTCTGTCGAATACTGCTCTTAACTTCTGAAGATGTTCCTCCAGGCTATTACTATAGCATAAGATATCGTCCAAATATACCAGGCAGTGAATGCCCTGCAATCCCCTCAATATGTTATCCATTGCTCTTTGGAAAGTTGCAGGCGCTGTCTTAAGACCAACGGGCATTCTTAAGAATTCGTAGTGACCGTTCTGTGTTGAGAACGCTGTCTTTTGTCTGTCTGCTTCAGAGATCTCAAGTTGGTGGTATCCGGATGCTAAATCAATTGAGGAAAAATAGGTGCTTTTCCCTAATTTATCGAATAAGTCACAGATGTTTGGTAGGGGGTATTTATCGTCGGTGGTAATCTCATTGAGCCTACGGTAATCGATAACCATTCGATATTTTGTTTCTCCCGACGCGTCGGCCTTTTTGGGAACTAAATGTACCGGAGCACTCCACGGGGAATGCGATTCCTGAATTACATTATCTTTCAGTAATTTTTCTACCTGCCGTTTAATTTCTTCCGCTTGCGCCGGTGCCTGCCTATACGGTTTGACGTAAATGGGGTCTTCGTTTACAGTTCTTATTTGATGTTTGACTTGATTCGTAAAAGTTAAAGGTAAGTGTTCTGTATAGAATATATCTTTATACTCCTCACAAAGACTGTAAATATATTCATTTACTGTAAATAGCTTGTCGTTCCGGGTCGTTTAAGTGATCTAATCTCAACTTTGAAAGGTTGTCTGTCAATATCTGGTCGACTTCGTAGTTATTTTGATTCAATACCGTTTGGTTTAGTTCACACGTTTGATGAATATATTCATTTACTACAAAGGGTTTTGTGAAGGTTAGAATAAATTCCGTATCCAGAGTATTTTGGATTATTGTGGTTGCAAAACCGTTTTCGCATTTAACTAAGGCGGTAGGCATTCTAACGCCATCGCAAAATTGAAGGTAGTCCGGGTCGTTTAAGTGATCTAATCTCAACTTTGAAAGGTTGTCTGTCAATATCTGGTCGACTTCGTAGTTATTTTGATTCAATACCGTTTGGTTTAGTTCACACGTTTGATGAATATATTCATTTACTACAAAGGGTTTTGTGAAGGTTAGAATAAATTCCGTATCCAGAGTTTTTTGGATTATTGTGGTTGCAAAACCGTTTTCGCATTTAACTAAGGCGGTAGGCATTCTAACGCCATCGCAAAATTGAAGGTAGTCCATGATTGCATCACCGTTTTCAATTTTGGTGGGAATTTTTATTCTTTGCTCGCAGCGTGGAGCAACTATGATCTCGTTAAAGGGGGTGTAAATTATTGGAATATTCGCGGATTTTGTATGTAATATATTATTTTTCATGTCTACTTGTGCATCTAATTGTTTCAAAAGGTCACTACCAATCAGACCATCGTAGCGTCCATCGACGTCATACACATAAAATTTATGAACTTCCGAGCTATTAAATATTTGTGGTAGTGATATAACTGCAACTTCGCTATGCCGGCTAGATGCGTGAGTACTTATGACTTCAAATGGTTTGTACTGTTTACAGTTGTTAAAATATTCACTAGCTTTGGCTGGACTAATGAAAGAGCGAGAACTGCCCGTGTCAATCATAAATTTCGAATTAATTTCCGGAATTTTAATATAGGGTAGTTTTAATTTAGGGGTGCAATTCAAGTTTATCACTTCCGGTTTATGGTAGAGGCCATTATCTGAAAATTTTCAATATTTTCAACATTAGTATTTTGTTCGTTAGATTGAGCTTCACCACTGTCGTCGTTATACCCTGTGTCTTGGTCGGCTCGTTCATAATCATAACACTCTACATTGTTGGGATCATACATTGTATTGCATTCGTCACTCTCGCATTCGTTTATACTGTACAGTTCGTTCATACGATAACCTTGGGGCTTCGCTGGGGGCGCTGTACGCATGCTTACGTCAGTGTAAGGGGCTTTCTGAAAGTTTGGTTTATAGCCAAACTGCTGGGGCTGCAGATTTTGGGGTGGTCGGTAGCCAAACTGCTGTTGCGTAAAGTTGGGTTTGTATCCAAATTGGGGTGTAGCACCTAACTGTGGTCTGTACCCTAGGGGTTGTTGCTGCATTTGGGGCTTGAACCCAAATTGCTGAGGTTGATGAGTTGATCTAAATTGATTACTTGGCGTTATACCAAATTTAAATCGGGGTTGTGATTGGGGATGTTGCTGCTGAAAGTTAGGTTTAGAATTATTATTATTCTGTGGAATTCCGAATTTAAACGTTTGTGGCAATGGCTGTACCTGCGAAGTCAATTGTGTTGGCTGCGGTTTTGGTAGTTGAGGTACGTTATATGGTGCTTTCATCATTTTATTTCTTGCGTTATACTGATAGAGGAAATTCACTTCCTCCAGGACTATGCTTAGGGCATTTTCCAGAGAGTTGCATCCCTTAAGTCTTACGATTCTTAGTAAATCTTCGGGGAGGTTGTACAGAAATACATTCATAGATGTATTGTTATAGATTATTGTTTTCGCGCTAATTAAGTTTTCATCGGTTAATTGATTAACCTTAGCTAATAAAATTGATCGGACCTCCTGAATCCTACCACATAGTTGCAAATAAGATTCTCCTGATTTTATTTTTAATGTTTCTAGTTCAATGGCTAAGCACTCTTCCGACCTAGGGTCGCCAAAGTGCTGGGTCAGCAGAGCCTTCAATTCATCGTATGAGTGGAAATCAGCTCTCTCGCTGATGAGAGAAGCAGCATTACCGGTCAGTTTGCTGGTAATGCTTTGCATCAGAAATTCATTACGCTCAGGGGTACCTTGGTACTTGGAAATGACATATTCACATTTTCGCAAGAATAGGTTGAGTACATTTGTTTCGTCTGAATAGGTTGGTATTAGTTGCAGAACATCACGGGGAATGCTAGCAGTCATCTCGAAAATGTGGATATCTTTCACTTATTATCTAATACACAATATATTACGATATAAAATAACACACAAGATATAGCACACAATTATAGATGAAGGGGATCGAACCCTTATTAACTTAAAACTAGCACAAGATAATATAGTTAGGTACACAATTGATTACAGTTTATAAAGTCTAGGGAATCGAACCCTATTTAAATAAAACCTAGTTAACACAATGAACAAGAGTTTGATTGTTCTAAAGTCACACTAATTTATGTAAAATCTAGGGAATCGAACCCTGATTTTATCTATTTATAATACTAATTACTTTAATACGAACAAGAGTTTTATTGTTCAAACTAAGCTATTTTTAATTAAAGGATCAAGAATTTGATTGTTCCACTTACTTTACAATACACACTCAAAGAATTGGATTCGAGGAAATGGGAAAACAGAAAAGGATTTTCACTTACTGCCCCACCGTGTACTGCATGCTCGTCCTCGTTAACGAATTTATTTGGTTCGCGGATCACCCACGTTCTTGCACACACGACAAGGGTCGTTTTGTCGCACTCAAACGTTCGTTGAAACTCGAAATCGCGGGATTTCTGAATTTGAAGAAAGTCCGCGGCGAATAACAGCGATTTTAGGAAATCCGTACGGCTGCGCCAGTTAACTTGCGGGAGCGTCGGACGAGCTTTTTAAAAACTAAGATTAAAATTAAAAGCTTAATTATTAGTCACAAAGAGTTTTATTCGCGACTAGCTCCGATAGAGTTTGATACCGGACTACCGAACAATGCGTCTCGCTTGTTTGTTACAAAAATGTTTACTCAGCACATCATCGTCTAAAGGGCGGATGTGCTTCTAAGAAAGCTTACTGTTTAGTCATCATAAGTGTGGGAAGTCATTGTGATACAGTGTGACTACAGTGTATAACTAGATATATAAGTTATTATTGTAAATAAAGCGGAGCCAGTCCCGCCTAATTGTTGTATATTGCAATCCGTGTTATTCATTTCCATCCCGTACACCTACCGAGGTTATTTCCCTCCAGGGGTCTCAGGAATAAGAGTAGAATAGCTAGGAAGCGGTCCTAGTTATAGTATCGGTCATATTATAATCCCCCAGGGTGACCCACCCGCCAGGGGCGGGTGTCCCAGTCCGCTCCCCGCGCGCATCACGGGTGGTCGTGGTCGCGCATTATCTAATTATTATTGCGTGCTAATCCAAAAGCCAAAATGAGTAAATGTAGCAAGTGTAATAAAGTTGTCTCGAAGAAGTCACCGGGTATTCAGTGTAGCAAATGTAGCAAATGGATTCATGCCGCCTGTGCTTCGATAACGAACGATCAGCTAGCCGCTCTTTATTCTACGGAGGCGGTAGATTGGAAATGCCGCGCGTGCGCTGCAACCGTTAAACCGAAGAGGATCTCGATCATTCTCCCGGACGCTGATGAAGACACGGACATTGAAGCCACTGCAACAGCTACCAAAATGCAACACAGCATCAACGAAAAATTCCTGGTCGACATGCGGCGTGAGATAAGAGATTTGATTAGAGACGAAATACAGCGCAGCTTGAAATTCTATTCCGACAAGATAGATGACTATGAGGAACAAATTGAAAAGTACGAAGTTAAAATCAAGTCCCTGACGAGCCACCAAACCGATCTAAACAACAAATATAAAAATATACAAATGAAATACGATCTACTAGAACAAAAGATGAATTCGATCGAACAGCTTCACTTTAACAACCGCCTTGAAATATGCGGAATCCAACTAAATGAGAAGGAAGACCCTATGGCAGTCACCAAGCAGATCTGCGAGAAGTTGAAGCTAAACGCTGAGGATATAATGGCAGCACAGACTAAGATATCCCGTGCACCGGCTGCAAAGAAGAGGAACCCGCCGACCGTGCTGGTGACGCTGCGCGAAGGTCGCCGCGACGGATGGATGGAGTCGTCGAGAGCCGCCACGCTGACCAACGCCGAGCTGGCCCGCGAGGGAGGCAGGATCTTCCTGCGCGAGGCCCTCACCCCGGCTACGAGCTTTCTTCTATGGAAGGCTAAGACGGAACTTAGGGAATCCAACATGTATAAATTTGTGTGGTGCAAAAATGGTGTGGTGCTAATAAGAAAAAGTGAAAATGATAAAATCCAATCAGTGAGATCTGTGAGTGATATTGAAAAGTTCAAGAATGATGGGAAACCTAAGCCTGCGTGCTAGGAGGTACTATTCTTCAATTGTATACTTAATTACTATTATGGTCTAACCTACTTCTGTTACTACAGGTAATAGTCCTCTAATACTTACTCCATACTTTAATTTCTTACTGATAATCATATTAATATTATTACTGGATTGCTAAATGGACGATAATTGTAGTAATATGAATGAAGGTACATTCGATAGCTGGAATAATTATCTAGTCTCAATTCCAGCTGATTGCCAGTCACTTATAACTTTAAATATAAACATACGATCTATGATAAAAAACTTTTCTCACTTAGAATACATTGTATCGACTAGTAATCGTATAATAGACATCATAACAATAACAGAGGCTAATATTAAGGATAAATATAAATCATTCTTCGAATTAGATAACTATACCATGTTCACTAACCTAAGGGAACATAGGAAAGGTGGGGGAATCATATTATTTATTCACAATAGATTAAAATTCACTCCATATCAAACAAAAACTATCAACTTTGAATCATTAATGGGTACCATTGAGTGTGATAACGCCTACAAAACAATATTATGCTCAATCTATCGTCCACCCGATGGTTGTAAAACCAGTTTTATCAACGAATTAAACCGCACACTAGGGAAATTTAATAATGAAAATATTTTCATGACCGGCGACATCAATATAGATCTTAAACAACAAAACAACTACAAATGTACCTATTTGAACTGTCTAAGTGAAAAGGGCTTGGAATGCGGAATAACGCAATATACGCGAGTAGAAAAAAAAGGCAGTAAGATAACTAAATCTTGCATTGATCATATTTTTACACGATGTACCGGGTCATACCAGGTACTTCCGGCCGTTATAACTGTAGCACTAGCCGATCACTACATCATCGGATGCACCATAGTTTATTCTCAAAGTACATGCACTGGCCGCCCCCCAGCATTCAGAAAACGAATCGACAATAAACAAGTTATACTTCAATTAAAGCAAATTGATTGGACCCCTACACTGAATTACCAAACACCAGAAGATATATTAAATTCTATAGTTAATAATTTCCACACAATTTACCAAAGTTGCACGACATATGTAAAAATAAATGAACAAAACAAAAGACAGAACTGTAAATGGGCTAATAAAGAAATAAAAAAAATTATTCAGACCAGAGACAGGCTCCTTAAAATATGGTTGAAAACTAATGATATAAATGATAGAATACTATACAACAAATACCGTAATAAAACTAATAAATATATTAACAAGACTAAAAACAACTTCTACTATAATGAAATATGCAGTAACTTTAAAAATTCGAAAAAGGTCTGGACAATAATAAATAACTTATGCGGGAACTTAAGCAACTCGATTGATACTATCTTATTAAAATATTTTGACCAAAATAAATGCGACTTGGCTAACAGGTTCGCAAACGAGTTCGAAAACAATGCGTCAAACATCAGTAACTCTTGTAACATGCCTATTTTGAATTCGATAAACTATGAAATAACACCTAGTACTACTATGCGCCTAAAAAAAGCAAGTGAAGAAATTGTAACTAAAATAATAAGTCATATAAATGAGAAAAAAAGCCCCGGGTACGATGGGATCAGAGCATCCGATTTAAAGTATATAAATAAAGAAATAACTCCAGTCATCACTCACTTAATAAATAGTTGTATTACTACATCGCAGTACCCGGACAAATTAAAGATTGGCATTATACGGCCTATATTTAAGAAAGGTAATCATACTGACTATAATAACTATAGACCCATAACTATATTGTCATGTATAGATAAGATAGTTGAGAGATACTTCGGCGACGAGCTCAATAAATACCTACGTAATCAGCATATTATAAATAACACACAATTTGGGTTTCAGAGAGGCCGGAGTACCTCCCAACTACTGTGTCAATTCACTAATGAGGTCAATGATCACCTGCACAATAGACAACATGTACTTGCGGTGTTCATTGACTTCAGTAAGGCGTTTGATACCCTACAATATAATACCTTATATAAAAAGTTATCGCAGAATGGTGTACAGGGCCCTCTCCTAGACTGGTTTAAAGATTATCATAAAAATAGAAAAACAACTGTGAAGATATCCGATACATATAGCAACCATATTTTTACACATCAAGGAACGGCACAGGGATCCATACTGGGCCCGACTGAGTACCTGCTGTATGTAAATGACATGAGTAATGTGCTGGAGGAGGGTTCGGTATACCAATTTGCAGATGATACGTGTTTACTTGTTTCAAATACATGTTTACGTAAGGCCGAGTGCGCACTACAACGTAGTTTCGACCAGCTGTGCAGGTGGGCACATGATGTAGGCCTCACTATAAACGCGCAAAAAACCAAAGCTATGCATATACACTCTGCTCACCTAAGAACAGGAAGTGACTACGAGCCGACTATCACTGCCCACCTCCACGACTGTCTCCACTCTAATAACAACCCTGTGTGCAACTGCCCTAAACTTGAATTTGTGAAAAACCATATGTATATAGGTCTCATTATTGACCATAAATTTAACTGGGAACCACACATCAATTATATTTGTAATAAATTACGTTCTATCCTAAGTAAACTATACCTACTAAAATATAAGATACCTTATAGGACACTACGTATGTTATATCTTGCACTTGCAGATTCCATAATTAGCTACGGACTAGGTAGCTATGGCCGTACATATAAAACTTACATAGAAAAAATATATAAATTACAGATAAGAATGTTAAAAACCATTGTCCCAATAAACATCAAGAATAAAGAAGAATGGCGAAACCTGACCCGCTTTGCGTAAGTTTGCAGCCACTAACCAAACCTATTTTAAATTATTGATAAAAATGTCTACTATCAGGGAAAAATATTTAAAAAAATCTAAACCATGGGGTTCTTGAGATATTAGGGTTCAAAAGTAAATTAATTAATATTTTTTTTTCGTTAAATAAGTTTTTGATGAATAGTACACGCACAAACAAGTTTTATAATCTAAATCATGAGATTCCCAATACATAGTGCATCACAAAATGTATTACATGATTTTATTTCTGCAAATAATATCAAGATTATTTTTGCACATTTCACACTCGGAAACCTATTTTTATAAAGTGATCAATTTCAAAAATTATTTCATTCTATTCAAGTTCCCGTTATCCCGAAGTAACATAGAATACTTTTTATCCAGGAATTCCCACGGGAACACAATTAAAAACTATTTTTAGCTCAAGGGTAACATCTAGTACAGTAGAAAGACTTGATCTTTCGGCACTTATATCTTCGTTCTCCCATGCCTCATAATAATAAAATTAATACCAGTATATACTGTAGTCACGGACTACACATCAGTGTATGTTTCATCAATGGCTGCTCTGGGTCATGGCGCTATAGAGAAATTGCCATTCTCCTTTAAAGATAACTATACACAACTGTTTAAGTTTTGTAAAGTCCTACCAATAGAAGAAAAAATTAAGTTGTCAATTTTAAAAGAAGAAAATCATCATATTTCCCAAATAGTTTATAAATCCCGCCCCAAAGCACTTCGAATTTTAACATCAACAAAAAAATGTATCTTGCCTAAATATCGGAATTGCTTTGGGATGAGACATTGGAGATACTTACTGCCCAAAACCATTAATGAATTGCCCCTAGATATGCAAAGTGTATACTTAAATTGTGGTTATAAAAAACAACTGAAGAGATGTTTCATAAAAAAATTATTGTAATCTGTACTGTATTCTTAACTATCTCATTGAATTATGTTAACTTAACTTATAATATTTAATAACTAAATACCTACCATAAGTGATAACTACTAGCTAATTACTAATATACCTACTTGTTAAATAATGCATGTGATATAAAAATATTTTACTATTAAGTAGCTCTTAAACCCTTAATGGATTTCTGCTGCTTGTATTAGGCATATTGTATTTTTTTTTGTGTAATTTCTTATTCAATAAATAAATGAATGAATGAATGACCGGAGACTCCTTCAGAGGCCCGGCACCGACTTGAGCTAGCCTAGGACCGCTTCCCGGTATATACCATTCGAGAGACATTCAGTACTCATTAGGGTAAGTACATATTTAATCAAGGGCATTCGTAATAATCTTTTATATAAAGATTTAATATACGAATCTGATGGCGCTAGTTGTACTGCAAAGTAGGAGCATATTATTGAACTTTATAAAAGAACTGCTGGGTACAAAGGAGTTAGATTAGACCCAAAATTAACCACCCACCATTTGTTGCCCAGTTGCATCCCGAAAATGAGAGTCATGGACTGCACCCAGGTGTTCATTGTGTTGGTATGGCCCTAAGATTTACGGCCGAAGCTGGGAAGCTGCCAACTGGCGCTAAACAGACAGCAGATATACTGTTATTATTTGACAGTATATTTGATTCTGTTAACGGTAGTTACAGTGACACGAAGAGCGGCAAAATATAGGTACAGAACGCCTGTAACTCCTAGGTCGCCGCATCACAAGCTAAGGCGGGATAGCCTCCCATTAATAAAAACTATAAAGTTCAGGAAGCTAAAAATGGAAAAACTAGTGTGGTTCCATCACTGAGGAGTTTGGTGAAAACCATCAATGCATTCATTGAAATATCTAAGCACCTAAATAATGTGGGCATCAACTCATTACTCCTGCGCCACTTTAACCAGGACCCACTCGAAAATTGCTTTGGTGCAATAAGGTCTAGTGGTCACAGCAATATAATGTCAGATGCAGGGGGCCTACAAAACCCTTTTAATTAAAAACCTCACCTCATCGCACTCAGGGAGCAAACTGTGAGAAAGATCAAGACAGTTGTTTATAGTAATTTAAATTGTTGGTCACTGAAAATCAAAATCAAACCAAGGATATTAATGCCATTGAAAAAGAACACATCATAGAACCGGAAAACCTAGACATGGAAATGATTGGCAAATGTAAGCTTTTAATGAGCAAGTCATTCAATGACATTAAGAAATGTGCCCCAGCTGGTTATTGCAGTGGGTGGATTTTAAAAAAGCTAAATGTATTTTTGTAAAATAACACGCGAAAACTGTTCAAAAGACTTAAGGCGCGATTAAACGACGCGGGCTAGCCCGATCCTACGCGAGCCGAGCCGTCCGTGTAGATGCGGCTCGGCTAAATAGGAACGAAATAGGTTATGGTCTATTTTAGTGTTCTTTATAGTGTCTTTTTTAGATTTGTTAACAGCATTGATAATGGCAAAACATCTTGATACAGACTCCCTGTGAGTCTCTTTTAGATTTGTTAACAGCATTGATAATGGCAAACCGTCTTGATACTGACTCCCTGTGATGGATATCACATAATAGACGGCCGGCATCACTTAGTACAGTGAAACTATTAATTCATGAAATTAATGTTTGAGGAACTAAAATTTTCAGGAGCCTGGCACCATTAGAAAAGAAACTTAAAGTCATAACAATTGTTTATGGCAATTGGTGGTTGGCTGTTATTTGAATTTTCTTATTAATTATAAGGATAATCTAGATAAAGCAACCATTTACGCATGGTTGCAATGAGGAAGATGAAGAAAAATATTCGTCGTCAATGATGTATTTTTTTCAGCTCTAAAATTACAAAAAAAATGGAAAAGTATCAGAGATGCGTACACGAGGGACAGAAATAAAAAATCTAAAAGTGGATCGGGAGCAACTGCAAGTAGAGACTACGTATATTCACATTGTTTGTCTTTTCTTAACCGATTATCAAATACTCGGCCTTTGAATAATTCACAAAAAGAAAACCAGAATCCTCGCCCGAATTCTAGAAAAGAAACCGTCGAAGTAAATAGTGATGAAGACAACTCTGAGAATCTCATCAAAATTTTAACTGCAAGGATGGAAAATAAGAAAGAAAAAATTAATCCGGATTACCATTTTTTTTTATCATTACTGGATGATTTTAACACCATCAGTTCAGAATATAAAATGGACGCGAAAATGGAAATAATGAATATCATAAAAAAATACATGCAGATGTCAAGATATTCCAACCAAAATTCTAATAATAACGGAGGTTATTTTACGCAATGGGAACGTCTTTCTCGTCTCACGTGCCCCATGCACAAACACCCGAAACATCGCAAAATTTTTACACTTCATCGCCTTCGCAATCTCAGCTAAGCGATACTACACAACAGTAATTTTATAGCGACCTGTTTTGCGATGATGGTGAAAATTAGATATTGGTCAAATTATTTAAGTGATAACCGTTCTGTACACTGTAATACTTGATTAAAATATATTGTTATTCTTTCATCTATTAGTAGTTTCATTTCATTCATATCATATAAAGCTCAAATCCTTACCTTATAGTAATAACCAGCTTTTCTTCAGATGTCACAGGAAGTTTAAAGTTTGAATCTTGATACTGTATATCATTTTCAATTATCTCTAAAAGTACACAGAATGTCGACCTAGGCATTCGTAAATATTCATAAAAATGTTTTTCGTTATATTTTATATGCTTGCTATACAAAATATAATAGTCACTCTCTTGTTAACAATATGACCATAATGGATCTTGCCAAAGCCGTTTAGTTTTCGTCCTACGTTTCTTTTTTATTTTCCGTTTGAGTAGTAAAGCTAACAGCAGTGTTTCCTCGTCAGAATCCATTCTAGTGACTGACCCTAGCGGGCAACGACGGGGGCAACGAGTGCGAGGGGCACGGCGCGGGCGGCCGAGCGCTTAAGACGCGACGTCGGCGCGGGGCTTGCGCAGCGCTTGCATGGCGTTCGATGGCGCGACGCCCGCGCCCCACAGACAGCGCGCTGACGCGACGCCCGGGCCGCGCCAACGCCGGCAGCATGCTCAGAAAACGCGTACGCTCGGCCAACGTCCTATGTGGGGGCAGCCTAACCCTCGGTTTCGCAACTGAGTATTTGAGGTTGAGTCGTTCTCAAAGCCTACTTAAGTTCATACTTATTAAATTTCTGTTTCTGAATTGAGATTTCTTATGATTGAGTTTGGTTTGAGCAACAGAGCTTGAGAAATCTCAAATTTGACAGTTGGCATGCTTAACTTCGTGCTTAGCATAGACCTACTACCTCTAGACTGGCAATCGCCGTGTGCACTATTCTCTTTCTCACATAAACCATGTTGCCGACAAAAAAATTAAACCTAAATATGGGGAAATTTAACTTATCATAATAACAAAAACAAAACTTGAGTATATCGTCGGTTGATAGGAAAAAGACACTAAAGGCTAATTTTTCAATAGCCAGATAAAAGTTTTGCTGGGAAATAATTTTGATGCTGTTGCGTCTCAATGTTTCTCAATGTTTGTATTACCCAGATAACATTTATCTGAATATTGAAAAATCAGCCTTAGTGAGTTTTTCCTGTCAACCGACGATACTCGTATAAGAAAAAAAAACTTTACTCATACTTATTTGATTTCAATATAATTATTTAATATACACAAACTGAGTGGATTGTATGATTCATTGTCTTCGTCCAATCGAAACAATCCTCTTCAAAATGTGCCGAACACAATTTTTGTATGTTTCTTTGCTTCCCAATTTGTGCGACCGGTAATGTCTATCCATTTTCTTGATATATTTTTTTCTGTCGGAAACCTATGAAGCAGAGATAAATGGATGAGCATGAGCATTATAATCGTGGGCCAAATATGTGATGGGGTTTTTTTTAAAGGAAACACGCATTTCGTATCAATACAATAAACTTTATATTATACAGAAGAAATCACACATAGAAGAAAAAAACGAAACGAACGTTTCCTCACAATGAGAGGCACCTCATTTGAAAGAGGAGAATGACTTCTACAAAATACAATCTTCACAAAAACCGAATTGGGTGCGTATTGCGACGTATAAAAACGAAATGTATAATTTCACATTAATAACGTTCACAACATATAATGAACGTTACGTATAACAACAAAATCTATATTTTCATAAGGTATAAGATTCAATTGGTATAACGTACATTTTATATAAAATCAAAATATATAATACTTACGAGGACTAGTATCAATTCGTATAACATACATTACGTATATCGTTTAAAATATAAACTATCATTTAGTATAAAGTTCATAAAACATACTAACATATAACATTCTGTGTTTAATTACCCAACACCGTCAAACCTCCAAGCACCAAAACCTAAAGATAGGTGCGACGACGAGCAAAGCGAGGAGGAGCGTGTTAGGTGCACATGTTCGTTGAAACCAAAGCGGAGCGCAGCGAAGCGGAGCGGAGCGTCTCCCCACATAGCGTCAATAATACTAATAATGTCAAAACCCCTAGTACCAAAACCTAAAGATAGGTGCGACGACGAGCAAAGCGAGGAGGAGCGTGTTAGGTGCACATGTTCGTTGAAACCAAAGCGGAGCGCAGCGAAGCGGAGCGGAGCGTCTCCCCACATAGCGTCAATAATACTAATAATGTCAAAACCCCTAGTACCAAAACCTAAAGATAGGTGCGACGACGAGCAAAGCGAGGAGGAGCGTGTTAGGTGCACATGTTCGTTGAAACCGTCTCCCCACATAGCGTCAATAATACTAATAATGTCAAAACCCCTAGTACCAAAACCTAAAGATAGGTGCGACGACGAGCAAAGCGAGGAGGAGCGTGTTAGGTGCACATGTTCGTCGAAACTAAAGCGGAGCGCAGCGAAGCGGAGCGGAGCGTTCTCCGCACATAACGTTAATAATATTAAAAATACGATACGACAATCTTTATACTTTTTGTGCATGATACATTATGATAATTATATCCGTTGTAGAATATATGTTATAAACGTTATATATTATGAACGTTATGCATTTTAATCGTTATATCAATTGAAATTATACTTTTTGAATGTTATTCTTTACGAAATTATGTATTTAGTAATTATGCCTTTCGTTTGTTATGCACAGTGATCGTTATACTTAATAAATTTATATCATATGGGCGTATACCTTGTGAATGTTATACCATTTGTTTTATACCTCGTATTACTTACCCAACCGAATTCGTGCGCCCCATTTGTAAACCCAACCCGAGTCCGTTACAATTTCTAGTATTTTCTTTGCATACTATAATATTTGTGGGTAAAATAAATTTTCATTAACTTGCAACACCATGTGATTTGTTATGATATGGTACCTCGTAATTTTTACTTAAAACTGATACTAAAAGACATTACAGTATTAAAATTAGTATCGTTTTATATTAAAATCGAGCCAATAGATAGTACTATGATGAATGTAAGCTTGTTAAACTTGATAGTATCTACTTACATGTGAAAATATATCTCATCCATCATTCCATCGTGTTTTCGTTCAATATGCTCTATACAACCGAACAAAATCCACCCACCCATGTCACACACTCGTTAAGTGATGATAATAGTCTAATAAACTTAATAAACACCCACAAATCACTAGCAAATCAAAAATAAATAGCATTTAGAAAATTTTGTTGTAACTGTCAGCCTTTGTTTGGCACAGATTTTTCATTTGTTTCATTGTTTGGCACAGAGAACTGACGTAAACAGGCGCCACAGCAAAAAGGACAAAAAACATTTACAGCTTAACGTTTCTTTCTTACGCTTAATGTAGCTAAGCGTCTCTTTTTCGCAATGTCAGAACTGTCACGATTATACCCCTGTGGTGCTTAGCGACAAAAATGCGTTTCACAACGCGTTTGACAGCGCTCAAATCGTACTTGCTCAAAGTTGAGTCTGTCAAATTTAAGTAACCAATTTCGGCTACTTAAACCTTAATCAAATATTTTTACTCGTGATTATTGTGAAATATCAAGTATTATACAAGAGTTTTGTTTGCTGTACAATGTCCAATGACGATACTTCGTTAATCTAATCTTATAACACCATTCATAAATGCAGCCATACCGTCACAAGAAGCATTTAATAGAGCCCAGAACCCAACAAGAAACACCATTGAGTGATGCTTTGTGGTGCTAAAGAGAAGATTCCCATATCTACATTATGGAATGCAACTCAAATTGCAGAAGGTTTACAAGGTCATTATGAGATGTTGCACAACATGGCTCTAGAACTAGACGATTATACTTGTGGTTCTGGACAATGAAATAGAAGAGGAACCATATGCTGTGCAGCCTTTGCCTCAAGAACTGCAAAGTTTTGAAAACAAGAAGAATATGCTGTAAGAACCATGTAAGAACAGCACTGGTGGAGACATATTAAATATTTATGAATGTAAGGACTTATATTAGATTTCATGGCTATAAATAAAAATATTTGTTTAAACTTTTATATTCTTTAATTAATAATATATTTTATCAGGAAACAACAAAAATCACAGTAATGACTTAGAAATCAAAATAATGCTCCGGGTTTGATTTGTTGTTGTTGTTGTTGTTCTAAGGTACCCTGGTGGTACAGAGGGTCTTCACGAAAGTGCGCCACGCCGTCCTGTCCTCAGCAACCGCTCTGGCCTCCGTCCAGTGTGGCGTGTGTAATGCAATCTCTAAACATCGTACGTCACAACCTAAATACCTTTTACTTTATAGATAGCAAAACTAGACCTTATTAACATGCTTTCGTCACAGCACATTCCATAGTTGTTCTTTAAATACCAAACCCATTTCGGTAATAAATCAGTTTAGATCAAGAGCTACTGACTTTCATTTCTCTCCTGAAACGCCTACATTTCATGGCGACCGCGACATTCGTGACCCGAACAGTGCAATCCGGCTAAGTGTGAGAGCCAAACACGCGACGCGACGATTACATCAGTATCCTGTACTGACATACGGGAGTGTTCTACGAATTCACGGTCACGTCACGTCAGAAAAACCTACAGTTATGGGTAACCCCTCGTCAAAAATCGAAAAAGAAGACATCATAATTACCCAAAGTGGTGGTAATAATGCAGCGCAGCTTGAAAGGTCGGTTACGGTCATGACGTCAGCAGTTTTTATCATGGCTATTATACTGTTCCTGTACTTCATGTGGAAAAAAGTGAATCAGTGTCTTACAAAAAAAATTGAGCGCCAAGCTACCGCTCTGTGTGTGCGTCACCGTGTGTAAGTTCTAATTTCATAACAACTCCGATTCAGTGCTTGTGTATACAGGGTGTCAAGGTATGGACTCTAATAATAAAAACTGTAAGTAACCTTTAAGTAAATTGTTATCTTTTAAATTAATTTTGTAATAGTGTCGAATGAGTGACATTCAAAATATTTATGAAAAAATTAAAGCTATTCAAGAATATTTAAGAAAACTTGGCCCGAACCGTAGGCAAAAACCTAATTGTGAGCAAAAATATGTTGAAGCTAATTTATTATACGAAAATTATCAATTAATTATAAAAAGCTATACAGAAAAATTAGAACGTTCGGAAATTTCAATAAAAACTTGGGAATTAATTGAGCCCTTCATACGAAATATTGAAAGTTTATATACAAAAATTTTAGAATATAAAAACATGTCTTCTAAACACGACTTTGATATAAAGACAGCAGCGTCGCTGCTGCCCATTATGAACGGTTCAGAACACGTAACGGAACAACTGATTGACGGAATAGAAATGTATTCGTCATTAATAAAAGACACTGATCATCAGATTTTAATTAATTTTATCCTAAAAACTAGATTAACACATAGTGCAAAACTCAGACTATCTCAAAGTTATGCTAGTGTCACGGGTTTATTAGATGAAATGAAAAAAAATCTCTTAGTAAAAAAATCCGATATAGCCTTACAAAAACAAATGCAAATGATTAAACAAGGGGGTAAAACTATAGAGGAATACGGCAGAGAACTAGAAGAATTATTTGTTAATCTCACTATATCCCAAGCAAACGGAAATTCTGAAGCGTATAAAATATTAAAACCACTAAATGAAAAACAGGCAATTTCCAGATTCACTGATGGTTTACGAAGTGATAAATTAAGTACCATAATAGCAGCGCGCGGATACACAAGTCTAAAAGACGCCATCCAGGCAGCCAAAGATGAACAAACGACGATGACACCCTCTACATCAACATCCGAAGTAGTATTTTACGGTCGTCGAGGATATTTTAGACCAACGCAAAGGAATTTTACGAATACGCGACCTAGGCAATTTGAGAACAGCAGCGTACCTAGATTCAATACGCAATACAATAATGGGCGTTATTATAGTAATCGAAACTACCGCGATACAAATCGTAATTACCGCGATAATAAAGATATGAGGTCGAAATCAGCTACACGAAAAACCAGTCATCGAGTAAACATGGCAGAGCAGGTAGATAATAACAACAGTGAAGACTCAAACGAGGAGTCAACTGAGGAGTCAACTGAAGAATCAAAAGAACTAAATATTAACAATTTTTTTCGAGACTAACGAATACATTTTAGCCTATGATAATATGAACTCTGTAACATTTTTCATAAATAAAACAAAATATACTTGGCTAGTAGATACTGGCGCATCGTTGAGCGCCATAAAAAAAAATATCGCGTTACAAACTAGTGAGCACATAACCCCTCACACTATATATATAAACGGTATAGGCGGACAGATTATTTCAGATGGGTATATTCAATTAAATCTTGAGACAATGAACAAAACAAAAATCCGACACAAATTTTATGTTTTCGATAAATTACCGTCCCATATTGATGGAATAATCGGACAGGATTTCTTAGTAAAATATAAATGTCAATTGAACTACGAAAATAACAGTTTGACCTTGAATGATAAAAACACCACCCTAACATTACCCTTACAGTTATACTCCATAAAAAAAAACAATATACAATCAAATGAAATCAAATTAGCACCTCGTTGTGAGACCGTAGTGAAAATTCCGACTAATATTTTAGAGGAAAGTGTTGTTTTATCAAACGAAATCTGCGAGGGAATTTTTATCGCAAATACGGTAATAAGCAATAACGACGGATTTTTTTCGGTAAAAATATTAAATACAAAAGAAACTGAAGTTGTCCTAAAAAACTTCACACCGGAAATTGTACCTCTAAACAATTTTCACTGTTTATCTTTTAACAAGTGTGAAAAAACAGGAAGTCGAGTTAAGCAATTGTTCGACTTACTTAAACTAAATTACCTAAACTCTGAAGAAAAACATTCAATCGGGCACATCTGCGCCAAATATGCGGATATTTTTCATTTACCTGGAGACGAACTCACGTGCACAAATTTATACGAACAAAAAATACATTTAAAACCTAATATATCGCCCGTCTATAGCAAACCGTACAGATTACCACAATCACAAAAAACCGAAATAGGAAAACAAATAAAAGAAATGCTGGAAAATGACATAATTGAAGAGTCACAGTCGGAATGGTCCAGTCCGATATTGTTAGTTCCAAAAAAGGCCGATGCAAACGGTGAAAAAAAGTGGCGCCTTGTCATAGACTACCGAAAAGTTAATGAGTGCATACAGAATGATAAATTTCCGTTACCAAACGTCAACGAAATATTTGACTCCTTAGCGGGTTCTGTCTACTTCAGCACCCTAGATTTAAATCAATCGTATTACCAAATCAAATTAGAACCCGGAAGCCGGAAGTACACAGCGTTCATAGCTGATCGACATTATCAAATGAAACGGTTACCAATGGGGCTAAAGACAAGTCCTAGCGCATTTAGTCGCGCTATAACGATAGCTATGTCCGGATTAAACTATCTGAAATGTATAGTATACCTTGATGACGTCATAATAATGGGTCGTAATCTAAATGAACATAATAAGAACCTAATGGACGTTTTCGCCCGACTTAGAAAAGTTAACCTTAAACTTAACCCATTAAAGTGCAAATTCTTGCAGAAAGAAACATTATATTTAGGTCACGTCGTCACATCAGAGGGAATCAAGCCAGATCCAAATAAGGTGACGGCAATTGTAAACTACCCGGTACCTACTACAACAGATGACGTCAGGCGATTCGTAGCCTTTGCCAATTACTATAGAAAATTCATAAAAAATTTCTCTGAAATAACTATACCTTTAAATAAATTGTTAAAAAAGGATTCGCCCTTCGTCTGGGGTGATGAATGTAAAATGGCTTTTGAAAAGTTAAAAACGGCAATTATGAGTCCTCCCGTTTTACAATATCCCGATTTCTCTGAAAAAAACGAATTTATTATTCATACTGACGCTTCAAACATAGCGATCGGATGTGTGTTATCAAATAATGACGGATTACCTGTAGCCTACGCAAGCCGACCACTTAATAAAGCTGAAAAAAACTATCCAACCATTGAAAAAGAGTTGCTAGCTATCGTGTGGGCGGTCAAACATTTTAGACCTTATTTATTTGGAAGAAAATTTAAAATTATGACAGACCACCGCCCATTAGTATATTTATTTAACATGAATAACCCCTCGAGTAGACTAACTAAATTTAGGCTATGCCTCGAAGAATACGATTTCACCGTAACTTATTTAAAAGGACAAAATAACGTCGCTGCGGACGCATTATCAAGAATAGAAATAACTATTGATGAATTAAAAAACGTAAATAAACATGTTATGTCGGTCATGACACGAGCTCAACAAAAAAAAATCGTAAAGCCGATTAACGGTAATACTTTTGATTCAGGGGTACCTAATAGTGATTTAGGTAGTCCGCCAAAAGTTATAGAAATTCTTAGAAAACCAACAAACTTACCGGAACTGACATTTAATGAGAAAAATTATGAAAAAACTTTATTAAAACAAGATATAATACATAGCCAAAATAAAATTTTTGTTTATTCGCCTAAGAAGCAGGTTTTGTGTGTCAATCCTAATTCCAGATCATGTCTGAAACGAGCTTTCTTCGTGAGGGAATTAGATAGTTTTTGTGAGACACTACATATACAAGAATTATGTATAATACGCAACAAAGAAAATGAAGATATAATTAAAGCATTAATGCAATACATTAGTCAATGTGAAGAGAGGAAAGGACCTCGGTTATGTATATTGAGAGGCGTCAAAAGAATAAACAATACAGATGACAAATTCATTATATTAAATGACTACCATTTATTACCAACTAGCGGTCACGCGGGTATCCAAAGAATGATAAATAATATAAAACAACATTATTACTGGCCCGGTATGTACCAAGACATTCACAAATTTGTATCAAGTTGCGATAAATGCCAAAAACAAAAATATAAAACTCATACAAAACAACCAATGTGTATTACAAGCACCGCAACTTCTGCATTTGAGAAAGTATTTTTGGACTTAGTTGGACCATTAACGAAAGATGCGAATGGCTACTGTTACATATTAACACTTCAATGCGAACTCACAAAATATGTAGAAGCGTATCCGCTCCTTAATAAGGAAAGTGAAACGGTGGCCCGCGCATTTGTCGATAACTTCATACTACACTACGGTATACCCCGCGAGGTCGGGACCGATAGAGGTTCCGAGTTTATTTCATCCACCATGAGAGATGTTTGTAAAATACTAAATATTCACCAATTACAATCTACGGCTTACCACCATGAAACACTGGGTTCCTTAGAAAATTCACATAAGTCATTAGGAGCGTTCCTTAGAATACAAACCAATAACCAAGCACATCAGTGGAGTGACTGGCTCCAATACTGGTGTTTCTCATATAACCCAACAGTCCATACGTCCACGAAGTACACGCCGTTTGAATTAGTATTTGGGAAAAAATGCAGTATACCTACAAACATAATACAAACCGTTGACCCGGTGTATAACTATAGCTCTTATCCAGTTGAATTAAAGTACAGGCTGCAAAAATCACAGGAAGACGCAAGGAATAATTTAATTAAAAGTAAAGAAGTTAGGAAATCAATATACGACAAAAAAATTAATCCTACAACTTATAATGTCGGTGATTTATTACTAGTAAGAAAGGAAGATAGAGGGAAAATGGACCCAATATATACGGGACCGTATACTGTAATTGAGGATCTAGATGTAAATGTAAAAATACTAATATTAGGTAAAGAATATATACTTCATAAAAACAGAACAATACCCTACCATTTAGGCACAAAATAGAGATAAAAGTCACTCCTATAAAAATCTAAACTTAAAATAAATAATAATAATAATAATAAAAAAAAAAACAATAAGAAAGTATTTTAATAAAATATATTTATTCAAAAAAAAAAAAAAAAGGAAAAAAGAAGAAAATCCTAAAAAAATAAAAAATTACTATTCTATTATTTAATGGTTAAATGAAAATATTAATACAAAAAAAAATAAAAAATAAAAAAAAAAAAAGTTTAGCATGAAATTACAATCTTATAAAAAAAAAAAAAAACGCAAATTAACCTACTCACAACGTTACTGAGGCCCTTGCATCACAAGCCTCACACATCACATCATCACTTCGTCAAAGATTGGACCACGGTCCTCCCACTTAATCCACCAAAATAGTTTGCTCGGCGACAAATCAAAATCCATCCAGAGCGACCGACCATCCGGAAGAGTAATTTCCAGCTCCGTAAAAAGTGTGATGCACTTGTCCGTCGACATGCTTCCCGGGTCCATCAGGAAATGCCCGACTGGTGCGTCAAGGCATGTCAAATAAATTACCCGCTCGCCCTCATACAGGACACGCGAGTAAAACGGCTGCACCCCATAATTATAAGCGAACCGGTCCACCACGGCAATAATATTCAGCAGAATTTCGTACGGGAACATTTTTTTTTCTTTTTATTAATTTGTCGGCGTATAAACAAACGTTATGGCGAGACGATTGAGAGTGAATAAGCCAACGGGATAAATGCATATTATAAAAGATCAATTTGTAATAGGAACCAATAAATTCCAACGTAACATATTTACTTACCAGAAACACTACCTCTGGTCTGTTGTGAAGCTAAATCAAAACATAAACCATATTTGGAGTAAGACATCAGGTTGAGGGCCAAGTAAACTAAAAATTAAGATTGTAATTTATAATAAATGAACTTAATAATATCCAAAAATAAGAGATACTTAGATATGTATAATTAATATTGTTATTATGCTTGTTTAATTATATTAATTATTAGAAAATAAATATTACTCTGAAATGTAATCATAGCATAGAAAACAACATTTTTAATGTTATCATTATGTAACTGAATTATTGTAATCAAACAAAATCATGTAATCCCCAATTAGTTATAGTTCAATATGTAACCTATAGATTTAAGACTATGTAATCAAATATTATGTATGGTTATAAAACTTATAATTTTTATTGTAACTGTCAAACAATATTCACAATATAATTTTGTTTTTCTCAAAATTAGGGGGGTGGTGTGGCGTGTGTAATGCAATCTCTAAACATCGTACGTCACAACCTAAATACCTTTTACTTTATAGATAGCAAAACTAGACCTTATTAACATGCTTTCGTCACAGCACATTCCATAGTTGTTCTTTAAATACCAAACCCATTTCGGTAATAAATCAGTTTAGATCAAGAGCTACTGACTTTCATTTCTCTCCTGAAACGCCTACATTTCAAGCTCAGGTCTTGCGCTCGCAGCTCGCCGTCGACTGTACGCCGCCATGTGTGCACGAGGCGACCGCGTCTGCGGTGGTGCGTCCCTTCTGATAGTGTGGCCGATCAATCTCCAATTCGCCATGCGACTTCTTACTCGATATGTAGTTGGTTCATCGATCCCTTAGTCACAATCGAACAGCAGAAGCGACTTGACCATGGAGTTGAAGAGGGGTTTTACGCAACGCTTGAGCATGTTGGAGTCCCACACAGATCCAAGTTGAGGGAAGGCAGTTTTCGTTATTTATTCCAGCATTCACACGGGGCTACCAGTCAGTGCTCTACTTGGTTGCTCACTAGGTCCAGTCACTGAACTAACTAATTATTATCTTCCTTTCCATTTTAATATTTGGTTAGAATCCTTTAATGTAATTGATAACTATGGTAAAATACACAAGATTATATTTGGTTTTGAAGAGGTTTTGAAGATGAATATTTATGAAATGACAATAGATTTGATTGATTGACAATGAAATGACAATGACATTTCGAATTTCACAGATTGGATTTTGAAATGCGTTCCGTTGTCTATCCTGGTGATTCGAAATTAAAAGAAATATCTGAATTTATAACATTATGGCCTAATATATTATAAATAGATAATTCTTTTAATAATTTCACGTGTTTGAAATTAAATTCGTCAATATTTTTTAACAAAAATCTTATACAATAGTTTTATCTATTAAAACCGGTTTTTTGTACATATAATGAAACGTAAAGTCGTGCTTAGAGGCACCTTGATTAAATACTTAGCTAAGTACGGTTTGATAAAAACTATGTTCGACTTGTGAAACGTAGAAAACCTAAGTATCTACTCAACCATTGAGCAAATCTCTACTAAGATTTTCTTGAATACTCTATTCTGAAACCGGGTGTAAGTTTATCCTTGTGTTCTGATCTAGCAAAATCGAAGTCAGCTTGTTCTAGATCTGTCTTTTGACAGGAGTCGCCATAATCTTTGTCTGTGGTACAATTTGAACCCTTTTTTTCACAAAAGTTTTTAATCTCCGTCTTAAACGTGCGATTCTTTTTTTTGCGTGTAATCTCTACCTGTTTTACAATAGGGTTTTTTTTTTTTTTTTTAATCTTTATTTATTTGAGGACTTTTGTCACTGAGTGACGATGTCAGTCCCATAATACCTACGCTTAAATACTAAAAAAAACTAACAATTTTATTTACCTACCTACTTAAACTAAACTCAAATAATAATTTGGCTGCCTCTGACCAAGGTTCAGCAAGGATGCCATGGAACACTCCAACATCAAGCCTATTTAAGTTAAATTTACTAACTAGTAATTGTCTTTTATCGCGGTTCCGGACACATTCCACTAAGAAGTGGTAACAATCCTCTTCAACCCCGCACTCGTCGCAATTTGGGGAGTTAACTTTTCTCATTAGAAACCCGAATTGATTCAGTGGAATGTGTCCAGTCCGTAATCGAAGAGCCATAACAGTTTGAGGTCTATTCAACTTAAGATTGCTAAACCACGGTATACGAGGAGGCTCGCAGACTATACTTTTATACCAGATGCCTTTTTGCTTAGAAATTAGGTTAAAGTATTCCTTCCAATTTTCCCTTATCTTCTGTCTATATTTACCTAATATTTCCGACCAACCTATTGAAACAACTGTTTCACAACCATCTGTAGATGCTTGTTTAGCAAGTCTGTCAACCTCCTCGTTACCGAGTAGCCCAATATGAGATGGAATCCACTGTAGAATTATTGATTTGTTACTTTTATACAAATTTAACAGTTTGTCTATGATTGAGTACGCTATAGGAAGGCCTCGACCCCCTTTTACACATCTAATTATATGCTGTAGAGCACCTTTACTGTCTGTTAATATTACAATTTTTGGAAAATTTCGAGTTTGAACATAAACTATTGCTTTGTAAATGGCAAGTAATTCTATAGACATAATGGAGATAGGAGAGTTAATCTTAAATATATTATTTACATTATAATACGGATCATAGTAAGCTGCTCCTCTGCCATCATTTGATTTGGATCCATCTGTAAATATTTGGTGGTATCCACTATATTTAAGAGCTAATTCCTCTTTGACAACATTTTTGAGTAAATTGGGCTCATACATACTTTTAGCGTCACACACACATTCTAAGTTAGGCTTCACTAAACCATTAATTCTAATAGCTGAGATCCATACATCTAGACTAAACATTTCTAAAGGAAAGACACATGAAATATTTTCTACCTTGGTTGTCTCGAAAATATCTACCAATAGAGGCCTCTTTTTTCTAGCCCAATATACGTTATTGTTATTACACTCAGATAAAAGTTCAGATAGACATTTGGTAGTAGGGTTGTCATGAAATGATTGGGATTTGAGGCAGTATTTCATTGCCAGATATAGCCTTCTCAAATTAAGGGGTACAATACATAAATCGCTCTCCATAGCATATATCGGAGTAGATTTTATATAACCACCTATCATTCTTAGAGCCTTATTTTGTAATATATCTAACTTAGCCAAATGTGTTTTAGCACTATTATCATACAAAAAACATCCATAATCTATTCTACTTCTTATAAGGGCTATGTATAGCCTTCGTAGGTGTGAAGGATGAATACCCCAGCCCGACCCAGATAAAACTGACAAAATTTGTAGAAATTTGCAGGATTTTTCATATATTTCGTTGATGTGTTTTGTCCAACGGAGGGACCGATCTAACCACACGCCTAAATGTTTTATGTTTTCAACGCACTCTAGCAGAACACCATTTACTGAAACATTAACGTTTTGGGGTCTAAATTTTCTACTAAAAACACATATTTTTGATTTAGAAGCAGATAATTGAAGTCCCAGTCCATCTAATAAGTCTAATAAAATATCCAAAGATAATTGAATATCCGATTCGCTGTCTCTTAATTCAAGTTGATTACTATATAGCACAAAATCATCGGCATATTGCCCTATATAAACATTTTGTATATGGCGACAAATATCAATAGTAGCAATATTAAATAGGAGTGGAGAAAGAGGATCTCCTTGGGCGATACCTTTGCTGGCATACCTTAAAAAGTTATCAAACTTCTCTGAATCATCTTTAATTCTGAGATGCCGTTCATTCAAAAAATTCCAAATATATCGACAGATCATTGTACCGACTTTAATTCTATCCAAAATATTTACAAGGGCTTCAATTAAAATATTATTGTACGCTCCATCTATGTCAACAAAGCATGCTACGGTGGATGTATTTTTAGAAAAACCTATTTGTATGTTTGTTATTAGTCGAGTTAAGTTGTCTAAACAGGATTGTCCTTTTCTAAAGCCAGTTGTATAGACCGAAAGTAACTTATTTTTCTCTATATACCATTCTAGACGTTTATTAAGTATGGAGTGGAATAGTTTGCAGATACAAGATATCAACGATATAGGTCTCAGTTTAGAGTTATCATCCCCATTGTTTTTCGGAATAGGTATTATTACTACGTTTCTCCACTGTATAGGTATATATCCCGAATTAAGTATATCATTAAATATATTTACAAGTATTTTTTTTGCATTAATAGGTAGATGTACTAACATGGAATATGAAATGCCATCATCTCCTGGCGAAGTATTTTTAATTTTAAGATTATTTTCTAGTTCATCTATCGTAAATTCAGATTCGAGTACCTCGTTAGAAGAGTAGAAATCAGGACATTCATTGGGTACAAAGTCTGGAGTTAACGATTGAAGCAATTCTAATTTACTCTCCTCAGAAGCACACCTCCTTGCTTGTCGGTAACCCCTCATCCACCTCATCTTTCTCCACATGTCAGAAGCGTTAGTGGATTCGTAAATTTTATTGCAAAATGAGTGCCAACTATCCGATTTAGCGCGTCTTATCTTGCGTTGAGCTTCTCTGATTTTATCCTTAAGCAAGATAAGGTTTTCCGGCGTGGGGTTACGTCTAAGCCTCTTTAAAGCCAGCCGACGTTCAGCAACTACTCTTGATAAGGTTTGACTCCAGTATTGCTTGGGGGTGAATTTACTATTAGGGTTGGTACAAATTTTTCTAATTGGTATAAACTTGTCCGCAGCCAAATTGACTTTTTCTAGGAAATAATCATAACTGTGCTGGGTACTTTCATGATTCAGCTGATCAGAAAAGACATCGTTTAACAATTTTGCATAATCCTGCCATTTAGCCTCAGCAAAATTTCTTTTACTTATAAAGTTTAAGCTATCCTGATAACGTAGGGAGTACTTGATAATTAAATGATCACTGCCTAGATTTTCGTTAGTTACCATCCAATCTAAATTAATAGAAATATCATTAGTACAAAAAGTAATATCTGGGGCAGACTGTTGTAAACACCCATTCACCAACTTAACACGAGTCGGGCTACCATTATTCATGGAAATGTAACCATGTTCAAGAGAACTATCAAACAACATGGTTCCCCTAGAATTACCACTATTCCACCAACATGGATGGTGTCCGTTAAAATCCCCAGAAATTATTGACTTAGATGAAGCCAAAGAAAATACCTCATCCCATTCAGTAGGACTAACATGGACACTAGATGGACAATATACTGAAAAAATATTTTCTAAAGTATTACAGTTGGTTATTCTTATTTGAATTATCTCAATACCACTATTACTAATATTTACAGGAATTGTATATGCTTGCAAGGACTTATGGGTTAAAACTGCTACGCCACCAAATGAGTCACACCTATCTTGCCTGAATACATTGTAGCTATTAACATTTAAACTACTCTCCGGTTCCAACCAAGTCTCGCTAATTATACAGACATGTATTTTATCTCTAGACAACAGATCTTCTAGTTCTACAATTTTAGGTCTGAGACTTTGAGAGTTCCACTGTATGATATTAATAGCACAGGATATAGGAGCTTTAGCCATTACGGAATAAAGATAAGAAAAAATCAGTCACCTCACCTTTAGCAAAAATACTTGTTATAAATTTAGAAAACTTCTCCACAACTACCATGAAGACACCAATGATTTTCTCCTGTAGCGATGATTTGGATAGCAATAAGTCTTTAATTTTTTTCAACATCAGGCAAATCCAGGAGTATCTTTCTTCATTCAAGAACCTCTGTTTCTCTTCACCACCCACTTTATCTTCCACTTCCGAAGAACTCTCAGAACTTTGGTCCACTTCTCTTTGCTTTTTCTTTTCTTTGGGTTCCTTAAGTCCTGCATTCTTATGAGAATTGTCTTGAGTAGGTCGCTTTGGACGTGTCTTCTGCTGAGAGGAATCCTCATTTGATTCTCGAGGTACTTTGGCCAATACGGCATCTCTGTAAGTCCTAGTTTGACTTTGAGGTACCGGTACTTCAGGCATGTCTGAAGTCGGGTTCTGCTGTTGAAGATCCGCAACACAATCGTTCACATATTTTGTCACTGTCATCGGCTTGTTTGATTGAATAAAAGAGTTCAAGGCTTTCTTATAGGTCACATTTTCTTGACTCATAATAATGCGGATTTTCTTTTCTTTCAGGAAAATAGGACAGCATTTATCGAGGGCCATATGAGGACCCTTGCAGTTAACACATGTATAGTTAGCGATATCACAGTTTTGGTGGTTATCACCGCACTTTGGACATCTGATTTTCTTAGTCGGGCAAAATTTTAATGTATGTCCAAAACTCCAGCAACCCGAGCATTGAGTTACTGGGAACGTGTATGACTCCACCTTGAACGGAACCCCGTATGCTTGGACATACGGCGGCAGGGAGGAGCTCTTGAATGCAAAGCGAACAGATTCGCTGACAACCCATTCACCAAGATCGTTCAGACGATTTAACCTCCGGACAGAGGCTATTTCTAGGGAGTCACACGAGAAAGAGTTAAGAATTTCCTTCTCATCCATGTCTACGTCTATTTCCCTCACAATACCATAAGTATAGAGAATATCGTCAATATGGCATCTGTACTCTAGTCGAACCAGCTCCTCGCAACCAATCAATTTCTCAGCATCTGTCCGGCTTGCAAATGTTATGAAAGCTTTATTCACACCCATCGACTTAATTTTCAAAATATTTTTAACACCTAAAGAGGATAGGAATTTCGCCATACCTACTTGCTTCGGCAATATAGTTTTAGCCGTTAGGACAACTACAACGTTTTTCTCTGAGGATTGGATCTCATTTCCCTCAACAAAATTATCCTTGGACAACGTTCGAGCAACCCGTTTTGTATTGCGTTTACGTTGGACGGTCGAGAATCCCTCATCATCAGCTTCATCACTCGGCGGTCGAGGTCGCTTTTCCGTCAGCCGAGTCTGAGAGAGACACTCAACCTCCATATCCACACTATCGGACAGTCCGCCACTCGTAATTTCATCCGTCGGAATAGCCTCGAGTTGCTTTCCTAAGTCCTCACTATCATTACTACAATCACCATCAGACAGCCCTCTTTGCTCATCCATAGTTATCCAGGACACAGAACACTATAAGCAATCCTCCAGGCAAACCACACACATTCAAATTATAATCTAGGCAACCTCTTGGTCGA
Organism: Plutella xylostella; assembly: GCF_932276165.1. Taxonomy (NCBI): domain Eukaryota; kingdom Metazoa; phylum Arthropoda; class Insecta; order Lepidoptera; family Plutellidae; genus Plutella; species Plutella xylostella. The sequence continues at coordinate 2,977,572 of NC_064000.1, read as the reverse complement.
TGTAGTTGTAATTTTCACTTTTAAAATAATCACTTCTGAATTTTTAGGTTAGAACGCGTGTATTTCACACATGAAGACGTACGCAAGTGTGTACAATAGGGTTAGGACTTCGCATCAAAATCTTTTTTCAAATGTACGATTGCAGTTGTTTAGATTTAAATGATACTACTGACCCAGCACAGCGAGTAGTGTAAGACTGGCGACTTGAATAATTAATTCTTTTACCGCCCACTAATTTCGCGATTACGCTGTTGAAAACTTCTGGAATGTTACTAATTACGTCATAATTAATGCTTTTAGTAGTTTTTATTTAAATTAAATAAAAACGACGAGTAAATAATGCCAAAAGCCAAATATAATTATTTATTTATTTAATACTTTATTGCACAAATATAACATAAGTGTACAAAAGGTGGACTTAATGCTATTATTATAATTATTTATTTATTTAATACTTTATTGCACAAATATAACATAAGTGTACAAAAGGTGGACTTAATGCTAAAAGCATTAATTATGACGTAATGACACAAACATGATTTGGTGCATTTATTAGGTCTTGTTTTAGTTCAATAACTTTTTGGTTAAAATCTATGTCTTTGGTGTTAATGTGTTTGACAGCCCTTTTTACGAACCTACGTAAGCGCAGTATATTTTTTCCAAGAAGTTCATGGTATTTTCTTGGTCGTTAGTGTTTTTTGATCTGGTTTACCAAAGATCTTCAGAGTATATATAAATATCAACAGTTCCATTTGTCCACGTTTAAATGAAGTCTTTCCTGGCTCATAACTTTTTCCCGTTCTATTCAACACATGTGCTGCAGTATTGATAGCTTCAGCCCATAACCTCTTAGGCATACCCTTTGAATACAGCATCGGTTGAGAGGCTTCAAAAAGTGTTCTATTCTCTCTTTCTGCCTTTCCATTCTGTTCAGGTGTATATGGCACAGTAGTTTGATGCACTATACCATGCAACTAGAACAGTTGTTTTACTTCTTTGTTTACAAATTCAAGCCCATTATCACTTCGAAAGGTCTTAATCTTATTTCCAGTGATGTTTTCAAATTGTTTTATGAAATTCTCGATACACTTCTTCACTTCGTTCTTCCCTTTCACAAAGTATACACTTATGTAGTTCGAGTAGAAATCTTTGAGTATGACGAAGTATCTTGAACCTCCGACTGAGGTTTCCTCCATCGGTCCACAAGTGTCAGCTTGAATTAATTTACAAGTTTTGCTTGTTTTTGTCTCACTCAAACTGAAGGGTAATTTATGTATCTTCCCTTCTAAACATCCCTGATTCTGTTAATATCACTATCCTGCACTCGAATGTTATTTTTAGCAAGTATAACTATACTGACATTCATTTATATTGTATGTGAATAAAGTCATACTGACACTATAACTATATTCACATACTGCATATTTTGATGCACTAATCTTTCGTGCCACTCGTATTACTCGGATTTTACTTGTGTAACATTTGCTGCACTATGTTTGTACTATAAGGAGTTGAATTTTTCCGCTATTTTCGCCCATTCTGCGGCTTATTCACGGACGCTGTAGGCGTCTGTCTTCTTCAATTCTACTATTGAATAATGTCTCTCCACCAGATCCACTAACACCATATTCTCGGAATGAACAAAGGTCGGGTCTATCTTTCGTTTCGACGTAACCTTCAGCGAAAATATGCAGCGTCGTCAGATTATTATATTGTAGGTATCATATACTTAAGGGGTTTACTGAGGCTAAAATGCTGAAGTCGGCTTGATATACTTGATTAGATTGGAAAAACGGTAACTTCTATCACATTGAGAAAAATATACAGGGTGTCCCATCGATATTTTTATATTTATCATGTAATTTACTTTTTATAAAGAATAATTTTTGTTTTAATTCAAAAATGAAATCTTTGTAATTTCCTTTTCTTTTAACGTTTGATAATTCTACTAATAGAGTGTTTAATTCTCTATTGTCTCCACACTCCGTCTTTAAGGTCGATTCTATGTTCGCCCATATAAATTTATGATCTATCATTGATACTATTAACGCGGCTTTTCCGGTTAATTTACTTAACAACAACATAACATTTTGAGGAGAATCTCCTCCTGCATGGTCTAACCATTGTTGTGCACTATTTAAATAATTATATATTGTGACAGGTTCACCGTCATATGTCGGTACAAAGCCGATTAATTTAGTCGGATCCATTTGATATATCAATGTTCCTTGGTTTCCACTCGATACATTAGCTGTAGGAGCAGTTTGCATACCCTCAGTATTATACAAGGAAGGGTCGGTCATCCCGCTAGGCTTAAATACTAAAGTTGCAGGTTTTAGGATAGGAATCTTGAAGGTTTGGGAATAATGCGACAGTGTTATCACTTACAGCACGTTGAACCAAACGAAGACTCGTAGCATTTCCTTTCTTCGACTTATTTGTTTGTTGGGATGCCCAGATTTGAAGACTTGAGAGTCACGCAGCAGTAGCTTTACTAAATTTAATGATGATTACTAAATTTAATGTCTAATTACGTATAAAACTAGTGTTATCTTATATATTGAATAGTATGTACCTACAGGCCACCTACTGGTGATTTCATTACCTTTGAGACTGTCATGGAGGATGTTCTAAGGTTAGCTTCCAATAGTAAAAAGGAAGTAATAGTGTGTGGTGACTTTAATGTTGACCTATTAGGTGACTCTCCTAATATATCGAAATTACTGTTACTTTTTAAATCATTTAATCTTTTTAATGTCTTTCTGGAACCAACTAGGATTACATCCACGTCGGCCACTTGTCTAGATAACATATTCTGTAACTGTGAGTTTAAAGACAGTAGTGTGATAAATTGTCTGAGGTCAGACCACAGTGGGCAGACCATTACCTTAGTAAACACTGACAAGACAAATAAAACTAAGGTTAGATGCAGACCGATTACTACAAAAAAAATTGACAATTACTTGAAGAAACTAGACGAAAAACTTCCGAAGGTTAAAGTAGATTGCAATTCTAATGAGATGTATACTAACTTATTTAAGATAATAGCTGATGAGTTTGAGAGTAATTTTGAAACGAAGGAAGTTTTGATAGACAATAAAATTAAATTTTGTGACTGGGCTACAGATGGTATTCGCAAAAGCAGGGCGACATTATATGATCTTTATGAGATGAAAACATTCATACTCCGCCCTGACTTTCAATCTTATGTGAAGAAATATAGCAAAATGTACAAATGTGTCTGTCAACAACAATTTTTATTAATAACAAGATTAAAGACTCGGCTAACAAATCTAAGGCCATTTGGAATATTATTAATAACGAAACGGGGAAGAATCGAACACGCGAGACTAATTTATCTTTAAAGGTAGGTAATGACATAATAACATCAAATGACGAGGTGGCGAGAGTCTTTGAAGAGTTTTTTACGAACATTCCTTTAGAGACTACTTGCAACCTAGATTCTTCAGCTACATTAGCTGAAACCCTGATGAAGGAGAACGCACCTTCAACCGATAAGGAATTTAAATTCAGATATATAAATACATTAACTATTATAAAAACATTTAAGTCCTTAAATATGAAGAAAACTGAAGACTTGTGGGGAATGTCAGTTAAATTTGTTCTTTCTATTATTAATAAAATCGCCCCAATTTTGGCTAACATTTTTAATAAATGTATCGCTGAAGGTGTGTTCCCAGATCTTATGAAATTGAGTAAAATTATACCTCTGTTCAAGAGTGGGGATATGGAGGACCCTGCAAATTTCAGGCCTGTCTCGGTTCTTCCAGTTTTGAGTAAAATATTTGAGAGGATCATACTCAGTCAGATGCTTTTGCATTTCAATCAAGCTCGATTGTTTCATAGCCAGCAGTATGGTTTTACAAAAGGCAAATCAACAGCCGATGCCGGTACTGCGTTGATTAAGCACATATTTGACGCCTGGGAAGACCATCACGATGCTATTGGAGTCTTCTGTGATCTGTCGAAGGCGTTTGATTGTGTAGACCATCGGTCAGCAACAGGCGGACCGCGGTCCGTTTGCGGACCGCGAAAGGTTGAACCTCGGACCGCCAAATATTGTAATGTAGGCATGTCAAGTATAAATAAATACTTTGAATATTATTGTAATTTTTTGAAACAATCTTAGTGTAGGTACGAATCTAATAAATCTGTTTTATAACATCTATATCGATCAAAAACATCACGCCGCCGCCGCGCCGCCCGCGCTGTCGAGTCGCCGCACGCGCTCCTGTTCATAGGTAGGTACTTATAGCTTCTCCGACGACCATAATAATTATATGTATTAAGGACAACATTTTTGGCATGTTTGAATATCGAGCAGTGGTAGCGTAGTGGATAAGGCCTCGTCCTCTCAATCGAGATGCCGTGGGTTCAAATCCTGGCCTGTACCAATGAATTCATTCAATTGTGTTTTCAATTAAGGAGTTTAAGTACAATAATACCACGGTTACGGTGATGGAAAACATCGTAAGGAAACCTGCACATCTAGATTCTAGATGTGTATCCTAAGTGCATTGTACTTATCCCAAAACGGCGATATGGTTCGCAACCTATCACGTGAGTACCTACAAATGTTCTGCGAAAAGTGGGTGGCTCGCTTGTGAGCCACCTCTGACTACCCCTTCGGGGATTACAGTCGTGAGTGCATATGTATGTACCTATGTATTTTTGGCCGATCTTAGCAATGAATTCGCCACAACTGGCCACAAGGTTCCGAGACTTTGCAGAGATGGGCAAGCTATCTCGTCACCCTTTTAAGTTGATGCAGCCGTCGAATGGACAGATGTGGCTGCCAAGCAAAAGTCCTTGTTGCCAAGTTATTTAATCTACCAAAGGCGTCACTTCAAATGCAAATAATCGATCTGCAAGAAGATGTGTCTTTGCAAATATATAAAAAGGTGTCAACTAAAGGATTTTTGGTCAAACATGTCAAGAAGAATATCAAAATTGACTATTTTTGGCATGACATAAATATGCGAAACACCTTTTTAAAATTAGACGACCGAATGGCGTAGTGGTTAGTGACCCTGACTACTGAGCCGATGGTCCCGGGTTCGATTCCCGGCTGGGGCAGATATTTGTTTAAACACAGATATTTGTTCTCAGGTCTTGGATGTGCCCGTAAAATGGCAATAGGCCCGCCCCCTATTACATTGGGACTAACATAACACTCTGGCGAAAAGTGGGTGCAGCAATGCACCTCTGCCTACCCCGCAAGGGAGTACATTAGTACAAGGCGTGAGTGCGTGTTTCTTTCTTTCTTTTTAAAATTTTCAGAATTATTTGAAAAACAAATATTGTTTGAGATTAACAGACGCTCACTAAGAAGACACTCTTCGAATTAGCTGTTCTTCACGAGAACCAAACTATAAAAACCTGGCCGCCGATACAATTTTTCTCACTAATTTTAGTAATAAGTAGCTTACTTATTATATCAGTTTTTTTTCTGGACCTTTAAAAAATTTTCGACCAATATCCGGACTCTACCTAAAACTACTTGCCGACCCCTGGTGTAGACCATCAGACTTTAATTTCGAAACTGAGATACTATGGAATAGGAGGAAAGGCTTTAGATTTGATAGCTTCATATTTAGACAAGAGGCAACAAAGGGTCGATATTAATAATACTAAATCACAGGGGGCTCATGTAAAGATAGGCGTCCCTCAAGGATCTATTCTAGGACCATTTTTATTCCTCATTTATATTAATGACTTGCCTTTTATGGTTGAAAAATTGACTAATATAGTTTTATTTGCTGACGATACTTCTTTGCTTTTTAAAGTTAAAAGAAGTGAAAATATTTTTTATGAAATTAATTCTATTCTTTCTGACATACACGATTGGTTTACCGTAAATAATCTTTTATTGAATTCTAAGAAAACGAAATGTATTAAATTTACACTGCCGAATGTTAGACAATGCGATACTAACATTATTCTAGATGGGAATAAATTGGACCTAGTTGATGATACTGTCTTTCTTGGTATGACTATAGATTCAAAGTTACAGTGGGGACCTCACATTGCCAAATTGGCTGGAAGGTTGAGCTCGGCAGCTTTTGCTGTACGGAAAATTAGACAACTGACCGACGTTGAAACCGCCAGATTAGTTTACTTTAGTTATTTCCACAGCTTATTGTCTTATGGCATTTTGCTTTGGGGTAGAGCCGCTGATATTGAGACTATATTTGTATTACAGAAAAGAGCCATCCGCTCTATATACAAACTTGGTTCCAGGGATTCATTGAGAGAACTATTTAAAGAAATTAACATCCTTACAGTTCCATGTCAGTTCATTTTTTCCAATTTAATGTATGTACGAAAGAATATTTCAACTTTTGATACAATTGGCAGTAATCATGACATTAATACTAGGAACAAGCATAAGCTGGCTTTTCCAGCGATGCGTCTGGCGAAAGTTAATAAATCGTTTTTAGGGTACTGTATTAGATTTTATAATAAGCTTCCAGCAGAAGTTGCTCAAATGCCAGAGAATAAGTTTAAGTGTTACATTAAAGAGAAACTCAGTAAAAAAGCTTATTATAAAATTGATGATTACTTAGAGGACGTTAATGCATGGCTGTGATAAGTAATTAGCTCTGCTCATATTATTATAATAATTATTATTAAGCTTATATGTATTGTATACCAACTAGTTTTAAGTCTTTTTGAAAAGATGGCTCAGGAGTTTCTTGCCTCCGTTCTTCTCCTTAGACAGAAAGAGCCCCCCCTTATCCGAACGGAGAGTAATTTGTAAAAATTGACGTTCATCAGAAAATTTTATATTTGTACGATGAATAAAAAAATTTGACTTTGACTTTGACTTTAGCCTGTAGCTCGCCTGGAGGTCTTCTCGAGGAGATGTAGCACAAGTTACTTTTTGCTTCACTGGGCCCCACGTTGGGCGCCAGTCAAAATACTTGAAGTCGTTGAAGATTTAAAAAATAATTTTATTTATAAAAGTACTCTTACAAACACTTTACTTATTTTAAACTTCTTAACTAGACTTAAGCTACTAGTGGAATGACCACGGGCTGTAGACGACGGCTGCTTTTATACTTGTGTTATCTCAAACACTCTATTGTTCGACCTTTCGTTCTTGGAAGTCCACGGCGTGATCACAATGTGACTCGTTGTACCGCTTATCGGTGGCCTGACCATTATTGGATTATTAATGGGCTGATTGTCTTCCATCTCAATGTCATTGCATATTGCACCTTGTCGTATCAGTTGACTTGTGTGTGAAATAAATGTATATTTCTTTCTTTCTTTCTTGCCACGGCTGACCCCACCACCTATTTCACTTTTACTCATTCCAACATGACTTACCCTTAATAAATTCAGTCAGATAAATTTCCTTCAAACAATTTTACATCGTGGTATTTTTTTTTACAGTATGTAGAGTCAAAGTTGTTTATAAAAAAAAAACAATTACCTTTTATGATTTTGAAAAGCGTGTTTTTTTTTAACATACAGCATTACTCGATATTTTTTTTGACTGCGATCATTAGCAGGGCTATACATTACAGGGTGATGCAACACCAAACAAATTTTAAAAATATGGATTTTTGTACCGGCGGCACGCAAAAAACTGATCCAAGGTGTCGATTTTCAGCAAATTTATAAAAGTGTCAATATCTCGAAAATTACTTTAAGGGATGACGTTGACTTTTGGGACACCCTGTATATTGTAGCAGAGCGTATGGTGAACAGGTAAGTTACTTAGAAATTGGTGGAGGATTTTAATAAGTATCTTAAAAAAAATTGCAAACAGACCATGTCGTTTGCCATTTTTCGTCTTATTTTGAAAAAACCCTCGAAATCAGAGGGCCCATTTGCATGAAATCTTCCATACGTACGTAATTAAATTCTTTACAAAGTTACCTTAAAGAATTTAATGGATTTAATGGACCAGAAGTCATCTGTTTATGCAAAAAAACTAGTAAAAACCGTTTTAAAAATGGTTACACCGTGACAGATTTCAGATTTTATTCTAGCATCAGTGCACCCCTTAATAGAACTATGTCAATAGTGAACGATTCGTTCATTCGACCCAGAACATGTGAAAGTATTGATGATTGCAATCGTTTGTTTTTAAAGTACCGGTTCTCCAATCATGTTGGTCTTTGTGTATGCTTAGTATTGATTGAAATAATGATAGTATAGAACGAACGAATGATGAGGTAATCGATTGAAGTGAACTTAGCAACATATTTTTTTTAAATGAACGGTTGATGTGGCGTTCTATTGAAGTGAACATAGCAATTTTTTTTAAATTATACACATGACAGCCTAGGCTATGGAGCCTACTATTAGTCCAACTAATTAAACACTTGATGGAGCAAACATCCAATATTAATAAATACGCATATCCAAGTATGGAGAGAATCAGTTCTAAAAATGCATGCAATCATACATACATCATCAGTATGAATATTTTTAGAGATGTGCGAGAGAGAAAATAACAAGAAACTTTCTTCGTAGACGAGCCCATTTAAAAAATAGTTACAGACGGCGGCGTTATGATGGATATAGTAGTAGGAACTTTCATTCATTCCAACATAATAATAATAAATTTGTACTTTTTCAATGAGCTGTCAGTAAATTCCTCATTATTAGGATATTAAATAAAAATATAATTGGGTTAACACAGTTATAAAGTTTTTATTAAAATCATATTTACATGTTGAAGTTTAGAAATAAACACTCCTGTCTTTTTCGGTTTAAGACAACTTCTCTTAGTGTTAATTGTCATTACGGCTTTAGAAAAAATGCGCTCGCATGGGACAATGGTGGCCATGACACATAATCTGCGCATAATTAATTCGTACAATCTAGTATATATATGCCTGCGCTCGTCCCACTCGTCCTTTTTATTAATGGTTCACTAATGTATTTGTCTATTTCGATGATGCTTGCTGCGTGCTGATCAGGATTGGAAACGATCCGCTCTACCTGTTTGTCAAACTCACCCCATAGCATCGATGGCTCTGGTGTAAGGTCAACTGCTAGATGTGCTGCTGATGTTGATGCCTGGGGCTGGTCTTGGAGGTCGGTGCGCATAGAAGGAGCATACAAAATTTTCCATTTTAAAGCATTGACACATCTTCCGTATTTGGTTGCATCAGAAAACCCGTACTTTTTTAAGCGAGGGTCTAAGATTGTAGCCTGCGTGATAAGCTCATTGTTATCTATTTCCGAAAATCTATTTTAAATTGAAATCTTCAGCTTCTGTGCCATTTCGGCAATTTTGACATCATTTGTGTACTCTTCTCTTATTAAGGGTGAATTCGTCCAAACATTACGTTACACGAGAATAACTATACCGGAATAAAATTTATACGCGAGTAAATATCCAGGATAAGTACATTTGCATTCTACCAAGTTATACCATGATTAAATTGAATGAACGAGGAACGAAACTGTAATGCAACTAAAATAAAAATAGCTGCGTTTCAAAGCATGCAATAGAAATGACATGCCAACTTAGTTTGAATGGATTATAAAAATATGAAATTGTTTATGTTTTAATATTTTATTCGCTGTTGTTATTCTGAGACTTTGCCTTTAAACGTACTTTTGTTTATGTTTTGACAGATGTGTTTATATGTCATTATGACGGTTTTCTAATCAGCTGATGTGCTGCCGCCATTACAAAATTACTCTCGGATAAGCTCGTTACACGGTCAATTTTGGCGGTATAACATTTTATTCTTGGGATAAGCTACTTAGGTCCACTTGCGTGGATCACAGGGTTAAAAATATAAACTCAGAGGTAACTAACTCAGGGTTAACTTTTTAAAATTTTAACCCGGACTTTTGATTGCGTTAATGGAAAATAACCCTGAGTTAGCTAACCTGACGTTTCTTTTTGCACTCTGTGAATCTATGTCCCGTTCCAGGCTGAAAGGGACCAAGGTTCCATTGCCGTAAAAAAACATTGTCTTCTATCTCGTTTTCACCTTTGGATAAAACTATCCCTCTCTATTTCCATTTTCGCAATCTGTCAGTAATTTGTATTTTGTTTACAAAGTGTCATATTTGTGATTTCCTTTAAAACCTTTTAAATTATAAAAAATTGAAAAGAAGCGGCGATAGCTCAGTCGGGTAAGCGCTCGCTTCTCACACAAAAGATGCGTGTTTGGATCCTAGCGCAGACATACCAATGAGTTCTTTGGAATTTAAATACAATGTGTGGCAACTTACTACCACACATTCTGCTTACCACAAAACGTTCAAGAACCTTATCATAAGCAGCTCTCTTCAATCTAACCGTACCAGCAAGCAATACTCAACCAATAACAACAGCAAGTATTGATTTTATTGAACACATCGCGGTTGCAAGTTGTGCTTTAGATAACAGCAAAGATAGCCCCGAAAACAATGATTTCAAAAGGAAGGATACGCCCGTCAGAACGTTTTGTCAAAAGAAAATGACCCCCGCGCGCTGGCCCTAATTCATACAAATTATGACAGATTTCTAAGATTTTAGGGCCAACGCAAGGGTGTCATTTTCTACTGCGGTTGGGCCTGTCCTTACGCAAGTAATATATAAGTCAATGCCCGAAAAGAGCTGTTTCTGGAAACAAAGAGGGAGTTCCAAAAATAACTGTTCAGCAAGCTCAAGCAAGCAGCAGCAGCGACCACCACCGTCACCGCGGCAGCTCGCAGAGGAGAGCCTCCGACAGCGCAGAAAAGGAACGAGTCCCCGTGCATTCCCAACGCCACGAGTATTTAAGTTAGCACCGCGCGTATAAGTAGGCTTATTTTCTGTAAATAAATTATTATTCTGTCCACTCTGAGTATTATTTTCTACCTACTCTACACAATATCTCGAAAAATGTATACCATAGCTCTTACGGTGAAAAAACATCGTGATCTAGATGTGTACCCTAAAGTGCATTGTACTCTTTCAAAAACGGCGATACGGCTCGCGACCTATCACGTGAGTACAAAAATGTACAGCGAAAAGTGGGTGAGTCACCTCTGAGTAACTACATCACAGTCATAGTCGTGAGCATATATGTATGTAACCACACCATCGTGCTCTTAATTTCACAAGTGGGACCATTTGCTACTTTGCTAGATAGTGGAAAAATATAAGAATGATGAGTTAATCATCATAATCAAGCATTTCCAACGAATACAAGAATATTGATAAAAACCTTTTCTTTTGACGTAAGCCGGGTTAGCGTCTTAACCCTCCAATATTGGGGGGTTAAATATTTAAGAGTTTATCCCAAGGTTAGCGCTCATATTTCAGCGATGCAAGACAAATTAATAATCTAACCCTCCTTATGTCAAATATCTCCGAGTTAATTCGCTAACCCAGGTCTGCGCAAGTGGACCTCTAAGTCTGCTTACTCGCGAGTAACTAGTACTTTACTCGTGAGTAAAAAGTTACTCGACGTTGGTCGAATCCGCCCTAAGTGTTTATTTATGACATTTACCATTAACATTAATTTGGACAATGTGTTTTTTTCAGCAGATATTTCCTCCGTAATCACCTTAAATATCTCTAAGACATTTGCAGCTTTTTTAAGCATTGCCCAATCTGACGTCGACAGACAATTTAACTCTGGATTGTCAATGGCCAAAACAGCGATAACAGCTGCCCTAACTTTTAAAATCTGGGATAACATGTCACATGTTGAATTCCACCGCGTGATGCAGTCTTGTTTCAGTTTTATCTCCGGAAGCCCCAATTGCTTTTGCATACTTGCTAAACTTACCACTGCTTTGGAGCTTCTTTTGAAGTATGCAACGATTTCTTTAACTTTGGTTATTTCCGCCTGTATGATCTGGAGACCATCTCCCAAGACTAAATTCAGTGTATGGGCAAAGCAACCAATGTGTCTCCAAGTTGTGTATCTTACAGCTGCCACAACGTTGGCTGCATTTTCAGTGACAACACATGCTATTTTATGTTGGAGACCCCATTTGGTTACTTCGTCGGTTAGAAACCTTGACAAATTTAGTGCAGTATGGCTGTCGTCGTAGGGTATGTAACCTAGCAAACATGATTGTAATGAGCTTTTTCCATTTACTTCAGAGATGAAATGCGCCGTAATGGCTATGTAGCTTTGCTGCGACAAGGATGTCCAACCATCAGTTGTCAGACATACTGTGCCTACAGAGGCTAACCGCTCCTTAACTTTTTCCTTGGTTTCGTTATGCAACCGAGGAATCCGGGAATTTGAGATCGTTTTTCGGGTGGGCATAGAGTAGGCAGGACATAGCATGGATATAATTTTTTTAAATTCCTTATCCTCCACCATGCTGAACGGATAATATTCCTTCACTTTCGTCCGGGCAAGTTGTTCGTCCAGCTGTTTCGAAAAAGCCACTGTTATTGGTTTTCTTACGTATGAGGACATAGTATTTCGTCTTAGTGAAGGCGGCGCTATAGTCTGTTGTGGCTGAGGATCTGTACTAGTGTTTTGTATTGGCATTGGTCTTGCAGGTTCAACGGCCTGTGCCGGTTGATCACGCTCAGTCGAAGTATACAGGGTGGCCCAAAGAGTGACGTCCAAAGTAAAATGTTTGATTCCTTAGGTCAAGGGGTAGCCAAATCACCCCCATGTATGTTCAGCAATTTTTAGTAGTTTAGGAGTTATGATTTTTTTAACTAATGACGAAAATCGACCTCAGTGGATCAATTATGTTTTATTATTTTTTTGGATAACTTTTTTAAATTATTTTTTATTTATGTGTCATCCTCTTAAGTTGTTCTTTTAACCATAAAAGTTTCAGCTTCCTAGCTGTAATGTAAGTTAGTTATTTTTATATCGAAAGTTCAAATTATATCATCGAGCTAGACTGCTCTAAATTTTCAACTTGATGAAATTAAAAATTGAACTAGATATTCTCATGGTCCCTTATTAATTTTAAAAACTCCGCAAGGTTCCAACATAACATAAAAATAAAAATAAACTTTTGCTTAATGGGGTATTATTTGCAGAAAACAGCCTTCAAAGGTACTTGGGTGGAAATTACCTCATTAGTCAAATGTTTCAGAAAGTTGAAAGATTCCTGTTATGTCATTACTAAGGATTAATTCAGTTAGAAAATGTATCAAATTAAAGGGAAAATAAAATTATTTACTATTATTTTTTATTAAACTTACATTTTTGAATGTAAATTCTTAGTAAAATGTTTAAGTCAGCTAAATCTCACAATAAATTTTCAAAATTCGACCTCCCACAGCAATACACCTACATCTACGCAAGAAATTTTCTTTAAGTCAAAAAAGTGACAAATGTAAAAAATATGACATCTGTCAAAAAGTTAACCATGTCAAAAAGTAACTTTTCTCAAAAATGTGACATCTTTCAAAAAGTGACATCTGAATGAAACAGAGAAGCGTATAGGCGACTTAAAGAAAATTTCTTGCGTAGATGTAGGTTGTGTATTGCTGTGGGAGGTCGCCTTTTTGAAAATTTATTGTGAGTAAATGTGTAAAATAATTATTTGAGTTTATTTACTTAGTATTAATAATACAATTATCTCATAAATCTTACAACTCAAACTTAAACATTTTACTAAGAATTTACATTCAAAAATGTAACTTAAATAAAAAAAAATAGTAAATAATTTTATTTTCCCTTTAATTTGATACTTTTTCTAACTGAATTAGTCCTTAGTAATGACATAACAGGAATCTTTCATCTTTCTGAAACAATTTACTAATTAGGTAATTTCCACCCAAGTACCTTTGAAGGCTGTTTTCTGCAAATAATACCCCATTAAGCAATAGTTTATTTTTATTTTATATTGGAACCTTGCGGAGTTTTTAAAATTAATAAGGGACCATGAGAATATCTATTTCAATTTTTAATTTCAAGTTGAAAATTCAGAGCAGTCTAGCTCGATGATATAATTTGAACTTTCGACATAAAAATAACTAACTTACATTACAGCTAGGAAGCTAAAACTTTTATGGTTAAAAGAACAACTTAAGAGGATGACACATAAATAAAAAAATATTTAAAAAAGTTATCCAAAAAAATAATAAAACATAATTGATCCACTGAGGTCGATTTTCGTAGAAAATTAGTTAAAAGAATCATAACTCCTAAACTACTTAAAATTGCTGAACATACATGGGGGTGATTTGGCTACCCCTTGACCTAAGGAATCAAACATTTTCCTTTGGACGTCACTCTTTTGGCCACCCTGTATATACAGGGTTGCCAAAGCTAATTCATCAAAATCCCCAAAAATCCTGATCGAATTCCCAAAATTTGGGTATAAAAATCCGCTGATTCCCCGCAAATTCCCCTCAAAAGTTTCTATACATTACCTTTTAGTCATAAGTTGGTCGAGTTGTATAAAAATAACTATATATGACTATGTAGGATACATAGACCGCTATAGTTTTCGTTAAAAGTACAAGGTATTGAAATTGTATTTCCAAAGTTAAGAGCGGGACGCTCTAATTTTAACTTTGTATTTAATATATCTCGAGACTGAGGGGTTTGATGGTTTGATGTTCGGATAGGTATTTACTTTTTGTAGGTGATGGACGAGGAAAGCAAATAAAATACGATATTTTTTGAGAGTGCAAAACGGAGCGCGCGCGACATCAACTTGAACAGGGCGGAAGTACTTCCCGCTCGCGGGGTTCTCAAGATGGCCGCATTGCAAAAGCGCGGCTAATTTAAATTTGGAACAAAATACGATCTCGAGTGCGCTCGTATTTATTCTTCTGTTGTTGTATTTAAGCCTCGTATTCACTAGGCGACAAATTGTCGCAGAACCTGTCTAGGCACATGTCGTCTACGTGTCGCCGCGACGTCGCGCTATGTTCTGCGACGTCGCACGCGACTATACAGCGACATCTACGAGTCGCAGAACAGGTTCCGTGTTTTGGCTCGCGAGACAGAACTTCCTGCGACATCTGTCTAGCGACCGCTGTTGCAGAGTGTGGACGTGTGCGCGACTTCTAGCACGCAGCACTAACTGCCACGACTTCCTCGGGCGACATGGCGACAAGCAACATGTATCACGACATGTTACCAAAATGTTCTGAGAACACGCACCGTAGATGTTCTGTAACAGTCTCAGAACTTGTGCCCTAGTGAATTCGAGGCTTTATGGTTCTCTCGAAAGCGAAAAACATGTTGGTCTTCAGGCCGAATCCTAATTTGAACAAAAAAATCTTTTATGTCGGCTATGATGACTATTTTATGCTCACGAAATCTTAACATAATTCCTAAAAGTGAATTATACAAGTCTGGGCCAGTAAGTAAATAGTCATTAAGGCACAACCCTTTCACTTTTCCCGCGCAATCAAATACTAACCTTAGTTTACCAGGTTTATTTGGGTTTTGAACTCCAAAGTGTGACAGGTACCAAATCATTTAATTCATTGATGGATGTAGGTACCTGTTCGTGTGAGTGAGCGAGATGAAAAGTGTGTCCGTTCACGGGAGAGTGAGTGAGACCGCAGCAGAAATGAACTGACCATCCTAAACGACACCTCGTAGCATAAGGCTCGGATCTGTTGCCATGCAGAATCTCTAATGGGGCTAACAGATAATAATTATCTTCTCCTATCAATAGGCGAGGCACTACACAACTTCTACATACTACATCTTTTAAATGCAATAAGTGTTTACATTGTAAGTCATTTACAGCTGACAGATTTTGTTTTGGTAATTTTAATTTATCGACCTGTCGTAATGTTACATCATACATATTTTTCTCATTAAAGCCACAAATCTTTTTAGATACTTTAGGAGCATCTGATTGAAAAACCTCAATACCGAACGCATCAATTTATAGGAATAGATTGCGAAGTGGAAATACCTAACTCCTGTACTAGACTTTTATCTATCATAGAAATTGAAGCACCATCGTCTAATAACGCGTGAGTGGTAACGACACCATTAGGACCACTGAGATTGACTTTTACCACTTTTAATAACACTTCAATACGCGGCACTGGGGCGCACGGGGGCGCGGACGAACGGCGAGCCGCGGCCGGCCGCGCCGCGAGGGGGGTCTCAGCGTCGGCGGCGGGCGCGGCGGCCGCGGCGTCCGGCAGCGCGAGGGGGGCGCTGCCGGCGGGCACGGGGGGCGCGCTGCCAGCCAGCGCGGGGGGCGCGGCGCGGGCCAGCACGTGCGCTACGGTCTCGCTGCGGGAATCCGCTCCATCCTCTGGGGAAGGCTCCTCTTCTGATGTTTGCAGTGGTGGTGCGTTAGGTTTTTTGTAATGAAGTAGGTAATGATGCGCCAGACCACAGCCGTCAATATCACATACGGGCGCAGTACATGCGTTCCGCTCGTGTCCAGTAGCATAGGCCTTTAGTCTTGACAAATCGCCATCGGTCTTTTCTCATGGCCCTCTTAAATAATCGGCAATCAGTTAATGAGTGTTCTGATGATTTTTTACAAAATGGACACATGTTATGTGCAGCCGTTGCTAACACACTACGATTATAGTTATTGTAGGTATTAGAAGGGCGGTGTCTATCATCGATGCGTCTAGGCTGCGGTGCGGGCTCGGGTTTTCTCCCGTCTCGCAGGTTAGTGACCCCGACGACGGATACCATTTCAGCCTCTCTTTTCAAAAAGTCAGCGATCAATTGTATTTTAGGTGTATTGGATGCCAGCTTCATGTATGCGTAGTCTGTCCATCTACTGACTAATATGCTTGGCAGCTTAGAAATTATCGCAGCCGCCAGCTCTGGGCTTCGCAAATGATCATGATGGTTGAGCGAGAGCAAGGCTGCGACACAATTGTTCACTTTCATCGAAAAGGCGATTATATCATTCTGGTAATTAGTGGTAAGTGGAGATAATTTTCTCATTTGTGCAGTAAGATGTTGTACGACTAAATCTGAGTGGCCAAACCTCAACTCCAGGGCGTCCATGACGAGCGCCGGCGCGGTGTTTCCGATCAGCAGGTCCGTCACTGCCTCCATGGCCTCACCTTTGAGGGCCCGACGAAGTCTCCATAGGTTTTCAGGGTCACTAAAGTGGCACACGCGAGTAGATTCATCGTAAGCACTTTTGAAGTGTAACCACTGCATGCAATCTCCACTGAATGTAGGTAGTTCACGCGGGGTAGATAGGCGCGTGAGTAGACGCTCCTCCTGGTGGGTGGAGGACGTGACCATCATGTCCTTGAGCGTGTGGGCGAGTTGTATGATGCTGTCGGCCGGAGTGCTCGGGACAGGAGCGCGGACCAGGGGATGCTGGGGTGCCCGCGCTGCCTCCGTGGCCGCCGCATCTGTAGCCGTCGCCGCCATGGCGGGAAATGGTGTCGGCTGGACATTACTTCGCTCCATCCATTCGTTCACAATGACTTGTTCATCGTGTTGTAGTATTATACTCTTCCTTGAGTGACGCGATACGTTGTCATGTTGTTCGACTTCCATGTCGATAGCCAAGTCGTATGTCAGTTTTTTGTCGATCAGCTCCATCTGGATCTTCGCTTTGGCCTCTGCCGCTGCCAGCTCGAGGTGCTTGCGCCGCACGAGTGACGATGACGAGGAAGATAATGAAACCGAGCGTGGGGCACGAGATGCTTCAGTTTTTACCACTGATTTATATTCGGTAGGCACTTTAGAACACGACGGTTGCACGGCACTTTGCTGTTTCGCGACGTTTGAATGTTCCGCGAGCACATGGCTAGATGCCATTTTTAAACGAGCACTCAAATTCTCGCGATCTTTTTGCTTAACGAGTCCATCGTTCGGTGGAGTTGTAAACATCGTCCCGGTTCAGTGATTAGGTTCGAAGGATCAGCACTTTTTGTAGGTGATGGACGAGAAAAGCAATAAAACACGATATTTTTGAGAGTGCGAAACGGAGCGCGCGCGACATCAACTTGAACAGGGCCGGAAGTACTTCCCGCTCGCGGGGTTTTCAAGATGGCCGCTTTGCAAAAGCGCGGCTAATTTAAATTTGGAACAAAATACGATCTCGAGTGCGCTCGTATTTATTTAAGATATTAAATCAAAGGTAAGTACATAGGTACACCTAGGTACCTAAATAGGGCATTTTCAATGCAAATAAGTAGTTAAATATTATAGGTACAAATAAGATAAAACAATAGTTATTTGTTATGTAGTGCGTCGCCTACAGTGATAAATGGGTACTAAATAAATTAACCAAAATATGTTGTTATTATTATATTTACATACTAAACTTAAATAAATTAAATAAAGAAAAGTTATTTTTACATTAAAAGGAAAAAAAAACCAAAATTATACCTAAAAACAGTGTTCCATTGCCTTTTAAAAAAAATAATATTTTGAGCGGGAATTTCCAAATTTTGCCCCATTTAATTTTTATTACTGCCTACCGAATTAACTCTGCCTGCATCTTCTTTCGTAAAATTTTCCATTTTCCAAGAAAATGTGCCTTCCTGAAGAAACGATTATAACTTTAATTACCATCATTCAGGCTTATCCTATATTATTAGGAAAACCCAACGATATATCTTCTTCATCATGGAAACGACTGAAATCTCAAACATGGAAGGAAATAGGACTACAGTTACAAATCCCTCGTGAGTAGATAAATTTAAATACCTAATATTCCTTTCTTTGTTTGAACATTTCCATAACATTTTATCAGTAAGTACACATCTTTCATATATCAAACAAAGTCCTGATTGACCACTTTTAACAACTCACAGTTCTACATTTTCCTTATTTAGAACCAGTTTCAGTTCAGTTTCTTTATTGCCATAAATTACATGTAGGTTGCTTAGATGTATGTACAAAACAGTGTAAATTAGTTTCAATGTAATTTTACCGCTTAGGGTGTAGCACAATATATTATTTATATTACATATTTTGAAAAAAATAAAATTAAGTTTGTAAATAAGTACATAAATTTTAGCACCATAAATAAACTAATTAATTTACAATTACATCATCTAGTTGTCTGAAAAGGTCAGACAAAAGACAAACACTGAATAAATATTAAAGTTTAAAATATAGCTTAGAATGCGACATAATTTCATAGATGCATTTACATTTTAATAATAATATAATCATGTTAAATAATGAAATAATTATTTGTATTTACAATTTACATTACATTACATCAATTTATATAATAAAATCAATAAAAAAATTATATATACTTAATTAACTATATTATAAATCCTGATATCTTTAACATCTAAACTGTCAGATTATTTATTTAAATTACAAAATTCGTTGATGCTGTAGGGACAATTCACTAGCAAATATTCTTTTAGCCCATTGAAAAATTTAGTTCCTTGCAATGCCTTAAGTTCCTCCGGTAGCTTATTAAAAACTTTTATTGCCACCAGCTTGACCGATCGAGAGTATGTGGCGGTTCTACTCTGTGGAACTTCTAAATCATATTTAAATTTCTCATTGAGTCGGTTGCTCGGGCCCTGCACTCTCGAAAGGAACTTCGCTGGATACCTCTTGATTAGCTTACATAGCTCAATGACATACAGTGCTGTGATTGCATGAATTTTTAATTTAATAAAAGACTCTCTGCAGGACTCCCTATTCGATTTCAAACCAGCCAGAATACGTACACAGCGTTTCTGAAGGAGAAAAATGTTTTCTATGTGTACACTGCCACCCCATACTGCTAATCCATACAGGACTCTAGATTGGAAGAATGCAAAGTATGATTGAAGGCAAGCTCTGTTTGTAGAGATGTATGATAGAGATCTAAGGGCGTAGCAAAAGCTGCTTAGACGGTTCACTAGCATCTCGATATGCTTTTTCCAGTTTAAATGCTCATCAATAACAAGAACCTAAATAATACATACAATTTACAACCAAATTATTAAATAACAACTACTACATGTAGAGATAGTCTTCTTAACTGCATTAATATGAAATTAGAACTATACTTAAATATCCATTTATGATTTATTTTTTTCAGACAAAACTGCTTATCGAACTTGGCTACAACTAAAAACAGATTTCACCCCGTACCTAAAACAGAAGAAATTCTCAGCTTCCATAACTTACAAATACGCTAATAATTTAAAATTTCTTGAACCTCACATTGAACTTAACGCAACCCTTCCTGAACTGCCACATTCCTTACCCCCTTCTCCTTCCATCCCTCCTTTCACTTCTCCCACAGTCGTCCCAATAAACAACAACCCTACTCTTTCCCTCACTTCACAAGATTCACCTCAAAATTTATCCTTAATAATTGATTCCATAGCAAATTTTCCTGAATACCCCGTCCCTGCTCCGGCTGAAACTTGTATACCGCAACCCATTCATGAACCACAGACAAATCTGCCTTCTGCCTTACACACTTCACATCTTTCAACCCCACACCACACTTATCCTACTGCAACTACTTCTACTACTCTTCTAACTACTTTTCCCAATCTAGAATCTACGATACCTCTGTTTCCGCCCTCTTTACATACCTTCAAACAATATTTCAAAGTTATCCATTACCAGTCCAAAATAGATTAAAAGCTGAAATTTTCAACCTTACGAGTATTATTTCCACTGAATCAAAAGTACTCACAAAACCCTAGTATTCTTCCCCTTCCATTTCTATTTCATTAGCAATAGTTGTAATAATTAAACAGATTTACTATACTTAGATTAGTTTTAAACAATTTTCTTTAATTATAGTCCTACCTACTTAACAATGTATAAAACTAAATAAAACTAGTTTTTAATTAAGTATTAATAATAAATTTTAATATTTTTGTTTTCTCTTTAATGGTTTAATCATTTATTTCTCTTAGAAAAAAAAAAACCGTCATCGGTGCGCCGTTACGCTCCGGAACTTTTATCAGTTTTTTCACCAAAAATAGCCCAAAGGTGCTGAGTGATAGTGCATTGTGTTTGTGTTTATACAAGTGCATAGTGCAAGTGTTATCTCAGTGCAAAACCACGGATTTCCTATAAATCACCACCAATAGTTTTCGGCCAATGTGCCAAAAATTATAGTCATACCCGCAATATTTTATTATTGATACTGCGTTCCAATTTTAACTATCGGGGTCGTCGGGACCCGTGTTGTGTTACAAAACTATTCTGTGTGCTTGTCACAACATCAGAATAATAACACATACTGAGTACGATAGTTGAATTTGAAACGTAGTGTTAGTAAACAAACTAAAATATGTAACGGCAGATCACCGAACTCTCCGACGACGTGCCGCTGTAAATTAACCTGTGCGAGCTGTGAGGACTTATAGTGACTGTGCGTCCGTCGTGATGGAAGACGCCAAACCGGGCGCGGAGGACGCGCCCACAATTAACATGTCGGAGCTCGCCGAAGCCATGCCGCAGCAGCAGCTACCTATTGAGGGGACATGGCAGACCGTTGTGGCGCGGAAAGTCAGCAAGAACCGTCGCGCCAATAAGCGCGCCAATAGAAATCGGCGCAAAAGGGAATCGACTGTGGGGTCGGCTGGTGCAGTGGCCGGTTCGGGTGGCAGTGTCGCTTCAGCGCGCGCGTTACCCAGTGCCGCCTCAGTGCCGGCCGCCTCCACAGTCGAGGCCCCCGGGGACAAGGGGAGTAGCGCTGCGATTACGCGCGCGGCACCCACTGTCCCGGCGACCACCACCATCCCGGCGACCACCACCGTCCCGGCGACCACCACCAACACCGCTGGACCTCGACGCCCCACTCCCAGGGGTAGCAGGGGTAAAAGGAGCAGCTATGCTGCCCCCGTCGCGGCGCCGGCCGGTGGGCTTCAGTCCACTGGTGAGCGCAGGCCTGCTGATGCCGAATTAACCTCGGCTAAGCGGGTCCGCCCTGACGAGACAATCTCTCCGAGGGGTGGCGCCAAGCGCGCAAAAGTTGCTCCTGCAGCAGGTCAGGACCCAACCTACGCCAATGTCGCGCGGACACACCTGCATGTCGCCCTCGTCACCGTGCCGGCGCGCAGCCTCACCGAGGACCAGGCCAACGACCTGAAGGTGGCCGTGCAGAAGGTCATAATTCAGCAGCTGGACGTCCCGCTGACTGAAACACCCTTCTGCCCTCTCTTCAAGGGAAAACCACACCACAGCCACGGGGCCTTGAAGATGTGGTGTGAAGACGACGAGACCCTTGCGTGGCTGAAGAAAACGGTCGAGGTGATGCCATCGCCTGTGCCTAATACCAAGCTCGCGGTCATCGGGCAGTCGGAGCTAGTGCCCAAGGTGAGAGCTGGACTGCTGGTTCCTGACACCTGCACTGACGAGCCGCTGAGCATACAAAGAACCCTGATTAGACAAAACAGGATGTACAACGTGGGGGACTGGACCCTGTACGACCGCCAGATCCACAATGGCAAGGACTCCTTCCTCAACCTCGGCATCCCCAGATCGGAGGTGCCAAGAATCATGGAGCTCGGACGGCAGATGACGTTTGCAGTGGGCAACATCTACATCCGGTTCTTCAACAACGGCGTTCTGGGCAGCCAGCCTCCCGAAGAAAGTGAGGACCCGCTACCAACAGCACCGCTGTGCACCTCCAGCCCCACGCCTGTGAGTGCTGCACCAGTCGAGGCACCAACGACCCTGCCGAGCACCTCCAACGAGACGATGCCTGCTGCGACCCCCGCGGCTCTATCGTCCTGGATCGACGGTGGCGGTCATGACGAAGAATCGGATGCTGATGCGGAGTCGGTGGACAGTGATGTTCTCCGCTCGCCTCAGTAACCTCTCCGTCATTCAAACCAACCTCCAGCACAAGCAGATTGCGGCGGCTACCCTACGCAGGCAGCTGGAGGTCAACACCGGGACCATCGCCCTGATCCAGGAGCCGTGGATCAGGGGAAGCCGTATCTGCGGTCTCAGCAACATTGGGGGTAAGTTGTTTTTAAACACCTCTATTCTTAACCCACGCACGTGTATTTACATGCCCCGTTCTGTGGACGCGGTACAACTCACCCAGTTCTGCACGAAAGATTTAACAGCTGTGTTCGTTCAGAACTTGGTGGGTAACTGTAGTTCAATTGTACTAGCGTCCGCCTACATGCCTGGCGATGGAGATCCTCCACCCGGTGAGTTGGCGGACCTGGTGCATCACTGCGAGTCCAACTCCCTAGAGCTGATCATCGCTGCGGATACCAACGCGCACCATCCGCTCTGGGGCAGTGAAACTCCCAACAGAAGGGGCGAAAACCTGGTAACTTACTTATTTTCAACAAACCTTAACATTCTTAATATAGGCTCTGAACCGACGTTCGTTTCATCGCGTTACCAAACAATTGTTGACGTCACTTTTGCTACTACTGGCGTCACGGACCTAATTTCGGACTGGCATGTATCAAACGAACCATCCTGTGCCGATCATAGAAGAATATGTTTTAAACTTCAAGCGAAACCACCGCAAGTCAAACCGCGCCGTAACCCGCGGAAGACTGACCGAACTAAATACGTTCAAGCACTAACACAAAACTTTCAAACTATAAACTTTAAAGACATGTCGCAATCCACCACGGCTATAGAAACCAATGTTTTGTCACTAACAACATGTATAACAACATCTTATGAACAAGCATGTCCACTTGCGTCTCCGCCTACTCGGCCCAGAACCTCCCACTGGTGGGGACCGGAGCTTGAGAGACTGAGACGTAAGATTAGGAAGCTGTTTAATAGGGCCAAAAACACTAGACACTATGCTGACTGGGAGCTATATAAAGAAGCTCAAAAACATTACAAAAAACGAATAAGAATCCGCCAAGGAGACTCATGGCGTCGATTCTGCGAAAACATTGAATCCAACAACGAAGCAGCTAGAGTCCGAAAAATCTTAGACTGCGGTCAAAATAAAAACCTTGGCTGCCTAAAAAAAGCCGATAAAACCTATACTAACAACGATAAAGAAACGTGCCAAGTACTCCTTGAAACGCATTTCCCAGACTGCCGCCTCGTTGATGATCTGACCTGGGATAATAGCGAGCACTCGAACCCGTCAATATCTGATTGGATAACCGCCCAAGAATTAGTAACCGTTGAAAAAATTTAATGGGCCATAAACAGCTTTCTACCTTTTAAATCAGCTGGTTTGGATGGTATATTCCCCGCGCTCCTAGTGTGGGGACAACAGGTTATCGTGCAAAGCTTAGCGAATATTTTTAAGGCTTGCTTAGCACATAACTACATTCCTAAACAGTGGAGAGAGGTGAAAGCAACCTTTATTCCTAAATCAGGAAAAAGTGACTACACGGATCCAAAGTCCTACAGACCTATTAGTTTAACGTCGTTTCTACTAAAGACCCTAGAAAGACTTTGTGACAGACACATACGAGATAATAATCTCAAACGAAAACCATTACATAACAGCCAACATGCCTATATCGCTGGCAAATCGACCGAAACAGCACTCCATAGCGTAGTGAACAAAATTGAGTGTGCGCTAACAAACAAAGAATCAACACTAGGTGCCTTTATAGACATAGAAGGGGCCTTTGATAAAACAAACTTCGATAGTATCAACATTGCCTTAACCAAATATAATGTTAATCCAACTCTACGGGGTTGGATAAATAATATGTTAAAGTTAAGAGCAGTACAACTCAACCTAAATGGGACAACCAGATGCATTGTAGCTAAAGGCTGCCCTCAAGGCGGGGTCCTTTCACCTCTACTGTGGAATATGGTAGTTGACGACCTGCTTAGACAACTCAACAGCAGCGGCTTCTATACAGTCGGCTATGCAGATGACCTCACCATCCTCATTAGTGGGAAATTCGAGAACCTCCATTGTAGCGTTATGCAGGCCGCAATGAAGATTGCCGAGCAATGGTGCAGGGAGTATCGACTAAAAGTCAATCCCAGTAAAACAGAATTAGTCCTATTTACTAACAAGAGAAAACTCAATAACATGAGCTTGCCTACATTATTTGGTACTCAACTAACACTTTCAACCGAAGTGAAATATCTTGGCATAACGCTAGATAACAAGTTGAACTGGAATAAACATCTCGATAACAAAATAAAACAGGCTACGATCGCTTTCTGGCAGTGTAAGCGAATGTTAGGAAAAACCTGGGGCCTTAAACCAAAATTAACATTATGGCTGTACAAAGCTGTCATACGACCTACCATAACTTACGGTTCTGTAGTCTGGTGGCCCAGAACAGAACTTAGCTCAGTAAAAAACAAGCTGCAAAAGCTACAAAGGCTTGCATGTGTAGCCATCACAGGATGCATGAAATCAACACCCACGGCCGCACTTGAGGTACTTCTCGACCTTCCACCATTACATCTCGTGGTGAAACAGGAAGCAGCTGCCGCCGCTTTTAGACTAAGAGCAGCTGGCCTCTGGGCAAATAACTCAACAGCGTTACACACATCCATTATGTTGGAAGCCATAAAACATCAACCAATGATGGCAGCCATGAATTTACACTGATGGATCCAAAAAAACGTCAGGTACGGGTGCTGGTGTCCACTCCGATGACCTAAACATTCATTTTTCACTGGCACTAAGCAAATACAACACAATCTTTCAGGCTGAATGTGTTGCTATTACACGGGCCGCTAACGCAGTCAAATCTAGAAAGGTTACGTATCAACGTATTCGTATCCTATCTGATAGTGCTGCAGTTCTGCTAGCTTTGTCTAGCAAAACTATAATTTCGGGGCTAGTACTAGAGTGTCACTCAGCTCTAGAATCGCTTGCCTCACAAAACAATACCATAACCCTCCAGTGGATAAAAGGGCACAGCGGGTCGCTGGGGAACGACGCTGCTGATGAACTTGCACGAAAGGGATCTGACACTGCACCAATAGGCCCAGAGCCGATAGTACCGATCCCTTTCAACCAAATTCGCTCTTGGTTGCGTTCCCGAACGACAGAATGCCACACCAATCTCTGAAGTAACAGTGCCGAGTGCAAACAAACAAAAGCTTTTGTACCACTAATTAATACTAAACTAACACGCAAATTATTATGCTTGGACAGAGCAAACTTACGTGTCGTGATAAGTACCATAACATTACAGGCCACTGCCGGTTAAATAAACACCTATATCGCATGAAAATCTCCACCACTCCTCTTTGCAGAAGTTGCATGGAGGAAGATGAAACAGCTTCCCATGTCTTGTTACATTGCAAAGGCGTGGAGACAATACGATCAAAAATCCTCGGATCTCCGGGGTCCCTCCGGGAAGTCATGAGCAACCTAGGTCGTCTACTGGCTTTCTGGCGTGAGCTTGGGTGGCTTAATAGCTAGTCACCCCATAGGTATTTCACGCATAATGGCCCACCTTGGAGGCTAAATGCGGAAAATCAGCTCGCCATGATAGATAGATAGATTATTTCTCTTAAACTTATGAATTTCTTCGGATTTCCTTGCCTCTCCAACTACTTGAACTTCCGGAGGTCGGTAGATACAGTGTTATCCTTCTAACAAATAACGTACTTATCTCTCCCATCTTAAGTCCTTCCAATGTCTATGTCTAGTTAAATTTTATGATTTTAGCACCAGCGAAGCCACTTCAATTCTTCATTGTGAGGAGTGAGAATCAACATTCCCAAGCCCTCCCGAATTTGAGACTTGAATTTATTTGTGAATTGATAATTTCCTCAATTTACTTCATTTTTTTTTACTCAATTTTTTTCATTTTCAGTATTTTGATAATAATCTAACAATAAACAAGAATTTAACTGAAAGAGGTTAGAGTATAGTTAGTACAAGGACTTTGTATATATAACACAAAGTCCTTGAGTTAGTAAACAATACTTTTTTTTTCATGATAGATTAGAGAGCCTATGTAATATTATTCTGAATTTTATTCTGTGATTTTGTAAAAGTAACCACAGAACACCTCTATCTATGACTTGCCTGTCTCTACCTGTATAAGAAAGATTTTTTTTATTTTTTTTAAGAAGGACCGCCAACACACCCCTCAATCCAGACTCATCGTTTGCTAATACTTTGTTAAAGTCAATGTAACACCATAATAATTTCCTATGCATTAAATGTAATTGATAGTAATATATTTGTATAATATTCAACAAATAATGAATCTGAATTGGCCCTTCCTCTGCCAACCACTTTTTTTATTTTTTTTTATATCTTTCTTATTACAACTAGTTACAGTATTTTATCTATAGTACAATTAACGACTATGGAGATAGGAAAAAAATTTTTTTTTTTTTTGAAAAGCCGCCAACACACCCCTCAATCCAGATCCACCTCTTGCCAATATTTTGTCAAAGTCAATGTAACATAATATTATTTTCCTTTGTATTTAATGTAATAGGAATAGGTAATAATATTGAACAAATAATGAATCTGGATTGGCCTTTCCTCTGCCAACCACTTTTTTTTATTTTATTTTTATTTCTCTCTCTCTACAAATAGCTACACTACATCAGTCATCAAAAATGTTCTGCTGTTATAATTAAAAGAAATCGTATCTATTTTATCCAAGGTACCTACAACATTATTATTTAGAGAATTTTTTTTTTTTTGAAAAGCCGCCGACGCACCCCTCAATCTATCCTCATATTTTGCTACTCCTTTGCTTAATTTAACATGAAGAAGACTTCATATATAAATGTATTAATTATAAGCAATCAATAAACCTAGATTGGCTTTTCCTCAACCAATCATTTTTTTTTCTCTTTACAATATTTACAATAAATCAATACTCTACGCTTCTTTCTACAAAATTCTATACTTATGAGATACAATCTTTTTAATTTAAACTATTTACAATATTAACTATATAATAATATTCGGTTTTTAATAAATAAAGACGTAATTGCGTTTTTCTGTAAGACAATAAATAATCATATTTTATTAACAAAACATAATCTGTGCTACCACAAAAAACATTAAACACTGTTTAACAAGAGTTTAAAACGAAATTTGACAGATTTTGTAGGCGTTTGACAGCACTAAACACCTGTTAAATACTGTCTAAGTTTTTGTGGTAAGGCCCTATAAGTTTACAATGCAATGTAATTCCACTAATCACTACTAAACACATTAATAACTTACCTGTAAGACAAAAAAACAACATTTTAAGGTATTGATATTATTTTACAGGAAATAAGCTCTTTAGACTTTATTTACAAAATCAAAAACATAACCTCTTAAATTTTCTTAAACACATTGACAACTGACATGAATGACAGTCACAAGAGAATTAGAATAAGAATTAAGAAAAGCAATATCAATAAGGTAGTGGTTTTCATTACATCTCCCTCCCACAGAGAGAACAATTGAATTCGATTGTTCGATTAGCCGCAGGACACTGCTGGAGATAGCTTGGTAATATGATAGAGATTCGATTCTGCCTTCCTATGTCCGGCATCAACTTCATAGAGATAGAACTAGAAATCTTCTTTACGATTTTGTATGGTCCAATCTTCAATTCATCTAGTTTCTTTCTATTCAATCTGTTACCATTTTCGACATATACTCTGTCTCCGACTTCGAATTTATACTCTTCTCTTCCTGAATCGTATACCTTCTTATTGTAGTCGTGTGATTTTATTGTATTTTGAAGTGCTTGCTTTCTATCTCTGTTCAAATCTTCTTTTGTATATCTTGGTTTTAATTCAAGTGGCACAATATCTACGTTCTCTCCTTCCAAAAGGTATTTTTGGACTAAACTTTGTGACTGTATGTTGTTTCGTTATATTTTGCTACACATTGTTGTGCAACAGTTGTCCAGGCAGTTTTTTTATCAGTTTCGTTTATTTTGCATCTTATCTTGTTTACTAAAGTTTGATTTAATCTTTCATTAAGCCCATTTGAAAATGGTGCGTCTACAGCCGTGAATACTAATGTTGTTATATTATTATTTTTCAAAAAGTCTTTGAATTCTTTCGAATTTATGCCAGGATATTGGTCTGTCAGTACTATATCAATATCATAACTTTGTGTAACATTTTTTATAAGCTTAATAAAATCACTGGAGTTTTGATTTTTCGACGTCAATATGTAAGCATATCTTGTAAAATGATCTACCAGAAGATGTAAGTATTTCTTAGTAGACCGCGATCCCCCAAAACCTCCAATGGTATCAATTGATATAATCTGAAATGGGCGTGTAGCCGGACCTAAATGTGACATCAAGCCAAATTTTGATCGTCTTCTGGATTTGTTTTTTATACAAATGTCACATTCATCACAAATTTTCTTAATATTGGCTATTATATTTGTTGCTGTGTAGAAAGGTATTATTTTATTTATCATCTGGCTTCTTCCGATATGACAGTAATTATGGTGAACATTTCTTATTAGTTCTTTGCTAAATGCTTCTGACAGTATTATTTTATTTCTTTTTTTATTACAATTGTAGTAAATTTCATCCTCCTTAATTACAAGATTCGATTTTTCATTTTGTAGGTCAGGATTATTTTGTTGATCTTTTTTTATATCTTCCAAGGTAATTAGATTAACAACTTTTAAAAAGTCTTCATTATTATCACACGAACTCAGGACTGGATTTCTGCTTAAGCAATCCGCTTCCTGATTTGATTGTCCTGGGTAAAATTTTATTTTGAAATTATATTGCGATAAATAATAGGTCATATCACCCAGTTCTTCATCAGTTCTAGCCTTGATGTTCAGATTTTCCAAAGGTTTATGATCTGAATATACTACAAATTCTTTTCCCATAAGCCAGTGCTGCCAATATTTTACCGCTTCCTTTATTGCCAGACATTCTAAATATATTGCCTTTTTTTTCTTTTGAGTCTCTGTCAATTTTTTCGAGAAATATGCTACAGGTTTGTTATCCCCGTTTTTATCTTCTTGTTTTAAGACAGCTCCTATGACTTTAATACTAGCGTCTGTATAAATCTTGATAGGTTGTTCATGATCAAATATTTTTAGTATTGGTTTCGAACATAATAATTCTTTTATTTTATCAAATGATTTCTGGCATTCTGTTGACCATATGAATTTTACATCTTTCCGTAGCAAATTGTGTAATGGATTCAGGATAATGGCACTATGTGGTACAAATTTATGGTAAAAATTTACTTTCCCAAGGAACTGGCGTATATTTTTTCTTGTTTTTGGTACTGGAAAGTTTTTGACAGCTGTTAAATTATCTTTCAGAGGTCTAACCGAATTATGTTCTATTATGTGCCCCAGGTATTTTGCATAACTACTCGCAAAATTGCATTTTGAAAATTTCAGTCTGAATCCTTCCTCTAATATGGCATCAAGTAGTCTTGATATATGTAGTATGTGTTCCTCAAAAGTCTTAGAATATATTAATATATCATCAATGAAATTAACTGCAAAATCTGAGAGTTTGTATTTTCTTATTATGTTGCACAATATTCTTTGAAAAATGGCTGGAGACGTTTTTAAACCAAGTGGTAGGCAAGTCCATTGGAAATGGCCTTCTTGTGTGACAAATACAGTTTTATATCTATCTTGAATCTTCAATGGAATTGACCAGAATGCTGAATTTATATCAAACGTGGAGAAAAAATTACAGTTTACAATCTTCACCATTAAATCCTCAATCAATGGAAATGGCTGTGATTGAGGGACAACGATTTTGTTTAATTCTCTGAAATCTATGCATAGCCTTGTTTTCTTATCGTCTTCTTTCTTATATGCTAGGGTAACTGGAGCAGCAAATGGGCTGTATGATTCCTCAATCAAATCCTTCTCTAGTAGTTTTGATATTTGATGTTCGATTTCTTTTCTATCATCAGCTGTGCATCTGTACGGACGTTTGTAACAATATTTATCTACCATCAAATCTATATGAGCTTCATAATTTCGTACAGTACCGACGTCATATTTATCCTTAGCAAAGACTGGTTTGTATTTCTCTATTAGTTTATCAATTTCTGTTTGTTGATATATATCTAAATGGTTCACTTCCATTTCAAATTTATCAGTGTCTATATGTTCGTTAAAGTTAACTTCCCATTGGTCTGTATAATCAGTTTTTTTATCCAGTACTTCCGTGTATAAAGGAACATCTCCTTTATTTTTGTCACCTAGTGCATCAGGAATTTTGACATTTGTTACATTTTCTTTGTCCTTTTTGTTATTTTCTTCCTTTAAGGAACTTTTTTCTTCTGGATTGAAGCACTGTATAATATTTAGGTTTTCATTTTGCATTAATTTGAATTTTTTTATGCAATCCAAACCGATTAGAAAATCGTAATGAAAATTTTCATTATCTATTACAAAACTATTCATACTTCTTTCCATATTCAATATTTTTATTTTTAGCGTGACCATACCTTTTGTTTTTTTCTCACCATTAATAGTTTTTAAATTTGCTGTGTGTATACCTATATCTTCACTCTCTTGTATCCTCAGCAATTTTGCATTTATTAAGGACACATTTGAACCAGAGTCATAAATTCCGGAAACTTGTAATGTGTCGTTTAATAGTAATGTTACTTTTATTAATGGCGGTACTATTAGTTTTTTAGATTTTCGTTGTTAAGCTCGATTTCTAGTTCGGAGTTCTTCACACTTTTCACAATATCTTTATGGTATTTTTCCTTAAACCAACAATTTTCCTCCGGGTGAAAACGTTTTCCTTCAGATTGTGCACGGCTTCTTTTCTTCGTTTTTCTTTGTTTTTGTGTCAGAGTATGTATATAATTTTTAATCATATTTATTCTTTACAACCAGATGTTCTAGTTTTCCTAACTCATTGTACAGATCTTCCGTTTCTTGTAAATTTTCTCGGTCAATTTTATCAGTCAGATAATTAGGCAAGCCTGCTGCTATAAGGTCTATGAGAGTTCCAGTATCAATCGACTTCCTCACTTCTAGTAATATTTTTTCCTTTTTTAATGCATAATCAAGCAGTGATCCCATTTGATACTTAAAAGAAAGCGCATATCTGATGGGCGACCAGCCTTTGTTTCCGAATGTATCACAGAAATTTTTCTCCCATTTGTTCCACTCTGATTCCACTTTTATAAGCGAACAGCTGTACCAATCTATACCAGCGTATTCCAAAAAGTTTTTTAAAATTTCAATCTTCTTATGGTCTTCTTTAATATGGAAGCGTTCACATTCCTTGTTGAAACTTTTAATCCATTGGTGAGCATTTGCATTCCGCCCATTGAATTTCTCAATCATAAAATCTTTTGAGATTTTACCCAAATTTTGAGTCTCCGGGTTTGTTTGTTTTTCTTCGAGCAATTTTTCTAAAAGTTTTACCAATGTTCGATTTGAACTACTAGATAATGATTTATCCTCTTGTATGTTTTCTATCATTTCCTCTAGGTAGAAATCATTAAACTGCAAGTTTTCTCCTTCATCTAAATATATCTTAGATATTTCATCTGTCAAGGTTATCCATATTTTTCTTGTCTGGTGCCGTGTATTCAATGTTTTTCTTACTTTGGCATAGTTTGAGGTTTTTGTGATAACCTGATGTAAACTTGCAGGCTGACATTCATCCGGTATACTGAAAACTTGTCCAGTAGGTGTACCTATTGAGGTTATGCAAATAATATTGGATTTTCCATCCGCTGCAGATTTCACAGCAAAATCAAACCTCAACTTCTCCATACTTATTTAAATATTTATTTATTTTATTTATTTATTTATTTATTTATTGATGGGAAAACCAACAGCTTATATCTAGGTACATTTGTGCATTATAGTAGGGGTTACATAACAAAGCCAATTACAGGTTTCCACGTATAAAAAATAAACAGTAAAGAAGCTTAAAGTCCTAAATCATCGTCTTTCTAGAGGACATAGTTAAATATAAAGGTTATAAACATGAAGAGAACAAAGAATACATATAAGTAATATAACAACGACTTACATAATTAAGTAACAATAGTTAAAGTAGTAGTATGCAGTTTGTAGTTCCCAGAAGCAACATAAAGTACCAACAAAAAAAAATTATATTATATATTATGTACTTATTAGGATGTTTAGGTTTGATGAGGCCGGCGTATATAATTAAGATATATATTTATCATGCAGTAAATAAATAGTAGTAGGTTGTAATCGGTTGTAATCATTTAAATAATAATTTAAATAATAACATTTTGCATCACATAAAGAACAAAAGACCGCCACAACTGAGAATCTTCAGAACATTCATACCTATTTGACCATCACTGATAAGTATATACTTAATAAAAATATAACAGTGCCCTACGACTGCCATTTTGCGAATCTTGGGATCAGTAGTTAAACTGCTAGAAAAAAATGTTATAGGTATAACTGTTAGGTATGTATATAACAGTGCCCTACGACTGACATTTAGCAAGTCTTGGGATCAGTGATTAAACTGCTGGATAATGTATGGATAACTGTTATAAGGATATTCAGCTGATAGCATAAACAACAAACATATCAAAGGGTGTAGGTATGTATTTATAGCTATACGGTCAATTAGAAGATGCCCACGATTAGGCTTTGGTTGGTTAAGTTTCAATAACAACAATTTGAGCTAAATTCTCAATTGTATAATTTAATCTATATGCATACATTCCTAGCCCTACGATTATAAAAAAAATATATCTTGGGATCGGTCGTCATGCGATAATACACAGACCGCTAGGTATGGACATATAATTACTTTACTCTAATCTAAGTCAGTACAGTCTTGTAAAGCAACACTATATCATACGGTACAGTTCATAGTTCTTGCGTCAGTTAAATAAGATAAGACACAAAAAATAGATCTAGTGTTCATTAAGATGCTCAATTACACTTTTTTTGAAGGTTAGCTTTGAACAGATGAAGGGGTCCACATCAGAAAATATATTATTGTATGTCTTAGCTATACGAGTTAAAGTAGTGTTTTGAGTGTAGTTAACGCGATGATACGGGATGCGGAAAAGCTGCGTGTGGCGCGTGCGGGAGGAGGGTACCAGCAGCCCGAGCTGGGCCAGCAGCGCCGGGTCTCCGCGACCGCGCACTAGGTCGTAAAGCATGGACATATCTGCTAGTTTTCTGCGGTTATTTAGAGTGAGACTATGGTAGTGTTTGCAGCTATCTTCATAGTCTCGAAAGCCTCTTTTAAATTTATAATTTAAGAAGTTAATAAACTTTTTTTGTATTCGTTCTAATTGTTCAGATTGGTTAATATATTGTGGTGACCATATAGGGCTAGCGTATTCTAAAATACTTCTTACGTATGCATAATATACACATTTAATGGAAACCAAATCTTGGAAAGGTTGACAAGTGCGCATAACAAAACCTAGTGTCTTGTAAGCCTTGTTTGTTATGTAATCTATATGCTCACTAAAATTTAATTTTGAATCAAAGTGTACACCTAAATCTCTGACAACGTTAGTACGTTCTATAGGGTGTCCTTGTATTGAATAAGAGAAGTTTAAGGGTTTATTTTTCCTAGTGAAAGTAATTAATTGACATTTTTTTGAGTTAACGGTTATTCTATTATGTTCATAGTATTCATTAAGTCTATTTAAATCAGATTGTAGTTTATTAGCATCATTTATATTACTAATATCAATGAAAATTTTTGTATCGTCAGCATACATAAGAAAACGTGAGTCATGAAAACAAGTATATATGTCGTATAGATAGACATTGTATAACAGAGGCCCTAAGAGAGACCCTTGTGGTACACCCGAAGTAATCTTGATGAAGTCTGAACAGAACCCTCCAAGTGCTACTGCTTGAGATCTATTATTTAGATATGATTCTACCCATCTTAATAGATCTCCATGGATACCTAGGTGTTCAAGTTTCCGGATGAGGATGATGTGGTCCACACGATCGAAAGCCTTCTCGAAATCCGTGTAGACCACATCAACCTGTTTTTGCTTGTCCATAGCTCCATGCAAAAAACTCAAGAAAACTGAGAGGTTTGAAAGAGTGGAGCGTCCCCGTAAGAAGCCGTGCTGTTCAGCCGGTTAACTACTAGAAACAGTAAAATACAGTGTGTCGTAAACTAGTTTTTCGAATATTTTACTGAAGATATTTAACTTGGAAATTGGCCTGTATTGTTCGATTTTAATTTTGGAACCTTTTTTTGGTATGGGAGTAATAAATACTTTTTTCCATTTAGTGGGGAATACACGCTCACGAAGCGATTTATTGTATATTAAAGTTAGAGGTGGCACTAAGGCAGGGGCGCAATTGTGTATAAATATAGCTGGTATACCATCACAACCTGGTCCTTTGTGAATGTTAATATTGCTTAGGCATTTGTGTACGTCGTTTGTTGTTAAAGTTATAGAGCTAACATGAGATATTGAGCCTGACTGTGGTGGAGGTAACTCGATGTCTGGATAATGTTGAGATGGGGCAATGAAGACAGAGTTGAAAAAATCATTGAAAGCAGTACAGATTGCATTGCCATCAGTGCACTTAATATCTTGATATGTCATGTTTGATGGATAGCCGGATATTTTTTTACGAGATTTAACGAACGTCCAAAATTTTTTGGGGTCCTCTTTAATTTTAACCTCGACCAATCTTACGTAGTTATTAAAGCATTCGCGTTCAACTTTATGGTGACGAGCTCGCAGTAGGTTGAATTCATCGTAGTCAAGTTGGTTTTTAAAGCGTTTCCATCTCCTGTGTGCCTTGTTCTTGTCGCGAATTATATGAATTAATGCGTCAGTGTACCAGACCGGATAACTCTGTTTATTTTTAATTACTTTCACAGGGACAAATTTTTTTAAGCAGTTATGTATGTGGTTGTAAAAGATTTCAACGGCATCATCTATATTATTGAGATTAAGTTCAGTATCCCACTGTATGTCGTTAAGATGCTTTATTATTTTGCTATAGTCAGCTTGATGAAATTTGTATTTTGTAATTGTGTTTATTTTGAGAGGTTCAATAAATATATCATTAGCGTTGATGATCAAAGGTGGATGGTGATGATCTTCTGGTAACATTGGCATATCACATTTAGTTATATCGATGGAAAGGTTAGAGAAAATTAGATCAAGTAAGTTGTGGCTTGTATTTTTGTAAGTATTATATTGTGTAAATCCAATGGCACTGAGATTATTAATTAGTTCAAAGCCAGATCTTTGCAGTTCTATCGATCCTTGTTTCATAAATATAGGCATGTTTTTATCCCAATTTATGAATGGTAAATTAAAATCACCAAATAACATAAAAGAATGACTAATGTTAGGTATAACAGCGGTTGTGACCGATTGCCAAAAGTTGTTCAGGTCATTGACTTGAAGATTAGATTTCTTGTTCCCTGGTATATAAGTACA
The DNA here is from genome assembly GCF_932276165.1 of Plutella xylostella. Classification (NCBI taxonomy): domain Eukaryota; kingdom Metazoa; phylum Arthropoda; class Insecta; order Lepidoptera; family Plutellidae; genus Plutella; species Plutella xylostella. The sequence goes on along the minus strand of NC_064000.1, from coordinate 2,941,444 downwards.
TACCAAGTGCAAGTCTGTACCTGAACGTAAACTCTGTGCAGGTATAGTGACCCAGACTAGTTCTGTCTGTTCGCTTGACCATTCATCACGGTGGTATGCGGATAGCTCTTTTTTAACACAAATCATAACACCGCCACCTGTACTCTTACCTGTAAGGATGTGATTTCGGTCGCAGCGGAACACTTCATAGCGCTGGTCGCAAAACTCTGAGTTGTGAATACCATCACATAGCCAGGTTTCTGTAATGATTATGACGTCATAGTTATTTGCAAGGATACTCAGATACAGATCATAACATTTCGTTCGTATCCCACGAACATTTTGATAGTACATTAAAAGATTACCAGTCATAATTAAAGTTCAAGATAAGCGGATCGCAGTAAGTTAGATGGAAGTGTAGGTATTTAATGTACCTTTTATTAATTTTTCATCGGCATCCGAGCCGAAAGCAGGGCAATGTACTCGACATACCGAACAACAACCGAACAAAAAGTACCTATAGGTATCCGTTCGAGCAATACCTACCCACCACCAGCGCCAGAGAACTCCACTATGTATTGTAACTGTAAGTAGGTCTTCGTACCTACAAGTATTCAGTAGGTAAGTAATTGTACGATAATGCATTACTTTTGAGTGTAAATTAACATACGTAAACTTTACAATATTGTTGTAATTACTGTTATTTATTGAATAACAGTAATGTATTCTAATCGTATTGCGGCGAAATAGTAACGAAAAAGGATAAAAAATACACACCTGTTTACCCCGCAAAGAAATACAGGCATTAGCATTAATGTTATTGAGGCTGTAATGAAGTTGAGTTATTAATATTCGTTCAGTGGGCTTAAACAATGGCGTACTTATAAATCCATTTATATTGAATGCCCATGATAGACGCATATACGCGCATACTGACAAACGAAAAATTATAAACATTTCTATTAGAATTAGTATAATAAGAGGGGCGCAGGAATGTGTATTATTAAGTGGTAGTATGATTCCATTTATTAATATCCAATAAATAAAAGGTATCTCAGTTTTTCTACATTTCGGATAGTTTAGGTACCTAATTAAGTTGATTTTATTTAAGTAATATTTAATTAATAAGTATGGCACTGGCCGTGACCAATCTAGGTAGATGATGAAATTATTATACATAATATAACAATATAATAAAGGTATTTATGATTTATTGGAGTGGCTAGGATGCAATGTGTTGATGGCGGTCTATTTATAGATTCTTTTGTGCGGAACAGCTGGTGCAATGTTGTATTAGTTTGGCGGCATTTTTTAAAAAAGTTATGTAATTTTGATGTGTTATTGTGGTACAATATGTTACTTCTAGGGCTAATATTATAAACTATAACCATCTGACAAGAACTGTCTAAAAATGTTATTATTACCTTAGCGGAATAACATTGAGAGTGATTATAATAATATATGTGTGGTTGTAAAATAATTATTTTAGAAACAATATTCTTACAGTGTATAATTATTTTCAGAGTTTTTTTAAGTCCGACTCGGATTTTATATAAAAAGCAGGTGAGGTATCATTCTTCCTGACGAAAATTTTACAATTACGAATCCAGACAAATTGGAATTGTTTGGCTTTGGTGATATCACGGGTTTTTTTATACAGTATTTTATTGTCTACCGTCAAGTGTTCATTCACGAAGAGCCGTCGCGGTTCACCGGGCATGGAGATGTCCTGGGTAGTAATGCCTTTAGTTTTACGAAGACCTCCAAGTATGTTATCTTTTTGAGTACGGTTTTTCAGTTTGACGATGACTGCCTTTGGACGACCGGAGATATTATGACGGGGTTGAACTCGAGTAGCATGTAGTATGTCCTCAGGCCCCAGGGATACACCAGCGTGATTAGCTATTTGTATAGCTACGTGTGATAGGTTCTCATTTTTTATCTCCGGTAGCCCAGATATCTCGATATTGTCCAGTCGGTCACGTTGTTGTTGATTATTGAGCTCCATTTTTAGATCTGTTACTTGCATCCGTAACTCAGAAATTTCTTCAGAGTTTGTTTCAATTGACTTAAATCCGCTTTGGGCCGTTTTAATCCATTTATCAACGTCATCATATTGTTTAGATGTGAATTCCATGGAAATTTTCAAATCATTGATATCAACCTGCATTTCCGTTTGTTTATCCTGTATTTTTTGCATAGACGAGTTGAGTTCTGTTTTGAAATCGGAAAGTCCACTGGAAAAAGAGTTGAGTTCGGCCTTCACCATATCTTGCATGTTGTTTTGGATCGCGGCCATATTGCTTTCAATTTCAAGCTTCAAATTAGATATTTTCGATAGCAATTTTTCGGACAAGTTCTCGAAGGCAAACATAATATCATCTGCTGGTTGCTTTCGCTTCCTGGTTGACGAGTCGAAATCTGCAGTGATATCAGGGTTGGAGGTGGAAGTCCCCTTTTGCGGCGAACGTAATCCAAGCATTGTTTATTGTAGGTTAGTTAACCACTTTCACTCTTAAACAGGGTGTGGAACCACAATTATTTAGTTATTCGTTCACAAATCACTCTGGTTGCACAAAATATGAATAAACCTCGTATAAAATTGTTTACGATTTATCGAGCGAACAATTATGCACTTTAACCTCTAGGTGAATGAGTTGAAAATTGATTGCACGCACTGGGATGGTATGGTACGCGACTTCAAGCGACGATCGGCAAAACCGGAGTGAATATGTGCAGAAAATGTTGTTTTATAATAATATTCGGTTTTTAATAAATAAAGACGTAATTGCGTTTTTCTGTAAGACAAAAAATAATCATATTTTATTAACAAAACATTATAACGGTCTTATTCATAAAAAGTTACGGGAGACCTATAGGCCTGCTATAAGCAAATGTCAAAAAAACTTTATTCATAAACGATCAATAGCGCTAAAGAACACTCCAACTGATTCGTAAAACCTTGATAATAATATGTTAAAGTTGGCTGGACCCTACTATACACCTTCCGTAAACCTCCTCTTGTACAAAAACATGGCGGACGGTCAACAGCTGTTCTATTTTATTGACAATTTGACATTGACAATTCATAATTTTGAGGTTATATAGGAATTCAAAATTGTGCCTTGCCATTGCCTTGCATTGTTTGTTGTTAATATTTTGCTGAAAATAAGTTGCTATGGAAGCCGTGCAAGCAATAGCTGCTATTGATATGGTGGAAAATTTGCCTAGAAGGCGTATTAAATTGTACAATGCCAGAGCAGACCCTTTTTCTTTGCCTGATGTGGAGTTCAGGAGTCGGTACCGGTTCCAAAAAGATACAATGAACTATATCATTGATTTAGTCCGTGATGACATAGTAGTGGATCAAAGGGGCTGCGGAACAACCCCAGAACTGCAAGTACTGACTGCAATTAGATGTTGGGGTCGTCGAGAGGAGATTATAATACATAATTAAAAAATATATTACAAGTTCAATAGATATCAGTGCTACGCCTTTATTCCTTTCACAATACATTACCTTTTTTAGTTAATAAATTAATGTTTTTAGGTACAAGATGATGCTGGGGAGCTGCATGGCTTATCTCAGCCAACCGTGAGTCGCATCTGTGCCAGAGTGGCTCGTGCTCTTGCGCGACACTCTGCCACGTTTATAAAAATGCCAGAAACTGTGCCTCAACAAGAGGCAACTATAAGGCAGTTTCATGAAATTAGAAATTTTCCAACTGTCATTGGGTGCATCGACTGTACCCATATCAGAATAAGGAAATATGGAAGTGATGCAGCACAATACTACATAAATAGAAAGGGATATTATTCATTAAATGTACAGGTCTGTATTTTTTGTGTAAATTATATTTGCTGGGATATTTAAAATATGCTAATCAAATATAATTGTATGACAGGTTGTTTGTGATGCCACTCTACAAATTATGGATTTGGTGGCTAGATGGAGAGGCAGTACACACGACTCTCGCATATTCACGGAGTCCTCCATCAAGCAAAGATTTGAAAGGAGAGAATTTAGGGGCAGGCTCTTAGGGGACTCTGGGTATAGGTTGGAGCCGTACCTATTTACCCCAATTACAAGACCGCAGAATGTTGCAGAGGAGCACTACAGTGAGGCCCATATTTCCACACGGAACACAATTGAACGCTGTTTTGGTGTATGGAAACAACGCTTCCAATGCCTATTGCACGGGATGTCGGTGAAAATGGAAAATATCAAGCCAACAATCGTAGCTCTGGCTATACTTCATAATATTGCGATTAAGCGAGAAGGCCAGATAGGTACTATTTTATTTTATTTATAACATGATGACTACACCTTACCCATTTTACACAATGTTTACCCATTTTAAATATACAAAATTAATTACAGATTTTGATGCGGAGGAGCAGCTACATCATCCAGCACTGCCAGAAGAGGATGCCCACATTGAGGGAGGCCACAGGGCCAACATTAATAATGCATTTTTAAGAGCATTTGTTGCTCGTCATTTTAATAATTAAAAGGTTAGACTAAGGTAGGTACTTTTACTGCCTTAATGTCCTTTGAAAATACTCTTGTTGGAAGTTGGAATTAATCTAAATTCAAAACTATGCACATGCACATACTTTAGATTCCCAAAAGTCATTAAGGAAATATTAGCACTACTGTACACCAGGAAGGTTTAATTTTGTTTCCCTAATTTTATACTGAATGCTATTTATTTATTTGTTTTGCTTTTGTAAAATTCTATCTTATGTTTCAGTAGCTCTTTTTCCAGCAACAAAACTTCATATTTTAGATCTTCATTTTTCATCTGTTTGGCATGAAGCTCTTGCCTACATTTAATTTCATTGTTTGCTATCAGGGTGGCTGGTAATCCTGCAGCATCGTCATTATTCTTCTGCTTCTTTATAATCTGAAATGAATATTTATAATAATCAATAATGAAACACACAATGGTGCAGTGGTAGGGCAATCGGCTGACTAATTCAGCCCTGGGTTTGATTCTCAGGTATGCTTCACCAGGGGTGCTTTTTCTAATATATCCATTACTTTCCATTACTTTGGGACTAACATAACAGCAGCGAAAAATTTACCTTTTTTCTTTTTTTCAGAGGTGTGGAAGCAGCAGCTACTATTTCTACTGCTTCTGTAGGAGCTGAAGTTGCAAGTGGTACCTCCTGAAATAATAGTGATATTATGTGATATATTATTATAATAGTTATGTTATAATATAAATAATAAAGTTGTGTGTTATATTTTACATTCTACCATATTTTTTTGCATAACCCCTTAAAAACAAAGGGACTTTGCTGTGTACATATTATAATATAATAATAATAATAATAATTTATTTATTTTTCAACCAACATGGATCAAAGTGTTAGTAATACATGTACAAGAACAATCACACGACTAAGACATCTATTGTTAGTATAAAAATAGGAACTAATAAACAAAACACGCAACATAAAGTACTTAACTAAGTATGTAAAATTTACATTCCCGGCTTAACCACCAAAACATGAATCATGCAACAATGGTTCATGTACTGGAGATCAAACCGGTTTGCAAATAATGCGAGGATGGTGTTGGCGCTGGCCCGCACCCTGCGCACCAGCGACGTGCAGCGCTTGCGCATGGTCGCGTGGAAGCAGTCCACCCTCGCGGCGGCGAACATGCCCGAGGCGCTGCAGAACCGGGGCAGCCCCATCAGCACCCTGAACGCATTATTGTATTGGACGCGCAGGGCGTTGTAGGCTCTTTGTGTGTGATTCACCCACAGACTGCTCGTATAGAAGGAAGAACAGTAAGCTCTAAAAAGAGTGATCTTCACTTCTGCTGAGCAACGAGCGAATCTGCGGGCTATCATGTTAGCTCGTACTGACAACGCCCTGCGCTCCCGTTCAATGTCTGCATTGTCTTTCAGGTCGGCGGTTATCACATGACCCAGGTATTTAAATTGCTCCACAATTTTAAGTGGTGAGCCATTTAGTTTTATGGGTGGTACACACGATGGAGCCTTACTACCAACCCGAAACACCATGCATTCACTTTTAGACACATTATATTTTAAGCCGTGGCTGGATGCGTATCGCTCACAAATGCCTAATAGTTTGGTTATACCACAGACCGATGCACTCAGCAGGACCATATCGTCTGCGTAACTTATATTATTGATACAAACATTATCAATATGGCAGCCTACTCTGGTTTCACTGAGCTCCTTTATCAGCGCATTAACGTACAGGTTGAAGAGCTTCGGAGAGGTCAACCCCCCCTGCCTCACCCCGCACTCCAACCTGTACGGCTCGGATAAGGCGTTCGACCATCGTACTACGTTTATCTGACTTTGATACCAGCATTTAAAGATATTATTTAATTCTGGTGGCATCTCAGCCTCCGACAACTTTTGCCACAATATATCGTAGCTAACGAGGTCAAACGCCTTCGATAAATCGAGGAAACACGCGTAAATGGGTGTTCGTCTGCTTGTATAGTACTTGACAGTTTGCTTTAAACATAGAATCGCTGATTCGGTAGAAAGCCCCTGTTTAAAACCAAACTGGTTGTCATGGATGTTTAGGTACTTATCTAGTTCTGAATTGAGCAAACTGTCAAGCACTTTAGCTACAATAGTGGCCAGTGAGATCGGCCTGTAGTTATTTTTGTCGCACTTATCACCCGTTTTATTTTTCACAATTGGGACCACCACGGTCTTCAACATTTCGGCGGGCAAGTATGAATGTGCTATACATAAATTATATAGCATAGCCAAGGTTCTAGGTAGATGTGGGCCGGCGTGTTGAAGGTGCTCGATGCTAAGACCGTCGTGGCCGGGGGATTTACCCCTAGACATAGACTTTATTGCCATGCAAACCTCTTTAGCTGTAAATCTAGTTGTAATCCCCCGACCACCAGGTCCAGTGTCGCTATCCTGCGATGGTCCCAATGGTGATTTTACTGCAAAATGATCTTTGAACATGTCAGCTATACATTTATGATCATTTATACCCTCGACACTCACCGGGAGACCCGGCTTACAATTTAACCTGTTGGTGGACTTCCAAAAGTTACGAAAATCATGGTTAAAATGGTGTTTCGCTAGAATATCCATTTCTATTTTCTGTTCGTTATCTTGACACCATTTAAGACGCGATTTAAAAACTTTACGACTGTCATACATTTCTTTATATACTTGGCCGGCTTTAGGTTTCCCACACCATGCCCACAGCTGAAACTTACACCGGGCCTCGCGATGAGCCGAGCTAACATGCTTATTCCATCCAGCCACCGGCTTTTTCTTTCTCACAGATTTAAATGTGTAACACTTACTAGCCGCCCTGCTCATACAAAGTGTTATGTCGCTATATAACTTATCAATGATAACCATATGATCAACATTCTTACAAGTACATTTACAACAATCAGAACACTCCGTAGGAAAGTCTATGTTACTTAATGTACTGTGACATTCATTATAATATAAATCCATTTGTTCGGGCTTCCTTTCACCCCATATTACAGTATTAATTATTTTGGAGCTGTCACAGGACAATTTCGACCTAATTACATTTAAGTTACATTCTATTATCAAAGGGAAATGATCGGACCACATAACGTCATATTTAACATACACATGAACAATAGAAGGCAACGCGGCTTGAGTAACCACACAGTGATCCAACCACCGTCGTGTCCCGTGGGCTTCACTTACAAACGTGTATGTACCCGATTGTAGCCCTAATTTCGCCACATCGGCACAGGACCATTTTACATCCTCACAAAAACTAACTAGTTCGTTATAAAACAGTTCGGTAGGATGAGCGTTAAAGTCACCGAGAATGTACACTGATTCTATGTCCTGACTGTTAACAATAGCACTCACCGAGCTGAGGCAGTCTGTAAAATCCATCAAGTTATCCAATTTATCCGTAGGCGCATACACACTAAACACTAAGAACGACCTTTGGCCCACACTCACTTTAATAGCACACACTCTCGGATTGGAACATTGCACAACCGACACATTCTGGAACACCGTGCGGTTCCACAGCAGCGCGACGCCGCCGTGCGGGCGCCCGCGCAGCAGGCCGGCCGCCGCGTCCACCGCCGACGTGCCCGTGCTCTCGAACTCCTGGGAGACGCTGCTGAGGAACGCCAGCTCGTCTGGCATCAGCCACGTTTCTTGCAGTGCAATAATGTCAGATGTTTGACACAGCCATCTAATACTTTCAACTGACCTTTTGACATTTTTACAGTTGAAGCTAACAAACTTATACAAGGAACTATGCATTAGGTTTTTGTACTAGGCCGCTGGTGCTACCACCATTCGCATCCTTCGGCTTAAAATGCACAAACCTTCGAAATATAATACCCTTAGGCCATATATTTTCATTTAAAAATAAAGGCAACTTGTGCTCTGGTACGAAGAACTTGTATGCATTATGATCTGCCTTCCTTTTCATATAGATTTTTTCCAACGACACACATTCTTGGGTTTTTAACTTAATATAGTCGACCATGTGAGGTACTGTTGTCTCTTTATGTACGTTTGTTATGAACACAGGAACACTTCGATCCGCTGCTTTGAAATTATTATTTGATTCACAGGCAGCCGTCCCCATCAATCCAGAATATTGATATGATGATTTCTTTTTTCTATAAGAAACCGTTTGCCAATCATCTTGTTTATTTACAAGTTTTTCATTCATTTTAGCGCTCGCCTCAAAACCTTTATCGGCACAGCTGATTTCGCATGACGTCACCGTAGGCGGTTTATCGCACCGAGCAAACTCGCTGCGCATACCCTCCGCCGCGTCATTACTAATATTTCTGTAGCTCAATTTATGTGTCGATTTTGTATTATCGACGGCTACGGTATGTTGTTCAGAAATATTGCTATTAGGCGAAGAATCTTTCATTGCCTTTGTAGATGTCGGTGTTTTCGTTATTGTGTCCAGTGAATCATTTACTGACGCAATATCACACTGGGATAAACCTATCGGTCCACTATCCAAACACCATGCACCACGTCTAGTGTTTACACTACAAATTGGAAGAAGTGGCGAATTATTTTTTACTTGTAGCTCTGATTTGAATTCTTGCAGCTGAGTAGAAGTAACATAGGTTTCCTTTATGTTATTTATTTCTGCTTGGAGACGTACAATATCTTTTAATAGTTGAGTACAATCCAGGTGATCAAAAGTCACCGGTGGCAGCTTCTCCAGCTCGCGGGAAACGAAAACAGGCATCACCTCCGCGGGAACAGACTTAAAAAGTGACATAATGTCTTCCAGGTCACGGTGTCCTTTTCCTTCTTTCTTCCGTTGTATTTTTCGTTTCGTCGTTGGGACGGCGTCAAAAAGTAACGACTTGGACTTTTGAATTTCGTCATTACTAAAAGCCGATGTACAAATCCGCAACAATGTATCCTCATCAATCACTGAAATTTTATTCTGGATGTAGGATAACAATTCGTTTATCACTAGATTACACGTATTACACTTTAACGTACTCGTCGACATTGTTTTATTTATTTTCGATAACGATTATGTGACACTTAATTATGAGTAAGATAACAAGGAAAACATTGAAAATATTTACTAACCTCAATTGCATCAGTTGTAGTAATGGCATGTTCATCCAATATGTTAACTTGGACTGTCTCATACTGAAAATGATAGTAAAAAACATTTGTATTAATTATACAAGGTGGGCCAAAAGTAGGCCTCTGACTAGGCTTAACAGCTGCTGCCGAACCAAGCAAGCAAAAACTCAATACCTGATGTAAAAAGTCAGAGTCTCCTTCACACGTGTCCACTGTAAACTCGTGTGGGAGCCAACTTTCTATGTCATCGGGATCACATTGTTCCGATGGAGGAGGTGGACCGCCTCCAGTCTTTAACATTTCCCTTCTCACGTTCCCCTTTTTCTTCTTCTCATCCATTTTTTGGCCAGTCCACTGAGTTTTAAGCTGTGCAAGCTTGCGAGGGCTGCCCTTACACATACTATTAAAACTGAAAAAAAATATCATTATAAATTGATGATGATGATTTCGTCCATAATGGTAGGTAGGTAGTTTATTTTGTAATATGTAGGTAATTATATAATTAAAGATTTCCTAAGCCACGTCTTTTACATAATATTATAAGCAGCAGTAGTCGCCGTAGCTGTATCGGCTAGGATGAAATCCTAGCGAATACTACCATTATATAATGTATCATTCAGTACATAAGAGGTAGAGTATTGAACATGCTCAGCAATAATAAAGACACTTAGGAACCTTAGCATCAAATCAGCCCAAGCGTTTAGCTTCTTAGCATTAGTGTTGGTGTCGGTGTTTTTGTTTTCAAGCGCATGCACACGCTCCTTCACCAATTCCCTCAGTAAAATCTATTCATAAACAGAAAACAAATCTATTAAAATTGCAGGTAAGTAGGAGTATGTATTAAATACACTACCTAATAGTAAATCGAAATGAAAAAATGGTTACTCCTACGCTACGTCGGTAACGAACTTACGACTAATTAATAAGTTGCCTACTAACCTTGTCTTCCTCCACCCAATTTTCACTCCTTGCTCTCTTTTTACCCGACAGCGTAGAGGTAGTAGGAGGGTTATTTAAGTCTTTTTGCTCCATGTTTGCTTCACAAGGTAACTGTGCACATATAAAATAACCTAAAAAATTGAATTTTCCGAATAGGTAGCAGTAGCATAGAGAAAAGGAAAAGAACACTAGGTAGGTTTGATTGATAAATGAAATGAATGAAAGTTTTCGCTATTTTTGTTTATGGTTTCGTCAGACCGACAACTTAATAAGTTAAATGTCAAAATGATTGGTCTGTGAAATCTTTTAGCATCACTATAGTTACTGAAGGTTTACGGAACGATTATGAATAGAGATTTTTGTGAAACCTCAAATAGGCTTAAAGTGTTCCGTAACTATTGAGCTCAGTAAACGTACTTTAAGGTTTTTTTATGAATAAGACCGTAAGTTTACAATGCAATGTAATTCCACTAATCACTACTAAACACATTAATAACTTACCTGTAAGACAAAAAAACAACATTTAAAGCCTCTATTTAAGGTTGCATCTGACTTATTGAAACGTTTAATTTTTACTAATGTCCAATTTGATATTGAATTATCCTATACCTATTATTAAATTTATCTATTCTGGCTCGACTTGCTTTTTGAAGATTTTGTCTAACCCTTTCTCTTACATGATTCACATTTTAATCTTCTCCCGCTTTATCAATCATTTTAACGAAACTAATTTCCGTTTTATTTCCGTACATTATTTCACAGGGTGTGTAACCTGTACTTTCATGATATGTGTTGTTATATAAATTTTCTAACTTCGGCAATACTGACACCCATCCACAATGATTATTCCTACAATAAGTTCGGAAAAGTCGCCCCAATTCTTTGTTCACCCTTTCAGTAGTGTTCGGTCGCGGATTCCTGCCTGTCGTGTATAACACTTTTACCCCATGTTTCGCCATATTGTCTTGCCATTGCTTGCTAGCAAACTGTGAGCCATTGTCTGATAACACTGCTTTGGGTTTTATTATGTCAAAAAACTTCTTTGTTTTACACCAAACTGATAAAGCAGTTATAATAATAATAATAATAAATATTTATTTGATAAACAGTTTAGTTTGTTACACAAAATTCTTAACTAGTTGATTAATACTAAAGTAATATGTAAGAATGTGTTATAAACATAGCATCTGATGCTGAACTAGGTTTATGGCCTGTATTTCAGCATTCAGCGCCTCTATCCTCAGTAATCTTAAATAATATTAGACATCTGTTAACGCAAAGTAGAGAAACGTAACGAACATAAACATGATTTGATTAAGCTTAATGGACAACATTTCATTTTCTTTACCCTATATTTTTATTAGTTATTCGAAAAGTTTATAGAAAATTAGTGGACCCGTATTTTTTTATTTTGTATATACATAATTTTTTGCATGTTATTTTTAACTTTAAAGTTAATTATTTTAAAACCGGAAGTGACGTCACATATTATGCTCAATTTTTATTTTTGTCTATTGCCCGAGTCTCGAAAAAAAACATAAATGACACTGACAAGTGACATTTAAACTTTGTTTACATGCCAACCAACAAATGGGTCATTTTCAAATGACCTTGATATTTCTAATGATGGAAAGTACGTACTTATCATGTAAAAAAATAATCAGAAGCATTTTTTCAGCTGTGTAGGCGGTGGCATGCTCTGGGACATATTATATAGAGGTCATCTCTTAATAATAAATAAAAAAAATAGTCAGAAAGTGTCAGAACAGAATTAATGAAAATGACCCACATAAACAACAACGTCACGATAAAACGTCAACGTCAATCAAAAATGAAAGTGACAGTTACTTTGTTTTTAAATCTATAGACTTTGATCATGAAAATGTATCGCACCTGATGCATGACGTCATCAGCACTTTTTACTATTTTATGATTTTCTCAAAAATGATACATCCAAAAAATGCATAAACATTTTTTTTGTGGCCTTTAGAGCTAAATCTCGAAATGGTTTTCGATTTATAGCAGCTTTACTTTTTTGAAATGTTGTCCATTACCTAGTTAAATAATTAATTCCTATAAATATATTAATAAAATAAGTATGTGGTGAGTCCTCTCGATGTGTAAATAAGTAAGTGTGTGAGTGTGTGTGAGAGGGTGTGTAATAGTTAAAGATGTGGATTCCTGTATTTACCTAGTTTATTATTAATTATAAAACGATTGTTAAGTCGTGTTTATTGTTGAATAACCAATAAGTCTTCAGTCTCGTCATAAGTTAGACTCTGTATCCAAGGAGTTATAGTTTTTTTAACAGCTATAATATTCATTGGGTAGATATTAAGAATTTTATTAATTTTATTGTATATATGTGTACCTAGAAAATTGAAAAATCTGTGAATGAACATAGTCTTGGGTTTGAAAGAGCTTCTGCATACCGTAAACCACCTACGCCTCGAGAGGATTTTAGGATTGTATTGCAACATTGAGTGTTGTTTCAGTATAATACTACACAAAAACAGCTGCCGTACAGTAAAAACCTGACAATATTCATAGAGAAGCTTGGTTGGATAGATAATCGGTTTAAAACTGCAGATCTTAAGTATAGCTCTTTGCGATACTTCCAGCTGTTTGAGTGTAGTTTTAGGTGCACCTCCCCAAGAAGAAATGCAGTATGAAATCAGTGACTGACAGAGGGCATAATAAATCTGCTTCAGCGTATGACGAGGAACCACATGTCTCAAGTTTTTAAAGACATATATAAGTTTTCTCACTTTTTTGCTTAAATTAAAAATATGTTGCTTGAAGCTTAGGTTACTATCAATGATAACGCCCAAATATTTGATGAATGATACGCGTTCTAAAGGTTTGCATTGGCAATTATAATCGGAAGATGGGTCGCTCTGACAGTCATGTGCAATTAATTTAAGGTCTTGTGAACAATTTCGTATTGAAAAAGCTAAATACTTAGTTTTTTCGCTGTTTAGGGTGAGGATGTTATCTTTTAGCCAATTCCTAACTGTATTTAGACCATTTTGTGCAAGTAGGTATGTCTCATTCCATGCTTTAGCGGTGAAGATAAGAGCAGTATCATCTGCGTAAGAAATGATTTTGCCATGAAATGAGTCAAGGCATAGGAGATCATTAATGTATATGAGAAAAAGGGTAGGCCCCAAGATACTACCTTGCGGGACACCATACGTCACGGAAAGATTGGTACTAGTGTGAGATCCTACCTTAACACATTGTGATCTACCTGTTAAGTAATCAGAAAATAGGGCTAGCTGCGTACCTCTGACACCTATTTTCTGCAATTTATAGATAAGGATAGGGACAGACACCGTATCAAAGGCCTTGGCCAAATCTAAAAATATTGCAATGCATTTTTTACCCTCGTCTAATTTCTGTGCTATAAAATTTGTGAGAGTACTTACAGCATCATCCGTAGATTTGCCTTTCCTAAAACCAAACTGATTATCTGATATAATGTTTTTGTCCTCTAGGTATTTAATTAGTCTCGAATTTATAATTTTTTCCAATAATTTTGATATAGATGGTAAGATCGATATTGGCCTGTAGTTTAAAATATGGTTTCTGTCACCTCCCTTATGTATTGGGGAAATTTGGGACCTTTTTAAGGCATATGGGAATATTCCATTTGCTAAGCACATATTAAATATGTATGTAAGGTGTGGCACAAGTTGATGTCTAAAATCCTTTAATAATTTATTAGTAATACCATCATGTCCTACTGAGCATTTATTTTTAAGCGTTAGTATTAAACTATTAACTTCCTCTTCATCTGTGTCAATTAGTACAAATGAGTCGTTAGGAGATAATATAGTAGATTTTTTTATATTATTGATATGGGGTTGTGAAGATGTGATTTTGTTTGCCAATGTTTCACCCACAGAAGAAAAGTATTTATTAATGTAATCAACAGATTTCTGGGGATTATCTTTAAGTGTCAGTAACTCCTTAGGAAAATTTATAACTTTAGATGTATTTGTAATATTCTTAATGGTATCCCACAGCTGTTTACTATCGTTACCTGCCTTTTGAATAAGTTCTCTTTCGTAACTACGTTTAACTTTTTTTAGAATTTTACAGCAGAAATTTCTATAACGGATATACGTTGATTTTATAATTAAGTCATCTGGACTGGCTTTAGATTTTTTATGTAGCTTGTCTCTGTTTCGCATACAGCGTAACAGCCCAGGCGTGATCCACGGTTTAATTATCTTTTTACGACATGATAAGGGAACTATTGCGGTGTTATTTTCCAGAGCCGTTTTTAATGAATTAATGAAACAATCCATAGCTGCATTGCATTCCGTGAGATTATAAAGATGGTCGAAATTGATTTTGTTAATGGAGTCGCTCAGTCCTTCTTGGTCAATAACAAGGCGGTTTGAGGATGCATAGTGTCGGGATTGTGGCTTTTTCAAACATAGAATGACGGTTTTGTGATCCGTAATAGTAGATTGTGGGACTATAGTGATGGATGGAAAAGTAGATTTCAGAAGCGCATGATCTATACATGTCCCACTATCATCGCGAGTAACTAAATAGTGGGTAGGTGACAGCCCATGATACGCCGTAAGTGTCAGATATTGTTCAACGGAGGAATTTGGACTTTCTGCGATTAGGTCAAGGTTAAGGTCACCGACCAGGGATATATTTTTGAAATTTGATATTTTTTCCAATGTTTGGTTGAGCGAGAGCAAAAACGGGCTTACATTTTTATATGAAGGTGAACGATAAACCGCTAATATTGCTGTGTCATTGCGTTCAATTTTTATTAGTAGGCTGTTACAGTTTTGAAGTAGCGGTTCTTCAACGGTAAAGGATAGTTCATCCTTAATATAGATAATAACTCCATCATTTTGCAGTGGATTGTTTGTGCTTGCGAAGGAACAATATCCATTAATAGTAGGTATAGAAGTGACACATGACAACCAACACTCTGTTAGGATAAGTATATCACATTCAATTCCTAGTCTGATTAAAAATATATCAAAATCTGCAAAGTTTTTGTTTATACTCCTAATGTTTTGAGTTAAAACCGATAGCGTTACTTGTGATGGATATATTTTTTTACATTGTTCGACATCGCATTCACATGATTCCGTTATAGAGCAGTCATCAATATCATTGGAAACTTTATATATATTTATAACTGTTTACAATGCGGTATAAGTGATCCTGTTGATTGATTTTTGTAGTAGGTATATATAAATACGGCAATAGCTAAGATGTAGTTACGCTTTATGGAGCTGAGGTGTACTTTATTGCAAGAATCCACTCTGAGTATTTGTTTGTATGTGTAAAGTGTCAATTGTTTTGTGAAAAAGAAGTAATTATGAGTTACATATTTTAAATCATGCATAAGAATGAAAAAAGTACAATGTATCAGTAGATCAATGACATAATAAGTATAGCACTCTAGGACCGCTCTAAAAAACTATTCTTCCGTAGGTTTTCAATATCTGTTTCCGAGGCAATTTTCATATGTGGAGACTTTTCATCTTTCCTTAGGTATATAATACCATGTGAAGACCAGCAGAATGCATAGTTGTGTTGTTTCTGAAAAGATCTCGCCAGGTAGAAGAGTCTTTGAGCCCGTGTTGTAAGTAATTCTGATATAAAAACTGGTTTTACGGGTCCCTGTATCAAAAAGTGTCCAGTGTTCAGTTTTTCACCGATTTTCTTAGTTTTATTAAAGGCTTTCACGTTTTCTAGGACAGTTTCCTTTTGAATCACTGTTTTGAATTCGACAAGAATTGGATTTGAGGCATCTTTTGACCTAATTCTGTAAATATCCTTCACACAGCTCTGATTCATGTCTACGTTAATGGAGTTTCCAAAATTTTGTATTAGACTACAAAGATCCTTTTTTGTTTCACCAGTTTTTTTGGGGAGGTTTCGTATTTCGATTCCCGTAGATTTCGACTTGCGCTCGAGGTACTCAATTTTATCTTCAAGGAAGTATATTGCCTCTTTATCTTTCTTCCTTTCCGACTCAAGCTCAGAAATCTTAACCAGAAACTCATCATATTTGCTTGACATCAGTTCTACGCTGAGAGTTAATTCATTATTTTGTTCTTTCAAGTTTGATATGGTCGTTTGTAGACGCTCAAAACGCGCATCTTGATCTCGCGCAAAAGCATTGAACATTTCCTTCATGACGTCAATGATGTTTGAGTCAGAATGATCGAACTTCCTCTTTTTTCTCTCGGTTACCGTGTCCAACAAGAGCCGGAGATCCGGTGCAGAGTCATAGTGTTGGACGCTTATACTCGCTGGGGGGTCGCAACTTTCACGCTCCGCAGCGCCTTGGTTAGCGGGCTGAGGCGGCGCGGGAAGCGACCGCGGTGGGGATCTATTTATTGGCATGTCGATGTCGCTAAACAAATCAACCGAAAAGTACCAGGGATGTAGATAGCCAGAAGAGTTCGATCAACGCACGTGTCAATGTAATATGGTCGCGATCGACGATTTCATACGTTTTTGCTTTCCGTCCACCGTACTAAGACCTCTCACCGGTGCTGTGATTCGTCTCTGTCTGTTGCGTGTGATTTTTACTAATTGTGTTTCACTTACGCACAAAAAACAGGATCGAAGTGTAGTACTATGCCCGTTGATGACAATACTTGTATGAATGAACAGCGCGAACTCCGTTTCTGACCACTCTTGTTATTTTATGGTCTCCTATTATATCACTTAGAATTAATTTACGAAAACTTTGATTTTTCTAATAATATTTAAATAAAGGTTTCCCTAAAAAGCGACTGAACTGATCAGAGATCCGAGGGGAAGGGAGTTGCCTTTCTTTTATTCTGAGGGTTGATTCAATAGCTTTGTAACTGGCTGGAATTTTACAGTAGGTAAATATGTGTGTACACTTGACTTCTACACAATACTTATAACGCTCTTACTTCTCTTCCATACTTATTTTATTCATAATAATTAAAAGACATAGAAAAACATAATTAGATATACAAAATTATACAAATAGCCCGCCCCAGGACGCACCCGACCCAAAGGTTCCCATCACGCTGGCAGCATTACCGCGCTGCACTGCGAGGGAGATCCTCTGCATCAAGTACGACCCAGAGCGCTTGTCATGTCCTCGATCTCTAAGACGACGCCCTAACTCTTTTATAAATGCCCTGCCCTGTGTCCCCAGTCCCCAGACCCCAGTTGTCTCTGTGGGCGACTTCAAATATTTTATCGGTCAGAAAAGGTGTAATGCAACCGCGCAATAGATAAGGATGACGCAGGCCCATGAGTGCGAAAGAGACAGCGCACTGGCGCACGCCCGCCGGGTGTGAAGAAGACGGCACGACTCACTAGCCCCGCGCCCGCGCAGGGCGACCGCAGCCGCCAGCCGGCAGTCCAAATACACACTCCACGCGAAACGCACGTTCGTTTGCGCCCCGCTCTCGCTTGCTTACGCCGCGTAAATAATATCGCTTTCCGCTTGTGCTATTTCTCCTTCTATCGCTATCTTGTGTTAAATACTTACTTGCTTCTGACTGTAATTACTGTGCCTGTAAATAAACCACCTTCAACTTACCAAGGTGTTATAATTTTCACCGCTACAACCCAGCTGCACTATACCTACATACCTAGAAGACACTTACACTGGTGACCCCATCGAACACAATGACAAGCAGACAAGTGAGAACGAGCGACGACAATGTGGCCGAGCCCCGTGAACGCGGGCCATCTCCGCAATATCACGACGTCGAGAACATTCCAGCAGCGCCATCGCGCGTTTCCACTGCACCGACGGCAACCGACGTTTATCGTGTCGGAGTTAAGGTACCACCGTTCTATGCAGAAAAAACCTATGATTTGGTTCAAACAACTGTAAAAGGTCAATTTAAACTGGCTGGCATAAAATCGGACGAGACAAAATTTTATCATGCAACTACTTACCTGGAACCTCCGTACGTCGACATTGTTGATGACCTCATAGAGAACCCTCCAGAGAAAGATATGTATGAAACATTCAAGGAAGAATTAATAAAACGCCTTACGAAGTCGAAAGAGAAGAAGATTCTACAGCTCCTTATGCATGAAGAACTGGGAGATAGAAAACCTACTCAATTTCTCAGACATCTGCAAAACTTAGCTGGACCCAACGTCCCTGACGACTTCATAAAAACGGTTTGGTCAAGCCGCCTACCGAACAGCACGCAAACCATACTCGCCGCACAACCGTCTACTACACTGAAGATACTGGCAGATATAGCGGACAGAGTTCATGACGTGGTTCCTATACAAACACCATACCGGCAAGTAGCTTCTACCTCAAGAATGGACGAAATGCCTTACCATCAAGTGGCTTCTGCTTCTTCTTCTGCAGCGCCACCACCCGGAAGTGCTATGGATTTTATGGCTAAACAGATAATGGAGTTGACAAAACAAGTGAGTGCACTGTCGGCTCAGGTCAGAGAGTCAAGGTCCAGATCCATCTCAAGGTCACGGCGCGACCAATCAAGACGCCGTAGTAGTAAACCAAGAAGCCGCTCACAATCCAACTATCGTCGATTCCCAATTTGTTGGTACCATTCCAAATTCGGTGCCGATGCTCATACATGTGTCAAGCCATGTGACTACCAGTCGGAAAACTCCATGGGGGGTCGATAATGGCGACTAACGACCACCTCCCATCTTCAGGTCGCCTGTTTATAACAGACCGCAAAACCAAATTGCAATTTTTGGTAGATACGGGCAGCGACCTCTGTGTGTTTCCCCGGACAGCCTTGAAAGACCGTCGTACTAAAACAGATTACCAGTTATCAGCAGCTAACGGATCAACAATCAACACGTATGGCTACACACATCTGATACTGGACTTCGGACTACGCCGTGACTATTCATGGCGGTTCACAGTAGCAGACGTCACGAAACCTATCATCGGAGTGGACTTCCTATCATTTTACAACATGATGGTTGACTGCCGAAATCAACGTCTCGTAGACAATACTACTACACTATCGACAATCGCTTCAGTGGCTCACTCTTCGGACATTTCATCCATCAAGGTCGTAACCGGAGATACTAAATACCACGAGATACTAAAGGACTATCCGGAGATAACACGTCCGTCTGGAACACACCGCAAAATCAAGCATTCCACAGTACACCACATTACCACAACACCAGGAGCACCTGTATTCTGCAATCCACGAAGACTGGCTCCTGACAAGTTGAAAGTAGCGAAGGAAGAGTTCAAGACTATGATTCAAGATGGTACAGCTCGACCGTCGAAGAGTCCCTGGGCGTCACCTCTGCACCTCGCACCGAAAAAAGACAACCAGTGGCGACCTTGTGGCGATTACCGTATGTTGAACGCAAGGACAGTACCCGACAGATATCCGATCCGTCACATACAGGATTTCACACACAACATCTGCGGGAATACAGTGTTTTCAACTATCGACTTAGTGAAAGCCTATAATCAGATCCCGGTACATGAAGAGGATATACCGAAGACGGCCATCACCACGCCGTTCGGCTTATACGAATTCCCATTCATGACCTTTGGTCTACGAAATGCGGGTCAAACATTTCAGCGTTTCGTCGATGAAATGACTAGAGACATGGACTTTTGCTATGCGTAGCTTGACGATTATTTAATCTGCTCTCCTGATGAAGCCACACACGAGAAACATCTCCGAGAACTCTTTGCTAAGATGGCAGAATATGGTGTGATCATAAATGTATCCAAGTGTGTCTTCGGAGCATCAGAAGTTGACTTTCTTGGATACCGTATCTCCGCCAAAGGGATCAAACCACTAGAAAGCAAGACGCTAGCAATACAAGAGTTTCCAGCTCCAACTACCGTGAAACAGCTGAGAAGATTCATGGGCATGCTCAACTTCTATCGAAGGTTCATTCCGCAAGCTGCCCAAATTCAAGCACCTCTCAACGCTCTGCTTACTGGATCTGTGAAAGGAAACCATCCCATCAGCCTGACAGGAGAATCTCTCAAAGCGTTTGAAGAATGCAAAAAGAGCCTTTGTAACGCTGTACTCATAGCGCACCCCGACTGCCAAGCCAAACTAGCTCTCGTGACTGACGCTTCAGATACAGCGATCGGTGCAGCTCTCCAACAGCTGAAAGATAATGAATGGCAGCCGCTAGCCTTCTTCTCTAGAAGACTCAGTCCAGCGCAACGAAAATATTCGCCTTATGACAGAGAGTTGTTAGCAATATACGAGGCAATCAAATATTTCCGGCATATGCTTGAGGCAAGAGAATTCGCTATTTACACTGACCATAAGCCCATCTGCTTCGCATTCAAACGCCCTAAAGAAAACTGCTCTCCGCGACAATTCAGACACCTCGACTTCATAAGCCAATTCACCTCCGACATAAGGCACATAGCAGGAAGCAGGCGCGGATCCACCCATATGGGCAAGGTGGGCATGCCCATCACCTAAATGACTGGCAATATCACACCATGGGGGAATTTAATATTTATAATTTAGTAATTTTATCACCTTACAGTTGTTATTTTTTTATATGTTGGTGATGATTTAGGGTTATGCTAAATATTTTTTTTTCCACCCCGATCCCTCCGGATAGTTGTTAAGGAACAAAACAAACATATTTTTTTCAGTCACGCCAAGATTCTGTGTTAGGGGCCGTCCATCAATCACGTGAGGTCGTTTTTCTCATTTTTTGATCCCCCCTCCGCCCTGTGATATTTGGTGAGGTTTGGGACCAAACCCCCCTCCCCCCCTCTGGATCACGTGTATTTTTTTGGAAGTCCATGTAAAGGCGAGTCAATCAAGGTCATACTAAAAATCGTTCAAATTTTTGTGCCGTTCAAAATTTCGGTTCATAAATACCTAGCGCTTTTTGACAAAAAATTAATACACGTGATGTCTAACGAGACCCCCCCCCCCTCCCTCTCGTGATGTTTCGTGAGGTTTTCCGTATGTGCCCCTTGAGTTTAATAAATACGAGCAATAACAAAGTTCCGCCCACAAAATTTCGAAACCAAAAAATGCTCATTTTTTAAAAACATAAGTACTTATAGTTAATTTGAATAAAAATTTAAATTTTGGTTCTCTCTCTCTTTCTCTCAGCCTTCTGTAGTCCACTGTTGGACATAGGCCTCTCCTAACGATCGCCACCCCAAACGGTCACCCGCCATCTGCATCCAGCGGCTTCCCGCTACCTTCCGCAGATCATCAGACCAACGGGTTGGGGGGCGACCGACACGCCGTTTGCCGACACGGGGTCTCCACTCCAGAACCTTTGTACTCCAGCGGTCGTCGGCTCTGCGGGCTACGTGGCCAGCCCATTGCCACTTCAGCGTGCTAATCCTTTTGGCTATGTCGGTAACTTTAGTTCTCCTGCGGATTTCTTCATTACGAATCCTATCTCGCAGGGACACGCCTAACATAGCCCTTTCCATAGCACGCTGAGCAACTCTGAGCTTGTGGATAAGCCCTTTGGTGAAGCACCACGTCTCGGCTCCGTAAGTCATCACTGGCAACACACACTGATTGAAAACTTTTGTTTTCAGACACTGAGGTATGTTTTCAGTGAAGATGTGTCGTAATTTCCCGAACGCTGCCCATCCGAGTTGGATTCTACGAGCTACCTCTTTATCGAAGTTGGATTTACCTAATCGGATCACTTGTCCTAGGTAGGGATACTGATCGACAACTTCGATGGTGACACCTCCTACAGTTACGGGCGATGTTGAAACATGTTCGTTCGACATGACCTTTGTCTTGTCCATGTTCATTTTCAGCCCAACTTGTTTACAGGCATCATTGAGGTCTGTGAGCATTTCGCCTAAATCCTCCAGCGTTTCCGCCATAATAACTATGTCATCAGCAAATCGTAGATGAGAGATATATTCGCCATTGACGTTAATGCCCAGTCTTTTCCACTCTACAAGCTTAAAAACATCTTCCAGTGCACAGGTGAACAGTTTCGGAGAAATAACATCTCCCTGTCTCACGCCCCTTTGCAACTTGATCGGTTTTGTGCTATGTTCGTGTAATCGAACTGACATTGTGGCAGCATTGTACATACATCTAAACACCTCGATATAGCGATAGTCTATATGGCACCGCTGAAGGGATTGAAGCATCGCCCAGAGCTCAATAGAATCAAAGGCTTTCTCATAGTCCACAAACGCTAGACATAAAGGTAGATTATACTCCTCGGTCTTCTGTATAACCTGCCGAAGCGTGTGTATATGATCTATGGTACTATAGCCTTTTCGGAACCTGGCTTGTTCGGGTAGCTGGAAGTCGTCGAGTCTTTGCTCGAGACGATTCGTAATAACTCTCGAAAACAGCTTGTACACATGGCTCAGAAGTGCAATGGGTCTATAATTCTTCAATATATAGGGCTTTGTTGCCTTTCTTGAAGAACAAAGTCACTACACTTCTGCTCCATGCCTCCGGGCTTGTGCCTTCGAGTATGACGGAATTAAACAGCCTCCGAAGTGCTATTAAAATCGGTCTACCGCCGGCTTTCAGAAGTTATGTCGTTATTCCATCATCTCCCGGAGCTTTGTTGTTTTTTAGCTGTTTGAGAGCTATACTAATCTCGTCTAGACTGACGTCCGGAATATCTTCGGTATAGTGTCAGGTGAGAGGCGCTCGGCTGTCGTGAGCACCGCTGGTAATAGGGTTTTGTGTTGTGGTGTATAACTGTCCGTAGAATCTCTCAATTTCTCCCAGAATTTCTGGCACTGATGTAACGGTGTTGCCACTGTCGGTCTTCAGTTGGGTCAACAGAGTCTGCCGAACAGATCGATCTCTAGCAAAGACTTTGGTTGGTTGGCAATATTCAGATGAGCTTGTTAAATAACTTCAATATTGCAGACCGCGCGGCATCATTAAGTTAGTATTCTCCGTTTGTATTTGGGTCAAAATTTAGGAAATCTGAAACACTCTTTGGTCAAGAACAGGCTTTCTTTTAAATAGCATTGATTGATGATTGATTATTTCCTCTAACTCCACGAGGAGCACAGGGCCTCCACAGTTCTTCTCCAGACGTTTTAAATACCTATCATAAAAAAAACTATTTGGCCTATCGAGATGTAATTAGCCTCATTGTAATGAGTATTTAGTCTAGCACTCAAATCAGCAAATTCATAGAGCGTATTTTTAATTTACAATCAGGTTAAAATTGATTTTGAAACACACGAGTTTCGACTCTTTACGTCAGTCATAAAGTTGAAATTCGTATGTCGCAACGTCAATTTTAAACCTATTGTAAAGTGTCACAAATCTCAATGAATATTGGGGGTAGTTGTCTTGAATTATTTAACAATGATTTTTTATACAGAGAACTTTTGAGATGTAAAAATTTCATTTAGCATAACCATAATAATCATCATTACCAAGCGCATACAATAAAATCAGCTATCAGTACCTTAAGGCTAGGCAAAAAAAATCACTTTTTTAGACTTGCCCATCACCTATTTTGAGCTCTGGATCCGCGCCTGGCAGGAAGAGACAACGTTGTTGCGGATCTCAATTTATTGGCCAAAGCTCAGGCAAATGATTCAGAACTCAAGGAGCTCATAAATAATGGTTCTTCTTCACTACGCCTAGAAAAGTGTAAGCTTCCAGACTGCAACGATGAAGTATACTGTGACATGAGCAATGGAGTACCTAGACCATTCATCGTGAAACAACTAAGATCACAAGTTTATGCAAGTCTCCACTCGTTGAGCCATCCAGGAGCAAACGCCACAGCCAAACTAGTTGCCGAGCGTTTTGTCTGGCCAAGCATGAGAAAGGACTGCAAGGAATGGTCACGCAAATGCCTGCCGTGCCAACGTGCAAAGGTCACCCGTCATGTGTCATCACCATTGGGCACTTTCGAGCTACCTACAACACGCTTCCATCACGTGCACATTGACCTAATCGGACCACTACCAATATCAGACGGCAAACGGTATTGCCTCACCGCCATTGACAGGTTTACACGATGGCCTGAGGCGATTCCCATACCTGACATCACGGCAGAGACAGTCGCAAAAGCGCTCCTGACGGGCTGGATTGCCCGATTTGGTTGCCCTGTTACAATAGTTACCGATAGAGGGCGCCAATTTGAAAGCGCATTGTTCGAACACCTCTCAAGACTAGCCGGATTCCAACACCGTAAGACGACAGCCTATCATCCACAATGCAATGGGCTAATCGAGCGATTTCATAGACAGCTGAAGGCCGCCATCGTCTGCCACGCAAATGCCAGCTGGACAGAAACACTACCACTCGTCCTACTCTACTAGAAGCGCTATTAAAGAAGACGCAAAAGCATCCGCAGCTGAGCTGGTTTATGGCGAGCCACTGAGACTACCTGGCGAGATGTTCCTCCCAGACGATAAGGAAAATATCGATCTAACAAAGTTTATTGATCGCATACGTCTGTTCGCTCAAAAACTGCAACCCGTAGCAACCTCCCGGCACAACAACAAGAACACTTTCGTCTTCAAGGACCTATCCACAACCCGACACGTCTTCGTTCGAGATGACACGGTGCGTGGAGCACTTCAACCAGCATTCACCGGGCCATACGAAGTAATAGAGAGAGGAGATAAAGTCTTCAAATTAAATGTGAAAGGCAAAACGACCACGGTATCAATAGACCGCCTGAAGCCGGCATACATGATGACCGAAACAAATAATACTCCGAATGTTGAGAATGATAATCGCCCATCAATTACAACCCGATCAGGAAGAAAAGTCAGATTTCCCGATTACTACCGCCCGTAGTAACGGTCTCCGCGGGGGAGTGATGTGGGCGACTTCAAATATTTTATCGGTCAGAAAAGGTGTAATGCAACCGCGCAATAGATAAGGATGACGCAGGTCCATGAGTGCGAAAGAGACAGCGCACTGGCGCACGCCCGCCGGGTGTGAAGAAGACGGCACGACTCACTAGCCCCGCGCCCGCGCAGGGCGACCGCAGGCGCCAGCCGGCAGTCCAAATACACACTCCACGCGAAACGCACGTTCGTTTGCGCCCCGCTCTCGCTTGCTTACGCCGCGTAAATAATATCGCTTTCCGCTTGTGCTATTTCTCCTTCTATCGCTATCTTGTGTTAAATACTTACTTGCTTCTGACTGTAATTACTGTGCCTGTAAATAAACCACCTTCAACTTACCAAGGTGTTATAATTTTCACCGCTACAACCCAGCTGCACTATACCTACATACCTAGAAGACACTTACATCTCCAATGCCAGAGGAACAAATGCGTATGAGGTCATGAGTGCGCGGTATTTGCCACATTTCTGCCTTGCCGCTGCCTCCGCTGCGGCACCAGCGGTTGCTGCAGTGAAAACTACGTGTGACAGCGCAAAAGTGCAGACACATGTCGCGTCCCACAACAGAAATCGCCCTCTTTCCCACGGCACCAGCGTTAGACCATCAGGACGCTTGCCATCGTTACGAGACAGGCCGGGTGGCTCAAGCACGCTTGGAATGTTCGCAGAAACAAGAGCCCTCCGAAGTATGTCGTTTATGGAGTGGTGGCACGAAAATCTGCCTGCACTTCTGACGCAGTACAAACCGTGATGCCCCTGTGCGTCCACCCATGCGCCACGCACACAGCGATGCGGTTCGCAAATGTTGCATCCCAAACGCAGCGCAACCGCCACGCGTAGGGAATCGTTATCTAACAATGTCCCTAGTTGGGGTGAGGGTAACGCATGAAGCCACACACCGGATTCGTGCTCAGCAGCTGCCCGCAGTCGCGCGAGCTCAGGTCCCACACTCTGGCCGATGAGCCCGTCAAGAGTGATCTTGCAAATCGGCTCATCCCATAAGCGCTGACACTCCGGCTGCTGAGGCACATCACTGCCAGGACATCGAGCCCTCCACAAATCCAAGGCCTCCTCCGCATAAGGGATCTTAAGCTCGTCACCACGCTCAGATTCCTTGGGAGGAGCTCCCAAGGAATCTGAGGTCCGGTGCATCGACGGCTGCTATCGGCAGCCGTCGATGCACCGGATCCCTGAGACGAAGAACAAAAACAGCATGCCACCTGACTGATGACCCACCCACTGTCTACCCGGACCCAGGAGCTAGAAGCCCTTGAGAAAAAAGCCCGGGCAGGATCCTGACGGGCGCAGCAGAATATCATCTTCGATGCTTGTACCACGGCCTGACTGAATAATATTTATATAATCAATGGAAAGAAAAAACAGTAGGTAAAAGTGCCAGTACCCGTGACATGTTATTATAATTATGCATATGCACACAAAACAACTCAAAAAACTTTTTTCACATGGCACTACTTGGTCGGCTAGGCCTAAACCCTTCCTTCATTGGAAGGAAACCCGTACTCCAGCAGTGGGGATGTGATTTTTGTTTGTTAGAGAACATTGAAATTGGCTTGTAGGCAAGACGGAAGATGGTCAAAACCGGTCAGAAATTGATGGCCTAGACACGGTTGGAGAGCTCTTGTTGGCAGAAACCACCTGAAGATGGTCAGATGACATGTGGTGATACAATGAACCGGAGCGGCACCGAACTGAAAAAGTTGAAGAACTTGGCATACATACTATGAGACCCATTTGATGACTGATATAAGCCAAGTTCAGACTGATTATTGTGATAGTTGATAACTAAGAATACCTAATATGCTTTTATGGTGTGTGAAATAGTATACTTTTTATAATTTTGCAGTTCTATGTTACTTACCGATATCATTAAACGTCTTGCGATTTCACTAATTGTTATATTTTGTTCATATAAAACAATTATCTCCGCCTTTTTGAACATGGTTAAGTGACTTTCCATAGTGACTGCGAAGAGAAATTAATTAAATTGACAAATCACAAAGTGAAATTAAATCACTATGCAGACACAGAGGTGAATTGTCACTAAAACTAAAAACAAATTTCGTTTATTCATATTGTATGAGGGTGGAATGGTTTTACTTCTGAAATGAAGAACGAATCATATATTTTTATCGAAGAGAAATAGTCGACAGCTATGCAGCTTGTAGTCATTTATCAGCTTCAAATAAATTTATTTTATACTCAACAGCGTTTAAATTAACGCAAAATTTAAATTCAGTAAAATAAAAATACCCAACAGTGGACTTGAACTCACGACCTATGTTATTTCATAAGTCTAACATTCTACCAATGAACTACGAAGCGTATAGACTCGAGCAGTGTAATTTTGCTTCACGTTAATTTTATAACTATTTAACTAACACGAACGGTGGTTATTTTTATGTCGGGTAAGGGCGTTTGCCTACGCGCAAACTCGTTTTTTCTGTTGTGTGTGTGTGTGTGTGTGTGTGTGTGTGTGTTACTGGTGTGTAAACCGATTTCTGCTTTTATGCACACATAGACCAAGTTAGTGTGCACACATACACTACGTTAGTGTGCCCTGCCAACCATTTGGCGTTGTCGTGTGTACCCGGCTGGTCACCTTTACAAAAGCTGGTGATGGCGCAGTGAAAAGGTATTCAAGACCTTCGAAGAACTGCAGCGGGCTCTGCTGGAGGAGTTCCCCGACGACGCGTCAACCCTAAGGAGATTCACGAGCTGGTGACGAACCATAAAAAGGAGTGCGACGAAAGCTGCTACGAGTATATGTTGATCATGAAGTAGCTGGGGAAGCGTGGTAAACTTCCGGACTACGTAGCAATCCAGTACATAGTCGATGACATCGTCGACTTTGAGACGAACAAAGTCATGCTGTACGGCGTATCTACCTACTCGGTACTCAAGGAGAGGTTACAGATATACGAGACTATAAAGAAGAATGCAGCCAAGGAATGGAAATCTGCTTGGCCATATTGCAAAGCATTTTCATTCAAGTTTGAACTTTGCATTTGCATTTGAATGCAACATCAATGACGGTGCATGTGGTCTTGAAGTTGGTATGAACGGAACAGACGCCGAAGCGGAAAAGACGCCGCGACGCACGACAGTTCTGATTTTCAAGTTGGTAGCACTGAAATAGTCTATGAAGGTCCTGACACTTGTGACGTAAGAAATGATGACAGTTGTCAAACTTTTGTAAATTAAAGAGTTTTGGAGGATAAATAGGTTGAACTTTGGGGAAGTGTTTATGGTGTTGCATGTGCTTTGCATAAAATATTCATTTCATTTCCTGCTTTCCTTGAATCCTTAACGATTTATTAGTGCTGTGTTTATATGTTTATCTTGCCTTGAAGTCTGGTAAATATTGTAAAATAGTTTTATATGTTTGAGGACCATGGAGGGTGACAGGGATAGACCGCCCCCAGTCCCCCCTGATCCTGACGTCTCGGACCCTCTTTCCCCTTTATCTCCTCCTTATTCCCCATTATCTAATGGCGATAATGAAATAGAGCAAAAAAGGAGAAAGCGTCCCATATCCAAGGATAGTGAGGATGAAACCTCTACAGTCAAAACTATAAAAAAAACAATTGGTCGAGCTCAACGTTTATTTAAGTGCATCTGAGGTTTAATTTTCATCCCAGATATATAAAAGGCACAGAGGTACTGAGTACTATAAAAAGACGCAAGCTAGAATACTTCGGCCACATAATGCGTAACCCCAAATACGAACTCCTCCAAGTTATAACCCAGGGGAAAATACAAGGCAGGAGGAGGCCCGGGCGGCCAATGACCTAAATGGCTGCAAAATCTACGCCAGTAGTTCCACCTGGAGAATTGTTCCGTGCGGTGGCCTCCAAAGCGGAAATCAGCAGAATTATTGCCAACATTCGCTATGAGACGGCACTAGAAGAAGAAAAAAAGGTGGTACCTCTAACTATAAATATTAGTGATTGATTGATGTTGTCTCGGCTGTTTGTTTTCGGCCACGGATGGGCCACGGCAACTCCATTATCTCCGGTTCTTTTGGCGTTCATAAAGTGCACGTGCAATAAATTATTGGAACGTACTTAGATACTTTCTATGTTCTTGTCACCTCATCTTAGATCAGTTTGGCACCACAGGACACCGAATGTGTCAGCTCAGCTCAAAAACAGGCGAAATGGATAACTAGTCAATAGGCTCGTTTTTTTAAAACCAAGGTTATCAAGCCAAGTATTTGATTCCCCCTATTTCAAAAACTTTCTTGCATGAGTGATAATAATCTTTAGGCAAATATTTTTTTATAATTTTTCAGTAAATAATATAACATTATCAACACTGTCGTTGCTAGACAGTAGTCTTTTCAAGAAACTAATCACTCCAATTGGAGACCGAGCCAAATATTAAAAAAAACCTGGACAATTGGAACAAATTTGAGAATAAGAGAAGAGAAATGCCCAGAGAAATGCCCAGAATTAGCATTTACCAGCAGCAGCCCTGTAAGTATCTCCTATTTTTAACATGCTTTTATTAGCTTCACCTGTAACTAGTAACTATTGTTAGTTTCAGTGAGATTGTTGGAATAAGAATTGGATTTAAACTTAAAAACATAACGAAGGTTTAAAAAAAAATAAGTGATGTTTGGCAGATTGGTCTATGGACGGTGAACGAGATGGATTCTTGGATTTTGCGATTGATGTTAAAAATTCTTAAAGTGCAAAAGTACGAATATAAGCGAATGGTCAAAAGTTTATACGGTGTCTCATTTCACTCAAGGATAGAATACAAGCACACATAAGATGGATGCACCTGTATGCAACACTATGTATGTAAGTTAAAGTCAACAAATCATAGAGACAAGTTACACTGTTCAATCGATTTGAAAATTTTCAAATGTATGTATAATACTGCTGATAATAATACAACAACTTCAGAATAGAATATTATTATACACGAAGACGACGACGAATGTCGGAACTCGCCAGCAACACTCAAGTATCAGCCGACGCGCTGAGACGTCTTTGGATATCCAGACTATCCGGAGCAGTTAAGGCAGTATTATCGGGGGCACAGGACACCAAGCTCGAGGGACTGGCAGAAATGGCCTATAAAATAATGGAGAACCTCCACCCACACGAGGTTGCAGCAATCACACCTACACCAACTCCCGACTTCGCGACAGCTGATGGAGATGACCCTGGAAATAAGACGGACGGACGACTATACGACATGAGATTAATTAAATTAGAGGACGCAGAAGAGAATAGAGGGCAATCTAATCGCAGTCCAGATCACACTCCCAAGGACCACGTAGGACTCTAGACAGTCCGAACTGGCTCTGCAGATGCCACTACAAGCACAGACATCGGGCGAGGACCTGTGAGAAGCCGTGCAACTGGAGGTCACCTGGCACCTGGAAGCAGCCAGAGCCTTCGAGAAGCCTGGAGAACGCGGAGCATCAGGAAAACTAAATGCCGTGCAGTCAGCTACGGTGGGAGACTGCATGTCATCGGCAGGAAACCACTCTTTAACTAATTGAATATCGGTAAACGAACGTCCAGTTTTTGCTAGAATCTCTTTTTTACTGGTGCTTAAGTTTCTGCACTTTGTCGATAATGACATCATTGTCAGGCACGGTCCGACAAAAAAGGTTGGGAAAGTGAAGCCAATCATCGATTACATTAATAAATTCTAAAAGTTATGAGCTCTGCGAGAGTATAACAGGCTACGTTCTTAATATAACTATTTACACGGGGAAGGACCCACAGAATCGATGTTTGGCTTCACTAGCTCAACCGCTAAATCGTGTTGAAAGTTTTCCAGGAGCACCTAGCTATACTTTATACAGGGGCAATTTTTATAACTCAGTTCCACTCAGCAGGTTTTAAAAGTCACGTCGGACTGATGTTGTCGGGACGTTGAATCGACGTCGAGTTAATACGCCCGACGACATCAAAAACCTTACCGACTCCAGAATACCTCGTGGGACAGTGGTAAGTGGACACTGTGGTGATGTATCTGTTCTCTCCTGGGAAGACGTTACATTATTTACCAGTGTAAATATCGACTTTCCACAAGGACAAAATGGTATCTGGTCAACGAGCTGGCGAGGACTTGGATAAACCTGCTGTAGTGGAAAATTATAATAAATTTACGGGCGGGGTTGACTTGAAAGACCAAAAATTGTCTGTGTATCTAATGGAGAGGAAGCAAGGCATGAAATGGTACACTAAAGTATTCAGGCGGTTTGAGACCAGCTCGCCAGAGATGTCATCATAGGTAACCCATGTGCTCGGTTAAATAAAGATTTACATCATTTTCCCGAGCACATTGCGGTTACCGGCGAAAGAACTATCACACAAGTGCGACACAAACGGGGTCGCCGGGAGTGTTAAGTTTTCCTCTGCATTGGCCAATGTTGGATGAGTAGTGTAATATTGGGCATTCTAGATCACTCTCAGTCGCTTCGCTCGCCGTGATCCAGAATGCCCAATCGGTTTTACGTTCGATATCTAATAATTGTCTCTTCCGTTGACTTACTAAATGATCTTATTCATATACAGGGTGCTTTTAACTTTACATTACTTTGAATATGTATTTAACTTTACTATGAAACAGCTCTTTTATTTTTCCTGATTTCAGAGTTGGTTCCCATAATTAAAGTTATACAAGTATGACCTATGTACATTCACCTGCCAACGGGGTGACCACTAATAAACAAGCATTCTGTATTTAACATAACTTAATACACTGGGTAACATTACTGCCTTATTTCCAACAGCAAATATATGGTTATAGGGCACCAGGATGATGCTAGTATTAAAAATATACCAAAATTACTCACCGATATAAATTTTTATTCACGCCGCAACACACATCACATAACACACATTTTTTTATTTTTTTTTTTAGGTAGGGGTAAAATCCATCATGGACACCTGGGAAGTGAAGACCCCAGGTAGTGCCGGACTCTTACCGGCTAAAAACCCCCTACCGATATTTGGGAGGTGCTTAGACTATCAAACTAAACCAGACCTCAGGATTTTCGGGAGGTGTTTAGACTGTCAAACTAAACCAGACCTCAGGATTTTCGGGAGGTGTTAAGACTATCAAACTAAGCCAGACCTCAGGAGTTTCGGGAGGTGCTTAGACTATCAAACTAAGCCAGACCTCGGGATTTTCGGGAGGTGTTTAGACTGTCAAACTAAACCAGACCTCAGGATTTTCGGGAGGTGCTTAGACTATCAAACTAAGCCAGACCTCAGGAGTTTCGGGAGGTGCTTAGACTATCAAACTAAGCCAGACCTCGGGATTTTTGGGAGGTGCTTAGACTATCAAACTAAGCCAGACCTCAGGAGTTTCGGGAGGTGCTTAGACTATCAAACTAAGCCAGACCTCGGGATTTTCGGGAGGTGTTTAGACTATCAAACTAAGCCAGACCTCGGGATTTTTGGGAGGTGCTTAGACTATCAAACTAAGCCAGACCTCAGGAGTTTCGGGAGGTGCTTAGACTATCAAACTAAGCCAGACCTCGGGATTTTTGGGAGGTGCTTAGACTATCAAACTAAGCCAGACCTCAGGAGTTTCGGGAGGTGCTTAGACTATCAAACTAAGCCAGACCTCGGGATTTTCGGGAGGTGTTTAGACTATCAAACTAAGCCAGACCTCAGGAGTCACCACATGACGTGTCGCGGATCGCGGTCATATGTTAATTAACAACTTCACTGTGGTATTCGTGGGTGGTTGTAGTGAACTCGCTCCACTAAAAGATAAACTTTGTTATAATATATTTATAATCTACTTTAAAATACGATACACACAAAACCTACATACATGTCAATATGTCATAGTATGATGTCAAATAGCAAGCTAATTGATAATATATTATGTAAGTATTTTTTTATTCTAAAGGTAAATGAAAACAATGCAATAAACCTGTATTTTTTAAATATAAATTAAAGATTTCTACATTAATTCTTAATTTGAACAGTATAGAAGCTATTTATTTTTATTTGAATTTATACAGGGTGTCCCAAAAGTCAACGTCATCAGTAGTATGAAATTGGGCATCCTGGATCGCGGTCTTTCAAACATAATTGAAGTTTTAGTTTTCAGTTATATGTGAATAGATCGACTCATGGCGCGCGCAAGAGGCGCTCGAAGAGCGCCTCTCATGCGCGCTTATAGTTGATCTATTCACATATAACTGAAAACTAAAACTTCAATTATGTTTGAAAGACCGCGATCCAGGATGCCCAATTTCATACTTTTATTATAAATCATATTAATTTAAAAACGTAAATTATAAACTTTAACATTAATTGAACCTAGGCTAGGCTAGAATTTTAATTGCTACCTTATTCAATCAATACCTACATACTCGATATTACTTCTTATCTGTAAAGAGTTGATCTATTCAAAGGACTAATTTAAATTCATATTAATACCTACTTATATACGGACACTATACTAAATGTTAACAATAACTGATGAACGGATACACTAGAACTCCAATTAGTACTTAATTCAATCAATACCTACAACTATTAAATTATTGCTCATGCATAACGATAGTTGATATATTCGATATATTCATTTTTATTGCGTTGGAATGAGTGTCATTGCTATGATGTGAATAAATACATAATAGGTGTAAAATTAAATAATTAAATCAGTTGCACAGAAAACTTTATTTTCTAAACCATTGTTTAAACACAACACTTTACAATTATTTGCACATAAAAATATAGTTTTAGAAATATCCGG
Source organism: Plutella xylostella (assembly GCF_932276165.1). NCBI lineage: Eukaryota > Metazoa > Arthropoda > Insecta > Lepidoptera > Plutellidae > Plutella > Plutella xylostella. The sequence goes on along the minus strand of NC_064000.1, from coordinate 2,907,343 downwards.
TTCTATTTTCAGCTGCTAAATTGTCAGTAATTTTAGAAATCAAATCTTGAGCACTTTTGTAAATTTCATCCTTGAAAAGGTTTTTCACAATATGCTGGCAACAAATATCAGCATTGCACTTGCATATACCTTCACCTTTTAATCTTTCAGCATCATATATTTCTAGCTTGATTACTTTATGTCCTTCCATAGGCATTTTGATGTGTGAATAAATAATACTTTCTAATTTCCTCCTTCTTAGGTTGGAGTTTTCACCACCTTGTTTTGCAAGGATATGATCTTATTTTATTTTATTTTATTTTACAAAAATAGACACGCCAACAGCACATATGATCATACATTATCAAGACATAATTAAAGGTATTATTATTCTATCTATGCACCAATTACAGGCGTGCAACAGCATTCAAAAGGACTATCGTAAACAGTAATTTAAAATTTGAATAAAATTATTATTAACATGCAAAATCTAAACTAAAATATACAATATTTAAAGCCATGTACAATAGAATTATAATATACCTATATTTACAAACCTAAATTACTTAAATGAATCACACATGAAATTGAAAATAAATTAAGAATATATACAAATAAAATCTGTCTTAGAAATAAAATGTCTAAAATAAAATTAAATCAAATCAAATTAAAATTAAAATTAAATCAAATATGAAAAATTATGTTGCATAAGTTATTATTTGAAAATTAATGGTGATATTATGGCAGCAGTTTCTTCTTCCAAACAATAGGGGAGTCATTATAAATATCTAAGTTATATTTCGATTCTAACTCATTGTAGCACCTTTCAAACCGGATCTGGTGCAATGAAATTGAACATCGAACCCGAATCCTGAAACATGAAAAAATAATACATGTTATCCATTTATCCATTTATAAGAAGGTAACTTACTAATAAACATAAAAAAATTACAATATAGATCCAACGAAACAAAAAAAAATACTTACAGACATGATGATGTGTTGACACGTCCGTCCTCTCTTTACGAACAAAATTATGAGTATAAATATTATTTTGCTTTTAGAATATCCAACATACAGGGTGTTGTAAAAGTGGTATAGTAACCCCCAGAGCGGATGACTCTGGGTAATCATTCTGAACCACTTGTTCTACGATAAATAAAGTAGTCGTAGTACGGGTTAGTCACCCCTTTTCTGCTTAAGTACTATCCTTTTTTTAACACTCTGTATAAAATAAAGCTCTAAAATCTGTTCGTTCTTATTCTTTTACTTTCCAAAATTCGAAAATAAATAGCAAGTAAACCCTGGTTTAGTTACTAGTATTGTCAAAGTATCGAGTGCCGACTAATTAGGATAAAATGCTGACTCAAAAACACGTGTGGTACTGCACACTACAACAGTCCATGCATCTCTTTTTACGGACAATTGTGACGTCGTACTCTCGTTCAACAGAAGCTAAACACATGTACAATGCAAAGTTTACTTATAGGGGTGAAATGGCGGGAGTGATTCATTTTTTTCGTCACCGGCTACCTGGTTTATCAGATCAGTCAATCAAAAGAAAACTTGTGTTTTATCACTCCAGTACTTATTGAAAATGTAAGTATTCATTATTAAGGTTCTTTTAATTACTTGAATTATCGAACCAGTTTTACAATAAGCGTATGAAAACTAACGTTACTCATTCTTTATTTTAGGGCAAGCGCAAGTCGAGCTGACATCATTCTGAGCCCTGAAGAGAGCTCCTCGAGCAGCAGCAGCAGCAGCAGCAGCGAGAGCAGCGCCAGCAGCCGGGAGGCGTCGCCGGTGCGAGTGGCCGACCCACCATCCTCATCATCTGCTAAGAAATCTAAGAAAAGGAAAACGGAGAAAGAAAGAAAGCCTGCTGCCCCCGCTAAAAAACGGTGAGTAATTGAATGCTCAACTTATTTAAATAGTGACATAAATTTAATTATGGGTATTTTAAATGAAAATTGGTACTAAATAATCAAGCAGTTTTATATTAATGGTAGTGAATTTTTACTATGTCCAAAGAAATAGTTTATTATTAGAAAATACTACTTTTTATACTATTCGTTTTAAAATAACTTTTTTCAATCGAAAATATTTTTCGAATACGTTAGTTCTTAGTTTATTTGTTTTGTTTATCATGTTTTTTAATTGTCCACTTTCAGTGATATAAAAAGTTATAAAGAGAATTATTAAAACAAGTTTATTTTAAAAGTATGATATTACAAAACATACTGTATTAAAGTTGTTTATTATTATAGATAATTTAATGTTTTATATAAAAAATAATTTTAAATGATCTATTTTCAGTAATATACAGAATTATTAGTAAAAGTAAATATATTTTAAATTGTTTACGTTCGTATTATAGAGTATTCCGAGAAAGGTAATCATTAGAAGAATATATTTTTAATACCAAATTATTTTTGAATTACAGGTCTAAGAAAGAAAATACAGAAAAAACTTCAAAGAAACGGGATGGAACTACTAAGTTGAAGAAAGAAAACCAAGTGAAGGCTGCAACGCAACTTGAATCTCGACCGAGTACTTCATTGAAAACCACAGCTAAGGACATTATGGGCGTAGATTCGGATATCGATGAGGACTTATTGAACAATGGTAAAAAAAGTGACTTAATCTCATATTTTAGTCGGCGTGTGGCTAATGGTATATCTAAACAAACCCATCCCGATTTGCAGGGTACACATTTTATTGACTTGAAACTTTATATGTGTAGCGAAATTGAAAATGTAAGTCCGATGAATAGGTGGCGTCATTCAATTGTGACTGTAAAAGCAAAATCGAATGACGATTCAGATGCTTGGAAGTATTTAATTAAGTTTTTACAGGAGATTAAGAAAGATTTTAAGGATTCTCCTGTGACTTATGTTAGCTCATATAATCAGAATAATTAAAATATATTATCATTTTATTCATAATAATTAAAATGTATTATTTTTCAATTTACTTAATAATTATACAGTTCTACATCTTATTTAACCAAATATTAACTATTTACTTACTCGTTTAAATAAATATAATCCTTATAACTTACTCTTATTACAAATAAAAATAAAATACAATTAACAGTATCTTTATGTTTTTCTTTCAGGCACTCACCTTATCCCAAATATGACAGAAAACATTATTAAGATTGATAATGGTTTATATTTATGTTCGAAATGTAACATTCATCTTAAGAAAAGTAGTTTAAAATGTCACTTCAGAACAAACTTACATAAAAAAAATTGCTTATTGTCGAGTCAATTCAATAATGTAAACATAATTGCCACTGCTTTCAGAGAAAGAATAACTTCTTACCGAATAAATCCGACAGAACTGTCATGTGATGGTCTTGAACAGTTTATTAGTTCAAATGAAAGTACTATAACAGAATTAATCAACTTGTCCTTAATCAAGCATAGGGCGCTCAAAATAAATTTTGAATTATTTGCTTATTTTATGTTACCCACTTCTGAAGAAAAACAATTAAAATCTTTCAACACAAAATTCGTTGCTGTTTTTCAAAATGCTGACTTAAAAGATCTTTATTCAAAGAGTAGAGAAATATTTTCCCAAAAAATGACTGAATTTCAGCACTGTGAATCTGGTTGGTCATTTATTTCTGTAAGCCATTTAGAAGTTAACATCAATAGATACTCTCCACTTAGAGGTGGTAGTAGTTATTTAGAATTGCCACAAGCAATTAGAAGCACTAAGAGCTGTTTAAATATAAAAAATAATGATGATCATTGCTTTGCCTGGTCAATTGTAGCTGCATTGTTCCCTTGTAATAAAAATGCGAATCGAACTAGTTCGTATCCGTGTTACTCATCAGTTTTAAATGTGAAAGGTATGAATTTCCCTCCATCACCGAATGATATAAAATTATTTGAAAAAAATAACGCTAATTTAAGTGTGACTATATACGGTTTAGATAATAAAAATCAGATTACAGGACCGTTATACTTAACAAATCAAAGAAAGATAAATCATGTAAATCTACTATATTTTCAGGAAGGTTCTAAGGGACACTACTGTTTAATAAAAGACTTAGTAAAATTAACACGGAGACAGATAAGTAGACATCACGGTAAACCGCACTTCTGTGAAAACTGTCTGCAGTTCTTTGTTACAAAAGAAAAATATGATTCACATGTTTGCTCAAAAGTTCTAACTGTTTTACCTAGCGAGAACACAAAAATTACGTTCAAAAACTATGAGAGGCAACAGAAAATAAATTTTGTCATATATGCTGATTTTGAAAGTTTATTATTAAATCATAGTGCTAAAACCTCTAAAAATACAAGTCAGTTTAAACAACATCAACCGTCATGTTTTGGATACTATGTTTGTTGTTCCCATGACTCAAGTTTAAATAAATATGTTTCATACAGAGGTGAAAACTGTGTTAAAGTATTTATTGACTACTTAATAAGAGACGTGAAATATATTTCAAATATAATTAATGATAAAAAGCCAATGACCCCCTTAACAGAGAAGGAAAAAGAACTATTTAATTCAGCTAGTCGCTGTCATATTTGTAAACTGTCTCTGATACTTGATAAAGTAGCTGATCATGATCACATTACTGGTAAATTCAGAGGAGCTGCACATTCTCAATGTAATTTATTATACCGTGTTTGTCCATTCATTCCAGTATTTTTTCATAATCTTTCAAATTATGATTGCCACTTGTTTATAGCTGAATTAGCCAAATATCCCGGTGATCTAAAGATTATACCGAAAACGAAAGAAAAATATTTAACAATAACCAAGTACTTAAAAGATGTAAAAAATCCATGATCTTCTATTCAAATTAAATTTTTAGATTCATTTCAGTTTTTAAGTTGCAGTTTAGATAATTTAAGTAGAAATCTTACAAATGAGGATTTAAAACACCTATCACAAGAGTTTAAATCAAAAAAGCAATTAAAACTTCTTAGACAAAAAGGTATTTACCCGTATGATTACATCGATTCATGGATAAAATTTGATGAAAAGTGCTTACCTCAGAAAAGTAAGTTTTATAATACTTTAACCGAGTCCCACATAACTGATGAAGAGTATAACCGTGCTCAAAATATTTGGAATACTTTTCATATTAAAAATCTAGGAGAATACACAGACATGTATCTGAAATGTGATGTTTTATTATTGTGTGATGTTTTTGAAAAGTTCAGGCATAGTAGCCTTCAGTATTACGGACTTGACCCTGCGTATTATATAACATCTCCGGGGTTAAGCTGGGATGCTATGCTTTTATATACAGGCGTTTCTTTGGATTTGATTCATGACTTGGAAATGTATGAATTGATCGAAAAGGGTATACGCGGTGGGCTAGCTCAGTGCTCGTTAAGGCATGCTGAAGCAAACAATAAATATATGGCAGAATATGACAGTTCAAAACCTTCTACTTATCTAATTTATTTAGATTGTAACAATTTGTACGGTCATGCAATGATGCGAAAATTACCCATGTCTGAATTCAGATTTTTATCACAAAGTGAAATTAAAGAACTGAATATCATCATTAAAGAACTGAGTATCAGATAATGCCGATTTTGGTTATATATTGGAAGTTGATATGACTTATCCCTGTTATTTACATGAATCTCACAGTGATTTGCCTTTTGCAGCGGAAAAACATGTTCCTCCTGGTGGAAAGACTGCAAAACTCATCGCAAATTTATATGATAAATTTAAATATGTAATCCATTATATACATTTAAAACAGTGTCTAATGAATGGTTTAATATTAAATAAAATTCACCGGGTTATTCAGTTTCGACAAGATAATTTCTTAAAAAAGTATATAGACCTTAATACACAATTACGTCAGGAATCTAATTCAGAATTCGAGAAAGATTTTTTTAAACTGTTAAATAACGCTATTTTTGGTAAGACTATTGAAAATAGGAGGAAACAGGTGGATATTAGATTAGTGACATCTTGGAGGGATACATGTAATAAAACGAACAGACTAGTAGGAGCTGAAAACCTGATTTGTAAACCAAATTTTAAAAGTATCTCCATATTTTCAGAAAACTTTGTAGCCATCCAATTAGCGAAAGAAAAAATATTGCTGGATCGACCAATTTACATCGGATTTTCAGTGCTTGAATATGCAAAGCAGCATCTATATCAGTTTCATTACAATGTGATTAAAAATAAATATAACGATAAAGCACAGCTTTGCTATACAGATACAGATAGCTTACTTTATTTTATCAGAACTGATGATTTTTATAATGACCTTAGGAAAAATATTAATTTCTATGATACAAGTAATTTTGAAACTAATAATATTTACAACATTCCTTTATTGAACGTAAAAATAACTGGTCTTTTTAAGGATGAAATGGGAGGTGATATAATAAAACAATTTATTGGTTTGCGTGCTAAGTTATATTGTATCGAAAGTGTGAAAAAAGAGATTAAAAAAGCTAAAGGTGTATCTAAACATATAACAAAAAAGCTCAGACCCGTTGACTATGAAACTGCATTAATTAATAATGCGAAAGTAAAATGTAAAATGAATATCATAAAATCAATGAAGCACGTGCTTTATTCTCAGAGAATTAATAAATTAGTATTAAATAATAGCGATGATAAAAGGCGAATTTTGCCTGACCATATAACTACATTACCATGGGGTCATTTTAAATCCATAATCTAGATTAATTTTAATAAGTATACTTTAAAAATAAACTCCATGAGGATAATAATATGCAATCATAAGAAATTAGATAATATTAAGTCATATTTTAAGAATGATCATAAATTTAATTTATAAGTTTTAAATAATTCATTTAAACTTAGGTATATATAAATGTGTAAACTGTATTAACCCCTAGTTAAAGATAAATTGTAAAATTATATTATTTAACATATTATTTAATATTCAATAAAAATGTTTCCAACAATTAACTTATTTTTTTATTTCATTTCATTCTAGGTATGTAACCTACTCGCTGCTTTATGGATAACATGAGTAATTAGTATTTACAATAAAGGTACCTAAATGAGAGTGGATACAGTAAAATACCATTTTATTTATGAGCGATAGCTGCTGTTCTCTCTTTTTTACTTTTACTTTTACTTCTAGCCAAAAATATATATTCTAACACATATATAAGATGTGATTTCTATTTAAACGGCTATGATATTAAAAACTTGCTCACTATCGTTATGAAGGTTATAAAGCAAGCATCAAGCTTAGACATTATTGATTACAGTACTGATCCGAAACCACTCCATAGCAGGCATAGTAAACTATTACCTTCTACTATAAGATGTATAATTTGTGGTCCGTCTAATTGTGGTAAAACAAACGTGATGATCAGTTTATTATTACACAAAAATGGTTTAAAGTTTCGTAATGTCTATTTGTTTTCTAAGACTGCTTTTCAACCAAAGTACATGTTCCTGAAAAATGTTTTTAAAAGAATACCTGAAGTTAAATTATTCATATTTAAAGAAAATTAGGAAATTATCCATCCGAATAAAGCTCATCCTGACTCTATAATGATTTTCGATGATGTTGTATGTGAAAAGCAATCAAATATTAGGAACTATTTTGCTATGGGAAGACATAATAAGGTTGATTCATTTTACTTATCTCAAACATACTCAAAAGTACCGAAACAGTTAATTAGAGACAACGTAAATTTATTAATAATTTTTAAGCAAGATGATATAAATTTGAAACACATTTATACTGAACATGTCAATAATGATATGACCTGGCTGTGTTTTAAAAATATTTGTTCTTCAGTATGGAAAGCACCACATAGTTTTTTAGTTATCGACAAAGACAGTTCACTCAACAATGGGCGGTACAGAGAGAAATTTGATAACTTTATAATAAATACTTCAAATCAAAATCAAAAATATTTATTTAAACACCATAGAATTTAAAAAGTTAGTAGGTACAAACAAATAATTTTAGGAAATTAAATAAAAGGGTGAGAGATTATAAATTATCGAAATTCGGTGGCTTCCACACTAGGCTCAGCCTGTGTCGTGGATGCCAGTGTACCTGGTTACAAATAAAATTATTAACTAAGTAGGTAGGTGGTACTTATAGAACTTTTAAATCTAAATAATGTTAATAGCTTAATAGGTATGCGTTAGGGTAGGTATTTAAATTATTAAAACTAAATATATACTAATCTTAGGAACATTTTTGGTAAACATAATTAGCTAGCAAGACAAAATAAAAACAAAAATTAACATAAATTTAACCATTTTTGGTTATCAAAAACAAACAAAGGAACTTAAGTAGGTAATACATTCTTATTTTATAAAACTTATGGACTGGCTAATAGAATAGGTATTGTTAGGTATGGAGTAGTGAGTATATAATTTAGGTAAAAATATGAATTAATACTTATAATAAGTATAGATAATAAGTATAGATATCAATGATACTAATAAATAAATAGTAATAAACATAGGTACATATAAAATTATAAAATACAATTATAAGTGTCTGAAAGTATAATTATTGTTTATTTATAATTAATGATGTATTTAGAAGTATGGTAATATAGTGTAGGAAATCAATCAATTGGGCAGCAATGTTTAGTCTATTATTAAATTATTTTGTTATTAATAGTATATCTTCAGTTTCAAAATAATCAAGATGGAAAAGCTATTTCAAAACTACTTTTTGAGTGGCTTTAGTAGTTAGCTCTTTAATGTTACATGATTTAGCGAGTTTGTTGTATATATGAGGATGGAGGAACGGTGGAAATCTTTGGGCAAATGTGGTATTGGCAGGCACTGTGTCTATTCTAAATATTCTTTGTTTTAGTAACTGGCTGTAATTACTGGAGTTAAGTGTCTTGCGGTGCTGAAGAAGGACGACTCTAATTATGAATAATTTTCTAATACTCAGAAGGTTGTATTCTTTATATAAGGTAGCGTTTGGATATATTCTAGGTTTTTTGTACATTACTTTTATGATTGATCTCTGAGCTCTTTCTAGGGTAATCATATAGCTTTTGCAGGAACCACCCCAGCAAGATATGCAATAGCTGAGGACCGATTCACACAAAGCTACATACACCAGTCGGATTGTATCTTTGTTTGCACCATTTCGCAGAAGTTTCATAATATTTATGAGTTTTCTGGCCCTAGTGGATAATGCATCAATATGTTTATTAAAGTTAAGCTTTTCGTTTTAACTATTATTTTATTGATTACTTATATAAAATCAAAATTAATTTTATAACATTAGTGTCTCTTCATTTAATGTAATTGATGGATGTGTAGTAAGTCGTAATCAAAATGGAACAAGACATTAAACAACAATTGATTCAATCAGTAAACTCGATTCAAACTAAAATAAAAAACATGAAAAACGAAGAAAATCAAACTGATTTAACTATGTCGAGGTTACTGAAACCTATAACTGTTCCAATAAAAGCGCTGGTTGAAAATAGCTACGATTCTAATAAAAAGATATATCATAATAAAAATACAGGAAAAGTTAATTTATTGCATAACACAACTTCATCAAGTGAACAATTTCAAGATTTAAGCTTGGAAAATACATTTATTGAGGAAAAGGATGCTGATGCAAATGATTCGTTCGAAACCTCTGCATCATATGAAGAAGATCGTAATACTTTATTTGATTCATTATTAAAAGATGATCTATATGATGTATATGATGATATTAATATTCCATGCGGAGTAAGAAGTCAAGATAAAAATCTATTTATGGGTAACTCTAAAGTGATTTTATCTAAAAGTGATACTTGCAATGATGGACGCAAATTTTTTATCACTATTAATAGCAAATGTTATGAATTAACGCCAGGATTAAAAGAATTGTTGTTATCTAAGAAACCTGATTTAGGCTTGGTTTCAGAAAATGATAAAATTCAATATAAAAATATGCTCTGTGTTACAAATGCGCATAGAAGAGATTACCACCCTGATAGTCAAATCAAAGGTGACAAAAGTGCAAAGTATCGTGAAATCATAAAACCGTTATTTAAAAACCCAGGTGCTATGGAGAAGCTAGGGGGAAACTTGACAAAGTTTAAGTCATATAGATCTAATACTGATTTAGTGTACTGGGATGATCCTAATGAGTTGATAGAAAGACTTCAATTATTAATTGCTTCAAAAGATGCTGGTAACACCAACCATGACAATGAAATCTTGTCCATCATTGAAGAATTAAAAGAAGCTGGTATTATTAAAGAATAAAACTCGCAGCATAGTAAAATAAGCTTTAGTATTGAGTATAGAAACGGTTAAAATGAACGTTGATAAATTTGGTCATCATATACATAAAAGTAAAAGAATAATAAATAATTTAATACCAGCTTCATGTGCCCTGAAACGTTTAAGTGATAATAATTTGGATGCTCAAAACAAAATCATAAAAAACATAAAATTACCAGTCTGTGGTACAGACAGCGCGAACAAAGAGTATGTTGATAAATCAATAGAAGTTATTTATAAAAATATAGATGAAAAATATAGTACGGATAAAGAATTGTTATATAAATCTTTAGAAAATAGCCACAATACCATTCAGTTATTGGATAAAAAGTTGAACGAATCTATAATTAGATTAAATAATTTTGAAAAACATATAAATAAACCAAAAAAATGAGCAAAGCCGATGTAGTAAACGAAATACATAAGAATGTGAGAGTTAATTTTCGAAGACGAAGAGTTATTATGAGAGATATAGATGATTTGTGGCAAGCTGATCTAATTGATATGCAAAAATTTTCTAAAGAAAATCATGGCTATAAATATATTTTAGTAGTAATTGATACTTTTTCGAAATATGTATGGGCATATCCCTTAAAACAGAAAACAAAAAATTACATATGTAAGGCTTTCATTACTTTATTTAGCAAAGGACGTGTTCCTAAGAATTTACAAACTGATCTTGGTACAGAGTTTTATAATAATGAATTAAACAATATTTTTGTTAAACACAATATAAGACATTATTCGACATACTCCGTGAAAAAAGCTTCTATTGCAGAAAGAGTAATAAGAACTTTAAAATCGAAAATGTATAAATTGTTTAGTTTAAAAGGCAATTACAAATGGAGTGATTCTACATTAAATGATATAATTCACGAATACAACAACACCTTTCATAGAACCATTGGACTAAAACCTATAGAAGTAAATAAAAATAACACTAGGATGTTGCTTGAAAGATATGTTAAAGCTTGTGAGCCAAAGCAAAAGCTGAAGAAGAACAAGTTTAAAGTTGGTGATTTTGTACGAATAAGCAAGTATAAAGGAATATTTGATAAAGGTTATACGCCTAATTGGTCTGCAGAAATCTTCAGGATTGTCAAGGTGCAAAAAACGTCTCCACCAACATATTTGATAGAAGATGCCAGAAATCAAGCTATTTTAGGATCATTTTATGAGCAAGAATTATCGAAAACAAAACACCCTAATATATACTTAATAGAAAAGGTTTTAAAAACGAAAGGAAAACAGATATTTGTAAAATGGTTGGGTTTACCCTCGAATGAAAATAGCTGGGTTAATAAGTCAAATATAGTATATTAATATAAGTATATTCACCAAATAAATTAGTATAATACAAGTTATGGTAGACAGCAGTCTGCTAAATTGTCTTATAAATCATTTACCTTTTGAACTACACTTACCCGGATATAATTATTGTGGTCCTGGAACCAAACTCACTAAAAGGCTTATTCGAGGAGATAGAGGTATAAATTTACTAGACGAATACTGTAAACAACACGACGTAGCTTATAACAAGTCCAGTTCACTGATTCATCGTCACAAAGCCGATATAAAATTAATGAAAATGGCAAGAAAACGAGCTCAGTCATCAAATGCAAGCCTGGGGGAGAAGTTTGCAGCTAATTTAGTGAATAAAGCTATGTTAGCTAAAGTCAGTAACGGCTGTGGTCTGAAAGGAAGTAAACTAACCAAAAAAGAAAGCATGAAAACTGGAGTTGGCTTGAAGAAACATTTTAAAAAGATTGTTTCTCATACAAGAAAACATTTACAAAAACTGAAGCTCAAGTGTAAGAAAATGGCTATCGAACTAGCAATAGCAGCAGCTAAGGAGTCCATGAAAGATTCATCTGTAAAACTTCCTCGCATGATTCCTATCCCCAAGACTGGTGGTATTCTTCCGCTCATACCTATATTTGCTGGACTTTCTGCTGTGGGAAGCTTAGCTGGTGGGGCAGCAGCAATCACTAAAGTTATAATATTAATCTACTAGTAATAATATTATTACGACTGAAATGTTACTTATATTGTTCTGAAAGAGTGAACTTTACAGCAAACAATAGTATTGGACACTTGCTTGGTTTTCAGAATACAAAGTTAGAACCAAATAAATGGTATGAATCTATGAATCCGGTAAACATTCTCCCTGTGTCCGTGATAAGGATCGAATGTGATCTAGTTCAAGGATCGTATATTAACGGATCACCGTCACATGTTATACACGAATTTGTGCCAGACGTTTCACCCGGGCATAGGTATATAGAAATACCGAAAAATATTATATATCTGCCTGTTCACAAAAATAATATATCATCATTGAGCGTAAAGATACTAGACGAACACGGAAATTACATTAATTTCAGAGGAGAAACTATTCAATTGCGTCTTCATCTACGTAGGACAACATGATAGTATTTTATAAAGTTCAACATACGAATACTAAACGTATCAATATACCCCGCAGTGTTAAAGTGAGCACACGTGTTAAAATTAATAAAAAAATTACAAAAAATAACAAAAAGTTTCTTCAGGCCTTAGGATTTAAAATATGAGTATTCTCGGAATAAGCGATTTCCCTCAGTATGATAATTCAATTGAAAGTTTTGAAATGCATACTTATAATCCATATAATAATAATTTTAGTGAAAATGATGAAATAAGAATTCCAATTCATCAGCAAGACATATACATATTACCATCAGCTAGTGCCATTTATATAGAAGGAGATATAAAACTTAGGGGCAAAGATGACAAACCTATACAAAAAGCCATCACGCTCACTAACAACCCAGTTCTTTTTCTGTTTCAAGATATCAGATATGAAATGAATGGTATCGAAATAGACCGAATCAAAAATGCTGGCATAACAACTACAATGAAGTCATATATATCAATGAATGAGGGGGAGAGCAAAGTTGCAGCTATATGGGGTTGGAATTTAAACGGAACTACAAGCAGTCAGAGTTTTAGCGCTGTTATACCTCTCAACAAAGTATTAGGATTTGCGGAAGATTATAAAAAAATCGTAATGAACTGCAAGCATGAACTCATTTTAAACAGGGGCAATAGTGTATTAAACAGTGTCAGTTTATCAGATGATGTAGCTTATGTTAAAATAAACATACAAAAAGTACAGTGGCGTGTACCTCATATTAAAGTATCAGATTATGAGAAACTATCGCTACTTAAACTTCTTGAAAAAGATAAACCAATACAAATTGCATTCAGAAATTGGGATTTATATGAATATCCTATATTACCTAAAACAGTTAAACATTCCTGGTCAGTTAAGACTGCTTCACAAATAGAAAAACCTCGGTATGTGATTTTGGGTTTACAAACTGATAAAAAGAATAACAGAACAAAAGACTGTTCAAAATTTGATCATTGCAATGTTACGAATGTTACACTATTTCTAAATTCACATTATTATCCATATGAATCTATGCATTTAAAGTTTAATGAGGATAAATACAGTATATTATACGATATGTACACTAAATTCCGTCAGTCATATTATAACATTCCAGCAGATCCACTGCTTAATCTAATAAATTTTAAAGATAGTGCTCCGTTGTTTATAATTGATTGTTCAAGACAAAACGATAATTTGAAAACTGGTCCTGTAGATGTACGAATAGAAATCGAATGTTCTGAATACTTACCAGAAAACACAACAGCATACTGTTTAATTATCAACAACCACAGAGGACACCCGAGAGGCGCCAAATCTCCAGAGAACCTAAAACTGGAAAAAGGCTTGCCCAGAGGAAAATTACTCGAGCGGATATGGGCCAGGTGGTCCCACCGAAGCTGAAAACAGCTACCACCTCAAACGACCATCTAGAGAATGCCGCCATCGAATTTATGGCAATTACAACCGCCACAAAGCAGGTAAATCTCTTGTCCTGCAAAACGATCATGCAGACCTACAGGCAAGAGAACGAAAGCCGGCTAAAAGTTTTACTCGAGGAGGCCGAAGCCTGCATATACGATAACAGTAGTTGCCAAGTCCTCAGAGGCAAAATGACTGGAGCGTATATGGCGGCTTATAGCGAGGAATGCGGATTCGTGCCCTGGGAACGCAACATCCCGAAACTCACTCTCCCACACAACAACCAAATGGTGGTCGTAGCTCAGTGTACCAGGATTATGCTAGAGGACAAAATCCTAGCAAAAGCGGAAACCATTAACGCTACCTGGAATAGCTGGACGATGCCCACCATCGCTTGGGTGAACGGGGTACCTGGATGTGGGAAGACAACCTGGGTGGTAAATAACTTCGATGTGAGCAAAGACACCATTATCACCACGACAACTGAGGCGGCCGTCGATATACGAAACAGGCTAGCGCATAGGATCGGGGACATGGTTAGAACTAGGGTACGTACGATGGCATCAGTCCTAGTAAACGGCTTTAGAGAACATGTCGGATGCCAACGCCTGATAATTGACGAGGCCCTGATGAACCATTTCGGGGCAATCGTAATTGCCGCCCGCCTGTCCCGTGCCAGTGATATTGCTCTAATCGGAAACATCAACCAGCTACCGTACATAGACAGAGAGAACCTATTCGAACTAAGGTACAGTCGCCCAACACTGGTAGCAAACATCACCCAGGAGCTGTTGTGCTCATACAGAAACCCCATGGATGTTGCATACGCCCTAAGAGAAGTATACTCAGGCATATACGCAGCCACAACGCGTATCCAATCCCTGCAGCTGAAAAGGTTTACAGACGCAGCAATTCCAAAATCCCAAACCAACACTCTATTCCTGACGCATACACAGGAAGAAAAAGAGACCCTGACCAAGGGTTTGGAGAAGGAACGGGATCACGCGTCTTAACCATACACGAAGCACAGGGATTGACGTACGAATCCGTCATTATCATAAAAACAAAAGATAAAATAAAGTTGCACGATAGCATACCTCACGCAGTAGTGGCGCTGTCGAGGCACACCTCCGCCTGCACCTACTATGCGGATGACACCGAGGACGCTCTCGGCAACCTCGCTAAAACGGCAATAACAGCACCGAAGAAACGGATCCTCGAGTACAACCTAAAGATGGCAATAAAAAATCGGGACAAAGAGGTCGTTGCCTAGCAATCAGAGCTTTTGGCAACGCAAAATGGAGCGGAATAGGAGAATTTTGATTTTAATTTTATATTGACGGCCAAACCGTATTGCATGTATTTTATAGTTTTGTTATGTATAGTATATAGCATGTATTGTATAGTTTTGATATGTAGGTATTGTATAGTATATCATGAATTAATATTATCTGTATAAGAACTAACCAATAAAATTAAGATAGTTTTAAGAACACTGTCACACATTAACACCAGGCAAAACAACAGCGATGACAAAAGGAGTGTGTGGCCACTGACAGGCGTCTGTTAAGTTCTCTGAAGACAGCTGACACTGGCCCTACCCTTCAAATGTTTGTTGCCATTATAATTGTAAGTGTGACTGTGTGAAACAAAGAAAAAAAAAATTAAAAAAAAAAAAAAAAAAAAAAACAAGAAATGCACAACTGGGGGTTTTTAGTCGGTTAAAGGCCGACACTACCTGGGTCCCCTTCCCAGGTGTCTGTGTAGATTTTCCTCCAGGAGTGCAAAAAAAAAAAAAATTATTAATAATATATAGGTATATATATATATATAAAAGATAAAATATATATATTATAAGCTTCCACATTGAGTAGTGAGTAGTTAAAAGATGAAGACAAAAAACAACCAAACTCTCACAATATATTGATCTCTCAAAAAGGCACGGACATAAAGTCTGTGGAGTGATAATAAAATCTTTAAAAAAAAAAAAAAAAAAAAATTATCAACGACCGTTTGATTGAATATAAACCCTTGAGTAAAATAGTTAGAAAATTATCATGAATGTTATTGTAGACGTACAAGGTTTTAGAACAGACGATAATCAATTCATTCTTAAAGAAATAGCTATGATACATGAAAAACAAGTACAAGTTTTTCTGATAAAACCACCATTTGCATACTATGATCTAAGTAAAACAGAAAGAAGACAAGTAAGTTGGATCGAGAGAAATAGAGGAATTTATTGGAAAGAAGGTTTCATACCATATTCATGTCATAAAAATTATATTGTACAGCTATTATCAAATAAGATTATTTACACTAAAGGAATGGAAAAGGTGAAGTGGCTTATAGAAATAACAAAGAATAATAATGTTTATAATCTAGAAGATAAAAATTGTCCTAGTTTACTAAGTTTGTATGATAAATATAATGATTCAATCGATGTTATAAGTTGTATGTATCACACTGATACATGTGCTTTAAAAAATGTAACGTGTTTAAACAAATGGTTAAAAGAAAATAAAGTTTTTTAAGAAATTTACTTAATCTTTAATTTCACACCTTAAATTGAATAGATCAACTCTTTACAGATAAGAAGTAATATCAAGTATGTAGGTATTGATTGAATTAGATAGCAATTAAAATCCTAGCCTAGCCTAGGTTCAATTAATGTTAAAGTTTAATAATAATAATTTACGTTTTAAAATTAATATGATTTATAATAAAAGTATGAAATTGGGCATCCTGGATCGCGGTCTTTCAAACATAATTGAAGTTTTAGTTTTCAGTTATATGTGAATAGATCAACTATAAGCGCGCATGAGAGGCGCTCTTCGAGCTATTGTTTCAATTAACAAAAAAGTTATTGCTATTTTAGTACAAAACGACCTCGATGTAAAATTGTTTGAAGAAAATTTATCTGACTGAATTTATCTAGGGTAAGTCATGTTGGAATGAGTAAAAGTAAAATAGGTGGTGTGGCTGGGAGTGGGAAAAGAGACAACGTTGTCACAGTTAATAAAAAAAAACGCATTTTGAGTATCTTTCTCGAAAAAAGTGGACTATAGCAACTCCACATTCCCCATAAATGTAGCGCATGGTAACATGGTATAAAGAAGTAAAATGCTTACGCATGTACATTGTACACCCACAGTATCCAAAAAAGAATAGGGACAGATCAGTTTGTCATTAACATTACCTCTAATATTATACTTGTTATTTATTTTAAAGTTATTGTTAAACAAAACCAAACTCTTAAAATTATGATTATGACCATTAATGAGTATAATTTTTTGCTGATTATGTACTTAATATAATAATGTGGTGTTATAATTTTAAGAAATAAAAAAAAGACAATAAATGTTTGTTTTTTTTAAATAAGGTAAAAAAAAACCCAAAATATGTTTTATAAGAGTTTGGTAAGTTTTTTCTTAGCTATTTTTGCGTCATCTATGTTGCCACGGCTGACCCCATCACCTATTTTACTTTTACTCATTCCAACATGACATACCCTTAATAAATTCAGTCAGATAAATTTCCTTCAAACAATTTTACATCGAGGTCGTTTTGTACTAAAATAGCAATAACTTTTTTGTTTATTAAAACAATAACAACGTTTCATACCATTTTGGAAACTGCATTAAATGAGCAATCTTTTCAAATAAGGTGCCAGGTTTGCGTGGTATATTTTTTTTACAGTATGTAGAGTCAAAGTTGTTTATAAAAAAATACGATTACCTTTTATGACTTTGAAAACCGTGTTTTTTTTAAACATACAGCATTACTCGATATTTTTTTTGACTGTGATCAATAGCAGGGGTATACAGGGTGATGCAACACCAAACAAATTCTAACAATATGGATTTTTGTACCGGCGGCACGCAAAAAACTGATCCAAGGTGTCGATTTTCAGCAAATTTTTAAAAGTGTCAATATCTCGAAAATTATCGAGTTTTTACTAAGGTCATATTGTGATATTCTGGCCTCTCATGAGTTGACCTATCAGCCCTTTAAGGGATGACGTTGACTTTTGGGACACCCTGTATATTAAACTAATCATAGCAAAACTTTAGGAACAGGGAGAAAAGTATGTACCTTCACGAGAAAGGTACCCATTTCACTACCTAGACTAAATAAAAAATACATCTAGTAGTTTTGTATCAATGTAAAAAGTATTTTAACACAGAGATAAACTGGATTATGATAATAATAGCTTCACATAGTAGCGCACTGACTGGAACATTGCCCTGCATTGCAATATAATGTAGTGCTTGCATTTTGTTGATGTGCTATTCTGGTCAGAATTACAATCTTGTTTCGGAAATACAACGAAGTTTTTTATGCAGCAATTTGAATCGTACAATTTCAGAAGAGATAAATCATACTAGTAGTAGATACCTCGTTTTATCTCAAATAAACTATTATGCATGTTATAAGCTGTGGACAGTAATCTCCGAAGGGGTACTCAGAGGTGACTCGCAAGCGACCCACCCGTTTTTTCGGTGTACATTTGTATACTCAAATGATAGGTCGCGAGCAGTATCGCAGTTTTAGAATGTGTACAATGTACTTAGAGTACACATCTCTAGGATCTACATGTGCACTGCATTGTGCAGGTGTCCTCACGATGTTTTCCTTCACCGTAGTACCACTTTTTATCAGTGAACTTAAATTCATTAATTGAAAAGATTGAATTTGGTTCGGGCGTGTGCCCGGATTCGAACCACAACCTCTAGAATGAGAGGCATAGAGCTAATCCGTTATGCTACCATAGGTCAAATACACTGTACTGGCACATAATCAGAAATAGGTAAGTACATCATTTTTATTACAAACATGATTATTTTATAAAATTAATTATATCCAATCACAAGCAAATCCAAATGAACTACTAGTGTTGACTAAATATCGTATTACAATTTAAAAGAAACTTAATCAGAGTCATCATTTCATTTCCCATAATTTTGGTAAAATGCTAACTTGCAGTATACATGATCAACTTTTCTTTGTGTGAGTGAAAATAATCATATCGATCGATTGATTTAAATTTGACGGAAATCAAAAGAAAAATTATATTTCATCAGCGAAGTGCACAGTGATCGGTGCTCGACGTCTTCCCTCTCCATTACCTACCAGTTACGAGAAAAAATGTACGTAAGTTATATTTTCATAATCTCTGATTTTTACCATTGACGCAAAAAGTGGGTGATATGTGTTTGAAACCGCTGTCTGTCTGTCACATCGGTCAACAAATTTTAGTACGTTTATTTTTATTCAAGTCAAGAAGTTCAAAAGTTTTTGAGACTTATAGCGTATGCGAAAACTATTAAATGGCTCTTAGATGCATCATATAAATGTAAACTAGTTTAAGATAGCTGTAAGTTTTCCGAATACGATAAAATAAAAATAAAAATAAAATGTCTCTTCTTTATTGCAGGTCTGACGGTGAGGGATTTTATTCTTCCGAGGAAGAACTGCCACGGCGTCGTCCCGTGAAGCCTGCAGCGCTGAGCGCCGCGCCGAGCACGTCTACTGCTCCCGCCCCAACTCCATCCGGCTCAAGGAAGCGGAAGACTAAAGCTTCCGAATCCGCTTCCGAAAGTAGAGCAGCGTAAGTACGAACAATAATTGTTCTACTAAATAATAAACAGTAAAAGTAGTACCTAATCATATTCTTATTTATTTGTTTGGTGCCACCCTAAATGGGATTGACACTGTCAAATTTAATTCTTACGACACATGAATTAAAAACAGTACAACGTCCAAAATAAATAATTCAGCGAGGCCACACTGTACTAGTAGGATTTACATACTAGCTGTTGTCCCCAAGCTATAAAAAGTTTTCCGTACATATCCCGATAAACTTATTAACGTTCTGTTATATTAAATTATGTATCACTTATGTTATGAGCGTTAACACGTTCGTGCAAATTTTGTCTGAACCCGATCAATTGTTTAGCGTGATGGAGTAACAGACACATTCCAAAGTACAGTCAGGTGCAGATAAACCTGACCCCCTGCATTTCAAATAGAAATTCTAACTACGCAAAGCCAATTTGTCGGTGTGACGTAGGTATGTTGCGGTAGTGCTCGTGTCTATAGACAGATATAGAACTATTTTACTATTCTCCTATTTATATCCATCATTTACACAAACTAACGAATTCATAGAACAATAATATTATGAAATACAAAATTTAAATTCTTTTTGTTTTTCATCTGGGATCGAACCCGCGTCGCAATTATCCGCAAACCAACCATTTGCCCGCTACGCCACGAAGCTTGTTAAACTCGTTTGCAAAATAGTGAATATGTTGCGGTTCATTAGCAAAAGTATAGTCTATGTAGTGATAATTGTTTACAATATGAAATATTATAAGCGCAGAGGGTATTTCGAATTTATTTCTCAATTGAAATTGTAGACTTGAAGAGAATGTTTTGTTGCATTGAGATGGGTTTTGTTAATTCCATCTGATTTATATTTACGTATAATACACATTATTAATTTGTTATCAACATTATTAATTCGTAACGATGACAAACGAATTTATTAACAAGGTCATTGTTAATTGAGTTAAGTGCCAGGACAACATTGGGTTCGTATTTTCTCTTTATAATTTTATTGGTTACTTTATATAAGTATTATTGGTTTTCATTTATTTTACTTATAGATTATCATAATATACTTTTTACACTATAGTAATAATGTCACAATTATTATATTTATTAAGGCATGATCAAATTATTGTTTTTAAAGGTTACCGAAGATGGATGTCCTATAATGGGCCCTGAAGAACTGTTATAAAATAGCTAAACGCATGACAAGAATCAATTTGAGAATTTAAAGATGATGTTATGGTTGCTGTTTGCATTGCGTGAGAAATATCTTCTACACGATAACAGCACAACTCGCATATCGAAGAAATGGAACATTATAACTATGTTATTATGCGTTTAGTAGGTATTTAACGGGTCCCCAGTTTAAGTATGAGTAAAATTTATTTAGTAACTAGTAAGATAATTGTTCATACTGTTAAGATAATTGATTACATATTTATAAGTAATTAGTAATAAAATTGTTGCTTATTTATAATTTAATTGTAGAACAACAAGAGATGTAAATTTTGAAATTTAGTAACATGTTGGTTCTCTTTGTTGTAATTCTACAATTTTTGAATTTGTTTACTTTTGTTCATAATTATTCTGCATACAGACTAATAATATTTACCTACTTGTTTAGTGAAATAAAGCTTTTTTTTTCTTATATATTATGTTTTTATTTTATTTCCTGTTCATATTGATAAAGATAGTCTAAAATAACCTATCTATAATGATTAACAAAGAAAAACATAAAAATAAATTTTAAAAGTCACTCCTTCCAGAGATTTGAACTCTGGACCTCCATATTGAAAGCCGAATACCTTAACGATTAGACAACACCGTCAAGTAGTTAAACTGGTGAAAAATGCAATCACTTCGTATCACACTGAGCTGGCTTGCAATAGTTAAAAGTGAACAACACAGGTTTTAACATTCTGGCATGAACTTTATGAAGCTAGTTCCAATATTTGATTTAAGATGGCGCTTAAATTAATAAAGGTCGATATTTAGCGCCATCTTTTAACACACACACAGAAGTCTTAGTAACGAAACAAGGTTTATGTAGTTCAAGGTTATTTTATATAGGTGGCGCCTAAGTGGGAGGGTTGTAGTTATAGCTATATAGGGGTGTCAGGAGTTCTTGACCTTCACTGTACCTAAGTAGGTACTTAGTATATTATTATTGTATACACTAATTGACGACTTGTAAGTAATGATATTACTTTTATATTCTTTACAGAATCAATAAGGGCAAACAAAAAATTGACCTGGCGACATACAATCGTCGCAAAGCAACTGTGGCGGCGCTGTTCGGTGGGTCGGATGACGAGGCGGAGGCTGCAGCGGCACTGAACAACCCGATTCAAGAGCTGGAGAGCAGCTTAACCCGAAAAGTTGGGGATGGGTCGTTGCGGCGAACCGCAAAATTAGACGGAAGCCTGTTCTGCGAACTTCGTGTTTACGAAGTTCGCGATATTAAAAACATATCCCCACGGGACCGGTGGACCAAAGCGTACACCAGTCTTAAGTATCAATTCGATTATGATAGTCCGGAATGGACTAACATAATTGATTTCATTCGGGTTGCGAAGACCCGATTTACACAGGAGCCAATATACTATCCGAATAAGAAGTAAATCTTAGTTGGATAGTATATGTTTCAGAAAATCGAATTAAAGTTAATCGTCTTTAAAAATAAAAACTACAAAATATGTTTAAATTATTAAATATTGTTCGTTGCTAATTTATTTAATTTAAATATTAATTAAATTTTACCTTACATATTTTACAGATACCTAATATTTTTTATCGATGATTAACTTTATTTAGGCTTTCTGAAACCGGCACCTAACTAGGTTATAGCGGTATACCAAATACCTTATTTTTAACTACTTTATCTTACTGAAAATATATAATAAAATATAATATAACTTAATAAGTAAAGTGTTAATTATTTACTTATTCAACAATGGTTAACCCCAGTAAAAATATTTTCTGCTCAGTGTGCGAACAATTAGTAAAAAGTAAAGCCTTTTCAGCTCACTTAAAAAGCATAGCTCATAAAAATAATACCCGAGTTGAAGCGGAGGAGTGTATAGAAAAAATTAATTCAGCATTTCGTTCACGAATTGCTTCGTATCGAGTGTACGATTCCCGCAGAACCAAACATCCCGCCCCCGTGCCCGCAGCCCGCCCCGGGCGTGCGCAAGCGCAGGTGTGTGCTCCTGAAAGCCACCCTGTAATGCCGGCACCGTTTTTGCGTGTCATCGCTGGTAAAGTTCAGCGACTATTGAATGCGGCTCTTGCTACGCATCAAAGTGTTAAAATTAACTTTGAACTATTTGCAAATTTTTATCTACCTAAAAATGATACTTCCGAGGTTAAGTCTTTTGCCACTGAAAATAGGTGCATCCACAGCAATTATGATTTCAAAACTATATTCAATGAGATGTGCGACGTAATTCTAAAAAAAGTTGACGAGTTCCAGGAACGCGATAGTGGGTGGTCATTGCTTGATACACTTTATTTAGAGGTAAATATTAATAAATATATTCCTCTTCGTGCGTCTGGCTTTATTGATCTACCAAAAAGCATAAAAAGTAAGAAAGCTTGCATCAATGTGAACAAAAATGATAGTTTTTGTTTTCTTTGGTGCATAATGGCAGCTCTTTTTCCGGTGAAATGTAACGCAAACCGAACAAAATCATATCCACATTTTTGTACCGTTCTAAATACGCATGGAATGACATTTCCAGTCAGCTTTACCGACATAAAATTATTTGAAAAAAATAATAAAATTAGTGTCAACGTTTATGGGTTAAAAAAATGTAATGTTGTTGGCCCGCTATACAAGTCAAGTGCCCGCCAAGCGGTTCACGTAAATCTTTTATTGCTTGAAAATAAGAATACGTTACATTATTGTTTAATAAAAGATTTGAATAAACTCTTACGTTCGCAATTAACCAAACACCATGGAAAAGTTTACTTTTGCGATGAGTGTTTGATATGTTTTGATTCCGAGGAACGATTGACCTTGCATAGTTGTGGAGGCGTCGCGACAGTTCTGCCGACTGAAGGCGCAATACTCGAGTTTAAGCACTACGAACGCTTACAAAAAATGCCTTTTGTTATTTATGCTGATTTTGAAACTTTGTTGGAGCCGTGTTCAACAATACCAGATTCGAATCATACACAAATTACTCACAAGCATATACCGAGTGCTTTTTCTTATTACATAACTTGTTCATACGATAATAATTTCAATAAATTAATGTTTTATCGCGGTAAAGATTGTGTCGATATGTTTATAAGTTTTCTTCAAAATGATTGTAGTGTTCACTATTAAACTGATATAAACAGACACGTAACCGAGATATCGGCTCGCAACAATCGCACACGTCTTTACTCCACCGCGGCCGGTAGGCGACTGCCCCCCCGCGCCCCGCGACATGCGTCTGCGATTCTCGAAACGACAGAATGGTCATACACAGATGTAAACACTACATCCCTCCCTTGTCATTTAAATTTTGATTTGATTTGCTCAATCACTACCAGATTTTTCCAATCCATATAAAAACAAAAAGCTCAGTAAACCCTTGCGTAATCCTCATTCGATCGAGAATAATGAAATTCAAACAGATTGCTTCTTCGACTGTCCTTCAACTATCATTTTGAAATGTTAGCATTATATTATTCTTTGTGCCTAACCTTACCTAACCCTTTCATCCTTTCCTTTTGCACATAACTTCTTTTCCTCTTACTTCCCTGTTTCGTACTCTCTGCATTAGCTTCTCTCTCAGAACATTGTTAATATATTCCCTGCCTTGTTTATTAAAATTGTCGAAAATCATATAACCAGGTGAACACCTCTGTACATAGCTACCTAAGCTCTGCCTGGCCTGAAGCTCTCAGCTGTAGGTATAACTCCAGTTAGATCAAGCAACGCTAACTCAGCTATTCTACCACCAACTTCAAACCACTCAACCAACATTCTCAGTGGTGTCGCAATAGTCTCACTGTTTATCTAGAGTTAACCTTTCACAAACACACTTCACACCACGCAATGTAATGCTAAATCTAATTTAATTCTCATCGCAATTTAATGCTCACCGCAATTTAATGCCCATCGCAATTTAATGCTCATCGCAATTTAATGCTCATCGCAATTTAATGCTCATCGCAATTTAATGCTCATCGCAATTTAATGCTCATCGCAATTTAATGCCCATCGCAATTTAATGCTCATCGCAATTTAATGCTCATCGCAATTTAATGCTCATCGCAATTTAATGCCCATCGCAATTTAATGCCCATCGCAATTTAATGCTCATCGCAATTTAATGCTCATCGCAATTTAATGCTCATCGCAATTTAATGCTCATCGCAATTTAATGCTCATCGCAATTTAATGCTCATCGCAATTTAATGCTCATCGCAATTTAATGCCCATCGCAATTTAATGCCGCCATTTAAGGCCCATCGCCATTTAAGGCTGAGCGCAATTTAATGCCACTCTTACAGTCACAATCTAATTTTGCCATGCAAGGCCAATTGCCAGTCGAGGCTGAGTGCAATTAAATGCCACTCTTACAATCACAATTTAATGCTGCCATTTAAGGCTGAGCGCATTTTAATGCCACTCTTACAGTCATAATCTAATGTTGCCATGCAAGGCCAATTGCCAGTCGAGGCTGAGTGCAATTTAATGCCACTCTTACAATCAAGTGTAAAATTAAAGTGATTATTAACCAACAAAGGAGAATGGCCACTTCTCCACGGCGCCACAACTTGCCAGAGCAGCCATCGATGAAACACACACCAATGTGCAGTCCATGACCACAGCACATCCCGGCGCAAACTTCACCACTATGAGGCACGGGAGAACGAAGACACAGGTGTCGAAAGATCAAGTCCCCGTACTGTACAAGACGCCTCCCTCCCTCAAGCAAAGTATCCCTTTTACAAGCGGTCTAGATTCTTTCAAACATCTTCCCTTATCCAGAACACCCTTAGCACTGAATAAAAACAGGTCCCGCTAGCAGCGGCAAAGCGGGTCAGGCTTGGCCATTCTCTTTTGTTTACATTTTGTGATGTGGTTGCAAATTCCACACTAGGCGATACAGGTTCGCCAATGTGAATATTTCGTGGAACTTAGACTTACGGTATCTAATGTTTCTTTAAACAAATTTTAATTGACATTAACAAATAATAAAACTCAAATTAAATATCTTCTATGTACAACAAAATAAATCTTACAAAACTCTTAGCCCGTGTTCACAGACATCAGGAATCGTGTAAAATAACAAACACAGTCATCTTAAAATCACGTGAGTATAGTCTTTTACAACCCTCGTTCAAAAACCACGAATCGTGATTATTTTTTTTTCGAATTTGTTAATTATTACTATACTCGAAACGAATGTGAACATATAATCGGATATTTTGACGAATCGTGAAATAACTCAAATAACACGATTCCGTATGCAATATGAACGTATATCCGTCATGACGTATCATGATTTTCGACAAATCGTCACTGACGGATCCGGTGTGAACGGGCTCTTACAGTAACATTTCTAATTTCTACCATTTATGCCCAGTTTCATCATAGTCTGTTAGATCATTAACACACCTGTTACATTGTATGTAATGTCATCAATTATATGTCATCTCCATATCAAATTCTTGACAGATGTGTCAAAAGTCAACAACTAATCCCTTGTTACGATCGTTATTTTATATCTATTAATTTGAGTAGATATACCCATATCACAGGCTCCGCCCATTCTGGGGTCGGATGGCCGTGTGTGAGATATCCCCACATATTTATTTATTTATCAAACAGAGTATGGTGGAACTGAGGCTTTATGTTATACCGAAATTTTATTTCATCTGTTATGTCTACGATACTAAAATCCTAAATCGCTACAAAGATACAGATATTGATAAACCAACTCTGTCCCTCGATTATTCCTGCTGTGATTTGCTATAAATTTTCTCACCCACTTGAAGGACATCATCCGCTCCTTTCCTTTGGATACCTTTTCTCTTGCCATGGTTAATTGGTATTGTTTCATTGAGATTTTTCCTAATATACTTGAACAATCACCCTGACCGGTTGATATTTGCTTATGTTCGATAAGCACCTAATCTACCCACTTGTACCAATTCTTAAGCACAATAACTTAATAATAAACTTTACATATCCACCGTTTTGGCATTATCTTAGGTACGTATACTCACCCCTTTTTCCTTCAGCTTTCAGTGCCCACATGGATTGCTACAGTATATACGGTACCTTGGTGCATTATCCAGCACCACTGGCAGAATAAGCAGTGTACCCGGATCAAGTTTATAACAGCTCCTCTGCTCGAATCCATGATCCATAGTTGAACAAGCTAGTTAAATAAGCAATTTTAATCATGACGTACTTACATAGTTGCATAAATAATATTACTAATTCATGGTAACACAATCCTCGAGACAGCGCGTGAGACCAACCACCTACCCGCCATTGCATTAGGTATGTAGGAAATGAACTTAGGTAGTTAGATATCTATGTCCGCTTAACCAACTAGTATGAATGAACCATGTAAGAAGGTAAACTTACTAGACAATCTTACAATGTAATTAATTACTGAACTTTCAATAAAACACACAATCCAACATACCTGTAATACGGCATCAATTTACATTTTGAAGATAGGTAGAACCAACAATAGGCGGTCGCGCCGGCTAAAGCACTCCCCTCTCTGCACACTTGCACTCGCGCGACAGGCTGTGTTCCGGGAGCCGCATCGCCCCGGCACGAGCAAAAGCGCTCACTGCACACCTCCAGAAATTCGAATGCACAGGGTTTTCCGCACCGCAAGAGCATCCGGCACCACAGCACTCAACTTCCTTAATTGAAAAGAATTCAGACACATGCAGGACCAGAACACTCGTTTCCAGGACTGGGAGTCAAGTTCCCATCCATCACACCACTCGGATTTCTATATATTATACCAATATACATTTTACTTTTGTAAATATACTTACAAAACTTTACTTAAATCAGTATAAAAGTACGATATATTGTGTATATCGACTTCATTTAATTTAAAATACCCTTTGTTCTAACAACACAAACACATTGCCTTGTCTATCGAAACTAATCCACCATTACCATATAGTGAGCTACCTGGAAGAGCCACCGTTACTATAATGTGAAATGTGCGGTCGAACATTTACCGCCAAGATTGGCTACATAAGCCACATCCGGGCACACCAACGAAGCCTAAATCTTCATTAGCAGTCGCCGTAGCCGTATCGGCTTGGAAGACATCATCAATATTCACAGTTAAGTACTTAGGTATTCAGATTATACAGAAGTACCTACTTATCTATTTTAGTTCTTTTAGTTATCATCTTCCCTTAAGAGTGTACTCCAGTATCGAAACTTATAAGGTACTTATAGTTAGGTATGTACGTATCTAGGTATGTCTCCGTACTTTATGTCCTTATTATTGGAAAGCAACACATAAGGAAGCCTCACCATGAAAACGTAACCTTCAATAGTATTGTCTAATAGAGTGTGAACCTGAACCTAATTGTACCTAACTAGGTAGGTACTTAGCCTCCTGCCTATCGTGTATGATGATGATCACCGTTAGGTACCTAGTTACCTAACGCATGCTACATAAGTCATTAGGACTACCGTAAGTGTTTGAAACTGGACCGGCTTGACCCTGGCGTGACCAGGTATCTTTGATAATAATGCTTTATAAGATTACTTACAAACACGTCACACCCGTGACCTCTCTAAAACTGGTAAACTACAGAGTCAGTAATCCTAAACTTTGTACAATAACCAGGTGGTACATTGTGCGAACAGGCGTGTCGTATACTTAACGCTTGTGCTATAGACTAATTAGTCTATGCTTGTACACTGATCTCTTTAAGGGAAATAATAATACTTACCTACTTATTGATATTTTAGTACTGCCACTTCCAATCATTAAAAGGGCACTTTGACATATACATATTGTCATAAGTAGGTATGTACTTATAATAAGTAAGTTACTTACCTTACTTATATACTATAAATTTGTATAAGAACCTAAATACCTATGTATGTTTAAATCAGTTATTATTGGCATAGTTAGGTACCTATTTCAAAATTAACTAACTAGGTATACCCAACTTAATTAACTCAACTTGTCCGTTGGAAATAAGTAGGTATATTCTTTTAACTGCTTGTGTACTTACTAATACAATAATAAAATAATATTAACCTGACCTACCAATAAGTTAGGTATTTTCTATTATGCATCATACTTGAAACGGACTCGCGTCCTGGCACTAAAGTTCCTTGCCCCCGGTTTTCTCCGTAGAATGGGTAGGTAGGTATGATCTTTCCGAATGGGAACCTATAGTTTATTTACCCAACTTTCGTTAAGGTAACAATGTTTTAATTTTACAACAAAAAGCAAATTTAGATAGATAACTACACAGGTACTGTTATGAGTTATGAGATTTGAGGTTATGTGACACAGGTAAAACTATTTTCTGTGTCAAAACCTAAGTAGGTACCTATTTATTGCTAAATGTATTACAATACCTAATTTCGTCGCAGATGGCCTCCAATAAGGAGTACTTAGGTACTTACCTTAGCTTTTACTACTAAGTTTGTACTTTGAAAATCTCTAATACCTAGCTTCCTACGATCGTAGGGCTCTGCTGTTGAAAATGACAAAATGGAACGTTGAATTGATACTTCCTTTAATAATGGACGAGAATCTTTGGCTAATTTAAGTAGGTAAGTAGGTACTCAATATACTTAATAGGATAATACAAATACTAAGTGGTTAAACAGTATTAAGTATTTGTAAACCATCGAAGATGTAAACTTATATAAGTACCTCGTTAGAAATACTTAGTTATTAGTAAATTTCAACGTTTACCTTTCATTTGTAAGTATTGCACGCTAACTTACTAACAGTCTTCTAGTCTTCATCCTCCTTGAAAGAAAACTAGAGTAACTCACAGTTTTGCTCCTCGTCGCCACATGTAGTGTTCACTATTAAACTGATATAAACAGACACGTAACCGAGATATCGGCTCGCAACAATCGCACACGTCTTTACTCCACCGCGGCCGGTAGGCGACTGCCCCCCCGCGCCCCGCGACATGCGTCTGCGATTCTCGAGACGACAGAATGGTCATACACAGATGTAAACACTACAATGATATAACAGAAATTTATAAAGTCCTCTCTAGACCTATAGCACTGGTAATGACTGACACGGATCAATTAAATTTTGATACGTCACATCAATGCTGTATATGTGAGAAACCGTTAGTAGAAGACCGAGTGAGGGATCACTGTCACTTAACAGGTAAATACAGAGGAGCAGCGCATTCGTATTGTAATTTGCGCTACAAACTCCCTAAATTTATTCCTGTATTTTTTCACAATCTGTCTGGGTACGATAGCCACTTGTTTATACGACATTTGGGATCTATTCCAGGTAAAATTAAGGTTATAGCAAGAAACAAGGAAAACTACATATCGTTTACTAAAATATTTCAAATGACAGATTCAGAAAATATTGCTGTGAGATTTGTTGATTCCTTTAGCTTTTTGCCTTCTAGTTTGGACAAGCTTTCAAACACTTTAGCTGATGAACAGTTTAAGCATTTAAATCAAATTTGTAAAAATAAATCCGAGTTCAATCTTCTTAGACTTCAATAAAAAATAAAAAATAAATAAATGAGACAAAACTTCCACCGCAAGAATTATTTTTCAATAAGTTAAACAATTCATCGTTATCAATCGATGACATGCAAAAAATATATGGTGCACATTTAATATAAATAATTTAGGAGAATATACAGATTTATATGTAAAGACAGACGTGTTGTTATTAGCAGACGTTTTTGAAAATTTTCGCACAACATGTATAAAAAATTATAAGTTAGATCCGGCTTTTTATTTGACTTCACCAAGCTATAGTTTTGACGCTATGCTTTTAAAAACACGAGTTAATTTGGAGCTCATCCATGACTTAGAAATTATTAGGATGCTTCAAAGTGGTATTCGTGGTGGTGTGTGTTTGTGTACAACCAGACACGCTAAAGCTAATAATAAGTATCAACATAGTTATGACCCAAAACTTCCATCAAACTTTTTAGTTTACCTTGATTGTAATAACCTATACGGATATGCAATGTGCCAAAGTTTACCTCACTCAGGATTCAAAATGTTAAGTAAATTTGAAATAGATGGATTGAACATATTAGATATAGCAGATGATGCCGCATATGGATATATTTTGGAGGTTGATTTAGAACATCCAGATTATCTCCATGACTCTCACAATGATTTGCCCTTTTGTGCACAAAAGTTTGCACCACCGGGTTCAGTGTCAAAAAAATTAATTCCAAATTTATATGATAAATTTCATTACGTGATTCATTACATACACTTGAAAAATTGTATTAAACATGGTTTAGTACTGAAAAAAATCCATAAAGTAATTAAATTTAAACAAGGGGCATATCTTAAGGACTATATGGATCTAAATACTAATCTTAGACAAAAAGCTAAATCTTCTTTTGAACAAGATTTATTTAAGCTCCTTAACAATAGCATTTTCGGAAAGACTTTAGAAGATACCGAAAGAAGAATTGACATCAAGTTAGTTACTAAATGGTCGGATAACTGCAATAAAACAAAAAAAAACTACACCGCGGATAGATTAATATCAAGACCTAATTTTAAAAATTGCACTATATTTACAGAAAATTTTGTAGCTGTTCAAATGAAACCAGAGAGAGTTATATTAGATAAACCAATTTATATTGGGTTTTCGGTGTTGGAAATATCTAAAAGTCATTTATACACTTTTCATTATTCTATTTTGAAACCATTTTACGGTGAAAGACTAAGATTGTGTTATACCGATACAGATAGTCTTCTTTACTCGA
This sequence comes from Plutella xylostella, assembly GCF_932276165.1. Classification (NCBI taxonomy): domain Eukaryota; kingdom Metazoa; phylum Arthropoda; class Insecta; order Lepidoptera; family Plutellidae; genus Plutella; species Plutella xylostella. The sequence continues at coordinate 2,875,689 of NC_064000.1, read as the reverse complement.
TTAAAACGGACGACTTTTATTCACATGTAAAATATAATTTTCTAGAATATTTTGACACCAGTAATTATTCAATTGATAATACTTACAATGTACCACAGTTAAATAAAAAAGTTCCTGGATTATTTAAAGATGAACTAGGAGGAAAAATCCTTTCAGAATTTGTTGGATTACGTTCGAAACTGTATTGTATTAAGACTGAGGACGCTGAAATAAAGAAAGCAAAAGGCGCTAAGAAATGCGTGGTAAAAGATTTATGTCTAAATGATTATAATAATGTTTTGCTTGGTAAAATACAATTGCGAAAAAAACAAATACTTTTTAAATCATTGAAGCATCAAATTTTTACTCAAGAAGTAAAAAAAATTGTGTTGTCCCATGATGATGATAACAAATTTATTCTAAAAGATAAAATATCAACATTGTCTTGGGGACATTATTCCATTATTTGAATTATCGAGAATGACTGGTATATTGATATCACATTATGTTCATCCAAATAGTATTATTATCATCACTTGTCTGTCAGAAGACGCTGATTTTTATCCACAACTTCAGTTTCGAAATGAAAATGAATCATTATTTATGTGTTATTCTAAGTGGCAAAAAATTTATAAATCAATTAAAGAGAAACAACTATGTAACAATAAACAGTATTTTAATTTTCCCTTTTATACTTTTCTACACTGTGATAAACGTTGTTCAGATGAATTTGTAATTTTACTGGTAGATGCTTTAAAATTGTTTGCGCACTGTGTAGACGCGAGACTTAAGATGTTACACTATGAACGCATAAAAGCATATAAATTTATTTTGAAGATTGAATGTATTTTTGAAAAATGTTATATACCGATAGAAAATATTTCTAGTGTTTTATATTATTATGCTGATAGTTTATCTCTTGTGGAAATGGAACTTGTGACACTGTGTATTGATTATTTCACTAAATGCTATTTACGTTTTCAATTGTAGGTACCTATGTAATACTAACCAATAAGATAAGTAAGTAGTATAAGTTAAAGCTAAGGTAAAGTTATTTTTACCTTATAATATAATAAATAAAGTTAATATTTAATATGATTGTGTTTAATTTACACCATGAGTTCATGATGATGTATGGAACGTACGGAAAATAGGATAAAAATCAAGAATATTTCTTATTATACATATACGAATAAGAAAATATTAGGTAGATAGTTAATAAAAAAATACATTTAAATCGTACATAAATTTTGTGCTGAGATTAAAGTGTTTCAACATGATATCTGCTGATGTCAATGTAATTTCTAAGAATCCCACACATTAGTAATATTTCAATTGAAACAGTGTACATAAATTCCTTAGTGATGCACATTCCATTACATGACCAAATAATCATTAAGCTAATATTCTCCTTTCCTTGCGGTTGTGTAGAAAAACAAACAGAAAAATATGTCTTCAGATGAGGTGAGTCAGTTATCTATACTACAGTAACACAGTATGTTCTCTACATATATCTCAATACCTATTTAATTTATTTATGTTTTTGTTCCAGATTTCTCTAGTGAATTATATTGCAACCAAAAATCTTGGAAATCCTAAATATGTAGTGAAAATGGAAATATGTAAAATTGTACAAACATCAAACATAGCTGAAGTGAAAACAGTAATAAAAACACAATATTTGGTAAATGAAGATTACGATACTATATTGGAGTTTGCTGTAAAATTAATAAATCAAATTGGAACAAAACTTGGAGAAAATGCTGACCAGCACGCATCTTGAGTGAAATAAGGTGAGTAGCTATTTACAATAGTAAATATTCTTTCTTTTGTTTATTTTTAAGGTGTCTTATAAATTCTGTATAAAAATTAATATCTAGTATTTCCTTTTTCAGGTACAGGACATAGTCGTTGAACAATGAACATTCCTTTGTGCATTTGAAATGTTATTAAAATTAAGTTCGTATAGTAAATAAATCTGTATTATGTTTGGGCTTTGTTAGGGATTATGTTATAATAAACTAAATATTTAATTACTTACATACTTATTTAGAGCACCACATACTGTACTACATATGGCACTGTGCATTGAAAGAAATTAACCTTGATGTTTAAATGATAAAATATTAGGTACCTAAGTACTTTACTTGTGTATGAACTTATTAAAAATTAATAAAATAAAAAACCAAAATTACATAATTTTTGCTTTTATTTTTCATAATCCTTAAATCTAGTTAAACAATAAATAGTATAAAGTCATTTAAAAAAAAAACAATCATATTATTTTCTATAAACCATTTCCTTAAAGAAATTACATTTTTTAGAGCACAATATTTTTTATGATAGGCACAGTTATAGTTTACAGTACTATTCAAAAATGAATTATATAAAGTAGTAAAATTTGGACACCCTTTTTCTCCTAGTTCGATTATATTACAATTACTACATATTTCCTCCATCCATCTAATCTTTTCTAATCCTTTAACAAGAATGTTCCGGTGTTTCTCTAAAAAAGGTTTAATGTACTTTTTAAATTCTTCATATACGATATAGCCTTCATTCCAATATATGCCTCGATTTCGTTGAATCAAAGAAACTTGTTTTTTTTCTTCACTATACAAATCATTATAAGTAATACAAAAAAATAAATACTTGTGGTCTTCGTCTTTAAACCAGGCAGGAAGGCCTCCCACGCTATTTTTGCCTATTCGTGGTCTATACTCGAGAACTCGTTTACCCCAATGGTTATCGGTTCTTCAGCAGATATGACCAGCACACTACCACTTCAGCTTGCATATTTTGACAGCTATGTCAGTAATCTTAATTCTCTGACTGACGGAAAACCTCATTTCTGATACGATTTATCAGAGAAACCCCAAGCATAGCTCTCTCCATAGCACGCTGAGCGACTTTAAATCGGTGGACTAGTCCTACCGTCAGTGTCCACGTCTCTGCACCATACGTCATCACTGGTTGAAATCTTTAGTCTTTAGCCAAGGAGAATATGTGCTGACGAAGTTTTCCGAATGCAGCCCAACCCAGTTGGATGCGCCTTGCAGCCTCCTTGTCGAAGTTGCTTCTGCCTAGCCGAATAGTCAGCCTGAGGCAGACATATTCTTGCACAACTTCGATTGTGAGCATTGTACATGACTTTCGTCTTGTCCAAATTTATACCCCGATGCCTACACGTTGGGAAGCAGCATTTAGACCACTTCCATCATCCAGCTGAGTTCCTGCAGAGATTCTGCCATAATAACGATGTCGTCCGCGAAACAGAGAGGTGTGACATGTACTCGCCATTCCACGTCCAGCGGTATCGCACAGACTCCTCAACTCCTCGATATAGCGCCAGTCGATTTGAAATCTCTGCAACGCTCTAAAATTGCCCATGTCTCGATGGAGTTGTAGGCGTTTTCTTAGTCCACAAAGGCTAGATACAGAAGCTAATTATACTCTTCGGTCTTCTGTGTATTAATCTGCCTTACTGTGTGGATGTGGTCTATTGTACTAAAACAGATCCACGATGAGATATTAAGAATTTTTTTTTTGAAGTAAGAGTCTTTCTTAATAAATTAATACTAATTGTCTTTATTGTTTTTTTACTAAAGTTCCCAGTTTTTTCGCCCCTTGGCGACCCCCCTACAGAAGCTTCGCGACCCCCCAGGGGGTCGCGACCCACAGGTTGAAAAACACTGCTGTAAGCCATTTCTGCAGTCTCCGCTGTTGTTATTAATTCATTCAGTGATTTATCTGCTATTTTCAATAGCTCATATCTTATTGTTTAACTATGGTGTAGCGACACATGCTTTAGTCACGTTTTGTATTGTAAGCATTTTGATAACTTCCAGTAGCGAACAATGCGCAGACGCTAGTCGTCTCGCGCCCGTCATGTAACTAACACACTTGTAAAATGTAAATTGGAAATTCAGTAAATAGTTTGGCCTTTTTAAGAATGCTGACGGTCAGGAGCGAAATTCATACATGTCATGCTACATCGATGACGTCATCATAGCCAGCAGCGACGAGGATCAACACCGCGAGCACCTCCGACAGGTATTTCAAAGGTTTGAAGATTACGGAAAAGCAAGTTCGGTCAGTCTCAAATCGAATTTTTAGGGGACATGGTTTCAAGAGATAGCCCCCCTTAAATCAAAGATTGACGTCATACAAAATTTCCCTAGACTGGAAACCGTAGCGCAGCTTAGACGATTTTTCGGGATGATTAACTTTTATAGATTACACATGGAGCATGCTGCCGAACACCAAGCGGAGCTTAATAAGTTTTTACACGGTGCTAAGAAAAAAGACAACACCAAGATTAAATGGGACGATAAGGCAATTGCCGCTTTTGAGCAGTGTGAACTTAGCTTACAGCAAGCGGTTACACTCGCTCACCCTCACGGATCAGAAGGGCCACTAGCGTTAATGTGCGACGCTTCCGGTAAATGCGTAGGTTCAGTATTACAGCAGAAAGTAAATAATGAGTGGAAACCACTTGGTTATTTTTCCAGAAAACTCGGAAGCTCAACAAAATTATAGTACGTATGACCGAGAACTGTTAGCAATTTATCTGTCAATTATTCATTTTCGTAGCATGATTGAAGAATTAACAATATTTACAGACCATAAACCGTTAATTTACGCACCAACAAAAGTAGGTACAGACTGTGAAACTCAAAGACGCAAACGCCAGTTATTATTTATCAGTGAGTTCACAAGTGATATTCAACACGTAAGTGGTGAAGGAAATACATTTGCTGACGCGCTATCACGTGTGGTTGAAACAATAGATTGTCCCACAGCTATCGACTTCGACGAAGTAGCTCGAGCACAGGATGTTGACGAACAAGTTCTACTCCTGTCAGCATAACAAGGGACTACATTAAAGTTAGTCAGTTCTCCATTATGTGACAGAGCGATTTATTACGACATGTCAGATAACACTGTTAGGCCATACCTATCGTTACAATTTCAAAAAACGGCTTTTGATTTAGTTCATGGTATTAGTCACCCTGGCTTTAGGACTACACGTAAAATGTAAACAAAAAAAATATTATTGGCCAGGCATGAATAAAGATATCGGTCAGTGGGCAAGGACTTGTTTAAAATGTCAATCAATTAAGGTACAGCGACATACAGTGTCGAACTTAGGTAGCTTTCCACACGCAGTTAGGTTCGAACACTTACATGTTGATATCGTAGGCCCGTTACCGACGACGACAGAAGGTTATCGCTACTGCGTTACCATGATAGATCGATTCACACGTTGGCCTGAAGTAGTACCCATTAGAGATATCACTGCCCATACAGTGGCTAGAGCCATATATGACTCCTGGATTTGTAGGTTTGGGTGCCCCCTTTTCCTTACAAGCGATAGAGGGGTACAATTTGAAAGCGATCTTTTTAAAAGTCTGATGAAATAATTAGGTATCAAAAAAATACGCACAACCTCATATCATCCAATCGCATGGCATAATTGAACGTTTTCACAGAAGTCTGAAGGTAGCAATTAAAGCTCGCATCGATAACACTAGTTCCTGGGTCGATGAATTACCGACAGTATTGTTGGGACTTCGCGCAGCAGGTAAGAGTGATAACGGAGTAAGTTCAGCTGAGCTAACTTATGGTCAGTCAATACGTTTACCAGGTGATTTTTATGCCGAGTCAGCTGGCACAATGGTAAGTGATGATACTTACGTAGAAAATTTCAAAAAAATTTTAGGACGCCTACGTCCACAGCAGCCCAGGGCGATAAGCGATTCTCGGAAAATTTTTGTTCGTTTTCTTGAGAAATGACATGGTAAGTAAACCTCTTACCCCGACATATAGTGGACCACATCAAGTCATAGACAGATCCCCTAAAACATTTTTAATTAAAATCGGAAACCGTCAGTCTAAAGTTTCTATTGATAGAGTTAAGCCAGCGTATATGTTAAGTGATGAGAAGGATTTATGTGATAAGGATAAATCTTTGAATCAATCTCCACCGGTTATTTTCCCAAAAAATTTAGCGATCGTGCCTCCACCGCGGGATGAGCCTGTTAAGAAAACAGTACCTAACTATTAGCATACCAACACAGACCGGGAGATTGATTAAAAGACCAACTAGATTTATGAATTAGACGTATATTTAGTACTAAGTACCAAGGTAGTATTTAGAATATTTTTGTTACTCATCACGACCCATTACGTCCCCACTGCTGGGGCACGGGTCTCCTTCCAATGAAGGAAGGGTTTAGGCCTAGTCCACCACGCTGGCCAAGTGCGGGTTGGTGGACCCCAACACAAGCAAGCTTGTGCTGAGAGAGTTGTCGGGTAAGTGGGCAACCCGACTGTCAGATGTTTTCAAGCCGCCCGAAGGCCTCTGACTAGGCTTAACGACTGCTACCGAAGCAGCAACCGGGACCCACGGCTTAACGTGCCGTCCGAAGCACGGAAGCGTCCAGAAAAGCACCACTTGAAATTGGTCACCCATCCAATGGCTGACCGTGTCAGTTGTTGCTTAACCTCAGCGATCAGTTACGATCACTGAGGCCCGCTCGACTACGGACGCTTCTTGTTACTTCTTTTTGTTACTAACATTGTATTTTCTTGATAGGCAGTTGTTTCGCTAAAATCGCTACCGCTTATGAATGGAACCACGATACCTTATGTTATTTTTGTAAACTAGGTTACGATAACTTTTGCCTCAGCATTTTATTTAGGTTTACTTGTGATGCAAATGATTTTAAGACAGAAAACGATTAGTTATTTTACAGACATTTTAAGTATCAGTCGTATTACAGACGTATTTTTTAGAAAAACAGTGCGGAATGAGTTAGCTGAAGCAGGACTCGCGGTCAGAGCCGACCTGCGGAACACCACGCCGCAGACAAATTACCAAGTGTAAAAACAGTGTAGAATGACTAATCATTAAAACAGGATGTGTGTTGTTACAAAATTTAATTATTCTAATTTTTCAATTCTATTGATTACCTTAAAATTAATAATGTCAAATTACAGAATTACATTCATTTCAGTTTTCATTTTTGTATTAATTCAACTGAGCACAATGGTCAAGTCCAATAAACAGTTAAATAAATGTTGTTTGCTAGAACATTGTTAAACGTAATCCGATCGCTAAGTATGCGATAACAAGTCGAGTCCATTTGACGATAAACTGCTGAGTGAATAAAATTGTAATATGTTGTGATGTTATTGACTAGTTTAACCGACAGTTGATAAATTGTGGTGTTATAAGTTTATGTGTTCTAAAATACAAAATTTTTGTATTTTTGTTTTGGATCTATTTTTTTTTAGAAGGGTAGTGTTGTGGCGACTATGTTGCAAATTGCGTGTTAGCAATTCAGCGTTCCGTAGTGGAGTCACGGGAACCACACGCTAGTAGCCCACGTCACTCCGCCTTCGCCACACATCTATTAATTAAATCGTGCCTTGTGTAACCTTGTGTTTTCGGACAATATAAGTATTTGAACAGTATCAACAATAACAGTGTTTCTCTTCAACCTTCTGATTAGGACTATACCAAATAATAGAACCCCCAAAATGGACTCCATTTAGCATCTTTCTTTCAGTTGTTCATTCATATCTGTAAAAGCACAGTCCCTTGTCATTTTTCTCAATGCCATCATATAATCTTTAATGGACTCTGTTTCTTCCACTGAAATTATCTAAGCTGGACGGTAAATAATTCATCGTTCTCTTACTGTGTGAAAGAGGCGCCTCCTCCTCCTCAGGCTGATTCACAGTCTTGATGTGCGTACGCAACAATTTACGCAAGTCTTCTAAATATATAGGTTCCCTCTCAGACACTAACCCCAACTCCGACTGTATCCAAGATGTTTTTCCACTTTTTACTTTGTCTTTTACCTCTTCCATCAATATTAAACTTTATTTTTGTTGTTTACATCCATACAATTAATTAATGAGTGAATGTATTGTCAGCTGTCAGTGTCATATCACAGAGCAGAACAGATGTCATCAGAATATTCAGAATTGATAAGTTGGCAGCACTGCACTACTTTGACCAAGATGGGCCTTGTTTTGCCGACAGCTACTGGCAAAAATCCAAAATGTCGGACAACTTGCTTGCACTGTTTGCCACACGCTGTTGGTTCAAAGTCTCGTCGCCACTGTATGAACTTGATATGGTTACCTTAATTACTTTCCCTGATGTTGTATTTAACTAGTATGGACACTGAATTTATAAAAAATAATGCGGAATTAATTAATCTTGCATTTTATTAGCTTAATAAAATGACATGATAATCAACAAGAGCAAACACTGACTATGAGTAAAATTTCATCTTTTAAATTCCATAAAATTTATTGACAAATGTATTTTTCCTTTGTAGTCGGTTGAAGATGGTTTTCTACCGGCTCGATATTTTATATAGATGCTCAAGAAGTTTCTTTTTCCATTTCCTTTTCTTAGCGACCGAACCTCTGTAAAATAGTGTTAGGCTGATAATTATCTTGAAAATCGACCATTAATTATAAAATTTTACATAACGTGGAGGCGAGGTGACTGGAGTATGACACAGGCCGCGCGGGGAGAGGCTTAAACTGCTGAGTGGCCGCGACCATTGTGTCCCTACAGTTTTTATTAATGTATCAAGACACATAAAAAAATATGAAATAAAAAATACACTCACGGGCAATGAAAAAGTTTCATTGAGGAAATCACCAAATTACTTCTAAACGGAAAAACTTACTTAATGACTTTGCCTTGTGAAATATAAGTACATTTTACGGCGCATCAGAATATTACCAACTAAATAAATATTTTCTACAAATTTGCCATTTTTTTTTCAAATTGGGGCCATTTGGTTTCTGCATTTTGTAATTGGAACTGTTTATTTGCACGTGAGTGTAATTAAAAAAGTTTTTTTTTTTGTTAATGTGTCTTTTTGATACAAATTTTGGGGGCTCGTCAAAAACGGGATTTGGTCAACACAGAAACTAATAATAGCAAGAAGATCCCTATCTGGTACCGCAGCACTGTGGCTGAAGATAAAGAAAGTATTCAAGACTTTTGAGGAGCTGAAGACGGCCCTCCAAAAGGAATTCTCCGAAAGCATCAACACTAAAGAAATGCACGAGTTAATGTCAGCTCGTGAGAAGTAGCCCAGTAAGACATATCATCAGTACATCCTCATCATGAAAGAAATGGGTAAGAGAGCAAGGTTCCCTGATTATGTATCAATTCAATATACAGGGTTTATCGGACGTTTGCCGTGTGCTGCCAGTACAGGTTTTTTATAAAAGTAATGTCTTTTGTATCGAGGCCAATCTTTTTCAGCACTGAAATTAATTTATCGTGCTTTATACGGTCGAAAGCCTTCTCGTAATCGATGAAGCAGATGTATACGCAATTACGCATCAATCCATATCCTAACAACGTTGCATTAAAATGTGATAACCAAACAGAGCGTCCGTAGTCGAGCGGGCCGCAGTGATCGTAACTGATCACTGAGGTTAAGCAACCACGGGCTTGGTCAGCCATTGGATGGGTGACCAATTTCAAGTGGTGCTTTTCTGGACGCTTCCGTGCTTCGGACGGCACGTTAAGCCGTGGGTCCCGGTTGCTGCTTCGGCAGCAGTCGTTAAGCCTAGTCAGAGGCCTTCGGGCAGCTTGAAAACATCTGACAGTCGGGTTGCCCACTTACCCGAACTCTCTCAGCACAAGCTTGCTTGTGTTGGGGTCCATCAACCCGCACTAGGCCAGCGTGGTGGACTAGGCCTAAAACCCTTCCTTCATTGGAAGGAGACCCGTGCCCCAGCAGTGGGGACGTGATGGGTTGTGATGATGAAACAGTGCGTCGCGCGTTCCAAATCCATTCCTGAATCCAAATTGAGGCCGGCTTGCGTGACTTCCTATTTAAATATATTTTAATTTTAGTTAGCTAAACGCATTTATCTCGATAAACGTATTTATACTAAACACTATTTTTATTGTCTTGCACGGCTCATTTGAAGTCGAAATTTTGCTAAACGTATTTAGCATGTGTTACGTTTCATTCTATGCATATTTTCATCTAAACATTTAAAAACACCTCGAAAAATTGCGTGAATAGAAACAAATGCCGCCAGAAATTAACTGTCACTGTCACTAAATGACACTTAAGTTCACTTGACACTACACTTCACTACAAGTTCTGGTGCTGGTCTCCTCCTGAAAACTTATCGTAAATTTCATTTCAGTTCAGTGTGTGATAATGAGTGGTAAAAGTGGCTCACGCCCGCGCGGGCCTAATTTTACAGAAGAGGAACAATTCCTGTTGTTCAACACGGTCCAACCATTCTGCAGCATCATTGAATGCAAAAAAACCGATTCGGTGCGGCAGGTAGACAAGCAGAATGCTTGGTCTAGAATTACCGAGAACTTTAATGCAAATTCTAAGGGCGCACCAAGAAGTGTGGAAAATCTAATTTCATGCTACAGAAATGTTAAAAGTAAATTTAAAAAGCAACACTCGGAAGCGAATATGATGTGGAAAGGTTAGTAAATTAGAATGTACTTTAATGTTAAATTGATGCACACCTATGTATGTATAATCGCAATCGCTTTAATAACAGCACTTGATTTCAGACTCCGGAAAAGACTTGATAAATGCTGTAGAAGAGCATGGTGAGGATTGGGAAGAAATTTCTTCCACCATGAATCAACCAATTGAAGTGTGTAGAAATAGCTTCGAAAATCTAAAGAAACAATTAAAAAAAGAAGACACTCAGCGGAAGAGTGTAATAATGGGAACAGGTATGAAACTTACTTTGTGGTTTGGCAAATACTACTGTTGATGTTATTGTTTCCAAACATAGTCCACTGCAGGTAATAAGCCTTTCCCTAGGAATACCACTTGTTACACTGGATGCATACAGAAGTTATTTGCATCCAGTAATAGCTAGACACTTTTTACAGATCATCGACCCACTTAGCTGGAGGGTGTCCCGTACTGTGTTTGCCTAGTTGTGGTCTATACTCAAGAACACTGTAAATATACTTATTTATTTGTATTTTACTTTCTTTTTACTAGGTGGGGGACCTCCACCGCCTAATTATGAAGGTGAACCTTTAAATAAATTAAGAAAATTTATTGAACCCCAAATGGATGGTCTGTTCACCATTTATGATGGAGATGCAAATATAATGGCCCAGTACCAAGCATCTCTGCCAAAAGAGGACCAACAAACTCCCATTGAGCACAGTTTGAAAAGTGTTTCAGCTGGTACTAGTGGTAAGTGTTTAACTAGCTTAGGGCGCCTTCAAATTAGTCGCTAATTGTCGCGCGGCCGGCAGGCCGCCCTTGGGCTTTAGTTTGGAAGATTAAAAAAGTACAGCACAATATTTTTGGACGTAAGCCTAGAACGGCCCTGAGCCACCTTTCCAAATGTTGATTTCATGTCTTAAGAAATATGAAAGCCGCCTTCGTTCTTTTCTGAACCGGTGGAATAGTCTACCTCTGCTCGCATCCGATTTAGAGTCTTCCAAATGTGCCAGGGGAGACTGATACCGGGAGCAAGTTTTTCCTCAAGAGGTAGGAAGGGATCCTAGGGCTGCTTTGCCTCCCAGAGCCTTAGCCTTGCGTTTTGTGGGTTTTCATCCGTTAAGGACACCCCACTATTTAAAAGAAGGTGCGGCAGTATGTGAGTAAAGTGTATGTCTGGAGTCGCATTCTTGTTTGCCTTTCTCAACAGAACATGCCACTTTTCGCCGTATGCTAGGGGGTGCTATCCCAGTCAGAGAGTTGACTTTGTAGAGCGGTGTCGGTTTGAGGCATCCCGTTACTATACGAACTGTGTCGTTAAGAGCAAAATCTACTTCTCTAGCATGCGTGGACCTTGTCCATATCATCATCAGCCAATAATCATCCAGTGCTGGACATAGGCCTCTCCCAAGGAGCGCCACAACACTCGGTCGTCCGCCTTCCTCCTCCAACCACTACCGGCTCTACCCGCCTAAGGTCGTCAGTAGAGCGGGCAGGAGGGCGTCCCACGCTGCGTTTGCCTGTTCGTGGTCTTCACTCGAGAACTCGTCTACCCCAACGGTTATCGGTTCTTCGGCAGATATGACCAGCCCACTGCCACTTCAGCTTGCATATTTTGACAGCTATGTCGATAACCTTAGTCCTCTGACGGATAACCTCATTTCTGATACGATCCATCAGAGAAACCCCAAGCATAGCTGTCTCCATAGCAAGCTGAGCGACTTTAAATCGGTAGACCAGTCCTACCGTCAGTGTCTACGTCTCTGCACCATACGTCATCACTGGCAGGACGCACTGGTTGAAGACTTTTGTCTTCTGGCTCTGAGGAATGGGAATCTTGCCCATATGGGGCAGGCAAATTCGGCTGAGAAGCAGAGTGCTAAGCTACTTGTTCGTAGAACTTGCGGAGAGGCGCCCCAGCTGGTAGACCTTTCTTCTTGGTATTTTGGCAGTGGGTTTTGTACATGAGGGATCTATCCAGGGTCACTCCGAGCAGTGCTGGATCTCCGCCACTGTATTTTATTAAGGAAATCTAAAGAAAAAAAATTGCCTCACTCAGTCGCCAAAGTTTATTTCTAAACGTTCTAAAATGTTCTCGTCGTCTATCCAGAAAAATCTTTTTTTTTCTTTGGAAGATATCATTATCTCTGCAAGTGCAAATATATCCCCACAATGTTCTTATACATATGTAGATTGGTAGGTTGTAGTAGGTACTATACACTGACTGCTCTTTTTGTTTTCTTTTATTCCTTGATGGGGCGGAAAACTACAGGAGCCCAGGGCGCGCAATCTTTAAATACGCCCCTGCCTACAGAGCTGATGAGGACTAATGGTAAGAATGTCATAACTGTTTCCAAGGATAATTTTATTAATATCTAACATTTATCCATATTCCCTTAAATCCTTAACATCATAGCTTCGAACCAGAATGGCATGTTACCCATTGAGCTAAAACTGCACCTCTAGCAACTATCTAAAAAAAAAAAAATATTTTTCAGATACAAGGAAAAAAACTACAGTCAATGACAGTTTTCAAGACCTGGCCATGGAGAAAATTAAATTGGTCAGGGAGCAACAAAGACTATGCCAAATCGAGACAGAGCATAAAAGAAAATTATTTGAAATTGAGTTGGAAGAAAAGCTGTTGGAGAAACAGTTTAATGCTGAAATGCGTGCCAAGCAGCTCCTTCTAATCGATTTAAAAATAAAGAAAGAAGGATCTCTATGATTGAGAGCGGTGGTAGCTCAGTCGTGTAAGCACCCGCTTCTCCCGCCCTAGATCCTTCTTTCATTATTTTACAGAATAAGAATACCATTGCTTTTACGGTGAAGGAAAACATCGTGAGGAAACCTACATATCTAGATTTAGCACATCTTGATATGTGAACCCACCAATCCACAGTAGACCAGCATGGTGGAAAATGGTCCAAGCTTAGGAAGGCAGTTTAGACCTATGGGATATGCGTTTGTAAGGTACTTGTCAAGTAGTATGCCATGTGTTGATTGTTACCTACTCTGTGATTGATTATTGACCGTGAAAACGTGTGAATTTTCCAATCTGTTTATTATTTGGAATATCGAGCAATAACTTAGTAGAATAGAATTTCTATTTTGTATGATAAATGTTTTATAATAAAGAAAAATAATTTTCAACAAGCAGTCTTCTTTCTATATTGCGATTTCCCCTTGGTTGTTGTGGAACATTTTCATTTAAATCTTCTGCCAAAACAGGATATTCGGGATCAACTGGTGGGACATTTTCATTTTGCATTATTGCTAAATTGTGTAAAACGGCAGTTGCCACAATTATACCAGGCACTCTATGCAGGTGGACACTTATGTCCCGTGATAATATGGGAAACCGTCTCTTCCATATTCCAAAAGCCCTTTCTACCACATTTCGGGTTTTTATTTGTGACTTGGTATAGGATTTCTCCCCTCGAATTCGGGGTGCCATCTGGAAATGGAGTCATCATGAAACCTGTTTGTGCATAGCCGCTATCACCAAGTAAAAGTTTATCAGCATATTTCTTTTGAACAAAGTTGCGTTTTAATGCACAGTTATCCCAAATATTTGAAACATGTGCTGATCCATGCCAACTTGCTACTACATCTTCAAATGTCAAGTTAGCTGCAGCTACACATTGCACATTAATAGAAAAGTAACCTTTTCGGTTTCTATAAAGCTCTGCATTTTGTCCTCCTGGAGATATTATTCTTACATGAGTGCAGTCAATAGCGCCATTCACTCTAGGAAATTTTGCAATCCTGTAAAATTCTGCAGCCACTTTCTGTTGTTCTGTTCTGTTGTTGTTAAAGATATGTTTTTTGTATGGAATGATGCGTGCTATGGATGTGTGCTATGGATGCGTGCTATGGATATGTGCTATGGACCATCGCGAGTGGTGTAGCTGTGTATGTGCAGAGCAGACCTACAGTATGCCCGCGTTTTTCACTGAAAGTAGACATGCCATCGTGGAAGCAAAAAGTTATTTTGTATCTCGCAATGTGCGAAGAAGAACTCATGGAAGAAGATGAATTGTTGTTCAGCTTTTTACTCCGACGAAGAAAACATAGATTCTGGTTACGAAATCATATTAAATATCACTCAATACACTCAGAATTCTTTACACTATTCCAAACAGCTGACGATGAGACGTTCCAGAATTCTTACAGAGTGACAAGAAGTACATTTGAATCATTACATAATTTGATCGAACCATATATCAAGAAGGAAGATACTCACTACAGAAAATGTATCAGTTGTAAGGAAAGATTAGCGGTTTGTTTAAAGTAAGTACAGTTTAATAAACAGTCATTAATAATACAGCTTTTTTTTATCATTTATTTAACACTAAGAATACTTTAGAAATATTAAAGAAAATAGAGATAAATCAACGTTTCAAATTTTAAAATTAGTTAAGATTTTGTCGGTGCTGATTCTGTTAAATTGTTCGTATTTTCTTGAATGCTTTGCGGTTCTGAAACTGGCAGTGTCTGTGGCGGTATCATGTTCGTATTTTCTTGAATGCTTTGCGGTTCAGAAAAAGGCAGTGTCTGTGGCGGTATCATCTCAAACTGTTGGGAATTGCTAATATTTTGTTGTGAGCTTGATTCACCAGTGTTTGTGTAATAACCATAGGTATGCTGACTATAGAGATGCGAATCTTCGGCTTCTGCTACTGCGTTGAAACAACTTCTTTTTACTCGTGCTTGTAAGTAACCGGGAAATTTCTTAGTGGTTTTCGCCAGCGACAAGAAAAAGTGGTCTATTTCATCATAATCATCTTTTGCACTACTTAGCATTTCCTTTATTTCAATGCGTTGTTGTTGGTGTCGTTTTTGGTTTTCTCGATGAAGTTGCAGTAACTCAGTTAAGTCACTTCTTTTCTTCTTAGAAGGTGGTGGTATCGATTCCATCAAATTGGCAGTTTCTTCTTGTTCCGAGTTCAACAGAAGATCTTCAAATTGGTTTTGATCTAGGCTTTTATCTGAAAGCACTGAACTTTGCGTAGAATCATCATTATTTCTCTCATCAGTTGTAGATGTTTCGTCGCCATAGTTTGATGTCCGATCTCTATTTGCCATATAAGGCAAAAGAAACTCCATGTGTTTTTTCATACTTCCATTCTTTTTTTTTAGTTGCAGCTTGTCCACTTTTTTTGGATTTTATCCTCTTCAATACTTCGCGGTGGCTGTCTCGCAACTGTTTCCACCGATTTTTCGCGGTTTTACCTAAACGAATACGGGTGGTAATAAGTAAAAAAAACATTGAATTTTCATATTTATAAAAATCATATCTCTTTTTTCAGGTATTTAGCAACGGGTCTCTCATTTACGAAATTGGCAGAAAATTTCAGAATTGGAATATCAACCGTGTCGAAAATTATTGATGAAGTTTGCACGGCCCTATGGAATGTACTGCAGCCTCTTGTTATGCCAGAACCTTCTGAAAATGATTGGAGAAGAATTGCAAAAGAATTTGAAGATCTATGGCAATTCAAGAATTGTTTGGGGGCTCTTGACGGAAAACATGTTTACATCACGTGTCCTGCAAATACAGGATCCTCTTTTTTCAATTATAAACATCGATTTTCCATTGTCCTTATGTGTTTAGCTTACGCTAAGAGAAAAATTATAATGGTTGACGTAGGGTCAATGGGCAGATTTAGTGATGGAGGCATATTCAATGACAGTAGTTTTGGAAGACGTCTGCGAGAAAAGAGACTGAATATTCCTCAACCCGAACCATTATATCGCGGGCTTCATGCCAGAGGGGCGTATCTGCATCGACCCTACTTTTCAGGAGAGCCAAAAAACATCATAACTTTGTTAATAAGTAATGGAGCTTGCTATAATTTTGCATATACCTTGATTAATTATTATTTGTTTTTATTAAAACCCAATTTTCATAATATTTATGCTTAAAGTACACTTTATGGCGTATACGTCTATCTGCCTTGACGGAAATTATTGTATTTCTATCCATTTTTTATCATATTATGTATAGAAATAATGGGTGTATAAACAAACTTTTTTATTTGTTACCCAATTACATTATTTATATTTTATTTGGTTTAAACTTAAATCATTTAATATACTGATAGCAAAATATAACCAAAAATATAACTTCTTCTATTTTTTTCGAATTTCATACGCCCTTTTGCCATGGCGTAATTGAACGGATGTTCTCAATTTAAGAGAGATGATACGCCTATAAAAAAAAATAAAAATCTATTTTAAGAACTAATTAATACATGGTAAAGCTTTAAAAAACACAGAATAATTCATATGGAATAATAAGAGTACAAAATAAAACAAGAATAAACGTTACTTAAAACAAAATTTACTCTAAATTAAGTGAACAAAAAAATACTTAAATAAATGACAAAGGGCTGAAGCTGAAACTTCGCAGAATTCAGGGGCTTTCCTTGATGAACTCTTTCTTCAAAAAGAAGCCGCAAAGATGGTGGACCTGGTGCAAGCCGGACTCTGTCACGAAAAATGAAATCATGACTGATAAGGTGGCATATATTCAGAGATATATCAGTGATCAATCGGTTTAATCACCATATACTCAGAGGAACTCTGAATATCTACCTAAAGCTTGAAGAACGGTGACTGATGAAGTCCACCCTCTGACCAACTCTGCGCCAGACCACTGCAGGGTCTGAACGATTTCATTGCTCGAGCTAAAAAATATATTTGACGTATTTGAAACTACTACACACATTGAAGAAGCCTGCAACGACGTGATCAATGCAATACAGAAAGATGGCACTAGGTTCGGTGCAATGTAACACACGGGACGGAAGTCTAAGCTATCAGGGGAGACTCTTGGACTTACGGAGATAAAACGCTTGTGCTGGACCATTCCGTCAGAACTAGAGGCTCTCAACAAAATGATACGCAAGGCTATTCATCGTGACCTCCGGTGCTTCAACACACAGCGGATTGAAGAAGCTATTAAACAAAACCGGGGATCGAATGTCTTTGCTAAGCAACTTGAAGGGACCCTAATGACAAAATTGACAACCAGCCGTAGCAAAATCGACGATTCTAAGCTGGAAATAGTCGCAGCGATCCCTTGATCGCTTCTATGCGCAATTGTACGCTTCACATGCGCAACAGCCAGAACCCCAGATGTGTAGGTCTATTGTTTTTCAAGAAAGGAGACAAATTGCTCTTAAAATCCTATAGACTGATCACACTTTTGATCACGTGAATAAGATGTTTATGTACATTTATTACAGTCATCACGAGACTTGATTTGGTGAATTTCAGCCGCTAGAGCATGCCGGATTTCGTGGGGGTTATAGCACCGTAGACCACATACACACAGTTCGGAAGATTATACAGAAGAAGGAAGAATATAATCGGCCTCTGTGCCTAGCTTTCGTAGACTATGAAAATTTTGACTCCGTCGAAATCTGGGCTGTTCTGGCATCCTTGCAGATATCTCAAAGAGATTGACGATACATCGAGGCGCTGAAGTGCCTAATGACACTGAAACGATTACTATCCAAGTATAGAACCAGCCACAAGATCTATCCATAGGCAAAGAGGCGTGAGGGAGGAGGACGTAATTTCTCCGATACTGTTCCGTGATGCATTGGAAGATGTATTTAAAACTCTGGACTGGAAAGGACTAGGCATCAATATCAACAGTGAAAGTATATTTTCGTTATATTTTGTTAGCAATATGCACATACATCTATATGACATGGCGATAATTATTTGAATGCGCCCCACTGATGTTTATACGCCGTCTATATGCCTCTCTGACATGGCGTAATTATTTAAATGCGTCCTACTGATGTTTATACGCCGTCTATACGCCTTTTTGACACGACACAAAATTATTGTTACATCGTATACGCCTTTATGTTATTTATTAATATATCAAAATCTAGTTTACTGAAAATTTCAAAAAAATTACAGAACGTGTATTACTAGTATAGGAATCGATTGGCATGAAAAACGCAAAATCGATTTTTTGCGCATACGCCCCTCTGGCATGAAGCCCGCGATATGAAGGCGGAGAACCAGTACCTTTTGTTTTCATAGGTGATGAAGCTTTCCCTTTGATGGAAAATTTTATGCGACCATACCCACGTTGATCAATTAGATCCACAAAAGCGCATATTTAATTACAGATTATCAAGGGCCCGTCGCATAGTCGAAGCAACATTTGGTGTACTAGCGCGGAAATGGTACGTGTATCGCAATCGTAGATAAAGTCGTAAAAGCATCGTGTGTGTTGCATAATTATTTAATTCAAACAGAAATTGATTACCTTAGTGGTTCTACTACAAGTGATACCTCAATATTTACTAATCTTAGTTACAACAATGACATATCAAATTTTGGAAGTTATCAAGTTAGAGATATATATTGCTCGTACTTCAATAACGAGGGAAGGGTGTCATGGCAAGACACTCGAATTTCATCTCGACTCGCTCAAAGAAATTAATATACCTCCTGAATGACAAATATTCAAATATTGCGTTTAAATAGTTGTTAACAACCTACCTACTACCGAAATACCTACCTACATATGTATTTAAATAAAAGTGTGTATACTTACTGTCTTTAAAATTAGTTTCTTTCACAATTATCTCCCACGCTGCATCCCTTGTTTCATTACATTTGTACGTGTCTAACTTAGTAACCCAAAGGCAGGGGTATTTTTTGACCGCGTCTATTAGCTTTTCATCCATTTTATTTAATTCAGTTGTCGCCTTCTTCCTTAAACTTTACGAAATGAACTAAACGAGTCGCCGGCACAGCGCGGCAGGACGCGTGTGCGCCTCTCCCCTCACCGCGCCGCCGCCCCCGTCGTTTCCCTACTATCGATACATAGCATAGCTCGAGATGCGCATCTTTCTCGCACAGCTACTTTGCGGCGGCGCATCTTCGTAGCGCATCTTCCTCGCACAGCTACCTAGCGTAGTATTGGTGGAAACGGTCACATATTTTCGTAGCGTAGATATCACATCTTCGCAGCATAGCTGCATAGCAAATCTCTGGTGGAAAAGCACCCTAACCTAACTTTTTTGACAGACACAAGCAACTAAACGTATTTAGTGGCGCTAAACAGCCAATTATGGGTATTTAACTTTGACAGTTCGTTAAACGTATTTAAGAACAAAATTTTTGCTATGCAAGACGTTAATTGTATTTAAGAACTTAAATGTGTTTATTTTATCCTTAAACATAATTATCGCACGTTACGCAGGCCGGCCTGAGTGTCTGAGATGTTCTCTTCACATTTTCTATATATCCTGTTATGAATTGACATTGATCTTCAAAACATGACTCATTACGGATATTGTGCGGTAGTCACTGCACCGTTTGGCGTTGTTGATTTTCGGTAAAGCTATAAATGTAGAGTGGAGCCAATCTTTCAGAATGTGTCCGGTATCATATACGGCATTAAATAACTGTACCAGAGTTCTCAGATGTTCATATTCGAGCAATTTCAAAATTTCGGCTGGTATGTCGTCCGGTCCCACTGTCTTACCATTTTTTGCTGACTTAATGGCATAAGATATTTCATCCTTTGTAATAGATGGTCCAGTATGATCTACTAATGATTGCTCGTTTTCACTTCTGTTGTCATAAAATAACCCCTCAATGTGGAGTACATTCAAAATGTCCAGTTTTTCCTTAATAGTCATGGCGTATGCTCCATTTTTAGGGTTCCGTAGCCAAAATGGCAAAAACGGAACCCTTATAGTTTCGTCATGTCCGTCTGTCCGTCTGTCACAGCCGATTTACTCGGAAACTATAAGTACTACAGTGATGAAATTTGATGGGAATATGTGTTGTATGAACCGCTACAAAAATATGACACTAAATAGTAAAAAAAATAATTGGGGGTGGGGCCCCCCATACATGTAACTGAGGGATGAAATTTTTTTTTTCGATGTACATACCCGTGTGGGGTATCAATGGAAAGGTCTTTTAAAATGATATAAAGTTTTCTAAAAAACATTTTTCTTAAAGTGAACGGTTTTTGAGATATCAGCTCTCAAAGTCGTAAAAAGTATGTCCCCCCCCCTCTATTTTTATAACTACGGGGTATAAAGTTCTAAAAAAAATAGAGGTGATGCATGCTAATTAACTCTTTCAACGATTTTTGGTTTGATCAAAGTATCTCTTATAGTTTTTGAGATAGGTTGATTTAAGCTACGGAACCCTTTGTGCGCGAGCCCGACTCGCACTTGGCCGGTTTTATCTATAAGGGTATTGTTTGCAGGTCTCTATAAAATACATAGAAAAACATAATTAGATAATATCAAATCGATTTTGGTATCACCAAGATATGGCCAAAACAACCAGCACAAAATTCAACAGGAAAACTAATAAAATTAGCCCAATTTAAAGGTAAAAAGTGTGATTGTTTTCAGTCCTGTTGACTTTAGTATGGAAACCAATGTTGGGTTTTTCCCACTTTCTCTGGTTGTTTTGGCCAAATCTATATTAAATTTATATCTATATTAAATAAATATTGAATTATCTTATTTGAAAGCTTATAAGTTGACAATGTTTTTAAGCTGAATTGCACAAAAAAATGTCATATGAAATTCTTTTTTAAATTTAATTTATTTGTTTTTGCGTTTTGAATATTTTTTTAAAATGGTTAACTATTTTGAGGTTATTGTGTCTAATTTAAGTAAAATAATACACATTTGATTATTTCAATTAGTTTATAAAGGTACTTATGCAAAACAACCAAAAAAATATTGAAATACGGAAAAAAAATTTATTATCGGTTTTAAACTTAAAATTTTGGCAAAAAATTAACAAAAAACTTAAATATTAAATATCTTAGATATGGTTAAGTTTCGGATAATGCATTATAGGGTTCAATCGACTGGAAATGCCTTCTTCTATCACCTCCTGAAAGGATCCGGTCTACTTACCAATAACCCTGTATAATCGAAGGCATCGCAAGGACGCGAAAGTAAATAAGACAATCTTGTACAGCTCTACGACGTACTCAGTCCTGAAAGAAAAACTTAAACTGTACGAGCAGATGAAAGAAAAGTCGGCAACAGCAGCAGCATCTACAATGGAGACAATGACGAGCGAGCGGACGAGGAGGCAGCCTGCAGCAGTCCAGCCATCCCAGAGAAGTCCTGCTATAAGATGCTTCAACTGTGGAGAAATGAACCATGCATCACGAGAGTGTCCATACAAGAATCGTGGCATGAAGTGCTTCAAGTGCAACTAGTTTGGGCATATTGCACCGCACGCAGTGTCAACAAGCAGGAGGAAGCAGCAACCGGCGGAGCAATGACGTGATTGGACGAGGACAACCTGGTATGCAGCTACTTCCGGGTGGACCGAGGCGTTCGATGTTCACAAGCGACCAACGACGTGAAAACAGCGACACTAGCGCTACGAGCGGCACGACGGATACAGACGCAAACGGTATGACAGCCAGTGACAGTTCAAACCTTTTTTAATCTCATTTTTAATCATCTATGCCTTTCTTTCTCATCTACTCGACTCTGACATACATCCTTCTTGCACGCATTCCATTACCTCATCCCACATGAATTAATTAAAAAAACACTTTAAATGTTTTGAATGCGTACAATAGCGAATTAGTAAAAAAAACAACAAACAAACCTTTCAATATTTTGCTGTTTTTGACTGTTGAATACCATGTAAGTCGTTTTTAACTGATATTACCTATGAATACTTTACCATTTTGAAAACTGCTTTTTTTGGGAAAGTTTTTAAATAATGGGCATGACCAGTGTAGTACATTTTTCTTAAGTAAGAAGCATTTTAATTTCTACTATTTTATGAATAAAGTAGTTTTAACACAATAAAAATTGCTTTTATTTTATTTCCTGAAAACATACATTCCATTTGTAGTAGTTATGTATTAGCACATGTATTCAGGTGTAGTAAACAAAAAACAGATCTGAAAAAGTCACTCATTTGTCAAAATTACAGGTACTTAAGTGACAAGTATGAAGTGAAATGGCTCAGCTATTGAGTATGAATGGTCTGGAGACGAAATAGGCAGACGTTCCCCTCTGCCGGGGTGGTAGGCCAGAAAGGCCCACCGATTTATAAAAACTAGTTACAGTCTCAATTTTCACTAGACTCAATCTAGTTGGCAAAGCGTTCGTTTCATAGAAAATGATTTGTTTACATACTAAAATGACCACTTCAATTCATAGAATATCCGGATTCCGGATTTAATCACGAATTTGGTCATGGTTTATTGTTATTAGCAGTTGCCTAGCAATCAATTTCAAAAAAATGCAATAGTGATGTACCAGTAAGTAGATATTTTGTATTGATCGCCAAAAAAGGTCATAGTTAAAGGATCTCACAATTTATTTTATTTTGCAAAATATTTCGTTCATACATATTATACATAGTTACAAAGCGTCCGTAGTCGAGCGGGCTTCAGTGATCGTAACTGATCACTGAGGCTAAGCAACAACTGGCACGGTCAGTCATTGGATGACCATTGGAAGGGTGACCGATTTCAAGTGGTTCTTTTCTAGACTCCTCTCCGTGCTTCGGAAAGCACGTTAAGCCGTGGGTCCCGGTTGCTGCTTCGGCAGCAGTCGTTAAGCCTAGTCAGTGGCCTTCGGGCGGCTTGAAAACATCTGACAGTCGCCGTTGCCCACTTACCCGACAACTCTCTCAGCACAAGCTTGCTTGTGTTGAGGTCCACCACTTGGCCAGCGTGGTGGACTAGGCCTAAAACCCTTCCTTCATTGAAAGGAGACCCGTGCCCCAGCAGTGGGGACGACATGGGTCGTGATGATAGTTACAAAAGTTAGTAAGTATAATATAATTAATACATAAGTTATATACTTCGCGGCTTCGTTTATTTCATAATTTAAATAATTTGTAATTAGTATTTCCAACCCATGCTCTCGAATTCATCGATAACACTTATCGATAATTGTTACATACATTGGCAATAGAAATGACGACACTGTGTTCATTATTAAATGTCACTTCACATAACCCTTATTGCTGGGTATTAAAACTCATAATGACATATCAAATGGGACATAATCATGGTAAACGGTAAAATTTCCCCCCGCAAAAATTGGCAGACTTTTTTGTATCAAGAAAGATCGCTATGACGCTTCCCGAGGGTACACCCGAGTCCGCGTTGTTCTATGGGCTCAGTCGATGTGCCATTTTGGAACGGTTTTTTGATTTGAGGAAAGAAATTGGCAACTTTATGGAGATGAAAGGAAAGCCAGTGGAAGAGCTTACAAACAAACAGTGGATTAACGATCTTGATTTTTTTACTGATTTGACTAAGGATCTGAACCAGCTCAACAAACGCTTGCAGGAAAAAAAAATGATTTGCGATATGTATTCAGATGTGAAGTCATTTGAGATGAAACTGAAACTGTTTATCAGGCATATTCATGAAAAAAAAGCTTGACCATTTTCCTAATTGCAAGAAAGCCGTGGAAGATACCTACTGGAAATGGAAATAACTTTGTCTAAGAAAATATTACAATGAGAAACGTGTTAACACAACTACTAACTGAGTTTGTAAATCGATTCATCGACTTTAAAAAGAACTCCCTTAACATGGATATATTCGCAATCCTTTTGGAATTGATGTTAGTGAGGTACCATACCAAACTACTTGCAAAGGAACATAGTAGATTTGCAAGGTAGCAAACTTAAAACGGCATTTAAGGAAAACACTGACTTGATCTGCGCGTTTCTACCACTAAAATGAAAACAGACGTTAAAAAACTTGCAAGTCAAATGCAGCAGCAAAAATCTCACTAGTTGTTACTTTTATGTTCAATAGTTTTAGTTATTATCAGTATAGTAATTCAATTAAAATAGACATGATTATATAGTATGAATGCGTTTTATTTCAAATATTAAAATACATGCACTGTGGGCTTCTTCTTTCGTGTCAGTATGAATGCATGTTTATATTTGTCCAGACCAAAAAGAAGCGACTGTGGGCTGAAAATGGGCTCTCATAGACAAAGGAATATGAATTTTTGGTGGAAATTTATGGTGTCGCTTTTATGGTCGAAATTGCTTCTACCAACTATTTCCATGTTGTAATATGCCAAAAAAGTTAATTTTAAGTAATATACGAATAATTAATTTAAAAAACGAAAAATTTGAAACGAAAAAAAAAAAAAAACATAATTTAAATACAATGAATAAAATATAATTATATACCTATCTATAATATTTTTTAAGAAATTGTGCATTGTGACCGTTATGTGTGGTATGTCAAAAAATCACAAATAATTAGTAGAAAGACATCCTTGAAGCATATTACGGTTTGACTTACGGTTCAAAAGAAAATCGGGGTTT
Organism: Plutella xylostella; assembly: GCF_932276165.1. NCBI lineage: Eukaryota > Metazoa > Arthropoda > Insecta > Lepidoptera > Plutellidae > Plutella > Plutella xylostella. Next base: position 2,850,874 of record NC_064000.1, on the reverse strand, counting down.
TCATACATGAAACCGCTCAAAACATATATTATTTCAACCAAGAAATAACGAAGTGGTTGAAAGCTCACCCAGGTCGTTTACAGATTTGCGGTCTTTTTAGCAAAGAATGACAGCAACTGTAGAAAATGCATGCCAGGGGTTCAAAAGCACCGGTCTCTGGACTGTTGATGCTGATATCTTTCCAGACAACTTGTTTTAGCCGGCGGGGACCACTAATATATGTACCATTGACTTCAGAAACTATTTCAGACGCTCAAACTTTGACGACACATGATTCTCAGCAAACTACAACTGCAACTCCTTGCATCGATTATTACATTGGAAGAGGAAGCTCATATTTTGGCCACGCAAAGTAATCCAATGAGCTCCATTGCAATGGCAAAGAGCACCAGCCCACAGCCTGGGCCTTCTGGATTGTATGTTTTCTTGGAAACCCTACGACCTATTCTACGAGGCTAATTTGTGAGTGGTCAAGGGAAAAAAACAAAACCCTATTTCATTTGTACGTACTTCGCATGAATGACTGATCTGGTCACCCTAATTATATATTTGGCAGCTACGTTCCTGAACAAGAAGTTAATAATTATGTACAAATCAAATGAAATAATAAAGATCATAGCACTTTCTCTGTATAAACAAAACCCGAAAGCTTACAAGGTGGTTAAGAAAGATATTTGTGCTACCAGCACCAGTAACACTGAGCCGAATGGTTTCATCTGCTGGTATAAAGCCGGGTATCAATGAAAAGGAGAATGGGCATTTCTCTATGGCGCCATGACCCGCCAGAGCAGCCATTGGTGAAACATATAACTGATGTGTAGCCCATGACTACAGTATACCCTGGTGTAAACTTTATTATTATGAGGCATGGGAGAACGAAGATATAGGTGATAGATGCTGAAAGATCAAGACTGTGCTAGATGTTGCCATCAAGCAAAGTATTTTTTTGAAAGTGGTTTAGATTTTTTTAAATCATTTTTTCTTCATTTAGAACACCATTATCACTGAATAAAAATAGGTTTGGTTAGTGGCTGCGAAGCGGGTCAGATTTGGCCATTCTCTTTTGTTTGCACAACTGGGTAAAAGGGTGCAGAAAATGAATGATGCACAAAAACTGAGTGTTTTAGACCGAATGGCTTTGTAAATAATGGAAAAAGTGTAACAAGAGTCATAGCTAATCATGCGCTAGTTTTTATGATCCTCGGAGCATTCGTTAATTATAAACAGCCGATAGCTTACACATTTTGCTCTGGTAGCACCCATAAAGAAGAACTGGCTGTACAAATTAAAGAAAAGATTATAAATAAACTCCATTCAATTGGGCTTAAGGTAATAGCAACGGTATAGAAAAAACCAAATACAAAGAATACACATCACAAGTGACGATATAATTGTTGGGATTGAGTTTAAAATAAATAATCCCAAAGTAATGCACAACTAGAATACGTTGCTGGATGTCCTCAGAAAAACAAAAATAAAGGTTTTTAAAAACTGTTCAAACTGCACTAATTGCCTATTTAATTATATTCAAGAAATAACTAATATTTCAGTGAAAGGATATGAAAATAAAAAAAAAAAACACTTGACATATCCAGTAACTGAATTATTTGCATCATTTATTAATAATTTTCAGACATGCAATATGTTATCATAGGTATCATTAAGTTTAATACTGCAATGACGAACATTAAAAATTATATTAAAAATGACGCTATTCAGTTGTATGACTAGGCCGAACGCCGCAAAAACGTGCGATTCGAGCCATATCTAGGGTCTAGAGTTTCCTTAAGAGACAGGTTTAAGGAAATAGGTATAATACTAACCGTTCCATGTCAATATATTTATGAAAATATTATGTATGTTCGTAAAAACTTAAATTCTTTTAGTAAAGTAGGAGCCCTTCACGGTATTGAGACCAGGAACAAAAATAAGTTGCTTTTCCCCACACTCAGACTTTCGAAAACAAACACTTCATTTATGGGGAACTGTATACGTTTTTATAATAAATTATCAAACGAAACAATAAACCTTACTGAGAAAAAATTTAAGAATTTTGTAAAAGCAACATTATGTAATAAAGCTTATTATAGTATAAATGATTATTTGAATGACAAAAACGCGTGGGCACCTCAGTTAAGGCTGTTGGAAAAATGAAATAGATACTTAAGTAAAATTGTACTAGAAATAAGTCAAAAAATGTATTAGATATAAGGAAAAAGTTGAAAAGATGCTCGAGGAGTTTCTTTCGCCATTTCTTTCCTCCTTAATGACGGGGCCTTTGTGAAATGGTGGTAGATTATGACTTTTGACAAGTAATTCTAATATTCTATGTCGAAAAATAAACGAATTTCATTTCATTTCATTTCAAGAACGTTGATTGTACAAGCGTCACAAAACGTCCAACTAGTTAGCGGACTTAAAATCAGTCAGGTGGTGAATAAAACAAATATGGAACAGCGAACAGCTAACACAAAAAGCACTTGTATTGTTATTTTTTTTGCAATTAAACCAGATGCCTGCGACATATACAAAGTCCTTGGGTGGCACTTATGACAGCCGCCATGTTTTCTTCATAAAAACTTTGATTTTCTTTGCTAATTTTCGTGTCAACGTAGTTTTTTTTGGAAAATAAGAAGAAAGGAAGTTTAACTTACTTAGAGAAAAACGACTGAGACATATAAGTATCAATGTATTAACTTATTTTTTTTTAAATATAAATTTTACCGGTTGTAGTCAATAAGGTATTGTAATTTACGATGTATCCAATTTTTGTTTTGAATTGTTTTAGAATCATGAACGAGGTGAACACAAGCAGCAGCAGAGTCTCCTACTCGCAGTTGCAGGCTCTGCATGTCTTTATGGAGGAGCACCGGGAACTGGATGCCGGCTTCCTAAGATCGACGGAAGCCCGGCACAAAAGCCAAAAACTATGGCAGGAACTTGCTGTCACTCTAAACTGCATAGGCGGGGGATCAAATAAGACCGTGAAGAAGTCCTTTCCATATCGTTTTGGGGGTAATATTAGGGGAGTTAGGGCATTTAATAACAATTGATTGTCCCAGAATTCCGATAATTTTATCAAAAATTTAAATATAATTTGTCCTTCAAGAAAGTTAATGGTTAGTTTTAAACAAAGCGAATAAAAATGTTAATGTCACTTCTGATCCGGTGACAACTGACAAGTGCATTTTCGCCATTCCTCTGAGATTCCTTCATATTCCGAATTTATTACATACTTAACATTAAATAAATAAATAAAAGTAAGAATAAGTAAAAGAAATGGTAATAAATAATTAGTCTTTGCTTTTTTCATCTGTAACAAGGTGTAAATCCCGCTTCATGAGTGTGGAGGGATACAGTTGTGAGACTTCGCGTCACGAGTGTAGAGCGGGCTTAACTATTAACATAACCTCATCACAACATCCCGGGCATCCTTTTGTTTTGCTTCGTTGAACCTGCGGCTGAGCAATGGAATTTGTTCGTGGAGATTCCACTAATTTGCCCAAGGTGGAGCAAATCACGGTTTTGGAGTATATAGCAAAAAAATATAAATATAATGTTGCCGAAATAGGAGGAGCCAAAGCTCTTTTGTAAGTTCTTCTGCAGTTCTTTGTAGATATTAGAAATCTACAAAGAAAATTTTTTATCTAAATTCAAATAATGTATCATCATAATAATTGTTTCAGGTCATCCCGTGATTCTTACGTCGACACTGCCGTTGGTTACGTAGAAGTTAAAAGGGAACAAATTCAATGTGTTGTTAAAGCCAAAGTAGTTCCAGAGCACAAAGTAACAATAAAACATTACATTGTTACTGCTACAATAAATGAAAAAGAGGACGAAGTAATAGAAACAACATGTGACGGCTGTGCCGCATCTGAGGGTGGGTGTAAACATACACTGTTATTGTTATATTGGTTAGCCAAAAGAAGTAGCGAGCCAGCATCCACATCTGTTCAATGCTACTGGAGGAAGCCAGTAGTATCTGGTATTCGATCCGCGCCAATCCCAGCAGAAGACATATTCCATTCCCTAATAATAAAAAAATAAGGTCAGAAAAAAAATCCAACTGTTTTGGATGATTTCCTAAGTTTTTGTCAACGTCAAAAAATTACTGACTGTCTTGCAACAAAGGAGAATGGCCATTTCTCTATGGCGCCATGACCCAGAGCGGCCATTGATGAAACATACACTGATGTGTAGTCCGTGACTACAGCATATACTGGTATTAATTTTATTATTATGAGACATGAGAGAACGAAGATATAGGTGGTGAAAGATCAAGTCTTTCTACTGTACTAGTAGATGTTACCCTCGAGCTAAAAATTGATTTTAAAAGTGTTTCCGTGGGAATTCCTGGCTAAAAAGTATTTTATGTTACTTCGGGATAACGGGAACTTGAATAGAATGAAATAATTTTTGAAATTGGTCTCTTTATAAAAATAGGTTTCTGAGTGTGAAATGTGCAAAAATAATTATGATATTATTTGCATAAATAAAATCATGTAATACATTTTGTGATGCGCTATGAATTGGGAATCCCTTGATTTAGATTATAAAACTTATTTGTGCGTGTACCATTCAGCAAAATCTTATTTAACGAAAAAAATATATTTAATTAATTTACTTTTGAACCCTAATATCTCAAGAACCCCATGGTTTAGATTTTTTTAAATATTTTTCCCTGTTAATAGACATTTTTATCAATAACTTAAAATAGGTTTGGTGAGTGGCTGCTAACTTATGCAAAGCGGGTCAGGTTTCGCCATTCTTCTTTCTGGGTCCCAAAACAGTCCTTTAATTTATTTAACATGATTGTTGAATATTTAAAGGATCATAGAGAAGATTATGACATGTGTATGGCTTTTCTTGATAGTAAAATTACTCCGGACATCGTGGAGAGTATTCAATGTCAAACAAGAGATCAAGTTGACTCTGTTCTCTGGCATAGTATTCGCCAAGGAAGGATAACAGCATCAAAAATACATGAGGCATCAAGATGCCAGACTGACGGTGCACTAGTGCAACAGATCCTTGGTGGTTACAAAGTCCTTGAGACTAAATATATAAAAGGAGGAAAACTATTAGAAAAGTCTGTCATTGAAGAAGCGGAGAAAACTTTAAATGATGTCTTTAATATCGCGCTTAAGGAAGAAACATTCCAAAATTCGCGATTTTTTTTGTAACAAATGCAACAATCGATGTCATACTTTATTTAACTGCCGTAAAAATAATAATAATAATCATAGGCCTTTTGCCTAAAATTTTAACTCTACAAATAATAATCATTTCTCGAACAACACTAGGAACCGACCTGTGTTCCCAGTTCAAACATCAAACGTAAAGATGTGGAAATATTGTAAAAAACCAGGACATTTAATTGAAAATTGCATTAAGAGACAACGTAACTAAGCTCATAAACAACAAAATAACGTTAATCATTTGAACTGCGAACAGCTCACGGAGAGTGCCGCTTCCCTGAGCATAATAGAGGCACATGTTAACACGTCATAACTTGTTTAAATTCAAGCAACAATTACTTTGTTAAATTTGTACTGAATGATGTTAATAAAGATCAACCGCTTTCCTTCCTTATTGACACAGGCGCTACTAACTCACTATTAAAAGTAGGAAATTTTAATGCGAATTTAAAAATATTTAAAGACGAGATCATTATTATCAATATAATTAATAAATCTAACACTGAAATACGTTGAACTTTAAGGTAAACATAAGATACATTTAGTATGAAATAATTATGACAATTTTAATTTGAATTTTGATGGATTTTTTGGAAATGACTTTTTAAAGAACACACAAGCAAATATAAACTATGAATCAAAATTAATTACATTTAAAAATGGTTTTTCTTTAAAATTATTCGCAGAAACTATTAAAAATACGCTTTATACATTGAAACCTAGAAGTGAAACACTTCTTAAGGCTAATGTTTTAAATCCCCATATTAAGGAAGAATTTCTTGATAATTGCGTAATCCTAGATGGCGTGTATCTTTCGAATTGTATTACTTATGTCGACACGAATAATTAAGCTTATGTTTCCGTACTCAATTCCTTAGAGAATGAGGTGGTTATTAGGAAACTTGAGGTCGTATTAGAACCTCTTAATGAATTATGCAACACAACTCATGACTGCCACCATTGTGACCGTTCTGAGAGAAGTTACAATGACGTGGATCCCCATATCAGCATGGTTAGTGATTGTTTTTGTTTATGCAACACTACTTGTGACTGCCAGCGTTGCGACAGTTCTAAGAGAAGTCACAACGACCTGGATCCCCTTATCAGCACAGTAAGTGATTGTCATTTTGATTGCAGCACGAAAAGTGACTGTTCTTGCTTCACCTTGAGTGATAGCTTTTTATATAAAATAAAATGATAATAACATGTCAATTAATACACTGACGGGCAATGAAAAAGTTCCATTAAGAAAATCACCAAATTACTCCTAAACGACGCCTTCTGCATTATTTAATTACATTCAACGATGCCTCAGAATATTACCGACTACAAACGTAAATATTTTGTTCTAATTTTCAATTAAATATTTAAAAAAATTGCAACCGTTTGGTGCGTGCATTTTGTAGGTGGAACTGTTTTGCACGTGAGTGTAATACCGCCACTAGATTTGAAAAACTTAAAAATAAATTACGTACCGATCACTTAAATTCAGCCGAAAAGAATTCTCTTATTGAGATTTGTAAAGAATACAATTCTATTTTCTTTTTGTAGAAGGAGATGTTTTAACATCCACCAGTGCTATTAAGCATCGTATAATCACAACTGGTGATATACCTATTCAGAGTAAAAATTATAGGTATCCAGAGGTTCACAAGAATGAGGTCAATACTCAAATAAATAAAATGCTCGATCAAGGTATAATTAGACCTTCTACGAGTCCATGGTCTTCACCATTATGGGTTGTCCCTAAGAAGAGACGCATCAGGAAAAATCAAGTGGAGAATTGTTATCGACTATAGGAAACTTAATAAAGTTACGGTTGGAGATGCTTATCCTCCCTAATATTGTAAATATTTTAGATCAACTTTCACATTCTAAATACTTTACAACACTAGATTTAGCATACGGATTTCATCAATGCGAAATGGAAAACGCAGATATTCCTAAAACAGCTTTTTCAACACCTTACGGACTTTTTGAATATGTTAGAATGCCCATCGGACTTAAAAATGCACCTGCAACTTTTCAAAGGTTAATGAATAACGTCTTAAGTGGTCTCCAAGGTCTTTATTGCTTTGTTTACTTAGATGCTATCGTAAGCTACGTAAATTCTATTGAAAACAACGCGGAAAAACTCAAATCCATTTTCCAAAGATTAAAAGAAAATAATTTAAAGTTACAACCGAATAAATGTGAATTCATGCGTTACGAAGTCAACTATCTTGGCCATGTTATAACAAAAGATGGTGTTTTACCAGACCCCAATAAAACTAAAGTAATTGAACAATTTCCCGTACCTAAAAATACTAAAGACATAAAATCATTCTTAGGTCTTGTTGTTTATTACCGTCGATTTATCGATTAATTTTCTAACTTAACTAACCCATTAACTAAGCTACTAAAGAAGGATATAAAATTCGAATGATCTGACAAACAACAATCATTTGACAACTTAAGAAAAATATTAAAATCTCCTTAAATCTTACAGTATCCAGATTACACAAAAAAAAACATTTTAACTACAGACGCTAGTATCTTTGCTTTAGGCGCGATCCTTAGTCAAGGAGAAATCGGAAAAGATCTCCCTATTGCTTATGCATCCCGTACTTTAAACAAAGCGGAAGGAAATTATAACAAGACCGAAAAAGAACTTTTTGCAATTCAATGGGCAATACAACACTTCCGACCATACCTTTATGGTAGACATTTTAAAATCGTAACCGATCCGAACCGACCGAAGACCCCTTACTTGGTTATTTAACGTAAAAGATCCTGGAAGTAAATTAATTATCGGAATCAATGCTTCACCCGGATCCGTTCGAGCCGCAGTCGCGAGCGACAACTTTGCCATCCAAGGCCTTGAATTAGACAAAATTCTTGCAAAAGGAAACTGGCGCTCAAGAAATACGTCTTTCAAGCATTAATTTAAGGAATTCGGTAACCCTCATAATGAAAATCATACAAATCGACCTTTGTCTTACTTTAACGTATTATAAGCAAAATAAGGGTTTTTGCACAAATCACATATGGAAGAGATATACGCAATCGCGAAAATGAACCAAAATAAGGAATCACTACAACAAAAACGATACTACGACAGTAGGAAAAAAGAGAATTCCCATTGTCATGCGCGGATAAAAAGTTCTGCGCTGAACTGGCACCGAAGTACTCCGGACCGTATAAAATAACAAACCAGAAATCACCTGTAATATTCGAGTTAAAGCACATGCATAATAATAAAAAATACATCTCTCTCTCTCTCTCTCAGCCTTCTGTAGTCCACTGTTGGACATAGGCCTCTCCTAACGATCGCCACCCCAAACGGTCACCCGCCATCTGCATCCAGCGGCTTCCCGCTACCTTCCGCAGATCATCAGACCAACGGGTTGGGGGGCGACCGACACGCCGTTTGCCGACACGGGGTCTCCACTCCAGAACCTTTCTACTCCAGCGGTCGTCGGCTCTGCGGGCTACGTGGCCAGCCCATTGCCACTTCAGCGTGCTAATCCTTTTGGCTATGTCGGTAACTTTAGTTCTCCTGCGGATTTCTTCATTACGAATCCTATCTCGCAGGGACACGCCTAACATAGCCCTTTCCATAGCACGCTGAGCAACTCTGAGCTTGTGGATAAGCCCTTTGGTGAAGCACCACGTCTCGGCTCCGTAAGTCATCACTGGCAACACGCACTGATTGAAAACTTTTGTTTTCAGACACTGAGGTATGTTTTCAGTGAAGATGTGTCGTAATTTCCCGAACGCTGCCCATCCGAGTTGGATTCTACGAGCTACCTCTTTATCGAAGTTGGATTTACCTAATCGGATCACTTGTCCTAGGTAGGGATACTGATCGACAACTTCGATGGTGACACCTCCTACAGTTACGGGCGATGATGAAACATGTTCGTTCAACATGACCTTTGTCTTGTCCATGTTCATTTTCAGCCCAACTTGTTTAGAGGCATCATTGAGGTCTGTGAGCATTTCGCCTAACTCCTCCAGCGTTTCCGCCATAATAACTATGTCATCAGCAAATCGTAGATGAGAGATATATTCGCCATTGACGTTAATGCCCAGTCTTTTCCACTCTACAAGCTTAAAAACAACAACAAACAGTTTCGGAGAAATAACATCTCCCTGTCTCACGCCCCTTTGCAACTGGATCGGTTTTGTGCTATGTTCGTGTAATCGAACTGACATTGTGGCAGCATTGTACATACATCTCAACACCTCGATATAGCGATAGTCTATATGGCACCGCTGAAGGGATTGAAGCATCGCCCAGAGCTCAATAGAATCAAAGGCTTTCTCATAGTCCACAAACGCTAGACATAAAGGTAGATTATACTCCTCGGTCTTCTGTATAACCTGCCGAAGCGTGTGTATATGATCTATGGTACTATAGCCTTTTCGGAACCCGGCTTGTTCGGGTGGCTGGAAGTCGTCGAGTCTTTGCTCGAGACGATTCGTAATAACTCTCGAAAACAGCTTGTACACATGGCTCAGAAGTGCAATGGGTCTATAATTCTTCAATAGGGCTTTGTTGCCTAAAAATACATAGCCCACATAAAAAATAATTTTCTATTCACACACAAAGACGGCGCAATCTAATATAGAAGAAACATTTAACACATCCAAGCTCTGCTCATTTGCACTTCATACAACCTCATCCTTTTCATTGACTCAGCTCAGTGAGAACCTGATAATTCAAGATGAGTGACGATCCTGGAGTCTTTAAGACAACATTCACCAGCAGTAGCACCGGCTCCCATTACGAATCAGAGGCCTTGACACAGTCTCTCCAAACCATAATCAATTCTTTTAAAGAGCACACAACTGAGCTGCTAGGCCTGGTCGCTTATTCAGGGTTTGATGTGTTAAAGTTCCGCGCCACACTCGTCAATGTGTAGCGCTGACATGTGTCAGCGCCGGGATTAGAACCCGCATCTCTTGCTTGAGAAGCGGGCGCTTACCCGACTGAGCTACCACCGCTCCGCCTACACCCGCTATGAAGAGAAGAGTGATACCTTACAAACTATGGAAATGCGGACTTTCGAAGGTACAGAGAGACAGCACCATTCTAGAAAAAACAATTACATTGCATGTAATGAAGATGTATTGAATAATCTGCTTATAAGTTCCGATCCAATGTTAGCACAAATACGCCCACAAATGGCCTCAGTCAAAAAGAGAGCTATGTTCAAAGAAACAATGTCGCTACTTATTCCAGAGGACTCTCAAATAGAATTTGTAGTTATCGATGAGATATAGGATACTGAAGAAGATGAAGTTATTGAAACCACAGACAGTGAATCAGAGGAATAATAATAAAATATATTAAACATATTTTCACAACATTATCACCACCCATTACCAAATTATTTCTAGAAAAAACATGAACTCAATCAAATCTGGACAAACATGGAGGCTGAATAAATATTACTTACCTACTGGTGTACTTATAGAGGTATCCTTTAAATGTTTAAATGATAATATATATTTGAAGAAAAAACCGTAAGTATTATAAATACTACGTTTGTTCCAGTCATGTCTGTGGGTAACGTAACTAGAAAACGAATGAATCTTTTTATTATGCATGTGTGTCGGTCTATTTGCCTAGATTACCGAATGTTGCAAAAGTGGCGTACTAAGCCGAAAGGGGTGACTCAGAGGAAAGAAACTTTTGTTCTACTAAAGTTTGAAAGGAGAATCAAAAAAGTCACACACCCCTTTAGCAACACCCTGTAAAATAGGTATTATTTTTTTCAACAGCGCGAGCGTCTCTATCGCCGCCGTCATCTATTTCGTCAGTGACCATAGAATATGGGCCTGATGGTCCAACGCTGACTGACAGCGAAGCAGGCGAAAGGCCATCAGGTTGGACTCCGCCAGCTTCACCGGCGACACGAATTCCAACCGTAGTTCGCTTTTTTATCTAAAGCTAGTGCTGAACCAAATTATAAAATAAAAGAATCATAATTTTGTAAGTAATGTGTATCTGTCTATCTATCTGTAGCTAATTATTTGTTATTCTACAACACAGGGATGGTGTCGGCGGGCGTCTCCTCCGACGCCGACGCCGCCATCGACGCCGGTCACTGTCATCGAGGTCCCGCAGGAGCCCTACACGCCGCCACCGTCTCCAGTAAATGCGGACGATGTTTGCAGCGGGCCCCACGCCTGAACTTTTTATTGAACTCAACTTTGTTTTATTTACTTACCAATGTTCGCTATTCTTTGTGACCCTTTATGCTCACTCAAATACAACCTCTGTGGATATCACATTAAAGTGTAGATTTTTTTATAAGCTTGGACAGTTGGGCTTGTAGGGTTATGAATACAGTTGAAGACTTGAGTGTTAAAGAAGTCGTAAACTATAGGTTTTTTGGTTAGCTCTTCAAGCACTTCTTTCTGAAGTATGAGAATTTTATGTGAATTTCTTATCATTAGATTACATTTGAGTATTGGAATTCTAGAGAGTGTGAAATTGGGTTAAGTTGAAACTTCATTTAATTGTGAACTTTCCTAGAGTATACACATCCTTATACCTAATATTATGATTTTCGCTGATATAGACCGAATTCTGTTACGGTATGATTTTATTGAAATTGTGGATCGTGACTTAATATGGCCTTGGCAGGTGACTCATTTCGTGTTAAGAGACTTCTGCCCGAATTGCCACATGTGGCTAAATAATAGTGTGTTAATGCCCCGGCACTTTATAGTGGACATGGTGTTCGGGGTAAACGTTGAACATTTCATAGGCACACTAGTTTTGTTTTGGTGCAGTGGCTGTACGGCACTAAGATATGAGCATTACCCCCCCGACGAATGCGAGATTTGCAACGGTAAGTTTGTGAATTAATATAAGTACCTATTTCTATATTTCATAATGTCCCTTGAGTCAGGGAGTATAGAAAATAAAAGGCCAGCAGTGGAAAACAATTAATCCATTGAAATCGTGCCATATGTTGATATTGATCATTTTTCCACCTCGAAAGCCCTTCGGAACTGTTCGGTACCGGACGAACACTTTAATATTTGTATGTGGGTAGGTTCATTTATTTTTGACAGTCAGTCAGTCGTTGTCAGCCTCTCATCGGGTTATCTCTTCTTGTAATTCGGCGCGGTCGCGAATATCGGATTTTTTGTGTATTTTGGAAATATCGGATAAATATTGCTGCCATTACGCATTATATTTGTTTATTATTGGTTAATATTAAGTGGAGAAGTGATTTTTGTGTGAGAATCTCAAGATTGGATTGGATTTCTCAAGCATCGAGGGGGCCCCCCCACGCCGCCGAGCCTTGGACCTTAGACGTAATCACGTGAGCAAAAACCTTATTTATTATTATATCTATTTAACAGGAACATTAATGTAATCAAATAATGAATAAACCATGAAATTTTCTCAGCATCTGTATACCAGCAATAGTCGCTATTCACACAACACAAAAATACTTTCAAAAATTCAGGCTGTTATAAGTTTGATTCGTGTAAAGTATGCATTTTCTGTTATCAGGACGACTGTGGTAACGTGTCGGGGGGCGGCCCGGTGGCTGCTATGCACAGCCGCTTTATAAAATTACGAGCGAAGTCCTTTTGTTTTTTTAAGCTAGTGCTATTGTCATAGTTCATAGATTCAAACCGACGACACGTGACAACAGTTTATCTATGAGTCCGTCAACTGCTGAACCAAATTATAATAAAATAAAAGAATCATAATTTTGTAAGTAATGTGTATCTGTCTATCTGTAGCTAATAATTTGTTATTCTACAGCACAGGGATGGTGTCGGCGGGCGCCTTCTCCGAAGCCGACGCCGCCATCGACGCCGGTCACTGTCATCGAGGTCCCGCAGGAGCCCTACACGCCGTCACCGTCTCCAGTAAATGCGGACGATGTTTGCAGCGGGCCCCACGCCTGCAACACTTGCGGGACAATTAATTATTATTTGTGATTTTTTTATACGGACATTCATAGTATATTTTTATTGAACTCAACTTTGTTTTATTTACTTACCAATGTTCGCTATTCTTTGTGACCCTTTATGCTCACTCAAATACAACCTCTGTGGATATCACATTAAAGTGTAGATTCTTTTATAAGCAGTTGGGCTTGCAGTTATGAATACAGTTGAAGACTTGAGTGTTAAAGAAGTCGTAAACTATAGGTTTTTTGGTTAGCTCCTAAAGCACTTGTTTCTGAAGTATGAGAAATTTATGTGAATTTCTTATCATTAGATTACATTTGAGTATTGGAATTCTAGAGAGTGTGAAATTGGGTTAAGTTGAAACTTCATTTAATTGTGAACTTTCCTAGAGTATACACATCCTTATAACCAATATTATGATTTTCGCTGATATAGACCGAAATCTGTTACGGTATGATTTTATTGAAATTGTGGATCGTGACTTAATATGGCCTTGGCAGGTGACTTATTTCGTGTTAAGAGACTTCTGCCCGAATTGCCACATGTGGCTAAATAATAGTGTGTTAATGCCCCGGCACTTTATAGTGGACATGGTGTTCGGGGTAAACGTTGAACATTTCATAGACACACTAGTTTTGTTTTGGTGCAGTGGCTGTACGGCACTAAGATATGAGCATTACCCCCCCGACGAATGCGAGATTTGCAACGGTAAGTTTGTGAATTAATATAAGTACCTATTTCTATATTTCATAATGTCCCTTGAGTCAGGGAGTATAGAAAATATAAGGCCCGCAGTGGAAAACAATTAATCCAATGAAATCGTGCCATATGTTGATAGAGATGGTGGTATATCAAAATCATTTTTCCACCTCGAAAGCCCTTCGGAACTGTTCGGTACCGGACGAACACTTTAATATTTGTATGTGGGTAGGTTAATTTATTTTTGACAGTCAGTCAGTCGTTGTCAGCCTCTCATCGGGTTATCTCTTCTTGTAATTCGGCGCGGTCGCGAATATCGGATTTTTTGTGTATTTTGGAAATATCGGATAAATATTGCTGCCATTACGCATTATATTTGTTTATTATTGGTTAATATTAAGTGGAGAAGTGATTTTTGTGTGAGAATCTCAAGATTGGATTGAATTTCTCAAGCATCGAGGGGGCCCCCCCACGCCGCCGAGCCTTGGACCTTAGACGTAATCACGTGAGCAAAAACCTTATTTATTATTATATCTATTTAACAGGAACATTAATGTAATCAAATAATGAATAAACCATGAAATTTTCTCAGCATCTGTATACCAGCAATAGTCGCTATTCACACAACACAAAAATACTTTCGAAAAATTCAGGCTGTTATAAGTTTGATTCGTGTAAAGAAGTATGCATTTTCTGTTATCAGGATGACTTTGGTAACGTGTCGGGGGGCGGCCCGGTGGCTGCTATGCACAGCCGTATCAATACAGGTATGATATCAGGTTTTTTCTTTGAATCGATAGTTCTTATTTCCTTGTAAATTGTAATTGATTGTTGATCATAATATATTAGGGCCAAGTCACATAGTGACGTAGCGCGGCGCAGAGCATTTTTCAGTGTCAAACTATTATCGACATTATCATCATTGAAATAGTGTCTGAAATCAATTAACAATCATTAATTCCTTTGAACCATATCTGCAGCTCTCTTCTTTACAGAGAGGACTGCTTCTGGGTACAACACTCAGCGAGACCCCCTCAAGCGAGGCGAATATTTTATCGAGCCTCGCGTTTATAACACGGTGGAAGCGGAGAAACTCCGGCGCCATCCAATCCTTGCTATAAAAACTAGGTGCGGATACACTTTGTAAACGAGCCTTAACAGTAACGTGTGGCGCGCGACGAGTCGTCTAGTACAAGCTACTCGGGAAGATTTTGCTCATATTCAGCCCATCATTTACCCATCTGCTATTCATATTAGAGGCCTACGTTTTTCAACTGTATGGTTACGGTTATACCTAGGTACCCAACCTATTTGCATTATATAAAAATGAATATGTACTTTTGTTATTTTAAATATATACATTTTACTCTTACCTTTGAATTACTTATTAGCTAATGATTCGTAATATATTTTTTTTGGATTAAAACACATAATTATCTACTATTCGCTTTCGATTTCATTTTGATTTCATTTCATTCATTTCATAATGATCCGATTTTAACGGATATTTTCGGAGATTAATTACCTACCTCTGTTGATTTTTGAACAAAATAAATAAAAATACATATATGTATTAAGTATGCTCTTTGTTTTCGCTTTCTATCCCCCCTACTACAGGTAGGTAATAATAAAGGCCCGAGAAGACCGGATACGTGGCGTGTGCGTAACGTTCAGTCATTAACATATTGACCTACGAAAGTGAAAAGACCACAGCTGATGTCGATCTCCATACGTTTAAACGGAGATTAGGAGATTTAAAATAAGGTTGAAATTCAGTTGCAAAAATTTTACAGATACGAGTAGGTCGTTATGACGCTAACTGTACATGCATACTGTTGTAATAATAGGAAACTATATGAAACGTGCCTACAATCATTATCTTACTTTTTATTGTTAATGAATTAAGAGGCCGTACATGGTTTTGCTCGAAACACTAGCGACACTTTCATAAAAATAATAATATTTTTTTATTTCTGTCTGAACTCTTTTAAGATGGTATTCCACGGGCGAGACACTGCTGTTTAAATATATAACATATATCATTAGGACAAAGTGCTCGCTCGCGCTGTAGAAAAAATGAATATTTTACAGGTTATTGCAAAAGTGTTATACAAAGCCGAAAGGAGTGACTCAGAGGATCACTCTAAGAAACTTTTGTTCTACGACTTTCACGGTTACTAACAAAGATTCTATGGAGAAACAAAAAAGTCACACACCCCTTAGTATTAGCGTCCCTATCGCCGCCAAGGACTTTGTATTATAACAGGACTGAGTACTGCCAAAATTTTAATTACTAAAACACATCGTAATCTGTTGTAATAAGATTCAATTTGGCAATCAACGTTTCAAGAGCCAAAACGAGCCGAGCGAGATAGCTAGATTAGAGGCCGTTATATATACAAAGTCCTTGATCGCCGCCGTCATCTATTTCGACAGTGAGCACAGAATATGAATATGGGCCTGATGGTCCAACGCTGACTGACAGCGAAGCAGGCGAAGAGCCATGTGGTTATACTCTGTCAGCATCGCCGGCGACTTCTTTATAAAATTCCGACCGAAGTCCTTTTTTTTTAAGGTAGTGCTATTGTCATAGTTCATAGATTCAAACCGACGACACGTGACATCAGTTTATCTATGTGTCCGTCAACTGCTGAACCAAATTATAAAATAAAAGAATTAAAAATCAAACGAACTTACCTTACGTGAAGTTTGATGTTAATTATGTGAACTGCATCGTCCGAGAGAATACATAACATGTAGTAGTACGTCTAGTGCTTACCATTGCCACGATATTCATAGACAAAAAAGAAAAAAACTAAATCTTGTCTATGCCCTAGTCGACCGACACTAGCGCCCCCTTCCGGAAATACTCCAATTTACGTTTTCGTGCGACGCCATTCCATTGCACACGCTCAATTTCCACTCCTGCAAAAAAATAATTATAGAGGTGATAAGCAATGCCGGGAAGAAGAAGATCGGAGAGGCTGAAGAGGCGCAGGCTCTGATTCACCTTCAAGCGAGGAAGATCCCATTCCAAAAAATCGACGCCGGTTTTTTCCCGTCCTTGACTCGTCGTCGGAGGACGAAATAAATAAGGACAAGAAAATGAAGACATCGTATCCCCAGGTACTATTTAAATATTGATATCAGTGATTGATTGCATAATCCCAAGCATGAAGGAGGAATATACATTCATTTTTCCTAAATGCTCGCACATGTGGCGCTCAGTTTGAGGTTATGAAAAAATATTAATTTACTCGCATAACATGCTATTGATATCGATTCTGAAGGCGGAAATTTTAAATTTAGAGACGTCAAAACCTTAATTTCTTTGTTTAAAATTAGACTCTATGTTTGTTTCCGTAAATGTCATTTTATGCTAGCAATTTTTTTAGTTTGACAGCGTTAAAATTAGAATTTCTGCCTTCAGAATCAACATCATTATGTTATGAATTAATGATAGTTCAAGTGAGTCTGAAAGACTCGCCTACTAATCAGTTAAGGCGACAGTTCAAGTGCAGTCTTGAAGGCTCACCTACTGATAGAGCCTATTTGCGAGGATTCAGGTGTAAATGCTCTTTAAGACGCAATAACACTAAAAACATAGTTTTTTAAATACTGTCCTAATCAGTTAAGGCGACAGTTCAAGTGCAGTCTTGAAGGCTCACCTACTGATCGAGCCTATTTGCGAGGATTCAGGTGTAAATGCTCTTTCAGACGCAATAACACTAAAAACATATTATTTTTTTAAATACTGTCCTTTTTTGTTACAGAGGACCATCCTCACAATGATTTCTGCAATCTGTTGGGGGAGGAACCCTCAAATATGAGGCGTGGGGAGGACCTACACCTCCAACTATGTAACCGGTGGAGTGACACCCTCACGCATTGTTTTAAAACCCTAAAGAAAGAAATTAAAGAAAAATATTTGTTGCCGGACAATTGCAAGGCTCTTGCGGCACCCATCTTAAATGAAGAGGTCAAGATCGCCGTGAACGATCCAGCACTTAAGAGAGACAGAATTCTAGCTGCCAACCAGCAGCAGTTGGGTATTGCCCTAACTGCCGTGGGACAGGCCCTGGGCCTAGCCTTGAAGGACAAGGATCCAACAATGATAGAAAAACTGAGTGATGCGGGCAGACTACTCTGTGACCTCCATCATCAACAGACGGTATCAAGACAGAGGTTAATAACGAATGGGTTAAAAGAATCATAATTTTGTAAGTAATGTGTATCTGTCTATCTATAACTAATGATTTGTTATTCAACAGCACAGGGATGGTGTCGGCGGGCGTCTCCTCCGACGCCGACGCCGCCATCGACGCCGGTCACTGTCATCGAGGTGGGGACATCTCACACACATAATGCTATCTTTGTTCATGTACCTTTAATCATGTATACAGGGTTATTGGTAAGTAGACCTGATCCGTTCAGGAGGTGATAGAAGAAGGCATTTCCAGTCGATTGATAGGGGTAGCGCTGATCAGGTGATAACAAATCTTCAATTCATAACTAGCCGTTTAGCTGGCAAAGCCGCGGCATTAGTTAGTGAACGGGACGACATAAACACGTGGTTGAGTCTAAAAGAATTAATGAAACAACATTTTGAAGACCATAGGTCAGAGGAGTGCATAGCTATATAATAGGGAATATGCGTAATTTTTTTTTATACTTTTATTGGATAGTTTTACATCACTTTATTATAGTAAAAAAAAATTCAACGCCAAAATAAGTAATTTAAGGTATTTTAAAGAAAGTTAAAAAATTACAACCATCACGACCACTTTGAAATTCCCGTCAGGATGGCGGGCTGTCGTGACGTCATAATCGTTTAATTTCACGGCTCAGAATAATGAGTTCCGTCAGTCGGCATAGATTTTTTACCTAATCAAGTAATCACAGAGTACTTTTGTATTTTCAACAAACCAATGTTGTCATGGTAACAAACGAAAAAGGAAGTGTATAAAGTGTGATCAGTGGCTGTTTTGTAATGGTAATAAAGTGTGACCAGTGGCTGTTTTGTAATGGGAGCTCGTAAATAGCTGCTAGTAGCTCTTTTGAAATGGGAGCGCGCAAACCAGAGGACCTTTGTACACAATATTACGCTATTATGGCAATATGAATATAAAGTAATATTTGTATTGTATGTAAGTACTTACTGTAACTTTGGTTCTCAGTAAGAGAGACTAGGGTTAGTGGGTCATTCTATTCTATTATCTCTGGGGGTGTAAGAACCTGCACCTGGCTCTCTTGAATGGAACCATTGTGCATATCTCAAAGGTCTAAACCCCCTTATCTAAACTATCTAATAAGAGTATAAAAATATATGCATATTCCCTAATATTTGGGCACACGGCTCTCGACTTTTCAATAGTCTTTGCTGTCCTTTTCCGCAGCTGGCCACAGTTTACTCGTTCATACTGCGTAATAAATTTAATGTGTCCAGTTCTTCTGATTACGAGAATTCTTCCATAACTTAATTTAGAAAAAAATAACAACTTTTGAAATATACTAACGACTGCCATAATAACCTAAAAGTAGAAAGAGCAACTTGTGTCATGTTCATGTCATAATACTTACAATACAAATTTAATTTTATTGTGTTGCAATGTGGAGCATTTTTGAGTGGCTCGTTGACTAGCGAATGGCTGTTTACGCCTCATTACAATAGAACAACTAGTGGCAGCCCATACACTACCAACAAAAAATATAAAAAGTCCTAAACTTTGCAAACAAACAAGCATATCAAACAAGAAGTGGAGAGGTTATAGGAGGCTAGGATCTACTCGTATTGGAAGAATTTTTATGTGATCCATCGTATCTGATCACAACGAGCATCACAAATACTCGGTGATATTAACATTTCTTTGTTTACACTTGACATTTATTTACTTAACTATACGCAAACGCAAAGAAGTTATTATTCTGAGATTGATATATAAAGGATTATGACGTCACATCCGCCCTAAGAAAATGGGTGACGTTTCACGGAAGTTAGAATTTACCGAAGTTTTTTTGTACTTTTCAACTTCATTTACTTGCTCAAAAATAAATTATAATTTAAAATAATGATGGAGTCGTAGTTATGAAACAACAAAGTTTATTATAAATAATATTTGACCTTTATTTGAACCACTTGCATATTCCCTATTAGAGACCATGAAAATACGGCCTAGTGAAAAGTTTCAAGAATTCTATAATAGAATTCAATCAACGCGAAGTAAATTTTTTCGAAGTTACAAGACTATACTAATACGGAATTAAAAGATAGCAAAGTAAAAATTTATAACAACAGAGCTTTTAATGTATTTCTTTATAATTTACCGGAACCACTTATGAGGATAGTAAGGCTAAAAGCACCAGAAACCCTAGAACAGGCACTATAGATTGTGATGGAAGAAGAAAACTTCCAAAAACAATATAGTATAAGTTATATGTTATAATATTATGTTTATTTTATGTTGTAATCATGCACTGTTAATTTAAGGTTAGATTTAAACCATAGGCTAATTTCTGTTTGATAATTATTAATTGTACCTACTCAAATTAGTTAAAGGATCTAATGTCATTTATCTTTCACCCAGTCGTAGGTTGGCTGGAAGAAATTGCTTTTTGGCAATAAGCCCGCCTTTGTATACGTCTTGTGTTTTGATTTGTAACTGTTCTCTTTTATGTTTGCTTGTGTATGTGTACAATAAAGTGTATATATATATAGTCTTCGTAATTATCAATTTAACCGACAACTAAGAAATTATACATGGGGGCCTAAGCCAAAGCCACCTCAATTCAGACATTAAATTATGTATCCGCATTCAATTAACATACCAATCCACGGAAGGAAACCAGGTCAACCTGATAAATTTGGATGGGTATGTTACAAAGAAAAGCCTAAACGCGAATACCGAAAATAAAAATACGAACACTTTATGTGTAGAACAACCCTCGACTTCTAAAGAATCAGACGAGATAAATTTTTCAATCAATGCCTCGAAACAGGGCCCCCATTGAAATTACAATTGGGGCCAATATTCAAATAAAAAGTGTAGAGAATGTCAAATTTATGATTGATATCAGAAGCACGAGATCATTAATTAATAAAATTAAAGCAGAAACATTCTATAAGGAGAATATAAAATCAGAAAAAATCCAAGTAGTAAGTACGCATTCAATTAGTTAACACGACCAAATTGTCGAAATAAATTTCTATAAAATATTCAAAATTAATAAAATACATAAGTTTTACATCTATGAAATAGGTGGTTTATACGAAGGTTTGATAGGAATAGACCTTTAAATAGTGTTGAGAGCCAAAGTGGATATTAAAAATTTACGACTTAAAACCGATAACGTCACTCGTCAACGATAATCAAGTTTACGACTTCACGTTCAGAAATTTTATTACTCGCCGTTCGAACAGAGATTAGAATTCCCACTGACCTATTCCATGGTCAAGGTAGATTAGTACTTCACAGCTTGATTCGAACGTGTCGTTCTAAGCCCCAGTGTCCATTGTGTGCACGGGTTTGCTAACATTGTTGTTAACAATGAGTCGAAAACGGAGTTACATTTAAACATTCTCAAACCATTTCGATTACTGAACAATCTTTTGGAGGATAATTTAAATGAAAAACTAAAGATTAGTCGCATTGACAGTCATGAACGAAACTTAATTTATGCATTATGCTTCGATTTAAAGATATATATTACTGTAAAAGAATTCCCTTAACATTTTCGAATAAAATTAAACATCACTTTCGAACTACTTCCGATAATCCAATTTATGTCAAATCATAAAGATCATATAGCTCCTGCGCAAATTGCGGAGATTAAGCAACAAGTGGATAAATTACAACAGGAAAACATTACACAGCCTAGCTTTTCACCATGAAACGCTCCTGTTCACTTGGTTCCTAAAAATTGGATGTAACTGGAGAAAAGGAGTATAGAATGGTGATCGATTATCGTAAATGAAATTAAATCACAGTCGATGATAAATATCCAATACCGAATATAGCGGACATTTTCGACAGCAAGTACTTTTAGCATTTGGTCATCATCAATTTGAGATCGCTGAGGAGGATATGCCTTACACTGATTTTAGTATGCAGTACGGACATTTTGAATTCAAAAGAATGCCAATCGGATTAAAAACAACTCCTGCTACTTTCAGGAGAGCTATGGATTTTATATTACAAGGACTACAAGGAATCCATTGTATGATATATTTAGATGACATAATCATTTACGCTGAAACATTTCAGGAACACCTCCTGAAACTCAGAAAAGTTTTCTTTTTCGATTTCTTGAAGCCGTTCATTTTAACGACGGATGCTTCAAACGTAGCAATTGGTTCTGGGTTAAGTCAAGGTCAAATCGGCCAAGACCAGCCAATAGCTTATGCTAGTAGAACTTTTAATAAGGCTGAGACTAACTATAGTACGATTGAGAAAGAATTACTTGCAGTCGTATGGGCAGTAAAACATTTCCGACCATATCCTTATGGGAAAAAGTTTACGATCTACACAGATCATAGACCTTTAGCATGGTTGTATTCTTTAAAAGAACGTAATAGTAGTTAACTAGATGGAGACTTCAAGAGTACAATTTCGAAATTATCTACAAAAGCAGTAAGCAAAATACTAATGCTGTCGAACTTTCCCGAATTCAATTAAACATGTTGGATTCAAGTCAGATTCCTAGTTCTAGCACCAGCGGATAAGTAGATTTAACTAACGATGATCATAATAGCGAAACGACATTATCAGTCCGAAGCGATAACTCTGAAAACGATGATGATTATGACATTTTAACAGTCACCAATGATGCTATAGATTCTAAATCAAATCAAATAATTATCCAAAAAAAAAAGAAAATGAATAAATAAAAAAATATGACTATAAAAAGTCAAAAAATATTAAAAGTTTCAATTCCATTACAAAATAAAGATTATTGCAACTATTTTGCCTATTTTATGTTCATTTTGAAGAGTCAAGTTAAAGAGACATATTCTGTAAAATCTTAAATGAATTGTTTGAGTAACGAAGTATTAACCTCGTAGAATGTACAACTAGAGTTCAAGTAATAGAAAATGAATATGAACAAAAAGATTTAGTTTTGAAATATCATGAAGGAAAAACATGTCACCGAGGAATTTTGGAAACATAAAATAAATTAAAAAGAAATTATTATTGGCCCGGTATGCAACAATCAGTAGCAGCAATAATAGGCAAGGCGAAAGATTTTGAAATCCTCTTCCATAATGCAGATAACCATCTATTGTGTACAACAAAACCTTTATTTCGGTAATAAACTTAAGATTTTATATAATAATAAGCCATTTTTAAATACTGCGAAAACAGCTCGCCGTGTCGTCGTGTGTGACGTCACACTTACGTACGTCAAATTTGTTTACGCGCAGCTAGACAGCAAAGTAAACAAACACTGCGTATTTTTTGTGTTAAAAATGAATTCTAAAGTTTATAAGTGGTGTGCAGTGCCTCAGTGCAAAAATACATCAATTACGACACCCAACAAGGTGTTTGTACATGTCCCATACAAGAAAATAATAAGAGATAAATGGTTAAAGCTTGCACGGCGAAACCCGAACGATGTAAAGACAAATTCGCCACTTTATTTCTGTGAAGATCACTTTGATGTGAGTATGTTATCATGTATTGATAGATTTTTAACTTATTATAATGTTTGTTTGACGTGAAATAGTTGAAAGTAGAGGCTATGGAATAACTAGTCATTTTTTGAGGTTATGTTTGTGTTAGTCTTGGTTATCATTCTTATTATCAATTTTAATTGTTGACTTTGCATTTTTCAGTTGCCAAATGACATGGAAAATTTTATGGAATACCATGTGATGGGGTCGGTATCACAAGTACGTATGAAACCAGGATGTATGCCCACAAAATTTACTTGCCAACCAGGCAGGAAAACACACAAACACAACAGAGCGACCCTATATAGCTAAAAAACGAAGGATGATGATTCTTGTAGTTAAAACTTAACAACGCAAGGAAGTAGACAACGCTAATGTGGTAATTATTCAAAAATGTAATAATTATTAAGTTTTAATGAACGATAAGTAAGGAATTATGAAAAATATAATTGAATAATAATTAATGAAGTAAGACAAAAAAAAATCTATAAAATACTAAATAAATAAAAAAAAACATTAGTAAAGGGTGATTTTTTTGAGGTTAGGATTTTCATGCATAAGTATTTGACAGATCACGCGGGATTTCAGACATGGTGTCAAAGAGAAAGATGCTCAGTATGCTTTGACATTTCATCATGAATAGACTTACTAACGAGCATAGAGAAAAAATAAACAATTCTGAAAAGAGTGGCATCTCGAGGAGTTTTTTGTCATACTCTATACGTCATACTGAACAGCGCCACGCCATCTCTTTATATTTCTCAGCCTCATTGTACATACATACAGGGTGCCCTGTTGGGACACCCTGTATATATATAGATATTGTTATCACAAGTTAATAGCCGGATCTCCACCAAACGATCCAATGCGATCCGATCGCCCGATCCAAGAAGTTTATTATGTAAGAATTCTTGGATAGCGCGATCGGATCGCGTTGGATCGTCTGGTGGGGATCCGGCTATTAACTTCAATGTATAAAGATATAAGACATATAGAATAGAATAGAATAGAAATATTTTTATTGTATATAATTTTGTTACACTCTTATGTCTCCCTAGTGGAGGTGGGTCCGAGACTTAATTTCGACATTCACTTGCTCGACTCACGATTTTCCGAAAAATTTATTTGTCGATCATTTTTCTTTCGAATGAACGATTTTTCGAAAAACTATTATACGAGGGGTCGCAAGTTCGATACAACTGTATTACTAAATACGGTATTACGATTAATTAAATGGAGATGGAATGTAATTAATGCAATTGTTAATGTATTAAAAACATGTTCTTTTTAGTTCAAATTTGTATCAAGCGCCTGGCTGGAATTAATAGCTCTGCCACAGGCTAGTGACATAAAATTGATACGAATGATAACTACTTCTGATTGGAAACTATGAATGGAGATGAAATTTAATTAATGCAACTGTCACAAAAAATATTAAGAGGTTTAGAATTTCAAAGAATAAATAATGCATAACTAGTATAACAAAATTTTAAGTTTACTTAAAGTTACAATTGAAATAAACTGCATTTCCGCATAAAGTAAAAACTGCATAAACAAAAATAACAACTTTAATATTTTACAAAAAAAATAATCAAAATATAAACGAATTATAAACATAACAAAACTTGTACTTCTTAAATAGCAATAAAAG
The DNA here is from genome assembly GCF_932276165.1 of Plutella xylostella. NCBI lineage: Eukaryota > Metazoa > Arthropoda > Insecta > Lepidoptera > Plutellidae > Plutella > Plutella xylostella. The sequence continues at coordinate 2,825,727 of NC_064000.1, read as the reverse complement.
TTATTTAAATAATTATTAATGATTTAAGTACCTACTTAATAACTTAAAGTACTTATTTTATTTGATTATATTTACAAAATAAACCAATTCAATATATACAAAATACAAAAAAAAACACAAAACATATAAAATTATTATTTTTTGAAATGGCAAATATAAGCTAAACCGCTCAATACCTCAATCATACCAAGAGTGTATTTTTGTGCCAAAATAGATTTAACTTTTTCTTCCTTATTGGACTGTTTGGCTTTTTTAGAAGGAGAAACACTGTCATCTTGTGCTCGGATCCTTTCTATAGTTAATTTCGTGCTTTTTTGTTCTTTTGACATCTCTATGACACTTTTGAACACATTCCATCTTTTTCTTCCCAGAAGCCCGTTCCACCGATGATGCCATGACTCTACTGCGTTTTGTGACGTTGGTGTGTGAGTTTCTAGTCGGTCATAGATTGACCAAGTTTCTGGTGGAAACATTGGTGGTATTCTCTGTATCCTTACTTTTAAAGACCCACCATCTTGAATTTGTTTCAGGGTTCCGTTAACGTAATACTTTGAAAACCAAGAGACAATTTGTGACGCTTCTTCTGGAATGACTTCATGTTCTAATTTTGAGAAAGCCTCACGGATTTCATTCGGACTTAAGTAGGCGAGAGCAGGTATATGGCGTAACTTATGTGCAAAACTTAAATCCGTTCCGTACCTTTTTGCAAGACCCGCTTCCTGGATATGTCTCCAAATAGATTGGCGGAGATGAAAAAAGCAGTATTTTTGCTCCAAATTTGGGAATGCCCTTTTTAGCGCTTTCGTGGCTGCCATTTCAAAGTCTGTTAGCATCTTCCGAGCTTTTAATGTAATTCCGAAAGCATTCAGGGCATGTCTCTTTACTAGCTCCAGGAAAATGTAATAGCAGTTTTCTGATTTATGGCTTAGCAAGCCATATACTAAGGGAACAATTTTCATTATACCATTTTTATTTCCCACGAAGCCATGTATGGTATACATTTATGTGAATGGAACAGGGCAGCACATGAATGTTCCGTCCAAAAGCCAAAACTCCGTACTGTTGAGCAAGCGCAAGTTGTTCTCTGTACCAAAAGCGATAACGCTTTCATCGTTATTAATGTACTGTCCAATCAGAAAGTTCTTGTCTTCGATGACGTTATAAATGTCAGACACATTTATTTCACTCAATGTTTTCGGAATCTGAGGGAAATTCTTCGATCTCGCCCTATTCACAATCATTCGCATGGCGTCAGTATTTGGCATAAAAGGAGCTGCGTTATTTGGCACCTCTTGCTTGCATGCTTGAATGATTTGGGATGGACTTTCCATGGAACTCATTGCTTTTCTTTTCAAGTTATTTATAATTTTTCTCGTCACGTTCTCTTCCGGGCTTGGTGGGTGAAAATGCTCCACATGATTAATATCACTTTTTAGTACGTGCTTATTATCTTCTATTTCCGTTTTAACCGACACATTGCACTTTTTTGTGGTTTTTGCCGTACAATTCCAGTAACACCTGTGATTTACTTTTTTATTCAACGAATATGTGTATCCATCGATGCATAAGATACCGGTCCCGTGCTTTGATTTTACTAATGTTAAAACTTCCATTTTTAATAGTTTAAGATTCAATGAAAGCGAGTCAGTTCCAGTTGTAATAAGTAACACACAAAAGGAACAATACACTTTGAGGGTACATTTGCTTTTTGTTTTGACGCAAAAAAAATATCCAACCTAACTTTTCGAATATCAGAATATCCATCCTCTTTTAAATAAATAACGCTGAAAAACTAAGAATCATTATTTTATTTAGATTGTATTAAATTTAAAACTAATACTGCTATAGTTTCCAATCAGAAGTAGTTATCATTCGTATCAATTTTATGTCACTAGCCTGTGGCAGAGCTATTAATTCCAGCCAGGCGCTTGATACAAATTTGAACTAAAAAGAACATGTTTTTAATACATTAACAATTGCATTAATTACATTCCATCTCCATTTAATTAATCGTAATACCGTATTTAGTAATACAGTTGTATCGAACTTGCGACCCCTCGTATAATAGTTTTTCGAAAAATCGTTCATTCGAAAGAAAAATGATCGACAAATAATTTTTTCGGAAAATCGTGAGTCGAGCAAGTGAATGTCGAAATTAAGTCTCGGACCCAGTGGAGGTGTGTGCTTACGAATTTTGTCCTTGGTGGGATCTGTTTCGCTTAGACATTACTAATTCACTCATTACATTTATTTTTTGGTAATGAGGTGTGTAGTGTAGGAGCTCACATACTTATACCCGATGGTACACAGTAGTCCTATTTATAATGTGCGACGATCTAGTTTACAGGCACCAGTGGCGTGGAGGGGCCGACCGTTTGCTAGGTGGCTTTAGCCTCTCGTGTCTGGTTATTTGCGGCACGGAGTCACCCCGGAGCCTGCTGGTCGGCATCATCGGGTTGTGTTGATTGCGTCGCGTGTAGGTAGCTCCGACGTCAGTTAGGCCCTCGATTTCAGCACATTGTACCTTGGCGAGGAGCTCGTTGTGAAGATCCGATACACGGATGTGCCACGGGTCTTCGTCAAGCATCTCCCAGACTATTTTGCTGTCTAGACAGCGAGGCATCTGGGCGGCATTTTTATAGGCGGTTCTCAAGGTTGCTTCGAGCTTGTTTAGGTTGGTTCGGCTGATTCTTGGCAGGAGCTGGACGATTCCATAATCAAGTATCGGTACTATGCATGTCTTGATAACAAGCAACTTGACACCTAGATCGACTTTGGATCTCCAGCCGACAATAGGATTGAGCATTCCTATTATTTGCTTGGTTTTTTTAGCAGTGTGCTGAACATGCTCATTCATAGTCAACCTCGAATCAAGATGTATGCCAAGGTATTTGATGCTCTTCTTGTAGTCTACAGTCTCGCCTCTCATACGCACGTGCGGCCGAAACCCGCGTGGATTGGATCTTGATCTTTTTTGCTTCGTGGTGAACATGATGCAGTCAGTCTTATCTACGTTGCAATGCAGGCCCCACTTATCGTAGTAATCCAGAATACACTCTGCTGCCCATTCTGTGCGTACTGTAGCAAGGTCAGGTGTTTTAGAGGGATTAAGCAGACAAAGATCGTCAGCGTATTGTGTGATTTATACAAACCTTGGATTTGGTTAGATTCAATTTTTTTACCAGTGCCAATATCAGACATATACAGGCAGAAAAGTAATGGTCCAAGTATCGAGCCTTGGGGAACTCCATGTGGGACAGGTGTTTCCACGCCGACAGTTGTTCTAAACCTGCCGCGAATTTTTCGGTTTGTGAGGTAGTGATAGATCATTCGTATTATTGAGTTTTCGATTCCCGCCTTATGTAATTTGTAGACGAGTGCCTTGTGATTGATTGAATCGAAAGCTTTGCTGAGATCTGTGGATATCATCGCGACGCTGTTGCCCTCTTCAAGTTCTTTGGTTATTTTTAAAACTGTACGGAGAATCTGCGTTCCGGTACCTCTATTGCGCATGAATCCGTGCTGGTATTCAGGGATAAGATGCCCGGTTTTGCATAGCACTATCTCGTACATTAGTCTTTCGCAGATCTTAGCCATGGTGTTAAGAAGTGTGATGGGCCTGTATGAACTTGCTAGCCGTGTGTTCTTTCCAGATTTATGCAAGAAGATGCACTCTCCGAGTTTCCATCGTTGTGGGAAGTAACCAGTTGAGAGAACATAATTTATAATGTGTGTCAGTTTAAACCAGAGGCATGGCCCGGCTGATTTCAGAGCGTAGCCCTGTATCCTGTCAGGACCAGGCGCTTTTCTATTTTTAAACTTGAAAATGGCCCTCTTTACATCCATCATTGTGACTTTGTAGTCTTCGAGGTGTGGTCCGTCTAAACCTATCGTCATTTGTAAAGTTTCAGACACATTTGATTCTTGCACGATGGCAGCTTTTACAAGAGCATCAAGGGTTTTCTCCTCCGTATCACAGTCATCTATTTGTGGTAACTGTTGATTAGGTTTTTTAAGGGATTTTTGAATAGTCCACATCTTCTTGCGGTTCTCTTTACCGCACTCGAGTACTTTGGTCCACGATGTTTCTTTGTACTTCATAAGAGCATCAGCAACTTCTCGTTTAGCCCGTTGGTAGTGCATCTTTAGCGTGAGATCATCTTTGTAAGTGTGGCTCATGTTTTTAAGTTTGGCTCTGAGATCAAGTTTCTGCTGTATATCGTTGGGTAGAGTGTCTCTTGGTCTAATAATTTTCTCTGGAATTACTTCATCAAGTGCCTCTTTTAGTATGCGCTCAAGTGACTCTATTGCGGCTTAACACTCAGCGTGAGAGGAATAACTATTCTTTATGTTCTCATTAGATTCTAGTGCTTTGGCTATCAGATGTCTGTATCTTTGTAGATTTTCCTTGCTAGATAGAAGTGCGCCTATATCTCTGTGCATTTTATTTTTCACATCATGCTGTATATCTATTGTAAACAGCCATGGCCTATGGTCGGAGCCAATATCATCAAGCTGCTGGCATTTTGTTTTGTGAGCTGACAGGGAACCCGTCGTGATGGCTAGGTCAAGGACTCCACGTCCACGCGAAAGCGGTCTTGATGGGGCGCCGGTATGGTGTATTGCAATCTCACCATTGCGGATTTTGTCATTAATCATACGGCCTGTAGCGCTATCTTTTTTGTGGTTCAGCAGTGTTGATTCAATATTAAGGTCACCTATGGTGATGGCCTCATCAATGTCTAAGAGAGCCATTATCTGTCTTTTACGTTCGGCTGTTTGGCTACACTCAAAGTATACAGTGTTTATAGTGATCCAACCATTAACAGTGTGCAGTTTAATTGTTGAACCTTCGACATGCCGGTCAGTATCGTCTGTAAGGTCAGGCAGGAGTGGTATCTTTGCCCATCTTAGGTTTTGACGAACATAAGTAGCGGTACCCAGGTGTGGCGCAATTTTATCAAAGACCTTGTCGTAACCAGTTATATTATATTTAAAAATATTAAGATCGAGGTTGCATTCGTTGACAATTAGAATATCAGGTGAATGTTTAGCTGTCATATGCTTGAGCTCAGCGAATCGCTGCCTTATTCCATTTATGTTGCTATGTAAAATCTTTATTTTATTTACTGTCTTTGATATTCCCATCGGTCTATCCGGCGAAAGCAGTCAAGAATTTTATAAGTTTCATCACAATATCTGGTGTTAGTAGTTTGCCAAGGAGCTCTAGGCTCTCTGGTAGAATACTCGGTGGTTGCTCGTGATGCTGAGGTGGCTCAGAGCTTTGGCAACCAGATTGGGCGGCGGCCTGTGCAAAGGATACACCTTCTTTAATATTTGCTGGTCGAATTGGGACCTTTTTGATATTTTTCTTGTTGAACAGTTCTCGTCTTTTTTTGTTCATTTCAATCTCGTTTTTGAACGCTGGGCATTTAGCTTGCTTGGCGGTATGGTCCTCGCCTCCACAAACGGAGCAGATAATTTTGTGTGTGCCATTATGATCAGTCATGGTGACGGTCGCTTCTATCTTTTTCATTCGGCAGTGAGCTTGAACGTGACCAAATGCTAGGCAGTTTTTGCACTGGGTTACCGCCGTACGTTTTACTTTATACTTCTCTATCTTGACGCACTGGTTAGCTATCCTGTTTATTTCACGAACATCCCGTGGATCAACATCTCCAGGAAAGATGAGCAGCATGACTTCTTTCTGAAGAGGTATCACTCTGGTTGGCGTAATAGCGTAGTCTTCGGTTATAGACTGTGCGAGTTCCTCTTCAGTGTAGCCGGACGACGTTCTTGCTTAGTTCCGTGCGTGAAATACTCTATATCTGGTTTGGTGGCAAGAAGCTCCAACAACTTAGTGCGCGATTCTAGTGACCGAGGTCTAAAGAAGTATCTCTTACCAGCTTCGTCAACTGAGAACGTGCAGTCAGTTTGTCTCGCAAGCAGTGCCGCGGCCCGGTCACTGTCGACACTCTCACCTGAGTACACGACGACCGCTGGAAACTTTCTATCAGGTCGGCGCGATATACTAGGTTGATCTCCAGTCTTTTCTTTATTTTTAATTGGTGGTTGAGGGCTTACAAGAGTGCTAGTTCTGTTCTGCTGCGAGCGTAACGTGGCTGTTTTACGCTGCCATGCTGCTGCCGCATGACTGTCGCTTTTCAACGCTTCAGTTTGGGGGTTTTCGGGTAGCTTTTGTGTAATCCTCTTATGTTCATGACCCGTTTCTCCCGGCGAGGTGGAGTTTTTCCTTTTGTCAGCTCTTCGACTGGACGGGGTTGACGGAAAGTCACTCAGGGAGCTAGTGGTTTCTTTATCTCCACCGTCACTATCTGATAAGACAGCGAATTTATTTTTGAGGACTAATTGGTGCTCTCTCTTAAATTCTTCCCTAATAGCAAGAAATTCCTGTCTGTCTTTATTGGCCTGTTCTGCGCGCTTATTTCTCTGTGCGTTTCGCCACTGCCCAGCGGTGGTTAATGGAGTCTGTTCCTTGGGCCCGTTTAGCTCAGCAATTCTATTTTCTGTGTCGCATAATTTATTTGTGCACTTGACATATTCAATGGTCACAAAATCTGATTGCTTCACCATTTGTGCAAACAACATCTGTTTGCAATTTACGCACTGCATTCGCGAGCGTCCGCATTTTCCCTCGTCAGCATAATATTTATGAAAGACAGTTTGGAATTTAAACTTTTCTGTTTCGCGCTCGGTTATAGCTTGGCATTTTATGAATGTTTTGATCACTTTACATGATTTACAAATTTCACACTTCACTTTTTTAAGTGGATATTGATTGTCACGAGTCGTTTCATCGAGTGTAACGACTAATTTATTCCCACAGCACATCACTTCGCATATTAGCATATCGTCTATTTTCACTTCGTAAGGGTCCATATTGCCCGGGTGCCGCGCGTGGCGCGACTATTTACAGTTTATAAGCACTATAGTATTATGGTATAATGAACTTTAGTGATAACATTTAAATTTCACATTAAATCACAATAAAAAAATATTGAGGGTAGGTAGTGACGCGATCGCGGCCGGCTGCGTACGAGCAGCGGAGCTTGCTCAAAACACGACCGTCTGCCACGGCTGCGACGGCCCAACCCATATAAGACATGTAAGATATAAGACATATTTGCCTTAACGTAGTTACACCACACAACAGTTATTACATTTATTAGCTAAATGTAAGTTCAATCTATTTATGTACCTACCTACATGCAACAATAAATAAAAAACAAATTATTATATAATTCTTTATTACCTCGCATATAACAATGTTTCAGTTCAGTTTTGTTCATGTTACTTGTAAAATAATATGCGAGTGGGTGTGAGTATTCCTTTTTTATTCCTTTCACCATGAAAACCACTTCATGTTTTGCTTGTTTATGTTTCCCAAGAGAAGCAAATCTTGTCACTTGTGGTGATAAAGTCATTTCGTCCAATAGTGCATCATTTATCCTCGCGAGGCAAATCTTTGACGACATTTATCAGTTTGGTACACATAGTATTTTAATCTTCAGCGGATATGAAGATGTCGATAGCTCTTTGCCAGTGCCGTGGAACCACATGGAACCTGAATCTATATGGAATCTGTCAGGTCACAAGAATTTCATAAAAACACTTTTTGCGGATAAAGATGCTTTTTCTTAACACACCATGTTTATTTTTATTTGTAGGTATATAAAATTTATAAATAACGATAAGTATACCGAGAGTATAGGCTTTTATTACAAAAATGTTATTTGCGACTTTGCGAGACGTTGTAAGACAACTGAACTGACACTGACACGCAATTTCTTCATAATAGCCATAGATCATGACAATGTTGACATTCAAATACTACTTATCTATGTGTCTTGTTATTGTTCTATGGTCTTGTTCATAACGCCATCTTACATCTTTTTTGGTAATAAGAGTAATATAAAGAGATGGCGCTACCTTCTACTAAAAGTTCAGCCATTAAGGCAGTGACCTCCCCCTGCTAACGAGCAACGCTTGCAAATCATTGAATTATATTACCAAAATCAGTGTTCGGTTCGAAATGTGTTTCGCGCTTTACGCCCGATTTATGGTCTACATAATCGACCAAGTGAGCAAACAATTAATGCGATTGGGACCAAGTTTCGCACTCAGTTTACTTTATTGGACATTAAACCAACCACACGAATGCGTACAGTGTGTACAGAAGAGAATATTGCGTCTGTTTCTGAGAGTGTTGCCGAAGACCGTGAAATGTCGATTCGTCGACGTTCGCAGCAAATTTTTATTTTTTTTATTTTACAACGTCGAATTTTCAGTGAATGGGCCCTAGAAAAGTTGGCAGAAAATCCGCTTTTTAACTGACTTCAAAAAAAGGAGGAGGTTCTATTCGTCGGGATATTTTTTTTTTTTATGTATGTTCCCTGATTGCTCCACCGTTTATGAACCGATTTTGAAAATTCTTTTTTTGTTGTATTGGGTTGAGCTCCCAGGTGGTCCCATTTTTTTTTTCAGAATTTTATCTGACCTCTATGGTTGGGTAAAAGGGTAAAAACAGGGTATGAATTTTTCATTTTCAAAGTAGGAAACACTTTTATTGTATAATGAATATTTTAATCTTGTAATTGAAATTATAAAAAATCATATTACTTAATACAATTTTTTGTATAATTCCAACTTAAAGGGGTAGGAGTTATATGGGAGCAATCCCCAAATAGATTTCATTATATAATTATCATAAATTCAACATTAATTATAACAATTATAATAAGACAGCCCTAAAACACATTCAAGATTATTATAATATTTTAGCAATGAATTATAAAATTTAATTTGACACATATCGCAGCTGAATTAAGTGTGATCAAATCTCAATTATTTATCCATTAATTTAATATTTTATTAGACATTTTGGCACATGCACAAAACAGTATTTAAATAATTTCGACTATGTTTGTATAAAGCAGGAACTACGAATATGTAACTAGGATTTTTATTACCCAAGTCGAGAAAAATATTTTACGTCTTTTCGTGGAATAAGTAATAATCACCACCATGTTCCGATAAGAGAACAAGTCTATTTGCAATGTATAAATACCCCGACCGTAGCCAGAGCGTCCATTCTCATACTGAACTCGGTACCGTATGTTATTGTGTTCTGCTTGAATAAAAGTTTCACCAAATTTTGAGTTTGACTCCAAACCGTCGTTGGTAAACTAAGTGCTTCACCCCTGCCTGCACTCTTCTACTTCGAGGACCATCATCGGCAACCCATGGAAGGCGGACTTCGAACCGCCGACTAACCATCCACGGTTCTACGGGTTTACAGTCGTTGTATCGAGCTTCCACGAGATCAGTACTACTGGTAACGGGATCCAGAAGGAACGCCGTCAGACCTCCGTGCAACCCTTGACCTAACAACCCTTTGAAGAACCACCCCACCAACCAAGACAGAACTACGAGTATATTGTTTTGTTTTTATGTGTAAAATAAAGTGTTCATAACCGGCGCATAATGCGGCGGCATAATGGCGCCGACCCAACCAAAAGTCAAGAAGTCCGCAGCGGTGCCGTCGACGTCCCGTGGAAGCACCAGCCTGCGGTCACCCCGACTCCGAGCGCTCGCAAGCTCCTGATTGCGGACCTGGGACCCAATTCTCACCAATTCGACTCTGAAAACGTCCACGACAAAAAGTATACGTCTACGTCTTTTTTCTATCAAAAACTACTTTTATGTATTCTGGCAAAGGCGTATGCGCAAATTCTCTACTACTTTCTGACCGCCTTTGCTGGCTCTCGAGACGAACGGTCTATACCATTCGACTTTCAAAAGGCGACCAAAAAGTTGACGTATTCGTTCGCTGTCGCATGTCTGTGTCAATTTTGTTGACATTTTGTTTTGATAATTGAAATACCACTTCACTATTTTCCTTAAATATTCTGCTGGTAAATTGGTGAATCACAGAACACATATACTCGTTCACGGCTGTTAATCTACGTAGAACGAAATGCGTTATATAGCGTCATATTGTCCCACCAACCTCCGTGTCTGCGTGTTGCATACGTAACCCCTTTTTGGGTTCCATTTGTTAGAAATCTTTTTTAGTAAGCCACTTGTATTTGTTGTTAATGTTAATTTGATAACAGTAAAGTAAGATAATTATGTTGTTTTATAAGAATGAAGACACATTGGCGTTGACAGAATTTCAAATATACGTTCCAACCAACGTAGTTATTTAGTTCATAAAATGGTGTTTTTTTTATTTTATTGTATTTTAAAATTTTCATAACAGCATTAAAAAAAAAAAAAAAAAACTAAAACTAAACTAACTAAAATGAAAACGTAAATATCGATTTAGTTGTAGGATTATAATAGATGAAATGGAACGTAGTATTCACAGAGTAAACTTTAATTCCAATAGCATTGGAATTTCCGTACGGATTCAAAGTCTACGGAGCTCTAGAATACAGATTTTAGCCACCCATCGCCTTTTTCCGTAAGCTAATTGTCTTGTATGTTTTGAAAGCGTATAGGGAAATTGTCTATTGAAGTGAGAATCGGCTTCCTGTTAGGCGCGGAAGACGACGTCGCGTCTATGACGGTACGGAGGACAGCTGCGCTCCAGTCAATGCTGTGGCGGCGCGGGAGGCCTGATAAAGAGGGCTGAAGAAATACTGAAATACTCATTTATTCATAAATAAATAATTATTTACATGATAATTAGACCTGGCCGGTAACTTATTTGTACAGGTACGGGTCTACAACCGCGACGACATCGTGCACCTCGACCTCTACTGTTCAGGTCGTCTATCTTATAATAGTCTTTATATTTTTGCAGTCACAGCCCAGCACCAGCCAAAATTATGGGTCGGCAGAGTAGTAGCCACTCCAGAACCCTTTCAACGCCACTGCCAAGCCTTGGTCTCCCTGCGATGTATGACAGCGATGCATTGGGTATTGACCTTCATCTATCTAGATTGAAACTGTTTAGGTTAAACGAGGGAAACTATATCTAATTGTGGTTTTTATTTTACAGATATTAGTAATATAGAATCAGAAAATAATAGAGAATCCGCTGAAGTAAATATTGAGTTAATACAAGCTGAAACTTTTGATCCATGTTTACGTATTCAAGAGACTTAGACATGTTAGTAATAACTCCACACTCAATTTGGTGTATTTAGCTCTCTGTCAATCTGTGCTCACTTACTGCATAGTTTCCTGGGGCACAGCATGTAAAACCCACCTGCTGAGCCTTGAGCGAGCACAACGTGCAGTTCTTAAAATTGCATTCTGCAAACCATACAGATATCCGACAGATAATATGTACAGGGACGTAGAATGTCTCTCTGTAAGACAGCTGTTTATAACTTCTACTACATTAAGGTTTCACAAAAATGCCCTAGCTACAGCCATAATATCACGTGCGGCAAGACGTACCACATGGCACGTGACATGTTTGGACAGAGGTCCTTTTCTTTTCTCGGTCCCTTTATATATACAAAAATTAACAACTTGCTCAATATATTGTATATACCTCGTAAGCCATGCAGGGCAAAAATAAAAAGATGGTTGTTGTCACTCGATTGCAATAAAACTGAACAATTTATAACCACATGCAAATAAATCTAATAAATCATAATAATAATTTCTCTTACTTAAATAACTAAAATACTATACATGGGTTAGATACTTAAAATATAATTGATTGGTGTTGTTTGTATGTATTCTATATATTTTCATTGCATAGATGCTAAATGTTATAATTATGTATCACTTATTGAATTGTTTGATTGTACAACTTAATTTAATTGTTTAATTGTTTGATGGTTCAACAATGTATAACTTCCTATTTGCTGAGTTAATTAGTAATTCATTTTTAATGATTGTTGGATTTAGTTATAAGTAGTTATATTGCACAATACCGGAAGAGACTAGTACCCACGACACAGGGTATCCTAGTGTGGGGCTAGTGATATTTTTTGAATAACTTATATCCTGTATACTTAAATAAATATTTCAATTCATGTAAGCATAGTTATTAAGTTGGCTAGCCAAACGCTTGATTTTTTTTAAACAATTTGTAATACCATTATATATTGTAATACCATTATATTTTTTTAAACATTATATATCAGGCACATCTCAAAGTATGCCAGTAATGGACGATAGAGACTGGGAAGAAATCTGTAAGGAGAACATTCCCAACAATATAGGTTTGTAAAATACTTACTAATAATTATTTTAATGCATAAATTTAGTAGCAAATGTAAGGTTTCAATTTGTTTCAGAAGTCCCAAATGTATTTGACTCTTCAACACCAAAGGCTATGCTGCGTAAACCAGTCCTAAAGAGTTATGTAAGTAGACATTATTAGTTTGTGGTAAATTAAATATACATTTAATGAAGGTCTAGGCACATACTTATATTTATTCTTGTTTTCAGCTGTGTCTCAGAACAAAAGGAAAATTTATTTTAATCCGTTGGAGACAAGGAAGCGTATTATGATCCACACGGATAAAAGAATTGAATTTTTAAAACAGAAACAAACGATAAGAGAACATGATTTGTCCAATTATGCAAAGGAAGAGCATGAAAAACATTTGCTGAACAAAGAAGAGGCCCACAAGAAAGCCATGCTGCATAAAGAGGAGGCGCACCAAAAAGCGATGCAGCAGATGGAAGAAAGGCACATTAAAATATATGCAGCAGCGAGAAGAGTTGCATCCAATTGAGATGGAATGCAAGAAGATGCAATTAGAAAATATTAAAAAGAGTTTAATGTAAAATTTATGTTTTTTTTTAAATTAATATAGTTTTTTAAGTTACATTCGTAATGAAACTGATTATTAACTTTGACTTTATCACATGTTTTATTCATAAATTCTTGTAATAAAGTTGGTAGGTAGTTAGTTATTGTAATAAGGTTGGTAGGTAGGTATATATGTAATATCCCTAAAGAATATCATAGGTTCCTAACTAATGTGCAGCTGTAGTTCATTACAAGTCTGTACATATGTTAATATTATAGGCAATAAAAATAGGTAATGAATTAATTATTATTTATTAATATACTTAATTATTTACAGTCGTGGTTCTGTGGCTAGTAATGAAGTAAAATAGTTTTGTATGAGCTGCTGTCTGTATTGTTGTTCATTGACAGTCTCCGGGAAATCTAGATGCTCTTCTATTGGAAGATGAAGTATGGAATTTCCATCGTCTTTTGGTAGATATTCCCTTTTTTCTATGCATATATTATGCAATATTGCAGTGCTAACAATGATAGGCTGTACATTTTTTAAAGCCACCCTTAATTGTGAGCCTATGCAGGGAAACCTTCTATTCCACACTCCGAATGCTCTTTCCACCACATTCCTCGTTCTTATTTGGCTCTCATTGTAGAGTCTCTCAGCTGCAGTCTGGGGATCCGGCAGTGGTGTTAAGAGATATTTCTTTAGGGCATATCCACGGTTTCCCATAAGGCAGCAGCTACCTAGCTGTTGGGATTCCATGACATCTTTCACCCTGCTGTTGTTAAATATAGTGCTGTCATGCACTGAGCCCGGCCACCTTGCAACTAAATCTCTTATTCGGAGTTCAGCATCAACCACCGGCTGGGTGTTAATCGAGAAGGTATCCTTCCTATTTCTATAGAGCTCTGCATTATTACCCCCTGAAACAAAACCAACATCTAGCTTAAATAATTGTTGTATGTGATGTTATATGTATAAATAAAAATGCATGAGTATTTATTACCTGGACTGAAGATGCGAATATGAGTGCAGTCAATTGCACCGACAACACTTGGAAACTTTGCAATTTTATAGAAGTTTTCCACTTCTTTTAAGCTCTTCTGTTGTACGTGGCATTGCAATAAAGTATTTGAGTTTAGTGCATATTATTCTGGAGACACAGTGAATGATTTTACATGCAGCGGATTTGGACATTCCAAAGAGATCTCCAGACCATTGCTGCATAGTTCCTGTGGCGTAGAACCGCAATGTTACCAGTATTTGCTCAAGGGGTGTAATGGCATTATTCCTGCAATAAAAACTCATTTTAGAAATTTTACATTACATATTTATCAGAAAACAGGCAATCCTATAAAAGTATCTATGTACATACCTGAGGGTGGGCGTTTTAAGATCATTCCCAATTTCAGTAACAATCCACAGCACTGTTTCCTTCGATAGGCGGTAACATTGAGTATGAATGGTCTGGAGACGAAATAGGCAGACGTTCCCCTCTGGCGGGGTGGTAGGCCAGAAAGGCCCACCGATTTATAAAAACTAGTTGCAGTCTCAATTTTCACTAGACTCAATCTAGTTGGCAGAGCGTTCGTTTCATATAAAATGATTTATTTACATACTAAAATGACAGCTTCAATTCATAGAATATCCGGATTCCGGATTTGATCACAGATTTGGTCATGGTTTATTGTTATTAGCTGTTTCCTAGCAACCAATGTCAAAAAAATGCAATAGTGATGTACCGGTATGCAGATATGTATTAATCGACAAAAAAGGTCATAGTTGGGAAGCGTCCGTAGTCGAATTGGCTTCAGTAATCGTAACTGATTACTGAGGTTAAGCAACAACTGACACGGTCAGCCATTGGTAGGTACAGCATGAGTAACCTATTTCAAATGGTTCTTTTCTGGACGCTTCCGTGCTTCGGACGGGACGTTAAGCTGTGGGTCCCGGTTGCTGCTTCGGCAGCAGTCGTTAAGCCTAGTCAGAGGCCACCCGAAGAGGCGGCTTGAAAGCATCTGACCGTCGAGTTGCCCACTTACTCGACAACTTCAGTGCATTGTACTCATTCAAAAACGGCGATACGGCTCGCGACCTATCACATGAGTATAAATGTACAGCGAAAAGCGGGTGACTTCGTGTATTAATCATTCCTAATTAAATTTAACTATACCTAATTAATTTGAAATTAGTGTTTGTAACCCATGTTCTCGAATTCATCGATAACACTTATCGATAATTGTTACATCCATTGGCAAGAAAAATGAAGACAATGTGTTCATTATTAAATGTCACTTCACGTAACCCTTATTGCTGGGAACTAAAACTCATAATGATATGTCCCATGAGACATAATCATGGTAAACGGTAAAATTTCCCCCCGCAAAAATTGGCAGACTTTTTTGTATCAAGAAAGATCGCTATGACGCTTCCCGAGGGTACACCCGAGTCCGCGTTGTTCTATGGGCGGTAACGATGACAAAAGTCTACATCATCCCAGGTTTCTAACGGCGGGTGGCGTGGCCTAAATATTTTTGGTCTTCTCATTAAGATATATTCTAATATAATATCATCGTCTTCTTCTCCTGACGAACTTTCCACATCAAAGTGACGTAAATTATGTTTAAATTCATCACTCGATGCTGCGAAACAAAGTCCTTGGTTACGAATGATTTCTGTCACAATGACAAACAGCTGTTAGTAAACAAATAACCAGCGGCCATCTTGTTTAACCCTCCGATTCTGGGTTGTTAACTTTTTTGACTAATGGTTTGACATTTATTTATTTTATTTAATTCTTTATTGCACAAATATATAATAAATGCACAAAAGGTGGGCTTAATGCTAACAGCATTTTCTTCCAGCCAACCTACAGGAGGATATTTGACCATAAGTTACTCTAACCACGGGTCAAAAAATGCATTTTGCTGAAATTTAACTAATAGTTACGATATTTAACCAATAGTTGAGTTAACTACGGATCAAAAAACTGGCCCTTAGTTGAGGTTAAAGATATGGTCTCATTAGGTAGGTTTTTAAAGGGAATGCTTCATCTCCTATGATAACATGTGGCGCTGAAATATCCGTGCCAGGTAAGTTTTTGTTTTCCGGGACGTTAATCGTGTTTGACTGCAATGCTTTTCCGATGTTTGAATTTGAAAAAATCCCTCCGTCATTATTTTTACACTACTGCTGGGGAACGGGTCTCCTTCCAATGAAGGAAGGGCTTGGGCCTAGAAAGCTGCTTCATCAGCTTTCATTATGTTTGGCCACTGCATATCAATATAAAAGTGCAGATTGATTGATCTAAGTTTGTTTCAAGTACTGAACACACGTTAAGAGGATCAATTTGATTTGCTTTAAAATATTCTTATTTTGAAGAAAATAGAGAAAAATTATTAAAATTAGCATTTTAATGGCAATCGCAGTGGTACTAGTTGTTGGCAAGACAACTAGGGACTGCGGTGGTTACAAAGATAACTGGCGCATCTCAGCGTGCGCTAGCAATCTTCGACAAAACAACCTGATAACAGAGGAGAAATATGTGGAATATCTGGTCCAGGCCATCGAAGCATCAGAGAATAACGGCAACTTTTATGGATTGGGATTGACTACTGGTAACGACAAGTACATCATGGCTGGCAAGATGTCTAAGCCTGTTCTCGGCTTCAATTATGATCCAAGTTCCTTGTACTATGAGAAAGTTTACATTGATTTAGGCGAAACGTTTGATAGACCAGTTACCCTGTACTTGGTCAATGACTTGGCATACCGGAGTGGTCCAACACCATGCTAACCAAGTTAATTCCCACAGGCCAGGGAGAGAGATACACAATATTTAGGTCCGAGAAATCCGGAAGGGTGGACCCAAATGACACAGAAAATTGCTCAGGTCTTGCGAAGTGGATTGACGGGAATCTAAGTGGTAAGAAGAAAGGGCTCGCTGACCGAGCGGTGGTAGCTCAGTCGGGTAAGCGCCCGCTTCTCACGCCAGAGATGCGGGTTCGAATCCCGGCGCTGACATGTACCAATGAGTTCTTTTCTGAATTTAAGTACAATGTATACCATCGCTCTTACGGTGAAGGAAAACATCGTGAGGAAACCTGCATATCTAGATTTAGCACATCTAGATTATGTGAACCCACCAACCCGCAGTGGACCAGCGTGGTGGGAAAATGGTCCAAGCTTAGGAAGGCAGTTTAGACCTTGGGGATATGCACAAAGGTTCCATTCGAGAGAGCCAGGTGCAGGTACTGTTACCCCCACAGAGAATAGAATAAAATAGAATAGAAGGGCTCGCTGTCGTAATGGGACAAGACCATTGGTGTCCCATCTTACGGGATGGGCTTACGGAGATAGTCTTAGCCAAGGTCATCAAAGAGAAGAGGCTTACTCCAGCTGGCCAAACAGTCGATCACTATGTGGTGGAATGGGCCAGATGGGGATCAGGCAAATTTGGAGAAGTTCCGACCGAGTACATGTCGGTTTTTCAGTGAGTCCCCCTTTGAGGGGGGTAGATTCATCTGAGGACATCGAGATGGAAGAGTGGGAAGAAGGGATGACGACCGACGATTTTAATGAGTACCGCGAGAGGGTTCAAGAAAAGAAGGAGGAACGCGCCAAAGAAGCGGAAGATAGTGGTAAAATGATGACTCAGTTCAGAAGGTTAGAGAGGTTAATGGCGCCTTTCATGCCCAATGGACTGAACTTACTCGCCTACCAGCTAGCGTACGACCACATTCAAGACGAGGACATTAGGAATATAGTGGTAGCAACATCACTAGTTCTGGCGTACGTCACAATTTCGTGGATATCGTGGCTTCTGTGTTCGGTCTTTCCACCGGTGTTATACCTGGTAAACATACTGGTGTACCCTGAAAATAGATTGTTACCGATAATCCTGTTGATTTACTGGGTTGTTAGGAGAGTCCATAACTTTTTCAGACCGCGAGACCCAACAAAGGAATTTTGGACCACATTGAATGACAGGCAAGAAAGTAGGAGCTGGGCATGGTTAGAAACATACCTATCCATAGGACTCCTGGTCGGCATGACTTATTCAATGAACAGCTTCAACTATGGTCAAAGCTTCGCTGGTGTCTGGGTATTATCAGTTGTCATCTTACTGGCCAAGCATATCCCAGGTGTTGGGGCTAACTCCACCATGGGAGTTCTCATGATCCTGGCGTTTATGTTGTTCGGTTTCTTAACGATTCCGGATATTATGAGACTGTTGCTAATGGCGGCAAAGGAGACACAGAAGTCAGTAGTGCCACCACCTTCCATTGACACATCAACCAATTATGTCATGAGCGTGGATTGGGGTATCAGATGGCTTAACCTAGGTGTTTCCAGTGCAAGCTTATGGGATGTAGCAAGGACAATAATGGGCTACACACCAGCAATATGGACAACTATAGATAGCTGGATGGGACCTGGAGAGGCAATAACAGTGGCTGCCACGAAATCATCTAAGAAGGAGAAGGAATTTGAAGGGGGAGCTGCAATCTACTCTGACCTTTGGTGGATGGTGGTGGCCTACGAGATATTCTGTAACTGGTGGACCGGCAACATGTTTAGGCTACTTATGGTAACAACCTCTGTGGCACTGACATGGTTCTTGTGGCAGAAGATTGGCAAACGAGAATGGATAGGTAGAGGACATGCCGTAACAATCACGAACACAAGAGCTGGCTTCATGATGGTTTTCGGACAGGGACCCGTAGGCCTGATACCCCATTTACACTCTCGCCTCGGCCCTCGCCTCCTCGCTCGCCTCGTCACTCGTGCGGAGGCGCGAATGTAAACACCCACTCGCGTGTGACGCGAGTGGGTGTTTACACTCTCGTGCAGAGTTCAGTTGTCTTTGAGCTAGCAACGATGGAGGACGTCGAAGTTTTAGCCGCAACAATAAAGAATTTATGTATGATCACCGATTACTTCGCCGTTTATGGACCGATTTTGAAAATTATTTTTTTATGTATTGGGTTGAGATCCCATGTGGTCCCATTTTTTTCAAATTTTGATTCCACCTCCAAGGATGGGTAAAGGGTTAAAAACAGGCTATGAATTTCCATTTTGGGTACCTATTAACCGATTGTAGTTAATGAAATTTAGAAAGTACATAGGTACTTACCTATATTTTTAACATTAAAAAAAATATGATGGTGACCTTGAGCTGATCTGATGATGGAAACGGAAGGTAGTCAAGGGAACTCCTCAACGGTAGGTATATAGCAACTACTTCGTGTTTACTACTGACTAGTAGGACTTATAGGTATCATTTGCTTCTTAATTTTGATTGTCAATTATTGCAATTAAACTAAGTATAAATAAGTAATAAAATAAAATAATGATAAAAAAACGACTTCAAAAAACCACTAAAACGTAAGAAATAATTTAAGGTTTAGACATGGTTTAGACCTATTCTATGTGACAGTTCTAATATATCTAAGCAGGTAAGTACTGCTTTTATTTCTTACGTTTTAGTGTTTTTTTATTATTATTATTTTATTGAAATATTTACTTATATGAAATTAAATGTTACGTCTTGCGACCAACCCATTATACAACTGAGGAAAAAACACTACGTTATAATTATACGACGACGAACACAACCTGCGCGGCACGATGTAGAAGCCAGAATGAAGCGGACGCGAGAGTGTAAACACCCGCTCGCGTGCGACGCGAGCTCGACGCGAGCTCCTTTGACTCGTGCCCCAAAAACCGCTCCGGACGCGAGCGCCGCGAGTGGCGAGGCGATCGAGGAGGCGAGCCACGAGCGTCTGTTCACACTCGCGCCTCGCCCCTCGCCTTGTCGCTCGCCTCGCCACTCGTGCGAGAGTATAAATGGGGTATGAGGATGTTGGTGTTGAAGGTTTGCACAGCTGGAGCATGGTTGTGCCTGCTGATAACGCACCAAAATAACTGGACGGCTCTAGCGTGCATGAGTTTGTGTTACTTCATGCAGAGTGAAAGGGCATCAACAGTAATGCTTGGCATTGCTAGCTTCAACCCTCCAATGGTTTTCAGCGGACTTAGGAACACCAGACCGCTTACAGAAAGCCTGGTCCAGTCAATGAATGACGCCATCTGATACCCCAATCCACGCTCATGACATAATTGGTTGATGTGTCAATGGAAGGTGGTGGCACTACTGACTTCTGTGTCTCCTTTGCCGCCATTAGCAACAGTCTCATAATATCCGGAATCGTTAAGAAACCGAACAACATAAACGCCAGGATCATGAGAACTCCCATGGTGGAGTTAGCCCCAACACCTGGGATATGCTTGGCCAGTAAGATGACAACTGATAATACCCAGACACCAGCGAAGCTTTGACCATAGTTGAAGCTGTTCATTGAATAAGTCATGCCGACCAGGAGTCCTATGGATAGGTATGTTTCTAACCATGCCCAGCTCCTACTTTCTTGCCTGTCATTCAATGTGGTCCAAAATTCCTTTGTTGGGTCTCGCGGTCTGAAAAAGTTATGGACTCTCCTAACAACTAAAATATCAGAGAGCACAATATTTTTTTGTGCTCTCTGATATTTGCATCCCGCTTGCAAAGCGTGGAGACTATGCTATGGCAACAACCCTCCAGTCCGGGAGGAGGCCTATATCCTACAGTGAATTGTCATAAACTGTGTGTTTTATTTTATTGTTTTATGTGTAATGTCTAGCATTGAACGATTACGGTTGATGATCCTATTTTATTCAGTCATAAAAAATAACACATTGTGTTATTATATATTATAGCACTGCAGTTTTAACTATCTTCCATCATTCAAGTTTAAAATATATATGTTTGTTGTTAGCAGGTCTGACTCTGAAGTATACGACTTCAACAACGGCGGCAGCGTGGTCGACCTCTCGGAGAGCCAGTGGCGACAGCGGCGCGCAGCCCCGACCCTGAGCCCCGCGCTCACGCTCGACAGCGAGGACGAGGACACAGTACAACTCTCGTAAGTATTGTTTATTTTAATGGTTTATAATTTTTTTATGTTAGATAATAAGGTTTAAACTGCTTCATAATGTTGCATCCGATAGTAATTTGATTATTTCTTTCAGAAAACCGAAGGAATCGCGTAAGCGAAAATCTGCTCCGCCGGCGTCGACCCAAACGAAGAAAAAGTCTGCGTCGACGTCCCGTGGAAGCAGCCAGCCTGCGGCCACCCTGACTCCGAGCGCTCGCAAGCTCCAGTTTGCGGACCTTTTCAACGCGTCCGACGACGTCGCTACTGTGACGGAACGGAGGACAGCTGCGCTCCAGTCGGTGCTGTGGCGGCGCGTCGCGGGAGGCCTAATAAAGAGGGCTGAAGAACTGGCCGGCAACCTGTTTGTGGAGGTACGGGTGTACAACCGGGACGAAATCGCACACCTCGACGCCCGCGACCGCTACTGGAAAGCGCTCGTCAACTTGCGCTATCAGGTTGACGAGTCCGAGCCAGAGCTGCAGGCTCTTTTTAAATTTTTAAAATCAGCCAAGGCAAAATTTACCCACGAGGGTACATTTTTCCTTGAGACAACTAAAATACTAATAATAGTTTTTTTTTGTCGTAGGTAGGTAGGTAATTTTCTTTGGTTTTGTTTATTACCACAATCATGTCTAGTAAAAACATTTACTGTGAGGTTTGTGACAAGACAATCAATAGTAAGGGCTTCTCCGCACATCTTAAGTCAATTTTACATAAAAATAATTGCGTTGTTCAAGTCAGTGATAATATTTTAAAAATTAACAGTGCATTTAGGAATCGTGTAGCTTCATATCGAGTAGTTTCCAACAACCAGCTGGCGGAGGGGTCGGGTGACGAGGCTGCGCTGACGCACGCTTTGCCACGGGACTATATCTTAAGTCTGCGTAATTACGTAAAACAAGTAATCGATGCTAAATTGGCTACTTTTAATTCATTAAAAGTAAATTTTGAGTTTTTTGCTCGATTTTATTTGCCTAAAGACGAAACGACCGAAATTAAATCATTTACGACGGAAAATTATGTGTTTTTTCAAAATACAGATTTTAATGAAATATTCTCTAAAGTTGTCGACAAATTACTAAATAAAATAAGCGAGTTTCAAGAGCGGGATAGCGGTTGGTCATTTTTGAGTAATAAATATTTGGAAGTCAACATTAATAAATATAACCCTCTTCGTGCTTCTAATTATATAGAATTGCCAACATTTATTAAAAATAAACGTGCTTGTATTAATATTAGAAATAATGATAATTTTTGCTTTCTTTGGAGTATTATGGCGGCATTATTCCCCAAAAAGAAGAATGCTGATAGAGTATCTTCCTATCCCAATTTTAATGACATTCTCAACACAGCAAATATGACGTTTCCTGTGTCTTTAAGGGACATTAGAACTTTCGAAAATAACAATGAAAATTTTAGTGTAAATGTTTATGGCATTAAAAGTGGAAAGTATATTGTTGGGCCTTTGTACAAGACTAAACAGAAAAAAAGTAATCACATCAATTTGTTATATTTCGAGAACGGCACTAAAACCCATTATTGTTTAATAAAAGACTTAGCTCGGTTGCTATCCGTACAAATTACAAAACACCATGGAAAACTATTTTTTTGCGATGAATGCTTATTATTTTTTAATAACAAAGAAACATTAGAATCTCATCTTTGCGATGGCGTAGCCACTCGACTACCTAAACCTGGTACGTTAATGCAATTTAATCATTTTGAAAGAATGCAATATTTACCGTTTACTATTTACGCCGATTTCGAATCGTTTTAAGAACCTTGTGAACAAAGCGAGGAGCACAATTTAACTGTCACAACTCAGAAACATGTTCCTGCAGCTTTTGGGTACTACATTGTCTGTTCTTATGACTCTAATCTTAACAGATACAGAACTTATCGCGGACCTCATAGTGATCAAGTGTTTGTTGATTATTTGCAGAAGGATGTATTAAGAATTAAATCAATATTGAAAAAAGAAGTTCCTATGGTTTTTACTGACAAAGATTTAGATTCATTTAATAAAGCGAAGCATTGTCATATTTGTTCTGGAATACTGTTAGATGACCGTGTACGTGATCATTGCCACTTGACGGGAATATTTCGCGGCGCAGCACATTCATACTGTAATCTTCGATTCGCTTTACCTAAATTTGTTCCAGTTTTTTTTCATAATTTATCAGGATATGATTCTCATTTATTTATTAAACAGTTAGGTGAAACAAACGGGTCAATAAAAGTGGTCGCGAAAAATAAAGAAAAGTATATTTCTTTTACAAAATGTTTTAAAAACAATGATGATTTTATAGCGGTTCGTTTTGTTGACTCATTTAATTTTTTATCTACTAGTTTGGACAAATTAGTAAACAACCTTAACAAAGACGACTTTATTCACCTAAAGACAAAGTTTAGAAGTACAGCACATTTCGAATTAATGCGACGCAAGGGTGTTTATCCTTACGAACACGTTAAGGGTTGGGAGTCATATACTGAGACTAGTTTACCGGAGCGAAAATGTTTTTATAGCAGCTTGACCCGAGAACATATTACTGAGAGTGATTATCAGCATGCTATAAACGTTTGGCAAACCTTTAACTTGACCAACCTCGGTGAATACACGGATATTTATCTCAAGTCTGATGTTCTTCTGCTTGCGGATATTTTCGAAAGTTTTCGTAAAGCGTGTATGGAGAACTATAGGTTAGACCCAGCATTTTACCTTACTGCACCTAGTTTAAGTTTCGATGCTATGCTACTCAAGACAAAAATCAAGCTCGAGCTTATTCATGACTTAGAGATATATCGAATGATACAAACTGGTATCCGTGGTGGAGTTTGCTTGTGTTCTAACAGATACGCTAAAGCTAATAATAAATATTTAGCTGACTACAACCCAAACATTCCAAGCAATTTTCTTTTATACATTGATTGTAATAATCTATACGGATACGCTATGTGTAATTATTTACCTTGTTCTGATTTTAAGTTTATGCAAGAACTCGAAATACTTCAGTTAGACATTCTTAAAATCCCCCATAATTCTGATGTTGGCTACATATTGGAAGTTGATTTAGAATATCCTGTAAACTTACATAATATACATAACGATTTACCCTTTTGCCCACAAAACTTTATTCCACCCGGGTCAAAAACAAAAAAATTAATACCCAACTTGTATGACAAATTTCGATACGTTATACATTATATTCATTTGCAAACATGTATTTCACAAGGACTAATTTTGAAAAAAATCCATAGAGTAATTCAATTTAAACAAAGCCCATTCCTTAAACAATATATCGACTTAAATACCAATTTACGACAAACAGCAAAATCACAGTTCGAACAAGATTTTTTTAAGTTGTTAAACAGTAATACCACTGAGTACCTATTAATTTAAGTAACATATTATGCATATTACTCCCTCCCCACCCATAGTTTGTGTTCATGACTACATTGTATATGATAACTAACAAATAAGTTACCTTTTGATCATTTTTACATAGACTTACAATATATCAAGTTTTGATTGGTTTGATTAAGTTATACCTAAAGAGGGTTATTTTGTATATATCTTGGATAAACATCCTCTCAATTCTACCTATCAACATACTAACGGGTAACCCCGGGTGGTTTCAGACATGTCGAGGATGACGACCCGGAAGGTGCAGAGCCGTGACCTGGAGATCCAGCTGAGGACAGCTTTGGAGGATCTCAAGGCATCTCGTGACCTCTCAAGCCAACTGATGGCAGAGCGGGAGGACAATGAAAAGGAATTTGATTCCCTTTTAAAAAAGAACTCGGACTTAAAGAATGACATAGCTGAAATGGACATCCAATACCAAGACTTGCAAGGCAAATGTGATGAGCTACAGATTGTACTTAGATCATACAAAGAGTGTCAGGATTTACATGAAGCTGCCTTGTCTAAGATCTATAGCCTAGAGCAGCAATTGGCTGAAGCACACGCAGAGATCCAGCAAATAAATGAAGCACATGCAAGCGAGGAAACAGATAAGACAATGGCATTGTACGATGAATTAGTCACCCTACACCCCACCCCTATGCCAACAATAGACCTTACAACTCCAAGAAAATCAACCAATATCACAGGTGCAAACAGGCTTAAAAAATATATTAAAATAAAGAAATATATCAGGAAGTCTGAGCGAGCATTGAAAAAGCATAAGACGCACCTTCCATTGACAAAGGATAGAGTGAGACTTCAACTACTGGTGAATAAATATGAACAAGAGATGTCAGACTACAACCAGAAGCTCGCAGACAACAACCAGGAGTGCGAGTTCAACATTGCCATGCTACAGTCTAGGCTGGCCACACTGAAGTCTGCCCTAGAACAGAGAACTCTGGAATACGAAAACCAGCTGCTGGTGCTGAGTAGTGTGGGCTTAGTTCGGGTTGAGATGCTGCCGGAGAAGTCTTCACCTGCTGAAGCCACCACCGCATCTCCGGAGGCCACCACCACCACCTCGGAGGCCACAAACAGCATCCCGCTGGCCACCACTGGACTCTCGGGGACCACCACCATCCTCCCGAGGGCCACCACCACCTCGGAGGCCAAAAACAGCATCCCGCTGGCCACCACTGGACTCTCGGGGACCACCACCATCCTCCCGAGGGCCACCACCACCTCGGAGGCCACAAACAGAATCCCGTTGGCCACCACTGGACTCTCGGGGATCACCACCAGACTCTCGGGGACCACCACCATCCTCCCGAGGGCCACCACCAGCCTCCCGACGGCCACGCCATCCTCAAGGGTCATCCAGAGTAAATCGGCTACAGCAGATGTTTTTCCGACCTCCAATAATAAATTACATAGGATACCCACCTATGCTCAGGCAGCTAGTAGAATAGTAGGTAATAAGCAGTTACCTAAGATGTCACCCACTTACTTGACAAGGCTTACTACTGATACAAGTAGTAGCAGTTCAGCCAAGGATTACAGCACAGTTGTATACTCCGATAGGCTTGGCAAGGATTTCGGGCACATGTTGGGTAATCATGTAACTGGAAATGTTGTTAATCATTGTTACCCAGAACTTTCATTCGCACAAATAGTACAACTGATTTCAGAGAGGTCGTACACCGAAAAAACTACTATATTAATTATGGTGGGAAATAGTTTAGGTGTGTCAAATTCTGATATAAATAGAAGTTTTGCTATATTAGAAAGCATTCCTGCAAAACATATATTTGTTTGTGCATTTCCTTATTCTTGCACACTGCCTGACAAATACAATTATATGACATGTAGCCTAAATAGAAATATGTACAATGCGTGTTATAAATCTGACTGTATCAATTTCTTTGATACTAATTTGTATGTAGATAATTTTAAGTTGACCTGGGACAGTTTATTTCTGTCCTTAAATCAGAAACGACGTTTAGCTACAGAAGTAGCTCCTCTTATTAACTCAGTTATAAGCATTATAACGAAGAACACTTGTGTCCCTATTGACACCGTCAGTAGTAATACTGAAAATAGTACAGTAGATTTAAATTAGATTTTCAGACAACGGGAGAGCATCATAGCGTTGATATAAAGATTGATTCAGTTCACTGCTCTCTCGGCTCAAAACTATCGAAGGACAAGACTTTTAAGAATGAATTTAAATTGGTACATCAGAATATTCAGAGTATTTCTTCTAAATTGTTAGAAATAGAACTATTTTCGGAAAAATTTAACATTGATTGTTTATGTATCACAGAACATTGGTTAGACGAGAATAAAATGATGTTCCAATTAAAAAATTACAAACTTATAAGCTGTTTTAACAGAAATATCAACGAGCATGGTGGGTCACTTATATTTCTTAAAGAAAATTGTAAATGTAAAGAACGAAAGGATATAGTTGCTCTTTCTGTTAAACACCATATAGAAATTTCATGTGCAGAGCTTAATAAGTATATAATAGTATGTACCTACAGGCCACCTACTGGTGATTTTATTACCTTTGAGACTGTCATGGAGGATGTTCTAAGGTTAGCTTCCAATAGTAAAAAGGAAGTAATAGTGTGTGGTGACTTTAATGTTGACCTATTAGGTGACTCTCCTAATAGGTCGAAATTGTTGTTACTTTTTAAATCATTTAATCTTTTTAATGTTTTTCTGGAACCAACTAGAATTACACCCACGTCAGCCACTTGTCTAGATAACATATTCTGTAACTGTGAGTTTAAAGACAGTAGTGTGATTAATTGTCTGAGGTCAGACCACAGTGGGCAGACCATTACCTTAGTAAACACTGACAAGACAAATAAAACTAAGGTGAGATGCAGATCGATTACTACAAAGAAAATTGACAATTACTTGAAGAAACTAGACGAAAAACTTCCGAATGTTAAATTAGA
The DNA here is from genome assembly GCF_932276165.1 of Plutella xylostella. Classification (NCBI taxonomy): domain Eukaryota; kingdom Metazoa; phylum Arthropoda; class Insecta; order Lepidoptera; family Plutellidae; genus Plutella; species Plutella xylostella. The sequence continues at coordinate 2,798,636 of NC_064000.1, read as the reverse complement.
TTGCAATTCTAATGAGATGTATAGTAACTTGTTTAAGATAATAGCTGATGAGTTTGAGAGTAATTTTGAAACGAAGGAAGTTTTGATTGACAATAAAATTAAATTTTGTGACTGGGCTACAGAGGGTATTCGCAAAAGCAGGGCGACATTATATGATCTGTATGAGATGAAAACATTCATACTCCGACCTGACTTTCAATCTTATGTGAAGAAATATAGCAAGATGTATAAATGTGTCTGTCACTGTGCGAAGACAATTTTTATTAATAACAAGATTAAAGACTCTGCTAACAAATCTAAGGCCGTTTGGACTATTATTAATAACGAAACGGGGAAGAATCGAACACGCGAGACAAATTTATCTTTGAAGGTAGGCAATGACATTATAACATCGAATGATGCGGTGGCGAGGGTCTTTGAAGAGTTTTTTACGAACATTCCTTTAGAGACTACGTGTAACCTGGATTCTTCGGCTGCAGCAGCTGAAACCCTGACGAAGGAGAACGCACCTTCAACCGATAAGGAATTTAAATTCAGATATATTAATACATTAACTATTATAAAAACATTTAAGTCATTAAATATGAAGAAAACTGAAGACTTGTGGGGAATGTCAGTTAAATTTGTTCTTTCTATTATTAATAAAATCGCCCCAATTTTGGCTAACATCTTTAATAAATGTATCGCTGAAGGTGTGTTCCCAGATCTTATGAAATTTAGTAAAATTATACCTCTGTTCAAAAGTGGGGATATGGAGGACCCTGCAAATTTCAGGCCTGTCTCGGTTCTTCCAGTTTTGAGTAAAATATTTGAGAGGGTCATACTCAGTCAGATGCTTTTGCATTTCAATGATGCTCGATTGTTTCATAGCCAGCAGTATGGTTTTACAAAAGGCAAATCAACAGCCGATGCCGGTACTGCGTTGATTAAGCACATATTTGACGCCTGGGAAGACCATCACGATGCTATTGGAGTCTTCTGTGATCTGTCGAAGGCGTTTGATTGTGTAGACCATCAGACTTTAATTTCGAAACTTAGATACTATGGAATAGGAGGAAAGGCTTTAGATTTGATATCTTCATATTTAGACAAGAGACAACAAAGGGTCGATATTAACAATACTAAATCACAGGGGGCTCATGTAAAAATAGGCGTCCCTCAAGGATCTATTCTAGGACCATTTTTATTCCTCATTTATATTAATGACTTGCCTTTTATGGTTGAAAAATTGACTAATATAGTTTTATTTGCTGACGATACTTCTTTGCTTTTTAAAGTTAAAAGAAGAGAAAATAATTTTAATGAAATTAATTCAATTCTATCTGACATACACGATTGGTTTACCGTTAATAATCTTCTATTGAATTCTAAGAAAACGAAATGTATTAAATTTACACTGCCGAATGTTAGACAATGCGATACTAACATTATTCTAGATGGGAATAAATTGGACCTAGTTAATGATACTGTCTTTCTTGGGATGACTATAGATTCAAAGTTACAGTGGGGACCTCACATTGAAAAATTGTCTGGAAGGTTGAGCTCCGCAGCTTTTGCTGTACGGAAAATTAGACAGCTGACTGACGTTGAAACCGCCAGATTAGTTTACTTTAGTTATTTCCACAGCTTATTATCGTATGGCATTTTGCTTTGGGGTAGAGCAGCTGATATTGAAACTATATTTGTATTACAGAAAAGAGCCATCCGCTCTATATACAAACTTGGTTCCAGGGATTCATTGAGAGAACTATTTAAAGAAATTAACATCCTTACAGTTCCATGTCAGTTCATTTTTTCCAATTTAATGTATGTACGAAAGAATATTTCAACTTTTGATACAATTGGCAGTAATCATGACATTAATACTAGGAACAAGCATAAGCTGGCTTTTCCAGCGATGCGTCTGGCGAAAGTTAATAAATCGTTTTTAGGGTACTGTATTAGATTTTATAATAAGCTTCCAGCAGAAGTTGCTCAAATGCCAGAGAATAAGTTTAAGTGTTACATTAAAGAGAAACTCAGTAAAAAAGCTTATTATAAAATTGATGATTACTTAGAGGACGTTAATGCATGGCTGTGATAAGTAGTTAGCTCTGCTCATATTATTATAATAATAATTATTAAGCTTATATGTATTGTATACCAACTAGTTTTAAGTCTTTTTTTGAAAAGATGGCTCAGGAGTTTCTTGCCTCCGTTCTTCTCCTTAGACAGAAAGAGCCCCCCCTTATCCGAACGGAGAGTAATTTGTAAAAATTGACGTTCATCAGAAAATTTTATATTTGTACGATGAATAAAAAAAATTGAGTTTGAGTTTGAGTTTGAGTTTAGTATTTTTGGTAAAACGCTAGAAAATGTAGAGAAACGTATTAATGTAAGATTAGTAAATAAATGGAGCGATACTACTAATAAAACGAATAAATTACTTACAGCTGATAAATTAATTGCCAAACCTAATTTTCACAGTATAACGATATTTTCTGAAAATTTAGCTGCAATTCAATTAAAAAAAGACTGTGTTGTTTTAGATAAACCTATTTACATAGGTTTTACGGTATTAGAATTATCAAAAAGCCACATGTATGATTTTCACTACAAAGTTATGAAACCGTTTTACAAAGATAAAATAAAATTATGTTACACGGATACAGATAGTTTCTTGTACTCAATACAAACGAATGATGTTTACCGAGATGTAAGATTGAATTTTCTTCAATATTTTGACACCAGTAATTACCCTAAAAACAATGCTTATAAAATAGAACCAAAGAACAATAAAATTCCTGGTTTATTTAAAGACGAACTTGGTGGGCAAAACATTGAAGAATTTGTGGGTTTACGGTCCAAACTATACTGTATAAAATCAAAGAATGGAGTCTTAAAGAAAGCGAAAGGTGTTCAAAAAGCTGCAGTGCGCTCTTTAAGTTTCTCTGATTACAAAAGAGTTCTAAAAACAGGAGAAATTGTAAGGAGGAAAAATGTATTTTTCAAATCACTGCTTCATCAAATATTTACTAAAGAGCTCAACAAAGTTGCCCTTGCATCGTCCGATGACAAGCGTATTGTATTAAGAAACAAAATTAATACTTTGTCATATTGTCACTGTAACACAATATTTTGATGAATTTGTATACTTATTAATGATAATTATTTGTAATATAATTAGGTTAATTAGTTATAAGAATAGATTATGTTATACCTACCTACCTATCTAAATAAAAATATAGAAACTATAAACATCTTTTATTTAATTTATTATTTGCTACTTACCATCCATAGTTCTATATTCATAAAACGTGACAAATGAAGTTGGTAACACATTTGTGTGCATAGCAATTACAACCTAATCAGGTATTAATTAAGTTATGAAATGCAATAGACACACTTCATTAATTAACGCGCACGCGCGAGGAACCGGATGCATGTGACGCATGCGCGCCGGCATCAAATTATATTTGACCTACATCTACATGTAAGAAATGCATTGATAACGAAAATTTAATTATACAAGTTCAAACCTGCCCAATACAGAGTCATGCTGACTTGACAATTCAAGTTACCCAAGTTACGTAGGTATTAGTTTAGTTTAAAACTGAAGCTCGAACAATACACAACATGTCGCGAAAAGTGGGTGAAATTCTTTCAAGCCCGGAGACGAGCTACGTAGCTCTTATGGGCACAAAAATACCGAATATATAATAAAAATTGAAATCTTCGAGGCGAAGGATACGCCAACAGATGTGGTCATCAAAGGCTGCTCTAAAGCTCAGTATGTGGTGTATGACCTGCCAGACGGAGTGCTGTATAAAGCAAAACAACTCATTTTTGAAATGAGTGCTGAGTTGGGAACACGCAACGAACGAATTTTTTAGCTCGTGATTATTGAAATTTCAGGTAACTGTTTCATATATTTTTATAATTTTTCCTTTTAAATAATATATATTATGGTATTAAGACATATTTACAGCATTTTAATATTTTAGCATTTTATTATTATATATAATTGTGTATTTTAAACTATTCTATACCTATTTGTAATTACTTTGACTGTATATGGGTTTTCTTGTGATATTGCCTGAAATAAATGATAATAATAATAATAATATTTAATACTAATAATTTTATTTTATTGTTACAGACAGAAATAATGCAAATCGCTATGGGTCAGCCTAATTATTATTTGGAAACAGAGTACCCATATCAACTTAGAGGTGACATTGAAGGTGAAGAAATGATGCAGCTTGAAAGCAACCCACAATCTCAAATCATGAAAAGAAAAAGATCTCGGCGGGAAAGTAGACAGCTTTCTAGTAAATCATCATCCTACGTTATAACTGATACACCTCAATTGACTCGATTAATAAAAATTGAAATTTTTGATTTAAAAAGTGATAGTAAAAAAGCTCAAGTCAGTTGCCAGTGGATATGCGAGGAACCGATAGATGAAATATTAGATTTAACGGAAAATGTTATTAAATTTTTTTTCTGAAAATCAATTTTAAAATATTGTATCTTATTATGTTCTTAAATAATGTTGTAATACTATCTGATTAGTTTATATTCAAGAGTCAAGGGATATTAATTGCAGTTGGTTAAAAATAAAAAAATAAAAATAGTTTTAAGTTTATTTTTAATAATCAAATAAAGTTGCATATAATTTTCAATCACTTTGTATTATTTTCTTATACTTAACTAAACAAAATAATAAAAAAAAAATCAATTATGCAAACAATTATCTCGACACCATTCTCTAAGACACAGTGCATGCTTTAGAGCACACATTTGGTTATTGTATACACAAGTAAAATTAATTATTTTACAATATTCAGTACAATTTTTTTTTAAATATGGGCAGCCTTTCTCACTTAAATCAATTACTATACAATGGGGGCTAACGCGTGTGAATTTGCCGCTAGGGGCGCTGGTGTTCACTGAGGTCAAGTGACATTTTACTTTTCATATAATTTGTTTGGCGGGCTTCGTGATAAATTATATTTTCGTTCATTTCCCTGTTGAAAAGTGATCTCTTTTTGAAAAATTATCGCAAATATGGATTATTTGTCGTTGAAAGCTGAATAATTAAGGAAAAGAGGCGCAAAAATAAGCAGTCTCAAAGAGCAGCTAATTCCGAGGTTAGTTTGTTTACTGTTTACAAACTTATTTTTTACGAAGTGTATGCTTGTTTGCTTAGGTAACAGCTATGTTTTTTCTTTTTACAGACACCAAGACTATGACCGTAACAGTAACTTGGTTGGAAACGTAGAGGACAGCATCATACAACAAAATGATTCAGTGTATACTTACTGTTGAGTGGCCTTCAGAAACTTTGTATAGCAGTGTGAACACTAATAATTAAACTCCAGATCTAGATATTGTCACCAATGAGTACTTTGGAATTTATGTACAATGTATACCATCGCTCTTACGGTTAATTAAAACATCGTGATAAAACCTGCACATCTAGATTTTCGAACCCACCAACCTGCAGAGGACCAGCGTGGTAGGAAATTGGTCCAAGCTTAGGAGTGGAGTTTAGACCTTAAGGCGATATGCACAAAGGCTCCATTCGAGTGAGCCAGGTGCAGGTACTGACACCCCCACAAATAATAGAATACTTAGTATACTATACTACCATTATTTAGTTTCAACTAACAACTCAACCAGCATTCATTGTGTGGATTACTAATGTGTTATATTTTTTGTATAGCAGTGTGTTTAAACGGAAAGGATAAATAAAAGTTAAATCAGTGTGTAATTCTTTTATTTTTATTGTATTTATTAAATGCCTAATCCTTATTTACATTATGTTCTTTCTGAAATTGGTTATAATGATTTTCACAAACACGAGATTGTCGGATAATAATTATTTCACAAGCCACTGTTTTAGAACAGTTTTATCACTTGTTAACATAAGTCCTCCTTTTCTTTCCGAACATAACGGATCTACACTACATTGCGGCATAGTAACTCGATGTGATGATAGTTATTTTATAATTAATAAGCTTATAAGATTCAAAATTTTAAAACTTTATTTCGCGCCAATTTGATACAGTCTCCTTTGATAAGTTTGACAGCTATGGTACCTCTTGCCCTCAGTCGACAGTGGCGCCAACTGGTGAGCAAAAAAACGGTAGTCCCCATTAGAACATAAAGCTTGAACCCAATTTCTCTTTTCTAACCACTTTACAAAAACTTTTTTATTTTCTAAGTAATGTATTATTACCTTTCGAAATTGAATATAATCCATTTAACCATCTGTCCATTTGTATCCAAAATTCCTTTCTATCCAACGAACACGATTTCTTTCCAATTCAGATAGTTTTGAATATGGATATGGAGGTTTAATATAAAATGTTTGAGTATATTCGTTACAGGCTAAAGCAAATTCTTTAATAATAAATTGATTATAAGCGTCTTTAAATCCTTGCACATCTACAATTATAGTATTAGAGTTCATGATATTTTCTTTACTATATTGCTTAATGGACTATATTCAATCACACAATCGTTGAGGATTAAACAATATGCTGAAGTATGATCAGGGAGTTCCTGATCACTTTCAATTTCCACACGTACATCCACAGGACCGATTTTTAGAGTTTCGTTTTGACGACTACAGTCGATCACAAACAAGGGTGCGTATTCCTTATACACCTTTAAACTCAACAACGGCTCACACCGACGACCGTAATAAGACTGATGGAATTTAGCGTATTGTTCGTATAATAATATATATTTATCCTCAGAAAACTTGATATTCAGGCTTTCATAAGGATAGTACGTTGAATTTAAAAATAATTTAATATCACGGAGATTACAGTGATCGAATTGAGACATATCTTTTGCACCAACATTTTTACGAGCTGTTTGAAGTCCAATAATAACAAAGCGCGGTTTTTCTAGCTGCGAGGTAGTTTTTATTGACCAAGTATGTTTTGTAGTTCGCGGTAGTAGTGGATATTCATATAGATCCCAATTTCTGAACGCTAATTTAATAAATCGATCCTTTTCCAAATACCTCAAAAATTGAATTCGCTCACGATCGGACAACTTAATGTGAGGCATTCTCCAAACTATTTTGCTTATACTTATATCCTCCAATATCTCATTCGTATTTAATTTTACCGCGTTTATATTTGTATTACTTCTTAAAAGAATTAATTCATGTTTGCAATTAAGAATAATTTTGTTATAGTCTTCAGCAAAACCACAGAATAATAACTAGTACCAGGTACAGAAGTCCATCTTCGCAATGGCTATCAAAGAAATATGACTCCATCCCATAAGCAATAACATCTAATTTAGATCGCGCTCCAGCCGCACACGTTTTTATTTACCAGGGTGTCCACTCAAAATTCTCAAAAAAAATCCCTGACTTTTCCCTGACCATTTCAGAAAATTTCCCTGAATTTTTTATATTGAGAAAAAAAGTAAATACCTACCAATCTTCCATCCAATGGTTGTCTGGTAGAGATTGCTTTAGGCAATAAGGCCGCCTTTTTTAACTGATTTTTTAAAAGTTTATAAGTTGTTTTTTTGTATTATTTCCTTTGGTGTAAATATTTTACTGTAAATATTCGCAAATTTCAAAAACTCGTAGAAAAAAAGAATAGAATAGAATAGACCCCATTTCGGCTATGTACGCCACTATTGCAACATTTTGTATATGTCGCAGGCATCTGGTTTAATCTCCTGTTTGATTGAACCACTAGCCCGTTCATTGGATGGCGCTATTCAGTTGTATGACTAGGCCGAACGTTGATTGTACAAGCGTCACAAAACGTCCAACTAGTTAGCTGACTTAAAATCAGTCAGGTGGTGAATAAAACAAATATGGAGTCTAACAGCTAACAGCTGACACAGAAAGCACCTATATTAATAGTTTTTTTGCAAATAAATTAGCTTTAAAGTGCGATATTTGTGTTAAAGTAGTGTGTCAACATGGATTTACCTATTATTAAGCCGCGGGCGGATAGTTTCAAAGAAAAAATTGTGGCGATATGAAGGTACGTTTATTGTTATTGTTTAGTTAATTTGTGAGATAAAAGGTTTGTAACATTGTCTTTTTGTTGACTCTTGTCTGGTCATGTTCACCCTAACCAGACATTACAAAGTTGTTATACTATATCCTATTCAACGACTTCGCTGAATGACGTTCAGTCAAGATATCGAACGTTACAATCAACTACTTGACGCGTTGTCCTTTAGGGTTCTACCTTTTTTGGCATAAGATTTTTTTGCCTAATCTCGTATTGCATAGTAACGTTTGGTCAAAGTCTCGTTACGCCGAAAATCGTACGGCATAAATCTCGTTTAGTAAAAAGTTATTTCGCATAACATTGTTTAGCCTAATAATGGTATGGCCAAATCTTGAATAGCCTAATAATGCTATGGCATAGGTTTATACAAAGTAATAACATTCGTTTGGCTTTAACTTTGACGGAGCTTCTCCCTACATAGCGCAAACTGGTGCCTTGTATTGTTTCCGCTGTTTGGAAAACGCTCCGCTCCGCTTCGCTGCGCTCCGCTTTGGTTTTGATGAACATGTGCACCTAACACGCTCCTCCTCGCTTTGCTCGTCGTCGCACCTATTTTTAGGTTTCGATCTCATGGGGTTTGTAATAATTATATTGGTCGTTAACTTTCGATTTTTTGATCATACAATATCGTGATTTTCGGGATGTAGGAGAAAAATACCACAATTCGTACATTTACTACATACTTAATATATTATTTATTAAGATAACATTAGGAGAAACAAGATTATACATAGGTATAGACGAACATAAATTTGAGCAAACGAAACTTAGGTGTTTAAAGATTGTGCCTAAAGAGTTTTAGACGAAACGAGCCTTATGCCACATAAGTCTTGGCAAAGTGATGGTTCGGCCAAAAAAGTTTAGACCATACGAGTTATGCGTAATGAGTTTTGTTCAATAAAGATTATGCCAGATGAGCGGAACCCGTCCTTTAGTCATACAACTGATTAGAGTCATCCAATGAACGGGCTAGTGGTTCAATCAAACAGGAGATTAAACCAGATGCCTGCGACATATACAAAGCAATGATAAATTAACCTTTAGAATGTCGTGTGATTCAGCTTAGGAAAGGTTAAGTTTAAATAAGTACATAAGTACCTACTTGATTTTTTTGTACAACAAAGTTGAAATACGTTTATTTTGCTATAATGTGTAATTCTATTTTGTATTTGCGAAATTGATATATATATGTTATTTAGTTTTCAAAATGACATTTTACTTTTGAAAAAAGTCATCCAAATGACAATGGGCGTTTTGGGACTTATGTCCAATAAAGATGAATCATACATCGTTGGATAGCTCTTTTCAAGTGAGCAAAAAAATATTATGACGACAAATCCGTATAAGTTGTCAATTTTGAAATATATTCGTCAAAAGGAAGTATATTTCTATGGCATTTCACTCTCTCTCCTGATGACAGTTAGAGCGTAATACACGTAAACACGTATTATTAAAATGGGAGAAATTATTTTCAACTGGTTTTATTTACTGAGATAGTAAACAAATATAATATTATAATGAATGATGATCATTTTGTTATAAAAATTAAAAATGAATGTGAAAAAATGACAAAAACATTAAAATTACTGAAATAAAATATAAAAACTTTCAAGGTACCATTATTCTAATTGGACAGTAAATCAGGACTAGCGCTTCTGTTATTCACCGTATTTTATTTAGTTAAAACAAAACCGAAATTAAATATTTTCGTATGGGCGCGACGCCTTAAAAATTTTGATTAGGTGGCGAGTGTAGGCAGCGCTTCTGCATGCGCTCCCGCTGCAGGAGCAAAGTATAAGAATTGATCGATGAAATGAGCGCCGAAACAGCGCGTCTGCACCAACACGTTTTACGAGCACTTATTTTTCATCCCGAACTTCTAAAAGTCTTAAACCAAAAGTTGTTTAGAATGGCAAGCTGAGTGAAGCACACTCTTTTGAAAGAAATTGAATGACGACATCATTTTACTATTTAACAAACTATGAACTGAGTCTTGAATCTGGCTAGCGAGATTTTATTTTATTACTTATGTATTTTACGTTTAAAATAGAAGAAAGAAAATTATAACTAGTAAAGGAAAGAACTACAATTTTGCTAAATAAAATGCTTTACTAGTCATTTTTCCCTGACTTTCCAGATTGCTTATCAATTTCACTGACTTTCCCTGACCACCTTGAGCTTCCCTGACTTTTCCCTGACTATCCCTGACTTTCCAGAAAGTGGACACCCTGATTTACTTACCTACCAATTTATTTTTGAGGGAATATGCGCCTTATTTCACTGGACTACGGTGCATAATAAGTTATACGTGGTTATACGCATTGAAAAAGAAGCCACCTTAGGGTTGCCTCAGCACCACAGACTACAACGTTTACTAAGCAACGGACTGAGTTTGTAAAAAGAATGTCATGATATTAAAACAAAATAATTTGAATTTAGAATACAAAGCTATTCCAAACTTATTTTCTATTGGAAATAACCAGTAAAAACAATGACAATTTCATAGTTAAGATATTTTGAAGTACATAAAATATGTATGAATCTAAGTACCTAAAACATTTAATTTTGTGAAAACATGTTTTTTTTCGTTATAATTTATATTATGATACAGAACGTGTTAGTTTCGTTAAGCACTAATCCCACTCAGCGCACATTTTATAATCGATTCATTAATACATTTTGAAGGTAGTTGTGTCTGTAAATTTAATAATTTAACGAAAAAAATATTGGAATAGACTTTGTTCAACATGGAGAAAAAAAGGGTTTGTAGTTCGGATTAATTTCATTTCAAATAAGGAACGTAGAAGAAATCAATAAAATACTTAGATTAGTTTTACCTGTCAGCATCTTTTGGTAATGTAAAAAAAATTAAATTTGGATCACGATCCGTATTTAAGCAATTAAATACGGCACAGTATCTTTTTGCTGCTTTTTTTCTTTTTATGTCCATTTTTCTATTCATAATTCGCGCGCGCGTGTATCGTCTTCCGCTTGCGGCAGCCGACTAGATTTGCCCACTCGAAGCGGCAGGCGCCAGGCTGGCGCCAGCGCCGCCCACGCGCGGAGTGACACAGGCCTGGCAAAACCAAGAATTTTGTTGAGTGGTATACTGACTGAAAAATATACTCCAATTGTATTTTTTATGCCGTTGATATCCCAACCCCATAATCGAGACATTTTTGACTCACCTTCATTTATGGAAAGCAAAGATTTCATAGTGGTTGTGATACCCGCATTTTTTTATTCGATCTATTTCTACACCATTTAATTCATAACGAATATCTTGGAAAAGGAAAAGTATAGCATTGTTCACTAATTCCACACTAGAGACTTTTTCTCCTTTGTCAGCATTTGTTTTAACTGTAATGGATCCTTCAATATACAAAGTACTTTCCGAAGGAAGAACATATAAATCTTGTTGATTAATAGGGATACGAATTTCATCATTTTTATTAAAACTGTTCACATAAGGCTTATAAGAATGCATTTGGTAGCTCTCAATCCTGTTATCTTCAAAATAGGACTCCGTCACATTAAGTATATTCATTTCGAAAGTTTAATTAATTTTAAAAATTGTTTATTTTCTTTAGTGAGCTTTCTTTTTCTGGCAGGTGGTTTCTGCAACGTGATAAGTGGAGAACTGATTCCTAGACTAGTTGGTTTCGAACTTTTATTGATAAAGTCAATCATTTTCTTCTAATATGCAAATACAGTTGTAACTCTTCGTGTCGAAGATTGACTAATTTATTATTATTATCCAAAATCCGTATATTTATTTTACTAACGCTGGTTTGATTAACAGGAAAATAAATGAGATTTTTAGGTACTTCGATTATTCTATAACCTGGAGGCACATTAGGTGCGAACTCGTTAATTTTATGGCTAGGTTTTTCGTTTATATAAGATCCGCTTACAATATCACATTCAACACGGACGATGGTTGTTGGTAAAATGCTGACTGGATACTGTGACTCATGTAATATATTAGCTTTTAGCATCTCATTTCCGAAACCTAAAATGCTACTGACCGAACTATTTTTCTCGAAATGAATGTCCTTGGAACAAAATATTTTAGTTTTTAATGTATTGTTATTACATATTATTTTGAAGGTACAGTCATTTATATTGTTTTTTAAAAAGTCATTTATATCTTCAAGTTCATATGAGCGTTCAGGAATCTCAATGACTTCATTCTCGCCGTAATGAAACTTATTGTTGTTTTTATCAATATTAGGTATTGAATTAAATGTTGAAAAATATACGAGCCCACATTCATACTCGCCATCAAGTTGCAATGCGGGTGAATAATGTGTTGACAAAGCGGATTCGCAGCCAGTTATTGATAGTGTGAACGACATTGTATAAATGATAAAACTTCATTTAATTATGTTAATTTATTCCAAAAATTATTTAGAAATTTTAAACACAGATGACCACAGTTGTATGTGTTGGTTTTTTGATAATTTATATAATTATAAAAAATATTAACATCTTTAGTTAAATACATAGTAAGTTCTAGAGGTGGTTTTAAGTTTCCATAACTGTCAAAGTATTCACAATAGTCATATATTTTTACATAGGCTACCCAATGAGTTCCCAGATTTTCCGAATTATCTGAATTTATTATTATAACAACACGACTAACATGGATCGTTCTGGAAACTTTTCTAAGCGGTTAGATCACATCAAGTGTAAGATAAGTGGGATGTGTGCCGATAAAATGACAGAGGCATACAGTACCCTATCCCTGGCTGAAGAAGGAGGCGGAGAGGAAGCGTCAGAGCACTCTGAAGAATCTGCTCCTGGCCCGTCAAATGATCAATGGCTCCCATCTAAGAATGAGGCTATTGGGGCGGATGAGGGCAGAGAATTTGAAGCCGATGTGTTGGCGGACAGACAATCAGACTCCTCCGGATCCTCAAGTAGGAAATATTATACTCCTTGTTCAATGCTCATTCACGTGCCCCTGGACCAGGAAGCCCTCGACGCCGTGCAGGAGGCGTACGATGCTGCGAGGCCCTGTGCTTGCGGAGTCTTCGTCAAATTTATATCCAGCTTTCCAAGCAGCTCCGAAAATTCTTGCATACCTTCTCCAAGAGTCACGAGGAGGCCTTCGCCTCTACCTCGAACCACCGGGACCTCGACAGGCCCAGACGCGAGCAAGTCGTCGGCATTGAGATACTGGGTACAGGAATTTCAGCGCGGGATAACCTGTCCAGGAAGGTATCAGAAGAGCAAACAGATAGTCATCTCAACAAAAACTCCAGGCTTCAAGGAAGCTGACATCACGGAGTACTGCAGGGATCTGGAACCGAGTCTGCCAAAGAAAGACCAGTTCCGACATCTATTAGTCAGAGCAAACGCCTGGACGAACTTTGCACCCAAATTTAAGATTCCAGATTTTCAATAATAATAATAATAATATTTAATACTAATAATTTTATTTTATTGTTACAGACAGAAATAATGCAAATCGCTATGGGTCAGCCTAATTATTATTTGGAAACAGAGTACCCATATCAACTTAGAGGTGACATTGAAGGTGAAGAAATGATGCAGCTTGAAAGCAACCCACAATCTCAAATCATGAAAAGAAAAAGATCTCGGCGGGAAAGTAGACAGCTTTCTAGTAAATCATCATCCTACGTTATAACTGATACACCTCAATTGACTCGATTAATAAAAATTGAAATTTTTGATTTAAAAAGTGATAGTAAAAAAGCTCAAGTCAGTTGCCAGTGGATATGCGAGGAACCGATAGATGAAATATTAGATTTAACGGAAAATGTTATTAAATTTTTTTTCTGAAAATCAATTTTAAAATATTGTATCTTATTATGTTCTTAAATAATGTTGTAATACTATCTGATTAGTTTATATTCAAGAGTCAAGGGATATTAATTGCAGTTGGTTAAAAATAAAAAAATAAAAATAGTTTTAAGTTTATTTTTAATAATCAAATAAAGTTGCATATAATTTTCAATCACTTTGTATTATTTTCTTATACTTAACTAAACAAAATAATAAAAAAAAAATCAATTATGCAAACAATTATCTCGACACCATTCTCTAAGACACAGTGCATGCTTTAGAGCACACATTTGGTTATTGTATACACAAGTAAAATTAATTATTTTACAATATTCAGTACAATTTTTTTTTAAATATGGGCAGCCTTTCTCACTTAAATCAATTACTATACAATGGGGGCTAACGCGTGTGAATTTGCCGCTAGGGGCGCTGGTGTTCACTGAGGTCAAGTGACATTTTACTTTTCATATAATTTGTTTGGCGGGCTTCGTGATAAATTATATTTTCGTTCATTTCCCTGTTGAAAAGTGATCTCTTTTTGAAAAATTATCGCAAATATGGATTATTTGTCGTTGAAAGCTGAATAATTAAGGAAAAGAGGCGCAAAAATAAGCAGTCTCAAAGAGCAGCTAATTCCGAGGTTAGTTTGTTTACTGTTTACAAACTTATTTTTTACGAAGTGTATGCTTGTTTGCTTAGGTAACAGCTATGTTTTTTCTTTTTACAGACACCAAGACTATGACCGTAACAGTAACTTGGTTGGAAACGTAGAGGACAGCATCATACAACAAAATGATTCAGTGTATACTTACTGTTGAGTGGCCTTCAGAAACTTTGTATAGCAGTGTGAACACTAATAATTAAACTCCAGATCTAGATATTGTCACCAATGAGTACTTTGGAATTTATGTACAATGTATACCATCGCTCTTACGGTTAATTAAAACATCGTGATAAAACCTGCACATCTAGATTTTCGAACCCACCAACCTGCAGAGGACCAGCGTGGTAGGAAATTGGTCCAAGCTTAGGAGTGGAGTTTAGACCTTAAGGCGATATGCACAAAGGCTCCATTCGAGTGAGCCAGGTGCAGGTACTGACACCCCCACAAATAATAGAATACTTAGTATACTATACTACCATTATTTAGTTTCAACTAACAACTCAACCAGCATTCATTGTGTGGATTACTAATGTGTTATATTTTTTGTATAGCAGTGTGTTTAAACGGAAAGGATAAATAAAAGTTAAATCAGTGTGTAATTCTTTTATTTTTATTGTATTTATTAAATGCCTAATCCTTATTTACATTATGTTCTTTCTGAAATTGGTTATAATGATTTTCACAAACACGAGATTGTCGGATAATAATTATTTCACAAGCCACTGTTTTAGAACAGTTTTATCACTTGTTAACATAAGTCCTCCTTTTCTTTCCGAACATAACGGATCTACACTACATTGCGGCATAGTAACTCGATGTGATGATAGTTATTTTATAATTAATAAGCTTATAAGATTCAAAATTTTAA
The DNA here is from genome assembly GCF_932276165.1 of Plutella xylostella. Taxonomy (NCBI): domain Eukaryota; kingdom Metazoa; phylum Arthropoda; class Insecta; order Lepidoptera; family Plutellidae; genus Plutella; species Plutella xylostella. The sequence goes on along the minus strand of NC_064000.1, from coordinate 2,783,254 downwards.
AACTTTATTTCGCGCCAATTTGATACAGTCTCCTTTGATAAGTTTGACAGCTATGGTACCTCTTGCCCTCAGTCGACAGTGGCGCCAACTGGTGAGCAAAAAAACGGTAGTCCCCATTAGAACATAAAGCTTGAACCCAATTTCTCTTTTCTAACCACTTTACAAAAACTTTTTTATTTTCTAAGTAATGTATTATTACCTTTCGAAATTGAATATAATCCATTTAACCATCTGTCCATTTGTATCCAAAATTCCTTTCTATCCAACGAACACGATTTCTTTCCAATTCAGATAGTTTTGAATATGGATATGGAGGTTTAATATAAAATGTTTGAGTATATTCGTTACAGGCTAAAGCAAATTCTTTAATAATAAATTGATTATAAGCGTCTTTAAATCCTTGCACATCTACAATTATAGTATTAGAGTTCATGATATTTTCTTTACTATATTGCTTAATGGACTATATTCAATCACACAATCGTTGAGGATTAAACAATATGCTGAAGTATGATCAGGGAGTTCCTGATCACTTTCAATTTCCACACGTACATCCACAGGACCGATTTTTAGAGTTTCGTTTTGACGACTACAGTCGATCACAAACAAGGGTGCGTATTCCTTATACACCTTTAAACTCAACAACGGCTCACACCGACGACCGTAATAAGACTGATGGAATTTAGCGTATTGTTCGTATAATAATATATATTTATCCTCAGAAAACTTGATATTCAGGCTTTCATAAGGATAGTACGTTGAATTTAAAAATAATTTAATATCACGGAGATTACAGTGATCGAATTGAGACATATCTTTTGCACCAACATTTTTACGAGCTGTTTGAAGTCCAATAATAACAAAGCGCGGTTTTTCTAGCTGCGAGGTAGTTTTTATTGACCAAGTATGTTTTGTAGTTCGCGGTAGTAGTGGATATTCATATAGATCCCAATTTCTGAACGCTAATTTAATAAATCGATCCTTTTCCAAATACCTCAAAAATTGAATTCGCTCACGATCGGACAACTTAATGTGAGGCATTCTCCAAACTATTTTGCTTATACTTATATCCTCCAATATCTCATTCGTATTTAATTTTACCGCGTTTATATTTGTATTACTTCTTAAAAGAATTAATTCATGTTTGCAATTAAGAATAATTTTGTTATAGTCTTCAGCAAAACCACAGAATAATAACTAGTACCAGGTACAGAAGTCCATCTTCGCAATGGCTATCAAAGAAATATGACTCCATCCCATAAGCAATAACATCTAATTTAGATCGCGCTCCAGCCGCACACGTTTTTATTTACCAGGGTGTCCACTCAAAATTCTCAAAAAAATTCCCTGACTTTTCCCTGACCATTTCAGAAAATTTCCCTGAATTTTTTATATTGAGAAAAAAAGTAAATACCTACCAATCTTCCATCCAATGGTTGTCTGGTAGAGATTGCTTTAGGCAATAAGGCCGCCTTTTTTAACTGATTTTTTAAAAGTTTATAAGTTGTTTTTTTGTATTATTTCCTTTGGTGTAAATATTTTACTGTAAATATTCGCAAATTTCAAAAACTCGTAGAAAAAAAGAATAGAATAGAATAGACCCCATTTCGGCTATGTACGCCACTATTGCAACATTTTGTATATGTCGCAGGCATCTGGTTTAATCTCCTGTTTGATTGAACCACTAGCCCGTTCATTGGATGGCGCTATTCAGTTGTATGACTAGGCCGAACGTTGATTGTACAAGCGTCACAAAACGTCCAACTAGTTAGCTGACTTAAAATCAGTCAGGTGGTGAATAAAACAAATATGGAGTCTAACAGCTAACAGCTGACACAGAAAGCACCTATATTAATAGTTTTTTTGCAAATAAATTAGCTTTAAAGTGCGATATTTGTGTTAAAGTAGTGTGTCAACATGGATTTACCTATTATTAAGCCGCGGGCGGATAGTTTCAAAGAAAAAATTGTGGCGATATGAAGGTACGTTTATTGTTATTGTTTAGTTAATTTGTGAGATAAAAGGTTTGTAACATTGTCTTTTTGTTGACTCTTGTCTGGTCATGTTCACCCTAACCAGACATTACAAAGTTGTTATACTATATCCTATTCAACGACTTCGCTGAATGACGTTCAGTCAAGATATCGAACGTTACAATCAACTACTTGACGCGTTGTCCTTTAGGGTTCTACCTTTTTTGGCATAAGATTTTTTTGCCTAATCTCGTATTGCATAGTAACGTTTGGTCAAAGTCTCGTTACGCCGAAAATCGTACGGCATAAATCTCGTTTAGTAAAAAGTTATTTCGCATAACATTGTTTAGCCTAATAATGGTATGGCCAAATCTTGAATAGCCTAATAATGCTATGGCATAGGTTTATACAAAGTAATAACATTCGTTTGGCTTTAACTTTGACGGAGCTTCTCCCTACATAGCGCAAACTGGTGCCTTGTATTGTTTCCGCTGTTTGGAAAACGCTCCGCTCCGCTTCGCTGCGCTCCGCTTTGGTTTTGATGAACATGTGCACCTAACACGCTCCTCCTCGCTTTGCTCGTCGTCGCACCTATTTTTAGGTTTCGATCTCATGGGGTTTGTAATAATTATATTGGTCGTTAACTTTCGATTTTTTGATCATACAATATCGTGATTTTCGGGATGTAGGAGAAAAATACCACAATTCGTACATTTACTACATACTTAATATATTATTTATTAAGATAACATTAGGAGAAACAAGATTATACATAGGTATAGACGAACATAAATTTGAGCAAACGAAACTTAGGTGTTTAAAGATTGTGCCTAAAGAGTTTTAGACGAAACGAGCCTTATGCCACATAAGTCTTGGCAAAGTGATGGTTCGGCCAAAAAAGTTTAGACCATACGAGTTATGCGTAATGAGTTTTGTTCAATAAAGATTATGCCAGATGAGCGGAACCCGTCCTTTAGTCATACAACTGATTAGAGTCATCCAATGAACGGGCTAGTGGTTCAATCAAACAGGAGATTAAACCAGATGCCTGCGACATATACAAAGCAATGATAAATTAACCTTTAGAATGTCGTGTGATTCAGCTTAGGAAAGGTTAAGTTTAAATAAGTACATAAGTACCTACTTGATTTTTTTGTACAACAAAGTTGAAATACGTTTATTTTGCTATAATGTGTAATTCTATTTTGTATTTGCGAAATTGATATATATATGTTATTTAGTTTTCAAAATGACATTTTACTTTTGAAAAAAGTCATCCAAATGACAATGGGCGTTTTGGGACTTATGTCCAATAAAGATGAATCATACATCGTTGGATAGCTCTTTTCAAGTGAGCAAAAAAATATTATGACGACAAATCCGTATAAGTTGTCAATTTTGAAATATATTCGTCAAAAGGAAGTATATTTCTATGGCATTTCACTCTCTCTCCTGATGACAGTTAGAGCGTAATACACGTAAACACGTATTATTAAAATGGGAGAAATTATTTTCAACTGGTTTTATTTACTGAGATAGTAAACAAATATAATATTATAATGAATGATGATCATTTTGTTATAAAAATTAAAAATGAATGTGAAAAAATGACAAAAACATTAAAATTACTGAAATAAAATATAAAAACTTTCAAGGTACCATTATTCTAATTGGACAGTAAATCAGGACTAGCGCTTCTGTTATTCACCGTATTTTATTTAGTTAAAACAAAACCGAAATTAAATATTTTCGTATGGGCGCGACGCCTTAAAAATTTTGATTAGGTGGCGAGTGTAGGCAGCGCTTCTGCATGCGCTCCCGCTGCAGGAGCAAAGTATAAGAATTGATCGATGAAATGAGCGCCGAAACAGCGCGTCTGCACCAACACGTTTTACGAGCACTTATTTTTCATCCCGAACTTCTAAAAGTCTTAAACCAAAAGTTGTTTAGAATGGCAAGCTGAGTGAAGCACACTCTTTTGAAAGAAATTGAATGACGACATCATTTTACTATTTAACAAACTATGAACTGAGTCTTGAATCTGGCTAGCGAGATTTTATTTTATTACTTATGTATTTTACGTTTAAAATAGAAGAAAGAAAATTATAACTAGTAAAGGAAAGAACTACAATTTTGCTAAATAAAATGCTTTACTAGTCATTTTTCCCTGACTTTCCAGATTGCTTATCAATTTCACTGACTTTCCCTGACCACCTTGAGCTTCCCTGACTTTTCCCTGACTATCCCTGACTTTCCAGAAAGTGGACACCCTGATTTACTTACCTACCAATTTATTTTTGAGGGAATATGCGCCTTATTTCACTGGACTACGGTGCATAATAAGTTATACGTGGTTATACGCATTGAAAAAGAAGCCACCTTAGGGTTGCCTCAGCACCACAGACTACAACGTTTACTAAGCAACGGACTGAGTTTGTAAAAAGAATGTCATGATATTAAAACAAAATAATTTGAATTTAGAATACAAAGCTATTCCAAACTTATTTTCTATTGGAAATAACCAGTAAAAACAATGACAATTTCATAGTTAAGATATTTTGAAGTACATAAAATATGTATGAATCTAAGTACCTAAAACATTTAATTTTGTGAAAACATGTTTTTTTTCGTTATAATTTATATTATGATACAGAACGTGTTAGTTTCGTTAAGCACTAATCCCACTCAGCGCACATTTTATAATCGATTCATTAATACATTTTGAAGGTAGTTGTGTCTGTAAATTTAATAATTTAACGAAAAAAATATTGGAATAGACTTTGTTCAACATGGAGAAAAAAAGGGTTTGTAGTTCGGATTAATTTCATTTCAAATAAGGAACGTAGAAGAAATCAATAAAATACTTAGATTAGTTTTACCTGTCAGCATCTTTTGGTAATGTAAAAAAAATTAAATTTGGATCACGATCCGTATTTAAGCAATTAAATACGGCACAGTATCTTTTTGCTGCTTTTTTTCTTTTTATGTCCATTTTTCTATTCATAATTCGCGCGCGCGTGTATCGTCTTCCGCTTGCGGCAGCCGACTAGATTTGCCCACTCGAAGCGGCAGGCGCCAGGCTGGCGCCAGCGCCGCCCACGCGCGGAGTGACACAGGCCTGGCAAAACCAAGAATTTTGTTGAGTGGTATACTGACTGAAAAATATACTCCAATTGTATTTTTTATGCCGTTGATATCCCAACCCCATAATCGAGACATTTTTGACTCACCTTCATTTATGGAAAGCAAAGATTTTATAGTGGTTGTGATACCCGCATTTTTTTATTCGATCTATTTCTACACCATTTAATTCATAACGAATATCTTGGAAAAGGAAAAGTATAGCATTGTTCACTAATTCCACACTAGAGACTTTTTCTCCTTTGTCAGCATTTGTTTTAACTGTAATGGATCCTTCAATATACAAAGTACTTTCCGAAGGAAGAACATATAAATCTTGTTGATTAATAGGGATACGAATTTCATCATTTTTATTAAAACTGTTCACATAAGGCTTATAAGAATGCATTTGGTAGCTCTCAATCCTGTTATCTTCAAAATAGGACTCCGTCACATTAAGTATATTCATTTCGAAAGTTTAATTAATTTTAAAAATTGTTTATTTTCTTTAGTGAGCTTTCTTTTTCTGGCAGGTGGTTTCTGCAACGTGATAAGTGGAGAACTGATTCCTAGACTAGTTGGTTTCGAACTTTTATTGATAAAGTCAATCATTTTCTTCTAATATGCAAATACAGTTGTAACTCTTCGTGTCGAAGATTGACTAATTTATTATTATTATCCAAAATCCGTATATTTATTTTACTAACGCTGGTTTGATTAACAGGAAAATAAATGAGATTTTTAGGTACTTCGATTATTCTATAACCTGGAGGCACATTAGGTGCGAACTCGTTAATTTTATGGCTAGGTTTTTCGTTTATATAAGATCCGCTTACAATATCACATTCAACACGGACGATGGTTGTTGGTAAAATGCTGACTGGATACTGTGACTCATGTAATATATTAGCTTTTAGCATCTCATTTCCGAAACCTAAAATGCTACTGACCGAACTATTTTTCTCGAAATGAATGTCCTTGGAACAAAATATTTTAGTTTTTAATGTATTGTTATTACATATTATTTTGAAGGTACAGTCATTTATATTGTTTTTTAAAAAGTCATTTATATCTTCAAGTTCATATGAGCGTTCAGGAATCTCAATGACTTCATTCTCGCCGTAATGAAACTTATTGTTGTTTTTATCAATATTAGGTATTGAATTAAATGTTGAAAAATATACGAGCCCACATTCATACTCGCCATCAAGTTGCAATGCGGGTGAATAATGTGTTGACAAAGCGGATTCGCAGCCAGTTATTGATAGTGTGAACGACATTGTATAAATGATAAAACTTCATTTAATTATGTTAATTTATTCCAAAAATTATTTAGAAATTTTAAACACAGATGACCACAGTTGTATGTGTTGGTTTTTTGATAATTTATATAATTATAAAAAATATTAACATCTTTAGTTAAATACATAGTAAGTTCTAGAGGTGGTTTTAAGTTTCCATAACTGTCAAAGTATTCACAATAGTCATATATTTTTACATAGGCTACCCAATGAGTTCCCAGATTTTCCGAATTATCTGAATTTATTATTATAACAACACGACTAACATGGATCGTTCTGGAAACTTTTCTAAGCGGTTAGATCACATCAAGTGTAAGATAAGTGGGATGTGTGCCGATAAAATGACAGAGGCATACAGTACCCTATCCCTGGCTGAAGAAGGAGGCGGAGAGGAAGCGTCAGAGCACTCTGAAGAATCTGCTCCTGGCCCGTCAAATGATCAATGGCTCCCATCTAAGAATGAGGCTATTGGGGCGGATGAGGGCAGAGAATTTGAAGCCGATGTGTTGGCGGACAGACAATCAGACTCCTCCGGATCCTCAAGTAGGAAATATTATACTCCTTGTTCAATGCTCATTCACGTGCCCCTGGACCAGGAAGCCCTCGACGCCGTGCAGGAGGCGTACGATGCTGCGAGGCCCTGTGCTTGCGGAGTCTTCGTCAAATTTATATCCAGCTTTCCAAGCAGCTCCGAAAATTCTTGCATACCTTCTCCAAGAGTCACGAGGAGGCCTTCGCCTCTACCTCGAACCACCGGGACCTCGACAGGCCCAGACGCGAGCAAGTCGTCGGCATTGAGATACTGGGTACAGGAATTTCAGCGCGGGATAACCTGTCCAGGAAGGTATCAGAAGAGCAAACAGATAGTCATCTCAACAAAAACTCCAGGCTTCAAGGAAGCTGACATCACGGAGTACTGCAGGGATCTGGAACCGAGTCTGCCAAAGAAAGACCAGTTCCGACATCTATTAGTCAGAGCAAACGCCTGGACGAACTTTGCACCCAAATTTAAGATTCCAGATTTTCAATAATAATAATAATAATATTTAATACTAATAATTTTATTTTATTGTTACAGACAGAAATAATGCAAATCGCTATGGGTCAGCCTAATTATTATTTGGAAACAGAGTACCCATATCAACTTAGAGGTGACATTGAAGGTGAAGAAATGATGCAGCTTGAAAGCAACCCACAATCTCAAATCATGAAAAGAAAAAGATCTCGGCGGGAAAGTAGACAGCTTTCTAGTAAATCATCATCCTACGTTATAACTGATACACCTCAATTGACTCGATTAATAAAAATTGAAATTTTTGATTTAAAAAGTGATAGTAAAAAAGCTCAAGTCAGTTGCCAGTGGATATGCGAGGAACCGATAGATGAAATATTAGATTTAACGGAAAATGTTATTAAATTTTTTTTCTGAAAATCAATTTTAAAATATTGTATCTTATTATGTTCTTAAATAATGTTGTAATACTATCTGATTAGTTTATATTCAAGAGTCAAGGGATATTAATTGCAGTTGGTTAAAAATAAAAAAATAAAAATAGTTTTAAGTTTATTTTTAATAATCAAATAAAGTTGCATATAATTTTCAATCACTTTGTATTATTTTCTTATACTTAACTAAACAAAATAATAAAAAAAAAATCAATTATGCAAACAATTATCTCGACACCATTTTCTAAGACACAGTGCATGCTTTAGAGCACACATTTGGTTATTGTATACACAAGTAAAATTAATTATTTTACAATATTCAGTACAATTTTTTTTTAAATATGGGCAGCCTTTCTCACTTAAATCAATTACTATACAATGGGGGCTAACGCGTGTGAATTTGCCGCTAGGGGCGCTGGTGTTCACTGAGGTCAAGTGACATTTTACTTTTCATATAATTTGTTTGGCGGGCTTCGTGATAAATTATATTTTCGTTCATTTCCCTGTTGAAAAGTGATCTCTTTTTGAAAAATTATCGCAAATATGGATTATTTGTCGTTGAAAGCTGAATAATTAAGGAAAAGAGGCGCAAAAATAAGCAGTCTCAAAGAGCAGCTAATTCCGAGGTTAGTTTGTTTACTGTTTACAAACTTATTTTTTACGAAGTGTATGCTTGTTTGCTTAGGTAACAGCTATGTTTTTTCTTTTTACAGACACCAAGACTATGACCGTAACAGTAACTTGGTTGGAAACGTAGAGGACAGCATCATACAACAAAATGATTCAGTGTATACTTACTGTTGAGTGGCCTTCAGAAACTTTGTATAGCAGTGTGAACACTAATAATTAAACTCCAGATCTAGATATTGTCACCAATGAGTACTTTGGAATTTATGTACAATGTATACCATCGCTCTTACGGTTAATTAAAACATCGTGATAAAACCTGCACATCTAGATTTTCGAACCCACCAACCTGCAGAGGACCAGCGTGGTAGGAAATTGGTCCAAGCTTAGGAGTGGAGTTTAGACCTTAAGGCGATATGCACAAAGGCTCCATTCGAGTGAGCCAGGTGCAGGTACTGACACCCCCACAAATAATAGAATACTTAGTATACTATACTACCATTATTTAGTTTCAACTAACAACTCAACCAGCATTCATTGTGTGGATTACTAATGTGTTATATTTTTTGTATAGCAGTGTGTTTAAACGGAAAGGATAAATAAAAGTTAAATCAGTGTGTAATTCTTTTATTTTTATTGTATTTATTAAATGCCTAATCCTTATTTACATTATGTTCTTTCTGAAATTGGTTATAATGATTTTCACAAACACGAGATTGTCGGATAATAATTATTTCACAAGCCACTGTTTTAGAACAGTTTTATCACTTGTTAACATAAGTCCTCCTTTTCTTTCCGAACATAACGGATCTACACTACATTGCGGCATAGTAACTCGATGTGATGATAGTTATTTTATAATTAATAAGCTTATAAGATTCAAAATTTTAAAACTTTATTTCGCGCCAATTTGATACAGTCTCCTTTGATAAGTTTGACAGCTATGGTACCTCTTGCCCTCAGTCGACAGTGGCGCCAACTGGTGAGCAAAAAAACGGTAGTCCCCATTAGAACATAAAGCTTGAACCCAATTTCTCTTTTCTAACCACTTTACAAAAACTTTTTTATTTTCTAAGTAATGTATTATTACCTTTCGAAATTGAATATAATCCATTTAACCATCTGTCCATTTGTATCCAAAATTCCTTTCTATCCAACGAACACGATTTCTTTCCAATTCAGATAGTTTTGAATATGGATATGGAGGTTTAATATAAAATGTTTGAGTATATTCGTTACAGGCTAAAGCAAATTCTTTAATAATAAATTGATTATAAGCGTCTTTAAATCCTTGCACATCTACAATTATAGTATTAGAGTTCATGATATTTTCTTTACTATATTGCTTAATGGACTATATTCAATCACACAATCGTTGAGGATTAAACAATATGCTGAAGTATGATCAGGGAGTTCCTGATCACTTTCAATTTCCACACGTACATCCACAGGACCGATTTTTAGAGTTTCGTTTTGACGACTACAGTCGATCACAAACAAGGGTGCGTATTCCTTATACACCTTTAAACTCAACAACGGCTCACACCGACGACCGTAATAAGACTGATGGAATTTAGCGTATTGTTCGTATAATAATATATATTTATCCTCAGAAAACTTGATATTCAGGCTTTCATAAGGATAGTACGTTGAATTTAAAAATAATTTAATATCACGGAGATTACAGTGATCGAATTGAGACATATCTTTTGCACCAACATTTTTACGAGCTGTTTGAAGTCCAATAATAACAAAGCGCGGTTTTTCTAGCTGCGAGGTAGTTTTTATTGACCAAGTATGTTTTGTAGTTCGCGGTAGTAGTGGATATTCATATAGATCCCAATTTCTGAACGCTAATTTAATAAATCGATCCTTTTCCAAATACCTCAAAAATTGAATTCGCTCACGATCGGACAACTTAATGTGAGGCATTCTCCAAACTATTTTGCTTATACTTATATCCTCCAATATCTCATTCGTATTTAATTTTACCGCGTTTATATTTGTATTACTTCTTAAAAGAATTAATTCATGTTTGCAATTAAGAATAATTTTGTTATAGTCTTCAGCAAAACCACAGAATAATAACTAGTACCAGGTACAGAAGTCCATCTTCGCAATGGCTATCAAAGAAATATGACTCCATCCCATAAGCAATAACATCTAATTTAGATCGCGCTCCAGCCGCACACGTTTTTATTTACCAGGGTGTCCACTCAAAATTCTCAAAAAAATTCCCTGACTTTTCCCTGACCATTTCAGAAAATTTCCCTGAATTTTTTATATTGAGAAAAAAAGTAAATACCTACCAATCTTCCATCCAATGGTTGTCTGGTAGAGATTGCTTTAGGCAATAAGGCCGCCTTTTTTAACTGATTTTTTAAAAGTTTATAAGTTGTTTTTTTGTATTATTTCCTTTGGTGTAAATATTTTACTGTAAATATTCGCAAATTTCAAAAACTCGTAGAAAAAAAGAATAGAATAGAATAGACCCCATTTCGGCTATGTACGCCACTATTGCAACATTTTGTATATGTCGCAGGCATCTGGTTTAATCTCCTGTTTGATTGAACCACTAGCCCGTTCATTGGATGGCGCTATTCAGTTGTATGACTAGGCCGAACGTTGATTGTACAAGCGTCACAAAACGTCCAACTAGTTAGCTGACTTAAAATCAGTCAGGTGGTGAATAAAACAAATATGGAGTCTAACAGCTAACAGCTGACACAGAAAGCACCTATATTAATAGTTTTTTTGCAAATAAATTAGCTTTAAAGTGCGATATTTGTGTTAAAGTAGTGTGTCAACATGGATTTACCTATTATTAAGCCGCGGGCGGATAGTTTCAAAGAAAAAATTGTGGCGATATGAAGGTACGTTTATTGTTATTGTTTAGTTAATTTGTGAGATAAAAGGTTTGTAACATTGTCTTTTTGTTGACTCTTGTCTGGTCATGTTCACCCTAACCAGACATTACAAAGTTGTTATACTATATCCTATTCAACGACTTCGCTGAATGACGTTCAGTCAAGATATCGAACGTTACAATCAACTACTTGACGCGTTGTCCTTTAGGGTTCTACCTTTTTTGGCATAAGATTTTTTTGCCTAATCTCGTATTGCATAGTAACGTTTGGTCAAAGTCTCGTTACGCCGAAAATCGTACGGCATAAATCTCGTTTAGTAAAAAGTTATTTCGCATAACATTGTTTAGCCTAATAATGGTATGGCCAAATCTTGAATAGCCTAATAATGCTATGGCATAGGTTTATACAAAGTAATAACATTCGTTTGGCTTTAACTTTGACGGAGCTTCTCCCTACATAGCGCAAACTGGTGCCTTGTATTGTTTCCGCTGTTTGGAAAACGCTCCGCTCCGCTTCGCTGCGCTCCGCTTTGGTTTTGATGAACATGTGCACCTAACACGCTCCTCCTCGCTTTGCTCGTCGTCGCACCTATTTTTAGGTTTCGATCTCATGGGGTTTGTAATAATTATATTGGTCGTTAACTTTCGATTTTTTGATCATACAATATCGTGATTTTCGGGATGTAGGAGAAAAATACCACAATTCGTACATTTACTACATACTTAATATATTATTTATTAAGATAACATTAGGAGAAACAAGATTATACATAGGTATAGACGAACATAAATTTGAGCAAACGAAACTTAGGTGTTTAAAGATTGTGCCTAAAGAGTTTTAGACGAAACGAGCCTTATGCCACATAAGTCTTGGCAAAGTGATGGTTCGGCCAAAAAAGTTTAGACCATACGAGTTATGCGTAATGAGTTTTGTTCAATAAAGATTATGCCAGATGAGCGGAACCCGTCCTTTAGTCATACAACTGATTAGAGTCATCCAATGAACGGGCTAGTGGTTCAATCAAACAGGAGATTAAACCAGATGCCTGCGACATATACAAAGCAATGATAAATTAACCTTTAGAATGTCGTGTGATTCAGCTTAGGAAAGGTTAAGTTTAAATAAGTACATAAGTACCTACTTGATTTTTTTGTACAACAAAGTTGAAATACGTTTATTTTGCTATAATGTGTAATTCTATTTTGTATTTGCGAAATTGATATATATATGTTATTTAGTTTTCAAAATGACATTTTACTTTTGAAAAAAGTCATCCAAATGACAATGGGCGTTTTGGGACTTATGTCCAATAAAGATGAATCATACATCGTTGGATAGCTCTTTTCAAGTGAGCAAAAAAATATTATGACGACAAATCCGTATAAGTTGTCAATTTTGAAATATATTCGTCAAAAGGAAGTATATTTCTATGGCATTTCACTCTCTCTCCTGATGACAGTTAGAGCGTAATACACGTAAACACGTATTATTAAAATGGGAGAAATTATTTTCAACTGGTTTTATTTACTGAGATAGTAAACAAATATAATATTATAATGAATGATGATCATTTTGTTATAAAAATTAAAAATGAATGTGAAAAAATGACAAAAACATTAAAATTACTGAAATAAAATATAAAAACTTTCAAGGTACCATTATTCTAATTGGACAGTAAATCAGGACTAGCGCTTCTGTTATTCACCGTATTTTATTTAGTTAAAACAAAACCGAAATTAAATATTTTCGTATGGGCGCGACGCCTTAAAAATTTTGATTAGGTGGCGAGTGTAGGCAGCGCTTCTGCATGCGCTCCCGCTGCAGGAGCAAAGTATAAGAATTGATCGATGAAATGAGCGCCGAAACAGCGCGTCTGCACCAACACGTTTTACGAGCACTTATTTTTCATCCCGAACTTCTAAAAGTCTTAAACCAAAAGTTGTTTAGAATGGCAAGCTGAGTGAAGCACACTCTTTTGAAAGAAATTGAATGACGACATCATTTTACTATTTAACAAACTATGAACTGAGTCTTGAATCTGGCTAGCGAGATTTTATTTTATTACTTATGTATTTTACGTTTAAAATAGAAGAAAGAAAATTATAACTAGTAAAGGAAAGAACTACAATTTTGCTAAATAAAATGCTTTACTAGTCATTTTTCCCTGACTTTCCAGATTGCTTATCAATTTCACTGACTTTCCCTGACCACCTTGAGCTTCCCTGACTTTTCCCTGACTATCCCTGACTTTCCAGAAAGTGGACACCCTGATTTACTTACCTACCAATTTATTTTTGAGGGAATATGCGCCTTATTTCACTGGACTACGGTGCATAATAAGTTATACGTGGTTATACGCATTGAAAAAGAAGCCACCTTAGGGTTGCCTCAGCACCACAGACTACAACGTTTACTAAGCAACGGACTGAGTTTGTAAAAAGAATGTCATGATATTAAAACAAAATAATTTGAATTTAGAATACAAAGCTATTCCAAACTTATTTTCTATTGGAAATAACCAGTAAAAACAATGACAATTTCATAGTTAAGATATTTTGAAGTACATAAAATATGTATGAATCTAAGTACCTAAAACATTTAATTTTGTGAAAACATGTTTTTTTTCGTTATAATTTATATTATGATACAGAACGTGTTAGTTTCGTTAAGCACTAATCCCACTCAGCGCACATTTTATAATCGATTCATTAATACATTTTGAAGGTAGTTGTGTCTGTAAATTTAATAATTTAACGAAAAAAATATTGGAATAGACTTTGTTCAACATGGAGAAAAAAAGGGTTTGTAGTTCGGATTAATTTCATTTCAAATAAGGAACGTAGAAGAAATCAATAAAATACTTAGATTAGTTTTACCTGTCAGCATCTTTTGGTAATGTAAAAAAAATTAAATTTGGATCACGATCCGTATTTAAGCAATTAAATACGGCACAGTATCTTTTTGCTGCTTTTTTTCTTTTTATGTCCATTTTTCTATTCATAATTCGCGCGCGCGTGTATCGTCTTCCGCTTGCGGCAGCCGACTAGATTTGCCCACTCGAAGCGGCAGGCGCCAGGCTGGCGCCAGCGCCGCCCACGCGCGGAGTGACACAGGCCTGGCAAAACCAAGAATTTTGTTGAGTGGTATACTGACTGAAAAATATACTCCAATTGTATTTTTTATGCCGTTGATATCCCAACCCCATAATCGAGACATTTTTGACTCACCTTCATTTATGGAAAGCAAAGATTTTATAGTGGTTGTGATACCCGCATTTTTTTATTCGATCTATTTCTACACCATTTAATTCATAACGAATATCTTGGAAAAGGAAAAGTATAGCATTGTTCACTAATTCCACACTAGAGACTTTTTCTCCTTTGTCAGCATTTGTTTTAACTGTAATGGATCCTTCAATATACAAAGTACTTTCCGAAGGAAGAACATATAAATCTTGTTGATTAATAGGGATACGAATTTCATCATTTTTATTAAAACTGTTCACATAAGGCTTATAAGAATGCATTTGGTAGCTCTCAATCCTGTTATCTTCAAAATAGGACTCCGTCACATTAAGTATATTCATTTCGAAAGTTTAATTAATTTTAAAAATTGTTTATTTTCTTTAGTGAGCTTTCTTTTTCTGGCAGGTGGTTTCTGCAACGTGATAAGTGGAGAACTGATTCCTAGACTAGTTGGTTTCGAACTTTTATTGATAAAGTCAATCATTTTCTTCTAATATGCAAATACAGTTGTAACTCTTCGTGTCGAAGATTGACTAATTTATTATTATTATCCAAAATCCGTATATTTATTTTACTAACGCTGGTTTGATTAACAGGAAAATAAATGAGATTTTTAGGTACTTCGATTATTCTATAACCTGGAGGCACATTAGGTGCGAACTCGTTAATTTTATGGCTAGGTTTTTCGTTTATATAAGATCCGCTTACAATATCACATTCAACACGGACGATGGTTGTTGGTAAAATGCTGACTGGATACTGTGACTCATGTAATATATTAGCTTTTAGCATCTCATTTCCGAAACCTAAAATGCTACTGACCGAACTATTTTTCTCGAAATGAATGTCCTTGGAACAAAATATTTTAGTTTTTAATGTATTGTTATTACATATTATTTTGAAGGTACAGTCATTTATATTGTTTTTTAAAAAGTCATTTATATCTTCAAGTTCATATGAGCGTTCAGGAATCTCAATGACTTCATTCTCGCCGTAATGAAACTTATTGTTGTTTTTATCAATATTAGGTATTGAATTAAATGTTGAAAAATATACGAGCCCACATTCATACTCGCCATCAAGTTGCAATGCGGGTGAATAATGTGTTGACAAAGCGGATTCGCAGCCAGTTATTGATAGTGTGAACGACATTGTATAAATGATAAAACTTCATTTAATTATGTTAATTTATTCCAAAAATTATTTAGAAATTTTAAACACAGATGACCACAGTTGTATGTGTTGGTTTTTTGATAATTTATATAATTATAAAAAATATTAACATCTTTAGTTAAATACATAGTAAGTTCTAGAGGTGGTTTTAAGTTTCCATAACTGTCAAAGTATTCACAATAGTCATATATTTTTACATAGGCTACCCAATGAGTTCCCAGATTTTCCGAATTATCTGAATTTATTATTATAACAACACGACTAACATGGATCGTTCTGGAAACTTTTCTAAGCGGTTAGATCACATCAAGTGTAAGATAAGTGGGATGTGTGCCGATAAAATGACAGAGGCATACAGTACCCTATCCCTGGCTGAAGAAGGAGGCGGAGAGGAAGCGTCAGAGCACTCTGAAGAATCTGCTCCTGGCCCGTCAAATGATCAATGGCTCCCATCTAAGAATGAGGCTATTGGGGCGGATGAGGGCAGAGAATTTGAAGCCGATGTGTTGGCGGACAGACAATCAGACTCCTCCGGATCCTCAAGTAGGAAATATTATACTCCTTGTTCAATGCTCATTCACGTGCCCCTGGACCAGGAAGCCCTCGACGCCGTGCAGGAGGCGTACGATGCTGCGAGGCCCTGTGCTTGCGGAGTCTTCGTCAAATTTATATCCAGCTTTCCAAGCAGCTCCGAAAATTCTTGCATACCTTCTCCAAGAGTCACGAGGAGGCCTTCGCCTCTACCTCGAACCACCGGGACCTCGACAGGCCCAGACGCGAGCAAGTCGTCGGCATTGAGATACTGGGTACAGGAATTTCAGCGCGGGATAACCTGTCCAGGAAGGTATCAGAAGAGCAAACAGATAGTCATCTCAACAAAAACTCCAGGCTTCAAGGAAGCTGACATCACGGAGTACTGCAGGGATCTGGAACCGAGTCTGCCAAAGAAAGACCAGTTCCGACATCTATTAGTCAGAGCAAACGCCTGGACGAACTTTGCACCCAAATTTAAGATTCCAGATTTTCAATAATAATAATAATAATATTTAATACTAATAATTTTATTTTATTGTTACAGACAGAAATAATGCAAATCGCTATGGGTCAGCCTAATTATTATTTGGAAACAGAGTACCCATATCAACTTAGAGGTGACATTGAAGGTGAAGAAATGATGCAGCTTGAAAGCAACCCACAATCTCAAATCATGAAAAGAAAAAGATCTCGGCGGGAAAGTAGACAGCTTTCTAGTAAATCATCATCCTACGTTATAACTGATACACCTCAATTGACTCGATTAATAAAAATTGAAATTTTTGATTTAAAAAGTGATAGTAAAAAAGCTCAAGTCAGTTGCCAGTGGATATGCGAGGAACCGATAGATGAAATATTAGATTTAACGGAAAATGTTATTAAATTTTTTTTCTGAAAATCAATTTTAAAATATTGTATCTTATTATGTTCTTAAATAATGTTGTAATACTATCTGATTAGTTTATATTCAAGAGTCAAGGGATATTAATTGCAGTTGGTTAAAAATAAAAAAATAAAAATAGTTTTAAGTTTATTTTTAATAATCAAATAAAGTTGCATATAATTTTCAATCACTTTGTATTATTTTCTTATACTTAACTAAACAAAATAATAAAAAAAAAATCAATTATGCAAACAATTATCTCGACACCATTCTCTAAGACACAGTGCATGCTTTAGAGCACACATTTGGTTATTGTATACACAAGTAAAATTAATTATTTTACAATATTCAGTACAATTTTTTTTTAAATATGGGCAGCCTTTCTCACTTAAATCAATTACTATACAATGGGGGCTAACGCGTGTGAATTTGCCGCTAGGGGCGCTGGTGTTCACTGAGGTCAAGTGACATTTTACTTTTCATATAATTTGTTTGGCGGGCTTCGTGATAAATTATATTTTCGTTCATTTCCCTGTTGAAAAGTGATCTCTTTTTGAAAAATTATCGCAAATATGGATTATTTGTCGTTGAAAGCTGAATAATTAAGGAAAAGAGGCGCAAAAATAAGCAGTCTCAAAGAGCAGCTAATTCCGAGGTTAGTTTGTTTACTGTTTACAAACTTATTTTTTACGAAGTGTATGCTTGTTTGCTTAGGTAACAGCTATGTTTTTTCTTTTTACAGACACCAAGACTATGACCGTAACAGTAACTTGGTTGGAAACGTAGAGGACAGCATCATACAACAAAATGATTCAGTGTATACTTACTGTTGAGTGGCCTTCAGAAACTTTGTATAGCAGTGTGAACACTAATAATTAAACTCCAGATCTAGATATTGTCACCAATGAGTACTTTGGAATTTATGTACAATGTATACCATCGCTCTTACGGTTAATTAAAACATCGTGATAAAACCTGCACATCTAGATTTTCGAACCCACCAACCTGCAGAGGACCAGCGTGGTAGGAAATTGGTCCAAGCTTAGGAGTGGAGTTTAGACCTTAAGGCGATATGCACAAAGGCTCCATTCGAGTGAGCCAGGTGCAGGTACTGACACCCCCACAAATAATAGAATACTTAGTATACTATACTACCATTATTTAGTTTCAACTAACAACTCAACCAGCATTCATTGTGTGGATTACTAATGTGTTATATTTTTTGTATAGCAGTGTGTTTAAACGGAAAGGATAAATAAAAGTTAAATCAGTGTGTAATTCTTTTATTTTTATTGTATTTATTAAATGCCTAATCCTTATTTACATTATGTTCTTTCTGAAATTAGTTATAATGATTTTCACAAACACGAGATTGTCGGATAATAATTATTTCACAAGCCACTGTTTTAGAACAGTTTTATCACTTGTTAACATAAGTCCTCCTTTTCTTTCCGAACATAACGGATCTACACTACATTGCGGCATAGTAACTCGATGTGATGATAGTTATTTTATAATTAATAAGCTTATAAGATTCAAAATTTTAAAACTTTATTTCGCGCCAATTTGATACAGTCTCCTTTGATAAGTTTGACAGCTATGGTACCTCTTGCCCTCAGTCGACAGTGGCGCCAACTGGTGAGCAAAAAAACGGTAGTCCCCATTAGAACATAAAGCTTGAACCCAATTTCTCTTTTCTAACCACTTTACAAAAACTTTTTTATTTTCTAAGTAATGTATTATTACCTTTCGAAATTGAATATAATCCATTTAACCATCTGTCCATTTGTATCCAAAATTCCTTTCTATCCAACGAACACGATTTCTTTCCAATTCAGATAGTTTTGAATATGGATATGGAGGTTTAATATAAAATGTTTGAGTATATTCGTTACAGGCTAAAGCAAATTCTTTAATAATAAATTGATTATAAGCGTCTTTAAATCCTTGCACATCTACAATTATAGTATTAGAGTTCATGATATTTTCTTTACTATATTGCTTAATGGACTATATTCAATCACACAATCGTTGAGGATTAAACAATATGCTGAAGTATGATCAGGGAGTTCCTGATCACTTTCAATTTCCACACGTACATCCACAGGACCGATTTTTAGAGTTTCGTTTTGACGACTACAGTCGATCACAAACAAGGGTGCGTATTCCTTATACACCTTTAAACTCAACAACGGCTCACACCGACGACCGTAATAAGACTGATGGAATTTAGCGTATTGTTCGTATAATAATATATATTTATCCTCAGAAAACTTGATATTCAGGCTTTCATAAGGATAGTACGTTGAATTTAAAAATAATTTAATATCACGGAGATTACAGTGATCGAATTGAGACATATCTTTTGCACCAACATTTTTACGAGCTGTTTGAAGTCCAATAATAACAAAGCGCGGTTTTTCTAGCTGCGAGGTAGTTTTTATTGACCAAGTATGTTTTGTAGTTCGCGGTAGTAGTGGATATTCATATAGATCCCAATTTCTGAACGCTAATTTAATAAATCGATCCTTTTCCAAATACCTCAAAAATTGAATTCGCTCACGATCGGACAACTTAATGTGAGGCATTCTCCAAACTATTTTGCTTATACTTATATCCTCCAATATCTCATTCGTATTTAATTTTACCGCGTTTATATTTGTATTACTTCTTAAAAGAATTAATTCATGTTTGCAATTAAGAATAATTTTGTTATAGTCTTCAGCAAAACCACAGAATAATAACTAGTACCAGGTACAGAAGTCCATCTTCGCAATGGCTATCAAAGAAATATGACTCCATCCCATAAGCAATAACATCTAATTTAGATCGCGCTCCAGCCGCACACGTTTTTATTTACCAGGGTGTCCACTCAAAATTCTCAAAAAAATTCCCTGACTTTTCCCTGACCATTTCAGAAAATTTCCCTGAATTTTTTATATTGAGAAAAAAAGTAAATACCTACCAATCTTCCATCCAATGGTTGTCTGGTAGAGATTGCTTTAGGCAATAAGGCCGCCTTTTTTAACTGATTTTTTAAAAGTTTATAAGTTGTTTTTTTGTATTATTTCCTTTGGTGTAAATATTTTACTGTAAATATTCGCAAATTTCAAAAACTCGTAGAAAAAAAGAATAGAATAGAATAGACCCCATTTCGGCTATGTACGCCACTATTGCAACATTTTGTATATGTCGCAGGCATCTGGTTTAATCTCCTGTTTGATTGAACCACTAGCCCGTTCATTGGATGGCGCTATTCAGTTGTATGACTAGGCCGAACGTTGATTGTACAAGCGTCACAAAACGTCCAACTAGTTAGCTGACTTAAAATCAGTCAGGTGGTGAATAAAACAAATATGGAGTCTAACAGCTAACAGCTGACACAGAAAGCACCTATATTAATAGTTTTTTTGCAAATAAATTAGCTTTAAAGTGCGATATTTGTGTTAAAGTAGTGTGTCAACATGGATTTACCTATTATTAAGCCGCGGGCGGATAGTTTCAAAGAAAAAATTGTGGCGATATGAAGGTACGTTTATTGTTATTGTTTAGTTAATTTGTGAGATAAAAGGTTTGTAACATTGTCTTTTTGTTGACTCTTGTCTGGTCATGTTCACCCTAACCAGACATTACAAAGTTGTTATACTATATCCTATTCAACGACTTCGCTGAATGACGTTCAGTCAAGATATCGAACGTTACAATCAACTACTTGACGCGTTGTCCTTTAGGGTTCTACCTTTTTTGGCATAAGATTTTTTTGCCTAATCTCGTATTGCATAGTAACGTTTGGTCAAAGTCTCGTTACGCCGAAAATCGTACGGCATAAATCTCGTTTAGTAAAAAGTTATTTCGCATAACATTGTTTAGCCTAATAATGGTATGGCCAAATCTTGAATAGCCTAATAATGCTATGGCATAGGTTTATACAAAGTAATAACATTCGTTTGGCTTTAACTTTGACGGAGCTTCTCCCTACATAGCGCAAACTGGTGCCTTGTATTGTTTCCGCTGTTTGGAAAACGCTCCGCTCCGCTTCGCTGCGCTCCGCTTTGGTTTTGATGAACATGTGCACCTAACACGCTCCTCCTCGCTTTGCTCGTCGTCGCACCTATTTTTAGGTTTCGATCTCATGGGGTTTGTAATAATTATATTGGTCGTTAACTTTCGATTTTTTGATCATACAATATCGTGATTTTCGGGATGTAGGAGAAAAATACCACAATTCGTACATTTACTACATACTTAATATATTATTTATTAAGATAACATTAGGAGAAACAAGATTATACATAGGTATAGACGAACATAAATTTGAGCAAACGAAACTTAGGTGTTTAAAGATTGTGCCTAAAGAGTTTTAGACGAAACGAGCCTTATGCCACATAAGTCTTGGCAAAGTGATGGTTCGGCCAAAAAAGTTTAGACCATACGAGTTATGCGTAATGAGTTTTGTTCAATAAAGATTATGCCAGATGAGCGGAACCCGTCCTTTAGTCATACAACTGATTAGAGTCATCCAATGAACGGGCTAGTGGTTCAATCAAACAGGAGATTAAACCAGATGCCTGCGACATATACAAAGCAATGATAAATTAACCTTTAGAATGTCGTGTGATTCAGCTTAGGAAAGGTTAAGTTTAAATAAGTACATAAGTACCTACTTGATTTTTTTGTACAACAAAGTTGAAATACGTTTATTTTGCTATAATGTGTAATTCTATTTTGTATTTGCGAAATTGATATATATATGTTATTTAGTTTTCAAAATGACATTTTACTTTTGAAAAAAGTCATCCAAATGACAATGGGCGTTTTGGGACTTATGTCCAATAAAGATGAATCATACATCGTTGGATAGCTCTTTTCAAGTGAGCAAAAAAATATTATGACGACAAATCCGTATAAGTTGTCAATTTTGAAATATATTCGTCAAAAGGAAGTATATTTCTATGGCATTTCACTCTCTCTCCTGATGACAGTTAGAGCGTAATACACGTAAACACGTATTATTAAAATGGGAGAAATTATTTTCAACTGGTTTTATTTACTGAGATAGTAAACAAATATAATATTATAATGAATGATGATCATTTTGTTATAAAAATTAAAAATGAATGTGAAAAAATGACAAAAACATTAAAATTACTGAAATAAAATATAAAAACTTTCAAGGTACCATTATTCTAATTGGACAGTAAATCAGGACTAGCGCTTCTGTTATTCACCGTATTTTATTTAGTTAAAACAAAACCGAAATTAAATATTTTCGTATGGGCGCGACGCCTTAAAAATTTTGATTAGGTGGCGAGTGTAGGCAGCGCTTCTGCATGCGCTCCCGCTGCAGGAGCAAAGTATAAGAATTGATCGATGAAATGAGCGCCGAAACAGCGCGTCTGCACCAACACGTTTTACGAGCACTTATTTTTCATCCCGAACTTCTAAAAGTCTTAAACCAAAAGTTGTTTAGAATGGCAAGCTGAGTGAAGCACACTCTTTTGAAAGAAATTGAATGACGACATCATTTTACTATTTAACAAACTATGAACTGAGTCTTGAATCTGGCTAGCGAGATTTTATTTTATTACTTATGTATTTTACGTTTAAAATAGAAGAAAGAAAATTATAACTAGTAAAGGAAAGAACTACAATTTTGCTAAATAAAATGCTTTACTAGTCATTTTTCCCTGACTTTCCAGATTGCTTATCAATTTCACTGACTTTCCCTGACCACCTTGAGCTTCCCTGACTTTTCCCTGACTATCCCTGACTTTCCAGAAAGTGGACACCCTGATTTACTTACCTACCAATTTATTTTTGAGGGAATATGCGCCTTATTTCACTGGACTACGGTGCATAATAAGTTATACGTGGTTATACGCATTGAAAAAGAAGCCACCTTAGGGTTGCCTCAGCACCACAGACTACAACGTTTACTAAGCAACGGACTGAGATTGTAAAAAGAATGTCATGATATTAAAACAAAATAATTTGAATTTAGAATACAAAGCTATTCCAAACTTATTTTCTATTGGAAATAACCAGTAAAAACAATGACAATTTCATAGTTAAGATATTTTGAAGTACATAAAATATGTATGAATCTAAGTACCTAAAACATTTAATTTTGTGAAAACATGTTTTTTTTCGTTATAATTTATATTATGATACAGAACGTGTTAGTTTCGTTAAGCACTAATCCCACTCAGCGCACATTTTATAATCGATTCATTAATACATTTTGAAGGTAGTTGTGTCTGTAAATTTAATAATTTAACGAAAAAAATATTGGAATAGACTTTGTTCAACATGGAGAAAAAAAGGGTTTGTAGTTCGGATTAATTTCATTTCAAATAAGGAACGTAGAAGAAATCAATAAAATACTTAGATTAGTTTTACCTGTCAGCATCTTTTGGTAATGTAAAAAAAATTAAATTTGGATCACGATCCGTATTTAAGCAATTAAATACGGCACAGTATCTTTTTGCTGCTTTTTTTCTTTTTATGTCCATTTTTCTATTCATAATTCGCGCGCGCGTGTATCGTCTTCCGCTTGCGGCAGCCGACTAGATTTGCCCACTCGAAGCGGCAGGCGCCAGGCTGGCGCCAGCGCCGCCCACGCGCGGAGTGACACAGGCCTGGCAAAACCAAGAATTTTGTTGAGTGGTATACTGACTGAAAAATATACTCCAATTGTATTTTTTATGCCGTTGATATCCCAACCCCATAATCGAGACATTTTTGACTCACCTTCATTTATGGAAAGCAAAGATTTTATAGTGGTTGTGATACCCGCATTTTTTTATTCGATCTATTTCTACACCATTTAATTCATAACGAATATCTTGGAAAAGGAAAAGTATAGCATTGTTCACTAATTCCACACTAGAGACTTTTTCTCCTTTGTCAGCATTTGTTTTAACTGTAATGGATCCTTCAATATACAAAGTACTTTCCGAAGGAAGAACATATAAATCTTGTTGATTAATAGGGATACGAATTTCATCATTTTTATTAAAACTGTTCACATAAGGCTTATAAGAATGCATTTGGTAGCTCTCAATCCTGTTATCTTCAAAATAGGACTCCGTCACATTAAGTATATTCATTTCGAAAGTTTAATTAATTTTAAAAATTGTTTATTTTCTTTAGTGAGCTTTCTTTTTCTGGCAGGTGGTTTCTGCAACGTGATAAGTGGAGAACTGATTCCTAGACTAGTTGGTTTCGAACTTTTATTGATAAAGTCAATCATTTTCTTCTAATATGCAAATACAGTTGTAACTCTTCGTGTCGAAGATTGACTAATTTATTATTATTATCCAAAATCCGTATATTTATTTTACTAACGCTGGTTTGATTAACAGGAAAATAAATGAGATTTTTAGGTACTTCGATTATTCTATAACCTGGAGGCACATTAGGTGCGAACTCGTTAATTTTATGGCTAGGTTTTTCGTTTATATAAGATCCGCTTACAATATCACATTCAACACGGACGATGGTTGTTGGTAAAATGCTGACTGGATACTGTGACTCATGTAATATATTAGCTTTTAGCATCTCATTTCCGAAACCTAAAATGCTACTGACCGAACTATTTTTCTCGAAATGAATGTCCTTGGAACAAAATATTTTAGTTTTTAATGTATTGTTATTACATATTATTTTGAAGGTACAGTCATTTATATTGTTTTTTAAAAAGTCATTTATATCTTCAAGTTCATATGAGCGTTCAGGAATCTCAATGACTTCATTCTCGCCGTAATGAAACTTATTGTTGTTTTTATCAATATTAGGTATTGAATTAAATGTTGAAAAATATACGAGCCCACATTCATACTCGCCATCAAGTTGCAATGCGGGTGAATAATGTGTTGACAAAGCGGATTCGCAGCCAGTTATTGATAGTGTGAACGACATTGTATAAATGATAAAACTTCATTTAATTATGTTAATTTATTCCAAAAATTATTTAGAAATTTTAAACACAGATGACCACAGTTGTATGTGTTGGTTTTTTGATAATTTATATAATTATAAAAAATATTAACATCTTTAGTTAAATACATAGTAAGTTCTAGAGGTGGTTTTAAGTTTCCATAACTGTCAAAGTATTCACAATAGTCATATATTTTTACATAGGCTACCCAATGAGTTCCCAGATTTTCCGAATTATCTGAATTTATTATTATAACAACACGACTAACATGGATCGTTCTGGAAACTTTTCTAAGCGGTTAGATCACATCAAGT
This sequence comes from Plutella xylostella, assembly GCF_932276165.1. Taxonomy (NCBI): domain Eukaryota; kingdom Metazoa; phylum Arthropoda; class Insecta; order Lepidoptera; family Plutellidae; genus Plutella; species Plutella xylostella. Next base: position 2,757,832 of record NC_064000.1, on the reverse strand, counting down.
GTAAGATAAGTGGGATGTGTGCCGATAAAATGACAGAGGCATACAGTACCCTATCCCTGGCTGAAGAAGGAGGCGGAGAGGAAGCGTCAGAGCACTCTGAAGAATCTGCTCCTGGCCCGTCAAATGATCAATGGCTCCCATCTAAGAATGAGGCTATTGGGGCGGATGAGGGCAGAGAATTTGAAGCCGATGTGTTGGCGGACAGACAATCAGACTCCTCCGGATCCTCAAGTAGGAAATATTATACTCCTTGTTCAATGCTCATTCACGTGCCCCTGGACCAGGAAGCCCTCGACGCCGTGCAGGAGGCGTACGATGCTGCGAGGCCCTGTGCTTGCGGAGTCTTCGTCAAATTTATATCCAGCTTTCCAAGCAGCTCCGAAAATTCTTGCATACCTTCTCCAAGAGTCACGAGGAGGCCTTCGCCTCTACCTCGAACCACCGGGACCTCGACAGGCCCAGACGCGAGCAAGTCGTCGGCATTGAGATACTGGGTACAGGAATTTCAGCGCGGGATAACCTGTCCAGGAAGGTATCAGAAGAGCAAACAGATAGTCATCTCAACAAAAACTCCAGGCTTCAAGGAAGCTGACATCACGGAGTACTGCAGGGATCTGGAACCGAGTCTGCCAAAGAAAGACCAGTTCCGACATCTATTAGTCAGAGCAAACGCCTGGACGAACTTTGCACCCAAATTTAAGATTCCAGATTTTCAATAATAATAATAATAATATTTAATACTAATAATTTTATTTTATTGTTACAGACAGAAATAATGCAAATCGCTATGGGTCAGCCTAATTATTATTTGGAAACAGAGTACCCATATCAACTTAGAGGTGACATTGAAGGTGAAGAAATGATGCAGCTTGAAAGCAACCCACAATCTCAAATCATGAAAAGAAAAAGATCTCGGCGGGAAAGTAGACAGCTTTCTAGTAAATCATCATCCTACGTTATAACTGATACACCTCAATTGACTCGATTAATAAAAATTGAAATTTTTGATTTAAAAAGTGATAGTAAAAAAGCTCAAGTCAGTTGCCAGTGGATATGCGAGGAACCGATAGATGAAATATTAGATTTAACGGAAAATGTTATTAAATTTTTTTTCTGAAAATCAATTTTAAAATATTGTATCTTATTATGTTCTTAAATAATGTTGTAATACTATCTGATTAGTTTATATTCAAGAGTCAAGGGATATTAATTGCAGTTGGTTAAAAATAAAAAAATAAAAATAGTTTTAAGTTTATTTTTAATAATCAAATAAAGTTGCATATAATTTTCAATCACTTTGTATTATTTTCTTATACTTAACTAAACAAAATAATAAAAAAAAAATCAATTATGCAAACAATTATCTCGACACCATTCTCTAAGACACAGTGCATGCTTTAGAGCACACATTTGGTTATTGTATACACAAGTAAAATTAATTATTTTACAATATTCAGTACAATTTTTTTTTAAATATGGGCAGCCTTTCTCACTTAAATCAATTACTATACAATGGGGGCTAACGCGTGTGAATTTGCCGCTAGGGGCGCTGGTGTTCACTGAGGTCAAGTGACATTTTACTTTTCATATAATTTGTTTGGCGGGCTTCGTGATAAATTATATTTTCGTTCATTTCCCTGTTGAAAAGTGATCTCTTTTTGAAAAATTATCGCAAATATGGATTATTTGTCGTTGAAAGCTGAATAATTAAGGAAAAGAGGCGCAAAAATAAGCAGTCTCAAAGAGCAGCTAATTCCGAGGTTAGTTTGTTTACTGTTTACAAACTTATTTTTTACGAAGTGTATGCTTGTTTGCTTAGGTAACAGCTATGTTTTTTCTTTTTACAGACACCAAGACTATGACCGTAACAGTAACTTGGTTGGAAACGTAGAGGACAGCATCATACAACAAAATGATTCAGTGTATACTTACTGTTGAGTGGCCTTCAGAAACTTTGTATAGCAGTGTGAACACTAATAATTAAACTCCAGATCTAGATATTGTCACCAATGAGTACTTTGGAATTTATGTACAATGTATACCATCGCTCTTACGGTTAATTAAAACATCGTGATAAAACCTGCACATCTAGATTTTCGAACCCACCAACCTGCAGAGGACCAGCGTGGTAGGAAATTGGTCCAAGCTTAGGAGTGGAGTTTAGACCTTAAGGCGATATGCACAAAGGCTCCATTCGAGTGAGCCAGGTGCAGGTACTGACACCCCCACAAATAATAGAATACTTAGTATACTATACTACCATTATTTAGTTTCAACTAACAACTCAACCAGCATTCATTGTGTGGATTACTAATGTGTTATATTTTTTGTATAGCAGTGTGTTTAAACGGAAAGGATAAATAAAAGTTAAATCAGTGTGTAATTCTTTTATTTTTATTGTATTTATTAAATGCCTAATCCTTATTTACATTATGTTCTTTCTGAAATTAGTTATAATGATTTTCACAAACACGAGATTGTCGGATAATAATTATTTCACAAGCCACTGTTTTAGAACAGTTTTATCACTTGTTAACATAAGTCCTCCTTTTCTTTCCGAACATAACGGATCTACACTACATTGCGGCATAGTAACTCGATGTGATGATAGTTATTTTATAATTAATAAGCTTATAAGATTCAAAATTTTAAAACTTTATTTCGCGCCAATTTGATACAGTCTCCTTTGATAAGTTTGACAGCTATGGTACCTCTTGCCCTCAGTCGACAGTGGCGCCAACTGGTGAGCAAAAAAACGGTAGTCCCCATTAGAACATAAAGCTTGAACCCAATTTCTCTTTTCTAACCACTTTACAAAAACTTTTTTATTTTCTAAGTAATGTATTATTACCTTTCGAAATTGAATATAATCCATTTAACCATCTGTCCATTTGTATCCAAAATTCCTTTCTATCCAACGAACACGATTTCTTTCCAATTCAGATAGTTTTGAATATGGATATGGAGGTTTAATATAAAATGTTTGAGTATATTCGTTACAGGCTAAAGCAAATTCTTTAATAATAAATTGATTATAAGCGTCTTTAAATCCTTGCACATCTACAATTATAGTATTAGAGTTCATGATATTTTCTTTACTATATTGCTTAATGGACTATATTCAATCACACAATCGTTGAGGATTAAACAATATGCTGAAGTATGATCAGGGAGTTCCTGATCACTTTCAATTTCCACACGTACATCCACAGGACCGATTTTTAGAGTTTCGTTTTGACGACTACAGTCGATCACAAACAAGGGTGCGTATTCCTTATACACCTTTAAACTCAACAACGGCTCACACCGACGACCGTAATAAGACTGATGGAATTTAGCGTATTGTTCGTATAATAATATATATTTATCCTCAGAAAACTTGATATTCAGGCTTTCATAAGGATAGTACGTTGAATTTAAAAATAATTTAATATCACGGAGATTACAGTGATCGAATTGAGACATATCTTTTGCACCAACATTTTTACGAGCTGTTTGAAGTCCAATAATAACAAAGCGCGGTTTTTCTAGCTGCGAGGTAGTTTTTATTGACCAAGTATGTTTTGTAGTTCGCGGTAGTAGTGGATATTCATATAGATCCCAATTTCTGAACGCTAATTTAATAAATCGATCCTTTTCCAAATACCTCAAAAATTGAATTCGCTCACGATCGGACAACTTAATGTGAGGCATTCTCCAAACTATTTTGCTTATACTTATATCCTCCAATATCTCATTCGTATTTAATTTTACCGCGTTTATATTTGTATTACTTCTTAAAAGAATTAATTCATGTTTGCAATTAAGAATAATTTTGTTATAGTCTTCAGCAAAACCACAGAATAATAACTAGTACCAGGTACAGAAGTCCATCTTCGCAATGGCTATCAAAGAAATATGACTCCATCCCATAAGCAATAACATCTAATTTAGATCGCGCTCCAGCCGCACACGTTTTTATTTACCAGGGTGTCCACTCAAAATTCTCAAAAAAATTCCCTGACTTTTCCCTGACCATTTCAGAAAATTTCCCTGAATTTTTTATATTGAGAAAAAAAGTAAATACCTACCAATCTTCCATCCAATGGTTGTCTGGTAGAGATTGCTTTAGGCAATAAGGCCGCCTTTTTTAACTGATTTTTTAAAAGTTTATAAGTTGTTTTTTTGTATTATTTCCTTTGGTGTAAATATTTTACTGTAAATATTCGCAAATTTCAAAAACTCGTAGAAAAAAAGAATAGAATAGAATAGACCCCATTTCGGCTATGTACGCCACTATTGCAACATTTTGTATATGTCGCAGGCATCTGGTTTAATCTCCTGTTTGATTGAACCACTAGCCCGTTCATTGGATGGCGCTATTCAGTTGTATGACTAGGCCGAACGTTGATTGTACAAGCGTCACAAAACGTCCAACTAGTTAGCTGACTTAAAATCAGTCAGGTGGTGAATAAAACAAATATGGAGTCTAACAGCTAACAGCTGACACAGAAAGCACCTATATTAATAGTTTTTTTGCAAATAAATTAGCTTTAAAGTGCGATATTTGTGTTAAAGTAGTGTGTCAACATGGATTTACCTATTATTAAGCCGCGGGCGGATAGTTTCAAAGAAAAAATTGTGGCGATATGAAGGTACGTTTATTGTTATTGTTTAGTTAATTTGTGAGATAAAAGGTTTGTAACATTGTCTTTTTGTTGACTCTTGTCTGGTCATGTTCACCCTAACCAGACATTACAAAGTTGTTATACTATATCCTATTCAACGACTTCGCTGAATGACGTTCAGTCAAGATATCGAACGTTACAATCAACTACTTGACGCGTTGTCCTTTAGGGTTCTACCTTTTTTGGCATAAGATTTTTTTGCCTAATCTCGTATTGCATAGTAACGTTTGGTCAAAGTCTCGTTACGCCGAAAATCGTACGGCATAAATCTCGTTTAGTAAAAAGTTATTTCGCATAACATTGTTTAGCCTAATAATGGTATGGCCAAATCTTGAATAGCCTAATAATGCTATGGCATAGGTTTATACAAAGTAATAACATTCGTTTGGCTTTAACTTTGACGGAGCTTCTCCCTACATAGCGCAAACTGGTGCCTTGTATTGTTTCCGCTGTTTGGAAAACGCTCCGCTCCGCTTCGCTGCGCTCCGCTTTGGTTTTGATGAACATGTGCACCTAACACGCTCCTCCTCGCTTTGCTCGTCGTCGCACCTATTTTTAGGTTTCGATCTCATGGGGTTTGTAATAATTATATTGGTCGTTAACTTTCGATTTTTTGATCATACAATATCGTGATTTTCGGGATGTAGGAGAAAAATACCACAATTCGTACATTTACTACATACTTAATATATTATTTATTAAGATAACATTAGGAGAAACAAGATTATACATAGGTATAGACGAACATAAATTTGAGCAAACGAAACTTAGGTGTTTAAAGATTGTGCCTAAAGAGTTTTAGACGAAACGAGCCTTATGCCACATAAGTCTTGGCAAAGTGATGGTTCGGCCAAAAAAGTTTAGACCATACGAGTTATGCGTAATGAGTTTTGTTCAATAAAGATTATGCCAGATGAGCGGAACCCGTCCTTTAGTCATACAACTGATTAGAGTCATCCAATGAACGGGCTAGTGGTTCAATCAAACAGGAGATTAAACCAGATGCCTGCGACATATACAAAGCAATGATAAATTAACCTTTAGAATGTCGTGTGATTCAGCTTAGGAAAGGTTAAGTTTAAATAAGTACATAAGTACCTACTTGATTTTTTTGTACAACAAAGTTGAAATACGTTTATTTTGCTATAATGTGTAATTCTATTTTGTATTTGCGAAATTGATATATATATGTTATTTAGTTTTCAAAATGACATTTTACTTTTGAAAAAAGTCATCCAAATGACAATGGGCGTTTTGGGACTTATGTCCAATAAAGATGAATCATACATCGTTGGATAGCTCTTTTCAAGTGAGCAAAAAAATATTATGACGACAAATCCGTATAAGTTGTCAATTTTGAAATATATTCGTCAAAAGGAAGTATATTTCTATGGCATTTCACTCTCTCTCCTGATGACAGTTAGAGCGTAATACACGTAAACACGTATTATTAAAATGGGAGAAATTATTTTCAACTGGTTTTATTTACTGAGATAGTAAACAAATATAATATTATAATGAATGATGATCATTTTGTTATAAAAATTAAAAATGAATGTGAAAAAATGACAAAAACATTAAAATTACTGAAATAAAATATAAAAACTTTCAAGGTACCATTATTCTAATTGGACAGTAAATCAGGACTAGCGCTTCTGTTATTCACCGTATTTTATTTAGTTAAAACAAAACCGAAATTAAATATTTTCGTATGGGCGCGACGCCTTAAAAATTTTGATTAGGTGGCGAGTGTAGGCAGCGCTTCTGCATGCGCTCCCGCTGCAGGAGCAAAGTATAAGAATTGATCGATGAAATGAGCGCCGAAACAGCGCGTCTGCACCAACACGTTTTACGAGCACTTATTTTTCATCCCGAACTTCTAAAAGTCTTAAACCAAAAGTTGTTTAGAATGGCAAGCTGAGTGAAGCACACTCTTTTGAAAGAAATTGAATGACGACATCATTTTACTATTTAACAAACTATGAACTGAGTCTTGAATCTGGCTAGCGAGATTTTATTTTATTACTTATGTATTTTACGTTTAAAATAGAAGAAAGAAAATTATAACTAGTAAAGGAAAGAACTACAATTTTGCTAAATAAAATGCTTTACTAGTCATTTTTCCCTGACTTTCCAGATTGCTTATCAATTTCACTGACTTTCCCTGACCACCTTGAGCTTCCCTGACTTTTCCCTGACTATCCCTGACTTTCCAGAAAGTGGACACCCTGATTTACTTACCTACCAATTTATTTTTGAGGGAATATGCGCCTTATTTCACTGGACTACGGTGCATAATAAGTTATACGTGGTTATACGCATTGAAAAAGAAGCCACCTTAGGGTTGCCTCAGCACCACAGACTACAACGTTTACTAAGCAACGGACTGAGATTGTAAAAAGAATGTCATGATATTAAAACAAAATAATTTGAATTTAGAATACAAAGCTATTCCAAACTTATTTTCTATTGGAAATAACCAGTAAAAACAATGACAATTTCATAGTTAAGATATTTTGAAGTACATAAAATATGTATGAATCTAAGTACCTAAAACATTTAATTTTGTGAAAACATGTTTTTTTTCGTTATAATTTATATTATGATACAGAACGTGTTAGTTTCGTTAAGCACTAATCCCACTCAGCGCACATTTTATAATCGATTCATTAATACATTTTGAAGGTAGTTGTGTCTGTAAATTTAATAATTTAACGAAAAAAATATTGGAATAGACTTTGTTCAACATGGAGAAAAAAAGGGTTTGTAGTTCGGATTAATTTCATTTCAAATAAGGAACGTAGAAGAAATCAATAAAATACTTAGATTAGTTTTACCTGTCAGCATCTTTTGGTAATGTAAAAAAAATTAAATTTGGATCACGATCCGTATTTAAGCAATTAAATACGGCACAGTATCTTTTTGCTGCTTTTTTTCTTTTTATGTCCATTTTTCTATTCATAATTCGCGCGCGCGTGTATCGTCTTCCGCTTGCGGCAGCCGACTAGATTTGCCCACTCGAAGCGGCAGGCGCCAGGCTGGCGCCAGCGCCGCCCACGCGCGGAGTGACACAGGCCTGGCAAAACCAAGAATTTTGTTGAGTGGTATACTGACTGAAAAATATACTCCAATTGTATTTTTTATGCCGTTGATATCCCAACCCCATAATCGAGACATTTTTGACTCACCTTCATTTATGGAAAGCAAAGATTTTATAGTGGTTGTGATACCCGCATTTTTTTATTCGATCTATTTCTACACCATTTAATTCATAACGAATATCTTGGAAAAGGAAAAGTATAGCATTGTTCACTAATTCCACACTAGAGACTTTTTCTCCTTTGTCAGCATTTGTTTTAACTGTAATGGATCCTTCAATATACAAAGTACTTTCCGAAGGAAGAACATATAAATCTTGTTGATTAATAGGGATACGAATTTCATCATTTTTATTAAAACTGTTCACATAAGGCTTATAAGAATGCATTTGGTAGCTCTCAATCCTGTTATCTTCAAAATAGGACTCCGTCACATTAAGTATATTCATTTCGAAAGTTTAATTAATTTTAAAAATTGTTTATTTTCTTTAGTGAGCTTTCTTTTTCTGGCAGGTGGTTTCTGCAACGTGATAAGTGGAGAACTGATTCCTAGACTAGTTGGTTTCGAACTTTTATTGATAAAGTCAATCATTTTCTTCTAATATGCAAATACAGTTGTAACTCTTCGTGTCGAAGATTGACTAATTTATTATTATTATCCAAAATCCGTATATTTATTTTACTAACGCTGGTTTGATTAACAGGAAAATAAATGAGATTTTTAGGTACTTCGATTATTCTATAACCTGGAGGCACATTAGGTGCGAACTCGTTAATTTTATGGCTAGGTTTTTCGTTTATATAAGATCCGCTTACAATATCACATTCAACACGGACGATGGTTGTTGGTAAAATGCTGACTGGATACTGTGACTCATGTAATATATTAGCTTTTAGCATCTCATTTCCGAAACCTAAAATGCTACTGACCGAACTATTTTTCTCGAAATGAATGTCCTTGGAACAAAATATTTTAGTTTTTAATGTATTGTTATTACATATTATTTTGAAGGTACAGTCATTTATATTGTTTTTTAAAAAGTCATTTATATCTTCAAGTTCATATGAGCGTTCAGGAATCTCAATGACTTCATTCTCGCCGTAATGAAACTTATTGTTGTTTTTATCAATATTAGGTATTGAATTAAATGTTGAAAAATATACGAGCCCACATTCATACTCGCCATCAAGTTGCAATGCGGGTGAATAATGTGTTGACAAAGCGGATTCGCAGCCAGTTATTGATAGTGTGAACGACATTGTATAAATGATAAAACTTCATTTAATTATGTTAATTTATTCCAAAAATTATTTAGAAATTTTAAACACAGATGACCACAGTTGTATGTGTTGGTTTTTTGATAATTTATATAATTATAAAAAATATTAACATCTTTAGTTAAATACATAGTAAGTTCTAGAGGTGGTTTTAAGTTTCCATAACTGTCAAAGTATTCACAATAGTCATATATTTTTACATAGGCTACCCAATGAGTTCCCAGATTTTCCGAATTATCTGAATTTATTATTATAACAACACGACTAACATGGATCGTTCTGGAAACTTTTCTAAGCGGTTAGATCACATCAAGTGTAAGATAAGTGGGATGTGTGCCGATAAAATGACAGAGGCATACAGTACCCTATCCCTGGCTGAAGAAGGAGGCGGAGAGGAAGCGTCAGAGCACTCTGAAGAATCTGCTCCTGGCCCATCAAATGATCAATGGCTCCCATCTAAGAATGAGGCTATTGGGGCGGATGAGGGCAGAGAATTTGAAGCCGATGTGTTGGCGGACAGACAATCAGACTCCTCCGGATCCTCAAGTAGGAAATATTATACTCCTTGTTCAATGCTCATTCACGTGCCCCTGGACCAGGAAGCCCTCGACGCCGTGCAGGAGGCGTACGATGCTGCGAGGCCCTGTGCTTGCGGAGTCTTCGTCAAATTTATATCCAGCTTTCCAAGCAGCTCCGAAAATTCTTGCATACCTTCTCCAAGAGTCACGAGGAGGCCTTCGCCTCTACCTCGAACCACCGGGACCTCGACAGGCCCAGACGCGAGCAAGTCGTCGGCATTGAGATACTGGGTACAGGAATTTCAGCGCGGGATAACCTGTCCAGGAAGGTATCAGAAGAGCAAACAGATAGTCATCTCAACAAAAACTCCAGGCTTCAAGGAAGCTGACATCACGGAGTACTGCAGGGATCTGGAACCGAGTCTGCCAAAGAAAGACCAGTTCCGACATCTATTAGTCAGAGCAAACGCCTGGACGAACTTTGCACCCAAATTTAAGATTCCAGATTTTCAATAATAATAATAATAATATTTAATACTAATAATTTTATTTTATTGTTACAGACAGAAATAATGCAAATCGCTATGGGTCAGCCTAATTATTATTTGGAAACAGAGTACCCATATCAACTTAGAGGTGACATTGAAGGTGAAGAAATGATGCAGCTTGAAAGCAACCCACAATCTCAAATCATGAAAAGAAAAAGATCTCGGCGGGAAAGTAGACAGCTTTCTAGTAAATCATCATCCTACGTTATAACTGATACACCTCAATTGACTCGATTAATAAAAATTGAAATTTTTGATTTAAAAAGTGATAGTAAAAAAGCTCAAGTCAGTTGCCAGTGGATATGCGAGGAACCGATAGATGAAATATTAGATTTAATGGAAAATGTTATTAAATTTTTTTTCTGAAAATCAATTTTAAAATATTGTATCTTATTATGTTCTTAAATAATGTTGTAATACTATCTGATTAGTTTATATTCAAGAGTCAAGGGATATTAATTGCAGTTGGTTAAAAATAAAAAAATAAAAATAGTTTTAAGTTTATTTTTAATAATCAAATAAAGTTGCATATAATTTTCAATCACTTTGTATTATTTTCTTATACTTAACTAAACAAAATAATAAAAAAAAAATCAATTATGCAAACAATTATCTCGACACCATTCTCTAAGACACAGTGCATGCTTTAGAGCACACATTTGGTTATTGTATACACAAGTAAAATTAATTATTTTACAATATTCAGTACAATTTTTTTTTAAATATGGGCAGCCTTTCTCACTTAAATCAATTACTATACAATGGGGGCTAACGCGTGTGAATTTGCCGCTAGGGGCGCTGGTGTTCACTGAGGTCAAGTGACATTTTACTTTTCATATAATTTGTTTGGCGGGCTTCGTGATAAATTATATTTTCGTTCATTTCCCTGTTGAAAAGTGATCTCTTTTTGAAAAATTATCGCAAATATGGATTATTTGTCGTTGAAAGCTGAATAATTAAGGAAAAGAGGCGCAAAAATAAGCAGTCTCAAAGAGCAGCTAATTCCGAGGTTAGTTTGTTTACTGTTTACAAACTTATTTTTTACGAAGTGTATGCTTGTTTGCTTAGGTAACAGCTATGTTTTTTCTTTTTACAGACACCAAGACTATGACCGTAACAGTAACTTGGTTGGAAACGTAGAGGACAGCATCATACAACAAAATGATTCAGTGTATACTTACTGTTGAGTGGCCTTCAGAAACTTTGTATAGCAGTGTGAACACTAATAATTAAACTCCAGATCTAGATATTGTCACCAATGAGTACTTTGGAATTTATGTACAATGTATACCATCGCTCTTACGGTTAATTAAAACATCGTGATAAAACCTGCACATCTAGATTTTCGAACCCACCAACCTGCAGAGGACCAGCGTGGTAGGAAATTGGTCCAAGCTTAGGAGTGGAGTTTAGACCTTAAGGCGATATGCACAAAGGCTCCATTCGAGTGAGCCAGGTGCAGGTACTGACACCCCCACAAATAATAGAATACTTAGTATACTATACTATACTACCATTATTTAGTTTCAACTAACAACTCAACCAGCATTCATTGTGTGGATTACTAATGTGTTATATTTTTTGTATAGCAGTGTGTTTAAACGGAAAGGATAAATAAAAGTTAAATCAGTGTGTAATTCTTTTATTTTTATTGTATTTATTAAATGCCTAATCCTTATTTACATTATGTTCTTTCTGAAATTAGTTATAATGATTTTCACAAACACGAGATTGTCGGATAATAATTATTTCACAAGCCACTGTTTTAGAACAGTTTTATCACTTGTTAACATAAGTCCTCCTTTTCTTTCCGAACATAACGGATCTACACTACATTGCGGCATAGTAACTCGATGTGATGATAGTTATTTTATAATTAATAAGCTTATAAGATTCAAAATTTTAAAACTTTATTTCGCGCCAATTTGATACAGTCTCCTTTGATAAGTTTGACAGCTATGGTACCTCTTGCCCTCAGTCGACAGTGGCGCCAACTGGTGAGCAAAAAAACGGTAGTCCCCATTAGAACATAAAGCTTGAACCCAATTTCTCTTTTCTAACCACTTTACAAAAACTTTTTTATTTTCTAAGTAATGTATTATTACCTTTCGAAATTGAATATAATCCATTTAACCATCTGTCCATTTGTATCCAAAATTCCTTTCTATCCAACGAACACGATTTCTTTCCAATTCAGATAGTTTTGAATATGGATATGGAGGTTTAATATAAAATGTTTGAGTATATTCGTTACAGGCTAAAGCAAATTCTTTAATAATAAATTGATTATAAGCGTCTTTAAATCCTTGCACATCTACAATTATAGTATTAGAGTTCATGATATTTTCTTTACTATATTGCTTAATGGACTATATTCAATCACACAATCGTTGAGGATTAAACAATATGCTGAAGTATGATCAGGGAGTTCCTGATCACTTTCAATTTCCACACGTACATCCACAGGACCGATTTTTAGAGTTTCGTTTTGACGACTACAGTCGATCACAAACAAGGGTGCGTATTCCTTATACACCTTTAAACTCAACAACGGCTCACACCGACGACCGTAATAAGACTGATGGAATTTAGCGTATTGTTCGTATAATAATATATATTTATCCTCAGAAAACTTGATATTCAGGCTTTCATAAGGATAGTACGTTGAATTTAAAAATAATTTAATATCACGGAGATTACAGTGATCGAATTGAGACATATCTTTTGCACCAACATTTTTACGAGCTGTTTGAAGTCCAATAATAACAAAGCGCGGTTTTTCTAGCTGCGAGGTAGTTTTTATTGACCAAGTATGTTTTGTAGTTCGCGGTAGTAGTGGATATTCATATAGATCCCAATTTCTGAACGCTAATTTAATAAATCGATCCTTTTCCAAATACCTCAAAAATTGAATTCGCTCACGATCGGACAACTTAATGTGAGGCATTCTCCAAACTATTTTGCTTATACTTATATCCTCCAATATCTCATTCGTATTTAATTTTACCGCGTTTATATTTGTATTACTTCTTAAAAGAATTAATTCATGTTTGCAATTAAGAATAATTTTGTTATAGTCTTCAGCAAAACCACAGAATAATAACTAGTACCAGGTACAGAAGTCCATCTTCGCAATGGCTATCAAAGAAATATGACTCCATCCCATAAGCAATAACATCTAATTTAGATCGCGCTCCAGCCGCACACGTTTTTATTTACCAGGGTGTCCACTCAAAATTCTCAAAAAAATTCCCTGACTTTTCCCTGACCATTTCAGAAAATTTCCCTGAATTTTTTATATTGAGAAAAAAAGTAAATACCTACCAATCTTCCATCCAATGGTTGTCTGGTAGAGATTGCTTTAGGCAATAAGGCCGCCTTTTTTAACTGATTTTTTAAAAGTTTATAAGTTGTTTTTTTGTATTATTTCCTTTGGTGTAAATATTTTACTGTAAATATTCGCAAATTTCAAAAACTCGTAGAAAAAAAGAATAGAATAGAATAGACCCCATTTCGGCTATGTACGCCACTATTGCAACATTTTGTATATGTCGCAGGCATCTGGTTTAATCTCCTGTTTGATTGAACCACTAGCCCGTTCATTGGATGGCGCTATTCAGTTGTATGACTAGGCCGAACGTTGATTGTACAAGCGTCACAAAACGTCCAACTAGTTAGCTGACTTAAAATCAGTCAGGTGGTGAATAAAACAAATATGGAGTCTAACAGCTAACAGCTGACACAGAAAGCACCTATATTAATAGTTTTTTTGCAAATAAATTAGCTTTAAAGTGCGATATTTGTGTTAAAGTAGTGTGTCAACATGGATTTACCTATTATTAAGCCGCGGGCGGATAGTTTCAAAGAAAAAATTGTGGCGATATGAAGGTACGTTTATTGTTATTGTTTAGTTAATTTGTGAGATAAAAGGTTTGTAACATTGTCTTTTTGTTGACTCTTGTCTGGTCATGTTCACCCTAACCAGACATTACAAAGTTGTTATACTATATCCTATTCAACGACTTCGCTGAATGACGTTCAGTCAAGATATCGAACGTTACAATCAACTACTTGACGCGTTGTCCTTTAGGGTTCTACCTTTTTTGGCATAAGATTTTTTTGCCTAATCTCGTATTGCATAGTAACGTTTGGTCAAAGTCTCGTTACGCCGAAAATCGTACGGCATAAATCTCGTTTAGTAAAAAGTTATTTCGCATAACATTGTTTAGCCTAATAATGGTATGGCCAAATCTTGAATAGCCTAATAATGCTATGGCATAGGTTTATACAAAGTAATAACATTCGTTTGGCTTTAACTTTGACGGAGCTTCTCCCTACATAGCGCAAACTGGTGCCTTGTATTGTTTCCGCTGTTTGGAAAACGCTCCGCTCCGCTTCGCTGCGCTCCGCTTTGGTTTTGATGAACATGTGCACCTAACACGCTCCTCCTCGCTTTGCTCGTCGTCGCACCTATTTTTAGGTTTCGATCTCATGGGGTTTGTAATAATTATATTGGTCGTTAACTTTCGATTTTTTGATCATACAATATCGTGATTTTCGGGATGTAGGAGAAAAATACCACAATTCGTACATTTACTACATACTTAATATATTATTTATTAAGATAACATTAGGAGAAACAAGATTATACATAGGTATAGACGAACATAAATTTGAGCAAACGAAACTTAGGTGTTTAAAGATTGTGCCTAAAGAGTTTTAGACGAAACGAGCCTTATGCCACATAAGTCTTGGCAAAGTGATGGTTCGGCCAAAAAAGTTTAGACCATACGAGTTATGCGTAATGAGTTTTGTTCAATAAAGATTATGCCAGATGAGCGGAACCCGTCCTTTAGTCATACAACTGATTAGAGTCATCCAATGAACGGGCTAGTGGTTCAATCAAACAGGAGATTAAACCAGATGCCTGCGACATATACAAAGCAATGATAAATTAACCTTTAGAATGTCGTGTGATTCAGCTTAGGAAAGGTTAAGTTTAAATAAGTACATAAGTACCTACTTGATTTTTTTGTACAACAAAGTTGAAATACGTTTATTTTGCTATAATGTGTAATTCTATTTTGTATTTGCGAAATTGATATATATATGTTATTTAGTTTTCAAAATGACATTTTACTTTTGAAAAAAGTCATCCAAATGACAATGGGCGTTTTGGGACTTATGTCCAATAAAGATGAATCATACATCGTTGGATAGCTCTTTTCAAGTGAGCAAAAAAATATTATGACGACAAATCCGTATAAGTTGTCAATTTTGAAATATATTCGTCAAAAGGAAGTATATTTCTATGGCATTTCACTCTCTCTCCTGATGACAGTTAGAGCGTAATACACGTAAACACGTATTATTAAAATGGGAGAAATTATTTTCAACTGGTTTTATTTACTGAGATAGTAAACAAATATAATATTATAATGAATGATGATCATTTTGTTATAAAAATTAAAAATGAATGTGAAAAAATGACAAAAACATTAAAATTACTGAAATAAAATATAAAAACTTTCAAGGTACCATTATTCTAATTGGACAGTAAATCAGGACTAGCGCTTCTGTTATTCACCGTATTTTATTTAGTTAAAACAAAACCGAAATTAAATATTTTCGTATGGGCGCGACGCCTTAAAAATTTTGATTAGGTGGCGAGTGTAGGCAGCGCTTCTGCATGCGCTCCCGCTGCAGGAGCAAAGTATAAGAATTGATCGATGAAATGAGCGCCGAAACAGCGCGTCTGCACCAACACGTTTTACGAGCACTTATTTTTCATCCCGAACTTCTAAAAGTCTTAAACCAAAAGTTGTTTAGAATGGCAAGCTGAGTGAAGCACACTCTTTTGAAAGAAATTGAATGACGACATCATTTTACTATTTAACAAACTATGAACTGAGTCTTGAATCTGGCTAGCGAGATTTTATTTTATTACTTATGTATTTTACGTTTAAAATAGAAGAAAGAAAATTATAACTAGTAAAGGAAAGAACTACAATTTTGCTAAATAAAATGCTTTACTAGTCATTTTTCCCTGACTTTCCAGATTGCTTATCAATTTCACTGACTTTCCCTGACCACCTTGAGCTTCCCTGACTTTTCCCTGACTATCCCTGACTTTCCAGAAAGTGGACACCCTGATTTACTTACCTACCAATTTATTTTTGAGGGAATATGCGCCTTATTTCACTGGACTACGGTGCATAATAAGTTATACGTGGTTATACGCATTGAAAAAGAAGCCACCTTAGGGTTGCCTCAGCACCACAGACTACAACGTTTACTAAGCAACGGACTGAGTTTGTAAAAAGAATGTCATGATATTAAAACAAAATAATTTGAATTTAGAATACAAAGCTATTCCAAACTTATTTTCTATTGGAAATAACCAGTAAAAACAATGACAATTTCATAGTTAAGATATTTTGAAGTACATAAAATATGTATGAATCTAAGTACCTAAAACATTTAATTTTGTGAAAACATGTTTTTTTTCGTTATAATTTATATTATGATACAGAACGTGTTAGTTTCGTTAAGCACTAATCCCACTCAGCGCACATTTTATAATCGATTCATTAATACATTTTGAAGGTAGTTGTGTCTGTAAATTTAATAATTTAACGAAAAAAATATTGGAATAGACTTTGTTCAACATGGAGAAAAAAAGGGTTTGTAGTTCGGATTAATTTCATTTCAAATAAGGAACGTAGAAGAAATCAATAAAATACTTAGATTAGTTTTACCTGTCAGCATCTTTTGGTAATGTAAAAAAAATTAAATTTGGATCACGATCCGTATTTAAGCAATTAAATACGGCACAGTATCTTTTTGCTGCTTTTTTTCTTTTTATGTCCATTTTTCTATTCATAATTCGCGCGCGCGTGTATCGTCTTCCGCTTGCGGCAGCCGACTAGATTTGCCCACTCGAAGCGGCAGGCGCCAGGCTGGCGCCAGCGCCGCCCACGCGCGGAGTGACACAGGCCTGGCAAAACCAAGAATTTTGTTGAGTGGTATACTGACTGAAAAATATACTCCAATTGTATTTTTTATGCCGTTGATATCCCAACCCCATAATCGAGACATTTTTGACTCACCTTCATTTATGGAAAGCAAAGATTTTATAGTGGTTGTGATACCCGCATTTTTTTATTCGATCTATTTCTACACCATTTAATTCATAACGAATATCTTGGAAAAGGAAAAGTATAGCATTGTTCACTAATTCCACACTAGAGACTTTTTCTCCTTTGTCAGCATTTGTTTTAACTGTAATGGATCCTTCAATATACAAAGTACTTTCCGAAGGAAGAACATATAAATCTTGTTGATTAATAGGGATACGAATTTCATCATTTTTATTAAAACTGTTCACATAAGGCTTATAAGAATGCATTTGGTAGCTCTCAATCCTGTTATCTTCAAAATAGGACTCCGTCACATTAAGTATATTCATTTCGAAAGTTTAATTAATTTTAAAAATTGTTTATTTTCTTTAGTGAGCTTTCTTTTTCTGGCAGGTGGTTTCTGCAACGTGATAAGTGGAGAACTGATTCCTAGACTAGTTGGTTTCGAACTTTTATTGATAAAGTCAATCATTTTCTTCTAATATGCAAATACAGTTGTAACTCTTCGTGTCGAAGATTGACTAATTTATTATTATTATCCAAAATCCGTATATTTATTTTACTAACGCTGGTTTGATTAACAGGAAAATAAATGAGATTTTTAGGTACTTCGATTATTCTATAACCTGGAGGCACATTAGGTGCGAACTCGTTAATTTTATGGCTAGGTTTTTCGTTTATATAAGATCCGCTTACAATATCACATTCAACACGGACGATGGTTGTTGGTAAAATGCTGACTGGATACTGTGACTCATGTAATATATTAGCTTTTAGCATCTCATTTCCGAAACCTAAAATGCTACTGACCGAACTATTTTTCTCGAAATGAATGTCCTTGGAACAAAATATTTTAGTTTTTAATGTATTGTTATTACATATTATTTTGAAGGTACAGTCATTTATATTGTTTTTTAAAAAGTCATTTATATCTTCAAGTTCATATGAGCGTTCAGGAATCTCAATGACTTCATTCTCGCCGTAATGAAACTTATTGTTGTTTTTATCAATATTAGGTATTGAATTAAATGTTGAAAAATATACGAGCCCACATTCATACTCGCCATCAAGTTGCAATGCGGGTGAATAATGTGTTGACAAAGCGGATTCGCAGCCAGTTATTGATAGTGTGAACGACATTGTATAAATGATAAAACTTCATTTAATTATGTTAATTTATTCCAAAAATTATTTAGAAATTTTAAACACAGATGACCACAGTTGTATGTGTTGGTTTTTTGATAATTTATATAATTATAAAAAATATTAACATCTTTAGTTAAATACATAGTAAGTTCTAGAGGTGGTTTTAAGTTTCCATAACTGTCAAAGTATTCACAATAGTCATATATTTTTACATAGGCTACCCAATGAGTTCCCAGATTTTCCGAATTATCTGAATTTATTATTATAACAACACGACTAACATGGATCGTTCTGGAAACTTTTCTAAGCGGTTAGATCACATCAAGTGTAAGATAAGTGGGATGTGTGCCGATAAAATGACAGAGGCATACAGTACCCTATCCCTGGCTGAAGAAGGAGGCGGAGAGGAAGCGTCAGAGCACTCTGAAGAATCTGCTCCTGGCCCATCAAATGATCAATGGCTCCCATCTAAGAATGAGGCTATTGGGGCGGATGAGGGCAGAGAATTTGAAGCCGATGTGTTGGCGGACAGACAATCAGACTCCTCCGGATCCTCAAGTAGGAAATATTATACTCCTTGTTCAATGCTCATTCACGTGCCCCTGGACCAGGAAGCCCTCGACGCCGTGCAGGAGGCGTACGATGCTGCGAGGCCCTGTGCTTGCGGAGTCTTCGTCAAATTTATATCCAGCTTTCCAAGCAGCTCCGAAAATTCTTGCATACCTTCTCCAAGAGTCACGAGGAGGCCTTCGCCTCTACCTCGAACCACCGGGACCTCGACAGGCCCAGACGCGAGCAAGTCGTCGGCATTGAGATACTGGGTACAGGAATTTCAGCGCGGGATAACCTGTCCAGGAAGGTATCAGAAGAGCAAACAGATAGTCATCTCAACAAAAACTCCAGGCTTCAAGGAAGCTGACATCACGGAGTACTGCAGGGATCTGGAACCGAGTCTGCCAAAGAAAGACCAGTTCCGACATCTATTAGTCAGAGCAAACGCCTGGACGAACTTTGCACCCAAATTTAAGATTCCAGATTTTCAATGATCCCATCTCAAGCTTGATTGCACATTCAATAATATTCGGCATATTAGGCAACTCATCTTTCATGTAAACCCCTCGAAAGTAAGGAATATCCTTTGAGTATTCGAGTAAGTCGATATTAGTGAGTGCTCTCCTGGGTAACCTAGGTATTAGTCTTTTGAAGAACGCAAACAAAGTCCCTTTCCGTTCTTGTATGGTTTGATATGTAAACCTTTACCTAAGGCTATTGACTCCATGGTTCTGTTATGACGTTCTGATTCTGCAAGTTTGCTTTGTGCTGATTTATAATCGTTTACGGCTTTAGCTATTCCAGCAGCCCCTCCAGCCAAAGAACCTAAGGCTGACAGTCCTGCGAATATAGGGATAAGTGGCAATATGCCTCCTGTTTTAGGAATAGGAATA
The DNA here is from genome assembly GCF_932276165.1 of Plutella xylostella. Taxonomy (NCBI): domain Eukaryota; kingdom Metazoa; phylum Arthropoda; class Insecta; order Lepidoptera; family Plutellidae; genus Plutella; species Plutella xylostella. Next base: position 2,737,993 of record NC_064000.1, on the reverse strand, counting down.
ATTCTTGGTAAACCAGTGCAGTTTTTTAAAAATATTTTTTTTGCCGCTAAGTAAGCAAATTTTATTGCATCGTTATTGTTTTTGGGTTTGTATTTTTTTAATTTTGACTTGAGTTTGCGCACTCCGGCCTTAAATTTTTTTACTCCAGAACCTGATTTTAGCTTAGCTTTCATAATTTTGTCAACCATCCATGAAGCCATCTTTTCGCCCACGCTAGAATCCTTTGCATTTAATCTTTTCTTCGCCATATTTTGTAATTTGACATCAGCTATATGTCTGTTATCTAAATTAGAAAATTTATCATATGCAATATCGTGTTGCATGCAAGCGTCATCTAATGGATTAATGCCTCTGTCACCTCTTTGCAATCGTTTATGTAAACGTGTTCCCGGACCACAGTAATTATAACCAGGCAAATGCAACTCAACAGGTAAATTGTTTATAATGGTGTTAAGCAGTCCTACTCCTTTCATGACTATCACAAAAGTGAGACAAAAAGAGAGATAGTCATTATTTTATCAAAACCTCATATCCTGTACTTTGCATGAATGTAAAAATAAAATTAAATCATGGCTCCTTCCTATGAACTATGATGAGATTGAATCCATACTTTCTTAAAGTATAATTTCTTGTACATATATATTACAATTTCCCCAACCCGCAGACACATCCACATTCACATACACACACCCACCCACACACACACACACACACACACACACACACACACACACTCACACACACACACACACGCACACACTTAGTCATATTTTATATATTACTTGTACCCTACAGCTATTGTACCTACTCTTAATTATTGCTTAACCTTGTTTGTAATAACTTTCTTGCATATCTTTTGATATACTTTTAGGTTGTATCTTTGTTAGCACGGTGAGTGACCGCTGATCCTCATCGTACAGGTTTCTACCTAGTTTGGCAATCAGGGGACACGATTTAAGCATATTCTGTACAGCCTATATACTTATTTTATGAACCTTTGTAAGATTGTTCCTTTTCTTATGTTTTTGGCTTTGAAATAAATAAATTTATTATTATTTATTATATTATTATTATTATTATTATCAAAAACAAATCTATTTACAACTTAGTTAAGTGATAATTGCGCTTTTATCAATCCAACTATTTTCACAATTGTTCAGACCTAACCATTTCACATATAATTTATTTCCACGTTTTTTTAATACTTTCTCTACCAAATATACATCTGGACTTTTTGTTTTTTGAAGTTCTTGTTCATAAAAACAACCTTTAATAATCATGTCATGTTTATCTTTAATAAGGTACGTAGGAGGTATCGTTTTATTTACTTTGACTATTGAAAATACCTCAGTGGACCAATTTGGTGTATAACCTTTATGAAAATCCCCCTTATGTTTGCTTATACGAACGTAATCACCTGCATTAAACTTATTCTTTTTTGATGGAATATATTGATAAGATTTCAGTATATTGTCTTTTACTATAGATTGGTTTGAAATGTTAATTTCAGATGGCTTAAACTTTGTTGTGCGATGAACAGTATTATTATACGTTTCTATGATATATGCTAATGGCTTTCCGATCCAAATATAGTTACCTGCTAAGCTAAAGTATTTATACAATTTATTTTTAATTGTCCGTATTACTCTTTCTACTATTGATGCTTTTTTAGTTGAATATGTGGAATAATGATTAATTTTATATTTATTCATAAGTAATTGAAAGTCTGCATTATAAAACTCCGTACCCATATCGGTTTGTAAATTTAAAGGTGTTCGCCCTTGTTTCAAAATTTTTTCAAAAGCATTAGAAACTTCTGATTTTGTCTTTGTTTTTAATGGCTCTAACCAAACGTATTTTGTGAAAGCATCTATCACAATCAAAATGAATTTGTATTTCTTGTTCATTTTTTCATAGTTTTTAATGTCTATCAAATCAGCCTGCCATAAATCATCAATTCCCTTTAGTATTACACGCCGTCTCGGAAAATTCTTTCTTGCTGTTTTATGGATTTCATTAACAATACTTTCTTTACTCATTTTGATCTGCTGATGATGTCTCTCACTTCAATTATATGATCCTTAACGATTGAGCTCACTTCAACCCTCGAACATTTGTCTTGTAACTGCTTTTGAATTATCTGTAAATTACTTTTTATACTGTTTAGTTCATTTAATATATCTTTTTTTTTGCAGAGTAGTTTATTATTTTGATCCACGTATTCTTTGCAAACAGCCTCATCAGATGTGAGTGGTAGCACTAAACACTTTAATCTATTTCTTTTTAAATCATATTCACCTAAACTACTTTGAATAAGAACTTTTGATAAAATATTTGGATCTATTGGTTCTGACAAACGCAGTCTTTTATGTACGTGATGACCAAATTTATCAACGTTCATTTTGATTATGTGTATGCTATTGCTGATGGTTCCAAGAATAATAAAAAAATACTGTATTGGTTTTAGTATTTATTAAATAATGGCACCACATTCTTTCAATTCTTCAATAATTGAAATAATTTCATTATCAAGTCCTGTGTTGCCCGCATCTCGGGAGGCGATAAGTAACTTCAATCGTTCTACTAACTCATTCGGATCATCCCAATAAACATAATCCACATTATTTTTTACCGATTTCAGCTTAGGTACTCGAGATCGAAAGAGGTTTAATAATTGAATTGTATTTGTTGCCTCTGTTACTATTTATAGGTTGTGCAGGATCATATCCTCGACGATGAGCATTAGTGTTAAGTAAAATTGATTTATATATTTTTTGTCTTCTTCAGTTATAACATTTAAATCTAAATTTTTTTTGAATAATAACTCTGCTAATCCTTTTGTGTTTGGATAAGAGTGACCTGCAATCGATAATTTATCTCCCGTCACTGAAAGCGGTTTTGATCCAACCATCAGTTTACCATTAACTGTTCGAGCTCCATAAGGTACATCTTCGAATACTTCTGATGATAGTGACCATGATGATATAGATTTTTTAATTGGAGTTGAACTTAAACTTGAATTAGTTTCAAAAAACAACTCACTTTGCTCGTTGTCTGAATTAGTGTTCCTATCCGAATCATACAAATCTGAAACACTGTGACTTTTTCTAAGTTTAGCCATTTGTTCGTTGGATGTGATGCTACCAGCTGATAGTTTTCTTTTTTTAACCGTTGTTGGTTCTCTCGATAAATTATAATTTTCTCTATTTTCGTATTCTGCATTCAGTTTTGTATCGATATTGTTATTTTGTAGTGCTATTAAATTGAGTGGGTCCGTTATTGGTTTTAAAACAGATTCCATCACTTTATCATTTTCCCGCTTAATATTTTGAATTTTTTTTACTTTCTTTTTTATTACTTCAGCAGCTTTGACTATTTGTTGTTTAATTGACTTTTCTTTTTCCATTTTAAATAAATATCATAAACTACGTTTTCTGTATGAGAGTGCAATTAACAATGGTTTTTTTTTTAAAATGCAATGTATATATTTTATCCATCGATGTTTATAAATGTATCAAATTTCCTTATATAGCATCCATTATTTTTCTCACAATCTTTATTAATGACTAAGTAGCTATATGAATCTTGCCAGATCTGCGAACACATTTCGCGAAATTGTTGCCATGTCATATCCGTATTTACATGCTCATTGTAGACATGACGTAAATTTATATCATCTTGCTTGAAAAGAATGATTATATTAGCATTATCACGAATTAATTGTTTTGGTATTTTACTATAAGTTTGGTTGAGGTAAAAGGCATCTATTTGTTTGTGTCTACCCATCGCAAAATAGTCACGAATATTACTTTGACTTTCCCCAGCCACATCATCAAAAATTATAATGGAGTTAGGAGAGGCAACATTCGGGCTTAAAACCTCCTCATTATCGTGAAACTTAAAGTAGCATACCCCAGACGTAAATATTACGAAATTTTAATCCATTTGCATGTAACAACAATCCGATTACTAAATTGGTTTTTCCACAATTTGATGGACCACAAACTAAACAACGAATCGTGTTAGGTAAAAGCTTTCCATGTCGAAACTCTTTCTTGAAATGCTCGACACAAATTTTATCAAGCTGTAAAGATGTTGGTTGTTTTATAAACTTCATGATTGGATACACCTATAATTGGTGAAGTTGCTTATTTCATACTGACCGTTAAAGTGATATGACAGTCGCTTTTATCTCTGTATAAAATCAGTAAGTAAGGCATCGAAAAAAATTGCTTCCGAATCTAGCTTTCGACCGTGCATCGTTCTAATGAACATTGTATGATTGCGGCGTTCTAGCTCGCTATCGATCGATCGGAGCGGAGCGGCAGCGCAGCGGAGCTCGATCGAGAGTGAGTTAGAACGCCCAATTAAACACTACTTATAATAGTTTTCAAATTTTTGCAGTCACAGCTAGGGTTTCGTTTTTCCCGACCTTTTTCTGTTCCCGGGAAACGGGAATTTTTTTCAAGATTTCCCGGGAATTCCCGGGAAACGGGAATTGATTTTAAATGCTAGTTTTTGCTATTTTCGGGCATTAAAAGTCAATTTAAACTATTAATTAAATGAAATATACTTTTATTACACGTATAGGTAGAAAAAAACAATAGTCAAAGAAATAAACAACTAAAATTATAATGATTTGTTTTACGTGCAAAATAATTTGTTTTTCTTAATTGTAAATTGAACAATAACAAAGTTATTATAATTAATTAAAAGTTTGAAAATAATATTATTATGACATATAATTTAAATACGAAATTAATTACGCTTGAAGTAAGGTTGTTTTAGAAAAACTAATGCATCCAAAGATTTATCGCTTAACCTACTTTTTATTTTGGTTGCGTAATTCCCGGACACGGAAAATGTTCCTTAAGCTTCAGTTGATGTAGACATGATGGTCTGTAGGGCATTGTACAGCATTTCCAAGTTTGGGGTCCGTTTTCCAGATCCTGAATACAGGTTGAATCTTTTTTCAACATTACAATACCAATGGGCTATGTCCGAAAAAATGCCGGCATCTCAGAAATTTTTCTATCGTCTCAATTGCAATAAAAAAAATATGACAGGCGTCACACTCGCGCTAGCTGTTACATACTCTTTGGTCACATATGTAAAAGCCGATCAATTGTTTTGTTTTAGGTAGGCAACAGATAAATAAAGATGAACATATAGCATTGAATCAGGAAGAGGTGAAACAAAGTGATGTAGATGAGTCATTTTTGTTAACAAACACGCATGATTTACGCAATAATTTACAACAAAACCGAGTTTCTGATCGTTGACGACAAGCCTAACGATCATTTTTTTTGGTTTTAGGTAGGAAAAACAGATAAATATATATGAAAATATAGCATAGAATCGATGAAAAATAAAACCCGGGAATTCCCGGGAATTCTATTTTTTTCCCGGTTTCGGGAATGACAAATTTCCCGGGAATTCCCGGGATCACGGGAACGAAACCCTAGTCACAGCCCAACACCAGCCAAAATTATGGGTCGGCCAGCATTCTGGAGAGTTACTGCACAGGCAGTGTAGTAGCCACCCCTTCCATCTCCACTGCACCTCGCCGTACCGCACACCGAACCACTCGTCACGACGCTGTCCGCTTCGATTGCCGCCTCATTCACCGCGTTACGCTGCGCGCTTCTCGCCACGCATCTGGTCAATGTCCACTCTGCGCAATGTCTGTGCAGATTCAGCAGCGGCGGACATATTGCCCTTTAGTGCGCCGCACCCCGCGTCGCCTGCGATCTGCGATGCCTCAGCATGCGTCGCGCCACATTGGGTGTAAGAAAAAGTTATTTACAATTAAAATATTATGAAACATAATATTATTAATCATTTGCTTATTTAGGTGTTAACCTAACCTTTACTTAGATTTACAATGAAGCAAAAAATACTCGCATGTCACTATTTAAAACCAGCACAAAAGGATATAGGGTTCTGAGCAGTGGCGGCTGCACCTCAAGTGCGCCCGTGCAACGCACTACCATTAAAAAACCTTCTAAATATGTACCTTCCTTCTTCCTATACCATACTAGGTAAGTGTAAAAAAAAACTTCACAAAAAATACCAATATAACAACCGTAATACCTACCCTAAACAGAAATTACATAAATATGATTATCGTTACGAGTTAAATTAAATCGAGCTGGCCTATTTTGATTTCTACTGCGAAAGAATTAGATCTTATTTTTGCTTGAACAAAAACGGCCTCGTGCGCTCGGTTTGTCGCACGGAGCGAGCTCCTACATGTAGTATGAAAAAGGATGGAAATCGCCCGGCGCGTGAGACGGAAGATGCTCAGTACAAACTGTATGCAGTTCTAGGATAAATTCGTGCGCCGCACGCGACCGGAAATTGCCGAAATAATACGAATGACGCCACGGGACTCGGGAGGCGAGGCGCGGGCGGCGGCCTTGACCGGTGGCGTGACCTACGAACGATGCACTTGTTATGTCATGTCATTGTCAGTTTCACCTTTCGCGCGCGAATACGTAATTAATTTGCTAATTACTTATTAACTAAGAAAGTAGTAAATATTTCGTGAGTGTGTATGTGTGTGTGAGTGAAAATGAGTGAAAAATACAATATTGACTTCATAAAAAGCAATACGACATTGCAAAATAGACTGGACATTAAATTTGCTGCGCCGCCTCGGCCTTTAGTGCAAAACAAAAAATGAAACTTATAAGTACCTACCTGAATTTTCAAAAGTGAAATTTTCAATAAAAAGAAATGGTTATGTGGATGTGCGAGACTAAATGCTTTATTTTGCTTTCCGTGTGTTGTTTTGGTTTCGGCGGAGAAGCTATTTCGCGTCAATAAATAAGGTAAAATATACTTATAATTTTTTTACTTCTAATTGTAATAATTAGAAGTAAAAAAATTGCCGAAACCAAAACAACACACGGAAAGCAAAATAAAGCATTTAGTCTCGCACATCCACATAACCATTTCTTTTTATTGAAATTTTAGATTAATAATAATAAATAATATATTTTAGATTAATAATAATTAATCTATTTTTCTCCAAAAAAATACTAAACCCATAAAGTGCACCACCGGGTATCTGAGGCACCAGCCGCCACTGGTTCTGAGACTTCTGAGTGAAATCAGCATTTTGCCCAAACGTAAAACATTACAGAATTTGAATTTGATTCCAGTTTGCTTAAACAATATAACACTATGATGGAAACTAATTTTTTAATAAATGTTACCTGAGGCATACTGCTAGTTTTTCTTTTGGCGATAATGACTCCTTGAAAATTGTGTCTTGTTTACTTATCAGCAATTCTATTTTATTAAGTAAAATGTCAAACTGATACCGACTCATACGAAAATAGCTGACCTTTTTTTCCTTCGTCATCAATAAGTTCTTTAAACAATGTCCAATATTCTCCTTCTAATTTTCTTTTCTTGAGGATAGGGTGAACGGCCATGCGTCTTGCTCTTTTTTAACTTTACACCGGTCTTCCTCTTCTAGACATAATGCAATTATTGATAAATCTTCCGCAGAAAAGTGTTTAAACATTTTCAACACACGTGCTTTTCCTACAACAGCTTAATCAAATCTGTTGGTGAGCGGCCGTCTGTCGGTGTCTGCCGCGGCACGTGTTCGACACGCTTAATGTCTGTAGATATAAATAAACTGTGTCTGTCAGTGACTGCCACGACACGTGTCTGTGACGCACAATGTCTGTACATATAAACGGACCTTAACTCGCCGCATAGTGCCGCACGTCACTCGCCGCGTGGTACAAGGCACCGCTCGCCGCTTCACTCGCTGCGTGACGCTGCGCGCCGCTCAGCATGCATATGGTCTACGCCCACTCAGCGCAATATAGGTGCAGAGTCAGCGACGCCGGACATATTGCCGTTTAGTTCGCCGCGCCCGACGTCGTCTGCGAAGCCTCAGCATGCGTCGCCATGCGTATTGAACCCCCAAAAAGGTTATCGAGGAAATGTTTATTTCAAGAAAGCTTGAATGATACTCGTAATAATGTAACTTGCAGATTAAAACATATAAAACAAGTAGGGTATAAATTATTAAGAAAAAATACGCATTGCGTGCTCAGTTAAAACGACTTCGTGCCAAATTGGAAGTGAAAAATAGAACAATTATTGACAATACAATTTCATTATAAAGTGTCAAAAACATTATCAGAAATGCAGAACAGACCAGAAGGTAACAAAAATAAATGGTCCAAAAAGGTAAAAGAGTTCTGGATTATGTCTCTTCTTCTTTTACAAGTCGCCATCTACAAATGTGCTGTACCAACAGATTTTTTACAAGTGCACTTTGGCAAAAAAAATGTTTTATAATAAACAGCTTAGCGGGACATACACGAAGTTTAGCCCACAGCGTGGACAGCAACATTGGAATTGTGGATTGCTTTCACAGCATTGTGGCGAAACTTGTGGGAAGAAAACGAGTAAATTACTCCCTGCGCCGAGGATATTTAACTCGCTGTGCTGCATCCGCAGTCTCATTTAACGCAAAACTATTATTATTTACTTTATTATCAGAAAGAAATACTACTTTATGAAACGACGCCTGCCATTCGCAAACCAAAAAGATGAAAAGAAAAGTTACGGTGAAAGCAGTAAAAGGCCTGAAAGCGTCTTGAAGGACATGAAAAATATTAATCTCAATACTATGAGATAAACAGAGAGCGAAAGCCATGATATTGAGCAAAGGACGATACTACAGAGCCAGTCTGGTGAATGGCTAGAATTCCGCCCATAGATGCTGACAGCTTCTAACTTTGGCAAAATAACTGAAGTGAGACCAAATACAAGCTGTGCCAATACAGTTAAGCAGCTTCTATACAAAATTTCTATTGATGAATGTTGAACTGCACGTAACTAGACGTGATTTTTTTTAATTTGCGGTGTGGTTTAGCTCAAAAGAACGATTAAAATAGAGGATCGAGAGAGAATATGATTTTTTGAGAAAAACATAAAAAGCCAACATTATGTAAATTTTATTTAATTGCATGTTACCTGGCGGACTATCTTGCATGGACTGGAAGTGGGAAGCATAGACAAGGAGGTGGCCAAAGCTTATAATAATATGATGAAGTTGGCAGGAACCATGAAGGCGGGTTCGGGGGGATAAATATTGCCCTATAAAATTATATGGGATAAATATTGCCAGCTGAAGACCTTACGGGACTCTTTAAACTCCCATTAATGTATGATTACTGGCCACAACAAGAATTCGCAGGCGAGGGAGAACACGCGGCGTTCGTGCGAAGCCATCACGGCGATGGGGCCGTTGAAGACTGGAAAAGTTGGAGCAAGGTATGATATACAGGGTGATTGGTAAGTCGATGTATTCCTTTAAATGGGTTGTAGTTGAAGGCATTTCTAGTCGATTGAACCCCATAATGCATTATCCGAAAGTAAAACCATTTCTGAGTTATTTAAATTTTAAGTTTTTTTAAGAATTTATGTTTAAAAGCAAAATATTTCAAAAACTAACGATTTTTTTAATACTTTTTTATTGTTTTGCATTGATGACACCTTAGTCAACTAATCATAATCATTAAATGCGCAATATTTAACTTAATTTAGACACAGTGCTTCAAAATAGTTGAAACGTTAAGAAAATGTTAAGAAAGGTGAAAACAAAAAGCTAGAGTAAAAAAGAATTTTATCTGACAATTTTTCAGGCACTACAGCTTAAAAACATAATCAATTTATAAGCTTTAAAATGACATATTCCAATCTAAAATCGATTAAGGTATGACCAAGATATAGCCAAAACGACCGCATAGGCGGACAAACCTCAATAGGGAAACAACCAAGATTTTGTTCCAATTTTAAGGTAAAAAGTATTGTAACTGGACTTACCCGAACCGTTTAATAATTATTGTGTTGCAATAGTGCGGTTCCTCAAATGCACAGATCTAGGACAAGGTTGCTTCACCGAAATAATGTTTGTCCGATAACACGGTTAGCCGATTGTAATTTTCAATTATGATTGGTAAAACAAAATAATTCTACACAACCCGGTTCCACAAAACTACTGTTCGACGACGGTTAATTCGCCGAAACCATGATTGGCCTACTGGCTGGCTACTACACGTGACAATTGACTGTTTGACAATTATTGTTTTAAATTCAACATGTTCAAACACGGTGCCAAATATTTCAGCTGGAGATGCAGTCTCGACTTAGATAACGATCGGTAATAACCGAATTCGGTAGCTAAATCGTAACGATTACACTTTAACGATTTTTTTAAGTCTCAACAATTATAACTATCGATTTCGGTCGTTAAAGTAACGAATTGATCTGTCAAGTTATCGTTTTCGCTCCATACCGTAGCGAGCAAATCTGACAGCCCGATAACTGAGTTTGCGTTTCATATTGGGAAATCGGAAATATAAATATTGCGAAAAAAGATCACTTTTTTGATTATACCAAGTGTACAAGGAGTGATGGCGGAAGCGTATTTGGCTCTAGATTTAATTCTAGTCGAACATCGACTCAATATGGTGAGACGTCGGCGAATCGCGAGGAACCGGCGAAGTGGATAAAACCCTCTTCTCTTAGAAGAAAGCGAGTTTTTGAGGCTATATCGAGTGTCCAAGGATATATTCGATGAACTCGTAGATGTACTGCGTCCGTCTCTTCAAAGACGTCGACCTTACGGACTTCCTACTGAGACCCAAGTGAGTGCCTGTTAACTATGTTACCTTACTTCAAATCGTTTTACTGTTTTGTGTTGTATTTACCTAATGTTTTGATTTTTGTTTTAGATACTAACTGCACTGCGATTTTATGCCTCAGGTTGTTACTAACAACCTATTGGTCTACAATGGGGTAGCAGCATGAGCCAGAAGGCAGTAAGCCGTGTGATCCGCCAAGTGACCTTGGCAATAAACACCCATTTGCTTAGGAAATATATAAAATTTCCTATGACACTAGGTGAAAGGCGTAAAATGAAAGATAAATTTTTAAACGCTCCACAACAGTATCCCAATACGATTGGAGCAGTGGATTGCACACACATAAAAATTTTGGCACCAAGGATACATGAAGAAGCATATGTCAGCGGTCACCATGAGGGTCATTCATTGAATGTTCAAGCAGTAAGTATATATAAGCATATACCCATTTATTACTGTTTAATCTATTTATTTATTTTCCAACAGTGCTAAAAATTGTATTGTTTTGTTTTAGGTCTGTGATCCAGATTTGTATATTTTAAATATTAATGCTCGATGGCCAGGGGCCAGGCATGATGCCCACATATGGGCAAATTCCCCCGTTCGAAGAACCATGCAAAGACATTTTGAAAATGGAGACCACAATGCATGGCTACTTGGTAAGTAAGGAATAAAGTGTGCTAATGGTATGTCTGATGAAAGATGAAGCCCTAATTTCATTTTTGTTTTAAAAACTTTGACACCCTATAAGAAAAATAGTTTATAAAGTCTTTTTTATTTATTTTAACCATAAATAATGTTTTTAGGTGATGGATATCCTTTGGAGCCATGGTTGATGACACCCATCAAAAATAAACCAGCAGGCACACCAGAACATCGATACCAATTCATTCGAGCTGGAAGACACGCATTATGAATTAGTGAATGAAGATGTTGACTTAGCCGAGAGGTGGAACCTAAATATGCCCGAGAACGAGGAGGATCTAGACGATCATGCTCTAGCTTGCGGGCTACTTTTCGAGAACGCTCGAATGGCGCAAGATGACGAGGATCTCTCTGATGAAGAGGAGCATGGGCGAGCGGAATTCGTTCCGTCCGATGCTGACGACGAATCTGAACCTGAGCAGATGCAGAACGACGTTGGCGATGAAGATTTGGATGTGGAGCTGCCGCTCGGTTAACAAATCTTAAAAAAAATCCCGTTTCCCGGAACACAAAAAGGTTGGGAAAAACGAAACCCTACTTTGTCCTCTCGAGGGCAATACACGGGCAACACACGGTGTGATATATATATAATTTTTGACTGCCTCGACGTAGTGAACGGGAATTCTTTAAAAAAAATCCCGTTTCCCGGAACAGAAAAAGGTTGGGAAAAACGAAACCCTACTGACCGATTAGTTCTTGCACTGTCAATTTGACTTATCCACTGACCAATATGGTAATTAATTACTGACAAGTCTATTCTACCTTCTTACTCGTATTCGCCTTTCACTTACTAAGCTATTGACAACCATCTTATATTATTATGTGCTTGCTTCAGAAAAATATGTTATAAAAAATGGAATTCTACTAGAGATGCCTGCATACGAACATTGAGTGAGAAAAAGAAATTGAAGAAATCTGGAGCTGCTGCCTCAAATACCAAGCCTTACAAATATCACAATCAAATGTTATTTTTGAAAAAAGTTGTCACCCCAGGTGATACACACGAGAACGTCCCTGCTAATGACAACATCACGGAAACAGTAGAGAGTAATAAAGACAACGAAGATGAACCTGATCAGATTACGGAACAAAGTGGTAGTGACAGACAAAAGGAAAGACAAAATTAAGCCCCACCGCAACGCAAGGCAATCAAAAGAAATGTGAATTGAATACATGAATGATCAGTTAAAAAAAAAGTAAAAATGAGTTTGAAGATCCCAATTTATCGTTCTTCAAAGGTATTTTGCCGCAACTGGCTTCACTTAATGGCGATCAAATTTTAAAATTTCAGTCTGGAGTGATAAACCTTTTACAAAATATTAAAAGTAGAAGATATGGTCAGTCAAACTACGAGTAGCCTCCATATTCACAAAGTTCTAGCACTCCTCACTACCACACCCAAGATTATTTTAGTAGGCCACATCATCTTGACTCTACACCATCAGTGGAAGGTTCGCCATCAGTAGAATCTACATTCAGCCAGGAGTCAGACTTGCCAGATCTGTCTATGTTTTGAAATAAATCTTCATTTTTGTAAACCTTTTTGTCATTTTAAATTTTAATTGATAATAACAAAAATTAAAGGTCTTACCTTAAAAATATCGCTAGTTTTACTTCAGGGCACAAGCTTTTCCTCCATCCAGTTTGTGTCTTTCTTTTTTAAATCCTTTTCTAATCGTTTAAGAAGGTCATCAAAAGTAGGCGTCGTCATTCGAAAATAAGTAAAAAATTTAGATTCGTCTTCTTTCAGCTGACGCACAAGAGCACCACGACAAAATCTTTGCCTTAATAGTGGATGTATTCAATAACGCCGGGGCTTCCTCCGCCGCAGACGACGATAGTACCAATACAACACGACAACGTCCATTCTCGTAGAAAGTAGGCGATACACTGAAGAACAGTCCAGTAGCGTCGGATCTGTTAAAATCGGTCCTGTAAATGCTGTGTGAATATTAGCTCCAGTAGCGTCGGATCTGTTAAAATCGGTCCTGTAAATGCTGTGTGATTATTACCTCCAGTAGCGACGGATCAGTTAAAAAGGATCCTGTAAAACGGATGTTCTATGTGTACGCGCCCTTATTAAACATTACTGGATAAGCGTCATTGTTGGCAACAATCAATCATGTTATTATCTACCTAAACGTAATTTTTCTCATCAATCGTCATTATCGGCAACATTGACTTTTGAAAATTTATAAATATATCCAGAAAATCCGAATGTTTGAAGTGTCATTTAAAATAGTAAAACATTCACTTAATCTTTAAATGAAACTTTGAATAACTGCTTTTCCGCGAGGTTTATAAAAATATTTTTTCTATCAACAATTATTACTTCGGGTCAACGAGCCATCAAGAGTGAATATTTTGAGGAGAATAGCCCTGGCGTTCTTCTCTCGGTAGACAGTATTATGTTCATTGGTGCAGATGCTTATTTAATTAACCTAACTTACCTATTTTCTCTGCTGTTTATTAAAAATATTGTGCTTTATTGATATTGCACTTACTCAATATTGTTTTAGGAACAAGAAGCTGATATAGTTGTGATAGAAATGGAGATATGAGACTGTTGCCGACTGCCAATAATTATTTTGATATATTTTATGTTTTTTACTTATAATATTGACATTTTGTATTTATGGTTTTTACGATTGTTATTTTTTGAAACTTTAGTTTTTAATATACAAATTCTTTAGCGATCCATCTGCCACCGATCCGTTTGTTGTCGGTTTTTGTGGCACAGATCAAAGGGTTCAAGCGCGAGCGTCCGGCATAGCGACCACACGTCCGCTGACGCCTCAGACAGTGAGACCAGAATCGTCTTCTTCTTGATAACTCGACTGCGATGCAAACTCAAGTAGTAGTCAAATAGTCAAAAGTACTAAACACATAAATAGCTGCAACGGCTGCCGTTTCGATGTTATACACGTATTGTCACACGTATTATTGTCGTTGTTGATACGTTGTCAACATGGATCGTTTCAATTTGCGGTGGGAAATGCTAATAATATTAGCAAACAGAGTGGATAGAGGTCGGCGGGAGTTGAAGGAGCGGCGTCGAAATCGCGCCTTCATGAGGCGGAATGTCGATGCTTTCGTGAGTTTGCCGGATTCGGAGTTTGTGAAGACATTTCGCCTCAGTAAGGATGTGGTGAACGAGATTGCCACGGATTTAACTCCCTGATAGCAAAAGAACGCAGGCAAGATGGGATATCTATTATGATGAAGGTATCGAGCCGTTTATAATTTGGCATAAAATAGTTCTGTACGGGATGGTAGAAGATTATCTACTTATTACTTATATGTTTCAGATACTGATTGCATTATCATTTCACGCAACAGGCTCCTACCAAACTTTGGTTGGCCAATGTGCGATACACAATGTATCCTAAAAAACTGTATCAAGGGCATTGAGGCAAGTGACTGTGATGGTCAGAGTGACACTGAAACCAGCCTAATGTGTCTTCATTTGGTCTTCATCATTACAAAACTACATCTCTTTACTGTTTACATATAAAATACAAGTGTCATACTCTGACATGGAACCCAAAAAAAAAACGGGTTATGCCTCAAACACGCAGACACGAAGGTTGGTTGAGTTGCTGGAAGCAGATGCAGAGCTGCGGTCCGGCAAATTTACGCCAGTTTTAACATATAAGACGGCACAGAAACGCTGGACCACAATAGCCGACGAACTTAATTCAATTGGTGGAGCCCAAAAAACTTGGAGCGAATGGAGAAAAGTAAGTACATCAATTTGTGGACATTACTTTTATTTTTATCTAGTACTAGATGTTTCCGCGAGTCCCCAATCCGCAGTTTTGTCGTTGGCTTAAGTCTTTCTTAAATAGTGTTACACAATAAATTGAATTAGTTTTCCGTAATATGATTTGCATTTCACAGCTGAACCTGGAAGCTGGATTCTGTAATCACCTCATTGCGTCGAAGAAAGAATTCATGCAGTCATACGAATTTCATGGATGTTAGAGGTATGAAGAAAAACATAACATCCATTAGACCCCCTCCATCGCCAGCTCCATCAAATCAATGAGACTAGGCGTTCAAGCAAAAGCCCATCATCCGAACCTCAACCGAAGGTATCAAAAGCGACTAGAAACAGGTCAGCAAAACATGATGAGATTGTTAACCTCACACACGCAATCTATGCAGATCTTTCAAGGTACAATGACTGCTATAGAGAATACTATCGCCCCACAAATGGCCTAAGAAAATTTTATAGTGATCCATTATTTTAGTCTAATGATAAAAGACCACTAACTTCAAATAACTACGTAAATTTTACAATAAATATCTTTTACCCGAAATAATTGACCCTCGATATCCCACCCACAATCAAACACTAAGGAAACTGATAGTGATATACAGAGTGATAGATATATACAGAGAAGATGATAACAAAAAAACATTGGCATTGGCAAAGTCGTAATGCTTCGGCTACGTAGTGGTTGGTGTTGGTGTCATCGCGTAGTATTCGGGCGAAGACGATGTAGTATGGGGAGTTGTTGGTAAACTGAAAAAGTGGTCACTATAAAAGGAAAATTCAAATAACCTATCAAGAAATGTTGAAAGGGACACGTTCTGATCTTGAGCCGGTTAAAGTTAAAGTCACAAAATCTGACGAGGGTTCCGCATTCATTCATATATTTGACTCATATGGGAGGGCGTTGATTTAACTGATAAGTTATTATCATTGTATCGCTCGAACTTTAAAACCAAAATGGTATAGGGCCTTATTTGCCCAGGCACTCGACACTTGTGTTAACAATGCCTGGCTGCTTTATAGAAGTCATAGTCAAGATGCCAAACAAAGACTGACTTTGAAAAAATAAACGAGTTGAGATGGTAGCAGAGATGCTTCAAAAAATTCGCATTTGGCAAAACAAAATGATTGAAAATCAGGAGGCATCAACGATAAAAGCTCCAGTTGCTCCAAGACCACCTGATTCAGTAAGATATGCAAATTTAGGACACCTACCAAGATTTGTAGCGCAAGGAAGGTGTAAATTTTGTAAAAAAGGCTTTAGTGCTTTTTGACAGTAATGCAACCTACGGTTATGTTTGTTAGAAAAAATAAATTGGTAATATTATTACCACGCTTATCAATAAGTCTTAGACCTAAGTTAAACGTATTATTTTCTTATTTATCTTAGATACAGTACTCTTTATTTGTACACCAAGAAATAATGAACTTTTACATAAACACTTAACTAGGGTACAAAAGGTGGTCTTATCGCTTATAGCGATCTCTTCCAGACAACCTTTGGATGGATGGAAAACTACACTAAAAGACAGTACGCGCACCGGCAAGCAGGTGACTATAGCGGAGTTTCTGGAGTGCAAGGATCAGAAGGGGTTGACGGTGATCGTGGCCGGTCCTGCTGATGATGAATCTGATGATTTTGACGCAGCTAACCCTCCCATAAAGACAACAGCTGAGCGAGGACTTAATTGTGGAGCAGGGTCGGGAGGATCCATAAACAGATAACTGTTCTCCTTCCTTAACAAATTTACTATATATATTGTGTGTAAACTGATGAACAGGCCATTTATCAGCTATTTTTTTAATCACTGATTATAACAATAATCATTGATACTTTATATATTTTATTAAAATTAATAGTCTAAGGTATAAATAAGACCTAGACAAGAATTACCCAGCCGAATCCTGAAGGGGCCGGAAATTCAACAATGGATCCAGGGGTGAGACAAGTAATTCCCGATTATTTTTTCAGAGATAAAGAAATTCCTCAATTATATTTTAAATTGTATTAATTCATAAAGTTAAATAATCTGTATTGTTTTCTGGTGTAATATATTATCGAAAAGGGAAACCAAAGCGCTAGTTAAATAAATCGTTTTAAATATTGTATCAAAAATTTTAATTGATACAAAGGAATCTAAGATCAATAAACAGTGACAACAAAGAACTTTTCAAACCAATTTCTATTTTGATCCCCGAACGTAACGTGAGACTTTTTAACCTTTAATTGCTTTTCAATCTAATTTTATTAATTAATTGGAATTTTCACAATGGAAAATCAAGCCAATCCAGCTGAAAGCACTAGCCAAAGAGCTCAAATTCCTGCCGTTAGTATAATTAATACGATACCAAATGAAATCATTAAAATAATTCCAAGTGACAAGCGTATGGTAAAGAAGAATGGCGAAACCTGACCCGCTTTGCATAAGTTAGCAGCCAATCACCAAACCTATTTTAAGTTATTGATAAAAATGTCTATTATCAGGGAAAAATATTTAAAAAAATCTAAACCATGGGGTTCTTGAGATATTAGGGTTCAAAAGTAAATTAATTAAATATTTTTTTTTCGTTAAATAAGATTTTGCTGAATGGTACACGCACAAATAAGTTTTATAATCTAAATCATGGGATTCCCAATTCATAGCGCATCACAAAGTGTATTACATGATTTTATTTATGCAAATAATATCATAATTATTTTTGCACATTTCACACTCAGAAACCTATTTTTATAAAGAGACCAATTTCAAAAATTATTTCATTCTATTCAAGTTCCCGTTATCCCGAAGTAACATAAAATACTTTTTAGCCAGGAACTCCCACGGAAACACTTTTAAAATCAATTTTTAGCTCGAGGGTAACATCTAGTACAGTAGAACGACTTCATCTTTCAGCACCTATATCTTCGTTCTCCCATGTCTCATAATAATAAAATTAATACCAGTATATGCTGTAGTCACGGACTACACATCAGTGTATGTTTCATCAATGGCCGCTCTGGGTCATGGCGCCATAGAGAAATGGCCATTCTCCTTTGTTTATTAAAAAATGCTAATACATAATTATCAACTTTTTAAATTATACGGAAAACGAAGCGCAATTATCTTCCATATTACATACTATAACGTCAAGGACGATAGGTAATGCAGCAGCGTTAATAAGCGAAAGCGAACATATTAAAATGTGGCTTGAATTAAAGACAATTTTATGACGGCATTTTGGCGATCAAAGGTCTAAAGGCTGTATATTAATAGAGTTAGGCGATCATAATGTGGTATGTGGTATGTTGTAGAAATAATAACTCACTTGGTAAATTATTAAACACAGTTTATTTGCACATCCACAAATTATAAGTTCTTTATAATTATCAATATAAGCACAAGCAAGCACTAGATACTATAGCACACAAGCAAGTAGAAAGCTAGTAAATTATTTAAAGTAAGCGCGTAAATATTCGCGTAGGTATAGCGTGCGTAAAGCGACATGCACTCAGCGCGGTAGTGATTCTGGCACTGCGGGCGGCGCATGCGGCGGACAGTCGCGAGCCCGTAATCTATTTTTAGAACAGGCGAGGCGGTGACGTAGTTGTCACTAGCGAGCGGCGACTTGTGTCCAGTGTATCAGCGGGACGGCACGACATCATTCTTCGTGACGTGAAGGTAAGTATTTAACGTTTTATATTTTATTGATTATTTATTTACTTATTTGTTTTTAATGTTAGGTATTTATTATTATTGTTTATTTTACTTTTACTTTTTAGTTTAGTTAATTTAGATTTAGGTAGATATTTATACAATACAAAATAGCTTGCTTTTATTTGTGCTTTTAAATTAGAATTTATACAATAAATAAAATATTAAATATGATTATAATTTTTATGAATTAATTTTAATTTTAAATTATTTTATTTTGTTTGATGTAGGTATTCCACTACATTACTCCCCCGCCGAGACTGTTACTACAGGCGATAGTTGACGAAGCGTACTTTTCTTCCACTTCTTGTAGTTCTCTCGGCTGTTTTTAGGATAGGTGTAGGTACATCTTTCTTAGTGACATCTGGTCTAGCGAGAACTTCCGGTCTAGTGTGAACTTCCGGTCTCGTGTGAACTTCCGGTCTCGTGGGAATTTCCGGTCTAGTGGGAACATCTTTGTCATCTCTAGCTATGTGTGCTGGCTTTAGACGGTCGACTGTCACGGTGGAGATTTTACCTTGGATGTCGATTTTATACGTCTTTTTTCCGCGTTCTAAGACTTTGTAGGGACCTGTGTATGGAGAGTCAAGAGGTTTTCTTACTGCGTCAGTGCGAAGAAAAACGTACTCTGACGTTTGCAGATCCTTTGGCATGTAGAACGTCCTGGATGAGTGCCAGCTGGATGCGGTTGGAGTCAGGTTGGAGATGTGTTTGCGTAATCTGTCCGCGAAATCTGCAACATCTATGGCCTGGTTCTTAGATGGGGAAAAGAACTCACCAGGTAGTCGCAGAGGTTCTCCGTACACCAGTTCTGCAGATGATGACTTGACATCTTCCTTCCAGGCGCTGCGTATTCCGAGTAGGACCATCGGGAGTACTTCAGTCCAGTTGATGTTGGTGTGACATTTGATAGCAGCCTTCAGTTGCCTGTGGAACCTTTCGACCATACCGTTTGCAGCAGGATGATATGCCGTGGTTGGACGATGTTGAGCACCGAGGATGTTCGCGATGTTGCGGAAGAGGTGGGACTCGAATTGTCTGCCTCTGTCCGTGGTTCTGGTGTTTGGACACCCGAAGCGTGCGACCCAGCCAGCGATGAACGTGCGGGCGCAGGTCTCTGCGGTGATGTCACCCATAGGATACGCCTCAGGCCATCGTGTGAAGCGGTCGATGACGGTGAGACAGTATCTGGAATCATAAGAAACGGGTAAAGGCCCTACTATGTCCATATGAACATGGGAAAATCGTTGGGAAGGAACAGGAATTGGGGTGAGAGGAGAGGAAGTATGACGGGAAACTTTATTTCTCTGGCATTCTGTGCATTCTCTAGCCCATTGTTTGCAATCTTTGCGTATACCTGGCCACACAAATCTATCTGAGATTAATTTGGCCGATGCTGATGCTCCTGGATGACTCAGACTGTGTAAGACGTCGAAGGCTTTTCTCCTAAAGCTGGGTGTGACATACGGTCTGGCTTTAGGTGTTGATACATCACAATATAGATGAAGTGGGCTTTCTGACATCTGTGTCTTTTGTAGTTTTAGTGCCGTGCCTTTGTGAAGGAGTTCCTGCAGCTCAGGATCTGTATCTTGAGAAGTTGCAAGAGCTTCATAATCGAAGGAATCAGTGACGGCGTCAACCCGTGAGAGTGCATCTGCGACCACATTATCGCTGCCCGAAACATATTTGATGTTGGTGGTAAATTGCGATATGTAATCGAGGTATCGAAATTGCCTTGGCGAACATTTGTCTCTTTTAGTCGTGAATGCGAACGTTAATGGCTTATGATCGGTGTAGATGTCAAAATCTCTAGCTTCTACCATATGCCGGAAGTATTTGATGGCTTCATAGATGGCGAGTAGCTCACGATCATAGGGGCTGTATTTTCGCTGCGACGGTTTCAGGGAACGAGAGAAAAGGGCAAGTGGCTGCCATTGTTGCTTCTTGTCCATTATTTGCTGAAGAACTCCACCGATCGCAGTATCTGATGCGTCTGTGAAGATGGCGAGTTCTGCTTCAGTGTGTGGGTGAGCTAGCATGGCTGCCTTAGCTAGGTGATCCTTGCATGCGTTAAATGCATCCATCATGTCCGATGTTAGTTCCACCGGTTGTGATCCACTCTTCTTAGAACCAGTTAGTGCTGCATTTAGTGGTGATTGGATCTTTGAGGCATTTGGGACAAATCGTCTATAAAAATTGAACATCCCAAGAAATCGACGGAGTTCCTTGACAGTCTTTGGGACTGAAAAATCCTGAACTGCCTGCACCTTACTCTGGAGAGGGTTGATGCCTTTAGAGGAAACCTCGTGCCCAAGAAAGGTTATTTTCGATTTTCCGAATTCTGACTTCGCCGAGTTGATGCAGATGCCATAGTCGCTAAGTCTTTTGAAGAGTTGACGTAAATGACCTTCGTGCTCGGCTTCAGTGGCTGAAAATATTAGCACATCGTCAACGTATCCATAGCAAAAATCGAGTCCTCTGAGCACTTCATCGATGAATCGCTGGAAGGTTTGCGCAGCATTTCTCAACCCAAATGTCATGAATGGAAATTCATACAGCCCAAATGGTGTTGTGATCGCTGTTTTGCAAATATCTTCAGGATTTACAGGGATCTGATTAAACGCCTTCACGAGATCGATTTTGGAGAAGATCTGACTGCCAGCTAGTTGATGAGTGAAGTCCTGAATGTGTTTTATTGGGTATCGATCCGGTATTGTGCGATCATTCAGGCGTCGGTAATCTCCGCATGGACGCCAACCATTGTCTTTCTTTGGTGCGATGTGAAGAGCAGAAGACCACGAGCTTTCAGATGGTCTCGCCACACCAGATTTCAGCATCGCTTCGAATTCCTGTTTCGCTATCTTCAGCTTGTCAGGTGCTAAGCGTCGAGGTGAAGAGAAGACAGGGGGTCCTGGAGTAGTCCTGATGTGATGGACGGTATCGTGCTTGAGGGCCGGCTGAGAACCGTTTGGTCTGGTGATGTCCGGGAACTCTCTCAGTAAATTGTGATACCGTGTATCTCCGACGATTGACTTGACTGATGAGATAGTCGGTGTAGTCTGCGCCGATACTCCTTTTGATGAGAGTGACGTGGTGTTGTCTACAAGACGCTGGTTACGAACATCGACCATAATGTTGTAGAAAGACAAGAAGTCTACTCCAATGATGGCTCGAGTGACATCCGCAACAACAAATCGCCACGAGTAATCTCTCCGAAGTCCTAAGTTGAGCTCCATATGATAATAACCATAGGTGTCGATTACTGATCCATTGGCTGCGTAAAGATGGTAGTTGGTTTTTGGTCGTCTCTGTGGTAATGCAGACCGTGGAAAGACGCAGAGATCGCTTCCAGTATCAACGAGAAACTGCATCTTTGACTTACGATCTGTGACGAACAGGCGACCTGTAGCTTTGGGGCAATCGTCTGTCGCCATTATCGACCGCCCTGGTAGTTTTCCGACTCGGTGAAATTGCAGGGTTTCAAACATTTGTTGGCCTTTGGTCCAAATTTGTAGTGGTACCAGCATGTTGGGTACTTGGAATTCCTGCGGCTTGAGTTGGATGATGACCGGGTCCGATTTTGTTGGTTTGACCTTGACCTTGAGCGATTTTGAAAGCGTTCAGTAGTAAGCTTTTTTACCTGACGTGTGAGCTCTGAGATCTGCATAACCATATCATTCCAGGCGGAGGCCGGTGGTTGACCTACAGCTGCAGCGGCTGATGTTGAAGTGCTGGCTACACCTGCGTATGGAGAAGTTATGTCGAATACACGATCGGCCAAGTCTGCTAAATCCTCTAACGTAGCACGGGGTTGGCTGGCTATAACCGTCTGGATGTTTTGAGGCATTCGGCCGGTCCAGATCGTCTTCAGGAACTCGTTGGGAAGATTTTCTCCTGCGAGGTTCTGTAAATGACGAAGAAATTGTGAAGGTTTCCTATCACCAAGCTCTTCGTGCATTAAAAGCTGCTGAACCTTCTTTTCATAAGAAGCAGATAATCTTCCGATTAATTCCGTCTTAAGTTTTTCATATTTGCCAGTAGCCGGAGGACTTCTAATTAAATCCTCAACAGCTGACGCATACTGTTCGTCAAGCTGAGATGTGACGCTATAAAATTTTGTGTCATCAGACTTAATACCAGAAAGTATAAACTGACCTTCTACTTGGGCAAACCATAGTGCCGGTTTCTGCGGCCAGAACGGCGGTATTTTTACACCGACACGGCATACTTCAGATGGTGCAGTGGAAACGCGATCTCTGACGTCGTCGTTGGTGTTGTTGCGGTCTTCCGTCTGGGAACTTCCCTTGTCAGTACTTGCCATCGTGGTCTTGTCTTTCTCCATAATTATGCTTCAGACGTTGAATGCTTCAGCGGGGTCACCAATGTGGTATGTGGTATGTTGTAGAAATAATAACTCACTTGGTAAATTATTAAACACAGTTTATTTGCACATCCACAAATTATAAGTTCTTTATAATTATCAATATAAGCACAAGCAAGCACTAGATACTATAGCACACAAGCAAGTAGAAAGCTAGTAAATTATTTAAAGTAAGCGCGTAAATATTCGCGTAGGTATAGCGTGCGTAAAGCGACATGCACTCAGCGCGGTAGTGATTCTGGCACTGCGGGCGGCGCATGCGGCGGACAGTCGCGAGCCCGTAATCTATTTTTAGAACAGTCGAGGCGGTGACGTAGTTGTCACTAGCGAGCGGCGACTTGTGTCCAGTGTATCAGCGGGACGGCACGACATCATTCTTCGTGACGTGAAGGTAAGTATTTAACGTTTTATATTTTATTGATTATTTATTTACTTATTTGTTTTTAATGTTAGGTATTTATTATTATTGTTTATTTTACTTTTACTTTTTAGTTTAGTTAATTTAGATTTAGGTAGATATTTATACAATACAAAATAGCTTGCTTTTATTTGTGCTTTTAAATTAGAATTTATACAATAAATAAAATATTAAATATGATTATAATTTTTATGAATTAATTTTAATTTTAAATTATTTTATTTTGTTTGATGTAGGTATTCCACTACAATAATAAAACCAGATGAATCATTTTTACAACTTTGTAATCGTATACAATTAGTTCACAGTAACTTTTTTTCTAAAGTGAACCAATGTCCAGATAAAGATTTTAGGGAAAACGAATACAACATCTATGTATAATCACATTGCTTTGACTGCATTTTTGTATTACTTACCTAAAGGCTTAGTGAGAATTGTACGTTTAAAAATTCAGCTAATCTAGAAGACGCACTAAAAATTGTTTTAGAAGAAGTCAATTTTAACAACCAATATAAAACTAGAAACAAAAGTATAGCCCCTAAGAAAACATTTACAGGGCAACTTCCAAAATTTATTGCGAATAATAACCGTCCAAGACCGCATAACTTCCAACGTCCAACATTTGTGCCTCAACAATCGAGACCTAATAATAACAATACATTTAGGACTTCATATAACCAGCAGATGATGCCGAATAATAATAACTTCAGGTCCAATTATCAAATACCACAGAATTTTCAGCGACAACAATATAATCAGTACAATGCACCAGGACCATCAACCGCCAGAATAAACTACACCCAAGCTGATACCATATCCGAGAGGAAGTAGGTCAGCATGGTACCGGGCAAAAATTTACCACATTAGCCTCGAGAAAACCACACTTCAGTTAGACTCATTTTACATTTTTATATTACCTTTAACCATAAATGTCAGACAATTAATAACGTAAATACCAGACAATGATAAAACATAACTGACTAACATAATTTCCCGATTTATTACAGATTTCGGTAGTTTTAAACTTTTACGCTGGAGGAAGTTATCAAGGTGCTGTAGGCCTTAACAGCGATGTACCCATGGCACAGCATACGTCACGGATCACGGATGCCTTGAATAGACACGGAAATTTTAAAGAAGCACATTCGCTACTTACAAAATGGGGAAGAAAGAAATGTCATTAAACAAAAGTAAGACCAAATTTGATCTACAATTACTTAGACCTACAATTATTGCAAAAAGCTATCTATTTAACAGATTTATATTTCAGCGGTCATCGGATTCATTTGTTTACTTTCCACACTACGGCGACTATAGCGATGTGTCCAAGGCTCCATAGGAGGACCGACGTTCTGGAACATCATACTCGACTCACTGCTACACAAACTAGAGGCTGAGGGAGTGTATTGCCAAGCTTTCGCAGATGATGTGGCCCTTGTCTTCACAGGTCAAGCAGTAAATACCCTAGAGGAGTCAGCGAACAAAGTTCTAAATGGAATAGTGGAATGGGGAAATCGGAACAAACTCAACTTCGCATCGCATAAGACCAACGCGATGCTACTAACAAAGAAGATGAAGTACGATCTACCCCAACTATCCATGGCTGGCACAAAAATTAATCTCGTAGAGGAAATAAAACTGCTGGGCCTCATCATAGACCGCAGGTGAACTTTTAAAGCTCATATTACCGCTCAGTGTAAAAAGGCAGCAGATATTTACAAACAGCTAGCGCGAGAGGCGAAAGTAACCTGGGGACTTAACGGTGAAATTGTGAGGACAGTATACATCGCAGTAGTGGAGCCCATCATGACATACGCCGCAAGCGTCTGGTCGGAAGCCGTTGAACTGGAAATGAACAAAAAACAACTGTTCTCGCTGCAAAGAGGTTTCGCGCAGAAAATATGCAAAGCCTACCGAACAGTGTCGCTCACATCTGCACTGGCACTATCGGGCTTGCTGCCTCTCGATCTCAGAATACAGGAGGCAGCAAATCTGTACAAATCCAAAAAACTTTTGTCAACTGACTACCTCCCGCCAGGCAAAGAGCTCGAACGGAACGTAGGGTACCTGGACTTACCACATCCGTCCACACTTGAACACTTGTAATCTACGCCTTAATGATCATACTGTTATTTAGTAGTTGCTTACCGATAGCTTTTGTAATAAATGTAATAAGACTCAATTATTGTTACCTTCAACTTGTGTTTTTTATTGGGATTGCATAAACTATAGTACATAACTTGCTGCATGTTTCATATAATTTAATTGTATTTATACCTACTTTAAGTGTTTATAAAAATAGCTAGCTAATTAGAGTGTACTACCCCGAGAAACAATTGTATTGTTTGGGGTGTTATGCATAAATGTATATGTCTTGTTTGAAAATGAATAAACGATTTAATTTTTTTTTTTTTTTACTTACCTCTACCAACTACGAGTTCTTTGAAAACACCAACCCGTTGCATACCGGTTCCCAAATCTCACGGATGGAAGCAAGATAGAGGGAAAAGTCGGCGCCGCCCTAAGTTGGTGGGAGGATGGAAAAGAAAAACTGTCCGAGACTTTTGGTCTCCACCCGTCGTGCACGATCTTCCAATCGGAACTTTATGCCCTTCACAGGGCAACAAGACTGGTGAGCTCTAGTACGGATAACAAAGTGAACATCTTGAGCGACTCGAGATCATCACTCGATCTGCTCCGAAATCCGAAACTGAGCCACCCCCTGGCAAGAAGCATAAAGGAAAACATTGCGAGGGTCGTGTGCGAGGGCAGGGAGATAAAAATGTTCTGGCTGAGGGCACACATTGGAACTACCGGGAACGAAAGAGCCGATGAGCTCGCCAAAACGGCAGCTCGACAAAGTACCTCCCACGACTATGACAAAGTCCCCCTGTCCTATGTCAGGAAAAAGATCAGAGAGGAATCGGTCCGGAAATGGCAAGACCGATATGCGACATCTAGTACAGGAGCAGTCACGCGTAAATTCTTACCGGATGTCAACCAAGCTTACCGGATTACGCGAAGTGCCAAACTGACCTCTGCTCACGTACAAATGCTGACTGGACATGGGGGGATAGGAGAGTATTAGTACAGATTTAAACTCAAAGAAAGCCCAGAATGTGAATGCGACCCCAACATCATTGAATCGGTCTGGCATATAATTCTCGACTGCCTCCGTTTCCTTGCTGCAAGACAAGATCTGGAGACATTGATAGACAGGAATTTGGTGGAGTCAGAATTAAAAGATATTCTGGCAGACACCAAGCATAGATCTCATTTTCTATCATATTCAGATCGTATCTTCAGAGTAGCGTCAGAGTATTTCAAGGGAAACAGTCCCATCGCGCATCACAGAAAAAGAGTGCCTGGAGGCTATCTCAAGATTTCAGAAGACAGGTCGTGAGACTCCGTACCACCCAGTAGAAAATTGCGGCTGGATGAAAACAAACGTTAAGTCCATTACTTTCGTCCTGGTAACGCCCCACACCGTGTTCGACCATTACCAAATCAAATACATAGACCCAATCTTGCAAACCGGATCATGCACAAAAAGATTTTGTGAGACATTCTATGACAATGTCTTGTGGGTTTCTCCAAACGAAGAGGTGAGACCAACTTGTCACAACATGATCTCTGGCCATGTCAAGATTTGTTTGGGCGAACATAGCAAGCCATCACAGATTTTCGTGTCAAGTAACTATGTTGCATTAACATCCTTGGAGGGCGCATGCAGCGGACTGAATTATTGCGGTGATCAATATTATCTCACAAGAAACGGGCATATATTCAAGTCCAGCAAACCGCTTCCTACCCTGCCTGTATGCAACTCGTCTAGGGTTGTGAATATGGACACTGTCACCAACGAAGTGGAGGATGTAGCTTCTAATTTGCTTCGAGTCATGTATCACGGCAGGTGCGTGGAGAGCGTGAAGAAAGTGAGGAAAGGAAAAAACGTCACAAGATTTGACTTAAGCTTCTTTCACCCTCTCACCTCTGGGCAGGGCACCGCATTTTTTCTCGACAAGGGACAGGTGACAGTCGGCCAAGTTCGTTACGTGGATGTTGATCATGTCGTAGTTTACTGCCTCAGGAGAAAGAACTGCCGGGTCAAAGGCAGCACAGACGGTGGGGACTTTGATTTGCTGGTGCCGGAGTCCCTTTGTAATGAAGAGGAGCCTCCCCTGTGTGAGATCGGCAATGGAATCATTGTCCAAGGAGGAACCCTCGTTAATCCACAAGGGATAGTATCAAAAGAATACGAAGAAGCCATATTCGAAGAACTAGCGAGCCCGAAAGTCGATCGTCGGATTTTTGTCACCACAAATGATGAGACCCACGACAGCGGAACTTTCGACGGTGATCCCCATGACGCCTCAACGTGGGCGGATGGATGGATTACGCGAAGTGCCAAACTGACCCCTGCTCACGTACAAATGCTGACTGGACATGGGGGGATAGGAGAGTATTTGTACAGATTTAAACTCAAAGAAAGCCCAGAATGTTATGCGACCCCAACATCATTGAATCGGTCTGGCATATAATTCTCGACTGCCCCCGTTTCCTTGCTGCAAGACAAGATGTAACTTATGTAAACAAAATGGCTTTTGGTGATAATAATTTTGACATTATTCTGAGATCTGGAAAAGCCCAGACCAATGGCTCATTGTTGTCTATGCTTGGTCTGTGATTCAAAACGGATATCAATAAGTTTTTATGTTCCCATTAATAAAAGTAACTTGATAAGAGTAAAGTATTGCATTGTTAAATAATAATATTAATATAAAGAATAATTATAAACATGTAAGAAGTTGAATTATTATAGTAAATACATTTTGTATATTTTGCAAACGGAAGTTATTTCGAGCTTCCGCCATGTTCTTTTCTTATGCGCTTGAGAGCGGTTGCGAGTGGTAAAATACTGTGAATGTATTCATGATAAACTGTTGAAAGTTGTGGCAATAATAAATAAGTATAAGTGATAACCAGTGTCTTTGTGTTTGGGGCACCACCACGGGGTTTCGTTTACACTTAACATTTTGTTTGTTGTTTACAATAAACATTCGTAGATGTAGTCTCGTTAAGTATCAGCTGTCAAATTCGACACACAGGATATAGTTTCAAAGTTGTTGTCTGTTAAGAGAAGACAGCCTGGCAAATAGGACCGCCGGAACGACCGTCGGACGCAACTTACGGACGCGGCTGTCAGCGCCGCGTGGTCCTTTGAGACAGCTCGTGCTAGATCGTCCTCGGATTTCTGTTGTCTGGAAAGCTGAAGGCAGCCCAGCGTTGAACAGTCAGTGGTGACAGTGGTCAGTAGCGATATGACGCTCAGAACAATGATCGTGTTGACTGGCCACAGAGTAGTTTTGTGAGCTGGTATCCCACGATGAGCTGGTATGGTGACGGGGAAACGGACTTTCGAGAGGAGGACGATTTCATTCTTTGTCAGACCGTCTCGAGGCCCAGTTTGGGTTTGTGATTTTGTGCTAGTCCGCGTGGCGCAGGGCGTATTGGTACCAAGTTCCTTGTTTAATATTTCCCGTTACCAGATACGTGCCACAGACACCCACGCAACATCACACCACGTGTACCTAACCAGAATTGCCGACGCTGTCATCCCTGCCCGGTGAAGCGTGTGATTGCCAGACGCGTCTCACCTGACCCCAACTCCAAGGAGGTGTCGTTGGTGACTGGAGCCGTCAGCGAGTCACGAGCCATCCAGAGCTCCGATTCGTCTGTCCTGGTCCCATCCGGCAGTCCAGGTTGGCCGTTATATGTTCGTTGGGCGGATACTGAGGAATTTCCTTGGAATTTTCATTTATCTTCATCCTCATCAGCCTTCTGACGCCCGCTGCTGGATGTAGGATTGCAAGGGCAAGTCCCGGGTGGATTCTGCGGGTTAGATTTCTTTTATTTTCTTACGGAGCCCCGTTGGAACAGGCGGTGGTACATAAATTACGCTTTGAATACTTTGTAGATGCTAGGCTATCAGCGTCCTTTGATTACACGACCTTAACGTTCAACCAGCTATCCCATTGAAGTAATATATAAGTTTCTTGGTGGTTATTACCAGCTTTCTACCACCGCGGCGTGAAACACGGTGATAGAAATCTTGGTTTCCCCACCCTTAAAATAATTTTCTTGTAATACCTTGTGTACTTCAACCATACAATTTTAAGGACTTAATCTACTTAAATGAGACTTAATAGTCTCATTTATGTAGTATAAAGTTTCTTTGTGGTTAATACCAGCGCGTGAAACACGGTGATAGAAATCTTGGTTGACCCATCCTTAATATACAATTCTTAGGACTTAATAAATGGTCTCATTGAAGTAATATTAAGTTTTTTGTGGTTAATACCAGCTTTCTACCACCATAGCATGAACTGCGGTGACAGAAATCTGTGTCAACTTATTTTAGACCTATTTTAATCAGAACATACTGTGTGAGGCGGGATATTGATGAATAAATAATAATAGTTGTACAACATTCTGATATTTTTATTTCCCACTTCGTTGTCCATCCACCACCCGCAATACAGTAGAAAATAGGCTTACATTTGGCGCCCGAACAGAGTTCAATCCGTTAACTTATAGTCTAGTCTTTCGCTTAGACAGGTCTGAATCCACCCGGGGGGGCTAATTAGAAATTAATTAGTGTCTTATAATTTCTTGTGTGTGTTTTGTGTGTGTCATCGAGACGTGCTGACAGAGAATCACTGCAGAAGGTTTTTTAATTTATTAACGTGATAAGGCCATGATTTTTTTTGTGTTGAAATTGTGTGATTTTTTTTAACCTCAAACATTTTATTCTAGTGACTTAACAGGCCTTATTTTTTTTTTGTGCGTTTGGATTGTGTTAAATTCTTATAACCTTTTATTCCAAACGTTATTTGCTGGAATTGTATTTTATTAATTATTGAACAATTAAATATTGAACAGTGGGTGATTGGTTTTAAACAATTTTGCTGAGACATTGTTATTGTCTGTTTAACTTTAACACTCAACTTTTAGTAATTACAGTGTTGTTTTATCAATTTTTTTTTATAAAATACGAGTATAACCGAATTTTTTTTAAAAGGTCAATCTTTCATTAGTTATGAAATATTGAAGTTTTAAAGCTAATTTGCAAGAAAAATTGTTATGTGATTTTTTATTTTAATTAAAATTTTAGCACGGAATGGTGTGAGCAGGCCCAAGAAAGGGCCCAGCAGTGGGACACTAGAGGTTGAGGAAAAAAAAATAATAAGTTTTTGTCTGTAAAGTGTCTGTTTTATTTTATTTTAATGTTGATGTTTTGAAGCCTATGGCCGAACCACCAACCTTTTATTGAAGGATCAATTTTCATACGAAGCTGCAGTTCGAGGTTTCTAACCCGAGGGCACCGCGGACCAATGAAGAACGCAAATAACGGAATCAGCTACACGAATGCCTTCAGACGAGGTTATCTACTTTGAAGGGGATGTCACCTCAGAGTTGGAAAAGGTCAAAGATAAACTTAAAAATTTGCAGAGTTAACTTTCAAAATAAAATTTCACACATCAAGCGTTGTGAATCTTTAGAAAATCACTTATTTCACCGCTTATGTCGCATAAATGCTCTCAGTAAAAAGGAAACCTGTATGCTCGGGGACTTGCTCTTGCAACTCGAAGCTAGGGAAAACGAATGGAGGAACATTTTTAGGGCTTATCAGAAGCAGATCTCAGTCGTGGGATGTGTGGAGCCATGTCCTAAGGGGGACCACACACAGATACAGAAGTTAAACTTAGTATTTAACGGCACCGATAGTGTACAGTCTTTCGCCATTTCTTTCCTCCTTAATGACGGGGCCTTTGTGAAATGGTGGTAGATTATGACTTTTGACAAGTAATTCTAATATTCTACGTCGAAAAAATAAACGACAGCTGGATATCGTCCGGGGTAACCTTAGGCCGTTTTACACGAGCAAGAACCGAGTGGATTCTTTTGCGGAGCCGCTTCGAGTTTCTGCTAATTCGGTAGCGCCGGACTTAGCCTATCAGGGTAAGAACCGACTTTCAGTGAACGCCATAGACACCGAGGTGGACTTGTTTTGTGAAACCTTAAATCGAAGCCTCTTATAAGGCGCCCCGCCGCCAACGGATGCTCAGTTGTGCTGCGTACGGGGCGTAACTTCTACATAGCTGAAACTACCTGGGCCGACTTAACCACCTCCTTGCTAGGGCATGAGTACGGCAGTAAAGTAGTGTTCTAAGGATATTTTTTTACCTATCTATAAAATAAAAGTTTGTATTTTCGTGCGTTGTTTAGTCTGCTTCATCAAAATCTGGCTACTAACGTGCCGGCGAGTTACCCGGCTTACTACATTACAAGTAACGGACGGAAGACTACCACTACAGTACCTAAGAAAAAACACGAGATGGAAAACTTAAGTATGGATCAGTTTGCACAATAACTGGACACACGTATAAGAAATTCTTTCGCACCGAAAAAATCTGCATACATTATATACCAAGAAATTATGTCAGAAAAACACAAACCATAACAGTCAACCGAAAATTTGCTAAGTAGCGAATGCTTTTTTCACAACTACCCTCAAAACCCGGACATCCCGAAGAACAACAAATAGACAGGATTTATGGTCTGTTGCGTCTAGAAATCTGCACTGGGTTGATAAAAAGCCGTGTTGACAACTTCGACAAATTACTGGAAGAAACAAGATCCGTAGAAAGGGACTAAGTGAAAAGACATCAAGGTAACCTCAAACTCAACCTTGAACTCACTTGAACCTAACTGGAAAGGTCCATATTTATGAAAGTATATCTCCAAATATAATAATATAACTAATAAAAGACAAAATGAAAAAGTATAAATGTTTAGTATAACCGTATCAAAACCGAATCAAATTATCGTCCATAAAAGTTTAAATTATAGTGTTAAATAAGTAAGTGAAAACCCGAAAACCCGGTACGGAGTCATCGACGAGCACATCCTCCAGCACTTCGCCGAGGACCCCACCCGGAGCACCCGCCGCGCCGCCGCTGTACTTGGCGTTGACCATTGAACCGTGTGGCGCACGCTGAACCGGGACGGCCAGCATATGTACCACCTTCGTAAGACGTAGGAGCTGACGGTCAGGGACTTCGCTCCGCGTCTCGTTTTCTGCGAGTGGTGCCGCGACCAAATTGCTGCCGACCCCGGATTGGCTCACAACATTCTGTGGACCGATGAGGCCAGTTTCACGAGAATGGGTGTATTTAATACTCATAATGAACAAACACATTTGGAGCCACGCCTTTTCCAGCACGACGGCGCCCCCGCACACTTCGCGGTACAAGTCCGAAATTATTTAGCCGCCAGATTCCCACAGTGGATAGGGCGTGGGGGCGTGATCCCGTGGCCACTGCGCTCACCGGACCTCACGCCGGGGGGGTCACGTGAAGACCACTGTTTACGCAGTCGAGTGTGGCACAGAACAGCAAATGCGGCAGCGGATAGACGATGCTTTTGCCGGCAGCCCATGATGCGTCGCGCGGTGGATTCTGTGCGCCGACGCACCAGGCTGTGAATCCAGCCTGGATTGGTGGATTATCCGTAGATTGATTATCGTGGGTGGATTATCCAGCAACAAGGTCGACACATTGAACCCTTTCTTTGAGTTCGGCGCGTGAGGTACCTAGTACGATGAAAAATAATGAACTTTTGTTTATTATTTTTCGTGTGGTTGCGTCATCGAAAAAACCCTCTAATCCAAACTCGAGACCATCGAGACAAAGACAAAAATCCACACCACCCGAAAACCAGAATGTCCAGGCAGCTGTTTTCGGTTTTTTGGCCATTGACAATCCAGATTTAAATTGTCTGTCGCCGTCATATTGGGCAATGCTTAAAAAAGCTGCAATGCAATGTCTGCCCCTACTCCCACTACGCAACTCTCAACCGACGCGACTGCGACGCAACCCT
Organism: Plutella xylostella; assembly: GCF_932276165.1. Classification (NCBI taxonomy): domain Eukaryota; kingdom Metazoa; phylum Arthropoda; class Insecta; order Lepidoptera; family Plutellidae; genus Plutella; species Plutella xylostella. The sequence continues at coordinate 2,704,398 of NC_064000.1, read as the reverse complement.
TGTCCGCATATATTTGACGAGTCAACGACGCTTCGAAGACCCGTTTTTATAGGCAATCATGGGTTGCGTAGCAGTCGCAGTGGGAGAAGGGGATTAGAGATATTTAAAGCGATTACCGAGGTAATATCTGCAGAAAAAACGTAACATTGTCCAAATTGATGTTAATGCCATAAATAAACACTTGATAAGAGCATCCACAGAGTACACAAATGATGTCAAAATTACCGAAATGGTAAAGAAGCAGAAGAATTCAATGTTGAATAGATTTTGATAATAACGAGTTTATCACGCAGGCTACAGCTATTTACATAAAGTGTATCCCAATCTGTGGATAGGTTGTCTTGGACCAGCGGGATGGCCTGCGCGTTTACCAGACATGACATGAATATTTTATCATGGGGTACTATGAAACAAAAAGTGTTCGCAGTGCCTATCCATACCTAGGTGGCAGTGGCGGATTAAGAGCATCGGAGGCCCTAAGCACTAAGCCTGTGTAGGCCCCTAATTTAGAACAATTTGTTCCTTGACAAAGAGTGACAAAACAGTTCAATAGCTAAAACGTCCTATAACTTTTCTACAAAAAGGCTGTAAAACATTTAAAAAAAATTATGCCTACAACACGCGCCAGTATCATCACGGTTACAACTGCACTCTTTCAATGTTTGCAAACAACTAGAATTTTTTCACTAGAAAAAAAGTCTAGTTGCCTGCTATTCCCAAAAATCAAACCGTATACAATCGAAGTGGACAAAAAAATAGCTGTGAAATTGAAAAAAACATTCACATGTTAAACTACTTAAGGATCTAGAGAACTTTAGAGACTCTAATGAATGGCAAAACATGTCGAAAAATGCGCAAGCCGCGCTTCGGGGTTGGCGCGGTATACAGTTTTACCACCCATTCGCACAGTGTTCCATGTACAGTACAAGCCGGCCTGCGCAGGCAAAACTATGGTAATAATTAAAATCCGTTCAGTAGTTTTGGCGTGAAAGAGTAACAGACAGACAGACAGACACAGTTACTTTCGCATTTATAATACTAGCTGTCCCCGCGCGCTTCGCTTTGCCTTAAACAGTTTTCCCGTGGGAATTCCGGAAAGCCTATGTTCTTTCCCAGGTTCTAGACCGTATGTAGGTATACCAAATTTCATTCAAATCCGTTTAGTAGTTTTGGCGTAAAAGAGTAACAGACAGACAAACAGACACAGTTACTTTCGCATTTATAATATTAGTTAGGATTTTGGCTGAAAAGGCCATTTTTGGCCTTTTTGCAAGTTAACTTGTAAATTGTAGGCATTATATTATTGTTTCTAGGTTCTCCAAATAGGCATTACCTAGCTGATCTGATCATATTAGTATTTTTACTTTATGGAGAAACGCCTCTGATGAGAAGTTATGCTTTTTAAATGTTGGGAACGCAAGACAGACGCAATACATTGTCTTTCAAGAGTGACACCACTGCGCAGGCAAAACTAATAGCAATACTTGCGCGTGTGGTAGGCCCTTTACCAAACACACGCACGGTATTCCGTGTTTAAGCCGGCCTGCGCAGGCAAAACTGTGGTGATACTTACGCGTGTGGTAGGCCGTTTAGCAACCACACGCACGGTATTCCGTGTTTAAGCCGGCATGCGCAGGCAAAACTGTGGTGATACTTACGCGTGTGGTAGGCCCTTTACCAAACACACGCACGGTATTCCGTGTTTAAGCCGGCCTGCGCAGGCAAAACTGTGGTGATACTTACGCGTGTGGTAGGCCGTTTAGCAACCACACGCACGGTATTCCGTGTTTAAGCCGGCATGCGCAGGCAAAACTGTGGTGATACTTACGCGTGTGGTAGGCCCTTTAGCAACCACACGCACGGTATTCCGTGTTTAAGCCGGCCTGCGCAGGCAAAACTGTGGTGATACTTACGCGTGTGGTAGGCCCTTTACCAAAAACACGCACGGTATTCCATGTTTAAGCCGGACTGCGCAGGCAAAACTGTGGTGATACTTACGCGTGTGGTAGACCCTTTAATCAGAGCAAACTCATTACATCGGATATATTGTGGATGAATAAAATGTAGGTATAAAATGAAACAGCAGCAGAGGATGGGGGCCCCTGGAGGCCCGGGGCCCCAAGCACGTGCTTGTCGTGCTTATAGGTTAATCCGCCACTGCTAGGTGGAACTACAGGTGTCCGGTGGCAGAACCAAGATTTGAATTTCGAATTTCTCCGTAACCGTTGAGCGGACGAGCTTTTACTACTTATAATGCATTTACTTCAATGAAATTATTTAAAAATATGCTATGTTTCTTATGTTCTCAGGTGACGTAGGCAGAACTCGGTTTCATTAAGTGGACAATAAAGAGAGAATATGAGAGTGTTTTCGAAGAAACTACACTATCAACTCGAATGGTTGCAAGATTGCTTGGACTCTCTCAATGGAAGGTTTGGTGTGTTCTGCATGAAAACAGCCTCCATCCTTACCATTACACACCCGTTCAGGCTATCGAAGAAGGAGATCCGATTAGAAGAATTCAGTTTAGTCGTTTTCTTTTAAATGCCGATGCAGAAAATGGAGAGTACTTAAAAAAATCCTGTGGACAGATGAATCAAAACTTGAGAAAGATGGCATGACAAATTACCAAAACGCTCACTTTTGGCGTGAACGAGAAATGGGTAATCCCCATTTGAGAAGACCCAAAGGATCTCAAAGAAGGTTTTCTTTAAATGTGTGGATGGGGATCGTAAATAATAATTTCATTTAAACGGAGCGAACTATGAAGACTTTTTGAGAAACTTATTGTTCGACTTACTTGATGATGGGCCACTGGAAACGAGGCGGAATATGATTTACCATCATGACGGGTGTCCAGCCCACTCCAGGGTTACCGTAAGAATTTTTTCTCAACGAAAGCTTGCTTGAGCGATGGATCGGTAGAGGCGGCCCCATACCATGGCCATCGCGCACCCCCGACATTACGCCTATTGACTTTTATGTCTGGGGTCGTATGAAGACCCTAGTTTATTACGGCAAAGCTCCTGTCCCCAACGTTGAAGAACTTAGAAGGCGAGCCTTAGAAATTCTAATGGAAGTAGTTTAAGCGATAATCAGAAAAATTAGATACTTTTCAAGCCAATAACTTCTAATTCACTTAGGTACTTAATGCGCTGGTTACAGTATACTTATTACCTACCACTATTACCCCTATTTATATTGTATAATACCTACATGTTTAACGGTCCAGTGGTAATTAGAAAATAATTTACTTACGATACAGATCGATTCAAGTGTCAAGACAAACCTATCTGGTTTAATGGCACTTTTATATAAGTAATAAATGTATGATATTATAAAAAAATAAAAATGCGCCTCAGTCCGTTCGCAAGAGAGCGGCTGCCTTGGGACATCCAAAAACTATAGTGTGATATTGAAGAAAGATCTGAAATTTCACCCATTTCAAATTCAAATTGTGCAAGCGCTTAAGCCTAACAATTCTGCTGCTGGCGCCCCCGCTGCTTTCGAACCTCCCCTATATATTCACTATGTCTTGTCTTGTGGTAAAGTGAACATAAGGCAAGCCCCATCACCTGCATCTTTCAAACTCATGGTAAAAAAATCATTTTCTTCTAGAATAAATATATTATTTTATTAATCTATGTTAAATTCTCTTTTTTTATTGTTGTATTAAGCGTAAAACTTAGAGCTGATATAGGTATATTATATATTTATTCATTTATAAATATTATATATTTATTTCTTTATGTATGTATTTATATGAGTATTTAATTATTAATAGTTAGCATCAATGCTATTTGGATATGTATTTTTCTTTTTAAAATATTATTTGTAAGTACACCTAAATGCCCTTTTCTATGTTTAGTTCTTTTCTTACAAAGGTTGTCTGGAAGAGATCGCTTTCAGCGATAAGACCGCCATTTGTGCATCACTGTTATTTAAGTTAGATTTAATTTTTTTTATGGTGTGCAAATAAAGATTATTGTATTGTAAAGTTGTGCCAGTTATCGATTTATCAAATTTATTTATCTCGCAAGCGCCTTCTCAATTATGTTTTTTACATTATTTGCATTCAGAATTACAAAAATAAATCTACAACTTATTGTGTCTTTTTAAAGGAGTATAGCCAGCATTTCTCTAAGGCGCCAAGACCGGCAAGAGCAGCCATTGATGATACATTTTTATACTGATGTGTAGCCCAATACTACAGTATATCCTGGTGTGGAAACTGGAAACAGCGGACGGACGCACGGCACCGGTTTTGACGCCACGCGGCGAATTAGATCACTTGAAATGGAAGGCGATGCACCTGGAATATTTCAGGGACGATTGGATCAAGCAACTGATCAAGCCGATGCAGTGTTACCTTCAACAGGAAGACGGGGAATGGAGCGTGAATCGGTTGACGATGCATTTGGAGATGAACAGGCGCCGGGTACAAGAGCTGGAAACTTTATTTTTTATTTATTTACAAAAAGGTTACAAACAGTCTTTTGCGTATATTATTACATATTTTGGTGCTTAATGACCTAGAGTACAATTAATTAATTTAAAAAGAAATCAATAAATAATAGAGCCAGAATAACTTTAGAGCTAGAAGAGGTAAACCAAATGATCATTGGACCAATACAAGACTTGTTTTGTTACTTTGTCAAAAATGCCTTTTTAACCAAGGAGATGTTGAGAGAGTACTATCGAAGACGGTTGAGGGGATTTATGTTCAAACGGGGAGCGATCGACAGAATCAAAACTGCGATCACAATCTCTAGAATACTGGTATTTCAGGAAACCCTTAGTCAACGAATGGAACGATACCGACAATTACAAGTGATACAAGATCCTACAGTGAAGGAGGAGCACAATATTAACCATCATCCATCCATCATCAGCCCATAGCAGTCCACTGCTGGACGTAGGCCTCTCCCAAAGCACACAGACAGAGAACTAAAGTCACCGACATAGCTCACCGAGTCAGTAAGCTTAAGTAGCAGTGGGCTGGTCACATCTGCCGAAGAACCGATGACCGATGGGGTAAACGTGTTCTGGAGTGGAGGCCGCGACTAGGCAAACATAGTGTGGGACGCCCTCCGGCTAGATGTGGTGACGACTTGCGAAAGGTGACTGGTTATAATTGGATGCATAAAGCTAAAGATCGCATCCAGTGGCGTGCTTTGGGAGAGGCCTACAATATTAACGCTGCATACGAAATTTTGTGTACAATATTGTGTAGTAATGGTATTGATTGGAAAATTTGGCACAAATACCTGACGTGGATGATTCAGACTTTTTAAGAAGTATTTTGTGGACGGATGAATCCAAATTTACAAGAGAAGGAATATTGATTTTGCTTAATTTACACCATCAAAACATCAGAACCCAAAGGGAAAACGACAAAGATCCTTTCAGTGAAGATTTAGTGTAAATGTTTGGGCAGGAGTAATTGGCAATAATGTTATGTTATAGGGCCACATTATTTGCCAGATAATCTGAAAGGAGACAACTATCTGGCACATTATAGTCATGGGAGATTTTAATACCTGCCTACTGAGGAATGACATGCGGTCCTCTTCTTTCAATTCAGTTGTAAAATCCAGCAACTTGTCTGTTCTTCCTCTCGGTGCCACCCATCATTTTCCCAGTTGACTTAATATTAGTATCATCTCCTCAACATGTAGCAAAGCACGGTCAATTTGGGGCTTATCAATTTTCTTATCACGATCTGATTTTCTTATCTTATAAAATACGCCCTCCCAAAGCCAAACCTAAAACTCTTCTTCAGCGCAATTTTGGTGGCATGGTGCTGGAAAATCTTCGCAGTGACGCAATTAACACTTCCTGAGACACAGTTTACAGTGCTGAAACAATGGATGACAAAGTAGACATCTTCAACTCTTTAATCATCCAGTTGTACGATGTTCATGCGCCTGTCAGAACTGTAAAGATTAAGCATTTGCCTGCTCCTTGGCTTTGGCTCACAGACGAAATTAAAGTACTCATTAGTCGGAAAGCAGCTGCTAAATCCAGGTTCAAATGTCGCCCCTCTGATCTAAATAGACAGAAAGACAACGCTTTACGTAATCACTGCAATAAGGTGTGTAGGGATGCATAACGACGCCATATTCACGAATCTGTTCAAAATGGTGACCCAGCCAAAGTATGGAATTTCCTCAGGTCGCTAGGAGTTGGTAAATCTCGCTCTGATTCTATTCCTAAGGACATAGACATTAGTCGCTTTTAATGTTCGCGTTTATATTTTACCAATGCTATTCGTTACAAATATCAAGAGACTTATTTCATCATAGGTCCGGCCGGGTCACTAGATGTCGCTAGGAAATCTTGTTTAGTTCATTTAACGGCATCACACTAGCGGACGCGGCTTACGGACGCGGCTGTCAGCCTTTGGTGTCTATATTGTATGTGATCAATATATTCGCATTGACTGGCCGGTCACTCTAATCATGTATTCATTCATTCAAGATGACAGGCAGAAAAACAAGGGGATAACCTATAGCGATTTGTGATTGTTATTAGATTCCTTTTCTTGATCTTTAGTTCTTTTGAATAGTTTGTGTACTTTATAAAAGTATTTTACTTCAAACTTCCTCAGTGTCTTATTTTCAGCATCTTCTATAGTACCAAGTTCACATTAATAATAAAATCCCATAAAGCACTCGCATTTCTTTAAAAATGAATGTGCTTAACACGTTTTATCGCTTCTATAAGGCGCAAGTTGACGCAACCCGTTAGGGGAAGGCTTTCTCTCATACATACCATATCTCTAAGATATAAAATAAAATAGCTCGCACCATCACACATGCTGCATCAAGTCTGCTTCTAAAAGAAAATTGAATCAACGGCTCCCTTCTGATGGAACGCAGAAACATCATCCTCATTCGCAAACAACAAGTTTCAAATATTTTGATGCAGATGTATGGACTTCTGTAACAAAACACTACAACTAATTTTTCAGGTATTCCGAAAGAAGAAAGAGTTGTACCTACATAAACTGAATGATTATTGTTATAAAATGTACCTACAATATAAAAAAAGATACATATAAGATGATTATATTTTTTTAAGGCTGTCTCAATATACTGATATATTCAAAATGCTGACTGACTCTGATGATTAAGATTATAATGTTCCTTCTAACCAGCGTTGCCAGTTCGTCCGAAAAGGGACGATTTTCGTCCTTTTTGACGCTGAACCGTCCCCTCGACGTCCCTTAGCATCCACCGTCCCTTTTAGGACGCAATGAGTTCGGTCGGATCTTTTTGTGAACGCGCTCATTTACTTTATTTCGCCAATCAGGGAAAAATTCTTGACACAGCACAAATTATTGAAATTATGTCAGAGTGACATTACTTTATGTACGAGGCAGCTGACGTAACAACATGGACGATAGCGTTTTCAGGGTATCAATAATAATTTTGAAATTGAAATTATGCTACCATTCTGGAGTTTAATAGCCGAAATCAATATTTTTTGGTCCTGAATTTGATATTACTCAAGTAGCCTAAGGTGAAGTGCGGTAATTGCAACTATCCGGTAATTGCAACTAACTTCAATAACTCCCTCTAGAGTTACTTCATTGTAAAACGACAGACTAAAATCAATTTTACATCATAAAAGTTCTACCCAAAAATGTGGATGGCGCTGATAGCTCAAGAATTGTGGGAGTTATAGCTTTTGTCATCGGCCATTTTGAGTCTGCTGGAGTCGGATGGACATGGTGTGCATTTTTATTTTATAAAATAGTTTTTAGTGGTTCCTCGCAAGGTTTTTCCAAAAAAAGTAAAAACTAATAACGGTAAGTCATTTTGTATATATTTGTTTTATTCTAACACGATTGTTTTCCGAGTTTTCTGTGTAGTTACATTTACCAGACAAAAAATGCAAAGTCTGGTAAATGCAACTATTTTGCAGTTTTTAGGGTGGTTACAATTAGCTGCCAATTTTTGTATGAAATTGGAAAAAGCCAGTGATGGGGCAGTGAACATGAATATATCGATACAATCACTAATAATATAACACACAAATAAGAATAAAAGGCTGAATACCAAATTTTAAACATATCTGTTAACAGGGGCGTATTTAAAGATTGCGCGCCCTGGGCTCCTGTAGTTTTCCGCCCCATCACGGAACGAAAGAAAACTAAAAGAGCAGTCAGTGTAGAGTACCTACCGACCTACATATACAATGTGTTGTTTTTTGAACCCGACAAACTTTAAGAGTGTATTCTACGAGTGATTTCATCGAGAAAACACCCCCATATGTGGGGTCAAATCTCAATATTCTAGAAATGGCGGCCATTTTAAAGTTTTAGATACTTAGTTTTCATAAAAAACCATATCTCAAGATTTAAACGCCTTACGGACATGAAATAAAATGCTTTATTTATTTATTTATACTTTTATTGCACAATATACAGAAGTAAATATGTACAATGAGGTGGACTTAATGCTTTACCATCTAATCTAGTTTTTTTGACAAAAAAAAACAGCAAAAATTTTCATATACTTGTATAACTTTTAAAATAGCCCCCCTTTGATGGTATTTTTATGTATTCAATAAAAAGTATTTGAAATAAGCTAAACAATGATACCAAAACCGTATCACTACGTCGAGGCAGTCAAAAATTGTTGAAAGTTCAAAACACACCTAACGGAGCGCCGCAGATCAGCTTACATGAGCTCCGTTAGGTGTGTTTTGAACCTTTATTTTTGACTGCCTGTGATAGATTTGCATAGATAATGATATAATCCGAAAAAAAAAAACTGGATAGACGAGTACATTTTAGAACGTTTAGAAATAAACTTGTGCAGGGCGACTGAGTGAAGCAAAAAAAAATATCTTTAGATTTCCTTAAGAAAAATACCGGGGCGGATTTTTTTTGACTATTCCACCGGTTCAAACAAGAACAAAGGCCGGCTTTCATACTTTAAAAAATCCAGCACTGCTCGTCACCAAAATACCTCAGAGTGACCCTGGTTACGTATATAACCCACTGCCAAAACACCAAGAAGAAAGTCAGCTCCCGAAACAACCTTCTGCGACGGCTTACGTCTACCAGCTGTGGAACTTCTACGAACAAGTAGCTTAGCACTCTGCTTCTCAGCTGCTGAATTTGCCTGCCCCATATGGGTAAGATTCCCGTTCCTCAGAGCCTGAATACAAAGTCTTAAACCAGTGCGTCCTGCCATCCGAGGGCCGAGTGTTGTGGCGCTGTTGGCTGATGATGATGATATGGGCAAGATCCGCGCATGCTAGAGAAGTAGATTTTGCTCTTAACGACACAGTTCGTATAGTAACGGGATGCCTCAAACCGACACTGCTCTACAAAGTCTACTCTGTGGCTGGGATAGCACCCCCTAGCATACGGCGAAAATTGGCATGTTCTGTTGAGAAAGCCAAACAAGAATGCTACTCCAGACATACACTTTACTCACATACTGCCGCACCTACCCGCCTTAAGAGCCGTAAAGCGTTTCTAAATAGTGAGGTGTCCTTAACGGATGAAAGCCCACAAAACGCAAGGCTCTGGGAGGAAAAACAGCCCCAGGATCCTCTCCTACCTCTTGGGGAAAAACTTGCTCCCGGTAAAAGTCTTCCCTGGCACATTTGGAAGAATCTAAATCGGTTGCGAGCAAATGTAGGCTGCTGCAAGGACAATCTTTGCAAGTGAGGCTACACCGTTGGTACCAACCTATGCGACTGTGGTACCGCCCCCCTGACTATTTACTCTCATGTCCCCTGTGCCCTTCCACCTGCACTCGGGAAGACTTACTCCAGGCCAACCAGAATGCTATCAAAGTTGCTTCTTTTTGGTCTGGAAAAATTTAATATTTCGCATGTTCACTGACACGAAAGAAGAAGTGTAGAGTACCTACCGACCTACATAATATATGTATTAGAACATTGTGGTAATAGATTTGCATACATCGATATAATATCATCCGAACAAAAAAAAAATTCTGTATATAGACGAGTACATTTTAGAACGTCTAGAAATAAACTTGTGCAAGGCGACTGAGTGAGGCAAAAAAAATATCTTTAGATTTCCTTCAAAAAAATACCGAGGCGGAAAAAAATTGACTATTCCACCGGTTCAGAAAAGAAAAAAGGCCGTATTTCTTACTTTAAATCATATTAATTTTATTTTATTTTGGCTCAGGGCTGTTCTAGGCTACGTCCTAAGATATTTTTATATACTTTTTTAATCCTCCAACCTAAAGTCCAAGGGCGGCCTGCCGGCCGCCCCTGGGCCGCCCTTCGCCGCCTGCCGCCCCGGGCTGTAGCCCTTTTAGCCCTAGGGTAAATACGCCCCTGTCTGTTAAGCATACATTTTTTTAGAAAACCTGCAAAATTCCACCCGGCATCCTGCCTGCGGTAAATTCCGAAAACTTTCCAAAAAAATTGTAAAAAGGCTGTTTGATTAAACATAAGTAAAATATTTAATGTTGATTAATAAAAATATAGCTATTAATTGTTATCCCCGAGTTTTATTCTGCTAACATGGTCTTCTTCTCTTGTCGATGGCAGACACTACATGGCTGTCGATAAAATTACGATAAAGTTCCCATCACTATTTTTGAGAAATTAGTTGCAATTACCAGACCCACGGCTAAACAGTAGTTTCATGCGAAATTGGTCGTAGTTACAAGGAGATAAGTGTCACAATCCTATGAATATTCTCTTAGTCTTTGTGTTTCAAATACACAATATACACCACACATAGAAAAATATGGAGATAAAACGATTAGTTGCAATTACCCGCCAGGAGGGGTAATTGCAACTATTTCTGCCTTTGCCGGAACTTTTGGCAATAGCTCTTTATTCTTCAGAGTTTTTCTTTGTCATGATAGTAGAATAAAATCTACATAAAATTTTGACGTTGGCATGATTTTACAGTAATACTATTTCCTTATATATAAAGAATTATCAGATGATGAAGTTACGACTTCAATATTTTTAGTTGCAATTACCGCACTTCACCTTATTTAAAAACCAAATAAGTATAGCGTTTTCGCCTGTTTCGAAAAGTAAAACTTTAAAATTAAGTTTTGGCATTTTCTAGGTCCCAAAAATATGAGAGTATTTTGTTTGATCTAATAGAGCAATTATTAAAAAAGGGTCAAGTAGCGTATTAGTGTACGGGTGACCGGAATAATGTACTTATATTTTGTGGGGCTTACTTACTCTGAATAACAAAATATGTACTTATTTCAAATAACATAAATTTGATACACTTACTAGATAATTTATACACAATTACCGATCGTCACTTGTTTTTTTTTTTTTTTGAAACCGTCCCTTTTTATAAGAAACCGTCCGTTTTCAGGCAAACTACCGTCCGAAATGGTTCTATGGGACTGGCAACACTGCTTCTAACTCAAGATGTAAAAAAACCAAAAATTATTTTACAGAAACTGATATATTCAAAATAATGACCGACTCTGATGATGGAATGTAACAAATTTTGGTAAAATTAGATGAATAAGGTATAATGTATGTAAGTGTATGATTACAGTAAAAAATAAATACATTGTAAAATTTCCACTTAATAATATAGTTTTATTTGAGAAATTTTAATACCCACAATAAATCATTGTGTTCCATGCCTATTCCTTAAAGTGTCAATAATGGGGTCACTTACCCTACCTATGTACATCATGGACTGGTACTCAGCTCTCAAATTATATCAAATATTAAGTATATTGCTTTCAATAATGTCCCTCCTCCAATACAAAAAAATACATGTTTTAAATGTGGCAACATCAAGAACATTATTTCATTTTCATACAACACAAAAAACATATACATTGAACATCTAAGACCTTCGAAGGCACAAATATTTGTCTTTAAACAAATATGTGCCCAGCTAGGAATCAAACCCGGAACCTTCACCAAGCAATCAGTTTCACTAACCACTACACTATTTCTACTACTAGACCCAAGACTGGAGGGTTATTTCCATAAACCATAATCTTCACCGAACACAACAGCCAAATAAAAGAACAAAATATGTCCGACTAAATAAATATTTGTGCTGGCCAGGGATCAAACACAGGGCCTTGACATAACAAACCACTAACCATTTTACCATTCCATCATCTAACATCTATCTATACTCAGCACAGGTAAATTTATGAATAAATACATAATTTACACAGATTAAGGGTGCTTTGCAGGTACACTGCATTGTTGTAAGGATAAAATTTTACAATGCATCCATAGCAACTCAGCATTGCACAATGCACATGGTGGCTTTGGTGATGAAGCACCCTAAATCTGGTCCTATTGCAACACTTGGGTTGGGGTCATCTTAACCTGATTAGTCAAGTTTCTGCTTTTATCAAGTATTAGGTATCTTTGGTCTTTAGTGAAATATACAGTTTATGTGTTCCTATCTAGCATCCCTTACTGTGTAAGTAAGGCATGCTACATAATAACATAACATACAGAGAGACATACATAATAACATAACATACAGAGAAATTGAGAAACTGTTTTTATTTTATTTTTGTTTGCTTTATTCATTTTATTATGTTTTAACAAATGCATCCTAAAATGTAAAATTTGTTTTATATAATTTAAATTTCAAATTGTTAAACTGCGCCACCTGTTCTATATTTAAACAAATTGTTAAAAACCTGTTTACTGGCTGTCCACGACACAGGCCTAGCCTAGTGTGGTAGCCCTTGCTACATCACCACCTTTAAATTGTTAACAAACGCTGCAACCTCTATTTTTTGTAACTATCTTCTTAATCTTTATTTTAAATAAATATTTTTTCATTTCATTTTTCATTTAAAAATTTTCATTTTTTCACCTAGACACAAATGTAAGTTCAACAAAGAACAAAGATGGCAATGGTAATCAGATCTAAATCTGGAACTGTCCCATCTTTCAGCAATGGTTTGGGACTTGAGATCCCCCAACATGCAACAAATGAATAGTGGATTGAATCCAACCTCAGATCTACCCAAGATGATACGCCATCGCACATTATTTTTCACTGAAGAGACTCATTACAAAACAATTATATCAGCGCGAGTTAACTACTCAACCGATCCTGTTATTTACGAGAGATCTATCATGAACAACGGTTAGTGGGTCATCTTGATATGAAACCTAACAAGTAGGTAATAAACAATTTTGGAAAGTTTACCAAAAAATTACACCGAAGTCAATGCAACAAGTTAAAAAAATTATTCTACAAAATATCGGTATCAAATCCACAAATTTTGTTGGCCAGTATCAACTTCAACTCACAGTGAAAGTAAATTTGATTCGAATATAACAATTTTTTGCCATTTTGAAACTGAATAAAAATACAACACATACACAACCTCTTCGCAGTTACAGTAAAAATAAAAAATGTAAAATGGCGGTGGCGATGGCGATGGCGGATTGGCGTCATTGGCGGACACGTCACGGTGACGGCAGTGTTGCCAACGGCTGATATTCAGATATAACTTATATAACACTATGCAGATCAAAAAGTGACATTTTCAAGAGAAAAGTAACATAAACTTTTTTAAATGTGGAAACCGACATAATATTTTATCAAGGCAGTTCATTACACAAAAAGTAAAATTATTTTCTTGTCCCATTAGTTAAACTTCGAAAAACTGGCGATGCAGAAAAAGATAAAAACAGTGAAGGAAGTGTGTGTGTCTAATATACCAGAAAATTTATTTATTTATCGTATGGCTTCACAGAAAATGTAATGCTGGCACCCGCCACTCGGCTATTCCTATTTGTTATCGGATGTTTGCTGTGTTCGCCACATACCAAAAATGTTGGTAAATGCGGCAATAATTTTAGCGACTATACTGACAGTTTTGGCAAATACGAATAGCCAAGTAGGGTGGCATAAGAAAAAGGTTCTACCTTTTTTGGCCTAAGATTTATTTGCCTAATCTCGTATTGCATAGTAACGTTTGGTCAAAATTTCGTTTCGCCGAAAATCGTATGGCATAAATCTCTTTTAGTAAAAAGTTATTTCGCATAATCTTGTTTAGCCTAATAATGGTATAGCCAAATCTTGAATAGCCTAATAATGGTATGGCATAGGTTATATAAAGTAATAATATTCGATTGGCTTTAACTTTGATGGAGCGTCTCCCTACATAGCGCAAACTGGTGCCTTGTATTGTGGCCGCTGAGTGGGAAACGCTCCGCTCCGCTTTGCTTTTGACGAAAATGTGCACCTAACACGCTCCTCCTCGCTTTGCTCGTCGTTGCACCTATCTTTAGGTTTCGATCCCATGGGGTTTAATGGCGTTTGTTATAATTATAATGGTCATTCACTTTCGATATTTTGATCATTTAATATCGTGATTTTCGGGAAGTAGGAGAAAAATACCACAATTTGTAAATTTAAAACATACTTAATATAGTATTTGTAAAGATAATATTAAGAAAAACAAGATTATACCAATACGAACAATTAGAGCAAACGAGACTTAGGTGTTTCAAGTTTGTGCCAAAAGAGTTTTAGACCAAACGAGTCTTATGCCACATAAGACTTGGCAAAGTGATGATTCTACCAAAAAAGTTTAGACCTTACGAGTTATGCGAAACGAGTTTAGGACAATAAAGATTAGGCCAGATGAGGGGAACCCTTAGATAACGTCAAAATACCCATATATACATTAATACCGGGGTGCAAGATTGGGAAATACACGCAAGTGAGTTTTTAGTTCAAAAGTTTTTTGTTTACTTACTGGAAAATATGAAAAGTAACATATTCAGTCATGTAATGTGCAGGTAGCACAAGAGAGTCAAAAGTATCGTAAAATGTTACTTTTGTAACATTCTGGCAACATTGGGTGACGGACAGTGCGGAATCGGATATGCTGATGCGGGCCACAGACTAGGTACCTGAAGAAATAAGGCGGCAACACACTAGCGGACGCGGCTTAAGGCGCTGACACATTAGCAGACTCGGCTTACGGACGCGGCTGTCAGCCGCGAAGTGTGCAACCGTGCACGGTCTTTTGGGACAGTTCGTGCCAGCCCGTCTGGTACAGGTTTTGCAATTTTTTTAAAGTATACGTTAAGTTTACGATTTCTTCTGTCATCAGCATACATTATCAGTCAAAAGTCGCATGATAGTTTCAGCTAGAGGCGCCACTTTGTATGCGAGAAAACGTAAACTTTTATAGTTTCCAACAATCTAACAAACCTGTACTAGACCTACAGATCGCTCTCGGACGTCTTTGTCGTTCAGCTTTCAGACGTCATAGTGCGATCAGGCACGAACGGTCTCATATTGATACTCAACTCAAGCTTTGTTGATCGTGTTCTTCACTTTGAGGGGACCGCGGATAGATAAATGAAACTAAGACTTGATATTTTTGCACGTGTATTGACGCGGATATCACTAATTATAGACAATAGAGTATTTACCATGTAGTTCACAAACAAGTAGGTTAGGTTTAGCTAAACAATATTAAATTATATTATATACAACAATGTGGCAACGTTGGTCGCCACAGACCAAAAAATAATCGGAGAATAGGACTATGTCAAAGTCTGACTGTACTGTCATTAAAATGTGTCAATTAGGGATGTCGAAAGTGCAAAAAAATATCGATATTTCGATATATCGATATTTTCTTTTATATCGTTACTGAAATCGATATATCGAATAAAAAATATCGATATATCGATATATCGGTAGCTTAATAGGAATAAATCCTTGCGAAATCAAATTCCTTTATTATTAAAAAATACTATTTTCACTTTGTGCCAGTGTCGTGTATTGACATGTGTGATGACCCCTTTACACTCTCGCTCGGTACACGGTTGCGAGCTAGCATCGCCGCATTGCGTTGTGACGCAAACAAAAGGGTATTGTTAATGAAAAATATATCGATTTTGATATGTTTTCGATACTTGATTATTTATATCGATACATCGATATATCGGTTTACAATATATCGTCAGAAAATATCGATAGATTTATAAAAATATATCGATATATCGATACATCGATATTATTTCGACATCCCTAGTGTCAATGTCAAACTCTCAAACAACAAAACAAATCCTTTCATTCCATTTTCCGCAATTCTGTAAAACAGCCGGACTCCTTTTATCTATCATCTCATTAAACTGCCGGACTCCCTATCTTATCATCACTATTGAATCTTATTCTCTCATTATCATTTCACTGCTTATCGTGGTATCGTGCTATCAAAATTTTTGTCAGAATAATTTCATCTGTGTACCGTGACTGCCGTGTTATTTGCCGCAAAATGTCTCAGCCTGAACCACGGTTGGCTCCCTGTATACCTTTGCCTTTGGAAGACAAGGCGCTTACTGAAATAATTGAAAAGGCTAAGGATTGGGCCCTGATGCATGGAGTTGGGATGCGTGACAAGAATCATTTTACCAAAGATGCCATACAGGTATGCTGGAGAGCACTTATTCACCAACAGTTCGGTCCTATAAGCTCTTAGGTGGAATATAAATAGGAATCAATGTTTTTATTTAAATATGTCACATCATCATCATACATTACAATCTTCAATTAAATGCTAATGTATTTTGTGTGTTAAATGTACAATAATTCACAGATGTAGTTTTTTTTTATGGGTAGGTACATGTATATTATATTATATGTATGAGCAAGCCTTTTTGATTTAGCATTTTTCATGTCAACCATCAGTGGATCTTAACATTATCATTTTACATTGGGGTGAAAACATGCTGTACTGACTGTTGGTCCACAACACTAACCTCAGCATGTAATGGGGACCTTTACCTGCAGCAGAACAAATTATCACAGAGGTCTTACTGATACACATCTAAGGTTTTCAAACAGCATATTGATTGATAGAATATTAAATTAAATTAAATTCATTTATTTCAGATAACTTGATCCATATTCAGTACATGTCATAAAATTCTATAAACAAAAAACAATACAATTAACAACGAGCACAAGAATTAACATAAAAACAATTTATCACAAATCAAATTAATACATACATTCAGGATTAAATACAATATAAAAAATAAGAATAATAATAATTTCAGATTATAAATTTAATTAATATTGTTTATTTGTACACAAACAGAAAATAAATTACAAAACTTGTGTACTAACATACACACCATAGGTGTGTCGGTTGAATGGCGTAGTGGTTAGTGGCCCTGACTGCTATGCCGAAGGTCCCGGGTTCGATTCCCGGCTGGGTCAGATATTTGTTTAAAGACAGATATTTGTACTTGGGTCTTGGGTGTTGATATTTATATTTAGTATCTATCTATCTATGTATTTGTGTAGATATATCAGCTGTCCGACACCCATAACACAGGTTCTGCCTAGCTTGGGGTTGGATGGCCGTGTGTGAGATGTCCCCACATATTTATTTTATTTATTTATTTATTATATGTATAAAAATGGGGGTTTTATTGCTTAAAGTGATTTTTTGAAGACAACCTTTGGGTGGAAGGATATTTGATTATTTACTTACTTACTTATTCCCAATCTCTGCTGGGGAGAATTTGATTATTTAAATATACCTACTATTTTATTTTATAATTGTCAGATCACTAACAACTATTTATTACTAACACTAAGTAACCACTATTATAAAAACAGTGAGTAATTTAGAAGCGACCTCTGTTAGGAAATATAATACATGAAGAATAAAAAATTAAGGATTGTAAGCTCTTACAAAAAGAAAAATAGGTACAACACCAACTAATACTAAAACTATTTAGCATATAATACTTATTGAAGCAATCATGTAAACAGGTGCTTGCAATATTACAACCTAACACAATGTATTAATTTCAGTTTGCCCCATTTGTGCTGCTGCCGTCACCATTTCCAAGACAGGAATTCAACAAAGCCATTGAACTACAAACAGTTTTAAATGAACTCATGCATAAGGTTTGTAAAAGTTTTTTTATGATACCTGAATGGCTAGCACAGGGCGCATTTCATATCACATATTACTTAGTTTATTAGCACTCAGCTCCCAGCAATCCATTTATTTATATACTCAGTCAGACAGAAGTATCTTTAATTGTATCTTACCCCTTAGCATGAATTTTCATCGTGAACGTGACATGAAATTACTCGATGAATTTTAATTCTGCTACCGACCACCAGGAGCGCTGTTCATATTTTCATACAAACTTACTCGATGAATTCTACTTCACTTTCACGTTGAAAATTCTTGCTAAGGGGTCTGATTTCTGGAATGTGGAATGAATTTGATATTTGTGTAGATGTATCAGCTGTCCAATACCCATATTAAAGGCTCTGCCTAATTTGGGATGGTTGGCGATGTCCTCACATATTATTTAAAAAAATATATATAATTCTTTTTAGGTAGCGCATGATGAAGCTTTTCTACAACGGACGCTACAGAACGCACTTGAAGTGGACGAGTTCACGGCTAATCTCTACAACATATGGGTCAAAGTAAAGGAGGAAGGAATCGCTCAGGTACTTTGTTATTACATTCATAATAATAACACAGCTCTAACATACCAGTGTCATCTACTTCATATTGCATTACAAAAATATACTCGCGATCAATGAAAAAAATCCAGTGACTTAGCACCAAGTTACTCATTAACGGGCCGCCGCCAAAAAACGTTAATATTGTGTTCAGATTTTAAATGAAATGTAAAAAAAATTAAGGCCATTTGTGGTTGGAACTTTTTTATTGCTCGCGAGTGTATTTTCTGATTTGGATTGTGTACTTAGATTCATGCTTCCTACCAACGATATACTCTGTTAATCAACACGAGTTACTGAAGACGTGTTAAACAGCCACCATGGGGGATGGTAACTTTTTAATACCTTCGCAAACAAAGAGTAGTGCACCCTATTACAAAAAAGGTCGCATACCTCCATTTAAATATTAACAATCGCGTCTTGCCTCCGGCTAGCCGATATCGTTAGGCATGCTGCGTTCAGACATAATGCTGGATACACGCTGTCCACACACGAAGCCCTGCTCGCAACACAAGCCGTATTGCTCGTGGAAACAAGTCGAAATCAACAGCATCGCATCCGGATTCGGCCATCTTGGGCCAGTGTCGAGGGAAATACAGAGGTACAGGGTTTGGTCGTATCACAAGTCTGTTTTTCAAGGCTTTGAATTTGAACTGAACGGGTAACAAGGGGTTAGTTAGCGCCCGCCAACTGAAATTAAAAACATACTGAACTTCTGTTTAAAAAATCGTTTTTATAAATTATGAGGAGAATCTGCCCGTCATGCTAGTGCCATTCTAATTCTAGTATACCTAGTAACTAGATTTAGATAGAGTCTAGATTTTAAAACACCAAAAAGCTACGTAAGTACTTATAATATAATATGGTTATTCCACATTTAAGGTAAAATGTATGTAAGAAACTACCATTTAATAGCGTTTTTCCCAAAAATGCCACGTTTCGCGCCTTTTTCAGGCGAATTTTAATTTTTGGAACCTACCTCATGTAGAAGTTCATGTAAAAAACGCTAAAAACGGCTGTTTCTGGCGGAAACGATAGGAAAAACTGGAATTAGGACGGTGAACAGATTTTCCTCACACTTTAAAAAAACGCATTTTTAAACCTTCAGAAGCAATGTTTGTTTCAGTTGGCGGCGCTAACTAGCCCAAGTACCTTAGGTTTGCGGGCACGAAACGGGATGTCCCTCCAGCTACAATCCCCCAAAATTTAAACTCAATAGAAACTATTTTTGATCATGCCAAAAAATATTCGTTGAATGGTCATAAATAGTCGTGTTTTCTAAAAAAATAGTCGTATCATACTTTCGATTTATTATCATATTATTATTATTATTATTTATTCGCCCCGCCGCCGCCGCGCCGCCCCGCCGTCGTCGCTCCGCCCGTCGCAAGTTTCGTACCCGCAGACTTAATAGTTCAAAAACAGCGGGTAGCTATAGTGTATTGGGTCGCTGCTATACCGTGATAGAGTCGCCCGTAATTTAGACATTGTGATACGAAGCAACAATAAAAAATTCTTAAAAATCAGGTCATTTATTTTAAGTGGCAAAAAACTATTTTAATAACACTAACATTAGTTTGAATGTAGACTGTAAATGGTTAATAATTAATACAACTTACCTAGTTAAATAGTAATCGTAGTCATGTCTGCATGGTTAGTTAAATAGATTAATAGCCCTCCGAAATTATTATTATTACTTACATAGTTAATAGTTACATAACTATTAGCTTTTGCATTAAAACGAATAAAATTTTGTTGGGTGATAGATAAGTTAATATTGATTAAATAACAACTTATAAAATCCAACAATAAATGGTTTATTAATAACTGTAATAAACAGCACAGAATCTCGCAAATCTTACCAAAATGATCAATGAATGAGATAATATGATAAGTCATCGTTGAATGAGTCATTTTCAAGTTTTTTTATTTAGTTAACGTGCACAAATACTTTAATATCTTGTTCTCACAATGATAAGCACTTTTTAAATAAATAGGTAGGTATGTTATGGTATGTTGAAGTCAAGTGCAAATATAAATGAAAAAATATATAAGTAGGTAGGTATGATATTTATGGATAGGTAGCGACATAGTTGAGATAGGTACTTCATTGAAAACTTACCTTGGATCCTTGGATCTATTGATTTAACGCGAGGACGTGTGTATTCATATTGAGATTACAATTTATTTAGTTGAGATACCATTGAGCTCTTGTCTTGAATTATTTCAGTTAGAAGATTTGTGACTTCTTTGGTACAATGGTTGTTATTATTTAAGCGTCAATTCACACGTACCACAACCACACCACGTCGCAGCGACATAATGTGGTCAAGCTGTGGTAACGTGTGAATAGTGTGACAGCGGCTTTTTGCAGTTGCGTTGTGGCAGCGACAAAATATCGATGTGGTTGCGTTGTCGCTGTCATTGCGATGTGGTAACCACGTCGTCGTGTGCAGTTAATACGGAGAACAGGTTGCCGTTGCGATGTGGTTGCGTTGTGGTTGCGATGTGGTCGTATTACACAGGTGGTCGATAACAACGGCAAAATGTGGCACATGTAAATTGGATTATTCATTGTCAATACAAAATATACGCCCGACCACACGGCGTGGTTGTGGTGTGGTTGTGGCTGTGGTGTGGTTGTGGTACGTCTGAATTGACCCTAAGTTGAACTTAAAACAGTTGACAGTAAACAAAATACGGACAGTTTTTTTGCTTTGTTTTTGTATGTGACACAGCATCTTGTTCGTATATCGTAAGGTTTGAAATGACTAGCCTTGCATGTAAGAACGCACACGTACACTAAATTGTTAGTGTGTTTTAGTGATAACTGATAAGATAAACATGATACCATAAAAGAAACGGTTTCTGTTCAAAACGTCAAAAACGCAGCAACTCAGCTCAGCAATACTGAGCAACTCAGCTGTTATTTTATAAAGGCATTGTGTTTTATGATGATGATGAGACGACGGGATGGCGTAGTGGTTAGTGACCCTGACTACTGAGCCGAAGTTCCGGGTTCGATTCCCGGCTGGGGCAGATATTTGTTTAAACACATATATTTGTTCTCGGGTCTTGGATGTGCCCGTAAAACGGCAATAGGCCCGCCCCCTATTACATTGGGGTGTGAGTGTTTATATATAATATTAAAAGTTCGAAATTACTGCTACAGGTGTCGCTAGTGGCTACTGACAGGGGTCAGGTTACTTTAGCAGCGGATTATTTATTTAAAAAGAGTATTTTGTCAAAATTGTCGCAAAGACTTGCGTTTAGATTTCAATACTGTTTAAATTTATTTTATATGCCAACTCTAGTACAGGGTGGGCAAGTGAAAAGTTTAAATTTTAAAAATTCATAGAAAAAAAACTAAGAGACATATTCCTAATAATATTTTTTTTAATAAAACGTCGGAACTCGGGATTTTGAAATAAATAAATAATATAGTGTTAATAACAATATGCAACTGCAACAGAGTGTTGAAAAATTTCCATTCTCGTTTGGAAGAATGCCGAAGTCGCGACGGTGGTCATTTGAACACTACTATTATTTAAAAAAAAACCCGACTTCTAACTTTATATTAAAAAATTATATTAAAGATTTTTTGAAATATTTCAAAAAAAATAATATCTGTGATTTTTTTAAATTTATCACTGGCCATCCCTGTATCTTCTTATTAAATTTACTATCGCAACACCATGATAATGTATGTGCCTGTATGGTTCTAGGTTTGTTGCTATACTGTATTCATTCTTATTTGGCGAAAAATGTAAACAATCTTGTTTCTTTTTAATTAAAATACTATTAAACAAATAAGCTACGGCCAAAATAAATGGTTGAATTACGAAATCAATCATGTTTGCTTGTAAGTATTTCATTTGTCTAGTCTATTCTATTCTATTCTATTCTGGTAGGGGGTGAAGTTCCTGTACGTGGCTCTCTCGAGTGGAACCTTTGTACATATCCCCTTGATTTCAGCTCAGCCAGCCTAGCTCCCGAGTAAACTGGAGTAGCAAGCCTGGGTGTTCCAATAGCTGAGATAGGCGCTCTGTTGGTCCAAGAATAGATAATCTTGTTTCTGTAGTAGGTGGACAAGCTAACAGAATGTGTTCAACCGTCTCATCTACTTCCTTACATGTCCTACATAAGGGACTAGTTGAGTTACCTATGATATATAAGTGTTTATTCACGAAACAGTGTCCTGTTATTAATCCTACCATTAATGATATATTACTACGGGACAGGTTGAGTAAGTAGCGTGTAAATTTATAGTTGTGTGATGGAATGAACGCTTTAGTTTGTCTACAGTCTACCCGGTTTTGCCACATTTCATTTGTCATTGAGTATGTTTTATTTTATAACTTAGTTTTGAAATTAATTCAAATAAAAAGACCCTCCAGGATTGCTCAAAATCCACGACAAGTAAGAATAAATGCCTACGTTATATACCTATTATGTTGTCGGTCATTTTGTTTATCAACTAATTCGAATTATTAGAGGTATGTACCTATGTATGTATGTCAACACAACCATTGTCAAGAATAGCTCATTCACTAATATTTGTCTTCACATTCTCTCTTACCGAGCTAACGATGTTTTTAAACATACATTTATGTAAGTACCTACCTACACTTATACTTGTTTAGATTGCCGATACTGTGCAAGTCATAGGCACATTACATCTAGGGAATACAATCCCGGCCTTTATTTGGGATCCCGGGATTTCGGGACTGGATGAAGACAATCCCGGGATCCCGGGATCAGGGTCACAAACAAAAACACGTCTAGCGAATCAAATTTTTAGGTTTATCAGTTTTTGTAATTTAACTTTGTCAGACGATACTTAGTTGAACAAAAAATAGACTTCTTAAAAAAAGATAAACAATTACTTAAAATTAAATACATTTTGTTAATCTTACACAAAATCTATCATAATTATCTTAAAATAAAGATAGGAACTTCTATGTTTGGTTATGTATTTGCAATTCCAACCTCTTTATACCTATACATCTATATACATCTGTATAATATCTAGTTAGTTTATTATATCTAGTACAATACAATTGTTAACGTTTAAGTACAATTGTTAACGTTTAAGTTTACGAAGAATGGTGCACACACATGGTTCATCATCATCATCATCATCAGCTAATAATCATCCACTGCTGGACATAGGCCTCTCCCAAGGAGCGCCACAACACACGGTCCCACACACATGGTTAAATAAAAGAAATATGTTACCTGGGTCTGGACTCTGGGTTCTTATGCATTTTCTTATCCTTTTTTGTCAATCCCGAAAATCCCGGGATTGGCAAATTTTAATCCCGAAAATTTCGGGACTGGAAAATGAACGGGATCCCGGGCTTGTATTCCCTAATTACATCTCTCAACCATCTCATTAGTGTAATAAGGCGTCTATGAGAATATTTAGCTACAGTCGTCGAAATATAATAGGCCCGTTTGGACAGCTACACAAATTTGCTATTTACTCTTGATTTACTTGATGAAATACATAAAAAGACACATAATCTGGCTTATTATTCAACGGCCGAAAGAAAAAAGAACTTTAAAGCACCAAAAGTTGCTTATTGTTTAGATTTTTCATGATTTAGGTTTGACACCAGCTGTCATCCCAAACATTTTGGAGCTGTCCAAACGGGCCTATTATATTTCGACGACTGTAATTTAGATAAGAGCATATCACACAAAACAAAAAAATCAATGCCTGTTTCAGTGTGTGTGATTGTGAGTACTTAAGTAAATTCAATCCAGCGATAATATAATTATGTAGGTAGCTTTAGCCGGTATAAAGAGGTTATGGATTAGTATCTAGGACTATCCTGTCCAAAGGATAAGTGTAAGAGTCCTGAACTAAGAACAGTAGGTAGTGAACGTGAAAAACTACCCTCAGAAGACGCAACTCTAGATATATGAACCCACCAACCCACAATGGACCAGCGGCAGCGTGGTGGGAAATCGTCCAAGCTTAGGAAGGCAGTTTCGACCTTGGGAATATGCACTAAGGTTCCATTCGAGAGAGCCAGGTGCAGGTACCTACACCCCCACAGAGAATGGAATAGTCGCAACTCAATTTTCCCATTCCACGGAAGATTGGACAGAATCTCACAGACTCGCATTTTTACATTCTAGTCTGTGACCCTCGGGCTGTTCCGATCCGACTACCTCATGCACGGGCCAGACAACAACAAGTTGAAACAAGTGGAGTTTAACACGATCGCTTCGAGTTTTGGCGCTATCACGTCGCATCTGCCCACTTTGAATCGGTACCGACCTGCCCATTTGTTGCTTTGCCCTGCGCTCGACGAGGTTTTGAGATGTGTTTAAAAAAACTGTTTGATCATTTGTATTCACTTTTTTTAAGTACATAATAACTTATCTTTGGTCCTTTTAAAGACAGTGTAAAAAAAATACTAGGGAGACTTTTTGACCGCCCATAAAAATTATTCATACATTGATTTATGAAATCAATAAAAAAGGGGACCCATCTATGATTTATTTATATTTAATGAGCTGTCAGATCCCTTGCTATACTGCCATGATAGCATAGACAGGTATTTGTTAAGCCTAATGATTTAGAAAATACATCTCTAACCCAGCGTCGCGCCATGGCAGTTGTTCAGTAAATATCTCTCATGTGACTGCTATTTTTTTTTATTTGCACGCTTTTCAGTCATTCCTTCACTCATCTCACTCTAGTGATGTATGTTTGTCGAGTGTTTCTGCACGCTTCTGCTTTTTTTTCTAGTACCTATATGCACTGTTTGGGTTTTAGACTTATTTTCAATATTTTTTATTTTTCAATAGAAGCGTAGTATAAATTGTTGCGTTAATTTTTTTTATTTAGTTAAAGCTTTTATTTAGTTTGCAATTCACTTGAGAGATGTTCCCTGACCACTCCTATGCAGTGTCGGTTTTTTTAAATGTTATTATTGTTGTTTAAATGTGATTCAGTGTATTCTGTCCAGTCGTTGCTGGGTTTGGCTTAGGGTACACATCTTTCAATCAAAAATTTTAATTGTTACTTAATCTGGTTTAGAACACAAAGTTTTGTAAAAAATATTTGGGTAACAATGTGAAAAAATATGTGTTTACATGGTGTAAACACAGATATAAATGTATTAGTAGGTAAATATAAAAAAAACAATAAGAATTAAAATAAAAAAAGGTTTTGCAAAATAATAAAATATTAATTAAGTATAGCGTTTTTTCCAAATGCCAATTTCAAAAGTAAAAAAAAATAAATATTTTAACATATTGTACACATTTTGTTACAAAATATGCGGTCGTGTCCACTTTCGATTATGTTCAAAATTTTCAATTTTGTTATCTGCATTGTGCAACGGTACCTGTTTAATTTTAATGTCATTGCATGTTGGGCTCTATGTTATATTTTGATGTGCTTTGTTTCTTTAGAATAAAATGAATGCATGCTCTGGAGTGTGTCTGTATATGCTCGATAGTGTAAATATTTATATCAATTCTGAAGGCTCAGGAATTTTGTTTTAGCGATGTCAAACAAAAAATGTTACCATTCGAAAATGAGATTCAAGAAAACACTCATAAAATCGAATTTTAAACAAATAATTTATGGTTTTGATACTTTTTGCGCTTTCAGAATTCGGCATCGTGGTTTGTGTTAGTGTATGTAGCATGTCATTTTACATTGTAAGCAGTGTAGCTTAATATTTTTTTGTTGTATTTATGTTAAAATTGAATTTTATTATGTTTCAGCTACATAATAAGACAGTTGGGCCATGGTGATATCGTGAAAAACGTAAGTTGTGTGAGTTTAATACATTCATTTATACTCACATAGTCATCATCATCACGACCCATCACGTCGCCACTGCTGGGGCACGGGTCTCCTGAATGAATATGATATGAACTATATTGGACTTGGTTCTTCAAATTGCTTAAAACTGTACCGTGCACCTACATGCTTAGATGAAAAAATATTTTACGTCGAAAATACCTACACAGATTTGTTTTCTTCTTAATTCACGTAACGCTACAGGTTAATACCGAAAATGGATTTACTTGATAGGTCAGTTGCCGGCTGTTCTTAATTTTGACAGTTCTCGGAAAAAAACAAAACGGCATCATGACTTTTTAATTTCGCAGATGCCAGAGAACCGCGCTCTTTCCGGCCTATGTACGGGCATCACAGACGCGTATGACCTCTTTGGTGTCCCGAACGCCGTGGTGGTGTTTGTGGTTGAGGAAGTCTCGTATAATATTTGCGACCAGCGCTTCCACGAGTTTGAGATTGCTGAGAAAAGGCCGGATATCACGGTAGGTTGTGTTTATTATTAGTGCCGTGTATGTTACTTAATAGAATAATTAAACCAGTGCTTTTTTTCAAAAGTTGCACAAGGAGTTTTTGTAGAATGTCCAATGAACAATCTCCATGGCTAAAATATTTATGAAATCTATTTATTTTCCCTTATTTTCATCCTCATTATAATGCCTACATTTATTTTTTATTTCAGATTTTCAGGAAAACACTGAACGAAATTTACGAGGAGAGCTCTCTCAACGACAAGAAGCAACTGATTATGTAAGATATTCCATTTTTAACAGATAAATTTGAATACAATTTTAATTACGTTTAGCGTTTGGTAAAAGTGACCCAGTATCTGAAATAAAACAATAGACATTAGATAGATAGATAGAATATTCTTTATTGGTAAACACGCATGAAAATAACTTACATAACTTGAATACTAACACATATGTACAAAAATGGCGGTCTTATCTCTTAAAGCTATTTTTTCAAGGCAACCTTAAAACTCTAGTTTTAAGTAAACTATTACTGTGCTACAAAAAACTTTAAACAATGTTAAAAAATATATTCAAAACGAAATTTGACAGATTTCGTAGGCGTTTGATTTGACAGCGCTAAACATCTGTTAAATACTGTAAGTTTTTGTGGTAAAGCCTTTTAGTTTCGCTGTGAGCTGAAACACAGGTTAACACCTAGTTTAGCAGCAGATGCTACTAACTTGCCATTGTTGTACACATGTTGTTCATAAAATATTAGCTAATAAGGTAAGTTTTAAGAAATGTATCTTTTTGGAAATAAATAATTTATATTATATTATTGAAAAATGAAAAATATTTATTTAAATTTAAGATTACGATACAAAAAGTATAGGTTGCAGTGTTTGGTAACAATTTAAAGGTGGTGATATAGCAAGGGCTACCACACTAGGCTAGGCCTGTGTCGTGGACAAGTATTATATTAGTTTTGTTTTGTTTTGTGCTATAGTTTTATAGTTTAGTATTATTGTTCGCAGCGAGGAGCGTCCGGTGGCGGTGGTGTACTACCGGTCCGGGTACGAGCCCGCGCAGTACCCCACGCAGCGGGAGTGGGACGCCCGCCTGCGCGTCGAGCGCTCCACGTGAGTACTATGAGTACTGGGTCTCCTATTTTATGCTATATGCGGCGTCCGACTTTGACCTAAACGTTTCGATCAACGTCCTACGGCCTACCTACGGCGTCTACGCGCCAACGTCGGCGTGTGAGGGAGACCGCATCAGTACATTTCTATAGTGAGCAAGGTGACGCGGCCTACGGCGTGACGCTGGACGCGATCTACGGCGTAAATAGGAGACCCGGGCCTGAGTACTAGGGGTCACCAGTGTTTGTTCGCAGCGAGGAGCGTCCGGTGGCGGTGGTGTAATACCTACACAGGGAGCTGCAAAAAGGGCATACTAAGAATAGAATATTGCTTTAATGAACACCACATAAATCAGACATTCAAAAACATACTTATAGACTAGAACTAATGTACAATAGGCAGCCTTATCGCTAAGCCGAAACCTATGTGTGCAGCATGTTATATCTAAGCTGGAAAATAAAATCCGAATGTCAAAAATATATCATTATCTATATAGTAAAAAAATTGATTTCGTTTTGCACTTAGATATAAAACATGCTGCACACGTAGGGTTCGGCTTAGTATGCAACAGGGGGGTCGCTCTCTAAAGGTCACAGCACACATAAATGTAACGGATCTTGATCGTATCGACCCTTCAGTTTGTCCCGGGAAAAGAAACCTGACCCGTCTCTGAGAGTTGCAGAGAGGGGGTTAGGATTCTTTACCCCAAAGTATATTTTGATTGTACAACGAGCAGTTTTAGCCATTAAGAAAATCCACAAAAAAAATGCTTTCAATAGGTGCTTCGCGCGATCATTAAAACCCTTGGGCTATTATAATTGTTTCATGAATCCATGTGATTAACTCAGAATAAATGTTAATGCATCATAGATGAGAAAAAGTGATACAAAATTATCTTATCGACATAAATAATTTATTTATCTATTGAAAATCTGCATTATTCTATCACATTGAATAACATAAGGAATCTTATCACCATTATTTTCACATTTTCATTTCAGCATTCAGCTGTATAATTTGCAACTTTTGTTCTAGTATAGGTAGGTTATTGATATTTTATCTTTTATAATGTAAAACGTATAATTCTTATGTTATGCCTCTAATATAATAATATTATCAATGTTATTAACTATTATAATTATAATACTATAATTAGTTTATAA
Source organism: Plutella xylostella (assembly GCF_932276165.1). Classification (NCBI taxonomy): domain Eukaryota; kingdom Metazoa; phylum Arthropoda; class Insecta; order Lepidoptera; family Plutellidae; genus Plutella; species Plutella xylostella. The sequence continues at coordinate 2,675,323 of NC_064000.1, read as the reverse complement.
CTAAGTCGGTCCTGGTAGGTGACGCTACCAGCGCTGTGATTATTTAATAATAATCATAGTATTATGCTGAGTCAGAATCCTTTTGCCAACATGATAAATACACATGTTGATTATCTATCTGTCTGTCTATCATATTAAATATAATATATTAATATCGTGTGTTTATGTAATCTTGATATTAGTAATCTTGCTGTGTAACCTGTGTATACGTATTGTGTTAAGATCTAATCTAACCCCCAAATTCATAGAGCTTTTTGACACTTTACAAAAGGTTTAAAATTGACACAGTGATATACGAATTTTATCTTTTTAACTGATGCAAAGAGTCTAAATTCTTCTGTTTCAACGTCAATTTTAACCTGGTTGTAAATTTTAAATACTGTCTATGAATTTGAAGAAAAATATATCTTCTTTCCACAGGGCCATAAAATGCCCGTCGATCGGCTACCACCTAGCGGGCACTAAGAAGGTGCAGCAGGCGCTGGCCACGCCGGGGGTGCTGGAGGGGTTCATGGGCGCGGGGGGGGTCACCGGCCGCGTGCGCGACATCTTCACCGGACTGTACTCGCTGGACTTCGACGACAGTGGCGAGCGCGCCGTGGAGATGGCGTTGGCTGACGCTACTAGGTGAGAGCCCCGAAGCCTCTCCGAACGGAGAGTTGTTTGTAAAAATTTATGTTCATCAGAAAAATATTTATTTATACGATGCATAAAAACATTTGACTTTGACGATAGATGGCGTTGTGTCCGGTTACTAGAAGAGTGTAACATTTGTACGGTAGATGGCGTTGTAACTGACGAGTGCGCGGTTTGGACGACAGATGGCGTTGTGTGCGGTTACTAGATTAGTGTAAAGTTTGGACGATAGATGGCGTCACCGGCCGCGTGCGCGACATCTTCACCGGACTGTACTCGCTGGACTTCGACGACAGCGGCGAGCGCGCCGTGGAGATGGCGCTCGCTGACGCTACTAGGTGAGAGCCCCGAAGCATCCCCGAAAGGAGATTAGTTTGCAAAAATTGACGTTCTTCAGAAAAATATAAATTTATACGATGCATAAAAACATTTGACTTTGACGGTTTGACGATAGATTTAGGCTTTGTGTGCGGTTACTAGAAGAGTGTAAGATTTGTACGGTAGATGGCGTTGTAACTGACGAGTGCGCGGTTTGGACGAGTTACTAGGTGAGTGTAAGGTTTATATAAATAAATATGTAGGGATATCTCACACACGGCCATCCGACCCCAAACTAGGCAGAGCCTGTGATGTGGGTGTCGGACAGCTGATATGTCTACACAAATACTTAGATAGATACTTACATATAACATGGATAAACGACAACCAGACACAAGTGATCATCACAGGAATTTTTGCCCTGGGCGGGATTCGAAGCCCCGACGATAGATGGCGTTGTTAGTGGTTACTAGGTGAGAGTAAGGTTTGGACGATAGATGGCATCTTCACCGGACTGTACTCGCTGGACTTCGACGACAGCGGCGAGCGCGCCGTGGAGATGGCGCTCGCTGACGCTACTAGGTTTTCATTTCATTTCATTTATTTATTCATTCACAACATGCTGTCATATTTGAAATTACAATGGGGACTTAATTCTAACTTAATTCTAAAAAATACAATTTTCAAGGGTAATTTACACATGAGATATTAATAATTAACAATAGTAAAAATAATAATAATAATAATAAAACAATAGAAGATAAGTAAATTAATTAATTCAAATTGTAATAAAATAAATTTAATTTTAAACATTATCTAAAAATTAAAATGTCGATTTAAAAAAAAATAATCATGTCAAATAATAATACAATAACTACAAATAAAAATAAAATAAAAATATTAGTCATTTAAAAATTCGTCTATTGTGTAGAAGCACTTTTCCAATAGATGTTTTTGTAATGTATTTTTGAATGAAGCTATTTTATCAATTTGTTTTAGGTGTGAAGGAAGTTTAGGTGAGGGGATTGGACTTATACAGGGTGTCCCAAAAGTCAACGTCATCCCTTAAAGGGCTGATAGGTCAGCTCATGAGAGGCCAGAATATCACAATATGACCTTAGTAAAAACTTGATAATTTTCGAGATATTGACACTTTTATAAATTTGCTGAAAATCGACACCTTGGATCAGTTTTTTGCGTGCCGCCGGTACAAAAATCCATATTGTTAGAATTTGTTTGGTGTTGCATCACCCTGTATAGCCCTGCTATTGATCGCAGTCAAAAAAATATCGAGTAATGCTGTATGTTTAAAAAAAACACGGTTTTCAAAGTCATAAAAGGTAATCGTATTTTTTTATAAACAACTTTGACTCTACATACTGTAAAAAAAATATACCACGCAAACCTGGCACCTTATTTGAAAAGATTGCTCATTTAATGCAGTTTCCAAAATGATGTGAAACGTTGCTCTTGTTTCAATTAACAAAAAAGTTATTGCTATTTTAGTACAAAACGACCTCGATGTAAAATAGTTTGAAGGAAATTTATCTGACTGAATTTATTAAGGGTAAGTCATGTTGGAACTACAAAAAACTGATCCAAGGTGTCGATTTTCAGCAAATTTATAAAAGTGTCAATATCTCGAAAATTATCGAGTTTTTACTAAGGTCATATTGTGATATTCTGGCCTCTCATGAGCTGACCTATCAGCCCTTTAAAGGATGACGTTGACTTTTGGGACACCCTGTATATTACTGGCGTAAGGACAGGCGCAACCGCTCTTGAAAATGACACCTTCTCGTTGGCCCTAAAATCTCATAAATCTTTCATAATTTTTATGAATTACCCTAACAGGTTCCTGATGCACTATTGATTTGTAACCTAAATGTCTTTTATATTTGCTTAAATAAATAAAAATCAATAAAATAGGGCCATCGCGCAAGTGTCAAATTTTTTTTGACAAAAAGTTCTGAGGTATTCGTATCTTTCCTTTTGAAATCATTGTCTTTCACACCCTCCTATTTCCGCGCCAGGTTGGTGCTAAAGCCATATTATTAGAATACTTACATATTACGAGTATGTATTGCGAGTTGGTATGAAAATACATTTAACATGAAAATAACCCCCCACCCCCATTTCCCCCCAGGTTCGTCCTGAAGCCGCAGCGCGAGGGCGGCGGGCACAACGTGTACGGCGCGGACGTGCGCGACGCGCTGCTGCGCATGCGCCACGGCCGCGAGCGCATGGCCTACATACTCATGGAGCGCATCCTGCCGCCGCTCGTTAAAGGTAACGTTTATACGTATACAGGGTATAGGTATACAGGGTGTTGCAAAAAGGGTATACTAAGCCGAAAGGAGGTGGCACTTGACGAAAAAAAATGCTTCTTCATATTAACGTTTTACTATGAAGAAACATTTATGTTTTCGCGAATTTTCAAAAGTCTTAGAACAAAAGTTGTACAGAATGACCCACCGAATCACCCCTTTTCGGCTTGGTATACCACTTTAGCCACATCAAACTTGCTAGCAATGAAAAACTTCCATCTGGTTCTATTTGCCAGACGGCAATAATATACAATCTTTTGTAATAAGGCACTAGGCCTTGCAGCACGGGTGAATTATCGATAAACTTGTTTATTTACGTCCATAAAGAACCCGTGCAGCTAATACAGAACCAACTACGTCGGGAACTTCTAGATTTTTTCTGGGCATGTCTTCTTTCGTGAACCTAACTGTACTTACCTCATCTTGTCTATTGCAGGCTACGTGGTGCGTCCGGGCGCGTCGGTGCCGCCGCCGCTCGTCGATTTGGTGTCGGAACTCGGCATCTTCGGAGTCATCATTGGGTAAGTATCATTGTTATAGCTCTTTATTTAGTAAATAGTTAGCAATCATATATTTTAACTCACGAGTTAAGGTTCAAGCACTATTGAAAAAAAAACCTCAACAGGGTGTCCACTTTCTGGAAAGTCAGGGATAGTCAGGGAAAAGTCAGGGAAGCTCAATGTGGTCATGGAAAGTCAGGGAAATTGATGGGCCCACCTGGAAAGTCAGGGAAAAATGACTAGTAAAGCATATATTTTTTCAAAATTGTAGTTCTTTCCTTTACTAATTATTATTTTTCTTCTTCTATTTTAAACGTAAAATATGTAAGTCATAAAATAAAATCTCGTAAGCCAGATTCCAGACTGAGTTCATAGTTTGTTCAATAGTAAAATAATGTTCCCTTAGTTAAGTTTCTTTCAAAAGAGTGTGAGTCAGCTTGCCATTCTGAACAACTTTTGTTTTAAGAGTTCGTGATGAAAAATAAGTCCTCACATAAAGTGTTGGTGCAGACGCGCTGTATCGGCGCTCATTTCACTCATCAATTCTCATAATTTGCTACTGCAGCGGGAGCGCTTGCAGAAGCGTTTCCTCCACGAGGCACCTAATGATTTTTTTAAAGCATCGCGCCCCTACGAAAAGGTTTGATTTTGGTTTTGTTTTATTTAAATTAATAATACGGTATTTACAAAGCTTAACACGCTTTACTCGAGTTATTTCGGTTTTGAAGGTCCTAAGATAACTATACACGGTGTTAGGACAAGTTTTATACAAAAATAAAAAAATAAAAATTATCTAACTGCTTCCAAACTCTCATTTAAAAAAAATATATGAGGAGGCGTATTTCTTCAAAGCACTCATTAAAATTATCCTTAAAATTTGAACAAAATCTTGTTTGTTTCCCTACTGAGATTTGCCCGCCTATGCGGTTGTTTTGGCTATATCTTGGCCATACCTTAATCGGTTTTAGATTGGAATATGTCATTTTAAAGCTTATAAATTGATTATGTTTTTAAGCTGTAGTGCCGGAAAAATCGTCAGATAAAATTCTTTTTTAAATTAGCTTTTTATTTTCATCTTTCGTAAAATTTTCTTAATGTTTCATCTATTTTGAAGCACTGTGTCTAAATTAAGTTAAATATTACGCAATCAATGATTATGATTAGCTGACTAAGGTGTCACCAATGCAAAACAATCAAAAAAGTATTAAAAACATCATTGGTTTTTGAAATATTTTGCTTTTAAACATAAATTTTGGCAAAATTTAAAAAAAACTTAAAACTTAAATAACTCAGAAATGGTTGACTTTCGGATAATGCATTATGGGGTTTAATCGACTGGAAATTCCTTCGACTACAACTCATTTAAAGGAATACATCGACTTACCAATCACCCTGTATAGGAGCACAAGGCTAAGTATATCTTAATAGCTTTATTTATAGCCAAAAAAAAGTGCGATTCCGGTATTACTTCAATACCGGTATTGAAAAAAGTGTGAATTTTGGTCCGGGATCTCGGTATTGCGGTATTGCATGCCCTAGAAGATGTACATAGCCGAAATAGGGTCGACTCAGGGGATCACTCGAAACAACTTTTGTTCTACGTGTTTTTGAAGTTCGCGTTTTTTTCTCATATAACTTAACCTGTTTACCAAAGTTTGTGTGGAAATTCTTTTTTAAAAAATTTCATGTTGTTGAAAATTATCTGCCTGAGTCACTCTCATCTCTTTTGGCTTAATATACACTTTTTACAGCCAAATATTTTACGCAGTCGAAGTTTTTTTAAATAAGTGTCGCTAATGAACGGAAAACTTTCAAATGAAGCTTTTGTTTATTTTGATCTCTGGTCAGGGAAAATTTCTGAAATGGTCAGGGAAAGTCAGGGAAAAGTCAGGGAATTTTTTGGAGGATTCTGAGTGGACACCCTGCTCAACTTCCGTTTGAAAACGGCCCTTCATACTAATGGGAGATTTTCAACCATAGATTATAGATTACTTCATACTCAACAGCACTGCATTTTTTTTAGCCGGCATCTTAAAAAAAATGCAGTGCTGTTGAGTGTGAAGTGATCTATAATCTATGGTTGTTTGTCTATGGTTGAAAATCTCCCATTCAATCTTTTAAAATCTGCCTCCCAAGATATGCTGTCACTCTCTAAAACATAATTAGGGAGAGTGACAGCATGTATTTTATTCCATCGGTAGCCATTATCCGGACATTGTGAAACTGACACGAACACAATTTTTTTTTAAACTCACTTATATCTTCTTTTAGGACCAAAGACAAGATCTACTCCAACAAGCAGGTGGGCCACATGCTGCGCACGAAGCTCGCGGACGCCAACGAAGGCGGCGTGGCGGCCGGGCTGGGGGCGCTGGACTCCCCGCTGTTAGTCGACCTGTAGGGGACTGGGAGGGGAGAATGGGAGGGAGGGAAGGGATGTGGAGCAAACATAAGCTAAATTTTAAGAAAATTCGGTTATTGGTTCTGAAAGCGAAAATTCAATTTTAGCAATGTCTAAAGTCAAAGCGTTTTCTTTGTTTGTTTGTCTTTTTTAATTGGCTGCATGAAGCCCAGAATTATTCATATTCTATTTTAGGTATTTTTGGCTATGATAATAATTGTGAAAATATTACTTAATAGTTACTCCAGAGGTAGCGCAGACTCTACGACTATTATCCTGTGATCTAATAGATGTTCATATTTTAAGGTGTTGTGAAATAGAATGATAAATTATGTAAATATCACTTGCTTTCTTGAGCCTTAAATATTTTTACTTAAAAGCCGTTACCTAAATGTATGTTAAATTCATAGAATAACATTTCATACTACATACATTCCGTAATTTACTCATATAGTTAATTAACTATGTTTTCTTAACTAATATTCACTAATAGCTGATACTTGAAATTTTATAACCTGAGTAAAAGTATGCAGCAAATTAAATTTTCACTATTATTATTTCTACTCATACCATGGTCAATTTAAGTGTTACTTACGGTATTATGTTTGAACACTTTGAACTAATAATTATTAATATTGAAAATATACGCGTGGTGCTGTATGTGTAAATTAAAATAATGAATATGGTGATTTGTTTTTATAATGTTTTTAATATTATACATAATTAATATAGACGAATTTAATACAATATATTATTCTCAGTTTTGTGTTTTATTATTATTTCCTACCAACTTATTTACCTCATATTATAATTTAGGTATAGTGAATCGATCTCTACTATACCTAGACTTTTGAGCGTAGATGAATACGGTGAAAAACCCTAATATAACTCTTGAGTAGTGCATCTGTCACTGACACAAAATAAAATAAGCAAGCGTAAAACTTTTAAATAATTTTATTAGATAATTTTACATAGATACTACTAAGACTAACAACAGTGTTACAGATGTTCCGTATATTTGGGCACTTTGTTCTTCAGCATAAGTCCCGAGTCGTTTTGGTTGTACCCCTCCAGGTATTCGAACTCGGGGTGGCTGTGGATCACCTGAAAACATTACGAAAAATGGGGAAAAATACAATGAAAAGATATCATTTTATTTAATGGGTAGATTTATAATACATATCTTTATAGGGGAGTCGGTGACCAAGATTGAAGATGAACTAGGATTTATCACCATGGTGAATTTAATCAAGCAAGTCAGGTCTCCTGTTTGATGATACTGTCTTTAGGAGTCTAACTACATATCTCATAATTGTCAGCTAGTAATCGGACAATGCTGCACACCCTCCCGCCCACTGGACCAACGACCTAATGCCGGGATACACGATGCTGAGTCTACCACCATTTCACAAAGGCGTAACACAATATCACTAGTTAGTACTGTAGCGACTGGAACCCTAATTCTGAGGACAAGTGTTTTAAGCGCTTCTTGGCAGAGGCCTATGTCAGACTGCCGGGTCCCTATCGCGAATTCAAAACGAAGTAACATTTAAATTCAACACATTTGTATCCGAAAATCGTTGTCAAAACAAGTTTGCGATAGCGAGCCTGATGATAATAACATAACGCACCTGGTCCTTAGCATACGCGTCATCGGCTCCAATAATCAGCTCCGGCACATCAGTCCGGGCCACGTTGAACAGATTGAGCAGGTAATTCTTGTGGTTGGTGTACGTCATGCGCTTGTCCGCCCACTCCATCTCGCGCGGGAGCCGCCAGTCCTTCATCTTGGGTTCTTCACGTTCGTCGTACTTGTCGAAGTCGAGACGCTCTATGTCTTCTACTACCTGGGGGGGAATTGAGGGTTTTTTTAAGTTTAAATGGAGCATCTGCTTATTCTAAGCATGTAGGTGATAAACACAATATTAAACATCTATAGCTTTTTAGGTAAGCGTTCGCCTTTCGGCATCGTATGCATCTCATTCAGTATTCTTTATATATTATGTTAATTAGCACAAGTGCATCCACTTCATCGGTATTTGTCCGATACGTACGATATCGATAGCTGGACTCTTGACATACATTTGGGGTGAAGCCAGACGAGCGTAATTTTGTGAGTTGTGAGTCGTGTATTCCGGCAGAAAAGTATGCGCGGGGACGAGGGGAGCGAGTAACTTCCCCGCCCCCCTCGACCCCGCGCATCAGAATACGCGACTCACAAGTCTCAAAACTCACAAAATTACGCTCGTCTGGCCTCACCCTTGAATGTTTATAACCGGTAAAAGGATTAGCCAGTCAGAATAGCATCAGTCATTGACTGCCCAGGGAGCGTGGATGTATACCTACAAATAACAGTTGATACGTCATTTGGGAAGGCTCCTTTCGTGCACCTTACATCTAGTATCTGCTGTTAGCTATCCTAGTGTGATAATGTGGTATTAGAGCTCAGATAGACCTATACTCAACATCATAACTATCTTTGTTATTTCGTGACTGAACTCAATGTGACCAAGCAAGCAAACATAAAAGACACCCACCACTTCAACTTCACCACCGCCGGTCCAGTCGTAGACCAGCAGCTCCGCGTGCGTGGAGATGTCCCGCAGGTACTTGTCCTTGTAGAGACGCTCCATCTCCGTGAGGAACTCAGGAGTCAGCGCCTTGCCGCTCACCTCGTGCGGGTGGCCTCGGGCCTTGATCGCTGCTTGGACCTGTAATGTGTGAAGAGTAAGGTTTGTTGTGGTGAGTTTCACTGGTGATTTAATTTTGAAAATATATATGGCTACTTATACGTTTTTTTTGTTATGTGCCATTTACATTTTTTCTTTATCAGATCTCTTCTTCCTTGTATAATATACAGGTAATAGAGTTTTTAATTAAATAAATAATTTTCGTGTATATAGTATTTGGTCATTGCTTAACGGAGCACTGTAATACTGTAACATTGGAAAGATAAATATTTTACACATTCTCCTTACTTGGCATTGAATATCAATTTTGGACATCATCATAATCATTGTCCACAACATTTTGGACAACAGTTATGTTAAATACTTACATTGTCTACTGGCCTGTCCAAGTAGATGACAAGGTGTGGCCTCAGCAGTTCCTCAATAGTGTTCTTCCTGATCTCGTAGTAGACGGACCGCACCCCCTTACTGATGTACTTCTGTGAGTACATTGCCTCTAGGAACACAAAGTCGGAGTACGGAGACCGCTCCAACACAACCCCCTCACCGGTGTTCAACAGGTGAGCCAGAGCATCAATGTACTGCGCATAGCGAGCCTCGTACATCATAATCTGGAATGCGCCAGCATTGCGGTGCATAGGGTCACAGTTGAAGTTGACATGGTCATAGCTCCTTGTGTCTTCCGGGATCTGATCGTCGAACTTCCGCAGGTCATAGCCGTTGGGCCGGATGTAGTGGTAGTCCATTGTAGCCTCAGGGAAGTGCTTCATGCCGAGGTCAGCGGCGAGCGCGCGCGCGAACTCCGTCTTGCCGGCGGCCACCGGACCCTCCACCACCACCACCTTAGAGTTCTCATCGAGTCTGTGGGTCGTTCTGTCGAACCAGCTACGGATCATACCGTAATCCTTGTTGACATAGTCGAAGGGCGCTGGCTTCGGGGGCCGGGGCGGCAGGGACTCTCGGAGGGACTTGCCGTTTATGTTCCGGCTTTGGATGAATGTGCATGCTGCGATCTTGCCCCCCGAAGGGCTGATGATCTTCACAAATGCGGTACGCACTATAGTGGCCATATTTGAGGTATCAAACTGTTATGTGACACCTGAAAATGGATGGTTAGGTACGGTTTAAGGTTTCGTCGGTTTACAAATTATAAATTTATAGAAATAGAGCCAATACAAACCTCAAATCAATTCATAATAATGGAAAAATCGGATCGTAAAATTGTGACATAACAATTCACTGACGTTTTAAAATTCAACTCTATCTGTCAAACTATGCGAGTATTGATCCAATGTTGATACAACGTTAGGACAACGTTGAACTGATTTCAGATGTTCCTTGTATGAATCCTTAGAAAAATAACAACTTCATAGAACCAATATTCTGTTTTTGACACTGTTTCTGTCACAGAGCAACCCTACTATTTTTCAGATTCAGATGTTTCTTATACCCCATTTACACTCTCGCACGAGTGGCGAGGCGAGCGACAAGGCGAGGGGCGAGGCGCGAGTGTGAACAGACGCTCGTGGCTCGCCTCCTCGCTCGCCTCGCCACTCGCGGCGCTCGCGTCCGGAGCGGTTTTTGGGGCACGAGTCAAAGGAGCTCGCGTCGAGCTCGCGTCGCACGCGAGCGGGTGTTTACACTCTCGCGTCCGCTTCATTCTGGCTTCTACATCGTGCCGCGCAGGTTGTGTTTGTCGTCGTATAATTATAACGTAGTGTTTTTTCCTCAGTTGTATAATGGATTGGTCGCAAGACGAAACATTTAATTTCATATAAGTAAATATTTCAATAAAATAATAATAATAAAAAACACTAAAACGTAAGAAATAAAAGCAGTACTTACCTGCTTAGATATAATAGGTCTAAACCATGTCTAAACCTTAAATTATTTCTTACGTTTTAGTGGTTTTTTGAAGTCGTTTTTTTTATCATTATTTTATTTTATTACTTATTTATACTTAGTTTATTTGCAATAATTGACAATCAAAATTAAGAAGCAAATGATACCTATAAGTCCTACTAGTCAGTAGTAAACACGAAGTAGTTGCTATTTACCTACCGTTGAGGAGTTCCCTTGACTACCTTCCGTTTCCATCATCAGATCAGCTCAAGGTCACCATCATATTTTTTTTAATGTTAAAAATATAGGTAAGTACCTATGTACTTTCTAAATGTCATTAACTACAATCGGTTAATAGGTACCCAAAATGGAAATTCATAGCCTGTTTTTAACCCTTTACCCACCCTTGGAGGTGGAATCAAAATTTGAAAAAAATGGGACCACATGGGATCTCAACCCAATACATAAAAAAAAAAATTTTCAAAATCGGTCCATAAACGGTGAAGTAATCGGTGATCATACATAAATTCTTTATTGTTGCGGCTAAAACTTCGACGTCCTCCATCGTTGCTAGCTCAAAGACAACTGAACTCTGCACGAGAGTGTAAACACCCTCTCGCGTCACACGCGAGTGGGTGTTTACATTCGCGCCTCCGCACGAGTGACGAGGCGAGCGAGGAGGCGAGGGCCGAGGCGAGAGTGTAAATGGGGTATTATACCCCATTTACACTCTCGCCTCGGCCCTCGCCTCCTCCATGGGGTATTATACCCCATTTACACTCTCGCCTCGGCCCTCGCCTCCTCGCTCGCCTCGTCACTCGTGCGGAGGCGCGAATGTAAACACCCACTCGCGTGTGACGCGAGTGGGTGTTTACACTCTCGTGCAGAGTTCAGTTGTCTTTGAGCTAGCAACGATGGAGGACGTCGAAGTTTTAGCCGCAACAATAAAGAATTTATGTATGATCACCGATTACTTCGCCGTTTATGGACCGATTTTGAAAATTTTTTTTTTTATGTATTGGGTTGAGATCCCATGTGGTCCCATTTTTTTCAAATTTTGATTCCACCTCCAAGGGTGGGTAAAGGGTTAAAAACAGGCTATGAATTTCCATTTTGGGTACCTATTAACCGATTGTAGTTAATGAAATTTAGAAAGTACATAGGTACTTACCTATATTTATAACATTAAAAAAAATATGATGGTGACCTTGAGCTGATCTGATGATGGAAACGGAAGGTAGTCAAGGGAACTCCTCAACGGTAGGTATATAGCAACTACTTCGTGTTTACTACTGACTAGTAGGACTTATAGGTATCATTTGCTTCTTAATTGTGATTGTCAATTATTACAAATAAACTAAGTATAAATAAGTAATAAAATAAAATAATGATAAAAAAAAAGACTTCAAAAAACCACTAAAACGTAAGAAATAATTTAAGGTTTAGACATGGTTTAGACCTATTCTATGTGACAGTACTAATATATCTAAGCAGGTAAGTACTGCTTTTATTTCTTACGTTTTAGTGTTTTTTTATTATTATTATTTTATTGAAATATTTACTTATATGAAATTAAATGTTTCGTCTTGCGACCAATCCATTATACAACTGAGGAAAAAACACTACGTTATAATTATACGACGACGAACACAACCTGCGCGGCACGATGTAGAAGCCAGAATGAAGCGGACGCGAGAGTGTAAACACCCGCTCGCGTGCGACGCGAGCTCGACGCGAGCTCCTTTGACTCGTGCCCCAAAAACCGCTCCGGACGCGAGCGCCGCGAGTGGCGAGGCGAGCGAGGAGGCGAGCCACGAGCGACTGTTCACACTCGCGCCTCGCCCCTCGCCTTGTCGCTCGCCTCGCCACTCGTGCGAGAGTGTAAATGGGGTATTAAAGTTTCTTTTTGACACTAGCTGTCAACAGTGGGCCATGTGTTGAATAAAATTTACGTAAACAAATTAATAAAAACATCAATTTTAGCCTGATTGCACACAGTGAAACTATTTAACATTAAACATGGAGACAGACAATATCAATGTGAACGATTTTCTTCCCGCTAAGAACCCTATTAAGCTGAAAAATGTGAAGAGAAGGGCGGTTTCCGAGTCGGGAGACACCATGGAGGTGGAAGAACACAACGGCATCCAGGGCAAGGCTAAACACACTCGTCCAAGGGCTAAGAGGTCTAAGAAGAATGCTGAGCCCAACGAGAGCAAGGTCAACATGAGGAAAATACCAGTTCCCGCACACAGGTATAACCTCAAAATTTATAACCTATTAATTTACTTCACTTATTATTAATTCACTTATTATTTTTATCCTAAAATTGTATTTGTTGGTACTTTATGTATTTAGTTATTATTAATGTATGTAACACTGTACATTACAATATTAATTATAGTATGTTTCAATAATTTCAGATACACACCTTTAAAAGAGAGCTGGTTAAAGATATTCACGCCAATAGTGGAACACCTTCTGCTGCAAGTACGCTTCAACACAAAAACTCGTAACGTCGAGATCAAAGTCGGACCTGAAACTAAAGATATAGCTAACTTACAAAAGGCTGCAGACTTCATCAAGGTAATGTTGCTTTTATTGTCCTTTTTAACAATCAATTATAAATAAGTTGTATGAAAATTATTTTAACTTATCCACACAGCAACTGGATGTCACAGAATTTAGAGTCTGACCATTGTGTCAAGGTACCTGGTCATTTATAATTGGTGTGAGGTATTAATTAAGTATGTGATACTCTACAACCCGCTGGCCCTGTGGCCAGATCATGTCTATAACCTGCTAGTCTTGAAGAAGGCTCATGTTATGGAGGGCTGTTTATTTATGATAACAATGATTTGTTATTTTTTCAGGCTTTCATCTATGGCTTTGAAGTAGAAGATGCACTAGCCCTCCTCAGATTGGACGATCTATTTGTTGAATCATTTGAGATCAAAGATGTCAAGACACTGAACGGTGACCACTTAGGAAGAGCCATTGGCCGTCTAGCAGGAAAGGCAGGGAGGACAAAATTCACAATTGAAAATGTAACAAAAACCCGAATAGTCCTGGCTGATTCTAAAATCCACATTTTAGGCAGCTACCAGAATATTGCCTTGGCTAGAAGAGCCATTTGTAACCTGATCATGGGGTCGCCTCCTTCAAAAGTTTACGGAAACCTGCGGAATGTTGCCAACAGAGTCGCTGAGAGATTTTAGTCTAATAAAGTATTTATGGTTCACAGCTATTGAAGTTTATTTTACCATTTACATCCATCGCCCTATGTCTTTTCTATAGTCATATCAGTAATCTTCTACTAGTGGGTAAACTCGCACTTAACTAATACATCTGAGAGCTGAATGGTGCTTGTCCTCCTACCATCCCGCTTTACCTTTGCCTACAGCAACCCTCTTATAAACCCTATAAAGCATTCCTACCTGCATTTTTCCTATTGAATCCTCTTGGACATTTTACAGGATGACACTCACAGTGGCATGTAAAAAAAATACACATTCAATAGAATATTTATTATTTTTCAATAAGAATTAATAACTTACATTTAATTAATCAAACTTAACGTATTAATAAATAATAATGATGAAGATTATTACAAATTATTTTTCCCTTTGGAGCACAAACAAGATAAAATCATTCAAGAAATATTAAATCATATCACGCACTTAAACATAAATGCATAATTATTATAATGAATATTTTATCTATTCCTGGACTTATTAAAAATTAAGTATAACTTTAAGCCTTTATACTCTTTATAGGCTTTTCATCAGATCGAGCTGTGAAACCTAACGTAAAATTGTATGGCGCGGACAGAGGAGCTAGTGCAGAGCGTGTGCCGCTAGGTGGCGACTCTCCCGCGTCATACAAATTCACGTTTACTCGCCGCTTATCGAACAGTGATCACTGCTTCAAAATTGAGGTGAAAGGAAGGTAAATATTTAGGTAAGCTTTTAAAAAATCATAGGGCTGATGATGAAAGGAAACCTGATTGAATTGTATGTAAGTTACATACAGTGCGACAAACTTATCTGTTCCGGTGAGAGCGAACTAAATTGATCCATATCTCATTATTTACTAATGAATTATATATTGATATAGATTAGATGGGTTTATTGAAACCACAAGAGCGAATTACAACTACTGGCAAACTTAAAATCTTATAGAATGAAGAAATATTACACATTTACGTGAGCTGTCACCGGAACAGATAAGTTTGTGGCACTATACAATGAGCCGTTTTCCTTGACAGCTGTCAGTTGAGTTTTTGTTCAAGCCGATAGATGTCGTGGTCGTGACAACATACGTGAGTTGTACCAAACGTCAAATATTGCACACAGAGAGGTTGAAGTATTAAACTCAGTACTATTTAATAGTACTATTTAGTCTAATTAACAAGTTCAGAATGTGTATTTTTCAAGCGTCGTTGCTGTAGATAACGCCTGAGGGCAGATATAGAATTTCCTCTGTGGAAATAAGATGTGAGCAGGATCTTATTTAAATAAGTATAATTTAATTCTTATAAATATTATATCAATACATTTCTTATCGTGGTGTCTACAGTATAGCCATAGCGTCCATAGACAATAATTAAAACTGTAGCCCATAGAGCATCCATAGAGTGTGGCCATAGCGTCCATAGTTACTGCCACTTCTCACTACAACAGGATCTTATACTTGTCGTGCCTCGGCACAGTGGACAGCACGAGGCGCGCGTCGTAGCTGAGCGAGGCGAAGGTCCAGGGGTCGGCGGCGCTCCACTCCGCGCAGTACACAGAGTCCGAGTGCGCGGAGTACGCCTGCAGCACGCCGTCTTCTAGTCTGTGGACCGGAGGGTTATTGTTCTGAGTTAGTGACGGAAAAAATCAGAAGGGGGAAGCACGGGGCAAAATCGTGACAAAAGTTTTCCGTTGCGCTCACCCACATCGTGCGGCTTCGATAGCGAGTGCGACGACTTTTGTCACGTCTTGCGCCCCGTGCTAGGCCATCAGGTGATGGTGATGGTACTCACTGGGCGCGGTCGCGGCCGTGAGCAGCGCTGCTGGTCATGATGATAGTAAGGGGCAGAGAAACCTGACCCCTTCAGAAGCATTGTAACTATGAGAGGGGGGTCAGGTTTGTCTACACATGACACGCTGGCGGCGGCGGTGAGCAGCGCTGCTGGTGATGATGATGATGATGGTACTCACTGGGCAGCACCGCCGTCTCGCTCGCAGACGCTGGCGGCGGCCGTGAGCAGCGCGCGCGCGTCCGACGAACCCGTCAGCAGCAGCTGCTCGTGGTATGTGTTGTAGCGGACCGTCCACACCCTGGAAATGAGAATTACATTTAAACTACAAAACTTGACTAGTTAGGGTAAGAATAGGGCCAACCGCTCATGAAAATGGCACATACGCACTGGCCTCACAATCCCATATCTGTCATAATTTATTTGAATTACAGTGCGTTCAGTTGACAAGCGCTATAAACAAGCGTTTTGATAACGCGCGTTTACAACTACATACATGTACATAGATGTAGTTGTAAACGAGCATTATCAAAACGCGTGTTGAGCGCTTGTCATCTGAACGTACTCTTAGGCTCAGCATGCGGGTGACAATGTTGAAATGATTGTACAAAACGAATTTTAGTTATACTTTCCTTTTTAAAATATAGCAGGAGCCCTATAACGTTTGACTTACAGATCCCTATCCCACGTAAATAAGTTGGATTTTCCTTGAAAACTAGAATTTAAGTTACTACTACTACCTACTAATAAAATGTATGGATTTGACAGGTTGCCTTAAGACTAATGCTATATGTTTTTATAAGTGTAGTCGAGTTGGTGTGGTACCTCGACGCCCTGATAAACCTTCACCCTACAGGCTGTTGCAAAAGTTGTGTACTACGCTGACTCAGGGGATCGTAGTCCTAGAACAAAAGTTGTTTAGACCGCCTGAATGATTATTTTTGGCTTAGCATATCTCACCAATGCGAGTGGTCCTGCCGCGTGAAGATGGGCTCCTTGCTGCTGCGGTAGTCCCAGATGTTGAGCGCCCCGTCGTCGCCCACGCTGGCCAGCTGGAACTGTCTGAAATTATATGTTAACCATGTAAACCGCTTTTCACTATACAGGGTGTTGCAAAAAGGGTAACTTAAGCTGCGTACAGACCGGCCCAACGAATGCCCAACGATGGATATTTATCATACATAATACAGGGCAGATTGCAGCAACGAAGGTCAACGAAATCCGTTCGTTGGCGTTCGTTTGGCCGGTTTGTACGCAGCTTAAGGTGAAACCTACGCGTGCAGCATGTTATATCTAAGCTCGAAAATGAAATCAGAATGTCAAAATTCGCAAAAAAAATATTCATGTTCCTTAGAAACTTTGTTGGTCACTGTGGTATTCTCCGGCGGTCATTTCTCCGCATGACTTTTCTTCAACAGAATGTTTCACCAAAGAACGATACACCGACAGAATTATTCGCCTCCGAATATATGGACGACGGAATCTTAGTCGTAGCCGTATCGCCGTTTTTGAAAGAGTACAATGCACATACATATCTATAATCAGATTCTAGGACATCTATGTCCTCATGATGTTTTGCTTCACCGTAAGAGCGATGGCGCCCTCCTGCCCGCTGGACTGACGACCTTAGGCGGGTGGCGGGTAGTGGTTGAATGAGGAAGGCCGAGGACCGAGTGTTGTGGCGCTCCTTGGGAGAGGCCTATGTCCAGCAGTGGATGATTATTGGCTGATGATGATGATGATGATGATGATGAAGAGCGATGGTATTCGAACCCGCATATCTGGCCTGAGAAGCGGGCGCTAACTCAACTGAGCTACCACCGCTCTTATGAAATATGTAACCAGCAATAGTATCTAAAAAACATGTTGGGATTGAAGTAGATGCCCCTGATCCATCAAGCAAACCCGCCATGGGTGCAACATTAGTAAGAAAAACAATGAAAATTAGTCTCTAACCTGTTGGGATTGAAGTCGATATCCGTGGCGGAGCAAGCCCATTTACCCAAAGACTCATTTAAGTTTGAATAAAAAATATAAAGTGAGATGTCCCCAAGTCTTATATTATTATACAGTCAACAATAGCCTCCAACCTGTTGGGATTAAAGTCGATATCCCTGACGAGCTGCTTGTGCGCGGCCTCCACGCTCCACGCGGGCGCGGCGCAGCGCAGGTCGTAGCTGCGGATGTGCGTGTCTTGGATTATTGCCAACTGGAATATAGTACATAATATATTACATTATGTATACCTACGTCTAGTACAGTCTGTTTTATCTCAGATACTAAATTGACAGATTCTGAACGGATCATCAACAGTGGATTGTCCAGCCCATAGAACGATACGTCACTTAATCGCGGGACAATCGATTGTTGAACCGTTCAGAATCTGTTACCGAAGACTGCAATGAAACCTAATTCCTATCTGTAGTGACACGTTTGGACGTAATAGCTAACTTTTTATTAACAGCAGATGCTGAGTCATCTTAGAATAGAATATTGCTTTATTGAACACCACATAAATCAAATATACTTATAGACTAGACTAGAACTAATGTACAATAGGCGGCCTTATCGCCTTTTACATACAGTATAGTATAAAGGATGTTGCGAAAGTGGTAGGTATAGTAAGCTAAGTGGATGGATGAGGTAGGCCGAGAGAGAGAGGCCTATGTACATTACCTGTCCAGTAGGCGCGTGCGGGCTCCACTTCCCCCCGCCGCACTTGCCGCGGCGCCCCTCCCCCGCGCCCGCCACCGCCGCCCCCCCGTCGTACACGCGCGCCCCCGCTGACGTCATCACGGCCACGCGCCCCGCGTCGGTGGGGTGCCACTCGGCGCAGCGGAGCTCTTCGTCTGGCTTCTAGAAGGTGAGAAGTGGGATTCGAAGACAAATGGCAGACTTCGGAGTTCAAAATAAGTAGGTATAATTCAGAATAGTGCTAGTAATTTGGAATAGCAAGGTATTACAGAAATGATAGTTTTACTAATTTTCATCAAATTAGTAGAAAGGGCTCAAAAACAAATTTAAAAAACAAAATTTATCACAATCTTAAATTAAAGTTGTATGTTTGCCAAATCATAAAAAAACATCTTCATCTGACAAATTTCAAGCTGCTTACCTCTGGTTTGATAGTAAGTAGATGCTCCATGTCCTCAGCATTCCTACTCTGTATTGCGCTGAGCTCATCCATATCTTTCGGGATCACCTGAAACACCAATTTATAATATTATTTTGCTAATAAATATAATGTCAGGGATAAGTATAAGATCAGTAAAGTAATTTCTTGGATTAAGTAAATATTCAGCCCTTTTGCCACACAGTAACAGTTACAGAATATCACCAACTGCTACAGCAGTATGGCTGTATGACTACAATTAGGGCTAATTTTATTTCACAAATTGTGAAGTTCTGGAGAGCTGTCATGCAATCAATATGTTTAAAGCAATAAGCTACAGTCAAGCAGCACTCCAATACTTCATATTTCGTCAATCAAGAGTACCCATCCAGAACCATACCTCAATAGTAGGAAGCTTGAATATAGAGACGCCCATGGTGCACTGTACCGTGACAGGATCATAGGAGTTGTGAGTAGTCATGAGGGTAGCCACGTCGTGCGGCGAGCAGCGGAGGTGCCATATCTCACCGATCTCATGTTTGAATACCTGGAAATTTTACAAAGGCAAAGTTTTGTGTAAGGATACAAGAAAAACTTAAAATTTTCATAGATAATCCATAGATTAGCACCAAGGTCCAAATATAGGGTGGAAGTTTAAAACTTCAAGGAATTTTGGGAGCAAAGATTCCATTCTATTGAGTAAGGTGCAGGAAATAATAACAATGAAATATTAAATTTGATTTGATTTGATATTTAATGTACTCATATGCAATATAGGTCAGGGGCAGAGAAACCTGATAGCTCTCTCATAGTAAAAATGTGTCTGAAAGGGGTCAGATTTCTCTGCCCTTCACTATTCTTTTTGGGGGTGTTAGTAAGCTGCATAAGACTGCCCAGCTCACTCCAATGGAAACTTTCTACATATCCATAAGGTCTAAGCCCCAATGTAGCAAATAAGATGTGTTACCCTGGTCATAATTTCCCTAGGCCTCAACTCCAATGTAGTGAATGTGATGTGTTACCCTGGTGTGCAAAGCGCCGGTGTCCTCCTCAAGCTCCACCACATGCACCTGGTTGGACTGCGGCTTCAGGCTCTGCGTGCCGATGAGGAACCTCACGGCGTCACTCTCTGCGTACTGGGGGGATAGCGCTCGGGTCTGTTGGGATACAGATAGAGGTCTTTATTGCACAAAAACAGTTTTACAAACATTAATAGCACAATCAGTGGCCTTATTACTAAAAGTAGTGTCTTCCAGACAACCACATAATAGTAAGATCATCAAGGTAAAAGTAAAGAGACTAGGAAGGGTGGAAGTTTTTTCATGGTTCTCTTAAAAATTTATAAATGAAAGAACTTGCCTGGTTTTCAAGACCGTAGATAATCGAATTGCCGTCTTCCATAATGCCTTCATTAACTAGATTTCTGATAAAATTAATTAAAAAACATTATTTTATAATGTTTGTTGACAAAACAATAATCAGCTTCAGCTGATATGACACTGACATTGATATAATGACGACACATCACTGTCAAAATTGACAAATATCTCAATAACCATAGACCTACTACCTCTAGACTGGCAATCGCCGTGTGCACTATTCTCTTTCTCACTCAAACCATAGATGTTGCCGACAAAAAAATTAAACCTAAATATGGGGAAATTTAACTTATCATAATAACAAAAACAAAACTTGAGTATATCGTCGGTTGATAGGAAAAAGACACTAAAGGCTAATTTTTCAATAGCCAGATAAAAGTTTTGCTGGGAAATAATTTTTGATGCTGTTGCGTCTCAATGTTTCTCAATGTTTGTATTACCCAGATAACATTTATCTGAATATTGAAAAAATCAGCCTTAGTGAGTTTTTCCTGTCAACCGACGATATAAGAAAAAAAACTTTACTCATACTTATTTGATTTCAATATAATTATTTAATATACACAAACTGAGTGGATTGTATGATTCATTGTCTTCGTCCAATCGAAACAATCCTCTTCAAAATGTGCCGAACACAATTTTTGTACGTTTCTTTGGTTCCCAATTTGTGCGACCGGTAATATCCATTTTCTTGATATATTTTTTTCTGTCGGAAACCTATGAAGCAGAGATAAATGGATGAGCATGAGCATTATAATCGTGGGCCAAATATGTGATGGGGTTTTTTTTAAAGGAAATACGCATTTCGTATCAATACAATAAACTTTATATTATACAGAAGAAATCACACATAGAAGAAAAAAACGAAACGAACGTTTCCTCACAATGAGAGGCACCTCATTTGAAAGAGGAGAATGGCTTCTACAAAATACAATCTTCACAAAAACCGAATTCGTGCGCCCCATTTGTAAACCCAACCCGAGTCCGTTACAATTTCTAGTATTTTCTTTGCATACTATAATATTTGTGGGTAAAATAAATTTTCAATAACTTGCAACACCATGTGATTTGTTATGATATGGTACCTCGTAATTTTTACTTAAAACTGATACTAAAAGACCTTACAGTATTAAAATTAGTATCGTTTTATATTAAAATCGAGCCAATAGATAGTACTATGATGAATGTAAGCTTGTTAAACTTGATAGTATCTACTTACATGTGAAAATATATCTCATCCATCATTCCATCGTGTTTTCGTTCAATATGCTCTATACAACCGAACAAAATCCACCCACCCATGTCACACACTCGTTAAGTGATGATAATAGTCTAATAAACTTAATAAACACCCACAAATCACTAGCAAATCAAAAATAAATAGCATTTAGAAAATTTTGTTGTAACTGTCAGTCTTTGTTTGGCACAGATTTTTCATTTGTTTCATTGTTTGGCACAGATAACTGACGTAAACAGGCGCCACAGCAAAAAGGACAAAAAACATTTACAGCTTAACGTTTTTTTCTTACGCTTAATGTAGCTAAGCGTCTCTTTTTCGCAATGTCAGAACTGTCACGATTATACCCCTGTGTCAATAACACACTTTAAGGAAGCATCTTAGATCGTCATACTTGTATTTATAGGTACTTTATACAAAACAAATATCATACATACATAATATATGTAGGCATTACGTCTAAATGACTGATATTATAGTAACCCATCGACCTACATGTTATGTAGATATTTGAAATTGTAGTTCGCATAGAACGTAAAGTATGGATACGATGGCTTTAGTACGATTTAAATAAAAACACACAGAGTAATATGTGAACTAATCCCAATGTCTTTATCCTGAGCATAAAATTAATTATTCCATAATACCACAAACATTCTAATAGTCAATCAATAAATGACTCAAAATGAGGTGTAGAGTGCGTGAGCAGGTAACTAAGTGATTCAAGTGATAAATATTCCATCATATTATTGTCTAAACCTATTCATAAATGAAAAAAAAATAATAGAAAAGAAGTTGTAGATTTTTAAATCCCCTTTTAGAATATTATATATGTCGCAGGCAACTGGTTTAATCTCCTGTTTGATTGAACCACTAGCCCGTTCATTGGATGGCGCTATTCAGTTGTATGACTAAAGGACAACTCGTCAAGGCGAACACAAGTAACGCACTTTAAAGCTAATTTATTTGCAAAAAACTAACAATATAGGTGCTTTTTGTGTCAGCTGTTAGCTGTTAGACGCCATATTTGTTTTATTCACCACCTGACTGATTTTAAGTCAGCTAACTAGTTGGACGTTTTGTGACGCTTGTACAATCAACGTTCGGCCTAGTCATACAACTGAACAGCGCCATCCAATGAACGGGCTAGTGGTTCAATCAAACATGAGATTAAACCAGTTGCCTGCGACATATACATATGCTGGTCAATGTCCAACCCCCCTAAAGTTACAGCTATTTTACTTACACTTAAGCTTACTAACTCGGTGAGCTATGTCAGTGATTTACCATCTGACTGATTTTAAGTCCGCTAACTAGTTGGACGTTTTGTGACGCTTGTACAATCAACGTTCGGCCTAGTCATACAACTGAGTAGCGTTCATTGGATGGCGCTATTCAGTTGTATGACTAAAGGACAACTCGTCAAGTCGTTGATTGTAACGTTCGACGTCTTGACTGAACGTCATTCAGCGAAGTCGTTGAATGTGATATAGTATAGCAACTTTGTAATGTCTGGTTAGGGTGAACATGACCAGACAAGAGTCAACAAAAATACGTTACAAAGATCTTATCTCACAAATTAACTAAACAATAACAATAAACGTACCTTCATATTGTTGTTCATAATTATCCAGTTTCACCACAATTTTTTTGAAAATATCCGCCCGCGGCGTAATAATAGGTAAATCCATGTTGTCACACTATTTTAACACAAATAACGCACTTTAAAGCTAATTTATTTGCAAAAAACTAACAATATAGGTGCTTTTTGTGTCAGCTGTTAGCTGTTAGACGCCATATTTGTTTTGTTCACCACCTGACTGATTTTAAGTCAGCTAACTAGTTGGACGTTTTGTGACGCTTATGCAATCAACGTTCGGCCTAGTCATACAACTAAGCAGCGTCATCCATTAGCTAGCGGTTCAATCAAACAGGAGATTAAACCAGATGCCTGCGACATATATATTCTAAAAGGGAATTTAAAAATCTACAGCTTCTTTCCTATTCATTTTTTCATTTATGAATAGGTTTAGACAATATACGGTTAGGAATTAGAAAAAAACATATGATATAAAAGTTTTAGATAATTTTAAGAACTCCATTTTATTCTTTAACAATATTTCTCTCCGATGCACCGTTTTCGAGATAAAAGCAAAAAAGCAAAATTTCGTACCTTTAACCCCCCTCCTCCCCCCCGCTCATCACCTAGGAGTCAGGACTTTTGGTATGTTAACAAACTAAGCCCCCTGAACAAGTTTCTGAAGAAATCTCTTAGTTACCTGCTCATGCACTCTACACCTCATTCCTTGACTGGACTAAACTCCTTTTCCTATTGCTACATTTTGTTTCTCATATCCACATGCTGAAAGTAACTGTGTGCCGGCTATTATGTACCTAGTTAGTCAGGGTGTAGGTGGGTACCCGCGGAATTCTACATGCCGAACTGACGTGCGACGCCCACGGGACAGGTTGAAGAAGCCGAAGTTATTTCAACAACCGTCAATGAATTTCTGTTTTACCTAGGGTTCGTATGAAGACCATCTTTTTGTGCTTTATTGGGAAAGATTTCAAAGTTATATGTGCCGAGAGTACTTACTTACCTTTTTTCAAATATCAATAAGTTTTCATACAGACAAAAGTGTGCACTCACACCATTGACTTATATATTACTACTACTTTTGAAATCATTGACTCACACGCACACAACGGTCACCGACGCGACGTCGTGTTTGCTATACTGCGCCTGGGCAGAGTGCCGGAATGTGCACCAGCAAACCGTCACTGAACTCCCATACAATATTTTAGTACTTTTTTATGAGTTTCACCGTTGGTCTAGTGCCCATCAATGTTTTAAATCTTATTTTTCTTAGCTAGAGGGAGACTAGAATTAAGATTAGCGTCAGTCGCTGACTGCGCCGATCTATACCATAGTTAAAATAGAGCCGTTTTCCTTGACAGCTGTCAGTTGAGCTTTTGGGTAAGAGGATAGATGGCGTGAAAACGCAGTGTATCAACTGTCAAAAATTACATAGAGAGCAAAGAGTTCTAAACTCAGAATAAGAACTCAAACTCAAACTATCTCAAAAGAGTCACTATCTCAAGTGCACTAACCCTACAGTATCAAGGGAGGAGGAGCAGATAGCTCAACTACAACTCAATTAATACAGGAGAAACACAAGGAAACTGAGAAAACTTGAAAAGAAAGGCTGTACGCACAATCGCACTGAACGCTGAAGCAACAGTGACATCGACATCATAGAGAAAATAATACTACAATTCTACCTACCTACGTCACTTTCACATTTCGTTAGCCTCACAGAATAACATATTGTGATCTGAGTGTGTTCTGAGCAAGTTCTGAGGGTTTGAAAGTTGGTACAACCCCAGACAACGCCATCTATTTCTCCAAAAAGGAACTTTTTTTTTTTTTAACAAACGCCTCAAGTTTGCGCTACTAGCATGATTATCACGTTAAACATGCGTTCAACAGGATGTTCCCACGGGCCCGGTATCGCTGTAACATGACGTCCGAATTGCTATCTCTTCGTTTCCGTTTGACATTGCATTTTTCCTTCCCATCTTCCTAATATGACTCATGTCATTGTTCCGCTGTAGCTTTTCAGCGCGAACTGCGCATCGAATTTTAAGGGTTTCCCGGGATATAAAGGGGATTCCTCTTTAAAAAGTAGCCTATCTTCTTCAGGCTATAGCAGTTTACTGCTGGGCGTAGCGTAGCGTGGCGTACGCAGGCCTATCTCAAAGCACGCCACTGGATGCGATCTATAGCTTTCGCATCCAATCATTAGAGGTGTACCTTTTTCAAGTCGTCACCCCATCTAACCAGAGGGCGTCCTACACTGCGTTGCCTAGTCACGGTCTTCACTTCAGAACACGTTTACCCCATCGGTTATCGGTTCTTCGATATAACTCGGTTACTTAAGTTCTCTGTCGGATTACTTCGTTGCGAATGTGATCTTTTAGAGACACTCCAAGCATAGCTCTATTCATAGCTCGCTGAATGACTTTCAGTCTAGGTGGACCTCTGATTGGAAGTTGTTTCTACTCAACTGCAGTTCGAGTCTATAATTATGTTTTTTTTTTAAAGCATTTTTTATTTAATTGAAAAACTTAGGTTTATACATTTTACAGCGAACGAAAACCTGACATGGTTTATCTGTCGCTGTCAGTGCTCACTTATTTTTATATAAAACTATTTAAGCAGACACAATATGTATACCTACTTAACATGAACAATGAAAAAAAAGTAAATAAAGTTATGTAGTACGCTTATAACTATCTATGAAATGGTTTTTTATCTTACTGCTAAACTTATCAGTAGTCACAAATATGTTCTGCATCTCCAATGGCAGTTCGTTTAGCACGTTAGGCAAGTAGTACATCCATGTTCTTTGACCATACACATTATTGACCTTAGGCAAGTTGAATGATTTTTGATACAGTATGTTACGCAATCCATCTGGTCGCTTTTTCTTATTAAGTTTACTTTTATTTTGGTTTTCCTCGATTAGTGTATGTAATTTAGTTTTATCAAAAATTGAGAGTATTTTACAATAATTAAATAGGTCGTTATAATCGTTATTCTTTTTGCATTCTAATTTAACTTTTTTGGGAACTATGATTTTTAGAATACTAATTTGTAGTTTGTAAATATAATCTAAATACGTTTTATAAGTTTTTCCGTAACTGGATAATCCGTATCCAATGATTGAATCGGCCATAGATAGGTATATTAGTCGTAAGATTTTATACGGAACTTTATATTTTAATATTGCAAGCTTGCTTTGTATAGCCCTCAGTTTATGACATACGTGTTGTATGTGTGGCCCCCAGTTAAAACGCTCGTCAATAATAAGTCCTAAATATTTGTGTTGCTGTACTATTTCTAGCGCTTTACAGCTGCAATTTTGGTGTTTATTATGGAAGCAATCGTGTTCATGAGTTATAACTTTTATTGAATAGTCGGCTGTATTGTGCGAGGACCTTATGTGAATGAGTTTAGTTTTGTTACTGTTTATCACCAGCCCCACATCGTGTGCCCATTTGCAAATTAGATCAAAGTTTTGTTGCATGTGTCTTTCTGCTACCTTTATGTCCCTATGAGCTGTGATGAGGCATGTATCATCGGCAAACTGATAAACTGACCCTTCTTTAATAACGTTGCACATAGGGAATGCAATCTCGTACGAGATTTCCACCTAGCGAGATCTCGCGAGACTCAAAACGCAGTCTCGCGAGATCTCGCAAATTACGAGATCTCGCGAGATTGGGAGAATGTCAATAAAAACATTATGCAAATGCTTGTATTAGGAACTAGTAACTGACATGATTTGTAATTAAATGGTTAATTCGTTGTAAGTTATTAAAATAATGTAAGTTTCTTTTAAAAATCAACAGCAGAGTACTTATTATTTTGTCTCTAACTCTAATAACATTTGTTTATGTCTTTACCTAATTATTATAAGTCCCTACTGTAGCTAATAAGTTCAAATTCATACAATATTGGTAACAAAATAATGATCTATATTAAGTATTGCTTTAGTTTCAATAATTAAGAGTAATACAACATTACTTTTTATAAATAAAAACAAAAAAAAAACTTCACAAGTTTGAAATAAATGTTGTGAGATCGTATTAATCAAATACAATAAGTTTAAAGTAGAAGATGAAGTTATCAAGGTACGGAAGGGCAAGTTAGTTTGTCTGAAAATGGCTTGTCAAAAAACACATAGGTATTTTGCATGAAAAACACGTCGTCACGCTGCATTTCTCGATCTCGTTATCACGCGAGATCTCGTACAAAATTTGACGAGATTCAATCTCGTAAAATTCGGCCGAGATCTCGCGAGATTGAGATCTCGGCGAGACGAGATTGCATTCCCTAGTTGCACATATCATTTACATAAAATAAATACTCCAAAGGGGCTATAATGGATCCTTGGGCCGTTCCCTCTTCTGTAGGTATACAGTTACTAAGCGTATCAGAAATTTTTACTACCGTTTGCCTACTGTTATGGTAATTTTTTAAGCAGTTGAGTAATGGTCCGGAGATGCCGTTTTGTTCTAATTTATTATAAAGTGTTACGTGTCTTAATGTGTCAAATGCTTTACTGAAATCTATGTAAGTGGTAAGTACATGTTTTTTGTTGTTAAGGTGTTCGTTAATTTCATTTGTAAATTTAGATAATAGTTTTGTCGTACTCTGGTTTTTTTGAAATCCGTATTGATTGTTGTTGATTATATTATTCTTTTGTATGTAATTATTTATTTGATTGCCGAAATATCTTTCTATAATTTTGTCGATACATGATAGTATGGTAATCGGTCTATAATTGTTTACGTCATTTTGTTTACCACTTTTGTAAATTGGTCGTATTACACCAATTTTTAACTGCTCTGGGTAAATGGATGACTCAATGCATGTATTTATTAGGTGGGTGATTATGGGTACAAGATCGTTACTTATATATTGAATGTCCTCAACTCGTATTCCGTCTAAGCCCGGACTTTTTTTTGTGTTCATGTGTCGAATAATTTTTTCCGTTATTTCATTTGTAACTTTATATAGTTTTATGCATTTGTCAGTTTTATTTATATATGTGTTATTTATAAGTAAAGGAATTTGGCAGTCTATGCATATATTTTTAACGTTTTTGCTAAAACCTTCCGCAAACTCATTGGTAATTTGTTTCATGTTACTTTTGAAAGCATGGCATATAATATTATCTATAGATTTGGTCATTTTTCCGCATAACTTGTTTATTATTTTTATTTATGTATAAAAGCGCTCAAGAACAATGTAGCACTGATGCCGATTCTGAAGGCTGAAAGTTAATAACTACATAGCAAATGTAAAATGAGATTTACAAAAAACCCTACTGTTTCGATTTGACATGAAGATTTTGACAGCGTTTTGACTAAGTACCTACATGGTACCTACGTTTTTGTCTATGTCACAATAGTTAGGTCTAATAGCTATAGATTTCCGTTTGTGTACCTACGCAACCTGTATCGGCCCGACGCCACTCTGGCTGCTGTTGATCTCACCTGACCATCTATCATTCTAACAACAGCTGCTCTCAGACCGTCTCTTAGGCCACCTTTCTGTGACCACCTTGGCACCTTTATCCATCTTCAATCCTCCCGACGAGCCAAGTGTTCTATGTAATTTGTCATCATCACGACCCATTACGTCCCTACTGCTGGGGCACGGGTCTCCTTCCAATGAAGGAAGGGTTTACCTAGGCCTAGTCCACCACGCTGGCCAAGTGCGGGTTCGTGGACCCCAACACAAGCAAGCTTGTTAATTATAATTATTTTCCCTGTAGATAATATTATAGGTATTACTTATTTGATCAGCAGGCTTCAATAAGTAAAACTTCTAGGAATAAGTTTGTAATAAGTATTTTCCAAGTAGACACGATTAGATTCCCATTATTTATTTATCCTAATAGAGTAAATAATATGAGTAATGGCTTATCTTAAATTCATATTACATACTTGCCTACGTACATATGTTGTCAAGAGTGTAAATTAATTAATCATTCATATAGTGACGTGTTTAGCATTAAAAATCTGCAGGCAAGTTGAGGGCCGGGGGATCAAATTTGCCGAAGAACCTATAATGAATAATCTATACTACCTAAGGTATTAAAAAGAAAGAAAGTTAAATTAAATTCCAAAAATCGTAAAATTTCAGATTAAAAAGTCACTGACTCTGCATTCTGCCAAGTTGCCATTGCCAACGTGCGTGAAAAAAGAAAAAGTTGGAGCGGCAGCTTAGCAACACCCTACGAATATTTGGCGACAGTAAAAACTTGAGAGCGGAAAAATGCGAATTCTAAATTTAGAGGGCCTCAGCTAACGTTCCAAAGAAAACAAGTATTTGAACCGATCGTTAAAAAAGCTATAAACTCGTGCGGATCCTTTGAGGCGTGCGCGGGCGCATATAAAACGGTATATTATGTGGAATGCCTGTGATTCCGCCGGGGAGCCTGCATTGGTTGAAAATGTCCTTTTTTTGTTATATGTTTTCGTGGTCCCGTAGGTTTACATCGCAACGTTTAAATTTAGGACATTGGTAGCCAATGGCTGTCTAGTGGTCTCTACTAGAGAACTCGAATCGTCAGCCCCAAGTTCTATCGCAGACCACAACCGAGTTGACAGACTGCTATGATTTCGATAATATTAGATTTCTGATGAATTCATTAAGTACTTCTGATGCTATTCTTAAGACTCTTGAGAGTAACCTCGAGTATCTACATCGGTTGAACACTGAACAGTTTGTCAGTGGAGTGTCCATGTTTCTGGACCTAAATGCTCAGGACATTAGGGAAGCTTTGCAAACTAGGATAGTGAGCTATGTAGTTAGTAGCAAAGGCTTTGTGTAGATAGAGCCACGTCATTAGAATATATGTATCTTTATTTCTAATAAGTAGAAGTACTAGCATCTTATTAAAAACATAAGTACTTAAAAAAATCGCTGTCGCACGAACACAAATGGTTTTTTTTGCACAATCGATCTCCAAAAGTCCGAATTTTATCGTTCGGCGAACTTCTAACGCTTATGTGTAGGCAGGCCGAGCCATCGGATAACGTATCAGACTTAATTATTGGCATTTAAAACTATTGCACACGTCCAGAAATTATCCCTGCATCACTGTATCAATTATTAAACGCTAACTCGCTTGCTATTGGCCAGTCTTGACCTAATCGTCGCGGCGAGTGGTCTTTTCTCGCGCTTTTTGTTTTTTTTATTACCCCATGTTTGGAGCAAGGGTTGGGAAATTGTGAGTTTGTGACCAAAAAGGATTTTAGTGTTGGAAATGAAGTGGTTACTGTTCACAGCGGCCGTTGGGTGTCTCGCGGGCTTTGCCAACGCTGGAGGTTAGTGGCTATGACGTTATTTTAATAATTCTAGGTCCGATCACATAATTACTAGATAAATACCATAACAATTCTATTAAGTTAGCTTTTTTCTTTGTTTACAGTCGTAAGATTATTTTTTAAGCTTTTCATGTTTGTTCAACTTTAATTCGGTCATCAGATAAAATTTAATATAAGACAAGTAGTCAAAATAGTCAAATTTGTGGGTAGTGTGAAATCATAACACCGTGACCTGAATCTCCGTAGATCGGTATAAGAGAAACAAACTTGAAACAAATGAAAGCTCGATTGAGACCAATTTAAATCGATTGATTGAGTGGAATAATCAATTTGAACATACCTACACGCATTGGCTGCCACTGTAGGTAGGTTATTTTTCCCGAGGACATTATAATGTAGGTATATTAATTTTATATCATAACTTCTAGGATTGTGCTCTAAATCCATATTTTATAGCCAATAAAGCCTGATGGTACTTATATATTATTATCAATATCGAAAATTTAACAAAGTACCTAGGTATAATTATTAAAGAGGCGTATTGTGTTTAAAACCTTAACTTTCTAAGATCAAACTAGTAAAACGCAATAGTTCTATTAAAACGTTTTTTTTGAAGGCCCTAAACATTCGATCCGTCATCTGATAGTAAAATCAAATAGGAATTCTTATTTTTTGAGCTGTTTTGACCTTTTATTAGGTAGGTTCTTACTATAGGATGTGAATTATAGTAAAAGTAAAATAAAAAAAATATTTAACTAACTATACCTAATGAACCTGAATAATTTTTACACAATGGTTTATCTGCAAATTCCACACTAGGCGGGACTGTAGTTGTACCGCGGAATTTAGATCGAAGTTAAGAATACAATAGTTAATGATAGTTAAATTAACTAAGTTAATAGATGAAAACAAAATAATTTTTCAACATAAATTAAATACTAAAGTACTTACCTAGTTAAGGTTGCCCGTAAGAGATCGCTCTTAGCGATAAGGCCGCCTATTGGTCATTGTTCCTAGTTTATAAGATCTCTTTGTATGTTTTAATTTGTCGTGACCAATAAACATATAATTATGTATTATATTCTAGTAAAAATTTCATTAGATTTTATTATCACACATGACGGTCAAGTTCAACAGCAGCCTGTTTACGTATGCTAATCATGGCCAAGTTATTATGTGCTTATATATACTTGCCTAGTTTATATAGTACATAACAAGCCTCAGTAGGTGAGGCTATTGCCCCTAAACTCGTCGAGCTGGTCTGGGACTAGAAGACTTTGTATACATCTGGATAGGAAATTAGATTTACACTAATATTTGTTTTTTATTAAGTAAAGGTAGGGAAAATAAATGGAAAGATTATATTACTAAGATATTTAATAATTTATTCAAGCGACAACATTATGTAAATTAATAGTCCTACAAAGGTTGATAAATAAGGAATAAGTTTGCATAAAAAAGGTGTCCCCTGATTCTCAAAATTTTACAGTATACACCCGGAATAAGTATATCAATTGTAATAAATTGCATCGCTGTCCATGTTTCCCTGTCTTCCACTGTACTATCGCCGATGCAGTTAGATGGATGCTATGCTAATCCGATAGTACAACAAGGACAGGGTTTGATAAATAATTCTTAGTAAGTACCTATCTACTACCTTCCTAGGTACAAATGTATGTAAAGATAGGCTTCCACCCCAACAAACATTTTACCCTCAGTTACAGCTATTTTTATAACTTTAACCTGTATAACTGTGTTATAATTATCTCAGTTCTAACATAAAGCGATAAAGATGAGTTAAAAAATGAAATTAGTGTTAACAGCCGGTTTAAGTGTTAAAATGGTATTAGTCAAAGCAATTATAATTAAGATGTTATAGGTTTAAACTGTTTCTAGAACCTAAAGCTATACAAGAGTGCTCACTGACACCTGTTAACACTTATGGTTGTTAAGTGGTTTCCTTTAATACTCATATAAAGCTTTAGGTGTCATATTGAATTTAGACTGCAGGAATTGGTTATAAAAGAGATTTTGTCAAGAGTGCAGTAAGACAAGATTCTTACAGTGTTGAAAAACTCAACAATGCAGTTTTAATCTTTAATAATAATAATAACCATTTATTTCATTTATTTCAGGCAACTATAGGCCCATAGAAACATTACATAAATACAATTATGAATATATAACTAATACATAATATTATACTTAAAAATCTTACTTATTCTCTAGCACTATCGGGGGATTTCATAGTCTTTTTCGCCTCCCTATAGCGTCGAAACACTATTCCCGCTGGCCAAAAGTCCTTGCTCAGGAGAACCCTCTGATGGGCGGCGGGAATGCGAATTCTGAACGACTTAAAGTCCGTCTGCTTGGCGGACTGCAGTCTCTCGATGGCCAGCACTTGGGGTGGCGTCTCGGTGCGGCCGACACTTTTCTCCTTGATATAGCGCATGATGTTGTCATGCGCCATATTCGCGTGGACGCGGGAGACGTATATGTCGACCGTGGGCATGGCGGCCTTCAGCGAGCAGGCAGCCGGGGCGGTGCCGCGCTTGTTGCGGTTGCGGCGACGGGGGCTCCTTTTCTCCACCAAGATGAAGCCATCCTTGTCGACGACCGCGTGGCGCGGGGCACGGGGGGGCGCCGCCGGAGCTCCGGCAGCCGCTAGCGTCACCTGGGGTGCAGCTTGCGGCGCGGCTCGACGGCGGCGGCGGGGGCGGGGGCGAGGGCGGGGGGGCGCGGGGGCGGCCTCCTGCTGGCTCCTAAACCTAAGGTTAACTTAACTTACGCTTATTGCGTTAGGCAAGTAGACTGTAAAAGTAACGGTGTTAAGCAAGACTGTGCGGATCGACGAAGACCGCATAATACCCTTGGCTAAGGGTGTTTTATTTCAAAAAGTGTAATAGATGACTTAGGTGAGTCTATATGTCTTAAATGTAAGTTCGCCATTTGCATTGGCGACCTAACCTATAAATTGCTGGGATAAACAATATTTTGCTTTAAAATACTTACCTATTTATGTGAATTTTGTCATTCCAGTCATGCCAATTGATTTATGAAACTAATGGACATACAGCAAGGATACAAAAAAAAACAAAATTGAGTCGTCTATTTAATATTTACTTATGTTTCATTTGAAATCCTTAATAAATTCGGAGCGCATTAAAATTGAGGTGGGAAATATGGTATACATTACAGTAAAATTACAATGGCATATTATTTTCAATTCACAAAACATGTTAAGTCAAGTTAATATATTATATTTACTGTTATTTAGTATTAATCAATACTGTCACTTTAATACTGTCGCGTATGATTGCTGTTGACACTATTATTTTCAAACACATACAACTTGTATGGTAAAAGTGTATTCGAAAAACGGTAACATACTCACTTAACCCTTTTTTACCAAACAAATAAGAGTCAGGGTGTCAAATAACCATTCTACAACTACAACTATACCGGTGAAAGTTCTAGCTGAGAGTGATTAAACGCTCTTCTATAGTAACTTTAGCACTTCAATGACACCGTACTACAGGCTTTCTATAACTTAAACACTTCAATGACACCGTTTTACAGACTTTCTAAAGCCTTTACTCTCAAAATCGTGGGCCTCTTTCGTGGTTATAAGTGAGTTAGAGCACTCTCCTACACTCTTATACAGCTATGTCTTAACACTTTAATTTTCGGATGGAACCATTATACAAGTTATATGAGAGTTTTTTTAACGCTACGATGTTAGTTGGGACGTCGGTCACATAACGGGACCACGACCAAGTAAATAATATATATGTATAGGTATTTATAGTAACTAAACGGCGTGTTCTGGGGGCCTAGTGTAGGCGTGGAGGTGTACCGCTAGCTGGCGACTCTCCCTCGCCATATTTACTTCGCCAATAACTGCTCAAACGGTCTACGAACAGTTGTCGTAGCGAACGGTGTAAAAACTCGCACTACGCATGCTGATCTCTTGGGAAACACATTTTCCTAGAGTTTTATAGATTTGCAGCAGTACTGATGATGGATATTCATCAGTGATCTCACCATATACTGAGTTACATACCTAGTTACTTTTATTTTTGAGGCAATCCTAAAAATTATAATAATATCCGATATGTGGGGAGATCTCACACACGGCCATTAGACCCCAAAATACGCTGAGCCTGTAATATGGGCATCGGACAGCTGGACAGCTGATATATCTTAATCTTGATATAACAGATTCTTTCCGCTCCTTTTCGAGATTGATGATGGTTATTTTGTTTTAGAAGATGAAATTTACCAGCAAGGAAACGAAAGTTTTCCTACCTAGATACCTAGTTACTTTATCGCTTAACCTACCTACTTACCTACCAGGAAGTACCCAAGTAAAATGTTAATAAACAGAAAATCTCTAAGAACTTGTTTACTTATAAATAGCAACGGAATAATGATAACAATTTTTTATTTTTACATGAGGATAAACCATGAATTATTCTCTTGGTTGAGTCGTAAGTTCTATCAGTTCGCACGATCATCCGTCATCTGACATGCAATCTAGTAATCTAATTGCATTATTTTCTACAATAACACCATTAGCTAGGTAGTGTATTAAAATAGACTTAAAAGCAGAACCTAGAACCTTAGTAAGTACCTAAGCTGTATTTCCTTATGTGTTAGGATCATGCACTTACCTACCAATGAAATAGTTATTTAAGTATATATTATATGGTCTTCATACTTAAATTTAAGAGCCTTTGCCTTGTCGGTGTAGTTCCCATCAACGTAATAATCTTGTATATGCCGTCATATTCTACCCAAAAACATGACTCTCTATTACTTGAGTCAAACCCGAAAAATTTATGAAAAAAGATTTTCTGGGGCTTTTACAGTTACACAATAATAAACACTCACGAGCAATGAAAAATTTTCAGTGAAAATAGCAAAATAAACGAAAACGGCTTGCTTAATGACGCCGAATTACCAATTTAAAACTTTAAGGGCCTGTTTCACAATGTCTGGTTAGTGGCTACCTGTAAGATAAAACACATGCTGTCACTGTCAAAAAAATAATAACAGAGAGTGACAGCATGTATTTTATCTCACAGGTAGCCACTAACTAACCAGACATTGTGAAACAGGGCCTAATAATTGTAATCATTTTTTTTTAAATATGGTTAATTGGTGTTGGAATTTTGTAAGTGGCACTTTTTCATTGCTTGTCAGTGTATAATGTAATGTAATGTCTGTAAGCAGTAAGCACATTTACTTACACGGGATTGGTTTAATGAGTAGTAAAAATTTCAGGAAATTCACAAGTAAGTAGGTACCTAACTAAATAAAAAGAGGATATTGATAACCACATACAAGTATTTAATTATTTAGTATAATGCGTCACTCGGTTTATCAGACGAAAGGTCAGGTCTTATCCATTCATAAACTCGACTATAGCAGTGTGTCATACATATTTATATTTTATATTCAATCAAAAGATACATTATGATGAATAAATTAATAACCAGGCAATAATTTATTTTTCTAGTAATTAAGTATTTTTGTTACCTGTTTTACTGTCCATGTTGTTGTTTTTGTGTCGAATAAAGTTTTTCTATTCTATTCTAATTCACGTATCTTTTTTTGTATTTAAGTATCAGTTAAAATTTAATATTGAATGTTTGAGTATGTAGGAAAGATATAAGTAAGTATACCTAATTTTAGGTAGGTACAAAGGACTATGGACAAACGATAATTTAGCAAACGGAATTGAAATCTAACGGATTATAGCGTTTCGGTGACACTGGTACATAGTTGCATGCACACGGTGGAGACATCAGTGAACTAGCCGTCGCCAGGTCAATGTACCTACCCCACAAATATAACCCCCAGCAGAAACTGAAAAAGGTAATTGTTGTTGATGCGTCGAGCGCGCGCGCAGCTAGCGGAAAAAGCGAAAACTATAGATTAGCGGCTGGTTATCTCGGTATCGTCGTAAATACTATCGTCAATCCGGCACACTCTTGACATGACCTTCTTATCTGTCTTCTTCCCCAGTCTCACCCCGCGTGATACCGGCGTGGGACGCCCCGCTGGCCGTTATCGCGGTAAAACAGGGGGTTACTGAAGGCCTAACTCGTAGAACAGAGTGGGGTGTTATTACGTGGTAAAAAGAAAGTGACTTGTAAATTCGTCTGATAGGAAATTTTTCAGACTTTTTGACATTTATGTTTAAAGGATTTGAAGGTGAGAAGTAAGTCTCATCATCATCAGCCTATATCAGTCCACTGCTGGACGTAGGTCTCTCCCAAAGCACGCCACTAGATGCGATCTATAGCTTTTCGCATCCAATGACTACACTTCGCAAGTCGTAAGGTCGTCACCCTATTTAGCCGGAGGGCGTTCTACACTACGTTTCCTAGTCGCGGTCTCCACTCCAGAACACGTTTACCCCATAATCGGTTATCGGATCTTCCGCACATGTAAAGCTGCCATAGCCGTTATTCTGTTCAACGAATCGGCGTGTGAACTAGATCTAATCCTTCAACGATTCCTCCTAATTTACTTTTGTTTGTTCCGGGATAAGAGTTGTGTTGTCAAAATGTGTAAGTATTATGATGTCACTCATTTCCTAGCAATTAACGATGCGTAAATGACTTCGTCTGCACTAGTTAACGAGCTAAATTTAGCCCATTGGTTTATCAAACTGGTTACGTTTGAAGCTATTTTTAGCAGCAGTTACTCGAGATAGACCGTTCATCTTTATCGGAATTCTATTTTTAGAATCGGAGAATAATGAGAATGAGAGATGGCTGACTGACATGACTGTAGCCCAGAAGTTTTGGATGAGTTTCCTTACAGCCATCCAGTTTGGGATTCCCGAGTTTATTTATTTCTTTATTGCACAAATATAAAAAATACATGTAAGTACAAAGGCGAGCTTAATGCTAAGAGCATTTTCTACCAGCCAACCTACAGGAGGTGCAAGTGCAGTTTAGGGAAACATTAATATTTTTTAGTAGTTAAATTGCATTTTGATATTTAGGTGTACTACTACTGTTATTACTATAGTTAATTGATTATAGTAAGATTATAATAAAGAACCCACAGGTTTGAGAGTATAGTGCCACAATCTTATCTGTTCCGGTGGTCAAAATGTGCAACAACGAGACGTTATTGTCAAACGTCATTTCCTACTCTGTGCGTTATTTGAGTTGTCAATTTCTGCGAAGAGGCTGACGCTACGTTATTTAATTTGTTTTGTGATTTTCTGGGTGAAATAATGCCAAAATCGCTGAAATGTGATGCAAGAAAAGTAATACTAGATATATTGGCTTTTATGCAGGAAGAATAACGTATTCAGGCGCCTTTAATTCCGTTTAAAAAATTGGAAGAACGAGTTACAGCGGCTACAGGTTAGTGTTGCCAAATATGACGAATAATTTTACCCATATAATCCATGTAATTTTATTAATATTTTCTCGAGAGACCCGTGCCCTAGCAGTGGGGACGGGATGGGTTGTGATGAAAAGTATATAATCTTTATTTTTCTTTGATTACAGGTGTGAGGACATGACATGACACTTTAAATCTTAGGCAGTATACAAGAAGAATTTCGCGCACCTGCAGCGATTTTAGACGAAATAATGATGATTAATGACATGTTCTCCCAACCTATCAAGGGTTGGCTGGAAGAAATTGCTTTTTGGCGATTTGCTTTTGTACATTGTCTGAATTTCTTTTAATTGTATGCTCTTGTTTCATGTTACTTTAGAAAACGTAAAATAAAGTGTTCAAAAATAATAATTAATAGTTTTTTTTAAGTCTATCTCGTTATTAATACGACCCACAGATATTACATATACTATTGTAATCTAGATTTAATCTCCTATATCAGAACCTAATCAGAACAAATTTTATTTCTGTTCGCCGTGGACAAATTTTCTATATAACAAATTTAATGTCGTTTGATATAATAATATTTGTAGGGACGACATTACAATGTATACCTAGCACGATATAGTTCAGCTTACTTTGCAGTAATCCAAGCCAGTCTCGGGTTGGCCGGGTTGTGGGTGGTCTCATACCAATTATCTTTTAACCATATTACAAGTACTAAATAAATATAGAGTCACGTGGACTAATAATCTATTATTTACAACCCGATACCCGAGTCTCAACATATTATTATATCCTCTTTAATTTACTATCGACTCTACATTTTGATTTATCTTTACTTATGAACGTACCTAATTATAATAATAGGTAAATAGCAGAAATGCATTTTCATTTAAACCACAAATAGGTAAAATTTAATCGAAGGCATCACTGGATTCGATCACAGCGACGTCGCCACCGGAACAGATAAGATTGTGGCACTATAGGTATGTGGATGATTGATACTTAGGTTGAAGATAATAATTATAATGACAGCTGTCACTACGGTTGATGGATTGATGGACTATAATGCGGCAAGTTACTTGGCGACCCTCCTTGCGGGGTGAAAGAAGTGGCGGGGGCGAGGTAGCACGACATGCTACACACGTAGAAAAGTGTGCCCGGATTAATCTCGCGATAGCTTGTAACTATTTCTGACGTAAGTAAAATTTTATTCTATGACTGTTCCCGTAAATGTCATATTTAGCTTAAAATTTATAGTTTGACAGCATTAAAATTTGGATGTTTACCTTCAGAATATCTACCAATTTGAATTTATTTATGTAAAAGTGTTTTATTTTATAAATCAATTTCCATGTCACTTTCATGTTCACTCTCTGTTTGAACTTGTTCATCGTCGTCGTCATCCTCATCTTCATCATCGTTTTCATTAACTTCAATTATAAATCTAAGAAAAAAACCAATTTATGTTTAATTTACAATAAATTATAAATAAACAATAACATACCTGTCCAATACATCGTCAAATACTCTATCAGATTTATAATATTCGTCTTAATTTTTTATGACATGGTCGTCACAATTTCTCCACTTTTTAGGCGAATAATTAGAGAAAAGCAACTCTAAGTCTTTTATCTCTTTATCTAAGTTAGAGTCAATCGACGTTCTTGCGAGCTCGCCTTTCACGTACCGCCACACAAGTTCAATAGGATTTAATTCCGGGTGGTATGGGCGTAGGCGAAGCACGATATGACCATTTTCTTTCAAAATTTCATCAATTTTGTAATTTTTCTCTGTGTTTTGCTCATTAATTACTTACATTAAATCACATAAATTTTGGTTGCTTTCCTAGTTACAAGAACTGACAACTGACGCACTGTCATATGGACTCTTCGTCTTTGTTGTTTACTTTTTCGTATCTGACTGCGCAGTACCAACCTTTGGCCGCGTAGCATAACTGATCCGGTACGCTGTTCTACAAGAAGACATTATACGATTTGTTGTTTTTAACGTTATTTTGTTGACGAATTATAGATACCTAATAATAATATAATGATAATATTAAAAAGGCCTCAACACTCATCCTAAGACTGATGGTCTCAGGATCAATGATCTCATGTGGGTCGCACTCAAATTATGACAGACTATATAAGACATGTGGCCGCCTCGGCTGCGCGGCCGAGACTGCCGTAACAATGACATGCAGTGCACGCGTTGCCCTTCCCCGCTACCCTCCCGCTACCCGCTGTCGTCTTGGGTACCTCGTCCCCTCCGCGTCTTTCACCCCGCAAGGAGGGTCGCCAAGCAACTTGCCAATCTATAGATTAGGTCTGAATATTGTTATTTTATTTGAAACTAATCATAATCATCATTATACCTACATATATTTCGTTTGTTGTTTAACCCATTTGCTGTCGCTGTACTCATTTGAGTACAGCTAAATATATTTTTATTTCTAATACCCTGAGGGTACGTTATTTTTTATTTATATTAATTTGAAAAGAGGGCACTATTATCATTTAGGTAAAAAATATATAATTATGAGGGTATTTAAAAAAAATAGTGTTATTTGGAGCAACCATATTTTATGTGTTTGAACAACAGTGCAAGTGAGTAACATTTTGCTATTTTTAAAATATTATTCATTGTGTAAATGTTATTTTTAGTAATAATTATGATAAGTTATATCAACATCTATAATTGAAGTAAAAAAAATACCACTAATATTGTTTATAACAAATTTTAGAAGAACACTTTTATTGCTGTACTCAATTGAGTACACTGGCCACTTTAGTAGTAAAAAAATACAAATTTGTTTCAGTATTCCCAAAATGAGTCGCAAGATATTTTCCTATGAAAATAGCTTTAGAGGGCTTCAGGAAGCAATTGAGGCGGTTCTGGAAGATAGTGACGATGATCGTGAATATGATTTGGCGATAATATCACCCAATCCTAGTGTTGTGACTGATGAAGAGGAACAATCTGATAAAGATATGGTTACACGTTGCCACGGGATGTCCCGGATGTAAAAAGATGGTGCACAGTAAACAAAGAGGAAACTGAAGTAAAAAATTCACTTTTATTTCAAAATTACAATAAAGGGATGGGTGGAGTGGATGAGCTTCATCAGTCCATATCATTATATAGGATCGGGATTCACAACAAAAAGTGGTGGTGGGTTCTGTTTACCTACATGTTGGACATGGCAGTTTCAAATGCCTGGCGTTTACATGTTTTGAGCAAGGATGACGGCATGGATCAACTCTTATTTGGACGTAGTATTGCCAGATACTATTTACGACAAGAAACTCTCAAAAGAGATCGTCCGTCCTCTTCTATGGTCGAAGGAATGCGTCAAGATGGATCAGGCCACTACCCACAGAAGCTTAAAAAGCAATTAAGATGCGTGGTGTGTCATGCAAGAGTCCGATGGCAATGCAAAAAGTATTTGAAAACAGTATGTGTTGAAAAGTCATGCTTTGAAAAATTTCACACATAAGTGGCCACTGTACTCAAACAAGTACACCTCTGAAAAATTATGAAAAAAAATTAAAAAATTTTTTTTTGCTTAGTTACTTTGTTTATAGTCATGTGTTTATTAATAAAATAGATCATTTATAAAAAAAACATAGTTCGTTTCATTTTGGTCACTAATGGGTTAAATAACTTAGCGATACCACCCCAAGTACCGGCTAGCTAATGTATTAAAATATGGATGATGCAAGGACATTTTCATTGGAAAAGAAAAACCACTATCCGAGAAATAATGAAGTAGGTACTCGTAGGTACCTACCTCGATTGCTATTCTTAGTTGGACAATTATAAAGCAGGTTATAGGGCAGATTGAGCACTGTTCGGCTGTTCACACCTAATTATGATCAACTCACGACCGACTTTGAATTTATGATGCTGATTTCTGTGTTGTGTCTAAGCGTAGGGCGAAGGCAACCTTTAACCAACATTGGGACTAATGCTGCTAACGTGGCTATTCGTATTTTTGTATACTGGGTGTTGCAAAAAGGGTATACTACAAATTTGCGAAAAAAAACCATAGAAACTTTGTTGGTCACGTGACTTTTTACTATGTAGAATGTTTTTTTTCGCGAATTTTGAAATTCTGATTTCATTTTCGTTCTTACATGCTACACATGTAGGTCTCGGCTTAGTATACCCTAAGTATTTGCAACATATTGCATTGTATATGCCAAAACTTGTATTGGCCATATTTGCCAAATAGAAAACTTATATTTAATTTGATAATATGTTGGTGTATGTCCTGACTGACCACAATTGGCAGTTTCGGAAAATACGAATAGCCAAGTGAGGTAGCAGCATAATAAGATGAAATACTATTTTAGGTATTTAAGTATAGTACTTATGACGGATAATCTACTGTAAAAACTCACCCTTGAATAGTTTTTGTGATATCATATTTCTTACATTATTAATTTACTTAATGTTTTTCTCATTTGTTTCAGCCCTCAAGTGTACACCCGCAAGCTCCGACCCGGTGTGTTTAGAAAAGGATATTCAAGGTGATTATACTTATTTTCTTTACTTTTCTTTCAGTTCCGCAACAAACACAATTATCTAAAAATTACGAGTTCAACATGGCATGGTTTCTATAACAATAGTACTTATAGTACTTATACCTAAGTACCAGAATTGTGTCTGATGGACTCTTTCTGTCCATACATGTAAGATTTTAAGGTCTACATAAGTTACATTAAGTCTCTTTTGGCAACTCAGCGTATGTCTAGCAGTGGACGATTAAGATGGTGATGAGACAGACGGTGATGATAACCACAAAGCAATAGGCACTTAACTTACACTCTCCCTAGTTACAGAAGAGTCTGTCCAGTCGGTATGGCAGCCTGCGGTCCCGGAGTCCCAGAGGGAATGCGCCCCCGGCAGCGAGTGGGTGAGCCGCTGTCACCGCTGCTGGTGCTCCGGTGCCGGCGTCGCTGACTGTCAAAAGCTGACAGACTGTCAAGATGCTGAGTTAGGTGCGTATCTTACTAACCCACTTGTTACGAGGAAAAAAAGAACACACAACACACTTGTTATACCTAAGTTTATAACTAATAATGAATAGTTAAATCACAGAAAATCTCTGGTAAATCTATATTTAATTGACATATTTGGATCCAATTAGTAAGAAGACGGCTAGTTGGATTAGAAATCGCAGAAAATGTTTGGGTGAGGGTGTCGTCCGATTATGAAGGTGAAGTGAGGTTTGGTTCGGTACCTAAGAACTTAAAAATTACAATTATATTAGGTAACCTACCCAAGCTACAAGTAGGTAACAAAGGACAGTTAATGCATTATATAGTTATTATGCTGAATTGATGATAAATGATCATCTCTTTGATTCACAATAACCGCAACATAGAGAGAAAAATGACAAACTCCAACCAAG
The DNA here is from genome assembly GCF_932276165.1 of Plutella xylostella. Lineage (NCBI taxonomy): Eukaryota > Metazoa > Arthropoda > Insecta > Lepidoptera > Plutellidae > Plutella > Plutella xylostella. Next base: position 2,632,164 of record NC_064000.1, on the reverse strand, counting down.
GTCAATTAAATATAGGTAGTTGTTGTGAAATGTAACATTGATTGAAACAATGACAGCATCCGTAATCCACGCTTTGTTAGTGATGTTCTATTGTTCTGTCCACAAATACTCGAGGTAACTACCTATCTATAGGTAAATGCTTCCGTGAATATCCTCGCTTTCATATTATAAAAGCCAAAGTCAAAGATTCGTCATTCAAAATGTTTTAGCGCATCAAATAAACCTTTTTTTTCATACAACATGCATAATTTTTCCAAGGTTTTAACTAAGTTTAACATGACAACCATTTTACCAATGAATAAAGTCCAAAATCTTCTAAAACCGAACTAATTCAAAATGAGACCTCCGCGATAAACGTGGTTATTTGTTGAGTCGTTTTTTTTTCATCGATACTCAATCTTGTTGGTATATTGTTAATCTAAGACCGTTCTTCCGTCTGTTTCCAGGCCTGGAGCCGGTGCACTGCAAGCCCAACTCGACGCTGCGGCGCGGCTGCAACACCTGCGTGTGTCTCGAGTCAGGGCTGGGGCTGTGTACCCTTAACATCTGCAAGGAGAAGCCAGGTGACACCTCTCTCTCTCTCTCTCTCTCTCTCTCTCTTGCTAATTATTAATCCCATATGGTTGGCGGGGTCTTCTTTCCTTGTCTTCTGTCTCAACTAGGTACGTCCTCACAGAATTGGCAGTGGCCTTTTGGCTCTACGATTACCATCTGGTTTTAGGTCTTCATAGGTGAGCCCTCTCTATTTGTATTAATATAATAAAATCTGTAAGCACCAGCACCTGGGGCCCTCTCCAATGAACGTTTATGCATATCCCCTGATTTTGAGCGCAGCCAGCCACGATATTCAGTCTTCCTGCTCCAATTAATATGGGGGCTAACATATCAATTGGATAAGGAAGACTGAATATCGTAATATACATAACACATATTATTACATCATCACAACCCATCATGTCACAACTGCTGGGGCGTGGATCCCCTTCAAATGAAGAAAGGGTTTTACGCCTAGTCCACCGCGCTGGTCCAGTGCATTGGTATAGTATAATGATTATTAACATTTGGTGTTCCAGTTGCAGTGCCGTCACCAGCACCAGTGTCGTCACCAGCGCCTCCAGTGCAGGGCATGGAGTGTCTCCCGGAGTCGACGTGGAGGAGCCAGTGCAACGACTGCAAGTGCACCACGGACGGACGAGCCGTGTGCACTGAGAACAAATGCAGCGGGTTCGAAAAAGGTAATAATTATTGCGTGTGTTTTTTTTTGGAAAGGAGAATATAAACAGTAGAAGGGAAATAAATAAGAATCACATCAAAATTTAATGTGATTTGAAAAAAGATTGGCATGCTAATTGCAATCTGACATCATGAAATGTGTTGTGACTTATGATGCTTTACATCACAGTAACAATACGTATCTTTATTTTTAAAGAATTCATGGGTACTTACGTATTTGAGGATTCGAATCCACGGCCTCACCATTTCATGAAAGTTAATACCTTATCCGTTACACCACCACAAATACAATTTTGCAATTAAGATACATGCCTTGGAAGGCGCGGTCGGGAATTCTTATACGATCAACTATAGATGAAATTCCAATAATATTCACAAATATATTAATGTAATAATATTTTGGCATACCTTCAGAGTCACCAAAGACGTGCGCCCCTGAGTCAGCTTGGAAGAACGACTGCAACTCTTGCTGGTGCACTGAGGATGGCAGAGCAATGTGCACCAAGATGGGATGTATCACTGGAGGTACCTATACATATGCCAACAAATTATCCATATTAATTATTATAATGATATTTATAGTGCCTAGTCAAGCCCCGCGCCCATAAGGTATTAAATAATATTGTAGAAGTTTTTAATGAGTAGATATTCAAATTTAATATAACTACTTATTTGTTGTTTCTTAAATTTTCAGTTATAATGAATTTCGATGACGATGACAATGATTCGGAAGCAAAACAAGAAGCAAGCGACAAAAAAGCCGAAAAGCTTGATTTGGTAAGCATAAAACATATGAAATCCATACCTACTTACTATTTTTTTAAACACTGTGTCATATCATATAGTTACAAGGTATGGTCACTAATAGGTGCAAGAATAGGTAAAAGTTCATAATTAGTTAATTACACATACTCATATTATGTAAACATTTCTATAATTGAATTCATTTTCAAGCTTTTTTTGATTTGTGTTCATCTACCTAACTAAACACATCAAAGCGTTACATTTCGTACGGTCTACTTAATTTCAGCTTAACTATCTTTCTCAATTTTGAAGTGGAAGCTATATATATTTTTCTCGCCGTTTCCAGAATTATGTTTAGTAATAGAAATAATCATACCGAATACTTAAGTTTTACCTTAAAAAAAACATTTTTTTTCAATATTTTTAAATAATATTGCCGCGCTATTAATCATGTTGTTTTTAACTAAATAAACTAAGATAAGAATCCGCACAATCGAAAAATAGCACAGAGCACAACTTTGGTGATGGCATTAAAAATAAGGTAAGTAAATCACGATTTATTCCAATATTCATATTGCACGTCATGTTCTTAAGTTTGAATCTAATTTATAATGAAGTAATTACTACTACTTGAACAAATCTATAATTTTACAGCAAAATAAAATTTATCACAACCTAGTAAAACGATCACCCTGCAAGCCGAACCAAAGCTTCCAGAATGATTGCAACATCTGCAAATGTTCTGGTGACGGCCTAAGCTACAGATGCACGCAAAACGAATGTATGGATAAAGAGGATGGAGTTGACAAAGGTGTTGAAGTTTTCATGGAAAATGAGGTAAGACTTGAAAATAAACATGCTGTTTTAAGTCACATTTATAAAATAAATTAGTTTGTAATGAAACAGATCTAGATCTAACATCGTATTTGTGTTCACCAGGGCGTTGATCATATTGAGCGACACTCAGTTTGTCGTCCTCAAGCGACGTTTTACATCGGTTGTAATACGTGCCATTGTAACTTTGATGGAACTGATTACACCTGTACAAATAAACCGTGCCCGTTACCTGAAGATGTTGAGCTTTTCCATGAACTAAGGGTAAATATACATATAGTTTTCATTTTCTATGGCCACCGTACCACCATCCTTACAGCGCAGCCTTTGCATAGTTGATTGCTATAAGATAGTTGATGTAAGATGGTGGTGGTATGGTAGCTGGTCTAGGTTCAGAGTATTATCTGTTATGTATTTTGATTATAGTTGAACTTTTAATTTAGTTTGTATGTCTAGTTCATGCAAGAGATTTTAATTGAGTGCTAATTGTTTTATTAATAGTATTAAATTTACCATGACATGCACTGTAGTTAAATAGCAGGATTTTTTAAATCTCTCATATTATTTTGTATGTGGATGACATTGTTATATTGCTCGTTCAAAGAACACACACGGGTTATTAAGTATGGTCTAAACTGTAAATAGGGTTTAATGAGAACAAACTACCTAGTTCTAAATACATTATGATAATATTGTATTGGTTTTGTTTCAGGAAATGAAGCCAATAATACCAGTAATGGAAGATAGCTTTAATAAAATGAAACCACGTCTCTAATTATTTATAATCTTATCTTATAGACGATTAAATTTTGTATGAAAAAGACATAGAAACAGTTTTTTTATTTCATTGAATAAGTTATTAACGCAATAAAATCATGATTATTATCAAAACTAAAACCATTACAATATTTTAGGCCACCAAATCGAATCTGATAAACAAAACTATCGTCTGCGTAGCGAATCGTATGTTCATCAGAGATTGTAATACTTGTTGGTGCAATGAAGATGGCACTGGCTTTTTCTGCACCAGAAAAGTATGTGTTCTAGAACAACCCGAGGAAGGGGCGCCCGATGAAGATAAACCAGAGGTTTTTCTTTTCTTTCTTTATCAGTTCGGTTATGGGGCTTCTTTTTTGTAATTTACGCTCTTGATTTTCAGATGTATTCAGTAATTTGCTTTGGCTTATAAACCATGTAATTATATCTTAGGTAAATTGCTTAGGTTTCCTTTTGTTCATAATTTACTCGGACTATGGAGGCTTTTTAGGATTTCCTGTAAATTCGACGTGTTAATCTACAAGATCTACAGCTATGGTTGCGCAACATAGACTTAGTAATGGTGAAGGGTACTGATGTTTTTGTCTCAATTAAAGGCACTGCGTATAATACAACGGCAATGTCGTCCAGATGAAGTTTTTGAGTTGGACTGCAATATGTGCAGATGCAACCCTGATGGCAAATCGTTCTCTTGCACGAGAAGAGCATGTTTTACTGAACCAATTATTGAAGGTGTTCAAGAGGATGTGAAAGATAAGGAGTCTAAGGTGTGTTTTGTCATCTGCAAATTCGCTGATCTTCTTTTATAATAGACACGTTTCTCCATTTCATGAAATAGATGCATCGTTTATTATTACGTCTAAAAGGGGTTTTGGTTATTTGGTTTATATTTTTTAAATCTACCATTTCTATATTTATATTTGTCTTCTTTCTTTTAATTTTGGTGGTTCGAATGGTGGTTATGGTCAATTTTCACAATCTTTATACCGTTTTGTGTCTTTAATAACCAATGTAAAAATACTTCATTAATATAGGTTTCATTGCTTACAGAATACTTCATTGGCCAGAAAAGTTCGTGCTATCCCGCCAACGGTAATATCATATTTTACAACCATGCTTTTAACAATTAATAATTTTGTACGTATATGATATTTATTTACAAGACCACGCAATAACTGACACTTTATCATTTATTCGTTATGTTATTTAAAATGGACTATGTAATTTGTGTATACAATAAAGTGTTTAAATAAATAAAATAAAAGGATCAAGATATAATGCATGTTGTTTATCCAGTAGGAGACGCCGAAAACCTGCTTGCCTGGTCAAGAGTTTCGGATGGACTGCAACAAATGCCTCTGTGATAACAAAGGACAGGACTTTTCCTGCACCCGCATCAACTGTCTCGCTACACAAGCTAACAGCAACGTTGGATCGAGGAGAAAAAGAGGTAAATTTCCCATTTTTAAAGAAAAAGTTTTTATTACCTATTCTGCATTAACTGCCAGTTTCTATATCTCTATCTATCCATAACTGGTAGTTACTTTCATACGATTTTGACACCTAACCTTTGACAACTACCAGTTATAGATAGATAGAGTTATAGAAACTGGCAGTAAGTAAATAAGCAAGATAGATCAAGATTAAAAGGTGTTGTTTAAAGAAATTATTTAAGCTACTTTTTTTCTTTCTTAGCGTGGTGGTCACTAGACTAGAGCTAGAGTAGAATTTGTCACCATGCTGAAAGTTCTGGCTTGTCAGTTTAGCGTCAATGTCTCACTGCCCACTGAGCCGGACAAGACAGGTGATAGGTCACTTAAGATGCCTCCTTTCAATAAAATGATCTTGTCCAACAGAGGTGAGCCAGCAGGAAGTGGCGAAGTGCTCCCCGGGCGAGGTGTTCGACCAGGGGTGCAACGTCTGCCGCTGCACCAGCGATGGTCATCATGCCACCTGCACCTTGAACCGATGCAGCCCTAAACCTGAAGAGGAGAAGAAAGAGGATGAATCGTCAAACTGTAAGTACTAGTCTTGGCATGGTCATTTATTATGAGCATGACACATAAATCCCCTAAATTATGAACTTAATCATCATAGTGTTTAACGATGTCTATCAGCAGAATGTGAACAGAAAATACTAACTAGGTACCTGGTGTTTTGCCTACTAAAGGCCTAGCACGGGGCGCAAGACGCGCACGCCAAGAGGTGACAAAAGTTTTGCACACATGGCGCGCGGCTTTGAGAGCAAGTGCGACGGAAATCTTTTGTCACTTCATGACGTGCATCTTGCGCCCCGTGCTAGCCCTTCTGATGAGACCAAAAAATCCTTTTCCAGTGACAGAAGGAGACCCAAACTTCCGTTGCAACCCCGGAGAGCAGTTCAAGAGGGGCTGCAACGACTGCACTTGCTCAGCTGACGGGAAGAGCGTGTTTTGCACTTTGCGTTACTGCGATAAGGACTTGACACCTAGGCTTTAAGTTTCAATCACAATCGCCACTTACCCTGATGACTCATTTCTTGAATGTGGCTGAATATTAGCATATTATCGATACATAGGTAAATGTTGCGTATTTGGCCGTAGTTTATTATTTTAGTTATCATTCATTCACAGATATATTTATGACTTCTATGTTTAACTGCGATTGTGGTGTGCTAGTATCCTGTAAAGTGATATTAACTTACATATTTTTCAAAGTAAATATTGTGGTAGGCTGAAAGGCTTAGTGCATTTCGTACCGCCTATCTTTAAAAACCGTATTTTCTTGATTTGTAGTTTCAATTGAGATTAGTTTATACATTATTGAAGAAACGATGTGTTTAAGTATTGGAAATTGAGGTAACTTTGAAAACAGTTTATTTTTCATGTGAACACAAATTTTAGTTATAATGTATTTGGAACGTCTTTAGGTACATAAAGAAAGGTCCTTCTTTAGAGTTGAGTACTATTCATTGGTGCGCTAGTAAACCCTGAATCTCGTTTGAGAAAGTCTAGTTAAGAAGTAATCATGTACGGAAATTAGCGTTGTTAATGTCAATAGTATTTCAATAGTATGTATTTTAAGCGTCAATCCACACGTACCACAACCACACCACGTCGCAGCGACATAATGTGGTCAAGCTGTGGTTACGTGTGAATAGTGTGACAGCGGCTTTTTGCAGTTGCGTTGTGGCAGCGACAAAATGTCGATGTGGTTGTGTTGTCGCTGTCGTTGCGATGTGGTAACCACGTGGTCGTATGCATTTAGGGTCAATTCAGACGTACCACAACCACACCACAACCACAACCACACCGTGTGGTCGGGCGTATATTTTGTATTGACAATGAAGAATCCAATTCACATGTGCCACATTTTGCCGTTGTTATCGACCACCTGTGTAATACGACCACATCGCAACCACATCGCAACCACAACGCAACCACATCGCAACGGCAACGCCGCCACGCGGCGGCGGCACCGCGGCAACCTGTTCTCCGTATTAGGGTCAATTCAGACGTACCACAACCACACCACAGCCACAACCACACCACAACCACGCGATGTGGTCGGGCGTATATTTTGTATTGACAATGAATAATCCAATTCACACGTGTCACATTTTGCCATTGTTATCGACCACCTGTGTAATACGACCACATCGCAACCACACCGCAACTACAACGCAACCACATCGCAACGGCAACGGTGGTCGTATTACACAGGTGGTCGATGACAACGGCAAAATGTGGCACGTGTGAATTGGATTATTCATTGTCAATACAAAATATACGCCCGACCACACGGCGTGGTTGTGGTGTGGTTGTGGCTGTGGTGTGGTTGTGGTACGTCTGAATTGACCCTAATCCTGCTTAATTAGATTTTCTCAAATAAGGAAATGGGCCTAAGTATTGTAATGTTTTAGTGATTTTAGTTGTACGGTCATGGGCATTTAACTGTTATGCTGTTGCATTCATTCTTTGTTTCTATGATATTGACATCGTTGTAATACGCCTTAATAATTTTGATTAGTGTAGTTGCTATCAGTAAAATTGTGGTTCTGTATGAATTATTGTGAGTGTGTGTGTATTTGTCTAATCATTCGTCCATATTTAGTTAATATACTCAATACTCATCTGTAGTATTTTTTTATATACATATAAGTTAACTTTTAACTACATACCTAAGTAGGAACATTAATTTAAACTTCCTATTCATAACGGATATTTTAAGATTTAGCTAACCTTTCTTTAAAATATTTAACTGCGTCCGTTGTTTTATGAAAAGTTATAAGAGCTCTCTCTAAGATAATGTGAGAAACATAATTTACATAATTAATATCATCAATCTCCAGGTATTTTTTGGATCCATAGCCTTGATATTTCGATTTAGCAAGGCTGTCAGTACTAGTATTTACATAATGTGATTTTTTTTTCTTGCAGTTTTTTTCTGGCCAGCCATAACTCCCTACACGGATTTATTACTGTATTATGGAAAGTGTGTAACTTAACTTCAGCAGCTTGTAATAAATTTCATATTTTACTTAAGTACCTAGACTTTAGTTCATGGTAAATATGTTCTATAACTATTGCAGTAGGATTAGGATATCTACTTAAGTAAGCTTTCCTGAATTTTTATTTACTTAACTAAGGCCCAGTTTTTTGATCCGTGGTCATCTTTAACCATTAGTCAAGTCACGTGTCAAGCATGACATCTGCATACGAATTTCGTTGGTTTTTAACTAATGGTAGCCATTTTTGACCATTGGTTGAGTTAACTAGGGATCAAAAAAGTGGCCCTAAGTAAATGTTTTTCACAGGGGTCTTTTTTCAGTAAATAAATAAACCAACTACACTTAGGTATATGGCTGGCAGTAAAAATAAAGTATCTGTAGTTAAGTTACTTTTATAATTAGCTAGTGAATTTTAAGATATTTTAGCTTAAGTACCTCTGTGTACCATCATGTATTAGTTGATGCGTAGGTAAATATAAAATTAAGATTATGATTTTCAATTAAAGTATTTTCATAAAATAAAATAAAGTTGTTTGAATTTCTGTAATGTTTTGTTTTATTTAATTATTTCTACATACATTAAGACTAACTACACTATGATACACTTCATCTGATATAATGCTATTTATAGAGCAGGTGAGTATTAAAGTAAAGAAAGTTAGAGAGTAAAGCGGGTATTAAAGTACCAAATATTAATTAGGATTTTATATCGATTAGGTATTTCATTTATGAGCCATAAAAACTCAAAGGCGTCTAATTAAGAAACTTTCATAAAACAATTAATCGAACTATTTACAGGCGTAGTTTCAATTTCGATTGTCTTAATTTGGTTTGCCGACAATAAAGACTAATAAAGGACATTCTGGTAGCGCAAGATGCTACATGTTAAGATGTTAATTGTATTGGTGCTTTATACATATAATCTGGTTGAAACCATGCTGTTGCGTAAGTAATTTATTTAGAAACGCTTAGTGCCAATTTCTCCATAGTCGGTTAGAGCATAACCAGGTATTAGTGGTTGACTTTTGACACATCTGTCAAAAATCTTATATAGAGATGACGTATGTTGATGAACCAATCCTTCGTAGGTTAGATAACCGACTATGGAGAAATTGGCACTTAACATGTAAAAGCATAGCTAAAAGTAATTATTCATATCATACGTAGTCCAGTCAATAAATGACCCAAAATGAGGTGTAGAGTGCGTGAGCAGGAAACTAAGCGATTCCTTCAGAAACTTGTTCAGGGGCCTTAGGTTGTTTACATAGGTACCAAAAGTCCTGAGTGGAGTGAACTATAGGTGGGTTGGACATTAACAGCATATTTATATACAGGGTTACAGAAGTGGGGTACTAGGGTTATTATAGCTTATAAGATCGTCTGGTATGTGATGTATGTAGTTATACGGAAGTAGGGTACCAGGGCTACCAGAAACAATCATCAGGGTTGTCAAAAAAGTTACAAATAAAATATGGATTAAGTTTTGTATGGAACTTTTTTTTATTCGTGCGCCCAAATCTGACATCGCCAAATTCGCCAATGACTTTTCCAGATCGAGTTGTGTGGACCCTTTTCGGCTTGATATACCAATTTTGCAACACCCTGTATATTCTAAAAGAAAATTACAAAAATCTACAAATTCTTCCCTATTAATTTTTTTCGGTTATCTATAGGTTTAGAAAATATGATGCAATGTTTACGAATGTTTTGTCATGAATTGATTTTTCTTGGAAACGGTAAGAAATTAGAAAAAAACATTCTAACTAATTCTAATTCTAACTATTCTAACTAATATTATAAATGCGAAAGTAACTGTGTCTGTCTGTCTGTCTGTCTGTCTGTTACTCTTTCACGCCAAAACTACTGAACGGATTTGAATGAAATTTGGTAGGTATACATACGGTCTAGACCCTGGGAAAGAACATAGGCTACTTTTTATCCCGGAATTCCCACGGGAAAACTTTGTGAGGCGAAGCGAAGCGCGCGGGAACAGCTAGTATGATATAAAAGTTTTAGATAATTTTAAGAACTCCATTTTATTACCTAGAAATATTTGTCTCCGATACACCGTTTTCGAGATATAAGCGAAAAACCAAAAATCTGTACCTTTACCCCCCCTCGTCCCCTTAGCTCATCACCTAGGAGTCAGGACTTTTGGCCCCCTGAACAAGTTTCTGAACGAATCGCTTAGTTACCTGCTCACCTCATTCCTTGACTGGACTAACGCTACTGTTTCAATAACTCTATCTACCGATGACTGGTAGTTACTTTCATACTATTTTGACATATTTAACAACCTGTCAAAATCGTATGAAAGTTACTACCAGTCATCGGTAGATAGAGGTATTGAATATGGCAGTTAGTGGTATCATGGCATCCCCAAGCATGACACATAACAATGTGAACTCGGCAATCTATGTATCATGGTATGTAAGGATTGTCCTGTGAGATTAGCGTCACTCGTTGGCTGCCCAGTGCTCAGGGTGCGTCGGTCGTAGTGATCGAAAAGGCTCTTTCTAGTTAAGTTTATATTGCTTTTGTATTAAGTACCTAGGTAAAGTATGTATATATATAGTTCCGTACTTTTTTTTATTTAATTTTATTTATTGAATTATAGGTAAGAATTAATATGTATAATTCACTAATGGTCGATAGTAAGTATCTTTAAGGTTTTTAATGTTAAAAAGCTTAAAGATACTTACTATCGACCATTAGTATTTTTTTCTATTCTTATTCTTATATTTTCCAACCAACCAGCCAGATGTTTTTAATACTCAATCGCATATAATGTAGGTATATAATCCTTTACAGCGGACGGTCGGCTGGTGAACCACCATCCATTCAGCGTTAGCCGCAACATGGACATTCAGGAGGTGTCATTGGTTCAGACGATATTCCCGCCCCTCCCCTCCCTCCAGCCGGGGGAGACTTGCCGCCCCTATGTCACCTACAGGGAGGGCTGCAATGTGTGCCGGTGTTCGCAGCACCACGAGCTGCATTGTAGCCAGATGACGTGCTTGGATGATGGCCCGGTACGTTTTGTTTGGTTTTAACTTAGGTATAATGCGCATATAAGATAGATGTCGCACATAAAAACAGTAAGATGTAGGTACTTACAAAAAGTTTTCAATGATAAAATTGGCAAAAGTACTTAGGTACAAACAGAAATGAAGAAAACTATATACTTAGTAAGTTCCTACTTAACTACAAATTGAACAAATGCCAACAGTATTTTAGCAAAAAATACCACCCGAGACACCCGACATAAAGGTACCCATGACACTGGCACAGCTAGGGATAACCTCTGCATCAGGTGTGTCCCGGAACGAAATAAATGTGTTGGTAGTAATGGCTTTGTATACTACATACTATTGTCCATTATCAGAACTCCCGAAAAAATATGGTTGAGGGTGACGACTTTGACCCGATGCGAGAGAAGCGTGACAGTGACCCTGCAGAGCCGTGCACCCCGGGGTCCATCATCAGACGAGGGTGCCAGCGCTGCTTCTGCAACGAACTCGGACAGACTAACAAGTGCAACTCTGATGCATGTCGTAATACGACGAAAACCAATGCTGGTAAGTTTATCAATGTGAGAATGAGATGGGGCAAGGATGTAACTGTAAAGTTCCTAGTTACTAACGAACATATAAGTGAGTAATTCAGATTTTAAGCTATCCACAGTTTTTTGACGCAGAATGGATACATCATCCTTCGAAGGCTACCCAAATTGTTTATTTGTTCGATGGACCGTGGTTTGGACCACTCCATCTGGTATTGAACGTACTGCTTTAAGTTGACAACGGTATAATAATTACAAGAAAGATCTTAGCCAAAATCCTCACCAATTCACCTTCAGTTGCAGCAAAACGACGCATCCTGACACCAGAAGATATCCGGAGTCCATTCGCAGAAGAGGAGTTCAGGAAGCTACCGGCGCTCCACCACTACAGTGCAGAGTGCACCCCGGGCGTGGCGTACAGGCTGGACTGCAATACTTGCCTGTGCAAGGAGGATAAGAACCTCCTGTGTGGCCAGTACTTGTGCCTCAAACACGACTTTTATCATAAGAAACAGGCTGAGGTTTTGTCAGGTGGGTGCATAAACGTATACATATTGGTACTCCAAAGTAGGTACGAGTAAAAGTTGATACTTACTTGTAGTCCTGTTACTCCCCTGTGGAGCTAGGGCTACAGATATTCTTCTCCACGCTTCCCTTTATACTTACCTTGAGTCGTCTCCCTAAAAGTTGGTATGGTGTGTACGATTCTTTAACCCACCCGAAGGATGTAATACTGGTCAGCGTTTACCTTCAGGTCCTGAATCAACGAGTTTGATAGGTTAATCTGTTTCCAGGAACCTCTTGCAGTAATCTATCCAATATAACAAGCGAATGCGTGAAATGCTCGTGCAAAGATGACGTCTTGGTGTGCAAACATCTTCCAGATTGCGTTGAAGACGTGTATAGAGCCCCGAAAGCACTGCGCCAAGGGGTCGCCTCGAAAAACAGCAATAAACCGGAGACTGCTGTGGATCCTTATAAGGAGAAATGCGTCCCAGGGATGATTTACAAGTAGGTTTGCCAGACCAAGAAACTTATAGTCCTTAGAAGCCCTCTCTTACCGACACGATCGTACAAACTTGCCTCTATTAGCGAGAAATATAAAGCGGTTAACCGTGTAAGCGCGATGTCTATGCGCTAGTCTGAAACCGCTTGGGAGGAGACAGCGCTTCAAGGTTATCATCTCCCCTTAAAGCTCCTCCCAACTCTTGCGGCGTATGATAATGTCGATTGTCGACGTAAAAATTGTGTCTCGTCTTAATTTTCAGAGTTCATTGCAATAGCTGCAAATGCCAAGAGAATGGTATCGCCTTTTGCACGATGAAGAAATGCCTCAATTACGAAGAGTCACTGGAACTGTCGAGGGATATTGAGAGGTTGAAGGAACTCGAACGACGCGATCGCGAGGCCGCCGCCGCCGCCGATGATGATGATTGAGAAAATTGTAATGAAACATGCTTGATTTTAATTAAGTACCATACAAAAGGTCTTATAAAGTTTTAGGTTTTAAGTAAATGGGGTTAAATGTATTTATAATAAATTGTCGAAGTTATAATATAATAATAATTAAACCTAAACGTACGTAAATAACTAAATATATGTACTTATGTCTCGTATTGTAGTAACTATGACGGTTATGGATGGGTAACTTTTTTTAATGATTTTTTAACTAACTACCTACCTAAACAAAAAATACCACTCATTAACTTTCAGGTAATAAACCAAAATCCAATTATTTTCAGAACATAATATTACGTATAAATGCATGACTACGGAATAATAACTACTATGGCAAGATCAACATACCAACATTCTGTTTGCTAATATTTCATAGAATCCACCTATGGATACTTCCATGGAAGGAAGAAGTATTTAATACTATTATTACTTACTTCAATAAATCCACCTTATTAAATTTTATAGGTGTGATGCGGGTAGCATCACACCTATAAAATAGAATATTTTTTACGCAACTATTCTACGTTATATTTAATTTATGCTCAAGTAAGATTAGATATTATTAACATGTTGGCTGATGTAATTCTATCAATACTGGTATCTGTCTTGCAAGAAGTGACAGCAAACTCTATTGAGGTACCGTCATCGCCATCTTCATCATCATCAGCGCTACCGCTTGCCACCTCTTGCTTGCCGAATACACAGTTTTATTTTAATGGTTTGTCGTGTGTGTGTGACGGCACCGGACGCTGGTCATCTGGAGACTGCCGGAGCGTGGGACGCCCCTGCCGCCCCGGACACGTCACGTGGCAGGGCTGCAACTACTGCATCTGCCAAGAAGATGGACAAACCACTTGCACATACACTACCTGTTCTGATGTGACCAAATCCTCAATTTTATTTAATGCGACAAATGGAAGAAAATACAGAAGAAGCTCATCACATTTGGAGACAATAGGGAACTCCTGCACTCCGTTTCGTTATTATTATGTGAATTGTAATCTGTGTATTTGCCCTCCGAACGGACTCAGCACAGAAGCTCACTGTAAACCGGACCCCTCCTGCACCTATAGCGGAAGCCATGACATCGCTGCTTCCTTGAGAACCAAAAAGACAAATCATTATTGCATACCGAATGTTATGTATATCTTCCAATGTCTTCACTGTCCTTGCTCAGATGACGGTATGATAAACACTGATAAGTGCACCGAAAAATGCAATAATACGGTGTTAGCTAAAACTGACAATATACTTCGATGCTCTCCTGGTACTTTCTTCAAACATAACAACCAGATCTGCTCTTGTGCAGAGGACGGCCTGGCCAGAAAGAGTAGGTGCGGAGAATCTACTGATAAATCTAAATTGCGGTCACTTGACGAGTTACAGGCAAATAAATCATTCAGTGAATGTGTGCCAAATACATTTACAAAGAAGAGATGTGTGTATTGTGATTGCAACGCCAATGGAACGATCAACCATGGATCCTGTCTGGAGCAAAGTTGTCAACATTTGTCCGAAGACCCATTTACCGGTCAAGTGGATAAGTGCAAGCCTGGAGAAGTCGTGCCCTTATGTATCGAGTGTTTCTGCTTTCATAACAAAACCACTAGCGATAGATTCTGCACCACCTCGTGCTCCATCAGGAGTAAGATTAAAATTCTAGAGAAACTTCGAGAAGAGAACTCCACTGAGAACAGTTTGATACTACAACGATTGATCCATGTTTCAGCAGACAATCGCTGTAAAGCAAACATGATATTTTTTGATAAGAGTGATAGCACGTTATGTGCTTGTCCAGACACTGGAAAGAAAAGCAATACATTATGTATTCCCATTGTTGTTGAGGAAGAAACCAGAAATGAGACTAATATCACTAACAACTTCAATGCGACGTGTGTGCCTTTCACTATGGTGAACTTTGATTGCAACACTTGCTTCTGTACTAAGAATGGATCAATCGATCCTAAATGGTGTACCTATGATGATTGTAATCAGATAAAAGAAGTAGTGACTGTAAACAATGCTTTCATACCCACAAAAGCAGAAAATTGTACAGTTGGCTCAATATCTTATGCCGGTTGCAACTTTTGCTTATGCGTCAAAAGTGCTCAAGGGACTCAAAATGTTTGTACAAATCACAGTTGTGAGGGCAATCTGACAACCGAAAGAACCACACTGGATTTTGCCTGCACTCCATTCTCCTACTACCAGGTCGACTGCAACATGTGCCTGTGCCCTGCTAACGGGCTCAAAAACGTCTACATGTGCACTGAAAAAGTTTGTGAAAAGAGCTTTCTTAGAACCGACGCCTGTCTCCCGGGACATCTCTTCAGCGACAGTTGCAACATCTGCGTCTGTTCCCAGTCAGGGAGCAAGAGAGACATGTTGTGCACAAAGAGAGCTTGTCACGACGAAGTGGCGCTTTGGAAGAGCCTTTTGCAGCGTTCAGGAACGCTGATGACGGCGCGATCAGCCTCTGATACCAGGTCTTTGGATCTATGTTTTCCAGGCGAGGAGTTTGAGCAGGGCTGCAGTCAGTGCGTCTGTCCAGAGATGGGGCTGCGTGCGTTTGCCGAGTGCACAGAAAGTAATTGCGATGGACAAGCCCACGAATTGATTCCTGAAGAATTTGCGGAAATTGTAAGTTTTTTTTACATAAAAGCTTTTTGTCTTAGCTTGTCTTTAATATGTACAAACCTTAGATTTTAATAAGCTTTGTTTGCTTTATAAACTTAATCTTATAAACATAGAGAAAATAACACTACTTATAAATTCGGTATTTTTTATAAGTTTCATTTATTTTTTATTTACAGGCTGAAATTTACAAGGAGTTTCCAATGTATTCTGATATTTTTGATACGGATGAATCAAGTAAAGAAGGATCATCAGAGGATCATCAAGACTATCTAGCTTCCTCATTCTTTTGAAAAGGTACAGCAGAGTAAACTAGGATGAAGAGTACTATAAGGAATAAGGCCGCCTTTTAGTAGGGCAGAGAATAGTGCAATTTTTTTTTTCATACCTACCGTTTTTTTACAGTGACGGGGCGACTCCAACAAGTTCGTAGAAAGTTTTCTTAAGTCTGGACACTAAAAATACCTGAATACATAATAAAAACTACTTGTAGGTACATTTTAATGTATTTTACTTTTCATAATTTGAGACTTAGTTAAGTACTTAATATGGACCAAGTGGTTACTTTTAATATCTGCATAATCATTTAAAAAGCTATTTAAGTAATTACAATGACACGAGATAAGTAAAAATCATTAAGAATGAGTCTCTGCGTTGGGGGTAGCGGGACCTTTTCTGCACAACAATTTACCGTTATTCATACAAAAGCAAAGACTGTCTTCAAGGTATTGCGTGCCGGGTACACAGTCATTTCCAGGTTTTACGGTCAACATAGACTTTCTCATCCCCTTTTGAATAAGATTCATAATGCTGTCAGGCAGGTCGAAGTCGATATTGTAGTTCTCTTTGATTTCCATATCATGCTTAATTTTCATGTTAATGTTATTTGACTTAGCTTTGTTTTTCGTGTTCTTACCAGAACTATCTTTTTTTTTATCCTCGTCATCGTCTGTGCAGGGTTCCTTCTTGTCTGCTTTAGATCTAGAGATGCTTAGGCCCCTGTCTTCCTCAGACGAACCGCTGCTATCCATTCTATGTCGCATTACTCGTAATGGATCAGTTTGTAGTTGCACGACGTCTTCTCTTATATCCTCGCACGCGTATAGTTGGTCTCCTCCCAGAGGTATGTCTGTGGGAGTCCTGGTGCCTGGGTTACATTTCAGGCTCTGATCGCTCAAGCAGTAACAGAGCTGGCAGGGCCCAGTTGAGTACCATCGGTGTGGCTGGCATACGCGATCTCCGTCACTGTTTATCTTTAATTCTGGAATTGAAATTGATCGTCGTTTATAGAATAATTTATTATAAGCCCCAGATAAAATCTTGGAGAACAAGGTAGGGGGATTAGGAAGATCATTTAACTTACCATTTAGAGCTAGACTGGTTGAAGAAGTTAACAAAACAAAAAACAAATATTTGAGCATAGTTCTATTCTATCGGATCGTGGTCGTTGGTTGATAAGGAAATAAGCAAAAGAAGTAAATCTCTACAATAGTAATTGAGTCCATATTTCTAATTTCATGCAATGCAAACAATTTTATAAGTACTGTTCATGGGTTCTACTCTTTTGTACCTACTATGTTAACGATGAAGTCGATGAAGTAACTAAACCTTAATTACGTAGAAGGCTTCAGGAAGGTTGGGGTACAATAAAAAAAATATTCATTTTTTCATCAACTATTATAATAAATTTAAAGAACAACTCAAAAACAACATAGGTATTCACCAAACGTACTGTACGATAAAATAGAGCAAAATATAAATATAAGTACCTATAAACTTAGATAGTAATAACAAAGAATGTAACTGCCTAAATTCACTGCTAAAACTTATTTGTTCGATCATAAAATAGCCTAGCATTGTGCGTGTGTGATAAGTACTTATTGTAAGTACGAAGACTATAATAATAAACAACATGTGAACATAGGCCAAACTACATGTAACTACCTACTTAGAATTATAAATAAGTACTTATAAATTTAACAAAAAATTGACATAACCTCAAGTAACAGAGAAGAAATAAAGGGAAGGGATAGATTACATTTACATCTCAAGTAGGCTCTGAAAGTGAATATAATAACTGAGTAGAGAGAGAAGAACAAATTCAGCTGTGAGATAAAATAACTTAATTTTATAACTATGATTTTTCATAATGAAAGGTTATTCAGTTGTGATTGATATTAGGTACCTCCATAAGTAGGGATTTTATAGGTCTACATAATTCACTTGGACGTATTTTTCTTCTGCAAGCAGTTATTGCAGTTATGGGAGATCACCATTGATTCCTTAGATATCTTGATTCTACCAAAAATCATCTTCATTGGTCTCGTCTCTAATCTATGTCCAACTTAATGTGTCTACGTCTATCTTAGCAGGCGTTATCATATCAAAGATACAATAATAATATTGTTTAATGTTTTATGAACTTAAGTAATGATTGAAAATGCAGCACCAACGATTGTCTGTTTTGTAACAATTGGATTTCCTATCTTTATCCACTATCTGTCCTCACAATAAATCTTCCAAACACTCGAGTAAAATTCAATACAAATACGGTGTATATTTACCTACTTACTTATCATTTAGTTTCTGCGATAGTTTTTAGTATAAGTACAGCCTCACTTTCATGTCATATTCTAAAAAAGCATAATGAAGTGTAGCTCAAATAAATAAATAACATCAAAATAGCTACTAAATTTGATATAAGTAAATTATGATTCAGATAGCTTGAAACCGATTTCCAAAGTACCAGGAGAACATAAGTTAAGAGAAGACGTCGTTGACTTGTCTACAGCAGCGGATGAATGTAGCCCGCCGAGGCAGCTCCCGGAGCTTGGAGGCTCCCACGTAGGTGCAGGACGACCGCAGGCCTCCGAGGATATCCTTGATAGTGTCGTTCACGTCCCCGCGGTAGTCAATTTCTACCGTTTTACCTGGAAAACGCGAAGGATTGAGGTTATGTAAACGACCAAATTAAACAAATCAACATAGTCTTTTAGTTTAGCAGTTTTTAGGAAATTTATATGGTAATGGTTCGTCATCAACGTGATCAACGGCAACGTAGACGTGCGTTAATATATCGTGTTTCGCCATAAATTCAGCGCTGTGATTGGTGGAACGAGAACGAGCAATAAACGAGTTTAAACGACGTCGATAACGAACCCATATAGCGGCCACTGAGTCTCATAACCTATCTACATTCCAAACGATAAGAAATCGAAGAAAACTTGTAAATGACCATTAAGTTATCACCCAAAAAGTCAATAAAGGATGTGTCTATGTCTATGTAAAAAAGAAAAACAAAACCCTGTCACCCCCACCTTCAGAAGAGCGGTACTCAGCCACACCACCCGAATGCTTCTGCATGGCCGTGGACGAGGCCATGCCGTAGAACAGCTTGACTCGCTTCCCGTCGGGCCGCGTCACCACGTCGCCGCCGCACTGGTCGTGGCCGGCGAACATGCCGCCCGCCATCACGAAGTCTGCGCCCGCGCCGAACGCTTTCGCCACGTCGCCGGGGCACGTGCAGCCGCCGTCCTGGAACGAGGTTATATCCTTGTTAGACATACCTAGTAGAGTGGCGAGACAGTATCCTATGCCGATCCTCGACTAATGAACGGCTGGCAATTATCCGAGTGGTTGGCGGAGGACACTGAAGCCACTATACTCGGTAGGAGTAATCAGGGTATTAGGATAGAGCTTGATGACGAGGGCTTCATAGCAGTTTCATTTTGTGCAGCAGGATTGATGATTATGACATTATTATGTAAGGATGTCACTCTCTGAAATTCTTATTTTATATGAGGAGATTTGTGGAGTGGACACCGCCACTAAGGTAAACGTACTGTAGGATGCCCTTCTGCTAGATGAACTGACGACTTGCGAAAAACCACCTTTCGAAATAATTTCGTAATAATTTAATGCGGAAATCTATAGATCGTATCCAATAACGTGCATTGGGTGTTTTGGGAGAAGCCTACGTCCAGCAGTGGACTGCTATAGGCTGATGATAATACCTATCTGCATTAATGAATAGTTTTTGAAGTAAGTACACACCATATTTCATAAATGAAAAGCTATAAACCCACCGAGATCCGAGAGCCCAGCAATCAAGGCTTTTGGCAACGCAAAATGGAGCGGAATAGGAGAATTTTGATTTTAATTTTATATTGACGGCCAAACCGTATTGCATGTATTTTATAGTTTTGTTATGTATAGTATATAGCATGTATTGTATAGTTTTGATATGTAGGTATTGTATAGTATATCATGAATTAATATTATCTGTATAAGAACTAACCAATAAAATTAAGATAGTTTTAAGAACACTGTCACACATTAACACCAGGCAAAACAACAGCGATGACAAAAGAAGTGTGTGGCCACTGACAGGCGTCTGTTAAGTTCTCTGAAGACAGCTGACACTGGCCCTACCACAGGGGTATAATCGTGACAGTTCTGACATTGCGAAAAAGAGACGCTTAGCTACATTAAGCGTAAGAAAGAAACGTTAAGCTGTAAATGTTTTTTGTCCTTTTTGCTGTGGCGCCTGTTTACGTCAGTTCTCTTTGCCAAACAATGAAACAAATGAAAAATCTTTGCCAAACAAAGGCTGACAGTTACAACAAAATTTTCTAAATGCTATTTATTTTTGATTTTCTAGTGATTTGTGGGTGTTTATTAAGTTTATTAGACTATTATCATCACTTAACGAGTGTGTGACATGGGTGGGTGGATTTTGTTCGGTTGTATAGAGCATATTGAACGAAAACACGATGGAATGATGGATGAGATATATTTTCACATGTAAGTAGATACTATCAAGTTTAACAAGCTTACATTCATCATAGTACTATCTATTGGCTCAATTTTAATATAAAACAATACTAATTTTAATACTGTAAGGTCTTTTAGTATCAGTTTTAAGTAAAAATTACGAGGTACCATATCATAACAAATCACATGGTGTTGCAAGTTATTGAAAATTTATTTTACCCACAAATATTATAGTATGCAAAGAAAATACTAGAAATTGTAACGGACTCGGGTTGGGTTTACAAATGGGGCGCACGAATTCGGTTTTTGTGAAGATTGTATTTTGTAGAAGTCATTCTCCTCTTTCAAATGAGGTGCCTCTCATTGTGAGGAAACGTTCGTTTCGTTTTTTTCTTCTATGTGTGATTTCTTCTGTATAATATAAAGTTTATTGTATTGATACGAAATGCGTGTTTCCTTTAAAAAAAACCCCATCACATATTTGGCCCACGATTATAATGCTCATGCTCATCCATTTATCTCTGCTTCATAGGTTTCCGACAGAAAAAAAAATATCAAGAAAATGGATAGACATTACCGGTCGCACAAATTGGGAACCAAAGAAACATACAAAAATTGTGTTCGGCACATTTTGAAGAGGATTGTTTCGATTGGACGAAGACAATGAATCGTACAATCCACTCAGTTTGTGTATATTAAATAATTATATTGAAATTAAATAAGTATGAGTAAAGTTTTTTTTCTTATATCGTCGGTTGACAGGAAAAACTCACTAAGGCTGATTTTTCAATATTCAGATAAATGTTATCTGGGTAATACAAACATTGAGAAACATTGAGACGCAACAGCATCAAAATTATTTCCCAGCAAAACTTTTATCTGGCTATTGAAAAATTTGCCTTTAGTGTCTTTTTCCTATCAACCGACGATATACTCAAGTTTTGTTTTTGTTATTATGATAAGTTAAATTTCCCCATATTTAGGTTTAATTTTTTTGTCGGCAACATCTATGGTTTGAGTGAGAAAGAGAATAGTGCACACGGCGATTGCCAGTCTAGAGGTAGTAGGTCTATGGGCCCTACCCTTCAAATGTTTGTTGCCATTATAATTGTAAGTGTGACTGTGTGAAACAAAGAAAAAAAAAAAAAAAAAAAAAACAAGAAATGCACAACTGGGGGTTTTTAGTCGGTTAAAGGCCGACACTACCTGGGTCCCCTTCCCAGGTGTCTGTGTAGATTTTCCTCCAGGAGTGCAAAAAAAAAAAAAAAAAATTATTAATAATATATAGGTATATATATATAAAAGATAAAATATATATATTATAAGCTTCCACATTGAGTAGTGAGTAGTTAAAAGATGAAGACAAAAAACAACCAAACTCTCACAATATATTGATCTCTCAAAAAGGCACGGACATAAAGTCTGTGGAGTGATAATAAAATCTTTAAAAAAAAAAAAAAAAAAAAACCCACCGAGATGATATGCCCTTTGAGCCCGTGCGCCGCGTCCGCGCACTCGATGACGGCGGACAGCTGCGGGTACCCCACGCCCGTCTTGATGCGAGTCGTGCACACCGAGCCTGGCCCGATGCCCACCTGAGGAAAGGGAAACAAGATTGATAAGAAGTTAAACATTCAGGGTTTTAGGAAAGCAGGGATAAGCCCCCACTTGTGAAAGCATAGTGTCGTGATCTTGTAACGGTTCACAAATCGGAAAAAATTATTGTGAAGGTAGGTAATCTGATATTATTGCAATAATGTTAAGTAGTGCAGTAGAATAGAGAGGAGTAGGTATGCCGAGCTGGCCGCCAACCTTCAGTAGCGGAGAGGCACTTCAAGAAGAAGAAGAAGAAGAAGAAGAAGAAGAAGCAGTAGAGTTGGATGCCAATTCAGAATTTTGAAATCTTGTAATTTTATAAAATAAAGTTAGCTTGACATGGATTAGGAATGTTTGTGGCTGTCCTCTGTTCCCAACTTAGAGACCACATTACACAAAGAAAATAAGTAAATTAGCAGTTTACCTTGATGATATCCGCACCAGATAATATCAACTCTTCAACCATTTCACCTGTTACGACGTTACCGGCCTGAAATTTCCAAAAAAATATGTTGATTACTTATTGTTGATCAAAACAGTTGTAAGTAAGTAGATGCAGAAATGAAAAAAAGAATATATTCTTACACTTGCAGAATAAAAAGGGATTTGCATGGATACGATACAAAATTCCAAGCTGTGACAAGTAAACCTAGGAGAGGAATTTATGGAAGACCTATGATAGTTGTGCTTCATTGAGAAAGACCGAGATAAAAGTATTCTCACGCACCTCAGGAGAGATTAATATCAAATGAAATCTTGAATCCAGATAGGCACAAGAAAATACTCACAATAATGGTGTGTGTAGGGAATGCCGCCCGCACCTTCCGCACATACTCTACGAAATGCTGGGAGTACCCGTTGGCTACGTCGAGGCACACGAACTTCAGCTCCTTCACATTGTTCAGGATGTCTGACAGTCTCTCAAAGTCGGCTTCGGCTGTGCCGCTGCTGGCGGCTGGAACGACAGAGTTGCACCGTTAATCAGGGTATTTTAAGTGCTTAATAACTAATTCAGTATAGTTAAACAGAACATTTTATAGGGTGAGCAGCCAGCTGGGTGGGTATTGTTCAAGTTCACCACCGATTTTCATGTACCTAAGTAGTTACAAAAGCTAAAAGAAGTATGCCTTGACATATTCCGTATAGGTATGTAATAGATCAGAAATATTCTGGAGTATAGTTATAATCAGTCACACAGTAATTATGTTCTATTCAGCGTTCGTGCGTAACGGTGATACTTACGACTATAATACCTAACAAGGACCCCTAAGTACATCATCACAACCCAAACTGCTTTGGCATGAGTCTCCTTCCAATGAAGGAAGAGTTTTTAGGCCTAGTCCACGTGCGAGTTGGTGGACAGTGCGGGTTAATAATTAATGCCCTAAGTAAATAATGATGTATACATTAATAACTTACCCATATGCTCTAAGCTTTCAGGGTGTTCGCTGGCGAATTTCTTCCAGTCATCTATGGAGTAGTATTTGTGAATACACGTGAACAGGCCGTTCTGGAAATAACATTATAATAACATAAATAATGGGATAGATATCAATATTTTACCACGTTTACTGGTTCGGTTATTAATATAAGTCATAAGTCATAAGTCATAAGTCATTTATTCATAATATTACGATTACATGTCAAAATTTAAATACATAATAATATAATAATAATTTACAATTACCAATAATTAATTACCTTTAGTAGATTTATAATGTCACAATATAATTCTAAGATTATAAAAATAATCATTATTACACAATGTAAAAATAAGTTAATAAAATTAATTTAAATTGAAACTAGGTAGAACATTTAATTGATAAATTCGTCAAATCTATAGAACGCTTGCTCAAGTTCACCACCATTTATTATATGATGGCTAATGGTAAGATATCGGTAAAATACGTAACGGATTTTCATAAAAGTATGTAGAAACGGCGTCAGCAATGCCGCTGAAGTGGTCGCACTTGTGTGAATTTCAATACAAAGAATATACTGGATACAATGCGTCCGTTGATTACGATATCGATAGTTGGACGCTTACATTATACCACCAACCTATATCGTTTGTTGAACGACAATATTGAATACAGTGATAAATTATCCGTTTTCTGCAGAAACTAAAGCAGGTGTCGTACATAAGCCACGTCTAAATCCATATAGTTATAATATACTAGTTATATACCCAAGTACATGTACCTATGTCGCTGCAAGTTGGCAGCCAGCCAACGCTGAGAGACAATCTAGTAGAATTAAATATCGCATTCCCT
Source organism: Plutella xylostella (assembly GCF_932276165.1). NCBI lineage: Eukaryota > Metazoa > Arthropoda > Insecta > Lepidoptera > Plutellidae > Plutella > Plutella xylostella. The sequence continues at coordinate 2,607,791 of NC_064000.1, read as the reverse complement.
CTGGACAGTTTCACTACTGAAAAGCTTAATGGGGAAAATGGTTCTGATATTGTTTAAATGTGAAAGTTGAAGGTGATTGTTTTTTTAGCGATTCGGTGGAAAACACTACAGCTAAGTAGAGTTGAGTTGTTGAGAGGATTGGCTAATGCGATTAGTCTCAGTCGCTTATTGAATCGGATGAACTGATTTCGATGGAAGGCGACTAACACAACCGATAGTTATGCATCGCACTCTAACCATAATAAAGTAATAAAGTAAAATAAAATAACCACGAAATCGAATTGATCCATCGTTCTTGTACCCTGGCGTGGCGGCTACACAATAATAATGATAACTTCGACTACCTATTTAGTATAAATAAAACATAGAAATAATGTAAAGTATAAATGCAGAAATGTCACCGCAAGAGGTCATTAGCTGCAGTGTCATTTGTGTGCTTGTACACGAGACGTTGCCGCGTTGGCTTCGTCGACTGTCATTATCATTATCGTTATCATTAGGGGTTATGTTATGGTTATGTATGTGAAGACTTAAACTTGGCTGGGTTCTTTGTAGGGCAACTACTTCTCGTTATTAGGCGCAAAACTAGCAAACAGTGCGTAGACACTCGGAATAATTATGTACTAATTAGGTATACCAATAGGTTACCCCGGCATCGGCAACTGTGTCCGCGGCAGACTGTTTGCCTGCTGGAAACGCAGCTTAAAGGTAAGCGTCCACCATTGGTCATCGTACGCAACAGACACATCGTATTCAGTATTATTTGTATAGTTAGAAATTCACACAAGCGTAGGCTCCATCTGGCAAGCGAAAGAGAGGACGGCCAAGAACCACATGGCATCGCACTGTCGATGTCGTGCCGGAGGCATCTGCCGTCGGTATAAGCTGGCACGAAGACGAAGGGGTGGCACAGGCAGGACCAGTAAGAGTGGAAGTCAACTCTTCAACCCTTATGTCTCTGATTAGGCTGCCTGTCCACCAGAGCGGGGCGGGCTAGTGGAGGGTAACGTGTGAAGGGTAAAAATCAGCCAATGAAATTGCATACAAATCCGCTTATGGAATTACCGCTCCGCTCTGGTGGACAGGCAGCCTTAGCGATCCCAGGATATGATGATGCACCAAGTAGTACCGACCTTGGCGAGCTCGTGCGCCATCTCGAAGGTGCCGACGGTGTCCATGTTGCTGGCCATGACGGGGATGCCGCGGTACGTCTGCCCCGAGTTGCGGAACGTGATCTCGCGGTACAGGTCCACCTGGGGACAGAGGAAGGTGTGAAGATTTTATTTGGTTTTATTTACTGCACAATTTACAAAAGTTAGTATATTATGTACCATCAGGTGGATACTTAGTGCTAAGAGCATACCTACCAGTCAACCTGCAGGAGCTTGGCTGCGCACGCTGCCTAGTGCGCGGTCGGCCTGAATTGATGGTAAATTTGTAAATTTGTTTGCTTTTCGCTTTTGCCATAAATATGTTTCCAATGGGGATGCCGGGATAAAAAGCAACACAGCACTTATGTTACATCAGGGTTTCAGATAACTATGTAATATGGCAAATTTTATATTTAAAAAATCGTATAGGTTAAAAGTGACAATGAATCAAATACATATTGGCTGATACTGAAAACATTATAAAACAAACGCCTCAATACAAACAAAAACATCCAATTCACCAAATACTGAATATACCAATTTAGAAGAAATGTATATTTCGTGGAATTTTCCAACTATCTCTTCTAACGATTCATCTTAGTCGCCAGCAGACAACACCCTTGACCTCTTTATGAAGAGATGTCTCGGCCGAAACAAATTGAATTAGGTACATTTCTGTCGAAACCCAGCAAAGTCTAGTTCGCAAACCAGTGAAATTAATGATTGATAGCGACTGCCTAACTCGTTTTTAATTAGAGAGTTGATTGTTGATGTTGTCACTGCTGTTTACTGTTGAATCTTTGATTGTTTGTGTTTTTATAATTAATTATCTAGCTACTTATTACAAAAGGCCCGTTTGTATTCAAACGAATGATATCTAGTGAAAATTAACCACTTTGTAGCAACTACTAGCAAACACTACTTTTCGTCAAAATTAAGTAGGTAAGTAGGTCCTAATTATTTCATTATCCTAAGATCTCAAACATAACGTTGTGAATCTAAAACTTATATGTAAAGACTATTATAGACCCATACACTACTTATACATAGATTTTATCATCATCATCATCAGCAGCAGCCCGTAATTACCGCTGATAGACAAAAGCCTCTTCCAAGAGCGTCACAACACTCACAACACTCTGTCCTCTGTTTTACTCATCAACCATAATTATAATTTCGAACCCAAAAACATTAAAACAAGGAAAAAAACCTAGTTAGTTAGGTTATATATTATCTTGGCCAAATTACAAAGATTGACTAGGACTGAAGCTGGTTCGTTAATTCACAATCCTTCGCCCTTCGAGATTTAATCAATGCCTTTCCAAACACGTGTCCAATTAGGTTTCTGTTATAAAAATCTTTAAATTTTAAGTCATTTTATATCAAAAAGTTATCGTTATGAAACATTTTATCGAGCTATGCAGCTGGGTTGGGTACTATTCAGATCAGCAAAATTTCTACTCAATACGTAGGTATTTTATAGATAATGGATAGATGGAACCTTTGTGAACTTTCCGAAGGCTTTCCTTCCTGTTCATTGATAATATTCCACCCAATAATGTCCTATAAAGATTTTATCACTTACTAAACCGTCGTAAATTAGTCTTTATATCTCAGTATAAACGTATAGGTATCTTATCTATATCATTACGGCACGTGCTTCCGATATACATATAAGTATCTACCTACAGTAGGTAGTCAGGTCATGTAGTCGCTTGATGCAGTCATCTTATTTACCCTAGTACCCAGAATACAGGATGTTGCAGTGAAAAATAGGTACTTGGATTTCTCAAAAGTCAGCATGTCCCGCGTAGTCACTCGTAGACTTTTTATTTGATAATAATTTTCACCCAAATTTAAATTAGCTGAACGTAACAAAACGTAATGAGTGAGTAGGTACTATCATGCCTGTATTTATTTTATTTTTATTTATGTATATAATTATATACACATTGTAATTGTAACATATTATTTATTATGTATATGTATGTTAACAGTACCGTATGTACTTAACTATACGTTTTGCTTGTAGTTTTAATCAATTGTCATGGTCATGGTACATATTAGTACTAATGAAAATGAATATTATGGTACGTTGGTTGCCATGCTCATAAATAGGTTTGCTTTATGAGCGTCAGTCATGAAATGTAATCAATAGGGGAAATTAATCAATAAATCTACTTAAATACAGTACAGCCAACCGTTATTATAACATAGATGTTCGATTTAGTTTTAAAACAATTGAAAATTTAAATTCCCACGAAAGCCAAAAAATGGTTTTCCATAGAAACTTTGTGAGTCACGTGACTATTCTGTTTTTTTTTTTGTAAGTAGGTATACCTAATTACTTACATATTTTCAAAATTCATAGAACAAAACTTATTCAAAACGCCCCGCAGAGTCATCCCCTTTCGGCCCTTATACTTACCCTTTTTAACCGACTTCAAAAAAAGGAGGAGGTTCTCTTTTTAGTTTTTTTTAAATTTTTTTATGTATGTTCACCGATAACTCCGCCGTTTATGGACCGATTTTGAAAATTCTTTTTTTGTTGCAACATCCTGTAAACATTTACTTATTCAAAATCGGATCTTTCGTCTTATTCAGCTTTAGATCGAAGATTATCAAAACTTAACTAGGTAACTAACTAGTTACTAACTTAAATAACTAACTATTTACTTACTTAACTAAGTGTTAGGAGAGTAAACAAACACCTACTACTATACTGCTAAGTAAGAATGATTCTGATAGTCATGTAGAGGTTCATAGTTGAATCTCATAAGTTTTAAGGTCAAAATAATATAATCATAATATATGTACAGTTAAGTATTTTGAGACTACTGTGGTTTTTTTTTAAATGTAAGTTGAACTCAAATATTGGCGAATACAAATCGTACAAAGAGTTAAATGTCGTGATATTCGGCCCCAATGTCATAGGACCGATCACAAGACACAGGAATACACCGAACCACTTTTCAGCTACAGCGATTTCAGCCCAATGAAAACATTAAATTAAATGAAACTTACATCATTTCTGCTCTTCAGAGTGCTCCTTTTAGGCCGTAACAGCACATCTTTGAAGTCAAGCTTTAATTCGTTGATAATGTTAGGCATTTTGCACTATGAATCGTTGCCGTATTCCTAATTTGAATGTTTAAAAGTATTTTCCGATCAGACGCGCTCTTTCCCGCGCGCAGTATCGACTGCCGCGCACTGGGTTGCCAGACCTACATTTAAAAATAGCCCGAAGTTTTATTTTAGTTTTTCGCGAAAACAATGTTTCTTTTGTAATGCCTGTCTTGCTTGAGTAGATTATTCTGTGTGCGGTAGCTATAGGTGTAGTATATTGAGCTGGACCAGCGGCAGCGCTTGTTAATGAAAACTAGTTCTTTCATGCATCTTTACTGTAAAAACTATCTTAGCTGGAATTGGAAATCCTGAGAATTATAATATAGAATTTCCAAAAGTCGTGGAACAAATTTTGGTAAGAATGACTCCCTGACTACCTTTCGGCTTAGTATACCACTTTCGAAACACCTTGTATTAGTATTTACTAGAGCTGTTAAGTAGTACAACACACATTTAGCTCTGTGCAGATTGGAATACTGTGAACTTTGATTCGTGATTTCTTTTGAGAATCACCATTATTACTATTATTAGCACACCGTATCATAAATCTGACTTGCCGTTCTCCTCTTCATTGTAAAGAGACACATGTAAGATGTCACATTCCTACAAATAGGCAATATATCTTATTCAGGCAACACTGCCTCTCTAATTGCCACGGTGACGTCACAAGGGCAAGCAAAAATATACATTTTCAGCCTCTAGGTGAAGGCTAGACTGACAGCTAGTAGAGTGAAACCGACGTTTCTTTTTTCCCGGCGGTGGGTAACGTAGCCAGTGTCGGTTGTGATAAAATATTGACATAACATCAGCTGTTTGCGTGCGCGTACGGCGCATGCGCGGATTTTGGAAGATAGAGAAGGGATTTATAAGATTATAGGTAATATGTATGTAGTTATAGGTACCTACAGAATGCTGGATAAAGGGTAAAAATCGAAAGGGGTTGCGTTATGAGATTATACTAACGAAGATAGGTATATGGTATAGGTATCAACGGAATGCCGGAAAAAGGGTTAAAGTCGAAAGCGGTTGTCCATTGAAGTAAAAGAAATAATGGTTCTACACACAAAGTAAAAAACGTCTAAAGAAAAAGAATTGTTACAAAAAGATATTTCATTATAAGTACTTATCAGCCAGAGTAAACCCATAATTATACTGTGTGTGATATGGTTGATCTAGGAAAAGTAAAACTTTGCCAGTTTATTTACCTGAAAATAATAGGGCATATCATTGATTAACCTTCACTCGTAGATTTTCTGGGCTCTGGTGATGCAAACGCAGTCTAGCTCAGGAACGCAGCTGGAAAAAATATCCGTTAAAATAGAGAGAATTAAATAACCACATGGATTGACCTGAAAATGTTGCTGATATTGAAATTAGTACTTATTTATAAGTAGTGAGCACCATCGACACATTAGCAATTCACTATACATAAACAGCGTAGCTTGCCTTTCAAACATCTGTCGGATCCATACTAGTTAAGTCATATTGTAAATAATGCTAAATGCTCGGTGGTGGTAACCGCGCAGGTGCTCATTTTGGACCACTTTTCTACGACTACTATTGACACTGTTGTTTACAAATTACAGCTCACCTAGCTGGGACACCCTGTACATGTACCATCGCTGAGCCCCGGCGCTGGCTGCACGAAGTCGTCCCCCAGTATTCTACGACTGTTTAATAAATTACCTCTTTTCAGCTCACCCAGCACTTTTGAAACACTCTGTATACACGTACCATTAGAACACCCTGTATATACACGTACCCTCGCTAAGCCCCGGCGCTGCCGCTGGCACGTAGTCATCTTCCAGCTGCCGGAACATCGCTTCCCTGTAGTTGCCGTAGCCGTCGCACGCGAGCCGCGCCCCGCTGCGGCAGCGCTCGCGGGCGCAGTCTGCAAGAGCCGCAAATGTAAGAACGTCCTCTGCTGGCTAAACTAAGTTAATTCGCATAATTAAGCCAGATACTTATACGTCCATCGCAAACTATATACACTATGCACTATGTATGAAAAACGGGTAAGTAACTACATATGCACTATGTATGAAAAACGGGCTCAACTATGCCAACTAACTAAGTTTAGCCGGCAGTGCCGTTCGGCTTTACACTTCGGTTCAAACAACTTGGTAGTTCTCAAGTTGGCAGCGAATGCATTTTTCTTTTGGTTTGCTTATCAAACTAACAAAAGGGCCTATTCATTCCTTCAAAGATTTGTGTCGAGTACCATGCACATGCACACACGCTGAGTTGCAGCAAGGGACTTTAAGCTAATTTTGACCTTAAATGTTTCCTTAATTGCTGCCTTACTTTTACAGTACCTATACGGACAGAAAGAGACTGACATAGATTTAATATCGACTGTGAAAAGTTACATCTTAAGAATCATAATCAGCCAAGAACAGATTGCTGGGCAAAGGTAGCAAAAGCATTACCTACGAGTCATCGGTAGGTACCTTCTACATCGATACCATTTCCACGATGGAATTCACATCGCAATTTCTCCAATTTACTGGCAAATTGCACGTTTGTACATTTATATTGGAAACGTAAACGAAGTTAATGCAGTCATTCCAGAGCCAGCCGCAACGGCAAACTCATTATTCATAATTTAATTGGGAAATTGCAATTTATTTCGTAAACAGGTAACTTTTGCCATACCCTACGATTTTGTGCCCCTATCGCACCCTTATTATATCGTGACTATGATGATAAAAAGATTCGATACTTCATTATTGCAAAATTAGACCCAAAATTGTGTAAGTATAGTGAGTTAGTGACGGTGTTGGAAGAATGCGTTATAAATGACCAGCGGATATACGGATTCCATATCGAAGTCGATAAACTCATGTAATGCGCGTTCCGCCAATCACAGTTCCGTATTTATGGCGAATCGCGATACTGTCGATAGCAAACCCGTGCAGCGGCAACATCTTACCACAGTTCATGTTGGAGACCTCGACGCGCGGCACCTGCACGCCGTGGATCCTCGTGCCGTCCTCCAGCGCGCAGTAGCACACGAAGCGGCGGCACTGGAACAGTCACCGTCGCCATTAGCAGCCATATAGTGTCCTCAAGTGACGTAAACTATGATTTGTTCCTTATGGGGTGCATGGATGAAGCCTCCTCCAGTGATTACCTGGTTCTTATAGTTATGCGTCCGGCACACTACTGTGGCTGCCCAATCGTCTCAGATCTCACCACGGTGGCAAGGCAAATTCTAGTCTAGTGCTAGTGTTTGCCACTAATCCGCTAATTATTTGTTTCTTTAGCAAAGCAGCCCCAGCCACCGGGTGCCCTCTGTGACCTATTAGATGTGGTGCTACCAAAAGTTTTAGCCACTACAAGATAACTCAGGGCATCCATGCTGGTTGTGAATGAAACGTTTTTCCGGACCCTCCTGGTGGATCAGTTATCTGGTAAGTAGGGGTGCACAAACGTGATGTCTAGGAGTATATAATTAGAAGCAACAAAATTAGCAGCCCTCTGTTACGTGTGACATGGCATGCCATGAAAAGTTTTAGCCATCCTGCTACAAGAAAACATCCATGCTGCCTGTTGTTATTAAAACGTATTCCCGGACTCTCCAGGATCTTATCTGGTAAGTGGGAACGCACAGTAAACGTGACCGCTAGGAATGTATAAAATATGTCCAGGGACTTGGTGATACATTATTGTTTTCAGTAAGTATACCTGAACAGGGGCGTACAGCCAGAGCGGCGTGCACTGCGGGGCCTCGAAGTGCAGGTGTCCCTGGGGGCCGTACTTCTTCTTGAACAGCTTCATCTCGCGCTTACACGGCTCTGCGGCAGATGATTTAGTAGTAGTAGTAGTATAGCTTTATTGTACAGTATTTTGCACTACGGATTTTAGATTTGATATTAAGTAAATGTTATTACCACTATACTGATTAATATTGTGACAGGAAATGGTTTGGACAGCGGCATAGAACGCTCATAGATGAATATGAAAAGACATGATAAAATTTCACGTCTCGCTTGCTCACGGGGTGAAGCCATGTGCATACTTACCTAATCTTTTATAACGTGTTGTCGTTGTCATGACATGTGTGTCTTGGTAATGCTATTGTAGAGCGTGTGCACGAAACGAGTATCTCCTAGTGACGTAACACCTGTTTCTTCTATACGTGCGGCAGACCTGGGCTAAACTGATTGGCCAACTTGTCTGAAAGAAGACGCTATTGACTCAGTAAGTAACGTTATAAACGATTGCATTCCATTTAACTCACCATAAACCCAGTCGTTCTCCATGCTCTGAGACCTCTTGGCCCGTCTGGAGACGATCTCGAGGCTGTGTATGTCGCGGCACTTCCCGAAGCGGCAGACCAGCCCGTCGTCGCAGCCCGGCTCCAGGAACTCCTCCTCTATCTGGAGGAATGCTGGATTATTAGGAGGGTTAGGGTTATACTGAGGAGAAACGAACGAGCGAGAGCTGTTGTGCCATCGGCACTTTCAATACAACGAGATAGTAATAAGAAAACTCCAAGTACAGCACAAATCACTTTATTCCTCTTCACAGATTCACTTTACAAATCACTTAAGATCACAATAACAATCCACAAGTAGGTATAAATAATCTATGCTAATGTAACATCGACCATTCTCGTCGACTGACGGAGAGCGACTGAACCGAGCTAATGGCTCTCACTTGCTTTTATACTGGTTTGGCATCACTGCTCACTCTTACATTTAGCCATAGACGGCGGGACTGAGCAGTGTTGCCAAGTGTAAAAAGACGTAGTGAACTCGAATCATGACATTCGGCCATCCTACATCGCGTAGCCTCCCGGCACGCGTAATAAACAGTCAGACAGTCGTCTTAATCATAAAGTTACATGTACATATCAGCCTATCGGTTTAACACAAAACAAAAACTTTCCTAAACAATTTCATCAACTGGAATCATGACATTCGGTAAAGATATAAATAATTTATTATACATAGCAATGATGAATTGCATACTTATCGTTATTCTGGGATACATATAATTTACATTTCTTTTTAATGTAACGTATAAACTATACAAGTACATAGGTACACATAGGTGTAAAATACTTAGAAGTAGTTTACATAATTTATATTCTACACATGTAATTTTATAACATACTCAATATTAGGTATTACATAAAAATAGTCTAGGTACCAAATCATATAAATAATTACAAAATCTATACTCCTTTAAATTATAAACAATTGAAATACACACATAATAAGATAGCAAGTAGATATTATAGACAGCACTTTGTACATATTACGAACCTAATATTTAATCTGAATCTTCACTGTTATTGGAGCTACTGTGGTCACTGTCGTGAATCTCTAATGCTTTTATGTGAATCCAAGGTCTTATCCTGTCTACAGCAATGACAGAGTCATAAGCTTTGCCCCTTTTTGGGAAACCAGGCACTTCAGTTACTCTATAACGATCATTACCGAGTACTTCGGAGATCCTGAAGGGGCCAATAAACTTTGACAGTAGTTTGGTACTTTTACCGTCATTGCCGTAATTGTTTCGCGATATTTTTACTAAATCACCGACCTTGTATGTGACGGCCGGTGCTCTTTTTGAGTTATGTCTACTTTTCTGTTTTTCCTGATCTTTTGCTATATTAGAGCTAATTTCTTCTCGAATAGTTTGTAAGCTGTCATTATCGTTTTCGGTGCCAATTTCTAATTTGTTTGACAGATTGTCTCGCATCCGAACACCAAATAGAGCCTCTGTTGGCGTTTTTTGGGTGGTGGAACTAACAGTATTGTTGATTCCCCATTGGATTTTTCCCAATTGCTTGTCCCAGTCGCGTTCATGGCTGTTACAATTTTGAGTAGCTAACGAGTTCAAAACAATTTGGTTATATCTTTCAGCTTGACCGTTGGCTCTGGGACAAGCAACTGCATTTAGAACATGCTTTATACCATTCTCGCTACAAAAATCCTTGAAAGCCGTTGACGTGAACGACGTTCCACGATCTGATATTATCCTAGCTGGTATTCCAAAATCATAAAAAATGCTTTGAAGCACCTTAATTGTACTTTTGGTTTTCGTATCCTTTACCGCACGAACAAAAACGTATTTTGTGAATCCATCCACAATTGTCAGTATGTGAGTATTTCCGGTCTTGCTTTTAACAAACGGCCCCAAGTGATCAATGTGGATGGTGTGAAACGGTACGCTTATTTTTTCGATGGGAAATAGGTGGCCTGTCTTTTGTCGCGACGCATTGTCTTTGTTATACGCACACTCTATGCACGCGTCCACATACTTTTTCACAAATCGCCTAAGTTTAGGAAACCAATATTCTTTTTGAATTCTTTCTAATGTTTTAGAATAGCCCGGATGGCCCATCTCATCGTGATTTGCTTTGCATATTTGCCACCTGGCGTTTCGCGGAACAACTAACCGTAAGCTCTCCTCTACCTTCCTATACACGGTTCGATTTTTGACATGATAATTCTTTTTAATATCTTTACACTCTTCATCTTCTTCCGGCTTAAGGATTTTAAACACCCGTGCGATATCGGGATCTGCCAGTTGCAATGTAAGAAGCCAATTATCCTGTTCAATGTTATAAATATTAACGCATGGATTGTCATCTGATCCCGCGGTTAGCGTGGCATTCCGGCTTAAGGCATCAACGTGTGTCATCTGAACTCCAGGACGATACTCAATTTCAAAAGAAAATTCAGAGATTTGAAGCCACCACCTTGCTATCCGCGGAACCAAGTCTCGTTTCGTTAATGTAGTTCTAAGGGCAGCGCAATCTGTATATACTTTGAAATGCAAACCAAGTAAATACACCCTAAACTTTTTTAGAGAGCAGACGACAGCCAACGCTTCTAATTCGTAGGAGTGCAAATGTTTCTCTTCGGCTGTCGTTTGCCTACTGAAGTAAGCGACCGGCTTTAATACCCGAGTTTCCTTCTGCCACTGCATCAAAATTCCTCCAACGCCAAGGGAACTGGCGTCGGTGTGCAGTTCAGTTTCGAGCTTGGGATCGTAAAGTGCTAAAACTGGTCTACTTACAAGTTTCTCCTTCAAAACTACAAAGGCTTTATCTTGTTCGTGAGACCATTGCCAGGCAGAATCTTTCTTAAGTAGGTACGTTAGGGGTCGGGCAATTTCCCCATAGCCTTGGATAAACTTACGGTAATACCCGGTCAAACCAAGAAATTGACGAACCTCGTGGATGTTACGGGGTGTAGGGAATTCCTCTACAGCCGCAACCTTTGCCTTACCAGGCTGTATACCTTCAGAGGATACTTCATACCCCAGATACTCAACCTTCGTAGTGAAAAATCGACACTTTGATAACTTTAAGGTCAGCCCAAACTGCCTAAAAAGTTTCAAAACGTCCTCCAATCGCTGAAACATTTCGTCAGCATTTTTAGAGGGTATCAGTACATCGTCTAAGTATGCAAGAGCATATTCGAATCTCTTATTGCCCAAAATCTTATTGATCATCCGCTGAAAGACAGCCGGGGCATTCGCTAGCCCGAAAGGCATGCGTTTAAATTCGTAATGCCCATCGGGCGTTACGAATCCAGTAAGATGTTGACTATCTTTTGCCATAGGGACCTGATAGTACCCGGAGGCCAGGTCTAATGTGGTAAAGTAAGTGTTACCACTGAGGTTCGAGATCTGGTCGTCAATTATTGGGAGAGGAAAACGGTCTTTACACGTCTTGTTGTTGAGGGCTCGAAAATCAACACAAAGTCGCTGTTCACCAGTTTTCTTCTTAACCATTAGAATGGGGCTGGAATAGCTAGAACTTGATTCTTGGATGATGTCATTACGAAGAAGTTCATCAATAGTTTCCCTTACTTTTTCGCGCTCTAAATGTGACAGACGATATGGCCGATATACCACCGGTCTATTATCCAAAAGTTCGATGTGCATCTCCACATCTTTCACACAGCCAATTTCGTTTAGATTAGTGGCAAAACAGTCCCGATAATCTTGCAAAAGAGAGTATAACCTATCTACTATCTCTGTTTCTAAACCTTCACCTATTTTCACATCCTCTCGCTTCAAAGGTTCCAAATCAGCCGCATTGGTAACGATCCTATTCATTTGGCATGAATCTCTTTCTAAGAAAGGTACTGCTCTTGCTATCAAAGTGCCTGTATCAAATTTCACAGCACCGGACGCCAAGTTGGTAATTATCAAATTACCCTTGCCATTTGCAAGGTGGTAAGCACCTTGAAATAAACCGAACTCTCGTCCGGACACAACAGAACAGTATCCCTCAATGTAAACATCACCAGTGTAGGTGGAATCACCAGCCTGTACAGTTACGATGCTTGTTTCCGTGACTTCAGTAGGCTCAGCAATGTATAGCTTAAGTGGAGCTTCATCAGTTTCGGAAGTGAACGGATTGCAAGATGGACTCTTGTAAAAGGTTAACCTATCACTGTTCTTTAAAACCGTAATGAACGGAAGTTCAGTAAAGTTCTGTCCGACAATAATAGATGTTGGCATTATTTCATCAGAAATTACAAGGATCTCAATAGATGCATCAACTTCGTCAATTTTAATCGTTACATGCGATTTATACAAAGGATGAATAGATGAATTGCCAAAACCCCTTACTACAGGTAATCCGTCGTAATTCTTGGTCAATTGCAAGGCGTTTGCATCAGTTTGACGAATGAGACTACACTCGCTACCAAAATCAATGTATGCCTCAAAAGTTTTGTTATTTACTGGGATAACCTTAAAAAATTTGTCGTTAGCCTTATTGGACACGTCAATCTTTAAAGTCTTTCTCTCAGATGTGGTATCTTCATGAGCTTGTGATCGCTGCAGCGGTGTAAGCTTACAGTCATCACTGTCATGCCCGATTCTATAGCAACGTTTGCATTTAATTAGTGGCTTCGGACATTTATAATAAGGGTGTCCTTTTGAACGACAGTTAAAGCAATTAACGTTATTATTCCTATTCGATTGGTTGGCATCGTTTCTATTTCGGTTGATGGTTCTTTGATTACCTCTACTATAGTTTCTGTTTTCATTTTGATTCAGTGACTGTGAACGTTGGGAGCAAAGGAAATTTAATTATCCTTCGGGTTCCCTACAATCTAGAGTTTGCGCCCCACTTTTAATTGAACCTTCACTTAAACCATGTACAATACAATCGACTGCTTTCTTGCCACTTATTTCACACCTGTTTAATAAGCTAAGTTTATCATAATAGTACTCCCTAAGGCTTTCATCATTTCGTGAAGTTCGGCTAAGCATTTCTTCAAGAAGACGCCCATAGTTCTCCTCACTAGGAAATGCCTTCTGAAGTTTGATCTGCCATTCACTCCATGAATAAACCACTGATGGTAGAGTTTCAAACCATCTCTTGGTCAATCCGGTTAATTTTTGTAAAGAGAAATGTACAATTTGCTTATCGTCCCATGCATAAATGGTGGCGCATTCATTCACCTTCTTTAGCCAGCCTTCGATGGTTTGAGCTCTATTGGAAGGATCAAACTCTGGTACCACGTTGTTCAAGTTGTTACTAAAAGATGAACTCTTACTTGATTCACCCTTGAAGTCAGCCAAGAGCTTTAGAACATCCTCTGTAGTTAGCCTGCTCGAATATTTACGCACTTTCCTGGGCGCTCTCTCTTCACTAGAAGACGATGATGAAGATGTTGAGGGGCTTCTTCTCCTCCTCCTCTTCCTTTTTCTTTTCATAGGTGGCGTCGAGGGCGGTGTAGCGCCGTCATCCTTCTCGAGAGGCATAGCTGTAACAATTAATTTCCTCTGACTAGCTATCCATTCATAATAACATTAATTCCTATACAATAAAGTATACTGTTCACATCCGATCTTGTTTTATTTTATTTCCAACTATGTACATGAGCACCTTAAACTTTTAATTTTTCCAGAAATAAAAGCAATCTTTAATTCAGTTAAAAAGTCTTGTCTAGTTTTCCTCTATGCATAATTTGGTATATGTCTTAGTTAATCATACTTAATAATAAAAAAATAAACTGTTTCCGTTAACGACAATAGACATACCTAGTCAACAACTAGTAAACATACATAATTCATTCAAGTAGTAATCCAGTGGACATGGCTAGTCCACTCATACTTCATAAGGACATACCTAGTCCTTTCTAACCAAATAATCCAGTGAACATACATAGTCCACTCAAGTAATAGTCCAGTGGACATACCTAGTCCACTCATACTTCATAAGGACATACCTAGTCCTTTCTAACCAAATAATCCAGTGAACATACATAGTCCACTCAAGTAATAGTCCAGTGGACATACCTAGTCCACTCATACTTCATAAGGACATACCTAGTCCTTTCTAACCAAATAATCCAGTGAACATACATAGTTCACTCAAGTAATAATCCAGTAGACATACCTAGTCCACTCATACTCACTAACGGACATACCTAGTCCTATCTGACCAAAAAATCCAATGAACATACATAGTTCACTCAACTAATAATCCAGTAGACATACCTAGTCCACTAACTCTCATCAGTTTTGAAAAATCTAATAATTGAGATCAACAGAGATCTAATCTAAGTTCTATGTACCTACTCAGATTGTCTGTCTAATTTGTAACCGGGTACAATTTAGGTAAAATATTTTGTTTGTTCATTTTTATTTGTATATTATCTTTATCTCAGTGAAATTTCAGCATGTAAGCATCATCATATAAATGTAATTGGAGCAAAAACTACGAAAACAAGAGCTAGGCAGTAATTTATTTGCAGCTTTTAAGTACTTTTAATTTAACGAGTCAGTACGATCGAAGAGTAGCCTCGACCACGTACAGTGTAATGTTATGTAATTATGTTTGTCATGCTTTATATTCAATGAGTATGAATTTATTCAAAAAAATAATTAACTGCCAGTCTAATTCTTGTAGCTTCAACTCATTTCAATTCGACATAAAGAAAAATAAACCATGTGAGCGTACATACCTTGGATTTTATCCCGCTTCTGAAGTAATAAGAAAACTCCAAGTACAGCACAAATCACTTTATTCCTCTTCACAGATTCACTTTACAAATCACTTAAGATCACAATAACAATCCACAAGTAGGTATAAATAATCTATGCTAATGTAACATCGACCATTCTCGTCGACTGACGGAGAGCGACTGAACCGAGCTAATGGCTCTCACTTGCTTTTATACTGGTTTGGCATCACTGCTCACTCTTACATTTAGCCATAGACGGCGGGACTGAGCAGTGTTGCCAAGTGTAAAAAGACGTAGTGAACTCGAATCATGACATTAGTGATTCGTTTTTCGTTATACAGAGTGACCCACCTGGACCCGTTTGGAGTTTATGACAGGAGCCGCGTCGAGTGATGTATAGTGCCACAATCTTATCTGTTCCGGTGGCGACGTCGCTGTCATTGAATCCAGTGATGCCATCGATTAAATTTTGCCTATTTCTGGTTTAAACGACAACTCATTTCTGCTATTACCTATTTTTATAATTAGGTACATTCATAAGTATAGATAAATCAAAATATAGGGTCGATAGTAAATGAAAGAGGATATAATATATCAAACGACATTTGTTGTATAAAAAAATTGTCCACGGCAAACAGAAACAAAATTAGTTCTGATTATGTTCTGATATAAGACATTAAATCTAGATTTTACAATGATATAGGTATGTAATATCTGTGGGTCGTGGGAATAACGAAATAGAAAACTATTGTACTTAATTATTATTTATTTATGAACACTTTATTTTTTTCATTTTCTTAAGTAACAAGAAACAAGAGCATAAAATTCAAAGAAATTCAGACAATGTACAAAGGCTAATTGCCAAAAATCCATTTCTTCCAGCCAACCCTTGATACTCGTAGTGGAAGAAGAAGATGTCATTAATCATCATTATTTCGTCTAAAATCGCTGCAGGTGCGAGAAATTCTTCTTGGTATACTGCCTAAGGTATAGGTACGCAGCTTCACTCACACCTGTAATCAAAGAAAAATAAAGATTATATACTTTCATCACGACCCATCCCGTCCCCACTGCTGGGGTACGGGTCTCTCGGGAAAATATTAATAAAATTACATGTAAGTATATGGGTAAAATTATTCGTCATATTTGGCAACACTAACCTGTAGCCGCTGCAACTCGTTCTTCCAATTTTTCTAACGGAATTAAAAGCGCCTGAATACGTTATTCTTCCTGCATAAAAGCCAATATATCTAGTATTACTTTTCTTGCATCACTTTTCAGCGCTTTTGGCATTATTACACCCAGAAAATCACAAAACAAATTAAATAACGTAGCGTCAGCCTCTTCGCAGAAATTGACAACTCAAATAACGCACAGAGTATGAAAGGACGTTTGACAATGACGTCTCGTTAGTACACATTTTGACCACCGGAACAGATAAGATTGTGGCACTATATTCGCTAAACATGCGTACTGGCCAGCCAGAGACTGACAACTACTTGTCTAAGCTGACAACTAATCTGGGTGCCACTTAATCCTTTCACCACAGTAAAATACTCTTGTCCAGCTCTAGTAAGCCACTGTCATGCAAAGATTAAACTTACCTCAACTTCTTCACTTCCATTATTATTGTGGATTGTCTTCTTGAATTCAGCACACTTCTCATTTAGTTCTGTAAGAAAACATAATCGATAAACTCACATTGCTAATTTTGACAAAACTTATCCAAGGAGTCTCTACCTAAAAATATGAAAAGAGTAGGTAAAACCAGGTGGCTCACAACTTGCAAGTCATCCCTGATCTCTGATTACCCCTCGAAATTAAAATAAACCAATCAAGATACCAAAGCCAATAAAAACCAACGTTGATAAACGCTGCATCGTCCACAGCAGTTGCACTGCTCATTGTCAGGCAGGAAGGCGCCTGTTGAACACTGATCCTCAGTGACGGTCCCGCTAGTGCAGTGGTACCCGCGACAGGTGGCGGGGCAGTCGGTGACGTCATCCACTGGCTGGTAGCGGTAGCTTTGGCGCCTGGGAAGGAGGTTAAGGTAAGTGAGTTGTGGCCTCTTTGGTGGTCTTGCAAAAAGGTTGTTAGGTTTTTTCATGGAAAGGAGGTTAGTAAGTTGTAGACTCTTTGGTTGCATGCAAAAAGTTTGTTAGGTTTTTTCCTGGGAAGGAGGTTAGTCAGTTGTGGACTCTTTGGTTGATTGCAAAAAGTTTGATAGGTTTTGTTGTTTTGGACTTTGGGCTGGAAGTATTCGATAGTATTTTGATGATAAACGGCACAATTGTTCTGAGGTTTTCCATTCCTGGAGGGTTATATCATGCTGTAAACCCTACGGTTGGAGGACTATTGGACAATGAATATAAATTTTTAAAGACGCTATTCCTAAGTTAGTTAGCAATTAAAATGCGTTTATAACTTACGTGTTATGGATTGTTCGGTGATGAAGTGAAGGAACGGACACGGGAACACCTACAGGATAAGACAATCAATTTAACTAGACATAAGATAAGTCAATTACTTTGTCGGGATTGGATGTAGCTGGGTTCGGGTCAAATCTCCGGGGGATGCCATGCCAATCTTCCATTACTGGAACTAGAACAGTATCTACCTTCTATTTACACTAGGCCCATACCATAATTAGATAAGTATAGCAATATACATAAGTACTTACTGAATTTAACCTTAGTGTTAGGTTAGGTTGGGAAGTAAATAATTGATTATCGGGTAGTCAATCTGCCGTAATTATAGTTTGAACCTATGGGTGATATTTTATCAGTGAAGTGGTTTTTCAGGATTTCAGAATTGGCCCCGTAATCTAAGTTAGCGTTGGGTAGGTCACAAATAAAATGGCATGATGCATCACTTTTAACACAAAAATAAACGTGTCTAACACAGGAAGGCTTTACAAAAATACGTCAATAACTTACAACGACG
This sequence comes from Plutella xylostella, assembly GCF_932276165.1. Classification (NCBI taxonomy): domain Eukaryota; kingdom Metazoa; phylum Arthropoda; class Insecta; order Lepidoptera; family Plutellidae; genus Plutella; species Plutella xylostella. Next base: position 2,589,622 of record NC_064000.1, on the reverse strand, counting down.
TAAAATCTTGTCACATCGCAATGCCTTCAGCTCTTGCTCAGGGTGGCCTAGGTAGGGGTTGCAGCCGGCGCGGAAATCTACGTGGATAAATGTAATATAATCAGTTTTTAATAAATTATTATATTCGGATTGGTAATCGTGGGCATTGGTAATTGGTGGCTGAAATGGTGGATCTCTCATATGGAAAGGATTTTATTTCTGAGATCAGAAATACCTAGGTATATAAATTAACTATAGGGCCATAGACGGCGTAGGTATATACTAACGGTCTTATTCATAAAAAGTTACGGGAGACCTATAGGCCTGCTATAAGCAAATGTCAAAAAAACTTTATTCATAAACGATCAATAGCGCTAAAGAACTCTCCAACTGATTCGTAAAACCTTGATATGCTAAAGTTGGCTGGACCCTACTATACACCTTCCGTAAGCCTCCTCTTGTACAAAAACATGGCGGCCGGTCAACAGCTGTTCTGCTTTATTGACGATTTGACATTTGTTGTGAGTTAATATTTGCTGAAAATAAGTTGCCATGGTAACGTAAAAATTTAATTATTTTTTTTGTGGGTTTTGGCTTGGCCAACTGCGCCTTTAAGCCAACGTAAACTTTTTTAAGTGCCGCGCCGTGGCTAACATAGATAATAGAGATTGATAAATGAATGAAAGTTTTCGCTATTTTTGTTTATGGTTTTGTCGGACCGGCAACTTAGTTAATAGGGTAAATGTCAAAATGTTTGGTCTGTGAAATCTATTAGCATCACTATAGTTACTGAAGGTTTACGGAACTATTATGAATAGAGATTTTTACGAAACCTCAAATAGGCTTAATGTGTTCCGTAACTATTGAGCTCAGTAAACCTACTTTAAGGTTTTTTTATGAATAAGACCGTAAGTCTATGACTAGGGCTTTCAAAATCTACTTTCTTTTGTTCTCATAAACATGAATAATATGGATATAAATTAATTAATGATAACTACAGCTATATTTACCTATTGTAGTGACCGGTAAGCTCTCATCCATGTCGAAATCGAATTCGTCTTGAATGCAGGATTGATCCAGTTCTGAAATATTCAGGAAAAGAATAGGTAGCTGTATTTTTCTGTTTGAGTGAATTACTTAATTGAAACACAACAGACAAAACAGCATGGCAAGGGATAGTAGCCCGGTTAACTACATCAAATTCTATTGCCATACATAGTTAACGCATCTATCACTTTGTTTAGCCCTATTATTGTGCTCTACTGCCTTGCCCTTCCACATATCGCAGGTATTCTATATCCGCTTCCTCTAGGCTAGGAAACAAACCTCTGTAGAAGACGCACTCGTCACAGCAGCGGCACTGCGAGTAGTCTGCCGGCACGAACATGGTCCGCCATCTGCCGTACTTGTTGTCGCAGTACGAGCGGTACTCCAGCGGGTCTACCCGTCTCTCTCTGTCAACATACTGGTCTGTTACTGGTTTATCCGTCTCTCTCTGTCAACACACTGGTGTGTTACTGGTCTATACGTCTCTCTCTGTCAGCATACTGGTATGTTACTGGTGTATCCGTCTCTTTCTGTCAACATACTGGTCTGTAACTGGTGTATCATGTCTCTCTCTGTCAACATACTGGTCAGTTACTGTTGTATCCTTCTCTCTGTGTCTCTCTCTGTCAACATACTGGTCTGTTACTGGTCTACCCGTCTATCTCTGTCAACTGTATGTTGTTCTGTCTACCCCGTCATGAGCAAGAACTTCTTAACTAACACACTTAACTCATTTCATGGTGGAATAAAGTAAGGGTATCTAAACTCTCAAGGGGTACTCATCATCATTGCTTTGATAGTGATAACTTCTTCAATATAATAGGATCTACATACCATATGTACTTAATTATGTAAGATATAGGTGTTTAGTAGCTATATAGGTATTAAGTACTTATACCTGCAAGAATCCCGGAATAGTTCACACTCCGTCTGGTTGCTGAAGTGTGGACACTGGGGGCACAGTTGGAAATCTATGGAAAATACATGTTAGTATTTAGCTTCATGGAAACCTCCCCGATCCGGCTGCGTAAATTGAGCTAAGTAGAACTACAGATCACTACAAATACTTACGCTATGCACCCTAGATAGTTAGAGAGTAGAAACCAAAAGTACTTACCTGACGAATTATTTCAACAATGTATGGCGAGAAATAAATATTTCACTTGCAGCCGAAGAAGAGATAAAGTTAGCACTTGAAGATGATGCGCCCCTCCAATCGAATAACCTATCATCATCAGCCCGTTGTCATCCACTGCTGGACATAGGCCTCTCCCAAGCAGCGGCACAACACTCATTCAGCCACCAATCGACAAGGGTAGAACTATTCGTGATCACAGTTTATTGCTTCATGCAGTTCATCACCTTGGAGCTTCCACTTACCAATCTTCGACCGGCAAATAGGCCTCACAGTCCGCCTGCTCGGCAGCCGCACAGGGCGCGGGTTCGTGCTGTCCCGCTCGCACTTCTCATAGTCAATGTCCTCGTCGGAAGCCTGAACGAGATGCAAGATCTCCGACATCAGCCAGAACTCACTGGAGTCTGAGCCGTTGTTGGCCAGCATTATGAAGGGGAGGTACTGGAAACACATTATGGAGAAAGCTGTTTGGAATGTAAAGGTTGTCTGGTAGAGATTGCTTTAATTTCTAATGCGATCTACAGGAAAACCTCACGAGTAGTTACCTATAGCTCTTGCCCATGTAATCGGTGGACTACTTAAACCAGACTTTGCTCACCATTTTTGCAAGGATTCGAACCCTCGCAACCAGCACATAGGCGTCAGTGTGTGCTAAATCTACCTACCATAATATGTTACATACCTGTAAATTTTCAGTTTTATTCAGCGGTACATTGATGACAGATTTCTGGTCCAGCTTTATAAAGGGTATCACACTGGAATTCCTTGTTTCATTTGTAGAAACAGAACTGGCGGATAAATCTGTATTAATAACAATTGTAAAAAGTAAAAATATAAATTTATTCATCATGTGATTCATGATGATTATTTTGTATTTTTTATAGAAAACTTTGACTTTATTTCACAGATAACACAGATGACTGTTTCTTCTGTTAAGTCTTCCATAGATTTAAATCTACACAGATATTTATGATAGATTTATTATTATTAGTAACGCACGCAGATAATGAAACAACATGGAAATGGCGGCCATTCCATAGGTGAGAGGTGAGAGTAGGAAGGAGTATTACTGACAGGCCTACAAATAGAACTTCCACGCATACTGCATATACATAAGCACCGCGAGACAGCACAACTATGTCCGCCATTTTCATTTTGTTTCTTTATCTGCGTTAGGTAAAATAGGTACATGGCGGTAGCGTTATGTGTGCTCTTCGTCAATAGATCCAGTTTTTTTCGGATCCGGATATTTTATACAGTTGTAATAACGTTATCTAAATAAATATTTATTGGTTTCACTATTAGCCGTCATATTAACACCTTCTAGCTTGTATAAGAGCTTTTTTGTAGATGGTAAGTTGTTTTTAAAATACATAAATAGGTAGGTAGTTCACAGGCAAAATTTCAAGTATCAAAGTCAGTTATGTTTCGCTATATAGGGTTGCTACATGAAAGATAGCAGTGCCCTCATTTAATTTCAGGACTTTATAGTTCAGCTTTATAAACTAGAACAAATTTAACCTAATGAAATAAGAAACAAAGAGTTTATTATGTACCAATCATTTATTTACCATGTAAAATACATATAAAAGTGTCAAACTGGAAAGTCTAGTTCATAACATCAAACCACGTTGAGATGTGTTAAAATTAATTCCTAATAGTGAGTTCATATTCATTAATTAAATAATTAATTACCGTTAAATCACACCGTTTATGAACAAACCTGTGTACTTACGAGTTAGTGGATTAATCCATGTCATTTTGTAGTCCCCTTGGGCGCAACAACAGTGCCGACCTAGTTTAACCCCCAACGTAAAAAGAAGGGTGTTATTGTAATATCAACATTCATACGATTCTGCCTACTCTAGTCAGATTGCGTAGAGAATCCGCCAAATATTTTCGAATATGTTTAACTGAAGTCAACGATATTTGTATTAATTTCCCAGCCCCTACAACAAGTGAGAATTCTAGTACCAGACGTTTTACCTCGGTTTATGTGACGAAATTGTAGGTCCTTACCTGAATTCTAGGTACTCCCAGTCAGTAGGTATTAGGTAAGTATATAATTATTATATGTAAAAACTACTGTGTTGAGCCTTAAACCTACTCCTAAATTTCTTAATTTCATAAGTGCTCTGGACGGATCATTTTAAATTTTTCATTACATACACTAAACAAATATCATAATGTAATTGCCCCATTATAAAACAAAGATAAGTACTTATTTATTTTCCAAATAAACAAAACAATGACTAGAAAACAACACAGCTTCAAATAACAAAAAACCTTTTCACGATCGAGAAAAGACACAAAAGTAACAAAAAAGAAATACTTATCTGCAAAAACCCACCTAACTAACTATATTCAAAAATAAAGAAAAAAATGTTCATCGAATGCCAGTACGTAGATCCATCAACGCACTGGCAGTTATAACCCCGTGGCTTTGACCCGACTTGTACCCCCCATAGTCTGCATCCCCACCAATAGAAATGGTCGAAAACGTCGACGAATTCCTCCTTTGTTGCAGCAAGGAGTTTTTCTTCACCCCATAACCTATTTCTGAGGAACTCTGTCGAGACACTGGCTGGATATAATCGCCATGACAATTTGAATTTTCAAACCATTCTGGACGGTGTTCGAACGTTTTCGTAGCTCTTACTGGCTTTGATATACTCGCACTGATTTCTGATTTGTATTCCCTTGGTGGTCTTTCAATGTGTGATGAATGCTTTAGTTTGGGTCTAGATTTTTGGTCAGCCGAAGAGCTGCTCAGTTTGGGCTTGTGGGAGGTCGCGTAGGACTTGTAGTCCGTCGTCTCTTGGAAGCTCTTGCTGCTTTTAGCTGTTGTTGGTAGGTGCGTTTTACTCCTGGAAGCAAAATGGTAAGGAGTTAGCTAGAGAAATATCTAAGCACATTCTTGTCGCACAAACGAAGATGACTGTATTAGGACGTTACAGAATCAACAAATTATTCTAATAAGTACACCTTCACCATGATGACAAACCTAGTTGTCAATACCTACACCAATCAGGGGGCTCACTCTCTAACTAACCAACGAACGAGATTTGTCACTCAATCGCGCCGCGCCGTAGTAAGCGCAGCACTCCGAAACTTCTGGAATGCAAATCTGCAGCCCTAACCACAACTCTATCCTGTTGTATTAAGCGTCCGATTCTTGTTCTTCGTTCCAAACGATGCATGGCAAACCAACTCGTCAACACATTAATCAGAAGCAGTTTCTCACCCAGAATGGTTCTTCCTGACGGCACTGCTGGAGCCCTTGGCCATGATGCTGTAGAGCTTGTTCCGGTAGTCGTCTACTGAGACCTGCTTGTCATCACGCAGGGGAAGTAGCACGTCGGTCGAAAGCACCGGCTCGTCGCGCTCACGATGGAACCTGGAGGGGGACACGTTAAAATATACATTACTAGCAGTTCCCGCGAGCTTCGCTTCGCCTTAAAAAGTTTTCCTTTGGGAATTCCGGGATTAGCCTATGTTCTTTGTCAGGGTCTAGAATGAAGTCTAGACCATATGTATACCAAATTCCATTCAAATCCGTTCAGTAGTTTTGACGTGAAAGAGTAACAGACAGACAGACACAGTTACTTTCGCATTTATAATATTAGTATACATTATTGTGCAAACATACATTGTGTGAATTTCAACATCATCACGACCCGTCACGACGTCCCCAATGCTAGCAATTTATAACAATCAGGAATATACAATGAAGGAACGGTTTTAGGCCTAGTCGATCAAGCAGGCCTAGTGCGGATTGGTGGACAAGTGCGGATTATCATTACCATAACTTAATTGAGCAATATGTGCATACTTAGCCTAAATGGTGACGCCCTGACTGCTAAACTAGGAGCACCTGTGAGTCAGGAGTCCGTACCATTATCAGTAGTTCAAACAAAAACCATAATCTTCAAACAAAAAACAAATCACAAAAACCCTTTACTTGTCACAATACTCACTTGGCCACATACTCATGGTCCAGCGCGCGTTCAGCACTGAGCCTCTTGGCCGGGTTGAAGACCAGCAGTCTAGACACCAGGTCGGCCGCGTCTCTCGGAGCTGACGACACCAGGGCGGCCAGGGAAGGCCCACTAGTCGAGGAGTGGGCCTGCTCCCGGATAAGGGCTGAGCCGTAGCCGCTGCAGACTGTGGTTATGTCTGGGTGGGGGTGGGGTTGGGTCAGAATATATCGGGTATGCAAAATATACTATAGGGCATCTGTAATGCGAAGAGGAAAAATAAAAGGCGCCAGAGTCTTGGCGGATTTTGAAGGTCCGGATTGTCGATTATGTTTGTCTGGTCTTCTTATAAAAACATAGAAAGAAAGAAAGAAAATACGTCTATTCAGCACACACACCAACAACAATAAAATTAAAAGGAAACACAAAATTAGTTTAGATCAGAGACAAACACTAGAGCTGGACGAGAGTTTGTCACCGTCGTGGAAGGGTTGGCAATGGCAAATCCATCCAACTGCCCAGGATGCGGCGGACTTTTAATAGGTAGTTGATAATAAGCCACTCGAGGACGCTTATTTCATATAAGTACATACACCATTTTGCACTCGTAAAATTATAATACTAGCTGTTTCTGCGAGCTTCGCTTCGCCTTAAAAAGTTTTCCCGTGGGAATTCCGGGATAAAAAGTAGCCTATGTTCTTTCTCAGGGTCTAGACAGACACAGTTACGAGTACTTTCGCATTAAATAATATTAGTTAGGATGAATAAAACCTCACCCTCAGCGGACGGCCTTGGCAGCGCGCTCATGATCCGCTCGACCTGGTTGACGGTGGACGTGCCCGGGAACAGCGGCTTGCCCGTCAGCATCTCGCCCAGGATGCAGCCCAGGCTCCACATGTCGATGCCCTTTGTGTAGCTGGTGGTGCAATACAGTCATTAATAGATGAGTTGCTAGGGAAAACCATTGAAAGCACTGTGGTGCACGATGGACATAGGTACAACTTTTGACTGTGACTGTACAGTCACATACCTATCATTGGTCACTACAATATTTATACATTATATAATGCTCACGACTGTAATCCTGTAATAGTAATTTATTAATTGCATTATTATATTGAGATGACTGGCAGTGGCAGGTAATCATCATCATGACAACCCATCAGGTCCCCACTGCTGGGGCACGGGTCTACTTCCAATGAAGGAAGAGTTTTATTCCTACTCCATCACGCAAGCCTAGTGCGAGTTGGTCGATAGGGCAGGCGATTGCCGGTATCTTATTATATGTATAGACGTCGGCGACCGTACATTTGCACTCACGTGATAAGTCGCGAGCCGTATCGCCGTACACAAAATACAAGAGCCGACAAAACAAAACCCGCACTCACTTCTTACTAGCGATGAGTATCTCTGGCGCGCGGTACCACCGGGTGGCCACGTAGTCCGTGAGGCACGGGTCCGCACCGTCCTCGCCGCCGGAGTACAGGCTGGAGACTGAACGGGCCAGCCCGAAGTCTGCTAGCTTCACTCTAGAAGGGGAAGAGAAGGAAGTTAAGAATGAAGACACTTATTACCCCTCAAATTCAGCTTTAGAAAAAGGTTTGCAAGCATTGATCCCACTAGAGTTACGTTATCAGGTCTGGACACTGAACGCGCCAGTTTAAAGTCTGCTAGCTTCGGTTTGGAAGTTGATTAGGCGATTAGCAGTGTGCAATAACATTTAGTGCTAATTTTGTCATAGTGGGTTAGAGCATAACCAGGGATTATTGCTTAACTTTTGACACATCTGTCAAGAATTTATTATGTTTCGCAGCTTCATTCTTAGCGATTTATGTTTACGTATTGTAGTAGCGCCATCTACTGTAGGCCTTGCACGATAGTTTAAAGTTTCTTTTTTTTTTTTTTTTAAGTTGGCATCTCTGACTGTGTCGTGTTGGTGACAGGAGGTTATATAAGCCCCTGCTCTAGGAATTTCTCGTCATTCTGTGTTATCGTGCTGTAGCCTTCGCACGTATTTGGCACTCTGCGATATTTTTCAAATACCCTCCAAGCAATTAACAAGATGGGAAAGAAAAGGAAAATTCGAGACGCTGAAAACGACAGGATTGCTAAAAAGATAAAACTACTGGAAAATAAATTACGACGAGAGAGGCGAATAATTTCATCGGATGATAGCGGTAAGTGAAGAATTTATAATGTTTTTTGTCGCCGTTGGCGAAAAAATCGTAGCTACCGCCGTTGGCGTTTAGTTATTTTTATACTAAACCAATAAAAAACCACTGTCGTTGACGGCCAAAAACTGAAAATACGTCGTTGACGTTTATTATTTTCTCTGGAGACATAACCTATTTATGGTTGTTATAACAAAAGTTTTTTGTTAAATTATATAGTTACCGTTGTTAACGGGTAGTTTTACGTTGAATTTATAAAAATAACATGTTTTATTTTTATTTGTCACACAGACTCACACGGTGAGGAGCAAGTTTTGCCCGATCTGACGCCGTCCAGTTCACCGGGAACTTCGCCACGAAGTAATATTAGAATGAGCTTAGACATGCCAAGCTTGTTGTCTCCTATGCAGAATACATCGCCTTCTGAACAGCCTAACCCGGAGCCTACCACAGCGGATGTGACAGTACATGAGCCAGGCCTGCCGTCAGATCCTGGGCCCTCCACCACAACTGGCGCTCCCAACGAGGAGTCTGAAGCTCAGCTAGAGGAAGATATCTTGCAGATACTTGGCGAAGCACCTCAGCCGGATATTGTTTTAGGCAGAAACATTCATAGAGATATTGCATCTCGCTGGCAAGATATTTTATTAAAAGGTATGACCAAAGAGTCAAAGGAACAACTTTTTAAAAAGTATCTCATTCCCGCCAATTGTCACTACCTGGTTGCACCGATTTTAAATCCCGAAGCTAAAGCTGCGGTTCCTGATATATTAGCAAAGAGAGACTGCACTTTATTGCAAAAACAAAATCAGATCGGTGTGGCTTTAGCTGCGCTCTCTCAAGTTATAGAAATGATTGTTAAGAAAGAAACTGCTACACAGCTACTTCTGCAGCCATTAAGTGATGCTTGCCGCTTGTTGTGTGACAGCCACAACATGGAGACCAAGACAAGGCGAAGCATTGTGATGAGCACCATAAATACTAGCTTACGTGAAACTCTCACTAACAGCAGCCGTGACAAGTATTTATTTGGCGAAGATCTAACAGAAAAACTAAAAGCCGCTAAATCTGTTCAAAGAACCGGGGAATCACTGCTCAAACCCAACCCAGTAGCTACTTCAAGCAAAAATTCAAACTATAAAAACTTGGCCTTACCAAGAAACCGGAATTTAAACTACAGGGGTCAGACTCAGAAGAGACCACCGAACAGACAGGGCGAGTCATCGAGAGGACGACCACCGGCGCGCCAACAACGCGCCACACCGTACGCGCGTCCGCCTCCACCTCCGCCCAAAGCGCCGTCGCCGACGAGGAGGCCCTACCGCCGGTAGATACTCAGGTAACGCAGTACGCTGGTCGATTAAAATATTTTCATAAAGAATGGATGAAATTAACCGATGATTCAACGTTACTGTCATGGATAACGGGATATAAAATCCCTTTCATATCTACTCCAATACAAGATGTTTGTCCTGTAACTAGACCAAAATCTGATCAGGAGCATGATGAGTTTGTTTTGGCAATCAATAAGCTAACCTCTATACATGCTATTTCTCGATGTTCACATGAGGAAGGAGAATTTATTTCGAGCGTTTTCCTTGTGCCTAAACCAAACGGTGAAAAACGTTTTATTCTAAATTTAAAATTGTTAAATAAATTTGTATCAACAAACCATTTTAAAATGGAAGACTATAGAACAGCTATTAAGTTAATAACAAAAGACAGTTACATGGCATCCATAGATTTAATGGATGCATATTTTTTTTATAAATATCTGCAGTTTACATAGAAAATTCTTACGTTTTAATTATAACGGAACCCTTTATGAATTTAACTGTTTACCGTTTGGTTTATGCACAGCTCCTTACGTTTTTACAAAATTACTTAAACCTGTAATGGAATATTTACGCTCAAGGAACATGATCTCTGTAATTTACTTAGATGATTATTTTTGTGTAGGTAAAACTTATTATGATTGTATGAAAAATGTTAAACAAACGTGTAAGATATTAGAAGAAATTGGATTTATGATAAACAGAAGAAAAAGTAGCTTAATACCAAATAAGAGATGTAAATTTCTTGGATTCATCTTTGATTCGAACAAAATGATTATGGAATTACCCACGGACAAAAGATTAAAAATAAAAACTTATGTTCAAAGATTTTTACATATTCGTAATTGTAAATTGCGAGATTTCGCCCAAATGATCGGTCTTTTAGTATCTGCATGTCCAGCGATGCAGTTTTCGTGGTATCATACAAAACTATTCGAGCAAGTTAAATTTCAATCTTTATTGCAAAATAACAGTTATAATCAAACAATTAAACTACCTAATTTCATAAGGGAAGATCTAAATTGGTGGTTAAATAATATAGATAATGGCCATTCTAATATAAAAACTAATAATTACATAAAAGAAATTTATAGCGATGCTTCATCATCAGGATGGGGGATATATTGCAATGGCCAGGAATCATTTGGTCATTGGAAGGAAAACGAATCAAAGTTGTATATTAATCAATTGGAGCTCAAAGCAGCCTTTTTTGGAATAAAAGTTTTTGCTAGTGATTGTTCTGATTGTGAATTGTTACTAAGAATAGATAATGTTACTGCCATATCGTGCATTAACAGGATGGGCAGTGTGCAATATCCCCATCTTAATGATGAGGCCCGCGACATTTGGAAATGGTGTGAACAGCGTAGAATTATACCTTTTGCATCATACATTAACACTAAAGATAATAGAGAGGCTGATTTTTTATCTAGGAAAAAATTTCAAGAAACAGAGTGGGAATTAGGTGATTACGCATATGATAAAATAAAAGAAAAGTTAGGTATTCCAGATATTGATTTATTTGCCAGCCGTTGTAATGCTAAATGTGATACTTACGTAACCTGGAGAAATGAGCCTGATGCATGGGCTATCGATGCATTTACTGTACTATGGAGTGGATTAAATTTTTATGCTTTTCCACCATTTTCAATGATTTTAAAAATGATTCAAAAGATAATTACTGATAAAGCAGAAGGAATAGTTGTTGTTCCCTTATGGCCAACGCAACCTTGGTTTCCATTATTCCAAAGAATATGTAAATCTGAAATCATACAATTCCCACCGGATGTTAACCTCCTAAAATCACCTTACAGATCAACCCACACGCTTCATCGCAGTCTAACATTGGCTGCCGCGAGATTATCCGGCAGACTTTACTGAAAAAAATTTTATCACCTAGGTCGGTCGAAATTATGCTAGCGTCCTTGTCAAATAACACTTACAAACAGTATGACGGCTCAATAAAAGCCTGGATAAATTATTGTAATATACATAATTACGAATACACTAAGGCATCTATACCTGTGATTATCCATTTCCTAACAGAGGTATTTGACAAGGGTGCTAAATATGGAACAATAAACTCTTATAAATCTGCGCTAGCTCTATTATTAGGAAATAATTTAGAAGATGAAAGACTAAAGCGCTTCATGAAGGGAGTATTCAAATTAAGACCAACTAATCCCAAATACAATGTAACATGGGACCCCAATATCGTCCTTAACTTTCTTGGACAAAAATATCCCAATGAAAGTCTTGATTTGAGAACCCTCTCCAAGAAGACGCTCACTTTACTTGCTCTTGTGACTGCACATCGTGCACAGACGCTATCTTTAATCAAAATAAATAACATAGTAATTAATCAAAACGAAATTTTAATAAAAATTCCGGATACAATTAAAACAACAAAATTAAATTCACTGCAACCCGTTTTAAGGCTTCCATTCTATAATCCACGTCCAGAAATCTGCCCAGCTCGTTGTTTACAAGTGTATTTAAATAAGACAAAACCTTTACGTAATAATAACAAGACAACCTTATTTCTAAGTACAAAAAAGCCTCATTCTAGTGTTACTAGCCAGACCATTAGTCATTGGATTAAAGATATGCTACAACAGAGTGGTGTAGACACTTCAATATTTAGTGCACATAGTACACGACATGCAGCCACATCGAAAGCAAACCGATTAGGAGTAAGCATAGAAGTCATCAAACGGACGGCTGGTTGGTCTAGTTCATCCTCCGCCTTTGCTCGCTTCTATAACAAAGATATTGTAACTAATGATGATCAGTTCGCTGAATCACTTCTTAATTCTGTAGAATGATTGTAATAATAATATGATGTACTTACCTACTAAGATGATTACTGTAATAAATGTTGATTACATAAAAATAAGTACTTATTGTATTACTTACCCAACATACCTTCGGTACATTGATTAATATACCAATATATTTATTCTATAATCGAAGCTATAAACATCCTACAATACGTAAACATAAATCGCTAAGAATGAAGCTGCGAAACATAATTGAAGATCAAACGAACTTACCAAGTGAAGTTCGATCATAATTATGTGAGCAGCTTCATTCGATGCGATTTATAATCACCCACCCTAAATAAAACTGAAAAGTTAATTATTTTATAATTAACCATCCCGACCCTGTATATTTTGACGATTATAAAATAAATATATTTCCCTACAATTGCTATACCTTTAAACAAAATGACGAGAAATTCCTAGAGCAGGGGCTTATATAACCTCCTGTCACCAACACGACACAGTCAGAGATGCCAACTTAAAAAAAAAAAAAAAAGAAACTTTAAACTATCGTGCAAGGCCTACAGTAGATGGCGCTACTACAATACGTAAACATAAATCGCATCGAATGAAGCTGCTCACATAATTATGATCGAACTTCACTTGGTAAGTTCGTTTGATCTTCAAATATATGGAGATGACGTATAATTGATCAACCTTTCCATTGTTACGATCTAACCGACTATGGCTTAATTGGAGCTTAGGGTGGTTATCATTACCAAAGTTAGGTAAATACGCCGAAATTACCGTTGTCAATAAGCTATAAGTTTTACAATTAAATGAAAGAATACCTACATATTTAAATGCCAAATTGCCATGAATTTATCAGTGCCTGCATTTCCAGTAATAAAACTTTTATTGGCAGGTCGGATGAAGCATGCAATGCGAAACTGCTTTTAGGCATTTCAACCTACATTTTTGCCCGAAAGACTCATTTGAATAATGAAACCAAAATTAAAATAATGACAACAAATTGGCGTAACTATAAGGCCGCGTCCCCACTAAGCAAACTGATATAGTCAGCGCGCGTAACACTGCAAACTGCGTACTAAACTAGCAGACTGTGGACACTAAATTTCAAATATATGGAAGAGCGTACGAATCGATACGCCGCAAACTCAGTCGGTCGCTGACGGTTTGCCTACTGGGGACACGGCCTAACTTTGAATAAGCTGATCCGATTTCAATGAATCATGGCTTAGGCCACAGTTTCATAAGTCCTCTCTCAAGCCATAAAATGCATTCGAATCAGTCGGGCAAACATCAACATTTTAAAACTATTTTTATATTGCCAACATTTTTATGTTTCAATAAAATACAAAAATTTACAAAAAAAAACTTTAAATTAATGACCCTTTCGCTTTGCAATAGGTAGTTAGGTATATTTTACCACAGTATCGTATCACCCGTAGTAACTGCACAAAACTAGATAGGTTGTACCACTCACCTGCAAGCGCTATCAATGAGCACATTACTCGGCTTCTGGTCCCTATGTATCACATTCCCCGAGTGTATGTACTTGGTGGCCTTCAGCATCTGGTACATAATGTACCGCTTATGTATATCCTTGAGTATATTGCCGCGTTTGATCACGTTGTGTAGATCCGTCTCCATGTATTCGAAGCCGAGGTAGATGTCACGGTTGTTGAGGGCCCTGCAGGATGGAAGTAATGTAGAGAAGCCTGGAATTTCTCTCTAATGATTAAGCAGACCACTGCTATGCTTATCATGTTGTTTTAATCTCATAATCTCCTCCTTCTTAGCATGTAGTCAAAGCATTTGCTAGTCAGAATAACGTTAGCCGCGCACTGTCCAGGGAGGGTCACTCTATATGTCAAAAAACTTAGTTTCGGAGTGCTCCCCGCAAGCCACGACTATTTCCGTATCGATTGCACTACAGCTGTCGATCGTTCGTTTTTCGTCAGTATAGAGTAACCCTGCACGGTGGATCCGACTTCATCCCTCACTCGTAAGAGTGAGAAAACTGTCCGAGATTTCATATAATTAAATTTTCTAGACTAGATTAGGACGGGTACAGGTACTTAGCAGAATGTAAACTACGACGCCAACCATAACTTAATTACCACCAGGTAACCAAAAACTCGCTATGTACCTAGGTAACGTAGATAGAACTACACATTGAGTATTATAATCAAACAATTCCTCATCATAATTAAACAACATAACATACGATATTGATCTGTCTACCTACGTTGTTCCACTAAACCAATCATTTTTGTCATGAGCATTATTGCCACGACTAAGTACCAACCTAGTTTCAGCTATCTATCAATCGTGAGTCAACGACAGGCCAATAGGTCATAGGTAGCTCGACCTAAACGAGGTTGAATGTGGTAGTTCTGGCTACAGTGCTAATGACCTCAAGGGGCGTCTAGCTGTAATTAGGGGGCAATTTTACCAACAGTAGGGGCTTACACGTCAAATAGTGGTAACTAAAGTACACACACACACACAATACATAAATATAAATAGTAGGTAAGTATGTGTCGTATGTATCACATAGGTACAAAACCATAGAGCCTGGGGCTTAGACCTGTGGCTGTGGCAGAGACGTACCTAGGTAAGTACCTACAATGTGTTAGGAATTCGAGAATATACATAACTAACAAGTAGGTATTTATTTCAATCATAAGAGGTCTGGATGTTCCCTGTACTTACCTACACGATTGCTAAGTGCCTACCTACCGTGCTATCTAGATATAAATTTGTTCTGTGGATAAGAAGGTAGGTAACTACCCTGCATGCATCATTCATAGTGTACCTACCTAACTACTATTAGTATGTTTATGGTTAGTCATAGTCACCTATTAGTATTGGTAAGCATAGGTATAAGCTTTAAGTCACTTACCTATGTATACTATGCAGCTTGACAATATTTGGGTGGTTCCGGAAAGACTGAAGAAAAATAATTTCACGGAAAGTCCGCTGAGCATCGGTCTGGTTGCGGAAAGCGTCGAAAATCTTCTTAATGGCCACCACATCCTTGGTCTTCTTGTCCACGGCTTTCCACACGATACCATACGCGCCTTTTCCCAACCTCTTTTTAATATCGAACCTCTTTAGAATGTGTTCGTCGATTTCGGACATATTTTTTTCTGGACTCTTCTTCTGAGGTTTTTGGACACCATCCTTCCGTTTTGGGTCCTCTTTCTTGACATTCCCATGGTGATGGTTCTGGCTCATTTGACTGCTTCACCCACGAGTAACGCACAAGTATTACCGCTAAACTCCACTCTAAAACCGTAGACGTAAGTAAATGGGCATCAAAGTTGTCAGTAAACAGTTGTAAAATATTGCCATCCTTGATACAAAATGCAAATTAGGGAACCCGCAGGGCCTAATTTGAATAGGTATACGGCTCGAGCATGAAGCCCGACAATGTAAAACACAGCAACCGATAATAGATCAATAAATTTGGTTAGAACTTGTGACATGCCAATAAAAAGGTCATCCAATTATTCTTTGGAATTTAAAACTTATCTATAAAATTCATGTAGGTAATAAAATAATGAAAAACCGTTTTAAATACTCACAATATTGATGTTGTAAACAATATCATCCATGTTTTTCACTTAACATGCGAACGATCTTGATTTTATGAATTTAGGAAAATAGTTCACAAGTTTGAAGTTCTTTTGAAGTTCACTTGTTTACGGAAACCAAAACAATCGAGGTTGCTATAGCAACCAAAGTGTCAAAACTGTCAAACTTCATAAATAGTGTTGGGCATTGAAATACTGTAATCGATTTTCATTATATTCGTTTAATCGAGTAATTTTTTGTTCATTTTTTAAACTCAGATATATTTTTTTATTAATTAAAGTTCTAAGTTATCGTTTATTCAAGTATAACCGAATAAATACCTAGTCAACCGATATGTACAGTTTGATCATTTGAGTTCATATTATTTTGATTCCATAATAAAAGCTTTTTAACATGCGTGTACAATAAGAAGCCATCGTAAAGTTCACTGATAATAATATAAGTCCCTAAGTTAGGAAAATATTTAAGATGCCTTATAGGTTGATTATCGTAACTAAAATCTAAATTAATAAATCTGTTAGGTAGGTAGGTATATTTAAGATTTTCTGTTTATATCTAATTTAATGGTTTACTTAGTTTAACTATAAATAAGAAATAAAATAATCTCTATGTTCTTAAAATACCTAGTTCACACATAAATTCAAAAAATAATGAGTCTCATGTTCAATCAAGCAACGGCGGGTGCAATTTATTCTTGTCTTCAGTATCTATGCGTGCAACATCAACTGAAGAAGGAGTAGGTAGACCACAAGGTACTTCCAATAATTCTTTTTCGTGTGTAAGAATGTGCTCAGCTTCACCTGCAACATAAAGTACCGTATGGTTTTATTTACAAATTATATTTTTTTTAAACTTGCAATAATATTTATAAGAATCGCTTATTAGCTACTCACTTCTTATTCTATGAATTTTATTTCCATAAGCTAAATCCCAATTGTAAAGAGCAACGAATGTCAATGGTAATAACGGCGCCAAATAAATTGGTGTTTTAGTTTTTTTATAACTGAAATTAAATAAATCAAATTATAACCACTAGGTAGGTAAATCCTAAATAAGATATTCACGCGAAAACTACTGTACCTACGTATTACTTATATATAATATAAAAATATTGATTATAATGTCTGTACGTACCTACTTAGCTAAATAAGTATCTACAATATTTGAAAAAATATTATCTAACTTGATCGATTAAAGAAACTGATTAATAGCTTTGATGAATGTGAAAACAGGTAGGTAAAGATAAGGTGACCTACCTAGTTATAAGACCAGTCGCAGCAGTGACATAAAATGCTGTAAACCAAAGACAAAGATCTCTGTTTTTCGCAATTTGCATGGCTATTTGTCGTTCTTGTAATTGGTATTGCAATTGAATTTGTTGTTCCATCTAAAACAAAAAACATACCTTAGTAGTAGTTAGTAGTATGCACTCATTAGGTAACGAAGGTTTATAAATATAAGTAATATGATGAACTCACCTTTATTTTCGCCATACTCTGAATAAATTCTTGATTCTTTTTGAAATTAGCTTCCATATTTATTGTAAACAAGTTACCCATTGTTTTTGTTTGACAAAATACTTATGCTTTTAGGTTGAGTTAAAATTTGTGTCAACTGATGCAGTTGATTGTTACACGGTAATATACAACTACGAAATGAATAATGCAAAATATTGAAAATCATTCTAATTTCGGCTGTGTGACCTTGGGAATTTGGTTGGTAAAGTTTGGTGTCAATTTATCATGTTTTGCTATGCGTGTCTCGTCTGTCAAATATAGTAAACATGAGTCAACCGCGCTCTTATAATCAACGTTTAATTATTGCTATTAAGGAGATTTTTCAGTTCAATTATAAATATCAAGTTATACAATGAACTTTGATAGACAGCTTGTAATGAATGATATAATATCTTAATTAAAATAAGTTAACATTTGGGTAAAATAAAAATTAATGTAAGTATATAGGTAACATATATATTTTCACATTTTTAATATGAAAACTGCTTAAGAATATGAATTTAATAGGTAATAAAGCAACTGAATTCTTAACTAATATAGTTACCTAGCTATAGTGATCAGAATAGGCCGAGTAGCTATAGATATTTATCTTCACTTTGTGGATTAAAATACGTTTAGCGGAGACCCTTAGTTTTATATTGCTTATTGAAAAAAACCGTTGAAGATAAACTTGTGGAACTTTAATAATGTGATTTTTACATTTTATTCTTATGATTGATGTTTTTTGAACCTAAAGTCATTAAAAATGTATGGTTTTGTGTGTTTTTTTAAACAGAATATTTACGCGATTGAAGATAAAAATGTATTTTGATAAACAATCAATTTGAGTCTCCGCAAGTTTATATTTTAAAAACAAAGTGTAGGTAAATATGCTCAACCTATTCCGATCACAATATTACTTAATAATAATTAATACTATTGTAATACTTTTCGTTGTTCTTACTTCACTAAATATACTTACATAGGTACAAAAAAAAAAAAAAACACGCACTCACGCCTTGTACTAATGTACTCCCTTGCGGGGTAGGCAGAGGTGCATTGCTGCACCCACTTTTCGCCAGAGTGTATGTTAGTCCCAATGTAATAGGGGGCGGGCCTATTGCCATTTTACGGGCACATCCAAGACCCGAGAACAAATATCTGTGTTTAAACAAATATTTGCCCCAGCCGGGAATCGAACCCGGGACCATCGGCTCAGTAGTCAGGGTCACTAACCACTACGCCATTCGGTCGTCTTACATAGGTACCTACATAGTATAATTAATTAAAAATATGACAGTCTATGAAGTCATAAAAACAGTAATGGATCCATCACAAGTATCACAACCGTTTAATCGGCGGTTTTGAAATGATTCAAAGATATTATCAATTAGTATTTTATTTTGCACATGTATTTAACTTTATCGTGTTGCTGACGAGGGCAAAAATCTTTTCAATATCGCATCCTTTATTTTTATGACTTCATAGACGGACTGTATAGTACCAATAGTAAAATGTACTAAATCACTACCTTACCTACCGTATTAATGTTATTTGTGCGTAAGAACTTAGGTAGGTATTTAACTAGATAACATTAATTAAAATTGGAATTTACGGTTTGTCAATTACATTTCCAATAAAAGTACTTATAGATCGTTTCACCGGATAATAATTGATCTGTCAAAACCCTTATTACATTGAACTAAGGTTGCATTTTGTCTGTTTAAGTCATGTTATTTGATGAAACGCTCTATAGTGCCAACTGAAACATCTCGGCTGTCCAATTTCAAAACACAGTAAGCGCCAACTTTAAAAAAAAACGGGTCTTTGATTTATACATTATTTTAGGCGATTCCGCACATTCCTGCATTGTCAGAATATCAAAAAACGGCTTAGAAACGAAAATAAAATTTCTAAAAACCTAGTAACTCCACCCTGCGAAATCAAAAATGCCACGAAAACCATTTTAAAACACAGTAAGAGCCACCACAACCATTTTAAAACACAGTAAGTGAAAATGACTTACTAGGTTTTAAAATTGTCAATGGCGCTTACTAGGTTTTGAAATGGTCAGCAAAGGTCAATTTTTGCCCGTTAATTTTAGTAAGTCACAAATGGCATACATTATTACAAACACTTTTTTCGAAAAAATATCAGATATTTCAGAACCTGTATCTTTGAACCAATGAGACCTAGAGAGGTGAATTAAAAGTAGAACATAAGGAAATTTTGTCTTCTTTATAAAAGCCATAGAGACCTTTCTCGTCAGAACCTTTCTACTAGCCCTATTTTGCATAAACCAAAAAAAACTCAAACATTGTAAACTAATTTTAGCTCAAAATTTAGGAAATATTGTCTAATTTAAGGCAGCCATAAATAATGTTCGTGTCAGACATGCCTTCTTAATATGGCGATTTGGTTCATTTAGATAAAACTTAAAAATATGCCGGTATTTCAGCTATTACTTAGTGCGGTCGTGTAAAAGTGCTGCAAAATTTGATTTATATTATGTGAAGGATCCAAAACATATAAAAAAATAAAAAACATATAAATTATTACGTTATTATTGCAATTTCAATATACTTTACTTGTCTTAAATTACACAATAATGGCTCTTACTAGGTTATAAAATGGTCAGTGAGGGCGGTTTTAGGGTGAGAAAACCATTTAAAACCTAGTTAGTGTTTTCTTTTGTGCATTACAGCAACAATATTAGTCATATTTAAATGAAATAGTATTGTATGTAAAGCCTAGGTTCTGCCGGTTCTTTTAAGCTTACATTCGTTTAGATATGTATCATAGTTTTACCGGCATTGAAATGAAGGGACAAAAACGTTTTTTGGCTCTCCTGAACATTTTGTCTCTTGGCTGTTACTGTGTTTTGAAATTGGACAGCCGATCTGCTTATAAACATTACCAACCGAAAATGCTTCTGCAGCATTACTTGTCTGTCAAATCTGTCGTATTTTGTATGGATATGACAGAAGTTTGACAGATAAGTAGGTAATGCTGCATAAGTATTGATTGTTGGTGGTAAACTGATTGTGACTGATTATGTTAAATAGAATAACAATTTGGGCCAAGTATTTTAGCTTGTATATTTCATCGCGTACAGGAAGGCAGGTCGGATTAGGTTAGGTAAATACAGGGTGTTGCATAGGTTTCGGTTCGGTATACCCTTTTTGCAACACGCTGTATAAATCTTTTATACATACATATAAGTACCTACAAGAAGAAATTTGAAAGTTTTGAAACGTTCTTTATAACAACTGTCTACCTACTTATATAAAACTTTCATTCACTACATAATATATTTTTTTCTACTGCATCTAGCCTTTTCTCAAATAAGCATCAAGGCACGATTAATTAGTAACTTGAGCTTGGATATTAGGTTTTTTTTTAAAGAATTGTTAAAATTAAAAGTGTTCTAGTGGTGGATGGATTTTTTTCTTCTCTTCGGCATCTAGACGGCCCAAATCAATAGACGATGGTGTTGGAAGACCACATGGTGTTTCCAGAAGATCTGCTTCGTGTGTCATTATATGTTCAGCTTCCACTATAACAATAAATTATGCTATATTTGTTAATGCATTTAAGCACGTTTTTATTTTATTTACCATTTATAATATTTTAAAGTCATAAGCTCTATAAATTAAGATGATGTAGGTGAGTTTTATGAAGGGGATTTTTAATCAGTGTAAGCTTGTCGAGTTTCGACCTAGAGTTTCTACTAGATTTCTATTTTTACTTAAAGGGCTTTAGAAAAATATGTTATTATATTATCGTTAATATTAGTAAGTATAGATCTTATCCTAAGTTTGTTTTAATACATACTTCGAAGTCTGTGCTCTTTATTTCCGTATGCCAAATCCCAGCTGTAAAGTGTTATAAATGATAAAGGTATCATTGGAAACATGAAGTATGCCCTCTTCGTTCTCCTGAACCTGTAAATAAATAAAATAAAGATATTATACCGAAAATCATTTACACAATGGTTATAACTTTTAGCACAGAAGTAAAGATGATGATCGCGATACTCAGATACTTGGATCAGAGTCACTATTTTAATGGTTCTTACCCTGTAAATAGTCCAGCGGTTGACACAATGTAAAATGCCGTAAACCATAAACAAAAATCACGATTTTTTGCTATTTGTAATGCATCTCGACGCTCCTGAAGTTGATATTGTAGTTGAATTTGTCTTTCCATCTGCAAAGTAAGGTGTAATTATTAGTAATTATATTAATTATTTCCTATAACAAATACTGGTTTGTTTTAGTTTTACAGTGACATAAGACTACCTACTAAAGTTACTTTATAAATTTCAGATTATTCACGGCATTAGTTACAGCGTATCTTTATAACTAGCATCACCAATGCATTGTATTGTTCAAAGTCAGTCATTTAAAGATCACTAGTATTTTCACTTTATAATGCACCAGCCTTTTTTTTTTATACTTACTCCATAATAATTTTAGAATGTTATGTTAAGACATATTTTAACAAAAACTTACTTAAGAATATACATTTACTTACCTTTATTTTATTGATAGACTGTATAAATTCTTGATTCTTTTTAAAATTTTCCTCCATATTAATTGTAAAATAATTTCCCATTTTTAGTTTTTTTTTTTTTTTGGCCTTAATGATACTGTATTTTTTATATCTGATTTATCTTTAAATTAAAAGGCAGGCTTACGATTTTACGAAAAAGTCAAAAAGCGTAGGTACTAGTAGGTACCTACTTCGATTTGTTTGTATTCGAACGCATGCGTAAACACGACGTTTGCGTCGTTATGTTGGCGTTTTGTTATTGCATCAAAAATATATGATTGTTTCATTTAAAAGGCGAGTAATTATTAAAAAAAATCATTAATAGTTAATAACATTTTATGATCGATTATGATTGAAAAGGTAACATCCCTAAAACATAAAAAGAAAACGTCAAAATTTTGAAAAGTTACAAAAGTACACAGAGCGGTCAATAACCAATGACAAAGGAATAAAGAGAGGACATGCCATATCAACGAAAAAAATGCGCTTACCTAAACTTTGGTGTCAATTAAAATGGCGGCGGTTTTCTTGAAAAATGTAAACAAACAAATTGTTTGACAGCTGAAGTACCTTGTGTTTGGATGTCAATCAACATGGCGACCGGTCGCCAGGTAAGCGCATTTTTTTCGTTGATATGGCATGTCCTCTCTTTATTCCTTTGTCATTGTCAATAACTCATTGATCCACAGACTAGGTACATTGGTTAAAATGGTCACTTACACTTAGGTATATGTCAATGTCAGTGTCATTAATATTTCCCGCGCTTCGCGCAATTTTTGTTTGACCGGTCAACATTGTGTAAATATTTTATTTTTAAATTAAATAAAGTACGAAAATGGGTATTCTAGGTTTATCTAAATTAATAGCCGATATTGCCCCTCAAGCCGTTAAAGAATGTGACATCAAAAACTACTTCGGTAAGTTTAACGTCCTTTTATTTTGTCCAGCTAACCTCTTCAGAATTTTTCAGTTTGATGTTTTTTCATTATATTCCCTTTTTAATCAGTATTTATTACTTACAGGCCGTAAAATAGCCATCGATGCGTCTATGAGCCTTTACCAGTTCCTCATTGCTGTCAGGTCTGAAGGTAAGTAAATAATAAACTATTTAGGCATTGACTTATATTAATAGCCTAAGACCTTCGATCATTGATCGAAGCTAAGAACATGCCCAATCGCTCAAGAAAATGCCACCCTCGGGCTGATCCTAAACTCTAATATATGTATACATTTCATAATCATTGTATTTAGGTATCATATGCTATCACTCCTCTCATCCCTTTCAATACTTCCTCATTTATACCATAAGTCATTTACCAAACGTTGCCTGAAAGACATCGCTTTTAGCAATAATGCTGCTATTGTGCTTATTATTACTTTATAATGTCGTGTATTTTTTCAATAAATGAGTGAGCTAATGAGGAAATAAAGACAGTTCTCAAGTTAATCATAATAATATTTTTTTTTATTGAGCAATAAACTTATAGATGTATTTTAAAATTAAAAGCACTGACCACCACCTAATTATCATCAGCTAAGCTTAAGTCTATTTAGATTACACTTAAATTACAGGTAACCAGCTAACAACAGTCAATGGAGAGCCAACATCACATCTTATGGGTACCTTCTACCGCACAATCAGGCTCGTGGAGAATGGCATCAAGCCTGTCTATGTGTTTGACGGGAAACCCCCCGAGATGAAGTCCCACCAGCTGGACAAGCGAGCTGAGAGGCGAGAGGAAGCTGAAAAAGAGCTCCAGAAAGCTACAGAAGCTGGTGAGAAAATTATATTGTTTTATGAAAATTTCAGGCTAGACTTATGCACATATTTATTGTGGTTTATTTATTTATTTTATTTATTTATTTTATTTATTATTTATTTGTACATTCACTAAGGCTTCTTACATTCTCTCTTGTCTTCCTGACTCTGATAATTATGACCTACCTATGAACTGCTAGGATAAGATATAAGATGCTGTGGCCATTCTTAAGTGGCCTAAGAACCACCATAAGACTATATCCAACTAAGACCAGACCAGTGCCATAACTAAAGATAAAGAAACATTTATCTGACACACTCACATCACAACAACATACAGTACATAAACAAAACAAAGACTAACAAAAACACTTGCTGTCAAGACCACCAAAAACACTCCAGCTCAGCATGTGACTCCTCTATTCCACTCAGGTGACCAAGCATCCATAGACAAGTTCAACCGGCGCCTGGTGAAGGTGACGCGCCAGCATGGGGAGGAGGCGCGCGAGCTGCTGCGGCTCATGGGAGTGCCCACCGTGGAGGCTCCATGCGAGGCTGAGGCGCAGTGTGCTGAGCTGGTGAGAGTCTTTTATTTTAGTCAGCATACGTAGCATGGAGTGCAAGGCACATAGGACAAGAGCAAAATTGCTATCCTGCTTCGTTTGCAGCTGCAATAGCATACCCCTCACATCCCAGGAAATCAGAGACCGTTAAAATTCTATTGTGTCTGGTCACCGTTTCATAAGTGGATGCAGAACCTATGTAATATGATGGTACGGTCAGCTGTTGAAAGAGTGTATATAATACACTCTTTCAACAGCTCTTTCAATTTGGCTAGTTCATGGGCATATTAATGAAACACTCATAAACTAAATGACCAACTATAAACAATCGAAACCTCGTCCAATGCAGTCTTATAATCTTCTGTCTTCTTAAATTTAATCATTTTTTTCGCACATCTCCGCAGGTAAAAGCCGGCAAGGTCTTCGCTGTAGCCACAGAGGACATGGACGCCCTGACCTTCGGCTCCACCGTGCTGCTCCGACACCTGACGTTCAGCGAGGCGCGCAAGATGCCCGTGCAGGAGTTCCATCTGGACCAGGTGCTGGACGGACTGGGACTGAAGCAGGAAGAGGTGGGACCTTGTTGTAGTTACTTCTTTAGGAAATGGCTTGTTTAACCACTCACGTACGCAACCCATTGGTGAACCAAACACACCATAGGGTTAACTTGGCTTGGCTTGAATGCCACCCGCGATGTCGCGTCTAGGGAGCGGAAAGGTTAATGGGTCCTTTAACAAAGCACACACAGTGACATTAACGGAGTTCAATATCCTCCTCTGCACCAGACTCCCAAAATATGGAAGCTAGATGAATTTAGCTTTCTAAGCTTTCACTTTGAAAACAGTTGGTCTGGGTGAAAAAATAGAATGTAAATTTTGTCTCCTATAAACCATGTTTTTGCTGTTTCGTTTCAGTTCATAGACCTATGCATCCTGCTGGGCTGCGACTACTGCGGCTCCATCCGCGGCGTGGGGCCCAAGCGCGCCATCGACCTCATCCGGCAACACCGCTCGCTCGAGCAGGTAAATAATATCTAAATCTAATACTTCAGTTATTCACATCGAATATGTTTCAGTTTATAATACAAACGTTGGCGTAGACAAATTCTAGAGTGGATACGACTGGCAAGTCCATCGTAGCGCAGCATACGTACAGACTTAGACCAGTTGGATGAGGAAGGCCAAAAAAAGTTTTGTGAAAGGCCAATGTCCAATAGTGCTGGATTATCAGGTGTAAATAATCATAATTATTTAATTTAGCCTAAGCTTGCGGCAGGGCACTGTGTTTTCTTATGTAAATGGAGTAAATTTATGATCAATATAAAAGTAGAAGAAGCGTTTTATCAGTAGTTTCTCTTTTGCTTCTATTGATGATGATGAAGAATTTTAGCAAAAGATAAAATATCACAATAAATTTACTGTAGGTGCTGAAAAACATCGACACGGCCAAGTACCAGCCGCCCGAAGACTGGAGCTACCAGGACGCGCGCCGACTGTTCCTCACGCCGGAGGTGGCCAAGGCTGATGATGTGCAGGTTGGTACAGACACGCAACGTACGGTTCTGTACAGTGGCCTGCAGAGAAACCTAGCCCCCTCTCAGTAGCAATGTCAGGGTGTCCACACAGAATGCTCCAAAAAATTCCCTGACTTTCCCTGACCGTTTCAGAAAATTTCCCTGACCAAATATCAACATATGAACCTAATTTAAATAATTTGAAGACAAAATCTTGATTTCAAAGTTTTACATTCATTTGTTTGACACTGCTTTAGTTTGAGCTATGTATATTTTATTGTAATTGATAAACCTAAAAAGTTATATAATTTACAATTACAAACTAAACTACCTATATATTATACAAACTAAACCTATGTGCATAACTAAAACTATATGTAGAAGAGACCTTCTAAGCCTGGTCCCTGTGGGAGGGTTCCCAACACGCTGGCGACATTGCCCCGCTGGATCGCCAGACTCAGGCGCTGGCGGAGGTACGCCCCGGCTCGTTTGTCCCCTGAGACGTCTGCGAGCCGGGAAGAGATCTCTTTAACCAAACTTTTGGCATCCGGACCCCATGGCCCCATCGTTTCGACGCCAAACGGGAGAAATAGGTATGTGCTGTCGAGCGACCTGTATTTCTCCCGTTTCAGGTTTTCAGCAGTACCAGCCGCCGCTCCCGCCGCCCTGGATGTGTGTGGGACGTGTGACGCCGCCAGTGTGTCGACGCACGTGGCATCCCACACTAGCGGCCTCCCGTGTGCCCAGGGAATGAGCGACATCCCGTCGGGCCTCTTTCCGTCGTCGCGGATGACACCGGCAGGTTCCAGCACCGCCGGGGTGTTGACTGACACAAGGGCCCGGCGCAGGATGTCGTTCAGTGCGGCGTGGCGGGACAGGCGGCCGGCACTGCGTCTGCACGAGAGGCCATGGTGGCCAAGTTGGCTGACCTCCGCTCCGCACGGGCAGTGATGGGGCTGGACAATTTTCATGCCAAGCCGAAGGCCGATCGCCGTCTGGAAAGACCTGTCGTCGAGGAAGGTTCCCACATTCGGCGAGGGCAGGGCATGGAGCCAGAGGCCTGACTCGCGTTCTGCCGTCGCCAGGAGTCTTGCCCTCTCTGTGTTGTTGGGGCTCGTCTCGAGCAGGTGCCTTCCTGTAGACAGGCATTTGGGCTCGTCCCACAGACGCTGCGAGTGCGGGTTTTCGGGCAGTGCCTCACCAGGGCAGATCGATTGCCATGCCTCCTTGGCTTCACCACAGCACGAGACCTCAGAAACACCCAAGGATGGGTGAATAATTTTATTATACAAGGCCAGAGTGCTGTGGGTTGAAGACAAGAAGGCGGGTAGGGCTACGTCCGACACCTTTCTGACACCGATGCCGCCGAAACGGATGGGTAGAGAGGCCTGGAGCCAGTCGCGGTCTCTGAATGGTAGGTTTAATATTTTACTGAGTGAATTTTGTATTAGGTTGTCTATGTCTGAAAGGATTGTTTTGTTTTTGAAAATGGGGCTGCATCTTAGTATGTATGTGAAGTTGGGAACAAACAGTGAGTACCGGATTATTTGAAAAGCCATGTGTTTACTTATTTTGAGGAGGTGTGGGATTTTGTTGGTGAAAGAGTTCATTTTTTCAGATATGACACTTATTATAACTTGACTGCGTAAAATATATATTCAGGGTCGGCAAAAATGGTATATTAATAGGGAAGTATAGCACTTAAGACACACTAACGTTGTTCCACTTCTAAATATTATCCAATCCAATATCCAATTAATGATTTTTTAGGATATTAATGAGTTTAACGACACAATAAATTACTAGGTTTATAGTAATTTTTGTTCTCTAAATTTGCTATACTTAGATTCAAACTTATAGGCACCTCAAGCAACGCAATTTTTGTGATCAAAACTGCCCCGAATCATGCCGTTGTTAAACAAAAACAATGTATTTTTTAAAGGCGAAACCTACCGTCTAGAATATTATGAAAATTATGCTGAAACGATTGACATCAGAATCAAAAATAATTGTTGATATTTACTTGGTGAATAACGATTTCCCCTGAAATTTTATCAAGAAAAGTACCTTTGTTTGTCACGAGCAACATGTATCTCTATAGCACCTGAGCCCCGGGGCATGAGTGCACAAACGATAGCAAATGTTTTCCTAAATACCTATTCTATTTCTCGAGGTTCCCTCTTAAGCCTTAGGAGGTCATTCTAAACAACTTTTTTTGTGTGAGTATTGAAAATTTCCGAAAAATTCATCATCCGCTTCCGCCTTGTAGCTTCCTTAGTCCAAGTTGCTATACTGCCTAGTTTAATAGTCTGACCAAAATAAGACTGATTACCATAAAAGTAGAAATTGAAACCGAAATAGAAATTGAAACAGAACTATTTTTTTTTGTATGGCTCTCTCCTTCCAGACAAAGTTGTTACTTAGTTGTGTTTTATGAACTTTGATTAAACATGAAGTACAAAATAGAATAAAGTTTTGCTCTGCTAAATTAGTAAAAAAATAGATTATGGATTAATAGATGCCGCGCGGAGGCAGCGTATGCGATCTCACTGACGCTGACGTATAAAATAATTAGCGAATTGAGAACCTCCTCCTTTTTTCCAAGTCAGTTAATGAGCGCGTCTACATCAACAAAATTACCCTTTTTTCACAAACTTCTAAAAGTCTTTAAACTAAATTTGTTTTGAATGGTGAGATGAGTCACCCTCTTTTGCATCAACCTGTATATATACGAGCTGAGTCTGGGATCTATAGATTGGCAAGTTGCTTGGCGACCCTCCTTGCGGGGTGAAAGACGCGGAGGAGACGAGGTACCCAAGACGACAGCGGGTAGCGGGAGGGTAGCGGGGAAGGGCAACGCGTGCACTGCATGTCATTGTTACGGCAGTCTCGGCCGCGCAGCCGAGGCGGCCACATGTCTTATATAGTCTGTCATAATTTGATTGCGACCCACATGAGATCATTGATCCTGAGACCATTAGTCTTAGGATGAGTGTTGAGGCCTTTTTAATATTATCATTATATTATTATTAGGTATCTATATTCGTCAACAAAATAACGTTAAAAACCAAAAATCGTATAATGTCTCAATATAGGGGCTTCTTGTAGAACAGCGTACCGGATCAGTCATGCTACGCGGCTAAAGGTTGGTACTGCGCAGTCAGATACGAAAAAGTAAACAACAAAGACGAAGAGTCCATATGACAGTGCGTCAGTTGTCAGTTCCTGTAACTAGGAAAGCAACCAAAATTTATGTGATTTAATGAAAGTAATTAATGAGCAAAACACAGAGAAAAATTACAAAATTGATGAAATTTTGAAAGAAAATGGTCATATCGTGCTTCGCCTACCCCCATACCACCCGGAATTAAATCCTATTGAACTTGTGTGGCGGTACGTGAAAGGCGAGCTCGCAAGAACGTCGATTGACTCTAACTTAGATAAAGAGATAAAAGACTTAGAGTTGCTTTTCTCTAATTATTCGCCTAAAAAGTGGAGAAATTGTGACGACCATGTCATAAAAAATTAAGACGAATATTATAAATCTGATAGAGTATTTGACGATGTATTGGACAGGTATGTTATTGTTTATTTATAATTTATTGTAAATTAAACATAAATTGGTTTTTGTCTTAGATTTATAATTGAAGTTAATGAAAACGATGATGAAGACGAGGATGACGACGACGATGACCAATTTCAAACAGAGAGTGAACATGAAAGTGACATGGAAATTGATTTATAAAATAAAACACTTTTACATAAATAAATTCAAATTGGTAGATATTCTAAAGGTAAACATCCAAATTTTAATGCTGTCAAACTATAAATTTTAAGCTAAATATGACATTTACGGGAACACTCATAGAATAAAATTTTACGTCAGAAATAGTTACAAGCTATCGCGAGATTAATCCGGGCACATTTTTCTACGTGTGTAGCATGTCGTGCTACCTCGCCCCCGCCACTTCTTTCACCCCGCAAGGAGGGTCGCCAAGTAACTTGCCGCATTATAGCTAATCTTTTAGAATACCTATTTTTTCCAACTGTCATATTTTATTAAATCACGTAGATTTAAAAAACTTAATTGTATAAGTAATTATTGTAGTATAATAGTAAGGATCAGTCAAAAATATTCCAAAACTAAACGAGATTTTATTTTATGACTTATGTATTTCACGTAAAAAAGAAGTATAAGTACGAGGGCTACACCGAAAAGATCGGGAATAGAATACTTAGGAATAAATTAGAGTGAAACCTTTTTGGTGTATCAAATGTAGTGTTTTTTCAAACATAATTCCATTTTCGAATTTTAAAAAAAGTAAAAAATAAAATAGTATTGACCATTTGAATTTGACAAGTCGGTGTAAAAAATGGAGCTTACGCGGGAACATTTCCGTGCAATAATTTTTCACAACTTTCGTCGAGGTTTATCTCAAGAACAATGTCTCGCCGAGCTTGTTTCTATTTATAAACTTGAAGCACCAAGTAAAACGACTATATATCGTTGGTATTCTGAGTTTCGCCGTTGACGTTCCTCTCTTACCACAGTCCCTTCTACTGGTCGGCCAAAAACAGCGGTAACACAAGATAACATCGATGCTGTACGCCAGTTAATAAAAGAAGATAGACATGTGACATACGAGCAGATTCGGGCTTCTCTCAGCATTGGTATGACAGCCATTCAAACCATTTTACATGAAGAACTGGGTGTCAAGAAGTTAGTTTCGCGCTGGGTGCCCCACCGTTTGACCGAGGAACAAAAGTCGGCTCGTGTTAATTGGTGTCGATCTGCTCTGCAACGGTTCAATGGAGGCAGTTCAAATGCTGTCTACAATATCGTCTCTGGTGATGAATCGTGGATTTATTCATATGAGCCCGAAAGAAAACATCAATCGGCAGTTTCGGTCTTCGAAGGTGAGGTCAAGCCAACAAAAGTTATTCGCACGCAGCGTGTCGAAAAAAATGGTCGCTTCGTTTGTATCGAAAACTGGCCATGTGGCTACGATTCCATTACAAGAACAAAGAACGGTTACTGCTGATTGGTACACAACAGTTTGTTTGCCGGAAGTCGTAAGAGAACTTCGTAAAACTAACCCGAATCGTCGTATAATCCTTCACCACGATAATGCAAGCTCTCATACCGCTCGCAAAACAAGAACGTTTTTAAATATGGAAAACGTGGAGTTGATGGACCATCCTCCGTATAGCCCTGATCTGAGCCCCAATGATTATTTTACATTCCCAAGAATTAAAGATATGCTACGTGGTCAACGGTTTAGCGGCCCAGAAGAGGCGGTCGAAGCTTACAAATCAGCTGTTTTGACAGTATCCACTTCAGACTGGAATTACTGTTTCAATGATTGGTTTAATCGAATGAAAAAGTGCATTGAATGTCACGGAGACTACTTTGAAAAACAATAAAAGTAAATAATATTATGATATCTTTGTACTTTTTTCTATTCCCGATCATTTCGGTATCGCCCTCGTAGTAAAGGAAAGTACTAACAATTTACTAGAAAAAGGTCATTTTTCCCTGACTTTCCAGGTGGCCCATCAATTTCACTGACTTTCCCTGACCACCTAGAGCTTCCCTGACTTTTCCCTGACTTTCCAGATAGTGGACACCCTGAATGTCCCACATAAAGGGGTCAGGTGTCTCTGCAGGAATCTACAGATATAGGAATCTATATTTCGCAGCCGGATCGTATAATCCGCCGTATTACATTACATTACTTTTTAATGCGGCGGGTATTCTACGATCCGGCTGCGACATATACATGATGTAGTGGCTACGTGGCAGTGGCTAGTGACCCTGATTGCTATGCCAAAGATCCCGGGTTCGATCCCCGGCTTTGGCAGAAATTTGCTTAAAGATGGATATCTGTTCTAGTTTCAAAACAGTCGATACAAAGTAGGCTAAAAGCATTGTCTACCTGTCAACCTACAGGAGGTACAGGAAAACTAGTACAGGCTGTGCGTTTATTTAAACTTAATGATTTTTTCCACAGTTGAAATGGTCAGACCCCGACGAGGAAGGCCTAGTGAAGTTCCTCTGCGGAGACCGTCAGTTCAGCGAGGAGCGCGTGCGCAACGGAGCCAAGAAACTGATGAAGGCGCGCAGCGGCACCACGCAGGGACGACTCGACGGCTTCTTTAAGGTACACCAAATAGCTATATCTAAGTATTTAAAGTATACGCCAAAAGGCCTTTGTTGCCCTTTCCGTTAGAGAGGTATGTTACTTGGATTGGCAAGTCAGATTTGTTATCACTTGCCGACTGGAACGGAGCCGAAAAACTGGTAAAGGCACGCAAGGACGACTTGAAGGCTTCTCTAAGGTATGGATAAATGGATATGTTTGGTGTATTTCGATAGCTCGATCACAAACTCTTCCACTGCTGGACATAGGCCGCTCCCAATGAGCGCCACATCATTCTTCCCTCGGCCTTGACATCCAGCGCTTACGGCTACTTGGAAGCTACACGTTCAACCGATATTTAAAGGAAAAAGAACATAAACTGACCCTGTGATCCCACAAGGAAGTATAGTTACATGGTGTTCACTTTTGTGCTTTGTCAAATTAGTTTTTGAAAAGGTACAAAAGTGTGTATAGCTTCTTATGAAGCTGACTGTACATTCGTATTGACCATGAGTGCTTATGTTAATATGTTGTTACAGGTAACAACGACACCCAACCCCAAACGCAAGGCTGATGATGATAAGAAAAATGCAGCCAATAAGAAAGCGAAATCAGGCGGTGGTGGTAGAGGAAGGAAACCCAAATGAATCTCGTCTTTATAGATGAGTGCTTATGTTAATATGTTGTTACAGGTAACAACGACACCCAACCCCAAACGCAAGGCTGATGATGATAAGAAAAATGCAGCCAATAAGAAAGCGAAATCAGGCGGTGGTGGTAGAGGAAGGAAACCCAAATGAATCTCGTCTTTATAGATATCAGGCGGCGGTGGTGGTAGAGGAAGGAAACCCAAATGAATCTCGTCTTTATAGATATCAATCTAGATAGATATCATTAAGGTCCATAATTGTAAGTTTATATTAAGTACGATCTAAACAACTATACAGGATGTTATAATAATGGTCAAAACTAGCCATTCTGTACATCTTTTTGTTTTTCGACTGTAAATTTTTCAAAGATCCTGTATTTCTGTTCATCGCAACTCATTTAGCAGCTGGCCTGTTATAATTATGTGAGTTTATAATATTTTCTGTACTTATTGCATGTTTAAAAATAGATTGTGGGAATATTTTTTTAAGTATTGACAAAATAAACAAGACTTCTTTGCTAAATCAAATTTTGTAGTTATTAATAAAACACACTCTTTTTATAAGCATAATTTCTATATTAGGTAATAATTTTCAACAAAAATATATTCTGATTTTAAAAACAATATAAGACAGCATCTAAAAAACATACACTTAAATATTACTTAAATTATGGCCTAGAAACGATTATGATTCTGTTCCTAGTATAAATGACATATTCGTTAATACACATCTAATATTTAAATTGCGATTTCATATAAAGTTAATAACTGCTACAAAAGTTATATCTTAACTTTTAAGTACATGGCAGTAAATATTCCATTAAATACAATAGACAGTAAAATATCAAGGTGTTCTACTTACATAACAGATTCATAGACAATATTGTTGGGGCTCCTAATAATTCTTTGGAGCATCTACATTATTACTTACCTTTTTTATAATCATATTTACAATATTTTAAGTATCTATGATTTGTCAATAAAAATATGTCAAAAGCGCAACATCGCATAATTTTCGTAAATAGATAAAATCCCTTTGCAAAAAGGCAATCTTCGGAGTTTTCCAAGAGAACCGTGTGCCGGACCAGCCCCGCTACGCGGCTAAAGGTTGGTGCGGCCACATTAGTGGCGACCGTGGGATAAAATGGAAAACTTAGAAAAGGAGAGGTCAGTAATGCGAAGGCTATTTACGAAGGCGAAGAATGAGTTGCTACCGTTATTGACCACCAACCTACCAAAGCCGAACATGGCGTTAAAGGTAAAATACAAATTTTTTGCCGTTCATGCTGAAATTATGTTCGAGGTGGATGAAAAAATTAAAGAGCACTGGCTAAACATGGAGAACCTGGACGAAGAATTATACTTTCAGGAATTAGAAGCCATTAATGAGTATGAGTCGGAGTGGATCAAGATAAAGACCAGATACATCAGTGCACCGGTAGTCAGTTCTCGTGACATGGGATGGTTGAGGCTACCAAAATTGGAGCTTCCCAAATTTGATGTCAACGTAGAAAAAAGGCAGGTGGAAGTTGAGGATCATGATGAGGTTTCTTCATTAAAGAAAATGGAAGTCTCTGATGATTCTGGTGACAGTGATAGAAATATTGCGGAAATTCAAGAGCAAATACCAAAAGATGTCTCAACAATAATCATCAAAGATGAAAACACTGCAAAGAAGGAGAGAGAACAAGTGGCTAAAGACAATTTTGACAATTCTGTTTCGATGAATAATGATGGAAGATTTGAAGTGTCCTTGCCCTGGAAAGATGAAAAGCCTGAGATACTAAGCAACAAAGAAACGGTAATGATAAGACTCAAAGCTACTTCAAAAAAACCTGAGAAACATAATGGATTAGAGAACTACGATGCTTGTTGTTGTTTAGGAAAAGTTCGGAAAAGAAGAAGAACGAAATGGATAGTCAACCCGCCTGCACCTCCGTGGTGGAGAGGATGGTGGGAGAGGAAGATCCAACTACCTGACTGCAACTTGGAAGTGGTGGCCAACAAGGATGGCTTCCAGTCGACCCGTTAGACCAGCGTTAAGTAGTTGCGATATTCCACATCGCAAGGTGGGAGGATGTTGGGGCTCCTACTGAGTCTTCGGAGCCCCCGCGGCAGCAAGACTATGTTGCGATATTCCACATCGCAAGGTGGGAGGATGTTGGGGCTCCTAATAATTCTTTGGAGCATCTACATTATTACTTACCTTTTTTATAATCATATTTACAATATTTTAAGTATCTATGATTTGTCAATAAAAATATGTCAAAAGCGCAACATCGCATAATTTTCGTAAATAGATAAAATCCCTTTGCAAAAAGGCAATCTTCGGAGTTTTCCAAGAGAACCGTGTGCCGGACCAGCCCCGCTACGCGGCTAAATATAAAATACGATCCAAAACAGCTCTTAAAAAATAAATATCAACAAAACTTGTGACCTTTTAACCTTCACCTTTCATTCATTCAGTACACTTTCATTCATTCACCAGTTCTCCTTCAAGAAGTTGATAAGTCCGTTAGTGGAGCTGTCATGGCTGGTTACGGGTTTCTTGTCCTGTAGTTCTGGCTCTATGGCCTTGGCCAGTTGTTTGCCGAGCTCGACTCCCCATTGGTCGAACGAGTTGATGTCCCAGATGACTCCTTGAGTGAAGATCTTGTGCTCGTACATTGCTGGAATGAACGAATGAATTGTAGTTTAGTAAAGTTTACTGTTGAGGAGAGAGTGAGATCATCTGTTCGATTCCGGCCGGGGAAGTGTAAAAATTGGTACTTATTTGTTCTTTAGTTTTGGTGGTGCTCGAAGGATAGCAGGCCCCCTATTTATTGCATGAGGTAGGACAACACAAGTTAAAAGTAGGTGCAGTAACGAACTGCTACCTACCCTGACTGCTACATAGAAGATGTGAATGTTTATGTATTTTGTTTTGCAAATAAAAACCCAACTTTTTTTGATCTCAGATACTCCATTTTTACATTCTCAACGGTTCATCAACAGTCGATTGTCCCGCCATTAAGTGACGTATCGTTCTATTACCTTGCGAGAAAATCGACTGCTGATGAACCGTTCAGAATCTGTCAATTTAGTATCTGAGATTAAAAAAGACTTTAGTCTACCCAACGAAGAATATGATCATGAGAATATGAATTATAAACTTATGTTTTATTAGTATATCTTGTCATAGCAAAACCCCTTACCAATAAGAGCTCCCAGTGTGAAGGGCGTGACTTTCTTCACGACGATGGAGTTGGTGGGCCGGTTGCCCTTGAACACCTTGTGCGGGAGGATCTTCTCAATCTCCTTCAGCTTCATGCCCGCCTTCTCCAGCTCAGCTCGGGCCTGAAACAAATAGTCATACCCCAGTTGGTCAATGGGGAGTAAAAAACTAAAAGCTAATTACAAATGGCGCCTTAAGCGACTGTGCCTGATTCCAAAGTTCCAATTAGTTCGTTCAGTCGCCATTTTCTCTCCCCAACAATGTAATGGGTCAGAACCTGAAAGACAAACTCGATTGTGCTACCAAATTTTCACTTGGTTTTCTTCCCCATTGTATAAATTGGTTGATGAAGACCTAGGCCAAGTGTTGTGGCGCTCCTTGCTAGGTGCGATTATTGACAAATTAATTGGCTATGTATAATAGGAGGGTGCAGAGGATAGTAACAACATAACTTGTTATAGAGGACTCGTGTTCAAATCCATTTATTACAAGTGACGGGATTCGTTCACCTTACGTTCATTCACCAGTTTTCATTACTTTACAGTTGTTATCTTTTCTGCTAGCTCTTTTTGGTCGTCTGCTACCTTTGATAAATATCCAGATAATCAACAGTGATTAACACCCATTAGAACAACGCGGACTCAGGATGTCTCCAACAATTATCACTTTTTTACCTGAACTAAAACAATTGAACGAACGAAACCCCCCACCATTCATTCACTCTCTCACCTCATCAACAGACTTCCCCTTCATGAGCGCTTCAGTCTGCGCGAGGAAGTTGGCGAGCAGGATCTTGTGATGAACGCCGCCGGCGATCGGGTTGTGGGTCTGGGCCGGCGCTATGAAGTCGCATGGGATCAACCTGCGGGGTAGAGGGTTGTGATGTTAATATTAGTATCAGAACACTTAAAAAAGTAGGTACTTCTTCTAATGCCTTTCCAGTACTGGAGGTTGGCGGTACTGCAGTGATACAAATCTCGGTCTGCCTCAAATCTATTAATTCGGAGGAACACAACATTCGGTTCTCGCCCTTCCTACCGGC
The DNA here is from genome assembly GCF_932276165.1 of Plutella xylostella. NCBI lineage: Eukaryota > Metazoa > Arthropoda > Insecta > Lepidoptera > Plutellidae > Plutella > Plutella xylostella. The sequence continues at coordinate 2,552,663 of NC_064000.1, read as the reverse complement.
GCCTAAGGTCGTCGGTACAGCGGGCAGGAGGGCATCCCCCGCTGCGTTTGCCTGTTCGTAGTCTCCACTCAGAACTGGTCTGCCCCAACGGTTATCGGCATCGGCAGAAAATGACCAGCCCACTGCCACTTCAGCTTTACGGGTTATTCTCAAAAATTAGTGTTAGTTACCTGGTGTATGAGCTACTAACCTGGTCCCCTGGTGTATGAGCTGGTAGAAGGCGTGCTGCCCGTTGGTGCCGGGCTCGCCCCACACGATGGGGCCAGTTGACCCCTCGCTGGCCGCGCCGGAGCGGGTCACGCTCTTGCCGTTGCTCTCCATGTCGCCTTGCTGGAAGTAGGCCGCGAATCTGGGGGGTAGAAGGGTTTTCTGGAGTGAATCCTATTTAATATTATGAAATCAAAAGTGTGTATTGGTGGCCTTTTCACGCAAAAACTGCACAATAGGTATCTACATACACCTAATAATCGGACTCGTGTCAGCAGATGACTGCAATCAAATTTCAGTCTACTAAGACCAAGCAGATAAGCATTTTAGAACTATATCGCTAAAGGTACTGGGGTCGACTAAAACTCAGATATCATTATGTTATGTTATTATCTTGGTTGTTAGTGCCCAATAAATGAACAGCTTTCCTATAACATAGGGACTAACATTACATGTCACTAGCGACAACTGGGTGCAGCGAGGCATCTCTGCCTACCCGCGCGCGGCAGTGCAATATGCCTACCTGTGCAGATACTGGTCGTACGGCAACAGCGCGTGCGTCTCCGCGCCGTGGAAGTTGCTGTACCAGATGCCGAGCAGGGCCAAGATCACTGGCGCCTGGAGATAAAAGAGTTAGATGTGGTGAGGATTTTAAACGTTGTAGCTGGTAAATTAAAAAGATAGACTCAAACCTAAACTAGAAATTTTTAGAAATAGGAAACTGAGGTAAGTAGCAACACATGAAAAATTTTAATGTCTCTTCTAAGCCCCAGTTTCATCGGTTAGAATAGTTGTTAACTTTCGACACATCTGTCAAGAATCCTAATCCTAACTAATCCTAACTAATATTATAAATGCGAAAGTAACTGTGTCTGTCTGTCTGTCTGTCTGTCTGTCTGTCTGTTACGCTTTCACGCCAAAACTACTGAACGGATTTGAATGAAATTTGGTATACATATGGTCTAGACCCTGGGAAAGAACATAGGCTACTTTTTATCCCGGAATTCCCACGGGAAAACTTTTTAAGGCGAACCGAAGCGCGCGGGAACAGCTAGTTTAATATGAAAATGACGTATAATTGATGAACTAATCCCTTGTTATGATGTAACCGAGTCAGGGGCGTATTTAAAGATTGCGCGCCCAGGGCTCCTGTAGTTTTCCGCCCCATCAAGAAAAGAAAAAGAGCAGTCAGTGTATAGTACCTATCGACCTACATTATGTATAAGAACATTGTGGTGATAGATTTGCATAGATAATAATATCTTCCGAACAAAAAAAAAGATTTTTCTGGATAGACGAGTACATTTTAGAATTTTTAGAAATAAACTTTGGCGACTGAGTGAGGCATTTTTTTTCTTTAGATTTCCTTAAAAAATACAGAGGCGGAAAAAAATAGACTTCTCGACCGGTTTAAAAAATAATAAAGTTGGCTTTCACACTTAAAAAATCCAGCACTGCTCGTCACCAAAATATTTCGGAGTGACCCTGGATAGATCCATCACGTACAAAACCCACTGCCAAAACACCAAGAAGAAAGTCAGCTCCCGAAACAAACTTCTGCGACGGCTTTCTTCTACCAGCTGGCCTCTCCGCAAGTTCTACGAACAAGTAGCTTAGCACTCTGCTTCTTAGCCGAATTTGCCTGCCCCATATGGGCAAGATTCCCATTCCTCAGAGCCAGAAGACAAAAGTCTTCAACCAGTGCGTCCTGACACTGACGGTAGGACTGGTCCACCGATTTAAAGTCGCTCAGCTTGCTATGGAGTGAGCTATGCTTGGGGTTTCTCTGTTGGATCGTATCAGAAATGAGGTTATCCGTCAGAGGACTAAGGTTACCGACATAGCTGTCAAAATATGCAAGCTGAAGTGGTAGTGGGCTGGTCATATCTGCCGAAGAACCGATAACCGTTGGGGTAGACGAGTTCTCGAGTGGAGACCACGAACAGGCAAACGCAGCGTGGGACGCCCTCCTGCCCGCTGGACTGACGACCTTAGGCGGGTAGAGCCGGCAGTGGTTGGAAGAGGAAGGCCGAGGACCGAGTGTTGTGGCGCTCCTTGGGAGAGGCCTATGTCCAGCAGTGGATGATTATTGGCTGATGATGATATGGGCAAGGTCCGCGCATGCTAGAAAAGTAGATTTTGCTCTTAACGATATAGTTTGCTCGTATAGTTACGGGATGCCACAAAGCGACACCGCTCTACCAGGTCTATTCTCTGGCTGGGATAGCACCCCCTAGCATACGGCGAAAAGTGGCATGTTCTGTTGAGAAAAGCAAAAAAGAATGCGACTCCAGACATACACTTTACTCACATACTGCCGCACCTTCCCGACTTAAGAGCCGCAAAGTGTTTCTAAATAGTGATCCTTAACGGATGAAAACCAACAAAACGCAAGGCTAAGGCTCTGGTAGGAAAAGCACCCCTAGGATCCTTTCCTACCTCTTGAGGAAAAACTTCCTCCCGGTATCAGTCTCCCCTGGCACATTTGGAAGACTCTAAATCGTTTGCGGGCAGAGTTAGGCTGCTGCAAGGACAATCTTTGCAAGTGGGGCTATACCGTTGGTACCAACCTACCTAAGCGACTGTGGTACCGCCCCCCTGACTATGGAGCATGTACTCTCCTGCCCCTTGTGCCTTCCACCTGCACTCGAAAAGACTTACTCCAGGCCGACCAGAATGCTATCAAAGTTGCTTCGTTTTAGTCAGGACAAATTTAAAAATTCGCATGTTCACTGACACGAAAGAAGTGTAGAGTACCTACCGACCTACATATATGTATAGGAACATTGTGGTGATCATAGACTTAGTATATACTAGCGTATAGTATATACGCTAGTATATACTAAGTCTATGGTGGTGATAGATTTGCATACATAATGATATTTATTTATTTAACTCTTTATTGTACAAATATCTTCCGAAGAAAAAAAAGATTTTTCTGGATAGACGAGTACATTTTAGAACGTTTAGATATAAAATTGTGCAGGGCGGGCGACTGAGTTAGACAAAAAAGCCGAGGTTTAGAACTTTAGATTTCCTTCAAGAAAATACCTACCAAGGCGGAAAAAAAATTAGACTATTCCACCGGTTCAGAAAAGAACGAAGGCGGCTTGCATACTTTAAATCATATTTCTTAAGACATGAAATCAACATTTGGAAAGATGGCTCAGGGCCGTTCTAGGCTTACGTCCTAAAATATTGTTCTGTACTTTTTTAATCCTCCAACCTAAAGTCCAAGGGCGGCCTGCCAGCCGCCCCTGGGCCGCCCTTCGCCGCCTGCCGCCCCGGGCTGTAGCCCTTTTAGCCCTAGGGTAAATACGCCCCTGAACCGAGTATGATGAAACCGGGGTTTATGTTGTTGATACAATTAATTAACGATTAAATTGTGTCAACGATTACTACTGGCCTAGAATATTACTTACTTACATCAAAAATGCACTCAATACTTACGTTCTTATCAAGCGGCGCGGTGCAGAAGTGGTTGTCCATGAAGTGTGCGCCTTCTAGAAGCTTCTCGAAGTTGTCGAAGCCGACGTGCAGCGCGATGGACAGCCCGATGGCCGACCAGAGCGAGTATCTGTGTTGAGAAATATGATTAAAAGTTAAACAACATGAATTAACCAAAGCGAGGCTGTTGAGTTACTTCAATCAAGTTGAGGTACGAATGACGAGTTGAGAATGATTCTTTAAGATACCTACATCTTCTACTTAGACAAATTTTAACGAAAATACCGATGAAAATTTTGCCAATGCACCTATACTGTGCTGAGCGATAAACGCTAAGGAATAACGATGGCAACCTTATTGTTCTTGCGTAAGAGCGGTTTCAGACTACATTTTCAACGGACATAAGGGTGCCGTGCAGCTAGGACTGAAGATGCTTTCAGAGATTAAATTGCAGTGTAGTTAAGTATATTGTATGTAATGTAAGTAATTAAAATTATGTAAATGAAATAACTGACCTGCCTCCGACCCAGTCCCAGAAGCCGAACATGTTGTTGGGGTCGATCCCGAACGCAGTCACCTTCTCCGCATTAGTGGACAGCGCCACGAAGTGTTTAGCGACTGCCGACGGCTACAGACAAACAAATGTGCTTATAATAATAATAATAACTATAGGCACAGGGTGTCGAAAAAATGGTTTTCACGAATTTCTAAAAGTCGTAAAGATTGACCCCCCTTTCGGCTTAGTATCAAACCAAAGGTGGTAAACCTAAACTTTGTTTTAAGCCCCGTTGTAATATAAGTTATAATAAGCTCTTCCGATACATCAACTAGAAACATGAGTATGATTACTACTACTCGCAAGTTAATTTCGTTTAATCTTCGATCATATTATGATCGAAGCGTTTAATGTTTCATCGATGTTTAAATTGAGGCGTTCGTTAATTAAGGAAAAGTATTTAATTGCTGGCGCCATGCCATGGCTTCAAAGCAGCTTCAAAGATTCGACCCCCGCAGCGGATGATAGATAGCTGGCATAGACAATGATTTGGTACGAGTTAATTGGCCAAGGTTGTAGGTCAATGGACGATTAAGGGCTGATTGTAGTTCGATCGTTAAAAGTAGATATAAATAGTCCAATCGAAAACAAATGGGCAAAAGAAATTACATGCCGTGTGCAAATAATAATATAGGTCTGTGCGTAATGAGTTATTTGGTATTTAAGATCCTGACTGCTACTGCTACGTCGAAAGCCCCGGGTTCGATTCCCGTCCGCGGCAGACATTTATTTTGTTTAAAAGACAGATATTTGCACTTGGGTCTTGGATGTTAATATGAATGTATTTAGGTATGTATCTGTGTAGATAGAAATATCAGGTGTCCGATACCCATAACACAAAATACAGGCTCTGCCTACTTTGGGGCCGAATGGCCGTGTGTGAGATGCCCCCCGCATATTATTATACTATAACTTACATCTTTAGCCGCCTCCAAAAACCATGTCTTCGCCGACGTAGCATTAGTAATCGTCTCCTGAGTAGTAAAAGTCTTGGACGCTATAATGAACAGGGCCGTTTCTGGGTCCAGTTTCTTCAGTACTTCAGCTAAGTGGGTGCCGTCGATGTTGGAGACGAAATGGACTTTGAGGTGGTTGGCGTAGGGTTTTAGTCCCTCTGTCACCATGAGAGGGCCGAGGTCAGAGCCTCCGATGCCGATGTTGATGACGTCAGTGATGGCTTTGCCGGTGTATCTGAGGATAATGATGAGTCATTAATAAGGTTATCAGCTATCACTTATAAAGATTCGATCCTTGCATGATAACCTGTGTATCTGAGGATGTTGAAGTAATTGATTAGCTTATCAACTATCTTTTATGCTGATTATCATATGGATGATAAGTGAATTTGTTTGTGAGTGTTTTTGATTTATGAACAAAATTAAAAGATACTCACAAAACAGCATTCATATGGATAAAGCATTAAAAAAATTGTACCTTGTTACTAAAATTAATCTCTTCCATTCCAGACAACCACAATGAGAAGGAGAATATTAAGAAATATACCCTGCTTTTTACTCATGCAATGTAATATGATAGATAGTTAGATACTATAGGATTTCTATTCTTATTTTACCTATAGCCAGTATAGCCACCATTAGACTTTCATTCACCACACTCACCCCTTCCACTTCCCGCTGATGACCTCCTCAGAGAAGCTCTTCATGTGGTCAAGCACAGCGTTCACGTCGGGCATCACATCCTGGCCGTTCACCAGCACTGGGCGGTTGGCTCGGTTGCGCAGGGCTACATGTAGGACAGCTCTGTCTTCCGTGAAGTTGATCTTTTCACCTGTGAGGGGGAATGGTTTTTGAATGTCTTAGACTCTCATTTTTTTTTGATAAGTCTGTTAAATGCAATTAAAGGTTGCCTAGGAGAGATCTCTTTTAGTGATAAGGCTACCTATTGCACTTATAAATTGTAAGTTACATCTTATTTTACAGAGTTTCATTGTGATTTTAAGTGAAAGACTAAATATCGAAAAAAATCTTAGATTAACAATATGCAAACAAGATAGAAACAATCACATAACAAACAATTGATTTTGTTTCCTGTGTAGTTTCTCACCTGCAAACATGGCGTCTCTGGCCTTCTCCACCCCGCGGGTGCGGGCCAGGTTGACAAGCAATGCCATGATGGCGGAGTCCACTCGGTTCTTGGAGTAGTCGAGGAGGATCTCCCCATCATTAGGAGTGGGGATACGGAGACTGGAATTGGAGGGATTTGTGTTATGAATTTTTTTGCTGATTAGTTGTCTATGGTTTTATAAAGGAATTTGTTTATTGAGGTGGTTTGGTCAGTTTATTCCTAGAGGATTAGTAGACATTTATTGGGATGGAAAACAAACTCTTTTATATTTTAATTTAGAACAAGCTAGCACTGTAAGTATATTAATAAACATAAGGACAATAGTTTTATGTTGTAATTTTAACTAAAAAAAAAGAATCATCATCATCACCAGCCAAAAGTTTTCCACTGTTGCAAATTAGAAAGTGCCTACCTTTCTCTTTTGTAAATATGATAAAGTATGATAAAGTAAAAGTAATAAAACAAGTGCTGCCACCCTCTTGATGAATATTTTTAAATCAAAGTAGGATCATTCTTATTTATTACCTATACCCATTTTATTTTAATTCATCGTGTAATCATTGTATTTTGAGCCTAATAAATTAATATATTACCTATAAGTAATAAAGTTCAGAACCTACCCACATAGTTGCTTTTATAATGCTTTAAATCATAAATTCTGAAATACTTGCATAGGATGAAAGGTCACCTCGCTTGATGTAAACGACCTTTCAAGTTCAAACTTAACTTTAGCAATTAAAGGATACGAGTGACGAAATTAACCATGCCTACCACCCAATTCATGAATTAGAAAGTACTGAAACCCTTCCATAATAAACCGTACTCATGAAAGTTAGATTATACACCGGTCAATTACATAGTAATGTATAAAAACAGAGATTACCTGAATTTATTGAATCTTTCAGGGTCCTGTTGGAACAGCTGTTGAATGTTGATTTTCTCATGGTTAAGGCAGTAGAAGTCCCGCAGTTTCTGGTATGCCGGCTCCTCCTTAAGGCTGATTTTTGGCTCCATTGTCTTTTGTGAAAGTTTTCTGATTATTTGAAAAGATTGTAGCGGCAAGAGCCGAATGTATTGTATCAGTGCCACTGATAACGAATGTCTTTTTGACATTTCAATGGCATTTGAAGGTGAAAGTATTTCGTTTCATTTCATCAGCCTGACTTACACTGGTCTAGTAGACCACAATGGCTAAAATTACATGAACTTGATCATGAAATAAGCAGGTGTAGGAGGACCATGATATTTTGTCATGTAGCAACACTGAAATTTTGTTCATCCATTCGGTCAAATTTTGTTTTCGTTCATTCATATTTCATTCAACGTGATTCATGTTTTGTTTGTCTTGTCAAAACTGTAATTCTTTGCCAAAATTGCATTTTATTTAGTTCAACAAATTCTATTGCAGTTAAAAGTTGATGTAAAAGGAATCTGATGTAGTGCAAAATGTCGTTAGGGGTTTACGAAAACGTGGGCTACTTCATCCGCGAGTGCGATGGTCGTCGACTGCGCTATGACCAAGCTTGTTTACAAGTTATTACTTCGGAAAAAGTCAGTTTCTGGAGTCAATATTTGGAATGTGAAGGCTGTGCATTGCTAGAAACAGCTACGTTTAAAAACAACACCAAATTAGTGTTCGGCACGACCAGTCCACTGAAGTACGCTGTTCATAATGCAAATGGGGAAATCTGCAATGGTGGGTATTATTTCCATATTTGTAACTTTCTTTGTGTCGTCACACTTTTATTTACTTTTGAGGGTAGTTTTTATCGATAGCATCAACCTAAGAATAATTAGGTACTTTTAACATTTGATCCATGTACAGAAGCCTAAATTATACAAAGTATGTCTTATTCCTATGACAAACAGAATAGATTCCTTTCCAAGATTATGATCCTAGTATCTCTGTACTTATGCATGTTATTGCTTAAGCCTGAGCTGTCCTTTACCTAGTATTTACATTTAAATAAAGGTCTTTATAATACCTAATAATATTGTATTTGAATAACATGAACATGTAAATATGTATAGGTAAGGCCTGTAAAATGAGTCACACATTTATATTTAACCTCTTTAACAACCATGATAGGATTATATGGCATGTGACTGGGCTATGCAGTTGCTTTAATTTAATTATGTATAAGTAGGTATAACAGATCTATTATGATGCTAAACCATATACAGTATGATGGGAAAACACAACTTACTAACAAATTGAGATATCATTTTAAATAATGAGTAATGACAATGAATTAACATAATATAATTGACTTGAAAATTACATTTACAGACAAAAATAAATTTAGGTTTTTATCCAAAATTGATTGCTTTACAATATTTGTAACTTTTTGAAGAGTATATAAAACCTAAATACAACTTTATAAGTAACATTAAAAGAAAAAGCTAAACTCTCGCAACACAACTGCTCATAGTACACGTACTGATCACATGTTTGCAAAATCATAAAAAGAAAAAAACATTAAAACAAAATAATATTTAAAATAATCAGCCCACTGTCCTGCGTATTACAGGATATGATCACCAGGTTGAAGGACCTTGCCTTATCTTTGTTATTAATTATTATGGATATACAATAATTAATCATGTTACTAAGGAAAGGAACAATTGTGACAAAGCTGTCTTTAGATAAACATACATTTACTCATAAAGGTAGAATGATAAGTGTAAATGTATTTGATTTTTTATTATTGTATGATTTTATAACCATAACAAACAGAACCTCGGTAACTCTGCTGGATAGGAAAACTAAAGGGATGAACATAAAACTTGATAGAACAGTATTTTGTAAGATTAGGGGGGTTCTAGAATTGAGTAGGTTTTACTGTATAATTAAATAACATAACATTTTTGATGATGAGTTTCGTTAATCAATTACAATTTTTATCTGACAACTAACTGTAACTGGTTTTGCCCATCCAGACAGCATTAAGCCCCTCTCTCCCACACCTATTCCATGTTACATACATAATGTTGACCTGGAATAACTAAATCTAAACACCCAACTCCGTACCTTCCAGGCACGTACCAGTTCGGAGAATTCGGCCAGTATGACCTCAACCTCACTGAGGTCACCACCGGGGAGTGTGCGCCGAAGATGACAGCGGAGCCGGATGCGGCCTACTTGCCCATCCTCACCGCCATCGTCATACTCTTCTCTATGGCCACTCTGTGGTACATCGTGAAGGGTATTGGAAAGCGTGTGGTCGCTGGACGGATGTATGCTAGGTTCTTTAATCGGTAAGAGACTTTTTGATGTAATATTATTGTGTAGTTTGGTGTTTAAATGCTATGCAGAGATCTTCTTAAATTTGCCTGATGATGTATGAAAACCATGAACAGGCAAAGGTAAAATGTGATGTATTCTAGCCATGTAGAAAGAGGCTCTTGCTTGACCAAGTGCACATTTAATGCTACATTGTGTAAGTTTATGAAAAAAATTGATTTACTTGTAAATTGGCCAAAATAAACTAAACTGCCCATTCGGAAAGGGCTCTTATAGTCCATTCATCATAATATGTTAAGCAGTAATTGATGGTACCCCAATTCATCAGCCTATAGCAGTCCACTGCTAGACGTAGGCCTCTCCCAAAGCACGTCACTGGATGCGAATTGATGCGATCTACAGCTTGCCTATGGCTTTTGTTAACACCAACCTTCCTCCCCCGACACTCCAGTGAAGACAACGAGCTCGGGTCGGACACGCGCGTGCTGACGGGCGACTCGGCGGCGCCGCGCGCGCCCACGCGCTCCCGCCTGCGCTCGCTAGACATCTTCCGCGGGTTCGCTGTTGCTCTTATGGTATGTTTGTTACAGTTTTAAGGCTTTATGTATGCACTGAAAGCTCCAATAAGCATTATGTACGGTCAGCTGCATAAGTAGTTATAGGTACATTTCTGTACCTTGTCATACTGGCGAACGGTCAATGTTTCAATGAAGGGAAAGGCGGTTTCAGATTGACAAGGTACAAAAGTCTATAGCTATTTATGTAGTTGACTGTACTTCACGACATGAGTATAGGTATGAGTATTATGTACTTCATGTCTATAATTACTGATTAGTAAATTTTCGGAATGAGATCAATTTTTATGAGAAATTCCTAAAATCTTATTAATAATCCGCTACTTACATTTGTAAAAAATCCTGTCTAGTTAAATATAAATGATTAGGATGTTTCGATAATATTATTCAAATCTAACCTAACTGTCATCAGATCGGATCTTATTTATGGGTGACTTTATGATTTGCCATTTGAATTCGATCAATCGCAACACATTCAGTCAGCAGTCAGCACCCAAACTCATCTTACTACATACAACAAATAAACACTATCCCAAAGTAATCTTAGTTGTTTAATCTTAATTATCCCTCCTTCCCCGCAGATCTTCGTGAACTCGGGCGGCGGCGGCTACGACATATTCCGCCACTCCGTATGGAACGGGCTAACGTTGGCCGACCTGGCGGCGCCGTGGTTCGCCTTCGCCATGGGACAGGCGCTGGTGCTGGCGCTACACTCGAGATTGAGGACTTCTATGACGCGGTGGACTGCGTTTATGCATGTGAGTGCCAAAACATCCTAAAGTAGCTAAATAGCAAGGTCGCTGAATGAAATAAAAACTAAGCGAAGGAAGCGTTGAATGAATGTAAAATGAATGAATGGAACAGTAACAAAGTGAAGGAATGATTGAACGAATCGTGGATAATGGAACGAAATGGGAACAGAGGGCTTAAAAGCAAATAATAACAGTAGCAATAGTCATATCACTATAATTCCGGTGGCTCCCTCTAGTCTCTCTATATGGAGTGACCTCGCGGCGCCGTGGTTCGCCTTCGCCATGGGGCAGGCGCTGGTGCTGGCGCTACACTCGAGGTTGAGGACTTCTATGACACGGTGGACTGCGTTTATGCATGTAAGTGCTAAAACAACCTTATGTAGCTAAATAGCAAGATCGCTGAATGAAATAGAAACTGAGCGAAGACAGCGATGAATGACTGAAACCTATTGAATGAAATAGTAATCGACTGAAGGAATGAGTGAACGAATGATGCTATAAATGAACGAAATTAGAATAGAGTGAATCTTAGTGAAGCTTAAAAGCCAATAATAACAGTAGCAATAGTCATATGAGCGATATAACTCCGGTGACTGCCTATAGTCACTATATGGAGCTCACTCGCGGCGCCGTGGTGCGCCTTCGCCATGGGACAGGCGCTGGTGCTCGCACTGCACTCGCGGTTGAGGACTTCTATGACACGGTGGACTGCGTTTATTTATGCATGTGAGTATATAAGGAAATGTTGGTAAAAACTGATGTAGCTAAAGACTGCTACGCTATGTTAAGTCCGATGAATGAAATAGAAACTGAGTGAAGCAAGCGTTGAATGAATGAAACATATTGAATGAAGTAGTAACTGAGTGAAGGAATGAATGAACGAATATTGCGATAAAAGATCGAAATGGGAAACGTCAAATTTTTCCGCTGTATAAATCAATGACTGAACTTTAACCTGCAACCCTCCAGGTGGCGCGTCGCTCGCTCTTCCTAGCCATCATCGGCATAGTCCTGGGCTCCGTGAACTCGGGCTGGTCCGGGGCGCGGCTGCCGGGCGTGCTGCAGCGCCTCGCCGCCCTGCACCTGCTGGCGGGCGCCGTGGAGGTCGTGGCTATTAGTACTGACCAGGGGATTGTACCTGGTAAGTAGGTCTTAGATCTTAGCCGCTGCGTTGTCTAAATAGCGGATCTTAGCCGCTGCGTTGTCTAAATAGCGCTTTAAATGCTCCGTCGCGCGGCAAAATGCCATATAACGTAGAGGATTCTAGCGCTATCGCGCTAGTCTCACGGATTAGAGCCTTATAAGTAAGTTTAGTGTCTAAATTGTCTATGGTCCTTTGCATTGAGTGGAATCTCAGAGCGAACGCTAGCAATATACAGTGACATTCTACCGAACGGGCAAATAACTTTAAACCTGCTCCCCGACGGTATGATGCTAGCGGATTATGATACCGCGGCAGACGTACGTATAGTGGTAGAGGTAGCCTGCGAAGAAGCCATTGTTACACTTCTTGATAGAAGCCAGTAGTAGACGAGTAAGTTGGGCTTCACTACATACACTACACTATGCTCGTTTGCACATGCCACTGGATGGATGAGGAATTTGGAGGATTTTTGTAGCTCCTCTGGTGCTCCTATATAGACACTTATATCCGTGGACGATGAAGGCTGGCTGGTAGTGGTCGGCACAGTCCTGGGCTCCGTGAACTCGGGCTGGTCCGGGGCGCGGCTGCCGGGCGTGCTGCAGCGCCTCGCCGCCCTGCACCTGCTGGCGGGCGCCGTGGAGGTCGCGGCCATCAGCACTGACCAGGGGATCGTGCCCGGTGATTTGATTACTGGACTAGTCTCCTTCCCGCTTTAGGAGACAGCGTGATGCGTGCTGTAAGCTTGCGCCAATTCGCATTTTTGAGGATTCTAGCGCTATCGCGCTACTCTCACGGATTAATGGCATATTTGTAAGTAAATTAGGGTCGCTGCTACTTTATAAGAAAGCCTAGAGCAGACCACTCTAGTCTAGTAGACGCGTGACATATCGCTCTCTCTTATGGAGACAGGAAGGGGTTTATGCGATGCGGCATCATCGCAGGTTTGGATTCTAGACCTATAGCACAGTGGCAGATACGTCTGCCACGGGCTACGGCCCTGAAGTAGCACCAGCCACTGGATGGATGAGGAATTTTGTAGCTCCTCTGGCGCTCCTATATAGACACTTATATCCGTGGACAATGAAGGCTGGCTGGTAGTGGTTAGGAACAGTGCTGGCTCCGTTCACTGCTGCATAATTTTGCTCTCCTTGGTAGAAGCCAGTAGTGTATTAATGGGTTGGGCTTCACTACATACACTACACTACGCTCGCCCGGTGCCGTGAACTCGGGCTGGTCCGGGGCGCGGCTGCCGGGCGTGCTGCAGCGCCTCGCCGCCGCGCACCTGCTGGCGGGCGCCGTGGAGGTCGCGGCCATCAGCACGGACCAGGGGATTGTGCCCGGTGAGTAGACTAGTATAGACTAGTGTCGATAATAAGTCTGGAGCGGACCTGTGGCTTTAAATAACGCTCTAAATGCTCCGTCGCGCGACTAGATCCAATATTATATGCCGTTTACGTTGCACGCAGCGCGGATAAAATCTAATCGATTCCTAGCGCTAGCAATATATTCCGTCGCGCCGTTATATACCATAAAGGTTAACAAAAGCCACGCGCGCAATGACAAACTAAAAACCTGGTCCGCGTTGGTAATATACTAGCGGGGGCATTTATAATACCATTGGATATGGATGGCCGAAGAAAAAGGTACCTATAGTGTATTAATGAGCGCCACTATACCATATGGTTAGCTCATCAACTCGGGCTGGTCCGGGGCGCGGCTGCCGGGCGTGCTGCAGCGCCTCGCCGCCCTGCACCTGCTGGCGGGCGCCGTGGAGGTCGCGGCCATCAGCACGTACCAAGGGATTGTACCCGGTGAGTAGATTAGTGTCGCCGCTACATTGTAAGGAAGTCTGGGGCGGACCCACGCTATATAGAGCGCTGTAGATGCTCCGTTGGCTGGATGCCATATAACATACCTCCGTCGCACGCAACGTAGATAAAAGCGCTGCGGACGTTTTTAAGGAAGCCTGGAATGGACCCACGCTATATAGAGCGCTCTAGATGCTCAAACGCGCAGCTGAATGCCATATAACATACCTCCGTCGCACGCAACGCAGATAAAAGCCGCGATGCGAGCTCATAACACGCGTGACGTCACTCTCACGCTCTCTTTTATGGAGACAGGAAGGCGTTTACGTGATACAGCGTCGTCGCAGGTTTGGATTCTAGACCTATGGCTACCGTGGCAAACGTAGCACCAGCCACTGGATGGATGAGGAATCCCAAGAAGAAAATTGTGTAGCGCTTATAGCGCCTCCTTTTTAGACGCTTATATCCACCCGTGGACGACTAAGGCTGGCTGGCATTGGTTGGAACAGCGCTGGCTCCATCAAGGTAGAAGCCTGCGAAGAAGCCATTGATACACTCCTTGGTACAAGCCAGTACATGAGTGGGTTGACGTTACTATGTACACTATGATCACCTGGCTCTGGCTCCGTGAACTCGGGCTGGTCCGGGGCGCGGCTGCCGGGCGTGCTGCAGCGCCTCGCCGCCCTGCACCTGCTGGCGGGCGCCGTGGAGGTCGCGGCCATTAGCACGGACCAGGGGATTGTACCTAGTGAGTAGACTTCCCCCTAGCAGGTTTTAAGTAGGAGTGAACGGGACGTCGCGAGTGTTGCGAGCTCGAGAAATGCCGAGTCAAATGTTTTGGGCCCTCGCTGCTTATCTGCGGTGAATTCTGCAATAGCTGAGTGGACACAAGTTCTTTCTAAGTTATACCAATATACTCCGTCGCACGGATAAATGGTATAAATATAACATGCCTGTGCTGCGGGCAGAAACAATAGAAAAACAAACAAATGCCTATGCAAAAAACAATGCCTAGCTAGGCTATCTAGGCAGACGTAGCCTGTTGGTAGAGATAGTGCTTGAGCTGCATTCGTAAAACTTCATCATATTTTAGTCAGCTTGTTTATCAGTGTTGTTATACATACTAATTTTGTTAATGTTTGTTTCAGGACACTCTCTGATCCGCGACATCCGCGCTGGCTGGAAGCAATGGCTGTTCACTCTATCACTGGTTGCTATACATGTAAGAATAATACATATTTAGACGTTTGGTTATTACATTACCATTGCAGTATTACAGGGGTGTATACCAGCATTACAACAATATAATTTATCCAAGATTTAATCAAAGATAAACAAACCTCATAAGTTGTATTATCAAATTAATGAGTTCGAAACCTTACCTATCATTTTGGTTATTCTGACACATATCACATGTAACGGTGATAAGTCTGTGTAATAATAATAAATATTATAAATGAACACATCCGTCCAATCCCATGAATAATACGTCTTTATAAATATGAAACATATACAGGCTGAAAAAAGGGTCTAAGCCGAAACGGGGTAACTCAGGCACACTTTGCACAGCCTGTACAAAACGCATACAGCGCACTGTCTTGTTCTGTCTGTCAAAAAGTAATCAAAAATGCTAAAATACTGTCATCAATATATCTTCAGAATCTGCACCTGCCCCCAAAATATTTAATTTTAGCCTGCTATCTCTCTCTTACATATCCCTCTATCTCCCCCACAGCTGACAGTAACTCTAACCGTTGCGGCGCCAGGCTGCCCCCGCGGCTACCTCGGGCCCGGCGGCCTGCACCTGTCTGAGCACGGGAACTATTCGCTGCAGAACTGTACTGGAGGGATCAGCGGGTATATTGATCGGTGAGTTATTAGTGGTATTTATTTGGGTAGCAATAAAACGAGTGACTGTAAATTACAGTTCTAAGTGTCAAAATTAATTAATTTGGGTTATAGAATTACTAAGTGAGCGACTGACTGCGAGTGACGAGAAATCAACAGAACAGCAACTTACAAACATTAATTTGAGTTACTTAAAATACAAAATGAGCAGCTTCATAATATTTGAGCGACCTAATATTTGTTTGAGTGTCAACGTTACGTCCTGCATTTTTTTCAATATTTGGCAAATGTATTTTTTATACTGAGCGGCATTTTATCTTAAATGAAGTGTTTCGAATACAAAAACCACTTTGAAAAATACACTAATGAGCAGAGTATAAAAAACATACACTCACGCCTTGTACTAATGTACTCCCTTGCGGGGTAGGCAGAGGTGCATTGCTGCACCCACTTTTCGCCAGAGCGTTATGTTAGTCCCAATGTAATAGGGGGCGGGCCTATTGCCATTTTACGGGCACATCCAAGACCCGAGAACAAATATCTGTATTTAAACAAATATCTGCCCCAGCCGGGCAATCGAACCCGGGACCATCGGCTCAGTAGTCAGGGTAAGATAAAAAAGATAAAAAATATTTATTCGGAGACCAGCACCACACACCAAAAATACACAAGGAAACAACAAATAAAACAAAAGAACTTATATGACTAAACTTATAGTATAGTTTAAATCTGTAGCATTTTCGTTGCAAAGCAAAGCAAAAAGAAGCGTATCAAAATAAAAAACATAAGCCCTCAAATAGAATATCAGTTACCAATAATCATTAATAAAGCAGCATACAAAACTTTGCTCAAAGTGAACTTTTTAGTAGTTCGCTAAGTATAACCTCACTTAGAAAAATCGAATCTATCGTAATATTGAAGTTGCCCTCTCTGTATTTCCAGTCGCTCACTTAGTAATTAAGTCGCTCGGATAAAATTTTAATATCTGAAATGGATTTATCATAATCCACTTTTTGTAAGCTCGTTTTGGATTTTATTATAAATCAATATTCGTCGTCAGTTTAGTTAATTTTTCGCTTACTAAAATTCATACCGCTCAAGTTATTAAAACAGTGATATCGATTCTGAAGGCAGAAATTTTAAATTTAGCGATGTCAAAACCTTAATTTCTTTGTTTAAAATTCGACTCTATGATTGTTTCCGTAAATGTCATTTTATGCTAGCAATTTTTTTAGTTTGACAGCGTTAAAATTAGAATTTCTGCCTTCAGAATCAACGTCAATATGTCATCATCAGTCGCAAAGTTTTTTTTTGTTCGCTCGTTTTATAATTCCCCTATTTATTTTGGTATGATTATTAACTTTAATAGGTTTCCCGTGGGAATTTCACGATTTAAAGAAGCTTACGTGTTATACAGTCTGACAGCTTCCTATATACAAAAATCCTACAAAATTGGTCTAGACATAAACTACATAAACTTTATGTATGGAATAGTATGGATGGATGTTAATTAGGTACTCTTTCACTAGAAAGCTTAATATTACTATAAATAATAGAATTTTTGTCTTCCAGAAAAGCTCAGACGATATCTTGAACCTCTGTGTTATTATCATTTATACTATCAATCAACTGTATATTGTTTGTTTACAAACACAGAACATCTATCTATCTATTACCAATTTCTACCCCACAGAGAAATCCTAGGCCCATCCCACCTCTACCAGCACGGGACCTTCAAAGACATCTACCACACGACGGTGCCCTACGACCCTGAGGGGCTGCTGGGAGTGCTGTCCGGCGTGCTAGTCCTGCAGGCCGGCGCCCATGCTGCGCGCCTGATGCTGGCGTATAACCATGCTAGGTTAGTAGCGCTCGTGCTGAGTGGGGAAGCTTTTGTATTCTATGCTCTGTAGGGGTGTAGGTAAGTACCTGCACCACCATGCTAGGTGAGTAGCGCACGTGCTGAGTGGGGAACCTTTTCTATTTTATTCTATAAGAGTATTGAGGTGTGTGTATGCAGCTGGCTCCATCTAAATAAATGTGTAGGTTTTCTTACGATGTTTTCCTTGAGTGGAAGAGCGCTGGTATACACTGTACAAAATAAAATAAAAACTTTAACACACTGTAACTGACTGTATCGCTCGGGATTCGCTGAATTTATTATTTACTTTGTATTTTTTTCTAAATAGTTCCTTATATTCCTTACTAAACCCCCACTTTTCCCCTTTACAGAGCGCGCATAATGCGGTGGGTGTTCTACTCCATCATCTTCGGCCTGGCCGGCGGGGGGCTATGCCAGTTCTCCAAGAACGGGGGGCCGATTCCGGTGAACAAGAACCTCTGGTCCGTGTCCTACTGCCTGGTGACGTCGTCGATGGCTTTCTTCGCTCAGGCAGTGCTGTACTATGTGGTGGACCTGAAGAACCGGTGGGGTGGGCGGCCGTTTTATTATGCTGGTGATTTTTTGTTTTTTATTATTTTTAAAAAGTTGTGCAGTTTAGTTTCTGAGTGGCCAGATAGTTTAGAAATGGCCTAGGGCCTAGAATGACCTTTTTGGTTTGAGCTATGGAGAGAGATGTACATTGTACATAGAGGAGTGTTTCAAGTTCAGCATGTCAGTGTATTTTATAAAACCTGTTTTAGGTTCAAATGCATTAATCAATTGTTAGTATCTTCTTTCACTTAAGTTCTGCTCAAATATATGAATATTATAATATTATATAATGATTGGCGTTAAAGAATTCAAACTGTATCACTTACTAATCATTCCATTCTCACCTCTTTGCAGGTCAAAATGCTCTGGTCATCTACATCGGTAGCGAGCTCCTCAAGAACCACGTGTTATTCAACTACAAGATACCTTATCCAACTCACGCGCAGCTTCTAACCACTAACACGGCGACCGCTATGATATGGCTGGCCATAGCCATAGCGTTGCACAGAAAAAGGATTTTCATCACTATTTAAAAACTTTTTGGAAGACGAAAAAGGCGCGAAGAAAATTGGGATTCTAAATTTGAAATTTAGGCGCGGTGTGTGACGTTTTGAAATTGGAAATGTCGGCTCAAAGATTTGAATGATTGGTCGGAATTGAGTATGATTTTGGGGGGAGTGTGGGTTCATAGAAAAAGAAAATTAGTTAGGAGTGAATGTTTAAAAAAGGTTAAAGTAATTTCCACTTGAAATAAAAAAAAACCGTAAATAGATAAATAAAAAAAACAAATGATTAGCATGCAAAGTTTTTTTTGGTTATTTTATGAACTTGAAGTTCATAAAATAACCAAAAAAAACTTTAGGATGACACAAACAAAAAAATAGACTTTCAGGGAACATACCTAATATCTGACGTGTCCCATAATATTTCCTCATCTTTACTAGATAAGATCTGTGATTGTCATTTATTTTTAAATCATTATTTATCGAATAAGCATGTGGTGGGCTAGATTTTGTTGGTAAAATTTATAATCAGCACAGTCCAAAAATATGAGGCAAAATGTATATGATTTTTAGGTTCGCTTTGTACGAAAATTGATATTAGTGATTAAAATGTATAAAAGATATTATATTGTTGTAGTTAGACGAACATAGATTGACTTTTATGATTTTGTTACTAACTGCAACCAGATAAACTTCCATATGAATTAGATTACTTAAAAAAATATGATTGTATCTGCAGATAGATTTAGTATTTTTATTATTTCATCTTCTCACTATTAATATTACCGCTTAAGATAATATATTACATTAACTCATCATATCCTTAGTTATTATAGTGAAAGTAAACGAAAGTGTCCTTTCTTACATACAATACAGCGCCCCTGGCGGTGACTAACGTAAACACACGATGACAGAAGATGCACGACGTCGACAGTTGGTGTGAGAATGGATACTTACGTTTACGTAAACTAAAAGTAGTAGAAGAGTCAGGCGCGGATCCACCCATATGGGCAAGGTGGGCATGCCCATCACCTAAATGACTAGCCATAATGAAACCATGGGAATTTAATAATAATAATAATAATAAATGCCCGGGACCCCATGGTCCCGTGATGGTAAAGACACAACATAATAATAATAATAATCTTTATTTGCACACCATAAAACATAACTTAAATTTAACTTAATTAACATACATGCACAAATGGCGGTCTTATCGCTAAGAGCGATCTCTTCCAGACAACCGTTATAGATAAAAAGTTAAACATTGGAAAAGGGCACTTAGGTGTACTTAATAATTACGAAATTAACAACTAAAAACAAACAAAATTATTGAACATATAAAATACATATATCATTATAAATACATACATAAATAAATATATAACAATAATTAAATAAAATAATATATATTATAAATATATATTAGCTCTGACAATTTAAATAACTAAAATAAAAATAATTTAACTAAGACTCAACTTGTTCTTCAAGATAATGACTTTTGATCATACGTTTAAAAGACGCAGGAGATGGCGCTTGCCTTATATTTAAAGGGAGAGCGTTCCATAGTTGGATGGCTTGGACTGTAAAAGAGTTGAAGTAAAAAGAAGTTGTATGGGGCGGAATATTTATACGAAGATTTTCAGTGGAACGTAGATTTTTATTGTGTGTCGTGAAGCGAAACTCGAAACGTTCCTTAAGGTATGAAGGTGAAGACGGATTAAACAGTATCGAATAATTTAAATAATTTAATTTAATATTTATAATTTAGTTATTTTATCACCTATTTTTTATAATATTATGTTGGTGGCATAGAACAACGCGGACTCGGGTGTATGAATGGTAGGGGGTGATGATTTTGGGTTATGCTAAATATTTTTTTTCCACCCTGAAAACCCTCCGGATAGTTATGGGAATTCAAAAACCATAAATTTTTCAGTCATGCCAAGACTCTGTGTTTCGGTGACGGCTCACGGTCAAAGCCACTATTTACGCATACAACAAGACTAGTTTGATCTCGATAAGCAAAATAAGTAGGTATTTTTGTGTAATGTTATTTAAAAGAAAGCCTTTCTTTGCATTTAGGGTTCCGTACCTCAAAGAAAAAAAGGAATCATAGGATCACTTTGTTGTCGGTCTGTCTGTCACCACCTATCTTCTTTCTATTGCGCAAAGATATACAATTTTAGGGCCCCGTCAAAGTAATAAAATAAAATATTGAAAAAAAGTCTGTTACGTGAGGATGAATATTCTTTTTCCCTAGCTTAGATAGTGTGGGATATCGTTGAATAGGTCTTAAAAAAATATTATAGGTACGATCAAACCATTTTTAGGGATCCGTCTACTAGGAACCCTTATAGTTTCGTCATGTCTGTCCGTCCGTCCGTCCGTCTGTCCTGGCTCGTTCTCCGCAGTTTCAGCACCGATTGTCAAAAAATTTAGTGGAGATATTCATAATGATAAACCATTTATTTATAATCATAAACTCGACCAACTTATGACGTGCAGTTGCCTTAACTATGGAATTTTTTTTTTTGTCAAGCGGCCGACCTATCTTATGGCTACTGAACCCTTTCATGTGCGAGCGTGTCCGACACGCTCTTGGCCGGTTTTTTTCAATTCAATGATAAATATGAAGCTAAATATAAATATAAATATTAAGCTTCGAAGTGCTAATTTTTGTTAAACTTGAGTGTCCCCCTTGAGTTTAATAATAATACACTCACGAGAGTCACGAGCTATAAAAAAGTTCCACTTACAAAATTTCGACACCAAATCGACCGAAACCAAAATCGAATTTAGAAAATATATATATATATATATATATATATATATATATATATATATATATATATATATATATATATATATATATATATATATATATGTCGACACCAAATCGACCGAAACCAAAATCGAATTTAGAAAAAAAAAAAAATATATATATGTCGCAGGCATCTGGCTTAATCTTCTTTTTGATTGAACCACTAGCCCGTTCATTGGATGGCGCCATTCAGTTGTATGACTAGGCCGAACGTTGATTGTACAAGCGTCACAAAACATCCAACTAGTTAGCTAGTGGTTCAATCAAAAAGAAGATTAAACCAGATGCCTGCGACATATATATATTTGCGCTTGTTCAATGACTTCATAGGCTATAATAGTCATTAAGCTCTTTTCCGTTTGTATTTGAGTCAAAATTTTGGAAATCTAAAACACTGTTTTTTAACAAAAGCTTTTAAATAGCTGTAGGTATCATAAAACTATTATAGACCACTGTCGATATAAAATTAGTCTAGTTGTGTAACTATACGTTGTATAGGTAGTATATCTTTTGCCGTAACACGTTTTGTTAGTAAAAAAATTCAAAAAGTTAAAATTTTACAGTTTTGATTTAACAATATTTTTTGATACGGAGGGCTTTTGAGATGCAAAAATTATATTTAGCGTAACCATAATAATCATCACTCCCATGCGCATACAAAAAAATCATCTGCTATCAGTACCTCAAGGCGAGACAAAAGAACTTTTTTAGACTTGCCCATCACCTATTTTGAGGTCTGGATCCGCGCCTGAGAAGAGTCATTACATTATTGGGTTGAGTACGGTCAGTATTCTCAGACCACAAAAGCATCATGCCACGAGTCAGATATGCTGAAGAACCGATATCAGATAGGGTACTTTACGTTCCTAGAATGCTGTACCGATCTTTAGGTAAAGAAAATTTCTAGGACGTCTTTACTGAGGTTCTAATTACACGTGTGGTCTTTTGGTCTGGGAAATTGAGTACCTATACCTAAAATTTAAGCTACCTACCTATATTAGATAGTATATTGCCTATGTTCATTTACGTTATATTATGTATACTTAATTTGTTAGTCCTGTTTATTTCTACCATTAAATGATAAAAGTTAATATTCTTTACTTATTGTTGTTTTCATTCTTGACCTATATCGTATTCCAGTTAACAAAATAAATGTGAATTTAATAATACTATCATAAATTTTACTTTGCATCTTACATTTGAATTAATGATGTCTGCTGATAGCTCAAGAACGTTTAAAATATTTTTAGCAGGAAATACACTGAGGTTAATGACACTATCGATGAATAAGTACCGAAATTTATTTAAAAGAAATCAATAAAAATAGAACAATAAGTATCAACAGTTTAATCATATACTTTCAATAATATCTACATAAAACTAAACCCATTTCACACGACGACCGGCAAATCAGGAAACAATAGCAAGAAAAACACTGATTAATACTCTTAAAATTATATTTTAATTGGCAACATTCTGCGAGGCAGAAGCATAGACAACAGCCCAGTGTTGCCAGTGTGCAAAGGTGTCGATAACAATGTTTATTGATTCCACTACATTATTTGTAAACTAAAATGTATTTTAAGGTATTTATAGCGGCGTCTTCTCGATCAGTTTGTACCAGTGCCCGCACTCGCAGCGACGGGGGTGACCCTGGAAATGAAATGCAAAAATAAATACCTATATTAAAATTATATTTTAGGGTCTGTGTAAACAGTGCATTTTAGAATTTCAATGCAACAATTTTGATTAAGGGCTGATTTTTCAATAGTATTATATAAATGATATCTGAGGAATAAAATTGTTCCTGTCACTGTCTTAATACAAACATTCTGACGCGACAGCATGAGCATTATTTCTCAGATAACTTTTATCTGACCATTGAATAATCAGCCCTAAGTCAGTTATAACAGTGAATACATGTTGAAATGCTCTCATCTGTTATTAATAAAAAATATTGAATGTTTTAGCTATTCAACTGTTTTGTCAAGGTGTTATCTCTAGAGCTAGGACAATTTCTAGTAGAAAATATCCAGAGAAGTCGAGCAAATCTACACGCAGATTCTAATTGCATCTTTAATTATAGTTTATAATATTATCAACAAATTAAAATACCCAACTATTACATCATAATTCTTAACAAATGTTGGTTGGCCTAGCTGGCCCATTTGGGTAGTGTAAATGCAACAATATTTGTATAGCTCTTCATACTTTTACGTAAACGATTAGTGTGGTTCTTCACATACCTTGTGTAGCCAGAGCCAGTTGATAGCGGTCGCGTGTTCGTCGCCTGTAATAAACAAACATTACATTTCATTACTTATATTCTATTGTTCTGAGGCATGAGGACATAAGAGTAGATGAATAAGGCAGGTGATGGCATATTGAAAGGTAGAGGATATTATACAAGTGGTGCTTTCATTAACATGCATGCACAAAACATTAAAATATAGCTATGTATTATAAATGAATAATACAGCACTGACCTACCCATATCTCTGACTCATATTGGTCTTAGTATAAATACTAGTTATAGAGCTTAGATAATAGAAGCTAGTTGCAACATAATAATGCCTGTAATTAGCTGTATTTATGTCTGATGATGATGATGAGTCTATGTCCACAGCCTGCATATGTATAGTTTCATGATTTTCTATAACTATATAAGTAGCTTAATGTATTCTTTATGAACTAGGTACGCAGAATCACAACACAATCTTCAAAAATACATACCTGTGTTTTTTGCAATGATTTCTCTTTAAATATTTTAAAACCAAAACTTACATATGCATCCAACGATACGCGCGTCAAAGCAGCTTGGCACGAGGGTGGGCATGTCCTTGGTGCCGGCCTTCTTCTTCAGCACCTTCATGTTGAAGGGGTCGTCGTCTCCGGACTGCAGCGCGAGCAGCTCCTTCTTCTCCAGCCCGGTGGCATGCTCCAGAGGGTCCGGCATCACTGGGGAGGGAGAGAGAAGATAGAAGGTTGGTGGAGAGAGAGTAGGATGGTTAGTGTTGGGATGTGGCGATAAGTGTGTTTGATAGAGATTTCAGTGGCTTAATTGAAAAGGGAGTGTCTATTGTCAGAATGAGGAAATATTGGCATTACAGATTCTTTGTATTAGGTGTACCTTGGATACCCACCCATGCCCACTTAAGCTCCAAACTCTCTTTCTACACTTCCACCATTTCTGCTATTTTGGTCCAGTTGGTAAGTGGATATACAGATGCTAGTTTTATCAGTTACAATGTTATACTTCAGAGTAAAGAGTGATGGTATACATTGAATACTGAAGAAATCATTCACATGATACCTATCCCTCATCTGCTCCAGAAGGGAGCACACTTATACAAGTGTAATTTTTATAATCCTAATATACTTAACAAAGTATTACAGTGCAAGAAATCCATAAAATTTTTCATACATATTATGTAAAATTTGGCAATGTACCAATCATGTGATCTCGGTGTTTACAACCCTGTAACAAGAATCATCAATACTGCCAATGAAAAATCAAATAGACATGATAAACACAGTAAACTTTAACTAACATTCGTTTTTCAAGTTTGGATAGCAAGCTAGTACACTCACATGCAATGAAATAGTTCCACCTGCAATTGCCATTCCATATGTTACTGGAACTTTTTGATTGCTTATTAGTGTATTAGTAAGCTAGTAGTAAGGCTTGTGTAGAGTAAACTGTTATAATTTCTTTATGTTTTGGTTATGGATCAAATCAAATCAAATCAAATCATTTATTTGTTTAACACAGGTTAATGGTAAGGTGGTAAATATTAACAAAGTTCCACTATGCTATGCCACAGGGCGTACAAATATTTTAAAGATTAAAGTCCATGCTACATATGACATGCAATAACTACAAAGATAAAAGAAAAAATGCATATAAAAATTTGAGCCAAATAATAATTTTGTTGCAAAAAAAAAATTTATGAAAATAAATATAAAAAAAAAAACCTAATGAACTCATTAATAAGTTTGTCAATGTGTGTGCGTGTGTCTATGTCAAGAATGATTATATATTAAATTCGTCTAATTAAATTAAAATGGTGATAAGTAATAAAATTATTTGTTTTAAAATTAGTAAATGTCAAGAAGGAATTCATTTATAGAATAATATGCTTTATTGATAAGATATTTTTTTAGTTTAAGTTTAAACGCATTGAGATCATCAATCTGTCGTATGGTATTTGGGATTTTATTATAAATTGCGGGTGCCATTCCGAAAATATTTTTACTGAACTTGGCCGTTGGAACATGTACCATTTTCATAGTTTCTTTATCTGAGCTTATTATACCAAAAATTATATTACAGGTTGTTGGGAAAACTGTAATGTAAAGGATATTTAAGGTAAAAAGGACTCACGCATCTTGTAATTCGCTGAATGCATATTAAATTAGCAAAAATTCATTTTGAATTTCTGCTTTTTGGTTGGTGTGCCAAATTGCAAAGCATATTTGGCATTTTGGTTTGACTATCTTGTGGGAGATATTATTATAAGGAAAATCAGGCCAAATCCTAAACTGAATCTGATACAATTGTAGTTAGAACTGACTCTTGTATGAGTGTGGGCTTGATGTGTTTTATCCTATAGATAAAAACTGATAATAGGATATCTAGCCAGCTTATGCATGAATGTATTTAAAACCTATAACATAGTGCTAGCATGAGCCAATAAATATGAATTTATTGCATTGTTTTATATGTTTAATCAATATTGATTAAGGAATACAAATAGGTAATCAATAAAATAAAATGTTTTGGAAAATGACCTCTAAGAGAAACAGCTGTTTTATTACAAACACTGCTGATGTATCCACTAGGTACCAGTGAAAATGTATTAATTAAATAGAGTTATATTATGATATCAATAAGTTGAGCTAGGTTATTTCAGGGAAATTGGGATTTTTTTGACATTACGTAATGGAGATTGAGGTGTGAAAATATTGGTTATATTTATTGGCACTTACTTTTGTCGGCAAATCCGCGCCTGGCGTTCGACAAAATGACACTTTTAAATGCATTTCCACGAATAATTTGTCTACACAACGATGCCATTTTAATAATTTTCACAAGACCGCTCTCACGATGGCAAGTGAAAGAAACAAGAATTTCCGTAAAATTAGTCTGTGATTCGTACTTTAAAAAAACAATCTGTGAACGCGATCTCTACAAAAACCGCTTTTTATCGATGGTCGAGTGAAAAACTAAACTATAAGCATTGACTGGCATTGACATATTATACTGCTAATAGATAAGATTTTTTAAAGTTTGAAATTCATCTAATCATTTTTTTATACATATATATTTTCACTGTAACAATGCCATCTATTTCTCCAATATAATGTAAACTTTTTTTTAACAAAAACAGTTACTTAATCTTGGACCGTCTATGGAACAGAAGTTTTCTTACTAGTTCCCTAAAAGGATGTATTTTATGAAATTGGTTCCCATCAAGTTAATATCGTATTCTATTAAAATCATGGAAATACAAAGTACCTACTACGTAAGTGGGTAGGTAATATGATTAAAATATAGCAAGAACACTTTGAAAGCTGTCCAATGCACATTATCGTAAGCTTTTTAATTTTTAAGAGAAAAATTAGCTTTATTTCTCAGAAATTAGCATCTGTCAATCAATGTCATAGGACTCTTTGATTTTTTTGAAATAAAGATTATTATGATTATGATTATTATATTTTACAAAGTTTAAGTAGGATAATGGATAATAGGAAATCCTAAATCAAAAACATTTCGATATAGAATCAAAATCTTTATTTTCATAATTATTCATAAAATTGCGGTGCAGATTTATTTCGTAAAAAATTAGAGTGCCTCTACTTACTTACGTGTATAAAATGTTCACCTAAGTATATTTTCATATTTTTATTCTTTGATAAGATGGTGTTATAGATAAAAGATGTATCTTTCATGTAATCTTGACAAAAGTAAATCTGAAATCATTAAAAAAAAAATTAGTTTGTAGTTGCCTGTAGTGCTAAGAAAATAGTATAGGCATGTTGTGACTGATTAATTTGTCCGTACCAAATGTACGACTGACTGGCCTGTTGGGTCCTCATACCACTTTTTCTCAAGCGTACCATTTCACCTCCCTATGCGTACTCCGCACCTTTGGTACCTTGACCTTTTCCAATGATAATACCTTGCTATTATATAAATAATTTCAGAATTTATAAATTTCAAAAATCATCCAAAAAAACCTTTACCCATAGTAGAAATTTAATTTTCCGGCGTATTTTCTTAATTTTTACTAAACACAATAGTAAAGAAACCATAGTGTTCGGAGTAAATCAGTTTCTCGTTCTGCCAGTCCTTTGAATAAAACATCCTTTGAATGAATTTAGCCTCACATCTATTTCACCTTCTTCAAGCTGAAACATTAAATTTTAATAATTCATTAATTTCAAGTTTAAAATACGAGTATACTACCAAGTTATGTTATGTATAACTGTTTGTCTCTAAGTAAATAAAATAAACTTCACAATTGATTACTTCAACATTGCGTTTACTAATACTACCTATCTCACTAACTCATATCATGAATCATCAATATTTTCAAAGCTTCAGGTACCGTAGACTCTTTTTTGTAATTACCTATACACATTAAAATAATAAAAAATAATGTTTTTTTATAATTTTGTAACTCAAACGAACTTCTACTACGTACTTAGTTATAAATTACCTGATCATTTTGATACAGTTCTTTATAGCATGAAGGTGATACACATTCTCTTATACATCGTGTCTTTGTTAATCCCACCTTATGACTGCAAATACTGCTTTGTTCACATGCAGTTTCAAACTCTCTGAATGTCATTTCCTAAAAAGAACAACAATTACAACAAAGTTAACTATTGATAAGTAGGTGTATTAAATGTCAATTTTAAGTACCTAACTCGATAACTTACGTTCTTTGGTGAGTCCTTGTATTGATATTCTTTGAATGTAAAGGCTACCGGGCTATGTTCAGAAGTCGCCTTGGTTAATCCATAAAAACATAGAAGAAAAAACCAACTTAGCGATAGAGATGCAAAGTACATTTTTACATTTATAATTGTCCTTATTAACAATTTTTTTCGCTAACAAATATTTTTTACCTGAAGATATATAAAATCAATACGCAAAATTACTTGTTGCATGCTATACTGCGCATGTCCGTTTTGTAGTCAAAGCATTATAGGTATTCCGATTTTTTATTACCGGTTTTTACCCCCTCTATTTTTATTGACTCTGTGTATGAAATGGACTTGGAATAAGGATTAATGTTATGCTCTCTTTTCCAAGCCGAAAACAACATTTTTGAGAGCAGTAGACTATAGCAATCGACGAAGCTGAATATTAAGCGTTACTTACTGCACTGCAGGCACTGCTAGAACTTGTGCGATCGGATTGATCCTTCATCAGCTATTCTGTGAGTCAGCTGTAAAAAAATATGGAATTTAGTCTATGCTCTTTGTCTTTGTGCCAAATGTGTCAATTTGTCAACAAATCAGTCAAAAACGTATTGGAATCGTATTGTTCTGTTCGTGGATTTTTAATTTTTAATGTGCTTTTCCATCTTTGTTTGATTTAAAATTTGAAGGTGAACAGTGAATTGACAATAAAGTGTCGGTGTTGACTGTATTAATTAGTGAGAGTGTTTGTTTCGTGGAATGTTTTTGTGACTCTATCAACAGGCTACGCATTACCTACATAATCACAATAAGTGGATTTGGTGAGTGCATTTACATTCGTTTCCTCATTAATGTAGTTCCTATATTGTATACCAGCAGTGTAGTTTTCTGCTGGTCTTTAAAGTTCTAGTTTTCGGTAGGGATCAGAATCAGAAATATGCCTTGGAAGTGCCTAAAGTAAAAATGAGATTTTCGTAATCTTATCTTTCTTTCTTATAATCTTGAACGTGACAACCGTGATAAAGTTCAGGTACAAAAATGGAGGAGGCTCTATTCTATTCTGAGAGGGGCGAAGTTCCTGTATGTGGTTCTTGAGTGGAATCTTTGTACATATCCCCTTAATTCTAGCTCAGCCAGCCTAGCTGGAGCAGCCTGGGTGTTGCAATGCTGAGATAGGAGGAGGCTTACTCAAACATTGACTGTGTACAACATACAATAAATAAATTGGTATAACAATGAATGATGTTGGGAAATAAGAATGCCTTTTTAATGCCATACAACACAACTGTACATACAAAATACTTGATTTATGTACCTAGTGTTCTGCTGATTATGATGCCGACTATATTGTTTATCAATGTATCTAATTACTTACCATTAAATATTAATACCTAAAGTACAGTAGTTAGAAGATGAAAGCATCAAGACAGGTGACTATGAACATGGACACTTAATATTACAAGCACCTTTGGGATACCATATATTTTAGCTAAGTAAACAAAAGAATTCTGGCCAAAATAAGATAATGGTATCAACACATTCATCCTTATCCAAATGAAAACTGTCCCTATACCTATAAGATTACTTTTTCAATGATTGAAATAAGATATTCCTACCAAAACATTGCAAAAAATATTTGAAACATAAATAATTAATGAATTTAGATCACATAACATCAGAAAAATAGTTAGCAGCACCAGATCAGATGTGTTTATTTATTTATTTATAAATTCTTTATTGTACACAGTCATAAATACAAAAGTAAACATTACAGAGTTAAACAGTATTAAAAAACACAAAATAATGTATTCAAAGGCGAGCTTATTGCGTAAAAGCTATTTCTTTGATGTGGTATGTAGCTTGACTTCACAGCTGACACATCACACAGCTGTTAAAGCAAAGGTAGGTTAGGTTTCATGTTTAAGTTATGAGGCCCCCTTTAGTCCTGACCAATCTTGTGATGATAGGACTGGCCAGTCAAATTAGCAACAGTCTCTGACTCTCTGTCTAACTGCAAGACTTTAATGCTGGATTCCGTTTCGAGCGTAACTAGGGCACCCACGTGGTCCTAATTATCAGCGCGATTTCGAGCCTTTTCTGTGCCAATTTACAGTGTTAATACTTGTTTGTTGTTGTAAGTGTGGTGGTGGTTAGTGGTAAGTGTTGTGTTCGTCCATAAACTCGTATTTTAGCTCCATTTCAATATAATGGAGCACCACTCGGATCGCCCCCCGGATCCTGATCCCCCAGATGATCAACAGATGTCTTCCTCACCTGATATACTCACGGACTCTTCCCAGGAGACGCGAAAGCGCCCTAGGGATGATGAACAAAGTTCAACATCAAAAGGTAAGCGTGTTATTGTCGACCCCGACTTAGCATCCGCAAGCATACAAACCATATTCACGCACCCTAGTCTCGACGCCACCAAGGTGTACGACGACTCTGACCCCGGCCCATTCATCATACATGTCACCCAGGAAAGCTCGTCGGGAAGTACAGCTTCAGCTGCTTCATCCCCGCTTAGGGCTATCAAGTTCGGTCAATTTTTGTACAAAAATAAAATTTCCGACATCACAAGGGATGGTGTCAAAATGACAGGCCGCAACAGGGTCACTGTAGAATTTAGGTCTGCGAAGGCAGCCAATGAATTTATCAAGCATCCTGCCCTGACTACAAACAAATTTAAGGCTGTAATTCCAACCTACCACATCACCCGGATGGGTGTTGCTAGGCGAGTACCAGTTGATCTCTCCATGGATGAGTTGGTAGGTTCCTTGGACCTCCCGGCTGGCTGTGGTATTGTCCTAAAAGCCCGGAGAATTAGCCGAAAAGTAGTTAACAATGGAAATACTTCCTACGTCCCTACTCAGACCATTGTCATCACCTTTAGAGGTCAACTTCTCCCAGAGAAAATTTTCTCCTACCGTGCAGCGGTAGAAATTGAAAGGTATACTTACCCGACAATTCAGTGCCATGCTTGCTGCAGGTTTGGCCATATGAAGGCTAGTTGCCGGTCCAAGCCTCGCTGCTACAAGTGTGCCCAGCCACACTTGGGTGAGACTTGCGATGCCGACCCTCCCACTTGCATCTACTGTTCCGGAAGCCATACCTCCACTAGTAAAAATTGTCCTGAGCAAGCCAGACAGAAATCCATTAAAGTCATTATGTCGCAGGACAGCATCTCTTTCGCTGAAGCCGATGCTCGACTTCCTAAGAGCAGAAAATCATTCGCTGAAGTTACTGCTTCACAACCTATTGGCCCACCTGCAAACAAGTCATACAAAAAGACTGTATACACACAGCGTAGGCCTAGGTCTCCCCTCAGTCCTGGTTACGACAGACTTGCTCATCAGGCACTTATCTCTTCCCCATCTTCCTCACTTCCTAATGGAAGTGCCCTCAACTCTATCGCCTCTATCACCCCTAATGACAACTTATTAGACAATCTTCTTTCATTAGTTGTTAGTCTACTGGCTAAATTCAGCGACACAATACCGCCCCACGTTGCCCTAAAACTCAAGGAACTTACATCCTTCACCCAGAATGGCTCTGAACCCGATCCGGGTCCTCCAGTGGAATGCTCAGAGCCTTAAAAGTAAATCACATGAATTACTCACTCTCATTGACGATATCAAGCCCGTTGTCGTTGCCATCTCGGAGTCATGGCTAGCACCAGGTTCTCGTTTCCGAGTTCCGGGCTACTCGTGTCTGCGGGATGACAGGGATGACGGGTTTGCTGGGTGCGCTTTACTTGTGAAGCGTTCCCTTATCTTCTCCTCTATCCCTACCCCCCCTCACGGACAGGAATTTAATGTTGTGGCTCTTAGGGCTTTAGACATTACTTTCGTGTCCGTGTATTTCCCTAATCCTCATCCCTCCCTGCTTCCATCTTTTTATAACATCATTTCTTCCCTCCCCCAACCTCTCCTGATCATGGGGGACTTTAACGCCCATCATACCTCATGGGGTTCTTATCACACCGACGCTTTTGCAATCGCCCTCTTAGACATGCTTGATACCTTAGATGTTTGTATTTTAAATGACGGCTCTCCTACCCGTCGAGTCCTTCCACGTCAGAACCCAAAAAGTGCTGTTGATCTCACTTTTTCTTCTCCTCTTCTTTCAACATCAATATTCTGGAGGGTCCTCCCAAATACTTTTGGGAGTGATCATTTTCCAATTTCTATTACTATACCTAACAGAACTAGCGTCCCTGCTGATTCATGTGCCTTCCCAAGATACATGATAGGTAGGAATGACTGGTCCACATTCATCACCTCTGTTGAAGATAAACTTAATCTGATCCAACCCTGTTCCAGTGACAACTTTCTTGGTAACTATGAACTATTCGAAAAAGCTCTCACATCCTCTGCTAAAAATAAAAAATCTCGTAAGGGCCTAAGAGTCTCACCACCTTGGTGGGATTCTGACTGCACTTCAGCTATTGAAGATCGAAAAAACGCAGAGGATGTTTATCTAGCTAATATGAGCATGGAAAATTTCATAAGTTACAAAAGAATAGCCGCACGAACCAAACGGCTTCTTAAAAAGAAAAAGAAACAGGGTTGGATCCGATTTTGTGAAAATCTTTCTCCTAGGTCTCCCTCCTCTCTGGTGTGGAGATACATTCGGCGATATCGCGGTTCCCTTAATGTCGAAGATATCTTGAGCAACGATCCCTCTCTATGGCTAGAAGGGTTCAGCGATAAACTGGCTCCACCTTATGTCCCACACTCTAGTGCTCTCCGCCCCCCACCAGCTCCCTTACCATCTTCAGACAGGTTGGATTCTCCATTCTCTATGGATGAACTTCAATCTGCTTTATCTGGCTTAACCGATTCTTCTCCAGGTATTGATGGCATTCCATACTCTTTCCTTTCAAAATCAAGCCTCAAGGTCAAGTGCTTCTACTTGGAGCTGATAAACTACTTTCTTGAGTATGGAGTTACTCCATGCTCTTGGAGTAAGCAAATAGTCGTTCCCATATTGAAGGCCGGAAAAGACCCCCGTGACCCTAACTCCCGACGTCCAATCGCCCTCTCCTCTGCTTTGTCGAAAATCTTGGAACACATGATTAAATGCAGGCTGGAATGGTTAGTTGAAAACAGGGGAATCCTCGCCAAAACCCAGTTCGGTTTTAGGAAAGGTATGAGCACCCTAGACAGCCTTGCAATTCTTACTACAGATATTCACATCGCATTTAAGAGGAAAGAATACCTTGTGGGTGTCTTTCTTGACATAGCGTCTGCCTACGATAACGTCCTTCTTCCTGTGCTCAGGCAGAAAATGCGCCAGCTGAGCATTCCAGTGAAGCTTACCCGTTTGGTTTGCAGCCTATTCATGGAGAGATCTATCTACATAAAATCCCCTTCGACCTTGGACTCCCCAAAATTTGTATGGAAAGGCCTTCCCCAGGGATCGGTCTTAAGCCCCCTTCTTTACAGTCTTTATACTTATGATCTTGATAAATCCGTTGACTGCTTTTGCGACATTCTACAGTACGCCGACGACCTGGCTCTCTATTATGCATCTCCTTCGTTAGAAGAGACAAATGTACAGCTGAACCTGGCGCTTAGGTACCTCACGGATTGGCTGGATGGTCATGGGTTATCTCTCTCCCCCCCAAAATGCACAGCAGTTGTATTCACCAGAAAACGCCACATCCCTGATGTCGATCTCATTATTGGAGAAGATACAATTGCTGTAGCCAACAAAGTGAAATTTTTAGGCGTTATTTTAGATTCACGATTATCGGGAACCCATCACATGAATTATGTGGCTCAGAAGTGCGAGAGGGGCGTCAACGTCCTTAGATCTCTGTCGGGCGTATGGTGGGGGTCTCATCCCTACTCACAGAAACTCTTGTACAATGCTATTGTTCGAAGTCATTTCGATTATGCTTCCTTTGTACTGGACCCCTGTAACAAGGCTGCATTGGAAAAACTCGACAAAATACAGTACAAGTGTCTTCGTATTATATCGGGTGCGATGAGATCTTCTCCCACCAATGCCCTGCAGGTGGAGTGCGTTGATCCCCCTCTTTCACTCCGGAGGCAGTATTTGTGTGATCGTTTCTTCTTCAAAATTTGGCAATCCGACTCTCACCCCTTATTGGCCAAGCTTGATACCCTTAGGCGGTTATGTAACTCCCAAGAAAACCATGGTCTTTCTTTCCTCCTTAAAACATTCATTTTTTGCACTAACCTCCCTCATCCCACTGTGAAATTTAAAACTAACCCCCTTTTCGAAGTCCCCTATGACACCCTAGTTTTTCAACCTAACATAGCCCTGGATTTGGGCATCAGAAAGGACTCCCCTGGGGCCGATAGAGCCCTAAATGAGAAACTCAATACTGAGTGGCCGGACTGGCTCCCCATCTACACCGATGCCTCTAAATTATCTGAAGATGGCAACGTGGGTTTGGCTGTATGGCTGCCCAGATACAGGGTTGTGTTGAGTTTCAAGTGTCCTCCTGAAACCTCGGTCTTCACGGGCGAGGCAACAGCTATCTTAGAAGCTCTTCTCTACACTGAGTCCCACAAATTAAATAAAACTATCATTTTATCAGATTCGGCCAGCTGTTTACAAGCTATCATCGCTTATCCATTTAAATCTAAATCAAAATTTCCAATAATTCTCAAAATTAGAGAAACTCTTCATCGCTGTGTGACTCAGGGTATTGAGGTAGCTATTGCCTGGATTCCCGGACACAGTGGCATCATTGGTAATGAGTGTGCAGATTCCTTCGCTAAGGAAGCCGTTAGCTTGGGCCTGGATACTCATTACCAAAACTTCGCTCATGACCTTGCCTCGCTCGCAGGCCCGAGGCTAGATAGATCCTGGAAGGGTTCCGCTCATCTCGCATAATCTTTATTGACCAAAACTCATTTCGCATAACTCGTATGGTCTGAACTTTTTTGGCCGAACCATCACTTTGCCAAGACTTATGTGGCATAAGGCTCGTTTCGTCTAAAACTCTTTAGGCACAATCTTTAAACACCTAAGTTTCGTTTGCTCAAATTTATGTTCGTCTATACCTATGTATAATCTTGTTTCTCGTAATGTTATCTTAATAAATAATATATTAAGTACGTAGTAAATGTACAAATTGTGGTATTTTTCTCCTACATCCCGAAAATCACGATATTGTATGATCAAAAAATCGAAAGTTAACGACCAATATAATTATTACAAACCCCATGAGATCGAAACCTAAAAATAGGTGCGACGACGAGCAAAGCGAGGAGGAGCGTGTTAGGTGCACATGTTCATCAAAACCAAAGCGGAGCGCAGCGAAGCGGAGCGGAGCGTTTTCCAAACAGCGGAAACAATACAAGGCAGCAGTTTGCGCTATGTAGGGAGACGCTCCGTCAAAGTTTAAAGCCAAACGAATATTATTACTTTGTATAAACCTAATAAACCTATGCCATAGCATTATTAGGCTATTCAAGATTTGGCCATACCATTATTAGGCTAAACAATGTTATGCGAAATAACTTTTTACTAAACGAGATTTATGCTATACGATTTTCGGCGTAACGAGACTTTGACCAAACGTTACTATGCAATACGAGATTAGGCAAATAAATCTTATGCCAAATAAGGTAGAACCATCCTGGAAAGTGTCCTGGGACACTTCCAGGAATCTCAAAGGTAAGTTTTACTCCAACATTCAACCCCATATCCCCAAAAGGCCATGGTTTTTTAGAGCAAGATCCCTTGATAAACCTGCTACCTCCACTATTTGCAGGCTACGTCTGGGTCATGCGTGCACCCCTGTGCACCTGGCTAGGATTCGGGTGCGTGATAGTTCTGTATGTGACTGCGGTACCAGCGAAGGATCTGTTGATCATCTTTTCTTTGAGTGTCCCAATCTTCAAACCTCCCTCCACGATTTCCTCCCCCCATCCATTCCTAAACCTGTAAATATTAATTATCTACTAACACTTGTACATACTCCAGTTGCTAACATTCTGTACAGATTTCTCAAGACTAATAATATTAAACTGTAAATTTGTATATTGTCATTATATATACTAAAACTATACTAACCCCTATTTGTGATGTCCTGTATATATAATGTGTTTGTCTGTTTTTTCCAGGTATTAACCCTGTAAATATATCTAAATTACCGTAAAGACAGCTATAATATACATGTGTGTTCCTTATTACTATTGAATTTGGCGGAATTTGCTGTGTCAGTCACACACGGCATAGTGCCACAACCAAAGATTGATTGATTGATTGACTTTAATGCTTAAATACCTTTAACTAGAGATAACTAAACTATGTGAGAGTAAGTGAGCCACAAATTTTCCCTGTTTATCCTATTGTGTAGTAGTACCTACTAATATTTGAAATGCCAAATTTTATGAGAATGTTTATTACTCTTTCATGCCAAAACTACTGAATGGTTTTTGATAACATTTGGTATAGGAAACTGACACCCTGGTTTAACATATGGGCAATTTGTTATCCTTTGTTAGTTAGCTGACTTAAAGTCAGTCAGATGGTGAATAAAACAAATATGGCGTCTAACAGCTAACAGCTGAGTCAAAAAGCACCTATATTGTTAGTTTTTTGCTAATAAATTAGCTTTAAAGTGCGTAATTTGTGTTAACATAGTGTGAAAACATGGATTTACCTATTATTACGCTGCGGGTTGATAGTTTCAAAGAAAAAATTGTGGCGAAACTGGATAATTATGAAATGAAGGTACGTTTATTGTTATTGTTTAGATAATAGCTTTGTAACATAGTATTTTTGTTGACTCTTGGTCATGTTCACCCTAACCAGACATTACAAAGTTGCTATACTACATCCCATTCAACGACTACGCTGAATGACGTTCAGTCAAGACATCGAACGTTACAATCAACAACTTGACGAGTTGTCCTTCATACAACTGAATAGCGCCATCCAATGAACGGGCTAGTGGTTCAATCAAACAGGAGATTAAACCAG
Organism: Plutella xylostella; assembly: GCF_932276165.1. Classification (NCBI taxonomy): domain Eukaryota; kingdom Metazoa; phylum Arthropoda; class Insecta; order Lepidoptera; family Plutellidae; genus Plutella; species Plutella xylostella. Next base: position 2,515,336 of record NC_064000.1, on the reverse strand, counting down.
ATGCCTGCGACATATATATTACATGTATAACGACAAATAGGCTACCAGCCATATTACCATGTAACTGTAGTTTCCAATTATTCAGTAGCTAAGAATTATTTTTGGTTGTTAGATAAGGGTGTCCTTGCTTGGAGTGTTGTGGACCCCTAGTGCTTTTGTTCTAGTTGAACTCGAGGGTGCAGTCACAAACTATGAAACATATTATGACTAGGAAAGTGTTCATATCGAAACACACATTCTGTCTAGGTGACTCGCCCGTGAGTTCAATGTGAACAAGCCCTCAGCTGAAGTCTAGCTAGTTGAATATGTATGATATTTATAAGTATGATAGGTTTTTATAAATCTGGATTAACAACAAGGCTCTACTGTGTGTTATGAATGATGATGAAATATGATCGATCGCATATATCAAATACTAGCTGTTCCCGCGAGCTTCGCTTCGCCTTAAAAAGTTTTCCCGTGGGAATTCCGGGATAAAAATTAGCCTATGTCCTATCCCAGGGTCTAGACCGTATGTATACCAAATTTCATTCAAATCCGTTCAGTAGTTTTGGCGTGAAAGAGTAACAGACAGACAGACACAGTTACTTTCGCATTTATAATATTAGTTAGGATACTAGCTGTTCCCACGAGCTTCGCTTCGCCTTAAAAAGTTTTCCCGTGGGAATTCCGGTATAAAAATTAGCCTATGTCCTATCCCAGGGTCTAGACCATATGTATACCAAATTTCATTCAAATCCGTTTAGTAGTTTTGGCGTGAAAGAGTAAGAGACAGACAGACACAGTTACTTTCGCATTTATAATATTAGTTAGGAAGTTAGGATGATATAGGCAAGTACCAACGTAAGTTTTAAATATATCTGGATTAACAAGGCTCTAGTGTGTGTTATGAATGATGATGAAACATGATATTCTGAACAATTCCACGGCTGAATGCGCAGCACGTGTCACGTGCAGCTCATGGGAACGGTGACTCACTGGGTTGCCAGTAATTGCCCGGTCGGCCGACGGGTGTTGTCCGCCACTAATTGGAGACACAACCCGTCGATATGGAGGCCAGTGTGACGTCACGTGTTTGTACTGTGCCCGCGAGCTTCGCTTCGCCTTAAAAAGATTTTCCCCTGGGAATTCCGGGATAAAAAGTAGCCTATTTTCTTTCTCAGGGTCTAGACCATATATGTTTACAAATTTAATTCAAATCCGTTCAGTAGTTTTCGCGTGAAAGAGTAACAGACAGACAGACAGACACAGTGACTTTCGCATTTATAATATTAGTTAGGATTGGGATTGCGTTCATGATTTGTAGATAAATGTATATGCTATAAAGGTTGTCTGGTAGAGGTTGCTGCATTGAGTGAGACCGCCAATAGCTAGGCTGGCTGAGCTAAGCGTCAATTCACACGTACCACAACCACACCACGTCGCAGCGACAAAATGTGGTCAAGCTGTGGTTACGTGTGAATTGTGTGACAGCGGCTTTTTGCAGTTGCGTTGTGGCAGCGACAAAATGTCGATGTGGTTGCGTTGTCGCTGTCATTGCGATGTGGTAACCACGTCGTCGTGTGCAGTTAATACGGAAAACAGGTTGCCGCGGTGCCGCCGCCGCGTGGAGGCGTTGCCGTTGCGATGTGGTTGCGTTGTGGTTGCGATGTGGTTGCGATGTGGTCGTATTACACAGGTGGTCGATAACAACGGCAAAATGTGGCACGTGTGAATTGGATTATTCATTGTCAATACAAAATATACGCCCGACCACATCGCGTGGTTGTGGTGTGGTTGTGGCTGTGGTGTGGTTGTGGTACGTCTGAATTGACCCTAACAATAAATGGATATGTAACTACAAAGGTTCCACTCTAGAGAACCACGTACAGTAACTTACACGTACCACCTTTTGGTACTTTCTTTTTTATTAATAAATATTTTTTAATAATAATAATTTATTTTTAATCAAACATAAACACAAATTATATTATTATTATTAAATTTGTACAATATTAATATTTAGTTGTAGTTGGCGCAAATAAAGTGTATTGAATCTATTACTTATAAAAGCAGGTTGGGTTACCTATCTCTTATTCGTTGAATGTTGATCGTGTTGTTTGATGGTCGTCATGCGTGTTACAGTATGCGGTAAGACTCGCCCTTGATGCCACTCGGTGTCTTGAACCAGTAGCCTCCATGCCCAGGGCAGCCCAGCTGGTGTTTCTCAAGATATCGGTATAGTAATTGTTAGTGAATCTAAGACTAAGCACGTTTTGCCTGTAACGTAACCCTTTATAAGACAAAAAAGATTAAAAATACATTGTACATGTACATACATACATATGCACTCACGACTGTAAGCGTCAATTCACACGTACCACAACCACACCACGTCGCAGCGACAAAATGTGGTCAAGCTGTGGTTACGTGTGAATTGTGTGACAGCGGCTTTTTGCAGTTGCGTTGTGGCAGCGACAAAATGTCGATGTGGTTGCGTTGTCGCTGTCATTACGATGTGGTAACCACGTCGTCGTGTGCAGTTAATACGGAAAACAGGTTGCCGCGGTGCCGCCGCCGCGTGGCGGCGTTGCCGTTGCGATGTGGTTGCGTTGTGGTTGCGATGTGGTTGCGATGTGGTCGTATTACACAGGTGGTCGATAACAACGGCAAAATGTGGCACGTGTGAATTGGATTATTCATTGTCAATACAAAATATACGCCCGACCATACCGCGTGGTTGTGGCTGTGGTGTGGTTGTGGTACGTCTGAATTGACCCTAATCCCCGAAGGGGTAGTCAGAGGTGGCTCACAACCGAGCCACCCACTTTTCGCAGCAAATTTGTACCCACGTGATAGGTTGCGAACCATATCGCCGTTTTTGGGATAAGTACAATGCACTTAGGATACACATCTAGAATCTAGATGTGCAGGTTTCCTCACAATGTTTTCCATCACCGTAAGAGCACGTGATATTATTACACAACACATTGTATTCAGCATAAAGTTCAAAATATGGCGATATTTAAGCCCCTACCTGTAAAAGTGTTATAAAGAAAGTGTCGGATAGAGGCTTGGCGTCCACGCCACGCCAGTAAGTAGTACCTAAGTACCATGTAATTGGCACAATAAAGTAGATCGATTTTCATGTTCATCCACTTCATCGGTAATTTGAAGTGTACAATTACATTGTAGTTATTATCTTGATCATTTACCTCGGCATGAGAGTCTATCTGGAGGGTTATAAAACCTAGAACTATTGCGTTAGTCGCTCTATGTACGACAACCTGAAGAAAAGCGCACATTTTATTATACATATTAAAGATAATAATTATATATTTTACGTTACTTACAGATTTATATTAAGCTCAGTAATTATAGAACCTTTTAAAATAATTCTAACCCTATGCTTTCCTTTAGTGCCATAAGGTACTTTTTATCCCGGAAATCCCACGGGAAACCCTTTAAGTCGATGCCAAAGCTCTCGCGGAAAAATTACCTATAATATTACATATTATCTTGAATGATTACGTATGTTTTTGTCTTCTCTCAGAACTGTAAAGACTGGATACTACAGAGTAGCAACGAACAGCAATAGAAATTGTAAAACGGAGTGTAACCTACTTAGTTAATTACACTCCACATTACGATTGTGCGTTCAACAACTGTTCAAGTACCCTTGGAGTTAATGAGCATTAATAGAAAGGCCAACATTGTATTCGAGTGTCCGTATTCTCTGGAGGGTAACTTTACAATACAATACATGATAAGTACATACTCTTTATTTACACCAAAAAACATAGAAATAAAATAAATGTACTTAAAAATACTGTGACTAATAAAATAAATATACTTAAAAAGACTGTGACTTTAGCTTAAGGGTGCTTTTCCACCAGAGATGTGCTATGCTACGATGCTATGGATGCGTTTGATATCCACCAATCATATTACACCAAGCACATAGCTTAGCACTGGTGGAAACGGATTCAACTAAGATATGTTTTTTGTATGGAATGATGCGTGCTATGGATGTGTGCTATGGATGCGTGCTATGGATGCGTGCTATGGATATGTGCTATGGCCCATCGCGAGTGGTGTAGCCGCCCCCGTCGTTTCCCCACTATCGATACATAGCATAGCTCGAGATGCGCATCTTTCTCGCATAGCTACTTTGCGGCGGCGCATCTTCGTAGCGCATCTTCCTCGCACAGCTACCTAGCGTAGTATTGGTGGAAACGGTCACATATTTTCGTAGCGTAGATATCACATCTTCGCAGCATAGCTGCATAGCACATCTCTGGTGGAAAAGCACCCTAAAAAGGAGAAAAGTTTGTTTCGCTGATGCGTTGACCACGAGTCTGGTGCTTTTCCACCAGAGATGTGCTATGCAGCTATGCTGCGAAGATGTGATATCTACGCTACGAAAATATGTGACCGTTTCCACCAATACTACGCTAGGTAGCTGTGCGAGGAAGATGCGCTACGAAGATGCGCCGCTGCAAAGTAGCTGTGCGAGAAAGATGCGCATCTCGAGCTATGCTATGTATCGATAGTAGGGAAACGACGGGGGCGGCGGCGCCATAGCTACACCACTCGCGATGGTCCATAGCACATATCCATAGCACGCATCCATAGCACACATCCATAGCACGCATCATTCCATACAAAAAACATATCTTACACTGTAATTAGTAATCTTACGGAATTCTGACAGTTATCAATTTTAGACAAATCAGAGATCACAAACCTTTTTGGGCTGGGCACTTTTTCAATACGAGTCTGGACATCTGAGACTATAATATATATTTTTTACTCCCTGTATCCATTTTATTAAGTGCGGCGCTCCAAATTAAAAGGGGATTTACCTACGGTGAGAAATAATTACCGTACCTAAATATATCACAAACAGTGAAAAATACAATTAAAGATAATCTCAATTATCTTATATAATTATCGCTGTCGTAGAAAATATATCTAAAAACAACTAATAATTCTGGGAGTAAGACAGCAGAACACGTTTACCCCATCGGTCATCGGTTCTTCGACAGATGTGACCAGCCCACTGCCACTTAAGCTTACTAACTCGGTGAGCTATGTCGGTGACTTTAGTTCTCTGTCAGATTACTTCGTTCCGGATGCGATCTTTCAGAGAGACTCCAAGCATAGCTATTTACATAGCTCGCTGAGTGACCTTCCGTTTGTGAACCAGACCCACTGTAAGTGTCCACGTTTCAGCCCCATAGGTCATAACCGGTAGGACACACTGATCAAAGACTTTCGTCTTGAGACTTTGTGGTATGGGCGACGAGAAGACTTGACGAAGTTTGCCAAATGCTGCCCAGCTAATCATCACTAATATCATCATCATCATCATCAATATCTTCATCATCAGCATCGCTGACATTATTGGAGAATTATTGGAGACTCTGTAACTCTGTCAATAAAATCGTCGAGAGTGCACATCTTATCTTCCTCTTTTATTGTGTGGCTGATGCATTTGTAGCGACACATGGTTCAGTAAATAGTTTGGCCTCAGTAATCTGCATTCTTCATTTATTATGGATCCCGTAGTCACCCATTTATAACCCTAAATTGGTGACCCCGACGTGATCGCTGCGAGGCTGCCGAGCTGGAGCATAGTGGACTGGTCACCCACGTGGAGGCTCACTCGAGGGTCCTCATGGAAGTTCCCGCCAGGATGGATGAGAGATGCAACGAAAGAAGCTATTTTTAGATCGGAAATTCCCACATGGTTCAATCACACACGAGGTCGGATTCGCAGAACCGAGGTAGCCGCGTTCATCTTGCACGGTCAGCGGAATGTGATAAGCGCGTCGCGAGTGAACAGAGTGCTACGTAGTTTTACCAAGTGGTTTATTGTGTGAGATTTATAAGTTTGATTTGTTAATTTTGTATCAGTATTGAAATGTAATTTTGTGATTTCTGTTTTGTTTGATATTGTATGTTTCAAGTTTAAAGCTCCGTAAGAGAGGCTTTTGTAACATAGGTATTACGTATTGTACTTGAAAATTTTTGACAAAAACCATGAAAAACGGGGGAAGTGATGTAGCGACACATGTTATAGTCACGTTTTGCAATGTCAGCTTTCTAGTAACTTCCAGTAGCGAACAATGCGCAGACGCTAGTCGTCTCGCGCCCGTCACTTAGAACACACTTAAGAAAATGTAATTTGGTTCAGTAAATAGTTTGGCCTCAGTAATCTGCATTCTTCATTTATTATGGATCCCGTAGTCACCCATTTATAACCCTAAATTGGTGACCTCCGACAAACTGAACACACAACCTTCGGAAGAAACGATGGAGTCAGCACGGCGATGACGCGGCGCAGCATGGAACGGCGTGGACGAGACGGCTCCCCCAGCAGGGCCATGGGGTACCAGGCGACAACATCAGAAAATCATCTACTGGAAGTGCATCACCCCTTCACAAATTTTGGTTACGCAACGCAGAAGTAATTAGCGTATCGAAGCATCTCAAGTCAGGACCTGGACGAGCGGAACACATGTAGAAGGTACGATTGCGCGTCCACGACGGCAGGTCAACGGGCGGTAATCGGCGCTTCTGAAGTTAGCGAGTTTGGGCGGTTTCCTCGCTGCGAGGCTGCCGAGCTGGAGCATAGTGGACTGGTCACCCACGTGGAGGCTCACTCGAGGGTCCTCATGGAAGTTCCCGCCAGGATGGATGAGAGATGCAACGAAAGAAGCTATTTTTAGATCGGAAATTCCCACATGGTTCAATCACACACGAGGTCGGATTCGCAGAACCGAGGTAGCCGCGTTCATCTTGCACGGTCAGCGGAATGTGATAAGCGCGTCGCGAGTGAACAGAGTGCTACGTAGTTTTACCAAGTGGTTTATTGTGTGAGATTTATAAGTTTGATTTGTTAATTTTGTATCAGTATTGAAATGTAATTTTGTGATTTCTGTTTTGTTTGATATTGTATGTTTCAAGTTTAAAGCTCCGTAAGAGAGGCTTTTGTAACATAGGTATTACGTATTGTACTTGAAAATTTTTGACAAAAACCATGAAAAACGGGGGAAGTGATGTAGCGACACATGTTATAGTCACGTTTTGCAATGTCAGCTTTCTAGTAACTTCCAGTAGCGAACAATGCGCAGACGCTAGTCGTCTCGCGCCCGTCACTTAGAACACACTTAAGAAAATGTAATTTGGTTCAGTAAATAGTTTGGCCTCAGTAATCTGCATTCTTCATTTATTATGGATCCCGTAGTCACCCATTTATAACCCTAAACATTCTTGCCATTTGTCAGGAGTAACATTTTTTATACCTTCTAGTAATAGTTTTTTAACTTCCGCCATTTTGTAAGTTGTGTTGTGTCTTGCGACATGCCCCTTCACTTGAGCCCACACCAATTCTATAGTGTTTAGCTCACAATGATATGGGGGCAGTCTAAGCACAGTAATGCCTTGTGCTGCGGCCATGTCGTCCACTATACACTTTTGGTATTTGTGTTTCTCCTGACCCACAATTTCCAACAAATTCACCCTTAACATTTTTTCTTCAAAATTTAAATTTAAATACATAGGTACATAAATATTTATAAAACTTTGAATATTTGTTTATTAGCCCTAATATATTGTCATATGTCAATATGGTGCAGTTCCAATAATCTTACATACATACCGAACATGTACTTACCGAATAGACAATCTTTTTTTGAAATTGATTAAAAAGGTTTATTATCCCTGAATTTAGTAGGAAGTGATGCCATGCTAAAGAATAAAATAAAGCAATTAAAATTAATTCGATACATTGGTCGTGAGTCGTGATCCTACTTCATATTATAAATGCGAAAGTTTGTAAGTGTATGTGTGTATGTATGTATGTATGTATGCGTGTATGTTTGTTACTTCTTCACGTCAAAACGGCTGAACCGATTTTAATGAAATTTGGAATGGAGTTAGCTGACACCCTGGATTTACACATATGTTACTTTATATCGCGGAATTCCCACGGGAAAACTTATTAAGGCGAAGCGAAGCTCGCGGGAACAGCTATTATATTGAAATATTTGTTATTTTTGTATTAGTTTACTTGAGCAAGTAAATATTTAGATTTATCTTTTTGTATAAAAATATTAAGAAAAAATTATTGCCCAGAAATGGATCGCAATTTTTCCTTTTTTCGGTAAAGAACTTTTTTAGTAGCATCACTTATAAAATGTCAGAATTCTTTCCAATAAAAAATCAGAGATTAGTTGAATCCGTTTCCACCAGTGCTAAGCTATGTGCACCAATAATTATGATTGGTGGATATCAAACGCATCCATAGCATCGTAGCATAGCACATCTCTGGTGGAAAAGCACCCTATCTCGTTGAATTAAACTTACCGATTGAAAGGCAGGACCCCAATTCTCGACCACTAGTCTTTAATGTCTAGTGTTAGAATTCATTGCAAAATTGTTACTATTTACAAGGCGTTACGTCGCGCCACTGACAGTAGAGATTAAAGACTAGTGGTCGAGAATTGGGGTCCATCAGATCTTTGAAACTTCTAATTGCGTAGGATGATATAAGAGTAGCCCTCGCCAAGCAAGTGTAGTTCTACATATTAACTGCAGCAAGAACAAGAAGGCAAGAAGCCAGTTTCAGAAATGAACTTTAAAGTTAATCAGATCGAAGGTTGTTGTGGTCATTGCACCGTAAAATGTAAATTATTGTTATTGAGGCCTTGACAGATTCAAACTCGCATAAAGTAAACGTCCACTGTCCACTTATAGGTATCGTATACGTATCGTACCAAATGGATTGTCATAAATGTATGGAGAACCGGCGGCCGGCGTCGATGAAGTGGACGCACTTGTATAATATGTACAAAGAATATTTAATGCGATGCGTCCGTTGCGTACGATACTGAAAGATCGACGCTTTACACGTACCGACTACCGATTTCATGATAGTTCTTCAAGTAAAAGTAGCTACCCAGTACCTACTACATTTTCAGTCGTTATAAGAGATGGTAGTAGGGCCGCAGTCTCCCCGTGGACGGGATGTAGGTCACGGTCGCGCCCCTGCGCCCAAAGGGGTGCTTATTTTCCCTTTGGCCTTGATGCGACTTGTTTGGTAGATAAGCCGTTACTGTGAAAGACACTAAATATTATTTAGGTGCGTACTGTTCTCTATTCTATTCTATTCTCTTTGGGGGTGTAAGTACCTGCACCTGGCTCTCTCGAATGGAACCTTTGTTCATATCCATATTAAGGTCGCTATGTCTAAACTGCCTTCCTAAGCTTGGACCATTTCCCACCACGCTGGTCCACTGCGGGTTGGTGGGTTCACATATCTAGATGTGCTAAATCTAGATATATGCAGGGTTCCTCACGATGTTTTCCTTCACCGTAAGAGCGATGGTATACATTGTGCGTACTGTTATTTTCTTCAGTCCTTTCCCACTTGTGTGTGTTCCACCAAATGTGATTATGGCATTTGGCCGTCTACAAGCTGATTCTGCTTGAGGAAAACTGCTACAATGTCGATGGTCGAGATTGACGAGTTAAGTAGTAAATAGCTCATGATTTTTTTAACTGATGCAATTTCTTAGAATATAGCTATGAGTAAGGCTTTTGAGAAAGTGGCCTTATATACGACATCTACTAAATCCATCAAAATAAGAGCATTTCCAACCAAGATAATAATATTATGCAACTGGGAGTCTTCTTAGCGTGTCGATGACAAACGCTAGAGTTTGTTACCGTCGTGGTGAAAGGATTAGCCAGTCCAACTAGCGGTGACGCTGACTGCCCAGAGTTCGCTGGACGCAGCTCAAGGTACAGTGGGGCTATCACCACCAGACCGCTTGTCAAATCTCATGTAACTTGTATGGATCTAGCAGATGTTTCACAGGCGAGCGACGCTCTGCTTATGGATTGTTAATTGCTAATGGGTGGTGGTACTGATATCATTCTGATACGTGCTGTTTTCTTGCACCCCATAACACACCGTTATAAATTATAAAGATACCACAGACACAACACGTCATACTTATATCACTAGTCACCACATATTTTGTTCGCGGGTTTAACAATGACTCAATATTATGTCTTTAATGATTGTAGGTAGAGAGAGACCAGTCGCTCTCCAAACACTGCCAATGTCCGCGAGTGCATATTCAGTGCATCTGCACTCAAACGTAGCGAATTCGTTATCAACGAAAAACCCACTCTATTTCATTCCATTAAAGCCTTTTATCGCAACGGCGACAGTGTAAATCCACCGGCAATTAAAAACAAGCTGTATCTACGTTGGTAAAGGGTTCGAAGTCCGTAGACTCTTTGTTCTCGCAGTGAGGTAAACATTGCGCGACAGGTTGCGAGTTCGTAGAATTTTCTGGGAAAATTGTTTGAAACTTGGTTTGATTGAGTTTACACAAGTTTTGTTATCAATTCAGTGCAGCGATTATAAGATTCGAAACCTCCGTTTACGTTGCGTATCGTCAACTGTCACTGTCAAAATGTAAGGCAAATTTGTTAGTTCCAAAAGTAAAATTTGTTTTTTTCATGTTAGGTGGAATTTCACCAAACGCTAAACGTATTTAGTAGTTAGTACAAAATATATTTAAAATTTGATTTAAATACCATTTTATATACGTTTCGTTTGGTAAAAGTGACCCTTAGGGCCAGTTTTTTGATCCCTAGTTAACTCAACCATTGGTCAAAAATGGCGACCATTAGTTAAAAACCCCTCAAATGACAATGGGCGTTTTGGGACCTATAATAAAGATGAGACATAAAGTATTATGAATTATGAAAGCAAAAAAGTATTATGGCGACAAATCCGTATAAGTTGTCCATTTTGAAATATATTCGTCGGAAGGAAGTATTTTTCTATGGCATTGCACTCTCTCTCCTGATGACAGTTAGCCCAAGTAACATTTCATTCGAGCTTAGGTTGTAAGAAATGCCTTTAGGTTTTATAAGGGTTGTGAAAAGGTTAATGCTTTGCTATCTGGTCATATTGAGTACTTGAGAATGATTACTAAGTCCTAAAACTAATTGTTTATTAATACAACCTTGTAGCTGCTGATAAGAGTTTATATTAACGTTATTTTAACATGTATTTCAGGAGCATATAGTTCTAGGATCTTATAGTTGTCGTAGACTCCTGATTTACTTCTAGAAAAGCTAGCATTAATGCTAAAGTGAGAGCTTAAGGTTAAATTTTTAACCTTGATACAACCATAAAGTTATGGAATATTTAAATTACCTATAAGTATTTTTTAAAACCTATCTTAAACCTTTAGGTTGATAAGAGTTGTCTAGGCAAACAAATTAGGACTACTTGGTGAAAACCAAAAGCATTAAGCACTGGCTATGAGCTAAAGGCATGATTTAAGTCCTACAAGAATATTTTAAAGCTTTAGAGGCATCCTCAAAATATGTTTAATGCTTTTTAGTAATTTCCTAACGGCCGCCATATTTTTTCACTGAAATAAAAAAAAAACTTACCAAAAAGATACATTTTAATTAATAAGGGAAAATTCAGTAGCGTTTCCTATACTATTCCAAATATATGTTTTTTTATATAGACAGTACTTTTATTTCTAATATAAATTTACACCAAACATAAAATTTTATCTATTTTTTTAATTAAAATATCTTCAAATTTATCATTTACAAAAGGCCCGTCACTTATACAGAACTATTATCCGAAAGTATCACAATAAAGTGCTAGTCGCACAAGGTTTTCATATTTCCTGACTTCAGCCTAACTACTTACTATATTTTGTATTAATACAACACTTACAAGTTAGCCATTTTGAGTCTTGTAAAGTGTCAGGTAATGGCGCCATTTATTATAATTATTATAAAATCTTACACAGAAACATTTTAAGACCCGAGAGTCCTGGGAAGGCATTACAAATATCCATCAAATGTGTTTCAAGTTATAGTAGAGTTACATCCAGGACTAATTTAGAACTTAGAAGCTGTCTTCCAAGGTTATGTTAACGTTAAATTAAGGTTGTGAAGGTTTTATTTAGGTTCTGTGTAAGTTGTTCAAAAGGTTCTGGGTTTGAGCTATAGGTTTTGCTGTAGCTCTCAGAAAGGTTCTAAAACGTGGGCCCTTTTTGCACTCAGGAGGTTAATATAAGGTTAATATAAGGTTATCGAGCCTTCTAAGTCTCACGAGTTGATTTCCATACAAAGGTTCCAGAACCTTTTCAAAACCTTTTTAAAACCAAAAATGTTACTTGGGAGGGCGTAATACACGTAAACACGTATTATTGAAATTGGAGAAATTACTTTCAACTGGTTTTATTTACTAAGATAATAAACAAATATAATATTATATGAAATATGATCATTTTGTTATAAAAAATAAAAATTAATGTGAAAAACTAACAAAAACATTAAAATTACAGAAATAAAATATAAAAACTTTCAAGGTACGATTATTCTAATTGGACAGTAAATCAAGACTAGCGCTTCCGTTATTCATATTCTGCAAAAAAATACCTTTTTAACGACGTATCACTCATTTCTATTGGTGCTGGTCCCAGCTTCCATATATTGGTGCCCATCATCATTTGTATGCAGCTGTCATGCTTGACAAGTGACTTGACTAATGGTTAAAGTTGACCACGGATCAAAAAACTGGCCCTTAGTGTAGTTTCGAAAATAGTAGGTATCGAATCCTGTGATCGCACCTCAGGGCTTCGCAATCGCAAGCTATCAAACGTTACACGGCCCAAGAGTTTACAAACAAGAAGCCACGCTATTGCATGTGCTTAGTCCCTCTCTACTTTCAGCTAAGTATAACATTGTACTCTCTGACTGTGACCTCTACTCCGTCTAGTTAGACCGTGACCTGGCTAAGGGCGTTTACTCGTAGAAAACGGGCAACGGCGCCGATCTCAGCCTTTTTGACGAACGACGGGCTCTATCTAGATAGATAGATAGATAGAATATTCTTTATTTGTACACACATAACTAAAATAACCTTACATAACTTAAATACTAACACCAATGTACAAAAATGGCGGTCTTATCGCTTAAAGCGATCTACTATTGCTAGACGAAATAACAAGTTTTGGAGACTGTTATAGCCATGCAATGTGATCGAGATAGAGTCGTAGAGCAGCAGCGCTTCGAAGTATAGTTTTCGGGTAGCTAGAGTTCAGCGTTGTGTTTGGTAATTACATTTTGAGCCGGTGACCAGCGCATTGGTTCAGTACAATCAAATTAAACTTAGGATTTTTCGTGATAAAGTTATGTTCTTCATTAACTGAATCTATGCACTACCTAAAGAGGTCTAAGCTTTTCTTTAGTCGTGTCCATTGGTGATAGTGACGAGAATGATAGAGCAGAGAGTGCTCTTATGTAAACACTGCGTCCCAATTAGATTGACCGCCGTAATCGAAATTATACTAGGTGGCTTTTATGATTAGTCTTATTTGTCGTCATTTTAGATTAAGTACCTAACTGCCTGCAGGAACGTGGGTGCTCACATTGTTGTAGTGTGGTGCTAGATTGATCATCAAAATAGCACGAGAGTTCCTGAGCCGGCTTCAGTGCGCAATAGAAGCGTCCTGCGGGCTGCTTCTAGTAATAAACTGTACTGGTTCCCCAAAAAAGTTTTCTATTGCGTCTGCGCAGGGCATGGCGATGAAGTGACGGCAATTTATCCTGAACACAACCTGAAGACCTAACACTTTACGCAAGACGTGACAAACGTTTTGCGTCGCGCTCACTCACATCGCCCGACTTCGAGAGCAAGTGGAACGGAAAACTATTGTCATTTCTTGACGTCGCGTCTTGCGCCCGATACTAGGCCTTCAGTTGTTCCCCTTAGCGAGTCATCGTCATCGGCAATTGGAGCTATAGACGGGGGTTTCTCACCGATGTTAGGAATTAGCCCGTCAGATTAGCTTCAGTCGATCAGTTTGCGCTTAACGTATGTCGGTGATACGTCACTCGGGGAGGCTTCTTTCGTGCATTTTGAAGATTCCTGTTATTACACTCACTGGCAATGAAAAAGTTCCACTCAACTGACTCAACAAATACCAACACCAAACAACCCTAATTTTTTCAAAGAATTAATAAAAAAATTGAACAAAATATTACCGTTTTTTGTTGATAATATCCTGAAATCCTGATGCTCTGTTAAGTGCACTTCAATGTTACAGAAGGCGTCATTAAGCTAGCCTTCTCCGTTTAGGAGTAATTTTGTGGTTTTCTCAGTGGAACCGTTTCATTGCCCGTGAGTGTATTATGTTCATCAGTAGAACTGGCCCCACCTCGGTGTCAGATTGGTACAATTATTTATGAATGGCGCGAGTGCACGAGGCAGCACGAGCGGCGTGACACACTCGGTTGTTATATTATGGCGATTCGATTGAATCGCTATTTATGGGAATTTGTTTTAATATAACTGTTAATGCTAACTTGTTGTAAAACAAGGTATGCCTAAAGTGCCTAAACTATTTAACATAGGGTTTCTTATGTGACTGTACTGTAGGTACTCACTGTAGGTACTGTAGTCCTGTAGTTGATCCTTATCTTTTCCCAACCATTAAAATTTAAAGGTTGGCTGGTGTAAAACGCTTTTTGCCAGTATTCCCGCCTTTGTACATTCACAGTTTTTAATCTACTTACTAATTTATGTAATTAAGTGTTTATAAATAAATAACTTTAAATAGATGCCTGATAGAAATAAGAGAATATTAGTAGGTACCTACTACCTTTTACCCATTTCATAGTTAAGATTTTCTGACTCTAGCTACTCACTTAGCAAGCGTGGCACCATGTTTTTGTGAAAGCAGCATCGGCTGAAAATAGTCGTAATTTGCATATTGCAGTAAACCGTGGCATAACGCTGCAGTGGGCACTATCATATGTGTAAGGACCCTTGCTTTTTAGCGATAAAGAACTATTAAACAACCGTATACAATAACACGTTTAACTGTATAATCAGTGTAATATCGTAACTATAATTGATAAAAAAATACTACAACACTCACCACACTAGACATAAGACAGACTTACGTATTTACGGTCAGGTGCAGAGAAACCTGACCCCCCTCTCATAGGAACAATGTTTCTGAGAGGGGTCAGGTCTTTCTGCCCTTTACTGTACCTTATATGGGTATCCCATATCATCCATCCCACATTTAACTTTAGCGTGTCAGTGACAAATACTAGAGCTGGACTAGACTTTGTCACCATAGTTAAAGGATTACCACTTTATTCATAAAAAGTTATTGGACGCTTTAGCTATTGAACTGTTGTCACTCTCTGACTAAGACTTCATTTGTTTTATAGGGAAGCTCCTTTCATGCATCTCGTAATACGATTTTAAAATGGACTATTTAAACAAGAGTATTTAATTATTTTGTCATTTTAAAATACCAATTTTTAGGTTTTGGTCAAATAGGAAAACATAACACAACAAACAATGCTTGGAGCTACAGTAGGTATAGGTGTTTAATATTGACGATAATGAGGATGTGACGGGTAGCCTTGTACCTTGCACCTACTGCTATTTCTATTGCTTGGTAAGAAATGAATATATACAGAGAGGATATGTCCATAGAGACGATTTATGTAAAACATCTGTATTATCTATCAAAAGAGTTAGACCATGTTTAGAAAAGAATAGAATACTCTTTATTTTGCACCACGAAAACATTACAATTTCATAACTTATATATAAAATATTACATAAAAAGGCGGTCTTATTGATTAAAGCAATCTCTACCAGACAACCCTTGGATGGAGGAGACAATTTTTAACATAATTAAAGTTTAACTGGTGTTTAAAAGGTTATATCTAGTTTTTTAACCTTTTCGATATTTGTTTTGTCATGGTTTAAAAATGAATTGTAATAGAGGTTGCTCGTTTGGTAATACAGACTAAATTACATAATAATCTATTGTGTCTCGTGAAAGTAATTTGTTACACCACCTACGCTACGTAGGTATAAAGAATTAAATTCTGAAGAATTACAAATACTCCAGCTATTTTCAACGTACCACATCACAAATGTGAACATGTATCTACGATTTTTATAAACCTTTTTCATAAAAGTAGTTACTTACTTACTCATTTAGAATCTTTTAAAAAAATATCTAGAGGACAATTTAAAAAAAAAGGCACATTACTCTTGCGTCTTGCTGACTGCCGTCATCTTATCTGACCGACTGCCATGGACATTGACTAAAATGACGAGTTTCTGACGTGAAATGTGTGCAAACTTAATGCTTATGTCAGCTGTCACCCAGTCAGATAACTTTGGCCTTTAGAAGCGTCCGTGGTCGAGCGGGCCTCAGTGATCGTAACTGATCGCTGAGGTTAAGCAACAACTGACACGGTCAGCCATTGGATGGGTGACCAATTTCAAGTGGTGCTTTTCTGGACGCTTCCGTGCTTCGGACGGCACGTTAAGCCGTGGGTCCCGGTTGCTGCTTCGGCAGCAGTCGTTAAGCCTAGTCTTCGGGCGGCATGAAAACATCTGACAGTCGGGTTGCCCACTTACTCGACAACTCTCTCAGCACAAGCTTGCTTGTGTTGGGGTCCACCAACCCGCACTTGGCCAGCGTGGTGGACTAGGCCTAAACCCTTCCTTCATTGGAAGGAGACCCGTGCCCCAGCAGTGGGGACGTAATGGGTCGTGATGATACCTATACCTAGGTATATGACTACAATAGATATACAAAAGAACATTGTTTAGTTCCCCTAAGAGTTGCCTGACCGGCTAATAGGCATATGTTTTTGCCACATCTGTCGCGGCTCTCAGCTGCCTCCTATCAGGCAAGACATACCGGTTTTCGTGTTTTGCTCATTCAGAGTCAATCAACGTGGTTTTTGTCGCTTCCGAGTCTTCCGTCTCTGCTACTAACGCCGTAAAAAACGTTGATTGAAAATCTGCAAGTTTTTTTTTGGAGTAAATTTATAAGATTAGTACCCCGTAAGTTTAAGTTAATAAATAAGTAAAGGCCGAGAGCCGACAAGCAATCGATAAAATGTGTAATGAAACGAGATAGAGTCGTCATTATTATTAAATTCTTTATTGCACAAAGTAAAATTGGTACAAAGGCGTACTTAATGCACCCATGCTACGGGTCCAGCCAGACTCGTCCCATTCCACACTCGACCCGGCCACACTCGACCCGAATTTCATAATTTCGATAAGGTTCATTTTTGTTTGTATTTTTTTTCTTATCGCAAAGTACAGTCGACAGAAAATGTTTATGGATTTCTTAATTGATTGCATATAAAGTGATTATCACTTAAATTTAAGAAATATGTTGACTAAACTAGCCTAAGTTTGACCTCAGTAACAGAGAGAGGTAGTTTACCCTTCTCATTGTTTTAGCCTGAAATAAACGGGTTATCGATAACAATGGTCAAGATTTGGATGGCCTGCATCCATCTCTTTCGCGCACTTACTTGTAATTTATACATTTGATAAGCAAGGGCTACTGCGAAGTAATTATAATTTTATAAACAGCAAACGGATTTTATAAAAAGGATTTTATAAATATTTCATTGTAAAGATATTTTGTGTAACTGTGATTTTAGCACACATAATTATTAATAGTTACTTATTCTGTTAATATTTATTATTACTTATTACGTTTATAATTCAAAACATGTGTTACCTACTAATAATGTTTATAGAAAATGATAAATAAATGATTAAAAGTACAAATTATTACTTTTGTTTGAATTAATCAGCACATAAAACACGTAACTATAATTTCAGTAAAAAAACTCTTGTGGCTGACAGTACATTTCATACATTTCAACAAAAGTACCTAGAACTTATCGTATTTTAGAAATTCGGGTCGAGTGTGGCCGGGTCGAGTGTGGAATGGGACGAGTCTGGCTGGACCCAATGCTACTGATTAACCAGACAATTATTCATTTTTAGGGTTCCGTAGCCAAAATGGCAAAAACGGAACCCTTATAGTTTCGTCATGTCCGTCTGTCCGTCTGTCCGTCTGTCACAGCCGATTTACTCGGAAACTATAAGTACTACAGTGATGAAATTTGATGGGAATATGTGTTGTATGAACCGCTACAAAAATATGACACTAAATAGTAAAAAAAAGAATTGGGGGTGGGGCCCCCCATACATGTAACTGAGGGATGAAATTTTTTTTTTCGATGTACATACCCGTGTGGGGTATCAATGGAATGGTCTTTTAAAATGATATAAAGTTTTCTAAAAAACATTTTTCTTAAAGTGAACGGTTTTTGAGATATCAGCTCTCAAAGTCGTAAAAAGTATGTCCCCCCCCCTCTATTTTTATAACTACGGGGTATAAAATTCTAAAAAAAATAGAGGTGATGCATGCTAATTAACTCTTTCAACGATTTTTGGTTTGATCAAAGTATCTCTTATAGTTTTTGAGATAGGTTGATTTAACTGTAATTTTGGTTAAGTTATTGACATAATAAGTTTATTATATTTGCTGCTACGGAACCCTTTGTGCGCGAGCCCGACTCGCACTTGGCCGGTTTTTTTTTAGCTAGTCACTAACCTCTATACATTTATATCCTAATCATCTTCATCATCACATCAACGTCTTCATCGTCACCTTCTTGTACTGTCGACTGGTAGATAAATCTGACCCCTCAGAAGGGGTCAGGTTTCTCTGCCCCTGCCTGTCCAAGCCTTCATCATCAGCTAGTGAACGGCCGGTGATAGAACCCTGGACCCTCGGTACAACCGTAAGAGTGTCTATCCACTGCGCCATCCGGTCGTTGATACGATATATGGCCAGAGTCAAATGTCATCGTTCTAAAATTAACGAACAAAGCATTGTTGTAATGGAGCCGCTTGAATAAATACGTAAATACACATAATCGCACACTTCCTATACCTCTAGGTTTAGTCAGTGAGTTAGTCTGTAAAACAACGTTTAGAATATATAATATTCTTTATGTGTGTGTACAAACAAAACAGGAGTTACAGAGCTTATATACTAACACATATACAAAAATGGCGGCCTTATGGCTCATAGCGATTTTTTCAAGACAACCATTTTTTTACCGTTTACTGTGTATATGTGGTTCTCTTAAACCCCTTTGAGTTTTAATGTGCCAAATACTTCCTTCTACACCTGTTGAATGTTTTTTTGTAGTAAGTTAAAGACCATACATAGTATACATACATGTAATTTTAAGCCCCTACCGAAAATTTTGTCAGTGTCCAATAGGAACTCCAAAATTATTTGAATTTTAAATGTTTTTTTTTTGTTTCCAGGAGACGTGAAAACTGGTGCAGCCGTCCAAAACTTACAAGCTGAGTACGGGTTAGTAAATTCAGATTTTATAGGTACTTGAGCTTGAGTCTCGCCTCGCCGTCAAGGCTTTCCCCTGGGAATTCCGGGATAGAAAGGATCCTACAGCACTCAGACAAAGACAAAGACAAAGACATTTATTTGCGTCAAATGTGGTTCATACATATGATGTTACATTTTATAATCAGTTCAGCACATTTCACCTTACAGGCATGCAAATATTTAGGCCAATAAAAATGGATTAATGAAATTTAGCAAAATACAATAAATTGAAACTAATAAAATTCTAGACCCAATAAAATTACAATAAATTAAATTATCTTTATACTGATAACTAGAGGTCGCGTTGTGGCGCGGGCTGCAAGCAGCCGCGCGGTGCTTTGATGCTTTTGGTTCGGTTTCAGCAGGGTATTGACTTGAACATATCGTAGCAAATCTTTCTTGCGTTTTGTTACGCCTTAAAAACTGTGTTCACTATGATTTTTTTTTATTAATGGGGTACTGACGTTTTTTTTTGGCGTGGGAAACAGTTTTCAGTATGAATTTCAGTTTCAGCAGGGTATTGACTTGAACATACCGTAGCAAATTTTTCTTGCGTTTTGTTATGCTTTCAAAACTGTTTTCACTATGAATTTCTATATTAAAGGGGTACTGATGATTTTGTTTTAGATAGTTATACGTTTTCAGTATGAATATTGGTTTCAGCAGGGTATTGACTTGAACATATCGTAGCAAATCTTCCTTGCGTTTTTTTACGCCTTAAAAACAGTTTTCACTATGAATGTCTTTATTAAAGGGGTACTGATGATTTTTATTTCAGGTGGGATTAGTTTTCAGTATGAATTTCGATTTCAGCAGGGTATTGACTTGAACAAACCGTAGCAAGTCTTTGTTGTGTTTTGTTTTGGATTAAAAATTGTTTTCAGTATGAATTTCGTTATAAAAGGGGTACTTATGATTTTGTTTCAGGGGGATACAGTTTTCAATATGAATTTCGGTTTCAGCAAGGTATTGACTTGAACATAAATTAAAGCAAATCTTTCATGCGTTTTGTAAGGCGTTAAAACTGTTTTCACTATGAATGTCTTTATTAAAGGGGTACCTGATGATTTAGTTTCAGGTAAGATAAATATTTCAGTATGAATTTTGGTAAGATAAGGCATACTTTACCTACAATAAAGTAGCGGATCTTTCAGGCGTTCAAGTTAAAGACGCATTCAAAATTTGGACTATTTCCCTCCACTCCATCCCGTACTTGTACTCAAAAAAATTGGTTTCTGTTACGGATTATCTCACACAAATACAGTTGAGAAACTGATCTATGTACAAAAGTGTATTTACAAGAATTTCCATTTCAGCAGGGTATTGACGTGAATATACCGTAGCAAATCTTTCTTGCATTTTGTTATGCCTTAAAAACTGTGTTCACTATGATTTTTTTAAATTAAAGTGGTACTGACGATTTTGTTTGACGTGGGAAACAGTTTTCAGTATGAATTTCGGTTTCAGCAGGGTATTGACTTGAATATACCATAGCAAATCTTTCTTGCGTTTTGTTATGACTTAAAAACTGTTTTCACTATGATTTTCATTATAACAGGCGTACTGATGATTTTGTTTTAGGTGGGATACGGTTTTCAGTATGAATTTTGGTGAGATACGGTTATTCACTTGACTGTAACGTATCGAATATTTTATGGCGTTTAAATCTAATTTCAGTATGAAATTTGGTAACAGATGGGTATTGACTTTGCCATAATACACTGACGGGCAATGAAAAGGTTCCACTGAGAAAAGCGAAACGGAAAAATCTAGCTTAATGCCGTCTTCTGCAACATGACGTACATTTAACAGAGCGTCCGATATTACCAACTAAAAACGGTAATATTTTGTTCCAATTTTAAATTAAATCTTTGTAAAAATTGGGGTCGTATGGTGTCGGCATTTTGTGAGTGGAACTTTTTCATTGCCCGGGAGTGTACAACAGATATTTCTTGAATTTGGCTTTACATAGAAAAAACTACATAGGAATGTTAATATTTGCCTTGAAAACTTTTATGATTATGAATTACGGATTGTCTCACACAAATACGGTAGAGAAACTGATCTGTATGGTCATTTTTTGGTTTCGTAAACTTTACCTAGTATCGAGATGACATCGTTTTGTGTAAAAATATTGGGTTCATTAACACCTCATAAATCTGAGTCACCTCCGATTATATTCTATTCTATTGTGTGTGGGGGTGTAAGTACCTGCACCTGGCTCTCTCGAGTGGAACCTTTCTGCATATCCCCAAGGTCTAAACTGCCTTCCTAAGCTTGGACCATTTCCCACCACGCTGGTCCACTGCGGGTTGGTGGGTTCACATATCTAGATGTGCTAAATCTAGACATGCAGGTTTCCTCACGATGTTTTCCTTTGCCGTTAGAGCGATGGTATACATTGTACTTATTTTAAAACAACTCATTGGTACCTACATGTCAGCGCCGGGATTCGAATCCGCATCTCTTGCGTGAGAAGCGGGCGCTTACCCGACTGAGCTACCACCGCTCACGTCCATTCGCGCGTTTTTCTAGCCTCTTGATTATTAGTTTCATAGCAACGAAATACACAGGCTTTTTTATTCATTAATTTCTTACGTTGGTTTGCTGTTTGAGACTATTTTTTACAGAACTATGGTTTACTTCAATTTAATCCATAATTGGAACTATAAACGCGCCCAAACCTTTGTCTTTCTTTTTTATTAATTCAAGGTATTTTTTTGCCACAATTGGCTCTCAGGTTATAGGTATTGTTGTGTTGACAAGGGTATGAGCAGTGCTGTCTCGCTTCGCTCGGCGCTCCAGGGTTTGCGGTATGGTGGTTTACATTGTTTTGCCTCGCTTCGCTCGGCTACTCTTTTACGGTAAGGTAATACTTAAGTTGTATTGCCTCGCTGCGCTCGGCTCTTCAGTTGTTGTGGTATAATGTTTTGAAATGTTATGCCTCGCTACGCTCGGCTCTCCAAGGTTTGTGGTATGGTGGTTTGGATGGTTTTGCCTCGCTGCGCTCGGCTCCTCTCCAGGTCTCGGAATGGTAGTCTCGATTGTTTTGCCTCGCTTCGCTCGGCTCTGCAGTTACATAGGCACTTGCTGTTTATTATACTTTAGCCTCGCTTCGCTCGGCTCTTCGGGTTTTCGGATGTTGGTTTCAGTAGTTTTGCCGCATTTCAGTAGTTGCTCCGCTCGGCTCTCTAGGTTTTGGATTGATGGTTTAGGTTGTTTTGCCTCGCTTCGCTCCGCTTTCCACTTCTTAAACGGGACTTTTCCCGTAGTTTTTCTTTATTCATATTAATAATTATGATACGTAATGCCTCGCTTCGCTCGGATTTCTTTCCTTTATGGCAGGGTTACTTGTCGGATGCCTCGCTGCGCTCGGCTTGTTTTATTTTGGTATAGCTTGTAGAAGGACTATGGCCTCGCTGCGCTCGGCACTTACACTGGGGTAAAGTTGATTTACATTTCGTATATTTTTAGGAAAAATATTTTTACCTCTAAAAGTGGGGAGTTTTTATTTTAAAAAATAATTCTTTGTATTTATCTACACAAATGCGCCATATACCACAAATCTGTCTGACCACTTCAAAGGGGTGAAAATGCTAATGTTGGTAATTTTTTCTACGTTTTTAGGGAAATTTTGATTTTTTTCCCTAAAAGTAGGAAGTTTTTATTTTAAATTAAAATTCTATGCATTTAACTGCACAAACGCGCTTTACATTCAAAACCTCTCAGACCATCTCAAAGGGATAAAATTGCATATTTATGTAAATTTTCCCATGTTTTTAGGGAAATTTTGTTTATTTCCCTAAAAATGGGGAGTTTTTTATTTTAAATTAAAATTGTATGCATTTAACTACACAAACGCGCCATACATTTGAAACCCCTCAGACCATCTCAAAGGGACAAAATTGCATATTTATGTAAATTTTCCTATGTTTTTAGGGAAATTTTGTTTTTTTTTTCCTATAAGTTGGGAGTTTTTATTATTAATTAAAAATCTATGCATTTAACTACACAAACGCGCCATACATTCGAATCTCCTCAGACCATCACAAAACGATAAAATTGCATATTTATGTAAATTTTCCCATGTTTTTAGGGAAATTTTGTTTTTTTTTCCTATAAGTTGGGAGTTTTTATTATTAATTAAAAATCTATGCATTTAACTACACAAACGCGCCATACATTCGAATCTCCTCAGACCATCACAAAACGACAAAATTGCATATTTATGTAAATTTTCCCATGTTTTTAGGGAAATTTTGTTTTTTTTTTCTTTAAGTGGGGAGTTTTTTCTTATTAATTATAAATCTATGCATTTAACTACACAAACGCGCCATACATTCGAATCTCCTCAGACCATCACAAAACGACAAAATTGCATATTTATGTAAATTTTCCCATGTTTTTAGGGAAATTTTGTTTTTTTTTCCTATAAGTTGGGAGTTTTTATTATTAATTAAAAATCTATGCATTTAACTACACAAACGCGCCATACATTCGAATCTCCTCAGACCATCACAAAACGACAAAATTGCATATTTATGTAAATTTTCCCATGTTTTTAGAGAAATTTTGTTTTTTTTTATATAAGTGGGGAGTTTTTTATTATTAATTAAAAATCTATGCATTTAACTACACAAACGCGCCATACATTCGAATCTCCTCAGACCATCACAAAACGATAAAATTGCATATTTATGTATAATTTCTCTTGTTTTTAGGGAAATTTTGTTTTTTTCCCTAAAAATGGGGAGTTTTTATTTCATAAGAAAACTAAATGCATCCACCTACACAAACGCGCTCTACAAGTCAAAACTGTCAGACCACTCAATACAGGTGAAATAGCCTTAAAACATGTAAAATTTCTCTTTTACAAAATGGCTGCCACTTCATCCGCCATTTTGATTATTGCAGTTTTTGGAATTTTCCCATGAATTTCACCATATATCCAACCATGTACAAAGAAAAACATCACCCCACCTTCCCCCCTTCTGGGAGATCAATTCACCTCAACTTGAATCGACGTCGAACTTTTTCAAAAATATAATCTCCCGTATTTCTCAGGGTTGCCAGCCGAAAGTGATAAAATTGTCAAATGTCATTAGTATGAGCCTTTCTGACTAAGCTGCATCATTTTTTAAAATCCAAAACGGTTATTTCTATTTTTCAGGTTTTTGGGGAAAATCTCAAAATTTTCCCTAAAAATGGGGAATTTTTATTTACCTGGTATAGTCTACTCAACAAACTACACATATGCGTCATACAAGACAAATCTCCCCAACCACTCTAAACATGTGAAAAAACCAATCAAAAAACGTGAAAAAAAGTCACTTTTACAAAATGGCCGCCAAAGCAGTCCGCCATTTTGTTTTTTCAACTTTTCGGAATTTTCCCATAAACTGCACCATATATCAGACCGTGTCCAAAAAAAATCATCACCCCACCTGCCTCCCTTCTGGGAGATCAATTCACCTCAAGTTGGGTCGACGTAAAAAAATCGGAAAAAATATAATCTCGCCTATCGCGCAGGGTTGCCAGTCGAAATTAATAAAAATGGTCAAATGTCATTAGTACGGGTCTTTCCGACAAAACTGCATCAAATTTTAAAATCAAAAGTGGCCATTTCTACTTTTCATGTTTTTGGGGAAAATCTCAAAATTTACCCTAAAAATGGGGAAAATTCTTTCACATGGCAACTCTACTCGTCAAACTACACAACCGCTCCATACAAGTCGAACCTGTCAAATGCCTCGAACACAATAAAAAAATGCTTTGAAAATCCCCGAAAAAACACGTTTTTATAAAAAAATCTCCCCTCCCCCGCAATTAAAAAAAAAACAATTTTTTTGAATTTTCCCTTAAATTCCATCATATGCCCCACCGTTTACAAAAAAAAACATCCCCCCACCTCCCCCCCTTCCGGGAGATCAATTCACCTCAAGTCGGGTCTGACACGCCCTAAACTTTACTTGACTGCAACTCGGCCGCCATTTTGTTTTTTTATTTTTTTATATTTTTTTTATAATCTGTCAGACATTCTTAATACACCCTCTAAATATAAAAAAATGTATGGTCACCAAAAAAGAGGAGCAAAAAAATTTTTTTTTTTTTACAACTTTTTTTAAAAAGTCGAGGTTTTTCTCTACTCACCCGAGCACCCTGTACATTTCCCTAAAACATTTTTATATCAAAAAATGGCTCCTTCTGGGAGAACAATCATGTCAATGAGTGTGTCAGTGGTAATCCAGCTATATATATTATAACTAGAGGTTGCGTTGTGGCGCGGGCTGCAAGCAGCCGCGCGGTGCTTTGATGCTTTTGGTTTAGGTGGGAGACAGTTTTCAGTATGAGTTTCAGTTTCAGCAGGGTATTGACTTGAACATACCGTAGCAAATCTTTCTTGCGTTTTGTTATGCCTTCAAAACTGTTTTCACCATGAATTTCTTTATTAAAGGGGTACCTACTGATAATTTTGTTTTAGGTTAGTTAGTTATACGTTTTCAGTACGAATATTGGTTTCAGCAGGGTATTGACTTGAACATACTGTAGCAAATCTTTCTTGCGTTTTGTAAGGCCTTAAAAACTATTTTCATTATGAATTTCGATATCATGTCGGTATTGATGGTTTTGTTTTAGTTTTCAAAACAGTTTTTTAAGTATAATAATCGGTCAGCTGGCTTTACTTATTATATACCACATTTCTGGCGTTTTCCTTTGTATTCAAATTTGAGTGAAGAATACTTATGGCTTTATGCTTATGATTTTCTTTTTATGAAATGTTTCTATTATAATTACTTTAGTGGTATTCATTTCGCCTTAAAAATACCAGTAGGAAAATTCAGGTAGGTATACTTTACAATGACGTAGCGGATCTTTCTGGTGTTCAAGTCAAAGACGCATCCAAATATTCGGACCATATCCCAACACTCCATCCCGTACTCGTACTCAAAAAAATTGGTTCCTGTTACGGATTGTCTCACACAAATACGGTAGAGAAACTAATCTATATGAAAAAAAAAAATGGTTTCGTGAACTTTACCTAGTATCGAGCCGACATCGTTTTGTGTACAAATATTGGGTTTTTTAATACCTCATAAGTCTGAGTCACCCCCATTCGCGCGTTTTTCTAGCATCTCGATTATTAGTTTACTCTGTCCTGAAGAAAAACTTTTTCATAGAAAAGAAATACACAGGCTTTTTTTTAATTCATTAATTTCTTACGTGGGTTTGCTGTTTAAGACTATTTTTACAGAACTATATGTTTTACTTCAATTTAATCCATAATTGGAGCTATAAACGCCCAAACATACACTTTGTCTTTTTTTTATTCATTCAAGATATTTCTTAGTCACAATCGGCTCTCAGGTTATAGTTGTGTTGACGAGGTTTTGAGTAGTGTTGCCTCGCTTCGCTCGGCTCTCCAGGGTTTGAAGTATGGTGATTCGCATTGTTTTGCCTCGCTTCGCTCGGCTCCTCTTTTACGGTAAGGTTATACTTAAGTTGTATTGCCTCGCTGCACTCGGCTCTTCAGTGGTTGTGGTATGATGTTTTGAAATGTTTTGCCTCGCTGCGCTCGGCTCACCAAGGTTTGAGGTATGATGGTTTGGATTGTTTTGCCTCGCTGCGCTCGGCTCTCCAGTCAAACTGGCAGTTGGTGATTAAAGTAGTTTAGCCTCGCTTCGCTCGGCTCCTCTCTAGGTCTCGGAATGATAATTTCGGTTGTTTTTCCTCGCTTCGTTCGGCTTTGCAGTTACATAGGCACTTGCTGTTTATTGCGCTTTAGCCTCGCTTCGCTCGGCTCATCGGGTTTCCGGATGTTGATTTCAGTCGTTTTGCCTCGCTCCGCTCGGCTCTCTAGGTTTTGAATTGATGGTTTAGGTTGTTTTGCCTCGCTTCGCTCGGCTTTCCACTTCTTAAACGGGACTTTTCCCGTAGTTTTTCTTTATTGATAATAATAATTATGATACGTAATGCCTCGCTTCGCTCGGATTTCTTTTCTTTATGGCAGGGTTACTTGTCGATCGGATGCCTCGCTGCGCTCGGCTGGTTTTATTTTGGTATAGCTTGTAGGAGGACTATGGCCTCGCTGCGCTCGGAACTTACACTGTGGTAAAGTTGATTTACATTTTGTATGTTTTTAGGGAAAATATTTTTTCCCCTAAAAGTGGGGAGTTTTTATTTTAAATAATTATTGTTTGTATTTATCTACACAAATGCGCCATATACCACAAATCTGTCTGACCACTTCAAAGGGGTGAAATTGTTAATGTTGGTAATTTTTTCTACGTTTTTAGGGAAATTTTGATCTTTTTCCTACAAATGGGGAGTTTTTATTTTAAATAATTATTGTTTGTATTTATCTACACAAATCCGCCATATACCATAAATCTGTTGGACCACTTCACCGGGGTAAAATTGCTAATGTTGGTAATTTTTTCTACGTTTTTAGGGAAATTTTGATCTTTTCCCTACATGTGGGGAGTTTTTATTTTAAATAATTATTGTTTGTATTTATCTACACAAATCCGCCATATACCATAAAACTGTTGGACCACTTCAGCGGGGTAAAATTGCTAATGTTGGTAATGTTGGTAATTTAATAATAAATGACGTCACGATCGTATACGAGTGATACTTGCTACTGTTTACTTCCGTGTTAAAAATTAAAAGAACCAAGTATTAAGTAACAAAAAGTTTATTAAAAGTTTTCTGTGGTTACATATATGTGCATCAACTGTTATCTCGAGTTTCTGTGCTGTATATCACCTGTATTTAGTGTTACAAAAAGTGCCTAGGGGATACATTGTGTACACAAATTGTGGGTACCTCAGTTGCTTGCAGTGTGTTTACCCCATAATCGAAATTTAAACAATTCAAAAAATCACTAGCAGCGCCATCTAGGGATCCCGATTCGCAACCGACGCTAGTGACATCTATTACAATCATAGTGAATTTGCTATCACGGTGGTAAACTAATTTCCTACCATTATGACCAAGTGCGGTGGTTGCAAGAAATATATTGCTCGGGCTGATATAGCTAAGTGTGCGAAATGCGCCAAATGCGGTACCGTGTACCACCCGTTCTGCCTTAAGGGAGGCGAGGAAGGTACCCCTAACTGGGTCTGCCCGGGATGTGTATCCGGGAACCCGCCACCCGCGCCCAACATCGATGTTCCCGTTGCTGAAGGGATAGACTCCCTTGAGCTGCCTGAACCGGTCGTGTCCGACGGCCGCCACAACTCCACTGCGAATGACACGACGGAAGAGTTCAAAGTGGAGCTCGGGCTGGAGATCCGCCTGTTCCGCGAGGAGCTGAGCGCCGTGCGGGAGGAGATCCGCCTGTTCCGGGCCGAGGTCAAGGACCTCAAAAGCTCATTCTCCGCAACAGAGGAACGGCTCAGCACCCTGGACTCGAGGGTGGACGTGCTGGAGAAGCGGGTGATGGAAGGTACGGGCTCCCGACTAGAGTCCGTCATCGCTGAGCTAAGGTTAGAGCTCAACGAAAAGGACCAGGAGCTTCTGGGCAACGACGTGGAGGTCAGCAACCTCCCGGAGGAGAACGGGGAGAATGCCACCCATATGATCATGGCGGTGGCGACCAAGCTGGGTGTCACGCTCCGAGAGAGCGACATAGTCAGCGCGGAGCGTGTGGGAGCAAGGCGCCGGGCGCCGGGCGAGGGGGGGGACGCGGGCGCGGGGGCGGCGGGCCGGCCGCGGCCGCTGGTGGTGCGCTTCACGCGGCGCGCCGTCAAGGACGAGCTCACGGCCGCGGCCCGCGTGCGCCGCGGGGCCACCTCGACCGACCTCAGCCAGTCCTCAGCGCCGCGCCCCTTCTACGTCAACGAGAGGCTGACCAAGTACAACCGCCAACTGTACTACCAAACGCGGGAGGTCGGGCGACGTCTGTCCTGGAGGTTTCTCTGGACCAAGAAGGGACGCATATACGCCCGCCAGGGACAGGACACACCTCGACACTGGATACGGTCAGTTGATGACATTAGCCGGGTATTCGGAGTCGCTTCTTAAACTGCCGGTTGATCTTAATGGTGTAAAAAACCACACCCATACAACCTTATTATACTGGGTGATGATATTTTTATGCCTATTTATGTCTTTGTTCTGTGTTACATGTACTACGTGCATATATAGCTTTGTTGATGTCTATCATTTATCTTGTACTTGTTATTATTCTCTAGTTATTGCTTTAACTGTGTTGCTACCCGGAGATCAAACTGTGCCCCAGCTCACTAATAACTTAGTGGCATTTAATCATAGCAGTATAATATTAACAATATTTATAATCTATACCTATCACTTTCTATTTCCCCCATTACCATGCCCAAGCTCGAATGCAAACTTACGCCATTTCAAAACTGTCCCCACGCATACATCATACATACATACATATCCTATATACAAATTATATAACACCTTATACCCTATATACATCATAATATTTATACAAATTACCTACACCTTCATAAGTACAAAATGACTGGTAAAAATAAGTCATTATTAGTTGGACTCTTTAACGCGGGATCATTGGGCACAGGGCATGATGAACTCATAGCCACTGTACTACGCTATGATGTTGACATTATGGCTATCAACGAAACCTGGCTCAGGGAGGGGGAGATAGACCGCGCGCCCGTCATACCCGGCTACAAACTACGCCACACGCCGAGACCCCCAGGTAAGCGCACGCGAGGTGGAGGCGTAGGTATGTATGTGAAAACGGGTCTTAAGGTAAGATTTCGCACACATCCCGCCGCGGCCGGCGTCGAACAAATGTGGTTAAGCTGTACCGTTAACACAATAAAACTGCTTATCGGAACAGCCTATAGACCGCCGTGGCAAGACTGTAGTATTTTCTTTGATGCATTAACGGACAGTATAACATCTTTCACTAATTACGACCAGATGATTGTGCTTGGTGACTTCAACATTAATCTTTTACCTAATAGTACTGACTACAAAAGGCGTCATTTTGATGATTTTGTACAAACGGTTGATTTAAAACAGTACGTAACCGAACCTACGCACTTCACTAGCAGTAGCGAAACTTTAATAGATGTCGTTTGCTCAGACTTGGATATTAAATGTATAAATGTCGACTACATACCTACCCTAGGACATCATGCATTCATAACAGTAGGACTGAATGTTAAAAAACCTAAACCGTTGCCCCGATGGATTACATACCGGCCATTAAAAAATATTATTTTGGAACAATTTAACCTTGACCTTAACTTAATTAATTGGGAACATATTAAAAGTTTTGATGATGTCAATCAAATGGTAGCTACATTTACTGATTACATGATAAAATTATTTGATCTACATGCTCCCGAGCGCACTGTCCGTGTGAAGGCCGCCGACTACCCGTGGATCACTGATAACGTGAAGTACATGATGAGTTTGAGAGACGCAGCCCATAAACGGTTCCGTATCACTAACTCCGCTTCAGACAACAATTATTATAAGGACCTGAAACATTTAGTAAATGCAGCTTTACACAATGAAAAGCGAGCATATTTTCAGTCCAACATTAATAACAATATTAAAAACTCGGCGAAATTATGGCAGAATCTTAAGAACACTGTACTCCGTAAACATAAAACTGACTACCTACCTGATAGCTTTAATGACCCCGATATGATTAACAAACACTTCCTTGACATTCCCGGTAACAATAAGATAAATTTATCAGATATAATTTATTATGAATCTAACAGACATAGCACATACACATTTAATATTTCACCTATCGACGAGCTAATGGTTGGCAAAATTATCAACAAACTTAAATCGAATGCACTCGGGTGCGATGGCATATCATTGGCTATGATTTTGCTGACGCTACCGCGGACCTTAGATATTATCACTTTTATAATTAATTACTCTATTAAAACTTCTACATTTCCGGCCCCGTGGAAAATTGCTCTGGTTAGTCCTATACCTAAAATACCTACTCCGAGTCAATACAAGGACCTACGTCCGATAAGTTTGCTGTCATGTATGTCAAAGATTCTGGAAAAAGCTGTGTATAACCAAATGTCGCACTACCTGGAGGTTAATGGTATTCTGCCTGATGTACAGTCCGGCTTTCGTCGAGGCCGCAGCACCTCTACTGCCCTGATTGACGTTGTAGATAATATACTGGCTTCCGCGGATAAGGGTATGTCTACCATTCTCACTTTGTTGGATTTTTCCCGCGCATTTGACACTATTAATGTTCCGCTACTGATCGCAAAGTTGACATTTTATGGTTTTGATGCTAGTACGGTCAAATGGTTTTACAGCTATCTAGATCAACGCTCACAAATAGTTAAGCTGAGAAAATGTGATGGCAATACAGTTGCTTCTGCTGAGTATCCAGTATCTAGAGGAGTCCCGCAAGGATCCACCCTAGGACCATTGTTATTTATCCTTTACGCTAGTGATATCACCAATGAGATTGTAAATTGCAAATACCATGTCTATGCTGATGACTTACAATTATACCTATCAGGATCCCCGTCTGACGTTAACAATACTTGTGATCTTATAAACCAGGACTTAGATCGTATTGCGACCTGGTCTAATAAGCATATTTTAAAGCTAAATCCCGATAAGTCGAAGTTTATTATTATTGGCACAAGGAAACAAGTTCAAATTACTAATACAAATAACCCTACCATAAAACTAGCAGGAGTAGATATTGAACAGGTAACCGAAGCTCGTAACCTAGGCCTAACATTCGACAATTATTTACGGTTTGAAAAACACGCAATTGAAATGGTCAAAAACTGCTTCTTCAGACTCAAGACTCTTTATAAAATTAGACGGTACATTAATGTTGACCTGCGAATACAGTTATGTGAGTCGCTTGTTCTGTCTAAACTAAATTATGCGGACACTGTATATGGCCCATGTCTTTTACGGAAAACGGAAAAGCTACTGCAAAGGGTACAAAACGCCTGTATTAGATTCTGTATGGATATCCCTCCCCGCTCCCATGTTACCCCTTATCTCAACTCTTGCGGGCTACTGAAGGTAGCCGCCAGACAGCGGCTGCACCTTGCCGCGCTCCTGTTTGGCGTTATAAAGTTCAAATCACCCCAGTACCTTTACAATAAACTTGAATGGTCTCGTAACCATCATACAATAAATACTAGGGCGTCCACTTATCTTATGGTCACTCCGAAGCACAAAACCGCACTGTTTCGCAACTCGTTCCGTTATGCAGCCAGCTTCATATGGAACACCTTGAGACCACCCCTCCGTGACCTGAAATCAATATCGACTTTTAAATTTCATTACAAAATGATCCTACTTGATGATCAAAGAAAAGGGCTTTAAGAAGTTTTTAAGAAGTTATACCTACTTCGAATGTATTCACGCGCAGTATTGGCTCCGTGTCCCGTGGTTGGCTGCATGGTGCGGGCTGCACGCAGTAGTACATTGTAATCCATCACCTCAACATCTTAAACTCTGGTGCGTGCAGCCATGCTGCTTAATTTATCCCTGAAACAAAATATAATGTATAGTTATAGTTTATTCACTTACTTATTATAAATTTGATAACCTGTAATAACGGTATTACATATCTATTGTCCCACCCATAGTCGTCCACACGTACCTAGTTAATATACTTTATATCTTAATGTATGTTTTTTTTTTATCGCAGTAGAAATATAATAATAAGAAAAAACACTTACCTTTTTTTTTTATCGTAATGCTGACTTTGTAACAATACGAACATTATGCATCACTTTTGCTGCTGATAGTGGTTGTTATTGTGATCACTGGACGCACTGTACGAACTAGGTGTTCGTGGGGTGCTTCATTTCGTATCCGGGCGTGGGTGCGCGGGCGCCGCCGCGTTATCTATGAATGGCTTGCGGGATGACGCGGGTACACTGAACGGATCGCGCCCGGTTACTGAAATTTATTTTAGGCTGTAGGTTGTGGGTGCGTTCGCCGTTTCATTATGGCTACCCACTACTTTTTCGCATCGCACTATTACATATTTATTTTGCTCTGTATTTAGTATTTATTTATTTTGCTCTGTATTTAGTATTTATGTTACTGATACCTTTTGTAATATTTATGTATTATTAATGGAATTAGTATATATATTATTATTTTTTTTTAACAAGTACTATTTATTTTTTACAGAATTTACACACACATACCTATCTATTTTTAATGTAAGCTGCATTATTTATTAACTTACCATCAGTAATCACACAACACACTTGTCCCATATACCTATACTTATATATTATTATATATATTTTTTGTACATAGTTAAGTAGGTACTCGTGTACGTGACTGAGGTCACTTAAAAGGGCCAGCTGAAAATCAGCGCTGTGGCCTTACTGTCCACAGCTCATGCTGAGCTGGTGCCGTTTCGACACTCCGGACAGCAACCCGTTGTGTTATTGTTTTGTGTTTTGCCTGTATTTTTGTTCTTGCCTCATGTTAATTTTTTATTATTATTCTTTTGTCCTTGTTATTTTGTATATGTATTTCTTTTCTTTAAGTCTGTATTTTTCTTTTTGTTGTTGTTGCTGTCTATGTGTCGAATAAATGTTTCTTTATCTTTATCTTTATCTTTAATTTTTGGTACGTTTTTAGGGATTTTTAGATTTTTTTCCCTACAAGTGGGTAGTTTTTATTTTAAATAATTATTGTTTGTATTTATCTACACAAATGAACCATATACCATAAATCTGTTTGACCACTTCAACGGGGTGAAATTGCTAATGTTGGTAATTTTTTGTACGTTTTTAGGGAAATTTTGATTTTTTCCCTACAAGTGGGGAGTTCTTATTTTAAATAATTATTGTTTGTATTTATCTACACAAATGCGCCATATACCATTAATCTGTCTGACCACTTCAACGGGGTGAAATTGCTAATGTTGGTAATTTTGTATACGTTTTTAAGGAAATTTTGTTTTTTTTTCCTATAAGTTGGGAGTTTTTTTTATTAATTAAAACTCTATGCATTTAACTACACAAACGCGCCATACATTTGAATCCCCTCAGACCATCACAAAACGATGAAATTGCATATTTATGTAAAATTTCCCCATGTTTATAGGGAAATTTTATTTTTTCCCTAAAAATGGGGAGTTTTTATTTCATAAGCAAACTAAATGCATCCACCTACACTAACGCGCTCTACAAGTCAAAACTGTCAGACCACTCAATACAGGTCAAATAGCCTTAAAACATGTAAAATTTCTCTTTTACAAAATGGCTGCCACTTCATCCGCCATTTTGATTTTTGCAGTTTTCGGAATTTTCCTATTAATTTCACCATATATCCAACCATGTACAAAGAAAATCATCACCCCACCTCCTCCTCTTCTGGGAGATCAATTCACCTCAACTTGAATCGACGTTGAACTTTTTCAAAAATATAATATCCCGTATTTCTCAGGGTTGCCAGCCGAAAGTAATGAAAATAGTCAAATGTCATTAGTATGAGCCTTTCTGACTAAACTGCATCATTTTTTAAAATCCAAAACGGTTATTTCTATTTTTTATGTTTTTGGGGAAAATCTCAAAATTTTCCCTAAAAATGGGGAAATTTTATTTAACTGGTATAGTCTACCCAACAAACTACACAAATGCGCTGTACAAGACAAATCTCTCCAACCACTCTAAACATGTGAAACAACCAATCAAAAATCGTGAAAAAAAGTCACTTTTACAAAATGGCCGTCAAAGCAGTCCGCCATTTTGTTTTTTCAACTTTTCGGAATTTTCCCATAAACTGCACCATACATCAGACCGTGTACAAAAAAAATCATCACCCCACCTGCCTCCCTTCTGGGAGATCAATTCACCTCAAGTTGGGTCGACGTAAAAAAATCCGAAAAAATATAATCTCGCCTATCGCGCAGGGTTGCCAGTCGAAAGTAATGAAAATGGTCAAATGTCATTAGTGCGGGTCTTGCCGACAAAACTGCATCAAATTTTAAAATCAAAAGTGGCCATTTCTACTTTTCATGTTTTTGGGGAAAATCTCGAAATTTACCCTAAAAATGGGGAAAATTCTTTCACATGGCAACTCTACTCGTCAAACTGCACAACCGCTCCATACAAGTCGAACCTGTCAGATGCCCCGAACACAATAAAAAAATGCTTTGAAAATCCCCGAAAAAACACGTTTTTATAAAAAAATCTCCCCTCCCCCCGCAATTAAAAAAAAATCATTTTTTGGAATTTTCCCTTAAATTTCATCATGTGCCCCACCGTTTACAAAAAACACCATCCCCCCACCTCCCCCCCTTCCGGGAGATCAATTCACCTCAAGTCGGGTCTGACACGCCCTAAACTTTGCTTCACTGCAACTCGGCCGCCATTTTGTTTTTTTATTTTTTTATATTTTTTTTATAATCTGTCAGACATTCTAAAAACACCCTCAAAATATAAAAAAATGTATGGTCACCAAAAAAGAGGAACAAAAAAATTTTTTTTTTTTTACAACTTTTTTTAAAAAGTCGAGGTTTTTCTCTACTCACCCGAGCACCCTGTACATTTCCCTAAAACATTGTTATATCAAAAAATTGCTCCTTCTGGGAGAACTACTATGTCAATGAGTGAGTGAGTGGTAATCCAGCTATATATATTATAATAATAATTATTACATATATTGATGATTAAAAAATAAAATAATTCAAATTACAAATTTAGTGCATTGCAAAATTTCCTATTGTATTAAGTAATCATTTAAATTCAAAATATTCTTTGGTACTTTAAAAACATTTCATGACTAGCCATTTTTTTAACCTATATTTAAATTGATTAAGCGGTAAATCTTTAATAATTTCTGGAAGCTTATTGTATATACGGACTGCCATCATATAACAATTATTTTGTGCTTTTGCTGTTTTAAAACTTGGCAGAACTAGTTGCCTTGGGTATCTAGTGTGAAAAGTTAATAATAGTTAATAACAGGAATAATGTAGCATTTATAATTAGTAAGCTTTTATTTTATTATTGTAATCGTCCAGTAAGACATACGCATACATTCCATACCAATGCGGTTACTACTAACTATAGAGCAAACTCATTTCTCCTGCGATCCTGTAGGAAATTCAATAAGCTGGAGCGCGAAGTAGATCTGGATCTATTCTTCACAAGCATTCCAAAGGTGAGGCAGGCGATTAGCAGACAATTTTTTGGTGCAAGCGATAAACCATAATTAAGTTTTGTTTTTTGTATTTTGTAAACCAGTAGATTACTTTACTATATAGTAGGTGACTATATTATAGTAGTATGTACTATGTTTCTCGTAAATAGTGTGTTTTACTAAGTAAGCGCTTATCACTTTTTTTTTTTTCTTGTTCTGTATTCCATCAGTGGTCTCTTTTAAATGGCTTATTGATTCTATAATTATAATACTTTACTGTGTAATGAATAGCTGTTAGTGACCCGACAATTATAAAATAAATAAATAAAATAATTTTGATTCGGCCGTTTTTCAGTTAATTCGCTAGAAACATTCGTTCATACTCTCAATTTTCCTCTTTATAATATTATTATTATGCCAACTGCTATTTAAAGTAAACAAAACGATCTTGATCATTTAGAATTTTAGAATAAAATCATAAACAAAATTAGACTTCTCGCTTGCGAAAATAGACATATCACGGAAACGTCTCCCTTCCGTGGTAATTTGGAAACTAGTTTTATTTTAAATTATCTGTGGTCGTCGCGCGCGGGAAATGCGCTAGTTGTTATAACCTCTATGGTTTGATAAAGATGGCGTCACAAATCACAAATACTCACACTGGCGCAGTGTCGTGTGTATAGGCGGCGGTAACTATCGTGTTCTGTGTAACAAATGTTTTGTTGTGGTTAACTTTACTACGTAAATTTATAATGTACCTATGTTAAACAGTCATTTTGTAGTCAGTGTGTAAATTATTCTTATGTTATTGAAATGCTTATTTTGTAAATCAAGGTGTAAAATACTTATTGAAACTTTTTTAAACTACACATGATAAATAAATGAGTATATATATGAGTAATATAATTAGTGCTTGTATGCAGTTATGTAGTTAGTGATATGTGTAACGTTATTCCAAAAATTTATCTCTTCGACAATAAACTCCTTCATATACTTGAAGAAAAAAACTGTATAGGTACATACTTAAATAAATAGTGTTTTGTTTATTTACGTTTGACCTTAAACATATTACTGTGTAGTGAATTTTGTGTTGTGTGGCAGCAATAAAATAAACATTGTGAATTGTGAGTGACCCATCTCAACATCACAAGGAATGTTTTGGCTCCATTTTTGTGACATTTCGTCCGTCCTGAAATAGATGCGACGTGTTTCAGAGAAGCATGTATTCACGTGAGTTTTTCTTGTTTGCTGAACTTAACGTTCATTTCACAAGGAAATACATCTGATACAAACAAAAACTACCCTTATTAGAATGTAATAAGGGTTATGTCAGATGTCTTTCCCCTGGAAACAGGGTAGGTATATAGCGTCGCTGCATTCATTCTTATTTGGCACAAAAAGTAAACAATCTTGGAGGGTCTTTTTATTTGAATTTATTTATAAAAGAAATACTTACTAGCAAAAAATATTAATATCGTTATTAAACCGTAGCTGTATTTTATTTGGTTAGTAATATTTTGATTAAAAAGACACACAAAGATTGTTTACCTTCTATATCAAGTAAGGATGAATGCCATAAAAAAAAAAAAACTTGAGGTTTCCATGAGAATTAAACTAAACACAAAAGCTATGGGCTGATAAATAATTTATGGCGATTAGAAATTTAACCTTCGATCCTTCTAATTCATAGCATGAATAAAATATATAGAAGACGTTACTTTGAAAAAACATAATTATAGTTTCTGTACAATTATGTACAGTTAGTACGTACAATCTATAAGTTTGGCCCGCTCTATCATTTTGATACATTATACTTATTGATCAACGTAATATTCTCAAAGTAAAAGTAATAAAATGGAATTGAAACAGTTAGTGGATGTGCTCCCATAACTAAATAGCTGCTTGACCATCGTCATATACCTACAGGGTGTTGTAAAAGTGGTATTTAGTATACGATGTCGAAAGGGGGACATTGTTTTTACGAATTTCCCAAATCCGAGATCAAAATTTATTCATAATAAACTTTTGGTTTAGTACGCCAAAAAAATAAAAATGCCCGTGATACTCCTACAAATTACAAGAAAATAATTTAAAAAATACGTTAAAAATCCACGGATACAGTATTATCCGTAAGGCCCCCGAAGGGTTAATACATATAGTTAATACATAAATAATAAAATTATGGTAATTAAATGTTCAAGTTATCATATAAATAAAAATAGAACATGACTTTTATTTAAATATTCCCAACATAAATGCAGGTCATCTGGCCAAAGTATCATCTGCTACTGATAAATAATAAACCTATGTTAATATCAATCAATTATTATCCATGTTTACATAAATCAATAATAATGTACAGTGACTGTTTTTGTTAGTCATTAAAATTGAACTCAGCTGGGTTTATCTGAAAATAATTTCAGTTGTTTTGTCACGGTTGAAGCTATTTACTCCAATATAACATAAATAATCGACCTTCTAGGTATTCAAATTATGAAAAAAAAACAGTGCAAAAGGGCGGCCTTATTGCATAAAGCAAGAAATGTTTACTACACTCTCGGACAATGAAAACGTTCCAGTCAGAAAAGCACTTAATGACTCCTAAACGGAAAAAAACTAACTTAATTAACGCCTTCTGCAATATTGAAGAACATTTAACGGCACATCAAAATATTAGCTACTTACTAAAAGTAAATATTTTGATAAAATTTACTATTAAATGTTTAAAAATATTGGGGACATTTGGTGTCAGCATTTTCTTAGTGGAACTGTTTCTTTGCACGTGATTGTATATTTTATGTACTATAAAGTTGATTGTATTAATTATTTCATAAAATTCTAATTTCGTCTATTAAGACAAGGTCATAGGTTCAGTGACCCACCTTTTCTATAACGTAACATTATTATGTAAATAAGTACCTTGAGACTGTGTGACGAAACAGTCATTTAACATCGTTTTATTTAAATATAGAGTGTTGAAAAAAGGGTATACTAAGCCAAAATCTGGTGACTCAGGGGGTCATTCTGAACAACCTTTGTTCTACGAATTTTGGAAAATCACGGAAAACAAAAAATCTTTTCCATAGAAACTTTGTTCAGAATGATCGGCTTAGTATTATACCCTTTTTACAACACCCTGTATAGGTACACTCGTGAGCAATAATAATAATAATAATAAATAAATATGTGGGGACATCTCACACACGGCCATCCGACCCCAAGCTAGGCAGAACCTGTGTTATGGGTGTCGGACAGCTGACATATCTACACAAATACATAGATAGATAGATACTAAATATAAATATCAACACCCAAGACCCGAGTACAAATATCTGTCTTTAAACAAATATCTGCCCCAGCCGGGAATCGAACCCGGGACCTTCGGCATAGCAGTCAGGGCCACTAACCACTACGCCATTCGACCGCCAATGAAAAAGTTCCAGTGACAATAGCACCAAATTACTCCAACGGAAAAGGCTAGCTTAATGATGCCGTCTGCAATATTGAATTACTTACGTTTTTAACAGTGCATCAGAATTGACGGTCGAATGGCGTAGTGGTTAGAGGCCCTGACTGCTATGCCGAAGGTCCCGGGTTCGATTCCCGGCTGGGGCAGATATTTGTTTAAAGACAAATATTTGTACTCGGGTCTTGGGTGTTGATATTTATATTTAATATCTATCTATCTATGTATTTGTGTAGATATATCAGCTGTCCGATACCCATAACACAGGCTCTGCCTAGCTTGGGATCGGATGGCCGTGTGTGAGATGTCCCCACATATTATTATTATTATTATTATTATGTTGTGTCGTTACCGTCTCGGGACCATGGGGTCCCGGGCATTTGGAAGGCGTGCATGGGGCCGAAGCCAACATGTAGAGGCCCGTTTGACAACATTAATCTATATGAAATGTGACACCAACCGACGATTTTCCCTGTGTAAACTATAGAAGTAAACCCAAGGAAAATCCCCGGTTAGTGCAGGACTATTGCAGGATATGGAAAAAACTAATACAGGGTTATGGAGTGGGGTGCTAAATGGACTGGGTAACTGGGACTATGGAAGGACTATGGCCCCTGCCTGACCTATATGTTTTACATACGGATAAAAAGGCAGGGGGTGACTTGCACACACATTAAATGGGCCCCCCAAAACAGTCGCTAGCACATTACAGTGACGTAGCAACAAGGGGGCAACATGGCATGAGGTGCTGAGGATGGAGAGGTATACCAAGGCTCTCAGAGCAATCGCGGATGCCGGTCAAGACCCCTACAAGCACTTACTGGATATACTTCCTTCCTCCGAGCAAAATGCTCTAGCGGTACACCACTCAAGCCAGCCAATGAAGGCAAGCAAGAGGTGGGAGATCCTGTTCTTCGTCAGTGTTCACTCTGGACAACCAATAAAGGCAAGCCAGAGATGAGGAACAGGGGTTCTCCCCGGCATCGGGTGGGTGGGGTCGCTAATGCCCAACAGCTCGCCACAAGCTGCCCTGCCGCATTATTATTATTATTATTATATTACTTACTAAAAACGTAATTACTTAAATCAAAGTCAAAATTACATGTAATATTATTTTTGATATCGTTATTTTGTAAGTATTTTTTTTTATTGTTCGTGATTGTAATGTACCTTCCGGTCTTTTAGTACTTAAAACAAATCATTAGCTTAGTCTTTGAGCCATACCTACCGGTGAGTACCTACCTACACTATGCGACGCTACGTGTCTGATTTACTAACTCACTTTTGTACTTTTTTTCAATCCTTAGTTCCGCACATAATTTATTCACCAACTGTTAAATGTGTTCTAGAGTTTTTAGTCTCTGCTTCCTTTGATCACGGTTATTTTGTTTACAAGCATGGTCTTCGTCAGTTTGGAAATAAATGAGATGTTACTTTGGTCGATATCGTAATTTTAACGCGTTTTTTAATGTACGCAGCTTGATATCAGGTCAGGTGGCATTGTCACTGTCACACTGGAGCCCTCCAGACTTCTTTCTTCATCTATTTCCTTGAATGTCCAGTGTGTTAGGTTCACTTACTCGAACGTACATTCCTCGAATGACCACTTCGCAAGAGTGATTAGATTTCTTTCTCCCAGACTGTACTTAACAAATACAAGAGGGAAACTCTTAGGTACTCTACTCGACTCTTATTTCCCCTTTATATATGTCGCAGGCAACTGGTTTAATCTCCTGTTTGATTGAACCACTAGCCCGTTCATTGGATGGCGCTATTCAGTTGTATGACTAAAGGACAACTCGAAGTCGTTGATTGTAACGTTCGACGTCTTGACTGAACGTCATTCAGCGAAGTCGTTGAATGGGATATAGTATAGCAATTTTGTAATGTCTGGTTAGGGTGAACATCAACAGACAAGAGTCAACAAAAAGACTATGTTACAAAGCTCTTATCTCACAAATTAACTAAACAATAACAATAAACGTACCTTCATATTGTTGTTCATAATTATCCAGTTTCGCCACTTTTTTTCTTTGAAACTATCCGCCCGCGGCGTAATAATAGGTAAATCCATGTTGTCACACTATTTTAACACAAATAACGCACTTTAAAGCTAATTTATTTGCAAAAAACTAACAATATAGGTGCTTTTTGTGTCAGCTGTTAGCTGTTAGACGCCATATTTGTTTTATTCACCACCTGACTGATTTTAAGTCAGCTAACTAGTTGGACGTTTTGTGACGCTTGTACAATCAACGTTCGGCCTAGTCATACAACTGAATAGCGTCATCCAATGAACGGGCTAGCGGTTCAATCAAACAGGAGATTAAACCAGATGCCTGCAACATATATACACTCACGTGCAAAGAAACAGTTCCACTTACAAAATGCAGACACCAAATGGACCCAATTTTTTAAATCATTTAATAAGAAATTAAAACTCACTCACTCTTTCACTTGGTAATATTCTGAATTTCTGATGCATCTTTAAATGTACTTAAATATCGCAGAAGGCGTCATTAAGTTAGTTTTTTTCGTTTAAGAGTAAGGTTAGGTTATTTTCGCAATGGAACTTTTTCATTGCCCGTGAGTGTATGATTGTTTTAATAAATTACGCCATTTGAATGGAAATAATACTCAGTATTTCGCTATCTGTGGTCCTCAACACATACATACAGGTACCTATTTGCCAAATGAACGTATTTCGTGCAACTGACCCACAAAGAAAGAAAAGATGAAGCTGTCTAAACGTGTTTACATAACCTGAATACATAGTATCATTTACGTCATCGCCACATGGTTCGTCAGTACCCAACAAAGGGTACAGTGTACGGAAGATTAAATACAACAATTGTGGTTCAAAAGTAACTCGTGCTACTTAAGAATTAAGGACTACTAACTTCACGCACACAAAGCTTTAAAATGAGCCGTTCTTCAACTCTACCTTTGCAAGTTCAATGCACTGTATCTAGATAAATGTGTATGATGATTGTAAAACACAAAGAAAGTATTGCTCTTTATTCTAAACTAGATAAGCCACTTAAAAATACCGAACCTTTGTATTTAGTATAGAATAGAATAGAATATTGCTTTATTGAACACCATATGAATCAATCATATATACAAAAAAATACTTGAAGACTAGAACTAATGTACTAATAGGCGGCCTTATCGCTGAGAGCGATCTCTTACAGGCAACCTCGACATATGATTTTCTTAAAGAAGAAGAAAATGTAATTTAAGTAACTTAGACCCCCACATATGGGGGTTTCTTCTCGATGAAATTACTCGTAGAATCCACCCTTAAAGTTTGTCGGGTCCGAAAAACAACACACTGTATAAAGCCTGAGTTTTGCAAGATTTTTAATAGACGACCGAATGGCGTAGTGGTTAGACGACCGAATAGCGTAGTGGTTAGTGACCCTGACTACTGAGCCGAAGGTCCCGGGTTCGATTCCCGGTTGGGGTGGGGCAGATATTTGTTTAAACACAGATATTTGTTCTCGGGTCTTGGATGTGCCCGTAAAATGGCAATAGGCCCGCCCCCTATTACATTGGGACTAACATAACGCTCTGGCGAAAAGTGGGTGCAGCAATGCACCTTTGCCTACCCCGAAAGGGAGTACATTAGTACAAGGCGTGAGTGTATGTATGTTTTAATAGCTCTCAATTTTTATTTTTTTTCTCCGAATCAGCCTCAGTTTACAGAAATTGGTTTGCCCTGAATTGCTCAGTTTGCATTCGCTAATTTGATAACGGTATTG
Source organism: Plutella xylostella (assembly GCF_932276165.1). Classification (NCBI taxonomy): domain Eukaryota; kingdom Metazoa; phylum Arthropoda; class Insecta; order Lepidoptera; family Plutellidae; genus Plutella; species Plutella xylostella. The sequence continues at coordinate 2,471,669 of NC_064000.1, read as the reverse complement.
ATACAGTACTTAAGTTCTTTGGAATGCCGATATACGTGCAGCGTTGGTCGATGAACTTTGTAAACAGCCTTAAACACAAAACGACTAGCACAAATACTTGTATTGCAGGACATGGGGCCTCATCCAAGACAGAAGGATGTTTACTTAGACATAGTCGTGACAGTGACAAAGTTCTAATGGCAATAGCACCAAATTACACTTGTCCAAAATTAATAATACACATGCAGATCTTCATACCCGAATCATTAAATCGTAAGAGCCTTAAAAAAACACTTGCATTTTGCACCTTGTTCGAAAGAAATAGGAGTCAATATCATATGTCACATAATCGAAAACAACCGATCTGTCAAAGATTTCTATGCGCATTATCAATTTTGGAGCACTGTACTCCTAAATGGAAAAGCTATAATGTGGCAAGTTACTTGGCGACCCTCCTTGCGGGGTGAAAGAAGTGGCGGGGGCGAGGTAGCACGACATGCTACACACGTAGAAAAGTGTGCCCGGATTAATCTCGCGATAGCTTGTAACTATTTCTGACGTAAGTAAAATTTTATTCTATGAGTGTTCCCGTAAATGTCATATTTAGCTTAAAATTTATAGTTTGACAGCAATAAAATTTGAATGTTTACCTTCAGAATATCTACCAATTTGAATTTATTTATGTAAAAGTGTTTTATTTTATAAATCAATTTCCATGTCACTTTCATGTTCACTCTCTGTTTGAACTTGTTCATCGTCGTCGTCATCCTCATCTTCATCATCGTTTTCATTAACTTCAATTATAAATCTAAGACAAAAACCAAAAAACATTATACCTCCTCTGAAGTATAATGTACTAGAGTACGCCAGTCATATTAGTTCAGTGTACACCTATAATATTTTATGTTTAATTTACATTAAATTATAAATAAACAATAACATACCTGTCCAATACATCGTCAAATACTCTATCAGATTTACAATATTCGTCTTAATTTTTTATGACATGGTCATCACAATTTCTCCACTTTTCAGGCGAATAATTAGAGAAAAGCAACTCTAAGTCTTTTATCTCTTTATCTAAGTTAGAGTCAATCGACGTTCTTGCGAGCTCGCCTTTCACGTACCGCCACACAAGTTCAATAGGATTTAATTCCAGGTGGTATGGGGGTAGGCGAAGCACGATATGACCATTTTCTTTCAAAATTTCATCAATTTTGTAATTTTTCTCTGTGTTTTGCTCATTAATTACTTTCATTAAATCACATAAATTTTGGTTGCTTTCCTAGTTACAAGAACTGACAACTGACGCACTGTCATATGGACTCTTCGTCTTTGTTGTTTACTTTTTCGTATCTGACTGCGCAGTACCAACCTTTAGCCGCGTAGCATGACTGGTCCGGTACGCTGTTCTACAAGAAGCCCCTATATTGAGACATTATACGATTTGTTGTTTTTAACGTTATTTTGTTGACGAATTATAGATACCTAATAATAATATAATGATAATATTAAAAAGGCCTCAAGACTAATGGTCTCAGGATCAATGATCTCATGTGGGTCGCACTCAAATTATGACAGACTATATAAGACATGTGGCCGCCTCGGCTGCGCGGCCGAGACTGCCGTAACAATGACATGCAGTGCACGCGTTGCCCTTTACCGCTACCCCTCCCGCTACCCGCTGTCGTCTTGGGTACCTCGTCCCCTCCGCGTCTTTCACCCCGCAAGGAGGGTCGCCAAGCAACTTGCCAATCTATAGCCGTCTGCAATATTAAAGTAAGCAACATTTACCAGCGCATAAAAATATTACCTAATAAAAACGTAAATATCTACTAGTTTTTCTGTACCTCCTGTAGGTTGGCTGGTAGAAAATGCTTTTAGCATTAAGTCCACCTTTTGTACACTTATATTTCATATTTGTGCAATAAAGTATCAAATAAAATAAATAAATATTTTGTAAAAACTTTCAATTAAGTGATACACATACACTCGCGAGCAATGAAAAAGTTCGTTCGAGAGATTTGGAATTCAAACGTTTAGGTTATCATTCTATTTACTTAATTAAATTATATAAGTAGCTTGTTGAAAAGATAAACGGTGCGATATTCGGCTCTGAAATCCACCGCCTAGCAACCATTTTCGGTTATATATTATCTCTGTAGGAAACGGTTATCATAGTGCCATATTAAATAACTAGCGGATCCCGCAAGAGACAGACAGACACAGTAACTTTCGCATTTATAATATTAAGTTAGGATTAGGATTGGACAGCTAAGTAGCTAGCCGGTAAACCTATAACTAAAATTATCTAGATTATCTTGGAGGTGTATTGAAACCAGAGCCTAGATCTAGAATCTGTATATAATTTATCGCTATCATGGTCCTGAATGTATGAATACTAAACGAAGGTAGTGAGTATGTTTACGTATTTATTTCTCTCCCGAAAACTTATTTAATGGTTTTAATCTCTTGTATGTAGGTTAATAGTGTAGCATCACATCTAAATATATGGTCACTGGGCGGTGACCTAGAAAAGGGCTTTATACATTCAGTTCTATTATATGGCGTATGGAAATGGTAATTGAGATGATTTTAAATCAACAACATCCTTTAGGTTAAATCAATGTTGTTGTTGGTTGTGATGTTGGAGCCAAGGGTCAAATGTTTGATTAAATATATGGTTTTTGAAATTTGTAATAGTCGTTGGGAGCGATCCAGCACCAAACAAAATTATTCTAAAAACATAATAAGTACCTAAGTTAATAACGTAAAGATAAAATAATGCAATTCACAGAACATAATAATAACTAGTACCTATGTGTTGTGTGTCCATAATCGAAAACTTAAACCAATTCCTATAATTATTATGTATACTTGAAATGAGGAATGATTTTTCAAAAGAGCTTATTTAATAAATTCAATGAACGAGTTTGTGATCCAATCAAAAAGGAGATTCAACCAGATGCCTTCGACATTTTGGTTTTTGCTATGATCATACCATCGTCATTGTTAAGTTAATTTTTATAAGACCTTAGTCGAAAATTCATTTTTTTTTTACTTAGTTGGAAATAAGCTGCTTTGAAAAATAACTCGTCAAAATTGTATAAAATATCTCAAGTACTTACTACAGAAAAGGATAAAATATTTTAACTGGCCATAAGCCGGAATCCGGAATGCTAATCTCACAGATGGTATTGGAAGCATTTCACAACTGAAAAGACTTCACAAGACTCACATAGTCTTGTTCTGTTGCCAAGTTTTGTGACGAGACGACGGCAAGGCAGGGCGTCTAACGTCTTGTGAGAATGGATGACGCATTTTTTTAGTAAAGGCTTGGTACTAGTTATTATTCTGTGGTAAAGGTTTCAGGATGGGTACCGCTAGAAGCACTATATATGTTGTTTGGTAACATCCGTAGAAGGGTTTAAACCGTAACCTTCGTGAAATTTTAATGGTTTATAAAAAAAAAAAAAAGTATTAGTTTTCCTCTTTGTGAAAGTTTAATCATAGTTTTCGATAGAGGCCCCACTTGGTATAACAAGTAAATGAAAAACTTTTGTCGTTTTAGTGTCTTTACCTACTGCAACCACAGTATATTCTCACCCCACTCGGTGCATTAAGGACTCTTGCACTTGAAGAAAATTCATTCATTTAAATCAATGATTGATATGAACCTATACATAGGGTACGGTTATACGTACAGGGCTGATAGCATGGACTGATAGGTATATCATGTTAGTCACATTACCATTAGTCATGGAATATTATAATCTTCATGACGTGTGCAACATTCGCCTTTTAACCCCTGTGAAAGAAGGCAGGTATGATAAGTGTGAGTGTGTAAGTATGTATGTAGTCGTATTCTATTCTATTCTATGTTTCTATAGACGCTCTGATTATCCTGTTCTGAAGGGCTAGTACGGGGCGCATTTAAGACGTGACAAAAAAATTTCATCGCGCTCACTCACATCGCGCAGCCTCATGGGCGAGCGTGACGGAGAACTCTTGTCACGTCTTAATAGCGGCCTGTGCTACATGGCCTGGTGTGCAGACTCCCCGCAGCCAGTCATCGTCAGACTGTCTAATCCTTTCACGACGGTGATAGGGATTGTCCCTGATTCACTGTGGTCAATTTGGGTAGCCAGATCAAAAATTTGGATTTTGGATTACGAAAAAGCTGGCGTACCACAAAATGTAGAACGTATTTAGCGCTGTCTAATACCGTATCCGTCAAAAACCCTGTCCAACACCCTTAAAACTACATGGCTTAAACTTTTTGGTGGTAATACAGTAAGTGCCAATTTCTCCATTGTCGGTTATCTAACCGACAGGGATTGATTTATAAATTAAACGTCATCTCTATATAAAATTCATGACAGATGTGTCAAAAGTTAACCACTACTCCCTGGTTATGCTCTAACCGAGAAAGGAGAAATTGGCACTAAGTGTGTGTTCAGTGTGTTCTGTTACTTTAACCAACAAGGATATAGGCTCTTGTCAGAGATTCATGGCACATTCCTTCGTGTTTTATACGCAAAGTTTTCCAAAGACAGTGACAATTTGTTTGCAAATATTTTTTGCTCTTGTCAACTACATTCTACAGCGCAGCTTTCATGGCTCGCGGCCAACACGTGTTAGCCTCATGGAAGTCACTCTAGCTTGACGGAATACCAAGCTGTGCGAATCACGAATATTGTCGGCTCTAGTTCACTGGCTGGAGTTTCTACAGGGTGTTGCAAAAAGGGTATACTACGCCGAAACCTACATGTGCAGCATGGTATATCTAAGCCCAAAACTGAAATCAGAATCTCAAAATTCGCGAAAAGAAAAAAAACAGGTTTCGGCTTAGTATGTACCCTTTTTTCAACATCCTGTATACGCTTTATTAGTATCTAAGGTTGTCGACAGGGGCGCTGATCAAGATATCATACAAATGGCCGTCGAATTACCTATGGACTAGAGTCGACAATATTCGTGATTCGCACAGCGACTCCATCTCGTTGCGAAACGAACCGGTTGTATGACAGCTCTCTGAGTAGCAAGCAAGAGCAGCCCCGCACAGTCGGTCGATAGACTTGCCTACTGTTTGTGTATACGCTTAGATATATGAGTGTTTAACCCTTATGCAAACACACGACATGTCGTTCTAATCGTTTATCGTGAAAATGAATACAAAAAGAAAATATTTCATTCCATCGCTTGCTTTTACCCAGTGTGAAGGCTGCGTTAGTGGCAGGCGGCGTATCTGTTTGGTATAGTTTGTGGTTTGGTTTCACAGTTTGGTAGACTTATATACTCTACAAAAATTGTAGTGTAGAACTACCTGGAACGCCGCCTTAAAATAGGAGAGCAGAAAAACGCTTAGTTCTTCTCGCGGAAAAGGTAGTTGCCAATTCTAAACAAATCATTGAACTCAACAAGATAACCAACGAACGTCAACAAACCCCAACATTCAACACTAAAAGTAGCATAACTTTTGCACGGCTCAAATGATTTTGATAAAATACTAGACTCGATAATAATGGACACAAAACCAATCGAAAATAGGACAGAGACTTACACACACACAGATACATCCCTCTTTTTGTCGGGGGTTAAAAATAGTAAGTAACAACAGATAACATGCGATAACACAGATGTGATTGATTGTTTGTCTCAGACACTTTCCAGAATGTTTCCAAACAAACATGGCGGCTGGTGCAGTCAGTGCAAGCCTTAGATTAACGATATGCGAACTAGATGGTGTTTCACATGCAAGAAGAAAAAGCAAAAAAACCATCCGCATTTTGTTTGCTGTCTGTTTAACCTAATGACAATCATTGAACCCATGAACAAAGTCACAAATCTTCTAACAGAATTAATCCTAACTAATATTATAAATGCGAAAGTAACTGTGTGTCTGTCTTTCTGTCTGTCTGTCTGTCTGTCTGTTACTCTTTCACGCCAAAACTATTGAACGTATTTGAATGAAATTTGGTATACATATGGTCTAGACCCTGAGGAAGAACATAGGCTACTTTTTATCTCGGAATTCCCACGGGAAAACTTTTTAAGGCGAAGCGAAGCTCGCGGGAACAGCTAGTTCAAAATAAGAGCTCAGTGGTAGAGGTGGGGTGTTATGGGATGTTTTAATCATTTATATCTAAGTCTGAAGGCTCTCTTAACAGAATATTTCCAAACAAAGTGCAGTGCAGTCGGTGCAATAGTGTATTTTGTCAACACAAGCCACAACACGCAAGCTCGCACTGATAAGCTAATGTGAGGCTTATGTCATATGTTTTTCACATACACAATCACTATTTACTGTCGTCGGTGGAATTTGTTGATAAAATAGCTCAATGTAGACCTTCTGCCTTATCACCACCGCACATTAGCAATTAACAATCCAAAGGCAGCATCCTTATCTGTCAAATCTGACGAAACTTGTATGGAACTGGCAGGTGTTTGACAGATAGGCGATGCTGTTTAGTTTAAGGATTGTTGGTTGCTAATATGTCGGTTAAATAGTCTAAAATAACCACCGTAACGACTGAACTTCATAATTTTGAGCCTTTCCACGTGACTCTGGCCTAATTAGCTGTGTTAGTGACACAGCAAAAAGACACAAAACTAAAAGTTATTGATAATAATTATGCCGGTGGTAGTACGGTAGCTTAGCGGTGAGTTTATATACAAAGAGATAGATAGATTCGTGGTAGCGCTGCAGCAATCAAACTTGTTTTATGTAGAGGCTCTGGAAGCTATACTCATCACGCAATCGGTACGATTAATAATACGTACTTAAAAATAATACTACATAATAATACATATATGGGGTCAAATTACACACGGCCGTACGACCCCAAACTAGTCAGAGCCTGTAATATGAGTATCGCAAAGCTGGTATATTATTATCTACACAGATTACATAGATAAATACATCGTCTTTGAACAAATAGCTGGGAATCCCACCCGGGGCTTTCGGCAGCAGTCAGGGTCACTAACCACTACACCATTCGGACGTCGAATGCTAAGAGATTACCAGATAGAGTCGAGGTTCGTATTTGGTCAATCTAGATTAGCCCCCAACATTATCCATCTATCCATCTTTAGATTGTTTTTTACTCAGTAAAAGATCTCAGCTTCCGTAAACGAACAATCGTAAACGAAGCCCACTCATAATTCATTATCTAAACGATTAAAACTCAAATTAATACCTTAACACATCTGGCGATAAGATATCTCTCAGATAAAGTTAGTCGTATGGTAAACACTAGGTAAATATACCGCAGTGGAGTTTCGAAACTCTATCTGTATCACGTTCGTGAGACATATTTTTCCTTCCGTTGACATTGTAAGGTACTTTGAAGGGACAACGTGCATTGTGGTGTACGATAAGTGGACAAGGACGTAGTGGGTGAATAAATTAAGAGATTTCAATACGAAAACAAGTGTTGGAAATTGTGAGTTCTTGTGTTTTGAAACAATTGTTTGTCACCTCGTCTATGACGAATTAAGACGTCGTTTTAGTATTGGTACATTGTATAGCACATCACGTAGCGTGAAATTCCGTTATGTACTTTATAGGTGCAATAAGTACATAACATTATGTAGCTGTAGCTATTTTCTTTCTATACTCGGGTAGGGTCGTTTTAGGTGTAATATTTACCTATCTACATGGAAGGGCTTTCCAGCGGTTGATCGCCTCATGAACAAACACTGCACAAATAGGTACCTATAACAAACGTACCTAGTTGTAGCCTCAGGCAGTCCTCTCGCTCGGCCTTTACACGTGTCAGGTCCTATATCCAGGACTATGTACCGAGTGCTATTGTTGTTATACGATCGCTTATCTAGCGGGCGTATCCCCTATAATATTTCATAACTGCCCGGTTCACAAGCTAGTGAAACAAAATACGCACAGCCCGTAATCCACTGACATGACAGTAACCTCCTCCAAGCTTGTAGGGTTATTGTTATTGCCATAATCTACACGTTGGTAGGCGGGTTAGGGCTTGGAGATATCCATATACATATATTTACCCAAGAACAAAGTAGGTACAAATGTCTGTCTTTAAACAAAAGTCAGCCCGATCACAGAACCTTCAGCGTGGAAGTCAGGGTCACTAATAACTACACTATCCTGTCGTCTCGTATTTGCGTACCATCGCAGTTTTGTATATTTCTTTTCCTTGTGTCTGATAGTAGGGTTGTCCACTTAATCGACAAGTCCCTTAGCACACGCTTGCTTGTATTGGGGCCACCAACCCGCACTAGGATAGGTCTAAAACCCTTCCTTCATTTGAAGGAGACCCGTGCCCCAGCAGTAGCGACGTGATGGTTTGCGATGAGGATGATTCCTTTTGTGCTTTTCTTTTAATAACCTCCATTCCTCTCCCTGCTTGTCCCCAGCAGTAGGGACGTGATGGGGTGCAATGATGTTGATTCCTTGAGTGTAATTTGTTTGTCTTTTAATAACCACCATTCCTCTCCCTGTTTCCAGATCGCGCAGGCGCCGGACGCGCCGCGTAACATGCGGTCGTGGCTCGCGTCGTCCCTGAACGCGGTGATGGGCGCGGCGGCGCGCGGCGCGGGCTGCGCCCTGGAGTGCAGCGGCCGCGGCGACTGCCTCAACGGCACGTGTCTGTGCGAGATCCGGTACGCCGGCGAGCAGTGCGCCGGGCCGAACCTGCCGTACCACGCCTGTGAGTAGCGACTGTAGATAGCAGCTGTGTTATAGTGTATGTGAGTTGTAAGCGCGTAACGAGTAGCTCTATAGAGTAACTAAGGCGCGCGCGGCGTCTATACATATATTGTAGAGCGAGCGAATAAATATAAGTTTCGCAGAGCTGCCATGCGATCCACAAGCTTAATGAATCGAGGTAGAGTCGGGGTTAGCGCAGGCTACCGTAACTGCATCATCATAGAAGAATGACTCCCCCTCCTCTGAAGCTTTTGCAGCATCCATTAGATCTGAAGCTTGGGGATTTTTACATCACCTTCGTAAATTGCCTGCCATATGAGCGATTGCATATACCTACTACTGTCGACTGCTATACACAAGCATCAAGCACTAACCACCACCCCTCTCTCTTTTATCCCCAGGTATCGGCGGCATGTTCCTCCTAGTCGCCTTCGTCTGTGCGGTACAACTTTGCGTGTGCGTCGTCAGCGAGTACCGGCGGCTGAAGGCGCCGAGCGTGCTGCGCGCCTGCAAGGTCACCACGCAGAAGATGCTGTATGCTGTCGCATTCCTGGCCTCGCTGATCCGGGGGGCTTACTTTGTTTCTCCTGTAAGTATAGAGTTTAAAGTACCAATAGCGGCCGAGAAGTATAACGCGCACGCGTAACGAGCGCGGCGATCGTGACGTATAGCGAGCACAAATGGCGCCACCATATAGACTTCATAGGGGCCGAGCGGCAAAGCGTCGCAATCGACCAATAGCGGCCGAGCAGCATAGCATGCATCAATAGCATCACCTCCTCGTGCTATCTCTCTCCCGCTCCGTCCAGTGGGTGTGAGTGTGAGTGTGAGTACCAGCAGCACGCGTAGCACAGTATGGCTGCGACAAGATATAAATGACAGCTAGTTGCAACAAATTGTGTGATACCAGTTGTCTTCACAAACGCTAACATGGCCAACACGAAATAATCACTACAAGATGTGAGTTACAATTTTGACAGCGAGATTGGAAGATTTGTCTTATTTCCTAACATGGGTGTACCAATTTGTCCACACTTGTCTCAGTTTGACATTTGTTTAGGTAGCATTTTATCACTCAAATTCGAAGGTGGTGATAACATGTGACACAAATTATTATTTGTTTAGTTTTTATTAATTTCATCCTTGCTCTACAAGAAGAGATGCAGGAAAGGAAAATTACTATAATACTTATAGGGAGGATGATCCGGGACTCTAATAACCCGTTGAAAATGCTTTAAAAACAACATTTGTCAAAACGGTCAAAACACACATCCTCTTTTTATTTGACTAAAATTATATATCATATTACTTATATGTAGCGGTGTTAGCTCAGACGGGTGTAAGCGCCCGCCCCTCACGGAAGAGATGTGGATTCAAATCCTGTCGCTGACATGTGCTAATAAGTTAGATAGATAGACATTAATTTGTTCCACTTAAATTAAGAGGCGAAATGTGTGTGTTGAAGCAGACCAAAAGGGAAGCAACTCAGCGCATATGTTTGCCCTTAGGAACAAACCACAGATTTTCAGTTGTCTCCCATTCTTATACTTTAAGTTTGCCTATTCACGTCAAAGTATGTAGGTAATGAAGTGGCTAATTGAATAGTTTGAATGCTAAATATAGAGTTCACGAAATGTAAATAATACTTATAAACTGTACATTGAATACATCCGGCACACCGGGCAGTCAGCGACTCATTCTAATCCTTCACCACAGCGACAAACTCTAGTCAGGCTTTATGATTTATCAACAACACGTGAACAACACACTAACTGAGATGAAGTGGCTAATTGAATAGTTTGAATGCTAAATGTGGAGTTCATGAAGTGTAAATCATATAAACTGTACATTGAATACATCCGGCACACCGGGTAGTCAGCGACTAATCCTCTCACTACAGTGACAAACCCTAGTCAGGATTTATTATTTATCAACTACACACTAACTATAAAAAAATAAGTGGGTATGCTAGCATGTACTTACAACTATTTTAAATGGTTATAAAAATATAATATTTTCTTTAGGTAAGTAAAACATTTATTAAACTTTTAATTAATAAATTATAAAAAGTATATTATTTCACACACCATAAAAGCATATTAGGTATTCTTAGTTATCAACTATCACAATAATCAGTCTGAACTTTGCTTATATCAGTCATCAAATGGGTCTCATAGTATGTATGCCAAGTTTTTCAACTTTTTCAGTTCGGTGCCGCTCCAGTTCATTGTTTCACCACAAGGTTGCTAATGTCATCTGACCATCATTCAGCACCACCATTCACCATTCAGGTGGTTTCTGCCAACAAGAGCTCTCCAACCGTGTCTAGGGCATCAATTTCTGACTGGTTTTGACCATCTTCCGTCTTGCCTACAAGCCAATTTCAATGTTCTGTAACAAACAAAAATGTTTCATTAGATTTTAGTTATACTTATGAACTAAGATTATGTCTCCTATTGTCCTCTTCATCATCATCATAACCCATCACGTCCCCACTGCTGGGGTAGGGGTTTCCTTCCAATGAAGGAAGGGTTTAGGCCTAGCCGACCAAGTAGTGCCATGTGAAAAAAGTTTTTTGAGTTGTTTTGTGTGCATATGCCCAATTATAATAACATGTCACGGGTACTGGCACTTACCTACTGTTTTTTTCCTTCCATTGATTATATAAATATTATTCAGTCAGGCCGTGGGACAAGCATCGAAGATGATATTCTGCGCCCGTCAGGATCCTGCCCGGGCTTTTTTCTCAAGGCCTTCTAGCTCCTTGGTCCGGGTAGACAGTGGGTGGGTCATCAGTCAGGTGGCATGCTGTTTTTGTTCTTCGTCTCAGGGATCCGATGCATCGACGACTGCCGATAGCAGGAGCTCCCAAGGAATCTGAGCGTGCTTGATCGGGAGCAAGCTTGGTCGTATATCATTTGATGAGACGATGTCCAAGAAACTCAATAAAGTAGTTTAATGAGCCAATATGAATCCATGGGGTAGCGCAAAGCAAAGTAATATTACCAAAATAATACACTCGAAACTCTCGAAAGCACCAAACAGTCAAAATTTTCTTCAAGTTTGACGTTTGGTGACATTTTAATTGTCAAAAAACCATAGACAATACAAACAACAACCACAAATGAGAGGTTTTCGGAAAAAAATAACATTTGAAAAACTTATTTGCACAGAGCAGAAAAGTTACAGTGTCACTGGGACTAATGCCGAATCACACAAATAAAATGAGTCCCATGTACACCCTATGCTAACATTTAAGACTGATATCAAAAAGTGACTCAATTTAATCAGTCACTTCACATGTTGTCTTATTATGGCCATACTAGCCGTGCAGTACTGTAAGTATTGTAACTCGAAAGGAGCCTCCTAGTGTGACATACATATCACATCATTCCTGATATACGTCCGGCACACCCTGCGACTGACGCTAGTCTGCAGGTCTAGTACAGGTTTGATAGTTTGTCGAAAACTATAAAAGTTTACGTTTTCTCGCATACTAAGTGGCGCCTCTAATGGAAACTATCATAAAACTTTTGACAGATAATGTATGCAGATGACAGGAGAAAACGTAAACTTTTTTCGTTTTCATAAATAGCAAACCCCTAGAGGATCTGACTAGCTAATTCTTTCACCGCGGAGACAAGCCTAGTCCAGCGTGTGTCACCGACAACATAGGCGAACAATAAGCATTCAAAAGGACAGGGGCTCTATTTTTAAAACCACTGAGTCCACGTAGTTTAATTGATCTAACTACTTACATAGCAATGGTAAATTTGAAAAAATAAAGTATGAATAGCTAAACCGCAGATCAAAGTACTTATTACAAAAGTGTTATGATATGCCGAAAGGAGGTGACTCAGGAGACCAATATGAACAAGTTTGGTCCTACGACTTTTGCAAATTCGCGAAAAATAAATAGCTTTCACAAAATCAATAGTCTCGAGACCCCTTATCTAGATCTACTGACATATTTTTCAATATCAGGCATATAGGTATTAGGCTGAACCCGTTACGACATCATCATCATCATCATCAGCCAATAATCATCCACTGCTGGACATAGGCCTCTCTCAAGGAGCGCCACAACACTCGGTCCTCGGCCTTCCTCATCCAACCACTACCCGCCACCCGCCTAAGGTCGTCAGTCGTTACGACAGTTTCTGTAAAAATTCTTATAATAAAATTATGTTATTAATTTGTTCCAGACGGCATTCCAAGAGGGTTGGGCGACGAGCCTGCTGTCAGCATACTACCCGCTACTCATGTCGGGGTCTTCGCTGATCGTGTGCTTCTGGGCCGAGGTCAGTGCTACTTTAATATCAACCTCATAATTATCATCAGTCTGTGGAAAGAGAGAATAACGCCGCATGTGTTTTGGTTTAAATCATTTAAGTTAAACAGCGCCATCTCTTGGTGTGGTTTTAAACTTGAGTCCGATGCTGGAGAATACGATTACGGCTGTAGAGTTAAAAACTTATCGTCAACTTGAGCGCCTTACGAATAAGTTTCTAAGTTCACCGCTAGATGGCAGGATCGGTATCATTTTGTATTAATTAAACAATAGACAGTAGGTAATCTTCGGAAGTGAGAATTTCCTGTTTGTATCTTTATTAGATTTGGGTTCCCTGATAAATTTTCAACCAACTAGAAGCGTAATAGATGCATCAGCTTAGCTCGAAGTCCACATGATGACATGAAACACGTAAAGTCAGGGTAATTTTGTCCGTATTTCCACGCTTGACAGAAATAATGTTTTGGATCTGATTTTGGACTTCTTCACTAATAATGTCCTGTATTTCTTTCATCATAATCACCCAACAGGATAAAAGCTCAAATATTCTTGACGTATTTACTTATCATAAAAATATATTAATGTTGAGTCATAGGTACTACCTAACATTAAAATCAATGTTTTGAAGTATTGTGTCAATATTGGTACGAGAATATTCTCATTAGGAACAATAATGTTTGAAGAGTCTTGGTATTAAGAAAAAGTATGGAAAAGTAAAGGACTTTGGGGTTAATGTATGGCCGTTTTTCACATGTCTACAACAGCGGGCCTACCTTAAAGTTTATCCTTTTAAAGAACCTAGCTTTTAAAATATGACTCACTTAACCAAATATAAAGATAGATCTCATCATACGGAGTATAGTATGCTAAAAAGGTACTTTTAAATTAAAAGTAAACCGTGCTAAAAATCAAGTAGAAACGTATCGTACTTAAATATACTACCTGCATATCCTAAAACAATAAAAATGTTCGACACATAATTATTTTGAATATACTCGTAAAATACATCCTAAGTAGACCTAATAACTTTTGAACTTGATTTGTCTAATATGCTAGCCTTAAAACGGACGCCTCTATCTTGTAATATCAAAAGTGGGCCGATGTTCGATATGAAGGCTGTTTATTTATAAACTAATAAAGTAATAAATTTTTTTGGTCTGGCAACACTGAACCAACAAGTCTCGTTTTGTTTATCTCCTGCGTATTTAATTGGAAATAAAGAAGAAATAAAGTTATTGAGGCTTATCCGTGACTTTAAAAGAAAAAGAAAGTGCTAACAGTACATATTATAAACATAACTTAACTTAACTAGTATATATTGTGAATTCCTAACCGGCCAAAAAGCCGTTAGAACAGTGCTCAAAAAATAAATAAAATTGTGACCTAACCTCAAATACACTAGAAGATAGTAAATACGCCTTATCTGTTGGATATATATGATCGAAGTTAAAGGCAAATAAAGTGCTAAAATAACATTATTACAAACAAAACAGTGCTTAACCAGTGTAGTTGTGAATTCCTAACCGGCAAAAAGACCGTTAGAACAGTGCTGAACGGCCAAAGTCCAACAATTCTGTTGATCTATTTAGAAACAACAAGAAATAGATCAAGATCATAAAATTCTGAATCTATCATCCGTGGCCTAGTCGGTAAGACATCATAGAACTATAGAATCTAAAGTAGACTAGAAGTAAAAAGTGAAGAATTTCCAAGCAACCAGAAAAAAGTAATGTGCACCAAACGGCCCGAATATTATGCATAATCATAAGAAACTAGCAGCGACATCTATCATTTTATGGGAACTAACAACAATCTGAAGATCTATAGTAACACCCATTCTACCTAACTCAGAAAGAAATCATAACACCCATTCTACCTAACTCAGAAAGAAATCAACAGAGGGCGCTTATCTTAATAAATTTAATAATGGAAGAAGTTGCAGCCGTTTTAAAACAGATCAAACAAGATCTGTCAGAGCAAAAACAGGAAATGCGTGAAATGAGGGACAGTATTATACAGTCACTGAATGAAAACATTAATGAAAAATTTCAAAAAATGGATCTACGCCAAACTCAACTTGAGCAAAAAGTAGAGTCACAAGAAAAGAATATAACCTTTTTGGAGAAAAAAATCAGAATGAAAAATCTAATTATATTTGGAGTGCCTGAAACCGAAAAAAGCTACAACGATTTAGAATCAATTGTTCTACAAATTATCAATGGGAAAGTCAAGATAGGGAACTGTTCCTCCTCAGACTTAGAAAATGTTCATCGTGTGGGAAAAAAGGGAGACAAAGTAAGACCAATATTGACTACTTTCAGCACCATGGGTATGAAAATAGCAGTATTGAAAAACAAAAAACTATTGGATGGTACCGACTATTACATAAAAGAGGACTTTCCAAAAAAAGTGCTAGAAAAGCGAAAAGAGCTGCAAGATCAGCTAGAAAAATTAAAAACACAAGGAAAAAGAGCATTTTTAAAGTACGATACCATTGTCATTATCCCAGAGAAAAATAACCAACAAAATAATAACCCACAGGAAAGACGAGAAAGGAAGAGGAATAAGTCTAGCTCACCGAAAGTACCATCGGAAACCATTTGTAGAGAAACACAAAGCACACCTGATACAAATAACACCATACAACCTGCAAAGAAAAATAAATATGATATTAAACGGTTCCTGCAAGAGCCCCCAAAAACAAACACCGAATACTAGCAAAAACAAAAGCCTCCTTCATGCCTCCCAGAAAGGCTGGTCCCCGTGGGAGAGTCAGACCAAAACCTTCCATCCCCCTCTATAATACAGATAGAATGTAAAAGCAACATATCTGTAATAGACGGAGCAAATGATACGACCGGTTAACTTGGTAACTCGTTTATTACTGGCTCGCAGGCCAGTCGCAATGCTTATGCTATCATGGTACATGGCACTCCTCCCTTATTAGTCTTCGAACCTGACAACAATATAAAATATACACGTAAACAATAAACCAATAATACTTAATTTACTTATAGGTAATAACTTTACTTCTAGGCCTTAAATTATAGGGGCCATGAGGTGCAGCAGTGGCCGCACTCTGACTTTCCGCAGTTACATTGTCAGTGACAGCTGTCCTCAGCTGCGAGTGCGGCGGCCGCGCGTCCTCCCCCCGCACCGCTACCGGCGCCCCCGCAGGCGTCGCGGGCGACTCTAAACTAGGACCGGCAACAACCTCCGAGTCACATTCGTGAAACTCATCAACTGATGACTCATTATCTAAATTTGGCGGAGCTGTTGGAGGTCCCGATGTCTCTAAGGCCATTTCAGGATTTACTGATGCTGGCGATAATGATGTGTCGTTACGAGGCTGAACTTGTGGAGCGCTGGCGGAAGGTACCAAACATTCCGAGCTTGCTATCGGTTCATGGTAAAGTCTTAACTGATCAGCATGCCTCCTGCATTCGATATCATTAATTTCTACCACATACATTCTACTACCTAATTTATTAATAATTTTTCCTAATGTCCAGTTAGGCTTACCTGATACAAAATATCGCGCTAATACCTTTTGTCCAATATCAAATTGTCTACAGTCGGCCTTATCTATGTTCGGAACTATTGTTTGTTTCTGAGGTGGCATAATAAGGTCGAGTTTCCCGCGTAACTCGCGGCCGAACATCAGCTTGGCCGGTGACTCACCGGTGGAACAGTGCACGCTGTTGCGAAATTCAAACAGGTAGCTGGACAACTTCTCATTCACTTGCTCAACTGAAGCATTCATATTTGTTTCAAATATACATTTTAACATTTTTTTACACGTCTTTACCGAGTTCTCAGCCTGACCGTTACTGCATGGGTGATAGATGGGGGAAGTTATATGCTTGATCCCGTTCGATAAACAAAAGTAGGTAAACTCCTCATTGGATATCTTAGGATCGTTATCTGATACGATGACATGGGGAATCCCGAACGTATAAAATAGTAATTTTAATCTCTGAATTAGAGACTTCGTGGACAAATTACACATGTGTAAACATTCAACCCATTTGCTATGGCTGTCTACAACAATGAGGTAGAATCTCTGAGCGAACTGCATGTAGTCAATGTGCAGACGGGTCCAGGGCGCGGGGTCGCGCGGCCAGGGCGCGGGCGGCGCGGCGGGGGGCGCGGGGCGCAGCGCGCTGCACGTGCTGCAGGCCAGCACGCTGCGCTGTATGTCGCCGTCGATGCCGGGCCACCACATCTTTGTACGCGCTAAGCTCTTGGTTTTAACCACGCCTAAATGACCTTTATGCAGCTCGTGGATCATCCGAGTTCTATAAACTTGCGGGATAATTATTCTGTGACCTCGCATTAGACAACCGTTATCAATTTCTAAATCATTTTTGCAGTTGAAATATGGTAAAATATTTTTACATTTTACTTTTTTAGGCCATCCAATTAATAAATATTTTATAACTGTTTTCAGAGTTGCATCAGAAGCTGTGGCTTTTTTTATATCATGAAAAGATATAGGCAATGTCTCATTAACAATAAAGTTTATTAATGATCTTCCTGCGCATTCTTCCGGCTCAACAAAACTGTCACTCACGGGCATTCTAGAAAAGTAATCGGCGACGGAATTCCTATCGCCGGCTATATACTGAATGTCGTAATTATACGCACTCAAAAATATTGCGTAACGCTGGAGTCGTGACGCCGTCATTACCGGGACACCGTTTTTCTTGCCAAATATAGCTAAGAGTGGCCTGTGGTCTGTTTTCAGAATAAAAGGGATTTCTCGACCATATAAATATTGGTGGAAATGTTTCACACCGAATATAATGGCAGCAGCTTCCTTGTTAATCTGACTGTAATTACGTTCACTTGCTGACAGTGACCTGGAAGCGAAAGCGAGCGGGCGCTCGTGGCCCTCCTCCCCCTGCGCAAGGTAGGCGCCGAGGCCCGTGGGACTCGCGTCTACGCACAGCGTTAGCCGCGCCTCCGGGTCGAAGTGAGTCAGCACTCTGTCTGAAGCCAGCTCCCGCTTAATGCGCTGGAACGCTTGCTCCTCGCGGTCAGACCAAGTCCACGGCGCGTCTTTACGCAATAAATTTTGCAACGGACTCAGTATTGTTGACGCTCCAGGTATAAAATTACGATAGTAATTTATTATACCTAGAAAGCGTTTTACTTCCGTTACAGATTTAGGCGCTGGGGACTCCATAATGGCTGCAACTTTCTTAGGGCACGTTCTGATTCCATTTTTATCGATAACGTAACCGAGGTATGTGACGCTGGGTTTAAAAAATTCACACTTATCTTTTTGTAATTTTAACCCAGCATTGTTTAGCCTTTCTAATACCTGTCGTAACCTCTGTAAATGTATTTCCCTAGTAGGTCCCGTTACACATACGTCATCGAGCCAACAGCTGACTCCCTCTACTCCGGCCAGCAATGTTTCCATTGTTCGCTGAAAGATAGCGGGGGCATTCGCTAGTCCGTACACTAACCGTGTATATTTAAAGAGTCCGCGGGGCGTATTTATGGTGGTAAGAGATTGAGAGTCCTCTTCTATTTCAAATTGATTATAGGCATTGCTGAGATCAATTTTAGTATAGCTTTCTCCCCCACCTACTTTGGCAAACACCTCCTCTATGCGCGGCATCGGGTATTTGTCGATATACATATCTTTATTTAGTGTCAGCGAGTAATCCCCGGCGATTCGTACCTTACCGTTATCTTTTAATACCGGAACAATAGGAGTGGCGTAGTCGGAATAGTTCGTAGGTACTAATATACCTAGGTCGGTTAACCGTTCTAATTCTTGGTCGACTTTATCTTTAAGTGCAAATGGCACAGAACGAGCTTTGAAAAATTTTGGTTCTGAATTTTCTTTTAAGCGTAGCTTTATTTGAAATTGGCTAAATTTACCTAAGCCGTCGCTCCACAAGCCAGGATATGCGGTCATAAATTTATGAATTTCATTATCAGACTGGTTTACAATGATGTTATTGTTATTAATTGATATTAAACTTACACCAAATTTTGCCATAAAATCCCTACCTAAAAGTGGGGGGCCTCCATTTTCAATGACATAGAATTTGATTGGTTTTGACATATTATTATACGTAACAGTTTGACAAAAATATCCAAGTGGGGTAAGTTTGTGACCATTGTAAAAACACATTCTAATTGAGCATGGGTTTAAGTTATTTCCCTCAAAGTTTTCACTGTAAAAACTATGTGACATGACCGAAATACCAGAACCAGAATCTATTTCCATGCAATATTGTTCATTATTTATTTTAACAGGTAAAGTTATAGGTTCATAATTCTCATACCTCATGTTAAATAAGCTGCATTCCTTACAGTCCTCACAGGTAGAATCATTCTCCTCGGTTTCTATGTTATTTACCCGTAATTTGCACATTTTACGCAAGTGACCTTTCACTCCACATTTTTGGCACTTAAATGACTTAAATCGGCACTTTAGTTCACTATGGTTTTTCAACCCACACACAGAACATCGAGAGACATGTTGGTCGCGCTGGTCCCCGGGGGCGGCGGCTGCAGGGGCGGCGCGCGGCGGCGGGCGGCGGGGCGCGCCCCCGCGCTCGCTCGCCACGCGGTATACCGGCTCCTGCTGGATCACCACGCCGGCTCCATTGGTCACCAACGCCTTTGCCTCTCTAGCACACTCGGCCCGTTCCGCGATCTCCAGCGCCTTCGCGAACGTCAAGTCCGATGAATCTTGCTCGAAGAGCCTATCACGTTCTGGCCCCATTCCCAGTCCGAGAACGAAGCGATCCAGAAGCGTTGACTCCAGGGCGGTACCGAAGTTACAGAAGCTCGCTAGGCCCCTGAGACGTGCCGCCCATTCTCCGAGGGATTCACCTGGGTTCCTTGTGGCCCCGTAGAACTTGGCCTTATCCGCGAATGAGCACTGCTTGGGTTTAAAATGAGCATCGAGTACTTGAACTAGGTCGTCGTAACTCAAACCGTCTATGTCCTTTGGATAAACTAGGTTACGTAATAACCTGTAGGTTTCATCCGATAGGTGCGTTATCAACACTGCACTTTTATTTGCAACTTTTACATCATTTATTTTGAAAAACTGCGTTAATCGACCTTTAAATATCGACCACTCGCCGGATTTATGGTCGAAAACCGAAATATTTCCCAAAAAAGACATAACTGTTAATATTTTATAACGCGGGTAATCACACACTCGTTCGCCAGTGTAATAGACGGAGCAAATGATACGACCGGTTAACTTGGTAACTCGTTTATTACTGGCTCGCAGGCCAGTCGCAATGCTTATGCTATCATGGTACATGGCAATATCAAATTTTTGTACCAAAAACGGAAAACATAGAGCAGCGAACAAATGTAGAGAGCAGCGAGAGAGGATGGACTCAACAAAATTAAACATAGCTCAAAGCATCAATTTCCCCAATCCGGCTGGTCCCCGTGGGGAGAACGACCACTACCCCCTAGATCCCCTAGACCCAAACAAGAAGAAAGAACCCAATTTAAAAGAGAACATAAGACACAAAAATATAAATAGAAAGATCGAATACATCCACATAGCAAGTTTTAATGTACGAACATTACTCTCCGATGAAAGAATTATTGAGCTAAGCTATGCCATCAAGGAATTGAAATGGGATATAATCGGATTAAGTGAAACAAGAAGAAGCAATGAAAGCTTGGAAGAATACCAAGATTTTATATTGTATCATAGCGACACTACCAACGGCTTATACGGAGTTGGTTTCTTGGTAAAAAGATACCTAAAAGAAAATATTATCGGATTCAAGAGCTACTCCGATAGAGTAGCGACACTGGAATTAGATTTCTCAAACTACCAACTTACTCTCATTGAAGCATACTCTCCTACTGAAAAATGTAAAGATGTAGAGCTAGATCTATTTTATGAAACGATAGAGAACGCAATAGAGTGCGCTGATTCAAAAAATCTCATTATCATGGGCGATTTCAACGCCCAAATTGGCGAGATACAACCAGGCGAGGAATCCATTTTTGGAAAATACTCGCACGGAAAAAGATCTAAACACGGCCAGAGACTTGTAGAATTCGCGCTGGAGAAAAATTTGAAGTTCTCAAACAGTATTTTCAAAATAAAACCTGATGAAAAATGGACTTGGCAATCCCCTGACGGACTCTACAAAAACGAAATAGATTACATTATCCTAAATAACAAGCTGGATATAAAAAACTTTGATATCATAAGAAATTTGAATTATAATTCCGATCACAGAATGATAAGATGCAAAATAGCTTTAACAAACTACAGGAAAAAAAGGAAATGTATCCCAAAAAACATAACAAGAAATCTACCAAAACTAACTGGAGAAAGCGGGAAACAATGGGAAGAAAAGCTCATAACTGCAGTCAAATCAGCATCAGATACACAAACTCAATACAACAACCTAGAAAACGTTATGAAAGATTTGATGAACCAAATACCAGTCTCTACAAAAGCAAAAAATGAACTATTAACTACCGAAATACGATGTCTACTACAGGAAAGGAAACAGTTATATACGACAAAAAGAACTAGAGAAGTAAAGGAACAAATTTCAAAAATCAGTAAAGACATAAATAGACAGATTAAATTGCACCAAAAGAGTTACAGATTGAACATTTTGGAGAAACACATAACGAACTCAGGAGCTATAAAGAAAGCATACAAAGATCTGCAGCGATCTTCAAAGTGGGCTGTAAACATGAAAAATAAAAAAGGTCAATCTCTATCCAAGCGTCCCGATATCATAAACGAGGCAACGGAGTTCTATCGGGATCTCTACCACTCAGAAACAACTTCATCTATTGACATAATTAAGTCTGCATGCCATGCATACATCAATGAAGAACTTCCTACAATAATCGAACCTGAGATCCGGCATGCAATTAAATCTCAGAAAAACAACAAATCACCTGGTGAAGACAAGATAACAAATGAACTTCTCAAATCAATGGCAGAATGTCTAAACAGACCTCTACAAGACTTATTCAACAATGTGGTGGAGACCAAGCAAGCCCCGAAACAATGGTCCGCATCGATCACGACCCTACTCCACAAAAAAGGAGATAGAGACAATTTGGGAAATTACAGGCCGATAAGCCAAATGTCAAACATATACAAGATATTCTCCAAAATACTACTAAACAGACTCTCAAAAATTTTGGATGAAAACCAACCACGAGAACAGGCGGGTTTCCGTAAAAACTTCTCAACTATCGACCACATACATGTCGTAACGCAGCTAATAGAAAAAACAAAAGAATATGGAAAGACTCTATATATATGTTTTATTGACTTCACCAAAGCATTCGATTCACTCGAGTACAGTGCAATATGGCAAGCACTACTAGACCAAGGAGTCGACATTAAGTATGTAGAGATACTTCATAACCTCTATACAAAATGCTCCACTAAAATACGTCAAGAGAGAGACGGCCCAGAATTTCAAATCAAAAAAGGAGTGAGACAGGGTGACCCCATATCACCCAAAATATTCTCATCTGTACTGGAGATGGTGTTCAGGAACATTAATTGGGAGAGTAGAGGTGTAAATATCGACGGAGAACGCTTAAGCCACCTTCGATTCGCAGACGACATTGCAGTGTTCGCAGAAAATCCTGCGCAATTACAGAATATGATCCAAGAACTAGCAACAGAGAGCAATAAGGTCGGCCTATCAATGAACACCTCAAAAACCAAAATACTGACAAATGGTAGAGAAGAAATTATTTCAATACTTGGCGAAAATATTGACTATGTCAAAGAATACATATACTTGGGACAATCTATCTCATTCGATGATCTAACTGAAAAAGAAATCAACCGAAGAATTGCTTTGTCCTGGAAGAAATACTGGAGCTACAAAGAAATTATGAAGAACAAAAACATACAAATGAATTTAAAACGGAAACTATACGAAATAGCCATACTACCTTGCCTCACATACGGATGTCAAACCTGGGCCCTTCGTAAAAAAGATGAGACTAAACTTGCAATACATCAAAGGAAAATGGAACGAAGTATGCTAGGAATACGATTATCTGATAGGATATCAAATGAATCAATTAGAGAAAAAACAAAAGTAATGGATATATGCGAAAGAATAAGAACACTAAAATGGAACTGGGCAGGGCACGTATGTAGAATGGAAAATAATAGATGGACAAAGAGACTAACCGAATGGCTACCAAGAGATGGAGTGAGAAAGAGAGGCAGACCAAGGAAAAGATGGGAAGATACCTTTAGAGAGAGATGCGGGCAGACTTGGAGACGACAAGCCAGGGACAGGGTCACGTGGAGGAGGTTAGGGGAGGCCTACGCCGAAGAGGCGACTTCCATAATTACAAAATAATTAGTATGGCCTATAGTTAATTGAATGAATGTTTATCTAATTTAATTTAATAACTAAATTGTGATTAAATGATATGTACTTAATGAAATAAATGAATTTATATTTAGTAAGAATTGTATAAAAAAAAAAAAAAATGTTGTAATAATTGTAAATAATTGTAATACCTTTATGTATAATGAAATTGCATTGTATTGTCTGAATTTAATTTTTAATTGTGAAATAAATTTATATATGCGAATTGATTATAGCATGATATTAAGTGTGATTTACTTGTAACATGAGGGCCATAATACTCTAACTTGTTAATTTAATGTTAATATTTTATGGTAGAAATAAAGGCTTTTTTATTTTATTTTATTTTTATTTATTTTATAAAGTAATAAATCGTATGCATATTGTTGCAACCTTGTGCAAGTGTCAGTGAGCTGGTCAGTGCCGGAAGTGCGCAGAAATAGAATTATTTCACTTGTTAGGCGGTCCTCATACTGCCCGGCGGCCTCACATTACCCTGTGTGTTGCGTGAATTTTATATGAACGCATGGACACACAAAGATGCGTTGTCTGTGTATTTTCTATACAGGGTAAAAAAAACCATAGAAACTATGTTGGTCACGTGACTTTTTTACAATAGAGGATATTTTTTTTTTCGCGAATTTTGAAATTCTGATTTCATTTTTGGGCTTAGATATACCATGCTGCACATGTAGGTTTCGGCTTAGTGTACCCTTTTTGGGACACCCTGTATATACACGGATATACTTACATAAGGTCAACCGGGGCCAAGTCGCCTACGGGGCTAATGCCTCGAATCCATTTATCTTCCGAACCACATATTTTAGAACTACTGGAGTCATCTGCTATCTATCTTTGTAACTGAAACTTTTACCTCTGACCAATAGATGTCGTATCCGGGTTAATCTTCTTAACAAATCTGCCATTTTAATTGCAATAGCCCCATTTTCAGAGGTTCTAAACATTTTATGTTATGATAAATGTATTTAATACAGTCACGAGCAATGAAAAAGTTCCAGTGACATTAGCAGCAAATTACTCCTAAACGAAAAATACTAGGTTAATGACGCCTTCTGCAATATTGAAGAACATTTAACGGCGTATCAGAATTAACATTCTTAGATTGGTAATCCAACTAAAACGTAAATAATTTTAATATATAATATACTAAATATTTAAAAAATTGGCGTCATTTGGTGGCCACATTATAATGTTGTTAACACGGTATATAGAAAATAATCATATAATAAATAAAAAATAGTCATATTAACAGAATGATCCCACTTGTTTTTAAAACTCAAAATAGTTTTGTAATGATTAAAATTCCGTCAGACTCTAAAAATGGTATACTTACTAATTTAAAGTTGTGGTTTGATTGCAAATTATAAAAAATATGCCCTTGTATGCTTTTATACTGTATTTTAATTTGTCACGTAAGTATTTATACTTTTTTAAGTTCAATAAAGTTTTCATAAATAAAATGTTGAGCACCCCTGGAATCTTGGATGGGGTAAATGCCACTACAAGAAATTAGGCTACGTAGGCGCCATAGCCCCAAAAATTTTTGATCAACTGATTCTCCTTAACTAAGCGCAGTATTTAGTTTACAAGCTAATAATTAGCTACGTTAATAGTAATTCTATAAATATATCTACTTAAACTTGTAAAAACCTCTTCCAAGCACACAAAACTAGTGAAAGAGGCATTAGCCCCACTAGGGGTTATTGCGCCTAAAAATGCCATTTTTTGTAGAAACATCGTTTACACGTAGAATATATTTAATATTCTACAAAATTGCATCAAAATATGAAACTAGATAAAATTTCCTAATATGTATCACAAGTTATAGCTTAATAGGGCGTATAGTCTGTTTGTTATGATCAAATGAATATGAAAGTCAAAGTATTGTGGCGCAATGGCCCCGGTTGACCTTACAAGCAACGCTTGATTGGACCCTACCTATCCGATTTATGGCACTAATTATCACACCATTGAATTGTAATCATTATAATAAGTCGTACGGTTAAAGATAGAACCTATTAAAAAAAACGAAAATAATAGTTGAAATTGAAAGCAGGTTGATAGATTTCTTCCGTATTTTAAAGATTGATTCAGTTTATTCTGTATCTAAAATCTAAACAGGTTATCATAAATTGTAATGTATTTTTTTATACCGGTAAATCAGTTGAGTTAGTTGTCTAACAGGTGTAACAATTATAATAACATAAGATTTGCCGTCTTAAATATTCCGTTGGCTTTAATTATTAAAAAGCTCCTGACTTTTAAATAAACCTAATTTTAAAATTTGACACGCTAGATTTATGTTAAGTTTAAGATTTTTTAATCATTTTTTTTTATTGTTTCAACAAAATGTTTTAACTTTTTTATGACCCGTAACTTATTTATAAACACAAATTGAGTTTTTTTGTTGTCTTTTAAACGTTTAAAAATAAATCAATTCAGTTTTAGGGTTCTTTGTTAAAATATTAATTGGACCAATTAGACAATTTTGCTCTTAGCGATAAGGCCGCCTTTTTTTCACTGTTCTGGTAAAAACAAACAAACACTCACGCCTTGTACTCCCTTGCGGGGTGCATTGCTGCACCCACTTTTCGCCAGAGTGTTATGTTAGTCCCAATGTAATAGGGGGCGGGCCTATTGCCATTTTACGGGCACATCCAAGACCCGAGAACAAATATATGTGTTTAAACAAATATCTGCCCCAGCCGGGAATCGAACCCGGGACCTTCGGCTCAGTAGTCAGGGTCACTAACCACTACGCCATTCGGTCGTCGACTGTTCTGGTAATATGTAAAAAAAACTGTTCTATTATTTTGGTGACCAATAAAGATGTATTCTATTCTAAGCTATGTTATGCCAAATTTTATACAAATTGGTGCAGCCGTTTCCCGTGAAAGAGTGACAGACAACCAATTATCTATATCTACTTACAAACTCTCAATTGTAATATTATAGTAGGGTAAGATAACTGTTTACTTTATAGAAGTGATAATTTACGTCACGCAAAAGCCAGTTTTTTGCTCCGTAGTTAACTTAACCATTGCTCAAAAATAGCAAGCATTAGGGCTGATTTTTCAATATTCAGATAAACGCTATCTGAGGAATAAAATTGTACCTGTCACTGTCTAATACAAACAGTCAGACGCGACAGCCTCAGAATTATTCCCCAGATAACCCTTATCTGACCATTGAAAAAACAGACCTTAGTTAAAAAATAAAAACTAACAAAATTCGTATGAGACTGTCATGCTTGCTTGACACGTGACTAAAGTTGACCACGGATCAAAAACCGGCCCTTTGCGAGTCTTCCGCGGTAAATATAATTGATTGCACACTTAGATACGGAACCACTTGCTCGTGACCGGCGCGACCTCACTTGACCATCCTTAATGTCCAACCATTATTGTATTTAATTTATCAATCAATGCATAGTGCATACTGTGGGTTTCGCGAATAATATGAAATCAAGGTTTAAAACTAATCCTACAGGTAAAAAGGGTACTTGTAATGAACAAGATGGTTATTCTGAAAATAAATTATAATTGTTCTACGTCTTTTTAAATGCGGGAAATCCGAACAAAATAAAGAAGCCATTTTTATGGGTGGAATAGTGTTTTAGAGGATTCCCTTCGATTCGTTACCGTTACGATACGTACGACTTTTGAACGACTTGTTCAGAGTGAGAATTTATCAATAAACATCCATAAGACAGGTCAATCCGGCCAACGCATCTACTCGCTTGTGTTATGATCTTCGCAAAACGATTCATCCGAATGTTTAACCGACTTCAAAAAAAGGAGGAGGTTCTCAATTCGTCGGGATCTTTTTTTTTATGTATGTTCACCGATTACTCCGCCGTTTATGAACCGATTTTGAAAATTCTTTTTTTGTTGTATTAGGTTGAGCTCCCAGGTGGTCCCATTTTTTTTCAGAATTTTATCTCACCCCCAATGGTGGGTAAAGGAGTAAAAACAGGGTATGAATTTCCATTTTGGGCACATATTAACCGATTCTAATGAAATTAAGAACGTAAATATAGTTCTTATAACAAAAAAATATGATGGTGACCTTGAGCTGATCTGATGATGGAAACGGAAGGCAGTCAGGGGAACTCCTCAACAGTATATAGCAACTTCGTGTTTAGGCTTGAATGATTCGTATTGATTAGTAGGACTTTTTGGTATCATTTGCACCTTACTTTTGATTGAAAATTATTGCAAATAAACTAAAAACTATAAAATAAAATAATAATTAAAAAAATTAAAAAACCGACTTCAAAAACCACTAAAATGTAAGAAATAATTTAAGGTTTACACAAATTCTAAAAAGAACAGTTCCTGTTTAGGTATATTTGTACTGTCACATACGAGTAGAATTTGTGTAAACCTTAAATTATTTCTTACATTTTTGTGGTTTTTTGAAGTCGGTTTTTTAATTTTTTTAATTATTATTTTATTTTAAATTTGTATGTAGGTCAAAACGCCACGTGGCCATACCTGGGGGGTCACTATCTAAATCGACGTGGTTAGCGCTGCAGTTTTGTTTTTCCGAAGCTTCGGAGCGCTGCGCTAACCACGGCACTATCTCGTTGTACTAAGCATGCCGATTGCGTGACAAGTCTCGTTCGTTCGTTTGTCGATGTAGAGTAACCCCTGGACACTGGAGGACACTACTGTGAGGTGAACTGCCTAATGCGTGTAGTATTTGCATAAAATTTAGATTTTTGCATAGTTCTGTCATATTTTTAATTCAAGTTTTTGTCCAATTGAGTTTGCTAGCCCATTGAAAACGTTAAAGGTTGGGTGTACACGACTAGAATATACATACAGGGTGTCCAACGGCGATGTCACATGGAGAGGAGGTGCCTAAAATACTGACCATAAATACATTTAAAAAACCAGTGTATAATAATTTACTAGAGTATACTGGTCTAAGTTACCTACTAGTCAAAGATTTTATTTAGTTTCAATGCCATAGAGCAGCAATTAACAGCCTACTCGCAGGTACAAGTCTACTAGCGGGTCGGGTTTGGGCACAGCTATAAATAAACCATTAGAACAAAGCTTCCTAATGCTATGTAAATAAACTTTAATTAATTATCACATTATACGTTAATAGCGGTCCGTTACTGTCCCATGGTCAAATATACCGCATGACCTCCATGTAACTACTTAGTTTATTAATTATTATTTACTTAATAGTAAAAAATGATCCCGTATAAGGATGTATAAAGGGCGTATAAGTTTTGAAGTACTGAACCGATTTTCAATAAAAATCGGCGATATGGGTCGCAACTCGCAACCTATCACATGAGTATAAATGTGCTGCGAAAAGTGGGTGGCTCGCTTGTGAGCCACCTCTGATTACCCCTTCGGGGATTACAGTCGTGAGTGCATATGTATGATTTTGAATAAAGCCTTAGGATCTAGGTAGTCTAGGTCGCGTCACGTCTTGAACGCAAAAAATGCTATTCAGTCTATATCTTTAACAGATACATCAGATACCTACATTTAGTCAGAAAAAACACATAGGTTAGGTCACATAGATACGTAAATTAAACTTATAACCCCCTTCCTTTTCTAGTGATGGGTTAACTAGTATTGACCGTTTGGGGTTATAAAGTTAAAGCAAAATAAAAATTATAATTAATTGGTGTACGAGTACGTCGGAATTATCTTCACATTTATCAATTAGCAGATTTTATATAACAAGAAAAAAATACTATGTCAAGGTTGTAGAATATTTAAAACAAAACGTAGATGTGTTCCTAGTTTGAACGTGATAGTGGGGTTGCGTAGTGAATGGAGGAAAGCTTTGACTTTGTTACTTACACTTTAGTCTACAGTTTTATAAATGTTAGTATATATGCGCCATGTGTCACTTACGTGTTTCAGAGGTAGAGTACTGGGTTTTCAGTGCTCAATGCATGCGTCTGAAATTCAGGCTTGTGGACAACTGCTCTATAGCATTTGCTATGTATGTAGTTATGTATTTTGAATGTGATGAAAGTATATACAGGGTGATTGCTAAGTCAATGTTTTCTTTTAAATGGGTTGTAGGACTTGTAGGTTGTAGAGGAAAGGTATCTGCAGTCGATTGAACCCTACAATGCCTTATCCAGAACTCTCCCAACAAACTTATGCTAAGTACCGCGTTTTAGTCGAATTTAAATCTACTTACGGAACCCGAGTCGTTTATCTGTATTTGTAATAAATAACCTTTCGGTCGTTCGACATGACAAAATGTCCTAAGCAGGTTGATCTACTCTGTGGAGGTCGATGGTCCGTATCCGCGTGGATTATATCTCCACGTGAATAATATATGCCAAATAATAGCAGATTACGATTAATAAAAATTAAGGGGTCCCCTAAAAGCTATAGTTTTGATACAGTTTATAGTGAACCACGTTCGAGACCGCAGTAAACGTATACTTTTCTATACATATTGTATTCGTTTTTCTGAGAATCTTCAAATGTCTATGGTGTTCGAGATAATATATGTAATATAATTATGTAGCTATGTCGTTGGTCAGCTATATTGTTTTTTTTTCACTCCATCATCTAATCTAGTCTATCGTGTGCAAAATTCATCAAAATTGGTCCAGCTGTAAAGTCTGACAAGAATAGAACCAACAATATTTCCTCTTTATACTGCACTATTACAATTTAATTCCGTGTTCTATGACAATAATTTCAACAAACACACAAGGTAAAGAATTTGTCAAAGATGTCTTGAGATAGCTTTATCTTGCGTCCATCTCGCTGCCGTCACGCCGGGTAATGGCGCAATTATTGTCCCCTGGTGACGACTAGGTCCAGCTATTAGGCGATGACCTGGCTGATTCTGGGCTGCTGATGCAGCGTGTGCACGCACGTGGAGGGTTTTACGATTACGTGACCTATCTATAGTATACCCGTAGGATCGTCTATCTATACTAGTCTTGGGTGGCTAGACTATTCCGCCCGATTCACTCACTGTTTTGTGCGAGTGTTAAGTAAAGTCTGTTTTCTATTCTCCGATACTAAATTGACAGATTCTGAACGGTTCATCAACAGTCGATTGTCCCGCGATCAACTAACGTATCGTTCAGGACAATCGACTGTTGATGAACGGTTCAGAATCTGTCAATTTAGTATCTGAGATAAAAAAAAACAGAATTTAGTAGATCGGGCTTTAGGCTCAGTTTCTCATTTGAGTACCTACATATAAATGTATCTGTATAATTGACAATTCCGGCAATCACTTCGCTGCATGTCATGCTTAATTATATTGTGCTAAACTTGACGATCCCAGTCGTAAAACCAGCAGTAACAGTGGTAGAGATTGTACGTAGCAGCTTTTACGTACTTGCAATTGCCAGCTTCGCCTTACAAAGTTTTCCGTTTATCTAAATTATATTATGCATATTTTTCCACAAATTGCCGGCCGTCATCACGATGTATGATGATCATCATCACTCGTCCCCTCAAAATCTCTCTAGGTACGTCTGATCCGAAAGCAGACTAACTCTCTTGTATTCTTTAATGTGACACTCAAGATGTCCAAGTCCTTATGAACTGCAATACTAAGCTCAGTTATCGGTTGCTAATGCTAATGTTCGGTGGTGGTAACCCCACAAGTTTTGTTTATGTGTTTATAGAAAGCATTATACGTAGTACGCGAGATAAGCCGGTTCCACACAAGTAAATAAGCAAGAGTCCAATAAACCATGCGTCCTTAAACCTAGCGGCGATAAGCGGAATCAGCGACTGTTCGGAGGTCGCTCGGGGCGCGAGCACACAGTTCGGAAACTAAGCGGGCTGCGCGGGCGCCGAAAATATTGCGCGAGTAAGCGTTTGGAAATTCGCGCAAAAAAATATACGATTTTGTGTCGCATTTTATTGAAAATATTTCGCGAGTGAGCGTTCGGAAATTCGCGAAAAATATTATGTGATTATGTCGTATTTTATTGAAAATTCAGTGTTTTGTTTGCAGGTTTGAGTGATTTTTGGGCGTGTAAATGTAAATTGGTGTTGTGAGTGTCGGGTGGAAAGTGATACATGGATGGAAATGATGTGTTTATGTGTTGACCTGACCTGTGATAGTGAGGGAGTGCATTGATTTGCGCCTTTAAAGGTAATTTTTCATTAGTAACTAGTGTATTCAATTCATTTAGTTTAGTTTTATGAAGATTTTACGAAATACTAAACTACAAAAATTACAGTCATTGAAAGTTTTCTAGAAATTTTACGGTAGTTTTCAGTTTTTCACAAATTTCCATGTACTAGAGCTGAACACTGCAGCATGAAACTTTTCCGTCCCCCTTCTTAATTGATAAATTTGTCTATAATTGTTGTTTACTTGCCAAAGTACAGTTTAAGTGTTGTTTACAATTAAGTAATCTATTAGATCGAGAGTATGTTTACCTTCCTCTCCAGTGGAGCGTGATCGGGGTCTATTAACTAATTACTAGATAGACAGATTAGTCTTTATTAGTACACCAATGAATGAACGCTGCCCGTTGAGGTCAGAGAATTTAAACGTAATTGAGGTAGAAATGGCGATGTTATTGAAGAGCTTTTTTGGTTTATGTAGGTAACTTTTAAAGTGAAGTTTGGAATACATTCTGACAGTTTCGGCTTTCATAAAAAATAGCTTTTTGATAAAATGTAAAATAAGAAATACTTACTGAGTTTGCAGATTGTTTTTGGGTGGTTTCGGAGTCGTGGAGACGTTTCGTGTCTTGTGACCTCAGATACCAACCATTATTTGACTGAAAAACAGATTTTTACAAAAATATACGAGAGAGTAGAGAAAATGTATGTTCTATTTGCCAAATATCCAGAATGTTAAATTTATTACCCAAGTATGAATCTTGTGGGGTTTCTTTATAACATTCATTGTATTATACGAATCTATGTACTTATGTACTAAATACAATGTATATATAACAATAGCGAGTTTCAGACAACTGTACTTTTTGTACTCCCCGTGGTAAATATATTATTTATATTTTTTCTTCATTATTAATAATGACACGCTTAATGAATGGGTGAGACTTCACGAGACTCACTAATGGTTTTTCAAAGTGATAATTGCCATGTGTAGGGAGATACACGAGGCTGTCAACCTGTGTAAGTGGGATTAGTCTAGCTTGACAAAATACAAAGTTACGAAAAGCTATCATGAAATTGGTACGTTTTGCAACCCACGACTCTATCACAAAATACCTATAGTTTTCATGGAACTAGATTGGCCATCGCACGCAAGAAGCAACTCTACAGTAGCCCTACTCTTGCACGCAATGTATTGGTTTCATCTTGCCTTCTCGCCATTTGGCACTCCCGAGATCGACGGTGGTGCCATCTTGTCTTAACTATTGAGCGGTTTTCAACGGAACTCGTCAAAATCTAGTCCAAATTGTGAATTGGCACTCTTGACAACCTTTTTGACAGATGTTATTGTGTTCACTCTTGTGTTTAGGCAAGTCGTCTACGCAAGAACAAATAAACAACTTTTGAGTGGAGATTTGTGAATAAAGTAGTTAAATTATAGCTCGTTTGGGGCTACAATGTACATTAAATTTAAGTACAATGTGTACCATCGCTCTTACGATGAAGGAAAATCGCTATTTTAAAAACTCCGCCTGTATACTTTTAGGCGCAGGCCACCGTACGTACACCCCCGCAGAGAATATAATAGAGCAGCCCGTTAAGCCACAACACCCGGTTTGGTGGAAGGATCCACCATTTACTATGGAGATGAACCACCACTTCCAGCACATCTACATGCCTGTTTTGTGGAAGGATCCACCATTTACTATGGAGATGAACCACCACTTCCAGCACATCTACATGCCTAAATACTATAGTATCTTGTAAATATTTCATTACTTAATGAAAAAGATTTAAAAATAAAAACATTATGTAAATTTCAGAATTCTTTATCTTTATAATAATCATACAGACATACTTTTGTAGAATAATAATATCACCACCACTGTTGAAATACTTGCAAACTTAATAATATAAGGAACATATTAACATAGGAACACTTTCTATAATATTATTTAACATTTCTTAAAACAAAAATGTTCATATACTTCGACATAGGATAGGTATTAATATGAAATAATATTTTAGTCACAGGAAAAATAATATAAAATCTACTTAAATCATCACATCATCCACTACTGCACAACAGCATCTGGACCCATAACTAGTGACAATGGTTATGGGACTAGATGCACTTAACTTTGTTATTTCTTGATAACTATTGCACAATTTCTATGAGGATATTGACTCCATCACGGACAGCTTCTGCAAGGTCCCCTTTAGGCTTTAGGGCATTAGCCCATGCTGTCAGCAGTTAGGCCTCTACCTGCTTTTCCTCTATGACCATCACTCTGTCTACTTCTACATCAACTTGGTTGCGGCGGCTGGATCTACGCTGACAGGATGAGCTGAGCGGTTTGATAGTTCAGGCCTGGGTATGATGGGTTCAGGATGCTGCACCTCGACATTAAGTATGTTATGATCCTGCCATTTACCATGGAATGCCTCAGTCTGAAAAAAAAAGAATTACACATTAACGTTTAAATAAAATTTAAAAAATCCAGTACTTACAGCTGAACACAAAAGAGTAGAGATTAATGTTTTTGGAACTAATCAGATTTAAACCTGGCAATAAAAAAAAACTTGTGATTTGTGGTCTGTTTCTATGGTTTGAATGTCAAACTCGCCCTGTTCCTGTATAAACAAATCGAATTTTGCTTAATTTTGGAGTTTTGTGGATTGTTGAGTTTGTTCACGAAGTGAAAATGAATAAAACCATTCGCAGCGAAGCTAGACAGATGATTTACAGCGTTTACCTACGATGTTTGGCGGAGAATGAGGCTGGAGAAGTATTAGTCAATATATACCTACGATGTTTATGAAAGAGCAGCGTTTTATACTGGTGAGTAGGTACTTAATTTCTAACCATTAACATACATTGCTTATATTTCTTGTAAAAAAGTACTATTTTGATGTAATAGAATGCCTTTCAATGTGTATTTGTTATTCTTATAGAGGTTAGAAAATACTAGTGTCAAACGTTACATGACATCAGGGTCTGGATGCTAATGCTGTCAAAACATCAGGTCTAGATACTTTTTTACTAACCCCCGACTCAAAAAGGGTATCGATAAGTTTTACAGCTGTAGGTGTCTATGTGTGTCGGTCTCTCCGTGTAGAGTACCTATTGTAAAAATATGTGTAAGAATATGTAATGCCGAGTTGCAGCAAGGGACTTTAAGCTAATGTGGACATTAAATCTATGTCTGTCTCTTTCTGTCCGTATACTGTCAAAGCAAGGCAACAATACATTTAATGCCGACATTAACTTAAAGCATCCTTTCTGCAACTCAGTGTAAGAGTCGGTATAAATTCTCCAGACATAATAATTTGCAAGTCACTGCTTTTCTGACCAATTAAATAATTTGTTGCAGGAAAATCGGTAAACACAGTTTTAGAAGAATTGCCGGGGCACATTTGAACTTTTTCCTGAGCAAGAAAAAACTGTAATAAAATATCGATGTGTGATACTATCACTTTTCTCCTATAGTAATTACATAATGGGATAACCAACACATGTTTCAGTGCAAAAAAACATTATGAAATACACAATGAAATAAAAGTTACAGTTGATTTGATTTAATGAAATTCATTCAAGACTGCCCCCCTCTCCCCAACTAATTTCTTCTCTTAACATAAACCTCCCCAAAAAGTCGCATTTTATAATTAGTAAATATTTGAAACATTTCTCGTTTTGATTTTTTAAGTATCGTGATACTTTTGTCCGTTTTCTATACTATAATAGTGTGGCCACTTTCTTAGATTGCAACGCCCTCAATTATTCTCTACTCTTTTATGTTCCATTGTACTTAATATGAAAAAAAATAGTTAAGTAAAGTAAGATTTGTGGGTCATCTTGGGGTAAGTTAGCTTACGGGGATTTTAATTTGTTAGTCATAACACAATGAAAAGTAAACTTAAGATTTTAACTTACTTTAGGCATATCAGCGGAGTCCATCTTTTCAAGACCCTTCGCCCGCATTAAAGGTCGAGGCCATTGATGCTATTTTTTCATAATTTTATCTTCCCTAGGTCGGTTTAAGAAGATCCCTGGCCATTCCTGGGTCACTATCTAGATATTCTACAAGTAATTTCGTCTGGCGGTACGACGGCCGAGTTGCGGAACTCTGTGGGGAAAAACTAGGTTCATTATAATAATCATAGTGGATATACAGATGATTCTAACACGTTTGGTAACTGAACAACGTACCATAATATTGGTTTTTAAACTTTATAAGTTGTTACTTATTATGAAAATCCACCGACCGGCCATGACAACAAGAATTTTAATGACAATTTGTTTTTTTTTTTCGTTTTCATTCATTCTTTCACAGAGTAACTGTCAAAATTGACTCACATGCAACACAAGTTAGAACCAATTCGTAACACAAGACTAATCGTGAGCCAATTCATGTCGAGAGTGCCAAATCTAACTTGAAATTGCCATTAACTTGTGTTCAATCTTAACACGATATGAATTTACGTCTTGCGTGCCAAGAGTAGGCCTCCAGGTCGTTAGCGCTTGACAGTTCAGTCATACTTCAGAGTTCAGTCAGACCCTTGTCGATTTTTGTACTCTATTAGCACAGTATGGTAAAATTTTATTCATGATAATAATATGATAGTTCATCTGTATGGCCAACTTCAACTATTTTAACAGGAATGACTGAAAAATTGCGAAAGAAAATACGTGCGTTCCATAATATGCAAAGTTATGAAACAGTCCAAATCAGGACATAAGAGACTCAGAATTACCACCAAAAAGGCTGTATAACCATTCCGCTTACGATCGAATCACCCTGTTTGCGTCTAACATAGCTAGTGCACACAATAGAATTAAAGGATAATATTATTGAATCAAGTGCAGTGTTTTGTAAACTAAGCTTTATGTAAGGAACTGAAACATTCCGGTTGAAACATCTTAGACTGCTTTGTTACATATACGTCGATGAAATGTTATACCTACAGTTTCTAGCATTTAATATACGAGCAACTAATTTAACATGATTCTAACATTCTCACATCTTACCCTCAAATTCATATAACGTATTGTAAATTTACAACAAGGTTAAAATTGACTTTGAAACACACGAGTTTCGACTCTTTACATCAGTGAAAAGGATGAAATTCGTATATCACAACGTGAATTTTAAGCATATTGTAAAGTGTCAAAAAGCTCTATGAATTTGGGGGTAAGTAAGTCTACTAAGCCTAAAGGAGCCTCAGGAGGCATTTTCTCCAGTTATGTCGTCATAATTAAATGAATAATTAAAAATATAACATGACGTGCAATATTCTAATACGCGTTTACAGAAAACATTCTTCCAACTTGTGACGTAAACGATGGTCAAACAAACATCCTTTGACATTTAAAACTACTGCTATTAAAATAATAGTAACCTGAATATAATAAATTAATGACATAAATTCTATGTTTCTGCGAATACTAACAAGTTCAGTTACTAACTGGAACATTCTGAACATAGATCGTAACTAGTTTTTATTTAGTAAAACCTACATTTAGGGCCACTTACACAAACATTTAAATCTAGATTTAGTGTCAAATCTCGATTTAAGAAATCCATATAAAATTTGGCACTAAATCGAGATTTAACACTAAATCTAGATTTAATATGTTGGTGCAAGTGGCCCTTACTGATTACCGCAGTACTACTGCAGCCTAGACCCTAGTGCTAGGTTCATTCACCAAGCCCTAGCAAGTACAGGCGGTGACATGAATCCTTATACAGGGTTATTTGCAAGTAGACCTGATCCTTTCAGGAGGTGATAGAGGAAGGCATTTCCAGTCGATTATACCCTATAATGCATTATCCAAAACTTAACCATTTCTAAGATATTTAATATTTAAAGATTTTTTGAATTTTTGCCTAAATTTCATGTTTAAAACTGAAAATAAAAAAAACTAGACATATTTCAATACTTTTTTTGTTTGTTTTGCATTAGTAACATCTTAATAAACTTATTAAAATAATCAAATGTGCATTATTCGACTTAAATTAGACACAATACCTCAAAATAGATAAACATTTTTAAAAAATATTCAAAACCTAAAAACAAATAAGTTAAATTAAAAAAGAATTTCATTTAACAATTTTTTGTGCACTTCAGCTTAAAAACATTGTCAACTTATGAGCTTTCAAATGAGATATTTCAATATCAAATCGATTTAGGTTTCACCAAGATATGGCCAAAACAATCAGAGAAGGCGGAGAAAACTCAACAGGGGTTTCCATACTAAAGTTAACAGGACTGAAAACCATCACACTTTTTACCTTTAAATTGCGCTAATTTTGTTAGTTTTTCTGTTGAATTTTGTCCGCCTTCTCTGATTGTTTTGGCCATATCTTGAAGATACCTAAATCGATTTGATATTGAAATATCTCATTTGAAAGCTTATAAGTTGACAATGTTTTTAAGCTGAAGTGCACAAAAAATTGTTATATGAAATTCTTTTTTAATTTAACTTATTTGTTTTTAGGTTTTGAATATTTATTAAAAATGTTTATCTATTTTGAGGTATTGTGTCCAATTTAAGTCGAATAATGCACATTTGATTATTTTAATAAGTTTATTAAGATGTTACTAATGCAAAACAAACAAAAAAAGTATTGAAATATGGCTAGTTTTTTTTATTTTCAGTTTTAAACATGAAATTTAGGCAAAAATTCAAAAAATCTTTAAATATTAAATATCTTAGAAATGGTTAAGTTTCGGATAATGCATTCTAGGGTATAATCGACTGGAAATGCCTTGCTCTATCACCTCCTGAAAGGATCAGGTCTACTTACCAATAACCCTGTATACATTTTTAGGGTTCCGTAGCCAAAATGGCAAAAACGGAACCCTTATAGTTTCGTCATGTCCGTCTGTCCGTCTGTCCGTCTGTCACAGCCGATTTACTCGGAAACTATAAGTACTACAGTGATGAAATTTGATGGGAATATGTGTTGTATGAACCGCTACAAAAATATGACACTAAATAGTAAAAAAAAGAATTGGGGGTGGGGCCCCCCATACATGTAACTGAGGGATGAAATTTTTTTTTTCGATGTACATACCCGTGTGGGGTATCAATGGAAAGGTCTTTTAAAATGATATAAAGTTTTCTAAAAAACATTTTTCTTAAAGTGAACGGTTTTTGAGATATCAGCTCTCAAAGTCGTAAAAAGTATGTCCCCCCCCCCTCTATTTTTATAACTACGGGATATAAAATTCTAAAAAAAATAGAGGTGATGCATGCTAATTAACTCTTTCAACGATTTTTGGTTTGATCAAAGTATCTCTTATAGTTTTTGAGATAGGTTGATTTAAGCTACGGAACCCTTTGTGCGCGAGCCCGACTCGCACTTGGCCGGTTTTTGATTATGTTTTAACACATTAATAGAGGTAGAGTTCATTTGTTATAGTTCCTGTTATCGTGTAAAATAAGGTTGCGCATAATCATAAAATATTAACCTGCTATGTTATAGTAATCTTAAGAAAAAATAGAAACATAATTCGAGACAAAATTACTTAACAATTTAAGTGAAATGTATTTTACCATAGGCCCTACAACTCAGTTTTTTTATTGATATAAAAATATATATCACTGGCCTTGATATTCTAAGTCAAATTCGTATTTCCCATTAGAGTTTACTTATAAAAAACACGCACTCACGCCCTGTACTAATGTACTCCCTTGCGGGGTAGGCAGAGGTGCATTGCTGCACCTGAGTTTACTTATAATATGTTTTTATAAGATTGCACCTCTAGTAAGTTATCGACTTAGATAACGTCACTATACCGCGATTCGACATAGTATAATTGTATTAAATATGTATACGTGCCGGAAGTAATATTATGGTTATTTACTCGCAATTGTTTTTACCGTAATATTGGTATAATTTGGGAATTACACGAAGTCACGAGTACTCTACTACTGTAAGA
This sequence comes from Plutella xylostella, assembly GCF_932276165.1. Taxonomy (NCBI): domain Eukaryota; kingdom Metazoa; phylum Arthropoda; class Insecta; order Lepidoptera; family Plutellidae; genus Plutella; species Plutella xylostella. Next base: position 2,432,276 of record NC_064000.1, on the reverse strand, counting down.
ATTAAACACAAAACAATTAATTCTATTTCTCGTACGAGTATTTTAGTTTGTTACAAAACGCAAAACAAAACAATTATAGCTATTTAGGGTATTTTGTTTAGTTGAAGTACTGTATCATTTGAGATTAAAACAGACCTTATAGAATTTGCGCCTCAAACTACTAAATTCATACTAAGCTATGTCACATGGATTCGCTTAAAGCTTACCCCCTTATTCATAGAGAAGTTACAAAACGTTTTAACTAATAAACTGTTTTGTCCCTCTCCAACAAAGAGCAATTTGTTCTTTGACAGAGAGGGACAAAACAGTTTATTAGTTAAAACGTATTGTAACTTTTCTATGAATAAGGGGGTTAGACTGCATCGTTTCATAAAACGCTTTGTAGTAGGTAGTACAGTAGTCCAAATATAATAGACCCGTTTGGTCAGCTACACAAATTTGCAATTTATTCTTGATTTACTTGATGAAATATATAAAAAGACACATAAGCTGGCTTATTATTTAACGCCCGAAAGAAAAAAGAACTTTTAAAGCACCAAAAGTTACTTATTGTTTAGATTTTTTATGATTTAGGGTTGACACTAGCTGTTATCCCATACATTTTGGAGCTGTCCAAACGAGCCTGTTATATTTCGACGACTGTAGAGTGGCATATCAGCTAAATATGCCCCTGACCCATCATTCAACAATGAGCGATGACGGACCGACCTAGACCATGGCAGAGGATGGCTGGCTGGCATTGGACAGCGCAAGAATTCGCAACTCGTAAATAATGTATAATATGTTATGTAAATTACGACTGACTACATTAAAATCTCCAATTTTATAGCCTCAAGTTACATAATGATATAATCGTATATAAGGTTAGTTTAGGATAGCACTACGATTTTGCGTTTTGCGACGAGATTGGAAAATAGCGCCGTAAAATAATTTCCCCGCTATTGTTTTATCGCATATGCGAGAGTTTTATCACATGCGGAGATTCATCTGAAATAATACTGAAATACTCATTTATTCATAAATAAATAATTATTTACTTGTCAGAACAGAGATAAAACATAAAATGAGTTAGAGAAAATGTGAAGTTACAATTAAAAACATTAGTCTTTACAATTAGACATTAAATAACAGTAGTATAAATGCAGATAGTATAATATTAAGTATTCTGTCAACAATAATTGACTAAAGTTTAGAACAACAATAAGGCCCTGTTTCACAATGTCTGGTTAGTGGATACCTGCTACATAAAATACGTGCTGTCACTGTCTAAAAAATAATGACAGAGTGTGACAGCATGTATTTTACCCGACAGGTAGGGGTAAGTAATACGAGGTATAAAAACGAATGGTATAACATTCACAAGGTATACGCCCATATGATATAAATTTATTAAGTATAACGATCACTGTACATAACAAACGAAAGGCATAATTACTAAATACATAATTTCGTTAAGAATAACGTTCAAAAAGTATAATTCCAATTGATATAACGATTAAAATGCATAACGTTTATAACTATTCTACAACGGATATAATTATCATAATGTATAATGCACAAAAAGTATAAAAGATTGTCGTATCGTATTTTCATTATTATTGACGTGTGGGGAACGCTCCGCTCCGCTTCGCTGCGCTCCGCTTTGGTTTCGACGAACATGTGCACCTAACACGCTCCTCCTCGCTTTGCTCGTCGTCGCACCTATCTTTAGGTTTTGGTGCTAGGGGATTTGACGGTGTTGGGTAATTAAACACAGATTATGAACTTTATACTAAATGATAGTATATATTTAAATCGATATACGTAATGTAGGTATGTTATACGAATTGATATTATTCCTCGTAAGTATTATATATTTTGATTTTATATAAAATGTACGTTATACCAATTGAATCTTATACCTTATGAAAATATAGATTTTGTTGTTATACGTAACGTTCATTATATGTTGTGAACGTTATTAATGTGAAATTATACATTTCGTTTTTATACGTCGCAATACGCACCCGACAGGTAGCCGTTATCCAGACATTGTGAAACAAGCCCTAAATAATATAATATAATGTCAATGAATAAAATACTGAAATAACATTGTCAAAATTATATAATAATAAGGGCGGATTCGGCCAACGTCGAGTAACTATTTACTCACGAGTAAACTACCAGTTACTCGCGAGTAAGCAGATTTTGCATTCTATCAAACCTGAAAACAAGATAACTAGCTTATCCCAAGAATAAAATGTTATACCGCCAAAATTGACCGTGTAACGAGCTTATCCGAGAGTAATTTTGTAATGGCGGCAGCACATCAGCTGATTAGAAAACCGTCATAATGACATATAAACACATCTGTCAAAACATAAACAAAAGTACGTTAAAAGGCAAAGTCTCAGAATAACAACAGCGAATAAAATTTTAAAACATAAACAATTTCATACTTTTATAATCCATTCAAACTAAGTTGGCATGTCATTTCTATTGCATACTTTGAAACGCAGCTATTTTTATTTTAGTTGCATTACAGTTTCGTTCCTCGTTCATTCAATTTAATCATGGTATAACTTGGTAGAATGCAAATGTACTTATCCTAGATATTTACTCGCGTATAATTTTAATCCCGGTATAGTTATTCTCGTGTAACGTGATGGTTGGACGAATTCACCCTAAATGTCAATAGACATAAAATATATAAGTCAATCAAGTCATAATTATAAAATAATGCAATGTATGAGAATATTAGGTAATATTACATTATACATTTTGAAAAAAATCGTCCGTTGAATGCATGCCATACCAACCAATAACTTTTTCAACCTAGAGATGAATATGGTCTCACTAGGCGCACTTCTAACTTCATCAGTGAGTGAGTTGTATACCCTGGGAACAACAGCAAAGAAACACTTATTGGCTTTAGTGAGTCTCCTAGAAAGTATACATAGGTCCTCGCGCCGTCTGGTGTTAATGGTATGGACATAATATTATATCGCATATAGGTACTTAGATGTTTTACAGTCGCAAAGCGATGAAAAAGTTTCACCAACTAAATAGGAAAGTTGATATGTCACTGAAACTTTTTCATTGCTTGCGAGTGTATTTTTGCTACGGAAGCTACAATAAAAAAATTGCAGACATCGAATTCAAATACATATTTTTAATCAAACCTAAGAGCAGAAAAGTAGTGGTAGTGTAATATTATGACTTTTGACAAGTAATTGTAAATTCAGTAATCAAAAATAATAAACGATTTCATTTCTAAAAGCCCTTGCAGAAATATGGCTCTGACAGTACACAGCTCTAGTATTCGGTAGCTATTAACTGGACAGGTTGTTTAGCAATAAGTTTAGGGCAACTCGTTATCTAGGCGGGGCTGCCTGATCAAGTCATTTTGCGACCACCTTGCACCGAGCTTAGGGCAAGTGTACTCAAATTTGATAAATAAATATGTGTATATAAAACACTAATATGGCTACGCACTAAAAAGTGTTAAAAAGAGTAAGGAAGAAATCATTTCACAATCAACCCCTTTCGGCATACTTATATTAGGTACTTAATACCACCTTTGCAACATAATATAAATACTAAACCTTACTTACTTTCGTAGTAACTTGTATGTATGTAATCTGTTACTATGTACCAACTTTTACTTTTAAGGTATGATTGTTATGAATAATATCCTATATTTAGGTATCATTACGACTATTCACGACCCATTACGTCCCCACTGCTGGGGCACGGGTCTCCTTCCAATGAAGGAAGGGTTTAGGCCTAGTCCACCACGCTGGCCAAGTGCGGGTTGGTGGACACCAACACAAGCAAGCTTGTGCTGAGAGAGTTGTCGGGTAAGTGGGCAACCCGACTGTCAGATGTTTTCAAGCCGCCCGAAGGCCTCTGACTAGGCTTAACGACTGTTGCCGAAGCAGCAACCGGGACCCACGGCTTAACGTGCCGTCCGAAGCACGGAAGCGTCCAGAAAACCACCACTTGAAATTGGTCACCCATCCAATGGCTGACCGTGTCAGTTGTTGCTTAACCTCAGCGATCAGTTACGATCACTGAGGCCCGGTCGACTACGGACGCTTCAGGTATTTTTATTTAGGTATACATACTTAATACTCCTAAGTATCTTTTAAAACTATACAACTTGTAAAAATAGTAGTTATTTTATAATGCAATGACTTTATCCAAAATGTGACTAATTAAATGTAGAATTCGACCTTTTTATTGGGGAAAATCATTGTTGATTGCTATGATAATTAGCTATAACTGAAATCATATAATCTAATAAATGCATAAAAGCTTTATACCAAATTACTGAAATATAATGGGATTTATTTAATTTTGCAGGGTTTTGGCGTTTTATAACTTGATTGGATACCGATGTAAAATGAACAGAGAAGATCCCAATGATATAAATGTGGGCGTGGTCAGGATACACCTGTGTTTTTTTTGCTAAAGTTTTTAACACATTGATGGACACTAGATTAACGGTGAGACTCATATTCCTTGATTATCATATTAAATATTTATGAAACAACTGGACGTATACTATACAGAATGATGCCCAAACGTAGGCTGTCATTCTTAGAAGGTGGTACTTGCAGACCTCAGTAAATATTGTGTTATGTAAATTAAAAGGACCAAAATCAAAGTCAAATGCTTTTCATTTTTCATCGTAACTATAAATAGATTTTTTCTGAAGAATGTTTTTTTTTAAAACCTACTCTCTTGAGGGCTCGTGTCTGTGTGTTTGTGTATCAGTCTGTGCTAGCGTAGCTCCCAAACGGCAGGACCGATTTTCGTTTAGTTTCTTTCGGATCATAGATAATGTTTTCCCGAGAGTTATTAGCCATATTTTATCAAAATCGGCTTAGCTGTTCAAAAGTTACGCGACTTTTAGTGTTGAATGTGGGCGGTTTTTAACGTTTGTTAGGTGATGCGTCCTGTTGGGCAAGCGATTACCTATGTGACGCACACAAAGTTTTTTTTTTCTTTCTATGTCTACGTCATCAATACAACCTGCTCTACTATGCAATAAAACTAGAACAACAAATTTTTATTATTTAACTCGCCAAACCGTTGACTCACTCAAGGCCGTACGTCCTTTGATTTACATCTAGAAATCGTTAATTCGAAGGTATATTAAGTCATTAAAATAATATTCAGTGCATTCGGTACATAGCGATGCGTGACTCTTAGTATTTATCTATTTACGTTTGGTAGGTACCTAATGTAAATAAGGTTTAAGTATCATAGGTAAGTTAAGTACATTCGGCTAAATTTCCAAAGATCTAACTAAAGCTTAAAAAGTAATACACTAAACAACAACAACAAAAATGCGTTTACATAGCTACCTTATTAAATGAAGTTATTTAATCCAATAAATAATTAAATAGTATAAAATTACTTCGATTTTTTTTTGTTTGAATACCTAAAACAACAATAAATGCGTAGGCAGACAAGAAATAGCATTGCCGGGCTTTTAGATCACACGCTAAAAAAGGTATCTAGCTAAGATGAACGACATTCTTATTTTTCATCAGTGTTTACTGCGTAGATTATTTTTTATTACTCCCAAAATTAGGCCTCTATTTAATGTATTTAATAGAGCTTTAGGAGCAAAAAAAGTAAATTACGATTAATCATTATTTTCTTTGGCCAAAAATAATAGCAACAGTTTTGGCCGACAGTATTTAATGAGCTGATTGAGTACAAAACAGTGAAGATTCTGGAATGTGCGTGTCTCGGTAGACTTGTTAGATGCATTAGCAAGTTCAATGACACTGCCACACAGGGTGTTATTATAAGTTAGGTACACGTCCAACCGAGATCAACTTAACTCATCACTGTATCAACATACCTACAACCACTTGTCTATAAAGAAACAAAATTCTTGTTTTTTCACCGTACGGAAAAAAAGCGAATTAGCTACTCCCCCGCGAGTGAGAATATGTGAAGCATAGTACATACATTAATAATTATATGCTCACGACTATAATCCCCTAAGCGGGGGTGGTCAGATGTGACTAGCAAGCGAGCCATCCAATTTTCGCTGTACATTTGTACCCAAGGTCGCGAACCGTGGTATCGCCGTTTTTCGCCATCCGATCGTTGTTGTTGCAACTTGCAATTCCCCATTGACTAATGTTGCCGTCTCTCTCCCCCACCAGGTGTTCCACCTGCGCGACATCCGCTGGGAGCGGCCGCGGTTCCTGTCCAAGTCGTTCCTCGCCTTCGTGACCTTCAACCTGATCATCTACACGCTGCTCGCGGCCGAGGTGCTCACCACCAACGTGGCCGGCACCTCCGCGGAGAAGAGGGTAAGGATTGTGAAGCTCCCGGGGCTTAAGGGTCCGAATGACGTAGTAACTACTACCGTTCGTTCCGTAACCTCACTGTACATGATAACTTGTATACGTCCGGCGCACCCTTGGTACTGACGCTTTTCTGACTGGCTAATCTTGGTGACCGAACCCTAGACGCAGTCACTCTAGTGTTGTTCACCGATACGCTAAGACGAACAATCTACCGACACTAAGGAAATTCTTTATCAGTCCTCCCCCGAAAGTGGCTGAGTTACATTTTGACGTAATTGTTTTTTTTACGATATTCACTAATTAAGTAACGAAATACGCATGCTCTTGGCCTTCCGGTCGTTAAAAGCTAAACCCATAAAACCTCAATACGAAAATGCCATAAACAATACAACCTAGCTAGCCTCAAAATGCGAAATGACTTTGTCATTGAAATGTTTTAATTGGACACTAATATGAGGCTACTAAACCGTGTGAGAAAACAGTATATGGATTACTAATATTACTATTAAATAATATGGGATAGTAATAATAAAAACTCACATCCCGTAAACTATTCACTGCAGAACGTAGCAGTACACTGAATAAACGTTTTCTTTCTTACTTTCTTCTTTCTTCTCCAAGACTGGACGGTTATGGTCATAATATCTACACTTTTCATAGTGATCAAAAAGCAATAAGAAAGAAAATGTTTAAAAAATATATATTTCATTAATAATATTGTTGTTTTTCTTGCAGAGCTTCTACCAGCACGTGTTCAACGGCTGCTACGCGGTGCTGCTGTTCATAGTCGTCATCTTCTTCCTCATCTATGGAGTCGAGGTGTTCTTCAAGGTAACCTAGAGTTCGCTATCTGGAGGGTTAAGTACTCTATACTGACGAAGACCTAACGAACGAAACCTGCACGATTAATACAACGAGATAGAATCGTGGCACGCGCAGCAGCACAAACTTAGTTTTTCGTCTTATAGAGTGTTTGAAAGTTAAATTGTTACTCAATGAAGAAGCACCTATGTAGCATACATTGAGATACAATTTAACAACTCACAATAGGGGTGAACATAATTTTATTTAAACCTTTAGTTCATTTAGTTACGGTCGTTGAAAAATTCAAGTTTACGATTGTCATGGAATACGGAATAAGGTATACTTATGTACTTACTATAGTTACTATATACCTATCTACTGTCGCATTTAGTGTCGATGGTCTAATATTACAACACCTTTCCTTATTTGAAATATCTGTTACTCATTAAATAAATCTCAGTCGAATGTATTATTTTGCTTTACCTAACAAAAAATACATTCTATGAAAACCATAAAGGTATTCCCATACAGATTAAACAATGCATGTTAAAAGCTTAAAAGTAACGAGAATTCTGCACTTCTTTTATTTATGTTGCCAATCGCCATTCTTCTCGGAACTTTGAGTTTTTCATTTTTGGTTCGTAGAAGACGTATGATGAGTATTTAAAAAGTAAGTTTTAATAAATAAAAAATCATAACATAAGGATTGTTCCATCTGCTGACTTATAAATTATGTTTAAGTATGTGTGTGTATCAGACCGATTTATGTATTGTGATTTGGTGATATATTACCTTATGCTAATATATAGGTAGTACTATGGTAGGCACTTTGTCAATCCTCCTTCATCCTTCATTTCAAAAGGCATGACGTGACACTATAGCAAGTTTCTAAAGAGATTAAAGGATGTGACTCTATTATATTGGCGCACATTTGTCCTTACAATTATATCCGTCGTGCTATTCACAAAACAAATGGTTGTATCACGCTTTTGTGGTCATGGCCACACATAAAACCTTCTGTATTTGGTCGGGTCTAAGTTCTGACGATGTATTGTTATTGTTCTAAATTAATGTGCGGTTGAATTTTTTTTTTGTTTTTACGCGTTTGCACTGAACGTACTCACCTATTTCTTTGTATAGTTGATGAATGAGTGATTTTAGTGCGTGTTGTTCAAATTGAAGTTTTCTGACGCAGGAAATAAGCGCCGTAATTTTTAGAAGTAGGAATAACGTTGCATTATTTTATGCACTTATATGCAGTACATTTCCAGAGGATAACTTAAGACTGAATTACAGTGGGTAAATCCATATTTCAAGCTTACCACATTTTCATTTAAATTCAGTTTCAAAGATATACTTAAAATTATGATACAGATCAAATTTAACTTGGTTACAGATGTGAAACATTATTATTTCACAATTAGGGCGCCTTCAAATTAGTCGCTAATTGTCGCGCGGAAGCAGCGCGGCTGCAGCGCTGCACCTTATTTCATAATTTCAATAGAACATGCAAAACAATATAATAATAATTCACAGCATAGTTTGCCTAAAATTTACAAAGAAAGAAATAGAGACAGGTCCACCAGTCCCAATCCTGCTGCCGCTAAACGGGTTCGTTGTCGACCAACGCGACGACTATATCGTGATTCACCATAAATACGGCGCTGTGTTTGGTCGAACGCCCATTAATTGTATTCATGTATTTATCTATGGTCCTCAGTTGCCTGAAATAAATAATAATTATTATCGACATCGATAACGAACCCGTGTAGCGGCCGCAGGCTACTCAGTCCTATCACAAATTCAGCACAATATTTTTCAGCTGTAAAACTTACGTGTATTATCTTGTTTCAGCTCCGCGGCGAGTTCCTGAAGGAGACGAAGGTGTGCACGATCATCTCCCCGCGCGCCGGCACCTCCGCCGACGACGATGACGCCACCGACACGCTCGTCACCAAGCAGGTAGGCGGCGGGGTGAGGTCTTGACGGGTAGGCAAGTGGAAAATGCGACTGGGGTGGGGAAATTTGTTGAGAATCTGTTGCTGTATATCCCAGATCATCATCATCATAATCACAATGAGCTTATTGGTGGCATGCCGAACCGCATTTAGTAGGGCCCATGGATTCTGGAAATTTGCGCAATGAGGCTTGTCGCCGCCCGTAAAGGAAAACAAAATGAAAGTTTACCAGAATAAAGAAACTTCAAAAACAGGCGTAGTGCGATCGAACCTGGTTTTTAATAGCACAGGCCGCGGAAGCCCCACTTAGGAGCCTCCCCGTCATCGACTAACTTATCAGCCTCGTACGTCCGGCGCACCCTCAGTCAGCAACGGAAGGCAGTTAGTTAGTAGGTACTGACTATATCGGTCCAGCAGACCGGATGGCATTGTATGTTATGTTTACATGTTCATGGTCTCCACTCTATATCTCATCCATCTCAATTACACCTATCATTTAATTGTAATATTTCACTTCTTTAAAACCTAGTTTCCTTACAGGGTGTATGCACAGACCTGTCAGGGTCTCGCGGGCTCTCGGTGGACGCGTCGCAGCTGCAGCAGTCGCGGCTGGGGCTGGTGAGCCAGGCGCTGATGCTCATCCTCATCGCCGGCTTCCTCGCCTCGGAGACGCTCTCCGACACGTGGAAGACCAGGTTTGTGCTGGTTGAGGGGGTATTTTACTGCGCCGTAGGGTTTTTCTGATGCGTCCTCCTATCGCAAGGCTACTTTATATAGCTTTGTAAAGAAAGTTCATTTTATCCAGTTGTCTTAGGTTGACATCGGTTCAGATTGACTGCCGCTACCAGTTTCACTAGTAAAAACGTGGAGTTAAACAAAACTGAAGTATGTAAGGCAGCGCTTTATTGTCATCAAATCCATGCAAAGGTAAATAAAGTCAAATGGGAAGCCGGGAATGAGTAGCACAGCCCTATCAGGGTCCCGTGGTCTCTCGGTGGACGCGTCGCAGCTGCAGCAGTCGCGGCTGGGGCTGGTGAGCCAGGCGCTGATGCTCATCCTCATCGCCGGCTTCCTCGCCTCGGAGACGCTCTCCGACACGTGGAAGACCAGGTATGTGCTGGGGCTTTACTGGACAGTAAACAGTTTCTGATGCATCGCTGTATTAGGCTAGGCTGATCAAGACAAATATCATGCAGCACCTTAGGCTTTTCAGATGCAGCCTCTATTACCATTATAGTGCAATAACATTGAGATAGGTAGGGTTCTTCTTACAGCTTTGTCGGGTAAGTTTGTTTTATCCTCATTTCTTCTATTGTCGGTTTTGTTGATTAAAATCGTGCGCAATAATTTGGCAAGAGAAAAGATCCCCTAACAGCGTAATGCTTCGAGAAATCTAACATAAATCCTAAATATTTTTCCTGTACCTACCGAAGGACTGATACTTGAAATATTATCTCGTTTGCCGTTACCAATACACCACCAATAATAAAACCGCATTTATCTCCCGCAGGGTCCCAGTGGTATCCCGCAACTGGCACGACATAGTCTTCCGCCTGGCCGAGATCGGCGTGGCGCTGTGGTTCCCGTGCGTGCTGTGGAACTGCATGGCGCCCGAGCGGCTGTGGCTGCTCAACCCGCGGCGGCTGCTCGCCCGGCAGCTGGACGACGCCAAGTTGAATGACCTGCTCACCTCGCAGGCTAGTGGCAAGGTCAGTGCCCGTGGTTTCAGAAGTGGGATAACGAAGCGCATTTGATGGTGCCATAACGTATGCCACAACACAAGCGATTATCATGGTGCTACAATACCTACACAACCAAGGCAGAGCCTTGATTTTTGTAGCAAGACGTTCATGAAAACTCAGCGACTGCCATTTAAGAGCCCGCTTATGCGCTACACATCACAATATATTTATTCCGGTTTTGGACATCATTGTTATTGAAATTCATATTATTGACAGCTTAAAAAGAGGCTCTAAATTGCCAGTCAATGAGATTTTGCTGAAGTTTTGTAACGACAATCGAGGCATAGTTAGTATAGTCTTCCGCTTAGCCGAGAACTGTGTGGCGCTGTGGTTCCCGTGCGTGCTGTGGAACTGCATGACGCCCGAGCGGCTGTGGCTGCTCAACCCGCGGCGGCTGCTCGCCCGGCAGCTGGACGACGCCAAGTTGAATGACCTGCTCACGTCGCAGGCTAGTGGGAAGGTCAGTGCCCGTGGGTTCAGAAGTGGGATCAGTAAGCGCTTTTTATGGTGCCATAGGGAACATAACATGCTACAATACACACCCAAATTCTCGTAGCAAGTCGTCCATGAAAACTCAGCGACTGGCATTTAAGAGCCCGCCTTATGTGCTACACATTACAATACAATGTATTTAGATTATAGCTTCGGTTTTAGATATAATTATTTACTAGGAAGCTTAAAAAGGCTTCAAATGGCCAGCCGTTGAGTTTTGTTACGACAATCGAGGCATAGTTAGTATAGTCTTCCGTCTGGCCGAGATCGGCGTGGCGCTGTGGTTCCCGTGCGTGCTGTGGAACTGCATGGCGCCCGAGCGGCTGTGGCTGCTCAACCCGCGGCGGCTGCTCGCCCGGCAGCTGGACGACGCCAAGTTGAATGACCTGCTCACGTCGCAGGCTAGTGGGAAGGTCAGTGCCCGTGGTTTCAGAAGTGGGATGGCTAAGAGCGTTTCATGATGCCATGACATATACACATCTGAGACAGAGCCTGGATTCTCGTAGCAAGAAGTCCATGACAACTCAGCGACTGGCATTGTAATACAACGACGTAAGACGCTGGTATCTGTTTTAGACATCTTTATTTACTAGTAAGCTTAAAAAGAAGCTCAAAAGTGCCAGTCAATGAGTTAGCTGAAGTTTTGTTACGACAATCGAAGCATAGTTAGTATAGTCTTCCGTCTGGCCGAGATCGGCGTGGCGCTGTGGTTCCCGTGCGTGCTGTGGAACTGCATGGCGCCCGAGCGGCTGTGGCTGCTCAACCCGCGGCGGCTGCTCGCCCGGCAGTTGGACGACGCCAAGTTGAATGACCTGCTCACCTCGCAGGCTAGTGGGAAGGTCAGTGCCCGTGGTTTCAGAAGTGGGATAAACTAAGCTGGTTTTATGGTGCTACAACCTACAACACCTACACAACCAAGACAGAGCCTTGATTCTCATAGCAATAAATGGATGAAAACTCTGCGACTGGCATTTCTGAGCCCCCAAATGCGCTAAACAATACAATGAGGAAAAACGCTGGTATCTGTTTTACTGCCAGTTTCAATACTCTATCTATCGATAGGATTGAAACTGGTAGTTAGACATCATTATTTACTAGGGAAGCTTCTTTAGAAGCTCTAAAATGCTAGTCAATGAGTTCGCTATAAGTTTGTTATGTGAATCGAGGCATAGTTAGTATAGTCTTCCGTCTGGCCGAGATCGGCGTGGCGCTGTGGTTCCCGTGCGTGCTGTGGAACTGCATGGCGCCCGAGCGGCTGTGGCTGCTCAACCCGCGGCGGCTGCTCGCCCGGCAGTTGGACGACGCCAAGTTGAATGACCTGCTCACGTCGCAGGCTAGTGGAAAGGTCAGTGCCTGTGGTTTCAGAAGTGGGATCACTAAGGGTATATTATAGTGTCGTAACATATGCCACTACAACACCCAAGACAGAGTCTTGATTCTCGTAGCGAGATGTCGATGAAAACTCAGCGACTGGCATTCTCGAGTCCTGTTTATATCCCTTTATATGTATAATACAAAGACTCTGGTATCTGTTTTACGCTTAAATATTGTAGCTCCGGTTTTAGACATGGAAGCCTAAAAAGAGGCTCGGACATGCCAGTCCAGTGCATTTCGCTGAAGTTTTGTAATGCAAAGATGCATTATGTTTTCGCAAAAGTTAATTTACAAGCAGATTATTTCCACGAGATAATTATAATGTCATAATGTTTATTCATTTATATGGTGTCATGGATATGTTATATTTCACATTAGTCCCAGGTGATAAGAGATATTTATTTTATTTGTTGTTGTCCTCCATACCATGTACTGGTATCCATCTCATAAGGTATAATATTTATTATAGTGGTCGTAACGTCTTCCAAAGCTTAAAAGCTATTCTGATCTTATGGGTTTATATTGGTTTTTGAGTTTGAACTTATTGGTGGGCCTAAAAAAAAAACTTTGATAATATTCCGCTAAGCTTTGTGGCATATTTTTTAATTTTATTTTGGCAGACATTCAATGAAACTCGGGTTTTTGTGTGTCCATCAATGATTTCAAGCCAACGACCAATACTGCTTTCGCACATGTATCATGTCATATATTTATTTTATCGCAGCGTTCACACAAACCTGCCTATTGTATCAATCAGTATTCAGCATAAAATTCTGACACAATCTATTATTATTCCTCTAGTTGGCAGAACTACCTCCCTTTGAATTCGACCTTATGGCATGGTACATGGGCGAACTGATCCGTTATTGCAAAATGAGACTCTGGGCCACTGTGTTACCGTTCATTATTGAACGAAAGCGAATAGCGGGAGCCACTGGGAAGACAAAGAGAGACTTGGAAGTAGAAGAAGACAGCGCTATCGATAGTTCAGCGTCGTTAGACAAGGATGTCAGTATGTTTGAAGAGCTAGATGTGGGGAAACTGGATGCAAAGTTGACTAAAAGCTGTTTGGTAAGATTTTGTGATTGGCGGGTTTTAGGGACTTGTGTCGTTTTCGTGTTGTTCTTATTGTTATTTTGTCGTTTATTTTAGCATTAATTACTACAGCTAAACTGTGTAACGGATAGGTTTCTAATGTGTGTTTGTAGTCATAGGTTCCTTCTTCTAGGGGTGTTGCATTAAAAATTTAATCTTGAATCGAAATTAAATCTATAACTGACTCTTGGTGCGTGCCACCCTAAACAAACTACACTATGAAAACAATGAAGCTACGAAAGTAGGGTAACCTTTTCATATTTGTTTACTGTTTAATTAACGCAATTTTGCACCTTTAACCTCATATTCCCTCCAACAGAACGTCGAGACCGACTCTCTAGTGGGCTCCATCCGTGACTGCTGGATCTGCTACGACGGCGCGCGCGCGGAGCCGCTCATCCGGCCGTGCCGCTGCACGGGCGACGTGAGCTCCGTGCACCACGACTGTCTGCGCCGGTGGCTGGTCGAGGTAATTGTTACTGTATGTATAGGGGATCCATGGAGCAGCTCTCCTGATGTCAGACTGCCGTCTGACTGAAGGTATAGTGCCTGTTGTTTATGACCAAGTCGTCGGGAATGACAGGCACTATAAAACAATACGTAGTTTTAGAAAACGGGTATCGTGTATGTATAGGGGAGTAGAGGTGGTTACTGTGGAGCCGCTCATCCGGCCCTGCCGCTGCACGGGCGACGTGAGCTCCGTGCACCACGACTGTCTGCGCCGGTGGCTGGTCGAGGTAATTGTTACTGTATGTGTAGGGAAGTAGAGCTGGTTATTGTGTGAGCTCCGTGCACCACGACTGTCTGCGCCGGTGGCTGGTCGAGGTAATTGTGACTGTATGTGTAGGGGAGTAGAGCTGGTTATTGTGGAGCCGCTCATCCGGCCCTGCCGCTGCACGGGCGACGTGAGCTCCGTGCACCACGACTGTCTGCGCCGGTGGCTGGTCGAGGTAATTGTTACTGTATGTGTAGGGAAGTAGAGCTGGTTATTGTGTGAGCTCCGTGCACCACGACTGTCTGCGCCGGTGGCTGGTCGAGGTAATTGTTACTGTGTGTGTGGGGAGTAGAGCTGGTTATTGAGTGCCACTGGGGATCAGGCGCGATCCCAGGACTGGTTCCCAGCGATGTTGACAGTCTCAGGAGGTGGCTGGTCGAGGTAATTGTTACTGTATGTGTGTGGGAGTAGAGCTGGTTATTGAGTGTCTAGGGCGGTGGCTGGTCGAGGTAATTGTTACTGTGTGTGTGTGGAGTAGAGCTGGTTATTGCGTGAGCTCCGTGCACCACGACTGTCTGCGCCGGTGGCGGGTCGAGGTAATGGTTACTGTATGATGGTTATAGCCATGGAAGTAGATAATAAAGACGGAAGGAATCTCGCTAACTAAAAAATAAGGCACAGCAATAGCGGCAACATGAGAGTGTGTGGGTGCGTAGGAGCGACGTGATTGGCGCGCGGCGGCGGACTGACTTACTTTGGGTGTGAATGTGTATGTGTCGGGCTCGTTGTAACAATGAAACTGACTTACTTTGGGTGCCTCACTTTTTAGTTAACAAGATTTTTCCGTCTATTTTTCTACTTCCATGGATATAGCATGTCAAAAGGTATGCCTCCTAAAGACGGGCTTTCATGGATGATGACTGTCTGAGACGGTAGCTGGTCCAGGTAATGTTACTGTGTGTGTGTGAGTAGAACTGGTTATTGAGTGTCTGAGGCGGTGGCTGGTCGAGGTAATTGTTACTGTATGTGTGTGGGAGTAGAGCTGGTTATTGAGTGAGCTCCGTGCACCACGACTGTCTGCGCCGGTGGCTGGTCGAGGTAATTGTTACTTTATGTGTAGTTTAGTTGTCTCAGGATATTATTATGGCTTTATGTGTGGCTATTAGAGCTGTTTATTGTTTATCGCGATCCAACGGACTGTGCTATATCTGCTCGCGAACCCCACTGGGGAACTTATCTACCCCAACGGTTATCGGTTCTTCGACAGATTATGTCGGTAACTTTATGTTTCTGACCTCTGAAGATATTTATGAATGATTTTTCCTTTTCCAGAGTGCTGCAACAGCAGACGGCTTAAAATGCAAAGTGTGCAACTCACCGTACATTGTCCAGGAAACCAACAGGTAAACTCTCCTGATTCATCGCATCTCAACACAAGGTTACATCATGCCTTCATTTTCTTGCATAAGACTAACTTCAATATAAGTCTTTATTGCCTTTACCTGAGACTCGAAAGAGGATATTTTATATTTATAACGACTGTTTGCTACATAATTCATAAAGGATGACCGAGATGAAAGAGAAGAATATAGAGTTTCCTAATGTCCCATAGTATAATCACGAAGACTACACTTATGTTGGCAAAACATTGAAAGAATTTATCACTCTCTCTCACTAATAAAATTCTAACCATCTCATCAATTTCCAGACTGGACTGGGAGCGCGGCTTCACGGCCGTCCACTGGATGCGCACCGCCCTAGCCGTGGCCTGCATGTGCGGCGCGGCGGCCGCGGCCTGGGTCGTCATACAGCTGTACACGGCTCCTGTACCCAGGGTCTGCGCCGCTGGGGCCGCGCTGCTGGTGTGCTACGTCTGTGTCAGGTAAATAAACATGGCGGCAATTTAAATCGGTTTGCATCGGGTTATTGTGGCAACTTTTTAGGAATATTATAGCTGGGTCTGGTTGTATGTTATGGTTGTTGAATGTATGTGTAGCTGTAAGCCAGTGTAAGTATTTTGTGTATCATCGAAAGTATTTAGTAACTAAGATGGGTATTATAATGGCGGGTTCCACTGGATGCGCACCGCCCTAGCTGTGGCCTCCATGTGTGGCGCGGCGGCCGCGGCCTGGGTCGTCATCCAGCTGTACACGGCTCCTGTACCCAGGGTTTGTGCAGCCGGGGCCGCGCTGCTTGTGTGCTATGTCTGTGTCAGGTAAATCAAAATGGCGGCACGAAAATTTAAATCCGTTTGCATCGGGTGGAGTTGGTTTGTTTTTTGGAATATTATAGCTGGATCTGGTAGAATGGATGTCTAGCTGTATGCCCGTGTAAGTATTTTGTGTATCATAGGAAGTAGTTAGAAACTAGGGTGGATAAAAATGGCGAGCTGCACTAGAAGCGCAGCGTGCTAGCCGTGGCCTGCATGTGCGGCGCGGCGGCCGCGGCCTGGGTCGTCATACAGCTGTACACGGCCCCCGTGCCCAGGGTCTGTGCCGCCGGGGCCGCGCTGTTGGTGTGCTACGTCTGTGTCAGGTAAATAAACATGGCGGCAATTTAAATCCATTCGCATCCGTGGAATGTTGATATTATTTTGGAGTTTTACAGCTGGATGTGGTGGAATGAATGTCTAGTTTTATGCCTGTCTGAGTATTTTAGCATTAACCAAAACCCTTGTACCCTCAGATTCCTCGGAACAAACACTGTGACGGCGTACCAGAGAGCCAAGGTGTCCTCGCTGAAGATCCTGACCGAGCCAGAGACAAACCTAGAGGCTGGAGACCACGTGTCTACCATCAGCAAGACCGTCACCGTAGAGATAGCGTCCAAGGCAGTGCTCGAGAGGGCACTGAAAGGTGACGTCAAGTAAACAAACGAAATTAAATACAAAACACGGAAAAGTTTGCAGTGTTGAAATTTAAGGACCATTTGGGAAGTGACTTGTGATGGTAAAGTGGGACAGTTTTGTGGACATTTTGGGAAGTTGCAACGGTGTTGTGAAAAGTTTACGTACTAGAGTTTTCAACAATGCGTGTGAAAGGACCTAATTAATAATAGGGTGTAAAAAGATTATTTTTTGATAAAATAACGAAGTGGTGTGGTTAACGATGAAATAGCTGCGCTATTTGCTAGAAAGTACCTAATTGTATAATGTTTTAAATATAGTGTTTCCCCGACCAGTTTGTATAGAGATGATCAATGTTGTCTCTGTCGAAAATAAGAAAATCGTGTCTCAATCCATAGAAAAGTTACACATAAATTATAGCTATTTTCTCTGTCATATGATACCTTGTAATGCTGAGATGCAGAAGGGAACATTAAGCTAATGTCGGCATTAAATCTATGTCTGTCTCTTTCTGTGCGTATACTGTCAAAGCAAGGCAGCTATACATTTAAGGTCGACATCAGCTTAAAGTCCCTTTCTGCAACTCAGCGTAAGGGACGTAGTTTTGAGACAGAATCGAAAATGAGTGTACCTTTTGAAGGAGTAAGACCTAAGGCCCATTTTTTAGTGGCAGGGTTTGTGAGTAAACCAGAGTTAAATCCCGAAGAAAGTTAGGTGAGGTTAACTGTCTTGACGGCAAAAATGGGTCTCAGAAAAACTGTAGGGAAACCTTGTACAAAGACGGACAGTGATGTTAATTATAAAGAGGTGATAACTATTGCAATAAATATGAACTATTGCTAGCTAAGAACGTTTTAATTATAAAACTATGATAATTTTAAATTAATTCTTAATAGTAGGTTCGCTTATTTAGGAATTACTTTAATTAAAATATTCTATGATATTGATATCACGTGAAGTACAGATTTGTATGTATAAATAAACAAATATAGCTATTTATTTTTGTACATAAATATTTCCTTGAAATAAAAAAAATATTAGATATTTACGAATCGTATTGAGGCATTTGTACATTTTAAAGGTCAATTTACATGTAATATTTTTGTCATAATATAAGTCCATTATGCTTACTTCGTAAAATATAGCATGAACCATATAAATCAAATCCATACATTTCATTTGTCATTAAGGGCTGATTTTTCAATGGTCAGATAAATGTTATCTGAGGAATAAAACTGTGGCTGTCCCTGTCTCATACAAACATTCAGATGTGACAGCATCAGAATGTTTGTGTATAACAATGACAGCAACAATTTTATTCCTCAGATAAGATTTATCTGACTATTGAAAAATCAGCCCTAAATCAACTTACATAAGGATTTGTCAATCAAACGTCATAGGACTCGATCATGCTATATTTTACAAAATATAGTTATTATACTATGTAGTAGCATATCCATATGTGGACGCTTTTCATTGGCTGACGATTTCGCTGCAACTTTTCTTATTGGCAGGCAGAGAGTTACCTAAACCGTAAAATGTTCAGTTCAAATTTAGATCTTACGTAAATGGTACAAAGTTAAAAGTGTTACGCCAGTGCGCCTCTGCATAAAATAAGTGTGCTATCAAGTGTATAGATAATTAATTTTAGTGCCAATTTCTCCTTAGTCGGTTACCTAACCGACTAGGGATTGTTCATTCATTATACATCATCTCCATATAAAATTCTTGACAGATGTGTCAAAAGTCAACCACTAATACCTGGTTATGCTCTAACCGACTATGGAGAAATTGGCACTAAGTCTATAGATAATAATCATCTCACTTGTGTTTACTTTGTCTTTGACTGCCTTATTTCCGAAAATAATTATTGTAGATAGTCCAGCCTTAAAATACGTAACGATTTCGAAGTATTGGAGCTTTTTACGGCAATATTCTACGAGCTTGATGCATCTAGTATGTACTATTCAACTATTAAAACCACAATTATTTTTATCATTCATATTTGTTCGTACCTATTTGAAATCCACCAAGTACCTACTAACAAATTTTGTTCAGCTTATTTATTTGGTAGTTGAATGCCTACTGACAACAGTTTTGCAACCAATTTGTGAAACCGTTTTTTTTTCTTTTTGTCAAAGTTTTGCAAGGTTAAGTATTTTAGTCATTTGTACAAGTGGTTTAGAGATTTAATAACTTTGATAAATAAATGATCGATTTCCATCCGATTTTAACTACCAAGAAATAGTAAACATAAACTTATATGTAAAATGATATCACCCCTTATTATGCCGAATGTTAAATGTTCCACTCAACATTCATAACAATGAAACTGTTCACCTTTTAAGTAATTTTACCATATTGTACCATATACAAAGCATATTATGTTTTAATCCGTGACTTCAAATATTAGTCTCGAAAAAATCCACTTTTCGTCTTTAATTTGTATTAGAGATATTTATAATCAATCTGATTTGAGTCTATAATTTTACATCTATGTGGAAAATGATGTTGATTTTAAATATATTTTCACCGCAAAGTTAACACTTTGAAACGTGCCAAAGAATGTATTTTGTAATTCTATTAATTATTGTACGAAAATTTAAATTAATAGTGAATAAACGTATTGAAAACACTCCCATATTTTATTTTCACGAAATTATTCATTATAGAACCTAAGTATTTATAAATAGATTAGCTGTTCCCGCAAGCTTCGCTTTCTTATAAAAAGTTTTCCCGTGGAAATACCGCGATAAAAAGTAGCCTATGTTAATGTTCCTTCTCAGGGTCTAGACCATCTGTATACCAAATTTCATTCAAATCTGTTCAGTAGTTTTGGCGTGTAAGAGTAACAGACAGACAGACAGACACAGTTACTTTCCGCATTTATTATATTAGTTAGGATATTTTAGTCAAGATACCAAAAAGATACATCATTATTATGTTTTACGACGACGACGGCTTCTGTGTCCTTACAAAATGTATGAAAAAGTGTGTTTGATCGTGGTAGGTGGCCGTTGGCGTTGAGCTTAGCTGTAGCTAGAGACAATGAGAAGTTGACTATAGGTACATTTTAAATAATTAAAAATAACAGAAAAACGGAATCACAGATCACTCTTTTACAAGTGGATATATTTTTCACTTTTCGTAGGCAGGTCAATGTACCCCATGTCGCCATCATACTAACTAATTAACTTTTATTATGTAACTAACTCTGAAAATAATGAGAGAAAAAGCAGCTGTGTAATACAGTTCAGTCAGTCCGCTCCCCGCGCGCATCACGGGTGGTCGTGGTCGCGCATTATCTAATTATTATTGCGTGCTAATCCAAAAGTCAAAATGAGTAAATGTAGCAAGTGTAATAAAGTTGTCTCGAAGAAGTCACCGGGTATTCAGTGTAGCAAATGTAGCAAATGGATTCATGCCGCCTGTGCTTCGATAACGAACGATCAGCTAGCCGCTCTTTATTCTACGGAGGCGGTAGATTGGAAATGCCGCGCGTGCGCTGCAACCGTTAAACCGAAGAGGATCTCGATCATTCTCCCGGACGCTGATGAAGACACGGACACTGAAGCCACTGCAACAGCTACCAAAATGCAACACAGCATCAACGAAAAATTCCTGGTCGACATGCGGCGTGAGATAAGAGATTTGATTAGAGACGAAATACAGCGCAGCTTGAAATTCTATTCCGACAAGATAGATGACTATGAGGAACAAATTGAAAAGTATGAAGTTAAAATCAAGTCCCTGACGAGCCACCAAACCGATCTAAACAACAAATATAAAAATATACAAATGAAATACGATCTACTAGAACAAAAGATGAATTCGATCGAACAGCTTCAATTTAACAACCGCCTTGAAATATGCGGAATCCAACTAAATGAGAAGGAAGACCCTATGGCAGTCACCAAGCAGATCTGCGAGAAGTTGAAGCTAAACGCTGAGGATATAATGGCAGCACAGACTAAGATATCCCGTGCACCGGCTGCAAAGAAGAGGAACCCGCCGACCGTGCTGGTGACGCTGCGCGAAGGTCGCCGCGACGGATGGATGGAGTCGTCGAGAGCCGCCACGCTGACCAACGCCGAACTGGCCCGCGAGGGAGGCAGGATCTTCCTGCGCGAGGCCCTCACCCCGGCTACGAGCTTTCTTCTATGGAAGGCTAAGACGGAACTTAAGGAATCCAACATGTATAAATTTGTGTGGTGCAAAAATGGTGTGGTGCTAATAAGAAAAAGTGAAAATGATAAAATCCAATCAGTGAGATCTGTGAGTGATATTGAAAAGTTCAAGAATGATGGGAAACCTAAGCCTGCGTGCTAGGAGGTACTATTCTTCAATTGTATACTTAATTACTATTATGGTCTAACCTACTTCTGTTACTACAGGTAATAGTCCTCTAATACTTACTCCATACTTTAATATCTTACTGATAATAATATTATTATTATTACTGGATTGCTAAATGGACGATAATTGTAGTAATATGAATGAAGGTACATTCGATAGCTGGAATAATTATCTAGTCTCAATTCCAGCTGATTGCCAGTCACTTGTAACCTTAAATATAAACATACGATCTATGATAAAAAACTTTTCTCACTTAGAATACATTGTATCGACTAGTAATCGTATAATAGATATCATAACAATAACAGAGGCTAATATTAAGGATAAATATAAATCATTCTTCGAATTAGATAACTATACCATGTTCACTAACCTAAGGGAACATAGGAAAGGTGGGGGAATCATATTATTTATTCACAATAGATTAAAATTCACTCCATATCAAACAAAAACTATCAACTTTGAATCACTAATGGGTACCATTGAGTGTGATAACGCCTACAAAACAATATTATGCTCAATATATCGTCCACCCGATGGTTGTAAAACCAGTTTTATCAACGAATTAAACCGCACACTAGGGAAATTTAATAATGAAAATATTTTCATGACCGGCGACATCAATATAGATCTTAAACAACAAAACAACTACAAATGTACCTATTTGAACTGTCTAAGTGAAAAGGGCTTGGAATGCGGAATAACGCAATATACGCGAGTAGAAAAAAAAGGCAGTAAGATAACTAAATCTTGCATTGATCATATTTTTACACGATGTACCGGGTCATACCAGGTACTTCCGGCCGTTATAACTGTAGCACTAGCCGATCACTACATCATCGGATGCACCATAGTTTATTCTCAAAGTACATGCACTGGCCGCCCCCCAGCATTCAGAAAACGAATCGACAATAAACAAGTTATACTTCAATTAAAGCAAATTGATTGGACCCCTACACTGAATTACCAAACACCAGAAGATATATTAAATTCTATAGTTAATAATTTCCACACAATTTACCAAAGTTGCACGACATATGTAAAAATAAATGAACAAAACAAAAGACAGAACTGTAAATGGGCTAATAAAGAAATAAAAAAAATTATTCAGACCAGAGACAGGCTCCTTAAAATATGGTTGAAAACTAATGATATAAATGATAGAATACTATACAACAAATACCGTAATAAAACTAATAAATATATTAACAAGACTAAAAACAACTTCTACTATAATGAAATATGCAGTAACTTTAAAAATTCGAAAAAGGTCTGGACAATAATAAATAACTTATGCGGGAACTTAAGCAACTCGATTGATACTATCTTATTAAAATATTTTGACCAAAATAAATGCGACTTGGCTAACAGGTTCGCAAACGAGTTCGAAAACAATGCGTCAAACATCAGTAACTCTTGTAACATGCCTATTTTGAATTCGATAAACTATGAAATAACACCTAGTACTACTATGCGCCTAAAAAAAGCAAGTGAAGAAATTGTAACTAAAATAATAAGTCATATAAATGAGAAAAAAAGCCCCGGGTACGATGGGATCAGAGCATCCGATTTAAAGTATATAAATAAAGAAATAACTCCAGTCATCACTCACTTAATAAATAGTTGTATTACTACATCGCAGTACCCGGACAAATTAAAGATTGGCATTATACGGCCTATATTTAAGAAAGGTAATCATACTGGGGTGATTCTCCAAAAATGGCTCCAAAAGCATAATTTCTTTGGCGCAATTTTTTTTTCATGTTGTTTGAATATTATACCCCACATATTGTAGAGGCTTTAGACCTCTTTAGTTATCTCTTATTGGCCCTGAAATCTATCGAGCCGATTCAAAGTTACAGCGATTTTAAACAATTTTGGGCCAATGAAATTAGATTAGCACCAATGAAATTAGAAAACACACCAAAGAAATTATAAAAGGTCCCAAAGAAGTTAGTTTTAAGAACAAAGAAATTAGAAAATATTTTAAAGAAATTAGTTTTATACGTAGATTGCAAATAATACACAACAATCACGCATATCTTTATTTGTTTTTAACATAATTACCTGATCACGTAAGGGTGCAAGGGTTCTAAACATCCGAATGAACCAATTGCCAACCTCACCTGCCCGTGGTGCACTCTGCTAAATAACAGACGAGGCTCTGGCGACCGGATGATGGCAGTATAACTATCCAAAAACAGCTACTCTAAATTCCATAGGCCGGCGATGGGCAGGAGCGTCACCGGTATAAAAAAGTGTAAAGAGGACGAGGACACGATGTCCCTGGAGTCCGGCCACATGTTCTACCATCAGGAGGGCGACCAACTGTCCCAAGGTGGCGTACAAGACCCTTGTCAACAACGTAGTGGAGATCAGCAGTGTGTCAAATCGGGTAGCGTACCTAGTACTTAAACTAACCGAGAGGTATTTCTTGAAGGTCGTACAGGTATATGCACCAACCTCGGCACACTCTGACACAGAAGTCGAAGCAGTATACGAGGATATCTCTAGGGCATCACGTGTACTGCTAGGACCCAATACACCGTTGTGATGTGGGACTTCAACGCCAAAGTGGGAGTACAAGAATGCGACGAATCGAGGGTATGACATCATGGCTTTGGTAGCAGAAACCAGAGAGGGCAAATGCTTGTAGACTTCGTGGAAAGGGAGGGGCTTTCTTTCTGATGAATTCTTTCTTTGAGAATCGGCCCCAGAGGAAGTGGACATGGGCAAGCCCCGATGGTAGGACGAAAAACGAAAAAGACTTCATTATGACTGACAAGCTGCACATTTTCAGATATTTTCCAGTGATCAATAGGTTTAAAACTGGGAGTGATCACCGACTTCTCCGAGGCACTCTGAACATCAACTTCAAGCTGGAGAGGAGATGTCTGGTGAAGTCGACCCTTCGTCCCACACTGCACCAAATTGGAGTTGTCAACACCAGCTTCTAGAGAGGACTACAGTTCTTTAGAAGGGTGACCAAACCCTTCTGAAGAACTATAGACCGATCTCGCTTTTAAGCCATGTATACAAGCTGTTCTCAAGGGTTATCACGAATGGTCTTGCCCAAAAGTTAGACGAGTTTCAGCACCCGGAGCAGGCTGGATTTCAAAAAGGCTTTAGTACAATAGACCACATCCACACAGTAAGGTAGATTATACAGAAGACCGAGGAGTATAATCAGCCTCTGTATCTAGCCTTTGTGGACTATGAAAAAGCCTTCGACTACATCGAGACTTAAGCAGTTTTGGAATCCTTGCAGAGATGCCAAATCGACTGGCGCTATATCGAGGTGTTGAGGTGTCTGTACAATGCCGCTACTATGACTGTCCAAGTACAGGACCACAAGACAAGACCTATCCAACTGAAACGTGGAATGAGACAGGGGGATGTGATATCTCCGAAACTGTTCACCAATTCAATGGATGTCTTTAAGACGTTGGACTGGAAAGGACATGGCATATGTATAAATGGCGAGTACATGTCACACCTCCGCTTCGCGGACGACATCGTTGTTATGGCAGAATCTCTGCAGGAACTTAGCTGGATGCTAAGTGGCCTAAATGCTGCTTCCCAACGTGTAGGCCTCGGTATGAAATTGGACAAGACGAAAGTCGTGTACAATGCTCACATCAAACCGGAGCCGGTCGTCGTTGGTGAGGCAACAATCGAAGTTGTGCAAGAATATGTCTACCTCGGGCAGACTATTCGGCTAGGCAGAAGCAACTTGGACAAGAAGGCTGCAAGGCGCATCCAACTGGGTTGGGCTGCTTTCGGGAAACTTCGTCACATATTCTCCTCGTCCATACCTCAGAGCCCGAAGACAAAAGTCTTCAACCAGTGCGTCCTGCTAGTGATGACGTATGGTGCTGAGACGTGGACACTGACGGTAGGACTGGTCCACCGATTTAAAGTCGCTCAGCGTGCTATGGCTCTCCATAGAAACCCCAAGCATAACTCTCTAGTTATGCTTGGGGTTTCTCTGATGGATCGTATCAGAAATGAGGTTATCCGTCAGAGGACTAAGTTTACCAACATAGCTGTCAAAATATGCAACCAGAAGTGGCAGTGGGCTTGTCATATCTGGCGAAGAACCGATAACCGTTGGGGTAGACGAGTTCTCGAGTGGAGACCACGAACAGGCAACCGCAGCGTGGGACGCCCTCCTGCCCGCTGGACTGACGACCTTAGGCGGGTAGCCGGTAGTAGTTGGATGAGGAAGGCCAAGAACCGAGTGTTGTGGCGCTCCTTGGGAGAGGCCTATGTCTAGTGGATGATTATTGGCTGATGATGATGATGAGAGAATCAACCATAATAGACATTGAATGCATAAAGTTAGCGTTATTAATGGTGTTTCATACTCAATACTAATTTCTTTGTATCAAAACTAATTTCGTTGGCGCAGAATGCCAAAGAAATCCAAAGAAATTATTGCCAACGAAATTAGAAATCATCACTTAAAAATTTATTTTTACAGAAAGCTGATGTACAATTGGAACCTCTTATTGACACGTGCATACTGTTTGAATAGACATACGTGGACAAAAATATGTATGCAACAAAAACAAATAATAGCATGAATGTAACAATCGAAGAAATTAGGCACGTACCTGACCAAAACCGGTTATGGCGCAAAAAAAAAAAATTTTCTTCATACTCCGTAAACTTACGCTCCTCTGCTCCTGGTCGAAGATAGTAGGGGACTGAAGGGTGAGGGACGCATGGTGATTATGTCCGGTGATCGTTTAAACGCAGAGTAGGAAGACGGTATCGTTACGCCAAAGAAGTTAGTTTTTTTTCTCGGACAAAATTGAATGCGTTATATTTTTTAAAACTAAGCCTAAAAGTGAATAGAAACCTAATTTACAATTACCATAAGTATCTGTTATAATGATAACATATAAATCATAAGCTTATTTTACTATAAAAAGTGAGTTTTTCTTGACCTAAAAATTAAATCAAGTGAAGGACGCGCCAAAGAACTTATGATATTGAGTTTTAAAAAATCATTGTAGCTTTCCTTATAAATTTATGCATTACATTACTAATGTATAAAAACGGTCACAAGATACATTATTTAAAAAAAAATACATCCTGGTATAAAACTATCAATTTCATGTATTTTATGGCTTGGACATACCTAAATCGCGTAATTTGAGAATCACCCACTGACTATAATAACTATAGACCCATAACTATATTGTCATGTATAGATAAGATAGTTGAGAGATACTTCGGCGACGAGCTCAATAAATACCTAGGTAATCAGCATATTATAAATAACACACAATTTGGGTTTCAGAGAGGCCGGAGTACCTCCCAACTACTGTGTCAATTCACTAATGAGGTCAATGATCACCTGCACAATAGACAACATGTACTTGCGGTGTTCATTGACTTCAGTAAGGCGTTTGATACCCTACAATATAATACCTTATATAAAAAGTTATCGCAGAATGGTGTACAGGGCCCTCTCCTAGACTGGTTTAAAGATTATCATAAAAATAGAAAAACAACTGTGAAGATATCCGATACATATAGCAACCATATTTTGACACATCAAGGAACGGCACAGGGATCCATACTGGGCCCGACTGAGTACCTGCTGTATGTAAATGACATGAGTAATGTGCTGGAGTAGGGTTCGGTATACCAATTTGCAGATGATACGTGTTTACTTGTTTCAAATACATGTTTACGTAAGGCCGAGTGCGCACTACAACGTAGTTTCGACCAGCTGTGCAGGTGGGCACATGATGTAGGCCTCACTATAAACGCGCAAAAAACCAAAGCTATGCATATACATTCTGCTCACCTAAGAACAGGAAGTGACTACGAGCCGACTATCACTGCCCACCTCCACGACTGTCTCCACTCTAATAACAACCCTGTGTGCAACTGCCCTAAACTTGAATTTGTGAAAAACCATATGTATATAGGCCTCATTATTGACCATAAATTTAACTGGGAACCACACATCAATTATATTTGTAATAAATTACGTTCTATCCTAAGTAAACTATACCTACTAAAATATAAGATACCTTATAGGACACTACGTATGTTATATCTTGCACTTGCAGATTCCATAATTAGCTACGGACTAGGTAGCTATGGCCGTACATATAAAACTTACATAGAAAAAATATATAAATTACAGATAAGAATGTTAAAAACCATTGTCCCAATAAACATCAAGAATAAATTTAAAGATAACTACACACAACTGTTTAAGTTTTGTAAAGTCCTACCAATAGAAGAAAAAATTAAGTTGTCAATTTTAAAAGAAGAAAATCATCATATTTCCCAAATAGTTTATAAATCCCGCCCCAAAGCACTTCGAATTTTAACATCAACAAAAAAATGTATCTTGCCTAAATATCGGAATTGCTTTGGGATGAGACATTGGAGATACTTACTGCCCAAAACCATTAATGAATTGCCCCTAGATATGCAAAGTGTATACTTAAATTGTGGTTATAAAAAACAACTGAAGAGATGTTTCATAAAAAACTTATTGTAATCTGTGCTGTATTCTTAACTATCTCATTGAATTGTGTTAACTTAACTTATAATATTTAATAACTAAATACCTACCATAAGTGATAACTACTAGCTAATTACTAATATACCTACTTGTTAAATAATGCATGTGATATAAAAATATTTTACTATTAAGTAGCTCTTAAACCCTTAATGGATTTCTGCTGCTTGTATTAGGCATATTGTATTTTTTTGTGTAATTTCTTATTCAATAAATAAATGAATGAAAATGAATGAATGAGTTAAATTTAGTACTTACCTACACATAAATAAAACAATTGTTTTTACCGCGATTTCATTGGTGATAATAATTAGTGGAATTTTCCAAATGTGTACTTACTAGTAAATTTACTATTAGGTATAAACGTTTTACTAGTTGGCCCACTCTGAGTTACCTACTCATTCGGAGGATGAAGTAATTAGATATAATTAATACTTCCTAAACTAAAAATAAAACTTCCCTTTATTTTCCCTACCTATGAAGTATTTTGGTCAGTGTATCATGATTCTTGACAGTAATGTACAATGCAGGTACCTACATGTCTAATGTCTAATCCTTGTCACCACTATTTAAGTAGGTATTATAATACATTGATTAACAAAAACGCCATTCTCCTCTTATCCATACATAAAGGCTTATAGGGAAGGCCCTCTGACATCTCAATGTATTATTTTTAAACACTAACAAACCCCCTAATGAGCTCTACAATCTCTACATCACCCTATACACACACCACCATATCTTGCATAATATATGCATAGTCGACCACTGAAACAAGAGATAATACCTAACTGAAAAACATTCATCATCAATATCAGAAGATCTATTACGTATGAATAAAATGTAACTATGTGGGTACTAAGACTGAGCATACTGAGATTACTAGTATGGTAGGTAATAATAATAATATTTATTTGGATGAATCTTTTCTTTTTATTTAAATAACTCCGTAAAATACCTATATTCCACATTATTTATTCCAATGACGTCATAAAATAGGCCAGATGCGTAGACCGGTATGATGACGCAAATCTGAAATCTGAAAAATTACTATAAAATCTCTGATATTGCACAATCTACCAACCTTACCCTCCGAGGTTTCCCGAAGTATGACGGAAACGGCCGAAAGAAAACAAAGATGGCGGAATTTTCCCGCGCATGCTCAATCCTTCCTGCACCCCCAGGAGACGTGACGTCACCAATAGGGCTGTGCTACGTCATGTTAGGGCGAGGTCGACAACTTATTGTTCGACGATGTTATCGCGTGTTTCGCGATTTCACAGTTGGCCACATAATGAAACTTCACTGATAAGATTTCACCATTAACCAACCTATAGATCTCCAAAAGACTATGATGATGAAAAAGATTAACCAGTATAAATACTTATTTTGTAACTGAAACTGAAGTTCATCGAACTATCGACAAAAGTGTAGTTTTGTAAATGTAGCCCGGCCGTCACTAATATTGTGTCTGTGCCGGTAGTCGGTTGAGCTCGCCCGTGGCGCGTACATCTCGCGAACGTCGTCGTTCGAGATACGAATGAAAAATTTGAAAAACACGTCGGAAAAATAATTGAGTTTGCTAATGGCCAGTGACATTTCCTGCACATCCTGAGTTCAGGAGAAAGTACGTTTGTTTTCTTTTCTCTTTCGTAGTTTTTTCTTTTCCACAGCGAGTGTTATTTTCAGCCTGTCGAGAAGAATATTGTTTAACCAGCTGTAAAAATAAGATTTAAGTAGTAATTCACGTTATTTACAGTATTTCAGCAACTAATTCGAAATATGCAAATAAATAGTCTAAAAACAACTGCATATTAGACACGTGAGCTGATTAGTTAACGAATTATAAACGGACCGCAACCTATTTGGAAGTTAACCTATTTCTATTCTGAAAAAAGGCTGGATCTATTAAAAAGAAGTTCGGTGGTACAAAATATTGCGTCCGAAAATTTGCTAGTGATTCAAAAACGGTTTTTTGTGCGAAAAGAGGTTTTTCTGTGGCGAAAGTCCACATGTCTGTAGAGGTGTTATTGATTGTGCGCGGCGCGGGCCACGGATGCGCTAGAAGGTCAGCTCCAGACACCATTTTCAATAAATTCCTGGTCACGTGGTCCATGGGGTGTGCACACGTGACCTATGTTTATTTTCCCACTCATTATTATAAACGTTTCTTACACTTCGTGTTAGGGTGCGTGATTTCTTAATGTTCGTGTTTGGTGTAGAAGTTTTTGTTATGTAAGCTTAGGTAGTGTTCGTTATTTCTGTGACTAGTAGGTAGGTCTAGGTACTAGGTAGACCCTAGCACAACTAGGCACGGAGTTTATAAGCAATTTGAATGCATTTATTGTCTACTATACTAACATATATTTACAACATATTATAGGCATGTAATCCTGTTAGATAGGTACTTAGATGTAACACTCCCGTCTATTTACTATGTATGCATGACCTAAGTAAGAACCTTAGTTATACACTCACGAGCAAAGAAAAAGTTCCACTTACAAAATGTCAATTCATGTTACATTTACAATTTGATCAAAATATTCACGTTTGTGACTAGTGGGTAAAATTTAGAGGCGCTGTTAAATGCACTTCAATATTGCAGACGGCGGCATTATAAGATTAATCACTGCCTTTCTATTTAGGAGTAATTTGGTGCTTTTATCACTTTTTCATTGCTCGCGAGTGCATTTTTGTATCGACTGTACATAGCGTTTCGAGACTAGTGTTCTGCGGAAGCCAGGGGTTCCGTAAGAGGCCCTCCTATTAGTAAAGCTGTCGCAAATTAAAGAATACTGAAATCACAGCGCAATGGGTGTATAGCAAATGGCAATTCGTGACGTAGCGAATATATAGTATTCGGCTTGCCTTATACTTGATAGTCTTTCTATAATCTGGGCACGATGGCTAGTCCTTTCACCAATTTAAAACTTTCTTGAAAAAGAAACAAAAATTGTCCCACGTTGGGTGCCAGTTATTATTGTGGTAACTCAAAAGTGGCGCCCAACGTGGTACCTACTCGTATCTACTGAGGTTTAATGAAACACAAAAAAGCTATTTTGTTTAAGAATTTGAGTAAGTATACTAATACTTAATTACTGTTTATACTTACTTAAAGTAAATAAAAATATATGACGTATCGATTATCCTAAGGACATAAGTAATATAAACATCATATTGCTGGATCATAACCATAAGATGCATTTTCAGCGTACTTCTTTGACAATGTACGTTACAGAACTGATCCATCAGATACTCAACAAATGTTACCTAAAGTCACACTTGCAATCATTTGGGTACAGTAGGCAATAACGCAGCCACCTCATCACGACCCATTAGGTACGTCCCCACTGCTGGGGCACGGGTCTCCTTCCAATGAAGGAAGGGTTTAGGCCTAGTCCACCACGCTGGCCAAGAGTTGTCGGGTAAGTGGGCAACCCGACTGTCAGATGTTTTCAAGCCGCCCGAAGGCCTCTGACTAGGCTTAACGACTGCTGCCGAAGCAGCAACCGGGACCCACGGCTTAACGTGCCGTCCGAAGCACGGAAGCGTCCAGAAAAGCACCACTTGAAATTGGTCACCCATCCAATGGCTGACCGTGTCAGTTGTTGCTTAACCTCAGCGATCAGTTACGATCACTGAAGCCCGCTCGACTACGGACGCAGCCACCTATACCTATGCAATGTCGATGATGCAATCAATACCTAAGTAATTAAACTAGCAACTAACTCACAGCCTCATTACACTTTGCTCGTTCAATTGGACGCATCTTCAAGTGGGTGATACTGAGATACTGACACACGTCATGACACATTACTAACGGTCAGTGGGTCAGAACTCAATCAATACACCGCTGACATCAATATAGCTCTCACGTTGCAATGTGGCGAGTTGGCGACTTGTTTCTCGCTATGGAATGGAAACAGACAAGTTAAGTCCATCTATGAAGTCATGAAAAAAAGAGTGTGACTTTGAAACTCTTTTGTAAAGTTCACTTTGATAATAGCTGTCCCATCTTCTGTCGATGTACTCAATTGAGTATAACACTACAGTTTAAAATCTAGTACAATCAAACAAAATTATGCAATGTTCAACCGACTTCAAAATAATAAGATTCTCAATTGAAAAATAATGATTCCCCATAAGATTTTTGATGTTCTTTGTGGACTTTTTACTATGGAGAACCATATTTTTTTCGTGTATTTCCAATAGTCGCATTACTAGAATTGTTCAGATTGACCTCTTGCGTCAACGTATTTCCGTTGGTCCACTATTACGTGACACTGTTACATTCAGGATGAATCACCTTACGACCTTGCTACTGAGGAATTCAGAGATCACCACCTCGGCCCACAGAGGCAATTACTTCATTATCCAGTAATTAAGAACAAAAATAGCATCTGAAAAACCGTGACCCCTGGTCTAGGACCATTTACAACGTTGGTTTTGTAGGGTTAGGGCAAGGCCCCATTATGCGTTGCCGCGCTACGTTTTACTCACTATATTTTTTATGACATGACACTGATAATTATAATTATGGCAAACAAGGCAGCGCGGCGACGCACCGAAGCAATGGGGCCTCTTCCTTACTCTAGCTGGGCAAAAACGAACGAACGATAGCATGTCAAACGAGATGGAGTACTAACGCTATATACAACGCTAACATTCGGTTAAAAATAGCCTAAAAAAAGTCTAAATTGATGAGGAAAAGTACGATGTACAAACCGCAAGAATCATTATTAAAGTTTGTTGGTGTTGGCCATATGGCCAAGTTTTCGGAGCTCTAAAGTCGTAGACCCGAAATTTACTTTTTCGTAAGCAAGACTGTTGGATAAATATATTTAATAAAATAAATATTATATAGGTTTTTGCTCACGTGATGGTTCAAGGTCCAAAGCTCGGCGTGGAGGGCCCTCCCGATGCTTGAGTAATCCGTTTTAATCTTGAGGTTCTCACACACAAAATCACATGTCCACTTATAATCGTATACACAAATATAATGCCTAATAGCAGCTGGTAATATTTAACCGAAAATACAAATATACCAATATAAATAAAGTTATAAAATAAAACATAATGACAAATGAAATACATAAAAAAAAAAATATTGCGAATATCGAGACCGCGCCGAAAATACAAGAGCAGATAACCCGACGAGAGGCTGACAACGACTGAGTAGACTGTCAAAAATAAAAGAACCTACCCACATACAAATATAAGAAAAGAACCTACCCACATACAATTATTAAAGTGTTCGTCGGTACCGAACAAAGACTGACCCCCCTTTTTCTCCGTAGAATTAATTGCCATGGATTTAATATTGAAGATAACCTTCTGCTTTTCAGTAGCAAATGACCGAAATGGCCTTCACCTGGATATGAAGGATCTCTGCTGCAAAGTCTGGAATCCGATCTCTGGGGGGTCACTCTACAATATGACGAAATCTAAGTTTTGGATCGCTGCTTTGCGAGCCACGACTCTATCTCGTTGTATTAAACGTGTCGATGGCACGGTATCTCTCGTTCGTTCGTTTTTCGTCAGTATAGAGTAACCCTACTATATAGTCCCGGGTGATGTTTATGTGGAGTAAAGATTTAATGAGGAAAGTTTTGTAAAACTGATATTTACCTCCCGAAGAACGTTCAAGATTTTTTTTTTATTTTCAATAATAAGCAGTCGTTTGAATAATTTCACCAGATGTGGCAACTGTTATATTATAATATAACTAGTTGCGAAAAGGGATTATAGTAAGTGCAATATTTATAATTATTATGTAAGTATACGAAACTATATTGTTTGTTTGTATAACAAACAAAAAAAACTTTGAACAAAATTCGTTCAGAATGAGTCACCATCTTACCTACTAAGTGCCAATTTCTCCATAGTCGGTTAGAGCATAACCAGGGAGTAGTGGTTGACTTTTGACACATCTGTCATGAATTTTATATGGAGATGACGTATAATTCATGAACCAATCCCTGTCGGTTAGATAACTTACTATGGAGAAATTGGCCCTAACTATAAGTCAACCACTACTCCTTGGGAGAGGCCTATGTCCAGCAGTGGATGATTATTGGCTGATGATGATGATGATAGGTACTTTTGCTAAACCCTGTATAATATAGGAATCATAATAGCTGAAACAAAGTATAGAAGTAACTAAGCAAACGGAGGCGTGAGTGTTACGTATTTGCTTTCAATAACAGTTTGATTACAGTTTATTGATTTGATTGGCTGCATACCTAGTGCTGGCCTTGCGTGGGTGTCGCTACTGATGGCGCGCCACTCCCCAGGGGGTCAATCTGCTGGGTTATGAAACGATGTTTTAAAGAATCAGAATTACAAGAATTTTGATGCATGGACGGATAGAGATAGGTTAGGTTATAGGTTACAGTGTAATTTATTTATTTATTATAAAAAAACAACGCTTAACAGCTAAGGCCAACGCGCAATTAATAGTAATAGGGTTAATGTAATGAGAGTCGTGGACAGTTTAGTTTTTATAAAATTCGGAGGTTCTGCGCTAACCACGACTCTATCATAATTATAATGTATTACAGTCGTCGAAATATAATGGGCCTGTTTGGACAGCTACACAAATTTGCTATGTACTCTTGATTTACTTGATGAAATAGATAAAAAGACACATAATCAGTAAATTTTTTAATATTAACAAATTAAAAATAAGCCATATTTTTTAACGACCGAAAGGAAAAAGAACTTTTAAAGCACCAAAAGTTACTTATTGTTGAGATTTTTTATGATTTAGATTTGACACCAGCTGTCATCACATGGGTTATTCTTCGAAATTCCATTCTTCGTCTGATTTATATGGCCATTTTTTAATTTCATTTTTAGCTCTATAACATATGTTTATATGAAAATGGATACTCCAAATAACATATAATTGGAAAAGGCACTCTTTTTTATCAAGTAGTTTTTGAGTTATTGACGTTACATTTTTTTGTGGCCATATGAATCAGGACCAGAAGAAAGAACACCATGGAAAACCATCTTTGTTTTAAACATACAGCATTTCTCGTAATTTTCATGGACAGTCATCGATAGAAGAACTAAAGAAGGTTACGCAAAATAAAATTAAAACTTAAAATATATAATTTTGTACCAGTGGCATGCAAAAAGCTGTTCTGGGGCGACTATTTTCAGAATATTTATAAAAGTGTCAATATCTCAAAAACTATCGACATTTTACTAAGGTCATATAGTGATATTCTGGTCACTCCTAAGCTGTACTATCAGCCCTCCAAGGCATGACGTAAACTTTTGGATCATTCTGTATAGGATGAGGTTTTTTACCGTATGAATCATGTGCATATAAATCAGGATTTTGCATAAAACCTTAAGTAGTTCATAATACATTCACACTATAGTGTTGTTTATTTTTTGCATAAATCTATAACCCAAGAGCATTACATGAAACTCATATTTTAGAATCATACTCAGAAAATAGATTTTTCATAGGAGGAATATTAATCAGAAGGGTACCGGAACCAAGGCCATATGAATCAGATATTGACATTCTTTTCACCTGGATGTAGGCATACTAGGAGCATTAGGCATCTACTGGCTGGTGCGTTGGAGAGCTAGCTTCTAGCGAACGAATAGCCATACTCCCATTGCCACTACATGACCAAGTATGGTCATCAACATGTTACGACATATGAATCAGTACTACATGCCGGACACTCCTTAATTATGTATTTATAAAAAAACTTACGTATTTATAAGTACTAAATATTTTTTTTGTGAAAGCAAAACTCATTGCCCTGTCATAAAATTTTAATATATGTTAATAAATTAAAAGAGAAATGTGATACTGAACATTTTGTTCCTCAAGCTGGCAAACGGACGCTCTATATGAATCAGAATAATACACTTCAAATATTTTTTTTCAGTACTGAAATAGCATTTACTGAAAAAATGAGATTGGTTACAAATAGAGATAGAGCTAGTCTGTATTGAAAAAAAAATACGTGTCATTATCTTGATTAGTTACAGAGATATCCTCAACGCCGTCGAAAATACGGTCCCTGAAGAATCACCCACATACATTTTGTAGCGGTCCAAACGGGCCTCTTATATTTCGACGACTGTAAGCGTGCCGATTGCATGGCAGCTCTCCTTCTCTCCTGAAGCGAGAGTAACCCCCATGCTACCATTAACCTCAGATTTATTGCCCGTTTACTTTCTATCAACATCGGGCGTGAAAGGAACTTTCCTATAATTTAACGGGCCTATACGGATTACTACACGAAATCAGTGGTTTAGTTACCAAAAGCTGTGATTATGAATATTATGATTAGTATCGGTACAAACATAACATGACGTATCTTACCCATTAGGGAAGCATTATTTTTTATTTTCGTGGCTGAATAAAAACATTTAAAGGTAGAGTTCGATTTAAGTACGTAACTTGACCATTTATAATATGATGATGATGATGATTATAATCACATTGTTTCTTTGAAATTCATACATACATATGTACGTACATAGTACGTCCACTTGAATGCCGTTTGGACTGATACCGATAGGTGGACTTTAACCTTTAGGGTTCGATATACGCCCTCCAGTGTGTTAGCTCACCGTTAAGGTATACCTATAGAGGTAGATATAGGTAGATAGACACGTGAGTATGTGCTTAATCTGCCGGTCGGCCCCTCAAACTTCACCCCTCGTTTGCTTCACCCTTTGATGACCTAGCTCGGGGCTAGGGGGCTAAAATTAACCTACCGACTAGGTTTGAAATACAAACAGATTTTAGTGAAGATTCCTCAACTAACCTAGATTACAACGTCTTTTAGAATAGAATATATCTTTATTGAACACCACATAAATCAGACATACGAAAAACATACTTATAGACTAGAACTAATTTACAATAGGAGGCCTTATCGCTGAGAGCGATCTCTTACAGGCAACCTTATATATTGCGGAAACAATTCTTTTAGGCCCTATACAGATAGGAAGCTGGCTAAAGCTTTTTGTATGAGGCCTTACACGACTCTAGTGGGTAGATAACAATACAATTTATGATATAAAACGCTCGGTACACAAATTGTGCCTCGAAATTATTCCACGAATGAAAATAAAATAAGCAATTCATGTTTACTGTCTTAGGCCCCAGGTAGGCCACATTTGCAAAATAAACTTCCATAGTTCAACTTTAAGGTGTATTTTCCACCGACACGTCTCTTTGTAGTCTCCCTGTGGTTCAAAATTGAGTGTAGACGGCCTTGACATGGTTTCTTTAGATTGGGGTGCGGGTCTGGGGATCAAGGGGGTGATTACTGAACGCTTTCTGGTACCTATTCTGGGTCTTCGTAAAGAGTCTAGGGTTTTTTGGAAGTGTAGTGAGTAGGTAGATATCCTAACTAATATTATAAATGCGAAAGTAACTTTGTCTGTCTGTCTGTCTATCTGTCTGTTACTCTTTCACGCCAAAACTACTGAACGGATTTGAATGAAATTTGGTACACATACGGTCTAGACCCTGGGAGAGAACATAGGCTACTTTTTATCCCGGAATTCCCACGGGAAAACTTTTTAAGGCGAAGCGAAGCGCGCGAGAACAGCTATATTATATACTTACACTCACGGGCAATGAAAAAGTTCCATTGAGAAAATCACAAAATTACTTCTAAACGAAAAAGCTAACTTAATGACTCCTTCTGAATTGTTTAAGTACATTTTAGGGCGCATCAGAATATTACCAACTAAAATAAATAATATTTTGTAAAAAAAATCCTATTCATTGTTTAAAAAAATTGTGGCCATTTAGGTAGTTTCTGCATTTTGTAAGTGGAACTGTTTCTTTGCACGTGAGTGTACATTCGTAACGTTAAACTAAAAAGATCCCGACGAATTAAGAACCTCCTCCTTTTTTTGAAGTCGGTTAAAAACTTATAAACGGCGTGGTCTACCTAGAGATGGAAGCTAATTATAGGTACTACCTACATTCTTATTAAGTCAATTCGTTTAAATAGGTACCATGTGAAAAAAAAAAAAAAAAATATGCACACTCGTGCCTCCTGTAGGTTGACTGGTAGATAATGCTTTTAACATCAAGTTATATTAGTCATTTAGTATTAGCGCCATATGTAAACTACGGGATATATACCTAAGGTAGTATTTTTTTCCTCACGGCGGGACAAGAGACCACATTCAAAAATACATATACTCTGTCCATTATATTATTAGTTTTTAGACAGTCGAAATCCCATACATATTTGTCGACTGCAAAGGAAAATCAACTTTACTTACCAGACATAAGGAAATGTCAAAAATACAATAACATAGTGGAAGCTCTATAGTTAAGTATTTATCTAAGTAATTCTAATTGGTTTCAGGCCTTACTTTCAGACGCTATAGGCGTAGTACCATACTTATGAGCCTATGTGTATGCAGGTACATTAGGTTTCACAGATATAGTTATAGGTACTAGATAGACCGACTGAGCTCAAATGATATTACGATTTCTTGGAATATTACCAAGTGAATGCGGCAGAAGCCTCTAACTTAGGCGATTACTTTCATGAACGCTTCTGATATTAAAACAAAACTATCATTTTATTTCCTTCCATTTCACTTGGGGCTTCTATTGAGCCCCGTTACTGGTTGTAGGCTGGGTTTTATTATGCATGTAAAAAAATACAGTGGTTTGGAAGTCGGAAGGCGCCTATTTGTAGGTTCATCTCATAGAAGCCCCCATTATCTAACAACCATAGATGACCAAATGTTGTGCCTTCAGTACAGGCCCGAGTATTTCTGTTATTGTCTTAGCATATTTTTTAGGATGCGAATAGATGCGAATGCTAATAATGAGTTTTAAAAATAAATGTTTAAATATTTATTAGTCTACATTCTTTGTTTCAGATCCGTCAAGCTGCTCTTTCAATACTGAACATGTTAATATGGAAATAAACCCAGCTCACCACTCCTAGTATAAATAATGAGTTTTGCTTGAAACACGCAGTAACACATACTGTATCTATATGCACAGAGAGGCACAATTCGTCTTTAGAGATTCTCTTAAACTACGCCAGAAATTATTACAAAGAACTAGCATTTACTTCAAAGTAGTGGAATTTGTGAAAAAAGACGCGATTCGGTTCTTCACCTATGATTACGAAATACACCAAACTTAGTAGTGTGTTACTATGAATATATTCATAGGCAACGATTACCACTCAAAGAATCTCGTCAAATTGAAACTGCGTTAATTTTACCACTTAAAATAATTGCTTTAATTCAATTAACACAATAGATTAATTAATACAACCAAAGTAAAGACAATAATATTGAATCTTAAATTAATTAACTTAAAATATTAGTAGAGAAACCTTAGTTGCCGCCTTAACCTTAAAATTATAAAGTAAAAGTCACCTGTCAAAGTTTCCCGCTCGAAAAAAAGAACTACGGCAAAGGAACTTGGAATAAACAGCCAACATGTCGGCAAAGGCTGAGCCTATTGGGCCTAGAAATGGTCATGAGCTGGCGCCTCTGAACACGAGGGCCGATGGAGGGGAGCGCACGCACGGGGTCACCATAGTGCTGCAGGGCTCCCGGGGGTCCCTGCACCAGGAGGTGCCAGGGGAGGACCGCGCCGCGTGGTCGGGGAAGCTGCAGTTCTTCTTATCCATCATTGGATACTCCGTTGGATTAGGAAACATATGGCGGTTTCCGTACTTGTGCCAGCAAAATGGTGGAGGTAAGTTAACGCTCTCTTTTAAAACATTTAATAATAATAATGATAATGGCCATCAGAGTAGCCGTTTAGGTTAACAAAACGTTTTAACAATTTTGAACTTCTTGAACTGTTTAATTTATCATAACGACCGATTTTAGAGCCAAATCATGCTCTTTCTAGAGAAATCATAGTACATAAGGGTAACTGTGAACTCTTTGGGTAAACCAAATTTCACTGCATACAAGTACAAGTGGTCAGTTTATGGTGTGTGTGTGTACACACTAAATAATGATCTTTATGTGTCGGCTCAACGCAAATAGCGACCGACCTCGCTGGGCGTGTTTACATGGAATTTGGCGGGAAATCTGTGATTAATGAGCTGTCAGATTATTTATCGAAGCGGATAAATATACGCTTCGTGTGCTTTCAGCTATTTATGTACATCTGTACAGGATAGGATACCTTCTTTCTGCTCTAGCGAACGCTTAATGGGGTAAAGGATACGGAAATTATAAAAAATACCTTTGGTTAATTAATTGTACGTACTTAAGCTCAATTTCTCCATTGTCGGTTATCTACCTAAGCGACAGAGATTGGTTTATCAATTATATACGTCATCTCCATATTAAATTCTTGACAGATGTGTCAAAAGTCTAGCAGTAATCCCTGGTTATGCTCTAACCGACTATGGAGAATTTGGCACTTAAGCTTGTTTTAACAGAATTTATAGCAGAACTAAAAAAGCAAATAGACACTGTGACTGGTCACCAAATTGAATTCCGAGTCCATCGCTTGCGGTCTTGCAGCCTGGTCGCTGACGTCACTGGCACGAAGCGATACGTGGGCCGATCGATGCAGCATTCGCGTTATGTAACCCTGCAGTCTGGCTGGGATAGCTGCCATATTTACTCACTATATGTATATGACACTATTATGTATTATGTAAACAGTATACAGGGTGTTGCAAAGCTGAAACCTACATGTGCAGCATGGTATATCTAAGCCCGAAACTGAAATCAGAAATTCAAAAAAAATATTTTTCGCGAATTTTGAATTTCTTATTTCAGTTTCGGGCTTAGATATGCCATGATGCACTTGTAGGTTTTGGCTTAGTATACCCTTTTTGCAAAACCCTGTATACGTAATACGTAAGTACCAGATTAAAATATTTTTCAGTATCAATAATGCTGGTCTCACTGTCCCGGCCATTGTCAGGTAGCCAGCCTTTTCCATTTCCATCCGGCTAGTCAATTATAAAACTAACAATATTATGAACTGAAACCAAGCAATTTATTATTTATTGTTTTCAATAGCTACGGGCTCAATGCCTACGCCATTTCGTAGCAATACTTCGTAGCGCCCCCGCTACGCCGCGTCGTAGCACTTGGTCCGCCCACGTATTTTTTAGCGACGATTGTTTCTGAAACAATGCTTTGATTGTTGCCTTAAATGTTGGAATACGAGTAAAATACCGTTTTCGTAGAATTTTACATCGATATTAAACTGTCTGTAAACGCCCGGGGGGGTTTTCGATACCTACGTACAAATTTCATAGATTAGTTAGTTGAATACCAGGAAGTATTGAAACTAAAAATATACGATAGTAAATCGTAAACAGACATTTCTCGAAGTGTCCTGTTTTTCCACAGACATGTCTGAAATACCACCCTGTATAATATGTAGCATAAGATTTAAATAATTTATCTACTTTCCCAGATAATTAAGTAATAGTTTAGCATAACCTAGCTACATAAATCAACGTATGACGCGTACATATAATACTAGCTGTTGCCCGCGAGCTTCGCTTCGCCTTAAAATTATTTTGCCGTGGACGACTCCCGAACTACCTACCCAATAACATGCCATGGTGGTATTAAATTAGATGAAAGTTGACAAATAAGTACGAAGATACTTGACTAAAAATTATTTTCATGACTTCATTGCGCAAAGACTTGTATAGCAATGGCAGAATAGTAATTTATAAATGTTTAATTTCAAGCATCTAACTTATGCAGTTTTGGTTTTTTTCATACTACTTATTTTTTTTCACTTTAACTCCCATTTTTCAAAACAAAACCATAACTTTACTAAGGTGTGCAGACATGTTAGATTGATAACATCTAGGTATCTTGCAATATCCTATTGTAACTAAGCTTTACGGCTGTTTTAACAGCATGCAGATTTCATCACGCACGTGGGATAGCACGCCATTTTCCCGCATCTCGTGTGCATATTCCACGCGTTACAATGAATACTTGTATGAACGCGTGCGGGGAAATCCCGCGTGCGTGATCAAATCCGAATGCTGTTAAAAACAGCCTAAGTTAATGCCGAATTTCAACCGCTAACTCCGGTTTTTGTGGGAAAATACGGTACCTAAGCTACGTCCCTTCCAAATTTCAAGTGCCTACGCTACGTTTAGCCTGTGCGTGTCAGTCATGGGAATTCCGTATAGAAAATCTCTGTACATTTTTCCTAAAACACCTACGTAATAAGTTTCATGGTTTTATCTTCAAAAATGACGCATAAGAACCAAATGACAATGAATGAAACCTCGTATTGAAAAGTACAGTCGTTTATTGTGTTGTTTTCGAGGACCTTAGAAACTTACTGCAAATACATACAAACTATAAGTACATTAGCTAAAATCAAACCATACCGCGATCTATATCCGATCCGACAACGCCATCTAGGAGCGGACATAGCTACTATATAAATTAAACTTCTAAAACTCAACACCCATAAAACCTTCAACTCCTATATTACACCCCCACACTGGGT
This sequence comes from Plutella xylostella, assembly GCF_932276165.1. Classification (NCBI taxonomy): domain Eukaryota; kingdom Metazoa; phylum Arthropoda; class Insecta; order Lepidoptera; family Plutellidae; genus Plutella; species Plutella xylostella. Next base: position 2,389,540 of record NC_064000.1, on the reverse strand, counting down.
TTTTTTTAAAATGCTAATATTTATTTTTTTGTGATTATGTAGTGCCTAAATACAAAATATAATGTTATTATCTTCAAAAATGACGAACTTCATACAAAATATGAAACCCTATTTCATCCACTCACACATCGAAGTTTCAAAAACGCTAGAACAAAATGTTTAATTATTGCTCATCAAGTGCTTAAATAAAAAGTTTATTTAAAAAAAGATCTACCCCGGCCGGGAATCGAACCCGGGACCTTCGGCATAGCAGTCAGGGTCACTAACCACTACGCTAGATTTTTATCTTTTAAAATCAAGTATTCGCATACAACTTTTAACCCCCCCTTTTAACCCCTTACAACCTCCGTTTCGCAATAAAAAGTAGCCTATGTTCTTTCTCAGGGTCTAGACCATATGTATACCAAATTTCATTCAAATCCGTTCAGTAGTTTTGGCGTGAAAGAGTAACAGACAGACAGACAGACAGACAGTTCCGGATATAACCAACAGATGGCACTAAAAGCGCAATACAGAGAGCTTGTATGGAACCGAGGCCATTTAATATGAAGATCCTACATCGCGGTATTAAAGTTTTTCAGTTGTCTGAAATAAATACAAAACCTAATATGTTAAATCTATTCTATAGTAGGAGAGTCAGACAGTGACTTTCGCATTTATAATACAGGGTGACTTTTTAGTCAGTAACGAAATTTTTTCCATGAGTTAGGTATGTACAATAGAGTCGATTTCAATGAAAAAAATAGTAGGTAAATTTTTCATGATTTATTTTTTTTGTATCCCGAAATATTGCTAAAATATGGTCACTGAGTCACTGAGCAATAAATGTTAAAAGCGATAGGTTTCTCACGATACAAACAAAGCCGAAATTAGACCTTATTGCCGCCATAAACCAATAAACTCTCGTTTAGCATGAGAAAGGGGCGGAGCTTCATTTTGCAAAGGATGCCGCCGCTAATGGGTAATGTGTCATCGATCTGACGTCAGTCGCCTGCGCACCGCCGCGTCACACGTGTCTCTGTTTACTCAAAAACCTTTTTTCTTTCGACGCGCGCGCACCCCGGGCCGACTTGTGTTGTGTTTGTGTGTGTGTGCTAAATGTATTCTAACCAAGAGTAGGAGTAGGTATGTCGAAGAGTCCCAAAATCTCGCAGACCTCAGAAATAAGATAATTGTCGCTTTCGAGGAAGTGAAAAATTACATTGTGGTGTTAAATAAATTAAAATACAATGAGTTGAAAGTGTTGTGACGTGCCAGACTTTGTGTAGATGTGTAGAAGGGACTCCACTTCGAACAATTTGATACTTCATCAATTGTTCATCACTTACAGTGATTGAGGAAGTGTGTGCTAATTACGGTGTTGCGGTAAGGTCCCCTTGGATTTGGATTTTTATTGCAATTTGACGGTTCTAACCCCTTGAAAGTAAAGGGAAAATCATTGAGCAACTTATGAATTTATTTGAAACTAGCTGTTCCCGCGAGCTTGGCTTCGCCTTAAATAGTTTTCGTGTGGGAATTCCGCGATAAAAAGTAGCCTATGTTCTTTTTCAAGGACGAGACCATCTGTATACCAAATTTCATTCAAATCCGTTCAGTAGTTTTGGCGTGAAAGAGTAACAGACAGACACAATTAGGTACTTTCGCTTAGTTATATAACTTAACATCGTTATCAAACCGCCGTAAACTCATTGATATGTCCTTTCTTTTCAAAATTTTAAATAACTTAATCGACTCCCCAACACTTCTATCTAAAATTAATTTTGTGACAAGAATACGCTTGCCCATTCGCACCTCGCGAAATAATAATAAAACGGCACTTGTGCCTCCTAACTTAAAAAAAAATTACACTCGAAATAGCTTCATATCTCGTTCAATCACCACTTACAACAAAGAATTTTCTGACGTGGATTTATTCAATAATCACCTTATATCCTTCAAGAGAACCTCTTTCATAAGCATGCAACAATAAGTAATAAACTTTTCATATAAGTAAGTACAGTTCCCCTGAATTGATAGTGCACATGCAGATCTTCACACCCGAATCATTGAATCGTAAGAGCCTGAAACAAAACACCTGCATTTTGCACCTTGTTTTAAAGAAATAGGAGTCAATATCACGTGTCACATAATCGAAAGCAACCGATCTGTCAAAGATTTCTAGCGCACTATCAATTTTGGACAACTGTAAAATATTATTTAATCTTAATTATAAGTACTTACAAACTAACTTTTGTAAGAATATTGTAATGCTGCTTCAACATAAAGTGTCTATTTTGTAGTTTATACATATATATATACTTTCAAATTGATGTAATCGGATTCCAAATTGCTTCTGTATTATTAAGCGTCTCTTTAGCTCTTTTTATTTTTAGTATAAATTGAACTGTATTTTCGGCACAGTAAGGTCTATAATAGAATGTAAGTTTATTTAGATAATTGTCTGTATGTATGACTGTTTGTTGCCATAATAAAGATAAATAAATAAATAAAAATAAAAAATAAAGTTAGGATTCGCGGGCAAGTGGGCGTGGCCAGACGCGCTACTCACGCTACTCGCGCACGGTGACCATGAATCTTGGTTTTCTTGAGAAAACTTTGAGTGCCAATATCTTATAATTTTATCTGAAAGGTACTGAAAGAAAATACACGTATGTTATATTTTTAACCAAGGAATGCTATATTAAAATTTCGTTAGTGATTAAAAAGTCACCCTGTATTAGTTAGGATGTAGTAGGACTAGTAGGCACCTATATGGATCAGGCATAGGTATGCATTTTCTACGAATGGACTTATTTATAGTCGGGGCAGTAATTTTCCGTAGTATACGTTATTGATTTAATGGAATCAGATGTTTATATTGGAATTCAAGGTTTGTAACCTAGATTAATAAGTACCTAGTACTCCTAGTAGTATACAATTAAATTCTGTTTACAGGTACAGAATTTGTTACTATTTCTCCTTTTTGTATCTTTTGACGAGTATCTACGTACATTTCGCTCAATGTTTGTTCGTTCCAAAAATCACTAACAACATAATTATTATGACCAACACAGGTTAAAATTCGGGAGTTATGGTAAAATCTCCTTAAGTCTTGAAGGAACCTACAAAAATGGACTCTCATGAGTCGTATATTGTTCCAAAAAAAATACAATAGCCCCTATGGATTAATCATATGATTTAGCGTGACTTTCATATCTATTGCTGGTTTGCTTTGATAGTATAGCGAAAGAGCAATAGATTTAATTACTTACCTTTAAATGTATATGCAAGGCACCCTTAGGCCTAATTTCACAATACTCTGTTAGATTATAACAAGGGATTAGTTGTTGACTCTTGACACATCTGTCAAGAGTTCAATATGGAAATTTTATTATAGATGACACTTACAATGTAACAGCGATGTTAATGATCTAACAGACTATGGTGAAACTAGGTCTAGCATGTCCAGCTGCGTACAGACCGGCCCCACGAGCGCCCAACGATGGATATTTATCATACATAATACAGGGCAGATTGCAGCAACGAAGGTCTACGAAACCCGTTCGTTGGCGTTCCTTTGGCCGGTCTATACGCAGCTTTAGAATAATGGATCAAAAGAAATCTAACTAATCAACAACTCCGTTTCCACAGGCGCATTCCTGATCCCCTACTTCATCATGTTGGTGCTGGAAGGCATCCCTCTGTTCCTGATCGAGATGGCGATCGGCCAGAAGATGCGTCTGGGGTCTCTGGGCGTGTGGAACACCATCCACCCGTGGCTGGGCGGCATCGGGATCTCCAGCTGTGTGGTGACCCTGTTTGTGGCGCTCTACTACAATGTTATCATCACTTGGGTGCTGTTCTACCTGTTTAATAGCATCAGGGTGAGTTGGTTTGTTTTTGGTGGTGAAGGATGTTTTATTATAAGTACTTATAGTTACTTACTTACTTCGCTGGCTCAACGACCCGAGATGATATTGGAATCCGACATTATATAGAGTGCGCCAATCTTCTTTATGTTTAATAATACAGACAACTAATTAATTAATTAACCATATATACTTTCCCAAATTATGAAAAATAGGTGTAATGCGTGTCGATGTGGTTTTTATGTACGACGGCATTTGGTTGGTTGACATAAAATTCCAGTGTTCGTATCAAAAAACGTATTTTTCCAAAATTGCTACCGTAACTATAGCCATATAAAGGCAAAACCTTCGGTCACTCTCAACCACGGTTTCCAAACTTCTGAAACCACCCTCAACCACACAGCACCCACAACGTTCGTCTTCCAGGTACACCTTCCCTGGGCAGACTGTCCTGCAGACAACGGCACAGCTCAACTCGAGTGCTCCAAGGCCTCAGCCACGGCCTACTTCTGGTACCGCGAAGCCCTGGACGCCTCCCCGAGCATTGAGGAGCCGGGCGCGCCGCGCTGGTGGATCGTCATCTGTCTGCTGCTGGCCTGGATCATTGTGTTCTTCATCGTGATGAAGGGCATACAGAGCAGTGGGAAGGTTGGTGAGATTTTGTGGCAGCTTTGAGTTTCGAATTAAGTCACTTCTTCTTCTTAGCCATTTCCTTCTATGCCACACAATACGATCCTGGGCTATCTCTATCCATTTGCTACCAGATGTTCTCCTTATATCGTCGTGTACGGTTGCGGTACGGCATACGGTCTCCATTCCAACAACTTTTTGCACCACGAGACATGTTTTCTGACGACGTGACCAGTCCATTGGCAATGGGAAGTCACTTAATAGTAGAAATCTATAAGGAATATATGGCTACCGATAGGGCAAGGTTGGGAGCGGTCATCAGCTTTTCAGCGGGCAGAAATTATAGGACAATATGTTTTCCAGGTGGTATATTTCACGTCTCTGTTCCCATACGTGGTGCTCACCATCTTCTTCATCAGAGGCATCACGCTGCCAGGCTCTTCCGACGGCATCATACACATGTATAAACCGAAGGTTAGTTTTACTACATTCATTACTAAATAGTGCTACAGCGTGGCTACAGCGGCCATTACACGGGTCTGTTATCGACGTAGATAAACGTCACTATATCGCGATACGCCAAAAATATGGCACGATTGGTGGAACGCGCGCTAAACGAGTTTATCGACGTCGATAACAAACTCGTGTAGCGGCAGCAGATGTGGATAAATCTTATCTCTTATCTCATCTGAAATAGGCAACACAAAGGAAATTTCCTGAGGTACTTATACAAAACAGTTTGCTATATTCAAAGGAATGATCTTCAGTCTTCAGTGACCCGTGTGAATGCATAATGTATTTCACATCTTATCAGTTCCATCCATCTTTGTCTCACGGAAGCTAAATCAATTTGTCAATCTTCTACAAGATAATACTCATGTGGCTGCTGTGCCAAAGGAAATCTTTAATATCGCGCTAACCATCCTAATATTCTAGGAGACCGATGGCTATCACTACTTTATAATGCCAGTGCCACCAATGCTGCGCTAATCTTACAACAATTCTATATTGTGTTCAAATTACATAAGTAGGTACTGATAACATATCAAGTCTCGTACGTTAGATTTTATGTAGTTAAATATAAAGTAACCCTCTAGATGCCCTTTTGTAACCCTTCTGTCTCCACAGCTGGACAAGCTCCTCGACCCGACGGTGTGGCTGGACGCGGCCACCCAAGTCTTCTACTCCTTCGGCCTGGCCTTCGGCTCTCTCATCGCGTTCGGCTCGTACAACCCCCCCGACAACAACTGCGTCAGGGATGTACTACTGGTGTCAGTCTGCAATGCCCTTACTGCCATCTATGCGTCGGTGGTCATCTTCAGCATTCTCGGCTTCAAAGCGCATATTATGGCGAATAAGTGCGTTACTGAGTAAGTGGACTTTTTTTTTTGGGAATAGGGTTTGGACTGTTGGGGTGGTCAACCAAGAGACTGCAAATGGGGAAGCTATGTACCTATTATTACCTAATATAGTACAAGATGTCTCAAACTGGTAGGTATTGTATGCCGAAATTGGACTAACTATGTAAAGGAGTCTACACACCAAACCCGCCGACCCGCCGACACAGCCCGGCGGCTTGGTGTCGGCGACTTTGTTTCAAGAATCATGTCGGCGACTCGTACCCGCGCGTGCAAGTACTAAAAAAGTTGTACTGATTTCTTGCCGCCGACACTCACCGACACAGCCCCATGACACATGTTGGTGGGTTGGCGGGTTTGGGTCGCCGACACCAAGCCGCCGGGCTGTGTCGGCGGGTTTGGTGTGTAGACTCCTTAACTCTGAAGAAAATTATATAATTCGACCTTTGCAAGTTTGTGAAGAAAATAATCAAATAAGACCTTCCAAGAAAGATTTTATGGATATTTGGAGAAGCAATTTTTTCGCGAATGATATAAGTATTATGCAATTATCTACATACCTCTGGGAGGGTCTCGGGTGGACACGGGACCCTCTTATATAATATCTACCCCTTTTTAATACCATTCATAAAGTTAGGTAATATTAATAGGCTTTGGCACGAAATAGGAAATGAGACGGCAAAACCGTACCTTGAGCAAAAACTTTTTAAAGCTACCAATAAATTAATCTATTTTCATCACAATGTTGCTATTTTGTTACTTATAGCTAGCAATTTCGTTATTATCTGCCATAACGATGGCGGCTAAAAGCATTTTATTCTTTACGAGGCCACTGCTCTGTCAGCGGGCAATAAAACCGCATTGATTTTACATGAACAAAGTGATATTGTATCGAGATTTATATATAAAGGTTGATGATATAAAGCTAGCTTTGTTGTGGCTGCAATCTAGGGACTATTAAACTGATGTTAAATTACCGAAGTGGAATATATGGACGGAAGCTCTGGAGTGTTGACCTTTGTAGGCCCATACCCACAGCTGTTATATTGTATATTATAATTAACTTTATAATTACGTACATCTAGGTCGTAATTCATACCTAACATGATAAGATAAGATGACGAATGATTTGCACTTAATGCCATCCTATGGTGAAAAGATCCGTCAGTTAGTTAGTTAGGTCTTGGTGAACACCACTGTCCTCAGCCCTTGGTAGAGACACTCAGCAGACTTATTTATACCTATTCACTACTGATTACCTACAGTTAGACAAGACATGATCATAATGTGTCCATCTCTCTGATAATACCTACCCTTATTACACCTACCGACCGAGTCCAGTGAAGATACAGTGTCCTCGGCCGACCACTCATTTTATTGGTAGTTGTTCATCGGCCGAGGTCACTGTTTCGCCACTCTACTCGGTAGAACAAGGTTACTTAAATATAACACTCTACCCTCAACCTCCGCTCCATAACCGCCTACCCCCACCAGAGAGATCACGACCCTGGCGCTCCACCACATCGGCGGCTTCGCTCTGAACTCCAGCCAGGAGTTCTACAAGCAGCAGCTGCCGCGGCTCCCGGGGAATGTGACCAGCGCGCTGGCGCTCACCGGCTGCAGCATCAGCGATCAGCTCGACAACGTGAGTGACCTTCACCCTCATATTCATAAGCCGTTACCTAAATTCACTTTCAAACACACAAGTTTCGACTCTTTACGCCATCGTTAATTTTAAACCTAAAAGCTCTATTGAATTCGTCGTCTTTTAGGGCGTTAAACCGTCTTAATAGTGCCCAGTGCTCGCCTTTCAGAAATATGCTAATGTTTGTTACGTTGCTGTATTGATTCCTTTGATATTCACCAATCGTCATAGGAATCAAAGTTAGTATACTCAATAAAATCGTCTAATGAAAGCTTAACTAAAGTACCAAACTTACAAACCAGTTATCGGTTGAAACCTGAAAGAGTTATTTCAATAACATTACGATGATCACTAGAGACAACCCATTTTCTCATTTTCTATGTTTATTAATTAAAATGGATGCTAAAGTGTCTATTGTATCGCAAAATATCGTGACCTCCGATGATCGATACTACGGAAAGGTCACCCGACTACGATCTATGTTTCGATTATGAAAGCAATGAAAATACCAGGGTTCAAGCGGCACTTTGAGCTATGCAAAACTAATAGCACTCTGTCCAACATTTTCATACAAAATGGAATTGAATTTTTCTGAGCCAGAGCGAGCGCAACAGGGAACTTTTGACACGTTTTGCGCCCCGTCATAGCTTTTCAGAAAACACATATCTACCAAAGTTATGCCTAGCTTCACCATAGCATGTTAGATCATTAACACTAACACCCCTGTTACATTGTAAGTGCCATGTAAAATTAAATTATACGCCATGTCCTTCTTAAATTCTTGACAGGTGTGTCAAAAGTCAATAACTAATCCCCTGTTATGATTTAACAGTGTTGTTAATGATCTAACAGACTACGGTGAAACTAGGCCTTAATCAACCCTTTATATAAAAAATATCCCCTTCCCCCTCCCCAGGCGGCAGAAGGCACCGGCCTGGCCTTCATTGTCTTCACAGAGGCGATCACGGAGCTTCCCTTCGCGCCATTCTGGTCCATCATCTTCTTCCTGATGCTGCTGTCGCTCGGGCTTGGCAGCCAGATCGGTATCATGGAGGGCATGCTGTGCACGATATTTGACATCGAGTTCTTTAAGAGGATCAGCAAGCCTGTTATTACTGGTGAGTTGTTTGCTAATGAACCTGTCTTTTGTGTTGGTTACAAACGCTAGAACTGGATGGGGTAGTCACTGTTCGGAGCGGGTTAACGATTAATATCAAGTTAGAGTTGGACTCGCATATCATGGAGGCTACTCTCCTCAATCGACATGCTAAGTTTCAGAGAGCAGGTATTCCAATCGGTACGTTTGATACTCCGATATAGAGTCGTGGTTACACCCTGATTACACCTACCGAGTAGAGTGGCCGTACAGTATCCTCGGCCGAGCATTCAGTCAATTGCAAGCCGTTTATTGGGCGAGGATACTGTCTCGCCACTCTATTCGGTAGGTGTAACAAAGGTATTAGCGGTGTTGCACCCCAAAACTTCTTATTGGATTAAGCAACAGTAACTCTCCAGCAGTTACGAACATCAGGAGACTAGGGAGCCATCCTACATCTTTACCAACGACACTTCAACAATCTATTCCATTCCAGGCGTGGTCTGCGTGTTCTGCTTCTTCACGGGCCTGATCTTCACGACGGGCGCGGGCGAGTACTGGCTCAAGATGTTCGACTCGTTCGCCGGCACCATCGGCCTGGTCGTCGTGGCTCTCATGGAGATGATCTCCGTCATCTACATCTATGGACATGAGAGGTTTGTACCTTAATAGCTTCATCATTATCACGTGCCCACTGCTGGGTCACGAGTCTCCTCCGAAAGAATGGTTTTAGGCCTAGTCCACCATGCTGGCCTTGAGCGGATTGGTGGATGCTAGCTTCATAGTTCGCCTATAATTGTGGCCATTGGGCCTGGTATTGTAGATTGGAACAGCTCTATCTCCATCATTTACATCTAAAGAAAGATTTGTGCATTCTTCTTAAAGTGGCATTTCAAGGGATGTTGCAGCTCGGTAAAAGAAGTCGGCGGTGAAGGTTTTTGTCGCTATTGGGTTTCTACAGCTAGGTCTTCTTAGGCTAGCCCTGTATTTAACCAGCTTCGTTAAGTGCACTTACAAAACCATGGAACCGGGCAATCTGGATATTGAAACGAAGCTCCTACCACTACTTCACACATTATCTTCCACATATTCCCTCAACTCTTCCGACCCTCTCCGCAGGTTCTCCAACGACATCCACGAGATGACGGGCTACCGGCCGGGCGTGTACTGGCAGGTGACGTGGCGCTACGTGGGCCCCGTCATCGTGTCCTGCATCCTGCTCTCCTCGCTCGTCTTCATGGTGTTGTACCCGCCGACTTATTCCGCTTGGGACGCTGATAAGGTACCCTTGAGATTGTAAAAGCTTTGTGTTTTGCCCAACTGAATCGTTCTGTTTTGTTTTGTTGATAATTGTACTCCGATCTCGGCACCCTTGGATCAAGCGATTCGCGAGTCTCGTTCTCTGCCTTATCAATTGGATCAGTACTTCATTTGTGGCTGGATAGGAATACTCAACTCACCCCATAAGTTTGACAGGCGGGTTGAAGATTTAACGTAACTATTTTACATATTTTTATTCCAAATATCCAAAAGAATAACTTTTTTTTATGCTTCTCTAACTCCAAATACTTATTAGATAGTTAGTTTTTGCAATAATTTCCAGAGAGCTATTATGGATTAAAAGCAAAATGTTATTTCAAAAGCCAATATTTTTCACCCAGGGCCGCCCAGTAAAGCTGCCATACCCAGACTGGGTCCTAGGCATCGCCATCGCCATGATCCTGGCGGGGATCCTGCCCATCCCCGTGGTCTTCCTGCTGCGGCGCTTCCAGTGCCTCGCCTTCGACGTGGACATCCACCAGGGCTCCATCAGGAGGATCGAGACCACTGTGTCGACTAAGGAGATGATGAGCGACCAGGATGTAAGTTTTTGTGATTTGAGTTGTTGTTTCGTTGCCAAGTGTGTTGGGTTTTATCCTCAGATAGACTCTATAGTTACATACAGTTCTCCCATATTAATAATGCGCATGCAAATCTTCGCAAACTGTCGTATTCCCGGAAACACCCGAATCAGTGCCTTAAACAAAGCACTTGCATTTTGATCCTTGTTCGAAAGAAATAGTAGTCAATATCATGTGACACATAATCGAAAACAATTTGGGCGGTCGGTGGCTGTCACCGATCAGTCAAGGGTCTCAAGGTCAAGATCAATATTACTTTTGTGGAATTATTAAGAACTGCAATTACACATCGTTTTTGTTATTTTTTTCAAATGTGAATTTAATTTCAACTTTAATAATTTTTGACGATGCTATATTATGAGGCACATTTAAGAATAAAATATGCGTCACATTGATAGACTTCACTTTGCCAATAAAGCCACACCCAAAAGACCAAGTTTGTAATTGTAATATTATTGTGAATGATCAGCGCTGTAAATACTTTTGAACTGAGATTTTAATGTAAACATTTTTAAATTTTTTTTTTGTGAAATAATCAGTGCTGTAAATACTTTTGAACTGAGATTTCAATTTTTTTATATAAACCTGTGTTTGAAATCCATTTCTCCTTATAATATAAACCTTGTGTTATTCAAACCTTCTTTCATCCATCTTTACATCAGCATCAGTAAGACACTTGAAAAGTACCTACTGTAACATTTTCGAAGTAAATTTTAATATTATGGAATATTATGAATTATCGAATCAAATTTCGTTACTGTTAATCAATTATCTCTTTTAGCACCAATTACATAATTCTACTAAAATTTCATGAAGAAAATGCACTTAACCACTCTAAATACATAATAGTTTTCTAACGCTCGGGAATACGACCGTTACCGAACAATGACGAAGATTTCTATGTGCATTATCAATTTTGGGGAACTGTACGTATCATTGAGTATCACTGTGGCGGGTTATTAGAAAAGACGTCTGTATTAAAATATATCGCAAACATTCCATCCGGTGTATACTTTAAATATAAAACATAATTAATCATGCCATCATCTAAATAAGTTTACCGTTTGAATAACAATTCCGATATAGTTTTTAACGAAATCACTGTTTTGGTTTAATTTTAAATGGTCACAAACCAAGTTCATTACATTGTTTGTCTTTCAGGCATAATATCAGTAAGCTCAATAGCGTTCTTATGATGAAAACTGCCTCTGTGGTCTAGTGGTAGAAGCTTCGCTTCATGACCCAGAGGTCTCGGGTTCGATTCCCGGGTGGGACCATCAATTTGTGTTTCTAAATTGTGGTTCTAAGTTTGGTTAGGACATAGAAGGCTGATCACCTGATGTCCGAAACAGTGAAACGATCCATGCTGTCGGATGGGCATGTAGAGCAGTCGGTCCTGCGCCTAGCTCTCTCCAGTCGTGTCGGTCAATCCGTCCCATTGGGCTATGAGAGTGATGGAACAGAGAGTGCTCCTGTGTACTGCGCACACACTTGGGCACTATAATCTACTCCTGGCTGATCTCAATTGAGATTGGCCGCCGTAGTCGAAATTCGGCTAGGAGGGACATTATGATGAAAATAACGTAACGTGTTAATTAAATTCAGCAAAGTCGATATCAATTCAATATTGAGCATTAATTTATAGTAAATTATCCAATAAAAATTAATATAAAATATGTATCAACAAAGGCTTTAGGTACATCCATGGGTGTAAATAATGCCTAACGTTTAATCATCTAAAAAAGTTGGATTGACATCGATCAGAAGGCCTAGCACGGCTGGTTGCAAGGCGCGACACACATATTTGGTCACGACTTGATGTGCGAGTCTTGCGCCACGTGCTAGGCCTTCAGGTGATGTGTGTAGATATAATATGTAACTAATACCGCTACTGTACTATATGTGCTAACTCCACTATACTATGTGCTAACTAGGTGTTGAGCCCGGAGTCAGCGCCGCCCGCCCCCGCCCAGCTGGTGGCTGAGGCCGCCGGGACTAGGTTCACCATCGGAGACTTTGATGTAAGCTAGACCATAGTGTATACTTTTGTCGACGTTCAAAACTATATATAATACTGTTTTTTTTTTTAAATCTGAGTCTGTTGTTCATAGAAATATTTGACTTCATTGTTTTTTTTTTTCTATCATGCGATGAGCATTGGTGATTCGGAAAGCATATTAAAATTATATGACGAAACTTTGGAATATGAAAATGAGATTCCTAAAGTATATTCTTTAACCTCAGATACCAAATTGACAGATTCTGAACGGTGCATCAACAGTCGATTGTTCCGCCAATAGAATGATAAGTACGTCACTTAATCGCGGCACAATCGACTGTTGAGGAAGGGTTCAGAATCTGCCAATTTAGTATCTGAAATTAAAAAACAGACTTTAATAAAGAATTTAACATTTGGTTATTTCTAAATTTAAAATATATAAGTAAAGCTAAGTAGTAATATTGTACAGTACAGCTAGATAACCCTGTATTCTCTAGGGCGTGGACAGCGGCGACGAGCGACCCAGCAAGCGAGTGCCGGCCGGCATCGCGCGCCAGCGACCCAACAAGAAATAGATGTTCGTCTCTTTCACTCTCTTTGTTTCTACGCTTTCGCTTTGTCTTGCTGTCTCTTTTAATCTGTTTAACATGTTCAGCGGCCGCTACACGGAATCGTTATCGACGCCGATAAACTCGTTTAATGCGCGTTTCGCCAATCACAAAACCGTATTTATGACGAATCACGATATAGTCACGTTTATCCACGTCGATAACGAACCCGTGTAGCGGCAGCAGTTATTTTTACAGAGCCTTTTCAAGCGTATGCATGCAATTAATTCGTTTTTGTTTATTTACAGAGCCTAGTTTTTGTTATTATCGTAAGGATAAGGAACTTTTACTTAAGAAACTTTTAATTTTCCAGACATCAGACGAAGAAGGTGAAATAAGGGCGCCCGGCCGCTTAGAGGAGTCAAGCAGCAGTGATCAGGAAGAGATTCTAAATTCAATTTTCCCCGCCGGAACCGGGGGCGGCCGCCTTGCCATGAAGCCCATTGGCCACAAACCAACGGCTTTCAAGATGGCCGTCCTCGATTGACCGTTACCTTACTAACTTCCTTATCATTATTTTATAGAAATTATTTAAGTCATAATCGATAGTAGACATTGACTGAGCACTGAGGTAGACATTGGGGTGAAACGTGTTCATATTGAATGTATCAATTGTAAGCAGTTTACATTATTTTAGGTTAACAGCTAACTTTTCATTTATAAAAACTTCCAAAATATCCTAATTATAATTGTATCATTATGAATGTGCCATTTTTAAGTACTTATTTAGTAAAGATGAGGCAGATATAGTGAAGAATGTTCGGTTCGTACATATAATTACTAAATTAAACATTATTAGGCTGTAAGTTGTTGATATTTAGGTGTTTCGGATTAACCTTGTTGAAAAAAAAAACCCTAATGAAGTTAAAACTTCCTACATGCGTATATTAATTTAGAAAAGCGTCTAGAAACACGTTGATTAATAATAACGTAAAAAGAAATATTTATTCATAACGTCCGATATTTTGAAAAAATCGTGTTGTAAAGAAAAAAACTCTTATGATTACCTTAAGGGTAAAATTAAGTGATTTTTAAGAGATTACAAATAATAATTAACAACTACTTCAGGGCGAAACATACCATTTAATAAAAAACAGGGGATTTTCATAGTAAAATAAATATAATATACTTATTGACTGTCTAAGTAGAGACTTGTGATTTTTACGTTAAATGACATACCTATGTTCTGTTAAATTATCTAATTTAACCTATAAATGGTGCATGGTTATTTACGAGGTTTTGAGTTTATATTTACCTATAGTTACTTATTTTTGAGCAACCGAACAACGTCACATACGAAACTAGTCGTATTTAGTAAGTACTCGTGTTTTATTTATTAGTTTAGATTATGTACCTAATGGCGTAGAACGCACAGGCTGAGCAAGATTTAAATATGAACTTGTAAAACGTTTCTAGATTTCTAGCGTAACTATTATTACATCTATTTCAATTTGGTCTACCGGCCTTAAAAGCAATTCTGACGTTAGTAAGATGCTGTTATTATTCAAAAAGCTGTATGGAAGATAAATATAAAGAAAAAAATTAAGAAATCAATTTGATATTGAAAAAAACGTCAGCACTTACTGTCACAATATTACCATAGAAGAAAAGAGCTCATGATAGTAAATGTAGAACACCCTGCAAGCTGCTAAAATAAAATCATGTGATAGACTTTATTTACATTTTATTTCGAATAAGTATATGAATGCTACCTGCATACCTACTTATAAAAATAAGATTTTAAACACAAATCTATCTATAACAAATACTTAGTTGAAAATTAATAACTCTTTATAAAAGAAAATTTAAAACAGGTAAATCATTAACTGTGTGACAGCTTTTTAATGTTATATTTTTTATTTATTTAGTGCTTTACTTGTATTTTTAAATCCAAAGAATAAATTTAACTACATACCTTTCTATCATGCCTAAGTACCTACAGCTTAAACCTAAACCCCTAAAACCACATCTTAAGATATCATACATTACGGGGAATAATTTTGGTAGGTTGATAGGTAATGAGTATGATGGGTACGTCTAATATATTTTAATGATTTAACTCAAATTATTAAATATATAATTACTATGTATTTGCAATGTTATTACAAATGAAATTCGTTACCTACTTAAAAGTTATTTACAATAAGTATTTCAAAGGCTTACGAAAAATTTTGGGTACTTATCCAAAAAAAAGTGACTAGTATATTGGCAGAATATTTTTGAAAAGTACTTGTTAGAAAAGCTATACCAAATATCTTGGATTTTAACCCAACTTCAACTTGTATTCCCCAGCATGTGTGCTTGTTTTACCACAGAATGCAAGCATAGGTAAAATATTACTGCGTATACATAAAAAGAACTTAAATATAATCTATTACGAATACAAAACCTAATATGACGCGCAATAAAAAGTGTAGTCACACTGATATCGATATATATTTAGTCACAGCTTCTCGCGCGCGCTATGCTAGACCTCCAGATATACTCGCTCAGCTATACATAGTAACATTTTATCTATGATACCAACTGACTTAACCTTATTGATAAATAATCGTTTAGTATTTTAAGTGATTTTGGCTCAAAGGAGCGAAAATATGATTTATCTTCGTAGTCAGCTTCGGAATTACATTCCGTGATACTTATACCTAGGCGTAGCTATAAAGTTAGTGTAAGCAAGACGAAATTATTGTAGTGACAATCCGAAAATAAAAACAATTGACACAATATTTTTGTTTTTCTTTCTCGGTATATTCGGGAACTGCTGACCTAGCATACCTACGGGTAGCATGAAGCTAAATCTGAAGGGCTAGCACGGGCCGCATTTAAGACGTGACAAAAGTTTTGTATCGCGCAGCCTCAAGAGCGAGCGCGACTGAGAACTTTTTCCTTCAGATGGGACTGCGAACACATGGACTTTATGGACAAAAATAATTTATGTTTTGGCTTGTCCTAGTTTTATAATTCTACCTATCCTAACTTACCTAGTGAAATAATCACTAACGTGGGACTTTCCTTTAGGTAATAGGCGATATGAATAGGTAGGAAATAAATATTAAAGAGGTATTTTTAAATAAATAATATGTATTCGTAATTTATTAATTTTATACTTATGTGCTACTTAATTCCGACAATTAAATTAAATATTACCTAAGCTTACTTTGATCTGAAAAGGTGTAATAAATTATTAAGACTATCTACTACCTATAATACTCGAGTAAAATACTTGAATAATAAAACAATTGATTACATTATACAACAAATTAAGAATTCAGATCAAGTTTCTTTATAGTGAGAGAGACCGAATAAAATTCACAGCATATGATTCGGCAGCTCAGTAAAATACTCGTAAAACTTGAAAAGTAAATGGAAATAAGTTATAGTGTTTCTAAAACTTTTAATATATAACATGGATTTTTTAAACATAAATTACTAAACCTAAATATTGCACTAATTAAGTACTATCTTATATACAAACTACAACAAGGAAAATCGTTCAACTAGACTTTTTATTTACGCATGTTAACTAACTTCATTTTATTAACCGACTTCGAAAAAAGGAGGAGGTTCTCAATTCGTCTGTATATATTTTTTTATTATTTTTTGCTCCATGTAATATTAATATACCTACTATTATTGTTAGTTTTAACAGCCTGGTTTATCAGCATTTACAAGTTTATCTTTATAAAATCACTGTCACAGCGATGGAGTCAAAAATAAAAGTAGATAATTTAGAAATAATAAATACCTACCATAAAATTACTTTTAAAATTGAATATATTTTAGTTTTTTTAAAGATTAAGTGGAAGCCTAATTTCTATGGAGAGTAATTTGTAAAAATTGACGTTCATCAGAAAATTTTATATTTGTACATAGAACAACGCGGACTCGGGTGTACCCTCGGGAAGCGTCATAGCAATCTTTCTTGATACAAAAAAGTCTGCCAATTTTTGCGGGGGGAAATTTTACCGTTTACCTTGATTATGTCTCATGGGACATGTCATTATGAGTTTTAATTCCTAGCAATAAGGGATATGCGAAGAGACATTTAATTATGAACACAGTGTCGTCATTCTTTCTTGCCATGGATGTAACAATTATCGATAAGTGTTATCGATGAATTCGAGAACGGAAATACTTATTTGAAATTATTTAAATTATGAATTAAACGTAGCATTTAATTATATAACAGAATATAACTTATCCTAAAAACCAATAGATAAGTTACAAAGAAATAACACACATAATATAGGATGTGGATGACATGCTTCCAAAAAAGGTAACCATATTTTGTGATTTACTGGTCACACTAATCAACTTTTGCTCTACGACTAAAATGTTTTTGCTGCTCCATAGAACCTTGGTATATTACGTGTTTTTTTCTATGGGGAGTACAAATATATCGACTTTCCTGAAGTCGATGAACAAAATGGTTCAGAATGTCTCATGAGTCAACCTTTAAGGCTAACATCACCACTTTAGCAATATTTTCTACTAGCTGTTCCCGCGCGCTTCGCTTCGCCTTAAAAAGTTTTCCCGTGGGAATTCCGGGATAAAAAGTAGCCTATGTTCTTTCCCAGGGTCTAGACCGTATGTATACCAAATTTCATTCAAATCCGTTCAGTAGTTTTGGCGTGAAAGAGTAACAGACAGACAGACACAGTTACTTTCGCATTTATAATATTAGTTAGGATAAATTCAAACAAACTTAAATAAATTGTGAGATCCTTTAACTATGACCTTTTTTGTCGATCAATACATATTTACTTACCGGTACATCACTATTGTATTTTTTTGACATTGGTTGCTAGGCAACGGCTAATAACAATAAACCATGACTAAATCTGTGATCAAATCCGGGATCCGGATATTCTATGAATTCAAGCTGTCATTGTAGTATGTAAACAAATCATTTTCTATGAAACGAACGCTTTGCCAATTAGATTGAGTCTAGTGAAAATTGAGACTGTAACTAGTTTTTATAAATCGGTGGGCCTTTCTGGCCTACCACCCCGGCAGAGGGGAACGTCTGCCTATTTCGTCTCCAGACCATTCATACTCAATGTATTTGTACGATGAATAAAAATTTTTGACTTTGACTTTGGAAAGAAAAACACAAGAAAATAATCAGTCACCTACTCTAATACTTCATAAGTCTACCATCGGAGGTAGTTTCCTAATATTTTAATCTATGCCCCTTTTATTTATCAATGCATCATGAGATGATATAAAGTATATTTTAGAATGGGGCTAGCAACTAATTCTATTGAAATAAATAAACTACTGAGATTCAAGCCAGTTAGGAATTACATAAGTACATTTCAAATACGTGAGTAAATTAAAGTTTTATGTTTTCTAACTTAAAAAGTGGAATATTTTTATTTACATTTTCGGGTTTGATTTCTGGGCCATGCTTTTATGTCAAATTCTTTGAATGCAGTTTGTATTGTTTTCTTATTTTCAGTGATATGCCCTAATTTCAGTATTTAACATACATAAGTACTATTTCCCATTCAGGTGGCGTGGTGGTGGGACATCCTGTATAAGCGTTATATGACGAAAAATTATATTATGCACAGTATGCAGTGTGAATAAAATGCTTTTTATATCTACCCTGATTTTTCTAACTACAGCTAAATTAATACAAGTTAAAACTTAAAAGTCAAATAATAAAATTCATAGCGGACAAATATTGTCATGTCAATCAGGAACCAAATAATTAAAATAATAATAATAAGAACAGCAACTGAACAGACAGTGAGATTATGAAGTGATCAACCCCGAAGGTACAAGCGGTAGATTGAAATACATACTGTATTATCTGTAGGTTTCGGTTGTTCTCTCACGAATAATTTATCGCGCATAAATTATGTCACAGCTTGTCCTGCGCTCCATGCTATGGCTCCAGGAGCTAAGTATCCTTTGGCAGTGCAATATGACATGGTGGTCTGGTCACTAAAACCCACAAATCCAGCATGTATTCCCATAAATTTCTATACCGCAAGTAACTAAGGCTGGGTGCAGAAGGGACACAGATTAAAGACGTACTGTTACATGTCGTTCCTGTTATTCTTCTGAGTCAATTTGCTGAGCGTGCTCAGCTGTGGAAATGCGGTCTTGTTTTGTACCGGATTGAGTTTTGAAGTTAGAAATATGAAAGGTTCATACAGAGATGCCCGGTCCATGGCAGTGACTTCGAAGTGGCGGATCTTTTCTCTTGAGCACCAGTTGGCAGCTTTGGAACATGAGTTTTCGAGGCTGTTGATGTCATCGGGGCCAGTGCGGTTGCCTATGACCAGCATTACAACCTGGAATAGAAAAACATACAATATTATTGAAATGAGGAAATATTGGCTACAGATTCCTTTTCCATTATCCCATATAGCTGGTACCATTTATGCAGAACTATGTTTGGCCAAAACACAGTGAAAAGCGTGTGACTTGCTTGAGTCACCTCTGACTATGTATTCGGGGATTACAGTTGTGAGCAAATATGTATAATATGTGGGGAAATTAGACGCAGATTACTGGTTTTACACGTTTATTTTAATTAATAACTTGCGAGTCTCTTGCGAGTGCACACAACATGACAACAAGGTTATAATATGAATCGCCAGTGGCGCCATCTACCATTTCCTATCATCTTACTCGCTCACTCATACTATCTCACTCCCACACTCGGCCATCCTGCATTTAGTCTGACCCTAGACTAACCTTAGTGCTAAAGTTACACATAAAAAAAAATCTCATTATTTTACATCAAAACTCAAAACTGAACAACTTGGTAACATGTATTATCTCCTATGTATATCTTACTTATTTATCTCTTAATCATAAACTTTATAATATAACAACAAAACAGCATTATCTCATACTGAAAACAAAATAGGTACAACTCAAAACTTAATAGTTAGGTATATATTTATTTGTATGAGTCCTATGTAAGTATCAAACTCTTATCTGACATAACAACAATACTCGTACAACATTATTTAGAAACTTTTAAACTAAAACCTTATGTAGGTACATACTTTTAATTCTAGATTTAATTAGGTAAGTATGACAACTTATAGCTTACAATATGAAATCTTAAGTAAACAACACAGTTTAACTGTACTTATAGGTATTATGAAAATAACATTTTGACACATTGTGTAAGTAACTGAAATTTAAGTAGAAAATCTATTCGGAAATAATTTTACTAACTAGTGCAATGCCTATTTATTTTGAATGGAACACAATGTCATGACCATCGCGTGAGGACCTGCAACATACAAAATGGGTTAAAAAAAAATAATTACTTTAGCTAGTTCAGTCTTCACTGCTGTTGCCATCATCCTCAGACAGTGTGTTATTATCCATATTTCCGCCAGGCCATTTCTTCATGAAATCAGCAGCACTTGAAGTCTTTTTAGGTCCTTCCTTGGACATATCCACTTTTTCGACATCATATCTGTTGAGACCTTTCGATTTGGTTATTCTATAAGGACCCAAGTACTTTGGTTTCAACTTCATGCCAACACCAAACTGTGTCCTCTTTATAGCGACCAAATCCCCTATCTGATAGTGTGTGCTTTCCTTTCTCTTCTTATCATAGTTCTTTTTGTTTTCTTGTTGAATTTTCAAAATCTGTTCTTTAGCTTTAACTCTCAGTTCATCCCGGTTACTCATAAAGATGTCTCTTGTTTCTTGTTGAATTAAATTTAATATTTCGGTATCTTCCTTTAATCGCATCTTCGTACCAATCAGTAGCTCATATGGTGAAGAATCAACGCTTCTTTGGTAAGTACTGTTCAAAGCTTGCTGTAGGCGACTTACATGTCTGTACCAAATATCCGGCTGCTGGATACACATCTTCGTCAACACTGAGATAATTACTCGGTGGATCCTCTCCACTTGACCGTTACCTCGAGGGATTCCTGTGGTAATTGTGATATGCTGTATCTTCTCCTCCTCACAGTATTCTTCAAAGTCTTTACTTGTGAAGGCCGTGCCTCTATCTGTCACCAGACGTCTTGGGTTTCCGAACAGCTGTTGATGAATCTTCAATTTATCTATCGCTTCTTTGCTTGTCGTGCTCTTCGTAGGAAATATCCATGTATACTTGGTGAATGCATCAATCATCGTTAAAATATAATTATACTGTTTCTTGGTCTCTGTCATTGGTCCGATGTGGTCGATATGCAATGTGTCTAGTGGCAGCTCACCCTTATCGATTGGTGATAAGAAACCTTCCTGCTTACCAGTCTTCCGGCTAGCCAACAAGCATGGTATGCAAGTTTGAATGTATTCCTCCACTTTTCTATCCAAATTCTTGACATAATAATCTTTTTTCAGTAACTCAATTGTTTTCTTCTTACCAAAATGACCATTTTCATGAGCTTGACGTATCAGCTCCATCTCCATGCATTTAGGTACCACCAGATGCTTCTCGGGACCCTTAAATAATAGCCCATTTTCAAGCCAATAGTCTTCATATGGTCTCTCTTTCAAAATCTCCATTATCGCCTTTAAAGCAACATCTCTCAGTCGGGCTTGCTTCAGTTTCTCTTGAAAATCAGATGTTATCATTGCTACATAGTGGTTTCTGCTCAGCGCATCTGCATGTCGCATTTGGGATCCCTTTCTGTGCTCCACCGTGAAGTTGTACTCCTGAAGGAGCATTATCCATCTGGCCACTCTTGTGGATGTAGACATATCTCTCTTCATGAGCGTCATCTGAAAAGCTTTACAATCAGTTACTATTTTGAATTTAATCCCAAATAAGTATTTTCGAAACTTCTTTATTGCCTCTATGATGGCTAGTGCCTCAAGTTCATAACTTGAATATCTACTTTCAGCGTCTGTGGTCTTACGGCTCATGTAATACACAGGATGCAAACAACCATCTTCATTGCTCCTCTGCATCAATATAGCAGCATATGCCACACTAGATGCATCTGTATGCAGCTCTGTTTCTAACTTAGAGTCATAAATCTGCAGCACTGGGGTGCTAGTAAGCTTCTCCTTCAATTGTTCAAATGACTCTTTCTGTTCTTGGTTAAAGTTAAAGTTACAGTCCTTCTTCATTAAATCAGTCAGAGGTTTTGCAATCAAAGAATAATTTTGGATAAACTTACGGAAGTAAGATGTTAGACCAACAAAACTCTGCAGCTGTTTAATCGTCTTTGGTTCAGGAAATCTACGAACAGCCTCTGTCTTGTCTGGCGATGGTTTCACCTGGCCATTCTCAATAATGTGGCCTAAATACCCCACTCTTTTGACAACCAACTGTGACTTCTTCCAGTTCATCTCCAGTCCATACTGTGATGCTACTTGCAGTACTTCTTGCAGCCGCTCTACGGCCTGTCTTTCAGTTTGAGCTGGAATTAATAAATCGTCGATGAATATTAATACAATCTTTTTGGCAATCAGCTCACGATAGATTATCGTTATAAATCTTGTGAAAACTTTGGGACAAACGGCTAAACCAAATGGTGCTTTCAAGAACTCAAACTGGCCATTGTGTGTAACAAAGGCAGTAAACTTTACTGAATCCTCATGTACAGGTAGATGAAAATAACCATTTTTTAAGTCCAACGTACTGTATACCTTCGCTGATGCTAACTGATCAATGTGGTCCTCAATGATCGGCAATGGGTACTCGTCCTTAACCATCTTCTTGTTGATTAATCTGTAATCTATACAAATCCGAGTAGTACCATCCTTCTTCCGAGTTAACACTAATGGACTAGCATATTCTGACCAACTCACCTGAATTATTCCATCTTTGAGCCACTGTTCAATCTGCCTTTCAACTTCTTCTTGTTCACTGATGGCCAGCCGTCTTGGTCGCTGAGCCACAGGTATGTCGTCCTTCAGTATAATACGCAGTTGAATGGGAGCATCCTTCGTCTTCATTGGTTGGTAGCCTTCTACCAAACCCTGCACCTGTTGTTGGATGGCTGGGCTAGCCTCACAACCTATGTCATAAATGCTATCTGAAACAAAACATGAAATATTGCGCAACCAATCCTCACTCGACGGCAATAACATTATGTTCCCTTCATTCATTAACATTGTCACATTTTGTAAAAAGTCTTGTCCTATTATTAACTTATACGGCATAGAGTCTTTAGAAACGACATGGAATGAAACTTTGTGATATTCGTGTCCATCAATAATCACTGGAACCGTCAACTTTCCCATAGAATGCACTTTCATTTGTCCAAGTCCCGACAACGCAAGTATTTCATCATCACATTTGGGACATCCGATTGTGTTGTAGAACGTTTCCGACATTAAATTCACTTCGCTGCCCGTGTCGATAAGTGCGCTTGCCATATTTTCCATAATCTTCACGTCTTTTTCGGGTTTTTTCAACCATATTTCCTTCGTCGTGTTTGAAACATCTTTGTTTACGTTCAACATAACCTCATTGCTGTCAGTTGTCAAACGTCTGTCAATGTCATCGATTGACATATCGATCGGCACGCCATTGCTCCTCGTATCCGCCATGTTTGCGTAGGTGCTGCCCTCTGTCGTCGCATCTTGATTTTCCGCTGCGAACATCGTCCGTCTTGGTCCACCTTGAAGTTGTCGCGTCTCTCCGCCGCCATTGTTGCCAACCTGCCGGAATGACTGTTGTCCCCGGAAGTTTGGACGGCTAGTTCTTGCATCTGATTGGCCGCCGTAGTTTCCGCTTGTTGAAGTTTGTGCCGATTGCGACGCCCCCTCTGGCTGGCGTGGCTGGACATTGCAACTCGTCGCGATATGCCCAAAACCATTACACTTAAAACATTTTAGCCCAAGATGTTGATGCGGGCATTCTCTAGAGTGATGGTTTCTCTCTCCACAGTTGTAGCATCTCAGCGCAGGCAGTCTGGGCAGTCTTGTATGCGTCATAGGTTCCCTATTTCTTCTTGTAGCACCTTCTATCTGAAGTTTTTCTTTTACCACCTCGTATATGCGTAACTTTTCTTTGAGTTCGGGGTACGTGGTCGCCCCATACAACATAATCTTATTGCATTCTGCGTCTTGTATGCCTTCTATAATGTATTTTATGGCCACGTAGTCCGCCATCCTGCCGCGTTTGCCCAACTCCTTCATGACGAGAAGGTAATCGAGGCAGCTCTCGTCTTCATGTTTCTTACGGCTGGCCATGGTTTCGTGTAGTGTTTTTTGATCTATGGAATCCGGAAATTCTTTGGCTAACGCTTGTTTCATCTCGTCCCACGTCTTGAAAGGCCGCTCTGATTTCAGCCATAGCGCCGCGGTGCCCACCAACGATCTTCTCGCGACAATAAGTTGTTGCAACGGAGTCCACTGCAGTATCTCAGCATTGTCCTCCACGTCTTGAATCCACCTCGAGACAGCGTAGATTTTGTCTTGGCCACTGAACTTAGGAACTAAGTCGTCCCCAAATCCAACCTGCATCACGGGCCGTGTTTCAGCCACCACAGTCTCGTCAAAAGAAGCACTTGCATTCACGCGACGTCCTTTCGGCATGATTTTGTTGTGTTAATTCACTCGCGTCGTAATTTGTACGTCTTTACACACCGAAAACCAGTAACTACGAAAATTTTCACCCACGTATCCACGTGCGTCTTCCGTCTTGTCGTCTTGAAATCTTCGTGAAATCGTCTTGAATCTTCAGGAATCGTTCGTCTTTAGATCAATCGCGGTCGAGCCCCCAAATTGTGGGGAAATTAGACGCAGATTACTGGTTTTACACGTTTATTTTAATTAATAACTTGCGAGTCTCTTGCGAGTGCACACAACATGACAACAAGGTTATAATATGAATCGCCAGTGGCGCCATCTACCATTTCCTATCATCTTACTCGCTCACTCATACTATCTCACTCCCACATAATATATGTAGGTTTGGCCTAAAGCTTTATAACTTAAACTTGCAGATTTATAGTTTATTGTTGGAAATTGATGTCATCTCTACACCAATAGCTGCAATAAAAACCATCAGGCAGGTTGGCAAAATTTAAATCACTCCAACAACTGATCTAACTATGGTGACCAACCCAATTTCAGCTGTAGTCAACAATATTGCATAGTGTAGGAATACTGACCTCTTTCTTATCCTTATTTCTATCAATGTCTTTCTTTAAGTACATGAGCACGTCCAGAGACTCGGGCTTGGTGGAGTCGTAGACCATGATGTAGCCCTCGGCGAAGTTCAGGTAGTGCCGCTGCAGCACCTGGTTGGCAGTGAGCTGCATCGTCGGGGACTGCGGGGGGCCTGCAACGTTTGTTTGTGCTGTTATTCAAACAAATATATTTTTAAGTACAGCTTTTTTTCTGTAAGTACTATGAATTTTTGTGAAATAACAAACTCAAGACATTTTGTTCACATAAAAAATTCTGAATAGCTTCAATATAAATTTACTTATTAAGTATTAATTTCTTCCAGCCTGTCTATGTAGACAATCTAGATAGTAAAAGGGTAACACACTCTTTTAATGAATATATATGGGCCTGGGAAGGAAGTTGGTAACCAGACTGTTTTCAATCTACCTATAAAATTTCACACGCTTAGTACCTACTATACAATGCCTACTGTAAAGTTTCATTTATCGGTTTTTTTTACTTAACACGAAAAAAAGTGGGAAAGTTTGATAATTTAATAAGAATTTAAATTAATAACCTTGATAAATACCTGTGAGCGGTGGTTCCAGTCCAGCTGTGTCGTAGAAGCACACCCGTTCCTTCGTCCCACGGTCCGTTTCGATGTTAGCGACGTAGATGTCTTCAATGGTTGGGTAAAAGGAGGACTTCAGATTCACATTTCCATAGATCAGCTGCTCCAATATCGCCGTCTTGCCAACGCCACGCATACCGCAGATCACAACCTTGCTAGTTTTCCCCATATTAATAGTATAGTAAAGAAATAAATCAAATTTACTGATACGTATTACTTCATCAGCTTCGCTTCGTGGAAATTACAGTTGTTTATAAGACTTTTGAGTGTCCTAAATACACTGATAGTACACCATTGCAATACTAATTTATTCCATTGTGAAATTTAGTAAAATTTCCCGTTATTTACAATACTTTTTCTAACTTTTTCCATTTTTTCATCAGCTGAGAAATAGCTCCTGTCTTCGGTTTGACTGATGTCAAACACAGAGTACTATTTGTCAACACAGATACCATTTACGGCCGTCTCTGCCTCCGTTATAAACCTAAAAAGTCAAAAAACCATTCCTGCCATAGTTGTTGTTGTATTGCCTCTTGTTTCTAATATTTTCCCGGTTCACCCTGTTTTCTTAAATCCACTCCTCTATTGGGGAATCCAGGGGAATCACTATTCCTTATAGGATTATTTTTGGTTGATCGTCGTCACGATACCGGATTCGAACGTACTAGTAACAACTGTCATGATAAGTGGTGGGGTGTCATCTGTCATATTTTGTTTTATTTTTCGATTCATCAACATGACCATGTCGGCGTCAGCTGTAGATTCTGAAATCACGAAAAGTGACAAATACTCAATATTACTTCCAACATACAATGAACGAGAAAATCTGCCGATCATAATATGGCTAATCGTCAAATATTTGGACAGCACGTGAGTTATTGCTGTCAATTTACTTATCAAATTTCTATCACAAAGCAAACGTAAGATAACAAGGTATTTTCTTAATTCCACAGTAGCTACGACTACGAAGTGATAATAATCGATGATGGCAGTCCGGATGGAACTCTGGATGTGGCCAAACAACTGCAAACTCTGTACGGGTCCAATAAAATAGTGCTTCGTCCGCGGGAGAAGAAACTCGGCCTTGGTACGGCGTACATACACGGCATCAAACATGCTACGGGGAATTTCATTATTATTATGGACGCTGACTTGAGCCATCATGTAAGTCTATATCAACACACGACGATAAGATCATAGTCATGCTTAGAAAATGATCCTGAGAGCCATCATCATTACCAGTGAATAATAAGGCTGGTTATAACTTATAAGTAAGTCCCTTACAGGAAGCTGTAGGCACACTAACATGACCCTTCCTCATCCAAATACCTCTAGGTTTTGAATACCTGGCACGCTAGATGTTTAAAATATTTCTTAATATGAAATTAAATAAGATTTCTCACTATATATTATTTTGTGAGAAGATAATGGTTTATAATTACTAGAAACTAACCACATTAGCCCATATAATAATACCTAATAAAATAACATTGTTTGAGTCCTCAACCAAATGCCTTTTTAAATTTATTAATAGGTATTCATGTAACCTTATTTATTCATAAACTAAATCTAACATTAAAACTGTCTATTTTTTGCAGCCAAAATTCATTCCTAAGTTTATAGAGCTCCAAAGGGAACATGAATATGACATTGTCTCCGGAACCCGCTATGTTGGAGATGGCGGCGTGCACGGGTGGGACTTCAAGAGGAAGCTGATATCACGAGGAGCCAACTTCGTCACACAACTACTTCTGAGGCCTGGGGCTTCTGATTTAACTGGGTCTTTTAGGTAAATTAATTGATTTACTCAGGCTTTACATTATTAGACATTATATTTCAATAAAGTTAATTTCTCTAGAAAATAAATATGTAGTCAACAAATGCATATTAGTATTGTATGGAATTGAACTAATGAAAATTGAACTAATGTCCATGCAGACTTACTTGCATAGTACAAGAATACTATAATGTAAAAACAATTTAAAATTTTGTACACTATTTTAATTTTCAACTTTTAGTCCCTATATTTATGTCTATTAATAATAATAACCTAATTTAATAAACTATATTTCCAGGTTATACAAGAAAGATGTCCTGCAGAAGCTGATAGACAGCTGCGTGTCCAAGGGATATGTATTTCAAATGGAAA
The DNA here is from genome assembly GCF_932276165.1 of Plutella xylostella. Taxonomy (NCBI): domain Eukaryota; kingdom Metazoa; phylum Arthropoda; class Insecta; order Lepidoptera; family Plutellidae; genus Plutella; species Plutella xylostella. The sequence continues at coordinate 2,361,615 of NC_064000.1, read as the reverse complement.
TGATCATCAGGTTTGTTTTAAGCATATATTACTTTTGGTAACTACAACATTTGGGCGAGAGTTCTGCATGAATATAATATTATGTGACCTCACTGTCCTTTGATATTGAATACCACAAATAGCCGAAAGTGCTCTGCTCACTGCTAGAGTCTAGGCGGCGTCGCTTCAGCTTAAAGGAGCAGGGAATTATGTCTCACAATTTCAAGTTTTCGCCTAGCCTGCGCCGCGACAGCGCCTCAACCTGGGCTCGCATATAGAGAATGTAGAGAAGGCGCGCCTCTGTCGCCGCCGCCGCGACGCCTCGACTCTCGTGCAGTGAGCGGAGCGCCTTGGAGCTTAAACTCTCAGTCCAATATTAAAGTAATATTGCTATAATTATGGCTCAGTCGACGACCCATCACTAACGAAATACCACGCTCTTGTAATAAAATTAAAATAACAGAACTATAATTTTGTATGTGATACTGATAATTAATCGATGTTTTAAAATGATGTTTCATTTTCAGAGCCAGACAGTTGGAGTACACCATAGGGGAAGTTCCAATTACATTTGTGGATCGAGTTTACGGTGAATCTAAGTTGGGTGGATCGGAAATAGTGCAGTTCGCCAAGGCACTTTTATACTTGTTCGCTACAACATAAGGTTCAATATTTATATATAGTTATATATTTTATTTTCTTCTTAAATTAATTAAACTCTAATGTATAATTCTTCGGTAGATAGTCTCTTCCCAGACACTGTTGGCAATGCATAATCATAACATTACTTAGTTTATGTATAACTGAATGAAAGAACCACTCTCAGAATGCCTAGCACGGGACGCAAGACGTGAGAAAAGTTATCCGTCGCGCTCACTTCCGAAGCCGCGCGATGTGAGTGAGCGCGACGCAAACTCTTGTCACGTCTTGTGCCCCTGGTTAGGCCATCTGCTGGTAACATTCATACCCTAGAGGGGTTACGTTTCTTAGCCCCAGGCTGTACATATTTCTTTATTTAATCATTCCAATATTTTTTTACGACTAACTATTCAATAAGTTAAGTATCTACCAACCTATATATTTACTATTAATAAACTTGTTAATTCAATGTTTTGTATTTTATTGCATTTACCCTATCCAAAGTTCGAACTACTCGAGAAATATAAAACAAAATTAACGTTGCATTCGTTGAAGAGACATAGCAATACGAGAGAGTAACTACTCGAGAAATATAAAACAAAATTAACGTTGCATTCGTTGAAGAGACATATCAATACGAGAAATATAAAACAAAATTAACGTTGCATTCGTTAAAGAGACATAGCATATACGAGAGAGTAACTACTCGAGAAATATAAAACAAAATTAACGTTGCATTCGTTGAAGAGTAATAGCAACACGAGAGAGTATAATAGGTACACACGATGTTTGCCTTCACCGTTAGAGCGATGGTATGTCAATGCCGGGATTCGTCGTTGGTTGTCTTCTGCGCCCGTCAGGGCGCAGGCTTCGGGCCTTTGAGGGAGCCCTCCTTGCCCGGGCTTCTTCTCCAGGGCCAACCAGCTCCTGGGTCCGGGGGGCCGCCTGTTCAGCAGGCGGCGTCTTGTTGACTGTCTTCGTCTCAGTGAGCCGCCGCATCGACTGGTTGCCGACGACAGCAGCTCACGAGGAATCGGGATTCGGACCCGAATCTCTTGAGAAGCGGGCTCTTATCTTACCCGACTGAGCTACCTACCACCGCCACCGTGCACCGCTCTTCGCAAAGAATAACAAGGCAAAATATTATCAGAGTCTCAGAATAATAACTTCCCGTGTGCACAGAGAACCAACAAAAAATTTTTGACACTTGGCAGTACATTTATTTCAATTATGGTCTGTGATTTACAAAAAAAAAATGCAAAAAGCAACAGGCGCGCGCGATATTTTCGTCAATTTATTTTTAAAGTTTCAAAAGAAAAATAACTACACATTGGCTTTCGGTACATTGTAGCTTGCAATAAACTAAAGAGTGTAAATGAAATAATGTGTTAGTAAAAAAATTGTTTATACCATATTTGTATTCAAAATGCCCATGCCCAAGCAAAAAAGTAGTAGGACAAGAAGTAAGTTGAAAATTATATTGTTTTATGTTTAAGTTCGTATAGCAATATCCTTATATTGAATACATTAGATTCGAACATAAAATACTACTGATAATGATAACCTGTAGAAATACACTTATGTGTACACAATGTTGAGAATAACTTGATTTGTTTTGATTGTGTTTCATATAAATCATGCCTTAATTTCCTCTTGTAAGTAACAAATGCTCTTTCTTGCAATCAAATTATACCTATGAATCCCTTTATGCAAACACCTAAGTTCACAATAAACAATCCTTAGTTTAAAGAAGTATTTTATTGTGGCCACTTTATTGAAGACACTATAAATACATTGCAAATGAAAACACACTAAAGGTACACAATTAGGGCATGCAATACGGCAATACCGGTATTCGTAATACCGGTATTAGGGACAAAATTCACGCTTTTTCAATACCGGTATTGAAGTAATACCGGAATCGGACTTTTTTAGGCTATAATAAAGCGATTAAGATATAGTATTCCTATGTATTGTGAAAGCGCACTTGTTTCCAACCGTTTGATGCAGTTTTCGGCCGTTTGATATCTACTGTTGTCCATGCGTAAACGGACTCTGGATGTAAAAATAATAATTTATTGTAAAATTTAAACTCTAATACTCAATTCTCGTAAAAATCTATTACAAAATACTGAATTTCATTGCTTTTTCTCGTTTTATTTTGACCTATACGACCTTTAATCACAATATATGCCATTGTGATTAAAGGTCGCGAGGCAAACTTGGAAAAAACACATCCAGAAAAAACGCGATGAGCTGAACTACCGTTTTAGATCTCTCCAATGGCTGCTCGGCCCGCAGTCAAGACTGTCACTAAACAATAAAATGCTTATTTACAAATCCATTTTAAAACCCGTCTGGACTTATGGTATACAGTTGTGGGGTACGGCAAAAAACAGCAACATTGAAATACTGCAAAGATTCCAAAATAATGCACTGAGGACCATAGCAAGAGCTCCCTGGTTTACAAAAACTGATGAAATACATGCTTACCTAGAAATACCTACTGTGAAAGAGGAAGTTAAGCATCTCACAAAAGCCTACAGAGACAGGGTAACAAATCATGAAAATGAGCTGGTGCGATGTCTAACACAGACAGAAATGACCCGTCGCCTTAAACGAAGCCACATCTGGGACAATTATTCAGTTGAATAAAACTGAATAAATTTTAATGAAGGACAGCCTATCAATGGAGAGGCCAGTTCTGCAAGTCACTCTACCACTCAAAAGAACTGCTTATGGTCCAACGACTGATCGCAAGTTAGAACAATCAAGGAACAAAAAAAAAAAAAAAAATATATGCCATTTATTACAAGGAAATCTAATACCGGGATCCCGGTATTGAGTTGCAATACCGGAACTCAATACCGGTATTGAAAATAGTTCCGGTATTGCATGCCCTATACACAATGGTAGGGTTATTTCCAAAAAGCAATTTCTTCCAGCCAACCTTTAATTAAGAAAACCATAACATTATTACCTATAAAAAAATATCATAATTAATTTTCAGATACCCAGGGGATTCTGATAAACTTGGCGGAGGGGTTCTCGGATGACTGCGATGAGCTGATGCACAAGTGCCTGGAGACGGAGACCCTCAACTACCAGGTGTTCTGCAACATCTGGAAGGACATGAACTTCGCTCTGGTGTTCCAGTGAGTTGTTTTAAGTCATGTTACTTTGCTGTCTTGTTTTAGGGATCTGTACATCAAAAGCATTTTTTTTTAAATTATACTTTTTAATTTAATAGCTACTCAGGATCATTTTTGTGGTCTCTCATACTAATTTATTTCTGAAACTAATGCCCCAAGATAACTTTTGAATCTCTTGCTATCTGGCTATTGAAATTCAGCCCTTAAATAAATAGTTCAATGTTATTATTTAGAACAAATTTATAGACCTTATGGAATATGCACAGATGTTCCATTCACATCAAAATGATGGAAAAAAGCATGTAAACTATGAGACACACTCAAAATAGACATTACAAGAATTACTAACAGGTTTATTTTGTGTTCACCAACACAACAGAGGCAAGACTACGGGTGTGGAGGTGGCGGAACTGTCGGAGGAGCTGGTGGCCGTCGCCAAGCGGTACATGGTCGGGAACACCACCAGCTATGAGGTCAGATATATTTACTAAATGGTATTGCTGACACCCTTACAAACTGGCTACTGACACAGGTTGTATTCCAATAAGAAGGCTGAAACGAAAGCATATTTGGGACAGTTTAGGACTATGTTACTTATGGCAACCTAACAATGGGAGGGAGTGCCTGGAACGCCACAAACAAATGCCAAACAACTGCTTATGGTCACTTGAAAACGATTGCACGTAAACGTGACTACAAAAATAAATGGTATTGCTGTGGTGCTACCACCCCACTTGGCATTGAAAACATAATCTCGGGACTAAGTCACATTTCAACTTACTATCAATCAAATCCAATACCCCACACCCTACATTTATTTTCCCAACCAAACCAAAAATCATTAAAAAACACACCCTCCTTTCCCAGGAATGCGTAGCAGGCCTCTTCCTAGTCTACAGCCTTCTCCACCTCCAACCGTACAAGAGGTTTGCCAAACTCCGCATAACCCCAGCAGACCTGGACGCTATACACAGCCTGGAAGACATGGCGCGGCGGCAGAGGAGGTACGACGTCCTGTACATACTGGGCTCTCTCATGATAGGAGGATATGTGGAGTTCCATATTGCTGATAGGGAGTACGGGATTGAAAGTTCTATGAGGAAGGCTTTTGATGGTGAGTTTTGTTGAGAAAATTGCTTTGTTTGAAAGGTTTCTGTTATAAAATTTGAATGTGCTATCATAACATGTCACAGATGAATAGAACCATATATCTGTTTTTAGGGTTCCGTAGCCAAAATGGCAAAAACGGAACCCTTATAGTTTCGTCATGTCCGTCTGTCCGTCTGTCACAGCCGATTTACTCGGAAACTATAAGTACTACAGTGATGAAATTTGATGGGAATATGTGTTGTATGAACCGCTACAAAAATATGACACTAAATAGTAAAAAAAAGAATTGGGGGTGGGGCCCCCCATACATGTAACTGAGGGATGAAATTTTATTTTCGATGTACATACCCGTGTGGGGTATCAATGGAAAGGTCTTTTAAAATGATATAAAGTTTTCTAAAAAACATTTTTCTTAAAGTGAACGGTTTTTGAGATATCAGCTCTCAAAGTCGTAAAAAGTATGTCCCCCCCCCTCTATTTTTATAACTACGGGGTATAAAATTCTAAAAAAAATAGAGGTGATGCATGCTAATTAACTCTTTCAACGATTTTTGGTTTGATCAAAGTATCTCTTATAGTTTTTGAGATAGGTTGATTTAACTGTAATTTTGCTGCTACGGAACCCTTTGTGCGCGAGCCCGACTCGCACTTGGCCGGTTTTTTTTTAATCCTTTAAGGGGTTTTTTCAATAATCAGATAAATGTTTTCTGAGGACTAAAATTGTTGCTATCACTGTCTTATACAAACATTCTGCCGCGATAGCAATTATTCCCCAGATAACTTTTATCTAACCATTTTCAATGCAACCTTCTTAGGGCTGGTTGCAATGCAACCAGCCCTAAGAACATGCAATTTACTCTTTGAATAAGTATCTTTATTCCTTTAAGTACCATATACCTACTAATTAATTATACTTTCTTATGCACAAAAGCATAATTCCCTGTAAGGAGTTGCCTTAATAATCTGCACATGTGTAATGTGCTTTAAATGACAAAACACTCCAAACCTAAACTAGCTAGCTAGCAACTATTTAGTTATAACTATGTATTCTGTCATTGTGATCAGTTGTGTATGTAAGAAAGTGGATCAAATAAACGCTTTATCTATCTATCTAAACACAGCGCCGGTGAGCACCGAGTGCGGAGGCGGCGTGCGTCCTCGAGGAGTGTTCTACCGACAGACGGAGGAGCTGCATCTGCTGCGAGAGCTGAGCGTGTTGGGGGGACGGTACTCGCTGGCTAAGGCTAGCATTTCAGGTGGGCATTCTGTTTGTCTAAATACATAATATATTTTTAGGGAAACTGACTGACTGACTGACATACCTACCTATCAACGCAAAGCCTAGGTAAATGGCTGAACATAGGCACTTATAAGTACCGTAGAGGTGCACTATGAAAGCAATTCCTGAAATTCCTTGGGAAAGCCCACGGGGTCGGGCAAACCTAGTAATTCCATAAGTCTTAAGGTCTAAGCCTGGACTATTTCGCGCTGGTCCACTGCGGGTCGGTGGGTTCACACATCTAGATGTGCTGGTTTCCGCACGATGTATTCCTTCACCGAGGCTAGAAACAGTGCTTGACCGACGGTGAAGTAACGTACATCGTGTTGTGAACGTGACCATCGGTCGAGCACTTTTTCCAGCCTAAGAGCTCGTGGTATTTCTAGTTTAGTTCGAATTATTTAGTTAGTGATAGGTAGTTAATAATAATTATGTTTATTACGTTTCAATAAAGTTTATAACATAAATTTATATCTCGCAGGTGGCAAGAAACCGGAGCGCACGCTCAGCTACGTGAACGAGCAGCTCGCGGCGCAGCTGGCCGCCTCGCTCAAGCAGCTCATCAGCGGCTCGCTGGCCGTGGGCGCCGCCAACAGTGAGTGTTTAACCAATGACGAAAAAGAGAGGTGTTATAAGTTTAAGTGTATCTGTGTGTCCGGGTAACTGGCTGTGGTAGTGTGGCTCCGAAATGGCTGGTCACAGGTAATGCTGACTCTTATATATTTTTTGAGAATGGGTTGAGCCGATTATTATGTATATCAGCCCTCATGGATTGACTATAAACTGTTAACTGGACTAACGGTATTAAAATTTAACTTTAATTGAACTGATTGCATGATAGAAAACATATGAAACATATTATGGTTTCTTGTGTGTGAATGAGAATATGACAGACGGTGGGAAAATATGTATAAGGTGACATGACGCACAAAACCCTGAAGAAGAAGAACATTTCCTGTTATAAATAACTTATGTATCTTTCCCTCATAACATAACCGATGATATTATGATTGCAGTGCGCGAGAACCGGTCGGACGTGGTGATGAAGATCAAGCAGCGCGCCATGATCGAGACCGTCACCAAGATGAGGCATCTCATGAGCACCGAGGACAGGTAAACTGTTCTACATATACAGGGTGTTGCAAAACGGGTATACTAAGCCAAAACCTACGTGTGCAGCATGTTATATCTAAGTCCGTATCTAAAAATAACATCTTCTATAGAAACTTTGTTGGTCACGTGACTTTTAACTATGTAGAATGTTTTTTGGTTCGCAAATTTTTACACCTGTATACTTACTAGCTTTTGGCCGAAAATTTCATTTCATATACCTAGTAGTAGTTCTAATGCTGTTTATTAGGCAACTACACGTTATTATTATCTTCATGTTTTTAAATTAGTTTCTTGTCTTACAGCGAAAGAAAATGCCCTCCGTCGCCTTCCAGTTCAAAGTCTCCTAGAAAGTCCAGTCCAAGGAAGAAAGCTCTAACGAGCCAAGATGAACCAGATAATCTTGCAGATGGTGAAGATGATAAATCTCCAAAGGGAACACAACAAAATGGTAAGAAAACAAGAAAAACAACACCCAAAGGAAAATGTGCCAGTAGAGATCTAACAAAGAACAAAACAGACAATCTAGAAAGGAAATCTACTGGTATTAGATCAACACAAATAAATAAAAGATCTCCAAGAAAAAAGCAAGCTGCACAGAAAACGAAACGAAAAAGGAAAAGTAAGAAATCAATAGATGAGGATACAACTTCAGAAGAAGAACTTGAAGATTTTAAATTAGAAACAGATTTAAGCTCAAATGCCACTGATACAAAGTCTGAACAGTCTTGTGAGGCAGATGAAAGTCGGACAGTTGAATCCAGCGAGAAAATTATTCCTCTAGAAAAGTATGAGGTTCCTGTTGTATTCACTGATCTCAACAGTCAAATAGAAATAGAGTTTATAGACAACCTTAAAACGACAACAAATAACATAGAAGAACCTGAAAATGAACCAGATATCATTCTACCTGATAAACCTAAAGATTGTGAAGAAGACTCCAATTCTAATCGTGTGGCAAAAGGTAAAGGTAAAAGGAGAAAAAAATCGACCAACAATGAAACACAAGTGAAAGAAGAGGAAACTCGTTCCACAAGGTCAAAAACAAGATCACTTGAAGCACAATTTGAAGGGTCTTCTGATGATGAACCTGTAGTTTATCCCAAAGTTAAATCTTTACAGAGAACCATACTAGCTTCGAAGCTGAAAAGGTTAGGATTACTGTCTGTAGCCGATATTGATGAACCGGTGTTGAAGAAACGGAAAGTAAAAGAAGTAGAGAAAGAATAAAATCTTGAAACTATGATATATTTATCGAGATTCTAGATCTAGAAAGCAACTACTTGGCTATTTACTTCCTAACCTCTGTTTTAAGCTACATTTCTAGTAGACAAATATGAGCGAAAGCTCTCTCAAAGAGAATATCAACGTAATGGGAGTAAATATATAAAAATCTTCCATCTAAAAATATATTTCACAAAGAGCCTTTAATGTGCGTGATGTTACATATTTTGTAAATAGGTAGATTAGGGATCACAAGATTGTGAAAATGTTTATAATTCGTAAGTTATTTATTGAAACTGATTTAAATAAATGGCTCAAACTTTATAACATGTATTTTTATTCAGCATGAATATATTATTATTTGTTCACTGATTTCTACAGATAATTTATTGTAAGGGCGTTTACTACTACTATTATAATTGAAAGCCATTAACCACATTTGCCTACTGGGAATGCGGCCTAAGGAGAATACAAAACGATCAACGTGAAATGTAACATTACGTGTAATAGCGTCAACAGTGTGGACGGCACGCGAACTCAACCAGCTTAAAGCCGGGTCCAGACGAGTGTAACGTGTAATGTAACACAAATTCTACGTGTGGACGTCACAACGAGCATTGAGCATTACATGTAAAACTCGCGGTTGATCCATCGGCTGTCGGTTTTCGCGCGAACACAAAAGCGCGGGCAGTGCTCGTTTGGTTGAATTCGTGTGCCGTCCACACTGTTGACGCTAAATTACACGTAATGTTACACTCGTCTGGACCCGGCTTTAGACAATAGGCAAAAAACGCGTCGTTGAGTTTACTACTATAACTAATGTAAAAAACATAGGTACAATTAGGTTCTAAATAAATAATACACTAAAATATAACTTTTATGATTTTAATTTACATAATATTACAGAAACAAAATATACTACAATACCACAGTAACACATCTAGCAAGACTGGAATAAGCCCTTGGCCCTCATTTCTTCAAATTCCTTCTCAGCATCGTAGGTCCTGAAAAACACAAAAAGGTATTGGTAAGTATTTCATATTTATAAACTAACCCCCAAATTCATAGAGCTTTTTGACACTTTACAATAGGTTTAAAATTGACGTTGTGATATACAAATTCCAACTTTCTGTCCGACGTAAAGAGTCGAAACTTGTGTGTTTCAAAGTCAATTTTAACTTTGTTGTAAATTTCCAATACGGTCTATCAATTTGAGGATTAGGATGGATAGTTCAAAAGGTGAATTTGAAATATTCTTTATAAAAGTTACACCTAATCTGCTAAAGTATTCTGGCACATTTAAATCAACACAACATTTACACCCTCACCTGTAGAACTCGGCGTACTGCTTCTTGCGAAGGCTGCACACTCCAACCTGGAAGGCGATGCCTCCGAGGCCGGCGAGGGCCAGCGAGACAATCAGGTTCCTCTTGATGAGCCCGTTGAGGAGACCACGCATCTGGGGCTTGGAGGCCGTGGCAATAGCTTTGTCGGCCATCTGCAAATTATAAGGATAATTTACCTAGTTGTGGGTGTAGGAAATAATGATGTATATGAAGGGTTTTGTATAAATTTGGTACGTATTTGTATTTTAGTTTTGTAAATAATGCAGTAAGTTTGCATTTATTCAAGTACTAATAGATATCAAGTATTGGTAGGGTTATAAACTTAAGTTTGTATAAAAGGAAGTGATAAGTAGTCAGCACTCATGTTTGTGTATTTAACAGAAGTTAACGTGAACAACCGTCATTTTAACATCGCATATCAATTCTAAGCTTTTCATTTGTTTCGCATTACTTAATTTTTGTAATCAGTGAGTGATACACTCGTGTAGGAATGTTCCCAGTTGCCATAATATTTCCAATTTGCAAATGTTTAAGAACATTTGTTTACATGCATACTTTATACGGTGTTTATTATTGAAGTAGAGAACTGGTAAAACTATCCTAATTTTCAGGAAAATTACATTTATTTGACGAACACTTGTGACAATCACAACAGTCTTACATAACCATTTTTTTAAATTTTTTCTATTAATAATTAGTACGTATTGCTAGCCACTTTGTAAGTTATAGTATTTATTAAATTAATAACACCAAATTTTAAGAAAAAATACACGTTTTACTCACTTTTATTGCAATTTTTTGTAACGCAAGTCTCGTGAAAATCGAACAGCAAGTGCAATTTCAAGGCTGTTTCCTTTGTAAGCCTAATCTAAACGTCAAATTAATAATAGAGATCAGCCATTGGCCGAAAAAACCAAGAAGTTATGTTAACCAATCATGTTCGTGTTTTGTCAATGCGTTTTCAATTTCTTGATTTGACTTTAGTGTTCTCTATGGCCTGGCAAAGTGTAGAAAACCAGCTAGTTTTTAGTACAAAAAGATTTTTTATTATTTCTCTTCTAAACATATTTGCTAGGCTTAGCATTTTGCAGGCACTTAGCGGATTTCACCCTGATCAAGGAATATTATATTCTTACGAGGGCATTCAGCTTGTCGTTAGAGAAGTACTTATATTTTATTATTTTTCCTTGGCCTCCAGCCTCTTGTTAAGGTTGTTAAACAGTGCACAGCACAGGCAGAACAGCTGAACGGGGTGGAGGCAGCCAGTACACAATCGCATTCTGCTTCTCGACTGGATGAGGATAAGGGTTGGAAGTTGGAAGAAGAAGAGGGTAAGAGGGGAAATTGGACTCAAGCCTCGGTGCTGCATTTTTACAACCTAACCTACTGAATAAACTAAATTAGAGCCCGGATGAGCCCGATATCAAAGGTACGATAGAATTCGATACTAAGTACGATTTTGCAAATTTTATACAGTATCATCATCATCAGCCAATAGTCATCCACTGCTGGACATAGGCCTCTCCCAAGGAGCGCCACAACACTCGGTCCTCGGCCTGTATGTATCAATAGATTTGTAAAATAAAATGTGAAGTTGGTTAAAATTTGTTAGCCATCTACTCATTTTATGTTAGGCTGTTCCTGTACCTAAATATAAATAGATTTCAACTAAAAACATGTTGTGCTGTGCAAGCTGAGTATTTGAAATATAAAAAAGTTTTCAAACTTTTAGTTTTGGCCCCCATAAACAGGAAGTGATTCGTGTCCTATCGTTTCAGCGGCAACCAATCAAAGTTCGATAAATTATTACAAAACATTGAAATTAACTTATCTACCAATAGAAAACAACTTTCAGTAGAGCATGAAAACAAGTTTATGTAACTTTGAATCAGCGTTACTTTATTCTTGTTAAAATAATAATGTACAAAACCTAAATAGTTTAAAAATAATCATTTATAATTTTTATTCATAAATATTGGGTTTCCTATACCATAATATAATGTTTCTGTATATTTATCGAATTTTATTTGTTGTACAAGTTACCGCGGTGCCAAGTCACACCATGCAAGTTTTGTCTACGGTCGAAGTCAATGCGCATGTCAACTTGAAAATTGCAAATGGCGGCCGTTGTTATTGTTCGTACCGAATTATCTATTTGTAAATTATATACTAATCTTTTTAGCGATTTTTCTACTGATCAGTAATATTGAGACGATGCTTTAACTTCTCGTAATTCGGCAGGACACGTTTTATGTACAATTTTAAGTGTTTTGAGTGTTTTTTCAGTATTTTATGTGTGTCATGCAAATGGGGTAAGCTGGAATTATCAGACGTCGCTTAGGTTGTTTTGGACAGTTTCAATAAGAAAATGGAGTGAACTTCTGTGACATTTTGTGTGAAAACGGATGCAGTATAGAGTTAACCAACTTTTGCGCTACGTATTACAAGTGGCGAGCCCAGAGAAGAGCAGTAATTCACCAATGTTCCATGCCGTGACTGAACACCCCGAACATTTCAAAATGGCTGCTGCTTTTCACGATATATGAGCTTTGCGTCACTGGAACATAAATCCGTGGATTCGTTCGATGAAGAGATTCGCGATCGTCTAGTTGTGTGATTACGTGTGAAAAGCGAAAAAAATACTGTGAACAGTTGTACGTTGGCCTCAATAGTGGCACGGGGGTGTTGTATCATATGTTTTTGGAGTAGTGGTCATCGGACATAGGACCTATATTCCCTTGCAACCGAGCCGGATTGATGTCGCGTTTGATATTCCGCGATGATTTTGGACAGGGGAGAATAGATCTACGGAGGAATTGAACGGAATGTGACATTGTATGAGAGGTAAGTGGTCAATTTGTTGCTTTATTTACATATTACGCGTGCGAAGTCCGATGTTGCGATTCCAAAATGGACACAGTGGTGGTCGGCCGCGGCCGCCGGGCCGTCCGCGGGCTCCCGCGCTGAAAAACATTTCCATCCCCCGCTTACAGGAGTCCTCACATCGCCACTCGCGTTCGTGTGTTGTGTAACATGTTGTTTGAAAAGAGACATGCTGGTTTGTTTTTAAGATGTCACTTTTGCTGATGAGCACTTTGTTTTTTTCACAATTTGCATAGCTACGTGATTGTGCTGAGTGGGACTGGGTGATCCACATTAACATTGCAATATGCATTTATTCATTTTCAATATATAAATGCACTTTTGAACTTGATATTGTTGGCTTTTGTGTCTAGATCATTTCTAAACATTATCCTTGGTGATTTTTATGATACATGTAGTAAATGCAGTAATAAAATATTTATCACACCTACTTTAAAGTCACTTTGCTATGAAACACACATTATAACACGCTGTTATGTTGTAAAACATGTTGTTACTCCTAATTAAATAGATGCTTTCCTTGATCATAAATGCATTTCTCTTTGCATGTCATCTTCTAGTATTTTATGTCACATTTAAATTTATGAAATCTCGTGACATTGTATTTTATGGCTAATCACTAAGTTAGATGAATATCTAAAATTATCTATTCAGCAATATTGTAACCTGCAAGTAATGCACAAACATACATTTTAAAAAAATGGGTGCATGATTAGATGCTGGTGTTAATAAAGATTCTTTTTAAAAACATCAGTAAATTTAGTGCCAGACCGTGTCCTGTGCGATGTGATTTGAGACCTGTATTACATCCTCTAGGCACGTAATGAGTAAAGTTACTATTAAATATAATAAATTAACTGCCAATTGATAAATAAAATTTGATTAATTAATACCACTACACCATTTGGTTTCTTGATCTCATCAACCAAATAATATTCCTACCAATTTTTACTGAACTGTATTTTCATAACAATAATGGGATAAATAATCTCCAAATACAAGTTTGACCTTGATAGTATTCAATTTATTTAAAGTTGCTGTGTATACAATAACTGAAATTCTTAAAACAGCCTTTTTAGCTTGATAATACTTTTTTTATTGCTAAAATACCACTAATTGAGAATATGCTCCTTTTTTCGAATTCAGTTAAACAACAATTGAATTCTGTCCTAGACCCAATTTAATAATTACAATAAACCATGGCATATATTTTTTTGTAATCATAATTTTTAATCAAGTCAAAACAACTGTTATCATTTTACTTGGTAGGTAGGTAACAGAATACATAATAATATACAGCCAAATATTTATGCTTTATTTTGTTTTGGATATTTATATTTACTTACAAATATGACAAAATAATGTCAAAATCATTTTAAATCTGTGAAAATACTTAGGTTTAGGTAATTTATTACATAAGCTAAAAATAATTATTTATGTTCATAAAATATAGGGATGGTAGCTAATTATACATAGTGAAAAGCATTGACTTATAATTATATTACTAGTGTAAGGACAGGCCCAACTGCTCTAGAAAATGACACAAAAATTTCATAAACCTGTCATAATTTGTATGAATTAGAAGCAGTGTGCGGGTGTCATTTTCTTTTGACAAAACCTTCATATCGGCATATCATTCCTTTTGATATCATTGGTGAAAAGTATATAATTTAATTCAATAATTTTTTATTAGCAATGGAATGACGTTTTGTTAATTTATGTTTTTTTTGTTAATTTCATTAAAAAAGTGTGGATATTTTAAAAGCCACGAAATATAAAACTTTCCTCAAAGAAAACAACAACAATCATCACATAAAACTTAAAATACTGATGACTTTCTAATGGAAAGCATTTTTTAAACATTGAATGCACAAGTCACCCTAGTCAGCATAATAATTTCTTGTAAACAACAAAAATATATTTTAACTTGGATGTTTCATATAATAGTCATTTAGTTGCAATCATGAAGGTTTACGAATTATTTATGAAATGCATCTCTTCTTGATAAGAAAATTGCTTAGCTGCAAGTGTTGCAACTAATTTAATTCATTAAAATGTGTTAACTATTATCCATTACATAGTTGATTATCAATAGAGTTATAGGTGAAGACATAGTTCATATTATTATGTATAATTCTACAAATTAATGTCTCAATAACATCATTTCTAATTGATATAATACAAAAATATAAGTTTGATTTAGTTTGTAGTTGCTAAAGATGACCACCCTTGGCTATCTTAGCTTAATGAGTTGAGTTTGAATTAATGAATTAAAATCTCTATTAACCCAGCTTTAGACTACTGAATTGTATGAAATTCTGGTCTGTAACCAGTTCTAAACCAGTACTCTCTTTAGTCTATGTTTTATATGATAAATAAATAAATAATATACCCCCTTTATATCTTATATGCTGCATAATGTAACTCAATGAACAGAAAAATCCTCAATATCTTAACAACTCTTAGTGCCAATTTCTCCATAGTTGGTTATCTAACCGACAGGGATTGATTTATTAATTATACGTCATCTCCATATAAAATTCATGACAGATGTGTCTAAAGTCAACCACTACTCCCTGGTTATGCTCTAACCGACTATGGAGAAATTGGCACTTCATGTGGTCTCTTACTCTGGAGACAGGATTACTGAGTCGTAAATCCTTCCTTTCCCCAGTGCCTAAAGGTCTTCGCACATTATAACAACTCACCAGCGACTCCTATGCTAGACATGCTATGCTATTTAAGCCCTGTGTCATATGTTCAAGGTTTAATTTCAAAAAATGATTATAAAGTAGTGTACGACGAGTGGCCTACGCATCGTACACTAAATGTCTAGAAAAACTAAAGGAGTGTGAGTAGAGTTGCTGCTGCGTTGGCGTGGAGTTGTTATAATGTGCGAAGACCTTTAGTGCAAAAATAACATAATACAATACACTTTATTTGCACCAAGAACAAAAACTTAAAATAAACCAATACAAATAGGCAGCTTTATGTCTTCCATACAGCACTTAACCCTTATGAAAATCTAACTTCTTGTCTTGTCATACAATTCTATTCCTCATGAACCTTCCATGTATTGGCATGCAACTCTTAACCCTTATGAACATTCCTTCAACCCCTTTAACATAGTTTCTCCTGTAGGTACCTACTTCCTGTGGGTTGACTGGTAGGAAATACTTTTAGCATTAAGTCCACAATTTGTACATTTATTTATATATTTGTGCAATAAATAATTAAATTAAACCAACCCACACTAGGCCAGCGTGGTGGACTAGGCCTAAAACCCTTCCTTCATTGCAAGGAGACCCGTGCCCCAGCAGTAGGAACGTGATGATGATGATTATTTCATGTCTTGGCATACACCTCTAACCGCTCATCTCCCCGGCAGCATGGCAGCAGACCCTTATGACATTCAAGTAATTCAGTTAAAGCTGCGTACAGACGGGCCCAATGAACGCCCAACGATGGATATTTATCATACATAATACAGGGGCAGATTGCAGCAACGAAGGTCAACAAAACCCGTTCGTTGGCGTTCGTTTGGCCGGTCTTTATCACATGTGACATAAAATTGTAACCCTCACCTCCCCGACAGCATGGCAGCAGACCCCTATAGCAATTCAAGTCATTCAGTCAAGACATGTGACATACACCTCTAACCCTTGATTTCCCCATCAGCATGGCAGCGGACAGCGACGGCGCGGGCGCGGAGGCGGCGGCGGGCGCGCGCGTCGTGGTGACGTGCGAGGGCGACCTGCACGACCCGAGGTTCCCCGCGCGCCTGCGCCGCCTCCTCAAGGACCTGCGGGCGTTGCTGGCCGAGCCGAGCCCGCACACGCTCAAAGTTAACAAGGTAGGAGGGGAACAGAAGATGATTGAGGGTTGATTTTTCAGTAGACAGTTAAAAAAATTATATCTGAGGAGCAAAATTGTTACTGTCACTGTGTAATTCGCGCGACAGCATCATTTTTCCGCAGATAACTTTATTCTGACCATACAAAACAACACAAAGTAATAGCAACTAAAGTAAACTTTGTAAAAGTTTCTGCCTCTAGATTTGGTCTGTGTCTTCTTCAGCTGTACAGTGTACAGACACAGTATTTTTATGTATTTAAAATAAATTAAGTAAAAATTTCAAGTGTCTTCCTCATTGTCCAATATTTTTGAATGTTTTTAATCAGTTCAGGCTTAATTTCAAACATCATTTTTGGCCAAGATTAGGCAACTCAAATATTTAAACATTTACACCATTCTTTTATTAATTATTTTTCGATTCTATCATGTTTTTCAAAAAGTTGACCCAATATGTAAATGCAACCACATCATCCTCCCAACCAACTCCCAACTGACCCATTAACCCCCCGCAGGTGGAACCGTGGAACTCAGTGCGCGTAACCCTATCGGTGCCGCGCGCGGCGGCGGCCCGGCTGCGCGCGCTCGCCGCGGCCGGCGCGCCTCAGCTCCGAGCCCTGGGGATCCTGTCGGTGCAGTTGGATGGGGACGCGGCCGTGAGCCTGCGGCTACAGCATGGCGCGGAGCTGACGATTAATACTACTGATGGTGAGTGACGCTTCTGTTATAGGATTGGGAGCAGTCGTTTTAAGATGAATCTGCCTGGGCATTGAGCGTAGTGAGCCCTAGCTCTGGGAATCCTGTTCTGTGCAACTAGATGGAGACGCGGCCATCAGTAGGTTACAACAGGGTAAATAATGGCGCTGGAACTGGCTAATAATTCTACCTACTGATGGTGAGTGATGCGTCAAACTTTGGATAGGGAGCAGTTCATAAGTAGGAACTTATGTAACCGCCGTCATTGTCGTATAGTTACTTCAATAATACAATAGGTATAAGTATTGTTTGTAGCCCCAGTATTCCTCAACAAATCTATCTCTGATCTTTAGAACACATTATTTGCGCTTGTGGTAGATGCTTATCTCTTTTGTTATGGAGGAACACAAAATACTAAAAATATCTAGCCCGTTTAAACCTCCAGACTGTTACATATTGCTATATGGGCTAAACCAAACAGACAACAGTAATTCGAAAAGGGTCTATTCAACCCTCTCTACAATTATCGTAAACCCACACAGAAACCAACAAACATAACCCAACCCAATCCTTCTTCCAGACGCGACAACGTCGGCCGCCCGCCCACCAGCGGAGCTCATAGCCGGGCTGGGCGGCATTGGACGCCTACTAGAAGGGGACGCCACCGCATCTGCATCCACATCCACCCCAGCTGAGACCCCGGCGTCCACGTCCAGAGATACCCAGTTCAAGAGCCCGAATACTGTGTGTCCGATGGATGGCAAGATCCCGCAGACGATACCGACGCCGGCGGCGGACCGCTGCGAGTATCCGTTTGGGAGCATGACGCAGGCCCGGGTTATACATCGGAAGGTAAGTCTGGTTCCAAATACTGTTTTTTTTTATTTTATTTTTTATTTTAAAAATCATCATTTGATTTACAAAAAAACGCAAGAGTAACATTAAAGCTTTCTAGAGCGTCAAAAACGCACATACTCAGCATGTGCTGTAGAAATATATTTTTTCTAACCCGACAAGGCAATTTGTCACCAATAAAACAAAATCGGAAAAAAACACATACGACACATAACATCATCAATACACTCACGAGCAATGAAAAAGTTCCAGTGTCTATGGATCGGCAATGACAGATGCAGCTTTTTCATTGCTTGTGAGTGTATATCACAACTAGTCTAACACTACACCTCTTTCCAGGAGAACACGCTAGGCGTCCGCCCTACAGCGCCGGAAGCGTTCCCCTCGCCCCCCTTCCCGCCGCCCCCGTACCGCGCGCCGCCGCCCAACGTGGCGCAGTCGTCGCCTCTGTTAGTGAACCTGCTGCAGAATGATGCGCCCGCGCCGCCGCGGCCCAAGCCGCCGGTTAGACGGGAGGGCATGGATGATGGAGTTGGACAGGTGAGAATAAAATAAGAGTATTTATTTTTATAGCGCTGAATAGGTCCGGCTCGAAGGACCAATAAAAGGTCCAATAAAAAAACTGGAATCGTGATACAGTGATGATAATCTACCTCGATAAAGATGCTGATACGGCAGGTGAGTATCTTAAATACGACAGAATTCCGGAAATCGACACTGCAAGTCCTTAATTGCGACATCTGCAGAGCTTGGGGTTTTTATAGCGCTGCGCTAAGACACCGAAGTATACAAGACATAGAGACTAGCTCCACATAGAGACTAGCTCCACATAGTAGTCGTCCAACGTGGCGCAGTCGTCGCCTCTGTTAGTGAACCTACTGCAGAATGATGCGCCCGCACCGCCGCGGCCCAAGCCGCCTGTTAGACGGGAGGGCATGGATGATGGAGTTGGACAGGTGAGAATTAAATAAGAGGATGTATTTTTATAGGTCCGGCTCGAAGGACCATTAAAAGGTCCAAATCGAAGAATGGTTGTTACCACTGCGAGTGTTAATAGCGATATTCGCTGCGGTGAGGTCTTTATATCGCTGCGCTAAGTAGACTAGCTAGTAATTTAACTGAAAGAAATCTTTATTAAATTCCGAAATGTATATAAATGGATATTTACATGTATTTGACTTGCGATAAACTGTGTAAGTACTAAGACGTTTAGACAGTGCTACCGAGATTGGAATTTTGTACTTGAACTTCTGCTAAATAAAACAGCTTTTTCATAAGTGGCTGAGTATGAAGACTACAATGGCCTGACGAGAAGGTTCACTGATAAAAATCCTGTATACCAATGTCGGTTGTCCACTGTCCAGGTTCTATAAAACTGTCTCGATCTATGTTGTTATTGGCCAACCTGCTACAAATAACCTAAGAAAACCTTGAGTTGACCGTATTGCTGAGGTTCACAACCTCCACAAACTTACACAACCCCCACTCTACAACCCACCCCCCCCTTTCAGGCCGAGATCCAGCGCACATTCGAGTACCGCGCCCCCCGCGCGCGCGCCCCGCGGCCTCCCCCCGCGCGCCGCCCGCCCCCCCCGCGCGCCGCGTACCGCGCCCCCGCCCCGCGCCGCCCCGCCTATCCGGAGGGGTTCGCGCCGCCGCCGCCGCCCTATAGGATGCAGCCGGTTAGTTGGACTAGAATACTCTTTCTTTAATTTCTTTTTCTTTATTTCACACATATGGTTATTTTTTTTAAACTAACTTTTCGTCCAGTCTGTACGAATACCTTCTGATAAAGCTATAAGAAATAAGTTGTGATCATGAGCCCGTAATTAATGACCACTACTGGCCACAACACTCATTCCTATGGCCACATGTCTCATCGGTTCAGAGGTGTGGTTTCTACAATTTACCCCACCAGTCATCTTTATATGGACAGTCAGTCCACTGGTACTGTTTAAGTAACCAAACAGTAATCTCCAGAGTAAGTCATGTGATATTGATAGCAAATTCTCCATCTTTTACAATGCCTCTCACTGAAATACACATACGAAACCAGCGCCACTAACAAACCAATCTCCACATTCTAGGCGGGGCAAGTGCGGCAACGTCCCCCCGTGGCCTCGGTCTCGCAACCTCGAGTCACACCAGAAGACCTCAGCGCCTTACTACCACCGCCAGCCAACTCCATGGACCAGAAGACCCAGTCCAGCGTGCAGGAGTTCCAGCGATACCAGCAGCAGTACAACGCGAGACAGATGGCGGCGAGTCGCAGCCACGCCCCTGACTGGAACGAGCCCTACCGGGACATCGGACTAGCGCTGGCGGACTTACCCGACAACTGCGATCTAGATCAGCTGTTGCCGACCCTAGATGCAGACCTAAATTTAGATGATACGGCCCTCTCGGCGATTTCGGATCTAGATTCGAATGCGAAGCTGGATTTGCTGTACGATCAGAATCAAGATAATAGCAATTCGGCGACGCCGGATTCGTTATTACAAGAGATAACGGGGCCGTTTACTAACGCGACGGTGAACGGACCGTACAGTTCCGAGCCCGCGCCCAGCACCAGCGTGCAGACAGACAATGTGCCTTCGGGGTCGAAGAGCGAGGCGAAACCGAGCGAGGTGTTCATGCCGCCGCCGCCGCCGCCGCTCGTGCGGCCGCCCCCGCCCCCCGCCAGCCCCTCCTACCCCGCCTTCAAGTCGCCGCCCGCCGCGAGCTCGCCCGGCGGGTCCATGCCGCCGCCGCTGCGCCTCCCCGCGCGCCCCGCGCCCTGCACCGCCACCGTCGGCTCGCAAGCCACACAGCAGGAGATCGAGGAGCAGAGCAAGCAGTACCTGATCAAGACCCTCATGCGGGACGACGACGCGCCGCCGCCCAAGGAGCAGGAGAGGAAGGAGGAGGTCACCGTCGCGCAGTGCAAGCTCCCTGACAACAGGCTGGCTGAGACCGGCACGGAGCCGGTCAAGGAAACGGAAGACAGCAAAAAGGCGGAAGAGGAGAAACTAAAAAGGCTAGCCAAGAAGGAGGACAAGCTAATAGCGCAGAAAGGAGGCAAGCCGCGCGCGGGCAGCAAAGAGAAGCCCGCGATACTGAAGGACAAGATCGTCCGCGACCCCAAGACTACCAAAGTTGCCTTAAGTCGACCGGCTGCGAACAAGCCGGCGACGCCCCCGGAGGCGCCCAAGTCTCCGCCCGGAGAGAAGGAGTCGATAAAACTCAGGTTAAAGCTGGACAAGAACGAGCCCGTTGTACAGCCGGTGTATAAAGCGGACGTGAGCTTCGTGAACCAGCAGCAGAAGAACGACAAGACGGAAGGAGAGTTGCGGGTGCCGCCGCTACACATCTCCCTGCGAGGCAGGAACTCGGCCGTCATCAAGAACTCCAAGAAGGAAAAGAAAAAGTTCCCAAACTCTAGCGATGTGCACTCGAAGAAGATCAAGATTAGGAAGTCGTCGGAGTCCGATGAGAAGTCGCATAGGAGGGATTCAGATGAGTCGCTAGCGACCAAGTCGAGCGACAGCACTGAGAACGCGAAGACTGACGACTATCTGCATGTCAAGAGCATCAAACTCAACAACCATTATACTGAGGGTGAAAACAAGACGGAGATACCCGGTGATAATAATGTCGTCTACAGAATGAAGTCCATCTCGAAGAACGCTCACATCGTGACCAAGGCCGCGCTGGACTACAAGCTACTCAACAAGATGCAGAGCCTTGACGGCATCAAGATCAAGAAGAAGTCCAAACTGAGCGAGACGGGCAAGTCCACGGACAAGACGGAACGGGACACGGAGTGGAGGAACGACCTGTTAGAAAAAGAAGGCAAGTACGCTCAGAACGAGGGCTACAGAGAGCCAAACAACCACGAGAACAAGAAGAAGTTACCAACCACCCCCAAGCCCGGGGACAAGGATAGGATATGTGATAGTTTAAAGTCCAGTGAAGTTACAGACGAGGGTAACAGTGTGCAAAAATCGGGTGCTATAGACGATATCATGCTCAAGTGTAACCAACGGACAGTATTGGACAGTGCGGACGGTACGGAGGATGTTAAACATAGTGACGGTGATAATAAGTTGAAAAGGACACTCGCGGATAGTGCTATAACCTCACCCAATGGACTGATCGCCTCAGAGAAGAAGCGGAAGGTCAGCCACGGATCCTGTCCAGGTGAGATCGTTGTTCAGTCTTTTTAACAATCACGAGGTAAAGGATCATTGGCAAATTGTACATATTCTGTTAGGAAAATTTTATAGAGCAATTTTATTTGGCACTGTTGTTTTACATGTTTGTTGTTGTTTGTATGATGTATGTAACATTGGAATTCGAAGAATGGACTTAAATTTATGAATAAGGAATTGAAAATATTATATTATGTAAATAAAATAGCCTAATTATAGAACCAATCTAACTTTAGAACTGATTGTGAACTGACTTGACGAAATGCATTTTTTTATCATTATAAAAAACTGATATCTAACACATCGCCACTTTCTTTTCTCTTCCCCCACCCCCACCCCTAAGAGGCCTAACCGTTGTCTTCCATTGCAGATCCTCCCGGATCCACCAACGTAGGCACTCTGGGGGCGGAGTCCCCCCCCGGGCCGCGCGCGCCCGGCGGCTCCCCGCGCCGGCGGGAGCGGCCCAAAGACAAGTCGTACTGTAAGCTCATGGCGGAGCGCGCGCGCCCCGACGCCGACAAGTTCGCCAACCGGTCGCCCAACTCGCAGGCGCAGGGCGAGGACTCGGGCATCGAGTCCATGGACGCGTTGTCCGAGAAGTCGCCCAACCAGGCGAGCCAGTCGCCGCCGGGCCCGCAGCGCAAGGAGCGGCTCGAGCTGCCGTCCACGTCGCCCACCTCCGTGCAGCGCATCATCGGCGTGGCGCCGCGCTACGAGCCCGACCCGCGCCTGGACCACATGGCCGACATCGAGGCCGAGCTCGCCAAGATGCACGCCGACCACAACGGCGACCCCCCCGATGCCAAAGACCCGCCGCGCGAGCCCACGCCCATCCTGCGCGACAAGGAGCAGCCGCTCGACCTCACGGGCGCCGCGGCCCCCCCGCCCGACCCCGCACACGACCCCGCCGACACCAAGAAGGAAAAGGTCGAGGACTTCGACCTGCCGAGTAGAGGCACCCCCCCGCTGTACACCTACTCCAACCAGGAGAAGGTGAACGACGCGCTAGAACTCAAGGAGGAGAAGGCGTCGATAGCGGAAAACGGAGACACGAAACTAGAACCACAGGAGAAGGAGAAAGTGGAGCCGAAAATCGAGCGGTTGCCGCTGAAAGCGGACTTTCCCGATAAAAGTTTACTCGAACAGCTGCTCATAGAGATCCCGACGCCGGACTACGCCAAGCGGCCGGAGTCGCCGTCGCCGTCGGCGCTGGAGCGCGTGGCGCGCAGCAGCGTGCGCACGCGCAGCAGCAGCAAGATGAACAGCCCCGCCGACGGACCCAAGACGCCCCGCCTGAGCCCCGGACTCAACAAACTGGACAACCGCTCCGACTCGCCCCTACAGCCCCGTAACTGTCTCAGGAGCGGGTCGGTCGACAAGACCAGCCCGCGCACGATAGCCAACGCGCCGCCCGCCAAACCACCAGTTAAACGAAAGCGGAGGGAAAGCGAAAGCTCCTGCGCATCAACCCTGAGTTGCGAGGAAGGAGTATCCCCAGGACGACCGAAGAAAAAGCCTCGCAAAGTGGAAGGCGCTAAGCCGACGGTCGGGCCGGACGGTAAAGTGAAAAAGGACAGTGACAGTGACAGTGACGAGCCGCTGATATGCAAAGTGCGGGGCAAGGGGGGCAAGACCATGAAGGTGGCGGTGAAGGCGGGCGCGAAGGGCGCGGAGGGCGTCGGCACGAGGCGCTCCGTGCGGCACGGCCCGCCGCCCGCCCCCGCGCCCGCGCCCGCCCCGCTGCCGCCCAACAACACGCCCGTCAGGCGGAAAACTAGGAGTGCTGGTGAGTACATGGCTACATCTACTTACTTATGACTAGTAATCGTCTTCTAACATAGAAGATTTCGGCTTTTATGACAGAATGTTACCTCGAACCATGGGCGGTGCCTATGTCAAGTACCTAGGCCATTATTGGTGGATCATATTGTGTAAATAAATAAATAATAGTTAAATAATTTAAGCTAAACTGATTCCATACAAGAGCACTTTGACCTCTTCTCTTGTACTACAATGTGCCAAAAGACCTAGGATGCTAATAGCCTAGCAGTAAAATGCTATTAGATGACGACCAACCGAAGCCCGATAATGATGATGAGATACTGTAGCCGAGAGAGCTACATTAATAATGGTGATTAATCATACAGATGTTAGGGATTTCCCCGTTACATTTATTCTTTGGGTACGTCTTCTATCGGAGATGTCAATTATTTAGCTTCTTTATCTCGGAAGGATGCGGTATCCATAGTGAACAGTCGCTTAGATTCTGGATGTCGTTTTACGACTGGGTCTTCGAAGGCTTTGGATTTTTCCGTGTAGGAGAAGTAGCAGTAAACGATATTTATTGTTGGTCATACTGTTAAACCTTTCTGTGACATCCTATTAGCTATAACCTTACATACCTTTACTCTATGTACACCATGCCTTTACCATTCTCTAACCAACTTCATATGTTACCCGCAGTGGGCGAAGGCGCGATCCCGACGCCGGGGCTGGTGCGGCGGCGGCGCGCGTCCCGCGACGGCAAGTGACGCCGGCGCCGGGCGCTGCGCCCGCCCTCGCCGCTACACCTACACGCACCGCTCACGCCACACATTTTATGAATCTCAACGTTTGTAAAATCAACAGTGCAATATGTTTTTCAGTGCAGAGATCTTGACTCTGGAGTGCGTGTGTAAGTGTGCGCGTGTAAGGGCTCTGTGAAGCCTTCGTTTTTAATTAGGGAACAAATGTTACCATTCTCTGTAAACGCACTCGGTTTCTTTAAGTGTAAGTTTTGTTTCACGTAATTATGGAGTAGTGCAGTTAAGACACACCGGCGGCGACCCGTTGCGAAGTTTTCAAGTCAAAGTGTGATAGCCTTAGCTAAGTAAATTAATAAATTGAAAGATTGTATCGCTGTACAGCTGAACGTTTGCGTCGCCACATTGTTGAATAGATTAAACCGATATTGTAATAAAAGAGTAAATGAAATAAATGTGCATATAAGATTTTTTTAAGATATTTTCGTACGGTTTTGCACGTAATGAATAATGTTGCGATATTTGACGCCGCGTCCGTCTGTAGGTTTGATTTGATGGTTTGGCGGGAAGGTGACACCATTTTGTGTTTAAAAACTTGAAAACATAATTATAATTTTAAGAATTCTACCCGGTTTATTGCTATAATTTGGAATCACTGTAATCAAATTAATTTATGGAGGTATTTTCGCAGCTCGCCAAACCATTGCGTGGCTGCGTTGCGTTAGCGATTTAATATTTAGGAATTCACGACCAATAATTGTAATTTGAACGATTGAAATGTACGTTCATAAGGATTCTATTTTTGACCAGCGTAAGTTAAACATTTAAACACATAAATCATGAATTAATTAATCAATTTAAACTTGAATTCCAACGACATCCTATATTGTTGCCATAAATCTTAGATTTATATTTTCCTTAGAAACATAAAACCTTAATTTTAAACATAAGGAACCACTTAAGTTATTGTTGTACTTTTTATAACTATTTTATAGTCTAATTTACGTTGGTCAGATCTTATTGTGACTGATAATTTTCAACAGTTGTCTGTTAGGGCTTCCAGATTATAACACTTTCGTTTACCGATGCCCCAATTTGAGTTCCCTACATAACTTACCTTACTTAATTGTTTTTGACCTATTTATTATTTATTTCGAATCATGGATTTAACCAAAAATCTTTATATTACACCAGTGACGTTATTTTTTGTAGACATGATATCATTCGTTTTATATTAGACTCATTTGCACTGTATATAGAAAGATATACTTTTTTTTATAGACATTAGACACATAGACACCAATGCAGATTTTATAAATATTTGCAAATATTTGATTCACCTTGCGTTATTTAAAATGCATTAAATTAGATGGACCCTTCAAATTATTTTTAAAGCTAAATTCGTGACATTAAAGAATTATGGACTTGGTTTTCTGAGCGATTAAATTATTTTTAAATTCTGATCTTGTTGTTCCTACTGAGGAATACTCTAAGCAATAATACAAGGATGTGACTTTTTTATAGTTATTTTGACATGGCTTTTTAAACTTCCTTTTGCCTCAACAATACAGTATTTCTTACTATAACTTTTAAATTTGTCCCCATTTGTTATACTGTCCTATCCTAGTATCCCTACTTTAAAAAAAAACTTTGATGTTACTTGTTAGATCAACAGTGATAGCGCTACAATACAAAAAGTACTAGTGTGTATGTAGTATGATAGTAGTATAATACATACATCGCCTGAACTATGTGCCCTTTAGTGTGCCGCGTGTATAGCTGTGTGTAATGTGTATTGCATTATTTCTATGTGTAAGCGTGGAGCCCCATTGGTGCGTTGAGCCGCGTCGACTCAAATGAGCTGTCATAAAAACTTGCCGGTTCTTTGGGACGGCGCGACGCAACGCACCAATGGGGCCTCACCCTAATAGTGTTAAGGGCGCGAAGGAAAAGAAGCGGAAGGCGGAAGCACGCTGTATAGAAAAACATGTTTTTTTTCTCAAAATCATATCGGTACAGACCGGTGTACAATTGTAAATGTTTATGTATAGACGAGAAAATTAATATAATATGTTACATGTTAAGAATTGTTTTTGAACGTTTTTCAATAGTTTTCGGGTGGTTTGGGTGTAAATAGTGGCGCCGGAGATAGAACATTGAGGAGCGACTCCTGTAGGAATGCAAAAGCCTTATACTGTAATTTAAAAAGTATGAATGTTGCAAGCTTGTAAAATATAATTTTAATAGAGGGAACTGTCTGAATAAGCTGTATATTGGGTGTATAGTTATCCTTTAGACATTTGTTTTGTTTTTTTTCACTTATTGATAGTAATTTATGCTGATAAAAATATCTATATTATACATTTATATACATAAGAGAAGAGAAATACAAATAGTTTTAACACTATACATATAGGTTAGGGGTAACACCACACTTCAAATAGCTATAGTTTTGGTATGTAAACATTATATAACGTGTATATAGATTGCAGAATAGTAAATGAAAAGAATTGATACAATAAAATTAACTTTATGTTATTGTAATATTTTGAATAGTATGTGTTGAGGGGTTATCGCATCGCTACGAAGCGACATAGACAAGGCGCCTGTACATTTTTTGTTGCTGGCAATTATTATAAAGATTCGTCTACCCATTTTTTAAGTGCATTATTTTTTTCTGTAAGTTGCTTTCTCTGTCGTTTGAACATTATTTTTAAATCATATAAACTACGACGAGTCATGGTGGATTATTATCATATTATTATGAATGAAAAGAAATAAGGAATATTATTGTTCTGCTATTATTAAATTTGTAAAGTTAGTTTATTAATAAATGAATAAAAAATATCAGCTGTTTTAATTATATGTTTTATAAATTTCCACAGGTTCCTTTGTAAGATTGAGATACTTATCAGGTTTTTAAAAAGTACGGTGGCCTGCGCTTATAAGTATACAGGCGGAATTTTTTAAAAAGCTATCTCAAGCTCACATGCTGCTCAAGCACATCCACATAAACACCACTGCTACACACATCACACACAACACGTCCCCGGATTTATAACAGATGTAGCTTGCCCCTTCATCATCAGGGATCGCTATTTTAAAAACTCCGCCTGTATACTTTTAGGCGCAGGCCACCGTACATCACTTAACGATTTTAATCTATTCTTTATTTGTAGGTATTTATGGAATGGAGAATTGAGTTGTTTCTGATAACATATCAAAAAGACGTAAAACTTAACACCCTACAGGTACTTACCATAAGTCCACAACTACAACCATTGCCTATACTAAGATCTATCATAGGTTAGTAGGTAAGTAATGATATTTCCTTACAAAATCCCTAAGGCCCGGTTTCGCGATAATCGGTTAGATCATAACCAGGGATTAGTTGACTTTTGACACATCTGTGAAGAATTATGAAGATGACGTATAATTGATGAACTAATCCGTGGTCATGATCTAACCGAGTACTTAACGCGAAACCGGGCTTTAAAAGAAACACATTCTTCATAGTAAGTATTTATTCACTGGATGGGACAGCTTGAAATAATCCTTTTCTTGCCATGGTGTCCGCAAGTTCTTCCATATCAGTTTTACTGTTAACAAACATCGATGTAAGTATTTCAGCTCATAAAAAACGTAGATATCAGCTCCGTGGCAGCCTATGTAGCAGTGGGCCATTGTTACTAGTAGCTTCAATCTATCTATCATGGCGAGCTGATTTTCCGCATTTAGCCTCCAAGGTGGGCCATTATGCGTGAAATACCTATGGGGTGACTAGCTATTAAGCCACCCAAGCTCACGCCAGAAAGAGCTACTACCACGAGTAGCTTATGATGATGAATTACTTCGAGCAATGCAGAGTTAGGTCCCATAATGAGTACCTACATAGGTTTGCTTTCTCCATGAGACTGGAGTCAGCTTCTGCTAGGATAGTGGGAAGTTTACTAACTAAATTATAGATAGCGTTATGGTGGCGATAGTAGAAGCGGGTCTCACTTGATATTATAAAATGTTATCGATAGTAACTACTCTTAGGAGGTAGTCTACATATATACGAGATATGAAATGAAACGGATAGCAGTTTGTCTAGATACCGAATATTCGATTTGATTTGATATCGGACATTCGATTCCAACTATATGGCCGGATATCCGGTGGAATTTCGAACTCAACTTAAAAGAGGTTGTATAAAAACACTACAAAGAGTATAAATAGGTACCTAAAGTAGCCTAGTCATCTGAGAGCTAAGTCCTCCTCCTTCCTTCTCCTAATAGGAAATTGCTGTGACCTCCCGGGTCCATAATGATCGCTTGTTTATTATTTTAACACCTTATGTAAGTAACACTAATTATGGAATGTAATAAAGATTTGAATTTGAGCCTAGTATAATTAATCATGAACTATATTTTTTGTCTATTTTTGAAAGTAATGTATAAATTATAATGAATATTGTAAATAGGTATAAAGCTATTTTAGATTGTTGGATTTTGGTGTAAAGCTGCGTACACACCGGGCCAACGAACGCCGAACGAACGCCAACGGTTATCTCAACGATGGATTTTATCATACATAATACAGGGCAGATTGCAGCAACGAAGGCCAACGAAATCCGTTCGTTGGCCTTCGTTGGGCCGGTCTGTACGCGGCTTAAGATGGAGGTTGAGCCAAGTTTATCTGTGGCTGTAGTGTTAGTAAGTAGTCTGTGAACTTGTAAAGTGAAGGATACGTTTAGAAACCACACAGTTTGGAATAACTGGTTAAAAACCGCATAGGTAATAATAATACACAAGGCCAAGAATAATTAAGATCCTCAAATGAAATGCTACTGAATTATCTAATAACAAATCAGCCAGAATTTGCCAACAAAATTGGTACTACAGTGATTATCACCAATTTCAGCTACAATCAATCATTTCTTCGTTCCCTTTAAAATTTCAGAACTGAACCTCCAATTTAATTTTCAAATTTTGACACTTTAATTTTACGAAGGTTTTGGATGGTACCTATTTTAGACAAATTCATACATTTATCGCTACATTTTCTATTATTTAAAAGTTTTATAAGAATCTCATGTCACCGACCTAGAGCTCGCGACCTCAAATTTTAGAAGAAACGTAGTTGGCAAGTATGAACAGATGGAGTGTTTCAACTACACAACTAAACAATCATCACTTCACTGAAATCCATTCATGTTTCGCTTGCAAATATTGTTGCTAGGTATTTATAATTATATCCATCTCACCATAGTGCCAATTCCTTTTATACCCCATTTACATTCAGCCCCTGCCGCTGCCCCTCGCGCTGCCGGCAATAATTCCCTAAATATTGCTGCAGCATGATCGAGAGGAGTGCGTGTTTACATACTGCCCTACCACTCACTTCGCATTCAAGTGTCGGCAATGACAGACGTCGAAATAATTACATCGGCCGCGGTCTCATTTTATATAGGGAGAAAAAATGTATAGGCAGAAAAATGAATCGACCACTAAGGAGCGACACAACATTATCTGATGCATTAAAATCGGTTCAGTCGTTGCAATTACCTAAACGATCAGTATCCGTAGTAGAAACACAAGACACATGCGTTACTCGAATGTACCCATAGTACGTAAGAAATTAGCTCTTGATAAAAAATGTTAAAACCCCGAAATTTATTAGACAATCAACTTAAGTACAAGTGAACCTCCTCCAGGCGCTCGGCGAGTACTGAGCGTCGGAGCTGAATGTAAACACGCACTGCCGCTCACGCTGCCGGTCCTTTGACTTCCGCACAAAAAACCGCCATTTAGGGGAGCGCCGGGCAGCGCGAGTGGCAATGGCAGCGGCATGAGAAGTATCGCGTTTACACACTGCCCTGCCCACTTCCCTGCCGCCTTCCCTGCCCACTTCCCTGCTCACTTCGGCTGAATGTAAACGAGGTATTAAGTTCAATTATAACATCATTTTACACCCGTTTTAAGGCCGCACTAAGTCCTAACCATACTATTATTATTATTTTCATAAAGCTTTACAAAACAAAACATCAGAATCCTTTACACTCACCGATAGTACTCCCTGTAGGCAGTTTTCCTCGGGACTCCCACAAAGAAGTAGAATAAGATGCCCCCAGCAACTGCTATTGCCATAGCTTGGAAGACCTTGCCCTTAGTTTGGCTCCAGTGTAGCCCCCTCATGTTAGGCTTGGGCCGGGCGGGTGGCGGAGGCGGCGGCGGCGTCGGCGGGCACTGTGGGGGGCAGAACTGCGGGGGCGCAGGCGGGCAGGACGCCATACTGCTGGAAAATCATTCATGAGTTGATTGGACTAGGCCTAGAACCCTTCCTACATTGGAAAGACCCGTGCGCCAGCAGTAGGGATGTGATGGGTTGTGATGATGAGTTGAATGACAGATTTGTGCTTTTGTTACAAAGCTTACCCTTTGTTAAGTTTAGGAAACTGTTTCAAGGAGCTGTCAGTTTATTATTAATACCAGCTTTAACTAGATATGGAAGTTATCATGCAGATATGGTGCTGTGTTATAATGAATACAATATACCTAAATAGGAGAGATTTATCCAGCATTTAATGATGCTGATGACAGCAAAGCATCATTAAAAGTAAATGACTTCTTCAAGACTTCAGTATCAATAGTACAGTTGTCAGAAGATCCAGCTACTTACTATGAGATTATGCGACCAATTCTTAACTGAATGCTAACTACTAATAACTTCAGCTACCTTCCTGAACATTTATTATAGTCATAATTGACAGTGACATAAAATTATCTCCTTTTCAGACTACTAATGAGAAATGGCTCAAAGCTCCCACGGAGGTAGCCACCGGAGACACCGGGAGCATGATGGGGCTCCACTGCGGTACACCAGCTCCGACTGGGAGGCCAAGGAGGCCCTGTACCAGCGAGAACTTGATGAAGCTCGAGCCCGAGCCACACAGATGGAGAAAACTATGCGGTGGTGGTCCGACTGCACCGCCAACTGGAGGGAAAAATGGAGCAAGGTACGTACCGAGCGCAATAAAGCACGGGAGGAGGCCAAGCAGTTCAAAAACAAACTAGACGCACTAACAAAAGAAATAAACTCCATTAGAGCTGAGAAGAGCGAACTAGAGCATCAAGTGTTAGATGTTAAAAGGGACAATGAAAAACTACTTAGTATAGGCGAGAATAGAATAGTAAATGCTGACCTCACTCCTGATGAAGGAGTGGAGTTGAGGAGGAAAAATGTAGGATACGTGTCACCTGGAGATGCCCCCTCGCGACAGAGAGCCTCCCTAGACTCACATAAGTTCTCAAATGTTGACAGTGTACTCGCTAATAAATTAAGTGAGATGCGCTTGAAACTAGATGAGACGTGCAAAAGCCTGCAAAGCGAAAAGGACCAGAAAGCATTCCTGTTAGCTAAAGTGGAAACATTGACTGCCGAACTACACAATGCTAAAATGGACATGCACAACGATAGAACACTCGGTTCCACAGATTCTAGTCACAGTGAAGTGGAGCGGCTGCAGAATGAACTACAGGACGAAGTAGCAGCCAAACAAGTGCTGGAAGAAAAAATTGCAGAGTACAAAATGGAGGTGGAAAAGCTGAAATCAGAGAACAACATTCAGTGGAGCAAACGGGAGCTGCTAGAGACAGAGAACATTGCTATACTGAGAGAGAACAAGAAGCTATACAGCCAGGTTTGCGAGCTGAGAGAGCAGATACACAAGCTGAATAGGATTTCGGATGGTAGTTACAGTTTACACGAGCATGGCAAATTGGACTCGAATGTGTTGTACGTAAGGAAGTCAAGCACTAGTCCCCGGTCTCGAGACGCGTCCAGTAATGGCTCGTCGGATGGCAACCTGGCTCAGTACGACAGGAAGACCAACACTTCAGGCGAGGACGACGACTTGGCGATAGTAGAGAGTGATCACTTACAGTAGAGGAAAAGCTCCAATTCGATTCTGGTTTTCAGAGGATTTTTTCGTTGGGACGCGCAAAATTTTCTTTCGACTTGTGTGTCTTTGCTGTGTCACGTTGACATGATATTATTCTATGATCTCTTCCGTTTTTCTCTGCAGTGCAAGTTTTCCAATTTTGAAAATAGTTTGTGAAAGTTTCATTCCAAGTTGCATTTTCCGTAAAATTTCATTCCGGATATTTTATAAGTTACTCTCGTTGTAACTAGGAATATAGTATAGCTCCAATGTAGAGTTAAGTATATCTTTGTTATAATTAGGCAGCACAAATTGCCATTACCGATGTGCGGAACGAAGACATTGCTTTAGGCACAGAAGTAATAAAACTATGGTTTAAATATTACTTAACTTAACCAGAAGACAAAACACATTGAACTTATGGTCCATGCCAGCAGCTTATACAAATATGTAGCGGGAATATTTTAAAATTAGTATCGATACAGGAAACATTAATGTATTTTTATGATTGCAAGGATGTAAGTACCTTAAATCAAAAAAATATTCGTGCTATCACATCGGGCGAAAAGTCAATGTCAGTATCCGAAAACTTAAACGACTCTGCGTTTTGTTAATAAATCGTCACGTGCAATGTTTGTGCCAAAAATAAACTAGTGAAAATATGGAAATTTCTCACAAATCTAAATTAGGTAGGTCAAAATTATGTACCTACAGGACTAAAATATTTGTAAAGGTATAAAATAACATAGGTTGTTATTGTACTGGGAAATACTTGTTGTTACTGATTGTGATAGTTTAGTTTTTATTAAAATTAGGTACTATTTAATTGATAAAGAGTAAAATTATTGTGTATGGCTTCCTGTGGATATTTTATGAAAACATTAAATTAATAATTACTACCAGCCTGTGCTAATCACACATCTATCCGAAAATTTACATAAGAAGATGGGTCTGACTTGTTTATTATTTGTGAATTCAGTTTAAAAAGCAATGATTTGTTATCATGTATGACTCATACTATCTTGCTTACGTATATGTAATATTTTTACATATGTTTATGGCCTAACCTTATTATTTTGTATAAGAATAATTTCCACGAATTAAAAATAGTTACATGTATTATTTAATAGCCTTCAATGACTTGCCTTAACATTTAAGTTGTTATTATTAATATTTTGTATTTGTACTCAAGGTGGCCTAAAATGATGAAGTTCAAACTAGGTAATGAATATGACCTACATAAGTATAGTATTTAACTGTAAGTATAAATTATGAATTTATTTAAGTGTAATAAATATTGTGTGTATTACGAAACAATATATTTTTTTGTAGTAAGTGCCCCTCGCTTGCCTTTTTTGTTTTTTCCTTTTCTTAATATACGCCATCTTGCATCTTACAAAAATGTATGTCACGGAGCTAGTACACCGCGTGTACCGCTAGGTGGCGACTCGGCCGCGCCATACAAATTTACATTTACCCGCCGCCATGGAAGTAATAAGTACTTAGCGTCAATTCACACGTACCACAACCACACCACGTCGCAGCGACAAAATGTGGTCAAGCTGTGGTTACGTGTGAATTGTGTGACAGCGGCTTTTTGCAGTTGCGTTGTGGCAGCGACAAAATGTCGATGTGGTTGCGTTGTCGCTGTCATTGCAATGTGGTAACCACGTCGTCGTGTGCATTTAATAGGGAGAGGAGGTGGCCGCGGTGCCGCCGCCGCGTGGCGGCGTTGCCGTTGCGATGTGGTTGCGTTGTGGTTGCGATGTGGTTGCGATGTGGTCGTATTACACAGGTGGTCGATAACAACGGCAAAATGTGGCACGTGTGAATTGGATTATTCATTGTCAATACAAAATATACGCCCGACCACACCGCGTGGTTGTGGTGTGGTTGTGGTTGTGGTGTGGTTGTGGTACGTCTGAATTGACCCTTAGTTGTACGTAAGTACTTATACTACTTATTACTTCCATGCCCGCTGCTTATCGAACGGTGTAAAAACTTGCACTCCCCATGCAAAAGGGGATACATAAACCTTTCCATAGAGAAAACACACATTCGCAGATTAGATAAGAAATGAAAACCAAAAATATTTTCATAATTTTAATTAGGACAAGGTACGTAACTTTCCAGAATACATAAATAATTTTAACAATTCAAATGATTACATCTTCATCTTACCAATTATTTTACATAATTTGCTGTAACATAGATTGAATTGAACGCTAAGACTTCCTAACTCGTTAATCATGATAAGTTATATTCTTAACGTTACTAGAATATCAAGAATACAGGACCAGCCTGTTTATTTTATCTAAAACACAAATTAATACTAATAATTAAATAAAAGTTACACAATAGGTCTGCGTAAAATATTCTGAAAAGGAAAGAAAATAAGATTCCATTGACAGGATAAAATAATTACATTGGTAGCCTTTTCACTGTTTTAAAGGTGAGGCCCATTGGTGCGTTGCGCTGCCTTGCGTCGCGTCGTCGTCTTAAACGAATGGCGATAAAAATATATGGTAGCGACGACATAACCGACCAATGAGGCCTCGCCCTTAAAATTAACAGATAGGTATTAATTTGTTAGAGAACAACGAAGTTGGTACCTATACTCTTCGCGCTGTAGGATAGTGCGGGTGACATCTGTCAGTGACACACTAGTGGTTTAGCTTTATTACAGTGCCACAAACTTATCTGTTCCGGTGAGAGCTCACGTAAATGAAATCTAATATTTCTTCATTCTTTAAGATGTTAAGTTTTCCCGTAATGGTAATTTACCCTTGCGGTTTAAATAAATCCATATAATCTATATCAATATATAATTCATTAGTAAGTAATGAGATATGGATCAATTTAGTTCGCTCTCACCGGAACAGATAAGTTTGTCGCACTATAGATGTTATTATGATCCTATCTGACAGAAGTCACCTGCCCTACCCTATACCGCGCAAAGTGTAATAATTATCATAATTAGAAATGGCTACTACGTTTTACTTTAACTTGCATACAATTTCCATCACGACATAGTGATACGTTGAAACAATATTAAGACAGTAAAATTTAAATTTACAAATATTTTAATATACTTTTATAATATGGCAGCGAAGGTTCCATTGAATAAATCACATAGAAGACAATATTGAGACTCAGTACATTTTAAATTATCGTTTTGAAATATTAAAAGTCTAGATTAGATAGAATGCTTTGGTCAAAAATGGCATGTTACCTACATATTATTTTAATGATAAAAAATTAAGATAGATACAAAAATCAATTACCTTTGCGTTTGGCGAAAAGTAGACCTTATACAACGACATAATATGGTGCACAATACTATGCGGTGTTTCTGCGATAGCTACAAAAACATTCACTACGTATGGGTTTTCGAAGAGACATATTTACAGTTGACAAGAAAAATGCGTCTTTTCAT
Organism: Plutella xylostella; assembly: GCF_932276165.1. NCBI lineage: Eukaryota > Metazoa > Arthropoda > Insecta > Lepidoptera > Plutellidae > Plutella > Plutella xylostella. The sequence continues at coordinate 2,325,418 of NC_064000.1, read as the reverse complement.
GTACGGTCAAGTGCAGAGAAACCTGACCCCCCTCTCATAGTAACAATGTTTCTGAGAGGGGTCAGGTCTTTCTGCCCTTTACTGTACAGTCAGAAAAATAAACTCACAGGTTTCATTTAACCGTCTAAGCCTCCGGGGCGTTTTTTTTCTCTTAGGTGACAAACAGTGGTCCAGCCTCTGTCATATTTTGTCACCAAACTGGCCATGTCGCCCCTTAATTTAATATTGCTTTGGTCTAGCGAAATGTACTTCAGAAGGACACATTAACTATAACACTACTCGATAACATAATTTGTACAATATGTGCATTTAAAAATATCACAAAATAATTATGCGTTTAATGATCGATTATTTTATGACTTCTTTGGCTGATAGGATTACTAAATGACATACGTAATTATAAGGGATTCTAGTTTTAAATTGTGCACTTGTTTCTAACTGTGCTGTGTTGCAATATGGATATTTTTATAGCTTACATTACAAGATACACATTGGAATAAAGTACACTGATATACGATGTTTAAAAATAAACAATTATAATCTTTAGTTAGATGTACACAGTCTCTGTAAAGTTGGCTAGAAACTTTTATTATATTCTTAAAATGTCAAAAAATATTTTAAAACTAATTTGCGTAAGTTATTAATAATATTATTATCTTATTGATTTTGTTAAGATTTCTGCTATAATTGTACAATTATTTCTGGTTTAGAATATGCAACGCTTTTTCTGTTAAATGGTACATTTTTATTATACAGTAAGTATAAAATACTATCCCTCCAAGATTCGCACATAATCAGGTAGGTATATAACATGGTAAGCAATGTGTATGAAAGTATTAAGTGATTAAATATAGTCTGCCATACATTTAAACCTCTCTTAAATCTTGAGCTCCCTTGAAGATTACCTAAATGCGTTAGGTCTCAAATTAGGGCGAGGTCCCACTGGTGCGTTGCGTCGTCGCTGCCATATACATAGGGAACACCCAAATATTCCGAAAAACTTTTTTCCGAATTTGATAACCCCGAATATGTAATTTACGAAATATTGCAATACCGATTTTTTAAAATACCGAATTATAATAATCACGAAAATTATAATTTCGAATATTATAATCACGAATATTGTTATTACGATTGTTAGGTAAATATACGAATGTTAAAAAATACGATTACTTTAATATACGAAAAATAAAATACCGATTTATTATAATCACGAAAAAGTCAAATCCCGATCGGAAATATGATAATTCGTGATTTTCACAAAAAACATAAACGTCTTTAAAACTTTAGAACCAAAACCAAAAGATAGGTGCGACGACGAGCAAAGCGAGGAGGAGCGTGTTAGGTGCACATAGATATCGAAAAACAAAGCGGAGCGCAGCGAAGCGGAGCGGAGCGTTTCAAATATAGAGCAAAACAATTGCTAGGATTTTTATGGTGTTTAAACTTAAAAACCTTAGGACCTAAACCTAAAGATAGGTGCGACGACGAGCAAAGCGAGGAGGAGCGTGTTAGGTGCACATAGATATCGAAAAACAAAGCGGAGCGCAGCGAAGCGGAGCGGAGCGTTTCAAATTTAGGGCAAAACAATTGCTAGGATTTTTATGGTGTTTAAACTTAAAAACCTTAGGACCTAAACCTAAAGATAGGTGCGGCGACGAGCAAAGCGAAGAGGAGCGTGTTAGGTGCACATAGATATCGAAAAACATTTCACATAATATAGCTTAAAAAATATTGTTTTTATACGCATTATGCTGCATTATTCATATAACCATTTCTTGTTAACTAAGAAACATTCGGGAATTTGTATTTTCGGAATATTAAAACTTCGGGATTCGTAATTTTAACAATTCGATATAATAAAAAATCGTACTTTTGAAACATCGAAATAATAATATTCGGAAAATTGACTTTCGTCATTTTAATAAATGTGTTGTTTGAAATTTCGTTTATAAACTATTCGTGATTTTCGTTATTCGGAAACTTAAAATTCGGGATTGTGAATTATTCGGAACTATGAAATTCGAAATTTTAAAAATCGTTATTTTCATATTCGTAAAAAAGTAATTCGGAATTATGTAGTGTACCCATATACATAGGTATATATTTTTATGACAGTTCCTTTGGACCGACTAAACGTAGCGCAACACGCACCAATGGGGCCTCACACTTAATCACCAGTAAATCACGTAATAACTACACATATGTCAGCAATTATAAAAGGATATACCTACCGAATTGTTTTAGAAAACCAATAAAATTACGTAGAATGTTCTAAGATTATACATTTGTTAAAAGGAGGCTCAGTTAGTATACCACACATCTATCTTTGGGTTTGTCACACATCTTACAATCTTAACCTAATGTACCTTAGCAGTATCATATTTATATAGGGTAGGGTTGTTAAAATATGTGTAATGTTGAGAAGTGCAAGAGTAGATAATTTTCTTCATGAAATATACTTTTGCACTTTAAATTCAAAATGTATGTTTACTGATGATCTAATTTAACTTAAGTACATTCTGCTACATAAATGATATGAAAGTTATAAGCGTAGGTATATGATTTTTTTTAATGCAAAACGAAGTCATCCTTACACCTTTAGGGCGTCCCACTAGAACCGTAGACCATTGCACTAGGCTGGTGGCCCATAATAGGGTCGTAGGGCGTCCGACTAGGCTAAATGGCAAACCTCGAATGCAGTTACATTTTATAATGATATAGGTAAATAAATACACTAACAAGCCTCCCCCGGCATAAACAATATTAGAAACTAGCCCCCTTATTCATAGAGAAGTTACAGAACGTACAGAACGTTTTAACTAATAAACTGTTTTGTCCCTCCCTGTCAATGAACAAATTGTTCTTTGTCGGAGAGGGACAAACAGTTTATTAGTTAAAACGTCTTGTAACTTTTCTATGATTAAGGGGGTTATATTTGGCGTTTATTGCATTGTTCTCTGTGAAACATACACGCACAGCTAAGCAGACTGGGATACATAATGTACATACATATTAATTACTATAATGGATTATTGTGTGTCTTGAGAATTAAGTGTAACGCCCGAAAAGAAACAATAATAGAATGGATGGGCACTAATGATGGACGTACACGATACAAATTATCGTAATTATCATTCGGCGATGATAATCCGTCCTACTCCAACTTTTACAGGGTGTTCCAAAAATGGTATAGTAAGGGATGAAAAAGAAAAAAGATAATATTTTTTTCGCGAATTTCCAAATCTCTTAGAACAAAAGTTGTTTAGAATGACCCCCTGAGTCACCCCCTTTCGGCTTAAAAAAACACACACTCATGCCTTGTACTAATGTACTCTCTTGCGGGGTAGGCAGAGATGCATTGCTGCACCCACTTTTCGCCAGAGTGTTATGTTAGTCCCAATGTAATAGGGGGCGGGCCTATTGCCATTTTACGGGCACATCCAAGACCCGAGAAGAAATATCTGCGTTTAAACAAATATCTGCCCCAGCCGGGAATCGAACCCGGGACCTTCGGCTCAGTAGTCAGGGTCACTAACCACTACGCCATTCGGTCGTCAGGTCCCTTTCGGCTTAGTATACCCTTTTTGCAACACCCTGTATACAATGGAGACCATTATTAAATTGTTTCTTTATTTGCGGGCGTTATATCCATTGATTCAGCGTTAATACAGGCTTTGATTTGTTCACGACGTGATCAACATATTTTTTAACAGTTTTAGTTACTATATGAATACTTCCAGATGTCCACCATTTGTGCACAAAACACATAAAGATACATCGAAAACCTCAAAACGTTTAACAACTACATACACCATCGTCAAAACTTACATCTAGACATCAACTTTATCCATATCGAATTCACTAAATATCATATTTTAATTAATATTTATTAAATCTGTAATTAATAAGCGTAATAGATCAAAAACATTAATGTTTTCTTTTCCTTATTTTTTCATCTCATCGGCCACTTTCTACACGGTAGGTAGGTAAGAAGGTACCTGTTTTTACGTACCTAAGTACGTGTTATTAATATTTTTTAAAGACGGGGGGAAATTTTTGCTCTCTTGACATTCCCTAGCACACGACACATCTCGAAAATTTAGTGAAATATTGTATGTAGCCCTCGTGATATGTCGAGTGTTGACATGATGTCGAAGTTCGCTTCTTCATAATATAAATATTGTATGTAAAACTCGAGATGTCTCGACAAGATGTCGAGAGAGCCATAATTTCCTTCCAGCCTTACATTCTGATAGTTACATAAAACAACCATACAAAGGTGGTATGACTGGCGTTTAGGATTTGTGCCTTTACAAATTCGATTAAATATACTTAAGGCCATCGAAGTTGAAAAAAAGGCGGAAGGTATCTCGCTAACTAAAAAAATTGCCACAACAATGGCGGTGACATGAATGTGTGTGTGTGTCGGCTCGTCACTAGGGTGCTTCAGTTTTTAGTTAGCGAGCTTCCTTTCGCCTTTTTTTTCTACTTCGATGCTTAAGGGCAACTTTTTCTGTCCATCATTAAAGTATGGTCAACTTCAGAAGTAACTATACACTTTTGTATCTTATTTAATTAACAAACCACCAATGTTTGGTCAAACATTAATAGGCTGTTTCGAGTCAGACAAGGTACAAAAGTGTATAGCTATAAAGCTTTACGGAACCAGATTTACATGAAGGGTGACTTGCACCAAACATTTATGCGAAATTAAATCTATTGCTCTCTTGATCTGAGCCAGCCATATATTTAATTTCGTTTAAATACCTGGTGCAAGTCATTGACGCTTAATACTTTTCTCTTTCGCTGACTGTACCGACAGCCAATTTGGGATACAGTTTATGCTACCTTCACCCCACGTTGTGAGGCCGCCTTTACTCAATGAATACTAACTGACAAATTCCTTTAAAACTCTTCACAACAACCACCACAAACTCAAAACACCTCAAGTCACTCAAACTTCATCTGCAAACCTGACAGTATGCCGCTTTCTCATAACCTTCTCAACCGTTTCCTTCCTAGTATCCTCACTTCCCATCCAGCAGCAGAAACATCAGCAATTCTGTTCGCTCTCCTTCAAGTCAAACGTCTTGCCATCATTTTCCTTAGCCCCGTAGTAGGGTTCATCAGTCTCCTGCCCGCTGGTGACAGACTCTGGGAGTGGCCCTTCTAGACGCAAGGTGATGAGGTCCTTGTGGTTCTCCAGAGCCAGGGGGATGAGGGAGCCCCCGCAGAGGACCTCGCATGAGGTGATGCGCTCGGGAGGCGTGTAGACTGCTATTAGTTGGCCTGCGGAGAGATAGGTTGTTTGTTAATATTAGTCGTCAAATTTTTGCTACCATATTTTAAACGATGATGATGAAGTCATGTAGGTAACTAATTTAGGGTATACGAAGGTTGCCGAAGCTCATGTTGAATAATGAAGGAGCGGATCAACCAAAAATTTTCGAATTTTTCGCCAACAACGCGCTTTTTTTTTCAGAATTTTGTATTCTATCCTCACAGCCGTCTCCAGGCCGGCCTAGTCGTGTGACGGCTACAGGGGGGGCAGCATGACTCACCGGTGTGCTACAGGGGGGGCAGCATGACTCACCGGTGTGCTACAGGGGGGGCAGCATGACTCACCGCTGTGCTACAGGGTTGGCAGCATGACTCACCGGTGTGCAGGTCCCACAGGCGCACGGAGGTGTCGCCGGCGGCGTGGTCGGCGGACAGCAGCACGCCGCCGCCGCGCGCCAGCCGCAGCAGCGACGGCGGCGCCACGTGCCCGCGCAACGTCAGGCGGCAGTTGCCTGGAAGGAGGAGAGAATGTTGATTGAATTAAGTTCAGTCAGTATAAATCATGTCACTGTCCACCAACCCGCACTAGACCAGTGTGGTGGACTAGGCCTAAAGCCCTTCCTTCATTGAAAGGAGACCCGAGTCCCAGCAGTGGAGACGTCATAGGTTGTGATGATGTCACTGGCCATACTCGTAATTCAACATCGTACAAGTGACATACTTACCTATGCAGTGTACTATACCATCGTTCTTGGAGTGAACGAAGGCATCCTAATCTTCCTGCTATCTCTTTAAATCTACTGCACGTAAAGCAAGAAATTACAAAAGTTTTAGGTAAAACTCGCTTAGAAAATGACAGCTTATACCGAGTTATGCCACAATCAGCGCAATGGAGACAGCAGTGAAACCCGTTTTCCAGTATCTAGGGTCCACTTACCAGTGACAAGATCCCACACCAGTATCCTGGCATCCGCCAGTCCACTCAACACACAAGTGTCTCTGGAGCTGATGGCCAGCGCCACGGTGTCGCAGCCCGGCTTCCACTTCTTGAACAGAGTGCCGGATTGTAAGTATGACTGAGATGCGGGGTCGAATCCCGTCACACACTTACCTATGCTGTATTATATGTAGACGTGATGTAGACCATTGTTCTTAGGGTGAAAGAAGACATACTAACCTTCCTCGCTTCGAAATGACAGGTTATGTCACAATTTAACAGTAAATTCCGTGTTACAGCATCAAGGGTCCTAAAACTACTAGCAGAAAGGCCTGATGCGCTCAAAAACGCATTTTACGTCATATTCACTATTGAAGAAGCAAGAAACGATAGCTTCTTTTTTACCATTGCTTCAAAACTCACCAGTAACAAGATCCCACACCAGTATCCTGGCATCAGCTAATCCGCTCAATACACAAGTGTCTCTGGAGCTGATGGCCAGCGCCACGGTGTCGCAGCCCGGCTTCCACTTCTTGAACAGAGTGCCGGATTGTAAGTCGTACACGACTATGAAGTTTGGGCTGGGTTCGTCGAGCTCGCGGCTTACTACGCATACGTAGGAACCTGTGGACGGAGAAAGTAGGAGATTAGATACACGGTTTTTGCACTTTTAAAGCGACAGCCAAAAAAGGAGCCCCGATTGTACCGTAGGTAACAGTACTACTCAAAATTTACGGAGCACACAGAACATTTTGTTTTGTTGTCGTGCAGCAGCTCCGAGGGGGCAGCCCCGAGTGAGCGCTTCTACACCGAGCGAGGAGTGAATACTAAACTCGAATTTGTAGGACGTGGTAGAGGCGCCATCTAGCGGTAAAAACAGTGCACGCAGCCGCGCCAAACTATTACGGCAGCCGCGCTACACGGGATTGCACATTTAAAGCGACAGCGAAAGAAGGAGCGCCCATTGTACCATAGGTAACAGTAATTAATAGTTTATTACTTATACAATGGGCGCTTATCAACTTATCAATACTGGTACAATGGGCGCCCCTTTTTTCGCTACGCGTAGCGCGGCTTACGGCTGCCGTCGAGTTTTGATCACAGTTCGAGTAGAAAACGGTAACTCAAAATTTAGGCACACACAGTACATTTCCAAACCCTTTTGAGCGCTACATCCTTACCTTCGTAAGTAATAGCGGCCTTGGAGGTGATGAAGTCGTGGTGCGGGATGCGCAGGTCGTACAGCAGCTTGCGCGAGGTCAGCGACCACACCAGCAGCGGGAACGGCTTCTGCGTCTCGTCGCCGCACACCAGAATCCTGGGAAGCGAAAGATTAAGTCATAATGTTTTTTTAAAATAGAAAACACGACATTTATAGATTATTACTATGAACCATTATATCAATGAACAACAACTCATGAGGGTATGTTTCGGTTTAATTTGCGTACAGCCTGGCCAGCCAACCTTAAACCAGGAGGCGATAGTGGACGGATGTGCTGAAGTCATGTGGTGACGTTTCTTATGTCCAGTATTGGATGATCGACATGGGATGATGATGATGATATAATGCGTACATTCTATCCGAAATCACTCAATTTTGTTAAAGTAAAGTAGAGTGCGTGTTTGCGCTTTCAGCTTAAAATATTTAAACATGTATGAGTGGCTGATACAATGATGTTGATAATGTTGACTTACCTTCCATCCCCTGAAACCAGCAGGGAATTGAGAAACCTGTCTTCACCCGCCTTGAACGTCGTCACGCAGTCGCCTGAAAAACAAAAAAGGGGTATTTTAAACAAGATAATAAAACGTGACAACGTATGTAAGTACTTATAGATGGCGCTAGCATCGGATCAAGCTTTTGGGTAAGGACTGGACCATTCTGCCAGAGAGACAGAGACTCGCCCTTCTTATATGACAACCGTGTTTGCAAATGGGCAAGTTTTTATTTATATCAAAGTTGAATACTTCTATAATAAGTACGACGGCATGACGCTTTTGGTATAAAATTATGAAAAATCATCGGTCAGGGAAGATATTTATTTATATTTGCCTACAAAGAAGTTCAAGCCACGCGCGCTTGAACGTGCTGTGTGATGACAAGCATTTTCATATGATTACTCAAGTACAAGTCATAAGCGCTTAAACATGCTAAGTGATAAAATGAATTTTCAAATCCTCATCTCACTCACCAGTCTCAATATTCATCAGGTTGACGTACATCCGGTTCCGGGACAGCGCCACCAGATCTTCTACTTAGTACCACTTGGTACTGAGGGTCGTATTTATCTCCCAAAGAAGTACATGACAACAGCGCTTAAACGTGCTGTGTGATAAAATATTTATTCATCTGTACTCACTTTCGGTTGATGTGTAGTTTAAAAGCAGCAATAAACCCATCTCCGTCGCGCTAACTCTTGAGGCGAGCGCGATAAAAACGTACATACATCCGGTTTCACGACAGCCACACCTGGTGCTGTGGGTCTTTTTATTATCTCCCAAAGAAGATAATAGCGCTTAAACGTGCTAAGTGATAAAATAAAGGTTCCATCTGCACTCACCAGTCTCAATATTCATCAGGTTGACGTACATCCGGTTCCGGGACAGCGCCACCAGGTGCTGTGCGTCGTGCAGCCCGTAGTACGGCATCTTCTGGTTCATCACGCCCTTGAGCGCCACCACGAATTCGCCCTGGGGTTAAAAATATTAAATTTCAATTTTGTTATTTACGGTCTGAAATATAATATGCTTGCCTTTGCCCGTGACAAGGATCTGTAGTGATCTGGGTTAGTAGTGAGTCCCTATAGCATGGCCTTTATGGTAATACAGAAAAGAAGTTACATTAGATGTGTAGTAAGCAAAGGCGAACGTTTTTCAATCAACCACGAAGAGATAACTTTACAACATTAATTTATATCACTCCAAGCTGTTGAAGATGTTATCCGCTCGGCCTTTTAAATTAATATTCCTGTGAGGGCAAACGTAGCATGAGACGCCATCCAGTCCGCTGGACATAAACAAGTATAAGTTGCATAAGGAAGGTCGAGGGCAGAGTATTATTACCCCTACCGTGAGAGAGGAAATATCAGCAGTAAAATAATATTGGCAAGATGATGGTTCATATATTTATTTACCTTGTCCAGGTCATAGACCCTTAGTTCCCGTCGACACAGCACCACGCATCTATACTGGTCGATGGGCACCAGGTTGATGGGGTGAGTGACCCCCGTCAGCGTGCGCACGCGCCGGCATCTGTCGAGAGACCGGAAAACGACGGTTAATAATAGGGAAGTGAATTGGTAGGTAGGATTCCAACTATTGCAACATTTTCTTTTTCTTTGTTGTACGTGGTCATATATCGAGTAATTTAGAAAGATATCTTTATGCTTTATGTATTTGTAAACAAACCAGACAGGGAGAACAAGAAAGGTGGAACCGTGGAAGGTAGTTTACGTACGTAGTAATTTCTTTGCATTTTAATTTACAAACTGGTTATTTTATGCGAAAACTATTAAATGGCTATTAGATGCATCATATAAATGTAAACTAGTTAAGATAGCTGTAAGTTTTCCAAATACAATAAAATAAAATAACATAAATAAAAAATAAATCGTATTTAGCTAGTGTGTAGTGTTAGTCTACCCGAGGGTAGTTTTAGTAAACATCCAACCAAACAGACTACACAAGTTAAAAATAAGTATAACTTTGCAACTTATACTTACGTAGTCGTATCCCACACGCCGATATCCTCTCTCTCCGTAGAAACAGTCGCCACATACTTCCCACATTTCTCCAGCCTCACTATCAAGTCATAGTGCTTACTGTCAAACCCTTCCACCATAGACAACTCTCTCTTCTCTTTTACCTCAATCAACTTCGCGAAGTCCTCATTAACCGCTACTAAAGTTGGAATCGGCGGGTTTTTAGCCACTTCTAACCATTGTTTGGTAATACTCGATTTCAGTTCTAATCCTTCTTTGATGCGTTTCTCTAGAGTTATTCTTAGCAGGCCGTAGAATTGTCTATGGTCGTAGTCTAGCGCGTATGAATGGGTTTCGAGGAAGTCTTTTAGTACAAGAATGTGTTCGGGTAAAGGGTCCAGTTTTATCAGTGCGATGTCTGCTAGGAAGTGTGTGCAGTCGGTGGCGGCGATCTTGTCTCGTATCCACGTGTGGTTCACGAAGTAGGGGCGGGTCGCGAAGGTCTTCGGGTCAGATTTGTAGATGTGGTACTCTTGGTATGGCAGCTCATCGAGTTTTCTTGTGTTGTAGCTATGGAGAGAAAGTGCGTTATGATGAATGTCAAATAAGATGTTTAAAATTTTACTTGAAAGTGGTTTATATAGTAAGCCAAAGAGAGATGACTCAGAGGGTCATTCAGGACACCATGTGCAATGTAAAGAAAATTGTAATAACTTACTATTCTTCCGAGAACTTGTTTTCCTGTGATATAAGACGGCCTGCCATCTTAGGATCGTTCTCTTCATGCCATTTACCCTGGAAAATTGTAATGATTTTGAGTCACATATTATTATGGTTTTACCTTATGTCTTACTCACTACTGATTTCATATAAATCGATTTATAGTCTATTTTTCTAACAGCGGGGACGGTATTACTCACTGATGATTACAGAATCGTATAACATTGCTTTTAAAGCAAGGTTTTCAAAAATAAAATTTTCTTCAGTGTGAAATATGTCAAAATATAAAAGTAGGTAGTGATTCTAAACCACACTCACCATAAAATAGTCGACGAGCGTGTGCCGAACCTCCAGGCTGTTGTCTGGGAGGTACCTGTGAAGTAGTGGTAGTTACATCATTAGTTACTTAATCATGTTTTATTAATTTTTCGAAAGAAAAACTTTAAAAAATTAACGTTTGGTAATAGTGATTAATCATGAAAAAATAATCTTTTCAAATGCATGTGAAGATACCCAACCAACGCTTTTACCCTAATAAATGTAGGCAATATTCATCATCATCATCATCATCATCAACTTACTATAGCTTACTGTTGGGTATAGGCCTCGTTATAAGTACTCCAGTCCTGTGCTGCTCTAACGCTAGTTGCAGAAAAGAACTTAAACCTAATGTCAAACTTCAATGCCTTACTCTGACAGTACATGACGACATTCGATTTAAGTTCCTTACAGCAACTCGGCGTATGCCATTTATCGCCACCTTGACGTTGTCGTTGGACCATCTAACAGTATGGGGAGTGTGAGTTTTTATACGGTACGCGGGAACACGCGCTGTACTACGCGTGCCTTGTGTCTGGTTGTCATTTAATATGTATCTATCTATGTATTTGTGTAGGTATATAAGATTGCCGACACTGATATCACAGGCTCTGCCTAGTTCGGGGTCGGATGGTCGTGAGGTACATATTTATTTATTTATATGCCACCGCAGCAGCAGCGCGGCTAGTTGCGGCCAGAAGAGGGACGCGGTCCCTATACTAGTAGTATATATGTGGGAGCGTAATGAAAAAGAAGGGGGGTTGCGGTAATAAAATAATATATTGAATCATAAATTACAATTAGGTACATCAAAATAGACATTGGAAAGATATCACCTGACGAGACGATTCAGAGCACCCTTGTTGCCGTGTCCGCAGTCGGACAACTTCTGATCCGTCGACAGTTCGAGCGATCACTTTTATACCGGGGAGTAGTAGTTTGCACCTGCAGCTTGTTTGCGTTGCTAAATTGTTTTTCTAGGCGCACGTGTTTCCTACTATTACGAAATGTTGAGTACTCCCACACGACCATCCTGACAATGAGCCAACATGGCTCTTTAGAAAATAGTCTTACATTATATGAACTGTTTACTATACAATACAATACACTTCATTTGCACCAAAAGGAAGTAATACAAAAGAAACAAAACAACTTATAAATTCAAAGAAGACAGTACAAAAAGGAAGTTTTACTGCTTAAAGCAATAGCTCAACTTACTAACAAAGTAATCCCTACTAAACAACCTTGATAGAAGAGATAATATGAAAATATTTTGTTTCAGTACAGTAAATGAATGTTGCATTTATCTCTAGTGCTATTCGCTAATGTAACAACAGCATTACTTCTGTATCAATCAATCAAATTACTTTATCGTAAATCTAATTACAATACTTACGTAAAATTAAACTCATAGCACTTAACAATATCACTTATGACAAGTTCACATTGCTATGCCAACATAGTGAGAAGTAACAATCCAATCACGTAATAATAAAATTATTATAACTTATTCAGAATACACTTTTGTATGCGTAAAACTTAAACCTATTAATGTAATGTAGGTAATGCCAATTCACAAGTATATCACTTATGACAAATTTACATAGCTGTGCCAACATGGCAACAAGTAACAATCCAATCACGTAATAATAAAATTATTATACTTATTCAGAATACATTTTTGTATGAGTAAAACTTAAACCTATTAATGTAATGTAGGTAATGCCAATTCACATGGCGTCAACGTAAATTTACTACTAAATCATATAGTTATGCCAATTCACATGGCTTCAGTCATGAACAAAATCACATAGTCATGCCAAATAACATGGCGTCAGTCAACAAGTAAGTCACATAGTCACGCCAACTCACATGGCGTCAGTAAACAACCAAATCACATGGTCATGCCAATTCTCATGGCGTCATACAGTAACCAAGGCGTTACAGAACAACTAAATCACATGGCTCTGCCAAATCCCATGGCAATACGCTACAACCAACTCACATGGTTATGCCAAATCTCATGGCTTAAAACAAAACCAAATCACATGGTTACGCCAAATCTCATGGCTTAATACAACAACCAAATCACATGGTTGCGCCAAATCTCATGGCTTTATACAACAACCAACTCACATGGTTACGCCAAATCTCATGGCTTCATACAACAATCAAATTACATGGTTACGCCAAATCTCATGGCTTTATACAACAACCAAATCACATGGTTTGCCAAATCATATGGCTTAGTACAACAACCAAATCACATGGTTATGCCAAATCACATGGCTTAATACAACAACCAAATCATATGGTTATGCCAAATCACATGGCTTTATACAACAACCAAATCACATGGTTATGCCAAATCACATGGCAACTACAAATCAAACGGAGTGTTTTGTTCAACATATCAATAATACTGTTGGCCAGACAATATGATTGACACGCCAAACACAATCCAGTATGATTTAATCACTTGTAAGTACGTGTTAGTTCAAATCCTATATCTAAGGATACTAATCTTAAATTATCGTATCATTGGATACCCATAACTCATTTAATATGATGTGATGATACATGGACCCTAAAACTTGCTGTCGAGTTTATTAATCCCTCGAATACCTACCTATTTTGGTTTACTAAAACCATATCCTTTGGCATTGGGTCTGTCAAAACAAGATTAATCGTTTCTCAAACTTCCACTACTTGGGTTCTTATTAGATTCCTTCAAGGTTAACGCTTCAACGAAGACAGCGTTCAACAATAGTTTTTGTCCGACTCTGCAATATCCTGAGTATCCTGACCATCATTTGTTATGGGTCATTCTTTTAAATTCTACCTTTTCTGTAAGGTACTCGTATTACTGAACTATCTCATAATTAATCCATTACTTTACTGATTACTGAACGTGACAAAATAATATCACCGAGACTAAAATGCAAGTAAAGCCATGTACCATTGCTCTCATCAACAAAAACTATAATATCTCTCGATGGTATTGACCAACTTGAGTGACTTGAGTAATCATCCATCTACCACCGTATCTGCTGCGATTTTCATCGCTCATATCTCTCTACTCGCTCAGTACGACTTCCACCAGCGCCACACGCTCCGCACCCGCACCGATCAGTACCCATCACTGGGTAACCGACCACTAATATGGGCTACGATAACGTACTATCTACTGGTTTAGTCAATCTACCAAATGGCTCATAGAATATTACTCAAGTTTCAACAATGCCCTTAATGTTTCTGATCACCAACGTAATTAATTACATCGAATCTGGTACATGACCTACTACTGGCTTCATTATGGTATTTCTACGATCGTATTTCCCTTCTTTAAATTAAAACTTTTTAATCTCATAGAAACTCGACCACTTGAAATATAGCTTTAAAATAGGAATCTCCTTTTGCTCTGTCTGTTTTACCTATTCCAATAAATCATAAAATATCATTTATTTTATTTTTGTCAATAGCTTTTTTTAGCAATGTATTTTTTTGTGTCAGGGTGAAACAAACATAACTTCTTTCTTTTCTATAATTTTAAGATAACAAATGGGAAACAGCTGAGTTTAGTATCTTTACTAGTTAAATCTTAAGCGGAATCATCACACTGTACTGAGTGTTACTTAACATTTACCATTTCAATCAATTAGACCACAAATTGCTACAAATTTAATAAGTTTTCAATCATGATCCTGTTTCATGATGAATATTGGTCAACACGGTCATCGCAAACCCGACGTTAGCGTATTTGCAACTAATTCAGGTTTAAAATGTCAACATTGTACCGTTGACCATTAATCAAAACAATACAACCTTGCATTCCAATGGCTCGACCTATGACTCCTCACAGCGACCTATGACCTTCACATGTCGCTCTCCGCTTTCTCTCCGCCCAGTCAGCGCTGCTACCGCCGCCGGCACAACCTTCTCAGACGGGTCACATCACACGTCCTCATGTGATAACTTCATCTGTAACTAGCAAAGAAGCAGCACAGTATTTTCTTAGTAGCTCGGCCTATTCTGACCAAAAACTCTACATCTCTCATGAATCATTCTCTATGAATCTGATTGCACCACCTCACATAAGAGGACAGGGTCAACTATAAAGGGGACTTAATAAAATTAAAGACAGCACAGAGCATCCCATCCATGAACAACTTATGGATTTCAAATCAACACGACTGAAGTCGAGTAATCCTCCAGCTTTCGACTACCGCAACTACTGCTGATCATGGAATGTGAACACAAAATAGAAGGAGGAGTGGACATAAACCAACTATGATCCAACTGTATTTGCCCTGAACTCTTGTGTTCCACCGCCTGGCTTTGACCAACGTTCCAAACTGATTATTCCATCTGTTCATTAAGGGAATGATATCGACTAGTTTAGCTACATAGGCATTTATTCTCCTTAGGTTTGCTGCTGCTGTAGCTTCCACACAAATAAATCTTCTTTCTTTCTTTAAATCTTGAATAAAACAGCTCTTTAAACTGGGGCCAAGTAATATCATGAAACGATACTTGCGAAACTCTTGGAGGCTTCTTTGTAGGTCGGTCTTCGTAGGTTGTCATACCGCGCCGCCACGCCATATTATTTCGAAAGATAACAGCCATCATGAAGAGTTGTCTTTACCTCCATTATGTGTCGCTTTTACTCGATACACTCGTTTGTGTCACCTGAGAACAACATACACACAGTATTCCGTTCGATAATTTCAACCAGTTTCTAAGCTGATGCCCTTTGGTGTTTTATCATCTCAGAAAATAATCTTAACTGTTCTTATTACGTTTTTCCCAGTGCAAATAAATAAATATTAACTTCAGATGGAGATGACCTTGAAATACCTAATTAGCATTTGTACACGTCAACTAAAACAAGTTGAATCTCTGTCGCCAAGTTCACATGTTTTGTCACCTGTCACACGTGTGTCGAAACACTTTCAGACATCTCTACACACTTCCACATATGTCCACATATGATCAAACATGTTCTCATATGACCATAAATGATCACACCATATGTCCACACATGACCACACATATGTCCACACATGTCCACATATGTCCACACATGTCCACATATGTCCACACATGTCCACACATGTCCACACATGTCCACACATGTCCACACATGACCACACATATGTCCACACATGTCCACACATGGCCACACACATGTCCACATGTCAAGTCAGTCACACGTGTGTGCACCCTAGTCATTGTGGGCAAGATGAGTCAGTGTTACATAACACCTTTAATCCCGCTTCTGATGTGGGAGCGTAATGAAAAAGAAGGGGGGTTGCGGTAATAAAATAATATATTGAATCATAAATTACAATTAGGTACATCAAAATAGACATTGGAAAGATATCACCTGACGAGACGATTCAGAGCACCCTTGTTGCCGTGTCCGCAGTCGGACAACTTCTGATCCGTCGACAGTTCGAGCGATCACTTTTATACCGGGGAGTAGTAGTTTGCACCTGCAGCTTGTTTGCGTTGCTAAATTGTTTTTCTAGGCGCACGTGTTTCCTACTATTACGAAATGTTGAGTACTCCCACATATAAGTCAATGGTATATATGTAACACAACAGTGTATATACCTGTCCCTGGCGACCCCCTGCAGGGCCGCGTCCCGCCAGCGCGCGGCGCCGCGGCCGTCCCAGCGCAGCCACGGCAGCAGCAGCGCCGCCAGTTGCGGCCAGAACAGGGACGCCGGCGCCCACGGGACTGAGGGGGGAGAGGGGGTGAATAGGTGAGTATGTATAGAGACATATTATGTATTAGGCTCGTTCAACCTACCTTGACTTTGCCAAATATTTGATTAAAAATACTAGAGTCAAATATAATTTTTGAAGATTACACAGTGGCGCCTCTAGCGGAAATTTTATTTACATTTTATTTTAGAAAAAGGTCAAGACAATTTGCGGTCTTCGACTTCCCTTCACCATTTACAAATAATTGTATACCTATAAATAAATTACGTAGACTTCTTCTTCTTAGCGTTTCAATGACATACACTAGAGCTGGTTCAGGGTTTATCACCGCGGTTTTAGGATTAGGCATTCAGAATAGCGTCAGCGCTGACTGACCAAGTTCCGCTGGACATAATATAACAGTTGAAAAGCTACATAAACATTCAGCACTCACGGTAAGTCTCCTCGCTTCTGAACAGCTCATTGTGCGCCAAGAGATCCAATATTTCGGTGTCGTCCAGCCCGCGCCGCGACGCCGTCAGCAGCGACAGACACTCCTTCACCTGGGGAGGGATACATGAGTTTTAGAGTAATTGTGTTTTATACGCAAGTGCCTCTCATTTGCGATGCTTCTTCTTACCGGCAACTGGCACGCGTGGACGCGACAATTCATTGCATTCAGGTTAGCGATAAAAAACACTTTTATGAGCCATGAATGGTGATGAATTTGCAAAAAAAACTTGGTTTATGTTGTTACCGTTTTTTAATATTTTATGGCAGGAAAAGTCTAGTTCGCTAGACCATCGACCTACGACAGGTAGTGGCAAGGCTCGTAAGACCGAGGACAGAATGTTGTGGCACTCTTTGGAAGAGGCCTAGGGGTCCTACCCCAACACAAGCAAGCTTGTGCCAACCCGCACTAGGTGGTGGACAATTCCTAAAACCCTTCCTTGGAAGCAGAACCTTGCCCCAGCAGTGGGGACGTGATGGGTCGTGATGTACCTTGTCGGCGCCGAGCGCGTGCTCGGTGGCGGCGAGGAGCTGCGCGAGCTGCCCCTCCAGGTCGGAACAGACCACCAGCTCCGCCGCCGTCTCCGGCTCCGACTGCTCTGTGAAGGTTTCTGCGGAGAGCGAGATCTGCCACGCTAGGATCTGTGGGGGTTAGAGGTTAGTTTTTAGCGACTTGAAAAAAAGAGGAGGTTCGCTTTTCTTCTATATGTATGTTGTTAACGGTTTATTTTTAAATTAAGTAGGAATTGTTTATGACCCGTCCGTTATTTCGATTTCATGACTCCAAAAGCGAGATCTTTATTGTTACTGAGTTTAGTTTGTATTAAAGTTCCATGATATCATGTAGCAGGGTATATAGGTCTAGTACTTTTTGCCACTGTAATGTTTAGCTACAATGTACAGGTCTGTTGCCATCCTTAGAAAATATTCAAGACCTGAAAACTAATAAAACTATCCAAAACCGGGGTCCTTCATCAGATCTTATCAGAGTACCAACAGCAGAACCTTTCAGTCATCCATGTACAAAGTAAAACCCACCTTAGCATAGAGCGGTTGGGTGCACTTCTGAACAGCTGCCTCGGCGGCGGCGGGCGGCGGGGCCGCACCGCTCTTGCTGAATGTAGCGGCGCATGTCATCAGCACCGCCTTGGGATTAACAGAATATGTTTATTAAAATAATATAAACATGTAAGAAAATTGTAAATGTAGTTATATTTGAACACTTTATTGCATACACATAGAAACATACAAAATAGGTACAGATCATAACAGTTGACAGTCTATACACACAAAGGCGGACTTATCGCCTTAACGCGTATACAAGAGAAAGGTATTTTTTAATAGCATGCGGATTTGATCAGGGACGCGGATTGCGCACCGTTTTCCCGCGTCTCGCGTGCATATTCCACGCGTTATAATGAATACTTGTATGAACGCGTGCGTGATTAAATCCGCATGCTGTTAAAAACGGCCCAAGAATAATGTCACAACACGCTAAGTAGAATATTTACATCATATTTTTATTGCGAACTATAAAAATACAAGTCCGCATCTTCCTCCTAGGAAGCCTGCGGCCGCTTCACGGGTTCGTTATCGACGTCGATAAACTCGTTTAATTCGCGTTCCACCGCGTGTAGCGGCAGCCGGGCGGTCAAAGAAATCATGGCTGCAAAATCTTCGCCAGCTGGTTCTGGTGGGAGAATCTGGCTAGAGTTGTTCCGTGCGGCGGCCTCCAACTTCCGCTAGCAGACAGCACTTGAAGAAGAAGAATCAGAAAACGACTCCGCACTCATCACAACCCATAGGTTGTAAGGGTTGTGGTGGGTGTAGAGTAATTTTCCCGTCGCGTAGTCAGGGCCCAGAGTCACAACGCCGGTTTTCACACAGCACATTTATGCGTAGCTCTTCTTTTCACAAAATCATGGTCTTAATTATATTAGTATATCAATAAAGTCTGTTTTTTTTTTTTAAATCTAAGATACTAAACTGATAGATTCTGAACGGTTCATTTACAGTCGATTTTCCCGCCAATAGAACGATATGGCACTTAAATCGCGGGACAATCGACTGTTGATTAACCGTTCAGAATCTGTAAATTTACCCCCAAAATTCATAGAGCATTTTGACTCTTTAAAATAGGTTTAAAATTGACGTTGTGTTAACTTCAACTTTTTGACTAAAATAAAGAGTCGAAACTCGTGTGTTTCAAAGTCAATTTTAACCAGATTGTAAATTTACAATGCGGTCTACTAATTTGGGTGTTAGTATCTGAGATTAAAATACAGACTTTATGAGTTATGTTACCTTAGCCTCGTCGGGGCCGACGGGCGGCGCGCGCACGACTTTGGGCCCGTCCTCGGACGACAGCACCGCCATGATGGCCGAGCTGGACGGCTCGTCCGCTTCTGTGGAGGACAGAGGAGTTGTTTGTTATTGGGTTATATTGGACCAGGGTTCGTATTGGCGTACATTCTGCCAATCACAAGCCAAAGGCTTTTTGGACATCCTGTATACAGTTCATACAATATTTATGTGGGTTTCATTACGATATCGTACGCCCTGTCAGGACACATAGTAAACTTATAACTTGAATAAAATCCAGTTAATTTAATATTTTTGTGGGTTTTGTTACCGTCTCCCCACATAATGGTCCTTCGAGCCGAATCTGAACCAACAACCTATAGATATTTATGTGCGTTTTATAACCAGCGCAGCGCCCCACAAAATGTTCCTGGGAGCCGGATCTCAGCAACCTATGGACATACACTTATACAGTATCACGACATACCCTCAGTGACAGTGACAATCATCTTGACGTTGATGGGCAGGCGCGAGGGCAGCCACCTGGCCCCGCGCAGCGCGTCGGCCCCCACCACCGCCAGCAGCAGCGGGCGGCGCCGGCCCAGCCGCTCCAGCAGCCGGGGGAGGGCCGCGGAAAGGGAGGCCACGTCCTGAGGGGGAAGGGGAGTAGGTATTAACAATGAGGCCGCCAGTCTCCAGCGACGGCATTCAAGCAGAAACTGTCACGCGACGTCACTTTGGTGTCTTATAGTGAGGCAGGCAGTGGCTTCATTTGAAACAAGCTTGAAACCAAATGCAGCTTTTTGTGACGCCTTGAAAGGGCAATAGTGGTTAGGTACAAAATTTAATTCATGATAATGCGATTGCATGGCGCACCAGTTCAGAAAATTTTCGGTAGTGGCAACACGTAAAGTTTATAGTGATTATTTTGCCACATGCCTAAAAGGCTCAAATTGGACTCCAGTTCAACAACCTGTATTAGATTGTAAGACCTTCTTTCAATGTATATTTTAAAACTGTAATAATATGTATGATGTTGGTGTATCTTTAATAAATAAATAAATAAACCTGACGCATCACGATAACACCATTACTATCACAAATTTCTTAACAACTACTACTTACATTCCGTCCCCGGTACACGGTGCCGGTGTGCAGGATGTGGCACTGGTCCACGATGGACTTGAGCAGCAGGTGCGAGCTGCTCGACTGCGATGTCAGACCGACGAACCTGGAAACAAAACCATAATCAAGTGATGACGAGAAAGAGTGATGGTCAAAATTCAGCCAGGAAAATATTATTAGCATAAAGAGTGCGAATGAGATGAAAATATTGGAATCTAACGCAATCTGTCGGTAGCCACCGACACTTCGTAGCCAAAAGCATGGTCTTATCATTGTAAAACCAACTCTAACACCGCAACGTCGCAGTAACCTGATGGTGTAGGCAATGTCTTAGTAGAATAAGCGCAATGTAAAGAAGAATTAAGTATATACCTATTTGGATTCCACCATTCTGCGTATCTCACTTCAACGCCATCTACCGGTAATCTCCGGTAACTCTACAATCTAGTTACCTGATGAGCACGGCGCGGTCGTGCTGCCAGGAGGGCGCCAGCGCGGCGGCGCGCGCCACCAACGTGGCCTTATCATTATGGATGGCTATGCTATCTATCTGTGCTGTAATCATGATGTAGAACTCCATTAGAAATAAAAGGATTCCACATTTGACTATTTTACTTTAACGCCCTCTATGGGTAGTCTTGGGTATTTCTAACTCTATTATCTAGTTACCTGATGAGCACGGCGCGGTCGTGCTGCCAGGAGGGCGCCAGCGCGGCGGCGCGCGCCACCAGCGTGGCCTTGCCGCAGCCCGCGCCGCCGATCAGCGCCAGCGGCACCGTGCTGTCGCCCGTTACGTAACTGAAAAGAAAGAAAGTGTCATAAATATTGGGGTAAAATTGTGAACAGTCAAGGATGGATAAGGCAATAGCTTGCCGGTAACAAAAGTAGCTCAAAATTATTTTGTATAAAGGGCCGCATGTCCAGAAGCATCCAGTGATCATGAATAAAGCGGCCGACAAACGGCGCTTTTCTAACTTGCCGGATAGAAAATCAATGAATGATTTTCTAAAATCAATCAATGATTTTCTAAAATCAATGAATGATTTTCTAACTTCAGTTTTACGTGTAGATTAAAAGTAAACTTACACATAAATTATTTTCATTGTCAGAATAACAACGATGTTTGAAATGAAGATTATTTAAAAAATGTCATGGAGGTTTCCTTACGCTTTGAGCTCGTTGAGGGTGATTTCCCGGTTGGACGTGCTCTGGGCGGCTTTCTGGCAGAACGTGAGATGTTC
This sequence comes from Plutella xylostella, assembly GCF_932276165.1. NCBI lineage: Eukaryota > Metazoa > Arthropoda > Insecta > Lepidoptera > Plutellidae > Plutella > Plutella xylostella. The sequence goes on along the minus strand of NC_064000.1, from coordinate 2,303,573 downwards.
GTTCAGCTCTTCAAATATGCTGAAACAAATATATTATTAGGTTAGGATGTTAACTTAAACACAGTAAGCTCAGGACATCATTGAGGGACTGAGGGACAGAGGAACTGAGGGACTGAGGGTACAGTTCTACTCACGGAAATTGACCACTGCTCAGCCAAAAGACATTTTAGGTCTCGTTAGAGGTGAGGGTAGAATTTGTACGCACTATGCTGCTCGGCCGCTATTGGTAGGTGTATTGCGGCTTTAAAGAGTCCGAATTCCTCCTTTTATAAGCGATTAACTAACTCATAAATGATTTTATCAAACCTATTGCTCATGTTTTATCATACTTCGACAATAACCCTTAACTTATTGACTTCTATACGCCCAACAATCTCACCTAGCAGGTATCCCACCATAGGCCGGCACCTCACTGTCGGCCACGAGGGCGTCCAACAGCGCGTCCAGGCGGTCTCCGAGCGCCTGTCGGACGCCCTCCGTGTACTGCCCCGGATTGACGTAGGACTTACGCTATTCCTCAGCACTATTCATTATAATCATGACATGTATCCATGGAAGTAGAAAAAAAGATCTTTTTTTCTACTTCCATGACATGTATCTTAAAAGGTGCAGTTGAAATGGGTCAAAACCGCGCGACGCCATTGGTGCGCGCTTCGCCGCTCGGCTGCTATTGGTGTATTGCGCCAAGAATACGTACCGAATCCTCTCTTGTCATTCGCTCATAAATGCGAGATGGCCGCCATTTTGGTTAAGATACATGATTTCTAGGTCAACTTCATAAATAATATGCAATTTTCAGTACTATATAAGTCGATTTCCTCGCTCCCATCTCTCTCGACCGTCTTACCTGGCAGGTATCCCATTATACCCGGCCGGCACCTCACTGTCGGCCACGAGGGCGTCCAACAGCGCGTCCAGGCGGTCCCCGAGCGCCTGTCGGACGCCCTCCGTGTACTCGTCCTCGCCACCGGGAGCCGCGCGGCCGCGGATGGACGCGCGGATGATGTTGCGCTCGGTTAGGTGTTGCTGAAAGGATAATGATTATAGGATGTTAGCTTCGGTTTGACAATGAGACGACTAAAGTATAATTTGAGCTTCCGATTTCGAATCTTCCAGGTCTTTAATAACGTTTCATCATGATCATCAGGTCCTGGCATCCCTAATTAAGGACATAAGCTCGAAGTGAGATTTCCACTCTGAACGGTCCTGCGCCACGCCTTTGAATTCATGCCAGCTCATGCCGAGCTCATTTAATAACGTTTCATTAACGGCATTTATTTAATTTATCAATCCGATGTATAGACTCGACATTGGTGACCCCGACGTGATTTAGACATACAAACTCCTCATACGCTGCTCGACTATGTAAAGCCATGCCCCTACACATAGGTTTATAATCACGCTAAAGGCACAACCCTCTCACTCTTACCTTCAACTGATGCTGCAGATGCGTCAGCCGGCGCGTGAGCTCGTGCTGGTGCGCCGCGTCGGGGGCGTCGACCCCGCCCGCCCCCGCGCCCGCGCCCCCGCCCCCCGCTCGGCAGACCCACACGCAGCGCCGCGCCGCTTCGACGGACATTAGGACTGTGTGCTGGATCTCCTGGTGGGGGAAAGAAGGTTTGTGTGAAAAATTGTTGTAAGGTTTATCTTTGCAAAAGAGGGGCAAAAAGTAAGCTGGTAACTTGTGATTATGTATATAGATGCCTAAGGCTGAGGCCTATTAGTGGTGCGTTGCGTTACATACTAAGGCGCTGGTACAACCGTCTGTGCGGAAAGGTAAGGCCGCAAGAATCCTATGAAGTTTCGTACTTTTAACTTGAAATCCTTATACCTGAGCTGTTACTACATTCTTTATTCAACGGCCTACCTGTTGAAAAACTTGCAGCGCGCCAACGAACCGCGCACCAGGCGCCGGCAGGGGTACTAGCGCCATCTGTGTTCCGCTACCGTACCACTATGTACACGTCGACAATTGCTACTAGCGCCATCTAGTAGCTCAGAGCTGTTTCCCACTGTATAGTTACTGTCTTTTCAGGGTTTCGACACGCAGCTGGTAGCGCGGAATAGCGAGCGTCATGACGCCAGTGTGCCACCAATTCCATTAGACACATATTTTATTAATTTGTCCCGCCACGCCAGTTGTCGGTAAAGCCACGTAATGCTGAGAATTCCCCGTGAATATCCGTAAGTACTCCTAACTTTAATTTCATATTTAAAACCTTTAAGTATCTTCCTTGATTTATACATTTCTTACCTGTTCAACAACAGTAGTAAGATAAGCATCACACGCTTCCTGTGGCAGTGTCCTAACCAGCACATCCAGTGCCTTGGCCATCTCCCGGCGCCAGCGCGCCGCCGCGCCGCGCACCAGGTGCCGGCAGCGTGGCGCCATCTATGTTCCACTACCGTACCACTACCTACACGTTAACAATAGCTGCTAGCGCCATCTAGTAGCGCAGACCTGTGTCCCACTCTATGGTTACTGTCATTTCACAGTTTCGCCACGCAGCTGGTAGGGCCAGGGTAGTAGTGTGCCGCCAATTTTCTTCTCCTGTAAGTTTCTTCCTTGATATATCTATCTCTTACCTGCTCAACAACAGTAGTAAGATAAGCATCGCAAGCCTCCTGTGGTAAGGTCCTAACTAGCACATCCAGTGCCTTGGCCATCTCCCGTCGCCAGCGCGCCGCCGCGCCGCGCACCAGCCGCCGGCAGGGGCTACTAGCGCCATCTATGTTGCACTACCGTACTGACATCTACACCGTACCACTAATTACGAATTAACCAATTGCTACTAGCGCACTCTACTACTAGTTTCGCCATGCAGCTGGTAGAGCGGCATGACGTCATCAGTGTGCCGCCGATTCCATTAGACAGTTTTTTTTATTTGTCCCGCCGCGCTGTCTGGATGTCCGTACTTCTGAATGTGATTCCTTATTCTAAGCCTATAAGTATCTTCCTTCATATATCTTAGTATCTCTTACCTGTTCAACAACAGTAGTAAGATACGCATCGCAGGCTTTTTGCGGCAGAGTCCTAACTAGCACATCCAGTGCCTTGGCCATCTCCCGACGCCAGCGCGCCGCCGCGCCGCGCACCAGGCGTCGGCAGGGGGGCGTGGCGCCGACTATGTTCCACTACCGTATAACTATCTACGCATTAACAATCTTTAAGTGATGCTTAGGATTGTCGTTCGTTAATGTGCAATGGTATTAAAGTCGCTTTTTCTTTTAGTGAGCTGCTTCTTACGACTTACTGTGATTTCAGGATTACATTGCGCTGTCAGCCTTCTCTGTAGTAGTCATTTGTGATCGCAGTGCAGCCAGTTGGCTGTAAGGCTGAAAGATTCCCATAATGGACAACATTTCAAAAAACTATAGCTGCTATAAATCGAAAACCATTTCGAGATTTAGCTCTAAAGACCACAAAAATAATGTTTTTGTATTTTTTGGATGTATTATTTTCGAGAAATTCATAAAATAATAAAAAAGTGCTGATGACGTCATGCATCAGGTGCGATGCATTTTGATGATCAAAGCCCATAGATTTAAAAAACAAAATAACTGTCACTTTCATTTTTGATTGACGTTGACGTTTTATCGTGACGTTGTTGTTTATTTGGGTCATTTTCATAAATTCTATTCTGACACTTTCTGACTATTTTTTTTATTTATCATATAAAATGGTTAGTACGTATTAAAAGATGACCTCTATATAATATGTCCCAGAGCATGCCACCGCCTACATAGCTGAAAAAATGCTTTTACCTACTTATTTTTTTACATGATAAGTACTTGGTATCATCAAAAATATCAATGTCATTTGAAAATGACCCATTTGTTGGTTGGCATGTAAACAAAGTTTAAATGTCACTTGTCAGTGTCATCTATACTTTTTTCGAGACTAAGGCAAAAGACAAAAATTAAAATTGAGCCTAATATGTGATGTCACTTCCGGTTTTAAAATAATTAACTTTAAAGTTAAAAATAACATGCAAAAATTAATGTATATTCAAAATAAAAAAATACGGGTCCTCTAATTTTTAATAAACTTTCCGAATAGCTAATAAAAATATAGGGTAAAGAAAATGAAATGTTGTCCATTCCGTAGTTTTAGCTTTAATTTCTTATTCCACGACCGTATACATCTCTTATTTCTAGCGTACCTGTTCAACAACAGTAGTAAGATAAGCATCGCAAGCCTCCTGTGGCAGAGTCCTGACTAACACATCCAGTGCCTTGGCCATCTCCCGGCGCCAGCGCGCCGCCGCGCCGCGCACCAGGCGCCGGCAGGGGGGCGTGGCGCCCGCGTCGTGGGTGTACCTGGGGGGGAGAGGGTGGTTAGAGGTAGCTGTGGTGTGCGGAGGACTTCTCTCATAAGTACTTCTCTCTCTCTGCTGGTGATCCTTATTTGAAATAAATAAATAAAGATTGAGATGAGAGAGATATATGTTGAAAGAGGGTGATGCTTATAAGGTTCAGTTTAAGATGGAAGACATGGGACAGTAAGGTTCTAAGTTATTTATTATGACGAACGCAGTTTTTGAAGCTAGGTAATAAGATTTTTTTTTTTCATTTCTTTCACAGATTATGTAGTATTTTCGGACTTATTGATACTATACTAATATCATCAGCCCGTAATAATTCACAAGCCTCTTGGTTAACAAATTAAGGGTCACTTCAACTTTTTTGGTATCCGAGACTTGAGAGCAATATCGGACATCGAAGCCCTCAGCCAAACGATCACAGTTAACAAACACAAACCCCACTCACCATTTATTCAACAGCGCCTTATCATTCTCATCGGTGGCCGCCTCCAACGCCGCCTGGAAGTCGGCGGACTCCAGCGTGTGCGGCAACAGCGGCGTGCCCAGACCCGAGTTGAGGAATAGAACTGGTACCACTGCGCCCAGCTCGGATTGACCTGGAAGGAGTTGGGAGTTAGTGGGGTGTGAAATGTGAAGCGATGGATTTGAAAAAAACAGTGGGCGATAGAAGGCTGAATATGATGATGATGATGATGATGATGAGACTTCAAATGGTGTTATGACCCGGAGTTGAGGAACAGCATCGGCACCACTGCACCCAGCTCTGATTGACGAGAAGGAGTTGGTGGGGTGTGAAATGTGAAGAGATGGATTTGGAAATATGGAATGTCGACTGGTATGGACTGGTAGCCGAAAGAGGGTGGCTTAGAACACTTTAGCAAAATCGTGTATTGTGGGTTGTTTTTAGTCCACAAAAACAAAAGGCTATAGAAGTCTAAGGGAGGGCTACGTTAGAAGCTGTTTTGTCTGTTTTTTTATGCCCCTGGGAGTCCAAAGACAATCTCTAAACACTCAGCAGCTCTGGACTGCCATAGTGCTCCTATAGCACCTTGGCACGATTGCTTCAATATAAGCTTTAACCGTCTTTGGTCTCTATCGCTATACATCGATCCCCGCGCTCTGATAGTACCTTGGTATGGTCAGCTTCAGTCTTTGGTCTCTATCGCTATGTATCTAGGTGTATATACTCACGAGCCAGCTCAGCAGTGCAAAGCTGCGGGAAGCGATGGTCCCGCTGCTGCTCCAGAGGGGACCGCCAGTGCAGGTCGGCCACGTGCACGCGCCAGCCGCGGCGCCGCGCCCGCACCCGCAGCCGGGCCGCCGCCCCGCATTGGAGCGCGCCTTTCTCGGAGCAGCAGTCTGGGGGGGGAAGGGAGGGTGTTGTTATTTTGAGGTTGAGTTGAAGTCTAAATTTGACAGAATGTGCGGTACTTTTATTGTATGTCTCAACGATTTTTACGAATTATTGTCACAAGCATTGCAATAAATGATTTTGATTTTATTTGAGTTTGATAAAAGGTTGCACGAGTAGCGTCTTGATTGTGCTATCGTATAGTGGGTTGGTTGCTTATGGTGACTGGATAGATATAATCCAGTGATACGTCAGTACAATCGTATCTGTTTTTTACATAAAATATTATGTCAAACAGTCACTAACTTTGGTCACCATGATGTAAGGATTTAGCCAGTGGACAGATTAGCGTCATTAGACGACTAGCCATGGCTAAAAGTCCTTGGTCTTTAGTACCAACTGCACTAAGACCATATCTTTGCACACTACAACAGCTTATCCCTACTCTCCACTTCAAACCTCACCTTGCGAGTCCGCAGCGCACACATAGATCAGCATCGCCTGCCGCCTCCTCGCCCGCTGCGCCGGCAGCCGGCCCAGCAGCGCGGCGCGGTGTTCCTCGGGCAGGGAGGCTACTGGCACCGGCGCTGGCGGCCCTTCGAGCTCCTTGGGGGACGCGCATGTTGCCACGGGGGAGGAGAGCGAGATGGAGTCTGGAAGAGAGCGAGATAGGAAGATAAATTAAAAATTGATACAAATATCAATTATTTGTTTGTAGTAAGTACCTATGTCGTGACACTTTAGACCTGAGACTTTGAGTAAGTACCTATATGGTTCTTATATTATTATGTTTCCAATCGAGAGAGCAAGGCGCAGGTACAGTAAGGGGCAGAGAAACCTGACCCCCCTCAGAAGCATTGTTACTATGAGAGGCGGGTCAGGTTTCTCTGCACCTGACCGTACTAGAATGACAGATATTATAAGACATGTTTTATAATACACTCACGGGCAATGAAAAGGTTAAACTGAGAAAAGCACCAAATTACTTCTAAACGGAAAAGGCTAGCTTAATGCTGTCTTCTACAACATTGAAGTACCTACATTTAACAGATTATCAGGATATTACCAACTAAAATCGGTAATAATATGTTCCAATTTTAAATTAAATCTTAGAAAAAATTTATGCGTTTGTTGTCGGCATTTTGTGAGTGGAACTTTTTCATTGCCCGTGAGTGTAATATAACCGAGTCCGTGTTTAGTTGCTATATGATAGCTTCCAATCGACGATTATGGATTTATATTTGCCCTGATAAAATACCTACAAACATTAACTCTGTGATAGTAAAGCTGCGATTACTAAGTTATGGTCGACACAATAGGTAAGTATATTGCAAAAGATAATGTTTTCCGGATACCAATCACATTTACCTGTATAATGACCTAAAATGCTGTTAAAATTACACATACTTCAAACATTATAGCGTGCCCTCACAACAACTATTATTACCGGAGTAGGGATGCTATTGTGAAACTCATATTGATTGTTGTGCAAATAAAGCCCTGGCTACAGTGCAGATTGTCGAGATAGCGCACGGAGCTGAGACGCGGAGGTGTCAGGGTAATGGGATGGAGGGATTCAGACGTAAGCTGCTTTCTTCTGTTTATTTAAACGTATTGGGGGGATTTTATCTATAACCGATCGAGGGTATTTGTGCAAACAGGCTAAAAATAAACTACAATCATGATAAATCTCATGGCTTGAACGGCATAATAATAATAATAATAATGATGACTGGTCCTTTTTATGAGGGTCCCGTGTACGCAGGAAAAAAGTGTTCGTGATGTCTTGCCGCTCCTCCCGATTAATATTAGGTTTAACCAACTAATCTTAAACTTACCTTCTCACCTAACATTAGCTAAAGCAGATACATAATATACCATACGACTGACCAAAAGTGCAGCTAAATACTCCCTACCATAGACTATATTCTATGTCCCTACATATATGAACAAACAACACAAATCCTGAGTGTTATATCCCGTTACGCAGTCCATCCATAACAGTCGTGCCGCATCAGTCATCAAGCTTCACACACGAATTCAATTTGGTTACTAAACGTAGAAAGCCCTCACGTACCGTACGCCGTCCTACTCAATTAACTGGCAGGTCACTTTAGCTTACGAAAACGAATTTTCTGAGCCCTGCTGCGGTACACGACTCTATCTCGTTGTATTATGGCTGGATAGGTCTGGTTAGTTTGTTTTGTGTGAAGCTAGAGGCGTCCCTTTGCGCGTACGATGTCGGATTGGCTCGCTGCCAGGATGACGACAGAGGCACCGGCATTTGTAATCTGATTCACTTCCACCTGGGTTCACCTACGCCACACGTGATTGGTAGGGACTTTGGGCTGCATTGTAGTGTCGGTTATTATAGGTCAGGTATTTGGATTGTCGACAAGACAAGTCGAGGTGAATCAGTATGATACTCAACAGAACCAAAACTTTACACCATCTAAATTCTAAAGTATCGAGGACCTTGCGTATTCAAATGCATTACAGTAGTATTAGGTACGTGTTAACATATGTAATTATAGTTATCTTATCTCTGCTTAGACAAGATTTTCTACTACTTTTGACTCGCTCGAAATAGTTGTAGGTTATCGAAAACACAGGAGGGAGAGGATTGCTAAAGCGTTGACGAGACGGGCTGATTTTTCGATAGTCAGATAAAAGTTATCTTGAAATAATTCTGATGCTGTCGCGTCAAAATGTTTGTATAAGACAGTGACAGCAACGAATTCATTCCACGGATAACATTTATCTAACTATTGAAAAAGCAGCCCTAAGGACTCGCGTTTTTGCCATGAACATAACATAAGTACATTTAAGATTTAATTAAGCATACACAGCTTTATTAAATTATTACGTAGACCTATCGTTCATACATTGATAGACTCGTATAAGCACTTACCAGACACGCTAGAAGCGACGGTCCTAGGCCCGCGCAGAGGCTTCTTGTCCTTGGCGGGGGCAGTAGGTTCCAGCAGTGGCTGGCTGCGTTCGGGAGCCGCCTCCTCCACCGGCGGCTTGGCCACGCGGTACGACGGCGACCTGCGGGCGCAACAGTGCGATCTACGCTATGTTATTGTGACTTAGATTAGCAATATACAAAAAAGATGGTGCGTCACATACAAAAAAAATGTCTGCAGTTTGTTTAAGTACTGTCAAATTGTTTTAAGTTAATGACGACCATTGTACCAATGAATAAAGTCACAAATCTTCTAACTGAACTGATTCAAAATAAAAGTTTTGTGGCTGTTGAAACGTTTCTTTTGCTAGTCTCTATCAAAATATATTTGATAAAGGTTCTCAAAAGGCAATCCTTATGTCCATACAAAATTTCAATACGAGTAAGTATTTTGAAACAATCCTAACTAATATTATAAATGCGAAAGTAACTGTGTCTGTCTGTCTGTCTGTCTGTTACTCTTTCACGCCAAAACTACTGAACGGATTTGAATGAAATTTGGTAAACATACGGTCTAGACCCTGGGAAAGAACATAGGCTACTTTTTATCAAGGAATCCCCACGGGAAAACTTTTTAAGGCGAAGCGAAGCGCGCGGGAACAGCTAGTAATCGATAAAAGCTTAAGTATAACCATTGGAAATAAACCGCAGAACTTTTCCACAACGGCGAAAATGAAAACAACAATATAATGTGAAGCCGCAACAGTCTGCGCTACATCAATCATGGTCGGTCAATGTTTAACGTACAAACATCATAGCACGGATGGAGTAGTAAAGAGAATTGGTGTAGGTACTTATGAAATGTAGGTACATACATAATATAATAGGGGTATAGTATAAGTAGTAAAATGATCGTGGCCGCGATCGCGGTCACGGAAAAATCGTTTCATCAGAAAAAAAGAACTCTCAAAATGATCTTCCCAAAATAAAAACTACACACATATTTATCGTCCAACTAAGCTACTCATAAGCATTGGGTCTTGGTCGTGAATATTAACAGTTTTTAGTATAAAATAAATTGACTTCAAAAGTAATGATTGTGGGTGGTGTTGTAGGTATGTACTGTAGGGACCTATGAGCGATCCTCCCCTCCTTTATAAACTGCTGGACACGGGTTTAAAGCGTTGCTTGTGAAGCCCCTGAATAGACGTCAAACAAAAGTGAACTTTACCGAGCTTAGGGCAGAGCTAGTTTAGGTGCCACCAATAAATTTTTATGGACCAAATTATTCGTCATCCAGCCTAAACCTAGATAAATATGAAAGTACTTATCTAATTATTGTACGTGTAGGTATAATACATAAAACACGCTAATACATAAAACATACGCCTGTAAATATGTACTGACTAGATATACCCATATAAATACGTAAAGTCAACTTAAATCAGTGAGTAAGCTCCGCATAAGTATGCAAATCACACGAGCTTTGTGCGGCCACCACACCAGCGAAATGAAATAAAAAAGCTTTGTGCTCAAAGCGTGCTAGCTTTAGAATAATATTGAATTTAACACAACGAGTCAACACATGAAAGTTAATGGGGCTGGATTTTAAAGCCGTTTATCCCAAGTTTTTGTATTATGTTATAGATCTGGCTAATATTAAATATGTAAAAACATACCTAACTACTTGCATCGAATATACTTACATTAAATATTAATATATATTTTATTAGATAGTTTTTAAATACATATTTTAAAATGGTTAAATGTATAAAATAGGTATATTATAAAGTTATATGTTATGTTTTATATTTTTAAGTACCTACCTACTTGTTTAGTTTTAAGAAAATGTTGCTATGCCCTGCAGGGAGCTATGTTAAGGATACTTATATGTACATAGATTTAAGAACAGTGTAATACCAACATAGTTGCAATGAATAAATGATTATGATTATGATTATTAATAACTTGTGTTCTACAACGTTACTCGTCGTAGGTAGGTAAGATCAAAAACTACAAAAGTACCTACTAGTAGAAAAGTATAAAATACCAACTCATATCATAATACTTAAATATATCCTATCTAAGATAAAAAATCTACAGGTTTACAGTAACAAAGAAAATTTCCCCTCATATCACCCGTTACACCATGTCATGTAAGGCTAATCGTTCGAACTGGGTCACCACACCACTGATGTAGGTATATTACAGCTCAGAATAATTATAACCATGTTAAAACCCCCGACATTCAACACTAAAATTGACTAAAAATCGAATAACATTTGAAGCCTTTTTGTAAAAATATGGCTAACATTACCTATGCTATGACTCCAAAAAAAGCAAATCGAAAATCGGTTCAGCCGTTAGGGAGCTACGCTATCACAAACGGATACACAGACACATTCAAATAATACCACCCCTCTTTTTCGTCGCGAGTAAATAATATTAAATTAAATAACGCCCTCATAACATTTAAGTATATTCCATTCACCAACTTTGAAAAAAGAAAGCGGGAATCTTTTTTTTCTTTTTTATTGCTAGCAGAACTCAAAATAAGGTTAGTATTTTTAGCAGCCAGTGCCATGCGGCCAAAAATCTTTTTTTAACTATGTTTTGTTAATGCAACAAATAATAAATAACAAATATGGTTCGTTTGAACTGGTTTGCCAAAACAAACACACCTCCATGGCGAGGCGTGGCGTTCGATAATAGGGAGGAGGGGGTATGGGGAGGGAAGGGGTTCGCAGGATCGAAATAAACTTCAGGTTTGAGCCCTGACTCCAGGTTTTAAAAATATTTTTTCTATGTAAAATATACGTTTGTACCGCACCACATTCACATTATTTATTTTGTTTCTAATTTCTTTCGTAGGTACGTTAACATTGTGGACGTTTTTATCAATTCCTAGTCTTAAATAGTTATAATGTCGGTTTAGATAACACCATTAAATAACTAAAATGATTTCTTGTAAGCAGTCCCTGGTTACAACCTTTACAACAATAAATCAATATCAACTGCCAGAGCAAGGACCAAGCCGCCCGTCGTAGCGGCCGCCCGCCCGCTGACGTCACGAGGCGGGGCAGTGACGTCAGCGCCCGCGTGACGTCACGACGACCCAGATCGCAGCGGTTCCCACGAGTGGTTACTGAGGTTACGACAGACGTCATCCAACCTCCTTGGGTTTGGTACTTTTCAGTTATTGACGCCGCGCCCCGTGTTACTACGTGAACTATTGCAGTTAATTTGTACAAGAGATTCTGAGTGTGTCTTTTGAGTAGGGAAGATGTGGGAAGATGCAACTTAGTACCCACTAAGCTGATTGGGCAACATTGGATTGCTGAACTTTCCTCAGAATAATGACGGCATAGATTGTGTTTTTGTCTGCTCAGTATAAAACTTAGAGAGATTAGAGCTTCTCGTTAGAGATGTATTATGTTTCTTGGATTAGAGATAGCCACAGGGGTCAGTAAAATAGTAGAACAACTGAGTTAAGAGACTTGGTTTTTTTGACAAGTATTGTTTTTGATGGGATCTCATTTCTTTTTGTATTTTGTAGACAGTTCTACTTTTTTTTCTTTTCGGTACCTTCTAGGTACGTAGGTGCGTCAACTTAGTTTGGTAGGTACCTACCTACATAAATCGCAAACTTGAGATAAAAATCAAGAATCTTTATTTTTAGCTAGTAATGTAAGTAATGAATAAACGTAGCTTTGATACTTCGTACTGCATCAAATTTCCCTAATTAAATTTCAACCTTAGTTTCCAATACACAAAGTTCATTGTACATTAAGAAAAATTTACTATAAGTGGTAGCACTGGTAGCCTGATGTGCTTTGTCCGTAGGTAGGTAATCCATTCTTTGCGGATTTAATTTGCATGACGGGAATTTTTTGCTCGATTTGGCAGGGGGACTACCGTGCGCCTATATTTACTTGGTGCAGATATGTGATCATGAAATTATTTAAGCAGTTATGTACCTATCTAGAAAACTGGACCAAAATTGAAAAATTTTACTCGAGTTGGTACAGTGCCTCCAAATATTTTAATTTTCCCTTGATTCATACACCAAACACTACTTATATTCCAAATTTGAAGCTTCTAGGTCTGCTAGAAGAGCCTTAGAATTTTTATGATTGGTGAGTGAGTGAGTGAGTCAGTGACAAAATTAAGAAACTTTGACCCGTTATAATTCTTAAACTACCGGTTCAAATTGAATGAAATTTGAAATATACCGTGTCTTTACAATGCCTGCATGGTTAGTGAAAATTCAGTCTTCTAGTTTTATCCACAACGAAGTTACTGGGGGTCGAAAATGGCCTGAATTGCTTCGAGAAAAGGATGGTACGGCCGTGCCGCTTTTTTGCTCGACTTGGTGAGGGCACTGCCGTGCCCCCAGATTTCTCTCTTAGAAATGATGTAGAAAAGGCATGAAATGACGTTACTTTATGTCCGTTGCCTGTAACCGTGATTAAGCTTTATCCTCAGACATCCATCACAAATCCCTAACGTGATAGGTTGTATTGTATGTATTTATAATATTAAGTAGATGGTCTTTTTTATCGAAAAGAAATATAAAGGAGAATGTATTTCAATGTATTTCCATTCTCGGATTTGTGCGGACTATTGCTGACGGGTGGCTGAAGGTAGAATTTCCATCGAACATCAGCCTTATATTTGCACGGAGGTTGCAAGTGTTTTCGGTGGAGACCTGTGAACGTCCGGTGTGAAATGACTAAGAATTAGGTATATAGAAAGTCCGAGAAAGCTAACAACGGGTAAAATATTTCATTAAACTTTCTGGTAACTTGATGGAAATAAACTGATTGTCAAATATACTTTATTGCAGAAAACCGTTTGTTTATTTTTTTGTTTATGTAGCCAGTGTAGTGCATCGAAGTAATGTGTACGTAAGTACTTACTTATTACTTCCATGGTATAGTGAGTGTCCCACTGCTGGGCAAAGGCCTCCTTGTTTAGTTTAGCTAGTATAAATGCAGGTTTATATTTTACTGTCTATCTAGAATCTAGACATAATGGAATTAACTTCTAGAACGCTGGAAAGCATGACACTATTAAATCTTCTGAAGTTCCAAAGTTTGCGCAGAAGTTTTAATAGTTTAATCGAAAGAGCCGTGGTTGCTAAAGTTAAGATTGTTGTTATTTCCGCCTTACTTTTAGTTTTAGCTTTCAGCCGTTACTGAAAAAGCGTTGGTGCCTAAATAAATATTATAAGTAAATATGTAAAATATGTATGTATATATGTATCATTCATGTAGGCCTATGCCATGCACTGGTCTATTTGAATGTACTTTGTAAAGCTGTAAGTATACCTACTTAGAAGTGTAAAAGGATGAAGTACTTTATTTGTATTTCATCAAAATATAATTTAATTTTCTTAGTATTTGGTAGGAAGAATCTTACGTACATAAGTAGGTAGTTAGATAAATTTTAAATAATTTTTCCAAAAATTGTACCTCTTAAATTAGTGCAGGATGAAAGCCAAGATCTAGAATCTAGAATCAAGACGGTCGGCGGACGGGGGTGGCGCAAGCTAATCGTATTCGCACCTCATTAATATGGCGGTAATGACGATTACCTACAAACATGTATAGGTATGTAGTACTCAATGTAAATACATACTCAACCAAAATGTATGGGGATAAAAATCATGATAAGTAGGGGAGCGGGGGGCTAGTTGTAACAGGGGTAAGTAGTAACAAGCATTTTTTACCTACATAATAGAAGAATATTAATTTAATTTTCAATCCAATGTACTATTTAATACGCAATGTATCATTTTAGCGTGGTAAGCATCCCGCCGGACGGCGCAGGAAGCGGTGCTGTGCAGGCGCTCCGAAAAAGCCAGGTTTCGGTCTTTTTTTCGTTTATACGAAATTGACTAGCATAAAATTCATATTGTTTAGGAGTTTTTGTTTAACAAAAATACATTTAGAATTTGTTTAGTTTCGTTATAATTAATTTTAATTTTACAACAATTAAGCGGTTTATTTTAAAAAAATGTTATTTTAAAAACCTGTCCTATGGGGTATGTTGTAACAGTTTTACGGGGCTAGTTGTAACATGTTATAACTTACCCCCTTATGTATTTATTAGTTATGAAATATCGCGTCCGTACTTAAATTTATTCTTTTAGTATTTTGAATACTTCTTCGTTTAACTTCCTTAATTTTTATTTTAGAATGATACACTACTAAAGACGGCTCGCGACCTATCACGTGAGTACAATGCACAGCGAAAAGCGGGTGACTCGCTTGCGAGTCACCTCTGACTACCCCTTCGGGGATTACAGTCGTGAGCATATGTATGTATGTACACTACTAAAGAAAATCTACACGTGCTACCAAAAGTCAAGATGTTTACGAATTGCCCTCTGCTGAAGTCTTATAAAATAAAATCAGTGTACGAAAAGCCGCAAAAACTTTTAATTTATATCATGCATTTTATATAGATATGTGAAAAAGAAGAAAAGTAACAATTCTTAATCAGTCGGCTATATCAAACCCAGATTGGTTTTTCAAGAGGAAGAAGAAGCTAAAATATCTTAGTACTTGCTTACTTGCTTTACTTTGGATTACTTGAACATTTAAAACCTGTTAAGTGTCTGAAGTATTTTTATGTCAAATAAATCTTAATAAAATGTAAAACTGGTATTCTATTCTTAATGTTACAATTTGCCCCCAGCTCGTTACAACTAGCCCCAATCACGGGGCAAGTTGTAACACCCGCCACTTTTTTTTCAAAAGCGTTTTTACAAAAAGCCTTGACAGTTTTGATTATAATTTTCTTTGAAATTGATAGATGGATAGTTGTTAATTGGAATAGTATTGCTGGATTTCCTGAATACTAAACAAGTAAGTTTTCATAGCCAAGAAACCAAAAAATGTTACAACTAGCCCCCCGCTCCCCTACCTAGGTGATAAAAATCATGATGAAGATTTGAGAATCGGTAATTAACTAATCATTAAAATGGAGACCACGATTAGGCAAACGTTGAACGCCTTCCGGCTAGATGGGGTGACGACTTGCGAACTACAATAATGCTACGTGCATAAATATCACAATTAGCTAGGGTAGCTATTAAATACATTCTTTCATCAATTTTAAACTGAAAGAAGTAGGTATCTCTACGTACGTTTTTTTTTGTATGTCTGATTTATGTGGTGTTCAATAAAGCAATATTCTATTCTATTCTATTCTACGTACAATATACGGTCAGCTGCATAAGTAGCTGTACACTTTTGTACCTTGTCAAACTCGTGGTTCGTTATGATGGTAGTTTGACAAGGTACTAAAGTGTATAGCTACTTATGCAGCTGACCGTACATTGCGGCAATCACACGCATCCTCGTCTCACTCTCATCACAAACTCTGAATGGCCGACTCAAATAATAGTTGACCTAATCCCAGCGTGGTGTCTTTGTCCTCTATAAAGACCCGAGTTTATGAATGTGTCGCTAAAATAAGCACAGCTAATTGGCCGATTTGCTGGTATGCGCGCGCGCATGTGCGCAGCGAGTCGACAACAACAACAGCTCTTAAGGCCGATTCACACACTGTTTAGTGCGAGTTTTAAGACTAAGTAGACGTATATACAATGCTGAGTATGTATGGCAGATCCAAAAGTTTTGCAAATACTATACAAGAAGCCCAGTAATGTAAGTCTACTTAACACTCGCACTAAACAGTGTGAGAATCGGGGTTCTACCTTTTTTGGCCTAAGATTTATTTGCCTAATCTCATATTGCATAGTAACTAACGTTTGGTCAAAGTCTCGTTTCGCCGAAAATCGTATTGGCATAAATCTCTTTTAGTAAAAAGTTATTTCGCATAATCTTGTTTAGCGTAATAATGGTATGGCCAAATCTTGAATAGCCTAATAATACTATGGCATAGGTTATACAGAGTAATAATATTCGTTTGGCTTTAACTTTGATGGAGCGTCTCCCTACATAGCGCAAACTGGTGTCTTGTATTGTGGCCGCTATGTGGGAAACGCTCCGCTCCGCTTCGCTGCGCTCCGCTTTGCTTTTGACGATAACGTGCACCTAACACGCTCCTCCTCGCTTTGCTCGTCGTCGCACCTATCTTTAGGTTTCGATCCCATGGGATTTAATGGCGTTTGTAATCATTATAATGGTCATTCACTTTCGATATTTTGATCATTCAATATCGTGATTTTCGGGATGTAGGAGAAAAATACCACTATTTGTACATTTATAACATACTTAATATTGTATTTATTAATATAATATTAGGAGAAACAAGATTATACCAATATGAACAATTTGAGCAGACGAGACTTAGGTGTTTCAAGTTTGTGCCAAAAGAGTTTTAGACGAAACGAGTCTTATGCCACATAAGTCTTGACGAAGTGATGATTCTATACCAAAAAAATTTAGACCTTACGAGTTATGCGAAACGAGCTTAGGGCAATAAAGATTAGGCGAGATGAGGGGAACCCGAGAATCGGCCTTTAGGAACAGAGGACGTTTACGTGATTCTTCACACATTCAAAGCTGTAGATTCAAATTTAAGTTTCAGTGAAAATACACACCGAAATATCGACAGAAAAAGCCAAAGTTGTCACGATTGAAGATCAGAGAGCCGCGTGGTTTAAAAATAAAACAGCCGGCGTGCCAGTGACGACATATCGCGATACACCTGATGCTGATTAAATGTGATTCACGAAGCATGGATGCGGTGGGAGATGTTTAAATGCTGTCACCGAGGTGGTGAAATGAAATATGAATTAACATTAGACCTAGTTAAAATTGGCTAAGAAACGTACGCATGGTACTTAGATACTAGGAATGGAGGGATATCTTTGATTCTTGCTTTACATTACATTTTAGTGTATTTCTACATAACGCGGCATTGGATTTCCATTTCCCCCCTTTCGAGAAGCTGATTATCAAATATTTTGCGCACTATATTGAATTTCATCAGGATGGCACTAAATGAGAGTCGACTGAAAATAAGTGATCGGAGTATCTGGATGTCTGGCTACTATATGGCGAAAGAAGAAGAAGAACTGAAGGACATGATGAAAATTATTCAGAATAGGTACCTATGCAACTAACTACCAACTACAAAATACATAGACAGTAGGTACTGTGGGGATCGAGGCGCACTATCGAAGACTTCAATATTGAATCAAGAACTACAAATTATCATAAAACTTTCTAAAGAGGCCTATTCCATTATTTGCTCTAAGCCTATACAAGTGGAAAATGTTAACAGCATGAACGTTTCAATCGTTTAGATGCTCACACAAAAGAGCTTACGAACCACAATGAGCTTTTGTGGTTAGTGTGAAAGTTAAAGCGGCGGATTCTTTTCAATAGGTTTACAATTTAAACGCTCTACCACAGACTGGTCGGTACGTATAGTGGAAGAAATTTGAACCCACTTGCAGCTCTTACGAATAAAGTTTAGCGTTATATAAATACCTTTACAGATATAATATGGTATCCTGTGCCTATAGAGTGATATAATAACGGTATCCTGCGCCTAGATCTCTCCAGTCGTGTCGGCCAATTCGTCCCATTGGCTTATGAGAGTGCTCCTGTGTATTGCACATGCACACACTTGGGCACTATAATCTACTCCTGCGTCGATGGCTGATCTTAGTGACAATGGCTTCGCGGCTAGGAGGAAATTATTATGCGTGAAGATTATAGGTAGGTACAAGACGAAAGTTCAATGCTCACATAAAACCGGAGCCAGTGATAGTTGGGAATGCAATAATCAAAGTTGTGCAGGAATATGGATAATATGTACCTCAAGCAGGCTATTCGACTACGATTTCGTCCAGAAACCTAGCATCCAACAAGATTGGGGTGCATTTGGGAAGTATCATCACATGTTTTTCTCGGCTATTCCTCCAACCCAGAAGACAAAGGTCTCCTTTTCTTCTACCAGTGCGTCCTGTCGGTGATGACGGATGGACAGAAAGAGGACATCTTCATCATAGATCATCTCAGTTTTCCGGATTGAGATGATCAGAGATTCCTAATTAAACTTGAAAATTCAATTAAGAACAAAACCTAACCTCTAAAGGACTGTTATTGGAGCGAATTCTATAGCTTGAATAAAAAAGTAAAATTGCGAACCATAAACCACCTAAACTCTATCCATCCAAAAAGGTTTCATTCATTAAATTGTATTACTTATTCGCAGGCTCGCGGCCTCGGCTAACAACGTACAATGTGACCTAAATCGCTGATGAGAATGCATGACGCCCGACAACAATTCATACTTCATGCTGATATTGTAGTTTTGTTAGCAGCCAGCTTGTGACGA
This sequence comes from Plutella xylostella, assembly GCF_932276165.1. NCBI lineage: Eukaryota > Metazoa > Arthropoda > Insecta > Lepidoptera > Plutellidae > Plutella > Plutella xylostella. The sequence continues at coordinate 2,284,666 of NC_064000.1, read as the reverse complement.
CGCAACGCATATGAATGAGCTACGCGTCATTTCGTGTGTCTTTGGTTACATAAACCTTTTCAAACATTGCACTTTGATATTTGATAGGATTTGCTCAGCAAAAACTTGATTTTATAAGTACTTAGGGGAAATACGTTGGAAGGTAGCACGTAGGTAGGCATATTGTGCTTAATTTATATTTTATACGATGCAAATTTTTAATAAGGTAGATAAGTATAAGGTAGGCAGAGTCAGACCTCACACATCATGACTGTGAGCATCACTTTGCATCAAACAATATTAAGCCAAAATACCTAGGCCAAATATAGCATGTTTCAGAAAAAAAAATAAGATAGACCTAAGGAAAGGTAGAGGGACCCTTCGTGCGAAAGTAAACTCACACGTGGCCAGTTTTACTTTCGACTAAGCGAAGGAACGGCCCTAAAGCCCTAGTATACTGGCATAACGAATAAATATCGTATGGTTATGGTTATACTACAAATTGGATATTAAAATACTACGAGATTTGAACTTTGTTTCAAAGTAACATTACATCTACAAACCACTTTGTTTTGATCAACAAGACTAACCGAAGAATTTGGACGACTGCCAACGTGGCTATCGTATGAAAAAAGTTTTTTTTCATTTCTATTTGCTTACTTGCATTGAATATGCTGACACGATGGGCAATTTGTGCTGGTTATACGACGTTTTTAAATCTACATTTACATTACATTAGGTACATTAAATGAAAATTCTATGCCACTAAGTAATTTGATTTCTGTAAAATCATAATACGAAAATAATAAAGAGTGAAGTTAATTAATTTTTTTTGCTTAATTCATTTTCATATAATGTTTCAGACTCGTTCAAGTTCAGATAGTACCTACTAGGGCATGCAATACCGCAATACCGGTATTGCGTAATACCGGGATCCCGGACAAAATCCTCGCTTTCGCAGTAATACCGGAATCGGACATTTTTTTGGCTATAAATCAAGCGATTAAGATATAGTTAGCCTTGTGCTCCTATATACTATGAAAGCGCACTTGTTTTCAACCGTTACATGCGGTTTTTGGCCTTTGGAAACCTACTTGTTGTCCATGCGTTCTAAAATTTAAACTCTAAATACTCAATTCTCGTAAAAAATATTACATTATACAGAATTTGATTGCTTTTTCTTGTTGTATTTTGCCCTATACGACCTTTAAACAAAATATATGCCATTTATAACAAGGAATTCTAATACCGGTATTAATACCGGGATTCCGGTATTGAGGTTCCTAATACCGGAACTCAATACCGGTATTGAAAATATTTCCGGTATTACATGCCCTAGTACCTGCCCATAGTTTGATATGAATAAGTACATGAAAAGTGCCTCGAAAATCTCAACAATACGAGTGTCAAACGAGATAAAATGGATTCACAGTGTATATCTTATCATTACAGGAGCAGTAATGTTACTTCGTAAAGTTATCCAGTACCTACTTATACCGTTTAAGCTAAGATGATTTCTGTGACAGTTCACAATTTGCTATTGCAAAATAATATGTGTTAATTAATTTCATTTCATTGGATACGACTCATACAATCATACAATAGAAAAATCTATAGTATTTCCGTATAAATCATAAAACTCAACGCCACAGGAACCATATTAGCTGAACCAAGATATATGTACCCTTAACCCAACCCAGCAACTTAGATAATATCATCAGCATTTGCCATTTCGAGTGCTGAATCTTTAAGTCACACATGATCACGTGATTCCGCGGTTACGGAAATACCTACTTATTTCAGCCAAATCAAAATTAGTTAAGCTTCACACTATTAATGTAGTGAAGCGTACATTGACGTGGCATCCTCTCATATTTATGTATATTTTTATAGCGACGACTCGGCCTTCGCCGCTCGCATGAAATGTTCGTCGCACATCTCAATAATGGTAATTTATTATTTTATTTGAGACTTAATAAAATATGGAATTTGGCAGATTTTTGAGTTGATACGTTAGTGGTTTTTAGAAGTATTGACGTAAACACTCTTGAGAGTATGTGCGATGAAGTTTCAGTCTTACACTTAGGTACACGAAACATAGTGTCTATAATGGAATACTTTAATAGGATCGACATTACTAGCTGGCTACCCTCGGACAGACCATTAATGATAATTAGGTACATATTACTATTATTAGTTTTGCTACTTCAGCCAATAAAATAATCGTAATCATTTTCTCCCATTAAAAGCCACTATACCTACTATCATAATATAGAGGTCAAATTACACAAATAAAACACCATGTCCCAGAGCGCCAACGCATAATTTAGGTCCACAAATTGTAGCCATCCTAACAATATGTCTCGAGTGACAAGCACAATGCACGTACAATTTAAAATGATTGATTGTAATAAGGTACGAGTCATTAGCGTGCCACTAGAAGACTATAAAGATTTCCTCATGATTTCCTTAACTAATAGACTGATCCTTAATACATGGGACAAAAATAGTACTACACTACTTTTTTAAGCTTGCTTTTCACGAAAGGATCTTATGCCTTGGTTACCTTCAAGAAAAATAATGTCAAAATTGATCCTTTAGTTTTTCTGACGCTATAGAGCTAGTTCTTCAAGAATTACAAGGTTATAATGTGAGAGGTCCTGCCAAGAGTTTTCGGGATGGAGCCATTTGCACTACTTCCACCGTCTCATCATCAACATCAGCTGTATGCGAATATATGCTGAATATGCTTACTTGTGTAATTTTTGTATCTAGTCCTACAAAGATGAGAGATGAGTAGCTTCATTTTTTTAAATGAAATGCATGAATAATGGTTTGAATATATCATGATCATTAATAGGCTTTCTTGGGTAACACAGAAAGCTGAGGGTGGGCAATGGGCATACATGCCATGTAAGAACTGTTTAATGGCTTAGTCAATATTTAAACCGATGAGTGGTTGAAAATTAGAGAAAGCTATTGTATAAATTAATTAAGTAATTAGTAATCAAATGTGGTACTGTACAAGGAGAAAGGTGCTTCGCAATGAGCTAAGGTTTGGAGTATAGTCCTAGACTTATAATGAGGTAACGTGGATACCTTTTTTTTTTTTTTTTTAAATAAATGATTATCACTCCACAGACTTTATGTCCAAGCCTTTTGAAGAGTGGTAATTTTTATGAGATAGATTTTAATTCTTTTATCTACTTTCTACTCTATCTTCTAACGTGGATACCTTAGGAGAAGACGGAATATAGTATACAAGCAATAGATTAGTTGTTATCTAATATTATGATCGAAAATAAAGGAGAATTAAATGAGAAAACATAATAAGATAAGATGGGCTGAAGAGTCATGAAATAAAAGTTTGCGCGCGAAAATAGCTTTTCAATCGACTTTGACAACGACTCATCCGTTTCCGATAAATACCTAGTGCCATAGACAGACATAGACAACACGTTTGGGATTAAAAAAGTATACTTAGTAAACGAGTAAAAAGTTCTAAATCAAATCAAAGAACAATCGTTGTTATGAGGATGAGGTCGAAAGAAGAAAGCTGAAAGTCAAGAGTCGGTTAACATCTGTGCCTTAAAATTTCTAGAGGCAAGAACAGTCAAGATTCGTTCGTGAGTAGAATAACAAAACTTACAATAACATTAATACAAAATTAGGAGTTCACACTTCAAGGACTTGGCGCACCATATTGATTTTTATCAAATCCTTGAGGTGCCCAGATAAATATGATTTCGAGTCTCATCGCATGGCTCAAGCGATTCCAGAAAATATCGGAAAAATCTCAGGATAAAGCGTTACACCGTGTGTTATAGATGTGCACGTATGTAGGTACACATCTTCCACTTATTTATATTTAAGGATCTTCCCTCGCCGCCGCGGAGTCAGCGTATTGATTTATTTAGACGAATGTATTCAGCATTCTCAAAACAAATGAGTGAGGCAGTCGTCGGCGCAACAATACCACACAACTATGACAAATACCGCGATGTTTTCAGGCAGCCTATTAAATAACAAGAGAGCAGCGAGTGACCTTCACGCCGCGTCGCGCTGCGAGCGCCGTACTCACTCTTCCGACTGCTGCGAGACGTTGTCCTTGTCCTTGTGGGCCTGCCCGGAGCTGCAGGAGTTGCCCATGGCGGAGGATCAGCCCGAGCCTTCAACTCTTCATCACCGCCGTCACCGCATGCGAAGTCACTGTCACCGGCACGACACTCACGCACAAACTTCAATACTCATGGTCGAGATCCTCGTGGGAGGCTGGTGAAGCATCTCCCGCTGCCGCGATCGCGTCGGGCGCCACTCGTGTTGACACACGTCCGAGCGCCACGGAGGTCGAGCGCCGAATAATCGATGCGCGCCCTCGAGCCGCCGCGCCCCCGCCCGCGCCGCGCTCGCTCAGTCTCTCTCTCTCGCTCTGGCGTACTATCGTTGATTTTCAGTTTCACGATACGACTGAAAGCTTTTCCAGTTGAGGTTTTTCATTTTCACCAGGTTTCAGGAGCTTTGTGGATGCGAGCAAGCTGCGTTACGCGTTAGCTGTAACTAATTCTGTTGGCTGTTGTCGTATCATTGCCTCTGTATGTTTAACTCATTGGGTTTTCATTATGGAATCCTCTGGTTTCATTGGAATGGAGATAGACTGCTACTATCATGGAAAATATAACAACTTCCATGCACAGTAAGCGCCTATGGCCTTCATCCAAAAACTATTCTGAACTTGTCAATTTCAAAAGTTTATCAAACATTGATTCAGTTGAACAAAAGATCTCCTTATTTCATATGATTTTCATCAAGTCCCCCTGTTACTTGATATTAGGATTTAGGAATATTACAGTCATTGTTCTGATTATTTATGCTTATATTGAGAAGATTGTGAAAGGAGGTTGTTTCATTCAACTTTTAATAAAAAATGACACTTTCAGCTGGCAAACATGAACTGCATTCGAATCTGGAATGTCTTAAAATAAAAATGCCGCCTCTCGCTTGTTTCTGACCCGACAAGTGCCCTACAAGTATCACGCTTTGTTGATCCACTTTGGCCGTGTTATTTTTTATATTTTAAGAGAAAAATAGTTATTTTAAGTGTTTTCATCATGCCCAGATGTTTCCTAAGTTCTGTTCGAAAGTATAGTGAAAGTTTCATACAAGAAAAGTCTAGTTCCAGTGCTGAAAGTAAGTCTTGTTTAATTTTTCAGAAGTTGTGTTATTATTAAACATTAAAGTGGTTTTATTTGCTTAGCAGATTTAACTAGATAAAACATAGATATAGGTTATAGCCTAAATAATCACATCCACATTATGTAAGTACCTCGTAAATTACGTAGTTGCCTACTTTACACAATTTATACGAAAATATTTTCGATATGATTCAGATCACTTTTTCTAAATTTAGAAATGGGATTTGAAAGCAGTTTTTGATATGTGTATTATCCATCAGCAGACTTACTCACTACTTGCTTTACTTTTATTTGCAGTTAACTATAAGTATTTCATTTTAGCTTAAACTTTGTACCTACCTAGATTTTAGTTCTTATTAATTAATATTAAAATCACCAGATGATACAAAACCGTTCCGAGTCTCCAAAATAAATTTCAAACGGCAGAAGAATATTTTGAAAAATAACGAAACCATCTACCATGACAAGGTTCCAATATCCACGCGATTCTATTTGCAACTGTTGAAGAGGAGCCAGTTCCTGCAACCATTCATTGACACTGAACCCTATGAATATGCTTCAGAGAGCGAAAAGGCTGTGAATTCACCAGAAAACCATAAAACTCGACATATAAAGGAAATTGTGAAGAAAAATGAAACCAAGACATACAACTTGCGGTCTAGCGAAGCAAAAACAGAACGCAAAGTTTTCTACGAAAAGAGAAGGAGAGCACGTAGAAAAAAGTGTGAAAACGAAACGGAAAATTCCACAAACAACTGTATTTCCGAACTGAAGCCAAGCACGAAGAGGCTGAACCATAGAGAACCTTTGGCGCCAATAATCGAGGAGATGAAAAGCCGGGAGCCTCTGAAGCCGGTGAACAAAGGTTCGGAAATTCACAAAATTGCTGAGAAACTGAAAAGTTTGATGAAACTGAATGAGGTTGAGAAGCTGGATAGGGAACTGTTGACGTGTACCGAGTCTTTTGAGAATGATGATGTGCACTGCGACGTCGAGAAAGAAGGTAAGTACTTAATTACTTTTCATAGAACATATCAAAGAATAATTTCCAGAACTTATCAGGGGTGGTCGCCCAGATCGTTAACTATTGACTTTCTCTTAATCTCCATCCCCACTTAAAGGTACAATTATTCCTCGATCCATTTCTATCGATCGTCAGCAAAACAATCAATCATCCAAACACTTACTAAATCCTCAAACACATTCCATCACTCCTTACACTCCTCAATCCTACAGAATCCCCAACATTCGTACCACCAGCCCTGGACGACGCTCCCCGCCGCCCGCACATCTGCAAGGTACTTATATATTATTTTTAAATCTGTGAATAATCCATCAACTGTAAGATTATCGTATATTTTACTGTCTTATATTTCACATACCGATTACTCGGTGAAACATGACTGTAACTTTACTGTATTTAATAACTTATGTATACCTTGTTTCTCGTGAATAAATGAATGGTATTCTATTCTAAGTATTGCGGGAAGACCTTCGACCGGCCGTGGGTGCTGAAGGGACACCTGCGCCTGCACACCGGGGAGAGACCCTTCGGCTGTCAGTGGCACGATTGTGGAAGGACTTTCGCTGATCGGTGAGTTTTTGTGGTGTGCAATTTCCTGCCACGCCCCCAGAAAGCCCTGTTCTCTTCATACAAAATGACCCGTTTATTTCCCAGTATAAGGCTGTTTTTAACAGCATGCTGATTTCATCACGCACGCGGGATTGACGCCATTTCATCGCGTGCATATTCCACGCGTTACAATGAATACTTGTACCTATAAACGCGTGAGGGGCAATCCCGTGTGCGTGATCAAATCCGCATTCTGTTAAAAACAGCCTAATATAGTATAGTCTGCAATAGACGTAAGAGGCCACTGATGATGATAATATGGTCACCAGGTCGAACCTGCGCGCGCACCAGCGCACGCGCGGGCACCACGCGTGGGGCTGGCGCTGCGCGGCGTGCGGCAAGGCCTTCAGCCAGCGCCGCTATCTGGAGCGCCATCGCGGGGACGCTTGCAAGAAGTTCAAGTAAGTGGTACAGGTTTTACCTTACACCAGTGTGGGTGTTTGTTATTTTTCATTGGCTTTAGCTTGTAATGGACAACATTTCATTTTCTTTACCCTATATTTTTATAAGCTATTCGGAAAATTTATACAAAATTAGAGAACCCGTATTTTTTTATTTTGTATATATATTTATTTTTGCAAGTTATTTTTAACTTTAAAGTTAATTATTTTAAAACCGGAAGTGACGTCACATATTAGGCTCAATTTTTATTTTTGTCTTTTGCCTTAGTCTCGAAAAAAAACATAAATGACACTGACAATTGACATTTAAACTTTGTTTACATGCTAACCAACAAATGGGTAATTTTCAAATGACATTGATATTTCTGATGATACAAAGTACTTATCATGTAAAAAAAATAAGCAGAAGCATTTTTCAGAATTTCTCATTTTTCATTTTTTCAGCTGTGTAGGCAGTGGTATGCTCTGGGACATATTATATAGAGGCCATCTCTCAATATATACTAACCATTTTATATGATATATTTAAAAAAATAGTCAAAAAGTGTCAGAACAGAATTTATGAAAATGACCTAAATAAACAACAACGTCACGATAAAACGTCAACGTCAATCAAAAATAAAAGTGACAGTTACTTTGTTTTTAAATCTATAGGCTTTGATCATCAAAATGCATCGCACATGATGCATGACGTCATCAGCACTTTTTTACTATTTTATGATTTTCTCGAAAATGCTACATCCAAAAAATACAAAATCATTTTTTTTGTGGCCTTTAGAGCTTAATCTCGAAATAGTTTTCGATTTATAGCAGGTTTAGTTTTTTGAAATGTTGTCCATTCAATGTACTTACTTAAAAAATAATGCACATAAGTAGTAGATTCGTATGGTTATTTGCGTGGTTAAGAGTAAGACAGTTGAAATTATTTAAGGCTAGTGGGTGAGTTTCTGAAATTAGTATGGAACTAGAGAGTGAAAAGTAGAAGTAGAGACGGGGTCAGGCCAGCTAGGCTGACAGATGGGTAGACTATGAGAAGAAAGTGTTTGGGGGCTATGTGAGAGGCCTGTGTCCAGCAGTAAAATATAAATTTAATTATTCTGCCTATTTATGTACACTATATCTTCTTTTGTAGGGATTTGTAAATTCTAATTTATGCTAATAAAATTATAATTTACATCTGGTTTCAGATTGCACACTCGCACCTCCGACAAGAATGGTGGCAAAACTGAAGCTAAGAACATTCCAATACCGATCTACGGCAGCATCTGCCAGAAAAATCCCGAAAAAAACACAAAATGCTACCTAGGTGCTGAAAAAGATAACGAGAAAAGACTAAAAATAAATAACTTTAATGCTGATGAAGACATTACATACAAAGGTGACTTTAAAGTTGCTGAAGAAATAGACAATCCTGGTGCTGGCTACAGATTTGATGATGATAGACGGAGTTTCAATCTTGAATACTCAGATATTCCCATTGACTTGTCTATGGGTAAGAAAAGAGACTTGGAAGACAAAGAAAATTTTGTAGATTTAACAAATTTACCTTAGTAGATGTATTGAAAATACATAGTCCGTTAGCACATTTTAAAATATTATCGTTACCATCACTATACAAAGGTGATTGGCACATTTTGTAGATAAGTTTAAGTTAAAATATACGTATCATTACAAACTATATTGGTTTCATTTACAAACTAGAATAAATAAAAACAAACAGTAGAAGAAAGTACATAATTTATTAACACTAACATTTACCTAAATGAAATATAAATTTTACTAATTAAATATGTATTTAAATAAATATTTGTACAGTAGAACTTTGATGTCAATAGGTAACTATGAATGACTAATCTTTGTTAAAAACTAAGAAAAACTAAATATTTACTAACTAGTAACTGCAATTCAAGATTCAAAAAGAAATTATACATATTTGCAAGGTCTTCAGTACAATATAAAATACAACTAATACATACTCAGTAAATTATTTATGTGCATAATTATGAATAATTGCAAATAAATATTACTTTTGCGTAATAGCACATAAGAGTAAGAATATATTTGGGTATGTCACAGCCGAGACCATTTACATACGCCCGTAGATCAATCGTATGACGAATAATTCAGAGTAAATTCATTGCAATATTAAATTTTTGTGCGTATTTGGTTAGTTCCAAAAATCTAAAATTATTTACAATCTAAAAATGCAATAAGTATGTGGCAAAACAACTAATAGGGTACATAATATGGGTATTTTCTGTTATTAAAATTTTATATTCAAAGTTATATTGGCAGTTCATATTGTATATTTAAGTAATATTGCACCATCATATAACAAGTAGAGTTAAATACATCTATAGCACACACAACACATGATATGAACATTGAAAGTATATTTATAACTTAATAGCGATAATCGTTTCATATTAAAGAAGAAATAGCTATATCACTGCGCATAATTTAAGAGTGGTTCGTCATAAGATGTGCTTCGCTTATGAGTCAACCACTAGGTACACTAGAAATCACATAACTTGACCAAAATTGCATCTATCGTGCATTATGAAAGAAAGATCATCGTGAATATTTGACTTAATGATAAGCGAGGATTCTGCGCGGCATAGCACACACCAATGACATCGCGCGGTTTTGACATAATCGACCCTCGCCTTCACCTGCATCTCCAAGGTAACCTCCTAAAACTTATGTTCTACGCATTGGTCAAGTCAGGTCAAGTTATATTGTCCGTGCCTTTTTGAGAGATCAATATATTGTGAGAGTTTGGTTGTTTTTTGTCTTCATCTTTTAACTACTCACTACTCAATGTGGAAGCTTATAATATATATATTTTATCTTTTATATATATATACCTATATATTATTAATAAGTTAAGTTAAAAAAAAAAAATAAGTTATATGGTTAGTAGTGTATCTTATATACACTGACTAGTGATATACGTACACGATGTACAATACTGCCTACATAACTAAAATTTAGCATTGCTCAAAAACTAGACGAGAGTTCGCACTACCACTGATAGACGTGCCTATGGACCGTTGTCACTTATGCAGGGTTATGCCTTTTATCTTGTAGTTCCCAGTTTTGCCGTAAGAGTTCAGTGGTGGCGCGGACACTACACCAAAACGCAGGTTATTTTACTAAATTCACACACATGAATAATATACATACATAGATAATAACATCAAAAGGCACCTCATAATATAACGCACGTTTTATAATTTATTAATGTTAAATTAAGTGAACTTATTGCTAAAACATCAATGGAAGCTAGTAATTATGATCACCAAAGTGTAGTTTTGAAAACTATCATTAGGTTAAAGTTAATTAAGTGCCTGTTTCACTATATCTGTCTAAAGCCTACATGTAGGATAAAAGCCATGATGACACTCTCAAAGATGATGTATTTTGAAAATAATTTATTATCACACAGATTAATTATATCCAGACATCGGGAAACAGGCTCTAAGTTCCTATCCTATAATAAATTATGACACAATTCCACACTTGGCACTTTTACAGTACTTACACAAAAGTTTCGACAGGACAAAACACATGAATGAATTTCTAAAGTAAAATACGCTAGGGGTACCACTTTGTATGTGAGAGGTCAGTAGTAGAATAAAGTAGAATGAAGTAAATTTTATGATTTAATAATAATTTGCACAATATTTTTTTAAATATAATAACTTGTATGATGATTGATATTACTTATGCTATAGTATGGACTAAATCAAAATTTGTTAGTTACAGAACTGTGACTATACTAGTGACTCAACAACAAATGAACATTTATTAAGCTATCAGCATAAATGTAAATAGGTTATTAAGCACAATAAATAAATATAATTGTTGAAACTACAACCGTCAATCGATATTTGTGGTGAAACACCACTTTAAATTCACAACACACATTTTTATTTTTCTTCAATTAATGGAATTTGGAAAGTAGTATTAGATAGGTGAGTACTAAAAAGCGATGGATATAGAATAAATAATGCCATCATTTTCAAGTTATCAACGATACCTAATCGTATAAAACTTGCAAGGTTACAATATTATATCAGATAATTTTTTCAGACAACGTCCACAACTCTTTGCAAAATGGCACTGTTTACTTCCATGACTTTTCAGACGGACTATTATTTTCCAACATCCGAACCGTCACACAGCTTTAAATAAATAAACATAATTAACAGTAAGAATCAACGCAAATTTGTATGGCGCGGATATCGTGCAGCGAGTGTACCGCTAAGCGGCAACTCTCTCGCACTATACAAACTCACGTTTACTCCTCACTACGCGAAAGGCGCGGCGGTGTAAAAACTCACTCTCCACATATTCAATAGTTTTTACGTGAAAGACTAATAACAACAGGCATTCTCAAAAAACTTTCCCCCTTATGGTCACCCCACATATGACCGTAACGTAAAGGGATCGACTCTTTTTCTTCTGTCAACCAGTGGAACGCGAGCTCGCATACTGCGAACTACTGGCTAGAAGATGTCGATCCCTTTATACGGTTATATCAGCGGTGACCTTTATAGGTATTTCACATTAGTGTCGGCTAAGGCGCCTAGTCCACGGGTTCGCGGATGCCGTCGCTGTGCCGGGTCTTGCCCGCGAGATCGAGGATCGCCTTCGCCTCGGGGTTCTTGTCCAGGATGCTGCCGTCGCCCTCGCCGCCCTCCTCCTGAAATATAATGTTACAATTTTATAGTAAAGAGAAAAATCCGGTAATTTTTGGTGCTTAGAACGGCTAAGACGGTGCGAAATTAAGGCGTGACTAAAGTTTTAGTATCAATTTCAATTTAATTTATTCTTTATTTGGAAAACAAACAGCTTATAATATCACATTATTATAAATTAACATTAGGTTTACACACAAGCCAATAAAGTTTTTAAACCTAATTTTTTACTAAATACTCACATCGCGCTCACTCCCATCGCGCAGCCTCAAGAGTGAGCGCGACGGAGAACTTTTGTCACGTCTTAAATGCGCCCCGTGCTAGCCCTTCAGATCAGGATAAATATAGTTTGTTAGTTTTTTTTTTAAATATAAAGCTTTATAAAAATATAAAACTTTAACTATAAACAGGTGTGACAAAAATACTTCTGGAGAAATCCACCATACAATCAATATTATCTTGAACCTCTACAAGTTGATTGTTTGGTTTTGATTTGTTGTCGACTATTATTTTGATTGCCAGTGGGAACATTAGGATCAACAACCAGAGAGGTAGCCGGTAGTGGCTGGATGAGAAAGGCCGAGAACAGAGTGTTGTGACGCTCCTTCAGTAAATTTTTATGATTATTGGCTGATGATAATGAACATGAATAATATTATGATGATGATGATTAATAACATAAAACAAAAGCATGCACCATCCACCACCATTTTAGCTACAAAAAAATATGCAAATTAAACTTACATAGAAAAAGAACACACAAGCAATGTTATTCACAGGCGTCACTCAATGTGGTATTCTGAATCCTTCGCTCACAGTCTGTTTTCCAATGATTTGCAGGAATTTCTTTTCTGCCTTGTGCGTGTCTAGTACACTTGTTTGGGATATCGTCTGGGGATAGGGGTTAGGGTGGGGATGTTAGGATCAGGTACAAATGGGTAGGGTAAGGGACAAGGGATAAATGGGGAAGGATAATTATGTTAATTTGATAGGGTAAAATATATGGACATTGACAGGGAAGGTTTTAGTAGGGTAACGTGTAAATTTGTGTCAGGCATAATAGTACCTTTGTTACGGTTTACAAAACTAAGGTAATGAATATAAATGAGTGTAGATGATTAAATACGCAATACCTAAACTAAAGTATGAAACAAAAAATATAACGTTTAATTAATTCTCGCTCACTACCCGCAAAGCGAGTCATAAATGGGTAAAAGGTTGATTTCAATGACAAAGCGTGATAGAACACAAATTAATTAACTTATCATAAAAAACATGGGTTAAAAAAAATGCAAACAAAATTAAGTGCACGCAAGCTGATGAAAACACCAATCCATAACAAAAAATACGCATACGAATTTATATGTCACGTGATCAAACTATAGCCGTATCGCGCCAACATCGTGCAGTCAGCTGCAAACGTAACGATTTTTCGCCAAGACACATCTTAAGATAACACGCTACTTACATCATCCTTCAAGCTAACAGGCTTATCCCCCACGCTCCAGACCTCCAGGCTCTTAAGCAGGAGCTCCTAAACCATCATCACCAGCCCTGCTCCTAGCCATCGAAACCAGCCGTACATACTTTATATTACACACGTAACGATTACACCCCAAGACAAATCTTAAGATACTCACATCATCTTTAAGGCTAACAGGCTTATCCCCCACGCCCCAAACCTCAAGGCTCTTGATCTTGAAGTCGCGCTCCTTGCTGAGTCTCCGGTGCCCCCTCGTTTTTAGTCCATGCTATTAACGACTCCACCCCAAGACACATCATACGATAACTCGCTATAATATCAATCTACTCACGTCATCTTTGAGGCTAACAGGCTTATCCCCAACGCCCCAAACCTCCAGGCTCTTGATCTTGAAGTCCCTCTCCTTGCTGAGTCTCCGGTAGCCGCGGTACGTGGTGCACGACTCCGCGGAGGAGCCCTCGCCGAACGGGTCCGCCGGCAGCCAGATCGCGCCGAACTCGAACTGACCGCCCATTATCTGCGGATAGATAGATAGATAAAACGTTAATTTTTTCCACTTTCCTACATACACAATAAACTAACTAGATAAAATATAGATAAGTTGTACTTATTTATAACTAGGTAGTACCAGCCTATGATATAAGGTAGATTTGTGATTTGTATCCAGTGGCGTCGCAAGACATATATGTTTTTAAACATTTTAACTCCCTTTTTATTATTGATTAAGATACGGATAAACAGTTACTTAGTAGGTACTTACAGAACAAGTATACTTTCCCATTGTAATTATATAAAGTAAGTATATCAGACTAATAGTTTTCTTAGCAATATGTCGGTGACAAACAGCGAGACGCTCACTAGGGATTTTCACTGTGGTGGATTTGCCAGTCAGAATGGCGACATTCACTGACTTCCGAGGGCACACCAGAAGTGTAGGTATATAGCACAACATTACAGTTGATTCGTACACCTGTTGTAAACGATAGATGTAGACTGAGGGAGCTGGAGTTGAGTTCGGTCCTGAGTAGATTTGTGGTAGGGATGACTTCAAACACGACTTGTAAATATTAATAAAAACTGTTTTATTGTACTGAACACACACATATTACACCAAGATGGAAGAAGAAGGAACGGAAACGGAAATGCCTACTTAGGTTTTTAAATATTAATGTTGGTGTTGCCAACAACACCTTACGCTATCAGACTAATTTTGTATGTATAGATGTTCATATTTAAATCATATACTCACGATCCCATTAGGCAGCGTCTTCGTAAAGTTATTAATATACTGATAATGATTGTTGAAGCCCGACGAATTATACACTCGCATCTTCGGAGCCAGAGTGAACAGGAAACTCTCCTCTTTGCCGTAGAAGTTAGGGTTGATATTCCAGGCTTGTGCTGCGTACCCGCCGAATATGTAGCCCGATTTGTCCTCTATTATTATAATGGACGGGCCCTGGTCGATTATGCGGCCTGGAAATGAGAGAGCGAATATTTAATTTCCGTCTTAAATACGCCAACTTGACTACACTATGGATCTTAAATAATAATATGTCATCGCTAGTCTTCAGTAGCTATACACTAATTACTTTGTGAAATAAACCTTCAAGGTTTGAATGAATTAATAAGTTTATAACTCATAAAGCAAATTGTACACTGCTGTTAAATGTGACAAAGTCTGAAGAAGCATACATCAGTGCCTCATATTTTCTTTCACCAAGCACTTATTTTACTTACCGAGTTGGTGACATGCCCCAGCTAGGGTTTGTCACCGTGTTGAAAGGATTAGCCAGTTAGATTAGCGTATGCCGCTGGCTGCCCATTGTCGACTTTTGTTGCTAGTAAGTCAATAGGCGGGTCACTGGAGTTTTTATGCGTATTATTAGTTTCTAAAGTTACCGACAGGGGCGCTGATCAAGACGTCATACAAATTGCTATCGATTTACGCTATTGACTGGTGACACATTACGCGTGTGGTCTACTTTAAAGTTTTTCATGCAAAGTTTACGATGGATGCACATGTATGAAAAACTGGCTCAACTATGCGAACTAAGTTAAGCCAGCAGTGGACGTTCGGCTTAATGCTCGTACACTGATAAAACCCGACTCACCGGCCAGCGTGGAGAAGGACTCCCCGTGGATATGAGATGAGAACAGGAACCGCCACTTGTGCTGCAGCGGGCGCGGCAGGTGGGCGTTCACCCACACGATGTGCGACAGGTCTATGAACGCGGGGTAGTCCGGCATGGCTGAGAGGCCTGGGGGAACGAAATAAATATTAAATTATCAGCTCTCCGAGTTCATAATAGTATGTAAGTCTCTAAACCTGTATTTCCATAACTTATGACTGTATGAAGCCAAAATAAAAATAAATAAAATAATATTATATTGTATTATAGTGTTATTGTAGTTATTTAAAGTCCAATGTATTATTATGCACTATGCCTAGCAACAAACTGCATTATCCATGTGCCCAGATTTTTAAGCTGCGGCCCGGATGGGCGGTAGTTAGAAACTCTGGCTACTTTACCGAGGGTCCCGGGTTCGAACGCCGTGTATAAAGACATATTGATGATGATCTATGTGACAATACAAAAATAGTCTAGCAGGTACTATCATTTTTTTAAGTCGGTGCTATGATTCGGATTCGTTTTTAATCCGACTTCAAATAACCGAGTCTAGTCTAAGATAATTTGGACATAACTAGCACCAATAATATTAAAAAATAATAGTAAGCTAACGTATTATTGTACTATCACATAGAAATAGTCTCATAATTAAATTATTTCTTATGTTTTAGTGATTTTTTGAAGTTGGTTTAATTAGCTATTATTAATCTTATGGCCCTAAGCAGGTAAAATGTCATAAGCGACAAATATTTTTTTATCCATATAAGCAGACTCCATCTCACCATCAGGCGCGGGCAGGCAGCTCGGCGCCACCTGCTTGCTGGTGCCGTACAGCGTGGAGAACACCAGCTGAGACAGTTCACGCAGCAGCGTCTCCCACCCCTCACCCTCCACAACCTTCCCCACCCTCCCCGCCCCCGCTTCTATTATATCCCATCCTTTACACCCTATTTTTAAAATCTTAAATGAATCCATAAACTTGTCTGAAATTGATTCTTGGAAATTGATCGTCGTCCAATGACTTTATTATCTTATGGCCCAACAGGAAAAAAGTCATAATAAGCGATTTTTTTTTTTATCCATATAATCAGCTCCACCTCACCATCAGGCGCGGGCAGGCAGCTCGGCGCCACCTGCTTGCTGGTGCCGTACAGCGTGGAGAACACCAGCTGAGACAGCTCGCGCAGTAGCGTCTCGTATGATAACCTGCAATTATATAATTTACACACATTTACCTACTTATTAGTCCGTAAATTGACTAAATGTGAAGAAGGCGCTGCTTTGGGCCTTAAAGTCGGGTCTTCTGCTATGTATTTTCGTGTTTGCAAATATAATTACTTATATGGTTAGTTAACCAAATATGAGCGTGGCATAATGGGTATAACATGTTTCCATAAAGTGCTTTGTTAGAAAATTGCTTCTGCGGACCCGGCTTTAGGCGGTTTACGCAATAATAGTCTTCATAAATACGGGTGTGACACCCTGCAAGTTTTTTTATTTAAACATGGTTTAGATTTTTTTAAATATTTTTCCCTTATTTAGAACACTTAAAAAAATATAGTTCCAAAGTCCAAAGGTCACTCACAGCTGTAATGAAATTTATCTTCTCTACGATTTCAACGGCACTGTACTGTACTAAAGACACAAGAATCTATGTACTCACCACTTGCTCATGTGCGAGCTGGTGACGGTGGCGGGCGGCGGGTCGCAGTCCGAGATGCCCGCCGCCACCGCCTCGCCCAGCGCCTAATAAACGATAAAATCAATTATAAGTCGTGTGGATAAAGTAAATCTTTCGTTCTGAACGAAGAAAAAATATATGCTCGAAGCAATGAAAAAATGTGTGAAATTCGTTGTTAAAAATTAAAAAACGCTTAGTCATTTTTGCCTTTCCAGCGTCGATATATATTAAGATCGTCGAGATAAGTTGAATTTAATCTCTAGGGGTAGAGCCCAACCAAACTACTTACCAACACATAAAAGTAGTATAATGTGTTGTTAATTAAGGGATACCAGTTAAAGACAAATACATATAATAAAAAGATAGTATCGTTTACCCATTGTAAAGTTAGCGTTGTATGACTATAGATAGATATTATTATCATCATCAACGTCGTCTTCGGTTAGTGTTAACTATAATATGGTTATTTATAACTTACCTGCACATGTCTAGCTTTTCCCTGAAAGCCTTTTTGCACCCACTGCGAGGCGACGCCTTGAGAGTTGGACTTCAACATCTTTATATACGTAGACGCTATGCTCTCACAGTACTGGGAAAGAGAGAACAATCAGGTTTTAAACATGATCTTTGGCTATTTACAGCCTAAAATATGATTTTTATGATAGTAGATTCTGTTAATGGAAAAATTCTCATTATTTTATGTTGCTCAATGATATCGATTCTGAAGGCAGAAATTTTAAATTTAGCGATGTCAAAACCTTAATTTCTTTGTTTAAAATTCGACTCTATGATTGTTTCCGTAAATGTCATTTTATGCTAGCGATTTTTTTAGTTTGACAGCGTTAAAATTAGAATTTCTGCCTTCAGAATCAACATCAATATCTGCCTTAAATTTTCTGACTAACATTCCATATACCTATGTATTTCATTACGTCTTAATCTGTTTCACGATCATTAAAGTCGTTTTTATATAAACAAATATTAATTTAAATTTGTTTACCCATAACACGGTTCGGCAGTACTGTGTAGCAATTCCTATTTTATGAAAGGTTTAGCAAGTTTAGAAGTTTTTTTGTAACAGAATGCGGAATGCATATATTTATACAATGTATGTACTAACCTCTTTAACTAGTTGATACTCTACTTCGCTATCATCAAATTGTTTTCCTAAGCAGTTGTATATGGCGGTCATCCGTTCATCAGGATTACCTG
The DNA here is from genome assembly GCF_932276165.1 of Plutella xylostella. Lineage (NCBI taxonomy): Eukaryota > Metazoa > Arthropoda > Insecta > Lepidoptera > Plutellidae > Plutella > Plutella xylostella. The sequence goes on along the minus strand of NC_064000.1, from coordinate 2,266,250 downwards.
AAAAAGAAGAAATATCCATTATAATGGACACTTAGGCCGAATTTTAAAAGCGTGCCTGCCGTAATCGCTACTGATGCATGGTCATATAAAATAGAGGGATAACTATAACGTTTCATCAAAAGTCGATAGCCCCATGAACAGATTTTTTCTCCCAACGAACGTTTGGCCTGCAACCGGCATAAGTACAAAGTTGGAGAAGCGTTCATTGGACGAAACATTCGTATGTGAATCGATTGTGTTTGAACCGATTCACTCTATCTGACGAAAAACTAAGTTTCTCTACTCGTCGACTATATCTCTTTGTAATAAACGTCGCGATTGCACGACAGCTTTCGTTTGATCGTTTTTCGTCACTATACAGGGTGGTAAGTCGATGTAATCCTTTAAATGGGTTGTAATCGAAGGCATTTCCAGTCGATTGAACCCCATAATGCATGATCCTTTCTGAGTTATTTAAGTTTTAAGTTTTTTTAAGAGTTTTGCCGAAATTTATGTTTAAAAGCAAAATATTTAAAAAGCAAAACAATAAAAAAAGTATTTAAAAAATCGTTAGTTTTTTAAATATTTTGCTTTTAAACATAAATTTCGGCAAAATTCTTAAAAAAACAACTTAAATAACTCAGAAATGGTTGACTTTCGGATAATACATTATGGGGTTCAATCGACTGGAAATGCCTTCGTCTACAATCTATTTAAAGGAATACATCGACTTTCCAATAACTCTGTATAGAAACCCTCCAAATCCCTAAAATTACTTTAGCTCTGCGGCGCGACATAATGTGCGCGAACTTCAAACTACAAAAGACACCCCTCTAGAAGTATCACCAAAAAGAGTACATCTCACCTCTTACATTAAACACGTACAGTTCGGCGAATCTGTTGAAGTCGCAGGTCTCGGACTTGTTGGGTCCGAAGCCGAAGAGAAAGTTGCTGAGGTACTGCGCCAGCCGTGGGTCAATCTGAGGACCCCACACTTTCTGCAAGTTCAGACATTAGTAGTGCGTTAGTCAAGCGGGAAATTTGATATGACACGAGTTAAGAAATATAAGATGGTAGAATATTATAATTTCATGTTAACGCTCTGATGTAACATGTAACAGTAACTAGGGGTCAGTATTTAAACTTAATCGCCCACTGTCTAATATAGGATGGTAGATATAAGAGAGGTCAGGTCTAAGTTTTGCTATAGTGACATAGGCTTCTAATCATCATCAGGTACTGGGATCCCTAATCAGGGACTTGGGTCTCGAAGAGTAGATTTCCACTCTGACCGGTGTGGCCTCTAATAATCTAATCATAATAATATCATTCTTTCGCAGGCAATGGAAACGCGTACTATTTTTAGTTCTTGAGTTTTCTAAGTCACTGTAGGAGTGATTTGCCTTTGTATATGTTACTTTTCAGCATAAAACATACAAATATGCAATTACTCCACACCTACATATGTAAAATAATAATAAAGTGAATAATAACCGAAAGATGATACCTACCTGAAATAAAAAGACTCTCTAGGCTAAACCAACAGAAAATTACAAATGTTAGTTACTTCTAAACAAAGAACAAACCACTGTCGTTAGAACAAAGCCACTTCTAATTCTAAAAAACATTATTTACTACGATATCATAATTTATAAAACTCATAAGAATTCTAATCTTATCATAGCATAAATACCATAATTCTGTAGGAAATTGCAGAAATGATAGCTATAGAAAGTCGAAAGGGGGCCCTCAGCCTATCAATCTTAACAAATTCTGGGTGCTCAGATATCTCTATGGCAGACTGTACCCCTCAAAATAAACATTTCTAATTGTAATCGTTTCTAAATTAAAAGCTCAGCCGAGGCTATGACGTGGTCGGCTAAATATTGTTTGAGTAAATCGTGGAGGAATGAGTGTGTGTACATACATCCTGCAGCCATTGTTTAGTACCTACCTACTTGTTATTTAATGGACCGGGATTTATGTGTGGCTAGCGGAAACTGTATGTATGTACCAACAAGGAAATCCATGCTAGCCCGATTTCAAAACAATTTTATCATGCGAGCGAGGTAGTTTTTAAACACTGGTGTAAAATAATTGTACATAGAAATAGTATCTACTTACTAACTTAGTTTGTAAGTACCATTGTTACTAACCACATATATGGATCTATGGTCTGAAATAAATGATTTTTATTATTATTACTATTTGTGGTACTTAGGCCATAGGCCGATTCCCAGATATTATATTTTATTGTTAAGTTCAGATAATTATATTAATATGCTTCCCACGAGAAATATTTTGTGGCCAAAACTTCGTCTGTCCTTGAACTTCTTTGACTACTGAATGAAAGCTTCACAAATCTTAGTATTTTAATGAAAATATCTGCTGTTAAAACGTAGTAGGATTTTCATGTAAACACATTGTCTTGGAATCGCTAATTCAATCTTGTTTTGCTGAGAGTAGATTGAGATCTGTTTTAGATCAGTCATCTTGTTAGTTTACGTTGAGATAGATGGAATTATCCCGATTTCCTCACTACCGCAGAGTACCGCATTCCTTATTCACGGAGTCCTCGACTTTTCACCATTAAACGGAGATCGACATTGTGGTTATCGTATGTATAACCTACATATCTGTAGGCAATAAAGTCTGTTTTGAGAGAATCTGAACGGTTCATCAACAGTCGATGGTCTCGCGATTAATTGAGTATTATTCTAATGGCGGGACAATAGACTGTTGATGAACCGTTCAGAATCTGTCAATTTAGTATCTGAGATTAAAAAATAAAATTTAGGTATGTTGATTACTTGTTTACTTTTAATTCATCATCTTCCTAGTCTTATTTAGGGTCGACTTTGTGCGTCATATCACGCCATTTTACTCTATTACAATAGTACTGAGTACACTCTCTGTAGTTTCATAGATCAACGCTGATTCGGGTGTACCAACACTATAAGTATGTGATCATATAGTACTAGAATAGTATTGTAAAATTGTAGTGCACTGTGCTCACGTTTCACAGCTGTAGGTAGGTCATACGGATATGACCTTTCTTAATCCCTACACGGAAAAGGAAAAACAGATATAGACCTCGATTTCCGCTACGTGTTTGTCAGCCGTTGAATGAAAAGCTATAACATATTGTTATTATATGCTACTTAATTTTTCTACCTCAATTGATTTACTTTTATATCATGAAAGTTTTTATTATGCAGAGCTGTTCGCTTCGCATCGTCTTAAAAAGTTTTCCCGTGGGAATTCCGGGATAATAAGTAGCCTATGTTTTTTCCCAGGGTCTAGACCGTATGTATACCAAATTTCATTCAAATCCGTTCTGTGGTTTTGGCGTGAAAGAGTAACAGACAAACAGACAAACAGACAGATACAGTTACTTTCGCATTTATAATATTAGTTAGGATACGTGTCACTCTGTAAGATCCAAATCAGTCTTAGCCCAAATATAAATGAGTACATTCGTTTGTCAATATAATAACGTTTAGGTGTTGCATTAAGGGCCCGTACAGGGTGACGTGCCCCGCCAAATTTGGGTTTTCAATGCTCTTCACACAGCACACGCAGTGACACGCACACATGTAAGTTTGCACAGTGGGTCATAAACTTTTACTCGCTAACTTTATTGACAATTATTTTCAAGTAGTGATTTGAGGGTAAGTATAATTTTTAATTACACTGGTAAGCACCAGGAAAGAGTAGAAATTAATAGGGGTGCCACTTTTCTCCATACTCGAAACCCGATTAGCTTTCTAAACAAATGTAGTATTTACTTACTTGTAGAAAGGTAACTACAGGTATTAAAGTGTAGATACTAAGGTTATACTAAGCCGAAAGGGGATGACTCAACTCAAGGGGTCATTCTGAACAACTTTTGTTCTACGAGTTTTGCAAATTCGCGAAAAAAAATATTCGTTTTCCATGGTAAAAAGTCACGTGTCATCAAAGTTTCTATGAAAAAGGTTTTTTTTTTGTTAATTTTTAAAACTCGTAGAACAAAAGTCCAGAATGACCCCCTGTCTCACTTGTTTTTACCCGACTGCGGAAGGAGGAGGGTAATATTTTTCGATTGTATGTTTGTATGTTTGTAAGTATATTTTTTGGTAGCAGAATAATATTTTTTCTTATTTTTAGGGTTTCGTACCTCAAAAGGAAAAAAGCAACCGTTATAAGATCTCTTTGTTGTCCGTCTGTCTAACTGACTGTCTGTCACCGCCCTTTTTCTCAGAAACGGGTAAAGATATCAAGCTGATATTTCGCATAGATATGGGGAGTACCCCAAAAAAATATTGGGGTACTCCCTCTCCCATACAAGTAAATTGGGGCTGATATTTTTTCCGGTTATTTTGATGGTGTAGGTAGGGTATCGTTGAATTGGTATTTTAATATAATAGGTATAAATGTTGGGTATGTGAGTATTATGTGTACTGCGCTACACACACATTCATATGGAGTTAATAAACGTCAGTGCGATCTAAGCAGTCTTGCGTTTCACTTGTGTCCCGTATCTAACAATAAAAAAAGGTTAAAATATAATTATTTTGCTTTTACCCTTAAATTTGGGGACCACACCATAGACAAGTCCTAATTAAAAAATGATTTCAATAGATGGCGTGTTTTTATGTTGGGTAACTCAGAATAAGAAGTGATGATATCTCAGAATAATAATGGTTAATGGTGCTATTCCGCTGAGCACCGAAACCGGTGGGACACAAGTGAAAAGTGGCGGTTCCCCTCATCTCGCATAATCTTTATTGACCAAAACTCATTTCGCATAACTCGTATGGTCTAAACTTTTTTGGCCGAACCATCACTTTGCCAAGAATTATGTGGCATAAGGCTCGTTTCGTCTAAAACTCTTTAGGCACAATCTTTAAACACCTAAGTTTCGTTTGCTCAAATGTATGTTCGTCTATACCTATGTATAATCTTGTTTCTCCTAATGTTATCTTAATAAATAATATATTAAGTATGTAGTAAATGTACAAATTGTGGTATTTTTTCTCATACATCCCGAAAATCACGATATTGAATGATTAAAAAATTTAAAGTTAACGAGCAATACAACATACATTTATAATACACATACAATAATTATTACAAACCCCATGAGATCGAAACCTAAAGATAGGTGCGACGACGAGCAAAGCGAGGAGGTGCGTGTTAGGTGCACATGTTCATCAAAACCAAAGCGGAGCGCAGCGAAGCGGAGCGGAGCGTTTTCCAAACAGCGGAAACAATACAAGGCACCAGTTTGCGCTATAGACAGACGCTCCGTCAAAGTTAAAGCCAAACAAATATTATTACTTTGTATCAACCTATTATTAGGCTATTCAAGATTTGGCCATACCATTATTAGGCTAAACAAGATAATGCGAAATAACTTTTTACTAATCGAGATTTATGCCATACGATTTTCGGCGACACGAGACTTTGACCAAACGTTACTATGCAATACGAGATTAGGCAAATAAATCTTGGGCCAAAAAAGGTAGAACCGAAAAGTGGTCATGAAAATGCACTAGGGTAGACCCTGCTCCTAGAACAGGGCATGAGTTTGTGATTTGTGTGCGAGGATGGAAACTTTGAATATTTTCTTGATTTTTTTATTATTGATGCAATAACATATTATAGTATTTTTTCTGAGTTACCAACCGAAGTCACCCCGTGACAGGGTGACTAGATAGGTACTTCTGCAAATTACGCCATCTATCGTTGGTTTATTTAGTAACTACTGTCTATAGAAGAAATTCCGTCATTATCAATTTTTCGCTACGAATGAATTTAGTAAACCCAGTAAACCTAACTAATCCAGAGGAAACCTAAAATATCTTTCTGTCTCTCTGAAAAACATACTTAATAGCCCAAACTCGATGCTTTTAGCTATTAACATCTTTGAAATAAAATTCAGTCACCACCTTGTTACTGCCCTCATCAGATCCTCACGAGACCATTCCTCAACCAGTACCATGAGACTGTGTTTTTGATGAATCCTAACCTAATGTTTCTACGTATTGTCATCACTTAGATCAATTCGCTATATTCCTGCTCCTCATCGGACCTTTACGAGACTGTAATGTCACGCGAGAACATTGCCCACTATCTAATTTAATTTAATTTATTGAATATAGTGTAAGAATTATGCTTCCTCAATTTCAAATCAAATTATGTTGGTGTCATAAAAGTTGAAAAAGTGCAATTACAACCAATGTGCAGTGATTTTGTATCTGTACACGAAAAGATCGCGAGCTGTCAGTGCTGCCTAAACCGACGTGACCCTTCTTTGGAGGCCAGCGGCCGACTGAGTCAAACGTCGCTTGTGTTTATGATTTTATAACACAGAAAGCCGCTATAGATATTTGTATGAAGATTTGAGGGAAAAAAATTGCCCAAGTTTGTTATTAATTTACACAAAATAGGTGTGTATTTATTTAAAAACAAGGTATTTAGCGCCTAGTCCAAGCATTTATCTTTATTATTTGATAAGAATCATATGAAAATTCTTGATAATTACGACACAGTTGTTACAATACGGGAGTGTGATTTACTGGTTTTTCGAAATTAATTTACAGTTATCCATAAGCATTTACTTAAATTCGAATGATTCAGCACCTAGCTAGACTCTTCGGCTACCTGTGTGATTTTTTTCAAGGCTGTAGAGCATCATTTACTATATAATTCCATGACAATGCCAACCCTCGATTCCCTATTGCCGACCCTTAATTATAATTTAGTAGTTATAGTTCTCGACGAGTGTGGCATACAAAGCAAGGAGCGTAAGTATACGCTTACTTTATAGTTCACACGCAAACCGAATATAGACTACCAGTTTCATGTAATGAATGAGTACTTAATCCTTATACTATAACCGGCAATCAATATATTATATACCTTGTATAATACACATCTTAGTTTCAACAACTTTACACAGTTGTGCTAATAATCACAATATACAGTCAATGTGGATTAACGAGTATATTGATGTCGATTTTGAAATAACTGTATGTTGAAACGGCGTCGCCCGCATTGCCGATGAAGTAGACGCACTTGTGAATTTCTATACAAAGAATACTGAATGCGATGCGTCCGTTGCGTAGGATACCGAAAGGTGGACGCTTACCTTTCTTGTACTTTTTACCTAGTGGATTTATAAATTTAACATTTTGCAATGGTAGAGAAGTGTTCCGTATAAATAGCAATGACTGTACTAGTTATGCTGAACTACCTATTTCCTAGGTTAATGCGTCAAAAGGACTATTTTCTATTTTAAACTACCATGCATTGTAAAGGCATTAAATTGACGAATATAATTACTGTTTGCATTGAGTGAAATTTATGGCACTTACATTTTAGGAATAGGACATTTATGTTTGTTTTCTAAATATTATCTTAGTTATCTAGTAGTTATTGATTTATCTATATTTAATAGCAAGTTGTATTTTAAAATAGTTCTGAAATAATATACCTACTTTATGAATAAATTGTGTAAAACAGTATATATTGTTACAAAACTTATATTTTTCTCTGTATCTTACTGAAGTTTAACTTCAAGTTTAAATGAACTGGAAATTTTATTCAATGTTTATTCTAGTAAAGCTAAACATGCCACTTCCACATAAAAAAAAATGATTTTGAAAAAACATTTAGGTAGAATAGTGAACCACATAACCATCAAAAAATTACATTAAAAAAAGCAATAAAATATAAGATCAAAATTAAGTCTAAAAAATATCATAAGGCAAGTGCTTTCACGATACAATATTGTGATGAAATGAAATATAGTAAGTATATGGCCAGAAATATAAAAAAGCTAATGAATTGGAATAATGGGGTAAAATCATAATAAACATACTTTGACTGGTCACTGCAAGAGAAACAATCTTAATATAGGTATTTATTGGGTATTGCAATTAACTTCATATGAGTACTTAATCCTTATACTATAACCGGAAATGAATATATTATATGCCTTGTATAATATGACTATTCTAGTCTATAGTTTAGCAATATGTAATCAGTTATGTGTATGATGTGTATTTTTTTTTGTAGACATTAAAATTAATTACATCACCCAACATGTGAATGGTAGTCAGCTATCCATAGTAATATTATTAATAGATCCATATGAAATACTTCATGACTACTCAATACCTTCACTACTCTAAGTATTATCTAGGTTTACTCCAAAGTCTATTTATATTTGTATTTATTTGGAAATGGATAGCTAACATACCATTAAAGGCCATTTAATGTTTTGCATCATGTATTGCAATCTAAAACTTTCTCATTTAGACCACCATAGTTTCTAATATTAGTTTTTATGGTGTTTATGTTTTAATTATTTGAAAACGAAATAGTAATTTAAATTAAATTTTGTTTTCTTGGCAGAGTAGTTACAACTGAACAAATGTTTTACAAAATGGTATCTCTGTTTTGTTTGTTTGGAAAAATTACCTTAAAGGTATTCAAGCTGCAAAACACTAAAGAGCCATACAGTTAAATAAAATCACATTAAACAAGAGGACAAACTAAAAATACAAACTTCTAACAACAGTGCGTCAAGTGTGCCACTCACGACCAGGTCGTCCTCGCGGACCCTCGGCGAGTTCCGGCTCACCGGCCTGAATGTCACCGCGAGCATCTTCTGCTCATCCTTCGTCAGGATTGTGCATTTCTCTGCCAATTTCTTACTTGTATTGCCCATTTTCTGAAACAATATTTTTTTGGATAAATAATAAAACATAAATAATATTGCCAGCAGTATAATGGACTGTGCATGGCATAATATGTAGATTGTAGTTTATGTATAACAAAAAATGTACCATGTTCTTCAAAGTTTTTGTAAAATTAAATGGCATTTTATAATTTTTTACTTAATTAAGTATGTATGGGGAAGATATGTCTTAATACACCAAAATTATGTACTAAATATAATAATTTCGTTGATTACAAAATATATTATCTAGAATATCACACGCGAACAGCCTACAATAGTGTACTTTTCAAGTTATTCAATAGATATCGGCACTACAGTTCCACGACCTCAACCTTGGTCCACCGATACGTAACGCGATCTGTTGATATTACACAAATCACTATCACCTATTCAGAGTCACGTGAATTCAAAAACTTTTTACAAAAACAAACATTTCTTACCTTGAAAACTTCGCAAAATTCGCGATCACAACAGCGACTGAAATACCTATTTATTTAATCTCAACGGAAACTAGAATGCTCATAGCTCTCGTATTCTACGATTAACTCAAAGTATTACATATCTTCATCTTGATACATACATTACTAATAAGGTAACGCTTTAAATAAAATAAATCAATAAGAAATTGATGAAGTGATGAGCTGAAAAAATTACCAAAACACAGGAGACTTTTTACGTCAGTGTCAATATCAAATTGACAAAATGTCAACAATTTATTTTTAATTTTATAAGGTGACACTACACCTATAAAAAGTAACGGTAACGATAACGAATGACACGACTGCAAATGCGATTTATGTAATCAAGTGTTGATTATGAACTGAGCGTGGACTGGATTTGAGATGTAATGTAATGCTACAACAGGCTGAGTCAACCTCAAGATGTAAAAATAAACTTCATGGATGTGCTTAAGTACCTACAATACTATACGTTTGCAAGTAGTAGGGGGCAATATGGAATGATTATAATAGTTATGCGTAAATAAATCCTACCGATAAAGGTACACTAATCACCGTACTTATGTTGGCAAGAAAGTAACTTTTAATGTAGATAAATATGCAGCGGAATCTCTTTGTTTTATGAGTAAGGCCTATGTATATTATGGAACGCGCAAGACGGGTACGACAAGACGTGGTAAAAGTTTTTACGGTCCTAGAGAGTGTAATATCGAAAGATTTATCACATCAAAAAGTTTATTCATAGGAAGGAAATTTATTGCACTGGACGTGGACGGCGATCGCGATTCCGCCCGTTACGCTTGTATTCGTCCATTATTCTTTTACACACGAAAAATACTGTCCACAAAGTCGAGACTATAGACATAACTGTATAAAAACGTATAAATGTAGTCACTTTTTCATTATCAACGGTGGTGGCAATACTTCGATTTAATATTAACAACTCATGTACTTGAGGTGGTATGGTCAGGAGCGTAACTAATAGTTTTAATCGAGGGAAAATATCACCAGGTATAAAAGAACTGCACATGAGCAGGGCAAATACAGCGAGACTCAGTTTCGGTCCATTACTCGGATAGAGAGTAACTCCAATCAAGTAGCTCCAGTGGGCTAAAGAACCTATTCGTATGTACCACAGGAAATTGAAAATTATACTTGTTATCATCTTGATGTTGCTAAAATCATGTTATGTAGGTAAGTAGTTAGGTAGTTACCCACTTTAATACGTTAATAAGTTAGGTTCAGTTGCCATAACGATGAGTTTTCATAATATATTTATTATCATCCGGGTAAAGCAAATAAAATGCATTTTTAAGATTGTTAATAACTTTTGATGATCATGATCTTGAAATTTTTAAACGTCTTGTTGACAACTACTGTATCTCTGGGTGCATTCTGGGTGTATATTTTATCGAAATTTTGCCAAGGTTCAAGGATGACGAGCTCTCCGTATAATAATAACTACTAAGCAAAAGTTTATTTATTTATTATTTAATGGACATGGTAGGGGATTTAATACCATTATCCTTTGCCTGATCTTTGTTTTAGCTAGTGCTAATAATGAGGTGATGAGTTTACCATCATCGGTCAGAGGATAAGAGGTGTGAAACCGTTATTATTCAGCTGTCAATGTCACAGTCCTCGTGAGCCTCTCTTGGGTCGATCCGGCCGGATGCTGACTATAACTTTATGATCCTGACCATAGAAGTAATAAACTTTATGATCATGATCCTGCCTCATGTCCCATCACTATTACCATTGCTTTTTTTTAATTATTTAATTTTGTTTACTGGCAAGTGGCAACCCCAAAATCATGACTTGGAAAATATTTGTTTGAGTGGTTAGGATTGTTGTGCCGATTTTATTCATAATTTCTTCCGTAACTCACTTCTATCCTTTCATGTGGTAGCTGAAACAAAGCTCCAGCATGACCATTACAAAGATGGACGTGGACCCCGTGAAGGGGGAGGGCTTCAGGCCCTACTACATCACTAAGATCGAGGAGCTTCAACTGATCGTGGCGGAGAAGTCCCAGAATCTGCGGCGACTGCAGGCGCAGAGGAACGAGCTCAACGCGAAGGTCAGGATGCTGCGCGAGGAGCTGCAGTTACTCCAGGAGCAGGGCTCCTACGTCGGCGAGGTCGTCAAGCCCATGGACAAGAAGAAGGTTCTCGTCAAAGTCCACCCTGAGGGTAAATTCGTAGTGGACCTCGACAAGAACGTGGACATCAACGACGTGACGGCAAACTGCCGCGTGGCGCTGCGCAACGAGAGCTACACGCTGCACAAGATCCTGCCCAACAAGGTGGACCCGCTGGTGTCGCTCATGATGGTGGAGAAGGTGCCAGACTCCACGTACGAGATGGTGGGCGGCTTGGACAAGCAGATCAAGGAGATTAAAGAGGTTATCGAGCTGCCTGTGAAACATCCTGAGCTGTTTGATGCCCTTGGTATTGCTCAGCCTAAAGGAGTGTTACTATACGGGCCTCCCGGCACAGGGAAGACGCTGCTGGCTCGCGCGGTCGCTCACCACACTGAGTGCACCTTCATTAGGGTGTCTGGATCAGAGTTGGTGCAGAAATTCATTGGAGAGGGAAGTCGTATGGTGAGAGAACTCTTCGTCATGGCGAGAGAGCATGCCCCCTCTATCATCTTTATGGACGAAATTGACTCCATTGGTTCCTCTCGTATCGAGTCAGGCAGTGGAGGAGACTCAGAAGTGCAGAGGACCATGTTGGAGCTGCTGAACCAACTGGATGGTTTCGAAGCAACAAAAAACATCAAAGTCATCATGGCTACTAACAGAATTGACATCCTCGACCCTGCGTTGCTGAGACCCGGTCGTATTGACAGGAAGATTGAGTTCCCCCCACCAAACGAGGAAGCCCGTTTGGACATCCTGAAAATTCACTCTAGGAAGATGAACTTGACTAGAGGCATCAACCTGCGCAAGATTGCCGAGCTCATGCCGGGTGCGTCTGGTGCGGAGGTGAAGGGAGTGTGCACGGAGGCGGGCATGTACGCCCTGCGCGAGCGGAGAGTGCACGTCACTCAGGAGGACTTTGAGATGGCGGTGGCGAAGGTCATGCAGAAGGATTCCGAGAAGAATATGTCTATCAAGAAGCTCTGGAAGTAAAATGTGTTTTCATGTATTGCTTTTTAATTGTATTTAGGAAATTATAAGTCTCTTTTGTAATGTAAACTAAATTAGTGTTTTCGTTCAGTTCCAGACTTAGCTTATATTATAGACTCAATTAAAAGCAGTGGGTTATTCAAAAATACGCATTTAATTCATTCTGAAATAAAATTGGTGTTTACATGCTAGCATGTAAAATATAAACTGTAATGGAATGTTATGCCCAGTCATAACTTTCAAAACAATTCAAAGTAGAGATTGATTTTTACAAAAATAAATGCCTAAAATTAATAAGAAATTAAACATTTCAATAGCAATCATATTATTATCCTTATAACATTACTAAAACATTTCATAACAAATCTATGAATAAAATTGAGGTAGGTAAGTATTTACATTTAAAACTTAAATTCTACAACAACATTTAATATTAATAATCTAATCATGCAATTTTTCATTTATTTTCTGAAGAACAGTTGTGTGTCCTTGGTATCCAGATCGGACTCGGTGTCTGAGTTGTCCCCGGTGGGGGGCACCTCGATGGTCAGCCCAGCTGTACCCTGGAAAAAAACATGTATGTGATAAGCTTATAGAATCAAATAAACTATTGGTTAGGTATTACAGAATGAGAGCAAGCCTGGCGTATAGGCCGGCGAAGTCAGTTGAGCTTCTAACTTTATACTTTTGTATGTTTTGAAAATTCATTATTTACGAACATTTACGCTGTATTAATTAATATGACAAGATACAAAAGTGTATAGCTACAACTTGACCGTACTAAAACAGCTCGATTGGGGTTTGGTTTGGAGTTTTAAGGAGTCTACACACCAAACCCGCCGACACAGCCCGGCGGCTTGGTGTCGGCGACTTTGTTTCAAGAATCATGTCGGCGACTCGTACCCGCGCGTGCAAGTCGGCGGCATGGCCGGCGACTTGCGTACGCGCACGCTCAGTTGCCCGCCGACACTCCACGTTCGTACACACTGCAATCACTAACTAAAAAAGTTGTACTGATTTTTTGCCGCCGACTAACTCACCGACACAGCCCCATGACACATGTTGGCGGGTTTGGGTCGCCGACACCAAGCCGCCGGGCTGTGTCGGCGGGTCAGCGGGTTTGGTGTGTAGACTCCGTTAGGAATACAGAGTTACAGACGTCATTAGAACAAGTAAGCTCATTAGTTACTAGAGCAACAAACTAGAGTTTGTAATCGTATTGAAAGGATTGACCAGTTAGATTAGCGTCAAACACGGAGTGCCCCTGGGCTCACCGTTCGTACCTATATACGTTACCTACTAGAGTAGCACCGATAATAACTCCACAAGCTGCTATTATTAAATCACTGTTATCGTCCTCCATGTCAAATGGGTACAGAAAATACTACTTTTGAATTATTCGAAACACACACGTCCAATCTCGTAGAAGAGTATTTGGCAATTAAGAACACTACATGCCGCGGCTGTCGTGTCGCCGGCATTGCCGCCGGTAAAATCGTTCGGCTTGGACGTTCTGAAGCCGCCGGGCTGTGCCGCCGGGTCTGCAGCTTTGGTGTGTAGAGGCCTTTATATGAACTTACAACAGGGCGGCGGCGGTGGCGGCTTCTGAAGGACCGCTCCCACACGTGGCGGACGAACTCCAGCGGGTTCACGAACTCATGTGTGCTGTGTCTGTTGGGAAATTATTTACATTATAATTACTTCATATACCATTAGTTTTGCAGTTTCTTATAATACCCATCAGAGTTTCAAATTTTTTTTATTTTTTTTTGTTAATTGAATTTTATGACATATACTGAATATGGATCAAACTATCTGATATAAATGTTTTTTTTTTTTAAATTATGGGTTTACACACCATTCCACTTTCTAACTCTAGACTCTTTCGAAATATAACATATTAGGTATTTTACAATATTAGGCGGTTTCCATGTTTATTTTTTTTAGGTAATATAGCGGCTAGCTTGGCGGTAGTTACATGGGGGTTAACGCCATCTATCGGTAATTGCGCAAACTTACTCGACAGGGAACTCGATGGTGGCGTCGTGGGACGGCTGCCCAGTGCCTTCCTTCGTCGGCGATGCGTTGCGGAATCGAACACTGAAACAGTTTTGAAACCGGGTATTAATAAATCGCATAAATAAGCGATTAGTAATTTTATGGCTTTATGAGTACAAATACAAAATACAAAAACGTTTATTCATTTGCCAAAAAGTTTTTCAGTAAACTAAGCTTGACCCCTTCTTTTAAGTACATAAGCACCTGTGCCAGAAGAGGTCACTCTTTCTTAACAAAGTAATTTAGCCAAATTTTGACATAATTTAATTCTTATAAGTATTAAGTACAATGACACGGTTATACTATTTTAGTTTTTAATATTAAATTTAAAGCATAAATTATGTTATGTGAAGTATAATTCAAGTTTTGTTCAAGTATAATGTTTCAAGTCTAACATATTTCAGTAAGTATTGAACCAGTCATACACTGAAGGATAAGTATAAAACCAAAAATGAAATTAAGTATTTAATTGAGATATAAAAGTAAGAATTCAATTTATTTTATTTATCACCCAATACCTTAGTATAGGAAGATTACAAGTTATAATCAAGATTTTCAGTAAACATACTTTAATAAACAGTAATCAATTGACAGTTTGAGTTTCATTTCATTCCATTTAAGTTAAGGTAAGTGCTAGACAATAAAAAGATTTACATACTTAATCAATTCCAGTAAATTAAGTGAATTCCAGTAAAATGAGTGCGCCTGAAATATGGCAATGGGCCAGCCATCTTGCAGTGACGGTGTAGTCAAGTCTAGGTACTACACTTTCATTGTATCGACGCAAAGCTAGCGCCATCTACACACCGCTTTCAGTACTACATCACCAACTACCCTCCACACTACCGCCATCTACCAACAAATATCGGTACTTCATCCTATACTAGTCTACCAATACTCACGGCAGCGCAGTGACGCCCCGGCCTCTACAGCGACGCAGCACCACTATACCGAAGCAGACCGCCATCAGGACGAAGGTACCCACAAGTAGAGGGACCCACGCGCCGCCCGCCGCCGCCGCGTCCGCTGCTGACCATACTCTCTCTCTCTATACTCATCTCTCTACTATTTCATTGTTCAACGCAGACTTAGCGTCATCTACACACCGCTAGCAGCACTACTCTATTGACTACACGCGAATCTAACGCCATCTACACACCACTGGCAGAACTGCTCCATCAACTACAGCCAACACTACCGCCATCTACCAACATTAATCGGTACTTCTTTCTAAACTAGTCTACTATACTCACGGCAGCGCAGTGACGCCCCGGCCTCTACAGCGGCGCAGCACCACTATGCCGAAGCAGACGGCCATAAGCACGAATGTCCCCACCAGGAGGGGCACCCACGCGCCGCCCGCCGCCGCCGCGTCCGCTGCTGACCAGCCGTTGAAGAGGGGTAGCTGGGGAGGTGACAGATTAATGGAGTGGAGGTTTAATTGGTAGTTGTGTTATTTGTACTTTACTTATATATTTTAAATGCACGCAGAGTAATAGACAAATAATTGCAAAATTTTACGTCTAATATACGAGATTTCATTTCATGGTACTTGTGGTGGCTATCTTCAAACTCAAGACTTTCCTTATTCAATCATCTGATAAGATTTTTGAATCTATTTATCTACTGTCCCATTGCTGGTCCCATTAATATCCTTACGGATACCAAATCATAATAGCCAATGTACCTTACCCATCTTCTATAGTCTACGAGTTTTCATTTCAGTTTGCCACTATACGCAATATACAAAAATCATCATCATTGGCCACATCATCTGTTATAGATGGTAGTTGCAGCAATCGTAGGTTTATGGGTTGCGGTTAGAATATGTAGAGTAAAAATAAACTCACCAACTCCTTCTCAACAACATCACAGTCCTTCCCATCGACCGACAGCCTGCCATTCTGACACACACACTGAGGCCCCTCCTGTCCCAACACACACACACCATCACACGTAGACCCTTCACAGCTATTCTTCACATCACCCCGTTGAGCGCTCTCGTGGTTTAAGACGAATAAATTAGCGTCAAAGATGCGGTAAAAGAACGGCTCGCAGGTTTTGGTGGAGTAGAGGAGGCATCGGCTTAGTTTGAATGTGTTGGCGACTAGGAAGTAGATGTGGTCTTCGAAGAGAGCGAGTGAATGCGGGGATTGGAAGTTGGCGTCCGATTCGATGAGGATTTTGCTGTGGAAGAGACGGTTAATGTTAGAAATAAAAATAAATAGTAAACTGTATTATTTAGTGTAAGTATGTCAATATTTTTTATTTGTTATAGCACAACTTCATCATGGCAAAAGAAACGCAAATTCCAATTACAATACGAATAAAATACAGAAAAAGCCTTTGACATAAGTAAGTAACCACTCCATCTAGTGGACACCTCCATAAATAACACCTTACACAAAGAAGCGCCATCTATTGTCAACTTCACAAACAATAAAGATACAAACAATGTAAAATAGCGCCATCTATTGACCACCTCACAAAAACAAACTTATCAAAACACACAATACCGCCATCTATCGGCCAACCTTCAAACTCTTACCTAGCAGGAGTGGGCGAGTCATACGGCACGGCAACCAATCTCGCCGGCGCGTCAGCATACAGCGCTCGATGTCTGAAGCTATCAGCTGCTAAAGCGCTGCAATTGCTGACCGTAGCCAGGTCCTTAGTGCGATGGCCACTGAGGGATGATAGCCACAGGATGTATTCTAGGTCGTGATGCACGCAGTATAGGATGTAGGCGTTGGCTGGGTCCACGGCTAGGGCTGTCACCTGGGGAGGAATTTGTGGTTAAATGGTGGATATTTTGGGGAGTAGTGAGAGGTCTATGGCCAGCCATGGACGATTACGGGCTGATGCAGATGACAATCTTCTTACGTTGGCTTACACTAGTCCTTTAGTGTTGTCACCGTAGCAAAATTTAAAGTCAGATTAGTTGTCAGTCTAACTGCCAGGAACAGTTGATACGTCATTCCCTTAGTGAGCATCATCATCGAGGCCAAAAGTACAGCCGAAGATAGGCGGAAGTGGCGGACGTTAGTGGAGAGCCTCTGCACCTCTGAGGTGCCATAGGAACAACAACATGGAGGGACTGATGAAAATGGTCAGGTAGTTATCTCATTCATTTAGTGGAACTTGTGTTGAATAAACATATTTATCATTCTTCAACTGTTTTATCTTTCTCCCCCAACTCCTACCAAACTTACTTTCCCCCGAGTGGACTTTCCCCATATATACAGACCTGTGAGCCGGCGGGCAGGTCGATGACGACAGCACAGCGCTTCCTGGTGACGTCACACACGCGGATCTTGGGCGCTGAGGGAGTGGAGTCTACGAAGTACACGTTGCCCGTCACCCATTCTACTGCCACCTGGAAACATAGGTTTGGTTGTTGGTAATTGATAGTTGGTATTATTATCAGCACAAGCTTGCTTGCTTGCCGCTCGGCCTTCTT
The DNA here is from genome assembly GCF_932276165.1 of Plutella xylostella. Lineage (NCBI taxonomy): Eukaryota > Metazoa > Arthropoda > Insecta > Lepidoptera > Plutellidae > Plutella > Plutella xylostella. The sequence continues at coordinate 2,248,431 of NC_064000.1, read as the reverse complement.
CTTCTATTGCAAGGATGCACTCCGAATCCTCTCTTATCATTCTTTCATCAATGCATAATCGTTGCGCAACATGAAATAGTATGGATAGATAGGTACTTAAGATCACATGGTATGCTTCTCAACCTTGGTTGATTTAACGATGACATTTGTTACAGCGTTTTGTGTCCGTTAAGTGGTCTAGTTCACAATCTCTATAGTAAAGTCTAGGGCAAAGAATCATCTCCTCTCTCTCTCTCTCAAGTCTTAATGTCACTCTCGAAAGCGGCCAGGTTTCTTTGGCCCAGTCTATACTCTTCACTACTGACCTTAATATAATATAATATAATAATATAATATATCTTTATTTCAGCTATATATAATATATCTTTATACCTTAGTAGGAGTTCCTTGGTTGGTGACTTCGACGCGGCCGTGGGTGCCGTTCACTGCTTCCAGCGAGTTAGTACTCGAAGAAGACACGAACAGACGGCCTCTCCTGTAAGTTAAATAGTAGGCATTGTTTGAAGTGGTTTTGGAATGGATTAACTACCAAATTGAGTTTTGTCTTAATTTCATGCTGAATCTGTAGCTTAAATAGAGCAGTGGAAGAAACGGAAGTACAGCAGTGGGTTTTGCCCACCTGCCAGATGGTTATGCATATGTCGCAGGCATCTGGTTTAATCTCCTGTTTGATTGAACCACTAGCCCGTTCATTGGATGGCGCTATTCAGTTGTATGACTAAAGGACAACGTCAAGTCGTTGATTGTAACGTTCGACGTCTTGACTGAACGTCATTCAGCGGAGTCGTTGAATGGGATATATTATAGCAACTTTGTAATGTCTGGTTAGGGTGAACATGACCAGACAAGAGTCAACAAAAAGACTAAGTTACAAAGCTCTTATCTCACAAATTAACTAAACAATAACAATAAACGTACCTTCATATTGTTGTTTATAATTATCCAGTTACGCCACAATTTTTCCTTTGAAACTATCCGCCCGCGGCGTAATAATAGGTAAATCCATGTTGTCACACTATTTTAACACAAATAACGCATTTTAAAGCTAATTTATTTGCAAAAAACTAACAATATAGGTGCTTTTTGTGTCAGCTGTTAGCTGTTAGACTCAATATTTGTTTTGTTCACCACCTGACTGATTTTAAGTCAGCTAACTAGTTGGACGTTTTGTGACGCTTGTGAAATCAACGTTCGGCCTAGTCATACAACTAAGCAGCGTCATCCAATGAACGGGCTTGCGGTTCAATCAAACAGGAGATTAAACCAGATGCCTGCGACACATACATCATGAAGGTTCCGAGAAGACAGAGGCTAGAGCAGTTTAAATTGACACACTTATAAGGATGCTGCAGACTGCATGACATTAAGTAAGATACAGAAGGGCTAGCACGGGGCGCAACTACGAAGTGACAAAAGATTTGCATTGCGCTCACTCACCTCGAGCAGCCTCGAGCGAGCACGACGGAGAACCTTTGTCACGTCTTAAATGCGCCCTGTGCCAGCCATTCTGATAACGATAGTGAGAATTAAAATGTATGTAGGTACGAATTTATTTCGCCATCTATCCCTATAACTCGACTCCATTCCTCCCTCACCTGACGTCATAGTCCATGCCGGTGATGCCGCGTGTCTGCGTGCTGTACAGCTGCGTGGCGTGCGCGTCCCGCGTGATGGAGCGCACGCAGTTCCCGCTCACGTACATTCCTCCCTCACCTGACGTCATAGTCCATGCCGGTGATGCCGCGTGTCTGCGTGCTGTACAGCTGCGTGGCGTGCGCGTCCCGCGTGATGGAGCGCACGCAGTTCCCGCTCACGTACATTCCTCCCTCACCTGACGTCATAGTCCATGCCGGTGATGCCGCGTGTCTGCGTGCTGTACAGCTGCGTGGCGTGCGCGTCCCGCGTGATGGAGCGCACGCAGTTCCCGCTCACGTACAGCACGCCCAGGTGCGAGGAGGTAGCCTTGCAGCCGCGCCGGTCCCATCTGAGGAGACATTTGTCATTATTAATAATATAAGATGAACGTAGAAAAAACTTACAATATCGAAGATAGTGAACTTATAAAACATAGAAAAACGCAGACTTGAGTGAAACTGCTACTCTGAAATACTCACACGGTCTCCCTTTATATTTCTTGGTGCATAAAATTTAAGTTTTTAATTATTTAACTGCGACACGTATTTCAATCCGTCAATCCTCAGCACTCCTGCACGCATTCTATAAGTACATATTGGAATAACTAACCAACGAAGCATCAACGATAGTACATACGTTTCTTTCTCTAGTCTTTTCATAATAAACTATTGTTTGAGCCCATAAACATTATCGACATAAATAAACTTCACCTTATCGCGATTTGCCATAAGATTGGTGGAACGCGTATTAAAAGAGTTTATCGACGTCGATAACGAACCCGTGTTGCGGCCGCTGTCATTATAATCTACCGACTGAGGCCGACATTCGTCTCTCCAACACTCACCTATTAGCATATCCAGTGAAGCAGCTGCAGTAGAAGGTCCCGGGCACATTGTGACACACGTGCGAGCAGACGTCGTCGCGGCACTCGTCTATGTCTGTGCAGAGACCGCCGGCTGGCGTCATGCCGGCGGGGCACTGGCAGACAGGGCCTGAAGGCGTGCTCTGGCAGGAGTAGGAGCAGTTGTGGTTGTCGCAGGCGGTCACTGGAAAGGTAGGATGGTTTTAGTAATAAGAAAACTAAAAATATCTCCACATGAGAAGGGGCAGATGGGGGACGGGGGTGAAGTACATTATTCTATTACAAACGCCATCTGCCGGCCGTATTTAACACCACTCCCAGGGCTTACGTCGGCGTCGCTAGAGGTCGCCATTACATATTCTATTACAAACGTCATTTATCGGCTGTGTCTCGCACCACTTCCTACGTTTCCGCCACTCGCCGCTAGATGTCGCCACAGTACTCACGGTAGGCGGGCCCCTCGTCGCTGTCGCAGTCCCGCGTCTGGTCGCACACGCGCCGCCACTGCAGGCACTGGCCGGACGAGCAGCGGAACTGGGCGCCGCAGGGGGAAGGGTAGGCGGGGGGCGGGGGCGAAGTAAGTACATATTCTATTGCCAACGCCCTCTGTCGGCCACGTCTCGCACTACTTCCTAAGTTTTCTTCACTCGCCGCTAGATGTCGCCACAGTACACACGGCAATCGAGACCGACACCAATCGAATGGTGACCGCGACTGCTATTCCAAAGCTTCCCGAAGGTGTGGATGTATGTATCTGTCTGTGGAAGCGTAGCTCCGAAACGGCTAAACCGATTTTCATTCTGCTTTTTTATGGTCACTGTTTATATTACCCTGAGTGTCCTTAGCTATATTTTATCGAAATCGGCTTAGCCGTTCAAAAGTTATGCGTCTTTTAGTGTAGAATGTCGGGATTTTTTAACGTTACTTAGGTTATGACGGTCGTTTGACGGTCGAATGGCGTAGTGGTTAGTGGCCCTGACTGCTATGCAGAAGGTCCCGGGTTCGATTCCCGGCTGGGGCAGATATTTGTTTAAAGACAGATATTTGTACTCGGGTCTTGGTTGTTGATATTTATATTTAGTATCTATCTATCTATGTACTTGTGTAGATATATCAGCTGTCCGACACCTATAACACAGGTTCTGCCTAGCTTGGGATCGGATGGCCGTGTGTGAGATGTCCCCACATTTTTTATTTATTTATTTATGGTTATGATAAGTTACATACGGCAGGCGGGCCCCTCGTCGCCATCTGTCGGCCGCGTCTCGCACTACTAAGCTACCTTCACTGGCCGCTAGATGTCGCCACAGTACTAACGGCAGGCGGGCCCCTCGTCGCTGTCGCAGTCCCGCGTCTGGTCGCACACGCGCCGCCACTGCAGGCACTGGCCGGACGAGCAGCGGAACTGGGCGCCGCAGGGGGAGGGGTAGGCGGGGGGCGGGGGCGAAGTAGGTACATATTATATTGTCAATGCCATCTGTCGGCCGTGTCTCGTGCCACTTTCTAAGCTTCTCTGTTAGCCGCGTCTCGTACCACTTTCTAAGCTTCCTTCACTTGCCGCTAGATGTCGCCATTACATATTCTATTACAAACGTCATTTATCGGTTGTATCTTGCACCACTTCGTAAGCTTCCTTCACTCTTCGCTAGATGTCGCCACAGTAATCACGGTACTCAATATCGTTGTCTGTACCAAACGCAATCTGTCGGCAGTATCTCGCACTACTTGCTACGTTTCTTTCAATTGCCGCTAGATGTCGCCACAGTGCTCTCAGCAGGACTCGACAATCGAATGGTGACCCCGACTGCCATGCCATAGGTCTCTCGTGTGGATGTGTGTGTCTGTCTGTGGAAGGGTAGCTCCCAAACGGCTGAACCGATTTTCGTTCTGCTTTTTTAGGGTCACAGATTATATTACTCCGAGTGTTCCTAGCCATATTATATCAAAATCCTCTTAGCCGTTCAAAAGTTATGCGTTTTTTAGTGTAGAATGTCGGGGATTTTTTTAAGATTGCTTAGGTTATGATACGAGTAAGTTACATAGTTGGTTAGGTTAGGTTATGTTATAGTATACTCACGGCAGGCGGGCCCCTCGTCGCTGTCGCAGTCCCGCGTCTGGTCGCACACGCGCCGCCACTGCAGGCACTGGCCGGACGAGCAGCGGAACTGGGCGCCGCAGGAGGAGGGGAAGGCGAGGGGTGGAGGCGGAGTACATATTCTATTGCCAACGCCATCTGTCGGCCGCGTCTCGCACTACTTCCTAAGCTTCTTCTGACTTCTATGCCAAAAGCCACGCATGTGGATAAGTGTGTCTGTCTGTGGAAGCGTAGCTCCCAAACGGCTGAACCGATTTTCGTTTTGTTTTTTTAGGGTCATAGATAACGATACTCAGAGTGTCTTTAGCCATATTTTATCAAAATCCGCTCAGCCGTTCAAAAGTTATGCCTCTTTTAGTGTAGAATGCCGGGATTTTTTTTAACATTGCTTAGTTTATAATACGAGTAAGTTACATAGTTGCTTAGGTTATGTTATAGTATACATACGGCAGGCGGGCCCCTCGTCGCTGTCGCAGTCCCGCGTCTGGTCGCACACGCGCCGCCACTGCAGGCACTGGCCGGACGAGCAGCGGAACTGGGCGCCGCAGGGGGAGGGGTAGGCGGGTGGCGGGGGCGAAGTAAGAACATATTATGTTGCCAACGCCATCTGTTAGCCGCGTCTTGTACCACTTTCTAAGCTTCTCCCACTCGTCGCTAGATGTACTCACGGCAATCGAGACAGTCACCAATCGAATGGTGACCCTGATTTCTATGCCAAAGATCCCGCGTATGGATGTGGTAAGATACACCTTTCTGTGGAAGCGTAGCTTCCAAACGGCTGAACCGATTTTCGTTTTGTTTTTTTAGGGTCATAGATAACGATACTCAGAGTGTATCTTATCAAAACCGGCTAAGCCGTTCAAAAGTTATGCCTCTTTTAGTGTCGAATGATGGTGGTTTTTAGACTACTATTCGAATGTCGGGGGTTTTTTAAAGTTACTTAGGTTATGTTATAGTATACACACGGCAGGCGGGCCCCTCGTCGCTGTCGCAGTCCCGCGTCTGGTCGCACACGCGCCGCCACTGCAGGCACTGGCCGGACGAGCAGCGGAACTGGGCGCCGCAGGAGGAGGGGTAGGCGGGCGGCGGGGGGGCAGGCTTCTTGGGCTTGTTCGCTGAAAAAAGTTAGGAGGAGTTATTTTTATAGTTGAATTTATGGAATATATGACGTCACTATTTCATTTAAACTTCCTGCGTGCTCAGTTTTACGTCACATTGAGTAGGTATAAAGGATATGTCTGCGGATTAGGGTTTCTGCTGTTCTAAGCGAACACCCAAAGCGGATGTCCGTACCAGAGTTATATTTTTTACAACAACATTTCTAGGAACGGATTTTAACTAATGTATATGTTATTTTAAACTGCAATTCGTTACATTATAAACGTGATATAACTCATGCACTTACGGAAGCACCTCCACCTCGCTTCATCACTGCCATCTCTACAATGCTGCACGCCATCACACACGAGTCTTTGTGAGATGCAGTAGTCTTCTTGCTCACACTTGAATAGGCCCTTGTTCTCTGAGCAGAGGTACTCTTGTAGAAGAACTTAATTATAACTCATGCACTTACGGAAGCACCTCCACCTCGCTTCACTGCCATCTCTACAATGCTGGACTCCATCACACACCAGTCTTTGTGAGATGCAGTAGTCTTCTTGCTCACACTTGAACAAGCCCTTGTTCTCTGAGCAGAGATACTCGCAGTTTATTTCTAGAAGAACTTAATTATAACTCATGCACTTACGGAAGCACCTCCACCTCGCCTCGTCACTGCCATCTCTGCAATGCTGCACGCCGTCGCACACCAGTCTTTGTGAGATGCAGTAGTCTTCTTGCTCACACTTGAATAAGCCCTTGTTCTCTGAGCAGAGGTACTCGCAGTATATTTCAAGAAGAATTATAACTCATGCACTTACGGAAGCACCTCCACCTCGCTTCATTACTGCCATCTCTGCAATGCTGGACTCCGTCGCACACGAGTCTTTGTGAGATGCAGTAGTCTTCTTGCTCACACTTGAATAAGCCCTTGTTCTCTGAGCAGAGGTACTCGCAGTTTATTTCTAGAAGAACTTTATTATAACTCATGCACTTACGGAAGCACCTCCACCTCGCCTCATCACTGCCATCTCTACAATGCTGCACGCCATCACACACCAGTCTTTGTGAGATGCAGTAGTCTTCTTGTTCACACTTGAACAAGCCCTTGTTCTCTGAGCAGAGGTACTCGCAGTCGGCTTCGTCTGAACCGTCGGGGCAGTCCACTCGGGTGTTGCATCTGTGGGGGCGTTTGACAGGCGGTTAGGCGTAAAAAATATACTTACCCCCTTATTCATAGAAAAGTTATAGGACGTTTTAGCTATTGAACTGTTTAGTCTCTCTCTAACTCAGAACAATTTGTTCGTTGACAGATAGGGACAAAACAGTTCAATAGCTAAAACGTCATATAACTTTTCTATGAATAAGGGGGATAGACTCCGACAACACTAACTTTGTGAGAGAACTTAGGTGCCAATATCATCAAAGTTTGTTCAAGCAATACATACATAATAACAAAATGAAGACGTCTCAAAGACAACACCAACATATTACAAGCCTACACCTTTTAGGCCTGCTACAGACAAACATAAATGTTGCCGCTTATAGTCTCCAGCTCTAAGGTTCTTGAATCCACCACCGTTACAAAGATACAGACTAGACAGATACACAAACGTATAAAATGCATTACAACGATAGCTAGCAGCAGTCAGACCTAGGGGTTAGAACCCACCATTCCGAAGCCACAAACAGACAGACACATAAACGTATAACACCTCCACCACCCTGTAAGCAGCTGACCTAGCTGTGAGCGGTAAGCAGATGCTGCGGTTGGAAGCGCACGTGTACTCGCCAAACCCACACTTCACCTCCGCCTGTAAGGGAATTTGTGAGGAAAGCAGTAAGCAATAGTAAGCATGTGATATGAGTGGGTAAATAAGGATCTATGGTTATCGTGAAAAAAGTATTTAAATATAAATTGAATTTTAAAAAATTAGTAGTAAGCAGTAGACAGGTAGGTGCTATCGGGGATGCAGGTGGCTTACCTTACCTTAAAGCTTATTGTCGCTTGAAGCCTACCCGCGTGTTCATCAGACACACACGCTTGCGCGGTGAGATAACACACGCGCTATTTTATTTTAATTGAGCTAGCTCGGATTTCCGAGATTGTAGGTAAAATAAAGACAGTAAAAGATGTGTTTACTCATATAGCTTTTTAAAATAATACCTCCATCTCAGGTATAGTCATGTCGAGACAGTCCTCTTCATCAGACAGGTCGAGGCAGTCCTGGGCGGCGTCGCAGCGCTTCCTCATCTCTATACACTCGCCGCTGTGGCACTGGTACATGCCTATAGGGCAGGTTCTGTTCTCTGTGAGGTTATAAATCGATGTATTATACTCCTGGGTAGCAAATATAACATACTTTAAGGGTGGCCCAGGCCCACATCACACGTTATTATTTTTAAAATAAGCTTGAAGCTCACTGAGGTTACAATGGCTGACTGGCCTCACGGACAGTTCTACATATATGTTTCCAAAATCATTCGTTTTCGTGCTCTAGTACAGTAACTTGGGACGCCAAGAAAAGTTTTTTTAGAGGATATAAAATGCTTGTCAAAATATAATATAGCACCAAAAATCTACAAGTAATTTAATGCCAAATACGTAAGTAGAATTCAGCCCAAGTTTTGTAGTAAGTAACTATAGTAATTCCGCCTTATCCCGACGTACCTACTGATAAGTCAATTATAAAGTCAGTCAGCAGTCTTACCACAATCCACTTCATCCGAGCCATCAGCGCAGTCCTCGTCTCTGTCGCACCGCCAGCTGCTCAGGATACACGACCCTGAAGCACACCTGGCCAGAGGAGAAAAGGTTACATTATTATAATTGTATTGTGAAGGAACGAAGATGTAGGTACTCTAACGTTAAAAAAGTGACTTTTAGCTTGGTGGCCACTCCTTATCGATGGTTACATGTCGGAAATGTATACTTTTTGCATCTAGCTATAATACCGCCATGTAGAACTTACGAATAATGTTTCACTGCCATCTGTGTTAATTATGTCTTTAGGTGCCACCTCCTCACACCGGTGGTGGCTGGATGAGAAAGCGCCTATGCACTGCACAAATACGTTCTGATGATGACGGCGAGACGGCATTCTTCCTACCTCTGCCGTTGTGACACTTTTTCATAACTCATCACCGACACGGGTGACAAACACCATTAGGCTTTGTCACCACGACACTCACATGAACTCGTGGGGCCAGCACTGCGCGAGCTCGCAGGCCGCCTCGTCGCTGTGGTCGCGACAGTCGGCCGCGCCGTCGCAGCGCTGCCACCGCGAGATGCAGACGGAGCTGTCGTTCACACCCTGTATAGTGACACTCACATGAACTCGTGGGGCCAGCACTGCGCGAGCTCGCAGGCCGCCTCGTCGCTGTGGTCGCGACAGTCGGCCGCGCCGTCGCAGCGCTGCCACCGCGAGATGCAGACGGAGCTGTCGTTCACACCCTGTATAGTGACACTCACATGAACTCGTGGGGCCAGCACTGCGCGAGCTCGCAGGCCGCCTCGTCGCTGTGGTCGCGACAGTCGGCCGCGCCGTCGCAGCGCTGCCACCGCGAGATGCAGACGGAGCTGTCGTTCACACCCTGTATAGTGACACTCACATGAACTCGTGGGGCCAGCACTGCGCGAGCTCGCAGGCCGCCTCGTCGCTGTGGTCGCGACAGTCGGCCGCGCCGTCGCAGCGCTGCCACCGCGAGATGCAGACGGAGCTGTCGTTCACACCCTGTATAGTGACACTCACATGAACTCGTGGGGCCAGCACTGCGCGAGCTCGCAGGCCGCCTCGTCGCTGTGGTCGCGACAGTCGGCCGCGCCGTCGCAGCGCTGCCACCGCGAGATGCAGACGGAGCTGTCGTTCACACCCTGTATAGTGACACTCACATGAACTCGTGGGGCCAGCACTGCGCGAGCTCGCAGGCCGCCTCGTCGCTGTGGTCGCGACAGTCGGCCGCGCCGTCGCAGCGCTGCCACCGCGAGATGCAGACGGAGCTGTCGTTCACACCCTGTATAGTGACACTCACATGAACTCGTGGGGCCAGCACTGCGCGAGCTCGCAGGCCGCCTCGTCGCTGTGGTCGCGACAGTCGGCCGCGCCGTCGCAGCGCTGCCACCGCGAGATGCAGACGGAGCTGTCGTTCACACCCTGTATAGTGACACTCACATGAACTCGTGGGGCCAGCACTGCGCGAGCTCGCAGGCCGCCTCGTCGCTGTGGTCGCGACAGTCGGCCGCGCCGTCGCAGCGCTGCCACCGCGAGATGCAGACGGAGCTGTCGTTCACACCCTGTATAGTGACACTCACATGAACTCGTGGGGCCAGCACTGCGCGAGCTCGCAGGCCGCCTCGTCGCTGTGGTCGCGACAGTCGGCCGCGCCGTCGCAGCGCTGCCACCGCGAGATGCAGACGGAGCTGTCGTTCACACCCTGTATAGTGACACTCACATGAACTCGTGGGGCCAGCACTGCGCGAGCTCGCAGGCCGCCTCGTCGCTGTGGTCGCGACAGTCGGCCGCGCCGTCGCAGCGCTGCCACCGCGAGATGCAGACGGAGCTGTCGTTCACACCCTGTATAGTGACACTCACATGAACTCGTGGGGCCAGCACTGCGCGAGCTCGCAGGCCGCCTCGTCGCTGTGGTCGCGACAGTCGGCCGCGCCGTCGCAGCGCTGCCACCGCGAGATGCAGACGGAGCTGTCGTTCACACCCTGTATAGTGACACTCACATGAACTCGTGGGGCCAGCACTGCGCGAGCTCGCAGGCCGCCTCGTCGCTGTGGTCGCGACAGTCGGCCGCGCCGTCGCAGCGCTGCCACCGCGAGATGCAGACGGAGCTGTCGTTCACGCACTGGAACTGGGTGTCGGCGCATTTTGGGGCGGCTGTGGAGGAGATGTTAGAATAGAATACTCTTAAATTTGCACCGTTAAAGAAATTATTACAAAAATACACCTAAAAATAAAATAGTACGAAAAGGCGGCCTATATTATTGTTAGGGAGGGACTAGTGAAGTGATCGAAGGTAGGTTTAATATGTGAGGAGAAGACGATTAAATCATACGTGAGAACTATACACTTTCGTTTGGTTTCCACATGCTCCTTATATGAATGATTGATGAAAATGGCGGCCATTCCATAAGTAGGAATATCAGGGAATATGGATACAAAAATAGAGCAAAACAGAAGAGTCAGCCCGTCATTTTAATATTCATCTTTATTAGCGGGCATTGTAAACGTAACTAGAATGTGAACATTTACAGTGATATGTTTCAAGAGAGCTCTATGTTCTCTTTTAACAGCAATATTGACACAATACTCACATTGATGGTCAACGGCAGCGTCGTCTTTACACACCACATTCTTGTGCACACACACGGTGCCACACAACTTCTCTTCTGACGTGCAAAGCGGTGCGGGCGGCTCTGTTGTTACTGGAACAATTTTTATAACACTATTTAATTTAAAACGGAAATCTAATTGAGCTTGTTGTTGTGGAATATCTACCCTCAATACTGTTCAGTTGTAAATAAGTCACTCTTGTCTCTTAACCGTATAGTACATCGCGGTATTAACATGTTTTCTATTTTGATAACCTTTTCTGATCTTTACCAATAAATATTGCTTCTACTGCCAGCGATTCAGACAAACTGAGGCATCCAAACCATTTTATAGTCCTCCGAGCCGGACTATAAAACTATTAAATTTGTAATTATTTTTATTTAATTACAATGATATTCATCCTCAGCACCTCAGCATTAGGGCAGTCATCTATACCATTGCACCGTTTCCCCGTAGCGCACGTATTGTTCGCATGACAGTACACCTGGTCGGGTAGGCAGGTGGCGATGGGCTCGCACGTATCTCTGGTCCTTCGAGCCGGACAAAAGTATTAAAATATGTAACTTACAATAACAATGATATTCATCCTCAGCATTAGGGCAGTCATCTATTCCGTTGCACCGTTTCCCCGTGGCACAAGTATTGTTCGCGTGACAATACACCTGGTCGGGTAGGCAGGTGGCGATGGGCTCACAGGTGTCTCCCTTCTTGATGAGCCCGGCTGGGCACAGACAGGTGTAGCCCATGTAGTATTCTAGTGGGGCCTGTGGGGAGTGTAAGAGTGGTTTGTTATAATAATAATAATAATAATAATAAACCTTTAGTTCAGGCATCAGTGGCCCATATTATAAACTAAACACATACATTTTAAATCATACAAAATAATAAATAAAATAACATAATTATAAAATTTAACTAACTTAAACTCTAGCACTATCAATAGCAGGGGATTTAATAGTCTTTTTCGCCTCCCTGTAGCGACGGAAAACGATTCCCGCAGGCCAGAAGTCCTTGTTCAGTAGAACCTTCTGCTGGTCGGCGGGAACTCGAAGACGGAAGGACTTGAAGTCCGTCTGCTTGGCGGACTGCAGTCTTTCAATCGCCAGCACCTGGACTGGCTGTTCGGTGCGGCCGACACTCCTCTCCTTGATATCAAATTCAAATTCAAATTCAATTTTCATTTATTCATATACGAATTAAAACTTAAAACTAATACACAAACATGCAATTATTACGGTAACATTGTACATCGAGATATAGCGCATGATGTTGTCATGCGCCATATTCGCGTGGATGCGGGAGACGTAGATGTCGACCGTGGGCATGGCGGCCTTCAGCGAGCAGGCGGCCGGGGCGGTGCCGCGCTTGTTGCGGTTGCGGCGACGGGGGCTCCTCTTCTCCACCAAGATGAAGCCATCCTTGTCGACGACCGCGTGGCGCGGGGCACGGGGGGGGCGCCGCCGGAGCTCCGGCAGCCGCTAGCGTCACCTGGGGTGCAGCTTGCGGCGCGGCTCGACGGCGGCGGCGGGGGCGAGGGCGAGGGCGGGGGGGGCGCGGGCGCGGCCTCCTGCTGGCTCCTGGTGGTGGAGGGTGCAGCAGCAGCGAGGCGCGGCGGCGCGGGGGCGGCGGCTCGCAGCGGGCACGCGGCGTCACGTGTCCGCTCGGCGTAGGTCGCAGGCGGCGGGTCATTTACCCGCCGCACATCGGTGTCAGTTGCGTGTAGTTGATCTTGCTGCGCTTGCAGTTGACGCGCCGGCGAAGGCGGTGTCGCGTGGATCGCAGAGTCAGCAGCATTGCGCAGCGATAACAACTCACGTTGCATCGCCGCGCTGGCGACTTCCGAGGCTTCCAACTTGCCTCGAATTTCGGTGATCTCGGACTTCAACAGGACGATGTCCTTAAGCAGCCGGGTCACATCGACGTGGTCAAATGTAACCGGCGGCAGCTTATAGAGGTCCCGAGCCACGTACGTCGGGACATTATCCGGATCGGTCTCCTGGAACACCCGGATGATGTCCTGCAGGTCTTTCTTCATGGAGCCATCACCGCGGCGCGGCACGAGGCGCACGGCGGTGGTGGTGGTGTCGGCGAGCAGCTTCTTGGCGGCGGCAAGCTCAGCCTCCTTGAAGCTGGTCAGACAGATCTGCTCGAGGCTGATCACGTCCATCGAGTCCAGCTTGTTCTGAACGAAGGCGAGCACCTCGCTCACCATGAGGGTGTCCGATACTTTAGTGGCGGTGGCCATGTTGCGGTCGTACTCAGTAGTGAGTCACACACGTGACGGCTACAGACGGCGCCGCTAGAAAGCGACCGTCCTAGCCGAAGTCAGAGTTGCAACTGTTATGCTGTGGAAGGTAAATATAATGCTGTGTATAGGTTTAATTGTGGCAGATTTTATAGATAACTATAACCTGTATATCTCGGGAAATCAGAGACAAAATAGTGTAGAAACGGAATTCCTAAGAACGTGTTTTCTTCCTGCGCTCCAGGAGGGCTACTCTTACTTGACGAAGTGAAAGCTACAAATCTAATTATGATGATGATGAACAGATAATACAGAGCGCGTTCTTGCCACAACGGACTAACAGCAGCCGAGCAGCATAGCACTTACCAACGACGTCGCGCGCTTTTGCCACTTTCCACCTGCGCTTTCAAAGAGCCTGAAAAGTGTCCTGGAGGGTTACTGTATACTGTCGAAAAACGAACAAACGAGAGCTGTTCGTGGGCGTGGGCGATTGCGCGACGCAATCGCCACGTTTAATACAACAAGATAGAGTCGTGGCTCGCGGGGGGCGGGGCGCGAGGCGCGGGGGCGGTGCTCTGCAGGTGGAGCTGGGTGCCGTTCGGGAATATCGAAGATTGTGACGAAGTAAGAGCTGTGCTAGCCATGAATCTTTCTCAACCGTAGAGCTCTCTGAAACTTCTTCTAGCCAACCTGATGATCATGATGAAGAGAGGATTCAGATCGCGTCCTTACCGGAATAAAGTTATAGCGGCTTAGCGTGCACCAATGGCGTTGCGCGGTTTTGACACATTCCGCATCTGCAGTCTCTTCTGCACATGGTCTAGTTACGGGGTTCAGGGACTAGTGTTACTGTCATACCTGGTGCACAGTAGGGTGGTCACACCCCGTTCTAAAACTTCTTCTAGCCAACCTGATCTGATGAAGAGAGGATTCGGATCGCGTCCTTACCGGAATATAGAAATAGAGGCTTAGCGTGCACCAATGGCGTTGCGCGGTTTTGACTACTTTTGACACATTCCGCCCGCATGGCGCATCTCCAAGGGGACCTTAAAACTCTTTAAAGTATCTTCTGCACATTGGTCTAGTTACAGGGGTTTTATAACTAGATAATTTATACTCAATTTTTAGGTTCGCATACATTTTAATGATAACTCAAATAATATAGGCTGGATGGTGAAACCAAACCATACCGCGATGTAGAATGGTGACGACACCGCCATCTAGTGACACGTATAGGAACAAAAATCTCTAACTTAAACAATCACTAGTGTTGTTGACATACCTGATGTACAGTAGGATGTGACTGCTGCACGCACACGTGCGAGCAGGGGGGGGCGCGGGCGCAGGGGTGCTGAAGAAGGGGGAGGGAGGCGTGGGGCGCGGGGGCGGTGGTCTGTAAGTGGAGCTGGGTGCCGTTCGGGAATATTGCTGGAAGAGAGATGGGGTTGGTTACTTGTTGAAATGTCTAGCGAAAGGTTCCCTCCCTATGGTATAGACCAACCACCTTCGCTTGGCTATAAAAAGTTTTCCCATGGGAATTCCGGGATAAAAACTAGCCTATCTTTTCAACCTAAATGTCAGCTTCCTACACACCAAATTTCATCCAAATCGCTTCACCCGTTTTCCCGTGAAAGAGTCACAAACATCCATACATACTCACATACATTCGATCCCTCCTACCCTTGTCCCTACATGGTCTATCCTCTGTTCTCCTCTGTCATCCGGCGCACGCGGGGGCTGGTCTCGTGGATAAGAGACCAGAACAGGCGCGGCGTGCGGCGGTCCGCCCAGAACACGGTGGTGTCACTGACGGCGAGGCTAGTGATGTATACTGTTCATTGTGTAGAGTGAAGATTGCTAAATGAAAGGTCCCTTTTACAGCGAGATTAGCTTTGCTTTAAAATGATTTCCCGTGGGAATTCCGGGATAAAAAGACGCCAATGTTTAACCAGGGTCTCCGCTTTCTACATACTAAATTTGATCAAAATAGCTTCACCCATTTTCTTGTTAAATACAGACAAACATCCATACATACAAACATACTTTCGCACCTATCTCTAGCTACATCCTCTGTTCTGTCACTCACAGAGCGTCATCCGGCGCACGCGGGGGCTGGTCTCGTGGATAAGAGACCAGAACAGGCGCGGCGTGCGGCGGTCCGCCCAGAACACGGTGGTGTCGCTCACGGCGAGGCTGGTGATGCTGGTTGAGAGCATGCGGTATTGCTCTTTGCCGGTTCCTGGGGAGGGAAAAGGTGAGGTTATAATGGAGTACTTAAATATATGCCGATTTATGTACGGCAATATTTCTGCGATATGATACTTTATTAGATCAAATTAATTAATTGTAAAATAAGTCATTTAAGATACGTACTTAAGAAATACATTATTATTTGCGCTATGATTTGTCATGGTTTGCATTAATTGCACCCAAATAAACCTATCATACGCGTGACGCGCGAATGTAATGTGCGAACGAAATTTACTATGTACCTATTATGGAATAGCAAGGTAGATTGCAAGAGTGCATAACTTTTCGATTGGAGTTTTTAATCTTTGAGAGATTTTAATAAATTTTAACTGTTGGTCACGTCTGTAAACACATTGCCACCGGTCTATCTCATTCGCAGCTAAATTAACGCACTTATTAACGGCAAAGGGTTAGTAAATACAGTTTCAATAATCTTACCTGAAGGATGTATGTAGTAGATGGCGCCAGTTCCTTCATCGGATATGTACACATTATCCATGACGTGAGAGTATCGCAGACGCACGTGGTAGCCTGAAACATTGGTTCACAAGGTGAGTGGATAAAGAGAGAGAAAGTTACGGGATCTAAATGGTAAAAGCAATATTTCAAGAACTGATGGTCTTATGGTAAGATTTTGATCAAGCCAGGTGGCTATTATTTTTTATACGATTTCTATAAAGTTTGAAACAGCGTTCATATACGATGAAAAATACAGAATGATATATTTTTATTATATTGACTGCAATAGTGTAAGTTCAGATATTTTTTCATGACCAGTGCAAGTTTTAGGCCTTAAATGGCCTTCATGGCAAACCTAGTGTTGCCACTGCCTCACACACTAGTTACAAGGTTGTTAAAGTAGAGCATTTTTCGCAATTTACACAAATTTAATCTGTTGTGAATCAAACAATGTGAGTTACCTTTGAGTCCAGTGGTGATGACGTGGCTCCTTCCAGATCCGTCCAGGCCCATGCTGTCGATGTGGATCTCGTTGTTACGCTCGTGTTCCATTACCGCCACCATTATCAACCTGGTGAGGAGAGAATTAAGGCTAATTAATTATTTAATTAAAATATCTAGGGCGTGCGGTGGAAGTTGGAAAGTTTTCAACACGGGGAAGGGAACCTAACTAATGCACGAGATTTCATACATCCCAAAGTGGTGGTTATAATACTATACATATACAGGGTGGCCCAAAGAGTGACGTCCAAAGGAAAATGTTTGATTCCTTAGGTCAAGGGGTAGCCAAATCACCCCCATGTATGTTCAGCAATTTTTAGTAGTTTAGGAGTTATGATATTTTTTCCTTATTTTCTACGAAAATCGACCTCAGTGGAATAATTATGTTTTATTATTTTTTTGGATAACTTTTTTAAAGTATTTTTTATTTTTGTATCATCCCCTTAAGTTGTTATTTTAACCATAAAAGTTTCAGCTTCCTAGCTGTAATGTAAGTTAGTTATTTGTTTATCGAAAATTCGAATTTTACGATCGAGCTAGACTGCTCTGAATTTTCAACTTGAAATTAAAAATTGAAAAAGATATTTTCATGGTCCCTTATTAATTTTAAAAACTCCGCAAGGTTCCAAAATTACATAAAAATAAACTATTGCTTAATGGGGTATTATTTGCAGAAAAAAGCCCTCAAAGGTACCTCGGTGGAAATTACCTAATTAGTTAATTGTTTCAGAAAGTTGAAATATTCCTGTTATGTCATTACCAAGGACTAATTAAGTTAGAAAATGTATCAAATTAAAGGGAAAATTAAATTATTTACTTTTTTTTAAATTTAAGTTACATTTTTGAATGTAAATTCTTAGAAAAATGTTTTAGTCTGAGTAGTAAGATTTATGAGACAATTTTATTATTAATAATAAGTAAATAAACTCTGGAAAGAGTGGAGACCACGAACAGGCAAACGCAGCGTGGGACGCCCTCCTGCCCGCTGGACTGACGACCTTAGGCGGGTGGCGGGTAGTGGTTGGAAGAGGAAGGCCGAGGACCGAGTGTTGTGGCGCTCCTTGGGAGAGGCCTATGTCCAGCAGTGGATGATTATTGGCTGATGATGATGATGATGATAAATAAACTCTAATAATTATTTTACACATTTACTCATAATAAATTTTCAAAATGTCGACCTCCCATAGCAATACACAACCTAAATCTACGCAATAAATTGTCTTTAAGTCGCCTATACGCTTCTCTGTTTCATTCAGATGTGACTTTTTGACAGATGTCACATTTTTGAGAAAAGGTAATTTCCACCCTTTACCTTTGAAGGCTTTTTCTGCAAATAATACCCCATTAAGCAATAGTTTATTTTTATGTAATTTTGGAACCTTGCGGAGTATTTAAAATTAATAAGAGACCATGAGAATATCTTTTTCAATTTTTAATTTCAAGTTGAAAATTCAGAGCAGTCTAGCTCGATCGTAAAATTCGAACTTTCGAAAAAAAAATAACTAACTTACATTACAGCTAGGAAGCTGAAACTTTTATGGTTAAAAGAACAACTTAAGAGGATGACACAAAAATAAAAAATACTTAAAAAAAATATCCAAACAACATAATAAAACATAATTCATCACTGAGGTCGATTTTCGTAGAAAATTAGGAAAAAAAATCATAACTCCTAAACTACTAAAAATTGCTGAACATACATGGGGTGATTTGGCTACCCCTTGACCTAAGGAATCAAACATTTTCCTTTGGACGTCACTCTTTGGGCCACCCTGTATATATATGGCTAAAATAGCGGCCGAGCGGCATATGGCTATGCCGCTAATGTCGTCGCGCAGTTTTGACACATTCGCTCTCCAAGGGGACTTATAAAGTTTCTTGGGTCCATATACATAAATGGATGTACGCACCCGTGTTCAGACAGCACGCACAGACTGATGGGCGCGGCTCGCTCGAAGCGATGCACGACGGCGCGCTGTGACGTCACCAGCGATATCACTTCTAATGTGCGTCTACCCGCGTCCACGAAGTACAGGGCTTTTGACACGTAGTCTGTAAATATACGGGTAAGTTAGAGTAAGTAAAAAGTTTTTTGTTTTTAATCTCTGATACTAAATTGACAGATTAGGAAGCGGACAGATTTGCATTGATTATCACTGCTCGATCGGTTAAGGTGGACTCAGACGGTTCATTTTTCGTTCATTTTTGTCTTTCATTCGGCATCTTTCACTCGAAATGATACGTGTGAACCCAAAATGAAACAAAAGTGCAAACAAAAGTGAGTCTGATCTCGCCTTTACGTAAAACCTAGGCCCTCTGTAAGTGCACTGACCGTATCCCATGTCCATGACATTGTCCAGGCCGCGATGTTCCAGCAGTCTCGTCACTCCTCGCGAGAACTCGTTCATGCCGATGTAGTTGATGGTCTTGCGCTGACCGTCGTAGATGTACAGGGTGCCTGGGGATAGGTGGAGAAATATTATTATAGAAAATATGTACTGAAATGAAATACAGCATACAGCGGGGCGTGCCTCTGTATTGTATTATTGTATTGCCTCTCTTCGCTCGGTTCTCTAAGCTTCAGGGTATGCAGGGTTGAGATGTATGGCCTCGCTTCGCTCGGCTCTTTACACTTGAGGGAATCCCGGTTAGGTTTGTGCTGCCTCTCTTCGCTCGGCACTCTATTTATTTATTTATTTATTTAATCCTTTATTGCACAAATATAAAAATAAGTGTACAAAGGGTGGACTTAATGCTACAAGCATTTTCTACCAGTCAACCCACAGGAGGTGCAAGAAAATTTTATTATAAGGTGTGCAAAAAGAAAACAACACTATTACTACAAAATTAAAACAAAACAAGTCACTTAATAATAATTACCAAATATAATATAAAATACGTAACTACAAATAAGTTATGATTATATAAATAAACATAATATAAATAATATATACCTAAATATATAAAAAAACTATAATATATATTATTATATAAATATTAATATTATAAAACAATAATTCATTTAGAGGTTCAGGAAAGAGCTATCAACTAACTATCTTACTAAGGTAGTGAGTTCGAGTAAGACGCTTAAAAACGTTGCGAGACGGAGCTTTCCTAATGGAATCAGGGAGATCGTTCCATAGACGCACAGCCGTGACCGCGAAAGAGTCAGACATAAAACCAGAGTGGAAGGAGGGTAGGGCTAAAATTGAATTATGAGAAGAACGTAAGTCTCTGGTATGAGTGTCAGAGAGAAATTGGAACATAGACTTAAGATAAGGTGGGGTATTGGGCTCGTGGAGGATAGAGAAGAGAAGACAAAGGATACGCAGGTTCCTACGGTCACGGATGGGGAGCCATTTCAATTGAACGCGGTACTGTGAAACGTGATCATATTTACGCAGCCCAAAAACGAAACGAATGCACGTGTTCAATAAGCGTTCAAGCTTATTGAGCAAAGCTTCAGTTAGGTCCAGATAGCACACATCCGCATAGTCTAAAATGGGAAGAAGAAGAGAATTAACAAGGGCAAGTTTAGTGTGCTGGGGAAGGAAATTTTTTAAGCGAAGCAAGAAGTGGAGTGATGCGTAAATTTTACGGGATACTTTATCAAGTTGCTGATCCCAACTTAGGTTTTGATCAATGATCAGGCCAAGATCATTCACAGTTGCAGAAAAAGGTACAACACGACCATCAAATTTGACTGGTGGCACCGCAGCATAGTCGAGACCCGATAACAGCCTTGAACCACCCACAATGATGGCTTGACACTTACTAGGGTTAACGGAGATGCCAAAGCTACGAGACCATCTTAATATCTCCTCGAGATCACTATTGACCCTAGCAATGCCAGCATCTAAATCGTCTAATTTGACCTGGTTGTAGATCTGCAGGTCATCGGCATACAAGTGGTAGGAACATAGAAGATTTGAGGTGACTAAATTAATAAAGGTTGAAAAAAGTAGAGGAGAGAGAATGCCGCCTTGAGGAACACCAGCAGACAAGTCAGCCCAGTCTGATATATCAGAAGGACCGCAACGTATTGCCTGTTGGCGACCACGAAGATATGAAGAAAACCAGCTAACAGCGGGATCGGAGATCTTGTGACATCGAAGAACAGCAAGCAACAGGTCGTGGTCTACGGCATTGAACGCATTGCTAAAGTCCACCAGGACCAGTACTGTTACCCGCCGATCCTCCATGGCACATCTGATGTCTTCAGTCACCTTAAGCAAGGCTGTGGTGGTACTGTGTCCAGAACGAAATCCAGATTGGAATGGGTTCAGGAGACCACCATTTGAGAGAAACATAGTCAGCTGACGATGCACAATAGACTCTAGGATTTTGGATAAGAAGGGTAGTATGGAGATAGGACGGTACTCGTTGGGAGCGGTGGGTGCTGGGACTTTTGGCAGAGGAAGGACGTAGGCTTTGAGCCAAAGGTTAGGAAAGTGGCCTGAGGAAAGGGAAAAGTTAACAATATGGGTTATAGCGGGGAGAAGGATGTCAAGAAGGGTTGTGATCATAAAACGTCCTATGTTATCATGTCCCACAGCCTTGGATTTCAGCGAAAGAATGATCTTTTTGACCTCGTCCCGAGTTGCTGGTGCGAAATTAAAGGAGTCAATGTCTGGCGTGGGAATTGTAATATTCTTAATATTATCTAAAGATAACCTTTTGATATCAGGATCAAGTAATGAAACTGAAGTGAAGTGGAGGTTGAGATCGTTGATATCAAAGGGAATACGTGTATCCTGGTTAGGAGGCTTGCCCACGCCAAGAGTCCTGAGGAATTTCCAGGTACCTGCAGGCGAAGAGAGTTCAATTTGTTCAAATATGAATCGGCGTTTGGCGTTCCTACACAGCTTGTTGCACCGATTCCTTGCAGCTCTACAAGCGGACCAATTTTCATCGGTACGGTCTTTTTTAAAACGACGAAATAAACGGTCGCGATGTGCCATAGCTTTGCGGACAGTGTCAGTGATCCATGGCGAGGGACGGTGTTTTAATCTAACCGGTCGGACTGGGGCATGCTTATCAAAGATGCCTATCACATTGGAGCATAAGAAAGCGACCTTATCATCAATGCTAGGTAGGTCCTGCATATCACTCCATTGGATAGACGAAGCATCTTGTCTGAGCTTCTCCACATCCATCTTCGCAAAATTTCTTTGTAACAATACCACTGGTTTCGTTTTTGGGGTGCGTATTAAATATGAACAGAAGATGAGATCATGCCGAGAGAAACCGGGGGCTAGATGTTGGCCATGATTAACGACGAGGGAGCTATCGGAAGTAAGGATCAAGTCGAGAAGAGTGTCAGTAGTGTTGGAGTGATGAGTGGCCATTAACGGCATGACTTGTAGATTGACAGAATCGACTATGGAGAGGAATTTACGTGAACGAGAGTCAGTAACAAGGAGGTCAGTGTTAAAATCACCCAAAACTAAGTGGTGTGTGTAGTTGGCTATATGATGTTCTAGGACGGATTCCAAGGAGGAGAAGTAATCATTAGTAGGTGGGCAGTAGACCACACCAAGGAGGAGTTTGCAACCGAAGTTAAGCTCTACGAACAAGTATTCGGCAGGAGCATTCCTAGCGGGTGAAGATGCAATAACCTTGTATGGAATGCTGCTTTTTAGGTAAATGGCGACCCCGCCCCCTCTACCACCCACGCGATCGTTACGAATTAATATGTATCCGGGCAAAGAGTATGAGGTGGAGGGTAAGGTGGGTTTAAGCCAACTTTCTGACACCAGGATAGCATCAGAGCAACCAGAGGAGAAAGTGTCAAGGAGCTCACTGAAGTGTGCGGGAATACTCTGAGCATTTATGTGACAGGCGTTGAAGTTTTTATGTAACGGTGCAAACTCCTTGGTCAGAACGGCGCTCAGAGTGAGGTCATCGTCAGTACTTAAGTAAGATAGCGATGAATTAGCTGAAATAAAAGATTCATTATCGGTATCAGACATAAATAAATAGATATATTATAAAATAAAGTATAAATAAATAATAAAATATAATAAATAATAAACAGTAAATACTATCAAGTGACGTTAAAAAAAAAAAAAAAATTAGGCCAAAAAAATAAATAAAATCGAATCACTATTATATTGAGGAATAAAATTAGCCTGCACTCTCCTGCTGGCTGAAAGTAAAACAAAAAAAAGATAAAAGAGACAAAGACCAATAAACAAAATAAAAACAATATTAACTACATTGCTCACTACATTGTATACAAGAAAATTATTAAATGAGATTAATGTTCTGAGGCTCAACATGGTTGTGTTCACAGATTAATAATTGACGTCCTCATATCACTGACAGATGACAGTTGACATTGACAGTATTAACTTACAATTCGAAAAGAGGTTAAAGAGGTATCTAGAAAAATTAATAAGAAAAAATACCTTCAACTTGCAAGATAATAATTAAATGAAGCTAGAAAAGAGAAAAGAAAACGCAAACGATCAATGACGTGCAATCACCGCTTGTCCCTCGAAGCCGCCGAGCCAGCAGTCTTGCTCCTGGTCGCGGGCGCCGACGGCGCAGTACGACCCTTAGGAGAGGAGCCCTTGTGCTGGGAGGTCGCCGGCTTGGCAATGGGAGCCTTGACTGCCTCCTTGGCTACTGGAGTGACGGCGGGGTGCTTCTTGCACAGCTCATCTAGCGCCGCCTCGGTCAGCACCTTGACCCGGCTGTCGTCGGGCAACCTCACCATGACGGTGCCGCTCCTCGTCCAGCAGCTGCTAATCCCGAAGTGTCGGCGGGCGCGGAGAAAGATGCGCTGACGAGGCTTGGTCAGGAACTCGCTAATGACGACCTGACTTGACTTCAGCTTCGTTTTGCTCATCCATATATCAGTTTTGGACTTCAAATTGCCAAACTTAACCAGAATCGGTCGATTGGAATCAGGCCGTCGAACACCAAGCCTGACGCAGTGTACAATTGATGCTTTGTCGAAGTTGGAGATCCCCATCACAGAAACTGCCATATTGCAAATCAATGCTGCAGGACTTTCACCATCATCCTCTTTAATGCCAGAGACGAGTAGGGCATTCCGGCGGGTCTGGCTGTCCATCTCATCAACCTGTGCAGCGATACGGAGAATCTGATCCTGAAGCAGTCGCAGCATGGGCAGTACTGTCTCCTTGAAGCTGCAGTACTCCTGTGTGAGCTCCTCAAGATCCGCCTTCTTAGTGGATGAACTGAAACTCCCAAGCCTTCTTTCAAATTCATCCATTCTGGCGATTACAGTTCTCTCTAGACTCATTTGTGTCTCTTGAAGTGCTTGAGAAGAGGTCATTTTTATCTTGATGTTATTGTTCTGTGTCAGTTGTAAGGTCAAACAAAGGTCAACCAGCAGGTAGGAGTGCAATATTTTATAACATAGAGTAAATTGCCCAATAACAATTATCCGCTGAATTTGTCTATATTATGTTTTGAAACACACTATTATTTTCAATTACTGTTAATTTCTGAATTAATTAATAATAAACAATTATAAGTGATGTGTATACTTTTTTGCACCCACCCACAAAAAAAACACTCTCACTCTAGGCTTTAGGAAATACGGGGTCGGTTTGAATGGTTTAGAAACCTTTACGGTTTAGAAAATGCCGACAAGGTTAGGCTTTAGAGAATGCCGGGTTGAGGTGTATGGTCTCGCTTCGCTCGGCTTTCAAGGGTTTAGGAAATGCCGGTTAAGTTAGTATTGCCTCGCTTCGCTCGGGTCTCAAGGGTTTCGGAACTGCTGGGTTGGTTTATAAATATGTATATGCCATATATGACCTCGCTTCACTCGGCTCTTTAGTTTAGAGTTTAGAAAATGCCCTAAGGTTAGGATTGCCTTGTCACGCTCGGCCTATTTATCGCCATCTAGCGGCTTCTTTAAACACTACTTCACCTTCATGGTCACTCACGTTTGTTATTATCGTAGGCCATGGCGTGCACACGGCCTATATCCAGGGCGGCGGCGCGCGCCTCGGGGTTGCCCAGCGAGTTGTACCGCACCATGGTGAAGTATGCCCCCCCTCCGACTATCAGGAACTCGGGGAGCTGGTCCTCGCTTACCGCTGTGGGGGGAGATGGTGGGTGTTAAGATTGGATGATAGATGAAAGGTTCATTTGGTAAAAACGGAACTATAGATAAGTATTATGATTACTGGAAAGCATGATCCGGCTCGAAGGACCAAACATTATGTTGTTTACCGCTGATTCAAAGGACACACAAGTTAAGTAGACTGTAAATAGGGGTTATCGCTTAGTTTCACATTTGAGTAAATCAGCATGTTTACTGCACAGGTCACTGCACGGAGGGAGCACCCTGTATAACACACTCACCGGCGCAGCTGGTGCTGGTGACGAGCGCGCGCGGCGAGTGGCACGCGCAGGCGGCGCCACGGCCGCGCAGCAGACACAGCTCACTGCACGGAGGGAGCACCCTGTATGACACACTCACCGGCGCAGCTGGTGCTGGTGACGAGCGCGCGCGGCGAGTGGCACGCGCAGGCGGCGCCACGGCCGCGCAGCAGACACAGCTCACTGCACGGAGGGAGCACCCTGTATGACACACTCACCGGCGCAGCTGGTGCTGGTGACGAGCGCGCGCGGCGAGTGGCACGCGCAGGCGGCGCCACGGCCGCGCAGCTGACACAGCTCACTGCACGGAGGGAGCACCCTGTATGACACACTCACCGGCGCAGCTGGTGCTGGTGACGAGCGCGCGCGGCGAGTGGCACGCGCAGGCGGCGCCACGGCCGCGCAGCAGACACAGGTCGGAGCAGCCTAGAGAGGAGCATCCGGACGGCGAGTGGCGGAGCAGGATGGGGTGGTAGATGTGGATGCCTGGGGAAGAAACATGAAGGTTAGTTATAAGTTACTAACAACATTGGAAGTTGTCAATAAAGTTGTCGCTCCTTCAGCAGAATATGATGTCGGATACAGCTAGCGAGTAAAGGTCTTTTGAAAGTATAGAAGGCTAGAACTCAGAGGTTGGGACTGCTTACGTGTAGTTTCCAATAAAAGTGGTATTGTGTTTCTTATACTCTGATTATATCTACCAAGTAGAGCGGCCGAGATAGTGTCCACGGCCGAGTACTCGGTCAATTGCTAGCCTTTCATTGGTCGAGAATACTGTCTCGCCATTCTACTCGGTTCACAAGTGCAGCACGGTTTAACAAGGGTATATTCGTGTCTAGTAGTGTCAACACCTACTTAGGTAGTACATATTTAGTATTAACATACCGAACACAGGCTCGTCCAGCGTCAGTAGAACCCTGCGGCGGGTGGCCGGCGGGTGCCGCTTGTATCGTGTAGTGTCGGGTAGTGTCGTGTAGTGTCGTGTAGTGTCGGGTAGTGTCGTGTAGTGTCGTGTAGTGTCGTGTAGTGTCGTGTAGTGTCGTGTAGTGTCGTGTAGTGTCGTGTAGTGTCGTGTAGAGTCGTGTAGTGTCGTGTAGTGTCGTGTAGTGTCGTGTAGTGTCGTGTAGTGTCGTGTAGTGTCGTGTAGTGTCGGGTAGTGTCGTGTAGTGTCGGGTAGTGTCGTGTAGTGTCGTGTAGTGTCGTGTAGTGTCGTGTAGTGTCGGGTAGTGTCGTGTAGTGTCGGGTAGTGTCGTGTAGTGTCGTGTAGTGTCGTGTAGTGTCGTGTAGTGTCGTGTAGTATCGTGTAGTGTCGTGTGTACATACCGAACACAGGCTCGTCCAGCGTCAGTAGAACCCTGCGGCGGGTGGCCGGCGGGTGTACCTTGTCAGCCACTTGTATCGTGTTGGAGGTCCAGTCGCTCCAGTAGACTGAGTTCTCGAATACGGCTAGGGAATAGGGGTGGCCGAGCGCGTCGTTTAGGAATATCTGGGGACGAGAACTTTATTTAAGAAAGACTGAGAAGGAATATAGCTTTATTCCGTTCGGCACAGGTATACATTGATACATACAAAAATAAATGAATTAGTATATTCCTTGCTAATCAACTTTGTAATGCGGGCAGAATGCATCAAGATCGGCGAGAGATGCCATTGGTGGGTGGTCGCTAGAAGTACCATGAACAATATGAATATGCCCAAAGGATTAGGACGCTATAGCTCCTATCTTAGATTTCTCCATCTTTCCCCTCCTTATGTAAAAAAACTACATATATTCACATTTTCGCCTTTATTCTCCCTCATCAAACCCTTTCAAAATCTATTTAAACACATTTAACACTCACATAGCTGCCCTTATTATCCAGTCGCATAGAAACAGTATGTTTATCCACATAATACAATCTGTCATTCGCTGCATCCAACGCCAGGCCGGTGGGAGACCCCTTGATGTCGTCAGTTAGGACGTGCGCGTTGGAGCCGTCCATGTTGACCGGTTTCTTTATATTATATGACACTAATGACATCTATAATACGTGCGAATAATGAAATTAGACGACAGGCTCAAAGCATATCTCCAACCGTAATATTCCCCAACCTTAATTATGTAAAAAACATAATTTTCTCATTTTTTCCTTATTTGCACGCATCATAGATACAGCTGCCGCTTCACGGGTTCGTTATCGACGTAGTCAAACATCACTATATCGTGATTCGCAACTGATCCATTAAAACACAATTTAAAACTCACATAGCTGCCCTTATTATCCAGTCGCATAGAAACAATATGCTTATCCACATAATACAATCTATCATTTGCTGCATCTAACGCCAGGCCCGTGGGAGATCCCTTGATGTCGTCAGTCATCACGTGCGCGTTGGAACCGTCCATGTTGGCTCGCATGATCACTGGGCGGTCTAGGTAGTCCAGCCAGTACATTTCCCTGTGGAGGGTAAGGGAGGGTTAGTTTATTACGGTTATTGCACGTGAAAACTGTTTTTAATGTGTTTAGAGATACATATTATGGAGAGGTGAGTCCAGCGGAAAGCTAAAGATCGCATCCAGTGGCGTGCTTTGGGAGAGGCCTACGTCCAGCAGTGGACTGCTATAGGCTGATGATGATGAGTCTAGTGAACGGTTGTTGGATGATGATGATGTTATGATGAGTCGTAGGTATAAAAAGAGTGAAAGAAGAAGCGATCTGTTTCATTGATGCATCGACTACAGGTCGTAGTTGCATGAGGAAAGCTGATGTCTTATTATCTACACCACATGCTGAGCTGGTGCCTTTTTGTGTAGTGTGTGTCTCACTCACCCGCGGCGCGCATGCAGCGTGAGGAACTTGGGGTGCGCGGCGGTGGTGTTGAGGCGCCGCCACGGAGCGCTCTATGCTGATGTGTAGTGTGTAGTGTGTGTCTCACTCACCCGCGGCGCGCATGCAGCGTGAGGAACTTGGGGTGCGCGGCGGTGGTGTTGAGGCGCGCGCACACGGCCGCGTCGGCCGCGCACGCCGCCACGGAGCCCCGTTCTGCGTCTGTTATGTAGATCGTGTTGGTGGAGTGTTCGTAGCTGATGTCGCCGGGGTCGTCGAGCCCGAGGGCTATCAGCGTCTGTTAAAGAAATTGGTGTTAAATTTTGTAACGAATTCGTGTAGAAATAAAACTTAAAGTAAGGTAAGGCAATGGCCACTGCGGATTCCCTTAAAAAGTTCCATCCTCTTTATAGAGTAACCGGCGAAGAGTGGTATAGAACACGATTCCACAAACTGTAAATACATAATAATGGATTCAAATAACAATAATTCTTTTCAAAGAAGACTATTTTCGAGTTTAATTCCTAGCTAACCTAACGAAAGTCCCCACCAATTACGCCATAACCAATTGAAACACACACAAGTATCCTCACCTGCTTAGTATTTTCCACGTCATCCAGCTTGGCCCTGACGACCGCCTGGTGCCCCTCCGCCTTCTCCACCCAGTAGAGGTACGTGCCGTCGTAGGTCATTCCGTGCGCCTGCGTGGAAGAGACACGGTATGATACTACTTATATTATAAGTGCCAATTTCTCCATTCTCGGTTAGAGCATAACCAGGGAGTAGTGGTTAACTTTAGACACATCTGTCATGAATTTTATATGGAGATGACGTTTAATTTATAAATCAATCCCTGTCGGTTAGATAACCGACAATGGAGAAATTGGCACCAAACGTGACAATTTGTAAGTATCAATGGATGGATGGATGGATTCACAAGAGAACGGGTAAACACAATTTTAAGGAATTTGGTAACAAATAAGCTGAAAGAATCCATCAGGAATCAGTAACAATTCGTCAAATAACAACAAGGGCAGTGCTTTTAGAACGAAGCCTTTAAAAGAGTGACTGCCATTGGTGTAGAAAATATCTCGAGTGGAATTAAATTAGGAACCGGCTGACGACATTCTTTGCAGTTGTCTATTCTATCGAAGGTTATTGAATGACGATGATGATATTATTAAATAAACTTTTACCTGTTTAACCCCTGTGACTGCAGTGACCAGCACTCTAGATTTGATCTTGTAGTATTTGATCTCATGGCGAGTAGCAAAGAACAGGAGAGGTTCTGGGTCTGAAACATTTAGAGAAAAAGCGGTTACGTTGATTACGGCAAAATCTGCAAGATGTATCAGTAGTGGACTAACCACCAAAGAACTGTAAGGTAAACATAGATATTCACTAGTTTACATATGATTCGGTATGATGTGATTAGTAGACCTACAATGCTGTGCTTTTAGTTTAATTTTACAATAAAACTTTTGAATCTACCATACATTCCTCACAATTAATAACAAGTATCATGTACTCCCATGAGATGCAGAGGTGCAGCTCTGTATCTACCATTTTTATAAAACAACATCGTATTAGATCTTTTTCATAAAAATATGAATAAATAACCAAAAGTCGGCCTTATCGCTGAAAGCAGTGCGTACCTGGCGCGAAGCAGAGGTACTCGAAGCGGTCGCTGGTGTAGCCGTCCTCGCAGGAGCACGAGAACCGGCCCTCCTTGTTGTGGCATCTGCAATTTGAGATTGGATATACTGGGTTTGGCTTGTATTGCCTCGCTTCGCTCGGTTCTCTAAGGTTCAGGGTATGCAGGGTGGAGATGTATGGCCTCGTTTCGCTCGGCTCTTTACATTTTAGAGAATGGCGGTTAGGTTTGTGCTGCCTCGCTTCGCTCAGCTTTCTAGGTTTTAGGAAATACGGGTTGGTTTACATGGCCTCGCTTCGCTCGGCTCTTAGGGGTTTAGAAAATTTAAGCATGGATAGTATTTACCCAACTGCCAAAGGAGGAGGGTAATGTTTTTCGATTGTATGTTTGTATGTATGTATGTATGTTTGTCTGTTTCTTTGTTCCCTCCTGTAGCCTAAACGACTTGATAGATTTTGATGTATGAGGTATCGTTAGAAGCGCATTGATTGCGGGATGGTTATAGGCTATGTGACGTTACATTAAAATGTATATAGCGCCCTCTAGAGGACATACAGTGATGATCGAAAAAATAATATTTTTCCAACTATGCCGTGTGGGGTATCAAATGAAAGAGCTTCATTAGCACATTACAAAAATATGCATATTGTAGGTATATAAATCACAACACCAAAATTATTGAAATAAAAAATGTTCATAAACTAAAACCCGACTAACTGACATAAATTTTCATAAAATACAAACAAATAAAAAGTTACAAATAAAAAAATATAATTACAAACAAAAAAAAACCCGACTGCACGCTAAAAAGATGAAAACAAGCCCCAATGTTAATGGAAAGTATCGCAGGCGGGGACCAACTTGACCACAACACAAGGTATTCTACCTATCTAAGTAACATTCAGTTAAATGGTGAACTCTCTGATGGTGCCCGCCTGCGATACTTTCCATTAACATTGGGGCTTGTTTTCATCTATTTAGCGTGCAGTCGGGTGTTTTGTTTGTTTATAATTATTTATTAGGGTGCTTGGCGTCGGCCGGTCTATATACCTACCCGACATAGGAACCGATGATATTTCAATATCATGTCATGTAAAAGAAAGTTGAAGCGTGCAATTGAAGTCTATTCAATACTAAATAATTTATAAATTAGGTTATAGTTAGGAAATGGAACGTATTTTGTTAGAATATGGCCATGAAAGTATAGTACTTAATACTTATGAGCATATGGCCAATTTACATATATCACTGCCACATACAGAGAAATTTTAATATAATATCGCCAAATACAAACTAAACTAAAGTAAAAACAATGCAATCCTCACTTGTGGTCGCACCGTGGCTGCGGCGCCTCGCACTCGTCCAGGTCGACGCAGGTTCGGTTCCCGGGCGAGTAGCGCGCGCCGGGGCCGCACGAGCACGCCGCGCCCTCCCCTCGGCCCCGCCCTCCCCTCGGCCCCGCCACAATGTACCACACATACTAGTCATATAGCTACGTTATTGTAGAAAGCCAATCAATAACACAGCAACAGTAGGCGACAGGCGACTTTTCACGACAGTAGGTATCAACTAAACAAATCTACGACATAGGTAGCTAGTTTTTTTTCGTTGTTTTGTGAGCATATGGCCAATCTATAATAAAACATATCACAGCAACATACTGAGAAACTTTCCTCCTAAATAGAAGCCACTTCAAAATCGCAAAAAATACACCTATTAGTAGTAAAGTTACGGCGAAAAATAGAGGTATACATAGATATTTATATACTTACTTGTGCGAGCATCTAGGTTGTGGGGCCTCACACTCGTTCAGGTCGACGCAGGTTCGGTTCCCGGGCGAGTAGCGCGCGCCGGGGCCGCACGAGCACGCCGCGCCGTCCGGCTCGGGGCGACACGTGGCGCCGCCGCCGCATTTCACGTCGTCGCACATGGTCTTCCCTGGAGAAGGGAGGTTGGATGTGAGATTGATTTGTGGGAAATGCGTGGGAGCACTTTGGGTAGTCAGCGTTATAGTTAAGCTAATCTGACTGCCCAATAATTTACCGTCGCGTCTTCGTGCTGAAAGGATTCGAACATTCAAGAAATTTTATTTTAGCAATGTCAAACTACACAATCTTGGAACTGAAAAATAAGATTTGAGACGAAAGTCACTGTGGTGTACTGGTGTATTAAATACCTGTAAAACTTACTTATGGATGCAATAAAAGATTGTTTATTGAGAATTGAGTTTTATTTGCAATAAAAATCGGCGGTCCTGTCCTAGTGCAGACGGTGACTAAATTTCTCAACTACGTTGAACAAAACTACCTCATCTCGAGTATTTATGTCCGCTAAGAAGAAGAAGACGGCAATATAACTCACAGTTGGCACAGAAAGCGCCCTCGTCGCTCCCGTCGCGACAGTCGCGGACGCCGTCGCACGTTCGCTTCTCCTGGACGCAGTACGACTGGTCGCGGCACTGGTACTGTCTGCGACCTGTAGTCTTATCTACAAGCTAAGAAGAAGAAGAAGAAGACGGCAATATGACTGACAGTTGGCACAGAAAGCGACCACGTCCAGCTGCGACCTGTAGTCTTATCTACAAGCTAAGAAGAAGACGGCAATATGACTCACAGTTAGTACAGAAAGCGCCTTCGTTGCTCCTTTAATTTCGCTCCTCGTGGTTTTTTTTACAATAAAAAATCGACGCTCCATGGGTTGCCGGTGACTGGATTTCTTAACTACGGTGAATAACACTATCTCAGCTCTAGTATTTATGTCCGCTATGAAGAAGAAGACTACAATATAACTCACAGTTGGCACAGAAAGCGCCCTCGTCGCTCCCGTCGCGACAGTCGCGCACGCCGTCGCACATTCGCTTCTCCTGGACGCAGTACGTCTGGTCGCGGCACTGGTACTGCCTGCGACCTGTAGTCTTATCTACAAGCTAAGAAGAAGAAGAAGACGGCAGTATAACTCACAGTTGGCACAGAAAGCGCCCTCGTCGCTCCCGTCGCGACAGTCGCGCACGCCGTCGCACATTCGCTTCTCCTGCACGCAGTACGACTGGTCGCGGCACTGGTACTGTCTGTGACCTGTAGTCTTATCTACAAGCTAAGAAGAAGAAGAAGACGGCAGTATAACTCACAGTTGGCACAGAAAGCGCCCTCGTCGCTCCCGTCGC
The DNA here is from genome assembly GCF_932276165.1 of Plutella xylostella. Classification (NCBI taxonomy): domain Eukaryota; kingdom Metazoa; phylum Arthropoda; class Insecta; order Lepidoptera; family Plutellidae; genus Plutella; species Plutella xylostella. The sequence continues at coordinate 2,215,959 of NC_064000.1, read as the reverse complement.
GACAGTCGCGCACGCCGTCGCACATTCGCTTCTCCTGGACGCAGTACGACTGGTCGCGGCACTGGTACTGTCTGTGACCAAGCACGTCCAGTTGGTCGCAGTTGCGACCGTCGTACGCTTTGTACTGGCTGTAGTCTTTTATTGTTCCTGGGGAAGAGAATGGGTTGGTGTGAAGAGTGTGTTTGTATTAAATAGGTTAGAAAAGGGGGGTTCTACTTAGAGAGTACACGGGTTGGTAATTTTTTTTATCAAAAATAAATAGTGAAGTGTCGTAACATTAAATATGGAAGTGTTGTTACATTAAAAAATTAGTGCAGTCAAAAAATTCAAATCACTTTATAAAAGTAAATCCGGTGCCTGTAATGGAAATAGAGTTTAATTTGGCGCCCCTATTAACTGCTGAACGCCTTGTGCCGGCTCTGTAGTTTAATCGAATACAGGGTGTTGCAAAAATGGTGGTGACCAAAAGGGGGACACACAGAGTAATTCTTAGCAACTTTTTTTTTTATAATCTCTTTTATTTTATAAGCCATACATCGTTTTGAAAATCCATGCTGCAGCGGAAGACCTTGCACTGTTGCAACACCCTGTATATGCGACTCCACTCACTGCACAGGGTCTCGTTGTACTCGTCGGCCTGGTCGGCGCAGTCCACGGCGCCGTCGCACACCCACAGCCAGGATATACACTTGGCTCCGTCGCAGCTGAAGCCCTTGCAGCGGGTCTGCGGGTGGAAAGTAAGTTATTATAACTTACTTAATTTTTGTAAAGTTTTGTTTATTTGTAAGATAAGTAAGTTAGGTATCATCAAGATCAGACAAGGTGGAAAACATTGGGGGAGGCCTATGTTTAGCAGTGGACGTACTATGGCTGAGATGATGATGATGATGATGTAAGATAAGTTTATAATAATTATAAAAATTAAATAAAATGAAAAAATACGGTAATCGGTAATGTGTTGAATCCTTTCAGTGTGACCACTCAGATATGGTAGATCAAATCGGTTCTACCTTTTTTGGCCTAATCCAGTGGCGGATTTTCCTATAGGCCAAAAAGGCCAGTGCCTAGGGCGGCAGATTTCGAGGGGCGGCAAATTAAGCTAATTTTTTTAACAGTTTTTTTTATAATTGTACTTGTACAACTGTACATAGTCCATATATAAATAAACGATTAATAAACGCACTGTAATATATACTGAGGTATACTTTGTATTTATGTGACCATAACATTTAAAATATTCTAATAGCGTTTCAATAAAAATAAAATAAAAAAAACTCGTAACATAGCATCTTCGGAGCCTAGCACGAGCACCATCTCTCCACAACTTCGTGTACGTACCTAATATTGTTTTATTACAATGTAGATCGGCTCGTTTCCGAGTTAGAGAAATGGCAAAAGGCCTACCACATGAGTTTAACGAGAAGTTTTCTTTTCCAACTAAAATTAGTGAATTGTTACCATCGACCCTAACGGAAAAAGCCATTTCGATTTCTGATTTAGTTAAGGAATGCTTACACTTTCAATGCCACGTTTCTTCTGAAAGAATTTCGATAAAACCAGATTCTGGATTATTACAAAGTCTATCTTTATCACAAAGTTTAACTTTTATCAAAACTGATATAGCATTTCGCATGACACTGTGCACACCGGTGACAAATTTTCTTGCTTAAAACGGGGTAAATACTATCTAAAATCTACTTTAAGACAAGAAAAGCTTAATAATCTATTTTGTGCATAGTCAGAACTCATGAAAAAGATTTTATATGACAGTAGGTATACTTAATTGATAATTTTGCAAAATTAAAATCGCCGAAAAAAAAAGTAATGTAAAATTATTTGAACTTATTGTCTGTCACCATTAACTAATTGATACATATTTTAATAGAAATTGACTGTATTGTTTTTAAACTGTTAAGTGCAATAAACATATTTAACAAAAATAATGTTTGGTTAGAGTTAGAGAATGAGCCGTTACAGAGGTTTTAAGTCTTTTAAAGCGCTTTAAAGTCGCTGAATGACGTTCAGTCAAGACGTCGAACGTTACAATCAACGACTTGTTTGACGAGTTGTCCTTTAGTCATACAACTGAATAGCGCCATCCAATGAACGGGCTAGTGTTTCAACCACAAAGGAGATTCAACCAGATGCCTGCGACATATATTATATAAACTTGTTAGGTAAAAATTAAACTTTCAGTACATAGCGGGTTGCAAAAATAATCTAGTCAATGACAGAAATATATAATTAAGTTCACGATCATCTAATAACAGGATTTAACTATTGAATTTCAAAAGTCAGTAGGGGCGGCAAAAATTGAATGGCCTACTGGCGGAAAATTTGTAAATCCGCCACTGGCCTAATCTCGTATTGCATAGTAACGTTTGGTCAAAGTCTCGTTTCGCCGAAAATCGTATGGCATAAATCTCGTTTAGTAATAAGTTATTTAGCATAATCTCGTTTAGCCTAATAATGGTATGGCCAAATCTTGAATAGCCTAATGATGCTATGACATAGGTTATAAAGTAATTATAAATTCTTTAGTACACTTGACCCTGATCTGAACATAAATATTCTTCCACCTAAAGGTTGTCTTGAAAAAATCACTTTTAGTGATAAGACCGCCTTTTTTGTACCTATGTGTTTATATTTAAGCTTTGTATAATCTATTCTTGTGTACAAATAAAGAATATTCTATCTATCTATCTATATTTTTTTGGCTTCAACTTTGACGGAGCGTCTCCCTACATAACTAGCACAAACTGAAGACTTGCATTGTTGCCGCTATGTAGGAAACGCTCTGCTTTGCTTTTGACGAACATGTGCACCTAACACGCTCCTCCTCGCTTTGCTCGTCGTCGCACCTATCTTTAGGTTTCGATCCCATGGGGTTTAATGGCGTTTGTAATAATTATAATGGTAATTCACTTTCGATATTTTGATCATTCAATATCGTGATTTTCGGGATGCAGGAGAAACATAGCATAATTTGTACATTTACTACATACCTACTTAATATATTATTTATTAAGATAATATTAAGAGAAACAAGATAATACCTATACGAACATAATTTTGAGCAAACGAGACTTAGGTGTTTCAAGATTATGCCAAAAGAGTTTTAGACGAAACGAGTCTTATGCCACATAAGTGTGGGCAAAGTGATGATTCGGCCGAAAAAGTTTAGACCATACGAGTTATGCGAAACGAGTTTTGGGCAATAAAGATTAGGCGAGATGAGGGGAACCCTATCAAATCACATATAATGCTTCACTAGTAGACTATCATATCAACAACTTCACATATTGTGAAGTATGTTGATATTCTCTACTTGTTATTACTTATTACTCTGTTATAGTTTTAGTTGCTGAGTAATATGTATGTAAATAAAATATTTAAAGAACAAGCCCAGCAATTCCTCAGAAGTGATCTACTAAATAGCTATTAACTAATAACCATCTTACCTCATTCATAGGATTCGGTGCCGTAGTACAATAATTCTCGTCACTAGCATCGTCACAGTCCGTGTTGTTGTTGCAGAGCCACGTGTATGGGATGCACTTGCTGCGGTCCAGGCACATGTACTGGTGCGTCGCATTGCAGTCCATCGGGGTCATTATGTGTTTACCCGCTGTAAACAAAAGTCTTGTTAATATTTGTGCTTGAAAAACAGTGTTTCAGCAGCAGTTTGGTGAGATTCTGATCATACAATGGTGGTTAGATAATCCTTAGTAAGCTGATGCTGATCTGTAAAATAGCTCTCAGTCATAGAAGTGTGGGGCAGGCTTCTTGATAGATTACAGATATTTGTCAAGCATTGCAATAAACTTTGGCTGTTGAGTAAGGACATGATTTTTTATAGCTAGTTTTCATAATTTTTGTTGTGCAATAGGTACAAGTTTCATATCTTTATTCAACTGCATTAAAGATTAGTTAACTGGAGATCAGACTGATTCAGATAACATCCTGCACCCTTCAGAACAGCCTAAATACCTTTAGTTTATCCTTTTAAAACCTCAACAACATAAATTTCCACTCACGGCAAAAGTTCTCATCGGAGCCATCGCGGCAGTCCTTGATGTTGTTGCAGTAGTGCTCCTGCGGGATGCACTCCCCGTCCAGGCAGTGGAACTTGTCTTCACCGAGGCACTCCTCCTCATACACCTGGATCTCATCCGTGAACTGGGCAGCGGTGGCCGCTAGACAGAGCAGCAGTAGACCGGCTATGAGGTGCTTCTTGTGCATTCTGAAAGTTTAAAATACATAAGTACATGGTCAAAATCATAACCCTCCTTTTTGGTTCGCCGTAGTCGGGTAATAAAGTTTGAAGAGGTGTTTGGAAGGGTTGGTAAGCCACATGGCCACGTGAAGTGGTTTACCTTAAAATTAGAGTAAAACTGCTCAATACATCGGTTGGGAGAGTGAATAAAAGTTATTGATTGGATTGATATTGAATTAATATTGTAATAAATAAATAATTAAATTGAATAAATTAAAAACGTCCACACTCCCTAAAAGTGTGCAGAATGAAGGTAGGGATTGTAAAGAAAAAACTACGCGAGATTAAAATCTAAACCTACCCGCATTTTGGATCGCAAGAGAAAAATAAATATCTGACATTTGCGTTTTGTTTCATTTATTTTTTTATGAAAAGTGTGAAACGGTGTTGTTTTGATATGATTTTTGTAAGTTTTATTGTAAATATCAATAAAATAATAAATCTGTATTTTTTTATACATTTTACATAGTCATTTTTGTTGTGTTTTATAATATTATTTTTAGCAAGCGTTTTGTTTCAAGTATTCACTGTGAAAATGACGTCGCAAGTGTGCATTCAGAAAGTACTACTGAAAGCTAGAGCATTAAAAATAAAAATTATCAACACACATTTGACTGGAATTTCAAGTATAAATACCAAATTCTATATACAAAAGTAGTTTTTTAACAATTTAATATATATATTTAATTAATTCATTCAAGTATTTATGTATTTTTTTTATTACGTACTTTTATAGATTTCGTTTCAGAACGCACACTTGCAAAGTGGCTGTTTTCGTTGATAGGTCAGAGTCCAACTCCAAATTAACTTTTAATAACTTTTCAGTAGTATTTATTTGATTTTAGAGTGTAATTATACTGTTTCAGGATTCCCTAATTTACTAGTGACGACCCATAGAAATATCGTAACAGCCATGGCTTCCCAAGTCGCAAAATCTCTTCTGAAAGTGTCCCATGGAAGTTCCACCGTCAAGTTTGGTAATTTTACTTTTTGTTTAACGATAAACTTTTTATGCGAAAAATGATCAACCCATTTGTATTTGCTTTACTTGAATTTCTGTAACGTAGTTTTAGTGTATTTTTTAATAAATCCATAAATAGATGGAAATTTTATAGGAGTAAACTTTGGACCTGTTGGTTACTTGGCATTGATACAATTATTCAATTTATTAGATCCTAGGAAACGTTCATGTGCATGTTATTATGCAACCTTTTATGATGAATCTACTTAGTTTATATTTTAGAAAGTTTTGCTTAGGCAACTGAAATAACCTTAAAATGTACCTAGCTAATGTTACCTACTAATCATGATCATGACAAACTGTTTAGTGGTTGTAATCCTAAATACAAGGGTTTCAATACTTTTAAAGGATCTTACTCAAATTGGCTCTGCTGCTTAGTAGTATGTAATGACTACAAAATGACAAGAGATTCATAAAAACATTACTTCTGTAGGTATCCAATTATAACAACATTTATCAAAATGTATGTAGTTTTGTCTTTCTTTTTCTTACCCTCCAATAGTCTAGGCCCAGTGATATTACAATATTACAAAGGTTGTTGGTAGAGATAGAAAGCTTAAAGTAGCCTATTGTACTATCTCAAATTTAAATCTGTTGTGATTTTTATCAATTAAGCTATATTGTAAAGTGTTAAAATAATAACAAGTATGAAGCATTTCAGTTGTTAAATATACATATATATTTTTGTGTTCCTTCATTTACTATTTCATTCCTTGTGTGTTGTGTATGCAGGGATTGAAGAAATGTTTTTATTTCTAAACATCTCCTCTGCTCCTCAGACACAGCTCGACGGGCGCTGAGCGTGGGGGCCGCTCTGCAACAGAAGAAGACTCTGAAGGACCGCACCGGCAAGAATGTAGTGCTCGTGGACGGAGTGAGGACTCCGTTCCTGGTCTCCTTCACCGACTATGCCAAGATGATGCCGCATGAGCTGGCTAGACATGCTTTGTTGTAAGTATACAAACTTATAGGTCTTGTTTCAGAACATACAGTTTAGTTTTTTTTGTATTCAAGCATTATTTGGACCTCATCATTAACTAATACTTAAAGAGTTAGTACATCTAAAGAATATTTAATTATATGACATGTGTTCCTCATACATTCTGCTAATTAAAACAAAAACTGCTCATGAGGTAAGCAACTAACCAGCCTGAGGATTGTATGCATGTTAGCAATATTAGCATGGTCATACTGATCATGATTCATGACTTTCTATTGCCTGCAGTTAGGCATTACTACCTTATAAGAGGAATATTCATGGATTCATGGTCAATTCATCACCCAATTGACCACTGCTGAACATAGGCCTCTTTCAAGGACCATCACAACACTATCATGACCTCACCTCAGTCTTCCTCACCAATTACTACCGATCACAAACATTCTGGGGGACACAATGTTTGCCTGTTAATGAGTGTTCATCTCCGAACTTAATAATGTACTTACATAAACTCTCTAATGGAGAAACAGCTTCCCATCTTTTCAACCTATTAGACTATACATATTGCAACCAAGATTACTCACTTAAGTAGGGTCTACCACAGTCTATTAAGTCACAGCATTCATGTTATCAAACCATCCAGCTAAGCTAATAACAACAACCATCCCCAGGGGCCTGCTCCAAAAAACCGGCATCAACAAGGAGCTGGTAGACTACATCATCTACGGCACCGTGATCCAGGAGGTGAAGACGTCGAACATCGCGCGCGAGGCCGCGCTCGCCGCCGGGTTCAGCGACCGCACGCCTGCCCACACTGTGACTATGGCGTGTATATCGGCCAACCAGGCGATTACTACTGGTGAGTCTGCTGATGATGCTTCTCGCACTGTTGGCATAAGTTTGTTCACCACTTTTGCAACACTCTGTATAAGGCTCGCAGGTAAAGAAACAATTTCGAAATGGCGGATGGAAATGTTATGTCGCCATGTTATTTATGAAAGTAACCAGATTTTAAGATATGGTTGATCATGATGATGACATATCTTAAGTAGAAATCATGAGTATAAAACATGGCTTCATGAACCATTTTCATACTGAGTTGAATAAAATAAAGATTCATTGGTACTAAAGAAACTTATTACAAAAAATAGTAATGCTGATATTATATCATATTAGTTCCTATGGATCATCTTGGACCTGGCAATATTCCATAAATACCTCCGCAAGTTTGTAGTTTCAGTTGCATAGTAGTACTTTGCACCTGTTTAGTTGCCAATGCGTTGTGATAGGTAATGGAAAAATCTATGGATCTTATATAAAACATACTGGCTGTTGCTAACTAAGAGATGGCAATGCGAGCATCAATAGTAGTTTAAAAATGTACATAACTATACGTTATTTACATGAAATGAACGATTAGTATGAAGGTCAAAAGTAATGTGTATAGAATCTTATCTCCATAAATAATTAGCAATTATGTATGTCTATTTATGATATCTATATAACTTTAACTAACTAGATTTTCTATTTTTAATGCGTGTAATTTATTACTGCTGTTATATGAATGGGCAGTAGGTTCGAGTATATACAGGGTTATTGGTAAGTAGACCGGATCCTTTCAGGAGGTGATAGAGGAAGGCATTTCCAGTCGATAAAACCCTATAATGCATTTTCCGAAACTTAACCATTTCTAAGATATTTAATATTTTAGTTTTTTTAAATTTTTTGCCAAAATTTTATGCTTAAAACCGAAAATAAAAAAAACTAGCCATATTTCAATAATTTTTTTGGTTGGTTTGCATAAGTAACACCTTAATAAACTAATTAAAATAATTAAATTTGCATTATTCGACTTAAATCAGACATAATACCTCAAAATAGTTAAACATTTTGAGAAAATATTCAAAACGCAAAAACAAATAAATTAAATTAAAAAAGAATTTCATATGACATTTTTTTGTGCACTTCAACTTAAAAACATGGTCAACTAATAAACTTTCAAACAAGATAATTCAATATCAAATCGATAAAGGTATCACCAAGATATGACCAAAACAACCAGCACAGACGGACAAAATTAAACAGGAAAACTAACAAAATTAGCCCTAAAAAGTGTGATTGTTTTCAGTTCTGTTGACATTAGTATGGAAACCCCTGCTGAGTTTTCTCCGCTTTCTCTGGTGGTTTTGGCCATATCTTGGTGATACCTTAATCGATTTGATATTGAATTATCTTGTTTGAAAGCTTATTAGTTGACCATGTTTTTAAGCTGAAGTGCACAAAAAAAGTCATATGAAATTCTTTTTTTATTTAATTTTTTTGTTTTTGCGTTTTGAATATTTTTTCAAAATGTTTATCTATTTTGAGGTATTATGTCTTATTTAAGTCGAATAATGCATATTTGATTATTTTAATTACTTGATTAAGGTATTACTTTTGCAAAACACCCAAAAAATTATTGAAATATGGATAGTTTTTTTTATTTTCGGTTTTAAGCATAAAATTTTGGCAAAAAAATTGAAAAACCTTAAATATTAAATATCTTAGAAATGGTTAAGTTTCGGATAATGCAATATTGGGTTTAATCGACTGGAAATGCCTTCCTCTATCACCTCCTGAAAGGATCCGGTCTACTTACCAATAACCCTGTATAGTATGATAAGCCTAAACCTTTTATTTTATTTAACGTCAATATTGTCGATTTTATATAGATTTTTATTTAGGTTGTCATAGATATTTTACGAATGTTGTGTACACCTTTAATAGGCTTTTACAACAAAATTATAATTTTAAGAAATGATTTATTAATGTAAGTTGTTTAAGCTGCTGGTGTTCCTTTTTGAATAAATAAATAAATAAGCAGACAAGACTGCCCATATTATTCAGACCAACACTAATGTGTTATATTTTGTTCTTTGTGGGGTGTTCTGACACTACATCTAGTTCATATATTGTTAATCTAAGCCTCAGAATGATAACGGTCTCGCATTAATTAACCTCACCTCCCCGCCCAGGTATCGGCATGATAGCAGCCGGAGCCTACGACGTGATCGTGGGCGGCGGCGTGGAGTTCATGTCGGACGTGCCCATCCGACACTCGCGCAAGATGCGGTCTCTGCTGCTGAGGCTCAACCGCGCCAAGACGCCCGCCCAACGCCTGTCGCTGTTGGCTACGATCAGGCCCGACTACTTCGCGCCAGAGGTAACAGCAGGCTCCGACAAAAACATATTGGAGGCGTAGCTTTAGTACATTGTACCGGCGAAACGGATAACACGATTCGACCGTGCTTAATCTGGTTGGAAAGCGGACATCATAGCGATTTCTCCAATCTATCCTACATTAGAGTCCATCCATCCGTTCCCAAGTTATGGCGGATAGAGCGCATGTAGACACTCCCAAATTTTATCTGTACCTACAAATAGTATGAGGTTCTTCTTTGTAGTCAATGCTGGTCAGATTGTATGATGTGCCTTGGTAGCAAAAATGCGTGCAGTCAAAAACGGACTTATGGCAGATTATCAACATGTCCGGATTGTCAGGACCTGCCCTGAGTCACTTTCTTTCGACTTACTATACTGCTTTAGCAACATTATGTATTATGGAAGACGCACTTCACCCTAATCCAGCGTCACCTATTTAACTATGAATACAACATTAACCCCATCTCCCTCCAACAGCTGCCGGCGGTAGCTGAGTTCTCGTCGGGAGAGACGATGGGGCACTCCGCGGACCGCCTCGCCGCCGCCTTCGGGGCCTCCCGCCAGGAGCAGGACGACTACGCACTCAGGTACTGAAGATAACACTATTTGACATAGTAACAGCAACATAACCAGATCACACAGGCACATAGGTACAATTCCAATGCAAACAATATAACATAAATACAAACAGTACCTATAATGGCCAGAGCGACGACGAGAAATGGACCCCACATTATTATACCATGGGCCCCACTCAGCAGCCACTGTGGTGCATAAATGCCACAGTGCTGCCAAAATCCAAAATGGCGGAAAGAACGACAGAACTCTCCCCAAGTGCTGTATCAACTGTACCTTCTGTACCTGTGCGCTATTCTGACTGGATAATCCTTTGACCACCTTGACAAACGCTAGTTCAGCTCCATTGATTGATACCATAGTTTTATGTATTATGTGTGTATTTTAATATGGGCCATTGCTGCCTGAAATAAATTGATTATTAATTATGTAATTTCCTTGCAGGTCGCACAAGTGCGCCGCAGATGCTCGTGACAAGGGCTACTTCACCGACCTCGTGCCCGTTAAAGGTGAGAATTGGCTGCAAAATATAATGCTGTACTCTTTAGTTGTCACTGTAGCAAAACATTAAGTTTACCAGACGTAAGTACCTATATCAATTTTTGTTATAATAAAGATTTGTAAGGCTGTTTTTAACAGAATGCAGATATGATCACGCACGGGTTCATACAAGTATTCAAGTATTCATTCAAGTATTCAACGCGTTGAATATGCACGCGAGACGCGGGAAAATAGCGTGGAATCCCGCGTGCGTGATGAAATCCGCATGCTGTTAAAAACAGCCTAAAGTGCTTCTAACTAGCGACAAGACTAACCACTGCGCCACCCGGTCATATTCTTCTTTCCTCTTACTCCCCCGATAAGAACCCCTATTAACCCCTCTCCCCCCACAGTGGAGGGTCGCGAGGGCGTGGTGGACAAGGACAACGGCATCCGCGTGTCCACGCCGGAGCAGCTCGCCAAGCTCAAGCCCGCCTTCATCAAGCCGCACGGCACGGTTACTGCGGCTAATGCGTCTTTCTTGGTGAGTAGTATACAAAACCTATTTTATCTGTAATGAAAATGCGGAATGATGTCAGACTCGCCTGTGTATGATTATGAGTTCGGATGCCACAACACTAAAGACATAAAAGAAAAATAAGTGTAGGTACTATTGTCCCATTCTCGTGAGACTGTATTTATAGTAGGTACTACGGTATTACACCGGTATTTTATGTAGCGCGATACTTTTGTCGCTAAAATATAACATAGTATGAGTTTACTACGCATAGGTATGCGAGAAAAAATTGCGGGGAAATTATATGAATAGCGCAACTCATTGAATGATGTTCTTCACAGGTTACTCTGCAAGACTACTAACAAAGATTACATAAACACACGAAATGAATCGGATTGCGCGTAGGCTCAAAATATAATTTACTTACCATGAAACCTACCCTATGGAAAATACCAATAATCCTTACTATCCTGTTCTAACATGTGGTGTGTTCCTAGACGGACGGCGCGTCGGCGTGCCTGATCATGTCCGAGGCGAAGGCCAAGGAGCTCGGCCTCAAGCCCAAGGCCTACCTGCGGGACTTCACTTACGTCGCTCAGGTAAAACTATGCAAACATATTTTACATACTTAACTTCGTAATGTTAAATAATGAAGGATTTCACTCTGTACTTATGTGTTTTTATTGATGTGCTATGCTGCGATTATATGAAAGAAATCTATTCCATTGGTGTTTTGCTATGTGGACCAATTAATACCTATGATGTGGATATCTAATGCATCCATAGCACATATCTGATGGAAAAGAACCCTGAGTGGAAGGAAACTACCTTAAATATTTAAGACAGAAGTTTAAAGGAGGCATAACATTAAATAAAATGTTTATTAAATACTTCCAAATGCTGCGTGGGTTTCTTTCCCAAGTCTCAGTGCTACTGTGGCTACATACACTAACTATTCACTAAGTCTCTGTTTAACTTCACAACTCTCCCCAGGACCCGGTGGACCAGCTCCTCCTGGGGCCGGCGTACGGCATCCCCAAGCTGCTGAAGGGAGCCGGGCTCACCGTCAACGACATCGACACCTGGGAGATACACGAGGCCTTTGCTGTGAGTGTTGCTACCTGTGTTACTTTTATCTTACTCGTCGTCAGTAGGCTCGGTTTAATATGCCTTTCAAACTGTTCACCAACTAGAGACGCAGCCTAAATGTCACAGCATAAATGGCAGTTCGTCTGATACACTGCCTACTTCTAAAATCAGAGATGCCGGAATTTAGGATGGGATTGGATTTGGGTATAATAAGCTTTTTTATCCTGAAATTAGTTGAAAATAGGGATGTATAAATTATGGAACTGAAAGAACTTTATACATATTTTAACATTATTGCAAACCCTGGAGTGATCTGTTGGGGCTGGTGTGTGTGTGTAATATACATACTATGTGTTTGTGTACTGTACGTAATGGTAATGTCAATGTCCACTACTAATTTGTATGTTTTTTTTAGGGTCAAATTCTGGCCAACCTGAAGGCTCTGGACTCGGACTGGTTTGCCACCACCTACCTCGGCCTGCAGAGCAAGGTAACGACATAATATAGTCTATAAATATAACGACATATAAAATGCAAATAGCGCAGGCTCGCAGTAGGTTGTATAGGATATATAGAAAAAAATGTCAATCAATTCTTAACATTCTTATGTTGCTTCTAGTTTGGTGCTCCTGACTTGTCCAAGTGGAACAACTGGGGAGGCTCGCTCTCTATCGGACACCCCTTCGCTGCTACTGGGGTAAGTCTTACAATATGTTGTAACAATATTAGTTTTGCACTACAGAATCCAAAATGACTGTATTTATGTGAAACAATCTGGGCGATTCTATAGTTTCTAGCAGCCTGGTTTTTTTTACTCATTAACTTTAAATATTTTTGTTGTTTGTCGCCTTTATGGCGAAGAAAGAAAGCCTCGTGAGGAAAACTGTATATCTACATGTGTACACACCAATTCTACTGCCAGCTCAGTTCAGACCTTAAAATACAAAATACCTTATCCTGATGAGACCTAAAATTTCACACCTTTCAGTTTTCGGCGGCTGCAAACTTAACTTTGTCTGTACCCTGTCGTGGGTCTCCATTACATAGAGTCACATTACGTTATCGTATGAGATCTCTGGGTCTCGAAAGGTTATATGCCCAAGCCTTACCTTCTTTCTCTTATCTATCTTTTCTTCTGTCTCTGTCTAACCAACCCCCCCCTCCTCTCCCGCAGGTGCGTCTAGCCATGCACACGTCGCACCGACTGGTGCGCGAGGACGGCCAGCTGGGCGTGATCAGCGCGTGCGCGGCCGGCGGCCAGGGAGTCGCCATGCTGCTGGAGAGGCACCCTGATGCTACCGTCAACTAGATGATGAAATGCTAACCGTACCGACGTCTGGTTAGGGCTGTAGGTGGGCATAGACTTGTCCTTTAACCCAGGTGACAAACGCGGTTGTTTCTATCTGTTACCCTATAAATTACCCTACTTTTCATTCTATTCTTTAAAAAATCTAATGTATTATAGTAGGATAAATTCTCGGACATACGTTTCCCAGAATACACTTGAAATTTCTAAGGTAACAGATCGGATTAATCAAATTAACGCTAGTGTGGCTGTAGTGTTTGTCATCGAAACGCCTATAGAGCATCCAGTGCAGCCTGAAGAGAATAATTTCACTCTTTCAGAGATGGTGGTACGGTAGCTGAAACCATTGGCTTTGTAGCCCTCCCAGTTACTAACTCTCAATATAAGAACATATTGGATTTAATTAGTGAAATATATCGACTGTTAGAAGGCAAGGCTGTGGAGTCGATGTCACATTTCGAACCATTTTAGACTATCCTATTATAATCATTCTGTCTGCTTCGATTATTTAAGATTTGGAACGACACATGTAAGAGTAAAATGATTATAATATCATGGATATATATATGGATGGCTTATGAATACAATAGATCTTCCCAAAAAGTAAAAGTAAAGTCTGTCGCCAAAGTTATAATTTCTAGTTTGGTTTTATTATGGTTTCTATGTAAAACAGTTTTCCAGTGGCAACGGCGTATAGGTTGATGTATTTTTCAATCCGTTATTGCTACTGTGGCACAAGTTTTATGCGTTTTTATATAAAAATCATGTTTCTATCGGAGATTATAATTTATTTTGAAACTTTTTTTTGATGTGGGTAACTAAGGGGTAGCAGACGTATTGACAAAGTATAATATTTATCGAATGTACGAAAGTCTTATGAAAGTGTGTTAGTAATCAATAGTGTAATCGAAAATGTAAATTATTAACATGAAGGGAGTTTTTCCCTGAAATATATCTCATGTTTCATCTCTTCACTCCGTGTCACGATCATTGAATTTCTCTAGTTGTAAGAGTAATGTTTGTATGCATGATTTACATATTATATTTTATTAAAAACCTATATTGTTAGAAAAGTTCCGTGTTTTAATTATTTCCCACTATGTTTGGAAGCCGTTGGATGCAGATGGCGGGTGACCGTTTGGGGTGGCGATCGTTAGGAGAGGCCTATGTTCAACAGTGGACTAAGAAGGCTGAGAAAGAGAGAGAGTCCTATGTTTGATAAGGATGTATAGCATGTGTTTTGAAATAAAACAAATATTATTAGGGCAACCGTTTATTGGTAGTTGCGTTGTCTTTAATCTAATATTAAACCTAAAACTGTCCAAAAACCATGGACAAAGAGCCGTTAGCCGCAGCAATATTATCATTATTCTCTCATTTTTATACAAAAACACGCGGCGAAACACCGTATAATTATCTATAATTAAAGTATAAGTAAAAGAGATTATAAAGAATAGATAGACAGGTGTCTACGACGAATCCTAACTGGGAATGAAACGCAAAGTGTTGCAATATACCTACGGACCGACAGTTCGACAGTTCGACCAGGAAAGTCGAGGGTCCAACTTTTTTTTATATCAGCCAAACCAATAAGAAGTTAGTTTGTTTCTAAAATATATCAGTAAAAGTATAAGAAGTATGTATTTTAGTCAAACTTTACTTTTCAATGTAGAAATTATAATATTCATTCCCAGTTAGGACCAAGAACAAAACAATTCACTTCTAACAAGTTCCGAAAAAAATATAGTCGCTGCACGCTAGGACCATTGGTTTGTGCTTAATTTTGAGATCGAATTTCCCAAATTGGTCCCCGTTCTTTCAAATAAAGGTATTCCTCATAATTTTCGATTTAGATGCAAAATGAATTGAGTTAACATACGAAGTCATAGTTAAAATTAAATGATATAATGACCCAAAATACTGCTGCGGGCATTTTGTAACATTATGTACTTTAGTAAACATTTATTTGTATTTTAAATAATAAATCTTTTATTACACATAATTCTTTATTTATCATTAAAATCAGTCGCTCTATTTGGTGTTGAACTCAATTATCTCACTGTTTTAGAACATGGGTGTTATAAGCGTCTCGTGTCCTTAATATTTACGCAAATAAATCAATGTCAAATATTTTCTCTTTTAATATAACCCTACAGATTATCTATAGGTATATTTACTAATTCACACTAAACCTTTGGAATACACCAAAACAAAAATAATCAAAAGAGGCACTGATACTAACCTAATATTATTAAAATATGTACAATCTTATAACTTTAGTATCGATATACTACTTTATTAAAAATATAATGTTGATATTTCATAAATCGTTTTACATTTAAAATAGGAAAGCAAAGAACGTACAATATATGCATAAACATCAAACCATCACACAAGTGCTCTTCGCGCTAAACTTTTTGCAGCACATTCTACTAGCTACATTAACTACAAGTCAAAAACTAAAGCGAGTCTCTCATGATCATGACTCAAACATTTATTGATATAAGAACCAAAGTTGAGCGCGAATACACCGTACTAACCTAAAAACAGAAGTCATGATTTGAAATCTAAAACCAACCTACGTCTAATATTTTATTTATAATATAGTCATAAATATTGCCTCTCGCAGCCCGCAGCAGTCTACATGCAACAGTTAAGGGCTCGTCGTGCTAAATTAGACCTTATGGACATTCGTTTATTGCTTGATAACTCCAGTATTCTTCACTACATTTGGCAAGTCTTCATTGGAGTGACAAATGTAAGGCGAATGCCCGTAAGGTATGTTTCTCTACACAGACAGTACAACATCTATAAAAGTGATTTAAGTGTATATGAAGGTAACTACTCTCACTACTATTATGTTAGTATATAACGATTCTGTATTGCTTTGTGGTTTCTAAACGCTTTGTAAGTGCTACAGGCATTTTTGAGGCATTTCGTTACCTAAAGTTACTTTGAAGGCGCATTTTACTCATCAAGGCTCATCTTTTAAAACCATATCTGTATAATTATAATCTATGAGCATAGTTTACCAGATATATTTTTCGATTTCCCGTACGATCTACAGTTAGCTGGATATGAAACATGTTCATACACATTTGTACCTTGTCAGATTAAACTTCACAAACAACAATAAAGACATTGACGGTTTCTGAATTTATACTTTGACAAGGTACTAAAGTGTATACGTGTATATAGCGTTGACTGTACCTACATTATATTATCCGTCAAGGTACTGTCGAGTCCTAACTGTTATTACTAGCCAGTGCGTGCAACTCTTCAACTGTGTCCACCGGATGGTATGAAGCCGCGTAGTCCACCGCAGGGCACCTACAAACCAACCGACCAACGAACCAACCAGCCGACAACGCGAATAAAAAGGCTTGCTATTTTTGCGTTGTATTCTGTCTTGTCACATAGTCCATGCCATACTTTAGGGCACCAAAGATCTATTTCCCTGGGCCCTCTTACAGACCTTGTGGCAACGCGATCTGACTTTGCAACCCTTACCTTATCAGCATACGTAGCATGGGGATCAAGACGTGACAAAATCTTGCGTCGCGTTAGCTCACATCGCGCGGCCTCGAGAGCAATATTTCTATCACGTCAAGTTTTGCACCCCGTGCTACGTATGTGTAGATGCTCAGATATAAAAACCATATTAAACTTGCAAGGTCGATTATTACCGCTGGCGCCCCTAACTGGTTGGCCATAGTACAGTGCGGTCAACTAAAGCCGGCTACTGGAAGTCCGCCAGCGACTGCCGCCAGGTGGCGTGGAAGGGGATGCGCAGGATCTTGAGCTTGGTGTTGGGCAGCTGAGCTGAGAGGAGGCGCTGGAGCGTCGGCAGCGGGAGGATCTCCACCTGGTGTGCAAATTAAATAAATAAATATGGTACGGTGGCGACATCTCACACACGGCCATCCGACCCCAAGCTAGGCAGAGCCTGTGATATGGGTGTCGGATAGCTGATATATCTACATAGATACATATTAAATAGATAAACGTCAACCAGACACAAGGCAAACACAAGTGCTCATCACACGAATGGTTGCCCTCGGCGGGATTCGAACCCGCGGCCCCAAGCTTCGGAAGCAGTTTCACTACCGCCTAAGCTACGGTGCCGTCAAATTAACAATTTATTCACAGAATTCAGTATCATCCAACACGGGGGGCACAGTGAGGGGGAACGGGGGGGCACAGTGTACGTACCTGCGGCGGGCCGGCCACGGGCTGGTGCTCGTCGGGCAGGCGGCACCCCGGCACCGGCTTCAGCACCGGGATGCACTCGCCGATGTCCTTCTTCTTGCTGTCTCCTCCCTGCGAGGATAATGGTGGTGGAATAAATACGTTGTTGAATGACTTGGGGTTGGGGAATGGCTTGGGAATAGCAGTGAGGGATGTTGAATGACTTGGGGTTTTGGCAGTAGATAGGGAGAAAGTCCGTAGTCGAGCGGGCCTCAGTGATCGTAACTGATCGCTGAGGTTAAGCAACAACTGACACGGTCAGCCATTGGATGGGTGACCAATTTCAAGTGGTGCTTTTCTGGACGCTTCCGTGCTTCGGACGGCACGTTAAGCCGTGGGTCCCGGTTGCTGCTTCGGTAGCAGTCGTTAAGCCTAGTCAGAGGCCTTCGGGCGGCTTGAAAACATCTGACAGTCGGGTTGCCCACTTACCCGACAACTCTCTCAGCACAAGCTTGCTTGTGTTGGGGTCCACCAACCCGCACTTGGCCAGCGTGGTGGACTAGGCCTAAACCCTTCCTTCATTGGAAGGAGACCCGTGCCCCAGCAGTGGGGACGTAATGGGTCGTGATGAAGGGAGAAAGTTGAGGGTTGAGGATGAATAAATGCACACAGTACTGAATTAATAAGAAATAAATAATGAAAATAGAAACGTTAACATTATGATTAACCCGTAATCATTCACTTCCGTACATACATAGACCTCTCCAAATAGTCTTAATTGCAATGAAGGCAGCACAGTTGCACTAGTGCACCAAATTGTAATAAGGTGCCATTTGGCGGCGAACTATACTCTGTCCATTATATTATTGGTTTTTTGACAGTCGAATTCCCATACATATTTGATGACTGCAAAGGAAAACCAACTATACTTACCAGACATAAGGAAACGTCTAAAATACAATAACATAGTGGAAGCTCTATACACGAGGTGGTAGCAGACAATGTTACTGCAGAGCGTTGTAGCACATGTGTGGAGAGCCAAGTGGCGATTGCTGACTGGAGATGTGTGTGTGTATCTGTATGTGTCGGTACCTGGTCGCACTGATCGATGAAGAGCTCGGTGACGCGTAGCAGTTCTATGGTGACGCCCCACATCAGGTGTGTCAATGTGTCTTTCAGCCGGAGCACGCCGCTCAGCACCTAGACAAATACATACATTGTAATATAACACAAACAGCTTCGCGTCCTTATCCGGGGGATTCTGGGTTAAAAAGTAGCCTGTGTTATTCGGGGTTAATGTTGAATTCCAATAGTAAAATTATTTAAGAGCCCAGCCTGACTAGTACCTAATGGCTGCGAAATGTATGGAACAACCTCACTTGGTGGCGTTGTCACACAGTCGCCAAGTTAGGTAGGTACAATACATTTCAATACTAACTGCTTGGATACCGTCGCCGCTGGCGACGTTGCCATTGCGTCGTAGGGCAGGGCTCCAAATGTCTATTTTATATATTTAATATTAACAATAAAATTATAAGTTTTGGCAATGATCCAGTCGACTGTGGGTCCGTTGTCCGTACTTATTCAATAATCTCCATTGCCAAAAAAAGGATAGTGATTTGGAAAATACTTCCTATAAAATACCTAGAGATTAAGGTTATTGAAAAAGAGGATTTATACCTGTTTGTTGGTGGTGGCGGACTGCGACACGTAGGTGGGGATGATGAGCAGCCGCTGGATGTTCTTGCACTCCGCCAGCGCGTCGTCGAAACCCACCTGTTAGGAAGGAAATATGAGGGTAAATCAACAGGGTTATGATGAAAGTAGGACACTTGTTTGATAAAACATTCGTTGGACGAAACGGCCGGCACGCAAAGATCGGAAATGGTCATCAGCATTCCCGTATCTTTGACCAATACGCAGGGGAAACTTTTAGGTCATCTTTGGAATATATGTTAAAACCACGCGACGCCGTTGTTGGTTCGCGCTATGCCAGGTTATTTGTGTATTGCGGCAAGGCCGCGCTCCGAATCCTTTATTATCATTCGTTTATAAATACTACATGTTGTGCAGGATAGCTACCACTTTTGAGTTTACATTAAAACCATTGTCGCAAATAGCGCATCCATCCCCAATATGGTCGACTATTTACAGCTTCAAGCATATGAGGCACAATGAGGCATATGTGCGCTTTAAGCGTCACAGTAAATTAGGAGTCGATGGCAGTCGCCATGGCTGAAATGGGTCGGAAGGTCATCAATCATGAGGCACATTTCGACAAACAGCTCACTAACCTTAACATCAAAATTAACCAGCTCCATCGTAGTAAGCCTGGGCAGCTGAGCCAGCGCCCTCAGCAGCGCGGGCGCCGCGCAGTCAGCCGTCCCCCGTTCGAGTCTCAGCCGAGTCAGCCGCGTCAGCCCCCGGAGCGCCGCCCCGAATCGAGCGCCGAATGTGCACTCGCCCAGTTCTAGAGAGACGAGCTGTTTGAGCGAGCCGACGATCTCGCACGACCATATGCCTAGCTCCTGTTGGGGAAAGGAATGGAATGTTATAGATTTATCGCCAGTTTCAATTACGCTACCTACCGATGACTGGTAGTTACTTTCTATGTTGTAACTTTCAATGTGTCAAAATAGTATGAAAGTAACTACCAGTCATCGGTAGATAGAGTTATTGAAAATGGCAGTTAGTTGCTGTTGGGAAAGATAATGGAATATAAATTCAGTCGATGTGAAATTGTTTTCGATCGGCTAAATATATGTAAGTCAGTTTACCATCGTTTCGGAAAAAATCGTATTCCAGGATAGGAATCAGGGATATTGTTAAACAGACCGTCTAATCTACTTAACAAAATTAGCACGAAATATGCCACGGGAAACTACTTTTGCGTGAGAGGATTAAAGGTGAATCTCTGAATGGTTAATTATAAAACTTCATTATCCTATATTAGATGTGTAAAACGTACCTTGATAGATGTGAGTGACAGGTGCTGCAGGTGGCTCAGCTTGGCGAGTGGACTGAGGTCCCGCGTCAGAGACAGGCCGGTCATGCTCTTTAACCTGCAGAAAACAAACATTTATTTATATTGTGGATAAGATACCTATATGATGGGGCAGTGGTTAGTATCACAAACTGTTGTTTATTGGCTAGTGCAGTAAACTGCAAAACAGCTCGATACAAGCTCCCAAAACAAACACGCTCTCTCCTATGGAATCCCTGCGATGCGCCGTTGCATCGAAGGTTAGCGTTCAAGCGCTATGTTAAATACCGTGGACGATTTAGACGATCTCAGCCGGCAATGGAAGAACCTTGTGGGATTCCTTTGAGACAGATTTATGTCCACCTGTAAATTATTCATGTACTTATTCTGATGATGACACATCTGCACGGCGCTTGCACACCCCCTCCACCGGGCCCGCTGCTCCTGTAGTGCTGGTGATGATGAGGACGCACCTGAGCTCGTGCAGCTGCGCCAGGTCTGCCAGCGGCCAGGGGTCGAGGCGCCTCCACTGCTCCTGTAGTGCTGGTGATGATGAGGACGCACCTGAGCTCGTGCAGCTGCGCCAGGTCTGCCAGCGGCCAGGGGTCGAGGCGCCTCCACTGCTCCTGTAGTGCTGGTGATGATGAGGACACACCTGAGCTCGTGCAGCTGCGCCAGGTCTGCCAGCGGCCAGGGGTCGAGGCGCCTCCACTGCTCCTGTAGTGCTGGTGATGATGAGGACGCACCTGAGCTCGTGCAGCTGGGCGAGGTCTGCCAGCGGCCAGGGGTCGAGGCGCCTCCACTGCTCCTGTAGTGCTGGTGATGATGAGGACGCACCTGAGCTCGTGCAGCTGGGCGAGGTCTGCCAGCGGCCAGGGGTCGAGGCGCCTCCACTGCTCCTGTAGTGCTGGTGATGATGAGGACACACCTGAGCTCGTGCAGCTGCGCCAGGTCTGCCAGCGGCCAGGGGTCGAGGCGCCTCCACTGCTCCTGTAGTGCTGGTGATGATGAGGACGCACCTGAGCTCGTGCAGCTGGGCGAGGTCTGCCAGCGGCCAGGGGTCGAGGCGCCTCCACTGCTCCTGTAGTGCTGGTGATGATGAGGACACACCTGAGCTCGTGCAGCTGCGCCAGGTCTGCCAGCGGCCAGGGGTCGAGGCGCCTCCACTGCTCCTGTAGTGCTGGTGATGATGAGGACACACCTGAGCTCGTGCAGCTGCGCCAGGTCTGCCAGCGGCCAGGGGTCGAGGCGCCTCCACTGCTCCTGTAGTGCTGGTGATGATGAGGACGCACCTGAGCTCGTGCAGCTGCGCCAGGTCTGCCAGCGGCCAGGGGTCGAGGCGCCTCCACTGCTCCTGTAGTGCTGGTGATGATGAGGACACAACTGAGCTCGTGCAGCTGCGCCAGGTCTGCCAGCGGCCAGGGGTCGAGGCGCCTCCACTGCTCCGGTAGTGCTGGTGATGATGAGGACACACCTGAGCTCGTGCAGCTGCGCCAGGTCTGCCAGCGGCCAGGGGTCGAGGCGCCTCCACTGCTCCTGTAGTGCTGGTGATGATGATAAGGACACACCTGAGCTCGTGCAGCTGCGCCAGGTCTGCCAGCGGCCAGGGGTCAAGGCGCCTCCTGCTCCTGTAGTGCTGGTGATGATGAGGACACACCTGAGCTCGTGCAGCTGCGCCAGGTCTGCCAGCGGCCAGGGGTCGAGGCGCGCGTCGCGGACTGCCAGCGCCGACAGGGAGCGCAGGGAGCGCAGCTTGCACACCGCCTCCACGGCGCTGGCGGGGCACCGGCATAGCTCTATCCTGTTGGGGGATAAGGGGTAATATGGTTTATTATTGATGCTATAAAGTTATGCTACGCCCGGGTTTGGTGAGGTAATTCGGACGACAATAAGGTTACTAAAATATTTTTCGTGTTAAAATTGAAATGGCTCCGGCCGGCCATACCTGCCGCAGAAACGATAATCGGCAGACTAGGTTTCCATTATGGGCTGATGGTAAAATGTTGAAGGTGAGTCTACTTCTTAGCGTCTCGGTGACTACGCCAGGGCCAATCGCATTAAACCGTGACAACAATGTATCCAACTTCTACACTCTTCAAAAGAAGCATCACATTAATCCGTCCTCGGTCTTCCTCATTAGTTATTGACATAAACAGAATACTACAAATACCGCGTATTATTATTCTATTATACACTCACGGGCAATGAAAAAGTTCCACTGACAAAATGCCGACACCAAACGACCCCATTTTTTTCAAATATTTCATTAAAAGTTTGAACAAAATATTATTGTTTTTAGTTGGTAATATCCTATCGATGCTCTGAAAATATGCTTCAGTGTTGCAGAAGGCGTCAAGCTAGCCTTTTCCGTTAAGGAGTAATTTCGTGTTATTCTCAGTAGAACCTTTTCACTGCCCGTGAGTGTAGTATAGTGTATGAACCTCTCAATAGTAGTAACAGTGGGTATGTGCGTGGCGAAGGCCTGCCAGAAGGCGTCGTCGTTCTGAGGCAGCAACATCTTGCGCAGGTCCAGCCGGGTCGTGCCGTGCCGCTGGAGGTTCGCGCAGAGGCCCGCCCAGTCGCTCACCTGTAGGGAATAAGTGGATGTTAACATGGAGGATATAAATAAAGAAATATGAAATTTGGATGAAAAAATACTTGGCAGGAAATATATTTACAGGCTTTTGACTACTCTTGATTGTCAAAATTACAAACCAGTGTTTACACAAAGGTGGCACGCACCGTGTGCTTCCGCACTTAAGTTCAGAAAACACTGCCTGCTTTTGATAAGTTCCAAATCAAAAACCGACTTCTGATTTCGTAATCCGGCTCGAAGGATCAGGAATAGGTCTAAATGCAAGACTGGTTATTGGTAAAACTGAAGTATTTTGCTTGTATCAAATTTTTTATACAGCATACTTTCCGGGAGACATCCGTTAGTGTGTTCGGTTCGTGAGTAAGTCCAATTCGACCACTGATCAAAAACGTGGATACTGAAAGAAATCTAAATACCGAGATGTATAAAAAGATCTACTCACATGAGAGTTCTTCATCCGCACGTGCCTCCACAGCGGCGGCGCGTGCGCGAGCGAGCGCCACAGTGTGTGTGTGTGTGTACTCACGTGTGAGTTTCGTTGTATTTTTGAACCCTTATCCATAAAATATTTCTTAACCTCTAGTGTCCCACTGCTGGGCAAAGGTCTCCATCCATAAAATATATTGATTATATTTTCGCCCTTAGGCGATTCACTCCCTATATTTACATGATATCTCCCCCATATCTACTCACATGAGAGTTCTTCATCCGCACGAATATATAGACGACCGAATGGCGTAGTGGTTAGTGACCCTGACTACTGAGCCGATGGTCCCGGGTTCGATTCCCGGCTGGGGCAGATATTTGTTTAAACACAGATATTTGTTGTCGGGTCTTGGATGTGCCCGTAAAATGGCAATAGGCCCGCCCCCTATTACATTGGGACTGACATAACACTCTGGCGAAAAGTGGGTGCAGCAATGCACCTCTGCCTACCCCGCAAGGGAGTACATTAGTACAAGGCGTGAGTGCGTGTTTTATATCTTCGCCCTTAGGCGATTCACTCCCTATATTTACATGATATCTCCCCTATATCTACTCACATGCGAGTTCTTCATCCTGACATGCCTCCACAGCGGCGGCGCGTGGGCCAACGAGCGCCACAGGCGGCACACACGCGCGCACGCCGCCAGGTCCCGCATGCCCAGGTACTGGAATATCTGGCAGGAGACAGAGGAGAAGACCTAATTTACTTTGTATTGCAGTTAATGGACACTATTGTTATGGTTGGTAGAGTGAGATGGTGAGGAGAGTAGGGGGAAATGATCTTAACAATCGACTACTGAGATGAAAGGAAAGCAGAGGGGTGCTCGAAAGGAGCCTCCTTGTATAAAGTATCAACTGTTCTTCATATACGTCATACACTCTGGGTAGTCAGCGAATAACGCCAATCTGACTGGCTAATGCTTTTCCCCCTGAGAAGTTGCATGGCATTTTTATGGACCTAGTAAACTCGTTTACTCACGTCGAACCAATAAAATCACCATGTTTAACTAGTGGCTATATAGACATTTATTATCCACGTCGACAAAGGTGCCTAGCAGCCGGGACTGTGTAAATGATGTTAATGTTAAAAGAGTAAATTCAAACAGCCCTGCCACTAACCTGTGTAACAATATTATAGTTCTTCTCCTTGCTAAGGTTGTAGAAGTCCGTGAAGTGATCGGTATCATCTGCCTTGGCGCGTGTGCGGCGGCGCGGGGCGGCAGCTGGGGCGCCGTTGGAGACCTTCGCCTTAGCTTTAGCGTCACTGCTGGGGGAGGAATGTTATTGTTTTAACCTTTGAGCGGATATGCTTTCAAAACACTATTTCAATCGATGCGACCTGGCAACGAGCGCGACTTTACGCTCCTCTTGCAATTTTCAAACCACGTATCCATTAGGCAACAATTGACGCGCAACATGTTCGCAAAACGACGCGCGGCGACGTTGCTAGCAAGCGCACAACATGACATAAAGGATGCGTAGATAGACAAAGTTGTTCAACAAAAGTTCAACATGTGATTTTTTATTTAGATTTTATATTGCTTAGTGGATACGCGGATTTAGGTCAACAAATAGTCGAACTTTTATGACTTCTATGCCAAGTATAAATTAAATTTAAGCCTTTACACAGAGACTTGATAAGAAAAGATAAATTAAACATTACCTTGTTCAGTTTCCAAGACACACAAAAGTAAATAGCAATCAAAATAAAGGTATGGCATGGCTTCACTTTATTTTGCACAAAGTTTGATACATTTTCCTTTAAAAAGCTACTTGATACCACAATTGAGAATACAACGGTTTCAAAATAGGTTTAAATAAGACACTTTTTTATATTTTGGCAGTATTTTTTTCGTTATTATTTCTAAAACTATAATGTGTGATGCAATGAATCTCTTAGAACTTAATCACTGTTTTCCTATCACTAATAAAAAATAATTAATTAAATTTTCATTCATACTGTGAAAAAATAATAATGGACCCTATATTCTTCTTTTAACTGTTTGTTATGGAATAACAGATTTAAGCAGCTGACTAAATACAGTAAGAAAGTGTGCAAGTATTAATTAATAATCCTAATTCTTTCTTCTAACCCCGAGAATATCTATCTGGAAATTAATTTCTTGAAACTAAGGTAGAGTAAAATATCGACATGAGAGTAAATATAGTGTTTTAAAAACTGGATTGTGATATACAGGGTGTGTCAAACACCAGTAACCGCCGACAGCGGAGCGCAGGGTTATCTGAAAGAGAAACAAAACCGTTTTCAACATACATGCTTTGACCACATTTGAGGCTTATTGACCCGTATTATAATGCTACCGAATGGGAATTGGGATGAGAATAATTTTACAGCAAAACTCCAAATATGTAAGGGGCTCGTGTCAAACTAGACTGGTACGATCTTATCATCATTAACCAACAATTTCTCCTTCTCCATATAAGCCCGCAAGGGGCGCCGCAACACTCTCCTCTGCCTTTAGACTACTACCTGTTTAAGGCCTTCGGTCCAGCGGGCTTAGATCTGATTATAACCATATTTGAAACATGAACTCACTGATTAGGCGCTTGTATATTCCTCGGCACAACTATAAACCGGCGTCCGTTAAACACGGCCAGCGACTGTGGCAGCGTGGGGCGGAGAGCCAGCGCCCGAGCCGCCGCCGCCCCGCCGGGCACCGCCCCCGCGCCTCCGGCCGTTATTGCCGCCCCCGCGGTGACTGTTGCCGCCCCCGTTGTGGGTTTGACTGCCCACACGCGCTGCCCGCCCGCGTCGCTGCCTTGCACCTGGAGCAATAATACAATACGTCAAGATAAAATTGGCAGAATGTCCTGTAGCAGTCAAATGCAGACATGGGATTGATTCAGAGAGACTCATAGCCTACATACTGCTTTGAGGAATTTCTGCAACTAAGTCAGCTGATAAATATTCAGAACTTCACACATAAAAGGTATCATATTGAAGTTCAAGTGTATTCTTTATTATATCTCCAAACGCATGTTATTGGCGGAATTGACAGTGTTAGTCACACACAGTCAGAGAGCCATAAAACAAAATTGAAATTTTATTCATTATTATTACCTACATAACGCATGGCACAACTAATACAAGTAATAATCTACCAGTCCACTGCAAATAAATCTTCCTTATTTGTTAATCTTCCGTATTAGAAGCTCTAAGAGGGGTCAATTTTTTTCGTACTGGACTGTGAGCACCTGCAACAGGGTTCATACGCGTACCTTCATGGTGATGGTGAGCGGGGAGGCGGGCGGCTCGGCGCGGCGCGGCGCCGGCTTGTGCGCCAGCGGCGGCGGCTCCGGCGGCGGGGACCCACACTTCAGGCAGTTCTGTGAAGGAGAAGGGGGGGGGTGGTTGTCAGTGGTTGTGTGCAATGTTTCAATATATATGATGTTGATAATTGTATATAGTTTTAGATTGTGGTAGGGTAAATGAAACTATTGTGCCACAAAGACTTGAAGGCTGATGATGTCGGAATTATGGTGGCAAAGTGTATTTCCTCATAAAATTTGGACATTGTTAAACTACTTTTCAAGTTTACAGAAACGTGTCCATTGCTGCATTGATTTCATTTGGAGGGTTATGTTTCGGACCTATTGCCCACCCTTCGGACACCTTTGATCTATTTACGCCTTTTATGAAGTAACCAGAACCGTATTTTTTATGCAAACTAGCAAATTCTACATATGGTATTAAAACAGAATGTTTCGTCTAAAAGTAGCAATCAGGTTTTACCAGCAAATAATTGTAATTTTCTTGCTTCAGAATCCATAACTTATTAACCAAAGCATACTAACCTTACAAAGGAAGGCGGGGTCATTGTCGACGGGGTGGTTGGCGCAGGCGGGGTGGTACAGGCAGAGACACATCGCGCACGCCAGGCTCGGCACGCGCCCGCCGCCGCATTGGATCGAGCAGGGCTGTTGTACTAGCGGGGACGGCTGAGGGAGAGGGAATGAAGAATGAAGTAGTGTGGTTGGATCTGCTAATGTGCAGCCAATCAGAACGCGGCTTTTAAGATGTGTTGCGCGTTATGATTGGACGCATTCAATGCTATGGTAGATGAAGGTATTGTGGAATGCCACACAATTACAGATCATAAAGGTTTCTCTTGTTATGAGCCTTGCTCTTGTCGGTGTAGTTCCCGCCACCTCGGTCTGTCACAAGCTAGTTCTGTCATTCTTGGTACGAAATTAGGATTAGCTAGTCTTGTTGTCAGGCTGGACGGGTACTATATCATCTAACTTGCATCAAAGTCATTTGAACAACTAGCTCATAGCTACTACCCAACTGCTAATGATGATGGGTTTCATTTGTATAGTTTAAATGTAACCTGATTTAGGACTATTGTTGCAGGAAGATAATGATAAAAATATCTAAGAAAACTGCCTATCAATAAAAAAAAAAGTCTTCAGTTCCTAACCACAGACAGACACTGACTACAAACTTATTACTGCCCTTCTAATCAGAAAAAAAACTCTCATTTACCTGTCGATGCGTCTCCGGCGACGTCATCACCTCGGGGCGGCTCTGTAGCGGCGGCGGCGGCGGGCGCGCGGGCGCGGGCGGCGGGCGCGGGGGCGGGGCCACACCCCCCGGCGCCACGCCCCCCGCGGCTCCGGGGGCGGGGCTAGTGGCCGGCGCGTCGCTGCTTGGGACGCAGACACCTAGTCTCAGAACTGATGCGGCCCTCGCGAATGTCAGAGGTTGGCATGTGTGCGTGTGTGGTGTGTTTGTAGGAACGTGCCGTGTAGGTGTGTGTAAAATGATAGTATTCACCCTAAAGTTTATATACGCTAACATCTTTAAGAATATAGAAAAACAGGGTTTTTAAAACTTTTCCCAAACAAACTATAACAAACATTACAACTTGAAAATAAATCCAACCGAACTCTAGCGACTGTGGCTCCATCTGCTGAAGGTGTTTTTCGATGATTAACTCATTGCCATTCTGATAATTCTAACGATAGTGATGCCAAAGTTACGCTTGTTTCTTTCTCCGCAATGGCATTGAATAAACTTTAAAAATACTCAGATCAAATTGCTTCGATTTACATAAATCTATTGTTTACATTTACAGCAATACAAATACTTACATAAAAGATAATTGTTTATGGCGCCATCTGTATCAATCAGTTTTTTGTTTGACGACCTCTGACATGTGCGAGGGCCTTAATAGCAATTCAAAATTACACGTGGCACCCTAAGAACAACATTTATATTTGTTGTCACATTAAAATAGGTTTTTTTACGACTGCTTACATCTGTACAACATGTGTTATTAACAGTTACCTACAGAATATTTTGTTTTGGTGCGTTTATTTCTAGCTCCTAATTTTCATATTATATCATCACCTGTACCATAGATAAACAGTATATAGATCCACCATTGGATATATGGTTTCTTGTAATGTATCCAACCAGAGCAAAGTTAGTTTTGGATGTAACCAATATCTAAAAATCTAAAATATGTATTGCTTATCAGAACGTCTAAATATTATTTTTTTATTCAAAATTCTACTGTATGGTTTTTCAGTTTAGACAGTGTTAAGATTAAACTTTGTAGATATGCATGTTAATTAGACTCTCAATGAAAATAGTAGAGTGCATTATACATAATATTGTAAATCCTCTGAACAAGTGTAATGTATGGTGCCTCTAAAGCCTCTACAAGTATTTTATGAAGACTAT
The DNA here is from genome assembly GCF_932276165.1 of Plutella xylostella. NCBI lineage: Eukaryota > Metazoa > Arthropoda > Insecta > Lepidoptera > Plutellidae > Plutella > Plutella xylostella. Next base: position 2,186,590 of record NC_064000.1, on the reverse strand, counting down.
CCTGACTTCCGGACACATAACAAATTTTGTTACTATTTTCAACGTAGCCGTAGCTAGAAACACACAAAGTGTTGATATTTGCATTCTTGCCATAAATATTATCTTAGATTCTTAGATCGATGTATGCTAATGTAACATTATATACGTACGCCTTTGCTTATCTACGGTCATAAGAATCATAGTACAAAATTTGTACTACCCATAATAACGTCAAAGATTCATACCAAATATTATTCAAGGATATTATGCGAACGGTTTTTGTGTATTAGTTAGTATATTTTAGTCACAAGTGTAATGAAATGAATAATTATTGTGTACTTTAAGAGGGTTGTTATTTGAGATGAAATAAAAAATCGGATGCCACTCAAACTGTTATTTATTGGTACAAATACAAAATAGTACTTATACCTAACAAAACAATACAAAATGCATTATCGTAACTAACGTACCTATGTCAATGCTGACAATATTATTACAGGTACACAAGTCCAAATGGCGAATCTATTGTTAATATTTATTGCATGCAAGAAATGACAAAGACTTATTTCTTAATTTATTAGATTACTAGCTGTTCCCGCGCGCTTCGCTTCGCCTTAAAAAGTTTTCCCGTGGGAAATCCGGGATAAAAAGTAGCCTATGTTCTTTCCCAGTTTCTAGAACGTATGTATACCAAATTTCATTCAAATCCGTTCAGTAGTTTTCGCGTGAAAGAGTAACAGACAGACAGACAGACAGACAGACAGACAGACACAGTTACTTTCGCATTTATAATATTAGTAAGGATATAATGACATGAATATGGTATTAGTTATGCGGGCACCCATGACACAGACATAATGTACTATTCGTGAGATCGTGAGAGAAGTAAGGAAAAGAATACTTAACTCAGAATCGGTGTCGAATGTATTTCACGAGTTGCAATATGCGCACTATAAAAATGAAAATAATTTCTCGCGATTGCCTTGCATGCTTTTTAGATCGATTATCAAATAATTTGTGACGAAATAGGCTATACGTCTTTAATTAGGTAAACCTGAGCTCAAGTTGTTAGCGTTTTTAATAGTTCAATTCTAGAACAATATTTCGTGTATGAATCTTGGCACCGTTACTGTTCCCACCAAAAAGGTATATAGTGAAAAAAAAAACATAATAATTATTATCATGCAAAAAGTGAGTCAAAATATGTCAAAAATACTTACGAGTACTTAGATATAATAAACGATACTTTAAGAGGCACCAAACTTAACACTGATGGAATGATAGTGTCATATAACACTAGCGTTATTTGAGCGAGCCCCCAAGATGTTTTAAATTTTATCTTCATGCATGTATTTTGCGCTGCAAACCATATACTTACTGCCAATATAAAAGATCAGATATGGAAGTAGACAAAAGAAATAATAAATAAAATAATAACCCTTCCTTGTAGAGCGTCATTAGATTCTCATCAATCAATGTCTTTGAATCTTACTTTCTCGTCGTTTTGTTGAAAGAAAACTTAACAAAACTACCAGCACCAATTCTGAGTTAGGTTAAAATATCATATTTGACTGGTTTAAGTGCCAAATCCACCATACATTTTGACATCGAAATACATTAGGGGGCCCGCTTCATTACTTGTCATACCAGCAGACTATTCGGTGGTACATTAATAGCCTTAATTATTTATTAATATCGGCTTAAATATAATTTTAAGGACTAGATGGTCTGCTGGGGTGACATACATAGTTACAATGTAAAATAATTAAAGCTTTAAACTGCAAAAAAACACTTTGTAGTACAGACGTAAAGGTCAATTTCGTATCAAAATACAATATTAAGATACATAAAGTTATTTTATGGCCAGCACTCGACTGATGAGAAATATTCTACAGAACCTAAGTAAATTTAAACCAATCGGATCATCGGATTGTGGCAATGACACAGAAAAAAATGACGACGAAGGATTGGTAAAATTTATTTGTAAAAATATAAAAAATCTATACGAAAAAAAGTAGCATCAAAATTTTTGCTGGCACTTTTAAACGCAAGGATTTGTTCTCATCAGATATGTGAGAACGCATTAGCAATATCATTAGATATTGTCACTACTTTTTGCAACGAATGCCTACCACATACCTGATGGATTTTAACCCTAAAACGATTATATTTAACACATGTATACGATGTCAATGATTTTATCTTACAAAATAAGATATTTTACCTAACACAGAAAATGCACATTGAAAAGTCGTTTATAAATCACTAAAACTAGAGGAACAAACCTATCAAATATAAAAATATTTTTTAAGGAAAATGTATCAAACTTATTTAAATTTTTGTGTCTCTTGGAATATTACTAGTTTGTATTTCATTAGTTCATAATGCAAACTTGAGTGAAATATACTTGATTAATTAAATGACTAGCAGTACTTATTTCGTACTGTTATTCTTAGAAGGAAAATGGACCTTATTGCTTATAAACACATGAGCACGTCCCACAATAATTTCTTCGAGTCACAACCAAATAATTCTAAATTTATTCTATAAGTCTTGAAAATAATGAATAATAAGTAACGATCTACAATGACAGCACTAGTTCATTCCCTCTTACTCGCGCATCCTATATCATATCCTTATCTTGCATCCCTGTTTTGCAACTGTCGTTAGTCATTACATATTACACCATTTTAGATTCGGATTCATGAAAACGCGCTTCAGTAAGTGGCGCCTTAAGGTCACCGCACATATAAGCGTAACGTAAAGGGATCGTCTCTTTTTCTTCTGTCAACCAGTAGAACGCGAGCTCGCAGACGCCTGGTTGATAGAAGAAAAAAGGCGATCCCTTTGCTTATATGTGCTGAGACCCTATACTAGTAATCTCTAATGATAAAACGCTACCAAATAAAGTAGTTACCTAGACTTAACCAAACAGACTTAAACGATCAAAGAGCAGCTATTATCGTTCTTACTGAACCGCGAGTCCATGAACCTTAGCAGAGAGCTAAACGGCCACAATCCCACGTGCAATAAGGTCCATATTCCGTCGTTCCCGCCGAGTATCAAGTCTGTGACATACCTGGGTTTCTTCCACGTGGTGTTGTTGTTGTCGGCGCTAGATGGCGCTGGCTTCTCTTGTTTCTTTGGAGGCGGTTTCTGCGTCGTCGGCGTGGTGGCGCCACCGCTGCTTAGCCGGGCTCCCATGGATTTCACCTGCGGATAGCGAATGGTATGTCAGTAATCGTTCATCGAAAAATTTACACTTGAGAAGTCATTTTGATTTCATTATCACCAGACTGTAATTGTCCACTGCTACACTAGTAAACATAGGTTTCGTCCAAGTAGCACCACAAAACTTTCCCGCCACTACTAGCTGCCTGTATAAGGTGGACCCGAGGGCTTAACACGCTATGCTTGCCTGATAATTAAAATTATCTTTCTGACACTAACCGCTAACATTATCCAACATATTCTATGCATCGCATCGATTTTATACACTATAAAAACGATTGTGCCAGATTGTGAGTTCACAGATGAAAACGCAAACATCACACGTCATCCTTCGCGTGTATTTCTAACACTTAGACCTTCACAAATTCACATAAAACGTACCCTGATCTTAGCCGGCGGCGACTTGACACTGGGAGGCTCGGGGCTGGCGCCCTTGGGCGGCTTGGGCTTGGGCGTGCGCTTGCCCTCGACGGGGGCGGGCGCGGGCGGCGGCGCCACCTCGCTCTTACGGATCATTTTGGCGTCTCTGTTGGGAACAGGTTTCGGTTATAGCTTGGATGGAAGTGATTCTAAGTTGTTAGCCACTTCCGCACTAACTTCCTTTCAGAATCCTAATAGATCTATGTCATCTATTAGGATTCTGAAAGGAAGTTAGTGCGGAAAATGCCTGGCATTGATAATGATATTTATTGATATAGTATTGAATAGGGCTTTACATAAATCGTCTGTAATAGATGTAGAGGCCAGTGATGATTTATGTAGGAATATGTATAGAGATATTTAAACATTGAAAGGATGCATACCGAATAATTTCTTTTTCAGGATCGTCAACTCCGAGCGGTTCTTTGAAGAAGGAGAAGTTTTCTAGGGTCAAGCCCGTCCCTGAGAGATTTTCCGCTATCTGAGGACAAAACATACACCGATTACTTGAAAGATCATGAATAAAGCTTGTGACTTCGTAGGGCAAGGGCTAGGGGTATTCTGTAAACGGCATGTCGTGGACACAAATACATGAAACTAATGAAAGACCCTGTGGGTCACTCCCTTAGGCTTACTGTGGCCTTTTTAGCCGCACTAACTTTTGCCACATCCTGTATATTACTCACCTCCCTCGGGCATGGGGAGGACATCTCCCAGTACACACGATGTAGAGGCACTTTTGACGGCACCGTAGCTAAGACGGTAGTGAAGCTGCTTCCGAAGCTGGAGGCCGCAGGGTCGAATCCCGCCCAGGGCAAACATTTGTGTGATGAGCATTTGTGTTTGCCTTGTGTCTGGTTGTCTCTTATATATTCAATATGTATCTATCTATGTATTTGTGTAGATATATCAGCTGTCCGACACCCATAACACAGGTTCTGCCTAGCTTGGGGTCGGATGGCTGTGTGTCAGCTGTCCCCACATATTTATTTATTTATCATTATTTATTTACACTACTCATCTCCTTAGTAGAGCGCAGCTTGTTCCCGCCGGGCATGTACCTAGTAGTAGATGGATGCTGAAAGATATACATATATCGCATTCTGTGGCGCGCTTTTTGAGAGGCCTACGTCCAGCGGTGGACTGCTGTAGGCTGAAGAAGAAGAAGATTTGACTCACCTCTCTCGTAGTTTTTTGATCTCCCCTACATTTGGTCCTTCGAGCCGGATATGGTCCAGCGACCTATGGATTGCACGCACTACTCACCTCTCTAGTAGACCGTAGCTTCTTCCCGCCGGGCATGTAGTAGTAGATGAATGCGGATAGTTATAGATCGCATTCCGTGGCGCGCTTTTTGATATTCCTACGTCTAGCAGTAGACTGCTATAGGCTGAAAAAGAAGATTTGACTCACCTCTCGTAGTTTTTTGATCTCCCCTACATTTGGTCCTTCGAGCCGGATATGATCCAGCGACCTATGGACTCACCTCCCTCGTAGACTGTAGCTTCTTCCCACTCGGCATGTAGTAGTATATATCGGCGTTGCGTCGCGAGTGCGAGTCGAGCGCGGCGCGGTTCACCAGCTCGCGGTACACACGAGGTATTTGGACGGTTTATCTCGTACAGTCGTACACATTAGATTATACATCCAGATTAGTCGGTAATAATAATGCTGACCAATGCGAGAATACCTTTTACATGCACGTAAGGCACATAGTTAAATAGCATTAATTATAGAAATAAATCAGTGATTGAACATACGTATAACCAGTATAACAGGCGTCTTTCACTCAACAGCCATCAAGATCCGATCTAAGGACTGTAGGGGGAAACTCTTTCTCCCTTACATTTGGTCCTTCGAGCCGGATATGAACCAGCGACCTATGGACTCATCTCTCTCGTAGACCTTAGCTTTTTCCCACTCGGCATGTAATAGTATATATCGGCGTTGCGTCGCGAGTGCGAGTCGAGCGCGGCGCGGTACACCAGCTCGCGCCGCCAGCCCCGCTCCAGCGGCACACGACTGCTATAGGCTGAAGAAGAAGATTTGACTCACCTCCCTCGTAGACCGTAGCTTCTTCCCGCCAGGCATGTAGTAGTAGATGTCGGCGTTGCCTCGCGAGTGCGAGTCGAGCGCGGCGCGGTACACCAGCTCGCAGTACACACGAGGTATTCGCTATACTCACCTCCCTCGTAGAGCGCAGCTGGTATGTAGTAGTAGATGTAGGCGGAAAGATATAGATCGCATTCCGTGGCGCGCTTTTTTTAGATACCTACGTCTAGCAGTGGACTGCTATAGGCTGAAGAAGAACAAGCTTTGACTCACCTCTCTAGTAGACCGTAGCTTCTTCTCGCTAGGCATGTAATAATAGATGTCGGCGCGCTTTTTATAGGCCTACGTCTAGCAGTGGACTGCTATAGGCTGAAGAAGAAGATTTGACTCACCTCTCTTGTAGACCTTAACTTCTTCCCGTCAGGCATGTAGTAGTAGATGGATGCGGATAGTTATAGATCGCATTCCGTGGCGCGCTTTTTGAGGACTTTTTGTGGACTGCTGTAGGCTGAAGAAGAAGATTTGTCTCACCTCTCTAGTAGACCGTAGCTTCTTCCCACTCGGCATGTAGTAGTATATATCGGCGTTGCGTCGCGAGTGCGAGTCGAGCGCCGCGTGGTACACCAGCTCGCGCCGCCAGCCCCGCTCCAGCGGCACACGACTGCTATAGGCTAAAGAAGAAGAAGATTTGGCTCACCTCTCTAGTAGACCGTAGCTTCTTCCCACTCGGCATGTAGTAGTATATATCGGCGTTGAATCGCGAGTGCGAGTCGAGCGCCGCGCGGTACACCAGCTCGCGCCGCCAGCCTCTCTCCAGCGGCACCCGGAGAAGGGGTGAAGAAGAAGAAGATTGACTCACCTCTCTAGTAGACCTTAGCTTCTTCCCACTCGGCATGTAGTAGTATATATCGGCGTTGCGTCGCGAGTGCGAGTCGAGCGCCGCGCGGTACACCAGCTCGCGCCGCCAGCCTCTCTCCAGCGGCACCCGGAGAAGGGGTGAAGAAGAAGAAGATTGACTCACCTCTCTAGTAGACCGTAGCTTCTTCCCACTCGGCATGTAGTAGTATATATCGGCGTTGCGTCGCGAGTGCGAGTCGAGCGCGGCGCGGTACACCAGCTCGCGCCGCCAGCCCCTCTCCAGAGGCACCCGGAGAAGGGGTGAGGACATCTCCGTGGTGGCGCGCCGGGCGCCGCGGTGCGCGGGGGAGGAGGCTGCGCTTGAAGCCAGCTGGGGTGGGGGGGGAGGTTGATTAGATAAGTTAATGTTTTGGAGAATTGTTGAAAATATTGTGTGTAGCATCGGAGGTATTTAGTGGAGTGAAGTGGAGCCTAATATTGATTAAAAGCTGAGACTTAAAGCGGACCTCTGGCAAGAAACAGCTTCGCTAGGCGTCTTCTTCAAGTTTCAGCCTCATAGTAGGTTTACCATACCATATAAAGGGCTGTGTACACAGATTATATCAAGTATTGTTATGTAAGTTGTGTTTAAATATACCCAGTTTAAAACTATATATCAGAAATGATAGGATTAATCTTCTCAAGTGACTGTGCAACTATTTTACTTTATGATGTTATAGATATAGTGCACACCAGAAATAAAATATTGCAAAGAAGAAGACTAATATAGAATACATATTTATATTTTTATTATTAACCATTATAATCATTTACATATTTATGTTATTCCCCAGATATTAATGGTTACCTTAATCACTAAATTAAAAACATATGAGTAATTTTCCCAGCATGCATCCTATTTTGTTGTGTAGGTACTATTTTTAAAAACAAAGAAGACCATAGACTACAACACATAGAGGCGGAAACAGAAACTAACCACAACCGGAACCACCGTCGTGGCTGGAGGGGGCAGCTGCGTCCGGAGAAACAAATATTAATGTATATTTACAGCTAATTTCTTATTCCAACTATTTCCCTATTATTATAAAAGAGACTAAAGATAGTACTGGTTTAAACCCGGCTGTAGGCTACTGATTTGTATAAAATCTCTAGACTAAAACCTGTTCTAGACTAGAACTACATTTAGTCTATGTTTCATAATAAGATGGTTTATGATTATGACTATCTTCTTTGAGTTCGTAGGTAAACGGGTTTGATGGAACTACTGCATATTGAGTGCTTTCCTGCTATTGGGGTATTCGATATATTTTATACTATTGTAGACATTTTCAGAATCATTATCAGCCAACCATCAACCACTGCTGGAAAGGGGGCTTCCGAGAAGCGCGAGAAGGGCGTCCCACGCTTTGTTTGCTTATGTGGTCACACACTCACAACAAGATAAATGCTTCGCCATGCATGAGATGTTTGTATGGTTTACATGTTTTTGAATAAGCTTCACTCATTACCTAAGGAAGACTGGACATCATATTAATTAATATGATTAATTTGTATGTAATAAATAAAACAGCGTAACTTACATCAGTGGAAACACCTTCACCATCAGACCGAGATGAAAGCGCGGAGGAGGGCCTGGATCCATCTATAAACACATTTTTTAGTTAACATCTGTTCAAGATAAATATGTAAGTAGTGTACTATTCTGAGATGCAGTGATGCATATCTATTTCTATGAACATCTAAGACCTGGGAATAAATTCCTTGTTGTAAATGTAGGTATAATACGGTCAATAAATTTGAGGGTAGGAATGTAACGGTAACGCAGGCTGCGTTACCAAATTTAGATCATAGAACCTAATTTAGTTCTTATAACTTTTTATGTTGTTGTGAATTACTTGTATATTTTTTGTGTATTGTATTTAATTAAATTCATTTTCTTTCGTTCTGTTACCTGTGCCAGTGTCCTGACGCAGTCGCTTGCTGACCCGGGTGACCCCGGTGGGCGTGGCGACCACGCTGCGCACCGGCACCAGCGCCTCGCTCGCCGCAGAGACCTCCGCTTCCATGCGCTCTGACAAGTCGAAGGAATGTATAATGAATGAACAAGAGATGTTATGAAATTGCTTAAAACAACTTGATAGGGTCTGTTGGTAGTGCTGTACTCTGAAGCTTGTACTCTATAGCTGCGAAACTATTTACAAGAAAATTTACATAATGTTTGATTTGTTTATTATTATAGTTTGTCCCTAGAAAAATATTAATCAAATCATGTCATGGCTTTAGGATGGACCTTCCGTTACTCTTTATTAGGCAGTCTTCATATGATTTATCTTATAAGTGTACATTATTTATTTATTTATTTATTATGTATAAAATCTTAAATTATAATTTACATCAAATGACACGAAACCTAGAAGGTTTAATTGTGTCGGTCTGGCAGTTGACATTAATAAGCAGGTAGTAAGTAGAATTATTTCTTAGTGCGAAAGAGACGTGAATCAACCCATGCGCGCTTAGATGTGCGATGTAAGAGCGAGTAGGATATATTTCAGGCAGTGCGGTGTTACTGCTAGCTGAGCGCTTATCTATTACGCGCATGTAGTTGCTTCCAATCTTTACAAACAAATTGTTATTGGGTTATTCTACAATTCATATCTAGTGAGTTAATGTGTAATATTTTTTACATGGTACAAAATACTAATTAATGATTTATTTATGGTATGGAATCTCAAAACAAAAAAAGACTCTTATGGATGATAATATCATCTTTCTTCCTGCATACTATACATAAATTATAATGCTCACCCAAAACCCGGTTGTACTCTACAGTGGAGTCATCGAGGTTGCTCTTGTCGAACCCTCGGAAGTCGGTGTTGGCATCATCACTGAACGCTGACGATGCTCTGCGCTTCCGGGGACCGGCTTCTTCTGACTCCTCCGCTTCTTTCATTTCAGGTTTGTCTGCAAGAGTAAAGGAAATTAGAATTTGTTTAAAGATTGTACCCGAAATTCAGAATGGGTAGTTGTGGCTTCACAACATAACAGAATGGATGGGAGTCATCAGAGTAGAACAGCTGATGCACTTGGGGAAGAATAGAGAGGAGATTGCAGAACTGACTGCCAACCTCCATTAGAGGTCGGGTTCAAAAGTACTAAAATACAACAGAGCTCTTATAATACTGGAAACTAACATTAACTCCAACATCAACATTGAATAGATTAACAACTGCGGGCTCATGTATAATGCAATAGCAACTTATAATCAACGAGTCCTATACATACATAGATTGAGGTATACTCCAAGATCTTATTTAGACAATAATTGCAATGAAATTATGGCATTTATAAACCATATTTGTCCAAAGTCAATATACACATACATTAAATAACCTTGATCATTGACAAAGTTGTAATAAGAACAGAAAGAATAATTTTCAACCAAAAATATTTTTCTTATCCCGCTAATTACCCGAGACATTATATTTTAAGCGACAAATACTTATAAGTCTATTATTAAGGATATACGATTCATATAAAGAAAACGAGCCGCGTGATGACTTAAATTAACCCTACAGCATACATGCATGAGGTAAAGTCCACTAATAATCTATACTACAAATAGTTCTTAAATAAACTACTTGTATTGCTCACAAAACTAAAGTAACAATAAAATACGTGACTTTAACAGCAAACTGAAGGCGTTTATGAATAGATATGTACAGGAATTACACGAATAGCCACAATCAGGCCACTAAAGTAGTAAAATGGTTGCTAAATAAATAGTTATAGGTTAGGTTTGAAAATGTCTTGCCTGTGGGTTGTGATGTGCTTCCTTCGGCTGGATCTTGAGGAGTCTGAGTAGTTGGCTCCACGCTGGCCTCTGTAGCCCCCGTCGCGCTCGCGGCCGCAGCCTCATCACCGTTTAGTTTAGCTTCTTCTCCACTACCAGTATCCGTCACCGCCATTTCTTCAGACATTGTTGATTTTGTTAATTTCTAATGCAAATGCTCTATCAAACGATTGTAGCACTCATAACACGACGTTACGACACTTTTCTAGCCGTAGCGATGAATATATCAGCGTTTGTACGCGTCACAGCGTAGATTTCCCGCTATAGCAAACACAAAAAAACGACAATCGGTTTTATAGACAAAACATGAGCGTATCAGCTTAAAATTTTCTTATCGTCAATATAACTTCTCTGCCCCGCAGAATTTAGCCAATATTTATGAAATAAAGGGAAAATAAACACATTCTATAGCAATTTCGGAGCACTATGAAAATGTCGTTCATAAACAACATCCGCTCATGGCGACGCTATGATTTTGTCTATGGCATCACGGTACGAAGCTTGTCTATGGTCACTGGCCACTGCACTTGCGTCGTATAAGGTATTCTTCTTTTTTTATTCGTAATAACAACAGCCACGCGCGAGAGTATAATAAATTTTATTTACAATTTCGTATTATTTTCATTACCGATAGATTATTATTGGTTAATTTATTTGTTTGAAATTTTGAAATATAAATTTGTTAAAAATATACTCCTTTTTTCACAGATTGTACTTTTTTTCTATAGAACTCAGAATAATAACAGCTTAGCCCAGCGGACGCGGACGGTGAGTGCGGTTTCATTCAAAAACTCCACTGCAGGCTAGCGTTCGTGGACGCATTTGATTCTAGGGTTTTTGTAACGAGGTATTTCTCTAAAGCTGCGTACAGACCGGCCGACAGACCAACGTTTAGTACTCATTTACCTATTTAGATAGTTTTCTAGTTCACTTATTAATATCGCTACTAATAGCGCTGCAACAATCATATGTATAGATGCTGTGGCCAATGATTATTAATATCACGTTAACTGATATTGCGAAGCTCCCAACTACATGCGTACATAAATAAAACAAAACAATCAAATTCAGACATCAACAAAATTTATTGCTTAATTTTTTCTCCGTCCCGCCTTCGCCGCTTGTGGTTTACCGAAAGTCTTCCCTTTCGGCGGCCCTTTACCTTTCCCTGGTCCACCTTTACCTTTACCGGGCGTACCTTTTCCTTTCTGAGGCGGCCCTTTACCCTTACCCTTTGGGCCTAAGGGTTTACCCTTTTGGACGCGGTTAGCGTCGTACCGCAAGCGTTTCGTTGTGGATCTAGACGTGTCTGTCAGGTCGTTTGCAAAGTTGCTAAGTTTCTTCTTGGATTTCGCTGCCTTAGGTGCTCCTGGTCCTCTTGGCGCCCTGTCTTCGTCATCGTCGACGGCTCGGATGCGTCGTTGTTTCGTCTTGCGCTTCGCCATTCTTGATTGGAGTAGCGCCACCTAGGATGAAATGAAAACAAATGAGTAATTTTTGACCATAGACAACAACCATAGACAAAAACAGACTGTAGATGGCGCTGTGTGATGAATGATGGGAAAGGATTTGCGGCAATAGACGAAAAGCGGCCGAGCAGCATAATGCAAGTTTACTAATGACCTTAGTCCTTACTTTTATGCCATCCTTAGATAATTATCTAAGCTGTGTCGGTGTCCACCAACCCGCACTAGGCCAGCGTGGGGGATTGGCCGCAGCAGTGGCCCCAGCAGTGGGGACGTGAAGGGTCGTGATGATGATGTAGTTACCTTTTCCATCTCCCTGTTGATGCGGTCTTCAGGCGTGTCCTGCGGCTTCATATTCTTGTTCATCCTCTTCTTCTTCTTGTTGTCGCGGCCGTCGTCATCATCGTCGTCGGAGTCTCGCTTGCGCTTCTTGTTGCCGCCTTTTTGTTTTTCTGTAACAAATTATATTTTTTAGTCTTTGTTTTATAATAAAGGGGACTAAATAGTTCGTGTAGACGTAGAGACGCTTAACAGGCGGGTTAGAGATATTTTTTACGAACAGATTATGTACGAATTACCTAAACCGTATAAATTAAATTAATAAATCACCATAATATGCATTAGTTGGAGCGCGCAATCAATAATTACCTGGTGACCATATTAGAATTATCTGTTAGGATTATTGATGTTACCTAGATGACTAATAAGTCTAGCGAATCTTGGCTATGTAAGAGCACTGTAACACACAAATACCTAACAAATTGGTGACCCGACATGATCTCTCAAACCTAGCTTCCTACTTATCTCCGTCATTAAAACCCTCACCTTTCCCCTGATGCTGCGTCAGCTGGAGCCTCTCCTTCTCCTCGCGCTTCTGCTTGGGCGTCTGGAACCAGGACTGCTGCCGCTTCACCTCCACCGAGGGACCTTCCTCCTTCTTCTCTTTAAGGCTTCCCTCCATCTTGGATGTTTGTTTCTCCATCTTGTTCAGTTGTTTTTCAGCGTACTCTTCGTCGAGGATTGCGACTGTTTGGGGGTAGAGCAGGGTGCTTTGTTTATTTAGTTTAAAAAAAAATTGAATGGGCGATGGCTTAATGCTAATACTAAAGAAGTTTCTAGTAGACATTCTACAAAGGATTAGCGTCAGCTGCAAGCTATCTCACGGTAAATACGTTAATTTATTTTTGTATGATATTGGTATCATAAGCAACAAGCATCATTTAAAAAGTCTGATGTATAATCCTGCCATCTATCGGCTCACCTTAACTAACCACCAACCCATTACAACCAACCTTCACAAGACACATAAATTACCACAAATAACTCACCAATCTCCGGCTCAAGCCTGGCCAATCTCTCCCTATATTTGGCTACAATCTCACTGGGCACCTGTCTGGACTTGACGGGGCGACGCGCGCGCTTCACTATCGTCTTCACTAGATGGCGCTCCGCCTCCCCGCATAGAGACACGGAGACTCCGGCGCGCCCTGCTCGCGCTGTTCTGCCTACCTGTGTGGAAATATGTATTTTAGTGGCTGTTTATATGCTGGGCCTGGCTGAGCCAACCAATGTCATAACGTTTTCACAAAATTCAAATAAAAATTAGTAAAGAAATAGATTAATGCCAACAATGCATTAAGCTTGCTGTAGATAGCCTGGATTTAAAGTCAAGAAGTTCGATCTTGAATGTTTGTAAAAAGTTTGCTTACATAATTATTTTCCACTGTACAAATTTTAAAGATATTTGTTTATATCCCGGAATTCCCACGGGAAAACTTTTTAAGGTGAAGCTGAGCTCGCAAGCACCGCTATGTAGATCAATCATTAAAACATTCCTCAACTAACCCTATGAATATAATGCTCGAGCGTGGCCGGCAGAGTAAAGTTCAAGACAGTCTTCACGCCGGGGATGTCCAGCCCGCGCGCCGCCACGTCCGTAGCCACCAGGACGTCCGCCAGCTCGTCCTTGAACCGCTTGAGCGAGTCCAGACGCTGGGGCTGGTTGAGCGCCCCGTGGAGCTCGGCTACCTGGGGGGAGAAGGGGTTTGATTGGTTAAAGGTGGGTTTGGAGGTTGGTGTACGGTTAGGTTTATTAGTTGGTGTTTATCGTGTGAAGTATTAACTGTGTATTATGTATACAAAGCATATTTATGACTTATAAATTAGTTTGTTGTGGAAAAGTACAGCGGACGTTAGTGGAGACCCTCATGGGACTGCAACAACAGTGTTTGTTATCGAATAAGACAAAGTTTTGGGTGAGGTATGCATTCACCAACATTATGCAATAGTTCGGAGGATTTTAAAACATAAACAATTATAACATGGATTTGAAGGAACCAATGAAAACAACGGCTACATATCCGAGATCTCCACCACAAATTTTTTAACTTTTAGATTTGGTTTTTATTATTAATTTTCTTATATGGATACTAGAAGTCCTAGAAGCTTACTTTTACGTCTACATACCTTGACCCCCAACATCCCCAGTGCTATATGCAGCCTGTGCGCCTGCTTCTTGGTCTGCACGAAGATGACGGCTCGGTCGCGGAACGTGCGGCACACCAGCGCCGCCAATATCGCCTCGCGGTCCGACTCGCGCTCTTTGCGGATCCTGGGGGTAGGGGAGTTTAAAGATAAAGTAACATTTACTTGAAACACTGATAACAACAAAAAATATACAAGAAATAATACAATACAAAACAACAATAAAAATATAGACAATAATTCAATACAAAACAAACAATAACACAAAAGGTTGCTGTCCAGAGCCGCAGTGTCAAAAAATGGGACCACCTGGGAGCTCAACCCAATACAATCTTTTTTGAGTTATAGATGTCGCAGGCAACTGGTTTAATCTCCTGTTTGATTGAACCACTAGCCCGTTCATTGGATGGCGCTGTTCAGTTGTATGACTAGGCCGAACGTTGATTGTACAAGCGTCACAAAACGTCCAACTAGTTAGCTGACTTAAAATCAGTCAGGTGGTGAATAAAACAAATATGGCGTCTAACAGCTAACAGCTGACACAAAAAGCACATATATTGTTACCCCCTTATTCATAGAAAAGTTACAATACGTTTTAACTAATAAACTGTTTTGTCCCTCTCTGTCAAAGAACAAGTTGTACTTTGTCGGAGAGGGACAAAACAGTTTATTAGTTAAAATGTTTTGTAACTTCTCTATGAATAAGGGGGTTAGTTTTTTGCAAATAAATTAGCTTTAAAGTGCGTTATTTGTGTTAAAATAGTGTGACAACATGGATTTACCTATTATTACGCCGCGGGCGAATAGTTTCAAAGAAAAAAAGTAGCGAAACTGGATAATTATGAACAACAATATGAAGGTACGTTTATTGTTATTGTTTAGTTAATTTGTGAGATAAGAGCTTTGTAACATAGTCTTTTTGTTGACTCTTGTCTGGTGATGTTCACCCTAACCAGACATTACAAAGTTGCTATACTATATCCCATTCAACGACTTCGCTGAATGACGTTCAGTCAAGACGTCGAACGTTACAATCAACGACTTGACGAGTTGTCCTTTAGTCATACAACTGAATAGCGCCATCCAATGAACGGGCTAGTGGTTCAATCAAACAGGAGATTAAACCAGTTGCCTGCGACATAGATATGACCTTAAATATAAATTAACCAACTATGATTTGAGACTCAAACATTTTAATTTTACATCGTTATATAATCGACGGCAAATACTAGATCTTTGTGTACTGCATAAGATAATTCATGGGAAGTTGGATACTAATATTTTACCGAATATACACTTTAATTGCCCTAGACGAACCCCTCGTAATATAAAACCTTTTTTTATACCGGGTCACAGAACAAACTCCACAGTTAATACACCAGTACACAGAATGTGTCAACTATATAATAGTTTAATCAGCAGTCATAATCATATTGATATATTTGGGTCATCACTACCTGGGTTCCGTTATGCAATAAAATTGCTTTACAATAATGAATGAACACTTGTTAAGTACATAATTAAACTACTTATAATATATACCTACCTAATTACGTTGTTTGTATGCCAATATGTACTGGCTTAGAATTAGAACTAACCTAATTAATGATTTAGTTTAACTAGTTACCTCATAGATTTAAAATTAAGTTTAAAATATAATTACTAACCTAAACAAATGTTTGTGTAGCAAACTACTCTAGCATGTTTTTGTTACATAGTTTTGGACTGTTATTTACATTAAGATCCACAAGCATGAATTTATAAGAATGTGTTAATAACAATCTGTTTTTGTAACTTACAAATAAATAAATAAACAACAAACATAATCTTCAAAATCGGTTCATAAACGGCGGAATTATCGGTGAACATACATAAAAAAATAAATATATATAAAAAAAGATCCCGACGAATTGAGAACCTCCTTCTTTTTTTGAAGTCGGTTAAAAAGGCAAGAGCTGAGCATGTTCTGTGGATAATAAGGCTACAGCGCTTGGTTTCGGTTTTCAGCTGCCCCGTATGACGTGGCCTCACCCTGCACCTCCAAAGAGACCTAAAGATTACCTTTTATGAATCAAATTATCTATATTTCTGTGGCCTTACCTAACAAACTCCTGCCTCAAGTTGAACGCGACATCCTTGTTGGAGTGCAGAAACAGCTTGACCGGCCTCTGCAGCGACACGGCCGCCAGCTCCTTGACCTGATCACATTACCAAGCTTATATATTTATGAAGTTGCAGTATTCGTCAAATTGAATTTATATGTAAATAGATTGAAGGCGCCGACACACTAGCGGATGCGGCTTACGGACGCGTCTGTCAGCCAACCAGCGCGAGCGATCTGGCACGAACTGTCCCAAAAGACCGTGCACACTATCAGTCGCGGCTGACAGCCGCGTCCGCTAGTTTGTCGGCGCCTTTACAACGTTAAAGAGTTGAAGGCATGAACATTAACTATGTGTATTCTCGAGGAGGACAGCTCTCTTCGATAATAGTATATTTGGAATGTCCACAAAAATCTTTAACCAGTTACAGTGAAACTATAAAGTCCTGAAATTAAATGAGGGCACTGCTATCTTTCATGTAGCAACCCTATATAGCGAAACATAACTGACTTTGATACTTGAAATTTTGCCTGTTAACTTCCTACCTATTTATGTATTTTAAAAACAACTTACCATCCACAAAAAAGCTCTTATACAAGCTAGAAGGTGTTAATATGAAGGCTAATAGTGAAACCAATAAATATTTATTTAGATAACGTTATTACAACTGTATGAAAAAACTGGATCTATTGACGAAGGGCACACAGAGTAAAGACATCAATTTCTCTTTTTGGACGGCCAGTTCAGTTTCTTCCAGGAGTTAGAAATATTCCATATTTTGCCCTCTTTGGCACGCTGGTCCGATATAACTATAAATTAAAATAAAAAAATCTTTTTGAGTTACACAATGCCACCTAAATTCACACAATGTGAATTTAGTAAGTAAACAAAAAATATATCTTCAAGTATCAAAATGTTAAGGTTTGACTCAACTGAAACCAGATGAAACCTACAATCAGTGGTATGTAAACAATGTTCGATTTGGGCTGTAAACCTAGGTTTATCGATAAATGAAGCGTTGGTACTAATAAAAAATGAGTTATTACAATTTGTACAATGTAACATACCCGTCATAGACGCTGTGCGAGCGTAAACATCCTCCAAATTCGACAAAATGTGTCCAGCTTGATGTTCCGCTACACATTGTATAAAAACTCGATAAATAACTTCACTAGCTTGACTACGAATATTTTTCTTCATCTTCCTAATTGCAACCAAGCATAAATTGTTGCTTTTATCAAGATTATCCTTATAATTAATAAGAAAATTCAAAAATCAGCCAACTGCCTATTGACATAAACAATTGTTATGACTTTTATGTTTCTTTTCTAATGGTGCCAGGCTCCTGAAAATTTTAGTTCCTCAAACATTAATTTCAGGACTTTATAGTTTCACTGTACCGCAAGTTATAAGAGAGACGAATAATATGATTCAGTTTAAAAATCAAGTAAAAAAACTTGTAGTAGAAAAGAAATATTATAATCTACGTGAATTTTTTGCTGACAATTTGTAAAATAATATGTTATTAATTTTATAATTTTATTTGTAATGGTACGCATGCACCAAATACTGATGTGATCATATTTGTACGCCCCCAAACGCAGGATGTAGCTGTACTTATAAATTCTTTGATAACTTGCCATTTACCTATACATTCATGGAAATAAAATATATTATATTATATTCTATTCTACCTGCTCGCTCATGGTGGCGGAGAACAGGAGGGTTTGTCGTTTAGGCGAGCACTGGCGGATGATCTCCTTCATCTGTTCCGCGAAGTACTCGTCTAGCATTCTGTGAGGGGAAAGAGAAATTGGGTTAGTTACATAGAAAGGTATTTCACTTTCCTTCATTTATTTTGTTATAGTAAATAAGGGGAGATAATATTTTTATGTAAGTATTGCTAGATTTATACAGGGTGTTAAAAAAAGTGGTATAGTGAGCCGAAAGAGGTTTACTCAGTTCGTCATCCTAACTAATATTATAAATGCGAAAGTAACTGTGTCTGTCTGTCTGTATGTCTGTCTGTCTGTCTGTTACTCTTTCACGCCAAAACTACTGAACGGATTTAAATGAAATTTGGTATACATATGGTCTAGACCCTGGGAAAGAACATAGGCTACTGTTTATCCCGGAATTCCCACGGGAAAACTTTTTAAGGCGAAGCGAAGCTCGCGGGAACAGCTAGTAATTACTAAATTTTGGAAAATAAAACTGATTCCGCATGCTTAATTGCCTGCCAAGCGCGCTATGTGCTGAATGTAAGATTTGATTATTTAGGCTGTCCTATTCCATCAGTTTGCTGTGTCCCTCACCTGTCAGCCTCGTCCAGCACCAGCACCTCTATGGAGTGCAGTCCGAAGGAGGGCGTGTTGCGCAGGTGGTCGATCAGCCGGCCCGGCGTCGCTATTACTACATCTAGGTTGCTCCACACCTTTAGAATAATAACTAGTATGCCCACACTTACATACTACTGCGACCCTTGGCAGCTATATCACCGTGCGTCTAAGAGCGTCTTTATCAGAGTGGCTGAAAGCGTCTTTATATCCGCGCCTTGCCTCGCCGGCTAACCTAACCTGGCTGGATGTCTTTGTAGACACTATTTTAGACGCGCGTCAACACGGGCCTCTTTATAGACGCACGGTTTTACTTTAATATGCTGCCAACTATGAAACATCCCATCATTATAATGATGATTGATGATAATGATGATGCCCTCACCTATCAGCCTCGTCCAGCACCAGCACCTCTATGGAGTGCAGTCCGAAGGAGGGCGTGTTGCGCAGGTGGTCTATCAGCCGGCCCGGAGTCGCTATCACTACGTGCCACTTCTGCCCCGCACTTACAAACTACCCCATACTTAGGTATTACCAGTGACCAGGGCAGCTATATCGCCGCGCGTCTTTAAAGCCGTGCGTTTATGTACCAGCTGCCAATTATGAGACATTCGATCACTATGATGATAATGATGCTCTCACCTGTCAGCCTCGTCCAGCACCAGCACCTCTATGGAGTGCAGTCCGAAGGAGGGCGTGTTGCGCAGGTGGTCGATCAGTCGACCTGGAGTCGCGATTACCACGTCTGGGTTGCGGCGAAGCACGCTTTCCTAGTAAAATTAAATGATTATATTCAGGAATTTCAGGCATCAATAAAGTCTGCGGAACTATTAGCGCCCTCGCTACGTTCGGGGTTAAGCAGTTTTTAATAAAGAGGGGGTTGTTAAGACACAGTGTTTAATGAATTAAATAGACGAAAGTAGAAAAAGAGAGAAGAAGAGGCAGAAAATAGACGGGATATGTTATTAAATGTCCAGTATATGACATTATCCTTTGAAACCTGCCTTTCGAGTAAGGCAGAGCATGCATTGCTAACCATATTTTGCGGGAATGGCGTATTTTAAAATTCTCACCTGATATTTGACGTCGAGTCCTCCCACCGACAACCCCACGGTCACTGTCGTGAACTGAGTCAGCTGTCTGGTCACTGCGTGCACCTACAACAAAAACAATATGGTCACTACAAAAAAGTTTAATGGATATCTATCTAGAAATGGTGTATTGGCAATATGGGTGAGTAAAAAACGAGTAGAACACATGGGATTAAGACTCTAAAAGTCAGTTTGATACCGCGCTATAGCTAACAACGCCATCTAGTACAAAGTTGTCGAACTAGTCTCCGCAGCATCCAACAGATGGCGACACTAGTCCCATTACCTGAGCGCCCAGCTCTCTAATCTCTAATCTTTTATCTCACGGAATTCTGACAGTTATCAATTTTTGACATGTCAGAGATCACAAACCTTTTTTGGCTGGGTACTTTTTTCAATACGAGTCTGAACATCAGTTGTATCCGGACAATTTTCTATATTATATTTTTAAATATTTAGAATGATGGTCTTTACGCTAGGCGCAAAAGAACCACGAGGACGCTGCTTTCTGGGAGAGAGAAAGTCTGACTCTTGTGCTCTGTCAGATGGGGCCACTTCCTGGGAAGGGCCAGGTTGTGGCTCCATAACGTTTATAAAAATCAACAAACAATCATAACACGAAAGGTCAACCATAAGAAACCGGCAAAGAGCCAGTTCGACTCGCGCACTGAGGGTTCCGTACAAGTCTACTTACCTGAGATATTTTTTCTTTTAATTTCATCATTATGTACATCTATATGAAATATTAGCTTGTTATCTTTAACCGTTTCTGAGAAAAAGGGTGGTGACAGACAGACGGACAACAATAAGGGTTTTTTCATTTTCAGGTACGGAACTCTAAAAAAGAATAGTAACAATCGGATCAATGTTTTCCGAGATATTCGTGGACAAACATACATACCAACAAACATATAAACATACTTATAAAATAACATTTTTCATATTTGTTTATTAGGCTTAATGGATTGTCATATGTTAATATGGTGCAGACGGAATCATGCAGAGAGTATGCAGAGAGTAAGCAGCAACAGTCGACGTGGAATTGAATGGGGAACCTTCAGTGTATTGGAGGATTTAGACTACGCCGACGACCTCTGCCTGCTAAGCCACACACATGCACACATGCAAGCCAAGCTCGATGCTCTCAGCCAAGAGGCGGCGAAAATAGGCCTGAAAATTAACATCCGGAAGACCCAAGAGATGCGAACAGGTGTGCAGAATATGACCCCGCTGCAGATCGGTGGTGAGGCAGTGGAACGCGTTCACAAATTTACCTACCTCGGCAGCGTTGTCTCAGAAACAGGAGGTACAGAAGAGGACGTCATTTCGTGGATTGCCAAAGCCCGAGCTACGTTCGCGCAGTTGCGACCAATATGGCAATCACAAAAGTTAACCAGAAGAGTCAAACTGAAAATATTCAGGTCAAACGTTAAGTCCGTGTTGCTATATGGTTGCGAAACGTGGAAGGTAACCAAAGCCATCTCGCACCAGCTTCAAGTCTTCGTGAACCGATGCCTTCGACGCATACTCCGAATATACTGGCCCAATAAAATCTCCAACGACCAACTGAGAGAACGGTGCCACGATACCCTGATCGACCAGCAGATCAAGCGACGCAAGTGGAACTGGATTGGCCACACCCTCCGAAGAAATTCTGACCACATACCCAAACAGGCGATGGATTGGAATCCGCAAGGAAAGAGAAAGCGTGGCCGTCCCAAGCAGACCTGGCGACGCACGGTAGTGGACGAAGCGAAAAAGATCGGGAAGTCTTGGAGTGAAATCAAACGCGAAGCTCAAGACAGGTTGCGATGGAGAGTCACTGTGGACGCCCTCTGCCCCATCCAGGGGACATAGGATATTAAGTCAATATGGTGCAGTTCCAATAATCTTACATAGGTACCTATATACCGAACATATTATGTACTTACCGAATTGAGAATCTTTTATTTAAAATCGATTAAAAAGGTTTGTTATCCCTGAATTTAGTAGCAAGTGATGCCACGCTAAAGAATAAAATAAAGTAATTAAAATTAATTCGATACAATGGTCGTGAGTCGTGATTTTACTTAATATTATAAATGCGAAAGTTTGTGAGTACCTATATGTGCATGTATGTATGTGTGTACCTTTGTTACTTCTTCACGTCAAAACAACTGAACCGATTTTAATGAAATTTGGAATGGAGTTAGCTGACACCCTGGATTAACACATAATAGCTTATGTGTTAATGCAATTCCGCGATAAAAAGTAGCCTTTTTATCGCGGAATTCCCACGGGAAAACTAATTAAGTTGAAGCGAAGCTCGTGGCAACATCTAGTATTGAAATATTTGTTATTTTTGTATAACTTACTTCACTTGAGCAAGTAAATATTTAGATTTATGATTTTCTATGAAAACATAAAAAAAAATATTGCTCTTAAATGGATCCAAATTTTACCTTTTTTCGGTGAAGAGCTTTTTTAGTGGTATCACTAATAAAATGTCAGAATTCCGCGGAATTAAAAATTAGAGTATAGTGGGTACCAGCACCAGCACCCTCGTCACTCTGTCTCCTTCAGCAGCCTTATTTATTTATACACTTTATTGTACACATACAAATAAAAACATAAAAGAGAACAGTTACAAATCAAAAAACACAAACGTATACAAAGGCGGGCTTATTGCCAAAAAGCAATTTCTTCCAGCCAACCTTCGACTGGGTGAAAGAAAAATGCCATTAGATCCCTTAACTAATTTGAGTAGGTACAATTATCAAACTGAACTTAGCCTATGATTTAAACCTAACCTTAAATTATCATTGAATAGATTACAACTACTTACAACATAAAATATACTTATAAAAATAACATCATACTTATATATAAATAATACTACATAAATATAAATACATATATATATATATATACCTATTTTACCTGCCAACCTAATGATTCAAAATAGTGATGCCTGACATTTTTTTTAAAAGTTGCCATTGATGGTGACTGTCGCACTCCCTCTGGCAAGGAGTTCCACAAACAAGCTGCCTTCATTGCGAATGAATCGCTATAAGAGGCGGCATTATGATCAGGAATGCTCAACAATTTGTTCTCTACCGACCTCAACGCTCTGCCCTGAGAATGAGAACACAAAAACGAAAACTTGCACTTCAGGTATTGGGGAGATGAGGGGTTATTTAAAACACTGTACAATATGTTGAGAATGTGAGTATTCCGGCGAAGGCGAATTGGAAGCCACTGTAATTGAGCTCGATACTCAGAAATGTGATCATATTTGCGCAATCCGAAAATGAATCGGATGCACAAGTTCTGGAGACAGCCGCAGTCTTGTACAGCAGCCGCTCCAGGATGGGCAGCATGTACGCCGCCGTCTCTACTCTCACAACTAGTAAACTGACGCGACGGCAATAGACAAACTAAACGTAATGTCAAAAAGGTCTAAGCACCACAGTTATCCGCTAGCGGTATACAGCACTTGTGCCAATAAGAACGGCGGCAGCGAATAAATATGCGGTTTGAAGTGGCCTTAACCGTGCTAAAGTTAACAACGCCATCTGGTACAAACTGGTCAAACTATAGTCTCCAACAGATGGCGCCACTGGTCCATTACCTGTGCTCCCAGCTCCCTAGTAGGCACCAGCACTAGCACCCTGGTGACTCGGTCGCCTCCGGCTGCCTTGTACAGCAGCCGCTCCAGGATGGGCAGCATGTACGCCGCCGTCTTGCCCGTGCCCGTCGCTGCGCACGCGCATATGTCTTTGCCTGGCGGAAGGTTATGTTAATTATAGTATAACAACTATCAGTTCCCACGAGCTTAGTGAAATTATAAAGGCACAGAAGACCCTTTCATTGATAAAAATAAATCTAGAATCATGAACACATACCCAACAAAGCAATAGGTATAGTGGCAGCCTGGATGGGTGTCGGATGGACGTAGTTCAGCGCTCCTATTGCCTTCAGCAGCGGTCGAGACAGGTTCATCGTGTAGAAAGAGGCCTGCTCGTCATATTGAGGCGCCTCCTCGAAGAAGTCTGAGTCGTATTCTATTTTTGGACCCTCTTCTTCATCTTCCAATTCCTGAGAACAAAAAAAGAATATATTTATTTAGAAGCAAAACAGAAAAAATGCATTGGTTTTCTGTAGCCAAATAGTTTCTCAGCTCACCATAATTATCATAAGGCTTTACAAAGATTGCAAAAGGGACATTGATGAATGCTTGTAGGCAGTAGGATGGTAGGTTAATGTTGTAGGACTTTTTGTTAAATATCAGATAGGTATATTTAATTTAACCAATATATTTTACCTGTTTGAGTTTTTCTTTCTTTGTCAATTTCTTTTGTTTCACTTTGATTTCATCCCTTTTGAGCTCATCATCAGATATTTCTATGTCATCCACATTTTTGTCATCTGGAAATTTAATTACCAAATATTATTTATCATAGAAAGTAATAGAAAAGTTGTACCAAAAACTTAATCAAGTTTACATAAATGGACAACATTTCATTTTCTTTACCCTATATTTTTATTAGCTATTCGGAAAGTTTATAAAAAATTTGAGGACCCGTATTTTTTTATTTTGTATATACCTTAATTTTTGCATGTTATTTTTAACTTTAAAGTTAATTATTTTAAAACCGGAAGTGACGTCACATATTATGCTCAATTTTTATTTTTGTCTATTGCCATTAGGGTTTCGTTCCCGTGTTCCCGGGAATTCCCGTTCCCGGGAATTCCCGGGAAATTTGTCATTCCCGAAACCGGGAAAAAAAATAGCATTCCCGGGAATTCCCGGGTTTGATTTTTAATCGATCCTATGCTATATTTTCATCTTTATTTATCTGTTTCTCCTGTTGTCTCCTACCTTAAACCAAAAAAAATATCGGCAGGCTAGTCGTCTACGATCAGAAACTCGGTTTTGTTGTAAATTATAGGAAAATCATACGTGTTAGCGTCAATTCACACGTACCACAACCACACCACGTCGCAGCGACATAATGTGGTCAAGCTGTGGTTACGTGTGAATAGTGTGACAGCGGCTTTTTGCAGTTGCGATGTGGCAGCGACAAAATGTCGATGTGGTTGTGTTGTCGCAGTCGTTGCGATGTGGTAACCACGTGGTCGTATGCAGTTAATAGGGAGAGAAAAAGAAAGAAAGAAAGATACATTTATTTGACACACTGAGACAGAATAATAAGACAGAAAAAGAAAAAAAAACAACAACAAAATAAAGAGAATACTTACATAGGTTATAATAAGTGTGGAAAGAAGTAAATAAATAGTGGGTGAGACAGTGTTTGTGTAAGGTATATAGATAAAAATGTAATATGTACAATCTGTATCAAATGTATATAATAAATATTAAATATTAGAAAAGGTAGAATAAGTAGAAATACAAAACATAAACTAAAAGTAAATAAAAGTGCACAATAGTAGTAGGTGGTATTAGCCGGTACACAATGCCAGCCGATCATGGTACCGCATACCTACTTATAAGCAGTGGCGGGTAGCCATTATGAAACGGCACCCACAGCCTGCAGCGTGAAAATAGAGCAGGTGGCCGCGGTGCCGCCGCCGAGTGGCGGCGTTGCCGACGCGATGTGGTTGTATTACACAGGTGGTCGATAACAACGGCAAAATGTGGCACGTGTGAATTGGATTATTCCTTTTCAATATAAAATATACGCCCGACCACGCGGCATGGTTGTGGTGTGGTTGTGGCTGTGGTGTGGTTGTGGTACGTCTGAATTGACCCTTATTGTTTTCGCGCAGCTGCATTGCAAATATAAATGACTCATCTACATCACCTTGTTTCACCTCTTCCTGATTCAATATTTTCATCTTTATTTATCTATTGGTCCTACCGCCTACCTAAAACTAAACAATTGATCGGCTTTTACATATGTGACCAAAGAGTGTGTAAAAGCTAACGCTAGTGTGACGCCTGTCATATTTTTTTTATGTCCGTGTTTATCCTAACTAATATTATAAATGCGAAAGTAACTGTGTCTGTCTGTCTGTCTGTCTGTCTGTCTGTCTGTTACTCTTTCACGCCAAAACTACTGAACGGATTTGAATGAAATTTGGTATACATACGGTCTAGACCCTGGGAAAGAACATAGGCTACTTTTTATCCCGGAATTCCCACGGGAAAACTTTTTAAGGCGAAGCGAAGCGCTGTCTGTCTGTTACTCTTTCACGCCAAAACTACTGAACGGATTTGAATGAAATTTGGTATACATACGGTCTAGACCCTGGAAAAGAACATAGGCTACTTTTTATCCCGGAATTCCCACGGGAAAACTTTTTAAGGCGAAGCGAAGCGCTGTCTGTCTGTTACTCTTTCACGCCAAAACTACTGAACGGATTTGAATGAAATTTGTTATACATACGGTCTAGACCCTGGGAAAGAAGATAGGCTACTTTTTATCCCGGAATTCCCACGGGAAAACTTTTTAAGGCGAAGCGAAGCTCGCGGGAACAGCTAGTTTTTTATAAAATTACTAACGCATAGAAAAAACCAAAATAAGAAGTAGGTTGAGCGATAAATCGTTGAATGAATTAATTTTTCTAAAACATTACCTCAAGTGTAATTAATTTTCTATTTTAATTATATGTGTATTTAATAATATATAATATTATTTTCAAACTGTTAGTTTATTAAATACCTTTGTTATTGTTTAATTTACAATTAAGAAAAACAAATGATTTGGCATTTAAAACAAACCATTATAATTTTGGTTGTTAATTTATCTGACTGTTGCTTTTTTCTACTTATACGAGTGATAAAAGTATATTTGATTTAATTGTAAGTGTTTTAATAGACTTTTAACACCCGAAAATAGCAAAACCAAGCATTTAAAATAAATTCCCGTTTCCCGGGAATTCCCGGGAAATCTTGAAAAAAATTCCCGTTTCCCGGGAACAGAAAAAGGTCGGGAAAAACGAAACCCTAATTGCCATAGTTTCGAAAAAAAAACATAAATGACACTGACAAGTGACATTTAAACTTTGTTTACATGCCAACCAACAAATGGGTCATTTTCAAATGACATTGATATCTCTGATGATACTAAAGTACTTATCATGTAAAAAAATAAGCAGAAGCATTTTTCAGAAGCATTTTTTCAGCTGTGTAGGCGGTGGCATGCTCTGGGACATATTATATAGCGGTCATCTCTTAATAAGTACTAACCATTTTATAAGATAAATAAAAAAAATAGTCAGAAAGTGTCAGAACAGAATTTATGAAAATGACCCAAATAAACAACAACGTCACGATAAAACGTCAACGTCAATCATAAATGAAAGTGACAGTTATTTTGTTTTTAAATCTGTAGGCTTTGATCATCAAAAAGCATCGCACCTGATGCATGACGTCATCAGCACTTTTTTACTATTTTATGATTTTCTCAAAAATGATACATCCAAAAAATACAAAAACATTTTTTTTGTGGCCTTTAGAGCTAAATCTCGAAATGGTTTTCGATTTATAGCAGCTTTAGTTTTTTGAAATGTTGTCCATTGTATACACAATATGAAAGTAGACTAGTAGTTCACTTATTTGTCTAAAAACAAAAAACTTTATTCATACAGAAAATATGAACTTGTCTAGCAAACAAGATATTCCAAACAAACTCAAAGGTAAAGGTGTAGTTACCTCCTCCACTCTCCACATCCGAGTCAGTGTCCACATCATCAGCATTGCCGTGCACCTTCACCTGAGCCCGTCTCCTCTCAATCTTATCATCAAGGGTCCTTTTCACATTCCTACGCACATACTTCTGCAGGTTATCCCACGGATTCTGGAGAATATACAAAAGGAGTTAGAAAACTTTTATAAAGCACCTCAGTCTTTTGTTTGTGTTATAAAGAACAAGCTAAAATATTCATAATGTAGTATATATCAGTCTATAAAATTACTATTATAATAGCAAATATCATATTGTTTCTTTATTTACAGACATCATACAATTTGGTACTTATAAGGGATGGTATTACCATTTACAAATACATAGATCAGTAATAATGTATAAGTACTATACCTTGTTGTATTCCTCGACAGATGACACAAATTGAAATTTTGGATTGATGTCAGCCTTAGCTTTAACTTTCTGTTTGGAGGGTTGATACTGAAACAGTAAGGAAAGGTAAAAAAACAGTTTGCGCTAGGTTATGGAAACATCATTGTTTCTTTACGAAAAACCTTATTAATTTCGGTTCAGCCAAGGGTGAGATGATTATAATAGTCTATTTATCTATTTTAACCTTTAAAATGCTGATAATTTAGCATTTGTTAGTAGAAATACCTAAAACTATATTGTAACTTGGGTGTAAAACTTTACCTCAATTTCAACATCGGATTCTTCCGAGAAATCCTCTACTTCTTCTCCATCCTTGATGGTTCTTATGAGGCCAGGGTGGCCTTCAATTAATGGTAATCCCATAATGAGTTACTAGACAAGCATTTTATGGAAAAACAGAAAATAATAAACCAAAACAGATACACCACACGACTATTTTAAGGTTATCCTTCAAACTCACATGTCTATTGTATAGTCTGTGCACTGTAGATGATTAGATATATTCTTATCTGTGCTTTATATCTCAGAACAATAATAAGCAGTGCGGGTGGCATGCGGATATCCATTAGAGTCGTAACACACGACGTACAAAAGTATATTTAAACACACAAACAATGGGTTTTAACCGTAAATGAGATTTGAACGCACTACGCAGTATCGTAACTAAAATACATTGTGGCAATCGTGAAACTCGCCTCTATGGCTTCAAATAATCAATCACAGATACACTCGTCGTCTGCTCGTTTAAAATACGCCTTGTGCAATGGCTCTTATATTAAAACCAACGAACTGTGCAAGTGATTTCGCTAATCACTAGGTCTATGCTAGGAACAACGCAATGTTGGCAGAAGGCAGGTAGCAGGCATTAGAAAATTATTATTCCGAGGTTTACATGTCAGCAACAAAATCACAGATGTAAAATATGACATGAGTACTGTCAAACCATAGTGTCAAATAATGCCAAACCGACCGAACTGTCAATGTCATAAGATTTTGTTCGGTTTCGGGTGTGATGTGATGTGTACGCGAAAAACTAAAAATTGATATAATTTAAACTTATCTTCGTGAAAATGGCAGACCAAACGTTAATACACGATGATATAAAATTGTAAGTCTCCCCTTCATCACAAAATACATAAAGCCGACAGTCACAGTTGGAAGAGTGCTACCTTGTACCTGGAGTCATCTTAGCCAACTCTTGTTTTATTTAATTAATAATGACCTGTTCAACTACCTTACCTCAGTAATTATTATTTATATTTAATAACGTCAATTTGTCTCATTCTCAGTAGTGCTGCAAGGTATAAGTATTGGGAATTTAAAGAATCACTTTATAGGAATACAAGATACCATATTGTCTTCTGCTAATTCCTTCTTTATCAGATAGGAAATCTCAAAGTCTAACAGTGTTATTAGGCCTGATTCATAGTAGCAATTAAAAAGAATTCATGGTATCCTAATTCCATGGAAGAATTCATTTTTATCATTTATTTTAACAAATATGTTTTTATTTTCAGATATACAACAGCAGAAAAGTTCTACTTGGAACCCACCATAAATCCAACAGAGATTATGGTCATTGATCGCGTTTCTGGAGAGAGCTGTGTTAAGAGTAAAATACTTTTATTTTGTTTAATAATCACATTCATTTACATTTAAAAAACCAAACTAAACAGATATTATTTTGTAAAACTTATATAAAAATCTAAATAAAATTAAATATGCTTGCTATTGTAACAAGGTATTACTAAATAAATACAATGATTTCTTCTCAGATTTCAATGAGGTGAAGATACCGATTCCTCCGAATGCCTACAAGCCAGTCTGCGGGTTCCTCGGCACCATCAAACTTATATCTGGACACTACCTCATAGTAGCAAAGTATAGGATATGTGTAAGTGCTTATTTTGAACCCCCAATGTTAAAAGAAGGGGGTTTTAATATCTACTTAAAGATTGATGTTATGAATTTGAGTATAGCTAGTTAATAATATAAGCTTTTGCCTTTTTTACAATATTAATATTAAATTAACAAGAGGAAAAAAATAAAAATCTTCGGAGTAATAGCTTAAATTCCTCTTACATATTCATAAAATTACTTAAATTATCATTATAAAATTGAAATTTTACTTTCAGATGGGTAAGATTAATGGCCATGACATCTACCAGCTGGCTGGGCACGAGCTCATCCCCTTTAGCAGATCCAACACACATCTCACCAGCAAGCAGGTTTGTAGCACCTAAATGTTGCCTATTTTCCCCTCTACTGCATTTTATTCTATGGGAATTATAGGAAAAAATATAAAGCATGCATTCATTTGAAGTCATAAGCAACCTAGGTTGTCTACAGGCTTTCTGCTGTGAGTTTGGGTGGCTCAATAGCTAGTCACCCCTTGGGAATTTCAAACATAATGGCCCACCTTAGAGGCTAAATGTGGAGAATCAGATCACCATACAATTCTTCATCATCTTGTAGCATGATAATAATTGTGAGCCCTTCACATGAATCACAACTGTTTCTACACTAATAATATCATTGCATTGATTGAAACAATTTAATAATCTCATTGGGTGTGTGTTACACACTGTTTAAGTCAAATAAAGGGTCTAGAGTGGAACCTTTGTGCATATCCCCAAGGTCTAAACTGCCTCCAAGCTTAGGAAGACTCACAGATCACAGATTTATCATTCAATTCAACTTCAAATTATACTAAAATGTTCACATACAAATGGCTTCCAAAACAGTTCAAACATACCATTAATATATCAACTGGTCTGTGAACTGTCTTAGCAAGCAAACCTGCTCTCCAACATTTATTTGATATTTTGTTCAAATAGTGATATTTGTGAAAACAAACAGTGCTAAAGTGTTTATTAGTGTCTGAAAACTGTGTGATAGTGTTATCTCCACACGAAACTTTAGGATTAAAGCAAAATAGTGCTCACAAAATCACAATTCACATCTTAGTCACAAAAATATTTGAACTTTTTTCCAAGTACCCTCAAATATTTTTTTACATAATGTCATTCCTCAGAACAATAACTTTAATATTCTGTGGACATGTCAGTGAAAATTAGGTGCTCTCATTGTATTACCACATCATAATGATGCAGCATTCCCCGCCGAAAAAGACCTTACTGGTGGAAGATCATAACACCAGCAGGGAAAATGATACCAGTGCAAAAAACATTACAACAAAAAATTCTATGCCGGTTTTTAAACCATCATCTGAAAATGTACCCCCTCAAGTAGATCTGTATACCAAAGTCAACCTTGATCCAGAGAACCAAACATCAACCAACGAAAATGATTGGCAAACCATACCCATCCTCCGCAATAGATATAAACGGAAGAAGCTCAACCAAACTCCATCTCCGGACAAGGAATTGCAGCTAGAGAATCGATATTCACCACTTAAAATAGATGATAATTCTAAACAACACACCAAGGCTAAACCCAATGTGAAAAAACCCCCACCAATCATACTTTATGGTATTCAGAATATCACTAAACTCAATGAGCTCATTGATGGAGTGTTACAAAAAACACAATACAATTATAAAATTGTTACTAAAAATCAGTTACGCATCAACTGCAGTGACATTGATTCCTACAAGAAGCTCCTAGACCTAGTTAGGGAAAAGGAACTTATAGGACACACATTCACACAAAAAGATCAAAGACCATATCGTATTGTGATAAAAAATCTCCACCCATCTACACCAATTGAATCGATTAAAGAAGCTATCGAGAGCACTGGTAATAAAGTGAAAGGTGAAATTATCAATGCTAGATCTGGTTTAGATAAAACTCCATTATTCACATGGTTTGTAAACCTTGAGCCAAGTCCCAACAATAGTGATGTGAAGAAGCTGAAATACATCTACCATACCAGCATTACCATAGAAGACCCAATCCATAAGAAAGTTATACCACAATGTAAGCGATGTCAACAATATGGACATACAAGAAACAACTGCATGCGTCCCTATCGCTGCGTCAAGTGTGCAGAAAATCACAGTACTACAGACTGCCCAATTAAAGATAGAAACACGCCAGCTATATGCGCCCTCTGCCTTCAAGACCACCCTGCTAACTACAAGGGCTGTAAAGTATTCTTGCAAATACAACAACGCAAAACTACTGTGAAACCACACCAAAAAAATAGTGATAAATCACACGATACCCAGGCTCCAAAAATACCAGCTAGTACGTACAACATTCCAGCTCCGAGTAAGAGCGAGAAACCACGCCGCACCTACGCATCAATAGCAGCCAATAAAGACGAAGAAAACACCCCAACAAAACTAGAAGAAATTCTCTCCAAACAAGCTGAAAAGCTAGACAAACTACTGGACCAGATGGGCTCGTTGATGAGTCTACTGACCATGCTAGTTACAAAATTAATCAATTAATGTCGTCTTTAATAATAGCAACTTGGAACGCAAATGGACTATCAAACAGGCAACAAGAAGTTGATGTTCTGATGAAAATGCACCATTTGGATATATTATTAATATCTGAGTCACGCCTAACAGAAAGTTCTCGAACTGATATATCTGGCTACCATACCTACCTTACAGCTCACCCAGATGACACGGGGCATGCAGGAACTGCTATTATAGTAAGGAACAACATTAAGCATCAATTACTGCCTAAATATCGAACAGCTCAGATACAAGCTACATCTATAGCGATTGAAGATCAATGGGGGCAGCTTACGGTGTCATCTATATATTGCCCACCAAAGAAAAATAGACAACCAGATCTGTCAGACACAGACTTTGACCAGTTTTTCCGGTCGCTAGGGAACAGATATATCGTAGGTGGAGACTGGAATGCAAAAAACATTCACTGGGGTTCAAGACTTACGCTAACAAGAGGAAGAAACCTAAAAAATAGTTTAGACCGAAACAAATTAACTGTTCTAACAACCTGCCAACCTACCTATTGGCCTACTGACCCGAATAAACTCCCGGATCTTCTGGACTTCTTTGTATATAAAGGCATCTCAACCTACTACCTAAAAGTTGAAGGATGCTATGACAGCTCTTCGGATCATACACCTGTAATAACAACAATAAGCACATCTGTTATAGAAAAAGCAAAATGCCCTTATTTATGCAATCACAAAACAGATTGGGACTCGTATCGCCAATACCTAGAAGATCGCACCAACCTCAACATTCCTTTAAAAACCGAAGAGGATATCGAAACTGCAGCCAACTATCTGACTCAAATAATTCAAAAGTCAGCTAGGCTAAACACTCCAGGCATTAGAGATCCCATAAAAAATCACAGTCGGTACAACATACCTCAAGAAGTAAGGAAAAAGGTACTGGAAAAAAGACGACTCCGTAGGCAATGGCAGACCAGCAGACATCCAGAGCACAAAAAGGCTTTTAACAAAGCTGCAGCTGAATTAAAGGACTTCCTAGTTGAAATAGAGAATGATACCCTCCAACAAAAATTAGAGTCCTTAAACCCAATGTGCGATAATGAATATTCCTTATGGAAAACTGTTAAAACCACACTAAAGCCCCAACTTGCTCAGTACCCACTAAAAACCGAAGACGGAAGTTGGGCGAGGACAGACACAGAGAGAGCTGAAGCTTACGCGGCGTTTCTGAAAAATGTGTTTAAACCTAATGAAGACCTCACATCAGACACTGTAGATGAAGAAGTCAAAAACTATCTAGAAAGTGATCTCCAACTCAGTCCACCTTTAGCTGCCTGTACCCCTTCTGAAGTACGTAGAACAATTCAGAATCTACAATTAAAGAAGGCGCCAGGTTTTGACCTTATAACCGCTGAAGTACTAAGACAACTACCAAAGAAAGTCATAACTCTCATAACTATTGTTTTCAATAGCATACTGAGAACTGGTTATTTTCCGAACATCTGGAAAGTGTCCCAAATAACAATGGTGCTCAAAGCGGGAAAACCCCCACATCTTACGTCTTCCTACCGACCAATCAGTCTGCTACCAGTGCTCTCAAAAGTCTTCGAGAAGGTACTTTCTGTGCGGCTAAAAGCTTGCATGACAGAGAAGAAACTAATACCAGAACATCAATTCGGATTCAGAAGCAATCACTCAACAGTGGAACAAGTACACAGATTTTGTGAAAAAGTAAGAAACGCCCTGGAAAAAAAGCTTTATTGCTGTGGAGTATTTCTGGATGTACAACAGGCGTTTGATAAAGTTTGGCATAATGGCCTACTTTATAAAATAAAGAAAACCCTACCTCATAACATGTTCCTACTCCTGAAATCATATATTGAACACAGGTCATTTTATGTCAAAATAAACGACTCTGTTTCCGACATGTATGATATACAAGCGGGGGTACCGCAAGGATCAGTCCTTGGGCCGACATTGTATATTATTTATACCAGCGATGTTCCTGTGTCAGAAACAGTGATGACTGCAACATTTGCAGACGATACTGCTGTACTTGCTTCAAGTGGCAGTCCAGAGCAAGCATCAGCGACCTTGCAAACACACCTCAACAAGATATATGATTGGATGAAGTGTTGGAAGATCAAAGCTAGTGCAGCAAAATCCAATCATATCACTTTCACCCTAAGAAGGAAAGATTGTCCGGAGGTCAAATTTGGGAATGAGCCTTTACCACATAAAGATTCAGTCAAGTACCTAGGGTTTCACCTTGACCGGAGGCAAACTTGGAAAAAGCACATACAGAAAAAACGTGATGAGCTGAACTACCGTTTTAGATCACTCCAATGGCTGCTCGGCCCGCAGTCAAGACTGTCACTGAACAATAAACTGCTTATTTACAAGTCTACTTTAAAACCCGTCTGGACTTATGGTATACAG
This sequence comes from Plutella xylostella, assembly GCF_932276165.1. Taxonomy (NCBI): domain Eukaryota; kingdom Metazoa; phylum Arthropoda; class Insecta; order Lepidoptera; family Plutellidae; genus Plutella; species Plutella xylostella. The sequence continues at coordinate 2,151,802 of NC_064000.1, read as the reverse complement.
TTGTGGGGTACAGCAAAAAACAGCAACATTGAAATACTGCAAAGATTCCAAAATAATGCACTGAGGACCATAGCAAGAGCTCCCTGGTTTACAAAAACGGATGAAGTACATGCTTACCTAGAAATTCCTACTGTGAAAGAGGAAGTTAAGCATCTCACAAAAGCCTACAGAGACAGGGTAACAAATCATGAAAATGAGCTGGCGCGATGTCTAACACAGACAGAAATGACCCGTCGCCTGAAACGAAGCCACATCTGGGACAATTATTCAGTTGAATAAATCTGAATAAATTTCAATGAAGGACAGCCTATCAATGGAGAGGCCAGTTCTGCAAGTGACTCTACCGCTCAAAAGAACTGCTTATGGTCCAACGACTGATCGCATGTTAGAAAAATCAAGGAACAAAAAAAAAAAAAAAAAAATTAATATATCGCCTACACCCCCACAGATCGACGAGAACAGTACATACGAGCGCATGGTGTCCGCCGCTCTGCAGACACCTGGAATATACTTCTCCTATGGTTATGACCTCACGCACACCGCGCAGCGCCTGCACAGCGTCTCTGCTGACTTCCATAAGGTGACATAGTAACTAAGACACAAGGTTCATTATAATAGATACCTGCTATATGTAAGTTCTTATCATAAATACTTCTCATTTATCTGCCAAGTTACATGAATTGAGTCTGAAGCACAGGCATTTTTTGCGTTTTCAATGTAAACCTCTCTTCGGTAATCAATTGTAATTACTTGCGCAGGCGGTTATAAAATGGGTTAAGTAAGCTAAAAAGGGGTGACTCAAGAGAGCATTCAACAGCTTTTCTAAAATAATGTATAACACTCGTAGATAAAGAAGCAATATCAAAATGGCTGCGTAACGTTATCGCCCCCTTTCCCATGATTGTCATTTCAATTAATATCTATAAAAGCTGATTTTTAAATAGCAAGATAAAAGTATCCTAAAAATAAAATAGTAAATTCTGATGTTGTCGCGTTTGAATGTTCAATTTTATTCGTCCGATAACACTTATCTTACCATTGAAAAATTGGACCTTAATCTGAAATGTGATTAATAAATTTTTCCCCCCTTTGATAATGATAATTCCTGTCTCCAGATGTCGATGTCGTCCCGCGCGGAGCCCCGCTTCCTGTGGAACGGGTTCGTGCTGAAGGACTACGCGCACGCGCAGTTCGCAAGGTTCGCGCTGCCGCTCGTGCAGGGCTGTATCCTTTACTAATGCTGGAATATATGGATCACCCCATACCATCACTACATACGAACACAACAACACACAGCACGTAAATGCACTCACGGGCAAAGAAATAGTTCCACTTACAAAATTCCGAAACAAAGCCTAAAATTTTTAAAACATTTAATAGTAAATTTGAACAAAAAATCATCTTTATCATAAAAATATCTGAATCGGCCGGCGCCATCCAGTTGTCCCGTTGCGTGGTCAATGTACCCGACATACAAAAAAATATGACCATCACTTTATGAGATTGGAATTTTATAGAAATTAGCTGTGTAAATATTATATTTTACGATTAATTTAAAGAACATAAGAGTTTTATTGACAAAAATGTTGCTGGTGTTTGCATTTTCCACCTGTACAAACAATATAAGACCTGTTACAAAGGTGAAATGCTTATTCACCGTTATTACACGGTTGGTCTAAATTTAATATATTTTACATCCTTCAAGAATAATATTACAGCTGAGATTTCCAATGCTTTCCCTGGTCAACTCTCCTGAAAATACACCTCATGTATAACACAGCTAACATATTTCAAAGATTTTCTTTACAAAAACTGTGTGACTTGCTCGTGGCGTGGCGTCTTTATCTATAAGGAACACCAGCAGTTAAACGTCACTATAGTCAGGTGCCCTAGAGGAGTTTACATGCGTAGATAAACATGCCGCGGGATCAAAACTATTATCAATGATTTCAAAAGGAAGAATGCGCCCGTCAGAACATTTTGCCTAAAGAAAAGGTCACCCGCGCGCTGGCCCTAATTCAAACAAATTATGACAGATATATTATATTTTAGGGCCATCGCGAGGGTGCCATTTTTAGGCCGAGCCTGTTCTTACTCTAGTAATATATAAGCCAATTGGTATTATTTAAACTTCTATGTCAATTTCCTGAACTCGTCTACCCAGTCGTGTCGATCAAGCATATATCAGTGGGTGGGCACCAGATGGCGCTGAGCGTAGTGTCTAGACGCGCCGTCACGCGCGCCGGCACCCGCCTGTTCATGCGCGGCGTGGACGCCGAGGTTTGTACTCTATGATTTAGGAGTGAGAGGCTATAATTGACAACATTTCAAATAAAATGCTCACCGATTTTATTTTATTTTCGAGTAAATATCACAAATTTAGATGACCCGTATTTTTTTATTTCTTAATATTTCTATGTTTTAATATATTTTTTTAATTTCAAAGTTCAAAATATTTATAGTATGAGTGACGTCACGTCGAGGCTTTGGATAAAAATATTTCCGTTGCTTGCCTAACCTAAAAAAAAAGTTGGATGACATTAACTTGACATGAACAAAGGACCAATCAACTTCAACTTCAACTTTATTTTGTGGCAAGGACCAATCACAAACTTCCGTCATTGACAAGGACACATAAAAGTGACAGACATTTGAGTGTCGTTTGTCATTGTCATTGTCAAAGTGACATAACATGTTTTTTTTTCGTTCATGTTTTAGAAGTAAAGCGCGTTTAATTATTATGCCACATCGTGATGTCACGAATGATAATTTAGATTTTTATGTTTTTCTCTGAAATAAATCAATAGAAAAATCGGAAACATTTTTTTTGTGAATATTAGAGCCATATCTCTAAATGGTTTTCGAATTTCAACTGTATAAAATTTTGAAATGTTGTCAATTGATTGTTACGTGGTTTTGATTATTTGTGAGAGCGTGGACGTGGAGGTTTGTTCTTTATGCTGTGGGGGTTAGTTAGAGGCTATGGTTGAATAATGGGTTCCGCTCATCTGGCATAATCTTTATTGACCAAAACTCATCTCGCATAACTCGTATGGTCTAAACTTTTTTGGCCGAACCATCACTTTGCCAAGACTTATGTGGCATAAGGCTCGTTTCGTCTAAAACTCTTTAGGCACAATCTTTAAACATCTAAGTTTCGTTTGCTCAAATTTATGTTCGTCTATACCTATGTATAATCTTGTTTCTCCTAATGTTATCTTAATAAATAATATATTAAGTATGTAGTAAATGTACAAATTGTGGTATTTTTCTCCTACATCCCGAAAATCACGATATTGTATGATCAAAAAATCGAAAGTTAACGACCAATATAATTATTACAAACCCCATGAGATCGAAACCTAAAAATAGGTGCGACGACGAGCAAAGCGAGGAGGAGCGTGTTAGGTGCACATGTTCATCAAAACCAAAGCGGAGCGCAGCGAAGCGGAGCGGAGCGTTTTCCAAACAGCGGAAACAATACAAGGCACCAGTTTGCGCTATGTAGGGAGACGCTCCGTCAAAGTTAAAGCCAAACGAATATTATTACTTTGTATAAACCTATGCCATAGCATTATTAGGCTATTCAAGATTTGGCCATACCATTATTAGGCTAAACAATGTTATGCGAAATAACTTTTTACTAAACAAGATTTATGCCATACGATTTTCGGCGTAACGAGACTTTGACCAAACGTTACTATGCAATACGAGATTAGGCAAAAAATCTTATGCCAAAAAAGGTAGAACCTTGAATAATAAATGCAGTCGTGGTTTTGACAGTCTCAGGGTGTTTTTAACAGCGTGCGGGATTTATCACGCATGCGGGATTGCCCCGGACGTGGTCATACGTATGGCAGAATACGAATTACGAATATGCTCGCGAGACGCGGGAGTGTCTTTAAGGGATTTGGATGTGGTGATAGCGCATTCTTTTTTTAGGAAAAAAGTTATTTATACCTAGTTTTAAGTTGTTCAAGAGAAGATTCCTCGTATATGGCATGGTTGGAGAATTAATGACGAAAATATTTGTTTTGTGTATACTGAACTGCGCTCTTATGATACCCCATCCACACGCTCGGCGAACAATGGCAAACAGCAAACAGCAAACAGCAAACACTGACGTGTGGATGGGTGTTTGTCGTTGTTTGCCTGTTTGTGTTTGTGTTCGCCAGTGTTCGGCATCGGTGTCGGTTTTTCTTGCCAGATCAAAGGATGTTCGGCAAACAGTTCGCTACGTATCCACACGTCTGGCAGCGATCAGTATGCGCGCTAGCATTGCGGGAGGCGGACGTATCAACTTGCTACACTTTTTCGTTGGCGCGCATTTTTTTTTATGTATGTTCACCGATTACTCCGCCGTTTATGAACCGATTTTGAAAATTCTTTTTTTTTTGTATTGGGTTGAGCTCCCAGGTGGTCCCATTTTTTTTTCAGAATTTTATCTCACCCCTAAGGGTGGGTCAAGGGGTAAAAACAGGGTATGAATTTCCATTTTGGACACATATTAACCGATTCTAATGAAATTAAAAACATAAATATAGTTCTTGTAACAAAAAAATATGATGGTGACCTTGAGCTGATCTGATGATGGAAACGGAAGGCAGTCAAGGGAACTCCTCAACGGTATATAGCAACTACCTCGTGTTTAGGCTTGAATGATTCGTATTGATTAGTAGGACTTTTTGGTATCATTTGCATCTTACTTTTGATTAAAAATTATTGCAAAAAAACTATAAAATAAAATAATAATTAAAAAGAAGAAGTCAGTTTTTTTTTTAAATTATTATTATTATCCCACCATCGTCTTTGCTTTCTTCTTATTTTCCTTTTTTCTTTCTCTTGCTTTAATTTATATAATAAAAATATGTCAACCCGAAAGTAATAGCTCGTCGTCCGCCGTGTTTGCCGGTTCGGAATGTTATGAGCGTTCGCCGAGCATGTGGATGGCTGTTTGTGTTCGGTGATTGTGGTTGGTGTTTGCGACTTTGTTTGCTGTTTGCCGTGTTTGTCACAAACAGCAAGCGTATGGATGGGGCTTGAAATTTCAGAGCGCGTATTTCTTCCATCTTGATTGACTGCTCTCATTCGATTTTTAAAAACTCCAGTCGCCCTCCTGTACTTTTTTCCTTTACGTTGTGCATTATTTTTCCTAACCCTCCCCTTTAATTTTACTTCATTATCTTGTGTGTCCATATTTTCTCCACTCTTAATCAATAAAAATAATCTTCTCCCAGGGTCACGTGGCCAACTTCGTGGAGACGGAACAGATCGTGGAGCGAGGCGGGGAGAGGTGCTCCTTCGTGCAGACGCGGGGCTCCATACCGCTGTTCTGGACGCAGTACCCGAACCTCAAGGTATGTGCTGTCGATTGTAGACAGGTTTCTTAGAATATATTCCCTACTAGCTGTTCCAGCGAGCTTCGCTTCGCCTTAAAAAGTTTTCCCGTGGGAATTCCGGGCTAAAAAGTAGCCTATGTTCTTTGCCAGGGTCTAGACCATATGTATACCAAATTTCATTCGAATCCTTTCAGTAGTTTTGGCGTGAAAGAGTAACAGACAGACAGACAGGCAGACACAGTTACTTTCGCATTTATAATATTAGTTATATTATGGACCAGCTGTTCCCGCGCGCTTCGCTTCGCCTTAAAAACTTTTCCCGTGGGAATTCCGGGATAAAAAGTAGCCTATGTTCTTTCCCAGGGTCTAGACCATATGTTTACCAAATTTCATTCGAATCCGTTCAGTAGTTTTGGCGTGAAAGAGTAACAGACAGACAGACACAGTTACTTTCGCATTTATAATATTAGTTAGGATTAGTTAGGATATTCCCTGATAGGTCACGTGGCCAACTTCGTGGAGACGGAACAGATCGTGGAGCGAGGCGGGGAGAGGTGCTCCTTCGTGCAGACGCGAGGGTCCATACCGCTGTTTTGGACGCAGTACCCGAACCTCAAGGTATGTGCTGTCGACTGTAGGAGGGTTTCATAGAGCCTACCCTGGTATAAGTCCCGTAATAAGCTAGTACCGATACTAAATTGTCAGATTCTGAGCGGGCAGACTAATCAGCCATTTGTAATGTGTCTATGTTTTACATTTCCTTGTGCAATTTCTATCTATCTAACCTCTCCCCTCTCCCCCGCAGTACAAGCCGAGCATGTCGCTGTCCCCGCAGGACCACGTGGCGGCGTACACGCGCCACCTGCGCGACCAGCAGCAGCGCTACGGCAGCCAGGTGCTCGTCAACTTGGTACGTGCTGAGCGGGGAACCTTTTGTGTATTGTGCGTGAGTTGCTATAGCATTGTGCTGAGTGGGGCTGAGCATGTCGCTGTCCCCGCAGGACCACGTGGCGGCGTACACGCGCCACCTGCGCGACCAGCAGCAGCGCTACGGCAGCCAGGTGCTCGTCAACTTGGTACGTGCTGAGCGGGGAACCTTTTGTGTATTGTGCGTGAGTTGCTATAGCATTGTGCTGAGTGGGGCTGAGCATGTCGCTGTCCCCGCAGGACCACGTGGCGGCGTACACGCGCCACCTGCGCGACCAGCAGCAGCGCTACGGCAGCCAGGTGCTCGTCAACTTGGTACGTGCTGAGCGGGGAACCTTTTGTGTTTTTTTTTAGATTTTGGGGTTTTTTGTTTGGGGAAAGTTTACTATGTTAGCAGCAGCGCTACGGCAGCCAGGTGCTCGTCAACTTGGTACGTGCTGAGCGGGGAACCTTTTGTGGTTTTTTTTCTGGGATTTAAAGTTGGTTCCTTTGCGTACACGCGCCACTTGTGCGACCAGCAGCAGCGCTACGGCAGCCAGGTGCTCGTCAACTTGGTACGTGCTGAGCGGGGAACCTTTTGTGATTTTTTTGGTTATAAATTTGGTTGGTGGCGGCGTACACGCGCCACCTGTGCGACCAGCAGCAGCGCTACGGCAGCCAGGTGCTCGTCAACTTGGTACGTGCTGAGCGGGGAACCTTTTGTGTTTTTTTTTTTATTTTTAGGTTGGTTGTTTGGGGATAGTTACTTTCTATGTTAGCAGCAGCGCTACGGGAGCCAGGTGCTCGTCAACTTGGTACGTGCTGAGCGGGGAACCTTTTCTGTATTTATTTTTTTGCATTTTGGGTGACATCTTACTTTGTAGTTACTATGTTGGGTGACATCTTACTTCGTAGTAAATATTTTAAATGCGAAGTGAGTACGTTTCTCACTCATTCGCGCACTGAACGGATCTCTATCAATCTTTATAGTATGTAAACAAATTGCAAATCAGCATAACACATAGGCTACTGGAAACCATTGAAGGCAATTGCAAGCATAAGATCTATTACCCCTGCAGATAATGAAACAATAATTAAATTGTTGCCATTACATAAGTGCCAGTAGGAAGAAGTATCGACCAATATACGATTATCCGCCTATTTCATATTGCTTCTCTATCTGCGCTCGTTCCATCAACCCTATCACTAAAACCTCTACAACCCCAACAGATAGACCAGTGCGGCAAGGAAGAGTCCATATAGCTCCTCTATTTTTATATCTATGCTAGTAATTTGTAAAAATTGACGTTCATCAGAAAATTTTATATTTGTACGATGAATAAAAAATTTTGACTTTGAATTTGACTTTGACTTATAACTAAAGCCTCCATACAACACCAACAGATAGACCAGCGCGGCAAAGACGAAGCCTTAAGGCAAGGCTACCGCGCATGCGTGGTTTTTGCCATTACATAAGTGACAGTAGGAAGAAGTATCGACAAATATTCGATTACTTCATATTGCATCTCTATTAGCGGACATTATTTCTAAGCTATTACTAAAATCGCTAAAACCCCAACAGATAGACCAGCGCGGCAAAGAAGAAGCCCTAGAACAGGGCTACCGCGCATGCGTGGCCGCCGCGGCGTTACCCGGCGTGCGCTACGAGCCCTTCGACTTCCACGCGGAGTGCCACGGCATGCGCTACGACAGGCTGCGGGTGCTCACCGACAGGATCCATCACGAACAGGTGACGGGGAGTGCCGCTAGATGGCGCTAAAACGAGCTCTCGTGAGAGTAGTACCTGTGACGGCTGCTAGATGGCGCTGAAACGAGTTTTGTAAAATATAATTCGGGTGACGGCCGATAGGTGGCGCTAAAGCGACTTATGCGAAAAATTGACTGTATGGATGTTACACTCGTTCATAGCAAAACGGCTTGGCCGATTTTTCTGAAATATGGGATGTAGAAAGCTGACACCCTGTATTAACTCATAGGCTACTTTTTATCCTGGAATTCCCACGAGGAAACCTTTTCAATCCCACCTGTTTAACTTGTCCTACAGACGGAATTCGGTTACTTCCTCTCGCGCGGCGGGACGGTCTTACTGCGTCAAAGCGGCGTCTTCCGGACGAACTGCGTGGACTGCCTCGACAGCACCAACGTGTTGCAGAGCGAGCTGGCTCGGAAACAGCTGATAGCATAGATAGTAGCATATTAAGGGGATCCCTAAAGCTAAAATGCTAAAGTCGGCTTGATATACTTGATTAGATTGGAAAAACGGTGGCTTCTATCACATTGATAAAAATATATTTTGTAGCAGAGGGTATACTGAACATGTTAGTTGCTTATAAATTGGTGCAGGATTATAATAAGTATGTTAAAAAAAATTGCAAACACACCATGTCTTTAGCCATTTTTTGACTTATTATGAAAAAACCCTCGAAATCAGAGGGCCCATTTTCATGGAATCTTATATGTATGTGTAGGTAATTAAATTCTTAACAAAGTTACCTTAAAGAGTTGGATTTAATGGACCAGAAGTCAACTTTTTTTGCAAAAAACTAATAAATTCCGGTTTAAAAATGATGACACCGTGACAGATTTCAGATTTCTTCAGTCGTCGCCCTGGTGGCGGCCTGTTAGGAGCGATACCCACGCCATTTTATTTTTTATCAAATATTTCACAAAAACTGATTAAATCAACAAATTATGACTACAAGTATTATAATACATATGCATTTGCTATGGAAAGTTAATTTTCTAATCATCTTAGATGCAGAAAAGCCGAAAATTCTTAGAAAACATTTCGCCTTTTCGATTTGTTTACATTTTTTACTATAGAGTTACAGATGCATAGATAAAGGTAAACATTGCACATAATGACACTTATTAGATTCTCCGAATAAGAACTATACGGTCAATGCAGTATGCCAAAGCGCGAGCCTGTTTATATTCTGAGGGGTAATTTATTTTATTTTAACGGTTGTGTATGGTAGGTAAGCTACACAATATACAGGGTGTTGAAAAGTAAGTTCATAATTTGTTTTATTTGAAACCAAAAACCGTAGTTAATTAAAAATATATATATTTTAAGATGTGGTAGTCTGTACACTACAGGTTGTTAAAAATAAGTAAGTATTTTTAAAAATTGAAGATCTAAAATTTACATAATTTTTTAAATCTATTTAACAAGCTTTGCAAAAAAGCGGTTAAGTGCGACTGTATCTCGCCATGAAAAAAATGAAATGTTTACTGTAGCTATGAATTTTATGCGTTACAAGTGGAATAAAATACCGCATAATATTATGTACAACTATGTAAGAGCCTAGTTTTTAAAAAAAAACTCATAAGAAAATATTAAATACACAGGTTTTTTAACCCCTGAAGGAAATAGAGGGGTGTTATAAGTTTAAAGTAAGGGCTGAATTTTTTTTTAAATTAGGGTGATAGGTAATGTATATTTTTAATGATTTTTTCAAATAGATAAATGTTATACCATTTTTAAATTGCCATAAAATTACCTATAGTTATAGTTATAGAAAAGGGCAGGGCTACCAGTGCCCATTCGCCACTGCAACCTAAAAGATCTATAAATTATGACTCCCCATGCCGAGTCTCACTCTACAGGCCCAGGTCTTTTATAAACCTGATATTACCTTGATACCTTACCTGATATTGAATTTTCAAAATTGTAGAAGAAAAGTGGATCAGAATGGCACCTAAATCCACTTTTGGCTAAGCTTTATACCCTTTTTTCAATACCTTGTATAAAATATCGTCAGCGTCACCTTAGATCGTAATCATCGTAACTCCTCGTGACCAAATTTTAGAGGAGACAAAAATACTGTTTTATTTGTAGTTCTAGTTGGCATACTACCCACCTAAAGTTTTTTTTAACTAGCCTAAAAATGATTTGTTTAGACAGTCTATCTTCCTGTTCAACCGCAGCCTGAGTGCCAGTGACTCAATGACTGAAAGGAGGCCATTAGTGCTCCTAAATAAATAAAGCAGGCCTGTAGATTATCTTTCAGTGTACCGACACATCTGATTGCTGTAAGAGCCTGATAAGCTCTTCGAACGAGTCATACCTCTGTGGTGGTACGGTTTCGACCTTTCGGACAGTCAGTTTGGCATCCGAAATGCGGATTCGAATAGTGGGTACCTACAATACTTTGCGTTCGTTCACTGTCGGAGCAGGATAAGAACCACGGGCGAGTTGTTGCGCTGGCTGTTTGCTTAAAATTAGTAACCGCGTTCAACTCTATCCCCTAGAGGGCGAACCTTTAGGGCGGCTCTTGTATACCATCACTTGTCTTCTCTATCTCGTCATCTGCAGAAAATTGACAGAGGTCATACGTGTCTAACAAGTACATTAAGGATGCGAAAAGAGAGGGTTTGTTTTCACTGAAGAAGTTCAGTTGCGGAGTTCCAGAGCGGTAGGTCTTGGACCCCTCTGCTGTGGAACTTGGCATACAACGCGGTCCTGCAAATCAAGCTCGCAAACGGCGTTAGCACAGTGCATTTTTCTAATGTCACACAGGTCGTGAGGTAGGCTGAGAGCCTCCTTCGGGGATGACATCCCAATGATTCATTACGAAAAAATTGCTGCAGCTGTGCTCGCCATGCAGTGCATGGGCTACTTCCGAATCTGGGGGGCTGTTGCAAAGGAGTCCGTTGCCTCTATACGGTACGGGTTCCGTGCGATCTATGATCCTTCCGGGAGCACCTGTCTTGTCAAGTCGAAGAGAATGGCTCGTATTCGACGCAACCTGCAGTACTGGTGGGATTGGTTGGAGGACAGGACAGCAGGAAGCTGCAGCAGCCGTCATGCTGTGATTCGACGCATAGATGCAAAAAAAAGTTGAAAGTAACTTCATGTTAATAAAATATTAGATCTTAATTTAACAACATTGAAAACACAAAAAAAATTAACATTGTTGAGTATGTTATTGTAATTTACTAAAGTAGTAATAAAAACAAAGGCTTATTGCATAGTTTTCGTTCACGTTCGCCTACATCGCACGTTGTATATGAGAATAAAGGGTATAATTACTAAGTTTTCTTGTTTAAAAATCACGGTTTGGGGTTTAGAGGAAAACAAATGGTAAAATGCGGAATACAGTTTTTTTTTTCGAATAAAGAGGAAAACATGTGAATTCAAAAAACGTTTCTATTGACACCAAAGAGTACTTTTCGCCGAGAAAAGTGGAGTTACAATGTTTGCGATCTAAAGTGATGATAGAACTAGAACTTATTTTTTCAGTTCACCTGCTGTTGAGTGAAATCGTAATTAGGTAAATGACTCCTTGACATGAAAATAACTTTTTTTTAATAATCGTTATAACAAAACCGTTTTTTTTAATACAGCAATATTTGTAGGTGTACTTACAGTGAGCAAAAGAGCGCAGCAAGGTGTAAATTTTTTGGTTTTTAAGAAACAAAAATATTATTTCTATCATATCCCAAATACACATAAGTACTTAAAAAAAAAATACACACTCTCGCCTTGTACTAATGTACTCCCTTGCGGGGGTACTTACATGTTATTATTTTTCTGGTGACCTCCCCATATCCCTTTGCCAGCTACGTAACCTTTTGTGACACCCTGTATATGCAGAGTTCTGCAAACTACTGTTCTGCTTTTGAAACACCAAAAAAAAACAGGTCGTCTAACTAACTAAACTAGGTCACGTGACCAAAAAAAAATTATATGAAGAACCGTTTTTTTCATGAGTATAAAAAATTACGTAGGATAAAAGTTTTTCAGAGTGACGCCTGAGTAACGCCCTTTCGGCTAACTATACTTTTTTTATTACACGGGGGCAGAGTTTAATACAACACCCTGAACTATTAAACTCTGATAATATTTTCGCGATTTTTTTACATTCTGATTTCATTTCCTGGCTTAGAAATAACATCAATAACATGCTGCACACGTAGGTTTCGGCATAGTATTAAACCCTTTTTGCAACAACCTGTATAAATATCGGCACGGGTACGACTTTATATATAATTAATTATTAAATATTAAAAATACTTTCAAATAAAAATAAATATTTTCGTATCACAAAACAATATTACTTACTTAGTATATTTTTAACAAATTGGCATGTCTTCACTTTTATGTTTTCGAGTACTATGTTAAAATTTCATGTCATTGTCCGGAGAACGCCCCGCATACCTCAACCCCCCCTCACTAGATTTGACAGATTCTGATTTTCTTCCAGCTTTAGTGACAGCCTTAATACCGATGGCAGCCGATAGATGGCGTTTAACCGAGTTTTGATGTTTGACACTTTATAGGAAAACGGCTCGGCAGATATTTCTGAAATTTGGGATGTAGTTAGGTGACACATTGTACTAACACGTAGGCTACTTTTTATCCCGGAATTCCCACGGGAAAACCTTTAAAACACCACCTCCTTACAGACGGAATTCGGCTACTTCCTCTCCCGCGGCGGGACGGTCTTACTGCGCCAGAGCGGCGTCTTCCGGACGAACTGCGTGGACTGCCTCGACCGCACCAACGTGTTGCAGAGCGAGCTGGCTCGGAGACAGCTCGTGGAGTTCCTGAGGAGCCGCCAGCTGGTGCAGGATGGACTGCCTGACCATGTCATGGCTGTGTTTAGAGAGGTGAGTCTTCTTCTTGTTATGTCTATACTGTGTTCTTCTAAGGCAATGAGAGCACAGAATGCAAAAAAAAAACATATTTATACATGAATAAACTATTTGAATTTGTGTCTGTAACATACTAAGGCTAGACTGGTCATGTCACACGCAACTTTCATAATTGGACCAACTCAGAAATATTACATGTGCCACCATCATCTTCATCCGCCCGCTAACAACTGCTGGACATAGGCCTTTCCCTAAAATTAAAAACACTCGTTCATTGGCTATCTGTCTAAGAAAGGTCTACTGGGCCAAAGGGCATACCACGCTACGTTTGCCAGTTCGTGTCTACATGATTATGTATTAGCTAACGCACTCTTGTTTACCTCCTGTACGCAGATTTGGGCAGATCACGCCGACATGATCTCCACTCAGTACTCCGGTACTGGTGCCTTGAAGACAGACTACACCAGGACGGGTATGTCATCAAATTCATAATAAGAGAATTATACTCATTTATTAAATCAAAATACAAAATAGAATAAGAAAGTAATAATAATTATGTTGCATGGTGTTGTATATCTTGAAGTGGAGGTGTTGAGGCGATCAGTTGAGGAAATAGTAGAAATACCTACCATGATTCTGTCACTATTCTAACGCTCTGGAAAAGAAAAGGAGCAAATTACAGTGAAACTATTAATTCATGAAATTAATGTTTGAGGAACTAAAATTTTCAGGAGCCTGGCACCATTAGAAAAGAAACATAAAAGTCATAACAATTGTTTATGGCAGTTGGCGGTTGGCTGTTTTTTCAATTTTCTTATTAATTATTAGGATAATCTAGATAAAAACAACAATTTACGCTTGTTTGCAATTATGAAGAAGAAGAAAAATATTCGTAGTTAAGCTAGGAAAGTTATTTATCGAGTTTATTTACAATGTTTTGCGGAACATGAAGCTGGACACATTTTGTCGAATTTGGAGGATGTTTACGCTCGTACAGCGTCTATGACGGGTATGTACAGTGTACAAATTGTAATAATTCATTTTTTATCAGTACCAACGCTTCATTTATCGATAAACCTAGGTTTAGAGCCCAAGTCGAAAATTGTTTACATACCGCTGGTTGTAGGTTTGAGCTGGTTTAAGTTGAGTCAAACCATAACATTTTGATACTTGAAGTTATATTTTTTGTTTACTTACTAAATTCTCATTCTGTAACTCTGTTTTTCTTAACTTAAGGGTAGTTTCAAATTGGTATTTTTATTTTATTTTATAGGAGTATCGGACAGTATCGTCTGGCATATTGCAAAAGAGGGCTCTTTAATGGAATATTTCTAACTCCTGGAAGAAATAGAACAAGCCGTCTAAAAAGAGAAATTGATGATTGTACAATGTGTGCCCTTCGTCAACAAATCCGGATATTTGATACAGTTGTAATAACGTTATCTAAATAAATATTTATTGGTTTCACTATTAGCCTTCATATTAACACCTTCTAGCTTTAATAATGAGTTTTTTTGTGGATGGTAAGTTGTTTTTAAATACAGAAATAGGGTAGGTAGTCACAGGCAAAGTTTCAAGTATCAAAGTCAGTTTTGTTTCGCTATATAGGGTTGCTACATGAAAGATGGCTGCGCCCTCATTTAATTTCAGGACTTTATAGTTTCACTGTAAATTTTAGTAATTAATTTCAAATACTAATTCATGAACCTATCTTATGTCTTCGCAAGTTTATGTATTATTAATTATGTTTCCAGGCAAGCGCACAGCTCTAGGCGCCCTGAAGGACGGCGTGAACTCGCTCACCAGATACTACAAGAACAACTTCTGTGACGGGTTCAGACAGGTACCTATAGATTATTATCAATGCTTTACCACTGAAGTTAGAGTTTTCTTGTCAGATCGTCAAGAAATTGATTTTGAATTCCTAGAAGACGCCAATGAAACCGTTATAATTTCAAGCGTCAGTGTGATATAATTTTCAGGACACCTGAGTCATCTTTCCTTTTTCATGTCAATGACAAACAGAAACACTAGAGTTAAACGTTGTCATCATGGTGAAAGAAATTGGTCAGTCAGAAAAGCGGTGACCAGCGCCCCCTGCGTAGTATCTACCTGCGTAGTAGTAGCGACTAACCCATCTGACTCTGTCCGTGGCTCTTTGTAAAACTCGATATCTCTGGAACATCGCTCATTTCTATAACGTCACCTTTCTGATTTGATACTTCCAAAAACCACTTATAAAAGCTCACCAATCGAGACTAGCGCCACCTTTGACTTCTTACTTTTCTCACCTGATACTTCTAAAACCCCTTCTATCCCCTCCCCAGGATGCGACGGACTTATTCCTGGGCAACTACGTGGTGTCTGAGGGCGAGGGGCACACGGCCGTCTGCCCGCTGGAGCGCCGCCGCGACTGGAAGTACATCACCGTGAGTAAACAGAAACATCCTGTATAATGATACTTGACCGCACTTAAGTAAACACCCTCTATAACACTTGATGCTGTCGTCCTTAGCATGACGGTGTCTTCTTAGCTAGCGTTGAATACCGCGCCAGCATGTTCGCCAGACATCTTTCGATATACATTATTTTGAAGTGATATACTTATACAGGGTTATTGGTAAGTAGACCGGATCCTTTCAGGAGGTGATAGAGGAAGGCATTTCCAGTCGATTGAACACAATAATGCATTATCCTAAACTTAACCATTTTTGAGATATTTAATATTTAAGGTTTTTTTAATTTTTTGCCAAAATTTTATGCTTAAAACCGAAAATAAAAAAACTAGCCACATTGAAATATTTTTTTGGTTGTTTTGCATAAGAAACATCTTAATAAACTAATTAAAATAATCAAATGTGCACTATTCGACTTAAATTAGACCAGCACAGACGGACAAAATTCAACAGGAAAACTAACAAAATTAGCCCAAATTAAAGGTAAAAAGTGTGATTGTTTAGTATGGAAACCCCTGCTCAGTTTTCTCCGCTTTCTCTGGTTGTTTTGACCATATCTTGGTGATACCTTAATCGATTTGGTATTGAATCATCTTGTTTGAAAGCTTATTAGTTGACCATGTTTTTAAGCTGAAGTGCACTAAAAAATGTCATATGAAAATCTTTTTTAATTTAATTTGATGTTTTTGCGTTTTGAATATTTTTTCAAAATGTTTAACTATTTTGAGGTATTATGTCTAATTTAAGTCGAATAATGCACATTTGATTATTTTAATTAGTTTATTAAGGTGTTACTTATGCAAAACAACCAAAAAAATTATTGAAATGTGGCTAGTTTTTTTATTTTCGGTTTTAAGCATAAAATTTTGGGAAAAAATTTAAAAAACCTTAAATATTAAATATCTTAGAAATGGTTAAGTTTAGGATAATGCATTATTGAGTTCAATCGACTGGAAATGCCTTCCTCTATCACCTCCTGAAAGGGTCCGGTCTACTTACCAATAACCCTGTATATAAAATTCATGCGTAGACCAGCAATACAGGAAGTAAAATATGCGCGTAACTGCTCTCGCGTTTCACGTGTAACACGCAAAGCGAGTTACTTTTATATTTAACGTAAAGGTTAAGACCTCAGAACTCTGTTATCGTTATTCTAAACCTTAAGGTTGTCTGGAAGAAATCGCTTTAAGCGATAAGACCGCCATTTGTACATATGTGTTAGATTAAGTTTTGTATTGTTGTCCATATTTTTGTGTGCAAATAAAGAATATCTTATCTTATCTTATCTTATCTTAACCCTTCTCCCGTCCGCAGTTCCCATCCGTGCTGCTAGTAGCCACGGCCATGTTCTGCGCCTCAGCCTTACTGCCGGCGGAGTACGGGCCGCGCGCGCTGCTGCAGCTGCTGCTGTGCGGGGCCGCCGCCGCCGCCGCGCTGCTCGCCGTGTTGCAGTAAGTACACTAGCAGCCCGCGCTGCTGCTGTGCGGAGTAAATCCACATCATCATCAGAAGGGCTAAGACGGGGCGCAATTAAGACGTGACAAATGTTCTCGGTCGCTCTCGCGCGAGTGAGCGCGATGCAAAACTTTTGTCACGTCTCAATAGCGCCCCGTGCTAGCCCCTCAGAAGGGCTAGTACGGGGCGCATTTAAGACGTGACAAAAGTTTTGCATCGCTGTCACTCACATCGCGCAGCCTCAAGAGTAAGCGCGACGGAGAACTTTTGTCACGTCTTATTAGCGCCCTATGCTACAGGGCCAGGTCCTGTGATCCATATTCAACGACACAAGGCTTGAAAAGTAGACATCCATCTCATCAAGCCATGCCGAGGGGAAGTATGCACGATGGAGTGACGTCATATGGATTTTGGCATTCTCTTTCCCTTCCAAGATGCAGTCCAATTCGTAAGTGTGGTCAGTTGCGGGTGGATTGTCTGCGAGTGTCCGTTCCTATGGCGGATCTCCGAACAATTAGCTTAGTTGGTCAGTCTCCACAAGGTAGTGTATATCCTGTAGTATAAAACACACGTTTGCAGCACATGCTGAGCTGGTGCCTTTTTGACACTGTGGACCCATTTATGTTACTCTTGGTTTTGAATTTTATTGTTTGAAACAACAGACTGTTTTATTTAATTTAGCTCGACCGGTACGTTATTTATTTGTTTGATGGGTTCAAAATTAGAAATAGAATTTAATTTTTAAAGTTCTTAATTTTTCCCCGCAGAAACGGCCCAACCTACGTGGACTGGCCGCGCCTCCACGCGGGGGGACTGGCCGCCGCGCGCGCCGCCGCCGCCGCGCCGTCCTTATGATAGACGCGCCGCTCGTCATCGTCGTCTAGCCAACACGGAGTGTAGTACAGCTAGCTGTGGAGAAACTTGACCCCTCTTAGAGAGACACTGATGTCGATTCTGGAGGCATAAATTACTAATCTTAATAATTTTGGAGCTGTCAAAACCTAAATTTCTTTAATTAAAATTTGACTATGAGTGTTCCCGTAGACGTCATTATTGCAAGCTAAATTAATAGTTTGACAGCGTTAAAATTTGAATTTATTCCTTCAGAATAGCTACCATTGCTACTATGAGGGGTCAGGTATCTTTTCAGCCCACTGTACATACACCTTACATAAGTAGTAGGACAACACACACACACACACTCTTGTGTAGAGTGAAGAGAAAACCTCACAAGTCCATAGTAAAAGGTTTTGGTCAGTGCTTTGTATACAAAATAACTGACACTTCCATAGTATACGTAAGTGCAATAAACACCTGCGACGTGATTGGTCAGGGCTCGAAAGCTGCTCTCTGATTGGTTCAGTACTTTGTTACTTACGGCCATTTTGTTTCACGTCACTATGTTTAGTCATTCGTTCATTGCACATCTTTCTTGCTTTTGTGTGTGTAGTTTGCAATTTAATTCAAGAAACGATTCATAAGAAAACCGTTTCGTAATCAGCTAGTAGTTAAAAGTCATGGAATAGGGGACTATCATTTTTTTCATTACCGCTCTGACCATTTTTAGTACATGTCTTCATTTTGTAAAAAAATGCATTCCAAAGTTGCCTTCTACTAAGTAGCACTTTTTAATTCACATTTATTTGGAATTATACTAATTAAATTGCCTATAGAAAGGGGAAAGCATTGTAGATAGAGCGCCACCAATGCCCCTGAGTAAAGCCTTCGCCTGATTGGTTGGGCACTACCCCATTTTAACATACTGTCTTTTTGAATACATCAAATTAATGATGTTGAAGTTCGGAAACTAGAAACAAAATGGAAAAAAACCTCTATCTGTATTAATTTAAAATGGCTAGATACGATTTGCGAGTAGGCGTATGATTTTTCACATCTAAAGAAATAACATTGATATTTAAATATTTGTTGTAAACGCTTTATTATTATTTTTGTATATATTGTTTTATACCATGAGCATTCAATGTTATTTCACAAAGATGTTTTTTAATTTTAATTATACATTGACGAGTGTTGGGTCGTAGTATTTTAATCCGTATCTTTAAAAGGTTAAAGTTGAAAGTTCTATGAGCAATGTTAATAGCGTGACACACTTGATACTGATCAAATGTATAATTTGTAAAAGTAAATGTTGTTTTTAGTATAGTTATTTTTCTTGTAAAGGCTATGTAATTTTTATGGCGATATTCAATAAAAATGTGATGGAGATATGTGTAGTTTTATTTCTGTAACATGTTAATTTAATGCCTTGCTTTTTAGAAAAATAATAATATTGACTAATGTTATCAAGGTTCTTGGTCTAGCAGTAGCAGCTCTGCTATAGCACCCAGAGGCACAGAGATCCCGGGTTCGATGCCCGAGTGAGTCTTCCTATTTGTGTTAAGTAAATTTGTTGGTTGACGGTTGATCCAAAGTCTATTTCGGTGCCTATTACTGCCTATCATGGGCTGACTAATCCGAAAAGTGAAACGATTGCTCTAGCTCTGCTATAGCTCTCTCCTGTAACCCTGCAAGTTATCTATGATCGGAAGTGATGGAAGAGGAGTAGGTCCACTGCCCACAGAACTCCACCCATAGACTAGAATATTTGACTCTACCGTGGACAGTAGAAATCTACTCCGCGCTGATGGATGATCTCTTTTAGGTTGGTCTAAGCTCAACCAGGAGGAAATTAAGTTCTTGATCTTGAGCATTCGCCGCCGCGGCGGCAGACATCTACTATATTGCAATCAGCATTATCTTTATTTCCAATCATAAATTTTATTGGCAATAACTGCATTTCTGAACGAA
This sequence comes from Plutella xylostella, assembly GCF_932276165.1. Lineage (NCBI taxonomy): Eukaryota > Metazoa > Arthropoda > Insecta > Lepidoptera > Plutellidae > Plutella > Plutella xylostella. The sequence continues at coordinate 2,132,217 of NC_064000.1, read as the reverse complement.
AGGTATTGATTTGTCAACTGTCACAGTCGTTCTGAAACAATATAGCTCTGAAAATATTAATAATTTTTTTTGGAGAACTATCTATCTGTATTTGTTTTTTAAAATAAATACCAATAATATCATACATTAGAAAAGTATTATGGATTTTTAGTTACGAGTACACTAGTAAAAGGAGATAAAAAGTTACGATTTCTACGCGACGTACTATATTTTGCTTTTGACAGATATCTTTAACTTTATTGTTTCGAACGCACTCAGTTTGCGATTGCATTGCAAGGCACGGAAAGGAAAATTTTTATGTACCGTTTTCTTTATCTAAAATCGGTAGTGTAAATACTAATTTGGTAGTTGATAAATTAAAATCCAACGAGGCGTAGACTGTTAATTTATTCGGGTGAAATTCCTCTGTGAAGAAGTTGTGAATCGTGAAAAAAATGAGTTTTGTGTAGGTCGTGATTTTTGCGATTTGTCGGCGCCAGTATGTCTGATGAGCCTGAGGCTCGGATGTGGGATGAGGAGCGAGGGTCCTGCTACGAGTCCCGGGGCCGCGGTGCCTACTACGAGTCCGCCTTCGCCTCCTCTGAACAGTTGGACAGAGCTCCTCTATTAGCTGACGTAAATATCTCTTTCCTATTGTTTCTTAGCTGCGTAAGGCCATGTAGTGTAAGTTTAGGCGCCTCTAGATAAGCTATCACTCCGTCAAATACACAGATATACAAGATAAGTTATGTAGATTTTTAATAATCCTATTATACTTATCATTTTTATCCAGTTAAGATTTCTTATCTGTTGAGTATTTGGTAAAGGATTGTGAGTATGTTAGTTGTAGTTGTTAACAAATAGCCTGATTGGTATATTGATTAACATTTAATTTCTGAGCGCAAGGCACACTACTGCATGTAATTTGCTGCTACACAGAAAATATAGAAAATGGGCCTAGCCTGCTATTTTGGTAAAGTTTAAATATGAATTTTGGCTTAATCAATTCATATCTGAGACACTAAATCATCAAAGATTGACATGTTATCTAGGTATGTTGATAGTTATCGTCTTTTTCTTAACATGTCAATCATAAACTAACAGTCACTAAATAATACACAACAACTGGGCCACCGATACTGCACTGCCAGTAGAGGTCATGAGCTCCTCTCATAGATATGGATAGGTACGCGGAGCATTACTTAATATTGCACCAATTAAATAAGAAGCAATATGAAAAGGGTTGCCTTAACCATAAGTGGGAGTAAAAAGTAGCATACACAGATATGAAATTGGTACAAGGCAGGATTTAAATACAGTAAGTAGAATTAGAGGATATAAACGCTATTAATCAGTATTATGGCTTATCATCTGTAAGTTTATTATTTTTTAATGTAGTAATTATAATATCTGATATATTTAGAGCTTTGTAATAATAAAAGCCACATTCAGTGTTTCATTCATGAATAAAATTCTTATCTGTAACAATTAGGAAACAGGATTCATTTGAAGATAATACTTTTGTAAATTTACTTGCTTAACTTTTGTTTATTTGATAAATTAATGAGTTATTTTAGCAGATACATAGTTAATAACCATAACATTATATGACCACATTACCATCATCATTACCATTAGCCATGATATTATGATAGCCCACTGCTGGATTCACAGCATAGATTATATAGAGAGCCTATGTACTAAAGTAATTCACAGCTAACACAAAGCTAATAGGTTCACAAGCCTATTTCCTAAATGCTATGGTAGAGCAGCAGAAAAAAAGGAATACATAATAATAATAGAATATTCTCTTGGACTTACTTATTTAGATAGGAGTAGTAGATAAACCCTTTAAATGCCCAGCTAATATTAATCTTCCTGAAGCAATGTTTTTACTGTTTATTATACTAAGATTAAGCTACAAATTATTCAAAAAACAAAAGTATCTGACACATAATAATGTAATGTAGGAGGGTATCTATGTAAACATCCTTAAATCATACTACCCTCAGATAAAAAAGTTCATAAAACTGAAATCCCTTCCAAATGTATTCATAGACTGGCTCAGTTACATAAATTTACATTATTTGATGAGATTGCGTCTGGTAAAAGTGAAGTGTATTTTGTGCTGTTGTGAATTTTGTATAATTTAGTTTGCAGTTTGAATATTTGCCAACAGTCGCTATGCCAAGAGTAAGTGGTATTGTTATTGAGAGCCATATAAATTCAACCTTTTAACCCATATTGGAGTATTATTTTTATAGTGCAATCTTAAATTGCTAGCATAGATAAGAAAGGTTACTATTGTAACACGTTTTCAGGTGATATTCATGACTTATTTATTTTACTGAAAAGGTATTTCTAAGAAATTGATACAAAAATTTAAGAAGGAGTAATTTTGTATGACAAAAAATTATGTTACAATAGGATATTTGCCTAATGTCGAAAAATAACCTGAAACATTTTCATCACTCTTTAGTGTATTTTGATCATACCTCTCCCCAGGAGTCCTACACGGAGGTGGCGGTATCAGGCACTGGGTCAGGTGCTCACTGCCACTGGCGCGCGGCCGCGGAGCCCCCCAGCGCCGTGCGGCAGCTCACCGTCGCGCTCGTGTTGTGTGGGATTTTCATGGTAAGCAGGAAGCTACAGGCAGTCCCCGCTGCACGGGTCCGTTATCGACGTAGATTAAAGTCGCTTTATCGCGACTGGTCATAAATATGACGCTGTGTTTGGTGAGTTAAGATAACGGACCCATGCAGGGGGGGCAGGCTGTCCTACACGGAGGTGGCAGGCATCAGTAGCAGGCAAGGGGCCTCATTACCCTTGACTGTTCTTTATTTATTTAAGGTTACAAGTTAAAAAAATCTTCTTTTACCCGTTGCAAAGCACTGTATGTATTATTAAGAAATATTATAAATAAATGAATAATAAACAAAAAAAAAAGTTAGCATCAGTATCCTTTCTACTATCTAATTCCATTCCTAATTCCACCCTGCTCTCCCGCAGATATGCGAGCTGATCGGCGGCTACCTGGCCGGCAGTCTGTCCGTGATGTGCGACGCGGCGCACATGCTGTCCGACTGCGGGGGGTTCGCGCTAGCCCTGCTGGCCTTCCACTGCGCCAAGCGGCGGCCCGACCTCGCCATGTCCATGGGGTATAAGCGGGCTGGTGAGTTACAGAGACAGCACTAGTCTTAGGGAGTTAAAAGTCACGCACGGTGTTGTTTTTGTGCTGTGATTTGTCGATGGGTTCGGCATGCAATTAATGCGGCCATTCAAAAGCGCTATTTCCCTGCTATGATTGGCTGAAGGGCTCGGGATGCAATAAATGTGTCTCGTCATATATCATTAGTCAATGCGTTACTTCTGTAAATTTCGCTGTCCTCTCCTCTATCCACTATAGAGAACATACAGAAATATCCAGCGCCATTTTGGATATTTTAGATACATACCTCTAAGGTGGCGTTATTTTATTCGTAAATTTATCTCTCTTCTGATATACCCACTCCTTTCCCCCCTAAACAGAAGTGCTAGGCGCGATGGTCTCCGTGCTCCTCATCTGGGTGCTGCGTCATCTTCGTGTATGTCGCGTGCGTGCGCCTGCGCAGCGGCGACTACAGCATCGAGTCGGGCGCCATGCTGGCTGCTGCAGTTACACGTAGCGCGACATAGATGGCGCTATTTGTCAATTATCGAAAGTTTAAACTGTCTGTGTCAATTTTGCTGTCTATATTCGAACCAGTGCCCTCTTGCAGCTATAACATCGTCATCGTGCACCATTTTGGATGTTTTAGACGCCATTTTGGGTGTTTTAGTTACAAATCGCAACCATAGATGGCGCTAATTGTATTTTTCCCAACTTTTTTTTTCATTTAGCTCATTAAACCCCTTCTTTCTCTCCCTAGAGGTGCTAGGCGCGATGGTCTCCGTGCTGCTCATCTGGGTGCTGACGGGCATCTTCGTGTATGTCGCTTGTGTGCGCCTGCGCAGCGGCGACTACAGCATCGAGTCGGGCGCCATGCTGGCCGCTGCAGTTACATGTAGCGCGACATAGATGGCGCTATTTGTCAATTTCGCTGTTTTATCATGCGTTACTCGTCTTGTGTCTATAATTTTCGTTGTCTATATTCTAGAAAGCGCTCTTTTACAGGTACACCATCTTGTTCGGTCGCCATTTTGGATGTTTTAGACGCCATTTTGAATGTTTTAGTTACAAATAGCAACCCTAGATGGCGTTATTTGTATTTTTTTCTCGTTTTGCCAATTTAGCTCATTAAAACCGCTTTTCTTTCTAGAGGTGCTAGGCGCGATGGTCTCCGTGCTCCTCATCTGGGTGCTGACGGGCATCTTCGTCTATGTCGCGTGCGTGCGCCTGCGCAGCGGCGACTACAGCATCGAGTCGGGCGCCATGCTGGCTTCTGCAGTTGCATGTATCGCGACATAGATGGCGCTGTTTGTCAATTATCGAAATTTTCAACTGCCTGTGTCTGTAGCTGTCTATATTCGAACAAGCGCCCTCTTGCGGCTACAGCGTCGTGTTCGGTCGCCATTTTGGATGTTTTAGACGCCATTTTGGATGTTTTAGTTACAAATCGAAACCACAGATGGCGCTGTTTATATTTTTCATTTTTTTCCCAATTTAGCTCATTAAAAATTAAAACCCTCTCTTTCTCTCCCCCACACAGAAGTGCTAGGCGCGATGGTCTCCGTGCTCCTCATCTGGGTGCTGACGGGCATCTTCGTCTATGTCGCGTGCGTGCGCCTGCGCAGCGGCGACTACAGCATCGAGTCGGGCGCCATGTTGGCCGTGAGCGGCGCGGGGGTGGCGTTCAATGTGCTGCTGGCGATTGTGCTGCATGGGTGCGGGAAGGATGTTGGTGAGTTGTGGTTTCAAACTTTAAACATTGACTGCCAGTTTCAATACTCTATCTATCGATAGCTGAAAGTTACTATCATACAATTTTGACACATAAAAATTACATTCTGTCAAAATCAAGTACCTGTGTAAATCTGTAACTATCAGTTATTGATAGAAGAGTTATTGAAAATGGCTTGACTGCCACTGATTAATCTATATGATAATCTACCCCTGTGAATGTATCGTATGATCTTTCATGCAAGATAGTTTAGATTATTTACCCGACTGCCGAAGGAGGAGGGTAATGTTTTTTTTTTATGTTTGTGTCGTTTTCCTATAGAGCCAATCGCAGTGAATTTTCTCTCATTCCGAGTGAGCAAGGCTTTCTGGGAAGAGCTACAATCAAACATATAACTATATAAGTAAATAAATAAATAAAAAGATTTACACCCAGATAAAAGAGTATAGAGTAAAAATGAATTTAAACTATGGATGATGTTGTAAATAGGCAAATTTTACGTAGGCTCTTTAAAATCATACTGTTAACTCTTTTTTTCTGTTGGTCCATCTCGTGTTCGTAAGGCTTTCCTATCATCATCGTGATTATCAGTCTTCTATCGCCCACTGTTCGATATAGGCCTCTTTATTTGTACGCCAATTCTTCCAAGGCTTTCCTATAATAAACAATATCTCTCCATCAGCCCACCACCACACTCACGGCGGCGCCGCCTGCGCCGGCCACGCGCCCGCGCCCGCGCCCGCTCGCAAGCAGCCCGATTACTGCATGAAAGATCTAGTCGGGGCTGAGCCCAGCGTGGTGGGGGGGACTGACAGGTTCGTACTTTTCTCTACCTTAGCTAAGGCTGTTGCAAAAATGAAAGTTGTACAAGACACTTTCGCCGTTTCTTCTCCTCATTGAAGAAGGCTCGATGAAATGGTGGTAAGTTCATAATATCTTGAGAATCCACAAAAAAATATTTGTAAAATTTTGGTCGAATATGATGAATCTGAATCTGACTTCTCAATCACTCGCAATATTGTCCCTCCTAGTTATTTCTCAAATGAAAATTAAAAATCAATTGTATTTTGGGTGATATCGCGTTTTCGATAGCTGACATCTTATTTCTGGCAAAGAAAGACGAAACAGTCAAGGAGCTACTGAGATTACGGTCCCTCTAAGAAATAATAATAATAGAAGGTATTTATCTCATAGATACAATAAAATGAAAACCTTATCAGGATTATTATTATGTTTTCCAGGAACATAAACCTCCGAGCGGCGCTGATCCACGTGATCGGGGACCTCATACAGAGCTGCGGCGTGCTGCTCGCCTCCATTATTATTAGGATTTACGTACGTATCCAATCATTGAACTAAAATATGATTATAGTATTATATTATAATATAGTCGGTAAAAGTTATTGTAAGTGGTAAGGGGCTCACAAATTATCAAGAAGATAAATTCTGTCTAAAATACATATTAAATGAAAGTTAATTAATTAACAACCATAGACACAATCGTATTGTGGTATTTATGCTTAGCCTTGAGTATTCCGGAAATGATGTATATTTCAACCCTATTACGCTGGAAAAAGTTCGGTCTCGTGAAGTCATGTACATAAGATATATTTTTTATCTAATGGATGTTAGATATTGAACCTACCGAACAGAAAAAATTGCCTTTGCTAAACAGGAGCCTGTACCATAGAGATTTCAGCCATGATGTTATAGTAGGCTTCCTCTTGCCTATTTGTCTTAAGTTATACTTATCTAATCCTTTGTTCCATCATCTTTTCCAGCCAGAAGCGAAGTTCATAGACCCGGTCTGCACGTTCATCTTCAGTATACTAGTTCTGCTCACGTCGGCGCGCGTAGTGCGAGACGCACTCGGCATACTCATGCAGGGGGTGCCCAAGGACTTCAGGTCAGTTTAGCACTTCTTCTTCTTCTTAGCATGTCGATAACTAAGTAGCAAAGTTGCAAAACAATACATGGCCAGACGGTCTAGCGTATCAAATACATACACGGCACAAATTTGAATGTCAGTCGCTCGGCCCCACGATAGAATTCCGTAAAACATAACAATATGAAAATAAGTAAAATACACAAGCCTGGCTGAAGCTACATCTGTTGACTGTCTAACGAAGTTAAGTAAAATACAAAAGCCTGGCTGTAGCTACATCTGTTATCTGTCTAATGCTTCTGATCGCATAAGCTGCAAAACTCAAAAACTGAGCTTAATAGTATAGACCCGGTCTGTAAGTTCAGCGAATTAAGCACAGTCGCCATCTGTAATTAGCTTTTAGTTTTTCTCCCCAATGCTCGTTTTCACAAAAAAAAAAATTGGTTGTCAGCCGCTCGGCCCCACAATAGAATTCCTTAAGTCATAACATAATGAAAATAAGTAAAATACACAAGCCTAGCACTAGCTACATATGTAAATTGTCTAACCGCATAAGCTGCAAAACTCAAAACGTGAGCTTAAAAGTATGGACTTCTTATCGTGTCGGTAACAAAATCATTACTAGACTAGAGCTTGTCTCTGTAAATAATCTTATTATATTAAACTTACACTTGCAGATACCGCGCGTGCGTGACGTCCCTGAGCGGCGTGTGCGGCGTGCGGCACGTGCACTCGCTGCACGTGTGGGCCATGTCCACGGGGCACACGCACGTCGCCGCCCATGTCGCCATCGGTGAGTGATATACATATCTGCCCCGGCTGGAATCGAATCCGGAACCTTTGGCATAGCTTTCAGGGTTACTAACCATTCGGTCGGCCTTGAAATCATTATCATCAGCCCGTAACCCGTAATCATCTACTGCTGGACATAGGTGTCTTCCAATGAGCATCACAACACTCTGTCCTTGGCCTTCCTCATCCAGCCACCAACTGTGAGTGGCCGACTGAATTCCGACATGTACCGACTGTCGATACAAGTCATTGTTTCGACTACACCCGAATCTGCTTTTTGCTATGGCTTCGACACACCATTAACTATTTAATTCCACTTGTATTCCAGACGAGCTGACGGACCCCAGCGCGGTGCTACACGAGTGCCAGCGCATCCTGCGCACCGAGCACTCCGTGTCGCACGCCACCATACAGGTATTATTTATTTATGGAAAACCAATCAGTTACCAAGGCAGTGTCGGAGTGGTGGCCAAGGGAGGGACGGCGATCAGTCGGTAGACCGCCGACCCGTTGGTCCGATGACATTAGGAGAGTGACTGGACCAAACTGGATGAGAGTAGCACAGGACCGTGGGACTTGGCATAGCATGGAGGAGGCCTATACCCTGTAGTGGGTTGACATAGGCTGATGATGATGATGATGAATCAGTTACATACAATAAAAAATAAATTTAGACAGCAAATAATAACTTAAACCAAAAACAGTTTCCGCTTATAATATTATAAATAGGTAGGTATGGTGCAGTTCACTGCAACTGGTAGGTACAGTCTTATTCACTGAAGTTGACCATTGAAGGTATTTTTTTCTTCCAGGGCCAAATGTGCCTAACTAGACTGAGCGATGCCATTTTTGCCACACTGTTGAGCCTATTGCGACAATATAGCGCGCCGAAACGTTTCATATCGTTAATAAAATCATTATCGTCAATAAATGCAACATATTTAAATGTGCATGTTGCATTTTATGAAGATGACCGCTATTTTGGAAAATGCTGTATTTATTTCTATTTCATTCATTTTATCCCATAATTTTTTAAACAAATGGCCGCCTTCTTTTACAGTATGACAAACATTTACACAACAAGGTGACTTTACCAAACATTTAAACTTGACATCATCATCACGACCCATCATGTCCCCACTGCTGGGGCACGGATCTCCTTCGCAACCCGATTGTCAGATGTTTTCAAGCTGCCCAAAGGCCTCTCTCTTATTTAAACGTGTTGCTCGTTTATTTGCATGTTTATTTTTACCAAGTTCTCTTTAACAACATGTCTAATTCCAGGTGGAAAGATACACAGAAGAGATGGAGCGCTGTAGCACCTGCCGGGACCAGCCGGCTGCGCTGCCATGACACCTGCCCACTCTATCTCTATACGCATAGGGAACAAACTCCAATGGCGCTGTGCTAGAATAAACCAGGTATACTGCTGTGACCAAATATGGCGAAAGATTGTGAATAGAAGTGGTATGGATACAGTGGATTTTTCCACCACGCTACGTTGCATTTTTAACAGACTTTAAAAGAAGGAGGAGTATCTTTTCTTCTGTTTTTTATCATGTATGTATCTGCTGTTTCCGGCTGAAAGGATTGTCACAGGAAAAAAGTCAAGTTACGTTAATCGAACTCTGTTTTGTGCTAAAAGTCATCTATGTAACAGCTCCCTTTATAAGCATGCCTCAGAGACTAAAATTAAGTGCGCCTATAGGCCTTTGTTCAATACAACATGCTACATTTTTGCCAATATGTCTACGTATTGGCACCAAAATATAACATGTGATATAGGGTAGTTCCCTTTTTCATGCTCGTTGAAATGAAAAAGATACGTTAGCTTCCTCTGTACAAAGTTACAAATTTCCACTAGTAATATCTTAGATGTAGTGCCTGTTTCACCGTGTGGGGGTAAAAGTTATCTGAATGATAAAAAATACGTTTACACTTTCAAAAAAATATTATCAGAGAGTGATTTTCGATCCACAGATAACCATTATCAAAGCATTGTGAAACAGATGCGGAGTTAACTAAAATACTAAGTAAATAAAGCCCCTTCAAAACCCTTCTATCGATATTATCTTATCTTATTTATTATCCGAAAATGAAAACAATGGTCTATGGTGGGTTTTTATGATCATCATGCATTCCACAGAATGCATTTAAATAGAAAAAAAAACACATTGTAGAGCTATTAAGTCTTACATCGCCAGAGAAAGTATAGAATTTGATCTGCAAGTTGCATATGTAGTTTAATGTTAATTAAAATGCCCACAGTTTTTGCAAATAATAATATTCCTAGTCTGTGACGACATAATATTAATAATAAATACCTACGAGTTTAATTCTACCGAGTAAATGGTAAGTGTATGTATATTTGACTGTGAAACAGTGGGGTAAATGTGAAAGACTGCATTTGACATGATTCTAGACGGGGTAAGAATATTTTTAGAATGTTAAATTGTACCCCAAAATCTGTTATTTATTTCATCGTCCATTTATAAATCCTAATTAGTCGTAAACTTTACTGCACTGTCGGCAACACAATAATATGTTGCTACTGTGACACATAACACATATAATAAATAATATAATAATTTCAGTTATTAAAAAATATGCAATTTTTTAAAATGTCATGCCCTTAGAAGCATATCTTTATAGGAGGCATTGAATACCAAACGAATAATAACAATTTTATACTATTTTGTACTAAAAAACCACACCACATTAATGTTTATGTGAATTTGTTTAATTGTCGACCTGGTTAACCATAATATTTATATTAGTATAAGGCCCTGTTTCACAATGTCTGGTTAGTGGCTACCTGTGAGATAAAATACACGCTCTCACTCTGTGTTATTATTTTTTTGACAGTGACAGCATGTATTTTATATCACAGGTAGCCACTAACCATACATTGTGAAACAAGGCCTCAGCATGTATGTATTCTTACCTCGAGATAGATTAATTTAATGGCTTTTACTCAATAGAGGCTGTTTATTCAACCTAGTATTAGTAACGTGTATATACTTTGTTTGTAAATGTTAATACCGATGTAGCGAGGTATGCATGTATATGTATATGGCAACTATAAAAAAATACAAAATAAACATAATACCTATTTTCCAAAAAAAACAGTGCATGTGCTTAACCAACAATGCCTTCAGAAGAGACAGTGGAGTAAATTGTATTTTTTTTAGTTTTATAGACGTGCTGTTATCGTCATAAACGAATTTAGGTACTATTATTGTCAAACGTAAACAGTATTAAATCTTAACAATTACAGATCTCGAAATTTAAACTTTCATGCAAAACAAGCGACTTAAAATATTGGTATTTTTAAAAAGTATTAAAAAAATGTAGTGCCAATTACAGTCATAAGGAACATTAGTAGAGTTTTTAAACTTTTTATAATGAAATTTGTACCAGGTCGGTACTAGTAGCTAGTAGTAAGAAAAGTTTAAAATTAGTGTAAAATATATTATTATTTACATACTTCTCGAGATTTATTTGTTATTTATGATTTTTCAGCAGTTGTTATTACATAGCACTTTGTTTAAAATAAAACTAATTAAAAAATTGTCTATATAACGTGATTGCTTTGTAGTTCATTAGATGTTTTGTTATGTAGGAACGTAAAAAAAACATGTTATTATGCTCAATTAATATTTGTGATATGAATTGTGTATATTAAATAGGAGAAAGCTAGTTTTATACATTGGGGTACATAGGTGTGATGTTTGAACTAGAACAGACACAAACAAATAATAATTGAAATTTTCAACGTGTAAAGTTGTGTTGTGGTTGTGGCCCAATGGCCACTGTTATGTTGTGGTCCAGTAAGTTCAGTATTTAGTGGTCCAATGTGTACAGTTGTGTTGTGGTCCAACGCCGAAAGATGTTGTACATCCTCCCACAGTTGTTGTGGTGCAATGCAAAATTTGGCAATAAATTAACTTAAAAGATATATACCACTTATATTTTGTTTGTTTTGTCTTTACTGGTATACATAATATCACATAGGTACTTCAATGATGTTTTAAGACAATATTATAAAGTTTTCTTTTTGTAAATATAGAGTGAATTTTAGATGTAGAAGTAGCTGCGTTGTTTATGCGTAAGAGTAATTACTTCCCTTCAATATGTATCCCTGAAATTCAACTGGAACAGCTGTTATTAGTTATTACCTATAAAAGGTGTTGCAAAAACTTTTGCAACAGTCTTTATAAACTGTTTCACTCCTACATTCCTATTTAGGTACATGTTTTTAATAAAACCATCTACTAAATTGTAGGTATGTTTACTACATAGGTATTATAATAGTGGTATCGAATTTGTAGACTAGTATTTTTTATGTAATTAGTTAGTTAAAGCTTGGGATGGTTTCAGTGTTATACATAATATACTGAGAGGAGACTCGGCGTAGCACGGTAGCACTGAAACCGGCCCTGAATCGTAGTGCTCTGAATTTACCTGCCAAATTTCAACCAAATAAGGAAACAAATATTTTTATAAAGATAAATTTGGAAAATATTTATTGAGACCGTTGACCTGTTTCGTTTAATTTAATTTTATATAGAATTCCATTGTTTGTTAATATATTGGATTTTCCGTCCTTGTACATAGTAATACTGTCTTTGTTGTATAACCATTGTATTGTACTATTGATAATTATAATATAGGTATAAATAAATTAATAAGAAGAACGTTCACGTCTTTTCATTTGATACCACCAAAGCATAAACTTTAGTTATTCTATTTTATTCCATTCTATCATTATTTTTTATTATTTACGGGATACAATTTATACCTAAGAGATCTATAATCGACAGACCAAACGTTCACTATACTACAAGCCATAACACTTGTAATAAAATGGAATCTTACGGCAGAAATGAAACATTAAAATGTAATGATTAATATTATTTATTTTCAAGGCAAGTTCTAGAATAACAATTAATATCATTCGTACATCACTAATTACGTACACATTCACATACCTACTTATTTACTCAGTATACTTATTATGTACAGTGTGAATCAAAGCCAATGTCCTCAGGAGGAAACCTATGATGATGTTAAATTAAATATATTGAAGTTTAGAAAAACTGTCTCAACTATGAGACTTTCTGAAAGCACAGTCAACAAAAAAATATTAAAATCATGGGGTCTAGACATACGGACCGCATTTCAACTGCAATCCAACTGCAAATTGCAATTCAGGTGCAGTTTGAATGCAGTTGACACGACTACAATAGAACTGCAAACCAAACCGATTCCGATTCCGATTGCAGTTCAATTGCAGTCCTATTGCAGTCGTGTCTGTCTAGACCCATACATGGCGTTAGTAATGCGTTCATATGTCAATGTGTCCTGTTTTTTTATTTCCATTAGAAACAAATGTCTTTCTCAAGGGACATTGGCTTTGAACCTGTACAGTAATATTTCAGTAACTCTTCCTTATAAGCGCCGCAAATGGCTAATGCATCTGGCTGCCATTTTAGTGACTTAACTCGTGGCATGCAATACTTACTATCGTAAGATTCGTAGGAGTTAAGGCGAGGCCCCATTGGTGCTTTGCATCGTCGCTGCTATAAATATTATACTAGTACTTTAGTCTGCGTCCGTAGTCGAGCGGGCCTCAGTGATCGTAACTGATCGCTGAGGTTAAGCAACAACTGACACGGTCAGCCATTGGATGGGTGACCAATTTCAAGTGGTGCTTTTCTGGACGCTTCCGTGCTTCGGACGGCACGTTAAGCCGTGGGTCCCGGTTGCTGCTTCGGCAGCAGTCGTTAAGCCTAGTCAGAGGCCTTCGGGCGGCTTGAAAACATCTGACAGTCGGGTTGCCCACTTACCCGACAAACTCTCTCAGCACAAGCTTGCTTGTGTTGGGGTCCACCAACCCGCACTTGGCCAGCGTGGTGGACTAGGCCTAAACCCTTCCTTCATTGGAAGGAGACCCGTGCCCCAGCAGTGGGGACGTAATGAATCGTGATGATGACTTTAGTCTGTGGCCGCCGCTCCGCCCGCTGACGTCGTGAACGCGGCCTAAGGCGCAGGTCATTTTGACAAGGTTCCAGTGCATTAGCGATTTACGGGCTTTAACATACATAATCAATCTAATGGATAAGTTTGTACAATAAATATCACAAGAGCAAACACAATATCAATTTAAAGCCATTTAGTTATTCTATCAGAACTTACAGTTAAAGTATTTATATTTTGTGACTTACAGGTTGAATACTTTATGGTAGACGAACTAAAATATATTTTTTTGTCATAAAATGCTCACTTTGGGATAATTTATACTCGCATTTAATGTTCAAAATCGAGGATTACCGTATCGTTGATAAAATAAAATAAATACTAAACGTAGTAACAGAGGTATCATATAATTTTCTTTGAATTAATTTAATGTCATGTTATAAGTTTGTAACTTTGAGTTTTTTCTTTTCTTTGTAGTGACTAATAAACCATTCATTTCGCGCCGGCTATCACTCAATCACTATTCATTTAGTGAATATGGCAACACTACTGTTTGAGAAACATATTTATTTTGGAGCTGAAGTTTTAATAAGAACAAATCTGACTGTAGGTATAATCTAGTTTACTTCCAATGCAATATCCTAGACTTCTTGTGCAAATATATCACATAGTCCTATTTGTAAAAGATACTAACATAGAGTGCTTACATCGTCATTTTGTTAGCAGTGCCAGTGAGTTTAAAAAAACATTGATGTTCGCCTTTTCGGAATGGTTCAACTATAGCAATTCAAATAAATATGTTTTTTTTTTCAATATTTATACTAAGATATATACTTTGAGATCGTTAATAATACTTTCATTTCTTATTCAAAGATAATATTTTGGAGTTTCTCTTTAAAATCGGTTATTTATTTGAAACAAAACCTCTGGAAGACTATTAGGTACAGTTCTCCCATATTAATAATGCACATGCAAATCTTCGCAAACTGTCGTATTCCCGGAAACACCCGAATCATTTACTTATTCCAATATCATTGAATCGCAAGAGCCTTAAACAAAGCACTTGCATTTTGATCCTTGTTCGAAAGAAATAGTAGTCAATATCATGTGACACATAATCGAAAACGATTTGGGCGGTCGGTGGCTGTCACCGATCAGTCAAAGGTTTCAAGTTCAAGATCAGTATTACTTTTGTGGAATTATAAAGAGCTGCAATTACGCCAATTACACATCGTTCATGTTATTTTTTTCAAATGAAATTTAATTTCAACTTTACTTATTTTTGACGACGCCATATTATTAGGCACATTTAAGAATAAAATATACGTCACATTGATAGACTTCACTTTGCCAATAAAGCCACACCCAAAAGATCAAGTTTGTAATTGTAATATTATTGTGAATGATCAGCGCTGTAAATACTTTTGAACTGAGATTTTAATATAAACCTTGTGTTATTCAAACCTTATTTCATCCATATTAACACCAGCTTGAGTAAGACATTTGGAAAGTACTGTAACATTTTCGAAGTAAATTTTAATATTATGACAATATTATGAATTATCGACTCAAATTTTAGTTACTGATAAATCAATATCTCTTTTAGCACCAAAAACATAAATAAAAAAAAAATGCATGAAGAAAATGCACTTAACCACTCTAAATATATATCGTTTTTTGGCACTCGGGAAATACGGCCGCTGCCGAACAATGGCGAAGATTTCTATGCGCTTTATCAATTTTGGGGAACTGTACCTACTGAAGATATTTCGAGCTTTATTTTCTTCAATAATAACGGCGACTAATAAATTGTACTTTGTCATGGCCACTTTGAATATTTTACATACGGAAAGCAACTTTGTTTTTGTTTAAGCAACGAAAATTTACATGTTAGGCTGTTCACACACTGCTCCACATCACCCTGCGTTATTATGAACGCACGTACAGTAAAACTAAGTCCTGACAACGGAAGTGGATTATAACTAATTGTTAAAGACCGTATTTAATCGATGTATTATATTTATAGGACAAATCCTTTAATTACCTTTAGTTACCAAACGGTATTTTATTTTTAAAATGTTTGTATATGTAAGAAAATAACTGTTTTTTTTCCTCTGATGATAAAAAGTCTTTTCAAAATCGCACTCTTTGATGTTATGACTTTATAGTTGGATTGTAAATGCGTTTTCTTGTGTTGTACTGTATGCGTGCGTGTTTTCTATACAAACACTGACTGATACACGCCGTTCGGACACGCATACACCCAACATGTAGCGAGATGTGTGGAAGTGTGAGAGCCGCCAAGTAACATGTTATCTTTATACATAATTAATTGTCATGTCTATTTTATTTCCTACACTTCATACATACATACTATTATTAATTATAATATAATATAATCCTTGTGTTACTAATGTCATTTCTATCAATATCGACCTAGGAACTATTGTTTAATATTTTTATACTTATTAATTATTCATCTTTCATTCACCCTATATTAGGTGTCCTAAATCTGGAATCTAGCATTTCTCTATATACTGTGAACCTTATTGTTAAAAATTACTGTGCACTCTCACTATTGCTTTTTACGTTATCTTACAAGGTAATTTTACAAAATTATTGAAACAATTATTTTACGGGAAGATATGCAAATGTACTACAAGCCATATTTAACAAGACGTATTTATACAGGGTTTAGCAAAAGAGGTATACTAAGTCTAAAGAAGGAAACAAAGGGGTTAATCAAATTTTTTCGCGAATTTGCATTAGTAAGTGAAAAGAGATAGATACAGAATGTCCCCTTTAGTCCCTTTTGGCTCGGTGTACCCTTTTTGCAACAACCTGTATTTTTCAAGTAAGCGTATTTGTCGGATGAATGTACTTAATGAGAAAATAGGTACAATTTTTGAGTTAACCTTATCTTACTTTTAAGTTAATTTGCTAGCTTTTTCAGAGACCGATACACAATGAGTATTTTCTTATTTCTTGATATGTTAAAAAGTTCCCACATTGTTTTTTCGTATTGCGCAAAATATATTGTCTCTTTAGGTAGATTTTAATTAGTTTCACACAAAAATATAGCTACAGAATATTCTTAATGATAGTTAGATGTTCTTATTATTTTTGGGGATATACTATGCTGACTTCTAGGCAAGTGTTGGGTAAAAATAGTCGTCATAATACTGACATAAATGATTTTGTTGTACTCTCCATTTATGTATTAAGTAATGTTCCTATTAAAAACACAAAAAACTAGCTGTGACAACAATTATTAATAGTGTACTTACGTTTTTAGAATTCATTTTATAGGTACAATCGATAGTTATTGTGATTTAACTTTATTATAACTAACTTTACTCCAAATTTTCTGCTATCGGCTATACATTTCTAATCATAATGTACTTTACAGTCCTCGTCATAAGGCTTAATATCACTCACACACGTTATTGCATTTAGATTAAAATCAGACTACATTTTAATTGATTATGTACGACTATTATTATTTTATTACAAGTTAACATGTGATTAATAAATAACTGGCTAAAACTTGTGCTAACTAAGTACATCTTAGTGTCCCCGCACACGGGCCACCGGCCACAAACCACAAAACGCCGCCACTGGCATATTTCCTGTAATTTTCGTACACTTTATATGAACGGTTGACGCCGGTGGCGGCCACACGCTACAAATCGTTTCCCTACAAAAGCTTCTCGTGGCGACGTTTGTGGCTGTGGCCGGTGGCTCGTGTGCGGCGACACTTATGTAACAGTTGCGTTCGTAATCAACAACAAATGTAAAATCCCCAAACATTGATGGCAAAAGTATGTGAATCTTATCAAGGAGCCACGGTATAGTTTGTTGGGTACTAGTTTAGGTAGCATTATTCAATATTTAAACGGGAAAAGCCTTAAACGCGAAGCGAAGCTTGCGGGAAAAACCTATCAACAATAAATAAACAATAAATTTGAGACTTTTCACGATTTCCCCGCATGCGTTAGTTAGGGGTTAAAACAACCATTATTATATCATCAGAATTATCTGTCCATCAACTAACACACAGCCTTAGCCTCCGCGCATTTCAGTATAATATCATTGAATCAATCAAAATGCCCTACAACTCAACAACGACCATTTGTCGATTCATTTCAACCTTAGACCCAGCCCTTAAAGTTGAATACCGCCATCATTGTCAACACATTAGGCTAAGCTATACCGACCAATCACAACACCACAACACCGATGGGCGGGGCCACCGGCGCTCCACCTGCCAATGAGATCTCCAGCTTACCCCCTGCAGGTTCAATATCGCTCCCCATTGGGTGGTTCTACTGGAGACTTGTCTGCTCTGACGCCGGCCAGTCGCTCGCAGACTGCTTCTAGTTGAGCGTCCAGCATGAGGGAAGCTATCTGGTCGTCCGTCAGCATCTCCATGCTGGAATGGAGAAGCGAGTTAGTTATCTGGTGTAGGTAGTGTAAAAGTAGGTAGTGGATTAAGAGGGGGGATTAAACTGGTTAATAGACAAAGTCGGTAATTTTGGTAAGCGACGCCATTGGACCGGGCTATGCCGTTGGGCCGCTATTTATCTCTCCATCCATGGGGTCGCAATTTCCGTCATCTCTCATGAACTCCACTGCACCCACCTGGCCAGACTATCAGTATCACTGAACCGCTCATCCTCAGTAGACGAGCGGTCTCCGCGGGGGGAGGGCGCGCGGCGCGGGGTGCGCGGGGCCGACTCCGAGCCGCGGCGCTCGCCGAATAGAGAGAAACCTGGGGAAGGAAATGAGTAACATTTATATCGTTGATACATAGACAACAACATAATAAATTATGGTATTTTCTGAATCCCAAAGAGCCGAGCGAAGTGAGTCACGTTCTAAAACCTGGAAGGCCGAGCGAAGCGAGGTAATACGAACCTTACCGGCTTTTTCTAAATCGGAGAGGTGGAGGACGTGGAGAGGGGGCGGAGGGAGCACTTCTCGAAGGTTATACACTTGTAGTACTTTTATACAGTACCAACGTGAGCTTTACTCATCAAATTACATTCTGGACAAATTAAAACACCTACAAAATTTGCAAAGCTCACCGACAAAATCCTCACTGTACAAATTAGAAACACCTACTTTTGGTAACCTCACTGATAATATTCCACCCTGTACAAATTAGAAACACATACTTTCGGGACGCTCACTTAAAAAAATCAACCCTATAATTTACAAAACTGACCACTGTCAAAATTACCTCCTATAGAAATTAAAAGCGCAACACCTATTTTGAAGCTCACTGTTAGAATTCCACCCTAAAACCTACAACAACTGACCTTGAAACATATCCTTGACCTTCCCGGCAGTATTCGTCAGCAGCGCGTCGAGGCTGGGCCGGCGAGGGTCCGCGCGCGGGGCGGCGGCGCGCGCGCTCGCGATGATGCGCCGCGGGGACGCCGCCGACACGTGGCTGGCGGCGCAAGGGGAGCGCGGGGCGGAGGGGGGGGAGGGGGACGTGGAGGGAGGGGAGAGCGGGCGGAGGGAGCATTTTTCGAAGCTCATCTGGAATGAGTTTTTGGTAGATTAGGTCAGTGGTCCAAATTGGCATACTGGGTCTATCAAACTATACTCGCTTGTTTGACTACGGATCATAAAAGCGGCCCCTATTAGGTCAGCATAAAAACTCGGCTATTATCTTGTGGACATCTTTATCACTATTGTTCCTGCCACCGTTCTCACACACACACACACACATATATGTGGGATGTGAGAATGGAACGTTATGATTTGAGTAGAAAGGAACGTAAGGTGAGTGAGTGAAAGGACCGGAAGAGCGAGACAGAATGAAGGAGACGAAAAAAAGATGGAAGACTGATTAGGCGCGTTGTTGTTGTAATAACATTTTAAAGAGTTTAAAATGTTATTAATATTATTATATATATATATTATAATATATAATAAAAAGGGCCAGCTGAAAATCAGCGCTGTGGCCTTACTGTCCACAGCTCATGCTGAGCTGGTGCCGTTTCGACACTCCGGACAGCAACCCGTTGTGTTATTGTTTTATATTTTGCCTGTATTTTTGTTTTTTTGCCTCATGTTAAATTTTTATTATTATTTTTTTTGGCCTTGTTATCTTGTATATGTATTTCTTTTCTTTAAGTCTGTCTTTTTCTTTTTGTTGTTGTTGCTGTCTATGTGTCGAATAAATGTTTCTTTATCTTTATCTTTATCTTTAAAATAAAGCTTCGGTACTTAAACTGTATCTAAAAGTGTTTGTTCTTGACCACCGATCCCACAAATTTTGGGGGCTCGTCCGGGATTTGGTCAAAAACAGAAAAACGACGGACGACGCAACGACGAAGCACGTGCCCTAACCAACAAGACGAAGACGAAAATTTTTCATTTTGTGTTTTTACGACGACAAAACCAAAATGACCGGCAGAGAAAGGACGACCACGACGACGACCACCACGGATCCGACGGCTACGTACCTCGACGGGATGTTGAATCTGAATAAATTCGACGGCGAAGACGACACCTACTCGTCAACAAAATGGGCCGAGGACATCGAAGACAACTCTGAAATATTCAGTTGGACGCCGCAATATGTATACAGTGTGATTGATTTAAAGGATGGATTTTTTCATTTAAGGGTCGAGCCATCATCGGTGAAGTACACAGCCTTTGTAACTCATCAAGGACAGTATGAATTCTTGCGTGCTCCCTTTGGATTGTCAATATGCCCAAAGTATTTCATGCGATTTGTGTCAATCATCTTCATGAAACTGATAGCCGAGAATAAAGTTGTGATATTTATTGACGATTTGTTAATTCCAGCTGCTGATGAGAAAGAGGGTATCGAAAGACTTAAAGAAGTACTAGCTGTAGCCGAGGAGTATGGACTCCAAATCAACTGGAAGAAGGCAAAGCTGTTATGCCGTGAAGTGGAGTATCTTGGTCATGTGATTGGAAATGGAGAAGTGCGACCTTCACCTGACAAGACTGATGCTGTTATGAAGTATCCAGAACCTCGAACTGTAAAGCAGTTGCATAGCTTTGTGGGACTGACGTCGTATTTCCGCAAGTACATAGAAAACTATGCTCAGATTGCCATGCCGCTAACAGAGTTGTTAAAGAAGGACAAAGAATTTGAATTTGGTGAAGAGCAGAGAGTGGCATTCAACGTGCTGAAGGGAAAACTGAGTAGCCAACCAGTTCTAAAGATATTTAACCCAACATTACCAATAGAACTGCACACAGACGCTTCCTGTATTGCATACTCAGCAATTCTTCTGCAAAGATATGACGATGGACTTCACCCAGTTCACTATATGAGCAAAAAGACGAATGACGCAGAGAAGAAATACTCAAGCTATGAGTTGGAGGCTCTAGCCATAGTAGAAGGAGTAAAGAAGTTCAGGCACTACTTGTATGGATCACACTTTAAGATTGTTACAGATTGTCAGGCGTTCGAACTAACCTTAAAGAAGAAGGATTTGACAACCAGAGTGGCAAGATGGGTCTTGCTATTGGATGAATATGATTATGAGATTGAGCACCGACCAGGCAGCAAGATGAGGCACACAGATGCATTGAGCCGCATAGCATGTGTGACAAATGTCAGCGAACAGATAAGACAAGCACAGCAACAAGACGATGGACTGAATGCAATCATGAACATTCTAAAAGAAAAACCATACGAGGACTACATGTTAGATAATGGTATGCTGTATAAAGGAGAAGATAAATGTTTAGTAATACCCAGAAGTATGGAGCATGACATCATTAAGAAAATACATGAGCGAGGACATTTTGGGAAGAGGAAAATGCTAGAGTTGCTAAATAAAGACTATTACATGAAGAATGTTAACAAGAAGATTGAGGATTTCATTGTGGGTTGTATTCCCTGCCTTTTAGCAACAAAGAAGGAAGGTAAACAGGAAGGATTTCTGAACAGCATTGAAAAAGGCGGTCTACCATTGGACACTCTGCACTGTGACCATATTGGACCATTCCTGGAGACTAAGAAGAAGTATAACTACATATTAACTGTCATAGACGGTTTCACCAAGTTTGTATGGCTATTTCCAACCAAAGGAACAACAAGTGCTGAGACGATTGATAAGCTACTCATTCTGCAGCAGACATTTGGAAATCCACGTCGTTATATTACAGACAGAGGATCCTGCTTCACCAGTCATGACTTCAAAGAATACTGTGAAAGAGAAGAGATACAGCATGTGTTGATAACCACTGGAGTTCCACGGGCGAACGGACAAGTCGAGAGAGTTCACCGAACTCTGATAGCTGTTCTTACAAAGATGTCTATCGCAGAGCCAGGACTATGGTATAAGCATGTAAGCCGTGTACAGATGGCTCTGAACAGCACATTCCAAAGAAGTATCAATACAAGCCCATTTGAATTGCTTGTTGGCACAAAGATGAGATGCAAAGAAGATATAGAAATCTACGACTTAATATTGCAAGAAGAAAGAGAAAATTTTAATCAAGAAAGAGTAGACCTCCGGCAGCAAGCGAAACAGCAAATATTAAAGGTTCAACAAGAAAACCAGCAACAGTATAATAAGAAAAGGAAAGATAGTAATAAATATAAGGAAGGTGACATTGGGGCCATAAAGAGGACACAATTTGGTACCAGTATGAAGCTCAAGCCGAAGTATCTAGGACCATATCGAGTAACAAAAGTGAAACGAAACGACCGTTACAATGTGGAAAAGATAGATTTATCAAAAGAGGGTCCAATAAATACTAGTAGTAGTAGTGACTACATGAAACCATGGCCTACTAATGACTCGGAGGAAGGTCTAGGTGAGTAAGGTTGTTTTACAGAGATGAATGAAAGAAGTAAAGATTTAAGTATGCAAGTAAAGTATAAGTTGAGTTGATGTATGATAGGATAGTATTATTAGAATAAGAATAGGATGTGTAACTTTAAGGTTTACAAGTTCAAGGTATGTTCAAGTAACTGTTATGTTGTAACTTTTATGTTCAAGTGTAACTTATATTACACAAAGTTAATTTTGTTTTGTTTTATTAAGAGTAAAATATGTTTTAACATGTTATGTTTAAAGGTATCATTGTTTTTGTTATTGTAAAAGACTGTTTTCTATTACTGTATAAGACTCTGTTCTATAAATTTATAAGACTGTTTTCTGTAACGGTATATGACTGTTAAAGTATGAAAGGCTGAGGGCAGCCTTTGCTTCAGGATGGCCGAGTGTGGGATGTGAGAATGGAACGTTATGATTTGAGTAGAAAGGAACGTAAGGTGAGTGAGTGAAAGGACCGGAAGAGCGAGACAGAATGAAGGAGACGAAAAAAAGATGGAAGACTGATTAGGCGCGTTGCTATTTAATAACATTTTAAAGAGTTTAAAATAAAGCTTCGGTACTTAAACTGTACCCAAAAGTGTTTGTTCTTGACCACCAATCCCACAAATTTTGGGGGCTCGTCCGGGATACATAAACACACATACGTAGGTAGTCTGAAAAGTTTCCGACCTCAACGTGAAGATGGTAGCACACATCAATTAAAGTCAGGGAATGTAATGGTGCATCTTTTGACAGCAACACTTCAAAGTTTCAGCCATTTTTGACGCGCGGTTTTTATATGACAGTCGCTTGAGTGAGTCGATGTGAGTGGCCTCATTTGCAGAAAAAGAAAATTTTGTTTCACCAAGACAACGCCCCGTCTCACACTTCAACGGTTGCCATGGCGAAAATCCATGAATTACGGTTTGAACTGCTTGACCATCCACCTTACTCACCAGATCTAGCCCCAAGCGACTTCTTTCTGTTTCCTCAACAAAAAACTGCGCTCGGAGGACAAAGATTTTCGACTTCAAGATCGACTCACTCAAGCGACTGTCAAATAAAAACCGCGCGTCAAAAATGGCTGAAACTTTGAAGTGTTGTTGTCAAAAGATGCACCATTCATGGAAGTAATAATACAACAGGAATGCGCACTGCACCAAAAAAACGAGCCGACAAAGATAGTCAGCACGGAGCCCTCCATCTCTTTCTATTTTTGGTGACCATAATTTTAGGAAATTCATGAGACATCACTTCTAATCTATCATGTCGCGAATAGGTGTCGATGGTCTCAAAGTCACCTATTATTCGAATAATTCGATTGCAATGTAGGTACGAATGTATTTTGGTGATATGACAATTGAGTAAACAAATGGGGTGAAGGTAAAATTTGTATAGATATGTTGTTGCAGCGCAAAGTGCAATGTAATATTGATATGTTTTTATTCCATATCAATTAGATATTGCCAAGGTTTGAACTAGCAACAACAATCTGTCTTTTTACCAAATTCTACTAAGATGAACTGGTTTTAATTAAAGAGTTAGGATTGACGTAAATAATAAGAAATCAAACAACACACATTTTTATAATAAGTATAATACAATGTATTTATTGGATCTTCTTTATTTACACGTTACTATTCTATTCTATTTTCTGTGGGGTCAGTAGGTACCTTATTAAATTAAATTAAATCTGTCCTTCAATACGCTCCGCAAGGTTAAAGTTTCAACCAAAGAGAATAAAAATGTTCAATATCACTTCTGTCAATCTAAAGTGTAAATATTCACTGAGTCACGATTTTGATGACGTCAACGGCTGCACGGAAGCCAATGACGTCATTAATTCGTCGAAGAGCCGATCTTTACATTTTTTTATTAAATTAACGAGAGCAGTAAAATAAAAAATATTCAATTTAGTGTCTCGGTATATATCGTACTTAAATTCAAAGAACTCATTGGTAAGTACATGTCAGCGCCGGGATTCGATACCCGCATCTCTGGCGTGAGAAGCGGGCGCTTAAAAGATTTCAAAAAAAATATCTCAACCTAAGTGCTTCCGCCGGTTTTAAGCTTGATAAATTATCTTATAATACTCATATCTATCACCAAAAAAATCAACAGCTCATAACTCTTTACCAGCCTTATACGAGTAAGATAACAGCCACAATAATACCTAATGATACTTAGGTATAAAATAAAACAAAAAGTTGAATGAAACAGGTCCTAATCAATGGAAAGTGATTCAAAAGTACGAATGAATGGTCACCCTAACTATAACGTCTAATCACAATAGTATAAACGTCATCCGTCATCTTGACAACTTCGGTCTTGTCGTAAAGTATTTAGAAAAACTACCAATATTTTTTATGAAATTATTATTCATACAAATAACAAATATTTCATTAAAATTACATGTTTATAATGATTTATTATAAATTTGTTTTTGAAAATGATATGATATACAGTAGTCTATGAGTTAATTTAATATTTTTTTTGCATAGCTCTCTTCGTACATAATCTACTAAAGTTTACACAACTAAATCCTGGCAATTGTTAGAAAGAGAGGAAGGGCTCTGTGGTAACCCTCTCTATCGGCTCGCGGCCTCTTTTACTTCAAATATAAATCTTAAGGTGAATTCGTTAGGTCTATTTTTGTTTGCATCATTTTGGTGAGTCAATCATTTGGGCGCATTCCTGTTGTATTATTACTTCCATGGCACCATTACATTCCCTGACTTTAATTGATGTGTGTTGCCATCCTCATGTTGAGGTCGGAAACTTTTCAGACCACCCACACACACACACACACACGCACGCACCTCCTCAGGGCTCGAGTAGTCCAGGTCGATCTCGGTCCAGGACTCATACACACACACACACACACACACACACACACACACACACACACACCTCCTCGGGGCTCTACTCGATCTAGTCCAGTTCGGTCTCAGTCCATGTCACAAACTCACCTCCTCGGGGCTCGAGTAGTCCAGGTCGATCTCGGTCCACGTCTCGTCGCCGCTGTGCACGCGCCGCAGCCACGCGCGCACGCTCGCGTCCATCGAGTCGTCGGCCTGGCAGAGCTCGTCGAGGTTTTGTGGTTCTAGAGGCGCTGGGTGCTTGATGTCTGGCGGGTGGACGGGAGAAATATACTAAGTTAATTATTTCTCTCTCGCTCTCATTCGTGAAGCCGTGGTTCTAATCCTATCATGTAGGTACCATTCTATAAACATGGAATTTAAGTACGAGATAATTAAACTACGTTCTCGGGTGAAGGAAAAAATCGTGAGGAAAACATCTCGAATCTAAATACATGTGTACTTTGCACTCATTCTAAAAACGTTTATGACCTATGACGTGAGTACAAATAATGTACAGCGATAAGCGAGGCTCACTTGTCACCTCTGATTACTCCTTCGGGGATTACAGTCGTGAATATTATATGTACCTATGCATGTATGTACATTATTTTAATCCCTTACAGTCTACACTTAAAAATATGTCAAAAGCTCACCATTCTTAGTGGACTGTCTCCTAGACCTATGCTTGTGTATTTCATCGGAGATTCTCTCGAGGTTCCTCAGTGCACTGGAGTACTTCTGCTTGGACTCCGCCACTTGCTGCTCCAGGGTTTGAATCTTGGCTTTCTGCGCTTCTAGGGCGGTGTTGAGGCGCGCTTTCTCTTCGAAATATGGCCTGGAAGATAGGTTTGTTAAGGTTTTAGGGTGGGGAGAGATTTGGTTTTGGTTGAATAGAGGAAATGTTACTAAACCTTTTGTATTTCAATATATTGTTATTTTAGGACAATAATTATTATTTGAGATACTTAAAGATGCCAACACGAGGAAAACGAAAAACATCAGAATGTGTTGATTTCATTATCATTTATATTCGTTGTCACAACCAATTCAACAATTAATTTAAAATTATTGATATTAATATTAATAAGACTAAAGCATGCTATTAAAACTACGGAAGCAAAACTAAAAAGTGAAAATTAATAAGCAAGTGAGAGAATTAAATAAAATAGGTACCAAATTGTCAGTGGCCCGGTCTGCTATGGCGGCCTGCGGAAGAAAAATCAGTGTGCAACCAAACAAGCGAAGTGGGTCAAACAGTTCTACCTACAAAAATGAAATTGCTATTAGGTCTACTATTAGCTCTTTGAACTCAGAATGACTCCAGAAAAGGTGTTTATTGAAAATTGTTATAGTAACAGTTTTTGGCTTAATTTTTGCGTGCTTTTCTGGTGTTATACATCATTCTAAGACTTGAAATGTTAGTTTAAAGTTTTAAGATGCAACATAATCATAATCTTTTTACAGAAAGTATCAAGAATGTACATAGTTTATTAGAATAGAGTGTAGAAAACGGGGGTTAAGATGAAAATTACTTATTCATAAGCTAAAGCTATACTACATTGCATTTACTTTGAAATTTTACTGACTAAATACTAAGAAAAGCTGGATCGCTGGAAAAATAAAAGCCAATCTATGTTCGCTGCTGGACATCCATGCATAGGTCTCTCCGTGCAATGTTTTCTTTGTATTTTTTACATTTATCTATGTACTTAAATAATTAAGACCAGCCGATAACGAATAGACTATATTCAAGATAAAAATCTATAGACATTTTCAAATTCACAAATAAAGAACGTAGGAATGAGAGCATTTCCTACCACTGTACAACATTCAACTAACTATTCAACTCGCCAAATCCACAACTACACATACTACACTCGAAGTGTCAAAGTATTTCCTACCTTTTTTGCTAGATCTAGCAAAGTAATAAAAGTCCTACCACTGCAAAAGCTATTGAACTCTTCAAATTCATTCCTTCTATCGTAATAAAGTACGAATAAGAGCAATCTAACGCTCAAACCAAACTCTACAACATCCAACTCTCCAAATCCATACTTGCACACATGACACTCGTCCCACCTGGACTTGGCGATGTGTCTCTTCAGGTTGGCCTGCAGCTGCTGCACGAGCGCGGCGGCGGCGCGATGGGTCGCCTGCCGCGAGCGCTGTGTGATGGTGGCCGCCGCGCGGTCTGCTTCCGCCTGGGGGGTGTAGAGTAGAATGTTTGTTGGGAACCGAAGTAACACAACTGACAAAAAATAGGTACTTGTACTAGGAACGGTTAATTTATTCGTAGAGGATGACGTTGATTGACTATGATGATCGATATTTTGAAATGCGCGTATGTAGTGATGTTGGTAGTCTAGTTAATATTAAGCTATACACATTTCTACCTTGTCAAACTCAAAACCACCTATTAATTCATTAATTTCCGTATGATTTTGTGGTATTTGGCAACACGATTTTCAACTAGACAGTTTGGGATGTTTTGTGCGCATTTTCAATATGGATGACGAAGCATGGGTAACTGTAACTACGAAGTCAGTCTAAATCTCGGATTAGTATAATGGGGAAGAAAACCAAGTGAAACTTTGGCAGCACTATCGAGTGTGTGGTTCAGGTTCTGACCAATAACAAATAGAAAAACTGGCGACTGAAACAAGACAATTAGAACTGGGGAATGAGGCACAGTCGCGTAAGGCGCCATCTGTAATTAGCTTTATGGTTTTCTCGCTATTGATAGTGATTATACCTGGTTGACCCTGGCGGTGGCGTGGTTGAGCATCTCCTGCCAGGCGGGGTCCAGCGTGACCACCTCGCCGCCCTCCGCCAGCCGCGCCAGCCCCTGCTCCGCTAGGAACACCTGGAGATGGAACAGACATGACTAGGTAACATAGGGAGACACAGCAATAATTAGCACAGACATCTATTATACTAGACTTTCCAAGTGTACGTACTGTGCGTGTCAAAAACTAGTCAAAAGATTGAGCATTTGTGGTATGTAGTATAAAAGATGTCTGTTGTAATTAGTATAAGAAAGCTTTCTCAACTTAAGGTGAAGTGTAAGGATACTCTTTCAAACGAAATTTATGTATATTTTTTTCAATTGCGCCGCCAAGTTGCAGTTGGTTCTACATTTCACTTTAAATCTGGTAGGGCGTATTATCATGGGGTGAAAAAATCCTCTGTAAGTATCATATAATTGTACTTCTATACCACAGGTAGCCATTATCCAGACACTTTGAAACAGGCCATAAATGTACATTAAATGCACAGCAAAAGAGTAGTTTACCAGCAAGTCTTTGTAGAATTAAGTGGTACAGAGTACATGCATATTACTGGAGCAGTGTGAGTAAATACATACCATTTCTCTGGCGGCCGAGTGTGCACTGTTAGCTTTGTCATATACCAGGTTAGCTGCATGCAGCTCTTGTGATGTCTGCAAATTATTACATTAAAGTTAAATACTTATTGCAGCGTAAGATATGAAGGAATGATTGAAGTTTGTGAATACCTCTGCAATGTCATATGTGCAGTAAGAAGTCAAATCACGTCTTTGTATATTTTTTATTAAATAATTAACACAACAACATATTATTAAAATAAGGTAATTTCAAAATTTTAACTGTTCTAATTTCAAACTCATGTATGTATTGACAGAATTGTTCAAAGTTGTCTTTTGATACAGAAAATTTGTAAATAGGTATGGTATATAAAAATGAAGTGTATTGTGCAAACAAATATTATTACATCCAGTGTAACCTAATCAGGTTTTAGTATAATGTATTTCTTAACATACTTACAATGTTAGCCCTAAACCTGGCCTCATAGTATGGCCGGGCTTTGTGCACGCTGGTGCCGAGCTTCTTGGTCAGCTGTTGGAAGCGGAGGTGGCCCTCGGCCACCAGTCTCCGGAACTGGAGCCGCGCTTCATCTAACTCAACTTCCAAGCGGTTTATCTCATCTGTCGCTGAGTTAAGACGCTCTAGTTCTATCTGAAATTATTTGTTATTTATTTAGTGTTTAAATAAGCATAGCAGCCTAAAATTATATTATAAATATATGATTTTGTAGTAGAAGCATATTATAGAATTATAATAATATTATTTAATTAGCCATTTTCAATAAAATTATTTGATAATAAATATAATTTATAAGATTTTGCATATCAACATGTAAAGGTGACTACTAAACATTTTTTTTTCCAATCGGTATAGGTGATTGGTATCAACGAGAAACTTTTATGATAAACAAAAACTAAAGTAAAGTTATGTAAGCTCCGATTCTGCCGGCAAACGTAAAAAAAGGCACATAATTTTTCGAAATTAATATCGGTAGGTTTAATCAGTGTGATTGAAATCACTTGCTTTATTATAGGAAAGAGCTACCGTTCATTATAATACTCTTCTGTATAGTTCGCAAACTTAAAAGTTCAAGTTATATTGATTTTTGTCACCTGAACTCTAGGATCCAAGGCTTCTGTACTTTCAGTTCCACTGTCGTTCATTTTTATATTAAATCATGACCATTGTAACCAAAGTTACATTCAATATGATGACCTATTGTGTTTAATTGCTTGAGATTTACAATAGATATCCCATAAAACAAAAAAGACACCATCAATTTACCACCTCCAGCGGATTTACTATTGTTCCAGGGTTTGACAGATGACATGACAGATAGATATTTGACAGTTGACACTATTGTACACATACACTACACCAAATCTGTGTACATTTTATCCTTATTCTGGGATATCGATAGTGAAGCCGCCGACACACTAGCGGACACGGCTTTTGGACCCGGCTGTCAGCCGCGACTTAAGGGTAAGGAATGTACACTACGCTGTTCAAACTATCGGACTACCTCTAACCTTGGACTGACCTTCAGCTTTCAGACGTACGAAAGCGATCTGGCACGAACTGTCCCAAAAGACCGTCCACACTATCAGACGCGGCTGACAGCCGCGTCAGCTAGTGTGTCGGCGCCTTCAGGAGTATGGTTATCTCAGAATAATAACGTTATCGCACTGAGCACAGAATAGGTCAAATGTCAAATTTGTCAACAGATGTCCGAAACACAGATTAAGCTTGCTTTGCTTGGTGGCTCTACGTTATTTTGCATCCATTTAGAAATTTACAAATAAAATGGTAACAGAGGCGTAAATATAATGTTTTGTGTGCTTTATAGCTTCGTAACAACGTATTAAAATGTGCATTTACTTAATTCTAGGCCACCGAAGTCGAAGAAACTATCAAGAGAATCCAGGCGCACAAGGGTGTCATAGGCGTCATCATAGTCAACCATGAAGGTTTGTTCGATATTTTCATACTATTCTTGTTTATTTGGTCAATAATAGTATGAGTCACCTAGGCTGCAACCAAATATATGCAATATATACATAGTTATACTATACAGGCCCAGTGGGGTAGGGAGATATCATTTTCCATTGCTCACTTTTGAGCCTAGGTTTCATTTAGGTCTTGTCTGTTTCAGGGATTCCAATTAAAAGCTCATTGGACAATGCCACTTCAGTGCTCTATTCTGGGCTCATTGGTCAACTCACCGAAAAAGCCAGGAATGTTGTCAGGGAAATGGTAAGGATTCATAATTAGACAGGTACTATCAGAGTTAAACCAGTAGCCTACCGTGAAGCACACATATTATTTAATTTTCTATAACATAAAAGGTTGTTTGTATCATTAAGCAGAGTACCCGCCTATAGATTATACCTTTTAGTTTGTACAATAATAAAACCATACTCAGGGTGTCCACTCAAAATGCTCCAAAAAATTCCCTGACTTTTCCCTGACTTTCCCTGACCGTTTCAGAAAATTCCCCTGACCAAAGATCAAAATATAAACCTAATTTAAGTAATTGGAAGACGAAATCTTGATTTCAAAGTTTTGCGTTCATTGTTTAACACTTATTAAAACTTGATTGCGTAAAATATGTATACAGGGTAGGCAAAAGTGGTATATTAAGAGGGAAGTATAGCACTTAACACACACTAATGTCGTTCTACTTCTAAATATTATAGGTACAATCTCCATATTTTTTTAGGATATTAGACACAATAAATTAATAGGTTTATAGTTTTTTCTTTCCTCTAAATTTGCTATAGATTCAAACTGATAGGCACCTCAAGCAACGCAATTTTTGTGATCAAAACTGCGCCTAAGTTAAACAAAAACAATGTAGGTACTTATTTTTTTACAGCGAAACCACAACTCTAGAATATATTATACTGAAGTGATTGATATCAAAATAAAAAAGATTTGTTGATATTTACCTACTTGGTGAATAACGATTTCTCCCGAAATTTTATCAAGGAAAGTACCTATGTCAGTCACGAGCTGCATTTATCTCTATAGCACCCGAGCCCCGGGAGATGAGTAAATGTTGCAGCACAAAACGATAGAAAATGTTTTTGTAAATACGTATTTCCCGAGGTTCCCTCTTAAGCCTTAGGAGGTAATTCTAAACAACTTTTGCTTGCGAGTATTGAAAATTTCCGCAAAAAAATGCATCCGTTTTGCAGCTTCCGTAGCCCAAGTTGCTATACTACCTAGTTTAATAGTCTCACCAAAAATTTACTGATTACCATCAAAGTAGAAATTGACACCGAAATAGAAATTGAAACAGAACCATTTTTTTGTATGGCTCTCGTCTGTCTGACAAAGTTGTTAGTTGTGTAAGTATTTTTTTATGAAATTTGATCGAACATTAAAAAATAGAATAAAGTTTGTTTCGCTCTGCTAAATTAGTAAAAAATTTATTATTGATTAATAGATGCCGCGCGGAGGCAGCGTATGTAATCTCTCTGACATATAAAATAATTAGCCAATCCTTTTTTCTAAGTCAGTAAATGAGCGTGGCTGCAGCGCGTCTGCACCAACAAAATCACGTTATTTTTATCACAAACTTCTAGACTCACTTCTAGTTCTTCAAACTTTTGATTGGAGAGATGAGTCACTAGGGCGTGCAAAACCGGTTAACCGGTTAACCGGAAAACCGGTTAACCGGACAATATATCACGGTTTTTCATAACCGGTTTTGAGAGTTCAAAACCGGAAACCGAAAACCGGGTTTTCACCGATTTTTATCGTATTTTTATATACTTTTTTACATACATTAGAAGTTGAACCCATAAACTCTAAAAATAAAAGAATTTGTATATCGGTTGGCACACTGATGGACACTAGATTAATGGTGAAACTCATAAAAAAGCACTAAAATATTGTATGTAAATTGAGTGACGATTTTCTGGTGCACATGCCGGCACTCTGCCTAGGCGCAGTAAAGCAAACACGACGTCAGTGACCGATGTGTGCGTGTGAGTTCACATTTTTTGCTGTATGAAAACTTATTGCTGTGTGAAAAAAAGGTACTCTGGGTGCACATAATTATAACGTTGAAATCTGGCCCAATAAAGCACAACAAGGTGGTCTTCATACAAACTCTAGGTAAAACAGGACTGCATTGACCGTTGTTGAAAATATAATTAGGCCAAGTGCGGGGACTGCATTCGACGTTATGGACTTTTTTCATGAAGTGTTGAGGACGTCAAATCAAATGCAGTCGTGTCCATCAATGAGTTAGGCTTTCTTTCGTTGCGTTGATATGAACAAATCTGTAACACATCAAAAAAACATTCATCATCTTACTGCTACTATAGAGTGGTCGTAAGAATCAGACGATACATGTTTTTTTTTTCAAAATCTGCCTTTATGTTTAAAATATAGTTACAATTATTGATGATAACAGAACGATATAAAAACACCATTAAGGTGCCACACACTTTTTTAGATGTGATAACAGTAAGTACTATGATAATTCTTATTTAACCTTTTTTTCCTGTTCACTAAATTATTAATTTGTCATATGGTTGATTAAAAATAGGTAAGTATATCATAAAAAATGTTTTATTCGTATGTTTTGTGGATATCTCTATCTAAGAATATGGGTTCCTTGTTTAATTAGTACTGTGTGACAAAAAATATTTAAGTAATATCAAAACCGGTGAAAAACCGGTTACCCGGTTTTGAGGCTGAAAACCGAAAATTCAAAACCGGTTTTGAAAACCTTCCGGTTTTGCACGCCCTATGAGTCACCCTCTTTTGTATCAACCTGTCTATACGGGATTCTGGGAGTCTGGGATCTAGCTAATCTTTTAGAATTCCTACTTTTTTTTACATCCGTGATATTCTATTAAACCACGTAGATTTAAAAAACTTAATCGTATAATTATTAAATAATAGTAAGGATCAGTCAAAAATATTCCAAAACTAAACGACATTTTATTTTATGACCTATGTTTTTCACGTAAAAAATAAGTATTACTAGTAAAGGAAAGTGATAAAAAATATGCTAGAAAAAGGTCATTTTTCCCTGACTTTCCAGGTGGCCCATCAATTTCACTGACTTTCCCTGACCACTTAGAGCTTCCCTGACTTTTCCCTGACTTTCCCTGACTTTCCAGATAGTGGACACCCTGATACCTACATAACAATGTAATATAGCACTGAAATGTGGTTTTTACTATGTTGATAAACTAATTTTTATTCCAGGACTCAACCAATGACTTGACATTCCTGAGGGTGCGTAGCCGGAGACACGAGATCCTCATTGCACCAGACAGAGAATTCATACTCATGGTCATACAGAACACATCTGACTAGTCAAACCTCAATATTCCACATTAAATCACTAAGTATGGACAGAAGAATCAATGTAATTGTAAAAAAACATTCAGAAATTGCACAGTGTCTTAGTTAGGCATTTTAATCACAAAAAAACTGGTAATTTGCGACTAATAACTTCTCAAAGACATAATACTTTTCAGAAGCTACTTATTTTCCACAATTTAAAGATAATCCACATGACCTATTCTCGGTTATTTATAATTATAAAAGGTGTAAGTTAAGATTAAGTATAAGTTTATGAAATTGTATTTATTTACTTTAAGATTAATACTATAAATATATGCAGCTTTATTAACTATTTTGGCTGTTTTATTCATAGTACGTACAGTAGTAGTTAAATACTAAACTTATCAAATTAGATTGTACTCAATTTACTAAATTTCAAGGACCAAATTAAAACAAGTTATTTTTCAAAAAATATAGTTTATTGCGGAGATGATGCGGCTTATAACATGACTACATGACATAGAATGAATTGACAAAGTTGGGGAGGAAAATAATCATTTACAACACCAGCTGTATATGTACAAACCTTTTGTCACCGACACACTATAATAACACCTATATATCTAATACACTACTGAAACTCTTACCATCGCTCCGCTCCGTTGCGCCATGAAAAATTGAAAACAGAACAGATAGACACATATTTTAAGTAGAGGTATAAACTCAAATTATCTACTACTAGCTAGCATTATACAGGATGTTGCATGTTGCATCTTCTTTGTTGTAAGCCGAAAGAGTGGCGTAGGCATTTGCGACTGCCCGTATAGTGGGAAAATTATAAACTATTAAATTACCAATGAAGGTACTGGGGCATAACTTCATCTTTATAATTGTTATTAACAATTAATTTGTAAAAATATATTTGCTTTATTACTGCTATTTTATATCAGTTCACAAAAGTAACATTGGCTGTATTATGTAATTAGTTAAGTTTTTTTTATAGTTTATAGTTGTTTGTTTCACTGCACTACTGCATTAGAATAGTTCTGTAATAGTGGTGTAAGTATTTTGTAATAATAAATAAATAAAAAAATCAGCTACTGCATTTGATTCTTGGTGCGTATCTATATTATGTGTTTTTTGTATGTTTACTTAGATCTTCACTTCCTTAGATCTTTAATGTATGGTAGGTTGTAGGTTGCGTAGTGCAATTTTAACATTAATTTACTTACATAATTTTTCTGTTGTTTGGTTCTATATTGGTCAGAAGCTTTTATAATGCGCTAGCGTTATTGTGTTACACTTACAGTGTTGTTAAGTAGTTGCATAACATATTTTTGTTACACTCATGTCAACTAATCTCCTTTGCCAGTTTGTATTTTTTTTATAACACTGTTTTAAAATATTTTATTACGGAGTTGATGAGAGTTGTATGTGTATTAAATTAGAAACTTTTTACTTACGTCTTTATACGATGATCTTCACACTGTAGGTTTATCCTCCATAGCTTTTGAGATGTGTTTTTAGATGGTTTTCCTCGGCTGTTCTTGTTACATAATTATGTTGGTACTTTATTTCTCCTGGTAAAATTGTAGTGTTCTAGTGTTTTTAACCTAAACCTCCTTCTTTCTATAAGCATAGTTTTAGTTTAAGCAACTTTCTCGCATGGCCGTATCCTTAATTTGTCGGATTTTCATTAATCTATTTCAATCCAATTGTTTTTAAATCCTGGTAATTTATACCTCATATAGGTATGCATGGTCGAAGGATGGTTACCATGACATTTACATAGCAGTTTATATTAAATTTAAATACAGTTAAACCCTGGTAATGTACAATTAGGTACTTTAGGTATAGCTTTAAGATTCTCAAAATGTGTCCTTTGAGCAAGCTCATATTTAGGAATGTTTATGGTAGCCCTTATGATCCGAAAAGGCTTTCAAGGACCGATTTTATGAGTTTACTTTTGTGTAAGTACTGGCAGTTTATCTTTCCTATTTCCCACTACTAACCAAATAATTATGAAATGAAAAAAATCTGTTTGAACGTAAATTATTTATTTATTACAGTCACACATGGATCGAATACATTTTAAACATCTAAAATCAAATTTATTCAACATGTTTCAATACCTTTAGAGTGAGACCAGGTTTTTTTTTATTTAGAACATAACATTTTGTTGATATTTATATGGTTTTTGACCTGATCTCGGATTTTGTAGTAAGATTTTAATTTGATGTTTATGTATCTGAAAGGATTAGTCAAAACATGTTGAAGATTTTCCTAAATTATTACATTCTTTAGGATTTTTAGAGAAATGTTTGCTCATTATTAAACTATGCAAGTCTCTACTGTGAAACAGTCACAAAACACATTTAACTCACGCTACAGTGTCGTGTGTATTGAATAGAATTTTATTTCTGACCAATATTTTGTTTGTCAATTAATAATTATTATAAAACTAACATCTAGTTAAACCACTAACACATTAAAAAAGATAGAACGTTTACGTTTTGTTTGCTAAAAAACTAAATTGCAAGTGCTTGCAACATTGGTAAAACTAAATCTTGCATCGTTTCGAAAAACATATTGCTTTTCCAGAAAAACTTAGTGTTTAGATTAGTGACCATTTAGATCTTTTTAAGTTTTGGACATTAACATTAGTTTTTCGTGTACTTTAAAGAATTAAAAGGTAAATTAGTTGGCTCGTTTTTTTTTGTTTTTATGTTTTTTTTTTGTGTCGTCCCTGAGCCTAGTAGACGCATACTTACCGGAGGTCTAGTGCTGGCCGCGGTGAGCGGGCTTCTTACCCCCCTGCGGAGGACCTCCCACCCTGAAAACGTCACACAAAAACACTTTAGTAATAATTTTTTTTAATGGTTTTGGACTGAAATTTACTGGGACAAAGTTTTAAGTTTAAAATACGATTGGCCATATTTCAAGTTGTCCAAAGTGCAAATCTGTTCAAATTGTTAATATTATGCAGCTAGGTGGTACTGGTAGTGGTGAGAAAGGCTGAGGACAGAGTGTTGCGGCGTTCCTTGGGAGCGGTCTATGTCCAGCAGTAAACGATTATTAATTGGGAACTATATTTCTTGCCAGCAAAGTTTATTTTTGTCATCAACTTGTATCAGCAAATTAATAGATCAACCGCAACAATATATTTTTGTCCTCAAATAAATAAAAAGTGTCCTCTGGTATGAATCAGCAAATAATATCAATACAAAAATCTAAAATAATAGATGGATTGCCAAAAAATTTGAGTTCATTACATAAATAAAAACTTTGTATGCAGAATATTATTTTTGCTCCTCAAATAATAACTGCGCCCGCAGAATAGTAGATTTGCCAGCAAATATATTGACTCTAGGTCGCATGTTGCGATTTCTTTTTAATTCATATTTTATCAGCATTGCAGTAGTTACATTATGATTGGTCCAGTTATTAAAACATTATAATTCGTTAGCAATTTAATACATGAGTTTACAAATTAGCGGAGACGGTGCTATGGAGAGAGCTATGCTTGGAGTTTCTCTGATGGAT
This sequence comes from Plutella xylostella, assembly GCF_932276165.1. Lineage (NCBI taxonomy): Eukaryota > Metazoa > Arthropoda > Insecta > Lepidoptera > Plutellidae > Plutella > Plutella xylostella. The sequence goes on along the minus strand of NC_064000.1, from coordinate 2,094,828 downwards.
CGTATCAGAAATGAGATTATCCGTCAGAGGACCAAGGTTACCGACATACTTAGCTGTCAAAATATGCAAGCTGAAGAGGCAGTGGGCTGGTCATATCTGCCGAAGAACCGATAACCGTTGGGGTAGACGAGTTCTCGAGTCGAGACCACGAACAGGCAAACGGAGCGTGGGACGCCCTCCTGCCCGCTGGACTGACGATCTTAGGCGGATAGCCGATAGTGGTTGGATGAGGAAGGCAGAGGACCGAATGTTGTGGCACTCCTTGGGAGCGGATCTATCTCCACCAGTGGATGATTATTGGCTGATGATGATGATGATGAAAAGAGGAAGTTTAAGTTTTAATTACAATAAGATTGCTTTTGATTAGAAGAAGATTAAGGTTTAAGTTATAATTAGAAGAAGGTTGTTTATGTTGTTTTTAATTAAGAATATTGATGATTTAAACTTAATTTTTTGTTTCATTTAAATATTAAACATAACATCGAGTTATGTGGACATACCTATTAAAATATATACATAAATGTTAACTTGCCACTTGATCATAAATCCCGGCAATTTTAAGTGATTAATTGTTGAATTGATTTAAAATTGTTTGGGGGCAAAAATTTGCTGGCAAATCTACTATTTTGCCTTCAAACCTATTATTTAGCAAATTCAAAACGGATTTAATTGGCGATCGTTTAAATGACACCCTTATTAATTTATTATATGTTAATAAATATTGCTATTTTCTAAATTTACACCTACAAGCGCAAAGTCTAGTCTCTAATACAAGCAGTGCAGCACTAAACTAAATCAAATTCCACCACCTTTATGATCTTAGAGCCATTATGCAATTTAACCGCCGCAAAGAAAATTGGGGGAACTGTAGAAAATCATAAATATGTGTCTGTGGGCAGCTATGAACCATGTTTTTACAAATAGTATCACCCTCACAGTTCACCCCCATTTCCCTAAGGCAGTTACATCACAAATGGATCTCAATTCTCAACCGCACACCTTTAGAGTCGACTATTAGAATTCATTGCAAAATTGACACTATTATTATTCATAAGCGACTTTAAAGGCGTGTGGTTAAGAATCGCCCTTCAGCATACATAGCATAATGGCCGCAAGACGCGTCGCGCTGGCTAACGATTTATGTCACGTCTTGCGTCCCGTGCTAGGCAAGCCGACAAGACCGTGGCAGGACGGGGTGCACTAAAGACCTACACTACAACGCGTCACTACTTGGGTGGTCTCGAGTAGGGCGAGGCGCGCGCGAAGTGGCGCGGCTGCGGCGGCGCGCGGCGGGTGCCCACGTCACGGGATGACGCCTTGTACTCGCGAGGGCCCTCGTCCTTGTAGTAGGCGGTTTCGTCCTCGTAGTAGCGTTCGCGCTCGTAGCCGTAGTAGTCTTGCTCGTGCGACGGCCGTGGTGGGGGGCCGCGGACCTGGAAGATGGTGTGTTAGTGGTAAGTATGTATGTTTGCAAGAGTAACAAAGGAACCGTTGGTTACTGAGGCAGATCGGCGTGGCCCGAATGCAAAGCCCTAAACCGTATTCGGCTGGTGTTGCTTAAATCTTCCAAGTCTTCCAACCAATGCGGCATATTTATTTATTTATTCTTTTATTGCACAATATACAGAAGTAATTATGTACAATCAGGTGGACTTAATGCTAGAAGCATATCTGCGCGTTCGGATTCAGATCACGCACATCCCACATGGATATCTCTTAGTGACTCCAATGAAGACAATGACTTAATATCATATCATCACACCTATTGCGAGCATAGGACTAGCAGTGGACGTTATAACCATACACTCATGAAATCATTAAAAGGCAACACAATGCAAAAACGTAGGTTGACTGGCAGACATTGCTTTCAGAATTAAGTAATAAACTCACTTGTACATAATTATATGAAGAATTATGTGGGTAAATAAAACTATAAATAAACGAAACCCAACGTACCGGCGGCGGCTCCACAGCGCCATACGGGTCATCGTACCCTCCAGGATACGTCTCCATGGCGGACCTGGCTCGGTCCAGGATGCTGAACACCTTGCTCTTGGGCGGCGCGCGCGAGGGCGGCGGGCGCGCGGGCGGCGGGCCCGGCGGCATGCGAGGGGGGCCGCGGGGGCCGCCTGCTGGAATGAGGAAGGTTCGGGAATGAAGATAAGAGGTCTTCTCTGGTGGTTAATCAATCATTATAATGGTTTAATGTCTGTTTTTGCATGATATTATAAAATAGATAATATAAACCGTCTCCTAAATCACTCCATGTACATGTTTAAAAAAACCGCATCATAAATAATCGGGAACTATATTTCTTGCCAGCAAAGTTTATTTTTGTCATCAACTTGTATCAGCAAATTAATAGATCAACCGCAACAATATATTTTTGTCCTGAAATAAATAAAAAGTGTCCTCTGGTATGAATCAGCAAATAATATCAATACAAAAATCTAAAATAATAGATGGATTGCCAAAAAATTTGAGTTCATTACATAAATAAAAACTTTGTATGCAGAATATTATTTTTGCTCCTCAAATAATAACTGCGCCCGCAGAATAGTAGATTTGCCAGCAAATATATTGACTCTAGGTCGCATGTTGCGATTTCTTTTTAATTCATATTTTATCAGCATTGCAGTAGTTACATTATGATTGGTCCAGTTATTAAAACATTATAATTCGTTAGCAATTTAATACATGAGTTTACAAATTAGCGGAGACGGTGCTATGGAGAGAGCTATGCTTGGAGTTTCTCTGATGGATCGTATCAGAAATGAGATTATCCGTCAGAGGACCAAGGTTACCGACATACTTAGCTGTCAAAATATGCAAGCTGAAGAGGCAGTGGGCTGGTCATATCTGCCGAAGAACCGATAACCGTTGGGGTAGACGAGTTCTCGAGTCGAGACCACGAACAGGCAAACGGAGCGTGGGACGCCCTCCTGCCCGCTGGACTGACGATCTTAGGCGGATAGCCGGTAGTGGTTGGATGAGGAAGGCAGAGGACCGAATGTTGTGGCACTCCTTGGGAGCGGATCTATCTCCACCAGTGGATGATTATTGGCTGATGATGATGATGATGAAAAGAGGAAGTTTAAGTTTTAATTACAATAAGATTGCTTTTGATTAGAAGAAGATTAAGGTTTAAGTTATAATTAGAAGAAGGTTGTTTATGTTGTTTTTAATTAAGAATATTGATGATTTAAACTTAATTTTTTGTTTCATTTAAATATTAAACATAACATCGAGTTATGTGGACATACCTATTAAAATATATACATAAATGTTAACTTGCCACTTGATCATAAATCCCGGCAATTTTAAGTGATTAATTGTTGAATTGATTTAAAATTGTTTGGGGGCAAAAATTTGCTGGCAAATCTACTATTTTGCCTTCAAACCTATTATTTAGCAAATTCAAAACGGATTTAATTGGCGATCGTTTAAATGACACCCTAAATAATCTAAGCATAAATACTAACACTGCAAGTGACTTTGCTTTATACTATGTAGTAATAGTAATAAGCACCTATTGAATAACGTTGTATCGAAGCAATTGTAAAACAACGAACTTTAACAGAGTGTTGCATTCTTTGGAGTGACTATACCCAGCAATAAATAATGGTTAGCACCTGATGATGGACCACAACCAGCTATCAATGCACCAGACTGCCCAAAAAATACAAACCAAACAGAACCCAACTAACCATGCATCCATTTACCCGGAGGCCTCTCCGGCATATCCCTCATCATGGGTGGTCGCCCGCCCATCATCTCCGGGGGGTCGGGTACAAGGAACTTCTTGATCTCGGCCAGGGCGTACGCGATCCTGGCGTGGGCCTCCGCGGGCGGCGCTAGGGCTGATATCTCCACGTGCAGCTCGTCGGACAGGTGGGCGTACTTCGGGTCTAGAGAGTTGCGGAGCTCCTGCTCTTGACGTCTGGAATGGTAATAGTATTTGGGGTTATCTCACTAACGGCACTGATCCCAAGCTAGGTAGAGCATGTAAATGAGATGTTTTGTTTGGTGTGACTACATGACTTAGGTTTTTAGTGATTTTGTTTTAGTGGATTGTTTTATAAAAATATTTTTTTTACTCTAAATTCATTGAAAGTCATGAAACTGAAATACTTGAATAGAAACAATGTTATTCTATGTAAAGGATATAAGTAAAAAAAGAGAAATTTATTGTTTTCTATATAGGCCATAGAGGGTGTTCTATTTGCTTGCACCTGAGTGACCTGACTGACTTGAATGGAAGATCTTTCTACTTATTCTTCTTCTAAGCTTATTTGCACCTTGGCAATGGAATCTTTGGACTAATTCAAAATAAGGCCTCAGTGGTTGAATTGGGGTGTTATTTGTCGACAATCCATCTAATTTGTATTAAAATATCGTTGCGGATATCTCACCGATCCCTCATGGAGCCGCGGCCCAGCACGGCCATCTTGCACATGGTCTCCTCCTGCAGCTGCTTCATGGTGTTGCCCTTCGGCCCCAGCAGCTTGCCCACGAAGTTGAACTGGAGGAACAAACCACATGTGTAGGAAGATAGACAGAATAATCTTTATTTGTACCACAAGAACAGAAGTTACAAAGCTCATAAATAAAACCTAGGTACAAAAATTGCATTCTTATGCTACATTTTAGTTTTATTATGCTTATTACTTTTTGGACTTATTGTGCAAATGTGGTGCTGAAATTTTGAAAGTTGTGAGCTTGAATCGCTGGACTAAGTGGAAGTGAACTTGGGGTTGGCATGAGTACAAAACTTACAACCAAAGACAGCTGGAAGTAGAGAGAGGATATACTAGGAGGAAGTGCTATTCTATTCTCACCTTGGGATGTTCCTTGATGGGCACCAGCACCTTGACAGCGACCTTGACCGGCTTCTCACGGAACACGTCCACATATTTGAAGTCCTTGCTCGGTATCCTTCCAGAAGTTTGTACTCTAGTCACTTCTGCAAATTGCATTAAGATTGACAGTTGAAGTAGAAATGTTAGCCTTGATTAATTCTCTACCGCATTTGGAATGACAAGATAGGTAGTTTCTTTGAAGGTTTTTGTTTAGGTGAGGAATGCCAGAGAAACATCGTTCTGTGAGCTATGCGGATGCTCTAAAGGAGGGAAATGTCTACTAACTGTATTGAGTTAAGAAAATAAGGTTATGTGTATGTGATTGAAAATGCTACTTTAATATACCTAGGGGTACAATTATTTTAAGTCTGTTGATTGACTCGGCATTTGAGATCAAGTGTAAAGACATAGGACTAATATATCCATCGTGGCAGGTGATATGAATCATTCTTTTGTAGGTTCAAATAGCGCCAATTAACGGTTATCAGTGGAGCACAAAAGCAAAAAATATAAGTAAAGAAAGTGGTCTACCTTGGTCAATGAGCTTCGTGGACATAGGAAACTTGGTTTGATCTATTTTAATCTTCTCACTTAACAGCTCCCGCATGTATTCACCGGCTTTTTCGTTCAGCTTTGCAGTGTCCTCGCCATCTTGTTCCATCTTGTCGTGCTGGTCTTGGTTAGAGTTTCGCTTGAAATCACCGCTGTTGAACCCGTTATTGCTGTCGTAATTGTCTGCCATTTTGTCTTACTCACTATTTAAACAAGAGATTGCAGGACGCTGCAATATTAAAATTGTTTAGACTTAAAAAAATAGCTACGCCGCGGTCGGCGTCCCCAGTTTTTTTTACGTGACAGTCAAAGTGTCAAAGAGAATAAATTTCAACGTGACATTGACACACAGAATAGATTACACAGAATATTATTTTGACATTTAGGTACGCGATAAACGGAAACGGAAATTATAGTGCCACAAACTTATCTGTTCCGGTGAGAGCGAAGTAAATTGATCCATATCTCATTATTTACTAATGAATTATGTATTGATATAGATTAGATGGGTTTATTGAAACCACAAGAGCGAATTACCACTACTGGCAAACTTAAAATCTTATAGAATGAAGAAATATTACACATTTACGTGAGCTGTCACCGGAACAGATAAGTTTGTGGCACTGTAAAACTTTTTGCTACCAATAAGTCAACCACCTCAGAATAACAACACAACGACCTTGATTTATAAATAATGATATTATTCGTTACCAATATACAAAGTCCTTGTTGATGGTAAAGGTGCACACAAACACACAAAGCAAATACATTGCTTTGTACCTCAGAAACCTCAGCACCACCCTCAGACATGGCGACTGGAACGTCCGAACGTTATTGATACAAAGTACTTTTCAAATCATACAAAGTACTCTTTAAAGCTGCGTACGGACTGTGCTTATATTGCTACGCGTAGTCGTTTACGCGTGTCCTGGAACGCCATGTCCGTACTAGAAGCTTCCCCTTTAGTATACGCGTAGCTTCTGGTATGGACATGGCGTTCCAGGACTCAGGACACGCGTACCAATGTACGCACTGTCCGTACTCAGCTTTAGGTTACTTACCATCCTTAGTAATGTTTATATTTAATATCTATCTATCTATGTATTTGTGTAGATATATCAGCTGTCCGATATCCATATTACAGGCTCTGCCTAGCTTGGGGTCGGATAGCCGTGTGTGAGATGTCCCCACATATTATTATTATTAACTAGCCAAGTGTCAAGTAAACGTACTACCTACATTCATTTGTGGGTTTGTTTTAGCATTTCGAAGCGGCCTCATTTTAATAAGTACTCCTTAATTTAAATTTTAATCAGGATTTTTTATTTCCTTCTAAAACCTAACCTAAAATTTTATATAAACACAGACTAATGTACGTATGAGTGCTTAGGTATATATGGAAACGTTAGTAGGTAGATCTATTACATTTTCTTCTTTTTCGACTTGTGCCTAGCGTGTTGGACGACCATGATGTTGAAGTCCGAGTGAGGGGCCACCATGATTTCATATTTCCTTGTCACCATCCTCAGTATTATTATTTCATCCAGTGTATTCTGCAATAATGAAGTAGTCACTGCAGTTGGTAGGCTGACTATTTTTTTTATAGGTAAGTAACTAAGAGCTCTCTTACTTTACTTCTAGAAATATTTTCGCCTACAATAAGGGTCAATTCACACGTACTCGTAAGTAACACAACCACATCCACACCACAGCCACAACCACACCACATCGACGCCGTGTGGTCTGGCGCATATATTGTATTGAAAATGAATAATCCAATTCACACGTGCCACAATTTGCCGTTGTTATCGACCACCTGTGTAATACGACCACATCGCAACCACATCGCCGCCACCGGCGCCGCAGCGCGGCCACATCGCCACGACATGACGGCGTCTGCGCGATTTTGAAAAATGTGTCTACTGAATACGACCACGTGGTTACCACATCGCAACGACAGCGACAACGCAACCACATCGAAATTTTGTCGCTACCACAACGCAACTGCAAAAAGCCGCTGCGACACTATTCACACGTAACCACAGCTTGACCACATTATGTCGCTGCGACGTGGTGTGGTTGTGGTATGTGTGAAATGACACTACACTCTACACACTTGGTGGGAGAGTTATTATCATAAAGGTCTGTTTCACAATTTCTGGATAATGGCTTCCTGTGGGCTAAAAGGCATGTTATTACTGTCTAATACATAATTACAGAGAGTGACAGCAGGTCTTTTATCTCACCGCCACCGGCCGCCTCTATCCAGACTTTGTGAGACAGGCCTTTAGTCGTAATTTTATCGTTCTCACAACTAAAGTAAGCAAATAAGAATTCCTATCGTAAGCAGGCAAGAGTACAATGTTAATAAGATTACCAAATCTTTTATGGAAGAGCTGGCCATGAGCCCCAGTTGCTGCAGACTTGCGCCGAATTTGACAGCAGCCCCTGAGGTGAAGGTCGTGAGAATTGGTGTACCTGGTATAATAATACATTCATTTATTTTCAGGCATCATCATAATCATTATAATATATCATCAGCCTATATCAACCCACTGCAGGGTATAGCCTCCTCTAAGCCTGTTCCACGGTGCTACAATCATCCAGTTTGGTCCAGTTACTCCGTCTATCGACTATTTCCAGGCATATTCAATTCAGTTCATATAAAAACGTGTAAGTTTACGAGTCGATTTTGTCAGCGCACTTTTGGTATCTATAAAAAGGTAACTACCTAAGTAGATAATTATATAATATTATGTATCTATCTATCCTGGTAACCAGATTGGTTCTGATCAAAAGATCCTAAACCTTGATCATTTGTCATCACGTATCCCTCTACGGACTCATCGTTGACGATTCGATCTATCATCGGGTTGGACTTGTTTATGGAGGTGGTCTGAAATAAAATAAGTATAGATATAGTAGCATTTAAAGCCTTACCAAAAGTTTTAAGATTAACACTTATTGCTTACCATTTTGATTAAGTTTTCATCTTTAGCTTTTAAACGTCCTGTAGCTGAACTCATATTTATAAACTAACCTGAAATGAAACAATATCTAATAATCGGAATAATTTCGTTTGGCCATTAAGGTAGGTATTGCCATAGATAGCCTGGGTAGGTACGAGTACCTATTATAATGGCTATGCGGGTATCCTATTATATCTATTTATTTATATAAGGCACATCTATCGCAAATAAAGAAGTCTGAACAAATAAATTAATCGAACACTAGCCTAAAATAGTTTTTAAGTAATAAAGGGGTCAACACAAAAATTACTATATACTTACGGTTACGACTATTAATTAGAGACTTACCCACAACTTCCGCAGTAAATTAAAGCGACCGTACGTTCAAACCCCAGTTCTCTTCTTCCTCCTCCTGTGTGTACCGGAGTTGGTTTTCTGCACGGCGCAGGTCACAAACTGACAGTCCATGACCACCATGATCTCCAGGTTCCGAGACACGATCCGGAGCGCGACCACGTCGTCTAACACATCCTGTTGGCCGTGGAGGTAGTGTCAGGTAGGTATAGTGCAACCAAAAAGTCCTGACAATAAAGAGTGCGATTTTGAAAAGACTTTTTATAATTTTCAATCATTTTCAGTTATTTACTTGTACATTTACATACATTTTAAAAGATTTGTGATTAAATAAATATAATGGATCGATTAAATACGGTTTTTAACAATAAGTTAGGCTCCACTTCCGTTTTCAGGACTTTATATACTTAGTTAGGTAGTTGCACTAAAGTTACCTTCATACATGCCTTCATACAAGTATGTTGTTTTGTCTAATATCGAATTCAATAATACTTAGGACATTAGACCTTATATATTTTTTGTTAGCTACTTATGTGGATTTTGGAAAAACGGACGGAACAGATAGCTACGTCTTTTCTCCTTGGGGTGTCGGTGACAAACGCTAGAGCTGAAGGGCTAGTACGGGGCGCATTTAAGACGTGACAAGAGTTTTGTATCGCGCAGCCTCAAGAGCGAGCGCGACGGAGAACTTTTGTCACGTCTTTATAGCGCCCCGTACTAGCCCTTCAGGAGTAGGGTTGGTCATCGTGGTGACAGGACCGTGGTTTATTACTTACAATTTCCGTAACTGCCCTCGTAACCATGTGATATAATGGCGGTAATTTCACAGCTACAGTTTGAGCTAGACTCTCCGGAACACTAGACATCTCTAGATTGTCTGGAAAACATATTTAACTTATCAAAAAAGGGAAATAGCGAAGACCATTTTTTAGTTCGAGCGACTGGATGGTGTAGTGGTTAGGGATCTTCTTTCCCGAAGGTCTCGGGTTGGATTCCTAGGGCAAATGTTTCTTTAAAAAATAGACAAGACAGTCAGTGTTGCTGGGTCGTGGGTTTCTGTTTCTGTTGTCCGTTATCGGTTATATATATATTTCCGTGCGTATACGTTTCCCTCCAGCCAGGATTAGATTACCTATTGGCACCTTCCAGTCTAGGAGGCTCATGCCATGCCATTGATTATTAAGCCCTAATAAGGCAAAGGGAAAATATGTAGTTCCCACCTTATTTTAGTACCTCGAGTTACTGGCAAAAACCAATGAAAACATTTGTAATACCATGCCTTATTAAGGGCTGTAGCGTTTACCCCCTAGGGATAAAGACAAGTATCTAGTCCCGTTGTAGGCTTTGGCACCCGAATATTAGCCAGGGAATCTGTTATACAGGTCTGAGCATTTTATTTCTGTTAAGTACGTGGTGAAGTCATAGTTATCTCGCACTGGTGTGACCGGTGTAAGGCAGGTTATTACCATTTTGGAAAAACAGTACCCCAACAACGTTTTGTATTTTTTCTATACGTTCAATCGTGTCCATTGTTTGTGGAACAAATACCTGAAAACATTAAGTATAAACATTAATTACAAAACATTGGAATGTAAAACTTCTGGTATTCTCTTGTGGGGAAAGCAAAGATGTATTTTGCATCAAAAAAATATTTTTTTTTGCACCCGGCTGGAAAGCAGCCTCTGGCGTGGGCTATTCTTTGTTTATGTACAGTCTACTGCTAAGAAACCTGACCCCTCTCCAGGTGACAATGCTACTTTAGATGGTATAGGTACGTACTTTGTCCATGTTTTTCGAATTATTTCCCCTTCTTCTCCGATCGATGGTCGATCTTTGATTGGACATTGTAAATTAGATAAGTATCTAAAATATATGCGTAATATAAAAGAGTTAAAATAGGCCTAGGTAATTATCAAAATAAAACTAGTAAAAAATATATTCGTATTCAAAGATAAATATTTTTAATAATAATGAGAATCAAAACATGTACACAGTGGCTATATTAAAATGTAGTAAAATAATCTAGATGGTTGCAATTTTAAGTAAAAACTATAAAAAGTATAGGGTTAAGTAAATATAATAAGTAATTCGTGGCTATAAATGAATGAATTCTTTCTTTTTTGGTCTAGCACTAGTTTATGTTGCTAAGTTAGGGTTGATGGATTTTATGGATGATAATAATAATAATTTGAGTAGATTTTTACTGTAAATCCTACACTTAGCCCTCAGGTACCTGAGAAAAACTAGGCTTTTGCCTGTAGTCTACCTATCTTATTTACGAGTGATCTAGATTCTAGAGTAACCATAGTTGCATCTCCGGATAGCCTCATTTACTTTAATAGAGAAATGTAAAAATGCTCTTTTCTTGGTTAAGTTTAAAGAGGAGGTTCGTTTGAGACACGAAGACAAACGATTGCTCTAGTTTATTTCTTTCCCATTTCCTTCTTGCTTATTGTTTTACCGTCGAGAAAATTTATTATTATTAAAGAGTTTAAAGAGAGATGTTAATTAAGGCTGTTTGCTAGAACTAACTAGCACCGCCAAATAAAAAAAAACATGCTAACGAAAATTAGTATCGGCGACCTCCTAATAACAGAGTTATTCTAATTTATATTTTACTAAGTACAAATTGTTTAATTTGTATGCATGTTCTTGAAGCTTAATACTATACACGCAAGCCCCGAAAGTAGTTTATTGTACTTACTTATTCGAAAACGGCGATATGGTTCGCAACCTATCACGTGAGTACAAATAATGTGCTGCGAAAAGTGGGTGGCTCACTTGTGAGCCACCTCTGACTACCCCTTCGGGGATTACAGTCGTGAGTGCATATATACATATTAGTACCCTGAAAGTAGCTGGTGTTTTTGGAACCAATTCAGTGTTAAATTTTGCTATCCGAATTAACATACTGTAATTGCTTTGATCGGCCAAATTAATTCGCAAAATTATGACCTTTAATTAAACTCAATTCCAAATGTATCCTTTCAGAAAATAGGATGAACTTGTATTATGTCGTTCATTAATTTTCATTCAGTAAAATCATAATTGCTTTTCAATCAGTAATTGATTAAGGTCTCAAATAATAATTAAGTAGCTTTACTTTACGATTAAATGAAGCTTTATCATTTTGTAGCACCCTATGTAGATCTAAAACTTTTGGAAATTCATCAAAAAATATGCTTACTATGATAAAAAGTCATCATCAAAGTTTGTATGGAAGAAATATTAGTAGATACTTACTTAATAATATGTAAAAAAAAACGCGAATTTCCAAAAGTTGTATGAATAACTCTATATTAAGTAAGGCGATTCACACACTTGACCGCGCGGTTGGCGGATTATCACTGTATGCAAAAATGACAGTTTATATATAGGGTGTTGCAAAAAGGGTATACGAAGACGAAACCTACATGTGCATTGTGAAGCATGATAATTATATCTAAGCCCGAAACTAAAATCAGAATTTCAAAATTCGTAAAACATTTTTTTTTCTCTATAGTAAAAAGTCACGTGACCAACAAAGTTTCTGTTCCGATTTTAGTTTCGGGCTTAGATATAACATGATGCACATGTAGGTTTCAGCTTAGTATACCCTTTTTGCAACACCCTATGCTAGAAAAACCGCTTAACCGCCCACACAGCCGCCGCGCCGCCGCCGCCGCCTCACCCCGCTGAAATTTACTATGGAAAATCCAAAATCGTTATAGCAGCCTCCTTGTCGAAGTTGCTTCTGCCTAGCCGAATACTCTGGCCAAGGTAACAGCATACTCTTGCACAACGACGACGACCGGCTCCGGTTTGATGTGAGCATTGTACATGACTTTCGTCTGATTAATGAAATCATGAATGCAATAGCGACGGAGAACCGCCACCACAGTAAAAATAACTCGTAAATTAAGTTGTTAAAAGTTTGTAGATAAAGTAGAGATTTCCCGACGCCACGCCACTTCATGCCGTCACCCTCAGACTAACCATACACGAACAAGATGGTGTTCAACAACCGGCGGCACCGTAGCTAAGTCAGTAGTGAAGCTGCTTCCGAAGCTGAGGGCCGCGGGTTCGAATCCCGCCCGGAGCAAACATTTGTGTGATGAGCATTTGTGTTTGCCTTGTGTCTGGTTGTCGTATATATATTTAATTTGTATTTACCTATGTGTTTGTGTAGATATATCAGCTGTCCGACACCCATAACACAGGTTCTACCTAGCTTGGGGTCGAATGGCCGTGTGTGAGATGTCCCCACATATTTAACATTATTCACAATAAGTACAAAAACAAATCTATAACTAAGTATTTTGTTTACTGCCAAACCGTTTTAAGTGCAACCTAATAACAATCATTGTACCAATTAATAAGGTCACAACTCTTCTAACCGAACTCATGCAAAATAAGAGCTCAGTGGTAGAAGTGAATGTTATCTGTCGGGACGTTCTTTTTGCACTAACACTTCATCTAGTTCGTATATTGTTAGTCTAAGCTGTCACCAATAATGTACCCCTCATCCCTCCTTTCCGTTCCTCTTTTTAGAGGGCCATATAGGTAGACACCTTTACTTTGTCTAGGATTAAATCCAACGTATTACACTCACGGGCAATGAAATAGTTCCGCTCACAAAAATCCGACACCAAACGACTCCAACTTTTCTTAGTGGAACCCTTTCATTGCCCGTGAGTGTACCGATAAGTTTGTGAACGCTGAACGCTCGAGTGTTCGTCACAGTATGTACAAATGGCATGCAATTTAGTACGTCCGGTAGATACCTCCTTATCTCGAGATATGAATTACCTGTCATAGACGTAATAACTCGTAGAAGTGACCATTTATATAATGTTTCGCAATTTTCTCAGTTTTCCTTCTTGTAGTTAGTTATTCACTGTGTTTGTCGAAAATGAGAACGAGATGAGTATTAAAAATTATGCCGGAGTAAACTTTATGGATTTCGGTAAATCCAATTGTACCAATCACAGCACTGAATTTATCGCGAGTCACGATGTACGGACGCGTTTATCTATGTCGATATCGGACCCGTGCAGAGGTGAAAGGATGCGCCATATAATAAGGAACAGCTGATACGTCGCTCGGGAAAACTCCCTTCGTAAGCCCAAATTAAATTGTAAATAATATCAAATAAATGACATGTCTAAACATAGCTTTGGTCTATTGAAATATTTGTAATCGAAGACTAAATCAACAGATAAAGATTCGTAGAATTGGTCCAAAAGTTATGATTGTCAGTTACAAATAAGTAAGTGTTGTTAAAACATAATAGAGATTTGTGGTTACATTCGTACGATACATACTTAACCCTTTTTTGCCGTGTTCGGATAGTATCTAATTTACTAATTATATATATTACACAGTGTGAAATAATGAGCCTCTAAAAATGTGAAAGCTAAGTGAAATTTATGTTACAAATACCTATGTTTAGCGTTTGATGAAATTCCAGCTAAGTGTAGATTTATGTGATAAGTTGAAGAAATGTCGAGAGCTAATAGTATTTCCAGAGGTAAGTGCAAAGAGTAATGTTTAACAACAACTGTAGGGTAAGTGCACCCGCACGTACGAAGCCTCCCTACTCTTTGTTTCAGCTATACAGGGTGATTCTTTCGTAGGTGCATATCCGGAAATATGTTACAGAGCTCTTCATTCTGAACAACTTTTGTTATAATGACCTTGGGATATAACGACTAGTAATATACGAAAGACTCACTCTGTATAAGATAGTTCCTGTGACGTTATGAGTTTTACGCAAAAGGTTTTACGGTTTTGAAAATTAATCTACAATGAAATTCTATACATTTTCACTATCGACTTATTGTAAGAGTCGTATCCAATGAAATATAATTACAATCACGGGCAATGAAATAGTTCCACTCACACCAAACGACCACAATTTTTTCAAACTTTTAATTAAAAAAAATACATAATATTACCGTATTTTGTTGGTAATATCCTGATGCTCTGTTAAATGTACTTCAATGTTGCAGAAGGCATCATTAAGCTAGCCGTCAAAGAGTAATTCGGTGTTTTTCTCAGTGGAACCTTTTCATTGCCCGTGAGTGTAGTTAGTTAATTGACACAGATTCCACAATAGTAGGTACATATTTGTGCGTAAGTTATTCGAATAATAGAACTGTCACAGGAATCCTATTGGGTGAAATTTTAAGGTAGTTGTAGAGACAGTCAGTGATTTGTATACAATATGACGTCCGACGCACTCTGGGCAGTCAGCGACTGCTGCTATTCCACAAGAAAACAACTTCTCTGACACTATTTTTATATTTATTCCTATATTAGGTAGGAAATAATTAATATAGAGATCGCTTTTAGTGATGAGACCGCCTTTTGTTCCCTGATTAAGTTACAACTTGTTATATTATTTAACTAGCTGTTCCCGCGCGCTTCGCTTCGCCTTAAAAAGTTTTCCCGTGGGAATTCCGGGATAAAAAGTAGCCTATGTTCTTTCCCAGGGTCTAGACCGTATGTATACCAAATTTCATTCAAATCCGTTCAGTAGTTTTGGCGTGAAAGAGTAACAGACAGACAGACAGACAGACAGACAGACACAGTTACTTTCGCATTTATAATATTAGTAAGGATTAGTAAGGATTCTTTATTGTATAAATATTATAAATAAAAGTACAAAGGGTGGACTTAATGCTAAAAGCATTTTCTGATTATTTATGAATTTTATGATGCAGATTTATTTTAATTATTTGCAAGGGACACCTGCAAGCGAGCGTGAATAAACATGGCCGCTGCAGCGAGAAGCGGAAACGCATTTAAATTCAAAATGTGTTCAAATGCGTTCTATTTAGATGAACATGTAGCGACGCGTCCACTGGAAAATGTGGACAAATTAATGTGAAAATGTGATGTGAATACTCTTTGTGAAAGAGTGAATTTTATTGTGTGTAAATATGTTTAAGTAATAAGTAAGTTTGTAGAGGTATGCCTCCGGGATCAGGGGTAAGCGTAAGATCTCAAGAGGGTGGTGGGTTCAAATTCATTCAATCTGAAACCCTGGCATGTACACATACATGAAATACATTCTAGTCTGGTGAAGGAAAACATCGTGATCGTGAGGAAACTTATTCATCTAGATTCTAGATCTACCTGAACTCTAAGTAGGTACATTGTACTGAAACGGCGATACGGCTCGCGACCTATCACGTGAGTAGGTACCTATATTTTTCATTCATTAATTAATTCTAATTACGGGCTATGACAAATTATTTTATGAAAGTACATAGTGGATGTACCTAATAGGGAATATGCGTAATTTTTTTTAATACTTTTATTGGATAGTTTTACATCACTTTATTATAGTAAAAAAAAATCAACGCCAAAATAAGTAATTTAAGGTATTTTAAAGAAAGTTAAAAAATTACAACCATCACGACCACTTTGAAATTCCCGTCAGGATGGCGGGCTGTCGTGACGTCATAATCGTTTAATTTCACGGCTCAGAATAATGAGTCCCGTCAGTCGGCATAGATTTTTTACCTAATCAAGTAATCACAGAGTACTTTTGTATTTTCAACAAACCAATGTTGTCATGGTAACAAACGAAAAAGGAAGTGTATAAAGTGTGATCAGTGGCTGTTTTGTAATGGTAATAAAGTGTGACCAGTGGCTGTTTTGTAATGGGAGCTCGTAAATAGCTGCTAGTACCTCTTTTGAAATGGGAGCGCGCAAACCAGAGGACCTTTGTACACAATATTACGCTATTATGGCAAAATGAATATAAAGTAATATTTGTATTGTATGTAAGTACTTACTGTAACTTTGGTTCTCAGTAAGAGAGACTAGGGTTAGTGGGTCATTCTATTCTATTATCTGTGGGGGTGTAAGAACCTGCACCTGGCTCTCTTGAATGGAACCATTGTGCATATCTCAAAGATCTAAACCCCCTTATCTAAACTATAGAATAAGAGTATAAAAATATATGCATATTCCCTAATATTTGGGCACACGGCTCTCGACTTTTATTATTAAATATTATTAAATACTTTATTGCACAATAATAAAATTATGTACATAGGCGAACTTAATGCTAACAGCATTCTCTTCCAGCTAACCTTGGGTGTTGTGGAGAAAGTTATAGGTAGTGCGAAAGACTGAGAGTAAAGATAATTTTGTAAAAATACCTACAAACACTAGAATACACTTACTTGTCAATAGTCTTTTCAATAGTCTTTGCTGTCCTTTTCCGCAGCTGGCCACAGTTTACTCGTTCATACTGCGTAATAAATTTAATGTGTCCAATTCTTCTGATTACGAGAATTCTTCCATAACTTAATTTAGAAAAAAATAACAACTTTCGAAATATACTAACGACTGCCATTATAACCTAAAAGTAGAAAGAGCAACTTGTGTCATGTTCATGTCATAATACTAACATTACAAATTTAATTTTATTGTGTTGCAATATGGAGCATATTTGAGTGGCTCGTTGACTAGCGAATGGCTGTTTACGCCTCATTACAATAGAACAACTAGTGGCAGCCCATACACTACCAACAAAAAATATAAAAAGTCCTAAACTTTGCAAACAAACAAGCATATCAAACAAGAAGTGGAGAGGTTATAGGAGGCTAGGATCTACTCGTATTGGAAGAATTTTTATGTGATCCATCGTATCTGATCACAACGAGCATTACAAATACTCGGTGACATTAACATTTCTTTGTTTACACTTGACATTTATTTAACTATACGCCAACGCAAAGAAGTTATTATTCTGAGATTGATATATAAAGAATTATGACGTCACATCCGCCCTAAGAAAATGGGTGACGTTTCTCGGAAGTTAGAATTTACCGAAGTTTTTTTGTACTTTTCAACTTCATTTACTTGCTCAAAAATAAATTATAATCAAAAATAATGATAGAGTCATAGTTATGAAACAACAAAGTTTATTATAAATAATATTTGACCTTTATTTGAACCACTTGCATATTCCCTATTTACATATTAGGACCTCTACCTATTTAGTATTTACATGTTTTGTTATGTAGTAAGTATTTGATGCCTTTATCCGATAACATACAGATTGCACCTATTTAGACTAATCTTACTATAGATAAAGGTAAATGATAGATTAAGGCCCACTTTATATTGATATCACAATCACATCAGACATATTTTCCCGACCGATGCCATATCAAGGTATTATTCAAATGAAAATAAATATCGATGGCTCATGAATGAGGATATTTTTTCAAAACTGATGCTAGGTAAATCTGTTTTTTTGGATCTTTAAACCTAGAAACAAACCTAGGAAAATTCCGAAAAGTACCAGGTTACCTAGTCTAGAAGTAAATTTTAAGAGTAGTTAGGGTTTTTAAAAACGGCCGTAGGTAAATCTACAGGGTGCTACATGAGGAAACTGTACGATAATAATACAAATCTATCACACAGGTTAGGTAATCTTCATGTAATCTTGTAACAATGAAGCATATAGTGCCACAAACTTATCTGTTCCGGTGACAGCTCAAATAAATCTCTAATATTTCTTTATTCTGTAAGATTTTAAGTTTGCTCGTATTGTTATTTCGCTCTTGCGGTGTTAATAAACCCATCTAATGTTTTAAAATATACAATTCATTAGTAAGTAATGAGATATGGATCAATTTAGTTCGCTGTCACCGGAACAGATAAGTTTGTGGCACTATAGTTTTGAACGGCGTCCACCATAGACAAATTAACCCATCATATCTGTCAGAGATACCTATTAAATATTTCCTATAAAAGTCCTTAAAGGTCTAAAGCACGGTTAAAGCCCATGCAATAAGGTGTATTATGCATTGGCAAGCCAACTTTACCTTGCATGTCATTGTTTGCTGTGCTATTAGGATAACCGTGAGAGATTTAGTTTTCATAGTGAATCATAGAATAACAAGACGCGTAACGTAACTAGCCGCGGATTTATTATAAGAATAAAAAAGTTCGACATTTAAAATTTGGATCGGTTTATTAGAATAGGTTAAGATGTCACTTTGGTGTGGTGATTTGTTAAATGAGTTCGTCGAATTACTATATCTAAGAATACTTGTCTAAGTAATTTTTTGTGTAAAAATTTAAGGTCCAAGTGAAAATAATACTGCATAATGCTGGAAAGTATGTGGCCAAATAGATTTTTGTTAAGGAAAATAGTCAAAGGTAAGAATTTCACCTAGGTACTTAATTAATTAAATTAATTGTATCTAAATGATATTAATTATATTATCTAAATCAATTTAAACAGTTAACGGTCGTTTCTAGATTACAGAATAGAGCTTATAAGTTAGTACTAACCCCCGTTATTCATAGAAAAGTTATAGGACTTTTTAGCTATTCAACTGTTTGACAGAGACAGAGACAGAGAGGGATAATGTGCAGTTC
Organism: Plutella xylostella; assembly: GCF_932276165.1. Taxonomy (NCBI): domain Eukaryota; kingdom Metazoa; phylum Arthropoda; class Insecta; order Lepidoptera; family Plutellidae; genus Plutella; species Plutella xylostella. The sequence goes on along the minus strand of NC_064000.1, from coordinate 2,075,705 downwards.
AATAACAATTCAATAGCTAAAACGTCCAATAACTTATGAATAAGCGGGTAAGTATGATTATGTTACTGTCAGTAGTTAATGTATACTACTTACGAACCATAAAGTTAACGTTAAATACTTACTTATTTAATTATATGATTCCTACATACTAAAATAAGAATGGCACAACAACTGAAGTGAAACTTTTAGCGAGACTCTACAGTAAATTACGTAGCTTATTTTGCAGACAGTATATTTCACTGGGGATTTAGTTAGTTACCTAAGTTTTCTTTTAAAAAACTCAGACTTAACTAAGTAAGTATCTGCTTACCAGATTACGAAAGTTCTATGTTTAAATGAGGTTTTTAAAAGAAGTTTGACTCTATGAATATCTTAAGTTTTGTTTAAGTAAACTTGGCATGAAATGATCACAGAAATGTCTTTCTGCAATTTTTCATCCTCTTCATGCAGAATGTCCGATTCTCATAATGTCCGTTTGACGTAAAATAAAATAACCAATTCTCAAAATGCCCTGTTTACTTGGAAAATTACCAATTTACAAAATGTTTTACACGCAAAATGTTTGATTAAATTTGCAAATGAGGAGCAATCCATACTGGGTTCCCTGCACAAGCTTGCTTGTGTTGGGGTCCACCAACCCGCACTGGGCCCGCGTGGTGGACTAGGTCTAACCCTTCCTTCATTGGAAGGAGACCCGTGCCCTAGCAGTGGGGACGTGATGGGCTGTGATGATGGATTCCCTGGATATGTTACATGCGTGTCTGTTCATGCATGATTGTCTGATTGTCTGGAAGAGATCGCTATAAGCGATAAGACCGCCTTTTGTACCCTAATTAAGTTATCATATAGAATTGTCAATTATTTCTTGGTGTACAAATAAAGAGTGCTCTATCTATCTGTCTATTCTTTATCTCCAGACATCGAGCACGGCACCCCGGATGAGGACGTCAACCAGCAGCTGCTGCTGGCGAGCGACGGTGGCGCCCCCTCGAGCCTCGCGGGGAGCCGCCGGAGTGAGTCGCCAGCTCGGGCTGGGGAGAGGGTTAGGTGGGTTCTGTTGTGATGCGAATGTAGAACTACTCGGATTTTAGGGTACAATAGAGTTCATGAGTCTTCCTTTCTTACTCAATGAATGTTAAATGCTTTCTATAGGCTTCAACTACGGCTTACTTATACCTAATATTTACACCATGAAGATTTCCGCAAAGGAAGAGGGTGTTAGATCGGAAATGTAGAGTGACAACGCAGCATCTCAGACTGCTGTGGCAAGGCTCCTGGGTTCAATCCCCAGCCAACCAGCAATGCCCCTCTGACTAGCATGCAAGGGAGTAGGTTCTGTTGTAGATGACGTGAGTTTCGACTGTAGGGGAGGTAAACTTAACGCATAACCATCCCAACACCATTCCCAACTAAAATGACTAACCAAGAAATCAACAATCAAATCCTTACAGCAATGGCGAGCCGCCTTCGCTCCGCAACCTGCGCCTGCTCATGCCGTCGCCCCGGCCGGCGGACCCCACCCCGGGCTCCACCCCCTCCCCGCTGTCCACCGCCACGGCGTCAGCGCCGAGGAAGTGGAGACGCAGCGACAAGAGGCAGCGGCGGCTGAATACGGAACTACTGGTGGCTGTTGAGGAGGGGGACTTTGAGGCTTTTGAAAGGTAATTGTCGGTGTCTAGCACCAGCACCACATACCAGTTATGCTGTTCCTTTTAAGGTTTTAAGCCAGTGGAAAGCGTGGTGGATAAATAAAATGGAACCCTAGACCGATATGAATGGGATCTTTTGTTTTTCGGGTGACTTACTCGTAATTACTATCGGTGTTCTTAGAATTCATCAAAATCAGATTTTTAAACTTAAAGAGTTACAGTTCTCCCATATTAATAATGCACATGCAAATCTTCGCAAACTGTCGTATTCCCGGAAACACCCGAATCATTGAATCGTAAAAGCACTTGCATTTTGATCCTTGTTCGAAAGAAATAGTAGTCAATATCATGTGACACATAATCGAAAACAATTTGGGCGGTTGGTGGCTGTCACCGATCAGTCAAGGGTCTCAAGGTCAAGATCATTATTACTTTTGTGGAATTATAAAGAGCTGCAATTACACATCGTTCTTGTTATTTTTTTCAAATGTGAATTTAATTTCAACTTTAATTATTTTTGACGACGCCATATTATGAGACACATTTAAGAATAAAATATACGTCACATTGATAGACTTCACTTAGCCAATAAAGCCACACCCAAAAGACCAAGTTGTAATTGTGAATGATCAGCGCTGTAAATACATTTGAACTGAGATTTTAATGTAAACCTGTGTTTTAAATCCATATTTCTTCTTCTAACATAAACCTTGTGTTATTCAAACCTTATTTCATCCATATGAACACCAGCTTGAGCAAGACATTTGAAAAGTACTGTAACATTTTCGAAGTAAATTTTAATATTATGACAATATTATGAATTATCGACTCAAATTTCGTTACTGATAAATCAATATCTCTTTTAGCACCAAACACATAAATCTAAAAAAAATGCATGAAGAAAATGCACTTAACCACTCTAAATACATATCTAAATGCATGGCGTTCGGAAATACGACCGTTGCCGAACAATGGCGAAGATTTCTATGCGCATTATCAATTTTGGGGAACTGTACGTGCCTACAGATACCCGAGGTTTAAATAGTAAATGGAGTATTAGAAAATAGGTGGATTTCATCAGCATGATTGGCAATCTCCACCATATAGGAGAAACCACTAGCAGTAGAAGAAGAAGTACTTTTAGTAGCACTGACTAACTGAACCTCCCAACCTGCTTCCCAGACTCCTCAACAACGGAGCCAGCCCCAACGCCACGTGTCGGCTGGACCTGGTCTCCGCGAGCCACATGGCCGCCATCTGCCAGCACCCGCACGACTTCCTGCTGCTGCTTATACAGAAGGTATACAGGATGTTGCAAAAAGGGTATACTAAGCCGAAATGGGGTGACTTCGGCTTTGGGAGAGCAATCGTACCCGTTTTCCGGTTTGTGACTCGCTTAAGCTTTCGTCATTATCATCCGCCAGAAATAGTCCATAGACACCACTTTGGAAACTGCTACAGGCTTTTCGACTATTATTTTGTAAATATGACGACTAATCCTAAACCCTTCCTTCATTGGAATGAAACCCGTGCAATGGGGACGTGAGGACTCTTTTGCTGATTGTACCTATAGATATGTTAACAACTGAATGATGGTTCATCCCAGGGCGCGGACCGGCACCGCGTGGACCGGCTGGGCCGCACGCCGCTGCACCTCGCCGCCTGGATGGGGCACTCCCGCCTGGTCGCCATCCTGCTGGGGTTCCCTGAAGGTCAGTAACATGTAGCCATGATGCAAGGTTCCACAGAAGCCATAGCACGGGGTGCAAGAGGCGCACATCAAGACGTGAAAAACGCTTTTCGTCGCGCTCACTCACATCGCGCAGCTTCAAGAGCGAGTGCGACAGAAAACTTTGGTCACGTCTTGACATGCGCCTCTTGTACCCCGAGCTAGTCCTTCAGAAGTCAACACACTATTTATCATGATACCGACAGGATGTTTTTTTCAGTGCCGTTCCCGTAGCTGTGTTTAAATTCCACCTTACCCTGTATAAAAGGTATAAGACAATATTATAACGAAGCGGTTGCCTCATGAACGTATTTTACAAGCGTATCATGTAACAATAACAACACCTTATTAAGCTTGGTACAACGTTTATTCGCAAGTTAACACCATCACATACCTACAAATTATAAGTTGGCGGTGGCACCTTGCTAATTTCTCAAAACACGCACACATATAAAAAATACTAAATTAGAGCCTTATGGCACGCTAGACAAGCTGTGATAAAAAATTAAAGATAAGCGTCCACCTGTCGGCATAGCATGCAACGGACGCATTCAGTATTATTTGTATAGAAATTCAAACTGATGATATAAGTAAATCACATCCTAGGAAATCAGAGATAAAGCCGCCTTCAGTCGATCTGCTGGACGTAGGCCTCTCGTAAAGTACGCCACTGGATGCAATCTAAAAGACACTAAGTAATAGGTACTGCTGTCGTTACACAGTTTCGTTATCGACGTAGACAAAACGACACTATTTCGCGATTCACCATAAATACAGCGCTGTGATCGGTGGAATGCGAATTAAAAGAGTTTATTGACGTCGATATGGCTGATGCACAATATAAAATATATCGCGTCGTAACGGGCTGCTGTATTCGTCATCAGAAATAAAAATCCATTGTGTCATACCGGGCTGCTTGGTTCTATTATACTAGGTGGACGCCAACCTAATATCACCGCGAAATATGAGCGTAAAATCACGTCTTGTACAGAAAAAAAAAACAATTATAATGATCTCTTCTTTTTAATGGCTATACGCTAGGCACATATATTTCACTTCCGCCTCATGACGACGATGAGGTGAAACTCGGGGTCGGGCGCCACCACCGCCTCCGCCTTTCTGGAGACCAGCCGGAGAGCCACTAGGTCGTCCATCACATCCTGCAGAGGAGAGAGATAAAATACGATAAGACAAGACATACTTTATTTGTACACAATACCACGGACACAATCACAAAAAAAAGTAATCTAACACATTGTTACAAATCGCGGTCTTATCGCTTAAAGCATGTTACAAATGGCGGTCTTATCGCTTAAAGCATGATAGAGTGAAGCGGAAAGCTTGATATCAATTGATTGATTGATAACTTTTTTTTTTCTTTTTTTACTTTTTTTCTTTTTTTACTTTTTTTTACTTTTTTACTTTTTTTTTTTTTTACTTTTTTTCTTTATTATTGCATTGATTTTTAATTTTATAATGTTTTAAATGATCATGAATTTTTGTAATGTTTTATATTTTGTATTTTTAACGGTACTTAACGAATTTTATATTAATTCTTGTTTTAAAATTTTGTATTAAGTATCTAATTGTGAATTTTATATTAATATTTGTAATGTTTTAAATATTGTGTTATAATAATTTTGAATATTATATTAATTTTTGTAATTTTTTATTTATTTTGTAATGTTTTAAACTTTGAATCAATTATGAATTTTATGGTAATCTTGAATTTTTTAACTATTTACTAATTTAAGCTAATATTTTTGGTGTATAGTCGAAGCATATAATTGGCAATTTATAGTTGTAAGTTATTCTGTGATAATTTTCCCTTGTACATTGCTGTTTGTTTCGCTAATAAATAAAATAAAATAAAATAAAATAAAATAAAATAAAATAAAATAAAATAAAATAAAATAAAATAAAATAAAATAAAATAAAATAAAATAAAATAAAATAAAATAAAATAAAATAAAATAAAATAAAATAAAATAAAATAAAATAAAATAAAATAAAATAAAATAAAATAAAATAAAATAAAATAAAATAAAATAAAATAAAATAAAATAAAATAAAATAAAATAAAATAAAATAAAATAAAATAAAATAAAATAAAATAAAATAAAATAAAATAAAATAAAATAAAATAAAATAAAATAAAATAAAATAAAATAAAATAAAATAAAATAAAATAAAATAAAATAAAATAAAATAAAATAAAATAAAATAAAATAAAATAAAATAAAATAAAATAAAATAAAATAAAATAAAATAAAATAAAATAAAATAAAATAAAATAAAATAAAATAAAATAAAATAAAATAAAATAAAATAAAATAAAATAAAATAAAATAAAATAAAATAAAATAAAATAAAATAAAATAAAATAAAATAAAATAAAATAAAATAAAATAAAATAAAATAAAATAAAATAAAATAAAATAAAATAAAATAAAATAAAATAAAATAAAATAAAATAAAATAAAATAAAATAAAATAAAATAAAATAAAATAAAATAAAATAAAATAAAATAAAATAAAATAAAATAAAATAAAATAAAATAAAATAAAATAAAATAAAATAAAATAAAATAAAATAAAATAAAATAAAATAAAATAAAATAAAATCAATAATCACATCCTAGGAAATCAGAGCCTAATCTTCTTCAGCCTATAGCAGTTCACTGCTGGACGTACCTACGCGTAGGCCTCCCAAAGCATGTAACTGGATGCGATTTATGACTCCTCCTGGACTGATCTAAAGTCAAAAACAGAAACTGGACTTCGACAGGTTGCCAGCTGGCTGCACAACAATCTTTTGACCCTTAATCTATCAAAAACTAATTATATTTCATTCTCGATTCTAGACGCACATCAACCTGATACTAACTTTAATATTAAAATGCACACTTGTGAGCAATATACAAGAGTCCTCACAAATTGTAACTGCAGCAACATTTGCAAATTATCGCAGGTTAAATATTTAGGAATTATATTAGACCAAAGACTCTCCTGGCATCCTCAAATAGACCTTGTGATATCCAGACTCCGCAAGCTTATTTGGATCTTTAAGAAACTTCGACATGCATCCTCTCCTTCTCTTATCAAAAATGTCTACCTATCGCTAGCTCAATCTATTTTATTATATTGTATTCCAGTATGGGGAGGGGCTGGTAAAACCAAATTTCTTGAATTAGAGAGAGCTCAAAGACTTCTCTTCAAGATAATGTTGTTTAAGCCTATGTTATTTTCCACAACAGAACTGTATAAAACAGTGCAAGTGCTTAGTGTTAGAAAACTATATATACTGTCAACAATCCTTAGAAGACACAAATCAACTCCATTTGTAGCTTACAACCGAGCCACAAGAAGAATTCCTGATGTAGCCATTGCCCCTGCAGTAAAAACTAAATTTGCCCAATTTCAATATGTAGCAATTTCCATCTACCTTTACAATAAAATTAATAAAAATCTTAACATTTATTCTCTTACATTATCAGAATGTAAATCTATCATTACAGACTGGCTTAATACTCTAGATTACACTAAAACTGAAAGTGCGTTAATAAAATGAAAGAACTTCCTGACTAGCATAAAAGAAACAGTTATCATATATTATGTATACATATAAATAAGTGACACACCCCCCACCCACACACTCACACACACACACACACACACATACAGATTATGATTATGTTAAATAAGTGTTAAATAATTAATGTTAACCTTACTTGTTTTTATTTTAAATATTTAATTGTTTACCAACTACTTGTTATATTTCTAACTACCTAAGTTTATTGAATTGTATACTAAACGGAAGAGCGGGGCCCCACTGGCACAGGTTTCTATGAACTTACAAGTGAGGCTCTGGTCACTACTTTGTTACTGAATTTGTAGAAAGAAATAAACTATTCTTTGATTCTTTGATTCTTTGATCTAAAGTACACCAATACTTAGTACACAATATAAAATCTGATACGTCAATGAAAGACAGTAAGTGCGCTCAGACTGGTTTATTGAATAGGAACACACACACATAGATACAATCCTTACATATTCCCCCTGTAAGCCACCAAACATCTTTAACAATCTATCTTAACTTTTTAACTTAACTACGTAGGTATATTAAACTTATGTAGGTCACCAACCTTTATAATTACATTAACGACAGACCTTATGCATAACTGTAAATAACGTGTCTATACTAGAATAATACAATACCCTATAGCTAGCGGTGCGATAGGTAAGTACACAACATTCCTTAGATCTAAATAATCGGTAAACATTGAAGAATTTAATAGGTAGGTACTTACTAAACATTCAACTTGAACTTATATATACTTACATAGTCTAATTTGATTTTATGAAACCATAGGGAACAAGATAAGTCCTTACAAACTATTATGAATACCTTTATCATATAGGTATTGTGCACCTACTTAGTACCATTTGTATTTTTATGAAATCATGCATCTTACAATCTATTACGATAAGTACTTTATTTTTTTTTTATTATGCTAATCGACGGTGACCTTGACATATATTATTAAGTAACGGTTCTCTTAGCCCGCTTATAGGCACGTAGTGCTCTAGCGGATGCGTCCGCGGGGGGGGCGGGTGTCGCGGGCGGTGACGTCACCGGTGACGTCATCCACGGCGACCTGCTCGCCTGCTGGTCGGCTGAGGCCGCGCTGCCGGCCTGTGCCGCAGCACCTACTCCCTCAGACGCATCTTCAAACGTCTCATCAGCCTCATTATCGACCTCATGTTCCCTAGTAACCTTTGACGTACTGGCTCGTGTTAGCGAGTAACGATTCCTCGATGTGGGTATAATTTGATCAGCGTGCCTGCGCCACTCCACCCCACGACCCATATCCACCCTATACGAGACCGGTCCCGTCTGTTGCACCAGTTTGCCCTCGGCTTACTTTCCTCCTCTCGCGGAGTAGTCGCGCGTCATGACCGTGTCTCCGAGGTGCAGCGGGCGGGGGGCGCCGCCGGCGGCGTCCCGCTGGCGCTGCTGCTGGCTGTGCACGGTGCGCGCGCGGTCGGGGCGCAGCGCGTCTAGGCGGCCCCGAAGCCGCCGCCCCAGCAGTGCCTCTGCCGGTGACACGCCGGTCGTGGCGTGGGGGCTATTCCGGTATTGTAATAAAAATTTGGATAATGCTACGGCGACATCTACGCCCTCATGCAAAGCCCTCTTAATACATTTTTTTATTGTTTTGACCGCGTTTTCGGCCGCGCCATTTCCTTGAGGTCTGTAAGGAGCTGTTGTGGTATGTCTAATACAGTTTTTTCTACAAAATGTGTTAAAATCATGCCCGGAGAAGGGTGGCCCGTTGTCGGTCACCAGATGGGAGGGCAGACCAAATCTCGCAAATAGGTCGCGGAGAACTTTAATAGTAGAATTGGTGTCCGTCCCATTCATAACTATAGCCTCCACCCATTTTGAATTTGCGTCCACTACGATCAGATATCTTTTGCCCCCGCAATCCGCAAAGTCGGCGTGCAGCCGCTGCCAGGGGTTGAGCGGGTACTCCCAGGGGTGCAGCGCGGCGCGCGGCGGCGCGTCCCGTACGGCGCGGCACGCCTCGCACGCTCGACACAACTCCTCAATATCGCGGTCTAGGTTTGGCCAGTATACATAGCTACGGGATAGATTTTTCATTTTGTTCATACCAAGATGCCCTTCATGTATCTCATTTAAAACCTGACTGCGTAGATTAGGCGGAATTACTATGCGATATTTATAATATACTATGCAATCCATATCTACGACTAGATCTTGTTTTCGAGAAAAATAAGCTTTCTCATCCTCACATTTGCTCACGGGCGGCCACCCAAATAAAATATAACCATATATTTTACTCAATAATTGATCGCGTTTCGTCTCCCTAGCCACATCTCTGAAGTCAATCGGCAACGATTCTTCAACTAAATTCATATAGCTATTTACCGCCACCACGCGGCCCTGCTGAGCTAACGGTAACCTTGATAAGGCGTCGGCCGGCCCATTGTTTTCGGATCTTACAAACTCTGTTGTGAAGTCATATGCAGCCAAACGAGCTGCCCATCTTTGCAGCCGACTTGCCGCCGTCTGTGGAATACCACCCTTCGCCCCAAATATGTGAGCCAATGGTTGATGGTCTGTTCTTAAGGTGAACTTGCGTCCAAACAAATATTGGTGATGCTTAGTAATGCCGAAATAAATAGCTAACGCCTCTTTATCTAGCTGACTATAATTTAACTCAGCCGCATTCAGCGTCCGCGACACGCAGCTGACGGGGCGCTCGGAGCCGTCCTCGTAGCGGTGCGCCAGCACGGCGCCCACCCCGTACGCGCTGCTGTCCACCGACAGCACCACCGCCCGCCCCTCGTCATAGTGGGCAAGCACTCGCTCGCTCAGCAAGGCCCGCTTGGCCTCCGTAAACGCCTTTTCACAAGTTAGATCCCATTTCCAGGGCACTTTCCTTCTTAAAAGGTTATGTAGGGGATGTAATAACGAACTCAAGTTCGGTATAAACTTCCCATAATAGTTCAACATTCCCAAGAAGCTTTTCAACTGCGTGATGTCTTTTGGTTGTGGAGCACTGGAAATGGCTTCTACTTTGGCTGGGTCTGGCCTTAAGCCATTCCTATCTATTATATATCCTAAATATTTCACACTATCTTGCAAAAAACTGCATTTGCTTAACTTAACTGTGAGTCCCATATTCTTAAGCCGCTCAAGTACTGCTCTTAAATTACGCATATGTGTTTTGTGATCAGGCCCCGTTACACAGATGTCGTCTAAGAATACGACGGTCCCCGATAATCCTCGCAATGTTTCCTCCATCAATTTTTGGAATTTTTCCGGGATACGTGAGAGGCCGTAAGGTGTGCGACGATACACAAAGTTCCCGACATGTGTTGTAATTGCGGTTAACGGCTGAGAATCCTCCGATAATAAGCATTGTTCGTACGCATGTTTTAAATCTATTTTGCTAAATTTATCCCCCCCACTTAGACATGCAAACAATTCATCTATTCGAGGTAGGGGATAAAAATCGCGTTTTAGTTTAGGGTTCACCGTAATTTTATAGTCACCACAAATACGTACCTCCCCATTATCTTTGATTACGGGGACTATCGGGGTTCCGTAGTCAGAATGATCCACCCTGTATATTCTACCATCGCTTTCTAATCGGGCTAATTCCCGTTCAACTCGCGCCTTGAGTGCCAGCCAGCCAGAACGTTCCTAACTTATTAGTAAACACATCTGGAAATTCCTTACATAATTGGTTCACGAATCCGTCTTCCGTTATCTCATTTAAATTAATTTGCTGAATTTGGAGGGCGCGCATCCACTCCCTGCCCAGTAGGGGTCGACTACCATTTCTTATAATTTGAAGCGGGAGGTCCTTAGCGGTTACGTCCCTCAAGGTCACATTTACTGAGATATATCCGAGAGACTCGATTCGTGCACCTGAATAACCACGTAAAATTAACCCGTCCTTTTTTATAATTTTATTTGGAAAAGCCCTTTTGTAAAAGTCCTCACTGACGGCCGACACCCGGCTGCCGGTATCAATCTCACATTTAGTTTTAAGTCCATCGATCGAAACAGTTACAAAGTAGGGTTTGTTACCTTGTTCTGACACTAGTACCTGGAACATGTCCTCTTCTGACTCTTCACTTAAGTAATGTTGCCGACCCGACTGTCGGCCACTATCGCGCACTTCTTTACACATCACTTTTAAATGGCCTCTTTGATTACACAAATCACAATTAAATTGCTTGTATCGACACTTCATCGCATGGTGTGGTTTGCCACACCGCCAGCACTGTGGGCGCGGGCCTGTAGCCTCGCCGCCGCCGCCGCCGCCCGTGTTGCCCGTGCTAGGGCGGCGCGCCCTGTAGCCGCCGCCGCCGCCGCCCGCGCCGCTTCGGGCGCTCGCATGATGCAGGCCCTCGCCCGCCTCGCCGCCGCCGCCGCCGGAGGTGGTCGCAACCCTCGTGTTGCCGCTCACCTCCGCATGCCGTTCTGCAGCCTCTAGAGCCAGCGCCAGCTCAACTGCCTCTTTATATTGGATCGATTTCTCCGCAAATATTCTGGACCTCATGGCCTCGCTAGCCAGCCCGGAGACAAATTGATCGCGGAGGTTTTCCTCGAGGTTGCTCGCGAAGTTGCACGTGGATGCCAAGTGTTTTAGATCTTGAAGATATTCGACCAGCGGCTCGCCCGCACGCTGTCGCCGCAAGCGAAACACGTGGCGCTCCGCAATTTCCGAGCGCTGGGGTTCCAAGTGCTCCGTCACCAACTTTACTAGATCCTCAAATGGTTTTGCCTCTGGAAGATCTGGAGAGCACAGGTCACACATGAGTGTGTACGTAGCTTCCCCTACCACAGTGATCAGAATCGGCACTTTTAACTCGTCTTTGATTTCATTTAATATTATAAATTGTTTTACGCGACGAATGTATGCTGGCCATTGTTTTGAGGAAAGATCGAAAGGCTCCAACTTCCCGATAGGCATTTTTAGTTTAGATTCGCGACTGTTCTCGAACAATTATTATAGGTTAATTATTTATCCGCGCTCGTCGCCAGTGATACGTCAATGAAAGACAGTAAGTGCGCTCAGACTGGTTTATTGAATAGGAACACACACACATAGATACAATCCTTACATCCCATCATACCGGGCTACCGTATCCGCACTCAGAAACAAAAACATATTGTGTCATATCATAGTTATCATACCGGTCTACTCGGTACTGGTACTCGTGACTTGTAGATAAACTATAGCCATATTTATCGGGAAACGCGATATAGTGACGTTAATCTACGTTAATAGTGTGCGGATGGGTCGTCGAGACTTAACCACAAGGTTCAATCTGGTTAAACGCAGCCAACTAATTGCTGTCCCGCAGGCCTCTATCCCATAAAACGTGAAATGGTTATTTGTCATACAAATACCTTTGCAGTTTAGATGATGAATCGTGCGACCAGATATGCTTGTACTGCAAAACGCGACATACCCACGATTTATAATTCCATCGCGCTATAAATGTGAAGCGGTGCGTGAGACTGGAACACTCTAGCTTTATAAAAACGAAAAGTAGCCCCCATGCCGCCGAAGAGCGCCCGCCAAAAAAAATTGTATTGTTTACTTGGCCACAGACAAATACACACATTATTTTCATAACAGCCGTCGTATCTGCTCGCGGTTAAATTTTAATGAGACTGCAAAAACACTGACGGCGGCATCGTAGCAAGCCACAAAGAAAACCCATTGATAAAATATCGCCCGTCGCTACAAGTAATAGCGAGGAAATAAGCTGGCACCACCAGATATCTTCCATTTAGCAACAAGCCAATCTACATGCACAGGGTGCTCCACTATCGCACATACAGGGTGTTGGGAACACCTGCAGGAACATACATCACGAGCGGACCGCGAGACAGCTCGAATCATGTCGAATGAAAAATGGCCGCCCGTTCGCGGGAGAAAATTGAATTCTCAAGTTGTTCGAAAGTGCCGTTGAAAAGGAGAGTTTCTCACAAATTGTTTTGTTATTTTTCTCTAAGTACGTGCTTCATTTGTAGTTTGGGGAAAATTGGAAATTTTATTGGAACGATTAATAATAAGACGCTTTGCTTACGAAGTTTCTTGGTATTGGTGAAACTTTTAAGTTAGTTACGGAAAATTTCAGAAGACTGTTTCAGATTGGAAGTGAAAATGTTTAATAAGCATTTAAGTATAATGTACATTTTGTTGCTACCTAATTAATTTATTATGAGCACAATCTCTTACTAATAAACGCATATACCTCGTTTCATCTAAACTGATTCCTGTGAAGTTATGGAGACGTTTTGCGTTTTACGGTTTTACAGATATCCCATAATGAAATGCGACAGTTTTTGTTAATTGGCTTATTGTATGAGTTATAGGTATTTAATGAAATATCATTTCGCTATAATATTTGTATGCAATACTGATAATGGACAACATTTCAAAAAACTAAAGCTGCTATAAATCGAAAACCATTTCGAGATTTAGCTCTAAAGGCCACAAAACTAATATTTTTGTATTTTTTGGATGTATCATTTTCGAGAAAATCATAAAATAGTAAAAAAGTGCTGATGACGTCATGCATCAGGTGCGATGCATTTTGATGATCAAAGCCTATAGATTTAAAAACAAAGTAACTGTCACTTTCATTTTTGATTGACGTTGACGTTTTATCGTGACGTTGTTGTTTATTTGGGTCATTTTCATTAATTCTGTTCTGACACTTTCTGACTATGTTTTTATTTATTATTAAGAGATGACCTCTATATAATATGTCCCAGAGCATGCCACCGCCTACACAGCTGAAAAAATGCATCTGCTTATTTTTTTACATGATAAGTACCTACTTTCCATCATCAGAAATATCAAGGTCATTTGAAAATGACCCATTTGTTGGTTAGCATGTAAAACAAAGTTTAAATGTCACTTGCCAGTGTCATTTATGTTTTTTTCGAGACTCAGGTAATAGACAAAAATAAAAAATGAGCCTAATATGTGACGTCACTTCCGGTTTTAAAATAATTAACTTTAAAGTTAAAATTAACATGTAAAAATTTATGTATATACAAAATAAAAAAATACGGGTCCACTAATTTTCTATAAACTTTCCGAATAACTAATAAAAATATAGGGTAAAGAAAATGAAATGTTGTCCATTGAGAACTGTCTCACAGGAATCATTTAAGCTAAAACTAGGTGTACGGGTACAGTCGTTGCACTGAAAGGGTGCAATGAGGTTATGAAAAAAAACTTACGATTTCTTTTAGCGCGTTCGATGCCAGATGGGACAGCGTCCTCAGGTGGGTGGAGTAGGTGGCCGCAGTCAGGCTGTCCAGGGTCGTGGTCTCTGGGAAACCTGGAAAAGAATACAGCTTTCCCATCACTGTGCACTGTCTGAGTCAAACCTGACCCCTATCAGGTAGCATAATGGTCACCGCACATATAACCGTAACGTAAAGGGATCGCCACTTTTTCTTCTGTCAACCAGTAGAACGCAAGCTCACAAACGCATGGCGAGAAGGCGTTCCTTAAAAATACACTCACGACCAATGAGAAAGTTTCAGTGAGAAAATCACCAAATAACTCTTAAACGGAAAACTTTGTTTGTATGAAATTTTTAACAATGCATGCTGTACTTAATAGATCTACTTTTTAATACTGACTATATTTAAAAACCTAATATTCGTACGTGCATTATAGGACAGAATATAGCGTACTTAATATAAGCCCACCAACCTGTAAAACCTATGTTTCACAAATAAATGATTCTATTTCTATTTGTACGGAAAACGCTAGCTTAATGACGCCGTCTACAATATTGAAATACATTTTTTTAATAGCGCATCAGAAAATTGCCAACCAAAAACGTTAACATTGTGTTTAAATGTTAATTCAAAATATTAAAAAATGTTGGCCAACAGTCGGCAATCTATAATGGAACCTCTTTGTTTTACCTATTATTATGGCAGCGACGACGCAACGCACCAATGGGGCCTCGCCCTAAAGTAAGATAATATACCTCTACAAGTTAAGTCTTGCAACTCTTCCTGGAAAATTTCACCAAAACTCGTTATAACTGCAAAAGTTTTGAGTGTGTAGACTTGGTAACTACCTACCTAATTATAATTTTGGATGCTGTGAGCACATTGACTTGCCACCACTCTCCAGAAGAAAAGAGCAGAACGGAATTCTTAGAAAGACACAGAAACAGCTGGTGCATTCTCGCACCTCTATAATTTCATCGAAGCGTAAGAAAATAATTACATACTTTTAATACAAAAAGTTTCCTTTTCCAAGACATTTTCTCTGAGAAAAGAAAAGGCAATCAAGGGTGAGATCTAATTAATTTAAGCTTAGATTCTGTCGTCTCCCCCCTACCTACTTCTTCTCCCCCTCCACATTACTTGGCCGATTGATTCTCCATCTTACATCAGCTGTGTGCTTTCATTTGTTTTATCTTGTGTGAGAGAGAAGCGGTCGCTCTAAAGTTTTAATTGGTAGAAGAGCTCGTGACAAGTGTCACATTTAATCAACCGCTAAAAAATTGTTGCGCCAATTAATGTCTTTGTAGAGATGTATCTGCGCTATCTAACCAAACTAATTCAAAATACACTCACGGGCAATGAAAAGGTTCCACTGAGAAAATCACCAAATTACTTCAAAACGTAAAAGGCTAGCTTAATGACGCCTTTTGCAACATTGATGTACATTTAACAGAGCATCAGAATATTACCAACTACAAACAATAATATTATGTTAATTTTTTATTAAAAGTTTGAAAAAATTGGGGTTGTTTGATGTCAGCTTTTTGTGAGTGGAACTTTTTCATTGTCCGTGAGTGTAAGAGCTGAGTGGAAAGTGAGGTGTTATTTATTGAGACGTTTAACTGTATCTTGTTCTTATATTGCTTTTACCAAACGCTAAACGTATTTAAATCAAATTTTTAATACATTTTATACTAACTGAGAGACGTATGACAGGCTACTAAATACGTTTAGCGTTTGGTGAAATTCCACCCAACAAGGAAAAAACAAATGCCACTTTTGGAACTAACAAATTTGCCTTACATTTTGACATTGACATTTGACGATACGCAACCAATACGCAACGTAAACGGAGGTTTCGAATCCTGTGCTCGGGCAACAGTGCAGCCATTATAAGATTCGAAACCTTCGTTTACGTTGCGTATCGCCAACTGTCACTGTCAAAATGTAAGACAAATTTGTTAGTTCCAAAAGCGACATTTGTTTTTTTCCATAGTTAGGCGGAATTTCACCAAGCGCTAAACGTATTTAAATCAAATTTTAAATACATTTTGTGCTAACTGACAGACGTTTGACAGGCTACTAAATACGTTTAGGATTTGATGAAATTCCACTTTAGTGTAGTTTCGAAAATAGTATCGAATCCTGTGATCGCGCTTCAAAGTCAAGTCGGTCAAGTTTTTCTGTAAAAATTACAGTTATACCAGCAGTATTGTATGATGTGTTTTATAGTAGATTGATGTTTTGGAAAGCCGTCAGTATATTGATGTCGATTCTGAAGGCAGAAATTCTAATTTTGGAGCTGTCAAACTATACATTTTCTATCGAAAAAGGAGATTCACGGAAACACTCATAGAGTCGAATTTTAAACAAAGAATTTAAGGTTTGGTTGATCGATACCTAGTCGATTAAAAACACTACATAAATAATATAATAATATTTTCAAAATCGAGTGTATCAACTGGCAACACTTAAACGTTCTTCCTGATTTATTATATTCAATCTACCTCGCGTTGTACCTGCGGGAACGATAAACATCGCTGTTGAGCCACATTACCTACTCCTAATACATATTTACTGTGTCTACCATTGGTTTGGCTAATTTACATTTACACTGTAACTTCGA
This sequence comes from Plutella xylostella, assembly GCF_932276165.1. NCBI lineage: Eukaryota > Metazoa > Arthropoda > Insecta > Lepidoptera > Plutellidae > Plutella > Plutella xylostella. The sequence continues at coordinate 2,058,885 of NC_064000.1, read as the reverse complement.
TCGACGACTGCCACTGATGATAGATGCATAGGCCTCTGGCATAGACTAATTAGTCTATAGCGGCGATTAGACTAGACTACTTGTAGTGCACTACCTCATGTAGTTTCCTACGTAAGGACAAGTGTAATCATAGTTAGGCATGTAGGACACTACATATAGGAGATTGACGGGTCCCGACCGTCCTACATCCTTGGTAGAATTCTACATATTATGCATCCTACATAGGCCACTTAGACAGGCCAGTATAAACAGAACGTCCTAACTCCAACTTGTAGGACGCCAATTTGTAGTGCACTACATGTTGTCTAGTCTAATCGTCGCTTAAATTATGCCTTTAGAAATAATTATTAAAGGGTCTGTTGCACAAAGTCTGGATAATTGCTACCTGTACGATAAAAGCTCACAGGTAAAAACTATCCAGACATTGTGAAACAGGGCCTATGCCTTGCCTGCCTCGACTGTTTTTCCAATACAGAGCTGCGATTGTTCAGAACGACCCCGAGTGAGTGGCATTCGGCTTACTATAACACTTTTGCAACACCCTGTAGATATTGTATAATTACTTACCTTCAGAGTTGACAATAATAGTGCCGACAACATTTCCATTTTCATTGATTCGTTTCATAGTCTCAATGGCTCCTGGGCCCTGAAAAAATACATACTTAGTGCCGATTTTAAAATACTAATCAATCGCCTATTATCATATATCTATCGCCTATCTATCGCCTATTATCTATCCAAAGGTGCCTTGGTATCGTAAGGATCCTAACTAAACCTTATAAAACGTGGACTTTATTAGACGCCTTTTTTGCAAACATATAATATGAGTAAAAAACTTTTATCATTTCAGTGCGACGGTCCTGAAAAGCGGCATACATGAGAGTAGTTTCATAGAATAAAAACTTGTGCTCATAAAAGTAATTCCTATGCATATACCTACTTAAAGAACCGCCACAAAGTCTGCCTAGCTACGGTAGCTACTCGACTTTACACTTTGAGCAAACCACTTTTTTAAATTACTACTGTTAATAATTCTCTATATATATTATGCTGGAGACTAAATAGGGGCGGCGTATGTTGGTGTTAAAATGTCAGGAAATTCTGAGTTGCTGGGGTTTTACTTTGGGGGAAGGATATTTTTTATAATATAAGTAATTATATTGTAAGAAAGAGTCGTGGTGGTGTAACACGTCTCGGCTCTCATTCGAGAGACCGCGTGTTCGAATACTGCTCTGTTTATACAACGAGATAGAACCGTTTGGAAAAACAAAACTGCAGCGCCAACCTCGATACTATCTCGTTATATTACTCATAATTTTTCGTTTGTTTGACGATTTAGAAAGTCACCCCTCTGGTCTAGACTCTCTAGACTAATAGCAGCGATGACCTCTAGTTATCACATGCAAAAAACGGCGAGATCGTCACGACTCTTATCTCGTTGTATTTGTATTAAGCGTTTATTCGTCTATTTGAAGAGTGACCACCCCTAATTCGGCACGAATATAACTGATCTGACCATCGGTAGTCAGCTTTCTACCAGTATACGCCCTTATAAATACCTTATCTAGGTTGGCCAGATAATTATGTTTTTAATCTTTATCATCATAATATAACGTAAGGCTGTCGTATATTTCTTCTTGACTACTTAAAAATATCAAAATGGGTACTTATGTATCTACAGTCTTAATTTCTCATTTTAATATACTATATCATTCTCACCATAAAATTTTGAAGAATTTCCATTTCCTAATTTCAGAAGTAAATTCACTGGTTTTAAACTTGGCCTTGATAAAAATCTATAAAATCCTCTCAACTTTGTGCGTTCTTGTTCTTTGACATTGATTGATTGACACAATGATTATTATTCTATGGGTAAATTAGGCTAGCAGTGAAGCAAAAAGGTCCTATTCGAGGAATAAGAAGTTCATGAAAATACCTTTTTAACCGACACTTCATAAAAAGTAGCTTTCGAATTCGTCTATGTATATATTTTTTTATTCATAATTTTGCACCACCATGTATTACAACTACAGACAACGCAGCAGTGCTTAGTAACTTCGACTGCTATAGTACGTGTGGCAGTTCGAACCCCGGCCGGAACTGACTGTGTAGGTATAACGAAACGATCGAAATGTAATAGAAATGTTTTCTCAGTATAGGCACTCCTCTCGTACTTTAGTGCATATTAGGTACTAGCTGTTCCCGCGAGCTTCACTTCACCTTAAAACGTTTTCCCGTGGGAATTCAGGGATTAACAGTAGCCTATGTTCTTTCTCAGGGTCTAGACCATCTGTATACCAAATTTCATTTAAATCCGTTTAGTAGTTTTGGCATGAAAGAGTAACAGACAGACAGACAGACAGACAGACACAGTTACTTTCGCATTTATAATATTAGTTAGCTGTCTTCCCATTTTCAATAGATATAACTAATTTGTAACCCCTTAGGCCTTATAGAGAAAGAAAGCTGGCTAAAGCTGTTGCCTGCGCCGATCTGAAAACTGATGAAACTGGTTCATACCAGACACCAGTGGTTCATGCCAGTTCATACTATTTCGGAACCAGTGATGATAAGCGTTTACAAAATCTCCATAAAAACTCTATGGGGGCTGGTAATAAGCGTTCTTTCTGTAGGTGTCACTAGGCTGCCTTCCTTCCCCATTTTAATAGCTATACCTATTTAGTAACCCCTTAAGTTAGGTGTAATGACTGCCTTATTAAGCCTTACCAATACCACTACCATTCCATAAGAAAGATGGATATGGATATTTATTTTGCGAAACGCTTAAATGTACGATGATGATGATATTCCAGACATGTACGACCGTGTAGCCAGCGAGGACATGTCGTCAGAGACGGAGGAGGACGTGGTCCGGTACTGCGTGAACACGCGCCGGCTCGCCAACCTGGCGTGCCGCCCCGCCGAGCCCGGCGCGCCGCTGCCCAAGGAGTGGCGCGACAACATCGACCACCACTGCATGAATATACAGGGCAGCGTACGTATCTGGTTACTGTAGCTGTAATTATAGCGAAAGAACGAGAGCTCTCCTATAATCCAAGAGACTTGGTCCTGGTTAACGCAGAGCAGTATTCCAAACCTTCGCAATAAACTACCTACATTATATCGACTTCCTTATAGATTGTGGCAACACCCTCGTTAGATATGGATTAGGTACTGTTGTGGACTGATGACCGGATAGCACAGAGCGGCTCTGACTGCTGTATCTAAGGTCCTCTGCCTGGAAAAGGTATTTGTTTCCAATCCATTTTCCAAAAGTGTACATTATGGCAAGAAACTACCACTAATAGAGGAGGCTCATATCCAGCATTAGTCTATCCGTATAGCCAGCGAATCGACGCCATGTCGTTAGATACAGAGAAGATGACGTAGTTAGAAGCGTGCAGAATATGGCAATAAACTTCCAGCCATAGAAATCCATGTCCTATAATGCAGTATTCCACGCAACGAGGCCATGTCGTCAGAGACGGAGGAGGACGTGGTCCGGTACTGCGTGAACACGCGCCGGCTCGCCAACCTGGCGTGCCGCCCCGCCGAGCCCGGCGCGCCGCTGCCCAAGGAGTGGCGCGACAACATCGACCACCACTGCATGAATATTCAGGGCAGCGTACGTATCTGGAGGTTATAGGAATTATTCCTTGTGGCTCTTGTAGATGGAGCTGTAAGGCACCAGCCTGGCAAGTGTGTGGATTTTATGGTGATAAACTTTCAGATTTGACGGATGTTCATGTCCTGCCATGGCACTATAGGAAGAGTTTGGTTCGAAGGTTATATTTTAGAGCTTCGGATGCTTCAGATGATCGCTGAACGATATTTTTTAAGAAGTTTCTGCTGGTGTATGTACCTTTGATCTTGACATTATAGCTTAGGCTTGAGGTATAGTGAGTACATAATAGATGGCGCTTCAATCTGCAATCAGATACCTGGTTAAAAAAATCTGATCATCTTCCACTTGCCCTACCCAACAAAATAGTTCAAAATTAAACCCCTCTAACCATATACCCCATTCCCCCCCAGCTCCCACTGCTCCAAGACGGCTGGACTCCCCTCCACGTGGCGGCAGCGTGCGCGCGCCGGCACTGCACCCGTCTGCTGCTGGCTGCCGGGGCCGACCCCACGCTCTGCGACATCACGGGCCGCACGCCGCTAGATGTCGCCGGCATGGCGCATTACTACGATGTGAAGATTAATAAGCAACAGTGAGTAGCAATACTATATATGCAGTTTAGTAAGCAACGTGATGATGATGATGAGTGGGGGTTTGCAGCATGTTCCTGTTGACCATAAATGAGCAGCATCGTTTTCTGATATTATTGTGAATCTTCGAGCGGTCTGGTTGGACCAGTACAGGCTGATGATGATGAGTAAAGTACTCGAGATACCGTAGAGGGATAATGAAGTATAGTATGTAAGACTTTTGCGGTATTCTGCGAGCGTTTTGAAATAAAAGCTGCTTCTATCCATCTCATAGTATACATTATATCATCCATTTAATAAGAATCTACAGTCTAGTCTAATCATAACATGCCATGTTTTCACAGCTTCACTCAAGTGATCAAGATGCTAGTGGAACACGAAGGCACTTACAACACGATGAAGCCTCAGGGTCTGGACAACGTGGTGACTCCTCTCCACACAGCTGTGGAGCTCGACTGCGTTGAGGCTATCCAGGAGCTGATGGAGCTGAAAGTGTCCATATCCTGTCTCAATGAGGCCGGGCAAACGCCACTGCATCTTTGCGTCAAACATAAGGCGGAAGTGGCTTTACAGGTTATTGTTTTACTTGTCGTTTCTTTTTCCAGATCTCTAACATCTTTAGCGGTAGCAATAAATAATTAGCAAATAAGAATATGAAAAAAAAAGTAGGTGGCCTTATCGTGTCTAAAAGCGGTCTCGACTAGACTAGATAGTATCTTCACTCTTTTTCTAATCCAGGATTTGTATCTTTTCTACAGGAACTGGTGAACTCCAGTCATGAGTCAGATCCCTTTGCAGCAACAGTCGATGTGAGGGACTTTGAGGGCAACACAGTACTGCAAGCCGCGGTGGAAGCTGGCTGGGTGTTCGGAGTCTGTGTGGCTTTGGAAGCTGGCGCTGATGTTACTATAAAGGTAAGGTGGTAATGAGGATCCTAAATTTTAAAAATATTATATACTACTTACCGCAAATGACCTTACACTTTCAGGCACTTGACGGAGACACTCCAATCCATGCTGCTGCAGCTCTAGGTGACTTGGGCGTATTGCAAGAAATATTGAGTGTCGCCAAGCAAAAAGATTCAATAGATTTGCAGAATTCATGTCGAGAAACTGCTCTATTCAAAGCAATATCAGCTGGAAACGTAGATTGCGTCAAAGCTATTCTAGCAGAAGGGGCAAACATTACTATAGCTCTTTCGAAAGATTACACAGTTTTTCATAGAGCAGCTGAACTAGGTCACCTTGAAATACTCAAAACTCTCGTAGAACATGAAAATGAAGCTCATATTGACATGATAAATATTAGAGGCAGCTGTAATAAAATGGGATTCAGTCCACTACACTATGCCGTATTCTTCAATCATCCGGAATGCGTTGAATACCTTCTATCAAAAGGTGCAGATGTTAGAATCAGAACCTGCACTTCTCATAAAGAAGCAACCCCTTTACATCTAGCGGCTTTGAGGAACTATTGTAAAATAGCAGAGATAATTCTTAAGTTCGATAGGACGACGATTCACGAAGTGGACAGTATGGGGTGGTTTCCTCTACACACGGCGGCTCATAATGTCAGTCGAGAGATTATTCCGTTGCTTCTTCAGGCTGGTGCAGATTTGTCAGGTAAGCCAATAACCATGCTAGAAATGATGAGTTTCTAAATGATTTATGAAATGTTTCATTTAAACTACATCCTTATTCCTTATTTCTCAGGATACACGGACGGCCCCAAAAAGTACAGAAGAACAGCTATCGACATGGTAGTGAATAACCTATCCAAGCCGACAGAATATCTCGAAGAGCTCTTTGACTCCTTCATTACGACCAGTGATGGCAACTTGCAAGATCAAAACAGCATTGTACGGATAGACTACTCGGTACTGATGCCGAGGTGTTGCGAGATGGAGCAGATGAAAGTAATTGAAGCGCTGCTCAAAACTGGAAACAGATATCAACAACAAAGGCTGTTAGTGCATCCACTATTGGAAAGTTTCCTGTATCTAAAGTGGAAGGCATTGCTTCCATTCTTCTACGTAATACTTTTGTTTTACGCTTTCTTCTTGCTATCGCTGACAGTCTTCGTGGTGTCCGTGTTTTTCTACAAGGATACGAGTGACAAGATACCAGTCTTCTTCAACGCGACGATATGGGGGTACTTCGTGTATGGTTCTGTCTTGCTAGTTTGTTCTCAGGTGAGTAATAATTATTTTTCCTAACTTATACAAAGTGCTGGCCACTGATGTATATTTTTTACAATAGCGGAGGTCATGGCTTATGACTTATATCCAAAAACCTCAAAGTAATTGAAGTAAAGATGACATATTACGTACCTTCTTAATATTTATCGTTTTCTAATTTTAAACATGTATCTTCAACAGTTGATTCTTTACTATTACTTCTTTCGTACCCCATGCATTGACTTATATATTACTAGCGTAAGGACAGGCCCAACCGCCCTAGAAATGGCACCCTTGCGTTGGCCCTAAAATGTCATAAATCTGTCATAATTTGTATGAATTAGGGCCAGCGCGCGGGTGTCATTTTCTTTTGACAAAACGTTCTGACGGGCGTATCCTTTCTTTTGAAATCATTGACCCCATGTATGTAGGTAAATTTAAGTATGTATTTTTACTAATTGACGCATACTTTTTCAGGAACTCCTCTACATGAACTTCAAAAACGGCAAGAGATATTTCTTCCAATTAGAGACTTGGGTGAAGTTTTTCTCCCTCGGAATGGCTTTGTTTCTGCCATCAGCCATCACCATAGCGTCGTGGTCGCAGGCGGAGTGGCCTCGCCACGTGGCTACATTCGCCCTGCTCCTGTCCTGGCTCGAAATGATGTTCCTGCTGTCCAGATTCCCGAACTGGGGCTACTACGTTCTTATGTTCGCCAAAGTTGCCGGCAATGTTGTAAAGGTGAATAATTTAATAGAAAACATCTGTTATTCTTTCATGAGTTTTAACACCGTCAAGGGAATATTCATTCATTTGTTTATTTGTTACAGATCCTTCTCACCTTCGCATTCCTTGTCATAGGGTTTTCTCTTGCCTTCATGATCCAGTTCCGTTCGCATGCGCCATTCGAAGGCCCGTGGGAGGCCATTGTGAAGACTATAGTGATGATGACGTCAGAGTTTGACTACGAGGGTCTGTTTGACGAAGAACACACCAAAGGCCTTTCCACATCTGTCCTTATACTTCGCATAATGTTCGTAATATTTTTAGTACTAGCTGCGATAGTTCTCATGAACTTAATGGTTGGCGTTGCTGTTAATGATATAAATGATTTGGAAGTCCTCGGAAATATAAAAAGGTTAGCCAAGCAAGTGGAATTCCTTGGATCCCTTGACACTCTGATGTACAACAAACCTTTCAGTAAAATGCTGCCAAGTAGAGTGCGTCACCGCATTAGAGGTAAGAGCAATGTAAGTGACGTGCTAGAGATATATCCGGGTAGACCAAGATGGCGGCATACGAAAATGATTCCTTCTCATTTGAGGGATGCCATATTTAACAAAGCAACGACCCAGAAGATGAATCTTGATCAAACCACATTTATGCATGACATGTTTTGCAAAATAAAAGAGATACACCAGACAGTTGTGAATAAAGATGACCAAGATAACATGAAAGCTATTGAAATTAAACGAGAGAACGAAGAATGCATTATAGAAAATGTAAAAACAAAAGTGAATCAAGAAATAATGAATCATTTGGGTGTTTTGGATGTAGATATAAGTGAAATTAAGGATCAAATATCTAACAATGCATCGAAAACCGCGGTAGAGGAAGTAAATGTGAAACTTGATCAGATGTCGTTAGAAATGGAACAAATAAAACTTATGTTAAGCAGGCTCGAAAGTAAGATATGTAAGATATGACGAAGTAAATTGCATAAGTAACTTAAACCTTTTTATGTTCCTGACAAAATAAAATGTTAAAAATAAATACGAGTGTTTATAAATCAATTATATTTATTCAAAAACTCCCATGGCTTTATGTTGTACATTTGTTTTTTTAATATAAATTAAAGGTTACGTGCGGTATTTAATGAGTAAGTAGGCATACTTTACGGAGGAGGTATGCACGTAAGTAGGTATAATAAAAGCTTTTAAAAATTATCTTTTCACTAACCATACATTTGGTACATTCACAATGGAGTTTAGTGCTATAGACCGCAGAAATATAGATAGACATACGGACTTTAACTATAACCCCTATTCTCAAAGTTAAAAATAGGCAAAAAGGTGAAAGGGTACGTGGAAATAGATCTCACTTCACAAACGCTCTGAGGCACTTTTCTCGAGCCAACCACAGTGTTGCCAACGTGAAAATATTTTCCAGCGTAGCGCCGAGCCCGATACATAACTCAAGTCCGTGTTTTCATGAAATTTTCATCTCACTGCTGAGGCTTACTCTTGAATCTGTTATTAGAGGAGTAGTAGGTATGTTCTTTGGTCGGAAACCTTCAAATTTACTGCGCCTACAACTAGAACCTTCTAGTAGAATTAAAATGTTTATTGCAAACAAGTAGGTATTCGATGTTATTTGTTGGCTTTTGCAACTTTTATGATCGATGGCACTACCTCTATTCTATTACATATATATTATTTATATTATTTTTGGGGGTGTGGTGTATGTAGATAGGTACATATCCTAGCCCTCTCGAATGAAATCTTTATTTATAATTGTACTTATATCCGTATAACTCCCTAATTAATAATTTATGAGCTAGTCTTGCAGTTTATAAACGAAAATAGTAATTACTAACTATGATTACACTCAAGAGTATCAAGTCTTTCGATGTAAGTATTGTGAAACTCAAAACCATGACTATCACGTTACAACGCAAGTAGGACATAATATAATATTACGTAATAATATGGTATATATTCCGTTCAGCATTTATATGATTATCACAAAAAAAAGTAAGCCTTTGCCTTTACAAGCCTTGCCTGATAATTTCCGCCTACAATAGTATCATTTTGGTGTTCCAGAATAGCCCGGCATAGTCCCCCGACACTCGTTCAAGTACTCGAGCCGTATTCTTTTTAAAAAGTTGCGCGAATAAGTGAATTGAAAAACTGTATTTCCTTCCACGTCTGCGGATCTGAGCCTCTCTTTGATATGTCGCTTGGTGATAAATAAAACTAAACGATGTGTTTCAATGAGATACTCGCAGTTGAGGGTATTTCGAAAAGAAAATATTCATTGAATAAGTAGTGATGAAATAGACGCAGTTTGAAAGAATTTAAAAAGCGTAAACTATCAAAGTTTAGTAAAGATGATAAAATTACCAATTTGATGAAAACAAAAAATGCAGTCTACTGTACTAACAAAAATACAGTGTACAGTACAATAGTGTATTACAGGAGGTTAGTCTATTGCCATTTTCAGCCACAACCATACTTTTAACGTCATCAAAGTTAAAATTCTAGCTCTCAATATGTAACTCCGGAGAACAGTTAGATAAATTTCAGGTGACCTGGCGAAGTTCCAGATCATTTACTAACTAAATCTCAGTTTCAGCCTGCGGTGGATGAAAAAGTACACCGCAGTGGCCACTAAAAGTAAGCGTCTACCTTTCGGCATCGGACGCAACGGACGCATCGCATTTAGTATTCTTTCACACAAGTGCGTCCACTTCATTGGTATTGCGGATGTCGTTTCACCATTGACAATGGGCGTTTTGGGACCTATGTCCAATAAAGACGAGACATACATCGTTGGATAGCTCTTTTCAAGTGAGCAAAAAGTATTATGACGGCAAATCCGTAAAAGTTGTCCATTTTGAAATATATTCGTCGGAAGGAAGTATTTTTCTATGGCATTGCACTCTCTCTTCTGATGACAGTTAGGGCATAATACACGTAAGGGGCCGTCCATTAATCACGTGAGGTCGTTTTTATCATTTTTTGACCCCCCCCTCCCCCCTGGTGATATTTGGTGAGGTTTGGGACCAACCCCCCCTCCCCCCCCTTGGATCACGTGTATTTTTTTGGAAGTCTATGTAAAGGCAATTTTTGACTAGAAAAAATATAGGTCATACTACAAATCGTTACAATTTTTGCGCCGTCCAAAATATCGGTTCAGAAATACCTAATTTTTGACAAAAAATTAATACACGTGATGTCTAACGAGAACCCCCCCTCCCCCCTCGTGATGTTTCGTGAGGTTTTCAGTAACCCCTCCCCCCCCCTTTGAGCCTCACGTGATTAATGGACGGCCCCTAAACACGTATTATTGAAATTGGCAAAATTACTTTCAACTGGGTTTATTTACTGAGATAATAAACAAATAAACAATTATATGAAATATGATCATTTTGTTATAAAAACTAAAAATGAATGTAAAAAACTAACAAAAACATTAAAATTACAGAAATAAAATATAAAAACTTTCAAGGTACGATTATTCAAATTGGACAGTAAATCAAGACTAGCGCTTCCGTTATTCATATTCTGCTAAAAAATACCTTTTCAACGACGTATCACTCATTTCTATTGGTGCTGGTCCCAGCTTCCATATATTTGTGCCCATCATCATTTATTATTATTATTATAGATTCGTTTGGTCCGATTCGTACGATATGAGGTGGACGCTTACCTTAAGAGCAACTGATAATACTCTACTTAAATTCCTAAGTTCTGCGTAAATATAAATATTGCTAAAAAAATTAAGCCTAGGTCTAAGTTTAACCTCATTATTTCACTATTGCACATAGGTAAGATTTCGGTAGGTACTATCTCCTCGTTTGACAGGAGAGTTGGAGATAACCTCGCCCCCAAGAGGGCAATAACAGCCGTAATCTCTTGTTTTGGCTACAACTTGTGTTTAGCGCTGCAGTTTTGTTTTTCCGAAGCTTCGGAGCGCTGCGCTAACCACAGCTCTGTTTCGTTGTATTAAGCGTGCTGATTGCGTGACGATTCTCGTTCGTTCGTTCGTCGATTTATACAGGGTGTTGCAAAAAGGGTATACAAAGCCGAAACCTACATGTACAGCATGGTATATCTAGATTTATTTTATTGCGAATTTTGAAATTTTGCTTTCAGTTTCGGGCTTAGATATACCATGCTGCACATGTAGGTTTCGGCTTAAGGTGTGTCCAAACATAAAGCGGCATTCGAGCGCGGCTGCCGCGCGCGGCTTGCCGCGCTATGATTGGACGATTGCCGCGCGCGGCAGCCGCGAGCTACCTGCCGCGCGCGACGATCGCCGCGAACGGTGTTAGTGTTGGTTCGCCAGTGGTTGTGTGTGGACGGACGTATTTTATCAAATAAAATGAATAATGAAACAGCAATTCGTCTTATTGAAATTTATGGCTCCCATAGTCCATTATGGGACACTAGACGTAAAGAATATCACAATAATAATGTGAGAAAAGATCTATGGGATGAAATAGCAAAAACATTCGTACAAAAGCAGCTTTAAAATTGAAAATGAAAAGTCTTTTGAGTTCTTATAGAAGGGAGAGAAACAGAGAAAAAACAAGTAATGTCACCGGTTGTGGTAAGTTTAATCTTATTACATTTTATAACAGTAGGTACTTATTAATAAATCTCTGGCTGTTTACATTTTCACTATACTAATTCTTAATTATCTCTAAACGCGTGGACCGAGTTACATGATTCAAACTGATAAAATGGTTTTAGACCTAGACCTTTTATTTGACACCATAATCGTTAAGATATCTCAACAAACAAAAAAATCGAATTTTCAAGTTACCCTCGCGATTATCCAACATGTATGAAATGCGTAATTCAATTCTTTAATAAGACACAAAATCAGCTTATGTTTTAGTTGTTATAATGTTCTTTTTTCTGTTGCAGGTAGAAACAAGGCCTATAAATCTAAATGGTTAGCTTATGAAGCATTTAGTTTTTTACATGACAGGAATAACCCTATTGATGCAGTGGTAAGTACCTATTTCTTTTATATTTTTATTAGACTATAGCTTTCCGCCAGCGGCTTCGCCCGCGTGGTCTGGTTGTTTTTTATGAATTATAACCTAATGTTACTCAGTGAAGATGTAGCTTTGTAATAGTAAAAAAAAAATCAAAATCGGTCCAGTAGTTTTTGAGTTAAATCGTAACAAACAAAAAAAACTTTCCTCTTTTTAATATTACTTTAGATGTAACGGCCATATTATACATACAGCCCGCATACTGCAAAATCTATGAGATCAAATAATGCTAAGGGGCTGTTTATTAATTTTGGCCATTTTTAACCTAAGGTTATGCAATTATTTAATATCTTTCTTGCCAATCAATTGATCCGTTTGTCATAAAATATCTTGACAAAAAAATACGAATATCAGAAGGAGTGGTAATAAATTGATTTGGAGTAAAGGAAGCTGTTTCAATCGTCGAATCATTTGTTTTTTTTAATAAAGAGTCTCTGCGAAGAAAGTTATGCAAGTGAACAGTAGCTAGAACTATGGTTTTGGCTGATTTTGGGCTTAAAATCATTGTACTTCTCAATACTCTAAATTTTGCCGACATGATTCCAAAAGCATTTTCTACTACTCGGCGTGCTCTGCGTAGTCTATAGTTGAAAATCCTTTCTTTTGACCCTTTTGGATGAATTCCTGCAAATGGTGTCATCAAATGTGTGCTTAATGCAAAAGCTTGATCTCCTAATATTACATATGGTATTTTAGTTATGTAGGGTATTTGTAAAATTTCTGGCGCTGGTACATTAAGTTGATTATTTTCTACCTTTCGATACAATTCGGAATGTTTATAAACTCCTCCATCTGAAATTCGACCTTGGCTTCTTATGTTAACATACATAAAATTGTAGTTTGCGTCTACTAATGCTAATAGCACGATACTAAAGAACTTTTTATAATTAAAATATTCAGTGCCGCTACGAAAAGGAGCTTGAATATTTATGTGTTTTCCATCTAACGCCCCAATAGTGTGCGGAAAATTCAATTTTTCCTCGAAGTCTTTAGATACTGCTTTCCAATCTTGCTCTGACACAGGTAGCTGAAAAAAAAATTAATAAAGTTTTACTTATTTTGTTTCAGGATTGTGGCTCACCCTCAGAGCCGGGTAATACAGAACAAGCTATTCCGGTACAAGGCATTTCAGAACAAGGCACTTCAGAACCAGGAACTTCGGAACAAGGCACTCGAGACCAAGACACAAATACCAAGAAGCCAAGAAAAGAAATGCCCGCTAACAAGAGGACATATCAAGAGTCAGAGTATGATGCTGAAAATCAAATGATAGAAGAAGCATTAGAAGTAATGCGAAAACAAAATGACAGTAGTAATGATCCTTACGTTGCTTTTGGCATGCACATAGCAGCCGAACTAAGAAAATATGATGCCACTATGTTTACGAGAGTCAAACATTCAATAAATACTATACTATACGAAGCTGATATGGAGCTCCTCAATCAATCATCAACACAAGAATATAACGCTGAAAACAGACGAGGATATTTCACTTCACAGTTTACCGATCATGACTCATCATCTTCTAGTAACATGGGTACTGGCCTTACACAATTGATTCGCGATTTAGACACGGATGTAGATTAATATTGTGAATTAGTTGAGAACAACTGTGATTGACGTATGATGATTGTGTTGTATTTAATTACTACTTAATTATGAAAATAAATAAATAAAAAATATAAATTAAAAATCTGTAGTTTAAAATATTTTACCAAATAATAAAAATAATATAAGTAATAAAGTTCATAATAATTTACCTGTACCATGTCCTTAAGAGCTCTCACTATGGCATCGCACACTTCTGGAATTATTGTTGATATTGTTTGCTTTGATACGTGAAACGTGTATTGTAGGCTGGAATAGGAGTCTCCTGTAGCCAAATATCGTAACGTTATTGCAAGTCTCTCCTTCGACGTTATTGCCGTTCGCCAGTGAGTATCCATTTTTTTAATAAATGGTTCTACCAATGTATGTATGTGTTCGAATTCTTCCAAAGATAATCTTAAAAACTGTGGCGTTCGGTAGTTGATTTCGTAAAAGATCCCTTCCAGATTCTTTGTCCTTTGTTGAAAGAGTGGTCGCATCCAACACTGCCTTTTTTAATACACTTTCTTTTATTCCTTCTTCTACGTAATTTACGAATAATAAGCACAGCAACAACACACGCGGCCGCTTTCATTGTAGTTTGAATACGAAATAAAGAGCGCGGCGTGTCTCGGACATGCCGCGCATCACTGCCGCGCAGAAGGTTTAAACTAGGCGCGCGGCAAATTTGTGTCCCGCGAATGCCGCGCGTAGCTGCCGCGCACCTTGCACGCCGTGTTTGGACACACCTTTAGAATACCCTTTTTGCAACACCCTGTAGAGTGACCCCCTGTTGCTTAGACAAGTCCGAAGTTGGGTCGCTCGAGACTAAAGACCTGTTTAATCTAAGTTAGCAAGTCGGCTCGTATTTGTCTGAGGTTTAATTTCGCTTTGTAGCGATCATTGCGCCTAAATTAGTTTTGTTTGGCGCGTACCCATTTGTTTACGATTGTTGTTGTAGTAATAAATACCGATATCATACAAGCAAACGCAGCATGGGACGCCCTCCTGCCCGCTGGACTGACGAAATTAGGCGGATGGCGGGTAGTGGTTGGATGATGAAGGCCGAGGACCGAGTGTTGTGGCGTGGATGATTATTGGCTGATGATGATGAACATACAGGCAGGAAAAACAATTGAGCCACGGAGGGAAAGTACCATAAATTTAAAAAATAAAGGAATGTTTCATACATAATTATATTTATAACGTCACGACTGTAATCCCCAAAGGGGTAGTCAGGGGTGACTCGCAAGCGAACCACCCGCTTTTTGCTATACATTAGTACTAACGTGATAGGTCTCGATCCGTATCGCTGAAAAGGAAAAGTAAGGTACCTACTATTCATCCATTGCCCATATTTTTTTCTATACTATATTATTATGATATAATTCGGTGTAGTTGTGGCATATATCCAATACACGTAACTTTTACAACATACACCATACACTATGTATGTGTCTGCATATAAATATCCATAAAAACCTTTTATCACATCGGTATTCATTCGGTAATGAACGAATCAACATGGAAAATAAAATATTGGAGTGTAATGGATTCCATTTGTTGTTATAACAAAATACAATATCAAATTTTGAACAAAACAATGTGATAAAGCTTGTTGTTTATGCTCTTGCGGGTACGATCTACTTCAACATAATAGATAATTATATAGATAGAGAATACGCTTTATTTGCACACCAACAAAGAATCATAGGAATAACAAATTGCAACTAAATTAGGGTACAAAAGGCGGTCTTATCACTAAAAGTGATCTCTGCTAGACAACCCAATGATACATTATATTATACAGTATGTTCCAAAATTTTTTACACGACTATTGGTTAACGTAATTTTAGCAAAGTTTGTTTGCGGATGTACAACTTTTTTCGTATAGGTATTTTACAATGTCGAAAAACAAAAGTTGTTAAGAACAGAAGCTATAAACGTGTGTCTCACCCATTTGAACATTTTTTTATGAAACTACAAATTCAATTTTAATTTTAAGTACTGATGTGATATCTTTCTTTCGTACGTTTCAAAGAAAAACTCATCAAGATTGTATTCTTGGAGGATATACGAGTGGAGTTTCTCTCACAAATACGAGAAATTGTATACGGTAAAAATTCTGTAACAAATTGTATTGCACTGTACACTGTAGGTACTGTGTGTCGTCTAACAGTGAAGAATACAATATACACTTTAGAATATACCAACAAGTTCGTGCAATAACGATATATACACTCACGGGCAAAGAAACAGTTCCACTTACAAAGTCCAGACACCAAACGGTCCCAATTTTTTTAAACATTGAAAAGGAAATTAAAAAAAAAATATTTTCGTTTATTGTATATATGCGCCGTTCTTCTTCTTCTTCGATCGTGTAAATGCACTAAGCTAACTTCCTCCAGTGTTTTGCGCCGTTAAATGTAGTTAAATATTGCAAAAGGCGGCATTAAGTATTTTTTTTCCGTTTAGAAGTAATTCGGTGATTTTCTCAATTGAACTTTTTCATTGCCCGTGAGTGTATTATTATTAATAATAATAAATTTATTTATTCGAAGTAAGGTGATTACAATAAAGTTGTATGGATTTGGATGAAAAATACATAATTGTTAGACGGTTGCCGTAGCGTCTACTCTCATAGCTAGGCTATAGAATAGCCTGTATTAATTATATTCCTCAAAGTTTGGAGATAAAGGTTTCAACCAGCTGGACCGCGTTTGTTTAGTTAGTTTAGTTGTGGTTTCATTATAGCTATAACGTTATTAGTGAATACATGAGTATTACATACAACTTTTAACTGAACGGTTTCAACATCCCAAATAATTCTAACTCCTTAAAAAATTCAAGACAACACAACTTAAACAAAATAAGAAAACAGCTGGCATTCGAGTGTTACGGTACAAGGTAGGTCCTGGGCGATTCGCAATTTGGCTGAGCCACGGTTAAACATTTACTACGCGGTCGCGCCGTGTCCTTCGGCATTTTGCTCTACAATTTACGCATCGAACCGTCCATGTAGCAAAGTTTTGACCGTGTTGCGGATAAACGTATAAAAAGAGGAGAACTTTAAATTACTAGATGTTAAAGGAAATCCAGGATACTTTCAACACAGATATATTATAAGATTTAATTTAAAATTACTTTGGTACTATGTTATGTGTGTGTATGTAAAGTAAGCTATATACGTAGCTTATTAAATTCATTCAATCAAACAGACAGATGGCTTGTTAGATTGACATGGTACAAATATGTAGGTTATATAGTATCTACCTTCTTATGAAGCTGACTGTATGTAATATTCGAGTCAAAGCAACTAGTCCAAGTATTGATTGATGATTGAATTTTCGTGTATACCTACCTACCAATTAATGTATCCTCAACAAAATCATCATAAAATATTGTATAAACATCAATGAATATGTAATCGAATCCCGATCCATTTTGACGCATAACTGCTTGAAGCTTCCATCCCATGTTTCAGTGTTTCCCCGAAACAACAGTTTTGAATTTTTCCCGTAACTTAATACACAGTTGGGTTGGTTTTCTGTGAATATTTTAAACAATGGCGGCGGGCGGAGTGGCCGGTAGTAGCCCATCGTCCATTTTCAAATTCTATCCCCGAATATTGTGTGAGTATCGACCGCTTCCTGCCAGATTGTGAGAAGAGTGGATGGGGAATAATTACAGCTATTCTATTTTAGCTCCTTTATACAGGGGGTGTCAAAAAGAGTACTTATTTATACCCTTTTTGCAACACCCTATATGGAAAGATTTTCATACTAACATTCTACTATGCACTTTAGATGGAGTTATTTCGAATACCGAGAATACAGTATTTATGTTTTTTAATACATTGTGATGTGTGAGTTTTTAAATAATAGACGCATTTTTCCTGAAATAAAAATGACATATTATGTATCTAGCCTATCTGAAACCTAGTTAAACATTGTGAGATATGGCGTTTCGACTTTCTCCGTGTTCGGCATCATAAGGGTCACAGTGACAGTTAAATAAAGTCAATTTTTCTCTCCACCTTTAGTTTGCAAGGTGCGGGTGCCTATATAAATAGAGTGAGTCGCCCGCGCGCCTCAGTTGTAATATCACCATGCAGAAATGACTAGGTTTCAGATAGGCTAGATACATAATATGTCATTTTTATTTCAGGAAAAATGCGTCTATTATGTAGTCTGAGCCTATCTGAAACCTAGTTAAACATTGTGAGATGTGTTTATTATCGCATGGTGGAGAGAAAACCAACTGTGACCCATAAGCTACTGATGAGTATATCAGTAGAGAAATATTTGAATCTATAAATTTATAATGCATAGATTTCTAGGTAATAGATATACTAAAAAGAAAGGTATAAGTATACATAAGACTTAAGTACTTCCTTATTATTCCTGACTTTTCAGAAAGTTATGGAAGGTATGTACCTATACATATAGGTAGGTATTTATACATATGGATACACACAGTGCCTCTTCGAAAGCAATACTTATAAGTAATTATTGATCAAAATCTTGTTATTGTCAAGGCAATATTTTTAACATACACTAGCCGAATGGATGGAACCAGTGAAATACTTTGCAACAATATTTAAAAGCTGTAAAGTGTAGAATATCGATCCAGGCCGCTGGGGCTCAGGTCAGCACATGCTGACTAGGGTATGTAATTCTGGACTGACCTCAGAAATGCAGCAGCCGACCCTGGAGCCTCGTGGACCTGCTCAGTCAGCCCCGTACGACGACACGGCCTGCAACACCTGGCGCGGCATCTAGTCCTTGGAACGAGGAGTGGTGCTTGAAGGGAAGATAATTTTACTAAATATCTCAGCCTCATCAGCTACTGGAAAAGATTAGATGAAGGCTGTGACACTGGCGGATAACTAAGTATTCAGTTTTTCAAAACATGATGCAGGTAACTATATTCATATTCTAGATTGACAAGTAACACACAGTCTAATTTTGTATTCTAACTAACTCGGCGGTTAACGAGTTCCTGTGCAGTCCTACTAGGAAGGAAAGTTATTTTATAAGTCTTTGCACCGATTTTGTGGGCTACTATCATTCTGTATCATCATGTGTGAATATTATGAGCTCTGGCAGCATTCCTTGGTAGATGACATCAATTAATAAAGATTGATTAACACAACAATAACAATTATAATAGTTGATAAATGAAACCCGACTAACATGTCTTAACTGGGTAAGTAAATGATCAGTCATGCCACCAGGATAAGTAAAATGTTCAGTACTTCATATGAAAAACATTAACATGGTCACCTTTAGGTAGGTTCGTCAACACTAAGGGCACGTCTCGGCCAAAACCTTAAGGCTTCGCCTTGTTGCAACTTGAAAGGTACGTAGGTAGGTACCCACTTACATTGTTGTAGGTTCGATTTTGAAACCATTAAGTCGACCTAGATAAAACAAAATAAAATAGCTCGATTAAATAAAGATGGTACGTAAAGATGTTAGTTGTACCTGATCAGACCTGATGCAACGACAGCCAACATAGACTCTCTAAGCTGTGGAAGCAACAATCATAGTGGCGGGAACATGGACAGTTGGACGAGCCACCTCGAGCCTGACTTATCAATCAGAACTGACAGTTCGCCAACAGCAGATAGCTTGCGGCTATCTATAGGTAAACTTAGGTAGTTAGCTATACCCAAGAAAAAGTCCTTGGACATCGATATGACAGTGGAAAGGCGAATAACTGTGACACTCTTTAAAACAAAAAGGTTTGTTGTTGTTGTCCAGCTAAGGAAGGTTACCTACTTCAGCGACCGTATTGCATTCTGAAAGAACTGTGAAGAGTTAATATTATGACTAATAATTATTACTTATTTAGAAAGTTTTCCGCAAACTCTAATAAATCAAGCAGCTACCACGTCACCGCTGCCCGGTTATAACTCTGTACTAGCTTAGTAGATATATATACCAGTTCTAGCCTTCAGCTAGAGGCCAGAGAGCTCCTAAATGAGATGCGAGTACGAGCATGACACAAGTAATTTTTTTACTTGGTAAGTAACTAGTTACGTAACTAACTGAAAGATCCATAAAACAGATTACTCAAAATGGAATTGTGAAAACGGCACGTCTGCATCTTAACCAGTCAGTCTAAGTAGTTTCAGCAGATACAGTGTTGAAAAATAGTTATGAAACGTTTGCGCCAGAATCGAATTAAAAATACATTTTCATTAGAGAAGCCGTTTAGGCATGAATAGGTACTTTCACCCTTGAATTGTGCTCCAAATGATGACCTTCGAAATTCATAGAAATTTAATGACGACTGCCATTGTTTATTATCTAGCCCAGTAAATTGAGTTGGGCTACGGCTACACGTGATGTGATACACAGTACACAGTAGGTATATGCATGTTCCCAGAATAGTGGAAGTTATAATTTTACCAAAAGGTAGTCGTCTCGTGCAAGAGCACCGTTACTCGATTTATTCGATACACAACTAGTAGACAGCTGCTGCGTAGGAGGTTCACGCATTTTTCAACAAAGAGCTCGGACACACACTCACAATCCACTGGGACTCTAGGAAGACAGCTTATATGGTGTCACTCAGAAACCGCGATGACACTCTGATCATGATCACCCGACAGTAGGATCATAATAAATTCGGTAACTTGTGAAGCGGTATGGTATAGCAACAGCGACTTTCACGAAATCAGGAATTAGCTCAGTGCTTTCAGGTTGAACACTCGCCCGTGGGATTCACTTTGCTCACAGCCGAGAAAAGAAAAGACTCAAAGCTGGAATCTGCCGATGTGTCATAACACTTAAGATAGTGTCTGTGGGGACACTTTATATGACGAAAAACGAACTTTCAGTGCACTGCGGCGCGAGCCGCTCTATCTGTTTGTATGTATTAAACGTGCCGATTGCACGACAGCTCTCGTTCGTTCGTTTCTCATCAGTATAGAGTAACGCTCCTACTTACCGTGCGTCACCATTCCCATGAGCAGTCCAATGATCTTAAGGCAGTTTAGAACAAAAGCTGCATTAGACAGTTTCTTCAGCAGAGACATTGGAATAAAAAATTGATTGCACAACTATCCCCAGGAGCAGTCTACAGGTCACTTTGGGCAGTTCAGAAGAAAGCTGCTTTAATAGAATACCCTACCTCAGCGGAGGCATCAAATTGAAGTGCTTTAACACTTTTAGAAGCGGTGCACGTTACCCGATTTGTCGTCAGCCATGCCGATGCGGCTACGGCGACTGCAGGTGGTTACTCAGGCTTCCTTGGTGTGCCCTTGTATGGCTAACATGACCAACCTTGGCAGTAAACGTTCGTCTGCATATGCCAAAATCACTGATGAATAGCGCACGTTACTCGATACCTTCTAAATAAGTCACTCATAATGATGGCTGATGATGATGATGACCGTACTAGCAATAGTGCAGGCGGTTCCGCTGAGCATAAAATCTCTTCCCAGACAGGGGGCGTTTGGATCTGGCAACCAGGACAGGAGTGCCAGGTGTGCGCAGCGATGCAGGTGGGACAACACAGCCGCCAGGGCAGGAGTGCATGGCTGGGTCTATGCAGCGATGCAGGTAGCACAAACCGGTGGCCAGGGCCAGGACCGGGTGTACGCTGCGATGCAGGTGGCACAAAACGGTGGCCAGGGCCAGGACCGGGTGTACAGCCGCCAGGGCAGGAGTGCATGGCTGGGTCTATGCAGCGATGCAGGTACCACAAACCGGTGGCCAGGGCCAGGACCGGGTGTACGCTGCGATGCAGGTGGCACGAGACGGCGGCCAGCGCAGGAGCACAGGGCCGGGTGTATGCTGCGATACAGGTGGCACGAAGCGGTGGCCAGGGCAGGAGCGCAGGGCCGGGTGTACGCTGCGATGCAGGTGCCACAAGACGGCGGCCAGCGCAGCACAGGGCCGGGTGCAGGTTACACGAAACTTCAATTTCACCGAATCGGCCTGCCTACCCTCAGCGGGTAGGTACCGGCGGATCACATTACTCGCCGCACATGCCACAATGTCCCAACATACTGAAACTCGGAGCCACGTGCTTCCTGTAAAAAATCCTATGACGGTCCAGGAAAGCTCCTGTTTGTAAAGCCTTACATAAGCTATAATCAAGTGCATTATTGTAAAAGCAAAGTTTTTATCAACTGTTTTCTAAAAATATTAGAAATTGAGGGTAGAAAAATATATTTTTATTATATATTTTTTTTTCCTGTATAAAATTAACATATGCTTTACTTAAAGCGGTAATTAATGTAAGTATCTAGCTCAAGCGCCACTAGTAGGACCGGAATATGTGATCAATCATCACCACGACTATTGAATCGGACCCTACTGCGTGGGATAAAAACCCCAAGCGCCGGAGCATTATGACCAGTGGCTGAGCTTTTAAAAGCAGTAAATAATAGCATTTTACTCACGGCTTATCAACTCAAACCTTCGTTGCGAAATCCTCAGCAATGGCTGCGTGCGCAGCAGCCGGCAGGCCCCGCGCCGCCTGGTCCGCATCACGCTACAGCTCCCGGCAGCGAGGACTCCGCAAATTCAATATTATATTTTTCCCCGTCGGAGCGAAGCCGACGAGAACCGTGGCTACATTGAGCCATTTTGCCGAAGTGTTCACTTCAAAAATCAAAAACCAACTGAGGCGCGCGGGCGACTCACTCTATTTATATAGGCACCCGCACCTTGCAAACTAAAGGTGGAGAGAAAAATTGACTTTATTTAACTGTCACTGTGACCCTTATGATGCCGAACACGGAGAAAGTCGAAACGCCATATCTCACAATGTTTAACTAGGTTTCAGATAGGCTCAGACTACATAATATAGTCCAGTCAATGAATGACTCAAAATTAGGTGTAGAGTGCGTGAGCAGGTAACTGAGCGATTCCTTCAGAAACTTGTTCAGGGGGCTTAGGTTGTTAACATACCAAAAGTCCTGACTCCTAGGTGATGAGCGGGGGGGAGGAGGGGGGGATAAAGGTACGAATTTTTGGTTTTTAGCTTATATCTCGAAAACGGTGCATCTGAAAGAAATATTTTTAACTAATGAAATGGAGCTCTTAAAATTATCTAAAACTTTTATATCATATGTTTTTTTCAAATTCCTAACCGTTTTCGAGCTATTACCCTCGGAAAAAGTTGAGATTTACAAGAAAAAATTATTCTTGTCAAAACACTCATAAACATTGCATCATATTGTCTAAACCTATTCATAAACGAATAAAATGAAGAGGAAAGAAGTTGTAGATTTTTTAATTGATAATTTAATAGACAATATGATGCAATGTTTATGAATGTTTTGACATGAATGAATTTTTCTTGTAAATTTAAACTTTTTCCGAGGGTAATAGCTCGAAAACGGTTAGGAATTTGAAAAAAACATATGATATAAAAGTTTTAGATAATTTTAAGAGCTCCATTTCATTAGTTGAAAATATTTCCCTCCGATGCACCGTTTTCGAGATATAAGATAAAAACCAAAAATTCGTACCCTTATCCCCCCCTCCTTCCCCCCGCTCATCACCTAGGAGTCAGGACTTTTGGTATGTTCAGTGGCGGATTAAGAGCATCGGAGGCCCTAAGCACAAAGCCTGTGTAGGCCCCTAATTTAGAACAATTTGTTCCTTGAAAAAGAGTGTCAAAACAGTTCAATAGCTAAAACGTCCTATAACTTTTCTATAAAAAGGATGTACAAGGATGTATAAAAAAGGATTACATTATACTCAATAAGTCTCTCATTCACCCAAAGGTTGCCTGGAAGAGATCGCTTTTAGCGATAAGGCCGCCTATTGTGCTTACTCCTTTTGTAATTTAATGTATGTTGTGTGTTTTGTTCAATAAAGTTATATTGTATTGTATTGTATTGTACATTTAAAAAAAAAATGCTTGCCTTAAAGGCCTACGACAAGCGCAAGTATGACCACAGTTACAACTGCGCAGGTACGCCGAGCTATCACACGGCACATTTAAGTACGCGCAAGCCTCATTTTTAACCGACTTCGAAAAAAGGAGGAGGTTCTCAATTCGTCTGTATGTTTTTTTATTTATGTTCACCGATTACTCTGCCGTTTATGGACCGATTTCTAAAATTATTTTTTCGATGTATTGGGTTAAGCTCAGGGGTGGTTCCTTTTTTCAGAATTTTATTCTACCCCCAAGGGTGGGTAAAGGGGTAAAAACAGGGTATGAATTTCCATTTTGAGCACCTATAAACCGATTCTAATCAAAAGAACGTAAATTTAGTTCTTAAAACAAAAAATATGATGGTGACCTTGAGCTGATCAGATGATGGAAACGGAAGGCAGTCAAGGGAACTCCTCAACGGTATATAGCAACTACCTCGTGTTTAGGCTTGAATGATTCGTATTGATTAGTAGAACTTATTAGTATCATTTGCACCTTATTTGATTGACAATTATTATTGCAAATAAACTAAAAACAATAAAATGAAATAATACTTAATAATTTAAAAAAAAAACGACTTCATAAAACCACTACTTATCAATCATTTTTTTATTATTATTATTTTATTGTCAAATTCGTCGGCGTGGAAACTGGAAACAATGTTTCCCAATGAAGAACTATTTCTTCTACTGGTATATTTTCAATGTTTGCAAACAACTAGAATTTTTTCACTAGAAAAAAGTCTAGTTGCCTGCTATACCCAAAAATCGGCGGGGTTAGCGCGGTATACAGTTTTACCACCCATTCCACAGTATTCCATGTACCTACAGTACAAGCCGGCCTGTGCAGTTAAAACTGTGGTGATACTGGTGATAATGGTGATCACCCACCACCAGGACCCGAGGTGTGCGGGGTTGCGCAGCCGGAATTTACGAGTCCGGCTGTTTGGACCAGGGTACTACGGGCGTCCGGATCTCGAGCCCTCCACTAGCTTGCTAGTGGATCCGGACTTGGGTATGGATTCGTAGTGGCGCGTGGTTAGCTACAGGGGGGGACAACGTTCGTCTGCCCGGTAGCTTGTCACCGGTCGTCTCCCCCGTACTAGCTATGGGCTGGCTCAAGTAGCGGTTTAGGACGAGGGCCGCATCAACGGAGTCACGAGGCACGAGGCACGTGAGTTTCCCTTATAGTTGGTCCAACCTCAATTGGACCGACATCTCCGGTGCTTGACTGGATATCAAGAAGTGCATGCTATCTGCATGCGCCGGCCGACCCAGCTGTGTAGGCTCCATGGGTAGACATGTAGGTCTGCATGTCGGGAGGTGAGCGCGCATTACAGCTCCGGTACCAGAGTGGAGATCTGGCAAATGGTTTCTCCATTGTCCCTAGTGTGGATCCAAACACGAGTGCTCCGGATGGAGTACGGGAAGTGAGCGTGCCATCAACAGCTCCGGCACCTGTCTGGACATCAGGGAGGGGTCTTACCACCCCGAGGCGACTCTCCTTGTGAGTACTGTGGCTATACGCTTCAGCGGCTAGATCCACTGCTCCATGGATCCCTGATGTCAGACTGCCACTTGACTGAAGGTATAGTGCCTGTAGTTTATGACCAAGTCGTCGGGAATTACAGGTCACTATAAATATATCACGTAGTTCGAAAATGGGTATCGTGTGGTGATACTTACGCGTGTGGTAGGCCTTTTACCAACCATACGCACGGTATTCCGTGTTTAAGCCGGCCTGCACAGGCAAAACTGTGGTGATATTTACTCGTGTGGTATGCCCTTTACCAACCACACGCACGGTATTTCGTGTTTAAGCCGGCCTGCGCAGGCAAAACTGTGGTGATACTTACACGTGTGGTAGGCCCTATAATCAGAGCAAACTCATTACATCGGACATATTGTGGATGAATAAAATGTGTGTATAAAATGAAACAGCAGCAGAGGATGGGGGCCCCTGGAGGCCCGGGGCCCCAAGCACGTGCTTGTCGTGCTTATAGGTTAATCCGCCACTGGGTATGTTAACAACCTAAGCCCCCTGAACAAGTTTCTGAAGGAATCGCTTAGTTACCTGCTCACGCACTCTACACCTCATTCCTTGACTGGACTAATAGGCGCATAGAATAGGCGTGTTTTCATTAGATGACAGCGCACCGGGACGGCACCGGTGCCGATGAATCAAAATTTAAGTAGAGAATTATATTGATAATTATATAGATTTATTAACAAGTACTATTACTTGTAAATAAACGACAAAAGATACTTTGTCTATAATAGAGATCGTATTGTTTTTAGACCAAGTATGTACCTTTGTTAACTTACCTAAACTTGCTACTATGAATTATGTTAGGTTGCTAACATTATTCATAGTAGCAAGATTGTTTTGGAACTATAACACTTTTTGAAAATGAGCTTCAGGTGCAATGCAATAAGTAGAATAAATTATGAGGTATGACAGTACTTAAGCCAGGTGAATATATATTTATTGATCCGACGCGTCAGCCGTATAATGTCCATTTCACTGCCTGGAATTTGTTAATAACAGTCCAGCGGGGTGTATTCGAGATCGTTTCAATCGATTGGAATACCAAGTGTAGGTTTTTATTTACCGATCGGCCAGAGAAAATCGACTCAAACTTGTATGGCGCCACTCCTCATGCGGAGTAGAGTGTCAATTTCACACCTATACTCGCTGGCAATGAAAAAGTTCCACCCAAATGGTTCAATATTTTTTACAACATTTGATAATTAGTATTATAAGTTTATATTAGGCTATTATAAGTAGGTATATAGTTAGATAAATTATTATTATTTTGTTACTATTGGTACACCGCCCTCTAGTTTGTCACTTTGTTTCCGCAACATATAAGGTTGCCTGTAAGAGATCGCTCTCAGCGATAAGGCCGCCTATTGTACATTATGTCTGATTTATGTGGTGTTCAATAAAGCAATATTCTATTCTATTCTATTAACACATTTTATTTGCGTTTTTAGTTCGTAACAATGCTGAGGCACTGTTAAATGTAGGTACCTATTTAAATTATTTTTGTTATCAGACCCCGTCACCACCTTTCAGCTATAGCTATTTTTAACTTCCTATCCATCCAGATTATTGCTGTACAAAACAAAATGAATGAGAATAAGCATCGACAGTTCACCTCACGGCTGCCTGGTGCCTGACCACGTCGGTATCTTAATAACCAGCTGAGCCGGTGCCGGCACAGCAACGCTGCTGGATGGGTCACTTGGTAAACCATCAGGGGACGCTGGCCTGGATCAACGAGAGATAAGTACCTATTCTTATTTGTACACAATTACTTATACAGAGTATAAAACTTTTTTGACACGATTTAAATATCAGAATATATATTTAAATTGACTATTTGATAAATTGATTATGCCCTAGATCTTAAAATATTACTTACTTATATTTATAAAAATATTTTTTTTAAGATTCTGCGTTTAATCAGACAGAAACCTCCAAAAAGCATTATTTAAAAGTGATTCCTACAGAACTTTATTGCAGTTGTAAGTGAACTATTTGAACAGCATTCTGTGACGTGATGGCGGTGACTTGAGGTTCTCAAGCATATTGATTGAACGTAATGGAAAGCGGAGAAATGCAATTCCTATTTACCTATTTAGAGATACACAGTGCAGGTAAATAAATAACTATTTAGTTAAATTTTAGTAAGTACTGTCGAAACCATTGAGTACCGAGTCGGCGTTGTTCTATGGTCAAAACTGATACAAATACCTAAGTTTTACGTAGCCAGTCATAAAGTACAACTTTTATTTCGAATAAAGTCTTTTAAATTTTGACATGTAGTTAAATTTCAAAATGCCTTCCGGATCGCTAGTAAAATTGCACATTTTAGGTATTTTCAGGCTATACTTTTTCACAATGCGAAGTTTGTCCACCACCCTAATGATGAAATGAAATTAGGACAAAGTATGCAGTGGGTGCAGCACTGGCACCTTTGCCTACCCCTGCAAGAGCAAGGCCTCGTCAATGATATAATAAATAAATACCTATGTGGGGACATTTTACACACGGCCATTCGACCCCAAACTAGAGAGCCTGTAATGTGGGTATCGGACAGCTATATATTTACACAAATGCATAAATAGATAAGTACAACATCTTGTAGGTATACATAATAACACCCAAGACCTGAGCACAAATGTCAGTCGTTAAACAAATATCTGTCCCGGCTGGGCATCGAACCCGGGACCTTCGGCATAGCAGTCAGGATCGCTAACCATTCGGTCCTCAATGTTTAATAAATGTACTTATCTATAATGTACCTAGTTAACATCAAGTGAGCATGCGGAAAGCTTCGCCCGTGTTGTTCTAATGGGGATACCGTGTTATTGCTGCGTACTCACTGTACTCAGTGAGCATACATTAGATTCTCGTTAATTACTCAGTAAGATTATTACGCGTCCAAAACTTCTAACACATTCTTAATGAAGTCTCAGTTTATTCAAGTTTATACCTTGAAACGATGTAAATATTTCAATTTTGTACGTGACTTGCCAAAAAGTATGGTATGCTTAGTTTATATTCGGTTTTTTCTTTAATCCAAAACGTATTTATGTACTCACTGTAATTATTTTTCGAGATGGTGTGGACGACATAATTATTACCTTATGAGACCACGAACAGGCAAGCGTAGCTTGGGACGACCTCCGGCCCGCTAGACCGACAATCTTAGACAATACAGTAGCTGGATGCGGAAGGCCGATGATGATGATGATGATATTCAAAGCTAGGCGTCACCCGCACAATCCTATGGAGTGCAAGTATTGTCACATACAAAAGTAGTCAACCTGTCTATGTATCAGAACTGGTCAAAGTTTTGTCACCGTTGACCTTTAGAGCAACGTAGACTCGGATGTCCGTTGACCCCTGGACCTTCTTGTCAGTAGCCGAATGATTTACCACTGCGCCATTGGAGTAGCTATTTATTCTAAACTGGATCAGGGCAGGGTATTACAGATGTTACGCAAATAAAAGGATGCTATAAAATCGCTTTAAATGACCCATTTTGTATGATTTATTTTGGGAAAGGATGTAAATATTTACTTTTGATGTTTTATTATGAAAAAATGATATTTATTTGTCGGCAACCTGACACCAGGCGACATCCTAACTAATATTATAAATGCAAAAGTAACTGTGTCTGTCTGTCTGTCTGTTACTCATTCACGCCAAAACTACTGAACGGATTTGAATGAAATTTGGTATACATATGGTCTAGAACTACTGAACGGATTTGAATGAAATTTGGTATACATATGGTCTAGTCTAGACCCTGATAAAGAATATAGGCTACTTTTTATCTCGAAATT
The DNA here is from genome assembly GCF_932276165.1 of Plutella xylostella. NCBI lineage: Eukaryota > Metazoa > Arthropoda > Insecta > Lepidoptera > Plutellidae > Plutella > Plutella xylostella. Next base: position 2,029,859 of record NC_064000.1, on the reverse strand, counting down.
CCCACGGGAAAACTTTTTAAGGCGAAGCGAAGCTCGCGGGAGTTCCTAGTAATCTATAAAAACACCTATATATAGCACCGTTGTGAGGTTTGTTTGTTTAGATAGTCTAATACATAGTCTAATCATAGAAATTAACTTTTATCCTTGACAACGTCAGAGAAGCTCTTGATCTAATTAATTTCCCTATAATATTCTATTATTCCATATAACGTACATACATCAACATAAGAGTGTGTATACAAGCGTCAATAATGTGATAACAATTTATGCACGCGTTGTAAAAACAAATTAATATCCGGCGAGGGTGACCATAAATGTACGGGCGCGGTTGTAGTGGCTCAGTGTCTTCATTAATGCATAGGTACCTGGAGGGTGATTCGTGTCACAAAAAATAACTTCGTTTTCATCTCGTTTTCAGATTTTTACGAACGAGCTATGAAATTGCGATTCACATGGCACTAAAAACAAGCTACATAGTAAGATCGTTTTGAGATCGCAAAATGAATGAACGGAATGGAGAATGACGCGATTCATGTCATTTTTGTTGAACTTTTTGATATCGCTTATCTGTCATATTTTGACGTTTTAGCGATTTTAAACTTTCGAAGAAAAGGGTGAAATTGTTAGATCGTTTTCAGAAAATACTGCTAAAAGTGAAATTGACCTTGTACGCATCTCTCCAAGATCTTCAAGCTATGTTTCAGCCGGACAGCCGTCCCTACGAGATACGTTTCCATCTTTACCGAATTCGTAATTTTCCTTTATAGTAAGCTTGTATTAGTGATATTTATTTGATTGGTGTGGGTTTTGGCCTGAGGCCCTCGCAGAATGAGGAAGAATATTTTAACCGAAAGCATACACATTCCCTCAGTGTGCAAATTGTAAGTTAATGAATTAAACACATTGTAATGCATGTATATTTTATTTATTGATAGAACTAATAAATTCTATGAATTATCACAAATACTAAAAAAATATAGGTAGTAATTAGGTCCCTTTACCACTTAATAAAGCTACAGATAATGGCAATCAAAGATTAAAGTCTTATTATTTTTCTCATATTCTCTCCTATAGGTTGGCTGGTACAAAATGCTTTTAGCCTTTTGTATAAGTAATTATTAATACTTATATATACAATATTTTGTTAACAATTATTAAACTATTATTGTATATAGGAACTTAGGTAATCAGTAATCACAGGTGCTCCTCTGTTTGAATTGACGCATGAAGAAGAGGAAGAAGAGAGGCGTGAGGTCATTGAAGGCCAGGCGCATGCGCAGGGACGGGACCCTCCCGCGCACCAGCCGCAGCAGCGCCGCGCTGACCGCGCGCTCCACGCCGGTCGCGGAGCCAGAGCTTCACTGGTCGCGCAACTGCGTCGCCGCTAAAATCTGTGGATTTTCAATGTATAGTTAAAACATATACCTACAAAAATATGTTGTACTTATTCCGATATAAATTATGTATACGTATTATTTTACTTTAAGTCTGGTCTTGATTGTTCCTTTCATTAGCCTAGAAAAGACAAAATGAAAAGTTCAGTATGATATTGTTCTAAAAATTACAGACAGATACTAAACAGAACTACGCTGTAACATAAATATTCAACACCAGTTTTCCTAAGACATTATTGGGGTAACAATGAAGTTAAATTCTATTCTATTATTTAGCCAAACATTTAGGAATAACCTACCTTTTTCCATATGAGGAACCCCTCCTCAAGAAGCCTCTCATTGACTGCAGCCTGTCCGTTCATTACTTCAGCTAATCAGCTATCATTGTGAGGGCTGAAGCCGTGGCCCTCTCACAACGCAGTTGCTCCTTCTGCTACTCAAGCACATCGGCTGCTGCTTGTGTTTCTAAAACAATTCAAAACAGAAATTGGATACATCGTAAATTACAATACCTTCTTGACTACAACCGGTAACATTTATATTTCAAAAAAAATAGGTTAATACATTGATACTTACATGTCTCAGTCGTATTTCTCTAAGTAAGTTAAACTTCCTTTCTTCTTATTTTCCAAAAAAACTACGTTGACACGAAAATGAGCAAAGAAAATCAATGTTTTTATGGAGAAAACATGGCGGCTGTCAAAAGTGCCACAGGTTATGAATTTCTTCAACGTTGAATTAAAAAGCTGTTTCTTGATACTTGCTATCGACACTAATTCCAACAAAATATATTGTAGGAACAAAATTATTTAAAACAATTAGTGGTAGTATTTATAATTTTTGCATGGCAATTAAAAAAAATATAGTTTCATTCATTTCACTCAAGCCATCCAAATACGAACTAGCGATATGAAAACGAGATCAAAGTATGTGTGCTATGAATCGCGTTTTTAAACATTGCGGATTTCATCTCGTAACTCGTTCGTATCGCTTTACAAATATTTCGGTTGAGATGTGAATCGCGCCCCTGGTCTTACATTACAAAATGGGTTAAAAAAACATCGTGAGGAAACCATATCTAGATTCTAGATATGTGGATTACTAATGGATGACTACCTACTAAGTGGATTCTACTAATTTAAAAACGCTCATACGGCAATCGACCTTTCACGTGAGTACAAATGTAAAGCCAAAAGCTGGTGGATCGCTTACGGGTCACCTCTGACTAGCCCATCGGGAATTACAGTCGTGAATCATATTTTCCTACCACACAATTAGTCTTACAAACCCCAAAATCTAAATCTACACATCACATATATAGTCCAGTCAATAAATGACTCAAAATGAGGTGTAGAGTGCGTGAGCATCAGATAATATATCACACCAGACATCTTAAAAACGTGGTTTTAACTGTTTTGTTGGAATTTATTACATTCCTTATTCTCTGTCATTTATGTTAAAACGCTACCGCTTATGCCTGTAGACACTCCATTTCAAATCGGAGTTTTAATGAAATCCATATCGTAACATTGTTATTACGCTTTCAACTTTATCTTCAAATAACATGTTTTTGTTTTCAATCTCGTGAGATTGGACTTTTTGATTAATTTCATTATTTCCCGGAATATGGAGGGATGTTTGCATAAGTAGGAGCGAGTCGATAAGATATAGCCTTTCAACTCAACTCTTTGGTTAACAAAAATAAGACGTAGAAGGTGAAATTATTAACCTAAGAGGGGTGTTATAAGTTTAACGTTCTGTATATCTGTGTATCTCTGTCTGTGGTCGCGTAACGGCTGAACCGTTTTAATACAGGATGTTATGGAACAAGGTAAAAGATGTCGATTTGTGTCCCAGTGACACAGCACCAAATTACTCCTAAACGGAAAAGACTAGCTTAATGAAACCGTCTTGAGGTACATTTAACAGCGCATCAGAATATAACCAACTAAAAAAGTACCAAAATTTGAATTTGTAAAATTTTATCTTATAGTTCAGTTTTCATAATTTAATTTGCAATTAGGTTAGGTATTAGTTGAATGTTAATTTATATTATAACCAAAATTTTAAATTAAATATATTATAGAATTAGGGCCATTTGGCGTCGGCATTTTGTTGATGGAGCTTTTTCATAGCTGAAGAGTGCCAACTACCAATAATGGCGACCGTACTTATTGTGGCACAAGATCGAACCTACATATAGTCCAGTCAATAAATGACCCAAAATGAGGTGTAGAGTGCGTGAGCAGGTAACTAAGCGATTCCTTCAGGAAATTGTTCAGGGGGCTTAGTTTGTTAACATACCAAAAGTCCTGAATCCTAGGTGATGAGCGGGGGGGAGGGGAGGGGGGTAAAGGTACGAATTTTTGGTTTTTCACTTATATCTCGAAAATGATGCATCGCAGAGAAATATTTTTAAAGCATAAAATGGAGTTTTTTAAATTACCTAAAACTTTTATTTCATAATTTTTTTTCTAATTCCTAACCGTTTTCGAGTTATTACCCTCGGAAAAAGTTAAAATTTACAAAAAAAAACTATTCAAGTCAAACATTCATAAACATTGCATCATATTTTCTAAACCGAGTCATAAATGAAAAAAATGAATAGGAAAGAAGTTGTAGATTTTAAAATTCCCTTTTAGAATATATATAACATAGAACAACGCGGACTCGGGTGTACCCTCGGGAAGCGTCATAGCGATCTTTCTTGATACAAAAAAGTCTGCCAATTTTTGCGGGGGGAAATTTTACCGTTTACCATGATTATGTCTCATGGGACATACCATTATGAGTTTTAATTCCCAGCTATAAGGGTTACGTGAAGTGACATTTAATAATGAACACAGTGTCTTAATTTTTCTTGCCAATGGATGTAACAATTATCGATAAGTGTTATCGATGAATTCAAGAACATGGGTTAGAAATACTAATTTCAAATTAATTAGGTATAGTTAAATTTAATTAGGAATGATTAATAAACGAAGTCACCCGCTTTTCGCTGTACATTTATACTCACGTGATAGGTCGCGAGCCGTATCGCCGTTTTTGAATGAGTACAATGCACTGAAGTTGTCGAGTAAGTGGGCAACCCGACGGTCAGATGCTTTCAAGCCGCCCCTTCGAGCGGCCTCTGACTAGGCTAAACGACTGCTGCCGAAGCAGCAACCGGGACCCAACGGCTTAACGTCCCGTCCGAAGCACGGAAGCGTCCAGAAAAAGAACCATTTGAAATCGGTAACTCATGCTGTACCTACCAATGGCTGACCGTGTCAGTTGTTGCTTAACCTCAGTGATCAGTTACGATTACTGAAGCCAATTCGACTACGGACGCTTCCCAACTATGACCTTTTTTGTCGATTAATACATATCTACATACCGGTACATCACTATTGCATTTTTTTCACATTGGTTGCTAGGAAACAGCTAATAACAATAAACCATGACCAAATCTGTAATCAACCCGGAATCCGGATATTCTATGAATTGAAGCTGTCATTTTAGTATGTAAACAAATCATTTTCTATGAAACGAACGCTTTGCCAACTAGATTGAGTCTAGTGAAAATTGAGACTGCAACTATGTAGTTTTTATAAATCGGTGGGCCTTTCTGGCCTACCACCCCGCCAGAGGGGAACGTCTGCCTATTTCGTCTCCAGACCATTCATACTCAATGATATATAAATATCCTGGTTTATGTCCAACCCGCCTAAAGTTACAGCTATTTTACTTACACTTAAGCTTCCATTTTGGGCACCTATAGTAACCGATTCTAATGAAATTTAGAACGTAAATATAGTTCTTATAACAAAAAAATATGATGGTGACCTTGAGCTGATCTGATGATGGAAACGGAAGGCAGTCAAGGGAACTCCTCAACAGTATATAGCAACTACCTCGTGATTAGGCTTGAATGATTCGTATTGATTAGTAGGACTTTTTGGTATCATTTGCACCTTACTTTTGATTGAAAATTATTGCAAATATACTAAAAACTATAAAATAAAATAATAATTAAAAAAATTAAAAAACCGACTTCAAAAAACCACTAAAATGAAAGAAATAAATTATTTCTTTCATTTTAGTGGTTTTTTCTAAGTTGGTGCCATATTTCTTTAGATTACTTTGTCACCGCACCAACATCAAAAAAGAACAGTTCCTGCTTAGGTGTATTTGTAATGTCACATACGAGTAGAATTTGTGTAAACCTTAAATTATTTCTTTCATTTTAGTGGTTTTTTGAAGTCGGTTTTTTAATTTTTTTAATTATTATTTTATTTTATAGTTTTTAGTATATTTGCAATAATTTTCAATCAAAAGTAAGGTGCAAATGATACCAAAAAGTCCTACTAATCAATACGAATCATTCAAGCCTAATCACGAGGTAGTTGCTATATACTGTTGAGGAGTTCCCTTGACTGCCTTCCGTTTCCATCATCAGATCAGCTCAAGGTCACCATCATATTTTTTTGTTATAAGAACTATATTTACGTTCTAAATTTCATTAGAATCGGTTACTATAGGTGCCCAAAATGGAAGCTTAAGTGTAAGTAAAATAGCTGTAACTTTAGGCGGGTTGGACATAAACCAGGATATTTATATATCATTGAGTATGAATGGTCTGGAGACGAAATAGGCAGACGTTCCCCTCTGGCGGGGTGGTAGGCCAGAAAGGCCCACCGATTTATAAAAACTAGTTGCAGTCTCAATTTTCACTAGACTCAATCTAGTTGGCAAAGCGTTCGTTTCATAGAAAATGATTTGTTTACATACTAAAATGACAGCTTCAATTCATAGAATATCCGGATTCCGGGTTGATTACAGATTTGGTCATGGTTTATTGTTATTAGCTGTTTCCTAGCAACCAATGTGAAAAAAATGCAATAGTGATGTACCGGTATGTAGATATGTATTAATCGACAAAAAAGGTCATAGTTGGGAAGCGTCCGTAGTCGAATTGGCTTCAGTAATCGTAACTGATCACTGAGGTTAAGCAACAACTGACACGGTCAGCCATTGGTAGGTACAGCATGAGTTACCGATTTCAAATGGTTCTTTTTCTGGACGCTTCCGTGCTTCGGACGGGACGTTAAGCCGTTGGGTCCCGGTTGCTGCTTCGGCAGCAGTCGTTTAGCCTAGTCAGAGGCCGCTCGAAGGGGCGGCTTGAAAGCATCTGACCGTCGGGTTGCCCACTTACTCGACAACTTCAGTGCATTGTACTCATTCAAAAACGGCGATACGGCTCGCGACCTATCACGTGAGTATAAATGTACAGCGAAAAGCGGGTGACTTCGTTTATTAATCATTCCTAATTAAATTTAACTATACCTAATTAATTTGAAATTAGTATTTCTAACCCATGTTCTTGAATTCATCGATAACACTTATCGATAATTGTTACATCCATTGGCAAGAAAAATTAAGACACTGTGTTCATTATTAAATGTCACTTCACGTAACCCTTATAGCTGGGAATTAAAACTCATAATGGTATGTCCCATGAGACATAATCATGGTAAACGGTAAAATTTCCCCCCGCAAAAATTGGCAGACTTTTTTGTATCAAGAAAGATCGCTATGACGCTTCCCGAGGGTACACCCGAGTCCGCGTTGTTCTATGTTATATATATTCTAAAAGGGAATTTTAAAATCTACAACTTCTTTCCTATTCATTTTTTTCATTTATGACTCGGTTTAGAAAATATGATGCAATGTTTATGAATGTTTGACTTGAATAGTTTTTTTTTGTAAATTTTAACTTTTTCCGAGGGTAATAACTCGAAAACGGTTAGGAATTAGAAAAAAAATTATGAAATAAAAGTTTTAGGTAATTTAAAAAACTCCATTTTATGCTTTAAAAATATTTCTCTGCGATGCATCATTTTCGAGATATAAGTGAAAAACCAAAAATTCGTACCTTTACCCCCCTCCCCTCCCCCCCGCTCATCACCTAGGATTCAGGACTTTTGGTATGTTAACAAACTAAGCCCCCTGAACAATTTCCTGAAGGAATCGCTTAGTTACCTGCTCACGCACTCTACACCTCATTTTGGGTCATTTATTGACTGGACTATATGTAGGTTCGATCTTGTGCCACAATAAGTACGGTCGCCATTATTGGTAGTTGGCACTCTTCAGCTATGAAAAAGCTCCATCAACAAAATGCCGACGCCAAATGGCCCTAATTCTATAATATATTTAATTTAAAATTTTGGTTATAATATAAATTAACATTCAACTAATACCTAACCTAATTGCAAATTAAATTATGAAAACTGAACTATAAGATAAAATTTTACAAATTCAAATTTTGGTACTTTTTTAGTTGGTTATATTCTGATGCGCTGTTAAATGTACCTCAAGACGGTTTCATTAAGCTAGTCTTTTCCGTTTAGGAGTAATTTGGTGCTGTGTCACTGGGACACAAATCGACATCTTTTACCTTGTTCCATAACATCCTGTATTAAAACGGTTCAGCCGTTACGCGACCACAGACAGAGATACACAGATATACAGAACGTTAAACTTATAACACCCCTCTTAGGTTAATAATTTCACCTTCTACGTCTTATTTTTGTTAACCAAAGAGTTGAGTTGAAAGGCTATATCTTATCGACTCGCTCCTACTTATGCAAACATCCCTCCATATTCCGGGAAATAATGAAATTAATCAAAAAGTCCAATCTCACGAGATTGAAAACAAAAACATGTTATTTGAAGATAAAGTTGAAAGCGTAATAACAATGTTACGATATGGATTTCATTAAAACTCCGATTTGAAATGGAGTGTCTACAGGCATAAGCGGTAGCGTTTTAACATAAATGACAGAGAATAAGGAATGTTATGAATTCCAACAAAACAGTTAAAGCACGGAAGCGTCCAGAAAAAGAACCATTTGAAATCGGTAACTCATGCTGTACCTACCAATGGCTGACCGTGTCAGTTGTTGCTTAACCTCAGTGATCAGTTACGATTACTGAAGCCAATTCGACTACGGACGCTTCCCAACTATGACCTTTTTTGTCGATTAATACATATCTACATACCGGTACATCACTATTGCATTTTTTTCACATTGGTTGCTAGGAAACAGCTAATAACAATAAACCATGACCAAATCTGTAATCAACCCGGAATCCGGATATTCTATGAATTGAAGCTGTCATTTTAGTATGTAAACAAATCATTTTCTATGAAACGAACGCTTTGCCAACTAGATTGAGTCTAGTGAAAATTGAGACTGCAACTAGTTTTTATAAATCGGTGGGCCTTTCTGGCCTACCACCCCGCCAGAGGGGAACGTCTGCCTATTTCGTCTCCAGACCATTCATACTCAATGATATATAAATATCCTGGTTTATGTCCAACCCGCCTAAAGTTACAGCTATTTTACTTACACTTAAGCTCACTAACTCGGTGAGTTATGTGAGTAACTTTAGCAAAATGCAAGTTTAAAATAGCTGTAACTTTAGGCAGGTTGGACATTAACCAGCATATTATCTATATATATTCTAAAAGGAAATTTAAAAATCTACAATTTCTTTCCTATTCATTTTTTTCATTAACCGACTTCAAAAAAAGGAGGAGGTTCTCAATTCGTCGGGATCTTTTTTTTTATATTTTTTTTATGTATGTTCACCGATTACTCCGCCGTTTATGGACCGATTTTAAAAATTCTTTTTTTGTTGTATTGCATTGAGCTCCCAGGTGGTCCCATTTTTTTTCAGAATTTTAGTTCACCCCCAAGGGTGGGTAAAGGGGCAAAAACAGGGTATGAATTTCCATTTTGGGCACCTATAGTAACCGATTCTAATGAAATTTAGAACGTAAATATAGTTCTTATAACAAAAAAATATGATGGTGACCTTGAGCTGATCTGATGATGGAAACGGAAGGCAGTCAAGGGAACTCCTCAACAGTATATAGCAACTACCTCGTGATTAGGCTTGAATGATTCGTATTGATTAGTAGGACTTTTTGGTATCATTTGCACCTTACTTTTGATTGAAAATTATTGCAAATATACTAAAAACTATACAATAAAATAATAATTAAAAAAATTAAAAAACCGACTTCAAAAAACCACTAAAATGAAAGAAATAAATTATTTCTTTCATTTTAGTGATTTTTTCTAAGTTGGTGCCATATTTCTTTAGATTACTTTGTCACCGCACCAACATCAAAAAAGAACAGTTCCTGCTTAGGTGTATTTGTACTGTCACATACGAGTAGAATTTGTGTAAACCTTAAATTATTTCTTTCATTTTAGTGGTTTTTTGGAAGTCGGTTTTTTTATGAATCGGTTTAGAAAATATGATGCAATGTTTATGAATGTTTTGACTTGAATAGATTTTTCTTGTAAATTTTAACTTTTTCCGAGGGTAATAACTCGAAAACGGTTAGGAATTAGAAAAATACATATGATATAAAAGTTTTAGGTAATTTAAAGAACTCCATTTTATGCTTTGAAAATATTTCTCTGTGTTGCACCATTTTCGAGATATAAGCGAAAAACCAAAAAATTGTACCTTTACCCCCCTCTCCTCCCCCCCGCTCATCACCTAGGAGTCAGGACTTTTGGTATGTTAACAACCTAAGCCCCCTGAACAAGTTTCTGAAGGAATCGCTTAGTTACCTGCTCACGCACTCTACACCTCATTCCTTGACTGGACTAAGACCTTCACAGACTAGCGTGCTCCAAAAACTGAGCCATTTTGAGCCCTAATAATACGGCTGTCCGTTATAATAACTGAATAAATCAATCTGTACCGTAATAACTCATACTTTTTGCAGCTATATATTTGTTCTAATAGCGCCATAACTCTCGAATCTCTCTTAATTGTTCGCTAGAGAGCCACGATAAATCAAATGTTAAACTTGGATTTATATTGGTGACAATTATGCAAACTGATTGAAATTAACTATACTCTGTCCATTATAGTATTGGTTTTTTGACATTCGAAATCCCATACATATTTGATGACTGCAAAGGAAAACCAACTTTACTTACCAGACATAAGGAAACGTCTAAAATACAATAACATAGTGGAAGCTATATAATACACTGGCGAGCTATGAACAAGTTGCGCCGATAAAAATCACTCACAAATCCGTTTGCTACGAGCTTGCTACGGGCTACGGCGTAGCACGGCGTAGCATTTCTAAACTTATTTTGGTTGCAAGCTATTTTATACTTGTTTTTCCGCGCAAGCTTCCCATCGCCTATGGAAGATTTCCCTATCCTGTGAGTATTCTTGAATAAAAGCTTATAGGTAGCGCTGATTCATTTTCAATATGTGCTGAAACATTTAAATACGCTACTTAAATCATAAATACTTTAAAAAAACTTTTTTAAATTTACAGTGCTCAATTTAAACAATTTTCCATCTCTAAAGCCGGACCTATTCCTTCCCATCTACATGTAAACTACCAGGACATAAGAACCCGTAGGTAGGTGGCGGTTGGGCCCACATGCGGGCGATAACCGCCAATCCGCCGTGTTTCCCCGACAATATTCCCCGATCTCTGCGGCGTGTAGTGGGTACTTGTTGTGACATGTTGGTGTTTTCCTCTCTGGTTACGTACCTAATGTTTGCTTGGATAAAATATAGACAGGTTGAAAATATCATACTACTAGTCTGCTACTAAAATTATTAAAAAAGTGTTGGTTTTTGTTAATTTAGAAAGTTTTTAGGCTCACAACCGTGTTTACAGAGTCACTAATTTTACGATGCCCTATGCTAAAAAAATATAGTATCTACCTAACAATTCAATAGAGTTTAGGAACTACATTTTATACTTACATCATTTACGCAGACATTTTGTGCATTCCAAGGCGTCCCAAAAATAGTATGATAATTGAATTTATTGAATTTAGCCACATTATCTGCAAACAAATGCACCCACCATTAGAAACCTATCCGTTCATCTCACAAAATCCCTATAGGTACTTACTTTTCCCATTACCAGCTGAACCACTTAGGTTGAGCCCGCGGCTCATACGTGCGATAGCGGCGGAAGCAGCCAGCGCTTCCGGTTCCGACGCTTATCGCCGCAGGTCGCGGGATGTCGGCAAAGTATTATCTGCTTTCTCGTTAGGGTCCACACTCGAGGTACTAGTGGGTTTCCGGGCCAATAGTTTGGTCGCAGGTAGGATTGGGTTTGATTCGATTTTAAAGTCGGTTTTATGAGAATGTGTAGCTGTAGGGGACATATTATTATGTTATGTGAAGTTATATCACTATGGTATATACGATTCACATGATACTTATGGGACTAAATCAGGGAACTCTGCTGTTGGATAAGTACCGTACTTATGACATATTTCTTGTATCTATTAAGGTTTAAAAATAATAAAGCATAATCGATAACTATGTTTTTATTTCTACAATAATTCATGTGTACATTTCAAACAAAACGGTTCTAACAGATACATAAAGCATTTTAAAAAATATAGGTACATAAATCAATTCCACACATTCATTTTAAGGTATTATGGTTCGGTTCGCATTCCTATATCCAAAGCTTCAGCATATTATTTTATTAAATACTAGCTATTTCCGCGAGCTTTGCTTTGCCTTAAAACGTTTTCCCGTGGAAATTCCACGATAAAAAGTAGCCTATCTTCTTTCTCAGCGTCTAAATCATCTGTATACCAAATTTCAATAAAATCCGTTCAGTAGTTTTGGAGTGAAAGAGTAACAGACAGACATAGTTACTTTCGCATTTATAAAATTAGTTAGGATTAGAATAATATAAACGGGAAAACGAACCGAAGTTTTTAAATGAATCAAGGTCCATGGGTATTGGTTTAGATAAGCAGAATATTATACTCTGTATAAAATAATAATTAAAAAAAAGTTTTGGAAAAAACAATTCCAAACGGAAGTTATGATTATTTATGTAGGAATGCGACCTAACATAATTATAAAGTATTTTAATGATTTATTAATTCATTTTATAATTAAATATCAAAATGCTCAATGTGTATCATAATTGATTATTTATAAAGCTCAATAAACCGATAACGCAACAGTGATTAATGTTTAATAATTAATATGGCTGTTTTAATTGCAAATTGCAAACGATGGAAGACATAAAAGTATTTAAATTTAATTTAATTTATTCATAACATAACGAAACAAAAAATATTTTTTATGTTCAATTCAATTCACGGTTCAATTACTTACTTACTTATGTTTTTTTACAGTTTGCATAAACTGAAACATAAAATACTACTTACATGACCAAGGCCCAATTTCACCATTCTCTGCAAATTGGCTAACCCATAGTTAAATCCTTTTGGTTCGAGGGATTGATCCAAATTACAAGGGAATAGTAAAATCAGATTAGAATATCTGATATAATAATGCTATTTGATATAATAAAGATATCGCAAAACTCTGCTAACTAGATATCACAAAACACAGACGAGAATAAAGCCATTACACAATTTATTATTTTACAAAATTTTATACACACATTTATATTTATTTTTATTTAACCCCTCACATACGACATTATCATTGATCCAACATTGATTCAAAACATTGTATCACCGCCACTGTATGCATTTATTTTTATTAAGTGATGACACTAATCACTAAAAAGTTTATAAGTATACGGATTGTTCTCTAAATGGAATTTAACTAAAGTTTAAAATTTATACGTTTGGTAAAAGTGACCCTCAAGGCATGTGACACTTTGTTGACACATCTATATGAGGGGTTGTTTAGTTCTTAGATAAATTAATTTAAAATTATTAACGTAACCTCACTTCATTCTACTAATAGTTTGTCATTAGTTTTTATGACTTTGCCTCCGGTTTTGTTTGCTCAAGTTAAGGACGCAATTTTATATCTTTTTAAGTTATTATACTTAAGTATTAATTTATTTATAGTGAAACCAAGTTATCGCACCGTCGTCGGTACCTGGATCATTATAATTTTAATATTTTAGTTTTTTACCAATTTATAATTTTATTTTTATTATGTTAAGTAATGTTAGTAAGATTAGTTATCTTAATTATTTTTGAAGTGCCCAATTTCAGTAAACTGTGTTTTATAATCGAATAAGTATTTATTAACAAATATTGTGGTCGTGTTATTTATTAAAATTGAGATAAGAATGTATAAGTAATATATTTTAATTTATCCATGAAAACAGTACCTATATTTAATTTTTTATGTCTTTTTATATATTATTTCGTCCATAAATTATATTTACGAGTATTTTCACATCATTCTTAGATAATCATTTCTGTAAAATTTGGCTATTCAATATAACTAGTAAGTACTTTTTACATTAATTACTATAATACATATAAGATCATCTTTAAAGACAAACAAACGTCATTATAAAATACGGATTTTGTAATGGCGTTTATTCAACTTTTTCACATAAAAAATATACAATACATATTTTTTCTAAAAGGCAAAGGATAATATTTTAAATACAAATGGTCCGTTAATTTAAAGTAGCTTATACTAATTGGGGTTTTATTTAAATTGACCTATGTACATGGGAATTTTAATCATTTCCCTCATTAAAACATGATACCGCTCTAAAGGTGCTGATTGACATTATAATGTTCGTGATTCCCCTTTTGGATTTATATACCGCTTTTGCAGCATCCTGTATATGCATGAATATAAATATATTCGCGCTGTATTTGTTTTGCGACTAGACCAATGTAGTCTACGCCCTCCGGCTAGAGAGGATGACAAATTCCGAAAGGTGGCTTGTACTGAATGATTGGATGTGAAAATGTATACATCGCATCCAGTGACGTGCTTTGGGAGAGGCCTACGTCTAGCAGTGGACTACTATAATGTAAACTTTTTTAGCTGTATGGAGTTGCTCGCCTCAATGTACTGCGCAGCGATCACAGGATTCGATACTATTTTCGAATCTACATGAACATATGGAAAAAACAAATGTCACTTTTGGAACTGACAAATTCACCTTACATTTTGACAGTGACAGTTGACATACTGTTCTTTATCAATATGTTTGTGTAGATTCGAAAATAGAATCGAATCCTGTGCTCGCGCCTCTGTTATGTCGAATATTGAAGGTGTAACTTGCTCACCCCGAGCGAATATTCAATATCAATCGACACCTTTATGATTACGGCTTCTGTTGTGAAGTCATAATAAATATTATATTCTATGCATGGAAGTAGAAAAAAGGCGGAAGGAATATCACGAACTAAAAACTGAAGCACCCTAAGTAAAAGTCACTTTCTTTGTTACGACGAGCCCGACACACACACACATTCACACTCAAAGTAAGTCAGTTTGCCGCCGCGCGCCAATCACGTCGCATCTACGCACCCGCACACTCTCATATCGCCGCCATTGTGGTGCTTCAGTGTTTTAGTAAGCGAGATTCCTTCCGCCTTTTTTTCTACTTCCATGATTCTATGTAAAATTGCTGAGAGATTTCAATTGTCAATCCCAAAGGCAGATTGTGGATTTCGATCTAAATTTTTAATTTCCGCCCTCGATCGTTTTGGCTATAGAACTTAAAGCAGAATCTATAGTATAGAAATTAATATTTTCAAAAGCAATCGGCGTTTTTCATTTGCATAAGGTACACAGGGAATTTTATATTTGATTTTTTTTCTAACTAACTACTATACTAAGTATTTTAGGGTCGGGAGATGTTCGGGCCTCATAATGTCATTCTGTCTTCAGCTTTTGGCGAGTGTGGTCGTGTCTCCCGACTTCGTTGATATAAATACAATTAAATATAATACTTTTGACTAGATCATTGTATGAGTTACTCTAGGATTATGCTAAATTGATATTTACGCCGACGCCCGTCACGAATTCGTCTCTTATGAGCGGCAGCAGAGCTGTGTGCCTGCGAACAAACAAGGAAGCATTAAAGATATAAATAAAGAAACATTTATTTGACGCACTGATACCAACAAAAATACAATATAAAGCAAAGGATAACATACACGGTTGCTTTCCAGAGCGTCACAAAGACACAAAGTAGTCTGATATTCAATAAGCCAAAGCGTTTTCTTCAGCTGGCCCTTATAAGGTGACGGTGACAAATTCTGAGCGTACAATGCAATAACCTGAGTTGCACAATGCACAATACTGAATCAATTTTATACCTAATTTACATAAATTTTCTAGGCATATTTTAAATAAAATAAAAATAAAAACAAGTGATCCGTGATATTCTCCGAATGAGATTCATAGTGCTGCCACATTGTGTTTGCATCTGTTCAAAAGTTACATTGGATTTGTTTGTGCACCCGCGGACAAGTTACGTTTAATAATGTCGGTGCCGTATGCAATGTGAAACAACAGTATTGTCGGGTTTATTATAGTGACATATTTTGATACCTATTTGACAACTGAACATTTATTTTAATTATAGAGAATTTACTTATACTGTCCATTATATTATTAGTTTTTTTGACATTTGAAATCCCAAACATATTTGATGACTGCAAAGGAAAACCAACTTTACTTACTAGACATAAGGAAACGTCAAAAATGCAATAACATAGTGGAAGCTCTATAATTATGAGAAATACCGGGTGGAATCGCAAAAAAACTACAGCTTTACTAAGCATATTTGTTTAATTTTTTTTTACGGTTCACTTTAACTAAAAGTTACTTTTTCTGTACATTGATCAAATTCTACTTTGTACACATATTACTTTTCTTCTATAAAAGGTGTTGCAAAAGCTGAAAGGCTGCACAATCTTATTATAAATTGTTTTTCCGTCAAAGGCACCTTTTTCGTCCGTCTCTACTTATCACATTATTGATCGTGTTTGTATGCTGACCGTACACACAGTTCCCAGAGCGACGGATTAGTTAGAACTTACTTCATTACTCCGCTGAGCACTCGCACTCTGCTACAGCTGATGTGAAAGTTTTCGTGTGACAGCTGCTAAGAAGATTTAGCTATGCCACTAGAGTTGGACAACTATAACTCTGAATTAGAAACAAGTGCCAATACTAGAAAAATATATTAGATTTATAATAGCTTTAAATTGAAAAGGTCTATGTTACAGAGTTGCTGAAAGTTCTTTAGTGTAATTTAATGACAAGCCACTGAAGACAGCAGCTTGTAAGCTCTTAAGCTAACTATTAAGCTTCAAAGCTTTCATAGTTAAGCTCTTTATTAACTCTCAAAGACATGAATTATGAGAAAGAATATTTTTAAGGAAATCCCAGAAAGATCCTTGTGAGATTTTTCAAGTTATCTACCGTGGAGCTTTATCAATGAACTTGCTGAAGATAAGTCTTTGTACTCGAACGATATTGAACAGTTTTCTTAATGACAATAACTTAGAACCCACCTATAGTTTGTGTTCATGACTACATTGTATATGATAACTAACAAATAAGTTACCTTTTGATCATTTTTACATAGACTTACAATATATCAAGTTTTGATTGGTTTGATCAAGTTATACCTAAAGAGGGTTATTTTGTATATATCTTGGATAAACATCCTCTCAATTCTACCTATCAACATACTAATGGGTAACCCCGGGTGGTTTCAGACATGTCGAGGATGACGACCCGGAAGGTGCAGAGCCGTGACCTGGAGATCCAGCTGAGGACAGCTTTGGAGGATCTCAAGGCATCTCGTGACCTCTCAAGCCAACTGATGGCAGAGCGGGAGGACAATGAAAAGGAATTTGATTCCCTTTTAAAAAAGAACTCGGACTTAAAGAATGACATAGCTGAAATGGACATCCAATACCAAGACTTGCAAGGCAAATGTGATGAGCTACAGATTGTACTTAGATCATACAAAGAGTGTCAGGATTTACATGAAGCTGCCTTGTCTAAGATCTATAGCCTAGAGCAGCAATTGGCTGAAGCACACGCAGAGATCCAGCAAATAAATGAAGCACATGCAAGCGAGGAAACAGATAAGACAATGGCATTGTACGATGAATTAGTCACCCTACACCCCACCCCTATGCCAACAATAGACCTCACAACTCCAAGAAAATCAACCAATATCACAGGTGCAAACAGGCTTAAAAAATATATTAAAATAAAGAAATATATCAGGAAGTCTGAGCGAGCATTGAAAAAGCATAAGACGCACCTTCCATTGACAAAGGATAGAGTGAGACTTCAACTACTGGTGAATAAATATGAACAAGAGATGTCAGACTACAACCAGAAGCTCGCAGACAACAACCAGGAGTGCGAGTTCAACATTGCCATGCTACAGTCTAGGCTGGCCACACTGAAGTCTGCCCTAGAACAGAGAACTCTGGAATACGAAAACCAGCTGCTGGTGCTCAGTAGTGTGGGCTTAGTTCGGGTTGAGATGCTGCCGGAGAAGTCTTCACCTGCTGAAGCCACCACCGCATCTCCGGAGGCCACCACCACCACCTCGGAGGCCACAAACAGCATCCCGCTGGCCACCACTGGACTCTCGGGGACCACCACCATCCTCCCGAGGGCCACCACCACCTCGGAGGCCAAAAACAGCATCCCGCTGGCCACCACTGGACTCTCGGGGACCACCACCATCCTCCCGAGGGCCACCACCACCTCGGAGGCCACAAACAGCATCCCGTTGGCCACCACTGGACTCTCGGGGATCACCACCAGACTCTCGGGGACCACCACCATCCTCCCGAGGGCCACCACCATCCTCCCGAGGGCCACCACCAGCCTCCCGACGGCCACGCCATCCTCAAGGGTCATCCAGAGTAAATCGGCTACAGCAGATGTTTTTCCGACCTCCAATAATAAATTACATAGGATACCCACCTATGCTCAGGCAGCTAGTAGAATAGTAGGTAATAAGCAGTTACCTAAGATGTCACCCACTTACTTGACAAGGCTTACTACTGATACAAGTAGTAGCAGTTCAGCCAAGGATTACAGCACAGTTGTATACTCCGATAGGCTTGGCAAGGATTTCGGGCACATGTTGGGTAATCATGTAACTGGAAATGTTGTTAATCATTGTTACCCAGAACTTTCATTCGCACAAATAGTACAACTGATTTCAGAGAGGTCGTACACCGAAAAAACTACTATATTAATTATGGTGGGAAATAGTTTAGGTGTGTCAAATTCTGATATAAATAGAAGTTTTGCTATATTAGAAAGCATTCCTGCAAAACATATATTTGTTTGTGCATTTCCTTATTCTTGCACACTGCCTGACAAATACAATTATATGACATGTAGCCTAAATAAAAATATGTACAATGCGTGTTATAAATCTGACTGTATCAATTTCTTTGATACTAATTTGTATGTAGACAATTTTAAGTTGACCTGGGACAGTTTATTTCTGTCCTTAAATCAGAAACGACGTTTAGCTACAGAAGTAGCTCCTCTTATTAACTCAGTTATAAGCATTATAACGAAGAAAACTTGTGTCCCTATTGACACCGTCAGTAGTAATACTGAAAATAGTACAGTAGATTTAAATTAGATTTTCAGACAACGGGAGAGCATCATAGCGTTGATATAAAGATTGATTCAGTTCACTGCTCTCTCGGCTCAAAACTATCGAAGGACAAGACATTTAAGAATGAATTTAAATTGGTACATCAGAATATTCAGAGTATTTCTTCTAAATTGTTAGAAATAGAACTATTTTCGGAAAAATTTAACATTGATTGTTTATGTATCACAGAACATTGGTTAGACGAGAATAAAATGATGTTCCAATTAAAAAAATACAAACTTATAAGCTGTTTTAACAGAAATATCAACGAGCATGGTGGGTCACTTATATTTCTTAAAGAAAATTGTAAATGTAAAGAACGAAAGGATATAGTTGCTCTTTCTGTTAAACACCATATAGAAATTTCATGTGCAGAGCTTAATAAGTATATAATAGTATGTACCTACAGGCCACCTACTGGTGATTTTATTACCTTTGAGACTGTCATGGAGGATGTTCTAAGGTTAGCTTCCAATAGTAAAAAGGAAGTAATAGTGTGTGGTGACTTTAATGTTGACCTATTAGGTGACTCTCCTAATAGGTCGAAATTGTTGTTACTTTTTAAATCATTTAATCTTTTTAATGTTTTTCTGGAACCAACTAGAATTACACCCACGTCAGCCACTTGTCTAGATAACATATTCTGTAACTGTGAGTTTAAAGACAGTAGTGTGATTAATTGTCTGGGGTCAGACCACAGTGGGCAGACCATTACCTTAGTAAACACTGACAAGACAAATAAAACTAAGGTGAGATGCCGACCGATTACTACAAAGAAAATTGACAATTACTTGAAGAAACTAGACGAAAAACTTCCGAATGTTAAATTAGATTGCAATTCTAATGAGATGTATAGTAACTTGTTTAAGATAATAGCTGATGAGTTTGAGAGTAATTTTGAAACGAAGGAAATTTTGATTGACAATAAAATTAAATTTTGTGACTGGGCTACAGAGGGTATTCGCAAAAGCAGGGCGACATTATATGATCTGTATGAGATGAAAACATTCATACTCCGACCTGACTTTCAATCTTATGTGAAGAAATATAGCAAGATGTATAAATGTGTCTGTCACTGTGCGAAGACAATTTTTATTAATAACAAGATTAAAGACTCTGCTAACAAATCTAAGGCCGTTTGGACTATTATTAATAACGAAACGGGGAAGAATCGAACACGCGAGACAAATTTATCTTTGAAGGTAGGCAATGACATTATAACATCGAATGATGCGGTGGCGAGGGTCTTTGAAGAGTTTTTTACGAACATTCCTTTAGAGACTACGTGTAACCTGGATTCTTCGGCTGCAGCAGCTGAAACCCTGACGAAGGAGAACGCACCTTCAACCGATAAGGAATTTAAATTCAGATATATTAATACATTAACTATTATAAAAACATTTAAGTCATTAAATATGAAGAAAACTGAAGACTTGTGGGGAATGTCAGTTAAATTTGTTCTTTCTATTATTAATAAAATCGCCCCAATTTTAGCTAACATCTTTAATAAATGTATCGCTGAAGGTGTGTTCCCAGATCTTATGAAATTTAGTAAAATTATACCTCTGTTCAAAAGTGGGGATATGGAGAACCCTGCAAATTTCAGGCCTGTCTCGGTTCTTCCAGTTTTGAGTAAAATATTTGAGAGGGTCATACTCAGTCAGATGCTTTTGCATTTCAATGATGCTCGATTGTTTCATAGCCAGCAGTATGGTTTTACAAAAGGCAAATCAACAGCCGATGCCGGTACTGCGTTGATTAAGCACATATTTGACGCCTGGGAAGACCATCACGATGCTATTGGAGTCTTCTGTGATCTGTCGAAGGCGTTTGATTGTGTAGACCATCAGACTTTAATTTCGAAACTTAGATACTATGGAATAGGAGGAAAGGCTTTAGATTTGATATCTTCATATTTAGACAAGAGACAACAAAGGGTCGATATTAACAATACTAAATCACAGGGGGCTCATGTAAAAATAGGCGTCCCTCAAGGATCTATTCTAGGACCATTTTTATTCCTCATTTATATTAATGACTTGCCTTTTATGGTTGAAAAATTGACTAATATAGTTTTATTTGCTGACGATACTTCTTTGCTTTTTAAAGTTAAAAGAAGAGAAAATAATTTTAATGAAATTAATTCAATTCTATCTGACATACACGATTGGTTTACCGTTAATAATCTTCTATTGAATTCTAAGAAAACGAAATGTATTAAATTTACACTGCCGAATGTTAGACAATGCGATACTAACATTATTCTAGATGGGAATAAATTGGACCTAGTTAATGATACTGTCTTTCTTGGGATGACTATAGATTCAAAGTTACAGTGGGGACCTCACATTGAAAAATTGTCTGGAAGGTTGAGCTCCGCAGCTTTTGCTGTACGGAAAATTAGACAGCTGACCGACGTTGAAACCGCCAGATTAGTTTACTTTAGTTATTTCCACAGCTTATTATCGTATGGCATTTTGCTTTGGGGTAGAGCAGCTGATATTGAAACTATATTTGTATTACAGAAAAGAGCCATCCGCTCTATATACAAACTTGGTTCCAGGGATTCATTGAGAGAACTATTTAAAGAAATTAACATCCTTACAGTTCCATGTCAGTTCATTTTTTCCAATTTAATGTATGTACGAAAGAATATTTCAACTTTTGATACAATTGGCAGTAATCATGACATTAATACTAGGAACAAGCATAAGCTGGCTTTTCCAGCGATGCGTCTGGCGAAAGTTAATAAATCGTTTTTAGGGTACTGTATTAGATTTTATAATAAGCTTCCAGCAGAAGTTGCTCAAATGCCAGAGAATAAGTTTAAGTGTTACATTAAAGAGAAACTCAGTAAAAAAGCTTATTATAAAATTGATGATTACTTAGAGGACGTTAATGCATGGCTGTGATAAGTAGTTAGCTCTGCTCATATTATTATAATAATAATTATTAAGCTTATATGTATTGTATACCAACTAGTTTTAAGTCTTTTTTTTGAAAAGATGGCTCAGGAGTTTCTTGCCTCCGTTCTTCTCCTTAGACAGAAAGAGCCCCCCCTTATCCGAACGGAGAGTAATTTGTAAAAATTGACGTTCATCAGAAAATTTTATATTTGTACGATGAATAAAAAATTTTGAGTTTGAGTTTGAGTTTGAGTTTAGAAAAGGGAATAAAAATATATGTCCGTATTAAATGTGAATCTTTTTTTATATCGCGTTAGTGATAAACACTAAAGGTAGAACAGGCAGGCTTCATTATCGACGCCGATAAACTTGTGAGATGCGCGTTCCACCAATCACAGCGCAATCTATATCACAATCCACAAGGTACATACTCGTGAGGCGCGCGCCAAGCAGGGCCGTGTTTGTACGCGGCGGCGGCGGCCCTGCAGCGTCATGACCGCGCGTTTAGTCGGCGACATAGTAACACCACTCTTATATCAAACACTACAAGGTACATACTCATGAAGCCACGTGAGCCGTGTATACTACTATTTACCCGAGAAGCAAAACAAAACATGATATATACCTTTGGCCTCGTCCACAAAACAGTAACTGCGTTGCAATGTCGCATCTCAAAAAACTGCGACAGTTATCAAACATTTGCTCTGAAAAACTGTCAAAACCGTCGGTGATGCGACGTCGCATCGCAATTTTGTGTACAAGCCCAAACACAAAAAGGTACATACTCATGCGGCGCTGGCCAGCCAGGGCCGTGTTTGTGCGTGGCGGCCCTCGCGCGAGCCAGCAGCGTTATGACCGTGCGTTTAGTCGGTGACATGGCTACACCCCTCTTATATCAAACACTACAACCTAAATACTCATGCAGCCACGTGAACCGTTATATACTACCATTTATCCGAGCCGAAGTATAAAGCAAAAAAACTCCTATAATCACACATAACAAGGTACATACTCATGCGGCGCGGGCCAGGCAGGGCCGTGTTTGTGCGTGGCGGCCCTGGCGCGGGCCAGCAGCGTCATGACGGCGCGTTTAGTCGGCGACATGGCGGCCCGCGCTCCGCCCAGCAGCGGCCGCTTGCGCGCCGTCGCACCCGCCCCAGCCGCACCTGTGGGGGGGACCAGGGTTAGCACCGTTAGCACTAGCAGATAAAGAAATAAGAAGAGATGGGGATAGACTGGAGCCGCACCTGTGTAGGAGACCACGGTAAGCATTAGCAGAGAAAGAAATAAGAAGTGAGGGGTGTAAATAGGCTGGAGCCGCACCTGTGGGGAGAGAAGAGTTAGCAGAGAAAGAAAGAAGGAGAGGAAGTGAGGTGGAGAGGAGAGCAGATTTGTATGACGTTGGTGGTAGAATCTTGAATCTCATTGTTGCAATACAGGGTTAATGCTTACATACATATATGAATGGTTTCTTAATGTATCGATGACAATCAAGTCAGAATAGCGTCATTCTCTGACTGCCCAGGGTGCGGTACTCTGGTGTTCCTTTCATACACCCCATTTTTTAAAATAATTATTTTTTATTTCATGACTTGCTTGTTGCTACCCTGAGCCGTAGCACTGGTAAATTTTCGTAGCATACTTTGTTACCAAACAAAACATTAACAGTGTTTGGAATAATATTCAAACTTATTAATAACTAGCCGTTCCCACGAGCTTCGCTTCGCCTTAAAAAAAATCCCGTGGGAATTCCGGGATAAAAAGTAGCCTATGTTATTTCTCAGGGTCTAGCTAGACCATATGTAATACCAAATTTCATTCAAATCCGTTCAGTAGTTTTGGCGTGAAAGAGTAACAGACAGACAGACAGACACAGTTACTTTCCCTTTTTTATATAAGTTAGGATTATATTACTATGAAGGTACTTAATCGTGTTTTCGACGATATTATTTTATGCAATAGTCTTAATTTTATGGTGATAACGTCGACCGGAGTTCCGTTTTTGTGCAACTTATATAATATTCTTTGTAAAAAAACTTCAGTACAGAACAAGAAAGTCATCATTCAGTCTATTCTTACAAACGTAAAGTAACAGAAAAGATGAAAGTTCCAGTCCTTTGCAGCTAAATCAAATATATTTCAAGCAACTAAATAATGAAGTAAGTTAAATTACAACCAGCCACGGACAATGGAAAATGTTCTCTATGTGCATCACGTTTAAATTGAATATTCCAACAAACTGCCATGTAACATTCTGAAACTACATCGGACTTTTAGCTTCTTTTATTTTATTTATAATAAAGTCGGAACTTCACAATACAATTGAACAATATTCACTTTACATCAAACTTCTGTAAAACAAACGCTTTGTTAGCATCGAGAGTTGAAAATTAAGTTAAAAAACAAACAATACACCCTACAATATCAAAGGCCGGCAAAAAAGAAGGGTCATCGTATCACAATCAGGATCGAATTCGGAGCACCATCTCAATTTAGCCGGTAACAAACAAACTTCAGGGCAATCCAATCTGTACAGTCTGCAAAAAAAGCATGTGATGATTGTTTCCTACATAAATATTTTGGCAGTGTTGTGGCGCCACTGGCGCCGAAACGATGAGATGGCGTTGTGGTTAGTGACTCTGGCTGTGTTGAAGCTCCCGGGTTCAGTCCAGCCGGGGTAATTATTTGTTTAAGGACAGTTTGTTCTCGGGTCTTGGGTGTTCAATGTGTGTGTAGTGTGATATCTCTAACCTGCCTAGCCTCCACGCTATTAAGGCTATTTCTATTTTCTGCCTGAAAATTACTGCTGCGTTGCTGAATTGCTGTAACGGTTGTTTCAATCCAATCATTTAATCAAAATTGTTGTGTGTCGTTAATTTTATCGTTTTAGAATTAAAATATAAACTCTTTTACTTAAAAATAACACCCCGAAATATACAGAAGTCTTACTTAAACCATTACAAATTATAGCCCTCTATAATTCATCATAAATTCATACATACAAAATTTAATACAATTTCCGCTCCGCCGATTAGAACAACTTTTTGCGCCACCCGCATACAACGTCGCATCTGCCGGCTAGTTCCATATCTCCAACTTTGTCAGATAAGTTTGGCCCGACGTCAGATAGACACTTTAATCAAAGAACAAAAGCGGTTCAATGTATTAATTAAACCGAGCCGGGCCCACTGAGGCGGGCTGACGGGGACAATTGTTTTAGGAGGCAAAAACTGTCCGGTATAATAGAATTACTGCGGTTTGGACCCGCTTTTGGACTGATATAGGACTACTAAGGTGATGTGGTGAGATTGTTTTCTTTCGATAAGTTTTTTTGTTGTTGTTGTGGGACGTTGAAGACCTAGATTGTTTTTGTTGTTGATGGGTAAACAATGGTACCTTAAGCTGGGTCCACCTTTTTGTATTGTTACCCCGTAGAATGATATCAGTTGCGTAGTTTCGGCGCATATAATTATAATGATAGTTAGTTTGGACGCAAACATTTCTAATAAATATAACGTTGTATAAGTTATGAACATGTTAAGTTTGAAGTAAGTATGTCGTCAGTAAGTGTGTCTTTGAGTATGTCGATGAAGCTATAATGAAATGGAGAGAGGGACTAGAATTGTAGGCATCTGGGAAAAAATATTAAAATAATAGATTTAATTCAGTTTTATACAGATTTATAAAGTCTCGTTTTTTTTTTTAATTTAAAATATCCATCCCATTAGCATATTAAAAAATAATTTCATTAAAACCAGGCCACCAAAATTTTAAAACTAAAGGGGAAATTATTTCGTTACAGACAAATTGTTACGGACGCGAGAACCGTAAAATTTTGTTAAAATATAATTTTAAATACAGGGTGTTATTCAAACTGGCTGAATGTAGCTCGAATTTCCGTGAAAATACTTCAAGTGGAAATACAATATATACAGGATGGGTGCTTCAATGTTGAGTTGCCTGAGGGCCCTTATCTGTTTTCATTCAGTTCTTGGATTCGCCTTTCGGGTTTGATTCGGGGGAAAAACATCTTCTTTGAATAATTTTGAAGGAGTGCACTTTGGATTGAGAATCAGTGTGATCTAGACTAACTGTAATTTATAGGCTGTTAAGAGATATTTGGCTGTGCACTTATAATTTTTATATGGTAGGTATTTATAAACTGTACAGTCTTTTTATTTTATGCTGTTGTCATTTGATGATAAACTACAGGATATTTATTAAATTTCAATATATTAAGATACGTATGAGCTATAATAATCACTCATCCGAGTCCACATTGCTCTATACAGGGCGTTGCAAAAAGGGTATACTAAGCTGAAACCTACATGAGTGCAGCATGGTATATCTAAGCCCTAAACTGAAATCAGAATTTCAAAATTCGCAAAAAATATATATTCATTTTCCATAGAAACTATGTTGGTCACGTGACTTTTTACTATGGAGAATGATTATTTTTTTTCGCGAATTTTGAAATTCTGATTTCAGTTTAGGGCTTAGATATACCATGCTGCACATGTAGGTTTCGGCTTAGTATACGCTTTTTGCAACACCCTGTATAATAACATTTTTTTTTGACGCAATGGTTGTTATTAATCACATAAACATAAAATTGCCTATATACTCTTCAGTTATAGTTACCTACCTACCTACCTAAAGACAGGTTATGTCAGAAGTTGCACGGCATTTATCGACATAGATAAACTCGTTCACGTCCACCAATCACATATTCTTTCTTAACGCGAATCGCTATACAATTACGTTTACTTTGTCGATAATAGTTGCGTAAAAATTTAAGTGGCGTTGCAACATCAAAAAGTGGACCGATGTAAAATGTGGAAAAAATATTTAAACTAGCCAAGAATAGAGAGCGCTGCAAAGAGCTGACTGCCAACCTCCAATGGACGGTCGAATGGCGTAGTGGTTAGTGACCCTGACTGCTATGCCAAAGGTCCCGGGTTCGATTCCCGGCTGGGGCAGATATTTGTTTAAAGACAAATATTTGTACTCGGGTCTTGGGTGTTGATATTTATATTTAATATGTATGTATCTATGTATTTGTGTAGATATATCAGCTGTCCGATACCCATAACACAGGCTCTGCCTAGCTTGGGGTCGGTTTGCCATGTGTGAGATGTCCCCACATATTATTATTATTATTATAATGATGGAGAGGCACTATAAGAAGAAGAAGTCGCACAGACTGGCACCGTTAATATCACTGATAAAATTCAACTCTCCCGAGAAGCAATGAAGACATCTCTTAAGTCTCAGCATAATCCTATTAGATACCGCGGCCGCTTCAACTTTAGACAGAATTATGAGGCTACTTTAAAGTTAATTTAAACTCTAAGCGGTAACATTAACTATTTGATTTTGCGTGCTAGAACACTCAAGTTTTAAGTGACTTCATGAGTAGAGTGATTTTAATGAAAGTCATTATCTATGTTAATGTAAAAATATAGTAATATTTCTATTCCCAGCCGGGGTAGATATTTGTTTAAACACAGATATTAGAGCTCAGATTTTGGGTGTTTATATGTGTATAATGTGGATCTTTCAATGTATCTGTGTGTGTATCAATGTGTCTGTGATATATCAGCTGTGCGATACCGATATTACAGGCTCTGCCTAGTTTGGGGTCGGATGGCCGTGTGTGAGATGTATCCACATATTATTATAATTATAATACAGTTTAGAGAAATAAGTCGGATAATAAAGAGAAAAAAAGTTCATTTATATTAGATAGATAGATAAATTGTTATTTACTGCACACGTATGTATTGTACACAAGTTTTCCGGAAATATTTAATGACAAACACGCGACATTGTAACACAGCAGACAGACAGAAAGATTTTTGAAAGAACACTATACTTCGGCCAAAGAGACAATGCGTTTTTGACGTTTGCTTATGTCTGGTAAGTAAAGTTATTGGTTTCCTTTGCAGTCATCAAATATCTATGGGATTTCAAATGTCAAAAACGCATTGTCTCCCCGGCCATACTATACGATGAACAGAAAGCGACGTACCGACCTTGCGTGGCGAGCACGTGCCCCGGCTTGACCCCGCGCAGCGCCGGGTGGTGGAGCACACCGCCCAGCACCGGGCTGCTGAGGCCCAGGATGTCGCTGCCACCTGGATTAGTATGCTGCTGTTAGTGGAGGGTTATGGAAAGCAGCACCGAATGGTTGCGGCTGTTAGTAGAGGTTGTGGGAGAGCAGCGATTGGTGGCGTCTGCTGTTAGTTACGATAATGCTGATGGAAAGTGTCTGGTGGATAGTGGAGCGAGGGTGGTGCAGCCGTCCAGCATAGGACAGCTGAGGCCCAGGATGTTTCTGCCACCTAGGTTAGTAGACTCCTGTTAGTTGGAGTTATGGTTGGTGTTATTGATAGAATAGCATTCAATATGTTTGGTAGTTCACACAGTTGAAAAAAAAGCGTTGTGTTTTGCTTTCACTATGTTAGTCACAAAATAAAATGACTGGTAGAAGACAACAGGATGTTTGACTTGGCTTCCTCTGAAGCTGTGGACTGTATTTCTATTGAGTCCTGCATAAGAGATCTCACTATTCCAGCAATGAAAAGTAAACAAAGACAGCTGATCGCTGCGGTGACTTACTGTTCCTTAAACTTTTCACTACATGGACGGCGATAACACCTGCTGCTAGTCAGGGCTGAAGGACCAATTATGGGAGGTGACTCACCGAGCAAGGAGTTCTGTGCCAGCAGGTGGTGCTGCTGCTGCACCACGCCGCCGCCCATCATCAGCCCGTGCCCGCCCACCGGCAGCGCCGGCGCGCCGTGCCCGCCCATCTGCAACAGGTATGGCTTCTTACATGTTAGTATACATACAAAGGTGTCATCATCATCATCATCATCATTATTTCATAGGGGAACAAGCAATAGTGCGGGAAAGGAGGGTCACAACACAACACTCAGTCATCGATTTTATTCAGGAATCAATACCTACACAACAAAATTTCAATTTTAATCATCACGATTCACGAACAATTACCCCACACTGCTGGGGCACGGGTCTCCTTCCAAAGAAGGAAGGGTTTTAGGCCTAGGTATAGGTATATTTTAAAGTTTAATAAGTACCTACAATAGGCAGCCTCTTTCAATAAGCAATCTCTAATACTTTATGTATGTTCTTTTCTCTATACATATACCAATTTATGTAAGAGTGATGTACATATACATGGTGTAGCCGGCTTGCATTGCCTCAGGCATTGCACAAACAGATGCCAGCGGCTTCCCACAACGCGCGGCGCGCAACGTGTTAAGACCCACGAGAATAAACGTATGGTTTAAACGTGTTTAACGCGGTCAACACCTTATTTAACGTGCGAAATGTTGTGGTCATGTCACAGAAGTTTATTTAAATGAAAATAAACTTTCAACATTTCAGAGCTTAAAATAAAATGTCTACAGGTGTTGCAAAAGTGGTATAAGTATATAATTTATTTATTAATTACATAAGGAACACTTTAATATAACACAAAGATTTAATAATGATTTGTTGTGTTAGGACATTTGGAAAAAAATAAAAATTACTAATCCCCTTTAGTCTTTGTACTGTTCCCTTTTTGCAACACCCTGTATAAGTACCCAAGTTGCATCGTTTAATTTCTAGCGGTCCATAGTCTGTTGAAACCCGTGTCTATTACAAGAGAGTGGATATTTTCTATTAAGCGGGAAACAAAGCGGGATTAGCATCACAAAGTGGCTGAGCGGTGTTTAGAAGTGGGCGGATGGCCAACGAGTATAAAATGCCTATTTACGTGCTGAAAAGATTTACTGACATTTAGGAACGGGAAAATTTGTTCTTGTAACTTTATTCATCTTTAATGTAAGTATTTTTTTAATATGAAGATATTTATGGATGTGGATTGTCTACGTTGCCGTTGGATACTGCCTAAAAATTTTTGCCCGGCCAAAATTGCTTTCTTGCACGCACCTGATGATATTTGTCTTGTAATGAAGGTTAGGGATATTTTTGTTATTGATAAGTTTAATATTAGAAGCATTGACTTGTAACCTTGGGCCAGCGTTGTGACGGGCGTATGATTAGAAGTATAAATTAGCAACATTTCTTGTTCTTCATATGACTAGCCAATCCTTTCACCACAGCTACGAACCCTAATCTAGAGGTATAACTTCAGTGCGATAACAAGAAGAACACACATAATATATTAAAACTAAACCTAATTCCTACTTCAGGAAGACAGATCCTCACCTGATGATGCGCCAGGTGGTCGGGGGCGGGCGCGGGGGCGGGCGGGGAGAACTCGCGCGCGGCGGGGGCGGGTGACGTCATCACACCGCCCAGCGGCGCCTGTGGCGTGGGCGGCGCGCCCGATAACTGTTGATGGGGAATAGTGTCTTGAGATGATAATAATTATACAGGGTGTTGCAAAAAGGGTATACTAAGCCGAAAGGGGGTAACTCAGGGGGTCTTTCTGAACAACTTTTTACGTTATACGAGTTTTGGAAATTCGCATTTCGCTGAGTCACCCCTTTTTGCAACACCCTGTAGAAATTCTGTAAAAGTAGTGTGGTCGGCGTGATTGACGTGGTCATTTGTGGCCACTTGTGATGGAAAAATCGAAAAAAAAGTTTTTCCATTATAAATTATAAGTATGTATACTCTTCTTCTTAGCAACACGGTGTGTGTGTCGAGACCATAGAATAAAACAACTAAGGGCGACATTCACCAATATTATCTTAAATCTAGATTTAGTGTTTTATCTGGATTTAAGAAACTTCACTCCATATTAATTTATGACTTTTGACTTAAATCAAGATTAATACTAAATCTATCATTATAATTTTGTTCTAAGTTGCGACAAATAATCAAGATTTAAAAAAAAACCCTTCTATCTAATCTAATCATAATGAGCATTTCATATTTGAAACAGCAACGGTTAGATAAAAAACAAAAATAAGAATTTAAACCTGTAGTAATTACTTAGCATTGTGGCGTAAATAAACTAATTTTGTCTGGAGCTTACGAAGCCAAAGAACATAAAATATAATTATCTTCAAATCCGACAAGACATCTTTAATACCATTTTCTGTTTCCTCTGGTTATATTTATTATCATTTGGTACCGTGCTTCATTTATAATTTTGTTTTCATCTAAAATTATGTTCTTTCTGTAATAATAACGGTCCATATTATTATGGTCATTGAAGTTTCTACAAAAAATAAGGGTGTTTTATTGTTTTACGTTTGACGAAAACGTCGTCTGTGCCATTTCTATTCCAACGCAAGATTATTGACTTCTATGGTTTTTTCTGTGAGATATTGAGCTATTCCAAAATGCCGGACATTTGAAAAGCTACTACGCGGCTTTAAAATCTTTACTCTTTTACAGCAACGCAGCGCGGCGACGCACCAAAGCAATGGGGCCTCGCCCTAACAATGAGTCTACAGTTATGCCACTGGCAGCAAATACACACTACACCAGCACCTAGTTCAGTATTCCGACAGCGACAACAATTAGCCAAGGAAGAGCAATTACGGTTATTATCGCGCCGTCTGTTCGGTGTTGGGAGACAGACAAATGGAGTGAATGGATTAAATATGCTAGCTACTTACTCGCTAAGACGTTTGAACTGAGGCACTGTTCAAAGTTTAAACAGGCAGTTTAAACCGGGTTTAAATCTTAAACTGCATTTAAGAGTGGTAGTTATATGGGGGAATGGAATTGCAAACAATGATGGGATATATAGCGGTTTAAGTACAGACCTATAAATAGATACTGGAGGTGGATACTTATCTATTTTATTGACTGTACGTCAGTGATGCTGAAATTCTAATACCTATACATACTGAAAAAAATACATTTAGCCGAAGGTACTTAATAGTAATTGTACTTACAGTGGCGTAAATTTTTACTTAAGATATCTACTTAAAATAAGAGTTGTAGTACTTAGGTAAGATTATATTTATAGACAAAAAAGTTATTTTTAATTCTTCTTAGGTAAATCGGTTGAGCGATAAGGATATAAAATAACTTCTTATACAATAAATATTGTTCGATTTTATCATTTCGTGAAATGCTGGCTTCACTGATCTTAAACTGAATGATTAATGAAAGGAACGGGAAGTCCTGAAATAAACAGTAGGAGCTTACTGTAATCCCTATACCTACAGTATTTAACGGTCATCCTTCGAGAGGATTAAATTAAGCCCTTATGTCTTAAGTCTTAAGGCTTTTCTGGAAATGTTCATGTCTCGATCGGACTCTTTGGGTGTGGCCCCATTGGTCGCGTCGTCACAAAGGAACGGTCATAAAAATATGTGTCAGCAAAGACGCACCAATGAGGTCCCCTAGTATGTTCCCAGTAGGCAAACTGATACTTGGTACAGTAACACTTGGTCAGAAGCATTGTTATAGTAACAGGAGAGGGGGGTCAGGTTTCTCTGCACTTGACCGTACAATGCTGAAAATAGCCTATAGTTTTTGTTATGTGTGTGTTTTTAACAAAATGAAAAACGTATTAGGTACATGATGTAATGCTATTGACACACGGATTTTTTGTCTGAGAATCCACAATGTATTTTCAGCCAAGTAGGTAAAACGTGTAGTTAAAGCTTAAAAGC
The DNA here is from genome assembly GCF_932276165.1 of Plutella xylostella. NCBI lineage: Eukaryota > Metazoa > Arthropoda > Insecta > Lepidoptera > Plutellidae > Plutella > Plutella xylostella. Next base: position 1,997,485 of record NC_064000.1, on the reverse strand, counting down.
TCGTATAAAAATATTTTGGAAGCGAACTTTACAATATTATTACGCAAACGGTGGTGTCACGCCCTAAAAACCGCAAATTTTGGATTGTTTTAACCAATCCCGCGTATCTAGTTGTATACGTATGGTTTTAACTTATATTTGCCATGCTGTCGACACACACTTTAAAGTTTCCCAATTTATACCAGCAAACAGTGCGGTCGTGAGTTTAATATCAACATGTCACAAACACAAAATTATTTAATTTACGGATATATTTTGGCAAATTGTAATCCGTCATTGAAACCACAAATCACTGGCAAGCTCACGGATGGAAAAAGTTGTATTATAAGTTTAATGATTTTATCTTGTGAGTGATCCCGGACTCATTTAGTTCATCATTAATTTAAAAAAAAACCCTGTGTAGCAGTGGTAGGGACCATTTCTTTTCAAAAGATTAAAAACACTTTAATAAACAGCAGCCCAGCAGTGGGAAAATACATAGACTATTTAAAAAAAACACTCGTAAAAACTGGTACAGCAAACGTTGTTCAGAAATGCGAATTATTTGTCACCTTATATTACAACTAGCTGTTCCCGCGCGCTTCGCTTCGCCTTAAAAAGTTTTCCCGTGGGAATTCCGGGATAAAAAGTAGCCTATGTTCTTTCCCAGGGTCTAGACCGTATGTATACCAAATTTCATTCAAATCCGTTCAGTAGTTTTGGCGTGAAAGAGTAACAGACAGACAGACAGACAGACAGACACAGTTACTTTCGCATTTATAATATTAGTTAGGATAGCATTTTCCGGGCACCTCTTTCATGCACCCTTGACCATTCAAACAAGAGGTCCTGTTTATTTACTTTAGCACAAATTCACTACTCAATGCCTGAATTTGATCCCATTTCACGCAACTATCGCTCGTTTTATTGTGACCTCCGTAAATACCCTTGTATTGTCACTAACTCTATTCTACCCTGCCATCGTAGCACGGCGTGCAAGACGCGCGCGACATGATAGGATAAAAGATTTGGAGTAGAGGATTCGATCGTTAAATGCTTACTTACTTTTATCGGGGGACCTTGTGTAATCACCATCATTGAAAAAGGCCGAATCGAGTGTACATAAAAAATAATAATTTTAAACTGATCTTTTTTCTAATTTTTTGTTGACACCGGCGCGCGGCGTGTAGTTGTTTTGATGATAAGACCAAATATCTTGTGTTATGCGTGCCATGTTACGAGGGCATACGTAAGTAAGTACTACTTAAGTACAATGGGTGTAAATTTACTACTGTATACAGGGTACAATTCAGTCCCAACCTTTAGTTAAACAAACGGTAGGACGTTATTGAGCCAGTTCCAAGACCACTGGATTGGGAGAAATGATGACAGTAAATATAATATTAGGTACTTTATTGATTTCATAGAACAAACATTTCAGTTTTAAATCCTCGCATGTACCAATGAATTTGGTATGTAGAAGCATGGTTTTGACTCATGGTTTTGACTGTTATCAGCTCTTGCCAGCTCATCTGAAGGAGCTATAGAAGAAATAAGGATTTTCAGTACAAATTATACACTACTGTGGCGGACTCCTAGCCACTAGTTCAGACGAAGATCAACAGATGGCGCTCGGAACGCAATACAGAGAAGATGTATGGGAACTACGCAAATTACTATGAAAATCCTACATCGCGCATTCGAAGTTTCTCACCTACTCTGCAATATATAGAAATCCCCAACGCTAACCATGGGGGCAGCTGCCCGCCAGGCCACACCACCCGGCCTGGTCGGAGGATCCTCCCTTTGCATGGGGATGCTCCAACACCTCCAGCATCTCCATAGTGGTGACCCCGTAAAGGACATCTCCATACTGGTGACCCCGTGAAGAACATCAGCGCAGCCTTCTGAAGACCCGCAGAGCAGCCTCCACGCCATCTCCCATCGACTTTCTCTCCTCACCTCAACAGCCGTGCAGCAGAACTCTCAGCAAGCAGCCCCTGGAGCCAACCAGCCAGCATCCGGTCTCAAAGGGCATCATGACCACCAGCATGCAGCGAACGCGCAGGCCTGGTCACACCCTCGACCCACACCAGCAACTTGGCACAGCACCACTGCACTTCGGCCGGTCAGCAAGCAGAGCCATCCTCTCCTGATCGACGCAGCACTCTGCCACCATGCTCCACTGCAGGCTCATCCCGACTCACCGTGGACATCGCCACTGCAGCATCACCCCGACTCACTGGGGACTCCTCACCGCACTCACAGTCCCGACTCACTGCGGACTACGCGGCACTGGCTGGCAATCAAGACTCTCGGCTACACTGAAGACTATCGCCCTCCGGTCTCGGTGGGGGAGTGATGTGGCGGACTCCTAGCCACTAGTTCAGACGAAGATCAACAGATGGCGCTCGGAACGCAATACAGAGAAGATGTATGGGAACTACGCAAATTACTATGAAAATCCTACATCGCGCATTCGAAGTTTCTCACCTACTCTGCAATATATAGAAATCCCCAACGCTAACCGTGGGGCAGCTGCCCGCCAGGCCACACCACCCGGCCTGGTCGGAGGATCCTCCCTTTGCATGGGGATGCTCCAACACCTCCAGCATCTCCATACTACGTCCTCTTACGATTAAGAAAACATCAAACATACACGTCATACACATTGCATACACATGACAACTTAGTAATAATTTAACTAACTGAGTAGGAATGATTTAAATAACCACTGAAAATTATGTTAGTTAATCATTTTGCTAACTACCTAGATAACATTGTAATACACACTTAAATAATATTATTTCACATCGTTCTATATTCTTGTCCTACAGCATGTCCGCTCTATGACTTCACACAATGGGAAATGTGCTCAATTTGTGCTTTATCGGATTAAATTATGAATTCGGGTTTGATATTTGGGAAGATTGCTTTTGATTTTAGGCTATCGGGGTCCTTAGGTACTAATTATTTATAGTTGTGGGTGGATAAGAAAGGCCGCGGTGACAAAAGGCTGTGTTTGAAGCTGCTTTGTTAGCTTAATAACCTTTGAAATCGAAGCCTTATGAGGTGAGGTGATCCTTTACTTAGGATAGACATTAAAATAGTGAACCATTTGTGGTCCAGCGATATTATTGTGACTTGTGCCTACTACATTACCTGGAGTTCAATTTTACTATTTTTTCTGAAAACATACTTTAAAATATTCCTACCAATTTTTCTCAATTTATTTTATTTTTAAATTCACATTAAAGTCTTGAACACGTACGTACGTACGTATATATTGAATTAAATGTAGAAAAAGAACCCACAAATCCAGAAAACAACAAGAAATTTCAAAACTAGTTCAGAGCGTTCAGGACTGAAAGTTTCTATTCTCCACCGTTTAGCACCTAATCCCCCGAGAGTGTGTGTTTGAGGAACAATGACTGTTCGCGATAAATGCTGCGAGACGTGGCGTGGAAGTTTCTGACATTTTTCTTTCTGGGGGGTCACTGTATATGACGGAAAACTACTTTAGTTTCGGAGCGCTGCTGTGTGAGCCACTGCTATATCTGGCCCTGTAGCACAGGGCGCTATTAAGACGTGACAAGAGTTCTCCGTCGCGCTCGCTCTTGAGGCTACGCGATGTGAGTGAGCGCGATGCAAAACTCTTGTCACGTCTTAAATGCGCCCCGTACTAGCCCTTCTGGTTGTATTAAACGTGCGAATTGCACGACAGATCTCGTTCGTTTGTTTTTCGCCAGTATAGAGTAACCGTCCTGTGTACCCTAGAAGCGATGTAAGCGGTCTATGGCGATGCAGTCCGTCGTGAACAATCGTCCACATTTCGTGAAACCTTTCCATTGAATTGAACTAATAAACAGATCATCAGGCATATAATATTAAACAAACAAAAGTCTAATTATTATTAAAAACCATTCTTCTTTCGTGTGGTTTGTAAAACAACTTCGGGATAAGCTAATTATAATTAAACAAAGATGATTGCTGAGCAAGTTTCCTTCGCCTGGCAACACTCGGGCTGAATGAAGTATTTTAATAATCCACTCTTTGCGACGAGGCTACAAATAAGCTAGCTAAGTTATTTCATTAGTACATTAGTCTGGAGAAGTTGGAAATTAAGTTAATAATATTGTAAATAAATATTCTTAGCGTCTCTTCCACGGTATATGAAAGTGCCAATTAACATCAGGTAGTAGCCGTTATTAAAAAAAAAAGAACTTGCGTCCAGATTCCATATTGGTTTATGTGATTGTCATAACGTGACCAAACTATGCGGCGTTATTGTTATTGGTAAGCTGCTTAGCTGCTATTCGTCATAGGGCTACAAATCATAGAAGTAATTAACTTTACTAATCCAAATCCTTTCTTATCATTCGTGCATAGCAAGATAGCCACCATTCTATTCCTTTTGGTAAAGTTTGAGGCCAACAAGCCTAACCCGGATTAAATTGACACTAGACATTCAGGGTTATTCAACCCAGACCGACTGTAAACTCACTCGATGCTCGTTGGCGCTGGTAATGACGCACTATGTAGTTGTGCGAGGAGTCAGGAGGAGGAGGATTTGTATCTCCAGCATCTGCTCCTGGTAGATGTGTCACAATTGCTGCTAGGCTGCTATTGGTCTATTGCGGGACGCGGTTCAAATCCACTCTTTAACATTCGTTTACCAAAGTAGCATAAATTAGGCAGATGGCTAAAACGGCGCGACGCCATTGGCGCGCACTATGCCGCTGGTCAGCTATTGGTCTATTGCGGGACGCGCTCCGAATCCTCGCTTACCATTCGCTCTTTTTAGGCGTGGGCGCCATTTTGTTACTAGACTCACACGATGCTTGTTAGCAGCATGCATGACGCAGATGAAGAAAAAGCTTGCGACGCCATTGGTCCTCACCATGCCGCTCGGCTCCTATTTTTCGGCTCTTATTCGTCATTTTCAACCCTCTTTTTTCATTCAATTCCTCCCTTGCTATAGTATCTGTACACTCACCCGGTGCTTGTTGGCGGCGGCGGCGGGCAGCGCCTCCTCGCTGCCGCTGTGCGAGGAGGCGGGCGGGGTCAGCCGGCGCGCCTGCTCCGACACAGACGACAGGATCTGCATCTCCAGCATCTGCTCCTGGCGGATGTCGTCGTTGTAGTCCTGGAAAAAGAACTCCAGGTCAGTTGATATAGTTGGTAATTGTACAAAGTAAGGGGGAGGGAAACCTGACCCCACTCAGAAGCATTGTTGCTGTGAGAGGAGGGTCAGGTTTATCTGCACGTGACAGTATTCTGTAGGACATGAAGAATGGAGTAAGAGGTGGCTCGCCTTCGAGTTACCTCTGATTACCCATTCGGGGATTGCAGTCGTGAGTTGTGAGCATTTGTGTGTATTTGGTCCCTATAATAGTGGGTGTTCAGTATGAATTGTATAGTTGAAAATAACAGTGAAATTAATAAACCCACGATAATTATGTCGGGCGCTTGCAAAAGATCGATATAAATGTACCTGTTGTAAGCGAAGTAGGGACTTATTTAGTTCTATGTCTTTCTAACCTATGTACATCTATTATTATACTGTTACTGTATCTGCATTAATTATAACAGCACCTGCCACTATATAGTGCATACAACTTACTAGTTAAGTACGTCTTTATGTTTACCCAAGTAAATTAAACTTTGCAATGCAAGATAGGTAAGTACTTCACTTTGCAACTATTTAAGGGCCCGTACAGGGTGACGTGCCGCGCCAATTTTGGGTTTTCAATGCTCTTCACACAGCACACGCAGTGACACACACACATGTAAGTTTGCACAGTGGGTCGATAAACTTTTACTCGCCAACTTTATTGAAAATTATGTTCAAGTACATTTTGGGTGATTTTAGGGTAAGTAAGTATAATTCTTACTTACACTGGTAGGCACTAGGAAAGAGTAGAAATTAATAGGGGTGCCACTTTACTCTATACTCGGAACCCGATTAGCTTTCTCAAACAAATGTGGTATTTACTTGTAGAAAGGTAACTACAAGTATTAAAGTGTAGATAATAAGTTTCGGGCATCCTCCAGCCAACTGAACCCCGACGACAAAGCAAAGTAAATACATAGTGTCGCAAAAGGGCTATACTAAGCCAAAAGGGGATGACTCAAGGGGTCATTCTGAACAACTTTTGTTCTACGCGATTTGCAAATTCGCGAAAAAAAATATTCGTTTTCCATGGTAAAAAGTCCCATGTCCAACAAAGTTTCTATGAAAAAGGTTTTTTTTTGTTAATTTCCAAAACTCGTAGAGCAAAAGTTCAGAATGACCCCCTGTCTTACTCCATTTTACCCGACTGCCGAAGGAGGAGGGTAATGTTTTTTGATTGTATGTATGTATGTTTATCTGTTTCTTTGTTCCCTCCTGTAGCCTAAACGGCTTGATAGATTTTGATGTATGAGGTATTGTTAAAAGCGTATTGATGGCGCGATGGTTATAGGCTATGAGACGTTCCATTAAAATGTACATAGCGCCCTCTAGAGGACATAACGTGATGATCGAAAAAATAATAATTCAACTTTGCCGTGTAAGGTATCAAATGAAAGGGCTTGATTTTTCACATTACAAAAATATGCATATTGAAGGTATTTAAATAACAACACCAAAATTATTGAAATAAAAAATGATCATGAACTACTGACGTAAAATTTCATAAAATAAAAACAACTAAAAAGTTACAAATAAAAAAATACAATTATAAACAAACGAAAAACCCGACTGTACGCTAAAAACATGAAAACAAGTCCCAATGTTAATGGAAAGTATCGCAGGCGGGGACCAACTTGACCGCCACTCAAGGCCGTTTTCTAAGTAACATTCAGCTAAATGGTGAACCCTCTGCTGGTCCCCGCCTACGATACTTTCCATTAACATTGGGACTTGTTTTCATCTTTTTAGCGTGCAGTTGGGTTTTTTGTTTGTTTATAATTTGTTTAGTACTATATACCGCTTTTTCAATACCTGTAAGTACATTTTTTGGTAGCAGCATAATATTTTTACTTAATTTTAGGGTTTCGAACGTCAAAAGAAAAAAAGCAACCGTTATAGGATCTCTTTGTTGTCCGTCTGTCTGACTGACTGTCTGTCACCGCCCTTTTTCTCAGAAACGGGTAAAGATATCAAGCTGATATTTCGCATAGATGGGGAGTACCCCAAAAAAAATATTATGGTACTTCCTGTCCCACACAAGTAAATTGGGGTTTATATTTTTTCCAGTTATTTTGATGTGTATCCTTTTTTTTCTTTGTTGTTTTGTATAAGTATGTGTTTCTTTTCTTTATATCTGTATTTTTTTTGTTGTTGCTGTCTATGTGTCGAATAAATGTATCTTTAACTTCAAATCACGCCATCTATCGTTTGTTTTTTTTGTGGCTACTGTCTATAGAAGAAATTCCGTCATTGACAATTTTACGTTACGAATTTATTTATTTTATTTTTATTTTTACATTTTCGTGGAGAACCAACAGCATTTTGTTAATAAATAATTATAACTTATGAACACATAACAACTTGATGCCATTAACCCTTAATTCACTTCCTGAGTCCCTGGGACTCACATCAAAATTTCAAAATTCAATAATTGTGACGTTTGAGCGGCTCGTTTCTCCCCCGTCTCCGTACCTTCCTGAAGGGTCACGGGCTCCGCGGTGGCGAGAGGACGTGCGCCGGCGATGCGTATTTAGTGAGTTATTGCGTAGAGTGAGTCCCACGGACTCATACAAGTGAATTATGCTATATTTATTTTATTTAATTCAATTTTCGAATGTTGCTTATTTGTCGTTATTATTGATTTAAATCATATTTTTTATATGCTTATAAGATAATTTTTTATGGATTGGCAAAATGAATCGAAAACAAGTTAATATTTATGAATCTAAGGACACGCCTGCACATAACTCGTCTGCCACACAAAGTTCGCTGCTCGATTTCATCTTTCATGAAAAAAGACATTCCTGAAGATGCGAGCCACCCTGAAACTGAAGACATGTAATGAAAGAAAGTACTGCTGTCTGTTCCATTATAAAAAGAGAACATAAACTGCATTTCTATGTACCAAATGTACAAAACCCATATGTTTGGCCTGCTCAAAAAAGGTATGCTGACGTTGCCTGTAAGCAGTGGCAAAACCCATTGCACGTTTTTTATTTTTGTATCAGAGCATACATTTTTGTTTTTTTATTTTTGGTTTGTATGTCTTTAAGAGTCAAAAAAACGTAAAAACCTATATTTGTTACGAATATTTGATATTTTTTTAGAGGTTTTAAAATACCTCTGTTTTTTTAGGCTCATAAAATTAGTTTCTTTCATTTTGGAGAGGATCTCAGAAGTCTGTCCAGTTTCGTTGCTTTTTTCTAGTGCATTAATAAGTACTGAATAACATTTTTACATATGTTTTTGAAAAAAATATGTTTTATTTGAGTAACCCACGCTTACAAAATATATGAGTCCCAGGGACTCATACAAGTGAATTACGTTAGTAAATTTCACGAAGTGAATTAAGGGTTAACAGAATGAACTTAGTAAACCTAACACATCCAGAGGAAAAATAAAATCTCTTTCTCTCTCTCTGAAAAACATACTTAATAGCCTAAACTCGATGCTTTTAGCTATTAACATCTTTGAAATAAAATTGAGCCACCACCGTGTTACTGCCCTCATCAGATCCTCACGAGACCATTCCTCAACCAGCACCAAGAGACTGTATTTTTGATCCCAAACCTAATCAGACCTTTACGAGACTGTAATGTCACGAGAATATTGCACACTATCTAATTTAATTTAATGTATTGAATATACTGGAAGAATTATGCTTCCTCAATTTCAAATCAAATTATGTTGGTGTCATAAAAGTTGAAAAAGTGCAATGACAACCAATGTGCAGTGATTTTGTATCTGTACACGATAAGATCGCGAGCTGTCAGTGCTGCCTAAACCGACGTGACCCTTCTTTGGAGGCCAGCGGCCAACTGAGTCAAACGTCACTTGTGTTTATGATTTTATAACACAGAAAGCCGCCATAGATATTTGTATGAAGATTTGAGGGAAAAAAATTGCTCAAGTTTGGGATTAATTTACACAAAATAAGTTTGTGTTTATTAAAAAACAAGGTATTTAGCGCCTAGTCCAAGCCTTTAACTTTATAATATGATAAAAATCATATGAAAATTCTTAATAATTACGACACAGTTGTTACAATACGGGAGTGTGATTTTCTGGTTTTTCGTCATATTCTGAATTTTATTTACAGTTATCCATAATCATTTACTTGAATTCGAATCATTCAGCACCTAGCTAGACTCTTCGGCTACCTGTGTGATTTTTTTCAAGGCTGTAGAGCATCATTTACTACATAATTCTATGACAATGCCAACCCTCGATTCCCTATTGCGGACCCTTAAACAAACCTTCCTTGAGCACATCTCAACAATGTCTTTGCATAAAACACGCTAAAATAACGAGCAGCGCACAGATGTCACTCTCTCTACATACCACAGACTCGAGCTAGAATCTAGAATCTAGTTACATCCCCCGAGTAGGGATAAAGTGCACAATGTAACACCTAGACTTGCACATAAACACTAGGTACAGGCGACTAGTGTTGTGTGAAGACGGAGAGTGTTGTGTAGTTGGAATAACAATGATTGTTTGTTTAAGTGGTATGGTAGTGGTAAGCCAAAAGGAAATAAGCTTGATATTCTGAAGGCTATTGGAAATTCGTGAAAAAGTAACCACCCGTAAACTATGGAAAATCTACACAGTTTTCCATAGTTTTTGTTCTCAATTTACACAAGTTGCAGATCAAAAGTTTTTTTTCCGACTGACCACCTCTGTCTTTCATGCCACATTGTAAACACCCTTTAGATACACTGTACAGTCAGCGGCATAAGTAGCTGTACACTTTTGTACCTTGTCAAACTCACAAAACGCCTATTTTAACATTGACGGTTTGTTATGTAGTCAGTTTGACAAGGTACAAAAGTGTACAGCTACTTATGCAGCTGACCGTACACATCCATAAAGCAATATAATCATGTGTACGTTTTAAGGTATCGTGTTGCTTGCACTCTACCTGTCCAACTATATTTCCCGTAAAACATTTACAATTTAAGTTGCCGACTGGAAGTGGGCGACACAAGGTGTCGACACACGTGTCGTTACTTCATGTCGCAAAATGTCGCTGCTGTCATGATTACGAATCCGACAGAGAAGGATGGAAGCGCCTGCAGGGCTAGCACGGGCTTTAAGACGTGACATACGTTTTGGATCGCGCTCTCTTACATCGCGCAGCCTCAAGAGCGAGTGCGAGATAGAGTTTATGATGCGCCCCGTGCTAGCCATTCTGGTGTCAGCCCCAGACTCAGACAGAGGAGAAACGGGAATGAAGAAGAAAGAAAAAATGCAATATTTCAGAGACTTGATACTTCAGAGCTATGCATCAGCCAAACTATGAATGTCTATCAATTCCAGTATAGTATACCTATCCAAAAAAATAATGCGCACATGTTTTCATTTAACTACTTACCTAGGTACATAGGCTTTACGAGTAAGCATGAGAAATCTATCCAAATAAGAATGCACGCATTTACCAGACATAACAGCATAGTCACGTAAAGTCAGGTTATTAAAGTACCTATGTAAATCTACCTTTATAACGAAGTTATATACCGTCTAGGTCTGTATCGTCGTTGCCTCGTCGTTGATGAAATGTACACAAACTGTTTGTTACTGTAACGTGAGCGAGATGAGACTGTAACAAATTAGGTTACATGTAGTTGTACGTACATTATATGTACAGTTGGCTACACAAATATCTGACTCCCATGCTAACACCATATGGACTTCCATGAGCGTCAAATATTTGAAGATTGGTCTTTATAAAAATACCAAGACCGTCAGAACTACCCAGTACTACTCGGTACTTTGAAACCTTTGAAAAATAATCGGATTTGCCAAAAGACAATTAAATATTTAACACAATGTTTAAAAAAAATTAAAATAAATTCACAATCCTAACTCCTAACTAATATTATAAATGTGAAAGTAACTGTGTCTGTCTGTCTGTCTGTCTGTCTGTCTGTCTGTTACTCTTTCACGCCAAAACTACAGAACGGATTTGAATGAAATTTGGTATACATACGGTCTAGACCCTGGGAAAGAACATAGGCTACTTTTTATCCCGGAATTCCCACGGGAAAAACTTTTTAAGGCGAAGCGAAGCGCGCGGGAACAGCTAGTTATTTATCACAATGTTTAAAAAAAAAATACATTCACAATATTAAATAAATCTGTAGCAACACACACAATGTACGCATCAAAACTTGTGGCTGAGGTTTCTAAATTAAAATTAGACGGGTTTACGGCCAAGCCGGCTTTAGATTCCAGGCAACGTTAGCACCGACTCGTAAAACGCAGGGTAACGACGCCAGAGTTAAGTACATACAGTGAATAGAACCTCTAGGAATAGAATAAGTGTCTTAGTACATTGCAAGGAGATTAGGGACGGACGTATCTAAAGCAAAGTTGCATAAGTATCTAAGCGAAAAATTTGGGGTAAAGTTTTTGAATTGAAGGGCCACGGTTACAACATAGGGTGTGTGGAGTATATACCTAATGTATTTACTCATTATCTCATGATTAAAACTATATTGATAAGTAATTCAGTAAGTATAATATAATGTACGTATCAGACAAAAAATAATTAGCTTAAAATGTTTAATTCTGAAATTTAATAAAAATGAATTATCAGATTTGAATGCGGTTTCAGAAACTAATTAAGTTTTAATCCATTTAAAAGTCGACATGGTCGCGATTATTTTGTGTGATTTTGTGATCATATTTATCCAATATTAAATTTAATTTACTATCGCCTATATCCTATTTCCGTATTAGTTATTGGCTCATATTACCAATACATAATTCTTGTGTCACATACCTACTTCAAGTAAAAAAACAACTAAGTATTGGGAATAATTCATAAGAAGGTATGAAGACGAACGAACTAAATTCTTACTATTCAAACTTGAACATTGAAAACCATAATGTTTTTAAAAGCGTTGACCTGCGAACAGGAATTAGTGACCGAATTAGTTCTTTTTCAACGTTTTTAACGGTCCCTTAAAATTTTCACGGTTATTATGATGCCCAAATTGTAAAATGGAAACTTTGATTAGAATGTCGTTCTTTCACTTGGAAGGTACACATACATCTGTCCTTTATTGCGACGACCGAATGGCGTAGTGGTTAGTGACCTGACTACTGAGCCGATGGTCCCGGGTTCGATTCCCGGCTGGGGCAGATATTTGTTTAAACACAGATATTTGTTCTCGGGTCTTGGATGTGCCCGTAAAATGGCAACAGGCCCGCCCCCTATTACATTGGGAATAACATAACACTCTGGCGAAAAGTGGGTGCAGCAATGCACCTCTGCCTACCCCGCAAGGGAGTACATTAGTACAAGGCGTGAGTGCGTGTTTTTTTTTTCTAATGGCGCAGTGGTTATCAACTCTGTAGGTAACTGCTGCCCGGACGATGCCGGGTTCCATACCCGGCTGGGGCAGATATTTGTTTAAAAACAGATATTTTCTCTCGGGTGTTGGATGTGAAATGTTTGTAAGTATCGTGTAATATCTTCAGCCCAGCCAAGCGTGGAGATTACGGGTCCATGTCCTACAGTGTTTTTTTTTCCTTATACAGGGTGTATCCGTATACTGTAAAGTATATACAAGCAAAAGCTTGCACTGTGAACTTCCATCAGTTTCTTAGAATGACTCCCTGAGTGGGTGTGTGACCTGTGTGGGCGACTCTGTGACCTTTCGACTTACTGCTGTTAGAAGGAATTATTCACAACAGCCTTGTGGCCGCACTCTTGTCTTGAGGAGTAACACAGAATAGAAGAAAGTTGTCTATGACATGTCTTGCCTATGGACTGAGCGTTTTCTGATGTTTTCCGTCACCTTGTCCGCGAGCATGAATTACGCATGGTTCATAAAAACTAATCCAATTGAATACAATAAATAAAAGTAATGTGAGTTAATATTTCTATCTTTATTACTACCCACTTTTGAGACACCCTGTATAGCCAGTCACTTTCAAAGACGTTACGTGTACAAGGGGGCTCATATGTAAAATATATGGCTAGGTGGCAAGTAAAATGTGTCACAGAAATTCTCTAAAATCGTAAAGCAAGTCCATTAGCCAAGTATTACGGCAGCTAAAGCCCTATATTTACGATCCCTGGGGCCGTAAAAAGAGTCACGACTGGGACCTTCGATGGAATCTATGCAGATTGTATCATTCCACACGAGAAAACGAACGCAACGTATTGAAAAGATACAGAAAATCAATAGGTAAGACGGTGTAGATTAGGCCCGTATTTATTTGAAAACTTTCAACATTGAAACGTATAGGATCTTTGAGATTGTAATGGTATGGCTAGCGCCATCTACTTATGTATTTTTTAAATGCGAAAGTAACTGTGTCTGTCTGTCTGTCTGTTTGTTACTCTTTCACGCCAAAACTACTGAACGGATTTCAATGAAATTTGGTATACATACGGTCTAGACCCTGGGAAAGAACATATATGTATAGGCTACTTTTTATCACGGAATTCCCACGGGAAAACTTTTTAAGGCGAAGCGAAGCGCGCGGGATGACAATCTCACTTTGTTGAACTGGGGCTTACTCTGAAATGAATATGTTATAATAAAATTCTAGATAAAGATAAGTATAAGCTGACAAGGCTAATTACTTTGTTTGGGCCCAGTCAGATAAAGGGAAGCTGGGCTTAATTAACCCTCATAATCTAATGTTCATGTTATTTTCTTATAATTAGTCCCAAGTGAATGACCACAGAAGGTTAAATGCGGTGATCCTTTTTTAATAATGCTGTAATACCTACTACGTAATATAATTATTTGGACCAAAGGCCAAGAAAGGTGCGCTCTTAAGCATTGAGGTCAAAGTGGTTCGATAATAACAACGTTTCTCCTTTGTTTTAGTTTAGTCGTAATTTAGTTGGTGCATGGAAAGACTATAAGGCACGTATCAACTGTGCCTTATACACTCAGAGGCAATGAAAAGGTTCCAGTGAGAAAAACAACCAATAACTCCTAAACGGAAAAAAATAACTTAATGGTATTGTCTGGAATATTTGAGTACATTTAACGGCGCATTAGAGTATTGTCAACTAATAACGTAAAGATTTTAGTCAAACTTCCGATCAAATGTTTCAAAAAATTGGGGTCATTTGGTGTCAGTATTTTGTAAGTGGAACTGTTTCTTTGCCCGTGAGTGTAGTGTATAATTACTAATCTTGAATGACACCCTTTCACCAAGAATTACAAATACTTTATCTCTCCTACACGCTAAGAAGAAGTTAGATTTACTAAAAGCTTTTTATTATAGCCGTATCTTTGTCCCACTGATGGGCGAAGGTCTTGCCATGCTTAATCCAGACATCTCTGTTGTAGGCCTCCTGACACCATCCGGCAAAAGTCTGTAAAACCTTAGAAGAGTAAAATACCGAGCACTTTGATTATACAGTAAAACTATAAAGTCCTGACAACGGAAGTGGATTTTAACTAATTATTACAGACCGTATTTCATCGATGTATTATATTTATCAAAGGACAAATCCGTTAAAAAAACTTAACCTAACGCTATTTTATTTTTAAAATGTATGTAAATGTAAGTAAATAACTGATAAATAGAAAAGTCTTTGCAAAATCGCACTCTTTAATGTCAAAACTGAATAGTTGGAGTGTAACTACCCTTCGATCGTCGTAATCTCAACAAAACCTACCTGTGCTAGATAAAATCCGATAAATAGTTCTCAATCCAGGTAAATACGCCGAGAATGTAGCACGGTAGCATTTTCCTTTCAGACTAAACTACCTCACCGGAGATTGAATCAAAACATATAGGTACATAGGTAGCCTAGATAGGTAAGCTGAATATCTAGACTGCCATCAACTCTTTTGTAAAGCCACGCCATTCACTAGGATACACTGAAAATATTTCAGCGGAAAGATGATTACAGATAATGCTCTCTGAAATATGAGGATATTAAATAGCTCAAAGTAGACGATTCTAAAGCCACCAATTATAAATGTATGTACTTACCTAGTACCTACCCAGTGCTACCAAAAATTATAACACACTAGCTATTGCCCGCGAGCTTCGCTTCGCTTTAAAAAGTTTTCCCGTGGGAATTCCGGGATAAAAAGTAGCCTATGTTCTTTCCCAGGGTCTATACCATATGTATACCAAATTTCATTCAAATCCGTTCAGTAGTTTTGGCGTGAAAGAGTAACAGACAGACAGACAGACAGACAGACAGACACAGTTAGGATAACATTATCCATCGGAATACAACATATAGCTAACCTAAGGGCGTTATACACAGAGTTGCAAAAGTAGTACAGATGATACAGGATGTATAGGTACTAAGCCGAAAGATATTAACTCTGAGGGTCATTCACATTTTTGTTCTATGACTTTAGAAAATTCGTGAAACGAAACCGTTTATTGATTATCTTCTAACATAGTTTTCATGTATTCGGTGCAACGGTTAGGATACAGTACAGTAAAGGGCAAAGAAAACTGACCTCTACTGTGCTACCCGTGGGAGGCAGGTTTTTTTGCCACCCTGTACATTTAACCATCTCGCATTCTAACTACTATCTTCCGATGTGTCAGACTACACTAAAAAGAGTCCTAGCACTTTTAGTTTACAGCCTCTTTTACAACGACGACAATGGAACATGAATGTTTTACTTCTACTATTAAACTTTACAACTTTACTTCAGGACATGTCATCTCGAGAGTTTCACTTAAGGCAGCGCCATCTAGTTGAGTACGTGGCAGATAAAAACGCTAGGAAAAATGTAGAATGAAGAAGGCGTAAGGTAAAATTGCGGCTAAGATGCAAGCGACCTGAAATATAAGCGCTCTTGTGAGAAAACATTTTGTATTTTTTTTCCTACTTTACAGCAGAGCCTGGTTTTTAGTTGAAAATTTTAGATTAAACTCGAAACATGAAAACTTTGTGAGTGTTTTTTTAGAAAAATAGCAAAGACAAGTATGATGACCGTACGGCCTAGTGCTTTGTGAAACTGACTGCTATACGTATTGTACCGGGTTCGATTCCCGGCCGGGGCAGAATATTTTGTTCTCAGGTCTTTC
Organism: Plutella xylostella; assembly: GCF_932276165.1. Taxonomy (NCBI): domain Eukaryota; kingdom Metazoa; phylum Arthropoda; class Insecta; order Lepidoptera; family Plutellidae; genus Plutella; species Plutella xylostella. The sequence goes on along the minus strand of NC_064000.1, from coordinate 1,981,299 downwards.
AATCTATAATTTCTATCAATTATCATTACATTAACTATCAACCCCGTTGTTGTGGGCATCAAGCAACCCCAACGAAGTCTTTGGGTATGTGTCGATAAGTATCTGTTTTTGGCTGAAATACAAGTTGTTAACAACTGTAGATTAATAAATAGAAAAATGCCACAGGAAAACTGGTGAAGTTACTTAAAACAAACTACCTATACCATATACGAGTACAGTAGGCACCTATACCTGGTACCTATAAGTATAACAAAATGAAAACAGATTGCATCAGGTTTCCAAAAGGGCGCGCAATTCGGCGAGTGAATCTATAAAATTACAGGTTCATTTCGGTGTTTTTTTTTCAAGAAACATTTACGTGAAACAGCCTCCGCTTAAACAGATTACGGCTGCCAATTTGTTTTCTAGTCACGAACCCAATTTAAAACAACATTCGGCCATTTTTTTACAAACCCGAGCTTAAGGTGTTGGTGTTGCCATGACGACCGGCGTAGTGGTTAGCCACTGGTGCCAAAGGTCAGGGTTCGATTCCCGGGCAGATATTTGTTTAAACGAAGATAGCCTAGGAATTGACTGTGTTCTTTTTCTGTTGTGTGATATCTCCTACCCGCCTGCCAAGCGTCAAGATTATGACAATAACTCTTCGTCAGGTGGGGATTCACGGATGCACAAAATCTGAACTGCTTGTGTGAAGCGCCACAAACTATGTTGCACCTTACTTCATGCCCCGCGTGTCCCTACACCTGTACGCGGGAAGAGCTCAGAACCTTTACCAGCGGTGCAGTATCAGTGGCCCAGTTCTGGGCATGTATTATTTAGCGACTTTGTTGGTTTGTCGTCGACACGATAAGAAGAAGAAGACCCTTCGTCCTGGAAAGAGATTCGTGTCCTGCAGTAGGCTATTACGGGAAACATAATCCATACTGTGATAGCGTTTATTAATGGCCTAAAGATTAATAGAACTCCCCCTTAACATTCTATGCCACTGTTTCAACTATTGCAAGTGCAAGAGTGTAAAAATCTCTATTAAAAGAGACTTGAGTGTGTGTCTTACTCCTAAAATCAGATAACATGTAGGTAGAGTTCGATTCACTTAAGTTGACTATTTATTCTGATGCATTTTTCGATTTCACCATATATGGCTAAGCTAATAGTCTCGTAATTTTCAGCCAAAATTTGACACATAAATTAATGTGAGACGTTGCGTGGACGAAAAAAACAAGATTTGCTATTAACACTAGTTATTATGTTGCCATTTTGGTCACCTTTCGTAAATCCCAGTATACTGGATTTACGAGTTAGGCAGGTGTATGCTCCTTAGATACGGTTTTATCACTTCTTTACTTTAACTGCTTTTAAAAGCCGTGATGTTTCAAGTTCCGAAATGGTAGTTAATGTCTCTTTGCGTCGAATACAGATTGGTTGGGAAATTTAAAGGTTACGTGTGACCGTGTGAGGTGCTTTTATGGTTGGTAATAAAGTCATGTTAAGTATATGGATAACCAAAGTGTAGCAGCTGGTATTTTGACTACTTTGTTATAATACCAATTTTTTTAAAAATAATAACATTATATGGCTTATTCAAACAGCAGAGTTATCCGATACCGACTGATGGTTGCACAACACACACAATTATGATAATATTGGGGAAAAAAAAAATACCGTTATCGCTACCGATAGTGCATAACTCTGCGTAGTACTCGTACGTCCATGCATTTTTTGTGCATGTTTTTTTCTATTTTTCGATACACACGGAGATATAACTGGCAACTTCTAGACACGGATTCACGCAACAGCGTGATGCGACTGGTGGATGGAACTGCACCTTAGTCCTAATTTCTCCAGTGTCGGTTAGAGCATAACCAGGGAGCAGTGGTCGACTTTTGACACATCTGTCATGAATTTTATATGGAGATGACGTATAATTATTATAAAATAAATAAATAATTGATGAATGATAACAGAGTCGTGAGCAGAAGTTTCGATCCTCCGTTAACGTTGCGTATCGTCAACTGTCACTGTCAAAATGTAAGGCAAAGTTAGTTCCAAAAGTGACATTTGTTTTTTCCATATGTTAGGTGGAATTTCACCAAACGCTAAACGTATTTAGTAGCCTGTCATACGTCTGTCAGTTAGTACAAAATGTATTTAAAATTTGATTTAAATACGTTTAGCGTTTGGTAAAAGTGACCCTTCGTGTAGATTCGAAAATAGTATCGAATCCTATGCTCGCTGCACTGGTCGGTTAGATAACAGACTATGGCGAAATTGGCACAAAAGCCTATCTATCTATGCCGCACAGGATCTTACCTATTTATTTTTAATCGCCTGTATACGTGAAATTCAAAGAGATTGGCTTAGCCAGTTTATTGGATCGTCAGCTTCCGCGTTTTGATTGGTTCGTTCTGAGAAGCGCGGCGGCGAAGCGACGGTTGAATAAATATGTGGGTTCTAGAATGTATTGTGCTTCGAGCTTAGTCGGTGGAGTGGCTTGAGCGATCGCCTGTTGAGAATTTTCTTGCATTGAAGTTTTCTACAACTGATGTTGTGTAGTGGAGAATAAACATGCATTGTAGTCGTATATTTAATGTTTTGCTAAACGTTTATGGTAAGTATTTGATAATAATATTATGTTCAACTAAAGACTACCTAAAGGCTGCGTATGTATGTTTGTAACTTGTAGTTATGATTTATAGAGTGTGGCATATGTGTGTGTGTGTGTGTATGTGTGTGTGTGTGTGTGTCTGTGTGTGTGTGTGTGACGTCACTCACCGGCACGAGGAAGCGGCGCAGCTCGGCCAGGGCGTAGGCGATGCGCGCGTGCGCCTCGGCCGGCGTGTGTGTGTGGGTGTGTGTGTGTGACGTCACTCACCGGCACGAGGAAGCGGCGCAGCTCGGCGAGGGCGTAGGCGATGCGCGCGTGCGCCTCGGCCGGCGTGGCGAAGGCGCTGATCTCCACGTGAAGCTCGTCCGATAGGTGGGCGAACTTCGGGTCCCCGGAGACGCGGAGCTCTTCTTCCTGCGAACCATGAGGGGGATATAAGTACCACACTAAGCTAAGCAATGTATGGACAACATGGCGTATCGCATACAAAGACTAAGCAAAAATATATCTAACGGTTACCCATGTAAGCTAGGGCTAAGCGTTCTCGCCACTACTCGAACGGAGTGAAAATTGCACTCCCCATGCTGGTTTCGCAGTTATGCTATTTGCTTACTATTAGATATGGACTCTAAATTCGATAATTCGTTAATGAAATTTTAGAAACACAAGTAAATCAGTCAAGTTGCACGATGGTTGCACGTAATTTAAGTTACAACTCAATATATCCAGTATTTCACACCTACTGCAAACCGTAAAACCAAGCGGACTCGTACTCAATGCTGCAAACTGCAGAAAAAAGTTCTGAATAAAAAAAACTAGGTACCATTTGTACAAGTAATATTCCTTGCACGTAATTTAACTTAGGTAAGAGAACGGAACTCGGTAACATCTGGAAGCAAACTTTGTGGTCAACCACGGGCCATATCCTGAAAGTTAAGTAGTTTTTTCAGACTCAATAAGGAAAAGTCTTTAAAAAAAAGGGTACATGGGGGTGGCTTACGGAAGTCCGCATTGTTCTGAGACAGGAGTTTTTTAATTGTATAAAAGTTTAATATCGGGAAACCTGAGAGTTTTAGAATATGCAATAAAAATATGTACCTAACTAGATAAAGATAAAAAAAAACTTTATTTGACATAGGTAACTACAATAAGTACCTATTTAATTGCTGTATCCTTTCGTTCTTACATCAAGATAAAATTATAGCCTTCTTACTTAGGATTGCTCGTGTTTGAAGCAATATAAAGTTTCAGAGCTCTGCTGCGCTAAACTCGACTCTATACCGTGTCGTCTTCGAAACTTTGTGTTGAGTCAAACAAAAATAGCCCTCCAAAACATATGCATATATTAAGTTTAGAGGAGGTTTACAAATGACTTCGAAACACAGGAGTTTAGACTCTGAGTGTCAGTAAAAATTCGTATATCACGAGTACTTATCGAATTCAGGGGTTAGGTTAGGTGAAATATATTAGCTCTGAACCTAACCCCCGAATTTATAGAGATTTCATAGTTGCAGGAAATAGGGACCAACACCTAACCAAGGATACAATACAACAACTGACCTTCTGCCGATCTTTCATAGATCCTCGTCCAAGGACGGCCATTTTGCACATCGTATCCTCCTGTAACCGCTTCAGCGAGTTTCCCTTTGGTCCCAGCAGTTTTCCCACGAAGTTGAACTGAAAAAGAAAAAAACAGTATGTTAGTAAAGTTTTCAGACCGTTTTTAAAAGTTTTTAGAACTTACGGAGGTAGGTAAGCTTTGAATTATCGATTTAATGGATTCGAGTTATCGAACACTGTGTACAGGCATAGTTTACATAGTTTTAGGGTTTAGGTATTATTATTAGGATTTCACAAACATAATTATTTTTTGATCATTTTTTTTATTTTTATTTTACTTTTTACTCGTTGTCCCTCCTGCAGGTTGACTGGCAGAAAATGCTTTTAGCATTAAGTCCACCTGATTGTACATTATTACTGTAGTTAATTGTACAATAAAGTATAAAAAAATAACAGGCAAGCGAAGCGTGGGAGACTCTCCAGTTCAGGAGGAAAATTCCGCCCACACAAATCACACGAGATATCTCGTAAGTTACATAAAATATTTCAATCGCCCCCCTTAGGGCCCTTAGGGAAAGACCTAGGAGTACCTACCACCTTGGTCCAGCACTGTTTGTCATAGTCCATAAAATACAAGCGGAAATACTATTAATTACGTACTTAAAATGACCGAATGGCGTAGTGGTTAGTGACCTGACTACTGAGCCGATGGTCCCGGGTTCGATTCCCGGCTGGGGCAGATATTTGTTTAAACACAGATATTTGTTCTCGGGTCTTGGATGTCCCCGTAAAATGGCAATAGGCTCGCCCCCTATTACATTGGGACTAACATAACACTCTGGCGAAAAGTGGGTGCAGCAATGCACCTCTGCCTACCCCGCAAGGGAGTGCATTAGTACAAGGCGTGAGTGCGTGTGTGTGTGTGTGTTAAAATGATCTCACTCTGACTTATAAATGTTATACACTCACGGGCAGTGAAAAAGTTCTAGTTTGAAAAACAGCAAATTACCTACTCTTAAACGGAAAAAACTAATTTAATGAGACCTTCTGCAATATTTAAGTACATTTAAATGCTCATCGGAATATTATAAACGAAAAACGTAAATATTTTGTTGAAATTTCCTATTAAATGATTAAAATAATTTGGTGTCAATATTTTGTAAGTGGAACTGTTTCTTTGCCCGTGAGTGTTGTTATTGTTGTTGTTGTTTTTACTTAGTGCGAATTGAAAGGTACTAATAATTCTGCATCTCGCTAAACAAGAGTTACAAATAAATAAGCTAAAGCTACAAATCTCGTTTCCTCTGCACTAACGACCATAATCCCAGCAGCTTTCCCGTGGGGTTGTCAGAATCCCAGGCGCTTCTGTTAGCTATTAATTGGACGCAACAACCACAGAGTTGGCGTTTGTATCTTCTTTTTGGATGGAGATTATTATGCAGAGTACCTACCTACCTGAGAACTTGTTATCGTTAAACGATTGTCGTATTTAAAATGTACTGAATTTGACACTGATGACAATTACTTCGTAAATATTATTTCATTTTGACTTCGCGATCTATTCTTGTAGCTTGTATACGTATTTTACCTTTATCTAAAAAAGATGATTGAATTGGGTTTTTCAGCAATCAAAGGTTGGCAGGAAAAATTGCTTTTTGGCAATAAGTCCGCCTTTGTATACTTTTACTGTGTTGTCTCATTTACTGTGTTGTGTGAAAAGCAAAGTGCTCTTTAATAAATATCGGTATAAGTATCGGATCGAAGTTATAAAATACAGTTTTCGTCAAAGATAACATAACAGAGTCCTATTAAAACATAATTACAACCATTCTTGAGCCCCAAATCTAATAGAATAGAAAGCCGCACCGTTAGCGCGAAAATTAAACCCAAGTGTGTGGGCGGCCTAATCGTAAATCAATACTCAATGGAGAGATGCGACAGATACAAATTTACTTTACCTAAGATTACAGTGCCCGAGAGTCCTAACTGATCATGGATGGAATAGTGTTTACTGGTCACCAAAATAACAAAACACTATTACTGAAAACGGCATCAATATCGGTACTGCCAAAATAATAGTAGATACATAAACACCATATCCATTCATCAGTGGCAGCCATTATTGCGAGAAAATCTAGCTAGCATTAGCTCTTTGTTGACTATACTTCTGCTTATTTATTTATTTATTTATTTATTCTTCATTGCACAGTATACAAAAGTAATTATGTACAATTAGGTGGACTTAATGCTAAAAGCATTTTCTACCAGTCAACCTACAGGAGGTACAGGGAGTAAATTGTATGGGAGTGCAAAAAAAAAGAACTTATTTAAGACAATTTCAGCGAAGAAAACTAAATATGTACTACTTAAATATAATATAGGATGACGCTCTGCATGATTATTCAGGAATTTGTTCCCTTTGACCAGTACATCATGTGCTTTCATATAATAAGTTGCATAAAATTTACATCTTGCTCTTTTTCAGTAGCGAATCTGAGAAGCTACGATTCTTTGTAATCTTCAAAGAAAACAGTATAGTGACTAGTCACTGGAAACACGGTACAAATTATGACATTAAGGGTCATTCTCAATCGCTATCAATCAGGAAAATGAGGGCCCATTACAGGTGATCAGTAGCAAATTGAGCAAAAAATAAATTCAGAGACATCTCAACTCGGGCGGAGACCAATTTGTTACCTACTTCTCAAGATAATGACCACGATCGTCCACGGGCAACTGACAGGTTCAGAAATGATCTTCATAATAATTATTGTTATTCTAGAGATTGTGAGGGGAAGTTTGAATTTTAGTAGCCTGTTAAACCTCGAACTTCCAACAATAAAATTAACGTTTTGACATTGATGATGAGATTAAAAATGTGTGTCTCGCTCACCAGCACCAGTAGGGAAGTATTTTTTTGTAACTCATAATTATGTAATTTTTATTTATTTATTTAGGTATTTGATATTTTATTGCACAAAAATATGAAATATAAGTGTAAAAAGGTGGACTCAATGCTAAAATAATTGTCATTGTTGTTTAAGTATCATTATTTATCGTAAAACTACTAGTTCTTTCCTGCCATCTTCACTAAGCCTTAAAAGTTGTAGTAACTGGGTAATCTATAAAGGTCACATTAACACCATATATTCAACAGTAGAAATCCTTACCTAATCTACATCGTAAAAACCCAAACTCCACTACTCCCAACGCGCACCTTCACTCTTATTACCAGAAAAACCCTTAGATTAACAATATACGAAATAGATGGTGTGTCAAATACTTTATTTATTTATTTAATTCTTTATTGCACAAATATAAACACATACTTTAAGCAAGCAAAAAAACTATGCGCATTTTGTTTACTGTCAAACCGTTTTAAGTTCAACCTGATAAAAACCATTGTACCTATTAGTCATCACGATCCATCACGTCCCAAGTGCTGGGGCACGGGTCTCCTTCCAATGAAGGAAGGGTTTAGGCCTAGTCCACCACGCTGGCCTAGTGCGGGTTGGTGGACCCTAACACAAGCAAGCTTGTGCTGAGAGAGTTGTCGGGTAAGTGGGCAACCCAACTGTCGGATGTTTTCAAGCTGCTACTGACTGCTAACTAGGCTTAACGACTGCTACCGAAGCAGCAACCGGGACCCACGGCTTAACGTGCCTTCCGAAGCACGGAAGCGTCCAGAAAACAACCACTTGAAAATCGGTCACCCATCCAATGGCTGACTGTGCCATGTTTTGCTTAACCTCAGTGATCAGTTACGATCACTGAAGCTCGCCCAACTGACGCTTCACATTAAAGACACAAATCTTCTTACTGAACTAATTCAAAATAAGACATAGAAATTTGTCGAGACATTTCTTTTGCACTGACGCTCCATCTATCGTATATAGTTAATCTAAGTAGAAACCCGAGTAACTAGGTAACAATAAAGGGCTAATAATAGCCCACTGGACCCCATTAGACTGCGGATCTCGTGCGTCTGTTTGCGGAACCCTCCACGGTGTGTTTGCAGTTCTCTCGACCTGCCCAAGGATCCATGGGGTACAGTTCGCTACAGGTTTAAATGGAGATTATGCGCGACTTTAACCCTTTTTGCCTCCTCCATATAGGTCTACAGGGGCTACTGGAAAACGATATTTTATGTTAGGGAAGGATTTTGAAAATCCTACGAGGATTGTACTCGTAAACGCGTAAAACAGTGATATTGGTGTAGTCATAATGTAAAAGTTGAGAACAAATTCATGGCAGTATTTATACCAGAATATGATGTGATAGGGTATTCGTATAATTAGAGATACCCAATAGGTACGGTCAAGTGCAAAGAAACCTGACCCCCCTCTCATACTAACAATGCTTCTGAGGGGGGTCAGGTTTATCTGCACCTTACTGTACCTTAAGCCTTAATAAGGCATGATGCGAATAGGTAGGTACATTTTTTTTCCTTGGTTTTCTCCTGTAACTCAAGCTACTAGAGTTCAAAATATGGTGGAAATTATTTACCCCTTGCCTTATTAAGGGTTAATTCATTCATCATCTTTCACTCACAATAACAAGCTCACTTCATTCATAAACATAATCCCTAATTCATAATAGTTCGTTAGTTGTAATAACAGTTCTCAAGTTATGCAAGCATTTGGTTATGAATTGCATTCTACGAACGCAATTTAATGATAATGAATAGCTGCGGCTCACTGTACTTATGCAAGTAAAACGTTTTCATTACAATTTAATGAATTTATACGAGATATTTTACTTGGCAGCTGCGTTTGTTATGTTACAGGCTTATATGGGAAAGGATGGGCCTTCCTTTTGTTAATATAATATGTAAACACCATACACACAAGCACCTACCTAATCTTGGGTGGGGTTTTATAAATGATCAGAAAGAAGATAACTAATAAATATTTTAAAACACATTACTATTAAGGATGGTTATAAATTATAGTTGCTTTGTTGCAACAATAAGTTAAAACTGCAGCGTCTTTTGATACGTCTCAGAGCACCATGAGATTACCATAATATTAGCTATTTACATAAAACCTTTGACTTGAATTTCGAATTTTATACGCGGACCCAAATTTCAATTAATAAACCAACGAAGACCATACGCTAAAACCAAAAGCTGTAGACTCGGCGCAGCTGGCTTAAGCTAAGCTTTTGGAGGGTTACTTCAGCTAGTTAAGCTAGAAAAGGCCATTCGTGAACATGAAATCGGCACTTTAACGCAACGAACTATAGTCAAGATTGGCAGCAGCGCTCAGAAACTTCATTTCTCGTCGGCCGACTGGTGTAGTGGTTAGTGACCCTGACTGCCAAGCCAAAGGTCCCGGGTTCGATTCCCGGCTGGTGCAGATATTTGTTTAAAGACAAATATTTGTACTCGGGTCTTGGGTTTTGATATTTATATTTAATATGTATCTACTATCTATGTATTTGTGTAGATATATCAGCTGTCTGATACCCATAACACAGGCTCTTCCTAGCTTGGGGTCGGTCGGATGGCCGTGTCCATGTCCCCACATATTTATTTATTACTAGCTATTCCCACGCACTTCGCTTCGCCTTAAAAAGTTTTCCCGTGGGAATTTCGGAATAAAAAGTAGCCTATGTTCTTTCTCAGGGTCTAGACCATATGTATACCAAATTTCATTCAAATCCGTTCAGTAGTTTTGGCGGGAAAGAGACAGACAGATAGACAGACACAGTTACTTTCGCATTTATAATATTAGTTAGGATTTTATTTATTATTTCTCGTAAACTAAAGTGACCCGCCTAGCGCGGCGTGCTACAAATGCGAAGGTAAGCCGACCTAATGGTTTTATACGTTCATTCGCATCAACAAGGGCGCTTTGAAGTAACATCTCCACTGATGGTGGGTAATACGGTTTTTAGGGTACGTAAGTACTTGATGAATTAGGTAATTACGTGGTCTACTTAAGCAGAAAGCCAGGAGTATTTTTCTAGTGCGTGCACGGGTTATTATGGAGGGGCTGGCGCAATGTTTTTCATATTGTAGCCAACTGTAGCAGCCGTAATTTATACGTGTTAAGGCTCATAGTTGAATCATAGCTGTATTTACTCGTGGTTTGATGTCAACTATACCAATTTACAATATTAACTGACTTGTTCTGTTATTTATAGTGAGCAACATCGTAGACAAACCAAAGTAACCGGCATAGCTAATCCAGTCAGTAAGCTGAAGTGGCAGTGGGCCGGACACATTGCTCGAAGGACTGATGGTCGGTGGAGCAGAAGAGTTCTCGAGTGGAGACCACGTACCCGCAAGGTGTTATTGATATAATGCATAGCACTCTAAAAACGATGTACGTAGCTCGCATCAAACGCTTTGTTCTCGTACTAAAACATACTTCTAAAGACTCTCACACTTTATTATATAACTTAAAAACTTTCAAAGCGAAAGGTAAGAACAGTTTTTCATTGAGTAGACCTGCCTAAGACCCTGTTGTAATGGTTTTATATGTCCGGTGTCGCGGCCCTTTCAGATAAAGTGGATAAATACCTTTAAGCTCCTTCTTTATGTGCTTGCCTTTTTTAAGAGAGAAAAAACTATACGCTGAACAACGTGAACTTTGTTTATTGGCGGAGGAAGAGTAATTTTTTTTATTTTATTTATTTAAACTCTTTATTGCATACACATAAAAACATACAAAGTAGGTACAGATCATTGCAGGTTGACAGTCTATGTACACGCAGTAATGATTCCGAAACTTGACTACCTACTATGATTATCTTTGAATATCTCGTAATCGTCGACTGCTGGAGCTAGAGATCTTCTTTTTTATATTGTGTTGGTATATAGTCTATAGTATGTACTGTTTAAGTAGTATACCTTGCACCTCTACTCCCATTAATTATGTTGAAATTGTCTCTTCCATCCAAAGGATGTCTGGTAGCGATTGCTTTAAGCAGTAAGACCGCCTTTTTAGGGTTCCGTAGCCAAAATGGCAAAAACGGAACCCTTATAGTTTCGTCATGTCCGTCTGTCCGTCTGTCCGTCTGTCCGTCTGTCACAGCCGATTTACTCGGAAACTATAAGTACTACAGTGATGAAATTTGATGGGAATATGTGTTGTATGAACCGCTACAAAAATATGACACTAAATAGTAAAAAAAAGAATTGGGGGTGGGGCCCCCCATACATGTAACTGAGGGATGAAATTTTTTTTTTCGATGTACATACCCGTGTGGGGTATCAATGGAAAGGTCTTTTAAAATGATATAAAGTTTTCTAAAAAACATTTTTCTTAAAGTGAACGGTTTTTGAGATATCAGCTCTCAAAGTCGTAAAAAGTATGTCCCCCCCTCTATTTTTATAACTACGGGGTATAAAATTCTAAAAAAAATAGAGGTGATGCATGCTAATTAACTCTTTCAACGATTTTTGGTTTGATCAAAGTATCTCTTATAGTTTTTGAGATAGGTTGATTTAACTGTAATATTATATTTGCTGCTACGGAACCCTTTGTGCGCGAGCCCGACTCGCACTTGGCCGGTTTTTTTGTACTATTTTATATATAAGTTGTGATTTTGTAATGTTTTCTTTAATGGTGCAAAATGAAGAGTATTCTATTCTAAAAAATTATATTCTTCCAAGGAGCGCTACTCACTCTTTAAATCGGCGAACGAACCATAGAGTAGTGCTTAGCGCTACAGTTTTGTTTTTCCGAAACTTTTGTTCCCTAACATCTTTCAGCTGGATCACTGATACAATTCTACTCTTTACAGGCTCGGTACAGCAATAGATCAGATCCTTTGTCCACTGAGTTTTGAACAAAGTTGGGAGTCGGGAAGTTGGTCCTGAAAATAAATGTCTTATCTAAGTTTTATACTTTATGACCTTGTCAAGTTTCGTCCAATCCGATTGAAGCTATAATATTGGTTACTATGAAAGTGTGAATATTAAAGTATTTATAAGGGAAGGGTACTTATAATTTTACATTGCTTTTATTAATTGATTATGTACTAAGTACCTAAATAAAGTTGAAGTTTCTGGTCGCTACCAAACCTGGGGAAGTTTTTACACCGTCCGAAAAGCGGCGAGTAAACTTGAATAATATATGTAGGTATGTATGGCTCTGGAAGGACGCCATCAAGCTGTAACTAGCTGCACTAGCACCGCGCCATAGAATTTGCCTTAGGTTTCACTGCTCGTCGTTCGGTAGTGAAAAGCCTACAACTGGCCCCTGAACAATATTAGTTAACTCAAACAAAGTAAAAGTCAGTGACTGATGAAATAGACTCACAAAATGTTTCGTAAAGAGTTGTAAAGCGAAACTACCCGCATAACATTGTGTAAGCACTGCCGGGGGGTCTACCCTGCCCCTGGTGAGACGATATACGAAGTTGTACTGTCGTACAATCTACCTAATAAGTTCGGTAAGTATTAGGAGTTTGTGTCGTAAAATTTAAATTACTTATCATAACAAACAGATTCAGATTGTTTTTTATCAATCGGCGTCTCTACTCTACGATAAACGAGAGCTGCCGTGCAATGTGCAGGGCGATCACGAAAAACAGAGCTAACGTATAGAATCGAATGCGAGTGCGACAACTGTCAATTCGATAGGTAAAAAGTGTTCGAAAGTGCTGTCAAGTTGCCACTAGTCGCACTCGCATTCGATTCTATATTTTTCGTGATCGCCCTGCAGTATGTTTAATGCAACCAGATAGAATCGGGTCTAGCGCTGTAGCGCTCCGAAACTTAGTTTTTCGTCATATAGAATAACCCCCTGACTACTTAAACATACTGCAGTCTGCATTGATGCATTGCCCTTAACGCAACGTGATAGAGTCACAGTTAGAGCAGTGGGGCTACGAAACGTTGAGATTTGTGAGAGTAGCCCTCTTGAGTTAGTTAAGAATCTATATTCGGGGCACGGACCTCGAAGCTTCAACTTCGACGTGATATAGGTTTGGAATCTCTCTCACAAAGTAAATAAAACTTGCCTTAATGTTAGTCATAAAGTTCTAGGGGTAGTTAAATTTATTTAATTCAAAATATACATAGTTATATGATTTTGAAGTAGTACTTATCACTTTAAATATATAATAAGCAAAGCCTTAACTACCGGTCTGCACCCAATTGAGCTTTTTATTACTTAGGATGGTAGGTAGGTTCTTGCAGACAAAAAAAGGTAAAGGAGGATAACGAAAATCGTTCAATTGAAATGTTTAATACAACGAGACGTGAACGAGACAGAGACTTAGTTTTTCGGCTACATTCAGAAAGTGATTCTGAACAACTTCTGTTTGACGACTTTTGTAAATTTGTTTTATTTTTGGTTCTCCATGCAAACTTTGTTGATCATGTAAATTTTTACTTTAGTCAAACAGGCACTAATGGTCTGTGTACCTATTATCATGTGTCCAATATAAATACATCAGTAAATACCTAGATATAGTATTAAAAGCCATTTCAGTATTTGAACATACAACCTTACTACCGCACCTTGTTAACCACTGTTTGATTACCAGATTAATCAGGACCTTGAAATTGGTCATCATAAGCTGATCTGCCATAGACAATGGATATTGACAGCCGAGATTACCGGATACATGGCCAGAGACAACAGAACTAATTAATTTGAATATAGTGGATGAACGTTATACGTATAGCGTGATTGAACATTATAATCATATCAGTGTACAAAGTGAATATTATTAACAATAATATATATTATGTGGGGATATCTCACACACGGAAATCCGACCCCAAGCTAGGCATAGCCTGATATATGATACCATTAGTACAGGCTTTGACAGCTGATATATCCACACAGATATAATATAGATAGAAAAATAATTAAAACCCAAGACAATTTAGTGCTGCAAGCAGGTATGTGGAGGGTTTTAAATTTCCTGGATGGTCTGGTTGGGACAGTTTACCATCTGAAGCAGCTCCGAACAGTCTATGTAACCTCTAATTAATAAAAAGGAAAATAACGTCTGCTACTGTCCTACGGAGTTCAAGGGGAAGGAGATGGATAACATTAAATAAAATAAATGCATATAAGTACCGGGCTATATTCTAGGCCAGTGAAAAAGTGTTCAGGGCCTCTAGTAAAGGTTTTGCAAGTTAGAAAAAGTTTAAGTTTTCTTTTGTCATCTGCATACATTATTTGTGAAAAGTTTCATGATAGTTTCCGCTAGAGGCTCTACTTTGTAAGCGAGATAACGTAACCTTTTATGGTTTTCGTCAAACTATCAATCCTGTACTAGATGTACAGGAGAAGCTAAACTAACCTTCGGATGGTCCCGCACGGGCACCACGACCCGCACGCACACCTTGACCGGCTTGTCCCGCGTGATGTCCAGCATCCTGCGCTCGCCGCGCCACTCGCCTGCAACAACGGAGGAACTGGTCATCATCATAAAAAAAACACTGACACCTTGTACTAATGTACTCCCTTGCGCGGTAGGAAGAGTTGCATTGCTGCACCCACTTTTCGCTAGTGTTATGCTAGTCCCAATGTAATAGGGGGCGGGCCTATTGCCATTTTACGGGCACATGCAAGACCCGAGAACAAATATCTGTGTTTAAACAAACTTGTCGCAGCCGGGAATCGAACCCGGGACCTTCGGCTCAGTAGTCAGGGTCACTAACCACTACGCCATTCGGTCGTCACCATAATATCACCATAATAATACACCAACCCGCACTAGGCCAGCGTGGTGGACTAGGCCTCAACCCTTCCTTCATTGGAATGAGACCAGTAGGTACCCCAGCAGTGAAGACGTGATGGGCCGTGATGAATAATACACTGAGGGCCCGTTTACACTAGATCAGTCAGTGACGATTCGTCCAAAAACACGACACGTGATGGCGGATACACGTTCACATTGCATACGGAATCGTGTCATTTAAAAATTTGTTTCGAGATTTTTATTTGTTTCTTTCACCCACAGACCTGTATTTGAGTAGACAACGCAAGTGCATGTACTTCGCGTGTAAAAAGGGAGTGAAATTATCTTCCTTTAGCGCAGTGTCATTAGGGACGTTCCTAAACTAAATCGTTCAAGTGACGTGACTGATGTGACAGTAGGTATAAAAATAATGGCACGCTTGGTTTCTATACAAGGAATGAGACAAGCGTTGTGTATTCAAATACAGGTCTGTGCTTTCGCCATTTCTTCTCGTTTGTTGCGGAGCTTTTGGGAAGTTGTGGTAGAGTAATGTTATGAGTTATGAGTGTTATGACTATCGACAAATAGGTAATTTTACATCGTATAAACATCTTTTCATTTAATTTCAATGAATGATATAGTAACCTAACCATGGTTAAAAAAAACCCGCATGAATTTTGAACAAATAAGCTGATTTTGATGAAATATGCGAACGAAGACACGGATTAATCCTAACTGTGTCTGTCTGTCTGTCTTTCTCTCTGTCTGTCTGTCTGTCTGTTACTCTTTCACGCCAAAACTACTGAACGGATTTGAATGAAACTTGGTATACATACGGTCTAGACCCTGGGAAAGAACATAGGCTACTTTTTATCCCGGAATTCCCACGGGAAAACTTTTTAAGGCGAAGCGAAGCGCGCGGGAACAGCTAGTAAAACATATGACCCAAAAAAAACGGTATGACCATTTGGGAGCTACGCCTCCACTAACATAATACGTTTAGTATATAACACCCATCTTTTTCGATTAGGAATTTCAAATTGAAAGCTTTCCAATATACCAAATGCCTTTACAAGTCAATAAGAAGAACGTACGGAGCACTATTTATTTTGTCTAGACACGACAATAGGTTTATCTAACCTTGAGTGGAAAGAATCACCAAGAAACACAATGTTTTACTGACATTGTAGGAGAAATACATAGTATACATTCTACAAGATGGTTACCAAACGTATGAGCAAAGTATCTTTGATGTCTTCTAAACGTATTTAGTCACTTGTCAAAATGTCTGTCAGTTAATACAAAAAGTATGAATAAAAAAATCGATAGGTATCAGTAGGTATTTTAAATAATACCAGAAAAACTGACCCTTAGGTGCAATTTCTGCAAATGCTTAAATGTATTTAGTCGCCTATCAAACGTCTGTTAGTGGAAAATATTAAAAAAAATTGATTTTATACTTATGTTATATTAAATACTTTTAGCTTCTGCCAAAAACTTTGCCAAACACACCGCGTTTATCCATTGAACACGTGTTTTAAACTACTTATTACAAGTTTCACTTGTCAGGGTGTTAAGTTTTGCGTAAGTCAGTGTTGACCTAAAACTTACAAGCTGCTCTACGTACCTATTGGTGGGTTCGTAACTTAACTATTACCATCAACGACATTTTAATACGAACTAGATAGAGTGTCAGCGCAAAAGAAACGTCTCGACAAATAAGACCCAAATTCTACCGTTGACGTCTTATTTTGAATTATAGTGCCACAAACTTATCTGTTCCGGTGACAGCTCACGTAAATGCGTAATATTTCTTCATTCTATAAGATTTTAAGTTTGCCAGTAGTGGTAATTCGCTCTTGTGGTTTCAATAAACCCGTCTAATCTATATCAATATATAATTCATTAGTAAATAATGAGATATGACTTTTTTTCGCGGGTAGATGTGAAATAAAGTACACATTAACTTTTAAATTAAATTTAATTAATATAATTAATTACCAAATAAAAAGAAATAATTTTTAAATTTTATGAAATTGTGATAGTTTTTACCTGCGAGTGACTATTATAATCTTTTATAACACCACAATATAAACAACACTGCAATGGAGCATATTGTTGACTCAATCAATGAACTGAAGGAGCATTTTACTGCAAAAATGGCAGACTTCCACACTCAGATGTCGAAGGCCCCGCCCTCCACCACCACAGACGGACTGGCTGCTGAATTCTCTGTGTTCCGCTCGTTCATCATGATGGCACTGGGCAGCCTCCAGCAGCAGGTGGGGATGTTGGTGCAGCACATCGACAAGATGGAAACACACAGCCGGCGGAAAATGCTTCTTCTGCATGGTGTTCCAGACAGTAAGAGCGAGGACACAGTTGCTGCCCTTGTGAAGGCTGTGACTGATCACATACAGGACCCTGGATTCGTCTGCGCCACCGACATTGCGCGTTGTCATAGGCTGGGCCGCGTTGGAGATAAGCCTCGCCCTATCCTTGTCAAATTCAAGGATCTCTCAGTAAGGAACAGGGTATGGCACGCTAAATCGAAGCTCAAGGGCAGCGGACGGACGCTAGCAGAGTTCCTGACCAAGCCGCGTCACGATGCGTTCCTGGCAGCCCGGCAGCGGCTCGGCGTCTCGCGCTGCTGGACGAGGGGCGGCTGCGTCATTGTGCTGGACCGCGACGGGAAGCAGCACAGCATCACGACACTGGCTGAGCTCAATGTGATCTGCCCGGCCGCGGCGGCGCCTGAAGCACCAGCCTCTGCGCCTGCGCCTAAAGAAGCGAAGACAGCCGGTGATGTGGCCTCATCAGCTAAGGCTAGGGTCAAGAGGGTTCCAAGAAAGTAGTCCCCATCACATTTTCATTTCCGGAGTTCGTTCTTTTGCGTTCAATTTGGTACCCTCCACTGGTTCAATGTGAATTTTTCTTTTTTATTGGTTATGTGTTATGTCCGTGTTGTCCGTGACGTAGTAAATTGTCAACTTGACAAGTGACAACTGACATTCTGTCTTAGCGTGCGTTACACAGACTATTATTTGTAATTTTGTTTTTCCTGTTATAACTTAGTTTTTGGAACGAAATAATATTGTTTTGCGTTTTGTTTCTTTTTGCTTATGTTGTTTTGTGATGTTAAAATATTTCTGTTAGTTAAATTTTCTGTATCAATAGTTGCTCGCAGGTACCTACAGGTATTTGCAAGTTTATTGTAAAACTTTAGTATATTATTATTTGTACTGTTAGTGTAGGTTAGTATTATATTAGGTATATTATTTTATTATATTTAAAATTATATTTATTTTTGCTGGTATTAATGCAAGTTGTGGCTTCAACGTTGGTGGCAGAATGCTAACAAACCTACGCTTCGCCGACGATATAGTCTTGTTCGCTCCGTCCGCATCAGAATTGACACAAATGCTACAAGACCTTAGCACGGCGAGCCTTGAGGTGGGGCTGAAGATGAATAGGTCTAAGACACAAGTCATGACCAATAGCGCCAAAAGTAGGGTCGAGGTAGACGGGCAGGAAATAGGATATGTCGATGAGTATATCTACTTGGGCCAGATAGCATCCTTCGAAAACAGGCAGGACAAGGAAGTCGAAAGACGCATTACCAACGCCTGGAAGAGCTTCTGGTCCATGAAAGATCTTATGAAGGGCACTCTCCCTCTAACACTCAAACGCCAACTCATCGACATGTGTATACTGCCTGTCCTAACCTACGGTGCACAGACTTGGTCTCTGACCGAACATCAGAAGTCCAAACTCAAGGTTTGCCAAAGAGCGATGGAGCGTACTATACTTGGTGTACGAAGGATTGACCGAATCCGGAACACCACGCTACGCTCCTCGACTCGTATAACTGATGTGGGCGCACAGACTGCGAAGCTGAAGTGGGCCTGGGCAGGCCACGTCTGTCGCATGCACCCGGACCGGTGGGCAAGAATTGTCACCGAGTGGGTGCCCAATGATGGACGTCGGCGTCGTGGAAGACCCAGACGGAGATGGCGGGACGACCTCGACAAGTTTTTACCTCAATGGCCGAAGGAGGCACAGGATCGGGACCGGTGGTCAATTTATAAGGAGGCCTTTGCCCAGCAGTGGGACACTAACCAGGCTACATAAAAAAAAAAAAAAAAAAAAAAAAAAAAAAAAAAAAAAAAAATGCAAGTAGCTCTTGACGTGAGTAGTGATGAAGAGTCACTAGCTTCTGAATATTTCGATGGTTCCGAGTCAGATGAATTGAACAGTGCCGGTAGTAGCTTTCATAGTCTTCCTGATCTACCTGATGTCCTTGACTCCGTATTCACGGATGTGAAGGATAATTTCAACGTTATTCATATAAACGCCCAGAGTATTCCGTCTCATTTTTCTGATATGCTGACTTCTTTTGAAAATAAAAACCTACACGCAATTTTAGTTTCCGAGTCATGGCTCAAGCCATGTCTCCCGTCTGCTTCGTACGCGTTGCCTGGTTTTAGTCTCATACGCAATGATCGCACTGGCAGTGGTGGCGGTGGCGTAGCTATCTATCTCCGCTCGCACATTCCCTACTCCATACTTAGCTTGTCCACTCAACCACCACCAGGCAATGCGGGCGAACATCTACTTATTGAAGTAACGATGTCACACGCCAAAATATTACTTGGCGTGTATTACAGCTCCTCATTGCGTGTAAATTTCTTCAGCTCTTTTGAAACGCTATTGGTCAATTATATTCCTAATTATAGTCATACCATTATTATGGGTGATTTTAATACTTGTCTCCTTAAAAATGATTCTCGGTCTTCTACCTTTCAATCTATAGTCAAGTCTAGCAACATGAATGTTCTCCCTCTGAGTGCCACTCATCATTTTCCTAATTGCGAACCCTCTCTTCTTGATCTTATTCTCGTATCTTCTACTGATCATGTTGCTAAGCACGGCCAGTGCGGGTCCACTGGATTCTCTTATCATGACTTAATATATCTATCGTATAAAGTCCGCCCCCCTAAGGCGAAGTCAAGAACTCTCATGCTGCGTAGTTTTGGTGGTATGGACCTGGACAGTTTGCGTCGTGATGCGCTTCGTACGGACTGGACATCTGTTCTCAACGCAGCCAGCGTTGATGAACAGGTTTTAAAATTCAACTCCCTCCTTACCGGCCTATACGATGTGCATGCACCAGTAAAAGCGGTTCGGTTAAAACATCTTCCGGCTCCCTGGCTCACTGAAGAGATTAAGAAGGTTATTCTTGAAAAAAATTCTGCCAAGACCAAGTATAAACTCCGTGCCTCTGAAGCGAACAAGGAGAAGTATATTGCTATTCGTAATCGCTGCAATAAGTTGTGTAGGGATGCACAACGCCGCCACATCCATCAATCTGTAGAAAATGGCGATCCAGCCAAAGTTTGGAAGTTCCTTAGGTCACTGGGAGTTGGTAAATCTCGTAACAATTCTATCCGTAAAGATTTAGACATTGAATCCTTGAATTCACATTTCTCATCGTCTTCGGCCATGAATGATGCCGTGAAATCTAGTACACTCGGTCGCCTATCAGCCTTACCAACCCCTGACTTTCCTTCTTTCCATTTAAGTCAATTTTCCAATTGTGATGTTAAGAAGGTCATTATTTCTATTACTTCCAATGCAATTGGAAGCGACAGTTTAAGTCGTAACATGATAATCCCTATCCTAGACATTATCCTTCCCATCATCACAAATATCCTCAATTCCTCTATTTCCTGTGGTATATTTCCCTCTGCCTGGAAAGAAGCTCAAGTTGTCCCTTTACCTAAGAAATCCAACCCAACCTCATTTTCCGATTATCGCCCCATATCTATTCTTCCTTTCCTTTCAAAAGTCCTAGAACGCCTTGTACATTTCCAACTATCCAATTTCCTTACCCGCAATAACCTTATGAATCCTTACCAATCCGGTTTTCGCCCTGGCCATAGCACTGTCACAGCGCTCGTGAAGATCTCTGATGACATTCGCCAGGGCATGGACAATGGTAAAATCACAATCCTCTCCTTGTTAGACTTTAGTAATGCCTTCAATACTGTTAACTTCGAAATCTTGCTAGGAATACTTCGATCACTTAACATATCTCCAATGGTAATTGACTGGTTTCGCAGTTATCTGCAGGGGCGACGGCAGCGTATACGCATTGAGGATTCATACTCCCAATGGTGTGATATCACAGCCGGTGTCCCACAAGGTGGTGTGCTATCTCCTCTGCTCTTCGCTATTTTTATTAACTCCATTTCTGATAAGCTGATTTCTTCCTACCATCTTTATGCAGACGATCTCCAGATTTATGCACACGCTTCTCCTTCTAATCTAGCTCAAGCAATTGATACTATGAACACTGACCTAACTAAAATAGTAGACTGGAGTAAACACCATGGCCTTATGGTCAATCCGAAGAAAACTCAAGTTATTCTTATTGGAAGTTCTAGGTTGATGAACAATAATTTTCTTCGGATGGTGCCGCCAATTTATTTTGACGGGGTTCATGTACCCTATAGTGATACGGTCAGGAATCTTGGCGTTATTTTTGACAAGTTTCTGACATGGAGTCCTCAGCTGGAGGCGGTTAGCCGGAGGATGTTTGCTTCCGGGGGATCACTTCGAAGACTACGCAATTTCCTTCCTACCTCCACCAAAATTGCTTTAGCTCAATCACTCCTTCTTCCCGTTCTTGACTACGCCGATACCAGCTATCTTGATCTCACTGAGGAGCAACTTAACAAGCTTGAGCGTCTTCAAAATTATTGCATACGATTCATATTTGGCTTAAGAAAATATGACCATGTATCTGTATTCCGACAAAAACTCAAGTGGCTCCCAATTCGTCTTCGACGGAATACTCACATACTTTCACTACTTTATTCGGTACTGTTCAATCCTTGTTCCCCAACATACCTTAAGGAGCGTTTTGAGTTGAGATGCTCCACACACAGCCGCTCACTACGTTCATCTCATAACTTTCGCCTTCATGTTCCCTCTTGCACCACGGTGTTTTATGAGGGTTCCTTCACTTTTCAGGCTGTTAAATTATGGAACGATCTGCCCATGGAAATCAGACTCGCACCCTCTCTACCATCCTTCAAAAACAAGCTCAGACAGCATTACTTAAATTTAGCTTATCCAGATTAGAATAAACCAGCATATATATATAGATATTTATTTATGTATGTATTGTATTATTACATATAAGGTCTAGGTATATAATTATTAATAGCTATGTAGGTTTAAAGTATTTATATATGTTCATAATATATTTAAGTATTATTGTATGTAGGTATTTACAGGTACACATTGTTCATAGTAATTATGTTGTATTTTCTCTTGTCTTGTCACACGTTACCCCTTTCTTTATACTTTATATTTCCTTTCAATGTGGTTGTCTGGAAGAGATTACTTTTAGTAATAAGGCCGCCAATTGTACCATTTTTCTTTTCTATGTTTGTGATACTATTTCGTTTTGTGTGCAATAAAGTGTATTTTATCTTATCTTTTTTATCTTTATGTATCAATTTAGTTCGCTCTTACCGGAACAGATAAGTTTGTGACGCTGTATTTCGATAACAAGATTTGTGACTTTATTCATTGGTAGTCATTAGTTTGAACCAAAAACGGTTCAACAGTAAACCAAATGCGAAAAGTTTTTTGCCTTGTTTTTGTATAAATATGACAGACCATCTGGTCCGTATATCATTAATCTAAGATTACAACATTTAGTTACTTCCTTCACCACAAAGACCCTCACGTACCCTGGGTAAGTAAGTTTTGGATCTCAAGGGCCAGCTTATGCTGCTGAACTCTTTGATGGCCACTTTAGCTTACGAAAAACCAAAGAATGAGAGCGTTTATGCAATGGGCACGCTTAGTGCCAATTTCTCCATAGTCGGTTACCTAACCAACCGGGATTGGTTTATCAATTATCCGTCACCTCCATATAAAATTCTTGACAGAATATGTATTAAAAGTCCGCCACTAATACCTGTTTATGCTCTAACCGACTATGGGGAAATTGGCACTTAATGCAACGAAATAGAGCCGTGGTTAGCAAAATGCTCCGTATTTGAACCCGATCATGGCTAGTCAAATTATTTCATTGGTTTCGCCCTTAACTCAAGGGGTTAAAGTTCAAATGGGCTCCATATATACTTTGGCCGATTAGGGCTTAAGACGACTCCGTATTGTTGCAATAAACGTACCGAATTTGTGACTGCTCTCGTTCGTTAGGGTCAATTCAGACGTACCACAACCACACCACAGCCACAACCACACCACAGCAACAACCACACCACAACCACGCCGTGTGGTCGGGCGTATATTTTGTATTGACAATGAATAATCCAATTCACACATGCCACATTTTGCCATTGTTATCGACCACCTGTGTAATACGACCACATCGCAACCACATCGCGGCGGCACCGCGGCCACCTCCTCTCCCTATTAAACTGCATACGACGACGTGGTTACCACATCGCAACGACAGCGACAACACAAACACATCGACATTTTGTCGCTGCCACAACGCAACTGCAAAAAGCCGCTGCCACACTATTCACACGTAACCACAGATTGACCACATTATGTCGCTGCAACGTGGTGTGGTTGTGGTACGTGTGAATTGACGCTAAATTATTGTAAGCTATAGTGATCCCCCGATCAAGTAATTATTACATAACTAGATATTGATTTAGGTTTATTTACAGTAGTATTAAGAGTACTAAGCTAAGGTAATAAGATTGCTGTTATATTTATAATACATTTGTATATTTTTTATTTTTTTTGTATTTTACTTAAGTAAGCCTTTTTAATGAGAATCTAGGTTAGTAAACTAATCTAGATTTGAAATGAAAGTGTTAAATTGCATTATAAAATTAAAAATATAAACTTTACAACTTCATAAAACAAGTTGCTGCGTAGCTGAAAAAGAATGAGCTTCATGAAAAAAGGCTATTGCATGAAAAAAACTATACAACGTGCCGTAAATTCCACTCAATCATCAATTATTGACAGGCCTATGCCCGTGACTGATCGAATTTAATCGAATAGAAAACTATTCGTTTTATTTGGGTATAATATTGTTAAATTGTTATATGGGGTGCACGGTGCACGAAATATGAGTACTCGAGTGACATAATCACCTGCTATCTATAACTCTACCTCTGTTGAGACAATCTGTATAATTTTCATTCGAACATACCCTCACGAGCAAAGAAACAGTTCCACTTACAATATGCAGACACCAAATAGACCCAATTTAAAAAAAAAATATTTCAAATTAGAACAAAATTTAAATTTTTGGTTGTTAATATTCTGATGCGCCCTTAAATGTACTGAAATGTCGTAGAAGGCGTCATTAAGTTAGCTTTTTCCGTTTAGGTTTAAGTTGGTGATTTCCACAATGGAACTTTTTCATTACCCGTGAGTGTATAGTGCGACAAACTTATCTGTTCCGGTGAGAGCGAACTAAATTGATCCATATCTCATTATTTACTAATGAATTATATATTGATATAGATTAAATGGGTTTATTGAAACCACAAGAGCGAATTACCACTACTGGCAAACTTAAAATCTTATAGAATTAAGAAATATTACACATTTACGTGAGCTGTCACCGGAACAGATAAGTTTGTGGCACTATAAATGCATAAATCATAAACAAAACTATAAGCTAAGCTCGCTATGTCACTGCAAAATATTAGAATCCGTACCTATGGAATTGTTATTCCCTCAACGGACAAGATTTGGCATGTGCCAAAGGTGCGTCAGATTATGACGTCATCTGTCAGACATCGTGACGTAGGTTCCCTTTGTGTTTGCCGAAAGCTGATATTGTTTTGATTCCGAGTATAGCGCCATTATTATTCGTTTATAGGACCTTTTCCGATAAACTGTATTCTGTTTTTCCGGTACTTAATATTATCCTAGTAGAATAGTAATATTCCCACTAATGAAAAACAAGGGTGGTATAAGTTTGACGTGTACTTACTATAATTTTATCTGAACGAGATGATAATTATTTCGATAGATGCTTCAATTAGGTATTAATGATTTTAGATAATAAGGCTGTAGGTGTGAAGTTTACGTGGCTCGGTATAACTCTTGTAAAACATGGAAAGTGTTGCAACTTCATGTATAAGTTAGCAAAAACAATGTACCTACTAACTGACATTCTTATAAATATAACAGCAGGCACCTAGGTAGAGTAAGTAAGCACAGTAAGTAAATAAAAAGTTGTTTTGAATGACCCACTGAGTCAACCCCTTTCAGCTTCAGTGCCAAACTTTCGTTAACGCCCTGCATATCTGCCAGTTTAACCGGACTTTACGTTTAGCAGAACGTTGGAATGACATTATGTACAGGCGACGAAATATAATAGGCCGTTTGGACGGCTACACAAATTTGCTATTTAGGTATACCCTTGATTTACTTGATGAAATATATAAGAAAGACGCATAATCTGGCTTATTATTTAACGGTCGAAAGAAAAAAGAACTTTTAAAGCACCAAAAGTTACTTATTGTGTAGATTTTTTATGATTTAGGTTTGACACCAGCTGTCCATACATTTTAGAGCTGTCCAAACGGGCCTCTTATATTTCGACGACTGTATTGCTGTGAGTAGCTGGTCGGCAAAACATAAGTTGCTTAGTTAGATTTACCCAAATGACATAAGAAACTGTTTGATTCCGTAGTTCAATTACTAGACCGGAAGTTGAGCGAACTGGTTCACATTCGCAAAACTGGGTCTCGCTGATCTGCTGTACGATTTTTGATTGAGTTAGGTACACTCTAGGCTACCTAACACAAGAATAGACTGCGCCACTGTCAGGTTGTACACAAACGGTGCCGGAACTAACTAGTTCTAACTATTCCAATCGAGTTAGCGAACCGCCCACCACCGGATATGGGTAGACAGGGGGTCATTCTAGTAAAGAAAAAAAAGTTTTTGCGCTAACCATGACTCTTTCTAGTAGTGTTAAAAAGTATACCGATTTGTTTCAGAGCTTTCATTCATTCGGTTTTAGGGTGCTTACATAGAGAATCGGGTTCCCTGTATCTACGTGTACCGGTAACCTGATTATGGGAAAGCGGTCACTCACGGAGCATTTTCCGGATTTTTAAATGTCATGAGCGCTTTCGCATAATCAGGTTACCGGTACAAGTAGATACAGGGAACCCGATTCTCTATGTAAGCACCCTTAGTTTAGCTAAACTAACCTTACAGAGGCGGATGGCGTCTCGGCTGTTAGCGTTGAGATAATGTGGCGTTTTCACCTTATTATTATTAAAATTCTCTAGTGTATATCATAAATTTCCGTTAAAAATAGCGCATTTTGCTTTCCCATTTATTAGAGTGCTATCGTGTAGTGGGCATCTTGATCGATGGTGTTGCCAGTTAATTGGCTGATTGATAATGCTGTCATAATTACAAGGCTGGCGTTATGAATATACAGTAGTATAGGATTAAAGCCTTAAAATTTATAGGCATGCATTTTTTTTAAATAGACACAAAACTAGAACCTCAATTAAAAGTTAAAAGCCCACAAATAAAATGAGATTCATAACAAAACAATAATATAATAGTTTTCCACCTATCTAAGGTTGGCTACAAGAAATGCTTTTTCATTAAGGCCGCCTGTTTGTATTATTTAAGTCTGTTTGTAAACCTGTGTTGTATAATTTCTTCATCAAATTCCAAACCATAAAATTTTCGGGACCGACACTATTTACAGCATGAAAAAAGTTCTATTTAAGAACATCATAATAAAAAAAAAGTTTTTAAAATAAAATCACCGGCACTGTTCTACGACCTTAACTGCTGAAGCCTTGCAGTAGCAGGAGAGAAAGGCGTATCTTGGATGGAAGTAAGATTCTGTTGACTCAGGTTGTAATGGCTACCGGAGCAGACAAACTAACAAGGAATGCTATCTGAGAGGGGAACAGGGCTGTGGACGGCATAATAGTTTGCGGTGGGGAGCTTATTTTGCGGCGTAGACGTTGTAATTCGGTTTTACTATTAGAAAATAATAATAATAATAATATCGTTTATTTCGTTTAAAGATTAAGCTAGATTACATACAAGGTTGGGACCGCCTAGTAAGTAAACTAATTTACTAAATATAGATAAATAGGAAATGACCTCCTGGTAATATCACAAAATAGATAGCTCTGAATTAAACAAATACCTGCTTCTGTCACAAAATATCCTGATTAGCACGATTAGTCAAGGTATACGTAAAAAAAAACAAAGATAAGAAACATTGTGGGCACATGTTATACATCCTAATCCTAACTAATCCTAACTAATCCTAACTATCCTAACTAATATTATAAATGCGAAAGTAACTGTGTCTGTCTGTTACTCTTTCACGCCAAAACTACTGAACGGATTTGGATGAAATTTGGTATACATATGGTCTAGACCCTGAGAAAGAACATAGGCTAACTTTTTATCTCGGGATTCCCACGGGAAAACTTTTTAAGGCAAAGCGAAGCTCGCGGGAACAGCTAGTATAATATGTTTATGTTTATACGTTTATATATGTTATATATGTTATATATGTTTATTCAGTTTTAAATATTGTACTTTTATTGTATTTACATATGGGTTTATTTTGTGATTTTAATTTTAATGTAACAAATGATGACCTGAAATAAATGATTATTTATTTATTTATTTAATATATATCTTAGAATATAATAGAATGGAATATTACTTTATTGACTTAAAAACTATTTACACAAATAATAATTTATAATACTGTGGATACAACGTAATAGGCGGTCTTATCGATCGTCACTGATCGCTGAGGTTAAGCAACAACTGACACGGTCAGCCATTGGATGGGTGACCAATTTCAAGTGGTGCTTCGTGCTAGTGCTACATAATTCGGTCGTCAATTCTTTTCTCAAAAGTGGTTGAAGAAAAGTTGTTCAGAATGATCCTCTGAGACATCAAATTCGGCTTACTACTGCCAAAAGTGGACGATTACCTTTAATATGAGGAGTCGTCATACGTCCAAAAAGTCTCGTGGTCAGCAAAGTTTCTACAAAGAATTATAAAATCATATATACATACATATTCATATATATACATACATACATACAGAATATGCACTCACGATTGTAATCCCCGAAGAGATAGTCAGAGGTGGCTCACAAGTGAGCCACCCACTTTCACGTACTCACGTGATAGGTGAACCATATCGCCGTTTTTGGAATAAGTACAATGCACTTAGGATACACATCTAGAATCTAGTTGTGCAGGTTTCCTCACGATGTTTTCTATCACCGTAAGAGCACGTGGTATTATCGTACTTAAACTCCTTAATTGAAAACACAATTGAAAGAATTCATTGGTACAGGCCAGGATTTGAACCCACGGCCTCTCGATTGAGAGGACGAGTCCTTATCCATTACGCGGATTAAGCCACCACCGCTCTCTAAAATTATAAAATCAAAGAATTATAAAAATTGTCCGAAATGGGTCCACCTCTCCTTTCTGTTAACAATAGGTAATTTTGAAACACCCTGCGCATTACCTACTCCAACGAATCTGGCCCATCCTCGCCGATCCAATCAACCCTCATCATCTTATGTAGAAAATGTTGATCCTTGTTTGAGTTATACTCAGAATTTCCATACCATTCTATCAATCAATTTTGTAACAATGTATCAAGTTTGATGAGTTGTAGGAAGGAAGTTCAAGTCTGTTGAAGATATAATCATGTTTTTGTTTTGGTTGATGTTTCGTTACTCACTTAGGGACTTAAAGTAATCGTCTAGATATTTTTTAGATGGTTCGGCAAGACTATAAAACTTTGAAAACTCTTTATCTAAAACCTGTTTGCGTTGGGGCGATACATATCCTTATCTCTCACAGTAAAAATTAATTTGTGCTGCCTAAATATCATCAAATTCTTTCCACGCAATTCAGGGGCCATTTAACAGAAATTTATTGGCAGCACGGGATCCGTTTAAGTGCAGTTCCACATATCTGCGCCAACATTAATTGTAAATTTAGTGTACCGAATAACTTTGCATCTAAATATACACATCTTTTTACGAATACAGTAGATATTAATTATACATTTCACATGGCAGCTGGCAAAGAGACGTAGTGAGAAGTGAATTCATTTTGGCTATTTTTATGTAAATTACTGAATTCAAAATGTTTTATTATGACGTACATTGACTTTGTCGCAGCATCGTGACTACCATATTTTTTATGACCGTTTCTTTGGGACGACGCGATGCAACCCAGCGCAACGCACCAATGGGCCCTCACCCTAAGAGTAATAATCGTATCGTCCAAAACCAAATTAATATTAATCAAATTCCGAGATACCCAAAACAATTTCCTGGATTATTGCAACTAAATGCAAGCTCTGGAGCATCCCTACAAGAACTAACGTGGAGTTTAAAGGTCGTTAGCGACTATCACCTACCACTGTAGTATTGAGGCTAAGTGATTCCCTCATTACGAGATGTGTTGCCAGATCTTACTATTTAAGTAGGTATTTAGGAGAGGGTAAATGTGGTTTTGTAAACTGTAGGTTGGCTGGTAGAAAATGCTTTTAGCAATAAGTCAACCTTTTGTACACTTATATGTTAAAGCTGTTCCTGCGAGCTTCGCTTCGCTTTGACAAGTTTTCCCGTGGAAATTCCGGGATAACAAGTAGCCTATGTTCTTTCTCAGGGTCTAGACAATAATGTATACCAAATTTCATTCAAATCCGTTCAGTAGTTTTGGCGTGAAAGAGTAACAGACACAGTTACTTTCGCATTTATAATATTAGTTAGGATATTTGTGCAATAAAGTATTAAATAAATAAGTAAATACCACTAGTCATTCTGAACAACAATTTTTCAAACAGATTTATTTGAAATCCAGCGACACCAGAAATGTAAAATCTAAAACCGCAACGGCAATTTTATTAGTAACTACATCATTTAGTTTTTCATAAGTGTTGCTAGTGATCAATTTGCTCTAACATAGCCAAGCCATATCCGTGTTTTATCAGAACTAAGTTACTGAAGTAGCAATTTTCGTAAATTTACCTTCAAAGCTGAGACAAAATGTCGAGTAAAAGCCGGTAAATATTCGTGTCTTGTGCAACGACGCATAAGAAGTGGCCATCTCATCCTCCCCTGCTGCCTCCAGCCTCTTGGGGATTATCTGACATTTCCCTTAAATAAGGTGGGTTTACAGGAGTGACGAAAACCGCAGATTTTTGATGTACGGGCAAAATTGACCACTACTAAAGGACATTTTGGATAACTCACAAGTTGTCTTATTGTTATTACTTAATCAGAATGTGTAAGATAATATTTAAATTTATTCGCTCTTAGTTCAATAAAGACGACCGGATGGCGTAGTGGTTAATGACCCTGACTACTGAGCCGAAGGTCCCGGGTTCGATTTCCGGCTGGGGCAGATATTTGTTTAAACAGAGATGTTTGTTCTCGGTCTTGGAAGTGCCCGTAAAATGGCACATGGCCCGCCCGCTATTACCTTGGGACTAATATAATACTGGCGAAAAGTGGGTGCAGCAATGCAACTCTGCCTACCCCGCAAGGGAGTACATTAGTACAAGGTGTGAGTGTTTATACAGGGTGTTGAAAAAAGGGTATACTAAGCCGAAACCTGCCTGTATATTTATACAGACATTATTTCAATAATATTATACTTTGGAGATTTCTCTTTAACCAGGTTACCAGAAAGAGCTAATTGACTATAATATTCAATCAAACAGTAAGGTCAAAAAGTCATCACCAACACCATATTCACCATGCACACTTATCAACATTATAACACCTTTAATTTTCGGTTGGTAACAGTTCAGAAACGTTCTCAAGCTTAGCTAAAAATAGGAAATTCTAGTGACACAGTCAAGTATGTGTGACTAAAATGATTACTCGTCTCATTCTATGCGTATCAGCCTAATATTGCTACGAAAGGTCTACAATCTGCTACGAGGCGTAGCGCTACGAACTGCTACGAGGCGTAGCACGCTACGAACTGCTACGAGCCGGCGAAGCGTAGCGAGCTACAGATTCTACAAAGAGAAGCATCGTAATAATAGCTATATTATGAGGCCGTTATTGAAGGCACACAATTTAGAAATATTGCTTAGTACAGTACAAAATGATTATTTGGAATACTGAAAATGTGGTTTACGAAACCATTCATAAAGTTAAAATTTGATCAAAAGGTAGATTACCTTAACTTAGATACATTCAATTTGAGGCTTTTGGAATTAATACCAATAGCCATACTAGTATTGTAACGTTATTTATTTCTTCAAAATAAGTAACTTACAAAGTAGTAAATAATCTTCATAATTTATTAATTTTAAGTATCGACTTTATCGATAACTTAATCTTCGGCGTCGATAATTCTTCAAATTATCGACGCGTTCCCATCCCTAGCCAGCGAAGCGGTCTTTTGTTCGTGTCCCCACTATCGCGGCAGCCCCACTCGGTGACCACTGGCTCTCGATCATTCGTCCACGGGCTACGGCATCGACTGCGCGTGACCCTACCTCACGGCAGTCCTCTAGGTGCCTAGCCCGCTCTAAAGTGTCGAATGACCTAGACTTTACCAGTGGTGCCTTGTGCGTGTCTTCCCCACTATCGGGGTCCAAGGTCCACGCTTACGTCCACGGTACGGTTTACCTACTGCACGGAACTACCTACTTCTACGGCTCGCCCTCTACGTGCTGGTTCGGCAACCCCCTACCTTCGTGTTGCTGACCACGCCGCGCAGCCGAGCTACACGCCACGCGCACGCAACGGCCACGTGACCTGCCTGCCTACCTACCTGGGCACTGGAGAAGAGGACTTCCACGCCGGTCGCGTTATCGGGATTCCACGCCGATACTCTTCGACTCAGGGGAGTCCCTATCCGTGCCAACTGAAAACTGACTGATCGTGTAGTGTAGGCCTAACCCACGTTGACCTTTAAATAAATTTGTGTCAAGCTGAACCCTGGCTTCTCATTTCTACTCACCTCTCCGTTAGCTAGCCATTTTTCAAAAGCGCGACAGTATCTCGTGTTGTAAATGTCGGTGGGTGAACAGTGCACAACCTGGGCGCAATACCTCACCACCAAATTTCGCATGATGAAATATTTTTATTACTATCCATGTTTGATTTCTATTTAGATTAAATATACTTACTCCGCTGGCTCAGCGACCCGAAGTGGATCTTGGCCTCCGACATTAAAGTGCGCCAATCTTCTCTATTCTGTGCCAATTCTGACCAGTCGGACAGTTCCAGCTCTTGCAGGTCTTTGGCGACTTCGTCCTTCCAGCGGTATCTCGGCCGCCCCACCGGGCGACGCCCAGAAGGTTGACCAAGATATGCTTTTTAGATAAAATATGATTACCATAATTAATGAATCAAAAAACTAACGCACTAATGGCGAGCTATTCATAGCTAATGTTTATTTTGACCTCAACGTAACTGGCAGATAAATTACACGCGAGCTACTGCACTAATTATAAATTCACATTTAATCTAGACGACATATTGGAATGCTTGATGTCACTAATCTTTCATTATTATATTCCGTTTGATTCGGACTTTGTTAGCGTGGCGCTGGTTTGATTGTATGCTTTGTGCATATTCAGTGTAGATTTCAATTGAGATAATTGTGTTTATGATAATATAATAATAATACAAGATCAGATAATAGTACATGCAATGTCAATCAAATTAAAAATAAAATATTATCAAATAATTTTATAGCTAAACTCGATTATTATAGTAATACCACAAAAAATCCAACTATGTTTAATGGCTGTTTATTGTAAGCATCGGATAGGCTATCGGTATTGTACGTATCATACCAAACGGATTTTCATAAATTTATGGAGAAACAGCGTCGGCAATGCCGATGATGTAGACTCACTGGTGTGAATTTCTATAGTTATAATACTGAATGCGATGCGTTAGTTGCATAAGATGCCGAAAGGTAGATAGATGCTTGCCTTTAGAGGCCTTATAAATTTTACATATGCATAAGGCGTCAGCTTCTTGATAGAATTTAACATTTGTTACCAGTCAACAAGCAAAAATGAGTAATCTTTCCCGTGTTTTACTTCAGTCTGAAATACTTGAATTATGTACAAATGTATAACGAATTAATCTCCCTTATTTACATGATTCGAGCTCGTAACACATAAATTACATTTAATGTGGAGCCATTAACTAATTATAACCAGCGGCTGGTGAATGGGCCGACGCGCCAATGTTGGCTGCAGTGAATAAGAATCTACTGAGCTGCTTGCGTTCAAATTTAACTGAAAATGTTCAATATACTGAAAAATTTACTACTTTAGCCATAATGAGATTATTTAATTCTATTTAACTCTATATACCCTACGATATATAACGTAATGCATGGAGAAACGGCATCGGCAATGATAATGTATTAAGCGACTTTCGTTTATCCTCGACACGCTAAGAAGAAGTAAGTAGATCAGAAACAAACGATAAAAGTCGTCAATACTGTCAACGGTAAGTAAAAGAAACAGTTATACGTTTGACAATTAGCACATCGTAAGTCGTGGGTGCATCTCCGCAGCAACGGCACATTTACTAAATCAACGACGGTGCAGTTGGAGATAGTCCAAATCGTTTTATTCTATTTTTACCAGACGCATTCTACTGTTGTGTAGAGATTTTCAGAGGAAGAGTTAAGGACCTGCCGAAGGGAAGATTTCAGATGATTCATTCGTGGTCTCCAGTCAACAAACTCTAACGTTTAACGATTTTTTAAATGCGGTTTCATAGTATTTAAAATATTAAAAAACTTACATAATAATTGTGTATGACACATTTTCTAACAGTTATTTATGACGATGTCACATGACAAATTAGTTCACAAAAACATGTGATGCATCTCACTATGCAGTTTCACTAGAAGGTAACCAGGAGTAATGGATCACGTTACCCGACTTTTACCTTCATCCCTTTAGCGGATGATACATATTTGCATCAGAAACACGGCGCCGCGGAGGCATACCTGAAAGAAATGAATAATGCAGCCAGCGGAAAATGCACGTGGATATTCAGCTGAAATATGTGAAAAATTATGTAGCTCGGTGGCGCCATCTGTTATTTTAATGGTGTACTTTGACGGTGTAGCGTTACCGCCCGCGTTGCTTTTAGATCGATTAGTTTTGTGTCTATCAGCGGTACGTTTTGTTTTAAAGCGCGATAGAAAAGTTGAGGCAATAAGTTTAAACAAATATGCACTAAAAACAGATTGCAAATTCTTTACAGTTCCGTAAAGTACGAGAGTTGAACATTTTAACACCCAAGACCCGACTGAAAATGATGTCTTATGCAAATAATTTATTTATTTAATACCTTATTGCTCAAAGACTGACTTAATGGTCAAAGCATTTTCTACCAGCCAACCTACAGTCATATACAAGAGTCTGTCATTATACAAGAGTCTGGCCAGGCCGGAGATCGAACCAGCCGGTACAGCAGTCAGAATCTACTTACTATTAACAGTACATAAGGAATTTGTGAATACTAATGTTAAATCCATTTACTGAATGCTTTTATTTATAAGCAACGATTGATTAGCATTTTGAGTTTCACTCATAACGTTATTAATCACGAGAGACCAGAATATACAACATTAATACACAAAATCGGATAAGACGCGATGTCTGCCAAGTTTTCTATCGAGGCATCTTATCATTAATTTATTTAAATGAATCATTTTAACTTCCGACCTAACTGTAGCCGCTCCGATTTGTTAAAAATAATCTTGATTGTTGTTTTGTTTTATATAATGCACGTAAATAAACATGTTCTAGAGTGGGGGCCACGACTAGGCAAACGTAGTGTGGGACGCCCTCCGGCTAGATGGGGTGACGACTTGCGAAAGGTGGCTGGTTATGATTGGATGTGGAAAGCTAAAGATCGCATCCAGTGGCGTACTTTGGGAGAGGCCTACGTCCAGCAGTGGACTGCTATAGGCTGATGATGATGACGTAAATAAATGCGTGAATAAATGACGTTTAACGAGCGTTCCACCAATACCTAAGTGTATTGTGGCGTCTTTATGTATTATCAATTTGGTCAACTGTCGTTTTTAAACAATAAAAAAACTTTGCTTATGTAATCCAAATGTAAACACGCCAATGGCGGACATCCTCCAAATTTTACAAAATCATTATTTACAAATAGAAGGCTCACTCTTTCTGTCTTTATTTTCCCATCATTTTCTATTGAATCATTTTACATAGAAAATACTATTTTAAATTTTCAAAACCAAAATACTGCGCGGTACGGGCTTTATTGTGAATTATCGAATAAAATTTACCGAGGATTTTCTCAGAAAAATCCTTTGTTAAATGCTACGAATACAGCGAGTCAGAGCGTTGCGGGTCTTGATACATATTTTATAGTGCAAAGTTAAGTTTATCTAATCGGTAATTTAGATCCAAAACGGTCAACGGTTAAACAACCAAGTCTTAAATCTTAAATAAATAATAATGATGGGAAACACATGCAATTGCTATAATATATTTAAAAATGTACTTAATTGCTGAAACATTTTTTTTATTATAATTATTCAACTTATATTTTTATGCTTTTACGTTTTGTTTTCTATTTCTCACAAATGCAATGAAAAAAGACGAATAGCTGCCACAAGCTATATACACTCACGGGCAATGAAAAGGTTCCATTGATGAAAAACACCAAATCACTCCTAAACGGAAACTTCTGCAACATTGAAGTACATTTAACAGAGCATCAGGATATAACCAACTAAAAACGGTAACATTTTGTTCAAAATTTAAATTAAATGTTTGAAAAAATTTAAGTCGTTTGGTGTCATCTTTTAGTGAGTTTCCACCATTGACAAAAGAATAAAGAGGACTTGGCATAAAAATCGGTACTTAAAAATATATCGTCGTCTCTTTTTAACTTATTGGTGTTATCGTACGTAAAAAAGGACAACAGTAGTTTTGTCTTTGCCTAAAATTACAACATTGCGATCGGTCGCCATGTCGATTGACCAAGATTGACATCCAAACACAAGGTACTTCAGCTGTCAAACAATTTGTTTGTTTACATTTTTCAAGAAAAAAGCCGCCATTTTCATTGACACCAAAGTTTAGGTAAGCGCATTTTTTTCGTTGATATGGCATGTCCTCTCTTTATTCTTTTGTCAATGGTTTCCACTCACAAAATGATGACTTTTACATTGCCCGTGAGTGTAGTATGTTAAGTCATTAGTTATTACAGACTCGTAGTCTCCTTTTCACACTCCACTGACTGTCGTGCAAACAAGTTTAGTCATCTATGAGTCGACTATACTAACTACATAGTTACTGTAAATTACCCACTAACCTATTCTATTATCTGTGAGGGTGTATCCCCAAGGTCTAAAGTGGTTTCCAAAGCTTGGACCATTACCCACCACGCTGGTCCACTGCGAGTTGGTGGCTTCATATACCTATATTTGCTAAATTTAAATATGTAGGTTTCTCCACGATGTTTTCCTTCACCGTAAGAGCGATGGTACCTAATACATTGTAATTAAATCCAAAGAACTCATTGGCACATATCAGCGCCGGGATTGCGAACCCGTATCTCAGGCGCGAGAAGCGGGCGCTTACGCGACTGAGCTACCACCGCTCATAAAATTAATAGGTTACCCACTTTCCACACTGGTACCACAGTGTACTGTTGCTACATTTGTTTCAGCACCGCAGGTAGCGGAGGGGGGGGGGGGGGGGCACAGGTGTGCTTTCTTGTAAATTGCAATAGATTGCGTCCGCTGGTCCCGTTTTATTGCAGCAACCGATTTATGACTATTAGATAATAGTGGGAATATTTTATTTCAGATAATAAGTATACCTTACGTAAGCGTTTTCTCTTCGTTTCTTAGAATGTTTTTAACACTAATTAAACTAAACTTTAAAAAAATATGTGACTCAACGAGTGGAACTTTTCACTTACAAAATCCCGACACCAAATGACCCCAATTTTTTCAAACATTTCATTTAAAATTTGAACACAATACCTATTTATATTTTTTGTTGGTAATTTACTTTAATATTGCAGACGTCATAAAGCTTGATTGGTGCTATTGTCACTGAAACTTTTTCATTGCTCGTGAGCGTATATTATCCTAATCCTAAAAAATATTATAAATGCGAAAGTAACTGTGTCTGTCTGTCTGTCTGTCTGTTACTCTTTCACGCCAAAACTACTGAACGGATTTGAATGAAATTTGGTATACATACGGTCTAGACCCTGGAAAAGAACATATAGGCTAACATACTTTTTATCCCGGAATTCCCACGGGAAAACTTTTTAAGGCGAAGCGAAGCGCGCGGGAATAGCTAGTACCTAATAAACTATACCTCATGACATATTTATATGAAGGGGAGGTCTCGTATCTTAAATACACTGGATGTTACCAACAACAGCTAAAAGATAAGGGATTGCGGCATTATTTCAATGCTTTCCACAAAACAGGTGATGTTCAGCCGCCATTTTTAAAGTCCCACACGCCGCGCCGTTAACGTAATGATGGCACTTCGTATCGTTGCATTGTTTATAAACTTGCACGCTTTTTTTAAAACGTTATTTTGTTTTTTATAAGGTTCTGTTGTTAATATATTTTTAGATAGAGCCCTTTCTCGTCTCATCTCTGTGAAATGTCCCCACAAATTTATTTATTTATGTTTCTCCCAAACCCTACCGATCTAGTATCCCAAGGTGAAATAAAACATAAACTAAAATATTAAATTAAATTATTATGATGTTTCGAATTTTAAGATGGGTTACGGAAACTAAAAAAACAATGGCGTAACAGAAACAAATGACGTCCATGAGAGTGACGTAGTGTGAGCACTTCGACGGACCCACAGAGTAATAAATACTGACCACAGAGTAACAAAACCTTCTCAGAACAATCCTATAGCGCGATAGCCGCGGTTGCAGGCGGCGCTCTTTTCAACGTAGTATTATTTACTCTTTGGTTGCTTTCATAGAACTAATTCATTAATGAATCCCAAATTCAGAGACTATACCAGCAAGATAACATATGACTATCTCACTTAATCTCCACATTGTGTTATTTTTGTATCCAAACTATAATGTATTATCTATATTTATGCATGTTTTTTGTTACTGTAAGCGATAAGATTTATCTGTATCAAGCTGCGAGCTCAAGTAGTCCTGTAAAATTTTGCAATCAGACACAATTTGACACAATTAGTTTCACACAACTGTATGTTACACAACCATTTAAATGCTACATACACACTTTTATATACTTACCTACTGTGGAATTCATTAAATAAATACAAATTTAAAACATCATTTATCTGTATTACATTCTATGGATATTCTACTACAAACTAATTCAGAGTTAGATAAGACACAGATTGCCGTGGCAGTTACCTGTGCGCCAGAGGAATGCCGTTCACATATCAAATCACCAGGTAATTTAACAGTCCTCACACAAAACATAAGGAGCATGTATAAAAACTTAGACACCTTTCGTGTGACATTACAGTCGCTACAAATCGATTGCGATATTTTAGTTTTAACGGAATGCCGACTTTCAAAATATAAACCAATACCCGTTCTCAACGACAACTATAATACCTACTATACAAAAAATACGCTAAATAAGTGTGACGGAGTAGTGCTTTACGTAAAGAAAAACCTTAACCATAGCGTCTCGGAGCCCAGTATAGTAAATGCGTCTTGCCTGCTTCTTACGTTGCCAGATACTATTATTATTGGCATTTACCGAACGCCGTCTATCAGAAATACTGATGAGTTTGTTTCCTCTCTATGTAAATTACTCGATAAGTATGACGGATGTAAAAACATAATAATTACTGGCGATATCAATATTGACATTAAACCTGAGAACCTGGACAGTAGAAGCTCAAACTACTTAACTTCTTTATCTTTTCATGGCATTCTTCCTGCCCATAGACTACTTACTCGAGACAAAATGTGTTACGATCACATGATGATTAAAACTTTCCACGAAGCTCAAGCGTTTGTCCTTACCAATGCTCCCACTGATCATAGTACAGTTCTATTAAACCTCTTATCACAACCCACACGGCGAAAATGTCAAAAGACTAAAATAACTATTAATTATGATAAAGTTTTAGATGAAATCAAACCTAACCTACCGGCAATACTAGAAATGACAGATCCAAACCAAGCAGCTGAGACTTTAGTCGACACAATTAGTATTGCCATAAAAAGTAATCAGCATTTAACTAACATACCCTCTCGGAAACGCTGCTTACAACCTTGGATCACTCCTGGCGTACTACGCTGCCTTCGAAATCGTGATAATCTACACAAAAAAGTTAAAAAAAATCCTGAAAATGAAATCATCAAAATTACTTATTCACGATATAGAAATTACTGTACTAAATTAGTAAGAAAACTCAAAATAAACTATGAAAGAGATAAACTCAATTCCGCAGCCAATAACCCAAAAACTTTATGGAACACAATTAAATCAATTTGTAGTATTAATAAACGCAAAACTAATGACACAGACACTCTTACAACGTTGTCTTCCTCACCTGTAGAGTCCGCTAACCTAATTAATAATCACTTCGCTGAAGTGGGCAAACAATTAGCTGAAATTCTGATGAAATCCCAACCCGAAATAGTAAACTCTCTTCTATGTATAAGGTCACATCCCCAGCTAACTCCTTCGTTCTCTTAAATACCGATGCATACGAAATCAACAACATTATCACAAATCTCCCTAACAGCTCTGCTCCTGGTTGGGATAACATCACTACAAAATTTATTAAATTATCTAAACATGTTCTTATATCTATTATCTGCCACATCTGTAATCTTTGCTTTGAGAATGGTGTATTCCCTTATACAGGGTGGCCCAAAGAGTGACGTCCAAAGGAAAATGTTTGATTCCTTAGGTCAAGGGGTAGCCAAATCACCCCCATGTATGTTCAGCAATTTTTAGTAGTTTAGGAGTTATGATTTTTTTTCCAAATTTTCTACGAAAATCGACCTCAGTGGATTAATTATGTTTTATTATTTTTTGGATAACTTTTTTAAAGCATTTTTTATTTTTGTGTTATCCTCTTAAGTTGTTCTTTTAACCATAAAAGTTTCAGCTTCCTAGCTGTAATGTAAGTTAGTTATTTTTTTAACGAAAGTTCGAATTATACCATCGAGCTAGACTGCTCTGAATTTTCTACTTGAAATTAAAAATTGAAAAAGATATTCTCATGGTGCCTTATTAATTTTAAAAACTCCGCAAGGTTCCAAAATTACATAAAAATAAAAATAAACTATTGCTTAATAGGGTATTATTTGCAGAAAAAAGCCTTCAAAGGTACCTGGGTGGAAATTACCTAATTAGTAAATTGTTTCAGAAAGTTGAAATATTCCTGTTATGTCATTACTAAGGACTAATTAAGTTAGAAAATGTATCAAATTAAAAGGAAAATTAAATTATTTACTTTTTTTTAAATTTAAGTTACATTTTTTAATGTAAATTCTTAGAAAAATGTTTTAGTCTGAGTAGTAAGATTTATGAGAAAATTTTATTATTAATAATAAGTAAATAAACTCTAATAATTATTTTACACATTTACTCACAATAAATTTTCAAAATGGCGACCTCCCATAGCAATACACAACCTACATCTACGCAAGAAATTTTCTTTAAGTCGCCTATACGCTTCTCTGTTTCATTCAGATGTAACTTTTTGACAGATGTCACATTTTTGAGAAAAGGTACTTTTTTACATGTTTAATCTTTTGACAAATGTCATATTTTTTACATTTGTCACTTTTTTGACTTAAAGAAAATTTCTTGCGTAGATGTAGGTTGTGTATTGCTATGGGAGGTCGCCATTTTGAAAATTTATTGTGAGTTAATGTGTAAAATAATTATTAGAGTTTATTTACTTATTATTAATAAAAAAATCATCTCATAAATTTTACTACTCAGACTAAAACATTTTTCTAAGAATTTACATTCAAAAGTGTAACGTAAATTAAAAAAAAAGTAAATCATTTAATTTTCCCTTTAATTTGATACATTTTCTAACTTAATTAGTCCTTAGTAATGACATAACAGGAATATTTCCACTTTCTGAAACAATTTACTAATCAGGTAATTTCCACCCAGGTACCTTTGAAGGCTTTTTTCTGCAAATAATACCCTATTAAGCAATAGTTTATTTTTTATTTTTATGCAATTTTGGAACCTTGCGGAGTTTTTAAAATTAATAAGGGACCATGAGAATATCTTTTTCAATTTTTAATTTCAAGTAGAAAATTCAGAGCAGTCTAGCTCGATGATATAATTCGAACTTTCGATAAAAAAATTACTAACTTACATTACAGCTAGTAAGCTGAAACTTTTATGGTTAAAAGAACAACTTAAGAGGATGACACAAAAATAAAAAATGCTTTAAAAAAGTTATCCAAAAAATAATAAAACATAATTATGTTAATTAATCCACTGAGGTCGATTTTCGTAGAAAAATTGGAAAAAAAATCATAACTCCTAAACTACTAAAAATTGCTGAACATACATGGGGGTGATTTGGCTACCCCTTGACCTAAGGAATCAAACATTTTCCTTTGGACGTCACTCTTTGGGCCACCCTGTATATTTAAAATGGCCGTCATTACTCCCATACATAAGGGTGGAAGCAGTGACGACGTCAACAACTACCGGCCTATATCAGTCCTTCCTGTTATGTCGAAAATTCTAGAAAAACTCATTAACAACCGTCTAAAAAAGTTCCTCACTGACAACAATCTGATATCTAAGAACCAATACGGCTTCAGAAGTGGTCTGTCTACA
The DNA here is from genome assembly GCF_932276165.1 of Plutella xylostella. Lineage (NCBI taxonomy): Eukaryota > Metazoa > Arthropoda > Insecta > Lepidoptera > Plutellidae > Plutella > Plutella xylostella. The sequence continues at coordinate 1,939,595 of NC_064000.1, read as the reverse complement.
GAGGACGCTGTCTTAAACTTAACCGAAGAAGTTACCAAACATCTGGATGGTGGTGAAAAATGCGTTGGAGTCTTCTTAGATCTGGCCAAGGCATTTGACACCGTCGCTGTTTCCATCCTCCTAGACAAACTACTTACTTATGGTATAAGAGGAGTACCCCACTCATTGCTCAAGGATTACCTCACTGATCGTCATCAAAAGTTAAAACTCGGGGAATACGTTAGTCACACTTGTGACATATCTTTTGGAGTGCCTCAGGGTAGTGTGCTCGGACCTACCCTCTTCCTTATTTATGTGAATGATCTTTGTAATCTTGTCCTCCCAAACTGTCAAATTTACACATATGCAGATGATACAGCTCTTATTTTCCACTCCAAAACTTGGGAACACTTAAAAACTACAGCTGAAGAGAGTATATCTCTTGTTTCAAATTGGCTTAGAGCAAACCTCTTAACTCTCAACGTAAAAAAGACCAAATTCTTACCCTTTTCAATTCGTCAGAGTTCACTTCCACAAAATTTCCTATTAAAAGTCCACACATGTAACAACCCTCAATCAATCACCTGTGAGTGCGAAGAAATTGACAAAGTGCACCAATTTAAATACCTTGGTGTTATTATCGATCAGCACCTTACCTGGAATCCTCATATCAACTTGACCTCTGATCGATTGAGAAAGTTGATGTGGGTCTTTAAAAAACTGAGACAAGTGGCTAACGAGGAATTGCTTATATCTACGTACACACGGCAACGTTAAATGGTTGGCAGGGCACACTAACGTAGGTAGTGTATGTGTGTGTCAGCGACGTCGACGTAATTATTTAGTTCTGGGCAACCCACACACGGATATTGTAAGCATGTAGTTGTGCCAGTGACAATGATTCATTGTTTTTATGATATGAAGCAAAATTTTGCATTGCATTGTAATAGATTGAATGGCTCAGTTGGTATGATAGTAGACTTACAATAATCGGTATGGTGGTTCAAATCCCTGTGAACTTGCAAAATTCCTTTTTTGTTTTTTTTTTATAGATTTAGTTTATTTTTTAATATGGCTAATAATAGTATTGTAGTATATACGAATAAAAGCAACACAGAAAGTAAATGAAACAAGTTATTAAGTGTTAAAATTACAAAATTTATTCTTGCCGTAACATAAACATTAAGGATGTTACGTTTTTGTTGTTTTTCGTTTTAAAACATAGTTGTAGTTTATATTAATAAGGAAAATTTTCAATTTGCAGTTTTAAATCATAATAAACATCAGAAAAGGATGGACTGGCTGTTTTACTAAAGTAAATAGGCAAGTCATTAGTTATATGAATCAACATGTTAATTAGCTAGAAATAAGATAACTTATTCCAACCTCAGTAACAATAACATCATTAACACATTGGCTTACCCATAATTGTAAATAATAATAAGTATTTAACAAAATAACTAAAATCTTATACAAATGGAAAACTAAAAATTACTGAGCTAACCCCAATAACCATAATTTTCACCACTTTTTCGCCATAATATCTTACCATCCATCCTTGTCTGACTTAAAGGACTTTTCATCACTAATTATCACCACATTGTTGCACCAATCAAAGTTTAAAATAGTCAGTCGCAAAACGCACTCTGTTTCGACGATGCTGATCGGTTAGAGCAATTTTCTTCGTCGGCCTCCGACACCGCAACCCTGCAGCACGCAAGTGAACCCGTACGGTTTGTAGGGATAGATTATGTGTTGTGGCCGTAGAACGGGTGCTGCAGAACGGATCAGCGCTATGTGCAGCTACGATTTCTCGATGGCGTGGTGATGCATCCGTATAGACGACTACTGTCCCGAATCTGCGTATCGGTGAACCCATAATTGAACAGTTCTCCTCTGCAAACAAAAAAAACAAATACTTAGCTTATACAAATACAAATATTCTAATAGTCAAATAAAATATTTACAATTCTATGTTACTTACCGTTAAACGTCTTGCGATTTCACTAATTGTAATATTTTGTTCATAGAATACAATTATCTCCGCCTTTTTGAACATGGTCAAATGACTTTCCATAGTGACTGCGAAGATAAATTAATTATAAATTGACAAATCACAAAGTGAATCACTATGCAGACGCAGAGGTGAATTGTCACTAAAACTAAAAACTAATTTCGTTTATTCATATTGTATGAGGGTAGAATGGTTTTACTTCTCAAATGAAGAACGAATCATATATTTTTAGCGAAGAGAAATAGTCGACAGCTATGCAGCTTGTAGTCATTTGTCAATTTCAAATAAATTTATTTTATACTCAACAGCGTTTAAATTAACGCTAAATTTAAATAAAGTAAAATAAAAATACCCATCAGTGGACTCGAACTCACGACCTATGTTTCATAAGTCTAACATACTACCAATGAGCTACGAAGAGTATAGCTACAAGTTGTGAAATTTTGCTTCAAGTCAATTTTATAACTATTTGACTTACTCGACCGGTTGATATTTTTATGTCACAGCTGGTGTAAGGGCGTTTGCCTACGCGCAAACTCGTTTGTGCTGTTGTGTGGGTGTGTGTGGTTTGTTACTGGTGTATTTACCGATTTCTGCTTTATTGCACACATAGACCACGTTAGTGTGCACACATACACTACGTTTGTGTGCCCTGCCAACCATTTGGAGGTGCCGTGTGTACAAAGCCCTGGCTCACTCTGTACTAAGCTACTGTATCCCAGTATGGGGTGGTGCCGCAAAAACTCACCTAATTACTTTAGAAAGAGCACAAAGAGCTCTACTAAAAACTATATTATTTAAGCCAGTCCGTTTTCCTACTTTTGAACTGCATATGTCCTGCAAAATCCTAACCGTTCGTCAAACATACATCCTTAGATCACTGTTAAAAAAACACACCACTTTAGAATTTAACCAAAATTATACATTAAAGCGAAGACACGACATTGTTTGCCAAATTGTTAAATGCAATAGTACATTTGCAAAAAAACAATTTCAAGCTCTCTCGTCGTCCCTCTACAATAAGATTAATAGAATAAGCCCAATTTATCCTCTAACTGTGTCTGAAGTCAAGCACAAATTAACACTACTTCTAATTACATTGAATTATGATAATACTGAGTCGCTACTTGTTACATGATTATTGCAGTTGTTAATTTTATTTTTCTATTTGCTTACAGTTTTACTAACCCAAAATAAATACCTACATTGTTTTAAGCTATTTTTAACACCTACCTACTAAATACCTATTGCTATGTAAAACAATAAGATTGCTTACTTTACTTTACTAAGCTATATTTCTTTATTTTAATTATATTTTGTTAAAAATGTTGAACCTACCATGCCTATCCTATTGTTCAATTTTCACATTGTAAATGACTAGCAGGGATGGGCGGGGTACCCAGTATCACAGGTATCTCACCTAGTACAGGGGCCCTTGTCACTTGTAACATTTTGACGTGTATGTGTTAAACAATAAATTTTTTGATTTTTTGATTTTGATTTTTTTAATTAATATCGGATAGTATCTCAGAGATAGTATGATAGGCAAGAGGGTCGTGAAGTCAAACGAAGTAACAACTACGAAGTAATCAAAATGTCAAATTCAATACGTTAGAAAACCGAAAATCGTAGTCAGAATTTCAAGATAGGCATCAAGGTTAGTTCCCGATTTTGCCGTAAGACTTCAGTGGTGGCGCGAACCCTATATCTTTCTCTCTCCTCCTCTCCTTTCGCTCTGGAATACTGGATGCGTCACAGACTAGCGACTGTGCCATGTATGATGTAATAAACCCTAATGGTCTGTGTCCAAGCACATGTCGCGATCTCGAGGGCTTAGACATGAAATATGGGATTAAAAAGATTCTTCTGAGCATTAAAAGCATGTGTTACAATGTTGTATGTGCTCGGCTTGTGCTCGCTTAATTATATCCGGAAAAGATATCCAGCAGAAGAAAAATCCAGGTTTCATTTTAAGATTTTCAAACTACACAACAAATACAGTGTGTTGTTTTTCGGACCCGACCAACCTTAAGACGAGTAATTTCATCGAGAAAATACCCCGGTAATATGTCCCAATCTTCATATGTCTATCTAAGTAATTTTATTCTTCTTTATAGAAAATCAAATCTCGAGATTTAAACGCCTTACGGACATGAAATAAAATGCTTTTATCCGCGAAAAGTCATCTCTATCCAATAAAAATATCCACAACTGCTTGATATTTACACAAAAAAAACGTTCAAAGAAACTTTATAATGGCCGCCATTTCTAGAATATTGAGATTTGACCCCACATCTGGGGGTTTTCTCTCGATGAAATTACTCGTAGAATCTACCCTACCCGTAAAGTTTTTCGGGTCCGAAAAACAACATACTGTATATCAATCTTGTAAATGTTAAAGAAAACAGTAGTGTAAAATGGGATATCAAACTTCATTGCGCGGTTCCAGGGAAGAAAATTTCAAAGAAAAGCATTTTAACCAAGCTTTTCCCAAATTGGATTTCAAGTTTTACCCAAGTAAAGGAAAACGGCTAAATAAAAAGCGCTGTTAGCTCACCTCAGACCCTGGACTTTACCTGAGTTTCTCAAACTTAACAACGAAAACAAAATTTTGATGGTTCTGTTGGTGCTAATGGGCAATGTCCGAAAAAATTCGACAACGCTCATAATCTTTCTGATGATAGGAATAACCCTCCGTATCATCCTAAAAAAATCTCAGATTTTTCCCATGCGTTAGTAATTTTATAAAAATAAAAATATTTCAAGTTTCACAAAACGGGGATTCTACGGATTTTAGGACTTTTTCCATCGTTTTTCATAAAAAAAATTATGATAGGCGTCACATTAGCGTTAGCTTTTTACATACTCTTTGGTCACACGTCTTTCCATAGACCCATTGACCTACTACGTCTATCGGTGCCAAGGACTTTATACAAAGTCCTTGATTGGTGCTCCCATTGATATGACAGGTTACCAGTCATATTATTTTTTTATTGCTTATATAGCGACGATGGAAAAAGTCCTGACGTCCGTAGAATCCCCGTTTTTGTGAAACTTTAAATGTTTTAATTTTTATAAAAAAACTAACGCATAGAAAAAATCTGAGATTTTTTTAGGATGATACGGAGGGTTATTCCTATCATCAGAAAAATTATGAGCGTTGTCGATTTTTTTCGGACATTGCCCATTTCGTCATCTAACGCATAATGCGTATGATCTATAAAAACAAAATTATTCGCTCATTTTCATTACAAGGTAAATATCATCAAGTGCTTGATTTATGAAGGCTTTGACTTGTGTTTGCATGAAATAATTTTTCATTAGGAATATAAATAAAGCTACTTTCATCCACGTTATCTGGAAAATCGTACTTACTTCCAGAGCATGAGTGATGAAAAACTTTATTGAGTCAAGTTTTTGCAAAGTTTGAGGAGCGCTGGTACACAATGGACTGTGGAACTGAAAATCAGTTCCCGTAGTTTGTTATTGTAAGTGCAAATACGCCGAAGTGCAGGCCCGGGCTGTTTCACACAGGGTGGAAATTTATAAGTGACCTTCCCGGCGGCGAAAGCTCTTTGGTCATCAATTTTTATTAAATTATGGAAAAAATTCTGGGAAGATTATTTTCTGTTTAAAATCAATGCAGTGATTTTTTTCTTCTAGTGTGAATGTTGCCAGTTGCCAGTAGTAGTCCGTTTACAACATAACCTGTATTTTTTTTTATTACAATGGTCCTCAAATAGTTACAGTTTAGCATTCAAATTAAGAACGGTTAAAAAAAATGGGGGCGTCCTGTAAACCGCACTGTGATCATTGTGTTTGAGAGAAAGACGGGGAAAAACGTTATACGACACTGGTTACAAAACTTTATAATGTTAATAACTTTATAGCTGAAAAATACCAACGGAGGAATGTGGCCAGAATAATAGGAACCTTTGAACGATAAATTTAATTAAAATATTTATTATACCTATATTTATCTTTGTACATATTTTACTTTACTTATTATTATTTATTTGTTAAGCATTGCAGTGATACATAGGGTACACAAGAATTCCCACAAAACCAATATAAATATTTATATGTACTTACGCAAAAAATAAATGTGATAAATAATATATCATAATTATTGAGGTGTTGACGGACTTTCACAGCGGCGCGTAATCAGAATGATACGCTTTTGCATAAATGACGTTTTGGCACATATCTGTGACGTGTGACAGTATTGACACATGAATAAAACATGGCGGAAAGCCGACGCGATGACGCCACCGAGTGTCAATTTAAAATTGAAATATAAAAGTGTTTTTTTATTATTACGAGGAATATTATTATCGGTGGGAATTAATTGCTGGCCCCCAAGTTGTACAACGCTCTGCCTAGTGACATTAAGTCTGCCCCGGCCCCGAGTGACGCTGTATTCATTGCCAAGCTCAAAAAGTTGTTGGTTGGTATGGCCTGTTACTCCACTAGTGAATTTTTCACTAATGTATCATTAGCCAGTGAGGTAGTATGTACCTACTGTTTAGTTAACTGTTTTTGTAACTATAATTTGTAATTATAATGTGTGACGTATATGTAAGTCTTTACTTTTATACTGTACCCTCTTTTTATTACTATAATATGACGTGTAAATTGTTAAATTTATCAATAAAGGATTGAAGTCAGACATTGGATGGGTGACCAATTTCAAGTAAGTTCTTTTCTGTTCGCTTCCGTGCTTCGGACGGCACGTTAAGCCGTGGGTCCCGGTTGCAGCTTCGGCAGCAGTCGTTAAGCCTTTGCAGAGGCCTTCGGGCAGCTTAAAAACATCTTCAACTTCAGTGCATTGTACTCATTCAAAAACGGCGATACGGCTCGCGACCTATCACGTGAGTACAAATGTACAGCGAAACTGACTACCCCTTCGGGGATTACAATCGTGAGCATATGTACCTATTATATGTATGTATGTATGTTATATTTGAATTCAACATCAATTGCAATGTCCCCCATGTATGCTGTTCGGGTCAACCGAACACTTACCTCAGCAATTCGTATTTCTTGCGAGTCGCGCACACGCGGCCGACTCAGTGCATCGCGGAACGTATTGCCGGGCGGCAACGGGTGCATTCATCATTATCATAGTTTTAACGTAATTAAGTATCATTGTGGAACTTGAATAAACTTCAATATATCATTTATCAGTGACTTTATCATTCATAAAATTATCATTAGTTATGTACGGACTTACAACCCGCACATAAAATGGTCCTTCGAGCGTGTGGACCTCGCGATCCGATCTCATCGTCTGAGGTCTAAGAACAGTGTATCAAGCAAACAGTTTATCAGTGAACAATAACGTTATCATTATCAGTGGACTATCAATATCAGTGATTAAGTGATCAAAATCAACCTGTGAAAGGATTACCTATCATACCTAATCTTTGGACTAAGGATTGGGTAAGCAGCAGCTGCAGCAGCAGAAGCAGATCATATCAAAGTAAGATCATTCCATTACTTATCAATCGTAGCAATCAATTTATCATTATCAAACAATCATGGAGAGCATAGTCATCAGGCAAAATGAGCTTATCAAAAGCTTCGTTCAGTTCGAGAGCAATTTCAAAAAAGATAGTTCATATCGTAAAACGGCAGGCTACTTCGTGAAGAAGTTAGAGACCTTAGATGAACTCTGGGCAGAGTTCCAGCATAATCATTTGGAAATATGTGAGTATCAAGACATACAGAATCATCAGTATATCGTGGAAAACGTATACACCAAAACAGAAGAGCATTATCATTCTATCAAAAACTTAATCATGACGTATCAGCAACAGCAACTTTTGGCTCAGTCGCAGAGTCAGCAGGCGAAGCAGCCCGATCAGCAGCAGCAATCAACCTCGTCGAACAAAGGTGAGGAAAATCAGGGCAAATCAGTATCAGAACAACGTATCAGCTCTCGAGGAGCATACAGCAGGTGTGACGAGATGCTTCGAAAGCAGTTGGCAAACTTCACAGCATTTGAGCGAACAATGGCAAGTATCAACTTGGATTCTCTTTCTGATAAATGGGAATACGAAGATGCTCTTAAGTCTCTGCAATCAAGATGGGCAACTGTAGATAGTTTACATTGGGAGATTTATGGCGAGCAAAATGGTCAGAATCCAGAATACGAAGCATCATTCAATCAATACGAAGAATTATTCATCAAAATGAAGAGAGAGATCAATAAAAAATTATGGTCGGTATCATACAGAGATAAGTCTACCCCGCAGATGGAGATTCCTGAGTTCAGCGGTCAATTTAATCAGTGGGTATCATTCAAAGATTTGTTTAACGAAGCTATACATATCAACCCATCACTGTCCAGTGCACAAAAAATGCAGTTTTTAAAGGCTAAGGTAAAGGGAGAAGCAGAAAGGCTCATCCAGCATCTCACTATCAGCTCCGACAATTATCAAGTATGCTGGGAAATTCTGAACAACCGCTATAACAATAAAAAACTCATTTTCACCTCTCACGCTAACACGCTGTTAGGATTTCAAAACATGCAGCAGCAATCATTAGGCCAGATAAAAAAGTTACATGATTTAACATTAGAATGTCTTCACGGGATAAAGAATTTGGAGGTCGACATCAGCACGTGGGACCCCATCCTAGTGCACATACTGTCCCAAAAATTGGATAACGCCACATATGGAGACTACATAGAGTCGTTAGATAACTCTCGTGAATTGCCAAAATTAAACGATTTTCTAAAATTTTTGGAAAGTAAGTTCACTATTCTGGAATCAAGTCGAAGAAAACATGACGTAATTCAACAAAAACCTACTTTCCCACCAGTGAACCAAGGAAATGTTCACAAGAAATCAAATTACAACAATAATTCCCAAGGAAATTATCATAACAACACGTCGAAACCCTTCATGAAATCAATGACTGTGCAAACTATCAAGTGTCCGCTTTGTTCTCATGACCACGGTATATTTAGTTGCAGCAGTTTTCTAGAAATGTCGCCTGATATGAAGCTAAAAACAATAAATAGACTGCAATATTGCATAAATTGCTTGTATACTCATAATGGGAATCCGTGTTATTCGCAAAGAAGGTGTCGCAATTGTTCTGGTCAGCACAACACATTATTGCACTCGGCTTGTGCAAAGACTCCGATAAGCCCGGCGGCGGCTAGTGGATCGCATTACAATCAACACAGGACTGTGCACTCCGGTAATAATCATTTATTTATTTATTTATTTTATTTATTTATATAAGGCACATCAACAGTACATGTTACAATACACTTATAAAAGAAAGGTTAGAGAGGTACTTATCAATAACATGTACCAATTACAGACATGCTCAACACTTGTTAGGCACATAACAAAACATAGAAATAATCATAATTAAAAATACAGTTTAGTATTACAAAAAAGAAAAATAAAACTTTAACTCACATTCTTTAAAAATTCTGACATGAAAACAGATATATAAACTTATTTAAACTATAAAAACAAAAACAACTTCTTAACACTAATATGTTATACATTATTAGTTAGAGATCGCACTAAGTACCTTATTTCTAAAAACTGCAAGACTATCCGAAAAAATATCCAAATTGTCAAATTTACTATTTATAGTGTTGAATTCATTGCACATTCTATTGAGTCATCGCAATAAACATGCAAATATCAACTCTAATGTATCACTGGGAGAAACTAAAGAGATATTGTTAGCTACGACTTTGGTAAAAGTTACCTCAATTGACGGAACGCAGATCATAATGAGGGCTCTTATCGACCAGGGATCCCAAGTTTCCCTTATTACGGAAAAAGCGGCGCAAACATTAGGTATCAAACGGCAGAAGTGCCAGGGACTCATCGTAGGAGTAGGAGCGAAAGAGAATAATAGCAAGGGGTTAATTTCAGTATCATGCTCATCAATCTACGAGGACTTTACATTTGACACGGATGTAATTATCATGAACAACCTTGTAAAACATTTACCTAATCAAACGTTTCAGAAGCCAGCATGGCCTTATCTAGAAAATATCAAGTTGGCGGGTCCCGAGTTTAATGTAAGTCGGGAGATCGACATATTATTTGGAGCAGATATTTACTCCATGATCATGTTAGGAGGAATAATCAGGGGTGAAGATCAGGTTCAGCCAATTGTGCAACAGACTCGCCTCGGCTGGATTATTTGCGGCAGCATAGGAAAATCATTTCAATGCAACGTAGTTTTCAATCACGTGGAAGATATACAAAAATTTTGGGCTTTAGAAGAAGTTACAGAGCCATCAAGCATGACGTCAGAGGATCAAAAATGTGTTGATTTTTACATGTCAACTACGAGGAGGAGAAGCGATGGTAAATATGAAGTTAAACTTCCGATGCTAGATAATTTTGAAGAGAAATTAGGATCATCCAAACAAACAGCGACAGCACAGTTTTTAAACTTAGAGAAAAGGTTTAAGAGAGAGCAGCAGCTATCAAAATTATATAAAGAATTTATCAAAGAATATCAGACACTCGGACACATGGAACCGTGCACGAGCAACGCAGCCCCCGAATATTATCTCCCTCATCACGCTGTGCTGAGGTCGGAATCATTAACTTGTAAGTTAAGAGTCGTGTATAACGCTGGGAACAAAACATCAACGGGCCATAGCTTAAACGATTTAATGTACCGAGGACCTAATCTTCAGCAGGATTTGCAATCCTTGATACTAAGATGGCGTCAACATAAGTATGTGTTCACTGCAGACATCGAGAAGATGTTTAGAGGTATCATCATTCAAGAAGAAGACAGAAGTTTACAGAAGATCATATGGAGAGATGATCCACAGCAGCCTCTCCAATCATATCAGCTCACACGGGTAACATATGGGGTCAAGGCCAGCCCTTATCTTGCCATGATGACCCTAAGACAATTAGCAACCGATGAAAGGGAACAGTTCCCAGAAGCAGCATCAATTCTGGAGACAAACTTCTACACAGACGATTTAGTCCATGGAACGCAAACAGTTGAGCACGGAAAGCAGCTCGTCAGCGATTTAAATCAACTTCTGAAAAAAGGAGGATTTACCTTGAGGAAATGGTCATCCAACAACCCGGAGTTGTTATCAGAATTAAATAACATAGATCAAGAGCAAACCATTCATCATTTCAAAACTGACGACAGGTCGAAAATTCTGGGTCTGGGCTGGAATTCAAAGGACGACACTTTTCATTTCACCTGTAACATGAACAAAGAAACCCCGCCTAAACTAACAAAACGACTATTATTGTCGGAAATCGCAAAACTTTTCGACCCCCTCGGCTGGCTAGCACCAGTTGTTGTAAGACTAAAACTATTTTTTCAAGAAGTATACAATTTGAACCTAAATTGGGATGACACTGTGCCACAAAATGTAAAAACCGAATGGATCAAGTTACGAAGTGATGTCGAAAACATAACATTTTTCAAATTAGCAAGATGGACGGGGAGCAACGGCAAAGATGACGTAGAGCTACATGGGTTCTGCGACGCCTCAGAGAAGGCATATGCATGCTTAGTTTACGCACGAATCACGATCAAGTGAAGATAACGCTAATAGCAGCAAAATCAAAATTGGTACCTAAGAAAAAAGAAGTCTCACTACCGAAGTTAGAATTAAGTGGAGCACTTCTACTATCGAAATTAATCAGAAAGATTTCCGAATGTCTGAACATTCCGATGAGCTCAGCATTTGGGTGGAGTGACTCAATGGTGGTTCTCGGATGGCTACAGGGCAGCCCGGAGCGGTGGAAGCCGTTTGTGAAAAACCGAGTAACAGCAATCACACAAGTCGTCGATAGCAGCAATTGGCGATATGTAAAATCAGCAGAAAACCCGGCGGACAGCGCCAGCAGAGGAATCTCGGCCGCACAGCTGAAGGAAAATACCTTATGGTTCAATGGACCACAATGGCTACAATCAGGCCAAATAGACCAATCACCGAAAAATTACATGACAAATCACGAGATCAAGATACAACAATCAAACGTCGTTCAAGTTAACATGGAGGAAAGTATCATCGAAAAATTAATACAAAGGTACAGCTGTATTAATAAAGTAATCAGAGTGATAGCATGGCTACTCAGAGCATTGAACCCACAAAGGAATTCGCTGCCGAGCTATCACACACTACACGAGTTGCGGAAGGCTAACATACTCGTTATCAAACATGTGCAGCGGTCAGAATTCGAAGAGGATATAAATCATTTAATCAAGCATAATAAACTGCATCAGAAAAGCAAACTGCTAAATTTGAACCCTGTACTCGACGAAAACGGATTATTACGTGTCGGAGGCAGATTAGAGAAATCAAACTTGGATGAAGAAATGAAGCACCCCTTAATCATACCACACAGCAGTCGGGTCACGGATCTATTGATCGACCAAGCTCATCATCTGACGTTCCATGGTGGAGCGCGACTTACCCTCTCAGCAATCAGAACAAAATACTGGATCATTGGCGGAAACCGTGCAGTAAAGAAACGCGTTCGAAACTGCATCACATGCAGAAAACAAAACAAGGAGATACGCCCTCAAATCATGGGTGACCTTCCAGAAGCGAGAGTCACCCCCGCACCGCCCTTTTATCACACGGGTGTTGACTACACTGGCTTCATAGATATCAAAGCAAATAAAGGTCGTGGTGTGAAAACTACGAAAGGTTATATAGCAATATTTGTCTGCATGGTGACGAAGGCCGTTCACCTGGAGCTGGTGTCGGACCATAGCAGCTCAGCATTCCTAGCATGCCTCAAGAGAATGGCGGCTCGAAAGAAGGCCCCAAGGCATTTATACAGTGATCAAGGAAAGAATTTTATTGGCGCCAGTCGAAAAATCAATGAAGAATACGTTGAATTACAGAAAATATTCAACGACAGCTTTTACAAAGAAATCAGCGAGTTAAACATAGAGTGGCACTTCAACGCTCCCTCGTGGCCCACGGCAGGAGGCTTGTGGGAACGAGCAGTGAGGAGCTTAAAATATCACATGAAAAGGGTCATCGGAGATCAAAAGCTGACTTTCGAGGAGCTCAGCACCATCTTAGCACAGCTCGAAGCATGTTTGAATGCCAGGCCTCTGTGTGCTTTGTCAGAAGATGTCGAGGACTTGGACGCCTTAACTCCAGCACACTTTCTGTACGGAGACGCAGGATTGACAGTTATTGAGACAGAGCAGGATGCCAGAACACGGTGGCATTTGATCAGAAAACTACATAATGACATATGGCAGCGTTGGAAAACGGAATATCTGACACAACTCTCAGCAAGAGGAAAATGGTTGAGACCACATGAGAACATAGAGATCGGCAGCCTTGTTCTTATTCAGGACGATATCATACCAGTTGGCAAATGGCCGCTAGGCAGAGTCATAGATGTGCATCCAGGCGCAGATGGCTATGTCAGAGTTGTAACTCTAAAAACAAAAAACGGCATCTTAAAGAGACCACTTACGAGGTTATCAATTTTACCACTTCAATCAAATCAAAATAACATAAATCATCCAAATGATTCAGCAGAAAACACGGAGCAACCAAGTCAAGATAAAAAACAATTAAGAAAAAGATCACCAACAACATTCGTATCAGTAGCGTTAGCGCTACTGTTCTTCATGTCAATGATATCAGGTTACAACAGAACTGTGCCTACAATGTAACTACACTACCGCAAAATCAATCAATCTACTTTGACCCAATAACTCAGATGCAATTAGTACGGGATGACTGGACCCTAATTGTTTATTACGACTTATCATCATACTGGGAAGGAATCACAGCATTCGAAAACATTACAAGATACCTAAATCAAACATGTGCTAAAACAGAGCAAGACAATCACTGTAATATGATAATATCACAACTCATTCATGACTATAAAGAGCTACAATACTATAACCAGATTATGCTTAGTCAGAACTATAGCGCACGCGCCACGCGCCGCAGCCGGCGCGGGTACATTAATGCAGTGGGTTATGTTACAAACAGCCTGTTCGGGATACTCGACGACCATTTCGCGGAACAGTACAAGCGAGACATAGAAGAGATAAGAAACAATGAGAGTCATTTGATACGCTTGTGGAAGAATCAGACATCAGTAATTGAGACAGGCTACAACCTATTAAAGAAAACTAAAGAGATCATGGATAGTCAGCATAAAATCATTTATAAGCATCTGGAAAGCCTAGATAAAATTGCAAATAATGTACAGCTAAAAGTAATATCTTGGGTAATTTTTCAAGAGTTCTCCTTAGCCTCTCTAACAGCTAGCAACCTATTACAAAACTTAAGAAGAATTCAATCAGATCTCCTTAACACTATAACTGACATTTATCATGGCCAAGTCAATATCCACCTACTAAATCCAGATCAGCTGCTCAAGGAGCTTAGCATAATTTCAAGTCAGTTGCCCAAAGACTTAACATTGCCTATAAATACTGTGCAAGCAGATATACCAAAAATATACAAGTTAATGAAATGTAAAGCAAAAATGTTACAACAATATTTAATTATTGAAATAAAAATTCCCATATTAAGCAGAGACAGCTTTGAACTGTACAAGCTGGTACCACTGCCTCATCAAACAAAGGAGACTATGTATCAGATCTCGCCTATATCAGAATACATTGCCATTAATTTTAGAAAAGATACGTACTTGCCGATAAATAATGAAGAACTAAAAGAATGCCAATATCATGATCAGCGTTATTTTTGCAATTTGGACAATCCAATCTATCACCTGAGCTCCACCGAAAAATTCTGTAACTTACAGTCTGAAGCAGGGAAATGCAAGATCAGCAAATCAGTTTGTAAGAACCAGTGGATTAAGTTGTATGAGTCATCATCATATTTCTACTTTTGTTGCGATACGTATCATGTAAGAATAATATGTGAAGATGCAGTCACGCCACATCAGTTGAAAGGATCCGGTATCATCAGTCTGGGACAAAGATGCGAGATAAAAGGTGAAGATTTTACTCTATTTGCCCATCAATCACACTCTAGCATGGTAAACTCAGAAGCAAATGTGTATACACCGAAAGTGTTGGAGATAAATCATATCGTTAATATTGCCCTACCAATAGAAGACTCGCCCGTCGATCGTTTGAACGAAACAGACTTAGACTGGAAAGGCAAGTTGCTCCAGTTAGATAAACAAATAGATGATATGAAGCATGGAGCTGAGGCAGCAGACGTGGGGTTGTCCTCACATGACGTCCACCAGTACGCCGTGAGCTACCTGGCGGTGGCGGCAGCGGCGGCGGCGGGCGCGGTGCTGGCGTGGAGGCGCTGCCGACGCCGCACTCCCCGCGCCCCGCGCGCCCCGCTCTCCGATAGTGATAGTGCTAGTGTTAGTGCGCGAAAGTGTTATCAGGCCGAGCAGCCTAGTGTTAGTCCGTTATCAAAAAAGCTTAATGATAGTGTTAAAGATAGTGTTCGCGTTATAAATAAATCTGAACGTCAGATTCGGCAATTTAGAGACAGTAGCGAAAACATTAGCGATAGTTTAAACCGTTGTAAGCAAGTAAACATAGCCACTTCACCAATATTAACTAAAGTTCATTTTCATGTCTCTGACTCATAATAGATTTTTGAATTTTTATAAATTGAGTGTTATTTTAATCAATGTTATTTTTGAGATCTTTAATTTGATTTTACTTGGTGGCTTCTTTTATCATTTTATTATTTTGTACATTTTAATAATTTCTTTATTTTATGTACTTTCCCCGCCCGGGAGTATGTTCGGGTCAACCGAACACTTACCTCAGCAATTCGTATTTCTTGCGAGTCGCGCACACGCGGCCGACTCAGTGCATCGCGGAACGTATTGCCGGGCGGCAACGGGTGCATTCATCATTATCATAGTTTTAACGTAATTAAGTATCATTGTGGAACTTGAATAAACTTCAATATATCATTTATCAGTGACTTTATCATTCATAAAATTATCATTAGTTATGTACGGACTTACAACCCGCACATATGCAAAAGCCGTTATTTTTCAGAACTAACTTTCGATAACATTGATGGATCATGATAAATATACCAATATTTATTTTGTTTGGACATCAATAACAACATCAATCGCAATACCATACAATTTTGCGTTAAGTAGGTTTCACTGCTCGATCGGTTATGAAAAACCTACACTAAACCCGATAAATTCGTATTTTTAATGAATTCGGAATTTCGAAAATCTGAAAAAGTATGAATTTTGATTAGAAACACAATAATTAATATGTAGTACAAAATGCTGGACATAAAATAATTAAGAATCTGAAACTGGCTTCACCTACAAACACCACAGTACAAGAATAACCTGTTTTTAATGTTGATAAGTAAATCCCCAGGGGCGGTCAGCTGGGAACAATGTTTTAAACGGAACAAAACAAATCTCGTGCATGAAACACGAATAAAGCTACATCCGTACTGTGCAATTTTTCTTTTACCTTTATTTGAAATTAGTGCACGCCGCCCGTAAGTAATGAAAATCCTTGACGTAGATAATATTACCCTTTATAATTAAATTTATTACCCCTAATATAATACCCATATGATATTACCCCTAATAATTTACCCCTTTTAATTTGGTTCTATTTTTCCAGTTACAACTTTTTACATATAACAGATTCCACTTAAATAAATCGATGTAATAGTCATATTAATAGTATGTCTGATAAATGTACCTAATAACCTAACCTAACCAACGTAAAAGAACCGATATTTAACAATAAAAGTAGCATAACTTTTTAACGGCTATGCCAATTTTTAACAAATAAGGCTACAAACACTCGGGATATATTACCAATATAAGTACTTTAGGGAGCTCCGTTCCCACAGATAGATATAGAAAGAGATACACAGACACGTGAAACACCCCTCTATTTCACACAGCAACCACAGTTCACGACATGGTTTGAAATCATTGAATGCGTCAAATAGACCTTGAATAGAGAGTGGGACATGAAAATTAAAGAGCACATGTGGACGCAGCCTAAGTGTGCTTTCCAACAGTTGAATATGGAGTGTCGAAACACCGCGAGTCCACACGTCGACCATTAGTGTCAGATTGACAGCATTTTTCTTTTTTTGAATAAGGAGAAAAGTGTTTTGAATTTAGAGCTAACGATGGGATGAGTTACTTAAAGTAGGTTAGATTCGCGCAAGCGTCTAGTGTTTTTTAATGCATTTAACATATTATACAGGGTGTTGCAAAAAGGGTCCAAATGTGAAATCAGAATTTCATAATTCGTGAAAAAAAAAACATTCTCCATAGTAAAAAAGTCATGTGACCAACAAATTTTCTATGGAAAATGATAAAAAAAATTCACGAATTTTGAAATTCTGATTTAAGTTTTGGGCTTAGATATAACATCCTGCACATGCTGGTTTCGGCTTAGTATACCCCATTTGCAACGACCTGTATATCTTTTAATTTATCATTACTTATGTAATTAATTATCTTTGCGCTACTTTGCTAAGTTCAGTCTTCGCCATCACGAAACATTGTGGATGAATGCAACAACGAAAAAACACAGAAATTTTAGCTTTATTAAAAACTGGTCATTGTTTATTCCGAGGCATATCTGCAAGTAAGATTACCAGTACAGTGAAAGACACCTTAAATATTCCAGTAGCATTCAATTTTAACCCTTGCAGCGCTGGCAATATGAGCTAGCTGCAGTTGAAAATGTAACCTTAAGCCTTAAGTGCTACTGTCCTCAAAATGGAGGTTGACTGATCCCAGCGGACGCTATCCAGACCCTCGTTACAAATTTGAAATTCGAATTGGTATTCCATGAAGTTTGAAATAGGTTGCATTGCATGATTGTGTAGGGTCAGCAAAATGGTTAAGTACTAACCAAACAAAAGGCGAAGCAGCTTAAGATCAACAGCTACTTAAACAAGAGAGCATCATAATTTCGCTGCATATTACCTGTGAACAAAGAAAACGAACATTACTCAATGCTAACTTTAATAACAAATTCAAATCACGGGAAAAGCTAAGTAGTAAGAAAAACTAGCTTTCCCCGTGAGCTTCGCTTTTAAAGCTTTTCCGAGGGGATTCCAACAGTGTGCCAATCACGACTGTTAAGCAGTTTGGCAGAAAAAAAATTGTACTAGCCTAAGTTTTTATTATAAATAAATGTATTTAAAAAAAAAAAAAAAAAAATTTCTACCAGCTAGACATCTTGATCAGCGCTGACGATAACGTTAGAGACCACAGCGATGTACTTCGTCCGCCCGGGACGACATGACAAACGTTGTTTGCTGCAACCTCTGTATAAATAAAATGCGAAGTGGGTTTAGTGGACTTATTTTATTAATTTTAAGTTAAATTTCAAATAGAGTTGCCGTCCATGGGCAATGGAAAATCAGAAGGGGCGAATTGCCACATGCAAAAAATAAATAAGAAATGACATTTGCAACACGCAGTGTTGCCAGAAATTACTTACTAATATCTACACTAACTTTATGTTTAAAACATTTTTGAACATAGTTGGGCCAGGCCTGAAACATGTCTTACTTTAACAAAGGCAAGGTAGATAACTGTAACTTAAGAACTAATTTAATTTAACACAGCGAAAGATCTTAAAGATATCTAACTCTTTAGGTATTTGCTACTTATTTTTAAGTTTTTTAGGATATTAATGCTATTAACAAGCAAAACAAAGAAAACGTTTTACTGACTACTTAAGATTATCATTATCACACAAAGGTAATGGACAGATTTTTCTAAAGGATCTGGTATAAACCTTGTTACCTATCTTTACTTCTACAACTCTAACTCTACCATCTTTTCCAGTAAATATTTTTACAATTCTGCCCATTGGCCAATGTAAAGGTGCAAAATTATCATTTTTAACAATAACAAGATCACCAACATTTAAGTTTGACACAGGTTGCCTCCATTTAGGCCTATTTTGTAATTGAGTAAGATAATCATTGGACCAAACTTTCCAAAAGTCTTGTTTAAGTTTTGAACAAATACTCCAAAATTTAAGTTTATGTATAGGTGTCTCTGATAGATTTAATTCAGGATAAGATGTCATTTCCGCGCCTATGAGGAAGTGACCTGGTGTCAAATATTTTACATCATTTACATCTGAAGACATAGAAAGTAAGGGCCTGGAGTTCAAAACAGCCTCAATTTCAGTAAGTACCGTATATAATGCTTCATAAGTTAATTTAGTGTTACCTACTATTCTTTTGAGATGAAACTTTACACTTTTCACTCCTTCCTCCCACAATCCTCCAAATTCCGGAGCATAGCTTGGAATAAATTTAAATTGAATAAATTTTGTATTACAAAAGTTTTCAACAGACTCTACATGTTTTTTATTTGAATGAAGTTCGTACAACTCCCTTAAACTATTTGCTGCGCCTTTAAAGGTCTTTGCATTATCACAAAATATTTTTGTGGGAAGCCCACGCCTCGCAATAAATCTTTTTAAACATGCCAAAAAGTTTTCTGTGGTTAGGTCGCTTACCAGCTCTACATGTATCGCCTTGACAGCAAAACAAACAAATAGTGCAACATATGCCTTTGAAATGAGTGGTTTTCTTATTCTTAAAGACTTTACCTCAAATGGGCCACAAAAATCAATCCCTACTACTTGAAAGGCTCTAGTAGAGGGAGAAAGTCGCTCTATGGGTAAGGATCCCATCAGTTGCTTAGAAACTGTAGCTTTCAAACGGGCACATTTCATGCATTTGTGCACCACCTTTTTAACTTGGTGTATGCCACTAACAAGCCAATATTTTTGTGACAGAGAGCTTAATAATAATTTAGGCCCAGCATGCAAAAGACGCAAATGTTCTCTTTCAATTATTAACTTGGTTATATATGTATGCTTGGGCAATATTATTGGGTGCATTTTTTCATATGTGATGTTACTTGCATTTTGCAAGCGACCACCCACCCTCAAAATACCATATTGATCAAGAAATGGATGCAAGCTTGATAAATTGGATTTAATAGGTTTTTCATTTAAAAGTGACTCTATTTCATTAGATAGGTACTTTCGCTGTACGCTACGGATTATTATATTTAAAGCATCATTGAGCTCAATAGGAGTCAATGATCCCATCATGTTACCATTTTTGTTTAAGCAATTGTTCTTAAAGCGTAGGATATATGCTACAATCCTTTGTAATTTGTTAAGGTCGGAATATTTATTGAAAATCTCTATTATTTCATCTGGCTGCTCTACCCTGCAGTAATTTACAGGGAAACTTAATGTTTCAGTATTAACAGGAATGGGATAGTTAACCTCTACAGGTACGTGTTTGAAATCTCTTGACAAGAGGTCAGGAGTAGCATGCCACCAAAGCTCCGTTGTCTGTAATTTCTTGGGGTCAATTGATCTTGTCAAAAGGTCCGCAGGATTTTTTGTAGTGTTAACATATGACCATTGAAAACCATGAGTCAGATTATTAATATCTTTTACTCTATTTGTAACATAAGGATTTGATTTGATTTTTAGGGATTTAATCCAAGCCAATGTAATTTGAGAGTCACTGTATAAAAATACTTTAAATGGTAATTTTAACTTTAATTTATTGTATACTCTATGAGTCAATTGTGATAGCAAAACAGCACTGTTTAATTCTAACCTTGGAATTGTTAATGTTTTATTTAAAGGTGCAACTCTTGTCTTTGAGCAAAGCAAGTTTACTAGAATTGAACCATCATTATTAATAATTCTTAAATAGAGACAGCATCCATATGCTTTCATTGATGCATCGCAATAGCCGATTAACTCCACCTCTAACATATTTGTTGAAGATATATATCTTGGTATTGTAAGTACTTCCATGCTTATTATAGTATTTAATAACGAGTTCCAAAATTGTAACTGTTTGTCAGGTAATATGGTGTCCCAATCAAGACTCATTGACCATAATTCCTGCATAAATAACTTGGCTTGAATAACAATGGGTCCAATTAATCCAAGAGGATCAAAAATTTTACCAATTGCACTTAATACCTGTCTCTTTGTTTTTAATGTTTGTGGTACTATAGGACCTGTGAAATTAAAGGTGTCTTCAACGACATTAAGTGTCAGACCTAATGTTTTAATCATATTATTGTTAGTTAGTTCAACCTCATCAAAATACCTATGTTCTATAGGAACATCATCAAGGACACCAGGAAAATTGGAGCACCATTTATGCAGTTG
Source organism: Plutella xylostella (assembly GCF_932276165.1). Taxonomy (NCBI): domain Eukaryota; kingdom Metazoa; phylum Arthropoda; class Insecta; order Lepidoptera; family Plutellidae; genus Plutella; species Plutella xylostella. Next base: position 1,918,408 of record NC_064000.1, on the reverse strand, counting down.
AAAGCTACCCTTGTCCAATAAGGCAATCAACTCAGATTTTAGCTTATAGAGCTGCTCTACATCATCGGCACCTGCTAGGACATCATCTACATAGGTACAGGATCGTAGAGCCTGAGCTGCAAGAGGAAACTCATCTTCATAATTATTTGCGAGCTCTATCAAACATCTGGTGGCCAGAAAAGTCGACGGTTTCAGCCCATATGTCACGGTCTGAAGTTGTAAGCAACTGATGGGTTTTGTTGGGTTGTCTCTCCATAAAATGTTTTGGAGACCATTTTGATAAGGATTCAAATTTATAGCTCTGAACATTTTCTTTACATCAGAAATAAGTGTGAATTTATAAGTCCGAAACAATAAAAGAATGTCAAATAACTCACTTTGAACCACGGGACCATTTAGCAGTACATCATTGAGAGACACTCCACTCTTTGATTTTAAATTCCCTTGAAACACGACACGTAATTTGGTTGTTTTGCTGTCTGGGTTCATTACAGCATGATGTCCTAGAAAGTAAACTAAATCATTTGGCAAATTATAACTGCTAATATCAACAATTTTAGCATGTCCTAAATTAATATATTCATCTACAAAATTTTTATATAGTTCAAAATATGATGGATATTTTTGAAATTTTTTCTCCAATGCCAGAAACCTTTGGAACGCTACTGAAAAGGAATCCCCAAGCTGCAACTGCTCTATATTATCAACGGAGAGAGGCATGTCTACATAGAACTTTTTATCAATAACTTTAACCGAATCTTGAAAGCATTTTTCAGCCTTCTGAATAGCAGGAGCATTCTTTACATCAGCTTCAGGAATTTTTTCAGTGTCCCAAAACCGTTCCATGACATTTTCTAACTTTTCATGATCACAAATAGTCAAATGGTTTGAGACTAAGTCACGATTTTTTAAATTTTGGCCTACACAACTACCACCCACCACATAGCCAAACAAGGTGTTTTGAAGTAGAAGACCTCCCTCTAGTTTTATCTGATTGTTTAACAAAATATTGAAGTAAATGTCAGCACCAAGAAGTAAGCTTATTTCAGCTGGTATGTTAAAGTTGTCATCAGATAAAACCATGTTTGCAGGTAATATTAACTTTGAGATATCAATTGGATTCTGTGGAAGATGTGTGGTAATTGTGTCGGTTATAAGACAGCTTACATTTAATTGTACATTTGACACTGGAGAATGTAATGTAATTTTTACACATTTATTTAACATGCTATTTTTATTACCAAAGGACACAACATTGGTCTCTTGTGGTTCTGCCTTCAAACCTAATCTGTTTGACAGTGAAGATAAAACAAATGATGCTTGACTGCCTGAGTCAAGCAATGCCCTTACAAAGAACTCGCGTCCTTGGACATCAAACAATTTCACCCTTATAGTGGGTAAGACAACATTTTTTAAAGAATCATTACAAGATAATGTAACCGCTTGATCATTATTAGGCTTGGCGTCCATATGGAGAAGCGTATTGTGACCCTTTTTGCATTTTTGGCATTGAAAATTGAATTTACATTTTATTCCAAAATGTGATTTTAAACAAATGGTACATAACTTGTTGGATGAAATGAAATTATGACGGACTTCTATAGGAGCCATCTTGAATGAAGGGCAACCATGTATAGCATGGTTGGATCCATTACAAAATTTGCAAATATTATTAGTGACAACATTGCTCACTGATTTTTGCATAAACTTTTTGTGATAACTTTCATAAGTACCACTATCTTCTAGCGCCATAGCACGCTTTTCTAAGAATGATAAAAACTCTACCATCGTTGGCAGGCTATCCGAATTCCTCTCAAGTTGATAGGCCCGGTTTGTAAATTGATCTAACTTTTTAGTTAATATAGCAATCAGCATCATATCCCATTCATGGGTCGGCTGTTTTAAATTTTTAAGAGCATATAATTGCTGCTCTACTTCTGAAATAAAGGACCTTATAGAGGTCGCAGTGCCCTTCTGCATGGACGGCAACTCTAATATGATATTAATATGATTTAATATTAATCTTGTTTGATTGTCAAAGCGTTTCTTTAATAAAGTTAAAGCTTCTTTGTATGACTCATTTACAATAGGAAGGTTAATGATTACCGACAATGCATCATCAGATAAATATTTTCTGAGATAAAAAAGTTTTTGAACATCTGATAAAGTATTATTATTATGTATTACAGCTGTGAACATATCCATAAAGGAAGTATATTTTGTAAAATCTTTGCCAGAAAAGACAGGAAGATCAATATTGGGCAATTTGGATGTTGAAACATTACTATTGGAAGAAGTCTCGATGGAATTAAGTTGTTTTAACCTTTCATTAATCTTTGAAATTATTGTAAAGTATTTTTCTTCCAAATGGCCCATACTTTCTCCGTCTTGATCATCAATAGTTAAAATATCTAACTGTACCTTTTCATAGTCTTTAAGTGTACTGTTTAATTTATCCTTCCTGGCCTGTAACATCTCAACATTTGCATTGGAAAAACTAGCATCGTTTACAAAAGATTGCATTCGCGTAAATGTCCCTTTTAATTGCGCGCGGAGTACTTTTAATGACTTTAGTTCGTTTTCCATTGTTTAATTTGTTTAAATTCACTTCACTTAAGCTTTATAATGCACTTTTATAGCCTTTTTATCACACAAACACTGAACTCGATGTTTTGTTTACGAAGTGTCGTCTGTCACCTGTCAACTGTGACAGATACGCAGTACTGCCAACCTCAGGAACAAAACTGGCCCGTCACGTCAATGTGACAGAACAGTCAGGCTACCAACCTCACCGCAAAAGTGAAGTGACGTCACGTTTGTCACAAACGAAAAGGAGGTAGATGCACAAGCGTCTACCTACACCTCCAGATATTGCTCCGCCAGAAGTGAAAATGTTTAAAAACTCACGAATGTCCGTAAGCTTACCGCCGCCGCTGCAATATGTTGTAGTGGAGCTTAAGGTGTATGATCACCTTAGATCACACTTATCTCTGAATACTCTGAAATACACTGCAATCCAAACTGTTGAGCGTGCACGCACGTGCCGCTTTGCTCACAACTGCACAACTTTTGCACTTTTTAACTGCAATCTATTATTTGTTTTATCGAAGGACCACTTTCGCTACTAAGCCCCAATTTCTGCATAGTCGGTTATCTAGCCGACCAGGGATTGGTTCATCAATTATACGTCATCACCATATAAAATTCTTGACAGATGTGTCAAAAGTTAACCACTAATATCTGTTTGTGCTCTAACCGACTATGGAGAAATTGGCACTTGACAGATTCTGAACGGTTCATCAAAAGTCGATGGACCCACCAATAAAACTAATCGTCACTGAATCGCGGGACAATCAACTGTTGATGAACCGTTCAGAATCTGTCAATTTAATATCTGAGATTAAAAAACAGACTTTAGGTATAGTCTTTTGCTGCCTATTTTCACCTTTAAAAACCATCACCATCTCTATCTTCACCATCTTGCTGCCGCTTCACGGGGTCGCTATCGGCGTAGATAATATAAATACATAAATACAGCGCTTTGATTGGAGGAAAGCGCATTCAACGAGTTTATCGACGTCGATAACTGTCCCGTGGTGCGGCCGCAGTCGTCGAAAAAGCTTGTCTACGATAACCTCAAGAGTACGAGTACCTACGTTAAAGGGTCACTGGACACTTAAAGTGACCTTCAAGGCCACAGTTCAAGGTCGCCCAGGGTTCACCCTTGAATAAAACGCTTTACTGGGTGCGTCTGTACAAGTAATCGTTGTACTGAAACACGCAAATGTAAATTACATTTAAAAACGTTAACTATTTTTGCCCATTCATAAAAAAATACTACTTAAGTAGTTATAAATTTAAAGTGGGGCTACGAAACTATAGAAAAATAAAAGAAAGCTGTTTAGGAGTCACACCTTTTTGGCATACTTACTTATACCTTTTCTACAACACTACATATATTCACTAAACCTTCAAGCTACGTTTCACTAAACCCCGGTGGTAAAATACAGTTGGTATGTGTATGCTGTCTGTCGACTCTGTCATAGCGTAGCTCCGAATCGAAAGGACCGATTTTCGCGTCATAGCCATTGATAATGTTGACCCTATTTTTAGTTTTTTAGTGCCAATTTCTTCATAGTCGGTTAGAGGATAACCAGGTATTAGTGGTTGACTTTTGACACACTAGAATTTTATATGGAGACGACGTTAGGTACGTAGGTATAATAATTGATTAACCAATCCCTGGTCGGTTAGATAACCGATTATGGAGAAATAGGGGCTAGTTTCTCCATAGTCGGTTATCTAACCGACCAGGGATTAGGAACTTTTAACGTTGGCATTGGTTAGTTTATTTTGTAGCAATAATCTATCAAAGCCAATCTACCTGACAAAAATTGAAAGATACGCTTATATTTATTATAAAGTAGGTACGTTTTTATAAGATATTACGAAGAAAAAAGCATAATATTTCCCTCGTGTCGTTTTTGTAATTTGCATAATGCATTCTTATAAGCACTTAAGGCGGTGTAACGGCGAGAGAAATTGAAAAAGCAGTTAAGGTGAGACGTAGACCGCTGTTTTATTTGCATAATCTTGAACGCGATCAATGAACATTTACAAAGGTGGTGTGTGTATCTTATTTTTAACGAATAAGGAGGATACAATATCTTGAGAGCCATGGCACGTAAGGATATGAGGTAGGCCGAGTTTTAAAATTATAGGTAATTCGTGCACTTTCGGTAAAGGAAAATATCGAAGGGATACCTGCACATACACATAACACACAAAATGTATGATATCATCAATATCGAGTTGTCTGTAGGTTTTTCTACGACATCCAGTATACAAATAACAATCTATGAATTGTACAGAGCTATCATCAAACTTATAAAACCTCTCTTTCTCGATCGATAGTAAAAAAACAGCGGCATTTTTATATTCAGTTTAGAAGTCTTCAGGCGCCCTGTTTATTCACCGCGAGGAGACCTTTGAACATAAAATTCGTGGACCTCTAAAACTATCGACAGTAGTAAAACTAGTTTACGACCGGCCTACCGCGAATCGTAAAATGTTAATTTATTTGACTGTCTGCTGTATATTTTGTTTTTACATGAGCGTGGAAATAAATCTGTAGCCTTAACAGATTCATGAGCCAGCGTCTTGTGTTTTGTCACGTTTTTATAATTCTTTTTCCTGTGAACAAGGAGCCTCCTCGGTAGACGTATCACTCTTATGGCGTGTCAGCGACTGACGCTAATCTGTAGGTCTAGCTAGTACAGGTTTGATAGATTGACGAAAACTATAGAAGTTTACGTTTTCTCGCATACAAAGTGGCGCCTCTAATGGAAACTATCATGACACTTTTGACAAATAATGTATGCAGGTGACAAAAGAACACTAAAACTTTTTCGTTTTCGAAAAAGGCCCTGACATCCTTTCACCACAGCCACGGTGGCAAACACCATAAAGTCGGGGCAAACTCTAGTGTTCCTGTAGTGGTTGTCAACAATAACACCATAATATGAAGAACTATCTTCTCAACTTCTTTCCAAATGGTTGAATTTACTGCGTAGCACGGAACTCGCTACGTGCCTGCAGGCATCTGTCTGTTTGTAACCACAATATTCTATGCAATGTAATAATAAATTACTAAGTATGCTGGCTTTCCACTTCAAGCGGAGTTATGGAGATCCCAGTTAGCATTGCATCTGAATTTTTTTTTTAAAAAAAGCGTAATTTCATTTCATTGCGAACACGCGGACAACAGCTAGATCAATAACGAATCGCTGTGGAATGTGTGTTAGCTACTTATAAATAAACACGCTGTATACAAGGATACGATATTTCTTAAAAAACACAGTCTGACGCTATTTACAGCGCACTCAATCCCAAGTAATACATACCTTCTTTTTATTATTCGTCGACAAACAAATCCATAATAAAGCCCAAGGTAGGCTTTGACACAATATCACTTACATGAAAAGTTACGTTATTTTTTGGCCGACTACATTCGCTAGGCTACACTCCTACTTCCCTTATGATTTGGTTGATTCTATATTATAATTATGTCGATTCTGAAGGCAGAAATTCTAATTTTAACGCTGTTAAACAAAAAAAATTGCTAGTGTAAAATGGATAAAATGAGATTTCAGGGAACAGTCATAGAGTCGAATTATAAACGAAGAATTTAAGGTTTTGACAGCACTAAAATTAGAATTTCCGCAGAATCGGCATCATTGTATAGTGCCACCGGTGCCACCATATATATTCAGTGGGTTTATACATGGTTTATGCCATAGATAGATCTACTGCCTAATTTACCAGGAATGTAACAAAACGAAACAAAAAAGCGACAGTAGATCATTTTAATTCAAGAAGCAAAGTACAAAATAATATCATAAAAAAGAGCGCAGAGAGAGAGATGAGCAAATAAATAAATAAAACTATCATTTTTTGTGCTTCTTACACTTGCAACATCCCCCTGCCTTCTCATCCTGCCCTTTTCCTTTACGTTTCTTCTTCTTCTTTTCCTTCTTATAGCAGACCACCTCGCACTCGCAAACGGTCGCATCATCTTCATCCGACGACGAATCAGAGTCATTCGTATTTGTACAGTATGAGTACTTTTTTGGACGAGGCTTTGGCGTACATCCAGGGCTGCAGCGACGTGGAAGCGGAGGAGGATGCACAGGTGGAGGCAGTGGACTTGGAGGAGCCTGTATAATGGTGGGACGGGGTGGACAAGGCATGCCAGGGGGCAGGGCGGGGCAAGAGGGGGGTGCTACTCCTGGACACATAGATCGAGCAGGGAGTCCTCTTTTGTTTTGCCCATTGCGCCGAAACCAAGAGCCTTTGCATTTGATTGATAGTTCGTCAGAATCGTCACCACCAATTTTTCCAGTGCATACGAGTGTCTCTGAATCTGAGTCTTCAGCGTTTGATCTTGCACTATATTTTCCGTGTTTTTTTTTGTTTTGGCTTCGTATTGATCCGTTTGAATTCCTTCGATTAGATTGTCGATCAGAACTGGATTTTTTAGGTTTTTCTTCTTCAGCCTCTGAATCAGATGTGTCTCTTTTTTTCGATGACCACCACCGTTTCTTCTTTTTCTTTTTAGGTGATTTTTCATACTCTGATTCAGAACCAGATGATGATGACGATGAATGTCGTCTTCCTTTTTTTCTTCTGTGTTTGTGTGACCTGTCAGTTTCTGAACCTGACGATATTTTTTCTGCTTTTACGACTGCTCCAATTCCCGTACCAGGCGGCAAAGCACCGCCCTGATATTGTCCCTGACCTTGATAAGGTACTAAGGTTCCTTGAAAGCCTGGACCTAGCTGCTGCCCTCCCCCATAGCAAGGAGGACATGGAAACATACCAGGCCCCTGGTATTGTCCTGGGAACGAACCTGGAAACCCTCCTGGAGCATTATATTGACCTGGAATTATTCCTTGTCCTTGATATTGTCCTGGGAATGCTCCTGGCCCTTGGTATGCATTTGGCCCAGGGCCTAGACCTTGATAAGGCCATCCTTGACCAGGCCTATGGTCTTTGTTTGAGTTACAGCTGCTTGGGCACTTAGGCTCCTCTGTTTGTTTAAGCTGGCCTGGGAACCCAGCAGGTTGTTCTTTAGGTGCGCCTGGGCATACTGGTGGTTCTACTTTGGGTGCGCTCGGACACACAGGGGCTTGCGACTGTCCCAATGGGCCACTTTGGCATAAGCTTGCACTAGACGGGTATACCTTCTCATATGATCCAGGACATATCCTATCATGTGCTAGCCCACATACGGGACATCGTGGCTTTTGTGGATTACTTGCTGGATTACTTGATGATGCTAGTGAAGGCGTCGGTTGTCTTATTTGTTTTATTGCTTGTGAAGAAGCGCATGGAGCCAAACATTCACTTTTTTTTACTGTTTTTGAACACGGAGCGAAGCACTCTGCCGCCGGCGGGGCTTCTTTAGCTTGCTCATTTTCTTCGTCCAGTTCGTCATCCGATATTCCGGATTCTGATGCGTCGCTATCACTGTTTTTGCTGGCCTTGCTTGATGCTGATGCATTACTTGTTCTTCGTTCGCTTTTTTTTAACCTGCGTTTAGCACATCTTTTGTTAAATGAATCCTTGGAAGTGGTTATTCCAACAACTTTAACACTAGATCTGGATCCAGCACTTGATAATTTTTGGCCTGCACCTGCTGTGTTACTGTTTGTTTTGCCCCCCTGACCTGCTTTCTGAGCTATTGGACGTTTCTTATTCGAGACACTTTCATTTGAAGATGATGAGCCAAATCCACCTTTTGTCTTAGTACTTGATCTGAACACAAAATGTTTAAAATCGAAGTTTTCTAGCAGGTTAGCTCCAGTTGAGTAAGTACACGCACAAAAGACCACCAACGCAACTACTACAACTGAATCACACAACATAGAAGCTAATGGAAGTAACTATTATAAAAAAATCATGTGTATTTTTGTATGTTGTATCTCCAAAATGTGCAATGATGACGAATATGCATAGCAATTTTTTGTTGTTATCTTTATCTTACTTATTTGAATTGTGTTAGGTATATTTTTACGAAATCATCTTATATTTTTGACAGTTTTTATTAGTGTTTATTTTATGAACAACAATGCAAATTACACCACAGAAAAGGAGTGAAGAAGCCGTTATTATTATGAGGAGGTAATGGTATGCAAGGACTTTGTTGATGGTATGTTATTATTCGGTGTTGCAGGTGTAACTTATGCGCACATAAATTGGTTTTACCAAGTTTATTATTACTCTTGGACATATTATTGTATAAACAGTGCCTTATTTAATCGTGTAGTGAGTAGTCAGCGACTGAAAATCTGATCTGGCCCTGTAGCACAGAGCGCTTCACGTCTTAAATGCGCCCCGTACTATATAGCCCTACATTACAAATCCACATTATGTCGCTGCGACGTGGTGTGGTTGTGGTACGTGTGATTGACGCTTATGCTCTGATCACAGTGACAACCCCAGTTCAGCTCTAATATTTTTTTGTCATCGAAAAGCAAGAAATATATCCGGTTGGCCCAAGGAACATAAAGCTGGCATAGCGGCACGTACGGGCGCGCCGCGACGGTTCATTTCATCAACCTACACAATTGAAATGGCTCGGCGCGAGACGTAATCAGCCGCACGGGCAGTCGTGGCGCGAGCCGTGGGAAGCCGGCCGAATACTTCTCTAACGAAACGAGTAGAAGAAGCCCAACTCTCACGCTATGAAATGCAGCTTGACAGCCCTGCAGTTTAACACCAGAAAACTTAAAAATAAATTAAAAAGTTCTGGTACCGAATGCTGGATATTAGAAGACCGTTGTAGTTAGCTAAGAAACTTCAATACCGCGATGTAGAATTTCATAGTAATTTGCTGCGATTCCATAGAATGTAGGTAGGTATTGTTTATCCGAGCGCCATGTGTTGTTTGTGATCAAAACTTGTTTATTTTATCTACCCTCCTTGTCTTTTTTTACTTATATTATTTGTTACCTTGCTCCCTCACGACAATACTAGCTATATCGAGGTGTTGAGATGTATGTACAATGGTGCCACAATGTCAGTTCGATTACACGAACATAGCACAAAACCGATCCAGTTGCAAAGGGGCGTGAGACAGGGAGATGTTATTTCTCCGAAACTGTTCACCTGTGCACTGGAAGATGTTTTTAAGCTTGTAGAGTGGAAAAGACTGGGCATTAACGTCAATGGCGAATATATCTATCATCTACGATTTGCTGATGACATAGTTATTATGGCGGAAACGCTGGAGGAGTTAGGCGAAATGCTCACAGACCTCAATGATGCCTCTAAACAAGTTGGGCTGAAAATGAACATGGACAAGACAAAGGTCATGTCGAACGAACATGTTTCATCATCGCCCGTAACTGTAGGAGGTGTCACTATCGAAGTTGTCGATCAGTATCCCTACCTAGGACAAGTGATCCGATTAGGTAAATCCAACTTCGATAAAGAGGTAGCTCGTAGAATCCAACTCGGATGGGCAGCGTTCGGGAAATTACGACACATCTTCACTGAAAACATACCTCAGTGTCTGAAAACAAAAGTTTTCAATCATTGCGTGTTGCCAGTGATGACTTACGGAGCCGAGACGTGGTGCTTCACCAAAGGGCTTATCCACAAGCTCAGAGTTGCTCAGCGTGCTATGGAAAGGGCTATGTTAGGCGTGTCCCTGCGAGATAGGATTCGTAATGAAGAAATCCGCAGGAGAACTAAAGTTACCGACATAGCTAAAAGGATTAGCACGCTGAAGTGGCAATGGGCTGGCCACGTAGCCCGCAGAGCCGACGACCGCTGGAGTACAAAGGTTCTGGAGTGGAGACCCCGTGTCGGCAAACGGCGTGTCGGTCGCCCCCCCAACCCGTTGGTCTGATGATCTGCGGAAGGTAGCGGGAAGCCGCTGGATGCAGATGGCGGGTGACCGTTTGGGGTGGCGATCGTTAGGAGAGGCCTATGTCCAACAGTGGACTACAGAAGGCTGAGAGAGAGAGAGAGAGAGAGAGAGAGACTCTGTTAAAAAGGGACTTTAGTCTTCGATCTATATCTCTGGCTATTCAAAAATTTCAGTAGGTAATTGATGGGTTTTAGTTTAATTAAACTATAACTATAGCACAATCACAAAACACTAGGTCTTTGATATTGTCCCCCGCATTCATTATTAAAAAGAACAGGTAAACATTTAAATATAATGTAAGTAAACGATTTATTACAATAGCAACTAAAATCATGGACACTAGGAAGGTCTCACACAATCAATCTATTAATAAACTACATAAACTTTAAAATTTCTAACAATAACATTACAACCACACCAGTATGTATCAAAACTCTTGTATGCTACAAAGCTACAAGAATTTATTTATTTTATCCTTCTTGCTGGCTCTACTATAACTAACATAATTTCACAACCTTTCTTCTTTTTTGATTGTGGCGGACATTTACATATTGGTAGATTAGTTATTGACTTATTTGCTTCACATGGTACTCTTTTTATAATTTCATCATCCGCAGATTTTTTATTCTTTTCGGTCTTTAAATCATCTTCATTTTTACGTGATTTAGTAGAATGCTTTGTATCTTTTTTAATCAGTGTATCACTCTTTTTACTACTATCACTATTATTCAAGTTGGTGCACCTACAGTAAATTTTTGCACCGGTACCTTTTTGAGATTTGATTGATGAATCACCTTGACATGTAGCTCCACATTTACAAATAGATAGGCCCTTATATTTAGATAGTGATGATTTATCTATATCAGATAATTCTTTTTTCACCGAGTTGTCAGGCTTAGTTTGAGGTGGAATTGGACGAGTTGCTGGATGTGAAGATTCTACTTTTTTTTCTTGTGAAGGTTTAGGAGTGATTTCTTTAGAAGATTTAGATGTAGCATCAGTGTCGGTTGAAGAAATGGTTTTTTTTGTTGGTGCACACTTTCTTTTTTTTAATTTTTTTTTTCGGCATGGACTTTTTGGTCTTTTAGGGGATTTGGGTCTTTGACAAGGTCTATTTAATTCTTTAGCAGGTACACATGAATCGGGTCTTCCAGTTTTTCTTTTAGGTCTACGTTTTAGAACTGAAGGTGGACACTTAGGGGAACAAATGTCGTTTTTATTACTCCCTATGGAATCAGTTTTGGCTAAAGGTGCTTGAATTGGTGTAGGTGCTGACATCGCGTTCAATTTAGGTTTTTCTTTTGAAGCCTTGGATGAGTGACTATTTCTAGGAAAACACGCATCTGTGCATACTGGGGATTTTTCACAAAATGCAGGGCAGCTTGAAGTTGGGTCATCTTTTACATTATTTAAAGTCTTACCACTTTTAATTTGAATATCATTTTTCTCTTTGGATTTTGTGTCTGACGCGTCTCCTTCAAACCATAGCTTAGTGTTACATGTGGATGGATAATCTTTTAATTGTAAACCGGCGTTAGACTTTCCGTTTCTTTCAGTGGGTGTAGATGTACCCTTGATTAGGCGAGCTGTGCATGACCCAGGACAGTCTTTACTTTTGTAACTTTGATTTGAGGTGGTTTTCTCCAAAGAAGTCGCCACATTAGCATTTTTCTGATGTTTTTCAGTATTAGTTCCAGACATACATTTTCCATCGCGACAGCGACCTTGATCTGCAGATTTACCAATGTCACCTGATTTTTTCTTCGATGAATGATTTTCTTTTTTTATTTCAGATTTGTCTGATTTTTTATTATTTACAATACAAATTTCATTTCTTTTTTCGTTTGGTGGTGATGTCACAGAATCCTTAGATTCTGTAGTATCAGTATCTGAACTATTTGTTTCCCGAGCTTCCTTCTTTTGCGCATTTTTATGTTTATCATTTCTTTCTACACTTGATATATCCGATTTTGTTGATGTTTGATCTGATGTGAGTGATTTGGATTCGCAGTTGCATGAACGTTTGTGGGACTTGTGTTTGGTTTTAATATCAGATAAAGATGATGTGGATGAATCCGAGTATGATTTAGACTTCTTTTTCTTCTTAGATTTACAGTCTAATAGATCCTGAATATTACATGCACAAGTACAACACAAGAATATTAGCAATAAAACAAAATAATTGCAAAACATATACGTCAGTTGAAACGCTCTTGAGCACCTCATGTATTCAATAACGTTAAGGACGAATATCGTCCACGTTGAGACATTAATTGGGCATCTTCTTAGTAATCATGTTGCTTATTTGTATTTTAGATTTTTTTGTAAATTTGGGGTTTCTTTATAAATTTTTACGTTGATATTTATTTATATAAAAAGCCAAAAATAAATGAAATTAATACTCTGTGGACTAAAAAACGAAATGTGTTTTTTTGTGTGTCAAACACTTGTCAAACACAATGACGAAGATTATTCCTTCGTCATTGGATTGGTTAAACGGTTAAACACTACACAAAGTCCCCAATATTCAGCGTAAATGGTAAAGTGTAACTAAAAAGGTATTAGGAGATTCTGTATTGCTTTCTCTATGGGTGCTACTAACGTTACTCAGAATAATAATAGTTTATTCATAATCTGAACCACAGACTTATATAGTATATACTACCGTATAGACGAACTGACAGCTCGATAAAGCGTGACCAATTTTGATTTTTCAGTGTGTGCATTAGCTAGTGATGTACCTTTCTTTACTTTGGAGGACCATCGATAAGTTATTGAAGTTCGATGTTCAACCCTTGGAGAGAGTTGTTCCATAGACTGTTGTTGTCCAGATTATAATTTTGACATAGTGTAAAAAAATGCATAAATAAAAATAAAAAAACTTTTTTCATCGCTCCTTATTTTATTGACTTTTAAACAGAACAATCTTAGATATATCAGCTGTCTGATCCATATTACAGGCTCTGCCTCGAATGGCCGTGTCTGAGATGTTCCCACATATTTTATTTAACTGGTTCATTACAGTTTCGTTTCCTACATTATTAAGTTTACATTCATTCTTAAGTCGAATTGCTGCAAATGGTAGACTTCTTCTTTGGATTCCAACCAACGCGTCCAACTAATCTCAACCACTTTCCTCTTATTATAGTATCTTATATCTATAGAGGGAATCTGTTGGACAAATTATAGAAAATAATTAGTTTATGTATTTGTTAAAAGATGTACCTTGCCCTGACAAAATGGTTCAGATACGAGACGGTAAACGCAAGCTAGCATTTATTTTCATAGGTAACATTCAAGATAAAATATCGATAATAATATCGATTAATTTGAGTCAATCCCTAGCGTACATGTAAAATAAATTGGTGAAAAATATATCCACTAAAATCATGAAAATTATTAACAAATGGACTTCCACATACACAAAATATGAAAGTAAACAACAGCATTGGCATTATTTTATACAGGGTGTTACAAAATTGGTATACTAAGCCGAAACCTACATGTGCAGCATGGTATGTCTAAGCCCGAAACTAAAATCTGAATTAGGAAATTCGCGAAAAAAAAAATTTATTTTCCATAGTAAAAAGTCACGTGACCAACAATGTTTCTATGGAAAATAATTTATTTTTTTCGCGAATTTTCAAATTCTGATTTCAGTTTCAGGCTTAGATATACCATACTGCACATGTAGGTTTCGGCATAGTATACCCTTTTTGCAACACCCTGTATTTAATACAGGATAAAAGACAAATTTTAACCAAAAATAAACGCGTCATGGCAGTGATGACGATTTTGGTATTTACCTGAGAAATGTGCAATTTTCAGGATTATTTCTATGATTAACGCCACAATCACTCGCAGAAGATGTTACCATTGTTGAATACAATTAGATTTACTGAAAATAAACCACGATGTACGCAAAAAAACCAAAATAAAAAGGGGTTGTTTTTCCGCGTGCCGATTTGTGACGCCCTGTCATTCAAAACCAGTCACAGTTTCATTGGATTCGCTATCCTTTTCTATCTTGCCAAATTTTCGTAAAGATATTTTCTTCTCCCTCGCTCGCTTTGTTGGTCTATACGCTGAGTCTATGATCTGAACGTACTTAATTCCGTTTAATTTTTTTTTTCAGGTAATTTATAAAATAAAAGCAATTTAAAATATGCGATGTTTATAATTTGCACAAACAAAAAGAGATAGAAACTTACTAGAACTTTTGGATGAAAAGCTTTATTTCTAGGTGGTCTCAGAATAATCACGTATATTGATGGTGACGCGGACCGTGAATCTCAGAATAATATAATGTACTCTGTGCCGCGACCTCTATCTATACAGGGTGTTGCAAAAAAGACTGTTGTTACATAATTTTATTTCAATAACTAGCTGTTCCCGCGAGCTCCGCTTAAAAAGTTTACCCGTGGGAATTTCTCGTTAAACTGAAGGACTTTCATACAAACTTTCATCCCCTATTTTACCCCTTTAGTGGTGGAGTATCTGAAAATTCTTTCTTAGTGCTACACTACCTACCTAAGGAACAGTGCCATGTTTCATGATTGTAGCTTGAGCCGTTTGGGCTGTGCGTTGATGCCCAATCAGTCACTTTCGTCTTATATAATTATGTATGTACGTGCTATGTACCTATATTATAAATAGATAGATAGAGAAAAAAATGGTCAAAATTATAAGTCTAATTGTATAATAATGTATGTTTTAATGCGGCACATGATTTTACACATTTTACTTTCTTTTTTGCATCTTTTTAACTTTCCTAATCTTGTCAATATTACTATAATAATATCTTATCTATGTTCTTCCACGTTTTTCTATATCCTTCCTATATTTACTTTTCTTTTCCTTCGACAGTTTTTTACTATTAGATTTATGCTTCTTATGTCCTGATTGCTTTCTGTGATGTGAGCTGCTGTGTGATTTACGTAGAGCCTCAGATGATCTTCGTTTTTTTCTTTTTGGTTTATATCCCATAAAACTATCGTCTGAAGAAGAGAATAGTTCTTTGAATAACTTTTTAAGCGTTGCTTTTTTCGAATCTTTAACTTTTCCTAATTTTATAGGTTTTGAATCTTCTTGAGATTGATCACTAGGAGATGTAGATTTGTTTTTCAAAATTGATACCCTTTTCTCTTCTTTTAAATCACTTTGCGTATCAGTTTTCGATATGTTTGGTGATTTTTGTTCTAAGTGTTTTGCGTCTAAATCGTATATTTGTGAACCTTCGTTATTTAATTTTTTTTCATCTTTCAATATCTTTTTTGTAGGCTTTGGGTTCTTAGATATAGTGTTTTTGGTTTTTTTGCTGGTAGGTGTTTCTGGTTTTTTGGTAGGGGTTTTTGGTTGTATTTTAGTTGGTGGTTTAAAGTCGAATATCTGTGATTCTTCATCAGATAATGTGATTTGATCTTTTAGTGTTTTCACCTGTTCGGCCTGCTTCAAGTCTCTTGTCCTTTTACAATTTCTTCCTCTTTGATTGTCACCTGGTTTGTTGTTAGCTGTTGAGGTTGTTGATCCAGATGTTGTTGAATTAGTATGGTGTACTTTGGTAGTATCTTGTGGCTTACGTTTTTTACGTTTCTTTTTAACTCCATCACTTTCTTTATCATTATTATTTATTTTTTCTTTATCTTCATCTGCTGTATTATCAGCGTATGTGTACTCAGATTTTCCATCTTCTGAAGTTTTAAATAACGTAGACCCACCACCACAGCCGTTTATAGTATAGATAATAAATAAGACTACAGTTACAATAAAACAGTCATGTAACATAGATACTTTTCTATGGAACCTTACTAAAAATCAAACTATCTAATATGATATGCCCAGAAAATCCTGAAAAGTAGATTTTTCCCGTTTATGTATAATATTAGTTCAATGTTTTTTCCATTTCGTATACACTTTAATTTTAACTGTGTTGTTTATACACCAGATATAATTTTTTAAACTGTTTCAATAATCATCGTATATAACGTTTTTTCTAACTTGTTCCCTTTCACAGTTGATCACAAACGAACCTCCCAGTCGCCTGGCTCTGGGCCCCGGGTATCTCTGCGTAAAGCAACAACAGACATACAGCACTAAGAATGATGTTGCGAATACATCAAACGCGGTCATTGAAAATGGGAGCACCATATTAGTACATTGTATTGTTCGTTGTTTTTTTATCAGAATTTAATAGTTTCTGTTAATTTAGAATTTGTTAGGTTGAGGTTAGGTTAGGTTAGTGTTCCTATCACGTCAGTTCTCGTTTTTTTTCTCTGTGGTTGCGTTGTTTATAATCTGACAAACAGTTTTACTCTCAAAATAAGGAACGGGCAGTCTATTGACTTCCAGAACAGCTCAGACCGGATTTCAAATAAGTATGCAATGCTGAGAATATTGATGCAATGCAATAAACATTGTGGATTTAAGGCCTGGACTTGATGGTACCTTTAAAATTCAAAATTCATTTATTGCAAGAACCATTTTATCATCAACCAATAGTCACCCACTGCTGGACATTGGATTCCACAATAGATGCCGTGTATAATCATCATCAGCCTATAGCAGTCCACTGCTGGACGTAGGCCTCTCCCAAAGCACGCCACTGGATGCGATCTTTAGCTTTCCGCATCCAATCATAACCAGCCACCTTTCGCAAGTCGTCACCCCATCTAGCCGGAGGGCGTCCCACACTACGTTTGCCTAGTCGCGGCCTCTACTCCAGAACACGTTTACCCCATCGGTCATCGGTTCTTCGACAGATGTGACCAGCCCACTGCCACTTAAGCTTACTAACTCGGTGAGCTATGTCGGTGACTTTAGTTCTCTGTCGGATTACTTCGTTCCGGATGCGATCTTTCAGAGAGACTCCAAGCATACTCTTTCCATAGCTCGCAGAGTGACCTTCAGTTTGTGAACCAGTCCCACTGTATGTGTCCACGTTTCAGCCCCATAAGGCCCATATGGGGCCGTGTATTATCAGTTTACTTAATTTTTAATTATAGGTACTATGGGTGTTTGTCTGAAAATGAAATACTTAAGTTATGATTTAATCCATTTACTTTACATAAGAAATTTACGTTAACAACATTTATTATTAGCAATGAATAGTGAATAATAATTATACTCGTGAAGCGTTTTTTCTATAGAAATTGCAGCATTTTTTTACGGGTTTTCAAGTTGTAATCGATACAGGTGGTCATTTTTTATTGTTTATAGCGATTTGGGGCATGGAAGTCAGGCTATGATATTCTCTCGTTTTCTTCTTAGTGGTTCATCAACTTGGTTTATCAACTTTTTTACAGACACATCCTTTCTCCACCTTTTTACATCCTTTCGTGAAATGACAACAGGTTAAGGTAACACACAAAAATAGAAATAAAGGCGCCAACATAGAGGGTAGTGTTAAATAACAGTAGTTATACAACATTATACAAACAACACAATTTTGAATTTTTCGACGAAACCCCTTTCGCAGGGATTTCTTGCTATTTTGCGGTTTTCATCTACAATTTCCATTTGAAAAATATTGTTTCATAGTTCATCATGATCTCGAATTCTTTGTGTTTCTTTTATTTGCGATTCTTTGTTTTTCATAACTTTACAATTATCATTATCATGAAACTTGGTTAAAACATGTTGAAAAACTGTGGAAAATATTTTTGATCTTGTTTTGACAGATGTTAATCATAGACAACTTTTGAAACTTTATTTCACGGATGTTTTTATTGTCTATGTTCTATTATAATTATTTTGAGAACGAGAGGATTCTTAATAGGTTTACATAATGATCACATACTTATTTAATTTGCACTAGGAAATATCTATCAGGGCTGAAGATATCTGGAAAGTATATAAGTCAGTCACAACTTTTTACATGGCCATACATAACGTCTTCAGGTGTTTCAGAATGTTTCAGAAAGGCACTTTTTGCATGAGCATGCTCTGTCTTTCGCCTTACATTCTCTACAGCAGTGACCCACGGCTATTAACACACAAGCAAATATCACAAGGGGAGCGAACATAAACCTGGTTACAAAATTATAGGAAATCTGATTTTACATGTTTAGATGAATAACTTCAAATTATTGACATGACTGTGCTTGACATTCATTTTATGGCAAACTACAAGCAAATGGTCGAAGACTATCAGATGTGTCATAAATTTATGGAAGTGTCATGTCATGGGAATAGAAAGCCTGGCTAGTTAGTGTAGAAACTACTTATATTGTTTTACCAAAAGCTTATTTATTATTAGGCTAAAGTATTTTGTGTTTCAAGACCAACTATTTATAGACATGACAAATGAGTACAGTAAATTTATAAGTATTTTCATGCTTTAACCACCCCAAAAGCCTACGAAAATTCTGTCTGTTCCTTGAACAAGGTATAGGCGTGCCTATGGGAAAGCCAACCGTGGTGGCTCTGTGGAGAGGCATTCCGTCTTGATTCCGTCCCATTCAATACGCATTCGTAGCATTAGCGTGAACAAGCGTACAATCCTTATTCCAAGATTTGAACACAAATGATCCAGTTATAATATTCTAGTCTATGCAAATGATAATGTAGCCAGTTCAGACTTTGTAAATTTACGAATTGAGGATCATAAGTAAATTAAAGATAGTACCTTCACACAGTTATTATATTACTTAATTAATTTTAATTACCAACAAACATTAAAGCATTGCAAGCACGAAAAAATCTTCTATAATTTTATCAAAGTTTCTAGAAAAACGAACTCTCTAAAATCAGCATCAGCCTGTATTATCAAATGCCGTCCAAATCGCAGTCGTCTATGTACCCTCGATCTACAGGGTGGTCGTGCAGGTTGGCCCCATTGTTCCTGCAAGTATGGTAGCAGGATATGGCGAATATGGCGAAAATCACTACAGGACCCAACATAGGAACTGATTTTGTTCAGCAACCTGTTTCTCTAACTCATCGTTGAACCATTGAGCCATTGGATCTGATTTGAATTTTTATATTTTACAGTAAAGTTCAATGTTTTGTTTAATAAATTCTTAGAACCAAGGAACAAACTTCAAAGTGACGTTTTATAGTCTTAACCATAGAGGAAGTAAAATGATGGCTATAGATAATGTGATATAGGCAAGGAATTTTTATGGATATAGGCCACAATCAAAATCAAAGATTGGTTCTTATTCTGAGCTACAAAACAACGAAGAACATATATTATTATAGGTATTATAAGCACTACTTTAGCTTTTTACTCGTACTGGTTGTCTTACGAGATAAACCTACAATAAAGAAATTAATTAGGAAAGACATTAAATGAGCATTACTCAGGGATTCCTCGGTGATCACGTCTACACGGATGCTACATACTCCATACGTGATGGCTTTCTTCTATTAAAGGGTAAAATTTTATCAGTGATAGAGCTCGAACACCTGTCCCTGAAAACTTTTCACTACGGAACCGGTTTTGATTAGATAATAATAGGATTTCACTATCATTTTAGCCTTATTACCTGACGGCCGAAGGAGGAAGGTAATGTTTTTTGTGTGTTCAAGTTACTTTCTAATTAAACCAAAAACGGAGTGACATAAAAATAATCTACAGTGAAACTATAAAGTCCTGAAATTAAATGAGGGCACTGCTATCTTTCATGTAGCAACCCTATATAGCGAAACATAACTGACTTTGATACTTGAAATTTTGCCTGTTAACTTCCTACCTATTTATTAACCGACTTCAAAAAAAGGAGGAGGTTCTCAATTCATCGGGATCTTTTTTTTTTTTTTTATATATTTTTTTTTATGTATGTTCACCGATTACTCCGCCGTTTATGGACCGATTTTGAAAATTCTTTTTTTGTTGTATTGCATTGAGCTCCCAGGTGGTCCCATTTTTTTTCAGAATTTTAGTTTACCCCTAAAGGGGTAAAAACAGGGTATGAATTTCCATTTTGGGCACCTAGTAACCGATTCTAATGAAATTTAGAACGTAAATATAGTTCTTATAACAAAAAAATATGATGGTGACCTTGAGCTGATCTGATGATGGAAACGGAAGGCAGTCAAGGGAACTCCTCAACAGTATATAGCAACTACCTCGTGATTAGGCTTGAATGATTCGTATTGACTAGTAGGACTTTTTGGTATCATTTGCATCTTACTTTTGATTAAAAATTATTGCAAATAAACTAAAAACTATAAAATAAAATAATAATTAAAAAAATTAAAAAACCGACTTCAAAAAACCACTAAAATGTAAGAAATAATTTAAGATTTACACAAATTATATGTGACAGTATAAATAAATATACCTAAGCAGGAACTGTTCTTTTTTGAAGTTGGTGCCATATTTCTTCAGATTACTTTGTCACCGCATATAACTATAAAATAAAATAAAAAAATCTTTTTGAGTTACACAATGCCCCCCAAATTCACACAATGTGAATTTAGTAAGTAGACAAAAAATATATCTTCAAGTATCAAAATGTTAAGGTTTGACTCAACTGAAACCAGATGAAACCTACAATCAGTGGTATGTAAACAATGTTCGACTTGGGCTCTAAACCTAGGTTTATCGATAAATGAAGCGTTGGTACTAATAAAAAATGAGTTATTACAATTTGTACAATGCTACATACCCGTCATACACGCTGTACGAGCGTAAACATCCTCCAAATTCGACAAAATGTGTCCAGATTGATGTTTCGCTAAACATTGTATAAAAACTCAATAAATAACTTCACTAGCTTGACTACGAATATTTTTCTTCATCTTCCTAATTGCAACCAAGCGTAAATTGTTGCTTTTATCTAGATTATCCTTATAATTAATAAGAAAATTCAAAAAAACAGCCAACCGCCTATTGACATAAACAATTGTTATGACTTTTATGTTTCTTTTCTAATGGTGCCAGGCTCCTGAAAATTTTAGTTCCTCAAACATTAATTTCAGGACTTTATAGTTTCACTGTATATTATCTTCAGAAAAGTGTACCTACCTATAGCTGCGTACAGACCGGCCCAATGAACGCCCAACGAACGCTCAACGATGGATATTTATCATTCATAATACAGGGAAGATTGCAGCAACGAAGGTCACCGAAACCCGTTCGTTGTGTGCAGCTTACCGCGAACATTTTTCGACAAATGTTATTTCGTTTTGACTTCGGCCCCAGACGGAAAAGGAAGTTAGAATATTTAAGTGCCTTGCTTATGCAGTATACGATTCATAAATTGAACATTACGGCTTCTAGACATCGTACAATCAAAGCTATTTCATACGTATACGTTTCCCGGAGATTTCATAGATATTTCCAGGAGCTATAAACAAAGAAAAGCGCAATATCTTATTCTCTTTACTATTATTTGATTCCTGATGAATAAAGTAAACTGCACAGTATGTTATCTTCGGCACAACCCGGGTCCTGATCGCGAATTTGTTTCTATGAGTTTTGCGATCGAATTCTATTTCGTTTGACGTTTAGGTACTTCGTAAAAGTAACATAATTTTAAAATCATGATAACCCTAAAAATAAACAAATAAACAGCCTCTTAGAAAGGTTCATCACGACCCAACACGTCCCCACTGCTGGGGCACGGGTCTCCTTCCTAGGAAGGGTTTTAGGCCTAGTCCACCACGCTGGCCTAGTGCGGGTTGGTGAACCCCAACACAAGCAAGCTTGTGCTAAGAGAGTTGTCGGGTAAGTGGGCAACCCGACTGTCAGATATTTTCAAGCTGCCCGAAGGCCTCTGACTAGGCTTAATGACTGCGACTGCTGCCGAAGCAGCAACCGGGACCCACGGCTTAACGTGCCATCCGAAGCACGGAAGCGTAAAAAAAAACACTTGAAAGGCTTCGCTTAGAAAGGTATTTAGACTTGAAAAAATTTAGTTTGCAGGTAAACATACTCACGTACTGACTCTTAAAGCCTGAGCCCATAGAAGCTCCAGTTTTTTTTAGTGTGTATCACTTTATGATTTTTATAACTACGAGTTGTATTACTGGTTAGCTATCCATAATATCTGCACCTATCCCAGTTTATCAATATTATATTAAAAGACTCTCGCGAAAGGCTTTTGAAGGTTAAGTAAGTTTTATATGATGTTTTGTAAAGTTTGATTTGTATGACAAGATATCATATGATATGAATTCATGCCCTTTGTGAGTCTCGTCATTCGATTTGTCTTCTAGGAAGACGAGGAAAAGGGTTACGTTTGTGATTCTATTCTCTGTGGGGGTGTAAGTTCCTGCACCTGGCTCTCTCGAGTGGAAAACCTTTGTGCATATCCCCAAGGTCTAAACTGCCTTCCTAAGCTTGGACCTTGGACTTAACGACAAAAACGCGTGGTCTTGTCCACCTCAGCTAAGGCATTTGGAAAAATAAAATGGATATGCTTGAGTAAAATTGTATTAACAAGATATAAGTAAAATTGTATTAGTTTTAAGCAAAAAGTTGAAAAGGTGCTCGAGGAGTTTCTTTCGCCATTTCTTTCCTCCTTTATGACGGGGCCTTTGTGAAATGGTGGTAGATTATGACTTATGACAAGTAATTCTAATATTCTACGTCAAAAAAATAAACGATTTCATTTCATTTCAATGATTTCATTTCATTTCCCACAACGCTGGTCCACTGCGGGTTGGTGGGTTCACATATCTAGATGTGCTAAATCTAGATATGCAGGTTTCCTCACGATTTTTTCCTTCAACGTTATGTTTGTGATATAACTTCTGCAAATTGATGCATGTACATAGTAGTAGCTCAGTCGGGTAAGCGCCTGCATCTCACGCTAGATATGCGGGTTCGAATCCCGGCGCTGACATGTACCAATGAGTTCTTTGAATTTAAGTACAATGTATACCATCGCTCTAACCATGAAGGAAAACATCGTAAGGAATCCTGCATATCTAGATCTAGCACATCTAGATATGTGAACCCACCATCCCGCAGTGGACCAGCATGGTGGGAAATGGTCCAAGCTTAGGAAGGCAGTTTAGACCTTGGGGATATGCGAAAGGTTCCACTCGAGAGAGCCATGTGAAGGTACCTACACCCTCACAGAGAATAGAATAGAATAGATGCATGTATAGTCTAGAGGAGTGAAACAAACAAGAAAAAAAACAGAGTTAAGTGAACCCCAGAGCAAAAATTTTGATCGTTGAACTCAAAGATAAGATTATAACAAAAATAACTATAAAGTTGAAATGTAGTTGAAGAATAATAAACAAATTCCCATGCCAAAGTTGAGGCACCACTGAGGCACCCATTTTTTCCGTGTATTTTTATCGGTACTATACTGTATGTAGGCAGGAGAAATACGTATACATAGTGCAATTGGAAACCGAACGGAGCGATGTTTATTTTGCACCAAAAGTTCTGAATTGAAATGCAGTTTATATTCAGTGAGCTTAAAATAATAGCACGGACTTTATATCCATTTGTAGGTATATATTTTTTACTGTAGGTAATACCACTAAAAATACATAAGTACTTATTACATATTAATAATAATAATAATGTCCTCCTAGCCGAATTTCGACTACGGCGGCCAATCTCATTTGAGATCAGCCATCTACGCAGGAGTAGATTATAGTGCCCAAGTGTGTGCGCAGTACACAGGAGCACTCTCTGTTCCATCACTCTCATAACCCAATGGGACGGATTGACCAACACGACAGGAGAGAGCTAGGCGCAGGACCGACTGCTTTACATGCCCATCCGACAGCATGGATCGTTTCACTGTTTCGGACATCAGGTGATCAGCCTTCTATGTCCTAACCAAACTTAGAAACACAAATTGATGGTCCCACCTGGGAATCGAACCCGGGACCTCTGGGCCATGAAGCGAAGCTTCTACCACTAGACCACAGAGGCAGTCATACGTATTACACAGACCGGAATAACCTAAAATCGTATATGTCCTACACGATTTTAGGTTATTCCGGTAAGTAATGTGGGTTTCCATTCTATCTATTCCATCTATTGTTTCCAGGTCCGAGGTATGACTGCTTTAAGTCTGCGTAGTCTATCTTTTTACATTTTTATCATTGACTGGCCCTTAGAGCGTTTTCACATTATCCGATCCGATATCGGTGTCGGGGCAAGCAAAATGTATGAAATATGTGCCTGTCTTTCATATTGTCCGACCCGATATCGGATATCGGTGCCGACACCGATACGTTGGCGGCACCATCTGACGCCCGTGAGCCGTCGGACGATAATGTTTGTATGTGTGCTGTACGTGTATCTAAATTGTCTCTGTGTGCGTAGAGATGAATTAACATATAATTGAATGTGGATTCACTCATACGAAAGTAGTTAAAAAACTAACTAGGTGCGTTTTGTAGCTTGCTAAAAAGAGTATAAAATGCTCCCTCTGAATATCTAGCTTCCATAATGGGATGTATCCAATACTGTCTGTGGACAGATCTTTTTTTGCGTCTCAAATATAATAGATACAGCAAATAAAGATTTATATTATAGTCTGCCATGATGACCTGCCCGCACTAAGCTATGGAGCAAATGGCCGTATCGGAACGATTTTGTCGGAAATATGTGAAAATAGCACATGCTGTCGGCTATCGGATGTCGTCTATCGTCGTCCGACACCGATATCGGATCGGATAATGTGAAAACGCTCTAAAGATGTCGCATCTGGAAATATAAGTGAAACATTACAGAGCCGCGAGCACAGGATTCGAAGCCTCCGTTTACGTTGCGTATCGTATAATGAATCTACACGAAGGGTCACTTTTACCAAACGCTAAACGTATTTAAATCAAATTTTAAATACATTTTGTAGTAACTGACAGACAGGCTACTAAATACGTTAGCGTTTGGTGAAATTCCACATAACATATGGAAAAAACAAATGTCACTTTTGGAACTAACATTTTGCCTTACATTTTGACAGTGACAGTTGATGATACGCAACGTTATCGGAGGATCGAAACTTGTGCTCGCAACTCTGATGTTTTTGGCTTGGGTAACAAGATAGATCGAATGGCGTAGTAGTGGTTAGTGGCCCTGACTGCTATGCCGACGGTCCCGGCTGGGGCAGATATTTGTTTAAAGACAGATATTTGTACTCGGGTCTTGGGTGTTGATATTTATAATTAATATGTATCTATCAATGTAGTTGTGTAGATATACCGCGAAAGGGAAATTTTTTGAATAGAATATTATTCAGGTGTATGTAATCTGCAAATTTAGCCACTGTATACTCAAATCTTTCTTAGAATTAAATAAGGACACTCTAGATCTAGTGATTTATATTCCGATGACCATCCGTCGTGGTTTGTGCCGGAATAACTTATCATATTCAGATTCCAAATACATGAAGAATTGATTGAGACCGCTCGGGTCACTGCTTAGATTTGCATTAGATCAGCTCCCTTATTCTGAGTACTGAGGCAGAGATACAGTGAAACCTGTTACAGTGAAACAAGACAAAGGTTCTAACATCATAATGGTGCGGACCCATAGGTGCGTTGCGTCGCGTCGTCTTAATGGGGCCATACCCTAACTCAAAAATATTTTCATACTTATTCATATTTTTATAAGTATTTCAGATATCTAATATTGAAACGACCAAACCGTAAAAGGGTCTGAATTTTGGGTCAGAGTTCATTATTCTGGTCAGAAAATGTACGTAATAAAGTAAAATATTCTTTTATTCGCATGTTTTATTAAAAATTATGGGGAATCGAAGGAATCTCAAATTATGCATAACGTAGGTAATGAATAATTTACATTCTGTTATAAAAATATACACTTAATCGTCAAAAATAAAGAGTTAACACAGAGTGAGATACACGAAAGAAGCCTCTCTGAATGACTAATATTATAATATTCCGTATTATTATAATTATGGGGAGATCTCACACACGGCCATCCAACCCCAAGTTAGACAGAGCCTGTAATATCGGTATTGATGTATGAAATTATACAAATTTAATGTGCATGCAGTATTTCAGCATTTTTTCAATTTAATTGTAAGTACAATACAGTCGAACAAATATCCGAATATTCGATGTGCGACGAATATTCGCTTTAGACTTCAGTGGTTACCGTTTCCAGACCATTCAGTAGAAAAAACGACAATATTTCAATCATGATTTCCACCAATACGCTGAAATTATTATATTTTCATACTTCAGAATACTTTTCTTTGATGAGAATTTATTTTTATACCGCTTTGATCATTGTGTTTAGCTGAGCTACTGAAAACACGAATTTATAGGAAAATTAAATAGGTATTTGGAAGCCAAAGTTATGTACAAGGCAGGCACGGCAACGTAGTATGCAAAGAAGGTATTTATACATAATACAGGGCAGATTGCAGCAACGAAGGTCAACAAAACCCGTACGTTGGCGTTCGTTGGGCCGGTCTGTACGCAGCTTAAGTGGAACTGTTTCTTTGCCCGTGAGTTTATGATTATATCGCTAGTCTCCAAATGAATCCCCATGGAATTAATCTATCACCGCTTTTTTTCACCTTTATTATTAAAATTATTCGTTGACGCAGCAATTAATAATGTGATCCTAACTATAAACATGTTTATTATTTTATTTTACACTGCATATATTCTCCAAATGATGTCCGATTTCAATAAAGACTTCATTGTGAATGGATTTATCACTCAAATAACAATTTAGAATATCTTTCTATTTTGCAATGTAAAATACAGGTCTGTACGTTTATAAAATGGTTCCGTTTGTAATTTTTTGTTATATGTTTCATGGAATGCTGGCGCCTACTCTAATGTAACATTTTGTACTGGCATGGCAGCAATTGAATGAAACGACTATCACAGTCATAATGTTATAAGGACCGCCGGTGAAAGAATATAAAAACCTACCTAAATGAAAATGATACAAACATACACATAGTAACAATTTGAAGTAGGTGTTATTCCAGGGGCTACCACAATAGGCTATATAGGCCTGTGTCGTGGACAGCCAGTGGGCAGGGTTTTTCAATTTTTCATAAATACTAGACACCCTGTATAATGAAACTAGTAGATG
Organism: Plutella xylostella; assembly: GCF_932276165.1. Lineage (NCBI taxonomy): Eukaryota > Metazoa > Arthropoda > Insecta > Lepidoptera > Plutellidae > Plutella > Plutella xylostella. The sequence goes on along the minus strand of NC_064000.1, from coordinate 1,890,977 downwards.
ATCGCTGTCAAGACCGAATGATTGCTCTAGTGTGCGGCTCTGAACCCTATTCTATTTCTATTCTATTCTCTGTGGGGGTGTAAGTACCTGCACCTGGCTCTCTCGAGTGGAATCTTTGTGCATCTCCAAGGTGCATTTCCCACCTCGCTGGTCCACTGCGGGTTGGTGGGTTCACATATCTAGATGTGCTAAATCTAGATATGCAGGTTTCCTCTTATTGTTTTCCTTCACCGTAAGAGCGCTGGTATACATTGTACTTAAGTTAAAAGAACTCATTGGTACATGTCAGCGCCGGGATTCGAACCCGCATCTCTGGCGTGAGAAGCGGGCGCTTACGCGACTGAGCTACCGCCGCTCTTTTACTGAACCCTAACACCGATAGGAAACACATACCATTTGGCTTGTCTTGTACCTAATGTTTTTACAACTCTCATAAAAGTTTACGTGTTTAAATAAAATACGAGTGTGTTACAAACAGATATATCCTGTTTAACTATTTTTATTATCGTGAGGTGTTCTGCGATATTTCCAAATATTTATTCCAGAAGTAATAATCTTTATATTTGTATTGTTAAGTCATATAATTATGAGATATTTATTGAAGGTTATAATATAATAATGTGTTATCCGGGTCATATGTGAAATATCTACAGGTTTACAGGTCTTCCAAAAATTGTATTCTCTCTTTATACCTACCTACTTACTTAAATTACTATTAGGTGCTATTAGTACAGGCCCATACCATTGACTTATATAATTGGCCTATACACACTGTTTTTCCGATATGGAAACTAATCGTAAGTAAATAAAAAATATACTTAAGTTGGCGTTACTTGAAGGCAATGAAAAACTTTCATTAAGAAAATTACACAATTAGTCCTAAACAAAAAAAATAACTTAATGACGCCTTCTGCAATATTCAAGTACATTTAACGATGCATTAGAATATTACCTGCTTAAAACGTAAATATTTTGTTCAGATGTCCCATTAAATGTTAAAAAAAAATGAATAATCTGTCGCCTGTATTTCGTAAAGTGGAACTTATTCTTTGCCCGTAAGTGTATTTAACAATTTCGGAAATTGCACAGCAAAAATCCTATTCCACCAGTCCACATGTTCTACATCACATAAAAACCGCTATAAATAACACCGTACACTCATTAAGTGTGTATTTTATGTGTATTTATTGTGGAATAAGGCACTTACGAGAATACCACTTATAGTTGGGCACGTAGAGGCGTTTATTGCCTACAAATTAGGTCTGCCTTATGTGCTAGTCTATTAAGCTGCCATTTACTGGGCACGTACCTCTTTGAACAATTTTGATTCCGTATCGAGAACTGGTGCAGCGCTAAATACAGGGTATTGCAAAAAGGGTATACTAAGCCGAAACCTACATGTGCAGCATGGTATATCTAACCCTGAAACTGAAATCAGAATTTCAAAATTCGCGAAAAAAAAACATTCTCCATAGTCAAAATCACGTGACCAACAAAGTTTCTATGGAAAATGTTTTTTTTTTCGCGAAATTTGAAATTCTGATTTCCCCTTTCTTCATTGGAAAGAGACCCGAGCCCCAGCAGCGAGGACGTGATGAGTCGTGATGATGATTTTGATTTCTTAGTCTTTTGTAGGTGCGAATCCGGAAGTAGCCTACAAAGCTCTTAATAACTGAACATTTTTTTATATAATAATTTTAGAATAAGGAAAAAAATACTTCTTTATACAAAAAAATAATGTTCACGGGACTTTGTATACGGGTAGTAGATTTTTTGTCCGTGATATAACAAAAGTTGTTCAGAATGAAGAGCTGTGTGACCTACTTTCATAGGTGCATTTACGAAAGACGGTGAGTCTGTATAATATTATTATGTACGTCTGTTATGTTAGTTATGTAATGATAAAAACAAGGCACGGTTTCATACAGATTGGTGGTACTCGTATCTATGTCATGAAATTATTTAAAAATAAAGTACATAGTAGCCTATGTACTTTATTTTTATCCCGGAATTCCCACATTTCTTTCCTTTCTCTTTCTGTGGTAGAGTGATATTTTATTATGACAATGGACAAATAATAGTAAAATTTTACGTCTAATAAATAATATTTCATTTCATTTCATTTTCACGAGAAAACTTTTTAAGGCGAAGCGAAGCTCGCGGGAACAGCTAGTGGTGAATAAAACTAAATTTTGATCCAGGCACATGTTTCCCTCCATAAAAAATGCGACTGTAAAGACATATAGAATATCTAAATCTGAAATCATAAGCTCGGTTACCCTTGACTTGGTATGGCCTTGTGTATAAACGAATTACTTACACAAATTGGCGTAATTCGACAAGGCACGCAGTTAAACGCCACCTATTCATTCTACTAATATTAGATTTCCGACTGTTGTAGTGGTTAGTGACCCTGACTACTGACTCGAAGGTCCCGGGTTCGATTCCTGGCTGGGCCAGATATTTGTACTCGGGTCTTGGGTGTTGATATTTATAATTAACATGTATCTATCTATGTGTTTGTGTAGATATATCAGCTGTCCGATACCCATAACACAGGCTCTGTCTAGCTTGGGGTCCCATCCCCGTGTGTGAGATATCCCCACATATTTATTTATTTATTTAAAGTATTGTTATAGAGTTTTCTATTCCTGAACTACCTAATTTTAAAAAAGTGTACGCGTTAATTTAATGAATTTGAAAAGTCGCAGCTCTTAAATAAATAACATACAATTTACCGTTATTTTACGTGTCTTTATCGAAATATTCGGTGAAAATTCCAAACATACTGAACAGAATCTCTTGTTTATCCAAAATTCGATAAAACGCTCGGCAAAAAGCCAGCTAGATGGAATTATTTCTAACTCGATAGAATGGCTGCTTGCTATTAGGGCAGTTCTTCTTTTTAACCTACATAATGGATAAAAAATTATCCCGAATTTGAAAAAAAATACTTTAGCTTTTCGGTGAACTCTTATAATTTTTATGATAGCTACATTTCTATTCTATCGAAAAAGGTGGTTGGCCGCGAAGTTTAAGTATTTTTTCAAGATTTTCAGAACATAATACGTGGATAAGGCAAAGAAAATTACACCTTCGTCACAGAATCTTTTATTTTATTTTAACGAAATAGTCTCCGTCGATTAAAATGAAACTTTTTTGATACGTTAATAAACAAAATACCATTTTAGAAAATATATGAAGGAATGGATTTTTAGTAATAACAAAATATTTATTAAGTAGTTATTACCACTCTGTCACAATTTCAGCTAAAATGAAGCTTGTTTTTGCTATAAATATTTTTTCGCTACTAATTACAGTCAAAAATTAACAGCATAGACGTTAACATCAATGACTAAATTTAATATGATTTTTCCAAAGTTGCACTATTTATAACATAACATATAAACGACTAAAAATAAGTTGTCTACCAGGAGACACCAATCGTTACAGAGTGGTAAACGATGTGACATAGTTGTTATTCTATTAAATATGCGGCAGAGTTTTGGAATAAAACAGTTTTATTTAAAAATAATAATTTAGTAACTTACATATAAATCATTATGGTTTCAAGTTAGTCAAAAAATTTACTGGAGATATCTTTATTATTAGTATAACTAATGAAATCACATTTGAGAACCTCTGGAGAGTGAAATATCCGTATTTCAGGAACTTAAAGGACAAATTTGTTCCAACTACATAAAATAATGTTTATCTGCACAAATAATATTTTCGACAACCTAAAATTTAAGTAACATAATGAAAAATACGTAATTTGTTAAAGTTTTAATCAGCCATATTTCGAAAATACAGCAGTGGCTCTTAGAACTTGAAAAAAATATTCTTTCCTTTTTTAATTACCTTAGAAGCTGGAAGGACTTTAATGTTATCATCAAACATCCGATAAATCATTCTCCACCATATTAAACAGTCTACCACATTCATCGTCTGTTCTTGAGAACAATTGCACGAAATTACCTTTTTCACTAACGAAACTTTTTATTAATGCAGCGCAAGTGTATTGGACGTTCCTTTCGCTTCGTACTTTAACCAAAACGTGTAGTTTCTCTTAAATTTTTCTTTGATGAATATCCTCAGGTTGGAGTGTTTGGTAAGAATGTGACAGATTTGTCGTGTGACAGAGGGGTAAAATGTGTTGCAAAGTCGATTATCATTTAAACAGTAACATAAAGTGTAATATTCACATGTTGATTGCAAAGTTATTGTTATTACCAATGAGTAAATAACAAAATAATAATTTAATTGTATTTTATTTTAACAATTACCTACGTGACGAAGCTGTCGCCGAATAAACACACGCACCTCCTGTCACACTTTGCGGATGGCCGATACGCGGTGTCTGGATTTCAAAGGGGAAATCTTACCAAGGGGAAAAGGAGACCTTAAACTCTGATCGATGGCAATAAGGACGAGTGGCTCAAACAAATATTTTAAATGGCAACCTACGTGACAGAATGTAACTACTAAAACATTAGGTAGTAAGAGACAAATTTTCAAGATTTTTTTAAATATTTCATAAATTATTTAAAAATATATATTTTGTTTTACTAAATAGGTAATATCTTCTGGAGTTTAAATAAATTTTTATATTTTATGTCGTCATATATATTTTTTGTAACACTATCGAATATGCGCAGGATGAAGTGGTGGGAGACAGCCAAGATTCGTATGAAATACACCTCTGTCACGCGGATTTACCACTCTGTAACGTAATTTTAAATACAAAAATATAAATTTATATTTTTGTAAACGTGCACAGCCGTTGTGTTTTTAGTACAATGTACGCTGAAATATAAATAAATAAATAAATATTTGTAAAACTCATGATTTTTTCTTCACAACTGATGGAGACTAAGTTATGTAGGTTAAAAAGAAGAACTGCCCATTAACTAATTTATGTTGCAGCTATAAACTTATTTATCTATTAATTTGCAATATGTTTATAGTTTACAAAATACGGTATTACATTTACAACAGGCCGGACTAATAGGAATTAAAGTTTACTCAAAATTACTCTAACTAGGTATAATTATATTAGGTAGGTATATATGATTTGTTATGAATTGAGTGTGAATAGTATTGGTTTATTAAATCAGCGAAAATCTCTGCTCTAACATAAAACATTAAATCTAATTTACTCATATAAGATCATGAAATTCATGACAAAAATGCATAAATTACTTATGTATGTATGTATTACTTAATTACGACTTACTTTTCGTCATAGGAAAATAAGCTCTACTTTTCAACAAATCCAAACTAGGTAGAATGTGTATCGAGAACGACCTTCGACTGAGGGTTGCCAGTTCGAATCCCGACGAATATCGTCATTGACATTACGCTGGCCACACAGCGGTCGCCTTATACAGGCAAAATACACAATACATAATAATACCAGAAGAGCTTTAATATGTCGAACTATTTATTTATTTAATTTTTATTGGTGCAAGTTTGTGGCGGCTCTTAAATTAACAATATACGCACAAGATGAAGTGTCACTGTCAGTTTCGATAAGTAACACTGCTACCACTGCTATCTTATTATTTATTTTAATTCGATTAGCTTGAACTTAAAACGGTTTGATAGTAAACAAAATGCGGGCAGTTTTTTGCTTTGTTTTTGTATGTGAATGTCGTACATATCCTAACTTAATATTATAAATAAGAAAGTAACTGTGTCTGTCTGTCTGTCTTTTTTTACTCTTTCACGCAAAAACTACTGAACGGATTTGAATTAAATTTGGTATACATATGGTCTAGACCCTGAGAAAGAACATAGGCTACTTTTTATCCCGGAATTCCCACGGGAAAACTTTTTAAGGCGAAGCGAAGCTCGCGGGAACTACTAGCTGTTAATTTAAGCAGACTTTCATGCACTTCAATGCCTTTTCTCTGATTATTCTCTTTCCAACTATGCTAGCTATACATAGAGAAACCGTGTTATAAAGGTTTTTCCCAAAGACCGAGACTGACTCGTTAACCGTTTCCTAACTGCTTTGTCGTTAAAGATAAACTGCTTATAAGGGTTGGGCTCTTAGATTAACAATATACAAACAAGATGGAATGTCAATTGTCACGGCAATAGAAACGTTTCGGCAAATAACACCCCACTTTTACCACTAAGATCTTATTTTGAATCAGTTCGGTTAGAAATTTTGAGCAGTACTCATTGGAAAAATGGTTGTACTTATTGATTGAACTTAAGAAGTTTTGAAAGTAAACAAAATTACGTCAGTTTTTTGTTTTGTTTTTGTATGTGACACGGTTGTTCGTAAATATTGTTCATCTAAGTTTGGGCTACGTAATCTTTTTAACGTCAAATACGGTTAGCTGTAACACAGTTTGCTTGTATACTCGTAGTTTATTCAATGAGAGGTTGTCGATTATTTTAAGAGTCGTGGTGGTGTAACGGATAAGGTCTCGACTCTCATCGTGAGGGCGTGGGTTAGGATCTTGCCATGTACCAATGAATTCTTTAGAAATAAGGAATTTTAGTACATTTATATAACGTAGGTACTCTTACGGTGAAGGAAAACATCGTGAGGAAACCTGTACATGCACAAATATCGAAGATTCTAGTTGTGTATCCTAATCCTAAGTAAGTGCTTTATACTCATTCAAGAGCGGTGGTAGCTCAGTCGGGTAAGCGCCCGCTTCTCACGCAAGAGATGCAGGTTCGAATCCCGGCGCTGACATGTACCAATGAGTTATTTTAATTTAAGTACAATGTATACCATCGCTCTTACAGTGAAGGAAAACATCGTGAGGAAACCTGCATAAATCTAGATTTAGCACATCTAGATATTATGTGAACCCGTGTGGTGGGAAATGGTCCAAGCTTAGGAAGGCAGTTTAGACCTTGGGGATATGCACAAAGGCTCCACTCGAGAGAGCCAGGTGCAGGTACTTGCACCCCCACAGAGAATAGAATAGAATAGGTAAAAAAAACAAACACTCACACCTTGTACCTACTAATGTACTCCCTTGCGGGGTAGGCAGAGGTGCATTGCTGCACCCACTTTTCGCCAGTGTTATGTTAGTCCCAATGTAATAGGGGGCGGGCCTATTTCCATTTTACGGGCACATCCAAGATCCGAGAGCAAATATCTGTATTTAAACAATTATCTGCCCCAGCCGGGAATCGAACCCGGGACCTTCGGCTCAGTAGTCAGGGTCACTAACCACTACGCCATTCGGTCCTCTTCTTTCACATTCTTAGGTATTATAAAAAATACTATTCTTAGAGCAATAATACAATGAAAGCCCGACACGTCACTCGGAATCGGCGCTAATGCCAGAAAAATGAGGAAATAATTATGATTGTGTTGACCTTTCACTAGCAACGTTTGCGAGGGAAAATCTGATAAAACTTTGTTTGAGAACTATAGTCATTTCTTTCGTGTAAAAAGGCTAAATAGTAACGTAATAATATCACAGTATTTTTATACTGTGTATAATCTACGTAGGTACTTAGGTATTTAGGCATCAAACTATAAATGAGTTGTGATGTGAGAGTACAAAAATACTTAAGAGGCAAAGCAGTTATGACGGCGCACCATCTTCAATTTTTTTTGTACCTGCTTAGTTATTTTTGTACTGTCACATTGAATTGGTCACAAAATTTAATTATTTCTTACTTTTTACTCAGATCCAGACCATCTTATTCGTAAATTGTTTATGTCAGATAATTTGTCCATAGTATGCTCTTTCTGACCTTTAAAGGAAAATAATAATAATAATAAAGGTAGAATGGTGATGACGCACAGCCACTTACCATTCTTATGATTATAATAAGGCGTACCAGATGAGGAGCCGCTGCCGGTCGAGGATCCCTGATGCTGCAGAGCGCGACCCTCGTCGTCCACCTCCAGGGGCAGGGCACCCGCTTCCATCATCTTCACCACACTCCACACTACTCACTTCCCACGCATCTCAAAGAACACTCAGAATAACAACTAGCATTTTGTTTTCTTTTTCTTAATCACTCGTTTTTATATTCGGCCGTGTTTTATCCGCGCAAATAGGTCGCGTCTGATTGGTCGGTTTTGTTTCTTAATTTATGATCCAACGTTGTTAGTACCTGCAATAGAAGAAGAAAATGCTTTAATGTGGATAGTTTGAAGAGTAATGGGGCATGTAAAGAATGCTTAGATTATGTTTTACGATGATTGGGTAAAGAGATGCTAGACACTAAATTAACAACAGTGTTTTTCAGCAAATAAGCGTCGTTTATAAAGTAATCAGTTTTAATTGGTAAAGAATATTGTTTAAGTAAAATAAAAGCATAAACTTTACCTAACTATCAAAACAACACTAACAACTACAAAACCAGTCCGCACACGTAACAAAATTTACACCACGTTTCGCGAACTAACTTTTCACAAATTCAAATGCAGAACACCAAATGTGAACGGTCAAAAACCAACGATAATTGTCGGCACGCTTTCCATATTCAAATGCAAAATGAAGTTTCCAACGAACGGCCCAATTTCGAATATCGAAGCGCTTGTTTTCGGACGCAGCCAGCGGTAAACTAAACGCTGGCTGGCCAGAGACGTATCTATTTTTATAGACGGTTCCAAATTCAAATTTTCAACATGAAAATGAATGGAATTATTTGAAAACCGAAGCCGATTCTCGTGTATGGGTGTTCGTTAATTAAATCGAGTTGCGATTAAATTAAACCAATAGGGGAGTGACAGCGCCATTGCCAGCGACCACAACAAGGGACGCGGCATTCTTTATTAAACTGACAATACGTAAATCAATACCCCCAGATAAAATATATCTCTTTTCAACTGTCGAGTTACACAATATCACTGTGAAGTGAAAAATTCGGATTTTTTTTCATGGCAAACTTTTACCCTTAAATTCATAAAAGACCGTATTTTAAATTTACTAGGTTAAAATTGACATAGAAATTAACGAATTTCGACTCTTTATGTCAGTCAAAAAGATGAAATTCGAATGTCACAACGTCAATTTTAAACCTATTGTAAAGTGACAAAAAGCTCTATCTATGAATTTGGGGATTTATCTGTAGAACTCAAGCTCACAGTCAATCTTATATCACGCTAATTTTTCGGTCGGTATATTAAAAAGGTCAACAGAATTCTGTCTGGTATATTTCAGCTGTCACGAAGACGTAAGATAGATGTTGGCAAATTAGCACTCAAACAATTTAGCCACAAAATTAACTATCTGTCTGGTCACGGATGCCAACTTTTTACCCACGAGGAAAAAACCTAGCTTTTAAGCATTGTGTATCTGCGTGTGTCTTGTAGCATCACTTCCAGAGAGGTGAACAGATTTTATCTGGTTCAAATAATAATAATAAGTAACCAAGATGTATTAAATTCATTTATTGCTGGAAGGTTACATTTTATACAGTGTAAACATAATACTTAATAGAGAATATTAAGATTTTTTTTTGAAATAACAAAACCTTTGTTTTATTTTATTTTACATCGTAATGTAATAGCTGTATAATAGCTAGATGCATTTTATTTCAAAAACGCTCTGTTATGGATAAATTCTGACTGGACAAACTATTTCTAAAGTAATATTCCAATATCCTAATCCTAACTAATATTTTAAATGCGAAAGTAACTGTGTCTGTCTGTCTGTCTGTCTGTTACTCATTCACGCCAAAACTACTGAACGGATTTGAATGAAATTTAGTATCCTACATACCTACGGTCTAGACCGTGAGAAAGAACATAGGTTACTTTTTATCCCGGAATTCCCTCGGGAAAACTTTTTAAGGCGAAGCGACGCGCGCGGGAACTGCTATTAAGTTATAAATAGTCCTTAGCGTCTTCTAATAATTATTTTTAATAATCAACACAACTCTTTCGCTTCCCTCAGGGACCGCACGGAAAATTAACTTCCCCCAAACAAACTAACAAAAACAATTTTAATAATTCAAGTACAGTCGCACTCGTCTTTATGTCGTTTAAAAGCTGTTGGGACAAGAAAATGCTAATTTCACCCCATTAGCCATGCACAGAGGGGCGAGTTTTGCTTCTGTTGACTAAATTGCGAGCGCAACTGGAGGATTACTCTAGCTTCTTAGATTAACAATGTATGAAGAAGATGGTGTGATGGTCAATAACAAAGCAAAAAACTGTCCGTATTTTGTGTACTGTCAAACCGTTTTAGGTTCTACGTAATGACAACCATTGTAGGTACCAATAAAGTCACAAATATCTTAACTCAACTGAATCACCTTCTATTAACTTATTTACCTACCTAATGGAGCGGTGGTAGCTCAGTCGGGTAAGCGCCCGCTTCTCACGCAAGAGATGCGGGTTCGATCCCGGCGCTGACATGTACCAATGAGTTCTTTTAACTTAAGTACAATGTATACCATCGCTCGTACGGTGAAGGAAAACATCGTGAGGAAACCTACATAACTAGATCTAGCAAATCTAGATATGTGAACCCACCAACCCGCAGTGGACCAGCGTGGTGGGAAATGGTCCAAGCTTAGGAAGGCAGTTTAGACCTTGGGGATATGCACAAAGGTTCCACTCGGGAGAGCCAGGTGCAGGTACTTACACCCCCACAGAGAATAGAATAGAATAGAATTACCTACCTAATTTAAAATAAGAGCTCAATGGTAGAAGTGGGGTGTTACTTGTAGCGACGTTTCTTTTGCACTGAAAATCCATCTAGTTTGTATTAAAATATCGTTGAATTTAATGGTATTTTCTCTATAATCCTGTAATCTATGGGCCAGCTGAAAACCAGCGCTGTGGCCTTAGGGTGCTTTTCCACCAGAGATGTGCTATGCTACGATGCTATGGATGCGTTTGATATCCACCAATCATATTATTGGTGCACATAGCTTAGCACTGGTGGAAACGGATTCAACTAAGATATTTTTTTTGTATGGAATGATGCGTGCTATGGATATGTGCTATGGACCATCGCGAGTGGTGTAGCTATGGCGCCGCCTCCCCCGTCGTTTCCCTACTATCGATACATAGCATAGCTCGAGATGCGCATCTTTCTCGCACAGCTACCTAGCGTAGTATTGGTGGAAACGGTCACATATTTTCGTAGCGTAGATATCACATCTTCCAGCATAGCTGCATAGCACATCTCTGGTGGAAAAGCACCCTTACTGTCCACAGCATATATACTGAGCTGGTGCCGTTTTGACACTCTGGACAGCAACCTTTGTTTGTTTTGTTTGTTCTATATAAAATAAGTATTATTACCTAGTGTCTTTTTTTTGTTGTTTCTTTTTCTGTATTTATTGGTCTGTCTCAGTGTGTCAAATAAATGTTTCTTTCTTTCTTTCTTTCTAATCTTCTGAAAATAATTACCGGTGTCATGTAAAAGTGAACCAGCAAATACAAAAATAAACACCACACCAAGTCAAGAAAATTCAAACCTACCTACCTAGGTACTAACACATTCTCCCTCCTAGAGCCATCAACTTGTCTTGTTAGACGTTTCTCTGTGAGGATAAAGTAACACAGAAAGGGTTGAATTGTTACGTAAATGTAAAACCAAGAATGTATGTACTTAAAAATATACTGAGCTGGATGCCTACTACCCGACCAGTACAACTCTGTACCCGCGTGGTTCTTACAAAATACAAAAATATTTATTTCATTACCATAAATTTCAAAAATATTATTTGGCTGGGGCCTTCTTTTAAGTAAGTATTTATGTAACTTCTATTTATGAAGCTAAGTATGTCTGTTTAAATTTACATGGATGCATAAGTCAAAGTTAAAGTCAAATGTTTTTATTCATCGTATAAAAATAAAATTTGCTGATGAACGTCAATTTTTACAAACTACTCTCCGTTCGGATAAGGGGGGGGGCTCATTCTAAATCATATATGTATCATATTATATGTGTATATGTTCTTCGTAAGTAGGTCCGACCAAACGACTTGGAGACTTCTATCGTTTCAGAATCACATACCTAACTACACCGCTGAAAAATTTGGATATTCCGCGAACGTTTTTTCTAAAGGTAAAGTAAAGTGGTAAAGTGCAAAACCAAGCTACTTGTAGCATCAAAGCTAAGTCGTATCAGTAATATTAGAAAATAAATACAAGTGATTCTTTAACTATAAAGTTTTATTTATAAAGTAAGAATACAAGTTAAACAAAATTTTACTTCAACGAGGCGCAAAGTTTCGTTGGTTGCGTAGTAATCGCAAATGAAAATCACTCTTACGTAAGACGAGATAAGGGTGGTTCTGAGTGTTGATCATATTCTTGCCTTAACAACAGAGCAAGACAGGCGAAAATGATCGGTAAAAAGATTAAATACAATACAATATGTCTTTATTGAAAAACACACATTGACATAATAATATATTATGTCAGGCACACTCTCTCACATACGTAATATAAATTACAAGCTGTTCCCGCGAGCTTCACTTCGCCTTAAAAAGTTTTCCCGTGGGAATTCCGGGATAAAAAGTAGACTGAAAGAGTAACAGACAGATAGACAGACAGACAGACACAGTTACTTTCGCATTTATAATATTAGTTAGGATTTACTACTAGCGTAAGGATCGCTCAATAAAAAAAATATGTAGTTTAATGTTACAAGTCAAATTTGGTAGAATATATCGCGTTGTAACACTCCCGAGCAATGACAAAGTTCCACCCACAAAATACCAATACCAACTTATTCAAACACATTAGTAATTTCAAATTTAAACACAATTTACGTTTTTAGTTGGTAATATTCTGATGCACTGTTAAATGGACTGCAATATCGAAGACGGCTAGCCGTTTAAAGCTGCGTACACACCGGGCCAACGAACGGCCAACGAACGCCAACGGTTATCCCAACGATGGATATTTATCATACATAATACAGGGCAGATTGCAGCAACGAAGGCCAACGTAACCCGTTCGTTGGCCTTCGTTGGTCCGGTGTGTACAGGGCTTAAGATTAATTTGGTACTATGTCACTGGAACTTTATTATTGCTCGTGAGTGTAGTATTATACAGTCAAACTATAAAGTCCCGACATCAAAGAGTGCGATTTTGCTAGGACTTTTTATGATCATCAGTTATTTACTTACATTTACACACATTTTGAAAATAAAATACCGATCGATTATGGATTTTTAACAGATTTGTCCTTTAATAAAATAAATATAACAGATCGATTAAATACGATCTTAAACAATTATTTAGGATCCACTTCCTTTTTCACGACTTTGTAGTTGGACTGTACCTAGGCAGATTAGTTCCAGATTTTGCCATAAGGCTTCAGTCGTCAGTAATATTTCGATTATTTCGGATGCGCTGTTAAATTTACTTCAATATTGCAGACGCGACGGAGATACTAAGCTAGTTTTTTTCCTTTAGGAGTACATAATTTGGTGCTATATGACCGGGATTTTCATTCCTTCAATATCTCATCTGTATATTTATAAATAAATAAATAAATAAATATGTGGGGACATCTCACACACGGCCATCCGACCCCAAGCTAGGCAGAACCTGTGTTATGGGTGTCGGACAGCTGATATATCTACACAAATACATAGATAGATAGATACTAAATATAAATATCAACACCCAAGACCCGAGAACAAATATCTGTGTTTAAACAAATATCTGCCCCAGCCGGGAATCGAACCCGGGACCTTGGGCTCAGTAGTCAGGGTCACTAACCACTACGCCATTCGGTCGTCATTTATTGTTTTAAATGTGAACTTCCTAGTGTGATCTAGATTAATATTAGTGTATTTTGCTATAGAACTCCAGGTCTATTTCATGAAATGTTCATGAAATTGTCTGTGACTGTTTGTTTCATGATTAAAATATAATTTTAAAAAAACAATGACGCCAACTATCCTGTCTTGAGCTAGAAATATCATAGATTGATAGCGACTTGGATAAATCAGAAACACCCAGCATTTGTAACTGGGCATATTTCATTTCTATTATAGTCGACAGTTTCTCGGACATTATATCAGAGAGATAAATGTATCGCGCGGATATTACAATATTTTTCGTTCCCACTACACTTTTCAATTCGTTTACGTCTGCAAGATTTAAAACTTTTTCTGGTTTATCGCTATTTTCACTAGATGTTTTAACAGTGTAGCAAAGTGGTTTATAGTTGGAAACGATTTCGTAAGAATTGCTTATGATTTACGAGGTAGCAAATAAATTAGGTACTAGGTATTTTTTTTCATAACTTACATATATAAATAGGTACATATATTATGCCCACGACTGTATTATCGGATCTCCGGGGTCCCTCCGGGAAGTCATGAGAAACCTAGGTCGTCTACTGGCTTTCTGGCGTGAGCTTGGGTGGCTTAATAGCTAGTCACCCCGTAGGTATTTCACGCATAATGGCCTGACCTTAGAGGCTAAATGCGGAAAATCAGCTCGCCATGATAGATAGATAGACTGTAATAATAATGACCACTGATAAAATGGACCACATTTTCTTTACTGACAAACCACTTTAAGTTTAAACTAATGTCAACCATTGTACATACTTAATTATATACCATGTATAGGACCAATTAATGAATAAAGTAACAAATTTTCTAACCGAAGTAATTCAGTAGAGTACTATGTGCTATATATCTGTCGAGACATTTCTTTTGCACTGAAACTCCATCTTATTCGCATATTGTTAATCTAAGGTTGCGTCAGTCGACGACCATACGGTAGCAGTTTCACTTTCATTCATAAACCGGGAGGAGCTCTCTGAGACCGTGCCAAGAATAGACGCCGGCTGCGCAATATTGTTCGCTCCACATGTGACACACTTTTGTTGTTAAGAGACGTTTAATGGCTTAAAATCACAGTTTCAACATCAATTTTCTTAAACTGCGTACAGACCGGCCCAACAAACGCCCAACGATGGATATTTATCATACATAATACAGGACAGATTGCAGCAACAAAGGTCAACGAAACCCGTTCGGTGGCGTTCGTTTCGCCGGTCTGTACGCAGCTTTACCCTTTAAAAAAAAAACTGTCAGCATTTTGTTTAAGTAAGTAGGTACTGTCAAACCGTTTTAAGTTCAACCTTTAAGTTTAACGACAACCATTGTACCAATGAACAAATTCACAAATCTTCTAACCGATAGATCTAGTTAAAAATAAGAGATAAGTGCGGTGTTATTATTTGTCGAGACGTTTCTTTTGCACTGACAATCCATCTTGTTCCTATATTGTAAATCTAAGTAAAAATATACCTATAACCGGCACGGCTGACGGGTAAAGGATGCCTTCTCAAGAACAGAAGACATCATATTTTTAATTTCCGCTCTGGGTCCTGATAAATATTTATAGAGAACAGACAAAGTAAATAAAAAAATATAATATTTTTCTTCTCAGATTGATGACAAAATAGTCCCAAGTTTGCTTTCTCGACAAACAAAACAATGAATAAATGACATTGGTGTATTTGGTATGGTGTTGTGAAACGAATGTGAAAATTGAGGTGTTATTTACCATGTTTTATGTATTTTTTAGCGGTACGATTTAGATTGCTTCTAATCAAAAGAAATCTTTCTTATTTTGAAATAATTATTACATTATTAGTTACATATCATCATATATTTTTTTTACTATTAGGTATAAGTCCTGTTTTTTTATGATTCCCTTCAGTTTTATGAATAATAATAGACTTGCACCAAAAAATCAAACAAATTGAAATCCATAGCTCACATGCTTTGACAGAACATGACAAATATATATTTATAGGTAGGTATTTAATTTCGTTTAAATGTTTGGTGCAAGTCACCCTTAGGTGGAATTTCACCAAACGCTAAACGTATTTAGTACCCTGTCAAACGTCTGGCAGTTAGTACAAAAAGTATTTAAAATTTGACTTAAATTAAATTTTAAATACATTTAGCGTTTGGTAAAAGTGGCCCTTAATCTATTGATTTTAACCAAGAGTGTGATCGTATCGCAAGTGACTATCCAATATTACTTTCTCACAACTTCCATAGTCAAAATAACAAAACATCAACATCCCAAAAAGCACCGTATAACCAGGAGCAGAAGACTCAACTTAGCACTTACATCGAAAACGGCGGTCCACACCCCCGCACATATTACAAACGAAATGGCATCTTATTTTAGGACCCCTAGAGTTCATTATTCATTTTGTTATGACAGTTGTAAGTGATTTTAATGCTTTCGTCGGGCACTGGGCCTCAAGTCTGCTAAGGAATGGCGGCTCAATGCTGTGTCGTCTGATGGTTTTCCGACTTTAGGTATCCGTTTTCTCCTGGTTAGTGTGTCCCAGTAGTGCAATATGAAACAATTAATACTTATTACTGACTAGCTGTTCCCGCGCGCTTCGCTTCGCCTTAAAAAGTTTTCCCGTGGGATTTCCGGGATAAAAAGTAGCCTATGTTTTTTCCCAGGGTCTAGACCGTATGTATACCAAATTTCATTTAAATCCGTTCAGTAGTTTTGGCGTGAAAGAGTAACAGACAGACAGACAGACAGACAGACAGACAGACAGACAGACAGACAGACACAGATACTTTCGCATTTATAATATTAGTTAGGATTAGGATTAGGATTAGGATTAGGATTATTAACGTTAGTTCTTTAAAAAAAGATGCAATAAATATTTCCGAAAACGCAGATAATGAATACCTACAGTGCGAAACCCAAGCTGCCGACGTGTGCCGGCGGCACACACTTGTGCCGCCATTCCTTAGCAGACTTGGGGCCCTGGAGCCTCGCCAAACAGCTGAGAGTAGTAAATGCAAATTAGTGTCATTTTTGAATGCAGGATTGCATTATGAGAATGCAATAATGGTAGTTGGGATTGCGTTGATCGTCTGTTCAATTTCAATACTATAGCTAATGAGACAACTACTTAAAGAAGTATTGCCCACTTATTTGAAAAAGTGTGGTTCATTAAATTAAATAATTATATAGTAAATAATATTATACAAAATATTGTGTAACATGGTTAGGTTTTTAAATTTACGTGCCATTAAACCTCAATGGTTTGTCTTGACACTAGAGCGTCTAGTACGGGCTTGCAATATATGTCAACGTTGATAGAAATCGTAAGCACGCCAAACTATTAGTTTCCAAGTTAATTGGTAGTATGAGTTACATTTTTTTATAATAGTTCATGCGATATCGTTTATGCTACAACTCGATTGTGCGAACTTCACTCTAGATACTTTACCTCTTTCTAGCGCTTGTAAAAAGAAAGGGCAAACACACATGTCATTTTGGCGTCTTGATTTTCGTATATTATATGTTGATTATATGTCAATGACTCTAACCAAAATATATATGTCAATCAATGTCAATGACTCTAACAAAAACAAACTGAAATTTGGTTTACAAGCTTTTATTTATAAAAATTATAGAATTAAGAATGATCCTCACAAGTGCATCGCAATTCGAAGTACCTAATTGTAGATTTTATGGAAAGGTAAGTACCTACCTACCTATATACTTATTATGTTTACGATAACTTAAGGTAAAATTGTAGGAATAAATAATATTTTACTAGACCTAATCTATTCGTACTATTTACAGGAATGGGGACCTAAACAAGCCTGCCTATGGACCCCACGGCAGGTTAACTGCCATAAATAAATGTCCGTACATGGTGTAGAATCTCCTACGACCTATTCTGCACATGTGGGGAGCCCAAGACGCTCTGTCGTTGGTCGAAGCCCAAGATGCCCTGTCGTCGGAAGAAGCCCAATACTTGTTGCCCCACTGAGACCAAGGAAGAGTCCTAGGACAACCCGTCGACGCGTGATTCGTCCGAGGCAGTCAACGCCGCGACGCTATCGTCCTCTCGTGGGGATTTAGGCCATTTATGTAATGGATAACTATATAAGTAATAAATGATTATTTTTAAACATTTATTTTTCATTTCTAAGGGTGCTTACTTAAAGAATCGGGTTCCCTGTATCTACCCGTACCGGTAACTTGATTAGGTATCGCTCACTGAGAAATTTAAAACCGTGAAATGCTCTAGCGCACTCGCTGAAAGATAAACAGCAGGTTACCGGTACGGGTAGATACAGGTAACCAGTATCTCTATGTAAGCACCCTAATGGTGATATACATTGGTTCAGTGCCTGGACGCAGTAAGGCAGATTTCACGACACAGTCGCATTGGACTTGGTTGAAAATAGCGTCCAAGCGGGATCAGTACCAACATAGTACTCTACTGGGTCCAGTCACTGAACCAATATAAACTATCTCTAATAACAAGCACTATTCCTGCCATCATTACTCCGCATTCTTAAGTTTGTGTTAGTTCCTAGTGGTTAATAGGGTTTCCTCTGCCTCTGCAGCCATTCGCCACGCAAAATATGATCGCTGATAGTCACAAATTAAATTCTAACTAGATCCTAACCAACAACAAAAACGCTTCTCACCTACAAATTTTCAGTGAGAGCAACAACTATGAAAGTTTTCGAATTCGTTGAAGCTGACTACCTAAGATCTGTCAAACATGTAACTCGTACTACCAAAAAGCTATAATTTACACGTAAACTTATTTCGTTTTTTAAAACTACGATTTGAAATAACTCATACTACCAATTTTAGTTTATGATAGTTTCCGCTAGAGGCGCTGCTTGTAAATGTATGGAAGAAAACTGAAACTATAAACGTTGTGTCAACTATCAACAACCTATACTAGACGTACAGATTAGATTTGAGAGGACGTAAGTTCCAGTCGTGGCATGTACCAAATGAATTTCTTTCAAATTAAGTACCTACCTACCTACGAGATAAGGATAAGGAATCCTGAATTTTATCCGAATACGGCTCGCATTCTATCTACGGGAGTACTGGGAACATCCTTTTGTGCACCCTATTCTTCTAGGTACAGCCTGCAAAGAAACTTTACCTGTCTTAGAATGACATAGCTACTGAGAGGTGGTCAGATTTCCTTGCAGCCCACTGTACCAATTTATTTAACAGCTGCGCTCTTAATATTAAACTCAATAGCCCCGTACATATTCATAATTTTACATGAAGCACCATATTTAAGCGAATTACATCCGATGCTCAGCACTTGGGACTTGACGCAAATTGTCGCAAATTACATTATTATTACAACGTATTGTTGACGGAGACAGGGCTTAGGCATGTTTAGGAGTGGAACTAAATCACACATGTATACGTATACATCCTAATCCTCCTAATATTATAAATGTGAAATTAACTCTGTCTGTCTGTCTGTCTGTTACTCTTTCACGCCCAAACTACTTTACGGATTTGGATGAAATTTGGTATACAGGTCTAGACCCTGAGCAAGAACATAGGCTACTTTTTACCCCGCTCACGGGAAAACTTTTTAAGGCAAATGGAAGCTCGCGGGAACAGCTAGTAACATAATTATAGGTATAGCACATGGTATTTTATGTTTTTATTAAAAAGTATTTGAAATAAGCTAAACAATAATACCAAAACCGTATCTGTACGTCGAGGCAGTCAAGAATTGAAGTTCAACACACACACACACCTACGTACGCAACGGACGCATCGCATTCAGTATTGTTTGTATAGAAATTCCCACCAGTTGCGTCCAATTCATCGGTATTGCCGACGATGCCGTTTCTCCATACATTTATGAAACCGTTTGGTCCGATACGTACGATACCAATAGGTGGACCCTTAGCTATAAACTCACGACTGTATAGTAACGAACCGCATACTTGAGCACTTCACCGTCAATGTAATCGTAAGCGTATTATTTTTTGTATTTTACCTTGGTACCTATTCTATTCTCTGTGGGGGTGTATGTACCTGCACCTGGCTCTCTCGAATGGAACCTTTGTGCATATCCCCAAGGTCTAAACTGCCTTCCTAAGCTTGGACCATTTCCCACCACGCTGGTCCACTACGGGTTGGTGAGTTCACATATCTAGATGTGCTAAATCTAGATATGCAGGTTTCCTCACGATGTTTTCCTTCACCGTAAGAGCGATGGTACACGTTGTACTTAAATTCAAAGAACTCATTGGTACATGTCAGCGCCGGGATTCAAACCCGCATCTCTTGCTTGAGAAGCGGGCGCTTACCCGACTGAGCTACCACCGCTCTGTGCCTACACCATGATTAAATTTTTAATGCATAAGTAGTCAAAGAATCAACTTTCTAAAAAAAAGTACATTGCAAGCTAGTATTTTCCAGTATTTTCGTAGTTAAAAGACAATATTCTTCAAAGTTTATTTGAAAAGTCTCAAGAAATAACCAACTCTACAATTTCTAAGTCTGAAACCATTTCATATTCTGTACAGTCTGGGTAAGATAATAAATTCTAGACTTTATCTTAGTCCCCGCTGGTCTAGATTAGAAAGTTTAATTGGATTGATGTTGGTAGTTTCCACTATCTGCCAGATGGGTGATCGTTCAACAGATACGAATAGGAGGAGGAGAAATTCTTGAATAATATTTAAGGAGCAAATGCTACTCGTGTTACTTTATTTTGATAACGACGTAAAGAAAAAAATATTTGTCGCACTGACAACGCTATGAATCAAATCACATCCAATATCCAATGATATTTTTGACACCAATAGGTACGCGGGTTTACAAGAAATAAACAGTAGGTTTTTAAAACATTCCACCCTGTATACTGGGTGTTGCAAAAAGGGAAAGTATACAAAGCCAAAAGGAGGTGACTCATTTTCAGGGGTTCAGTGTGAACAACTTTTCATTCGGAAATCCTCGATATACCTATATATATCGAGATATTCTCAATTTCAGGTGTAAAAAGCCCATATCATATCCTAATTACATTTACATATATATTGAGAATTTCCAAATGACAAAAAGTTTGAAAAATTAAAAATGAAGTTTCCACAGAAACTTTGTTGGTCACGTGACCTTTTACAATGGAGAATTAATATTTTTTTCGCAAATTTTGACATTCTGATTTTATTTTCGGGCTTAGATATAACATGCTGCACACGTAGGTTTCGGCTTATTATACCCTTTTTGCAACAACGTGTGGAGTATAACAAGATCATTGTAATTAGTCGAGTGAAACTAAGCTATTTGCATAGTAATCAAAGGTAATATTGTTGCATTACAAATTAGAATCGAACGTTCCTTAGTCTTGTCATGACAAATCACGCCTAATGGACATTGGATTAGGGTTAATATTTACAAGACAGTTATTGTCAGTATTAACCTTTGTTGGCTTAAAATTTATGAAGAGGTTTGTAGTGATGAGCTATTGCGTGTATAACGTTTTATAACGTAAATGGTTACGAAATACTACGACACGAACGTTTTAACTATAGCCATCTAAACAATTTCAAAAGTTTAGTCATAAAAATATTAAAATTGTCTTATTACTTTATGCGATGACCATAAGGCATTTTTATGTTAGAATGCTAAATGCATAAACAACTTTATAAATGCCTGTCTTCGTGTCATCTGATAGATAAAACGTTTTTTTAAATAACTTAACATTGTGAAATTCTGAGATGAGCCGCTTTTGTTCTGAGGTTGCGATAAGTCCGAATTAAAAGATTTAAACCAGTTAATCAATTTCTAATATCGGTTCCGATTACAGAATACCGAAACCCTTAATGTTTCTATTAACTATTGCGGTTCGAATCCACTTCAGTGTTTAATATAAGCACTAGTGTTTGGCAAGATTCCATATAATCTGGTGATATTAGCCGCAATATCGGGAGCTGCTGAAAGCTGTCGCGGCGAAACAGCTGGGAAACGCAGCTTTTGTCTATATCTGGAATCGGTTTTTTTATATAATTGTATGACAAATAAACTACAGTGTTTTAATTTACTATTTGCAACTCAAAATGATAAAACATTATTTTAGAGAGACGTAATTAGCGTCATTAATGATATTTTTAATAGATCTAGATGGAGTGTTGATTGTAAAAGAAACGTCTCGACAAATTACATCTTATAATTTCTACCACTGATCTCTTACTTTGAATTAATTCGGTTTGAAGTTATTATTTATTGGTACAATGGTTGTCATTAGGTTGCAATGTGCCAATTTCTCCATAGTCGGTTAGAGCATAACCAGGGAGTAGTGGTTGACTTTCGACACATCAGTCATGAATTTTATATGGAGATGACGTTTAATTTATATATATTTATACTGTCGGTTAGATAACCGACTATGGAGAAATTGGCACATTTCAACCTAATGACAACCATTGTACCAATAAATAATAACTTCAAACCGAATAAACTAACTTTTTTGCTCTATTTCTGTATGTGACACACAACACAATCTTGTTCGTATATCGTTGATCTAAGAGTGCCAAATACATTTTCATAATCATCGTTTTATGCAGTCGATACGACTCCGCCAGCCTCATTTGTCACATATTGCACGTTGCGAAAATAGTTGAAACAAAATAATAATTGATCACGTCGATTTATTTATCAGGCACGGATGTAATTGTATCATATTTTATGTATCACGCTGCATATACATTGATTATTTCATTCATGTATATTCCACTATGTAGTATTAGTGGTATGATTATTTATGCGCACGTCTGGATTGAGAGATGATTTTAGTTTTGCGCTCGGTGTTATTATGGTTATACTTAATGTTTTTAATAAATTCACAATATTTGTAAGTACCAAATTTTCTGTTTAATTGTCAATTGTTCTATGTTGTTTCATTACTTTATAATATTTTCTCCACTGATCTTTAATCTATTGAATCCCGTGAAATCAGACACAATAAAGGTTGGTTGGAAGAAATTGCTTCTTGGCAATAAGCCCGCCTTTGTATATACTACATACTTTTAAGTCCATTTTTGTAACTGTTTATTTTAGTATGCAATAAAGTTTTTATAAATAAATAAAAAAACATATTATGTCTCGCCTCTAGCGCTATATGAGCTATATCGCGCTTTCGGAAGCTCACAGATTAAGGATTGTTGATTGCTAATGTGCGATGGTGGGGCGATAGCGGAAGTCATCTACTGAGGTAGACGGGAGGTGTAACAGCAGCACCCGTCTACTTCAACGATTATCTCGCACACGTGACCCAAACGTAGAATCCTAACTAATATTATAAATGGGAAAGTAACTGGGTCTGTCTGTCTATCTGTTTGACTTTCTGTCTGTCTGTCTGTTACTCGTTCACGCCACAACTACCGAACGGATTATAACGAAATTTGGTATACAAATGGGCTAGACCCTGAGAAAGAACATAGGCTACTTTTTATCCCGGAATTTAAAGCAAAGCGTAGCTCGCGAGAACAGCTAGTATCTATATAATATGCCAAACATATTCATATCTGCGAGCCCTCATCCGAGGCCAGCTCGTCCATAATTAAATACCTAAATATATCTCATAATTAGTCTGAGACAAGAGACGTTGTCTCTCTCTAACTCACTCCCGCATCTGAAGATCAAAGGACAGATCGTACCCACTGGATATAGACGTAGGGATGGGACGAAGACGTGGTATGTAATGAAATATAAAATTTCTTCACTATGTACCTACTTAGCTTTGAAGGTTTGACACATGTGATTTTTTGGTTCGTTAGTTCAACTGCCACAGTTCAACTTCACATATCATATTGTAAATATATCAACTTCAATTGGTTTGTTATCAATCCTTAGTCGTCAACTGATGGACGTTGACCTCTCCCGAGGAGCGACACAACTGTCGTCGGTCTTCCTCATCCAACCACTACCGGCTAGCGTATATACGTCCGGCATGCGTCTAATATTTTTCAGTGCTTGAAATTTTTCAGTAAATTTTAAGTATGATAGTTTTTCTCTTAAATTTTTGCATGTTTCACACTCACATGCCTACTGCACACATCAAAGGGACTGGACAAAGAGCGGTCAGAGAGACGCGGAGTTTTCAACAAATTGCGAGGGATTCAGATTAACTATACACATTGTATAGTTGTACATATAAAGTGTACTTATCTCGGATCAGATAAGCCGCGGTATGAGTTGCCGAATAGTTGTATAAATGTTTCAATTGTAGAGTTATTTGGGGGCCAAGTTGGAAATTTAAATGTCAATACAAATTATTCATCGGTACATATTTTATTTTCTACTTGTAATTTTAAATAACTGAAAATTATTCAAAGTCTTTGTATACTCGCATTCTTGATTTTCACAACCAGGAGCCCTATCACGAAGACAAAACTAAATAACATTTACGAATTCATTAGTGTCACTTTTAGTACATTTTGAATCCGAAAATCGTTATCAAAACAAGTTCACGATAGGTATACAGATACACGTTATTTTTACTCATGTTTCGTAATGCTTGTTTCACGAATTTTATAACAGCAAGTTAGTGTTATTCGAATAATGACAGACAGACAGACGGGGTGTTTCGTTTCAGACATCTTCGTCTATGCCACTTAAACGAATTTGTCGCGTTGCCAGAAGAGCTTTAATTAGATAATTTACTATGTCTTGTCGCATAGCTTTTAGGTATTATAAAATAAAATAAATAAAGACTAACATTTTGATGGAGTGGGATAAGAAAAAACGGAAAATATACAAAAATAACAAGTTCGATAATATAATTACTACCGACATTAAAAATCATCATTATCATCATCATCATCATCAGTCAACCTTTCAACCATAAAAAGTTTGATCATCATCATCATCAGCCTATAGCAGTCCACTGCTGGACGTAGGCCTCACCTAAAGCACGCCACCGGATGCGATCTTTAGCTTTTCGATATAAAAAGTTTGATATCTAACTGTAAGTCTTAGTTTATTTCAAAAAGTTATTCAGTTTGAAATTAGATAGTGTTTACATTTTTCGTAGGTATATCGTTCCATTTAGGTACATGCTGTATATTGTCGAAAGTCAACGGCATGGAATACGATAAAATATACAAAAGGTCTTTGTAAATAAGGGAGATGACAGATTTAGCACCTATTATTTTGTTTAGAAACCCTTTTTATGGACATTTTACTGAAATACAGCAAAATACTTTAAATAGTAAAATACCGTCACCAAATGGCCCCAATTTTTTAAACATTTTATTTAAAATTTTAAATAATATTTTTTGGAGTCTAACAACCCGCACTAGGCCAGCGTGGTGGACTAGGCCTAAAACCCTTCTTTCGTTGGAAGGAGACAGGTGCCCCAGCAGTGGGGACGTGATGGGTCGTGATGATGTCATAATATTTACGTTTTTGTTGAGTGTATTAGTTAGGTATATTAAAAAAAAAACTTATTTTATACAGGATGTTGAAAAATTGGTATACTAAGCCGAAACCTACATGTGCAGCATGTTATATCTAAGCCCGAAACTGAAATCAGAATTTGGAAAATCGCGAAAAAAAAATTCATTTTCCATAGTAAAAAGTCACGTGACCAAAAAAGTTTCTATGGAAAATGAATTTTTTTTTTCGCGAATTTTCAAATTCTGATTTCAGTTTCGGGCTTAGATATAACATGCTGCACATGTAGGTTTCGGCTTAGTATACCCTTTTTGCCACACCCTGTATAAATATCCAATATCAAAACTCCAATACTACAAAATTACGAGGAAGAAACAGTTTATCGTATGATATCATCGATAATAACTGCAAACGTAGAATCGTTTTGAAATGAAAAGGTCGATTGCATCCGATTCTCTCTCTATCGATGTCATCAATCATCACCTCATCAAATATATCATATGGCATTATCTCGAACGAAATGCATTCACGATTATGTCTTGAATATTATGTGGGTAAATTGAGGGAGTACTTATGACACTTTATGATTGTGTTTTACCCATTTTACAAGAGTACTTATTACTTCCATGGTTTTACCCGATTGAGTCATTGCCTGCTTGTTATCAAATAATTATTTGAATCCTATACTTGGAATGGTTTTGAAAACTATAAAGGTACATAAAAAGCCTTGGATGATAATTTTATATGCTACGGCGCCGCGTAGCAGGTCCAGCTACGCCGCGCCTACGCCGTAGCAATTATGTCGTAGCACTATTCTACGAACACAATTTTTCTTTTCCATCGTATTTTCAGATTTAAATATCGTACTTAGGTAGTTTTTTTAGCTCTATGAAAGTTTAATAAAGTTTTATAACATAGAACATAAATGTAAGCAAGTGACTTATACACATAAATATTTTTTAAAACAATACGTCTGTTTCAGTAGCTTAGCTGCAAGCTCTCTTTCACTTAAATATTTTTTACAGTCAAGACTCCATAATGCCAGTGCTTATCCTAACTAATATTATAAATGCGAAGTAACTGTGTCTGTCTGTTACTCTTTCACGCCAAAACTACTGAACGGATTTGGATGAAATTTGGTATACATATGGTCTAGACCCTGAGAAAGAACATAGGCTACTTTATATCCCGGAATTCAAACGGGAAAACTTTTTAAGGCGAATAAAAGCTCGCGGGAACATTTAGTTAATCATAAATAATGATATTATTATGAAGTGTAATCACTATAAAACGCCTCGTATGAGACCGCGTCCCGTCATTGTCGTTCGGGCCAGCTCATACCATTTTGTGCCATAATAAGGAAGAATGATAAAGAATATTATCCAGAATTGCGTGCTTGCGAGAAATGAGGTGGTGATTACTACATTATTTGTATTGTAAGTTTAATCGAGTTCATTTATATGGATTATACTTTCTTTTGTTAGTAAAAAAAAAGTAGATTACGATAAGAAATAACCCTTTATAAAAATAATAATACTATAACGCTCACTAGCAATGAAAAAAAACCTTCACTAAGGGATCCTAATTGAATCAAACATTTAATAAAATAAGAAAATTGGTGTGTAATGTAATGTAATGTGAGTGTACTAGTCTATTACTATCACTGCTATACTTATGCAACACCTACGTCTGAGTAAAGCCACCCCTTCTATCTATGGTAAATCAAATGCATATTTTATTTCACTTCCCCCCCTCTACGGAGGTACTATTCTTTATCAATCGACACGCCAAGGCCGCATCCGGTGTTGCCAGCCGTACTGCCGTAAACTGCCCTCGCATACAGGCTGTTGAAAAAATTTATACTTGCTTTTCCATAATAAGAAGTCATGTGACCAAACAAAGTTTCTATGGAGAATATATATTTTTTAGCGAATTTTCTGAAGTGGTCATTTTTATATTGAACTTTTCCAGTCTTCTTAGCGGAGTTAATGGGGCGCGACTGGTTGGTGGAGACTGAGTGACGCTATTTGTCACGTCCTGACTCCATCCTTAGGCTGCCTGTCCACCAGACTTTGCTATTTCAACGGTCGATTATTGCCTCGCTCACCGCTCCGCTAGCTTGCTCCACTCTGGTAGACAGGCAGCCTTATATTGAATGAATGAATGAATTGAGACGGCTGAATGGTGTAGTGGTTAGTGACCCTGACTGCTATGCCGAAGGTCCCGGGTTCGATTCCCGGATGGGGATTATACTTAGTATGTATCTATCTATGTATTTGTGTAGATATATCCGCTGTCCGACATCCATAACACATGTTCTGCATTGCTTGGGGTCGAATGGCCGTGTGTGAAATGTTCCCACATATTGTTACATATTATTATTATTGGTTGATTTTACCGAACCACCGCTCTTTACCCCACTGTGCGCTAGTAGAGCGGCAGCCTTACACACAAATCAGTGAGTTCATTTTCCAATCCAATGCTAGTAAAGTAATTATACTCATCAAACAGAGGCTCGATTCATGTATTCCATGAAGAGTTGCCTTCATTACTACGCAATTAATGACATCAATGCCGACGACTCATCTCATTAAAACCGATTAGTGCGGGTGATTTTTGGCAAAGTTAGCGGTTATTCACACTGTTACGGTAATAACGGCGTGGTTATTTCTGCTAAAACCTTTCATAAAGTAAATTACTCATATACTTAAGTAAATTAATAAATTACATTTATTTACGAGAAACAAAACAAACTAGACTAGTAACAGAAAAAGTATAGATATAGATACATTTATTTGTGCTCACGACATATTTATGACAGAGATGAGAATGTTGAGATGGATGTGTGGTGTGACAAGAAAAGATAGAATGCGAAATGAGTATATAAGGGGAAGTATGAAAGTGGCTCCTATAGTGGAGAAGTTGAAAAGCCATCGCCTTTCTTGGTTTGTTACAAAGAAAGTGTTGGAAATGAGACCTGAAGAAAGGCGTAAGAGAGGAAGACCAAGAAAGACGTGGCTACAATCAAGCCAAGTGAAAGAAAATATGAGAGAGTGTGGAATGAATGAGGATAGGGTAAAATGACGTGACATGACGCACAAAGCCGACCCTAAATAAGGAAAAGGCTAGGAAGAAGAAAAGGAAGATTTATGCTCACGACCGTAATCACCGAAGGGTGAGTTAAAGGTGACTCGCAAGCGAGCCATCCGATTTTTGCTGTTTTATTATATTCACGTGTTTGGTCGCGACGAGCCGTATCGCCGTAGGATACAATATCAAGTACCTACACAGATAAGTGTAAGTAGGTTGGTTTGAAGTTTTTATTAGTTGAATGCATCTTAGTGTATTAGTTCCTGTAACCGCCACTAGATGTCACTTTCCCATTTCTACATCGCGGTATTAAGAGTTTTTTGGTTTTTCTTATAAGATTATTGTGGATCTATATTAGAGTTTAGTTTTCCGTGGCCAACCTCGTTTTAATTCTTACCAAGGTAATCCTCTGAAAGATCACGTGAAGAAGTGGGTGTGGTTGCCATAACTTGACACAAAGTATGTTAATCACAGAACATAGAAGGAAGTGCCTAAAAGTAACATTTCAACAACAACAGCTAACTCACCCACATTTGCATGGGCAATTTATAGTCCTCTCAATTTGTCCACCGTGCCAGTATATTGGGCAGCGGAACGCAGTCATGCGTGTGTATTGAATGTTTAAACTGCCCATACACGTCCCTACCAGCGGGGAAATGACGTGAAATCCATGCTGGCCAGAACGGCCATACTAGTGCCATAAACACATTCAAATGGACTCATCAAAAACAGCATTACTTACTTATTTGTTTTCCACTAACATAATAATATCAGAGACATTTATTAAAACGCGGCGGCACAACTAACTTATAACACATCTTTTCATCAATCGAGAATTTAGATGATTCACAAAAGTATATTTTGTATAATTTCAAGAAGAAGATGAAACCTAGTCAAAGAATAACAAAAGATTAGTTGTTTTATCAAGTTATTCAACTCAATTTGAGCCGCCAAATTAGATTTTGCTCAAACATTTGAACAGTCCGATGATTTCCTTCAACACTGACGCTGCGTTTATCGGAAATTTTATCTTAAAATAACAATGGAATTACAAAGGAAAGTAGAAAATTAATAAGTACTTAAGTTAGTTTGAGCCGCCGTTACTGAGCCGATGGTCCCGGGTTCGATTCCCGGCTGGGGCAGATATTTGTTTAAACACAGATATTTGTTCTCGGGTCTTGGATGTGCCCGTAAAATGGCAATAGGCCCGCCCCCTATTACATTGGGACTAACATAACACTCTGGCGAAAAGTGGGTGCAGCAATGCACCTCTGCCTACCCCGCAAGGGAGTACATTAGTACAAGGCGTGAGTGCGTGTGTGTGTGTTACTTAAGTTATACACTCACGAGCAATGAAAAAGTTTCACCTGCCATTGTCGCTTCATATGTCTCTGGAACCTTTTTATTTCTCGTGAGTGTATTACAAACAAGGACACATTGAGCAGAGGGTACACCCGAGGCCGCGTTGTTCTATGCAAGGACCAGTGCAGCGAGCACTGGATTCGATACTATTTTCGAATCTACACGAAGGGTCACTTTTACCAAAGGCTAAACGTATTTAAATCAAATTTTAAATTCATTTTGTACTAACTGACAGACGTATGACAGTCTACTTAATACGTTTAGCGTTTGGTGAAATTCCACCTAACATATGGAAAAAACAAATGTCACTTTTGGAACTAACTTTGCCTTACATTTTGACAGTGACAGTTGAAGATACGCAACGTTAACGGAGGTTGAAACTTGTGCTCGCTACTATGATTACAAAGGTCAATGATTGACACTTATTCCACAAACTCCGACATTTTGCGATTCGCCAGCAGAAACTTGTAACAGTAATAAAGATAACAATTATACTTCTGAATGCCTCGTAAAATTGTTTTGTCGCAATATCGTCACGTTTCATAAAGGCTGATCATGACCAAGGTTAACCCGGTTAAGAAAACATTTATACGACAGATAGTCTGGATATTTAACGAACCGCATAGGCATAAGCCCCGTAAAATGCCCCGCCGTTCTTTTTTCCACAGCTGGCGCGTCATAAGACGTCAAATAAATGTCATCTATACTTTTTACTTTCAGGTGACGTCATTGTTACGTCACGTCGACATTAACACGTCGACATTAATTGGACAAGGTTCCTGAACAATAGCAATTTACGGGGCTTATCATTGAACTAATATTACAAGTATATTAGGTATACTTCAATGGAGTTTATACTGTGGATTTCAATGAAGTTCATTGTATGTGCGGTCATCGCATAAACCCTTACACTTCTGTAGGTACCTTTTCATAGAATAGATTCAAAAAGTGTCAGTTACATAATTGGTTGTTGAACACTCATTGTTAATGTGATTTTTTTATTTCCACAAGGTAATAAGTGGTAATAGATATATTATATGTAGGTACACTCGTACATACTAATTATTATCTGAACATGCAGCTCAATAGTATATTCGTTGTAAGCTGTGCCTACTTACTCTTAATTTTCAATTCAAAGTACCAACATAAATGTCTTTTAGTAGGTACATTGAATTGAATAATCGTGTTTCGGAAACCGTCCGTAAATATTGTAAACGTTAGCTTTTTTCCTGCGGGCAAAAAGCTCTTAGGTTTTATTGGATGGTAAATAGAGATAAATCGAGGTCTCCGCTATTGCGTCTAGCACAGTTAACTCTGATTAATGCAAAATGAAGTTTTTATGAAGCTGTAATTTTGTTTTATTACTGTATTGACTTTAAAATGTAATTTGGAGTGTAGTAACATTATATTTCTTTTTTAAAATAAGTTTTGATGAAGCATAGCTAGATTAGAGCTCTCGAGATCTTGATAAGTCCAAGACACACAGCTTCACAAAGACATACAGTCAATTGGTACAATATCGTACCCTGTCCTAAATAGTTTATTTGCTGTAGAAACTATGAAAAAATATATTTCTGTAACCGCATAACACAATAGTGGTAAATTACGAAATGTCTGCCAAATTGTACATTTGAAACTACCACATCCCGTAGTAGGGCCGAGATATAAAGCCCTAAAAATCAGTGATATTTCGGCCCATTGTGAGCAGAATGTCATTTGACGCCGGTAGAATTTTGATTGACGACCGCCCAACTTTATAAGACCTCTGCGATTCAGGAAATATAGTAAGAAAAGCTCACGAAATGAGGCCGGGGACGGGTCATGATACGTGGTCGTTCTCTGGCGGCATTTGTCCATCAAAATCCTTTTTCTAGTCATAAAATGACACATCTTTCGATATGTCCCGAAAGTGTTGGAGGTCCTGGTTTTTTTATGAAAGTTACATTTTAGGACACCCCTCGGGACAGGGATACGCGATAAAATAAAGTTTTATCACGTCCGCGATGTTTCTTTGTGTGCTCGGAACGGTCAACATAGTGTAATATGTGGATTTATTTATCAATCAAACTGAACTACTTTATATTTTCACAAGTAAGTGGCATCGAAATATTTTTTTCAGATGTAATCCTACTGTAATACATTTCGCGGGATGTGGATAATATACTTTCGCAGGGTATCCACATCGTAATTAATCGTAAGCTACATAGGTATACATCAGAGTCAATTTTATTAACACAAACTATCCATTCATAAAAATATGCAGCGAAAATCTGCAACTTCGTTTTAAAGTTTTCGTCCATTTTGGGCATAACAGTTGTGACATTTAATTACAATAAGATTTTCTTACATACTATTGATTTAAGAAATCCTTAGATAACCTTTACATACTTGTATTTTTATTATAAACAAACTACGAACCACTTAACGTGAATATCAATCAATCAATGATCAGTGAATGTCGACAGAATACAAATGATCACGTTAGAACCGAATCACAAAGTTCAAAAGTAATTCTAGAAACTGCTGATGAATAAAACACCTGGCTGTCTAGACGAAAATAGATTGATTGTATTGTACGTAGGTACTGACAAAAGGTTCGACGAAGGATTTCTTATAAAATGTTTTTTTTCCTCTTAGAATTCGAATTTGGACCATTTGATTTGGATCGCGACCTATCACGTGAGTACAAATTTACAGCGAAAAGCGGGTGGCTCGCTTGCGAAACGCTTGCTCTGACTACAGCTTCGTTGATTACAGTCATAAGCATAATTAGTATAATGCCTCCTGGCTGGTATAAAATGCTTTTAGCATTAAGTTCACTTTTTGTCACTTATATTTCATATTTGTGCAATAAAGTATCAAATAAATAAATATGTGTATATACCTATAGTTTGCAACTAAAACCAATATAACGATACGAATATTATTGTGAGCTTCACATTATGTCAACGATAGATAACCTAAACAACCTCAAAAACATCCGACTTTTAACACCGGGGCTAGCGTGGAGCGTAATTAAGACGTGACAAAAGTTTTGCATCGCGCTCACTCACATCGCGCAGCCTCAAGAGAGAGCGCGACGGAGATCTTTTGTCACATCTTAATTGCGTCCCGTGCTAGCCCTTCTGAAGTCTTGAAACTTTTGAACCGCAGGTAGGTACCTCACTGCGTGCGATCCTAACAATAAGAAATAATAAATAACAATAATCTTAACAATAAGATAGCAATCGTTGCAGCCTAAATGATGGTTAATCACAAAACTTACGAATGTTAAGCTTATTAATACTTCTACTTCTACTAACAATGCTTGACTTACTAATGTTTCTTGATCACGCAATTTTAAGGGTACAATTTTATCAGTGAGCGAAGCCAAAGCTAGTCTGATATACTGAACGACTTTTACTTTAGGGCCAACGCTGAAATGAAGATAAAAAAGATACTCAAGAAAATTTGGCTAAGGAGGTAACACAGTAGATATTTGTTTAAACACAGATATTTGTTCTCGGGTCTTGGATGTGCCCGTAAAATGGCAATAGGCCCGCCCCCTATTACATTGGGACTAACATAACACTCTGGCGAAAAGTGGGTGCAGCAACGCACCTCTGCCTACCCCGTAAGGGAGTACATTAGTACAAGGCGTGAGTGCGTGTAACACAGAACGTTAGTACGGGGGAAACAGAAAAAAATATGTTTTTCAAGGTTTCGTATACTCTCAGGTAGAGCTCACTTTTAATAGTTCACCTGTATTTTGTTAGTAACATAATAGAATAAAAAAGTATATTATAATTATGTATTATATTATTTATATGGAGTTCAAAGTTAGGCATTCGTTGACCGGACAGGAGTGCTTGTGATTACTTACTGACTGTAGTGACAAATGGTCTGGAACACGTCTGGAACGGTTTCTATAAATGTACATATTTACAAGATATACGAGTAGCTCCAATGAGGAATCTGGCTCCCTATCGCGACCTTGCGTCAACAACGGTTTATTGAATTTGACACTAATTACTTCGTAAATTTTACCTCGTTTCTACTTTGCTATACCGCTCCTGATCTTTGCTCATATCATAGTTCTTTCGAGTATACTGTCAGTTTCACATTATGCAGAACTTGAATATGTATTGGATCGCTTTCATTGGTTGAATTATCCAGTAAACTTAAGTTCACGCTTAAGCATATTTCCTCAAGTGAGAAACCGGACCACAAGGTGTTAGCATCCACATTACAC
Source organism: Plutella xylostella (assembly GCF_932276165.1). Lineage (NCBI taxonomy): Eukaryota > Metazoa > Arthropoda > Insecta > Lepidoptera > Plutellidae > Plutella > Plutella xylostella. Next base: position 1,857,141 of record NC_064000.1, on the reverse strand, counting down.
TGGCCCGATATGTGTAGAAATGAAAGAAAGATGGCGGCCGACTAACGAGCCCGCCGCGGTCGGAATACAAATGCCTCTTGATGATTGCAGACAGAGCCGGCAGTGGAGCGGCCTGCGACCGATATTTTTGAATATAAGTAAAAAAAAAAACCCCTTTGAGCCCCCCCTTATCCGAACGGAGTGTAGTTTGTAAAAAAATTACGTTCATCAGAAATTTTTATATTTATACGATGAATAAAAATATTTGACTTTGACTTTGAATTAGTACGGTTACAAGATTTGTAACTTTATTCATTGGTAAAATGGTTGTCATTAGGTTGAACTTTAAACGGTTTAACAATAATCAAAATGTGGATAGTTTTTTTGCTTTGTATTTCTATATGACACACCATTTTGTTCGGGTATCGTTAATCTAAGCCTGCACCCGAAATTTCATGTATTAATTTCACAATTTGCTTTTTCCGCGAGCATCGCCTTGCATTGAAAGGGTTTTAAGCGAAAAAGGAAAGGGGAAAAATACATACCTACTTAGCTTTAGTGGTCCAGCCGTTTACTAGTGAAAGAGTAACAAACATCCATCCTTTCATCCGTACTTACAAATTTTCGGCATTCAATAAGTGCACGAAGCCTCTCCACGTGACGTATTTATTACCTGAAACATAAAAATAAAATATATAATTCATTGCATTGGATCTGGTGTAGAATTTTGGATAAAATCTAAATGAAATACTATACTATTTTATTTTTACCTGATAATTTCCTGCAGACAATAAGCGTCCAAACACACGCTTTTTGCAACGATGAAATTTTATACTCAGCAGTTACGATACGATCCACTCCACACATCTCTCTGTTCCGCCTAATAGATAGCGTCTGGTGAAAAATCTGCGTTGATCGAATCTCCATAGATTCATTGTTTCGGATTCGGGATGCGTGCAGCTATTGTATGCAGGATTTTAACCTTCGACAGAATAATAGGAGTGTTATAAGTTCGATGGTGGCAAACTGTTAATTATTAGAAACAGAGAAATGTCTTTAGTAAAACGCATACATAATAATATATTAGACAGTAAATCAAATGCGTAAAGTTACTTGCTTTGTTTTTGTATATGACAAACCATCTGGTTCGTATATTGTTAGTCTAAGCTTTCATCTGAAAGGGTTATGTGATATGAAAATGGATGATATCCGTCCGGTGACATCGAAACTGATTGATTAGGGAGCTCTTGTGCTCTATTTCATACTTATTGATTATTTATTATACATACCAGCTGTTCCCGCGATCTTCGCTTCACCTTTAAAAGTTTTCCCGTGGGAATTCCGGGATAAAAAGTAGCCTATCTACCATTTGCGAAAAATGCCTCTTATAAATGTAAACTACATAGTTTAAGATAGTTGTAAGTTTTCCGAATACAATAAAATAAATAAATAAAATATGCTCTTTTTCAGGGTCTAGACCATATGTATACCAAAATTCATTTAAATCCGTTCAGCAGTTTTGGAGTGAAAGCGTAACAGACAGACAGACACAGTTACTTTCGCATTTATAATATTAGTTAGGATTAGGATTTATAGTGGAATAAAATTGTTTCAAGAATCAAGTTCTTTATTTAGAGGATGCAAAAATTAATAGTAGGTAGGTACTTTTATAAACATTTTATGATTTTATTAATAAAAAAATACGGCACATACTTTTATATTCTTAAAAACGAAAGGAAATTATGTTTTTTAGATGCTACTGTTTACTTTTTATTAGGGTTTGTTATAGACGTAGATCGTCACTATAACGCGATTCGTCATAAATACGGCGCTGTCGCTGTCACCGCCGCCGGAACGCGCATTAAACGAGTTTATTGACGGCGATAATGGAACCATGAAGCGAAGCTAGTGAGCACATACCAACTAGAGATTGCTTTAAGCAATAAGACCGCCTTTTTAGGGTTCCGTAGCCAAAATGGCAAAAACGGAACCCTTATAGTTTCGTCATGTCCGTCTGTCCGTCTGTCCGTCTGTCCGTCTGTCACAGCCGATTTACTCGGAAACTATAAGTACTACAGTGATGAAATTTGATGGGAATATGTGTTGTATGAACCGCTACAAAAATATGACACTAAATAGTAAAAAAAAGAATTGGGGGTGGGGCCCCCCATACATGTAACTGAGGGATGAAATTTTTTTTTTCGATGTACATACCCGTGTGGGGTATCAATGGAAAGGTCTTTTAAAATGATATAAAGTTTTCTAAAAAACATTTTTCTTAAAGTGAACGGTTTTTGAGATATCAGCTCTCAAAGTCGTAAAAAGTATGTCCCCCCCCCTCTATTTTTATAACTACGGGGTATAAAATTCTAAAAAAAATAGAGGTGATGCATGCTAATTAACTCTTTCAACGATTTTTGGTTTGATCAAAGTATCTCTTATAGTTTTTGAGATAGGTTGATTTAACTACGGAACCCTTTGTGCGCGAGCCCGACTCGCACTTGGCCGGTTTTTTTTTTGTACTATTGTGTATACCGGGTGATTGGTAAGTCGATGTATTGACTTTCCAATCACCCTGTATATGATGTGATATTATAATGTTTTCTTTAGTAGTGCAAAATGAAGAGTTTTCTATTACTAGTATTCTATTCTACCAACTAACCAACCCGTAGTTTTATTACTTCTATGGTTTAACCATTAAATAAATGACTACTATCACTGCTGGTAAAAAAAATATATCTCAGTATCGAATCAGTATCTCTGTATTCTATCGTAAGCCTCTTTGTCCGTGATTTGTGAAAGACACAAAGGAAGTCCGCCTCTCATTGTGTTGGTTTCACGGAAATATAAGTTTTGCTCTAGTGAAGTTTTGAATAATTTTCTTCCCCTTTCTTTTGATCTTCTTCGGAGGTCTGATGAATTGAATTCGAGTTTCGTATAAAGGTATACCACCACGCACTGGGCCCACGTGGTGGACTAGACAGCATTAAAACCTCTCCTTTATTGGATGGAGACCCGGGCCACAGCAGCGGGCACGTGATGGGTTATAATGATGATAAATGTACAGTTGGATGCAATATTCTAAATTCTCCTAAAAACTGCTGTCTGTTGATCTTTTAACTGTTAGTTAAAAGTTTTTAAAATTTCAATTAATAATAATAATATAATATGTGGGGACATCTTCACACACGGCCATCCGACCCCAAGCTAGGCAGAGCCTGTGTTATGGGTATCGGACAGCTGATATATCTACACAAATACATAGATAGATACATATTAAATATGAATTAAATGTTTTCGACTATTTTTACCAGAACATTATATATACTTAAGCGAGATAAAAGTATTATTATACGTAGGCATGTATCTAGTTGTTCTATAATAGTATAGAAATCATGGCCTTGGTGACACATGCTCAACCCTTCTTATCGAAAAAGTGTCTTATCTAAGACCGTTGGAGTCCAAGCGCTTTGAAACCTAATCCTATTACATTAATATTATACAGGGTGTTGCAAAAAGGGTATACTAAGCCGAAACCTACATGTGCAGCATGTTATATCTAAGCACGTAACTGAAATCAGATTTTTAAAATTCGCGAAAAAAAAAATCATTTTCCATAGAAACTTTGTTGGTCACGTGACTTTTTACTTTGGAAAAAAAATTTTTTTTTTGCGAATTTCCAAATTCTGATTTCAGTTTCGGGCTTAGATATACCATGCTGCACATGTAGGTTTTGGCTTAGTATACCAATTTTGCAACACCCTGTATTTTTCCTTTGGACAGGCCGATCTCATATCATGCCTACGCAATACGCATTACGTAAGTAACTTTTACCAGGCAAGATATTTATTTAAAACTAGCTACGCCCGCGAGCTTCGCATCGCCTTAAAAAGTTTCCCCGTGGGAATACCGCGATAAAAAGTAGCTAATGTTCTTTCTCAGGCTCTAGATTATCTGTACACTTACCAAATTTCATTCAAATGCGTTTACTAGTTTTGGCGTGAAAGAGTAACAGACTGACAGACACAGTTACTTTCGCATTTATAATATTAGTTAGGATACTATAGTTGACATATACACTAGTACATGTACTAGTATGCATACTTACACATTGAATCGAATTTAATACATTGGGTCCATAATAGAATATTATAAATAAATATATACGAGTAAACTGTGTCTTTATTGGTCAGTTGGTCACCAAACTTATTCTTCTTATTACTTGAACAAACTTTAGTTAGGTTTGGTTATTTTTAACATTTAATTTTCGTTACGACTGAGAAACCGAAGGGTAACGAAAAAGTATTAATTAGGACAAGCCGAAAGGGAAAATTAAAAAGGAAATGTATTTTTTTATGTCCGTTCATGGCTTAGAATATTAATGAAGTCAATAATTTAGGGATGTTTAGTCAGAAAAGCAAAGTTATTTCGAGCCAAATAGTGCACTTATACCTATATTGGCTTATATGGCAATTCGATACTATTTTCGAAACCACACAAATATAAACAAATGTCACTTTTGGAACTAACAAATTTGCCTTACATTTTGACAGTGACAGTTGGCGATACGCAACGTAAACGGAGGTTCGAAAATCTTATAATCGCTGCATAGTTCTCTTTTTAGATCCGGTCAGTGTAAACGGCTATAGTAGCATAGGATGCCAAAAGGTGAACGCTTACCTTTAGGTAGAGGTAGAGAGATAGAGTAATAGTAAAATAATAAAATAAAAAGTCTTGAATTGCTCCGTCCTGTATCCAGTATCATATCGCATAAATTGATCGTAGTCTCGGAAACGAGAAGCGCGGCGCCGCCCTGCCGTAGTTTACTGAAAATTCACACCGACTTCTGTTTTATGCGTGAAAGTATACAATCATTTATACATGTACAAAGTTTTGCAAAAAGGGTATACTAAGCCTAAACCTACGTATACAGCATGTTATAACTAAGCCCGGCAATTAAATTATAGGGCTTAGATATAACATGTTGCACACGTAGGTTTCGGCTTAAAATACCCTGTTTGTAAAAAAAAAAAAAAACACGCACTCACGCCTTGTACTAATGTACTCCCTTGCGGGGTAGGCAGAGGTGCATTGCTGCACCCACTTTTCGCCAGAGTGTATGTTAGTCCCAATGTAATAGGGGGCTGGCCTATTGCCATTTTACGGGCACATCCAAGACCCGAGAATAAATATCTGTGTTTAAACAAATATCTGCCCCAACCGGGAATCGAACCCGGGACCATCGGGTCAGTAGTCAGGGTCACTAACCACTACGCCATCCGGTCGTCAACCCTGTTCGCAACACCCTGAATATTCCCACAGCAATGCCACCTTATGATAAAATGGAATGGATGAAGATTAAATAGAATAAGGTTGGCTTCTTGCTTCTTCATAGTAAAAAGTATGCTCATCTAGATTAAGCACATCTAGATTTGTGAAATGGTTGGTCCAAGCTGAGAAAGGCTGTCTAGAGCCATGTGCAAGTACTAACACCCCCACAGAGAATAGAATAGGATAAGCATAAATCCAATTGAATAAAAACGCTCCTAGCAAAATTACTTACGAGATATGGGTTCACCTAAATATTACGCATAAATATATTCTATCTTGATTCGACAGAAATTACGGTTGCGTGAATATTGTGATGATTGAATCCGTACTGAATGTGTGGGTTTGTGAAGAAAATATTCAGCACAATATTGAAAAGAATAGTAAATTTCCGCTATCCAGTACAGGTTTGATAGTTAGTCGAAAACTATAAAAGTTTACGTTTTCTCGCATACTAAGTGGCGCCTCTAATGGAAACTATCATTAAACTTTTGACAGATAATGTATGCAGATGACAGGAGAAATCGTAAACTTTTTCGTTTTCATAAATAGCAAAATCCGTACTAGAGGGTCTGAACTTTAATTCTCATGTCACAAAAACAGTTGTGCGACTATTATGAAACCGTAAAACTATACTCACTGCTGAAAAAGTTTAACACATATAATTTTTCGTTGAACAGTACTTCTGAAGAGCTAGCACGGAGCGCAATAATTAAAACGTGACAAAAGTTCTCCGTCGCGCGATGTGAGTGAGCGCGATGCAAAACTTTTGTCACGTTTTAATGGGGAGTAACGCGTGTGAATTTGCCGCTAGGGGCGCTGGTGTCGACTGAGGTTAAGTGACATTTTACTTTTCATATAATTTGTTAGGCGGGCTTCGTGATAAATTATATTTTCGTTCATTTCCCTGTTGAAAAGTGATCTCTTTTCGCGAAATTATCGCAAATATGGATTATTTATCGATGAATGTGCACGCTTTGAAAGCTGAATTAAGGAAAAGAGGCGCATAAATAAGCGGTCTCAAAGAGCAGCTAATTCAGAGGTTAGTTTGTTTACTGTTTACAAACTTATTTTTTACGAAATGTATGCTTGTTTGCTTAGGTAACAGCTATGTTTTTGCTTTTTTACAGACACCAAGACTATGACCGTAACAGTAACTTGGTTGTTAACGTAGAGGACAGCATCATAAATAAATAAATAAACAGATGTACATTAAAACTTACTAAGTAGACTTAGATTAAATATAATTATGTTAATATACATCCCACAACATTGTCTACAAGTATGTTAACATAGTACTGTTATTACAGTTCAAAATTTAGAAGTGCGATGATTGGTGATTTGATAGTGGAAGTAAAGTGATGTTTACGAGAAAAAAAAAAGAAGATATTTCTGTAATGATTTAGGAAGCAACCTGTTGCTAATATTGTGCAAATATGGTATAGTTAATGCAAATATGTAGTAATCCAAACATAATAACAAATTAATTTTAATTATCTAGTTAATTTCTGAAAACTTTGTGTATATTGTTTTTAAAATCTGCAAATTTTGAAAACATATCAATATGCTCAAAGTGCTTATTGTAGGAATCAGCGATGCGGCAGAGAGGCGCGCGCCGGCCGGCGTTCGTGTTATTCTTATATCTATACTTATTGTATACTAATTGCATTATACATATACTATAATACATTACAGGTTGCATATATACTATTTAGGTATGTATGTTTATATGTTTATTTATCTTGTGCATGGTGCAATATTTATTTATTTCTTTTTAGTTTTCTTTTCTTTTCTTGCCTAGGTAACTAGGATACAATGGTAAAATTGTAATATCTATATTATTTAAGCAAGTAGTAAGTACCTTAAATCATCTGTGTCTTTAATAATATTTCTTTGTTAAGAACAGTTTTATATCCAACCTAGATATACTACCATTAATTTAAGTAGAATCCTGTTATAGGCCATGTATCTGAAAAGTACTTGTCACATATACACTAATGTTATCGCTGTTGGATTCTAATAAAGATAAATAAATAAATAAATAAATAAATCATACATCAAAATGATTCAGTGTATACTGTTGAGTGGCCTTAAGAAACTTTGTATAGCAGTGTAAACACTAAAAATGAAACTCCAGATCTAGATATTGTCACCAATGAGTAACTACTTTGGAATTTATGTATAGTGTACGGTGGCCTGCGCCTAAAAGTATACAGGCGGAGTTTTTAAAATAGCGATCCCTGATGATGAAGGGACCAGCTACATCTGTTATAAATCCGTGGATGTGTTGTGTGTGATGTGTGTAGCAGTGGTGTTTATGTGGATGTGCTTGAGCAGCATGTGAGCTTGAGATCGCTATTTTAAAATCGCCGCCTGTATACTTTTAGGCGCAGGCCACCGTACATACCATCGCTCTTACGGTGAATGAAAACATCGTGATAAAACCTGCATATCTAGATTTTCGAACCCACCAACCTGCAGAGTTCCAGTGTGGTAGGAAATGGTCCAAGCTTAGGAGTGGAGTTTAGACCTTAAGGCGGACATGGACAAAGGCTCCATTCGAGTGAGCCAGGTGCAGGTACTGACACCCCCACAAATAATAGAATACTTAGTATACTATACTACCATTATTAAGTTTCAACTAACAACTCAACCAGCATTCATTGTGTGGATTACTAATGTGTTATATTTTTTGTATAGCAGTGTGTTTAAACGGAGAGGATAAATAAAAGTTAAATCAGTGTGTAATTCTTTTATTTTTAGTGTATTTATTAAATGCCTAATCCTTATTTACATTATGTTCTTTCTGAAATTGGTTATAATGATTTTCACAAACACGAGATTATCGGATAATAATTATTTCACAAGCCACTGTTTTAGAACAGTTTTATCACTTGGTAACATATGTCCTCCTTTTCTTTCCCAATATAACGGATCTGAACAACATTGCGGCATAGTAACTCGATATGATGATAGTTATTTTATAATTAATAAGCTTATAAGATTCAAGATTTAAAAACTTTATTTGGCGCCAATTTGATAAAGTCGCCTTTGATAAATTTGACAGCTATGGTACCTCTTTACCTCAGTCGACAGTGGCGCCAACTGGTGAGCAAAAAAACGGTAGTCCCCATTGCGCCCTGTGCTAGCCCTTCTTGAGTATTCTGAGTTTGCATCGCAGCGCAGTCGATAATCCGATAAACCAATTTCCGTTGAACGATTTTCTAAGCTGATGTAAGCGGGATAGGTTTGGTTCTAGCTCATATGCAATATGCATTATTATACTTTACTATGTGGGGACATCTCACACACGACCCCAAACTAAAGTCTGTTTTTTAATCTCAGATACTAAGGGCGGCTTGCGTGACTTCCTATTTAAAGATATTTTAATTTTAGTTAGGTAAACGCATTTATCTCAATAAACGTATTTATACTAAACACAATTTGTATTGTCTTGCACGGCTCATTTGAAGTTGTAATTTAGCTAAACGTATTTAGCATATGTTCATTCTATGCATATTTTCGTCTAAACTTTTAAGTTTTTAAATGTTTACGGCTAGAAAAATGCGTGAACAGAAACAAATGCCGTCAAAATTTTACTGACACTGTCACTAAGTGACACTTGACACTACACAAACAATAACAATGCCAAGATCTGTACAACATAAGAATTGAATTGATTTCTCCCTCTTCTGCAACTCCTCTGTCCTCTCCATATCCCCTCTAGTTCTATTCTCCTATGAAAGCGTTGTGTTAGCATACCTACAGATGTTGGAATTTCATTTCAGTTTGTGATAAAACTCAAAGTAAGTATGAGTGGAAAAAGTGGCTCACCAATATCAAGCAATACCATGAATGAAGGAAAACATCGCGAGGAAACCTACATATCTAGATTAAGCACATCTTGATATGTGAACACACCAACCCTCAGTGGACCAGCGTGGTGGGAAATGGTCCAAAATTAGGAATTGTAATGGTACTAGGTATAGGTACGACATGCTTCAATGCCGCCGTTTTTGACAGATACAATGCCACTAAACGTATTTAGCGGCGCTAAATAGCCAATTTTGGGTATTTAACTTTGACACTTCGATAAACGTATTTAAGAACAAAATTTTTGCTATGCAAGACGTTAATTGCATTTAACAACTTAAATGTGTTTATTTTACCCTTAAACACAATTATCATACGTTACGCAAGCCGCCCTAAATTGACAGATTCTGAACGGTTCATCAACAGTTGATTGTCTCGTCAATAGAACGATACGTCATTTAATCGCGGCACAATCGACTGTTGGCAGATGGTGAACCGTTCAGAATCTGTCAATTATGTATCTGAGATTAAAAAACGGACTTTAGGTTCCCCTTCAGGTGACATTACAAAACACACTGTGGCATATTGATTCAGAATTTGAAGAAATGTTTATTTTAGCTACTTTTAAAGAGACAATGATGTCGATTCTGAAGGCTGAAATTCTAATTTTAACGCTGTCAAACTAAAAAATTTGCTAGCATAAAATGATATTTACGGAAACGATCATAGAGTCGAATTTTAAACAAAGAAATTAAGGTTTTGACAGCTCTAAATTTAGAATTTCTGCCTTCAGAATCGACATCAATATAATCCCATCAAAAACAATACTTGTCAAAAAAAGTCGTTGTCGATAGTAATTGATATATGTACAGTGCGACAAACTTATCTGTTCCGGTGAGGGCGAAATAAATTGATCTATATCTCATTACTTACTAATGAATTGTATATTGTTAAAGATTAGATGGGTTTATTAACACCGCAAGAACGAATTAACAATACGGGTAAACTTAAAATCTTATAGAATTAAGAAATATTAGACATTTATGTGAGCTGTCACCGGAACAGATAAGTTTGTGGCACTGTACATAACTTAACGAATCTTTTGAAAAACTGACGGTCTTTTAAGTTTGGGGCAAAGTTAGCTACTAGTGGGGGGTGGGCGACACACTGTGGGCGGGACTGACCCGCGCGGCTCTGGGCAACGAATTTTCGCTTTTCCTTCCTTGGAGGCCGCGTCGGTCATTGCTGGGTGATACCCCGTAAATAATCAATAAAAAATATAATTAAAAACAAACAAAAAACCCGACTGCACGCTATACCGACGATACTTTCCATAAACATTGGGACTTGTTTTCATCTTTTTAGCGTGCAGTCGGGTTTTAGTTCATGAACATTTTTTTATTTCAATAATTTTGGTGTTGTTATTTAATTAAAATTAAAAAAAAATTACTTCTAATGGTTGGATGGATAATAAGGGTTAGACTGCCAAAACCTAATAAATGTAATTTTCCAGTGCTAAAATTGGTTTAGTTCTAAATGATTCATGCTTCATGATATTAAGTGTAGGTATATACGAGTACTAGAGGTCGCATTGTGGCGCGGGCTGCAAGCAGCCGCGCGGTGCTTTGATGCTTTTGGTTTGGGTGCGAAAATGTTTTCAGTATGAATTTCAGTTTCAGCTGGGTATTGACTTGAATATACCGTAGCAAATCTTTCTTGCGTTTTATAACAAAACGTTAAAAACTGTGTTCACTATGTTTTTTTTTAATTAAAGGGGTGCCTACTGATGATTTTGTTTCAGGTGGGATTAGTTTTCAGTATGAATTTCGGTTTCAGCAGGGTATTGACTTGAAAAAACCGTAGCAAGTCTTTGTTGTATTTTGTTTTGGATTAAAAACTGTTTTCAGTATGAATTTCGTTATAAAAGGGGTACTGATGATTTTATTTCAGGGGGGGTTACAGTTTTCAGTATGAATTTCGGGTTCAGCAGGGTATTGACGTGAACATACCGTAGCAAATCCTTGTTGCTTTTGTTATGCCTTATAAACTGCTTTTACTATGAATTTCTTCATTAAAGGGGTACTGATGATTTTGTTTTAGGTGTGATACGGTTTTCAGTATGAATTTTGGTGAGATACGGTTATTCACTTGACTATAACGTATCGAATATTTTAATATGGGGTTTAGTTTTCCCTTGAAATCTAATTTCAGTATGAAATTTGGTAGTAGATGGGTATTGATTTTCTCATAATACACTCACAACTTACAAATTCAAGAAATATCCGTTGTACACTCCCGGGCAATGAATAAGTTTTTTAAAACTCCACAGGAATGTTAATATTTGCCGTGAAAACTATTTTTAAATTACGGATTGTCTCACACAAATACGGTAGAGAAACTGATCTATATGGACATTTTTTGGTTTCGTAAACTTTACCTAGTAGCGAGCGAACATCGTTTTGTGTACAAATATTGGGTTCTTTAATACCTCATAAATCTGAGTCACCTCCATTCGCGCGTTTTTCTAGCGTCTCGATTATTGGTTTATTCTGTCCTGAAAAGAAACTTTTTCATAGCAACGAAATTTACAGGCTTTTTTTTATTCATAAATTTCTTATGTGGGTTTGCTGTAGACACAGTAAGTAGGATAAAGTGCGTTTTTTAACATTATAGAACTATTCTTTACTGAAATTTAATTCATAATTGGTTGCTCACGTATATGGAACTATAAACGCGGCCAAACTTAGACTTTGTCTTTCTTTTTTTATCATTCAAGTTATTTCTTAACCACAATCGGCTCTCAGGTTATATACGTAGTTGTGTTGACGAGGGTTTGAGTAGTGTTGCCTCGCTTCGCTCGGCTCTCCAGGGTTTGCAGTATGGTGGTTCGCATTGTTTTGCCTCGCTTCACTCGGCTACTCTTTTACGGTAAGGTAATACTTAAGTTGTATTGCCTCGCTGCGCTCGGCTCTTCAGTTGTTGTGGTATAATGTTTTGAAATGTTATGCCTCGCTACGCTCGGCTCTCCAAGGTTTGTGGTATGGTGGTTTGGATGGTTTTGCCTCGCTGCGCTCGGCTCCTCTCCAGGTCTCGGAATGGTAGTCTCGATTGTTTTGCCTCGCTTCGCTCGGCTCTGCAGTTACAAAGGCACTTGCTGTTTATTGTACTTTAGCCTCGCTTCGCTCGGCTCTTCGGGTTTTCGGATGTTGGTTTCAGTAGTTTTGCCTCGCTCCGCTCGGCTCTCTAGGTTTTGGATTGATGGTTTAGGTTGTTTTGCCTCGCTTCGCTCGGCTTTCCACTTCTTACACGGGACTTTTCCCTTAGTTTTTCTTTATTAATATTGATAATTATGATACTTAATGCCTCGCTTCGCTCGGATATCTTTCCTTTATGGCAGGGTTACTTGTCGGATGCCTCGCTGCGCTCGGCTGGTTTTATTTTGGCATAGCTTGTAGAAGGACTATGGCCTCGCTGCGCTCGGCACTTACACTGTGGTAAAGTTGATTTACATTTTGTATATTTTTACGGAAAATATTTTCTCCTCTAAAAGTGGGGAGTTTTTATTTTTAAAATAATTCTTTGTATTTATCTACACAAATGCGCCATATACCACAAATCTGTCTGACCACTTCAAAGGGGTGAAATTGCTAATGTTGGTACTTTTTTCTACGTTTTTAGGGAAATTTTGATTTTTTCCCTACAAGTGGGGAGTTTTTATTTTAAATAATTATTGTTTGTATTTATCTACACAAATGCGCCATATACCATAAATCTGTCTGACCACTTCAACGGGGTGAAATTGTTAATGTTGGTAATTTTTTATACGTTTCTATGGAAAATTTGATTTTTTTCCCCATAAGTGGGGAGTTTTTATTATTAATAAAAAATCTATGCATTTAACTACACAAACGCGCTATACATTCGAATCTCCTCAGACCATCACCAAACGATAAAATTGCATATTTATGTAAATTTTCCCATGTTTTTAGGGAAATTTTGTTTTTTTCCCTAAAAATGGGGAGTTTTTATTATTAATTAAAAATCTATGCATTTAACTACACAAACGCGCCATACATTCGAATCCCCTCAGACCATCACAAAACGATAAAATTGCATATTTATGTAAAATTTCCCATGTTTTTAGGGAAATTTTGTTTTTTTCCCAAAAAATGGGGAGTTTTTATTTCATAAGCAAACTAAATGCATTCACCTACACAAACGCGCTCTACAAGTCAAAACTGCCAGACCACTCAATACAGGTGAAATAGCCTTAAAACATGTAAAATTTCTCTTTTACAAAATGGCTGCCACTTCATCCGCCATTTTGATTTTTGCAGTTTTCGGAATTTTCCCATAAATTTCACCATATATCCAACCATGTACAAAGAAAAACATCACCCCACCTCCTCCCCTTCTGGGAGATCAATTCACCTCAACTTGAATCGACGACGAACTTTTTCAAAAATATAATCTCCCGTATTTCTCAGGGTTGCCAGCCGAAAGTGATAAAAATAGTCAAATGTCATTAGTATGAGCCTTACTGACTAAACTGCATCATTTTTTTAAATCCAAAACGGTTATTTCTATTTTTTATGTTTTTGGGGAAAATCTCAAAATTTACCCTAAAAATGGGGAATTTTTATTTACCTGGTATAGTCTACCCAACAAACTACACAAATGCGCCATACAAGACAAATATCCCCAACCACTCTAAACATGTGAAAAAACCAATCAAAAATCGTGAAAAAAAGTCACTTTTACAAAATGGCCGCCAAAGCAGTCCGCCATTTTGTTTTTTCAACTTTTCGGAATTTTCCCATAAACTGCACCATACATCAGACCGTGTACAAAAAAAATCATCACCCCACCTGCCTCCCTTCTGGGAGATCAATTCACCTCAAGTTGGGTCGACGTAAAAAAATCCGAAAAAATATAATCTCGCCTATCGCGCAGGGTTGCCAGTCGAAAGTAATAAAAATGGTCAAATGTCATTAGTACGGGTCTTTCCGACAAAACTGCATCAAATTTTAAAATCAAAAGTGGCCATTTCTACTTTTCATGTTTTTGGGGAAAATCTCAAAATTTACCCTAAAAATGGGGAAAATTTTTGCACATGGCAACTCTACTCATCAAACTACACAACCGCTCCATACAAGTCAAACCTGTCAAATACCTCAAACACAATAAAAAAATGCTTTGAAAATCCCCGAAAAAACACGTTTTTATAAAAAAATCTCCCCTCCCCCCGCAATGTAAAAAAAAACATTTTTTGGAATTTTCCCTTAAATTTCATCATGTGCCCCACCGTTTACAAAAAACACCATCCCCCCACCTCCCCCCCTTCCGGGAGATCAATTCACCTCAAGTCGGGTCTGACACGCCCTAAACTTTGCTTCACTGCAACTCGGCCGCCATTTTGTTTTTTTATTTTTTGATATTTTTTTTTAAATCTGTCAGACACTCTAAATACACCCTCAAAATATAAAAAAATGTATGGTCACCAAAAAAGAGGAGCAAAAAAAATTTTTTTTTTTTACAACTTTTTTTAAAAAGTCGAGGTTTTTCTCTACTCACCGGAGCACCCTGTACATTTCCCTAAAACATTTTTATATCAAAAAATGGCTCCTTCTGGGAGAACTACTATGTCAATCAGTCAGTGGTAATCCAGCTTTATATAGTATAATAACTAGAGGTCGCATTGTGGCGCGGGCTGCAAGCAGCCGCGCGGTGCTTTGATGCTTTTGGTTTGGGTGCGAAAATGTTTTCAGTATGAATTTCAGTTTCAGCTGGGTATTGACTTGAATATACCGTAGCAAATCTTTCTTGCGTTTTATAACAAAACGTTAAAAACTGTGTTCACTATGTTTTTTTTTAATTAAAGGGGTGCCTACTGATGATTTTGTTTCAGGTGGGATTAGTTTTCAGTATGAATTTCGGTTTCAGCAGGGTATTGACTTGAAAAAACCGTAGCAAGTCTTTGTTGTATTTTGTTTTGGATTAAAAACTGTTTTCAGTATGAATTTCGTTATAAAAGGGGTACTGATGATTTTATTTCAGGGGGGGTTACAGTTTTCAGTATGAATTTCGGGTTCAGCAGGGTATTGACGTGAACATACCGTAGCAAATCCTTGTTGCTTTTGTTATGCCTTATAAACTGCTTTTACTATGAATTTCTTCATTAAAGGGGTACTGATGATTTTGTTTTAGGTGTGATACGGTTTTCAGTATGAATTTTGGTGAGATACGGTTATTCACTTGACTATAACGTATCGAATATTTTAATATGGGGTTTAGTTTTCCCTTGAAATCTAATTTCAGTATGAAATTTGGTAGTAGATGGGTATTGATTTTCTCATAATACACTCACAACTTACAAATTCAAGAAATATCCGTTGTACACTCCCGGGCAATGAATAAGTTTTTTAAAACTCCACAGGAATGTTAATATTTGCCGTGAAAACTATTTTTAAATTACGGATTGTCTCACACAAATACGGTAGAGAAACTGATCTATATGGACATTTTTTGGTTTCGTAAACTTTACCTAGTAGCGAGCGAACATCGTTTTGTGTACAAATATTGGGTTCTTTAATACCTCATAAATCTGAGTCACCTCCATTCGCGCGTTTTTCTAGCGTCTCGATTATTGGTTTATTCTGTCCTGAAAAGAAACTTTTTCATAGCAACGAAATTTACAGGCTTTTTTTTATTCATAAATTTCTTATGTGGGTTTGCTGTAGACACAGTAAGTAGGATAAAGTGCGTTTTTTAACATTATAGAACTATTCTTTACTGAAATTTAATTCATAATTGGTTGCTCACGTATATGGAACTATAAACGCGGCCAAACTTAGACTTTGTCTTTCTTTTTTTATCATTCAAGTTATTTCTTAACCACAATCGGCTCTCAGGTTATATACGTAGTTGTGTTGACGAGGGTTTGAGTAGTGTTGCCTCGCTTCGCTCGGCTCTCCAGGGTTTGCAGTATGGTGGTTCGCATTGTTTTGCCTCGCTTCACTCGGCTACTCTTTTACGGTAAGGTAATACTTAAGTTGTATTGCCTCGCTGCGCTCGGCTCTTCAGTTGTTGTGGTATAATGTTTTGAAATGTTATGCCTCGCTACGCTCGGCTCTCCAAGGTTTGTGGTATGGTGGTTTGGATGGTTTTGCCTCGCTGCGCTCGGCTCCTCTCCAGGTCTCGGAATGGTAGTCTCGATTGTTTTGCCTCGCTTCGCTCGGCTCTGCAGTTACAAAGGCACTTGCTGTTTATTGTACTTTAGCCTCGCTTCGCTCGGCTCTTCGGGTTTTCGGATGTTGGTTTCAGTAGTTTTGCCTCGCTCCGCTCGGCTCTCTAGGTTTTGGATTGATGGTTTAGGTTGTTTTGCCTCGCTTCGCTCGGCTTTCCACTTCTTACACGGGACTTTTCCCTTAGTTTTT
Organism: Plutella xylostella; assembly: GCF_932276165.1. Lineage (NCBI taxonomy): Eukaryota > Metazoa > Arthropoda > Insecta > Lepidoptera > Plutellidae > Plutella > Plutella xylostella. Next base: position 1,840,585 of record NC_064000.1, on the reverse strand, counting down.
CTTTATTAATATTGATAATTATGATACTTAATGCCTCGCTTCGCTCGGATATCTTTCCTTTATGGCAGGGTTACTTGTCGGATGCCTCGCTGCGCTCGGCTGGTTTTATTTTGGCATAGCTTGTAGAAGGACTATGGCCTCGCTGCGCTCGGCACTTACACTGTGGTAAAGTTGATTTACATTTTGTATATTTTTACGGAAAATATTTTCTCCTCTAAAAGTGGGGAGTTTTTATTTTTAAAATAATTCTTTGTATTTATCTACACAAATGCGCCATATACCACAAATCTGTCTGACCACTTCAAAGGGGTGAAATTGCTAATGTTGGTACTTTTTTCTACGTTTTTAGGGAAATTTTGATTTTTTCCCTACAAGTGGGGAGTTTTTATTTTAAATAATTATTGTTTGTATTTATCTACACAAATGCGCCATATACCATAAATCTGTCTGACCACTTCAACGGGGTGAAATTGTTAATGTTGGTAATTTTTTATACGTTTCTATGGAAAATTTGATTTTTTTCCCCATAAGTGGGGAGTTTTTATTATTAATAAAAAATCTATGCATTTAACTACACAAACGCGCTATACATTCGAATCTCCTCAGACCATCACAAAACGATAAAATTGCATATTTATGTAAATTTTCCCATGTTTTTAGGGAAATTTTGTTTTTTTTCCCTAAAAATGGGGAGTTTTTATTATTAATTAAAAATCTATGCATTTAACTACACAAACGCGCCATACATTCGAATCCCCTCAGACCATCACAAAACGATAAAATTGCATATTTATGTAAAATTTCCCATGTTTTTAGGGAAATTTTGTTTTTTTTCCCAAAAAATGGGGAGTTTTTATTTCATAAGCAAACTAAATGCATTCACCTACACAAACGCGCTCTACAAGTCAAAACTGCCAGACCACTCAATACAGGTGAAATAGCCTTAAAACATGTAAAATTTCTCTTTTACAAAATGGCTGCCACTTCATCCGCCATTTTGATTTTTGCAGTTTTCGGAATTTTCCCATAAATTTCACCATATATCCAACCATGTACAAAGAAAAACATCACCCCACCTCCTCCCCTTCTGGGAGATCAATTCACCTCAACTTGAATCGACGACGAACTTTTTCAAAAATATAATCTCCCGTATTTCTCAGGGTTGCCAGCCGAAAGTGATAAAAATAGTCAAATGTCATTAGTATGAGCCTTACTGACTAAACTGCATCATTTTTTTAAATCCAAAACGGTTATTTCTATTTTTTATGTTTTTGGGGAAAATCTCAAAATTTACCCTAAAAATGGGGAATTTTTATTTACCTGGTATAGTCTACCCAACAAACTACACAAATGCGCCATACAAGACAAATATCCCCAACCACTCTAAACATGTGAAAAAACCAATCAAAAATCGTGAAAAAAAGTCACTTTTACAAAATGGCCGCCAAAGCAGTCCGCCATTTTGTTTTTTCAACTTTTCGGAATTTTCCCATAAACTGCACCATACATCAGACCGTGTACAAAAAAAATCATCACCCCACCTGCCTCCCTTCTGGGAGATCAATTCACCTCAAGTTGGGTCGACGTAAAAAAATCCGAAAAAATATAATCTCGCCTATCGCGCAGGGTTGCCAGTCGAAAGTAATAAAAATGGTCAAATGTCATTAGTACGGGTCTTTCCGACAAAACTGCATCAAATTTTAAAATCAAAAGTGGCCATTTCTACTTTTCATGTTTTTGGGGAAAATCTCAAAATTTACCCTAAAAATGGGGAAAATTTTTGCACATGGCAACTCTACTCATCAAACTACACAACCGCTCCATACAAGTCAAACCTGTCAAATACCTCAAACACAATAAAAAAATGCTTTGAAAATCCCCGAAAAAACACGTTTTTATAAAAAAATCTCCCCTCCCCCCGCAATGTAAAAAAAAACATTTTTTGGAATTTTCCCTTAAATTTCATCATGTGCCCCACCGTTTACAAAAAACACCATCCCCCCACCTCCCCCCCTTCCGGGAGATCAATTCACCTCAAGTCGGGTCTGACACGCCCTAAACTTTGCTTCACTGCAACTCGGCCGCCATTTTGTTTTTTTATTTTTTGATATTTTTTTTTAAATCTGTCAGACACTCTAAATACACCCTCAAAATATAAAAAAATGTATGGTCACCAAAAAAGAGGAGCAAAAAAAATTTTTTTTTTTTACAACTTTTTTTAAAAAGTCGAGGTTTTTCTCTACTCACCGGAGCACCCTGTACATTTCCCTAAAACATTTTTATATCAAAAAATGGCTCCTTCTGGGAGAACTACTATGTCAATCAGTCAGTGGTAATCCAGCTTTATATAGTATAATAATATTGGACTTAGGCTTATTGCATAAAACACACTTGCAAGCAACACTAAACTAGAAATAAAATGCTGGCCAGATCGCCGCCGCCTGTCGGGTAGGGATACCCAAGACGCTGGCCGCGTTGCCTCGTTGTATGGCCATGCTAAGCCTTATTATTTAGTTATATTTACAGGGTGTTGCAAAATTGGTATACTAAGCCGAAACCTACATGTGCAGCATATTATATCTAAGCCCGAAACTGAAATCTAAATTTGGAAATTGGCGAAAAAAAAAAAATTTTCCATAGTAAAAAGTCACGTGACCAACAAAGTTTCTATGGAAAATGAGATATTGTTTTCGCGAATTTTCAAATTCTGATTTCAGTTTCAGGCTTAGATATACCATGCTGCACATGTAGGTTTCGGCTTAGTATACCCTTTTTGCAACACCCTGTAAATATAACTAAATAATAAGGCTTAGCATGGCCATACAACGAGGCAACGCGGCCAGCGTCTTGGGTATCCCTACCCGACAGGCGGCGGCGATCTGGCCAGCATTTTATTTCTAGTTTAGTGTTGCTTGCAAGTGTGTTTTATGCAATAAGCCTAAGTCCAATATTATTATACTATATAAAGCTGGATAATATAATATAATCTCGCCTATCGCGCAGGGTTGCCAGTCGAAAGTAATAAAAATGGTCAAATGTCATTAGTACGGGTCTTTCCGACAAAACTGCATCAAATTTTAAAATCAAAAGTGGCCATTTCTACTTTTCATGTTTTTGGGGAAAATCTCAAAATTTACCCTAAAAATGGGGAAAATTTTTGCACATGGCAACTCTACTCATCAAACTACACAACCGCTCCATACAAGTCAAACCTGTCAAATACCTCAAACACAATAAAAAAATGCTTTGAAAATCCCCGAAAAAACACGTTTTTATAAAAAAATCTCCCCTCCCCCCGCAATGTAAAAAAAAACATTTTTTGGAATTTTCCCTTAAATTTCATCATGTGCCCCACCGTTTACAAAAAACACCATCCCCCCACCTCCCCCCCTTCCGGGAGATCAATTCACCTCAAGTCGGGTCTGACACGCCCTAAACTTTGCTTCACTGCAACTCGGCCGCCATTTTGTTTTTTTATTTTTTGATATTTTTTTTTAAATCTGTCAGACACTCTAAATACACCCTCAAAATATAAAAAAATGTATGGTCACCAAAAAAGAGGAGCAAAAAAAATTTTTTTTTTTTACAACTTTTTTTAAAAAGTCGAGGTTTTTCTCTACTCACCGGAGCACCCTGTACATTTCCCTAAAACATTTTTATATCAAAAAATGGCTCCTTCTGGGAGAACTACTATGTCAATCAGTCAGTGGTAATCCAGCTTTATATAGTATAATAATAATATTGGACTTAGGCTTATTGCATAAAACACACTTGCAAGCAACACTAAACTAGAAATAAAATGCTGGCCAGATCGCCGCCGCCTGTCGGGTAGGGATACCCAAGACGCTGGCCGCGTTGCCTCGTTGTATGGCCATGCTAAGCCTTATTATTTAGTTATATTTACAGGGTGTTGCAAAATTGGTATACTAAGCCGAAACCTACATGTGCAGCATATTATATCTAAGCCCGAAACTGAAATCTAAATTTGGAAATTGGCGAAAAAAAAAAAATTTTCCATAGTAAAAAGTCACGTGACCAACAAAGTTTCTATGGAAAATGAGATATTGTTTTCGCGAATTTTCAAATTCTGATTTCAGTTTCAGGCTTAGATATACCATGCTGCACATGTAGGTTTCGGCTTAGTATACCCTTTTTGCAACACCCTGTATAAGAATGATTCATTTAGTTTTTGAACATGTGTCGAAATAAACTTGCAAGCAATGAAAAAGTTCCAGCACCAAATTAATCTTAAACAAAAAAAACTATCAATAACGCCGTGTGCAATATTTAAGTTAGTATTTCCCCGGAAAAATATATAACCATATTTATATTGTTCAACAGTAAAGGTATAGGTACCTACTCATTTTCCCAATAATTTCACCTGAATTACTGAACGACAGGCCATGCTTAACAAAGGACTAAATATTCATTCTTGTAGAATTATTGATGCTGTACCGAATGAATTTTAAACAACTTTGTGAAATACCCATACTGCCCTCCTGAAATACTTAAAGCCTTTTAGGCATATTTCAGTGAGTGTAGTGTACCTTTGTATTCTTGCCTGTGTCGGGTTGGTGGCTCATAAAGGGAAGACGTGTCCTTTGCAAGAAACGAAGTCATAAATAAGTTATTGAATTTAACATACAATAAGCTAATGTCGTTTTCACAAGAAACAACCGTTTTTAGCGTTTTTTATTTATTTATTTAATACTTTATTGCACAAATATGAGATATATATTTATAAAAATAAAAATGAACCTAACTGATAACCTCCTGACACCTGGCGTGCTATGAGTAGGACATTGAAAAAAAAAAATATATATAGTTTGAAAATACCTATATTAAAAGTTTTATGTACACACGGCAACGTTAAATGGTCGGCAGGGCACACTAACGTAGGTAGTGTATGTGTGTGTCGGCGACGTCGACGTAATTATTTAGTTCTGGGCAACCCACACATGGATATTGTAAGCATGTAGTTGTGCCAGTGACAATGATTCATTGTTTTTATGATATGAAGCAAAATTTTGCATGGCATTGTAATAGATTGAATGGCTCAGTTGGTATTATACAAGACTTACAATTTTCGGTACGGTGGTTCAAATCCCACTGAACTTACAATATTCCTTTTTTGTTTTTTTTATAGATTTAATTAATTTTTTAAGATGGTTAATAATAGTATTGTAGTATATACGAATAAAAGCAACACAGAAAGTAAATGAAACAAGTTATTAAGTGTTAAAATAACCAAATTTATTCTTGCCGTAACATAAACATTAAGGATGTTACGTTTTTGTTGTTTTTCGTTGTAGTTTATATTAATAAGGAAAATTTTCAATTAGCAGTTTTAAATAATAATAAACATCAGAAAAGGATGGACTGGCTGTTTTACTAAAGTAAATAGGCAAGTCATTAGTTATATGAAACAACATGTTAATTAGCTAGAAATAAGATAACTTATTCCAACCTCAGTAACAATAACATCATTAACACATTGGCTTACCCATAATTGTAAATAATAATAAGTATTTAACCAAATAACTAAAGTCTTATACAAATGGAAAAATAAAAATTACTGAGCTAACCCCTATACCTAACTATAATTTTCACCACTTTTTCGCCATAATATCTTACGTCCATCCTTGTCTGATTTAAAGGACTTTTCATCACTAAATATCACCACATTGTTGCACCAATCAAAGTTTAAAATAGTCAGTCGCAAAACGCACTCTGTTTCGACGATGCTGATCGGTTAGAGCAATTTTCTTCGTCGGCCTCCGACACCGCAACCCAGCAGCACGCAAGTGAACCCGTACGGTTCGTAGGGATAGATTATGTGTTGTGGCCGTAGAACAGGTGCTGCAGAACGGATCAGCGCTATGTGCAGCTACGATTTCTCGATGGCGTGGTGATGCATCCGTATAGACGACTACTGTCTACATGTCCCAAATCTGCGTATCGGTGAACCCATAATTGAACAGTTCTCCTCTGCAAACAAAAAATACAAATACTTAGCATATACAAATACAAATATTCTAACGGTCAAATAAAATTATATTTGCAGTTCTATGTTACTTACCGATATCATTAAACGTCTTGCGATTTCACTAATTGTAATATTTTGTTCATATAATACAATTATCTCCGCCTTTTTGAACATGGTTAAATGACTTTCCATAGTGACTGCGAAGATAAATTAATTATAAATTGACAAATCACAAAGTGAATCACTATGCAGACGCAGAGGTGAATTGTCACTAAAACTAAAAACTAATTTCGTTTATTCATATTGTATGAGGGTAGAATGGTTTTACTTCTCAAATGAAGAACGAATCATATATTTTTTGCGAAGAGAAATAGTCGACAGCTATGCAGCTTGTAGTCATTTGTCAATTTCAAATAAATTTATTCTATACTCAACAGCGTTTAAATTAACGCTAAATTTAAATAAAGAAAAATAAATATACCCCATCAGTGGACTCGAACTCACGACCTATGTTTCATAAGTCTAACATACTACCAATGAGCTACGAAGAGTATAGCTATTAGCTGTGAAATTTTGCTTCAAGTCAATTTTATAACTATTTGACTTACTCGACCGGTTGATATGTTTATGTCACAGCTGGTGTAAGGGCGTTTGCCTACGCGCAAACTCGTTTGTGCTGTTGTGTGTGTGTGTGTGGTTTGTTACTGGTGTATTTACCGATTTCTGCTTTATTGCACACATAGACCACGTTAGTGTGCACACATACACTACGTTTGTGTGCCCTGCTAACCATTTGGAGTTGCCGTGTGTACCTTAAAATAGTTAAAATATACATATTTTTTTAAATTTATGAACAGTGCATACATTTATACCTCTCGGGGTCAGGAGGTTAAAACAGACTGGCTTCAATGACACTGCAAGTTGACTTATAACAATCTACTCTACTTCTAGTTGCGTTTATACATATATGAACAATATTTAATTTAATTCATATTTATAAAACTATAATATTTAAGTATTATTATTTATTTGTATATAAAACTATGATATAATATTTATTATAAAGTATTTATTTATATATAAAACTATACCATTTATTATCAAATTAAGCTTGTGTAGTTACACAAGCTTAATTTGATAATAAATGGTATAGTTTTATATACAGGGTGGCCCACAGAGTGACGTCCAAAGGAAAATGTTTGATTCCTTAGGTCAAGGGGTAGCCGAATCACCCCCATGTATGTTCAGCAATTTTTAGTAGTTTAGGAGTTATGATTTTTTTTCCTAATTTTCTACGAAAATCGACCTCAGTGGATTAATTATGTTTTATTATTTTTTGGATAACTTTTTTAAAGCATTTTTTATTTTTGTGTCATCCGCTTAAGTTGTTCTTTTAACCATAAAAGTTTCAGCTTCCTAGCTGTAATGTAAGTTAGTTATTTTTTATCGAAAGTTCGAATTATATCATCGAGCTAGACTGCTCTGAATTTTCTACTTGAAATTAAAAATTGAAAAAGATATTCTCATGGTCCCTTATTAATTTTAAAAACCCCGCAAGGTTTCAAAATTACATAAAAATAAAAATAAACTATTGCTTAATAGGGTATTATTTGCAGAAAAAAGCCTTCAAAGGTACCTGGGTGGAAATTACCTAATTAGTAAATTGTTTCAGAAAGTTGAAATATTCCTGTTATGTCATTACTAAGGACTAATTAAGTTAGAAAATGTATCAAATTAAAGGGAAAATTAAATTATTTACTTTTTTTTTTAATTTACGTTACATTTTTGAATGTAAATTCTTAGAAAAATGTTTTAGTCTGAGTAGTAAGATTTATGAGATAATTTTTTTATTAATAATAAGTAAATAAACTCTAATAATTATTTTACACATTTACTCACAATAAATTTTCAAAATGGCGACCTCCCATAGCAATACACAACCTACATCTACGCAAGAAATTTTCTTTAAGTCGCCTATACGCTTCTCTGTTTCATTCAGATGTAACTACAGGGGGTACAAGTAAAAAAGTTTTTTACATTAACTTCTACATTGTAGGTACTGGGTAATGGGGGATATGTACATGGATTCCACTCGAAAGAACCACGTACAGGAACTTCACCCCCTCTTAGAATAGAATAGAATACGTAATTGGTATTGGGTGGTAGGTTTAAAAAATTGGAATTATAACATGAAAAGAGTGTGAAACGTGGCAGTTTTGGAAAAAATCGCGATTCAATCCAATTGGCGGAGCTAGTTGGTTAATCCTAACTAATATTATAAATGCGAAAGTAACTGTGTCTGTATGTCTGTTACTCTTTCACGCCAAAACTACTGAACGGATTTGAATGAAATTTGGTATACACATGGTCTAGACCCTTTTTGTCACGGAATTCCCACGGGAAAAATTTAAAGGCGAAGCAAAGCTCGCGAGAACAGCTAATTATTAAATAATAAGCTAAGTTACCTGTGTTTTTGTAGTTGCAGTGTCACAGGTTTTACATCGTATCTAACGAGTTCAATAATTTAATCAAAAATGGGATTTGTCTGGTCTCAGGCTAAGCCATTGATCATCCTTCCACATTTTTTATTTTAATAAAAACTTCATCATACCCTAAAAACCTTTTAAAATATTACCCTACAAAAAACAGTAATTAATCAACGAAAAATTCTTTAAAACCTCCATAACTCAGTACCCTTCTCTTTCAAGGCATTTGATCTTCATTTAAGAAAATTGTCGTAAGTAATTTTCAAATGAGGGTGAAATCTGCCATTTATTGCCTCGGGCGCTCGGGCAAGCTTCTGTTAAGTAATTGTTCCATTAATTAATTCATTTATGGCCTCAAACTAGAGTTGGGGAGATAAGGGGATGATGCTTCGAGGCCAGCAAGAAATTTGATGCCTATTATCCGACTATTATTGTTGAGTTCTATAGTGAAGAAATTTGATGAAGAATCAGCGTTATGGTGGACGTTTGGAGGTCGATGCTCAGCAGTGAACGATTATAAACTTCCATAAGTTAATAAGAGGAGATATCAAGGACGACCGGAAATGGCATGGGATTGTGAAAGTAAATTGCTAGTCCTACATCGCGGTATCAAAGAATTACGGCTACAGTTTTACCGTTGGGATTCTGTGTATCGCCAGCGTCAAGATAAACCGCCCGCAGTTACATCATATAAGTATAAATTATTTACATGATCTAGAAAAACATTAATAATAGTTTGGTTATTTCTGAAGAAGCTAACAACACAACTATTACATCCCACTCTTCTAAAGTTTATAAACACATTTGTTTGCCTTTCTTAATTAGCTTTCAGTTTCCGTGTCTAGGCAATTGTGAATATTGTTGTAAATCGGAGTTTGATTACATTTGCCGGTTGGCTTGATGAACAGTGAGGCTGTAATTGCGTTTGTACACGTTTTGATTCACGTATGGCGGCGGCTCGTATGAATAGGGAGGTAATTAGCGACGCCGAAACTCACGGCACTGTTGGATGTATGTACCTTTAGTTGAGTCGATTTAGTTGTCTACATGATGTGTCAGTCAGCTTAGAATTAAAATATTCGACACATGCAAAAAACTGTCCGTATTTTGTTTACTTTTGTGCCAATGAATAAAAAAACAAATCTTCTAACCAAACTAAACTCTAAATTAGAGCTCAGTAGTAGAAAGTGGGATGTTCTAATCTATTCTAATCTAATCTATTCTCTTTGGGGTGTAAGTACCTGCACCTGGCTCTCTCGAATGGAACCTTTGTGCATATCCCCAAGGTCTAAACTGCCTTCCTAAGCTTGGACCATTTCCCACCACGCTGGTCCATTGCGGGTTGGTGGGTTCACATATCTAGATGTGCTAGATCTAGATATGCAGGTTTCCTCACGATGTTTTCCTTCACCGTGTAATGTAGCAGCTCAGCTGGAGCGGGTCTGGACCACCGGGGAGCGACCCCTGGGTGAATCGACCTCTCTGGCCTCCCCCGAGAGTAGGGGTTGGATGCTATATTAAATATGTACTTACCCTAATGACTACTGGTTTCCTAGTGCTTAGGGCTGGTACTGAATGTCTCTCGAACGGTGTATACCGGGAAGCGGTCCTAGGCTAGCTCAAGTCGGTGCCGGGCCTCTGAAGGAGTCTCCGGTCACCCTGGGGGTTTATAATATGACCGTGAAGCGGTCCTAGCTATTCTATCCTTATTCCTGAGGCCCCTGGAGGGAAATAACCTCGGTAGGTGTACGGGATGGAAATGAATAACACGGATTACAATATACAACAATTAGGCGGGACTGGCTCCGCTTTATTTACAATAATAACTTATATATCTAGTACTTACAGCTTGTAACTATGTATTCACCACACAAATGCACAAATAAGGATATTTATTAAGTATCTAACTATTTAAACAGGGCCCTGAAGGGGCAAACGCGGATTTGTAACAAATAGCAGGAAAGGATAAAGGGTACAGGATCTTGGGCTAATAATCGCAGCCGCGCCGCGCCAGAAGCCTCAGTCGCATCGAGGGGGTAACCAAGCTGCGCCTATCGAGACAGATCGTCGCGACGCGGGCTATAGATACATAAATACAATAAGGGTGAGTGGGAAGGAAGCACGGGATAGGAGCTGATCAAACGCCGGAGCTGGAGTTGACGAATGGTTACGGAGCGGCGGTCTTGCGGTGCTTTATAGGTGCGGCGGCCGTGCCGTCCCGCTTCCCCTCTGGTCACCCGGAATGGTCTGTGCGGTGCCCCACCCCGCAGCGTTCTTGTTGTTGGCTCGGAGATGCGGGTAGGTGTGTTGACCGTTGTTGTAACGACTTCGTTACAACCGTAAGAGCAATGGTATAAATTGTACTTAAGTTAAAATAACTCATTGGTACATGTCAGCGCCGGGATTGAACCCGCATCTCTGGCGTGAGAAGCGGACGCTTACCCGACTGAGCTACCACCGCTCTAGAGCGTAAGTGGAGGGTAAGTGGGATGTTATTTCTTGACTCTTTTTTTTGCACTGACACTCCATCAAGTTCGTATTAAAATTGACTGAAAATTTAATAGTCCGCATGATTTTTCACAGAGACATACATTCTCCATTACATTTACAGATAAATCCATCAATTAAATCTTTACAAAATATGAACTATCCATCAATTTGAGGTGTTATTTCAATCCTGACTGACTTGCCTGACCGATGTTATGACAATAATAATATAATAGAGGAGGCGAACAACGAAAAAGTTCCACCCGCAGAATGCCGACACCAAATGGCCCTAATTTTTCGAAACATTCATTGCTCTCGAGTGGTGGTAGCTCAGTCGGTTAGGCGCCCACTTCTCACGCCAGAGATGCGCGTTCGAATCGCGGCGCTGACCAATGAGTTCTTTGAATTTAAGTACAATGTATACCATCGCTCATACGGTTAAGGAAAACAACGTGAAGAAACATATCATGCATATCTAGATTTAGCACATCTAGATTTATGTGAACCCACCAACCCGCATTGGACCAGAGTGGTGGGAAATGGTCCAAGCTTAGGAAGGCAGTTTAGACCTTAGGGATATGCACAAAGGTTTCACTCGAGAGAGCCAGGTGCAGGTACTGACACCCCCATAGAGAATAGAATAGAATTGCTCTCAAGTGTATTTTGAGGATATATTTATAATATTAGGTATATCTACTTAAATGAAAGAGCAGCCCTTTCTTCAGCACCACAATTATTATGAACACAACAAAAGTTTATATATACAGGGTGTTGCAAAAAGGGTAAACTAAGCCGAAACCTACGTTTGCAGCATGATATATTTAAGCCCGAAAGTAAAATCAGAATGTCAAAACTCGCGTAAAAAACATTCTCCTTCAGTAAAAAAGTCAGGTGACCAACAAAGTTTCTATGGAAAATGATATCTTTCCGAGGTTTTTTGACATTCTGATTTTCTTTCTTAGATATAACATGCTAAACACGTAGGTTTCGGCTTAGTATGTATACCCTTTTCGCGACAGCCTGTATAATGTATATTTACAAGATAAAACTTTCCACATTATTTTATTATGAGTATGGGAGTTGCTACTTTCACTCATAATAATGAGAGGAAAATTGCGAAAGGTGCTCTACTCTAGCCCGTTATAAATTTATGGGCTCGTGAGCTAAATGTGATTACCGCCGCCGTAAACCGCTTTGTTGGGTAAGAATTCTCAAAAATTAATAATTTTGTTATCATCCCATACCAGCTTCACATAAATATACACTCACGAGAAATTGAAAAGTTCCAATTTCAAAATACTGAAACCAAATATGTCCAAGGTTTTAAAACATTTGGTAATATTCTGATGCGCTGTTGGATTGCAGAAAAATAATTAGGTACTAAACGCAAAAAAACTTACTCTATTTCTTCAAAAACATTTTTTCAAAGGGGTAATATGCTACAACTACCTCTAATCCTATTTTTTAATTTATATAACTCTCTTCCATCCAAAGGTTGTCTGGTAGAGATTGCTATAAGCAATAAGGCCGCCTTTTTGTACTGTTGTTATTTTTAAGTTTTATTTTGTATTGATTCTGTTTTTTTTTGGTGCAAATAAAGAGGATTGTATTGTATTGTATTGTAATATGAATGATTAAACTTGGCACAATCAGAACAAGTAAGTCGGTAAGATAAAGAGTACTAAAACCCCGTATCGAATATCGTAAAGTCCATTAAAGACCCGAGAGGTAACTCTAGCTTACAAAAAAACATTTTCGGAGCGTTACGGAGGCTCTATTTTGCAATTTTCGACAACGAAAAAGTTCAGGTTTTCTTCTGTTATCTGCATACATTATCTAAAGTAAAGTATAAGTTACATAAAACATGTTAACAGTGGTTTCATCGGTCATAAGTTTCACGACAGTTTACGATAGAGGCGTTACTTTGTATTCGAGAAAGCGTAAACGTTTTTATAGTTTTTGACAAACTATCAAACTTGTACTAGACCATCTGCGCTAACCACGGCTCTGTCTCGTTGTATTAATTGTACAATTTTATTAATTGACAGCAGCTCTCGTTGGTTTGTTCTTTGTTAGCTAGAGTGACCTTTCAGTGGAGGCTGTAAACAAAGTTCTGAATGGCTTCGAGGTGGAGAAAAACAAACAGGACTCGTCATGGCGACGCCTTCTCAAGGGCCAGCACTCTTGTCACGTCTTAAATGCGCCCCGTGCTACAGGGCAGGCAGGTCTATATTAAAACACGACAGTAATTGCATTTCATTCTTTAAAAAAATATTATGTTGAAAAGTAAAATTTTGGAGGAGAAAAGACGCCACATAAAAAAATGTACTTAACATATTTAATTTAAATTATAAGAAAAGAATTTATTTAACAACATTTTTGTACACTTACTTACTTAGTGTGTGTAGTAAATATTTTTTATTTTGAATTTCACCTACCCTGGCGCACCCTGGGCAGTAAGCGACCGACAACTAATCTGAGTGGCTAAGTGCCAATTTCACCATTCTCTGTTAGAGCATAACCAGGGACTCCCTGGTTATGCTCTAACAGAGAATGGTGTGTCATGAATTTTATATGGGAATGACGTTTAATTTATAAATCAATCCCTGTCGGTTAGATAACCGAGAATGGTGAAATTGGCACTAATCCTTTCATCACGGAAACGCTGGCCTAGGCCAGCTTTAGTGTTTGTCACCGATACGCTAAAGAACTACTTTAATACAACTTTAATTCTACTTTAACTTCAGTAAGTGCTATAAATCCTCTGCGTATAGGGGAAAGTTGAACATTCGCAGTATAACTCGGGCTTCGCAAGATGGCCGACCCTTGAAAAATACAATTCAGTGGAGAAAGCAGTTGCTGTGATTTATATGTTGATGTTGATAGTCGTAGCTGAAAACAAGTTGGAACAAAAACATCGAGATATTATGCGATGATCTTCTTGATTATAGAATAAAGAAGGCACTAATTTAAAATGTTGTCGGATTTTATGACTGTAAATGTTTGTATTACTTTAAGTTTCTATCTACAACGTATATAAAATTATGTATCATTTCACGTTAAAAACCGTTCACAACATTTAAGTGAACATTCGTATAACAAACAAAAACACATAATGATTATTGAAAATAATATAGATGTTGTTGTTTTTACCAAAGTCATATTGCGATATTCTAGTCTAGGCATGACGCTTGGCACACCCTGTATATGAAAATTACATGTTGTGTCATTGAGAGCAGGATCGCATGATCCCCAGGTGGAAAAATCTAACGAAAATATTACTAAAAAAGAAAAAATATATACTTATGAATATGGGAAGATAAATTTTCAAACAAAAGTTATTGAGTATTATCTACCCTGAGTCAACCCTCTTACGGTTTATTATAACGCTTTTGTAACCCCCTGTATAACAAATTTGAAATTCTAAAAGTAGCACGCCACGATGTTTCAGGTTATTTTTCAGGTGGAAACCGCCAGTTCAAAACTGAAAAGTTAAAAGTTTTGAGATCCTTATTCGGGTCGCGGCTTTCGAAATAAAACTTCGTCTCTTTAGCAGGTACAGTGGTGGGCCGATCGAACAATACAAGCTGAAATACAAACGCAAGCTATGAAAAAAATCTACAACACCAAATGGCCCCAATTTTTTACAATAAATTTTAATATTGAACATAACCTATACGCTTTTAGTTTGTAATATATTTGCGCTTTTAAATATTTTTCATCTTTTCCGTTTTGACTTTTCCGGGAGTATTTTGGTGCTATGTCAATGATTTCAAAGGTTTTTGAGTTTGTGTGTGTGTATTACTACATTACTGTATAGCACGTAAAAACTACAAAACGGAGTTTGATGGAATTGGTACGCAGGAAAGAATCCCAAGTGAATAGCTAGAAACTGAAAACATGGATTAAGGCGCCCCTGCAAATTGTGCAATATAATTCATCGTCTAGGGTTAATATTTAAGATTGCGCAAACGTCATTTGGATTCAAAACGCAATTCAATTTTATTGCACAATCAATATATTGCACAATATTATTGTAGGTTTAGGGTCCGCCTAACACGTTGACTAGTTTTTTATCCCAGAATTAGAATGGAAAAGCTTTCAAGGCAAGCCGAGCTCGCGGGCAAATACGAGTTTGGTAATAAACCTTCAAGGCTGTTCTCAGGCACCTAGAGGCCTATCAGTGGCAATAATAATAAAATTGTGTCCATTGCAATTAGTTCTAACACTCGACTTGAAATGCGATTCTTGATTATTTTCAACAACAATAAAACCCAAAAAAGGAAAGCATTATACGTTATACATGAATGTTTCAGTATTTTTTATTAAAAAAGGCAATTGCGATGCGAGGGATTATGAAAGCACAGGCTCTATGGCTTTTAAACCGGCTACATTGATTTTATATGCAATTGTTACCTACGTAACTACAGCGATCTATCAATTCTGAGCGCTTATCATATGCACCACGTGTCAAATTAGCAAACTAGAAATGTGCCGAGTTATCCATTACCACCGGTGGCACAGACTATCAAACTTGCTCTAATATACTCACTTAGTTACACGGGGTTTTGGAAAATTGGTTAGCCAAAATGAAGAGGAACAATATTGAACTCACAAATAAAATGTTGTTAACAGCTTTCCGCATACATTCATCAAAAGCCGTCCCATAATACCGTCACGAGCAAAGCAAAAGTTTCAGTGAGATTGACATATACGGCAATATTTTGTATATTGACATATTGACATATATGGCAGGTATAGTGCCACAAACTTACCTGTTCCGGTGAAAGCTCACGTAAATGTCTAATATTTTTTGATTCTATAAGATTTTGAGTTAGCCTGTAGTGGTAATTCACCCTTGCGGTTTTAATAAACCCATCTAATCTATATGAATGTATAATTCATTGGTAAGTTATGAGATATGGATCAGTTTAGTTCGCTCTCACCGAAACAGACAAGTTTGTCGCACTATAGACATTTTTCATTGCTCGTGAGTCTATTTGTTTTCCTAACTTAGAGGTTGGATGGCCGTATGTAAGGTGTCCCTACATATAACTTAAATCCTAACTAATATTATAAATGCGAAAGTAACTGTGTCTGTCTGTCTGTTACTCTTTCACGCCAAAACTACTGAACGGATTTAAATGAAATATGGTATAAGTACATAATAATATGGTGTAGACCCTGAGAAAGAACATAGGCTACTTTTTATCCCGGAATTCCCACGGGAATTTTTTTTAAGACGAAGCGAAGCTCGCGCGAACAGCTAAGTAAAATATAAAAGTAACAACACTTAAAGTGACATAATAATATGTGATACTCGAGTAGGTTCCTTCGTGCCTTCGTGTCTGAATCTCCTTTTATTTGAAGTAAATGTTTTCGATGTATCTATCAGAGTAACAGTTATGTTATCTATTCCCCGGTCGCAGTTGCCTCGACTACGAGTATGTTTGCCGAGTCAGAGGACGAGAGCGGTGTCAATAAAATAAAAAAACTTCGTGTGATTTCCTTGTAGTATTTTCCCTTTATGCGTGTGTGTAGTGTGTGTGCTTGGTGGGTCCGTCTTGTTTTTTTTAAAAGATTTACAAGAACACGAATTTTCCAAAACTAAAATATACATAGTGTGCAATATGCAAAGCATTAAACGCGATACTTCCGTTGCATACGATGCCGATAGGTGGACGCTTGCCTTTTAAAAGCTATGTACTTACTCGTATATATTTTTTGCTATACTATATATTATCCCAGTCAACGACTTCGCTGAATGACGTTCAGTCAAGACGTCGAACGTTACAATCAACGACTTGACGAGTTGACCTTTAGTCATATGATTGAGTTGCGCCATCAAATGAACGCGCTAGTGATTCAATCAAAAAGGAGATTCAACCAGGTGCCTGCGACATATCCATACCAAAGGGTTCTCTGACGAATCACCTCATTTCTGATGTGATGGTTCACGTAACCCCTGACAGGGGAACCCTAAAACGAATCCCTTCACCATTGTTTGTTTTATTAGGACAGATTCGTTTCCGCCCTTGTTCAGTTCTCTTTGAATCACCTTCGTCTACAAAGAACAACATTATATTGTTGATTACTCGGGACCCACTCACTGAAATGAGAATTCCGCTGAAACACAATTTAAAAATGAATATTAAAATCCGTTTGTAAACCTTTTCCCGTGAAGAGGGTAATATACTCACGAGCAATGAAAAAGTACCAGTGAAAGAGAACCAAATTACTCATAACGGAAAAAAACTAGCTTAATGTCACCGTCTGTAAATCGGAATATTACCAACTGAAATCGTAAATATTTTGATCAAATTTTAAATTAATAATGCCTGAAAAAAAAATCGTAATTTCAATGATTTCAAAAGGAAGGATACGCCTGTCGGAACGTTTTGTGAAAAGATAATGACACCTGCGCTGGCCCTAAATTCATACAAATTATAACAGATTTATGAGATTTTAAGGCCAACGCGAGGGTGTCATTTTCTAGAGCGATAGAGCGTGTTCTTACCATTGACAAAGGAATAAAGAGGACCTGGCATAAAAATCGGTACTTAAAAATATATCGTCGTCTCTTTTTAACTTATTGGTGTTATCCTACGTAAAAAAGAACAACAGTAGTTTTGTCTTTGCCTAAAATTACAACATTGCGACCGGTCGCCATGTTGATTGACATCCAAACACAAGGTACTTCAGCTGTCAAACAATTTGTTTGTTTTCATTTTTCAAGAAAAAAAACCGCCATTTTAATTGAAACCAAAGTTTAGGTAGGCGCATTTTTTTCGTGGATATGCCATGTCCTCTCTTTATTCCTTTGTCAATGGTTCTTACGCTAGTAATATGTAAGTCAATGCGTAATGTGCTGTCGCCAACTTGTGAGTGTCACTTTTTCATTGCTCGTTAGTGTAGTATGTAGGTATTGTCAGTACATTCACACTGCACGCACATGACTGCTGATCTGTTTATTCATATTATTATTTGACCACTACTCACACCACCGCACCGTTACCCCATCATAACTTTTCTAAGACAAAAATATCAATCACGGTAAAAAATAGGCGTAAGCGTTTTTACTATATTTGAATTTTCGTGGAGGCTACAGAAGGATTACTCTAGCTTGAATAAAAACGAGCGAACTAGAGCTTTTGCATTCAATCGGAACGTTTTCAAGATCTAGGGCCACTTGCACCAACATATTAAATCTAGATTTAGTGTTAAATCTCGATTTAGTGTCAAATTTTATATGGACTGACGTTTCTTAAATCGAGATTGTTGGTGCAAGTGGCCCCTAGACTCCTTCGTACTTAGTTTAACATAATCTAGAGAGATCTTTCGTATGCTATCTCATCCATCCGCTACGGGTCACCTGTCTAAGGTAGTTGGTCCAATTTGTATATACCTACCTACTTAGATAAGAACTATTCCGTGCTTTATTTCATTGTACTAATGTATACAATAAAGTGTAAAATAAATTCATTTATTTAGTACTCCCGCGCTGCCCAACTTTAATAACGGTTAAAGAAATATCCCAGTTGAGGTCAGTCACAAACAACAGAGGGTCACCGTTCAACTGCATTTTCCTCTAAAGCCTCCTCCACACGGGCGAAGTTGCGGAGTGCGGCAGTTAGCGAAGTTAAATTGGCCGCAGTGAGCAGTGGCCTTTATTTTGCCAGGTCTTGCTGAGATCGGGAGAATTTACGACTAGGCTTGTTCTTTAATCGTGCAGGGATAGAGAGTGTATTACGTTTTCCTGGTGTGTTGAATACGTTTGTGCCGTAGCTGAGAAACGAATGATTCGATTCCAATAAAGTTTTCGTTAAGAATACCTATACCTTCAAAGTCAACCCATTTCGGCTGACTCTACCTTTTTGGAACACCCTGTACATAATTATAAAGAGTTAATACTAGCGTATAAACAGTCTCGACAGAGACGGGCGACACCAAAGTGATCCTATAAGAGCTGTGTCATTTACTTTTGAGTAACGAAACCCAAAAAATCTTTCATACTTTTTCAAGCGCAATTTTATTTCGGGTCTAGTTTTAGTTTTTCGATAATGTTCGTCCACATTCAAAATTAAATATTTGAACTGTCAGCAACAGCAACGAATAATTTGCAACAATTCTGAAATACTTAAACATTGTTATTTGAAGGAAACTGACGGTCTAAACCCAAAAGTTTTCCGGAAGTTAGGAAAGCGAGTCATTAAAATTTAAAATTTTCTCGCAACTTCTTGAAAACTGATTTTGTTATTTTATTTATAAGCATGAACTTGGCTCATTAGAGTTTGAAACGTATCGATTGCTCAAATGAAATAATGGGATTAATTCTGCGAATATTACGTGAAACTGTAGCTGTAGCACGGAATATATACATATTCATATTCATATTCATTTATTCAGTTTAATACATCGTCATAAATATCATTATTATTAATAATAATATAATGAAGTACATTACTTAAATTAGGCATGTCACAAATCTTATAAAAATAATGTCATATAAAGCATATAAATAAAGTAAACAAGAATACAATGTCACTTAAAAAATAATAATAATATAAAAACAATGTCAGAACATATGCGTAGCATAATATTTACTAACATTTATCATTAAGATAATCGTCTACTGAGTAGTATGCTTTCTTGCTCAAATATTTTTTTAGCTTACAATTAAAACTAAAGTAGCTTGGCGACTCCCTTATGTCATCCGGGATTTTATTGTAAATTTTAGGACCCATTATATGCACGGTTTACACTCACGAACAATGAAAAATTTTCACGACATAACATAGGATAAGACGTAATTATTCACCTGCATAATAATATCATAAACAAAAACCAAGACTTTATTCTAAAAACCTAATTAAAATATGTTCAACCACAAAAAAAACGCGCTCTATACATATCTCACCAAAGCGTTACTAAATTCTTGATGTATAATTCTTCTTCTTCGATTTTACCTGAAACCAAGGAGGTACAAAATTATTATGTATTTTAAACGTAAAACAGTAGGCGGCTGCGGTTGGTAGGTCGCATACTACCGACAAATCATAAGTCATAAGTCACAGGTGGACACATACGAGTACAGGTGAACATGTCGCAACCGGATCGTATAATCCGCCGCATTACATTACGGCTGGCCGCATTACATGACAGGGCCGCTTTGTAATGCGCCGGATCAACGTTTAGCCGGATTGTCCTTTCCATACGTTGTTCAATACGGCGACCCACGTTTAGCCATATCGTACGTGTACTGAAATTGTAGGTTAACTATGACCATACTTATAAAATAAAACAACGTTTGAATTAAAAAACTTTTTTATTAATCACTCATAGGTTTCTTCATACGAATTTTTTTACTAGTCAAGAATTATTATCATAGACACTAATATAGTAAATATCCATAATCCGCGTTCATGACGCAAGACCCACATCCATGGCTTCAAATCCAGTCCTGCCCGTCTCAGCCAAGTCCTCTTCGGAAGATTCAACCACGAAAGAAATGTTGCAAATACTCAATATTGTTAAAAACTTAAAACAACAATTTTTAGCTTGCGAATCAATGGTAGACAAAGTCATCTTAATTCTCACCCATCTCGATAAGTATGTATAAAGAAGCGGAGCTCCGTGTTTTATCCTGGAACGCGGATGGCGTGCGGGCCAAGCTGGACGAGCTGTTGCACCTCGCGGTAAGTGGACTATCTGTCGATGTTATGGCAATATGTGAAACTAGGCTATCCGAGAAAACGGCAATAAACATACCAGGTTTGCGCTGTTATCGCCTCGACAAGCACCGCAGTGGTGGTGGCCAGGGTGTGGCAATACTAATTAATTCCAACATACCACATAATCTCGTCAAGCTTCCAAACACAAAACATCTAGAAGCCATTGGTGTAGAACTTTCTCTCTCAAACAAGAAATACATCATCATCTCTGTTTACCAATCTCCTAACATGCCTCTGCTACCAGAAGACCTAGACGCCTTACTTAATGTTGGTGAGTGCGTCATCATTACTGGTGACTTCAATGCTAAGCATGTGGAGTGGGGTTGCCCAAAAAATAATACTCGTGGCCGAGTTCTACTAAATCACATGCTTAACAGTGACTATTTTATACACGCACCCCCTGATCCAACACTAGTACACTATCACACCGAACACGAACCTACAAACCCCGACCTGGTCTTAACCCGCAACGTTCCTGAGATAACTGACTTGAGGACTATTCCAGCTCTTTCATCTAATCATTTACCCTTTACATTCAGCATTCCCGGTACCCTAAATAAATCAAATATTATAACGTATCGCTACGGAGACACCAACTGGAATGGCTTTCGTTCGTACCTCGACGATAACTTGTCACTAACTTCTAAAATCCTTGAGTCCACGGCTGAGATCGACGAAGCCGTAGATTTGTTCACCACTGTGCTGCTTGATGCAAAAGAGAAATTTGTTCCCAAAGGCACCAGCAGTCAAATTAAACCTACAAAATTACCTCGTGACATCCGCAATCTGATCACTACAAAAAACAGACTCCGTAGGTTATCCCAAAAGGAGACATGCATCTTTGTTCGACAAGAGCTCCGATCCAAAATTAATCTCATTCAGAAAAGAGTTAACTCTATGATAACGGCGCACAATGATAAAATTTGGCAATCTAGGCTTGCCAAAGTTGATAACCCCACTGCTGATCTCTGGCGACTTGCTAAAAAACTACGTTGTAAACCTGTCATTATTCCACCTCTTAAACGACACGACGGTACACTCACTCAGTCCACCATAGAGCAATGCACCACCCTAGCCGATGCTTTCAAAAGTAATATGACACTCACTCAAGACTGTCCTAGTGAAGACACAGAAAACGTAGTAAAAGCGTCTCTTAGCTTGCTCTACGACGCGGAACCCTCCACACTGCGGTTTCAAACTAGACCGAGCGAAATCAAAAAATGTCTAGGCAAGCTCAAGCGTCGAAAAGCGCCTGGTCCTGATGAGATCCACAACATCTTATTAAAAAACCTCTCACAGAAAGCCATTGTATTTTTAACTAAACTTTTCAACGCATGCTTCCGCCATGCTTACTTTCCACAACAGTGGAAAATAGCAAAGATCATAGCTCTATTAAAATCAGGCAAAGCAGACACTGATGCGACCAACTACCGCCCGATAAGCCTGTTGTCATGTCTCAGCAAGCTGTTTGAAACGCTAATTTATGTTCGTCTCATTAAAGTAACTCAAAATTTACTAAAAAACGAGCAATTCGGTTTCCGTAGACACCATTCCACTTCTCAACAATTGGCTCGTGTAGCTGAGCACGTTAGTCATCAGCTCAACTTAGGAGCTTCGACTGGAATGTTCCTGCTTGACCTCGAAAAGGCGTTTGATACGGTGTGGCACGACGCGTTGCTGCATAAACTCATCAGTAATCATGTCCCTTTGCCACTTGTAAAACTCATTCGTAGTTACCTAGAGAAACGGCAATTTTACGTCACAATAGACGGCCATCGCTCACAGGCGTATGATATACCTGCTGGAGTCCCTCAAGGATCAATTCTTGGTCCTTATCTATTCCTGCTTTTCGTCAATGATATCCCGATTCAACCCCACACTACACTAGCCTTATTCGCGGACGACACAGCGTCTTTTTCTTCTTCAAAAGATATAGATCTGATCGTGGATCGGTTACAATTGTCCATTAGTCTGTTACACGACTACTTCTCCAAATGGAAACTGAAGCTAAATGAGACAAAAACTGAAGCCATAATGTTCAGCAGACAGCGCAAATTCCCACAAAAATCAATAAAAATATGCGGTTACCCCATTCAGTGGAGTAAATCAGTCAAATACCTCGGGGTACATCTCGACAGAAAACTTAACTGGACTACGCACACTACTGCCGTGAGATCGAAAGGCATAAAGGCTCTCGGAGCTCTCAGCCCTTTATTAAATAGGAGAAGCAATTTGAGCCCCCACACCAAGCTCTCCATATATTCTACATTAGTTAGACCGTGTTTAACTTACGCATGCCCAGTATGGAGCGGCACTACAAATGCCAATTACAAAAAGCTGCAAGTGGTCCAAAATAAAGCGGTCAAAATCGCGTACAACACGCCTTTTAGAACCAATTTTCTGAGACTCCACTCAAGAGTAAAATATCCCACACTCAAAGAATTCATATTAAAACAAACACGCAAATTCTACCTACGAAGCAGCCCAAAACATATGAATGCTTTAGTCTCGAATCTTGGAAAATCACGATCACATAATTTGCCGTACATCGACAGCTATAAAACTTACCGTTTACCCCATCACTTAATACTTAACGAATAACATGTTTCGCTCGCTCCGTATAGCTACCGCACGCCGGCCGTGCATCTGTGGCGTCGGCGCATCGTATAAGTTATTACCTACTACAAACGGGTCATTTTTGAGTGCAGAGCGCAATTAATTACGCTGTTGTCGTATTGTATTAAATTTGTGTGTTAGTTTTTAAGTTTCCTACCCACCTATGAGTGTAGTAACCAAGTTCAAATTCGGTTAGTTTAGTTAATCAATAATGTAAGTGTAATTAGGTTAGTTCATTACTTTTAGATAACTAATGCAAGTTAGGTATGTTTAAATGTTAAAATATAGTTTATAAAGTTACCAATGGTATCTAACAACCGTAAACCTACTTAGGTAGGTTTTACTTTTATTATTAATAATTATTAATGTTACAAACGCATGTTGTGTTGAACAAAACGTGTGTACCTACCAAATCAGCAAATTATGTTAGTCAAAATTAGTAGTTTCTATACATGTACCCCTTTTATATTATAAGTTTAAAGTTTTAATAGGCATCGAATGTCTCAGCCTTATAAGCATTTTTTACCTACATGTTGTTGCCGTAAGTTTTGTTGAATAATCTTATGTCATATGTAACTTTTTTATGCCAATAAAGATATTTTAAAAATCAAATCAAATCAATATAGTAAATTAAATAATTAGCTTTAGAATTAAGTAACGTTTTTTCTAAATCCTATCCTATTTTTCATAGAAAATACTTTACAACAATAATAATATAATGAAATAATCATTTATACATACATAGACATTGTATGTAGAGATCTAAGACAGTTTGCCGGCCACATTCATGATATTACTTATATTTTACTTACTTGCAAAACGTTGATCTATTAAATTTGATTCGATTATCTTCACGTATGGATCAAACCATTTGTGCTAAGGGGGAACTATTTAGTGAACTATATGTACTTTAAAATTCAACAGTAGGTAAGTATAATTCCGAAGTTAAGAAACCACTGAGAGTAAAATGTACTGCTCTAGTACGAAGCCGCTTGGCATATTCCGAGCCATCCATCATCATCAGTGTAATTTATTTACTCCACGTCGGGGTTTTGGCAGGCCCTGGCTTCCACGGCGTACCTATTGGAACTTCGACACACTTTCGCAACACTTCATGATTTTCATAATTTAAGTACCTACAGTGTAGCGATCACAGGATTCGATACTATTTTCGAATCTACACAAACATAATTATGGAAAAAGAACATTATCGTCAACTGTCACTGTCAAAATGTACCTAAGGCAAATTTGTAAGTTCCAAAAGTGACATTTGTTTTTTCCATAATATGTTTGTGTCATGTTTGTGTAGATTTGAAAATAGTATCGAATCCTGTAATCGCTGCTCTGGCAGATTATAGAATTTAATCCTGAACTGAAACTAGTCGACATACAAAACAAAATACTTACATTTGCAAATAATGATAATACGTTACATTTGTAAATTATTATTACTCGTATTTATTAAAAACTTGTAATTTATTATGAATACGTGTGAAATTATAATGAGTAAAACCTACAATGATTATGTCGGATTCACATTCATAAATGAATGGTAATTATTTCGATATATGCTACTGTTATACAGGGTGTTTCAACTAATACAGCTGGTTCCAAAAATGTAGTATACTAAGCTTCAAGACGATAACAAAGGGGGTCATTCTAAGAAACAAAAAACGACTCCTCATTGTAAATCAGTCTTGTAATCAAAAAAAAAAAAAAATATGTTAATAACCAAAAAATTGTTCTTGCGAATTTCCAAAAGTCGAAAGAAAGTTGTTCTTGCTATACTTTTTACCATCACCCTGTATAAGTTAAACCTATAAATAGCACAATAAAAAAATAAAAAATTAATCCTGCAAACCTATTTATTATATTGAAATGGGTATACAATCGTTTACGTCTCGCTTAGTGCCGCCTCGGCGCAGCAACCGCCTCTGGGGAAATCAACTTTCAACTTAACTCTTTTGTTGTACGGGGAAGAAACACAACGTATACCGTTTTATTATAAGGGCTCGTACATACAGGGTGTTGCAAAAAGGGTATACTAAGCCGAAACCTACATGTGCAGCATGGTATATCTAAGCCCGAAACTGAAATCAGAATTTGGAAATTCGCGAAAAAAAAAATCATTTTTCATAGTAAAAAGTCACGTGACCAAAAAGTTTCTATGGATTTTTTTTTTTTCGCGAATTTTTAAATTCTGATTTTAGTTTCGGGCTTAGATATAACATGCTGCACATGTAGGTTTCGGCTTAGTATACCCTTTTTGCAACACCCTGTATAAAGGCAGTCTGACGACGTTGCGTTATCGCTTCGGTTGTGACGCACAAACGCACATCGTAGGTACCTACAGTCGTGCCGCGCATGACGCCGTCAGTTTAAAACAAGAGAAAAATGATCGCCGCCGATTAAAAGGTATTTTATTGCCTCAAAAAAATACAGGCGTTAACTTACTTATCTAATGGTATTGAAGTAAAGGAGCAGACTGAGCTATGTTGAACTACAAAATCAAAGCGCTGGTCTTAAAACTGACCCTTTACTTAACTAAACTCAAATACTAATTCGGTGGTTAATCGTTGTCCCTTCGTCGCGTCCACACAACGCATGTTACACGTCGCACGACGGTGACGTGTCATTGTCGTATCGTGCCGTCCGTGTGAACGAGCCCTTACTCGTTTTGCAAGACACTCGTTTTTTACCAGTTCGCTCGACAGAAGGGTAATGTTTGTTACATTACTGTGTCGTTTTGTTTTTCCCCTTTTCATTCATCTTTGCTGGGTGCAGCGGGGTAACGTTATAGCTGTATTATTATTTAGATAAATGAATGTAGGTATATTTACAAAAATAGACATATGATTTTTATCCGGATCTATTTCAGGACACGCAATGTATTTTTTTGATGAACGCAATATTTCAATTATCGAAATTCAAGATAACTAGGTATATTATACAACATAGAAAATCACAGGTTTTCAACTCTATAGGCCTTTAATTAAACAGAATACAAAATAACGATTTTCCTCAGTGAAAATTACACAATAGCCAGCTTTCATCACATCATCATATTATATTTCATGTACTATATCCATATAGTTTTGATACTAAAAACGTAATACCACTGTCATTATTATGAATATGAATATGTAATGTATTTATGTATGTACTTGTACGATTCATATTGTGTATATTTGAACTATGTAGGAATAAGTAAATAATTATTTTAGTTTCAGACAATCTTCTATCTTCTAAACTGAACTGATCGCACTGCAAATCACTTTTCAACATTAGGTACCAAAGGGGTTGAGAATGCTACTAGCATTAAGTTCGTCTTTGTACCAATTTATTTTGTGCAATAAGGAAAATGCTACGAGACGGCAGAAATAGATGAATAAGGAATTTAATAATAATAATACCTTGATATTACGTAAGTACATCCTCACTAATATTATAAATGCGAAAGTAACTGTGTCTGTCTGTCTGTTTCTCTCTCTCTTTCACGCCAAAACTACTGAACTGATTGGAATGAAATTTGGTATACATACGGTCTAGGTTCTGGGAAAGAACATAGGCTACTTTATATCCCGTAATTCCTACAGGATTTTTTTTAAAGGCAAAGCGAAGCGCGCAGGAAGAGCTAGTATTTTATATTCCTCCGAAGGCTGCCATTTAAATAAGTTCTCGTGACAAAAACGTCTCGGCGCGACACAGTTTTACGAAGTGCGACTGAAACTTAGCGGTGCAACTTCCAATGAGTTATGTATCATGAGGAGACACGCGGGCCCGGCCACGAGCGGAGGCGGGTATAGAGCATTTGTTTAAGGAATTTGTTTACCGTGGTTCTCACTAGATGGCGCTAGTGTAAAACTTTCTAAATCGCGGTATGGTTGTGTTTCTTCACCGCCATATAACACTTCATATACTACTAACAAAAAGGCGTGATCCTAAAATAAATAGTATTGCTTAAACTGCATTACATGGAAAAAACATACATACTAAAAGAGAACCTCCTTCTTTTTTCGAAGTCGGTTAAAAACGGACGCATCGCAGTCAGTATTCTTTGTATAGAAATTCAGACAAGTGCGTCCACTTCATTGGCATTGCTGACGCCGTTTCTCCATACGTTTATAACAATATGTTCGGTCCGATACGTACGATACCCATAGGTGGACGGTTACTTTTAATGGGTCTCATTATCAAGCGACAAGCTATTTGCCGTGACCCGTGAACCTTGCAGGGCAGGGTGGACAGGTTAGCCACAAAATAATGGACCTAAAGGAGATCGTAGTATCTGTATAGTGCACTTTAACATGGAAAAAAACACCGTTCTTTGATCGGTTAAATTTAGTGCCAATTTCTCCATTGTCGGTTATCTAACTGACAGGGATTGATTTATGAAATTAAACGTCATCTCCATATAAAATTCATGACAGATGTGTCAAAAGTCAATCACTACTCCCTGGTTATGCTCTAACCGACTATGGAGAAATTGGCACTAATAAATGCGTCTGTCAAGTAAAACGTACTTCCATAGTAACTTCAATATCAAGCAGACATCAAAGTGTGAACCGAGAACTACTAACTAACAATAATAATCCTCAAACTCGGAACCGTAATCCGCTTATCTCTCGTGACTTGAACCGCAAGTTAAAGATGAAACTACGAAACTTTCAGTTTTGCCAGAGGACGTGAGCTGATTCAAATATGGCAGTTTCAAGGGGGTCACTCTCTAAGAGGAAAAACGAAGTTGTGCAAGGCACGACTACTATAAAAAAAAAAAAACACTCACACCTTGTACATAATGTGCTCCCTTGCGGGGTAGGCAGAGGTGCATTGTTGCACCCACTTTTCGCCAGTGTTATATTAGTCCCAATGTAATAGGGGGCGGGCCTATTGCCATTTTACGGGCACATCCAAGACCCGAGAACAAATATCTGTGTTTTAACAAATATCTGCCCCAGCCGGGAATCGAACCCGGGACCTCAGTCGTTAGGGTCACTAACCACTACGCCATTCGTCGACTAACATCTCATTGTATTAAACATGCCGATTGCACGACAGCTTTCGTTAGTTAGTTTTTCATCAGTATAGAGTAGTGTTGCCACGAATAGTGATTCGGCCGAATACCGAATACCGAATATTCGGCCGGCCCTCTCAGCCGAATTCGGCCACCGAATATTCGGCAAATGATCCAGTATAATTCAAAAAGTTGAAGTTTTATTTAAAGAGATTTCTTCTTAATCTTACGGCAGATCCGTACAACTGGTGGTCAATCCATTCGAATCAGTAGCCAAACCTTATAATATATTTTGTTAAAAAATTCCTGTGTCTCAGTAGTAGGTATTGTATATTTTATGAAGATAAGCGCATTTGTCTCTGACGAACAAATGTCAAGAAACTTGTTTTTATTCATCACATTTTATCTTCAATTAATTTTAAAAGTTAAAAATACTGATGTTGTACCTATTCAGGTTTTTCGCAATTAATGATTGTTTGATAGTTAAATGTTTCGATTATAGTTTTTTTTATTCCCTTTTGTATGATATTTGCTACTTTTTTAAGTATTCGGTATTCGGCCGAATACTACTTACTATTCGGCCGAATACCGAATATTGAAAAAACTGGCCGAATAGGCCGAATAACGAATACTTGCCGAATATTCGTGGCACCTCTAGTATAGAGTAACCCTGCAGAGCACTATCTCACACTGCCTCGCCTCGTGCAGAAATAATGACAATACTTCTGCTGCTGCATCGCCACGGCACTTTGAGAAGACGAGGGTGTTGTTAATAGTTTATAATGAATAGTGGATCGTGTTTAAAAAACAGCTACAGTAAGCAATGAAAAAGTATGTATATATTCACGACTGAAATCCCGAAGGGGTAGTCAGTGGTCGCTCACAAGCGAGCCACCCACTTTTCCCAGCACATTTGTACCAAATTAGTTACCAACCAAATTGTTAGGTTGCGAACCATATCGCCGATTTGGAATAAGTACAATGCACTTAGGATACACATCTAGAATCTAGATGTGAAGGTTTCATTACGATGTTTTCCATCACTGTAAGAGCACGTGGTATTTTTGACAAAGAAAAAGTTCCAGTGATATAGCAGCAAATTAATCCAACTTCTAAATTTATCTTTACCTTTATTACCTGAGTAGAAGGAGGTATACTATAATGAATGGAGCCTTTCTATGCCTTCTAAAGTAATCCTACGATCACAATAGAGTTTAAAAAAAACAATTCTATAACCTGCACCAGTTAACCACATCCGCAATATATATTATGTGGTCTTCAAACCTCATTTTCAGGTTCAACTTCTAGTTAGAAAGAGCTGAAATCACCACGTTTGGTTTTAGTTGAGGTAATTGTGGCTCGTAGGGCACAGCATCTATTACTCACAGTAAATTTACTTGTGTGTTAGTTAGGGCGCCTTTAAAATTACCGCGCCGAGGCAGCGCTGCGGTCTCCCCTTAA
The DNA here is from genome assembly GCF_932276165.1 of Plutella xylostella. Classification (NCBI taxonomy): domain Eukaryota; kingdom Metazoa; phylum Arthropoda; class Insecta; order Lepidoptera; family Plutellidae; genus Plutella; species Plutella xylostella. The sequence continues at coordinate 1,810,804 of NC_064000.1, read as the reverse complement.
GTAGGTCTAGTTTGTTAGATTGTCGGAAACTATAAAAGTTTACGTTTTCTCGCATACAAAGTGGCGCCTCTAGCGGAGACTATCATGCATCTTTTGATTGATAATGTATGCAGATGACAGAAGAAAACGTAAACTTTTATAGTTTTCAAAAATTGCAAAACCTGTAGGTACTAGACGGGAAGGTAAGTATATCCACCTTTCGGTATCGTAGGTACGCAAGGGTCGCATCGCATCCAGTATTACAAAAGTCACACAAGTGCGTCCACTTCATCGACATTGATCCCCACATTTTTGAGAAGCGTTTCATGCGATACGTACAATATAAATAATAATATAATAATAATAATAAAAATATTTTATTTGTCACATAAAATGTTACAGTTTTAGTACAATAATGGTAACTTACGTAATAATTGTTCTAAAATAAGTAAGAGTGCTCTAAGCATCCGCAGTAGTTAGAAACTGTGTTGCGGATGCCACGAGTTTCTCTCCACCGAGTATACAAGTTACATTGTAATTGTAAGCATAATTATGACAAATTAGGAAATTAAAATTTTGACAATAACAAAATATTATTACTTTTAAAGTTTACAACAATATTTAACTATGTTCAGTTTACTTTACATTCAAAATACAACATAGGTAGGTATAAAAAAATATAATAATAATAATTGTAAGTAATAGGTAGTTTAAGCAGTTTCAGCAATTGATTAAGTGATGGTAGTTAGTAGTGTTTCTGTTTTATCGTAGTCTAAAGAAAGAAGGTAAGTGTGGACAGATCTTTTACAATTGTGTTTAGTCATTGGATAGATAGCTAATAATTTATTAATTTTGTTGTATAAAAATGGAGCTAGAAATAAATACTGGTGTTTAAAGTACTGAGTCCGGGCAGCAGGTACCACGGATACGATATCATTTCGCCGTTTTGATTTAATTAAATGTGCATCATATGCTAAGGACATGTGGTAACGCTTAATGATATGCAAAATATATGACTGTCTCACTGTCAATAGCTTACATGATTGGTATAGTAGAGTTGTTGGGAATCTATACGGTTTAAAGCTCATTACTTTTAATACCGACCTTTGGGCACGTTCAAGTTGTATGATATGGGTTTTGAAGGCCCCGCCCCAAATGGAAATGCAGTATGTTAGTACAGAGTGACATAGTGCATAGTACACTAGGTTAAGAGTATGGGTGCAACATACATGACGAAGCCTTTTAAATACCCTTATCAATTTTCTCACTCGAGAAGTGACCATGTCGATGTGTCCCTTCCATGACAGCTTGTCATCTAGCACTACTCCTAGGTACTTCATAGAGCTAGTACGCTGTATTTGGAGACAATTACAAAAGGGTGGATTATTATTGCAAGAGTGGACTGTTAACTTAAAATCAATGGGGGGTTCGCTAGATTTACTTATTGAAAAAGCCATGTATTTAGTTTTATTTAGGTTAAGGGAGAGTAGGTTATATTTAAGCCAGTTGGATACTTGTTGAATTCCTACTTCAGCGTGTTTATAGGTGTCCTCCCAGGTATCACCGTAGAAGGAGAGGGCAGTATCGTCAGCAAAGCAGAAAATCTTACCATTGGTCATGTTAAGTTGGCAGAGGTCATTAATATACATCAAAAAAAGGCTTGGTCCTAAAATACTGCCCTGGGGAATTCCAAATGTAATGGGGATATCATTACTGACCTGGTCACCAATTTTAACCCTTTGAGTTCTGTTGGTTAGGTAGTCCCTGAATATGTTGAGTCCCCTGATTCCTAATCTCTCCATTTTATCCAGTAGGATAGGGATAGACACAGTGTCAAAAGCTTTTTTCAAGTCTAAAAATATTGTCAGGCATTTTTTACGTTGGTCTGTGTATGATGTAATATAGTTGACTAAATTATTAACTGCATCTTCAGTAGAGCGATCCTTCCTAAAACCAAACTGATTATCTGAAAGTATAGTTTTCTCCTCCAAGAACTCTACAAGCCGCTTATTCAGGATTTTTTCAAGGATTTTAGAAAGGATCGGCAGAACTGAGATGGGTCGGTAATTATTAACACTGTGTCTATCTCCCTCCTTAAAGATGGGATGAATGAGAGATTTCTTAAAAACATTCGGGAACACTCCAGTATCGATGCACAGATTGCAAAGGGTAGTCAAGGGTGGGATCAGAGCATGCTTAGCCAATTTTATCAGTTTAGTAGGGATATCATCATATCCCTTTGCAGAGTCCGTTTTTAAGTTAGTTATAATTGTATCTATTTCCATTTCAGTAGTATGGAGTAGTACTAACGAGTGTGGTGAGAAAGTAGGTAAGCTGGGTGATGGAATTGGCTGGGTACACTTATCGATTATCTCCTTAGCAAGATTTTGTCCTATGGTACCAAAGAAGTTATTAACGGATTCCAATGAGTCTTGAGTATCAGGTTTTATCTGAAGTAACTCTTTAGGGTAAGACCGGCAATCATTTGACCCAATAATGTTTTTTATGACTTTCCATGTGCGTTTTGAGTCATTAGATGACTTTTGGAGCTCACTTCTTTCGTATGCGTACTTTACTTTTTTTAAAAGGTTATTACAAAAATTTCGATAGCGCTGATAGGTAAGTTTAGCAGTTATATTATCAGGTGATTTTTTAAACTTCATATGCAATTTGTCCCTGTTACGAATGCACCTTAACAATCCAGGGGTCATCCAAGGTCTTATTGTTCTTTTTTTAGAAGGTACTCGTAAAGTTTGACTATTATGGGAAATACAATCAGTCAGAATATTAACAAGGTTTTCAGCCGCTTCATTTGCATCATTTAATTGATAAGTTAGTGAAAAATCAACCTGTTCTAGGTAGTTGACTGCCTTTTCAAGGTCTAGTCTTTGATAGACAGAGTTGGAACTAGGTTGCTGCCACTGTTTAGTTTGTAGCGCTAATAGGACTGCCTTATGATCTGTCAAAGTGGTATTCAATACTATGGCAGTGGCAGCGCACCTTGTTTTTAGTAGAATATGGTCTAAGCAATTGTTTTCCCTCGTTGGAAATAAATGAGCAGGAAGAAAACCCAGTTCACTAGTTAGGTTGAGATAAAAAGGGCTACGGTTGTCTGTATTATTTTCTTTTATATCTATGTTTATGTCACCTGTTATTATAATGTTTTTAAAGATTTTAAGATAAGATATTATATTGTTTAGAGAGTTTAAAAAGTTATCAATTTTTTTAAAAGAAGGCGAACGATATATTGTCACTATAGCAGTTTCAGTTCCGATTTTAATAATTAGGCAGTTCGCTTCTTCAAACAACGGCTCTTCAAAAGTACAGTAAAGTTCTGAGGTAGAGTAAACTACTATTCCGTCATTTTGATTAAGGTAATTATGGGTGTAGGTTTTATTGTAATTTAATAGAGATGGTATTGGTTTATGCGTGTCTAGGCGGCCCTCAGTAAGGACGATAATATCAGGTAACATATTCAAACGGTGCAATAATAATTCAATTTCATTTAAATTTTTATAGATACTACGGATATTTTGAGTTAGAACTGTCATTTGTGGGATGGAATTTTGAATATGACGGGGACAGTTTTCTGGATCGCAACATAAAGAAGTTGCAATAGTAATGTTATCTATATTATTTGCTAATTCGATTGCAGTAGCCATTTATAATCATTAATTTTAATTTAAAAACACTACGAAAAGAAACTATCGTTAGTTGTGTAAGTGGTGTGTGAACTGAATCGCTGTTTACTACTGAAAGTGCTTAATTGAAGATCAGAAAAGGTTAAATATGAGGCTAGTATTGGATTTTTAGTATTAAGGTAACTGAACATACATTTTGACTTTAACTTAAGATTATAACATGCAACTAATAGATATAGGTAAAAATAGATAGTTTGACCTGAAAATTTAGTAAACATAGATAGTCATTTTTGTGATTCTTTCCTCAGGGCAATTATTTGATCCTCCTCTGTCAGTACAATAATTTGGGATCCATCATTCTTCCGTAGCAATATTTTTCCGTTGGCGGTCCAGCAGTGCTTGAATATTTTTTCTTTGACAAGCTCTCTTCCAAGAAAGTAGAGTTTTCGAGCCTTTGGAGTTAGATGTTCAGCTATGTATATGGGAGTCGGGGGTCCTTCAATGTTAATGTTAGAAGAATTTAATTTCATCCCCTTACATTCAGTGTTGTATTGCTTCGCCGATTTTAGAATTTTATTTTTTAGGTTTGAGGAAGAGAATCCGACCACAATCGTTTTTTTTGCTTCTGGTTTACCCGGTAGACGTTGAATCTCTACGATGTCAGTGGCTTGTACTTCCAAATTAACGGCTTTTGCAGTGGATATAGCTATATTAATTAGCTGTTCATGCGTTTCCCGAGCCTTGCATGGTACGTTGCGTATCTCCACGAGATTCATGAGTAGGCGGCGTTGGAGCTCCTCTACTTTACTTTCCAGGTGGTAAATTTTATCTTTGTATTCCCCGGATTCGCCTTCCAAGGTCTTTACTTTTGAATTTATGTCATCAAATTGCACACTCAAAAATTGTACAGCCGATTCAATCTCGTTGTTAGTTTTTTGTAGTTCTCTGGCTTGGCGTTTCAAATCTAACATGTCATTGTGCAGAGTGGAGAGAGTTTTCTCAATATCGTCTTTCCAGCTGTTTAATAGAGACGAAAACATATCCTTCATTTCCATTTTAAAGCTTTGCAACTGTTCACCAATATCGTCATCCGGCTTGCGCCGTTTGAATCGAGCCCCTAAGTTAGCCCGTTTAGGTGTTTCATATTCCTTAGCATCTGCTAGGTTCGATTCAGAGAGTGACATTGATTTATCCTTAGGCGGTGTATGATACATTCTCGGATAATAGGAGATGCGCCTTAGTACCTTGTGACAAGTGTTTGATATTTTCGTCGCAGTGCGTCACTGCAGATTGGTCCAATTCGTTAAGGCGTCGTCTCCTGACCCGACGGTCGCAAGATCAAATCCCGCTCAGACCAAAAAATATGTTTGTGTTTAAAATTTGGATTTTCTTACTTCGTCACTTGGGGCAGCACCAGCAACTCGTTGACAGCCGGAAGCAGCCGAGGGCAGCCGAGGACCACACAGGTGAGAGTAGGAGGTCCGACACCAGGCAATATGGCCGCTGCGTCTTACGGCGAACTCCGTAAGGTAGACAAGGAGGCACCGATGTCTTGGTTGGTTGAGAGTTGGTGATGATTTAAACTCAATAATTAATTCGTAGAAAACAATTCGCGACACGTCCGCCCTCAACAAAGTCCACGGTGGAAAAAAAAAAAAAAAAAAAATCTGTCTTTAAACAAATATCTGCCCCAGCCAGGAATCGAAATCGGGACATTCGGCTTAGCAGTCAGAGTCACTAACCACTACACCAATCAACCGTCAAAAGTGGACTTGATTGAAAAGTTATCCCGTTTTTTACACATAATAAGACAAGTATCCCTACTACGATGTTATACCGAGTTCACACTGTAGCGGAAGGTTGAGCTGGATTTAATAAGGCACGTTGCACACTGGGTGGTGATTGTTAATTGTAATTGTACCACGCTCGTTGAGTACTAATTTAGTTATATGTAGTAGTCTCAGTGTAAACTGCCCTGACTGCTGTCAGCGGTCCCGGGTTCGATTCCCGGCTGGGGCAGATATTTGTTTAAAGACAAATATTTGTACTCGGGTCTTGGGTGTTGATATTTATATTTAACATGTATCTATCTATGTATTTGTGTAGATATATCAGCTGTCCGATACCCATAACACATGCTCTGCCTAGCTTGGGGTCGGATGGCCGTGTGTGAGATGTCCCCACATATTATTATATTTTTATTATTATAACAACGTGGCGTTGCTAGTGTGCAGCGGCCCTAACAGTGAAATACGTCGTCAGGATTTCGTGATATTACAATTTCACTGTGGAAGTCGGCGGCGGGTTGCAATTGTTACATTCTGCCCAGTTTTTCCGGCTCCCTATTTGGTGCGACGACGCCGTTTCTAAGCAATCTTAAATACTTAAATAAGGGTTGGTTAGAAGAATTTGCTTCTAGGCAATAAGCCCGCCTTTGTGTACTTATTTCTTTTTCTGTCTTGATGTTTTTGTCTGTGTATGTTTTGTGTATTCAATAAAGTGTCTATAAATAAATACTTTTTTAAATAAAAAAAAATGTCATTACATTTTTTTATACCTACATGTTATTCAATTCAATTCAAATTCATTTATTTCGAGCATGGCTCATAATCACACAACATTAAAGGTACAATGAAAATAAAAATTATAAACAAACACAGCAAATTATATACAGAGACAAACACAGAATAAATTGTAGGTAAGTAAAAAATATATAATAATAATATATAATTATGAAACGGCAATGAGAGTTGGAAGTTTTTCATTTCCCGATATTTTTTGAGTTGTCCAAAAAATAAATAAGTTTAAGTTTTTAATTCCATATCAGTTTAAGTAAGATATTCATAAATACGAATATGGTGTTCAGCTTTAATACGTAGGGTAACGTAACGTACCTTGGGACGCTTGTACCTCGGGACATTGATTGTATTTTAAAAACCGGCTAAATAAACACATTCAAATTCTACCCTAGGCATAGTATTTTACTCGCTTGGCAAAACTAGTGAGTCTCGTGATCATACCAGCATCGAGTGTGTGGTGAAGACAATATGAAGTTTTTTGGAGTCAAAAGTAGCTTTTGTATAGTTTTTTGTGTTGCTTTATCTCATTGAGGCATGCTCAAAATAAAGACATGGATGTCACGTATAACTTTTCAGTTATTTAATTTTATGACATGGCAATTATCTGAAAGATTCCTATTAATTAAAAATAAAGATATTTAAATTTTGGTTAAATATTGCTTTTTTGTACCTTGGGACACGATTAAATTTGTACCTTGGGACACTGTTTCCTATGGATTTGTACTATGGAAAATGAAAACATCTAAATAACGCCTTATATCTCTGTTCTTATTAGTGCCAGAGTGAAACTAGACAGAAGAGAGATGCAGTAAATCAATAAGAACAAAGATATATAATAGAAGGCGTTATTTAGAAGTTTGCATTTTCCATAGTACAAAGCTATAGGAAACAGTGTCCCAAGGTACAAACGTGTAACGTACCTTGGGTCAAAACAAGCATTTTTACTTTTATCTTAATTTAATAAAAACTGGCCACACTATAGCTTTAGCACAAATACTAGTGATAATAGATTATATATCCTACCGAATAAAGAAAATTTCACATTAATATCTTAGTTGTACGCTGCGATAGCTTCATTCAAAGTTGGGGTAGTCGAAAATGTCCCTAGGTACGTTACGTTACCCTACGTGAACAATACTTGAGTTAACATAATATCCTCTTGGTGAAATTTTATATGTATATAATATATATCTGACAACAGTTTTTTACGAAACGCCAATATTTATAAATACCTACTTCAGTTGACGAATTTGTATTCTGATAATAATTATCATACAAATTTAATAGAATTTAGATGATCAATTCACAATCTAGATGATATTTATATTATTATTATACATATTAACATTTAGTCTTGTGGGATGTATGTAATTATCATAAGTTGTTTTCGTTGAATAAAGATTTATTCTATTCTATTTAACCCGGTTGCCCTGAAGTCCTGAATACGGCGATGAGAGAAAAGCAGAGACCGCCCGGTTTGTTGCTTTCAATTATAATTTATTTTTACTGACGGTTTTTTTTCTTTTCAAAGAACAAAATGTAAAAAATTAAATTGGAGAGGTATTTTTTATTTTATAAATATTAATTATAATACATTTGATTACACTCACGAGCAATAAAAAAGTCAGGTACATACCATTAAATTACTCCAGTACCGAAAAGGCTAACTTTAATGCCGTCACCGTCGCCGTCCGCAATAATGAAGTCAATAAGTTCTCTTTGTATGTTTTAATTTGTGGTGTTCAATAAAGATATATTCTATTCTATTCTATTCTACATTGAAGGGTGCACCAGACTAATCAACCAACTAAAAAAACGTAATTATTGTAATATTTTTTTAAATTAAATGTTTAAAGATTGACGTTTTAAATACTACAACATTTTATTGACTATCCTACTTAATTTTATCCTATGTAAACAATAAAAATATATTAATTATCTATTGTCTAAAATATGCAATTTACAAAATAATTAACCTAAATAATGTCAAAAAGACCTCCTCTTATCGTACAGTGCGACAAACTTATCTGTTCCGGTGAGAGCAAACTAAATTGATCCACATCTCGTTACTTACTAATGCATTATATATTGATATAGATTATATTTATTATTTTATTATTTATTTATGGAAACAGGCATATATACATTACATTTTTGTTTGACAGCGCCATTAAACCGGAATGGTTTGTCTTGGCATATGGGTTTATTAAAACCACAAGAGCGAATTTCCACTACTTGCAAACTTAAAATATTATAGAATGAAGAAATATTAGACATTTACGTGAGCACCGGAACAGATAAGTTTGTGGCACTGTACTGTACTGTTTGTGGATCAAAGGTTCCCATAATGCAGGCTGCATTACCCCTGACGTTTGACGAGGTTTTGTTTATTTGTTAAATTAACTCCTTAAAATTGCTTCATTGAGGGTGTAACTTCCGATATCGCTGTTTTTCATTTTTTGCGGCTCTTTCAACTTTGTTATCTTCAAAGCAGATTATAAAGTTTTTAGTTGAGGTAAATTAAATCAGTAAAACCTTTTTTTACGTTTAAACTTTTTGTGGTTTAATATAAGGCGAAAGTATTTTTTGTAAAGTGTTACTTAATATTTTTTACTTGCTGTAAATCCCTGGAATATGACTGTGTGTTGGCAGTATTCGAACCCGCGACCTCTCGAATGAGAGCCGAGACCTTATCCGTAACGCCACCACGATCCCATCCCATTCCCAGTTAAATCAGTCAGATCAACTCAGCAAACGACTCGCCCTTATTTAGAATTCTATTTGCGTATAACCAAATGAATGAAGAGACAATTATGCTAGCTCAAACTATTGACATTTACCATGACTCACTAGTTACTTTCAAAAGTTACTAGTTACTTTTTTATAATTTAAATGTAAATTATTAAGGCTCTAATTTATACTTAATTTGTATTTAATTTGTACTTTTTTATAATTTAAATGTAAATTATTAAGGCTTTAATTTTAACAATCTAATTTAATTATTACTTATAATGCATGCTGTATTCGCCTGTTATTGAAGATGCATTTATCATTTAACTACTGTATTTTTATTTAGCATGAATTTAATGTAATCTTTGTTGGCGAATCATATATAAATAAATAAAAAAATCAGAAATTACCTTAATTTCTTTGTTTAAAATTCGACTCTATGATTGTTTCCGTAAATGTCATTTAATGCTAGCAAACTTTTTAGTTTGACAGCGTTAAAATTAGAATTTCTGCCTTCAGAATCGACATCAATATTTGATTTTGATATGTCACGACGACGCGACGCATCGCATCAATGGGACCTCGCCCTTAACCCGCCGGTGCTCGCGTCAAATTTCGTGACACAAACAGTCGCGTGTGGGTCTTTTAGACCCGAAAGTAAATTGCTTTATTTTCTTGAAACAAAAGAGAATTTAGATATTATTGTAAATTAAACGTAAGGTTAGTACTAAAACTATATTCAAATCAACATTATTTAAGTATTTATGTATTAAAAAAATGTGTTTTGACAGTTTCAAAAGTAGTATGCTTCATGTTCTTATTTATCTACATAGGAACATAAATAACAGCTTATTTTTATAAATTTTATGGTTATCAATAAAAAAAACTTATTTTTATCAAAATTAATAACCATTCTTCTACGTAACCAAAAAAAAAAACAACTTTTTATATTAAAAAATTATCAACAATCAGCCTTCAAAGTTAACATAAATTTACATACAAAATTACTTCTTCCTTATATTGATTAAGTATATGGTTAGGTATTTTCTTCAGTATTTTCACATATTCCGATTACAATTAATGCATAAAAATGCAGTGTGATCTCTACAACGATGGTTTAAAAGGTTACGTGACATTTCTGAAAGAAAAAAATAATAAAATAAAAAAAAATATCATAAAAATAATACTGACACAAACCGTCGCTCTTGGGTCGAAAAGACCCATACTCACTTTGAATGTCCATCCTGTCCAAGTGCCGCGTGCAAACGGGTCGGGGAAGGGAGTGCGGCTAGCTTATATGGTAACTTAAAGGTACTAAGCACGCCAGTTAGTAATATCGAATATTTTAAAAGTTATCGAGGTATAAATAGAGTGCTGGGTCTTTTCGACCCACGCGCGACTATCCGCGGGTTAAATATCACTACATGTTCTTGCTCTAGCTCTGTGCTCATCATTAGTCAATAATCATCCACCGCTGGATATAGGCCTCTCCTAAGGAGCGCCACAACACTCGGTCCTCGGCCTTCCTCATCCAACCACTACCGGCTACCCGCCTAAGGTCGTCAGTCCAGCGGGCAGGAGGGCGTCCCACGCTGCGTTTGCCTGTTCGTGGTCTCCACTCGAGAGCTCTGTGCTCGTCTGATGTAAATCGACCTTGACGCGAGAATTACCTCTCAGATTGACGGCATTTTCATAATCATTTTGAGGAAACTGCATCATAAAAAATACTTCATCATAGGTGAAGAGTTATCGCAAGCTAATAATGTGTGCTAGTGTTGTTGTAAGACCGATCGGACGAACTATCGATTGTTCCCCATCAGCATATACCCAGTTGATATCGGTAGGTTTATCTACAGGGTGTTGCAAAAAGGGTATACTAAGCCGAAACCAGCATGTGCAGCATATTATATCTAAGCCCAAAACTGAAATCAGAATTTCAAAATTCGTGAAAAAAAAAAGGCTTAGTATACCCGTTTTTGCAACACCCTGTATAGGTCCTTGGATAGTATCGATAGCTCATTTACTGCAACACTATTGGTTAACAGCAATACTATCGATATTATTGACGCTGGAAAATTAACAAAATATCTGTATACTATTTATGATATCGATAGTATGGCTCCCTAAGATTAAAAATACGTAAAAATCGTGTACTATCGATGAAATAGATCGTGATTCGGCGACCTATTGTGCTTATTTTAATTTTTTTTAAATGTGTGTTTTATCCATAAAATTATATTGTTTTGTACAATAGTTTTATTGTGGTTTACCAATTAGTAGTAAAACTATTAAACTACAAAAATTCCTTCAACAATCGATATGCTATGGATAGTGAGCTATGAAAGACTAATGTATGCACATGAAACGGTGGGTAATGGTTATTTTAGTGTGATTGCTAGTAATATGCACCCTGCGTCTAAATGCTTATAAAAATCAAAATTCTAGCACTTTTCATAGCGTCCAAGTGATCATAAATTTTCCTGAGTATTGCTTTTCTCATAACAAAATTCATAAAGATCAGACGGCGCAGAAGTTCCGGAAAGTTCAAAGTTATATTCAAGGCTGGGTTAATTGTTTATTTACTTATACATAGGTATAATATACGTAAATATCTAAGTACATAATCATTGATTTTGGTCACGGATGTGGCCGAAAAATGGCAATTGATAGCAAGGCCCTATTACATCGGGACCAAACTAAAATTTGCAAACAATGAATTCAAAAATATACCTACCCCACAAAGAAACATACTAAGATGAAACGTACAAGGTATTAATGTTTATAAATATATTTATAAAGGTCGGATGCTTGTCCTCCTATCGGTATTTTACGTATCGCATCAATCGGATTATCATAAATGCTGATGAAGTGGACGTACTTGTGTTAATTTCTGTACGAAGAATACAGAATGCGATGCGTCCGATGCGTACATGCCGAAAGGTGGACGCTTACCTTTAAATAACAGTATTTCACGTTTATTCGCCTGCATTGTGTATAAAATTGGTGGAGTATCAGAGTTCCATAATAGCACTTAATGATAGCGGTAATACTGCGATATAACTAACCTAGCCCTGATATATTGCTGCAGTATCCATTTTAATGCAAGACTGAAGTATTGGGCCAAGTTCTGCAGGTAGGTATTCTTGACGGAATTTCGGAAAAGTATTGACCATGAAAGGTTTACAAGATCAGTTATACACTCACGGGCAATGAAAAAGTTCCATGGAGAAAATAACCAGTTTACTCCTAAACGGAAAAACTAAGTTAATGACGCCTTCTGCAATACTTGAGTGCATTTAATGGTGCATCAGAATATAACTCACTAAAAATGTAAATATTTAGGTCAAATCTCCCTTTAAGTAATAAAAATTTGGTGTCTGAATTGGAGCGGTGGTAGCTCAATCGGGTAAGCGCCCGGTTCTCACGCCAGAGATGCGGGTTCGAATCCCGGCGCCCAATGAGTTCTTTTCTGAATTTAAGTGCAATATATAACATCGCTCTTACGGTGAAGGAAAACATCGTGAGGAAACCTGCATATCTAGATTTGGCACATCTAGATATGTGAACCCACCAACCCGCAGTGGACCAGCGTGGGGGGAAATGGTCCAAGCTTAGGTAGGCAGTTTAGACCTTGGGGATATGCACAAAGGTTCTATTCGAGAGAGCCAGGTGCCGGTACTGACACCCCCACAGAGAATAGAATAGAATAGAATACGAGTAGGTGTCTGAATTTTGTAAGTTTCACTGTTCCTTTGCCCGTGAGTGTACGAAAAAAAAACCTGAGGGACCGGAGATAGTTTGAGGCAACAGCTATACAACCTATAGTATGTAACATTTTCGGCCCTGAACTGGACATTCTATAGTAAATCATATTGCGTAGAGCGGAAGGTTGTTCCTATCTGCTTTCCGTTTACTATGTCATTGTAACGCAGTCACAATTCATTCATTATCTACTTTCCTGAATTGTGAGTCTAAACGCTTTTATTATTATACAGATTTTCCGCACGATTTCCACATGGCTTTTAAAGGGTTTCCCGTGGAAATTTCAGGATAAATATAGTCTTCAGCAATCAGGGATAATGTATATTTCGATGTGATGTGTGTATGTTGTGATCTATTAAATACCAGCTAAACAGTAAGGTACTTAGGATCCAGATGGGGTTGTAACTAATTGCGTAACTTATGGAGATATATTGGTACTATAATTATGTTACCTTATATTTTATTACTTGAGTTAGTTTCTATTTGCATTGATAATTTATGGATAGTTATATGTTACCGTCACTGCTGTCAATAAATGTTTTCTTCCCATCTTTCGTTGGTGGGTTGGTGGGCTATACAGCCGCCGTTATTCAGTCGTTACGTCAAGACAGATGTCATTCGTCAACTCTACAGCCTGCAGACGTGTCTCAATCGTAAAACGTGCCCAGCTGTTGCCACTGAATTTATGTCTACTCATTCAGTTTATACAGGGTGGTGTTTTATCTGTGATCCACCTGCTAACGTTGGGGCAGTGAGATGTAAATAAATACAGTTATGAGTATCCTGAACATGAAAACTCAAAAATATACGAGAAAACATGTGGTTCTAAAACTACAAAACTTTTTACACAGCACCCAGCATTTCATCAACATTTTTAACAAAGCCGTCATTATATTCATGCTTATGTTGTTATTTGATGAGACCTCCATTATTTTGTTCACGGTAAAGTTTTTAACGAACCTACTTATCTCAGTTAATGAGTGTGACACAGAGCAGGCGACAGATGGCAGCACTAAGCATTGTGTCACAGAGTGGGAAACAGAAAAAGAACAGATTAATTTCACCTAGTACGGCGGCCATCTTGTTTCGTCGCAGTTTTTGCACTCGCGCTACAAAACTATCGTCAAAGAAATATTTTTCTAACTTAGAAACAAATATAATAGTTATAATTATTTGAGTGTGTTCAAATCCAATTAATATACGAGTAAAATATACCTATCCTATCTCGTGATATGGTGGGCTTTGTGCGCGGCCTAACGTCTAGCATTGGACTAAGTACCTGTGATGAGATGATATAGATAATTATATGTGTAGGTCTATTTTAATTTTATACACATCATTATACAAAATATGAAACTATAAAAAGTAGATTACACGCTTCTTCTTAAGGTGCCCTCTACAATCGTAGGCTATCATTACGGCCTCTTGGGCTTAGGGTGTTGCAGCTCAGAACAGCTCTATGGTGGACATTTTGAACCATTCGGCGGGGTTCCGTAGTGTCCAGTGGGTTCTTTACGGCCATGTCTTCTCTCAGATTACACACACCAACACCACAAGTATATTCTTCTGTAAAGTTACCTCATAGATGGCATTGACGTTGATAAGATTCTGCAATGAATATGCAATGAATCGACAAAATCACCTAGCTTTATTATTATTAATTTTTTTATTGCACACAAATCGCACAAAGGCGAACTTAATGCTAAAAGCATTCTTTTTTAGTTAATCTTGGGTGTTGTAGAGAAAGTGATAGGTAGTGCGAAAGACAATGCGGACAGTTTAATTTTGTTTAATATCTATATTGTTAAATACTAGGATATATACCTACTTACTTATACACTATATTACCTATACAATTAACGTAGGTTTTTTTTTACACATACTAAGGTATGTAATGTACCTACGTTTATACACACATTACGTTTAAAAAACATAGGAAGCATGGCAAATTAAGCAAGTTGCTTAAACAAATACTTGTAGCACAATGCAGCCGGTCCCGCCCGACGAAAGTAAACAAAGTCTCAATTAATGTATGCAAATACGGAAATTTATGTAAATGATACATTTCGCACAGCGGCTCAAAATGTCAGCCGCTGGAGGGATTTCATCGTGATTGATTACATAATATACTACCGTGTTATACACCAAAAGTTGACGAATTATTTAATATCTTTTCATCAATTACAAATACTTATTATAAATGTACGCTATGAGCTACGCATCTGTTAATGAGCATGAGAAATTAGCTCATTACTTTCAGAGCTTCTTTAGCAATTTCTGTATAATGGCTACCTGTGGGATAAAAGACAGGTGCTGTCACTGTCTAAAACATAATTGCAGAGATTGTAAACTATACAGACATTGTGAAACAGGGCCTTAAAGTGTTATATTAATATTCGAAGAGATAGAAAAGAGGAAAAAAATACATCTACATCCTGTTGGGAAACGGATCACGAAGCTAAAATGACGATGGGCAGAGCATCTGGCAAGGCAAAAAGATGGCAGATGCACCAAGACAGTGTCGGAGTTGTCTAGACCCCGTGACTCTCCCTATTTTAGCTTACTCTGCCCCATTTTTGCAACATGGGTAGCCGGCAGTCGTTGGATGATGAAGACCGAAATAGTGTTGTGGCGCTTCATTGGAGAGGCTTACGTACAGCAGTGGTGGATGATGATGATGAGCGACAGGGCCGGATTTAAAGGTCGAGAGGCCCCGGGGCAACAAAAAAGTGGAGGCCCCCTGGCCCCAAATAATTTTCAGTCAATCAGTAAAAAAAAATTATTTTTTTCAGTATTTTTTTTTGTGTTGTAGTGGCAAGTGTAGATGATTTTATAATTTAACAAACTTATAAAATATAATCGGAAACGAGAATTATCTGAAATTAAATTTTAGGGTTAATAAACGGAATCTTCAGAGCTTTGGAAATCCAGTTCCCGGAGTAAAATAGGTTCCTACTTTTAATACACAGGAAAGAAAGCTTTGATAGAAGATTTGGTCCTATCGTGGTGCGAAGCCAATTTTTTATAATTTTCATTTTTGAAAATAAGCGATCTCCTGTGCAATTTGATATCATCAAAACTAAATACATTCTCAATGAAATTTCAAAGTCTGGTAATGTAGCTGTGAAATTTTGATCTTCTAGAATTTGGTAGGTAGTACCTAAAATAGTTCCGGAGATTAGTCTTTTCCATAGTCCTTTTTGTAGGAGTCAATCAAATATACAAATTGAACCAACTCATTAACAAGATTAGGTTCTAAATCATCCTGATAAACTTTCACCAATGCCTCTGCTACACCGTGCGGATTTTCAGCATCATCTTGTTGATGCTTTTGAAGGTTACAAGAAAAATAAAAAAACCTCACACTAGCAATGTAAAACAGCGAAAGAAGATTTCTAAAAGCGATAACAGAACTTCGAATAAAAAAGCACTAAGTATGTTTGTTTTTTCGAAGTCTATTGTGGGGGCCCCTCTTTTGTGGAGGCCCCGGGGCAGTACCCCGGTTGCCCTCCCCTAAATCCGGCCCTGATGAGCGATGATAACTGATGTTGATGATGAAACTACAAGCGGTCGAATGGCGTAGTGCTTAGTGACCCTGACTGCTATGCCGAAAGTCCCGGGTTCGATTCCCGGCTGGGGCAGATATTTGTTTAAAGACAGATATTTGTACTCAGGTCTTGGGTGTTGATATTTATATTTAATATTATGTATCTATCTATGTATTTGTGTAGATATGTCCGCTGTCCGATACCCATATTACAGGTTCTGCCTAGTTTGGGTTCGGATGGTCGTGTGTGAGGTTTCCCCACATTTTATTATTATGACAAGCAGAGAGCAACCCGCTTACTTCGAGTTCAGTCTGGTTTTATACTATCCAGAGACGTTTTTGTGATTATGAAAAATTTCATTTCTTTTTCAACCTGTCACTCGGAGTTTTTCCCGACATAATTAAGGCCTCGAGAAAAATGTTGCTATTATATCTTAAATAGCCTTAATAAGTTAGCGGTGCCTGATGCAATTACTTATTCAGTTTTGTTTATTTAACTTTATGTAGGGCTTTTTGTGCTAAATTAGAAGTCTTCTAATTTCGTCATGAGTCTTTCTATCATGATAATAAAATTATTTATTAAATTCTTTATTGTACAAAGATTACAATTTAAAGTACAAAGGGTGGACTTAATGCTAAAAGAATTTTCTGCCAGTCAACCCAAAGTACAAGAAAAATTGGTAATATGGTGTACAATAAAAAGAAAAGTAAACCAATATAAATAAAATATAAAACCAAGAAGTCACTTAATATTATAACTAATTAAAATTATGATGTATGTTTCACTTTCTAACTGACACTCATAGCAGGCACCTCCGCTACTCTCATAAACTTTTAATATTGTTCTTTTATCATGTTAAAATCATTAGTAAAAGTTATCTACAGTGCCACAAACTTATCTGTTCCGGTGACAGCTCACGTAAATGTGTAATATTTCTTCATTCTATAAGATTTTAAGTTTTCCGGTAATGGTAATTCGCTCTTGTGGTTTCAATAAACCCATCTAATCTATATCAATATATAATTCATTAGTAAATAATGAGATATGGATCAATTTAATTCGCTCTCACCGGAACAGATAAGTTTGTCGCACTATACTGTGTTATATTATAATTTTTTGTAAGTACCATTATTATTCATACATATGCACTCACGACTGTAATCCCTGAAGGGGTAGTCAGAGGTGGCTCACAAGCGAGCCACCCACTTTTTGCAGCACATTTGTACTCACTTGATAGGTTGCGAACCATATCGCCATTTTGTGTAGATGAATAAATCTAGATGTGCAGGTTTCCATCACCGTAAGGGCACTTATTGTACTTAAACCCCTTAATTGAAAACACAATTTACTGAAAGAATTCATTGGTACATAAATTACTTCATCCAGTGCTAAATAAATACATATTATATTTGAATACACTTTTATTACTTTCTACAAGTCTTTTGTAAATAGTTTTCTATGCTTATAGCGAGATGAATACCCTCTAATGAAATAAAGTTGCTTTATGAATATACGTCTTGTGAAAAGCGTTGGTCTCGATGTGTTGCGTGGATGTTTATGAGAATTTATTTTAATATACCTACATAGTATCGTATTTATATGGATAAGTGCCACTTTCTCCATAGTCGGTTATCTAACCGACAGGGATTGATTTACTTATGGCCCTCAATTTCTCCATAGTCGGTTAGAGCATAGCCAGGGAGTATTTGTTAAATTTAGACACATCTGTCATGAATTTTATATGGAGATGACGTTTAATTTATAAATCAATCAATGTTGGTTAGATAACCGACTATGGAGAAATTGGCACCTAGTCTGAAACTAGGAAACATACGGAGATGTATGAAATATCATTCGCGTCGTTATTTTAATCTCTCGTAGCATATGCTACACGTAAAATGCTACGGCGTAGCGCGTAGCAGGGTTTGGCTACGCCGCGTAGCAAGCTTAATCTGAAATTATAATAATTATAAGGTATAGTTTGTTTCTTATTTCTTATTCTTGTTTATTTCTTAGCGTACAGATACGGGATTATAAGTTTATAAAGTGTCGAAGATCTACTAATCTGTCGTATATGGTAATTGTAAAATAATAACCGATCAAAAAATCTCTAAGTGCAAACCTTCCTTTTTATTTGTACCTTTTATAAATTATAATGAATGTATATTATTATATATGAACACTGAAAAGTATATATATTTTTTTAAGTTAATCCTTACCTATAATAAGGCTATGGAAAAATAGAGCCAATGAATTTTTTTCCTAAAGGGTTAGCTCTTACATTAAAGAATATTGTGCCATAATATACAATACACACATACAATACAGGGTACTGGAGGGTAGGTCAATCCTGAATTACAGTAATTTACAGGCCCCGTATTTCAGTCACTCACAAAAATCGTGATTGAACACGCACCCGCTATGTGTTTTCATTCACGCAATGCTGTTGTTGTTTTGACATCATATTTATATTTAAAGAAAGAAAAACCATTAATCCTACTAATATTATAAAGGCGAAAGTCGGTGAGTATGTGCTTGTGTGTAAGTTTATGATTGTTACATGTTCACGTCAAAACGGCCGAATCGATTTTAATGAAAGTTGGTATGGACTTAGCTGACACCCTGGCTGGCACATTAACACATAAGCAACTTTTTACCCACGGGAAAGCTTTTTAAGGCGAAGCAAAGCTCGCGAGATTAGCCAGTTTCGTATTAATTATGGATAGAACTCAGGTACTGTTAGATCGTTAACAATAAGATAAAAATTGTGAAGTTTTAGTGAATAATGTGTGACTTAGCCAACGAAGAATGAACTCGGGGACGAAATATGTGGCTTTCACCCCTTGGGTATTCTATTATCTGTGGGGGTGTCCCTGCACCTGGCTCTCTCGAGTGGAACCGTTGTGCATATCCCCAAGGTCTAAACTGCCTTCCAAGGCTTGGACCATTTCCCACTACGCTGGTCCACTGCGGGTTAGTGGGTTCACATATCTAGGTGTGCCGAATCTAGATATGTAGGTTTCCACACGATGTTTTCCTTCACCGTAAGAGCGATGGTATACATTGTACTTAAGTTAGAAGAACTCATTGGTACATGTCAGCGCCGGGATTCGAACCCGCATCTCTGGCGTGAGAAGCGGGCGCTTTCCCGACTGAGCTACCACCGCTCCCTTGGGTAATAATGCACTATTAATAATCCATACTCGTACATACCTTTACAATAAACTGTAAGTATGTCAATTTCCTTTCATACGACTACCAATAACGGTAACGATGTAGAAGGTTTTTTCCCTAACGAGTAGTCTCTGTGTAACTGTATACTGTTGAACAGAAGAATTAATTGCTATACAAAGAGACTATAGTTATTTGAACATATTTTCAGTTATGTTTCCTATACGCCAATAGGTTTCAAAGTTATATTTTTTTTATATGTATAAAAACATTGTAAAAATAAACAAACTATTTTAGAGTGACGATTTGCATTTTAATATACCGGGGTAATATTCTTACTCTTGAAAAAGAATTACATTCTTGTAATAAAGAGTAAAAAATATGGAAAACGTTTTCTTAAAAAAAACTTGACGATAGATCACTCATGTTTTCACACGCGCTATTTAGTAATTGGACACCGATGACGATGCAAAATTCTTCGTCTGACGGACCTCCTACACTTAGACTAACAACATACGAACAAGATGGAGTGTCAGTGCAAAAGAAACTCGACAAATAACACCCCACCACTGCGCTCTTATTATGAATATGTTTGGTTAGGAGATTTGTGACTTTATTCAATGGTCCAATGGTTGTCATTAGATTACTTAAAACGGTTTGACAGTAAAAAAACTGCGGACAGTCTTTTGCTTTGCTTTTGTATATGACACCATTTTGAGCTTATTTTCATCCGTGTTGGCCTGTTTTTTACAAATTACAATAATGTAAATTTTACGATCAGCGAAAGAGATTTGTCGATGGTGATTTGTTATGTTATGCCCAATTTTCTATTGAGCTAGAGCCAGAAAGACTTTTTCCTTATCAATAAACTTCCTTGTGTTGTAACAAATAACTCAGAGTTTGGTTTTGTTCCATCAAGATAAGCGTAATACATGGGGGCGTAACGGTAGGTTTACATTAATAGACCACTGGCTAAAATATGCTCAGTAAATACAGCTCTGCCTACCTGGTAAGGAACCGATGCAAACAATATTGTTGAGGTGTGTTTTGAAGATGTGATTTATTAAAGATAGATTTCTATAAATATGATTATTATGATATAAGTGATTTCCCATGAAGGTATCAATATGATAATTGAATGTAAGTACGTATGCCAAATTTACAACTAAATAAATTGTTTAATTTTATTACATAGGATGCAATCAATGAGTGGGTAATTTCATTAAAATCTTACCTTTGAGTAACTGACGAGACGCGTTCTTATAATTCACGTGGAAAATATCGTACGAATTACGTGTATTTAATTACAACATCCACTTTGAACGATCACAGAGTAAGTACGAATTATTTTGATGCACGCGTGGAACACACAAGTTTTGTAATGAAAATTACGCAAATCGCGAAAACCGACAAACGATCAGAAAGACACGACCGACCGCCACGAGCGCCGGACGCAGACTGAGCGAGGCACTCGCTGACTGGGGAAAATGATGGAACACCTTCGCTCCTCGTCCGAACTTTCTAGAAGAGCGCATGACTGTCAAACCGCTGTTGAATTCTAGACTCTAATACGGAAACAATAATTTTGTTTTAGGTTACAGTTAATGGCATAATAGGATGTTTTGTCAGTGTTGGAGCTATGCACGTAAAATTCGGTCGTTCGATGTGTTTTCGCGGAAAGTTCATAATTTATTTAATTACACTTCTCAAAAGATTTCTGCAGATACATAATGAGATGTCATCTTATGAATGAATAACATTTTAGAGTTTCCTGGCTCTGGTTTAATGTTATTGGGAACGCGTTTTGTTTGAAGCGTGAATTTTGATGGCATAGAAAACTGTCTGTAAGTACTAACCTAGTTACATACATACTTACATTGTTATTTGAATTTGTACCCATCGACAGTACGAATGCTAAATTTTGCTCTTTATAAAGGTTATAATTTAAATATGGTACTTCCTGAAGGCACTTCGGCAGGGACTGTGAACCCGACAATTAGAAGACTCTGGAATCGCAGTGAAAAAAAGTCTAGTCTATTTTAAAAGCCAGAGTTTTCGTCGTATTACGTCGGGTGCAGTATAGGTAGTAAGGGGCAGATAAACATAACGAGAGGGGGTCAGGTTTCTTTGCACCTGACCGTACACTCCTGTCTTCGGAAGGTGCACTGAATAGATGCCTAAGTTAAAGGTGCGAGTTGATAGCAAACAACATGGTTTGCAGCAGAAACCAAGTCACTACTACTTTCTATGTATTTCTACAGACGTGGCAAGGAAATGTTACTGCATGCCTATTAAAACCTATAGAAATACATTATAAATTACTGACATATCTACGGGATGTTGCAAAAAGGGTTTTATTTTCATGAATTTTCAAACCCGCTTTCGGCTTAGTATATCATTTTTGCAACACCCTGTAATACAGGTATACATAGGGCCTGTAAATACCTACATATAAGGCAGTAGTGATGTTGCGACATGTCGTAAACTACAAGCCCATGTCGTCCGTCGCCAATTAGTACCTTTACACACGTAAGTTAAGAAAGTAACTCCTCACGGTGACTCTAAGCCAAAACACGCATAACTCTCCAACCAACCATTAACATGTACTTCGACGTTAATGTATTCAATTCAAGTTTAACACTTAAACCAAACTTAATGGTATAAGTTTGGTGAGTAGTGTGGTTCGGCAAGAGTTTGTTGCTGCAAACCTCAGGTGTATCCAGGAACAGGCTTTGGACTTGATAGAGACAGATAGGGGACTTGCTGACTTGAGATTCAGAGGCTGAAGTGGCTTTCTGTTTATAAATAAACATTACGTTCATCAGAAAATTTTATATTTGTACGATGAATAAAAAAATTTGAGTTTGAGTTTGAGTTTTACAACTCAAAAATTTAGGGCTCGGGTTTTTAAACTGGTGCTTGATCACAGAATTCACACGATACTTTTTTCGAATTTACACAAACATATGGAAAAAGAACATTATCGAAAACTGTCACTGTCAAAAATGTAGGTAAGGCGATGATGGGCACAAATGTATGGAAGCTGGGACCATTACGAATAGAAATGAGTGATACGTCGTTGAAAAGGTATTTTTTTGCAGAATATGAATAACGGAAGCGCTAGTCCTGATTTACTGTCTAATTAGAATAATCGTACCTGGAAAGTTTTAATATTTTATTTCTGTAAGTTAAATGTTTTTGTTATTTTTTCACATTAATTTTTAATTTTAATAACAAAATAATCATCATTCATTATAATATTATATTTGTTTATTATCTCAGTAAATAAAACCAGTTGAAAGTAATTTCTCACATTTTAATAATACGTGTTTACGTGTATTACGCCCTAACTGTCATCAGGAGAGAGAGTGTAATGCCATAGAAAAATACTTCCTTCCGACGAATATATTTCAAAATGGACAACTTATACGGATTTGTCGTCATAATATTTTTTTGCTCTCTTGAAAAGAGCTATCCAACGATGTATGACTCATCTTTATTGGACATAGGTCCCAAAACGCCCATTGTCATTTGTCAGATCCAAAACTGTTTTAATTTGTATTTTTCCATAATATATGTTTGTGTAGATTCGAAAATAGTATCGAATCCTGTGATCGCTGCACTGATGGTCTGTAGCTCAGTGACCTTAGTGTTTATGAACAGTCAGCCAAAGAGATATTTATCTCACCCCAGCGCAAAAAGTATAATTCTAAGCATAGAACAATTCGGACTCCAGTTACTCAATGATTCTAAGACTGTAGTCTAACCTACCCAGTTTAAATTAAAAAAAAAGTTGAAGCATATCAAAGTGTTTAATACATCAGCTAAAAGTAAACATAATGCTGTACTCTCCAGATCTCTGGATTTGAAACAAGGTTTTTTAAACTTCAGACCAATAAGATTTGTCAGGCATAAGCCACAACACAAATCTGACTGCAAATGTGTGGCCATACGCATCCCCTACAACTCCGTTGTGTCTGAGACGGAAGTTAGACTCTTCGGTTAGAATGAGTAATGAAATAACTGTAACTACAAAACACAGTTAGATTAGATGTGGCTTGCACTCGCTATTCACTCGCAGCCCGTTCTATTCTACTCTCTGTGGGGGTGTAAGTACCTGCACCTGGCTCTCTCGAGTGGAACCTTTGTGCATATCCCCAAGGTCTAAACTGCCTTCCTAAGCTTGGACCATTTCCCACCACGCTGGTCCACTGCGGGTTGGTGGGTTCACACATCTAGATGTGCTAAATCTAGATATGCAGGTTTCCTCACGATGTTTTCCTTCACCGTAAGAGCGATGGTATACATTGTACTTAAATTCAGAAAAGAACTCATTGGTACATGTCAGCGCCGGGATTCGAACCCGCATCTCTGGCGTGAGAAGCGGGCGCTTACCCGACTGAGCTACCACCGCTCGCAGCCCGTTTAAATACACTTAACGCTATGTGTTTAGGTTGGATTGACATTTACTATCAATTGGATTGTAAAGTTGAAGTGGCAGTGGCCCGGCCGTAAGTATGTTGAAAAAACTATGTCAAAAAAAATACCTGTATGAAAGAAGAAAAAACAAACTAGTCGTTAGATAATAAATTAATACATAATTGGAATACATAATGTACACAATATACGTTAATCAATCAAAACCTCTAATCCAAAAACTCTGAGATTCTGTACTTGATTTGTAGGTTACAAATCAACCAAAGAATCTCAATCAAAGAGTTCCAAATTCTCTAATAAAATAAAACTTTATAGAACCTGTTTCGTCGAATTTTACTATAACGAGATCAAGTTATAAACAGTAAACGACCGGATCGGGCTGAAAACACAAATAAACACGACGTGAAATGAAAGAAAATAAAACCAGGAATGAATAACTAAAATGTACATTTTCAGCGAAAAGTGTGTAAACCAGGTTGATGGTGAAACAACATTTGCTTTCCCCAATCAGCAGAATTGATGCTCAAATTTTACAAACAATTATATTTTCTGAATCAATTTATTTATATTAAGGTTCCTTCTTTGTCAGACGGGGCAAATATTACTTGTTATTATTTATTATTAGTAATATTAATATTACTTATGTACACTCACGGGCAATGAAAATGTTCCGCTCACAAAATTCTGACACCAAAGAACCTGAAATTTTTCAAAGATTTAATTTAAAATTTGAACAAAATATATTACCGTTTTTTGTTGGTAATGTTCTGATACTCTGTTAAATTTACTTCAATGTTGCAGAAAGCGTCATGAAGCTAGGCTTTTTCGTTTAGGAGTAATTAGGTGCTTTTCCCAGTGGAACCTTTTCATTGCCCGTTAGTGTATCTGTGTTGATCTTCATATAGATCAGCTGTCCGATAGCCTTATTACAGACTCTGTCTAGTTTGGGTCGGATGGCCGTGTGTAAGATGGGATATCTTATTACGGACGCTAGGACGGCCCAAAGCAATATGATTGATGTTTGTAAGTATACATTCTATTCTATTCTCTGTGGGGGTGTAAGTACCTGCACCTGGCTCTCTCGAGTGGAACCTTTGTGCATATCCTCAAGGTCTAAACTGCCTTGGACCTTTTCCCACCACGCTGGTCCACTGTGGGTTGGTGGGTTCACATATCTAGATGTGCTATATCTAGATATGCAGAAACCTTCTTTGTTTCCTCACGATGTTTTCCTTCACCGTAACAGCGATGGTATATTGTACTTAAATTCAAAGAACTCATTGGTACCTACATGTCAGCGCCGAGATTCGAACCCGCATCTCTGTCGTGAGAAGCGGGCGCTTACCCGACTGAGCTACCACCGCTTGTAAGTATACAATAATGTTAAGAAAGAAATTCTTGGTGAGGCATGGCATCACTGGTGCTCCGTATTGTAAGAAATTCAATCAAATTCTGTCTTTAATTTAATTAATTAAAAAGGGAATCAATTGTAAATTCGTAAATTTGAATTGCCTTTTACATTTGACGTCTTCGCCATTAACAAGGGGAAGGGAAGCAATTAAGTAATTAAACTTTGAAGCATTATTTTTATGTATTTAAATTCATTTAATACATACAGCGTGGGACGCCCTCCTGCCGCTGGACTAACGACCTTAGGCGGGTGGCGGGTAGTGGTTGGATGAGGCCGAGGACCGACTGTTGTGGCGCTCCTTGGGAGAGGCCTATGTCCAGCAGTGGATGATTATTGGCTGATCATGATACATAACATACAGGCCTGGTGGTGGCTTAGGGCCAGTTTTTTGATCCCTAGTTAACTCAAACATTGGTCAAAAATGGCGACCATTAGTTAAAAACTATCAAAATTCGTATGCAGCTGTCATGCTTGATACGTGACTTGACTAATGGTTAAAATTGACCACGGATCAAAAAACTGGCCCTTAGGGGGTAGAATTTCTAAAAGTCAGAGTCTAGTAAAGTGCTATATTGACTTAACAATAAAATAATATTTTGCTACCAAGTCAGCTGCCCATAATCTAACTGAGTAAATAGGTAAATGAATAATTTAGCTCGAAACGTAAATATGACTATGACAAATGAGTACTTATGAATAATGTATCGAGGCCTTATTATCTTCAATCGATAGGCGAAGATGGTATATTATTATAGGGAAAATTGCTGTCACGTGTACGTAGAGAAAGTTAGAGGCCAAAGGAATGTGTTGCCAAGGTGGGGCTAGTAGATGAGGAAAATTGAGGACAGGGTGATGTGGGGCTGAGGATAGCCCTATATTTGGCAGTGGAAGTTTGTTTTCTATAAAATGATCACAAAACCTATTGTTGTCTGGTCCTGCTGTTTTTTTGGTTCTGGTAATAGTTTTATTTTTAGGTAAGCGTCACCCTATCGGTATCGAAAAAAAAAAATTAAAAATTCTTTATTGACACCATACTTAAACTAAAAAATCTAAGGTGAGAAACTTAAAACATTAAACATCTAAAACATAAACTTAAAAAATTAATACTTTTAAGAACTTAAAAAATTTTAAAAAAAAATTAACTTGTACTTAACTTAAAAATTAAATGGTATTCAAAAGAAAATAAAAAACTTAAGAATTACAATAAAAAATCGAGTATAAGTAACAAAAAGAAAACTTTATACAAAAAATAATATTGGTGGTGTATTTCCTATGAGTGTGTCAGTGACCCTCACACTAGGCCAGGCCTGTATCGTGAGTAGTCTGTTAAGGAATTTAATTCTAAAGTATTTACCAATGTCTGACAGGTGGCTTATTCATTAAAGAATATACTCGTATAGATATACATTAAATATATGTAGATACTACTATTGATATATAAAATAAATATATAAAAGTAAAATAAATATGATGAATATAGTTATAAAATATAATTACGTAATCAAAAATAAATAAATATAAACTTATTAGCGTTAAGTTTTATTGTTAATACGGGAGTTTATTTAATTATGCACAATATAGCTTCTGTATCATTATAATCCATACTTTTTAGCCAATTTTGTGTTTTGAACTTAGCTTCTTTCACTGTGAGGAGTTGTAGTTCGCATTCTTTGACAGCTTTGTTATAAATATATGGATGCAGGAAATTAGCGAATTTTTGACCAAAAACTGTGTTAGTAGTGGCTGGCTCTACTCTAAATACTCTACGAGTTAACATGTTTTCATAGTTAATTGAGTTTAACGTTTTACGATGCTGTGATACTATGACTCTGAGAATGAAAAGTTTGCGAATTGTGAGAACATTACATAGATTGTATAATTCTGTTGTTGGAAAACGCCTTGGCTTTTTTAGCATAACCTTTAAGATCGAGCGCTGAGCTCTTTCTACAGAGATACGTGCTGTTTTACATGCGCCGCCCCAACTGCTTATACAATAACTAAGCACCAATTGACACAGTGCTATATAAACAAGATTTAACGTTTCCAGGGTGGCTCCATTTCTCAAAAGACGCATGATATTTATGAGCTTCCTTGCTCGTCCCGTTAGTGATTGTAGATGATTATGGAAGTTTAATTTGTCATCGATTATTACGCCGAGGTACTTGATTGAGGAAGTCCTTTCAATTGAGACACATGAGCATAAGTTATCTGAGAGATTACATGAATGAATTTTTACTTCTAGGTCAGAATCTGGTTTGGACGCGGCTGTTTTGTGAAAGCAGAGGTATTTCGTTTTATCTGAATTTAGCGTTAATAAATTCCTAGATAGCCATTTTGATATAAGTGATAGACCGTTAGTAGTCTGCAGGTGGACAGATCGCCAGGAATTATCGTGAAAAATGAGGGCTGTATCATCTGCATAGCAGATGACTTCGGCATTTGATGAGGGAGGAAAGGCCGATGAAATATCATTTATGTATATAATAAAGAGCGTGGGTCCTAGAATGCTTCCTTGTGGAACTCCATATTTTATAGGTAAGGGGTCACTGTAAGTGTCTCCTATCTTAACCAGTTGTCGCCGGTCAGTGAGGTAGCTGAAAAACCAGTCTAGTGGTATGCCTCTTATTCCAAGGTTTTCGAGTTTTCTCATGAGAATTTTGATTGATACCGTATCGAAAGCCTTGGCCAGATCTAAAAAGGCACCGATACAGCACTTGCCTTTGTCTAAGTGTGTAGACACTGAATTGATTAAAAGTGATACTGCATCCTGAGTTGATCTGCCTCGACGAAAACCGAATTGGGTGGAAGAAATTTTATTATTCGATTCCAAATAGTTTACCAATCTGTTATTGACCATTTTTTCTAGAAGCTTAGAAAAAACTGAAAGGAGAGCGATTGGGCGATAGTTAGAGGGTGATTCCTTACTGCCGGCTTTATGAATTGGTGTGATGGAGGCTAATTTCCAGATATCCGGAAATATACCACAGGAAATACTTAGATTGAAAATGTGTACGAGAGGTTGTATGATGTAAGGTGCGATAAGTTTAACAATTGAGTTATTAATGCTGTCAATTCCTGGTGCTACATTTTCTTTGAGTTGACGGATATAACTAAGCACTTCAACCTCATCCGTTGGTTGCATGAAGAATGATTGTGATGAACTGGATGATGATGCTAAAGTAGCAAGGTGTTCTTCCGTTTCATTTGTGCGATCTAGGATAGAGTTTCCTAGTTTTGAACCTAATATAGTAAAATATTCGTTACATTTATTAGTCGATTCTTTGTGGGTTTCTGTTTTATTGAATAGTTCACTGGAGGAATTCGTTCGCATGAAACGTTTGTCATAAATAAAAATAAAAATAAAATAAATGAATATGTGGGGACATCTCACACACGGTAGTGGTTAGTGACCCTGACTACTGAGCCGATGGTCCCGGGTTCGATTCCCGACTGGGGCAGATATTTTTTTAAATACAGATATTTGTTCTCGGGTCTTGGATGTGCCCGTAAAATGGCAAAAGGCCCGCCCCCTATTACATTGGGACTAACATAACGCTCTGGCAAAAAGTGGGTGCAGCAATGCACCTCTGCCTACCCCGCAAGGGAGTACATTAGTACAAGGCGTGAGTGTATGTGATCTCAAACACGGCCATCCGACCCCAAGCTAGGCAGAACCTATCGACCCCGGGACCTCCGGCATAGCAGTCAGGGCCACTAACCACTACACCATTCGACCGTCAATGGCACCGGCATGCGGATTAAGTGTACACTTGTGTGAATTTCTATACAAAGAATACTTAATGTAATGTGTCCGTTGCGTATGATGCCGAAAGATGGAGGCTTACCTTTACCCATCAACACTTTTCTTTTTGTATTTTTTTAAATTGAAAAAGTACTTAATTTACCAATAACGCCCAAAACACCGTCAAACTGGCCACATAAATTATTATGTTTAAAAAAGTTTTTCCAATAACAGAAATAAATTATCAACAGTACCTATATTGAAAAAAATGAAATCCAAAAGAAAGCCAAAAGAAAATGAAAGCCAAAAGAGTTTATTTACTTTCATTATATGTATTAAAAAAATAAAATGAAATATTTAAATCTTTGTAAAACGAAAACTTTCTTAACGAAAGTTTTCCTAACTTGGCAATTCGACACTTTAGCGGTGGATTAGGGGTTCGAATTCCGCCCAAGTACCAGATACTGGTAACCAATGAATACCAGTGTCGGTAATGAACTTCGCTTCAATACGTGGTCGCCGCACAGCCTTCAGGCGGGATAGGCTCGCAGTGTCGGCGTAAATCACTCACTTTGGGCGCACCTGAGTCCTGCGACTGAGTCCCGCGTATCTCCGAGGTGAGGGTAATCGCTATCGCAGACGGAGATATTGCGTAGGTACTGATTTGCAACGTTCCCTATGTATTAACATCAGTTAGTGATAAAAAGACTAATAAAGTGCTGAAATACTAGATATTGCATACATTTCTTGTCTCATACGTAGTGCGTAACGTCTATTGGTATTTTTTAATATTTAGAACTTGACATTAATTTACATTTGTCAATTTAGGATATTAGATAAAAGAATAGACTTTAGTCAGCTACGACATCGGCTTCGTAGCAAGCTGCAATGCCTACGGGCTACGGCGTAGCGCGTAGTACATTGCTACGACGTCGGCGTAGCACGTAGTAAAAAAATTGTATTGTACAATCATTACACCTATTTTTACTTTATAACTTCATCTAAATATAATATTTTTCTCACGTGTATGCTTTTGATATTATGTATTTAATGTTTATATAATGTTTACAAGAATACGTAAAACACTATTATTATTTGGTTTGTGATTTTTATTAAATACCTTCCTGAATTCTTGATACAGTGAAATGGTTTCCATGCCGTGATGCTAATATACAACTGAAATTTTATAACACCTCTCTTTCCAGAACGGGGATAGGAAACTCAATGTTTTCAGCCCAATTCCATAAACGGAATTGTCACATTTACTTTTTTCCCGAAAATTGTTTATCCAACTTACGGCCGGATGTAACAAATACAACCGTCAACGTTGAGATGTCATAACTCACACATAATTGTTGTTGTTGCTCCGTATTTCAACGCACGTTGCCCCAACGACGACGAGTTATGCCACGTTGTCGAGCGACTCTCGACTGGTTAAATAAATGATAAGAGAATTTATTGTATTTTATATTAATTTCGATCATATTACACTCGCGAGTTAGTCGCTAGTTTTTTTTCCGTTTAGAAATAGATAAATAGATAGATAGAATATCATTTATTTGTACACACACATAAAATAAACTTACATAACTTAAATACTAACAAACATGTACAAAAATGGCGGTCTTATCGCTTAAAGCGATTTTTTCAAGACAACCTTAGGGTGGAAGGATATTTATGATCAATGAGGGGTTAAGTGTACTAAATAATTGTAAAGGAATAATTAAGTTATAATTAAAAGTAATTTGTTGCCTCGAACTTTTTCATTCGCTGTTTCTTTTTTATTGCTCCCGAGTGTATGTATAGTTGTATAAGTCCGTCCTGGGCAGTCCACTAACACACCACTAACCAATCTGACAAGCTGTCGCATAACTTTTGAACTACTGTAACGATTTTCATAAAACATGACTAATAACACTTGGGATAACACTACCTACGACCCAAAAAACGAAAATCTGTTCAGCCGTTTGGGAGCTACCACAGACAAATACACAAACACAGTAATGTATAATTAATATATAATATTATGAACTGTGTAAATATTATGGAACTATGAATGAACTATTTCTTGTACTTGTATATTTTGATTGTGCATGTTATCTATTTAGTATTATATCATTTTAAGTTTTAAATTCAAATACAATGAATGGATTGTTGTTGAATACCTAAATAAATACAATACAATACAGACACGTTAAACTGATAACACCCATCTTTTACCTTCAGGGGCTAAACTAGTGCATGGTCATGCGCTATATGACACCAGGGCTGGTCTGATAAAGCGCTCAGACTCACCTATTTAGAGCTCACTAACTTCCCAGTGCTGCCACACTAACGAGCCTAACTTTCAGCGCATCAAACATTATCTGACACCTGGGGGGTCACTCTACTTGACGAAAAACAACATTTCAAAGCGCTGCTGCGTGAGCCACGACTCTATCTCGTTGTATTAAACGTGCTGATTGCTCGACAGCTCTCGTTCGTTCGATTTTCGTCAGTATAGAGTGACCCCACCGGCATGTTGTCAGCCCTGCGACCTCCGCATTTCCCAACTTTAATTAATTTATGTTTTATAAATCGCCCTCTCCAACTTGGGACGATGTGTTTGATCCTGCGGGGTCTGTTTGGCCTAAGATTATGAGCGGAGAGACACAAAGTTGTAGAGTAAGAAGCTTGCTAGGGCATAAAGTTTAAGTAAGGCGTAAATTAAGATGGTTTGCGAATCGTAGAGGGCTGGCAAGACATAAACAAGATAGACATATTCTGGTTAAGGGTCTGCAATAGGGAATCGAGGGTTGGCATTGTCATAGAATTATGTAGTAAATGATGCTCTACAGCCTTGAAAAAAATCACACAGGTAGTTGAAGAGTCTAGCTAGGTGCTGAATCATTCGAATTTAAGTAAATGATTATGGATAACTGTAAATTAATTTCAGAATATCAAGAAAAACCAGTCAATCACACTTCCGTATTGTAACAACTGTGTCGTAATTATAAAGAATTTTCATATGATTTTTATCATATTATAAAGTTAAAGGCTTGGACTAGGCTCTAAATACCTTGTTTTTTAATAAACACACACTTATTTTGTGTAAATTAATCCCAAACTTGAGCAATTTTTTTTCCTCAAATCTTCATACAAATATCTATGGCGGTTTTCTGTGTTATAAAATCATAAACACAAGTGACGTTTGACTCAGTTGGCCGCTGGCCTCCAAAGAAGGGTCACGTCGGTTTAGGCAGCACTGACAGCTCGCGATCTTATCGTGTACAGATACAAAATCACTGCACATTGGTTGTCATTGCACTTTTTCAACTTTTATGACACCAACATAATTTGATTTGAAATTGAGGAAGCATAATTCTTCCAGTATATTCAATACATTAAATTAAATTAGATAGTGTGCAATATTCTCGTGATATTACAGTCTCGTAAAGGTCTGATGAGGAGCAGGAATATAGCGAATGGATCTAAGTGATGACAATACGCACGAACATTAGGTTAGGGATCAAAAATACAGTCTCTTGGTGCTGGTTGAGGTATGGTCTCGTGAGGATCTGATGAGGGCAGTAACACGGTGGTGGCTCAATTTTATTTCAAAGATGTTAATAGCTAAAAGCATCGAGTTTGGGCTATTAAGTATGTTTTTCAGAGAGAGAGAAAGAGATTTTGTTTTTCCTCTGGATGTGTTAGGTTTGCTGGGTTTACTAAGTTCATTCTGTTAATGGCATCAAGTTGTTATGTGTTCATAAGTAATAATTATTTATTAACAAAATGCTGTTGATTCTCCACGAAAATGTAAAAATAAAAATAAAATAAATAAAAATAAATTCGTAACGTAAAATTGTCAATGACGGAATTTCTTCTATAGACAGTAGCCACAAAAAAAACAAACGATAGATGGCGTGATTTGAAGATAAAGATACATTTTTTCGACACATAGACAGCAACAACAAAAAAAATACAGATTTAAAGAAAAGAAACACATACTTATACAAAACAACAAAGAAAAAAAAAGGATACACTTCAAAATTACTGGAAAAAATATAAGCCCCAATTTACTTGTGTGGGACAGGGAGTACCATAATATTTTTTTTGGGGTACTCCCCATCTATGCGAAATATAAGCTTGATATCTAGAAAGAAAGAAAGAAAGATACATTTATTTGACACACTGAGACAGAATAATAAGACAAAAAATAAATAAAAAGAAACAACAACAAAATAAAGAGAATACTTAATATAGAACAAACAAAACAAAATAAAGGTTACTGTCCAGAGTGTCAAAACGGCACCAGCTCAGCATATGCTATGGACCGTGAGGCCATAGCGCTGGTTTTCAGCTGGCCCTTGTGTTGACCTCAGTCACGAACGCGAAGTTGGTATTATATATAGTAATTATGATGGGTTGTGTTATGTGATGAGATATTAATAATTTCATAGGTTATAAGTGTGGAAAGAAATAAATAAATAGTGGGTGAGACAGTGTTTGTGTCTATCTTTACCCGTTTCTGAGAAAAAGGGCGGTGACAGACAGTCAGTCAGACAGACGGACAACAAAGAGATCCTATAACGGTTGCTTTTTTTCTTTTGACGTTCGAAACCCTAAAATTAAGTAAAAATATTATGCTGCCAAAAAATGTACTTACAGGTATTGAAAAAGCGGTATATAAACAAATTATACCAGCAGAGGGTTCACCATTTAGCTGAATGTTACTTAGAAAACGGCCTTGAGTGGCGGTCAAGTTGGTCCCCGCCTGCGATACTTTCCATTAACATTGGGACTCGTTTTCATGTTTTTAGCGTACAGTCAGGTTTTTATTTTTTTATAATTGTATTTTTTTATTTGTAACTTTTTAGTTGTTTTTATTTTATGAAATTTTACGTCGGTAGGTAGTTCATGATCATTTTTTATTTAAATAATTTTGGTGTTGTTATTCAAATACCTTCAATATGCATATTTTTGTAATGTGAAAATCAAGTCCTTTCATTTGATACCTTACACGGCAAAGTTGAATTATTATTTTTTCGATCATCACGTTATGTCCTCAAGAGGGCGCTATGTACATTTTAATGGAACGTCACATAGCCTATAGCCATCGCGCCATCAATACGCTTCTAACAATACCTCATACATCAAAATCTATCAAGCCGTTTAGGCTACAGGAGGGAACAAAGAAACAGACAAACATACATATACACTCGCGAGCAACCAAATCGACTCAAGCCTTGACGGCGCAAACATACATTAATACAAGTAAAATTATGAATAGAAATAATAAAAATGATATGTCATTTAAAAGCTTAAGATGTCAGCTTTAATTTGATATCATTATTATTGAAATCCATTCATCATTTTTGAAATAAATGATGTCTGAACGCAATTGTAGGAAAAACGGGAATTTAGGAAAAAAGGGTATGGGTATCGTATTATACAAATTAAACAAAAAATGTTAAGATAAAAATTTATTTATTTAAATCAATACTTTGTATTGCCCCCTCTTGCCCTAATTACAGCCTGCAGCCTGTTTCTCATAGACCTTATCAACTTTTTGACAGTTTCCTGAGGAATGCCGTCCCACTCCTCTAATAAAGCTGTCTTCAGCTCGTCCACGCTTGCAGGGACTGGATTCCTGGCCCGAACTCTTCTTTTGAGCTCGTCCCATAAGTGTTCGATGGGATTCAGGTCAGGACTGAGCGCAGGCCAGTCCATCGTGCGCAATTCCTTCTCTCTCAGAAACTGCCGACTGACTCGTGCCGTGTGGCAGCGGGCATTGTCGTGCATTAGCACGAAGTCTTCACCGACAAATTCTGCATAGGGCACAACATGACCGAGTAGAATGTCGGTGATGTACCGATCAGCTGTTAACCCGCCTCCTCGGCCGCCTCCAGGCACGAAAACAAGTGCGGTTTTTCCCTCTAGAGAAATACCAGCCCACATCATGCAGGAACCGCCGCCATATGCTACTGTTTCAGCGAAACAACATTGGGCAAATCGTTCCCCCGGACGCCGGTAGACCCGGCCTCTCCTGTCACTGCCATGCAGACACACTCTGCACTCATCAGTAAACAGGACCGACCGCCATTGCGCAATGCTCCAATCGAGATGCTCTCGAGCAAACTGAAGACGCGCTTGTCGGTGGCCTGCAGTCAATTTGGGGCCTGATGCAGGTCTTTTTGGTGTCAAGTTGGCTTCCTTCAAGCGTCTTCTCACTGTCCACTCGCTGACAGCCACTTGTCGTACACGTCTCAGTTCTTGCTGCACATCAACGCCCGTAAGGTGTCGATTGCGCAGCGAGGTTGAGACAATGAAGCGGTCGTCTCTCTCTGAAGTGCAGCGGTGGCGGCCCGTTCTTGGTCTTCGATTGAAGGCACCAGTCTCTTGGAACCGTCTGTATACTCGGGATACAGCAGACTGGCTCAAGTGGAGCTGGGCAGCGACTGCTCGCTGACTTAACCCTTGTTGCAGCAAGGCAACAACTTGAGCAGCTTCTTCTGGTGTGGTATCCATGGGTTTGCGAAAACAAGGAATACAATGCAACGAGATGTGTACCGG
Source organism: Plutella xylostella (assembly GCF_932276165.1). NCBI lineage: Eukaryota > Metazoa > Arthropoda > Insecta > Lepidoptera > Plutellidae > Plutella > Plutella xylostella. Next base: position 1,775,249 of record NC_064000.1, on the reverse strand, counting down.
TCAACTTGCAACAAGCGACTGATAAGGTACACCGGATGTGGAAAGGTTTTATAGCGGGATCAGGTAGCGCAAGGCGTGGATTCCTAATGAGGTAATTAACACTGACGGGCAATTAAAATGCGTCATTAAATCTGCGCTTAGTTTTTTTTTATGGTATTGATCTTAATTGAAAGCCTAATTCTTCAGCTTTCGAATGACATATCACTTTTATATTTACCATTTATCGTTTTAGGAAAATCAATGTATATGTGCGCCGTGAAGGCTTGAGTCGATTTGGTTGCTCGCGAGTGTATACATACATACAATCAAAAAACATTACCCTCCTCCTTCGGCAGTCGGGTAAAAAGGAGTAAGACAGGGGGTCATTCTGAACTTTTGCTCTACGAGTTTTGGAAATTAACAAAAAAAAACCTTTTTCATAGAAACTTTGTTGGACATGTGACTTTTTACCATGGAAAACGAATATTTTTTTTCGCGAATTTGCAAATCTCGTAGAACAAAAGTTGTTCAGAATGACCCCTTGAGTCATCCCCTTTTGGCTTAGTATAGCCCTTTTGCGACACTATGTATTTACTTTGCTTTGTCGTCGGGGTTCAGTTGGCTGGAGGATGCCCGAAACTTATTATCTACACTTTAATACTTTTAGTTACCTTTCTACAAGTAAATACCACATTTGTTTGAGAAAGCTAATCGGGTTCCGAGTATAGAGTAAAGTGGCACCCCTATTAATTTCTACTCTTTCCTGGTGCCTACCAGTGTAAGTAAGAATTATACTTACTTACCCTAAAATCACCCAAAATGTACTTGAACATAATTGTCAATAAAGTTGGCGAGTAAAAGTTTATCGACCCACTGTGCAAACTTACATGTGTGCGTGTCACTGCGTGTGCTGTGTGAAGAGCATTGAAAACCCAAAATTGGCGCGGCACGTCACCCTGTACGGGCCCTTAATGTATGAAAAAATATCTACTACTTAATAAGTTTCTATAGCTTTTTTTCTCGAAAATTTTCAAAATTTTAAAACAAAAGTTGTTAACAATGACTTTATTCGGATCTTTTCGAAATTAGTCAATAGCACGGATGAACCTTGCATAGCTTTTTTGCCAAACCTTTCAAACAAAGCCTGCCTCGTCACACACGCGTGGAACATGTTAATCAAACGCGTCCCCGTCACAGTTTAGACCAAAACGTGTGCATTTCAAATGAGCCGCGTGACCTCCCGCGCGACTAGTTGACCCGGATTTAGTTAAAAATATTATGAGCCCGTGACGAACTGTTGGTTACCCGGCCAAATTACAAATACACCCCCGACGGCTCATGTATGATAGATGTGGTTGTGTGACCCGCATCACCCGCATGGATGTGCTTATTTATACAGGTTACGTGTACAGTATACGTGTTAGAAAAGGGGGTGACTGTGGAGGGTATCCTACACAACTATTGTTCAAAAGCTACAAAAATTGCGAAAAAAAAAAGATTATGCATACAAACTTATTACCTAATCACTTGAAAAACTCCACTTTAATACATTTGGTATTCTATTACCTGTGGGGTGTAAAGATCTGCACCTGGCTTTCTCGTATGGAACCTTTGTGCAAAGCTCCAAGATCTAAACTCAATTCCTTTTCCACCATGCTGCTCTACTGCGGGTTGATGGATTCACACATCTGTATGATAATATTTATGCTATATCTAGAGGACCGAATGGCGTAGTGGTTAGTGACCCTGACTACTGAGCCGATGGTCCCGGGTTCGATTCCCGGCTGGGGCAGATATTTGTTTAAACACAGATATTTGTTCTCGGGTCTTAGATGTGCCCGTAAAATGGCAATAGGCCCGCCCCCTATTACATTGGGACTAACATAACACTCTGGCGAAAAGTGGGTGCAGCAATGCACCTCTGCCTACCCCGCAAGGGAGTACATTAGTACAAGGCGTGAGTGCGTGTTTTTTTTTTTTTTTTTTTATCTAGAGGTGCAGGTTTCCTCACGATGTTTTCTTTCCCCGTAAGAGCAATTGGTACATGTCAGTGTCGAGAATCGAAGCAAGCGCGTACCCGGCTGAGCTACCACCGATCTACTTTAATACAATAAATATAAGTTGAAATTATATTCAAAATTATACTTTAAATAATTGCAACGGAAAGAAAGGATAAGCATACTTACTTACGTTATAGTATACTATAGCTTACGTTTTCTACCTGCCAAGTCAACCCAAACAAATCAATACACGTAGGTACCTACCTATAAAGTGTTAAACAAAGATTATTGAAAGGGTTAAGTAGGCCATGGGGAGAAATTAGGTTAAGACGGGTCGTTATAACAATAATTTACGTGAGTAGAAATTACGGAATTAGTATTGAATATGTATGTATGCGTAATTAGAAAAACTAATTTATTTTCCATACCCTACTACGTCTATTTTTTCTAAATAATTTTAACTTTTTCATTATTTTACACTCACGGGCAAAGAAACAGTTCCACTTACGAAATGCAGACAACAAATGACCCTAATTTTTTAAAACATTTCAATGATCAACAAAATATTTACGTTTTTAGTTGGTAATATTCTGGTGCACCGTTAAAAGTACTTAAATATTGCAGAAGGCGTCATTAAGTTAGTTTTTTTCTTTTAGGAGTAATTTTGTTATTTTCTCAATGGAACTTTTTTATTGACAGTTAGTGTAAAATAATATTAGTATTCAGGACTTGTTTCGTCAAATAAAATTAATCAAATAGTTATAAAGTGTAATTAATTTTATTTGGTTCGATTCACTGTAAATAAAAGGACTTAATGAAAGTAAATACTTATTAAAAATCAAAAAAATACTCAATACCTACTTACTTAAACTTTCATCATGATTCAAAGCACCAATATCAGTGCAATTCAAATTGCAATTGCAGCTGACATCCACATTATATTTTATTCAGTCTTCACATCGAGCTAATGTTGAAAACATAAGTTCTACGAATATCGCTTCATAACTCGATACTAAATTCAAAGTAGAACGAGAGATATTTGAAATATGCGTTTCAGAATGCGCTCGTATTTTTCAGTTTTTCCCCTGAAGCCTTTTCAGATAGCTATCGGTTTGCGGGTGTTATCTCTAAACAGAGCCTGCATAGAAGTAAAGCTCTCATTCTCCTGGTGTGTGCTGGAAGTATACTCCTATAAGGTAGAGTTACGATACGTACCTTTACGTCACACTGGACGTTTCTTTTCATGCTCCTCTACAGGTGTTGCAAAAAAAAGTGTAAGCTGAAAATGGGTGACTCAGGGGGTCAGTCTAAACTACTTCTAGATAGATAGATAAAGCGTTTATTTTTATTTTATTTATGTTTTATTTTGATCCACTTTCTTGCATACTCAACAAATCACAATGACAGATATAGGTACATAGTTGTACTTGTAACTAAATAGTAGCTTTGATAAAGACTGTTGAAGATAAGAGGGTTTGTATTTAGCAGGTTCTGTGGTTCGCAACTTCTTTTCTACGACTTTTGAACAAAAAAATGTTGCTCTTCCATTGAAACTTTGTTGGTTACGTGACTTTTTACTACGGAAAAAACAAATGTATGTTTCATGAATTTCAGGATTTCGTAAAACTACCTACTTAAAGTTGTTAGAATAATCTCCTGAGTCACGTAAAGGGTCCCTGCTGAAAATCAGCGCTGCAGGTGCATTTATGTACGTGTAGCATATGCTGAGCTCGGGGCCTTTTTGGCGCTGCGCTGATGCACCATGCACCACCAACACAGACTGGCTAGACCGGTAGGTTATTTGTTTCTTTTCTATATATTTATTTTTGTTTTTTTGTTTTGTGTACTATCTGTGTTTGTGTTATTAGGGTATATTATGTAAATTGTTTTTCTGTGTAAGTGGTGTATTCGTGTAGCTCTGAATAAATGTATTTTCTTTCTTTTCTTCTTTCTTTCATTTTCGTAATAGTATTAAGATAATTAGTAAAATTACCACTTCTCAACACCTTCTATACAATTAACTTGTACATGGTGAGAAGTTTGACTTCTGTACTCTGTGCGCCGTCGTGTAACACCGATATGCTTCTGTTTCTCCTCAAGTATAAAATGAAATGTTTTAGAAATTGCCGCCTGTTGCAAGTGGCTTTCTGGGTTTATAGTTTGCTCTTGTTGCCGTTGAATTTATGTCGATGCTCTCGAGATATTCTTTTAACGGTATAGGATAGGAACAACTATAAAGATGGGGTAGTAAAATTTATGATAATGATACCCAACGGCCCGCTGCCAGATATCGCTTCTTGGGGACAATTTTGGCTCATGTATTGTCACAACTCACAATACTTACCATGGGTGAAATCCAGGTTGCCTCCACATCTTAAGATTATCTCAGTAGTGTCCTTGGACTCCTCTGTAAGACAGGGCCGCTAGAAAGTTAATATAATTATGGTTGGCGAGTTCAGAAGTAATTATTCAGAGTATTATTATTGCCACAATGTTAGACTCGTTTTATGCCGTTCCCGGCATTTTGTTCAATAATGTTCTTTCTCACAATTAGTATGTAGGAGGGCGATTATGAGTCGGTCCGCTGTCTGTCCGTCGCCGTCTGTTTGTTCATTAACGAAGCTCATTAGTCGCGTACTTAGATGTAGAGTCAGAGGAATATAGAGGTTACTGGGAGCCTTTTTCGGGACGACTGATAGAATGGTGTAGTGGTTAGTGACTCTGACTGTCTGACTGCTATCTTAATGAAGGTTTCATCCCCGACCGACCGGGGCAAATATTTGTTTAAAGACAGATTCCCTAACGGAGCCTTAGGGTCACTTTTACCAAACGCTAAACATATTTTAAATTGTATTTGAATCAAATTTTAAATACATTTTGTACTAACTGACAGACGTTTGGCAGGCTACTAAATACGTTTATCGTTTGGTGAAATTCCACCTTAGATTCGCTCTATAAATTAAATATTGTAGGTATTCTTCTTAAATTAAACAACCTTGCTTTTGTCGGTGTAGTTCCCGCCACTGCGGAATGTCACAAACTCTGTGAAAGACTCACAAGCCATAGCCAGTTCTATCTACATACTTTGCCATATTCTAAAGATGGTCTACTTAGCCTTTTCTCGGTCTCCCTCTTCTTCTGTACGTATATTATGCAATGATTATTACTCTGTGCCAATTTTAATAATTAGCCGGGGCGACTGTCCGTCATTAGTCCTGTACGTCCTGTACAAGCGGACAATGTCGCTTGTTGTCGCTGAGCGGCTGACGGCGACGCCGACTGCAGAACGACGTCACTGAGCTGCTTACTGCGACAGCTTTGCATCTTGAATGAGGTCATTAGGAATTACTGTGTCCCGTTGGACAGGGGGAGGTCACTCTATCTTGTGGAAAAGGATTTTTACATACGACTCTATCACGTTTTTTTTAATGTAGGTATCAATTGCAGGTCACGTTTCGACTTCGTTTTCGCAAATTTAAAGTGACATCCATCACAAATATTTTCTCCGGCTGGGATTAGAACCTTTGGAACGACTCATTGTTAGTGTCCCGCTGTTAAACTTCATCGTAATTAGCAGAATAGACCACGATTCCCTCACCTCAAAGCTTCATGCATCCGTAACCGCATAGTGGGACGCCCTCAGATCCACGACGCCCCAGGGTACAGTTTTAAACTTTTTCAATCTTCGCTTTACAAGAGAAGAGCGAATTACCACCCCACAAAAGACTTGAGTTGAGCAATCGTTTACTTTCCAACTCAATTATTGAGTGTGTATTACGGAGTTTTTCAGGAAAACGGTTTTGAGATGAAAATTAATGAAGTTGGCGCATAGGTACTTATGTTGGATGACATTTAACTGCCAGTTTCAATAACTCTATCTACCGAACAGGTACCGAACTTTCATACTATTTTGACACATTAAGGGTCTGTTCCACAATGTCTGGTTAGTGGCTACCTGACGGATAAAATACATGCTGTCACTTTCTGTTATTATTTTTTAGACAGTGACAGCATGTATTTTATCCGACAGGTAGCGACTAACCAGACATTGTGGAACAGGGGCTAAAAGTTCGGTAGATAGAGTTATTGAAAGTATTGAAACTGGCAGTAAATTAATAAGGAGAAAATATTAATATCAACAGCTGGTATCGTTCACTTCTGGATATAGGCTGCTCCTATGGAACTTCAGATTACTCTGTCCTCGGTCTTCCTTCATCATTCACTATCGGCTACTTGTCTACATAATTTCGTCGCTCTAGGGGGTCGCGTATTGAAACTTACTTACGTCGGTACTTTTAAATCAAATGTACAAAAGTAAGACCTTATGGGCAGCGCGCACTGCCACTATTTAATTTTGAAGTCCCGCTATTCATATAATGTCTACGCATTTTTTTTATCGCAGCGCGCGCTTATACCATTATGTTACTGCGACTAAAACCGCACTACAAAAAATCACAGCCTTAAACCCTTACTTACTGAAAATCTAAATGACATTCCAACGAAGTGAAAGCACTCGTATTCCAATAAGAATCCGTGTATAAAGTGGAGGTAAAAAGGCATGTCTTCCTCCATGCGGGCCGCATGCGGTTATTATCGTGTGCCGCACGAGCGATCCGGTTTGCCGTCTTCGAGGTGAAATTAATCCGGTGCTCCCGGTTTCCGAATGGCATCATGCGGGATGTAATGTGAGCAATCAGTTAATGGATACCCAATTTTTTGAAATGTGGGCTGTCACCTACTACCTAATTTAATCATATATTAATATTTATTTTTTAATGTGAATTACAATATCTATCGTAATAGGTACAGGTGCATAGCAGATAAGTGCTGTGTAAAATGTGTTGATTCATTGAAAAGGTACTCATGAATAAAAGGTTTGTTAAGTTAAGCAAAGTTTATTTGTATAAGATTGTGTTAAGTACGTACATTAATTTATGTGGTAGGTGTACATAAGTTTATTAATGTACTTAATTAATTATTCTTTTCATTTATTGTTCATTAAAGAGAGGTATTTTAAGTTAGTATTAATTAAGTGTATAAATCGGACTTCATAAGTTTACAAGTTTTTAAAAAAATGCAAAAATGAACCCTTCCTACATAGTCCCTTCCTAGTGCATGCGAGATACACGACACATTTTATTAAAGAAAAACACACGCGATGTGATACTTGTGTAGGTATCTACTGCGATCCTATCAAAGTATTATTTATTTAGTATTTTTTAAGTCCCGACTTCAATAAAAAAAATTAAGCTAAATAAAAAAAACTGTATCGTGCGAGATTCGTATCGCTATATATCAATGGTAGGTACTCTACTTCATACATACAAACATAAGCTAACGACTGTAATCCGCGAAGGGGTAATCAGCGAGCCGTATCGGCGTTTTTTATGAGATAATTCCAGTTTTACAATGCACAACCCCCTCAGTCACCACCACCTTTCAACTTACTAAACCATTTTTACAACCCTGTCCGAATTAAAGATAACAAGCCTGTACCTTGACTTAATTAAAGAGGTCTCACACATAGGCCAAGACGCCTTCTTAATGAATTATCGTATAAAATATAGAGTTGATGGCCGCTCGAGGCTGGGCCCGGATTACTGAGGGGACGCATCTATAATTCACTTTATACTGTGCGGCCTGGTACAGGTGAGGACAGGGACACTGAATATTCTCGTAAATTAGATAGATAGATAGAATACACTTTATTTGTACACCAAAACAGAATAATAAAATTAACAAAATATAACTTAAAGGGTACAAAAGTACAAAGGGTACAAAAGGCGGTCTTATCTCCAAATCTCTATTAATTAACGATACCTATAGGACGTCTACTACTTAGGTACATTAAAGTCTGTTTTTTCGGCAATCTTAGATACCAGAATCTGAACGGTTCATCAAAATCTATCGTCCTGCCAATAGAATGATACATCAGTTAATCGCGGGACAATCGACTGTTCATGAACAAAAAACAGACTTTAGATAGTTTGTCGAAAACTATAAATGAATGAATGAATGAACTATAGTTTAGCTTTAAATATATAATATAGTAAAGTTTAGCTTTTCTCGCATACAAAATGTCGCCTCTAGTGGAAACTATCATGAAACTTTTGACAGATAATGTATGCAGATTACAGAAGAAAACCAAAAAAAATACGCTTTCGTAAATTGTATTGTAAAGCCCCGTATAGAAGGCTCAGTGCGTGCGTTACAAAAGGCATCCACTGAAATATGAGCACAGTGTCGTTCGTACCTATAGATAGCAGGTATGTTAGTAGGTACAAGAAATAATTAATTCATACTTAATTTAATAATTTAATTTCAGAAGAAAAATAAATATCCAGGATAATTACGGAGGCAATGTCTTGAATCGAATTCTTATTTCACTGGATTCCTATTCGCCGTGCTAACACGCGGGCTGCCGACGGAAAATAACGCATCTGAAAATAATGTCGATTTTTTGAGGGAGCACAAATTCTTTTCCTTATTGTGATTCAATGAATAGAGCTGAAATGATATCAAATAACTTCGCCCGTAATTGGTTTTTTGTTCGTGCTATGCCATTTGGTTCTTTTGTGTTGACGAAATTTACGCGAATTGCGAGATGTTTTTTTATATTGATGGGAATATTATTAGTGATGGAGCACAATGCAGTGATCTAGATTCATGTTCTTGATATAAAGAAGGGGTCACTTAATTATTGAACAAATCAAATGAATTACCTAAAAAAAAAACGTTGAGCTAGAACTTTTGCACTGTTTTGGTTCGAACGATTAATGGAGTAAATACACTCACAAGCAATGAAAATGTTCCACTCACAAACTCAAATTTTTTCAAACATTTCATTTATAATTTGAACAAAATATTTCCGTTTTAGTTGGTAATGTCTTCAATCATGTAGAAGGTGTAAATAAGCTAGCCTTTTCCGTTTAGTAATAAGTAGGTGCTTTTCTCAGTGGAACCTTTTCCTTGCCCATGAGTGTATTAAGGAACCAATCAGTTCAGTATTTCTATGTACGACCTTTTACTCTTACTTACGCTTTAAACTAATGAATCTCTTATGCTTCTTCAAGATCGACTATTAAGTTGCCTTTTTTGTAGTTTGTAGCTGTATATTTGACAATATTATAAGTATACATACCTAGATGGGTTAATTTATTTTTCTAAGGGCTCTCAACGACAGGTACCTACACTGATAAAATTACCCTGTATTCACATGTAGATATACATACTTTTTCTTCAAAAAAGTTGTCCGCTATTATCCCGAAATTCTCACGAGATGTTAACCTTAAACCGGCAAAAATGATACAAAATCGAAGCGACACCGCCGGGATTCGAACTCGGGACCCTTTTTCACGCTCCAGCGGATTTAAACTGTATAAGGAACGGCCTTGGGGAGGCCGCGGCAGGAATATACAGAGCAAGTTTAAACTATCCTACAAAGCTTCATACAAAGGATGCACGAAAAAGTTACCAAAAACAGGTTTGTCATTTTTTTCGGTTTTTTTAAAGCTTTTTATAAAAACTTCGAATCCATACAACAACTGCGCTGTTTTTTTATACATACTTAAGCTTAATTTAATTAATTTCCATTAAAAATCCTTTTAGAACCTTTACATGAGAAACTTTGAATCCTGAATGAATAAAAAATGTAAACCCACCGCGAAATGGGTCTGAAAATATTTTATTTATAGGCACTTTATTGTATACATAAACAGTAACTATAATATACATAAAGTTATAGACAAGTAGGTTAGTTATAGACAAAGAGGTTAGTAAGTTATAATATACATAAAGTTATAGACAAGTAGGTAAGTATACCAAGGCGGACTTAATGTCAAAAAGCAATTTACCTATTCCAGTATCTGAAGTGAATATGAAGCTCTTTTAACACAATAAATAACTAAGTAGAAGTCAAATTCAAATTCATATTCAAATATTGTATAATAATTATGTATCTACTCTACATGGCGCAGTCTTCTTACATCGTAGTTCCGAGTCGAAACTGAAGTCATAAAGCCTCCCCTCTAGCACTAACATCGAGACAGCGACGAAGAAAACAAGTGCTACAATGTGATTTCGTAAAAAATATATTGTAAACTCATGACTGTGGACTATTGGATAGGTTATAACTTACATACTTACTTACTCCGCTGCCGTAGCGACCCAAAATGAGTCTTGGTAGGTTCTATTCTATTCTATTCTCTGTGGGGGTGTAAGTACCTGGCTCTCTCGAGTGGAACCGTTGTGCATATCCCCAAGGTCTAAGCTGTCTTCCTAAGCTTGGACCATTTCCCACCACGCTGGTCCACTGCGGGTTGGTGGGTTCACATATCTAGATGTGCTAAATCTAGTTATGCAGGTTTCCTGACGATGTTTTCCTTCACCGTAAGAGCGATGGTATGCATTGTACTTAAGTTAACAGAACTCATTGGTACATGTCAGCGCCGGGATTCGAACCCGCATCTCTGACGTGAGAAGCGGGCACCTACCCGACTGAGCTACCACCGCTGCCTTGGTAGGTTATTACTTTAGTCTATTTTGATATCTTCAGAAGTTGACTCATTCCGGAAAGCATTCAAGTTATTTTAACTAAAACAACAATAGGCACAGATTTAGGATTACAAACTTTTATATCCCTCCTTTAAAATAAGAAAAGATACCTACCTACCACGAATATTAAAATTTATGCGTACAGTGTCGGCCAAAGAAATAAGTACTTCTATTTTATAAATGTTCCATTATAGGAGATTTATAACGTATGGTGAAATGTACCCTTTCAGATTCAGTTTTCAGAATCCCATTTTGAAAATTGCTCAGCATTAGATTTAGATTCACCTGCCAACGGGAAATACTCGTATACTGTCAAAATATCACCCTGTATCGTATTATAATAGAATAGACATTTTTTATTCGTGAAACATAGGTTTAAAGATGATAGCAATAGTAGCAATACATAAGAGTTTGCTATTAGGGCGTGCAAAACCGGTTAACCGGTTAACCGGAAAACCGGAAAACCGGTTAACCGGACAATATATCACGGTTTTTCATAACCGGTTTTGAGAGTTCAAAACCGGAAACCGAAAACCGGGTTTTCACCGATTTTGATCGTATTTTTATATACTTTTTTACATACATTAGAAGTTGAACCCATAAACTCTAAAAATAAAAGAATTTGCATATCGGTTGGCACACTGATGGACACTAGATTAATGCTGAAACTTATAAAAAAGAACTAAAATATTGTATGGAAATTGAGTGACGATTTTCTGGTGCACATGCCGGCACTCTGCCTAGGCGCAGTAAAGCAAACACGACGTCAGTGACCGATGTGTGCGTGTGAGTTCACATTTTTGGCTGTATGAAAACTTATTGCTGTGTGAAAAAAAGGTACTCTGGGTGCACATAATTATAACGTTGAAATCTGGCCCAATAAAGCACAACAAGGTGGTCTTCATACAAACTCTAGGTAAAACAGGACTGCATTGACCGTTGTTGAAAATATAATTAGGCCAAGTGCGGGGACTGCATTCGACGTTATGGAATTTTTCATGAAGTGTTGAGGACGTCAAATCAAATGCAGTCGTGTCCATCAATGAGTTAGGCTTTCTTTCGTTGCGTTGATATGAACAAATCTGTAATACATCAAAAAAACATTCATCATCTTACTGCTACTATAGAGTGGTCGTAAGAATCAGACGATAAATATTTTTTTTTCAAAATCTGCCTGTATGTTTAATGTACTGTACCCGTAAACTATATAGTGAAGCAGACATACTCTCCGTTCGTAAAATTTACATTCTTAAATCAACACTAAAAGCTCATAGATACATTTCAGGATCGGACCAGTTTGCAGATCTAACGAAGAAAAGAGTTTACCGAGTTCCCCTTCCAAAAATTAATACCGAGTTTGCTCGACGTTTTGGCTCATTTCCTCAGTTATTAATTTACAATAAAGTCACAAAAATAGAAAATATTCGTGATAAAACGGCAATGGAAGTAAAAACCAAAGTCTCGAAATGGCTCTTGAGTTTAAGCTACGATGACACTGAATCTTTACTACAAATCTTGACTGTCCATCGTCCCGCGATATTATATATATTTAATTAATATTTATGTATTTCATTTATATTGATATGTTTTTTATAAGTTACATTACTATTAATCTGGTTGATAACATAAATGCATGCTTTCATTTTTTTTTTGTATCCGATCAGTTCAAAATGTTTTTGATTTTACCTAAGTACTTACCAAAATTATTGTTATTTAATATTTACTAGTACCTACCAATACAAATTACTGTAAACCGTAGTAGTCGTATTTACAATGTCGTAATCTGATCCTCACGTCACAGGCTTGCCTAGTGTGAGGATCGCAGTGTATTCCTGTTTGTAAATTGTGTTTTTTGTTAAATAAATATATTTGATTTTTTTTTTTTTTTGATACAATTATTTATGATAACAGAACGATATAAAAACACCATTAAGGTGCCACACACTTTTTTTAGATGTGATAACAGTAAGTACTATGATAATTCTTATTTAACTTTTTTTCCTGTTCACTAAATTATTAATTTGTCATATGGTTGATTAAAAATAGGTAAGTATATCATAAAAAATGTTTTATTCGTATGTTTTGTGGATATCTCTATCTAAGAATATGGGTTCCTTGTTTAATTAGTACTGTATGACAAAAAATATTTAAGTAATATCAAAACCGGTGAAAAACCGGTTACCCGGTTTTGAGGCTAAAAACCGAAAATTCAAAACCGGTTTTGAAAACCTTCCGGTTTTGCACGCCCTATTTGCTATGCTCTGTCCTTTGATGGACTATAAAAGTAAAATTAATAAGGAATCATATTAAATTACTATAAAAAGTCAGATGGTACAGTAAAACTATAAAGTCCTGAAAACGGAAGTGGATCCTAACTAATTGTTAATGCCCGTATTTAAAGGATGTATTTTATTTATTAATGGAGTAAATCCGTTAAAAAGCCATTGCCAGGTATTTAATTTTTTAAATGTATGTAAATGTAAGTAAATAACTGATACTGATAAAAAGTCTTTGCAAAATCGCACTCTTTAATTTCAGGACTTTATAGTTGGACTGCTCTATCAAGATCTGAAAAAAATACCAGGTGACTTTATTTCTCTGTCATGCAGTGTAGCGCTGCGGCGGGCAATAATTAATCTAATGAATGGAGTCTAATTAAAGCATACTTCAATTTAAATCTTGGATTTGGAAGAAAATTTAATTTGGGTTATACTTTGTGGCCGAAAATATTCATGTTTGGCGCACAAAGGATGATAATTTTCCGTAATGAATTGTTTCAGTGGGCCGATTGTCGCTGTGAATTTGTGAATACAATTTTAATTTGACTGATTCCGTTATAATAATAATAATAATAATACATTTATTTTCAGATAACAAGATCCATATTACATGCAATGTCAATCAAATTAAAAATAAAATTATAATTATAAATTAAAATTAGATCACAATAAATCAATAAATTAATTAAAATTACATCACAATAAATCACAATTAGTATAATTCATACAGTATATTAATTTATATCGGTTCAATTCTATTTAACTATATTTAAAACAAAATAAAAATAAATAAATAAACAATGTCACATTAATAAATAATAAGGATAAATTGTGTAAAATATAAATTAAATTGATAAATAATAAAATATTAAATACAATTGATCCGAATAAAACAATATAGCATGTCAGGGTAACGTAGCTATGGGACGACTCGACTTCCCACATACTGTAAGTGTACCAATAATGACACTTACCCAGTGCTTCAGTATTGGGCCATCGAGCCGCCCCGCGATGACTGCTAGGATGTTGTTGGTGCTGCCGCGCACTCTGCTCAGCAATGAGGCCGTCCTTTTTCTGACAATGGCATGGAAGCCGTCCACGCGCGCCTCCGCGAACATGCCCGACGCACTACAGTGTCGCGGCAGCCCCAGCAACATCCTAAAGGCGTTATTGTACTGGACGCGCAGGGAATTGATAGCCCTTTGCGTGTAGTTGACCCACAGGCTACACGTGTAAAAAGATTGGCAATATGCCCTAAATAGGGTGACCTTTACCTCTCTTGCGCAGCGTGCAAACCTGCGGGCCAACATATTGGCACGGACTGCCAACGCCCTACGCTCCCGCTCAATGTCCTCATCATCCTTAAGGTCATCTGTCACAATGTGCCCAAGGTACTTAAATCTAGTCACGCGATTCAGTTCATTTTTACATAATAAAAAAGACGGTATCTCCTGAGGTAACTTATTTGGGGTTAGGTTATTGGGGTAGTGTTTGATGATTCTTTGTTTCATTTTTTGCTACAAATATTCTATAGCTATCTATTGGTAGAAGCTTCGCTTCATGACCCAGAGGTCCCGGGTTCGATTCCCGGGTGGGACCATCAATTTGTGTTTCTAAATTGTGGTTCTAAGTTTGGTTAGGACATAGAAGGCTGATCACCTGATGTCCGAAACAGTGAAACGATCCATGCTGTCGGAAGGGTATGTAAAGCAGTCGGTCCTGCGCCTAGCTCTCTCCAGTCGTGTCGGTCAATCCGTCCCATTGGGTTATGAGAGTGATGGAACAGAGAGTGCTCCTGTGTACTGCGCACACACTTGGGCACTATAATCTACTCCTGCGTAGATGGCTGATCTCAATTGAGATTGGCCGCCGTGGTCGAAATTCGGCTAGGAGGACATTATTATTATTTCCTTATTATAAAAAGTCTGATTAGCTAATAATTTATTGACGGCTAATACATATTTACATAATAGCTACGCTGGGTGATCTGAAAACAAGTGTACATGTGAAAGGTTCAGGATTACCTTATACATAATTATCTCTAGTTACTACGCTACGTAAGTTCAGCATCCCACTGAATATATAGTTCATAGGTAACATACCGGCTTTTGTATTCATCACTTTTCCACCCTCATTACTAATCTGTAATTAGACTAATTAGGTTCTCGCGAACTCGCACCGTTTTATACGAGTACAGACAATTTAACTAACTAAATAGGTAAGTACCTAATTGATAATTTGACGATTGCAGTGAAATTGCGAAAAATACTACACACAACCTATCCTGAAGGCCTGCCTCCCGTGGCTTCAAGAGCGGGTACGACGGAAAACTTTCGTCACGTCTTGACGTGCAAGTCTTGCGCCCAGTGCCAGGCCTTCTGATCTACCTATGTGCCGAATAAATAAAATGATAGGTCGTTAGGGCCAAACTTAAAAAAATAACGATAACTTAAAGAATTAAAAGGAGCAAACCATAATTAAAACCTACCTACAATAAAAACTTTGAACTTCTTCAAATTAACTTATAAAAGCTCATGGCTATTAAAAGTTGGTAAAACTACAAAAGGTTCCAGACCTACGTCTCTACACCACCGTGCAGGCAAACTCTATAAAGTTGAACCGCCATATTAGTCTGAACTCTTTCAAAGAGAGTGGAAAACTCGGGGCCAATATGGAAGGACGTCACATTATTTGAGTTGGCGAGTGCATGTTTGACTTGTTGCCGCTGAGTGGGGCCAATTCGACACGGGGATTAACCCGTAGGGACTGACTGATTGACTTATTAGGCACTTTGTAGTTGTGTACGGTGGCCTGCGCCTAAAAGTATACAGGCGGAGTTTTTAAAATAGCGATTTCAAGCTCACATGCTGCTCAAGCACATCCACATAAACACCATTGCTACACACATCACACACAACACGTCCCCGGATTTATAACAGATGTAGCTGGTCCCTTCATCATTGGGGATCGCTATTTTAAAATCTCCGTCTGCATACTTTTAGGCGCAGGCCACCGTACCTATCGCGATCATGTTTTGACAATAATTTTCCTATTCAAAATGTACTTATTGAATACATACATATACATATGCACTCACGACTGTAATTCCCGAAGGGGTAGTCAGAGTTGGCTCACAAGCGAGCCACCCACTTTTCGCAGCACATTTGTACTCATGTGATAGGTTGCGAACCATATCGCCGTTTTGGAATAAAATGTACTTATTGAATTCAATACTAACTACTAATTGTTAGGTACTTCGTAAATGTTATTGTTTATATATTTTTTTACGAATTTCAAAAACTCCTGCAAACCTAGATTAACAACAGGCTTTTTATTTTTTTTTTCTCTGAAGTCGCACCAGAAAACTTTTTCAAGCGAAGTTAAAGTCGAGGGAAACAGTAAAGTACACTAAGCAGTGAGTATTAATTATTTTCTAATCTAAGGGTCGAATACACAGGTCCTGCCGGTTACTTTCTAAGTAACTTACAACCGGCACTTAGAACAACAACAACTTATAACACTTGAGCGGCAGCAGTATTCGCTCAGTTTTCAGTAATAAAGTTACATATTTGCTTACACTTTTCTCTCGTATTGTTGAGAAAGGGTCGGTTCCCCCTTTATTGTCTCTGGTAAATAAGGCTTTTCCGGCGTGTTTCTGCACACGCACGAGTAGGAGGTAATAGAAAATTATAATTTTATTGTTATATAGGTACCTAGTTACCGATTAAACATTCGTAGAACTTACTCGTACTTTGATTTTATATAGAACTTGGCCGAGAAACAAAAACAAGTGAATGATGAATCTTGCCCCCGAATTCTTAAAACGAACTGTTAGTTTGATACAAGATTGCAACGTGCATAATTATAATATGTCGGTACTACCTACATTATACAATCGTCATCATCATAATAGATGAAGGTAGGAAAGTATAAATTTAGCAGAACTCCCTAGGCCCATGAAAATTTTCTAGGCGACTGCACAAATCCAAATAGAGACGAAAAAGTGTCGGCCATTTATTACAAAATTTTGTATCCCACTGAAGAAAAGATACAATGAAGGAACAGTAAGAAGAAAAAAGAAAGACTCACTTTACTCACTTTTAAGGGGAGGTACTAAATCCGCAAATACAGCCTTTAAATGACAGCCACCAAAAATGGCAAGCGCTCCCGTGGACGCCCTGTCCAAACATGGCGCCGAAGCGTTGAATGCGAGCTGCGAGCCGCTGGACTTAGCTGGAGCAAGGCTTAAGTACAGCCGAAGATAGGCGGAAGTGGCGGACGTTAGTGGAGACGCTCTGCACCTCTGGGGTGCCATCGGACTGCAACAATCTACTCACTTTCACTCCTCTTCTTTGGGTACCTCCTTACAGGCGGAAATGCTGAAAAAATATATACCTAAGTACTTACTTATAAACCAGAATACTGTACCCTTTTTCCATAGTGTAAAAGGATTTGGTTTTTCTCGGGGTTTCTCTAATAAATGGGGTAACCGTACATGCGGATTTATTACCTGACCCGCCGTGCGTCCGGGTCGACCGCCATGTGTCTTGTGCGCCATCACAAATCAGTTAGTGTCTCAGGATTTGGTTATAAACTCACACGTACTTAATTTAATTTTAACGGATTGCGTTCGGTAGCTTTTGACTCAATCGTATGTTTTAGCTTTATACGGGTGTGATTTTATTACTGAAATTTTGGCTGTCTGTAGTCGCTACTTTTGCAGATAACATGACTTGACGTTCTAGAGGCGGTCCCAAAGCAGACAATTATAAATTTTCTGCTAGTTCGAAAAATTAAGGGTAGAATTTGGAGAATAGGTACTTATAACTTACCCCGAGCACAGAATAATAAATAGTACCAGGTACAGAAGTCCATCTTCGCAATGGCTTGCAAAGAAATATGACTCCATCCCATAAGCAATAAGATCTAATTTAGATCGCGTTCCAGCCGCACACGTTTTTATTTACTTACCTACCAATTAATTTTTGAGGGAGTATGCGCCTTATTTTACTGGACTACGGTGCATTATAAGTTATACGTGGTTATACGCATTGAAAAAGAAGCCACCTTAGGGTTGCCTCAGCTCCACAGACTACAACGTTTACTAAGCAACGGACTGACTTTGTAAAAAGAATGTCATGTTTTAAAACAAAATTAATTTGAATTTAGAATACAAAGCTATTCCAAACTTTTTTTCTATTGGAAATAACCAGTAAAAACAATAACAATTTCATAGTTAAGATATTTTGAAGTACATAAAATATGTATGAATCTAAGTACCTAAAACATTCAATTTTGTGAAAACATGTTTTTTTTCGTTATAATTTATATTATGATACAGAACGTGTTAGTTTCGTTAAGCACTAATCCCACTCAGCGCACATTTTATAATCGATTCATTAATACATTTTGAAGGTAGTTGTGTCTGTAAATTTAATACTTTAACGAAAACAAAATTGGAATAGACTTTGTTCAACATGGAGAAAAAAAGGGTTTGTAGTTCGGATTAATTTCATTTCAAATAAGGAACGTAGAAGAAATCAATAAAATACTTAGATTAGTTTTACCTGTCAGCATCTTTTGGTAACCTAAAAAAATTAAATTTGGATCATGATCCGTATTTAAGCAATTAAATACGGCACAGTATTTTTTTGCTGCTTTTTTTCTTTTTATGTCCATTTTTCTATTCATAAATTTTAATAAATACCTAAATACGACATTTATAAACTAGTACGAAATAGGAACAAATAGCGCGCGCGTGTATCGTCTTCCGCTTGCGGCAGCCGACTAGATTTGCCCACTCGACGCGGCAGGCGCCAGGCTGGCGCCTGCGCCGCCCATGCGCGGAGTGACACAGGCCTGCCCCGAGTGCCTTACATACCTGAGCACCTATCAACATAAAAACTTTGTTTCGTTATTATTAATACATCTAAATATTAGTAACATAACTTAGAACAGTTAGAACCTACACCTAGGTACTAGTGCTATGATTAAATTTACACTCTGATCAGTTAGTTAATTTAATTTATATTCGCATACTCAGTACCTACCTGTCTAATTACATTAGTACCTATATCTGAAGTTGTAGTTAATTCCAAACAGAACACCCACATTCCACCCAAAGTAAATCAAAGTAAAAGGTATTAGTATAATTTGTTGTTTCTATAATAGGTACAATTTGTAGTGTGTATCGTATGTAGTAAAATTGTTAAAAAATTAACTTGTTTTGTTTATGACTCCGTCGAAGTTTGCTCTTTTCCGAGCTACGATGCTACATACACACAGATACACTATCCTATAACAACACCCTATTTTCCCTTCGCGGTGTAAAACTCGAGTTTCCCCCCGCTCCGCAGTACCAGGCGTGCAGAGGACGTTAGGAGATTGAATTTAGTGAAACACGACAGCGCATTACGTTGGAATTGTTGGTGCATTCGCATTAGTTCCGACTGCTGGTGAACCGCCCACTTTGTGGTAGCGTCTGCAATAAAATGTATGTATAGGGAAGGTGAGAACCCAACATTTCTCAAACTTCGACTCAAACATTTTTAACCTCGTAGAACTTGTAGTGGTTCGAAAAAAAAAAATTTGATGAATCAGCTAACTATGCAATTAAATATTTTTTTCGTTTCGACAGGAGTTTGTATTTAGTGAGTAGGTAGTTTTTCATAGCGCTAGTGTTGCTAAAAATCGTTCGCATTTTTACTTTTGACTAGAGCGGAATTTAAGTAGAATTATCTTTCAGGACTTTCAGCTGCCACTGAAAGTGGTTTATACACCGATAACTGTTACGGATTTCATGTATTGCATGAGTAGTGCGTAGGCAATAGGCATTGTACATAAGAAGAAAAAGGGTAAATATTGAGCTCTGTTGCCTTTGTATGTTTATTGTTTTTTGCCAACGGTACCGGCCATTACAAATTGAATATACTACGGTCAGAGATGGACCGGTCGACTGTTATGGCCCGGATATCCGGATTTAGGGGGCCACTTCGGATTTACAATACTATTTTATTTATCATTAAGCCTCGAATTCACTAGGGCACAAGTTCTGAGACTGTTACAGAACATCATCCACGGTGCGTGTTCTCAGAACATTTTGATAACATGTCGTGATACATGTTGCTTGTCCACACCAGCAGTCTCCGCCGACATGTCGCCCGAGGAAGTCGTGGCAGTTAGTGCTGCGTGCTAGAAGTCGCGCACGCGTCCACACTAATATTCAAGGGCGGCTTGAAAATATCTGACAGTCGGGTTGCCCACTGACAACTCTCTGAGCACAAGCTTGCTTGTGTTGGGGTGCACCAAACCGCACTAGGCCAGCGTGGTGGACTAGGACTAAAACCCTTCCTTCATTGGAAGGAGACCCGTGCCCCCGCAGTGGGGACGTGATGGGTTGTGAATTGTGATGATTATAGCAAGTCAGTAGCAGTTAATAGTAGGTATATCTAAAGTAGTTTAAGTAATATAAGTACCTAATCATTTAAATCTATCACATTACACTTAATTTCACTATCACTTCAATTCGAAATCGAATTTACACAATGAAACCTACATAGGTACCTATAGGTTATAATATTACGAGTATGTAGTAAGTATTTGCAGCAAAACGTGGACTAACTTTGCACTCGTGTTCTAAACAAAGTTAAGTTAATTAATTAAAGATTTGGAGACATTTGGAGTCAGAGTCCCCGCACAACTGGACCAACGTTCATCCAAGATAGACAAAAACAGGTGCACTATTTACTTGTCAAGTCCTAGTTGGCTTAGCTAACTTTGGGCACTAACTTAGTCAAGGATAGTACTAACTTACTCAGAAGTAGGCAAATTATTGTACAAACAATGAAATATGTCAGGTATACGCGGAAAAAGCAATATCAGATCATCTATATTCTCTTTGGATATAGGTATAGGTTTTTAGGTTAGATATCACTGGTATAGCATCGGGCACAATTTCGGTCTTCTTGAACAAAATAATCATCATTAGCCTATAGAAGTCCACTGTTGGACGTAGGCCTCTCCCAAAGCACGCCACTGGATGCGATCTTTAGCTTTCCACATCCAATCATAACCAGCCAACTTTCGCAAGTCGTCACCCCATCTATCCGTAGGGCGTCCCACACTACGTTTGCCTCGTCAAGGCCTCCACTCCAGAACACGTTTACCCCATCAGTCATCGGTTCTTCGACAGATGTGACCAGCCCACTGCCACTTAAGCTTACTAACTCGGTGACTTTAGTTCTCGGAATCTGTCGGATTACTTTATTCCTAGGCGCTAGTAATCAAGAGCACAATGTTCCCTCATAAAGATATCCACAAAGGTACCTGGAAGTCACCTGATGGAAAAACAGTGAACCAGATCGATCATGCCGTGATAGATGACAGACACAAAAGCACCATACAGGATGTGCGTTCGTACAGAGGGCCTGACTGTGACAGCGATCACTATCTGCTTGGTATCCAACTCAGGGCAAGGATCACGGTAAAAAGAAGGAATAACACCAGAAAAGAGGAGCCGATTAACTTAGACAACCTAAGAGACCCAGATATAAGAGAAAAGTTTCGATTAGAGTTGAATAACAGGTTTAACCAGCTCACGGTTGACGCGGATATTGACAATCACTGGGATAGTGTGAAACACACAGTAAAAACAACAGCTGTTAAAGTACTGGGAAGAAAAAGAAACACCAAAAGAAGAAAGTGGTGGAATCAGGACTGCGAAGAGATTGTCAAGGAAAGGCGGAAATGTAAAATCCAGGCTGAGAATAACGAGGAATGGGTTGCCAAATATAAGAAGGTCCAAACGGAAGCTAGAACGATCATTAAGCGAGCCAAAAGACAGCATCTGGACAACATCGTAAGAGGGATGGAGACACTCCTCAGAGCTAACGAGTCACGGAAATTCTATAAGGAAGTAAGCTCCTGCAAGAAAGGCTACCAACCCACGGCTCAGTTCCTTGAAGACGATGATGGAAACCTGATATCGGACAGAGACACTATCATGACCTGCTGGCGCGACTATTTCCAGCAACTGCTCAACTGCCAACCACTCGAGGAACAAGTACCCCGCTCTATGGAACACAATAGCGAAATCGTGGAACCCCCGACCTTTGAAGAAGTCCGTGAAGCCATAATGAGACTCAAAAACCACAAAGCACCGGGCATTGACGATCTACCCTCCGAATTGTGGAAATACGGCGGGGGTCGAGTACAGTCGGAACTATTCCAGTTACTGTGCAAGATCTGGGAAGAGGAAAAGCAGCCAAAGGAATGGAACCTAGGAGTGATCTGCCCCGTACACAAAAAAGGGTCCAAAAAGAAGTGTACCAACTATCGTGGCATTGCGTTGCTCCCGACAGCGTATAAGGTTCTGTCCTACGTGTTGCTCAAGCGATTGGAGCCATACACGGAAAAAATCCTTGGTGATTATCAGTGTGGCTTTAGACGCAACCGTAGTACAGTCGATCAGATCTTCCTCCTGAAGCAGCTTATGGAGAAGAAATGGGAATACGCGCAGAGCATCCATTCACTTTTCGTGGACTTTACTAAGGCGTACGACAGCATTGATCGAGAAGCGCTGTTCACTATCCTACGCAACTTTAAAATACCGGCAAAAATAGTGAGCATGGTTGAGGTTGCCACAAAGGAGAGTAGGATGAAGGTTCGTGTTGGAGGAGAACTGACGGATGAGTTCGCGGTGGTCACCGGTCTAAAGCAGGGGGATGCCCTATCGCCTATGCTTTTCAACCTAGCCCTGGAGCATGTTCTCAGAGGAGTTTTAGAACTTGACTTCGGGCTACAACTCAATGGAAAGCACAAGGTGGTTGGCTATGCCGATGACCTAGCGGTGCTGGGCAAAACAGCTGAAGAAGTTCGGAAAGCTGCGAAACTCCTTGATACAGAAGCCGGAAAAATTGGTTTAAGAATAAACCGCGGAAAATCCGAATATCTCCACATGAAGCGCTACAAGGACAAGTCCGTTCGCAGACAAGACCTGCATGTTGGAGATGTGACGTACAAAGGGGTCTCCCGGTTTAAATACCTAGGTTGCACTGTCACGGATACGAACACTCGCGACGAGGAAATCGATACCCGCATCCAAAGCTTCCTGCGCTGCAGTGCCGCTTTGCATAAAGTGTTGACGTCTAGGCTTTTGAGCAGAAACACCAAACTCGGAATTTACAAAACGGTAATAAGACCGATACTGATGTACGGGTGTGAGGCCTGGACGTTAACGCAGAAAGAAGAGAGCAAACTGCTGGTGGCGGAACGGAAGGTCCTAAGGAAGATCTTTGGCCCAAGACAGAGACCCGATGGAAGCTGGAGAGTCCTGGAAAACGCCGAACTGGAAGATCTGATGGCGGGGGCTAACATAGTGGGAGAAACAAAAGCCCACAGACTTCGCTGGCTAGGCCATCTCCAGAGAATGGGAGAAGATCGTAGCGCAAAAAGAGCCTACATGGGCCGTCCGACGGGGCACCGACCGGTGGGCCGGCCCAGGTACCGCTGGAGTGACGCGGTGGAGGCGGACCTGCGCGAGCTACAAGTCGTTGACTGGCGGGAGACTGCACTGGACCGTCAGAAGTGGCGATCTCTTGTATCGGAGGCCAAGACTCACTTTGGGTCGCTGAGCCAGCGGAGTAAGTAGTAAGTAAGTAAGTACTTTATTCCGGATGCGATCTTTCAGAGAGACTCCAAGCATAGCTCTTTCCACAGCTCGCTGAGTGACCTTCAGTTTGTGAACCAGTTCCACTGTAAGTGTTCACGTTTCAGCCCCATAGGTCATAACCGGTAGGATACATGATCAAAGACGTTTTCGTCTTGAGACTTTGTGGAATGGGCGACGAGAAGACTTGACGAAGTTTGCCAAATGCTGCCCAGCCCAACTGTATTCTTCTATTGACCTCTGATTGGAAGTTGTTTCTACCCAGCTGCATATTGTTGAACAACTTCTAGGGTCATGCCATCAACGGTTATTGGACACGGGAAAACGTGGTTATTATACATAATAGTATAATAACCACGTTTAATACTTAGTTTTATCCAGGTTCATCCCGAGGCCAACCTGGCGTGAAGCCTTGTTTAGGCTGTTCAGCATTTGTTGAAGTTTCTGCAGAGATTCGTTGGCAAATCGAAGGCATTTTTTTCTTCTGTTGTTTCAACACACGCAAGATTAATCCAGCAACTGCAGGTGGTTCATTTGCAATTTCGAAGTCTGAAGTCGTAGAAGAACTATCATTTGTAACATTTTCAGTTTTATTTGTTCCTGTTTTCGACGATACCGGTTCGTTGAATACAAAGTCGGGGTCAGCTATAGAATCATCTGAATCTTCGTACCTGATTTCAACTCCTCTGAATGTGTTTGACGTGTATGGTACTGGCTCCATGTATGGGGCATTGGTTGATCCCATTGCTTGAGAAGTCATCACCACACTTATGGTGCCTTCGCTTTCTTCTTGATTTTTACCTTGAATAAAGTATAAGACAAACTAAGCCTATTTCAATTAATTAATGAGTAATTATTCAATTTCAATTAATGAGTATCTATAAAAATATGCATGAGTTTATACTTTATAAACATTGTACTTAAAAAAACACTTAGGTACTTGCTGTGGGTAGGTAATCCTATACATTTCTGAGCTGCGCTATCCACTAGCTTTTTTTTTCTTCCGAAATTCATTTATATCAATAATTCACTTCTATCAATATGAAAGATTTAACATACTGTTTAAAATAGAATAAAAGTTAAGACTGAAGCAAAATAACACTTATATCCCACAGGATTTTTTTATAAAAAATATTGGGTAACTACTTGTAGACCACCCGTAGTTGACTGCTGTTCAACAAAATTCTTTAACGATATACTTTTTTTTAAGTGGGTAGTAAGACACTTGAGAAAAGATGTCAAAATTATTAGGTACCTTATAACATAAGTCGTTCCTTATCGGCACAACGTGACTGTGGAGTATTTGTTCCTTTTCACATAAGTTCACTTATGTTGTTTAGCCTGATTACAAATTGGTAGCTATCAAAATGTTCATAAGGAACAATTTGAGACTTAGCAACTTATAATAGTGATTTGACATGTGTGTTTTAGTCCAGCTATGAGTCGAGTCAATATAAGTATAGCCCCTGGCGATTTCAAAAAAATAGAGGAAAAAATGACTTATGTGCTTTAGTCTGCGGACCCTTCAATTTTCCGTAATGAATTGTTTCAGTGGGCCGATTGTCGCTGTGAATTTGTGAATACAATTTTAATTTGACTGATTTCGTTATTGGGGTAGTGTTTGATGATTCTTTGTTTCATTTTTTGCTACAAATATTCTATAGCTATCTATGTATAAAAAGTCTGATTACCTAATAATTTATTGACGGCTTATAGATATTTACAGAATAACTACGCTGGGTGATCTGAAAACAAGTGTACATGTGAAAGGTTCAGGATTACCTTATACATAATTATCTCTAGTTACTACGCTACGTAAGTTCAGCATCCCACTGAATATATAGTTCATAGGTAACATACCGGCTTTTGTATTCATCACTTTTCCACCCTCGTTACTAATCCGTAATTAGACTAATTAGGTTCTCGCGAACTCGCACCGTTTTATACGAGTACAGACAATTTAACTAACTAAATAGGTAAGTACCTAATTGATAATTTGACGATTGCAGTGAAATTGCGAAAAATACTACACACAACCTATCCTGACGGCCTGCCTACCGTGGCTTCAAGAGCGGGTACGACGGAAAACTTTCGTCACGTCTTGACGTACGCGTCTTGCGCTCCGTGCTAGGCCTTCTGATCTACCTATGTGCCGTATAAATAAAATGATAGGTCGTTAGGGCCAAACTTAAAAAAATAACGATAACTTAAAGAATTAACAGGAGCAAACCATAATTAAAACCTACCTACAATAATAACTTTTAACTTCTTCAATGCACTTACAAAAGCTCATGGCTATTAAAAGTTGGTAAAACTACAAAATGTGCAAGGTACCTACAGTGCAGGCAAACTCTATAAAGTTGAACCGCCATATTAGTCTGAACTCTTTCAAAGAGAGTGGAAAACTCGGGGTCAATATGGAAGGACGTCACATTATTTGAGCTAGCGAGTGCATGTTTGACTTGTTGCCGCTGAGTGGGGCCAATTCGACACGGGGATGGACCCGTAGGGACGTCGAGATTGACTTATTCTTCTTCTTCTTATTCAATCCCGCTACTCCTCCGAGGAGTCTGGGGTTCGATCCTTCTCTGTCGTGGGCCAGCAAGTTGAGCTCTGACCACGACTTCCCTTTGTCTGAATATGGACCGCTTCCAGGTATGAGCTGGTCGACCGGGTCGCCTTGAACCGCCCTGGGGTTTCCATTCTAGGCACTGTGTACTAGGGATGCCCGATCTGAATCGATCTTTTGGAAGATCGATTCACGGCAATACGATCTAGCGATTTTTTTAATCGATTCAATGGCATGCGATCTTTAAGAAAATCGAATGCAGAGAAGATCGTATGAAAAAATCGTATCATCAGAAAACGAAACTCCCCAGTTCTTATTGGTTAGTTTAGTCACTGTTGTGTTCCCCAATAAGTTGATTAGACAGATTAAGTCATATACACTCGATTATCACAGTAGTTTCACTCGGTTTTCTTCCCCATTGAGGGGCTGAATCGTAATAGGCTAGCTCCAGCGCGCAGTCAAATGCAAACGCTTACTGTGCTACCACAAAAAACATTAAACACTGTTTAACTAGTGTTTAAAACGAAATTTGTCAGATTTTGTAGGCGTTTGACAGCGCTAAACATATGTTAAGTATTGTCTAAGTTTTTGTGGTAAGGCCCTTAAAATCTTACATGACTTTTAGTTAAAAATAAAAAACATACATGCTTACTGTACTGTGTATGCCTTAATTTTTTAAAATATAACGATCTTTCTATATCGATTCAAAGCCATACGATTTATATCAAGAATCTATTAAATACTTTTTTATGATACGATCTTCCAAGATCGATTTAATCGATTCAAAGCCATACGATCTAGATCGAGAATCGATTCACGGTGTTACGATCCATTACGATCCAAAAGATCGATTCAAGCTAGAAAATTGGCCATCCCTACTACACAGTAGGGATGGACAACCTATCGGATCATGTTTTCACAATAATTTTAGAATTCAAAATGTACTTATTAAATTTGTTACTAATTACTAATAAGGTACTTCGTAAATGTTATTTTGTTTGTACTTCGCAATTGTGAGAGTTGTGTAGAAAAACTATCGAACTCGTAGTAATGTATATGTACTAAGCAGAAAGGGCAGTAAAGCAGGGGGTGAGTCACTGGGGCATTTTAAACTTTTATACGACGACCTTTGAAAATTTGCTAAAAAATGAATTGCCTTTCCATTATTCAAACTTTCTTTGTCAAGTGACTTTTTACTACTTATGTAAAAGCAAATATTTTTTTTGGAATTTTAAAAACACAGAAAGTCACACAGAAAAACTGTTGTAGGCTAAGGTAAACTCGCGGGCAACAGCTAAGTTGTGAGTATTAATTATTTTCTAATCTAAGGGTCGAATACACAGCTCCTGCCGGTTACTTTCTAAGTAACTTACAACCGGCACTTAGAACAACAACAACTTATAACACTTGAGCGGGAGCAGTATTCGCTCAGTTTTCAGTAATAAAGTTACATATTTGCTTACACTTTTCTCTCGTATTGTTGAGAAAGGGTCGGTTCCCCCTTTATTGTCTCGGGTAAATAAGGCTTTTCCGGCGTGTTTCTACACACGCACGAGTAGAAGGTAATAGAAAATTATAATTTTATTGTTATACATATAGATAACCTACCTCATAAACATTCGTAGAACTTACTTTGATTTTATAAAGAACTTGGCCGAAAAACAAGAATAGAATAGAATAGAATATCACTTTATTGGACGTAACATTTTACATTCACAAAAACAAATGAATGATGAATCTTGCCCCAGAATTCTCAAAACGTACTGTCAGTTTGATACAAGATTGCAACGTGCATATTATAATATGTCGGTATTACCTACATTATACAATCGTCATCATCATAATGTAAAAAAGATGTAGATAGGAAAGTATCAATTTAGCAGAACTCCCTTAGCCCATGAAAATGTACTAGGCGACTGCACAAATCCAAATAGAGACGAAAAAAAAGTGTCGGCCATTTATTACAAAATTTTGTATCCCACTGAAGAAAAGATACAATGAAGGAACAGTAAGAAGAAAGAAAGAAAGGTCTACTCACTTTTAGAGGAGGTACGAAATCCGCAAATACAGACTTTGACTGGAGGCCACCAAATGGCAAGCGCTCCCGCGAACGCCCTGTCCCAACATGGCGCCGAAGCGTTGAAAGCGAGCTGCGAGCCGCTGGACTTAGCTGTAGCGAGGCTTAAGTACAGCCGAAGATAGGCGGAAGTGGCGGACGTTAGTGGAGACCCTCTGCACCTCTGGGGTGCCATAGGACACTAACAATCTTCTCACTTTCACTCCGCTCCTCTGGCTACCTCCTTACAGGCAGAAATGCTGAAAAAATATATACCTAGTTAAGTACTTATAAACCAGAATACTGTACCCTTTTTCCACAGTGTTAAAGGATTTGGTTTTTCTCGGGGTTGCTCTAATAAATGGGGTAACCGTACATGCGGATTTATTACCTGACCCGCCGTGCGTCCGGGTCGACCGCCATGTGTCTTGTGCGCCATCACAAATCAGTTAGTGTCTCAGGATTTGGTTATAAACTCACACGTACTTAATTTAATTTTAACGGATTGCGTTCAGCTTCCGCTTTCGACTCAATCGTATGTTTTAGCTTTATACGGGTGTGATTTTATTACTGAAATTTTGACTGTCTGTAGTCGGTACTTTTGCAGATAACATGACTTGACGTTCTAGAGGCGGTCCCAAAGCAGACAATTAGGTATAAATTTTCTGCTAGTTCGAAAAATTAAGGGTAGAATTTGGAGAATAGGTACTTATAACTTACCCCGAGTGCCTTACATAGCTGAGCACCTATCAACATACAAACTTTGTTTCGTTATTATTAATACATCTAAATATTAGTAACATAACTTAGAACCTACACCTAGGAACCTACTCTCTGATCAGTTAATTTAATTTATATCCGCATACTCAGTACCTACCTGTCTAATTACATTAGAACCTATATCTGAAGTTGTAGTGAGTTCCGAACTAAACACCAACATTTTGCCATACCGCCCCCAAAGTCTAGTCAAAGTAAAAGGTATTAGTAATATGAGTACCTATAATTTGTTGTTTGTAGTTTGTATATTTGTAAAATACACTATGTACTACATTCCGTCGAAGTTTGCTCTTTTCCAAGCTACGATGCTACATACACACAGATACACTATTTTACAACACCCTATTTTCCCTTCGCGGTGTAAAACTCGAGTTTCCCCCCGCTCCGCAGTACCAGGCGTGCAGAGGACGTTAGGAGATTGAATTTAGTGAAACACGACAGCGCATTACGTTGGAATTGTTGGTGCATTCGCATTAGTTCCGACTGCTGGTGAACCGCCCACTTTGTGGTAGCGTCCGCAGTAAAATGTATGTTTAGGGAAGGTGAGAACCCATTACCGACTCGTAATTTTTTACCTCCGTATTCGTAGAACTTTTAGTGGTTAAAAAAAAACTTATTTCGATAAATCAGCTAACTATGCAATTAAATATTTTTTCGTTTCGACAGGAGTTTGTGTGTTTAGTGAGTAGGTAGTTTTTTATAGCGCTAGTGTTGATAAAAATTATGTTTCAGGACTTTCAGCTGCAACTGAAAGTGGTTTATACACCGATAACTGTTACAGATTTCATGTATTGCATGAGTAGTAAGTACGTAGGCATTATACATAAGAAGGAAATGGGTAAATATTGAGCTCTGTTGCCTTTGTATGTTTATTGTATTTTGCCAACGGTACCGGCCATTACAAATTGAATATACTACGGTCAGAGATGGACCGGTGGACTGTTATGGCCCCGATATCCGGATTTAGGGGGCCACTTCGGATTTACAATACTATTTTATTTATCACTAGCTGTGCCCGCGCGCTTCGCTTCGCCTTAAAAAGTTTTCCCGTGGGAATTCCGGGATAAAAAGTAGCCTATGTTCTTTCTCAAGGTCTAGACCATATGTATACCAAATTTCATTCAAATCCGTTCAGTAGTTTTGGCGTGAAAGAGTAACAGACAGACAGACAGACAGACAGACACAGTTACTTTCGCATTTATAATATTAGTTAGGATTCAAGGGCGGCTTGAAAACCTGACAACTCTCTCAGCACAAGCTTGCTTGTGTTGGGGTCCACCAACCCGTACTAGGCCAGCGTGGTGGACTAGGACTAAAACCCTTCCTTCATTGGAAGCAGACCCGTGCCCCCGCAGTGGGGACGTGATGGGTTGTGATGATTATAGCAAGTCAGTAGGTATACCTAAAGTAGTTTAAGTAATATAAGTACCTAATTATTTAAATCTATCACATTACACTTAATTTCACTATCACTTCAATTCGAAATCGAATTTACACAAATGAAACCTACATAGGTACATAGGTTATAATATTACGAGTATGTAGTAAGTATTTGCAGCAAAACGTGGACTAACTTTGCACTCGTGTTCTAAACAAAGTTAAGTTAATTAATTAAAGATTTGGAGACATTTGGAGTCAGCAGAGTGACCCCCCGCACAACTGGGCCCCAAGTCTGCTAAGGAATGGCGGCTCAATGCTGTGTCGTCTGAATGGTTTTCCGACTTTAGGTATCCGTTTTCTCTTGGTTAGTGAGTCCCAGTAGTGAAATATGAAACAGTTAACACTTATTACATTTTATTATTCGTTAGTTCTTTAAAAAAGATGCCATACATGTTTCCTAAAACGCAGATAATGAATACCTACAGTGCGAAACCCATGCTGCCGACACGCAACTGTGCCGCCATTGCTTACCGGACTTGGGGCCCTGGACCAATGTTCATCCAAGATAGACAAAAACAGGTGCACTATTTACTTGTCAAGTCCTAGTTGCCTAAGCTAACTTTGGGCACTAACTTAGTCAAGGATAGTACTAACTCATGGATATGAATGCAGTAGGATTGAACATGTCAATTTATGATTTATTAACAAACTTTCAACAGAATTAACTAGATAGGAACTTGCAATTTTACTACTAGTAGTACTACACTACAATAACTAACTAAAGGTAGTTACAATATAAATAATGTAGGTACACACCTACCATAATATATTTTCTATTTCTAATTCTAGGATTAAAAGTACCCTGCTTCTATACCAAATATCATCAAAATCCTGAAAAAGTAACATGCTCACACATAAACTTTTGCCTTTAGTGCAATACATAATATTAAATTTCAAATATTTGACGTGGTTTATTCCATAGTGCAAGCGCAATATTAAATACCTACCTGAAAGAGATTTCGGCAAGTAGGCAGCTCGGGGTAATATCTAAATATTGCAAAATAACTCCGCCCCGTTTAGATTAACGATATACGAACAAGATAGAAGCGTTAAAACGTTAAAGTGTCCGCGTTTACTGGCAAACCGTTTTAAGTTCAACTTAAAGACAACGATTGTGTCAATGAATAAAGTCACAATTCTTCTAATCGAACTAATAAAAAATAAGAGCTCAGTGGCAGCAGTGGGTTGTTATTTTTTGTCGAGACGTTTCTTTTGCAGCTTCTTGTGAAGCGTTATAGTCAACGACAAAGGAGATCACAGTCTCGAAATTAAATGCCGAATCGAACAAGCTCGTAGCGCCTTCCGAAAAATGGAAAAAGTCCTCTGTGACCGTAACCTGAACCTCAATCTACGCACGCGTATAGCAAAATGCTACGTATTCTCCGTCCTTCTATATGGAGCTGAAGCCTGGACACTCACCGAGAGAATGGCCAAGCGCCTTGAAGCGTTTGAGATGTGGGTTTACCGGAGAATGCTCAAAATATCGTGGGTCCAGAAGGTTCGGAATGTAACAGTCCTTCAAAGATTAAATTAAAAAGGCACAGAGGTACTGAATACCATAAAAAGACGCAAGCTGGAATACTTCGGCCACATAATGCGAAACCCCAAGTACGAACTCCTCCAAGTAATAACACAGGGGAAAATACAAGGCAGGAGGAGGCCTGGGCGGCCAATGACATCATGGCTGCAAAATCTACGCCAGTGGTTCCAGCTGAGCACAGGAGAATTGTTCCGTGCGGCGGCCTCCAAGACGGAAATCAGCAGGATGATTGCCAACCTTCGATAGGAGACGGCACCAGAAGAAGAAGTAGTGAAGCGTCCGTAGTCGAGCGGGCTTCAGTGATCGTAACTGATCACTAAGGTTAAGCAACAACTGGCACGGTCAGCTATTGGATGGGTGACCGATTTCAAGTGGTTCTTTTCTGGACGCTTCTGTGCTTCGGACGGCTCGTTAAGCCGTGGGTCCCGGTTGCTGCTTCGGCAGCAGTCGTTAAGCCTAGTCAGAGGCCTTCGGGCAGCTTGAAAACATCTGACAGTCGGGTTGCTTGCTTAGTGTGGGGCCACTATAATTAATTTTAGTTATAAACATAAAATTTTGTAAAATTGTAAGGGCAAGGTGTATCTTTTATAATTATGTTTTTGTGTTATATGGATAATAAATAATTTTGAATTTTGAATTTTGAATTTTTGCCCATTTACCCGACAAATTGCATTATACTCATTAATAACGGCGATACGGCTCGCGACCTATCACGTGAGTACAATGTACAGCGAAAAGCGGGTGAATCTCTTGCGTGTCACCTCTGACTACCCCTTCGGAGATTACAGTCGTGAGCATAAATGTACGTTTCTTTTGCACTGACACACTATTCGTATATTGTTAATCTAAGCCGCCGCGGCATTGTTTCACCGGTCGCTATGCAATATCAGGGGGAATTTCTCCACATATAAGTTATTTGATAATATCCGATATAGTATATTTTTAATTTGTTTTTGTGCGTATATTATTTGCCTATGGAAGATTTGTTGCTATGGTAATAGTATAAAATTTAAAACAGCCTTATTAATTGAAAAGTTTACGTGTTAATATAAGTATGTATTTACCCATAATATTATGCAAAACTCACAAAATCTCAGAGGGCAAATTCAAATGGCAGAGAGCGGCAGTTAGCAATGACTACGGGACAATTTCTAGTAATTTTAGATAATAATATTCTAATTTTCTACTGCTATTGTTTTTTTCTGTAAAATAAGCAATGTAAAAGTCTCATTCTACATAAATAGTTAGGTACTTACTCGTAAGTATTCCAAATTTAAGTTCAAATGTTAAAATTTTATTGAATTTCCTTTATTTTTTATTAAATTTTATTGAAGTTCCATAAACGTGATTGATTAGCAGAACAAGCCTCTAAAATCATTGTGAAAGCGCCTTATGTTGTCTATTGCGTCGCCTCATGAACGCTTCTTGTTGGTCGTTGCCTTTTCAGTGTCCAATATACTTTTACAATAAAATACACTTAATTT
Organism: Plutella xylostella; assembly: GCF_932276165.1. Lineage (NCBI taxonomy): Eukaryota > Metazoa > Arthropoda > Insecta > Lepidoptera > Plutellidae > Plutella > Plutella xylostella. The sequence continues at coordinate 1,741,906 of NC_064000.1, read as the reverse complement.
GTTTAAAATTATTACCGTGTCTAAAAAAACACTAAGACTTATTATATTTGATCAATAAGCCCACACAAGTACTTCAGTACTTGTGTGGAAAATTATCATTATAGATCCGTCACGTTAACATCAGCTCCGCGGAAAAAAATCCAAAAAATTGGTATTTTTTTGAGCTACGCGCATAAAAGTGTTGTGTTTAGTTTTTATAGTGTGTGACTCACACGGACTACTGTTGGCAAGGAAATTCCTGGAAGAACTTCGGAGATACGGTACCTACAATTTGGTCAGTCCACAGAACCTTCTCCCAGCATACCACCAGCTTCCAGGTATTTATCTCCTATTATTTTGGAAAACCTCCATCTGGTACAGCAAGCATTTTGAAAATTGGATGGTCCATATCAGCGCTGCAGGGGTCCAAAGTGTCCTAAGAACTCTTAGTACGGCCTGATATCAAGACAAATCTCGACGCGAGGAGGTATTACGTACGTGACATATCACATCTAGGTCACACATTCCAACACGCATACCAAGATTCATATTGCTGCTACTTGCGAACAGCGACATCATCTACTGTCATAGGTGATATTATAAAATAATAAAAAGATTATTGATGTCACCCGTCTCAATTGTGGACCCCCTTCAATAATCACCCCACGAAAATAATTGATCACAACACCAACCACAAGGCGATTGCCTTGCGCGAACGACTTCTGGACTACTCGGTGAAGCCAACAATATCTGGCATAGGAAGAAATTAGTATAACTTATAGATATAGCTTATACTGTATAACATAATATAGTATTGTATCATTATATAGCCGTGTATTAAACACATTATTATTAATATATAGCATGTTTATTGATTAATAATTAATAACAATATTAGTATTGTCTTGGGCATTTTAGTAAAGATTTATCAGCATTGTAAAATTAATAGTTAACGACTCTTGAATTTTTCTTATAAATTGTTTTTCTATAAACTTTTGCAAAAGTACCTAAATATAAAATGTCGTCTAAATCAGCTTGCGATTCCGTTCCCAATGTACGAACCACCCAACGGCAACGATCTCTGCGCGAAATGGTACTTACCAAAGAAACATCAACTAGAACAACTAAGGCAGAGAGGATGGGACCACCGGAAAGAGCCGTAAAAACATCGAAGACAAAATCTGAAGCCAGTGTGAGCGCTTCCGTCCCAGAGGTTCCGGAAAGGAGGAAGCGGAAGTCGCCATCGCCTCCAACCGCCACAGAAGTACAAGTAGACAGCCAGTCGGAGGCCACGTCTTCAGTTCGGGAGCAGGAGTCGGCGACCGCCTCCGTGGTAGCAAAGGTTATAAACTGGGAGCAGTGCAACCTATCCCCTCCCAGGGAAATCCTCTCCGATAATGAGTCCGAAGCATCCAGCTTCGATTTCGCCGTATCCAACGTAAGCTCTAAGGGGCGGCCCAGCATGCTCTTCGCCCCCAGCGGCAAACGCAAGGGAGTAGAGATGGACGTGGCAACGAAGCTGGCAAATGAAATGCTACAAAAGGGGAAGGAAGCACTCGAGCAGGCCTGCAAGATAAAGCGAGAGCACAAGACCACTGCATTGGAAAGTCTCGCTGGTCTGTATGAGATTGTGCTGTCCCTTTCGGATTCAAGATCGCGACACAGGTGCAACCTGGAGAAAGAGCGGTCGAGGCATGCTACCGAACTGATGAGGGTGGAAAGAGCACACACCAAACACCTTAATGAGCTCAACAAACAACTCGCTGGGGAACTGGGACTTGCCAGAAAAGACCTGGCCGCCAACCTGGCGGAAACCAAGGCGATCAGAGACTGGCAAGGATATGAGACTCAAGAGCCACACAGGCTCATAAAGGAGACGGCCGAGGCTATAGCAGACCTTAAACAGCGTCTGAAAATGCTGAATGACGCCGTAGCCACACAAACGGGCCACACAACATCAAACGAGCCCCTACTGAGGGAGCACGCCATCATAAAAATCGGCGTGGAAACGATTAAAAACCAGGTGGATGAGCTACGGCGGGATGTGCACAAGGAAGCTGAGAAGGCTTCTGAAATTCATGGCCTCAACATAAAAATGGTCGGTATTCTGGAGTCTCAGCCGCCCAATGAAATCAAGCCTGACAACTGCGAAATGGGCAAAGTCCTAGAAATCCTCAGCAAAATAGACTCTAAGAGGATTCCCGAGTCCCTCCCGCAGCCCGTCACTGTCGACCTCAAAGAGCAGTTCCAGCCCATCACGGAAACGCTTGAGGCCGTCAAGTCCGAGCTCCGCACAATGAGAGAAGAGAAGCTGAGGATACCACCACCATCCCTCAGCCTCGAGGCTGAAATGTGCCTTGCGGAGGGTGAAAAAAGGGCCAAAAAGACCTACGCTAAAGTCGCCGCACTACCCCCTCCACCACCAAGACCAAACCACACTCTTATAATATCGTCCAGTGATCAAAACCAGACCGGGGACAATTTAATTGACCGGATAGCGGTCGCACTGGACACCAAGAAAACGGGAGCCAAGGTGGACAGAATTAGAAAGGCCAAAAACCAAAAAGTGGTCCTAAGCTGTGGAACAAGCGAGGATCTGAACCTCATCCACAAAAGGGTCCAAATGGACAAAGGCCTAAGGGTACAGGTGGCAAAGGCAGGGAATCCTCTAATTATAATAAAAGATGTCCTCAAGGTCCACACTGACGCAGAGATTGTGGAGCACCTCCTGGCGCAGAATAAGCAACTGCTCCAAGGCCAAGACCTCAAAGAATGCACTATGAAGGTGCGATACAGGAAAAAGGCACGCAACACCCATGAATGCCACCCGGTCCTGGAAGTTTCCCCGCTCGCCCACAAAAGGCTTATAGAGGCAGGGAAAGTCTACATAGGTCTTCAAAGGAGACCTGTGGCAGACCAATCCCCTCTCGTGCAATGCACGAAATGTCTCGGTTTCGGCCATACAAAGGCGATCTGTAGGGAAACAGAGGACCTCTGCAGCCATTGTGGAGGTAAACACACATGGGAGAAATGTCAGGTGCGACTGGACAGACTCCCGCCCACGTGCAAAAACTGCTCAGCGTCAGCCAATGGGGAGAGGAACGACCTGTCGCACAACGCGTTCAGTAGTGAGTGTCCCGAAAGAACAAAATGGGATGCTATAGCACGGTCGCGAATCTCTTACTGCTAAAGGCTCCACACAGATGCATAAATCATCCCCCCAAAGTTCGGACCAATACAACAACAATTTAAAAATGATCCAGGCAAATCTTCACAGGTCCAAACTGGCAACCACGGAACTATACCAGGTGGCGAAGGCGACGAATGTTTCAATAGCCCTTGTTCAAGAACCTTACGTGGGTAAACATGGCTATATGAAACAACAACCAGGAACACGCCTTATCCAGTGTACCCTTAACCGACAAAAACCAGTAAAGGCAGCCATCATCGTCTTCGGTGACCAGCTGGAGGTAATCCACGACCCACAGTTGGTCACGGAAACCGAGGCAGCAGCCATGGTGATCGGGGGGGGCACAAAACTGGGCCTGGTATCAGTCTACTTTGAGGGGGATCAGGAAATAGATCCGTATATTCAGAGGACAAAGACATTCTGTGGCAAATTGAACACGCGGAACCTTATTGTAGCAGGCGACGTTAATGCATGGAGTCACTGGTGGGGTAGCGTCTCGGAAAATGACAGAGGAGCGGCATACAGCTCATTCCTAACAGAAATGGACCTCCATATTCTCAACACAGGAGACACACCAACCTTCGAAACCTACAGAAATGGAAAAATCTGCAAAAGCAGGGTAGATGTTACCGCCTGCAGTACGTCCCTTCTGGGTAAGATCGAGGAGTGGAAAGTCGACGCAAATCTCATAACTTCAGACCACAATGCTATCACTTTCGCAATGCGCACGGGAAAGGCACTAGAACATCTCAAGCCAATCACAACGCGTATCTATAACACCAGAAAGGCGAACTGGTCGAAATTTGCGTCAAAACTGAAACTGCTCCTAGTTGAGAAAAACATTACAATTTCCTCTGTTAAAGAGTGTGATAACCCAGAAGATCTTGAAAAGATGATCTCAGCGTATACTGAAGCCATCCATGCAGCCTGCGAAAAAACCATCCCAACCGCAGGAAAATGGAACGGGGAACTCAAGCCCCCATGGTGGTCAAAGTCGCTTGAAGATCTAAAAAAAGATGTTCTGAGGAAAAAAAGGAGAATAAGGAATGCTGCTGCTTCCAGAATGCCTCACGTCATAGAAGAGTATCAAAAAGCCAAAGTAGAGTACTCCGAGCAAGCCGAGAAAGCCCAAACACAAAGTTGGAAGGAGTTCTGTACGACTCAGGAAAAAGAAAGCATGTGGGACAAAATCTACAGGGTCATAAAGAAAACCTCCGGCAAGCAGGAAGACATGCTTCTAAGAGACCCTGCGGGCAACACGTTATCCCCCCAAGAGTCGGCGGAACTCCTAGCCAAGACATTCTACCCAGATGACTCCGTAAGCACCGACCAACTATTCCATGCGGAACTGAGAGAAAAAACAAAGAACATACCTCAGGATCTTAAAGATGACGATCCACCATTTACTGCCGCAGAAATAGACCTCGTGCTACAAGCAATGAACGCAAAAAAAGCCCCCGGATCCGATGGCTTCACTGCCGATATCTGTGGCGCAGCCATTCAGTGCGATAGGGAGGTGTTAATGGCGATAGCCAATAAGTGCTTATCGTTTAAACATTTCCCATCCCAATGGAAAACGGCCCACGTGGTTATCTTGCGGAAAGCTGGCAAAGAGGACTATACACACCCAAAATCCTACAGACCAATAGGGTTACTCTCAGTTCTCGGAAAAATTGTTGAAAAACTAATGGTCAGTCGCCTCCAGTGGCATATCTTCCCGACGCTTAACATAAAACAGTACGGCTTCATGCCTCAGAGAGGAACCGAGGACGCCCTCTATGACCTCGTAGAACACCTAAGAGAGGGAATAAACAGTAAAAACATCGTCATTCTCATCTCCCTGGACATAGAGGGTGCTTTCGACAACGCATGGTGGCCCGCTTTAAAACATCAACTGACAAAGAAAAGGTGCCCACGAAATCTGTACGAGATGGTATGCTCTTATCTCAGTGACCGAAAAATCAAGGTCAATTACGCTCGTGCAGCATGTGAGAAGGGAACCACTAAAGGATGTGTCCAAGGCTCCATAGGAGGACCGACATTCTGGAACATCATACTCGACTCACTGCTACACAAACTAGAGGCTGAGGGAGTGTATTGCCAAGCTTTCGCAGATGATGTGGCCCTTGTCTTCACCGGTCAAGCAGTAAACACCCTAGAGGAGTCAGCGAACAAAGTACTAAATGGAATAGTGGAATGGGGAACTCTGAGAAGCGTGGCTCTGTTCATGGACGGAAGCAGTGAAAGACTCGGCATCAGCTTCTGTATCTCAGGGGCACGAAAGAGCGTGGCCATATCACCCGGCCTAGCCTCTCTCCTAAATGGGAGCACATCGAAGGCTACCATGAAGCGTAAAGCCTACGACGCATTGCCAGTAACCCTAGTGGGAAATCAGCCCTGCAGACTAGTGCGATGGCGTAACAAGACCATCGCACTATTCGAGTGGGCCGACGACACCCCGTTCGTTCAGGCATGCTCATGGCTCAGTAAGCTTGGAGAGATAGCGCTAGACAGTAACGTCCCCAGGATAATAAGCGTAGACGCAATGGTGATCGAGTATAGGAAAGGCGAAATTGTTGACCAGCTGGGTTGCCTAAAAGCCTCAAAACATCATGAAATAGTGGTGTACGAGGACAGAGGCGAAGATCTAAGCTTTCTCAAAGGTCATATACTTGCGAGGGGCATTGACAACTGCCACCAACAAGCCGAATACTTGGTCACCGGATCTGAACGCCTACAGGAGAGGATGACCGCTGGGGCTGTCGCCGCTTCAGAACAACGGAACATGGAAAGGAGGATGCACAATTTAACATCGCAAGGGCGTGTCCAAGGGTTCCTCCAGGCTTTTAAAGCAGCTGCCTCAAGCCTTATAGGAAAACCACAGAGGACACCCGAGAGGCGCCAAATCTCCAGAGAACCTAAAACTGGAAAAAGGCTTGCCCAGAGGAAAATTACTCGAGCGGATATGGGCCAGGTGGTCCCACCGAAGCTGAAAACAGCTACCACCTCAAACGACCATCTAGAGAATGCCGCCATCGAATTTATGGCAATTACAACCGCCACAAAGCAGGTAAATCTCTTGTCCTGCAAAACGATCATGCAGACCTACAGGCAAGAGAACGAAAGCCGGCTAAAAGTTTTACTCGAGGAGGCCGAAGCCTGCATATACGATAACAGTAGTTGCCAAGTCCTCAGAGGCAAAATGACTGGAGCGTATATGGCGGCTTATAGCGAGGAATGCGGATTCGTGCCCTGGGAACGCAACATCCCGAAACTCACTCTCCCACACAACAACCAAATGGTGGTCGTAGCTCAGTGTACCAGGATTATGCTAGAGGACAAAATCCTAGCAAAAGCGGAAACCATTAACGCTACCTGGAATAGCTGGACGATGCCCACCATCGCTTGGGTGAACGGGGTACCTGGATGTGGGAAGACAACCTGGGTGGTAAATAACTTCGATGTGAGCAAAGACACCATTATCACCACGACAACTGAGGCGGCCGTCGATATACGAAACAGGCTAGCGCATAGGATCGGGGACATGGTTAGAACTAGGGTACGTACGATGGCATCAGTCCTAGTAAACGGCTTTAGAGAACATGTCGGATGCCAACGCCTGATAATTGACGAGGCCCTGATGAACCATTTCGGGGCAATCGTAATTGCCGCCCGCCTGTCCCGTGCCAGTGATATTGCTCTAATCGGAGACATCAACCAGCTACCGTACATAGACAGAGAGAACCTATTCGAACTAAGGTACAGTCGCCCAACACTGGTAGCAAACATCACCCAGGAGCTGTTGTGCTCATACAGAAACCCCATGGATGTTGCATACGCCCTAAGAGAAGTATACTCAGGCATATACGCAGCCACAACGCGTATCCAATCCCTGCAGCTGAAAAGGTTTACAGACGCAGCAATTCCAAAATCCCAAACCAACACTCTATTCCTGACGCATACACAGGAAGAAAAAGAGACCCTGACCAGCCAAGGGTTTGGAGAAGGAACGGGATCACGCGTCTTAACCATACACGAAGCACAGGGATTGACGTACGAATCCGTCATTATCATAAAAACAAAAGATAAAATAAAGTTGCACGATAGCATACCTCACGCAGTAGTGGCGCTGTCGAGGCACACCTCCGCCTGCACCTACTATGCGGATGACACCGAGGACGCTATCGGCAACCTCGCTAAAACGGCAATAACAGCACCGAAGAAACGGATCCTCGAGTACAACCTAAAGATGGCAATAAAAAATCGGGACAAAGAGGTCGTTGCCCAGCAATCAAGGCTTTTGGCAACGCAAAATGGAGCGGAATAGGAGAATTTTGATTTTAATTTTATATTGACGGCCAACCCGTATTGCATGTATTTTATAGTTTTGTTATGTATAGTATAAAGCATGTATTGTATAGTTTTGATATGTAGGTATTGTATAGTATATCATGAATTAATATTATCTGTATAAGAACTAACCAATAAAATTAAGATAGTTTTAAGAACACTGTCACACATTAACACCAGGCAAAACAACAGCGATGACAAAAGGAGTGTGTGGCCACTGACAGGCGTCTGTTAAGTTCTCTGAAGACAGCTGACACTGGCCCTACCCTTCAAATGTTTGTTGCCATTATAATTGTAAGTGTGACTGTGTGAAACAAAGAAAAAAAAAAAAAAAAAAAAAAAAAACAAGAAATGCACAACTGGGGGTTTTTAGTCGGTTAAAGGCCGACACTACCTGGGTCCCCTTCCCAGGTGTCTGTGTAGATTTTCCTCCAGGAGTGCAAAAAAAAAAAAATTATTAATAATATATAGGTATATATATATAAAAGATAAAATATATATATTATAAGCTTCCACATTGAGTAGTGAGTAGTTAAAAGATGAAGACAAAAAACAACCAAACTCTCACAATATATTGATCTCTCAAAAAGGCACGGACATAAAGTCTGTGGAGTGATAATAAAATCTTTAAAAAAAAAAAAAAAAAAAAAGTACTTCAGTACTTATACATAATTAACTATATTAAGTAGTTCCGAATTATCAATTCATCTGATCGCCCAAGCTCAGGAGAGGCTAGGTACGACTAATTTAATAATGACCACCACCAGATGCTAAAGAAAATACTGTGTAAAAATTAATTAAAATAAACCAAACCGCGTTAGCCGCATCCCACTAATAAATAGGCAAAAGTTTGTGAATGTGTGTATGTTTGCGTTACTTCTTCACAACAAAACGGCTGAAGCAATTTTAATGAAAGGACAAAGGCAGGGTTCTAAGGACGTTTTGTACCACTATGGAAATGACGGGTTCCGTAATGAAAGTACCATGATTAGAGAGACACTGTACAGGTACACAAGTCAATTAATTACTAGATTTTTAGAAGCTGGGAGAAAAGAGAAAAACGGAAAAAAAGAATCTTTAAAATGTAGTCGCAATGGAACGTAAACATTCATACAGGAAGAATGGAACGTCAAGTGAAGTAATGTTTATGCCAAGTACTCTGTGATTTACGTCATAAATGTCTAGGTTGGATCTCAGTATAATGATAAAAATTGACAAACCAGAGCAGAAAAATTGAAATGATAAAAAAATGTGTCATGTCAACAACTAAACGTCAACACCATGTCAACACTTGAACAACACAAGACGAACAACGTGAATAATAATTTGATAATAATATGTTAGGTATATCAAGTTACATGTTAACGTTTAAATAAATACGGGACGCGCAACGTACATAATAAATATAATGATTTTATTAATATTATCGACTAGATCAGGCTACTACTTTCATCATGGAATAATGTTTATACTTATCCAACTTCTGAAGTTTTAAATTGCCATTCCGCAACAGGGATCTGCTATGCCATTTCGAAATGCTATATGTAAAGGTTCTACTATATGGGTATGCATTTGGCGAGTAATGTAATGAAATAAAATATACTGTTTAAAAGATCATTGTTTTATTTACATAACATAATTTGCCTGGAATCAACTTTAGGAATTTTATGTTCCTATTACCTACTCTATTCTATTCTCTGTTGGGGTGTAAGTACCTGCACCTGGCTCTCTAGATGTGCTAAATCTAGATAGGTATGCAGGTTTCCTTCACTGTAAGTGTGATGGTATACATTTTAATTAAATTCAAAGAACACATTGGTACATGTCAGCGCCGGGATTTAGGTATTTATCATCTTATGGTTCATAGAAAATATTGTCAGGATTTTGCGTGTTCTTGTTCTGCTGCTTCTGCAGGTTTCTGATGAAGAAGTGAGACGGGAGCCTGCCGGGGAGGTGGAACAGGAACCGGGTCTGGTTCTCCCCTTTGTCACATTTGTTCTATATCTTCAGCAGTTTCAGCGGTATTCAAAATATTAAATAATTAGGTTAGGTAATGGAAAATGAAATAACAACTACTATGATAAGATTGACAAGCAAGATTCAGTGTTATTAGATTTAAATATTCAAAAAATATCGATTATAGTGAATCGAATAAAGAGAAAAAGAAAATGGTTTACTATGGATAAAAGTCTTCAAGACTTAAATATAATGATATTTTATAAACCAAATGTACTAGTTTTGGCACAAATAGTACCAGAACATGTAATTTATTGATAAATAAAATATCTTTTGTATTTAAGAATGTATCGATATTTCTATTCGATTACTTTTTTGCTCGGATTTGCTGGTAATATTCCGAGGTCTGGCACCACTGTTGTTACGTTCCGTTCTCTATATGTTTGTTTTTACGTTCCATTATCCTTAGATTTAAATATTCTTCATTTATCATTTTTTCTTTTCCCCCGACTTTTAAAAATATTGTAATTACTGAAAATACCTTATCTACACTGTATTAATAAATGGTGAAAACATGGTTCTGAAACGCTCCAAAAAAAAGGCGGTACGCCCACTGCCGTTCTCCTTTGGTATGGAGTTAGCGACACCCTAGATTAACACATAGGCTACTTTTTATCGCGGAATTCCCACGGGTAAACTTTTTTTGGCGAAGCGGAGCTTGCTTGAAATTCTAGTTGATTAATAAAAAATATTCGATGACTCGTTACAGAATTCGTTGCACGAAATGTAGGTAGGAAGCTACCTCGGCAGAGACAGGTACATTTCGTATTTGTTTCGGCATCGGTGCTGCTCGGCCGTATTTGCCGAGGGACGGCACAATAGGACGAGCCTCTCCTGTCATTTGCAGCGCGATTACGTAATACAGGGTGTTCAAAAAGGGTATTTCATGAGTTTACAAAAGTCTTAGAATAAAAGTTGCTGAGAATGACCCTCTGAGTCATCCCATTCCGGCTTACTATACTACTTTAGCAAAAACCTATAAATCTGTCGCGGAACCATTCCTTGATCATTGCAAATACCTTTGGAAGGCGTGTTAGAGGGTACTGTAACTATGGTAGGTAACTATGTGTAGTAGGTAATCCATGCTAGCTTGATTTCAAAACAATATTCCTTACGAAACTCGTCATCAGAATAGTTAGGTACCTAATCCGTGCCTGCTACTCGTGCAATCTTATGGCAAAATCACCCTTCTAACAAATTGATGAATGAAAATGGAGGGATCAGGGATGAGTACCTACCTACATATGTAAGTAACTAGGCAAGGGTTTGATTTGATAGTAAGTATAGAAAGAACGGATACCTAATTAGAAAATCAAACTCACTCCCACCTTGCGTATCCACTACGTAATCAACCCACAGTCCAGTAGCCTGATTCGTCCCGAATTTCCAGTTAATACGGCATCGCCGTCGATACAGGTGCAGGTACTACGTAAATACACCTAGATGTGGGTGAATAGGACTGCACCACGACTCCCAACTCTATTGATGTGTGAATCCCAAATGGGGGGACATAGATTTAGTACGCATGAGAGATATGTATACTCTGCCCATACAAAGTGCAGGTCGGTAAAGAAAGATATAATATATGATCAGTTCAACCGTGAACGGCTAATGATGATTATTTTATGTTGGAAATATCTTCACCCTCTTTAAGTCTCATAATTACTGAGTCTTCGGCTTTCCTTATCAAACCACTACCAGCTATGTACCTATATTTTCCGACTGCCTACAGGAGGAAAGGCCCTCCTCACACAATGACTTATTCCGAAAGTGATCAATCTAGAATTCAAGGAAAAGTAACGCATCTAATGTATACTAAATAACATCTCTCGAACCAACAGAATAGAAGTAATCGAGAATGCAACGTAGCGAGTCCCACATTTCTCGAGTTAAACGCTGCGAGTGCAAAATCCACTCTAAATACAACACACATGAGCTAAATTCGTTTGTTTTCTATTTATTTCTGTTGCCCGATTTTTTAGGAAATACCTTGTGCTATCCGTTTAAATAAATAACTAGGCTTCGGGCCTATATTTCTAGTTTTGTGATTGCTGCACCACGGTAGGCATCTAGGTATTACCCAGGTCTTATGTGCCCAGTGAGGTTTTGTCTGTACATATCTATATTATGTAGAGTTCGATTTCCACAAAGAGACAAGTAAGTAATTAAAGTAAAGTTAAGTAAGTAAAATGAAATTGAAATATTTTACTGATAAATAACATTTATTCAACGAACGATAATCATAATAATATACCTACTTACTATTTTATCTAATTTACAATAAGGACTCATTCAGTCTACTTAAATAACATTAATAAGTACATTTTCACATCGCAAGCACTTATCACTACAGTCCAAAGCATTATACTTTCTGCATCGCAAGCATTGACTCTTTTGACTTACGCTAATTTCTACTTCAAACTCTTTGTCTAAATTATCAACTTGCTCCAAATGTACAGAGGAAACTTCTAGAATTTCACACAAAACACTGTCATTTATACCGTCTGTTCTATTCAATCTGGACAACTCTGCATATAAGGTCGAATTCACCTTGACCAACGCTACAAGTTTCCGTAAAGTTTCGTTCTTAGCTTCAACACAGAGATCCCTTTTGATATCCAAAACCTTATCCATTAATTTTGAATCAACGTTTTGGTACGCCAAAACCGGTAGATTTTGCGCAAAGAAGAACGGATCCTGCCCCAAAGGATGGTATTGCCATGCTTCTTCTACCAAATGTGGCAAAATAGGCCCTAAACTTTTAGCCAGAACGGTCAAAATTGTGTGAACAGTCAACTGGGCTGAGATCCTTTCGTTCGACTCCTTTGGTGAACAATAAAGTCTATCTTTAATACAATGACAATACAGGCCTGAAACCTTATTACTTATGAAGTACAAAATTGATTTTGTAACTTGATTGTACCTATAATTGTTATAGTTATCGTTGATATTGGCTAAGAAATCGTAGCTCTCTTTAACCATGTATTGGTCGAAGTAGTTTAAAAGAGGTTTTTCTTCAAAAAGGTCAGGTTCTAAGTCGGATATCACTCCGAGGAGGTACTTGAGAATGTTTCTGATGCGGATAACTTCTGCCTGACAGTCATCCAGTAACTTTTTGCTTATAACTATTTGGGAGTGCTGCGTCGCGTGACTCGCCACCCACCACCTGTGTAAAGATTTGGGATTAGTTTGATTAGCTAAGTGTGGTTAAGTAAAGGCAGGATTCTGTGACTCATGCTGAGTTGGTGACCTTTAACGATTAGTAAACCTACCTATGTCTGTGTTTAATGTAACAAAAATGCAGAAAGCAGCATTTATAAGACTTAAATGTGTTACTTATAGCTTAATAGTTAGCGAATTCAAAAAGATCACCAACTCAGCAATTGCCGATGTTGTGCAGAGACACACCTCCCAAACTTATTATATAACACCCATTTTCTAACCACTCACCTAAGAGTATCAACCCCGTAAGCGGGATCCGTATTTTTGTTCTTCCCGCCGTGTATGATGGTGGCGGGGTCCACCACGTTGCCGATGGACTTGGACATTTTACGCTTGTTCTCGTCCACTACGAAGCCGTGGACGAATATTGACCTGAAAACATCGAGGTTTTTAATACTATTTTGTTTGATTTCCTAAATAAGTTTTTCAGTGGTCAAAGGTTTGTAAAAATACATACATCGATAAATTTTACTTTATATCTGACTGCTGTGGTTTGTACGATTGTGGTTAATATAGGAAACGTAGCGTGGGACACCCTCAAGCTCACTAAAATACCTAACACACGTAGCCAGTTGTATTTGGATAAGAAAAGCCGAGAATAATATTTCGCAACTCTTGTGCTCCTCGGGAAAGGACTTTCAGCAATATTTCACAAATTACGCCTTCAAACGAAGAAAAAAAAGCAAACTTAAAAAAACATCACTACAACGCCATCTACATTCAAACGCCGGAACTTACTCGTACGGCGCTTTGCCAGTGAGCGGCAGTGCAGTGAGCAGAGACGCCTGGAACCAGCCGGTCAGCTGGTCCACTCCCTCTGCGTACAGCTGGGCTGCACGAGGCAGTGTGCTCCAGGACAGACCCGAGTCCAGCCAGATGTCCATTATGTCCTGGAATTCGAAGTAGTGTGAGGTTTTGCCGATAGATGGCGGTATTCATGTTTATTTATTTCGTAGCGCTGTTTGTGTTGAATTGAATCAAACTCATGGTTAATCACGGTCCTACCACAAAATTACAATGTTCCTTAAAATAAACACACGCGAAACGTACGAAAACTATCATGTGCTTCTTTAAAACTCCGTGCCAAACAAGCTTTGCGTGCAAGCGCTGAGTTGGACAGAAGTCAAGAGGTGACAAAAGTTTTCCGTCGCTCTCGAAGCCCCGCGATGTGACGACAGAAAACTTTTGTCATGTCGCTTGGAGTGCGCGTCTTGAGCCCCATGCTAGGCCTACAGGAAGGCGTGACGCACTCTTGTAAAGGCCCTCTGTACCATCGGGGTATAAAACAGCAACAATAAAATGGTCAAAATCTAGGATTACGCAAAAATATTATAAGTCATAATATTTACCTGCCCCTTAGTAACAGTGCTGACATCAATATTATGCTCTTTGACATAGTCAGCGGGCAGCAAGTCTTCAACTGGGCTGGTCCACCACGCGTCCGCGCCCTGAGCCTCTATGAGGGCGCAGATGTGCTCTATTATAGGTCTGGAATAAGTTTACATTGTTATTTGCTATGAAAAAGTTCCACCTGCCATTGCGTTCCATAACGTTTTCATTGCTCGTGAAAGTTTCGAGTGTATTATGCTTCGCTTTGTTAAGAGGTATGTTCGGGATTTGGTTCTGGAGATGTAAGGTTAGGGTTACTGTGATAAGCTGACTGAAATGGCAGGTCTGTCCATGATTAATTTGGCGAAGAACTGAGAAAACTTGGGGCAAACAAATTACTACAATAGTGGAGACAACAGACAGGAAATTGTAGAGTGAAACTTCATCCATTTCGACTTATGGCGTTCTATGCCTAACTGATAGTTAGTGGTTGAATGAGGATGACTAGGACCAAGTTTTGTGGTTTAATTATAGCTCTTCTTAGCCTAGTCCCTAGGCCTATGTTTATCAGTGATCGATTATCCTAACTAATATTATAAATGCGAAAGTAACTGTGTCTGTCTGTCTGTCTGTCTGTCTGTCTGTCTGTCTGTCTGTCTGTCTGTCTGTCTGTCTGTCTGTCTGTCTGTCTGTCTGTCTGTTACTCTTTCACGCCAAAACTACTGAACGGATTTGAATGAAATTTGGTATACATATGGTCTAGCTAGACCCTGGGAAAGAACATAGGCTACTTTTTATCCCGGAATTCCCACGGGAAACTTTTTATGGCGAAGCGAATCGCGCGGGAACAGCTAGTTGTCTATATACTAGTCTCCACTGTCTGTTATTAATTATTTATTCATTGTTGGGCAGATATAACCGACCACCCGCCACTTCAGCTTGCAGATTCAAAGAGTTTTTCCTTAACCAATCCTACACGATATATCAAACCAACTCACTGGTCCATCAGCGGCTCCCCCCCGCTATACAACACAGGCAGGGGGGCGCCCCACGCCCGCTGCCGCGAGATGCACCAGTAGGGGCGCCGCTGCACCAACGCGGTGAGGCCGGCGCGGTGCTGGGGCGCCGTGGAGGGGGGGTGGAGACTGATGGCGTCCAGAGCTTTCTGTAGAAAAAAACCAAAAAACATTTAACGTAATGCACGTAACGCAGTCAATACATTTTGCTAACAAAAAAATACATTTATGGGAACGCTCTTACAGTCGAATTTTAATTAAATTTAAAGAAATTAAGGTTTTGACAGCTCTAAAATTAGAATGTCTGCCTTCAGAATCGACATCAATATTGTATAGGTACAAAATTAAAGGATGCAATACTAACATTTGGTGGCAATTTAAAGTTGGTGTTATTCCAGGGGCTACCACACTAGGCTAGGCCTGTGACGTGGACCGCCAGTAGGCATGAAATGGAATGAGATGTTGTTTTATGTAATTCTGAACAACTTTTGTTCTACGAGTTTTTTGAAATTCGCACCCAAAAAAACGTTCTGTATAGTAACAAGTCACGTGACCGACAAAGTTTCTAGTTGTTCAGAATGACCCCCTGAGCCAATCCTTTTCGGCAGTACACCCTTTTTGCAACAGTACTCACCATGGCTTTATCCTTCAACGCAGCGGTATCAATGAACCACTGACAGCTCGCCCTAAGCAGCACGGGTTTCTTCGTCCGCCAATCAAGAGGGTAGGAATGCACGTAGGTTCCCTGGTGTATGACGTCATCGCCCATTCGACCAATCACAGCGTCTTGGCCTTCGGTTAGGACGTACAGTCCGTTCAGTGATTCGTCGAGGCCGTTGTATTTGCCAGCTTCGTCGACGTTGCATTCCTGTAGAGAATAGATAATTAATATGTTTAAAGATATAAACATAGTTGCCAGCTACCAGCTAAGAGACGAGCTAGTTTCTTTGGGCTTCCAGTCTTACTCCATGTTGTGACCAAAGCATTATTACGCTAGAATTTTTTATTTCGACAAATTAGCCGCCATCTTGCATTTAGTATTGAACGGTCGATTGACATTTCACTCTGTCGTCTTTCGTCTACAGTGTAGCGAGCGGGCAGGCTTATGGCAGCCATATTAGTATCATGGCGTTTTCAAAATGCCGTAGCCGTCAGCCATGTTGCATTAACATCGCTCACTCACCACGTCGACGCCATGCTCCCTCGCCACGAGGAAGTCTTCAGGTCCGTGCGCGGGCGCCGCGTGCACCAGCCCCGTGCCCTTACCCTCCGTCACGTGGGTTGAGGGCAGTAGAGGGAAAGTACGAGAGAGGAGCTTGTTGCTTTAGGATAGTGTTACTCAATGTTGTGAACGTAGCCATTTACACAAGTAATTTGTGTTTCGACAAAAATGGCCGCCATCTTGTATGTTGCAAGAACGGACGAATGATATTTCACTCTATCCCTCGCCATCTATAGCGTAGCCAGCGGACACACTCTAAATCCTCTTTCTTATGATGCGTTCATAAATGCAAGATGGCCGCCATTTTAGTATCATGGCGTTTTCAAAATGGCGGCCATCTTGTTGCAAACACACTCACCACGTCGACCCCATGCTCCCTCGCCACGAGGAAGTCCTCAGGTCCGTGCGCGGGCGCCGCGTGCACCAGCCCCGTGCCCTTGCCCTCCGTCACGTGGGACGAGGGCAGTAGGGGGAAGGAACGGGATAGCAGCTTGATGCTTTAGGCTTTCAGTCTTACTCAATGTTGTGACCGAAGTCATTTATACTAGAATTTTGTATTTTGACAAAATGGCCGCCGTCTTATATGTTGCAAGAACGGATGAGTGATATACATCACTCTATCGCTCGTCATCTATAGCGTAGCCAGCAGACACGATTAAAATACTCTCTTAACATGCGTCCATAAATGAAAGATAGCCGCCATTTTAGTATCATGGCGTTTTAAAAATGGCGGCCATCTTGATATAAAGACACTCACCACGTCGACGCCATGCTCCCTCGCCACGAGGAAGTCTTCAGGTCCGTGCGCGGGCGCCGTGTGCACCAGCCCCGTGCCCTTACCCTCCGTCACGTGGGGGGAGGGCAGTAGGGGGAAGGAACGGGATAGCAGCTTGTTGCGGTAGGTTGTGGATTGCAGGTCCGCTCCTGAGGGAGAGAGATGGGTGATGAGTTAGGTTATAGCAGCAGATGATGAACAATCACTTATCATAAGGCTAGTAGTAGTAGTAGTATTGTAATTGTATTACTGTAAAGTCCGTGATAGATTCGTGTATTATCGAGGTTCTCGCGTGACAGTGTAACATACATACTAAAAAATATCGCTACATGTGTCTAGACTAAAGACTTGGTCTTGCGCTTTGACTGCATTGAATAATTTTACCAACAATACATCGCAATTCCCATTAGTACTTGTGGATGCCGTAGTCCATTTTTTATCCCAAACCAAGCAAATCTGGCAGGAAAGACCTACTTTATAATATGAAAAATACATAGTAAGTTTTACAATTCCCTTACCAGAAAACTCAGCCACTCGTCTCACGTCAACCCCAAGGGTCGCCCCTAGTTGCTCCACACTGCCTGAGCTGACGACATACAGGGTGTCCTCACTCTTCCCACTGAGGGCAACCAGGCTGTAGTACAGGGTGCTGTTGTAGCAGATGGCTCTGTTGCCCACGAGCGACCAAGGGGTGGTCGTCCAGATTATAGCTTGGAGTTTCTTGCTGTAGAAAAATAAATAAATCTATTTTTGATATTGATATTAATTATTTAGTAAAACTTCATCTCTTCTCTAATTTATGTGTTGCAAGACAAATAAATTACATATATTTTTCAAGCTACAAACTTACCCTGGAGCTAGCTTCTGTATGGCATCAGGCACACTCTCTATTGGGAATGTCACATACACTTCTTTACTCTTGAACTGTGGATCATATTCCAATTCTGCCTCAGCTAGAGCTGTTCTGAAAAAAAAACACATTATTTTTGTAAATTATAAGACGTAAATGTAATTGGGAGTCCTAACCTGGGTTTCTACTACTTTATACCTATCAAAGCTCATGGCACAACCTCTGCTCAGTATGCATTTTTCTTTTTATAGTTAGGTACAGTACCAGCTATAATATTTTGGTAGTCTTCTTGCTGAGGTAAAATCAAGAGGGAATTTAAACACAGGACTGTAAAATTAAGGCTGAGGCCATATCCTCTCTAACAAAACTATGTATAGGTATAAATTTACCTTGAGGAAGGTGACCAATACACAGGTTTCAATGCTCTATAAATCAAGCCCATTTTGTACAACTCGTAAAACTTCCTCAGTTGATTCTGAACATAGCTCTTATTGAGTGTCAGATAGCATTCATTTTCCCAATCAGCCATAACACCCCAGCTTTTAAAACTAGCCTTTTGTTTCTCCACAGTTTCGAGGGCAAATTTTCTTGCTATATCTCTGATGACCACTGGATTTTGTAGTTGTGTTTTGTTCAGTGTCTTTTTAGCTTTCTGTAAGGCTTTCAGCTCAATGGGTAGTCCGTGGCAGTCCCAACCGGGAACATAGTGGACTTTATTGCCTTGCAGCACCTGGCTACGATTGTTTATGTCCTTAATTATCTGTAAATAAACAGGTTGTAATGATTTATTACTAGTAATGATAACTGATAGCAATATTAATGTTTGTTCACTTTTGGAAGGCTTACTTTATTAACAGCATGTCCCATATGCAGATCTCCATTGGCGTAGGGAGGCCCATCGTGTAATACAAACTCTGGGCCAGTTAAATTTGCCCGTTGCCACTGATATAGATCTGCAAACTTTGCTTTCTGAAAGAGTTTAAAATTATATATTTTTATATGTTAATAGACTTTTAATACATAGTTAAAGTTGTTACTAAAACTAGAGAGCACTGAAAGTTATTTGAATTGTAATTCGTGTTGTTATTTACCTTTACAACATCCTCTTTTTGAGAATTGTTAGATCTCGTCGGAAAATCAGTTCTAGGTGTTAAAATTGTATGAGAATATGCCTTCGTCTTTGGTTCTACTGAACTTTTGTATCGTACGCAATTTACACAAGACCATCTTGTTAAAACTGCCTTGTAATTAGATCGAAAAATCTTAAAATTTCTCTCTAAAATCATTTTTGAGGTTATAGATTTGTTTATATATTTTGACATAACAGGGCAAAAACAATTTTTGACGTTGACATTTGTGTTATGTTGCCACCATTCAAAAAAGTGGTATGGATCACTGTCCTATTTACTTCGCCAGTGAATATCTATCTTCGTTGACTTCTTTGTTTGTTTTTAATCTGTGAGTCCTTTTGACGTTTGCATTTCCAAAACAACACATGTTTTAGCGAAATTTTGTTGTGATTCTTTAATTTTCTAGGGAATTTTGTGAACAATTACGATTCCAAAATGGTAAACCTTCAATTTAACACTCCTACACTATAAATCCGATCTCTAAGAATACATAGCTACAGTCCTAACCTCGTTTTGAAATTTCAGCCTAAAACGAAGAAGAAATTTATTGATAAAAAGAAGTCTGTTACCTTCAACCTCGTGCACAGATCCCAGAGGGATCCCCTGATAGCGGATGAGAGCGCCCCGCAGCGCGTCCTGGTGCCGGTCAACGCAGTTGTTCCTCCCAGCAAAGACAAACAACCTGTAAGTAGAGCATGAGATTGTTTAACTTTCTCATCAGATATGTATCTCTTCATTCTTCTTGTTAACCCCCGATAGAAAAGGTGGGTGTTATAAGTTTAACGTGTCTTTGTAAGTATCTGTCTGTGGTAGTTAAAATCCCAAACAATGCGCAAACAATTGATCCATTATTATTTTTTGGCCATAGGTAATATTGCCCCAAGTGATCTTTTTATTAACATTGGCTTAGCCACTCAAAAGTTATGCTACTTTTAATATTGCTTAGGTTATTGTTTGTTATCGGAACTATTTGAAACATAATCTTTACCAAAGTTTCTATATAATTTCTTATTGAAAAGCCTATGTAGCATTATAATATTCCATACATGAGGCCTTACATTATTTTATCATGTTTTTTACTGTTTTCAGGATCTGACCCCAGAGCAGAGGAGAGAAGAGCAGCAGAAGTATGGGATCTACTTCGATGATGACTACAACTATCTGCAACATCTCAAAGATTCAAGAGAAGTCACACTTTTGTACACACCTGTAAGTTGAATGAATAGTACTAACACTATCCAAAAGATGGTTAGTTTTTTTGTTTGATGGCCTTTTAACTTTGATGTTTTCACTGTCTATTTTGTCTGAAACACATGTAACCTTTTATTATATAAACCTTTTCATCCAAAAATACTATAAATCCTTTATCAATCATTTCAACAAAGTCAAATTTCCTCCAGAAACCGACACACAGACGTAACCAAGAGAAGCCTTCAGAACCCGGCACCAGCGAGGACCTGGACAAGGTCATCAGTGAGACCCTGCAGCTGCCGAGCTCCGTGTTCGCCTCCGAAGTGGAGGAGGATGTCGGTCTACTCAACAAGGGTGCTCCTCAAGGTTGGTTAACAGAACCAGTTATATCACAATGTCTCTTTATTAAATGGAAACAGTCAATGGATTGAGACACAAAATACCTGCTTGTATGATCCAGCAACCTACATACTTATGTGAATATTTAATTGTGATTCACTGTTGGTTTTTCAATGTGAAAATTTTATTAAGAAGAGGCATAGTTTTTTGTGAAAGAGTAACAAAAATTTATACTTACAAATTTTTAAATTATGATTGTATTTACTTTTTTTGTAGGATTGTGGTTGGTTTTTCAATGTGAAAATTTTAATAAGAAGAGGCATAGTTTTTTGTGAAAGAGTAACAAAAATTTATACTTACAAATTTTTTAATTATGATTGTATTTACTTTTTTTGTAGGATTGCGGTTGGACTTAGATCCCGATGTAGTGGCCGCCCTTGATGATGACTTCGACTTTGATGATCCCGAGAACCAGATTGAAGATAACTTCATAGAGCTGGCTACTGGAGGAGGTCAGTTTAGTCTCTTGAAGATCTGCCTTTATATTCTAGGTGTACGGAACGACTAAAAGAAGTTTTGTTTTATTTGTAAATAGTTCATAGAAATAACTAGATCAAGTAGTTAACTCGATTACGCTCGCGAAGGTTCTGAGCGCTAAGATAAATACTTACTTATGTGTGTGTATAGATATAGATATAGTTTAAGTATGTACCTACCTACTAGTTGTTCGAGCACCTACCTACTTTAGTAATAATAATAAATAAATAGTGACAGGAAGTGAGGAGGCCAGCGCCATCTAGTAGGAAATAGCATAACGAAGTAGAACAATAGTGCACTAAATAGACCATGTAGTTCACCTACTCGACAACAGATGGCAGCCCCATCTAGAACATTCTACTTCTTATGAGTCTTTTCTAGAGCTTCCTGGAATTCTCTATCTTCGGTAGAGATTAGTATAAAAGGCAGACGCCAACACCTCACAGCAAGTCAGTTTAATAGAAAGAGTGAAACAGTAAACATCTCCAGTGAATTGTGAACAATAATACCAGTGTTTTATTTCGAAGACTCAACAGGCTAATATATAGCTACCTCTACGTCAGTGGCATTTCCTCATTTTCCTGAAGAACCAAACAGGTGCAACCGCCACTTCCTTCGCACCGTATAGTAATAGTTCATGAAACGGTCGAAGTGATCCGCACACTAGGATAAAAACTGCTTACATGATATTCCAGGGTATCACCCAAATTTCATAAAAATTGGTCCAGCTGTTTCTGTGAAAGAGTAATAAACATCTACACATCTATTTATCAGTCCTGAAAAGCATGTGTGTTTCCAGATTTAGGTACCACCTCTCCTTCCTCAGTTTAATTACTAACATACTCACCTACAGATTTCGACGATGACTTTGATGAAGAAGACGAGGATGGCACAGACAGCGAGTCTGACGATGACCACTCCAACCAGGCCTTCGGCTCTGACATGGACTCTGATGATAGCGGCGATTCACAAGTAAGCTTCAATTATAATTATGTCTACTTTCCTTAATAAGTACAATTCACCCAATCTTCATTTCTTCTAAAGATTCCTTATGTTTGTACCTTATTTAATTTCTTCTCAATGTGTTGGTGACATCACTAGATTAGGACTTTTAAATAGTCTTAGGCTCAGTTTCACATTTGAGTAAATCTACCTAAGCATGAACTTAGGACCGACTCAACGATAATTCAGCCAATCACAGAGCTGCATTCCATACTCAAACTCTACTTATCTTGATGTTCTCAACTGTGAAACTGACAGCTAATGTCGAGATTAAGTATCGATACGTTACTCCTTTAGGAACCAAAGATACGCCACTCCTTTAGTGCACTGCACGCCATTATGGTTCATTAATCTATATATTTATCCTTTCCGTTTTTAGGGTTATTGCCAAAATTATCACAAATTATGTATTTCTGTTACTACTTAATCACTTCATCCATGTCATCACTTATCACTTCCTCAGGACCGCTCCCGGTTGCCCAAGATGCCGTCCTGGACCGACAAGGACGACACCAAGTCTCGCTTCTCGCAGTACTCCATGTCTTCCAGCGTGATGAGACGCAACCAGGGACTCAGTCTACTGGACGATAGGTTTGAGAAGGTAACGAGGGATCACTACTTGAATGAATCAATTTGAATAGGTGTAGCTATGTCTTTTGTTGAAAAATCTGCACTTATTTCTAGTGGTTTTCATTAGTTAATCTCCAAATTATAATTATACAGGGTGTTGCAAAAAGGCTAACTAAGCCGAAAGGGGATGACTCAGTTAGTCATTCTAAACCACTTTTGTCTACGAGTTTTGGAAATTCGCGAAAAAAAGGTCACGTATCCAACAAAGTTTCTATGGATAACAAAAATTTTTTTTCGCGAATTTCCAAAACTCGTAGGACAAAAGTTATTCAGTATACCCTTTTTGCAACACCCTCTACATAAACTGACTAACTTAAATTGATAGTTGGAGAATATAACTAAAGTCGCTTAGTTCCTGAGCAGAATTAATTAATGATTCTGTAAAGAATACCATGGGTCTCTGACTCTTTGATTCACCGCTAGCCAACATAAATACCTACCACTAACGCTCCCCTTAACCCCCAGATGTTCGCCGAATACGACGACACAGAGCTCGGGGCGCTAGACTGTGAAGAGATCGAAGGTTACCTCCCCGACAGCGACGGCATGCTACTGGAGGCGGCCGAGGAGTTCGAGCAGTCACGGAGGAGCTACCAGCTCGACAAGGCCAAGGAGATCGCCAGGTGAGTGTAGTGTTTGCTGGTATGAATTTCGAAGTTTGTTCTTTAGCCTGTTTGATTGACTTTAGACAGTAGTTAGTGTTCGGATGAGGGTAGCTGAAAACAGAGTGTTGTGGTTTATGTCAAACGGAGAGTGATTTTTGGCTGATGATGATTATTATAGGTAAGGCAGGCCATCACCGCCGCTGCTGTTTTATATGATAAACTATATGAATATTTATTTCCAGAATTTGCGTAAGTCCTATAATTAAACAAAGTTTATATTTTGTATTGTTATGGCACAAAATAAAGAGTAAGTATTTCATTCTCCTCAGAATCCAGCGCCTGGCCGAGATAGCAGAAGAATCCTCCGGGTCCGACGAGCTGGTCACCCAGAGAGTGGACGAGCAGAAGCGCTGGGACTGCGAGTCCATCCTGTCCACCTACTCCAACCTCTACAACCATCCCAAACTCATTGAGGAGCCCAAGGTACTTACCTATATCACTTTACACATTAACTGTGTAACTATCACAAAAATAAACCATGTTTAATGGGTGCATTTATAAATCAAAATTTGACACATTTTTATAAGGCGTTTGACGGCCAACTAACAGCGTTTAGCGTGTGTGTGTGTAGTTTTGATGCTAAAGGACTTTGATTTAGAATCTATAAATTCACATGATCACATTACTCTAGCTAGCCCTTGAAATCTGCATGCTAAAGTAGGATATTTCTTTGCTCGCATGATTTGGCAAATGTAGTTGGCAAATGTAGCGTTGGACGCCCTTCAGTCCTCTCTACACTAATAAACTGATGTTTTTACTATAACCTTCTGGAAAAGCCCTTTGTCCAGCGGTAAGTAAATATTGGCTGACAATGATGACCCACTAAATATTCAGTTTTCTATGTCCATATATAAAAAACTCACTTGATAATATTGCAACTTTACCTTACAGAAGCCCAAGATCAAGATCAACCCTAAAACCGGCATCCCAGAAGACACTCTCGGCAAGGAGACCAAGCTCACCATGAAGTCCCTCGCCAAGTTCAACGCGATGCAGCTAGATGGCGCCAGCAGCGACGATGATGCGCAAACGCACGCAGAGTCGGTGTTGTCCACTTTGAGCGTACTGTCTTTGAGGTTGGTTTTTGATTGGACGTTTATTTTCATATAACATACAGAAGTAAATGCGTAGTTCAAAGCGATTCAACTAGATGGCGCCAGTAGCAATGTTACTCTCGTTTTATATCTCGTTTCATCTATAAAACTTTTTAAATGTATAGTGAGATAGCATGAGCCGCTCGTTTCTTTATTCACAGACGTTATACTACCTCACTGTGTTTCACTATCTGAAATTCATAATCAATTAATACCACTTCGGGTTATTCAACCTTAACTAAAATATGTACCATTTCCATAGGCCCAAAGACGAGACCCCAGAAGAGAAAAAAGAACGCAAGCGTCTCCTCAAAGAGTACAGGAAAGAGAGACGCATCGAGAAGCGAGCCAACAAGGACGCCTTCAAAGAAGAGAAGAAGAGACAAGAGAAGATCATGTTGAACAACAGAGCCAATGTTCAAGGGAACAGGATACTTTGAATCTGTGAGAGCTGGGAGCTGATGTATGTTGTAAAGTTGTAATAAATAGGATTATTTAAGGATTTTCGTGGTATTATTTTAGTGTGGTGGTGGGATCATTATGATAGGTTTTTAGACTGGGCTATAGCTGTTTGCATCAGGAGTTTGCTCATTACTTGAACTATGCCAATAAAAATAAAACATTATTAAAGAGATACATGAGGTAAGTATTTACTTACCTCATGTATCTCTTAAGGTAAGTATTTACTTACCTCACATATTTATGTAGTGGTGGGATGAGGGAGGCTTATGATGCTTCTATTGTGGGCTTATAGTGATGAACAAAAAATATATATCATATACAGAAAAATCTATACATGTAGGGTAGTAAATAAAAATAAATAGCACTCTTATTAAAATGCAACATTAGATATATTATAAAGTAATCCATAACTACTCATATCTATATTCTAAAATTAATATTAATTTCATTTTAACATAATACTTACTTAAATAACCACAAAATACTTTCTTATACAAAAGAAACATGATTTCAATAAAATTACATAATAATATTACAAGGAAAATAATACAGATTTTCCACAATAATTCTAATTTCTTATCAACAAGTCAGACCGAGATAGTGTTCTATAACTTTATTATCATACTAAACAGAATACAGTATCGCTTGTCATTATATTATTATTGTTCCATCCGTGATACAACCATTTGCAATCCCAATACAAATCAGTCCTTACGCCTAAGGGTGCTTACATAGAGAATCGGGCTTCCTGTATCTACCTGTACCGGTAACCTGATTATGCGAAAACGTTCACTCACGGAGCATTTCCCGGATTTTTTAATGTCACGAGCGCTTTCGCTTAATCAGAGTCGCGAGCACAAGTTTCAAACCTTCGTTCTTCTTCTTCTTTCGTGTCAGTGAAATGCGATTTTTTTATATTTGTCCAGACCAAAAAGAAGCAACTTTGATAGCATTCTGGTTGGCCTGGAGTAAGTCTTCCCGTGTGCAGGTGGAAGGGCACAGGGGACAGGAGAGTAAATGCTCCATAGTCTGGGGGGCGGTACCACAGTCGCATAGGTTGGTACCAACGGTATAGCCCCACTTACAGAGATTGTCCTTGCAGCAGCCTACCTCTGCTCGCAACCGATTTAGAGTCTTCCAGATGTGCCAGGGAAGACTGTTACCGGGAGCAAGTTTTTCCTCAAGAGGTAGGAAAGGATCCTGGGGCTGCTTTTCCTCCCAGAGCCTTAGCCTTGCGTTTTGTGGGTTTTCATCCGTTAAGGACACCTCACTATTTAGAAACGCTTTGCGGCTCTTAAGGCGGGAAGGTGCGGCAGTATGTGAGTAAAGTGGATGTCTGGAGTCGCATTCTTGTTTGGCTTTCTCAACAGAACATGCCACTTTACGCCGTATGCTAGGGGGTGCCATCCCAGCCAGAGAGTAAAGTTTGTGGAGCGGTGTCGGTTTGAGGCATCCCGTAACTATACGAACTGTGTCGTTAAGAGCAACATCTACTTCTCTAGCATGCGCGGACCTTGCCCATATGGGGCAGGCATATTCGGCAGCTGAGAAGCAGAGTGCTAAGCTACTTGTTCGTAGAACTTGCGGAGAGGCGCCCCAGCTGGTAGACGTAAGCCGTCGCAGAAGGTTGTTTCGGGAGCTGACTTTCTTCTTGGTGATTTGGCAGTGAGTTTTGTACGTGAGGGATCTATCCAGGGTCACTCCGAGGTATTTTGGTGACCTTCGTTAACGTTGCGTATCGTCAACTGTCACTGTCAAAATGTAAGGCAAAGTTAGTTCCAAAAGTGACATTTGTTTTTTCCATATGTTAGGTGGAATTTCACCAAACGCTAAACGTATTTAGTAGCCTGTCATACGTCTGTCAGTTAGTACAAAATGTATTTAAAATTTGATTTAAATACGTTTAGCGATTGGTAAAAGTGATCCTTCGTGTAGATTCGTAAATAGTATCGAATCCTGTGCTCGCTGCACTGTTCTTTTTCCATATGATTGTGTAGATTCGAAAATACTATCGAATCCTGTGCTCGCGGCTCAGGTAGATACAGGGAACCCGATTCTCTAAGCAAGCACCCTAACATATTAGCTCATCAGATCTAGCTCAACACGAGTCCCTCATAGCCCAGCGAGTCCGCGTCAGGACACTCGATTCGGTTTTTAAGGTGTTGCAGCGTGTTGTGGAAATGTTTGGTAATTTGTTCCACTTCCTCTGACTGCTCGAGGTTGGCCAGCTCTTCGCGTATCTTGAGGATTACCTGGGGGGTAAAGGGTGGTTAATATTGTGATTTTCATTTTATTTTTATCACTTATTTACATGATGCCTACCTAATGGTCACCGCACATATTTTATATCCGATCCCTTTACCTTACGGGTATATGTGCGGTTACCATAAAAAGTCAGCGGCATTTGTTTGAGGGCTAATAGATAAGTAAGAGAGACCTTAGTAAAAACGATCCATAATTTTTCCTACTTTCTATTAAGGAATGATCCATATCATTCCTTAATATTCGTCCTAATTGATAAAGTGTTAATATGGCTTTAGACAGTGTAGCTAAAATATGTTTCCTCAGAGAGACAGAGTGTTATGGCGCTCCTGAGCGCGAGGCCTATATCTGGACGACTACTGGCTGGTGATGATGATGATGATACTTACGGCGTTGATGATGGGCACGTTGACGGCCTGGTTGCCTCTCTCGCGGAGTAACGCGTAGCGACCCAGCAGCTCGGCTAGTAGCTGCGCCTGTGACACAATAAATAACAATGTAAACATAGACATAACATTATTATATTGCGAAAAGAATGCACGGTTGACAAAAATCAAATGAAATATTTTTATTGTGCATTTGCTATCGAGACCAAGTGTATAGTGTAAGTTATTCTACCGTACGGAAGTGAAAACAACTGAGAATTAAACACGAATTTGTATGGTGCACGAGAGGGAAAATAAATTAGTGTAGGTAATTATAGTTTTCACAACTGAAACGGAAACATATCTAAAAACTCTGGCGTACTTTTGGCAAAGTGTACCGATATCAGATTTGTTAAAATAATCAGTATGTATACGTAAAATCATAATTAAATTGAGAAGTATTTTACCTGCACAGCTCCGTCCATGCATTGCTGCGCCACCCTAGCTCCCTTCTTCAAGCAGTCGAGCGCTCGATTCGCGTCGTTCAGTGGCCACTGTGAATAGAACAGCGATTAAGCATTATTACAGGGTCTTAAAAAGGCGTTATAAAGAAAAATACTACAACTTTTAGTTCTACATGATTCCATTCTTTTTTGTACACCTTATTACCTATTTTTCCTGTACCTCCTTTTATTTCGCATTAAGTCCACCCTTTGTACTTTTATTTGTAATATTTGTACAATAAAGAGTTAAATAAATAAATAAATGATTCTTTGACTGCTTAGGCTGCGCTGGACGAACGCACTCGGTCGTCCTCATCCAGCCACTACTGGCTACCGGTATAAGGTCGTCGATCCAGCGGACAGTTGTTCCACGCTGCTTTTGTCTGTTTGTGGTCTACACTCGAGAACTTGTATTCAGGTCATACCTCAACGGAGTCCTTGGAGCCCTTCCAGAACAGATGCGCACACAGCGCCACGGCGCGGCTCTGGTCCGGCTTCTTCAGCAGCTTGCTGGCGGCCAGAGCGCACTGCGTCCGCATCGGCTCGGCATTTTCTGCGCCTGCGGAAGGGAATGGTTTTTTTATGAGATGAGAAAAGTACGGACGTGATTACTATAATGTGACCATTACCACTTTGCACTCCCTGAGGCATGCGAGGCGAGGTGCGGGGCGAGGCCGCCACGAGTGTGACAGAGATAGAGACGTGACAGAGCGCAGTAGCCGATTTATCCCCCCATCTCGCCGCGCGCATACCTCAGGGAGTTTCATCATCACGACCCATTACGTCCCCACTGCTGGGGCACGGGTCTCCTTCCAATGAAGGAAGGGTTTTAGGCCTAGTCCACCACGCTGGCCAAGTGCGGGTTGGTGGATCCCAACACAAGCAAGCTTGTGCTGAGAGAGTTGTCGGGTAAGTGGGCAACCCGACTGTCAGATGTTTTCAAGCCGCCCGAAGGCCTCTGACTAGGCTTCACGACTGCTGCCGAAGCAGCAACCGGGACCCACGGCTTAACGTGCCGTCCGAAGCACGGAAGCGTCCAGAAAAGCACCACTTGAAATTGGTCACCCATCCAATGGCTGACCGTGTCAGTTGTTGCTTAACCTCAGCGATCAGTTACGATCACTGAGGCCCGCTCGACTACGGACGCTTCAGGGAGTGCACAGCGGTAATGGTCACACTATAACCAGATGCACCACGAACACAATAAAAGAAACGGTTGCTTTACAGTGCACAGGGTGTCCAATGGCCAAAAGGCACCAGCTCAGCGTGTCCTGTGGACAGTAAAGGCTGCGCCGCTGGTTGCTGGGCTGTTACAGCGACTCCCGTAAATTAAGGTGTATAATAAATAAATTAGGATACAAACTACTCCTGCCTTTCGCCCTACTCGACTAACGGGCTCTTATCGGAGAAGAATGGGGAGAAAAGTCCTCAGCCATCTTTCAAGCATAAGATATGCGCTTACTCTCTTATCATACGTTCATGGTTATAAAAGGCAGATGTCCTCCTAAATATAAATTCTGATCACTTATTCACCTACAGATTATAAATGGTAAATACTGTTCCACATTATGTTTCATTTCATTAATAAAGTTCTAGTTTTCTATGGTTGTGTTACTATAAATATCTCACCGAAACAGTTGATCTGCTCGAAGGTGGCAATAATCAGTGTGATGGCCGCGAGCTGCGCCTTCGAGTCCGAGATCTCGTCTTCATACAGTGAGAATGCCTGAGATAAGAACTCGTAGGCGATAGTCTCGTGGTTGGCGAAGCCGATCTCGCTTATTGCTAGTGCGCCTTGGAGGTACAGTCTGTAGGGGTGGAATAAACAATTGAAGTTAAAAAAGAGATCCAATGTTTGGCTGGCCATGGCCCGTGGCCACATTATGAAGTGAGAAATAGCCAGAATATGGAGAAAGGTAGGCTAAATCGTAGATGGCGATAATAAAACCTTCATACTACTGCAGAGCTTTTTTTATTGAAAAGCTGCAGTATGAACGTTTTACTAGCGCCATCTATGATTTAGTTGTATTTTTAATGTGCGGTCAGAAATTCTTCCATTATTCTTTGCAATGAATGACTTACATTATTATAATTTATGGTTATTATATTACAGTTTAAATGAAATCTACTTGTATACAAATGAAGAATTATCTTTCTAACTACTATATTTTCCCCATTGCAAAATTAGCGTTGCCTGACTAATACTCCACCCTGTATACAGCTACATCTACTGACCTCAGCGGCAACTCGGCGAGCTCGGCCTTCACCAGCATGCTGATGGTCTGGTGGCAGAACTGGAATATCTTCTGACACTTCTTCTCCCACATCTCATCCTGAAGAACAAAGTATAGTCGTTTGCAATAGAATCCAACAATCATGTAAACAAATATGGCGGACTGACATTGACAGCGTATTGTTTATGCCTATAGTGATGTCATAGTGTTCTAATTAGATTAAATATATAAGCCATAGACTATAAAATAAAACTAATTAAATGTAAAAAGTGTTTATTAAATCAAATTTAAATCTTCGTCTTTTTCATCATCACTATCAGAAGTGTCGCCGGTGACCGTAATTATAAATGGAACCACTGTGTCATCGCTTGCCGTGTCTAAAATGCCGTCGAGCTTTTTCATTTCTTCCTCTTCCTTTTTTCGTTTTGGTTAATTATATTAAGCTCTTGAAAATATTTTTTTATTGTATTCAAATAAAATTAAATTAAAATAATTTATTAAATTAAAATTAAAAGATAACTTCAGATTACGAACAACACTAACTTTTCAATGACTTATAGAGTTCGATGAGTAAAAAACTAAGATGACAGCTTGTCAAATACTTCGAAATTTTTACGTTGCAAATGTTTTAACAAATTTAACTTATAAATACAAGTTAAATCGTGTTGAAGATAATGTGAAAACAATGGTGCGTTCGTTGAAATCAGACTATGTTCATAATTGATCGTCAAATGTATGTGATTACGGAGTAATCGTGACAGTTTGGTTTGTTTACATGATTGTTGGATTCTATTGCAAACGACTATAAACATTTTATTATAATTATTACAAAATTATATTTGTCACATAATACGAGAAAGTGATTGATAGTGCACTAGGCTGAGAAGAGAGAATCTTTTTTTTGAGACACTGAAATATACTTACATATATATCGGGAGTACACGGGAGACTGCTCATGGGATGGCTGGGATAAATAGTAGCTTATGTGTTGCTCTAGGGTGCCAGCTTCCTACCTACCAAATTTCGTCCAAATTGGTTTAGCCGTTTTCTCGTAACAGTGCAACAAACTTGGCGTTACTATCGGCACGCGTAACGAAGCATAGTGAGCACAAAACGAATCCGATACGCCGTTAATTCAGTCAGGATTGAGGAACGCAGCCCTCAGTATCAAACCTCCTTCTTCTTCTTCTTCTTCATACCTGGTCCTTGATCTGGTGGTAGGTGAAGGCCAGTCTGTACGCGTGGAACAGCACGGGGGGCAGCGAGTGCTGCACGCGCCGCGCGCCGCCGCCCTGCAGCGCTGAGCGGGCTGTTGTGAGGATGAGGTATTGCTGGTCTGGAGAGTCGGACTTGAAGTGGTGGATTAGTCTGTGGAAGGTGAAATAGTTAATGGCTTTATCGTAGAATGCTGTATCCTTTTACAGTCAGTTGCTGATATTGCCACATACGCATATTTTGAATTTTATGCTATAGAGTTAAGGTCGAAATAAAATTATATATTTTATATCTGTCTATATGTCTATTAAAATCTTTTTTTACAGACTATAGCAGTTTACTGGTGGACGTAGGCCTCTCCCGAAGCGCGCCACAAGATGCGATAGCTTTCTGAAATTCGCTTTAAACGCACCGGTGAGTAGAGTGAATGCTTTGGATTATATAGGTATTATGTTGCATAACACACATCATAGTACAATCGTTTTTACTATGATAAAAACCACCACCAACCACCTATGATAAAGACCACAAAAGTGGTCCCAAGGATACGCCATCTAATTATAGACCCATCTCATTACTCAGTTGCCTATCAAAAGTTCTCGAAAAGCTGATAAACCAACGCCTCATATCAT
This sequence comes from Plutella xylostella, assembly GCF_932276165.1. Lineage (NCBI taxonomy): Eukaryota > Metazoa > Arthropoda > Insecta > Lepidoptera > Plutellidae > Plutella > Plutella xylostella. The sequence continues at coordinate 1,709,696 of NC_064000.1, read as the reverse complement.
ACCTAGAGACAAACAATTTGCTTAGCAATAGACAATACGGTTTCAGGAGAGGAAAGTCCACGGAGGACACCGTCGATGACCTAGTCAGCCTTATATGCAACTTGTTAGACAGTGGTAATGCTTGCATTGGTGTCTTCCTGGACTTGGCAAAAGCCTTTGACACAGTATCAATACCAATATTGTTAAGAAAGTTAGAATATATCGGTATAAGAGGATTACCACTTCAGTGGTTTCAATCGTATCTGAGTAATGGGAAACAAGTTGTGAGGATTGGTGAAAGCATGAGCACGGAAAGTAGGATACAATTTGGTATTCCCCAGGGCAGTATCTTAGGACCTACCTTGTTTCTGGTTTATATAAACGACATCTCGGACTTTGTCCCAGCAGACGCACAACACTTCTGTTACGCAGATGACACTGCTGTGATCTTTAGCGATGCTACTTGGGATGGCGCATTTCAGAAGGCTGAAGCTGGCTTGACGAGTCTGGGCAAATACCTTAATAGAAACCTTCTAACCTTAAATACAGACAAGACAAAATACGTCACGTTTTACAAGACTCTTGCTTCGTGTCCACCAGATACAAATGGTATTAAAGTACATTGGTGCAACTTACAAAACAATTGCCTGTGCCCGGAGATTCAAAGTACAAACACCATCAAGTATCTTGGTATTAAGATTGATAACACCTTATCTTTCAAAGCACACATACACACTCTATCGGGGAAAGTCAGAAAACTTATCAATATAATGAAACTCTTAAGGCACTGTGCTAACAAGGACCTTCTGAAATATATTTACTTAGCACTATGCCAGTCAATCATAGGATATTGCTTGCGGATCTGGGGTGGGTCGGCCAAAACACACATGATGGAAATTGAACGCGCACAACGCTCAGTTTTAAAAGTAATGTTAGGTAAACCATTTCGCTATTCCACTAATAAACTATTCGATGAATGGCAACTTCTCAGTGTTCGTCGACTTTATATTCACTTAGTCACTATACGAGTTCACAAAACTCTACGAACAAGCCCGGACTACCCAGAAATAATAAAAAAACGTGTTTATAAAATACCTACTTCATCTGTTAGTACGTCTTTTGCGAGAAGACACAGCTATTTCCTATATCCACACATTTACAACAATGTCGCCAAAGAATGTTCTCTAAAACAATTATCTGTACACGAAGTGAAACTTAAGGTAAAACGATGGTTACTAAGCCTAAATTATGATCAAACCGAGTCCATCATAACAATACAAACGTAGCGTTAAAACTATTAATATGTATTTATGTATGTATTCATAAGGATATATATGTATATCTATGTTATAACAATATTTATTTAACACACTGTCACTATCATAATATTATTTATTACACACTACATTTTTATTTTATTTTTTTTATCCCATGAAATAATGCAAAATCGCTTCCGCTTGTGACCAACATTGTCGTTCATAGCAATCAAATAGGAATAATACTCGATCGCCACGACACAGGTTCGCCTAGTGTGGGATCATCGGTAAACTATGTGAACTTATTTTAATCTACCCTCTTTGTAACTTGCTCGTATTTGTCATTTATTTTATATATATTTTTTTCTCGATGTACAATGTTACCGTAATAATTGCATGTTTGTGTATTAGTTTTAAGTTTTAATTCGTATATGAATAAATGAAATTGAATTTGATTTGAATTTGATATGAAGAAATGCATCACGGCAAAACTTGACATCTATAAATCCTATCATTTCTGAATATGTAACATTACTATGCCACCAGCTAGAACAATAATTAATTCCGTAAGTAACAGTATGTAACCGACCTGGCCAACAATCCTTGTTCCTCCATGAAGTCGTCAGGGTCTACTTCGGCCGGCTGGTCGGGCTGGTCCTTGACGAGGACATCCAGCATGCCTAGCACTGCTTCTACCTGTGTGGGAATGTTTGTGGTTAGCAAAATAACTAGAAGAAGGGTGTTCAATGAATAATAGTCTAGGTAAACTGCTTTCAACTGTGTGTGAATAGAAATTTTTAGCAAGGTAAGTAGAATAGTTAAAAGTTTTACGTTCAATAGAAACTTATAATTAGAAGAGGGGTATTTAGAAGCGTACATCTAGTTCAGTAAATACCTCGGCAGATATATGCAAAGTTGACACATATCACTTATGAAATTTTACTCCAGATCTTGATTAGAAAACAGGTTATAGCAAAAATAAGCATTTACAGACTATCGTTATTCGGTGTGTCGATGTAGATGACTCCATGACACGTGTCAATGCGTGTCATGTGCGTCACAATGGTCATATTTATTTATGTAACTTACATCCTGCGGCGTGTCGATATAAGTCCCAGTGTCCAGCACTCGCTGAGCTATGGCCGCAGCTAGCGAACTACGCCCAGAGCAGTCCAGGTGAGCTATGAGAGGCGAGTATCGCTTCAGCTTGATCAGGGTTAGTATGTCTTCGTAGTGGTTCGCTGGCAGGAGTAGTATCTTCATGAGTTCCTTGAAGGCTGGCGTGTTGTGTTGGAGGTGGGTTTTCCCGCTGTGAGAAGGAGAATACGTATGAAAGATTATACATACGGAAACATGAAAATATAGTTATAGATATAGCCGAACCACTGTGATTTCATATTGTAGATTTTAAGAGGAAGAAAACTCGTATATCCCAAGGGCGCTCTACAGGCTGGGTGACTCAGTTAAACATTCGTTTTATGTTATTTTGAATTTTCCCTAAAGTAGCAGTTATGAGAAACAAGAAACAAATGCCATTATGTAGGACCTCTTTTCTGTGACGTTATACCTACGTGACATTTATGAGCTAAAAATATAGCACAAAATTGAGATGGCCAGCCTGTGGCCTGAATTCGGGCTCTTGTGATAGAAAAGGTGCTTGGACTTCATATAATATTCTTTTGTTTAACTGAGGGGTTAATATACCAACATAAAATATATAATTATGTACTCACGAGTTAGTATGTATATCGTTGCATATAAAGTGTGTATGTGCCAACACTCTATCCACATAGGATAACTTCTCTGGATGACATCGCTGGGCTAACTTCAGTAATGCTAGTTGGAGACTCAGCATGTCTTCTGCAGGCATGTCTGTGCGACTCTGTCGGGGAAAATAGGGTTTATTAAGTTTTTTAGCATATAAATGTTTATGAAAGTACTATAAATGATCGGACTTTCATCTAGAGTTGTATCTGGCTTTCTGTATAACCTAGTAGGTATATTTTATTTACTTTTAGAAAATTCTCTAAAAAGGTACACTGGAATAGGTTTACAAAATCACATACAGTGGAACAATAGTGTTATGTATAGTCCTAGCAAAAGGTCCCCACTCAGCATTATGCTATGTATTACCTGCGTGATGGCGGCGACCTGGTCGGAGAACACCTCGAACAGCTGCACGGCCTGCTCCCGCCCATCCTCTACTGCGCTCAGTTACAAAAGGTCCCCACTCAGCATGTGCTGTATAGTTACCTGCGTGATGGCGGCGACCTGGTCGGAGAACACTTCGAACAGCTGAACGGCCTGCTCCCGCTCGTCCTCTGCCGCGCTCAGTTACAAAAGGTCCCCACTCAGCATTATGCTATGTATTACCTGGGTGATGGCGGCGACCTGGTCGGAGAACACCTCGAACAGCTGCACGGACTGCTCCTGCCCGTCCTCCATCACCACGCTGAGGTTCACGTTGCCCTCGTTCCTCTGTAAAGTCAAAGTTAAATTTGAGTTGACAGATTTTACAACTATAAAAAACAAAAAATAGGGAGTAGAGTCAATACAATATATTGGAAAGGCTAGATCTCTAAGAAGCAGAGAAAATTAATTCGTAAATGGCTTGCCACTTCGATATTCGATGAGTCGATGACACCATAAGCACACTGCTATTATCGGTATTACTTTATCACAAAAAAGCTTCAATACTTTGCAAAATATGGCAAGTTTTCCATTACATTTGATTGACAGATGCTTATGCCAGTTAGGATCGTGGCTCATGGAGGTCCATCCAGTTTCAGCCCCCCAGGGGGTCAGATAACAGCCGTGGCTATACTAGTAAAAGTCGCAATAAACAGGTCAAAACAAAGTTTCTATGGAAAAAGTTTTTTTTTCGCGACTCTTTTTGCAACACCCTGTATTATATATAGTAAATGTGACCTGGCTGAAGGAGGCCAGTCTCTCGATGAGCGCGATGACGATGTTCTTGATGTTGACGGCGGGCTGCAGCTCGGCGCAAGACTTCAGGAACGCGCTCAAGGACGCCAGGTGGAACTCGTCCGGGAACACCTGGAAAAGGAAGAAATTATGAAGAATAAGTATAAGGCTATTCGCCCACGTCAGACTTTTTGTAGGGCAGATAATCGGGTCGAAAAGAAGATTGCGAATCAGTAAGCTCACTAAAGTCAGACTTGGAACACCTGGGGATGGAGATGGATAATCAGTAAGGCTGCTCGCTCTCGTCAGACTTTTTGTAGGGCAGATAATCGGGTCGATTTATCCTCCTTGCTTAGTTATTTGCTGGCCAAGCCAGATATAAAATTGATAGAGCGACATTTGGATTTACAGTTTGGACACGAATATTAAGTTAAACCGGCGACATGATACCGAGGAATAATGACATCTTATCAGATGTCAAAGAAAAGATACAAATACATATAGACCCTGCTTAAGACTGTTCTAGACTATCATCATCGTCATTTTTTACCGATGGTGTTATATCACCTATTAATGCCCAACGCTAACTCCGGAGTAATGAGCAGTTACCCACCATCCTTACTGCTCCGACGGAGGATCATCCAGCCTACATTGACTGGTGGTCAATAGGGAGGTCACCTGTATAATGCACTCCATGAGGTACTCCTGCGCGATGGCGTCCCGGCAGCTGACCACCTGCTCCAGGATGCTGGGCAGCACGAGCCGCGTGTAGTCCTCCACCGCGGCCGTCTCCAGCTGCGAGAGACGCACCAGGTTTGTGCCCACGAGGATGCGGAGTTCGGAGCGTTCGCGTTCGCGACGCTCTTTGTCTCTGGTAGGGGAATAATAATAATAGTAGTATTTGGGGACATCTCAAACACGGTCACTTGACCGCAAAGTAAGTAGGACGGTAATATGTTACGTGTGCATTAGTTTTGTTGGACATATTTGAATTATGCCGCTTTAGAATAGGGTTTCAGAGTCACAAAAATAAGTGTCTTAGACATTAAATTGTCTGTAGTAGAGATGGAGTACAGTGATAATGATTTGGCTTAATACATTCACGTAGCTCCCAAATGGCTTGATTGATTTGAATACGGATTATTCATGTATTTGGCCTTTAAAAGATTTCCCGTGGGAATTCCGGAACAAAAAGTAGCCTATATGTATTAACTTGACTTTAACCTCTGAAATTGGCATAGTTATGTTTGCATCCAAGGGTAATTCAAAAAAAAATTCAAATTCAAAATATTTTATTTCGTAAACTTACATACTAGTTACAATAGTTGATGGGGCATCCTTTTAAGTATAAAGTACCTGTGCCAGGATACCCCGCTCTTCCATATACTAAGTACATTTTAAATAGTTTACGAGTTAATTAGTTTTAAACTATGTAGTTATTTACATTCAAATTTAGACTATAAAGATAAAGAAGATATAAAATAAAGAAAAAAGTAATTTACAAACTTTCATAAATTAGAAACTGTTTAAAATATGGTTATTATAAGGTTAGGTCAGGTTACATGTTTACAGGTAAGTTACAGGCAATCTAGGAACTCATTTATAAAACCTAATTTAACATTTTTAGATTATACTAAATTAAATAAAACTTTAGCTTCTAGCCAGCTTTACAGCTACGAGACTCATATTTGGTATGTAAATAATAATATAAATATATATATGTATAGAAAAAAATTATAAATGGAGATAAGTATATTATATATAGTAACGTTAATATATAAACACATACATGTATATATAGATTACATCAATATTCAAACGCCTACCTACAACTACTACAAGGTAATAGTTGTTAAAAATTCATTCAATAACTTTGAACAGCTCCTCCACTTCTTCATAATTTAACGTTAATAACCACTCGGTGACTTTCTTCTTCATTTCGTATAATAGCATAGGGTAGATGTTAAGTACTTTGTTTACTTTGTTGTATATAAAAACGGATTGTTTTTTGTATTGATGCATAGCAAATGTTGTTTTAACACTACAGGAAGCAACTATGTCATTCCTTCTTTTGCTTGTGGGATTGTATGTCAATGATTTATGTTTTTGCATCAGTAAGTTTAGTATGTATATCTTTCTCACAGTCAGTAATTTTGAATTATGGTATAGGTCTTGCGTAGGAAATCTATAGGGTTTAAAGTACATGACTTTTAGTAAGGATCTCTGAGCTCGTTCTAATTCAAGGAATTTTACCTTTGTAGCGCCTCCCCAAATGTAAATACAGTAAGTTAAAATGGATTGCCCCAGTGCTAAATAGATTTGATTTAGAAGATCTCGTTCAGCGACGTGTCTTAAGTTTTTAAACGTGTAAATAAGTTTTCTTATCCTACTGGTTGTTAACTCAAGATGTTGGTGCCAGGATAGTCTTTGATCTATTATAACACCGAGGTATTTAGTAAAGGCAACTTTTTCGATAGATGGACAGTCACAGTAGTTATTACCCAAACAATTACAGTCGTGTATTCTAAGGTTAGACATTTTAGGTTGTGAGCTATTATATATACCGAAGCATATGTAATTAGTTTTTGAGGTGTTTAATGTTAAAAGGTTCTGCTTTAGCCAGGTATTAACTTTTGACAAGCCAGCCTCTGCTACCTTATGTACATAATCCCAGGACTCTCCCGTAAACACCACAGCTGTGTCATCAGCATATGAGAATATGTGACCTTGCTTGATTTTATAGTTACATAAGTCATTTATATATATTAGGAATAGTGTAGGTCCTAGGACACTTCCCTGCGGGACTCCGTAGGTCACATATTGATCTTCACTAATATAATCTCCTACTTTTGTTTTTTGCCGTCGATTACAAAGATAATCCTTCATTAGCTCTAGAGGTGTGCTTCTGATACCAATTCGTTCTAATTTTCGTAGTAGAGTAGGTATAGACACAGTATCGAAGGCCTTTTTTAAGTCTAAGAAAACTGTAAGGCACTTTTTCCCCTTGTCTAATTGTTCTATAATTAATGACGTTAGATCCTTTATTGCATCATGAGTAGATCTGCCCTGTCGAAAGCCATATTGGGAGTTTGACAGTATATCATACTTGTCAAGAAATCCGATGAGTCTGCTATTTATAATTTTTTCCAGAACTTTTGAAATTGCTGTCAGAACAGAGATAGGCCTAAAATTGTTCACGTCGTTCTTGCTGCCACTTTTAAAGACTGGTGTTATTATGGATTGCTTAAGTACCGATGGGAAGACGCCCTTAGAGAAGCAAAGATTGACCAAGTGGCAAATAACAGGAATGATATGATTTTTAGCTAACTTGAGAAATCTTGTAGGGATAATATCACTACCTGGGGCACTATCCGATTTTAGGCTCATAATAATTTTTTCAACTTCGTTGACATCTGTATCAGAGAGCACAAAAGTAGTGAGGTGCGCATCAAATGAAAGAGGTGCGTTAGTGGCAAGGGCAGGGTAATGTGATTGTATATTTTCTGCCAGAACTCTGCCAACATTTACAAAAAAATCATTTACCATATTTACTGATTGCTTAGGGCACTGTGTCATCTCAAGTAATTCCGTATTACTTGTTTTATTTCGTTTTAAATTTGTAATATTTTTTATATTGTTCCATAATAGTTTTGTATTTTTTATTGAATTTGTAAGTTGTGTTTTATCATATTTACGTTTTAATTTTTTTATTAAATTATTACAGTAGTTACGGTATCTTTTGTAAGTTACATTAAGTATTTGATCAAATGGGTTGTTTTTAGCTCTTTTTTGCATTTTGTTCCTGTTCCTTATGCAGCGCAGAATGCCAGGAGTAATCCATGGTTTAATAGTGCGACTAGATTTTGGTATTGTTTTTATAGTAGTATGTTCCTGTAGGGATTCATTAATTTTATAAACAAGTAGCTCTACCAGGGCATTCGGGTCTTCACAGAAGAGAAGGTCGGATATATTTTTATTGGCTATGCTATCTAGCGCTTTATCAAAGTTTACATAGGTTTTAGTTTTAGGACATTTATTCGTTTGTTTTGTTTTCGAAATACTGGTTAATATTGTTTTATGATCTGTGATAGTAGTGTTTAAGACAGCGATCTTGGCATTTGTTTTCCTTTTATTTAGTTTTATGATAACATGATCTAGACAGTTCCTTAGCCTGGTAGGAAGTAAGTGGCCGGGTAAGAGACCATATGTTGATAGCATGTTAAGATATGTATGTCGGTTGTTTCTCTCAAAGGTTGTGTCATCTATTCTACTTATTATATTTATATTAATATCACCCGTAATGATAATATTGCTATGACCTTTAATGCTATCGAGGTGAGTACGGAGTGATTCAATAAATTTTTCTGCATTTCGGTTTGACGGTGATCTATAGATACCTAATATAGTGTAATTAAATATTTCTAATTGTAAACAGGATGCATGTATCATTTTTATTTCTTTCACTTTAACTTTAAGATTATTTTTAGAAAAAATTACCACTCCATCATTTTGGTTCATGTTATGAATAGTGGAAAAAGATGAGTAATTTTGAATCTGAGGAATTGGCTTTTTGCAGTCCAAACGGCATTCTGTCAAAATCAAGATATCAGGTTCGAATTCTAGGGGAGCTAATGTAACTTGTAAATCATCCGTATTTTTGTAAACACTCGTGATGTTTTGTGTAATAATAGTTAGATCATTATTTTGTATTTTAATATGTCGATTTAAGTCTTCAATGTTGCAGGTAACAGAGCTTGCAATCTCTATTCCGTCTATCTCTTTCAATGTGGTTAAGTTACTATCCATAAATAAATTTCAAAATAGGAATGAGTATCTTTACAAAAACAAGTAGGTGATACATGTTATCAAAGTAAACGTTGTGTGCTATTGTCATCAGGACAGGTAACAGGACAGATGAGTGGGGCTGTATGGGGGCATTCGTTATTGATAGTTTATTGTGATATAATATTATAATATTTTGTATATATAGTAGATTTAAGATAATACGTAGTACTGTGCATACAGTGATGTGGGGGGAGTTGATATGAGTAAGTTGTGGCCATGATATATTATGCAACAGTTCACGGAGAGTTTTGTTTATACATATATAGGTCAGGCGCAAGTATAGGATGACATAGTATAGGTGTAGATATAGTCATTTTCCACTGTTGAACAATTGCTGGACATGAATTTCACTTTTAATCAATATAATGGGGGAAATTTCGTCTTTTCTAACATACACCTTACCATAGGAGGTCCAGCAAAACTTATACATTTTGGACTTGACGAGGTCCCTTCCAAGAAAATGCAGGCGGGATGCTTTGGCAGTCAGGTTTTCCGTTATATAGATGGGTGAGTCTACAGATGTAGGGATGCCAAGGTGTTTTGCACAGAGTTTTGACTTGTGTTTGATATTAAACGCCTTACTCATCTTCAGTATGTCATTTTTTATTAAGGTAGAGGATGTCTCAACGATGATGGGTGTGTTTGAAACTCCTTCTTTTTTCCCGTGGACCCTGTAAATATCTTTAATATCAGTCTTATTGAGGTCGCAGCCTATAGTTTTTGAGAGAGTCGTAGCCATGTCGATCAAATCTTCCTTCGTCTCATTTTTAGCTTTTGGCACATTTTTCATTTCAAAACTGGTTTTCCTCATGCTTTTCTGCATATCCTCCATCTTCTCCTCCAGTACAGCAATGTATTTTCTATCCTCTTGGGCCTGAATTTGCAATTTTTCAATACTTTTCTTGTATTCTTCATTTTGTTGTGATAGAAATGCAATGGAACTCTCAATGTTTATATTAGTTTTTTGTATGTCCGTTAAGGTTGGGGCAATTTTTTTTAATTCATCTCCTTGCGAGGTTCGTAAAGATGAGATCAATTCCCTTATTTCCTCTTTAAATTTTAAGAATTCAGCCATAAAATCTTCTTCATCTTCGCGTTTCCTTTTAATTCGAGAGATGAACGCTCGCTGGGGTGTAGCGCAAACACCTTGGTCCATCGAACTAACGTCCGTTTCTGAGAGAGATTTGTTCATGTTTTTTTCCATATTCAAGTAGATAGATTTTAGGTATATCTAGTGCTAGGTAGGTAGCTAGACTTCTTGCCTGCGGTGTAAGAGTTTCCTTATTATCTAGTCAGCAGTTCCTTCAAATAGCAGCGAGTTAAACAGCGGCCTATTTTGAGCGGGCGAATTCAACTTGCAGATCGCTGATGTGACGTCACCAAAGACAGAAATCCCGCTCGCTCGCGCTACCAGGGACACATACGGTATTAGGAGTTGTCGCAGAACCGGTAGCCGGTGGGCGTGGCTTCCGCGTAATGAGCTGTCAATCAACCGTGGCTACTCACGCGTCGCACAGTCGCACGCCGCTAGACTTCTTCTTGAGTTATGCACTCCTATTATATTTGCTTATTTAATTTCCAAATAATAACTCCAATTTATTTATTTAGGGCAATAAATCGTCTGATACACGTTCACACTTGAGAGCGGTCCGGGGGGAAGAGGAAAAAAATAAAGAAGGGTAAAAAATATCAAAACAAAAAGGGCAATTGTTTCCTGTATTCTGATGGCAATGAAATAAAAATAAATCATTTGCTTACCTAGAGTGTCCCTGGTGCTGCATTCTGACCCACAGCTTGTTCATCTCCGCAAAGTTCATCAGGACGAAGTCTATGGCATCCTTCACCTAATAGAACAAAAATAAAACAATATTTGAAATTTCAGATACTAGGCATAGGTTTCTGTTACTAATATTTATTTACATAACTTATTTCTATAATTTAACTAATATCATAAATGCGAAAGTAACTGTGTGTCTGTTACTCTATCACGCCAAAACTGCTGAACGGATTTGAATGAAATTTGGTATACATATGGTCTAGACCCTGAGAAAGAACATACTACTTTTTATCCCGGAATTACCACGGGAAATCTTTTAAGGCGAAGAAAGCTCGCGGGAACAGCTAGTGTGTCATAATGGCAACCAGCTTCATCCCTCCAAAACTCGCCTTTCGATGATAAAATATGACTCGAATTTCGCCTTCTTAAATCTAGATTTAGTGTTAAACCTCGATCTATATATATGGATTGACGTTTCTTAAATTGACATTTGACACTAAATCTAGATTTAAGATTATTGTACAAAAAAGTCGCCACCAAGAAGAAGAAAACTCACGGTGCCTTCGCTGTCATGAGCCGGCTCGGCCGTGTCCGGCAGCACGTTGCGAGTGCACTGCAGTAAGTAGTTGCGCAGGAACAGGCCGCGGAGGGGGTGCTGGACGCCGCGACACATTTCTACTAGGTCCTGTAAGATAAACAAAACTCTGTGTGTAAAGGATGCAAAATAAGGGATGCTTCACCAGAGAGATCCTATTGTATGGGCGAAATTATGTGAGTTTATACATATGTTTGTTAGTCTTTCATGAGAGTGATTGGTACGCATATAGAAAGATGATATGCTGGATTTTCTGGAATCCTATGGAAAAAACTTTGAAGGGGGAGACAGTAGCAGATTGTATATGTTAAAGAAAGTGTAATAAAGAGTAGGTGTCCACTTGTTCACCCTTTTGCATGCTGCACTGACGACTGGTTAGATTTTAGGACAGATTGTTGTGTGTGACTCTCAGTCTAATAGCATCCAATTCCAGCAAGATGATGATGATACTAGGTGTTCCATTATTTTATCCTATACAACTGTATATCCAAAAACAACATACCTTCAAAAGGTCCCTCCTCAAGTTAGAGTTAGTCTTGATGTACACCAGCCCAACAGTAATTAGAAGGTACAATCGCGGCACGATGTTGCCAGCATACTGCACCAGCTCGTATAGATCCGCCACTTTCCGCCCCTTCTGGAACTCTTCTAGGAGGTACAGCTCTAGGTGACGCAGCTCGTCTGTTATTGCCATGTCTGGTTAAGAGTTAAGGTGTAGAATTGTATGAACAGTTACATTTTGCATAGAGATTATTGGATCTTTGAATGCTTAATTTGCTTCAAATTTAATGAATGCACTTTCATAATAAACTCTTAAAAGGGAACATGTGGTAATGTTATTAATGTAAATGTATTCAATAGTTCTGCTTTTTTTAGGTCAAAAATTTTATCATGTCCCCACTGCTGGGGCACGGGTCTCCCTCCAATGAAGGAAGGGTTTTAGGCCTAAAATTCCATTAATTTGTACATATGCAACATAATACTTGACTAGCACTGAGTTGCAGAAAGGGACTTTAAGCTAATGTCGACCTTAAATTTATAGCTGCCTTGCTTTGACAGTATACGGACAGAAAGAGACATGCATAGATTTAATGCCGACATTAGCTTAATGTTCCTCTCTGCAACTCAGCATAGGTCCTGCAAGCTAAAATACTCCTAATGTCAAAGGATACAGAGCTCATAGTAGCTCTTCGGTGACAACAGGGAAGTCCGCAGTTCCCCGAGCATGGTGGATGCATGCTTCAGGGCGTCCATCAGCTTGGACTTGTCCAGGCATCGCTTCATCTGGAATGCCTGGAAAACAAACAAGAATGTTATTAAATTATTTGTAATTAAAAATTGAATCTATATTTACATACATACATTTTGCAATTAGCAATTATAAAAATATGAATTTTTCACCACACCAATCTGATACTTACTAAAATCCAGAGGCATATGTATGTCCAAGGATATTTATACGGAAACATGTATTATTTGAGTAATTCTGGCACCACACTTGGATATTTGTATTTGCTATTGGATGTTTGCTGTATTTGCCAAATACCAAAAATGCAGGAAAATCAGGAATAATTATGGCTGACCATACATGGCAGTTTGGGCAAAAACGCGAATATGAATATCCAGGTGAAGTCATAGCAATTATAATAACTTAGATACGAAGTAAAATATTAATAGATATTATAAAACTACCTACCTTAAAAGATAAAAAATATTTTCTAGGTCACCGCCGTCGTTTGGCAGGGTTCCCAAGAGGCTGGCCGCATTGCCCCGCTGAATGGCGAGGCTTATCCTTTGTCCTAGGTATGTGCCAGCCCTTTGGTCGCCGGAGGCGTCGATGAGTCGTAGCATAAATTAATCACGTAGAAATCTTAAAAAGACCTCAGACAGTGTGCTACTACCTACTAGACCGCATGAGTAAAGCTTGAGTAAAGATGCAAATTACCTGAACTTTGACAACATTAAGAGCCTCATCCAGCAGCTTCTCCTGCTCCTCCACCGGTGACGCCTGGTTCGTCATCTGTGCCTGCACATAAACAAACGCACGTTAATGTAAAACAAACGATTCAACAGCCAAAATCCCGTGTTACAAGATCAGACTAACTTGAGACCAAATATAGATGAAAGGACTACTAATCGTGTCCATGTTTGCACTGATTATAGGTAAACACCGTAGCTGAAGAAAGCTAAAAGTAAATTAACGCACCTGCAACGTGTATTATCACCGAAATTAACAAAGAAATCTGTTGATAAGAAAATTATTACAAAATTTTGTGGGTGTTGTTGACAGAGTTTTTGACACTTTGTTGAACTACAATATTACCTACTCTGTGACACTTTGACCACAGAATAATTTTGTGTTTTTTGACATATGTGAAATTGTTACCAGACGAAAAATATTACGGCTAGACTAACAAAGGTGAAGTGGATAGGCTAGTAGAGTAAAATAAGCCAACCACAGAGTAGTTTTCATTATGATAAATATGAAACTGAAATGTCAAAACAGAAAACACTTCGTGATTGTACCTATTTGTATTGGAATTTCAGTTTATTTAAAATGGATAATAACCCGTCTCTGAGTAAATACTTTGGCGAGGCCGAGGTCCCGCCAGCTTCCCAATTTTTTGATGAAATTGGTAGCGCCCCTTCCGATATGATACAGAGTGTTTATCTTGGAAGTGACGAAGGTATTTTTCAAGCCCCATTTTCTTCTCCAAAACAACTTATGCCTGAGTCTTTTGGACAGTAAAAGTGACCACACAAGTATGCTCTTTAATTTCAGTTGCAGAAACGACTACAGCGAACTTATTTACCCAAAATATGACGGTTTCCTTCTCACAAAACCAACCGCAAGACGAGCTAACGTTTTCGAATATTGTTCCCACTGTAAGCGGCACTACCGCCGTTCCTGCTGCCAGTTTACCGGACCCTTCCACCTTCTTCGATAACATTGGCCCGGAGCCCCTCATAGGGGTAGCCCCTGTGAAGAGCACTGTGACAAGCCCTGATATACTTGCTCATGCTATGGACGGCCTAGCATTAAAGGTATTTACCTAAGAGCAATTCTAAAGCTCGCTATCATAATGCAAATACAGTCTTTGAATAATCAAAACCTAAGCTGGATTGATCCAAATTGCAGTCTTTGTGAATACTGCCATGGATGACATCCATTAGAAAACTTGCTTGTTGATTCACATACCTACTTATGTTATATTTTTAGACAGAACAAGTGGACAAAGAAGCAGATAGGAGAAGGGATGCCTGGATACCAAATGAAGAAGCTAAGAAAACACTTATGAAGGTAATTAATCATTCTTCCAAAGGTAAGTACATAAAAACTATAGTAGAAATGAAAATTGTTGTAGAAAATTATATCTCTTATTTCTTTTAGGCTCAATCATCTCCAAAAGGCTCCTTCTTTCCTGAGAGAGAAGTGTTGACAATGCCTGGACTGGTGATGGAAGAAGAATTGGTATGTACTGTTTAACAGTAGATAAAAAAAGACTACTAAGGGTGAGGCCACACAAGCATAATTTTGTGAGTTGTTGGCAGAAAAGTGCAGGGACGAGGGCAGCGAGTAACTTCCCTGCCCCCTTGTCCCCGCTCACACTTTCCACAAAGTACCTAACTCAAAAACCTGGGCGTGTATTCTACAACGTAACCTTATAACCATACTCACACAAGGTTCCAATTCCAGCCAGATGCGCTCCATGAAGTTGCAGTAAAACACCTCGGAGTCAGCTCAGCGGGGTCCCGTGGGGCTCTGAGAGCAGACCATGTGTCTCGAGATGAGGCCGGGCTGCGGGAGCTGCTGAGGACGGGCTGTCTCAGGGCCGCCCTCAACCTGACCACCGAGCTGATTAATGCTGCTGGACAAGGTTAGTAAGCAACTAATCACTGACATATTATACTCTCTGTGAGGGTTCAAATACGTGCTCTCTGGATGAATCCTTTATGTAGAAGTATATCCTCAATATCCCATTTTAAATGAATATGCTGGGATGTCTAATCCTTTTTTTACTAGCAAAACAGTTTATAAAGGCAAACTTTTTAAGTGCGTCAGTTTGGTAAGAAAACCGGCCTGGGAACAGTGAAGGAAAAGGTTATCAAATAATAATTACCTTATAATTATAATCTAAATCTGTAACATAATTATGATGTTTCATTGTTAAAAATACTAAGCTACACCTACAGTTTCCTAACAGCTGTTTTGATGATAATTTTACTGCGGGTAGTTGCAAAATACAATGACAGATAATATGAAATCAAAATTAGGTATATCATGGATATTTATATTTTTAATACGCATATTTGCATCTAGATGCCACTGACTACGGTGATTGTACATCGCGGTATGGTTTGGTTTCCGTAATTAATTAATAGATCTTAGCATTAGTGGCTGTGTTTATGGTCACATGGTTACATGGTTTTTTATCTTGAAAGGGCCGCAACCTTATGTTAATGAGGTTGTAGTCTAAAAATCCTAACTTATTATATCCTAATCCTAATCCTAACTAATATTATAAATGCGAAAGTAACTGTGTCTGTCTGTCTGTCTATCTGTCTGTCTGTCTGTCTGTTACTCTTTCACGCCAAAACTACTGAACGGATTTGAATGAAATTTGGTATACATACGGTCTAGACCCTGGGAAAGAACATAGGCTACTTTTTATCCCGGAATTCCCACGGGAAAACTTTTTAAGGCGAAGCGAAGCGCGCGGGAACAGCTAGTATATTGTAAATGCGAAAGTAACTGTGTCTGTTACTCTTTCACGCCAAAACTACTAAACGGATTTGAATGAAATTTGGTATACAGATGGTCTAGACCCTGAGAAAGAACATAGGCTACTTTTTATCCCGGAATTCCCACGGGAACACTTTTTTAGGCGAAGCTAGTACTTAAATAAATTGTCGTCATGCTGTAACTAATTCCTTATGCAGATGATTTAAAATAATGTAGATATTATAATTTATCCACTGAAGCCTTTTAATCCTTACATTTTTTTTTTTTATTTATTTATTTATTTATACACTTTATTGTACACATACAAATAAAAACATAAAAGAGAACAGTTACAAATCAAAAAACACAAACGTATACAAAGGCGGGCTTATTGCCAAAAAGCAATTACAATAATTTAATGTTTGGATGGCGCGCGAACTGGAATAGCATTGCAGTGTTAATAAGGAAAGAAAGTATACCTATTAGCAATAGCGAGACTTTACCTTACTACTTTGTCAGTCAAATACAAGGTCCTTTCAGCTAAAAGAAATCGTCCACCTTTCGGCACATATATTATGCAACGGGCGCATCGCATTCAGTATTATTTGTTTAGAAATTCACACAAGTGCGTCCACTTAATCGGCGTTGCTGACGCCATTTCTTAATACATTTATGAAAATCCGTTTAGTCCGATACATACGATTTCGATAGGTGGAAGCTTACTGTCGCGTAGGTGCGATGTAATTGGTTAATGGCGGTGAACTAACTTACTTTGAGTGTGAATGCATGTGTGTAAGTTCGTCGTAACAATGAAATCGACTTAGGTTGCTTTAGTTTTCAGTTAGCGAGCTTCCTTCCGCCTTTTTTTCTACTTCGATGACTATGTAGGTAATTGTTTTATATTTTCAAACTGTAGTCAGCGCATATGTAAATCACATATGTTAGCTTTATTATTATCATCATCCCCCAAGGGTCAGGCCGCATAGGCCGTCCCAGGAGGCACACGCCGCGCACGCTGTAGCTCAACTTAAAACCCTCCTTCTTACACACAAGTAAATTCCACCATCCCCCCAATGATTTCAAAAGGATGCCCCCGTCAGCGCGCTGGCCCTAATTCAAACAAATTATGACAGATGTATGAGATTTTAGCGCCAGCGCGAAGGTGCCATTTTCATGAGCGGTTTGGCCTGTCTTTACGCTACTAATATATAAGTCCATGATCCCCCCACAGGGTCAGGGCGTATAGGCCGTCCCACGAGGCACACGCCACGCTCGCTGCAGCTCTGGCTGACGCGGTTCGCTCTGTTCGTGCGGCTCAAGATGCACGACGTGCTGGCTAAGGAGGCGGAGGCTTTCGGGGATTTTGGGAAGCCAGATATGTTTTATCAGGTTGGTGGGGACGCAGAATGCTGAAAGGCACAATTAGTACTTAAATCTGAACATCATTTTTTACTCCACATGTATTTCCGCGTTATACTTTAGGTTGCCAATAACAGATCGCTCTTAGTGATAAAGATTCCTTTTGTTCTTATTGGCCTTACCATAAAAACTTAGATAGTGTTCAACAAATGCTTCACACTGTCAATTCAACGCCGCATGCCTTATAAATCGATCTATCAGCATTTCATGTTCTTTCGATTTTTTATAGAATAGAATGAAATATGACTTTATGAAAAATGGCTAAACAGAACAATTAAATTAAATTCATTTATTTCAGATAACTTGACCATAGCCTTATCGCTAAGAGCGATATCTTACACTTACAGATTACAGGCAACCTCATATGAAATCTCATGTAAATACCTACCTTTTCTGGTAGGTAATACAGTAAGCATTTTTCATCTCTTTAGTTATTAATACTGACCAATAAACGCATAACACCCTACTCTCTACTCCACAGTTCTACCCAGAGACCTACGGCAGTAGGTCCGGCTCGCTAGTACCATTCTCGCTCCGTCTATTAGTTTGCGAGCTGCCGGCGCAGGGCGCGCGGGGCGGACTGTGCGCCGACCGACTGTACGCGCTCAGGGCCACTGTGCGACAGGTGAGAGGATTTAGACAAGTTACTAGAGGCCGTTCGTCGAGCACAGAGAAAATCGTACGTTGACCTTTTCATCTACACTACAACCAATTATAGTATCTCCCACCAGCTATCGAGGTTACTGTGCGAGCGTGAGAGCACTATTAAGCACTGTCCGCGTGCTACAGAGACGAATATAAAAAGGGCAATGCCCGTTTTCCGCTGTGCTTAGCGACCGTGCTTTATCGAAACATGGACATTGTATTCTTTCGGTTTTTTTCATTCATGAATGGTAGTGACAAAATGGTAAAGACAGTTGTTTGTTATGTCGTTGATTGGCTCGCTGGTACCATTCTCTCTACGCCTGCTAGTGAGCGAGCTGCCGGCGCAGGGCGCGCGGGGCGGACTGTGCGCCGACCGACTGTACGCGCTAAGGGCTACTGTGCGACAGGTGAGATGGATTTAGACAAGTTACTAGAGGCCGGTCGGCAAGCACAGAGAAAATCGGACGTTGACCTTTGCATCTACAATCAGTTACAAGCTCTGCCACCGGCTATCTAGGTTACTGTTACTGTGCGCGTGCGACAGATACATTTATGTATAAAAAGGGCAATGCTCGTGTTTCACTATGCTTTATCGAAATTTGGACATCTTAAGAAGTTTTATAGGGTTTCCATTCATTAATTCGGTGTTTTTCATTCATAAATGATACTGAATCAGTATTGTGTTTGTTATATCGTTGATTGGCTCGTTAGTCCCGTTCTCGCTACGTCTGCTAGTGTGCGAGCTGCCGGCGCAGGGCGCGCGGGGCGGACTGTGCGCCGACCGACTGTACGCGCTCAGGGCCACTGTGCGACAGGTTAGTTAGATGAATTATTAGGGAAATTTGTAGTTTTTCAGCGTCAGACGCTAATCTGACTGTGATAGCTAATTCCATTCACCACCAACCTAGACCATCTTGTTTTTGAGGAATTTATTTGGTGTTTTTCCTTCATTCCATTTCGAGATAACTATATGTCATATTCATTCATAAGGTTAAGGTCTGTGCTACATGTCATCTTCATTGGCATCTAGACCTGATAAATGATACCTTGATTACCTACAAGCTACACTCCATTTTAAATATTTTCAGAATTACCTTGCTTGACGTTATATTTCCCATTCCAGATGCTGGCCAACCTCCGCGAAGGTAAAACGGAAGACGGCACCGCGCCCATCTCCTCGGAGCAAGACAAGAGCGACTCCATACGGCTGTGGAGCGGCCGCGAGATCAGGATCACACATTCCATTGTCAATTGTGCTTTAGCTCTGAAGGTAGGTATTTGTTTATTTAGCTAAACCGACGTATGCTTGAGTAAAAACCACGAATAGACAAATGTAATGTGGGACGACCTTCAGGTTGCTATACTGGTGACTAAGTGGTGCTAAGCTAGGTATCCGATGAGACAAGTATAGTGGTTTTCTTCTTAACAACATTTGTCACTGTAGTAATAGTAAAAGGTTAGCCAGTCTGATAAGTGGTCATTCGCTCAGTGTCGAGGGTGCGCTGAAAGTATGAACCTAAGGTACAGGTTGACTTGAAACTTTGGAAGTTACCTTCGGTTACACGAGGAAAGCCGAAGATATGGTTTAGGGAAGCTTTTTGTAAATTGAGCATTGGACGATTAAATAATTTATGATAGTGCCTAACTATATATGTATTTACCTATAGCTATCGTGTGGCAAATCTAACCTATTTGTCTAGGCATTTAAACAAACTAACGTAAAAACTTATCAACAACATTTAATCCCCAGGACTACCGCCTAGCAACCCGCACGCTCACCTCCCTCCTCCCCCCCACGCCGGAGTTGAGCGGCACTCAACTGAGCGCCACTCAGCAGCGGCTGGTGAGCAGCGCGCTGTGCCGCGTGAGCGTGCAGGCGGGACACCTGCGCGCCGCTGTGAGGCATCTGCAGGTGGCCACGGAGGCCAGGCATCAGCAGTGAGTATAAAGGGTGGTCTAGACTGAGTGTGATTCAGTGACTATCAGCAGTGAGTGTAGTACTGCTCCACACAATGATCAGCAAATGGTGAAGTGTTTATACTTACTGACCACGACTTTTATGCCGAAGGTCTCTCGGGTTCGAATCCCAGCCGGACTTGCACGAGTTTTATTATCTGTTGGTATAGGTAGTAATCGGGTCTTAAAATTTGATGTTATCTCAAACCCGCCTGCCAAACGAGGAGATTATAACAATAACCCTCCAGTCTTTGAGCAAACTCATGTCATGCTTCATGCTGTACATTATTACGAACTTTGCTTTAATTTTCTTTAATAAAATCTATAGGTACTCTCCTTCCAATGTCCTGCAGTGCATTACAGGCCTAGCTTGAATTTTCTTTCATAAAATGTATACCCTCCCTCCCAGATGCCCGACGCCCGACGTGCGCGAGTACGTGGACCTGGGGCTGGTGGACGTGGCGCTGGGCAAGTACCAGGACGCCTACACACACTTCGTGAAGGCCGCCGACCAGGAACCCACCAATATTATGGTGAGTTTTGGTGGAAAAGTGACTTGGGTTGGTTGAGAAAAGTTGGGAGTGCAAGAATTTTATTTACTGTACTTAGGTAAGACGGTACATAATATTATACATCCGGCGGACCCTAGGGGCTGTCAGCTAGTCAGTGACAGACAAATTATAGCCTGAGTACTTATATTACGAGTTATTTCTATTTAATACGTAAATAATGGGGACTAAGTGTGGAGCATGTGATGGTGAAATATTTGATCTTTTATTTATGGAGTGTACAACTAATAACTGTCACAAGGTGTTTCACGTGAAGTGCCTCGGTAAATCGGTGGAGTCCTTTGAAGCACTGACTGAGGAGAGCAAACTTCAATGGATCTGCCCGGAGTGCACAAGGATGATTCCAAAGCAGGACAACACAAATACACCCATCCGCGGAGGAACAATCATGGATAAGACATTCACACCAACGAACTTCGTGAGTACGGAACGGGGCAGTCGCGGAAAAATACTTATTAGCAAGGTGAATACTAGGCGAGGGGCGGGTGCGAGCACTGCAGCAGACTACATGGAGGTAAAGGAGAACTCACCCTCTCCGGAAAGCGAAAGCATAGCTGTAGTATTGTCCGCTATACAGCAGGAGTTACATACAATTAGAATCCAGAATGAAAGTATTCTACCACTAAAGCAGGAGGTTGAAAGATTAAGTAAGGTAGTTGAAAATATGTCGGAAGCAATCGTTGATTTAAAGCGGATAATACTAGAAAAGAACAACCATATTTTATCACTGGAAGAACGCACTTTACACCGTTCAGAACATAATATTTCGTCGAAGTCATATTCATCCGTGACTGCGAAAAGGACCGCACCGCAGCAAAGCGTCACACGTCCGTCTGATCCAAGCGGTACTCAGCGACTGAGCGCGGGCGCACAGCAGCGGTCACTCGATGAGAGGCAAACAGCACTCCCACCTTCGTCGCCGCAGAGCAAGCGGGATAGCGCTAGTGCCCCCTAGTGGAGGTTAATATAACATATAGCTAAAAAACATAGCAAGTGATTTGCTCGCAACGAATAGCATTCGCTTTATGAACGCGTAAATGCTGCTATAATTATAACGCGACGCGCCCTCGCGATCTTAGCTCGCAAAATTGGACAGCGTCTGCCCGCGGCCGTTGCCACGACGCTACTGCTAGAAATAGCCTCGCGGCTCCGCTATTTCTCGCAGCCGCGAGACGTGGCGCGCGATAACCGCGCAGGCGATATTCACTTGCTTTGTAGCGTCTCGCTCTCTCAACGGTGCAACGTCGCGCGACTCGCGTGTGAGAGAGCGAGACGCTGCGAAGCTGCAAGCTTCACTACGCAATAGCGCTCCGCTATCTGCTGAAATTAGCTCCGCAGTCGCGATTTGGCAACGGCCACGGGTGGCCGCTATGCTAATTGTGCCTCGCGCAACGTTACGAATTACGATCGCGTTGTTTGTTTTGTTGCATTTGCGTGCTGTAAATAAATATTTGTAAATATACATAATAATAAATAGTTTAAATAGTAACGTATTAAAATAGGTATAGTATTTATTTAGGTTTAGTGTAAAATTGAAAATAAATAGTGTTTGTGTAAGTGTAAATAGGTACTTTCTAACGGACAATTTCGTATTTTAAATGTTTTGTGATTGTGTGTGATTGAACTTTGACTGGACAATTTACCTATCTTTACTTTACGTGTGTTTTCGTAAGTGGATGAAACATTGAAAGGATATTACTTTGTGGTTTTAAAGTGTTTTGTGTAAATAGGTAGTTATTGCAATTAAAGAACGTTTGACAATAATTCATAAAAATGAAGAGAAACAGTGATGTGCCATTATGGAAACAGTGATGTGCCATTATAGACAGTCCTCAGCCTGTAAAGTATGAAGGAAAGTTCATTGGTTTTTTCATCAATTTTTTTTTTGCTCTTCAATATCGTTATAACGTAGCGGATTAAATAACCTGCTATAAATGTGTAACATAGCGTCTGTAGCGTGTTATCAAAATGTAGCCGTTTTTCCCACCACTAGTGCCCCCGCACGGAACATGTCTTCGGATGGAGCCAGGAAACTAGCGATAGTGTCGACATTGGAATCAGGGGAAATTACTACCCCTGCTAATAGGAATACGGAAAATGAGTGGAAGGTGGTCCAGAGTAGAAAGAAAAAAGAACTGTTTACGGAAGTTATGAAGGGTGGTAATAATAAAGACGTACCACTTAAAGGAATAGAAAGGAAAAAACACTTGCATATTTGGCGATTGCGAAAGAATACATGCGAGAAAGATATTTTGGATCATGTGGCAGGTGTATGCGGATCACAAAATGAAATAAAGGTCGAGAAGCTAAAAACAAAAACGGAGAGAGACTACGCATCATTTATAGTGGGAGTCCCGGAAAGTATGTATGACAAGATCTGTCAGCCGGAAGTATGGCCAGTAAACGTAGAATTCAGTGAGTGGATTTGGTTTCGTAAAAGATACCCAATTCCCACTAGCGACTCAGAGAAAGCAAATTGAGATTACATACCAAAATGTGAGAGGACTACGGACTAAGTTAGATAGGTTCATGCAAAATTTACAAACTGCGGATTCTGATTTATATGCAGTTACAGAAACTGGTTGCAATGATTCTATTGGAGATGCGGAGATAGTCCCACCCGGGTATAAAATAATTCGTTGCGATAGAACGGACGGACGAAAGCACGGAGGAGCGTTTCTCGTGGCCACACCCCGATACGATCTACGCGCAGTATCGATACCCGGCGATGTCAATATCAACGACCGAGTGTTTGAACTGGTGTGCGCTACTGTCCACCTAAACTATAAATGTTTGTTTTTGGTATGCGTAGTGTATATTCCACCGAATAGTTGTGAAACGGAATATATGTTGCTATTTCGTATAATCGAACAATTGTGTAATAGATATAAGCATATTATAGCAATAGGTGACTTTAATTTGTACTCTAGTCCGGTCAATGTACGTAATTATTACGAGTACTTTGTAAGTTACTGCGAATTCGTCCAGAGTAACAGTGTAACAAATTGCAATGATCACCTGCTGGATCTCGTGTTGAGTTCGGGTGAGCTGGGGTCACAGGTGAGCGTGCGGGCCGGCGAGCCGCTGGTCCCGGTCGACCCGCAGCACCCGCCGCTCGAGGTGACGGTGCTCGCCCCCGGGCCCGCCCCCGCTGCCCCCGCCGCCCCCGCCGTCGCTGCCACTAACGATCCCGTACCAACACACAGGGGTTGGAACTTTAATAAGGCTAACTACCCTTTACTATATTCCACGGTAGCTTCGATTGATTGGTCTCCATTGTATGAATTGGATAATATCGAATTGGCATTAAATTATTTTTACGATACTATTTACAAAATTTTCGATGACTGTGTTCCCAAAAAAAATCGGAAGCGTGTAAACTCGAGATACAATTACCCCGAGTGGTACACGCCAGATATAATCCGAAACATTCGAATTAAAGCAAAGCTGCATAAACGTTACAAAGAATCCAAGTTGAGGTGTGATTACGAGGCGTTTTCTGATTATAGGGCCAACGTCAAATCTCTAATAGATACAGCACAAGCGCAGTACCTAGGTAGAATAGAGAACCACTTGATAGAAGATCCCAAATCATTTTGGAATTATGTAAAGTCGAAACGGGGATCACGTAGCACTCAAAATATCCAAAAGAACGGGGTAACACTAACCGAGAATGAGTGCGCCATAGAATTTGCTACATATTTCCAATCCGTGTATAGCAGTGCTGAGCCGGAGCTGGACGTGGAAGCGGCGGTGCGGGGCGCGGGGGGCGGCAACGCGGGCGCGCGCGTGCAGCTGCAGCAGCTGCAGCCGGGCGACGTGCGCGCCGCGCTGCAGCGCTTGCCTCCCAAACGCTCCGCCGGGCCCGATCACATACCCGCCTTCATTTTTAAAGATTGTAGATATGCACTTTTGGATGCACTAGTGTATATTTTTAATTTAAGCCTCAGGTTTAAAGAGTACCCGGAAGTATGGAAGCTCACGCGAGTAATACCGGTTCCGAAAGGAAGTGCGTCTGCTAACGTAGATGGGTACAGGCCGGTTGCTGTGTTATCAACCCCGGCGAAGGTATTTGAGGCAGCTATTCAAAGAAATATGTTTCTCCAGGTACGATCTCAGTTGTCGGATGCGCAGCACGGGTTCCGTCCCGGACACAGCACCAGCAGTAACCTGCTGGCCTACATGGCGGACGTGCTGCCGGCCGTGGACGCGGGCGTGCAGGTCGACGCCGCCTATTTCGACTTCCGTAAGGCGTTTGACGTCGTTGACAACGATGTGCTGCTAATGAAGTTAGCGAGCGTCGGCTGCACCCCACACTTGCTGCAATTCTTTGCGAGCTATATGCGGAACCGTCGGCAGTATGTCGAATACAGAGGACATCAGTCGCAGCCATATAAAACCAGATCAGGGGTGAGCCAAGGAAGCAACCTTGGGCCTCTAGAATTTATCCTAATGATAAACGACTTGCCCAAGGTTGTCCAGAACGCTTCATGTCTCCTGTTTGCAGACGACCTGAAGCTGTACCTGCGGGTGAGCTCGCGCGCAGACTGCGAGAGACTGCAGCAGGATATCGACCGGGTGGTGGAGTGGAGCGAGCGCAACAAGCTACAGTTCAACTCGGCGAAGTGCGTCATCATTTCGTTTAGTCGAGCTCAATCACCACATTGCCACAAGTACCTGGTGGCCGGTACACCTATGGCAAGAGTCTCAGAGGTGAGAGATCTAGGAGTACGATTGACCACACAGCTTACGTTTCGTGATCACATCACTAATATCTGTAAAAAGGCATTTAGAAATTTGGGCTTCGTACTGCGCCGGGTGCAGGGCTTTAATAACATTAGAACCATTATCGCGCTATATAATGCGTTGGTAAGGAGCCACTTAGAGTTCAATGCAGTCATCTGGGCCCCACATGAGATGAAGTATGGTCTTATGTTGGAGCGAATTCAAAATAAATTTATTCGGTATATATACTTAAGACAGTATGGAGTTTACCCTTTTTATCCCCTGATGTATCCAACACTGTTCGTATTAGGCATGGTGGGCTACAACGAACTACGGGTAAGAAGGGAACTAGCGTTGATGACATATTTATTTAGATTATTAAATGGTAGAACATCAAACTCTGCAATATTGGGTAGGATTAGTTTAAATGTCCCGGACAGGTACGTGGAGCGGCGGCGGCGGCCGCGGCTGTTGGCGGAGCCGGCGGCGAGGACCAACCTGCTGCGGGAGGCCCCCCTCACCCGCGCCCTGTGCGCGCTTAACATTGTAGCGGAGGGGTTGGATTTGTTTCACTGTTCTCTGGTCGAATTCAATAGGAATTGTTTATACGTGCTGTGTTATGTTATAAATAATAAGATATAGGGTTTAATTTTAACTAAAAATTGTTTGCTTGCCTATCGCATTGGAGTAGCTGTAATGATAGGTTTAAGTTATTAAATAAATAAATAAATATTTTTCTGATCCCTGAAGGGCTAGCACGGGGCGCAATTAAGACGTGACATAAGTTGTCCGTCGCGCTCGCTCTTTAAGCTGCGCGATGTGAGTGAACGAGGTGCAAAACATTTGTAACGTCTTAATTGCGCCCCGTGCTAGCTCTTCTGATCTATGTACCTAACGGAAATGCTTGCAATTTCGTAAATATTCTGAACGAGTGCCAATGCATATTGTAGATGGCAGCACTGTAACTTTACGGTATAGTAAAAGTACAAAGGATTTTGTTATAATTATTAAAAATCATAAAACACTTTCTTTCCAGGTGGCAAACAACACAGCTGTATGTCTACTCTACATGGGGCGGCTGAAAGAGGCCATCGCGGTTCTACAGAAAGCCATCAACTCTGACCCAGAGAGAGGCCTAAATGAAAGCCTACTGGTCAACCTCTGCACCCTGTATGAACTGGAATCGTCCAATACAAATGAAAAGAAGCTCAGTCTGTTGAGAATGCTGTGTAAATACAAAAGTGATACTATACCTAATGTGCTGGAATGTTTGAAGTTAGCGTAGGTATTTTATTTAGGGCTTGTTATTAATGTTATACTTATAGAGTAAACCTATTTTATGTAGCTTATGGATTCAATCTTTATTATTCTATGGGTCTAATAGGTTTTCAATTATAGTATTTACCTAAGCACAGATGAGTCATTCGTCAAGTCGCGCGCCTTAGACTCGCGTGCCACACGCGAGTAGCCCCTCCTGTATTTACCTACTTTTTTTGTCGTCAACTCGCTCGACTGTGACAATATGTAGAGTCAGCCACAAAAGTAATAATTTATTATGCTTAAGGTAACTACTTAAAATGTATAGGGTATTTTATAGGACTTTACTTTAAAATAAAATCAGTAATTAATCTCGCTTGGCAAACTGTTCTCTTCGAACACATCCAAACACAGGAACCATTTTTATTTGTTCGGTCTTTAACTTTAACCTGCACGAAGCAGTACCGACTTTCCTCGCTGGGATGTTATGATTTCATGTGCAGTTTTATTAACCTGCAAAATTATTGGACCTGCTTGCGATGAACTTCCTGGAAGTAATTGTTACAGTTAGGTCTGTCTCTTTGACCAATGAAATAAACGAAATTTGTTTTAAATTTTAGTGCTAATTCGATATTTAATGTAACGGTAACACAACGAAAACGTAACACTGTGTTTATATTACGGCAAAGTAGACTTGGTAATATAGTAAAGTTAATTTATTATCGGCTTACCCCCACAATACATCAAAATCAGTAAAAACTGCCACATTTTAATATTTTTCCGCTGTAAGTAATGCACTGTACATCTCTGCTTCGAATTAGGAGTAACACTAAAACGACGTCACTAAAACAATGACGTTTTAACCCTTTAAACCGGTTTTTGCAACAAAAACTTTAAGGACATAGCTAGGACAGGTAAAATTTGCGTACGGGATGAGAGAGATAGCAAACTTGGGTATCATGCGTCATAGGTCACATCCCCTTTTGCCTCATTCCGCACTTCCAACATAGGCTTTATTGTATCTTTATCCCGAAATCAAAGCATCTTCTTTAATGGCGACTGTCTAGTGGGTACCTTCTTATGCTAATCAGCCAGGGAGACAATATTTAACTATATTTTTTAGTTTCAATTCGTTTGCATCTGACCGTACTTTACATGGGCTCGCGAGTTGACGATGTAAAAAAACAGAAGATGCCAACTCGCGTGGCGCGCGACTCTAAGGCGCGCGACTTGACGAACGACTCGCACAGATAGTCATGACTAGACTTTGATAATCTTATTATACTTTAATCCTGTAATAGAGATTATTAGAAACTAAACGAAAGTATTACATTAGGCGCTGTTTGGTATTTTATTTATTTCTTAACAAAGGATATTGGAAAAACTATACTTACCTACCTACTGCAATAAGGATCATGTTTACTTGCTAGGAAATCTGCTATGTATTTTATGAAATTATTCATATTTTAATCATTATTTATGTGGGTAAGTAGTAGTAAATACCTACCTATTTACGAAGAAATTGAAATATATTATTTATTACCTATAATAATTCCTCGTGTTTGATTTTCCGACTTTAATAGCTAGTTTAAGAAACTTAGCGCTTTGAAAATTCCTATAAAAATCTGGAGATGTGTTAGGATCGTATAGAAAGTAAAAATTATGGGAATGATTAAACCTAGAACGGCAGATAAACGAATCTAGACTTAAACAATGAGGCTTAAGGTTTATTACGCAAGAAAACGCAGTTATCAGAAAGTGTGATTTATTGGATTACGAGATAATTAACATGTACCGTCATAGTTCAATTAGAATAATACTACGTTTATAGCGAATGGACTAATTTAGCATTCGTTTTGATCTTCATTACATTTTGATTAGTTTATTTACAACAAAAAATACACATCCACGAATGGCAAGATTTTGCTTACAATACTTTTTAGTTCTAAAGCAAAATTCTGTGATGCCCTGCGAGATCGGTAGGGTAAGGTAAGTAGTGATAGTTTTTCCTCTTACATCTTGAGTTTCATACGTATTATTCATTATTATTATTGGTAAAGTTTTTTTTGCCTCACTTACCCCTATCCTATGTCGATCGATTTTTATACCTGCAATACGTTCGTCACTCTAAAAACACTTCTAAAGGCAGTGTCGTAATGATCAATTTCGCGTAAAACGCATCTGTCTGCATAAATGAGGTAGAATTGTTATCCATTCTATGTAAAAACTAGTTTTGTGCATAATGGACGCAGCACCAATATGGAAATGATCACAAAAGTTTTATTTTATTACGCTAAAATGACAAAAGAGATTGTGGCTGCATTCTATTGAAAGTATTCATAAGTATCCTACATTACAAACGATTATTGCTATACGGTTGTACTGCATCACTACAAGTCTAATCTTTTCCCTACATACTGTCTGTTTTACAGTCAGGATGTAACTATTCAAGGCGTTTTTGCACATATTTAGGTAATCTCTGTGCAAATTCAGCCTGCAATACCTACCTATACCTGAGTTACCTTGGAAATACACTAAAATTATGTACAGTTTATTGCTGTAATTTCAGTACCAGTATGATTAATTGATTATCAATCAGACAAGGTCTTAAACCTTTCTTGGTGTATCAGAAAATAAGAGCCTTACCTACTACTAAATACGACATGCTATAATCTTAAGTAGGTAGGTATTCATAACAAACATTTTATCCAACCAAATATTGATTGGTTGAGCTGAATGAGAGCATAATTATAGTATCAAAATATGAAAGACTTCATCAAGAAAAGCTAATAAAACATACCACAATCCCATATTTCGATTTGGCAGACAGACGAATTATACAGATACATTAATAACACAAAAAACTGGGTAAAATTTCAATCACTGGTGTCGTTTACCTATTTTATTAATGATAATGATTGAGCATGCGTGATTCAAGTCATGAGTATTCGGTAATGTTCAGCACTACTCAACTCGGCACTTAATGCTTATCCTAATGTACTTCTAAATTACTTATTCTAGCTACTCACGGGAGTATAAAGTCACCACAGTAACTCAAGACCAACAAGTTTTCTCTAAGAATACAATAGCTTCATAATCATTTTATAAGAATGCCAGCAAACAATTCCATTTCTTTATTGTGCTAACTTCTATAGCTACCTGGTAACATGACGTGATTGTGTCCTGTCCTGTGTAAGCAAAATTTAATACCATGCTAGAGTTTAGTTCCACTGTATTCCTTGTTTAAATAAAGCACCAAATGGAGTGAACTGATTTTTCATAGATTTGAGTTACTGTGGATGTTACCAAAGCAATGTTTTACAATACCTTCATGGACTGTCTAGTAACAAAACAAAAAATATCTACTGAATATTTACAATGGTGGGGCCACTAAAGACCTAAATAATAGAGACATGAAACTTGATCAAATTGTTAGTCCTTAATTTTTGTAGGTCAATCATTAAAATAATTATGCTTTTATGCCTAGCAGGCCTAGACTAGCCCTATATCACTTTAGAACCAATATTGAATCATCCTAAACTTAATGAACAAGGATCACTTCACAAAACAAATCTTTAGTCTACAAATTGAGTATCCTATAATTACTCCTACAATGGTTATCAACATGGTATTTAGTTTTATGAAGAGATCCATCTGTAGTCATAATGTAACTTAATTCTAATATTCTGTCAAGTTTCATGTTCTGCAATGCTAATTCAAAGAATACAATATTTTAATCAATGTGGATTCGAATTACACTAATAAGCGTCATTCTTACTAACAACAAAACTGCCACCAATAGGTGAAAAAAAAGTATCCCTTATTGCCTGCAATTTCACATTCTGTTGCAGTTACATGCGCCAGTCACAATCATAAAGGCCGCAAAATCAAATCTCACTAATCTGTTGTCATTGTAAACCCAATTTAAGAAACCATGATCACATATCTCGATATGAAACTACACAATTAAATACATCTTAGTCCTTCGCACTGTGATGTTTCGCTCGAAATAAATAAGTCTGCTTATACACTAGGAAAGTCTGAACGGAAGAATCTTCACAACCGATTGCGACGGTTCCTTAAAGCCCTAAGGCGCGCCCGGCGCGACTTTGCGGATTATATGTCGCCATTTTGACTGATCCCGATCCTCTTGATGAATTCCTCCTGTAGCATCACAGTTTTGATCACATTGGGGTGTGCTCCATAGGCTATTGTTTGTTCCTGCGGCGTGCAGTACTGCTGGGTGCCATCGGTCAAGATCACACTTTGCCCGTTGCTCAGGGGGTTAGCATCTACAGAGTTCCAGTAGTTCTCACTGGGAGACACGGAGTTCACTCCGGGGGGAGGGGCAGCCGGGGCTCCCGTGTATCTGAAGTAGGGGTTCTTAAGGTCTAGGGTGTTTGATGATGATATATTTGTTCCCTCGAGGTTAATCTCCATTGTTACATCATAACTTTGGCGCTTGTTAGCCAGCAGCAGCACTCTGCCAGTCAGGGCTTGTCCTTGCTTTGCAAATATAGGTGTTTCTAACAGACACCGTACTTGGTACCAGTGGGTCAGTGGTTCCGTTGGTGCTGTGGAGAGCCAGATGTGCTGGGTGTTCCCTGCAAACAGCACATCAAACCAGAAGGCCAGGCCGTGACAGGTCCCTGACTGTGTCAACTCAAATCTGAATGGAACTTCAATGCGGTGGAGGTCAGTCTCATTGGCACCCAGGAAGTCCACCACATGTCTCACAGATCTCGACATACAAATGCGAACATCAAATGTATCTACAATGGGTTGTCTAAAGTACTCCTTCATGGCGGCTGTGCGCAGTGCACTCAGATCAACTGCATGGAAGCAAGTCTGGTACCAGAAGTTGGCCTTGTTGTATTGTTCCATAAACAGTGCATCATCTGTGAACGGAGCTATATGAAGGTCTCCTCTGGTGGGGAACATGTTGCCGTCCGGCTTCAGCCACTTCTTAGCATGTAAGTAAGTTTCCAGCATGCGCTCGTTGTACAGCATGTAGCCCATGGGCTCGGAGATGATGACGTCGACGCTCTCGGGCAGCTCGATCTCCTCGATCTTGCCGGCCACCACGGTGATGCGGTCCTGCAGCCCGTTGGCGCGGACCAGCGCCTGCGCGTGGTGCGCCATGTTGCTGGCCTCCACAGCGTACACCTGCCGCGCGCCCGCCTGCGCCGCGAAGAACGACAGGATGCCCGAGCCCGCGCCCACGTCCAGCACCACCTTGTTCTTGAAGTCCGAGATGTTGGACAGGATCGCGCGCTGGTACGTGCTCGTTCTGACGTAATCCTGCATCATGTTCTGCTGCTGGCTCAGGTAGCCGTAGAACTGGAAGTACTGCATCGCCGACGAGTCCTCCGTGCGCACGGTGAACACGGAGGACGAGCGGCCTGCCTTGATCTTGCTGACCAGCAGGTGGAACGCCTGGCAGTCAGCGTCGGACGCGAACTTGAAAAACAACGTCTCATTGTCGATCGTGAAGATGTACGACTGGGCCGCCACTCGCGAGCACTCGCTCTGGTTGTGCACGGGGAACTCCAGCACCTCCTGCGCCAGCACGGGGTCGGCACGGATCACTTTTACACTCAGCCCTTGCGGATCGTAATCCACGTTTACGTTTGTGGGAAAATTGAAGCGCGGCGTCAAGGCGCCGTCATTGTTGACGGCTGATACCGTCACGGCGCGAAACGTGTTCGCCATTTTCAACTTATCACTGTGGCTCACGACGGATCCTCAAATTTTGTTCGCGCGCGTAATGGCAAACAAAGAAATTTGCCGTTGAGAAATTGAGGAGGCCGGCGTAAAATCGATCAACTCACACAACTTCTTCTTGTTCTTTGTCTATGGTTACAGCAGCGTGCTATTTTTTTTTTTATTTTAGTGATGTCCTTTTTTCCATAGAGTACGCAACGTTAACGTTTGTTATAAGCAAGCAACGGTTGGTGAGAATATAATAATACTATTATAGATAGTTAAAAAGAGTAGACGATAAAAAAGGACAAATTTGGCAATTTTCTATTCCCTATGCAGTATACCTATTATATTCTTCTTCTGCTTCATTCCCGCTACTCCTCCGCGGATATGGCTAAAGAAAACATAAAAATAAGACAAGTACCGATTGATAATCACTATTTTATAGATTTTTACTCAAATAAAACTAGGTAATAAATACCTACTAAATACTAAAATAATTTTCCGTTTTCGTCGTTTCGATCGACATTAATGGGTTATTTTAAGGGTCCGAATACACACGTCTGTAATTTTCATGTGTGGTCTCTACTAATCTGTGTGTCAAATGTCATTTCATTGTCAAATCCACGCTGTTCGAATTTATTTTGAGGTTATATTGTGGGACTTTTCATAGTTAAGTTGTAAACTTTTATGTGTTTTGAGAGTTTTTCTTTATTATAAGTATTAAAAATGAGTAAAAAACTTAAAAACATGAAGTGGGCATCTGTGCCTCTAGAAGGCTTTCCCATTTCATCTGAAGATTTTCACGGTTTTGTCGGTTTAGAAGAGTGTACCGACTACGGTTTTGATAAAGAAAGTAAAAAACAGAATAAGGTAAGAACATCATATCTTTTTAATAGTGAACGTAAAATACTTATCTTAACTATGCTATCAGCTACTCATCCTAAACTTGTAAATTCTTTTAACTTAACTAATTATAATATTTTATACATTTTCAGAAGAAACCGGAAAAAAAACGGAAAGCGCCTTCTGATAGTAACCCTAAAGAAGTACCAGTAAAAAAAACTAAAAAAGAGAAAAAAGCAGCAAATTCCAAACAATCAGTGCCTGCTGAAATTATAGAAAACCAAGGTTTTGTAGTAGAGTCATGTGTGAAAGCAAAACCAACAACTGGGAAAGACACAATCGAGTCCAAAAATAATAAAAAAGACAAACAAAAGCAGGACCAAAACAATAAAAATGAAAAAAAGAAGAAAGTTGCAAAGAAAAGCAAACCTAGGTTGGGTGAAAACACAGTAGACATTGATTCACAGTTGAGCCTGGATGAAATGCAGGCGTGGTCTGCTCTGCAGATCCCTGAAGAGATACTGAAGGCTTTAGCAGAACAGGGCTTCAGCAAGCCTACTAAGATACAGGAGCTGACTCTACCTTCTGCTATGCTTGGTACGTTATTTTAAAAGTTTTCACCATTTCGTTAAAATTGTGTATGATTTGTGAATATTTTTAAAGCTATAATAACAGCAGAAAGGCTTAGAACTGAACAATGTAATTTCTGTCTTTTTACTCCCATCAGACACTGCTAAACTTTTTCATATACTAACTCATGTCTTACTCATGTTATTTGAATTTGTTATTTTCACAGGCCGCAGAGACATATTAGGTGCAGCTGAAACAGGCAGTGGAAAAACATTAGCTTTTGGAATACCCATACTATCTGGAATCATGAAACTGAAAGAGCAAGAGGCAGCAGGCATTGATGTCTATGATGTACCTTATAAAAAAAGCTCTGTTAAGAAGAAAACTACTGAAACCAAACCTAAGAAAGTATTTTCAAAGAAAGCTAGTAAAAAAGCTAAATTAAATAAGAATAAAAATGGGGAATCGTCAGAAGAAGGATATATTAGTGGAGAAAGTGATGGTTCTGCTCACGATGACAAAGGGTCAGATGATGACAGTGAAAATGATGCTTCTGAAAGTGATAATGAGAACCAGTCAGACAATGAAGGACAATCTGATGAACAGGAATCAAATGACGAGAAATCTGATGAGGAATTTCTAGAAGAATATGATGTTCCAAACAAAAAGAAAAAAGAGAGTGTGGACGATGGAAATAATAGTGATGACAGTGAAGAAAATTATGTTCATCTATCAGAAATGTTAGACTCAGATGATTTGGCTGATTCAAGTGATGAAGAAAATGATTTTGTTGAGAGCAACAATGGTGAAAATAGTGAAGAGGATAATAGTGATGAATCAGAGCCTGATGATGAACTTGAAAGGTCTGATCAAGAGGATGTTGGTGACGAAAATGAAACAGGTATAACACAGAGTTTGTTTCCCTTTGGTCATCTGGATCATTTTAATATATTGATACATTTTTTTGTTACTAAAATCCATTACATTGTTTCTAAAAATGTGAAAAGATTTTTACAAGAGAACAAATTTTCCCATACCTACTGGACTTTCTCTGCTATCAGTGCAAACATAAATCAATTCACTATATACCAGCTAAATATCTTCTGTCTTTTTCAGGTGTAGGGTGTGTGAAGGTGATTGATGACATAGAGATGCCTGGGCATGTGGTGAAGAAGACTGGGAAGCCGCTGTATGCCCTCATACTGACTCCCACCAGGGAACTTGCCATGCAGATCAGCAGACATCTGATATCAGCCGCTAAATATACTGGTAACGCTTATACTTATTATATATTTATTTTATACCCTTGATAATCAGTCTAGGGTGTGGTACACTATGTCTTAAAATACCACATGATCAACTTGTCCCACTGAATTGCATCCTTGCAAGTAGCTTCTGAATACCTGTCCTCTCCTTCCAAGATTACAGTTTAAGTCTACTGTTCAATGATATAGATAAATGTTCCAACCAGGCATAACATTAGCAACAATAGTGAGGCTATTATGAAAGTTGATGACAATGATATTAATGATAACTTACCGGTATAAGGGTAGACAATAAGCGGCGGTCAAACATATATTTTTAAATCTATGCTTTTTGTGAATCTAGATGATAATGACATTAACAAAGGCAATGACATTCCAACCAGGTATAAGAGTAGCAACAATAGTAGGCGGCATGGCGGCGGTGAAGCAGGAGCGTTTACTGCGCGCGGGCCCCGAGGTGGTGGTGGCCACGCCGGGCCGCCTGGCGGAGCTGCTGGGGCAGCGGCAGCCACACCTGGACCAACTCGAGCATATCAAGTACGTGGCATTGATAATGGCTTGTTTGTTATTGGGTGTAAGCAAGTACGTATTTAAACAAGTCGGAAGGGCTTTAGTACAATAGACCAAAGGCAGATTATACAGAAGACCGAAGAGTATAATCAGACTCTGTGTGTAGCCTTTGTGGACTATGAAAAAGCCTTCGACTCCATCGAGACCTGGGCAGTTTTGGAATCTTTGCAGAACATGTAGTCTTAGTTGGATTGGAGTGCACATGGCATATGTATAAATGGCAAGCACATGTCACACCTCCGCTTCGTGGACGACATCGTTATTATGGCAGAATCTCTGCAGGAACTCATCTGGTTGCTAAGGGGCTTTCAGACCCCCCTGTCTCACTCCACCAGCGATATAGCACCAGTCGATTTGGCTGTGATATCTCCGAAACTGTTCGTGTTCACCAATGCATTGGAAGATGTCTTTAAGACGTTGGATTGGAACGGACATAGCGAGTACATGTCACACAATGACACCTGAGATGGGACATGATGACTTACCAGGCATAAGAGTACAGAGCGTATCATCAAATAACATGACTTAAACAGACAACATCCAACCTTAGTCCAATGTAATAAGGGTTTTGACATATCAATTATCTGGTGAAACGGTCTGTAGCGACGATAGTGGGCGGCATGGCGGCGGTGAAGCAGGGCCCCGAGGTGGCGGTGGCCACGCCGGGCCGCCTGGCGGAGCTGCTGGGGCAGCGGCAGCCGCACCGCCACCAGCTCGAGCATATCAAGTACGTGGAATTGATAACAGCGCTACGCGGGTTCGTTATCGACGTCGATAAACACGTTGAATGCGCGTTGAGCTAATCACAGCGCCGTATTTATGGTTATTCGCGATGTAGTGATGTTTTTCTACGTCGATAACGAACCCATGTAGCGGCAGAAGTTATTGGGTGTAAGCTTTTCTTGCGAACGAGCTAGTTGCTTTAGATTTGTAGGGTGTAGTTTTAAAAATATAGGGTGTAACTCTCAGAAATAATGAGCATTTTTATTATTACATTTGACTCAATGCTATATTGATTTTGATTTAGTTTAAACTAGATAATAACTGTTTTTTTATTTGCAAATGAAAACCAGGTTTGTGTTAATGGTATAATACCTACTTTTAAGAATTTTTCAGTTTTCGTGTTGTTGACGTTGAAATCCAAAATTCAATACCAAATTCACTTATTATTACATTATTAAACACAATAAGGCAAACATCCATCAGGCGTACCCCAAGGCCCTGTCCTAACACCACCACTATTCTCCATATATCTCAACACCCCTAACTCCTCCCTAGATCCTCCTCGCAGATGATGTGGCCCTTGTCTTCACAGGTCAAGCAGTAAACACCCTAGAGGAGTCAGCGAACAAAGTACTAAATGGAATAGTGGAATGGGGAACTCGGAACAAACTCAACTTCGCACCGCATAAGACCAACGCGATGCTACTAACAAAGAAGATGAAGTACGATCTACCCCAACTATCCATGGCTGGCACAAAAATTAATCTCGTAGAGGAAATAAAACTGCTGGGCCTCATCATAGACCGCAGGTTAACTTTTAAAGCTCATATTACCGCTCAGTGTAAAAAGGCAGCGGATATTTACAAACAGCTAGCGCGAGCGGCGAAAGTAACCTGGGGACTTAACGGTGAAATTGTGAGGACAATATACATCGCAGTAGTGGAGCCCATCATGACATACGCCGCAAGCGTCTGGTCGGAAGCCGTTGAACTGGAAATTAACAAAAAACAACTGTTCTCGCTGCAAAGAGGTTTCGCGCAGAAAATATGCAAAGCCTACCGAACAGTGTCGCTCACATCTGCACTGGCACTATCGGGATTGCTGCCTCTCGATCTCAGAATACAGGAGGCAGCAAATCTGTACAAATCCAAAAAACTTTTGTCAACCGACTACCTCCCGCCAGGCAAAGAGCTCGAACGGAAAGTAGGGTACCTGGACTTACCACATCCGTCCACACTTACCTCTACCAACTACGAGTTCTTTGAAAACACCAACCCGTTGCATACCGGTTCCCAAATCTTCACGGATGGAAGCAAGATAGAGGGAAAAGTCGGCGCCGCCCTAAGTTGGTGGGAGGATGGAAAAGAAAAACTGTCCGAGACTTTTGGTCTCCACCCGTCGTGCACGGTCTTCCAATCGGAACTTTATGCCCTTCACAGGGCAACAAGACTGGTGAGCTCTAGTACGGATAACAAAGTGAACATCTTGAGCGACTCGAGATCATCACTCGATCTGCTCCGAAATCCGAAACTGAGCCACCCCCTGGCAAGAAGCATAAAGGAAAACATTGCGAGGGTCGTGTGCGAGGGCAGGGAGATAAAAATGTTCTGGCTGAGGGCACACATTGGAACTGCCGGGAACGAAAGAGCCGATGAGCTCGCCAAAACGGCAGCTCTACAAAGCACCTCCCACGACTATGACAAAGTCCCCCTGTCCTATGTCAGGAAAAAGATCAGAGAGGAATCGGTCCGGAAATGGCAAGACCTATATGCGACATCCAGTACAGGAGCAGTCACGCGTAAATTCTTACCGGATGTCAACCAAGCTTACCGGATTACGCGAAGTGCCAAACTGACCCCTGCTCACGTACAAATGCTGACTGGACATGGGGGGATAGGAGAGTATTTGTACAGATTTAAACTCAAAGAAAGCCCAGAATGTGAATGCGACCCCAACATCATTGAATCGGTCTGGCATATAATTCTCGACTGCCCCCGTTTCCTTGCTGCAAGACAAGATCTGGAGACATTGATAGACAGGAATTTGGTGGAGTCAGAATTAAAAGATATTCTGGCAGACACCAAGCATAGACCTCATTTTCTATCTTATTCAGATCGTGTCTTCAGAGTAGCAGCCAGGAGAAACAGCACCATACCCCGCCCCGACCCGCAATCAATACCAGTATATCAAGCCTCAGTCACAACCATCACAGCACCACCACAAGCAACTCCTAAAGAAACAGCAACACATCAGCTGTTGGATTGTGGAGAAAAAGGAGAAGCTAGACTAAGACTCCGAAGCGTGGCTCTGTTCATGGACGGAAGCAGTGAAAGACTCGGCATCAGCTTCTGTATCTCAGGGGCGCGAAAGAGCGTGGCCATATCACCCGGCCTAGCCTCTCTCCTAAATGGGAGCACATCGAAGGCTACCATGAAGCGTAAAGCCTACGACGCATTGCCAGTAACCCTAGTGGGAAATCAGCCCTGCAGACTAGTGCGATGGCGTAACAAGACCATCGCACTATTCGAGTGGGCCGAGGACACCCCGTTCGTTCAGGCATGCTCATGGCTCAGTAAGCTTGGAGAGATAGCGCTAGACAGTAACGTCCCCAGGATAATAAGCGTAGACGCAATGGTGATCGAGTATAGGAAAGGCGAAATTGTTGACCAGCTGGGTTGCCTAAAAGCCTCAAAACATCATGAAATAGTGGTGTACGAGGACAGAGGCGAAGATCTAAGCTTTCTCAAAGGTCATATACTTGCGAGGGGCATTGACAACTGCCACCAACAAGCCGAATACTTGGTCACCGGATCTGAACGCCTACAGGAGAGGATGACCGCTGGGGCTGTCGCCGCTTCAGAACAACGGAACATGGAAAGGAGGATGCACAATTTAACATCGCAAGGGCGTGTCCAAGGGTTCCTCCAGGCTTTTAAAGCAGCTGCCTCAAGCCTTATAGGAAAACCACAGAGGACACCCGAGAGGCGCCAAATCTCCAGAGAACCTAAAACTGGAAAAAGGCTTGCCCAGAGGAAAATTACTCGAGCGGATATGGGCCAGGTGGTCCCACCGAAGCTGAAAACAGCTACCACCTCAAACGACCATCTAGAGAATGCCGCCATCGAATTTATGGCAATTACAACCGCCACAAAGCAGGTAAATCTCTTGTCCTGCAAAACGATCATGCAGACCTACAGGCAAGAGAACGAAAGCCGGCTAAAAGTTTTACTCGAGGAGG
This sequence comes from Plutella xylostella, assembly GCF_932276165.1. Taxonomy (NCBI): domain Eukaryota; kingdom Metazoa; phylum Arthropoda; class Insecta; order Lepidoptera; family Plutellidae; genus Plutella; species Plutella xylostella. The sequence goes on along the minus strand of NC_064000.1, from coordinate 1,670,110 downwards.
CCGAAGCCTGCATATACGATAACAGTAGTTGCCAAGTCCTCAGAGGCAAAATGACTGGAGCGTATATGGCGGCTTATAGCGAGGAATGCGGATTCGTGCCCTGGGAACGCAACATCCCGAAACTCACTCTCCCACACAACAACCAAATGGTGGTCGTAGCTCAGTGTACCAGGATTATGCTAGAGGACAAAATCCTAGCAAAAGCGGAAACCATTAACGCTACCTGGAATAGCTGGACGATGCCCACCATCGCTTGGGTGAACGGGGTACCTGGATGTGGGAAGACAACCTGGGTGGTAAATAACTTCGATGTGAGCAAAGACACCATTATCACCACGACAACTGAGGCGGCCGTCGATATACGAAACAGGCTAGCGCATAGGATCGGGGACATGGTTAGAACTAGGGTACGTACGATGGCATCAGTCCTAGTAAACGGCTTTAGAGAACATGTCGGATGCCAACGCCTGATAATTGACGAGGCCCTGATGAACCATTTCGGGGCAATCGTAATTGCCGCCCGCCTGTCCCGTGCCAGTGATATTGCTCTAATCGGAGACATCAACCAGCTACCGTACATAGACAGAGAGAACCTATTCGAACTAAGGTACAGTCGCCCAACACTGGTAGCAAACATCACCCAGGAGCTGTTGTGCTCATACAGAAACCCCATGGATGTTGCATACGCCCTAAGAGAAGTATACTCAGGCATATACGCAGCCACAACGCGTATCCAATCCCTGCAGCTGAAAAGGTTTACAGACGCAGCAATTCCAAAATCCCAAACCAACACTCTATTCCTGACGCATACACAGGAAGAAAAAGAGACCCTGACCAGCCAAGGGTTTGGAGAAGGAACGGGATCACGCGTCTTAACCATACACGAAGCACAGGGATTGACGTACGAATCCGTCATTATCATAAAAACAAAAGATAAAATAAAGTTGCACGATAGCATACCTCACGCAGTAGTGGCGCTGTCGAGGCACACCTCCGCCTGCACCTACTATGCGGATGACACCGAGGACGCTATCGGCAACCTCGCTAAAACGGCAATAACAGCACCGAAGAAACGGATCCTCGAGTACAACCTAAAGATGGCAATAAAAAATCGGGACAAAGAGGTCGTTGCCCAGCAATCAAGGCTTTTGGCAACGCAAAATGGAGCGGAATAGGAGAATTTTGATTTTAATTTTATATTGACGGCCAAACCGTATTGCATGTATTTTATAGTTTTGTTATGTATAGTATATAGCATGTATTGTATAGTTTTGATATGTAGGTATTGTATAGTATATCATGAATTAATATTATCTGTATAAGAACTAACCAATAAAATTAAGATAGTTTTAAGAACACTGTCACACATTAACACCAGGCAAAACAACAGCGATGACAAAAGGAGTGTGTGGCCACTGACAGGCGTCTGTTAAGTTCTCTGAAGACAGCTGACACTGGCCCTACCCTTCAAATGTTTGTTGCCATTATAATTGTAAGTGTGACTGTGTGAAACAAAGAAAAAAAAAATAAAAAAATAAAAAAAAAAAAACAAGAAATGCACAACTGGGGGTTTTTAGTCGGTTAAAGGCCGACACTACCTGGGTCCCCTTCCCAGGTGTCTGTGTAGATTTTCCTCCAGGAGTGCAAAAAAAAAAAAAAAAATATTAATAATATATAGGTATATATATATATAAAAGATAAAATATATATATTATAAGCTTCCACATTGAGTAGTGAGTAGTTAAAAGATGAAGACAAAAAACAACCAAACTCTCACAATATATTGATCTCTCAAAAAGGCACGGACATAAAGTCTGTGGAGTGATAATAAAATCTTAAAAAAAAAAAAAAAAAAAAAAACTCCTCCCTACCCGCTAAAACTCCCCTCTCTTCGCAGGTTCCTAGCCATAGACGAGACAGACCGCATGGTGGAGAGGAACCACTTCCTCGAGCTGCACCCGCTGCTGGCGCGGCTGAACGCGGACACGGCGCGCGGCCGGGCGCGGCAGAACTTCGTGTTTTCCGCCACGTTGACCATGGTGCACGATCTGCCGAGCCATTTTAAGGGGAACAAGGTAATGGGAGCTACTATGTTTACCTTAAATCGGAAGATAAAATTACACATGTTGTAAAAAAATGCTTAGAACGGGGTGCGCGTGCTCGTCAAGATGTGAAAATGTACTCAAACGCACTCGCTCTCCAATCCGCGTGATGTTAGTAAGCGTGGTGCAAAACTTTTGTCACGTCTTTGCGCCCCGTACTAGATAAAATGGTTGATTCACAACAACAAATTGAAACAATGTTTTCATGAGGTTGATAGCAGTAATTCAGTTTATATACTTTAAATAAACTTTATGGTTATTTATAATAATGCATTGGATTGCAGGTAACAAAACGCGGTAAAATAATAAAGAGGAAAGTGCACAAGATGACTCCGGAACAGAAGATCAAGAAGTTGATCACAATGATCGGCATGACGGACCCCAAGGTCGTCGACATCACCACACAGAACTTAGGTAAGATATACTATTAGAAGTATTACTTATTGATCTTTCAAGAAAACTTGCACCTCAAATTCGTTTAGAGCACACTTTTGATTTGCAAAGTTTGGATACTTTATGATAAAAATCAAGCGTATCACAGACTTTTAGCCCAGAGGCAGAGGTAACTAGGTATCTATTTAAACAGCCGGTAAGAAAGGTAATAATATATAATAAGGTATTTCCTTTTCAAATAATAAGGTATTTCCTTTTTAAACAAATGCAATAATGCAATTTTAGTTACTTACTTATTCGTACAAATGTGTTTATAACACTTAATAAACCACTAGATTTTATATCATAGAAGATTGATTTTACATCCAAGAAATTCCACAGCATAAATTTTAAAGTCAATAACGAAAAAGTCCATATCACGTTCCAGGCACAGCGGAAATAAGGTATTTCCCTTTCAAACAAATGCAATAATGCAATTTTAGTTACCTACTTATCTGTACAAATGTGTTTATAACACTTAATAAACCACTAGATTTTACATCATAGAAGACTGATTTTACATCCAATAAATCCCACACCATATATATGAAAGAAGTCAATAACGAAAAACACCTTATAACCCCCAGGCACAGCAGAAACACTAACAGAGTGCCGCATCTCGTGCGCGCTGGACCAGAAGGACCACTACCTGTACTATGTCCTGAAGCGGCACCCGGGCCGGACCATCGTGTTCTGCAACTCTATAGGGAGTGTTAAACGGTAAGGAATCTATAGTATAGTATTTATTATTAGCTACATGTTAATAATATATATGTTTTTAAACGTGCGATAGGCTACGCAAGACAGACGCAAATACATTACCTAGGGGTACTGTTATAAATAAAAAAAAACCGTTGTACTACTTTTATGTTCAGGCCACACTAACGGCAAATGCGTTTTTTTTTTTATAACAATGTAAAATATCATCATCACGACCCATCACGTCCCCACTGCTGAGGCACAGGTTTCCTTCCAATGAAGGAAGGGTTTTAGGCTTAATGAAAAATATAAGTACCTTAAATTATTTGTATTGTGATCATATTATTATTACTGTCATTTGCCGTTAATTGGGGCCACACTTTACAGTACAATAATATTTGGTTTTACAGGTTAGCGCAACTGTTGGGTCTGCTGAAATGTTCGCCGCTGCCCCTTCACGCAAGCATGCCGCAGAGACAACGGATCAAGAACTTGGAAAGGTTAGTAATACATACCTACATTATATGCTCACATCAGTAATCCCCTAAGGTCAGAATACTTTTCGCTGCACATTTGCGCTCACGTGATAGGTCGCGAGTTGTAAGAACAGCATATACCTACATAATTATTATAACTTATTGTTGCCAGGCCGGGAGGCAAGCTTACCTTCAAAACATTCTTAGATAAAAAGTGAGGAATTTGTCGCTCTAGATTAGAATGTGGCTTCGGTTATAGCTATCAGACTGTCTGTCTTTTATACTACGTAAATTTGTTATATCTTATTCCACATTCTCCATCAGGTTCAGAGACGACCCCCACGGCGTGCTAGTGGCGACGGACGTGGCGGCGCGCGGGCTCGACATACCCGGAGTGGACCACGTCATACACTACCAGGTGCCGCGCACTGCCGAGGTAACATACTCACTATACAGGGCGTGCTAGTGGCGACGGACGTGGCGGCGCGCGGGCTCGACATACCCGGAGTGGACCACGTCATACACTACCAGGTGCCGCGCACTGCCGAGGTAACATACTCACTATACAGGGTGTGCTAGTGGCGACGGACGTGGCGGCGCGCGGGCTCGACATACCCGGAGTGGACCACGTCATACACTACCAGGTGCCGCGCACTGCCGAGGTAACATACTCACTATACAGGGTGTGCTAGTGGCGACGGACGTGGCGGCGCGCGGGCTCGACATACCCGGAGTGGACCACGTCATACACTACCAGGTGCCGCGCACTGCCGAGGTAACATACTCACTATACAGGGTGTGCTAGTGGCGACGGACGTGGCGGCGCGCGGGCTCGACATACCCGGAGTGGACCACGTCATACACTACCAGGTGCCGCGCACTGCCGAGGTAACATACTCACTATACAGGGTGTTGCAAAAAGGGTGACTCAGAGGGTCTTTGTGAACATCATTTATGGTATCCGACTTTTGTAATTTCTAGGTAACTCTATGGCTGATGGCAGACCACGTGAGATTGCGATCCAGTCAAGGACTGTCGAGGTAACATACTTACTCTGTGGTCCGTGTATTTCCACTAATAAACGGCCAGGTTTGAAGCCTTTGTTACTCTAACTAAGGGAACAGGCTGTTACTCGTACACGCTACAGCTACCGTCCGCTACCCGCTCACATGTTGAATACCTTGTAATTATTAAGATTAGAGCGCAAACGTGTGTCAGTTTACCTAAAAAGTGTGTGTTTAATCTATGCCTCTAACTATACATACCAAAAGGGAGTATCCCGATTTGTACAGCCTGTGAGTGTTTAATGTAAATAATTTACAAATTACAAAATTATGTACCTTACATATTTTGTTTCAGAACTACGTGCACCGCTCGGGCCGCACGGCGCGCGCCACCAAGGAGGGGCTCACCATCCTGATGGTGGAGCCGGGCGAGGCGCTCAACTACGCCAAGTTGTGTCGCACGCTGAATAAGAGTGAGTTCATGTTCGTTTCATCACATCAGCACAATCCACCTGGGCATGTGTTATTTAGCGACTTTGTTGGTTTGTCGTCGACACGATAAGAAGAAGATCACAACCCAACACGTCCCCACTGCTGGGGCGCGGATCTCCTTCCAATGAAGGAAAGGTTTAGACCTGGCTTGGGCCCTTCAACGGTTTATTAAGAACTGCTTACCCATATGCATTTATTATCATCTTACGTACACAACAAATCTAACGCTGTTTGTGTGCATCTCTTGAGTGTTACAGACTGAAAACGGGTTGTTGATGACATTCTTTTTATTCCAAAGTTTTTAGTTTCTGGATTCCTGCAATTGTTTTTTAGCTCTCAAGGCCGCACGATGTGCCACACCCTGTAAAGCTGGTTGAAGATCTTCTACAGTATTTTGGCCGAAGAGAATATCTACCACTACTTACATCATCTATACCCTTTCAGCCACAGACCTGCCGACGTTCCCCGTGCCGTCACCCATCCTGAACTCAATGCGGGACATAGTGACCCTCGCCCGGGAGGTGGACCGCGCCGCGCTGACTCACCGCCGGAGCCAGCAGGAGGCGGGCCCACACTGTCTTATAGCCATCTCCTCTGTCGCTGGCGCTGTGATTGGTGGAAACGTATCATCGTCTCGACAACGGACTCGTGCTTAGCAGCTCCGAGTCTCCATAACTCGTAGCGACGCAAAACTCTTGTCCTACGCGTCTTGCAGGTTAAAGATCTTTGTCTAAAGTCTTCTTTGTCTTCTAACCTTTCAGCCACAGACCTGCCCACGTTCCCCGTGCCGTCACCCATCCTGAACTCAATGCGGGACATAGTGACCCTCGCCCGGGAGGTGGACCGCGCCGCGCTGACTCACCGCCGGAGTCACTCGGCACTCTCTCTTATAGCCATCTCCTTCCAATTACTAAAGACTACTCATACGGTCATCGGTGCTTCAGCGACCTAGATAAACGTCACTGTATCAGGATTCGCTATAGGTAGATGCGGCGCTGTGATTGGTGGAACCCGCATTAATTGTATCAACGTCTCAATAACGGATTCGTCCTTAGAAGCCAGAGATAACGCCGAGTCGCCATAACTCGTAGCGACGCAAAACTTTTAGCCACATCTTTCGCGCCGTTCTAGGTAGATTCGAAAATTCTAGTCTCCATTGTTTTCAAAATTCCCGAAGAGAATAACTATCACTACTTATATCATCCATATCCTTCCAGCCACAGACCTGCCGACGTTCCCCGTGCCGTCACCCATCCTCAACTCAATGCGCGACATAGTGACCCTCGCCCGGGAGGTGGACCGCGCCGCGCTGACTCACCGCCGGAGCCAGCAGGAGGCGGGCTGGCTGGACAAGGCGGCCAAGGATATGGACATGCTGGTGGATGAGGACTTTGTGTATCCTTTTTGCAGATAGATAAAGATAAAGTACTCTTTATTGCACACAAACAGAAACGATAGATGATAAGTTGGTGGACATAACGTCGTGGTGTGTGACTGAGACGATAATCTTGAAATCTTAATTCACGTTACAAGATTTATGCCTGTTTTTAGACTTTAGATAAGGAAAACGCATGACAAACTTTAACTATTACGATATGCTAAAAGAATCCTTGAAGTTAAGTTTTAGGCGTGATTTAGCTCTGCGGCACCTAAAAATCATGAGTGAAAATGTTGGACACAGAGATGCATTCAATAAAATATTCTAATAAATGTACTTAAAGTTAATCATCACCTTTATGTATGTACCGTCATGACTTCGTGCCCTGACTTTTCATTACCTATTTAGTTTAATGACAGCTTCTATTCAAAGGCGCCACAATGTAAGAAAATCTTTACCATCATACTTTTCTGAAACTACCATAACTCCCATTCTACATAGAACCTTTTTAGACCTGTAGCACAGGGCGCTAATAAGACGTGACAAAAGTTCTCTGTCGCGCTCGCTCTTGATGCTGCGCGATGTGAGTGAGGGCGATGCAAAACTTTTGTCACTCTCTTGTGCTAGTCGTCTTCTGGCTACTACTCTACTGGCTGACCTCTATTGGTATACATTCCTTAACCACACCTCCAGTCCCCGCAAGCACGCACAAGCCTCCTCGTCCAAGGACCTCCAGTTCAAGAAGAAGCAGCTGGACGCGCTCATGGCTCGCCCGCTGTTCCCGCGGGGGTTCTCCTACAAGTACCCCAGTTTGAACGACCCGGATGTACTGGGTAAGGATGTTATCTACTTTCTACTGTTTTGGAATAGAAAACGTGAAGTTGAAATCATCATCATGATCATCCGCCTATAGCAGTTGACTGCTGGACGTAAGCGTCTCTCAAAGAACCCCACTGGATGCGATCTATAGCTTTCCGCATCTAATTATAATTAGCCACCTTTCGCAACTCGTCACCCCAACTAGCCGGAGGGCGTCCCACACTACGTTTGCTTACAAGCTACACTAAGTTGAAATAAATTACAAAATATCATTAAAATATTTTTTATTAAAAATATATACAAATATTGTACATGACATTACATATGCCTACAAATAACTCTCCTTATTTATTACAACATAAATAACATGGTATATTTCAGTTACTAGTAGGCATTTACATATTATAACAAAATAAACTCTTCTCATTACAATGTACCAATTCTGAGCAAACAAACTTTAAATTTAATTGTTTTGTCCACTCTATTTTATACAATATTTTCTTGCGTTCAAAGGTCACTTGCGAATGCCATAACTTTTATTTCCTCAAAATCACCCATAAAAAGTCCTAACCTAAAATTTCTTCGTTTTTAACCCATCTCAAAAATTGTGTCCAGGCGTGAGGAGTGAAGAAAACGCGCTGCAAGTGATGAAGACGGCCATCCAGAGCGGAGAACTCAAGAGGGAGAAACGGAAGAGCAAGAACGCGCCGTTACTGAAATTAGAGAAGAAATCTAGAAGTAGAAACAGCAGGAAGGTTAGGAAAAGTGGTAAGAAGGGAGGGGAAAAGTCTACGCCTGAAGCGAAGGGAGAAAGGTGATGCTTGGAGATGTTAAAGAACGAATTATGAGAAATAAATTAATGTAAGTACAATGTTAAAACTTTTTTTTTAATTTGGGTCCTAGTTATATACAATATTCTAGGATTGCATAGGTAGATTATATTCTTGGTCCCCAAAAGGTGTAGGGTTGCTGATGATGTTAACTTCTTAGCGTGGCGGTGATAAACCCTGTCTGGTCTAGGGTTTCTCAGGGTGGTGAAAGGATTAGCCAGTTCGAGAAAAATAATAATATTAATACCTACGGCTTTATCACACACTGTGCGTGTGCACTAAAGGCGCCTCCAAGACCTATAATTTTGTTAGTAATTATTATACAAAGGCACTTACCAACATTTTTACATTACCTTGTAGGTATTTACTTTGCCATTTATTATTTCCCACCATAAACTTTATCTTTATCAAACCTTTATTAGGAGATAAAAATGTTTTGAACCTTGTACCTAAATTGTAGTAAGTAAACCTACATACGCTATGCAATAAAAGGCAATAAACTATAGATACCCACCTAAACCTTCTGCCACCGTAGATAAGTACATTTCGCATAATATAAGCAGATTTTTAGGTTGCATAGTAAACAAAAGAAATTGCATCAACAACATTTATTAAAACGAAAAAAATACATTTTGCCATCCAAAGCTGAAGCAATCCCATTGGCAATAGTAAGTAGATAAATAATTATATTATGTTTCAGCCACCAATAAATTAATTACATCACACGTTTAAAACCTGCCTACTTTCCCAGATTACAAGCCGAAATTTGCCCCATAAAACCATTCTTTAATTAGGTAATTTTATCGGAGTATTTACAATTCATCTTTCGGCACCGGTACGTCCAAAGAATTTGCTTTCACGATGCTAGCGTAGTAACGGGCGGACTTGCGCGGCGTGCGCGGGCGGTCCGCCTGGCTGAAGTCCACCTGGTACAGGCCGAAGGTGCTCCTGGAATAGATGAAAAAAACTCATATCTGGTGTTTAAAATGTGTCGAAATGGATTTCATGAACATGGTAATACAGTATGACTTTCAAGGAGCATCGGAAATTCACGACAACGACAAGACATGCCATCTTTTTATCTAGTATTTTTTGTGTGGTTCATTCGGTGGAGGTGGCCATTTTTTCTAGCGCTTGGTTTCAAGTTCTGTACCTATAGTTAGGTCATGGAGGTAACAGGGAAAGGTCGTCAGTATTGTACTTACGTGTATCCCTCAATCCATTCGAAGTTGTCCATGAGCGTCCACGCAGTGTATCCGGTTACATTGACGCCATCTTCTTTGATAGACAGGAGCACCTGAAAATGAGACATAATGGACTTTTTTACTCTTTTTAGATCTAAAGAGAAAGAATGGGTAGGGCATGGCGGGATGCAAGATAATAATAAAGCTATCAGAACCTTTATAGCTCTGTAGCTATATAGATAGGTGCATGCTTTAGAGTTTAGAGAAACCCTCTATTCCATAAGGTGTGTCATCTTGAATCACTAGAAACATCCAACTATCCACATTTCTGCATTATACGCCATCAAACTGGCTAAAGATGTTCAGACTTTGGGGAGAATTGTGATGATGACGATGGTTTCCACATGCAGTAGGTATGCAGCCCCACAACAGTTGGATGTGCCTTGCAGCCCTTTATTAGGTATTCGAATGCCTAAAAGCGGACCTTCGAATATACTATCCAATCTATTTAATTAATACATATTTATTTTATTTATTTATAGTCAAACCTATTCCAACAAAACTTCTTGCTACATCAGCCGGCACTAACCTGCTCCAAATAACCCCTATAGTAGTCGACCCTAGCATCATCGTTGATGGTGTTGGGCTTGTCCGAGTAGCCGTTCTCTGTGATGAGGATGTCCACGTTGCCGTACTCCTGCTTGATCCAACGCATCACGCTGCGGAGGCCAGGCGGGTTGATCTGTGGAGGAAAAGGGTTTTGTTGGGGTTTTATGGGTTATGGTCTAAGATATTCGTGGTTGCGGAGGCCTGGTGGGTTGATCAGTGGAGGGAGAGGGTTGGGTTTGTTAAGGTTTGGAGTTTGTGGGTTATGGTCTAAAATCTTCTTGTCCATTCAATCTTTTTTCTGATTTCACTGAAAACCCGGTTAACTAGTTAGGTACCACTCTAGTAACTACAATAAGAATCATAGACCAATGCGCAGAACCTGTGACCTTATGGGTATGCGCTATCGACTATAATTGTACTCAGCTGCTCTTCGACTGCTGCATCGATGAAGCGATGCTGAATCCAGATCCTCTTTATGCTCAGATGGTTACCATTTTCGCCATTGTTCCCTGTTAACTAGTGCCTCATTCGTCTCTTCCCCGCACCCATCACTCACCCTAAACCAGAACGAGCTGCCAGCGCCCCACTCCTCCCGTCCAGAGAAGGACACATTGAACTCCGTCGACCCGGTGAAGGCGATGTTGGCCGGCAGAGTGTCGGCGGACGCGTGCTGGATCACCGTGCGGCTCGTGTAGTGGTTGAGGCCGAGGTAGTCGTAGGTGCCTAGAGGGGGGATGGAGTTGTGATCACGTTGGGGCCTTGTGATATGGCCCTGCGCTTCTGCTGCCGCAACACGGGTTTGTTATCGACGTCGATGTAAGTCACTTTGTGATTGGTGGAACGCAATTTAAAACGAGTTTATCGACGTGGATAACGAACCCATGTAGCGGCTGATGGGATTGCATACTATAAGAATGAACCTAAGGGTCATTCACAGACCAATCCGTTTTACAGATGTTTTAGCTCGTATGCCTACGTTTTTATTCAGGATGGTGTATGGATTTTTATGAATGAGTCCACAAACACTATTAGTAGTCGTGGAGCACCTTTCTAAAACAGCTTGGTCGGCGTACCCTTCCTTTTAAATGGATGAGTGGCAGCGCCTCCTCTATCAGTAGGGGTCTATATAGACCCGATTGTGAACTTAAACTTGCTTCTAGAAGCTGACTGTGCAGCAAATTGGGAAATCTCTTATGTCTGTGCTAAAGGGTAACTTCATCTAAAAGAAAAGACTTAAAGGCATAATTGACCTCACCTCTGACCAGCTCAATCTCTTCCTGCGTGAACTCGGGCAGTCTGGAGAAGGGGTAGCCCTCCCTCTTGCTGTTCTCTGCTATGACCTTCGCCACGGACTGCGGCCAACCGCCTTCCGAAGAGAAGATCGGGTGGCAGTATAGACCGTACTGGAAGGAATTACAGAGATTTAATAATAATATAATAATAATAATAATAATATTTTAATATTTGTTTACACCGGAAGTGCTTATGGTAGTTGTGGACGGCGGACGGTATATGAATAATACTTTATGGCGGCTTGAGTCGCTCGCTCTGTGATAGGTTACGTTGATTCATAACTTCAGGGTATTTCGGTCAGAGATTTTATTTCAAAACATCATTGTAAATAAGCATATTTTTTGTCGTGACTTTTAATGTTCAGTTTTGAACGGTCGGATGGCGTAGTGGTTAGTTGCCCTGACTGCTATGCCGAAGGTCCCGGGTTCGATTCCCGGCTGGGGCTGATATTTGTTTAAAAACAGATATTTGTACTCGGGTCTTGGGTGTTGATATTTATATTTAGTATCTATCTATCTATGTATTTGTGTAGATATATCAGCTGTCCGACACCCATAACACAGGTCTGCCTAGCTTGGGGTCGGATGGCCGTATGTGAGATGTCCCCACATATTTATTTATTTATTATTTATAATGACTAAAGCTCTAAGAATCCCGGGTTCCAGGGTTCCAGGACCAGATTTAGGTGACCAAGTTTTATTAGAAACACTCACACTTTGTTGCCTCATGAGTTCAGCGGCGGCGTCGTCAGCGGCTGTCGCGTCGCCCTCGTACCAGACGAAGTGGTTGGCCAGGGATATCCTGCCTGTAACCAATCATGAAATTAGTGCTAGGTACCTTATCTACCACTTCCAGAGATATCTTGCCTGATGAAGTTAGTAGTAACTAGGAATGCTTTTTTAAAGGATCATGTAGCTTTTGTTATCAGACCTATATGATATGATCTCCACTTCACGACAAAAATAGGAGTTCATGTCCTTTTCGCAGTAAACCAGCGTGGTGGAAAATAGTTTAAGTCTCGAAAGGGAGTAGTTCGACCTAAATAAGATTGTGACGCCCGCGCACCATAGAAACAAGAAGCCAGCGCGACGTCACGGAAAATTCCACGGCCGCGAGCAAGTAAACAACATCCGCCGCCGCCGCTGCCGCCACTCGATGACGTCATGGAAGATTCCACTGCCACTGAAGTAAACAAGATTCGCCGCCGCCGCGTGCCGCCACTCCCCACTACAGAAGCCGCATATAAAAGGGCGCACGCGCGGACAGAAAGGCAATACTCGTGGGGTCGTCTTAGTGCTCACACCTAGCTCTGGTTGCGGTTCGGTCGACCGCGTCGCTTCCGGAGGTCTAGTGCGCTAAGACATAGACCGGCTCAGTAAGTCCGCCTTCCTCAAACTTGCGTTGTGGTCTTCCCCCGCACACGTTTGCAAGAGCCTGGTGGAACTACGGAGTTCTCGAAAGACCTGGCACTTCTACTAAGTCTGGTTGCGGTTCGATCGATCGCGTCGCTCCCAGAACCCAAAGGAACTGCCGGATTCTGTACCACGTTTATTCCACCCCTGCTTCCTCAACCTCTCTGTAAAAGGGCCTTCAGCCGCAAGCATAATTGACATATCCAAAAGCATTTAAAAGCAAAAAGAGTCGCATCAGAATTGTCAATAAAACTAGATTATCGGTTCTTGGTCGTATTCATAGTCTGGGCCGTATGTTGTAATTATATCGTGTTGTTGGTTAAGCATTATATATAAATAAAAGTCAAAGATTTTATCCTCGTTGTATTCGTAAAACCAAATCAGTTGTTTCAATTCAAACTCCACTCAGATAGGTAACCCCAATGATCAGTCATTAGGTTCATTTATGTTAGCGTAGCACCCCCTGAGCTAGCCGCCCCTAAGGCGCTACGTTACATTTGGCGCCCAACGTAAAAACCCTAAAAGGGTAGGCCCACTTGTTTCGTAATAATAAGATTTACGTTACATTTGTTGCCCAAAATTAGTAATCCAAACGGGAAGACCATTTTGTTCGGAATTCAGGCCAAGAGTACAAGTAGGTACTTCGGTAGTCTTTCGTTTTCATCGGTCGGTCAAACCACAAGGGAAGTTCGGTTTTTGTCGTATTATGAGTAACTTAGTAGGATACGTCAAAATCGACTCAGTTTAGTAAGTGATTCGGTAGATTTCGTTGCATTTTGCCGGTCAATGGTTTACCGCCGCCGTTGAGTATCATCTTTGCATATCTCGAACTATAGTTGAGTGAGCAGCTACGTTGTTTATGTCAAATTTGGTCTCAAACTCGAAGACCCATTCGGGTTAGGTATTTGGGAGTAGGTTCAAGATTCGAACCCCAAATACAGAGGGTAAATCAGTCAGAAGTCCGTCCGTCATTAGTTAAAGAAGTCAAGTTATAAAAAAAATAGAGGGTAAATGTCAGTACGCATTTACAAACCGAGATATATGAGTAAAAGTCCTTTCACAGGCAAAGCAGGTCTTACGCGTCAACTTTGATCCATAACTGGGGATCGTTTTGTCATATTTCGTACCATGGTTAAGTGAGTAACTAAGTCGTGTGTATGTCAAAGTCGGTCCAACTTGTGGAGCTGTCCACCTGGTCAGTAGAAGTCTGTCGGTAAGACAATCAGTAGGTATACTTGCTCGGAGGTATACAAAATAAGTATGAGGGACGACGGACGTTCAGTACTGTTCAGTAAAGTATTTGGTAAATTAATAAAAGTAGTAAGTAAAGTAATAGTTAAAAAAAAATTAATAGCAAGAAATAATCAGTAAATAAGGGAATAATTAATAGAAAAATCAGAAAATAAGCAATAAGTAAAAGAGGATATATATATTTTTTTAATCGAGGAATTAGACAAATATTAACGCAGGAGTAAAGTTAAATCATATTTAAAATATAAAAGAAACAGAATATATTTGTGGAGTGGAGTTAAATAAAAAAAAACGTATATTATTTTAAAAAGTAACAGACCAAAAAGGGATAATAGAGAGGAGGAAGCAACATGAAGGGGGGGTGTAAAAATTCCGAGTTGGTTCAAGTGAGTGAATAGCTAAGAAGTGAAAAATAATTTAATATTCAAATAAATAAGGATAGTTATTCAACAGAATATAAAGGAATAGCTATATCAAGGTACAGGGAAGGACACAAGGATAGTTATTCAACAGAATATAAAGGAATAGCTATATCAAGGTACAGGGATAACTAAGAGCTCTGGAACACCTAGGCTGAGGAAATGCAAGGGTTCCACCTCCATAGTATACCTAATAAAAATAAAAAAAAAATTGAAAAAAAATAAATAAAAAAAAAGGCGACATAAGGCAATAAAATAGGAATGAAAACCGTCTTGAGATAGATCAAGTATAAAACCAAAACTAAATATCGGGGTAATAATGATAAATTTATTTGTTTGTCATAAGGACACAAGCAAGAAACAGGTCATTAGTTGGGTCATGTAAATAAACACATGTATAAGTTAGTAAGTCCCACCGGTGGGGAATGTGTAAATAAGTACTTATTAAACAGATACGCGTATCACATAAAAATATATGTTAATGAAGGCCTTTAGGTATATAAAAAAATCTGATTTAAAGTAGAAGCAGTGAGTAATTACAACCGATATAAATATAAGATGTGAATAAAAGCTCAATAAGAAAATGTAAAATTAAAGTATGCAGCAGGTACGGTAAAATCGTAGTAAACAAGACATAAGTGGATACCGTAACCGATATTAAAAGGAGGAACTTGTACATATATAAGAATCGGAGTAAAATAAAACAAGTTGAAAGATGTTAAAATAAAGATAAAAAGTATAAAAACCAAAACAAAAAAAAAAGTGTAAAATACAGTTAAGCTTAATAAATAAAAGTATAAATAGTAGGTACAATAAATACACGTTACAAAATAAACTTAGAGGAAAACAAATAGTACTAAGTAGATATTAGGCATTAGGATATAGGATACATATTATAGGAATTAATAGTTTACCATAGGGTGGTAGTTTTGTATGATGGGCAACGATCTGTCGCTAGTCATGTAGGTCGTTTTTTATTTGTTATTGTCGCAGTGTAATCAATAATAGGTTTATAGGACTACTATTTTAGAAATAGTTAGTAAAGTAGTCTTTGCTTATACGTTCTGAGAATACTAAGTGAATGTGGTTTTCTTTACATGTGCAGCTAGTTTTTCGAAATAAGTTTTGTTTATGGATAAAGCAACTTCGTTGAGTCTGAGGAAGAGCCTGGCAAGCCTTCTAAGTTAGTAAATCAAAGAGATAATAGTGTTATACACACCTATAGTGTTTTGTTATTACATGGGTCAGAGGACGCTGATGTCGTAACAAAGTTGTTATTTTTGATTTGTCAAAGGAACTTGCAGTTTATGTCCATACTTTCGTCGATTCTGTCCAGAAGAAAGGACATAGTTTAGTTTTGTTGTGCCATCGAGGGCAGTAGGACTGCTATTTTAGAAATAGTATGTAAAATAGCTAGTTGGAATAAACTTTATAACCGTGCATTAAATCAGTTATAATGGAATAAGTCGTGAAATCAGTTTAAAGTCGTTTAAAAACATAGTTAAGTTATAATGTTGTCATTTATTTTTTGTAGTTAAACAGTATACCTATATATTATTATACCAATGTTGGCCTAGAAAAGTAGAACATTTGCGTTGAATTTTGTAGTAGTATTTTTAGTGGTTGCCGATAGGGGTAGCAGTTACCTAAATAAGGAGAAGAGAAGTGGGAAAAAAAGAAGGGGGAACCCAGAAAGGGGATGGTCAGACTCCCAAAATATATAAGGAAGTCGCAGTAAAGCACAAAAATTCGTTTTTTTTGTTGTAGCAAAGGTGCTGCATTTTTTTTAGTCGTTATTTTTGTTTGTCATATTTTAGGTGAAGGGATGTTTTGTTCTGTTTTCACTCAAAGTCAAAGGCAGAAAGGACTACTATTTTCAAAATAGTTAGTAAATTAGTTTTTCTAAGTAGCACTTATAAGTATGAAGATAGTTAAGTTTCGCAAGTTTTGAGGGACAAAACCACAAAAGGATTTCAGAGTATACAACATGTACTTAGACGGTGATTTTTACAGGTAAAAATCTCCATAAGAAGGGGGAGAATGTGACGCCCGCGCACCATAGAAACAAGAAGCCAGCGCGACGTCACGGAAAATTCCACGGCCGCGAGCAAGTAAACAACATCCGCCGCCGCCGCTGCCGCCACTCGATGACGTCATGGAAGATTCCACTGCCACTGAAGTAAACAAGATTCGCCGCCGCCGCGTGCCGCCACTCCCCACTACAGAAGCCGCATATAAAAGGGCGCACGCGCGGACAGAAAGGCAATACTCGTGGGGTCGTCTTAGTGCTCACACCTAGCTCTGGTTGCGGTTCGGTCGACCGCGTCGCTTCCGGAGGTCTAGTGCGCTAAGACATAGACCGGCTCAGTAAGTCCGCCTTCCTCAAACTTGCGTTGTGGTCTTCCCCCGCACACGTTTGCAAGAGCCTGGTGGAACTACGGAGTTCTCGAAAGACCTGGCACTTCTACTAAGTCTGGTTGCGGTTCGATCGATCGCGTCGCTCCCAGAACCCAAAGGAACTGCCGGATTCTGTACCACGTTTATTCCACCCCTGCTTCCTCAACCTCTCTGTAAAAGGGCCTTCAGCCGCAAGCATAATTGACATATCCAAAAGCATTTAAAAGCAAAAAGAGTCGCATCAGAATTGTCAATAAAACTAGATTATCGGTTCTTGGTCGTATTCATAGTCTGGGCCGTATGTTGTAATTATATCGTGTTGTTGGTTAAGCATTATATATAAATAAAAGTCAAAGATTTTATCCTCGTTGTATTCGTAAAACCAAATCAGTTGTTTCAATTCAAACTCCACTCAGATAGGTAACCCCAATGATCAGTCATTAGGTTCATTTATGTTAGCGTAGCACCCCCTGAGCTAGCCGCCCCTAAGGCGCTACGTTACAAGATATAGTTACCTACAACAACACAGAAAACAGTGTAGAAAAAAATAATACTTATAATAAAATCTTCTCACCATAAGGATACTTCGCCTTAAACTCCTTCTCATAAACCCTGTACGCCTTCCCATGCGCCATCACAATGTTCTTAATACAGACGTATTTGCCGTAGTCATTCTCGCTGATGCCTGGAGCCAGCACCCCCATGCCGTAGCCGTAAGTGCAGACTACCAGAGCCTCGTTGATGGTGAGCCAGGTAGTCACGCGGTCCCCGAAGAGAGAGAAGGCGACGCGGGCGTAGTCGGCGAACCAGTCCGAGATGAGCGGGTTGAGCCAGCCACCTGGTGGAATGGAATCATTATGAATGTTGGTTAAAAATTGAGGTGATATTTACGGAATGAATATGACCAGCAGCGCACAGGACCAATGGTATTGAGACAGTTTCTCGGTAGTAGTTAGTTGGATCTTGTTCTTCTTAGCGTGTTGGTGATAAATACTAGAATATACTAGGGGTTTTCAGCGTGGTGACAGGAATAGCTAGTCTGCCCAAGTTGCGCCGAACGTGTAGGCAATACGTCACTAGAGCTGGCTCTATTCTGCATCCAGCAGTGGTTGGATCAATGATGAAGGCCGATGTCTGTGGCGCTCTTATCGCCTATATCCAGAAGTGCTCATGCACTAGCTGATAGTGATGATATTACACGCTTCAATATGGATATGCACAACGACATTCGCATCTGCTCTCTTGAATGTAGCTGATAAGTACCAGAGATTACAATAATGTGAACCACCCATGTGGCTTCAATCCAAGCGCCCGTCACGTCAGAACATTTTGTGTAAAGAAAATATCACCCGCGTGCTGAGCTTAATTCAAACAAAAAATATGACAGATATATGAGATTTTGGGGCCAGCGCGAGGGTGCCAGTTTCTTGGGTTGTAGGCCCTTTCCTTCCACTAGCAATATAGGTACGGTGGCCTGCGCCTAAAAGTATACAGGCGGAGTTTTTAAAATAGCGATCTCAAGCTCACATGCTGCTCAAGCACATCCACATAAACACCACTGCTACACACATCACACACAACACGTCCCCGGATTTATAACAGATGTAGCTGGTCCCTTCACAGTGGCGGATTTACCTATAGGCCAAAAAGGCCAGTGCCTAGGGCGGCAGATTTAGAGGGGCGGCAAATTTAGCATTTTTTATTTTTCAGATTTTTTTGTTTTCATCTTTCGTAACATTTTCTTAATGTTTCATCTATTTTGAAGCACTGTGTCTAAATTAAGTTAAATATTGCGCAATTAATGATTATGATTAGTTGACTAAGGTGTCACCAATGCAAAACAATCAAAAAAGTATTAAAACAAATCGTTAGTTTTTTAAATATTTTGCTTTTAAACATAAATTTCGGCAAAACTCTTAAAAAAACTTAAAACTTAAATAACTCAGAAATGGTTGACTTTCGGATAATGCATTATGGGGTTCAATTGACTGGAAACGCCTTCGTCTACAACCCATTTAACGGAATACATCGACTTTCCAATCTCCCTGTATAAATAAACGCACTGTCATATAATCAGTATGTACCTATGTTCTTTGAATTTAGTGGCAACTGTGGCTGCTGAATCAGGCTCGGGCTAGTACGGGGCGCATTTAAGTCGTGACAAAAGCTCTACGTCGCGTCGTCGCGCTCGCTCTTGAGGCTGCGCGATGTAAGTGAGCGCGATGCATAACTTATGTCACGTCACGTCTTAAACTAGCCAAGATTGATGCTTTTTCATGCTGCTTCAGGATTTTTTTTTTGTAAACTCGACACAACGCTGGCATAAATAAATGAGTGAAATCGGGAAAGGCAAAACCCGGAATAGAGTGAGTTTGAGACGATGGTCAGCCAGAAAAGAAGCATGTAATAGTTAAAGTGATTCTTGGCATGCATATTCTTTGAAATCAATCAAATATGATATTACTAAAAAGCCTGTAACGCGACAAGAAGCGGCGGGAATACTTTCGAATTTGGAGAAACTGGAAACGGCTGTAATGGTAGTTATATGTGGATAATGTGGAATTTTGTCATATGTATTAAGTACATATGACAAAATTTTGACCAAACAGTCAGTGATATTTTTTGACCAAACAGTCACTTGAGTCTACCAAGAATTCGCAGTTTCCAGCTTAATATTTCGCAAACCAGTCACTGAATAAAAAAATGGTTTGAGAAGACCTTTGATATTTTTGAAAGACCTATACAATACCTTACACCAAGGAAAAAAATCATCCCCATTTTACATGTATGGAAGGTAACATTTTGTTTTTCATTAATTTATTTTACCAGTTTGTCGATGCCGTACATTTGTACAAGGTGGATCAAAAGAAGTCATCCTATCTTGATTGGCTCTAATTTTTATCTAAATGAAAAACTTCGATTCTGTTTTTTTATTAACTATGTTTATTTGAACATTTAAAATTTTATTGGTAAAGTCTAGAAGATGATATTGGCCAAATGGGCGCCGTCACAATTGATTGCTCTATCGGCTCCTTTTATGGCATTTCTCATCAATTCAGCGAGACCTTCGGGCGAGAGATTCTCGCACTTGTGTCGAATGTTGTCCTTAAGGGCTTCCAGAGACACGGGCTTATTTACATTAACACGGGTCTTGAAAAAACACCCACAAAAACTGTCTGAAACGGTTAAATCGGGCGATATTGCGGGGAAAAATGACATATTAAACGAAAAAAAAGGCGACCCGAAAACTGAATATATATACAAAATTATTTGGCGTTCTTGGGAAGTGTGGCTTCCATGGCTTGTCAACTTGTATTCTGCATTTGTCTAGTCCACTAATATAGATATTAATATATAGATATATAAATTGGCGGCCATTTGTACAAATGAGAGCAATTTCCAATAGGGTGATTACTTTTGGCCCACCTTGTATATCTTTGCGAAATGTCAGCTTTCATATTTTTACCCGTTTCTGAGAAAAAGACAGCCGGACAACAAAGTGATCCTAAAAGGGTTCCTTTTTTCCTTTTGAGGTACGGAACCTTAAATAAGATTTGATGAAACATTTGAAGTTGGTGATAGATAGACATAGAAATATCCACATTATTAAGTTCACAATCATACAAATAACGGGATTAAACTAACAAATTGAATTTCAGAAGTCAGTAGGGGCGGCAAAAATTTAATGGCCTACGGGCGGCAAATTTGTAAATCCGCCACTGTCCCTTCATCATCAGGGATCGCTATTTTAAAAACTCCGCCTGTATACTTTTAGGCGCAGGCCACCGTACATCAATCGAGTATAAATCAATGCTTCAATCACTCAAACCTCGAACGTCCACCTCCACTCACCATAGTCCTGCAGCCTCTGCGGCAAGTCCCAGTGGTACAGCGTGACCACAGGCTCGATGCCGTTGGCGAGGAGACCGTCGATCAGCTTGTTGTAGTAGTTCTTGCCATCCTCGCTGACCTGGTCCGCGAACCCGTTGGGGACCAGGCGAGGCCAGGATATGGAGAATCTGGGGGAAGGGTGGGGAGGTTAGATGGGTGTTCCAGTAATTGCTGAGTAAGCGGCTGTTGGCTAACCAGCCTGGATCGCTGGTTAGTAGTTAGGCAGTAGGTAAGCCAATATTTACGTAGCATCTAGATGCTTACATATTTATGTAGCTATCTGTTTTAAGAAACCCATATCGCTACATTGGGAAACCCCAGTTAGGTAGGTACAATTTCACTTCATGTCTATCTAAAGTCTGTCTAGAGTTTATCAATTAGCTAGTTTATAGGTTTTAGGGTCAATGCAAAAGTATAACATTCCTTTAACAATTTATTACTAGAATCAGCCGTTTGAAGCTAGGTATAATGGAAACAGACTCCCCTCACTACTTCAGTTCTAAGTCCTCGATCCTCTCAGGGTAGGTAGTTGTGAGTGAATGTGTACCATACTAGGTAAATAATAGTGCCTCTATCTCTATACATACAGCAGCTTAAAGCACCGATCGAGTCCACATTACTGATACACGCAACTGTCTGGTGAGATTGTAGGAAACTCATTTCATTACATTGGGAATCCCCACTTCTGTTTCAC
This sequence comes from Plutella xylostella, assembly GCF_932276165.1. Classification (NCBI taxonomy): domain Eukaryota; kingdom Metazoa; phylum Arthropoda; class Insecta; order Lepidoptera; family Plutellidae; genus Plutella; species Plutella xylostella. Next base: position 1,648,728 of record NC_064000.1, on the reverse strand, counting down.
ATAATAGGTGTCTAGATGAGGCTACACCAGAAGACATTCTAACATAGTTACCCGTTAAAATTATAACACTAGTTAGTATCTTAAATACGAAGAAAACCATTCCATTGCTTCGTATCTGGCTACAAACGAACGCCGGATAAAACAATGAAAATTCTCAGACCGGCTCAACGAACGGCCAACGGATGCCCAACGATGGATATTTATCATACATAATACAGGGCAGATTGCAGCAACGAAGGTCCACGAAACCCGTTCGTTGGCGTTCGTTTGGCCGGTCTGTACGCAGCTTAACTCATCAGTCCTAAGTCCCACCTGTAGTAGTCGAGTCCTAACTCCTTGGCCATCTCAATGTCCCGCTCCCAGAGGCGGTAGGAGTCGCAGGCCACATCGCCGCTGCTGCCGTCCTCGATCCTCTCGGGGTATTTGTGAGTGAATGTGTCCCATATGCTCGGGGTTTTGTCTGGAAAGTGTAGAATGGTTTATGGTAACTAGGGATTTTGTGGTAAGGTTACGGAAGAGATGGGATTTAAGGTAAGCGTCCATCTTTCGTACGCAGCGGACGCATCGCATTCAAGTGCGTCCAATTGATGGACGTTGACGCCTCCATTTTTCAAAAGTATACAAAAATCCGGTCCGATACGTAAGGCCCGGGTCTCCTATTTACTCCGTAGGTCGCGTCAAGTGTCACCGCCGTAGACCGCGTCACGCGACCTGCGGCGTAAATAGGAGACCCAGGCCTAAGGCCCGGGTCTCCTATTTACGCCGTAGTTCGCGTCCAGCGTCACGCCGTAGGCCGCGTCACGATGCTCACTATAGAAATGTACTGATGCGGTCTCCCTCACACGCCGACGTTGGCGCGTAGATGTAGTGAGCATCGTGACGCGGCCTACGGCGAGACGCTGGACGCGATCTACGGCGCGTAATAGGAGACCCGGGCCTAAGATATCGATAGGTGGACGCTCACGCTCACTTTTAATGAAAAGGTCTCACGGTTATTCCATGATTTACCCTACGATGTGTTTGTTATGATTTTTGGGCTCAGCAAATAGAATAAAGCCTACAGTGTACCTAGTTTGCAATACCCTAACCTGTTGTGCTCTTATGTACCTACACTTAGATCCGGTAGTTAGGTACCTACTATTGATATGTTTAAGCTTACTATCTATTCATTGCCTTATTGTTTAATCCTAGCCATAAAAATTATATTCGTCACTGCTAGTGGTAACTGTTTATTACTAATATAGATAGGTAAGTTATAGTTATTTATGTTCATAATGAGTCACTTCATTCGCTTATCTGAAGACGGACATCATAAAATTATTTTATAAATAAGTCATGGTGACAAAAAAACTCATAGCTATATGAAAACTATGTAAAATCTTCCACTGAATAGGGCTACACAGCCACCGAAATACAACCATAAGTATGGACTACTTAGGTATATGATTTCTGAGTGCTGCTTTCCGTATTTAATATCTGCTTAACACGATTCTCTGGTGTTATCTGGCGTACTTAAGACGTCCCTATAAGGAAGCACTGACATAGGTAGCATCCTGAGGGCAAAAGAGGAAGACTCAAGTCAAGAAGAAAATGGGCGGGTGTCTTGGGCGGTGGTATCTGAGCTGGCTTAAGAGTGGCGACGCTTCACTTCAGCCCTTTACGGAGATTGGGAATATAGTTAAGTAGTTAAGTATGTAAGTAAATCTGTGATCATACCACTGACATTCCATGCGCCCTCGACCTGGTAGGCGGCGGTGGCGGCGCCCCACTTGAACCCGGGGGGGAACGCCAGCTCGCCCCATGCTGACGACAATACACTGTGAAAGTAAAAAAAAACTAATGAAGTTTGGTCCAGTAAAGTCCAGTGACAATGACCAATGATAAGCACCAAATTCATCCTAAAATCCTAAACGGAAAAGTCGCTGTCTACAATATTTATGCAAGTACTTACCTATTTATAAACCAACTAGTTAGGTACTGAACTAAAAATGTAGGTAAATATTAAAAAGATTGGGCACAATATTTTGGTGCCGATATTTTGTAAGTGGCACTTTTTCATTGCTCACTTACTACTGGAGGTAAGTGTCCACCTTCCGGCACAAGTAGTACCCAACGGACGCATCGCATCACTCGCTTCATCGGCATTGCTGACAATGTTTCTCCAAACATTTATGAAAATCTGTTTGGTCCGAAACGTACGATACCGATAGGTGGACGCTATTACCTTTAAGGTACTGAACCTCCATCGTGCATACTAAGTAGACTAAGTAAATACTTAGTTAACTAAAATACATAACACTAAGTTAAGTTAGTTCGAATCGAATATCTTCTTCTAGGCGATAATCATAACAAAACAATCACGCAATGCGTCCTGACCGTCGCTTTTTACATTGAAGTACTGTACTTACTTACAACTATATTACTTATGTACCATCATAGACTAATACACTAATGTACCATTATTCAGAATGATCGAAAGTTAACACAGCAGTTTAGTTTTCTAAAAAGTAAATTAATAACCTTTGCACACTACATTGACTGATATCACTAACGACTGTTTAAATAACTGTAATAACCCACTCTCAAAACAAACACACTTGTAATAAAATTTAGATAAAGTTGTCTTTAGATAAACGCACCTCAACACAAGTATCCCACAGCTGAACATTTTGTAAAGTGATATGATTTTCTCAAGTATTTCGCGTTTTGTCATCAAAATATTGTAAAATGTATGAGGAAGTTACAGATAGCTACCATGAAATTCATGAATAATCGCTGAAAGGGTAGGCAGTAGGTACAGTTAGTGAAATAATAATAGTTAAGTAACTAAGTACTTATATTTTATTAAGTGACTATTTAAATACGCGGATGGATGGATGCATTGTTTGTTTCTATTTCACGGGATTTTGTTAAGATAAGACGAAGTGATGCACGGTGGTAGCTCAGTCTGGTAAGCGCCCGCTGCTCACGCCAGAGAGATGTATACCATCGCTCTTACGGTGAAGGAAAACATCGTGAGGTAGCCTACATAAAATATCTAGATTTAGCACGTCTAGATATTTGAACCCACCAACCCGCAGTGGACCAGTGTGGTTGGAAATGGAAGGCAGTTTAGACCTTGGGGATATGCACAAAGGTTCCATTAGAGACAGCCAGGTGCAGGTACCTACACCCCCACAGAGAATAGAAGTGATGCACGCGGGAACTTGTGAGAAACCATAAATTTATACAGGAACACACAAACACATAGATAAAAATAAATAATTAACATAAGACTTTCCTCTTATACATACATAATATTAGGTACCTAACTTAAAATAATAATCCTACTAGGTTCAATAGAATTTCATGGCACTGACTGTACTATGTAATAAATAGTTCCTATATTTAGATACCTTTGAATTGCTTAATTGAACCAATATATTTTATGTGAATTTATTTGATATCTTTATTGTTTTCCCTCTTTGGTTAAATTTCAGAAATAGTAAAACTGCCAATTTTATATTGGGTGCAATAATATTTTTAAACGTTATCTTAGATTAGGATATGAAAGAATGATAACTGACTGAAGTTTAAATCCGCCCCGAGAAATGCACGGATTAACTAGTCAGTTTTGGATATCATACTCGCTGACTGCCCAGGGTACCTGGTTATTTATAAATCTTTGGTAGGGTAGGTAAGTACCTAACATAAGCCTTTCGTGCACCAGTATGTCAAATGCTGGAGTTCAGTTAATTAATTCACTAAAGACTGTGGTAAGACATAAAAAAACGTGTCACGCATAGTGCGTAAGTACAAAAATTCAAGTTTACTTTACATACATACATAATAATATACTAAGTAATTAAAATATACATTAAATAATAATAAAAAGTAGGCCTTTACCCGTACAGTCAGCTTCATATCTTCATTATGTGCGGTATTGGCAATAATCGTCCTGCTGATTTCCGTCTTGGAAGCCGCCGCTTCAGCTTAGACGCTGCTTCATAGATAAGTAATTCATTTATTACCTATACACAATACAAAATTAAATAAGGTACTCTTATTATTGTTGTTGTATGTTATATTTATGCAATAAAGTATATAAAGTATATATATATAAATAAATAAATTATGCCTGATATAGGTACTAACTCCCTTATGCATAGAAAAGTTATAGGATGTTTTAGGGGCCGTCCATTAATCACGTGAGGCTCAAAGGGGGGGGGGGAGGGGGTACTGAAAACCTCACGAAACATCACGAGGGGGGAGGGGGGGTTCTCGTTAGACATCACGTGTATATAAATTTTTTGTCAAAAATTAGGTAAGTATTTCTGAACCGATATTTTGGACGGCGCAAAAATTTTAACGATTTTTAGTATGACCTATATTTTTTCTAGTCAAAAATTGCCTTTACATAGACTTTCAAAAAAATACACGTGATCCAGGGGGGGGGGACGGGGGGTTGGTCCCAAACCTCACCAAATATCACCAGGGGGGAGGGGGGGGTCAAAAAATGAGAAAAACGACCTCACGTGATTAATGGACGGCCCCTTAGCTGTTGAACTGTTTTGTCCCTCTCCGTCAAATAACAAATTGTTCGTTGACAATTACAGAGGACAAAACAGTTCAATAGCTAAAACATCCTATAACTTTTCTATGAATAACGGGGTTACATTTTTTCACGAATTTTCAAATTTCGTAGAACAAAAGTGGTTCACAATGACCTCTTGAGTCATTTCCGTCTCACCTTAATAAGTATGTCACTTTAGTAGCACCCTGATATGTATAGCGGCTGCGGCCAATAAACCTTAAAGATTATAAGTATGGAAGGATGGATGTTGTATATCTGTCGCAGGCAACTGGTTTAATCTCCTGTTTGATTGAACCACTAGCCCGTTCATTGGATGGCGCTGTTCAGTTGTATGACTAGGCCGAACGTTGATTGTACAAGCATCACAAAACGTCCAACTAGTTAGCTGACTTAAAATCAGTCAGGTGGTGAATAAAACAAATATGGCGTCTAACAGCTAACAGCTGACACAAAAAGCACCTATATTGTTAGTTTTTTGCAAATAAATTAGCTTTAAAGTGCGTTATTTGTGTTAAAATAGTGTGCCAACATGGATTTACCTATTATTACGCCGCGGGCGGATAGTTTCAAAGAAAAATAGTGGCGAAACTGGATAATTATGAACAACAATATGAAGGAACGTTTATTGTTATTGTTTAGTTAATTAGTGAGATAAGTGATGATGATGTCCTCCTCATCGTGATCCGATGACGGCGACCTCAGGGGCTAGTAGGACTTCTTCGGCGGTGGGCGCGAATGTGACTCGCGAAACCCAGCTTCGTGGCAAAGGTCCGGTTACAAGCATTGCAGAATAGTTCGCCACGGCCGTTGTAGGTGTAGTTGTAAGTGGGCTTCGGACGAGTCTTGCGCTGCAGGCGGTTGGAGTCAAGAGTTTCTAGTCGGGCTTTTTCGAACTCATTTACTCTGGAGTGGACTGTGGAGCGCCATTCGTTGCGATTGTGGGCTGCTTTTTCCCAGCTGTCAGGTGGAATGCCAGAAGCTTTGTAACATAGTCTTTTTGTTGACTCTTGTCTGGTGATGTTCACCCTAATCAGACATTACAAAGTTGCTATACTACTTATATCCCATAAATCCCATTCAACGACTTCGCTGAATGACGTTCAGTCAAGACGTCGAACGTTACAATCAACGACTTGACGAGTTGTCCTTTAGTCATACAACTGAATAGCGCCATCCAATGAACGGGCTAGTGGTTCAATCAAACAGGAGATTAAACCAGTTGCCTGCGACATATCTAAGGATGTTTGTTACTTTCATGGAAAATCAGCTAGAGTTTTTTATTAAATTTGGCATGCTTGACTCGTAGGCTGAACCTTTTAAGATGCGGGAAATTTATAATGATAATCCGTTTCATTATCACTTCTCAAGGCGACTGTACCTAATCTTAATTTACATAGATCTCAGATTAAGATCAAATCTAATCATTCTGCGAAATGCTGACTCGCAGCGTGCTCGTATTAGCAAGGTGTGTTTGTTATGGTGTCGTTCATTAAATTGTCCTTTTAAATGCTAGCGACCATCTATCGGTATTGTACGTATCGGACAAACGGATTTTCATAAATGTATCTAGAAGCAGCTTCGACAAAGCCGATGAAGTGGACGCACTTGTGTGAATTTATACACAAAGAATAATGCATTCAATGCTTCCGTTGCGTACGATGGCGAAAGGTAGACGCTTACCTTTAACCACCAGCCGAAAAAGGCTATAAGTTTGCGTCGAGCTTATCACGTGGTAATGAAATAATAAGAAGAGCCGATTATAATTTAAGTTTGATCGAGAGATGACTGAAAACTATATGTGTCCTTAAATTATGTTACTTACATCGAAATCGGTTCAGCTGTTGTGGCATGGCAACATGTAAACCAACTTTGTGGGAAGTTGTTTAGAACAACAGGTAGGTGTTAAGGTAAACATAAGATTATTTTGATATGAATTCGTATCGATCATGTAACATTTTAACCGGCTAATCTAACATAACATTAACTAAGTACCTACATCGTAGAACAAAAGTTGTTCAGAATGTCACAAAACTATTTTTTTTTTGTTTTCTGCTGGTTAAGTACCTATGGGCCGGTTCGTAAGGACCCGGTTTTATAATTGGCAGCGGTATTATTTACTTATCTTATTCATGTTGCTTATCATTTACTAGATTGATCACACTTATTGAGTTGATCATGATCATTGTAATTACCTATAAGGAAGTCAGTAGTCAGTAGTATTAGCAGTAGTATGTAGTGATTATTAAATTTATTATTAGGTAGTTGCGTATATAATATAAAGTCGTAGTGGCGTTACGGATAAGGCCTCGTCCTCTCACTAAATTTTTAACGTCCAAAGCATCAAAAGCAGTACCTACATGATCACAGGCGACTATAAACTATAGACTGTTCTCCCCATCTTCTCAGTGTGTTGTCGTCAGCATGGGGCGAGCTGGCGTTCCCCCCCGGGTTCAGGTGGGGCGCCGCCACCGCCGCCTACCAGGTCGAGGGCGCATGGAACCAGAGTGGTAAGGATATAATTTTTTTTAATATAATATTAAATTGGTACTTACCTACTATTTATCACAATCCTACAATGTTTGTTTATTTCCATTTACTTAATTTAAATCGAGTATCGAGACGGTATCCTCGGCCCAGCACTCGTTGCGTGTTTTGAAACTATACAAGGCCAGAACGCAGAGGTTGGGACTGCTCGCGTATATTTTCAAATTAAAATAGTACCATGATTTACTTGAAAGTATACAAGGCCGTTACGCACTAATCGCGTATATTTTCAAGTAAGTTGGGCCAAAATTATGGCTTGAAAATATACTGTAGCAGTTACCACTGCGTACTAATCGTGTATATTTTCAAGCGCCAAGCAGCAATGCGAGCACTTGAAACTATACGTGATTAGTTACAAGGTAGTTATTTTGAAATGTTGCTCTCTCTTTCTTTCGTGCGAAATAGTAATAAGTCTATTGCTTTCTAAATATTGCATCATCATTCCGCACTTGGCATTGTTTTCGTAACGTGTTTTTTGTTTAAATCGTACAGTTAAAAAGTAAATTGATTTAAATTAAACTGTAGAACTGTTGTAATTAGTAAAAATGATCTCAGAAGAGGGTGTGGAACAATTCATAAAAGACAATTACGGTGAATTCAAAACTTGATGAAAAATATGTCTGTAACAGGTCTCTAGGGTAATACCTACTACACTCACGAGCAATGAATAAGTCCAAGTAGCAAAAAGTCAACACCAAATTTTTTTAAACATTTAATTAAGAATTTGATCAAAATTTACGTTTTTAGTTGTTTATAATAATAGCGCTGTTAAATGTACTTTAATATTGCCGACGGCGTCATTAAGCTAGTCTTTTCCGTTCAGGAGCTATCGTCACTGGAACTTTTTCATTGCTCGTGAGTGTAGTAGGTATTACTCTTAATTCATATAAATAATAAGATATTAGTATTGTTACTTGCAAGTATGATTGCTATAAATATTGCTAGCCGTTCATTGGCCGAGCATCAGCCGAGGATACTGTCTAGCCACTCTGACGTTCTCTCATGTCCCAGACAAGTCCCCAAGCGTGTGGGACCACTTCATCCACTCAACCCCTGACCTGGTGGCGGACCGCTCCACCGGGGACGTGGCCGCAGACTCCTACCACCTGTGGAGACGAGACGTGGAGATGCTGGAGGAGCTGGGGCTGCAGTTTTACAGGTTAAAGCCGAGTTTAACGGTAGTATGTTCGGCTAAGTCCGGTGGTAGAAAAACAGAGCGATCCAAATGTACCTACTCCGATAGAGCACTAGACTCTACTTTTTTCAATGGGCGAAGCAGATAAAGTTATATGCAGATATAGTTATGTAGGTAGTGAATAACAACTTTGACCAAGATTATGTTGTCAGTAAGTATATTGAATCTCTCTCTCTCTCTCTCTCAGCCTTCTGTAGTCCACTGTTGGACATAGGCCTCTCCTAACGATCGCCACCCCAAACGGTCACCCGCCATCTGCATCCAGCGGCTTCCCGCTACCTTCCGCAGATCATCAGACCAACGGGTTGGGGGGGGCGACCGACACGCCGTTTGCCGACACGGGGTCTCCACTCCAGAACCTTTCTACTCCAGCGGTCGTCGGCTCTGCGGGCTACGTGGCCAGCCCATTGCCACTTCAGCGTGCTAATCCTTTTGGCTATGTCGGTAACTTTAGTTCTCCTGCGGATTTCTTCATTACGAATCCTATCTCGCAGGGACACGCCTAACATAGCCCTTTCCATAGCACGCTGAGCAACTCTGAGCTTGTGGATAAGCCCTTTGGTGAAGCACCACGTCTCGGCTCCGTAAGTCATCACTGGCAACACGCACTGATTGAAAACTTTTGTTTTCAGACACTGAGGTATGTTTTCAGTGAAGATGTGTCGTAATTTCCCGAACGCTGCCCATCCGAGTTGGATTCTACGAGCTACCTCTTTATCGAAGTTGGATTTACCTAATCGGATCACTTGTCCTAGGTAGGGATACTGATCGACAACTTCGATGGTGACACCTCCTACAGTTACGGGCGATGATGAAACATGTTCGTTCGACATGACCTTTGTCTTGTCCATGTTCATTTTCAGCCCAACTTGTTTAGAGGCATCATTGAGGTCTGTGAGCATTTCGCCTAACTCCTCCAGCGTTTCCGCCATAATCACTATGTCATCAGCAAATCGTAGATGAGAGATATATTCGCCATTGACGTTAATGCCCAGTCTTTTCCACTCTACAAGCTTAAAAACATCTTCCAGTGCACAGGTGAACAGTTTCGGAGAAATAACATCTCCCTGTCTCACGCCCCTTTGCAACTGGATCGGTTTTGTGCTATGTTCGTGTAATCGAACTGACATTGTGGCAGCATTGTACATACATCTCAACACCTCGATATAGCGATAGTCTATATGGCACCGCTGAAGGGATTGAAGCATCGCCCAGAGCTCAATAGAATCAAAGGCTTTCTCATAGTCCACAAACGCTAGACATAAAGGTAGATTATACTCCTCGGTCTTCTGTATAGTATATTGAATGCCACGCGCAATTATCTTGAAACCCACGTGTCTGAAGTTAATTACAAAATGAGAGTTACCTATAATAATGGATTAATGTAAGTTGATGAACTAGGAATATTCTCTGCATTACCACTTTCTCCTTCCTGCTTCCAGATTCTCCATATCCTGGACGCGTCTGGTACCGAATGGATTCGCCAACGTGATCAGCGAGGACGGCCGGCGGTACTACGACGACCTCATCAACGGCCTATTGGAGAGCGGAATAGAACCCATCCCCACCATCTACCATTGGGACATACCGCAACGGTTGCAGGATTTGGGTAGGTTCTCATCAAAATCATAGTATTTTCTTCGGGTACCGAAGTTAATCATACAGTCATCATCCATTAATAGCTATGGACCTTCACCAAAGAGCCTTTCTCATGCAACTACTATCGCTCACCTAAAGTTCTAAAGACTAAAGTAGTAGTAAAGTCTAAAGCCCAAAGCCAAAATACAGTCGAACCGAGAGGATTCCTCTCATTTTTATAAAGTCTACTATACTATCTTGATTGGTACATCAATAATTGCCTACCCTCAATATCGAAAGAGTAGTCTTAAACATTTCATATTCCAGGTGGCTGGACCAACCCACTCGTATCAGATTGGTTTGCGGAGTACGCCAGAGTGGTATTTTCCATCTACGCAAACCGAGTCAAGTACTGGGTGACCATCAACGAGCCGTCAGTGTTCTGTGAGTTTGGATACGGAGCTGGTATGATAGCCCCAGGGATCAAAGACCAGGATATCGGCAAGTACATGTGTGTCAAGAATGTGCTGATGGCCCATGGGAAGGCGTATAGGGTTTATGAGAGAGAGTTTAAGGGAAAATATTCTGGTAAGTAACTAATTTGTTGTACCTACTTAACTAATCGTTGATTTCATCCTAACTAATATTATAAATGCGAAAGTAACTGTGTCTGTCCGTCTGTCTCTCTGTCTGATACTCTTTCACGCCAAATTTACTGAACGGATTTGAATGAAATTTGGTATACATACGGTCTAGACCCTAAGAAAGAACATAGGCTACTTTTTATCCCGGAATTCCCACGGGAAAACTTTTTAAGGCGAAGCGAAGCGCGCGGGAACAGCTAGTATTTTATATTACTTGATATTGTAAGCTGTGGTTACCTGTACTATCCTTTTAAGCTGTGGTTACCTATAAGTGGATGGTCACTTGGCCTGAAACATCTATTGTTAAATTAATTAAGCAGTTTTTCTAATGTTATGTGTACCATCTGTTGGTGATCCTTAAATAAATAAATAAGCATTTTTTTACTCTAGACTATTGAAATGTTATGCTAGAAGAAGTTGCCATAATTTCCAAGACAATTTAAACATTTTTACTTTTTAGGAAAACTATCGATGGCTAATCACTTTATGTGGTATGAAGCTGAGACGGAGAAAGATTTGGAAGTAGCCGAACTAATAAGGCAGTTTCAGGTAACTAAGTTCTGTTTAACTACCTACTTATAAATAAATTAAAGATATCATAAGAGTAAATTTTAATACTTACCTGATATGGAGAATCTTGATATACCTACTCCTACTATAGCATAGATATATTAGCCGCCGCCGCCTTACCTGCATTCCATAAATCGCTTCTACAGCTTTTCAAAGTGGCTAACTTCGGAGCACAGCAAGACAATCATTTTTAACTCTCAAATATAGACGATGTACTTACTTATTGATCATTACTTATTAAATAATTACAGGAACAAAGTAGTACTACTACCTACTAAGGGGTTATTTATTTCCAGTACGGCCTGTACTGCCACGCCATATACTCCCAGGAGGGCGGCTGGCCAGCGGCGGTGGAGCAGCAAATCGCCGACAACAGCTACAGAGAGGGCTACAGTTTCTCCAGGCTACCGGGGTTCACGCAAGAAGAGAAGGAATTGGTCAGAGGTAGATGCCTATGCGACAATAAAAACATCACCTATTTGAGGAGACCAATAGCATTCATCAAGTTCTTAACCAACACATTGGATGATTTCTCTGCTGGACAAAGATACTTCTCCTAAGAAGCATACCTCACCCTACGTTCAGAGTTCAGACCTGTACCTACTTGCGTTAATTCCCCCATTGCTCAACGGGTCTTGATTATTACGATGTGTAATATTGATATGATACTGATGCATGATGTCGATTCTGAAGACAGAAATTCTAATTTTAGAGCTGTCAATACCTTAATTTCTTTAATGAGAATTCGATTCTATGAGTGTCCTCGTAAATGACATTTTCAGCTAGCAAAATGTATAGTTAGCAGCGTTAAAAATAGAATTTCTGCCATCAGAATAGGTACCATTGGTATGTACCATAGTTGTTTCCAGGTACCTTCGACTACATGGCAGTGAACCACTACAGCAGCAGGACAGTCCGCAAGCAGCCGTCAGCGGAACACATTCCTGCTTCCAACCAGTTCACGGCGAATGCTGAGTTTAACGCCACCTATGAGGGCAAGGAGGACTGGCCTAAAGGAAACTCCTTTTGGTTCTTGGTAAGCCTTTAATAACTTATACCTTCCCGAAAGTTTTACTAACTACTGATCACAGGTCACAGGTCTTTCTCTAGGAGCGCCACAGCATTTTTCCACGCTATTCCTTATCCAACCACCACTGGTGTAATCAGTTCGTGAGAATGCACTCGGGGACTCCCTAGAACACCCAGATTACCTAGATTCTGTAAGAAATTCCACTTGAAAACACTTAACTAATGAAGTTTTATATAAACTTAGAGTCTATAGCTGATCGGCCCCATCATGTTATGTTAGCGTCATAACAGCAATTACTTAACTGAATTTAAGAATAGAATATTATAGCTGTTCTCTGTTCCTCTCTATCAGAATCAGAATCAGAATCAGAATCAGAATTTATTAATAAAAAAGAAATTACAACACCAATTACAGTGGTCTCCACACTAGGCTAAATGCCTGTATAGTGGTGACCCGCGGAAGATATTATCAAAAACGATTTACATAGCGTGTAGGTTACATTTAGTATTCTGTTTTTAAACTAATTAATAGTAATATTATATAAAAGCAATTTTGACTTAAAATTAAGATGTTTTAAACTAGTAATAGGAACATAGAGTTTATAATTTAATTTAACTTAAAAAATGTGATGCATGTTGTGTAGTTGTGTAGTGGGTGTGTTTGAGTTCATGTGAGAGTGTGTGGTTGTGTGTATATGAGTGTGTGTGTGTGTATGAGTGTGTGGGTATGTGTATATGAGTGTGTGTGTGTGTGTGTATGTGTTTATGGGAGAAGACACTATGAACTATGAGGAAGTTTCGAGGAGAGATTCTGTTGTTTCATAGTCAAGTGTAAAGAGGTACTTTTTTAGGTTTATCTGTGCCTCTTTAATAGTGCAGCCAATAAATGGGCACACTTTTATGAGCTTGTTAAGCAAGAAGGGTTGCAGAAAAGTTGAAAAACGTTGGGCAAAAGTGGTTCTGCATGAAGGGACAGCTAGGCGGATAACACGTTTATTCAGGATTTCAGAAAGGGTAGGGAGCGACAGCAGGTGTTTGTATGCTGCAGTTGCAGACTTTGCAATGAAGAGCTGCCGAACAGTTAGCACCTCGAAGTCCCGGAAAAGATCGAAAGTTGGGTGTTGAAAGTGTTTTTTAAGGAGCACTTTTAGAACACAACGTTGTGCCCTCTCTAATTTCAAAAGATGTGTCTTGGCGGCGCCACCCCAGCATGAAACACAGTACCCTATGATTGACTCACAGAGAGCCGTGTACACCAGTTTATGAATGGTTGTGTCACTTAGATCTCTGATCTGTTTCATGATGTATATCAATTTTCTGCATCTGCCAACCACTCCCGATATATGCGCGTTAAAGTTGAGGTTCTGGTCAAGGATGACACCTAAGTACCTGAGAGACTGAGCTCGTTCAATATTGTCCGTGCAAGAACATTGGTGAAAGTCGGTAGGGGAAGAGCAAGTATGTAACCTAATGCTTTGAAGTGTTTCATCTGGAGCTGATGCCTTCGTTTTGTGAAAACAGATAAACTTTGTTTTGGTAGGGTTTAATGTTAGAAGGTTGTTCTTAAGCCATGCTCCTATATCAGCCATTCCCAATTCTGCTTTGGCTAAGACGCTTTGCCAGGTAAAATCGTTGAAGATTAAGGCTGTGTCATCGGCATAGCAAAACACCCTGCATTCTAGATCTGCGTTAAGTGACTGGTCGATGTCATTAAGATAGGCTATAAAGAGCGTTGGTCCTAGAATGCTGCCCTGCGGCACTCCAAAGGTAATTTCACTGGGGTCACTACAGCGTTCTCCTATTCTTGTTAGTTGTGTCCGGTTCGTCAGGTAGCTGGAAAACCACTGTAGGGCGACACCTCTGACTCCCAATCTAAACAGTTTCTCTTGGAGAAGTGGTATCGACACGGTGTCAAAAGCTTTGGCGAGATCTAAGAAAACGCCAATAGAGCATTTTCCAGTGTCGAGGTTGGCTGTAACAGATTGTAAAAGTCCGGACACCGCGTCTTCAGTGGATTTCCCATTTCTAAACCCAAATTGATGAGGGGAGAGTAACTTTTTAGCCTCTAGGTATTCCGTCAGTCTCTTGTTAGCAATTTTTTCCAAGAGTTTTGAAAAGGCATTTAAAAGTGATATGGGTCGATAGCTGTTTGCAGATGTTTTATCACCAGATTTATATATTGGAGAAACCAGGGCTGTTTTCCAACATCTAGGGAAAACCCCTGAAGACAAACTTAGATTAAAAACGTGTGTAAGAGGTGTTAATAGGGAGTGAAGGTTCTGTTTTAAAATATGGTTTTTTATTCCATCAATACCTGGAGCGCTGTCATTTTTAAGTTGCCTTATGAGAGTTGCTACTTCCATATGGTCAGTAGGTTGCATAAAAAAGCTGTCTTTTGTTAGTGGGACGTTTACTTCTGTGACTAGCTGCTCTTGAGTTTTGTTCAGTTGAAGCAATGTCTTTTGTGCCAGATTTGGCCCAACAGAGACGAAGAAATTATTACAGTTATTGAGAGAGGCTTGGCTGGGTTGTGAGGATGACAGTAACTCAGTAGCGGTTACGCTATTCTTTTTTGACGGTTGGTCGCACAAAGTTTTTATAGTTTTCCACAGACTTTTGGGGTTATTTTTGTTTTCTTGCATTTGCTGGTCAAAATAAGCTTTTTTTAACTTCCTAGTGAGAGAGTTACAGAAGTTGCGATACCTGGTATAAGTATCACCAGATAAACCCGGCCGGCCTGCGTGACCTGCTGGTGTGGCTGCGGACAGAGTACGGAGACCTCGAGTACCTCATCACAGAGAACGGGTACTCTGACGTCACCACCAAGATCAATGACGATGATAGGGTCGACTATCATAGGGAGTATTTGAAACAGGTTACAACTTCAGCTAATTCATACATCTTATGGGCGACGGTGTCATACAGTATAGGTTTGCTTTGTTATGGTTTGTTTGCATGGTATTTTTAATGTCAGTAAGTATATAGTATGTTCTGCCACCTTACCACCATTGCTGGTAATTACTCATCATCAATTAAACATTATATCTACCCTTTTATGTTGCCAACAGGTTCTTTTGGCCATAAAGCAAAACGGAGTGAATGTGACCGGCTACACCGCGTGGTCTCTGATGGACGACTTCGAGTGGGTGGAGGGATACACGTAAATAAATATACATACCTACAGAATAATAATATACTTAGAAGTATCATACTATTGTACTTACCTACTACTTTACAAACCCTATAACCCGACATTTTTTGAAAACATGAAAATGCATCAGGGAAATTGTTCGCTGCCCACTATCGTTTTAGTATGCCGAGTGTTTACAGTCTGCCAACATTTTGCTCACTGTACGTTCTTACCTCCATCATTTTCAGCGTACGGACGAATCATTTACCTACTGGGGACACAGCTTAGACCCGGTCGTTAAAAAGGCTTTACTTTCAGTCTCGGCTTCGGCCTCTACCACGTAGACTTCAGCCGGGCGGAGCGCCACCGCCGTGAACATAGCAGCAGAAGCAAATTTTTTGTATGAGTGAATTTGTTTTCATGATCATGAAGAAATAAGAAAAAGTAGCAAAATTCTGTTATCACTACATGCTAGGGGATGCTGCAATGAACCTATATACATATTACACATTTAACAGTGTGCTCGAAATTAGTCAAAATTATTAATTATAAGGACACTCAATACGGCCAAATATTATTCATGATTATGAAGAAATAAGAAAAAGTAGCAAAATTCTGTTATCACTACATGCTAGGGGATGCTGCAATTAACTTATTAACTACTATTACACCATTCAGAGTGCTCCGGCAGATTAATTACATTACAAGTTAATGTCACTCATTAAAAAAAAAATTACAACTAAATCTACCCACATGAGTGTGTAAATAACGGATATACGATGGTAAATACATTATAAATCTATATATGTCATCTTTGTGTTTGCTCAATTGACTTCAAAATAATCAATCAAAGAGAAAGCGCCTGAATACATTGTACAGCAAATTGCGCAAAGAAGCCGTAAATTTATCGTGGTGTAATTAATCTCTCGGAGCACGTTGGTAAATGTGATATATGTCTATAAGTTCATTGAAATATTCTCTAGCATCTAGTGCTAACAGAATTTGGGTAGATTTGCTTGTTCTTCAAAATCATGAAAAAATTGTCGCTCATATTTGCGGTTATGTCGCTATATAATGTAATTAATCTCTCGGAGCACGTTAGTAAATGTGTTGTATGTCTATAAGTTCATTGAAGTATTCTCTAGCATGTAGTGCTAACAGTATCCCGCCACAATGGGTTATTTCTTCATAATCATGAAAAAATAGTCGCCCATATAGGAAAATATTATGTTATGTTAATCAAGTGAAAACTTGATAAGAACTAAATCTACCACTCATCGAGTGTATGTAATGGATAGACGATGGTATATAGATCGTAGCAATAACTACTTTATGTACGTATATGGTCAAGGGACTTCAAAATAATGAAAAGTGTAAGCATCTGAAATATGTATTAAGTAAGTTGTCGGCTAGGGAATAAAGTGAAGGAATTTTTCACTTAAACAATTATCAGCACCTCAGCCCAGTTGGTTACAGCCTCGAACTAGATCCCTGTGGTCTGTGGATCGAATCTAACTAAAGCAACTAAAGATCTTTTTTCTTTTTTTTATTTTAATGATGGTTACTTTTAAAAATACATACAGTAATGAATGTAACCAGTTATATTACAGACTTATTTTGGGTTCTTAATATGTAGGTAAATAAAAGATGCCAAGACAAATTTATTTTATTTTAAGTATACAAATCCACATTAGAAACTACATCAACACAATCATGTTAAATTATTTTATATTGTTATAAGTAGGTATGATTAAAATCACAATGATATTTCTAAATTTATTATTTATCAATCAGAATATGGATACAAGTAACAGTTAAAATCGATAGCTTGAATTATACCATAGCTCTTTTAAGTAAGAGCATACTTTATTAAATAAAACAGAATAAAATGTGATCTACTAATAAACCTAAACTTAAATAGAACCTATAAATATTAAAATAACTAACTCATTGTTACTACTACTCGACAACAGGTGTCGCTATTATTACCGCTACTCGGCAACAGATGGCGCCATGTGTCCAAAGAGTTAAAATAAATACAGCTGTTTTCATTTTTATAAACATACGTATTCTTTAGGGTTTTAATTTCTGTCTTGTTAAATATTCTGCTAATTCAATTATTAAACTACAATATTGGAAATAATTAGTGCGCATGGCATTAATGAAGGTCAATGCGCATAGTCAAAACATTGCGCATTCGCATTCGAGTCGATCGACCTGCGAACGGAACGGAACTGTCAGTGCTAACAAGAGCCTCTTCGTTTCGTTGTGCTGTTTTTGGTGCTGAGTGTTTGTAAAAAGTTACTAGCTTTTGGTTTTGTTTTGGTGCTTGTGTACAATAGAATTACAGGTAAGTCAATACAAAACTTAATAGATAATATCCAATTTTTACATAGCATTGATAAGATCTTTGTAATTTCCCCCGGTTTAATTTTTGAGAAATGCCACATCAGTTTCGGCTATTGTGGTTATAAACAGTCATTCCCTTTCTTATATGACTGTCTCTGAATATGTAGGACTTGAGATATGTGTAGGAATTTGTTTACCTACGTTGTAAATGCTCCATCAATTCTGACTGTCCCTTTTAATTCCGTGCCTTATCATTAGCAAGCAATTTGTTCACCAACTATAAATACAGGCTACTCCCACTATTGTACCCATAGGTAGAAATACATTATAACAATAACATGCAATGATAAAAGATAGATAAATTATTTTTCATTATTACTTGCCTTATCTGGTAACCTGTATGATATATTTTGTTGATTATGTTTCTACCATTTCTTTTGGGATAGGTGTTGGTTTGTTTTATTTAACATGCTCTCGGTTTTATTTTCTAGTAACTGTTAAAATAAAACTTAGAGCTAAAAAGTTTTCTGGTAGTGATTCTAGGATTTTTAAAAAGTTGCCTATCCAGGTTGTCTGTTGATCAAAATCCATTTAGTAGTTTTGTCGTCACATTCGCTGGGTACTTCGACATGTCGATGTTGCATCGTCATCTTCACCCAGGTGATCTGTTGGCAAGAAACGATACATTAATAAATAGGCGTGCCAAATAAATAACATTGCTGTGTGAACTAAAAACTATAAAAGTTTCAGTTTTCTCGCATACAAAGTGGCGCCTCTAGCGGAAACTATCATGAAACTTTTTTTGACAGATAATCTATGCAGGTGACAGAAGAAAACAAAAAAATTTTCGTTTACGTAAATTGCAAAACCCGTACTAGAGGCCCTGATACAGGATGTGCTGCACCATGATTTTATTTATTTGGCTTTCCTATGCATTATGCTGGTCTTCAGTTTCAATATCATTTAAATGACTTTATTGTTTTAAAATAATGTATTTCTACACTTACCTTCTCATTATAGAGGCATGGCCCGGGGGCAGCGGCGGTATTCCCGAAAAAATAGGAAAGCTGAAATTTAGAAGAAAAAAAATATTAAATAAAGATATAAGAAGAGATGTAAGAAGGCAAGCTGACAATGGGATGGTATGTCTGCAAAGCCAATCATAAAGAACCAAATAAACTGCTTATGGGCTTATGGTTATATTAAACCGATTGCATGTATCTATATACTCTAAGCATGTATCATATTTGTTTTCTCAGCCTCACACTTTAACTCAGGTAAGTTCTGAAGCACATTTACTGATTCTACACTATGTTTGAATTCAGTTTCATGAAATTGATTATTCAGTAGACTGTGAGGATCTACACCTCTTGACAGACAGTCAGCTGGATTTAATTCAGTAGGAATATAGTTCCCTTTTTCAGGTACCTGCTCACATTCCCAGAACATATCTATTTTCCTATTTAAAGACTCTGTTGAGACAGCCTCAGATACTGACTTGCAAAAGTTACTTGGTAGTGATGAACATCCCTCGCTGTTCAATGGTGCAGTGCCAGCAACAATGTAGCCGAACTGAGTGTTATGTAGAAACAGCTGACCTGGTATCACTGGCAGTCTCTCACGCAGTAGGATCTGAAACATGATGTCACATCCAAGTAAAATATCTATATTTCTAGGTTCGCTGAAGCATCGGCAAGCTGAATGTGAGATGGTATGTTGATGTCCTGTACATTGACACGGAAATGAGGCATTGAAGATGTTATGTTGGGGACAATGCATGATAGAACAGTGAGTTTATAATCACTGTTGGCTGACTGGATAGCAAATCCAAAGTTTGAAATGTGATGAATTGATGATTAGAGATGAGAAAGCGTTTAAACTGAATAATGGTTAATTGATAAAGGATAATATGAAATATTATAATCATTATATCAAGATTTATAGTCATCAACAAAAACTAGGAAATACCTGGATCCTCCAATCTCCATTGGCCCACAGACATCGGCATGTTTATTACATCCAGGGGTCCACTGCTCCTTGCACCGTTGTGACCAAATGGCAGACGAGACTGCTTTCCTTCACAGAATACAGGCATAATAATAAGGCATTAGTTTTCTTCACTTGCTGCCAAGTCTGCCAACTGATGATCTGCTTCGCCGCCATCTTGCCGCTATGATGGCATTTTTATGGCAATCTGTCGGGTGTGCCAACAATTTCTGCCAGTATCATGTAATGACATTGCATGTGTATTTATTTATATTGTAAATATTGATACCCCTGTTCTTGAAAACTTTACGAAATGTTATATTTAAGCTGTGAATTTTATTCTTAGCAGTGCTGCAAACCTTATATTGTTGACTGTGCTACTCTCTGCTCAAAAAAGCACTTCCTAGCTCGGTACTATTGTAGTTTACTGCAAGATCTATCAACTTTGTCGTCACTACGTCATAATGTACTCTGTAACTACGTCACCCGTAATGGTGATTCCCGAATTTTCTATTACCATTATCATAGGGAAGTATTTTTTGGCAAACCCGCTAGTATTAGGCATCCAATCCACTCGTCATCCACTTTAAAACCTGTTCCAGACAATTTCTACGCCGCGCCGTTTCCATTATTAGATTAGCGTCACATAACTAATTCATAATTAATAAATAAGGTTGTCTGGTAGAGATTGCTATAAGCAATAAGGCCGCCTTTTTAATCTGTTTTTATTTTTAAGTTTAATTTTGTATGTTGATCTATTTTGGTGCAAATAAAGAGTATTGTATTGTATTGTATAATTCGTCATTGACTCGCTGGTGTCCAGACGAATTGATTTCAGGTTTCGCAATAAAGTTATTCTTCGAGAGAATCCGGAATCGTCGAACATAGTTCTCGACATCAGAACCATTAGGGCCGATGTAAAATTTTTGCGAAAATCACTTTTTTAAAGATCCTTCTTTCTTTTAGTCTAACACACGTATCTCTATCTCTTTTTGTTCAAAACTTCATTTTCCTAAAAGTGGTCGCATATCCACAGTACACTGGAACCATACGGACTTTTTATAATTTCAGACGTTATGGCTGTACAAATATGAAAATAATGTTATTTTATATACGGTCGGTTGTAAACAACAGTTCAAAAATACCTGCAAATAGTTCGTCCCATATCAATAACGTACCCTTTTGTCCAACTAAATATTACTTATATGCGGTCAAATTTTCACGTCAGACCTTATGGTTCGAAACACATTCAGTTAAGTTCATACAACCCCGAACGGCCCTCAGAGTCAGGTTCTGCTGTAGCTGGAGCTTCTTGCAGTTGGTCATCGAGCATAGTGCGTACCACGCCGGAGCAGCGTAGGTAATACGGAAACGCATGTATGTTTTAAAGATCCTCAGCTTCTTGCGCAGGGGGAGTCGGGAAGCCAACATGGGACAGAGCATAGCCCGTGCGGCCTTCGCCTAGTAGACTGAGTTGACCGCTTGCACACTCATGGTGAGCGTGCGCTCGATCGCCACCCCCAGGTACTTGACTGAGACGAAATGACTTCGGAGTTGCAGCTTCTTAGCCAGGTGCGGCGGACAACATCTCGGTGCCCACGTTGCCCACCACTTTTCCAGCCATTCCGGCAGGTGATCCAGTTTTGATACGGCCAGGTTTTCGCCGCCTTCTTGTTTTCCGAGTTTCGCATTAAAGTCTCCCATCACCACCGTGAAATTAGTAGTGAACTTACGCAGGGCAGACGATACGTCTTCATACGCAAGTTCGACCTCATCATCGGTGTGCTTAGATGTGGGTGCGTAAACCTGTATGACCTTCATTGAGTATCGTTTAGATATTCTCAGGATGAGGTACGCAACCCGTGTCGACACACTTCCGATTTCAACGATGTTGTTGACGAGGGACTTGTTGACGATGAACCCGACACCCCCCTGGGACAGTTGGTCGCCCTCCCGGTGGTACAGCACGTTTCCGGACTGGAGAATTTCCGTATCCTCTCCCTCTCGTCGGACTTCGGATAACCCTATAATGTCCCATTTTAATTTGCTGATTACCTCTTCCAGCTCCTCTATCTTCACGTCTTCCCTCAGTGTCCGTGCGTTATATGTTGCCAGGTGCAAGGGTCGGTTGGGCTGGTAGCCGACTCTCTGCCGGAGATTCTTCGCACCCCCTGCCCCGCCGTTACCGTAACCGCTACCGGAGTCCGGGATAGCGGGGCTGCCGGAGACTGGGGGCCGGGGCTTTGTTTGTTCCATCATAAGGAGGTGTGTTTGCCATAATCACCGCGCTTGGCAGGCGTGTTGGTGATTCTCCTTTTTTACGGCGGGAGATCGCCGCCTCTGCTAGGAGAGGAGGTCGGGTCGATTTACCGCCGCCCGACATTCGGCGTTGTCACTCGTTAGCACCACCCAGGGGACACGTGTAGGGTAACTAGGGTTTGTACCTACGGACGTGAGCGACAAGCCCCCCTATGTAGACATACACAAGCCAAAATTCAACTTGAATACTATTTTCCCCGAACCATACAGTCTGTGGTTATAATACGCATTTTTTAAAGTTAATTTTATTTTCTTGACCAAAAGGTCCGATGTTAACAAAAGCCTTGCCTTTTAGTCTAAAATCTATACAGCCGTAAAGTCTTTTATTGACGTGAGCCTCTAAGTTACTATTTATATTTAT
Source organism: Plutella xylostella (assembly GCF_932276165.1). NCBI lineage: Eukaryota > Metazoa > Arthropoda > Insecta > Lepidoptera > Plutellidae > Plutella > Plutella xylostella. The sequence continues at coordinate 1,626,450 of NC_064000.1, read as the reverse complement.
AGTCGAAAAATGGGGCTGATATCCATACTCAAAGATACAAAACTAGATTTTTTCGCTAATATTGCATAAATATTGTCTTCAAATGAAACGATTTTGTATTTTCATTAACTAGCCGAGCGAAATAATGTAGGTATTTCGACTCCAAAACAAACATCTTTGTTTGTTTTAACGGTGGTAAAAGTTTATTTTGGCTCTACTGAAAAGTTTCAAAAATGGACATCGGCCCTCTTGGTTCTGATGTCAAGAGTTTGTAGTTTCTTCCACAAATCCTTCCCTTCGTACTCGTAGCACTTTTGATGTGGATATACAATGACGGGTCGATCATTAAAATTAACTTGGCGTTGGTGTAGGTATAGGTACAATGTACAATGGGGGTCGCTAAACATATCACTTTGGACTTATTTCGTTCGTTAAATAAATAGATCACCAATCGCATCACAAGATTTCTTATATATTATATACCTATGAATATGGTCACTACAAGCTTATGTTGAGTTAAGGTTTTTTCATTACTTAAAATAGGAGAACCCTTTAGTAGGTAGAAACAGAAAAAAGAAACCGACTTTTTTACGTTTGGGAGACTTGGCATTTTTTACAAGTTAGGTATGTTTTTGTTTTGATGGCATTATGCTTTGTCCCGCTCATACTCTGTGGCCGTCTCTTTTTAACTCGGTTACCGCGCTATCGTTGTGTAAGTGAGCCTGACTATGTGTGCGTGGGCTGCGTGGCTATCGCGCACCGCCGCCGCCGCCGCCACCACCGCGCCGCGCCGCCGCGCAGACAATGTATTTTGCCGAAATACCTACCTACCTACTTTGTAGTTGGTCTGAGCTTCCTACCTATTTGATGTCGAGAAATTTGACAGTAAGAGAGTGAAAAGTAATATATGTTTGATTTTGTTTTAATTATAATATGACCTACGTAAGTACCGAAGTTCAGCAATTTCGTGAAAAAATATTCAGCTCATCCCTACTTTCAATAGTACTCACATACCTACCTACCTGTAAATTAATAGGTTCCTTCATTAACATACCTACTTAACTAGAATAGAACCGTAAGTATTTATTTTAAAGTAGGTACATCAGCATGGTCATTATGTATGTCGTTGATAACTCTTTTCACCGTAAGCAGACTGTCAAAAAGCAAATTTTGATACTATTCGCATTATGTAAGTCCGGTTGGTTGCCAATAATGACGTCATCATGGGTATAGACTTCAATCCCCACCGGCCGCCATCTTGTTAAAATTATATATATTATGCGAATATTTCATCGAAACCCGAGATTGGTATTTTGTATTGGATAGTTGGAATCATAAGTACAAATTTGGGTGGCCCAACTGTCTTGTCTTGGGCAACTAGTAAACAGTAGCTTTTAAATAAAGAATTAAATTGCTCATATTATGTCCAAATGTGAATTTTATGAGACTAAACCCAGAATTCATAAGTATATAGTGGCTCGTGCATTCGTAATGTGAAATTTGAAACGATTTTCTCCTAGCTTAGCGCGAGACTATTATTATTCTAAGGGAATTTTCTATGAAAATTATGAACATAATAAAACTTTTTTCTATTTAGGTAATGCATTCATATGTGAATTTGAAATTAATATAGGTAAGTAGTTAGTTAATTATGCACTTATGTGGTACTTCATAAAAATATGTATATCTCGGTAGTCTCGGTACCCAAGTGCATCATGGAATCTATCATCATTCATCATAATATTCATAGTCCATAGCTGGATTTATGTCTCCTTATAGGAGCGGAATAAAATGTTGTCCTTCATCTTCCTTTAGGTACCGGTCACCTACCTATATGTCGGAAATCCAGCTAGTCTACGTGATCAAGACAACTACTTATATGTTTTTAGATAATTTAGTTTACATGTAAGTACTTGCTATACAGTGAAGGTAATATCTATGGACAACATTTCAAAAAACCTAAGCGGCTATAAATCGAAAACCATTTCGAGATTTAGCTTTAAAGGCCACAAAAAAAATATTTTTGAATTTTTAGGATATATCATTTTGGAGAAATTCATAAAATAGTCTAAAAGTGCTGATGATGTCATTCATTAGGTGCGATGCATTTTGTTGCTCAAAGCCTATATAGATGAAAAAAAAAAATAACTGTCACTTTCATTTTTAATTGACGTTGACGTTTTATCGTGACGTTTTGTTGTTTATTTGGGTCATTTTCATAAATTCTGTTCTGACACTTTTAGACTTTTTTTTATTATTGATCATATAAAATGGTTAGTACGCATTAAGAGATGACCCGCTATACAGGGTGACTGTTAAGTCGATGTATTCCTTTAAATGGGTTATAGACGGAGGCATTTCCAGTCGATTAAACCCCATAATGCACTATCCGAAAGTTAACCATTTCTGAGTTATTTAAGTTTTAAGTTTTTTTTAGGTTTTTGCCGAAATTTATGTTTAAAAGCAAAATATTTAAAAAATTTACCATTCTTTTAATACTTTTTTGATTGTTTTGCATCGATGACACCTTAACCAACTAACTATAATCATTAAATGCGGAATATTCAACTTAATTTAGACACAGTGCTTCAAAATAGTTGAAACATTAAGAAAATGTTAAGAAAGGTGAAAACAAAAATGCTAAATTAAAAAAGAATTTTATCTGAAAAATTTTCAGGCACTACAGCTTAAAAACATAGTTAATTTATAAGCTTTAAAATGACATATTCAAATCTAAAATCGATTAAGGTATTTCCAAGATATAGCCAAAAACAACTGCATAGGCGGACAAATCTCAGTAGGGAAACGAACAAGATTTGTTCCAGTTTTAAGGTAAAATGTCTTATAACTGGACTTTGTAGAGCTCTGAACCTTTTACTAATTATTGTTCTCCGATAACACGGATCCTCAAAAGCACAGATCGACGACAATGTTGCTTCACCGAAATAATGGTTGTCCGATAACTCGTTAGCCGAAAGTATTATTCAGTAATGTTTGGTAAAACAAATTAATTCTTCACAACCCGGTTCCCCAAAGCTACTGTTTGACGACGGTTAATTCGCCGAAAACATGATTTTCCAGTAGCACTGACCGATAATGATTGTTTTAACTTCACCGTGTTCAAACACTGTGCCAAATGTTTTAGCTGAAAAGTTTCACCGAATAGTAGGTATTATAGGAGATGTCATTTTTCGGTTAAACAATTTCACATGCTGTGCTGTCGAAAAAGCATTCTATCGTTACCTTAATCGACTTTAGATTTGAATATGTCATTTTAAAGCTTATAAATTGAATATGTTTTTAAGCTGTAGTGCCTGAAAAATTTTCAGATAAAATTCTTTTTTAATTTAGCATTTTTGTTTTCACCTTTCGCTACATTTTCTTAATGTTTCAACTATTTTGAAGCACTTTGTCCTAATTAAGTTGAATATTCCGCATTTAATGATTATAATTAGTTGGCTAAGGTGTCACCAATGCAAAACAATAAAAAAAGTATTAAAAAAATGGTTAGTTTTTTTAAATATTTTGCTTTTAAACATACATTTTGGCAAAAACCTAAAAAAACTTAAAACTTAAATAACTCAGAAATGGTTGACTTTCGGATAATGCATTATGGGGTTCAATCGACTGGAAATGCCTTCGTCTATAACCCATTTGAAGGAATACATTGAGTTACCAATCACCCTGTATAATAAATGTCCCAGAGCATGCCCCGGCCTACATAGCTGAAAAATTTTGGGGTATATTATATTTATTTTAAAATAGTAATATATTATGAATTCAATTATGCTTGACTTTAATGCTTAGTAAAAATATTATTTCATGATAAGTATTTTTTTATCATCAGAAATATCAATGTCACACTTTTTTGTCATTTGAAAATGACCCATTTGTTGGTTGGCACGTAAACAAAGTTTATGTCACTTGTCAGTTGTCAGTGTCATTAATGTTTTTTTTTCGAGACTAAGGCAAAGGACTAAAATCGAAATTGAGCCTAAAATGCCTACGTCACTTCCGGTTTTAAAATAATAAAGTTTTAAGTTAAATATAACATGGAAAAATAAATGTACATGAAAAATAAAAAAATACAGGTCCTCTAATTTTTAACAAACTTTCCGAATAGCTAATAAAAATATAGGGTAAAAAATGAAATGTTGTCCATTGAAATAAAATAATAACACAATTATTGATTGTGTGTTATACTTATTTATCAATTCATTATGACTGACAAGATATTTATCAACTATCTACCTACACACAAAATCAACACATCCGCAGTGAATTAACTATGATCAACACATAACTGTCAGCGGTCAACATTTATTATTTTCAACATTTATTCGCCATTTCTAACTAAATAATGCGGCAAATTAAAAAGCCCTAATGTCAGTACTTGTAGTTTGAAGTGAAATGAAGTTGTCATTTAGTCGGTTAACCAAATCACAGAATATTTTCATAAAAATTTTTCAACCTCTAGTCTAGTGTATCGATAAATCTCATACCTATTATTCGTTTAGTGATCATGACCGAGATAGCCGATGCCAAAAAATGGTTAGAAACCCATCATAGATTTATACGGTTAGTAATCGCGAATCTTTGACACCCGAGTTACATAATGGCCCGGCTGTTGCCTATTATTCGTTTAGTGATCATGACCGAGTTAGCCGATACCAAAAGACGGTTAGAAATCCATCATAGATTTATACGGCAAGTATTCGAGAATAGTTGACACCCGAGTTAGATAATGTGGGTGCAGGCATAGGCACGTTGAAATGAAATCTCATCATAAAAATTGCCATGCGTAAAAAATCAATATCTACCATTAATTTAATCGCATTTTATGATTATAAAAGCAGTTCTTTACGAATCATTGGGTTTTATTTTTATTGATAAATAGGTACGAGAATTTTATCGATATTATAATAAATAAATGAAAATTTCAATAAACCAATTTATTCCAACAACTTATTTTGTGGGATTTAAAATCGATATTAATCTTATCAAGTATCGAGGAACGACTTTTTTATTCAACGTTGAAGAAAAAAACCATGTATGTGTGTAAGTCTTGTCACTTTTGACAGTTACTATTTTCTTTTTTCTGTTGAAAACTTTAGCCGAAACTGTCTGAACTGTTTGAACTGAAAAAGTCTCAAGAAGTTTCTTTTAAGTATCCAAAGTAAGAAAAATGTTGAGGATAAGTTGGGTCCATAAAGTGACGAACGAAGAAGTTCTGCGACGCGTCGGAAGATCCCGAGAACTCACCTTGACCATAAAACTGAAGAAGACAAGCTATCTTGGACATGTGCTCAGACACGATCGATACAGACTTCTTCAGGTCATTGTGATGGGCAAGGTAGAGGGGAAAAGACGTGTGGGCAGAAGGAGAAAGTCGTGGCTCCGTAACGTAAGAGAATGGACGGGAGTGGCCAGCGTAGAACAGCTGATGCGCTTGGCGAAGAATAGAGAGGAGTATGCAGAGCTGACTGCCAACCTCCAGTAGTGGAGAGGCACTAAAAGAAGAAGAAGATCCAAAGTAAGTATCAATATACCTAGATGGTTTGAATATAAAGATTGCAATCATCATCATCATCATCAGGTCCTGGGATCCCTAATCAGGGACATAGGGCTCGAAGTGTAGATTTCCACTTTGACCGGTCCTGTGCCACGCCTTCGACTTCGTGCCAGCTCATGCCGAGGGCGGCTGCCTCCTGCACGACAGTGCGACGCCACGTGGTTTTTGGCCGTCCCCTCTTTCGCTTGCCAGATGCAGCCCACTTTGTCAGGGCGATTTTGGGTGGATGGTCTTCGGATCTCCGCAGCGTATGGCCAATCCAACTCCACTTCTTAAGCCGGATTTCCGAGTCAATTCTCCTCTGGTTGGTCAGTCTCCATAACTCCGTATTCGAGATGGTTCGCGGCCAGAATACCTTTAGTATCTGTCTAAGGCATTTGTTGACAAACACTTGTAGCCTTCTTGTTAGGTCATCTCTTACGAACCACGTTTCGCAACCATATAAGAGTACTGACTTGACGTTTGACTCGAAAATCCGAACTTTAGTGCGGCGAGCGATGACGGAGGAGTCCCAGACGGGCTTGAGCTGCGCAAAGGCTGACCGGGCCTTGTTGATGCGGGCGTCGATGTCGGCTTCGGTTCCGCCGTGTGGGTCCACGACGCTGCCGAGGTACGTGAATTTGTTCACTCTCTCCACGGCCTCCCCGTTTACATGCACGGCGCAATCATCCGACGTGTTGAGACGCATCTCTTTAGTTTTGGAGCAGTTTATGCGTAGTCCATCCTTTTCTGCTTCTCTGGCGAGGTCGTCAATTTTGGACTGCAGGTGTTGGCGTTTAGTCGATAGCAGACAAAGATCGTCTGCAAAGTCGATGTCATTTTGCAATACTCAGAAGGTATTGTACCTAATATGAAATTTATTTACTTATGTCGAATTGATTTAGAATTACTACTGACAAAGCTATTTATGGCATTATACACAAGGCACATAACCTATTTCTCTACCGCGAGCCGCACGCACCCACCCATTCACACGCTGATTTGTCCGCGGACTTGTCGCCAGCGACAAATCCGCTGGATTGGTACGCCCGTGAATGGGAGCCTTTAGAAAGTTGTTAAAGCGGGCTGCTTTCTATGACTATTAATGATAGGGTAATAATTTGGTGCTACCCTTTTAATTACAGGGTGCTTCCCCTTGGTGACGAAGATGCCGCACCGCCACTGTGACAAATAGTGCTTTGCCCGACGGAATTGAAATTATGTGTAAGTGTGTATAATTATTAATGAATAAAAGTGTTATAGGCACTGGATAGATATAAGCCTTAGTATAGATAACAAAAAACTTTATTCATTTTTGCCTTATTCAGATTCTACTGAGAATGAAAAGAGCTGCAGCCCTACTCCCACTCCAGTCAAAAAAAGGGCGCCATGAGTATTAAAAATACAAATTATACATACCCTCTATGAGGGGCCTATGTCCAGCAGTGGATGAATATTGGCTGATGATGATGATACATACCCCTATACGCACTCACGCCTTGTACTAATGTACTCCCTTGCGGGGTAGGCAGAGGTGCATTGCTGCACCCACTTTTCGCCAGAGTGTTATGTTAGTCCCAATGTAATAGGGGGCGGGCCTATTGCCATGTAACGGGCACATCCAAGACCCGAGAACAAATATCTGTGTTTAAACAAATATCTGCCCCAGCCGGGAATCGAACCCGGGACCATCGGCTCAGTAGTCAGGTCACTAACCACTACGCCATTCGGTCGTCTGCCCTATATTCATAGAAATTAAAAAGTACATTATAGAATACCTATATAGTTACATCCATTAAACATCTTTCAAAATTTCAGGAACTCCCAGCGCAGAGGCTGAAGCCAAAGGAGCCATGATGGTTTTGCAGCGCGAGCAGATACAATGCGATAGCAAGAAGGCGGACACCATGGAAATGGTAGCTGCAGCAAGAAATACACAAACTGCTGTAAATTAGGCCCACAATGCCAGATGAATGGCATTCATAGAAGCAGGACTTGAGTTGTGGAAAAATGTAGATAGTATTCCTAATCGTAATTCATTAATGAATCCTACTTAATATAACAAAAACATGTCTTTAAATGCATCAACATGGTACCTAAGTTATATACTTTTTTCTAGGCTCTTGAGAAAAAGGAGGAATAGTTCTAAATATGTAATAACTTGATTGTTACTGAATGATTATGAGAATACTCAAAGACTTATATGGGAAATAAGGCTTTTATCATTAATATTATTAGTTTTATTAAAGCTTTGTTGTTTTCCAAGATGATTTAGTCAGCAGTGGATATCTGACTTTAGAAAACATATACTTAGGTAATTTGGTTATTCTAGGAAAGAGACTTAAATAAACAAACTGTGATTAATTTGTTGTTTAAATAAATATAAAGTGAATGTGTATAAAATGTGTTTAATTTAACAACTTACAATTTGAGGGATGTTGAAGGAATGTGCAAGTATATGTTTGCTTTCGATTCATCATGCAATACACCCTTATATGTATCTCTGACTACACTTAGGGTGGGTTGCACGTCAACTCAAATCCCTTGAAGATTGGTCTCTCTCGTCTCTCGTCTCTCGTCTCGTCGTAACGCCATCTGTTGGTCAGTAGCGTGCAACAACACTCATCGCAATAAAATAAAAATAATTTAATATGCTGATGTAGTTTCTAATGTGGATTTGAACAATATAAATACATTTTGTCTCGGTAACTTTTATTTACATACACTGATAAATAAAATTATTTTAACTAGCTACTGGATCAATATATAATACTTAAATGTAATTATTATTTCAAAGTAAGTTGTCATTCGGTATAGTTGATTTATGATGTTTATTGATACACTTAGTAGTTCATAGCATCATGATGCGTCATCAATTCATAATCAAATACGTAGGTTAGGCCTAATGCTAATTAGGGTAACGTAACGTACCTAGGGACATTTTGGACTACCCCAACTTTGAATAAAGCTATCGCAGCGTACAACTAAGATATTAATGTGAAATTTTCTTTATTCGGTAGGATATATAATCTATTATCACTAGTATTTGTGCTAAAGCTTTAGTGTGGCCAGATTTTATTAAATTAAGATAAAAGTAAAAAGGCTTGTTTTGACCCAAGGTACGTTACACGTTTGTACCTTGGGACACTGTTTCCTATAGCTTTGTACTATGGAAAATGCAAACTTCTAAATAACGCCTTATATCTCTGTTCTTATTGATTTACTGCATCTCTCTTCTGTCTAGTTTCACTCTGGCACTAATAAGAACAGAGATATAAGGCGTTATTTAGATGTTTGCATTTTCCATAGTACAAAGCCATAGGAAACAGTGTCCCAAGGTACAAATTTAATCGTGTCCCAAAGTACAAAAAAGCAATATTTAACCAAAATTTAAATATCATTATTTTTAATTAATAGGAATCTTTCAGATAATTGCCATGCCATAAAATTAAATAACTGAAAAGTTATACGTGACATCCATGTCTTTATTTTGAGCATGCCTCAATGAGATAAAGCAACACAAAAAACTATACAAAAGCTACTTTTGACTCCAAAAAACTTCATATTGTCTTCAACACACACTCGATGCTGGTATGATCACGAGACTCACTAGTTTTACCAAGCGAGTAAAATACTATACTTAGGGTAGAATTTTAATGTGTTTGTTTAGCCGGTTTTTTAAATATAATCAATGTCCCGAGGTACAAGCGTCCCAAGGTACGTTACGTTACCCTATCATTGCGTCTGCGTCATTTTACACATAATATGTATTAAAGAGTACAAGATAGTTAATTAAAATGTATATAGATGGCGCTTTTATGAGATGTGTCACCCATAAGTTATACTTAATATATAATTATGTTTGTACACACCCAGCTTGCTGATTTTTATTCTTATCAAGGTTTAACTTTATTTACAAAACATAATATTTTCCTATCTGCACCCATTAGCAAAATTAAATTTAATGTTGAGCAGTTTAACATGTCGAACATCCATCAAAAACATTAAACGTTAAATCCCAAAACACTGCACACTATCAAAATAAAATAAAAGAAGAAAAACGCTTTACACTATCAAAATAAATAAAATACAAAAAGAAAAACGCTTCACACTAATAACATAAAACAAAAGAAAGTTCCGCGGTGTGTCGCGAACCAACGACTGTTAAGTACAAACGTATAGATCTCTTAACCAACTAGACCACGGTACTGATAATTGATTCAGTGAAAAACTCCTTCACATTCTTTCCTAGCCTGACTATTTTTCAGTTACTTACAATTTAATTCATTATTTTGAAGTCCCTTGACCATGTACGTATGTAAAGTAGTTATTGCTACGATCTATATACCATCGTCTATCCATTACATACACTCGGTGAGTGGTAGATTTAGTTCTTATCAAGTTTTAACTTGATTAACATAAAATTTTCCTATATGGGCGACTATTTTTTCATAATTATTAAGAAAAATACCAATTCTACACGATACGCTTAGCACTACATGATAGAGGACACTGCAATGAACTTATGGGCATACAAAACATTTAACAGCGTGCTCCCGGAGATTAATTACATTACAATTACTTCGGCGTTATTAAAATCGCTGCCAGCCAGCAGCGATTTTGGATGACATGACGTCATCGTCACACACCCGCGCCTTAGGACATGCAGCTAGCAGTTTAGCAAAACTGGTAACTGCTGCTAGCTGCACTTTATAAGGCGCACGCCACGCCGTAAAGTAATTGTGACGTAATTAATCTCCCGGAGCACGTTGGTAAATGTGATGTATGTCTATAAGTTCATTGATATATTCTCTAGCATGTAGTGCTAACAGAATTCTGCTACAATTGCCTTTTTTTAAAACATATTCGGCCATACAAAAATTGCTGCTAGTTTTTGCTGCTATATTCACAGACCTCGGAGCGCCCGCGCACGCCGCGCAAGTCCGCGCGCTACTACGCCAGCGTCGCGCGAGCCAACTCGCTGGACGTGCCAGAGACTCAAGATGTCATGTTGTAAGTTTATTTGTGAATGAGCCACGCATTACATTAAATTTTGTACTCACTTGATAGGTTGCGAGCCGTATCGCCATTTTAGTACAATGCAGTTAAAGTACACCTTTAGATCCTCAGGGATTACAGTCGTGATGATGTAATGTAATGTAAAGTTATTTGTAAAGATTCCTTTCTGCTTTCACCTTTCTAAGGAAAGTAACTAGTTGTTTTCTTTTCAGGAACGGAGCATATTCGTTTATTTACCCCACTTGCACTCCAACGGTGGTCGTCGTGGTCGCATGTTACCGCATCTTTACCTTTTAATAAATTGTATAGGTTGCATTTGTACCGAGTTATATACTATTTAAATAAATAACTGCCAATTTTGTAGGTGTCCTCTGTGGGGTATTTGGATATCATTGTATGTGGGTACCGTATAGTTATAATAAAGTTAGTTAGCGATTACTGCTTGTTTCATTGACATCACACTGGCGACGGGAGTGAAAAATAAACAAATATTAATAAATACGCGTGTGAAAAGTGGTTATCAGAGTGATTCGTTGTGTAATCGGTACTTTTATTAACGTTATAGTCGGAAAGGTGACGATAATAATGCCGATCGGTAAAATTGAGCCATTCGATCTGAATTCCAAACAATGGCCGGCCTACGTGCGTCGTGTCAAACAATTCATTTTACTGAACGAGATAAAAGCCGAGTTACAAGTACCTATGCTGATAACGGTCGTAGGCGAAGCGACTTATGCATTGATGTGTGACCTATGTGCTCCTGAAGACCCTGAGACAAAATCATTCGACACATTGGTGAAACTCGTGACCGACCATCTTGAGCCCCAACGCTCGGAAATAGCGGAGAGGCACGTGTTCCGTCAGAGGCGGCAGCGAGCCGGCGAAACCCTCACGGAATATCTTCAACATTTAAAACATTTGGCGGTCACGTGTAATTTTGGCACCAAACTAGAAGAAAATCTCCGTGATCAATTTGTGTCGGGTCTCGGAAGTGACGTCATGAGGTCAAGGATCTTTGCCGAGAAAGAGATCGACTACAACAAGGCAGTGGAGCTAGCTCTGGCGCTGGAGGCAGCAGACAGGCACGCGGAGGTCGCAAGCACGAGTGGCGGCGGCGGCGGCGGCGGCGGCAGCGCGGCGGGCGAGGGCCTGCATGCAGTGCGGGGGCGGCGGGGCGGCGGCGGGGGCGGCGGCGCGGGCGCACCAGGCGCAGGCGTACGCTCCGCGCGCCCCCCCGACCGCGCCCCCGAGTCTTGCTGGAGGTGCGGCAAGGCGCACCGGTCAGATCGGTGCAAATTCGCAAATTACAATTGTGATGAGTGTAACCAGCGTGGTCACTTAAAGGTGATGTGCAATAAAGTGCGTTATCGGGAAAGTGCAAGGTCAGTTAAACGTCAAAATTATATGAGTGAGTGTTCGGATGACGAATTCTACCACATTAAAATTACTTCACAAGGTAATGAACCCTATTTTATTAAGCTTAAAGTTGACAATTGCATCTTAGATTGTGAAATTGATACGGGGAGCCGTATCTCGGCGATAAATTATGATTGTTATTTGAAGTTGTTTGGGCATAAGAGTTTACAATCAGATAATTTAATTTTACGTAGTTATGCCGGGTCACGAATTGATACTTTAGGGTTTATTTCTGTAACAGTGGAATTTAACGACGTCAAATCAAGTAATTTGTCATTATATGTAATTAAAGGTGGGGGTAGACCGTTGCTAGGCAGAGATTGGTTGCGAGCATTGAATGTAACACAGATCACTATGAATGAATTGGTGGATGATCCTTTCGTGAGCCGGCTAACTAAAGATTATCCAGAGGTTTTTACTGACAAGTTAGGGACTTGTAAGAAATCATTTCGTTTAGAGCTCTCAGATTGCAGCGGTGTGTACGTGCGCGCGCGGCCCGTGCCGCTGGCGCTGCGGGCGCGCGTCGAGCGGGAACTCGAGCGCCTCGAGCGGGACGGATCCATCTACCGCGTGGAGCATTCCAACTTCGGTACTCCGATTGTACCCGTCATCAAAGAGAACGGGGATATACGCATTTGTGGGGATTACAAAGTAACAATCAACCCTAAGCTAAAACGGGATTTTTACCCGTTACCGCGGATCGAGGAGCTATTCGCTAAGTTGAGTAACGGGGAAGAATACACAAAAATCGATCTTCGACATGCTTATGAACAAGTTATGTTAGATGACGATTCACAACCGTACACAGCGATAACAACACACATAGGTACATTTGTGTATAGACGTACACCGTACGGGTTGTCCTGTGTGCCGGAAAAGTTTCAGAAATTAATGGAGGAGACGCTGCACGGGCTGCCGGGCACGGTGGTGTTCTTGGACGATATCTGTATCACGGGGGCTGACCGGGAGGAGCACTTACGCAATCTGAGGGCTGTACTCGACCGATTACGTCACATGGGTTTAACCGTTAAGTTATCTAAGTGTAGTTTTCTACAAAAAAGTGTAACCTATCTAGGGTTTATTATTGATAAGGAGGGATTACATCCGGATCCATCCAAACTCGAGGCGATAACCAGAGTACCAACGCCGAATGACGTCACGCAATTAAAAAGTTTTCTCGGGTTATTAAATTACTATGGTAAATTTATACCTAACCTTAGTACTATTTTGCATCCTTTACATGCACTTTTAAAAAAGGACGTTCGTTGGACCTGGAGTTCGCAATGCGAGAAAGCATTTGAAGATGCAAAACGTGCATTATTGAGTGATTGTGTACTAGCTCACTACGAGGAGGGGCGGCCGCTCGTGCTGTCGGTGGACAGCAGCTCGTACGGGGTGGGCGCGGTGTTGGCGCATGTGTTCCCGGACGGGTCGGAGCGCCCGGTCAGCTGCGCCTCGCGCACGCTAAATGATGCCGAGAAACATTACAGCCAATTAGACAAAGAGGCTTTAGCCATCTTCTATGGTATAACGAAACATCACCAATACTTATTTGGTCGAAAGTTTGTGCTCCGGACGGATCATAAGCCGTTGACATACATATTTGGGGACAAACATGGCATTCCGCAGACAGCGGCGAGCAGGCTGCAGCGGTGGGTGGCGCGGCTGGCCGGCTATGACTATAAGGTCGAGTTTGTGAAGTCACAAGACAATGGTCCCGCGGATGCATTGTCGAGACTACCGTTACCGTACGAGCGGCGGCTCCCCACTGCACAAACAATTGATTATATATTTTTGATGGGAGAAATATTGCCAGTAAATTTTCAAGATGTTGTTAAAGAAACTGAAAAAGACCCAACTCTTTGTAAAATTGTGTCTTATGTAACATTAGGCTGGCCTGTTTCCGCGGCTGATTGTAAAGAGGGAGAAAAAGAGTTTTTTGATAGGAAAAACAATATATTTGTGAATCAGGGTTGTTTATTGTATAAATATAGAATTGTTATTCCGTTGTCATTACGACGCAAGGTGCTGCAGGAAATCCACGAAGGTCACTTAGGAATGAATAAAATGAAAAACATTGCTCGCGGGTATGTATATTGGCCGAATATAGACCGAGACATCGAGGAGCTGTGCCGCGCGTGCGAGGCGTGCCGCTCCGTGCGGGACGCGCCCGCGCGCGCGCCGCTGCACCCCTGGGAGTTCCCGCAGCACCCCTGGCAGCGCCTACACGCTGATTTCGCTGATTGTGCCGGCAAACGCTTCCTAGTTGTGGTGGATGCCCACTCAAAATGGATAGAAGTAGTACAAATGTCAAGTACCACAGCTAGTTTCACTGTGAAGGCATTAAGGTCTATTTTTGCACGATTTGGTTTGCCTGCGCAATTGGTTACAGACAACGGGCCGCCGTTTTTGTCAGACGATTTTAAAACGTATTGTTTAAAGAATTGTATCAAACACACGACATCGGCGCCATATCGACCGCAAGGTAATGGGGAAGCGGAGAATGCGGTAAAAACTATTAAAAAATGTATTAAAAGGGCGGTATTTGAAAGCGAAGACATTACGATCGCTTTGGACAAATTTTTGTTTAACTATAGAAACTGTGAGCACGCGACTACGGGGGTGGCCCCGGCGGTGGCACTGTGCGGGCGCAGGCTGCGGGGCCGGCTGGACGCGCTGCGCCCGGGCGGGGCCGCCGCCGCCGCCGCCGCCGTGCGCGCGCGCCAGGACCAGCAGGTGGCGGCTGCCGGCGGCCGCGCCGCTGACTTTCAGGTCGGTGAGTCAGTTCTTGCACGTGACTATTCACAGAGGGGAGATAAATGGGTCGAGGGTCGAGTGACAGCGAAAACGGGTCCGGTTTCGTATACAGTGGATGTCGGGAAGGGCGCAGAATGGCGTCGACATCAGGACCAGGTCATTTCGGTACAGAATAAGCATAAATATTCCTTGTCGCGTACTAGTACTGGTAGTGCGGGTTCAGACGGTACTTTGCTTGAGTCAGATGGCGGCGATGTCGAGTCGCGCTCGGCCACTGCGGGGGTGGATGCGGAGGGCGACACGCGCAGCGAGGCACCAGGCCCCGAGGCCCAGGGCCGCGCGGAGCCCGCGGGGGCTGCGGCCGCAGCCACCGGCCTCACTCCGCCTCCGCCTCCGCTGGGAGCCACCGCGCGCACACAGCGCGCATACCAACGATCGATTAGGCATAAAATATTAGAAATAGATTAAAATGTATTTGGTTAGTTATAGTTTGTATTAGTACTTAGTAGTTTATGTAAACTTATAAAAGGGGGGACATATGTGGGGTATTTGGATATCATTGTATGTGGGTACCGTATAGTTATAATAAAGTTAGTTAGCGATTACTGCTTGTTTCATTGACATCACACTCGTCAAAGAAAATAGGAATAAAATAACCGTGAGTTAATAAATTAAATTGATTATATTTATGACCACCATAGGCCTATACAAATCAAATATACTACTTACTTATAAGTAGCTAAGTACCTACCTTACTATGTAAATCATTGGGGTGATTCTTATTCTAAAGTACCTAAGTAGGTAAATAATAATTTTTTTGGTGTTAGGTATTTCGGAAGGTGAGCAATGCCATCAGCAGTACGAAGATTCGCGTGGAAGAGGTCCACATCTGGGAGGCACCGTTACTGAAATAAACAAAATTTTGATGTCCATTCACACAATCAAATTTTATATCATGTCATGCAACTCATGCATAGCGCCATAATGCATTGAGCTCATTGTGACCAATATTTGTTCTTAAATTTTGCATAATTTACTTGCTTAGTTGCTGAAATGAAAAGTATTCAGAAAAATAGTTACAAAATTAATCAGGTAAGTAGCTTACATCATAATAACATCTTGAGGCTCTGGCACGTCCAGCGAGTTGGCTCGCGCGACGCTGGCGTAGTAGCGCGCGGACTTGCGCGGCGTGCGCGGGCGGTCCGCCCGGCTGAAGTCCACCTGGTATAGGCCGAAGGTGCTCCTGGGAAGAATAGGTTAATATTTTAAGATGAGAGAGAGAGAGAGTATGAATAAGTAGAAGAACAATGCGAGGCCGTCATGTAATCCAATTTTGAGCATTTCAGTCATCTTCTCTCTCTGATTCTGAGCATCATCGTACAGCTACCTAATAGGTAGTCCTAAAAAGTAAATAAGTATGTGGTTTTTTAAGAATGTGTGTTAGCCTTACTTGTATCCTTCCACCCATTCGAAGTTATCCATGAGGGACCAAGCCGTGTAGCCGGTCACATTCACTCCATCTTCCGTTATTGCTTGATGCACCTGCATAGTAAATTAACATCTGGTTAAAGTTATGAATTGGTTAAATAGGTAAGTACCTACTTATATTGTTCTCGAGGCATGGATACGCCTGGTTAAGAGTTAAATTCGAGACATGGATATTTACAATAAGGCCTCTGTTACATTGGGTCTTAACTCATAGCACTCACACAAGTGGGATCAGCAATACACTTCTAAGTAGTTAAGTAACCTATTTCAATTAAGTATTCCTTAACCTAGGTTAAGAGCATTAGCCACTTACCTGCGTTAAATATTCCCTGAAGTAGTTGATCCTGACGTCATCGTTGACGACATCCGGCACGTCGGAGTATCCGTTCTCGGTGATGACGACCTCGTGGTCTCCGTACCTGGTCTTCAGCCAGGAGAGCACGTTGCGGAGACCAGCGGGGTTTATCTACGAAAAAATAATAGATTCAAGTTCGAGCAAGACCAATAATAGGGCATTTAAATTGGGCTACATAGTGGCATGATGACCTTCTTATTCTTCTCAGCATAATTTGGTCATCACTGTGGTGAAATGATTAACTAGCCAGTCAGATTAGTCATTGACTGCCAAGGCTGCGCCGCACTGCCTAGACTGTTTTATAGGTTCCTTATTTAAAGACGATGACGTAGGTAGATATTATATAATTTACAGGCCAACTATTGATGTAATAATTTTTTTCCTCACCAAGAACCAGAAGGACCTTCCTTTCTTCCACTCAGGCCGGCCCTCATACGTGACATTGAACTCGAAGTTGCCGCTGAACGGGCTGGACTGAGCCGCGGGGACCCTCGCCCGGTGCTGGCGGACCGCGCGGCTGCTGTAGTGGTTCACCGCTATGTAGTCCGAGGTGCCTTGGAGAGGAAAAAATGTATATGAAGAGATCGTAAGAGACAGTTTATTTGTACACAAAAACAGGACACATAGTTTAATTATGGATCTTATTGTAACACAAAGAATTCCAGGCAACCTAAAGATGGAAGGATATGTTATGAAATAGGGTCAAGTATATCCACGTCGTCGATACCTAACAGGCCTCTTTTCGACGTGGATTTGCCTCAACCTAAATAGTTACCTATGTGTAATAGTTAGTAGGTAAACAGAAAGGGGATGGGAATCATCCCTTATGAAAAACTTTTGCATTTGATTAACTAACTACATTGTAATAAACTGTATTTATAACAACTCATTCGCAAGCGTCCGTAGTCGAGCGGGCCTCAGTGATCGTAACTGATTGCTGAGGTTAAGCAACAACTGACACGGTCAGCCATTGGATGGGTGACCAATTTCAAGTGGTGCTTTTCTGGACGCTTCCGTGCTTCGGACGGCACGTTAAGCCGTGGGTCCCGGTTGCTGCTTCGGCAGCAGTCGTTAAGCCTAGTCAGAGGCCTTCGGGCGGCTTGAAAACATCTGACAGTCGGGTTGCCCACTTACCCGACAACTCTCTCAGCACAAGCTTGCTTGTGTTGAGGTCCACCAACCCGCACTTGGCCAGCGTGGTGGACTAGGCCTAAACCCTTCCTTCATTGGAAGGAGACCCGTGCCCCAGCAGTGGGGACATAATGGGTCGTGATGATAACAACTCATTAGTAGTTACGTAAGTAATCATACCTCTAGCCAAGTTCTTCTCTTCCTGCGTAAAACCAGGAAGTCTGGAGGAGTTGTACCCCTCCCTCCGGCTGTTCTCTGCGATGTGCTGCTCCACCGCGGGCGGCCAACCGCCCTCCTTGGAGTATACCGCATGCAGGTACAGGCCATACTGCAGATAATAAAACAGGATGATAGTTAGTGTGAAATTATAGTTACATCATGACCCATCACGTCCCCACTGTTGGGGCACAGGTCTCCTTCCCGAGTTGTTGTGTAAGTGGACAACCCGACTGTCAGATGTTTTCAAGCTGCCCGAAGGTCTCTGACTCCCGAAACAGCAACCGGGACCCACGGCTTAACGTGCCGTCCGAAGCACGGAAGCGTCCAGAAAACCACTAACTACTTGAAATGGAAAAATTAAATTATACCTTGTTGGAATGATAAATTATGCTGTCAGAAAAGGCCTACTAAAGTCTACTTTACCTGAAATTGCCTTGTCAACTCTGCAGCTATGCCATCAGAATCTGTTTCACCCTCATACCAGACGTAATGGTTTGCTAACGACAGCTTTCCTGGTGAGACAACAACAAGAATATCATTATAGTTAGTTAGGTACCTTTCAGAAAACCATACCACTTTAACAGGAACGTTAACTAAGTAGCAAAAACTTACCATTAAACAAATGTTTGAACTCCCTCTCATAGACCCTGTAAGCCTTAGCGTGGGCCATCATTATATTCTTAATACACATGTATTTCCCCACTTCAGGCTCCTTGATCAAGGGGGCGACTAGGCCGAGGCCGTAGCCCAGCTCGCAGACCATGGTGGGCTCGTTGATGGTGATCCAGTACTGCACGCGGTCTCCGAAGAGGGAGAAGGCCACGCGTGCGTAGTCTGCAAACCAGTCGGCTACCAGGGGGTTGGTCCAGCCACCTAGGAACAGAAGTTGTGCTTACAATTTCAGTACCTACCATTATGAGTATACATAGCTTAAGGAGTGGAAAGACAACACTCTGTCTTCTTCTTCTTCACTTCTCATCCACGCTCTTTCGGCCAGCTGTCTAAGATGAACGTTGGTCTTTTGTTGCCAGATATTCACTACAAATTGTGCCTCTAACACCTAAAAGGATAATCTGAAGTCTTATGTAGATTCTTGCAAAGACATTCGAATCGCAATTTCTCAGCTGCGAGCTACTGGACTTAGCTGGAGCGAGGCCAAAAGTACAGCCAAAGATAGGCGGAAGTGGAAGACGTTAGTGGAGGACTACTAAGAAAGATGTAGATGTTAATTGTAAACTAAGTCTTAATGACTGGGCAACATCGGGAATTTATAAGAGCAGACGTAAATTATATGATCTCTATGAACAGCGTACATTTACTCATGACGATAACTTTAGAGATTATGTAAAGAAATATACAAAGATATTCAAAGCCGTTTGCCACCAAGCTAAATCAGATTATATAAATAGAAAGATTAAAAACTCTAATAACAAGATTAAAACCGTATGGAATATCATTAATACTGAAACCGGGAAGAATAAACCACGTGATTTAAATTTTGAACTTAAAATTAATGATAAAATTGTTTCATCTAGTGAAGAAGTGGCTTCCGTCTTTGAAGATTTTTTCCGTAGTATACCGATAGCTACAACTGAGAACCTTGATTCATCTTGCGCTGAAGCTGAACGTTTGCTAAGAGGGAATGCACCGCCTTGCGATCTCGACTTTCAATTTCATGGTATAAATACACAGACTATAATTAGCACTTATAAAGAATTAAATTTAAAAATGACAGAAGATTTATGGGGCATGTCCGTTAAAGTTATTAGTCATGTTATTGATATCCTAGCACCCCACTTGGCTAATCTTTTTAACAGATGCATTGAGGTCGGTGTATTCCCCGATTTGATGAAACTTAGTAAACTAATACCGCTTTTTAAATCTGGTGAGAAAAATGATCCCAATAATTTTAGGCCTGTATCAGTTTTGCCAGTACTGAGTAAAATATTTGAAAAAATTATGCTACATCAAATGCTTTCGCACTTTAGTATTCACGGCCTTCTCCATAACCAACAGTTCGGTTTCACCAAAGGTCGATCTACAACTGACGCTGGTGTCGCGTTGGTCAAACACATATTTAGTGCTTGGGAGGAGCGTCTTGATGCTGTGGGTGTATTTTGCGATCTATCGAAAGCATTTGATTGTGTGGATCATGCCACTCTAATTATGAAACTTAAATATTATGGGCTAACTGGCAAAGCTCTTACATTATTGGAATCATACTTGAGCAACAGAACTCAACTAGTTGACATAAATGGAGTGCGTTCGGCTGGCTGTCCTGTCAGTATGGGTGTTCCCCAAGGCTCGATTTTAGGACCATTCTTGTTTCTTGTATATGTTAACGATTTACCGTTTTTGGTAGATAAATTATGTGAGATAGTACTGTTTGCTGATGATACTTCACTTATATTTAAGTTGAAGCGACAAGAAGTCAATTTTGACAATGCAAACAGCACTCTTTCCATAGTTGCTAATTGGTTCACTGTAAATAATTTAGCTCTTAACTCCAAGAAAACAAAATGTATTAAATTCACTTTGCCTAATGTAAGACAAGTAGAGACATATTTGACATTGAATAACGATAAGCTAGAGTTAGTAAATGAAACGGTATTCCTGGGTATTACAATTGACTCAAAGTTGCAATGGGGACCCCATATTGAGAGGATAGCCGGTAGATTGAGTTCTGCAGCTTATGCGGTTAGAACCATTAGACACGATACCCGTTTTCTAAACTACGTATTATTTTATAGTGCCTGTCATTCCCGACGACTTGGTCATAAACAACAGGCACTATACCTTCAGTCAGACGGCAGTCTGACATCAGGGATCCATGGAGCAGTGGATCTAGCCGCTGCAGCTTATAGCCACAGTACTCACAAGGAGAGTCGCCTCGGGGTGGTGAGACCCCCCCTCCCTGATGTCCAGACAGGTGCCGGAGCTGTTGATGGCACGCTCACTTCCCGTACTCCATCCGGAGCACTCGTGTTTGGGATCCACACTAGGGACAATGGAGAAGCCATTTGCCAGATCTCCACTCTGGTACCGGAGCTGTAATGCGCGCTCACCTCCCGACATGCAGACCTACATGTCTACCCATGGAGCCTACTCAGCTGGGTCGGCCGGCGCATGCTATCCTCACGCACTACTTGATGTCCAGTCAAGCACCGGAGATGTCAGTCCTAGGACCAACTATAAGGGAAACTCACGTGCCCCGTGACTCTTTCGCATCAACGGCCCTCGTCCTAAACCGCTACTTGAGCCACTAGCTGCGCACGGGGGAGACGCCCGGTGACAAGCATACCGGGCAGACGAACGTTGTCCCCCCCTGTAGCTAACCAACTGCCACTACGAATCCATACCCAAGTCCGGATCCACTAGCAAGCTAGTGGAGGGCTCGAGATCCGGACGCCCGTAGTACCCTGGTCCAAACAGCCGGACTCGTAATTCCGGCTGCGCAACCCCGCACACCTCGGGTCCTGGTGGCGGGTGAGAACCATTAGACAGTTAACAGATGTAAATACAGCCAGGCTTGTGTATTTTAGTTATTTTCATAGTGTTATGTCTTACGGAATTCTATTGTGGGGACGAGCGGCTGACATTAATCAAATCTTTGTTCTGCAAAAACGAGCAATTCGAGCCATATATGTATTAGGGTCTAGAATTTCATTAAGAGATACGTTTAAGGAAATAGGTATACTAACTGTTCCATGCCAATATATCTATGAAAATATTATGTATGTTCGTAAAAACTTAAATTCATTTAGTAAAGTAGGAGCCACTCACGGTATTGAGACCAGAAACAAAAATAGGTTGCTTTTCCCCACACTCAGACTTTCGAAAACAAACACATCATTCATGGGGAACTGTATACGTTTTTATAATAAATTATCAAATGAAGCAATAAACCTTACTGAGCAAAAATTTAAGAATTATGTTAAAGCTACATTATGTAGTAAAGCTTACTATAGTATAAATGATTATTTAAACGACAAAAACGCGCGGTCTTGTCCACCTCAGCTAAGGCTATTGAAAAAATGAAATGGATATAGGTACTTAAGTAAAATTGTAGGTACTAGATATTTCTCGCAATGTCTTCAAGCGACTAACCCGTGCTCATTTTCTCAGCAAGTTAGATAAATAGCATTTTCGTGTACCTCTTTGAATATTATTATTATGTATGTATATATTTATATATAATTTATAGTATAATATGTAAGTATATTTTATGTATTTCTATTAATTTAATTATCTAGTGACTATATTTAGTTTTTCCTGTTTCATTTTTTTTTTTTTTTTTTGCACCTTTCTACTTGTTTTCTTGTACCTCCTGTAGGTTGGCTGGTAGAAAATGCTTTTAGCATTAAGTCCACCTTTTGTACACTTATGTTATATTTGTGCAATAAAGTATTAAATAATAATAATAATAATAATAAGTAAAAATTGTAATAGATTATAAGGAACAAGTTGAAAAGATGCTCGAGGAGTTTCTTTCGCCATTTCTTTCCTTCTCAATGACGGGGCCTTTGTGAAATGGTGGTAGATGACTATCGACAAATAATTGTAAAATTTTACGTCGATTAAACCATATGATTTTTTTTTTTTTTTTTTGAGGCCCTCTGCACCTTTGGGGTACCATAGGACTGCGACTGCAACAACAACAACTCACCTAAATCTTGCAATCTTTGCGGCAAGTCCCAGTGGTACAACGTGGGCATGGGTTGGATGCCGTGTGCCAAGAGGCCGTCGATGAGATTATTGTAATAATTCTTGCCATCTTCGCTGATTGCGTTCGAGAAGCCATTTGGTACCAGGCGAGTCCAGGCTATGGAAAATCTGAAACATGGTGGTGAAAGGAATACTTATATCATTCCGCCTATATTTTGCTAAGTTCTTTATTAACTAGTAGGAAGAAAGAAAAATCGATCTGCCAAATGTCTGATGCTATGCTACCACCCGTATTGATGAAATATCTTGATAGATAGAATGTACAGTATGTAGAGAGTGGTATTATCTGGTAATGAAGATACACTGAATATTAATCAGTGGACTGAAATTCACCTGTAAAAGTCAAGGCCTAGCTCCTTTGCCATTTGTATGTCTCTCTTCCAGAGGTGGTAGGAGTCGCAGGCCACGTCGCCATCGCTGCGGTCCTGCATTAGGTGGTTGTACTCATGGACCACCTTGTCCCATATGCTTGGTGATTTATCTAGAAGGACGACGTCGTGAGTGAATATAGGGCAAAACACCCAGTAACTGACCATGTGCCAGTAACTGACCACCTTCCTCTTCAACTCCAATAAATAAGAAATATAGCCAAGCAGGGCCATCTAGCGAACATCCAGTCTATTTTGTGGTTCATTGAGAGCATTACTGATACAAAAGATTTTGCCAGCCGCCAACAGATGGATAGTGAGCGATCGAAAAAGTTCAGTTGGCGCGCGAACCAAGTAAATTGCAGTTGTGACTAACGTATTTGTTAAGGTAAGTGAATTTTTTGATCGTAAAATTTACCATGAAAAAAATTGAAATCATTGAAAGAAAAAATTATATCATATAGATTTAATTATAAAGATAACGTTTTTGATAAGATTCAGCTTGTTATTTCCCGTTTGATTGATTTTAATGGGGTGGACAGTTACTGGACGACAAAACAGCGATTTTCCAATAACTGACCACCTATGTCGGTTATTGGGATTTTCGGTTGAAGCTGAATTTAGGCAAAATAAGAACGTAATATTAAAGCCCATATGTGCCATTTTCTTGTGTCAAAATATGAGCATTCTATCTTCACTCCTTCCATTTACTGACATAGGTGGTCAGTTATTGGGTAAATTGGTGGTCAGTTACTGGTATTATTATATATGATATATTTTTACAGCTTTCAGCGAGATGAAGAAGCGCCAAGATAGCAAAAAAAGTATAGAAAAGGCAATTCCACTTGTCTGAGACAAACTAGGATCAACAAGACATTCCAAAATAATTCAGGGTGAAATGCAAGCACCTTTTAAAATATAGAAAATTCAAACACAAAGTCCAAGTTTGTTCCAGCTAATACCGAAACTGATGAGGAAGATAAAAACGCTAGTGGAGCATACTATCAGCCTAGGATAATGTGGATTCTCCAGGATAAAGACAGATGTCACCATTTTTCCTTAAAGATAATCCTTGGAGCAGTCCCTTCAAGAATGCAAGACCAGGAGACAAATGGCTTTCACCATCTCACTATATAAAAAGATACTCAAATGCTATCTTCAGAACAGCTGAAGGCGTGCCTAACCTATGCCAGCGCTTGTAAACCAGATGAAATTGGTTCCCCGAGCACAAAAGCACTTGGCAAACAAGACCTCAATGACGCTATTAATGACCCAACCCGAATATACGCTACCGACGAAACGTGCCTCCACATTTTTCCAAAGACAGGCAAAGCCACTTCAGCAAAATAGGAAAAAGAAAGCATCACTACAATGCTAGCACCCTCAGCCGGTGCACCAACACGCCCTTCAATGGCATTATGAACGGCCAGCGGATTTCAAACAGAACGGTAAAATTGGCACACAAGAAATGGGGCATTCTTCTATAAATTGTAACCACGACCAACACCCCAGCCATTTGGAACCGATACCACAACTATCCGGAATCCACTGGCAACGCTATACTATAATTGGCAGTCACTCAGAAAGTACAGCGATGTTCTGCTTCAGTGACGCCTCTTTAACGAGGCAAAGATTCCCTGTCCCCCTTGTAGAAATGACTACTCCTGTCTTTGGCCAAATACTTACCTACGAAAGCACGTTTCAACAGCATCCTAAATATTCCAGTTGAATCCTCAACAAAGTCATTGAAATCCCGTTCGTCAAGGCATCCATCTTTGTATCCTGAAAAACTAACCTCCAATATCTGATTCGGTCATAATTATAATGGCTAGCCTCAATGACTCTTTTGGCCGCACTGAAAGTCTCTGGTGGGGTTTCAGCAATAATGAAAACCATCTGTCTCTGGTCCTACATCCTTGAAAGGACCGGCGGGGAAAGGGCCTACTTTTCCGGCGGGGAATTTATGTTTTCCCAGGCCGACAATACAATCCGCCACGATTCCTCCTCCTCATCAGTTGATACCGAATATGGAAAAGACCGGCTTTAGCGCTTGGATTCGCTACTTTATATTTAAGAAAATGCTCGTTTCTGACACCATGAATGCTTCATGGGCCTGTCCCACTGATCCTGGCTTGTTCCGGACAAACAAAATAAATCGCCCTTTCTGTGACTTATCTGAAGGTACTACATTGGGGCCACTTAATCTCCCTGAAAGCTGTAAATTTAAAATGCGTGTTCACTATGTGCATGTGTGTTTATTCCTTTATTTTTAGTATTTAACAAAAATGCATAAACTTGTGTTTTTAATAAATAAATGGTTGATTATTAGGATAAGATATCATTTTAATTATGCATTAATCTGATTAATTAATTTAATGCACTTTTCAGTTAAGAAACCTTGAGCAAAAGTGATGTGTCACACATTAAAAGAGACCAGAGGATCGGTACTATTACATGAAGTAATCAAATAAATAAATAATAATAGGATTTAATCATAATTCCATTTTTAAACCATTTTAAATTGGTGGTCAGTTACTGGCATCGAGTGTGGTCAGTTACTAGATTTTAGTGGTCAGTTACTGGGAAAATCACTACTTTTTGTTTGCAAAAATATATAAAAAAATGAGTAACTTCTACATGTTTGCTTTTTACTCAGGAATGTAGCTCTGTTATTCTAGTTTCTAAAACAAAAATCGGATTTAATAAGCGATAAGAATTGAGCCCGCTACAAATAAATTACTGGAACAACTCCCTTAAGGTGGTCAGTTACTGGGTGTTTTGCCCTAATATCTTATAACTAGGTGAGACTCATGAGAATATAATTACTTAATTAAGTTAAACTAGTGTTTATTTTCTCTCTGTGGTTACATATTTCAGTTTTTATGACCTAAGCTTAGACCACTAAGAAACCGATACGAATGCGTTCCCAGTAGGTAAACTGTTAGCCGCCGACTGAGTTAGCGGTTTATCAAGTAGGTCGAGTGTTCACAGTTTGTTGGTTTGTTTTGTAGCGTTATGCGCCTAGTAACCGGCAGTTTTCCTGCTGTTATATATACTTAGGTATTATCTTATGTTATCAGTTATTATTATCAGAACCTACGAGTATTTACATCTCCCAGAGATTCGACTCATTCATAAGAAAATATTTATAATATCTAGGGGCGGGGTCGCCGGTCAAAAAATATTTTTATGAACCAGTGACCTTTTGATTCGATTAAATCAATGAACGTAAATGGATGGACAATCACAGTTTTTATTTACAAATATTATTGGTAAGTACTTATTTACATACTTACTTATAGACATTTTTACTACTAAGATAATGGTAAGTACTCACGTATTCATCACAACAAGTAATAGGCACCTAAGTAAGTACTTAACTCTGTTCTTTAATCACTTGATCACAACCCATCCAGTCCCTACTGCTGGGGCAGGGGTTGGCTTCGAAAATATAATTTATAATTAACTATGTAGACGGGGCAACAAAGCTGGCAGCTATTGAAGAAGTTAAAGAACTGTAGTTACTGAACCTACAATCTACATGCAGCGTCGAATTTCATAACTGACTTTCACGTCAACCTTTACCTACACAAGCATATAATTATAAAATGGTAAATTAGTTAACCAATTCTAAAATAGCGGGAAAAAACCGTTGGTATCACCATGGTACTGCCACAACGGGAACTGATAAGATTCTACTTTATTCTGGGTAAGGTAGGTAAGTAAGTACTTAACTTGCAAATGTTTATAACCATTAGATCTCAGTACTCACCACTCTGGTTCCAGGCGCCCTCGACCTGGTAGGCGGCGGTGGCGGCGCCCCACCTGAACCCAGGGGGGAACGTCAGGTTGCCTGAGGCAGCCCGCCCCAACGGTGACAGGGAACTATGAAAAAAATATACTGTATCAGCCTAGAACTCGTTATTGAAGACCTAAGACATTGAAGACATCTAGGATAGAATGTATCTAGGTTGGTAGGTAGAGGTATATATATAAGGTTTGATATTTGCTTATAAGTACTTGTAAGTACACTTATTTATTTCTTGAGCTTAATACGTTTTTTAAAGTAACTTTGAGTAATAGTTAGGTACTTAACTAATAAACTTAAATGTATTTAGTTGTAAGTACTTACTTACAGTTTTTGGCCCACAAGACTGTTTTTAAACAGTTTAGTTATCTGTTGGATTAATCTTAGGTGCGTCTTAGGTTAACTTTCATTCAGTCCATAGTATCTAAGTTACGGCTATACTTAGGTAGGTAAGGTAACTACTAAACCGCTGTTCTTATAAGTACCTATATGTAAGTACTTACAAAAAAACACTAACCTTATGAACACAACCAACTGCCAAAAGTTCATTGTGAAGAATGATAACATCTACTTTACTTTAGGATCTGCTAGCAATGTTGTTTTACCCAGTGAAGTAGATAGATAACTAAATTACTTAATTATGTTTAAAGAGTAGTTACCCTTATCGTAACTATTCGTAACTACCGAGATTAGCAAATTCATTCGTCAAACACGGATCAAAAGAACCGGGTGCATTCACTATGATAATAAAATATTAATGAAGAGGTCTTTCTTCATTAATATCTATCTGCCTAATATTATGAGGGACGGTGGTCTAGCTAACAACTATTCGTGTCTTTGGTGTTCAGACCCTACTGGGACCGTCATGGTGGGGACCAGATGATGACGATTGGTCAGCCAACTTTTGTAGCGCGGAGTGCCTGGTTGAGGTGTCAGGGACCGGAGCTGACACATATCTCAGCCACCTCACCAGCATGCCTTATCTTTAGAGAAGTATGTAAGTACCTACCTACATGTTCCTTGGCCTTGCCGCCATGCCATGGTCTCCTCGGAACCATCCTAGAACCTCCTCCGAGAATTAGGTACTAACACAACTAACCTTTCATATTATTTGTTTATTTTATTAACTAGGTACTTAACTATTTCTTCAGAACTAAGTTCGGATTTTAGTGAACTAAAGGGCCGGTTTTTCAATGCCAGGATAAAACGTCAAATAACTATCTAACGAATAATTTTATTTGGCTGTTTATCGGCCTGGTAGTTGTTTAACCATTTATTGATTTATTCCATAGATCTATCTTACCGATTTTTCTATTTGAACTCAGGAGAGATGAAACAAGTATATGCGCAGACACTAGTGCTAAAGCAGGACAGACTACTATTTCAATTGTCAGTGTCAACTATCACTGTCAAGCCACAAGCCTCACTGACTGTTTGGTTTGGTTGTTTTGATTTTGGTATTTAAATTTGTTATTTTTGAATCACAATGGTTTCACAAAAAAGAGAGCGTTTAGCGAATTTTAATAATGCTGAAGTTACTGTGTAGTGAGTTTGGTAGATAAATTCAAACATGTCATAGAAAATAAAAAGACAGATGCTGCAACAAATAAAGATAAGGAGACTGCATGGAAGAAAATTGAGTTTTCTTTTAACTCCAGTGGTATAACCACAAGTGTCCGCTCATGGAAAACCCTTAAGTTAAAGTACGAGGGCATCAAAAAGACAATGAAGAAGAAGTCTTCCCTGCAAAGGCAAGAGATGTACAAAACTGGAGATGGGCCCTCAAATGCACCTCCATTTATCGATGTAGAAGAAAAGGTGTTAGGCATTTGCTCCAGCATTACCATTCAACATATCCTTAATTTAGAATTAACAAATAAAAACTGAAAGAAATAATTATAACACCTATGTTTTATTATCATGTACTGGATGGTTTCTCTATTTTCTCCTCAGCCTATAGCAGTCCAATACTGGACATTGAAGATCATCCCGCCAAGCTGGAGGGATGTCTTAGATACATATACATAGCATAGGTTACCTACTTATCGTAAAATGAAAACCTATATGTACCTTAATATTTATTTATGAAGGAAGTGCTGCTACATTCCTGTTTTATAAAATTAATGATTGAAAATAAATCAACATAATGTTTCTAGTCTGGTGCCTTTCGGCGATGAAATTCTTTTGCATCCCCCATACTATAATGATGAGGCCTCGTTTTGACGACTGTGACTTTCCTTTCAAATGGATTAATATATTCGTTCATTACTGCCTCTTCTTCGATCGCCATATCATCAATATCATCGAAAATATCCATTGAAAATGACGATTATTCTCTGCGCTCGGTAGTTTAGAATTGGTATAAACGCAAAAAAGAACTTACAATAACCTCAAATGTCAAATTATCAATCGAATAAGCCCTATCTGGCGGCCCAAGCAGCAGATAGATTTATTCTCCAGTTAACTGAGTTATTGGACGAATAAGCTCTATCTGACATTTGAAAATAAATTCGTGCGCCTGTGGAGCCACGGTGGACCGGCTAGGCCGGCACGGCCTCCATTGTGTTCGCAGCGCGGGGAGGCTCTCCCGGCATCAAGCCATCAACGACATCGTCCGTAGAGCTCTCGTCACAGCTGGCGTTCCAACGGTTTTAGAACCGCCGGGTTTATGCCGTAGTGAGGGGAAGCGCCCGGACGGTCTCACTCTGATTCCGTGGGAGCGGGGCCGGTCCGTGCTATGGGATGCGACGTGCGTCTGCACATTTGCCCCATCCCACGTAGGCCTAACCGCAGTAACCGCTAGGGCCGCTGCAGAGGTGGCTGCAAGGCAGAAAAGCAACAAATACAGACAGTTGATGGCCACCTACATCTTTGTCCCGTTGGCGTTGGAGACCGCGGGGGTCTGGGGTGAACAGGGAAAGGCCTTCGTAAGGGCGATCGGTCACCGCTTGAGGAGTCGAGGCTACGACAACCGCTCTGGGGCATACCTGATGCAAAGAATATCCCTGGCTGTGCAGCGAGGCAATGCTGCGAGCATCATGGGCACATTTTCGTCAGTTATGTCTCGGGGCGGTTTATTCACTTAATATCTAAGCCTCGTTAGTTTTATTTTCTTTTATTGTTGTAATTAGTTTATTTTATTTGTATATAGTATATGATTATTAATACATCTATTAAATACGGTCTGTAACAATTAGTTAAAATCCACTTCCATCAGGAATTCAGGACTTTAGAGTTTTACTGTACAGTCCAACTGTAAAGTCATGAAAACGGAAGTATTTAGTAGAATCTTAGAAATTTTAAATTAGATCTGATTTTACTCCTGATTTTAAGAAAAGCAATATTTCGCTATCTGTCAAATAAACGCTATCTATCTGTCTATCTGAGCATTGAAAAATCGGCCCTAATACCTCGTTTACATTCAGCCGAAGTGAGCAGGGAAGTGGGCAGGGAAGGCGGCAGGGAAGTGAGCAGGGCAGTGTGTAAACGCGATACTTCTCATGCCGCTGCCATTGCCACTCGCGCTGCCCGGCGCTCTCCTAAATGGCGGTTTTTTGTGCGGAAGTCAAAGGACCGGCAGCGCGAGCGGCAGTGCGTGTTTACATTCAGCTCCGACGCTCAGTACTCGCCGAGCGCCTGGAGGAGGTTCACTTGTACTTAAGTTGATTTTCTAATAAATTTCGGGGTTTTAACATTTCATTTCATTTATTCATTCACAAAATTACATTGTATTTGAATTTACTATAGACAAAAATATAATATAACATGCATAAAAAATAACAAATTAGAACAATAATAAATTCACAATAATAATACTTAATTAAATATACCCAATTACAAATTACAACAAAATTTTATATTTATATTAAAATAAAATGTCATGCACATTTCTAAAATTAATAAAATCGTCAACAGAGTAGAAGCACCTTTTCAACAAGAAGATACGCAAAGAATTTTTAAATTTTGTTATTTCGTCAATTTGTTTTAAGTCAGTCGGTAGTTTATTATATAAGAGGACTGCCTGATACCGAGCGCTATGTCTCGCAATTTTAAGCCTGGCATTCAAGGTATCAATGCGAATGTCTCGTCTTCTTGTTTTGTTCCGTGCTTTTTTATCATCAGGCGACTCATATCTGGGCAATTTTTTTGCAAGGTTAGTGAGCAGTACGAAAACATACAAGCAAGGCACAGTTAATATACCTAACCTAATAAAGTGTTCCCTGCACGAGTCCCAGGGTGCCATGCGAGCCATAGTTCGGATGGCCCGTTTTTGACATGTAAAGGCTTTCTTAATATTGTACTCATGACTCTGTCCCCAGAACATAATACTGTAACGTAACCTTGATTCCACTAAGGCGTAATATACCATTTTGAGGTTGTCTAGGTTTAATTCGTCTCTTAGGCTTCTGAGAGCGTAGCAAGCAGAGCTGATTGACCCCTCAATTGATGTCAGTTCATGCTTCCAGTTCAAGTAACAATCAATGTGTACGCCCAAGAATTTGACAGCGTCTACTAAACCTATTTTGTCTCCGTTAAACTCAATATTCATATTGTCATCATTTCGCGACGTGTTTCTAAATAGCATTGCACTGGTCTTGTTTGGATTTAGCTGGAGATTATTGCATCGAAACCACCTATTAAAAGCATCTAGTGCTGCCAAAACATTTTGGTTAAGTGTTTCAATGTCATCAGCATATATGACAGCATTTGTATCGTCTGCGAATACCACTAATTCTGTATTTGGTACATGTTTTGACATATAGCTAATTAGATCGTTGGTAAATGTGATAAAGAAAATTGGTCCCAAAATAGAACCTTGCGGAACGCCTCTTGTAACTTTGACAATGTCTGATTTGCAGATCTTTTCCTTTCCGTTTTCTTCAAATTTTAACTCAATAAATTGATATCTGTTCTCTAGATAGCTCTTAAATATCTCAAGTGCTTGACCTCTTACTCCATAGTGTTCGAGTTTCTTAAGCAATATTGAGTGATCCACTGAGTCGAACGCTGCACTCAGGTCAAGGAAAAGGCCAACAACTTTCCTCCGATCATTTAATTTTTTCACAATGTCATCAACTAGGGAGTCTATAGCATCACTTGCACCAACACCTTTCTGGTAGCCAAACTGCCTATGGTTTAACACTTTGTTTAAGCTTAAATGAACTATTAGTCTGCTTTTAAGAAGTTTTTCATGTATTTTGGATAATGTTGGTAGCAGTGAAATAGGCCTATACTTGTTGGGGTCTGATTTTGAGCCTTTATTTTTAAAAACCGGCAATATTTTGGCTATTTTTAGCTGTTCTGGAAATATGGTTTTTTCCATGCAGTTATTAAAGAACATAGCCAATGGTTCAGCCAATACATCAATGTTGTCTTTAACAACGTTTATGGGTATTTCGTCATATCCACATGATCTCTTATTTTTCATGTTAGCAACTAATTTGATAATCTCATCTGGCGTTACAGTTTTTAAATGCATGTTTTCATCTATTCTTTCTGTGCTGTCTGTTAATATAGTTTGTGCTGTATTGCAATTATCGGTGGTCACATTTTCACTATGATCAAAAAGTTTAGAGAATATGTCAACAACACATTTTGGGTTATCAGTCATTTTATTTTCGATTTTAAGTGTTAGTTTATCTTTTGGTTTGTATTTCTTAATGTTACGATGTTTATTTATCACATTCCATATAGATTTTGATGAAAACTCTGTCTTTACAAGTTCTTTATTAAAAGTATATCTTTTTAGCCCTCTGATTACCTTGCGATATTGGGAAATGTATCTATGGTTGTACTGTAAAATAGATATGTCAACATTATGTTTATTTGCAGAGCTCAAGAAGCGCTTCATTTTGCTAGAGACCCTTATACCTTTTGTGACCCACCTTATTTGTTTCTCTTGATTCATGTAAATTTTCTTTTGGCGCTTTTTAAAACTAGAATGGAAAATTTCAGTAAGCTTATGTAGAAAACCATTTATACCCAATTCATTCCACTTTTGGCTTGAAAATTTTCTCTCTGAAAGTATTTCTATTTCTAGTATTGTACACTCTTTGCTCTTTACAAATATACTGATGATTACTAACGTTATAATCCGAAGGTACTGTTTGGGTTTTGTATGTTCCTGCGATACTTGCATGTCCATCTGCCAGATTATTATGATCAATTTCAATATTAATAATGTCGTCAATAGATAGGTTTGTCAGAAAGTTGTCAATGCATGATTGAGAATCATTACGGATAAAAGTTACTGCATCTATAAGTGGTCTGAAGTTATAACATTTCAATATATTTAAAAAATCATTCTTAAATCTACTATTAGTCAGAAGGTCAACGTTGAAGTCGCCAACTAGGATGACCTTCTTGTTGAAAAAGTATTCCAATAATGATTCCAGCTTCTTAATAAAACAATCAAAGTTCTTATCAGATGGCGTGCGATACAAACACAGAATTATTAAGTTTGTATCAACATCTTTTAAACCACTGACCTCAAAAATTTCTGTTTTATACAGCTTTTTACAAATTTCAAGCTCCTCATATTTACAATTTTGGTGTGCTAAGATAAGAGATCCGCCTCTAGATTTACTAGTTCTTACATTATAGGCGGCCATTTGATAATAATTCAAGTGAAAAAGGGGAGCAGAAGATTTATTTAAAAAATGTTCGGTCATACAGACATATTTTGGTTGCTTATCTAGACCGCTAATGTACATTTCGAACTCGTCTTTTTTATTGCTAATACCACATACATTTTGATAAAATATATTAACTTCTTTGCAGTGTAGACTAGTAGAGTTTAGAGGATTATAAGAGGTATCTTTAATGTCATTGGAATTTTTAAGGTCCGTGGAGCATTTACTAATGAAAAAGCTTTTCACAATTTTCAGTATGAACAGTGTTTATGGCAACTTCAGGAGACTTTAATATAGACTCCCGTATTTCCTCTACATTACTCTCACCATTATTACAGTCATGGGTTGTTTGTGTGGACTTTTCGGCGGTCCCTATGTTGGGGTTACCACCGTTTACATTCTTGGCCACATAACGATTATAGTTTAAATGATAACCCTGCCTCAATATTTCTCTTAGCAAGATCTGACATTTATGTAGTTTATTCTGTGTATTTATGTTTGCAGTTCTGAAGTCAACGAAAGTTGTATGTTCAAAATTATTACATATTATTCTAATTACATTATTCAGTTTCTGTTCGTTTAAAAACATACTTTTACAGACCTCACCAAATAACACATTAGTAAAATGTAGCAAGTTCAAGTTGTAGAAGAAGAAGGACTGCAATTTAAGCGGATTTTTATCACTGGATTTTGTCAAAATAACGACGTAGTCATCTTTTGTAAAATTTTTGCAGATACTTTCACATTCCGCCATTATTTGGTCCAATGTAGCGTTCGGTTTTAAAGTTGACGTCACTATAAAATCTTCCCCCAAAAGTCTTTGCAGGATTGGTCGCATTCCCCTTCCTTCATCGTCCGAAAACAAATGAACTCTTTTTTTGTTATGGCAGTGCGTAGGTAGTGGACAAACCGTGGCCACGTCTCACGTCACGTTTTTTTGTTAGTTGCAGTTTGAACTAGTATTGATTTATTCATTTGTATGGATCGCTGAGTATCACATGTGGTTCCCACCTCCAGATTTAATTGATGTGATAAGGGAGTTGAGCTTACAGCTACATTTCTATATTCCAGACGTTTCCTAAACCTGTTTAAAGGCGTTCCTGAATGGGTAGTCTTCGGAGTATGGCTAGTTATGGGTTGATTTGTAAGTTTCATCAGTACTTCAACTTTTTTACTAAGTTCATCTATTTGTTTTCTTAATTGGTAGTTTTCTTCATTAAGGTTTCCAATTTCCTCATGTGCACTCTCTAAATCGGACTGTGCGCTAGTCAATTTATCTTTTAGATGTGATGTCTCTGTTGTGTTGAAATAATCATTTCCTGGCAAGCTTTTGACCGTCGAATTTAGGAGGAAGCTGCTCTTTTCTTCATTAATATGAGATAAATCTTCAAATGAAGTACATTTTTGAGGTTTTCTTAAAGTAATATTTTCCATTTCTATAACCTGATATATTGTCCGAAAACAGAGACGATATTTTATTTCGTGTAACGGAACGTAAGGTTTGGATATATTTATTTCATCTGGCAACACTGTGATGTTCTGTGATGATGGCGCGTCAACTTCACGTCACTCAAATGTCAATGTTGTTGTGATTGCGCTTGCGCATAATGTTTGAGTTTTATTGGTCCATAATTTGAAAAACGACTATGAAATTCAAAAAAGTTAACCGATTTTAATGTTTCACGGCGAAAAGTTTATCAAGATGTAGTCCGTCTCGTAGTTATTAAGTGAAAAGAATGTCGGGAACTCACTCGCACAGGTTAGTTGGATGATTTTATAAAGGTTTCACCACTTGATAATGGAAACTAGGTTATAATTTCTATTTATTTCTAACTGAGGTACACAACAGCGATGTTTACGTTTTGGCGTCACAGACCAAGCTCGAACATTTTTTATCAAGAGCTAATTTCTTACGTACTATGGGTACATTCGAGTAACGCATGTGTCTTTTGTTTCTACTACGGATAGTGATCGTTTAGGTAATGAAAATGAAAATGAAAATGAAAATGAAAAATATTTATTTAAAATTTAAGATTACGATACAAAAAGTATAGGTTGCAGTGTTTGGTAACAATTTAAAGGTGGTGATATAGCAAGGGCTACCACACTAGGCTAGGCCTGTGTCGTGGACAGCCAGTAAACAGTTTAACAATTTGTTTAAATATAATCAGGTGGCGTAGTTTGACAATTTGAAATTTAAATTATACAAAAACAATCTTTACATTTATTACGATGCATGTCTTCGAACGTAAAAAAGTTAATAAAGGAAACAAAAACAAAAATAAAATAAAAACAGTTTCTCAATTTAAGTAAAAATGTTCTTAAAAACTATAAAAACAAAACCTTAAGTAGGTAAAACTTAAAAATTAGTGCAATATTTTAAAAATAATCAATGTAGTTAAAATTATAAATCAGAGTGTGATGTGGATACCTAATTGAAAAATAAAATAAAATAAAATAATGTTGAAGTTATATCGTATTTGTATAATATATATAATTATGCATGTATAATATATATAATAAATGTAGGTATGTATAATATATATTATATATTATGTATATAAATAAAATGTAAGGAAGGCAATGAAGATAAGTAACTACCTATATATTAGTTATTATGTTTTGTATGTCTATTCTATTCTATGTTTGGTATGATTTTAATATTTTTTCAGTTTCTTCATAGTTAAGGCTAGATAGCCATCGTTTGGTTTTCTTTTTGGCTTCATGTATTGTGTCAAGTTTTATATTTATGTGAGATTGGATTTTATTATATATATGGGGGTGTAGGTACTTGCTGAATCTGTGAGCGAAGTTGGTATTTGTGCGAATAGTTGGTAGCTTGAAGGTCCGACGAGAGAGTCTGTCATAGTAGTCAGTAGAAGAGATAGATTTACGATGTTGAGATAAAGTGACTTTAAGGATGAATAATTGCCTGATTGAGAGAACTCCACTTTCTTGGAAGAGCCTAAAGGTTGAGAATCTTCGGGGTTTTTTATGCATTACCTTGAGTATGGATCTTTGGGCCCGTTCTATGGTTATCATTTGTGATTTTGTGGAGCCACCCCAGCATGGGATACAG
Source organism: Plutella xylostella (assembly GCF_932276165.1). NCBI lineage: Eukaryota > Metazoa > Arthropoda > Insecta > Lepidoptera > Plutellidae > Plutella > Plutella xylostella. The sequence goes on along the minus strand of NC_064000.1, from coordinate 1,589,923 downwards.
TAACTTAAGACAGATTCGCATAAGGCGGTATATACATTTTTAAGTGTTTGCAGATCAGCACTGTTTCGTAGAAGCCTCATTATATTGATGAGCTTTCTTGCTCTATTTGAAAGAGCGGTAATATGTTGAGAGAAAGATAGCTTTTCGTCAATGATGATTCCTAAGTACCGAAGAGAATCAACTCTTGTGATGGATTGGCAGTCACAGTGTTGAGATCGGTTAATGCATTTGGTTGAATGAATTTTAAGGGACTGTAAAATGAATTTGGGTTTGGATGCTGAGGTTTTGTGAAAGCACAGAAATTTTGTTTTAGTTGTATTCAAGGTGAGAAGATTAGAATCAAGCCAGTTCGAAACTTCAGATAAGCCTCTTTCCGCACTTAGAAGAGTAGCTTCCCAAGTTTTCTCATAAAATAGAAGTGCAGTGTCGTCGGCATAGCAGATTACTTGTGCGTTCCAAGAAGAAGATAGAGTAGGACCTAGTTCATTAATATAAATGAGAAAAAGGGTGGGTCCGAGTATGCTGCCTTGAGGGACACCAAAGTTAACAGGCATAGCATCGCTCAAAAGCTCGTTACATTTAATACGTTGATTACGGTTAGTAAGGTAGCTCTCAAACCAGTTTAGTGTGTGACCACGGATACCCAAGCATTCCATCTTCTTCAGTAGAATTTTTATGGACACAGTGTCGAATGCTTTCGCGAGATCCAGAAAAACACCTATGCAATGTTGTCCTTCATCTAGACGGGAAGATACCGAACTAGTGAGAGAGGAAGCTGCGTCTTCTGTGGATTTACCTTGTCTGAATCCAAATTGAACAGGAGAGAGTAAGTTGTTAGCTTCTAGAAATTTGACTAGTCGCAGATTAACAATTTTTTCCAGTAGTTTAGAGAAGACGGAAAGAAGAGAGATAGGTCGATAGTTGCTAGGTGTTTTTTTGTCTCCCGCCTTATGTATTGGAGTTACCACAGCTGTTTTCCATGTATCAGGGAATATACCGGTCTTTAAACTTAAATTTATAATGTGAGTGAGTGGAACAACTATGTATTTACAAATATGTTTGATTAGACTATTACGAAAACCATCCAAACCAGGAGCACTGTCTATTTTAAGTAGACGTATGAATGACTCTACTTCGATTTCATCAGTTGGGTTTAAGTAAAAAGAAACATGTGATGTGGTTGTTGCTATGGATGATGCAAGTTCTGATTCAGATTTGTTAATTTTCTGCATGAGATCTTTAGCTTTACATTTATTAAGTGATTTTAATGGAGTATCGTCGCAAGTAAGAAGTTCGTTTGGGGATTTTGTTTTAGCAGAGAGTTCACAAATACTTTTTATGGATTTCCAGAGATTTTTAGAGTTGTTCATGTTTTCTTGTAGCAATCGTTTTTCGTAATTAGATTTAACTTGATGAAGAAGGTCGTTACAGAAGTTTTTGTAGCGGTTGTAAACAAGCTTGGCCGTAGGATCATTTGGTGATTTTCGACATGTTAGGTGTAGGTAATTGCAACGACTGAACCGATTTTAATGCATCAGATAATGTTGTGTCGCTCCTTAGTGGTCGTTTCATTTTTCTGCCTATACATTTTTTCTCCCTATATAAAATGAGACCGCGGCCGATGTAATTATTTCGACGTCTGCCATTGCCGACACTTGAAAGCGAAGTGAGTGGTAGGGCAGTATGTAAACACACACTCCTCTCGATCCTGCTGCAGCAATATTTAGGGAATTATTGCCGGCAGCGCGAGGGGCAGCGGCAGGGGCTGAATGTAAATGGGGTATAAGATTAAAAACTTCGTTATGATTGAAATTTGTCAAAGTCGAGTTGTAAATGAACGGATCGCCACCATTGACATAAATTTGTCATCATGCAAATGTCAATTTGACAGCTGCTCATTTCATTTCATTGTCGATCGAAACGAAAACACAATAATTTATGCAACTATTTCATCACAAATTAATCAATTTGCGAATAACTTGGTTATTTTCTGACCCTAAACCCTCTCCAAGACCTCCAAAGTCGTCCTCTACCAAAAAATCTATCAATTTTCCCACTCCCATCCATGCCAATTCCCCACACTTCGCGAGTGTTTACTTTGTGCGTTCCCAGCTTCCAATGTCGAAAATGAAGAAGTTGACGGGCTCATTCCGCTATACGCAGTGGGACCCGTGCCTCATCACGTGCCAGATAGTGTCCATGCAGTCCGTCTGCTACTTGTCCCTGTGTGTGCTGGTGGCTATTATGGAGGATCTGACTTCTTCAACCAGGACTCTGGATCACATCTTTGAATATCACGTAAGAGTTATATTGTTGTTAATTTAATAGGTGGTCAGGTGGGGAAATGCCTCACCAGCTTGCAACAATATTCTGAACCTACATTGATTAGGTTATCATTGAAAATGACATGATCAGCACAACATAGCTCAACTGCTGTTTCAGTACCTTTTCCACCAATAATCATTAGTTACATTACAACCTTAAAATGATGTGTCACTGTGTCCCAAAACTCTTTCTTTTGATGGCAATCATACTCATAATCAATATAATGATTTCAGGAGATCCATGTAAGAGATGGAGAGGGTCGCTCAGTAATATCTGCATTTGTTCTGAATGCAATCATTGCAGCAGTTGCACTGTGGTTCATTGTTGGAAGGACTAAATTGTGTTTGGACTTCAGGTGAGATTCTGTTAAATATCAAGTTCTGTTATTATTTGATTAATATTGAATAATGAATGCTGGAGAAAAATATATTATATGAATATTGTAATATTACCATACAGCCATCCAATCCCTTTTTGTGACTTCATTGCTATGTATGGTTCCTGCTATCTACAAATTTATTTAAAGCCTTTTGCATATAAACTATAAAACTTACCTTGATTTCTAGTTGCACATACTACGGCATCCACCTCATAGCGTGCTGGATGTACAACGGCAGCTTTCCCACCACATTCTCCTGGTGGACGCTGAATGTGGCCTGCGCGGCCATCACATGTGTCTCCGGAGAGTTCTTGTGCTTACGGACTGAGCTACAAGCGATACCGTTGAGCAATATCGGTGCTAAAGTTGACTTATGAAAGTGTGGGAAACAGACAGTTGGATGTGCAATTTTAGTGTGAGCATAGCTCTGTGTACAGGGGAATAGTTGGAAAGTTAAGTTAATAAGAAATTTGATGTTTTTAGATGTTTAAACATTTTGTATACTCATACTTTGTTTAATATCTGGTAAGGCTCTTTGTTTAAATTTAAGTATGAGGCTTATAAATTTAATTTACTCATATTTAACTAAAATAACTACTAGTAAATTACTGACCAAAATGGTTTTTGATTGAGTTACTTTTCCTTGTATATTTTTGCCTCTCATTTATGATATAAATATAAATAACTATGATATCTAATACATAACATTAATATACCTACTTAAATATATTTATTTTATTCCATATATTCCTCAGCCTTAATCTGCTTCTGTGTATTCACTACGGGTATTTAATTAGCTATGGTTGGGATGACATAAAGAATCAGTTATTGAATAATAATCATATATTTTAAAAACAAAAACAATCTGCAACATAAGCAAAATATCACAAAATCTCACATTGTACCTATAGTATAAATTAATATCCACAATGTTATATCAGTAACGAACGCAAAATATATTCAGACACTCTTTCACACTTGCAACATTTTAAACTTTAGTTTATGTTTAAAATTACATTGATTTGTTCGCATTACTCAGTGTGAATCTCTAGTTATAATCGATGCGAATTGAGTTAATCTCAAGGTTATGACTACTGCCTATAATGTGCTTATAACTAGACTTCGCAAATTCTATACAATCAACAATTCAACCTCGTTACCCTTTCACAAGCAATGGTTGAAATATTACCACCATTTTGAACCGTAAGTATGCTATGGAGTGATGGTGGAAATAGAATAAAATATTTTAACTTTTCTGCCTTAGAAAGGGATAAAGAAGATCGACCTGACTGCTTGAGATTTATTCACTTGCACCTCATTGGTCTACCTATTCACATAACCTTTTTCACCTGTAGTAGATACAACAGCCCAGAGGGCCAAGTGTAAGTTTTTCTTAACCGATCGAGCAGTGAAAATCGACTCAAATTTGTATGGCGCGAAGCTAGTGCAGCGCGTATACCACTAGGTGGCGCGTGCGACTCTCCCGCGCTGTACAAATTCGCGTTTACTCGTTAATACTCGAATTTAATTAAGTAAAAACTCACACTTCCCATGCTGAATATATTATACACCATACATAAACAACTTTTGTGCAGTCAACCCTATTATACATTATACAAGTTTACACACGCATAATTATGCTAATAAAATTATATAATATTAACAATACCAGCAGTGCTACAGCAATCTTATTGCTCGTAAAATACGGCATACTTTCAAGTTTAAGCCAAGCGTAAAACTTGAGAATCATAGAGATATAAAACGATCGCAAAGGCACTGTAAAATATATCTTACAAGCATTTTTTAAAATGTATTGATATAATTTATTTTATTGGTAGGTACTCATACTACAGACTGCCGATGCTGAATTGTTTGATATCAAAAATCACAATTAACGGAAAAGACATAGGGGGTACCCCCTTATTCATAAAAACCGGCCAAGTGCGAGTCGGGCTCGCGCACAAAGGGTTCCGTAGCAGCAAATATAATATTACAGTTAAATCAACCTATCTCAAAAACTATAAGAGATACTTTGATCAAACCAAAAATCGTTGAAAGAGTTAATTAGCATGCATCACCTCTATTTTTTTTAGAATTTTATACCCCGTAGTTATAAAAATAGAGGGGGGGGGACATACTTTTTACGACTTTGAGAGCTGATATCTCAAAAACCGTTCACTTTAAGAAAAATGTTTTTTAGAAAACTTTATATCATTTTAAAAGACCTTTCCATTGATACCCCACACGGGTATGTACATCGAAAAAAAAAAATTCATCCCTCAGTTACATGTATGGGGGGCCCCACCCCCAATTCTTTTTTTTACTTTTTAGTGTCATATTTTTGTAGCGGTTCATACAACACATATTCCCATCAAATTTCATCACTGTAGTACTTATAGTTTCCGAGTAAATCGGCTGTGACAGACGGACAGACGGACATGACGAAACTATAAGGGTTCCGTTTTTGCCATTTTGGCTACGGAACCCTAAAAAGGGGGATAGTGAGCTAGAGTCACAGCTTAGTTTCTTAGAAAGGTGACTTTATTTACTGTTCTTATTAAAATATTTCATAAATACACAAAAATACTTTTCTTAGGCAGTGTTGAATTTAAATTTATGTTGTTATTTTTTTTAATAACACTGGACTATGTCTGCTCTGATACAGTAATAAATTAAGATATTCGTTAAATACATACTTATTTACTAATAAAAAAAATATTACTTATTATTTGCAGCTATGGTCGATTTCAAAAAATTCAAGATTAAAAAAATCCAAATCTAAAAATAACTATATTTTATTTGAGTAGATATTCTAAGAATATTTTGCTAATGTATCATTTTTCCCTGATAGTTAATGTATAATTTATGATTCTAAAAATAATTTCAATGGCTATTAAAATGGTTTCGAAAAAATCAGATCTTCTTATTTCGATATGCATGGATTTATGATAAATTATATAAAATTTAATAATTATAAGTAGATATAGGTATATGTCCAAAGCCATTTTAGTTAGCAATAGTCGGTTTTTATACCTATAAGTACTCGTAACTTCAAAAAACCATTGAAAATCCATAACGTAACTAGCCCATTGATAATTAGTTACGTAACCTTTGCATAACAGGCTTCGAAACATGCCATAAGCGGCCTTATTTCTCAAAACGTTAGGTACAGTATAAGGCAGAGAAATCTGACCCCTATCAGAAGCATTGTCACTATGAGAGGGGGGTCAGGTTTCTCTGCACGTGACCGTACTTAAATATCTGTGCCTTGAGTTTTCACCTATCGAGAAGTGAAATCGAAACGCAAATTGTATAATAAACGTATGGCGCGGGAGACACGCCACTTAGCGATTATTATTAGATTTCACTTCTCGATAGGTGAAAAAACTTGCACTCAAGGCACAGCCTTCTAGTCACTCACTAGCATTTACACATTTGTGAATAAATATCTATTAGCTATCTAGCGTGCATTATTTTAGTTTTAACATATTATTACACATGAAAGTTAATCATTTATACACCTTTGATACTGCGCATTTAATTAGCTTTGGATAATATGTAACATACTACCTTTATTATTATTTATGCGATGACATACATAATCCTTAAAAATTATGAATTCCTTATTTCTACCCCGTGTGGAAGAACTTAATACAGTTTGGCTGACTTGAAAAATATTTATAATTCTAGCTGTTAATATAACGTAATAAGATACTAGTTAAGAAGCATTAAAACTACACAAAGGACACTCTAGATAACCGAAAACAATGTTTCGGAGAACTTTTATGCTAATCTCTATACTATGTCGTATTAAGCGCTGATTTTTCAATGGTCAGATAAATGTTATCTGAGGAATAAAATTGTTACTGTCACTGTCTAATACAAACATTGACATGCGACAGCATCAGATTTATTCCTCAGCACCCCGATCCGGAAAAAAAACAGAGGTAACGTATAGAATCGAGTGCGAGTGTTCTATTCGAAAGTGCTGTCAACCTGTCAACAACAAAATGGTGGTGAATAGATTTGCGAAAGTTTGACAGCTATCATTCCATAGGTCATTCTATTCGATAGGTAAAAAGTGCTCGAAAGTGCTGTCAACTTGACAGCACTTTCGAATAGAATGCGAATTAAAACACTCGCACTCGATTCTATACGTTAGCTCTGTTTTTTCCGGATCGGGGTGCTGATAACTTTTATCTCACTATTGAAAAATGTGCCCTAATACCGAGTGCATGACAACCCTCGTTCGTACGTTTTGTGATAACCTAGAGTAAACCTCCTGAGTATTTCGACTTTGTCTACCAATTAAAAATATTTTTAGATTTAGAAATCTGTATATTTTTAGGTTTAGTTATTTCAGAATTAGCCACTTTATTAAACTATTTACTTATGAAGCACACAGGTATTTATAACAATTTAAAAGTAACTATTTAAATAAAATATTAACTAATAATTTTTCACAATATTTTTAAACTTACGGATAGCCAATGCTTTTAGAACGCTCACATATCAAAAAAACTATCTCGCCATTTGAAACTAACATACCATAATAAGCCCCATATAAAATACTGTTACACTGAGGTAGATGAATAGATTTTGACTATTATGCTCTTTAAAATTAAACTGATGAAAATACACATGCGATGTTGCCACCAAAAACATGATCTAAAATTATTACCCAATATTTTCAAACAATGTACTTATAAAAAAATATGGCAAGTTTTCATAATTGACTGTGTTATGAATGTCTTCAGTGTTTTGAAATGTACCTAATTCGCATTCATATAAAATAATGAGTTTTAGATTAACCCCCTTATTCATAAAAAGTTAGTGCACGCTTTAGCTATTGAACTATTTTGTTGCTTTCTGTCAAAGAACAAATTGTTCTCTGTCAGAGAGTGACAGAACAGTTCAATAGCTAAAGCGTCCACTAACTTTTTTTGCGGTTTTGTTTTTTTTTTTCCGGGGTTCGCGTTGGTTGGTGCTCACGTGTTCCTCAATTTTCGCGTTTCTTGGACCCCTTTCTGGGTCAATTTAACCAGTTAACTCTTGTTTTTTGTCGTAATTGTGGTGCTGGTAAGTGTTTAGTGTTGTGTTCGTCCATAAATCCCTTCTCTTTAAAAGTGTCGGTTCCATTCTAAATAATGGAGCATCATTCGGATCCTCCGATCCGGCTCCCGCCGGATCCCCCTGATGGCGAAATGCTTACACCCGATCAACCCCCGCTATCCCCCCCGATGTTCACGGAACCGTCCCAGGAGACGCGAAAGCGTCCCAGGGATGATCAACTACCGCAAACGCAAGGTAAGCGCGTTATTGTTAGTCCAGATCTGGCATCCGCTAGCATCCAGACTATCTATACCCACCCAAGCCTCGACGCCACCAAGGTGTACGACGAAACAGACGCAGGTCCATTTCTTGTTAATGTTAGTCAGGAGATCCCATCAGGAAATCCTGCTTCTGGTGCCCCACTTAGGGCTATCAAGTTTGGTCAATTTTTATATCAAAACAAAGTAGCTGACATAACACGAGGTGGTGTAAAAATGACTGGTAGAAACAGAGTCTCAGTTGAGTTTAAGACCGCAAAGGCAGCCAATGAATTTGTCCATCATCCCGCACTTGCACCAAACAAATTTAAAGCTGAAATCCCCACATACAACATAACCCGAATGGGTGTTGCCAAAAGAGTCCCGGTGGATCTATCACTAGATGACTTTGTCAACTCCCTTGATCTCCCACATGGCTGCGGGGTTGTCCTGAAAGCCCGCAGATTCAGCCGAAAGGTGGTCAACGAAGGTATAACAACACACGTCCCAACACAAAATGTAGTGATTACATTCAGGGGACAATATCTACCTGAGAAAATTTACTCCTTCCGGGCTGTAGTAGAAGTTGTGAGGTATACTTACCCCACAATTCAATGCTATGCCTGCTGTAGATTTGGACACACCCAGGCTCAATGCCGTTCAAAACCAAGGTGCTTTAAGTGTGCTCAACCACACTTGGGTGAATCGTGCAATACTTCCCAACCAACATGCCTTTACTGTTCTGGTAATCATCCCTCAACTGACAAGAATTGCTAAGGATAAGGATATAGTTGCTCTTTCTGTTAAACACCATATAGAAATTTCATGTGCAGAGCTTAATAAGTATATAATAGTATGTACCTACAGGCCACCTACTGGTGATTTTATTACCTTTGAGACTGTCATGGAGGATGTTCTAAGGTTAGCTTCCAATAGTAAAAAGGAAGTAATAGTGTGTGGTGACTTTAATGTTGACCTATTAGGTGACTCTCCTAATAGGTCGAAATTGTTGTTACTTTTTAAATCATTTAATCTTTTTAATGTTTTTCTGGAACCAACTAGAATTACACCCACGTCAGCTACTTGTCTAGATAACATATTCTGTAACTGTGAGTTTAAAGACAGTAGTGTGATTAATTGTCTGAGGTCAGACCACAGTGGGCAGACCATTACCTTAGTAAACACTGACAAGACAAATAAAACTAAGGTGAGATGCAGACCGATTACTACAAAGAAAATTGACAATTACTTGAAGAAACTAGACGAAAAACTTCCGAATGTTAAATTAGATTGCAATTCTAATGAGATGTATAGTAGCTTGTTTAAGATAATAGCTGATGAGTTTGAGAGTAATTTTGAAACGAAGGAAGTTTTGATTGACAATAAAATTAAATTTTGTGACTGGGCTACAGAGGGTATTCGCAAAAGCAGGGCGACATTATATGATCTGTATGAGATGAAAACATTCATACTCCGACCTGACTTTCAATCTTATGTGAAGAAATATAGCAAGATGTATAAATGTGTCTGTCACTGTGCGAAGACAATTTTTATTAATAACAAGATTAAAGACTCTGCTAACAAATCTAAGGCCGTTTGGACTATTATTAATAACGAAACGGGGAAGAATCGAACACGCGAGACAAATTTATCTTTGAAGGTAGGCAATGACATTATAACATCGAATGATGCGGTGGCGAGGGTCTTTGAAGAGTTTTTTACGAACATTCCTTTAGAGACTACGTGTAACCTGGATTCTTCGGCTGCAGCAGCTGAAACCCTGACGAAGGAGAACGCACCTTCAACCGATAAGGAATTTAAATTCAGATATATTAATACATTAACTATTATAAAAACATTTAAGTCATTAAATATGAAGAAAACTGAAGACTTGTGGGGAATGTCAGTTAAATTTGTTCTTTCTATTATTAATAAAATCGCCCCAATTTTAGCTAACATCTTTAATAAATGTATCGCTGAAGGTGTGTTCCCAGATCTTATGAAATTTAGTAAAATTATACCTCTGTTCAAAAGTGGGGATATGGAGGACCCTGCAAGTTTCAGGCCTGTCTCGGTTCTTCCAGTTTTGAGTAAAATATTTGAGAGGGTCATACTCAGTCAGATGCTTTTGCATTTCAATGATGCTCGATTGTTTCATAGCCAGCAGTATGGTTTTACAAAAGGCAAATCAACAGCCGATGCCGGTACTGCGTTGATTAAGCACATATTTGACGCCTGGGAAGACCATCACGATGCTATTGGAGTCTTCTGTGATCTGTCGAAGGCGTTTGATTGTGTAGACCATCAGACTTTAATTTCGAAACTTAGATACTATGGAATAGGAGGAAAGGCTTTAGATTTGATATCTTCATATTTAGACAAGAGACAACAAAGGGTCGATATTAACAATACTAAATCACAGGGGGCTCATGTAAAAATAGGCGTCCCTCAAGGATCTATTCTAGGACCATTTTTATTCCTCATTTATATTAATGACTTGCCTTTTATGGTTGAAAAATTGACTAATATAGTTTTATTTGCTGACGATACTTCTTTGCTTTTTAAAGTTAAAAGAAGAGAAAATAATTTTAATGAAATTAATTCAATTCTATCTGACATACACGATTGGTTTACCGTTAATAATCTTCTATTGAATTCTAAGAAAACGAAATGTATTAAATTTACACTGCCGAATGTTAGACAATGCGATACTAACATTATTCTAGATGGGAATAAATTGGACCTAGTTAATGATACTGTCTTTCTTGGGATGACTATAGATTCAAAGTTACAGTGGGGACCTCACATTGAAAAATTGTCTGGAAGATTGAGCTCCGCAGCTTTTGCTGTACGGAAAATTAGACAGCTGACCGACGTTGAAACCGCCAGATTAGTTTACTTTAGTTATTTCCACAGCTTATTATCGTATGGCATTTTGCTTTGGGGTAGAGCAGCTGATATTGAAACTATATTTGTATTACAGAAAAGAGCCATCCGCTCTATATACAAACTTGGTTCCAGGGATTCATTGAGAGAACTATTTAAAGAAATTAACATCCTTACAGTTCCATGTCAGTTCATTTTTTCCAATTTAATGTATGTACGAAAGAATATTTCAACTTTTGATACAATTGGCAGTAATCATGACATTAATACTAGGAACAAGCATAAGCTGGCTTTTCCAGCGATGCGTCTGGCGAAAGTTAATAAATCGTTTTTAGGGTACTGTATTAGATTTTATAATAAGCTTCCAGCAGAAGTTGCTCAAATGCCAGAGAATAAGTTTAAGTGTTACATTAAAGAGAAACTCAGTAAAAAAGCTTATTATAAAATTGATGATTACTTAGAGGACGTTAATGCATGGCTGTGATAAGTAGTTAGCTCTGCTCATATTATTATAATAATAATTATTAAGCTTATATGTATTGTATACCAACTAGTTTTAAGTCTTTTTTTGAAAAGATGGCTCAGGAGTTTCTTGCCTCCGTTCTTCTCCTTAGACAGAAAGAGCCCCCCCTTATCCGAACGGAGAGTAATTTGTAAAAATTGACGTTCATCAGAAAATTTTATATTTGTACGATGAATAAAAAAATTTGAGTTTGAGTTTGAGTTTGAGTTTGCCCTGAACAGTCAAGGCAAAAATCAATTAAAGTGCTTATGTCGCAGGACAGCATCTCATTTGCTGAGGCAGATGCTCGCTTACCCTCAAGCAAAAAGTCTTTTGCTGAAGTTGCTTCAACCAAACCAAATGGCCCGTCTCCCAACCGTTCCTACAAAAAAACTGTAGTCACACAACGCAGGCCTAGGTCTCCCCTTCGTCCTGGATACGACAAACTTGCCCATCAGGCTATCATCTCTTCTCCATCTTCTTCACTTCCTAATGGAAGTGCCCTGAGTGTAATCACTCCTAACGACAATTTGCTTGACCACCTCTTGTCTCTGGTTGTTAGTCTGCTGGCTAAATTCAGTGACACCCTACCGCCCAACGTTGCCCAAAAATTACAAGTTATCTCGTCTCTATGCCACAATGGCTCTGAACCCATCCCCAATGGCTGCGAACCCGATCCGGGTTCTTCAGTGGAATACTCAGAGCATTAACAGCAAGAAAAGCGAACTGCTCACATTAATTGATGACATCAAGCCCGCTGTCCTTGCCATCTCGGAGACATGGCTTGTGCCGGGTTCCCGTTTTCGGGTTTCTGGTTACTCATGTCTGCGGGATGACAGGGATGACGGGTATGCTGGGTGCGCTTTGCTAGTAAAGCGTTCCCTTACCTTTTCTTCTATCCCTATCCCCCCCCACGGGCAGGAGTTTAACGTCGTGGCTCTTAGGGCTATAGGCGTTACATTCGTGTCCGTCTACTTCCCTGATCCTCACCCTTCTCTTCTTCCTTCTTTCTTCAATTTAATTTCTTCCCTCCCTCATCCCCTCCTGATCATGGGGGACTTTAACGCCCACCATTCCTCTTGGGGCTCTTATCGTACTGACTCATTCTCTGTCGCCCTCTTAGACGTGCTTGATACCTTAGATGTTTGCATTTTAAATGACGGGTCTCCAACCCGTCGAGTCCATCCTCATCAAAACCCTAAAAGTGCAGTGGATCTTTCCTTCTGCTCTCCTCTTCTTTCATCATCAATATTCTGGAGGGTCCTTCCAAATACCTTTGGAAGTGATCATTTTCCCATTTCAATCACTATTCCCAACAGGTCCAGCATTCTTACCGACAGATGTGCCTTTCCAAGGTACATGGTTGGCGAGAAAGACTGGTCCAACTTCATCTCATCAGTAGAAGATAAACTTAGCCTGATCCAGCCCTGTACTAGTGACAATTTTCTCGCCAACTACGACATGTTTGAGAGAGCATTGACATCCTCAGCGAAAAACAAGAAAACTCGCAAATGCCAAAGAGTCTCACCGCCTTGGTGGGATTCCGACTGTACCACGGCCATAGACGAGCGCAATAATGCTGAGGGTGTTTATCTCTCAAACATGAGCATGGACAATTTTATTAATTATAAACACATTGCGGCTCGCACTAAAAGGCTTCTTAAAAAAAAGAAGAAACAGGGCTGGTTCAGGTTTTGTGAACGTCTCTCCCCCAGATCTCCCCCTTCCTTAGTGTGGAGATACATTCGACGTTTCCGTGGATCTCTGAACGTCGAAAACATCACATCCAATGATCCTTCTGTATGGCTCGAAGGGTTCAGCGACAAGCTGGCCCCTCCATATGTCCCACACTATGATTCTCTTCCTCCTCCCCCGTCTATTATACAATCTTCAGACAGATTGGATTCACCGTTCTCTATGGACGAACTTCAATCTGCTCTATCAGGTCTATCCGATTCAACTCCAGGCATTGATGGCATTCCATATTCGTTTCTTTCAAAATCAAGCCTCAGGGTCAAGCAGGTCTACTTGGAGCTGATAAATTACTTCCTTGAGTACGGAGTTACTCCGAGCTCATGGAGTAAACAAATAGTCGTACCTATTTTGAAATCCGGAAAGGACCCTCGTGATCCAAACTCCCGTCGACCGATCGCCCTATCCTCTTCCTTGGCTAAAATTCTCGAACACATAATAAAGTGCAGGCTCGAATGGCTAGTCGAAAACAAAGGTATCTTAGCCAAAACCCAGTTTGGGTTTCGGAAAGGCATGAGTACTTTGGACAGCCTTGCGATACTCACTACAGACATCCAAATTGCCTTTAAGAGGAAAGAATACCTGGTGGGTGTCTTTCTTGATGTAGCATCTGCTTACGACAACGTACTTCTTCCTGTGCTCAGGCAGAAAATGCGCCAGCTGAGTATTCCAGTGAAGCTTACCCGTCTTGTTTGCAGCCTACTAATGGAGAGATCCATATTTATAAAATTCCCATCATCTTCCCTAGACCACCCAAAATTTGTTTGGAAAGGCCTCCCCCAGGGATCAGTCTTAAGCCCTCTCCTGTACAGCCTCTATACATACGATCTTGAACGGTCCGTTGACTGCTTTTGCGACATTTTACAATATGCTGATGACCTTGCACTCTACCACGCCTCTTCTTCATTAGGAGAGACAAATGTCCAGCTGAACCTGGCCCTAAGATACCTCTCGGACTGGCTGACTCGACATGGCTTATCCCTCTCCACTCAAAAATGTACAGCAGTCGTATTTACCAAGAAGCGCAACGTCCCTGACGTGGACATCGTTATTGGAGAAGATTCAATTGCTGTATCAAGTGAAGTAAAATTCTTAGGCGTGATATTGGATTCCAAGTTATCAGGTACCCATCACATGAGCTATGTGGCTCGGAAGTGTGAGAGGGGTGTCAACGTCCTCAGATCACTGTCGGGTGTTTGGTGGGGTTCCCATCCTTACTCACAAAAACTGCTATATAATGCGATTGTCCGGAGCCATTTCGATTATGCTGCCTTCATTATAGACCCTTGCAATAAAGCAGCTCTGGAGAAAATTGACAAAGTGCAGTACAAGTGCCTTCGCATAGTTTCAGGTGCGATGAAATCCTCCCCTACCAATGCCCTCCAGGTTGAGTGTGTTGACCCTCCTCTCTCACTTCGGAGACAATACTTATGTGATCGGTTTTTCTTTCGAATCTGGCAATCTAACTCCCATCCTTTGTTGCCCAAACTTGATATCCTTAAGCGTCTGTGTAATGCTCAAGAAACCCATGGACTTTCCTATCTACTAAAAACTTATATCTTTTCTTCTAACCTCCCCCACCCTACATCCAAATTTAGTATTTACCCTCTGTTTGATGTTCCTTACGACGCCTTAGTTTTTCAGCCCAATGTAGTAATGGATTTAGGTATCAGTAAAGACTCTCCTGCCGCTGAAAAAGATCTAAGTGTGAAACTCAATTCAGAGTGGCCAGGCTGGCTCCCCATATTCACTGACGCATCCAAACTCTCCGAAAACAGCAACGTGGGTTTGGCCGTATGGCTGCCCAAGTACAAAGTTGCACTCAGTTTTAAGCGTCCCCCTGAGTCCTCGGTCTTCACGGGCGAGGCAACAGCTATTCTCGAGGCGCTTCTGTACGCTGAGTCACACAAACTTAACAAAACTATTATCCTTTCTGATTCGGCCAGTTCATTACAAGCAATTATTTCCTTTCCCTTTAAATCCAAATCCAAATTCCCTATCATTTTAAAAATTAGAGAAACCCTATTCCGTTGCATGACTCAGGGTATAGAAGTAGCTATCGCTTGGATACCTGGGCACAGTGGTATTATTGGTAATGAGTGTGCAGATTCCTTTGCTAAGGATGCCGTTAGCTTGGGCCTGGACACTCATTACCAAAATTTTGCCCATGACCTTGCCTCGCTCGCAGGACCGAGGCTGGATAGATCCTGGAAAGTGTCCTGGGACACTTCTAGGAATTTTAAAGGTAAATTTTACTCCCATATCCAACCTCATATCCCAAAAAAGCCATGGTTTTTTAAAGCAAAACACTTAGATAAACCAGCAACTTCCACTCTTTGTAGACTGCGTCTGGGCCACGCGTGCACCCCGGTGCACTTGGCTAGGATTCGGGCCCGTGATAGCTCTGTCTGCGACTGCGGTGCCAGTGAAGGATCTGTTGATCATCTCTTTTTCGAATGTCCCAACCTTCAAACCTCCCTATATGACATCCTCCCCCCCACCATTCCCAAACCTGTAAATACTAACTATCTTCTTACCCTTGTACATACTCCCCTTGTTAATATACTGTACAAATTCCTTAAGACTAACAATATTAAACTGTAAATGTGTTTGTACATATATACTAACAAATCTAACCATCTCTTGTGATGTCCACTTATTGTTTGTATATATTGTGTTTGTCTGGTTGTTTCAGGTTTTAACTGTGTAAATAGTCTAAAATAACCGTAACGACTGCTTTCCAATACTGTGAGCATTGGTCACGTGACTCTGGCCCAGTTAGCCGTGTTAGTCACACACGGCAAAGAGCCATTCAACCAAAATTGAATTGAATTGAAACTTTTTTATGAATAAGGGGGTTAGAGTGAACATTTTAATAGGCAAAGGTAGCGTGGGACGCCCTTTGCCTCGCTGGACCAACACTCAGATGCTGTTTTTTTTGTAACGAGAGAGAGTAAGAGAGGTTTAGATCTCTAGCAGTGGATGGATGGTAGTTAATAAAGAAAGCGTTAAACTTTTTACATTAAGTACTTATACGTAAGAATATGTATAAGTAAGTATTTCGATTTCATTCACAACTTTGGTTATATCGTAAAGATACATTACTAATAATAATAAAATAACCTGTTAGCTAGACAGGTTAAGCTTTTGTGGTTGGTGTCATGATTGAATTTCAACATCAACTTCTTAAAAGTCTCTCGGCGTATAGAAAACATAATTGGCTTTGAGTTTTAGGCCATTTTTGTCAGATAAAAGCTATATGATAACTTTATCAGCAGGCTAAGTACAGGTTTATTCATTTATGTATAAACGAAATAGTTTCCATCGTAAACCCAAAAATATACATATGTGAAAACGGAAACTTCTTTAGTTTAATTAAACTATCAAAACCTGTACTTGACCGTACTGATTGTAGATAAATAAGCTAAGCTTACGTACAGGCCTATACTTAAACCTTAACAAATGTGCGAACTATCTTATCAGACCTCTCGCTTGCACTTGAACATAAGTGCGAGTGAGAGGTCAGATAAGATGATTTATTACTGACGAACGAATGGTGTAGTGGTTAGTGACCCTGACTGCTATGGGTTCGATCTCAGCCGGGGCCGATATTTGTATAAAGACAGAAAGGTATTTGTAATCGGGTCTTGGGTGTATCTGTATGTGTATCTATATCTGTATGTATCGGGATTTATCTGTGCAGATATATCAGCTGTCGAATACCCATATCACAGGCTCTGCCTAGCTTGAGGTAGGATGGCCGTGTTCACACACGATTTTCCTAAATATTATAATCATTACAGAGTTCGCACATTTATGATGACTCAACTATAGGCTTACCCCCAAATTCATAGAGGTTTTTGACACTTTAAAATAGGCTTAAAATTGACGTTGCGATATACGAATTTTCAACCATTTCACTGAAGTAAAGACTCGTGTGTTTCAAAGTGAATTTTAACCTTGTTGTAAATTTACAATACGTTCTATGAATTTGAGGGTTAGAGTGGCGTAATTACAATAACTTGCCGTGGTATGGTGTATGTATTGTGTTAGGTACTAGTGACTCTAAGGCGATCCTTCGTCTACTTCTTTGATGACAGTATCAGCTTCCCACCTCGCCTTCTCTGCCAGTAGTGCCTGGAGTTTCTGTAAAGGAATATGCCCTTGTTACTAAAATTGTGAATACGAAAGTTTGTTATTACAAATGTGCGAAATCTCGCTGTCTAAAGTCATATCGGAACACTTAATCATACTTATATGGTTTGTGTGTAACCAGTTTTATTAGACTATAACATGCCATTACTCAATTCACACGATTATAATGGCTCAATTACAGCATAATAATGATGGCGATTCTGATGGCACTAATTCTAATTTCAGTATTACTTTCAAAACCTAAAATTCTTTGTAATCTGAACTTAATCAGTGTTTGTGTAAATCTAATTTTCCACGGCCAAAATTAATAGTTCGACATAGCTAAAATTTATTATTTCTCAACTCACCATGAGCATCACCATGTACGGTGGCCTGCGCCTAAAAGTATTCAGGCGGAGTTTTTAAATTAGCGATCTCAAGCTCACATGCTGCTCAAGCACATCCACATAGACACCACTGCTACACACATCACACACAACACGTCTCCGGATATATAACAGATGTAGCTGGTCCCTAATCATCAGGGATCGCTATTTTAAAAACTCCGCCTGTATTCTTTTGGCGCAGGCCACCGTACATATACACTTTTGAAACTACTCGAAACAAATGGTAAGTATTGGTACGAAACATTTGGTATTTTCTGAATGTATGCTAATAGTGGTTTACCTCTGGTTTGTCCAGCACGACGATGCGGTTCTCGATCTTGGGCGCGAGCTCGCACGACTGCTGCTCCAGGTCATCTAGCGACGCGCGACGGGTTAACCTGAAACATCATGTTACATTATATAATTATATAAATAATACGACCGGATTACAGTGGTCAGTAACTTTGCCATTGTGGTCTGAGGTGCAGAAGGGCTCTGATTCGATGCTAGGCCAGGACCATTTTTTCTCAAGTCTTGTGTTGCTCCAACCCGCCAGCCAACCATAGAAGTTATGGCTTAAGTCCTGAGGGCCGCCGCACCTTATATCTAATAAGAGCTGCATTACCGGTGTTGGTGCGGCAGATAGCTTATTTCAGCCACAGAGTAAGACCGGCGCAGTGACGGCGGTTACACTAGTTTATACAACTATAGTCCCTAAGCTGTATGTAGTAAGAGCTACATTACCGGTGGTGGTGTGGAGGATGGCTCTGTTCGGCTACAGAGGAGGCGCGGCGCAGTGGCGGCGGTCCGGCCAGCTCGCTGCCATCGAGCATCTTCACTAGACTGTGTCTGGAATTGTGACAGGAGGCTATTATTAAACATGGGACGCCTTGTGCTGCCAATATCGTGACCTAATTATTATTCATTGGTGATCGTAGGTCTCTCCAAGCCACGAAATACGAATGATTACCAACAGATGGCATTAAAAATGTGTAGGCAGCAAGAAATCGTACATCGCGGTATTGAAGTTAAGATAACTCAATCGCAATCGCAATGATAAACGTTGGGTTGCACGTTACACCACCCAGCCTGCTACCGCCACCACCGTACATTATCAATTAACCTGTCAAATCTGATGTTACTTGTGTGGATCTGACAGCTGTTTGACAGATAAGCGATGCAGGTTAAGGTTGTTGATTGCTAATATGTCGGTGGTGGTAAAACCTTACGGTCGGAAGATCTCCATAATGGGTTTCCATTCTGCGAATAGGGCACCAATCGGCTCGGAATAGCCAGCCATACAACACATGCTGAGTAAGCTACCTTTTATTTTTGTTTACCTGCGACTGAGCGTGACGAGCGACTGGCGGTGCTTGCTGTGGCGCGCCTTGCCGGTGCGCACGTCGATGGCCGCGAAGTGGTTCTGGATCGCCATGCCGATCTCGGGACACATGTCCTCTTCCACCTGAGAATCATTTATATTGTTACTAGCTGTTGCCCGCGAGCTTCGCTTCGCCTTAAAATTATTTTGCCGTGGACGACTCCCGAACTACCTACCCAATAACATGCCATGGTGGTATTAAATTAGATGAAAGTTGACAAATAAGTACGAAGATACTTGACTAAAAATGATTTTCATGACTTCATTGAGCAAAGACTTGTATAGCAATGGCAGAATAGTAATTTATAAATGTTTAATTTCAAGCATCTAACTTATGCAGTTTTGGTTTTTTTCATACTACTTTTTTTTTTCGCTTTAACTCCCATTTTTCAAAACAAAACCATAACTTTACTAAGGTGTGCAGACATGTTAGATTGAAAACATCTAGGTATCTTGCGTGTAGGGCATGCAATACCGTAATACCGGTATTGCTAATACCGGGATCCCGGACAAAATCCACGTTTTTTCAATACCGGTATTGAAAGTTAATACCGGTATTGAAGTAATACCGGAATCGGTCATTTTTTAGGCTATAAATCAAGCGATTAAGATGTAGTTAGCCTTGTGCTCCTATATACCATGAAAGTGCACTTGTTTTCAACCGTTACATGTGGTTTTTGGCCTTTGGAAACCTACTTGTTGTCCATGCGTTCTAAAATTTTAACTCTAATACTCAATTCTCGTAAAAAATATTACATAATACAGAATTTGATTGCTTTTTCTTGTTGTATTTTGCCCTATACGACCTTTAAACAAAATATATGCCATTTATAACAAGGAAGTCTAATACCGGTATTAATACCGGGATCCCGGTATTGAGTTCTAATACCGGAACTCAATACCGGTATTGAAAATATTACCGGTATTGCATGCCCTACTTGCGTGCGTGATCAAATCCGCATGCTGTTAAAAACAGCCTAAGTTAATGCCGAATTTCAACCGCTAACTCCGGTTTTTGTGGGAAAATACGGTACCTAAGCTACGTCCCTTCCAAATTTCAAGTGCCTACGCTACGTTTAGCCTGTGCGTGTCAGTCATGGGAATTCCGTATAGAAAATCTCTGCACATTTTCCCTTAAACAATAAACACCTACGTAATAAGTTTCATGGTTTTATCTTCAAAAATGACGCATAAGAACCAAATGACAATAAATGAAACCTCGTATTGAAAAGTACAGTCGTGTATAGGGTTGTTTTCGAGGACCTTCAAAACTTACTGCAAATAAATACAAACTATAAGTACATAAGCTAAAATCAAACCATACCGCGATCTATATCCGATCCGACA
Organism: Plutella xylostella; assembly: GCF_932276165.1. NCBI lineage: Eukaryota > Metazoa > Arthropoda > Insecta > Lepidoptera > Plutellidae > Plutella > Plutella xylostella. Next base: position 1,569,522 of record NC_064000.1, on the reverse strand, counting down.
ACGCCATCTAGGAGCGGACATAGCTACTATATAAATTAAACTTCTAAAACTCAACACCCATAAAACTTTCAACCCCTATATTACACCCCCACACTGGGCTTTTTTTTTAAATGCTAATTATAATTTTTTTGTGATTATGTAGTGCCTAAATACAAAATATAATGTTTTTATCTTCAAAAATGACGAACTTCATACAAAATATGAACCCTTATTTCATCCACTCACAGATCGAAGTTTCAAAAACGCTAGAACAAAATGTTTAATTATTGCTCATCAAGTGCTTAAATATAAAGTTTATTTAAAAAAAGATCTACTCCGGCCGGGAATCGAACCCGGGACCTTCGGCATAGCAGTCAGGGTCACTAACCACTACGCCAGATTTTTATCTTTTAAAATTAAGTATTCGCATACAACTTTTAACCCCCCCTTTTAACCCCTTACAACCTCCGTTTCGCAATAAAAAGTAGCCTATGTTCTTTCTCAGGGTCTAGACCATATGTATACCAAATTTCATTCAAATCCGTTCTGTAGTTTTGGCGTGAAAGAGTAACAGACAGACAGACAGACAGTTCCGGATATAACCAACAGATGGCACTAAAAGCGCAATACAGAGAGCTTGTATGGAACCGAGGGCAATTAATATGAAGATCCTACATCGCGGTATTAAAGTTTTTCAGTTGTCTGAAATAAATACAAAACCCAATATGTTAAATCTATTCTATAGTAGGAGAGTCAGACAGTGACTTTCGCATTTATAATATTATAGTTAGGATATATAGTTAGGATTACATCAAAGTACCTAGTGAGGATATTTTTTAAATACAAAGTTACGCCAGATGGCTATAACCAAGTCCCCAACCACCTAAGGTCTGTCGATTAAGTGAAGTATCGTTCTATTGGCGGGACAATAGACGGTTTATGAACCGTTCTAAATCAGATCTGTCAATTTAGTATCTGAGATTAAAAAACATATTTTACATTAAACAAAGGCATCCACAGAAAGTAGTGAGGATATTTGTTGAAACACGGGTAACCCAGATGGTAGCACTATAGGTTTAAGTCTAAGCAACCTAATACATACACTTTACACATAATATTTTCAGGTATATTTACATAAACATAACAAGAGGAGTATACACAGTTTTCCAAAATGGCACAGGGACTCCAAAGTATGCCTCTCTATATTATTATAGTGTGTCAGTTTTAACCGAGTCACTGGAGGTGGATTTTAAGCTAGCATCAAAAAATTACGACCAGTAATTTATCGCGTATATTTAACACAGTATTTGACATATCCATAAGATATTTTACAGGGCTAGACACCAGTTTTTGTGGCAAGACCATAAGAGTAAATTTGAATGTTTATTTAACTCACCAGTATTTTGCAACCGGGCAGCATCGTGAAACCATCATTACCCTGGTACAGGTACTGCTTCACAGCTAGTCGATACAACTAGATGAACAGAACAGAAAGAAACATGTTAGCTACTCACATAAATTGAAAACTTAACTTATGCTGTATTACTCATTTTTTTTGAAAGTTAGTAGGGTTTTTAGCAGATTAATTAGGAATTTTGTGTGTTTCAGCTAACTCCTTAAAATCGGTTTAGCCGTTTTGAAGTGAAGAAATAACAAACATACACACATAAATATACAAGTAATCACAAAGTTTCGTCTTTATAATATTAGTAGGATTCATATTATTTATTGTTTGTGTATCTAGTTTTTGTGGTAGGACCAACTATAACGGACATTGTGACAAGACAACAAAGTTACATAATCTATTCACCTGATCCTTGACGAGGTATTCGTCCCCGATCTTGACCACTTCCTCGGCGACCCTCTGGCCGGGCGGCTTGGACGGGTCGAAGGCGAACGACACGCCCGCCACCTGGTGGGGATAGAAGGAGGCTTTTTAATTATTTTAATCAGCAGAGCAGAATTTGAATAAGAATTGAACTATCATGGCGTTTGAATCTCTTTTAGTGAAGCCTTTATTTATATGGTCCCATACGTACAGCTCTATAGGGACTTTATCACACTAGCGAATTGCGAGCAGTACACGTGTCTCATTGGCAATGTTTTCCCCATTCGAAGCCTCACTCCTGAAGCAGAGAGCTTGCCGAGCAAATGGAGGCAACCCAAATACATATTAAACATTACCCTCCTCCTTCGGCAGTCGGGTAAAAAAAGATTTTTTACAAATAATTAATAGAGCCGGCCGGAGAGACGCAATACAAATCAAACGGGAATGTTCTAAATATTAGGATGCCAATCGAAGCGAGGAAATAGTGACAAACTAGCCTTACATCTCCCGAAACCTAGAGAGCCGAGCGAAGCGAGGAAATAGTTACAATCTAATCTTTCAACTCCCAAAATCTAGAGAGCCGAGCGAAGCGAGGAAATAGTTACAAACTAACCTTGCATCTCCCAAAACCTAGAGAGCCGAGCGAAGCGAGGCTATACAAACAAAACTGCCACAACATTTTAGTTAATTGTAAACCGAGTTGGTCCGTGTACGTACCTGCACGAAGCGTCCCTCGAGGCTGGGGTACTTGCTGACGGCGTTCTCGAGCGCCGCGAGCACGGCGCGCCCCGCCGCCGCCACCACCACCAGCGGGTCGCGCATGGGGATGATTGTTGATAAGTCGCGGAGGGTGAAGTCGCCGGCTGGGTGCACCTAGGGGAAGATTTAGGGTTAAGCTGGAGTTGGTGGGAATACTATCGCTAGCCTAGCACACTAGCTATCAACAATCCATAATTAGCATCACAATCAATCTGTAAATTCATTTGGAAAATAACCGTATTATTATTGACCCCGCCTCGGGAACTGAGTGATAAAAAATACTTGTATCAGTTTTGTTTTACAGATATAAGCAATGCTGATCTAAGATTGTTGGTTGCTTATTTGTGGTGGTGGTACAGTAGCTGAAAGAAGCTTTCAGTTGCAGAGAGGGCGAGAGAAAAAAAGATTTTACTTTCTGTGCATATAATCCATCGCTTATATGCACAGAAAGTGATAGTTACAGATTTTTCTATTTCTCCTAATGATAGTAGGCTAAACAGATGCACCTACCTGATTAGACCTAATAGTGCCAGAATTGATAAGCACGAGGTCGGCGCCGGTGGCGGCGAGCAGCACGTCGCACACCCAGTTGCCCAGGTTCAACTCCGCGCGCCGCACCGCCGAAAACCTTCCTTCTAGCGGGACGCAGACCTAGCTAGGAACTCTGACTTGCTGACTGCTGCGGGTTTCACTTCGCCCAACGCTTTTATATATAGTTATTTTTCCCGTGGGATTTTTGTAATATCCTGTTGTAACTAATCTTTATACTTACTAAGGTACCTGCATGCCAAATTTACTGATTTTTCATACAAAACGGCTTTCCCGCTAATTACCGTGCCCGTGGCTATTTCGGGAATACTTTTCTAAATGCCTATGTTTTGAAGTTTAGGCTATGCGTTGATATGTCAGTCAGTCAGCCAGTGTCTCCTTTTATTATTTAGACACATAATGCGTACAGAACCTACCTGGTCCGACCTAAAAGTCCCAGAGTTAATAAGCACGAGGGTCTGCGCCGGTGGCGGCGAGCAGCACGTCGCACACCCAGTGGCCCAGGTTCGACTCCGCGCGCCGCACCGCCGAGAACCGCCCCTCTAGCGGGACGCAGACCTACTAGAAGCTCTGACTAGCCGAATGCCGCGAGTTTCACTATGCCCTTAGGTTTTAAGAGAAAATTCCAGGTCCTATTTGCAACATAAGGCCACTACGCACCATGGTCCTTCGGGCCGGATAATAAAGTAGCTAATTCCCGTTCCCGTAAGTGTTTCGGGAATTCCTTTCTTAGTGCACCTCTACGGTGTATTTAAGCTAAGCCACTTCCAAATTTAAAGTGCCTATATTTAGACGTATAGGCGTGCGTGTTAGTCAGTATCTCATCTTACATATTTACCTGATCAGAGCGAAAAGTCCCCGAGTTAATAAGCACCAGGTCAGCGCCGGTAGCCGCCAGCAACACATCGCACACCCAGTTGCCCAGGTTCGACTCCGCGCGCCGCACCGCCGAGAACCTTCCTTCTAGCGGGACGCAGAACTTGCCGAGAACTTCGTCCATCTTGCCGTCTATCATTGCTGGGGATAAAATGTTATGTGTTTAGGGGGGTAGACAGCGCCTATATCAGCTATTGCAACACCCAGACTTGCTGCTCCAGTTTACTCGGGAGCTAGGCTGGCTGAGCTGAAATTAAGGGGATATAAGGGTTCCACGTTGCCACGTACAGGAACTTCGCCCTTAGAATAGAATAGGGGGCTAAAAAATAGTGGGGGCTAAACAGATTCGTGGTAAGAAGGCTGAAGTTCGATCACAGATTGTTGGTTTGTTATACGTAATGTATAGAAGTAAATAAACTAACTTTATGATTCGTTCGGTCTAAAGTCACGGTTCGGTTTTCAGACAACGATTTAAAATAAAAAGATTTTGCAAACATACGATAAGTACATGTACTACGAGCAGTTGTGTATAGAGACTTTTGCTTGGTAAGGTAGCCCTCCCACTGTCAGGCACCATTTTTTAAAGGCTATCCCATGTGTGTAGCCTCTCTTAAGGCGCCTGGTCATACATAGGTGGATCGCTTAGCATTTGGGCTTTTTGATTACATACATTGAGCACAGACTCTAGAGACATCGACCGTGGAATCGAACTCGCACCTCTTATGAAGCAAGCGTGTCTGTCATTCAGCAACAAACTACCACTATTTCATAATGATGATAATAATAATACTTACAAGAGTATTTCTCCACTTTCGCCTTCAGCACCTCATCTTCTGGTATAGCACTCGTCACTTTGACATCAGTGATATCCACTTTAGGAGTTTCACTCGCAAAAGATATCGTGATTTTAGAGAACTGCCTGAAGTCTGTGCCACTCTTCACTATGTATTTGTTGTTTACCTGTAATTTTCGAGTTTGTTACTTGGTTGTAAGAGTTCGTTTTGATGGAATACTCATGTTTTTCGGATTAAAAGTGTTAACAGTACGTTTATTATATTTGTTTTATTAATATTGGACGCAAATTGTGTGTGTGTCATGTAATAGTTAGTAGGTGAGTGTAATATCTGCTAAGAATAATTTGGAAATAGCTCTATAATTGCAGTGCAAATTTAACACTGAGCTTCAGAAAGGAATATCGGCATTATATGACGACATTTGAGGTCGACATTACCTTAAAGCCCTTTCTGCAACTCAGCGTTTTTCTTCCTATTTTTTTCTGAGTTTTGAAATAAATACTTTTTTTTCTTACCTCTAACACTTCGTAGACGTGGTCATGGCCGCCCAGTATTAGATCTATTTCGTTGCATCCTTCCGCCAGTTTTATGTCGTTTGGGGTTCGCATGTGCGTTAAAGCTATCACGTATTCACAACCCTGGAACCAAACATTCGATATTATGAATTATAAAATGTATCAACAGGTATTATTATTATTATCTTCAAGTCTAAGTTTTTAGATTGCTTAAGTTTAGACCCTTAAACTGTTTCCAAATATGCTTTATCTGATCTTCTAAGTATTGTGCGCAATTAATGCAAGTTTGAATTTTCGTAATCATCATCACTCAAAAACCGTCCACTTCTGGATATAAGTCTAGTGTTTCTTGAATGGACAATATACAAAATGATATGTAATTGAAAATGACACTAAAATCTCTTTTCATCTCAAACTTAGGTTAGATGTGCAATGTTTATGACTATGAATTTTCAAACGTATGTAAAAATGCTCACTTCTTGTTTCAGCTGCGAGGCGAGCTTGCTGCCCGCCTGCACAAAGTCTATGAACGTCACTTCCTCAGGGTTTATTGTTGCTAGCGTGTCCAGCCACTCCTGAAAAGAAAGGTTTTGTTGAAATTTAGAGTAACTGGCAGATATGTTAAATAATAATTCATAAGGTAAAGGTCAGAATTGAAACAGAATATTGGCGCACTTTAATGTCGGAGGCCAAGATCCACTTTGGGACGCTGAGCCAGCGGAGTAAGTAAGGAAAAGTTTGTATTTTTTAAATAGCTTATTACACATTCATGCTTATTGATTTGGGACAAAATTACATGCGTTGGTTGTAAGTTTTGTAATTCCACGTTTGACTACTCCTGCAGTCGTTCTATACCTGCTGTCGACTAGTCCCACTGTCGACTAGTCCAGCTGTCGACTATACCTGCTCGACAAGTCCGATGAGTCCGATCTTGTGGTCGCTGGCGAGCAGCGCGTGCGTGATGCGTCCGTCTCGTCTCGTTGTCAACTAGTCCCACTGTCGACTAGTCCCACTGTCGACTATACCTGCTCGACCAGTCCGATGAGTCCGATCTTGTGGTCGCTGGCGAGCAGCGCGTGCGTGATGCGTCCATCGCCGAGCGGCCGCTCCGTCTCGTTGTCGACTAGTCCCGCTGTCGACTAGTCTCGCTGTCAACTAGTCCTGCTGTCGACTATACCTGCTCGACCAGTCCGATGAGTCCGATCTTGTGGTCGCTGGCGAGCAGCGCGTGCGTGATGCGTCCGTCACCGAGCGGCCGCCCCGTCTCATTGTTAACTAGTCCCACTGTCGACTAGTCCCGCTGTCGACCAGTCCCACTGTCGACTAGTCCCGCTGTCGACTATACCTGCTCGACCAGTCCGATGAGTCCGATCTTGTGGTCGCTGGCAAGCAGCGCGTGCGTGATGCGTCCGTCTCCGAGCGGCCGCCCGGTCTCGTTGTCTATGACGTTGGACATCAGCCACGGGAATGAGCATTGGGAGACGAGCCCGGATAGCACTTCTAGGCCGAAGTCTGGAATAAACATCATAGTGACATTATAACTAGATTGAATAAATGTTACGCGTGAGATAGAGTTTGAGAGTGCTTTGGTGTGTTTTTAAGATATTACTTAGTAGTAGTAGTATATCATTAAGACGCAAAAACTAACTACTTTATAATTTAGTATGTTGATGAAACTTTACAGTATCTAAATTAATGTTGGTAACAGAATATACGCTACATGAAACACACACACACACACGCACTCACGCCTTGTACTAATGTACTCCCTTGCGGGGTAGGCAGAGGTGCATTGCTACACCCACTTTTCGCCAGAGTGTTATGTTAGTCCCAATGTAATAGGGGGCGGGCCTATTGCCATTTTACGGGCACATCCAAGACCCGAGAACAAATATCTGTGTTTAAACAAATATCTGCCCCAGCCGGGAATCGAACCCGGGACCATCGGCTCAGTAGTCAGGGTCACTAACCACTACGCCATTCGGTCGTCTACATTAAATGAAGTTTTCGAATAGGTAAAAGGATAACTGGGTAAACATTTTAAAGTGAAGAGAAGCTCGCGCAATCATTTATTAGAGGAATTCGCGATATTATACAAAATAATTAAAACAATAAAAAATAACGAAGTGAAATTCTTCTACGACACAACACAACCAATCAGTTAATTGCTTTTTGGCACATGATATTGACTCATTAGTAGATTGATATTTATCCATGACGCACCTTGCGTAGATACAAATACATTTGTCAATAATAAGTACCTGTACAATTGTCATCTGACGAATAAAATTATCGCTGTCACTGTCTAATACAAACATTCAGACGCGACAGCATCAACATTATTCCCCAGATGGCTTTTAACCGGCTATTTAGAGATCAGCCTTGGTAAGTTTTCCTGACAACCGTCAAATTGTAAAAATAGAATATTTACGAATCATAACGAAATACTTACCAAAGTCATGATTCCCGAAGACGGCACAGTTCGTCCCGACTTCGTTAAGTACCGGCACCATCTGTTCGCCCTTCGTGAACGTACTCACTGTGGATATAAAGAAAAAAAATATACTTTAATTATTAGTATCACACAATGATATTCTTCATATTGTAGTAACCTCATAGTGCTATACCTATACATTTCGACATAGTCATTAAAATCTTTAAGCTGAAGTGGCAGTGGGCCAGCCATATCTGCCGAAGATTCAAAGAACTAATAACCGTTGGAGTAGGCTACTTCTCGAGTAGCCTATGTCTAGCAGAGGACGATTCATCACCCAACTAACAACGTAGCGTTAAAAAAACTCTCATATAACTTGTATAATGGTTCCATTCGAAAATTAAAGTGTTAAGACATAGCTGTATAAGAGTGTAGGAGAGTGCTCTAACTCACTTATAACCACGAAAGAGGCCCACGATTTTGAGAGTAAAGGCTTTAGAAAGTCTGTAAAACGGTGTCATTGAAGTGTTTAAGTTATAGAAAGCCTGTAGTACGGTGTCATTGAAGTGCTAAAGTTACTATAGAAGAGCGTTTAATCACTCTCAGCTAGAACTTTTACCGGTATAGTTGTAGTTGTAGAATGGTTATTTGACACCCGGACTCTTATTTGTTTGGTAAAAAAGGGTTAAGTGAGTATGTTACCGTTTTTCGAATACACTTTTACCATACAAGTTGTATGTGTTTGAAAATAATAGTGTCAACAGCAATCATACGCGACAGTTTTAAAGTGACAGTATTGATTAATACTAAATAACAGTAAATATAATATATTAACTTGACTTAACATGTTTTGTGAATTGAAAATAATATGCCATTGTAATTTTACTGTAATGTATACCATATTTCCCACCTCAATTTTAATGCGCTCCGAATTTATTAAGGATTTCATATGAAACATAAGTAAATATAAAATAGACGACTCAATTTTGTATTTTTTTGTATCCTTGCTGTATGTCCATTTGTTTCATAAATCGATTGGCATGACTGGAATGACAAAATTCACTTAAATAGGTAAGTATTTTAAAGCAAAATATTGTTTATCCCAGCAATTTATAGGTTAGGTCGCCAATGCAAATGGCGAACTTACATTTAAGACATATAGACTCACCTAAGTCATCTATTACACTTTTTGAAATAGAACACCCTTAGCCAAGGGTATTATGCAGTCTTAGTCGATCCGCACAGTCTTGCTTAACACCGTTACTTTTACAGTCTACTTGCCTAACGCAATAAGCGTAAGTTAAGTTAACCTTAAAGATTAAAACTGCATTGTTGAGTTTTCCAACACTGTAAGAATCTTGTCTTACTGCACTCTTGACAAAATCTCTTTTGTAACCAATTCCTGCAGCCTAAATTCAATATGACACCTAAAGATTTATATGAGTATTAAAGGAAACCATTTAACCACCATAAGTGTTAACAGGTGTCAGTGAGCACTCTTGTATAGCTTTAGGTTCTAGAAACAGTTTAAACCTATAACATCTTAATTATAATTGCTTTGACTAATACCATTTTAACACTGAAACCTGCTGTTGACACTAATTTAATTTTTTAACTCATCTTTATCGCTTTATGTTAGAACTGAGATAATTATAACACAGTTATACAGGTTAAAGTTATAAAAATAGCTGTAACTGAGGGTAAAATGTTTGTTGGGCATTCAGTAATGATCCACTGCCGGACGTAGGCCTCTCTAGGAGCGCCCCGTCACTCTGCCCTCTACCTTCCTCATCCAGCCATGATATTATCATCATGTCATGTCAAAGGACGTCGATCCAGCTACGGGCCACGCTGGGAGATGGCTAACGCATACAGGCTGATGGTCAAAATCCTTAAGATAATGATGATGATAACGCTACGCTCACACATGTGTGTTGTGTTGTGGCGCTACAAGAATCCTATGTTCAGCAGCAGATACAAACGGGCGCGTGTTTAGGTGCTCTTTACAAATCCTATGCTCCAGTAGCAGATGGTAACGGGATGATGATGATGATGCCACTCACGCATGCTGGGCGAGAAGGCGTCCCCGCTGAACAGCACGAGCGGGTTCAGGTGCTGCAGCTGCCGCACCGCGGAGCAGAACCGGAGTGCGCCCCCCACCGGCTCCGTGTCTGCGGGGTGAAAATAGAATAGAATGATGTATGAATTTATAGGTCAAATAGCAAAACTTACAAAAAATACTTATAAACTAGGAACAATGAACAATAGGCGGCCTTATCGCTAAGAGCGATCTCTTACAGGCACATTAGAGGCTGGTGTAGGTACCTACTACCTACTAACAATATACTTAACTAAATAAGGGGATTGGTTGTTATTGTATATTTTGTATTTGTTGGTTTAAACATCCACCCAAAATCGCCCTGACAAAGTGGGCTGCATCTGGCAAGCGAAAGAGGAGACGGCCAAAAACCACGTGGCGTCGCACTGCCGTGCAGGAGGCAGCCGCCCTCGGCATGAGTTGGCACGAAGTCGAAGGCGTGGCACAGGACCGGTCAGAGTGGAAATCTACACTTCGAGCCCTGTCCCTGATTAGGGATCCCAAGACCTGATGATGATGATGATGATGGTTTCATCACAGCAGTTAAATATATTGTAAGTATACTAAAGTAATATTTTGTAAAGATTTTAAGGTCCGAAGTTGCAAAGGATTGCGATCGTTGGACAAAATATAAGAAGGCTTTTTTACCCAGCAGTGTGACACATTTTATAAGATATTAAAAAATATATGAAGATGGCACCTTTGTGCTGACTTCTCCTGTATAGGGGGGGAAGTAGGAATAAGTCGGGACTGTAGGGTACTCTTTCAAACGAGACAATCCTTAATTTTTTATAGAAACAAGTTAGTAGAATACTTAAATAACTAACTATTCCAATATTAGTATCTAACCTCATCAAGACTATACACAGATAGGAAAGAATATGCCATAACACACAATAGTTTAGTGTTTTATTGCGTGTCTAGACCCATTAAGAGAACTTCAGCAATAAACCTAGTATTTCCTCAATAAATTGGGAAACTAATTAAGTACTGCAGTAGAAGTTATAGGAAAGCGACGAAAAGTGGGCGCGGTTTCGTAACCATGTTAATAAACTGGTAGAGAAAACTACATTTGAATATTTTCATTTTTCTTTTCATGTGTTACTTTCTGTAACATTTTGTTACTTGTGCTTTTTTACCGTACAGTACAGTACCGAACGTACTATACCGCATGCTTAGATAAATAATATACGAACAAGATGGTAAGTATGTTACAAAAACAAAGCCAAAAGCCGTTTTTTAAGTTCAACCTAATGGCAACTATTGTACCAATGCCAATGAGTAAATGTTCTAACCGAACTAGAATCAAAATAAGAGCTCACTGGTAGTAGTGGGGTGTTATTTGTCGAGAAGTACACTTTATCTTATTCGCATATTGGTTATCTAAGACAGCATGTCACTATTTACTCGTTACTCACTAGTGGTCTGTTCGATGTTGTACACGTCATTGTAGTGTATGATGACGACCTCGTCCCCCATGCCTCGCCCCGCCAGCTGGCTCACCGCGCGCCTGCCCACCTGACGCACCTCCAGGGACGCCTGGAATGTCAGATGACACGGTCACTCTTGAGCAAGTTCGTAGAGTTGCCGCTAGATGGCGCTAATAAGCAAAACGAGTAAGTATAGAACGAGAAGACGTGCTAAATGCAGCTGATATAAGGCTGAAAGAGACGCCTGCAACGTCACATGGATACATTTGAACAAGTTCACGGAGCTGCCGCTTGGTGCCCCTAGGTGACAATTCTGAATGCAGCTGCTAGATGGCATGATATATAGTTATAGTTGCTACTTACATCGCGGTGTTAAATTTACTACTATGTGCAGATAGAAGCGCAAATAATATAATTAATACGAATTAAGTAATTTAGTTGAACTTTCTTATTGGAAAATTTAATTTACATACCGAATAAAGTTTGTGTCCTACAAGTAAAAAAATCTGTTGCTTAGGGCCTGTTCCACAATGTCTGGTTAGCGGCTACCTGTCGGATAAAATACATGCTGTCACTCTCTGTCATTATTTTTTAGACAGTGACAGTATGTATTTTATCTGACAGGTAGCCACTAACCAGACATTGTGGAACAGGCCCTTAGTGATACATTATTTTTATCAGTGTTTAGGGTCAATTACATCATTCTTCCATGTTTCCACACTTCATCGTCCACAAACATAAATGCTTATTTTAAAATCCATTTTTCATTTATATCATTAATTTGAATTTTTACAATTTATAATAACAAAACAAACAAAATTGTTATTTATAAAGCTTTTAGAAAATTATAACTCTTATATAAGTACATAATATATTAATTTCATTAACATTAATTAATCTAAAAAGTATTGCATAAATAAGAAACATTTCAAAAAAAACATCAAGCGAATAAACAGACAACATCTAGACTGTACAACTAATAGGTTACTACTGCCATCTTTTATTTTGTTTTTCATGAACTTACTTTATAGCACATAATATACACATACATTGCATTCATATTGAGCAATTATGTATATATAAAAATGTTATCATCGTCACCAGCCCATAATCATTTTTTTTATTTGCAAACATTACAGTCACATTTTAAATAAAAACCTTGGTCTTCAAACTAAGCTTCCTGTTCTATGAGGACCAAAGTTATTATTTTCCAGATGAATTTTGCTAAGTTTGGTGCATAAGAGTCATTGGTAAAGCAGTAACCCATCAATTGCCAGCATAAAGGATGAATCTCGTGCCTGTTTCAGCCATCCGACCACGGAGCGCACTCCGTCTGTGACCTCCCCCGGTACGTCCACACTGGTCGACTCTATCAGGGAGCTCCATCGAGACCGCAGGGCAGCCTGCGCTGCGAACGATGCCATCGCTCGCCCTGCTTTCACTACAACCATGTCCGTTATATTTATTGAGTCACTGATTATTTTTCATACTTATTTTGTTTTGGTTATTACGTGATTTAAATTAGCTAATTTACAATAATATTTTTTCGAAAAATATGTATTTGAATAGGCTAGACACAATATGAGGTCATTTTGAGCATTTTTGTTACCAATGATCACTATAATGTGTTAATCATTTGTGGCAAATGGTTTTAACAATACATGTAAAAAGTGTGTAGTAGTAGTAGGTAGGCAAATATATTTTTTTATGGTAAAGGTTTATTATAGATAGTTATACAATCTACATGTATAAATTTGACATAAATACTACAAATCAGTTATTTTGGTGATAAATGTTACCAAAATAGATTGCAATAAGTATAAATAAAACACCTAAAAATAAACCTGTTAAAATGCAAATTCAACATTATGATGCACAGTATAATTAATCTGTAAGTACTTATACCCAATATCCTGATCACTGATAATAAAAATGTTAGGTATAATAATAATTAATAACAATTTATGAACATGATTTTGAGTTTGGCAAAGATCAACGCAAATTAATCTCCATAAGAATGCTTGTGACCTTTACTGAACTTCCTACTAATTTATTAGATAAAATATCACACTTTTTAAGTCACTGCCCGAATCAAATCAGTCTAACTAGTCTTTAATTTAGTCTGACTTTAGGTATTTAATGTAGTTAGCACTTTTCACTTATGGAAGCTCAATCTAGGTCTGCGCAAATCACGACTTTGCATTCAATGCTAGGTCAAGGTGCCTAAATGTCTATTTTAGGACATCTACAAGATCCTAAGCACTAGAAAAACTAGCAGCAATAACAGGTACCAAATTGACACTGAAAACTGTTGTAAATACACAGCTATGTTTAGAACTTCAGTGTTTTCACGTTGTTCCTTTCCCAATGCAATTATTATCAGTAAATATGTTAGAAAATGCAGTGAAAAATTAAATGCATTTCTTACCCTGTAAACAGCTGTTTTATTTGGCCCAATAAAGATGTTCACTAAGTTACTGGACACAAGTTTTCATTCAGTATTTCTGTAGGATTACGATTACATTCCTACTATTTCAATATTTTGGCGAAATTCAATAAAATCGAATAAATAAGCACACCCTTGAACGGAATGCTATGAACAGAACTGTCAAACTAACGTCATTGTCAAATCAAATCGATCAGCTGTCAAATTGTCGTTCCATTGTACGCGGATTCGGATGTGAAAAAATATATTTTCGGAGCCCCAATCTGTTATTATTCTGAGGGGTTATATCTTTTAGTATGGGACTCTCGGTAGAGAGTATTATGTGCCTTGGTATGTAATTTCAACTATAGAACTTATTCGATTAAAATTTTGGTTAACATGACCCTGATCATCAGCTCTTTAATAATAGCCGCGTATCCACGTCCTGTCGTAACGCGATCCAATGCTCGGTTTGTTTAAAAGTACCCTCGGTGATGACCATAGAAACAGAGCATTAGATCGCGTTCTAGCAAAGCCTAGGCATGCGACAGGGTGGATATGAGGTTTATCGTGTACGAAAGTTTTGTAAGTAGTTAGTTACGTATATTGTATTTTATGTACATATACATTTTCACTCACAATCAATAATCTACCCGACTTAAAAAAATCTTGCTTTTTTTTGAAGTAACTAGGTACCTAGAGATATATCGAATAAAACAATAAAGCTTCATAGTTTTTTGTTTTATTAGATACTTATATACATAATTATTTACTTAGGTATTGACAATAGGCATTGAAAGATGTATGACATAATATTATAATGTAATGAATATAATAAAAATATAATGGAACGGTAGATAGGTAAATGAAGAGCTCTCGTTCAATAAAATATAATTTTCTGCGATGTAGGTAGGTACTAGTAGGTAGGTAGGTAGGTAGGTACCCATAAATTAAATTTAATATTCTTCAACTTCTGTATCTTTAACAGTGGTGGTAAACAGGGGTACCTAGGTAGATACCTACTTATTTACTTTTTTACTGTACTTTTAAGTGCCAATGTTCGTTTGAAATCTACCAGAGACCTTTGCAATAATGCACACCATCTTTATCTTCGGCATCAAGCCAATCCACCAGCTTACGATCATGCCACATGAAAGTACCTTTCAAATTAGGAGACGCCTCCAATATCAGATACAGAACCACCTTCGCAGCCTCATCAGCATCAATCTGTCCTCCACCTTGAGCCATGTCCGTTTTGATATGCCCCGGGTACACTGCGTTGATCGAAATATTCCTTTTGTAATACTTCCTCTGTTGAATAAATGTTAGGGCCGTAACACCTATTTTAGCTACCCTGTGCTCAGCATGCTTACCCTCATCGGCAAAATCCTCCTTCCTAAACGTTCCGTTCCGCACAGACTGTAAATAATCATCGACAAATCCGTTTAGTTTGTCTGTGGTTAGATCGACACTTTTTAAAGTTTCGATCCACTTTTGGTTTCGTAAGTTGGATAGATGGCCACAGTTGCTGGATACGTTGACTACCCTCGCTCCATCTCTTAGTAAAGGGTATAATAGCTCCTCAATTGTTAGTAGGCTTCGGTAGTTCACGTCAATGGTCCTTTTAGCAACATCGTAGGAAGGATAGACAGCGTCCCACTCAAGCATAGCAGCGTTGTTAACTAAAACATCAAAGCCTCCATGTCTTTTCTTGATAAAATCCGCAAATTCGCTTATAGATTCCCTGTCAGTGACTTCAAGAATGTGGAATTCTGGTCTCAATCCTATTTCGTTTAGTTTCTTCACAGCTTCCAGTCCCCTGGTTTTGTCTCTGGCTGTAAGGTAGACTATTCCATCAAATCGTTGGCATAGTCCCTTAACAATTGCGAACCCAAGACCTTTGTTGGATCCGGTCACCACAGCCACTTTTTCCACCATACTTTTAGGTATTTTATCACCACGGTATTTCTTGCTAGTACAATATTATACACATCTGCTCAAGCATTTAATGGAAAGTTTACTGAGATATTGTTTTGGTGATGAGTACAATTTATACTTAAGCAATTTCAGTAGGCGTTTACGTTATCACGGTTTGTATAGTAATGCCGTTTGTTTTCCTACTGTTATCACCATTCCCAAGCTGAGTAGAGATAATTTAGTATTTAGGTACATATAGATACAAAAGGTCATATTATACCTACCTATATACCTAACTTTTAATTGTATAGGTAAGTAAGTATCTAATTAAGATAGATACCTGTGCCTACCCACTCAATAAATCTTTCTTTTAAATTTCAATAAAATAAATAAAAACTTATTCTTTACAAGAAGATCAGCATAATATAGGTAGGTAGTAGGTACACCTAAATAAATATGATTCTACATAATATTTTCTTATCACTAACCGCATCTCTAGGTAGGCATCTACATTAAATAGTGATCCATCCAGAATACTAATTCATCATCATTATAATAATAATGATTATTCTAAGTCACGTAGAATATTTAAACTACATTACGTAAACTTCCTTATGTACCTATCATCATCATTGGCCACAGCATCTATATAGATGGTTGTTGCAGCGCTCGTGGGTTATGAGCTACGACGGCCGCACCGTCGTTGATGGCTGTATAGTCCAATAGCAGCACGACATTTTTTGCCACAACGGTTGCAGACGAAACGCGATTCCAACGGAGGAGGCATAGCACGGCGATTTTTTTTCTGCTTTAGATTTTCAAGCCAGTCTTCATCTTATGTACCTATAGCTTGGCAAGAACCCTTATTTTCCGAAAGACGGGTCAATGATAACCATTGATTTATGTATAAGAAAATACATTGTTGAGCGATTATTTACGAGGATTATACAGAGTATACCAAAAGTCAACATCATGCCTTGGATATGATAGGCCAGCTGAGTGAACAGAATATCGTAATATGACCTGTGTAAAAAGTCGATAGTTTTCGATATATTGACACTTTTATTATCCTGAAAATCGACACTTTCGACCAGCTTTTTGCGTGGCACTGCTAGCCGTGGTATGCTGGATAAGTAGCTAGAACTGGAGGGGAGAGGAAGGGTAAGGAAAGAGTGATTGGAAGAGACGCGAGTACAGGTTTACAGGTGTAACAAAATTGGTAATAGTTACTAAGCCAAACGGTGTGACAAGTTTAAGTTTAGCACAAATTAAACAAGGAAACTGTTCTGTATTTGACTGTTCTATGATATTTGATAAATTATTATGAAAGGGTGATTAATTATTTTAGGGAAATACAATTGATTTCCGGTTTGTGTATTTCAGTGTCAGGTATTTTTTACTCCCAACAGTATGAGGGGGTTGTTAACTATGTGGCACATAAAAACGGGTAAGTACCTACTTTAGTAAGTTTTTTTTTCAAACGGTGTAAGTAGAGTTATGTTATGTCATTGGTTAAAATCGAGCAATTTAACTTCGTTTAGGAAACATAGTAAGGCGTATTATCTCGTACTGTACTGCAAACAAACGTATAAAAAATGTTTAACGGGTGTTTAGAATTTAAAAGACTGGGCTAATCATCGGAGTATTATGGTACTCACTTATAGGTATATATTTGGTGGTCACACTGTTTATTTAAAAATAACAGACAAAAATGTATGTCACGTTTCTAACCCCTGGGCTGTGTGTTTACCTGGTTAATTTAAAATAAAAACAAGTGACAGCCGAGGCGGAATAACAAGTTAACAATGCCATATTGTTAATTGACACCTCACAGAGATTCTGGGACAATGAACTGAGGGTAATTTGCATATTTTAGTAAAATGTAACAGGATGTTGTAGTAAACGGCAGCGAATCTACCATATGAGGATTGTGAGACACATACTGATGACCCAGTGAAGGCCAACGAAGAATATTTGTAGTGGAAAATTTAAATCTGTCGCCAAAAATGCTCAAAAATAAAATAAGCGGTAGCACTATGTCTTTGCTTTATGCAGACAACGACATTTTAAAACGAACTAGATGGAGTGTCAGTGCAAAAGAAACGTCTCCACAAATAACACCACACTTCTAGCACAGAGCTCTTATTTTGAATTCGTTCAGTTAGAAGATTTATTACTTATAGCTGTTCCCGCGCGCTTCGCTTCGCATTAAAAAGTTTTCCCGTGGGAATTCCGGGATAAAAAGTAGCCTATGTTCTTTCCCAGGGTCGTATGTATACCAAATTTCATTCAAATCCGTTCAGTAGTTTTGGCGTGAAAGAGTAACAGACAGACAGACAGACAGACAGACAGACAGACACAGTTACTTTCGCATTTATAATATTAGTTAGGATGACTTTATTAATTGGTACAGCGAGTGGTTGTCATTAGGTGGAAATTAAGACGGTTTAGAAACAAATTCCAGATAGTTTTTTTTTTGCTTTGTTCTTGTATAACCATCTAGTTCATATATCGTTTATCTAAAATGTAGCAGATGTCAGTCTGAGCATGTTTTTTGATGACGTTTTAAAATTAAGTGGCAACCGATCCTGAATCCTGATAAAGCTGCGTTTACCTTTTAAAATAAATTACATACTGCGGAGGCCTCTGGACTCATAGATAAAGAACTCTGACTTCAGGTAGCGTCGTGGGACGCCATTCAGGGGGCTTACTCTATCTATACTGAAGAAAAACAAACACACGAGACTTGTCGGGCAATCGGTACATCGAGATAATTCATTCGAGTGAATATTCACTCGAGTGAACGGTTCAATTTTGTTTGCACTTTTGTTTCATTTTAAGTTGAAATGCATGTATCATTTCGAATAAAAGTAAAAAATAAACGAAAAATTAACCGTCTGATCCCGCCTTTAGTGGCTATAGCTATTAGTCATATAGAGACCCCCGCGGAGATTGGAGGATCTTAGAGAATAAGGTAGTGTTTGGATTAGAAAGTCCGGAAACATGGCTGAAGCACAGAAGCAGTAGAATATTGGATGATCATTCGTTACACATGCCATTTGGCCGCTGAAAACTTCGACAGGCTGTCAAGAGAATCCCTTAATTACAATATAAAAAAACCGTACAGAAGTGACGTCGCGATATTATTGTGTCGTCCACTGCTACCACATTAGGTCGTCGACAGTCAATTGACACCTTAAAACTATCATATCAAGGTCAACGTGATAATCACTTCTGTTGTTGTTAGGCCGAATCGAAGGTCAACCAGACAGAACAGTGATTCATCAGTTCGGTATTAACAACAAACACAAGAATAATCTTCGGCTAATGCCCTCAAGGTAAACAATGAAGTTTGTGACTTAAATGTCGATAACGGGACCTTAGTACTGCACGCACGATCGGTGGCCCTAACGGGACCTAAAATTCAAATAAGTACCTAACTATAGGCTGTAGAATGTACCCAAGAGTATACCTATCTGTAATCAAAATCTGAAAACGGTAAAATAAAAACTATGCGACCTGGATAGTGGTATAAATTTGTAAACTTTTAAGACGTTCACAAGACCATATTTATTTATTTCTTTGAACACTTTTGTTGTATACAGAAACATGTTTACAAAAATGGACTTAAAAAGTAGTGTATACTAAGGCGGGCTTATAGCCAAGAAGCAATTTCTTCCAACCAACCTTTGTTTGGTGGAGACATAATAATTATTTAATATATTTTTAAGTAAGTACCTAAGTAATAAAAAATAACGTGACAAAACTAAGCACCTTGGTACTAAATACCTCGTAAGTAGTAGCAAGACTCTGAAATTAATTCGACCTGTAACTTTTCTGAAAACTATTTTCAGTTTTGTTTTATAAGGAATACTTACGGGTAAGTAGGTATAACTACGTATTTCAGAAGCTGACGTTAATTAATGATCGCGATAACTGATAAAAATTGCAATAAATTGTCTTACACTATGACGTTCACCCCAGTCCGCCTTGACCTCTGTACCATGTATCTGCAGGGTGAAATTTAATGAGTGCACACGACAGGTTTAAGGTCAACCACCTCTCATCGGAAGGTATCTACACTAAAGACGTACTTGTATAATTTATTAAGTACTAGCTGTTCCCGCGCGCTTCGCTTCGCCTTAAAAAGTTTTCCCGTGGGAATTCCGGGATAAAAAGTAGCCTATGTTCTTTCCCAGGGTCTAGACCGTATGTATACCAAATTTCATTCAAATCCGTTCAGTAGTTTTGGCGTGAAAGAGTAACAGACAGACAGACAGACAGACAGACAGACAGACAGACACAGTTACTTTCGCATTTATAATATTAGTAAGGAAGTAAGGATGAAATTGTGAGGATTCTTCCGGGAGGGAGGATGTACTTAAAATTTGTGTGAGAGGTATAGTCAGCCAAAGATATTTATATTCGATAAGTATACCACACAAACTCAATTAGTTAGATACCGCCGATACTCATGGGTAGATGATAGATTAATTAAAATATTAAGTACCTTAGTACTTTTTCGATATTGTATTGTATACAAACAATCTCTATACATACTTAGGTTTCACTTCCTAGTCATCGGATCATAAAATTAAAGTACTTATCTTCTATCTTCCACCCATGAGTCTTAGGATCAAACTGTATGCCCCGAGGTGGCATAGGTACTTACATCATACATTTATCTCTATTGCTGACTGTACCATGGTTCAATTGATAAGTAAGTTACTAGTCAATACAGTAGCTAGGTACTATTAGACAGTCTGGCCTACGAATGTATTATTCAGATATCTGTTAGGGCCTAATGGATAGGTGCATTAGTTGCATATACTAGACACGTAGTACATGGTAGTACCTACATTACAAACTTAGATTAACAATATAAGAACTAGATGGAGTCTCAGTGCAAAAAATATATCAACAAGTAACACCCCACTTCTAGCACTGTGCTCTTATTTTGAATTAGTTTGGTAACAATATTTGTGACTACGTTATCCATTAGTACCTACAATGGTTGTCATTAGGATGAACTTAAAACGATTTGTGACTACGTTATCCATTAGTACCTACAACAATGGTTGTCATTAGGATGAACTTACAACGGGTTGAAAGTAAACAAAATGCGGACAGTTTTTACCCGACTGCCGAAGGAGGAGGGTAATGTTTTTCGATTGTATGTTTGTATGTAGATATGTATGTATGTATGTCTGTTTCTTTGTTCCCTCCTGTAGCCTAAACGACTTGATAGATTTTGATGTATGAGGTATCGTTAGAAGCGTATTGATTGCGCGATGGTTATAGGCTATGTGACGTTACATTCAAATGTATATAGCGCCATCTAGAGGACAAAAAGTGATGATCGAAAAAAAAATATTTCCAACAATGCCGTGTAGGGTATCAAATGAAAGGGCTTGATTAGCACATTACAAAAATGTGCATATTGTAGGTATTTAAATCATAACACCAAAATTATTGAAATAAAAAATGTTCATAAACTAAATCCCGACTACTGACATAAAATTTCATAAAATAAAAACAACTAAAATGTTACAAATAAAAAAATATCATTATAAACAAACAAAAAACCCGACTGCACGCTAAAAAGATGAAAACAAGCCCCAATGTTAATGGAAAGTATCGCAGGCGGGGACCAACTTGACCACAACACAAGGTAACCTATCTAGGTAACATTCAGCTAAATGGTCTCAAACTCAAACTCTTTGCTGGTCCCCGCCTTCGATACTTTCCATTAACATTGGGGCTTGTTTTCATCTTTTTAGCGTGCAGTCGGGTTTTTTGTTTGTTTATAATTATATTTTTATATTTTATTACTTTTTTATATGTAACTCACCATCTTATTCGTTTATTGTTAATCTAAGATTACACATTACTTAATGTTAAAATATCTTAACTAGGTTAATATATGGTACACAACTAAGTAAGTATATAACTACCTACCAAATACATGAAATTGCACTTCGGTTAAAAAGTATGAATTTATTTGGTTATTTACACCAAAGTTCACCAGCAAATACCTATTCTAAGCTAAGTTAAAGATTAGGAAGAACAGAGTCCCAATGGCGCTCCTTGGGAGAGACCTGTGTAGTAGTCAATTAACTATAAAAGTATATTTAATAAATTTAAATGTAATTTATCGGCAATGAAACTGCATAAAGTTTTGATTAAACACTTGAGTTAAACGCATATTTTTACCTGACAGAATGCATAATATTATTATAGTTAGATAAGTTATCCGAAACCTGAATGTCAAGGTTAACGTAACATGATCAACTGGTTATAAACTAATTGGACGTTATTGTATAAACGACATAGAATAGGTTTAATAGTTTAACTAAAAGTAATTATTTAATAGATTACTTAACTATGATACCTTCTGTAATGTCGTATTCACTTAATGACACACTGAAGCAGCTGTTTGGAAGGCGTCATGCAGTAAAAAACCATCACATATTTAGTTAAATAACATAAAAGCTATTATAAACTTGGGAAGGCCTCACTTTCACGTCATTTTAAGTTCACTCTGGTTTAATAACTATGTTGTATTAAAATAAGTTCATATCAATAGTATAAAAAAATAAGAGATAGTTGTTTGTGTAAAAGCACAAGGAATCTAATATCATTTTAAACCAGTTGCTGGTGAGTCTGGTGACCTTCTATTTTAAACCATAGGACTAAGATTTAACTTTATTTGTAACCGATCTTTAGTAAACGATAAACCTTGATGCCATTCATATGTTTTCTGTATTAGATCGTCAAGCCAAAATATTTTAATTCGATTAGATTCGGGCGGTAAAAAAGTTTAAACAGTGATGCCAGTGTCAGGTCAGGTGGCAGTGAATTTTCTTTTTTCTTGGTTCTCTCTGGTACAATACTGGCTGGCCAGTGTGCGTGCAAGGAGTTTATGCAGTGCCTTAACCTTAAACTTCGTGGTAACCAGTGCGGCAGTGGCATTCGGAAAGCGAACTACATACGGGATACGCAACAAAACCCGCGGATTCGAAATTTAAAAGTTTAAAAAGAAAAATAAAAATGCATTCGGTTTTGTGATTGGACAAGGT
Organism: Plutella xylostella; assembly: GCF_932276165.1. Lineage (NCBI taxonomy): Eukaryota > Metazoa > Arthropoda > Insecta > Lepidoptera > Plutellidae > Plutella > Plutella xylostella. Next base: position 1,546,839 of record NC_064000.1, on the reverse strand, counting down.
TTTAAAAACTTTTTGTGTAGTTCGTAAAAGGATATTGGATACATTAGTTACATTATTATTACGTACCTAAGTAAGTACCTTTTGTTTTTCTTAGCATTACATTTTATTTTTTAAAACATACTCTACTACCTGGTTTCTGTTCTCTGCCTATACCATAATGTAGCTTAACAAGACTATCTGGCAGGATGCAGGATACATAATTAAACTTTTCGGACATCAGTTAGACAATTAGATAGGATCCATTTCCGTTTTCATGACTTTAGATGCTCTGTAGTTATAATGAGAGCGATGGTGATCTTGTGTACTTTACACACTTGGACTCTAGGCATAATCTCCCGTAAAGTTTGCTAATCAAAATTCTTTTTAAATCGAATAAAAAAAAGTAACATTTCATCATCGACTTAGGTAGTTAATAATATCCAGATGCATTGTAATATTTATGCACAATTAACCGGTTAATAGATAAAAAGCTATTCCTATTCATATTCGATTTGCATCATCTGTGATTAAATATTATAAGTTTCGTCCTCATTCGTCATAATTCCTAAACTAATATAAAAAAATTACCATTATTTAACATTCTGGTGCAGAAAGTTTTTGCTGTGCCGACTAACCTAGTTATAGTGCCACAAACTTATCTGTTCCGGTGACAGCTCACGTAAATGTGTAATATTTCTTCATTCTATAAGATTTTAAGTTTGCCAGTAGTGGTAATTCGCTCTTGTGGTTTTAATTAACCCATCTAATCTATAATAATATATAATTCATTAGTAAATAATGAGATATGGATCAATTTAGTTCGCTCTCACCGGAACAGATAAGTTTGTGGCACTAAACTAATAATATTGTAAATGTCACTTAAAGATATAAAGCAATAATATCAAGTGGGGTCAATATATCTTTATATATCTGTGGGGCAAACTGTACTAATATTAGTTAGTTTACCGCTGGTATCTAAAAGCTAAACGGATTGCACCAGGCAAGTAGGTACTTATCAACGAGTTCAATTCAATCAACGGTTTTTGATACACGTGCTCTTACGGTGATGGAAAACATCGTGAGAAAATCTGCACATCTAAATTTAGCACATTTAGCCGCAGTTTAGACACTAAGAAAGTATGCACGAAGGTTCCCTTCGAGAAAGTCAGGTGCAAGAATAGAATACCATCCCCATTTTTTATGTTGGTAAAAAATAAGAGAGAAGCAAAATTGCGAGGGAGTAACAAATGATCTCTTCCGGTTAAAACGGCAACATGGGCTGGAAAAGCTTTGAAAAATTATATAAATATAGCTTCTTTACAAAGTGCCTCCGAAATTACAAGAGATTTACCGCTAATGCCATTTAGCTCCGGAACGACCCAGTCATCAGCTGAAGATGATAATCAGCAAAATTTGGAAAATAAGGAGATTAAAAATAATTTCTGTGATCATAATTAGATTTATCTTTCTGCAGCGTGAGCGTAGTTCTATACTTCACTAGCTGTTCCCGCGAGCTTCGCTTCGCCCTAAAAAGTTTTCCCGTGGGAATACCGAAATATGTTCTTTCTCAGGGTCTAGAACATCTGTATACCAAATTTCTTAAAATCCGTTCAGTAGTTTTATTTATTTATTTATTTATTATAGAAACAATAATGCTTAACAGCTATGAGCAACACGCGATTATTGCTAGGTAGTACAACAATTATGTATTTACAAAATAGAATTTAGCATTCAACCATTTTTGGCGTGAAAGAGTAACAGACAGACAGATAGACATAGTTATACCTACTTTCTAATTTATAATATTAGTTAGGATAACTAATTTACTCACAAGCAATGACAACATTTCACTTACAAAATGACGAATATTCAATTTAGAGTGTTACCATAATATTTAAGTCGGTAATATTCTGATGCGCTCTTAAAATGCAATTTATTTAATCAAAACAGAAAATACAGTAACAATTAACTCTAAAACTAAATCAATCAGTTAAATATTTAAATATACTTCAATAATGCATACAGCTATTCTTTTCCATTTAGGAAAAATTTGTTTGACACTGGATTTTTTTCATTGCTTGTGAGTGTATTAGAGGAAGGGTGGGTGTTGGTGTGGTTGGTAGTTGGTTCATCCAGGCATTCCCACGGGAATGTACGGGAAACGGCGATATCTGCGAGTTCTGCGAATCCTAAAGAAGTTATTGACAGTGGTGAATTTATTGTAAAGACATCAGGTCACCATACACTCACGGTCTCACGTGCCATGAAAAATTTACACGAAAAAGCCTCCCAATAAAATCGTTAATATTGTTGTCAATTTTTTTTTTCAAATAATTAGGACCTTGGTGTCCGCATTTTTTAAGTGGACCTTTTTCATTGCTCGCGAATGTAATTATAAGCTAATCGATACACTTTGAACTCGAAGAGAAGTTAATGGGAAAAATGTGTAACATTGATCAGTAAAACCAAAGTCTAAAGATGAACTAACCGTTATTATGTACAATGACTGAACTGGTTATGTGATAAATTGCCCCTGTTTAACCACAACATTGTTACTTTTTCAGTGGCATTATAGATAATAAATACACGTAGGTAAGCACCTACTGACCTATTTATTAGCAGACACAGGTTATAAATATAAGATTGCATAACAGCTCTCGTTCGTTTGTTTTTTGTATGGTACTTTTAATGCTTAGATTTACAATGTACGAATACGATGGAATGTCAGTGTAAAAGAAACGTCTCGAAAAATAACTCCTAATTTCAACCACTGTGCTCTTATTTTGAATAAGTTCGGTTAGAAAATAATTTGTAAGTGTATTTAGGTTGAATTTAAAACTGTTCGACAGTAAAACAAATCGGATAGTTTTTTGTATTATGACCACCTTGTTTGTGTATTGTTAATCTAATGGGCAACAAGGCAATAAGTCAAAGAAAACAAAAACCAGTGCATCTGTTATTTACCCTTGCAAAGTTAACGAAGTTTGACTTTATATGTCTATATATAGGTACGGTCAGCTGCATAAGTAGATATACACTTTTGTTCCTTGTCAAATTAGCTACATAACAAACTGTCAATGTTTTAATAGGCAGTTTGTGAGTTTGACAAGGTACAAAAGTGTACAGCTACTTATGCAGCTGACTGTTCGTAGCAACAGCCGCATAGATACACACGACAAACTTAGGTAGTTCCATGAAGAATAGAGCACTTGAGATTTTCAATAAACTCAAGTTATTTATTTAGATGATGATGATGTAATTGCTCACCATTTAATTTGCATAATTATAGGTATGGGTATGAGTACCTACCTACATACCTAAAATGTAAAACAAATATTTTATTTGTGTCCTTCCCAAATTCTGTTCGAAATAATAAACGCTCTTGAATATTATAATGCAAATATACTTTTGGTTCCTACTTTACGCTACCCACTTTAGTAAATCGAACTTAATAATGTGTACGAAGTGGTCAGAATTCATAATTAGGTACAAGTATGTGTTGTTGACTTATTAAGTACACTCATGAGAATAAAATGCCCCTCTTGTCGAATTTCGACCACAGCCAATCTCATTTGAGATCAACCATCAGTGCGGTAGTAGATTTTAGTGCCCAAGTGTGTGCGCAATACACAGGAGCACTCTCTGTTCCATCACTCTCATAGCCCAATGGGGCGGATTGACCGACACGACTGGAGAGAGCTAGGCGCAGGACCGACTGCTTTTCATGCCCATCCGACAGCATGGATCGTTTCACTGTTTCGGACATCAGGTGATCAGCCTTCTATGCCCTAACCAAACTTGAAACACAAATTAATGGTCCCACCCGGGGTTGAACCCGGGACCTCTGGGTGGTTAAGAGGAGCTTCTATAACTAGATCACAGAGGCAGTTAAAGCCAGTAAAGCCCAGCCTGAAAGAGTTTTTGTAATGTTTTTATTGATATTTGTTCAGGTTGCGATGTACTTCGTAATATTTACATTTATAAGTAGTGCAGTCATTAATTAGATTTCTTTCAATTTGAATTTTTCTTATAGTTTTGACTTCTAGAAATAGAATTGTATCCAAGTTGGTAGGTACTAAAAATTCAGGTAACTTTTTATGCATTGTAGGTATGAATATGAGATTTACAAGTGTGTTTGCACTATGTATTGAATCTACCGAATATGAGTGGAGCCGAGTGATGATCAGTCAAATATATTTTTATTTATTCCTACAAAGATATTAAAGGAGCCAAAAAAATTAAGCCAATAAGACATTAGCATATATTTGAAAACGTATGAATATATTTTTAGTACCGATTTGAGTTTAATCTAAGGTGGTGTGCGGTTAGTGCATTTAAATAAGTTTAGTTTTTGTAGATTTGTTAAATGGTTTTATTTGATTCTGCCGTACAACTGTGATGCCATAATTGTTTGTAAACTCATCAAGACTTCTAGGATCTCAGGTACCGTGATAGATATTTTTATTTTTTACCTAATTGCATACATACCTATACTTACTTCATTTAGTTTTTGGTACAGAAAGCTCTCTTTACCATAATAAATACTCATTCAGCTATAGTGCTTTAAGATTCACAACACGCTATATCCCTTGGAAAAAACTTTTTCTTACATAAACCAAAAATTCCTAGCGTTATTTTTTTTATAACAGAAATACACAGAAGGTATCTTAAATAACTTATAATAGTTTGCTAACATTGTTTATAACTAAGGCTAATGGATTTCACAATGGTAACTTAATACATATACTTAATCGTTATTTTAGCAATACAACTTACCAGCTTCCTCACTCACAGTTTTAAACCTCTTACATTTCCAGAGCACCCGTCACCATGAGACAGCTTGCCGGGGCTCCGACGCTGCTGGCGCTGCTGCCGTGGCTGGCGCTGGCGGCTGCGTCCTACGAGCCCAGGCCCAGGGTCGGGGTGCCCGCCGGACTTATACCTGAATGTGAGTCACAGAGTACTTTATTATACTGGAAAATGTAATGTAAGGAGATGAATACTTGCTACATCTTCTTCTTCTTCCTAGACATTTCCTTATTTAGTTTAGGGTCGATTTTGAGCGTCATGTCATATCCTCATTCACTTCACACCCTCTCATTTAACATCATTCAACATAACATCATTTAACATCATATTTTGCTAAATGCAGTGTGTCAAAAAGGGTGGAGTAAGGTAGCAGAGGTTGATTCTGGATTCATTCTAAACACCTTTTATTCTATGACTAAGTAAGTATAAAAAATTGGCAAACAATTTAGCTTCTGCGAAAAACTTTTTGAGTCACGTGAATTTTAAGTTTATGGAGTGGTTTTTTAATTAATTTCCAAATGGCGCCCCTGTTTCACACTCGATGACTCGGCTAGCAAGATCGATGGGTCATTTGTTTTATTTATAAACTATCGAAACTCAACCTAGGTATATGTGGAATTATCCTTATTTCCGATTGCACCAAAATAGCATATCAAAAACCGGATTTGCATTTTGCCATATTTTGAAAATATTTAATTAAAAAAATACGAGTTTCTGTGGTCAAGGCTGGCCAATTTTTTATTAATAGAATGTACCTAATCTTCTTTTATACTTCTTTATAAATAAATTAAGTAAGTAAGTATACTTATATATAAGTTATAAATTTTAAAGAGCGAAAAGATGGGATGGTTTTAAGTATAAACATGCACAAATGGCTGGTATTATCCATCAAAGGTAGGAATTACCTATAGTTCTTCCGAGTGTTCACTTAGTGAAGTTATTAACTATATTCTCGATGGAAAGGCATTAACGGCACTCTAATTTTACTAGGAAATAACATTAATAGGTATTTATAGTTATTGTAAAAATCCCACGAGTTCTAGTTAAACGAGATTGGAGAGAAATACCATGAGAAATAAAGAAACCCATAGGTAGTTAGAAAATAATAAGACACAACAATATTTTAATACAGACTAGATGGAGTGTCAGTGCAAAAGAAACGTCTCGGGAAATAACACCACACTTCTACCACTGAGCTCTTATTTTGATTTAGTTCGGTCAGAAGATTTTATTCATTGGTACAAGGTTGTCATAAGGTTGAACTTAAAAAGGTTTGACAGTAAACAAAATGCGGACAGTTTTTTGCTATTATTTACATATTTCTGTATTTGACACACCATCTTGGTCGTATATTGTTAATCTAAGATGAAAAATAAGAAAAGTCGTAGTTAGAAAATAAGACAAGTCGCACAGTGATTGGCCTTGACATAGACCGGAGCATTATACGTTTAATTATGTGTGTATACGGACCGGCGTAGTGTATTGATGGTTTCGGTCTCGGGTTACATTTACCGCGGTACATATGTAGGTACCTACCTAGTTAGTGTGTTTTTTAAATGAGCCACTAATACTCTATCATCATCAGTCCGTAATTGTCTATTACTAGCCATAGGACTCTCTGAAGGAGCGTGACAATACTCTGTCCTTGGCCTTCCTCATCCAGTCACTACATATCTAAAGCCCTATACATAAGAAAAGCTGATATGTTTCTGTTTCTGTATTAGCGTGTCGGTGACAAACTGAAAGCTAGTCTAGAGACATGACAGAGAACATTTTGTTCTTTGACAGAGAGCGACAAACCAGTTCAATAGCTAAAACGTCTTATAACTTTTTTATGAATAAGGGGGTAGGTTTTGTCACCGTGTAAAGCTCTACTCAGATCATCGCAGTGTTTTTTATCAATAAGGCAAGACGCCGAGCAATCAGATATTTCCACGCGTTACCTGACTCTATGCGATTGGCATTGACATCGACCGGCGGCTCGTGTGACCGCCACAGGTTACATTACATTATGTGTTCACTTATGTAATTGTGTTATGTAATTCACACACATCTTATTATATATTATATCAGTCAGTCAGTCAGTCTGTTCCAGAGCTAGTGGAACAGAACGAACGTTTTTTGTTGACTTTGAAAAAAGGAGGAGGTTCTTAATTCGTCAGTTTGTTTTTGTATGCCACCGATATTTTCGTCTGTTATGGTTTGATTTTCATAATTACTTTTTTGATTTTTTAATTTAATTTCAAAATGTAATTTGGTATGGTTTGAACCCGATAACATAAATATGTAGGGATGTATGAACATATTCGCGCGCAATGAAAAGGTTCCACCGGTCATTGCCGTTCTATATTACTTATGTCACTTGCACTTTTTTATAGCTCGCGAGTGTATAATATTAGTGATATCATTGGGTTCAATAAGTTCTTCGGATAACATACTAAAAATCATGGAGATTGGATACTATTTAGAAGTTGTAATTTTTTTTCTCCTTTTGTATGGACGACCAAGTGGTATACTTCCCTCTTAAACAATAGAGTGGCCGTTTGTGGCTGGCGGTTGACATTATAAAGATTAGAGTGGGAGAGACTGAAAAAAAAAAGTTTGGTGTATAGACGTCTACATCAGTTTAAATTTTTTGTCACCATTGTCAACGATGAATTCTTCTAACAATGTCTGTGACTAGGGAATTAAACCAATCTAGGCACCTAGAGGATGTACATAAAAACTGAAATAAGAATTTCAAAATTCGCGAAAAAAAAAGTCATTCTCCATAGTAAAAAGTCACGTGACCAACAAAGTTTCTATGGAAAATGAATATTTTTTTTCGCGAATTTTGAAATTCTGATTTCAGTTTCGGGCTTAGATATACCATGCTGCACATGTAGGTTTCGGCTTAGTATACCCTTTTTGCAACACCCTGTATACCTTCCATCGCTCTTCCCGTGAAGGCATCATGAGGCAACATGTAAAGTTATACCATGGGTGTATGTTATTGTATGTAGGTACCTAATTGAACTTGTAGTATTTATCTAGCTATTGAACAACCTGGAATGATAATGATAATCAGACCTGATGACCTTACCTTAGACCTTAGCCTTATAATCTAGAACCGATAGGTGACCCTCTGTGCCTAGGCTAACAAGACAACTATTATTTGTAACTACAAATGGCATTCCACCAGTGTGTCAGACTACTTTGTAATTAAATAATTGATGTGTTTATCTGATTCTATTGCTCGTTTAATTGGAAAATGTAGCGAACAATTAATTTTGCTAACTACTAACTAATGTTAATGGTGTTTAAATAATTTACTTTAACATTATTGAATCGAACATCATTATTATTTACTTACCTGTCACATTATTGAGAATGAATTTGACTTTTTATATATTCTCCTATTTATAATATTCTATAACTTTTCACAACAATTTACATTATTTTCTTCGATGCCTTTTGATACTGATTGGTTTCTTATCTTTTACAAAATGACTGTTTTTCATAAGATGTCTTGCAATCGGTAAGATTTATCATCAGTTCCGAAGTTCGTATTTCCTGAGCTTTGGTGTACTATAACACGACCTTCGATATCAATATGACAGCTCTCATTCATTCATACTTCGTAAGTTATTGTGAGCCCCCTGCGATTACGCCACCACCATTACTCTACCCCAAGGCCTAAGGGCTACCTAACTAACATAGTAAAATGCCACTTTTTCACCTACCTATCTTACATACGCATCTTTTCTTATGTATAATTTCTCTCCTCCGAGGTAGTCTGGAAGAAATTACTCCTAAATAAGGCTGCCAATTGTACCGTCTATCTTCTTCTTCTTCCTTGCCTTATCCTTATTTAGGGTCGGCTTTGTTGGTCATGTCACGCCATTTTACCCTATCCTCTGTCATATCCTCATTCACTCCACACTCTCTCATATTTTCTTTCACGCAATCAAGCCACGTCTTTCTTGGTCTTCCTCTCTTGCGCCTTCCTTCGGGTCTAATTTCCAACACTTTCTTTGTCACATAATCATCTTCTCTTCTCATAACATGCCCAAACCAAGAAAGACGATGGCTTTTCATCTTCTCCACTATAGGAGCCACTTTCATACTTCCCCTTATATACTCATTTCGTATTCTATCTTTTCTTGTAACACCACACATCCATCTCAACATTCGCATCTCTGTCACATGCATCCTTTTCTCATCGCATACTTTGGTTGCCCAGCACTCAGCCCCATACAACATCACCGGCCTTATGGCGCTTTTATATATTTTGCCTTTGATCTTAATTGGCATCTTGCGATCACACGTCGTGCCGGTGAGTTGTTTCCATTTCATCCATCCTGCATTCATTCGTCTCGTCACATCCCTGTCAATACTTCCATCACTCTGTAGAAGGGAGCCGAGGTATCGGAAATCCTCACCTACTGCTAGTGGCGAGGTACCCAGAGATATCGACGCAGCTGAAGTAGGCCCTCCGAATTGACAGAACATATATTCTGTTTTGGTCCTACTCAGTCTCAATCCCACACTCTCTAGGGTATCTCGCCACTGGTTCAGTTGCACCTGTAATTCATCCCCACTCTCATCGACAAGCACGATGTCGTCTGCAAAGAGCATGCACCAGGGCGCCTCCTTCTGAATTGCAGATGTTAATGCATCCATTACCAATAAAAATAGGTATGGACTCAGGGATGAACCCTGGTGCACGCCTACTCTGACCTCGAACCTGTCGGTAACCCCGACTGCGGTGCGGACCTGTGTGTTGGCACCTGCGTACATGTCCTGAACAATACTTATGTACTTTACGGGTACACCCTTGTTCTGCAAGCACCGCCACAACAGGTCTCTCGGGACTCGATCGTAAGCCTTCTCAAGGTCAATGAACACCATATGCAGGTTTCTTTGTACAGCTCGAAACTTTTCCATCAATTGTCTCACTGCGAATATGGCGTCCGTTGTACTCCTTCCAGGCATGAATCCAAACTGGTTTGCCGATACTGTCGACTCCCTCCTAATCCTACTTTCGATAACCTTCTCATACAATTTCATGGTGTGTGCCATCAACTTAATTCCCCTGTAATTTCCGCAATCTTGAATATCTCCTATGTAAATTGTACCGTCTATGTAGTGTATAATTTATATGTTTGTGTGCAATAAAAAAATATCTCGAAGGAAAGAATAAGCCAGGTGATTGTCGACCTCCGATAGGAGATGGTACCCAAAGAAGAAGACAAACAAATTTATCTATCTATCCATCCCACAGGTCCAGGAGTAGACAAGAACGCCTCAATATCCCCCCGGATGCTGCAGCAGCTGCAGGTGGTGTCCCACAGGGCGTCTCCCTCGGGCCCGCCCGTGCGACGCGCCATGCCAGTGCTAGCTGCGGCTAAGATGCTGGCCAAGGATAAGTTTATTGGTGAGTTCTTTACTTCATTATTAGTACAACACCTACTGTTTATTTGCGAAAAATCCTACTTCCTACAATTCCTAACTAATATTATAAATGCGAAAGTAACTGTGTCTGTCTGTCTGTTTCTCTTTCACGCCGAAACTACCGAACGGATTTGAATGAAATTTGGTATACATAATATATCGACGGTGGAAAGGCAAAATGTATTATCCGCCACTTTTGGCGAATATGAGTTATATATACCGTTGGAATCGCCTGATTTTTCTCTTTCGAATGGTGCGGGTCTCGTTTCGATCTGAGCACTTTTTGGCGCTTAAGACAACGGTGATTTTGGAAATCTTAATACTTTTTTCTTGTATTAAGAGCCACTTTTTTAGTCATTTGTATGTTCAAACATACTTGATCAAAACTAAAGTTATATAAAACATTGTACCCTCACTAAAACAGTAAAACATTGTGACTTAATTCATTTTGAACTAATGTGAATTTGTATCATTAGTTACTTAAGCGACCTACCTGATTGCGTAATTGATATAAAACAAAATGCCTTCTGGTCAAAAATAACATAAAATCACTTAATACATTTTACAATTTTGTAATTTGAAGCCATACTGGCACTTAAACCATTTTACCAGTCAGCCTTACTCGCGGCGTTTGGCGGTTAATACAACTTTACCTAAATCTGTTTAGTGGTACAATTGGCACTTAAGCAGCTTTTTGCGATTTGTAGATAATTGATATAAGTGATATAAAACAATTCAAAAGAATCGCAATGAAGCGGTCTATGGTGTTTAAGCTGTTATATCCAGAAGGATATTGTGTGAAAACGCCAATAATATAAATAGGACCGGTTGGAAAGGTGTCGCTTCAGCACCCCGCCGGGACGTTCACTGGGAGAGGACGTGCGTCTATGCGACAGTTGGCGCCGCGTGCGCAGCGTAATTACGTAGGTACAAACTCAGATTCGTTCGCCAGTATAAAACTGTAAATATTTTTTGATTATATCACCGATAACTACATTAAATTATGATATCTATTATATTACTCTTTACACAGGTTCTAAATAATAGTGTTGCTATAATTAATATTTATTGAGTTATAAATATGCACTTGGATCCTTTCGCCTAAATTGCTGTTTCTATGCAAGTAGGGAATTTTAACGTTTCTCTAAAAGGATCCAACCAAATATTTATTTTTTATAAAATATTTTTTCTATGACAATATGGTTCTTAATGTAAAATATTTGTATTGTATTAACATGACATTACTTTTTATACAAAATAATAATTATATATCATAAATAAACTTATTCATAAATAATTTATATCGAAATCTAGTCAGAAACAGGATTTCTTATCTATATAAAAATCTAACCGAAAATGTGTTCCCAAGCGCAAATCTCTAGATCAACTTAACCGATTTTGATAATTGTTAGGTAATTATACGAAATAGAAGACCAGTGACCACGAGTACCACGACCTGTTTGTATCCCATAATTTTCAGAATAAAGTATTTCAACGAAAAGCAAACCTTATAGGAAAAAGTTGGACATGAATTAAATTAACTTTTCTCTAACTTCACTTCATCATCCTCCATCGCTGAAGAGTGCAATATCTGGTATATTCCATCTATCCTGCTTTTTATGCCACCGTAGGAAATCCATTGTTCCCTGGTACTTTGCCACTCTTCAGCGATCGTATGGTCCGTATCAATTCGTCTTATTCGGGGGTTGGATATTTAAATTTCTGTCAAGATGCAGGATAGTCATAAATCTCATCACGAACCATTACGTCCCCACTCCTGGGGCACGGGTCTCCTTCCAATGAAGGAATGGTTTAGGCCTAGTCTACCACGTTGGCCTAGCGCGGGTTATTGGGCCCCAACACAACCAATCTTGTGCTGAGAGAGTTTTCGGGTAAGTGGGCTACCCAACTGTCAGACGTTTTCAAGCCACCCGAAGGCCTCTGACTAGCCTGTAAGACCTGCCGATTTTATTAATCATAATGATTACGATTATGCATCAAGATACAAGATGCTCCTGGTATATTTGCATCTGCATCCAACTCCCCAGGTGGTGGTTAGGATCATTAAAAACTTCGGCAATGTGGCTATACCATCTTGAAAGTCAATCTTTCATAGTAACAAGGAGATATCCTGGGTTTTGTTGCAATGTTCTTCAAGATGCTTTGTATAGATCCTTCATGTTTCCTATGGCAGCCGATGAGACCATCGCTGGATATAGGGTTACCCCTAGCAGCGTTTGTCCTTTTATAAATTTCGTTTGATATTAAGTTCACAAAGAAAATACTCGTACGCAAGTGCTTCTTTAGAATGGTCGTCTAGTTCGACGTTAAGTCTTCCTTGATGGTTGATCATATCCCATGTTTCTTTAGACATCCATTCATTTTTTAAGTGTTCCTTGTGCCTTATTATTTCTTCGCAAATTTTTAACAACACGTCTTTGATGCCAGTTGTTGCCGATCTGGATACTAAGTTTTCTTCTAACTTGTGGGTCCTGCAGCTTATTTACACGACACCTTTGGCAGATCTTGTGGCCTGCTCCTAAACTCCCGCTATCTTCAAGCACATTTTTCCATCGACTAAGTGGTGATCACTATTGACATCAGCAACCCTCTTATTCCTAACATCCAGAAGTGTCTCCATTTTCGACTAATCGTCGGTCGATTTGGTTCTCGGTCCGGCTGTCGGGTGAGACCCAACTCACATTGTGATAGTCCTTTGGGGTTACCACCACTAAAACTTAGCCATTAACAATCCTAAAGCATCGTCGCTTGCTTATCAAATCTAGCGTATCTTGTATGAATCTGACAGATAGTTTAAAGCGAGCGACGCTGCTTATGGATTGATAATTGCTTATGTGTCTTGCCCACACTAACATACGGTGCCGATACATGGACGCTGACCAAGGAAACTGTGCACCGAATCAGAGTTGCACAGAGAGCTATGGAGCGATCCATGTTAAGAATTTCGCTTACAGACCGTATTCCCAGCGTGGTAAATCACCAAAAGACAAAAGTCTTCGACGTCGGTATGCAGGTCACGGAACTGAAATGGGAGTCGGCAGGAAACTTGGCTCGAAGGCAGGACGGAAGGTGGACAAAGGCGGTGACAGAATGGTGGCATAGAGACGGACGAAGAAATGTCGGTTAGATTATGATTATTAATTAATGAATAAGTAAACCTGCTGATCACTTGGATCTCAATCTCAAAGTGATTTCGCGGTGAACAATATGTTAATAAAGTTTATAATAAAATAATGCTTCGAGAAAAGGTACGGCCATGCCGCTTCTTTGCTCGACTTGGTGAGATATTATGAATTTTTTGTTTTCAATCTAGCTGGCCCGCAGGTACCGCTTCTTACCCTACCCTACCCTAGCCTACCCTTCTTACCTTTTATACCTTCCCTGGACTTCCACAAATGTTTCTAGACCAAAATCGGTTCAACCGTTCTCGAGTTCTGAGGTCCAATTATAAGTTCATTTATTCTTTAAGTCATTCATCTTAGATATAAATTGCCTTAGTCTGGCGGTTAATTCATTCTTATGGAATGTTTAAAGTAACATAAATTATTATAAAACATTATCCTGGTGTGATGGTTAAATCTCCTTGGTGTTTAAATTGTTTTTACTTGTATTTAATTAAAATGTTAATGTCGTTTAAGCCAATTTTACCTGACTGAGATTTCAGATGCCTATGTCTTATGTCCCTTATTTCAGTAAATAGAATATGTACATTCATTTTATATACAGAATAACAAAGAAAACTATTTCAATTTAACGTATTTTAATTTTCAAAGCCATAGCTAGAATAATTACAGAGATATGATTTTTTTTCGAAAATTTCAAACTTTAAATCGCTCTGGTGAACATTTTATGTCATGGCGCTTAAACCATTTTGCCTTTCCACCGTCGATATGGTCTAGACCCTGAGAAAGAACATAGGTTACTTTTTATCCCAGAATTACCACGGGAAAGGTTTTAAAGGCGAAGCGAAGCTCGCGGGAACAGCTAGTAGGTACTTATTATAAATGCGAAAGTTTGTCAGTATGTGTGTGTAAATATTTGTTACTTTTTCACGTCCTAACGGCGGAACCGATTTTATCGAAATTTGGTATGGAGTTAGCTGAGATTCCTTCGACAAAACTTTTTAAGGAGAAGCGAAGCTCGCGACAACATCTAGTACTTCATAATGAGTTTATCATCATCATCAAAGTCGGCACCACATAGAACGCCTCAATATCACCCCGGATGCTGCAGCAGCTGCAGGTGGTGTCCCACAGGGCGTCTCCCTCGGGCCCGCCCGTGCGGCGCGCCATGCCCGTGCTGGCCGCCGCTAAGATGCTGGCCAAGGATAAGTTTTTTGGTGAGCACTTTAATTGATCATAATTTAGTATAATACGTTTAGTATAAACGTACAATGTCAATAGCTACTCTTTATTTGCAAAAAAACCTACTTCCTAATAATAGTTATTATAAATGCGAAAGTTTGTGAGTATGTGTGTATATACAATATATATGTGTATGTTTGTTACTTCTTCACGTCAAAACGGCTGAACAGATTTTAACGAAATTTGGTATGGAGTTAGCTGAAATTCCCACGGGAAAACTTTTTAAGGAGAAGCGAAGCTTGCGGGCTCGCGGGAACAGCTAGTACTTCATAATGAGTTCATCATCATCATCATCAAAGTCGGTACCACATTGAGCGCCTCATTATCACCCCGGATGCTGCAGCAGCTGCAGGTGGTGTCCCACAGGACGTCTCCCTCGGGCCCGCCCGTGCGGCGCGCCATGCCCGTGCTGGCCGCGGCTAAGATGCTGGCCAAGGATAAGTTTGTTGGTGAGTACTTTACTTCATGATTAGTACAACACCTACTGTTTATTTGCAAAAAACACTACTTCCTACTAATAGGTATTATAAATACAAAAGTTTGTGAGTAGTAGGTGTTATTACTTATTCACGTCAAAACCAGCTGAACTGATTTTAACGAAATTTGGTATGGAGTTAGCTGAGATTCCCTCGGGAATACTTTTTAAGGATAAGCGAAACACGCACGAACAGGTAGTACTTCATAATGAGTTCATCATCATCATCATCAAAGTCGGTACCACATAGAACGCCTCAATATCACCCCGGATGCTGCGGCAGCTGCAGGTGGTGTCCCACAGGGCGTCTCCCTCGGGCCCGCCCGTGCGGCGCGCCATGCCCGTGCTGGCCGCGGCTAAGATGCTGGCCAAGGATAAGTTTGTTGGTGAGTTCTTTATTTATTTATTTATTAAAACACAAAACGGATTTCATTTAATACGTTCTTTACTTCATTATAAGTAGAATACCTACTCATTATTTGCAAAAATGCAACTTCCTACTAAGTAATAGGTATTATAAATGCGAAAGTTTGTGAGTATAAGAGTGAGTAGTAGTACTTTTTCACGTCAAAACGGCTGAACCGAAATTAACTAAATTTGGTATGGAGTTAGCTGAGATTCCTTCGACAAAACTTTTTAAAGAGAAGCGAAGCTCGCGACAACAGCTAGTACTTCATCATGAGTTTATCATCACCATCAAAGTCGGTACCGCATAGAACGCCTCAATATCCCCCCGGATGCTGCAGCAGCTGCAGGTGGTGTCCCACAGGGCGTCTCCCTCGGGCCCGCCCGTGCGGCGCGCCATGCCCGTGCTGGCCGCGGCTAAGATGCTGGCCAAGGATAAGTTTGTTGGTGAGCTCTTTAAGTACTTATTTATTTACTAGCTGATCCCGCGAGCTTTGCTTCGCCTTAAAAAGTTTTCCCGTGGGAATTACGCGATAAAACGTAGCCTAACTATATGTTAATCAAGGGTGTCAGCTAACTCCATACTTACAAAATTTCGGTTCAGCCGTTTTCACGTGAACAAGTAACAAACATACACATACACACACACATGTACTTGTATGTAAACAAACTTTCGCCTTTACAATGTTAGTAGGAAACACCTTCTTTTATTTGGACCAAAAGAAAAATAGCTCATGAACTAGAACAGTAAAAAAGGCGGACTTATTGCTTGAAGCAATTTCTGCCAAACAATCTTTGGATATAGTAGAAAGAAAGAAAGAAAGAAAGAAACATTTATTTGACGCACTGAACAATAAAAACAGAAACAAAAAGAACAAAAGAATACTACAAAAAATATATATGAAAAAACACAAAATAATACAATATAAACAAACAAGGTTGCTGTCCAGAGCGTCAAAAAGGCACCAGCTCAGCGTGTGCTATGGCCAGAGAGGCCACAGCGCTGGTTTTCAGCTGGCTCTTAGTGTTGTGACCTCAGTCACGAACGCGAGGTATATTAACTAGGATGGGTTGTGTTGTGTTGTGTGTATGTGTGTATGTGTGGAATGTGTGTATATTTGAGTAAGCTAGGTAGGTGTATAAGTAGATATAAGTAAGTAGGTACATTAAGTAAAATATTTATATTTATAAATAATAAGACGCATAATACTAAGTTTATTAATAAACGATAAATAATACAATAGGTACAATATAAATGCATAACATAGTATGATAAGAGTTTAAATAAAAGTACGTCAGTATAGTAAATAGGTAGCCGGTCCGGATATCGCGAATACATTATATACCTATATTATGTAGGTGGGTATAGGCCATTATGAAACGGCACCCACAGCCTGCAGCGGCGTAAAATATTTTTTTCAGTATCCGGGCGCGACCCGTTCAGTGCGCCCGCGTCATCCCGCCAGCCGTGCGTAGATAACGGGACGAGGCGGCGACCGCGCACCCACGCCCGGATGTAGCGCCCAATAGTACGGATTGTAACGCAGATATCTGACCCCCTCGGAATTCAATATGTGAGAAGCAAGTATGTCCGATATTTGCATGGCAGATTGGCAGAGTATACGGAGTAACTGTTGGATTTGCCTCCTCTAAGTTATATTTACAGGGTGTTGCAAAAATGGTATAGTGAGTCGAAAGTGTGTGACTCATTGGCTGGGCATTCAGAAAAACATAATATGTTCTAAGACTTTAAAAACTCTAAATGTGCAGGTTTATTCACCATGTTTTCCTTAACCGTAAGAGCGATGATAGAGATTGTACATAAATTCAAATAAAGTACTTAATCTCATTAGGTATACATGTCACGGTCAGGATGTGAACCCTTTTAGTGAGAAGCGAGCAGACGACTGAGCTCGCAACTATACTCTGTCCATTATATTATTGGTTTTTTGACATTCGAAATCCCTTACATATTTGATGACTGCAAAGGAAAACCAACTTTACGTACCAGACATAAGGAAACGTAAAAAATGCAATAACATAGTGGAAGCTCTATAGATACCTACTACAAATACGTTGGATCGAACGTACAGCAAAGTAAACAAAACCTTTTTCATTAATTATGACTATTCGTGTTCCTCTATTTTGGATTAAGAACAAAACCATTCATTTATACCACATAACCACACCTTGTATACGTATATTACAGGTAAGAATACAAACGCTAAATAAAATAACATCAAAGCCACAGAAATCACAATAACTGACTCATGAAAGTAGTGATTCGGAATCGCAATGAGAGATAAAAACTGTATCGCAGTCGAGGCACGTCCACGGCCTTAGATTAACAATGTACCAACAAGATGGAGTGTCAGTGCTCGACAAATAACAATCCGCATCCACCACTGAGCTCTTAATTTGACTTAGTTTGATTAGAAGGTTATTCATTGGTACAATAACTTTTTTCTGACAGTTTTTAAGTAAGTATTTAATTAATTAAGTAAGTAGGGATTAAATTGATTTGTTAAGTAGATTAGTTTATAAACTTATTGGGAAAGAGCGTTCATCCCTAATACAGGTTCTGCGAACCTAAAAGGGATGTACTTTAATATAGATTAAGACTATTTACTTAATAAAGAAATTTTTGATTTGATTTGATTTGACAATTGTTGTCATTGTTAAAACGGATTTAAACAGGATTCTTAGAACGGATGTAAACAAAATGCGGACACTTTTTTTTTTTTTTGTATGTGACACACAATCTGCTTCGTATATTGTTAATCTAAGTCCACAGCCGATAGAATCTCCACAGTGGCATTTATTTACTTACTTATGCTTAATGGGGTAAACCCCGGATAAACGTGGACTAGCTAAATAGTATTAGCCCTACCGGAAATGCAGGGGGCTACTCTTGATTGACGAAATACGAAGTTGTGAAGAGTTTACGCTAAAAATGTTGAGCTTTTTGCATCGTATACAGATTAGGTACATGCAACATGAGCTCTCCTAAAAAAATTATATGTCGTAATCGTATTTCGTTCACTAATATGTAATAGACCCCCAGTATCATCGGAACCTCAAGAAAGCTCAAGAATTGGACAACACTAAATTTGAAAATAGTAAAAGATGGCAGATTATTTTATTCCTTTGACTACTCCTTATTATATTCATAATAGTAGATCATAAACTTTTTTCAGTGTTAGCAATCTGTCAATTTTTCCCCCTGCAAAGTAAAAGTTGTCGGACATCTCTACAATATACCTATATTCAAACACCTGAAAATGTTAAAACGATTTCTCTACGAATATAGCGATATCCACTGTGCGTTGTGTTTGTAGTGAACCCGTGGGTAGGATTCAAGCTGTTCTAATTCTAAGCCTTACATTAGGCCACGATTTCCTGATAGTACCTAGCTACCTATCCACTTAGAACTAGATTTTTAATTATTATTATGTATTATTATGTCGGCTGAGCACTAGGTCATGATCAACATCTGTTACATAGTGGGTAGGATCTTTACTTTATACTTAGGTAAAACGATTAAATATACAGTCATGTTAAAGTATAAATACCTAATTGTATTTAATTAAATGCAAGACTCACGATTCCGCTTTATTCATATGAGACATTAGTTTATTCTGAAGTAGATAAGTTGTTATAAGTACTTGTTTATGATCATGTACTGACCTAACAACCAATTTTAATTTTTACAAAATAATTTTGGTCAATTGAGGAATTTCTAATTAATTTTGTAAATTTTAGTACTTAGTCTTTATTGGAACCAGGTTGCCATCAATCGAAATACCACACACGATCATCTCATCACTATAATAGTCGTTACAAAGAAATTTAATGTAGGTAGTTAAGTTCCATTTAGGGATAAGCAGCAAGACCATAAGTATCACGCTCAGTAAAAAAAAACTCATTCACGCACTATTAAAAGAACATTAAAATAGAATATAAGTAATACAGTAAGTAGAATTTCTGCAATTAACTGCTCTCATTATGTGTTCCATTAGTCCTTAACGAATCAATTAAATCCGGTCTATTTCATTTAACGACAAATTAAGAATCTATTGAAATATTTCTACTAAGCTTCGTTAAAAAGCATTAAGATTAATTACGGTTTACGAGTAAAGTGAGCCTAAAATCAAGATCAAAAACAATAATCTTTGTAAAGATAGGCAAAAATAACAGATGTTCAGTACAATAATTGAGATCTCTAAGTATATTTTATTCGGTCGCAGATGTACAAAATAAATCATCATGTCTAGGTTTGTATAAACCTCTCTATTCTTTTCTCTGTGGGGGTCTTTGTACCAGCACCTGGCTTACTCAAAAGGAACCAAGATTGTGCCTATATCCCCAAGAACCTAACTCCTTTCTTATCCCTTTCGTTTTAACTTCTAGGGAATTTAAGGCTGCCTTTTTTGTACTGTTTTTCTTTTTAAGTATTATTTTCTGTATTTCTATGTTTTTTGGACCAATGACCATGTTGTATTGTATTTATACTTATGACAGCTGTTCACCTCTCTCCCTCTTCCAGACTTCAAGCGCAAGAAGACCGTCCTCTACGCGGTGGGGTTCTTCGACTCCTCAGTGTTCCCGCACAGCCAGGCCGTGGCCAGCTCCTACAGCCGCCGCGGGTACAACGTGCTGGTCTCCGAGACCTTCAACTTCCTCACGCACATCTACCCCGTGTGAGTACAGTCAGCAATAGAATACACATGTACCCCGTGTGAGTACAGTCAACTACAGTCAGCAATAGAGACACACATCTGCCCCGTGTGAGTAAAGTCAGCAACAGAGATACGTGTCCAACCCGTAAGGAGGCCTTAAAATATGCCAAATATATCTTTGTAAAAAAGTGGTATAGTCAGCAGATAGGAGGTGACTAGGATCTAGTAGCTGAATGCCGACTTTCTGCAAAATTTTATTTTTTATTTATTTTATTTTTATTTATTTATTTACAGTAATCCACAGCTCAACATTATTACTTATTAACCAACATAATTTAACTTAACATAGGCCATTTAAGGATTATTATTACGTTTTTTTAACATTTAACGACAACATATTATATTACTAAGCAAGTATTACATAATAACATGTTATAAAGTAAGTTGTAAGTAAGTATATAAGTAAGCAAAGAAACAAATACTCGGGTAGTTACTGAGTTCAAAAAATAACAATATTAATAAAATAATAGCAATTAAACTTTATACTGGAACATTATGAAAAAGGAGTGGAAAATGGAAAAGGCTTAAGTATATCCATTTTTATGTATGTTGTGTGGTGTATTAGTATGTAAGTGGTACGTGTGTGTTTGGGTGTGTCTGTGTGTGTGTCTGTATGAGTGTGTGTGTGTGTTTGAGCATGTCTTTGGGAGTTTTATTTATTTAGGAACGGAGACAGGACATTATAGATTTCTTAAACGATGGCTTAGATGAATGAAATATGTCGAGTTCACGGAAATTATTATTAAACATTCTGGGCAAACGACAGCTGATAGAATTTTGTGCATAATCTGTGTGAACTGACGCAGTGTAAAACAGGGGAGTATGGCGAGTGCGAGTGGTAGGAGTACGCAAGGCTAGAGTTTTGGTTATAAGAGTCGGACAGTCTATACTCCCATGACAAATATCGTAGAGCAGAAGCATGTCCAACAGCTGACGGCGTTTCTCCAGGGTCATCATTTCTAAAGGAGAGAAGAGGCTTGCCCGGAATCTATAATTCATATGGTGGAGGAACTTACGCTGAAGGCGTTCTAGCATGTTTTTATATATGAGGTAAGAGGGATTTCATATTGAACTGCAGTATTCCAAAATACTCCTAACATAAGCGCAATAAAGACTGATAACACACTTACGGCTTTGAAAAGGTTTGCTCACTCTCAACACAAACCCGAGGTTTTTAAAAGCTTTGGATGTTATTGTTTCAATATGATTGCTGAAAGTAAGTTTATGGTCTAGGATAACGCCTAAATCCCTTACTACATCAGTATTTACAATTTGGTAGTTATTTATGCTGTATGTGTGTAAAATTCTTTTGCAAAATGTCTACTAATATAAAATTTGATACTAATTATCGCACTATGCCAACTTTCTCAAAATAGTGTAGGTACTTAGTGCTTAGAGATCTCGGCATGCAGACTTTTTACAAAATTTCATTCAACTTATCGTACTATGCCGGTCGCTGAATGCTGACAATCTCATAACGTTCGGTCGTTGTAAATGACGAGAAGCAAAGTTATTCTGAGTACTGATATAAAATATATTTTCTAGACACGAAATAAGAATAATAATGGTCCCTGGGGCGAAAGATGATAATTATGTAGCCCTATAGCCTCTGATCCCTAGAGTCTATTCTTTACCAACATGCATAGTAACTATATTGCATTATTTACAGACACTAAGATGGATAAAATCTTTATGTCCTTAAATAAAATTAGTATGATCATCTCATATAATTATGATTGATAGCGCTTACGCTGATATAAAATATATAATAAACAGAAGATAACTTAATTAATAAATGTCTTCCTTAAACATAAAGCATCATCAATAAATATTAATTTTACAAACCAGAAACTAGTATATTGACAATACCTACCATATTATAATGATGTAGGCATAGTAGGCAATTATGATCCAATATATTATGAATATGCACATTAGATTAGGGTTTAATTATGTAAAAACACATATTTATTGACACGGTAACTCTAAACGACTAAAGGTACAATCTGGCAGCAGACGATCGACATGAGGTTGCAGCACTGCAAACGACTACAGTTACTGGTTGTATGTATTCCTAGGCAAACGTAGTGTAGGCCGTCCTCCGACTACATGGGGTGACGATTTGCGAAAGGAGGCTGGTAATGATAAGATGCTAAAGCTTAGATCGATTCCAGTGGCGAGCTTTGAAAGAGGCTTGCTATATGATGAAGAGAATGTATGTCTATAAAATATTATGTCGAAGTCGTTAGCCGTCAAATGATGCCCATAAAACACATAGGAACCTGCTAATGTACCACCACCGACACATTAGGAATCAACAATATTTGAGCGGCATCGCTTATATGTCAAACATCTATCACATCCATACAAGTAACGTCAGATTTGACAGTTAAGCGATGATGCTTAAGGATTGTCTATTGGTAATGTTCAGCGGTGGTAACCCCAAAGAAATGACGTCACGAAACGTGTCGTCTCCTGCAACCTCGTCGTCCGCAGCGTCCGCTACCAATTTGCACCTTAAAATACTAAAGCCATATAAAATAAAACCTTGTCGGGACAATAGGCAATACGCAAACACAGTTTATGATCGCAGAATCGTATGAATAATCGTTATATTACATTTATGGGGTGGCAAATCGCTTGTTTATTAACGTGGCTATTTTACTGGAATAACCAATTGTCTATTTTAGTTAACCTAGGTTGTATACTGAAGGTCCGTTTAGTACATACCTAGAACCATGAACGTATATAGAAAAAACAGATGAGATTTACATACAAACGAAAAACTAAGCTTTGGAGAGTTCGCAGTGTTGCGGCGTTAACCACGACTGTATCTCGTTGCATGAAACGTATTGATTGCATCGTTGGTTTATCTTTAAGCTAAAGTAACCCTACAGGTTCTAGGTTTGTGTTTTCAAAGTTTACTATGAGAGCCTACTCTTTAGTTCAAGTACAATTTGTATAAGATTTCGGCTGTTGTTTTTTGTACACTCACGGACAATGAAAAGGTTCCACTGAGAAAAACACAAAATTACTCCTAAACGGAGAAGGCTAGCTTAATCATGCCTTCTGCAACATTGAAGTACATTTAACAGAGCATCAGCATATTACCGACTAAAAACGGTAACATTTTGATGAAATTTTTAATTAAATGTTTGAAAAAATCGGGGTTATTTGGTGTCGACATTTTGTGAGTGGAACATTTTTATTGCCCGTGAGTGTATGTCAATTTCAGGAACATTAATATTCCTGTTACGGTGACATTATACTCTACCACAATTTCTGTCCTGAAACTTTTGGAGAACAACTTAGTTAAAAATAAAAGAATATAATCATGAATTTATACGCAGTATGCTTCACCTCTTAACAAATCAAATTGATCAGCAAGCATGTTTAGTAAATAAGTAGGTTCAAGTCATCATTGTTAGTTTACGAGCCAACACTATTATGTTTAAAATCATTTTGTACAGTTTATTTTCTATATTTACGATTATTAGTTATTTATTAGTGACAATAATGTATTGTTTATTTTGTAGTAAACAAGGCTTTGATTTATGATGTTTGCTCGGCCAAGTGTAAGTACTATTTGATTGATAAATGAAACTAAATTGTTTGAATAATAAATCATAATAGCCATCCAGTAAACACGTTCCAATTAAATTGAAATTATAAACATAATTAACTGACCCAATGTGGTAAATTGTACATTGCGTGTCAATTCATTTAATGTTTTGGATATCGTTTTATCAAAACTGATAGTTTCCCGGAAATTTCTAATATATTGAGTTTGACAAAGTTGTAACTTGCAATCGAAACAAATTCCTAGACCATATTTTTAATGATGACTATAATTTTATTAATCTTGTAATTTGTCACACTATGACGTGGTACGTCTTATTCTTCTTCATTCATCTTTTACCAACCCGTTGCAAAGTTAGCGTCCTGAGGCTCTACATACATACAACCGTTCAATCCTTAAACTTATGTGCTTTGTCAAACTAACCATTTGTCAATCTTTGAAAAATTAAAAGGCGGTTCGTTAGTTTGACAAGGTACGAAAGTGCATTCGTTGCATCTTCAGAACTACCGATTTGTTTGAACAATAATAGGTACACCTTAATTATTAATCCTTTAGCCTTTTCCTCCACCTGTCACTAAACCACCTATTCTTCTCCAGGTCCGTCCGTCTCTCGCGCTCCATCGGCAAGAAGCTCGGCGAACTTCTCGTCAAGCTGACTCAGCAGGGACTCACAGCTGACAACCTGGAGCTGGTGGGGCTCAGCCTCGGAGCCCACATCGTCGGCTACGCGGCCAAGCACTTCTACTCCGTCACTGGGCAGAAACCCTCCAGGGTAACCGGGTTAGACCCGGCTGGACCCTGTTTCAGGTCTCTACCGCCAAACATGAGACTTGACGCGTCAGACGGGCAAAGAGTGGATGTCTTACATACTAATATAGATGGATTCGGTATGGCGGAACCTATAGGACATGTCGACTTCTATGCCAACGGCGGAGAATTCCAACCAGGCGATATTCCGTATGTTCCCTGTCTAGTTGTTTGTAGTCATTTAAGGTCTGTGTTGTATTGGTGGCAAGCTTTGGAGCACGCGAAGAAGTTTATAGGAGTGCAATGTGACTCGGTCCAGGAAGCTAGGTTCGCGAACTGTTATAACAATTCCCAGACTAATTACTTAGGGTCAGAGACGGATTTCAGGAAGCCAGGCATTTACTACTTGCCGACTCATAATGAGTTTCCCTACTACAGGGGGAAGGAGGGGCTGAAGTCTGAGAATGAGATCTACAAGTCCACGGTTAGGGAGATTAATAGGGATGAAATTGTTATTTGATGGTAAATTAGGTTATATAGATTTATTAAGTAGGTAGCTGTTAAATGTTTGATTAGGTACAAGATATATACTTAAGTAGGTACTAAAATACTTAGTTTACGTAAATATATACGACATATTGTCGTTTATTGTGATGTGATGGTTTTAGAAAAAATTATTAATAACCAACCCTACGAATTTTGATTGACCAAGTAAGTTTCTTTTTTATTAACGTATCTAGCAGTTTTTAACGGTAAGATACATATTTTGTGCCATACATTCTGTAAGTAATACTTTTTTTTAGCAAGTTTACCAAATCCAAATTGTATTTATTTATTTATACAGATTGGTAGGTATACGTACATAACTTGTTAGGCGAACTGTTTTTTTTTTAAGTTTATTTTATGTAATCCCCAATCCCTATATAGCTGTAGGTAGTTTAGACTTAAGTAATGAATGAAATATAGGGAAATATCTGTGATTTTAGTGTGTATGTTTTATGTCGTTTTACTTCTATAATGTACAGTGGGCTAAAAGGAAACCTGATTCCCACTCACTAGCAATGTCACTAAGACGAGTCATGATTTTGTGCAGGTAACTGAACTTACGGCATTGGATAATAAAATGAATGTTTATTTTATTAAAGCTGTCTTTTATTACCTTTTAACTGCACCTACTGAAAAACTGTTGCATTAAAATATGTACCGATAAAATGACAGCCAGAGTAACCCTCCAGGATGGTTGCTATACAGGATGTTGCTAAAAGGGTATACTAAGCCGAAACCTATATGTGCAGCATGTTATATCTAAGTCCGATAATGAAATCAGAATTTCAAAATTCGTGAAACTACATTCTCCATAGTAAAAAGGTTCGTTATTCTCCATATGGAAAATGTTATATTTTTTTCACGAATTTTGAAATTCTGATTTAATTTTCGGGCTTAGATATAACATGCTACATATCTAGGTTTCGGCTTTTTGTATACCCTTTTTGCAACACCCTGTATATTGACGAAAACTAACGAAAGAAACCATTCGTGAAATCGGCACGTTTAATACAACGAGATAGAGTCGTGGCTCGCGCAACAGCGTTAATTTAACATTATTTTTGCGTCATTATAGAGTGACCCCCTGGGTCTAGGTCTAGCCCTGTGAAGGCTTCCACTTGGAAATCGTCCGATAATGCAATTTGCACCGCCGCGACTACTCACCGACTATTACCGACGAGGCCGTCACGACGGGGACACTCGCACTATGGTCACTCACATTCTACTAAAGATTTTTCAAAATTTTCTAAGCCTTTGTGGACAGAGTTACGCCACTCTGGCCTCATCTCAGCTAGTTCCTCCCAACTGTCCGGTGATATGCCACAAGCAACGAGGTGACGCTTAAATTTTGAAAAGTCTCGACTTCAAGCCCTTGACGTGAAACGCCACTCTCGGAAGACACGCCCTAAGCCCTCCTACAACTATACATACAACAGGATGGGACAGCTCTACTGTGCTCAGTGTGACAGGGTGTTCAAGACGAAGTTCGGACTTGCCAGCCACATAAGAGCACATAACAGAGTGTAGCAAGAGTCGCTGTTGTCGGATACGACGAAGAGGACATCACTAAAGATAAATTAAAGGGTCTTCTACAGGTGACGTGCCGCGCCAAATTTGGGTTTTCAGTGCTCTTCACAGAGCAAGTAGACACACACATGTAAGTTTGCACAGTGGGTCGATAAACTTTTACTCGCCATCTTTATTGACAATTATTTTCAAGTACAATTTGGGTGATTTTAGGGTAAGTATAATTTTTACTTACACTGGTAGGCACCAGGAAAGAGTAGAAACAAATGGTGTCTCCAGGGGTCAATCTAATAAACTTTGGTTCTACGACTTTTGATTATTCGCGAAAATAATTGTATCTTCATAGTAAAATGTCAGGTGACCATCAAAGTTTCTATGGAGAAGCATTTTCTTTAGTTACTTAGATATACACGTGATGGAAAACTACGTGAGGAAACCTGCACATCTAGATTCTAGATGTGTATGCTAAGTGCATTGTACTTATCCCAAAACGGCGATATGGTTCGCAACCTATCACGTGAGTACAAATGTGCTGCGAAAAGTGGGTGGCTCACTTGTGAGCCACCTCTGACTACCCCTTCGGGGATTACAGTCGTGAGTGCATATGTATGTATAAACTATTTAACAGTATTTTTGTTAGTACCTATTGGATTTCAACAATGAGACTGCATCCATTAACCACTTTACCGGGTAATCGATCGATTTTAAAGCATTTTTTATTATATTTTTCTTAGTTGGTTTTCCACGCTTTTCTATTTTAGTTCTCATCACCGCTTATCAGCTTCATCATAATAGAACTACCCATAATACATGATGTTGCAAAAGTAGTATACTAAGCTTAAAGGGACTGAATCAAGGGGTCATCCTGACTCCTTAGCATGAATTTTCATCGTGAACGTGACGTGAAATTACTCGATGAATTTTGTAGGGAAATTTTAGTTCTGCTACCGACCGCCAGGGGCGCTGTTCATATTTTCATACAAAATTACTCCATGAATTCTACTTCACGTTCACGATAAAAAATCATGCTTAGGGGTCTGAACAACTTTTGTTATAAGACTTTTGGAAATTCACGAAAAAATAATTATTTGATCTTTATACAAACTTAAATCTCCATTCTTTTACGTTTTACGCCCTACATTTAAGATTTTTAATTATAACTTTACAAGTAACTAGTACATGCAGTTTAAAGAAGTGGTCTTAAATTTAAATAACAAACAACAGTAAAAGCTTGAAAAACTTTTATTCCATAAGTTAGACATTCAACTGGAATTGTGCGAAAGCACATCAGCAGTACCTACATAATATTATGAAACTTTAACCGGCTTGACCTTTTCCTTTATAATTTAGGAGGCTGAAATATGGCGGGGTTTTGTCGTGAAATAAAAGGTGAATTGAATGGGGGCCGTGACAGGCTCGGTTACCCTACACGCCTACACCGCCAAATTAGATGTTCGGTCATATGCTACCATCAACATAATCATGCTTGGATTAACGATATACGAACAAGATGGCTTGTCGAATACAAAAAAATACAAAATATATTTAACCCAAAAACAAAGCAAAAAAATTGTTTACTGTCATTGTTTACTGTTTTACCTAATGACAACAATCGTTCTAATGAATAAAGTCTAAATCATCCAACCTACCTAATTCAAAATAAGAGCTCAGTGGTAAAAGTGGGGTTTTATTTATCGAGACATTCCATCTAGTTCGTATTTAAATATCATTGATGGTAAAGTATCAAAAAACATTACCCTCCTCCTTCGGCAGTCGGGTAAAAACAAAACACAATCATAATTAATTAGGTAAGTATAAGAGCGGTGGTGGCTCAGTCGGGTAAGCGCTTCGATGCGGGTTCGAATCCCTGCGCTTTGTATGTAATGTACCAATGAGTTCTTTTAACTTAAGTACAATGTATACCATCGCTCTTACGGTGAAGCATTGTGAGGAAACCTGCATCTCTAGATTTAGCACATCTAGATAATTATGTGAACCCACCAACCCGCAGTGGACCAGCGTGGTGGGAAATGGTCCAAGCTTAGGAAGGGAGTTTAGACCTTGGGGATATGCACAAAGGTTCCACTCGAGGGAGCCAGGTGCAGGTACTTACACCCCCACAAAGAATAGAATAGAATAGGTAAGTATAATGGCCCCATACCAGAGCATCGGTATTACTTTCTGAAATTGATACTGAATACCTAACTGAAACAATGTACATGAAATTAAACAACAAACCTCCTGGTGTAGAACTGATGCTCCGAAAATAATATCACGCCATCCATCTCTGGTAACTCATATTCATACAGTGTAATTTTGTATGGAAGAAAAAAGTTTATTGGCTATAGGTAAGTACCTACATAATATAAGATGTACTTTTATGAATAATACCTTATTACTCATTCTTATTAATTCTTATTAATAATATATTATTATTAATTCTTACTTAAAATGTACGTAACAAAGGAGAATGGCCATTTCTCTAAGGCGCCATGACCCGCCAGAGCACCCATTGATGAAACATATACTGATGTGTAGTCCATGACTACAGTATATACCGGTGTATTTTTTTTATTATGAGGCATGGGAGAACGAAGATATAGGTGCTGAAAGATCAAATATTTGTACTGTTTCCTGTAGATGTTTCCCTCAAGAAAAGTATTTTTTTAAAGTAGTTTAGGTTTTTTTAAATGTTTTTCCCTCATTTAGAACACCTTTATCATTGAATAAAAATAGGTTTGGTGAGTGGCTGCAAAACTGGTCAGATTTGGCCATTCCCTTTCCTCGTACAACAGAGTCTCGTATTGTATCTTTTGGTTAACTTTTCTTAGTTTTCATCACGGAGCGGAGGCAAAAACGTTGATTAGAGGCTTTCAGGCCACGAAATGGTTTGTGCAAGAAAGCGTATGGTATTCTACGGTGAGGGTTCAATTATTCTTAAGATGTCTGAAGGATTTTTTTCATAACGAGGTATTTTATGTCTATAAATTTTGTGTGTCAAGGCGATCACAAAAAACAGTACCCGTATCACGAAAATTCGAGCTAACGAATAGAATCGAATGCGAGTGCGACTATTGTCAACTTGACAGCACTTTCGAACACTTTTTACCTTTCGAATGAGTTTCGAAAAGAATGACCACAGAGTACATAATATTATTCTGACAATGACCTATGGAATGATAGTTGTCAAACTTTCGCAAATCTATACACCACCATTTTGTTGTTGACAGGTTGACAGCACTTTCGAATAGACTATCGAATAGAATGTGCTGCGTTTTTTCCGGATCGCTCTACAGAGCTAACGTATAGAATCGAATACGAGTGCGACAACTGTCAATTCGATAGATAAAAAGTGTTCGAAAGTGCTGTCAAGTTGACACTAGTCGCACTCGCATTCGATTATATAATAATAATATAATAATAATATGTGGGGACGTCTCACACACGGCCATCCGACCCCAAGCTAGGCCGAACCTGTGTTATGGGTGTCGGACAGCTGATATATTTACACAAATACATAGATAGATAGATACTAATTATAAATATCAACAGCCAAGACCCGAGAACAAATATCTGTGTTTAAACAAATATCTGCCCCAGCCGGGAATCGAACCCGGGACCTTCGGCTCAGCAGTCAGGGTCACTAACCACTACGCCATTCGGCCGTCGTATCTATTTTTCGTGATCGCCCTGCAGTTGTGGCAGAAGCTTGAACCAAGGGTTTTCGAAACCTGCTGATTATTATAATATACAGGATGTTGCAAAACTCTGAGGGCCATCCTAGACAACTTTTGAAAACAGAAGAGCTAGGTAGTATAGCAGATCCAGGAATAAAACACTGACTTTCACTGACACACCTTTGATTTATTTAGCGTCTGCTCTGCTTGTCGGCTGAACCAAAAGTGATGCGAGATATGGCGCCACTCCCAGAGGTTAACTCCGGAACTCTACGTTCCACTTTACCGACACGTGCTATCGTCGAGTTTTCCCAGTGGCGCCATCTATCGCATCATGCTCTACAACTACAGTCAAACTAAGGTTTAATTTAAATATGAAACGGAAGTTACAAATCACAATACACAATGAATTAAAATAAGTAAAATAATGATCTTAATCTCTCTTATTAATAAATTAACATAACATTTTTAACAGATATCTTACACTCGTCCATCCTGACGCGTGTAATGTCCTCATACACGTAAATTCTAATTTATTATCTTACACTCGGAATTACATTTATTATCTTATACCATTAATTATAATTAGTTTAGGAGAAAATATCTAAATACATCATCAACACTTATTCTAATCAATATTACATATTATGCAATTGCAGTATCCGCAACAATCAGATCTCTACAAAACTATTTACAAGCAGTAACTGCAGGTTTTCCTAGCAGTATCCGCTACACAAATCAGTCTGCAGTGACCGCAGGGTGTGTGGCTGCAGTGACCGCAGCACTTCCTTGCAGTGGCTGCAGTGTCCGCAGCGTTTGACCGCAGAGGCCGCAGTCTGCACCTCTCATGCCCGCAGTGTCCGCAGGAATTAGCCGCAGTGTCCGCAGCAATGGTCCGCAGTATCCGCAGTAATAGGCCGCAGTATCCGCAGCAACTGAAATCAATTTGTGTGCCAGTAAGATCTATCTAAATAAAACACTTAATTGGGAAGTAATCATACTTATTTACTGATACATAATAATCATAAAATATACATTCTTATAAGTAATACATATAAATCTTAAAAGCTAACTGTTAATCTATTATTATCTTATTGTAGGTATTATTCTTCATTCTTAAACTGACACAACAAAACATAACATTCTTATTTCTCTAAATCTAAAGCAGCTATGTGGATCCACGGTTTCATTCGATCCGCTGCAACTGTAGCTTTATAACCCTTACGAGACTTACTTTTGAATCCCTTTATGTTACTTATGCGATATCTGTCGCTGCCTAGCACTCTATCTACCTTAAAAGGGCCTATATATTTTTCAATTAACTTTTTACTTTTCCCATCATTTACATGGCTAATTTTTGTAATTTTTACTAAATCGCCTTCCTTATAAATGATCGCAGGCTTACGTCCTCTATCATAATTTTCTTTTTGTTTCTTTTGCTGTTTTTCTATGCTTGCATTAGCTTCCTGTCTAATTTGTCCTATTTCAATGTTAGCACGAGTTACTTGTAAGATGTGATCAAATTGCCCGCTCATTTCACAGTTCATATCTATCCCAAATAATACTTCCGCGGGGGTCTTCCGAATGGTTTTATTGACTGTGTTGTTTATCCCCCATTGTACTACGCCAACAAAGTCATCCCAAGCGTTATCATCCACGTTATGAGTTTGGGTGCCTAATGATTTTAGTATCGTGCGATTATATCTTTCGACTTGCCCGTTCGCCCGTGGGCAAGCTACAGCATTGTATATTAATTTTATCTTTTTTTCATTGCAATACTCTTGAAAGAGATGTGATGTAAAGCAACTTCCCCTATCACAAATTATACGGTTTGGTATGCGGAATGTATAAATTAAATCATTTAAGACCTTAATGACATTTTTAGTCTTTGTATCTCTTACCGGTCGCACAAAAACATATTTTGTGAATGAATCCACGATCACAAATAAATACGCGTTACCATTTTTACTGCGTACGAAAGGGCCGAGATGGTCTATATGTAGCGTATGGAAAGGAGTTGGAACCTTTTCAATGGGATTTAACAGCCCTTCTTTTGAATTTCCAGCTTCTTTGTAATACGCACAATTCAAACAAGCTTTAACATATTTGAAAATGAACCGTCGCATCTTTGGGAACCAATAAGTTTTCTTAATTCGTTCGTAAGTCTTTTCAAACGCAAAATGCCCGATATCGTCATGATTAAGCTTACATATCTGCCATCTTGCCCCTTTAGGCACTACCCACCTAAGTTCTTTACGATTTTCGTCGACGTATTTAAATAGTTGATTGTTTTTAATCACATATTCACGTTTAATGGATTTCACTTCGGTTAAACTGTCATTATCCGTCAAAATTTTTCTAATACGATTCAACTCGTGGTCCCCTAGTTGCAGCGTTAATAACCAACTAGAGGTTGCGTTGTGGCGCGGGCTGCAAGCAGCCGCGCGGGGCTTTGATGCTTTCGGTTTAGGTGGGTGTCTGTTTTCAGTATGAATTTCCAATTTCAGCAGGGTATTAACTTGAATATACCGTAGCAAATCTTTCTTGCGTTTTGTTATGCGTTAAAAACTGTGTTCACTATGTTTTTTTTTATTAAAGGGGTACCTACTGATGATTTTGTTTCAGGTGGGATTAGTTTTCAGTATGAATTTCGGTTTCAGCAAGGTATTGTCTTGAACAAACCGTAGCAAGTCTTTGTTGTGTTTTGTTTTGGATTAAAAACTGTTTTTACTATGAATGTCTTTATTAAAGGGGTACTGATGGGGTACTGATGATTTTATTTCAGGTGGGATTAGTTTTCAGTATGAATTTCGGTTTCAGCAGGGTATTGACTTGAATATACCGTAGCAAATCTTTCTTGCGTTTTGTTATGACTTAAAAACTGTTTTCACTATGATTTTCATTATAACAGGCGTACTGATGATTTTGTTTTAGGTGGGATACGGTTTTCAGTATGAATTTTGGTGAGATACGGTTATTCACTTGACTGTAACGTATCGAATATTTTATAAGGTTTTAGTTTTCCCTTGAAATCTAATTTCAGTATGAAATTTGGTAATGACTTTGCCATAATACACTCACGGACAATGAAAAGATTCCACTGAGAAAAGCTAAACGGAAAAATCTAGCTTAATGCAGTCTGTTCTGCAACATTGACGTAGGTACATTTAACAGAGCGTCAGGATATTACCAACTAAAAACGGTAATATTTGCTTCCAATTTTAAATTAAATCTTTGTAAAAATTGGGGTCGTATGGGGTCGCCATTTTGTGAGTGGAACTTATTCATTGCCCGGATTGTACATCGGATATTTCTTGAATTTGGCTTTACATTTAAAAACTCCACAGGAATGTTAATATTTGCCGTGAAAACTATTTTCATTATGAATTACGGGTTGTCTCACACAAATACGGTAGAGAAACTGATCTATATGGTAATTTTTTGGTTTCGTAAACTTTACCTAGTAGCGAGCCGACATCGTTTTGTGTACAAATATTGGGTTCTTTAACACCTCACAAATCTGAGTCACCTCCATTCGCGCGTTTTTCTAGCGTCTCGATTATAAGTTTACTCTGTCCTGAAAAAAAACTTTTTCATAGCAACGAAATTTACAGGCTTTTTTATTCATTAATTTCTTATGTGGGCTTGCTGTTTAAGACAAAGTAAGTAGGATAAAGTGCGTTTTTTAACATCATAGAACTATGCTTTTCTTAAATTTAATTCATAATTGGTTTCACACGTATGGAACTATAAACGCGGCCAAACTTACACTTTGTCTTTCTTTTTTATTCATTCAAGTTATTTCTTAGCCACAATCGGCTCTCAGGTTATATAGTTGAGTTGACGAGGGTTTGAGTAGTGTTGCCTCGCTTCGCTCGGCTCTCCAGGGTTTGCAGTATAGTGGTTCGCATTGATTTGCCTCGCTTCGCTCGGCTCCTCTTTTACGGTTTGGTTATACTTAAGCTGTATTGCCTCGCTTCGCTCGGCTCTTCAGTGGTTGTGGTATGATGTTTTGAAATGTTTTGCCTCGCTGCGCTCGGCTCTCCAATGTTTGTGGTATGATGGTTTGGATTGTTTTGCCTCGCTGCGCTCGGCTCTCCAGTTAAACAGGCAGTTGGTGATTAAAGTAGTATAGCCTCGCTTCGCTCGGCTCCACTCCAGTCTCGAAATGATAGTTTCGGTTGTTTTGCCTCGCTTCGCTCGGCTCTTCGGGTTTTCGGATGTTGGTTTCAGAAGTTTTGCCTCGCTCCGCTCGGCTCTCTAGGTTTTGGATTGATGGTTTAGGTTGTTTTGCCTCGCTTCGCTCGGCTTTCCACTTCTTAAACGGGACTTTTCCCGTAGTTTTTCTTTATTGATATTGTTAATTATGATACGTAATGCCACGCTTCGCTCGGATTTCTTTCCTTAATGGCAGGGATACTTGTCGGATGCCTCGCTGCACTCGGATGGTTTTATTTTGGTATAGCTTGTAGAAGGACTATGGCCTCGCTGCGCTCGGCACTTACACTGTGGTAAAGTTGATTTACATTTTGTATATTTTTTGGGAAAATATTTTTTTTTCCTCTAAAAGTGGGGAGTTTTTATTTAAAAAAATAATTATTTGTATTTATTTTCACAAATCCGCCATATACCACAAATCTGTCTGACCACTACAAAGGGGTGAAATTGCTAATGTTGGTAATTTTTTCTACATTTTTAGGGAAATTTTGATTTTTACCCTACAAGTGGGGAGTTTTTATTTTAAATAATTATTGTTTGTATTTATCTACACAAATGCGCCATATACCATATATCTGTCCGACCACTTCAACGGGGTGAAATTGCTAATATTGGTAATTTTTTCTAGGTTTTTAGGGAAATTTTGTTTTTTTTTTCCTATAAGTGGGGAGTTTTTATTTTTAAATAAAATTGTATGAATTTAAATACACAAACGCGCTTTACATTCGTAACCCCTCAGACCACTTCAAAGGGATAAAATTGCATATGTATGTAAAATTTCCAATGTTTTTAGGGAAATTTTGTTTTTTTCCCTTTAAGTGGGGAGTTTTTATTTTAAATTAAAATTGTATGCATTTATCTACACAAACGCGCCATACATTCGAATCCCCTCGGACCATCACAAAACGATAAAATTGCATATTTATGTAAAATTTCCCATGTTTTTAGGGAAATTTTGTTTTTTTCCCTAAAACTGGGGAGTTTTTATTTCATAAGCAAACTAAATGCATCCACCTACACAAACGCGCTATACAAGTCAAAACTGTCAGACCACTCAATACAGGTGAAATAGCCTTAAAACATGTAAAATTTCTCTTTTACAAAATGGCTGCCACTTCATCCGCCATTTTGATTTTTGCAGTTTTCGGAATTTTCCCATGAATTTCACCATATATCCAACCATGTACAAAGAAAAACATCACCCCACCTCCTCCTCTTCTGGGAGATCAATTCACCTCAACTTGAATCGACGTCGAACTTTTTCAAAAATATAATCTGCCGTATTTCTCAGGGTTGCCAGCCGAAAGTGATAAAAATAGTCAAATGTCATTATTATGAGCCTTTCTGACTAAACTGCATCATTTTTTTAAATCCAAAACGGTTATTTCTATTTTTCAGGTTTTTGGGGAAAATCTCAAAATTTTCCCTAAAAATGGGGAAATTTTATTTAACTGGTATAGTCTACCCAACAAACTACACAAATGCGCTATACAAGACGAATCTCTCCTACCACTCAAAACACGTGAAAAAATCAATCAAAAATCGTGAAAAAAAGTCACTTTTACAAAATGGCCGCCAAAGCAGTCCGCCATTTTGTTTTTTCAACTTTTCGGAATTTTCCCATAAACTGCACCATACATCAGACCGTGTACAAAAAAAATCATCACCCCACCTGCATCCCTTCTGGGAGATCAATTCACCTCAAGTTGGGTCGACGTAAAAAAATCGGAAAAAATATAATCTCGCCTATCGCGCAGGGTTGCCAGTCGAAAGTAATAAAAATGGTCAAATGTCATTAGTGCGGGTCTTTCCGACAAAACTGCATCAAATTTTAAAATCAAAAGTGGCCATTTCTACTTTTCATGTTTTTGGGGAAAATCTCGAAATTTACCCTAAAAATGGGGAAATTTTTTTAACATGGCAACTCTACTCTTCAAGCTACACAACCGCTCCATACAAGTCAAACCTGTCAAATGCCTCGAACACGATAAAAAAATGCTTTGAAAATCCCCGAAAAAACACGTTTTTATAAAAAAATCTCCTCTCCCCCCGCAATTAAAAAAAAAACATTTTTTGGAATTTTCCCATAAATTTCATCATGTGTCCCCCCGTTTACAAAAAACACCATCCCCCCACCTCCCCCCCTTCCGGGAGATCAATTCACCTCAAGTCGGGTCTGACACGCCCTAAACTTTACTTCACTGCAACTCGGCCGCCATTTTGTTTTTTTATTTTTTTATATTTTTTTTATAATCTGTCAGGCATTCTAAACACACCCTCAAAATATAAAAAAATGTATGGTCACCAAAATAGAGGAACAAAAAAAATTTTTTTTTTTACAACTTTTTTTAAAAAGTCGAGGTTTTTCTCTACTCACCCGAGCACCCTGTACATTTCCCTAAAACATTTTCATATCAAAAAATGGCTCCTTCTGGGAGAACAATCATGTCAGTCAGTGTGTCAGTGGTAATCCAGCTATATATCGACGGTGGAAAGGCAAAATGGTTTAAGCGCCATGACATAAAATGTTCACCAGAGCGATTTAAAGTTTGAAATTTTCGAAAAAAAATCATATCTCTGTAATTATTCTAGCTATGGCTTTGAAAATTAAAATACGTTAAATTGAAATAGTTTTCTTTGTTATTCTGTATATAAAATGAATGTACATATTCTATTTACTGAAATAAGGGACATAAGACATAGGCATCTGAAATCTCAGTCAGGTAAAATTGGCTTAAACGACATTAACATTTTAATTAAATACAAGTAAAAACAATTTAAACACCAAGGAGATTTAACCATCACACCAGGATAATGTTTTATAATAATTTATGTTACTTTAAACATTCCATAAGAATGAATTAACCGCCAGACTAAGGCAATTTATATCTAAGATGAATGACTTAAAGAATAAATGAACTTATAATTGGACCTCAGAACTCGAGAACGGTTGAACCGATTTTGGTCTAGAAACATTTGTGGAAGTCCAGGGAAGGTATAAAAGGTAAGAAGGGTAGGCTAGGGTAGGGTAGGGTAAGAAGCGGTACCTGCGGGCCAGCTAGATTGAAAACAAAAAATTCATAATATCTCACCAAGTCGAGCAAAGAAGCGGCATGGCCGTACCTTTTCTCGAAGCATTATTTTATTATAAACTTTATTAACATATTGTTCACCGCGAAATCACTTTGAGATTGAGATCCAAGTGATCAGCAGGTTTACTTATTCATTAATTAATAATCATAATCTAACCGACATTTCTTCGTCCGTCTCTATGCCACCATTCTGTCACCGCCTTTGTCCACCTTCCGTCCTGCCTTCGAGCCAAGTTTCCTGCCGACTCCCATTTCAGTTCCGTGACCTGCATACCGACGTCGAAGACTTTTGTCTTTTGGT
The DNA here is from genome assembly GCF_932276165.1 of Plutella xylostella. Classification (NCBI taxonomy): domain Eukaryota; kingdom Metazoa; phylum Arthropoda; class Insecta; order Lepidoptera; family Plutellidae; genus Plutella; species Plutella xylostella. The sequence continues at coordinate 1,508,926 of NC_064000.1, read as the reverse complement.
GATTTACCACGCTGGGAATACGGTCTGTAAGCGAAATTCTTAACATGGATCGCTCCATAGCTCTCTGTGCAACTCTGATTCGGTGCACAGTTTCCTTGGTCAGCGTCCATGTATCGGCACCGTATGTTAGTGTGGGCAAGACACATAAGCAATTATCAATCCATAAGCAGCGTCGCTCGCTTTAAACTATCTGTCAGATTCATACAAGATACGCTAGATTTGATAAGCAAGCGACGATGCTTTAGGATTGTTAATGGCTAAGTTTTAGTGGTGGTAACCCCAAAGGACTATCACAATGTGAGTTGGGTCTCACCCGACAGCCGGACCGAGAACCAAATCGACCGACGATTAGTCGAAAATGGAGACACTTCTGGATGTTAGGAATAAGAGGGTTGCTGATGTCAATAGTGATCACCACTTAGTCGATGGAAAAATGTGCTTGAAGATAGCGGGAGTTTAGGAGCAGGCCACAAGATCTGCCAAAGGTGTCGTGTAAATAAGCTGCAGGACCCACAAGTTAGAAGAAAACTTAGTATCCAGATCGGCAACAACTGGCATCAAAGACGTGTTGTTAAAAATTTGCGAAGAAATAATAAGGCACAAGGAACACTTAAAAAATGAATGGATGTCTAAAGAAACATGGGATATGATCAACCATCAAGGAAGACTTAACGTCGAACTAGACGACCATTCTAAAGAAGCACTTGCGTACGAGTATTTTCTTTGTGAACTTAATATCAAACGAAATTTATAAAAGGACAAACGCTGCTAGGGGTAACCCTATATCCAGCGATGGTCTCATCGGCTGCCATAGGAAACATGAAGGATCTATACAAAGCATCTTGAAGAACATTGCAACAAAACCCAGGATATCTCCTTGTTACTATGAAAGATTGACTTTCAAGATGGTATAGCCACATTGCCGAAGTTTTTAATGATCCTAACCACCACCTGGGGAGTTGGATGCAGATGCAAATATACCAGGAGCATCTTGTATCTTGATGCATAATCGTAATCATTATGATTAATAAAATCGGCAGGTCTTACAGGCTAGTCAGAGGCCTTCGGGTGGCTTGAAAACGTCTGACAGTTGGGTAGCCCACTTACCCGAAAACTCTCTCAGCACAAGATTGGTTGTGTTGGGGCCCAATAACCCGCGCTAGGCCAACGTGGTAGACTAGGCCTAAACCATTCCTTCATTGGAAGGAGACCCGTGCCCCAGGAGTGGGGACGTAATGGTTCGTGATGAGATTTATGACTATCCTGCATCTTGACAGAAATTTAAATATCCAACCCCCGAATAAGACGAATTGATACGGACCATACGATCGCTGAAGAGTGGCAAAGTACCAGGGAACAATGGATTTCCTACGGTGGCATAAAAAGCAGGATAGATGGAATATACCAGATATTGCACTCTTCAGCGATGGAGGATGATGAAGTGAAGTTAGAGAAAAGTTAATTTAATTCATGTCCAACTTTTTCCTATAAGGTTTGCTTTTCGTTGAAATACTTTATTCTGAAAATTATGGGATACAAACAGGTCGTGGTACTCGTGGTCACTGGTCTTCTATTTCGTATAATTACCTAACAATTATCAAAATCGGTTAAGTTGATCTAGAGATTTGCGCTTGGGAACACATTTTCGGTTAGATTTTTATATAGATAAGAAATCCTGTTTCTGACTAGATTTCGATATAAATTATTTATGAATAAGTTTATTTATGATATATAATTATTATTTTGTATAAAAAGTAATGTCATGTTAATACAATACAAATATTTTACATTAAGAACCATATTGTCATAGAAAAAATATTTTATAAAAAATAAATATTTGGTTGGATCCTTTTAGAGAAACGTTAAAATTCCCTACTTGCATAGAAACAGCAATTTAGGCGAAAGGATCCAAGTGCATATTTATAACTCAATAAATATTAATTATAGCAACACTATTATTTAGAACCTGTGTAAAGAGTAATATAATAGATATCATAATTTAATGTAGTTATCGGTGATATAATCAAAAAATATTTACAGTTTTATACTGGCGAACGAATCTGAGTTTGTACCTACGTAATTACGCTGCGCACGCGGCGCCAACTGTCGCATAGACGCACGTCCTCTCCCAGTGAACGTCCCGGCGGGGTGCTGAAGCGACACCTTTCCAACCGGTCCTATTTATATTATTGGCGTTTTCACACAATATCCTTCTGGATATAACAGCTTAAACACCATAGACCGCTTCATTGCGATTCTTTTGAATTGTTTTATATCACTTATATCAATTATCTACAAATCGCAAAAAGCTGCTTAAGTGCCAATTGTACCACTAAACAGATTTAGGTAAAGTTGTATTAACCGCCAAACGCCGCGAGTAAGGCTGACTGGTAAAATGGTTTAAGTGCCAGTATGGCTTCAAATTACAAAATTGTAAAATGTATTAAGTGATTTTATGTTATTTTTGACCAGAAGGCATTTTGTTTTATATCAATTACGCAATCAGGTAGGTCGCTTAAGTAACTAATGATACAAATTCACATTAGTTCAAAATGAATTAAGTCACAATGTTTTACTGTTTTAGTGAGGGTACAATGTTTTATATAACTTTAGTTTTGATCAAGTATGTTTGAACATACAAATGACTAAAAAAGTGGCTCTTAATACAAGAAAAAAGTATTAAGATTTCCAAAATCACCGTTGTCTTAAGCGCCAAAAAGTGCTCAGATCGAAACGAGACCCGCACCATTCGAAAGAGAAAAATCAGGCGATTCCAACGGTATATATAACTCATATTCGCCAAAAGTGGCGGATAATACATTTTGCCTTTCCACCGTCGATATATTTTTAGCATCAGGAATGGCAATCTATTTAAATAAAAGATCAGAACACACAAAATACAGCTTTTAATTACAAATAATCATGATATCCGATAAATTTACACACTAGCTCTTATTTAATCAATTTGTAACCACTAAAATGACAATCAACACGAAATATTTACACACGTTAATTAATAAGACACTTTTAGCAATCAAATAAAGCAATGAACACAAGAGAAAGAAAAAGGAGCAACGATACCGAGAACGCCTTCGCTTTACCATCCGCACGCACCGGGAGCCACGAAAAAGTGAAACCGGCTGAGCGCGCGCTGCGCCTTATATAGGCTCGGTGGCGGACGGGGGCCGTTGTTCATTTTTCTTAACCCTAAACCCTAATACGGCTTCTCCTGACGGTGTCCCGTCCTCGGGCACCAGGGATGTCTTCGGCCATTCTTCAAATCAGCTTTGGTTGGACGACTCAGCAACAGCTTGGTCGTTGGCTTCGGCAGTCGCACCCGTAGTGGCATCATGACTCGCATCAGCCCTGACATCAGCACTCCGGTCTCCATTGGCATGATCGCTGGCATCGGCATCGTCTGGAATTAACAAAGCGCATTAGAATTCTTACTCATAAGACTTTCCCATTCACGTCATCACACAACCAAGGCCCTCATACGTCATTCATATCTCTCACACTGAAAATAGGATCCTTCAGCACACACTGTGACAAACATCATCTAATCACACCCTCAGCTCACACACATGGGTGGACTCAGCTCTGAATCACGCACCCAACCACATGGACTAAGTACCCAGTGGCATACACAATGACAGAGGCCTCACTGAATCGCATGTCCCTCGACTAACAGGCAGCGCCAAGCGGTATCTACGTAAGCATTGACAGAGGCATCACTGATTCGCATGTCCCTCGACTAACAGGCAGCGCCAAGCGGTATCTATGTAAGCATGGACAGAGGCATCACTGATTCGCATGTCCCTCGGCAAATAGGCAAAGCCAAGCGGTAAATCAAGTCACATCATATAAACTGCTTAAAAGTGTACGTACACAAATAAAACAGGGGCCTCACCTTCAAAGAAGCTTGCACACGACTCGGGGCACCATTCCCCTCGCCACGGCACCATATATTCGGCTGCCGCCTGCGTCGTTTTGCCGTAGGCTCCACTGAGCAGCTTCAGCTCGTAGCGCCCGCTGGGTAGGACCCTGATGACTTTGTAAGGACCTCTCATGCCAGGATCCACTTTGCCAGTAGATTGGGAGTACTTGATGACGAAGGCTAGGTCACCAACTTCAAAGGTCCGCGGTAGATGTCTTTGCTGGTTTACCCTGGAATCCTGCTGTGCTTGGTTTCTCCGAAGTAGCTGACTAGCACGACTTCTACACAACTCGCGCAAGGACTCACGATTGGGTTGAGATCCTTCCACAGCTACATCCCTAATGAGGGCACGTATGACAGGTGTGGTAGCATCCGTGCCAATAAGGAGATTGAGGGGCGACCTTTGCGTGGTCTTTTGTTTTGTTATGTTGATTACTAGCTGTAACCTCCATAAATTCTGTGACCACGAACTCTTATTATTCCTGGACTCGATGCGAATCATGTTCAGTACGGTGCGAATGTACCGCTCAGCCTGTCCATTAGCTTGATGCATTTCGGGGGTAATAAGGTGGACCTCACATCCAAGATCGTTGGTCCACTTCGTGAACTCACAGGACTCAAACATTCTTCCTCTATCTGCCACGAGCAATTTGGGAGAACCGAACAGGGAAACCGCATTTGTCATAACTCTTTTTAGTTCACTAACATCTTGTTTGTAAAGGGCATACAGAAGACAATATTTTGAGAAGGAATCTACCAAGACGAGTACAAATTTAAAACCTTCTGACTCTGGAAGGGGACCTAATACGTCAACGTGAAGCGTTTCGAAGGGCACATTTGGTTTTTCAAAGGATGTGATTGGCTGGTGAGGGGCCCGGGGAACACGTTTACGTGAGATGCATATCAAACAGTGAGAAATGTACTTCCGTACAAAGCTGTTAAGGCCAGGAAACCAGAAGTGTTTAAGGATCAGGTCTACAGTCTTGTCTATTCCTATATGTGTATGCTCGTCATGGAAAAGTCTCAGTAAACTAAGTCTGTGACCTTTGGGGACGTAGCATAAGAGCCTTGGTTCTTCACCAGTAGGTGTATACCGATAGTACAAAATATCATTTTGTTTAACGTAACGCCTGGCATCTAGACTACCTTCATTCAGTTTCTGGACGAGATCCTGAACCTCTTCATCCCCAGCCTGAGCCATCTGCGCCCAATTGCGTGGTTTTTCTATGCTATGTACCTGGACCGCTGGTGGATTCCTGCTCAGGTAATCAGCGTGAGTCATGGACGTGCCTTTACGGTACTCGATGTTGAACGTGAAATCTTGCAAATAAATCCACCAGCGAGCCACACGCGGCAACAGATCCTTCTTATTTTCGGTGGATTTTAAAGCGTTGCAATCCGTCACGATCTTAAATTGTATTCCGACTAAATAGTGCCTAAAATGTTGCAGCGCTTTAACAACCGCCAGTGTTTCTAGCTCATAAGAATGATACCGGCTTTCGGCTCCCTGTGTTGTTTTGCTAAAGTACTCTACCACAGTTTTCTTGCCATCTGGCTGCGTTTGCATTAGTACAGCGCCGTAACCAATGCTACTGGCGTCAGTGTGGAGTTCGGTTGGGAGCTTATGGTCAAATATTGAAAGGATCGGCTGATTAGTAAGGCACGAAATCAGATATTGCCTGGCCTGTTCTTGTTCTGAGCCCCACTCGAACTTCACACCGCTTTTGGTTAGGTGAGCAATACATGCGGTTTTCGCGGCATAATCTTGAATGTATCTCCTAAAGTAGCCAGCTAGTCCTAGCAATTGCCTAACCTGCTTTACGTTACAAGGCACCGGTGAATTTACTAGGGCTTCTACCTTACGGGGGCTCGGCTTCACCTGACCCTGGCTGATAACTCTACCAAGATACTCTATTTCTGTCGTTAGAAACGTACATTTTCGCAGATTAATTGAAAATCCTGCGTCAGTCAGAACCTGAAGGACCTCACGCAGTAACGCTATGCCATCTTGGACGGTCATACTCAGCAATAGCACGTCATCTATGTAGACAAGGATATCACCGGAATCTATAAAACGACGCAGCGTGTTATTGATTATTCGCTGGTAAACTGTTGGTGAATTGGTAAGACCGTATGGCATTTTCAAATACTCGTAATGTCCTTCCGGTGTTACGAAACCAGTTTTGTGTACGGAACCCTCAGCTATGATGATCTGATGGAACCCTGTTGCCATGTCGAGTGACGTAAAGAATTTACATGATCCTAACCGGTCAATATGATCATCTATTAAAGGCAGGGGGTAACGATCTTTAACAGTTATCTTATTGAGTGCCCGAAAATCCACGCACATTCGATCTGCGCCATCCTTCTTCTTAACAAGAAGGATGGGGCTTGAGTATGGTGATTGTGACTCCCGGATAATGCCTTTTTCCAATAAGTCTCGAATTATTTCACGGACGCGAAGTTTTTCGTCGTACGAAAGTCGATAAGGATGGTAAGCGATAGGCGTATCATCGGTTAAATTTATATGCATCTCGCCTGTCTTAACAGTAGATGTCGCCGTACCCGTAATCAGAAAGGCTGAAAAGTCATTAATAACGGCTAGTAATAAATCGCGCTCATAATCCATTAAGGGGGTATTAATTTGCTGTTGTGTGTCCGTACTAACTGATGCTACGTTAGCAACGCCCGAGGACCGCGTTAAATACTGTCTTTCTTTAGTTCGGATGTAAACCACACCCTCTCTATTTAAAACGTCAGTACCTATAATTATGGGAGCCGTCATACATGATGATGGCACCACCAGAAGGTCTACCTCAATTGATATCTCTTTAAATTCTATGACTAAAGTCACGAGACTGTTAACTGTTATCGGTTTTTCACTTATGCCTTTTATCACGCACATAGTAGGTCGCTTAGAACATGATAAATATCTTAAAGTGTCTTCGGAAATCAATGAAACATTTAACGCGCCGCTATCTATGAGAACATCAACGGGTATGCCCTGAACAATGGCCGTGGTTATGTCGTTAGATTTCTGTTCACCTTCATACTCTCGGCAAAGATTAACCTTTTTAACATTACGGGATTCCGATCTCTCCTTTGCAAAACATTTGTCTTCCCTATGACCGGGTTTCAAACAGAAAGTACATCGTACGGGTCCTGATCCAGACGTACTTGGTGTTGTATTATTGTCAGACATTTTTGACTTTTTTGGGCAGTGCAGACTTTTATGTCCAGGTTGACTGCAGTTAAAACATGTAAGTGCTGACTTCCCTAGATGGCGTTTCTTGGCGGAGTAACGAGAGTTTGAGTCTATCCTAGTGTTATCCGAATCTCGTTTAGTATTGGGCCCTGGGCGAACATAAATTGAGAGAAACGAGACTATGCTTTCACACGTGAGATCAGCATTAGCTGCCGCAGCACGGACTTGAGGATTACATATACCGCGAATTACTATTTGAATCATTAGTTCCTCACTTAAACCTTTAACAATTCTCAAACGCAGTAAAGTGCGGCGGGCATACTCTGCATATGAAGAGAACTTATCGGAGTTTGCGCACATCGTGTCGAAAAGAATGTTGGCATAATCTAGTTTTCTCGGGCACAATGGCTTGAATTCAGTTTTAAAACTAGACCACGACCTATCACTAGTTACCCATTCGTTTAACCATTGGTTTGCATCTCCTTTTAGACAGCCTGCTACTCTAGCTAAACATTCCTTATCGCTCCACTTATTTGCTATCTGAGCCCTATCAACTTCTTCGCACCATGCATCTACGTCATGTATTTTTGGGTCAAAGTTTGATACGTAATAATGTTGTGGTTTCGAGCCAGAAATAGTGCTAAGTAAATCAGCTAACACACGAGACGAATCTAGATTTTGTTCCGGCGTTGGATGGGCTGTCGTGCCGACATCGATAGGCGAGACCGGCACGTTCCTAGAGCTACCGTCAGCTGTACTACTACTCTCAAGCGAACTTAAACGTGTCAAAATAGCATCTAAAGTCCGACGCGTGGACCGACGTGGGCTTTTCGAACGAGATCTACGCTTACGGTGTCTACGGCTTCGACTGCGCGACCGACTTCGAGATTCACGTGGCATTTTGTACCTAAGGGGGCCGTCCCCGTATTATTAACAAAATCTAACGGTAATTTAAGCAGTTTCTAATCAAATGTACGAATGAGCCGACTACAAAAACATACCACTACACTGAGTTTAAAATGTATCCGTTTTACTAAACACTCATCAACACGTTTGTTCACAGTGAAATTATGTAGCACAGGCAGGCTTAAGCGATTTACAATTGTAAAATGTAACAGATAATTTGCAAAATAATAATTACCGACCTTAAAAGTGGGTAGGCACAGCACTGCACAAAAAAACGTGACTATTCTCAAGAAAAAATAAATTCTAACACGATTTAGGCCGCACACTCACTGTTATTGCAACACGTATTGTTTAAATCACAACGGTAATCGATAGCAACAAGAAAATAAGCACAATTTTACATTTCGGTTGATTGTCCTTCAAGTGGGCTGTAGAATACGAATCCAACTTCTGATTTTAGCATCAGGAATGGCAATCTATTTAAATAAAAGATCAGAACACACAAAATACAGCTTTTAATTACAAATAATCATGATATCCGATAAATTTACACACTAGCTCTTATTTAATCAATTTGTAACCACTAAAATGACAATCAACACGAAATATTTACACACGTTAATTAATAAGACACTTTTAGCAATCAAATAAAGCAATGAACACAAGAGAAAGAAAAAGGAGCAACGATACCGAGAACGCCTTCGCTTTACCATCCGCACGCACCGGGAGCCACGAAAAAGTGAAACCGGCTGAGCGCGCGCTGCGCCTTATATAGGCTCGGTGGCGGACGGGGGCCGTTGTTCATTTTTCTTAACCCTAAACCCTAATAATATTATTAACCAATTGTCTACCTCTATTTGCATAACATTTGGCAAAAAGTCATTGTGAAGTGAGATCTCTTTTTCAGTAGTTGAATCTGTTAAATTTCTGCTAAGGGCATCCACATGCGACATTTTAGTGCCCGGCCTATACTCTATTTCGTATTGAAACTCTTGGAGCTGAAGCCACCATCTCGCAATTCGTGGAATCAAATCTCGTTTCGTTAACGTAGTGCGTAGAGCTCGGCAGTCTGTGATCACCTTAAATGGTGTCCCTAATAGGTAAACTCTAAACTTTTTGAGGGAGTCCACTACAGCAAGGGTTTCTAGCTCGTATGCGTGAAAATGTTTTTCCTCTGGAGAGGTTTGACGACTGTAATATGCTACAACCCTCATTTGGTCCGTATCATTGGCCTTTTGCAACAGTATGCCAGCTAACCCATGCTTGCTGGCATCTGTATGAACCTCTGTGTATTTCGCGTTTGGATCATAAATTGACAATATTGGCCTAGAGCTTAATTTTTCCTTAAGGGATTCAAACGCGTGTTTTTGGTCATCTTGCCATCTGAAGGGCACATCTTTTTTAAGTAAATAAGACAAGGGCTGAGCTATACTCGCGAAATTATAAACTATACTAACTATACGCGATAAATTTCCTGAAATAGCTAACTAAGCCGTAGAACTGACGAACTTGATGTTGGTTTTGTGGCTCAGGGAATTGTTGTACGCTTTCGATCTTTTTTGTTCCCGGGCGGACTCCGGCAACAGAAATTTCGTAGCCTAAGTAGTCCAAATTTTCTGATAAGAATAGACATTTTTCTAAATTGAGTGTTAGATTGGCTTTTGAAAAAATATCTAATATTTTTCTCAGCTTATCTAATCCTTCGTCAACTGTGGCTGACGGAATTAGCACGTCATCCATATACGTCAATGCGTCAGTGAAACGAGCTGCCCCTAGCACTTTATTAATTAATCGTTGAAAAACCGCTGGGGCGTTTGCTAATCCGAACGGCATACGCTTAAATTCGTATTGTCCGTCCGGAGTCACAAACGCAGTTAAGTGTTGAGACTCTAAAGCTACTGGCACTTGATAGTAGCCACTTGCAAGGTCAAGCGCACTAAAATATTTTTGACCCGCTAACCTGCTAATCTGTTCGTCGATGATCGGCATCGGGTAACGTTCCTTAACGGTTTTGTTATTTAACGATCGGTAATCGAAGCACAACCGATATTTACCATTTTTTTTCTTTACCAAAAGAACTGGGCTGGCATAGTCCGAGGTAGATTCCTGTATAATTTTTGTATCTAATAATTCATTTACCATATCGCGTACCACCTGTCTTTCAACATTTGGTAGCCGATACGGTCTATAAACTACAGGTTTATTGTCATTCAATTCAATTTTGATTTTAGTATCTTTCGAACAACCCAATTCTCTTAGATTCATTGCAAAACATGTCCTATAATCGTTAAGCAAAGTTACCAACCGTCCTTTGTCTTCGATAGCAATGTCGCTACCTATTTTAATCTGCTCTATGGGTAAATTTGAGGTATCACAACATAGTTCCCTTTTGTAACACCATTATTTTTGTAACTTAACATTTCGTTTATTGTTTACATTCTGTTTGTTTACTTTGTTAGTCTTGTCAAGTATCAGCTGTCAAATTCGACACACAGGATAGATTTTCAGTTGTTGTCTGTGGTCCTTTCAGAAACTCGTGCTAGATCGTCATCGGACAGTGGTCAGTGGCGACATGACGCTCAGAACAATGATCGTGCTGACTGGCCACAGAGTAGTTTTGTGACGATGAGCTGACATCCCCGGTGACGGCTTTTTTCGGAACTGGCAAGGAGGCAAACCATTCTCTGTCAGAACATCTCGAGTAAATGTGTGGTTAGATTTTTCTTCCCGCCCGCGTGGCGCAGGCCGTATTGGTATCAAGTTCCTTGCTTCATATTTCCTGGTGAGTATTTCGATCGTGGGTTCAGGTTATCTGATTGGTCTACGAGATAGATTCTGACTAAGTTGTTTCTTTGCAGTTACCAGATACGTGCCACAGACACCCACGCAGCATCACACCATGTGTATCTAACCTGAATTGCCGAGTGAGTAAACTAGCATTTCGTTGTTATTCGATTTCCGATGACTTTGGATTTCGAAAGCCATCTGCCTTGTCTTTATTTCTACACGTAGCAACGTCTAACCCCGCGTATTTCTTTTACAGCAATTTCAATCCTGCCCGGTGAAGCGTGCGATTGCCAGACGCGTGTCACCTGACCCAACCCCAAGGTAAGCGCCATGACCTTCCACGTGTCGATTAGATTATTTTGCAAGTGTCACGTTTAAACAGAAAAGCTACCGCCTTTGAGACGAGATCTAACCTTCCCATAATCGTTTGATTAGTGATTGACCGTAGGTTTTAGGTTAGAAATACCCAGGGGCCATTCAAGACACGTCACTTGAGACATGTTAGCTAGGCCTTCGCTGTCCTTACCGACCCATCCTTGACCCAAGGCTGTTTCTCGCGATTCCAGAAGGTGTCGTTGGTGACCAGAGCCGTCAGCGAGCCACGAGCCGTCCGGAGCTCCTGTCCTGGCCCCGTCCGACAGTCCAGGTTGGCCGTTGTATGTTCGTTGAGCGGATACTGAGGAATTTCCTTAGGATTTCTATTAATCTTCGGCGGCATCAGCCTTCTAACGCCGCTGCTGAATGTAGGATTGCAAAGGCAGAACCCGGGTGGACTCTAGCGGGTTAAAACCTTTATTTTATTTTTTTTACTTCGTAGGGAGCCCCGTTAGAACGGGCAGTAGTATCTAAATTGCACTTTGAACCTTTTGTAGGCGCTAGGCTATCAACGTCCTTCGGTTACGGGGCCTTAACGTTAAACTGCTATCCCATTGAAGTAATATAGAAGTTTCTCTGGGGTTAATACCATCTTTCTATCCCTGTGGCGTGAAACACAGGGGTAGAACCTTTGGTTTCCCCACTTTAATGTAATTTCCTTGCAATACCTTGTATACTTCAACCAGACAATTATAAGGACTTAATCCCTGGTCTCATTTTAGACCTATTTGAGTTATAAAATATTGTGTGAGGCAGGGTTTTGATAAATAAATATTAATAACTGTACCACATTCTGATATTTTTATTTTCCACCTCATTGTAATTTCACTACCCACTACACAGTGGAAAACAGGCTTACACTTTCAATTCGATAACAACTCGGTATTTCCGTAAACGGTTGACCACGTGCAACAGTAGTGCCGTTTTGCAAATTTGCTACACTACCACATCTAAATCCGATAACATTCCCTCTTCCATTCGCGTCAAATGAATAAATACCGCCCTTAATCACTACTTCTGAACCATCTTGTCCAATTACGTTAGTTTCTACAATTAAATCTCCGGTGTAACATGGTTCAGTACCAACTTCTATCAAACATTGATTTAATACGTTGATGTCCTTGGTAGAGCAAAGAGAGACGCGTTTCGTTACATTCGATTCCGTAAAAGTTGGCAGTTCAGTATGTAAGCTGTGAAACTTTAGGGCCTGACTATCCTTTACGATGAGAACATGATTTTGATCAGTGAAGTCTTGTCCGATTAATATGGGTACATTTAAGTAACTATCATCCACAACAACGGCATCAACTTGACCCACAACATCATCAATAGAAATTTTAATATTTATTTGCCCTAACGTTGGTATAATCATATTACCAAATGATTTTATCGACTTAATGTTGCTATGATTTATGTTTTTGTTCAAATGTTCTAGTTTACTAGCTTGAATTATCGTAACCTCACTCCCAAGGTCGACAAATGCCTGGAATTCCCTGTCATCAATGAGCACCGATTTATAATACTTGTTATTATTAGTTTTACCAGTTATTGCCATAGTACTTTTGGTATTTTCCTGAATGCGCGGTTGGCTTCGACAATTTTCAGCGTTGTGACCGATTTTATTGCATTTTGTGCATTTGATTATTGGTTTTTTGCAATTGTAATGAACATGGCCTCTTTCGTGACAATTAAAGCATAATTGAGATGTTTTATTGTTTGAATTGTTATTATCGGTTTTATTTCGCGAGTCCGTTTGTTTATAAGAAGTGTAAAACTCTTTACTGCTAGTTAAGAACTCGAGCAATTCTTCCGGTTCTTTACATCTTAAAGATTGTGCTGTAGTACGAAGAGTCCTATCTGTTAATCCGTATACAATGCAATCAACAGCATGTCTCCCAGTGATTTGGCACTGGTTAAGTAAGGACATCTTCTCATAATAATAATTCTCTACAGATTCACCTATTCTATATTTACGTTTTGTCATGTCATCTAGTAACCTTCCGTAATTTTGCTCCCATGGAAAAGCTGACAGCAATTTATCTTGCCACTCCTTCCACGTGAACACCATTGTCGGTAGGCTATCGTACCAAGTCCTCGCATTGCCGGCTAACTTTTGTAAAGCAAAATGAATTACTTGTTTATCATCCCATCCATACAAATATGCGCATTGATTTACTTTATTTAACCATAGGTCAATGCGATGGCTCGGTAATGACGGATCAAAGCTTGGCACGACATTAGTATGATAGCTGGGTTGCTTGGAAGAAGCTATAGAATTCATTATTGCACTTAAATCATTAATAGTTAATGGTGGCTGCTCTGACCTGACTTGCTCTTTGAAGCGGGGGCGTTTCGAGTGGCTGCGCGATCTTCTACTCCTGGTGCTTCTCTCCCGACTGCGTGACGGCCGATGTGGATGGCACCTGGAGTCGTGCCGGTTGCTTCCTCGACGTTCGCTGGTTTGATCATTGTGATCAGCACCATGAGAAAGGTGCGATCGACTGCGATAGCGATCTACGTGGTGGCCCACATGATCGCAGCTTCGTCGCTGCCGGTGGCTGGTGCCCGGATGCTCCTCTTCACGTCTTCCTCTGGGTCTGCTTGGAGGACTGCGCGATCTGCCGTTACACCTTCCGCGTCCACCCTCTCTAGGGGGCGTAGCTAATTGGCGGATGGTACGGCTACGAGCGCGACTGCTTCGTCCTTCCATCTCCGTAACCTCGGACAAAGAAAAAGGAATGTGTATCAGCTATCTCACAATTAATATTAGCGGTTTTTAGAAAATGTAAAATATCTCGAAAACTATGCGTCCTAGCGCAAAAATAACCAAATTTTGCACCCCCTTTGTAACCCCCGACACAATATTTGCTATCTACTGGTATTTTTTTTTTTTTGACTACCCTCTTTTATTTTTATTTCTCATTTTCTATGATTTCAGGCTTAATTACATTAGATATTTGATTATGATATGTCATGCACATATAAAACACTCTTTACAGTGAAGGAATGCCCCCACAAAATACCAAATAATAAGAAAGATGTCCAAAGTTTAGAAGAATTATCGGGGAGTGCCTTGATCAAATTCTGAACAATTAGAAACACGCAGGATGATACCGGCACTAGCAGGGAATGCCCTGATCAAATGCTGGTATCAACCGAATGACCGATTCAGGGCGTAGAAATACAAAGGTAAAAAAAATAAAATTCACCCAGCAAAATAACAAGCAAAAAATAAAATGGATAATTGTTTTTTGTACATACCTTTGCTATCCCGCTTCTGAAGTATAGCAGATCCAGGAATAAAACACTGACTTTCACTGACACACCTTTGATTTATTTAGCGTCTGCTCTGCTTGTCGGCTGAACCAAAAGTGATGCGAGATATGGCGCCACTCCCAGAGGTTAACTCCGGAACTCTACGTTCCACTTTACCGACACGTGCTATCGTCGAGTTTTCTCAGTGGCGCCATCTATCGCATCATGCTCTACAACTACAGTCAAACTAAGGTTTAATTTAAATATGAAACGGAAGTTACAAATCACAATACACAATGAATTAAAATAAGTAAAATAATGATCTTAATCTCTCTTATTAATAAATTAACATAACATTTTTAACAGATATCTTACAGTAGGAACAAACTTACCTAAGTATATGTTTTTTTTACACAAAATGAAGTCATCCTTCCGGCGAAATAGCTCGAAGAAGGATTCAGTGATTTGAAACATCGCATTTCACCCCAATTTGACTCTTATCTCAAGACTTTACGGTTGATTTTGTCGCACTAATAACCTCCGTTCATCAGTCTTGGCTTTTCATCCGTCTTCATTTCCTGAGAGTTGGGAGGTACTCTCTGTTTTCTTATCTGGGGGTAAAAAGTCAATTACTAGCTAAGAAACTAAGAAAGTACGACTTGGCATTATGTTGCCTTCGAGTAGTGCACCGTTTTTGTGGGAATGGCGTCTAACTATCGTGGGGCATTCAACGAACTACACTCACGGGCAATGAAAAGGTTCCACTGAGAAAAATACCAAATTACTCCTAAACGGAAAAGGCTAGGTTAATGACGCCTCTTGCAACATTGAAGTACATTTAACAAAGCATCAGGATATGACCAACTGAACACAATAATATTTTGTTATATTTTTTAATGAAATGTTTGAAAAAATTGGGGTCGTTTGGTCTCGAAATTTTGTGAGTGGAACTTTTTCATTGCCCGTGAGTGTATTAGACACTCACGAGCAATGAAAAAGTTCCAGTGTCATATATTATTACTAAATTATAAGAGGGAAAAAAAACTAGTTTAATGACGCCGTCTGCAATATCGAAGCATTTCATGCGCATATCATAAACACGTAAGTATTGTGATTATTTAATACTTAATTGAGTAAAATTTTATAAGTAATTTGAAAAAAAATTGGGCAATTTTATTTTGGAATTTTGTAAGTGGAACTTTTGCAATGCTCGTGAGTGTTTATTTAATAGTTAATTATACAACGGCAGCAGAAATTAACGCACTTCTAAATATTTTCGCCCGCGATATGAATTTTATTGCCGCCAGGACTGTTCCTGAAATATACAGGGTGTTACTGAAGTGGTATAGTACTTACCTCTGAAACTAACCCAGCTCGTCGTCCTGAACAACCTTTGCTCTGTGACTAGGAAATTCGTGGAACATAATACCCTAATCCTCATAATAAAACCACGTGAACGCCTAGATAATGCGTTCTACTTAATGCGTAATACGTTATGCGTTAATACTTCTATTCTATTCTCTGTGGGGGTGTAAGTACCTGGAACTGGCTCTCTCGAGTGGAACCATTGTGCATATCCCCAAGGTCTAAACTGCCTTCCTAAGCTTGGATCATTTCCCACCACGCTGGTCCACTGCGTGGTGATATCTAGGGATATCTAGATGTGCTAAATCTACATATGCAGGTTTCCTCACGATGTTTTCCTTCACCTTAAGGGTGGTGGTAAAAATGGCATTTAAATTCAAAGAATTCATTGGTACATGTCAGCGCCGGGATTCGAACCCGCATCTCTGGCGTGAGAAGCGGGCGCTTACCCGACTGAGCTACCACCGCTCTGTCCGTACCTAACTACCTACACATTATTTCAGAGATTTTACACGTCATTTAAGCAGCAAAGGTTATAGGCCACCGGGGAACAGTTGAACTACGTACAATTTAATTAATGCGACAGACATTCAGGAAAATACGACTCGTAAAATAATTTATGATATCAAATACGATACGAC
The DNA here is from genome assembly GCF_932276165.1 of Plutella xylostella. Taxonomy (NCBI): domain Eukaryota; kingdom Metazoa; phylum Arthropoda; class Insecta; order Lepidoptera; family Plutellidae; genus Plutella; species Plutella xylostella. Next base: position 1,492,455 of record NC_064000.1, on the reverse strand, counting down.
ACATAACAAACATAGTTGAACTGTTACACTTACCACACTATAATTATTTATTTATATTTTACTAGCTGTTCCCGCGAGCTTCGTTTCGCTTTAAAAAGTTTTCCCATTTACATCAACTTTCTGTAAAAATATTTTTTAAGTGATGATTTCTAATTTCGTTGCCAATAATTTCTTTGGATTTCTTTGGCATTCTGCGCCAACGAAATTAGTTTTGATACAAAGAAATTAGTATTGAGTATGAAACACCATTAATAACGCTAACTTTATGCATTCAATGTCTATTATGGTTAATTCTCTCATCATCATCATCAGCCAATAATCATCCACTGGACATAGGCCTCTCCCAATAAGCGCCAAAACACTCGGTTCTCGGCCTTCCTCATCCAACTACTACCGGCTACCCGCCTAAGGTCGTCAGTCCAGCGGGCAGGAGGGCGTCCCACGCTGCGTGCCATAGCACGCTGAGCGACTTTAAATCGGTGGACCAGTCTTACCGTCAGTGTCCACGTCTCAGCACCATACGTCATCACTAGCAGGACGCACTGGTTGAAGACTTTTGTCTTCGGGCTCTGAGGAATGGACGAGGAGAATATGTGGCGAAGTTTCCCAAATGCAGCCCAACCCAGTTGGATGCGCCTTGCAGCCTCCTTGTCGAAGTTGCTTCTGCCTAGCCGAATAGTCTGCCCGAGGTAGACATATTCTTGCACAACTTCGATTGTGCACAACTTCGATTGTTGCCTCACCAACGACGACCGGCTCCGGTTTCATGTGAGCATTGTACATGACTTTCGTCTTGTCCTAGTTCATACCGAGGCCTACACGTCGGGAAGCAGCATTTAGGCCACTTAGCATCCAGCTAAGTTCCTGCAGAGATTCTGCCATAATAACGATGTCGTCCGCGAAGCGGAGGTGTGACATGTACTCGCCATTTATACATATGCCATGTCCTTTCCAGTCCAACGTCTTAAAGACATCCAGTGAATTGGTGAACAGTTTCGGAGATATCACATCCCCCTGTCTCACTCAACGTTTCAGTTGGATAGTCTTGTCCTGTACTTGGACAGTCATAGTAGCGGCATTGTACAGACACCTCAACACCTCGATATAGCGCCAGTCGATTTGGCATCTCTGCAAGGATTCCAAAACTGCTTAGGTCTCGATGTAGTCGAAGGCTTTTTCATAGTCCACAAAGGCTAGATACAGAGGCTGATTATACTCTTCGGTCTTCTGTATAATCTACCTTACTGTGTTGATGTGGTCTATTGTACTAAAGCCTTTTTGAAACCAAGCCTGCTCCGGGTGCTGAAACTCGTCTAACTTTTGGGCAAGACCATTCGTGATAACCCTTGAGAACAGCTTGTATACATGGCTTAAAAGCGAGATCGGTCTATAGTTCTTCAGAAGGGTTTGGTCACCCTTCTGAAGAACTGTAGTCATCTCTAGAAGCTGGTGTTGACAGCTCCAATTTGGTGCAGTGTGGGACGAAGGGTCCACTTCACCAGACATCTCCTCTCCAGCTTGAAGTTGATATTCAGAGTACCTCGGAGAAGTCGGTGATCACTCCCAGTTTTAAACCTATTGATCACTGGGACATATCTGAAAATGTGCAGCTTGTCAGTCATAATGAAGCCTTTTTCGTTTTTCGTCCTACCATCGGGGCTTGCCCATGTGCTCTTCCTCTGGGGCCGATTCTCAAAGAAAGAATTCATCAGAAAGAAAGCCCCTCCCTTTCGAGGAAGTCTACAAGCATTTGCCCTCTCTGGTTTCTGCTACCAAAGCCATGATGTCCTACCCTCGATTCGTCGCATTCTTATACTCCCACTTTGGCGTTGAAGTCCCCCATCACAACGGTGTATTGGGTCCTAGCAGTACAACGTGATGCCCTAGAGATATCCTCGTATACTGCTTCGACTTCTGTGTCAGAGTGTGCCGAGGTTGGTGCATATAACTGTACGACCTTCAAGGAATACCTCTCGGTTAGTTTTAGTACTAGGTACGCTACCCGATTTGACACACTGCTGATCTCCACTACGTTGTTGACAAGGGTCTTGTTGACGAGGAATCCTACGCCACCTTGGGACAGTTAGTCGCCCTCCTGATGGTAGAACATGTGGCCGGACTCCAGGGACATCGTGTCCTCGTCCTCTTTACACTTTTTTATACCGGTGACGCTGCTGCCCATCGCCGGCCTATGGGATTTAGAGTAGCTGTTTTTGGATGGTTATACTGCCATCATCCGGTCGCCAGAGCCCCGTCTGTTATTTAGCAGAGTGCACCACGGGCAGGTGAGGTTGGCAATTGGATCATTCGGATGTTTAGAACCCTTGCACCCTTACGTCATCAGGTAATAAAATTATGTTAAAAACAAATAAAGATATGTGTGATTTTTAGTTTTGTTGTGTATTATTTGCAATCTACGTATAAAACTAATTTCTTTAAAACAATTTCTAATTTCTTTGTTCTTAAAACTAACTTCTTTGGGACCTTTTATAATTTCTTTGGTGTGTTTTCTAATTTCATTGGTGCCAATCTAATTTCATTGGCCCAAAATTGTTTAAAATCGCTGTAACTTTGAATCGGCTCGATAGATTTCAGGGCCAATAAGAGATAACTAAAGAGGTCTAAAGCCTCTACAATATGTGGGGTATAATATTCAAACAACATGAAAAAAAAAATGCGCCAAAGAAATTATGCTTTTGGAGCCATTTTTTGAGAATCACCCTGACACGCTTTATCAGAGATTACAAATTCGATTGCATGTTTTTTATTCTTATACACCCATTGCATCATACAAGAACCAATTATTGGAATGTAATTACCACAAAATGATTGCGCTCTGATATTATTTGGCAAGATATCATTAGCATTAAATCCTAACCGTACAAATGTAGCCATAGATAACACATTTAGATCAGAACCTGTGTCAAGTTTAAACTTCTCACTTTTATTACTGTTAAATAGACATAAAGACTCATACCAGATACTGTCCTTGTTGTGCGATCCTTGGTCCAAGGAGGAAACATAATAAAGTTCTTCACTTTCATTTTCGTCCTCACAAATTTCGTAAACACGTCTATTGACCTTGATGGGACACATTTTTTTTAAAATGACCTTTCTCATTGCACGTAAAACACTTCACTGATCGAGCTGGACACCGCGATCCAGTGTAACACTTATAACCACCACATGCCGTACACAACCTAGCCACTGCACCAGCATCCTCGCGCCACTCGGCGGAGCCCGGGCGGGCCGCGCCGCCGCCGCCGCCGCCGCCGGGCGCGCCGCGGGGCTCCGGTCCGGGCTGGCCCCGGCGGCGCGCCCCCGGCCCGCTCGCCGCGCCCGCAGCCCACCTGCCGCCGCCGCGTCCTGCTGTCCGCGATCCATACAGCCCGTCGACACTCGCTGACTCTGCACTCTTTTTAATTTCGATATTTCGACTTTCTTCATAAGACAATTCGTTAGCCTGGCATATTTTAATAGCCTGCTCCAGGTTCAGGTCGTCAGCCCTGAGCAACCTGTCACGCACCGCGCCGTCGCTCACCCCGCACACAATGCGATCTCTTATCAGCCCGTCCTCGAGGTTCTCGAACTCGCAGTGATGACTCAGTAACCTCAACGCGGTCACGTAGGTATCGATATTTTCGCCTACTTCTTGATTTCTTGTGAAGAAACGAAACCTCGCCATGGTTGTGTTTTGTTTCGTACCAAAGTGCTTTTCAAACTTTGAAATCAGCACACTTACGTCATCACGATCTTCTTCTTTGATAAATTTAAATGTCGAGTAAATGTCGTATCCATCTGGTCCGATCAGGTTGACTAGCAGACTAGCCTGGACGTCCTTCGGCTCCTTGCAGGCCCCAGATGCCTTCATGAACACGTTGAACTGCTTGTACCACTTGCGCCACGCGTCGGCGCGCGCGGCCGGACCGCCCTCCAACGATAATTCAGACGGAGGCCTCGCGTGTTCCATTTTACACTTATTTTATAATCACTCGTGACGTTTAATATCCGTAAACAATAAAGAAAACACAATTAACGCGTTGGAACTTGTCTAAATTAATAAATTTAGTGCACCGCTGTCACCATGAAGTAAAACAACAGGCTTAGGTTGATGACTCACTTTTATTTGCTAAACGCAGGTAGATGTAAACGCAGTTACACACACACATACAAAGCCATATACAACAGGATCCACTTCCGTTTTCAGGACTTTATAGTTTTACTGTACATATGCCGATAAGGCCGACCAATCGATCGATGTGGCAGGGTTGCCACTTTTCAGCAGTTGAACCCTGAATGACGAACGCAGGTCATTTGCTGTTTAATCCGGGCGGGTGTACCGGGTGTATCGGTCGGCCTACATCGGCTTTTTAATTAAAACAGGTGTCGCTAATGAAACAAAAATGTTTTCAGTCGATACAGCAGCCGCCGGATGAGTTCAGATGTGGTAGAGCTGTTCCCGCGCGCTTCGCTTCGCCTTAAAAAGTTTTCCCATGGGAATTCCGGGATAAAAAGTTGCCTATGTTCTTTCCCAGGGTCTAGACCGTATGTATACCAAATTTCATTCAAATTCGTTCAGTACTTTTGGCGTGAAAGAGTAACAGACAGACAGACAGACAGACACAGTTACTTTCGCATTTAAAATATTAGTTAGGATTAGGATAAAAATAATAATGCTTAACAGCTATGGCCAACACGCAATTATTGCTAGGTAGAGTACAAAAATTATGTAAGTATATACAAAATAGAATTTAGCATTCAACAAATACAATTAAAGTTATACAAAAAAAGAAGTTTACTCTCACGAGCAATGAAAAGTTCCACTTACATCGTGAGTGTAGGTACTAAACTACTGTCAAATATGAGACTAAAAAAATATATTTCGCCGGTAAGTAGAGAGAAATAATGACAAATGAAATAGGACATTTTGTACAACAATAGAAGGCACCCTCAAATGGTCAGAAGCAATCTATTTGTGAGCTCATCCTCTCTGACCTTGCTAGAGTCTAACAACGATAACTTTGCCACATAAACTAGTGTGTAGCAAAAACCCTCGGATCTCCGGGGTCTCGGCGGGAAGTCAATTAAGTAACCTAGGTTGTTTACTAAGACGACCGAAATGGCGTAGTGGTTAGTGACCTTGACTACTGAGCCAAAGGTCCCGGGTTCGATTCTCGGCTGGGACAGATATTTGTTTAAAAACACAGATATTTGTTCTCGGGTCTTGGATGTGCCCGTAAAATGGCAATAGGCCCGCCCCCTATTACATTGGGACTAACATAACACTGGCGAAAAGTGGGTGGTTTTCTGGCGTGATCTAATAGCTAGCCACCCCATAGGTAAGCCTTTCACCAATTTGATCGCCACGATAGATAGATAGTGTTAATGTGGTGTGGTGTTCATTACTACCATTCACTATTCTTTATAATTTCTGACACTGACGTTGCACGTCTTACCCTTCTTCATTCATTTAGGGCTATCAGTTCAATAAAAACTGTTTGCCATCTGTTACTCGTTGCAAAGATAGCTTAGTCGGATTCTACCACCGAAACGGTACAGAATTGGTTTAACTTCTCATTGTATTGTTATTTCTGTTGTTTCGGCATGACTGGGTACTCAAGTTATCTAGACTAGAATATCATATATAAAAACAGACCGACCTGATGTAAAATTAACTATAATTACCTAAATAAAATTGATCGGAGCTATGCCAACATAAACAGAGTCAAACTAGGGTAGGCATCTATCTAAATAAAAAAACATAAAAAAACACCTAGGTATATAGCCTTTTTGCCGTGAAAACCTTACTTAAATTTTTCAATCCAACGCGTTTTACTAACAAGTTTAGTTAGTAAAACGAATTCACAAACGATACAGAGAAATTCATTCAGAAAACTTCTACTAACTTAATTATCAAAGCGAATGCTATCGAACAAATTTCAAAGGCAACGAACTTTATTATTAAATGCAGAAATACGGAGTGTAAGTTGAAAAAACTAATTCAGCACACATAAGAAATTCGTTTTGAGCAGCAATACAACGAATGTGCCCATAAACTAAAACCCAATAGAATCGGGTTTTATGTATACTTATAGCAGGCAGTGCTTCAACTTATTTACGACGAATGAATCGCACTGCAACACATAGAAACACAATATTTGGCATAAAGTGATTCTAACTAAGTATTATTATATACCTAAACAAAGATTTTGTCTTATAGCAGCCTGCTACTAAACACGCGACGCGGTGGCTCGCGTTCTCTACGGGTTTTGCAACTTACGAAAACGAAAAAAGTTAAGGTTTTCTTATATTCTCTGCAACCTTATCTGTCAAAAGTTTCATGACAGTTTCCGCTAGAAACGCCAATTTATATGCGAGAAAAGGTAAACGTAGTTTTCCACAAACTATCAAACGTACTGCTTGCGATACATTTTACTTTAGCATGGTCAGTAGCGCCTGTACCGACGTGGCGAGCAATTACACCTCTAATACTGTTGCTCGGACCTAATTTGCAGGCGCCGTGCAGGGAGCGTGATTAGGTCCTTACAGTTTCTCTTTTATACAGATTCTGTTTAGCTTGACGATGTAAAGGTGACCTATCAGCATCATCATTATTAATTCATCTAGCATTTTTTATTTATATCCCCCAGCTACCGTACCACCACCAACATAATATATTATATTATATTATTGGCAATCAACAATCCATATGCAGCGTCACACAAAGTCCTTGCACTCGCCAGTCAAACATCTGTCAGAGCCATACAAGTTGCGTCAGAGTAGACCAGCGAGCGACGCTGCTTAAGGATTGTTATTGATATTGTTAATTGCTAATGTTCGGTGGTCCAGGCCCAGTGGAGAGGCACTAGAGGAAGAAGGTATATTTATGTAGAAAAGTTTTTACATCGAGGAGGCTACTCCTATAATACCTACTCGTTGTCACCAAAAAAGTCCTCGACCGTTGCAGCAATAAGGCCAGCAACCTTGCACCTTCCAATTATAAAAATAAAATAAAAACAAACAAGCCAGCCACCTTCGTTTAAAATTTAGGCTTTGTTTAGAAACAATTGTCACCAAGAGAGGCCCGCTATTTCAAATGTAAATTAACACACAGACTACAGTCGAGGGTTAGTGTTATCTGTGCGAGTTAAAAGTTAATCTGTGTCTGTTTTAACCCTTGGCGCAAAAGGGATGTTACACGTTTGGGTTGGTGGTTGGTATCAATTGTTACCAAGGCTGGTTTATCCATTAATATCTAGGACCTAGGTGATGTAGTGAAAATGTGGTCTTTAAAAATAAACCTTCATTTGGTCTTTAAAATTAGGCAGGTACGTCTCGTTAATATTATAGTCGGAGTGTCCCATTTCTTCTATAAATGTGCGTTAATTGTTTGATATCTAAGTGCTGTAATTAAATTGTGGTTTTAATCTGTGGTTAACTATGTATTATTAGGTAATAACCACGATGTCCGATTTGTTGTATCAGTCTTTTACTTTTAACTTCGCTCAAGTTATCAACATTTTATCATAGCGATAGTCATCGGGTAAGTTTGTATCACCAATTTTCAGGCAATACCAGGGGGGCTATTGTGAAAGCGGCTGGCACTGTCATTAAAACTAATGGCATGATCAAACGCTCATGATCGCTATTATTTCGCGGAATTCACTTGACTCATCGTATCTTCTCATAACATTAAGTAGATAACCCCCGATAGTATTATCCAACAAAATAGCGTTCATTCTGAAATGTTTGCGTATAGCTATTTAAGTTGATTGTGTTTTGTTTTTAGCCGGTACGGCTCTGTGCACAGTTCTATGGTTGTAATTGTAATAAATGTATAGTAAAATAATTATAAATAATTTATTTATTTGTATATTTATTTGATGGCATTTGCTGCCATAAAAAAGGCACATATGTACATTTATTTTTATTTTTATTTATTTATTTATTAACAAACACATATTGGTACATATAATTAACAGTATACAACACCACATAAGCCTTCAAAGGTTTGTGTGTGATGCGATTTTAATCTACCATACAAGTAATTTTTAGGTAATGATTAACGTAGTCATACAATATAAGTAGGTATAAGCCATATAAGCAAAAGTATTCTAGCACCTTAACATACGATCACAAAAAAAATACAGCGAGCGTGACCGTGCCGGCCGGCAGATAACACTATTCATTTCTTCATAGCTCTTGATAGAATAGTAATAAGAGTGGTTTTTAATTACACTTACAGGACGAGTAAAGAAACTACCGACATTGTAAAATTTATCACATTGACGACATATACAACGTGCTAATTATTTTCTAATGATTGTAGGAAAAACTCTTTTAACTTTATTTTTATATTTAAGGGAGTAATTTTTTTCCGGATTTCGTTTGGAATACTATTTATTATGATAGGTACTTGCTGCGCAGTTATGCGTTTTCCATAGTAATTGTTGTGTTTGGGTATTGTGAGAAAGTTATTGGCAATTTTTCGAGTAAAGATTTTGTGGGATATGGGCTTTTGGATTTCCTGGTTAAAAAATTGTTCTTTGAGAAGCACGTATTTAAATTTTAAGTCCACGGGCAGAACACCACAGTGCTTGAATAGGCCGTTGCAGTTTTCTCTGAACTTATTTTTAATTTTAGGGCCAACTATGTTTTTGATGATTCTAGTCTGCAGGTTTAATAGGGGCTCGAGGTATGACTTGAACGTGATTGTCACCAAAGGAACAATTTGTCCCTTTTTAAATCCCCAACGAAAAAGAGGGGTTTAACATGTTGTCTGTTAATCTGTGTGTGAACCTCTGTTGTAGCGTAGTTCTCAAATAATTGTAACTATTTTAGTGCCAATTTCTCGATAGTCGGTTATCTAACTAACCGACAGGGATTGATTTACAAATTAAACGTCATCTCCATAAAAAAATCATGACAGTTGTGTCAAAAGTCAACCACTACTCCCTGGTTATGCTCTAACCGACTATGGAGAAATAAGCACTTAAATTTGTTTTATTTTTGTCATAGTTAATGATCCAGAGTGTTCTTAATTCAAAATCGGCTAAGCCATTGAAAAGTTAATGCGACTTGTTGTGTAGAATGTCGTGGGTTTTTATAGTTGGTTAGGTTATGTAGCATTCCATTCACATACCATACCATAAATTCATGACATCCGTAAAGAATGACCAACAAAATGGCTTATCAAAACGCCCATAGGATAATCGCGGTTTAAATGTATTTTATTATAATACTCCCGAAATGAGCTAGCCTTTATCTCTGTATTGTTTAGTTCCTAGTGGTATTATAAAGCGTTTAACCCTTGATAACATGCAATGAGGGCAGAGGGCCCAGCTAATGGGGGTTTCATAGCCGACCCTTCTATTCAATATAAGGACAACTTCGTCGGTAATTTAAATATTTCATGGATAAATAAGTACTTGCCCAGTTTTGTTAGAATATAATAGAATTTAGTTAAAAACGAGTAAGTAAATATAGTTTCAATATACAAAGGAAGATAATGGTATATAGTTCTAACGTTTATTTTAAATATTAATCATAAAAAATCTATAGCTTAGGGAGTCACTACAGCTTACGAAAAACGAAGTAGCGGTCCACGTCCACGACTTTTTTGTTATATTTAACGTACCGATTGTAGACCACAGTTGTTAGTTAGTTTTTTTATGAATCTAGAGTAAGCTCGCGGCTGCTTTTGCTCCTACAACACCGATAGTAAGCCTAGCGGGCAGCTTGCAAACGTAATGTAAAATTTAACGTAATGTTGCTAATGTAAAATTTATCTTAACGCTTAACCAGGCCTGGCTTGTGGCTACTTGATTTTTTTTCATTCATCTTTTACTCCAGGGATTAAAGTTAAAAATTATGTGGAGTCCATATTCACATAGCCTCATTAAGGGCTAAGGCTCATAATTATTATACAGTATCGGGTGCTCCATTTTGGAAAGGTATTATTTTGAAACAGTCCGTTTGTTGTCAAGACGATAAGAATAAGACGATTATTTTGAATTAAGTTAAGTGTTATTATTTTTTCCGGATGGATGACGCTACTGTGTATTTTGCATGTCGCCCCTTATTTATAATAAAATACCAAATTGTATTAGAGACCTTGACATAAAAATATTTAAGAAAAGATTATGTGAATTACTAATTGCTAAGTGCACAATAACAGACTTTTTTGACGATAGAACACTATAATAATTGACATTTCTAAAATAATTAATATTATCTTGTATGTATACCTACCTCAATAATCTTCTAAAATATGTAATTAATTGATTTGTGTATTTGCATGCATTTTGGTTATATAGCATGAGCCAACCTTCAATATGTTCGTATGCTTAATGAAAAAGCAGTACATGGAATGAACCTACTCATAATTGTATAAGATCTGAATTTACCTGTGTACACGAATAAAAAATTGGAGTTTTTTTTTTGAGTTTTTTACTGCGGCTGAAATTTTTAAGTTAAGGGTAGATTTCATCATTGTTCTCCATGAAGGTTCTACTTTGACGAAGGTTCTTCATAGAGATACACAGTCATCTCATCCGTGCCAATCTGTCAGCTGTTGATGATGGAAATAAAGTGATGATACAAAGACAAAGGGTCCTTCCATTCAAAGACAAAGAGCATTTTCCGATAGGAAAATTCTTAGTTTGTAAAATATATCATCTTCATTAATATTTTAAAAGTGAAAAAAAAACTGGGGGCCTTTTTAAAAGTGTCACGATATTATTATAAAACGTGATCATATACAACCGCTCAGTTTTCTGCCAAATAAGATACATTAAAGTCTCAGTTTATGGAGACAAATGATTAATTCTTGATCTGGACTGTTTAATTAAACAACGTGAAATGCGAAATTCTGCTTAAACGTTTTTTTCTAAGAGCGGACGAGACCACAGGGGGTTACTGTACCTTACGAAAAACGAACAAATGAGACTTGTCACGATATCTGTGCAGCGATTATAAGATTTGAAACCTCCGTTTATGTTGCGTATCGTCAACTGTCACTGTCAAAATGTAAGGCAAATTTGTTAGTTCCAAAAGTGACATTTGTTTTTTCCATGTTAGGTGAAATTTCACCAAACGCTAAACGTATTTCGTAGCCTGTCATGCGTCTGTCAGTTAGTGCAAAATGTATTTAAAATTTGATTCAAATACTATTTTATATAGGTACGTTTAGCGTTTGGTAAAAGACCCTTAGTGTAGTATCGAACGAATGCTGTGATCGCACCTCTGTATGTTTCAAGCAATAAGATAGTAAATTTTGTTTTCATATGCTTCGGAGCTAGCTCGTACCAAATTGCGTGACAACTCTCGTCCATTTTTCTTTAGCTAAAGTGACCCCTCTGGACGTAGGCGTCGTCGTAAATCAATTAACTTTGAAAGGACAAAATAATGTGGGAAGCTTTTTCCTAATAAAAAGGAGGGTAGGTACATTAGTTACATTAGCAAATTGGGAGAGAATTTTGGAGGAACGATTAAGCAGTGACTGACAAAATACCGTCTATATAAACATTGTAATAATGTTATGACCCTAATGGCAGCGGGAATTAGAGCCAAACTAGGCGTAATGGAGATAAATTTGGAGGGTGACCATGTTGATTATATAAAATAAAATCTTTCTTTCTCTCTCTCAGCCTTCCATAGTCCACTGTTGGACATAGGCCTCTCCTAACGATCGCTACTTCGTCATCAGTCCAACGGGTTGGGGGGCGACCGACACGCTGTTTGCCGACACGGGGTCTCCACTTCAGAAACTTAATCTTCTTCTTCTTTCGTGTCAGTGAAATGCGAGTTTTTATATTTGTCCAGACCAAAAAGAAGCAACTTTGATAGCATTCTGGTTGGCCTGGAGTAAGTCTTCCCGTGTGCAGGTGGAAGGGCACAGGGGACAGGAGAGTAAATGCTCCATAGTCTGGGGGGCGGTACCACAGTCGCATAGGTTGGTACCAACGGTATAGCCCCACTTACAGAGATTGTCCTTGCAGCAGCCTACCTCTGCTCGAAAGAAACTTAATAAAATAAATAAATAAATTATGCTGGCAAAAATATAAGAATTTTAACTGACTAAAAAAACTTTTAAGTGATTACAACCAATGAATGTTATAGCTGAAATATAAAATAATAATTAAAAAAAATAAAAAACCGACATCAAAAATTACTAAAAAGTAAGAAATAATAATGGTGCGGTGACAAAGGAATCTGAAGAAATATGGCACCAACTTCAAAAAACGTCACGGCAGTCCGTCTGTGGAATGATCTCCCTGAGTCAATCAGGAAAGCCCCTTCTCGACCGCTCTTCAAGTCTATGGTTAGTGCTCACTACCTCAGCAAGTTGGGACAGATTAATTAGGCAGTTTTTTCTTGTACCCCCTGTTTTTATATATTTAATATGTATTTGTATATAACGGGGAGGGGTCCGCCGGGCATCTCGTCTGGCGGTGGATTCATCGTGCGGGCGGAAATAATAGGCTCTTCGTGTAGTTCGTATCTTGATTATTCAGAATACAATCAACACTTAATGTAACAATGCAAGATCGCGATGATGCAGACGGATTACTTTTAGAAACGCGGCAAGTTCGATACAGCACACTGTTTCCCGTGTCACGTCCAACTCGTCCAAGCTCAGAATCCAGAATGGCGGCATGGCCCCTTCACTTTTTAAACGTCACGTGACCTCTTACTTTTTAAAATGTTGCCAGGGCTGTATCGACCTTACCCAAGGAAAATCCCTTGACGTTTCTGATTCGATTACGACGCGTTTACACGCTCAAATCAACGCTGCGACACGGCCATCATGACATCTCACACGTCCTCGTGTGAGTTATCTGGAAAGAAAGAAAAACAACCGCAGTAACTGAATTTTACTCGGCCAGTCCTGACCTAGTCAGGGAAGAACGCAGTGGGCTCATGAACTCTGCATTCATCACACTGATGAACTATGAAGCTTTAACTTGAACAGTATCAGACAAAAAGTCATTACATCTCAAAATTGGATATCAAAGTTCAATTAGTTACACGTTTCAAAAAGGAAAATTTCAAAACAGCTTAAACCCATTGATGGAACAGCAATAACGTTAAAAATAATCGAAGAATGTATACACAGCTTAAATTAATAATACTCTCATCCAAGACAACCTCTCTCTGGCGTCTGATAGTGACTCAAGACAACCTCTATCCGGCGTCAGTCTACTACCACTTCCATCTAGTGGTATCAGACAAAACAAATCAATACCTACTCGAAAGTTAATCCACTATCTTTAACTCTGTACGAAACAAAAACACGGATCAGGATCTGATTACCAATGGTCCTTGCTCACTTGTCCGGCAACCTCCATCCGGTTACCCAAATACTCATCACGAATGCACACCTCCATCCGGTGTCATTCCAGTGGCATTAAACAATTGAGCAAGACACACCACAGAAACACACAATTCAATCGATTGCTTCATCATTACTTAGCATAAAAAAAGATCATAATTCAAAAATAGGGTATCAACTTTCGGACATTTACCTAATGAGGTCATGGACGCATGTCCATAACCCTAATGACCTTAGCTTAACAGGACCTCAGGATTTGATCAACCTCAATGTCATAACCTTTTTTTGAAAGTCAACAGGTCTGGCAACCCGACAGATTAACAGTTCCAGGACTCGAACCTCGAAAATAATTCCACAGTACCGGTCACACTAACCTCATCCACGTAATGAAACATCTAGCCTCTAAACTTTGAAGCTACAGTCATATTAAAACAAAAACAGCTCACCAGATTAATGCAACATCCCAGCAGGCGCGCTCACTACGCATAGATCGACCCTCTTCTCCTTGGCTGCACCGGATCCACTCGCTCCTCCACTGGCAGCATCCTGGTCCTCTCTGCGACGCTTTGGACAGCTGGATGCGAAGTGTCCCTGGCCCTGGCAGTGGAAGCCAGTGACCGCTGTCTTCGCTGAAGATGGAGGCGGTATCCTCTTGAAATTGTCGCTTGGTTGGGAAGGGGAACGCTCTTCTGGTCTCCTCCAACCACGTCTTCTTTGTAGGCAGAACGTGGACTTGTGCCCTAATTTCCCACGGTTGCACTTTCTGGGAACGGGGACACTGTAGCTGCGCATTATCTTACTATCGGGGTAGTCGTCGCTATTAGCTACTTTCCGTTTTAGAAACGAAACAGCCTTGAGCTCTTACTGAAGCTGGTTGCGCGTAGTCACTTCCGTAGTGAAAGCCAGTCGTTGGACACGTCGGTCAAATCGGGAAACATGTGCCAACACTGTAGCCAAAGCAAGATGTTCGGTATTCATGTTCTTCCAGCGTGACATGATTGCAGTCATCAGCGAGGCAGCATAAGTAAGCAGGCACCCATTTTCTTTCGGTTTACTGTCACTCAAATGAATTAGGAATGAAGCTGTATTTCTGGGCACTCGTACCTTTGTATGAAAAGCTCCGTGAAGTCACTCCATGTCATCCAGGGGAAAGATACAGTTGACAGCCACGTGGACGCATGACCTTTCAGAGCGCGGCTCAAGGTCACCATAAGCCGTGCGCCTTGCAGATTCTCGTCGTTAACGCACAGGTCCGCAGTCGACATCCAAAAACGTGCGTCGACATCGGATTTACTGGGATTGAAATCGGGTAACCTCAGCTCGGTCGACGACGACGGTGTCTTCATAGCTCGAACAAGCGTCAGGAAATTCCGATTCTGTTGTTCTAGAAGCTGCTGCCATTTCTCGTCTTTCGTGTCGTGGTGTGAAGCACGTGGGGTGGCGTCTTCTGATCCCACATCTGATAACGGGGAGGGGTCCGCCGGGCATCTCGTCTGGCGGTGGATTCATCGTGCGGGCGGAAATAATAGGCTCTTCGTGTAGTTCGTATCTTGATTATTCAGAATACAATCAACACTTAATGTAACAATGCAAGATCGCGATGATGCAGACGGATTACTTTTAGAAACGCGGCAAGTTCGATACAGCACACTGTTTCCCGTGTCACGTCCAACTCGTCCAAGCTCAGAATCCAGAATGGCGGCATGGCCCCTTCACTTTTTAAACGTCACGTGACCTCTTACTTTTTAAAATGTTGCCAGGGCTGTATCGACCTTACCCAAGGAAAATCCCTTGACGTTTCTGATTCGATTACGACGCGTTTACACGCTCAAATCAACATCGATGCGGCGTTTGTCTGCCAACGCTGCGACATACAAATACATATATATATATATATGTATATTTATATGTATATATTTATATATATATTTTGTATAGGTAGTATTTTAGTATTACTAGGTCATATATATTTATTTACTTAGTTTTAGGGTTAGGTATTATTTTTATTTAGGCACTTCACAATCATACTGATCTTTTTTTTCCGTTTTTGCACACCCGTACTTTTTATCTTTGTACCTCCTGCGGGTTGACTGGCAGAAAATGCTCTTAGCATTAAGTCCACCCTTTGTACTTTTATTTGTAATATTTGTGCAATAAAGAGTTAAATAAATAAATAAAGAACAGTTCCTGTTATATTATTATTTCTTACTTTTTAGTAATTTTTGGAGTCGGTTTTTTATTTTTTTTAATTATTATTTTATTTTATTGTTTTTAGTTTATTTGCAAATATAAATAGTCACTCAAAAGTAAGATGCAAATGATACCATTACGTCCTACTAGTCAATACGAATCATTCAAGCCTAAGCACGAGGTAGTTGCTATATACCGTTGAGGAGTTCCCTTGACTGCCTTCCGTTTCCATCATCAGATCAGGTCAAGGTCACCATCATATTTTTTAATTATAAGAACTATATTTACGTTCTAAATTGCATTAGAATCGGTTAATAGGTGCCCAAAATGGAAATTCATACCCTGTTTTTACCCCTTTACCCACCCTTGGGGATGAAACAAAATTCTGAAAAAAATGGGACCACCTGGGAGCTCAACCCAATACATCAAAAAAAGAAGTTTCAAAATCGGTCCATAAACGGCGGAGTAATCGGTGAACATACATAAAAAATATAAAAAAAAGATCCCGACGAATTGAGAACCTCCTCCTTTTTTTGAAGTCGTTTAAAAATTGTTTAATCATTTACTATTTACTTTTAGTTACAGTATAGATTGTAATTTTTGCAATCCATTAAACATTACAGTCAATGCATCATGTTTACCACTTCATATCGGTAGACGGTCGAATGGCGTAGTGGTTAGTGGCCCTGACTGCTATGCCGAAGGTCCCGGGTTCGATTCCCGGCTGGGGCAGATATTTGTTTAAAGACAGATATTTGTACTCGGGTCTTGGGTGTTGATATTTATATTTAGTATCTATCTATCTATCTATGTATCTGTGTAGATATATCAGCTGTCCGACACCCATAACACAGGTTCTACCTACCTTGGAGTCGGATGGCCGTGTGTGAGATGTCCCCACATATTTATTTATTTATTTATTAATATAATCACGGATATTTAATTTTTATTTTTATTACAGCACCGAGGTACGGAGCTTGTTGATTGATTCTGTTTGCCAACTAACTAATGCGGTGGAGTTTATGTGGGATATTTTGAACTAAAACCCAGTTGTGGTTTGATATTAACCGAATATATTCTTTCATAAAAAGCGGTCTAAATTAAATTTTTATTAGGTATTTTAATGCCGATTTCAGTATATTGATTTTAAAAAATAATCAAGAAATGGTAGGTTCTTGTATTTTGCTTGGTTTGTCTTGGCAGATAAAGTATGGTCACCCTACCTAATAATGAATTGTAACTGTAAGCATCATTTTGTACTAAATTAATGGAGTAGAAAAAGCTCTTTTAATGACTCACAATATTATGTTAAATTACCTTATTTTTTGCCCATATTTTCCATTTTGAGTCTACAGTTAATACATCTATGTAGCATAAAATATTGTAAGTAACTATTTGCGTCGGTTAACTATTTAAATAAAACTTTACCGTGAATTACAATTTATAACTTTGGTATGGTAATGGTATTGTAGGAATATCTCAAAAACTATCGACTTTTCGCTAGGGTCATATTGCAATATTATTGAAAACTCACGGGCAATGAAAAAGTTCCACTCACAAAATGCCGACACCAAACAATCCCATTTTTATCCAAAATTTAATTTATAATTGAATAAAATATTACCGATTTTAGTTGGTAATATCCAAATGCTCTGTTACATTTTAATATCAATGTTGCAGAATGCGTTATTAAGCTAACTTTTTCCGTTTAGGAGTAATTTGTGCTTTTCTCAGTGAAACCTATTCATTGCCCGTGGGTGCATTATATCCTATCAGCCCATGAAGGCTAAAACTTGCCATTTAAAACACTCTGTATACTGAAAAAAACCCTATTAGATGCTTCGTCCCTTACGTAGTGACCAACTTGGCTCCCCTCTGCGGGGTTGGCCAACTTTTCTCATTATCTGGTCCTGATGCGCCGTAACTGGATCAACTGCAGGCTCTACCTGCACACTAACGGCTATTATTTACCGGCAAGTTTGTGGATTCGATGCAGTATTGATTCCATACTGAGACATTAGAGATAAGAGATAAGTGTAAAAAAATTACGTGTATCAGTTTTTTGTGTATAGATAGATAGAATATTCTTTATTTGTACACACACACATAAAAGAAACTTACATAACTTAAATAATAAACTATGTACAAAAATGGCGGTCTTATCGCATAAAGCGATTTTTTTCAAGACAACCTTAATAATATGTATCATGTATACGATGAATACAAGCCTTTGAGTTAACAAGTTTAGATTATGATTAGATTCAGTGCTTAGAGCGCCTGTCGTAGACCATGACTACTATGTTGAAGACAGATAGATAGATAGATATTTTTTTATTGCACACATAAACATAAATTACACAAGGAAATGTACATCATAGACGGTACAAATGGCGGCCTTATTACTAAGAGTAATACAAGAAAAGGGGAAAGTGCAAAATATAACAAGGAGAAAAATTACAAATGTATATACCTAATCTATACCTAGTAATAGGTAATATAAATAAACTACATACATCATACTTATATACTTAAAAAATATATACTATTATAATTATATTATACCACTGTTATATACATACTACGAAGCGTCCGTAGTCGAGCGGGCTTCAGTGATCGTAACTGATCGCTGAGGTTAAGCAACAACTGGCACGGTCAGCCATTGGATGGGTGACCGATTTCAAGTGGTTCTTTTCTGGACGCTTCCGTGCTTCGGACGGCACGTTAAGCCGTGGGTCCCGGTTGCTGCTTCGGCAGCAGTCGTTAAGCCTAGTCAGAGGCCTTCGGGCGGCTTAAAAACATCTGACAGCCGGGTTGCCCACTTACCCGACAACTCTCTCAGCACAAGCTTGCTTGTGTTGGGGTCCACCAACCCGCACTTGGCCAGCGTGGTGGACTAGGCCTAAACCATTCCTTCATTGGAAGGAGACCCGTGCCCCAGCAGTGGGGACGTAATGGGTCGTGATGAATGAATATACATATTATTATATACTAAAGGTGCGGGTTCAATCCTCGGCTGGGGCAGATATTTGCGAAGCGTACAAATTATGGCAATAACTCTCCAGTCTAATCTTGTAGGCTCATAATTTTATTATTGCAAGGTTTTTAGCAATGTTTGGTTTGCTTTTGACTTGCGAAAGATGGCTGGTTATGATTGGATGCGGAAAGCTAAAGATCGCATCCAGTGGCGTGCTTTGGGAGAGGCCTACGTCCAGCAGTGGACTGCTATAGGCTAATGATGGTTTGCTATGCGAATGTATTTCTTTTAAAGCAAAATATTTATGCAAATGTTTAAATAACAAGCACAGCAAAGAAATCTTTGTTTCACATATCAAAACTACGATTTAGGTTTCCAACCAGAACTAAGTATCCAATCTAAGTTTAAACTCAGTTTCGAACTGGAACAAATTCGCAACTTTCCTATTTTCAGTGTCCGTGTGAAAAAGAAGAATCGTGTAGTTATTTCGATTTACATAAGTTGTCTTTGTGCCTTTTCTAGTTTTAAAATATAAGTATTATTTTACACTGAATTTATTTTAGGGTTGTTTGTTATTTTATGTCTGTTAATTGTTCATATACCTAATATTCCACCTATCGCAAGATTAGTTCTCTAACACGAAAATACCTACACACTTAAGTACACCGATTCTAAACTGACACAGGAAGGCAGCGTTCCCACTACGCCGGACCGGCAGATCTGCCGAAAACCGGACACCGAACAGAGTGTTCACATTACATCGGATCCCGGAAGAAATTCAGACAGTCCTCAGTTGAATTTTGACCTGCGCGCACAATGGACGACGAAATTGTTGTGTTGTGGTGGTATCTTAATAGAAGGCAAAATAAAAGAAAACATTGGGTACACCCTATTTTACGGGAAAGATTTTCCATGCTTTTCATTTTACATCCAGGGGCGAGGGGAGCACGAGCGGGGCGAGCGGGGGACAGATACCGGCACAAACTCGTTCACATTAGGCAGCGTTCCCACTACGCCGGACCGGCAGATCTGCCGAAAACCGGACACCGGACAGAGTGTTCACATTACATCGGATCCCGGAAGAAATTCAGACAGTCCTCAGTTGAATTTGGACCTGCGCGCACAATGGACGACGAAATTGTTGTGTTGTGGTGGTATCTTAATAGAAGGCAAAATAAAAGAAAACATTGGGTACACCCTATTTTACGGGAAAGATTTTCCATTCTTTTCATTTTAGAGTACCCTACCTATAGCTAGACCAGACCTGGTCAAACCGATAATTTTCCCCAAGAACTTAAGTAGGGATTAGTTTTCCGATATTTTACACAAACTAAATAATCTACTCGTAAGTATAAAACCTAACTTTGAATGGGAAACAAAACAATACCTACCTATCTTCCTACTTTTAGTTTTATCACATTCTGGCCCTGTAGCACAGGGCGCTAATAAGACGTGACAAAAGTTCTCCGTCGCACTCACTCTTGAAGCTGCACGATGTGAGTGACGGCGATGCAAAACTTTTGTCACGTCTTAAATACGCCCCATACTAGCCCTTCTGAAAACGAACGTGGCACAGGGTAGCACTATGATTTCTATACCGCCCTCCCTTTTTTATTGACCGATTAGGCGTCGTTTCCTCCTGTGATACGTTTTATTTTCATACACTAAATATGTAACAAGTAACAATCTACATAATATTATAATATGTTTGCCCTGTATTTACCCCGCATAATCCATTAGCTCAGCAAATATAGTCGGTGTCATTTACTTATATTTAGCAAGTGAATTATCCAGAATTAAGTGACTGCCATTCATATCTGACAGCGTCATAGCTAAGTGGGGATACTGGGGGTATCTAATGACAACCAGGGGGGGGGGAGGGGAAGGCGGGGAATAAACGCCAGTTACTCAGTTATGATCGAAAAACCGTGAACTTAATTCACCGATAAACATTGGGGTAAATCTTACTAATATCTTTCACTTACATACCAATACTAAATACATTTTGATAAAATTTGGTATGCAGGAAGCTGATACCAGCGGATTCCCCACGGGATTTTTTTTAAAGGCTAAGCGAAACTCGCAGAAATTGCTCATGAGTTTCGAAGTGGCATAGGATAGACATACAATACAATACAATACAATATAACTTTATTGAACAAAACACACAACATACATTAAATTACAAAAGGAGTAAGCACAATAGGCGGCCTTATCGCTAAAAGCGATCTCTTCCAGGCAACCTTTGGGTGAATGAGAGACTTATTGAGTAGAAGAGGAAGGTGTACACGTATTGCATTTAAATACTAGTGATATTTTTTATGTTTTAATAATAAATACTTAGATACATACATACAAATATAATAGATAATTATATATATATACATACATACCATATACTTATATAAAGATTTATACGTAGGTAGGTACTATTAAATGATGGACAGATAATATTCCTTTACTTGTCTTTTGAAAGCAAAAGCTGATTTTGCACAACGGATTTCCAATGGCAGTGAGTTCCACAGCCGTATGGCGGGTACTGTGAAGGAGTTGCCATAAAACTCAGAGGTGTGCGTTGGAAGCTCCAACAAAAGCCTTTGTGAGGATCTCATCGGCCTGTTGTCTGCGTGAAGTTTAAAAACGAAGCGCTCTTTAAGGTACGCCGGTGTTGAGGGATTGAACAGCACAGAGTAGAGTAAGGAGAGGATATGAGCATTCCGGCGAAGGCGGATTGGGAGCCACTTGAGCTTAGTGCGGTATTCGGATATGTGATCAAATTTGCGTAAACCAAATATGAAACGTATGCAAAAGTTTTGAAGGCGCTCAAGCTTATTAAGTTGCTCCTCTGTGATATCTGAATAGCAGGCGTCAGCGTAGTCGAGGATCGGAAGTAGAAGAGTTTGTGCAAGCGAGATTTTGGTAGCGGTAGGCAGAAAATTACGCAGTCTTCTCAAACTGGCGGATGATGCGAAAATTTTCCGACTGACTTCACCGATCTGTGGCGCCCAAGTCAGATTACTGTCGATAAAGATGCCTAGATTCTTGACCTTGTCAGCAAAAGGAATCGTAACGCCATCGAAAGCAATGAGGGGTAGCTGAAGCCAGTCTATTTTAGATTTCAGCCTCGAACTGCCAACCAGTACGACTTGGGTCTTCGTAGGGTTGACCTTAAGACCATGGCACTTGCTCCAGTCAGAGATATTGTTGAGGTCACAGTTCATCCTAGATATTGCATTGTGCAGTTCTTGTGGAGGTGATTGACAATATATTTGAAGGTCATCGGCATACAAGTGGTAGGAACATGAAATGCTTTGGGATATGCCGTTAATGAATAGGGCGAAAAGAAGTGGAGATAAGACGCCACCTTGCGGGACTCCGGCATTGGTGCTACACCACGCTGAGAAGGAGTCTTCAATGCGTATCCTCTGCCGTCGGCCACGCAAGTAACTGTGAAACCAGCCAATAGCTCCTGGAGATATGTTAAGTGAACTCAGTATTCCTAGCAATATGTCGAAGTCAACGGTGTTGAAGGCGTTACTGAAATCGAGTAGTGTCAACACAGTAAGTTCACCTTTTTCCATACCCCAACGGATGTCGTATGTTATTTTAATTAACGCTGTGACCGTGCTATGGCCTGAACGGAAGCCGAAAAGGATTAAGGACATTGTTTTGAGAAAGGAAGGAATTTAATTGGTGATGCACCAATCGTTCAAACACCTTGGAGAGGAAACTTAAAATAGAGATGGGACGATAATCTGAGAATGAGGAGGGGTTGGATTTTTTAGGAATGGGAGTAATTTGTGCATCTTTCCATATTACGGGGAAAGATTCTGCATTAATTGAAAAAATAAAGATGTGGGTTATTATTGGGACGACGACATCAATAATGGGGATGATCATGTTTCGACTAACACCATCGCTTCCAACTGCATTCGATGTAATGGAAACTAAGTTCTTCTTAACATCACATTCACTAAATTGGCTAAAAGTAAAAGGGGGGTAGTTAGGAGTTGGCAATGATGAGAGACGAGAAAGTGTATCAGATTTACTAGATCCACTGAGAAATGAGCTTGAGGAAAAGTGTTGATTCAATGAGTCTATATTAATATCTTTGGGGAAAGAGCTATGTTGAATTTTCCCAACTCCTAATGTTTTAAGGAATTTCCAGACTTTAACCGGATCTCCATTTTGTACAGATTCGTGGATATGGCGTCGTTGAGCGTCCCTACACGCCTTGTTGCAGCGATTCCTTGCTAGAATATATTTGTCTTTGTTGAGGTCTGTAGGATTACACTTGAATCTGCATTTTGATGAAGCTTTACGATGCATCAGAGCTTTTATGTCGTCAGTAAGCCACGGAGCTGGCAAGTGTCTCATTTTAATTGCTCTGACTGGAGCGTGTCTGTCATAAAGGTCTTCCAGTAAAGAGTTGAGAAGCTCCACTTTATCGTCGACTGAGTTGGCGCTTAGGATAGATCCCCAATCTAGCTTTTCAGCATCAGACCGCAGCTTTTCTACATCCATGCTACCAAAACATCGTTGCAGAAGTATCCTCGGCTTGGCTTTAGGGGGGCGAATTTTGTAGGAAAGATAAAGCAAGTCATGATACGAAAACGCATCGGCATTGCATTGACCAAATTTAGCAACGTGATTATTGGAGGAAACTATTATTAGATCTAGAAGAGACGGATTACAGTTGGGGAAATGATGCGTAGCATGGAGGGGAAGAATATTTAAGTTGCTCGCATTCAAGATTGACACTAGAGACGAAGAACGGGTATCGTTTTTGAGAAGGCAAGTATTAAAATCACCCATTAAAATTATATGAGAGTAAGTGGAAGTAAAGTCTTCAAGAAGCTTTTCAAATGAGGGAAAAAAGTTATAACGAAGAGTGGGACAGTAGTAGACTCCGAGAAAGACTTTTTGCTGTGAAAGAGTTACCTCTATGAACAGGTGTTCACCAGAATTTTGTGGAGGGGGTTGTGCGGACATACTTATGACAGTGAAAGGAATGTGGGCACGAAGATAAATAGCCACTCCCCCCGCTCCACTGCCAGTCCTGTCATTTCGAATTAGCCGAAAACCAGGGAGAGAATATGATGTTGTAGGTAGACATGGTTTTAACCAGGATTCGGAAACTAATATAGCATGGACATTTTTGTTATCAAACGTTGCCAGCATATCAGAATAGTGGGCCGGAATACTTTGGGCATTGAAGTGAATGACATTAAAAATTTTTGGAACATCAGAGTAATTCGAGATAAGGGTTTCTGATAGGGACGGGATACTTAGAAAACTACTACCTGTGCTGTTCAGCTCATCATCGGACGTACAAGAGAGGTAGTTTTCAACATCAGTGCTTTCATTCAGTATGGACATAATTTGCAAGTACCTATGTATGTAATTAATTATAATATAATATAAATATAAATAATATCTAAACAAATAGCATAAGCGGAAATAAAGTATGATGATGAGCAAGATGTAGGCTGTAGTGGCTAGATGATTTGGAACAAAAGCATAATATAACCTTTTATGCAGTCCTTGAGAGAAAAATATTTTTTTCGCTTCTCCATAAAAAAAAGTACAGGTCCATGACTTTTTACTATGGGGGTAGTTTTTTTCGCAAAAGTCCAAAATAACGAAAGTTGTTCAGATATACCCTCTTTCAGCTTACTATTCAATTGTATACTTATTATTTATTATTAACTTTGTTACATATATTTAAAAATGTATTTGTGTATTTTATACTATAGGCCAACGATGCTTGAAATAAATGGATATTATTATTATTTTATTATTATTATTCTACAACGTTTGCAACTTCCTGTATTCTAACGAATATCAACGAGATACAAAAGCATAAATAAATTACTAAAATGGTTATTTATAACTCCGCTTACTGCTAACAGAACTGCCACAAAATATACGCTTAACAAAATATGCTGGGGGTACTAAGTTAGCTTAGACTAATTAATTTTGTGAACTATTTAGGTCGCCTAAAGTTTGTGCTCAGTCATGTTGGTCTATCTGTACATACACAAACATATACATTCAAAAATGCAGTTAGCCGACGCCACTAACACTTTTTAACCGACTTAAAAAAAGAAGAAGTTTATCTCTTTCTTTACTTAGCTGTATGATTATTGTTACTCTATTACTCCACTTGTTGGTCATATTTGTTTGGTTTTTTCCATATATTTTTAATAGAAATACACTCTGATTTTAAATGCTCAAACTTTATAATGTTATTTATTGTATTATTTGTATTTATGCATTTTTAGGCACAAAGGCTAGGAACCAAATCCGAAACCTGCAAAAGCCCCCGAGTAAAACCCATCCAGAGAGAAAAAGTAGTGTGAGCGAAAAAAAAAACAATGTAAATTTCAACAAAGAACCTCTACTAAATAAATAACTTCACCTTCAAAAATGCTTGCAGTGTGCGCAACCACCGCCAGTTACCTTCAATGGGAGCAGGGCAGGATCGAGGATATATTATTTTCATGGTACCAAATGCAAAAATATGAAAGCTTTACTTTATTTTTCTACATTAACTGACAATTGTAATATTTCTGAGGTAACACTGAAGCCAGATCTAAAGGAAATGGGAAAGTACAACCGAAAGTGGTGTCTCTGTCCTAGTGCAACAAAAACAGAAGTATGCTGCTTCCATCTCTGTAAATAAATAATTAAAAGCTGGATCAAGAAATATTTGCTTATTAAATTTTACTAGCTGTTCCTCGCGCTTCGCTTCGCCTTAAAAAGTTTTCCCGTGGGAATTCCGGGATAAAAAGTAGCCTATGTTCTTTCCCAGGGTCTAGACCGTATGTATACCAAATTTCATTCAAATCCGTTGAGTAATTTTGGCGTGAAAGAGTAACAGACAGACATACACAGTTACTTTCGCATTTATAATATTAGTTAGGATGTTTTCTACACAATTGTTAAGATTATGTAATTTGAATCGTTATTTTGTGTAATATTATTTTGAGCCTGTGCGATATTTGACGTATAAAAGTATTATTTGAGGTAGCATACGTACCTGTGACTTGGATATTATTTTGAGCAAGGGCAACCCTAGACGTCAGATTTCGAACGGGCGCCAACTGATGCACGTGTTGAGATTACTCAATAAAACTATTTAAAATCCTAGAAAGTGTTTAACTTGTGAATTTAAAAGTTCAGAAGTGAGATCTGATATCCCACTAGTGGATGCGAAATAAATATAATTGTGGTAAGCTATATAACTGAAGAAAATCGGTGAGTATTGCATGTTGTTTTTAATTTGAAGTTTTATCGTTCCATAGTGTTTTAAATTGTTCATGAATCGTTGTCTTCCCCTGTGGGAATAGGGCACGATTGTATATGTATTAGGCGTGGCCGTGGGTCGTTACGTGATTTTCACGAAACGTAATGTAACCGGTGACGTCTAAACCTACTACCTCTACTTTTATAACGCGCTATTTAAATCTGTAAATATCTCGGCAATCGTTAAGTGTTTTGGGGAGTTGTTTAGGGGGAGTTGTTTTAGCTATGTTTTTGTATGAAGGCATAGGTATATTTTTGTGAAAAATAAAATTCTGTTATTCATATTCATATTCGTTAGTTAAATTAGTGTAATAAACTATATAAATAAACTTGGATTAGTGATAAGTGATGGCAGTTAACTGTAAATAATGATGACCAGAAGGAGTAATGCTGAAATTTGAAACTATTTCCTGACACTTTTTTATTCAGTCTACAAAACATGTTTTTGGTATTTACAATAATCACTAGTTTACAAAAACCACTAGTTTGTCGTATATCTAGAAACTGGTTATTCCTTTACATGTCCCGTAGCCAGTTATTGTAAATAGTGACGTGAAATAACGCACATAACTAATGTAAGTTTGAAAAAAAAAAAAAAAAAGATTTATTCTATCTGTAATAATAACGTTTATTGACAATTTATTTATTTAAACTGGAACACCAGCAGCTTATACAACTAACATGTATACCTACTTACTGCAAAGGTATCTAAAGGAATGTTATGGTCTCTGTAAGCGAGCCTCGTCGGGGACAGACACGCTGCGCGGGCTTATTACAATTTTACCTGGTTACCTTACCTACACCCTACACTACAGTCTCAACATGATATTTTTATGCCAGATGCCTGAAAATTACAATAATTTCACATGATCTTTGCCATACTGTTTTGTTTGTCCTATAATGGTTTACCCATCCTGAAATAACGCAAGTATCTAACGTTATATATTAATATGGTGATAAATATTTCAGAAAACAGTTCATTCCTTTCGTTCCCCACTATCCTTATAGGAATTGCGAAATGGAAAGTGATAAGTCAGAGATTGGAACTCCTCCATTAAGTCGTAGTAGATGCTATACACGTGACCGACGCGATAACACTAGAAGTAGGTCTCGTACTCCACCGCGACTTCGCGACGTTGGCAGGCGTAAATCACGTCGACAACGCTCATCAACGCCGCGGCGCAATAAAAATGGAACTTCAGGTAGGCGGTCAAGGAGTAAGTCTCGTAGGCGTGGATCGTACAGATGTTCCCGTCGCCGCGATGATAGTAGATACCGTTCGGCTAGTCGGTCCCGCCGAGATCCTATGAGTAGGTCGAGGTCTCCGTTGCATACAAATCGAAGGTATCACAGTATAAATTCATCATCGGACTCGACGGATAGTAGTGGCAAGTGTCACGTACATTACAAACGCGGACACAGGAAGACGCGTAAGCGTCCGTACAGGCCTAGTTCTTCGGACAGTCATTCATCTCCTGTTATGACCCACAAAAGTCGGCGCGTGAGTAGTAGGAAGAAACATCGTTCCTCTTCAATACTATCCGCCCAAAAGGACCGACACCAGAATTCATCTTATTGCTCGAAACCAGCCAACGAAAATACATTGGTAGAAAAACTTGTCACTGCTTTAAATGAACGTAATAACACCGCGTCTCCTGGAGCTGGATTGCAAGCCGCACAAAATGTTATACCAGATTTTGACCCGCAAGCTAAAACACAAACTATGAAAGACTGGTTATCAAAAATCAACGAGTCCGCGCATGTTTATGGTTGGAGCGAAAGGCAAACTATATATTGTGCGTTACCGAGATTGAAGGGCTTAGCTAAACAATGGTACGACGGCTTAGCTAGCGTTAAATTCACATGGGCTGAGCTGCAGGAACAGTTGCTAGAAGAATTCTCGATTGAAGAGAATTACGGTGACATGCTGTTTGAGATGTTGTCTAGGAAAACTCGGCATAACGAAACACTCGAGCAATATTATTATGACAAAATGCTGTTTATAAATAGATGCGAATTACGGGGCAAAAAGGCAGTACATTGTCTTACAAACGGAATCGACGACCCTAATATTAAAATGAACGTTCAGGGTGCGAATCTGCAAGAACCAGCAGGTGTGTTAAAATATTTCCGAAATATTACGAGTAAAAATGCCGACACACCTAGACGGGTTTTCTCAACCAACCGCGATACTGAGTCTCAAAACTTTTCTCGTAGGCCAAACGATTTTAATGCAAAGACAGTGACCAGCATAACCTGTTACAATTGCGGTGAAACAGGCCATGTGGTCAGTAAATGTCCGAAGGAGGTTGTCAAATGTAAAACCTGCCGTCGATTCGGGCATTTAGATAAAGACTGCAAAGGGATAAATAATTCAGATAGAGACCAATCAAAGTCAAGTAATCACACAAAAAATGGTTTGATTATCACGACTTCGGAGCGTGGTAACGACAAATGCTACCCTAATTGATCAGTTTAATGTTGATGAAGATTTAGACTCAAAGACAAAAAATATAAAAATATATTTTCGGTGGACAAAATGAAACCTCGGGTGAGATTTGTAGAATCAGAATCAGAAAGCGATTATGATGATAGGGAGTAGTTGAAACGATAATATATGTTCTTGATGTTAGGTGTATAAAGTTGATCATTCTTTTTGATGGCTATTTCATTTGATATCACTATTCCATTAAGCAATTATTAGCTTAAAACCTTTCATCCATTTCCCCTTTGAACTGCAACGATCCGGAGGAGGCCAAAGTACCAACGTTGTACTCGTGGTACCTGGAGGTGCGTGTGGCCAAGAGGGGGCACAAGATCGAGACCAAAGCAGGCAGTACTTGCAAGCGGTGTCCTATTCGCTTAACGATACTCTGGAGTGAGGCCGAAACACCTAGTGCGTGTAAGCGGTGCCCAGACTTGTTAATGATGATCTGGAGTGAGGCCGAAACACCTAGTGCGTGTAAGCGGTGCCCAGGCTTGTTAATATAATCTGGAGTGAGGCCGAAACACCTAGTGCGTGTAAGCGGTGCCCAGACTTGTTAATGATGATCTGGAGTGAGGCCGAAACACCTAGTGCGTGTAAGCGGTGCCCAGGCTTGTTAATATAATCTGGAGTGAGGCCGAAACACCTAGTGCGTGTAAGCGGTGCCCAGGCTTGTTAATATAATCTGGAGTGAGGCCGAAACACCTAGTGCGTGTAAGCGGTGCCCAGGCTTGTTAATATAATCTGGAGTGAGGCCGAAACACCTAGTGCGTGTAAGCGGTGCCCAGCCTTGTTAATGATGATCTGGAGTGAGGCCGAAACACCTAGTGCGTGTAAGCGGTGCCCAGACTCATTAATTCATCGTAGGAGTGAAGCAGTAGCACGCTGTGTGCAAGTGGTGCCCTGTCAGTCCGATAAGCCCGAAGAAGCTCATCCTGGTGAAGAACCGTAGTGAACCTGCAGATGGTGTCAGTTAGAATGGTTGTCGATCGAATGGGGACATTCGCGATTATGGGGATGGCCGAAAGGTATACATTTATAAGTATAAAGTGAGGTCGATCTAAAATTGTCTTCTGCTCTAGGTTTATTATTTAATTATATTTTTTTTAAATTATAATTTATCTTAACTTACTAAGGAAATCCAGAGCTTAATATGAGCGTAATATGAGCATACATTTATCAGAATAAGACCTATACATGTTTAGAATGATGTTTTTCCCTTTGTTTCGTTATTATGTCTACCATTTCAATGCACGGTCAGTTAGATACATGTTAGATATGAGATATTTTGATTGTGTGAGTGTGTAAAGTTGACGAGTTGATGTTGGAAAATGTACTTATAGTTATTGATTTATATTTTCATAAGGGATAAGGATACGGTACGGTACGGTCTTACTAATTAATGAAAGAGGGGTCTGAAATACTTGATGTTATGTTGTATGTACTTCACCTGTCAGACTCTAAGACATAGTAGGTCCATTGGACGCAGTTTTGTAGGACAGCGGGTAAGCGGGTACCGTATCTTCCTCCATTTATAGTGTTATTTTATAGTGTTATTGTTTATTTATGTAAATCAGATGAAATTCCTTATGTGTCTGGGCCAGACACATGTTCAGGATGGCCGACTGTTAAGATTATGTAATTTGAATCGTTATTTTGTGTAATATTATTTTGAGCCTGTGCGATATTTGACGTATAAAAGTATTATTTGAGGTAGCATACGTACCTGTGACTTGGATATTATTTTGAGCAAGGGCAACCCTAGACGTCAGATTTCGAACGGGCGCCAACTGATGCACGTGTTGAGATTACTCAATAAAACTATTTAAAATCCTAGAAAGTGTTTAACTTGTGAATTTAAAACAATTGTACAATATTATTTTCTATGCAAAGAAATGAATTATTGGCATTTCAATCAATCAAGTAGTTATTTAATGTATACTGTCTTCTGTTTATCTCAAAATTCCCACGGGAAATCCTTTTAAGACGACTCGCAGCAGGCTGTCAATGTACAATCAAAGAGATAAGAGTGTCCGCTCCCAGTGGTAGGTAATACTTTTTTTATTAAGATACGCTGACGGTTGGTAGTCATCAATCAAGCAGTGACAGATCAGTTAAAGAATACTGAACGAAAGCTTTTACCTGTGACTCTTGGCACGAAATTGGCTTTATTTATTAGCAGGCTGTACCGCCCTCTAGTTTCTTTACTTTTTCTCTGTAACTGACGGTTCCCTGTAAGAAATCGCTCTTAGCTATAAGGCTATTAGCTAGTTTCTATGGGCCTAAAAACTAGTAGTTCCTAGAAATCTAGTTGACTAAAATAAATAAGTAAGTATTATTGTTCGATATCGGTCAAACACTTTTAATATTGGTATGTAGGTAGATTGAAATCAATCTATTCCTTTTGTACGGTAGGTTAATTTATTTGAAGTAAATTCAGTCGTAGTCAGCCTTCGTCTGGTTGTACAGCTTTTGTGATTCGGTGTATTTATCGGAAGTGAGTTTAGGATATATCCGTCAAATACCACCAGCTGCATTAGGCATTATTCATTTGTTTTACTACATTATAAACAACAAGTAAATTTTGTGTGTGAACAG
Source organism: Plutella xylostella (assembly GCF_932276165.1). Classification (NCBI taxonomy): domain Eukaryota; kingdom Metazoa; phylum Arthropoda; class Insecta; order Lepidoptera; family Plutellidae; genus Plutella; species Plutella xylostella. Next base: position 1,461,567 of record NC_064000.1, on the reverse strand, counting down.
CAAGATTTCTTCGTATTGCTTCTTGAGCCCCCCACACCGAGTCCTGGACCTTCAACGTTACTACGTGAGCCTATCATATCTAATGTCCTCCTAGACGAATTTCGACCACGGTGGCCAATCTCAATTGAGATTAGCCATCAACGCAGGAGTAGATTATAGTGCCCAAGTGTGTGCGCAGTACACAGGAGCACTCTCTGTTCCATCACTCTCATAGCCCAATGGGACGGATTGACCGACACGACTGGAGAGAGCTAGGCGCAGGACCGACTGCTTTACATGCCCATCCGACAGCATGGATCGTTTCACTGTTTCGGACATCAGGTGATCAGCCTTCTTTGTCCTAACCAAACTTAGAACCACAATTTAGAAACACAAATTGATGGTCCCACCCGGGAATCGAACCCGGGACCTCTGGGTCATGAAGCAAAGCTTCTACCACTAGACCACAGAGGCAGTTATATCTATTATGTTATGTGCTATCATATCTATTATGTTATCATCATCATCATCATCATCATTAGCATAATAGCAGTCCACTGCTGGACGTAGGCCTTTCCCAAAGCACGGCACTGGATGCGATCTTTAGCTTTCCGCATTCAATCATATCCAGCCACCTTTCGCAAGTCGTCACCCCATCTAGCCGGAGGGCGTCCCACACTACGTTATTATGTTATATTTATCTAAAATATATTATTATTATTATTATAAGCACACTCGCAGCCCTGGATCCGTGCCTGTTCGGAAACACTATCGCTGTTGGCAGCGCCTGTACATCACGGCGTGTGTCTGTCTGTCTGTGCATTGACGCGCTCGCCGTCGCGACGTGACGTTGCGTACACAACGTGACGTTTAACGCAGAGTGGAGTGGGGGGTGGGGGTGTAACATAGCCAGTTGTTTAATACAATAGATGCAGTTTTTATAGTAACGTAACTAATGTTTTAGATTCTAGGTAATTAAATTGATGTGTTGAATTTTTGAAGATTTTTATGTAGGTATGATAGGTTTAAATACAAAATGATTTATAAACTTATTTTTCCTTTTGATGTATTGGTTGTTAGTAATTGTTACCATTAGATTTATTACTTCTATGGCTGTTACACGGATAACGTTTGTCCATTGGCATTGGAAGGGAACGTTAGCGTCAGTCCCTGACTGCCCAGAGTGCTCCGGTCATATATCATTCTCCATAGTAAAAAGTCACGTGACTAACAAAGTTTCTATGGAAAATTATATTTTTTTTTCGCAAATTTTGAAATTCTGATTTCATTTTCGGGCTTAGATATACCATGCTGCACATGTAGGTTTCGGCTTAGTATACCTACCTTTTTTGCAACACCCTGTAGATATAAAGAACAGCTACCGTACCACCATCGACAAAATCACAAATAACAATCCATAACAAACTTCGCACGCCTTTCAAACATCTGTCAGATCCGTAAATGTTACGTCAGATTTTATTCGGGTTCGATTCCCGGCTGGGGCAGATATTTGTTTAAACACATATATTTGTTCTCGGGTCTTGGATGTGCCCGTAAAATGGCAATAGGCCCGCCCCCTATTACATTGGGACTAACATGACACTCTGGCGAAAAGTGGGTGCAGCAATGCACCTCTGCCTACCCCGCAAGGGAGTACATTAGTACAAGGCGTGAGTGTGTGTGTATTTTACAAGCGAGCGACGCTGCTTAGCTAATGTGCGGTGGTGGTAACCCCACGGGTTTATGTTTGTATTGGAAATGAAATTGATTGTTACTGAATGCTTGTGAAACAGACTCTCGTGCACTATAATACCAAACACACGAAATTATCGATACGTTTATGAAAGGCAAATGAATCGAAATGAGCCGGATTTATGCAAATCAAAGCCAAATTGGCTGCTGAATGACAATAAGACTAATACGGTATTGAATCTGTGTTGGAGATAAATAATAACATAGTTCTGTATCGTATTATATCACCATACAAGCCTGTCACTAACAGAAAACCACTTATTATAATGTAACAATAATCGAAAATTAATATTTAATGGACAATAAAGACTTGGTATTCCCCTGTGTTTCAATTTGTGACCATTATTATTATATTTAATTCACGAATATCCAAAAGTTGTTACTCGTAAACAAAACTGGGAGTCTTATGCCATTATTGCTATACCCTGTAGGTAGACAGAACCTACCTCCTAATTTTAACAGCACACTCTGATATAAATCAATCACTTCACTATCACTACATACCTAGTATAAAGTCCCGTAAGTATAACGTCTGTCTGTATGTATTTAGATGTATGCTTAGATCTAATACTACACAACGTATTTTCGTTTTTTTTATATAGGTATATAGAGTGATTTAAGAGAAAGGTTTTTAATATATTCATGTATTTATCCTACGAATTTTACGGTAACAAAGTTAGTATATTCGTATAGCAAACGTATAGCAAAAACCTGCCGGGAATCGATCCCGGGACGATGACAAATGCAGCGGCAGCGCCAATAAGTGAGAAGCAATAAATATTTTGTTAAATTCCAACTGCCAACGTGAGCAGTAGAGCTGCCATCTTATGCAGTATACGCGGGAATTACAGATAAATTTATATAAATTAATGATTTAGAATGAATGAATTAGACGACCGAATGGCGTAGTGGTTAGTGACCTGACTACTGAGCCGATGGTCCCGGGTTCGATTCCCGGCTGGGGCAGATATTTGTTTAAACACAGATATTTGTTCTCGGGTCTTGGATGTGCCCGTAAAATGGCAATAGGCCCGCCCCCTATTACATTGGGACTAACATAACACTCTGGCGAAAAGTGGGTACATTAGTACAAGGCGTGCGTGTTTTTTTTTGTTTTTTGAATTAAATTAGTTCAAATCACTATATAATTATGTGGTTTCAACCAGCAGTGCGGTGAGTGGTTAGCCCACTAGAAGGCTATTTTATTGTTATAATCTCGTGTTAAAAAATCAACATAACATGTTGACGAAAACATAATTTTTTTTTTTTTTTTTATTTTTATTTTATTTTTATTTTTTTACACTGGTTGTCTCGTAAACATAACCTATTTGTGTTCCTCCAAATAAAATTATTTATATGTGCAAATAACCTGTGAAAGTGCTCCAAATCTAGAAAGTTTCATCCAAGGATGCAGTGAGAGTGTTATCCTGAAGTGTTCTTCAAGTTTTGGACATAAATCGAAAATTACAGTGACAGTTATCATACCCTCAAAAAAAAAAAAAAAACTAAGTTTTAAAATGATTTTCAATCTAAAATAACAATGAGTTTGGACAATAAGACTAAACAAAACAAGCCCCCAAACCTGGTGCAACAGGTTTTCCATCCGGGTCTATTCAACACCAACATTCAATGCAACAAATCAAATACATCTGCCTCTGATCAAAGTCAACTCAAGCCAGCAGTAGATACAAACAACCATGAGAGTACCCCACTGAAAGCTAATACAATGACCCCCAGGCAGCCCACTTGGCAACGCTATCCCTCAGCACCCAACAAAAGACCATGTCCCTCAATGTCACCTCCGTCTCCCACCTCGGCTGTGACTACTCAAAACACGTATGATTCTTTGCCTGTCGATATGGTTACGGATTCCCAACCATCCACCAACACCCATAATAAACCACCACCTATTATATTATATGGTATTGATGATGTCAATGAACTATCTATGCTACTAGAATCTTCAATCAACCAAAGTAATTTCAGCTTCAAGATAGTAAATAAAAATCAGCTGCGAATTAGCTTCAGCAGCATTGAAGATTACAAAAACGCCCTTAATATATTAAGGTCCAAGAATCTTATTGGTCACACATTTACTCCCAGAGAAGAAAAGTGCTTTCGCATAGTTATAAAAAAACTTCACTTTACTACACCTCATGAAGCCATCTGCAAAGAAATACAAGCCACTGGAAACCAGGTACGTGGTGAAATAATAAATGCTAGGCATGGACCAGAGAAAAAGCCAACATCGACATTCTTTGTTAACCTTGAACCTCATATAAACAATCAGAGAGTAAAAGAAATTAAATACATATTCCACCAAGCTGTTGAATTAGAGGATCCAAAGAAAGCCAAAACAGTTGTGCAATGCCACCGCTGCCAGCAGTATGGTCACAGCAAAAACAATTGTATGCGTCCATTCCGATGTGTGAAATGTGGAGACAGCCACAAAACCACCCTGTGTCCTAAAAAAGATAGGTCCACTCCAGCCAAGTGTGCCCTGTGCTCTGGTGAGCATCCTGCCAGCTACAAAGGCTGCAGTGTTTACAAAGAAATCCACTCACGGAAATATGGTAGATCAGCGCCAAAGAAACCAACTCTCTCCGCCGAACCCGACAATATGCCTGCCGCAACTGCAGCCACTATTCAACCATCAATCTCGTATGCAGAAAAACTAAAATCACTTCCAACCAACAATTCAAAACAAGATCACCTATTTCAACCAACCGATTCAACCCAGCTTGCATCAATAGAAAAAATTATAACTCAACAAGCAGAAAAAATTGATATCCTACTCCAGCACATTAGCACTCTCATGAGTTTAATAACCACTCTCGTCTCTCAACTATCAAAATAGGATCTTTACGAATAGCAACGTGGAACATAAATGGGCTGGTATCTAGCCGAAATGAATTAGAATTACTCATCAAAAGTAATAAACTAGATGTTATACTTATATCTGAATCTCATGTCACAGATAAGACAATATTCAATGTTAAAAACTTTTCAACGTACTTCACCCCCCACCCTGATGGTACATCACATGCCGGCACCGCAATATTGATAAAGACCAGCATCAAACACCATGCTCTCCAACCCTATCAAAAACACAGTATCCAAGCCACATCCATTAGAATTGAAGATACTTCGGACTACTTAAACCTATCTGCAGTTTATTGTCCACCCAAGCATAAAATTAAAGAGGAGCTATTCACCGACTTTTTTAATTCTCTGGGAAGCAGATTTATTGCTGGAGGTGATTTCAACTCAAAAAACACCTACTGGGGATCCCGTACTACCACGACTCGGGGACGCGAGCTGAAGAAGTGTGTGGACTCAAATCATCTTACACCCTTATCTACTGGTGAACCAACGTACTGGCCAACTGACCCAAATAAAAAGCCTGATCTATTAGATTTCTTTATATGTCGAAATATATGTCAACTTCATACTCTTGTCGAGTCATGTTTTGATGGATCCTCTGATCACACTCCTGCCATCCTAACACTGAGCTCAACTGTTATAAATGTCGGCTACAACGAGACTTTATGTAACAAGGATACAGATTGGGACAGCTTCCAAGATTACATAAATGATAATATTGACATGCACATGCCCCTTAAAACCAGTGAAGACGTTGAAACCGCATGCTCATACATCACTAACCTTATCCAAGTGGCAGCATGGAAAAGCTCACCTGAGGAGAAGCCTAATATACCTAAGCAGAATATCCCTCTTCATATTAAAAACAAAATACAAGATAAACGCAGATTGCGTAGAGTTTGGCACGCCTCAAGGCACCCAAGCGATAAAGCAGCTCTAAATAAAGCATCTCGTGAGTTAAAGAAGATTCTACAGGAAGCTAAAAATGCCACCGTCAAACACTATGTTACCTGTCTATCGGCCAATGGTAAAGGTGAACATTCACTGTGGAAAGCCACTAAAGGGCTGAATCAACCCCAAATAGCAATTCCACCAATAAGATCAGGAACAACCTCATGGGCCCGGAGCGATAGTGAAAAAGCAGAAGTATTTGCTAAACATCTCGCGTCAGTCTTCCAGCCAAACGAAGGGGAAGAAGATACACTGATAGATGAAGTGCTAAATCAAGACTTTCAACTGGACCTACCATTGAAACCTACATCCCCGAGAGAAATCCATCGTAGAATTAAAGAGCTGGAAACCCATAAAGCACCCGGGTTCGACCTAATCACACCTAGAATCCTCAAAGAACTGCCTAGAAGATGTGTTGTATTCCTCGCATGTCTATTCAATGCTATCTTTAGAACTCACCATGTACCGAGTATTTGGAAGGTATCTCAAATCATACTAGTTCACAAAAATGGGAAGCCCACCGACAGAGTCGACTCTTATCGCCCTATCAGCCTGACGCCGATACTATCAAAGTTGTGGGAAACAATTCTCCTTCATCGCCTTTCATCTGCCTTGGCTAAGGAAAACATTATCCCAGAACACCAATTTGGATTCCGAAAAATGCACGCCACAATTGAACAAGTCCACAGAGTATACAACGTGGTTCGGAAATGCTTCGAGAAGAAGGAATACTGCTCTGCTGCATTCATTGACATTCAACAAGCATTTGACAGAGTTTGGCACAAAGGTCTCTTGTACAAAATCAAGACACTCTTACCTCACTCATTCTATCCTATCTTATCATCATACCTCAGTAACAGACTATTTCAAGTCAAACAAAAAGAAGCAAGATCAAGCCTCTATGAATGTAAGGCAGGTGTCCCACAGGGATCAGTCTTGGGCCCAGTTCTCTACAACATCTTCACCTCGGACATGCCCCAGACTCCGAGAGTAACTATAGCCACATATGCTGATGACGCGGCATTCCTATCCTGTGATCGTGAACCCGAAATTGCATCACTAAATCTGCAACTCCAGCTGGACCAAACAAACATTTGGCTTAAGAAATGGCGCATAAAGGCAAGTGCTCAAAAATCAAACCACATCACGTTCACACTCAACAGAAGGGACTGCCCTGGTGTCAGATTGGGCGATGCTACTTTGCCCCACTCCAACTCTGTGAAATACCTTGGATTCCACTTGGACAGACGATTAACCTGGAGCAATCACATAAAAAAAAAGAGGGATGAACTGAACTTAAAATTCAAGAACTTATACTGGCTGCTGGGTCGACGGTCTGTTCTTTCAGTTGACAACAAACTTCTCATATACAACAGCATCCTGAAACCAATATGGACTTATGGGATTCCTCTATGGGGGTCAGCTGCCAAATCTAACATAATGTGCTTACAAAGGGCTCAAAACAATGTCCTAAAAGCCATATGTAACCCACCTTGGTTTATAAAAACAAGTGAAGTTCACGATTACCTGGGGGTACCGACAGTATAGGAAGAAATTGCTTCATATAAAATGAAATACAAGGTCAGACTGGCAAATCATCCCAACTCACTAGCTTCTAATTTGCTAGACCCATCTAACCTGACTCACAGGCTCAAGAGAGCAAATGTGCTGCATTAATAAAGGGGTACTCTGACAATGGCAGATCTCTCTGAACGTCAATGATCTTTCCACAAATCTGATAAAAGTCTGGCGACTGATGGCAGATGCAAAAATGAAAAAAAAAAAAAAAAAAAAAAAATGTTGACGAAAAATCCTAACAGTAACTAAATAAACTCGTAAGCATTGAAAAAGTTCCATTTATAAAATGCCAACTATAAATACCTAGCCTAATACATTTTTCAGAATTGTCACCGAGTGGGTGCCCAGTGATGGATGTCGGCGTCGCGGAAGACCCAGACGGAGATGGCGGGACGACCTCGACAGGTTTTTGCCTCAATGGCCGAAAGAAGCACGGGATCGGGAACGGTGGTCATTTTATAAGGAGGCCTTTGCCCAGCAGTGGGACACGATACAGGCTACATAAAAAAAAAAAAAAAAAAAAAATACATTTTTCGAATTATTTACGTTTTCCCATTACAGAATATGAAATCTGGTTTACTATGATTTAAAAGTATTTTGGTTTATGTTCGCGACTTTTAAAAAAAGCGGGGCAAAAACGCCCGATATCCTTTTTAATATTTACGTTTTTGGTTGGTAATATTATGATGCGCTGTTAAATGTACTTCAATATTGCAGACAGGTGCTATTGTCACTGGAACTCTTTCATTGTGTCGTGTATTCATTTTAAACGTTTTTAAAACATACTTAGATGCGTATTTTAATCTGAATACTGCGGGTGTACTGTGGAATAAATTTTGCTTCCGAGAATATTTCCTACGCTAGTGGTGAACCAACTTAATTCTGCGTGTCTTTATATACGTATACATATACTGACTAAAAAATATATGATGACTATAGTACACTCACGGGCAATGAAAAAGTTCCACTGAAAAAAGCACCAAATTACTTCTAAACGAAAAAGGCTAGCTTAATTACGTCTTCTGCAACATTGAAGTACATTTAGCAGACCATCAGGATATCACCAACTAAAACAACAGTATTTTATTGTAATTTTAAATTAAATCTTTGAAAAAAAATAGGGGTTGTTTGGCGTCGGAATTTTGTGAGTGGAACGTTTTCATTGCCCGGGAGTGTACTTAATTGGACCGGGTCGGGATGGATTTGTAAAGAAGTATGAAGAATGGTTCAGTTTTGGGACCATTCATTTTTACATAATCCTTTACGTATATCTTCTAAAAAGCTGTACTAAAGAATAGCATCCCCTGCCTAACAAATTCGAGTGGCGGCAGTGAGAATGTCCGCCATCTTTCATTTCCGTACGTCGAAATTGCCCTGAGTTTTATGAAAATATTTAGCGTATGAAGAAAAGAATAAAGCCATTGTGAGAATAAGACAAAGCGGCCAAATAAACCAGGGTATTGTAATAAAACAGGCCCAGCGTTTTTGTATATTGCTGCGTTGAGGAAAGAAATACTCCCCTTTTAAGTTTTCGACATAAAACCATAAATTTAAGACTTTGAGTGCTTGTGTGACTGTCGCATCGCATCTATAAAATATGCCAGAAACAAAATTAATAACTTCTAGACTAAGTGCCAATTTCTCCATAGTCGGTTATCTAACCGACAGGGATTGATTTATACATTAAACGTCATTTCCATATAAAATTCATGACAGATGTGTCAAAAGTCAACCACTATGCTCTAACCTACAATGGTGATATTGGCACTTACTTACTTAACTTCAAAGTTATGTTGCATTGCGATGCGACACGTCGCGTCGTCATTATGGCCATCCTTAAGTCGCAACTGCCAATTTGTACCTGAAGAAGAGTCGCCTTTCATTTCAAACGTATGCCAGTTAATACAAATTGTATTTAAAAATTGATTTGATTGAATTTCAATACAACTTTAAATAAGACGGCCGACTGGTGTAGTGGTTAGTGACCCTGACTGCTAAGCCGAAGGTCCCGGGTTCGATTCCCGGCTGGGGCAGATATTTGTTTAAAGACAGGTATTTGTACTCGGGTCTTGGATGTTCATATTTATATTTAATTGTATCTATCTGTGTATTTGTGTCAGTTTATATCAGTTATCCGATACCATTGAGTATGAATGGTCTGGAGACGAAATAGGCAGACGTTCCCCTCTGGCGGGGTGGTAGGCCAGAAAGGCCCACCGATTTATAAAAACTAGTTGCAGTCTCAATTTTCACTAGACTCAATCTAGTTGGCAAAGCGTTCGTTTCATAGAAAATGATTTGTTTACATACTAAAATGACAGCTTCAATTAATAGAATATTCGGATTCCGGATTTGATCACAGATTTGGTTATGGTTTATTGTTATTAGCTGTTTCCTAGCAACCAATGTCAAAAAAATGCAATAGTGATGTACCGGTATGTAGATATGTATTAATCGACAAAAAAGGTCATAGTTGGGAAGCGTCCGTAGTCGAATTGGCTTCAGTAATCGTAACTGATCACTGAGGTTAAGCAACAACTGACACGGTCAGCCATTAGTAGGTACAGCATGAGTTACCGATTTCAAATGGTTCTTTTCTGGACGCTTCCGTGCTTCGGACGGGACGTTAAGCCGTGGGTCCCGGTTGCTGCTTCGGCAGCAGTCGTTAAGCCTAGTCAGAGGCCGCCCGAAGGGGCGGCTTGAAAGTATCTGACCGTCGGGTTGCCCACTTACTCGACAACTTCAGTGCATTGTACTCATTCAAAAACGGCAATACGGCTCGCGACCTATCACGTGAGTATAAATGTACAGCGAAAAGCGGGTGACTTCGTTTATTAATCATTCCTAATTAAATTTAACTATACGTAATTAATTTGAAATTAGTATTTCTAACCCATGTTCTCGAATTAATCGATAACACTTATCGATAATTGTTACATCCATTGGCAAGAAAAATGAAGACACTGTGTTCATTATTAAATGTCACTTCACGTAAATTGCTGGGAATTAAAACTCATAATGATATGTCCCATGAGACATAATCATGGTAAACGGTAAAATTTCCCCCCGCAAAAATTGGCAGACTTTTTTGTATCAAGAAAGATCGCTATGTCGCTTCCCGAGGGTACACCCGAGTCCGCGTTGTTCTATGTCCGATACCCATAACACAGGCTCTGCCTAGCTTCGGGTCGGATGGCCGTGTGTGAGATGTCCCCACATATTATATTATTATTATTTATATACGTTTAGCGTTAAAATTAACCCTTAATAACCTTCAATTTGATGTAGCAATGAAACGAGAATGATAAAGCGCGACGCCCTCAAAGTTGCAAAACTAAAAATATGTAACTCAAGTATTATGCACATAAATAACATATCATTAAAAGTGCATTAGTGCGAGTGAAGCCATTATGCCCAGGAAACTACTTTAAAATGTAAATTTTGTAATTTATGCCCTTACTATTGCAGCCTTTTGGCGACTGTGTCCATAATATGTTTGTTACTAAATAATTGTTTAGATCTTCTAGTGTTACATACATTAGATAGGCCGGGGACAGGGTATGGTGTGATATTATCTCCAACGCGGCTTCTAATATAAAAGACAACATTTACTGATGATGTGCCATATTAAATAAATAAGACAAAAACCCTTGGTCTTGGACTCTTCCAAAGCCAACTCCAGCCCATCCCATGTCCTGTAATGGACTATAAGTATAGCTTTGTTTTGTTGTTCACCTACACTCGCGAGCAATGAGAAACTTCCAGTGGCAATAGCAACTAATTACTAAAACACACACACGCACTCACGCCTTGTACTACTGTACTCCCTTGCGGGGTAGGCAGAGGTGCATTGCTGCACCCACTTTTCGCCAGAGTGTTATGTTAGTCCCAATGTAATAGGGGGCGGGCCTATTGCCATTTTACGGGCACATCTATCATCACTAATAACTAAAAAGCTAGCATAATTATTATGCCGTCAAAACGTAAACATTTTGATCAAATTCGGAATTAAAACATTTGGTATCATTGATTGAAATTGTGTAAGTGGACCTTTTTCATTTCTCGGGAGTGTATTATTGATTCCGTGTTGTACAATATGTACAGGTGATTCCGCCAGCAGTGACGTGGTCCCAGGTGCATCTTAAAAGATTTTAATTTAAGCTCGACGTAGTGAGGGCTGTAAACCGAATGCAGGTCGATCGTAAAACAGGTGAGCTACCGACTAGGGATGGGGTAAGTAACGAGCAATGAATGTTATAGAAAAAAACTGTAACTTGTCACTAAAGTTTAATGTGAGCTTAGATTCTAATGTCACTAATACAGTGTGCGACCACTATGCAACCGTAGAACTGTATAATTCCCACGAAGGTTTCAGAAAAGAATAAAATACGACAGTCACGCCATTATTGTATAATATACGAGTAGCAAATATAAATTCATATTGTTGAGTTTTCAAAATAAAAAAAATGAATAAAGATTAATTAAAAGGCGTATTGTATTAAAAGCGTTGACTTCCGAACACCAACTACTGAATGCATTAATTCAATAAAAACGTTTACTTAACGGACCCTCAAGCGGCGGTAGCTCAGTCGGGAACGGCCCTTGGGGATATGCACAAAGGTTCCATTCGAGAGAGCCAGGTGCAGGTACTTACCTCCCCACAGAGAATAGAATAGAATAGAAAAAGGACCCTCGAAACGCGTATGTTTGATTGAGATCTAAATGGAAAATTATAGTTTACGATTTGTTTGCAACTGTTTTATAAGGAAGAAAATTTAGACTCTCACACTCTTGTTACACCTACCGAGTAGAGTGACGAGACAGTGTCCTCGGCCGATCCTCGACCAATGAACGACTAGCAATTGACCGAGTGCTCGGCCGAGGATACTGTCTCGCCACTCTACTCGGTAGGTGTAATCAGGGTTTCAGGGATTGTTTACATACATACATATGCACTCACGACTGTAATTCCCGAAAGGGTAGTCAGAGGTGGCTCACAAGCGAGCCACCCACTTTTCGCAGCATATTTACACGTTCTCACGTGATAGGTTGCGCACCATATCGCAGTTTTTGAATAAGTACAATGCACTTAGGATACACATCTAGAATCTAGATGCGCAGGTTGTGCAGGGATTGTTTACTCGTATTGTCTCTTCCATCCAAAGGTTGTCTGGTAGAGATTGCTTTAAGCAATAAGGCCGCCTTTTTTGTAATATGTTATGTATATAAGTTGTGAATTGTAATGTGTTTTTTAATGGTGCAAAATAAAGAGTATTCTATTCTATTCTATTCTATATATTTAGACGGTCGAATGGCGTAGTGGTTAGTGGCCCTGACTGCTATGCCGAAGGTCCCGGGTTCGATTCCCGGCTGGGGCAGATATTTGTTTAAAGACAAATATTTGTACTCGGGTCTTGGGTGTTGATATTTATATTTAATATCTATCTATCTATGTATTTGTGTAGATATATCAGCTGTCCCATACCCATAACACAGGCTCTGCCTAGCTTGGGATCGGATGGCCGTGTGTGAGATGTCCCCACATATTATATTATATTATTATTATATTATATATATGCTCAAATCACATCACTAGTGAAGTTCAGTTGAATTCACGAGTGAGCCGGCACCATCTGCGTCGTTCATTATGAACTCCCAAATTAATATTGTATTTTTAACAACTCCGTTCGTGCGTTCGTTCTTGTTATGTTTTTTTCGCAATTCGAGTGGAAATTAAAGTTTTCGTTGTTTCGTACGAATTGAAACATGTTCGCAGTTGCGCTGTGCGTTCGATTTGTTCATTATTTCGGCTTTTTGTCGACAGTTCGTTTATGACATAACACTGAAAAAAGAGGGTTTTAAGTTTGAAAGCGACGTTTGGTATGCCTTTAAGGTGAGCATCCAGCTTTTGGCATTGGATCGTACGCAACGGATGCATCGCATTCAGTATTCGTTGTATGTATGACTGAATGTAGAAATTCACACAAGTACGTCCACTTCATCAGCATTGCCGACGCCGTTTTTCTATAGGTACATTTATGAACATCCGTTAACGGACACAACACACACTCACAACTGTCATAATGTATTGTCCTTGCACCGCAACTACCTCACAATCACAATCATGTATAAACTCACTCTCTTCCATATAAAGGTTGTCTGGTAGTGATTGCTATAAGCAGTAAGGCCGCCTCTTTGTACTGTTTTATTTTTATGTTTTGTCATTTTTGTTCTTGAAGCAAATAAAGTAAGTAGGTACCATTGTATTAAATAACCAACGTTCACTCACAGCGCACAGGTTACAAGCTAATACTAACCAGAGACAACGCGACAAAGCGACACTTCACCAGACATACTGGCCACACTCGCAGAATGCATCACGGGTGTGCAACTAATAAATCGCCGCGGGTTTGCCTGGGACCGGCTACTTTTTATTCTTTACCTAAATCCCCGCTCTTTCCCGTAGTCCGGGCAGGTTTGCAATGAATGGTGCTATTTCCCGATAGGGTGACCATAAAAGGTGGAGTCTGTGTTTTTATTGCTGCGTCTTTAAATGTATGGGGTGCGAGGTGAAAGGCGTTTAAGCCGAAAGTACGGTGAGTTTGAATATTTTTGGCGCTTGTAAAGCAGGGGTGTGATTTTTTTGAGGTTATGTAGGTTATTAATTATATTAATGTCTTTGCGTGGTCAAATAGGTTCAAAACGGATGGAATTAATTTAATGGTATGCTTACAGTGCTCTTTGTTTAAGAGATGACTTGATAGTGGAAACACATTCATTTTATGATCCACTGACGATCAAAAATATTGATTGATTTATCCTGGGTCTTTGGATCCATCTGTTGACGCTGGGTGGCATACGTATCTCTTTTGCTGACTGTACGTAAGTAAGGTCTGAACTAAATATAGAAATGCGGCCAAATTAGTTTGCGCTCGGCCCGACTACTATAACTTTTAGATTGTAAAAGTTTAATATCCAATGAACATCCCATGTTTTAATTAAACAAATATATGGGTGGAATATTATCAGTGTTGATGAGACCTGAGATCATCATTTTTGTAAAGAAACATATAATTTTATTATTCTATAAGAATAGAAGATAATTTAAGATTTCATTTTAAGCTGTACGCTGCGAACTTTTATTTAAAAAAACTGACCGATCTACGGAAAGAAAAAACGAAGGATGTTAGTACCCTGGCTCTGTCGGCTCGTTGAGCATATCCCAGTTTTTTTAAGGCGTTTAAAACCTCCAAATGATGGTCACCCTACTCGCAAGCAGACCAATCTCCCTCCTTTTGTTCTCTTGTGGTCGATATTTAAACAGAGCCATCGATCGTCCGGTACAATCTTATTTAGCCCCTTGCATCGAGGAATTCAGTGCATTTGGTAATCTTTGTTGTAGGAACTATGGAACGCTTAATTTAAAGGGGTAATTTAGCAAATAATTACAATAACTATGCCTATGGCGAAGTAATATTTACGAAGTAATTACTTTGTGTCACATTCAATACAAAATGAATCCGAAAATCGTTGACAAAACAAGTTCACGATAGGGAGCCAGCCTCAGAATTAATACCATCGAAAAAGTAGGTCTAAGGTAGGTAAAATGATGTTGGCCGAATTTTATAAAGACTCATATACAAACTCATACAGTGTTGCAAAAAGATCTAAGCCGAAACCTTCATGTGCATCATGTTGTATCTATCCCCGAAAATGAAATCAAAATGTCAAAATTCGCGAAAAAATATAAAATTTACCCTTTTTGCAACATCCTGTATATGCTAACGTCAATTTTGATTTATTTATGTACCCATGTTATATATTTTGTTAGTAGAGCGGAACTAGCTAAAATTGAGTGGGCTGTGAAATAGATTTCAATATTTACTTGGCTTAGTAAATAAAATATTTTTGATTGCTTTTGTTTGAAAGCCGATAGATTTTTCTTTTAAACATAGAAATATTTGCTCACGTTCACAATTAACATCCGAAGCGAACTATAATAATATCGGCGTAGGTCAAAAATCTGGTTTACCTATTGACAAATTAAAAACTTTTTTTTCAATTGATTAATATATCAATGAGTATACTTTCAATCTGCACACTATTTTGTTGCAAATTAGAGCATCATCATCACTACCCATCACGTCCCCACTGCTGGGGCACGGGTCTCCTTCCAATGAAGGAAGGGTAAACCCTTCCTAAGGCCTAAAGGCCTAGTCCACCAATTAGAGCATCAATAATTATTATTTCGTGTAGTGCCTAATTTTTCCTTCACTTTTGCATAGTTAGCGTTGCCGGTCTCTAGCTATCACTATTAATTTTTTTTTATACTGTATAAGTCCAAAATTACTCTTAGTATAAGGCCGCCATTTGTACCGTCTATATTGTACACACGGCAAAATTTAAATGGTTGGCAGGGCACACTAACGCAGGTAGTGTATGTGTGTGTCGGCGACGTCGACGTAATTATTTAGTTCTGGGCAACCCACACACGGATATTGTAAGCATGTAGTTGTTCAATTTTCAATTTGCAGTTTTAAATCATAATAAACATCAGACAAGGATGGACTGGCTGTTTTACTAAAGTAAATAGGCAAGTCATTAGTTATATGAATCAACATGTTAATTAGCTAGAAATAAGATAACTTATTCTCACCTCAGTAACAATAACATCATTAACACATTGGCTTACCCATAATTGGAAATAATGAATTTAACAAAATAACTAAAATCTTATACAAATGGAAAAATAAAAATTACTGAGCTAACCCCAATAACTATAATTTTCACCACTTTTTCGCCATAATATCTTACATCCTAGTCTGACTTTTAATCACTAAATATCACAACATTGTTGCACCAATCAAAGTTTAAAATAGTCAGTCGCAAAACGCACTCTGTTTCGACGATGCTGATCGGTTAGAGCAATTTTCTTCGCCGGCCTCCGACACCGCAACCCAGCAGCACGCAAGTGAACCCGTACGGATTGTAGGGATAGATAGATTATGTGTTGTGGCCGTAGAACGGGTGCTGCAGAACGGATCAGCGCTATGTGAAGCTACGATTTCTCGATGGCGTGGTGATGCATCCGTATAGACGACTACTGTCTACATGTCCCGAATCTGCGTATCGGTGAACCCATAATTGAACAGTTCTCCTCTGCAAACAAAAAAAACAAATACTTAGCATATACAAATACAAATATTCTAACAGTCAAATAAAATGTTTGCCATTCTATGTTACTTACCGTTAAACGTCTTGCGATTTCACTAATTGTAATATTTTGTTCATATAAATACAATTATCTCCGCCTTTTTGAACATGGTTTAGTTTAAGTTAAGACTTTCCATAGTGACTGCGAAGAGTAATTAATTAAATTGTCAAATCACAAAGTGAATCACTATGCAGACGCAGAGGTGAATTGTCACTAAAACTAAAAACAAATTTCGTTTATTCATATTGTATGAGGGTAGAATGGTTTTAATTCTCAAATGAAGAACGAATCATATATTTTTGGCGAAGAGAAATAGTCGACAGCTATGCAGCTTGTAGTCATTTGTCAGTTTCAAATAAATTAATTTTATACTCAACAGCGTTTAAATAACGCAAAATTTGAATTAAGTAAAATAAAAATAACCATTAGTGGACTCGAACTCACGACCTATGTTTCATAAGTCTAACATTCTACCAATGAGCTACGAAATGTATAGACTCAAGCAATGAAATTTTGCTTCACTTCAATTTTATAACTATTTAACTAACACTACCGGTTGATATTTTTATGTCACAGGTGGTATACGGGCGTTTGCCTACGCGCAAACTCGTTTGTGCTGTTGTGTGTGTGTGTGTGTGGTTTGTTACTGGTGTGTAAACCGATTTCTGCGTTTATGCACACATAGACAACGTTAGTGTGCACACATACACTACGTTAGTGTGCCCTGCCAACCATTTGACGTTGCCGTGTGTACATTTCCTTGTGTAATTTCTGTTTGTATGTTCAATAAAGAATTATCTATCTATCTATCTATCTAAATGCCCATCAATTAACCTAAGCCCATGCCAACATTATCAGAGCCGCGAGCACAGGTTTCGAAACCTCCGTTTACGTTGCGTATCGTCAAATGTCACTGTCAAAATGTAAGACAAATTTGTTAGTTCCAAAAATGGCATTTGTTTTTTCTATATGTTTGTGTAGATTCGAAAATAGTATCGAATCCTGTGCTCGCGGCTCTGATAGCATCCCGAATAAATTAATGTTTGTAGGAAAGTTATTTAAACACATAGTTGTAGTAAGTAAAGTACTTCCTAATTCGTTAGTAGGAAGTATCACCTTCAGTTTATAGCCATTATGTGACATTATGTACACTTAGAGAAGTGCTAAAAGAACCGTTTAGCACATACTTGGCACGCTATAAAACAGGTGGAAGGTAGTTAAGTTTATGTGTTTTAAGGCTGGCACATATTTCTAGAACGTGGAGTTTTTTCCTAGCAACCTATCTTGAAACATGTTTATAGTATAAGTGCAATTTTATGTAAGTATACCTACTTAGTAACTTATGCATGTGCCATAATGCTTCGGAGTAGTTTTTAACCGCACCATCTGTAAAAGACTACCTGTTTAGGTATTATCGTACTGTCTCATAGAATTGGTCTCAAAATTAAATTATTTCGACGGCCGAATGGCGTAGTGGTTAGTGACCCTGACTACTGAGCCGATGGTCCCGGGTTCGATTCCCGGCTGTGGCAGATATTTGTTTAAACACAGATATTTGTTCTCGGGTCTTGGATGTGCCCGTAAAATGGCAATAGGCCCGCCCCCTATTACATTGGGACTAACATAACACTCTGGCGAAAAGTGGGTGCAGCAATGCACCTCTGCCTACCCCGCAAGGGAGTACATTAGTACAAGGCGTGAGTGCGTGTTTTTTTTTTTTAAATTATTTCCTACTTTTTAGTGAATTAAAAAAAATGTGTGAAATCGTAACGAAACTGAGAATACTAACCATATTTTGGTTACGACAACGATTTCAGGTTCGTAAGTCAGGTTTTGTTTCATCGATGCATCTATTCTGCATTTCACCCTTATTTCAATTGGCGGCGTTACTTATAGTTAAACTTATACATACTTTAAAATACAATAGTATCTATCAGTACCATGTATACTCCTAAAATCTTAAATTGTTAATCGTTGCATGAACATCCTAACTAATATTAAAAATGTGAAAGTAACTGTGTCTGTCTGTCTATCTGTCTGTTACTCTTTCACGCCAAAACTACTGAACGGATTAGAATGAAATTTGGTATACAGATGGTCTTAACTCTGCGAAAGAACATAGGCTACTTTTCATCCCGGAATTCCCACGGGGAAACTTTTTAAGGCGAAGAGAAGCTCGCGGGAACAGCTAGTAAGCTACAAGCTCTAGTTTTGTAGCAATTACTGTGTGGAGCACTCGCTTTTCAGCCCTTTATATATGAGCAAAGCAATAAGGCTGCCGCATACAGGGTGAGGCGGCATTGCATGAGCTGAGCGTTTTTTGGGTATACATGGTGTGTTTTATCCTCCGATAAAAAG
The DNA here is from genome assembly GCF_932276165.1 of Plutella xylostella. NCBI lineage: Eukaryota > Metazoa > Arthropoda > Insecta > Lepidoptera > Plutellidae > Plutella > Plutella xylostella. The sequence goes on along the minus strand of NC_064000.1, from coordinate 1,442,852 downwards.
ATAAGTTTTATAAGATTTAATGTTTCTGTGTATCTGAATAGTAACATAGCTTCCAATCGGCTGAACCGATATTCTATTATTTTTTTGGATATACATAGTATCAAAAGTTTTTCGACTTTAAGGGGATCCCTAAAGCTAAAATGCTAAAGTCGGCTTGATATACTTGATTAGATTGGAAAAACGGTGGCTTCTATCACATTGATAAAAATATATTTTGTAGCAGAGGGTATACTGAACATGTTAGTTGCTTATAAATTGGTGCAGGATTATAATAAGTATGTTAAAAAAAATTGCAAACACACCATGTCTTTTGCCATTTTTTGACTTATTATGAAAAAACCCTCGAAATCAGAGGGCCCATTTTCATGGAATCTTATATGTATGTGTAGGTAATTAAATTCTTAACAAAGTTACCTTAAAGAGTTGGATTTAATGGACCAGAAGTCAACTTTTTTTGCAAAAAACTAATAAATTCCGGTTTAAAAATGATGACACCGTGACAGATTTCAGATTTCTTCAGTCGTCGCCCTGGTGGCGGCCTGTTAGGAGCGATACCCACGCCATTTTATTTTTTATCAAATATTTCACAAAAACTGATTAAATCAACAAATTATGACTACAAGTATTATAATACATATGCATTTGCTATAGAAAGTTAATTTTCTAATCATTTTAGATGCAGAAAAGCCGAAAATTCTTAGAAAACATTTCGCCTTTTCGATTTGTTTACATTTTTTACTATAGAGTTACAGATGCATAGATAAAGGTAAACATTGCACATAATGACACTTATTAGATTCTCCGAATAAGAACTATACGGTCAATGCAGTATGCCAAAGCGCGAGCCTGTTTATATTCTGAGGGGTAATTTATTTTATTTTAACGGTTGTGTATGGTAGGTAAGCTACACAATATAGCTTTTTTTTTTCGGGTAGTTGCAAATAAATAAACAACATTGTACTGTAGAGATTTTAATAAATTTAAATAGTTATTTACAATAATAGAAGTATTTTCTAATAAAATTCAGATATTTATATACATAAATTCGGTGGATAATTGTTATCTAGCAATTATATGCAGTAACTCTTGCAACTGCACCTACCTGCTGGTCAATACCTATCATCTACACTATTGACACTGATAACTGCACTATGGTCTCTACACAAGAGCTATTGGAGCAACAGAAGAATATGGAGAAGATGATTGCGGATCGCATGGATGATTTTGAGAGAAAGCTGAAGTCCTCCAACTCAAGCAGGAAGCCAGAGCTTGATGATCTCTCCAGGGATTTCAGCTTATTCAAGGACTCAGTCATGCCCATCCTACGTCTGATGGACGAGCAGATTGCTGGCCTGGTTAGGCAGGTGGATGAAATAGACACCCAGAGCCGTCATAATGCCCTTCTGTTCACTGGCATTGCGGAGGAGAAGGAGGAGGACCCCACGGCGCTGATCACACACACTGTTGTCACCAAGCTGGGTCAGTCACATTTTGATCGCTCCAGCATTATCCAGTGTGTTCGGATTGGAGGCATACAGGACCCTGAGAAGCCCAGGCCTATTCTGGTGAGGTTCTCAACTCCATCTGTCAGGTCACTAATATGGGATAACAAGAGGGAACTCAAATCTAGTCCCATCATCATCCGCGAATTCCTGACCAGGACACGGCAACGCATCTTCATGCGGGCCCGCAAGCACTTCGGCGTCAGGGCCTGCTGGACGAGAAATGGTGCCATCTTCATTCAGCTCGCAGACACCAGGGTGAAGGTAGTGTCCGAGCTGGAGTTGGACGAGCTGTGCAGCAAGCACCCGGCGGTGGCAGCGGCCCCCGCTGCTCGCAAGACGCCCGGCACCAAGCCCGCCTCGAAGCCTGGTCCCAGCAGAGTTGTGACTCCAACCACGGCGTCTCAGCCCCCAGTCGCGCAACCTGCTCCAGTAACCAGAAGTAAAGCCGGTGTTCATAAGCGTTGATTCTCATTGTGCTTCAATTTCAATTACTCTTTTCTGGTACATATTTTCACGGTTAACGCAATGCATTTTTTAGTAATTGCTCGTAACGTAAGGTAGAAGGTAGGTTAATTTATTTTTCCACACAGCAATGTGTTCTTTATTTTGTCTTTGCTTGTCATTGTCTGTCAAGTGTCAACCAAAGTTTCAGTTTTTTTTTTGTAGATTTAGTTGTCAAGAGGTTGACAACTTCAACATATTCTGCCAATTATTTATCTGTGTTTTTTTGGTGTTTTTAGTTTTCTGCCAGTGTTAAGTATTGGGTTGCGTTCAGAAATTCACGCTCTAAATTAAATAGTCCATTTATTCAAATGTTAATATTCTGAGCGTCAACTATTATTAATTTTTTTTTAAATGTTTTTTTTTTTTACTTTTTGACCAGCAGGACGGTGCAGGTAGTTTTTTCTACCCGCGCAAGTCAATAATTTGTTTGGTACATAATATTTTATTAGCTTTATCTATTAGATTATATTATTTATTTAAGTATATAGTATTTAAAATTGTAGTTACACATTACACACACAAACTTTTATGTCTGTTGGATCTGACGATGACTCATTTGCTTCGGCTGATTCTTCTTCTTATCTAAGCGCTGATGATGATGGCCTGTGCCTAAGTGACACTTTAATTAACGAGTTCTCCTCTCTTTCTAAAAATTTTAACGTTTGCCATATTAATGCTCAAAGCATTCCAAAACATTATAACGAACTGCTTAACACTTTCTCATCGGGCATAGCCCATGCTGTTTTGGTTTCTGAAAGTTGGCTACAACCCACTCTTTCTTCACATGCGTACTGTCTCCCTGGATATGTCCTAGTCCGCAATGATCGCGTGGGTAGATCGGGTGGAGGAGTAGCCATTTACTTAAAAAGCAATATTCCTTTCTCAATTGTAGCCCAGTCTCCCTCGTCCAGTAATGCTCCCGCCGAATATTTATTTCTTGAACTGAATCTGGGGGTCAAGGTATTGCTTGGGGTGTCCTATTGTGCTCCAAGTAATAACTATTTCCCGTCTATAGAGTCCGTCCTTGAAAATATAACCTCCAACTACACACATCACATAGTCATGGGTGATTTTAATACCGACTTGCTTGTCCCTAACTCTCGCTCCCGAAAATTGCAATCCATCGTCGATTCAGTCAATCTTAAAATTTTACCATTATCCGCCACTCATCACTCTTCTACGACTGACACCTTAATCGACCTCATTGTTACTTCTGATGATTCTCTCGTAGCTCGCCACGGACAACACCTCGCTCCTGGTTTCTCTAATCATGACCTCATTTTCTGCTCCTATCGATTACGCATTCCAAAACCAAAGCCAGTGGTACTCCTTCAACGTAACTTTTCTAAGCTAGATGCTGAGAGGCTTAGATCCGATGCCACAAAAATACAGTGGAGTGACATGCAGGACTTGCCAGATGTCGATGACAAAGTTGCATTTCTATGCAGCAATGTCATAAAGCTGTTTGACACTCATGCTCCTGTACGTCCTGTGAAACTGAAGCATCGACCAACGCCTTGGATTACTGACACTATCCGGAAGTTCATGGTTAGGAGGGACAGGGCATTTCGTAGGTACAAAAAATCACGTACTGAGGAAAACTGGTCTGCCTGTAAGGCAGCCAGAAATCGGTGTAATCAGATGTGTAGGAACGCCAAACGCCAATATATCACAGAGCAACTTGAACTATCTTCTCCTGCAGGCATTTGGAAATTCCTAAGGTCTCTTGGCGTGGGTAAGCCACCTAAACAAGATGATAAAATTCCTTTTGATCTTAACTCTCTCAACAAACACTTCACATCCTCCTCTACTCTTGACTCTTTCACAAAACAAATCACTCTAAATCAAATTGATAATATACCCACGCCAGATATAGACTCCTTTAATTTCGCACCAGCATCAGCGGAGGAGATTAGGAAAATTATTCTGTCCCTCAAATCGAAGGCGGTAGGCCATGATAATATAGGACGCATTATGGTGATCAATCTTCTCGACATCCTTCTCCCTGCCATCACCCATATCATCAACCATTCCCTTACCTCTGGACATTTCCCTGATCTCTGGCGTAAGGCCTATGTTATTCCTCTTCCTAAAATATCAAATCCCTCATCTCTCAACCATTACCGCCCCATCTCAATATTACCCTTCCTGTCCAAGGTCCTCGAGTCGATTGTTCACCGTCAGCTTACCGCGTTTCTGTCAAATGGTGGTCTTCTAAATCCATACCAGTCTGGTTTTCGGGCTGGGCACAGCACTACGACTGCCTTGCTGAAAGTCACTGAGGACATAAGGTGTGGTATGGAGAACAAAATGATTACCGTGCTTGTCCTCATTGATTTTAGCAATGCGTTTAACGCTGTGGACCATGACCTACTATTAGCCGTTTTGGAAAAATCCAAGATCTCCCTCCCTGCTGTCAGCTGGTTTTCTTCCTATCTTCGGGGTCGTCAGCAGGCGATCCGAAGCTGCTCGGTATTATCTGACTGGTCCGATTTGTCTGCTGGCGTTCCTCAGGGCGGTATCCTGTCTCCTTTACTTTTTTCTATGTTTATTCATTTAGTCTCCTCTAATCTTCTCTGTTCCTACCATCTGTACGCTGATGATCTGCAGCTTTACAGTCAGGGCCATCCTGATGACTTGGATTTGATCATCAACCAACTTAATGAAGACCTAACACGTATTCTTGAGTGGTCAAAAAGCTTTGGTATTTTGGTAAACCCTACGAAATGTCAAGCAATCATCGTCGGCAGCTCTCAATTAATGTCTAACCATGATCTTACTTCGGTGCCATTGGTGTTCGACGGATGCAGTATTCCATTTTCATCCACGGTCAAAGATCTTGGATTGATCATCGACGATCATCTGAGTTGGGTGCCACAGATTGACAATGTGTCGCGTCGGATCTATGCCTCTATGCATTCCCTTATACGCCTCAAAAACTTTCTGCCTTTCAAGACAAAACTTTCTCTGGCAACCTCTCTTCTTTTGCCCATTCTTGACTATGCTGATGTGTGCTATTTGGATGTGACTGAGGCTTTGCTTAACAAACTGGAACGCTTGCAGAATACCTGTATACGATTCATTTTCGGTCTCCGAAAATATGATCACGTGTCCAGTTATCGTGCCAAGTTAAAGTGGCTTCCTATTCGAGATAGGAGGAATGTACGCATTCTCTGCCTTCTTTTTTCGGTCCTCTTTGAACCTAATTCCCCTTCTTACCTTAAATCTATGTTCAACTTCCTATCAGATACTCATAGCAGACACCTCCGCTCCTCCCATAATCTTTTGTTGTCCTTACCACTACATCATTCAGGTTTTATGCTTAATTCCTTCTCCGTTACAGCTGTCCGACTGTGGAATGATCTCCCCGAGTCTATCAGGAAGGCTCCCAGTCGAGCAGTATTTAAATCACTGGTTCGGGCTCATTATCTCAGCAGGATAGGATAGAAGACAGTTCATTTTTTTCATGCACCTCAGTTGTTGTGTGTTTATATAATAATAATATTATAATATATATATTTATATTAGGTATTTATGTATTGTATATATTTTATAGGTATAGGTTTATATATTATCTATTAGTATATTGTATAAGTATAAATTGTTGTAGAATATTATATTTAAGTAGTACATATTTAGTTTTCTTCGCTGAAATTGTCTTAAATAAGTTCTTTTTTTTTTGCACTCCCATACAATTTACTCCCTGTACCTCCTGTAGGTTGACTGGTAGAAAATGCTTTTAGCATTAAGTCCACCTAATTGTACATAATTACTTTTGTATATTGTGCAATGAAGAATAAATAATATACAGGGTGTTGAAAAGTAAGTTCATAATTTGTTTTATTTGAAACCAAAAACTGTAGTTAATTAAAAATATATCTATTTTAAGATGTGGTAGTCTGTACACTACAGGTTGTTAAAAATAAGTAAGTATTTTTAAAAATTGAAGATCTAAAAATTACATAATTTTTTAAATCTATTTAACAAGCTTTGCAAAAAAGCGGTTAAGTGCGACTGTATCTCGCCATGAAAAAAAAGAAATGTTTACTGTAGCTATGAATTTTATGCGTTACAAGTGGAATAAAATACCGCATAATATTATGTACAACTATGTAAGAGCCTAGTTTTAAAAAAAAACTCATAAGAAAATATTAAAGACACAGGTTTTTTAACCCCTGAAGGAAATAGAGGGGTGTTATAAGTTTAAAGTAAGGGCTGAATTTTTTTTTTAAATTAGGGTGATAGGTAATGTATATTTTTAATGATTTTTTCAAATAGATAAATGTTATACCATTTTTAAATTGCCATAAAATTACCTATAGTTATAGTTATAGAAAAGGGCAGGGCTACCAGTGCCCATTCGCCACTGCAACCTAAAAGATCTATAAATTATGACTCCCCATGCCGAGTCTCACTCTACAGGCCCAGGTCTTTTATAAACCTGATATTACCTATACAGGATGTTGCAAAAAGGGTATACTGTGCCGAAAGGGTTTGACTCAGGGGTTATTCTGAACAACTTTTGTTCTCCAAGTTTTGGAAATTCTCGAAAAATAAATTCGGTCTCTATAGTAAAAAGTCACGTGATCGAATAAGTTTCTATGTAAAAGGTTTTGTTACGTGAATTTTCAAAATTGTAGAAGAAAAGTGGATCAGAATGGCACCTAAATCCACTTTTGGCTAAGCTTTATACCCTTTTTTCAATACCTTGTATAAAATATCGTCAGCGTCACCTTAGATCGTAATCATCGTAACTCCTCGTGACCAAATTTTAGAGGAGACAAAAATACTGTTTTATTTGTAGTTCTAGTTGGCATACTACCCACCTAAAGTTTTTTTTAACTAGCCTAAAAATGATTTGTTTAGACAGTCTATCTTCCTGTTCAACCGCAGCCTGAGTGCCAGTGACTCAATGACTGAAAGGAGGCCATTAGTGCTCCTAAATAAATAAAGCAGGCCTGTAGATTATCTTTCAGTGTACCGACACATCTGATTGCTGTAAGAGCCTGATAAGCTCTTCGAACGAGTCATACCTCTGTGGTGGTACGGTTTCGACCTTTCGGACAGTCAGTTTGGCATCCGAAATGCGGATTCGAATAGTGGGTACAATACTTTGCGTTCGTTCACTGTCGGAGCAGGATAAGAACCACGGGCGAGTTGTTGCGCTGGCTGTTTGCTTAAAAATAGTAACCGCGTTCAACTCTATCCCCTAGAGGGCGAACCTTTAGGGCGGCTCTTGTATACCATCACTTGTCTTCTTATCTGCAGAAAATTGACAGAGGTCATACGTGTCTAACAAGTACATTAAGGATGCGAAAAGAGAGGGTTTGTTTTCACTGAAGAAGTTCAGTTGCGGAGTTCCACAGCGGTAGGTCTTGGACCCCTCTGCTGTGGAACTTGGCATACAACGCGGTCCTGCAAATCAAGCTCGCAAACGGCGTTAGCACAGTGCATTTTTCTAATGTCACACAGGTCGTGAGGTAGGCTGAGAGCCTCCTTCGGGGATGACATCCCAATGATTCATTAGGAAAAAATTGCTGCAGCTGTGCTCGCCATGCAGTGCATGGGCTACTTCCGAATCTGGGGGGCTGTTGCAAAGGAGTCCGTTGCCTCTATACGGTACGGGTTCCGTGCGATCTATGATCCTTCCGGGAGCACCTGTCTTGTCAAGTCGAAGAGAATGGCTCGTATTCGACGCAACCTGCAGTACTGGTGGGATTGGTTGGAGGACAGGACAGCAAGAAGCTGCAGCAGCCGTCATGCTGTGATTCGACGCATAGATGCAAAAAAAAGTTGAAAGTAACTTCATGTTAATAAAATATTAGATCTTAATTTAACAACATAACATTGCAAAAAAAAATTAACATTGTTGAGTATGTTATTGTAATTTACTAAAGTAGTAATAAAAACAAAGGCTTATTGCATAGTTTTCGTTCACGTTCGCCTAAATCGCACGTTGTATATGAGAATAAAGGGTATAATTACTAAGTTTTCTTGTTTAAAAATCACGGTTTGGGGTTTAGAGGAAAACAAATGGTAAAATGCGGAATACTGTTTTTTTTTTCGAATAAAGAGGAAAACATGTGAATTCAAAAAACGTTTCTATTGACACCAAAGAGTACTTTTCGCCGAGAAAAGTGGAGTTACAATGTTTGCGATCTAAAGTGATGATAGAACTAGAACTTATTTTTTCAGTTCACCTGCTGTTGAGTGAAATCGTAATTAGGTAAATGACTCCTTGACATGAAAATAACTTTTTTTTTATAATAAATATATAACAAAACCGTTTTTTTTAATACAGCAATATTTGTAGGTGTACTTACAGTGAGCAAAAGAGCGCAGCAAGGTGTAAATTTTTTGGTTTTTAAGAAACAAAAATATTATTTCTATCATATCCCAAACACACATAAGTACTTAAAAAAAAAAATACACACTCTCGCCTTGTACTAATGTACTCACTTGCGGGGGTACTTACATGTTATTATTTTTCTGGTGACCTCCCCATATCCCTTTGCCAGCTACGTAACCTTTTGTGACACCCTGTATATGCAGAGTTCTGCAAACTACTGTTCTGCTTTTGAAACACCAAAAAAAACAGGTCGTCTAACTAAAAGGTCACGTGACCAAAAAAAAATTATATGAAGAAGCGTTTTTTTCATGAATATAAAAAATTACGTAGGATAAAAGTTTTTCAGAGTGACCCCTGAGTAACGCCCTTTCGGCTAACTATACTTTTTTTATTACACGGGGGCAGAGTTTAATACAACACCCTGAACTATTAAACTCTGATAATATTTTCGCGATTTTTTTACATTCTGATTTCATTTCCTGGCTTAGAAATAACATCAATAACATGCTGCACACGTAGGTTTCGGCATAGTATTAAACCCTTTTTGCAACAACCTGTATAAATATCGGCACGGGTACGACTTTATATATAATTAATTATTAAATATTAAAAATACTTTCAAATAAAAATAAATATTTTCGTATCACAAAACAATATTACTTACTTAGTATATTTTTAACAAAGTGGCATGTCTTCACTTTTATGTTTTCGAGTACTATGTTAAAATTTCATGTCATTGTCCGTAGAACGCCCCGCATACCTCAACCCCCCCTCACTAGATTTGACAGATTCTGATTTTCTTCCAGCTTTAGTGACAGCCTTAAGTCGAAACGACTTGAAGTCGTTTGATACTTTAGTGTTGAATGTCGGGGGTTTTTAACGTTGGTTAGGTTATAATACTTAGGTGGAATTTCACCAAACGCTAAACGTTTTTAGTCGCCTGTCAAACGTCTGTCAGTCGGTACAAAATGTATTAAAAATTTGATTTAAATACAAATTTAAATACGTTTAGCGTAAAAGTGACCCTTATAATATGACCATGACGGTTATCATTTGTTTAAGTCTCTTTTATTAACCAAAGTCGCGTCTCTCAAGCAACCGATAGCCACCTTAGGCTTACTTATATGACACGTGGCGCCCCCGCGAACGCGCGGCCATATTATGTAACTAGGCAGAGCCGGGTGCATTAAATTTGGTCTAACCGCCTCTCTGGCTAAGCGGCTATAATTTTGTGCAGCGCTAAAGGAAAGCGCTACATAGTGGCTTAGTTGCTGAAAAGCACGAAAGCTCACAGAATAATATTGGGACAGGTACCTAAATAGTACGGTCTATCTTCCTAATTTAGCTCCAATTTCTCTATAGTCGGTTAAATCGTAACCAGGGAAAGGTTGATCAATTATACGTCATTTCCATATTAAATTCTGGACAGATGTCTCAAAAGTCAAGCAATAATCTCTGGTTTTGCTCTAACCCACTATGGCGAAATTGGCACTTTGGATTGTCGGATAACCAACACAGAACGTGGAGACACGTAGAAAGGGTCATCGTCGTCGTCGTCATAGTAGTCCGCTGTTGGATGTAGACCTCGTCTAGAATAAAGTATCTCTAAAGTCAAAAATGGTACAAAAGTTGTTCAGGATGAAACCCTGTATATTATACAGCTTAACGTGCCGTCCGAAGCACGGAAGCGCCCAGAAAAGAACCACTTGAAATCGTTGATCCATCCAATGGCTGACCGTGCCATGTGTTGCTTAACTTCAGTGATCAGTTATGAATACTGAAGCTAGCTTGACTACAGACGCTTCAGGCACTTATCCGCTATAGCTGTTCCCGCGAGCTTCGCTTCGCCTTAAAAAGTTTTCCCATAGGAATTCCGGGATAAAAAGTAGCCTATGTTCTTTCTCAGGGTCTAGACCATATGTATACCAGATTTCATTCAAATCCGTTCAGTAGTTCTGGCGTGAAAGAGTAACAGACAGACATGCATAGTTACTTTCGCATTTATAATATAATTAGTTAGGAAGGATTAGTTAGGATAAACTACAAATACATTATTTAGGCACTTATCAGCTACAAACTACAAACTTCTCACCCATCCCAATATACCCACTAAACGCACCCATCCATGCATCATTGCCTATTCCCACGGCACTATCTTAAACGACCCGTAGTGTTCCAATGACGGACGACGCGCATTCATCCTCATACGACGCCTTATATCACCGAGGGGCGCAGCGCCTAATGGTACGCATTTGTCAGGGGAACTGCTACGTCGATACAATGTATGTCTCTCTCAATTAGAAACGTCGTGGAACGGATAAGATCTAGGCCTTGGTGTGAAAGGTTGTGTTTAAATCTTGGTCAACCAATGAATTCTTTAGAAAATTATAAGTTTAAATAGTGATTTACATACCTACATATTTATTTTTCATATACCACGTGCTTTTATAGTGAAGTAAAACCTAGATTCTGCACCGCCTAAATATGCGAATCGCGTTTTTTGCATTTTAAATTATTATGATTCCAGGATCCTTGATGTTCGCTCGACTAAAAGCAAGTTATAGAATGTGTCTGAAATTTGAGTAAAGTTTTACTAAATTCTCTTATGCATGCACGGTATTACTTTGCCTTGAAAATTTGTAAAATAACAGCCGGGCCATTATTTTATTTTATGTACAATTATCGGTCCCCTACAAAGAAACATTTTTTAAAAATTAAATAATGAAATTCAGGAATATAGCTACCGCCTGTAGCAATTAAATAAAACACCGGTCACAGAAAATATAATGAATTTATGTGAAATACTTTATTTATTTACAAATTACGGTAACTCTGTTGTTGTTTTTGGTAACGCAATTGTTTTTCATACAAAAATTGTCTGTCCCTCGGAGCGAGTCATATGAAGCAAGCACAACGTGTGTAAAAAATTACAATGGAAACAATTTTTTTGAATATTATAACGAATATGTCATTATTTAAACTTTACTTCACGGTAATAATCATGATTTTATATGAACATATTATGGGACAATTAATATTCCTGGCCTAGTCCCCAAGCCTAAGCAAAAATACACCTACACTAGGTTACCCTAGGAAATTCAATCATAAATAAACTTTTTTTCACTTTCTTGCACCTAAGATCATTTGAATGGCTGTGTATTTGTATCTGAGTGCAGGAAGGAGAGCGGGACGGATAAAATGACCAAGTCTTTCGGACGAGAGTCCTGGAGAGAAGCGCGTGTATTTATTGTGACGCCACTGAGTTACCGGCGACATACGGTGAGTTTTATAGATATTTATTATTTTATTTCATGCAATATATGTAATAATTAGTAACAATTATGAGGGCATTTTGATATCCCATGTAGGTGTATTCATTTAAGTACTAACTTCAAAAAGGTTATTGTTTTACAACTGCGTTACCGCTACACTTCGTTACTTTTTCAGTAACGCAGTTGTAACTATAGTAACTCAGGGGTTTTTGGGTGAATTTCCCGCGGCCAAAAATTGCGTGGCATCAATGAAATCGGTACTAAAAAACCAAGTTATAATTTTCTAATATTTTTTTCCGGTTAAGTGAAATAGTTATCTATGTGTAGCAGTAAATATTTTATTAATAGGATTAATGGATATTTTTCAAAAAAATATTAAACCTTCAAATCTTTCATTACCGTGTCTGTCCCCACGTAAAAATGTTTTGTATTATTCTTCATTGATGAAAAAATATTGAGTATTGATAGTTAAACTTAGTTTCATTTGATACATGAATAGTTAAAGTATTGTCACGGAATACATTTATTGAAATATATAAAGAATATAACGAACGGTAAGTGAAAATTTATGTGTCCCAGAACTTCTGTTCATCGCCGTGTCCTAAACATGATCAAGGATATTGTTTTACCTATGAACTTGGGTGCCCCCCTCAGTTCGCTAATCGTTTCTTACAAGTGTCGCCTAACTGCTCGACGTGGAAGGAGGTACATCGGTGCCCGCGTTTTTGCGCTATAGTGAAAATCAGTAAAATTTTTGGGGACTGGACATTTTTTCTTTCATTGCCGTGGATAGATATAACTTCTATAAAATTAAGTTTGTCTTCTAGAGTAAGCATTCAAAAGAAAGCTTTTTGAAATTATTTACCTTATAAAGTGTTTATTTCTTGGAATAGTTATTACTTTTTTAGTTATTTATATTTAATGCCTTAGTTTTCATCGCCATGCTTTCATTTCCGTGGCTTCCGTGGTCAATATTTGCTATGGTAATGAAAAAAAAGCCACGGCAATGAAAAAAATTTCATTGCCATGTCTTGTAAAATAATTTGTATTCATTGCCGTGGTTAGGTTATTCATTTCCGTGGCCAGGTTATTCATTTCCGTGACTTATGTTTTCATCGCCGTGGTGTGAATGATTAGGCAAAGTGACATATCTTTACATCTTTTACCTATAATACAGGTAATACCGATCACTGACATTACCTACAGGACTAGTCAAATTACCTCTTTTTGCAGTGCGTTAAAACGGGTGCGTATCGTGATGTATAAAAACGAAATATATAATAGGTATTACATTAATAATAACAATCACAACATAATTATAATGAACGTTACGTATAAATAAGATCGGTGGTAGCTCAGTCGGGTAAGCGCCCGCTTCCCACGCCAATGATACGGGTGCGAATTCCGACGCTGACATGTACAAATGTGTTCCTTTGAATTTAAATACAATGTATATCATCGCTCTTACGGTGAAGGAAAACATCGTGAAGAATCCTGCATATCTATCTATAGATTTAGCACATCTAGATAATAATAATATGTGAACCCACCAACCCGCTGTGGACCAGCGTGGTGGGAAATGGTCCAAGCTTAGAAAGGCAGCTTAGACCTTGGGGATATGCACATTGCACAAAAGACCCATTCGAGAGAGCCAGGTGCAGGCACTTATACCTCCCACAGATAGTAGAATAGAATATAATAGAACATACACCTCTGCAGGAACTCAGCTGGATGCTAGGTGGCCTTAATGCTGCTTGCAACGTGTAGGCCTCCGTATGAACTTGAGCAAGACAAAAGTCATGTAGAATGTTCACATAAAACCGGAGCCGGTGATCGTTTGTGAGACAACTATCGAAGTTGTGCAATATGACTACTAATATGACTAATATGACTATCTGAGGCGTTTGCCTCAGATATATTCGGCTAGGCAGAAGCAACTTCGACAAGGAGGCTGAAAGGCGCATCCAACAGTCTTCAACTATTGCGCCCTTCCAGTTATGACATATGGTGCAGAGACGTGGACACTGATGGTGGGACTGGTCCACCGATTTAAAGTCACTCAGCGTACTATGGAGAGAGCTATGCTTGGGGTTTCTCTAATGGATGGTATCAGAAAAGAGGTTATACGTCAGAGGACTAAGGTTACCAACATAGCTGTCAAAATATGTAAGCTTAGGCAGATAGCCGGTAGTGGCTGGATTCGGAAGACCGAGGACCGAGTGTTGTGGCGCTCCTTGGGAGAGGCCTATGTCCAGTATTGGATGATGATGATAACATGTACATTTCATATTATTATACCAATTAAAATATACTATGATTTAGCATATGGAGATGCTGGAGATGTTGGAGCATCCCCATGCAAAGGGAGGATCCTCCAACCAGGCCGGGTGGTGTTGCCTGGCGGGCAGCTGCCCAACGGTTAGCGTTGGGGATTTCTATATATTGCAGAGTAGGTGAGAAACTTCGAATGCGCGATGTAGGATTTTCATAGTAATTTGCGTAGTTCCCATACATCTTCTCTGTATTGCGTTCCGAGCGCCATCTGTTGATCTTCGTCTGAACTAGTGGCTAGGAGTCCGCCACATCACTCCCCCACCGAGACCGGAGGGCGATAGTCTTCAGTGCAGCCGAGAGTCTTGATTGCCAGCCAGTGCCGCGTAGTCCGCAGTGAGTCGGGACTGTGAGTGCGGTGAGGAGTCCCCAGTGAGTCGGGGTGATGCTGCAGTGGCGATGTCCACGGTGAGTCGGGATGAGCCTGCAGTGGAGCATGGTGGCAGAGTGCTGCGTCGACCAGGAGAGGATGGCTCTGCTTGCTGACCGGCCGAAGTGCAGTGGTGCTGTGCCAAGTTGCTGGTGTGGGTCGAGGGTGTGACCAGGCCTGCGCGTTCGCTGCATGCTGGTGGTCATGATGCCCTTTGAGACCGGATGCTGGCTGGTTGGCTCCAGGGGCTGCTTGCTGAGAGTTCTGCTGCACGGCTGTTGAGGTGAGGAGAGAAAGTCGATGGAAGATGGCGTGGAGGCTGCTCTGCGGGTCTTCAGAAGGCTGCGCTGATGTTCTTCACGGGGTCACCAGTATGGAGATGCTGGAGGTGTTGGAGCATCCCCATGCAAAGGGAGGATCCTCCGACCAGGCCGGGTGGTGTGGCCTGGCGGGCAGCTGCCCAACGGTTCGCGTTGGGGATTTCTATATATTGCAGAGTAGGTGAGAAACTTCGAATGCGCGATGTAGGATTTTCATAGTAATTTGCGTAGTTCCCATACATCTTCTCTGTATTGCGTTCCGAGCGCCATCTGTTGATCTTCGTCTGAACTAGTGGCTAGGAGTCCGCCACAAGCATAAAGTTCATAAAATATTCTATCATATCACATAATCTGTGTTAAATTACACAACGCCATCAAAACCTCTAGTACCACAACCTAAAGATAGGTGCGATGACGAGAAAAGCGAGGAGGAGCGGTTAAGTGCACATGTCCATCAAAGGCGAATCGGGGCTACATGGGGAGACGCTCTATGTTTAGGTTTTGG
Organism: Plutella xylostella; assembly: GCF_932276165.1. Classification (NCBI taxonomy): domain Eukaryota; kingdom Metazoa; phylum Arthropoda; class Insecta; order Lepidoptera; family Plutellidae; genus Plutella; species Plutella xylostella. The sequence continues at coordinate 1,427,696 of NC_064000.1, read as the reverse complement.
TGCAAGGAGTTTTGACTGCGTTATTATTATTGGCGCTATGTAGGGAGACGCTTGGCTGACCAACATGTGCACCTAACCGCACCAATCGTTATATTTTGGTGCTAGGTGTGTTGCTGGTGTTGTGTAATTCAGCACAGATTATGTCATATTATAGTAGGTATATTTTATGAATTTTACATAAAATGAACAGTATACGAATTGGATATTATACCTTATGAAAATATAAATGTTATAGGTATGGTTTATTATATTATGTTGTGAACGTTATAAGTGTGAAATGAAACATTTTGTTTTATACGTCGCAATACGGACCCCACAATGCTACTTAGAGAATTCTATACTATATTCTTATTTTTTTTTACATACTGTCGTTCTTTCTTTCGTTCCAATATCTATCCAAATATTTCTGCCATACATACCTGTCTAAGTTTGCGTTTCCCTCACAGTCTTTTTTAAAAATAGCAGTGGATTGATTCTTTCATTTCCATTGTATGCAGTTCTTTCATTGCCGTGGAAGTTTGTTTCATTGCCGTGGGCCTTTGTTTCATTGCCGTGGACGCTTGTTTCATTGCCGTGAACGCATGTTTCATCGCCGTGGCACGAAATTTTTGACCATCCGTATCTCGTTCAGTTTTTAACTTATCTGCTACCCATTTAGTAAGAACACTTACATGAACAAAAACTTTAATAAAAGCGTTTTTCTAATATAAAAAACCTTAAGATAAAAAAGTCCACGGAAATGAAGATTTTTTAGGACTTGTTGAAATCCACCCTTTTCTTATAGTTTTCAGGTATAATACAAATATAACATTTGAGCATATTATATTGTTACAGTATAAAATTTCAGACTGAATGGCGTAAACAGCGGCTGAAAAACAACGGCTTTACAGGCAAAAAAAAATAGAAATATTTCTTAGTATTAAGTTGTCATATTTTCAGCGATTTTAATGTTTGTTATTAAACAAAGAGTTCTGTTAATTTTAGTTTGATAGTTTTTTTCACATTACGATTAGTTTTAATTGAAGAAAGTATAAAGATTGTGATTGAGATACCACTGTGTTACCAATTAACTGTTGGTTTTTGGGGATCATTTAGGACAAAAATAGAAAGACAGAGTTTAACGCTTTGTAGAAAGATATTCGTTTAATCAGCGTTTAATTTTCTTATAATAAATTTATATTATTTTAGAAGGTATACGTCCGCCATATTGAAAATCGTGTAACAGAAAGAGAGTTGGTCAGCGTCTGAAGCTGCTTATATAGGCTTAGGGTGGCGAGGTTAAAGCAAGTGATTTTTGCCAAATAATTTACAAATATCAACACGCCCCCTCAAAAATTACTTTACTCTGAATAACAAATTATTAGCGAAACGTATATACCTTGTAAAATATGCTGGGAGAAATTACAATTCATGGTCCAACATTTGTTGCTAGGATTAGGGAAAACCCAGAAAAACCTAATCAGACCAATTTAACTTAAACTTAATTAAAGCTAAGTACTTATTAGTCACAACATCATAATTATCTGTATCAGAACATGTTTAAATTTATTTACATTATTATCATTTAACCACAGTATATTAATTCACATTGTACCTATTATCTCAATGTTTTATATCCATAAAAAAATATCTGTAGGTGTAGTACCTACAGATTGTATAATGTATTATGACTAGTTACAAGAGGGCAACTTCATTTTCTAATTATTATGTTCACCTTATCTGTTAAATTAATTACATATTAATATTATGTATTATCTAACATTACAAGATACTCGCACTTCATCAATTTTGTAAAATACTTATTTCTAATTTTACAATGGTCTCTTTTGAAGTTAGATTTATACAATCACTATTTATTATGTTTATTACATAATTTTGAATGAGAGCTAGCTATGATAGTAAAGTAAAGTTAACTTACTTTTAACAATAATTATGGCAATCTGCAAATCATCATAGGCTGTCAAATTCAACATTAAACTGGATCTATTCTCGCTTTATGGCGCTATAATTTTTATCAATTATACATTTAAGAATTATATGTATTTCATTATGATGATTTAATTAATATAGACAGGTCAACAACAAACATTTTTACATGTTCCCTTAAGTTATTATAATATAGGTAATTATGAAGTCACATTTACAATGTTACCTTTAGATAAACCTTTCCACAGTCATTTGATTATAATGCACTTTATTTTCCTTTGTGTACATTTTTATTACAATGATAACCGACTCCTGATACTATAATTTATGCAGGATTTTATAATAACTTGTAATAAATTAACATTGAATTACATTGTACATTTTACATTTATTTATTTACAATAGTTGCATCACTATGTTTTCATAAAATATACAATACACATGATACACATTCTTAAAATGATTACTTACAGGCACAAATATTATTTAGTTTACTTAAACTGTACTTACTTGTACATTATTATAACATTTAGCACCCTTATAAGTAGTTTAATGTTCAATCATTATTTAGATTAATTTAAATTTCAGCTTTATACCAATCAGTTTTATAACATATCCGATTACATAAATATTACTTATGTAGTAGGTTTTTCATAATTTAATTGAATCGTAAGTATTTTAAATGTAAGTACCCACTTTAAACTCATAACTTCTACTTATCACACTTTAATTTTACTTAACCTGATTCAATATGTATTCAAAGAAAACAGATTTCGACTATTATGGTTTGTAGCATACTCAATTAAGTATTTTAAAATGTAGGCAAGTACTTCACACAACACTTATCAGTAAGTACTGGTTTTAAACAACAGATTTAGTTTTAATGCATTTGTTCACGACGAAAATACCTAGGCTAAGAAGATTAGATTAAGTTTAGCTTAGAAATAACATGTACATAATAGTTTCGTAATCATAGTTTGTAAGATGTAAATACTTTGATTTCATTGGTAGGTAAATTAGAGTTAGGTATCTCACTCAGACAGGTATCGCTTGCGTGACTAATTCTGACTATATATATAGGCCCAATTTGTATGAAAATTTGTCATTCAGAAAACAGAAGCGGAACAATAAACAACTAAGAAAACTGAAGAAGACTTTCAAATACAGTCCACCCCTAACATTGGACCTTCGAGGAGCCGGATCAGAAGAAAGAAAATTGGCAGACCTACTGAACAGTGGTCTATCGAAGAGCCGAAAAGGGAATAAAGAAGAACGACCATGCCGGTTACTAGAAGCCACAGTAGCCGGAAGGAAGAGTCCAGTACCGCCGAATCAAGCACGGTCTGCACAAGCAACACCGCGACGACGACTACGACTACGGGAAGCGGTGCGACTGAGACATCCGCCACGACCACGTCGGCAGCGAACGCAAGCGCTACCGGATCAGAGCGCCCTGCGACGCCGCCACCTCAGGAAACGAGCGTGGTCACTGTGGTGCGTCAAGTCACATCGCAGCCAGCTACCTTACGGCCCCGGTCACATCACTCCAAAGCCTCCCGCAAGAGATTCCTCGCGGAATTGGAGGCTAAGGAGCGGTTGGCCGAGGCGCAACAGAAGGAAGCACAAGCCGCCGCCGAACTAGCGAAGGTGAAGCTCATGCGGATACAAGCGGAGGACTCGTCCGACGAGGAAGACGAAGACATCGTCGACAAGAGCGAGCGCATCGAGCAGTGGGTGCAGGAGCAATCCTCTAAGCCCCCGCCCCCTGCTCTCGCTCTCACAGCGGGCCATGCAAGAGGCTCGTCCCCCGTGAGGGGCCAGACACAGGCCCCTCCCACCCCGTGGATACCTACGGAACCACCACGGGTCGTCGAGGCGCCGCAGCACGAAGAGCGCGCGCCTCCCGAGCGCCAACAAGAAAAGTCGTCGAGTGAAGACGTCACGCAGCTCGCCGCACTATTCAAGAGTGTGCTGAGCGGTGGCGGCTACAGAGAGCCGCCACGGTACATTCAAGATCTACCTACGTTCAACGGAAACAGCAGCGAGTGGCTACCGTTCCGTGCGGCCTACCATGAAACCGAGAAGTACTTCACGAAGATAGAAAACGTCGCCCGCCTGAGAAAAAGCCTGCGTGGGGCCGCCCTCGACGCCGTCAGCTGTCTACTTATCAGCGATCCGAACCCTGTCGTCATTATACAGGGCTTGGAACGACGGTTCGGGCGGCCAGAAGCACTCATACTCAACGAGCTCGACAAAGTGAAGAAACTACCGAAGCTAGCTGAGAGCCCACGTGACCTGTGCATCTTCGCAAGCAAGCTGGCCAACATCGTAGCTACGATCGAAGCACTGAAGAAACCGCACTTCCTCTACAACCCGGAGATCGAGCGCACTGCAATAGAGAAGCTCACACCGATTCTTCGTGACAAATGGTACGAGTACAACTTCACGCAACATGGAGAAGAAGCGAACTTGAAGAAGCTGTCCACCTACCTGAACCACGAAGCGGACAAGTGCGGCCCATACGCCGCGCTCGAGCAGATCAACAACAGCGCACCTACACCCGTGAGTGCGAGGGAGAAAGCTGCGAAAAAGAAGACGGAACGTACCTACGCCGCCGAGAACACACACAAGGAAGAAGAGGACGGCTGCCCTATGTGCAAACAGGCTCACAAGTTACCTGAATGCACGAAGTTCAACGAGAAGACGACTGACGAGCGCTGGGAAATAGCGAAGCAGAACAAGATGTGCTTCCGCTGCCTACGTAGCACACATCGCCGCTTCACGTGCAAAGCGAAGCCCTGCGGTGTCTCCGGCTGCAACCTGCGCCACCACAAGCTCCTACATCATGAAGCCGCGAAGAAAGAAGAGAAGCACGAAGAAGTCACCGCGTCCACGACAGAGAAGCCGACCGTCGCAGCGAACAAGAGCGAGCGCCGCCGCGCTTACTTGAAAATAGCGCCCGTGGTACTTACTGGCCCTCACTCCAGTATAGAAACCTACGCACTGTTCGACGAGGGAAGCACCATCACGATCATCGACGCAGACGTGGCCAACACTCTCGGCCTCGACGGACCCACTGATCCGATGTGGGTGCAAGGAGTCAGCGGCAAAGAAGTTCGACACTCGAAGAGCAAGAAAGTCGACTTCACCATACGGGGCAAGCACGCACAAGAAGAGTTCAAGCTTGAAGACGCACGCACAGTCGAGAAGCTCGACTTCATCACTCAGACGGTGAAGAAAGAAGAAGTCGACGACTGCAGCCACCTGAGCGACATCCAAGAAGAACTCGCCTACGAGGGGGCATCGCCGAAGCTGCTCATCGGCCAGGACAACTGGGACTTAATTGTCTCGAGGGAAGTCCGAGACGGCCGCCGCGACCAGCCTGTGGCATCTCGCACACAGCTCGGCTGGGTACTGCACGGCTGCCGCACCACACAGAGCAAACCAATCAACTTCTGCGGACACGTCACGAGCGCTGAAGAATCAATGGAGAAAATGATGAAGCACTACTTCGAGCTGGAGTCCCTGGGCATCGAACGCAAGAAAACCGACGACAGATCCAGAAGAGCAAGCCACGAGAAAACTGGAAGAGGAAAGTCGCCGGCTGCCCGATGGTCGCTTCGAAACTCGGTTGCTATGGAAACAAGAAAATGAGAAAATACCTAACAACCGTCAAGACGCACTGAAACGACTCTGCAGCCTCGAACGCAAGCTCGACCGTGACCCAGAACTCAAGAAGAAGTATGAAGAGCGCATGGAGAATATGCTGAAGTCCGGATACGCCGAGCCCGCCACCACACTCCCGACGCAAGACAGAACGTGGTACCTGCCGCACTTCGCCGTCTGCAACCCCGAGAAGAAGAAGATACGACTGGTGCACGACGCCGCAGCGAAGTCACATGGACGCAGCTTGAACGACATGCTGCTGACCGGCCCCGACCTGCTTCAGTCACTCCCTGGGGTGGTCATGCGGTTCAGGCAGCACCCCTACGCAGTCAGCGCGGACATCAAAGAGATGTTCATGCAAATACGCATCAAGGAGTGCGACCGAGACGCGCTGCGCTTCCTCTGGCGCGGCGACCGGCGGGAGGGTACACCAGACGAGTACCGCATGACGTCCGTCATCTTCGGCGCATCATCATCACCGTGCACAGCACTCTTCATCAAGAACAGAAACGCCAGAGACTTCGCCGACACGCACCCCGAGGCCGTCCGAGCAATCGAGAAGAACCACTACATGGACGACTACCTGCAAAGCTTCACGTCGGTGGAAGAGGCCCAGCACGTCACGAAGACAGTCGACGAGATACATCGACAAGCGGGCTTCGAACTACGCGGATGGGCATCGAACGAGCGACGAGTACTACGCGATCTCGTCACCGACGCCGAGACAGCTACGATCGACATCGGCGGGAGCGAAATAGAGAAAACACTCGGCCTCATGTGGCACGTACACGAAGACAATCTCGGCTTTCGTCTTAACACTCATAAGACGCCGGCTGAAGTGCTACGAGGGGACCGTCCGCCGTCGAAAAGAGAAGCACTCAGCGTGATCATGTCGCTCTACGACCCGCTCGGCTGGATCTCGCCCGTGACTACGCCGGCCAAGAGAATAATGCAAGACTCATGGCGCTACGGGACCAGCTGGGACGACCCTATTCCCGAGGAACTACAGAGCAGATGGCACAACTGGCTGTCCAACCTACGAGCGCTACGAGAGCTACGAATTCCGAGGTGCTACGACTACGAGCCGACTGCTACGCGAGAACTACACACATTCGTCGATGCAAGTGAAGAGGCATATGTCGCAGCCGCCTACTGGAGAATACAACGAGCAGACGGCAGCGTGAAGATCACACTAGCCATGGCGAAGAGCAGAGTGGCACCAATCAAGCCTACGTCGATACCGCGGCTGGAACTACAGGCTGCGGTACTCGGGACTCGCATCTCGAACACAACTCGATCAGAACACGATTATGAAGACATCACGAGAAGAGTGTTCTGGAGCGACTCATGGACGGTGCTGGCGTGGATACGAGCTGAGCCACGCACATTCAAGACCTTCGTCGCTCACAGGCTCGCTGAAATAGAAGAGTCAACAAAGAAAAGCGAGTGGAGATGGGTACCTACCGCTGAAAATGTCGCCGACGACGCAACTCGAGCCACGCCGCACGACTTCGACGCGCAACACCGCTGGTTCAACGGGCCCGAGTTCCTGCGGCACGCTGAAGAACACTGGCCCACGGAGAACAGGGAAGAAGTACCCAAGACCGGCGAGGAGAAGGAGAGCTGCGCCGTCGTGTCGCTCGGACACGCCCACCTGCCGGACATCGAGCGATTCTCGAGGTGGACACGACTCATACGTGTTACCGCTCGAGTACTACAGTTCGTCAGCCTGTGTCGTGCCAACAAGCACGCCACTCACGCCGCACGACGCAAGAGAACAAGAGAAAATGCACCTCAAGACGGCGAGTGGAAGAACACAGCAAGAGCACCGACAACGAACACGAAAAAGAAGCACGAAAACACTCCACGAAGAAAGTACAAGACAGTCGCGGCGGAACACCTAATTCACGCCGAGCGACTATGGATCGAGTTTTCACAACGAGAATGCTTCGACTTCGCGCACACTGGTACTGAAAAGCTGAAAAGCTTAAGTACCTACACCGATGACTACGGGATACTTCGCCTGAAGGGACGCATCGCTGCCACCGACGCCATCAATGAAGAGACGGCGAACCCAGCTGTGCTAGATGGAAAGCACAGATACACGAGGCTGTACATTCAACATGTACACGAACAGCTGCACCACGGCGGGACTGAAATAGTCGTGAATGAATTACGACAACGGCTGTGGATAATCAAGATAAGACAGACTGTGAAGAATGTCGTGAAGTCGTGTCTCACCTGCAGAATGAAGAAAGCGAAGCCGTCCAGCCCCGCCACCGGAGACCTGCCTGCAGCACGCCTGGCCCACCATGTCAGACCGTTCACCTACACGGGTCTAGACTACTTTGGCCCGCTCGAGGTGACTGTGGGCCGACACCGAGAGAAGAGATACGTCGCACTCTACACCTGCATGACTACGAGGGCTGTGCACCTGGAGGTAGCGGCCTCACTCAGCGCGGACTCCACCATCGCTACGCTGCGCCGCCTGATAGCCAGGCGCGGCTGTCCGACCGAGCTGTGGAGCGACAACGCAACGGGCTTCAAGGCTGCCGACAAGGAGCTCACCGAGGCCGCCACGGAGGCCCTGCAGGAGGAAGCTGCGCGCCGACACATCATGTGGCGCTTCATACCGCCCGCCTCACCATTCATGGGCGGGGCGTGGGAGCGGATGGTGCGCACGGTGAAGGATGCCCTGCGAGCGACGCTGCACGAGAAGTACCCCAGCGACGAGACACTCAGCACCCTGCTGGCTGAGGTGGAGAGCACCGTGAACTCCCGCCCACTCACTCATGTGGCGGTGAGTCCGGACGACCCCGTGGCTCTCACACCGAACCTGCTGCTCATCGGGCCCAACTGCCACGTGCCGACGCCGGGGACCTTCAGTGAAGAGGACGACCACGCACGACAGCACTGGAGACGAGCTCAACGGCTGGCAGACGTCTTCTGGCAGAGGTGGATGCAGGAGTACCTACCGCTACTCCAACACCGGCGGGAGCCTCACAGCACCGGCAGCCAACCGAAGATCGGCGACCTGGTCATCGTGTGCGACTCCAACAACCCGCGCAACACCTGGCCCCGAGGACGAGTCACAGCTGTCCATCCAGGGAAGGACAACATCGTGCGAGTCGTCGACATCACTACGAGCAACGGGCACGTGCTGCGTCGACCAACGAAGAGGATCGTCGTGCTGCCAATAGAATCGCAAGATAGCGACGGCGGGAGAATGTTCACGACGAAAATACCTAGGCTAAGAAGATTAGATTAAGTTTAGCTTAGAAATAACATGTACATAATAGTTTCGTAATCATAGTTTGTAAGATGTAAATACTTTGATTTCATTGGTAGGTAAATTAGAGTTAGGTATCTCACTCAGACAGGTATCGCTTGCGTGACTAATTCTGACTATATATATAGGCCCAATTTGTATGAAAATTTGTCATTCAGAAAACAGAAGCGGAACAATAAACAACTAAGAAAACTGAAGAAGACTTTCAAATACAGTCCACCCCTAACAGCATTGAATTTAAAACCCATTCAATTTAATATGCAAGTATTTTAAAATATACTTTTCTTATGTAATTTATCAGATTTAAATGTTATCTGATTTATTTATGTACCTTTGTTTCAAACACAGATTTTGATTAGATACCTAGATAGGATTTATACACATCCACTTTAAGTATTTTAAAATATACTTTTCATCACTATCAGATTTAAATGTTAGGTATCTGATTTATATCTGTTTTTCAAGAACAACAGATTAGAGATACCATCTGATTTCATAATATCAGATTTAGCAATTAATATGAATCAGCTTAAAATATAACAACCATTCACATGCTGCAGTCCCACACCCGAGACCGTCGTGTTAACGGTGAGCAATGATATGCAGCGCTGTGACTGGTTGAATTGTCATTGAACGTGATTTTAAGTTCATACTAATAGTGTTTACTCAAATGAAGAAAAAACTGGGAATTAGTCATGAGAGTTTGATTAATCAAACATACATTTTAAAGTCAATGGTACAGAAGCATTGTTACTATGAGAGGGGGTCAGGTTTCTCTGCACCAGACCGTATGTACCTTATAATATCGCGTAAAATCAATATAAGTAAGACACTGATTTTGAGGATTCAGAAAAATCAGTTTAGAAACATTCCCCTTTTTTATTATTTCGTTTAAGCATAGGTACTTAGTAAACATAATGATCGTTCAAGGAACATACACTTCTCTAAATGCATCAATATTTGTTTCGTTTAACCATGAGATTAATATTATGTCTACCCTCACTGGGAACAAATATTTCAAAAAAAACTTAAGGTATACTCTGTTTACTCCGTTAGCATATTCGATACACGGGCCCTGTGCGTCCAATATACCAACATGAAAAACTTTAGCAATAAATATTTTTACGTTTATCAATATCATAATGATTTAATTTTATGTTCCATGAACTTCTGCGATTCTTAAATCGGAATATTCACCGACACATTAGGTATTGTATTTTACAAGATTCGAATTAAATGGTATATGGGGGTACATGTAAGAATGAGGCATCAACTGTACTTTATATACGTTTGGCTCAACCAGAACGAGATCAACCCAGTATAACATCAAGTCTGATCGCTCAACGCGATATCTTGAGTCAACTCACTTACATAGCTTTGAATTAATATCTTATTAAGTACTATGTTTTTATGAATGTAAATACATTTTTAACAACAGTTCTGTTTATTTTTTCATTCAAAATCACCTTCAGTGATAAGAATCTTACTTGACCTCCACTATATCAACTAAAATTTTAATTCTTAGGCCTGGCTCGCTTGAGAAGACACCTTACAACATTTAAATAACTTGGTATAAGGATCACCTGATCGTACGTGGGGAGCTGCACGTGTCGATGCATGCACGGAGCGTCACAGACAGCCGGCGCCTCCACCACCGCACCGTCTCGTCACCGGGGCACCGCTCTGTGTGTCCGCCGGGGACCGGACCGGGCTGCGCGGCGCGGCGCGGCTCATAACAGCCAAAGCAAATAGCCACATACGTCTACATACAGTTTTGTCGTAGCATGTCTTCTCGTGCTATTGCACCGTATGGCGGCTCCTATTGACGAAGGACTGCGCAAGGAGCAAGCTGGTTTCAGGGCAGATCGATCGTGTACTGACCAAATAAACCTGTTACGCACAGTTCTGGAACAGTGCAGCGAAATGCAGTGCGAAGTGTTTACTCTCTTCGTAGACTTCGAAAAAGCGTTCGACAGAGTGAAGTGGTCTAGCATCTGGAAAATCTTAAGGAAGAAAGGTATCCCGGAGAAAATCATATCGATGATACGATGCCTATACACAGGTTCCTCATGCAGAGTTCTGCACTGTGGCGAGCTCACTGAACCTATACATGTTACCGCGGGCGTCAAGCAAGGCTGTTTACTATCACCCCTCCTCTTTATAACGGTTCTAGACGACGTAATGCGTAGAGCCACATGCGAATCGCAGAGAGGTCTGCCATGGACACAGGAACAGCAATTAGAGGACATCGACTTTGCAGACGATCTTTGTCTGCTGTCGACTAAACGCCAACACCTGCAGTCCAAAATTGACGACCTCGCCAGAGAAGCAGAAAAGGATGGACTACGCATAAACTGCTCCAAAACTAAAGAGATGCGTCTCAACACGTCGGATGATTGCGCCGTGCATGTAAACGGGGAGGCTGTGGAGAGAGTGAACAAATTCACGTACCTCGGCAGCGTCGTGGACCCTCACGGCGGAACCGAGGCCGACATCGACGCCCGCATCAACAAGGCCCGGTCAGCCTTTGCGCAACTCAAGCCCGTCTGGGACTCCTCCGTCATCGCTCGCCGCACTAAAGTTCGGATTTTCGAGTCAAACGTCAAGTCAGTACTCTTATATGGTTGCGAAACGTGGTTCGTAAGAGATGACCTAACAAGAAGGCTACAAGTATTTGTCAACAAATGCCTTAGACAGATACTAAAGGTATTCTGGCCACGAACCATCTCGAATACGGAGTTATGGAGACTGACCAACCAGAGGAGAATTGACTCGGAAATCCGGCTTAAGAAGTGGAGCTGGATTGGCCATACGCTGCGGAGATCCGAAGACCATCCACCCAAAATCGCCCTGACAAAGTGGGCTGCATCTGGCAAGCGAAAGAGGGGACGGCCAAAAACCACGTGGCGTCGCACTGTCGGGCAGGAGGCAGCCGCCCTCGGCATGAGCTGGCACGAAGTCGAAGGCATGGCACAGGACCGGTCAGAGTGGAAATCTACACTTCGAGCCCTATGTCCCTGATTAGGGATCCCAGGACCTGATGATGATGATGATGATGATGTCTTCTCGTGCGATTCGGCACATACTATGTAAACTAAGCTAATCTTTGATCATTTTAGGCTTTAAACCTTCATTATTAGGCTGTAGGTACATAATTAAGCTATTAATATGTTTAGATTGAAATTTTATTAAAAGCAAGCAGGTCTGCCTCCCACAAATGCAAATTGTGTAGCTACTTGTATATAATATGGCATATTAATAAATTAATGGTTTATTTTGTTAACTGTTTTTAATCTGATCAGTTTAATAAAATTATTTTCTTCATATGATTGTTAAGAATTAATTAATTAATGATTTCAATGGTACTGATACTGCATGAATACGAAACAAGACCTTTTATTAAAGCACTGTCGTATTAAATTTAATAATCCACTGCAGGGCATGAGCCTCCTCTAAGACAGGAGTATTATTGTTTTAACCTCAACGTTTTGAAGGCGGGTTGGAAATAAATAAGTGAAGAAATTATTTTTAGAATAATGAAACAGCTAACTTGTTAAGAATGGGCACATTACCTCCTTATCACGTGGGCTTCAGGTTGGATAGGCACGGCCATGGCGGGCGGTAGTTTGTAGAACCTCTGGACAGCACCAGCTTACCAGCACTGTATGCCAGTTTATTGAGGGTAGGTTTTTGTTTTCTGAAATAAATTGAAAACTTTTAAGTTTCTGTAGAAAACACATACTGCTGAGTCAGTTTAGGTATACTGTAATGAAATAAACACCCCTTTTTATATGCTTCGATGCACCCCTCATTGACATCATCCAATAGGAATGACAGTTCACATGAAAATCAAATTTTTGGTTGCTAGATTATTCCAATTATTTTAACGGGCATAAAGAATAGACACATTTATCGTGAGTTTTGAATGCTATCTTAGTTTTATAGGATAGATAAGTAAGTAAGAGGATATATTTATCTGTTTTGCGATCCATAGCTTGGTATCCTTATCGTAGGCAGGAGAGTGCGCCGACAGTGTCCAGCGCTGGCAGCGGCTGGCGTCATGCGCAGGTCTTCCTTGAAGCATAGTTCGGTGCTTTGTAGATTCTCTGGAAGCGGCAGTGAGACCAGAGACCACGGTTCACGACGCAACACGCGGAGATCCTCAGCATCAAGTGCGCCCCCTGGCTGTAGTGTAAGGCCTGCTCTGCGGGATCCACCGCAGACAACGAACCAAATTCTTCGGACGTTTACTTATGATTTTTACACTTTGAATTCACTGACTTTAATGTTTTGTTCGTGGCACTTTTATATTTAAAAGATTTGATAATTTCACAATTCACAATTTTTAAAGACGTGATTTAACGGTCACTTTTAAAATTAATATTTTGAAACTTTCACTTTTATATTGTCCTAAAAACACGTGGACTGGGCCCATAACCTGTTGGTTTTTGGGGATCATTTAGGACAAAAATAGAAAGACAGAGTTTAACGCTTTGTAGAAAGATATTCGTTTAATCAGCGTTTAATTTTCTTATAATAAATTTATATTATTTTAGAAGGTATACGTCCGCCATATTGAAAATCGTGTAACAGAAAGAGAGTTGGTCAGCGTCTGAAGCTGCTTATATAGGCTTAGGGTGGCGAGGTTAAAGCAAGTGATTTTTGCCAAATAATTTACAAATATCAACATTAACTACAGCGTTATCTATTTGTCCCTCGTTTCCTGAGAGTATTTACAAACATTTTAGCTACTCTTTATTAGAAAGAATGTTAAACTAAATATAATAATTATAATTCACCTTATTTAGAGCTATTTCTAAAACTTTGAGCAAAAAATAATGATTATTTTTTCCTTTTTTCGAAAAGTATTGCATTAAAACTTATTGATTGGTAACGCAGTGGGAAACTTTATTATAGAATGAATAACAAAACTGAGAATATTTTGTAATTTAAACTGTTAGATTAATGTTTTTTTTCTTACTTTTTATCTGGTATATGTTTACGAACCAAAATATATGTTCCTAACAATAAAACATATTTTTGTATGAAAGTAACGCAGTAGTATTTTTTTCTCATCGTTCCTCGATTAAACGTCAATAACTTTAAGAAATAGCAAGAAAACATCGCTGCAAATGTATTTAATGAATAATATAAATGTTAATTAACATAAATAAATATTGAAAGGTTAATTAATAATAAGTTTATTTTTGAAAAAAATATCTGTAAAAGTATGCCAAATTGTACCCAAAATAAAATAATGGCCCAGCCACAGTTACGTATTTCTATTAGTTGCAGAGTCTAATCCCGCCTAAGATTTGTTGGTCGTATTACACTCCATTCGAAGGGCTTTGTGCTGGACAAAGGGCGCTCGTAAGACATTTTTAATTTGGCTCCATCTTTTCCCTTATTTATTAACATTTTACGGCTCCCTGCTCAACTTTATTCAAATGTAGAGTTATTTTTCTTCTTTTTGTGTACATTCAGGGGTATTAAAATTACTTACCTTTTGTTGGGAGGCTCGTAGATTGCTGGAATTTTGTTTGAAAAATATATTAACAAAATGGACGGTATGATTGTTACTCAGACGCTACGGACAAATTGCCTGTCTTATTCACTAAATGATTGAAACAGGTACTTATCTGCCCGTGAAAAAAGTTCTTTGAAGGGCACTAGTAGCCAATTCTTTTAGATAAGTAAGAGCTAGAGGGTTTGAGTTTTCAGTCATAGTCTACGGGTATCTCTTAATCATTGATTTTGCTAGCAGAATACGACTCTATACGTCTTCTGGAAAAGTTGCTGTATGTTGTACATATATTATATTATATAGAAAAAAAATATGGCGATACGGTGACTTATTACGTATATACAAGGAAAAGCGGTCGATGGGTTATGTATTAAAAAAACTGTCTATCTATACTACCACAAAAAACTTTAAACATTGTTTGACTAAACATCTGTTAAATACTGTCTAAGTTTTTCTGGTAAGGCCCTGTATGTTTACTTGATGCATTTTAGATCAAGGGACATTAATTCGAAAGGATGGTACGGCCGACGCTGTTGTACTCGATCCGTGCCCCCAGATCTACAAAATTGGTCATCATGATGTTCAGGTCATTACCATAATTTGGACACAAGTAAATAAGCTACAAATATAGCCATCTATGCGAGCTGTATGTCCGGGTCAGTCTTATAAAATTAGGTCCGCCAGGTGTCCGTAATAAAAATATAACTGACACAAGCTATTTCTTTACAGGCGCTTTGCCCTAATAGCTTATTTTATGGTCTTGTTTTACGATCGGGTTACCGGCGTAAGATTTATACGGGTCCAGTAGCAGACATGCTTGGACAACCCTGTTGGACTTTGTTGAATGAATTTTAACATCATCGTCAGTCATTAAAAGTTCTGATGGATGCAGATCTTCCTCATTGCTTTGAATATCGTCTTTACTATTAACAGCAGGTCTGCGGGTACCTCCTACCAGTATAACACCATGTATATGCCAAGAAAAACAGTACTTCTCTAAGGCGGCCCTAGACGATCAATTATATTGCGCAATATTGACAATTGTGCAATATAATTCATCGTCTAGGGTAAATATTGCGGATTACGCAAACGTCATTTGGATTAAAAACTTATTGCACAATAAATATAGGTATATATATTGCACAATATTATTGCAGGCCTAGGGTCCGCCTAATGGAGGTAGAAGAACAACACAGCTGTCAAGCAATGAAATGCGACATGACAGCGCTGCAGTGGTATACCAGTAAACTGGTGGTACAGAAGGCGGGAAATAAGGCAACAAATATAACAGCTGAGCTAATAGTATAGCATGCAACTTTTTCTAGCTAGTGTTTTTTGAAACTACCTACTGTGAAGTCATTTAGCCATTTTCGTTCTACGAAACTAGGGAGAAGAAGTTGCATGCTTGGCTTGTCTATGCTATAATCAACCCCAGCGCAGTTTATACCAACGAGATTTAGGTACCATGTTCTTCATAAATAACCTTAGTGGGTCCAACTCTCCAAGTCCTGACCGGACGTCAGTGGATGCGGACTCGTTGTAAATCAGAATGGACTGTTATTGTATTTCAATTCAATAAAAACTGCGGAGTTGCAGCCACTGAGTTTGTGACCTAAATACTCGTACCGAATACAAGGTAAGTCCACGGTGGACACACATACTGCATCAGCTTTCACCTGTCCTGAGCTAGATAGTTTTAAACTTCCGATGGAAAAAGGGGTGTTATAGGTTAAACGTTTCTGTGTATCTGTGGTAGCGTAGGTCACACACGGCTGAATCGATTTCAGTTTTCTTTTTTGTATATAAATATTCATTATACATTAATATGATCATATTATAATTTTTTTTATTGCACACAATTAAATTGGTAGGTACGTACATAGACGAACTTAAAGATCATTTATTTTATTTATTTATTGAGATATAGATAGATTAAAAAATTAAAAAAAAAATACAACTAAACATCTGTTCTACATTGATACCCAAAACATGCATGCACAACATTAATTATTTAGGATGGAACATTACTCATTACATGTGTTCTATGCTATTAGGTAAATACTAATTTTATTAAACAAAACTAAAAATTACTATGAAGTTGATAATAGACATTGTCTTCTAGTTAACCTTGAGTGATCACCAACGAAGTACTCCGAAAAAAAACCCAGTCTGTCCCTGAAAGTTGGATCCGATATTTCCTCTGTTACAGCGATTTATTTTCCGATACGACATTCTGAAACAAAGACGGATAAAGAGGGTCGCTCTCACTCGCTCGAACGTCGCCGCCGGCGCTCGCACCGGTGTTGCCTGACCATCGCGTGAAAATTGCGACGAAATATTTAAATTTATTTATCAATACTTTTATTGCACAATTTACAAAGAATAGATGTATAATAAAGTGGATTTATTAGTGCGAAAATCATTATCTAGCAGTCAACATGCAGGAGGTTTAGGAGCAGAAAGTAAAAATACGAGCTCTAACTTTGTAATTATGCTACAAAAAAAATTAAAAAACCGACAGTGGACTTTAATTTTTTTTAAAAATAAATAAATATGTGGTGTTTGTGGAGAATTTACGATAGTTACAAGCACTGTTACACGATTATTTCCCACTAAAAATGGGTTTTATTGGTAACTGAAAACCCACTGTATTTTAGATTTTAAAGAGCAGGGCTATTATAATCCCTCCTCAATTCAGTAATAGTTAGGTACCATGTAACACTCACTCAATAGATACAATTTAAGTTTATAATTGAACTAAACTATTGAACAGTCTGTAAGCAATTAATTCCGTTACGCCCTCAATAATTGTAAGCCGTTAGGTATTGGACAAATTAACAGCATTATAGTACCTAGAATGTAGAAGTTAATGTAAAAATGCGGATACGACCTCAGCTTCCACGTTTAGGTAAGAGGTTCTAAAAATTGGAATTAGCATGGAGTGGGCGTGACGTATGGCAATTTTGAGAAAACCATTTCAAACGAAAGTAAACTATTTTTTTTTATTGGCTGCTCTAATTTTTTTCTTCATTTCGATAAAAAAAATACAGTATCATGCTGATGATGCCATCACCCCCTTTCAGTACCCACATTTGTAACACTCTGTATAACAGCCATAATTTTGAATAAGCTTGAAAAGTCTATTACTTCACTACTGTGGCCACACTGGTGTTCAGTCCGGAAACATGAACTTTCAATACGAGTGAACTTTTAAAAGCTCCACTCAACTTTCTTACGCCAGTTGGAGCTTTGCAAGTTTCCACTTCGTTACTGTATGAGATACCTTCTTTTATCTTATTGAGAATGTATAAAAGTGGTGTGTTATACTATAATTAGATGTATATTTAAATGAACACAATTTTGATAAAAAAATGTTGCAGCAAATAAATGTCATCACCAAATTATCCCAATTTTTTCTTAATTTACAATTTTTTCAAAACATTTACCGACTTTAATTGGTGATATGCTGATGCGTTCATAATATATTGCAGACGGCGTCATGAGTATTTTTAGTAGTAGTTTAGGAGTAATTTGGTGTTCTCACTGGAACCTTTACATTGTTCGCCAGTTTTCTAACGTCAGAGGACTAAGGTTACCGACATAGCAGTCAAAATATGCAAGCTGAAGTGGCAGTGGGCTGGTCATATCTGCCGAAGAACCGATAACCGTTGGGGTAGACGAGTTCTCGAGTGGAGACCACGAACAGGCAAACGCAGCGTGGGACGCCCTCCTGCCCGCTGGACTGACGAACTTAGACGGGTAGCGGGTAGTGGTTGGATGAGGAAGGCCGAGGACCGAGTGTTGTGGCGCTCCTTGGGAGAGGCCTATGTCCAGCAGTGGATGATTATTGGCTGATGATGATGATGTTTTCTAACCATGTGCAAGTAAGACAGCCTTCTAACAAAAGTCAACAGTTTAGTAGGTATATTACGCTACGTTAACGTGTATGTCTTCAGCTGCAAATATTGGTTCTTCCTGTTACACGGAAATTTGAAACATTTTCATTTATTATGTGCCGCATGTTTCGAGTTTTCGCTTAACCTCGATTTACATTATTATTATTGAATAAGTTGATACATACTAAATGCCAGGATCTACTGAAAAAAAATATGAATAAAAATAATCAGACCTAATAAAATTCAAGGAAAATTTTCCAGAGCCTAATAACAATAAAATAGCCTTACCCGAATTCATACAGCTTTTTGATACTATACAATAGGTTTAAAATTGACGTTGTGTTATACAAATTTCAACTTTTTGACTGACGTAATGAGTCGAAACTCGTTTGTTTCTAAGTAAATTTTAACCTTGTTGTAAATTTACAATAATTATGTTCTATGAATTTGAGGGTTAACCTGCATACCTAAAATACATTCATACATTCTCTCATACATACATTCTCTCATGTGAAAAGTAGGTATATCTCGCTCGTTTTTTCCTGAAAACATCTAGTAAGATACATATATGGAATCAATAGCAATAACAATTAAAGGGCCTGTTAGACCGTGGTGCGTGTAGCGTAATAAACATTGGAATTAATTAAATGTCACCCACGGCCGTTCCCGCAGTGTTAAGCGCTTCTATTAAGGCTCTGTAATGCGGCTTAGCATTTGAGGGTTAAGGCTGTTGAGCCAAAAAGGTGTAATATTTATATGCAAGCATCCGATTTAGCTTTAGGTAGCTTTCAATAATCATTTATATAAATCTTACTGTATTATTTAATTATTATTATTATTATTTTTTCCTGTCATTTTTTTTTTATTTTTTTATAATCTTTATTAATTTTTAGGGATTTTGGTACACATATGCGACCATGTCAATCCCATTCCTGTCATTTTATTTCAATGTTTAGTATGCATCTTATCTAATTTTGCTTATTATTTTACTTAATTTTTTGTGACTATATTGTTTACTAACATAGGCTAAGGACATATTGTTACTAACACATTGTATGGATTTGATAATCTGAAAATAAATTGATTTATTATTATTATTATTATTATTAAGTGTACTCAACATATTTTTATCCAAATAAATTAGTTGCACATCCATACATACCTAATGGTAACGACTGTAATCACCGAAAGGGTAGTCAGAGTACAAAATAATATACGGCGAAAAGCGGGTGGCTGGCTTGCGAGTCACCTATGATTATTGATTACCCCTTCGGGGATCACAGTCGTGAGCTTTTAAAAGATGGCTCAGGAGTTTCTTGCCTCCGTTCTTCTCCTTAGACAGAAAGAGCCCCCCTTATCCGAACGGAGAGTAATTTGTAAAAATTGACTTTCATCAGAAAATTTTATATTTGTACGATGAATAAAAATTTTTGACATTTTTTTTTGACCTTTGAGCATAAGCGACCTGCTGTACATTATTTTGTACTCACGTGTTACGACGCGATCCGTATTATCTCACAGATCCGAAAGTCTAAATAATAACACCTCTCTTTTTTGTCACGGTGTTACCCTAGTTCAGGGATGCACAGACTGATCAAGACCAGGGGCCACTCGGACAACTTATGAACTGATGGCGGGCCGCCAGAAGTACTTATAGGTAATTTAGGTAATTAAAGACAATAAATAATTAATTGATAATAATGTTTTAATTGAAAAAGAATTGATTTATTTTGAAGCATGGCACTGCATAGTGCTTACAATTTTTTTTTATTTGACTTAAAATTACACTTAAAACTGCTTCCAAACATTCGTTTGCAAGGCGGTTTCGATTTTTTTGTCGATGTAGTATTATTTTTATTTTATTTATTATTGAAAAGGTTCGTTCACATAGGTAAAGGTACAACCAAATAACCTGGCACATTTTTAGAGCAGAGTTTATAGGCAACTCTTTGTACGTATTTTTATCAATGCAGTGGTAAAAGTTCAGCAATTTTCTTTCGTTGAATTTGTTTCGTAAATCTTGGACCTTTTGAATGTTATAATTTTTAACTGCATTGATCAAGATTTTTAACTTCCTGGACAGCCCTTTGCTTTTCTGCCAGAAAAAAACAAAAAAAATTAAGAAATCGTTCCAGTGCCAATCTTAGCCACCCTACTTCTGCATACCAATACAATAAACCTCTACATAATTTATGTTTCTAATTTATGTAGACATCCACTGTACCAATATACAGAAATATGGTGGCTAAGATATATTCGCTTTCGATGCCATCAAAGAATTGTTTGAATTGCCTGTGATTGAGTTTCGATGTTCGAGTATATAATATTTTGTTGTCGGCGGGCCACCAGTATTCGACCGGCGGGCCGCACGCGGCCCGCGGGCCGCGGTCTCTGCATCCCTGCCCTAGTTGAATGACTAGTCACAGAACGCATACGAGTCCCGGCGAGGCAATTGTGTGTGATTGGATTTGTTAGAACAATGGAGATAGCCGGAGATGCCCCGATAATACTGTGAAATGATATTATGTGGGAAAAGACGCCATGTTTGCAAAAGTCTGCGCGGAGGAGCGGGGACCAACGACTGCAGGCTGTCTGGGCGTGCTGAGATTCGTTACATATACAACGTTTTAATAAGAATAATGAATTTTAACGACCGAATAGTGTAGCGGTTAGTGACGCTGACTGCTATGCCGAAGGTCCCAGGTTCGATCCCCGGCTGGGGCAGATATTTGTTTAAAGACAAATATTTGTACTCGGGTCTTGGGTGATGATATTTATATTCAATGTGTATTTATCTATGTATTTGTGTAGATAATTATATCAGCTGTCCGATACCCATAACACAGGATCTGCCTAGCTTGGGGTCGGATGGCCGTGTGTGAGATGTCCCCACATATTATATTACAGGGTCTGCCTAGCTTGGAGTCGGATGGCCGTGTATGACCATATCCCCACATATTATTATTGACCCCCTGCTTGATTTTTGTATAATATCAAGCAACACCCTGTATAGCTCTAGGTCTAGCGGTGCCTATGAATTACCGGATATAATCTAGGTTCAATAGTGAATTATAATAGCTATAAATCAAATCAGTGCATGGATAATGAACTATAGTTGTGTCGATCCGTAGACGCGTAAATACATTATTTATACGATTACAATAATATCGTCAACTACTCACTGCATAATGGAAACTAATGTCGACCAGCTAGCCTAGCACGGGACACAAGACGTGACAAAGGTTCTCCTTTACGCTAGCTACCGAGGCCGCCCGATGTAAGCGAGCGCTATGCAAAAGTTTTGTCACGTCTTGATGTGCGCGTCTTGCGCCCCGTGCCGGCCCTCCGGATTAGTAAAATTTCGATAAACTTTTTTCGAATCGTTCGTAATCGAAAGGTTTGTCGGTCTATAACTCATATACGAAAGATTATGTCGGCTACAAAAGAGAATGGCCAAATCTGACCCGCTTTGCAGCCACTAACCAAAGCTATTTTTATTCAGTAATAAAGGTGTTCTAAATGAGGGATAAATATATTAAAAAATCTAAATCATAATCTAAAAATAAAAAGACTTAGATCTTTCAACACCTATATCCTCGTTCTCCCATGCCACTTAATAATAAAATTTACACCAGGATATACTGTAGTCATGGGCTACACATCACAATATGTTTCATCAATGGCTGCTCTGGCGGGTCATGGCGCCATAGAGAAATGGCCATTCTCTTTTGGCAGAAAAAAGCGTGTCCGTCAATGGTTTCCAAATCGATTAATCTCATGTCCGATTACTTACTGAGATGATACCTACGTTATTCCTAAATAAGAAGATTATTGTTCTCAGCAAAAAAAAACATTTCACAGTCATGCAACAATTATTACGAAATGTAATTGCAATTTACAATTCGTCGCTATTCGCGAGAGAGTTTCATATTTAATCGGGTGTCAAGTCTGCTAAAACATTCCTGGCCCTGTAGCACGGGACGCTATTAAGACGTGACAAAAGTTCTCCGTCGCGCTCGCTCTTGAGGCTGCGCGATGTGAGTGAGCGCGATGCAAAACTCCTGTCACGTCTTAAATGCGTCCCGTACTAGCCCTTCTGACTTGGTTTATAAGAGCCTCCACAGGTACCTAATATTATTTTATCTCAGATACCTACTAAATTGACCAGCCCGTCTAGTACAGGTTTGATAGTTCGTCGAAAATTATAAAAAGTTTCAGTTTTCTCACATACAAAGTGGCGCTTCTCGCGGAAACTGTCATGAAACTTTTGACAGATAATGTAGGTATGCAGGTGACAAAAGAAAACCAAAACTTTTTTCGTTTACATAAATTTCAAAACTCGTACTAGAGGCCCTCCTATCGAAAAGTCAAAACGAAGTAACATTTTACGCAGTCATCATAATTAGTGTCAAATTCAATACATTTTTAATCCGATAATCACTGTCAAAGCGATAGGTACACAGTTCTCTGCCTTCCTCATGCATTCCCTACCGGCTACCAAACGGGTCATTCTAAACTTTTAAAAATATAATTTAAAAAGTCCTAGAACAAAAGTGGTTGAGTATGACCCCCTGAGTCACCTATTGAAGGGCTAGCACGGGGCGCAATTAAGACGTTTCAAAAGTTCTCCGTCGCGCTCGTTCTTGTAGCTGTGCGATGTGAGTGAGCGCGATGCAAAACTTTTGTCACGTCTTAAATGCGCCCCGTGCTAGCTCTTCTGGGCTTGCTGCCTATACCACTTGTGCAACACCCTGTATTAGCAGAAACCGGTCGCGGCCGAAAGTTCGCAAGTTAACAAAGTAATTGGAAGTCGCGGGAAACGGAGTTTTGTTAAACGAGTTTAAAAATTCAAAGGATTTCATTATTTGTGTTAAGAGCTAGGCGCTTAAGTTTTCAAGGTTCAAGAAACCAAGGTACAACCAAACTGTGTATTTTAATGTAATTTCCTAAGTATGTAGTAAGTACATTTATTGAAGGCATGAATTATTGATGCCTTCTTTGTTCAAAGCTAAATTTTTCACACATTTTTAAAGATGACTGACAAGAGTACATTCCTTTCAGGTGCATTATAATATTCCACCCTGTATGAAAATAATACAATCATAAGTGTTAATTTACAAGCATTTTTAGAAAATTGATTGAAAACCCTTCACAATATCCTAAATAAGGTCGAAAGCACGCGACGATCAGTTCAATTGCCTCAACAAAATAACGACGTAACATCTAAAATCCTGATTTTTGAGGCGATTAACATTTATTTACACTTTTAAAAAGCCATTTCCTCGTCCAGTTCAGTCAACACTGAACAACTCAAGCACCTCATTGACTTTGAATCTTCTTTCCTTCGTTAATGAAAACATTACGTTACAGTCTAACCCCCTTATTCATAGAGAAGTTACAATACGTTTTAACTAATAAACTGTTTTGTCCCTCTCCGACAAAGAACAATTTGTTCTTTGACAGAGAGGGACAAAACAGTTTATTAGTTAAAATGTATTGTAACTTTTCTATGAATAAGGGGGTAAGATTCAAACGATAATCACCGTTATTGTCTTAGCTGTAAGCACAATGTTCGAGGGTAGACTATTTCTATTCCACTTAGACAACCTAAAGGTATTGGAGAATTTACATCGACTTGTATTCCAATAATGCTTCCCGGATTTATTTATTAAAAATGGTACACCAACAATAAATTTACAATTTTATTATAAAATTATTAATTAAATATACTTCTGTGTAAATTTATCAATTACAGGCACACACAACATTCATAATTTTAAATTAGTTTCCTTAATAATATACCTACATTCCAAGATTAAATTATCAAAGTTAAATTACAGAAATAGATTATAGAAATAAAGATTTATGTAACGCACTGACTTTTGCCTGCGAACTTCACTTCCCATTAAAGCTTTGGTTTTTCCCTGGTTTTCCAGTGTGATAGTTTCAATACTATGATAGTATTTATAAAACTACTAAAACTATACCTCTCTAAAAAGAATAGGA
Source organism: Plutella xylostella (assembly GCF_932276165.1). Classification (NCBI taxonomy): domain Eukaryota; kingdom Metazoa; phylum Arthropoda; class Insecta; order Lepidoptera; family Plutellidae; genus Plutella; species Plutella xylostella. Next base: position 1,403,389 of record NC_064000.1, on the reverse strand, counting down.
ATTGTGTAGATACAATACCCATAGGTATTACTGTATTTTCTATGCATTGACGGGTAGAATTTTTTTGAAGCATTAAGTCCACCCTTTCTCCACCTTGTACCTTTGTGCAAATTAGTAAATAAAATAAAAAAAAACACACACACTCACGCCTTGTACTAATGTACTCCCTTGCGGGGTAGGCAGAGGTGCATTGCTGCACCCACTTTTCGCCAGAGTGTTATGTTAGTCCCAATGTAATAGGGGGCGGGCCTATTGCCATTTTACGGGCACATCCAAGACCTGAGAACAAATATCTGTGTTTAAACAAATATCTGCCCCAGCCGGGAATCGAACCCGGGACCATCGGCTCAGTAGTCAGGGTCACTAACCACTACGCCATTCGGTCGTCTAAATAAAATAATGTTTACATTTACCACCCAGGGCTGGATAGAAAAAAGCTGCGATTGTATCGTTTCGTCTCTCCCACAAATCCATAATGGTGCGTTTTGAATTTAAAACACTTCCAATATCTCCGGGACGTCAACAGTTCAATATCGATCCCTTGTTATTGTATAAAAGCTGTATTACGGATTCAGCTGAGCTCTCACAGGTTTGTATTTTCATTTCGCGAGACACTGCCTCGGCGATGTCAGCTATTTTTGAGTGGTTATTTATTTTGAACGAGCATTTTCCCCGCGAGCTTTGGTTTCATTTAAATAGTTTTCTAACAAGCTTTATTTGCACCAAAAGGAAATAGTAAAAAATACTATTTATAAACTTAAAAAAAAACAGTAACTTAAGGCGGCCTTCAAAGTCAAATGTTTTTATTCATCGTATAAATATAAAATTTTCTGATGAACGTTAATGTTTACAAACTACTTTCCGTTCGAATAAGGGGGTGCTCTTTCTGTCTAAGGAGAAGAACGGAGGCAAGAAACTCCAGAGCCATTGTTTAAAAAAAAAGAATTAAAATTAGTTGGTATACAATACTTAAAAGCTTAATAATAATGTATATGAGCAGAGCTAACTACCTACTTATCACAGCCTTATTGCTTAAAGCAATCTCTACCAGACACTTACTATGTGTGAAGGTAAATAAAATAGGTATACTTACCTCTACACTCCACGCAAATGTGGTATAAGTTATAAAATAAGGAACATAAATATATTATCATATTTTATAACACTTCATTGGAGAGACTGCGGACTTAGTTAAAAGCTTCCCTCGCCAGGTGTTTCAAACTGCGGGCTCGGGGAAAAGTTGCGGACCCAAGTTTGAGCACCCCTGACTATTGTAGCCGTTGAGGTGACTGCACACTGTTGCCCAGGTAGAATCGTCATTTGAAGTTTAATCTACAGAGTGTAAAATTTACCTTAGAGAGTATTGTACAATATATTATAATTAAATATAATTACTGTTTGTTTATCCCAGAATTAAAAGGATGTACAAGGTTATAAAGCAATGCACAGCTCATTTAAATTTCAGTTCAAATATTACAATAAATAACACTTTAAAATACCTTGTAAATAAAAAGGTAGGTACCTAAAATGTTTCATCTGCATTTTAATCATTAATACTCGTATTTTAGTTAGTAAGCGACTTATGTATGTAGTCTAGACTCTACCAGACCAGTTTTGTATACCAACATTAAACAATAAAATTCAAATTAGTACACTCACGGGCAATGAAAAGGTTCCACTGAGAAAATCACCAAATTACTCCTAAACGAAAAAGGCTAGCTTAATGATGCCTTCTGCAACATTGAAGTACATTTAACAGACCATCAATATATGACCAACTAAAAACGGTCATATTTTGTTCAAATTTTAAATGAAATGTTTGAAAAAAGTGGGGTTGTTTGGTGCCATAATTTTCTTAGTGGAACTATTTCATTGCCCGTGAGTGTATTAGTACGTCTCAAAATTTAACAAATATAGTAGAATCGCCCCAGCTTTATTTGCTCATGACTTGTGGCGAACTTACAGAATCTGATTATTCCCCCACAGCCTGATATGCGAGTGTGCTTGTGAGAACTTTCAGCTAACTTGTGCAGAGACCATTTAGTACAATCTCTTCAGCCATTTTAAACTTTGGGAAAGACTTTTCATGTCTATTTAATTGTCAAGTGAAATGAACTTAAGAATAAAATAACACTTTATTGATAAAACAAATCACAAAAATACATTTGACTAAAAGCGAAATCATCCAACGCAGCCTGGGACGCCCTCCTGCCCGCTGGACTGACGACCTTAGGCGGGTGGCGGGAAGTGGTTGGATGAGGAAGGCCGAGGACCGAGTGGTGTGGCGCTCCTTGGGAGATGCCTATGTCCAGCAGTGGATGATTATTGGCTGATGATGATGATGATTTGAGTGACAACCGTTGAGTGAAAGTAATGACTTTGGTACCTAAGCATAGAATTATTCATAAGACATTAGTAAGCGAAAAATTAATGGGTTAGCTGTAGTAGGTAATTTGGTTTCCAAGATACAGGACTAAGTGCCAATTTCTCTATTGTCGGTTATCTAACCGACAATTGATTTATAAATTAAACGTCATCTCCATATAAAATTCATGACAGATGTGTCAAAAGTTAACCACTACTCCCTGGTTATGCTATAACCGAGAATGGAGAAATTGCCACTTACAAAAATAAATACACAGCATCAAAATTTATTAAAATATCCGGAAAGTTAAAGTTAACTGTTCTTTATCTTTATAACGTAGCAAATACGTTTCAATGTGTACACAAAATTTTATGTTGTGCCTTATTACTAGGTGCGACCTTACCAAATAAAATAAGTGTCGATAACGTATAAATTGTGTAATAAAAGTATTAATAAAATATATTGCAGATGGCGTTATATTAAGCTAGTCTTTTCCGTTTAGGAGTAATTAATGCACCTCTGCCTACCCCGCAAGGGAGTACATTAGTACAAGGCGTGAGTGCCTGTTTTTTTTTTTTTTTTTGAGTAATTAGGTGCTAATGTAACTGGACCTTTTTTTTTGCTTGCGAGTCTAATGTGTCTATGTCTCTTTCACTTCAGTGGTTGTACGAAGGGTTACTTAATATACAGGATAATTATTGCAAAAAGGGTATACTAACAAAACAAAATGACATTTAAAAATCCGGGAAATGCTCCGTGAGTGAGCGCTTTCGCATAATCAGGTTACCGGTACAGGTAGATACAGGGAACCCGATTCTCTATGTAAGCACCCTTAGGCTTGCCAAACTGCTTCAGTACTTGATTACTTTTAAACAACATTTCTTTTTAATCACTCAGCCTATAAAGGAAAACCTATAACAGAGGTTAAAAAAAAATACTAGATAATTAAATCAGGGCACATCGGTCGAGGTCAATTTGTCAATCAGTGCTCGCGCGGGGTGCCAGGGAGGTCACTGTAGCTTAAGGAAAATCTACGAGAAATAGTTATAACGTTATTTCAATTTTCTTTATTTGGAAAATAAACAGCTTATATTATCACATTATTATAAATCAACATTAGGTTTACACACAAGCCAATAAAGTTTTCACATCTAATTTTTTACTAAATACTCAGAACATCACTGAACTGCTTAAGATAGGTACTTAAAGTTAAGAAGTTAACAATCAACAATTTAAGTAGGTAAATAAATAATTAGGTTATTGGTGCATAGAGCAGTGACAAGTGCAACGCCTAGGAAAAACAAAAGAAAACTGGAACGCTGCGTTTCTTTCGCCATTTCTTTCCTTCTCAATGACGGGGCCTTTGTGAAATGGTGGTAGATGACTATCGACAAATAATTGTAAAATTTTACGTCGATTAAACCATTTGAATTTGAATTACGACTCTGTCTCGTTGTGTTTAGCGTACGGATTGCATACTAGTTAGCACAGTAGTTAAGCTACCATCATACATGAGCAGCGTCGCTCGCCTGCGCCACTACACGTCCGCGGATGCGTCCGGAGACGTGACGAATTTGTCAGTAAAAAAAGTGACATTTGTTTTTTCCACATCCAATATACACTCACGGGCAATGAAAAGGTTCCACTGAGAAAAGCACCAAATTAGGTACTTCTAAACGGAAAAGACTAGCTTAATGTCGTCTTCTGCAACATTGAAGTACATTTAAGAGAGCATCAGGATATTACCAACTAAAATCGGTAAAATGTTGTTCTAGTTTTAAATTTAATCTTTGAAAATATTGGGGTCGTTTGTTGTCGGAATTTTGTTCATGGAACTTTTTCATTGCCCGGCATTGTAGTATCGAATCCTGGGATCGCTGCACAGTCACATCCATACAAGTTGCGTAAGATTTGACAAGCGAGCAACATTGCTAATGCTCGGTGGTGGTCCCTCATGCATAAACTTCCTTTTTTCTAAGCTTCGTAGCGCTAAACTATGACTCTTACAACCGACTCTTGCTCGTTAATTTTTTGGTAAACTGTAGTGACCCCTGCAGCACCCGGCTCAACGAATTGAATTGAAATCCATTTAATGCACCTGTAATTGGAGATCAGGTCAGTTCTGATCTCCATTCTTGTATTTATTGTTTGCGCAGAGGTACAGGCAGAGTATTATACCTACCTAGGCAGTTATAGATAAGCTCAGCTGTGGCTAAAAAGCTTTCAGCACATAAAGCTGAACCATTCATACCTTGGACTATAAGGTTCCCATAACTAATCCTAATCCTAACTAATATTATAAATGCGAAAGTAACTGTGTCTGTCTGTCTGTCTGTCTGTCTGTCTGTCTGTTACTCTTTCACGCCAAAACTACTGAACGGATTTGAATGAAATTTGGTATACATACGGTCTAGACCCTGGGAAAGAACATAGGCTACTTTTTATCCCGGAATTCCCACGGGAAAACTTTTTAAGGCGAAGCGAAGCGCGCGGGAACAACTAGTTTATCATATAGGTTAAACATAGATGAGCTGTATATTTAATCAATCAATAGAACTTAGTACGTATAGATCTATCTATAAAAAATGCTCTTCTATAGAATCTTATCCAAAACCAAAAACATTTATTGATATCAAAAACTGGTAAAACCAAAGTCAACCCTTCGGCTTAGTTTACCACTTATTCAACAACCTGTAAACATTATACGGTAATATTAATAATAATTATATGTATATTATAGTGATCGTAATACACACACAGAGAATAAAATATTTTAACCCAGAAAAATATTCAATTTCCTATGTACCAGTTTTTAAAGGCTCAGGATTTCCGAGCCTTTGAAAATGGATAATTAATGGCATTCGTCAAAAGGACTACATAATACGGCAATTAGTATTTGGCTAATCGCATTTTGGGTCGGCAAAGACAAAATGGCCAACTAATGAAGTTCGTTTGCTCATTATTGTTGGATATGCAAATTCTGCTTTAGCTTTATCCTGGTTTTTTCGTAGCTGAGCATAAATTTTACGTAGGAATTTGGTTTTCGTATTTTTTTGTACTTACTGAAAATTCGTAGAGGAAGAGACTAGGTGAATTTTAATTAATAAATAAATAAAAATAGGTAGGTACCTACCTATAGTTTGCTCTGGATGTTTTGTTTTTTTATTTGCAAAAATATAATAATGTATTCTCAATTACTAAAGCCAAATAAAATTTTCAAAATTTGATTTTTCAAAGCAGTTTGCACTTCCTTAAGGAAACTTTTTTGAGAATAGAGAAAATAAATTTGTTCAGAATGGCACTTGAGTCACAGCTTTTCGGCTTTATATACCACTTTTCCAACACCCTGTATACAGACTGGATATATCCAGCTATAAAGCTGATAGGAATATATTGAAGCCTGACAACGAACGAAAACAAAAAGTTTGATGGATTATTCATACACTTACTCACGTTAAGTAACATAGTTTTTATCACTTTCTTGTAGCTACGTAACATCAATCTTGTGGCCAATATTTATAAAAGAAACTACACAAAATCACACAATGTGGAATAATAAAATGTTGTCTACTCGTATTCATCACCCTTTGACAGAAGCTGTCGATGGTTTGATTTCGGCATCCAAATATATTTAATACTAAACGAACTATAGAGTGTCAGTGCAAAAGAAACGTCTCGAAAAATAACTTATTTTTTTTATTTTGAACTAATTCAGTTAGAAGATTTGTGATATTATTCATTGCACAGAGTACATTTCATTGGTATAACGGCAACGGTAGTCATTAGGTTGAACCACAGACCTGTATTTGAATAGACAACGCTTGTCTCATTCCTTGTATAGAAACCAAGCGTGCCATTATTTTTATACCTACTGTCACGTCAGTCACGTCACTTGAACGATTTAGTATAGGAACGTCCCTAATGACACTGCGCTAAAGGAAGATAATTTCACTCACTTTTTACACGCGAAGTACATGCACTTGCGTTGTCTACTCAAATACAGGTCTGTGGGTTGAACTTGAAACGGTTTGACAGTAAACAAAATGCGGACAGTTTTTTGCTTTGATTTTTGTATGTGACACACCATCTTGTCCGTATATCGCTAATCTAAGTCTTATATATTTTTATGTACATAGTCATACCTACATTTATTGTACGACTTACAAAAGCACATAATAATGAGGCAGACTTAATACTAAAAGCATTTTCTACCATTCAACCAGCATCTAACATAAACGGCGTCTAGTAAACCTACTATACTTTATTACGCTCAAATAATGCCTCCTCTGATGGCAGCCTGATGATAAATGAGTGTAATATTCGTATCATTGCGTTTAATATCGCCATGCTGGTCACCCTACTAAGAGTTACTGTGTGTAGGGTGGCCATGAGCGAGCATAATCTCTGTGGGACCTGGTGTTTGTAGGTATTTGATTGTTAATACTTCATTACAGAGAAATGAGTAAAAAATTGGCAATACAATCGAAGTAGTATGAATGCTACGTAATTGCGGAACAGATGCAAAATTATACAGGTACAATATATATGTATTATATTTTTTGCAAATTAGCTTTCACTGATCGATTGATCAATGAATTAAAGCAACAATCCACAATTAAAGCAATAAACAACAATTCCTTCCAATGAAGGAAGGCCGTGCCATGGCACGGCCTTCCTTCATTGGAAGGAGACCTGTGCCCTAGCTGTGGGGACGTGGTGGGTCGTGATGATAGCACTAAAGGTCCAGAGCTCAATTTCTAGCTTTTGTTTACACATGCTCTAGGTGCCTAGATTGGTTTACAGAAAGAGCCCCCCTTATCCGAACGGAGAGTAGTTTGTAAAAATTGACGTTCATCAGAAATTTTTATATTTTTACGATGAATAAAAAATTTTGAGTTTGAGTTTGAGTGAGTTTAATTCCCTAGTCACCGACATGCTGAGAAGAATCCATCGTTGAAGATGGTGACAAAAAATTTAAACTGATGTTTACCAAACTTTTTTTCTCAGTCTCTCCCACTCGTATCTCTATAATGTCAACCGCCAGCCACATACTGCCGCTCTCTTGTTTAAGGAGCCTATCACGAAGTCAAAACGAAGAAACATTTACCTCTAAGTAGTAATTAGTATCAAATTTACATAAATTGGAATCCGAAAATCGACGTGAAAACAAGTTCGCGATAGGGGGACAGGGTCAAAAAGTAGCGAAGAAACCCATTCCAACTCTGACACACCGGAAATACCAAAAGAACTGCACAGAAATCCGACATCACCGTCCATCGCGGCGGAAAGCCACAAAATAAAAGTTTTCAGTATATACCCACTGAAACATGTCTGAAGCGTTGCAGACACACCTTGAAAATGCTATTTTGCCCTCGAGCTTTCAGATTTTCAGTCAGTAGCCAACCGCCACGCGGGACGGACGTGTCTCGCTGCTCCGTCGAAACACGCGCTCCCAGAGTCGAACACGAAAACTGCTTGTGTGTTAGTGATAAAAATATAAAAAAAAAACTTTTATAAACCTTTGGGTACAGTGCTTAACCCTGTGGTGTTAATACGTGGAATTCTCAACGAAAAGTGGTAAAACATAGTGAATTTGAGGTGCTGCCAAATTATTAAGATTAAAATAACCCGGGAATATTTTTGTCGAGGACGGCTAACTATGCCGTTAACCTAAATTCGGGATGATTATCGCTTGGCTAGTTTGATTAATTACGTTATAAGTAGGTGTTTTTGTTTATTTATTTATTATTTATAAATATCAAGCTCCTTTAAGTAAAGGTACAAAATCCTAAACTTATGAGTAAAAAATTGCATAATTTACAAAAGTAATACTTACAAAATCCAGTTTTTTGTAACGAAAAACGTTTAGATGCAAAGAGCATGTGAATGAATATGTTTTGAAATAACTGTATTTTGTCAGAAGTTTGTTGCGTTATTTTAGAGTCGGTACACTTGGAGTTATAAGAATATTTCTTGGGAACATCAAGGAACCATGGAGTGCATAATAATGATATCAGGTATGTTTATTTTTTATAATTACATTTTTATTATAGTCATTGCAGTTTGCCTTATTTCTTGTAGTGCCAGGAAAAAAGTAACCGGCATCTTTCACTGTGACGGATAAGGGGTCAGATGTCTTTGCACCAGACTGTACTTAGTTACTGTACTGTAATGTACTTAGTTAAGTACTGGGGCCTGAAAAAAAAAGATCAGGTTGAATATTGTCCTAATAATAGGAAAGCGTATTAGTTTTACCTATGACTATCATTAGAATAATAATAAAATTCCAATGATATTATTGGAAAATGAAGTTTTTATTACACAAGGAGTAAAAGTAATGCTCAAGAAAACCTTGACCACTTAGCTCCAATTTCTCCATAGTCGATTAGATTGTAACTAGGGAAAGGTTGATCAATTATACGTCATCTCCATATTAAACTAAATCTTGACAGATGTGTCAAAAGTCAAGCAATATAATCCCTGGTTATGCTCTAACTATGGCGAAATTGGCACTTAATGTCATAATGTCACTTTACAAAATATTTCTTTTACTCTCACTGCAATGTATTTTTCCAATCCCCCATACAAAGTATACAATACCTACTATAGAATGTTATGGAAGAAAAAACTCACATGTCGATGTCTCCTATCAGACTATCACCCATCAGTGAATATTAAAATTAAAGTTTTTGTGCTGGGAGCATATAAACAAAACAATACGGTATTACTTTATTGAAAAAAAACATAATAAATAACGTTACAAATACAATAGGCGGCCTTATCGCGAAATGCTATCTCTTTCAGGCAATCTTTGTGTGAATGAAAGGCTTATGGAATATGTACAGGGAGTTGCAAAAAGGTATACTAAGACATACATGTGCAGCATCTAGGCCCGAAACTGAAATCATAATTTAAAAACTTTGTTGATCACGTGACTTTTTACTATGGAAAATGATTTATAACGAATATCCAAATTCTGATTTCAGTTTCGGCCTTAGATATACCATGCTGCACATGTAGGTTTCGGCTTAGTATACCAATTTTGCAACACCCTGTATATCTTTTGATGACTGTACATAAATAAGCACAATACGTCTAACTGTACGATATGTCGATTTTACGATTTTAGTAAGTACTTAAACTTCTTTAACCTGAATTAACAGACTTCTAAGACATTTATTAACCCTTGAAGTCTTTAACAACGTGGTGTGTCGAGACCGGTTTTTGCGTTTTTATCCTGAAAGTACCTAGTATTTTATAAGAATAAAAGGACGTCATTATGGACCTCTTTTGTGTGACGATATAACTACGTGTTATTGTTGGACCTCTTGGATTAACGATATACGAACAGGGTAGTCTGTCACATACAAAAACAAAGCAAAAACTGACCGCATTTTGATAATTTGTCAAACCGTAAAACAGGTCAACCGAATGACAACCATTCATTCAAGGTCAACGAACTTATTTTAAATAAGAACTCAAGATGGAAGTGGGGTTATTTGTCAAAACGATTCTTTTGCACTGACACTGCATCTTGTTAGTATATCGTTAATCTAAGTTCCTACTGTCATATGTGAGCTAAAAATATAACAGCATTGCGATTCTGTAAAATCAGACATCTCACTTCGATCTTCATTCTCCCTTCACCTTTCACTGTGTATATGTCATCTCATACATTATTTGTCAAAATCTCGAAATTCGATGTGTCAATTTGAAAACTCACTCCGGATTCAGAATCGAGTTTTGATAATTAGCTTTATAGAATCGCAATGCTGAAATGTAAAAAAGCAGCCCCGGATGGCATAACTGAATTTTGCCAACTCGCCATCTTGAAATCTGTTGACGGCAAGCCGGGAACTGTGACCATCAATCACAGTTGCCGCCACCGCATCTGTCAAAAGTCAGTCCCTTTAACCCCCTTCATAACCTGGTTTCCTGGTACAACCTTTGCCTTGGCCTTCAATTGGTTCTTGTCCTTTCGTTTATTAATCTTAACGGAAATCAAAATGGAATTAAAATTTACGCTCTAGTCTCTCATGTCACACACACACACACACGCACTCACGCCTTGTACTAATGTACTCCCTTGCGGGGTAGGCAGAGGTGCATTGCTGCACCCACTTTTCGCCAGAGTGTTCTGTTAGTCCCAATGTAGTAGGGGGCACATCCAAGACCCGAGAACAAATATCTGTGTTTAAACAAATATCTGCCCCAGCCGGGAATCGAACCCGGGACCATCGGCTCAGTAGTCAGGTCACTAACCACTACGCCATTCGGTCGTCTAAGACACATCTCATGTCACATCACCCTACAAATAAAGATAACAATGTTTTCTTCTTGTAAATGTCGGTAACAAACCCTAGACCAACAGTGTTTGTCACCAACACGTGACACTAGAGCGCAGACTAAAGACAAACACTAGAATTGACTACACTTTGTCACTGTACCACAGTGACAAAGTGTAGTCAAGTCTAGGTTAGCCATCGGGTTCTTTCTGGCAGCCCATTAATATTATTATTTTTAAATCCTTTATTGCACATAATTAAATTTGTAAACAGGTGAACTTAATGTTCACAGCATTCTCTTCCAGTTATCCTTGGAGAAAGTGATAGGCTTATAGGTAGAGCAATAGACTGCGAGTCTATAAGGAAAAAGTTTTTTTTTTAATACCTAACTATAAACACTAAAATAATATACTAAATACTTACTTATGCATAATACATATACAATAATCATATTAAGGCCCAGTTTCACAATGTCTGGTTAGTGACTACCTGTAAGATTAAATACAGGCTGTCACTGTCCAAAAAATAATAACAGAGAGTGACAGCATGTATTTTATCTTACAGGTAGCCACTAACCAGACATTGTGAAACAGGGCCTAAGTATAACGTATACATATATACATTATACATACTAACAAAATTTTAACATAGGAAGTTATTTACTTGACAAAAATAGTGAACTTATTAATTTATAACAATCGGAATTCAGTTGAGTGGACGTGAGCCCAAAGTGCAGCAATCATTACATTACAGCCCTAGGTGAAACAAGTGACGGCGGCGGTCGGATAATTTCATAAATTTTCATTCAAGTTATCTCAAAATTGCATCGCAACCCGCAATAATTTACTCGTGTATTCTGAGGGAAAATTAATTTGACGCCATTTTCGCATTTTCCGATAATGGACGCCGATTTCGTTATTTTAATGTGCCGATCACTTATTTCATTTATTTAATAAACAGGATGAAATTTCGTAACGTCAACTGAAGAAAAATGCCTACGTTATACAGGGTGTTGCAAAAATGGTATACTAAGCCGAAACCAGCATGTGCAGCATGTAATATCTAAGCCCGAATCTGAAATCTGAATTTCAAAATTCGCGAAAAAATACTTATTCGTTTTTTATAGAAACATAGTTGGTCACGTGACTTTTTACTATGGAGAATGAATTTTTTTTCGCGAATTTTGTAATTCTAATTTTAGATTCGGGCTTAGAAATAACATGCTGCACATGCTGGTTTCGGCTTAGTATACCCTGTTTGCAACACCCTGTATAGCATGTACTTTAATAGTAGGTACACTATGAAACGAATGGGGAAAGTAACCCCCTTTATTCATAGAAAAGTTACAGAACGTTTTAGCTATTTAACTGTTATGTCCCTCTCTGTCAAGGAACAATTTGTTCTTTTTTTGTTAGACAACAAGTGTGTAATGGGCATACAATCAACAGTAACACATTATTTTCGATATAACACACACAAACACAAAACTCATACCTTGTACTAATGTACTCCCTTGCGGGGTAGGCAGAGGTGCATTTTCGAACTCACGAGCAATGAAAAAGTTCCAGTGGCGTATGGAACGTCAGTGGCAGGTGGAACTTTTTCATTGCTTGTGAGTGTATTTGTGAGGAAACTGTACGTCTAGTACACACACACGCACTCACGCCTTGTACTAATGTACTCCCTTGCGGGGTAGGCAGAGGTGCATTGCTGCACCCACTTTTCGCCAGAGTGTTTATGTTAGTCCCAATGTAATAGGGGGCGGGTCTATTGCCATTTTACGGGCACATCCAAGACCCGAGAACAAATATCTGTGTTTAAACAAATATCTGCCCCAGCCGGGAATCGAACCCGGGACCATCGGGTCAGTAGTCAGTACAGTACGTCTAGTACAGGTTTTGCAATTTTAGAACAAGATTTTTCGTGACTATATAAGCCGATACGGGTGCGGCAAGGCCTTCCGCAGGATCTACAATATTTTAATAATAATAATTATGTGGGTACATCTCACACACGGCCATCCGACCCCAAGCTAGGCAGAGCCTCTGATATGGGTATCGGACAGCTGATATCTACACAAATACATAGATAGATACATATTAAATATAAATATCAACACCCAAGACCTGAGTACAAATATCGGTCTTTTAAACAAATATCTGCCCCAGCCGGGAATCGAACCCGGGACCTTCGGCATAGCAATCAGGGCCACTACGCCACTACGCCATCAAAGCCATGTAAATAGCCTAGACTCTAGACAATAGCGTTTTCGAGCAAGAAGTATTGAAAATGTATTTCCAAAAATGTACACATACGACGACGTGCGAATTTAAATCGTCTAAATGTTGCTCGTGTAAATTGGTGTGAACCAACGCTTCGCCGGGCCGGGGTCACTCTACATCGACGAACGAAAGAACGAGAATTGTCACGCAACAGGGAATATGCCTGTGATTCAAATAAAGGTCAAATAATATTTTTAATAAACTTTGTGTTGTCGTTTGTGTTGAATTATGCCTCCATCATATTTTTAATTATAATTAAATATTGAGCGAGTACTTAAATAATTGTTGAAAAGTACAAATAAACTTGGGTAACTTTAAATCTTTTGGCGTGACGGATTTTCTTAGAGCGGATGTGACGATATGTCAATCTCAGAATAATCTATGCCCATAGAACTGAGCGTCGGCGCGACTGGTGAGAGTCATTATTCTGAACCGTGAAACGAAAGTAATGACGTCACACCTCTTCACAAAAAAATTTGGGCGGAAAAAAAAAGTTTATAGTGGACGTGTCGGTTATAATTTTTTAACTTTCCTTAAATTATTTTGAAGGTTTTGGTCGTTGAATTTAATTTTACTATAATAAAGCGATCTAAAACTATCGAATAATATTTTTCAAATAAAAAATACATGCATTTCCCTATTGTCACGAAATCGTCGCCCTTAATACATAGAGATACAGCCGTGGTTCGTACAGCGCTCCCAAACTACGGAAGAACAAAACTGCAGCGCTAACCACGACTCTATCTCGTTGTATTAAGTGTGCTGATGGCGTAATTTTTTTTTGTTTATTCGTTCGTCTATTTATAGAGTGACCCCCCTGAACCAACGCCTCGCTGAGCTGAAATTTCCTCCAGTATTAGCAGCTTGATTCTCAATATATGCACATTGAGTTATACAGTCGAATTGAGATGAGTATTCGCGGTTCACTCAGGGTTTGCCATTGGCTAGATCAATGATCTACAGGATATTAAAAAAGGGTTTAGTAAGCCGAAAACGGATGACACAGGATATCTTTTATACGACGTATGGAAATTCGTAAAAAAATATAACAATAATCCCAATAGACGTGACCAACTAAGTTTCAGCTTTTATTTCTTTAAATTCTTGTTAAGTACATAAAATATAGCAATCATTTTAAACAATCAATGAAAACACCAAATACATTTTGCTCAATTAACAGTTCATTTCCCTGAATCAATAAAATTATATAAGGGAAAATTTTGCAGATGCATACTTGCACTTACTTACTTTAGAACACCCATTTTTTTCTGTTGAAACGCGACAGCGTCAGCGGCAAACCTTACGTAAACGGGTAACACAGCCAGTTTTACCGTTCAGCACTGTACTCTACTCCCTAGGGCTACACCAGACAAATGATCGGCCTAGGGCAGTAATGGACGTCATTAATAGATCACGGCATGTGTGCGTGTATGTGCGTGTATGTGCGTGTGTGTGTGTGTGTTTGTGTGTGTGTATGTGTGTGTGTGTAACTAAAAGCTTCCAATATAGCGAGGGAATGTCGTATACGCTGATTGTCGCGTTTGCATTGATGAAACAAACGCGCACATGAAGCGCGTATATATGCGCGTGTTTATAAAACTTAACAAAAAAAACTTGCGTGGAATGAAAATGTTTCATCTTCTCTTTCATAATATGTCACTTTTTTTTAGCTACGGCTAGCGCTGTTCAACGCTTCATAATCTGTATATTATCCTAACGAATATTAATGCGAATAAACTGTCTGTTACTCTTTCACGCCAAAACTACAGAACGGATTTGAATGAAATTTGGTATTCCGATGGTATAGACCCTGAGAAAGAACATAAGCAACTTTTTAAGGCGAAGCGAAACTCGCGGGAACACTTAGTATAATATAAAAGAAGAAAGTGACTGATTGGGCATCAACGCACAGCCCAAACGGCTCAAGCTACAATCATGAAACTTGGCACGTAGGTTTCTTAGGTAGTGTGAGTGAGCACTATGAAAGGATTTTCAGAAACTCCACCCCTAAAGGGGGGGAAGTAAAATAGGGGGTGAAATTTTGTATGAAAGTCCGTTAGTTTAACGCGGAATCTTCACGGGAATTTTTTTTATGGCGAAATGAAATATATAAATAAATATAGTTTAAATTATCAGCTGTGGATTCCATTCCCAGTATTTCTATCTGGATCCATAAATTTATCAATACTTAGTAACTTTGATGCTAAACGCCACTTAAGTCAGGACCTGTGTTAGTTGAGAAGTTTTCTAAGTGCCATCCAAATTGCAGGGAAACTAGTAAAACTGTGCTTGCACATGTCATGGATATTTACTTTAGCAATTAACGCAGCATAGTTGTTACCTTTTACTATAGACTAGAATAGAATAGAAATATTCAAGATAAAGTTTTATTATACATCACATAAACAAATAAAGGGACCCAACGTCATGCCGGTCATTCTAATCAACTTTTGTTTTGGAAAATTGGTTAAATTCGCGTTCAAAAATTTCATAAGTTACTAACAAATTCTATGAAAAAACAGTGTTCGCCAATTTTTCAAATTTAGTTTAGAATGACGAGTTGCATTACCACTGGCATCTCATTGACTAACGGGACACCCTGTAGCTATAAACAATTCCCACCGCTAGAGAGATTTTTACCAAGCGCTAAACGTATTCAAAATTGTATTTGAATCAAATTTTATATAAGTAGATTTTGTACTGACGATTGACAGGTGACTAAATAGGTCTAGCTTTTGGCTTTTGGCACAGAATAATATAACTAGTTTGGTGATAGTCCACCTGAGTAAATGTAGCTAAAACCAAATTAAACACTTACCGATTCAATAAAAGAATCTTAATAAAAATGAAAAGGTTATAGGAAATTGCCACGCGCAATATTCGTTGGAATGAAATGGAAATTAACTCATCAAGGACTTGGGGGTCACTCTATATGATGAAAAACTAAGTTTCAGAGCGTTGTTGCGCGAGCCTCGACTCTATCTCGTTGTAATAAACGTGCCGGTTGCACGACAGCTCTCGTTAGTTCGTTTTCCGTCAGTATAGAGTGACCCTCCTGGGCGGCGCTAGGAGTTCGAGGCTGGAATTATCATTTGAGGATCATTTGTGTGAGATGATTTACATCAAACGAATCTAACCTTATTATGTAAAGATATGCGAACAAGATGGTAGGTATGTCATGTTAAAGGCGTGTGACTACGATAAAAAAAACTCTTGGATCTCCGGGGTCCCTCCGGGAAGTCATAAGTAACCTAGGTCGTCTACTGGCTTTGTGGCGTGAGCTTGGGTGGCTTAATAGCTAGTCACCCCATAGTATTTCACGCATAATGGCCGACCTTAGAAGCATGATAGATAGATAGATAGTTAGATGTCAGATCAAACAAATCTTACCATTAGATTATGTAACGACATGCGAACAAGATGGTAAGTATGTAAAGTACACACAAAAACAAAGCAAAAAAAAAAACTGACTTAAGTTCAACATGTATAGAGTCACAAATCTTGTAACCAAACTAATTCAATATAAGATCGCACTGGTGGAAAGGAGTGTTATCAGTGAAGACATTTCTTTTGTACTGACACTCCACCTAGTTTGTATTAAAAAATCGCTGTAATACTTACATATTAGGTATTTTAAATTTTATCAAGGCTTTTTTACTCAAAGATTCTGGGCCTTACAAAAACTTAGACAGTATTTAACAGGTGTTCAGCGCTGTCAAACGCCTACAAAATCTGTCAAACTTTGATTTAAACACTTGTTAAACTGTGTTTAAAGTTTTTTTGTGGTAGCACAGTCTAGGTCTAGCTCTATGTTCGATTGATGTAAATCGCCCCACAGACCTTCTCCCGCTCCCGGCGCGCAGGCACGCATGATAATGCCTTCAAGACGGTATTTATTAACATTCTTATCGAATTCAACGAAATTTTTGATCTGAAAATATCGTATTTTGAATTTGTTCTAGTTTGTATCTAGGCTACCGTAACGGTAAGTTCACCATCAACCTATTATAGTATCAACAATTCTCATCTGTCAGGTCCAGTCAGGTCTGTACAAGTTATGTCAGCCTTGGCTTATTTCGACACTTTTCATAGAACACTTTCTTGAGTAAGTACCTAAGTATTTGACTCATTTACAGTCATGTTTATGGTGAGAGGAATATGTATTTTTTTCACGAATTTCCAAAAGGCGTAGAACAAAAATTGTTCAGATCGTCAGATCTTTAGGCTTACCATACCCTTATTTGGAACAGCCCTGTATGCTGTATAACATCCTAATCCTAACTAATATTATAAATGCGAAAGTAACTGTGTCTGTCTGTCTGTCTGTCTGTCTGTCTGTTACTCTTTCACGCCAAAACTACTGAACGGATTTGAACGAAATTTGGTATACATATAGTCTAGATCTAGACCCTGAGAAAGAACATAGGCTACTTTTTATCCCGGAATTCCCACGGGAAAACTTTTAAAGGCGAAGCGAAGCTCGCGGGAACAGCTAGTATACCATAAAAAAAACTGCCAGACTAATCCATCAGAAAAGCTAAATCCCGAAACTCTAGCGCGTTGAAACATAAACAACAATATTTCGCTGTACACTTCAGTCGGCCGACTGCAATTTAATTGTTGGGCAATCTGCCGGCTTGACAGCTATTCGGGATGTGATGTACACGGCATAACGTATACAGACTGTTGCAAACTGAGGGCATTGTTGTCCGAAAAGGAATCACTATAGTTTATTTTTATTACTCTGTACTCGTGCTAGAGACTAGATACGTGCTCAGTACCTACACGTTTAAAAAAGTCAAACTTCAGCAATAAAGGTAGACGGTTTGACCGGCAGAAAAGACCAGCATATATTTATTTATTTAATTCTTTATTGTACAAATAATACAAATAAAAGTACAAAGGGTGGACTTAATGCAGGAGGTACAGCAAAAATTTACGTAGATGTAGATATAGACGTAGGAAAATAAACGGATCTGTTGCCCGAGCACAGGATTCCAAACCTCCGTTTACGTTGCGTATCGTCAACTGTCACTGTCAAAATGTAAGGCAAATTTGTTAGTTCCATAAGTGGCATTTGTTTTTTCCATGTTAGGTGGAAATTCACCAAACGCTAAACGTATTTAGTAGCCTGTCATACGTCTGTCAGTTGGTACAAAATGTATTTAGAATTTGATTTAAATACGTATAGCGTTTGGTAAAAGTGACCCTTCGTGTAGATTCGAAAATAGTATCGAAACTTGTGCTCACGACTGTTCTTCCAATTGAGACGAACACAAAATCTAGCGTCTTCAATCAAAAAAGGTTTTTTTTTCAAAACTGCAAGATAAATCTGTTTTTCAAGCTGATTCCAATTTTACACCCTATATCCTAATGTCTAGTGCCTTAAATACATAATAGAAGTTTATTTAATTTTCGCTAAAACTACCTAAACATATAAAGTAAACGTAAAACTACCGTTTTTAGTGTTAACAAAAATTCACTTCTACACTTTGTATGCATTAAACAGCTAAGTGCCAATTTCTCCATAGTCGGTTATCTAACCGACAGGGATTGATTTATAAATTAAACTTCATCTCCATAGTACGACCAAATGGCGTAGTGGTTAGTGACCCTGACTACTGGGCCGAAGGTCCCGGGTTCGATTCCCGGCTGGGACAGATATTTGTACTCGGGTCTTGGGTGTTGATATTTATATTTACTATGTATCTATCTATGTATTTGTGAAGATATATCAGCTGTCTGACACCCATAACACAGGTTCTGCCTAGCTTGGGGTCGGATGGCCGTATGTGAGATGTCCCACATATTTATTTATATACTACATATTTTCACATATTGTCCACACATATTATCTCCATATAAAATTCATGACAGATATGTCAAAATTCAACCACTACTCCATGGTTATGCTGTAACCAAGCTCTGACCGGCTATGGAGAAATGGGCACTAAATCTCCCAAACGGAGTTCGTTGAATGCGTGAACTTGTGTCGGGTTCCGCATGTTATCCGAAAATACCGCGCGACCCACATAGCTCGACATTCAGACGCCTAGCGCCGGCTTATAGCTAATCACTCTTGGATAAGTTTCACCAATCATCGTGACTGGGAAACGGCTGCGAAACTTGATGTTTACATGATTTGGGTGTGAAAAAAGGGTTAGGTCAAAGAAGGCTCAAGTAAAGACATACTTAGAAAGATGGTGAACAGATTTGTACAAACCATATTGGTAAGTCTCCCAAAACGCCGTCATACCCCATACTTATGTAACATTTTCAGATTGTTACTCGTATCATAGTGGTCAGACCAGGCAAAGCTTAGCGCCAAAGAGCTTAGCTTTTTCCAGTCCAGACGTGTCAATCGTATTTTTCTTTTTATACATATTTTCATCTGAATAAGTCTTATAAAGGTTAGGTACTTATGTAATTTAATGAAATCCTATCTTAATAAGCTATCCGGCATCCTGAATTTCTTTACTAGAAAAACAAATACAGATAAGTATTAATTCTCATTTTGCCCATAAAGCTACTGAGAATTTCCAAGATATACCAATAGGTACTTTAAGTGTCCCTCCAAAGCCACACGTATAAATTAACCTGCTATGTACTTTGCCCCTTGCTCTACGGGAGGGCAGAGGTAAACGCTTAGTACAAACAGACCTAAACAAACCAGCCTGCAGGGAACATCGACATTGCAAATACGATATATAACTAGGTTCTGCCATGCTAACACTACCTGTAATGCAATGTTATAGAGTGGTGGTTAGCGTGGCAGTGGTTGAAGTGACACTACGGATAATAGAAGGAAAATGGAAGATATTTAAATAATGGGAAAGTCTTTTAAGCACTCTTGGTTTTATGGCTCTGTGGAACTGGCTAATGGTGTAAATATTGTCTTTCTTATGATTGAAAGTTAGCAGCTTGTGCGACGTACGAGTTCCCAAGTAAAATTCGCAAAAAAAAAAACATTTCCCATAGAAACTTTGTTGGTCACGTGATTTTTTACTATGGAGATTGAAATATATTTTTCGCGAATTTTGAAATTCTGATTTCATTTTCAGGCTTAGATATTCCATGCTGCACATGTAGGTTTGGCTTAGTATACCCTTTTTGCAACACCCTGTATATTACATTTTGTAAGATTCTGAAAGTCATGAATGTAATTACGTTCATCCTATCATCTTCTTGACATAGTAATGACTAACGCCTTCTCCTCTCACTGAAGAGATAGTGGATACAGCCCATAATCGCAAAAGGACGACCGATGTTGATGTGACAAGTCGGTAATGAACAGTGGATGGCTCGCTTTCGAGTCACCTCTGACCTCGAAATACACTCACGGGCAATGAAAAGATTCCACTCCACTGAGAAACTTACCAAATTTATCCTAACGGAAAAGGCTAGTTTAATGACGCCTTCTGCATCATTGAAGTACATTTAGCAGAGCATCAGGATAATACCAACTAAAACGGTAATATTTTTTTAAAATTTTAAATTAAATGTTACAAAAAATTGGGGTCGTTTGGTGTCGGCATTTTGTGAATGGAACTTTTTCATTTTATCTGGTCGGGGATGTACTATTCTGATGCTACTTTCACACTACCTGTTCATTGATCTGTATCTGTATCAAACTCCAGCTTGCTAGAAAGTAGTAGTTTGAAACAATCTAGGAGGCGAGTGGTGCACAGCTCAAGATGTCTCCCGTCGCACCGGCGGGAGGCTTAGGTACGTAGATAGCTACTGCGAAGTGGCGGTATAGTGGTCCAAGTCACAAGAGCTGTGCAGCGATTATAAGATTCGAAACCTCCGTTTACGTTACGTATCTTCAACTGTCACTGTCAAATGTAAGGCAAATTTGTTAGTTCTAAAAGTGATATTTGATTTTTTCCATAGTGTAGTTTCGAAAATAGCATCGAATTCTGTGATCGCACCTCTGCTACCTTATGCGGTTCTCACAATGCCCCGAATCACGCTGTGACTATATTTACATGTACTTACCTACATAATATCATGCAAAAAAACCTAGCTAATAATAATATTATGTTATTATTTTATAAACAGGGTGTTGCAAAAAGGGTATACTAAGCCGAAACCTACATGTGCAGCATAGTATATCTAAGCCCGAAACTAAAATCAGAATACCAAAAATCCCCAAAAAAAAACTACTCTTTTTGCAACATCCTGTATAAATGGCTTATAGTAGAATATCTGTTTCAAGTGTTTGTGTGTTACTCAAGTAGAATTAATACTATTTATCTAAACATGACTAATTGTCGTATCTAGTGATAAGAAGCAGACCAACTCTCTAGCAATAACATTTTTGTGTGATATGATAGCGCTGCAGTTTAATCCTACTAAAATGCTAGACTCTATATACAGATGTTGCAAAAAGGGTAGTTATATCTAAGCCCGAAACTGAAATCAGAATTTCAAAATTCGGGCTTAGATATAACATACTGCACATGCTGGTTTCGGCTTAGTACTTATACCATTTTTGCAACACCCTGTATAGGCGGTAGGTATATGAGGCAAAAAATACACTACCGGGCAATAAAAAAATGTCACTCCACATTATATGACACACAAAATAATCATTATTTACGCAAATTCATATAGATAGTTTATACTATACATTTGTTTTACTAATTCAAGATGTAATAATGTTACTTACAAATATAAATCATTAATACTTACTTTCTAAAAATCTTATAATTTTTTTATATTTTAGTTCTGTTCTTGCGTAGATTGGACCACAATATAACTAACACACATATAACTGACACATTGTCTAAGCCATTAGCCGTGCACAGTGCAAGTCAGGTGTAAAATGTGACGCAATCAGTTAACGCGACAGCCTAGAAAACTAGCTAGGACACAGAGACAAACATACAAAGATTGCAATATGTACTTATACCTTTTTATTAAAGAACGCTGGCGTGCAGAACTAAGAATACAATAGAATAGAATACTACCTTAACAGGACACAAATAACAATTTATAATACAGCGGATACAGCGCAATAGGGGCGGCCTTATCGCTAACAGCGATCTCTTCCAGGCAACCATTGGGTGGAAGAGACTAAGTATAAATATTTACGGTCTTACTTTTAAAACTATATACACACTTAAAACAAACAGTTTAACCGGTGCAGTATGCCGTATGTATTAGCAGAATACTGTTAAAAATATGTTTGTTTATTAACAATCACACATACTTATTACTCACTCACTCTTGATGGCTCGTTGACCCAAGGTGGATCTTGGCCGCTACCAAAAGACGCCGGTTCTCCCTGTTCTATACTTATTAATTATAAAAAAAAACCTTTTCTTAAAGCCTAAACAATAAAACTTTGTAGCACCAAATTTAGATATCAATAACCCATATAAATAACAAACCAAATAGATACAATTTAAATGAGCAGCCGACTCTGACCCGGAACACATTTGCCATTGAATTTATGTAAAAAGGTGAAAGTTACGTGGATTGAAAGAGAAACTTAAAAAATATATCAGCTGGGTTCCCGCATTATGAGGTCCTAAAGACAATAGAAAAATTATTATTATATGAAAGTAGGTAGTACTCAATATGTACATGTATAAGTGTTACTTTAAAAAAATAATTACCTAATCTTCATTATGCGAAGCTATACTATCTAAGACTCAATTCGGATTTCGAGCAGGTCTAGGAACACGTGATGCTCTTTTTGGATATCAAATGCTTGTACAGCGGTGCCTTGATGTAAATCGCGAGTTACACATCTGCTTCATTGATTATGAGAAGGCCTTCGACCGAGTCAGGCATGAGAAACTTTTTGAAACCCTGAAGTCGGTGGGAATTGATAGTAAAGACCTTCAAATAGTCAAGAATTTATATTGTCAACAAAAGGCCAACGTGAGAGTTGATGACCGCGTTTCGACTGACGTTGAAATACTCAGAGGTGTGCGACAGGGCTGCATCCTCTCACCGTTGCTCTTCAATATATACGCCGAAGCCATATTTTCAGCGGCTCTGTCAGATGTCACAGAGGGTGTCTCAGTTAACGGCCATGTCATCAACAATATCAGATATGCCGATGACACCATATTAATAGCTGAAACCAGGCAAAGCTTGCAGAAACTCGTGGATATCGTCACCGTAGCAAGTGTGTCATACGGCATCAACATCAATGCCAAAAAGACCAAATACATGGTAGTAAGCCGAGGACCACAGCCAAACTCCTCCATTAACATTGAAGGTACAGACCTTGAAAGAGTGAGCCGATACAAATACCTGGGTGTTATAGTCAACGACAAAGGAGATCACAGTCTCGAAATTAAATGCCGAATCGAACAAGCTCGTAGCGCCTTCCGAAAAATGGAAAAAGTCCTCTGTGACCGTAACCTGAACCTCAATCTACGCACGCGTATAGCAAAATGCTACGTATTCTCCGTCCTTCTATATGGAGCTGAAGCCTGGACACTCACCGAGAGAATGGCCAAGCGCCTTGAAGCGTTCGAGATGTGGGTTTACCGGAGAATGCTCAAAATATCGTGGGTCCAGAAGGTTCGGAATGTAACAGTCCTTCAAAGATTAAATCAAAAAGGCACAGAGGTACTGAATACTATAAAAAGACGCAAGCTGGAATACTTCGGCCACATAATGCGAAACCCCAAGTACGAACTCCTTCAAGTAATAACACAGGGGAAAATACAAGGCAGGAGGAGGCCTGGGCGGCCAATGACATCATGGCTGCAAAATCTACGCCAGTGGTTCCAGCTGAGCACTGGAGAATTGTTCCGTGCGGCGGCCTCCAAGACGGAAATCAGCAGGATGATTGCCAACCTTCGATAGGAGACGGCACCAGAAGAAGAAGAAGAAGAATCTTTATTATAAAAAATCACATAAATAAGCAACTTTATTAAACACCCTGTATTCCGACACTCCACCAATGCCTGTTCGGAAATCCTAGTCCAATGAGGTTCAATTTATCTAACTTTGTCAAAGAAAACCGTTTTTATTTGCAATCCTTATTGTTTTATACCTGAGCGGTTTCCTGAATTTCAGTTTGGACCCTGAAAGAGTCGTCGATTGATTACATTTACTGAAAGGCAAAAGGGTAAACCAATCTCCTGTTACGGCCCCTACGAGCAGAATTGAAATGATAAAAAAACAACCGACAAAAAACAACATAATGTAGAACCAATGGCCAGAAGGGTTACTCTATACTGACGAAAAACGAACGAACGAGAGCTGTCGTGTAATTGGCACGTTTAATACAACCAGATAGAGTCGTGGCTCGCGCAGCAGCGCTCCGAAACTTAGTTTTTTGTCAGTATAGAGTGACCCCCCAGGTACACACGCGCGCACTATACGTTATCTTATATTTTAAATACTAAGGGCCTTACCACAAAAACTTAGACAGTATTTAACAGATGTTTATAGCTGTCAAACGCCTACAAAAACTGTCAAATTTCGTTTTAAACACTTGTTAAACAGTGTTCAAAGTTTTTTGTGGTAGCACAGTTAGGGTCCTACCATCGAAACTTAGACACATGCTAATTATGCTAAATGCAGTTGGCAGTCAAACACTTTATAAATGTTTCAAATTTTGTTTTATATACCCCTTATACAAGGGTTAATGTTTCTGATGTACTTATACAGATAACTGTATTACATACATACATACATACATGCTCACGCCCGTATCCCAGAGGGGTAGGCAGCGATTACGGATTTCCACTGGGCACGATGCTGACACACCTCTTTCGCTTCTTCCACATTCATACATCTGCGCATACATGCTCGTCGGTTACGGGTACTCTTAAATTGGCCCTTTTTCAGTATGTCGCCAATCTGGTCGACATACGTTCGTCTAGGGCGACCCCTCCCGACTCTTCCACTCACTTCTGCTCTATATTATATACTATAACTGTATTATAGTATAATAAAGGGCGTTACCTCAAAAAAAGAAACGAAACTTTTTCGGGGCTACAGGATCGATAGCATAAAACTTGCAATTACTTTTAGTAATAGTTTAAAACATATACCTTACTCATATTAACACTTGAGAAAATCATTAAAAGAATCATTGAAAGATAAACATAATAATTAACATCATTGAAAATAAAACTATGTGAAAGTATTTTTCCATATAAGCTTTCTCCTATCAGGACATTTTTGATCTTTGTTATTCCACCACTCTCTGAAATTCCTGTACACCGATTCACTCATGAATTTCCTCTTATCGTTCATTATTGCGCAAAGGTTGCACACGTCCACGTTTGACGTCGTTTCTACGATGCGATAGAACCTTCTCCAACGAAAGAACTCTTCGTACTGGGATGAGTTTGAGATGAGATTGCTGATGGTGTCTGCAAGTTGCTCTGGGCTCATCTCCCTCGCGTTGATGTAAGAGCCTGGAGGCAGAAACCTGTAAAAAAATATGAAATTGTATTTTTTTTTATTTACTAAACGGCCGTCTCCTCAGGAAATCTCTCACGTTGTATCTCCACACAACTATATATACCTAATGGCTGCGATCAAGAATCTGACGTTTTGCGCCTTCTCAACTACTGGGTGATAATATCACCGTATGGACACACCTTCTATGAGAGTATATAGAAATGCGCGGCACGACAATAGTATCGTCACGATTTCCACGCCTGTGGAGACGGCCACTACGAAGAATACAATAACTTTCAAAATTCACACTCTTCATCATCACACTTGTACTGGTCATCCTGACTAATATTATAAATGCGAAAGTAACTGTGTCTGTCTGTCTGTCTGTTACTCTTTCACGCCAAAAATACTAAACAGATTTGAATGAAATTTGGTATACATACGGTCTAGACCCTGGGAAAGAACATAGGCTACTTATTATCCCGGAATTCCCACGGGAAATTTTTTTTAGGGCGAAGCGAAGCGTGCGGGAACTGCTAGTTACGTATAAATGGAAGTGTATGGAAACTACTGTGTCTACTTACCTGAGTCACTCTAATGATACTTTTAGTAAAATTGTATTTTGTGTTGATGGTTTATTCCAAATGCCATTTATCAACGTGAAATATTCAACGGCGGGCAACTATCCCAATGAAAACAGTGTCAATACATCCACATATATTCTCTAACAATGTTTATTTGGTGTCATTATGTTGACTTATATTTACTTACTGATAAAACCACCGGATCTTAAATAGTAGATTCAACAAGATTAAAATAATGTTTCCATTATGTCATGTTTACAAAGAAATATAAAAGAATCAACTGCATACCTCGAGTAGTTAGCGTCTCCGAACACAATTGGCACAGCTAAATTGTCCATCGCATTCAACACTTTTTCCGTCACGTAATCAACAGAAAACGAATTCTCAAAAGCCAAATAAAAGTAATAATTCTTCAGTTTCCTATCACAATCGCGACTTCTGGGGCACGACTGCGACCCCTCACATGCTCCATAAATGTCCATATCTAAATCCAATGCGCTGAGATTTTCCCTCAGATCTAATGCGTAGAGTTCTCTGAAGCTTCGTGTCTGGCAGTGAGACACCAACCAAGCTACAGCCTTGCTTTTCATCTTCAGTTGTTCTCTTACTTCACTATCTATGGTTTCATTCATTTGTCTCCAGCTCATGTCTGATTTTGGCCCCACGACTTGTCCTTGCATGTCCAGCACAGTGAGGTAGCCCCATCGCACGTCGGAGTCGAGTCTATAAGTCCACGTCCAGTTGAAGAAGCCATCATAGATAGGGTCACACATGGGGTAGTTGTGCGCAGACTCTATGGTCGCAAAGATGTACTTCTGTTTAGGAGATCTTGACTTAGGCAGAGTTTCAGTGGTCTCCGCTACTGATAGCTCTTTTCCGTGGAAGAGTAAAGCATCGAATTTCGTTATGCTCTCAAAATAAGATCTGTTGGCCGTGAGGAAACAATTTTGGTATTCGCAATTGTGCTTAACAAATTCCTGGACGCCCTCAAGCATGGGAGTAAACGGGGAATGCTCGCTTCTAGGAGTCCAAAACAGTAAATATTTCATGTTGAAGTCATACAGCAAATCTGGAGCAACGCTGGAAGTGCGTTCAGAGGTACTTATGAGGTAAACGGAGAACAGAAGCACAGATAAACATAAGAACATGAAGTACTTCGCGGAGGACACAGTCGTCATTTCAGTTCGCACTTCACACACACGTATCACCTTCCGTCGTGCTTCCACAACTGTGAGATAACAGAGCATTTGCACAGACAATCTTCATAGCCATTGTGTTTGTAGAGAGTGATATTGAAAGATATAGCCTCAGATACAGATATCTTACCGCATCGTCGTGATGTATGAAGGCTTTCATTTATATGGAAAATACCTTATGACTAAGAATACCTACATAGTAATTCTAATATTATTATTATGTACGGTCAGTTCCGTCTTCTAAAAGTATACAGCTGCTCAAATACACTCACATAAACAGCACTGCCACACACATCACAACGGGAACACCCAAATATTCCGAAAAACTTTTTTCCGAATTTGATAACACCGAATATGTAATTTACGAAATATTGCAATACCGATTTTTTTAAATACCGAATTATAAAAATCACGAAAATTATAATTTCGAATATTCAAATCACGAATATTTATTATTACGATTGTTAAATATACGAACGTTAAAAAATACGATTACTTTAATATACGGAAAATAAAATACCGATTTATTATAATCACGAAAATTTAAAATCCCGATCGGAAATATGATAATTCGTGATTTTGACAAAAACGCATAAACGTCTTTAAAACTTTAGAACCTAAACCAAAAAATTGGTGCGACGACGAGCAAAGCGAGGAGGAGCGTGTTAGGTGCACAAAGATGTCTAAAAACAAAGCGGAACCCAGTGGAACGTTTAACATACGGCTTAAAAGACATATTGTTAAATAGAAAACTATTTGTTGTTAAGTTTCACAACAAATCAAAGCAAATCATACGCTTTTTAAAAACCCTAGAACCTAAACCTAAAGATAGGTGCGACGACGAGCAAAGCGAGGAAGAGCGTGTTAGGTGCACATAGATATCGAAAAACAAAGCGGAGCGCAACGAAGCGGAGCGGAGCGTTTCAAATATAGAGTAAACAAAGTTTGGCAAGTTTTGTTAAATAGTAAACTATTTTTAGTACTTGTTGTTAAGTTCCAGAACAAAGCAATACAATTGCTCGGATTTTTACGGTGTTTCATCTTAAAAAGCTTAGGACCTAAACCTAAAGATAGGTGCGACGACGAGCAAAGCGAGGAGGAGCGTGTTAGGTGCACATAGATATCGAAAAACAAAGCGGAGCGCAGCGAAGCGGAGCGGAGCGTTTCATATAATATAGCTTATTTATTTTTGTTTGTATACGGATTATGCTGTTAATAAACACTGACTATTCACTAAGAAACATTGCGGAATTTGTATTTTCGGAATACTAAAACTTCGGAATTCGTAATTTTAACAATTCGATATAATAAAAAATCGTACTTTGGAAACATCGAAATAATAATATTCGGAAAATTGACTTTCGTTATTTTAATAAATCTGTTGTTTGAAATTTCGTTAATTATACTATTCGTGATTTTCGCTATTCGGAAACTAAAAATTCGGGATTGTGAATTATTCGGAACTATGAAATTCGTAATTATGAAAATCGTTATTTTCATATTCGTAAAAAAGTAATTCGGAATTCTGTAGTGTACCCCATCACAACACATCCACGGAACTATAGATCAGTACATTGTACTTAGTTACAAGCTGCTTACTTGAGACATTTCTGTTTTTTATAGTATAATAAGTAATATGTGGGGACATCTCACACACAACCACCCGTCCCCAAGCTGGGCAAAGCCTGTATACAGCTGATATATCTACACAGATACATAGATAGATACGAGTACAAACATATTGACACCCAAGACCCGAGTACAAATATCTATCTTTAAACAAATATCTGCCCCGGCCTGGAATCGAACCCGGGACTTTCGGCATAGCAGTCAGCACAATAAACTTATAGTTACAATAGTTACAACGCTGAAATGACAACTACAAAGAACTGCTTTGTAGGAATACTTGAGACTAAGTGGGAATATAAACATTTGCTTGTTCCAGCTATTAATTATGTGTCCGCATTAGCATAAGACCTTAAACTCGGTCTTTGGTGTTTAACGTAGATATACATAGAAGTACTAAGCTATGAATATTGCTGTAAGACTATTTACAGATCACGACTTCAGAGTGTCTATTCTCCTAATTAACATATTTTGCAGTTAATTCTCCATTTAGACCTTAAACATACGCGGCGTTTCCAATGATCCTCAAAAAAACGTTTAAAAAAAATTAATGCATTCAGTAGTTCATGTTCGGAAGTCAAAGCATTTAATACAATACGCATTTTTATCTTTGATAAATTTTCGATATCGAGAACTGGACAATATATATTTGTTTGCTATAAAATGGCGTGGCGACGCGTTTTAAAAACATTTCTGTGACCTTCGTGGAAATAAATCCAGTTTTACGGTGCCATGATGGTCGCACAACGGCGTTTGTGACATGAGAATCTGGCTACAGTTTTATCACAAGTGTCCAATGCGTTCGTCACGAGAACGAACGGTATCCAAAGTCCTGAGAACCAAAACGTTTTTCATGATAGTTGCCACTGTATGCAGTGCATTTGTATGTAAGTTGTTTACCCAAACTTTTGCATTTTCATAATGCAACTAGGTTCGGCCACAGTTGCGCATTTCTGTATCCACATGATTTCTTTATCTTGTACTAGTTTTAGTCCTATGTTTCCCTCCCTTTAACATACTTGTTCCACACATATTTTTTGTGCTGTTTAGGTTTATGGTCCTGGACACCAAATAAATAATTTTAATTTTATTCGGATATAGAGTTAAGACGTCGGTAGTGAGCAATGTGGGCATCATGACCGCCAGTCACGGTGTATAATTACGAGACTAGTATAATTTTATTTTTATCTTAGATTCTGAAGACACAAATTCTAATTTTAGAGCTGTCAAAACCTTTACTTTTTTAATTAAAATTCGACTCTTTAATGTAAATGTATTTTTTTGCTAACAAGCTTTATAGTTTGGCAGCGTTAAAATTAGAATTTCTGCTTTCAGAATAGCTACCAATATACGAACAAGATTGTTGTTGTTGTGTTCACCTTTCTACTTGATTATTGAGGAAAGGTAAATCTGTGATGATGATCAATTTGGTAGTCAGTTGGAAAACTAAAATGGTTTTCCCTAGTTTAGCACAAGTTCCCGTGACCTTTGATCAAAGACCCCTCATCCTTCACACCTGTGACAGGAATACACAATGAAGTTACAAAGACAGAGGTCATACCCATTTAAATTATAATTTCTCGGTGAAAACATTAACTAGGCCATCATTAATAAGTAATGAGTGGAAGCGGCCGTAGTCGAGCTTGCTTCGGTGATCGTAACTGATGGTCATTGAAGTTAAGCAACACATGGCATTATGACCGATTTCAAGTTCTTTTCTCGGCGTTTCCGTTTTTTCAGACGGCACGTTAAGCCGTGGGTCCCGATTGCTGCTTCGGCAGCAGTCGTTAGGCCTAGTCAGAGGCCTTCGGGCAGCTTGAAAACATCTGACAGTCGGGTTGCCCACTTACCAGACCACTCTCTCAGCACAAGCTTGCTTGTGTTGGGGTTCACCAATCCGCACTAGGCCCGCGTGGAGGACTAGGCCTTAGAACCCTACCCTGGATGAAGACCCGTGCCCCAGCATTGGGGGTGTAATAGGTTGTGATGTGAATTTTAGGGTTAGTTACTAGGTTTAGGTTTTAGGTTAGGTTATTTCTATTGTATGCTAGTAGGTACTAATTGTGATGATTGAGAAAGTCGAATGGATTATTTATATGTTCCATATCTATTTTAACACACAAACACACACTCACACCTTGTACTAATGTACTCCCTTGCGGGGTAGGCAGAGATGCATTGCTGCACCCACCCTATTTTAATAACTTAATTCAAAACCTGAAAATCTAAAGAATATAAATTTAACCAGACATGGTTCCATCCGCAAGCTGCAACGATTATTCAATCCACTTTGATGTTTAAACATCTTAGCCCCTTGGAACGGTGGGCTAGCATTAGGTATTCGATATGAAATATTCAACAGTGGACTATCAGTGTTGCCGGTCGATCGTCTACTATCGATTGACTATCGATATTTGAAGGAATCGTGACAGTATCAATCTTAGATTAAGAATGTGCGAACAATCATATTATAAATATTTTGTATGTGACCCATCATATAAATATGATATGTATGTCACATACAAAAACAAAGCAAAAACTGCCCGCATTTTGTTTACTGTCAAACAATTTTAAGTTCCACCTAATGACAACTAAATTGTACCAATGAATACAATCACAAATGTCCTAACTGATCTAATACTTACCAAATTAGAGATCAGAGGTAGAAGTGGCATGTTATTTTGTCAAGACGTTTTTTTGCACTGACACTCCATATCATCATCATCATCATCATCAGCCAATAATCATCCACTGATGGACATAGGCCTCTCCCAAACACTCGGTCCTCGGCCTTCCTCATCCAACCACTACCCGCCACCCGCCTAAGGTCGTCAGTCCAGCGGGCAGGAGGGCGTCCCACGCTGCGTTTTCCTGTTCGTGGTCTCCACTCGAGAACTCGTCTACCCCAACGGTTATCGGTTCTTCGGCAGATATGACCAGCCCACTGCCACTTCAGCTTGCATATTTTGACAGCTATGTCGCATACTCCATATAGTTCGTATTAAAAATATCGTTGGGATAGAACCATCGATAACTAAACTATCGATGTTTCCGCACCACTAGCCGATCCCCTTAAATATTATTATTTATGACCACTACTCTATGTTACGCCAAAACGATTTTTGAAGGATTTGTATAATAAAACTCGCTTTTGCTGTGTTTTGGTAAATATCAATTTCTTATATAACTACAATACAATATGAAATTCGGGACACGTTTCTGAATAAATACAAATAAGATCATCATTCATCACACCCACTCACCCTTATTATAAAACAAATACAGTTCTAGTTTAAACCGGGCTTTAGACTACTGATCTGTATATATAAAATATATAACCCGTTCTACCTATATTTATGTTTTATAGTAATGGGTTAAGTGTGTAAGTATTTTAATTATTGTTTATTATACAGGGTGTTGCAAAAAGGGTATATATGAGATTCTGATTTCAGTTTTGGGTAAAGATATACCATGCTGCACATGTAGGTTTCGGCTTAGTATACCCTTTTTGCAATACCCTGTATGTGGGAGTGGAACAGAACGCAAGGTGAAGTATCCATGACGACGAATAACAGAAGAGCATAGAGTGAAAGCAGAGTGTGAAAAGACGTAAAGACGATTAAGTTTGGTATAAATAAAACGACGTGATACATCATTAAAATACTACTTTTTATTTATCCCCACAAATTGGGGGCTCGTCCGGGATAAATAAAATTAAAAAAATCTCGGAGATTACGGCGGATGAAGACGGATTTTTATAAAAAGAACAAGACTGACAGTTGCAAATTTTACAAGAAAATTTTTCTTCGCATCACAACGCCTTCAGGTCTGAACATATACCATTTTAAGACGTAACGACGACGACAAGAAGATGCCACGGACGACGACGGGAGATGACGGGGAGGCAGTCGGAACATCAGGACCGCTCACGTACACGGAGGAGCTGGTAGCTAAGTTCAGTGGGTGCGACCAGACCGATTCCGCAGCACGGTGGGCGCAGGAGGTCGATGACAACGCCGAGATCTTCGGGTGGACGGAGCTGCAGCGGCTGATCGTGGGGCGCAGGTCACTGACCGGTACGGCGGCACTCTGGCTGCGTTCAGAGAAACCCTTCAAGACGTGGGAGGCTCTGAAGACGGCGGTCACCAAGGAGTTCCCAGACACCGTAGATTCCAAGACGATCCATGAGTTAATGAGCAGCCGGAAGAAGAAAGCAAATGAGACGTGCCTAGACTACATGCTGTTAATGAAAGAGCTCGGCAAGCGAGGCAAGATGCCCGACTACGTCGCTATTAAATACATCGTGGACGGAATACTAGACGACGAGTTACATAAGGTGATGCTGTACGGCGTGACGACCTATGGGGATCTGAAAGATAAGTTGAAAGTGTACGAGGCCATCAGGCAGAAGTCGAGCGGAAGACGGGCACCGATCTTCAATCGTCTACCTACTGCAACTACACCCGCAGGCCCCGCAGCAGCTGCACTCGCGCCAGGCAACAGGACGACGGCCGTGCGACTGTGCTACAACTGTGGAGAGAGTCAACACATGTCAGCAGATTGCCCGTACAGACAGAGAGGTATTAAATGTTTCCGCTGCAACGACTTTGGACATATTGCTACGCAGTGTCAACAGCCAGGCGGAAGCGGCAACTGGCGGAACAACGACGCGTTTGGACGAGGACGACCTGGTCTGCAGCAACCTCAGCGTGGGCCGAGGCGTTCAATGTTCACCATGCCTACGGAGTCAAACAACGAAAATTCAGCAGCGAGTCGGAGCGACCTACGACGTGAGAACGTGACAGCCAGTGACAGTTCAAACTGTATGGACGTCAACGTCAAGATGACAGATGCGAATGAAAATGTAAACAAACAGACGGAAAGACGAAAGCCGATGAAGACTATTGAAATTTCAGACTGCAAAATTACTGCTTTAATAGATACGGGCAGTGAAGTTAACTTGTTGACCGACGAATACTACAAACTGATAGGATCTCCTAAGTTTGACGAGGGACATGTGAGTGCTTTGGTGGGACTCGGACAATTGGAAGTGAAGCCCCTAGGGAAAGTCACTTTAAGTGTGAAGATACATAAAGAACATTATAATAACGTATTGTTTCATGTTGTGAATAGAAGTTGTTTGCCTTACGATGTGATAATTGGTCAAGATTTTTTGAGAAGAGTGGTATTGATTATGGAAGACGGACGCGTGAGTTTACGTATGAAAGATGACGAATGGATGAAACAAGTAGGGTGTTATACGTGTGATTCTGTGGTTGTAGATTACATTGGTGATATCCAGTACAAGGAGCAGCTGACGGAGATGGTAGAGAACTACCAGCCCCTACAGGTCAAGGAGGCTCCCATACAGATGAAGATTGTGCTGAAGGATGATATCCCGGTGACAAGGGAAAAGACTAGGACAAGGATGATGATAAAAGTGGGACCGGGGCTAAGAAGGATTAGAAGGCGAGTTACACATGAGAGTAGAAAGATAAGAAGAGAAGAGATACACGAGATAAAAAAGATGAAAAGAAAGAAGGAAAAGAAGATGAAACAAAAGAAGACAAGAAAGAAGAAAAGAAAGGAAGTGATACTGGGGGAAAGAAAGATAAAAGTGATGATGAATGAATGATGACGAATGTGTGTGTTTTAAAATGTAATGCCGTATTTGTTTTTTCTTATTGTTTGTTCTTATTAGTATTATTAGTTAAGTTGTTAATATATTGTAATTAATAAGGCTGAGGGCAGCCTTAATGTCAGGATGGCCGAGTGTGGGAGTGGAACAGAACGCAAGGTGAAGTATCCATGACGACGAATAACAGAAGAGCATAGAGTGAAAGCAGAGTGTGAAAAGACGTAAAGACGATTAAGTTTGGTATAAATAAAACGACGTGATACATCATTAAAATACTACTTTTTATTTATCCCCACATGTATATCCGTACCTATAACTGGTAAAAACGCCACTTTATACACCATTCCACTGGCTTTTTTGCCCTAAAATATAGTGCTAGGAACTTTTGCATCCTAAGTATTTTTTTGGCGCATTGATTCCGCCTGGATGTGTGCCAACAACCTCCCTGTGGTACCCGGCGCATCGAGTGCCAATAAAAAGCTAGAAAAATAGAAAAATAATACCTGTAAATTTAATACAACATTATCGCTAATTGTGTGTTTCTAAAAGCTTTCAGAGGGCTTAGTTTAGGTTTTTCATTACCGATCGAGCAATGAAACTTCTACACATCGAGCAATGTGCTTTCCTTTCAGGTGTCATTACAAAATTTCACCCTGTATATCGGACGATATCTTACGGATAGCGTGTAGTAACTGTTCGTTCAATGTGAAAACGACCAACATAAGAAGCAGTAAAACAGAACAATTTATCGAAAACATAGCAAACGTTTAAAATATAAAGTCTTTATCCAACGTAACAAAACCGTATGAAAAAGGAAAGAAAGTGTTCCAGTTATATTTAATACTCAAACAGGAAACATAAGTCGTATCGGGCCGAGAGAATCGGATATCAAACAACGCTTTGAAGTTCCCGACCATATTTTAATTAAAACCAAAAGGCTACGCCTTCACGACGAACGCTTGCGGTGCGCACAGAATGATACGAACTTGAGCAGCAACCTTGAAAACTTCAACTGCTATTTTAAATACAATTAGGTACTTATAAAATTTGTTTTTATGAAGTCGATATAAAAATGTTTACTGAAAAAATATATACATATGAATTGTGGAACACCATCCGATTTTAACTATCCAGACCAGGATGACCGGGAAGTGGATAAAACGCCATTAATGTGGGACGCCCTTGTTGGACCGATGACCTTAGACCAATAGCCGGTAGCGGCTGGATGAGGAAGGCCAAGGACAGACAGAGTGTGTGGCGCTCCTTGGGATATGCCTATGTCCAGCAGTTTATCATTACAGGCTGGTGATGATAATTATTTATACAGGGTGTAAAGTAAGGATTCCGACAAAACCGTGTGAGAAGATTTTTGCCCTTCATGCTTCATGCTTAGATAAACCTTGACCTAGGCCATCCCCCCCACGCAAGTTGTCGTGCAACAAAGACACCCTCTATATTTAAAAAGACCGCAATGCTTCGCTCCAGTGTGGTCGCACCATAACAATGAGCGGGCTAAGGCGAAGACTTGTCAACTATGCGCATTTAAACTCGCTAGTAGTTTGCCAAGTTTTGCGGGACCTACGGACGCGTTCACATTGTTTCGCCTTTAGACGAATGTTTAAGCCCTTATTATCTTCTTATTATAGGTTTTTGCCGCGAATTTCGTTTTACTATCCCCCGCATTACGTGTTATTATTTTACCAATTTTATCTTTACATACTGTACGGAACTTATCTTAAAATTAAGCATTTTTTAGCTATACGTTACTAGTTATTCTTTGACCAGGGCCGGATTTAGGGGTGGGAAACCGGGGCAACTGCTCCGGGGCCTCCACAAAAGAGGGGCCCCCACAATAGAGACTTCGAAAAAAAAAGGACTAACTATGTTTTTTTTTTCGAAGTCTATTGTGGGGGCCCCTCTTTTGTGGAGGCCTGGAACTAGTAAACACTAGACAAAAAAACGCTGTTGTCGCTTTTAGAAATCTTATTTCGCTGTTTTACATTGCTAGTGTGAGGTTTCTTTATTTTTCTTGTAACCTTCAAAAGCATCAACAAGATGGATGCTGAAAATCCGCATGGTGTAGCAGATGCATTGGTGAGAGTTTATCAGGATGTTTTAGAACCTAATCTTGTTAATGGGTTGGTTCAATTTGTATATTTGATCGACTCATACAAAAAGGACTATGGAAAAGACGATTCTTCGGTACTATTTTACTACCAAATTCTAGAAGATCAAAATTTCAGAGCTACATTCGCAGACTTTGAAATTGCATTGAGAATGTATTTAGTTTTGATTAAGTATATCAAATTGCACAAGAGATCGCTTATTTATAAAAATTCAAATTATAAAAAAGAGGCTTCGAACCACGATAGGACAAAATCTTCAATCAAAGCTTTCTCTCCTGAGTATTGAAAGTACCTATTCTACTCCGGGAACTGGATTTCCAAAGCTCTGAAGATTCCGTTCATTAACCCTAAAATTTAATTTCAGATAATTCTCGTTTCCTATTATATTTTATGTTTGTTAAATTATAAAATCATCTACACTTGGCACTACAACATTTAAAAAAATACTGAAAAAAAAAACTTTTTTAAGTGATTAACCGAAAGTTATTTGGGGCTAGAGGGCCTCCACTTCTTTGTTGCCCCGGGGCCTGTCGACCTCTAAATCCGGCCCTGTCTTTGACTATACAGAATGAAGTGACAAGAGGGTCATTTTGAACAACTATTTTGCATCATTAGGTTTAATTATATTATGGTTCAATGACGCAAAACAAAAATGGATTCTGCATGGAAACTTTGTTAGTCACAAACA
This sequence comes from Plutella xylostella, assembly GCF_932276165.1. NCBI lineage: Eukaryota > Metazoa > Arthropoda > Insecta > Lepidoptera > Plutellidae > Plutella > Plutella xylostella. Next base: position 1,366,218 of record NC_064000.1, on the reverse strand, counting down.
TGATTTTTTAGTGTAAAAATAGACTTCTCTATACTATAATTTACAAAATGTTCACAACGCGAAAACCTCTTTCGGCAAACTAAGTATAAATACCATTTTTGCAACATTCTGTAGAATCTCAACCGTATCTTGAACGTCACAAATTTGCCACCTTTATTTGCAAACTAGACAATCTGCACAAACACAACAACAAGTCTACGACCATCGTATAACAAAGTTTGTGACAGTTTAATCGCAACAGGGACGGCCGTCAACTTGTTACTACAGTCCCACAGCACTAATATCGCTTTAACAAGACTTAAAGTTGCAATTCGCTAAGCATTGGTGCCTCGATTCACTCCTGTCTACTACGATTTGTCACAAACTAGTGCAGGGTATTAGCGTGCTTATTGGATGTTTGTGTATTATTGATATTTAGGCGGTAGCTGGCTGGTTACGACGTGGTGCTAAGTTTTAAGTTTCCTTAAAGCTATAACACCCCTTAGAGTCCATTCACGCATGCTATTTTTTTCAGCAACCTATTACGTAAATTTCATAAAATTTTACGTTGAAAAAATATATAATTATTCTATCTAGTTCACGATTTTGTCATTTGTTTACATGCACATCCAAAAATCTTGACAAATGAGTCGGTCATTGTAGTACTTATATTTCCATGATTATACTTACATAACTAAAACCGCAGTCATTATTATATGACTAGATGCCACAAATGCACGGGAATAGAGATTTGTATAGGAATTATTATTTTTTACACTGATAATGACAGCTGGACGGAACTAAATCTAGTGATGCCACGAATAGTGATTTGGCCGAATACAGAATACCGAATATTCGGCCAGCGCTCTTAGCCGAATACCGAATATTCGGCCACCGAATATTCGGCCACCGAATATTCGGCAGGTGATCCAGTATAATTCAATAAGTTGAAGTTTTATTTAAAGAGTGTCCTTTAATCTTACGGCAGATCCGTACAACTGGTGATCAACCAACTCGAATCAGCAGCCAAACCTTATATATTTTGTTAAAAAATACCTGTGTCTCAGTGGCAGTTATTGGATATTTTATGAAGAAAAGAGCAATCGTCTCTTACCCCCGAAAAACTTTATTTCTCAAAATTCGCCTAAATTACTAAGAACCAAAAGTTGAATATACGATCAACCTTTTGACACGCGCAGTATATACACTTGGGGAATCTATTGTTAATATGCCTAAAACGAACATAATATAACATAACCTATCATACATAATTTATTGTAAAGGATATTAATCATAGACCCAGGTGTGTATAAATAAATGTAATCCGAAAGAATTAATAAGCAACATCCTGTGTTATTACTTACTATATTCTAGGCATAACCAACAATATAATATTTAACTCCGCACCTTTCGTTATCATAATAACATTTATGTAATAGGTAAATAAATATATACATATATACACGTAAGTTTATCAAATTAGGATATGACGAAAATTTTAAAGAGAACCGTTAGAGATTTTGTAGGTCAAAATTGTACTGAAATAAATTTATAAAACACCTATTTCATCACAACCTATCACGTCCCCACTGCTGGGGCACGGGTCTCCTTCCAATGAAGGAAGGGTTTTAGGCATAGTCCACCACGCTGGCCTAGTGCGTGCTGAGAGATTTGACGGGTATGTGGGCAACACGACTGCCAGATGTTTTGAACACCTCCATACATATCGTCCAAAATAGACTATAGACTTAAAAAAAATTGCCATCCCATACAATGAATCGAATTTAAATCGGCAAAAAATATTCATTCTTCCCCTCCGAAGTCAATTTCTTGAATCGACATAAAACCCTAGTTTTTTTTAACAAGGACCCAAATAAGTACCGCTCACCCGTAAACCTCTTTCACTCACGTCACTCCCAGACGCACGGTGCCTTAGATTAACAATATACCTATGCACAAGATGGAGCTTCACATTACAAAAACAAAATAAGATTTTGTTTACTTTCAACTGTTTTAGGTTCAACCTTATGACAACTATTGTCCCAATACAGTCACAAATCTTCTAACCAACTAACTAATTGGAAATAGAGGCTCACGGTAGAAGTGGGGTGTTATTTGTCGAGGCGTTTATTTTGCACTGACACTCCATCTAGTTCGTATTAAATATCGTTGCACGGTGCCTGTGGCTAATTGGTCGAATTGAAAATTGATCGAAAAACGTACCTGCTTAGGCTTTTTGGTTTTTCTTTAATTTTCAATTACGAGTTACAACCTTACTCCTGAAGATTGATTGGCAAATGTTTGATTCTAAAATCTATTTTTTGTTTATTGATTAAATTCTTTAAAATATTAATTAGAAGAGAAAAAAATAAAGTATATTTTGGACTGAAAAGTATATTTTTACTCTTTAAAATTGAAGGAAAAGGGAATTTTAATTTTGTTTATTTGCTCATTAGTGACTTATTTAAGCTTTATCCACCATTCGTCTTCGAAATTTTCATGTTGATTTTGAAATAAAAAAAAAAAAAAAAAACACGCACTCACGCCTTGTACTAATGTACTCCCTTGCGGGGTAGGCAGAGGTACATTGCTGCACCCACTTTTCGCCAGAGTGTTATGTTAGTCCCAATGTAATAGGGGGCGGGCCTATTGCCATTTTACGGGCACATCCAAGACCTGAGAACAAATATCTGTGTTTAAACAAATATCTGCCCCAGCCGGGAATCGAACCCGGGACCATCGGCTCAGTAGTCAGGGTCACTAACCACTACGCCATTCGGTCGTCGTGATTTTTTTTAAATAAGTTAATAAATAAAGGTCAAGAATTAACGCCCACTGATAAAACCGCACCCTGTATACAAGCTGTTCGGCACATGGACCAATTTTTTTTCGGTAATAGAGGAGGTCCTGCAAATTATTTTCTTCTTTAAGTCTTATGTCAAAAACCCAAAAGTTATTTTTGTCGGTCCATGTGCCGAACACCCTGTATAACTGTATATAGGTACCTAAGCTAAAGCATGTGCGCCCGGCCCACGTATCTTTCACAATGGAACAACCTTATATCAGGGAAATCCGCCCATTTGTAATGGGTGTCCCTGCGTAAGGGTATGCTTTATTATCCCGCCTCACAAAATAAGTTTTTTTTACTAAATTGGAAATACAAAAACGTTACATATAACTAATATTATGTACAATACATACTTAAGTTGTGCATGTGTTTTGAGTTTAATATGAGACGAATTGAAAAGCTCCTTTTTTCAAGGTCGGTTAAAAACTAAGGGTTATTATAAGTTGTAATACACACACGAGCTAATGAAGGTCCCATTTTTTTTAAAACATTTAATTTGAAATTTGAACCAAATATTATAATTTTTTTTGGTACTTCAATGTAGCAGACAGCTTCGTAAGCTGGCCTTTTCCATTTAAAAGTAGGTAAGTAGTTTAGTGCTTTTGTCTCTGGAACTTTTTCATTGATATTGAATTTATTGAAGTAGCAAGGTGTTTGTTATATACGTAGGCACTTTTGGAGTCTATGCGTCTGTTTTAGCACCAAATATCGTGATTTTGTTACAAAAAAATATTGACATTGAGTTTTCGAAATCTGTAAAACGAAAACGAAATAACACTAAAGTCAACTGTAAAATTATTTATTTATTTATTTATAAACACTTTATTGTACATTATAAAGTTACAATTAATAAAAGGTGAAGAATATTAAAAGAAAAATAACAATGTACAAAGGCGGGCTTATTGCCAAAAAGCAATTTCTTCCAGCCAACCCTTGTTAGATTGGGAGAAGAGGATATTAACGCTTTCAATCAATTAATAGCACAATAAAATATTAACAAATTAGCCTATCAGTATTTCTTACCTACCTACAAAATATGCATAACTATAATTAAAGATTGCTACTGCGAAGAACCCACTCAAAGTAAACTTGTAGGTAAATTATGATGTTGTGATTCCTGTGTAAAATGATACTCGACTGAACAAAAGGTTAAGTTTTAAACTATGAGAGAGTTTATCTAGAGAGCGGTGGTAGCTCAGTCGGGTAAGCGCCCGCTTCTCACGCCAGAGATGTGGGTTCGAATCCCGGCGCTGACATGTACCAATGAGTTCTTTTCTGAATTTAAGTACAATGTATACCATCGCTCTTACGGTGAAGGAAAACATCGTGAGGAAACCTGCATATCAAGATTTAGCACATCTAGATATGTGAACCCACCAACCCGCAGTGGACCAGCGTGGTGGGAAATGGTCCAAGCTTAGGAAGGCAATTTAGACCTTGGGGATATGCAGAAAGGTTCCATTCAAGAGAGCCAGGTGCAGGTACTGACACCCCCACAGATAATAGAATAGAATAGAATAAACTATTGTTTCTACAGGGATATTAGAACAGTGAAGTCCGTGAACGACCGTGGTAGTGTGATAGATAAGATATCTTCTTTCTCATTTGAGAGGCCGTTGTGTTAAAATTCTTTCAATTACAATTAAATATTAAGAAAATATGGAGTTTAGTTACAATGTTCTTTTTAGTAAAAGAAAACATCGGAGGAAACCTGTAAATCAAATTACTTTATGATTATGCTGCTGATTATAAAAAAATATTAGCAATAGTTATATGTATCAGCAATAGCCACCTGTTCTCAAATGTTACATTCTGCAATATATGTATACTCTAGCATTCTGCCTACTGGTTACTCACGGCACAGGCTTACCCCCTTATTCATAGAAAAGTTACAATACGTTTTAACTAACAAACTGTTTTGTCCCTCTCTGTTAAAGAACAAATTGTTCTTTGTCGGAGAGGGACAAAACAGTTTATTAGTTAAAATGTTCTGTAACTTCTCTATGAATAAGGGGGTTAGCCTAGTGTGAGAACCCCAGGTACCATAGTTTTTTAATCTGACCCAAATAATTTAAAACTGTTTTATATCCATTACATTGATAGCCAGATAAATAATATGTGTAAATTTTTTGGTTCAAAAAAAAAAAAAACATATATATATTTTTTCAGAGTTCCAAATACTTAATTGCTTCACCATAACTTACAATCTTAGTTTAACCGGACCATGTTGAACCCACAAAACCTTTATACACTACAGAATAAGGCAAATTTTGCTTGTATCGCAAGGATGCCAATAGAAACCCTTGCTTCCTTATACTGCTGACATTCCCTTTAGATTTATTATCTCCACCACTTCCGGTTCCTGTGTCGATAACTTCCTCCCAGTGGAGGGGAAAAGGGGGGATCCTTTGTTACTCACTCTGTTATTTACACTGTAGTCCTAAACACAAGACTTGAGGTTCAGTGCAGCGATTATAAGATTCGAAACCTCCGTTTACGTTGCGTATTCTCAACTGTCACTGTCAAAATGTAAGACAAAATTATTAGTTCCAAAAGTGACATTTGTTTTTTCCATGTTAGGTGAAATTTCACCAAACGCTAAACGTATTTAGTAGCCTGTCATACGTCTGTCGTCTGAAAAATTTGATTTAAATCCTATTTTATATACGTTTAGCGTTTGGTAAAAGTGACACTTAGTGTAGTTTCGAAAATAGTATCGAAACCTGTGATCGCACCTCTGATAGTGTATGGAAATTTACCAGTACAATTACATGGATTACGACGGTCGGATGGTGTAGTGGTTAGTGACCCTGCTATGCTGAAGGTCCTGGTTTCGATATTTATTTAAAGACAGATATTTGCACTCGGGCCTTGGACCCTCCCCTGAATCATCCGCTTTCGCTTAACTATATATGTATGTTACTTTCACAACACCCTGTTTTTATACGTGTTTAATATGTTGTAGGATAAGTATTTGTTAATTAACCTCTCTAATGTTATTTACTTGGCTAAGATTGTATATGTAATGTAATGTATACCTTTTTATGCAAATAATATTAATGAATTATGTATTACATTTTTTTCAGGTATGTCTTCAGTCCTTCATTATTTTTGCTAAAAACTTATTTCAGTAAGTAAATTTAGTTATTAAGAGTTTACACACTTGCTTCTATACCTTCAGGTTTGACTGGAAGAGATCGCGTTTAGGCGATAAGTCCGCCCTTGCATACTAGTTAAGTTTAATTCTCTCCATATTTTATTGTACCTAAGTATGTATTTTGTATACAATAAAGTGTTAAATAATAATGCAAAAGTAGGAGGTATTATAAATAAGTAATTACATAATAATGAGAAATATTTGTTTGTTTTATAATAATGAGAAATCATCATAATATTTAAAATTCCATAAATACAATTATCGTAATAATGTTCCAGGAATCCCCACCATTCTTAATGATCAGTTTCATGAAATTACTGAAATATTTCATGGTTTTAATATTCGGCCGCTATACGCTGAGGAATTTCAAATGGCACTATTGGTTTTACTATACTCGTACCTGACACGTTTTTTTGTATGTCTGATATCATATTTAATATTGATATAAAAGTACCAAGTATTGTTACCATTTCAATAGCTATTGGTAACTACAAAATATTGTTCTGGCGCTTCTTGATAAAAAAAACCTTTTATTTTATTTCACAGATGGTTTTTATTTTAATGATTAAAAATAATATTACACTCACGGACAATGAAAAGGTTCTTAGTCTCTTTAGACCGTTTTTCTCTCTCAGCATTTTATGCAGCAGGTTATGGTTCCCATCCTAGCGGCTCCATATTTTTTTAAATCCTGTAAGATATAATGTCCACTAACCAGTAATAGGTACATGGGCAAAACTCAAAAATAAGGTAGGTTTGGAGTTAATATGACAAATCAATCAATCAATCTTTTTGGTTGTGGCTCTATGCTATGTGTGACTAACACAGCAAATTCCGCCAATTTACGATTAATATGATAAATTGGCACAAAACCAATAATACTTCAACATTGTAGACGGCGTCATCAAGATAGTCTTTTCCGTTTAGAAGTAATTTGCTAGGCCTAAACCCTTCCTTAGTTGGAAGGAGACCCGTGCACCAGCAGTGGGGACGTGATGGGTCGATTTGACATTATCTCTGGTCGATGATATAATATATGATTATAATATGATATTGGTGCTATTGTCACTGGAACTATTTCATTGCTTGCGAGTGTGATAGCGCGATGAGTTCGAATAGGTTGAGGCAATAAATTGAGTATTCAGCCGGCCTGGAATCCATAAAGGCTATAGAAAGATAACGCCCGCCTGAGCAGCTTATCTCTAGAGTAAAATCCGGGTGACGTATGTATGAACATAAATATAGTATACGTCACAGTAGTGTAAATGCCTAGAATAGAATAGAATATTGCTTTATTGAACACCACATAATTCAGACATACAAAAAAACATACTTATAGACTGAGAGCGATCTCTTACAGGCAACCTTATATATTGCGGAAACAAAGTGACAAATTAGAGGGCGGTGTACCAATAATAACAAAATAATATAGGTTTAGCCTAGGTTTATCTAATGCTTGTATGTTCTTCTTAGCGTGGCTCTGGCAAACACTAGTGACATAAGCTAGAATTCCAGTTTAGGTACCCTACTCCTCCTTACCTATACCTATATTTTATGCTGGCCTTTTCACTGTGGAGTCTAAAAGTAGCAGTTTTAGACCTAGAGACAATAACTGGGGCCGTTTTGCATAAATTAATATCTCATATTAATTTAATTAAGTATCTATCTAATCAATACTGATTGCATTTTCAAAATGGGAGACTTATTTTGTCAGGCCAGTTTATTAGCTAATCAGTAGAATTACTGTTCCTAAATTTACATAATATAAGGCCTTGGTATCATCGGGAAATATATTCCGAACATCACCATAGCAAATTGAGCTCTAAACTAAACCACCCGTTTTGACCACACGGGTCAGGCTTAAATAGACGTGTAATGGTTTAGGGAGTCCCAGTGTCTTTTGAGCTCTGTTTAGGAGGCTTTAGTAGTGGTAGGTAGGTCTTTTTAATTGGACATTGTGGTGGGTTACGGGAGCACGTATAAAGCATATCATGTAATACCTACCTATTCGGATTTCATTTAATATTCCAAGTAGGTTTAGATGCATGAAGATTGACTCAGTAGGATGAATATTCATGGTATTTATAACGATTGGGAGGTTAGTGGTATTTTGAAATTCGGTATGTTAAGTATTGTTATGGTATTTTTTTATCATTATAAAGAAAATAAATATTGAAACTATGACCTTGAAGGACAAAGTATATTTATGTTATTGTTAATAAAATCGGAATCTGTCGCTTTTTTATTTTTTTATCAATGAAACATTTACTAGGAGGACAATATCTCAAAATGGTTTTGGAATCAGCATCATTTAATTTACTTAACAAACCGAATTCTGATTTTATTTTCGGGATTAGATATACCATGCTGCACATGTAGATTTCGGCTTAGTATACCGGTACGGTTTATCACGTACAGTCGTACTTTTTGCAACTTCCTGTATTTTTTTACCACTAACATTTGTATCTATTTTGGAACTACTAACACCATGTAACATACTGTACAGATACAGCTAACGGCTTACAAACTAAAAACACATTTTTTTTCCGTATGGGTTAAAATATGCCAACACAGCTTTTGACCTTGTGTTATTTTTCCTAAGCATAAGTACCGATAGAATGTATTTCCAATAACATTTTTCGGAGCACTTCCGGTAGCCATTTCCGGTTATGTCCGAACTGCGTTTGTGTTCACATCCGGGAGTCGAACCGACACCCCCCGCGCCGCGAGACTTAGCTACAAACGTACTTAGGCATGGTAAATTGATTTATTCAATGATAAAATCGATATACCTACTTTACCTACTGAAGCATTTATCATATTTTTATTTAATGCCGGTGGAACTTTTTTATTGCACGAGTGTAAACATCTTTATGAAATTGTAAAAAAAAAACTGGTTCTGTGACTTTTTCACAAAATATTATAATTTTTCAACAGCCATATGTAACTACCTAGATACTTAAAAAAATTCAGCTTTACTACAAATTACCACATAGTACCTACTAGCTGTTCCCGCGAGCTTCGCTTCGCCTTAAAAAGTTTTCCCGTGGGAATTCCGGGATAAAAAGTAGCCTATGTTCTTTCTAAGGGTCTAGACCATATGTATACCAAATTTCATTCAAATCCGTTCAGTAGTTTTGGCGTGAAAGAGTAACAGACAGGCAGACAGACAGACAGACATACACAGTTACTTTCGCATTTATAATATTAGTTAGGATAGTTAGGATTAGGATATCCTGTTTCCCTTGTCCACAGTCCACAAACACCATACCACATGCAGCATCAGCAAAGCCAAGCATAGACAAAAGTTTTACAATGTTTATTTTTCTTTTCCCGCCTTCTGTAGTGACTGTTTGCCAAGTCACTGAATGAATCAACAGGATTTCCTGTCTGCAGTATTTGCATGGCACAGTGTGGTACAGTGAAACTACTGTCGTCGAAATATAATAGGCCCGTTTGGACAGCTCCAAAAATTATGGGATGACATGACAGCTGGTGTCAAACCTAAATCATAAAAATTCTTTTTTCTTTCGGCCGTTAAATAATAATCCAGATTATGTGTCTTTTTATGTGTTTCATCAAGTAAATCAAGATTAAATAGCAAATTTGTGTAGCTGTCCAAACGGGCCTATTATATTTCGACGACTGTGGTAAAGTTTTTTTATCGATCACCACAGTCGATTGTCCCGCCAGTAGAAAGATACGTCGCTTAATCGGCTTTTGACGAACCGTTCCGAATCTGTCTATTTAGTGCCAATTTCTGACTATTGTGAAATTGAAGCTTAGTATCTGAGATAAAATTTATTATAATAATTAATTATTTTTATAACTATCTCTTGGTTTCACACATGTACCCTTTTTCATACTTTCGATTTCGAAAGAGTATTTTATCTTTTATCTTATAAAAAGACAGACTTTAGTAGTAAAGTTCCATCCACGTACGAAAAGAGAGTAGGTAGAAAACAGAAATGAAAACTCAATAATGGTATTTTGGCAGACTTTTGGTAGACTAGCTACATAGTGCTGACCTAGTGCTGATTGGTTTATCCCAAAACAATAGCAAGTTTGTGCTGAGAGAGTTGTCGGATAAAGTTTCAAGCTTTCTTGTGTACAAATAAAGAATATTCTATCTATTTATCTAACTTTCTTTCAGCCTAACCGCGAGTGATCGCGTACACCATCCCTACTATATATCCATACTACTGTATACATATTACACTGTGATTTTACGCGAAAAAAAGCCGTTAAATTTGATTTACAACAATGTTTCTAGATTGCGTGCGAATTTAAGCAAGTTTCTTGGCCATTCGTCGTTCTGATTGGGTGAAATTTCGCTCCATATTTTTTTCCAACGCGAAATTGAGATTTCAATTACTCTACACTACAAGAACCTGCTTTAGGGCGTCTTGCACAACAAAGTTAGTAAAATAAAATTAAATAGTTTGTCTCTTGCTCTGACAGTATAATGTCAGAGCAAGAGGTCATAGATTTAATTTTATTTTACTAACTTTGTTGTGCAAGACGCCCTAAATGTTGGTTTTTTTTTCAGCGTATATTTAATTTTTAAACTTACTATTCTTATGTTACTAACTTAAATCGTGTCTACTAACAATATCTGAGTCTTGTTACTTGAATAAATGAATTTAATTACTTATTAATAATAATCATTTTTTTCTTTTATTGTTCATTTTTCATTGTCTTATTATTATTATAAATTCTTTGTTGCACATAAAAACATACTTAGTACAAAGGCGAAGTGCAAGTAAATTGTTGTATCAATAAAACTTAGAGATTCTGAAATAAAAATTAAAAATATTTTTTATCGAGCGTTATATTTACTTAGGTACCTATTGTTAGTATTAATAATATGTCGGTTTAAAATGCATAAACTACGAACATCTGCCCAACAATATTTAACGCTTGAAGTGTCGTTAAATAACAATACAATTAGCAGACGGAGCCCCGCAGGCAATTGTTTCTGGTTATCATAGCACAGACCATAGACAACACACACATAGACGAGTGTTTCCGTTAATTAGTGTTCTAAATTCAAAACAAATCGACCGCATATTCGATGGGGAACGTACATTGTGTGCGTGGATGCAATTGTACATTGTTGAAAGCCGAATAACCGGCTATAATATGTTGGTTACCGAATACAACGCTCATAGTTGGAGAGTTAGCACTTCGGTATTGGTGTTATTGCTACATAATTATTAGGTCTGATTATTCGTGTATAAATTGTTTGTATGGTTGTGCGGTCGGTGACATTATGCGAGTGGTTGTATGCAGTGTCACGTAGAAAGTTTAAAGGCCTGCGCAGACGAAGGGTTTTTGACTCCAAGATTTTTGTCCGTCGATAATCTCATAAAATGTAACGAATAACGCACACTAAAGTCTGAGTTGCAACTCTGCACAGTGTGTAAGTGTATGTGCTGGTTCTAGAAGTCTATTCATACATATTATTTGCCTCTTTGCTAAGTATACTTGACTACTTGACCAATGAGCAATTGGGCAGACTTTTAAATCTCTCTTTGGATATGCCGTGAAATGTGCTGGATCTAAACCGCGCGTTGCTATTGGTGAGTGCTGTGCCGCCGCTCGGCCGCTATTGGTCTATTGCTGACTTTGCTGAGGACGTGCTCCGAAGCTTCTCTTATGATTCGTTCATAAATCACATAAATGCAACATAGATGGTATTGTGTGAAAGAAAAATACCTGAAATTTCCAAATCGAGGACTGAAACTACAGTTTGTGTCTCTATAAATGCAATGTACGTGTATAGTGTCCTTTATATAAAATATTAAATTCAATATTCATTGTTAATTTAAATTGGGTAAGTAGGTACCTAAATCTACATAAATTTTGCAACTGTTTTTATTTATCTATCGATACATGAACATTCATTTCAGTTCCACGAAAAATATGTCGAGTTGACATGAAATCTCTCTTATTTTCTATTCTATCAAAGTTCACACAACAGCTTTCCACGAAGTTTTAATTGCAAGGCACGGAAAAGTGTAGCTTTTATAAAAGCTATTTGCCTAGATTTTTTTAATGCACTTTATCATAAAGTACCTATATCATAGGTTTTTTTACTAAAACCATTAATTCCTAGTTTCACCATAGCCTGTTAGATCATTAGAACCCCTGTGTAACATTTTAAGTGTCATCTAAAATAAAATTATCATATTGAATTCTTGAGAGACGTGTCAACAACAGAACTAATCCCTTGTTATATTATAACAGGGTGTTAATGATCTTACAGAGTATGGTGAAACTAAGGCTAAGTATACTATTATTCACAATCGTGTTATAGTGGCAATCACAAGGGATAGACTAGGATTTGCCACTTTTGTGCGACATTCGTCCCTCGATAAGGCTCTTTTCTGTACCCTTAGATTTACCGTTACCATGGACTGCTACTTTAGTTATGAATACACATTATGCATTATTACACCTATAATAATGTATTGTGTAACTGAATGGTAATCTGTAATTATGTACTTTCTTACCTTCCATTTTTGTTTTCTTTCCATAAGTTTAATGTTTATGTTGACTTTCCTTTGATATTATTCCGTGTTCTGAATATTCTTTAGTCTGTTTCTCTGTCTGTTTATATATTATGGTGTATAATTAAGTATGATTGCTGTCATTGTCAAATAAAGTTTTATCTTTCTTTCTTTCTTTCTTTCTGAATCATCATCATCAACCTATAGCAACCCCGCCACTGGCTGCGATTTAAATATAACGGCAATTCTACTTGAAATAATAATTATCATAACTATTGTTGTTTCTAAACGATTCTATCTTTTAACGGATACATTCCATAGTAACACAGCCTCCGTTCGATGCAATTAAACACCGCACAGTGGGACCCTAAAGTGATTTAAGTGATAAATCAGCAGAAGGTCAATATTCCAATTAAGAGTAGTGTCGCCCCCCTCCCCCCTTTCCCCTGGCATTACCCGCTTCATTAGCCTGACATTCCGAAGGGTTACTCTATACTGAATGAACTTGAGCTGTCGTGCAATCGGCACATTTATTACAACTATTTTTTTATTCGTGAAAAGCGTCTGTACTCGAGCTACCTTCAGTGATCGTAATCGTAATTGATTACTGAGATTGGATGGGTGAACGATTTCAAGTGGTTCTTTTCTGGTCGCTTCCGTGCTTCGGACGGCACGTTAAGCCGTGGGTCCCGGTCGCTGCTTCGGCAGCAGTCGTTAAGCGTAGTCAGAGGCTTTCGGGCGGCTTGAAAACATCCAACAACTCACTCAGCACAAGCTTGCTTGTATTGTGATCTAGGCCTAAACCGTTCCTTCATTGGAAGGAGACCCGTGCCCCAGCTGTGGGGACGTGATGGGTCGTGAGGAGTTCCGGAACTTAGTTTTTTGTCGTATAAAACGACCCCGCTGGTTCGCAGTCCGGATATTGCACTCGTCCTGACTATACAGGGTGTTCATAAATCATACAGTGGGCAGCAGACGTCTCGAAGGCTTCAGTGGAGTTTAAAAGATTTGCAAAGGTGCGGCTAGATATTGCGCAGAATATCCAGGATGCAGTATTATACTTATAATCTAATGTTATACTGTACATGGTTACAATTTTGAATCATTCAGTATTATATACTTTGTAAAATATAGCCTGAGTCCTATCACAGCTATCAAATCCATATTTTTTATATAAAATATGGCTAAAAGCACTTGGCAAATCACTTATGACGCCAAAAAAAAGCGAAAATCGGCTCAGCCGTTTGGGAGCTACGTTACCACAGAGAGAACAGATACAATCATAGACAAGACATGTTAAACTTATAGCCCCCTTTTTTATCGGCGGTTAAAATAGACCAATTTTATAATTTTACTTTACAGGTGAAAACCCTTTACTAACACCGTTTTCACACAATTCTTCTCTCGACTCTACATCCACTGAATAATAACACGCTTCAACCGGGAAGCTGGCACAATATTTTTTTCCAATAAACCGACGGCAAGTAATTCTCGTTCGGTCCCCGAGGGCGTCCCACGGGGACAATATGTCAGCAGCCGATATCTTTGACGGGTGATTATCCAACACCATCGAGATAGTATACGTATAGTTTACTACCTACTGTGGTTTGGGGGCTTGCTCTGTAAAGCGACGAACAAACAAACTAAAATGTTTACGCAATCGGCCCCCTTAATACAAAAAGTATCGGTACTCGGTCAAATGGTGTAGTGGTTAGTGGCCCTGACTGCTATGCCGAAGGTCCCGGGTTCGATTCCCGGTTGCGGCAGATATTTGTTTAAAGACATATATTTGTACTCGCGTCTTGGGTGTTGATATTTATATTTAATATGTATCTATCTATGTATGTCTGTAGATATATCAGCTGTCCGACACCCATAACACAGGTTCTACCTAGCTTGGGGTTGGATGGCCGTGTGTGAGATGTCCCACATATTAAAAAAAATGTGGTAGCCGTGGTTCGCTCAGGACGGAAAAAAAAATGCAGCGCTGACCACAACTCTATCTCGTTGTATTAAGCGTGCAGATTGCGTGACAGTTATCGTTCGTTTGTCGATTTTGAGAGTGACCCCCTGATTCAGCAGTTATGATAGTGGGAATGGTGCGCGATAAAAAAAACGGATAAAAGAACGGATTTTTTGAAGGGGGATATTCTTGTTTTTTTTTTGGTGGAGAAGATGAAAAGCCATCGTCTTTCTTGGTTTGGGCATGTCATGAGAAGAGAAGATGATTATGTGACAAAGAAAGTGTTGGAAATGAGACCCGCAGGAAGGCGCAAGAGAGGAAGACCAAGAAAGACGTGGCTTGATTGCGTGAAAGAAAATATGAGAGAGTGTGGAGTGAATGAGGATATGACAGAGGATAGGGTAAAATGGCGTGACATGACCAACAAAGCCGACCCTAAATAAGGATAAGGCAAGGAAGAAGAAGAAGAAGATTCTTGTTTTTTTTTTAAAGCGCTTACTTCGTTTGCGTACTTATAAATATTTTAACTTAGTTACTTTCTTACTCTTATTAAACTAGGACTAAAGATAGGTTCTGGTTGAAACGGGTTAAGATTCAGAAATTTTATACAAATTCTTGGTTTAAACCCGGGTTTATACAAGAACTATATTTAGTGTCCGTTTTATACTGAGGGATGGAGCCTATAAGGTTTGATAATCGATGCGAGACGTTCATAGATCACAAATGCTAGGTACCTACTTAATCAAGTTAATTTGACAAATGACAAATAATGTACGTTATCTGCAATCCGCAGTCGAGGCAGTATAATTGTTATGGAGGCCTCTGCTAATACATAAAGTACTATATACAGTACAATACATAGACTATAACAGCTAGCAGAGGCGCGAGCATAGGATTCGATACTATTTTCGAATCTACACTTAGGGTCGCTTTTTCCAAACGCTAAACATATTCAAATCAAATTTTAAATACATTTTGTACTAACTGACAGACGTATGACAGGCTACTAAATACGTTTAGCGTTTGGTGAAATTCCACCTAACATGGAAAAAACAAATGCCACTTTTGAAACTAACAAATTTGCCTTACATTTTGACAGTGACATTTGACGATACGCAACGTAAACGGAGGTTTCGACTCCTGTGCTCGGGCAACAGATCATGGGCCGTCTGTGAGACTGGAAGTAAATTTTATCTGAATCCGTTCAATACTTTTTGAGTGAAAAAACTACCTAAGTATGGAGAGGGACAGTAGTAGACCACGAATCGGAGAATTTAGCGATTGACATAGGTAGCAACTCTGGACTCTCATAACACCCCTCTATTTCGGCGTAACTAAGAAAGGGCTAGGACAATCTTCAAAAAGCATTAATAACATTTTATTGCCGCTAAAAGGCTGTCCCTTTATAATATTAATGCTTTAGACACTCTTTCCCGAGATCATAGGCGGGGTACTAACATTATCTAATTTGCGCCATTTCGCGCGTTTTCCCTGCGGTGGCCATTTTCTTTTCCTCGCTAAATAAATCAGCAAAGAGGTCACGTTTGTGTGCGTGCAAAGTTTCCACATTTGCGCTCCAAAAAGGCCGACGCACTACGTGTGGCCAGCCAGCAGCATATTGTTGGGGTTTTTGAATAGAATATGTTTTATGAGAAAGAAGTTTGGTTATGCCACCTCATTTGTCTTTTGTTTTGTCATTGTGAATACTGCATGGTAATGATTTGTCAGTAGCGAAAAAAAATAAGCGATTTTAATCCGCCTGAAATTTAAGCACCATAGGAGGTTAATTATTGGGCATGTAACGGCTGGACATCGGATTTTATAAAAGCTTCACATCACTGCCAAAAAAAAACTTTCATTATCAGTGAAGTTAAATTTCCAAAAGTCCACACTAGGCAGAGCCCGTGTCATGGACTTAGTAGGCAGATATTATAACCAAGTAATTTGTAGCTAAGTTAGGTGTCACATTATTTTTTGATCTAGATCTGCTCTGAAAAACCTATTTACATAAAGTAGGCAGACACTAACGTAAGATATATTTTTTGTCTCTTTTCTGGAAATATTTAAGTCCACGGCATTGTGAGGAAAGGCTTATCCGATGGCCTTGATAGAAAGAAAATATTCTAACAGAGAAAGTACCTTACAGTGATTTTACAAGAGATTTTTACTACCTACCTACCTAATAATAATAGTGTAGGGACAACTCACACACGGCAATCCGACCCCAAAAATATTGCCTGTATTTGAACCTGTATTATGGGTATCGGACAGCTGATATATCAACACAGATACATACATATATTATTACACCCAAGACCCGAGTACACGTATATCTGTTTTTAAACAATTATCTGCCCGGCCGGGAATCAAACCTGGGAATACGGCATAGTAGGCAGGGTCACTAACCACTACACCATTCGGTCGTCATGATGTATACGAAATTGTTAGCAGTGAGATTATCGTTGGCAGGTCATTGCACCTGACAGATGCTGGCTGCACTCAATGCCTGTCGGGTATTTCAGTAATACAATTCCATTCAGTATTACCTGTATAATTATTACACTAAGGGCCTGTTCCACAATGTCTGGTTAGTGGCTACCTGTCGGATAAAATACATGCTGTCACTCTCTGTCATTATTTTTTAGACAGTGACAGTATGTATTTTATCCGACAGGTAACCACTAACCAGACATTGTGGAACAGGCCCTAAATATTATTATAGGAATAAGATAAGCGAACTCGGCGCAGATATTTAATAAGAGCTAATTAACGTTATGTTTTTTTTTTTCTTTACAATACCTATGTACCATTCTAATAAGCTTACCTAGTTCTAAGGAAAAGAGAAAAACTGATTAAAATGTATTGATAAATTAAATGAAAATCTTTTTCAGGCTTTTGATTTTAAAATTAAAATTAAGAAACAAAAATAATTTACTTAATATTAGGTATTTTTGTTTCTTAGTGAAATCGTAATCTTTAAAATCCAAACAAGACGATGAAAAACCGACGGATTCAAATTCAGAGACAAACTATTCGAAGCAGAAGCGGTACCATTCAATTACATTTTATCGTATTACACAAAGACTGTGCCATTAGAATAGCGACTTTAACCCCGATTGTCAGGTTCTATAACGGCGTGTGCGTGACAACGAACGGAAATGTTTGCCCAGGCCGCAAAGATGGGAAAAAAAAACAATTGAATAGGCAGCCTTTTCCCGACACAGTTATTGCGGCTTGTTTTGTCCAATGGCATTTTTTTACATTTCCAGTTTCCACATGGGGGATATCTTTTATGACAGGCTGTGAGGTTTCCGGACCCTTTCGTCGGAATGCGTAAATGCATAATACAAAGTAAGTGCGTAAATTTGATAGTAGAATAAGAAAATATTCTTTAGTTTGGAAGGGATATTAGGGAATACCTACTACATTGTTAAGAATACAATTTTGACGTTAATTTAATATAACCCGAAGATTTTGGATTGTGTGCAAAAAAATGTTCATAAATAAAATAAAAATATGTTAGGCTATTTGCAACAGGAAACAAACTTTTTATAGCAACGTAAATTGACTCAAGTCAAGATGAAATAAACTGACTGAAGGGAATCTAAGAAAAATAAAATAAATCGTTACCTCGCTAGTCTCGGCCCGTTTTTTCCACCATCTTGAATTAAATTGCTTATTTACGATGATTACAATATAATGAACTGGTGAGTATTGTTAAGTGCCTCAGTTTAGTTAACTCCCCGCCTAGCCAAGTCTCTTTTAATTTTAACCAATACTTTTTTATTTGATTGCATATATGGATAAGCTATTTAATTTTTAAAGCGTGAAGAGGATATTTTACTTATAATTATGTACGTTTGCATTTACATAAAATGTGAAATAATTAATAAATGTATTTTTTAGTAAGTATATTGTAATATCAGTAATTATACTAACTCAAACGTCATAGAACTCGTTAAAACTATAATGTAGTAAAACGAAAAAAAATAAGTAAATACTTTTTTGTTGCCAAAAAAAAAAAATAAACTAATCAGTCAATGTACAGAAAAGAGCAATAAAGCCAACTCCAAGACACAAAAAAAGTATTCCCATCCCCTCGACTATAAAAAACTCGTTGGTTTTACGTCTTATAAAACGGCGAACGTGCGTTTTGTTAATACGCGTCTCGTTTGCGTTAACCCGTTCCGCGCCGCTCAAACCCCACTTTACTGCCTTGCTTCACGCCTGAACCGCTCAAATTTGCTTGTCCCCTTTAAATTCACGCAAACTCAAGTTCTAAATAAATATTTGAAAGTTCTCATTTGGCTCTCATTGTTATTTATCCTGGTGCGGTGACGTCGGTCGGTTGTTTTCTGAGTGATAGGTCAGATTGCTTGGTCCAAGTTTTTTTTTTACGACGAACTAACAGGAACAACCTGTATAAATAGATATATAGCAACAGTATGTAAAAACATTGCAGTACAGTTCACGCCAGTCACTTTCAGCTGCAACAGTCGGTAAATGTTCGTAATTTGTACCATCATTATAGCGTGAACACTAAGCCCTCTTAGTTCTTAGTTAAATCCTGTAGTCCAGCAGGAAGGCATCAACACTAATTTCACAAAGTGACGGCTCTGCCGGCGTTTATAAAATAGAATCTGCTAGAGAGATAATTATCCCTAAGCGGATTTAAAATTTAATAGTCAGCGCGAGCGTCCTATTTTTTCGCTAGCATACAGCCCTATACTGCGTTCACCTCTGGGATTTTAATATATGTTTTATGATTAAACCTACATTTTAACTGAAAGTATGATGTAAATACTTTAAGCCTGCATTAAATATAAAATCCATTTCATTTTAATGTCACCCAAACTTTGTGTGTGGGAAGGTTTTTTCGCATTTTGTTCCGTGGTTAAGTTTTCAAAATGATCATGATTCACCTCTTTTTAAGTGTCTCCATTTTTTACAATAAAATGCACCGCGTCAGTGTGATCTTCATTTAACTAAACCTTAGACGATTTAGATTTACTTAAGGTACTAACCTAAGCCCTATCGCCGCCACTAAGTAGACACTAAGCATAAGCTAGAAGCTAGGTGCGCTTAGATTAGCCATTAATTTGCCGGCTGGCTATTCCGTTTGCCCTAGAGTCTAGACTATTAGATTAAGTAAACACAGTTAGAAGGAATAGCCGAGTACTGACCAGAATGTTAAATTTTGAGGAGCTTAATTTATGTCAGAAGTTACACAGCTTAAAGTGTCCTAAGAGATATATTACATAAGTTTTATTAAAGTGTGAGCTTGATATAATTAATTTTCACCACTTTTTATTGGGAAGAGGATTTTTTTAAAGTTATTATTGTATAAAATATTACTATAAAGGGATTTTTTCATTGATTCTGATTGTTTTATTCTAATTAATATTTAATAAGTTACATTATAGTGGGTGAAGAATTACAAGATAGTTAGAGTTCATATTATTATTGATGGAACAAAATGAAAACATACTAGGTACATACGTAATTCAATATTTATAAAAACCTAATGCACAAGATTGAACACATATATTTTTTATTATCATATCTAGAAAATGATTTTAATAAGACAGAATTTAGTGTTGTAAGAAAATTTCCCAGGTTGAAGTATTTTTAGGTCCCTTACATTTTTGCAATGAATCCGGGTTAATATTAACCACTAAATCACTTGGCCACTGGCGAGGGTGAGTAATGTACCCTTTTTACCCCTCATTGGGGTTTTGTTGACCGCAGTGTTTTTCCTATTCCAAAATGGATGGCGTGAATTCATTAAGTATTACTTTTCGTGACTAGATTTCGTGATTTACAGTACTGACACACACACACGCGGGCCTCAGTGATCGTAACTGATCGCTGAGGTTAAGCAACAACTGACATGGTCAGCCATTGGATGGGTGACCAATTTCAAGTGGTGCTTTTCTGGACGCTTCCGTGCTTCGGACGGCACGTTAAGCCGTGGGTCCCGGCTGCTTCGGCAGCAGTCGTTAAGCCTAGTCAGAGGCCTTCGGGCGGCTTGAAAACATCTGACAGTCGGGTTGCCCACTTACCCGACAACTCTCTCAGCACAAGCTTGCTTGTGTTGGGTCCACCAACCCGCACCCGGACTAGGCCTAAACCCTTCCTTCATTGGAAGGAGACCCGTGCCCCAGCAGTGGGGACGTAATGGGTCGTGATGAGGTGTGTGAAGTTAGCAGCCTAAAGTTAGCAGCCTTTGAATAGCCGACCAAATTAAGATGGTCACTTCAGTCATTGCATACTTTATCAATTAAAACACGTAAAAAGCCCCAAAAACATTGGAATAACAATGCTAGGTATTCATATAAACACTATAATATGTTCTAAAATAAAAAAAATACAAAAAATACGACGTTTACTTACTGACGCCCTTGTTGGTTAATGAATATTTTGTATGGGGGCACCAAGATGCCATAGACCTGCCAGCATCTCACCTGGTTTATTATGTGTGTTGACTAATTATATAACACTGACAGAAGTTTCATCAACATTGAAACGGTATAGCAGGTGTCCAGGAGCCACTTTCCGACAGATTTTGGGTGAAAAATTTACAATATTTCACGAATAATCAAGTTTGCAGGTGGAACCTGAAGGAATTCAGCTGCAAATGATAGTTCATATGAAAGGTATTATTAATACCTAGAAACGGTTTTCAGTAATTTCAGATTAAATGACTTTTGGTGAATATTCAAGGGGAAGATCAGAAAATAAAAGTTAGCAGCCCAAGATTACCATTTTGTATGGGGGCACCAAGATGCCATAGACCTGCCAGCATCTCACCTGGTTTATTATGTGTGTTGACTCATTATGAAACACTGACAGAAGTTTCATCAACATTGAAACGGTATAGCAGGTGTCCAGGAGCCACTTTCTGACAGGTTTTGGGTAAAAATTTACAATATTTCACGAATAATCTAGTTTGCAGGTGGAACCTGAAGGAAATCATCTTAAAATGATAGTTCATATGAAAGGTATTATTAATACCTACAAACGATTTTCAGCAATTTTAGATAAAATGACTTTTGGTGAATATTCAAGGGAAAATCAGAAAATAAAAGTTAGCAGCCCAAGATTACCATTTTGTATGGGGGCACCAAGATGCCATAGACCTGCCAGCATCTCACCTGGTTTATTATGTGTGTTGACTCATTATAAAACACTGACAGAAGTTTCATCAACATTGAAACGGTATAGCAGGTGTCCAGGAGCCACTTTCTGACAGGTTTTGGGTAAAAATTTACAATATTTCACGAATAATCTAGTTTGCAGGTGGAACCTGAAGGAAATCATATTAAAATGATAGTTCATATGAAAGGTATTATTAATACCTACAAACGGTTTTCAGCAATTTCAGATAAAATGACTTTTGGTGAATATTCAAGGGGAAAATCAGAAAATAAAAGTTAGCAGCCCAAGATTACCATTTTGTATGGGGGCACCAAGATGCCATAGACCTGCCAGCATCTCACCCGGTTTATTATGTGTGTTGACTCATTATAAAACACTGACAGAAGTTTCATCAACATTGAAACGGTATAGCAGGTGTCCAGGAGCCACTTTCTGACAGATTTTGGGTAAAAATACACAATATTTCACGAATAATCTAGTTTGCAGGTGGAATCTGAAGAAAATCAGCAGTATATGATAGTTCATATGAAAGGTATTATTAATACCTACAAACGATTTTCAGCAATTTCAGATAAAATGACTTTTGGTGAATATTCAAGGGAAAATCAGAAAATAAAAGTTAGCAGCCCAAGATTACCATTTTGTATGGGGGCACCAAGATGCCATAGACCTGCCAGCATCTCACCTAAATTATAATGTGTGTTGACTCATTATAAAAAACACTGACAGAAGTTTCATCAACATTGAAACGGTATAGCAGGTGTCCAGGAGCCACTTTCTGACAGATTTTGGGTAAAAATTTACAATATTTCACGAATAATCAAGTTTGCAGGTGGAACCTGAAGGAATTCAGCTGGAAGTGATAGTTCATATGAAAGCTATTATTAATACCTAGAAACAGTTTCCAGCAATTTCAGATAAAATGACTTTTGGTGAATATTCAAGGGGAAGATCAGAAAATAAAAGTTAGCAGCCCAAGATTAACATTTTGTATGGGGGCACCAAGATGCCATAGACCTGCCAGCATCTCACCTGGTTTATTATGTGTGTTGACTCATTATAAAACACTGACAGAAGTTTCATCAACATTGAAACGGTATAGCAGGTGTCCAGGAGCCACTTTCTGACAGATTTTGGGTAAAAATTCACAATATTTCACGAATAATCAAGTTTGCAGGTGGAACCTGAAGGAAATCAGCTGTATATGATAGTTCATATGAAAGGTATTATTAATACCTACAAACGATTTTCAGCAATTTCAGATAAAATGACTTTTGGTGAATATTCAAGGGGAAAATCAGAAAATAAAAGTTAGCAGCCCAAGATTAACATTTTGTATAGGGGCACCAAGATGCCATAGACCTGCCAGCATCTCACCTGGTTTATTATGTGTGTTGACTCATTATAAAACACTGACAGAAGTTTCATCAACATTGAAACGGTATAGCAGGTGTCCAGGAGCCACTTTCTGACAGATTTTGGGTAAATATTAAAAATATTTCATGAATAATCAAGATTGCAGGTGGAACCTGAAGGAATTCAGCTTGAAATGATAGTTCATATAAAAGCTATTATTAATACCTAGAAACCATTTTCAGCAATTTCAGATTAAATCAATTTGGTGAATATTTAAGGGGAAGATCAGAAAATAAAAGTTAGCGGCCCAAGATTAACATTTTGTATGGGGGCACCAAGATGCCATAGACCTGCCAGCATCTCACCTGGTTTATTATGTGTGTTGACTCATTATGAAACACTGACAGAAGTTTCATCAACATTGAAACGGTATAGCAGGTGTCCAGGAGCCACTTTCTGACAGATTTTGGGTAAAAATTCACAATATTTCACGAATAATCAAGTTTGCAGGTGGAACCTGAAGGAAATCAGCTGTATATGATAGTTCATATGAAAGGTATTATTAATACCTAGAAACGGTTTTCAGCAATTTCAGATAAAATGACTTTTGGTGAATATTCAAGGGGAAGATCAGAAAATAAAAGTTAGCAGCCCAAGATTACCATTTTGTATGGGGGCACCAAGATGCCATAGACCTGCCAGCATCTCACCTGGTTTATTATGTGTGTTGACTCATTATAAAACACTGACAGAAGTTTCATCAACATTGAAACGGTATAGCAGGTGTCCAGGAGCCACTTTCTGACAGATTTTGGGTGAAAAATTGACAATATTTCACGAATATTCAAGTTTGCAGGTAGAACCTGAAAGAATTCAGCTGCAAATGATAGTTCATATGAAAGGTATTATTAATACCTAGAAACAGTTTCCAGCAATTTCAGATAAAATGACTTTTGGTGAATATTCAAGGGGAAGATCAGAAAATAAAAGTTAGCAGCCCAAGATTAACATTTTGTATGGGGGCACCAAGATGCCATAGACCTGCCAGCATCTCACCTGGTTTATTATGTGAGTTGACTCATTATAAAGCACTGACAGAAGTTTCATCAACATTGAAACGGTATAGCAGGTGTCCAGGAGCCACTTTCTGACAGATTTTGGGTAAAAATTCACAATATTTCACGAATAATCAAGTTTGCAGGTGGAACCTGAAAGAAATCAGCTGTATATGATAGTTCATATGAAAGGTATTATTAATACCTAGAAACGGTTTTCAGCAATTTCAGATAAAATGACTTTTGGTGAATATTCAAGGGGAAGATCAGAAAATAAAAGTTAGCAGCCCAAGATTACCATTTTGTATGGGGGCACCAAGATGCCATAGACCTGCCAGCATCTCACCTGGTTTATTATGTGTGTTGACTCATTATAAAACACTGACAGAAGTTTCATCAACATTGAAACGGTATAGCAGGTGTCCAGGAGCCACTTTCTGACAGATTTTGGGTGAAAAATTGACAATATTTCACGAATATTCAAGTTTGCAGGTAGAACCTGAAAGAATTCAGCTGCAAATGATAGTTCATATGAAAGGTATTATTAATACCTAGAAAAAGTTTTCAGCAATTTAAGATTAAATTACTTTTGGTGAATATTCAAGGGGAAGATCAGAAAATAAAACTTAGCAGCCCAAGATTAACATTTTGTATGGGGGCACCAAGATGCCATAGACCTGCCAGCATCTCACCTGGTTTATTATGTGTGTTGACTCATTATAAAACACTGACAGAAGTTTCATCAACATTGAAACGGTATAGCAGGTGTCCAGGAGCCACTTTCTGACAGATTTTGGGTAAAAATACACAATATTTCACGAATAATCTAGTTTGCAGGTGGAACCTGAAGAGATTAAGCTGTAAATAATAGTTCATATGAAAGGTATTATTTATACCTAGAAACGGTTTTCATTAATTTCAGAATAAATTACTTTACATGCACTGGTAAGGAAACAAAATTATATTCTAGATACATTGAATCGCAATAACAGTCGTATCGTCTTGGACTAACACACACATAATAAACCAGGTGAGATGCTGGCAGGTCTATGGCATCTTGGTGCCCCCATACAAAATGGTAATCTTGGGCTGCTAACTTTTATTTTCTGATCTTCCCCTTGAATATTCACCAAAAGTCATTTTATCTGAAATTGCTGAAAACCGTTTCTAGGTATTTATAATACCTTTCATATGAACTATCATTTGCAGCTGCATTCCTTCAGGTTCCACCTGCAAACTTGATTATTCGTGAAATATTGTGTATTTTTACCCAAAATCTGTCAGAAAGTGGCTCCTGGACACCTGCTATACCGTTTCAATGTTGATGAAACTTCTGTCAGTGTTTTATAATGAGTCAACACACATAATAAACCAGGTGAGATGCTGGCAGGTCTATGGCATCTTGGTGCCCCCATACAAAATGGTAATCTTGGGCTGCTAACTTTTATTTTCTGATCTTCCCCTTGAATATTCACCAAAAGTCATTTTATCTGAAATTGCTGAAAACCGTTTGTAGGTATTAATAATACCTTTCATATGAACTATCATATACAGCTGATTTCCTTCAGGTTCCACCTGCAAACTTGATTATTCGTGAAATATTGTGAATTTTTACCCAAAATCTGTCAGAAAGTGGCTCCTGGACACCTGCTATACCGTTTCAATGTTGATGAAACTTCTGTCAGTGTTTTATAATGAGTCAACACACATAATAAACCAGGTGAGATGCTGGCAGGTCTATGGCATCTTGGTGCCCCCATACAAAATGTTAATCTTGGGCTGCTAACTTTTATTTTCTGATCTTCCCCTTGAATATTCACCAAAAGTCATTTTATCTGAAATTGCTGAAAACCGTTTCTAGGTATTAATAATACCTTTCATATGAACTATCATTTGCAGCTGAATTCTTTCAGGTTCTACCTGCAAACTTGAATATTCGTGAAATATTGTCAATTTTTCACCCAAAATCTGTCAGAAAGTGGCTCCTGGACACCTGCTATACCGTTTCAATGTTGATGAAACTTCTGTCAGTGTTTTATAATGAGTCAACACACATAATAAACCAGGTGAGATGCTGGCAGGTCTATGGCATCTTGGTGCCCCTATACAAAATGTTAATCTTGGGCTGCTAACTTTTATTTTCTGATTTTCCCCTTGAATATTCACCAAAAGTCATTTTATCTGAAATTGCTGAAAATCGTTTGTAGGTATTAATAATACCTTTCATATGAACTATCATATACAGCTGATTTCCTTCAGGTTCCACCTGCAAACTTGATTATTCGTGAAATATTGTGAATTTTTACCCAAAATCTGTCAGAAAGTGGCTCCTGGACACCTGCTATACCGTTTCAATGTTGATGAAACTTCTGTCAGTGTTTTATAATGAGTCAACACACATAATAAACCAGGTGAGATGCTGGCAGGTCTATGTCATCTTGGTGCCCCCATACAAAATGTTAATCTTGGGCTGCTAACTTTTATTTTCTGATCTTCCCCTTGAATATTCACCAAAAGTCATTTTATCTGAAATTGCTGAAAACCGTTTCTAGGTATTAATAATACCTTTCATATGAACTATCATTTGCAGCTGAATTCTTTCAGGTTCTACCTGCAAACTTGAATATTCGTGAAATATTGTCAATTTTTCACCCAAAATCTGTCAGAAAGTGGCTCCTGGACACCTGCTATACCGTTTCAATGTTGATGAAACTTCTGTCAGTGTTTTATAATGAGTCAACACACATAATAAACCAGGTGAGATGCTGGCAGGTCTATGGCATCTTGGTGCCCCCATACAAAATGTTAATCTTGGGCTGCTAACTT
This sequence comes from Plutella xylostella, assembly GCF_932276165.1. Classification (NCBI taxonomy): domain Eukaryota; kingdom Metazoa; phylum Arthropoda; class Insecta; order Lepidoptera; family Plutellidae; genus Plutella; species Plutella xylostella. The sequence continues at coordinate 1,339,364 of NC_064000.1, read as the reverse complement.
TTATTTTCTGATCTTCCCCTTGAATATTCACCAAAAGTCATTTTATCTGAAATTGCTGAAAACCGTTTCTAGGTATTAATAATACTTTTCATATGAACTATCATTTGCAGCTGAATTCCTTCAGGTTCCACCTGCAAACTTGATTATTCGTGAAATATTGTAAATTTTTACCCAAAATCTGTCAGAAAGTGGCTCCTGGACACCTGCTATACCGTTTCAATGTTGATGAAACTTCTGTCAGTGTTTTATAATGAGTCAACACACATAATAAACCAGGTGAGATGCTGGCAGGTCTATGGCATCTTGGTGCCCCTATACAAAATGTTAATCTTGGGCTGCTAACTTTTATTTTCTGATTTTCCCCTTGAATATTCACCAAAAGTCATTTTATCTGAAATTGCTGAAAACCGTTTGTAGGTATTAATAATACCTTTCATATATGAACTATCATATACAGCTGATTTCCTTCAGGTTCCACCTGCAAACTTGATTATTCGTGAAATATTGTGAATTTTTACCCAAAATCTGTCAGAAAGTGGCTCCTGGACACCTGCTATACCGTTTCAATGTTGATGAAACTTCTGTCAGTGTTTTATAATGAGTCAACACACATAATAAACCAGGTGAGATGCTGGCAGGTCTATGGCATCTTGGTGCCCCCATACAAAATGTTAATCTTGGGCTGCTAACTTTTATTTTCTGATCTTCCCCTTGAATATTCACCAAAAGTCATTTTATCTGAAATTGCTGAAAACCGTTTCTAGGTATTAATAATACCTTTCATATGAACTATCATTTGCAGCTGAATTCTTTCAGGTTCTACCTGCAAACTTGAATATTCGTGAAATATTGTCAATTTTTCACCCAAAATCTGTCAGAAAGTGGCTCCTGGACACCTGCTATACCGTTTCAATGTTGATGAAACTTCTGTCAGTGTTTTATAATGAGTCAACACACATAATAAACCAGGTGAGATGCTGGCAGGTCTATGGCATCTTGGTGCCCCTATACAAAATGTTAATCTTGGGCTGCTAACTTTTATTTTCTGATTTTCCCCTTGAATATTCACCAAAAGTCATTTTATCTGAAATTGCTGAAAATCGTTTGTAGGTATTAATAATACCTTTCATATGAACTATCATATACAGCTGATTTCCTTCAGGTTCCACCTGCAAACTTGATTATTCGTGAAATATTGTGAATTTTTACCCAAAATCTGTCAGAAAGTGGCTCCTGGACACCTGCTATACCGTTTCAATGTTGATGAAACTTCTGTCAGTGTTTTATAATGAGTCAACACACATAATAAACCAGGTGAGATGCTGGCAGGTCTATGGCATCTTGGTGCCCCCATACAAAATGTTAATCTTGGGCTGCTAACTTTTATTTTCTGATCTTCCCCTTGAATATTCACCAAAAGTCATTTTATCTGAAATTGCTGAAAACCGTTTCTAGGTATTAATAATACCTTTCATATGAACTATCATTTGCAGCTGAATTCTTTCAGGTTCTACCTGCAAACTTGAATATTCGTGAAATATTGTCAATTTTTCACCCAAAATCTGTCAGAAAGTGGCTCCTGGACACCTGCTATACCGTTTCAATGTTGATGAAACTTCTGTCAGTGTTTTATAATGAGTCAACACACATAATAAACCAGGTGAGATGCTGGCAGGTCTATGGCATCTTGGTGCCCCTATACAAAATGTTAATCTTGGGCTGCTAACTTTTATTTTCTGATTTTCCCCTTGAATATTCACCAAAAGTCATTTTATCTGAAATTGCTGAAAATCGTTTGTAGGTATTAATAATACCTTTCATATGAACTATCATATACAGCTGATTTCCTTCAGGTTCCACCTGCAAACTTGATTATTCGTGAAATATTGTGAATTTTTACCCAAAATCTGTCAGAAAGTGGCTCCTGGACACCTGCTATACCGTTTCAATGTTGATGAAACTTCTGTCAGTGTTTTATAATGAGTCAACACACATAATAAACCAGGTGAGATGCTGGCAGGTCTATGTCATCTTGGTGCCCCCATACAAAATGTTAATCTTGGGCTGCTAACTTTTATTTTCTGATCTTCCCCTTGAATATTCACCAAAAGTCATTTTATCTGAAATTGCTGAAAACCGTTTCTAGGTATTAATAATACCTTTCATATGAACTATCATTTGCAGCTGAATTCTTTCAGGTTCTACCTGCAAACTTGAATATTCGTGAAATATTGTCAATTTTTCACCCAAAATCTGTCAGAAAGTGGCTCCTGGACACCTGCTATACCGTTTCAATGTTGATGAAACTTCTGTCAGTGTTTTATAATGAGTCAACACACATAATAAACCAGGTGAGATGCTGGCAGGTCTATGGCATCTTGGTGCCCCCATACAAAATGTTAATCTTGGGCTGCTAACTTTTATTTTCTGATCTTCCCCTTGAATATTCACCAAAAGTCATTTTATCTGAAATTGCTGAAAACCGTTTCTAGGTATTAATAATACTTTTCATATGAACTATCATTTGCAGCTGAATTCCTTCAGGTTCCACCTGCAAACTTGATTATTCGTGAAATATTGTAAATTTTTACCCAAAATCTGTCAGAAAGTGGCTCCTGGACACCTGCTATACCGTTTCAATGTTGATGAAACTTCTGTCAGTGTTTTATAATGAGTCAACACACATAATAAACCAGGTGAGATGCTGGCAGGTCTATGGCATCTTGGTGCCCCTATACAAAATGTTAATCTTGGGCTGCTAACTTTTATTTTCTGATTTTCCCCTTGAATATTCACCAAAAGTCATTTTATCTGAAATTGCTGAAAACCGTTTGTAGGTATTAATAATACCTTTCATATATGAACTATCATATACAGCTGATTTCCTTCAGGTTCCACCTGCAAACTTGATTATTCGTGAAATATTGTGAATTTTTACCCAAAATCTGTCAGAAAGTGGCTCCTGGACACCTGCTATACCGTTTCAATGTTGATGAAACTTCTGTCAGTGTTTTATAATGAGTCAACACACATAATAAACCAGGTGAGATGCTGGCAGGTCTATGGCATCTTGGTGCCCCCATACAAAATGTTAATCTTGGGCTGCTAACTTTTATTTTCTGATCTTCCCCTTGAATATTCACCAAAAGTCATTTTATCTGAAATTGCTGAAAACCGTTTCTAGGTATTAATAATACCTTTCATATGAACTATCATTTGCAGCTGAATTCTTTCAGGTTCTACCTGCAAACTTGAATATTCGTGAAATATTGTCAATTTTTCACCCAAAATCTGTCAGAAAGTGGCTCCTGGACACCTGCTATACCGTTTCAATGTTGATGAAACTTCTGTCAGTGTTTTATAATGAGTCAACACACATAATAAACCAGGTGAGATGCTGGCAGGTCTATGGCATCTTGGTGCCCCTATACAAAATGTTAATCTTGGGCTGCTAACTTTTATTTTCTGATTTTCCCCTTGAATATTCACCAAAAGTCATTTTATCTGAAATTGCTGAAAATCGTTTGTAGGTATTAATAATACCTTTCATATGAACTATCATATACAGCTGATTTCCTTCAGGTTCCACCTGCAAACTTGATTATTCGTGAAATATTGTGAATTTTTACCCAAAATCTGTCAGAAAGTGGCTCCTGGACACCTGCTATACCGTTTCAATGTTGATGAAACTTCTGTCAGTGTTTTATAATGAGTCAACACACATAATAAACCAGGTGAGATGCTGGCAGGTCTATGTCATCTTGGTGCCCCCATACAAAATGTTAATCTTGGGCTGCTAACTTTTATTTTCTGATCTTCCCCTTGAATATTCACCAAAAGTCATTTTATCTGAAATTGCTGAAAACCGTTTCTAGGTATTAATAATACCTTTCATATGAACTATCATTTGCAGCTGAATTCTTTCAGGTTCTACCTGCAAACTTGAATATTCGTGAAATATTGTCAATTTTTCACCCAAAATCTGTCAGAAAGTGGCTCCTGGACACCTGCTATACCGTTTCAATGTTGATGAAACTTCTGTCAGTGTTTTATAATGAGTCAACACACATAATAAACCAGGTGAGATGCTGGCAGGTCTATGGCATCTTGGTGCCCCCATACAAAATGTTAATCTTGGGCTGCTAACTTTTATTTTCTGATCTTCCCCTTGAATATTCACCAAAAGTCATTTTATCTGAAATTGCTGAAAACCGTTTCTAGGTATTAATAATACTTTTCATATGAACTATCATTTGCAGCTGAATTCCTTCAGGTTCCACCTGCAAACTTGATTATTCGTGAAATATTGTAAATTTTTACCCAAAATCTGTCAGAAAGTGGCTCCTGGACACCTGCTATACCGTTTCAATGTTGATGAAACTTCTGTCAGTGTTTTATAATGAGTCAACACACATAATAAACCAGGTGAGATGCTGGCAGGTCTATGGCATCTTGGTGCCCCCATACAAAATGGTAATCTTGGGCTGCTAACTTTTATTTTCTGATCTTCCCCTTGAATATTCACCAAAAGTCATTTTATCTGAAATTGCTGAAAACCGTTTCTAGGTATTAATAATACTTTTCATATGAACTATCATTTGCAGCTGAATTCCTTCAGGTTCCACCTGCAAACTTGATTATTCGTGAAAAATTGTAAATTTTTACCCAAAATCTGTCAGAAAGTGGCTCCTGGACACCTGCTATACCGTTTCAATGTTGATGAAACTTCTGTCAGTGTTTTATAATGAGTCAACACACATAATAAACCAGGTGAGATGCTGGCAGGTCTATGGCATCTTGGTGCCCCCATACAAAATGGTAATCTTGGGCTGCTAACTTTTATTTTCTGATTTTCCCCTTGAATATTCACCAAAAGTCATTTTATCTGAAATTGCTGAAAACCGTTTGTAGGTATTAATAATACCTTTCATATGAACTATCATTTTAATATGATTTCCTTCAGGTTCCACCTGCAAACTAGATTATTCGTGAAATATTGTAAATTTTTACCCAAAACCTGTCAGAAAGTGGCTCCTGGACACCTGCTATACCGTTTCAATGTTGATGAAACTTCTGTCAGTGTTTTATAATGAGTCAACACACATAATAAACCAGGTGAGATGCTGGCAGGTCTATGGCATCTTGGTGCCCCCATACAAAATGGTAATCTTGGGCTGCTAACTTTTATTTTCTGATCTTCCCCTTGAATATTCACCAAAAGTCATTTTATCTGAAATTGCTGAAAACCGTTTCTAGGTATTAATAATACTTTTCATATGAACTATCATTTGCAGCTGAATTCCTTCAGGTTCCACCTGCAAACTTGATTATTCGTGAAATATTGTAAATTTTTACCCAAAATCTGTCAGAAAGTGGCTCCTGGACACCTGCTATACCGTTTCAATGTTGATGAAACTTCTGTCAGTGTTTTATAATGAGTCAACACACATAATAAACCAGGTGAGATGCTGGCAGGTCTATGGCATCTTGGTGCCCCCATACAAAATGTTAATCTTGGGCTGCTAACTTTTACTTTCTGATTTTCCCCTTGAATATTCACCAAAAGTCATTTTATCTGAAATTGCTGAAAACCGTTTGTAGGTATTAATAATACCTTTCATATATGAACTATCATATACAGCTGATTTCCTTCAGGTTCCACCTGCAAACTTGATTATTCGTGAAATATTGTGAATTTTTACCCAAAATCTGTCAGAAAGTGGCTCCTGGACACCTGCTATACCGTTTCTATGTTGATGAAACTTCTGTCAGTGTTTTATAATGAGTCAACACACATAATAAACCAGGTGAGATGCTGGCAGGTCTATGGCATCTTGGTGCCCCCATACAAAATGTTAATCTTGGGCTGCTAACTTTTATTTTCTGATCTTCCCCTTGAATATTCACCAAAAGTCATTTTATCTGAAATTGCTGAAAACCGTTTCTAGGTATTAATAATACCTTTCATATGAACTATCATTTGCAGCTGAATTCTTTCAGGTTCTACCTGCAAACTTGAATATTCGTGAAATATTGTCAATTTTTCACCCAAAATCTGTCAGAAAGTGGCTCCTGGACACCTGCTATACCGTTTCAATGTTGATGAAACTTCTGTCAGTGTTTTATAATGAGTCAACACACATAATAAACCAGGTGAGATGCTGGCAGGTCTATGGCATCTTGGTGCCCCCATACAAAATGTTAATCTTGGGCTGCTAACTTTTATTTTCTGATCTTCCCCTTGAATATTCACCAAAAGTCATTTTATCTGAAATTGCTGGAAACTGTTTCTAGGTATTAATAATAGCTTTCATATGAACTATCACTTCCAGCTGAATTCCTTCAGGTTCCACCTGCAAACTTGATTATTCGTGAAATATTGTAAATTTTTACCCAAAATCTGTCAGAAAGTGGCTCCTGGACACCTGCTATACCGTTTCAATGTTGATGAAACTTCTGTCAGTGTTTTTTATAATGAGTCAACACACATTATAATTTAGGTGAGATGCTGGCAGGTCTATGGCATCTTGGTGCCCCCATACAAAATGGTAATCTTGGGCTGCTAACTTTTATTTTCTGATTTTCCCTTGAATATTCACCAAAAGTCATTTTATCTGAAATTGCTGAAAATCGTTTGTAGGTATTAATAATACCTTTCATATGAACTATCATATACTGCTGATTTTCTTCAGATTCCACCTGCAAACTAGATTATTCGTGAAATATTGTGTATTTTTACCCAAAATCTGTCAGAAAGTGGCTCCTGGACACCTGCTATACCGTTTCAATGTTGATGAAACTTCTGTCAGTGTTTTATAATGAGTCAACACACATAATAAACCGGGTGAGATGCTGGCAGGTCTATGGCATCTTGGTGCCCCCATACAAAATGGTAATCTTGGGCTGCTAACTTTTATTTTCTGATTTTCCCCTTGAATATTCACCAAAAGTCATTTTATCTGAAATTGCTGAAAACCGTTTGTAGGTATTAATAATACCTTTCATATGAACTATCATTTTAATATGATTTCCTTCAGGTTCCACCTGCAAACTAGATTATTCGTGAAATATTGTAAATTTTTACCCAAAACCTGTCAGAAAGTGGCTCCTGGACACCTGCTATACCGTTTCAATGTTGATGAAACTTCTGTCAGTGTTTTATAATGAGTCAACACACATAATAAACCAGGTGAGATGCTGGCAGGTCTATGGCATCTTGGTGCCCCCATACAAAATGGTAATCTTGGGCTGCTAACTTTTATTTTCTGATTTTCCCTTGAATATTCACCAAAAGTCATTTTATCTAAAATTGCTGAAAATCGTTTGTAGGTATTAATAATACCTTTCATATGAACTATCATTTTAAGATGATTTCCTTCAGGTTCCACCTGCAAACTAGATTATTCGTGAAATATTGTAAATTTTTACCCAAAACCTGTCAGAAAGTGGCTCCTGGACACCTGCTATACCGTTTCAATGTTGATGAAACTTCTGTCAGTGTTTCATAATGAGTCAACACACATAATAAACCAGGTGAGATGCTGGCAGGTCTATGGCATCTTGGTGCCCCCATACAAAATGGTAATCTTGGGCTGCTAACTTTTATTTTCTGATCTTCCCCTTGAATATTCACCAAAAGTCATTTAATCTGAAATTACTGAAAACCGTTTCTAGGTATTAATAATACCTTTCATATGAACTATCATTTGCAGCTGAATTCCTTCAGGTTCCACCTGCAAACTTGATTATTCGTGAAATATTGTAAATTTTTCACCCAAAATCTGTCGGAAAGTGGCTCCTGGACACCTGCTATACCGTTTCAATGTTGATGAAACTTCTGTCAGTGTTATATAATTAGTCAACACACATAATAAACCAGGTGAGATGCTGGCAGGTCTATGGCATCTTGGTGCCCCCATACAAAATATTCATTAACCAACAAGGGCGTCAGTAAGTAAACGTCGTATTTTTTGTATTTTTTTTATTTTAGAACATATTATAGTGTTTATATGAATACCTAGCATTGTTATTCCAATGTTTTTGGGGCTTTTTACGTGTTTTAATTGATAAAGTATGCAATGACTGAAGTGACCATCTTAATTTGGTCGGCTATTCAAAGGCTGCTAACTTTAGGCTGCTAACTTCACGCAGGTTGATGAGGTGTGTGAAGTTAGCAGCCTAAAGTTAGCAGCCTTTGAATAGCCGACCAAATTAAGATGGTCACTTCAGTCATTGCATACTTTATCAATTAAAACACGTAAAAAGCCCCAAAAACATTGGAATAACAATGCTAGGTATTCATATAAACACTATAATATGTTCTAAAACAAATAAATACTATAAAATACGACGTTTACTTACTGACGCCCTTGTTGGTTAATGGATATTTTGTATGGGGGCACCGAGATGCCATAGACCTGCCAGCATCTCACCTGGTTTATTATGTGTGTTGACTCATTATGAAACACTGACAGAAGTTTCATCAACATTGAAACGGTATAGCAGGTGTCCAGGAGCCACTTTCTGACAGATTTTGGGTAAAAATTCACAATATTTCACGAATAATCAAGTTTGCAGGTGGAACCTGAAGAAAATCAGCTGCAAATGATAGTTCATATGAAAGGTATTATTAATACCTAGAAACGGTTTTCAGCAATTTCAGATTAAATGACTTTTGGTGAATATTCAAGGGGAAGATCAGAAAATAAAAGTTAGCAGCCCAAGATTACCATTTTGTATGGGGGCACCAAGATGCCATAGACCTGCCAGCATCTCACCTGGTTTATTATGTGTGTTGACTCATTATAAAACACTGACAGAAGTTTCATCAACATTGAAACGGTATAGCAGGTGTCCAGGAGCCACTTTCTGACAGATTTTGAGTAAAAATTCACATTATTTCACGAATAATCAAGTTTGCAGGTGGAACCTGAAGAAAATCAGCTGCAAATGATAGTTCATATGAAAGGTATTATTAATACCTAGAAACGGTTTTCAGTAATTTCAGATTAAATGACTTTTGGTGAATATTCAAGGGGAAGATCAGAAAATAAAAGTTAGCAGCCTAAGATTACCATTTTGTATGGGGGCACCAAGATGCCATAGACCTGCCAGCATCTCACCTGGTTTATTATGTGTGTTGACTCATTATAAAACACTGACAGAAGTTTCATCAACATTGAAACGGTATAGCAGGTGTCCAGGAGCCACTTTCTGACAGATTTTGGGTAAAAATTCACAATATTTCACGAATAATTAAGTTTGCAGGTGGAACCTGAAGGAAATCAGCTGCAAATGATAGTTCATATGAAAGGTATTATTAATACCTAGAAACGGTTTTCAGCAATTTCAGATTAAATGACTTTTGGTGAATATTCAAGGGGAAGATCAGAAAATAAAAGTTAGCAGACCAAGATTACCATTTTGTATGGGGGCACCAAGATGCCATAGACCTGCCAGCATCTCACCTGGTTTATTATGTGTGTTGACTCATTATAAAACACTGACAGAAGTTTCATCAACATTGAAACGGTATAGCAGGTGTCCAGGAGCCACTTTCTGACAGATTTTGGGTAAAAATTGACAATATTTCACGAATAATCAAGTTTGCAGGTGGAACCTGAAGAAAATCAGCTGCAAATGATAGTTCATATGAAAGGTATTATTAATACCTAGAAATGGTTTTCAGCAATTTCAGATTAAATGACTTTTGGTGAATATTCAAGGGGAAGATCAGAAAATAAAAGTTAGCAGCCCAAGATTACCATTTTGTATGGGGGCACCAAGATGCCATAGACCTGCCAGCATCTCACCTGGATTATTATGTGTGTTGACTCATTATAAAACACTGACAGAAGTTTCATCAACATTGAAACGGTATAGCAGGTGTCCAGGAGCCACTTTCTGACAGATTTTGGGTAAAAATTCACAATATTTCACGAATAATCAAGTTTGCAGGTGGAACCTGAAGAAAATCAGCTGCAAATGATAGTTCATATGAAAGGTATTATTAATACCTAGAAATGGTTTTCAGCAATTTCAGATTAAATGACTTTTGGTGAATATTCAAGGGGAAGATCAGAAAATAAAAGTTAGCAGCCCAAGATTACCATTTTGTATGGGGGCACCAAGATGCCATAGACCTGCCAGCATCTCACCTGGTTTATTATGTGTGTTGACTCATTATAAAACACTGACAGAAGTTTCATCAACATTGAAACGGTATAGCAGGTGTCCAGGAGCCACTTTCTGACAGATTTTGGGTAAAAATTGACAATATTTCACGAATAATCAAGTTTGCAGGTGGAACCTGAAGAAAATCAGCTGCAAATGATAGTTCATATGAAAGGTATTATTAATACCTAGAAACGGTTTTCAGCAATTTCAGATTAAATGACTTTTGGTGAATATTCAAGGGGAAGATCAGAAAATAAAAGTTAGCAGCCCAAGATTACCATTTTGTATGGGGGCACCAAGATGCCATAGACCTGCCAGCATCTCACCTGGTTTATTATGTGTGTTGACTCATTATAAAACACTGAAAGAAGTTTCATCAACATTGAAACGGTATAGCAGGTGTCCAGGAGCCACTTTCTGACAGATTTTGGGTAAAAATTCACAATATTTCACGAATAATCAAGTTTGCAGGTGGAACCTGAAGAAAATCAGCTGCAAATGATAGTTCATATGAAAGGTATTATTAATACCTAGAAACGGTTTTCAGCAATTTCAGATTAAATGACTTTTGGTGAATATTCAAGGGGAAGATCAGAAAATAAAAGTTAGCAGCCCAAGATTACCATTTTGTATGGGGGCACCAAGATGCCATAGACCTGCCAGCATCTCACCTGGTTTATTATGTGTGTTGACTCATTATAAAACACTGACAGAAGTTTCATCAACATTGAAACGGTATAGCAGGTGTCCAGGAGCCACTTTCTGACAGATTTTGGGTAAAAATTCACAATATTTCACGAATAATCAAGTTTGCAGGTGGAACCTGAAGGAAATCAGCTGCAAATGATAGTTCATACGAAAGATATTATTAATACCTAGAAACGATTTTCAGCAATTTCAGATTAAATGACTTTTGGTGAATATTCAAGGGGAAGATCAGAAAATAAAAGTTAGCAGCCCAAGATTACCATTTTGTATGGGGGCACCAAGATGCCATAGACCTGCCAGCATCTCACCTGGTTTATTATGTGTGTTGACTCATTATAAAACACTGAAAGAAGTTTCATCAACATTGAAACGGTATAGCAGGTGTCCAGGAGCCACTTTCTGACAGATTTTGGGTAAAAATTCACAATATTTCACGAATAATCAAGTTTGCAGGTGGAACCTGTAGGAAATCAGCTGCAAATGATAGTTCATATGAAAGGTATTATTAATACCTAGAAACGATTTTCAGCATTTTCAGATTAAATAGCAAATAGAGACAATAGCATTATTTTGCCAGGTGCACGTCTTGTCAATAAAAACTTTTGCAAGTCGGCTTATGATCAAAGGTAAAAAAAATATTCTGTATACTAACGCACAAAAAATAACCATAATCAATTCTTTAGTTTCGCAACAGGTAATAAGTTAGGACATTCTATTGTTGTGGTGTGATGAACTCTTTGTTTTAGGCAGGTAGGTAAATGGTTTCCCAACTATAAAATAACACTAGTCGGCATGCCATCAAAGGCTCACACCTGCGTCATGCGTCATGCGTATTGTATGGCGGAAAGAGTAAGGCTGAAAAGATGACCTTTTGTGATACTGATAAGAGTATTGTCCTTTTCTATAAGTGCAGTTTTTTTGTAGTAAGTACAAAAAAACTGATGATAACAGATGTCAGAAAGTGGCTCATGGACATCTGCTATACCGTTTCAATGTTGATGAAACTTCTGTGAGTGTTTTATAATGAGTCAACACACATAATAAACCAGGTGAGATGCTGGCAGGTCTATGGCATCTTGGTGCCCCCATACAAAATGGTAATCTTGGGCTGCTAACTTTTATTTTCTGATCTTCCCCTTGAATATTCACCAAAAGTCATATGATCTGAAATGGCTGAAAACCATTTCTAGGTATTAATAATACCTTTCATATGAACTATCATTTGCAGCTAATTTTCTTCAGGTTCCACCTGCAAAATTGATTATTCGTGGAATATTTTCAATTTTTACCCAAAATCTGTCAGAAAGTGGCTCCTGGACACCTGCTATACCGTTTCAATGTTGATGAAACTTCTGTCAGTGTTTTATAATGAGTCAACACACATAATAAACCAGGTGAGATGCTGGCAGGTCTATGGCATCTTGGTGCCCCCATACAAAATGGTAATCTTGGGCTGCTAACTTTTATTTTCTGATCTTCCCCTTGAATATTCACCAAAAGTCATTTAATCAGAAATTACTGAAAACCGTTTCTAGGTTTTAATAATACCTTACATATGAACTATCATTTGCAGCTGATTTTCTTCAGGTTCCACCTGCAAACTTGATAATTCGTGAAATATTGTTAATTTTTAACCAAAATCTGTCAGAAAGTGGCTCTTGGACACCTGCTATACCGTTTCAATGTTCATGAAACTTCTGTCAGTGTTTTATAATGAGTCAACACACATAATAAACCAGGTGAGATGCTGGCAGGTCTATGGCATCTTGGTGCCCCGATACAAAATGGTAATCTTGGGCTGCTAACTTTTATTTTCTGATCTTCCCCTTGAATATTCACCAAAAGTCATTTAATCAGAAATTACTGAAAACCGTTTCTAGGTATTAATAATACCTTACATATGAACTATCATTAGCAGCTGATTTTCTTCAGGTTCCACCTGCAAACTTGATAATTCGTGAAATATTGTGAATTTTTACCCAAAATCTGTCAGAAAGTGGCTCTTGGACACATGCTATACCGTTTCAATGTTCATGAAACTTCTGTCAGTGTTTTATAATGAGTCAACACACATAATAAACCAGGTGAGATGCTGGCAGGTCTATGGCATCTTGGTGCCCCCATACAAAATGGTAATCTTGGGCTGCTAACTTTTATTTTCTGATCTTCCCCTTGAATATTCACCAAAAGTCATTTAATCTGAAATTGCTGAAAACTGTTTCTAGGTATTAATAATATCTTTCATATAAACTATCATTTGCAGCTGATTTCCTTCAGGTTCCACCTGCAAACTTGATTATTCGTGAAATATTGTGAATTTTTACCCAAAATCTGTCAGAAAGTGGCTCCTGGACACCTGCTATACCGTTTCAATGTTGATGAAACTTCTGTCAGTGTTTTATAATGAGTCAACACACATAATAAACCAGGTGAGATGCTGGCAGGTCTATGGCATCTTGGTGCCCCCATACAAAATGGTAATCTTGGGCTGCTAACTTTTATTTTCTGATCTTCCCCTTGAATATTCACCAAAAGTCATTTAATCTGAAATTGCTGAAAACCATTTCTAGGTATTAATAATACCTTTCATATGAACTATCATGTGCAGCTGATTTTGTTCAGGTTCCACCTGCAAACTTGATTATTCGTGAAATATTGTGAATTTTTACCCAAAATCTGTCAGAAAGTGGCTCCTGGACACCTGCTATACCGTTTCAATGTTGATGAAACTTCTTTCAGTGTTTTATAATGAGTCAACACACATAATAAACCAGGTGAGATGCTGGCAGGTCTATGGCATCTTGGTGCCCCCATACAAAATGGTAATCTTGGGCTGCTAACTTTTATTTTCTGATCTTCCCCTTGAATATTCACCAAAAGTCATTTAATCTGAAATTGCTGAAAACCATTTCTAGGTATTAATAATACCTTTCATATGAACTATCATTTGCAGCTGATTTCCTTCAGGTTCCACCTGCAAACTTGATTATTCGTGAAATATTGTGAATTTTTACCCAAAATCTGTCAGAAAGTGGCTCCTGGACACCTGCTATACCGTTTCAATGTTGATGAAACTTCTGTCAGTGTTTCATAATGAGTCAACACACATAATAAACCAGGTGAGATGCTGGCAGGTCTATGGCATCTCGGTGCCCCCATACAAAATATCCATTAACCAACAAGGGCGTCAGTAAGTAAACGTCGTATTTTATAGTATTTATTTGTTTTAGAACATATTATAGTGTTTATATGAATACCTAGCATTGTTATTCCAATGTTTTTGGGGCTTTTTACGTGTTTTAATTGATAAAGTATGCAATGACTGAAGTGACCATCTTAATTTGGTCGGCTATTCAAAGGCTGCTAACTTTAGGCTGCTAACTTCACGCAGGTGTCGTGATGATGTGATGGTGTCTGAATTTTTTAAGTGGAACTGTTTTTTTGCCCGTGAGTGTAATGTTGCCACCAGGCACACGAGGCGTGTTATGATAACATTTAATTTGATCATAACGACTCTCCTCTGTCCTGCACCCTGCGGGCAGTCGGTAGCTATTATTCTATAATTTGCTACTATTCTAGAGCTCGTTATTCCAACACGGCTAAAGACGGCCATCACACGGCTGGCTAAGTCAGATAGCTCGAGGGCTATACTCTTGCGTGACGGAACTCCTCATTGCCACTGTTCTTAGCGATAAGTCCGCCTATTGTATGTCGGGAATCGGACTCGGGACCTTCGGCATAGCAATCAGGGTCACTATCACTAATCACTACACCGTTAGGTCATCAAATTGTAGCCTTATACAAAATGAAAACTGGAAACTTATAAGCGCTTATGTACTATACTATGGATATTTTCTTGCGCTTATTAGCGCAGGTTCGGCAAAGTATGAAAAAGTAAGGGCTTATAAGATTCCAGTTTTTTTCTGTATACGACTGAATGATGAAACTGTATTTTATTTGTTTATTTAAACACTTTATTGTACACAGAACATAATATAAATACATAACAATTGGAAAACACAGTAAAAGCATACAATGGCGGGCTTATTGCCAAAAAGCAATTTCCTCCAGCCAACCTTCGTTGGAGAATAAAAGAGTTACTTACGAGCTATTTAGTTACAGGTACAATAAAAATACTAATTTAATACAGCCTACAATTTTTGTTGCTCAATCTTAAAAAATACCTATACTTTGTATTTTGTCAAGCAAGAGTAGCCCTCCTCCATCGTCGAATAACCCCATTTAGTTAATAGCCTATGCAGTGATTTACCGGTGTGTCACATTACTGAGGACGTCTGTGACGGCACGCAATGGACCAGGCTAATTGCGATGCGTGAAGTAAGGTGCACCATAGTTTGTGGCGCTTCACACAAGCAGTTCAGATTTTGTGCATCCGTGAAAAAGGGTATACTAAGCCTGAGCCGAAACCTACATGTGCAGCATGGTATATCTAAGCCCAGGTAAGGTAATCAAAGCCGGAAACTTAAAATCAGAATTTCAAAATTCGCGGAAAAAAAAAACATTCTCCATAGTAAAAAAGTCACGTAACCAACAAAGTTTCTATGGAATATGAATTATATTTTTCGCGAATTTTTAAATTCTGTTTTAAGTTTCCGGCTTTGATATACCATGCTGCACATGTAGGTTTCGGCTTAGTATACCCTTTTTGCAACATCCTGTAGGTATACATAGTTTTTGCTTCAACATCATTGAGTACATTTTATAAAATCATGTTCAAAAACGGGGAATTACCGAACAGCTCAAGTGCCGTTGTATTCATAAAAGTTAACTTTACGTAACAACCGTCGTTTAAAATAACTGTTGTTTTGTGTAAAATTTAATTAAAACAACACGCTCCGACGACGAAAGGAAAATGCGACAAAAAGTTCAAGTCGGGTGGGTATTCTTCTGTCACACGCATTTATAAATGTCGCATGAAAAAACTAGTATAGGTACTGTAGATCTCGAACAGGTTTTTTCAATTTTTGAAAACTATAAAAGTTTACGTTGTCTTCTCTGTCATCTACATATATTATCCGTCAAAAGATGCATGATAGTTTCCGCTACAGGCGCCACTTTGTATGCGAGAAAACGTAAACTTTTATAGTTTCCGACAATCTAACGAACCTGTACTAGACCATCTGACTCGATATCGCGAACTCGTTTTGACAACGATTTTCGGATTCAAAATGTATTGAATTTGATATTAATTACTTCGTTATGACTTCGCGATAACCCCATTGCTATATTTTTCCAGCCATAGAATGAGAGACTCCAGACATACATAATAAAAAATCTATCCATTGTAACATTACTTAATTATACTCAGCAAACAGTACCTACATAATGATAATCAGTATTTCAGCGAAGGATTACTTATGTATTTATGAAAATAACCTCGGTGAACCCCACTCTCAGTAATCATCGTTACAATATTGACATGAATAAGCAGAAAATATTATTATGATAATCATAAAATTGTATTTAACACAACACAAAATGTAGCCGGTTAAAATGCTTTTTATAGGAAATCATATTTTTGGTTTACATCGTCTCGGTGACGAAAGTAACAGTTAGCCCCAATTTCACAATAGTCGGTTAAATCGTAACCAGGGAAAGGTCGATTATACGTCATCTCCATATTAAATTCTTGACAGATGTGTCAAAAGTCAAGCAATAATTCCTGGTTATGCTCTAACCCACTATTGAGAAATTGGCACTTAAAAAGGGCCTTGCATGGTGTGCAAGACACGTACGCCAAGACCTGTCAATTTTTTGCTTCGTCATCAACTTAGAAGGGAAACTTATCCAAACATATGCTCACGACTGTAATCCCCGAAGGGGTAGTCAGAGAGCTTTTCGCTGTACATTTGTACTCACGTGATAGGTGGCAAGCCGTATCGCTGTTTTTGAATGAGTACAATAATGCACTGAAGTTGTCGGGTAAGTGGGCAACCCCACTGTCACATGTTTTCAACTACCCGAAGGCCTCTGAAACAGTCCAAACTGATCGTATATTATAATAACAAAAAAAAATACTGATCCGTTTGGAATGTATACCATTTTATCAGTTTTATTAGCGCGGTCCGCTCATTCCGGATACTCAGCCGGAAGCTACGGACCCTCTTTATGGACCCCCACCACGCGCTTTGAATACTAAAAGCTTTCCCAAAATACTGAAACTGATTTCTAAATTGCGCCCAAAAACGAGTAGGTATGTTATAGAGACAAAATAGAATAAACTTTTTTTTTGTATATCAACATTTATCTAATTTAAGTTTGAAGATTGAAATTAATTAAGTATGACAAAATTTTCCTTAGGGATCCCAGGACATGACGAGGACGACAAAATTTTATAAACCAAACATACAAGACCAAGTCCTCGAGTGGACCACGTACCGGCAAGCGCAGCGTTGGGCGGCCCCCGACGGACTATATAGTCAAGTCCGCGGGGAAGCACTGGATGTGGGCCGCCTCCGATCGGACAAGGTGGAAGTTATTGTGGGAGGCCTATGTTCAGCAATGGTCGTCCTATGGCTAAGATGATGATGATGATGATACAAGACCAATCCACCACAATACACCAGATAAAATCCTAAAAAAAACATGAAAACAAATGCACACCGACGCCAAACCAAATTAAACACACAATTTCAGTTCACATTCTTTTCCCCGCTCCGCGCTTCAGTTGAATTTCAGAAAAGTTCGCATGAAAAACAGCTTCTACAAAATATGCCACGTTTTAAAGACTGCATTATACCGGCTGCCTTTGTTAAATGAGAACGGCCAAGGGCGTGTCAAGTTGTTTTGCTAAGAGGGCTCAGCTGCACGTGTTCGTTATCGACGTAGATAAACGTCACTGTATCGCGATTTGACATAAATATGGGGCTGTGATTGGTGTAAGACGTCGAAAACGAACCAGTGTAGCGACCGCTGGGATACATGATGGCATCTAGTTCTCAAGAATGTTCGTTGTCATCATCATCCGATAACAATAGGCTGCTGAAAAATATTATCATTACGAGTGTTGCGCTCCACGCATCGGGCATTACGTCAATCAAAGTCAAAGGTTTTATTTCATCGTATACTTAAATATCAAATATTCTGTATATAAACGTAAATTTTTACAAACTACTTTCCTATATCCGAATAACTTTTATTTAAATTTGAAAATATTGAATTCGTAACTTACAAATTTGAGACTATTGTTTTATTTTGTAACGGTATTTTTCCCGAAAACTATTTTTAAATGCCCTAGTATGAATTTTTCCAATACCTAGGTGTAAAAATGAGAGATTTTACTCATCGTTTCGCGAAATCCGCTACAGAATGCCAATAAAAGGAGGCACACAATACACCGTCACGGCAAGCAGGCGGCATTCTGTGAAACTTATCTGCACTGCCATCCGACTTCACTGGGTTTTAAGCAGTTAAGTAGATAGGTATTTTATAGATAATTTAGTTAAAATAAATTTAAAGTGGTAAACAACGAACAAAACTTAAACACGCTAAAGTTGAACGCCTTATTGTGTGTTGATTTAATTATACATTAAACAAGGTTTTACTTGTTTATTGGTAGTAACACAGTTAATGTTTTTTTAAATAATAAAATTAAATAATTGTTATTATGGTCGTTTAAATACTCTGAGGCCGCTGCGGCTAAAGAGCGCTGGAAACAACTGAACGATTTGCGCCATCCTTTGTATGGTCATGTTCCAGTGCAGCAGCGCCTTAAATCACGCAGAAGCTTCGTCAAAACCGAACCACTGATTAACGAGACAGCGCAGGAGTTCAGGTTGAGCCGCTGGAGAGCCGATACTTCCCACTTGCGTCGGTTTGTCCAGCCAGCCGAGGAGCTGCCTGCTGGAGGGGGTGAAGAGTGGTCTCTATGGAAAACACTAAACCGCCTCCGGGCTGGCGTTGCCCGGACGAAGGACAATTTAAGGCGATGGGATATGCTCCCAGCCAATGCCAGCACTCTATGCAGTTGCGGAAGCTTCCAGACTACGTCACACCTTATAGAGTGTCCTAATGCCCCAAAGTGCAGTCAAGGAGACCTGATGAAGGCCAATGATCTCGCAATAAGAGTAGCAAAACACTGGAGAAAGTTAGCTTAGTGCATTTACACGATAGAAGAAGAAGAATACCCTGAACACAAAACATGTAATGTTGGGCCTTTGGAGCTATGTTTTTGACAAAACTCAGCAAAATATCCTAGGTATCCTAAATCCTACTACCTAATCTACTTAATTGTATTATTAATTTGTATAATATTAACTACCTATATTCTATTCTCTTACTGTACCATATTCATATCTGAATAATTTACTAAAAACAAACAAACACTCACACCTTGTACTAATGTACTCCCTTGCTGGGTAGGCAGAGGTGCATTGATGCACCCACTTTTCGCCAGTGTTTATGTAAGTCCCAATGTAATGGGGGCGGGCCTATTGCCATTTTACGGGCACATCCAAGACCCGAGAACAAATATCTGTGTTAAAACAAATATCTGCCCCAGCCGGGAATCGAACCCGGGACCTTCGGCTCAGTAGTCAGGGTCACTAACCACTACGCCATTCGGTCGTCTATAATTCACTATGTAATATAAAATAAATATGTATGGTTAAAACTACGAAGCTTGGTTACAGTTAATGAATATTATTCCGAATGTAACGTTTGAGCCGCCATCCATGAGAGTTAACTTAATTCCATGTTTAATGTTTATCTTAAACGTCAAAGTATGGGGAATTCTGGGAAAAGCCAATTATTCTGAAAGCCATATTTATATACGGTCTTATTCATAAAAAAACCTTAAAGTAGGTTTACTGAGCTCAATAGTTACGGAACACATTAAGCCTATTTGAGGTTTCGTAAAAATCTCTATTCATAATAGTTCCGTAAACCTTCAGTAACTATAGTGATGCTAATAGATTTCACAGACCAAACATTTTGACATTTACCCTATTAAGTTGCCGGTCCGACGAAACCATAAACAAAAATAGCGAAAACTTTCATTCATTTATCAATCTCTATTATCTATGTTAGCCACGGCGCGGCACTTAAAAAAGTTTACGTTGGCTTAAAGGCGCAGTTGGCCAAGCCAAAACCCACAAAAAAAATAATTAAATTTTTACGTTACCATGGCAACTTATTTTCAGCAAATATTAACTCACAACAAATGTCAAATCGTCAATAAAGCAGAACAGCTGTTGACCGGCCGCCATGTTTTTGTACAAGAGGAGGCTTACGGAAGGTGTATAGTAGGGTCCAGCCAACTTTAGCATATCAAGGTTTTACGAATCAGTTGGAGAGTTCTTTAGCGCTATTGATCGTTTATGAATAAAGTTTTTTTGACATTTGCTTATAGCAGGCCTATAGGTCTCCCGTAACTTTTTATGAATAAGACCGTTAGGCTTTAACTTTGAAGTCGCAAGTCATGAAAACAACGGAAATTCGGTTATGGTTTTCATGGAAAATAAGAGTTGTAGAAACGTAATCACTTTTGTGCTTTTACAGGAAAATTCTAAAGATATCGTTTGTAAAGAATTTACGCTCGATGTACTAACGATGTAAGAAGAGGGAGGGTTTATACTGTATAGCTTCGTTACTATAGCCACTAGGATACGTGAGATGTATTTTTCAAGATATGAGGTATATAATTATTAACTATTTTAATATTGAAATCTTTTTGTTTCAGGTAAAACTACTGGATTTCGAATACTAGTGGCCCGCCGACGGCAAAAATAATAGTTACCCCCTCGTACATTCGAAAAATATTATTTCTAAAAACAATGTTCGAAAAGTACCTAGTTAATCACAGGCAATTCAAACAATTCCTTGATGACATTGAAAGCGAATATAGAGATTTATTGTATTAAGGATACAGAAATAAGGTGGCTAAGTCGTGGATTGACACTGGAACGATTTCTTAATTTAATAAGAAGAAGAAATTCGATTTTTTCTGGCAGAAAAGCAAAGGGATGTCCAGGAACTTAAAAATCCTGATCAATGCAGTTAGAAATTGTCGACATTCAAAACGACCAAGATTTACGCAGCTAATTCAACGAAAGAAAATTACTGAACTTTTACCACTGCATTGATAAAAATACGTACAAAGAGTTGCCTATAAACTCTGCTCTAAAAATATGCCAGCTTTTTGGTTGTAAATATACCTATGTATATGTGAACAAAACTTTTCAATACTAAATCGACAAAAAAATCGAAACCGCCTCGCAAAGGAATGTTTGGTAGCAGTTTTACGTGTAAATTGAAGCCAAATAAATCCCTGCCACGATTCAAAATAAATCAATTATTTTTAAATTTTAACATTAAGTACTTATTTTCAATTCTTGATTGTCTTTAATTACCTATAAGTACTTCTGGCGGCCCGCCATCAGTTCATAATTTGTCCGAGTGGCCCCTAGTCAGATAAGTCTGTGCATCCCTGATTTAGAGAGTGACCCCCCTGACACACAAAACGTCCGGGTTTTGAGGCTAATTAAATAATCTTGACGACCGAATGGCGTAGTAGTTAATGACCCTGACTACTGAGCCGAAGGTCTCGGGTTCGATTCCCGGCTGGGTCAGATATTTGTTTAAACACAGATATTTGTTCTCGGGTCTTGGATGTGCCCGTAAAATGGCAATTGGCCCGCTCCCTATTACATTGGGACTAACGTAACACTGGCGAAAAGTGGGTGCAGCAATGCACCTCTGCCTACCCCGCAAGGGAAACATTAGTACAAGGTGTGAGTGTATGTGAATAATCTTACGCACCTGTCGAATCTGAGCCTCATTTTTGTTCGGCCACAAACGAGTCCTTAAACCCCGCGAAAAGCAATCCACTAAAATATTATGATAGCGTAGTGATGTTCGATGGTTAAATGATGCGAATCAGTTTAGTGAGGCAATGATCCAGAGAGAACGATCTAGTTGGGGGTCGCGTGACTCGTGTTTCCTTGGAAGGGTGAAGATATCCTACACCTCGGTAGCTTGTAGAGTAAGATGCGACTGGATCACGTCAATCCTAACTAATATTATAAATGCGAAAGTAACTGTGTCTGTCTGTCTGTCTGTCTGTCTGTCTGTCTGTTACTCTTTCACGCCAAAACTACTGAACGGATTTGAATTAAATTTGGTATACAGACGGTCTAGACCCTGGGAAAGAACATAGGCTACTTTTTATCCCGGAATTCCCACGGGAAAACTTTTTAAGGCGAAGCGAAGCTCGCGGGAACAGCTATACAAAATAAAGTACTCTATAATTTATTGTGTCGAGATTTGACTGTGTATAGTTTTGACTGATTAATGTATAGTTGGTTCAAAAGCACTACAATGGAGATATTATCTTTTATATGGGATCGGTGATAGATTAATAACAAAATCTGGATTCTATACTCCGTTAGGTTTTTATTTATGTTAGGTAGTCTCAACTTTCGTTAAATTGTTATATCATTTTAAATTCATAATTCTGTGGAATAAAATGTCTCAAAGATTTTTATTTTAGTGTAAAAAAAAACTTAATCCTAGTGAGAACATACGAACGAAGGTATAATTAATTTCCCTAATGGCCGAATGGCACAATATTTTCCAAGTCAACCTTAAATTGTATTCTTTAATTAAGTCCCACCAGCAATCCTTACTTGGTTTGTTTTCAATTAATTTTCAAGAGCAATATACCTTCTTGGTATATTATTATTATGATTTCACAAAATTTCTTAGCAACTTATAAAATATGTTGCAAAAAGCTCGTCATCATAAAATACTTTAGTTAGCTCTACGAGTTCTGAAAATATTTAAAAAATAATTTTGTTGTAAGATTATCTACCTAAATTTAGATATTTTAAGTTGTTTATAATATATTGTATACCATGATAATTATATGTTTGAATTAAATACTAAAAATAAGTAACCTTTGCTGTATGCTGCTCTCATTAGAGAGAAGCATTGACGACTGTGAAACTCGATACTGCTGAGCAAGCTCTAAATTTCTCAGACTGATAAATTACATCGCGAGTCATTGACGCGTCGCCGCCATATTTGCCGCCATCTTGAGCGCCATGTTGCTTTCTAATCTGTCAAATTGTTCTAGACGTGTCGCTGCACTTTGCGAAATGGCCACGGATTTTGTGCACATACATACATAATATTACTTAAAGAATATAATAGAATTTATATTATAATTTAATTTCACAGTAAGTCCATAAACACATACAGTAACAAACTATAAAAATGCAATAGAGGTATTTAATAAGGATTGCTAGTATTTTTTAAAGGCTTTTTAATTTCCAAAACTATGGCAACAAAAATTTTTCAGAATGTCGACTTGAGTCAACCCTTTCTTACCATACCACTTAGCAACACCCTGTAATGATTATTTCCTCTAACTCCACGAGGAGCATATAGGTCCTGTAACTTCTTCTTCTTATAGTGCCTCTCCATCATTGGAGGTTGGCAGTCAGCTCTTTGCAGCGCTCTCTATTCCTGGCTGCTTTAAATAATTCTTCCACGGTTTTTACACCGGTCCACTCTTTGATGTTGCACAGCCACGTAAATTTTCTCCTTCCAGGCCTTCTCTTTCCTTCCACTTTGCCCATTATTATGGTATGTAGCACTGTAACACCCTGTAATATAAACCATATAATTTTCCATGAGATCTGTGGAAACCGTAGTTCTAATTCCGAACAGTGGCATTATCTATTTGAGTTTTAAAACGATTATGCCAGCGCCGTCTCTGTAGCCAATGGCAAGATTCCATTAAGCAAACTCTATCTATGCAGGTTTCTGTGTTTTCTTTCTCTAATTGGAAATAAAATATTATGCAGATGTAATATCTTGATGCAAACGTAATATTTGTAAAGATTAAACTCAAACGTAGTTATATTAATTTTTATATAGGGCGAAAGAAGCTTAGTGATTATACAGGGTGTTGCGAAAAGGGTACCTATACTAAGCCGAAACCTACATGTGCAGCATGTTATATCTAAGCCGGAAATAAAATCAGAATTTCAATAATCGCGAATTTAGGTTATATACCTAAGTAACTAAGTATACCCTTCTTGCAACACCCTATAAACTATAACCATTAACCATGTATGACTTGTATAGTAAGTATTTAATTTTAGGACGGCCGAATGGCGTAGTGGTTAGTGACCCTGACTACTGAGCCGATAGTCCCGGGTTCGATTCCCGGCTGGGGCAGATATTTGTTTTAACACAGATATTTGTTCTCGGGTCTTGGATGTGCCCGTAAAATGGCAATAGGCCCGCCCCCTATTACATTGGGACTAACATAACACTCTGGCGAAAAGTGGGTGCAGCAATGCACCTCTGCCTACCCTGCAAGGGAGTACATTAGTACAAGGCGTGAGTGCGTGTTTTTTTTTTTTTTTTTTTTTTTTTTTTTTATTTAATTTTATTAACCACCAGTGCAACATGATTGAATTTTAATGTCATATTTTTAAAAAGTACACTTCTAATGTAAAAAAAAAACATAAAAATACCAAATAAATATGTGTTTACAGTAAATATTAAATGTACAATCGTAAACACAAGTCTTAATCCGTGCCGCGCCGCTGAATGTGGCTAAACGACGCACTCAGGATAAAAATATGGCGCTCCATTGCCATCTTGCTGACTATCTTTTGTTGCCATCATTGTTATGGGCTGGGCTAGGGACGTGCCACACTCGGCCGAGCGTAATGAGCAAACACGCCATCGAAGCAGGTGTGCGGCCGCTACACGGGTTCGTTATCGACGTCGATAAACTCGTATAATACGCGTTCCACCAATCACGGCGCCGTATTTATGACGATTTTCGGTAGTGCAGCGAAATCACTTATCTCTTGGTATGTACGGAGCTTGAACTACAATCTAGATTTTTATGTAAGAAGGTTAATATGTTTGATTTTTCTCAGTCCATGTCCTGAAAGTAGAACAATCCGTTAAAAATATATTATGGCAGGAGCTTTTTGTTAACTTTACCTATGTGTTTTTATATAAATATATATTAATAATAATAAAATACCCAACAAAATTATTAAGCACAAATTTATTACAAAAAAACATAGTGTGTTCGGTCCTTATTCAAGGAAACAAGTACCAGTGTTGTCGTCCTTATTTATTATTTAAAGTAAGCACTTTCGTTTACAAGTGTACCTACTTTACCTCGAGAAGCTTTTAATTTGAATTTAACCGCTTGTAAGAAAAGCCATATTATTTATACAACACTCACGCCTTAAGGCTGTCACTAAAGCTGGAAGAAAATCAGAATCTGTCAAATCTAGTGAGGGGGGGTTGAGGTATGCGGGGCGTTCTACGGACAATGACATGAAATTTTAACATAGTACTCGAAAACATAAAAGTGAAGACATGCCACTTTGTTAAAAATATACTAAGTAAGTAATATTGTTTTGTGATACGAAAATATTTATTTTTATTTGAAAGTATTTTTAATATTTAATAATTAATTATATATAAAGTCGTACCCGTGCCGATATTTATACAGGTTGTTGCAAAAAGGGTTTAATACTATGCCGAAACCTACGTGTGCAGCATGTTATTGATGTTATTTCTAAGCCAGGAAATGAAATTAGAATGTAAAAAAATCGCGAAAATATTATCAGAGTTTAATAGTTCAGGGTGTTGTATTAAACTCTGCCCCCGTGTAATAAAAAAAGTATAGTTAGCCGAAAGGGCGTTACTCAGGGGTCACTCTGAAAAACTTTTATCCTACGTAATTTTTTATATTCATGAAAAAAACGCTTCTTCATATAATTTTTTTTTGGTCACGTGACCTTTTAGTTAGACGACCTGTTTTTTTTTGGTGTTTCAAAAGCAGAACAGTAGTTTGCAGAACTCTGCATATACAGGGTGTCACAAAAGGTTACGTAGCTGGCAAAGGGATATGGGGAGGTCACCAGAAAAATAATAACATGTAAGTACCCCCGCAAGGGAGTACATTAGTACAAGGCGAGAGTGTGTATTTTTTTTTAAGTACTTATGTGTGTTTGGGATATGATAGAAATAATATTTTTGTTTCTTAAAAACCAAAAAATTTACACCTTGCTGCACTCTTTTGCTCACTGTAAGTACACCTACAAATATTGCTGTATTAAAAAAAACGGTTTTGTTATAACGATTATAAAAAAAAAGTTATTTTCATGTCAAGGAGTCATTTACCTAATTACGATTTCACTCAACAGCAGGTGAACTGAAAAAATAAGTTCTATCATCACTTTAGATCGCAAACATTGTAACTCCACTTTTCTCGGCGAAAAGTACTCTTTGGTGTCAATAGAAACGTTTTTTGAATTCACATGTTTTCCTCTTTATTCGAAAAAAAAAACAGTATTCCGCATTTTACCATTTGTTTTCCTCTAAACCCCAAACCGTGATTTTTAAACAAGAAAACTTAGTAATTATACCCTTTATTCTCATATACAACGTGCGATGTAGGCGAACGTGAACGAAAACTATGCAATAAGCCTTTGTTTTTATTACTACTTTAGTAAATTACAATAACATACTCAACAATGTTAATTTTTTTTTGCAATGTTATGTTGTTAAATTAAGATCTAATATTTTATTAACATGAAGTTACTTTCAACTTTTTTTTGCATCTATGCGTCGAATCACAGCATGACGGCTGCTGCAGCTTCTTGCTGTCCTGTCCTCCAACCAATCCCACCAGTACTGCAGGTTGCGTCGAATACGAGCCATTCTCTTCGACTTGAAAAGACAGGTGCTCCCGGAAGGATCATAGATCGCACGGAACCCGTACCGTATAGAGGCAACGGACTCCTTTGCAACAGCCCCCCAGATTCGGAAGTAGCCCATGCACTGCATGGCGAGCACAGCTGCAGCAATTTTTTCGTAATGAATCATTGGGATGTCATCCCCGAAGGAGGCTCTCAGCCTACCTCACGACCTGTGTGACATTAGAAAAATGCACTGTGCTAACGCCGTTTGCGAGCTTGATTTGCAGGACCGCGTTGTATGCCAAGTTCCACAGCAGAGGGGTCCAAGACCTATAGCTGTGGAACTCCGCAACTGAACTTCTTCAGTGAAAACAAACCCTCTCTTTTCGCATCCTTAATGTACTTGTTAGACACGTATGACCTCTGTCAATTTTCTGCAGATAAGAAGACAAGTGATGGTATACAAGAGCCGCCCTAAAGGTTCGCCCACTAGGGGATAGAGTTGAACGCGGTTACTATTTTTAAGCAAACAGCCAGCGCAACAACTCGCCCGTGGTTCTTATCCTGCTCCGACAGTGAACGAACGCAAAGTATTGTACCCACTATTCGAATCCGCATTTCGGATGCCAAACTGACTGTCCGAAAGGTCGAAACCGTACCACCACAGAGGTATGACTCGTTCGAAGAGCTTATCAGGCTCTTACAGCAATCAGATGTGTCGGTACACTGAAAGATAATCTACAGGCCTGCTTTATTTATTTAGGAGCACTAATGGCCTCCTTTCAGTCATTGAGTCACTGGCACTTAGGCTGCGGTTGAACAGGAAGATAGACTGTCTAAACAAATCATTTTTAGGCTAGTTAAAAAAAACTTTAGGTGGGTAGTATGCCAACTAGAACTACAAATAAAACAGTATTTTTGTCTCCTCTAAAATTTGGTCACGAGGAGTTACGATGATTACGATCTAAGGTGACGCTGACGATATTTTATACAAGGTATTGAAAAAAGGGTATAAAGCTTAGCCAAAAGTGGACTTAGGTGCCATTCTGATCCACTTTTCTTCTACAATTTTGAAAATTGACGTAACAAAACCTTTTACATAGAAACTTATTCGATCACGTGACTTTTTACTATAGAGACCGAATTTATTTTTCGAGAATTTCCAAAACTTGGAGAACAACAGTTGTTCAGAATAACCCATGAGTCAAACCCTTTCGGCACAGTATACCCTTTTTGCAACATCCTGTATAGGTAATATCAGGTTTATAAAAGACCTGGGCCTGTAGAGTGAGACTCGGCATGGGGAGTCATAATTTATAGATCTTTTAGGTTGCAGTGGCGAATGGGCACTGGTAGCCCTGCCCTTTTCTATAACTATAACTATAGGTAATTTTATGGCAATTTAAAAATGGTATAACATTTATCTATTTGAAAAAATCATTAAAAATATACATTACCTATCACCCTAATTTAAAAAAAAAATTCAGCCCTTACTTTAAACTTATAACACCCCTCTATTTCCTTCAGGGGTTAAAAAACCTGTGTATTTAATATTTTCTTATGAGTTATTTTTAAAATACTAGGCTCTTACATAGTTGTACTTAATATTATGCGGTATTTTATTCCACTTGTAACGCATAAAATTCATAGCTACAGTAAACATTTCATTTTTTTCATGGCGAGATACAGTCGCACTTAACCGCTTTTTTGCAAAGCTTGTTAAATAGATTTAAAAAATTATGTAAATTTTAGATCTTCAATTTTTAAAAATACTTACTTATTTTTAACAACCTGTAGTGTACAGACTACCACATCTTAAAATATATATATTTTTAATTAACTACGGTTTTTGGTTTCAAATAAAACAAATTATGAACTTACTTTTCAACACCCTGTATATTGTGTAGCTTACCTACCATACACAACCGTTAAAATAAAATAAATTACCCCTCAGAATATAAACAGGCTCGCGCTTTGGCATACTGCATTGACCGTATAGTTCTTATTCGGAGAATCTAATAAGTGTCATTATGTGCAATGTTTACCTTTATCTATGCATCTGTAACTCTATAGTAAAAAATGTAAACAAATCGAAAAGGCGAAATGTTTTCTAAGAATTTTCGGCTTTTCTGCATCTAAAATGATTAGAAAATTAACTTTCCATAGCAAATGCATATGTATTATAATACTTGTAGTCATAATTTGTTGATTTAATCAGTTTTTGTGAAATACATATTTGATAAAAAATAAAATGGCGTGGGTATCGCTCCTAACAGGCCGCCACCAGGGCGACGACTGAAGAAATCTGAAATCTGTCACGGTGTCATCATTTTTAAACCGGAATTTATTAGTTTTTTGCAAAAAAAGTTGACTTCTGTTCCATTAAATCCAACTCTTTAAGGTAACTTTGTTAAGAATTTAATTACCTACACATACATATAAGATTCCATGAAAATGGGCCCTCTGATTTCGAGGGTTTTTTCATAATAAGTCAAAAAATGGCAAAAGACATGGTGTGTTTGCAATTTTTTTTAACATACTTATTATAATCCTGCACCAATTTATAAGCAACTAACATGTTCAGTATACCCTCTGCTACAAAATATATTTTTATCAATGTGATAGAAGCCACCGTTTTTCCAATCTAATCAAGTATATCAAGCCGACTTTAGCATTTTAGCTTTAGGGATCCCCTTAATGTAGTCATACATACATACATAATAATGCTCACGACTGTAGAGCGGTGGTAGCTCAGTCGGGTAAGCGCCCGCTTCTCAAGCAAGAGATGCGGGTTCGAATCCCGGCGCTGACATGTACCAATGAGTTCTTTTAACTTAAGTACAATGTATACCATCGCTCTTACGGTGAAGGAAAACATCGTGAGGAAACCTGCATATCTAGATTTAGCACATCTAGATATGTGAACCCACCAACCCGCAGTGGACCAGCGTGGTGGGAAATGGTCCAAGCTTAGGAAGGCAGTTTAGACCTTGGGGATATGCACAAAGGTTCCACTCGAGAGAGCCAGGTGCAGGTACTTACACCCCCACAGAGAATGGAATAGAATAGAATAGAATAGGTACATAATAATGCTCACGACTGTAATCCTTGAAGGGGTAGTCAGATGTGACTCGCAAGCGAGCCACCTGATTTTCTGTAAGTACGTCTAGTACAGGTTTCGCAATTTTAGAAAACTATAAAAGTTTAAGATTTCTTCTGTCATCTGCATACATTATCTGTCAAAAGTTGCATGATAGTTTCCGCAAGAGGAGCCACATATTATTGTTGATATTTATATTTAATATTATGTATCTATCTATGTATTTATGTAGATATATCAGTGGTCCGATACCCATAACACAGGCTCTGCCTAGCTTGGGGTCGGATAGCCGTGTTTGAGATGTCCCCACATATTACCACGTCATGAAATAAATAACAATACCGCGTAATGTGTCAGAAATTACAACTGATAAAATGACAAACTGCACTGGCCAATGATGTAACTTTACACAATGATTTCAAAAGGAAGGATACGCCCGTCAGAACGTTTTGTCAAAAGAAAATGGCACCCGCGCGCTGGCCCTAAATTCATACAAATTATGACAGATTTATGAGGTTTTAGGGCCAACGCGAGGGTGTCATTTTCTAGAGCGGTTGGGCCTGTCCTTACGCTAGTAATATATAAGTCAATGCTTTACACCCAATATTAAACCCGCCCTCTGACATCAGTCGATACACGCAAACTTATTTAAGCATTACTGGTGTATCAGTCAAAAGCTACCAACATTTTCATTGAAATATGACCCCTGTGGCCGCGGCATACGGTGCTACTGTAACATTGACTACTTCATATGCCGATGCCGTTCGGATATTGGTTCTAGGAAGTACGCGTTGAGGTTATATTAGATTATGATTTATCTGGACTGCATGCAACTGGGAAAGTTATACGGTTTAATATTAGTGAAATATACGACAAAATATATACTCCATTGCTTTTAGCATTAAGTCTACCCTTTGTACACTTATTTATATATTTGTGAAATAAAGAATTTAATAAGGTAACGGGTCCATATTCCGAGGTAAATAACAACATTTGAAAGTAAGTAAGAAAAATAAGCATTTGTAACCATCAATATTGATGTGAAATATTGTCTTCTGTAAGAATATACGTTAAATTTTATATTTCTTAACACAGAT
Organism: Plutella xylostella; assembly: GCF_932276165.1. Classification (NCBI taxonomy): domain Eukaryota; kingdom Metazoa; phylum Arthropoda; class Insecta; order Lepidoptera; family Plutellidae; genus Plutella; species Plutella xylostella. The sequence continues at coordinate 1,308,582 of NC_064000.1, read as the reverse complement.
TCATTGATAACACATTAATTATACTTAAAAAAATATAATTTATTACACATGTCGATTTGCCCTTATACCGAGGTAGGATTATGGTTTCTTCCATATACCGAGGTAGCCTGTTCCATATTCCGAGTTAGTCCTGTCAGTGGCTCCAAGAGTGTGGCCATGAACATAAGGAAATTACAATCTAAAATATCGATATACTTTTTTAACCCTAAAGTACTCCAAATAAATTTAATTATTCTAAATAGTAGTTGAAAATAATGAAAAGAATTAAATACTCTCCATTTATATTGGTTTTCGTGATAATTTCTATTATTTATGTAACATTTTCATAATTCATTATTGCAACTGGTAACATTGGCTAGAAAAAATATTCAGAATGCTTCTATGATGTTCTATGGACTTTTCCAAGCGATTAAAAAAAAAATAGAGTAGAGATGGGGTAAATTGATGAAATAGTGACAGTAATCGAATATAATCGATTATTGAACTCGAATGATTTAAACATTTTTTACTATAGTTTTTATCTAAGTAAGGTCTAAAATTTTTCCACGATATTTTATGTTCTTACTTAAATGTTTAAAAGTTGATGATACGTAATAAAAGTAGATGTGTAAGGGATGAGGAAAAGTATCGAATACTTACAAAAGCCAAATACCTTATCAGTACTAATTTCCGATGAGTACCTAATGTATTTACCATAAACGAATATGATTATAATAAAAGTATCTACCCAGGAATCGATCCAGCATCGATTATTTTTTCATTCAAGCATAGGTCGGAAGCAAGGAACATTGCACTAGGTACATCTCTATGACGCATGCGCGCTGGACAGGAGGCGCGCCGGCGCCATGTTCAATTTTCCGCCGAAAAGTTTGCCGCTATTCTTTGAAAGTATTTTTGTTAAGTCTTTACATTAGAAAACAAACATCTTTTATTAAATTATTATGTTTGTATTTGCAATATGCAATTGGAAAATCGATAAGGTAAGCTTGTGTGCGAATTATTTTAGGAAATTACGTAAAATGGAAATATTTTTATGTTTTTATCAGTAATTTGGCATCAGTTTAGTTACTAACCTAGGTTTTTGTTCTAGCGTTTTCGTTTCTAAACTCACTAAGTTTTGTGAAAATGGGTACCAACTTATAAGGATAAGCTTAATTCTGTCAACTATCCATACAATTTACCTACTTACTTTATTTTTCAGTGACAACAACAAGAAAATGAAAAAATCAACCAGACCCCTAAACCAAACATGAAATGCAGTATACAGGACATTCATTTATCTGGGAATTCTGGGATAACAATATTACAACGGCCATCAGACAGTGGCGGATTTACAGATTTGCCGCCCGTAGGCCATTAAATTTTTGCCGCCCCTACTGACTTTTGAAATTCAATAGTTAAATCCTGTTATTAGATGATCGTGAACTTAATTATATATTTCTGTCATTGACTACATTATTTTTGCAACCCGCTATGTACTGAAAGTTTAATTTTGATATAAACAGTTTTAAATATATAGACTGTTAAAGTCAAAAAAAACCCGACTTTAAAGCGCTTTAAAGACTTAAAACCTCTGTAACGGCTCATTCTCTAACCCTAACAACTCTTGCCAAACATTGTTTTTGTTAAATATGTTTATTGCACTTAACAGTTTAAACACAATACAATCAATTTCTATTAAAATATGTAACAATTAGTTAATGGTGGTAATTACGTAGTAATATATCATTAATGGTAGGATTAATAACAGGACATTGTTGCGTGAATAAACACTTATATACCATAGGTAACTCAACTAGTCCCTTATGTAGGACATGTAAAGAAGTAGATGAGACGGTTGAACATATTTTGTTAGCTTGTCCACCTACTACAGAAACAAGATTATCTATTCTTGGACCAACAGAGCGCCTACCTCAGCTATTACAACACCCAGGCCTGCTACTCCAGTTTACTCGGGAGCTAGGCTGGCTGAGCTGAAATCAAGGGGATATGTACAAAGGTTCCACTCGAGAGAGCCACGTACAGGAACTTCACCCCCTATGAGAATAGAATAGAATAGAATAATAGTTAATGGTGACAGACAATAAGTTCAAATAATTTTACATTACTTATTTTCGTCGGCGATTTTAATTTTGCAAAATTATAAATTAAGTATACTGTCATATCAAATCTTTTTCATGAGTTCTGACTATGCACAAAATAGATTATTAAGCTTTTCCTATTAGATCTTAGATAGTATAGATTTAGATAGTATTTACCCCTTTTTAAGCAAGAAAATTTGTCACCGGTGTGCACAGTGTCATGCGGAATGCTATATCAGTTTTGATAAATATGCTCCGAATTATGTTTTTTGCAGTAAAAAAGATAGACTTTGTAATAATCCAGAATCTGGTTTTATCAAAATTCTTTCAGAAGAAATGTGGCATTGAAAGTGTAGGCATTTCTTAACTAAATCAGATTCTAAATTATTGGGATATTTTTTTTCCAACGAAATGGCTTTTTCCGTTAGGGTCGATGGTAACAATTCACTCATTTTAGTTGGAAAAGAAAACTTCTCGTTTAACTCGTGTGGTAGGCCTTTTGCCATTTCTCTAACTCGGAAACGAGCCGATCTACATGGTAATAAAACAATATTAGGTACACGAAGTTGTGGAGAGATGATGCTCGTGCTAGGCTCCGAAGATCCTGTGTTACGAGTTTTTATTTTATTTTTATTGAAACGCTATTAGAATATTTTAAATTTTATGGTCACATAAATACAAAAGTATACCTCAGTATATATTACAGTGCGACTATTAATCGTGTATTTATATATGGACTATGTACAGTTGTACAAGTACAATTATAAAAAAAACTGTTTAAAAAAATTAGCTAAATTTGCCGCCCCTCGAAATCTGCCGCCCTAGGCACTGGCCTTTTTGGCCTATAGGTAAATCCGCCACTGCCATCAGACCTCGAAGTAGAAGGATAATGGAAATAAAATACAGAAATGAAATTAGGCAATTGTGTATATAAGTGTTATAAAAACTCCACGGTCGTGTGTGTTATTTTATTCACCCAAATAAAGTTTTACGTCTACAAATTTCTTTCTTTCTTCTTTTATAAAGAGTAATAAGTAGGTAGTATCTAGTAGTAGTTTCGTAAAGTCAGGCATATCTATCCACACCCCTTTTATATTTAGGAAGAAAGTCGCTAATTCATCTTGATTTTATGGTTTGATGACGGCATCGGATGACACTGCGAAGGTGTGATGTAGTCATATTCCGATTTCCGAGGTACCTACCTATGTAAAATGTCATACTCCATGTTAGGGGTTCAGCAAGTATTTTAATAATCCATATTCCGAGTTATCAAATTATCGATTTAGAAACAACATAGATTTGTTACTCAAATCATACATAAAATATTGGTAAAATTATGTATCACTTACGTTAATAGCGATGAAATAACACTGTTTTTTATCATTTCAAATATACATACTAAGTTAAGGTTTTCTATGTAACCATGATTTTTGGGTCAACAATTATCGTGTCATATTAAGATTCCTAGAGGATATTTTGTACCGCCGAATTAGGTTATAAGCTTGTCACGTTCATCATTATTATTATGTAATCAAGCATATACTTCAAATGTTATTATTTGTAAAGTTATAAGCTAAAAATCATGACATAGTATTTTTCCTTATACCGAGGGTAACTCGGAGTTAGGAACAACGTATAAAAATCAGGCCCTTATACCGAGGTATTTTGTTTTTGAGTTTAAAGGGGTTAAATTAGTTTAAAAAGAGTTAAAATTTAAATTTAATGTAAGTATAAGAATATAATAAACTAAATATAAACTATTTACAAAGTTGAACGTCGTATAAATATTAAAAAACACAATTATTAAATATGGCTGGCCTTACGTAAGCCGGGTCGCGTTTGTATGAAAAACATGGCGGCGTCGCCCTCACGGCACATTACATGAGTTTTTAGTAATTTTAGGCAATTTTAAACATATTTACTACATCAAGTAGTTTCAGTTAAAGATAATGAACGATTAAATGTAATTTTAGAGTATCCAAACCTATTAAAATGAGTAATAATCATGAAAATAAATATAACTCGAAATAAGGACGCCATTTTGAATACCGCGATAAATGGACCCGTTACCTTAAAATAAATAAAGTAGTATTATATCACTACAATACACTAAATATCTGTCGGCAATTTAACCCGGGACCTTCGGCATAGCAGTCGTGTCACTATATAACCACTACACCAGTCGGCCGTCAAACACATTGTTCAACAGTTACAGAAACACCAAAGAAAATGTGTTGAATTAATTATATTTAACCGTCAAGAGGCAACATTAGTCTCAGTCACAACAACTCACATCACATGTCGCGAGACTCATGAGACAGTTTCGAGGTTAAGAACGCAGGTCTAGTACAGGTTTGATAGTTTGTCGAAAACTATAAAAGTTTACGTTTTCTCGCATACTACGTGGCGCCTCTAATGGAAACTATCATGAAACTTTTGACAGATAATGTGTGCAGATGACAGGAGAAAACGTAAACTTTTTTCGTTTTCATAAATAGCGAAACCTGTACTAGAGGATTTGGTCACCAAGCATGTGCCAACTCACAGACGATCGTAGACAAAATAATTAATCTGACCAAGCCCCGAGTCCGCGTTGTTCTGTGGCCTAAGTCGTGACAGTTTGATGAAAAATCAACTACAGTGCCACAAACTTATCTGTTCCGGTGACAGCTCACGTAAATGTGTAATACCTATTTCTTCATTCTATAAGTTTTTAAGTTTGCCAGTAGTGGTAATTCGCTCTTGTAGTTTCAATAAACCCTGCTAATGTATATCAATATATAATTCATTAGTAAATAATGAGATATGGATCAATTTAGTTCGCTCTCACCGGAACAGATAAGTTTGTCGCACTGTATTTGAGCTGTAGGACGGTGCGAGTGACACCTTCTGTCATCTAGGAACACTGTGGCCTGATTGAATAGTATTTTCATTCTGACAGACGTCATCTGCACTATCCTTTATCGCGCGGATTATAGCGGGTTGATGAGACATTGTTGATACCGATTCAAACAATATTTTTTCCAGTGGAAAATTAGATTTACTGCTAGACCTTCCATATAATACCCCTCTTTTACGGTCGGGGTTAAAAAAACACGATTGATTGCTTTAGTTGTTAACATAATACAATAAGGCCCCTTTTCGAACTCCCAAGTCCAACAGTCTAGTAACTTATACCACAAATAACTGTAGTATGTGCCAAAATGATTTAAACTGAAACTTGTGGTGTTAACATAGCACATTGGCTACATTGCGGAAACTATTTCTAGTAGTGCTTTGTTTCAATGGAATGATCAGTTCAATTGTGTACGAATAGAACACTTGAATTATTGGTACATAATGTATGGAATTATGAAGATTATCTAAAAACGAGTTAGTTATGCATCATCTAGGTAGCACAACTACATAGGTTATTTCATGTTAGTAGTTTTATGTAAGTTTTATTATATGAAAATATTGTAAGTGTATTAATTAATGTATCATATTCATACCTCATACTACTCAGCTATTCAGATATTCTACACAATAACAACAAACAAAACAACGATATGCTTGCTACGTTGCTACGAATTGTCGTAGCAAATATGCTACGAAACTTGCTACGCGCCCGCGTAGTAATTACACTCACGGGCAAAGAAAAAGTTCCTCAATCAAACGATCCCAATTTTTTCAAACATTTAATCTAAAATTTAAACAAAATATTACCGTTTTTAGTTGCTAATATCCTGATTCTCTGTTAAATGTACTTCAATGTTGCTGAAGGCCTCATTAAGCTGCCCTTTTCAGTTTAGGAGTTATTTGGTGTTTTTTTCAGTGAAACTTTACATTGCCCGTGAGTGTATCTTGATACTGGTGGGAGGGTCACTATTTAGAAGGACTCTATTCCGTTGCATTCAAAGTGCTAAATTGCATGTACGAAAGCGTACACCGGTACACCATTACACACATAAAACATTCTTCCTTCGAAATGAGCCCTTTCTGCTTAATAAACCTCTTTTCTGACACCTGTATAAGACCATAAAGAGAGGATGAATTAAAAGTTGTGCGTTCGCTCCTTCAAGTGCCTTGTCAATGGCAAGACGGATCGGCGGGGGCGGGTTCGAATCCCAGCCGGCAACAATCCTGAATCTAGTCTGCTATTGGAAGCACGAGTACCTATAGAATAACGGTACCTCCAACGGACAAATAAAGGTGTTATGGAGGATAGAAGATCGAGCCGATTTTTCTTTCCTCTAATTTACATAAATTTTCTTATCAACGTTTCATAGGATGTTGCGCGTTGCACTAATGAAATCGTTACGCGCGTTTTAAAAACGATTACGTATTTTAAGACCCTTGTGGGAATGAATCCTGTCTAACGGTTGTATAATGGTCACACAGCTGTATTTTTGACATGAGAATAAGCATAGGATCAGCTAAGGTTTCCGACAGTGCGGCGGGAGGGTGTCCCACTACATTATTGTTTAGCAGAATATTGGCTCGGAGATACGCCCGCGGAAGTGTCGGTGATTGATGTTGCTTACGCTGTTTCAATTTGATATCCAATGTTTGCTCAAATCTTGGCGGATATACGTCCTTAGACGTATTATAGGTACATCTATGAACGTATCTCGTACAATACAGCGGCTATCTACCTATAGATAGAGCTCAGAAGGCTTTGTTCCGCTACCAATATTTATACTTATGTGTAATACCGTTACTATTGGGCTCACTAGGGTCGCCAATAAAATTGTCATTTGAATATGTATTTCTTTCACTAATTTCCAAAAGTTAATTAAAATTGTACAATTACTGCATATAATAACTTAAGCCTAATAATAAATAATACACTATGTTACAACTTAAACTACCTACTTATACATTATACAAACTATAAAACTATAAATAAAATAGCCCTTCTAGCTCTGATCCCTGTGGGAGGGTTCCCAATATGCTGGCGACATTGCCCCGCTGGATCGCCAGACTCGGGCGCTGGCGGAGGTACGCCCCGGCTCGTTTGTCAGACGTCTGCGAGCCGAGAAGTGATCTCTTTGACCAAACTTTTGGCGTCCGGATTTCCAAAAGTAAAACAACAAAATTGGTTCAGAATAATCCTCTTAATCACCCTCTTTCAGCCTAAATCTTTTTCACAACACCCTGTGTGCACGCTGTACGCGTTTCCCATAAAAGCCTTCGACAATTTGTCAAGGCTATAATATTGAAAGTGGAACTAGAAGAAATGCGATTTATTTTCTCACTGAAAACTGAATCAGGGACAGTGAAAAATTGAATTTGGCGAACTGCAGCCTTACTTTTGAACATTATGCTTTGAAATTTCATTTAGGTATAGATATTTTTTTTACACAAACAAAAACATAAGCTACATCACTAATATATAATTAAAAACTTATAATGTAAACCTATGCCATGTCAAAATAACCAATAGTTAAAGACGACCTTTTTTAATTTTTGTTTATAATTACGGTCATACAAATAGTAAAATTTAAATACATATAGAAAACGTATCTACAGGATGTTCTAACCTTGCAATGTCACCCCTTTTCGGTTTTTTGCAACTAGCTAAAATACTTAATACTTTTTCAGTAAATAATATTAAAATATTTTCAAAAGTAGACTTGTACTTCAGATTTAACTGATGGCGAGGCGACGGGAAATTGTACATCCAGCAGCTTATTTCTCAAACTGCTACTTCACTTGTTTATATACAGGATGATGTATAAGTGGCAGAGTATTTTGAACGGAGGTTACTGCACTTTGATAAAGATGTAAAGTGCTTAGAATATTGGAAAACTACGCATACACAATAACGACCAAAAACTCACGTAAACATAAGACGATGTACTTTTTTTCAAATAAAAATTGGGACCGAAACCTAAAATTTTCGAAAAAAATGGAACACCCTGTATCCTTGCTTACCTTTGCTGGGAGTGGTGTGTGCAGATACGCAATGTAAGACCACTTAAGTTTGCAGTTTTACAGCTACATCGAAAATGCTCCTGCATTCTTTGCAGAACTAAATAAGTTTGGCTTGCAATGCTAAAATAAACGTCTTTTTCTTCTTTCTTTCTTTATTTTTTTATTTTTACCTCCGAATTCAGAACCACTGCAGAAGAGGCGAAAAGAATACTGAGAAAGTTGAACTTGGATTAACAATGTAAGTACAAAAGATGGAGTGTCAGTGCAAAAGAAACATTTCAACAAATAACACCCCACGTCTACCACTGAGGTTTTATTTCGATTGAGTTCGGTTACAAAATTTGTGCTAACTGTATTCATTGGTTTTTTTTACAGTTAACAAAATGCGGATAGTTTTTTGCTTTGTTTTTGTTTGACACACCATCTTGTTCGTATATTGTTAATCTAATGTTACCGCTATCATTGTCTAAGCTTACGAGTATCATACGTGCATTAAATATTATTAATAATATCTGAATAATATCCTTATCCTTTCTAGAGTAATGTTAACTCTGAGAGTTTTACTAAACGGTAAGAATTTGTAGCACAATTCTTCTTCATTCGGTTAAAGCTCAAGTAGATACACGGACTCTGCTTCTGTAGCTTTAGGGAATAAATCTTACCGAACTGAGCTACTGCAGTGATTTATGTGGAAACGAATAAATGATTTTGTATTTGAATTTTAAATTTAGAACACCGCTTTGATAATTGTTCGTCTCAGATAAGGTTTTGCGTAAGTAAATTGAATGTTGTGAATTTTGTTTTAGAATTAGTTCATACTTATTTTAAATTTATCAAAATTTAAATCAATACATTCTGTATCGCTTCTATACGTTTAATCATTGGTTAGTTGTTTTCAGTAAAATATATTATGTACAAAATAGTATGCCAAACAAAAATCTAGATAGCCATTTTTCGTTATCACAAAATGTTACACATACGAGTAGGTACATTTAACAGCTTGTCACTATAGCATATAAATTACTAGCTGTTCCCGCGCGCTTCGCTTCGCCTTAAAAAGTTTTCCCGTGGGAATTCCGGGATAAAAAGTAGCCTATGTTCTTTCCCAGGGTCTAAACCGTATGTATACCAAATTTCATTCAAATCCGTTCTGTAGTTTTGGCGTGAAAGAGTAACAGACAGACAGACAGACACAGTTACTTTCGCATTTATAATATTAGTTAGGATTAGGATTTCGAGCCATTAGTTTAACGCTAACCCATAAAATGTATCAGCTGCCATTTTGAGGATACGGCTCGAAACTGAATATAAAAATTTAAAAATACCCTCTGTTTTTTGTTCTATTGATATCAACTCGAAAAGCGGAGTTCAAATAGTATTGAAATCTGAAAAGCGGATCAGCCCAGCCAGAATGTAAGGAAAAAATACAAAAGCTTAGTAAGAATTTATAAACGGCCGTGGAATATGGGCTGCATAATACCCTGTACGTTTTAAAAGCCAAATCCGTGGTGTAAAATTTAGTTAAATTCCGATGTAAAAAAATGTGTAGGTATATAAAAAAGGTTTCTCATTTGAAAGTGCCCACAAACCGTTGCTTATTTAGTGAGTTATTTTGCTTAGGTAATTCGATATCAACGTATTTTTTTAATGTTATGAGTTAGTTGTTATGAGTTAGTTATAATTATGAAAATGGTACCCCATTAGTCATCGTACTGCCAATAGGAGGTGATACAAATCGCCATTCTAAGCAACCTTTTTTAAAAAAGGATTGAAGAAGTCACTATGATAAATACAAAATACCTACATAAAGCAAAGGTAAAAGTTAAATATCAATGAATAACACAATACAAATGTCGATACCTAAAGTCCTGACATTAAAGAGTGCGATTTTGCTAAGACTTTATATTATCACTAGCTGTTCCCGCGCGCTTCGCTTCGCCTTAAAAAGTTTTCCCGTGGGAATTCCGGGATAAAAAGTAGCCTATGTTCTTTCCCAGGGTCTAAACCGTATGTATACCAAATTTCATTCAAATCCGTTCAGTAGTTTTGGCGTGAAAGAGTAACAGACAGACAGACAGACAGACACAGTTACTTTCGCATTTATAATATTAGTTAGGATTAGGATTATCAGTAGTTATACTTACATTTAAATATGTTTTAAAAATAAAATACCGTTTGGTTATGGCTTTTTAACGAATTTGTCCTTTAATAAATATAAAACATCGATTAAATATGGTTTGTAACAATTATTTAGGATCCATTCCCGTTTTCAAGACTTTATAGTTTTACTGTACGTTATTCGTATAATTAGTTCCAAACTTAACCGACAGGGGGGCGCTTATCAAACAGTATTAACATAGTTAAAAAGCATATTTCAAGTCCCTAGCCACCAACATTTTTCTTTGAGGCAATGACCCGACGCCCAGTGTACTGATGCACTTATAATATAATACATGCACAAGATACTTCAACAGTTGCCAAGATCCCGAGGTCGTTACACTATGTGTATGCTGTGTTATATCATTCACTTTTGTTATGTGAATGCGGTATTGTTACTTTATTTTACACCTAAGGTTTGCGACTAACCCGTCAGACACAAGAACTTTTCTATAAATATACATACGACAGTGATAGTGATAACAAGACTTATCGTAAAAAATAAACAACCTTATAAAATACATTTTTTTGCATTTCTATACAGTATTTACTTTTTTAGTTGATAATATTCTGATGCGCTGTTAAATGTACCTCAATACTGAAGACGGTGTCACTACGCTATTCTTTTCCGTTTAGGAGTAATTTAGTGCTATTCTATTCTATTCTCTGTGGGGGTGTAAGTACCTGCACCTGGCTCTCTCGAGTGGAACCTTTGTGCATATCCCCAAGGTCTAAACTGCCTTCCTAAGCTTGGACCATTTCCCACCACGGTGGTCCTCTGCGGGTTGGTGGTTTCACATATCTAGATATGCAGGTCTCCTCACGATGTTTTCCTTCACCGTAAGAGCGATGGTATACATTGTACTTAAGTTAAAAGAACTTATTGGTACATTATGTCAGCGCCGAGATTTGGTGCTATTGCCACTGGAACTAGACGACCGAATGGCGTAGTGGTTAGTGACCCTGACTACTGAGCCGATGGTCCCGGGTTCGATTCCCGGCTGGGGCAGATATTTGTTTAAACACAGATATTTGTTCTCGGGTCTTGGATGTGCCCGTAAAATGGCAATAGGCCCGCCCCCTATTACATTGGGACTAACATAACACTCTGGCGAAAAGTGGGTGCAGCAATGCACCTCTGCCTACCCCGCAAGGGAGTACATTAGTACAAGGCGTGAGTGCGTGTGTGTGTGTGCCACTGGAACTTTTTCATTGCTCGTGAGCGTAACTTTGAGGACCACAAGCTGAGTCATCTATTTTCAGAAAAGGAGTATGCGACTGACTGACCTCAGCGTGCGATGCAATCTCGATCGGACGCGGGTTAATTTAATCGAAATAGCAATCAGAAGCCTTGCTTCGTCTGTAGAAACCCGTGACCGCTTTAAAATGAACTTGTCTGGGGACTCTGAAGCTAAGTTGAAGGAATAAAATTGATTAGATTGCCTTTTAAATTGTAGAAAAATGATTTAATCCATAAAGTGAATACTTAAGATACTTAAGGTTTTCTTTAGCACTAGATATCGAAAATACGCGTAACTATCCTACCTGACCTTTTATTATAAATACTCTAATTTCACATTATAAAAGCTACTGAACGATTACCTTATCCAAGGAGGTATAAAATCGTTAACGTGTTAATATGTATCTAACCATGTAAGTATCTGTGTAGATATATCAGCTGTCCGATACCTATATATAACAGGCTCTGCTTAGCTTGTAGTCGGATGGTCGCATGTGAGATATCCCCACATATTAATATTACCAACTCCCAATCACTTTTCTAATAACGGTGACTCACTCGCCAGCCACGCGGCCCTGACCGGCGCGCGCGCTGCCAACTCGGCGAGGTCGACACACTGTCAGACATGCACATCATTCATTATGTATACATGTTATGTACAGGTGTGTAGGGTGGAGTTGTTAATGATGATAGTGGTTGTGGAGGATGAATGAATGCGGAGCTTCTCTTGTGAACACTACATCAGGGCATAGTACTTGTTATTCCATGATCAGGGTAGATCATTTTAACGTTCTGAAAACAAAGCGGTAGTCACGACTATTTCTCGTTTAATTCGTACAATTACATGGCAGCTAAGGTCATGTATGATACTGGAGAAACCCTCCATTAAGGCACTCATCTTACCTCGGGGATTAATAATGAATTACAGAGTATTAGTTGTAAGTTGTAAGAAACCGTTTAACAACACATAATCCGGGGGGGTCACTCTCTAAATCCAAGAATGAACGGAGAAGAGTCGTCACTCAATCGGCACACATAATACAATGACTTTATATCGTTGTATTAAACCTGCCAATGGGAGATTTACGTTGACAGTTTAAAAGTTCCAAAATCGTCCGATAGATGGCATCCGGCCTGTCGTTTTTTATGAGCTGCATTCTTCTGAGGCAACGGAAGATGTCATAAATGATACAAAGCTGTCTTAAACTACTTAACACCTAATATTATGCATAATATAACGGCTAGTTATCGCATATGGTTGAATTCACATCCATTGAGTTTTTGTATTGGCTGTAAGGACTGGAATCTATGCCGGCTAAACAAAATATGCAGTGCTGTTGAGTACGAAGTTTTACTAGCGCCACCTGTAATCGGTTTTAATCTATGGTTGTTGTCTATGGTTGAAAATCTTCCATTGGTCGACAGCTCTCTTTATTTCGTTTTTCGTCATTATAGAGTAACCCTCGTGAAACGTGACTAATACACGGGATTTTCCTGAAACATTTCTCTACATCGAGGGGATTCATCGTAAAACGTACGGCGAAGTCCCGGGAGGGCTGTAAAGGCGGGCTTATTGATGGGAAATATCATCCAATCACACATCGGCTTCGGAGATATGCTATTAAAGTATACTTATTTGTGACTATTGTAAAACTGTTCGTGAGTCTTATAATATTATACCTATATACGTTATAGTGGCTATATGCATTATATTATAGAGCTTCCACTATGTTATTGTATTTTTGACGTTTCCTTATGTCTGATAAGTAAAGTTGGTTTTCTTTTGCAGTTATCAAATATGTATGGGATTTCGAATGTAAAAAAAACAATAATATAATGGACAGAGTATACCTTTGCTTACTACGCAAAGAAGTATGTAATACATTATTACTATCACACACACTGTCCGTGTCCATTTTAACGTTAAAAGTAACAATCACTGTAATCCTACGTTCATTCAATAAAATCTGAGTTCCAAAAACACATTTAGGTACGTTGTAAATGCAATAAAATATGTACCTTAGTATCTTCTTTGAAAAGTTTAACGACTATAACCCGAAAGATATCTAAATCTTTGTTATTGCTCAACAAAAACACGAGAATGCTTTAAAAAGTTCCCAAAGGGCCATGCCGGGTGCTTTGCATGAAGATTTCAGGGCTGTTAATCTTCATAATCCAATAAAAACATGAATTGAATAAGTAAAACGGTAGATTCAAAAAGACAGGCCGTTAATTGACATTACTTCTTCTTCTTAACTTGTTGGTGACAAATACCGCTTTCTGCTAGGGTTTGTCACAGTAGTGTAGGGATTGACTTGTCGTAGGTTAAAATCCTGGCCTGTACCAATGAATTCTTTGAATGAATTGTGTTTTCAATTAAGGAGTTTAAGTATAATAATACCACGTGCTCTTACGGTGATGGAAAGGGAACACCCAAATATTCCGAAAAACTTATTTCCGAATTTGATAACCCCGAATATGTAATTTACGAAACATTGCAATACCGATTTTTTAAAATATCGAATTATAATAATCACGAAAATTATAATTTCGAATATTATAAACACGAATATTTTTATTACGATTGTTAAATATACGAATGTTAAAAAATACGATTACTTTAATATACGAAAAATAAAATACCGATTTATTATAATCACGAAAAAGTCAAATCCCGATCGGAAATATGATAATTCGTGATTTTGAAAAAAAAACATAAACGTCTTTAAAACTTTAGAACCAAAACCAAAAGATAGGTGCGACGACGAGCAAAGCGAGGAGGAGCGTGTTAGGTGCACATAGATATCGTAAAACAAAGCGGAGCGCAGCGGAGCGTTTCAAATTTAGAGCAAAACAATTGCTAGGATTTTTATGGTGTTTAAACTTAAAAACCTTAGGACCTAAACCTAAAGATAGGTGCGACGACGAGCAAAGCGAGGAGGAGCGTGTTAGGTGCACATAGATATCGAAAAACAAAGCGGAGCGCAGCGAAGCGGAGCGGAGCGTTTCACATAATATAGCTTAAAAATATTGTTTTTATACGCATTATGCTGCATTATTCATATAACCATTTCTTGTTAACTAAGAAACATTCGGGAATTTGTATTTTCGGAATATTAAAACTTCGGGATTCGTAATTTTAACAATTCGATATAATAAAAAATCGTACTTTTGAAACATCGAAATAATAATATTCGGAAAATTGACTTTCGTCATTTTAATAAATGTGTTGTTTGAAATTTCGTTTATAAACTATTCGTGATTTTGGTTATTCGGAAACTTAAAATTCGGGATTGTGAATTATTCGGAACTTTGAAATTCGAAATTTTAAAAATCGTTATTTTCATATTCGTAAAAAAGTAATTCGGAATTATGTGGTGTACCCTGATGGAAAACATCGTGAGGAAACCTGCACATCTAGATTCTAGATGTGTATCCTAAGTGCATTCATTGTACTTATCCCAAAACGGCGATATGGTTCGCAACCTATCACGTGAGTACAAATGTGCTGCAAAAAGCGGGTGGCTCGCTTGTGACTCCGCACTCTGACTACCCCCTCCATGTATATGTATGAAAAACAAAACTGCAGCGCTGCTACCACAAAATTAGTTGATGGAATCCACAAAATTACCTGATGAAATTTCACCCCAAAAGGCCTATATCCCGAACGATGATCAACTTTACTGATCATGAAGTAAGTAGGCGATTTTTACTGGCTAATAAACCGTACTTTCGTAAGAAGTCCTCGGATCTTTTCTTCAAGATTTCATCGATAAGATTTCAGCCGAAGTTGGGTGATATTTCTAGAGTTTGGATGTTTCATGTAATCGATGTGTAGTATTTGCTGAAAGATCTTGAACGTTATCGGGTTCGGTAATTCTAGATAACAGTCAAGAGCATAACTTTTCGCTGTATTTGTACTCACGTTATAAGGATTCGAGCCGTATCGGCGTTTTTGAAAGTGTAGAGTGCGCTTAGAGTATTAATATAATCTGTAATATAATCTAGATATATTATACTTATTATTTATTTATTTATGTACTTATTAATTAATTACTTATGCCAGGATTTGAACACGAATTGACGCCTTATTCATTAAGCCAACATGACTCTTCATTTATTCACACAGCACCTATCGAATTCAAATACCTAACTAGGTTAATTCTACCAATTTTTAATGCTCGCCAATATCAAACTTTTAATTTAATAAAAGTCCGTTCTAAACTTTTTGGGAAGTAATTTGGATTTAAAGTTACGCAGCGCCGGGACTACAAGTTGTTTCGATGGAAATTTTCGTGTCATAATAATATTACTGTAGCGTTCCACGCAATAAACGGCTGCAGTAAAAACTTTGTGCATGTCGACCCACCGAAATTCGGTCTCGATTGGTGTCTTCTTGTTAGATCCACATGAATGGATAGCACGGATATAGCACCCTCGAATGACGTATGACCCATAGATTTAGTATAGTATATACTGTATGACCTGTGCCGGACATGACACGGTTTGTCGACGTCGATAAACTTGTTTGATGCGCGTTTCACCAATCGCAGCCCCGTATTTGTGGCAAATCGCGACATACGTTTATCTACGTCGATAACGAACCCGTGTAGCAGCCGCGTATGTAATCCGGTGCAACCTGGACAGGAACGAAAACTAATAATATCTGCCCCGCCTGAGGATTGAACCCGGGACCTTCGACATAGCGGTCGGAGTAACTACCTAAACTAACCTAGACCATCCGGTCTAATTCCAGTTATTCTAAGTCTTGCACCTAAATAATTTACGTCCCAAGCTTCCCATGTTATTTTAATCTCCCCAAATTGTGTAAGTAATATATTGTAGCTAAGCTGAGAAATAAATTTTGGTCCCAACTTCTTAAGTTCAGCTCCTAACTCAAAATTTTACTGCTCGCTTTATTCATCTAATTAACGGATTAAGGATATTTGAGTACCGTTCTGGTAATATTTTCGCAAATAGAATGGAAATAAAGTTATTCTGTCAATAATTTGACTGTAACTTAGATAGGTAGGTACATAACATGGAAAGTAATCTATATAAATCATGGCATCCTATTTTAGATTAACAATATACGAAAGAACGCAAGTTTATGTTCACAACGGACTATTAATATCCACAATTTATTAAAACCGTCGTTGTAGAAAACAATGTTATTCAGTATTTTTTGCCGTATGTCAATATTTACTGGTAAATCCTGAATTTTAACGCAGTTTTAGTATTAACTGTAACATTAAAATACCTACTATCCGTAACAAATTCACACCCAACTAACGAGATCACAGTCCAAAAACTTATTAGTAGAATTGTTACTGTGGCAGTTTGAGATAAAGAGCGAATGATTTAAATTATTACATTTAAGGCGTTCAATTCTAGCCGTTATACATTATTTGTTGGTTTATTCTGCCTCTAGTGTTTCTTTGAGGCCGCATACAGACCGGCCAAACGAACGCCAACGAACGGGTTTCGTTGACCTTCGTTGCTGCAATCTACCCTGTATTATGTATGATAAATATCCATCGTTGGGCGTTCGTTGGGCGATCGTTGAGCGTTCGTTGGACCGGTCTGTACGCAGCTTCAGGAGTGTTGGATCAAATGACAAAGAGTCTTTTATACTCCAATTTAACGGAAAGGGGTTAACTTTGACGGAACTCTGAAGTAAAGTTGTTCTGCTTTTGTTTTATTACACTTTCTTTGCTCTTGAGTCGTGTCGGTGTAGTTCGCGACTCTCTTAGATTAACAATATTCTAAGAAGATGGAGTGCAAATGAAATTTATATCGTCAAATAACAATCCACTTCTACCACTGAGCTATTATTTTGAACTAGCTGTTCCCGCAAGCTTCCCTTCGCCTTAAAGGTTTTCCCGTGGGAATTCCGGGATAAAAAGTAGCATTTGTTCTTTCTCAGGGTCTAGACTATATGTAAACCAAATTTCATTTAAATCCGTTCAGTAGTTTTGGCGTGAAAGAGTAACAGATAGACAGACAGGCACAGTTACTTTCGCATTTATAATATTAGTTAGGATATGATACACCATCTATTTAGTATATTTAATCTAAGTCGGTGTAGTTCGCGACTCTCAAGCCGGTTACACCAAAGTCGTAAGTATTATCTCCAGTCGATATATCTTCCTTAGCTATTGGAGAGTATTGGACTGATAAAAGCCAATAGTGGCGAATGACATTGTATATTAGCACGTTACAAGTCGAATGCTTACCGGATGGTGTAGTGGTTAGTGATCCTGACTTCTATGCCAAAGGTTCGAGCCCCGGCCTGGGCAGGTATATGTTTTATAGACAAACAAGCTGTTCCCGCGAGCTTCGCTTCGCCTTAAAAAGTTTTCCCGTGGGAATTCCGGGATAAAATGTAGCTTATGTTCTTTCTCAGGGTCTAGACCATATGTATACCAAATTTCATTTAAATCCGTTCAGTATTTTTGGCGTGAAAGAGTAACAGACAGACACAGTTACTCTCGCATTTATAATATTAGTTATGATTATTATTATATGTATATAGTTGGAATAGTTAGGATTAGGATATGATTTTGTTTGTTTTGGATATTCAATGTCTGTGTCGTTTGTGTAGTGCGACTATTGAATAAGTTTTCTTTAAATCCTTACTTCATTCATATTTATTTCTAAGAAACGTGACTACCTACATAATAAATACTATTAACACACACGCTGAATATAAATTAAGTAAGACAAAAACGAGCGATGTAAAGCAAGATTCGTTTTAAAAAGAAAGTTTTATTAAAATTGCAACAAAAAAAAACGTAAGTTAAGTCTTCTTCTGTAAGTTCCGAGAAACCTTGTTATAACTCGGCATCCTGTATAATAACCCCGCATTTTGCTTCACCGTGGTCGGGTAAAAAATAAAAACTTTAATGTGACAAAAGCTCAAATTGTCAGCCACCAGCGAAGCTTTTTTATCGTTAGTATTTAGACAATATACAGGGGGTGCAAAAGGGCTACAATACTAAGCCGAAACCTACTTGTGCAGTATGTTATATCTAAGCCCGAAACTGAAATGAAAATTTCAAAATTCGCGAAAATAAATATTCATTTTCTAAATAAACGTTGTTGGTCACGTGACTTTTTTACAATGGAGCGTTCTCCATTGAAAAAAAAAGTCGTTACTTTTTTTTCGCGAATTTTGAAATTCTGATTTCCGTTTCGGGCTTAGATATAACATGCTGCACATGTAGGTTTCGGCTTAGTATACCCTTTTTGCAATAGCCTGTATAGAAGGCGCGCCGCCCTGTCGCCGCCGCCACGATGCCGCCACGACTCTCGTGTTATGAGCGGTATTGTTGATTGGTAAATAACGTGCGGTGGTGGTACGGTAGCAGGTCTTGGCAACAGTGCAGCGATCACAGGATTCGATACTATTTTCGAATCTACACAAACATATGGAAAAAACAAAGAAGAATGGCGAAACCTGACCCGCTTTGCATAAGTTAGCAGCCACTAACCAAACCTATTTTAAGTTATAGATAAAAATGTATATTATCAGGGAAAAATATTTAAAAAAATCTAAACCATGGGGTTCTTGAGATATTAGGGTTCAAAAGTAAATTAATTAAATATATTTTTTTCGTTAAATAAAATTTTGATGAATGGTACACGCACAAATAAGTTTTATAATCTAAATCACGGGATTCCCAATACAAAGCGCATCACAAAATGTATTCCATGATTTTATTTATGCAAATAATATTATAATTATTTATGCACATTTCACACTCAGAAACCTATTTTTATAAAGAGACCATTTTCAAAAATTATTTCATTCTATTCAAGTTCCCGTTATACCGAAGTAACATAAAATACTTTTTTATCCAGGAATTTCCACGGGAACACTTTTAAAATCAATTTTTAGCTCGAGGGTAACATCTAGTACAGTAGAAAGACTTGATCTTTCAGCACCTATATCTTCGTTCTCCCATGCTTCATAATAATAAAATTAATACCAGTATATGCTGTAGTCACGGACTACACATCAGTGTATGTTTCATCAATGGCCGCTCTGGGTCATGGCGCCATAGAGAAATGGCCATTCTCCTTTCACATTTGGAACTCAAAAATTTGCCTTAAATTTTGACAGTGACAGTTGACGACACTGTTCTTTTTCCATATGTTTGTGTAGTTTCGAAAATTGTGTGAATCCTGTGATCGCTGCACAGTACACTCGGACACAGCACAACGTGGCAAGCTGTGAAACGAGTTCAATAGTTTTTCACAGACAATAGACGACGCTCGTATTCCAAATTCAAAAAACAAAAGAAGAAAAAACTTGTCATAACCGCCGCGAGCCGTATGGTGCAGGCGGGTTGCCTCAACATTTCCAGAACACCCTTAATATCAGTTAGGTAAGCTTCAAAATTGAAGTGCATGCGTAACCGTTCGAAATTCGACTGCTGGGGGGTCACTCTATATGACGAAAAACTAAGTTTCGGAACGCTGTTGCGCGAGCCACGACTCTATCCCGTTGTATTAGACGTGCCGATTGCACAACAACTCTCGTCCTTCGTTTTTTGTCAGTATAATATAATATAATAATAATAATAATATGATAATAATAATATGTGGGGACATCTCACACACGGCCATTCGACCCCAAGCTAGGCAGAGCCTGTGTTATGGGTATCGGACAGCTGATATATCTACACAAATACATAGATAGATACACATATTAAATTCAAATATCAACACCCAAGACCCGAGTACAAATATCTGTCTCAAATATCTGCCCCAGCCGGGAATCGAACCCGGGACCCTCGGCATAGCAGTCAGGGCCACTAACCACTACGCCATTCGACCGTCGTATTAGTATTATTAGCATTCAGTATAGAGTGACCCTCCTGGAATCATTGTAGAAATGGTATAAAATCCGGCATTCTGCCAACGGGCATACTGCTCACGCATTCCGACATGTCTAGACGGTCGATTTTAGCCGACAACTTGCTTTATTAATAACGAATCATAGCCGCATTTCAAGACCCATTCAATTATCCAGATGGCATAATGAGTTGGAACTGTGACCAGATGCTGGCTGGAGAGAAAAATAACTCTTTGGTTTCAAATGTTTGTTTTTTATTGACCCTTCTTTTATCGTAGTTGGGTTCATTAAAAAATCACATAAGATATATTATGGGTGAATGTTATTTCGGAATTATACTGAAATTCGTTCGCGTATTTTCGGCCCAGTGTGTTTAGACCCTTAGAGGGATAACCTTAAGAAATAGAGGGTATACGCAGAGATCTTATAGTTTAACCCCCTTATTCATAGAGAAGTTACAGAACGTTTTAACTAATAAACTGTTTTGTCCCTCTCCGACAAAGAACAATTTGTTCTTTGACAGAGAGGGACAAAACAGTTTATTAGTTAAAATGTATTGTAACTTTTCTATGAATAAGGGGGAAAATCTTTAAGCTGAAGTAGGCTGATCACATATGCCGATAAACCGATAACGGGTTCTGGCATATACTCGGTTATGGTAATATTTTATAAGGATACCTAAATAATAAGTATATTATTATGTAGAGCCTGTTTATTATTTTTTATATTATTATAAATAACGGCCTATCCGGGAATTTAAGCCTTAGGCACAACAGTTTGAATTGGTTACCGCAATATTTATATTTTTTTGTTATACGTGAAAGTAGGAATTATTATTTTAAACAATATCTACAGCAGGTATATTGGTAAATAACAGTTATAGCTCATCTTTATAAACATTAAAACACACATTTAACAAACTGGATGTATAAAAGACAAAAAAAACACCAAATAAAAAGTAATGAATGCAGATTTTGTGTAGGTAAATATTTTACCGTAATCCACATTTTTCATTATATCCCAAGTACTTTTGAATATTTCATTTCCAGCTAAAAACTGTAAGTATATTTTTGTTTAAAACGTTTTACTTGGCATACTTTATTATATCTACAGCAATTTAAAAGCAACATCGAAAGAGGCATTTAAAATAAAGTGTTGTAAATTTCAATCGCCGAGGTTTTAACACTTTTATTAATAATATATTCAAATTCATATTTAAACATACATATAACATATTTTTTTATATAAGATACTTAATTATTATTTATTCTAAGGCGTCAAAACTATCAAGTTTACTTGTCGAGAGCCTATACCATGTCAGCGAAGCCCCTAGCACCTGGCACTATTAAAAAGAAGAAATGACGAAAGAATCTCCAAATTCGTCCTTTTTTTAAATCGTCTTTAAAATAAACCAAACAAAAAAATAATTATATTTTACCCAAAAATCATGTCTTCCTACCGTTTAGAGAGTCGGTCCTACTAAACCGGCTTTCATTTCGTCCCTTTCATCTTTTTACTTTTACGCAAGCCATTCGGAGAAGTTTGAAATTTTTCAGCGATGAGTACAAAGACAATTTTAATGTTTTAAAAGTGTTAGCGGCTGTAAAAAGCCAGCGAACGACCACCGCAGGACCCGCAACTTTTAAAAACACCCTGTATAATGGTGCTAAAGTTGGCAAACCCATTAATTTTTCTTTAGAAACTCTTTGAGTTTCCCTCAAAAGTTGGATTTGTTTTTAAGAGTTCCAAAACATTGTATTTTAAACGTGAATTACTTAGTTTATTGTGTGTTTTACTTGCGGTTTGTGGCTTCTTTAACTAAAAAACAATTCTGTGGCCAATGTAATTTTCTAAATAATATACTTATACTTAACTTTGACTTATGAGATATTTAACTTAATTTTATTAAATGTTTATTTCTCAAGAAAACATCAAATTATTTAAGATACTGCTGACATGACAAATAAGTCAACTCACGACATGCTACATAAAAAAATCTCATGTCAGTGAGTGATACGCCGGTTAGGCTTGCCCCACACGTACGTTCTTTATATCACTCACGGATTTACGACGGGCGATTGTCATTCCGGCGCGCCGTGTGCTGTCACCCTTAGGCGCTTTTCCACTGCTACAGTTCGGTGTGTGAATTTGCAAGTTTATTTTGGAAAATCTTTGTTAAATTAATTAATTATGGCTTACTATTTCCAGTTTATCTTGATTTTAATGTGTCTTTGAAAAGTGGGTGCAGCTATGCACCTCTGCCTACCCCGCAAGGGAGTTCATTAGTACAAGGCCTGAGTGCGTGTTTTTTTTTTTTTTTTAATGTGTCTTTTTATTTTTAGGTATTTTTTGATTTGTTACATACTTAACTACCCGTATTTCTTTGTTTTTGGACAATGTAAAATATACTTTTTTATCTTTATATTTTGATCATATACCTATTTCTAAATCGGAACACCCTTACAGATAGGAACTTTAAGCTTACGTCGCCGTCGTCCTTAAGTATATTGCTGCTTTGCTTTGACGGTTTACGGACAGAAAGAGACAGTAGAGCGATCCGGAAAAAACGCAGCACATTCTATTCGATAGTCTATTCGAAAGTGCTGTCAACCTGTTAACAACAAAATGGCGGTGTATAGATTTGCGAAAGTTTGACAGCTATCATTCCATAGGTCATTGTCAGAATAATATTATGTACTCTGTGGTCATTCTTTTCGAAACTCATTCGAAAGGTAAAAAGTGTTCGAAAGTGCTGTCAAGTTGACTATTGTCGCACTCGCATTCGATTCTATTCGTTAGCTCGAATTTTCGTGATACGGGTACAGATATTTAAATGTGGACACTAGCTTTAAGTTCCTTTCTGCAAAACGGCATAACGGTAGTGGACACATACCCTTAGGACTCCTCAAGGGCCTGTTAACCCTTGGCCCTGTTAAATCTAATATATTGCTTAGGCCCTTTACGGCTGCCATATAAAAATGGTATTACTTGATGCAACTCGTAAAAGCTGTTTTGCAATGGAGTCACGCAGTGTCAGCTGTATGAATTATTTTCTAAATCTGGAAAAGGTCTTTTTGTTATTCAGGTTTTGTTTTAGGGTGAGGGTGATAATAGGAATGTCATAAATTACACTCACGGGCAATGAAAAGGTTCCACTCACAAAATTCCGACACCAAAAAATCCCAATTTTTTCAAATATTTAATTTAAAATCTGAACAAAATATTACTGATTTTAGTTGGTTATATCCTGATTCTCTGTTAAACGTAAATCAATGTTGCCGAAGGCGTCATTAAGCTAGCTTTTTCCATTTAGGAGTAATTTAGTGCTTTTCTCAGTGGAACCTTTTTTATTGCCCCGTGAGTGTATTATAAACAGGATGATACTTACATAACTAACTCATTATTCTTTCTTTGTTTCAGATTTCTTCTGTTAACTTCAGAACAAAACAACAGAAATGGTAGAAAACTGTTAAAACAATTTATTTATATACTTAATACAAACATATACTTACCCAATACTTAATTAATCAATCAAAAGGATCATGACTTTATACGTGTATAGTATTGAGAAAAGTGTAAGAGCTATCGGCCCTTTCTCTCTAAAACCCGAGTTTATTGCATTAAAATAATTTAATAAATAATAAAATTATTAATGCAAGCTCCCGACGTGTCAAGACAAATCTCTAAAGCACGAGACTGCGAGCTAAATGAACACTAAAATGTAATTTGTACCCGACATCAAAAGGCTTTGTGAAGAGAGCAAGTCAGTAGTACAACTACTAGTACATAATCCTTCAGAGAAATCCTTGTTGCAAAATTGGTATACTAAGCCGAAACCTACATGTGCAGCATGGTATATCTAAGCCCGAAATTAAAATCAGAATTTGGAAATTCGCGAAAAAAAAATAATTTTCCATAGTAAAAAGTCACGTGACCAACAAAGTTTCTATGGAAAATGTTTTTTTTTCGCGAATTTTCAATTTCTGATTTCAGTTTCAGGCTTTGATATACCATGCTGCACATGTAGGTTTCGGCTTAGTATACCCTTTTTGCAACACCCTGTATAAGACGTCGCAAAAAAAACAGAATCTGTAATTTTTCATTTAGACCTCACATACGTGACGTTTTCAAGGGTACGAACTTCCGAAGTCACAAATCCTCTAACCGAACTAATTCAAAATAAGACCTCACCGGTAGATGTGAGTGTTATGTGTTGTTGTTTTTTGTTGCACCGACACGCCATCTAGTCCCTATTAAAATACCGTTTCCCAGAGCAGTCGAAGTCAGAGTACTGCATTCGTTTCACCTATTTGGCCCATTTGCACCCAGTGAAGACTGTAAACTTGATTGTCAAAATTAGTTAAAAGCGTCTGTTTCTAGCCTGTGCTCATTTTAAATAGTCTTTGACATAAATTTGACAAGAAAATAAGTTAATTTTAAAGTTAAAATTAGAACCAGTAAGTGACCTCGAGAGGAACAGGGATACTCCATAAAACTTTTAATATACCTAGGTATTTTTAAACTAAATAATTATATTTTTTTCAAAGTCCTACTCATAGCACGCCATGTGTCAGGGCTAGTAGGATAAGAGACCCCGCAGACTGCAGACTTTTAGTCGGCCGATAGTTTGGTCGGGCTCTTAATCAGTATGGAGATGTATGGTAGTGCGTACATTCAACGATTATGTATCGGCCGAAAAAAAAGTTGGATGAGATTCAAGATTATCTTCAAACTAAATAATAGGCCAACTATCGGCCGATGGCTAGATCAGTATGGCGCTCGTCTACTGTATGAGTACAATCGCCGAGGACATTGAATACATACTAATTAAAAATTTCCAGTGATATTAGAACTAAATAACTAAACCTAACCTAAACGAAAAAGGCTAGGTTAGCCTAATGACAGCATCTAGAATATTTAAGAACATTTAACAGCGCATCAGAATATTACCAACTAAAAATAATCAATTTTGATCAAATTTTAAATGAAAAATTTCACAAAAAAATTGATATTTGGTGTCAGTATTTTGTAATAGGGGGCGGGCCTATTGCCATTTTACGGGCACATCCAAGACCTGAGAACAAATATCTGTGTTTAAACAAATATCTGCCTCAGCCGGGAATCGAACCCGGGACCATCGGCTCAGTAGTCAGGGTCACTAACCACTACGTCATTCGGTCGTCTACATTGGGACTAACATAACACTCTGGCGAAAAGTGGGTGCAGCAATGCACCTCTGCCTACCCTGCAAGGGAGTACATTAGTACAAGGCGTGAGTGCAACTTTTTCATTGCTTGTGAGTTTACTTTGTAAACAATAACAGCACTTGTTTTTAGGTCACTAGGTAAAAGTTTGAGTACTAGTTGAGTCGCTAACTGTATCGTTTGTTGCTACAACAAATAATGGCCACTTCGAAAAACTTGGTGTCTCAAACGAGAGAGCAAAGACCTAATAGAATAATGACGTAACGTTGTTATTTGTTTAATTTACTTTAATGGGGTCATTTAATACCATATTGAGTTAACCATTAAAAAGTTTAATCAAGTTCACGATTATCATAGGTAATTAATTAAATCCCCTTTCATCAAATTAATATGTATACCTAAATAAAAGAAAATTAACTAGGATGACTAAAACACCGGCAATCAGAGAAAACCCGTTCAATACAAAAAATACCTTCACTAACAAAACAACGCTACTCGACCAACGTCCGCGTGCAATAAAAATTCAAAAACAGAACACTCAAAATTTATGCACAAAAAAATAACAGCATAAAACTTTCTCTTCAAAAATCAATCACGAAACTTTTTGCACTAAAAACTCGCGGCAACCAGCGCCTCTCAAACTCTCCACCGTGCTCTTGACGCAGGCTCTCATAGTTCTGGCTGGACTACTCTGGTGCCGATTGCAATTGGAAAACCATTCAGTAATGAATATAAAAACTATGAATTTTGGTCACTTTAAAAAACATATAACAAATGACGTTGTGACTTGTGAGACGAAGTTTCGACTCTATTTGTCAGTCAATATTTTCAGGGCCATTTGGAAACCTTCTCTAAACTTAAAATACGTTCTATGAATTTGGGGGTAAGTTTCGATTTACAAATTAACAAAGTTCGATAAGTTAAAATTTCTACCAGTGTACTCCGGATTTCAGCATTTTGCTTTTTCTCTTCCATCGTTACATGTTATATATTAAAGCAGGCTCTGCCTAGTTTGGGTTCAAACTGCCGTGTGTGAGATATCCCCACATATTATTATTATAAATGTATGCATCTAGCGCACCCTGAGCTATCAGAAATCTTTAAATTCCAAGTAAAACACAGAATCGGGGCAGTGCACATTCAAGGCAGAACAGGCAACACTTCAGTGTGGAGTGTGGCGATGGCGCTCCAACTCGAGTGTTGCCAGTTTATTGGCACGGCGACAACATTCCGGGAAATCATTCGTCAAACTTCAAAAATATTTAAATGCGGTTTGTGACAAGGCCTTTTCAAAACTGCTGCGAAGATGATGTCAAACGGATTATAAAGGTGTCCACGTTTCTGTATCGTACGCAACGGACGTATCGCATCGTATTCATTGTATAGAAATACACACAAGGTGTGTCCATTCTCCATACATTTATGAAAATCCGTTTGGAATGATTCGCACGATACCGATAGATGGACGCTTACTGTAAATGTGTCAAACGGTCTAAAAACCGTCCTTAAACGTGGTTGATATTTTTTTTGTAGTCAGACATGTCTTTGTAGACACACTATAGCTTGTATTGGGTTTTTCTCAGTGGTGAAAGATTAGATCCAGTCAGATAAGTTGTCAGCCATTGACTTTCCAGGGTGCTCCGAACGTAAATTATAGGTATAGTAGATACAATCTCTCGGATATCCTATTATCCTTACTTACTATGGTTATAAAGATGTACTTACAATATGATAAGATTATTTAATTTATAAATGGCCTAATAAACTATAACAGAAAAACCGGCGAATAATCTGGCGGAAATACAAGCGATCCGACCCACTTACAAACAACTGTCCTCACAAAACGCTAGAACACTTTATAGACTCAAAACCTTGGAAACAAAGACTTTATTTTCAACCCACTAAAATGGACGGACCGCAGCGAACCACTGAATGTCGAAATGCAAAGATTGTGTCAACAAGCGTCGTACAATTCTCTCGGCTCTAACACGGGTTTAGTTTGCATTTCAGTTTCGGTTCAAATCGGCTGATGTTCATTCGCCGTTGGCGTTCGAATTCCGAATTTGTTTACACACTCTGTGGTAGAAATGTTTGGAATAAATCGTTAAAAACCTTTCCTTTGCCCTTTAGAGTCTGGCAGGTTGAAAGAACTTGATTGCACATTAATTTCTTCTTTTCTTCTTATATCTTGTCGGTAGGTAACAATAACAAGCAGTGAAATTAGTTGTCAGTCGCTGACTGACCTGGGTCTGCCGGGCGTATATCAGGCGTTACTCCGGGAAGCTCTCTTCGCCCCCATTTATACCTTATTAATTTCTCCAAACAAAAAATACATAAAACAATTTAATGTTACATACAGTTACTTAAATAATTAATTATAGTATTGACTGTGGGAAAATGCAATTGCCTAACCATCATTATTTTGTAAAAATATTTTTTATTCAGTTTTAAGATTAGACAAGTAAAACGTTTTGAGACTTTGTCGTGAAATGAGGTGCATTTTACATAAGTCACCTTTTCCTGAAAATTTACTGTATAAGAAACTTTGTTTCCTATTTATCCCTATCTATCTCCGAATTTCGAGATAAATACCTGGTCTATATATATCTTATCTTATTGGGAAAACTTCTGTTAGGGCGTGCGACTGACTTAATAAAGTTTTAATTAGTTTCCTCACATAATTATGTGCCAGGGGAATATTCGATTTAGGGGCTCCAAAGACTGTTCCATTTACGATTTCCTATCTTAAGTGTTGTGGAGCTTGTCAGAGGCCTATGTCCATGATGACGATGATATAAATCTCACGTCTTATTATTTCTCCTTTTGGGTAAGCAGCGGTGTATTGCCGCACCCACTTTTGGCCGGTGTTTTTAACCGACTTCAAAAAAAGGAGGAGGTTCTCAATTCGTCGGGATCTTTTTTTTTTTTTTATATTTTTTTTTTATGTATGTTCACCGATTACTCCGCCGTTTATGGACCGATTTTGAAAATTCTTTTTTTGTTGTATTGGGTTGAGCTTCCAGGTGGTCCCATTTTTTTTTCAGAATTTTATCTCACCCCCAAGGGTGGGTAAAGGGGTAAAAACAGGGTATGAATTTCCATTTTGGGCACATATTAACCGATTCTAATGAAATTAAGACCGTAAATATAGTTCTTATAACAAAAAAATATGATGGTGACCTTGAGCTGATCTGATGATGGAAACGGAAGGCAGTCAGGGGAACGCCTCAACGGTATATAGCAACTATACTTCGTGTTTAGGCTTGAATGATTCGTATTGATTAGTAGGGCTTTTTGGTATCATTTGCACCTTACTTTTGATTGAAAATTATTTGCAAATAAACTAAAAACTATAAAATAAAATAATAATTAAAAAAATTAAAAAACCGACTTCAAAAAACCACTAAAATGTAAGAAACACAAATTCTACTCGTATGTGACAGTACAAATATACCTAAGCAGGAACTGTTCTTTTTTGAAGTTGGTGCCATATTTCTTTAGATTACTTTGTCACCGCACCAACATCAAAAAAGAACAGTTCCTGCTTAGGTATATTTGTACTGTCACATACGAGTAGAATTTGTGTAAACCTTAAATTATTTCTTACATTTTAGTGGTTTTTTGAAGTCGGTTTTTTAATTTTTTTAATTATTATTTTATATTATGATAAAATATGCAATTGAGGGAGGGTTTATGGTTTTGGAGATTCAACCAATAAAAAATATACCAACAAGAATATTATTATGTAACTCCCGTGGCCGGAAATCAATCGTGGGACGTTCCATCTCTAAAGCCCTTCTAACTGTTCAAACTCAAACATAGAGAGCGCCAAAACGTATTCAAAAGCTCGTTCTTCATTGGCTAATTTGATCTCTCAACTCGCCTTTTTCTGATTGGCTGGCGCATCCATCAAAGCCGTGAAAGCTTCGTCAGTTGGCTTTTCTATTGCATGATCGATTCTTTTGCAAACATCGTTACGGATAGTTACGGATTTTCAAATATTTCTGTACTTTCCAACGATTGAAAGTACCAGTACAGTAAGTGCTAGCTTTCTATAACTACATAAATATAATTATCCTCAATATGACGTTATTCAAATAAGGTTAGGTATATATTATCCTAACTAATATTATAAATACGAAAGTAACTGTGTCTGTCTGTCTGTCTGTCTGTCTGTCTGTCTGTTACTCTTTCACGCCAAAACTACTGAACGGATTTGAATGAAATTTGGTATACATACGGTTTAGACCCTGGGAAAGAACATAGGCTACTTTTTATCCCGGAATTCCCACGGGAAAACTTTCTAGGGCGAAGCGAAGCGCGCGGGAACAGCTAGTGTACAATAAATGTCACTGATAACTTGCTCAGTCAATACACAACGTACCTAGGTATATTGGTAAATTATCTTGACAGTTTATCATTATCGCATTTATCACACAGGAAACTTATTGTATCCGTATATAATTTTTGTGGTAGGTACATGAACATGAGTACATGCATCATTTGGCAGCACCCCGAGTATTCATTCACTAAGAACTGGATTACATTAATTCAGGAATCCCAATTTCTATTATATTTCAGTCCAAACTTTGTTCAATTACCTATCTTAAAAAATTATACGAAAAATCAATGAAAAATTAAATATCTGTGATTTTTGTGATTGTGCATCAAAAACAAGTGCTAAAAATCTATAAAACAAAAACACCAGTGTAAAAAGGTGATCGTTTACTAGCACCATCTTGTGACATCGTGCGGCGAAGTGCAGTGACATCTAGTGGTAAAACAGTGCGACTGTCAGTGACATCTAGTGGTAAAACAGTGCAACTGTCATTGATGGTCGTGACGTCACGAATGTGGGCAGGCCGCCTCTCCGGCCGGCAGGTCAATGACATCGCCCGCACTTCTTGTGCTGTCTATAGCACTAGGTAAGTGGTTTTTTTAGTAACTATTTTTATTTGTTATTATATACGTTTAGGGTGACTCTTAGCAAACGCTAAAAGTAATTGAATTTGAAATTATATTAAATTTTAAAAATGTTTTGTAACAGGCAGGTCAGGGGACTAAATAGTATAAACGTACCAAACGCTAAAAGTATTTAGTAAATACGTTTAGCGTTTGGTGAAAGTCACCCTTAGGATGACTTGCACCAAACATTTTAATATAATCAAAACTATAATTATTACTGGCTTGCTTTAACGGTAAGTATAGCATTGGAGCAAGCCAGCAATATTTACATTATTATAATATACATATATAAATTATTTAGTTAGAACCGAAACTTGGTGTAAGCTTTTTTACCAACACAAAATCTGTTTTCCTAGAGTTTGACATATTATTCAAGCTAATACAACGCCATCTACTTGTCTCACGTGTAAACGTTTTATTAATAAACTCCTTATTGTTTCTTAGTACATTCGGAAAAGAGTTTTTCAGGCTTTGACTCACGAAGCCCGAACTTTTTGCTGAACAATTGGATGAAAATATATATTATATTTGCACATTCAACGCTAACAAAAGGGGGGTTATTAAAAGGAATGGAAAGCGTGAGTAGCGACGTGCAAAGATGTTCCGAGAATCGCACCCCTAGGCGTGGTTAAAATGGAATATTTAAACGTCAAGTCAGGGGCCATATTATGAATGGTGATTCTATTTAGTCCGATAGAAGCTAAAATGTACATATAACTGTATTGAAAACTTAATTAAAGATACAGAGGGAATAACATAATTTAACAAAATCTGCTTCGTCGTCGTTGTCGGGGTTTTTAACGTTGGTTAAAAGTCAAAGTCAAATATTCATCGTATAAATATAAAATTTTCTGATGAACGTTAATTCTTACAAACTACTCTCTGTTAGGTTATTCATTCCTTCAAACATTGTAATTTTGACAATGTAGGTACAAAAGTTAATAGACTGTATAGGTAAACTTAGCTAATATAATACAGGGTGAGTCTTTCATAGGTGCATATCCGAAAGCATGTTACAGAACTCTTCATTCTGAACAACTTATGTTATAATGACCTTGGGATATAACGGAAAAAAATATGCTTCCCCATAATTCATTTATTTTTTGTTAAATTTACATCGTCAACTTAATAATTAGGTATTATTAATTAATACAAATTAATAATTGTATATTAAACAAATTTACAAATTGATAATAGGGTGTCTTTAAATAATTACATAATATAAAAATATATAACATACAAAAAAAATTGTTTACGTGACACATGTATAATAATAAGCTAGTAGTGAAGCTGATTGAACTTCAGTTTAAGATCGCAATAGCGTCACCTTCGTTTCCATAATACGGCCAAGCCCCTGAACTCTCAACCTTGTGTGTCGTTCTACCCTCAAGATATTCTGGGGTCAATCCTAACTAATATTATAAATGCGAAAGTAACTGTGTCTGTCTGTCTGTCTGTCTGTCTGTCTGTTACTCTTTCACGCCAAAACTACTGAACGGATTTGAATGAAATTTGGTACACATACGGTCTAGACCCTGGGAAAGAACATAGGCTATTTTTTATCCCGGAATTCCCACGGGAAAACTTTTTAAGGCGAAGCGAAGCGCGCGGGAACAGCTAGTGATTCTATAAATGTGCATAATATTGTTACATTCGAGACCTTACTTGTCTCTGTGAAAGAAAATGGTTGCTAAATTTAATTACTGTGCCATTGTGAATGCTTAGTTTTATACTCGGTTCGTTTTTGTGAACAGTCTTTACTTAAGCACCTACTACGTTTTAAAAAAAATAGATGTAAGTAATATAACTTGTCTATAACTTGTATATTTCATTTGGAAAAATCAAATTGGCTGTCATTTTAATTTTTTAACAACGCATTTTTTTTCAAAGCTGTTTTTACACTAAATATTTTAGGAGCCTTTGATTGGCTCTGCTAAGTGGGGAATATTGTGACCATGCTTTACCGCAAATAAATTTAATATCAAAGATAGTTTTAAAATACTACTACTTTCATGTCACTCAATCTTGTGAATACACATAATGGGTGAGGGTCGAAAATCCAATGAAGACACACTTCAAACGAAACCCGACCAAATCTGCATATTAAGGTGTCACCTTCTACCCACACATGTACAGTCAGCAATAGAGATATACGTGGTTATTTGCAAGTAGACCTGATCCTTTCAGGAGGTGATAGAGGAAGGCATTTCCAGTCGATTATACCCTATAATGCATTATCCGAAACTTAACCATTTCTAAGATATTTAAAGATTTTTTGAATTTATGCCAAAAGTTCATGTTTAAAACTGAAAATAAAATCTAGCAAAATTTTAATACTTTTTTGTTTGTTTTGCATAAGTAACATCTTAATAAACTTATTTAAATAATCAAATGTGCATTATTCGACTTAAACTAGACACAATACCTCAAAATAGATAAACATCTTTAAAAAATATTCAAAACCTAAAAACAAATAAGTTAAATTAAAAAAGAATTTCATATATAACAATTTTTTGTGCACTTCAGCTTAAAAACATTGTCAACTTATAAGCTTTCAAATGAGATATTTCAATATCAAATGCAATTTGTTTGTTTAATGCAAAACAAACAAAAAAAAATTGAAATATGGCTACTTTTTTTTTATTTTCTGTTATAAACATGAAATTTTGGCAAATATTCAAAAAATCTTTAAATATTTAATATCTTAGAAATGGTTAAGTTTCGGATAATGCATTATAGGGTATAATCGACTGGAAATACCTTCCTCTATCACCTCCTGAAAGGATCAGGTCTACTTACCAATAACCTTGTATATAGGTACCACCCCAGCGAAAAATTTTGATCCTAAGACTCATGGGTGGATGATAGATGAATGAAATAATATTCTTCTTCTTATAGTGCCTCTCCATCATTGGAGGTTGGCAGTCGGCTCTTGGCAGCGCCCTCTATTCCTGACCCTGTAGCACAGGGCGCTGTTTAGATTTGACAAGAGTTCTCTGTCGCGCTCGCTCTTGAGGCTGCGCTATGTGAGTAAGCGCGATGTCTTTACTCTTGTCATGTCTTAAATACGCCCCATACTAGCCCTTCTGGCTAGTTTAATAATAAATTCATTTATTTCAAGTAACCACGGACTCATAATATAAAACATCAAAATTACATTTACACATTAAAGATTTCTTCCACGGTTTTTACACCGGTCCACTCGTTGATGTTGCAAAGCCACGTCAATTTTCTCCTTCCAGGCCAAATAATATTACTTATATCCATACGCAAACTAAAAATAATCTTTACAATAAGTATTGTTCATGTAACGTATTAACCATCAGTGAATCATAAAATTCAATTGTTTGCACTGGGTGGCCAAAGTAGCTTCTTTGCTGACTGTACATAAATACCTGCAAATATCTGTTTTCCATTCCAAAGGATATAGGATTAAATCCTATTAAACACTATGTCCAATATACGGGCACGTCACCACACGTCAGTGTGAATAACAGAGGGGTTTTATCTACTTTTAAACTACACAGTTTTACTACTTTGGCTGGGTTCTTACTCGTTCATGCCTAATTGGATTGACATACAGGGTGTCCGAAAAACCCTGTTGTTTGTTACCTAACTCTGTTCGGCGCAAGATTTGCTTAAAATGTAAAGCCTTTTCTAAACTAAGTTTGTTGGTTAAGTGACTCTGAGACCGAGTCGCTAGCACAGCTTTCGAACCTCCGTTAACGTTGCGTATCGTCAACTGTCACTGTCAAAATGTAAGGCAAAGTTAGTTCCAAAAGTGACATTTGTTTTGTCCATATGTTAGGTGGAGTTTCACCAAACGCTAAACGTATTTAGTAGCCTGTCATACGTCTGTCAGTTAGTACAAAATGTATTTAAAATTTGATTTAAATACGTTTAGCGTTTGGTAAAAGTGACCCTTCGTGTAGATCGAAAATAGTATCGAATCCTATGCTCGCGGCTCTGTTGATTGCTGTCATGATTATTATTCAGAAATTTTCCTCTGCTAGGCATACTATATTATGCCACAGTAAGCATATATAACACTTGCGTATAATAGCTGTACGCAGTCTATGCCTGTTCGTGATCTCCGCCCAAAGACTCGTCCATCTAGTATGTCTGTAGCGTGGAAACGAAACAAGCGAATACTATGGTAGCTAGTTTGTTACTAGACTATCAATTTAACAGATGACCTTATATATAACATCATAGGTATGCAACCTTCATTTAGGTTGCATGATAATAGACCTACCACACCATCCCAATGAAAACTTTTTCAGTCTCAGTAAATAGTTCGCTTCCGGAAACTACTAAAAGTATACCTTCCTGCATACGTGAATTTCTTACCATACCTATCATTCGTCTCCGTCTGGGAAAATTGAAAGCAAAACCAATATTTCCATGTCAAAGTGCGCACAACTCAATAAAACGTACGGCCATGCACGACCGATCCCCGAAATTACGTTACACCGCAACAAAGACAAAAGGGACTGTCACAGTCTGACAAGGTCCTAACTGATCACGGCGGGAATGCGTGTCAAGAATAAGATTTCCTGATGGATATTTACGTTTCAGTAGGGTTTCTTGAAGTCAAAACCAAGTAAAATTTAAGAAGTAATTAGTGTCAAATCCAATACATTATGAATCCGAAAATAGTTTTCCAAACAAGTTCGCGATAGGGGGCCAGGACGGTGAAGGAAAACATCGTGAGGAAACCTGCATATCTAGATATGTGAACCCACCAACCCGCAGTGGACCAGCGTGGTGGGGAAATGGTCCAAGCTTAGGAAGGCAGTTTAGACCTTGGGGATATGCACAATGGTTCCATTCGATAGAGCCAGGTGCAGGTACTTACACCCCCACAGAGAATAGAATAGAATAGGGGGCATTATTTAAGTAGATTTCATTCATTCCAAATGCCAGATTATTAACTGCATTATATTACGTCTATACGACGAGCTCCAATACAGTTATAATGGAGCTCATATATTTTTTAAGCAAATTTTTTGAAGATTCTATGCCATTTACATATTATTATTACTGATCAATTTAGTTTATTCTTGTTGGCGATTGCAGATCTAAAATTGTTAGATGACAACTGTGTGGATCTATCTAGGTCCAAAACGCTGGGACTTGATCGGAACGATACCTAGTGGACTATTTTTTTGAATATTTTATTTAAGTTACTTCAATGATCAGTTAGGAATGTTAAGTAGAAAAGACCGTGTAAGTACTAGGCGGAAAATATACAAATTACATTTAGAAAAGGAAAATAAATTCGAAATTTATTCCCAAAATACTTAACAGAAGGATTAGTATTGAATAAATAAGGTAATCGAACCTTGACATGACATTATAACTATTTATTTATTATTATTTGATACTTACATGAGTTTCATGACACTGGTGGGGTTTATACCCTGTATATTTTAAAAAGTTATATTTAAAGATTCTTGAATCTAACACTTTGAAAACTGTGCCTAAAAACCTAAGTTTATCAAAATAAATCATATTGTTAATACACTCACTAGCAATGAAAAAGTTCCTGGGACATAATAGCTTCAAATTACTGCTAAACGGAAAATGACACCTCAATTTTACCGAAACGAGTGACCAAAGGGGTCACTATGATTTATGAACAAGTTTTGTCGTACGACTTTTGAAAAATACCTTTCGGTTAAATATTTACCACTTTTGTAACATCCTGCACAAATCCTAACTAATATTATAAATGCGAAAGTAACTGTGTCTGTCTGTCTGTCTGTCTGTCTGTCTGTTACTCTTTCACGCCAAAACTACTGAACGGATTTGAATGAAATTTGGTATACATACGGTCTAGACCCTGGGAAAGAACATGGGCTACTTTTTAACCCGGAATTCCCACGGGAAAACTTTTTAAGGCGAAGCGAAGCGCGCGGGAACAGCTAGTGTGGCAATAAATCTACATGACCTTTAATGTGACCTCTATCAGGAAGTACCCCAGTTCCGATACGATATTTTTATAAAGACGTGGAAGATAATATATTATATATTATACTGATGCGGTACATTATACGAGTAGGTTGTACTCCGGAACTGAAAATCTAAAGAGATTATGCTCCCCTGATATTTTAAGGGTTATATTTTTCGATCAAATAAAACAATATTTTTCGTTTTTCTATGTACTTACATCATTAAAAATACTTCCCCTTCAAGTGGCATTACAAAGTTCGACCCTGTATATTTCATCGTTGACTTGGATCAAACGGTTTTGGCTGGGAGTGTATACTTATCTCTTTTGATGCCAGTGTAACCATGGAAGCTTGAAAACATCTTACAGTCGGGTTGTCCACTTACCTGGCAACTCTCTCAGCACAAGCTTGTTTGTGTTGGCGTCCACCAAATCGCACTAGGCCAGCTTGTTGGACTTGGCCTAAAACCTTCCTTCATTGAAAGGAGACCCGATAGCCAGCAGTGTTGACCTGATGGGTTGTGATGTGTAGTGTGTACCTACCGAATATATTTTTCACCAACTTTTTTCGTAAGTTTTATCCGATCTCCTCGGTTTTCGTATTCTGACTTAACAGTTATATTATTATTTAGGCTTTCACATACAATGCATAAATCATACCGGTGCTTACCCTGCGAGGGGTTATCGTAGTGATCTGTTGACGGAGATTTTAATGTTTTTATTGGCATAACACACAATAAAGGAAGAGTAATGGTAGAAATGGCAAATATACCAATAGTCGCACACATACATATACAGGGTGTTAAGATGAATGCGTTTGAGCGGGAAATGGTATACAGCTGATGATACTGAACACGATAAGACATTAAAAAAAATATTTGCTTTAATCTGACCAACATAAAATCGTTTTATTTAGTAAAATTTAAAAGTTCACTGTCACCCTATTCATGGTACATATCGATTCGGTTTCACAGATCTGATGACCTTGAACTCCAAATACAATTTCAAAGCCAAGGTCAATAAAAAAGTATGCATCCAACACCACACCCGTGGTGCCACATTGTCAGGTACCTACCGAGATGTTTGCTACTCAAAGTACCTACCTACCCAATCCATTGTAGACATTTCATTTTACTCCATATCACTTTATTGATACACAATTATATTTTATGAATACAGAACAGAAGGGCTAGTACGGGGCGCATTTAAGACGTGACAAGAGTTTTGCATCGCACTCACTCACATCGCGCAGCCTCAAGAGCGAGCGCGACGGAGAACTTTTGTCACGTCTTAATAGCGCCCCGCGCTACATGGCCAGGTGCATGTTATGTTTTAACATACGATAGGTCACACGTATTCAAAGCACAGCACAACATAAGACGAAATGAGAAACAAGGGTTGGTAGTCAAAAGATAGAATTGTGGGTACCTTTTCCCTTTTAATTTTGTAAAATAATTGTAAACTAGTAAACAACAATGACTGACTGACAGACTAGATCCACAGACATGTTATTACTCAGACCAACTACAAACGCCGTTACTAAAATCTGGCTAATGACAGCTTGTATTGAAGAAAGCACAGGTAGGTAATTCAAAAAAATCATATGTGATATCTATTTATTTATTTATTTATTTATTTATTTGAAGACCAACAAATGATACACTTGTTACATACATCAAGGCTAAATAAATAAAATACTTAATAAAGTGTTCACTTAATTATAGGTACTTACAGCTATCTTTATAATGAAGAAACATTTTACTAAGTTAATAATAACTAATAATAACATTAGTAAACTTTAAGAATAAACAATGAACAAACAATGAAATCACTGTCTATTGAAGATAGGTGTAGTATAAAAATGATTTGATAAGTACTTGAGTATTTTATAAACTACGACAGTCCATTTGACAGTGATTTAATCTTACCTAATAGTTGTGAGAGAGCCATAATTATTTATTCTTACTTACTTTAGGTACATAGAAGAGATATCAGGTTTTGATTTCGATGTTCTTACTAGGAGTGGGTCGTCATTGCATTTTTCGATGACTAGTCTCGTCTCGTGTTTCCGTGTCGAACAACTGTTTTCAAAGCAGTGTCGTCTGGTACTGGACTTGTTTCATGCAATTAATTTTGGTTAATATTGGTCGGTGAAAATCCAAATGAGCGTATAAGCTCGTTTAGAGCATAAACTGCGTTTTCGATCCTTCTAACGACGTTTAATTACTTCGGTGAATTTGGCCCTTAGTCACCTACCCCTTTCGGCTTATACTATACCATTTTTACAGCACCCTGTATAAGCTACTTTTCGTAAACGCCACATCGGTATCAAAATGGCTGCGTCCAATACACTGACCACTTTAAACACAAGAGACTGCACTTCAAGAGCTCTACGAGATAGATTGGTAATCAGTGTTGAATCTCTGGGAGTAAAGCAATCAATTATTGACAATGGTTATGGTAGTACATAGGAAGATATTTTGTGTGTGCCTGTTGTGGTTGAATTTAGCTCTTATATATATTTAAATAATTACTGTAGGCCTAGTTTCACTATACTCTGTTAGATCACTAACACCCCTGTCACATTATAACAAGGGATTAGTTGTTGATTTTCGAAACATCTGTCAAGAATACTAGATGGAAATTTTATCTTAGATGACCCTTTTACGTGTTAATGATCTAACAGACTATGGTGAGACCTAGCCTAGCCTTAAGTTTGTGACAGGGGTGTCTCGCTCAACAACCGATTCCTGCCCACGTACAGTGCCACAAACTTATCTGTTCCGGTGACAGCTCACGTAAATGTGTAATATTTCTTCATTCTATTAGATTTTAAGTTTGCCAGTAGTGGTAATTCGCTCTTGTAGTTTCAATAAACCCATCTAATCTATATCAATATATAATTCATTAGTAAGTAATGAGATATGGATCAATTTAGTTCGCTCTCACCGGAACAGATAAGTTTGTGGCACTGTAATAGGTCTATTTGTCAAATACAACAACAAAATTATGGTTTTTTGTGGTTACGTGACTTTTTACTATGGAAAAGGCTTTTATTGCATGTTTCCATAAGTTTTAGAACAAAAGTTGTTGTTCAGATCTACCATCTGAGTCACCCTCTTTCGGCTTAGTATACCAGTTTTGTGACACACTGTAGTTTACTTGTATTTATTATTGCTAAGGGGTTAGCATGAATTTTCATCGTGAACGTGAAGTAAAATTACTAGATGAATTTTGTAGGAATACCGACCGCCAGGGGCGCTGTTCACATTTTCATACAAAATTACTCGATGAATTCTAATAGGATCGATAATAGTATACTTCAGCTACGGCAACATTCGAGCAACTCACTTGGTTTCTGATTTACATAACATAAAATATGTATTTTTCATCACCATCCTGAATAGAACTTTAACACAATACGATTCATATTTAATTTCTCACTGAGAACATAAAAATATATCATTTAGTCAGTGATACGAAAAGTTTATTGCCGTACATTTGAGATTCTAAGCAATCCTCCACCGCCTACCCTTTGTAAAATAATAATTAGCTTTCGGAACACAAGGTTCATTTACCACCACGGAAAAACAAACCCAACAATTTGAACATTTTTATTGCACAAGGACGGAATTCCTATTTTGCATCCAGTTCATTAGACCGCAAAGAATATTTTTCTAAAGTTTTAAAAAACTTATTTCTTTTGACTCATGTTTTCACATCGTTGGGTCGGAATTATAATTTTACGAGATGATATTTTTTTCGTTTGTGAACGGAAATTACACACTTTCTTAAATCACTGAACATACTTATTTAATGTATCTGTACAGTGTGTTAAGAAGGATATATAATTATATAGTGTAGTGAGGCAAAACTGACTCAGGGAGTCATTCTGTACTACTTTTGTGGTAACTTTGCACTTGAGTATGATTTGAAGCATATTGAATAGTAATAAGTATGTATATTTATTACTATTCAATTAGCTCGTTCTCTGGTCTTGGATGTGCCCGTAAAATGGCAATAGGCCCGCCCCCTATTACATTGGGACTAACATACACTCTGGCGAAAAGTGGGTGCAGCAATGCACGTCTGCCTACCCCGCAAGGGAGTACATTAGTACAAGGCGTGAGTGCGTGTTTTTTTTTTTTTTTTTTTTTTTTTTTTTTTTTCAATTAGCTTATTAGCTTAGCGGTATGAAATTGGTGGCCCCAACACAAATTGTACACTACTACGGTTGTCTGGCAGAGATCACTTTTAGTGATAAGACCGCCTTTTGTACCCTAATTAAGTTGCAATTTGTTATATAATGATTCTTTGTTGGTGTGCAAATAAAGCGTATTCTATCTATCTATTTATCTACTCCAAAGTTTACCGTATTGAGAAATATGTCCCATTTCACAATCTCTATTAGGTACCTAATATGTTCCGATTCACAATATTTCATAAATTAATTTTTATTCTTAACGTTTCGTACCCTTGTCAGAAGCATACTCAATTAATCTCTAATCTTTAATCTCACGGAATTCTGACAGTTATCAATTTTTGACATGTCAGAGATCACAAACCTTTTTTGGCTGGGTACTTTTTTCAATACGAGTCTGAACATCAGTTGTATCCGGACAAATTTCTATATTATATTTTTAAATATTTAGAATGATGGTCTTTACGTTAGGCGCAAAAGAACCACGAGGACGCTACTTTCTGAGAGAGAGAAAGTCTGACTCTTGTGCTCTGTCAGATGGGGCCGCTTCCTGAGAAGGGCCTGGTTGTGGCTCCATAACGTTTATAAAAATCAACAAACTATCACAACGCGAAAGGTCAACGATAAGAAACCGGCCAAGTGCCAGTTGGACTCGCGCAATGAGGGTTCCGTACAAGTCTACTTACCTGAGATATTTTTTCTTTTAATTTCATCATTATGTACATCTATATGAAATATTAGCATGTTATCTTTAACCGTTTCTGAGAAAAAGGGTGGTGACAGACAGACGGACAACAATAAGGGTTCCTTTTTTCCTTTTCAGGTACGGAACTCTAAAAAAGAATAGTAACAATCGGATCAATCGTTTCCGAGATATTCGTGGACAAACATACATACCAACAAACGTATAAACATACTTATACAATAAAAAAAAATATATTTGTTTATTAGGCTTAATGGATTGTCATGTGTTAATATGGTACAGTTCCAATAATCTTACATAGGTACCTATATACCGAACATATTATGTACTTACCGAATTGAGAATCTTTTATTTGAAATCGATTAAAAAGGTTTGTTATCCCTGAATTTAGTAGCAAGTGATGCCATGCTAAAAAATAAAATAAAGTAATTAAAATTAATTCGATACAATGGTCGTGAGTCGTGATTTTACTTAATATTATAAATGCGAAAGTTTGTGAGTATGTGTGTATGTATGTATGTGTGTACCTTTGTAACAACTGAACCGATTTTAATGAAATTTGGAATGGAGTTAGCTGACACCCTGGATTAACACATAAGCTATTATGTGCTAAAGTAGCCTTTTTATCGCGGAATTCCCACGGAAAAACTAATTAAGTTGAAGCGAAGCTCGTGGCAACATCTAGTATTGAAATATTTGTTATTTTTGTATTACTTACTTCACTTGACCAAGTAAATATTTAGAAATGAAATATTGCCCTTAAATGGATCCAAATTTTACCTTTTTTCGGTGAAGAGCTTTTTTAGTGGTATCACTAATGAAATGTCAGAATTCCGCGGAATTAAAAATTAGGGTATAACTTGGGACTGTAATGTTGGCTGACATTTTTCATGTTAGATTTTTGTAGACACGAAACGTACCCTTATCCGAAGAAAGTAACTCAACGTAAGTACATCTTTAAAGATAAGCGTCCACTTATCGGTATCGTACGTATCGCACCAAACGGATTTTCATAAATGTATGGAGAAATTTTATCAGCAATGCCGATGAAGACGCAGAATTATATTTTATTTTTGGAGTTCGAGTTAAAATAAATAATTTAATCTAGTGATTAAACACACACTCACGCCTTGCACTAGACTAACTTGCGGGGAAGGTTAATGTCTAACGTGACAGTTATTATTATACGATTTTGACGCATAAAAAGTTGCATTCTGTAAAAATCGTATGAAAGTACTGTCAGCTATCGATTTAGTCGAGAGTTATTGAAACTGGCAGTAAGTATTGAGTAGGCAGAGGTACAATTACACAAATATGGCCGGAGATTGAAC
Source organism: Plutella xylostella (assembly GCF_932276165.1). Lineage (NCBI taxonomy): Eukaryota > Metazoa > Arthropoda > Insecta > Lepidoptera > Plutellidae > Plutella > Plutella xylostella. Next base: position 1,265,971 of record NC_064000.1, on the reverse strand, counting down.
CCGGACCAATTCCCACACCAATCTTAGTTCTTAATCACTGCGCCATCCGATCATCTCAAAGAGACGTACGCTAAAACATATTTTATCCTAATCCTAACTTCCTAACTTATTATTATCCTAACTAATATTATAAATGCGAAAGTAACTGTGTCTGTCTGTTACTCTTTCACGGAAAAACTACTGAACGGATTTGAATGAAATTTGGTATACATATTATGGTCTAGATCCTGAGAGAGAACATAGGCTATTTTTTATCCCGGAATTCCCACGGGAAAACTTATTAAGGCGAAGCGAAGCTCGCGGGAACACCTATTTATTATAAAAAAAAGTATGCATTTTTTATCTACCAGTAATAGTTACGCAGAACTTGTCTGAGCCGAGGCGAAGTCGAGGAGTATTAAAATAATATAAAGTTTGTCGTTCTTTGAAAGGAGTCCTAATTCACACGCCACTAACCCCTTTCAGCCATTAAACTTGAAAGCTACGCCATTTTGTTTCACTATGATGAGTTCCTGTCGCAAGTTTTTATATAATACTAGCTGTTCCCGCGAGCTTCGCTTTGCCGTAAAATGTTTTCCCGTGGGAATTCAGGGATAAAAAGTAGCCTATGTTTTTTCTTAAGGTCTAGACTAGACCATATCTGTACCAAATTTCGATCAAATCCGTTGAGTAGTTTTGGCGTGAACGAGTAACAGAAAAACAGACAGACACAGTTACTTTCGCATTTATAATATTAGTTAAGATATACAGGCTGTTGCATAAGCGGCATACTAAACCGAAATGGGGTGACACAGGGGATTTTTCTAAACAACTTTTAAAATTCACTGACCCAGTAATATCTGCATATTTGCAGGTTGACTGATAAAAATACTTTAGCCATAAGTCCACCTGCAAGTGCGTTTTTTTTTAATGTACTTATTAAAGAATTGAAAATGAAAAAGTTCAAGTGACATAATTATATTTTATATGAACGGCAAGTAAATAAATAATATTTAATGGTTCATTCTTTGCATAGACTAGAATAGTTCTTTGTTTGTTGGGTGAAGCTTTATATTTTGTTTTCAATACAGCAGAGCTTTACGGGTTCCTAGAATAGATTCATTAATACGCACGATAAAATTTCTATGAAATTCTATGAATAGTTTTTAGAAAAAATAGAGTTTTTTTTTCTACAGCGTAGAATTTCATTAGTAAATCTTTATAATGAAATTCTGTGAAAAAGTAATTATTAAACCTCTCGGCCATAGTGGTTAGTGAAGACTTATAATGTTGTATAGTTTAAGAATAATTGGTATTATTTTATGATGATGATGATTTTAATATACGTATTTTATTGTCATAGGGTCTTAATGCCTGAAATTTAAATACAGTTATACAATACAATATAACTTTATTGAAAAACATACAACATAAACTACATTGCAAAGAAAGAGTATATCTAGTATTGTAAAGAACAATTATCGCTAAAAGCGATCTCTTCCAGGCAACCTTTAAATGATTTATAATAGCTGGAGTTCATTTTCGTCTCAACACTTTCCATGTATAGGAAATATACGCATTCGTGATGTGTATTTTGTGAGCAAATAAAATAACTAATGTCTATTATAGACTATAACAATGTCCAGTTACTGTAACCAGAACTCTCATAAATATTTTCAATCCATATTCCCCTGGCTGTCCCGGTTTAACTCGAGTCTGACTTGCCTAAGCATTGTCCAAAACAACGGTGGGTGTTTTCTATTCCCAGAACGCACCGAGGCTTAGTAGAGAGTACAGGAGTATAGCTTTGTGCTACGGGAATATACCGGTGAAGTGGTTATAGCATGTTATAGTGACCCTAACTGCTATGCCGAAGGTCCCGGGTCCGATTCACGCCTGGAACAGATATTTGTTTAAATACAGATATTTGTGCTGAGGTCTTAGGTGTTAATAATAAAATACAATACTGTTCACGACGAAAATACCTAGGCTAAGAAGATTAGATTAAGTTTAGCTTAGAAATAACATGTACATAATAGTTTCGTAATCATAGTTTGTAAGATGTAAATACTTTGATTTCATTGGTAGGTAAATTAGAGTTAGGTATCTCACTCAGACAGGTATCGCTTGCGTGACTAATTCTGACTATATATATAGGCCCAATTTGTATGAAAATTTGTCATTCAGAAAACAGAAGCGGAACAATAAACAACTAAGAAAACTGAAGAAGACTTTCAAATACAGTCCACCCCTAACATTGGACCTTCGAGGAGCCGGATCAGAAGAAAGAAAATTGGCAGACCTACTGAACAGTGGTCTATCGAAGAGCCGAAAAGGGAATAAAGAAGAACGACCATGCCGGTTACTAGAAGCCACAGTAGCCGGAAGGAAGAGTCCAGTACCGCCGAATCAAGCACGGTCTGCACAAGCAACACCGCGACGACGACTACGACTACGGGAAGCGGTGCGACTGAGACATCCGCCACGACCACGTCGGCAGCGAACGCAAGCGCTACCGGATCAGAGCGCCCTGCGACGCCGCCACCTCAGGAAACCAGCGTGGTCACTGTGGTGCGTCAAGTCACATCGCAGCCAGCTACCTTACGGCCCCGGTCACATCACTCCAAAGCCTCCCGCAAGAGATTCCTCGCGGAATTGGAGGCTAAGGAGCGGTTGGCCGAGGCGCAACAGAAGGAAGCACAAGCCGCCGCCGAACTAGCGAAGGTGAAGCTCATGCGGATACAAGCGGAGGACTCGTCCGACGAGGAAGACGAAGACATCGTCGACAAGAGCGAGCGCATCGAGCAGTGGGTGCAGGAGCAATCCTCTAAGCCCCCGCCCCCTGCTCTCGCTCTCACAGCGGGCCATGCAAGAGGCTCGTCCCCCGTGAGGGGCCAGACACAGGCCCCTCCCACCCCGTGGATACCTACGGAACCACTACGGGTCGTCGATGCGCCGCAGCATGAAGAGCGCGCGCCTCCCGAGCGCCAACAAGAAAAGTCGTCGAGTGAAGACGTCACGCAGCTCGCCGCACTATTCAAGAGTGTGCTGAGCGGTGGCGGCTACAGAGAGCCGCCACGGTACATTCAAGATCTACCTACGTTCAACGGAAACAGCAGCGAGTGGCTACCGTTTCGTGCGGCCTACCATGAAACCGAGAAGTACTTCACGAAGATAGAAAACGTCGCCCGCCTGAGAAAAAGCCTGCGTGGGGCCGCCCTCGACGCCGTCAGCTGTCTACTTATCAGCGATCCGAACCCTGTCGTCATTATACAGGGCTTGGAACGACGGTTCGGGCGGCCAGAAGCACTCATACTCAACGAGCTCGACAAAGTGAAGAAACTACCGAAGCTAGCTGAGAGCCCACGCGACCTGTGCATCTTCGCAAGCAAGCTGGCCAACATCGTAGCTACGATCGAAGCACTGAAGAAACCGCACTTCCTCTACAACCCGGAGATCGAGCGCACTGCAATAGAGAAGCTCACACCGATTCTTCGTGACAAATGGTACGAGTACAACTTCACGCAACATGGAGAAGAAGCGAACTTGAAGAAGCTGTCCACCTACCTGAACCACGAAGCGGACAAGTGCGGCCCATACGCCGCGCTCGAGCAGATCAACAACAGCGCACCTACACCCGTGAGTGCGAGGGAGAAAGCTGCGAAAAAGAAGACGGAACGTACCTACGCCGCCGAGAACACACACAAGGAAGAAGAGGACGGCTGCCCTATGTGCAAACAGGCTCACAAGTTACCTGAATGCACGAAGTTCAACGAGAAGACGACTGACGAGCGCTTGGAAATAGCGAAGCAGAACAAGATGTGCTTCCGCTGCCTACGTAGCACACATCGCCGCTTCACGTGCAAAGCGAAGCCCTGCGGTGTCTCCGGCTGCAACCTGCGCCACCACAAGCTCCTACATCATGAAGCCGCGAAGAAAGAAGAGAAGCACGAAGAAGTCACCGCGTCCACGACAGAGAAGCCGACCGTCGCAGCGAACAAGAGCGAGCGCCGCCGCGCTTACTTAAAAATAGCGCCCGTGGTACTTACTGGCCCTCACTCCAGTATAGAAACCTACGCACTGTTCGACGAGGGAAGCACCATCACGATCATCGACGCAGACGTGGCCAACTCTCTCGGCCTCGACGGACCCACTGATCCGATGTGGGTGCAAGGAGTCAGCGGCAAAGAAGTTCGACACTCGAAGAGCAAGAAAGTCGACTTCACCATACGGGGCAAGCACGCACAAGAAGAGTTCAAGCTTGAAGACGCACGCACAGTCGAGAAGCTCGACTTCATCACTCAGACGGTGAAGAAAGAAGAAGTCGACGACTGCAGCCACCTGAGCGACATCCAAGAAGAACTCGCCTACGAGGGGGCATCGCCGAAGCTGCTCATCGGCCAGGACAACTGGGACTTAATTGTCTCGAGGGAAGTCCGAGACGGCCGCCGCGACCAGCCTGTAGCATCTCGCACACAGCTCGGCTGGGTACTGCACGGCTGCCGCACCACACAGAGCAAACCAATCAACTTCTGCGGACACGTCACAAGCGCTGAAGAATCAATGTAGAAAATGATGAAGCACTACTTCGAGCTGGAGTCCCTGGGCATCGAAGCAAGAAAACCGACGACAGATCCAGAAGAGCAAGCCACGAGAAAACTGGAAGAGGAAAGTCGCCGGCTGCCCGATGGTCGCTTCGAAACTCGGTTGCTATGGAAACAAGAAAATGAGAAAATACCTAACAACCGTCAAGACGCACTGAAACGACTCTGCAGCCTCGAACGCAAGCTCGACCGTGACCCAGAACTCAAGAAGAAGTATGAAGAGCGCATGGAGAATATGCTGAAGTCCGGATACGCCGAGCCCGCCACCACACTCCCGACGCAAGACAGAACGTGGTACCTGCCGCACTTCGCCGTCTGCAACCCCGAGAAGAAGAAGATACGACTGGTGCACGACGCCGCAGCGAAGTCACATGGACGCAGCTTGAACGACATGCTGCTGACCGGCCCCGACCTGCTTCAGTCACTCCCTGGGGTGGTCATGCGGTTCAGGCAGCACCCCTACGCAGTCAGCGCGGACATCAAAGAGATGTTCATGCAGATACGCATCAAGGAGTGCGACCGAGACGCGCTGCGCTTCCTCTGGCGCGGCAACCGGCGGGAGGGTACACCAGACGAGTACCGCATGACGTCCGTCATCTTCGGCGCATCATCATCACCGTGCACAGCACTCTTCATCAAGAACAGAAACGCCAGAGACTTCGCCGACACGCACCCCGAGGCCGTCCGAGCAATCGAGAAGAACCACTACATGGACGACTACCTGCAAAGCTTCACGTCGGTGGAGGAGGCCCAGCACGTCACGAAGACAGTCGACGAGATACATCGACAAGCGGGCTTCGAACTACGCGGATGGGCATCGAACGAGCGACGAGTACTACGCGATCTCGTCACCGACGCCGAGACAGCTACGATCGACATCGGCGGGAGCGAAATAGAGAAGACACTCGGCCTCATGTGGCACGTACACGAAGACAATCTCGGCTTTCGTCTTAACACTCATAAGACGCCGGCTGAGGTGCTACGAGGGGACCGTCCGCCGTCGAAGAGAGAAGCACTCAGCGTGATCATGTCGCTCTACGACCCGCTCGGCTGGATCTCGCCCGTGACTACGCCGGCCAAGAGAATAATGCAAGACTCATGGCGCTACGGGACCGGCTGGGACGACCCTATTCCCGAGGAACTGCAAGGCAGATGGCACAACTGGCTGTCCAACCTACAAGCGCTACGAGAGCTACGAATTCCGAGGTGCTACGACTACGAGCCGACTGCTACGCGAGAACTACACACATTCGTCGATGCAAGTGAAGAGGCATATGTCGCAGCCGCCTACTGGAGAATACAACGAGCAGACGGCAGCGTGAAGATCACACTAGCCATGGCGAAGAGCAGAGTGGCACCTGTAACGTCAGTGAAACACAGAGGCTAATGGTTGACTGATTTATTACTAATGTCACACCGCATACATACATATAGCAACACAGGTAGGTAGGTTAAGATATATATATAGCTACTTATCCTAACATCTTCCCCTCTCAAATGACATGCTTACTAAAAAACACAACTAGATAATACTACATAGTATTCAAAGAATAATGTACATACCTACTAAAGAATTATGTACCTACTAAAGAATTTACCCCCTAAGAAGTTCACAGTTAGAATACTTATATTAACATCCTATAGTAATTACTTACTCGGCAGACACGCATTAACAATTTAACACACTACATCATAACAACGTAAACAAATGAAGTTATTTCTGTTTTAAGTTGGTAGGTACTTAGTTATTATTCTTATTAACTCGTTGAGCCCTATTGAGAGCGCGCAACGCTCGGGCCGACATGTCGGAGGGCAACAGCTGATGCGGCGGCGGTGACGTCACTTGTTTACGGTTACTGCCACCGACCGGGCTATTATGGTCAGCCGCCGCCGTGTCCCCTTCACCCTCTGACGCATCCTCAAATGTAACGTCAGCATCCTTATCAACTTCTACCGAGTCATTGGCAACTACATTAGCATTAGCCCGCGTTAATGAATATCGGTTTCTATTTACTGGAATCAGCTGATCCGAATGTCTCCGCCATTGTACCTCTCGACCTACTGTACGATACAGACATGTATGTAGGTAGATGTATGTACATATAGTACTTATGAGTCAGTCACACGTCGTACGCCCTGACAAACACATGTGTAAACTTACAAGTTGAATAATATACAGTCCATTCAATATTTTATGTGGGTTTCATTACCAGTGCCCCACATTATGGTCCTTCATCGGAATTTATAAATCTATCGTTTGGATCAGGGCGCTGTCGCGAGTGTGGCTCATCTTACATTTCATTGCATTGGCCGTACCAACGCCATTTTTTTTACACCGCCGGTGCATCGGACTCTCGGACTTTTTTGCGGTTGTGCGGAGCACCGGACTCTTACACTGGCTTGCAGGTGCCGTCAGTCGTGGACGGTGTTACAAAGTTGCCAAAGACTTTGTCTGATCTTGCGGAGTGTTTGCTGCAAGTGCACTGCTATAAGTGTTTTCACCGGACTTTGGACTTTACATTACATTACAAGTTGGTTGCTGCTATAAGCAATCGACGCCAGATTGCCCTTGTTGCTTCTGGGAATCATCGGGTCTCGCGGCTATAGTATTTTCTGCGAGTGCACTTCTATAAGTGTGTCACCGAGGTTTGGACTTTACATACAAGTGGATTGCTGCTATAAGCAATCGTTTCCAAATTGCCCTTGTTGCGGCATCTTTACATCGTTTTATGATACAGTTTAAGAGTGAGAGACTATACATTCGAGCTGCATTCATAGTTTTACAAACATTTACATGTGCTAAATTTCATGGTTCACCAATACACGTAGCCATTTCCATCGAATACGGTTGGCCAACATAGCTTCAAGAATTCTACGTCGAGGTTCCTGATTGGTGGAAAACGAGTCAAATTGACCGTTTCCGCTACTGCGAGAGGAGGATAGCTGATCCAATCCGTAGAGGGTTAGAAAGGGACGGCATATCGTCGGGAGCGCTCGTCCCAGGCGGGCCAACTTCGAAAAAAGCAGCGACGCGAGCGCCATCCGCGGTCGGGTGACTGCAACTCGTCGAGTCGGCAATACTCGGAAGCGCTCGTCACAGGCGGGCCAACCTCGAAAAAAGTAGCGACGCGCGCGCCACCCGCGGTCGGGAGACTGCAACTCGTCGCATCGGCAATACTCGGGAACGTTCGTCACAGGCTAGCCAACCTCAGCGGTCAAAAAAGGCGACGCGCGCGCCACCTGCGGGGACCGCGGGCCAAGCTTCGATTGATTCGAATTCGACGTTCGACGCCATTTTATCTCTTTGAAAATTTCTTTGTTGTTTGTGTATTTAGTATTTTTCAAAAATATAATATTAATCTATATTAATATAACTAAATACAAGTGTAAAAAGTTATAGAATCTCCAAAATGGAGGAAGATTTAAAGAAATTGAAGGCTGCCAGGGGGCAAGCCAAATGTAGTATCACGAATATTTGTAATTTCACAAACGTGGTTAAAAACTTAGAAGAATGTACGTATTCTCAGCTATTAGTAAAAAAAGATAGGCTTGTTGAGGTATTTCAGAAGTACTGTGATTATACAATAGATATTTCTGTGTTGGATATTTCAGATAAGGAGGAGTTTTTAGAATATGAGGAGAAGTATTTTTGTGCTTTGTCTGCCTTGACTGAGTACCTCACCATGAAACAAGGTTACTCTGCTTCGTCATCAGGAAATGCTTCCACCAGCTTAACTAACAACAATCACACATTCCAACGCTTGCCACCTATCGATATAAAAAAGTTTAGTGGAAAGGTATGTGAATACTATGATTTTATTAATCTTTTCACCAGTGTAATTGCCAATAACTCAAGCTTATCGTCCTATGACAAGTTTTATTACTTAAAAACATCATTAGAGGGCGAGGCTGCTGATGTAATCAAGCATTTAGGCCTAACTTCTGAAAATTACACAGTAGCATTACAACTTTTGGCTGAGAGATATGATAACAAAATGAAAATAATTAACCACCACATATCTGCTTTATTAGACATAGAATGCCTAACAAAATGTACTGCACCTGCCTTAAGAAACATTGTTGCACAAGCTAAACAGCATCTAGCTGCTTTAAAAACGTTGGAGGTACCAACTGATCAGTGGGATCTCATCATCATTTGTATTTTACAAAGAAAGTTGGACCAACAAACGTTGCGGTATTATTATTTAGAACTTAAAGACGGCTTACATAATTTGCAATCTTTTCTCAAATTTATAGAACAACGAGCTGCTGCGTATGAGACTGTGGCAGATGGCTATAGTTCCAGCTTAAAAAGAGGTCATGCAGTGAGTGGGAGCCGCACCGCAAGTCTGGTAACAACCTCCACCCAAAATAGCAACAACAACAATGACAACTGTAAGTTTTGCAATTCAAAATATCACTTGCTTCACCAGTGTGAGAAGTTTAAGCTATCTAACTACTCAGATAGAATCAACTTTATTGAATCCAATAAGTTGTGTAAATTATGTTTAAGGTTACATAGCCAAAAGTGTAGGTATGCATTTAGGTGTAATATTTGTAAAGAACGGCATAATTCTTTACTGCACCAGGAGAAAAAACCAAAGCAGGTGGCATTGTCTATGAACATGGGTAATAATATTTTATTGCCTACATTAAATGTGGGGTTACATGATAAAAGTGGGAATGTAATTTACACTAAGGCATTATGTGACTCGGGGAGTCAAGTTTCATTAGTGTTACATGATTTAATTAAATCAATTGATTGCAATATTTACAATGAACAGAGTGTCATTACTGGCATTGGTAATGAGACAAATAATATTTCACAAAAGGCTGAATTTACAATTCATTCAACCACAAACCAAGAGGCACTTACATTATCATGCTGTGTAGTGGAGAATATTACGTGCAACATGCCTCAATTTTCAATAGATGCAAAAGAATTAAATATTCCTGATCATGTACAGTTAGGAGATAAAAACTTTTACAAAAAGGAGAAGATAGGTATCCTGTTAGGGTGCGATATTTTCTTTCAATTGCTCTTGCGGGATCAAATCCCAATTGTACCTGGTGGTCTTTGTTTGTATAAAACTTTGTTTGGGTATGTTGTGGCTGGTAAGGTCCCTAGACAGGGTAATACTATACAGGGTGATGAAAATAGTTCAAGCAGTCATCTTTTGAACGTTGAGTCAGAGTCGCAACATAACTTAGAATTATTAAATGAGTTAAATACAAATATAAGTCAACTCTGGGAGTGTGAAAAAATTACTGAAACATTCACAGAGGCTAACACAGAACAAGAACTTGCTGAAAAAATTTATAAAGAGACAGTAGAATTAAAAGAAGGCAGGTTTCATGTTTCATTAACTTTGAAGCAAGATTATGATAAAATAAAGTTAGGAGATTCATTGACAAGAGCTTTACAAAGATTTCACAATTTAGAAAAAAGATTTGCAAAGGACAGGGACCTATTTTTAAAATATAAAGCATTCATTGATGAATATGTATCTTTAGGTCATGCACAGTATATTGAAATTGAAAAATATAATATAGACGATGTTCCATTTTATATTTTACCGCATCATCCTGTATTCAATGACAAAAGTAAGACAACAAAGATGAGGGTAGTTTTCGATGGGAGAATGCGTACAAATGAGAATGTGTCATTAAATGACATATTGTTAAATGGACCCACGGTTCAAAATGAATTATTTAACATTCTAACTTTGTTTAGATTTCACAAATATATTCTTATATCTGATATAAAAATGATGTTTAGAAATCTTATGTTAGACGAAAACCACTGCTCATTGCAGAACATTTTATGGCGTGAGACGCCTGAAGAGAACATAAAGGTCATTCAACTTAAAACTGTGACGTATGGGCTTAAATGTTCAAGCTTCCTAGCAACGCGATCTCTGATAGAGCTAGCTGATATGTATGAGGAGGACTATCCCCTAGGAGCTTTTGCATTGAAGCATAATGCATATGTTGATGATATTAATACAGGGTGTAATGACATTGAAGAGCTCAAAGAAACAAAAAGGCAGTTATGTGAACTGTTACAAAAGGGAGGGTTTGAGTTACACAAGTGGTGCTCAAACTGTCCAGAACTTCTCAGGGACATACCACTCGATAAACAAAGTATAAATGAGGTCGATTTATTTAAATCTGAACATGTTTTGATCAAAACTTTAGGTCTTACATATGATGTCAGTACAGACACTTTACGAATTAACTGTCCTGAGCAAAATTTATTAGATATCTACACAAAACGACAGGTATTGAGCTTCATGAGTAAAGTTTTCGATCCGCTAGGTCTAGTAGGGCCAGTTGTAGTGTTAGCAAAAATTATTATGCAGAGAACTTGGGCTTGTAAAATTCAGTGGGATCAGCCTATCCCCCAAGAACTAAACAGTGTTTTTATAAATTTTGCAAAAAATTTATTTAAAATGAATGTTAGCGTTCCTAGGTGCATAAATACAGTATCTGTTAAACAGATAGATCTTGTAGGATTCTCCGATGCATCCAGCAAGGCACATGGTTGCTGCTTGTACATAAGGGTCATTGACTCTGAAGGAAATATAAGTGTAACTTTATTGTGCTCCAAATCTAGAATAAATCCATTAAAACAGCTTAGTATTCCTAGGCTTGAATTAAACAGCGCGTTGTTATTAGCGCATCTTGTAAAAAAGGTTTACGATGAAATAAACAAATTAAATATTAATCCCTGTGTGTATCTACATTCTGATTCACAGATAACGTTGGCTTGGCTTAAAACCGAGCCCCAACAGCTGACAGTTTATGTCTCAAATAGGGTAAAGACTATACAAGAAGAAACTCAGGGTTTCTCGTGGTTTTATGTAAACAGTCATGAAAACCCAGCAGACGCCTTATCGAGAGGAGTTGAACCTCATTTATTAGAGACAAATGAGCTGTGGTGGCGAGGACCTGGCTTTTTATATTGTAAAGAATTCCCCAACAATAGGGACAATTTCACGATGCCAACTGATATACCTGAAACAAAGGTTTGTTTGGCGGTAGATAAAGCTGAAAAACAAGAAAAACTTGAAGTGTTTTCTAAGTTTTCAAGCTTAAACAAATTAATACGTGTGATGGGATATGTTTATAGATTCATTAACATATGTAGGAAAAAGGCTAAAAGAAATGCAGGTCGTTTATCTTGTCAAGAAGTAGATGCTTCATTAAAAATGATCATTAAGTATGATCAACAACAGCATTTCAAAGAGGAAATCGCATGTTTATCTTTAGGGAAAGAAATTGCAGCACATTTAAAGGCATTAAATCCGTTTGTTGACGGCATGGGTCTTATGCGAGTAGGTGGAAGGTTACAACATGCTGACCTACCTTACTATCAAAAACACCCAATCATATTAGCCAAAAAATCTAATGTAACCCATCTAATTATTGAAAAAGAGCATAAAACTTTGATGCATGCAGGTCAAAAATTAATGTACGCTTCCTTGAGCCAAAGATACCATATAGTAAACGGCTTAAGGGAAATTAAGCATGTAGTACACAAATGTCTCATATGTTTCAAATTGAAGGCAAAAACGTCAGAGCAGCTGATGGGATCTCTGCCTCCAGACCGAGTCAACCCAAGTAGGTGTTTTGAAAAGATAGGCATTGATTTTGGAGGTCCATTCATAGTCAAAATGCATCGTATAAGAAAAGCTCTTACGTACAAGGCATACATATTATTGTTTGTCTGTTTTGCCACAAAGGCAATTCATATTGAACTTGCATCTAGTTTAACAACTGAATGTTTTTTGCAGTGTCTGAAAAGATTTATAGCTAGGCGTAATAAGCCCTCTGTTATATATTGTGACAATGCTTCGACCTTTAAAGGCGCGAATAACGAATTAAACGGATTGTATAAGTTACAAGCTAATCAACAGCACCAAGACCTGATTCTTGATTTTACTACTAGTGCAGGCATAGATTTTAGCTTCATTCCAAGCTACTCACCAGTGTTTGGAGGCCTTTGGGAAGCCGGAATTAAAAGTGCCAAAGGACACATTAAAAGAGTGGTGGGTAATCAAATATTAACTTATGAGGAGTTAAATTCAGTTGTTATACAAATAGAGGGAATTTTGAATTCAAGACCACTGTTGTCTTTACAAACAGCTGACTTTAATAATATGTCTTACATAACACCAGGCCACTTCCTTACAGGTGCCACCTTGAGCACTGTTCCTGAACCTAATATCAGTAACATACCAATAAACCGTTTAAAATTTTGGAAACAGTGCAGTCACATGACTCAATGTTTCTGGAAATCATGGTCTAGAGAGTACCTCATGCAACTTCAGAGTAGGCCTAAATGGCGTAAGCCACTACCTAACATATCAAAGGGTATGTTGGTCATCTTACGAATTGATAATGCCCCTCCTTTGGTTTGGCCTATGGCTCGTGTGGTGGAGACATTCCCTGGTGCAGATGGGAAGGTAAGGGCCTTAACTGTCATCACACCAAAAGGCACAGTAATGCGTACTAGTATAGGTAAGGTTTGTCTTTTGCCTATAGAAGACAATCAGAATCAAATCTGAGGACATAAGGTTGCTATCTGGTTGTTTTCAGGATTGCTGTGTGAATCTCACTCACTCACGGTTAGGTATATAATAATAAAATGTATTCTAATACATAGGTTAGGTCATAGAAAGATTCTAGGCCATTGTTAAGTTTTGTCGTTAAAATTCCTAGTTACTACAGGAAATTACGAAGTAAAAAATAACTTAAAATAAGATTTAGTTTAAGTAATAAAGTAGAAATAAGCATTTGTCATAAGAACATCTTGTTCCTTTTTGTTGGTTGATGTTGTGTAATGTTTAAACTATTCAGTATCATTTCAACACATTCTCAGTATCACAAAAATAGTTTAAAAATTGCTCATAGTACCTAATTATATGAAAGGTTGTAAATTGTTAATAGTTTTTCATAAGTACTTACAAAGGTATAATATAATAACAGCTCTAAGCATCAACATGAAAGAAATTGATAAAACATTAATTTGTCTGTTTCCACTTACTGATACTTAATAGGTACATACCTACTGTGTTTTCTTACTTGCAAAAATAAAACCACCTTTTTTAATATGTTTGTATAAATTTATATTTGTTAGGATATATCTTTATGATGTACACATCATGTTGTCAAGCAATAAATTTAAATTGAAACTAAATGAGTAAACACCTAAAAATATGTAGTAGGTCAATCCTATTGTAACTACTTTAAATTAAAAATAGAAAACTTTTAATGTTAGTTTAATACTTTTAGCTTTTAAGTAGTTTATCTTGCTGGGCCCCCAGTTATGTACGATACAGACATGTATGTAGGTAGATGTATGTACATATAGTACTTATGAGTCAGTCACACGTCGTACGCCCTGACAAACACATGTGTAAACTTACAAGTTGAATAATATACAGTCCATTCAATATTTTATGTGGGTTTCATTACCAGTGCCCCACACCTACGTCAACTTTGTACGAAACTGGTCCGGTTTGTTCGACTAGCTTCCCTTCCGTCCACTTCCCCCCCCGCGCGGAGTAATCCCTGGCCAGCACGGTGTCCCCCGGGCGCAGCGCGGGGCGCGGGGAGCCCGGCGCGTTCTGCTGCTGGCGCCGCTGCGCGCGCTGCACCGCGGCCGCCACGTCGGGGCGCAGCGCGTCCAGCCGCGAGCGCAGGCGCCGCCCCATCAACGCGACCGCCGGGGCCACCCCCGTCGTTGCATGGGGACAGTTACGGTATTGCAAAAGAAATTTTGATAAAGCGGTAGCAACGTCCTCCCCCTCATGTAAAGCCCGTTTTAAACATTTTTTTATTGTTTTTACGGCATTCTCTGCCGCCCCGTTACCTTGCGGCCTATAAGGAGCTGACGTTACATGTTGAATGCAATTCTTTTCACAAAATTCCTTAAACTCTAAACTAAAGAACATTATCGGTCACCAATTGCGAGGGTAAACCCTGTGATGCAAAGACTGATCTGAATGCGGCTATTGTCGATCGCGAATCTGTACTACGCATCATAATGGCTTCAATCCATTTGGAGTGTGCATCGACTATTATTAGGTACTTTTTACCTCCACATTCCCCGAAATCCGCATGAACTCTTTGCCACGGGTTGAGTGGGAACTCCCAGGGGTGCAGCGGGGCGCGCTGCACATTTTACAAATATCTTCTATATCTCGATCTAAAGTAGACCAATAAACATAATTTCGTGATAAATTTTTCATTTTATTTATACCCAAGTGGCCCTCATGAATTTCTTCTAAAATCTTTTTATGTAAAGTGCCCGGTATCACTATTCTGTACTTATAAATTAGACAACCTAAGTCAATTGTTAGTTCATGTTTACGCGCAAAATATGGTTTTTCTTCCTCGCAAGTGGTGTTCGACGGCCAACCAAATAAAACATAACCATAGATTTTACTTAGCAACACATCTTTCTTTGTCTCTTTAGCAATGTCATGGAAACTTATAGGCAATGACTCCTCAATCAAGTTTATATAGTTAACAACGTCCTTTACACAACCTTGCTGAGGTAACGGTAAACGCGATAATGCGTCGGCCGGGCCATTGTCCGCCGATCTAACAAATTCGACTGTAAAATCATACGCAGCTAAACGAGCTGCCCACCTCTGAAGGCGACTAGCCGCCGTCTGAGGAATACCCCCTTTAGCCCCAAAAATGTAACTCAACGGCTGATGGTCCGTTCGTAAAATGAATCGACGGCCAAATAGGTACTGATGGTGTTTGGTAATTCCGTAAAATATAGCCAGCGCTTCCTTGTCGAGCTGACTATAATTACGTTCGGCCGGGCTGAGCGTGCGCGACACGCAGCTGACGGGCCGCTCGGAGCCGTCCTCGTAGCGGTGCGCCAGCACGCCGCCCAGCCCGTACGCGCTGCTGTCCACCGACAGCACCACGGCGCGCCCCTCCTCGTAGTGGGCTAGTACACGTTCACTCAGCAAAGCCTGTTTCGCCTCTAAAAAAGCCTTATCACATAATGAGTCCCATTTCCAGCTCGCTTCCTTTCTTAACAAATTATGCAATGGATGAAGTAAGCTACTCAGGTTAGGAATGAATTTTCCATAATAATTTAACATCCCTAAAAAACTTTTTAATTGCGATACATCTTCAGGTCGTGGCGCACTGGAAATGGCCTCTAATTTCGTTGGATCAGGCCTCAAGCCATCCTTATCTATTATAAAGCCCAAGTATTTGACCTCATTTTTCATAAATTCACATTTACTTAGTTTAATAGTGAGTCCCATGTTACGTAACCGTTCGAGTACAGCCCTGAGATTACTTATATGCTCTTTTTCATTAGCACCCGTACAGCAAATGTCATCTAAAAATACTACAGTACCAGGCACCCCTCGTAGTGTCTCTTCCATTAACTTTTGGAATTTTTCTGGAATGCACGACAACCCATACGGGGTACGGCGGTAGGCAAATGTACCCATGTGCGTCGTGATAGCCGTGTACGGCTGAGAGTCTTCAGATAAAAGACACTGTTCATAGGCATGTTTCAAATCTATCTTTGAAAATTTTTCCCCCCCGCTCAAATTAGCAAATAATTCCTCAATGCGAGGTAAAGGGTAAAAGTCCCTCTTTAATTTAGGGTTAATTGTGATCTTATAATCACCGCATATTCGTACCTCGCCATTCTCCTTGACGACCGGTACGATGGGGGTGCCGTAGTCTGAGTGGTGGACGCGGTACACCGAGCCGTCGGCCTGCAGCCGCTGCAGCTCGGCCTCCACGCGCGCCCGCAGCGCCAGCGGCACGGGCCGCGCGCGTACGTACACGCCCTCCGCGTCACTCAGCTGTAATCGAATGGTTTGTTTACATGTACCCAACTTATCTGTAAACACCTCAGGAAACTCCGCCCGTAACTGGTTCACTAATGAGGTCTCGGTTATTTCATTAAAGTTTATCTGATTAACTTTGAGTGCCCGCATCCAATCCCTGCCTAGTAAGGGACGGTTACCATTTTTTATCACGTATAGTGATAAGCCCTTAGCCTTTTCAACCCCCAAGGTAACGTCTACGTTAATATAACCGAGTGACTCGATTGGTGAACCAGAATAGCAGCGTAACATTAAATTATCCGATTTTAGTGGGTGGTGATAAAATACCCGTTTATAAAAGTCTTCACTAATTGCTGATATTCTACTGCCCGTATCAATTTCACATTCTATCTCACAATTGTCTATCAGTACTTTTATAAAATAAGGTTTATTACCTTGCGCTACGACCGCGATGTTAAACATGTCCTCGTCCGACTCCTCATTCACGAAATGGTGCCGCCCGGCCCATCTATTATCACTGTTATTTACTTGTTTACACATCACTTTTAGGTGACCCCTTTGATTACACTGATCACAATTATAATGCACAAATTTGCATCTATCCGGCCGATGTGGCTTGCCACATCGCCAGCACTGCATTGCGGCCTGGGCCCTGGGCCCGCCGCCGCCGCCGTCGCCGCCCCCGGGGGCCGCGCGGCCTGGCCAGCGCGGCCGGGAGACGCCCCCGCTGCCGCCGCCGCCGCCGCGCCTCGCGCTCGCCTGGTGCAGGCCCTCGCCTGCCTCGCCGCCGCCGCCGCCGCCACCTGAGGTCGTCGCAGCCGCCACGCTGCCGCTCACCTCCGCGTGTTTCTCTGCAGCCTCCAGCGCCAGAGCCAGTTCCACCGCCTCTTTATATTTGATTGTTGTTTCCGCGAAGATCCGAGACCTCATTGCCTCGCTTACCAGTCCCGACACAAATTGGTCTCTTAAGTTTTCTTCCAGGTTAGTTTTAAAGTTGCAGGTGGAAGCAAGGTGCTTGAGACTCTGTAGGTAGTCCATCAGTGGCTCGCCGGGGCGCTGGCGCCGCAGTCTGAAGACGTGGCGCTCCGCTATTTCGGACCGCTTCGGCTCCAAGTGCTCGGAGACTAAGCTTACCAGCTCGTCGAACGTCTTCTTCTCAGGATCCACCGGTGAGCAGAGGTCACACATCAGTGAATACGTGGCCTCGCCGACGACCGTGATTAGCATTGGCACTTTTAGCTCATCCTTTATTTCGTTAAGTAAAATAAACTGATTTACCCGCCGCACGTACGATAACCACTGTTTCGACCCTAGGTCAAAGGCTTCTATTTTGCCGATTGGCATTTTATCGAACGATTAAATATCACACACGCCGAAAACAAGATGTCCGCTTCCGCTCGTCGCCAGTGTAACGTCAGTGAAACACAGAGGCTAATGGTTGACTGATTTATTACTAATGTCACACCGCATACATACATATAGCAACACAGGTAGGTAGGTTAAGATATATATATAGCTACTTATCCTAACAGCACCAATCAAGCCTACGTCGATACCGCGGCTGGAACTACAGGCTGCGGTACTCGGGACTCGCATCTCGAACACAACTCGATCAGAACACGATTATGAAGACATCACGAGAAGAGTGTTCTGGAGCGACTCACGGACGGTGCTGGCGTGGATACGAGCTGAGCCACGCACATTCAAAACCTTCGTCGCTCACAGGCTCGCTGAAATCGAGGAGTCAACAAAGAAAAGCGAGTGGAGATGGGTACCTACCGCTGAAAATGTCGCCGACGACGCAACTCGAGCCACGCCGCACGACTTCGACGCGCAACACCGCTGGTTCAACGGGCCCGAGTTCCTGCGGCACACTGAAGAACACTGGCCCACGGAGAACAGGGAAGAAGTACCCAAGACCGGCGAGGAGAAGGAGAGCTGCGCCGTCGTGTCGCTCGGACACGCCCACCTGCCGGACATCGAGCGATTCTCGAGGTGGACACGACTCATACGTGTTACCGCTCGAGTACTACAGTTCGTCAGCCTGTGTCGTGCCAACAAGCACGCCACTCACGCCGCACGACGCAAGAGAACGAGAGAAAACGCACCTCAAGACGGCGAGTGGAAGAACACAGCGAGAGCACCGACAACGAACACGAAAAAGAAGCACGAAAACACTCCACGAAGAAAGTACAAGACAGTCGCGGCGGAACACCTAATTCACGCCGAGCGACTATGGGTCGAGTTTTCACAACGAGAATGCTTCGACTTCGCGCACACTGGTACTGAAAAGCTGAAAAGCTTAAGTACCTACACCGATGACTACGGGATACTTCGCCTGAAGGGACGCATCGCTGCCACCGACGCCATCAATGAAGAGACGGCGAACCCAGCTGTGCTAGATGGAAAGCACAGATACACGAGGCTGTACATTCAACATGTACACGAACAGCTGCACCACGGCGGGACTGAAATAGTCGTGAATGAATTACGACAACGGCTGTGGATAATCAAGATAAGACCGACTGTGAAGAATGTCGTGAAGTCGTGTCTCACCTGCAGAATGAAGAAAGCGAAGCCGTCCAGCCCCGCCACCGGAGACCTGCCTGCAGCACGCCTGGCCCACCATGTCAGACCGTTCACCTACACGGGTCTAGACTACTTTGGCCCGCTCGAGGTGACTGTGGGCCGACACCGAGAGAAGAGATACGTCGCACTCTACACCTGCATGACTACGAGGGCTGTGCACCTGGAGGTAGCGGCCTCACTCAGCGCGGACTCCACCATCGCTACGCTGCGCCGCCTGATAGCCAGGCGCGGCTGTCCGACCGAGCTGTGGAGCGACAACGCAACGGGCTTCAAGGCTGCCGACAAGGAGCTCACCGAGGCCGCCACGGAGGCCCTGCAGGAGGAAGCTGCGCGCCGACACATCATGTGGCGCTTCATACCGCCCGCCTCACCATTCATGGGCGGGGCGTGGGAGCGGATGGTGCGCACGGTGAAGGATGCCCTGCGAGCGACGCTGCACGAGAAGTACCCCAGCGACGAGACACTCAGCACCCTGCTGGCTGAGGTGGAGAGCACCGTGAACTCCCGCCCACTCACTCATGTGGCGGTGAGTCCGGACGACCCCGTGGCTCTCACACCGAACCTGCTGCTCATCGGGCCCAACTGCCACGTGCCGACGCCGGGGACCTTCAGTGAAGAGGACGACCACGCACGACAGCACTGGAGACGAGCTCAACGGCTGGCAGACGTCTTCTGGCAGAGGTGGATGCAGGAGTACCTACCGCGACTCCAACACCGGCGGGAGCCTCACAGCACCGGCAGCCAACCGAAGATCGGCGACCTGGTCATCGTGTGCGACTCCAACAACCCGCGCAACACCTGGCCCCGAGGACGAGTCACAGCTGTCCATCCAGGGAAGGACAACATCGTGCGAGTCGTCGACATCACTACGAGCAACGGGCACGTGCTGCGTCGACCAACGAAGAGGATCGTCGTGCTGCCAATAGAATCGCAAGATAGCGACGGCGGGAGAATGTTCACGACGAAAATACCTAGGCTAAGAAGATTAGATTAAGTTTAGCTTAGAAATAACATGTACATAATAGTTTCGTAATCATAGTTTGTAAGATGTAAATACTTTGATTTCATTGGTAGGTAAATTAGAGTTAGGTATCTCACTCAGACAGGTATCGCTTGCGTGACTAATTCTGACTATATATATAGGCCCAATTTGTATGAAAATTTGTCATTCAGAAAACAGAAGCGGAACAATAAACAACTAAGAAAACTGAAGAAGACTTTCAAATACAGTCCACCCCTAACAAATACCTACTTACACAATGATACTGATATATACTTACAACTTACTTTATTTGCACCAAAAACAAAAAAAAAAACAAAAACTTTAATATAACACATTACAAATAGACGGCCCTATTGCTTATAGCAATCTCTACCAGACAACCATATATTAATAATGTATACAATATGTATCTATCTCCGTATCAGTGTAGATATATCAGTTGTCCGATACCCATATTACAGGCTCTGCCTAGTTTGGACTAGGATTGTGTGTGACATATCCACACATATTATTATTATTATTATGAATGGAATTAATAACTTGAGAGAGCACACAACTTGACAATGTGGTTATAATCAGAATCGCCGGTGCGGTGGCACCATCTACATTTTCCTATCACCTTACTCGCTTACTCATTCTATCTCACTCCCACATGAATGAGCTTTACCCCTGTACCCCGTCAGTTTCGTCAGCAGCGGTGGGTACATGGCAGGAGGCGGCGTGGAGCCTACAGGCATTTTTATTAATATATTAGTTGCCGTCAGCTGCGCCGCGTGGCACCGAGCCAAGAGGCCTACTCTGGAAAGCCTTCTCTAGAAAGCCACTTTAACCCTTAATAAGGCAAAGGGAAAATAATTCTTACCTTATTTTGAATTATAGCACGTTACGGGAGAAAACCAATGAAAAAAAATTGTATTTCCATGCCTCATTTAAGGCTTAAGGTAAGCGTCCACCGTTTGGTATCGTACTCGTACGTATCAGACCAAACGGATTTTCATAATTGTACGGAGAAACGGCGTCGGCAATGCCGATGAAGTGGACGCACTTGTTTGAATTTGTATACAAAAAATACTCAATGCTATCCGTGCGTTGCAATGCCGGAAGGTGGAAGATTACATTTAGAAATAAATAAATACTATATATGTATACCTACTAATTAATATTTCGTTACAAGTTAGCAACGCAGTGTTAGGTTTGAGAGAGGAACTGTCAACAAAGGGACTGACTGATAATATATATTAATAGTGCTTTGTAATCTGTTTTTACTCTTCTGGGACGTTGGGAAAATGTCCTCTTACGAAGAATATCATCAGCTAGTATTGTCATCTCATTGTGAGCTCTTTTAGAAAGTCATATATTATGAACCTATAGGTGTTACCAGTGTAGTCTGAAACATTACTTTCTAGTCGTCAATTCGGAGTATGCCTCCAGATTACCTTACAGAGATATGACGATGGTATGAATGATATTAAAGCGTCTTTGAATAACTATTGATTTGTGGAACTAGTAATGATATTGCACTTCTATTTGAATCGTGGCAAATATTTATCGGAAAAAATATGGAATAAATTAAAGGTTATGCGGTAATTATGTATATACTCACCGTATTTTTTCAAGTAAAAACTACAGCTAAGGTTACTATTTGACAAACTGAAGCTTTGGTCTACTGCGGTTCACGTAACTTGACCGAAAATGGCAACAAAATAAATAGTCATAGCTCCTCAGGAGAAGAAATAGTTCCCTACCACGCTAAGTTGAATTTATTCATGTATCTGCTGTCATTTGAAAGTAACAACCCGATAACAGAGAGAGGTAGGCCTATAAGAGATCGCTCTTAGCGATAAGGCTGCCCATTGTTTTGGTTTATATATTATTTTTATATTTGCGGTGACCAATCAAGTCATATTCTACTCTACCTCTATCATATTCTAGACTGATAATAAACAAAAAAATCATAACAAAATTGGTCAACTCACTTGAACCGAACTGTACTCATAGATAAATAAAGGCGCCAGAATATCCCAATTCCTCTACAAAGGTTCCTTTCAGAATCGCTTTATTCAAATCCGGGGCCAGTTTCATATAATACACATGGCGGCATTAGGCTGTAACGATCTGCTTGCTGGCTGCACGCCAGGGGGATTAGGGATATAGGCTGTATTGAAATTAAGTGGACACAGTATTAGGAGGGAACACCACGAGGTATTTTGCCATTGAGTAAAGAGGAAGAGGAGAATCTTTATGATCTATTTGTTCCAATTTGAAAACGTCGACACCAAATGACTCCATTTTTTTTCAAACCATTAATTTAAAATTTGCAGACGGGGCGTCATTAAGCTATTATTTTTCCACTGGAACTTTTTCTCCGTCCGTGTACCGTAGAAAGATCACGCATAAATAATAATTATGATTGATGGACCTTCATAAATTTCTAGTATCCTTTGGAATATATACCATTTAAAACCTGATAAGAATTGAGAATAAACATAAATATCTATGAAATAACACAATGTTACAAAATGTAGCATATGAATGGTCTGCAAGCATCTAATTTTATATTAAAATTTACCATTAATTCTGTTCTGCAATTTTTGCATTTTGTATACAAAAAACAACTCGTACTACCAAATGGTTTGTGAAATGAATTAAGCCGAACTGGCAAACAATAGAAGACTAATGGAGCACACTCGTTTTATTTGTTTCATAAATTTTGTTTTAACTATCAAAGGTAAAAAGGTAGTTTGTTTTGCTGTTTTTCCGTATTATGTCGTTATGAATTTAGGTATTGTTGAGTTCTAGCTATAAATATACCTTCCATAATACACTCACGGGCAATGAAAAAGTTCCACTTTCAAAATTCCGACACCAAACGATCGCAATTTAATATTTGAACAAAATATTACTGTTTTTAGTTGGTAATATCGTGATGCTCTGATAAATGTACTTCAACATCGCAGAAGGCATCATTAGGCTAGCCTTTTCCGTTTAGGAGTAATTTGGTACTTTTCTCGGTGGAACCTTTTCATTGCCCGTGAGTGTATTATACTTGCTTTCTATAATGTTTAGTCACCTTCTCTTTGGCTTTTTAAAAATAAAAACCGAAATCTATACTACAGTCCTCAATAAAACGGTCAATTGTTGGTCCTGAAATCGGAAAACGCCAAAATTTTCAACACATGCCCCGAATACCGTCCAAGTGTCTACAGATTCAGAAGGCTTACTCTTAGGCTAGTATTCTATTCAAGTGTGTGTTATTTATCCATGTAAGAATGAAAGGGGTTATTATAAGTATAAGTTTAACTAAAATAGTGCAGCGCTGACCACTCTATCTCGTTGTTTTAAGCGTGCCGATTCGTTTGTCGATTCAAAGAGTGGCTGGGCTGAGAATTTTTCATTTGTTCGCATCACACGTTATGATTTATGATATTGCTACGAAGGTCCAATACGTTGATTGTCGGCTACAAAGTCTGTTTTTTAATCTCAGATACTAAATTGACAGATCCTGAACGGTTCATCAACAGTCGATTGTCCCGCGATTAAGTGACGTATCGTTCTATTGCCGGAACGGGACCATCAACTGTTGATGAACAGTTCAGAATCTGTCAATTAAATATCTGAGATTAAAAAACAGACTTTATTTAAGTAATAATTACGACATTGAAACTGACTTGAAGAGTAAGCTTCAGACATTCCAAGTGTGTCGCTAGAGGTTATCTCTGAGAATACAGAATTGGAAATCTGTTTGCGAGAATTCCACAAGGTTTTTTTTTTCATTATTTATATCTCGACTATAAAGGATGGCAAAGGAAAAATATTCGAGTCAAATTTATTAGTTCTGAGATTTCTTGTTTCTAACCAGGTATTTTTATCACGTATACGATCTTCAATATATTGGGAATTGAAATACTCTAATTATTGTTATTATAATAATTTCAATTTCTTAACAAAAAGAAAGTGGTTTTTCGGCATCTGGTGATTAGTTTTTTAAAGTCTTAAAACTAAACTTGAGGAACACAAATTCAATGTTTTCATTTTTTTTTTTTTATATATATAATATTATTAGACTATAATACACGGAGTAATCAGAGGTGACTCGAAAGCCAACAGTCAGTTTTTCAGTCACTTTTTAGGTTCTTTGCCACATGGCAGATCCCGAGCCGTATTGCCGTTTAACATCCTAACTAATATTATAAATGCAAAAGTAACTCTGTCTATCTATCTGTCTGTCTGTTACTCTCACGCCAAAACTACTGGTCGGATTTGAATGAAATTTGTTATACATATGGTCTAGACCCTGACAAAGAACATAGGCTACTTTTTATCTCAGAATACTTTTTAAGGCGAAGCGAAGCTCGCGGGAACAGCTATTCACTAAGTTTATTTTATGTGTTGTTGCTGTCCTATGGTACCCCGGTGGTACAGAGGGCCTTTACAAGCGTGCGCTTCGCTGTTCTGTCCTCAGCAACCGCTCTGGCTTCCGTCCAGCTCAGGCCTTGCGCTTGCAGCTCGCCGTCCACTGTGCGCCGCCATGTGTGCACGGGGCGACCGCGTCTGCGGTGGCCGCCAGGCGGTTTCCATTCGAAGGCAATGCTCGCTTTGCTCTCGGCTCCTTTTCTGACTGTGTGGCATCCATCTCCATTTTCGCAATGCGATTTCTTGTTCGATGGAGGTCTGCTTACACACGTTCCACAGGTCAACGTTCCGGATTGTGTTCGGCCAGAAGATGCGGAGGATCGACCTCAGGGATTTGTTGACGAACACTTGTAGTTTGTTCATCAATCCCTTAGTCACTCTCCACGTTTCACAACCGAACAGCAGAACCGATTTGACGACGGAGTTCAAAAGGGAGATTTTCACGCGACGCTTGAGCACGTTGGAGTCCTACACTGGTCTTAGTTGTGCGAAGGCAGCTTTCACCTTATTTATTCTTGCTGCAACGTCTTCGTCCGTCCCACCTTGGTTGGTGACTGTACTGCCGAGATACACAAAACGGGATACTGTCTGTAGGCTTTCATTTTCCAGTACAAGTGGGTCGGTGTCAGTCGATACAGTTATTTTATGTGTGGGTGGGTACAAATAAAGAATATTAGAATATTAGAAGATCTATCTATCTATCTATATAAATAGAATTGAACCAAAACTTTCTTACGAAACAGACAAACTCCAAGTCTTACTTTCAGAAAAGTCCGTGACGGAAATTGTAGCCACGAGACATAACTAAAGGTGAATGAGTTTTTTCCCCAACCGGGGCCGTTACGGCAAAATGAGTGATGAATAAATTAGTGATGTACCCTGGGCAAGGCTCTAGGGAGCCGCTTCTTGTTGACGCACTCGGGGCTAGGGATGGGACATGCTCTGACTATGCCTCTTTGAGTTGCCTCGAGATTGTCACGTTCAGTTTTCATTTTCCGTCATATTTATAAGCGGTGTCACGTTATGTTTTGAGGTAAATTTTAAAGGAACTTTACGGCTGTTATAAATTCACCTTCTACAGCGAAGCTATAGTAAGGGTCTGTTCCACAATGTCTGGTTAGTGGCTACCTGACGGATAAAATACATGCTGTCACTTTCTGTTATTATTTTTTAGACAGTGACAGCATGTATTTTATCCGACAGGTAGCGACTAACCAGACATTGTGGAACAGGGGCTAAGAATAATAATAATAAAATTATTTTATTTGTCAAATAAAATGTTAGAATAGAATAGAATAAATCTGTATTCAAGTTGCTTGTGTGTGTTTTGTAACATGTTGACGATTGTAAAATCAGGAGTATTATTTATTGTTTATATTATACACATATTACACTGGATTACCAAAGATCTAATTAAGCTGAATTTTCGATAGATGGATATAAAATAAACCTCTCAAAGATCACTATCTTCCATCGAACTCATTGATACGGAAGTGTACATTCCGGTTCTTGATAGTTTCTGAAGTTGACAGTGAATGCACTTTTGAACCTTGTCAAATTAACAAACCAAATTCTTTCAAAGATTAACGGTTGGATAGTTTGACAAAGCTATCGAAATCCACTAAACCGAACTGAACGTTACGTTTGTGTTATTTTAACCCTTTGTTCACTATAACTATTATTTCTAATCGTAGTATTTGTACGCTGCACTATTACTATTATCTTCCAACACAGCATGTGTTGTGTATGCCAAAAGGAATTTAATATAATAATATGATACAACATAATAAGCTGCCTTGTACCAGAGAAACGAGCATATCCGATGCGCCTTTATCCTGCATATTCGAATGGCTGAAAGTCCGCAGTAGGATTTTCGCCGGATAAAGGAAATATTATATATAAATTGTATGTATTGTATATAATATATTATGTTATATACATATGGAATCTCACATCCCTACTTCTGGTGCTACTCCGGTGACTAAAGGACCTGCTTGAATAGCAGCCGCGCTATTTTACGTGCAGATTATACTCTAATACAGTGACTTCTTGAGGGAAAGATAGCTAATTAATTTCTTTGTAGGGAAAGCCGTGTGAGAAAAATCTATACTTAACTATTAGGTAAAAAATTCGTGTTAAACCGGCGGCCAAACTAGTGCCGTCATTCGAAAAAAAAACAAACCTTCCGTTTGTAAGCGTTTTTGAAAAACTGCCACGTTTCATGTTCTCTTTATGCTACTTACAATTTTTAGAACCTGCCTCCTAATACCTAGAATTTTGAAACTGATGTATTTAAGTGAGTCTGTATTTCAGGGCGAGAATGCAATTTCTGGAACATTTAAATACCATGGTAAATTATTGAATTTAATTGATGCTCCCGCAGTTTCACAGAATCCTCTGTAAAGTTGAATACTCTACGCTCAGGTGTACAGTGGAGAGTTGAGATGGCTTATAGGCTCGCGTTGCGTCTGCCGCCGTCTACTGTATACTGTCTACTTGTCTACTGTATACCTACTGTCTACTGTAGACCAGGATGAGGGTCATTCTTAGCCATTCGCATCGAAGTCGTGTGAAAAAACGAATGGTCTTTTTGGCTGATAAATTAAAAACACTTCAGTATATTTCTATAAGTAATGACTAAAAATGTTGAGGACTTCAGTAAAAAAGTTACTTTATTAGAGTTTTTGTTATTATTTTGTATACATTTTAGTTTACTCTGTATTTTTTATTGGGGTTCAATAAAATACTATATTATTAGTTGGAGTCATTGACTCTTTTGGTGTTCATATTAACGCACTTTGTAGATTATAAAAAAGCATAATTATACATTTTGTTTCTCCAACACTACCATCCAACAATAAATTATGTATAAATTAAACAGCAATGCACCTCTGCCTACCCCGCAAGGGAGTACATTAGTACAAGATGTGAGTGTTTGTTTGTTAATTAAACAATGCCTTATATATTTTTCTCGTTGTTCCAGTTTGTTCCATATTCGGCACAGCATTGGAGCAAACATTTGATCATGGGTCGTCCAGCGGCAGCGTCATGACTTCTATACTGAGGAACCATGAGATAGTCCACGAGACCAACTACCCAACCATGGCCAACACTCGGACCAACAACTTCCAAATACTCAACAATAATTATGTAAATAACAATAACGATAAACCTAAGATTAAAGAGTACGATGAAATCTACACTGCCGAAGACAAGACTCAAGACAAAAATTTGAATGTACATAGAAGTTATTTAGACGCTTTGAAAGAGAGACGAAAAAATATAGGTGAAACTGTACTAGATAACGGTTTCAGACAATATAATACTATTAGTGTTAAGCCTAATGAGAAAAAAAGTAGGGTGAAACGGCAAGATGATGACAGATGTGACGAATTTAGATTCAAGGGTAAAGACCAGATACAGATATCTCACCCTCATGATAAGTCGAAGAATGTGTATTACAATAACACGGATTGCGTCACTACAATTGCTGGTAAGTGGTGTTTAAGGATCTCGTTAGATTAATTATAGACGAACAAGACAGTGTGACACATACAATAACAAAGCACAAAACTGTTCCCACTTTGTTTACTTTCAAACCGCAATACAGTTTAACGTAATGACAATGGCATTGTACCAATAAGTAAAGTCACAAATTTTCTAACCGAACTAATTCAAAATACGTTTCTTTTGCACTGACACTCCATCTTGTTCGTCAATAAGGGACCTACCTACTACTCAAATTTCCATCCAAAAAATTATTAGATTACTACTTGTAGGTTGTAGGCCTATGCCATAGCTACGAGACTACGCCGTAGCAAGTTAGGTCTGTGAATATAGCAGCAGAAACTAGCAGCAATTTTTGTATGGCCAAAAAAAGGCAATTGTAGCAAAATTCTGTTAGCACTACATGCTAGAGAATATATCAATGAACTTATAGACATATATCACATTTACCAACGTGCTCCGGGAGATGAATTACGTCACAATTACTTTACGGCGTGGCGTGCGCCTTATAAAGTGCAGCTAGCAGCAGTTACCAGTTTTGCTAAACTGCTAGCTGCGTGTCCTAAGGCGCGGGTGTGTGACGATGACGTCATGTCATCCAAAATCGCTGCTGGCTGGCAGCGATTTTAATAACGCCGAAGTAATTGTAATGTAATTAATCTCTGGGAGCACGCTGTTAAATGTTTTGTATGCCCATAAGTTCATTGCAGTGTCCTCTATCATGTAGTGCTAAGCGTATCGTGTAGAATTGGTATTTTTCTTAATAATTATGAAAAAATAGTCGCCCATATAGGAAAATTTTATGTTAATCAAGTTAAAACTTGATAAGAACTAAATCTACCACTCACCGAGTGTATGTAATGGATAGACGATGGTATATAGATCGTAGCAATAACTACTTTACATACGTACATGGTCAAGGGACTTCAAAATAATGAATTAAATTGTAAGTAACTGAAAAATAGTCAGGCTAGGAAAGAATGTGAAGGAGTTTTTCACTGAATCAATTATCACTACCGTGGTCTAGTTGGTTAAGAGATCTATACGTTTGTCCTTATCAGTCGTTGGTTCGCGACACACCGCGGATCTTTCTTTTGTTTTATGTTATTAGTGTGAAGCGTTTTTCTTTTTGTATTTTATTTATTTTGATAGTGTAAAGCGTTTTTCTTCTTTTATTTTATTTTGATAGTGTGCAGTGTTTTGGGATTTAACGTTTAATGTTTTTGATGGATGTTCGACATGTTAAACTGCTCAACATTAAATTTAATTTTGCTAATGGGTGCAGATAGGAAAATATTATGTTTTGTAAATAAAGTTAAACCTTGATAAGAATAAAAATCAGCAAGCTGGGTGTGTACAAACATAATTATATATTAAGTATAACTCATAGGTGACACATCTCATAAAAGCGCCATCTATATACATTTTAATTAACTATCTTGTACTCTTTAATACATATTATGTGTAAAATGACGCAGACGCAATGATAATTAGCATTAGGCCTAACCTACGTATTTGATGATGAATTGATGACGCATCATGATGCTATGAACTACTAAGTGTATCAATAAACATCAAAATCTACTATACCGTATGACAACTTACGTTGAAATAATAATTACATTTAAGTATTATATATTGATCCAGTAGCTAGTTAAAATAATTTTATTTATCAGTGTATGTAAATAAAAGTTACCGAGACAAAATGTTTTTATATTGTTCAAATCCACATTAGAAACTACATCAGCATATTAAATTATTTTTATTTTATTGCGATGAGTGTTGTTGCACGCTACTGACCAACAGATGGCGTTACTGATATCTTAAATGGTGTATTTAAAGATATTTACTTCTCGGCGAGAGAGACCAATCTTCAAGGGATTTGAGTTGACGTGCAACCCACCCTAAGTGTAGTCAGAGATATAAGGGTGTATTGCATGATGAATCGAAAGCAAACATATACTTGCACATTCCTTCAACATCCCTCAAATTGTAAGTTGTTAAATTAAACACATTTTATACACATTCACTTTATATTTATTTAAACAACAAATTAATCACAGTTTGTTTATTTAAGTCTCTTTCCTAGAATAACCAAATTACCTAAGTATATGTTTTCTAAAGTCAGATATCCACTGCTGACTAAATCATCTTGGAAAACAACAAAGCTTTAATAAAACTAATAATATTAATGATAAAAGCCTTATTTCCCATATAAGTCTTTGAGTATTCTCATAATCATTCAGTAACAATCAAGTTATTACATAATTAGAACTATTCCTCCTTTTTCTCAAGAGCCTAGAAAAAAGTATATAACTTAGGTACCATGTTGATGCATTTAAAGACATGTTTTTGTTATATTAAGTAGGATTCATTAATGAATTACGATTAGGAATACTATCTACATTTTTCCACAACTCAAGTCCTGCTTCTATGAATGCCATTCATCTGGCATTGTGGGCCTAATTTACAGCAGTTTGTGTATTTCTTGCTGCAGCTACCATTTCCATGGTGTCCGCCTTCTTGCTATCGCATTGTATCTGCTCGCGCTGCAAAACCATCATGTCTCCTTTGGCTTCAGCCTCTGCGCTGGGAGTTCCTGAAATTTTGAAAGATGTTTAATGGATGTAACTATATAGGTATTCTATAATGTACTTTTTAATTTCTATGAATATAGGGGTATGTATCATCATCATCAGTCAATATTCATCCACTGCTGGACATAGGCCCCTCATAGAGGGTATGTATATTTGTATTTTTAATACTCATGGCGCCCTTTTTTTGACTGGAGTGGGAGTAGGGCTGCAGCTCTCTTCATTCTCAGTAGAATCTGAATAAGGCAAAAATGAATAAAGTTTTTTGTTATCTATACTAAGGCTTATATCTATCCAGTGCCTATAACACTTTTATTCATTAATAATTATACACACTTACACATAATTTCAATTCCGTCGGGCAAAGCACTATTTGTAGCAACAGCATCAGTATTAGTCACAGTGGCGGTGCGGCATTTTCATCACCAAGGGGAAGCACCCTGTAATTAAAAGGGTAGCACCAAATTATTACCCTATCATTAATAGTCATAGAAAGCAGCCCGCTTTAACAACTTTCTAAAGGCCCCCATTCACGGGCGTACCAAATCAGCGTGTGAATGGGTGGGTGCGTGCGGCTCGCGGTAGAGAAATAGGTTATGTGCCTTGTGTATAATGCCATAAATAGCTTTGTCAGTAGTAATTCTAAATCAATTCGACATAAGTAAATAAATTTCATATTAGGTACAATACCTTCTGAGTATTGCAATCTTTATATTCAAACCATCTAGGTATATTGATACTTACTTTGGATCTTCTTCTTCTTTTAGTGCCTCTCCACTACTGGAGGTTGGCAGTCAGCTCTGCATACTCCTCTCTATTCTTCGCCAAGCGCATCAGCTGTTCTACGCTGACCACTCCCGTCCATTCTCTTACGTTACGGAGCCACGACTTTCTCCTTCTGCCCACACGTCTTTTCCCCTCTACCTTGCCCATCACAATGACCTGAAGAAGTCTGTATCGATCGTGTCTGAGCACATGTCCAAGATAGCTTGTCTTCTTCAGTTTTATGGTCAAGGTGAGTTCTCGGGATCTTCCGACGCGTCGCAGAACTTCTTCGTTCGTCACTTTATGGACCCAACTTATCCTCAACATTTTTCTTACTTTGGATACTTAAAAGAAACTTCTTGAGACTTTTTCAGTTCAAACAGTTCAGACAATTTCGGCTAAAGTTTTCAACAGAAAAAAGAAAATAGTAACTGTCAAAAGTGACAAGACTTACACACATACATGGTTTTTTTCTTCAACGTTGAATAAAAAAGTCGTTCCTCGATACTTGATAAGATTAATATCGATTTTAAATCCCACAAAATAAGTTGTTGGAATAAATTGGTTTATTGAAATTTTCATTTATTTATTATAATATCGATAAAATTCTCGTACCTATTTATCAATAAAAATAAAACCCAATGATTCGTAAAGAACTGCTTTTATAATCATAAAATGCGATAAAATTAATGGTAGATATTGATTTTTTACGCATGGCAATTTTTATGATGAGATTTCATTTCAACGTGCCTATCATAGAGAAAAAATAAACAATTGTGTAAAGAGTGCCATCTGGAGGAGTTTTTTGTCATACTCCATACGTCATACTGAGCCTACAACGCCATCTCTTTATATTGCTCAACCTCATTGTACATACATACAGGGTGCCCTGTTGGGACACCCTGTATATATAGATATTGTTATCACAAGTTAATAGCCGGATCTCCACCAAACGATCCAATGCGATCCGATCGCCCGATCCAAGAAGTTTAGTATGTAAGATTCCTTGGATCGCGCGATCGGATCGCGTTGGATCGTCTGGTGGGGATCCGGCTATTAACTTCAATCTATAAAGATATAAGACATATTTGCGTTCACGTAGTTACACCACACAACAGTTATTACATTTAGCAGCTAAATTTAAGTTCAATCTATTTATGTACGGTGGCCTGCGCCTAAAAGTATACAGGCGGAGTTTTTAAAATAACGATCCCTGATGATGAAGGGACCAGTTACATCTGTTATAAATCCGGGGACGTGTTGTGTGTGATGTGTGTAGCAGGGTGTTTATGTGGATGTGCTTGAGCAGCATGTGAGCTTGAGATCGCTATTTTAAAAACTCCGCCTGTATACTTTTAGGCGCAGGCCACCGTACCTACCTACATGCAACAATAAATAAAAAACAAATTATTATATAATTCTTTATTACCTCGCATATAACAATGTTTCAGTTCAGTTTTGTTCATGTCACTTGTAAAATAATATGCGAGTGGGTGTGTGTATTCCTTTCACCATGAAAACCAATTCATGTTTTGCTAGTTTATGTTTCCCAAGAGAAGCAAATCTTGTCACTCGTGGTGATAAAGTCATTTCGTCCAATAGTGCATCATTTATCCTCGCGAGGCAAATCTTTGACGACATTTATCAGTTTTGTACACATAGTATTTTAATCTTCAGCGGATATGAAGATGTCGATCGCTCTTTGCCAGTGCCGCCATTTCAGCTCGGTTCCCGTGGAACCACATGGAACCTGGATCCATATGGAATCTGTCAGCTCACAAGAATTTCATAAAAACACTTTTTGCGGATAAAGATGCTTTTTCTTGACACACCATGTTTATTTTTATTTGTAGGTATATAAAATTTATAAATAACGATATACCGAGAGTATAGGCTTTTATTACAAAAATGTTATTTGCGAGACATTGTA
Organism: Plutella xylostella; assembly: GCF_932276165.1. Taxonomy (NCBI): domain Eukaryota; kingdom Metazoa; phylum Arthropoda; class Insecta; order Lepidoptera; family Plutellidae; genus Plutella; species Plutella xylostella. The sequence continues at coordinate 1,232,750 of NC_064000.1, read as the reverse complement.
AGACAACTGAACTGACACTGACACGCAATTTCTTCATAAAAGCCATAGATCATGACAATGTTAACATTCAAATACTACTTATCTATGTGTCTTGTTATTGTTCTATGGTCTTGTTGATAACGCCATCTTACATCTTTTTTGGTAGTAAGAGTAATATAAAGAGATGGCACTACCTTCTACTAAAAGTTCAGCCATTAAGGCACTGACTCCCCCTGGTGCCTATGCCTGCACCCACATTATCTAACTCGGGTGTCAACTATTCTCGAATACTTGCCGTATAAATCTATGATGGATTTCTAACCGTCTTTTGGTATCGGCTAACTCGGTCATGATCACTAAACGAATAAATAAATAAATAAATAAAATTTATTTTCAAATCAGTGTGTACATACAGTTTTCTAATTATGTTACTTAATTTAGTAGCTACACGTTATTGCACACAAAACAATTATGAGACCCTACTCCCTAATAAAGGGCATAGCCCTGTAGTTTTAGGATAGGTAGTGATTGAATAATAGGTAACAGCCGGGCCATTATGTAACTCGGGTGTCAAAGATTCGCGATTACTAACCGTATAAATCTATGATGGGTTTCTAACCATTTTTTGGCATCGGCTATCTCGGTCATGATCACTAAACGAATAATAGGTATGAGATTTATCGATACACTAGACTAGAGGTTGAAAAATTTTTATGAAAATATTCTGTGATTTGGTTAACCGACTAAATGACAACTTCATTTCACTTCAAACTACAAGTACTGACATTAGGGCTTTTTAATTTGCCGCATTATTTAGTTAGAAATGGCGAATAAATGTTGAAAATAATAAATGTTGACCGCTGACAGTTATGTGTTGATCATAGTTAATTCACTGCGGATGTGTTGATTTTGTGTGTAGGTAGATAGTTGATAAATATCTTGTCAGTCATAATGAATTGATAAATAAGTATAACACACAATCAATAATTGTGTTATTATTTTATTTCAATGGACAACATTTCATTTTTTACCCTATATTTTTATTAGCTATTCGGAAAGTTTGTTAAAAATTAGAGGACCTGTATTTTTTTATTTTTCATGTACATTTATTTTTCCATGTTATATTTAACTTTAAACTTTATTATTTTAAAACCGGAAGTGACGTAGGCATTTTAGGCTCAATTTCGATTTTAGTCCTTTGCCTTAGTCTCGAAAAAAAAACATTAATGACACTGACAACTGACAAGTGACATAAACTTTGTTTACGTGCCAACCAACAAATGGGTATTTTCAAATGACAAAAAAGTGTGACATTGATATTTCTGATGATAAAAAAATACTTATCATGAAATAATATTTTTACTAAGCATTAAAGTCAAGCATAATTGAATTCATAATATATTACTATTTTAAAATAAATATAATATACCCCAAAATTTTTCAGCTATGTAGGCCGGGGCATGCTCTGGGACATTTATTATACAGGGTGATTGGTAAGTCGATGTATTCCTTCAAATGGGTTATAGACGAAGGCATTTCCAGTCGATTGAACCCCATAATGCATTATCCGAAAGTCAACCATTTCTGAGTTATTTAAGTTTTAAGTTTTTTTAGGTTTTTGCCAAAATGTATGTTTAAAAGCAAAATATTTAAAAAAACTAACCATTTTTTTAATACTTTTTTTATTGTTTTGCATTGGTGACACCTTAGCCAACTAATTATAATCATTAAATGCGGAATATTCAACTTAATTAAGACAAAGTGCTTCAAAATAGTTGAAACATTAAGGAAATGTAGCGAAAGGTGAAAACAAAAATGCTAAATTAAAAAAGAATTTTATCTGAAAATTTTTCAGGCACTACAGCTTAAAAACATATTCAATTTATAAGCTTTAAAATGACATATTCAAATCTAAAGTCGATTAAGGTAACGATAGAATGCTTTTTCGACAGCACAGCATGTGAAATTGTTTAACCGAAAAATGACATCTCCTATAATACCTACTATTCGGTGAAACTTTTCAGCTAAAACATTTGGCACAGTGTTTGAACACGGTGAAGTTAAAACAATCATTATCGGTCAGTGCTACTGGAAAATCATGTTTTCGGCGAATTAACCGTCGTCGAACAGTAGCTTTGGGGAACCGGGTTGTGAAGAATTAATTTGTTTTACCAAACATTACTGAATAATACTTTCGGCTAACGAGTTATCGGACAACCATTATTTCGGTGAAGCAACATTGTCGTCGATCTGTGCTTTTGAGGATCCGTGTTATCGGAGAACAATAATTAGTAAAAGGTTCAGAGCTCTACAAAGTCCAGTTATGAGACATTTTACCTTAAAACTGGAACTAATCTTGTTCGTTTCCCTACTGAGATTTGTCCGCCTATGCAGTTGTTTTTGGCTATATCTTGGAAATACCTTAATCGATTTTAGATTTGAATATGTCATTTTAAAGCTTATAAATTAACTATGTTTTTAAGCTGTAGTGCCTGAAAATTTTTCAGATAAAATTCTTTTTTAATTTAGCATTTTTGTTTTCACCTTTCTTAACATTTTCTTAATGTTTCAACTATTTTGAAGCACTGTGTCTAAATTAAGTTGAATATTCCGCATTTAATGATTATAGTTAGTTGGCTAAGGTGTCATCGATGCAAAACAATCAAAAAAGTATTAAAAGAATGGTAAATTTTTTAAATATTTTGCTTTTAAACATAAATTTCGGCAAAAACCTAAAAAAAACTTAAAACTTAAATAACTCAGAAATGGTTAACTTTCGGATAGTGCATTATGGGGTTTAATCGACTGGAAATGCCTCCGTCTATAACCCATTTAAAGGAATACATCGACTTAACAGTCACCCTGTATAGCGGGTCATCTCTTAATGCGTACTAACCATTTTATATGATCAATAATAAAAAAAAGTCTAAAAGTGTCAGAACAGAATTTATGAAAATGACCCAAATAAACAACAAAACGTCACGATAAAACGTCAACGTCAATTAAAAATGAAAGTGACAGTTATTTTTTTTTTTCATCTATATAGGCTTTGAGCAACAAAATGCATCGCACCTAATGAATGACATCATCAGCACTTTTAGACTATTTTATGAATTTCTCCAAAATGATATATCCTAAAAATTCAAAAATATTTTTTTTGTGGCCTTTAAAGCTAAATCTCGAAATGGTTTTCGATTTATAGCCGCTTAGGTTTTTTGAAATGTTGTCCATTGACCTTCACTGTATAGCAAGTACTTACATGTAAACTAAATTATCTAAAAACATATAAGTAGTTGTCTTGATCACGTAGACTAGCTGGATTTCCGACATATAGGTAGGTGACCGGTACCTAAAGGAAGATGAAGGACAACATTTTATTCCGCTCCTATAAGGAGACATAAATCCAGCTATGGACTATGAATATTATGATGAATGATGATAGATTCCATGATGCACTTGGGTACCGAGACTACCGAGATATATTTTTATGAAGTACCACATAAGTGCATAATTAACTAACTACTTACCTATATTAATTTCAAATTCACATATGAATGCATTACCTACTAAGTCATATACCTAAATAGAAAAAAGTTTTATTATGTTCATAATTTTCATAGAAAATTCCCTTAGAATAATAATAGTCTCGCGCTAAGCTAGGAGAAAATCGTTTCAAATTTCACATTACGAATGCACGAGCCACTATATACTTATGAATTCTGGGTTTAGTCTCATAAAATTCACATTTGGACATAATATGAGCAATTTAATTCTTTATTTAAAAGCTACTGTTTACTAGTTGCCCAAGACAAGACAGTTGGGCCACCCAAATTTGTACTTATGATTCCAACTATCCAATACAAAATACCAATCTCGGGTTTCGATGAAATATTCGCATAATATATATAATTTTAACAAGATGGCGGCCGGTGGGGATTGAAGTCTATACCCATGATGACGTCATTATTGGCAACCAACCGGACTTACATAATGCGAATAGTATCAAAATTTGCTTTTTGACAGTCTGCTTACGGTGAAAAGAGTTATCAACGACATACATAATGACCATGCTGATGTACCTACTTTAAAATAAATACTTACGGTTCTATTCTAGTTAAGTAGGTATGTTAATGAAGGAACCTATTAATTTACAGGTAGGTAGGTATGTGAGTACTATTGAAAGTAGGGATGAGCTGAATATTTTTTCACGAAATTGCTGAACTTCGGTACTTACGTAGGTCATATTATAATTAAAACAAAATCAAACATATATTACTTTTCACTCTCTTACTGTCAAATTTCTCGAAATCAAATCAAATAGGTAGGAAGCTCAGACCAACTACAAAGTAGGTAGGTAGGTATTTCGGCAAAATACATTGTCTGCGCGGCGGCGCGGCGCGGTGGTGGCGGCGGCGGCGGCGGCGGCGGCGCGCGATAGCCACGCAGCCCACGCACACATAGTCAGGCTCACTTACACAACGATAGCGCGGTAACCGAGTTAAAAAGAGACGGCCACAGAGTATGAGCGGGACAAAGCATAATGCCATCAAAACAAAAACATACCTAACTTGTAAAAAATGCCAAGTCTCCCAAACGTAAAAAAGTCGGTTTCTTTTTTCTGTTTCTACCTACTAAAGGGTTCTCCTATTTTAAGTAATGAAAAAACCTTAACTCAACATAAGCTTGTAGTGACCATATTCATAGGTATATAATATATAAGAAATCTTGTGATGCGATTGGTGATCTATTTATTTAACGAACGAAATAAGTCCAAAGTGATATGTTTAGCGACCCCCATTGTACATTGTACCTATACCTACACCAACGCCAAGTTAATTTTAATGATCGACCCGTCATTGTATATCCACATCAAAAGTGCTACGAGTACGAAGGGAAGGATTTGTGGAAGAAACTACAAACTCTTGACATCAGAACCAAGAGGGCCGATGTCCATTTTTGAAACTTTTCAGTAGAGCCAAAATAAACTTTTACCACCGTTAAAACAAACAAAGATGTTTGTTTTGGAGTCGAAATACCTACATTATTTCGCTCGGCTAGTTAATGAAAATACAAAATCGTTTCATTTGAAGACAATATTTATGCAATATTAGCGAAAAAATCTAGTTTTGTATCTTTGAGTATGGATATCAGCCCCATTTTTCGACTATAAATATAAATAGTAACTTAGAGGCTCACGTCAATAAAAGACTTTACGGCAGTATAGATTTTAGACTAAAAGGCAAGGCTTTTGTTAACATCGGACCTTTTGGTCAAGAAAATAAAATTAACTTTAAAAAATGCGTATACCTATTATAACAACAGACTGTATGGTTCGGGGAATAAATAGTATTCAAGTTGAATTTTGGCTTGTGTATGTCTACATAGGGGGGCTTGTCGCTCACGTCCGTAGGTACAAACCCTAGTTACCCTACACGTGTCCCCTGGGTGGTGCTAACGAGTGACAACGCCGAATGTCGGGCGGCGGTAAATCGACCCGACCTCCTCTCCTAGCAGAGGCGGCGATCTCCCGCCGTAAAAAAGGAGAATCACCAACACGCCTGCCAAGCGCGGTGATTATGGCAAACACACCTCCTTATGATGGAACAAACAAAGCCCCGGCCCCCAGTCTCCGGCAGCCCCGCTATCCCGGACTCCGGTAGCGGTTACGGTAACGGCGGGGCAGGGGGTGCGAAGAATCTCCGGCAGAGAGTCGGCTACCAGCCCAACCGACCCTTGCACCTGGCAACATATAACGCACGGACACTGAGGGAAGACGTGAAGATAGAGGAGCTGGAAGAGGTAATCAGCAAATTAAAATGGGACATTATAGGGTTATCCGAAGTCCGACGAGAGGGAGAGGATACGGAAATTCTCCAGTCCGGAAACGTGCTGTACCACCGGGAGGGCGACCAACTGTCCCAGGGGGGTGTCGGGTTCATCGTCAACAAGTCCCTCGTCAACAACATCGTTGAAATCGGAAGTGTGTCGACACGGGTTGCGTACCTCATCCTGAGAATATCTAAACGATACTCAATGAAGGTCATACAGGTTTACGCACCCACATCTAAGCACACCGATGATGAGGTCGAACTTGCGTATGAAGACGTATCGTCTGCCCTGCGTAAGTTCACTACTAATTTCACGGTGGTGATGGGAGACTTTAATGCGAAACTCGGAAAACAAGAAGGCGGCGAAAACCTGGCCGTATCAAAACTGGATCACCTGCCGGAATGGCTGGAAAAGTGGTGGGCAACGTGGGCACCGAGATGTTGTCCGCCGCACCTGGCTAAGAAGCTGCAACTCCGAAGTCATTTCGTCTCAGTCAAGTACCTGGGGGTGGCGATCGAGCGCACGCTCACCATGAGTGTGCAAGCGGTCAACTCAGTCTACTAGGCGAAGGCCGCACGGGCTATGCTCTGTCCCATGTTGGCTTCCCGACTCCCCCTGCGCAAGAAGCTGAGGATCTTTAAAACATACATGCGTTTCCGTATTACCTACGCTGCTCCGGCGTGGTACGCACTATGCTCGATGACCAACTGCATGAAGCTCCAGCTACAGCAGAACCTGACTCTGAGGGCCGTTCGGGGTTGTATGAACTTAACTGAATGTGTTTCGAACCATAAGGTCTGACGTGAAAATTTGACCGCATATAAGTAATATTTAGTTGGACAAAAGGGTACGTTATTGATATGGGACGAACTATTTGCAGGTATTTTTGAACTGTTGTTTACAACCGACCGTATATAAAATAACATTATTTTCATATTTGTACAGCCATAACGTCTGAAATTATAAAAAGTCCGTATGGTTCCAGTGTACTGTGGATATGCGACCACTTTTAGGAAAATGAAGTTTTGAACAAAAAGAGATAGAGATACGTGTGTTAGACTAAAAGAAAGAAGGATCTTTAAAAAAGTGATTTTCGCAAAAATTTTACATCGGCCCTAATGGTTCTGATGTCGAGAACTATGTTCGACGATTCCGGATTCTCTCGAAGAATAACTTTATTGCGAAACCTGAAATCAATTCGTCTGGACACCAGCGAGTCAATGACGAATTATACAATACAATACAATACTCTTTATTTGCACCAAAATAGATCAACATACAAAATTAAACTTAAAAATAAAAACAGATTAAAAAGGCGGCCTTATTGCTTATAGCAATCTCTACCAGACAACCTTATTTATTAATTATGAATTAGTTATGTGACGCTAATCTAATAATGGAAACGGCGCGGCGTAGAAATTGTCTGGAACAGGTTTTAAAGTGGATGACGAGTGGATTGGATGCCTAATACTAGCGGGTTTGCCAAAAAATACTTCCCTATGATAATGGTAATAGAAAATTCGGGAATCACCATTACGGGTGACGTAGTTACAGAGTACATTATGACGTAGTGAAGACAAAGTTGATAGATCTTGCAGTAAACTACAATAGTACCGAGCTAGCAAGTGCTTTTTTGAGCAGAGAGTAGCACAGTCAACAATATAAGGTTTGCAGCACTGCTAAGAATAAAATTCACAGCTTAAATATAACATTTCGTAAAGTTTTCAAGAACAGGGGTATCAATATTTACAATATAAATAAATACACATGCAATGTCATTACATGATACTGGCAGAAATTGTTGGCACACCCGACAGATTGCCATAAAAATGCCATCATCATAGTAGCGGCAAGATGGCGGCGAAGCAGATGTTGGCAGCAAGTGAAGAAAACTAGTGCCTTATTATTATGCCTGTATTCTGTGAAGGAAAGCAGTCTCGTCTGCCATTTGGTCACAACGGTGCAAGGAGCAGTGGACCCCTGGATGTAATAAACATGCCGATGTCTGTGGGCCAATGGAGATTGGAGGATCCAGGTATTTCCTAGTTTTTGTTGATGACTATAAATCTTGATATAATGATCATAATATTTCATATTATCCTTTATCAATTAACCATTATTCAGTTTAAACGCTTTCTCATCTCTAATCATCAATTCATCACATTTCAAACTTTGGATTTGCTATCCAGTCAGCCAACAGTGATTATAAACTCACTGTTCTATCATGCATTGTCCCCAACATAACATCTTCAATGCCTCATTTCCGTGTCAATGTACAGGACATCAACATACCATCTCACATTCAGCTTGCCGATGCTTCAGCGAACCTAGAAATATAGATATTTTACTTGGGTGTGACATCATGTTTCAGATCCTACTGCGTGAGAGACTGCCAGTGATACCAGGTCAGCTGTTTCTACACAACACTCAGTTCGGCTACATTGTTGCTGGCACTGCACCATTGAACAGCGAGGGATGTTCATCACTACCAAGTAACTTTTGCAAGTCAGTATCTGAGGCTGTCTCAACAGAGTCTTTAAATAGGAAAATAGATAGTTTCTGGGAATGTGAGCAGGTACCTGAAAAAGGGAACTATATTCCTACTGAATTAAATCCAGCTGACTGTCTGTCAAGAGGTGTAGATCCTCACAGTCTACTGAATAATCAATTTCATGAAACTGAATTCAAACATAGTGTAGAATCAGTAAATGTGCTTCAGAACTTACCTGAGTTAAAGTGTGAGGCTGAGAAAACAAATATGATACATGCTTAGAGTATATAGATACATGCAATCGGTTTAATATAACCATAAGCCCATAAGCAGTTTATTTGGTTCTTTATGATTGGCTTTGCAGACATACCATCCCATTGTCAGCTTGCCTTCTTACATCTCTTCTTATATCTTTATTTAATATTTTTTTTCTTCTAAATTTCAGCTTTCCTATTTTTTCGGGAATACCGCCGCTGCCCCCGGGCCATGCCTCTATAATGAGAAGGTAAGTGTAGAAATACATTATTTTAAAACAATAAAGTCATTTAAATGATATTGAAACTGATAGACCAGTGTAGCTCAGTCGGATAAGCGCCCGCTTCTCGCGCCAGAGATACGGGGGTCAACACCCACATGTGCCAATGAGTTCTTTGAATTTAAGTACAATGTATACCATCGCTCTTACGGTGAAGAAAAACATCGTGAGGAAACCTGCATATCTAGATTTAGCTCATCTAGATATGTGATCTGTTCCTCTCTACCAACCCGCAGTGGACCAGCTGTATCAGGGCCTCTAGTACGGGTTTTGCAATTTACGTAAACGAAATTTTTTTTGTTTTCTTCTGTCACCTGCATAGATTATCTGTCAAAAGTTTCATGATAGTTTCCGCTAGAGGCGCCACTTTGTATGCGAGAAAACTGAAACTTTTATAGTTTTTAGTTCACACAGCAATGTTATTTATTTGGCACGCCTATTTATTAATGTATCGTTTCTTGCCAACAGATCACCTGGGTGAAGATGACGATGCAACATCGACATGTCGAAGTACCCAGCGAATGTGACGACAAAACTACTAAATGGATTTTGATCAACAGACAACCTGGATAGGCAACTTTTTAAAAATCCTAGAATCACTACCAGAAAACTTTTTAGCTCTAAGTTTTATTTTAACAGTTACTAGAAAATAAAACCGAGAGCATGTTAAATAAAACAAACCAACACCTATCCCAAAAGAAATGGTAGAAACATAATCAACAAAATATATCATACAGGTTACCAGATAAGGCAAGTAATAATGAAAAATAATTTATCCATCTTTTATCATTGCATGTTATTGTTATAATGTATTTCTACCTATGGGTACAATAGTGGGAGTAGCCTGTATTTATAGTTGGTGAACAAATTGCTTGCTAATGATAAGGCACGGAATTAAAAGGGACAGACAAATATTTAACAAGACAGAAATTAAAACCCTAAAGAATACGTATGTTTATAAAAATGAAAACAGCTGTATTTATTTTAACTCTTTGGACACATGGCGCCATCTGTTGCCGAGTAGCGGTAATAATAGCGACACCTGTTGTCGAGTAGTAGTAACAATGAGTTAGTGCAGTGAGAGTGAAGTGAACGTAACAATTATATTATTTATATATATTTTAATATTTATAGGTTCTATTTAAGTTTAGGTTTATTAGTAGATCACATTTTATTCTGTTTTATTTAATAAAGTATGCTCTTACTTAAAAGAGCTATGATATAATTCAAGCTATCGATTTTAACTGTTGTATCCATATTCTGATTGATAAATAATAAATTTAGAAATATCATTGTGATTTTAATCATACCTACTTATAACAATATAAAATAATTTAACATGATTGTGTTGATGTAGTTTCTAATGTGGATTTGTATACTTAAAATAAAATAAATTTGTCTTGGCATCTTTTATTTACCTACATATTAAGAACCCAAAATAAGTCTGTAATATAACTGGTTACATTCATTACTGTATGTATTTTTAAAAGTAACCATCATTAAAATAAAAAAAATAAAAAAGATCTTTAGTTGCTTTAGTTAGATTCGATCCACAGACCACAGGGATCTAGTTCGAGGCTGTAACCAACTGGGTTGAGGTGCTGATAATTGTTTAAGTGAAAAATTCCTTCACTTTCTTCCCTAGCCGACAACTTACTTAATACATATTTCAGATGCTTACACTTTTCATTATTTTGAAGTCCCTTGACCATATACGTACATAAAGTAGTTATTGCTACGATCTATATACCATCGTCTATCCATTACATACACTCGATGAGTGGTAGATTTAGTTCTTATCAAGTTTTAACTTGATTAACATAACATAATATTTTCCTATATGGGCGACTATTTTTTCATGATTATGAAGAAATAACCCATTGTGGCGGGATACTGTTAGCACTACATGCTAGAGAATACTTCAATGAACTTATAGACATACAACACATTTACTAACGTGCTCCGAGAGATTAATTACGTCACAATTACATTATATAGCGACATAACCGCAAATATGAGCGACAATTTTTTCATGATTTTGAAGAACAAGCAAATCTACCCAAATTCTGTTAGCACTAGATGCTAGAGAATATTTCAATGAACTTATAGACATATATCACATTTACCAACGTGCTCCGAGAGATTAATTACACCACGATAAATTTACGGCTTCTTTGCGCAATTTGCTGTACAATGTATTCAGGCGCTTTCTCTTTGATTGATTATTTTGAAGTCAATTGAGCAAACACAAAGATGACATATATAGATTTATAATGTATTTACCATCGTCTATCCGTTATTTACACACTCATGTGGGTAGATTTAGTTGTAATTTTTTTTTTAATGAGTGACATTAACTTGTAATGTAATTAATCTGCCGGAGCACTCTGAATGGTGTAATAGTAGTTAGTAAGTTAATTGCAGCATCCCCTAGCATGTAGTGATAACAGAATTTTGCTACTTTTTCTTATTTCTTCATAATCATGAATAATATTTGGCCGTATTGAGTGTCCTTATAATTAATAATTTTGATTAATTTCGAGCACACTGTTAAATGTGTAATATGTATATAGGTTCATTGCAGCATCCCCTAGCATGTAGTGATAACAGAATTTTGCTACTTTTTCTTATTTCTTCATGATCATGAAAACAAATTCACTCATACAAAAAATTTGCTTCTGCTGCTATGTTCACGGCGGTCGCCGTAGCAAGTTGTTGTAGCCCAAAGCTACGTCGTAGCACTCAGACTACGCCGCGCCGTAGTCGCGGGTTTTTGTGAAGAATGTATTGTAATCCGATAATCATACAAATACGGGAATATTATTATTAAATTATTTATAAAAAAAACAACAGGGCATGACTCAGTAAGTCATTCTAAACAACTTTTGGAAATTCGCGAAATTTACTATACCATTTTTACGGTTCTACCTTTTTTGGCATAAGATTTATTTGCCTAATCTCGTATTGCATAGTAACGTTTGGCCAAAGTCTCGTTACGCCGAAAATCGTATGGCATAAATCTCGTTTAGTAAAAAGTTATTTCGCATAACATTGTTTAGCCTAATAATGGTATGGCCAAATCTTGAATAGCCTAATAATGCTATGGCATAGGTTTATTAGGTTTATAAAAATTAATAATATTCGTTTGGCTTTAACTTTGACGGAGCGTCTCCCTACATAGCGCAAACTGGTGCCTTGTATTGTTTCCGCTGTTTGGAAAACGCTCCGCTCCGCTTCGCTGCGCTCCGCTTTGGTTTTGATGAACATGCGCACTTAACACGCCCCTCCTCGCTTTGCTCGTCGTCGCACCTATTTTTAGGTTTCGATCTCATGGGGTTTGTAATAATTATATTGGTCGTTAACTTTCGATTTTTTGATCATACAATATCCTGATTTTCGGGATGTAGGAGAAAAATACCACAATTTGTACATTTACTACATACTTAATATATTATTTATTAAGATAACATTACGAGAAACAAGATTATACATAGGTATAGACGAACATAAATTTGAGCAAACGAAACTTAGGTGTTTAAAGATTGTGCCTAAAGAGTTTTAGACGAAACGAGCCTTATGCCACATAAGTTTTGGCAAAGTGATGGTTCGGCCAAAAAAGTTTAGACCATACGAGTAATGCGAAATGAGTTTTGGTCAATAAAGATTATGCGAGATGAGCGGAACCCCATTTTTACAACATCTTGTATAGACTGTGTAGTACAATTTTGTTTCATTAATTCAGTAAAGTAAGATGAAAGTTTAGCCTTTTTCGTAAAGAAGTAGCATGTTTGAAAACTGAGCTACTATACTCTGTCCATTATATTATTGGTTTTTTGACATTCGAAAACCCATACATATTTGACGACTGCAAAGCAAAACCAACTTAACTTACCAGACACAAGGAAACGTCAAAAATACAATAACATAGTGGAAACTCTATAGGTGGCGTCCTCTATTTCTTTTAACGCTCCTGAAATATTTGTTTCAGCTGAAAAGGACCAGATAATTCAGCTGACATTCGTGGATGTGTTCCACATCGAGTACCACCCCGACTGCGCCTACGATTATTTGGAGGTATGTAATGTAATTTTTCACGAGCCTACACTGTCTTTATTGACTTGTCATAAAAGGTAAACAATAATCTTTCACTGAGTTGCACAAAAGTACTTTAAGATAATGTTGGCATTAAAAGTATAGCTGCCTTGCTTTGACAGTATACGGATAGAAAGAGACGGACATAGATCTAATGCCTAATTAGCTAAAAAAGTTCATACCGGTATCAGTGTGTCTTATTAATCAAAATATTGATAAACGAATAAACTACAATGCTTTCATTGCATTAGTAACCATTTTCGCTAAGTAAGTAAGTAAGTATTTTTCTATTATTACGAAAATATTGAATAAACCGTAAAGTCACAGTAGCGGTGCGGGAAACATAAAATTACGAACTCGATACTTCAAAGGTAATTTCTTTATTGGAAAATTTTAAAATTTACGCCTAACGAGCTGTGCTTGGGGAATGTAAAATGGCCGATAGATACTTACTTTACCCACCACTAATATACTTTTATTACCATCCATAGTGCTTTTACTCAGGAATTCCTGGTTGGATTAATGTAGCCCACACTTAAGCTAGTGCTGGTAATTTATTACAAATATGCATACGAAGGTAGAAAACTAGTAAGCTTACATAAATGCAGTTTGATATATTGGTTAATGGAAAATTTGTGTGCTGTGAGCTTAGTACGTTGTTAAAATTCATGAGTTTTTACTTACGTAATTGGTAACGTAGTTGTTATTATAGTTTATTAAAATACCTATTCCATTAATTGACCCTCACACCTTGTGTGAATGCCATATATTATTATATTGCTGGCGTAATTTCGACAGTGCATTATTGTCCAACTGCAAAGCGTATGCTAGAGAGGGTAACTTACCTCGGCCAGTAATCAAATACCTTTGGCACTGTAATAAGATTTCCCCGATCGAACAGGAAGCTCATTCTTAAAATTCCATCCTGTTTAAGACTTGGGGTCACCACTTTAGGGTTGATTAATCATCCCTAATCAGAAGGAAGATGAACCCAATTTAAAGATGGGTGTTCTTATTTGACCATATTTATTAGAGCGGGTGCGTGTCAAGCGAATCTCAGAATCTGGCTAGGTACATAGAGTTATAATATATGTGTGTATACAAATATGATACTGATATGTGCGTATACCCAAACAGATAAAACATAAAATATTCTTCATTGCACACAACTTAAAAAGAACTATGAAACTTTCACAAAGTTAGGAAAGAAAATAAATAGTATAATCGGCGGCATTACTAAAAGTAATCTATTCCAGTCAACCACATAGCTACTTATAATAATATTCTTAAAACCTATAATATAGTTATTAATAAGTAGGTAGGTAAACCTATTTAAATATTTGCCATTTTAATCTAACCCAGACTTGTAATTCCCCAGGTGCGCGACGGCGAGCACGGCTACGCGTTCCCTCTCGGCAAGTTCTGCGGAGAAACCTTCCCCAAGCAGATCTGGTCTTCAGGCCCGTACCTGTGGCTGAAGTTTCACTCTGACGACACCATCGAGTACGAGGGCTTCCATATTAACATCAAGATTGAGCCGAGTCCGAAGAGCCGTGAGTTTTCTGTTACTTACTGCCAGTTTCAATAACTCTATCTACTCGTACCGATGCCTGGTAGTTACTTTCATACTATTTCGACACAATCATATGAAAGTAACTACCAGTCATCGGTAGATAGAGTAATTGAAACTGGCAGTTATTCGTCATGTCTGTTTTTAATCTCAGATACTAAATTGCCAGATTCTGATTAAAAATGAACAAAAACAGGCAACGCATATCACAATTGAATCAATGTATTGATGGCGAGTTTATACACCGCAGCAATGAAAAAGTTTCAGTGAAGAAGCACCAAATTACTCGTAAACGTTAAAGGCTAGCTTCATGACGAAATCTGCAATATTGAAGTACATTTATAAGCGCATCAGAATATTACAAACAAAAAACATAAATATTGTGTTCAAATTTTGAAATAAATGAATAAAAAATTGGGGTCATTTAGTGTTAGCACTTTGTAAGTGACACTTTGTTATTGCCAGCAAATGTATATCATTAATGTTTAATCTACTATATGTTATTAGATTACTAAATGTACATACATGAATGTGTACTTTGTGTGTGTAAGTTTTAATAAACACTGGGCCCAGGTTACTGCTGAAATGTTATATTCAGTGCATGGGAATCCGTCTGTTGTTTGTATTTCGCCCGGCTAAGCCTGCAATCATAAGCTATGAAACATGCAAGTACTTGCTTACGTAACAGGCAACGTAGAGGTTTGTTTCGTGATATATTAAATAATAAATATATATCAGGTTATGAGTCTGCAGTGAGCTGGAAAATTACATTAGTAATTTCAGTATAGAATTAAACAGGGCACCAACCTATTGTATGTCTATTTATGTTTTACTCACATTGTATGTTTGCTGATTAAGATGAAGTGTAAGCTCAACGGTACTAGTTATTATTCTGTGGCTCAACTAGCACCGCCGATTGAATAAAAATCATAATAAAAAAACATAGAAGTTAATGAAAGTAATAAATGCTAACAATGGCTGTTTCTGGCGGAAATGACCTCAGCTTGCACATTCCAGGGAGGTTCTAATAATTGGAATTAGCATGATGAGGGTGTGAAAGTGGAAGATTTGGGCAAAAAAGCTTTCAAACGGAAAAAAAGTGTTTTTTTTTTATTGGCGGTGTTGCTAGGTGGCCTTGAGTTTTCTGAGGCATTCCTAGTGAGAAAACTGTTTTCCCGTTGTGTAGAGTGAACGGAAAACTACAAAATTGTGATTTACCCTTTGACTTATATATTATTAGCGTAAGGACAGAGCCAACCGTTCAAGAAAATGACTCCCTCGCGCTGGCCCTAAAATCTTATATATCTGTCATAATTTTTTGGAATTTGGGCCACCGCGTGGATGTAGTTTTCATTAAGCAAAATGTTCTGACGGGCGCGTCCTTCCTTTTGGATATGCCCCTTTTAGTCCCAATTCTCACCCCCTTCTTCTTCCCAGAGATGATCCCCCGCGAGTGCTACATCGAGCTGTCGGGCATGTACGGCGTGGTGGACACCGGCGAGATCCCGGAGCCGTGCCTGCGCGACTCCGCGCAGAACCTCGACGTGCTGTGGACCATCACCAGCCCCGAGAACACCAAGGTAGAGTTATGAGATCCTGGTAGACATATTGAAGGCATACATTTCAAGGTATTCATAGGCATAGATATAAAGGTATCCATTTCAAAGAGGTCTTTGGCTGGCTATCAGCAATGAAGAAGCTTCTGGATAAGAGTTTGTCATAATTATAATTAACTAGAGCACAAGATTACTTTCTTCTTATTTTCCTAACAGTAGGCCCGATACACAAAAAAACACTTTATAAATATCACATGTAGTATAAATAAGTACGTATGTAATTTCCAAGAAACTGCGTTTTTTCTTCGTAGGTAGGGGATGCTTATACCTACCCCGAAGCTCCGTATCTGTATTCTTGAGAGTGATGACTATTGTATAATGTTGAATATAAATGTTTTTGTTCCAGATATTTCTCAACTTCACCACATACTCGCTGACCAACCCGAACGAGTGTGAAGAGAATGTCGTCCAGGTGTTCGGAGCAGTCCTTGAGGCACAATCCAGGTAAAGTTCTATTTACTTAACTTAACATAGACTTGCAGAAATATGCCGTTTACGATGTGTTGAAGTAAGTTAACACTATCTATAGCAGGCAAATGTTTGTAGCAGAGAAGTTCTGATAATAGTGATGATTAAAATGAGGAGTACAGTAGCTACCTATTAAAGCGTGGGTTATTTACCGAATTAATAGACTTTCAACTTTGGACTTTTGTTTAGCTGAGTTGTCATATAGTGAGGAGAGCTAACTATCCCTCTATACTAAAGAGTAATACTTAGAGTAAAGTTTTTTTACACAATGATTACGATTGAACCCCCAAACGCACTATCAGGGATATCGGGACTGACAACTATTCTAACTGGCTAATGCTTTCACCACAGTCGAAAAAGGTAGTCAAGTCGTGTCACCGCCACGCTGAGAAGACCCTAATTTCGCTGATAAGGTAAAAAATGTTAGTAGGAGTCTTCTTGTTGCAGCAGAAGACGTCTTAACGTCACTATAGATATCTATGATGTCCCATGCGTGTCATAGGGCAGCCATTAAGATGTCGCTTGACGACAAGTTATTGTTATTTGTCGTATACCACCAATGATTCCTAATTTTCCTGTCAGCCTGGCGAACTACTGCGGCTCCATGGCCAACTCGGTGACGACGAAGGGCGACACCAAGGAGGACAACGGCAACATCATGCACGTGCGCTTCTTCGCCACCAAGAAGGCCAGGAGTTCCGTGTTCAAGGGAAACTTCACCGCTTTCCGGTCACTGGATCCTAATAAGGATGGTGAGTGAGAAGAATTAAAATATTAGTATAACGTGGAATTTGCCATGAGGCAAACATTATTATTCATGCCAGGTAATGGTTCAACAACAGTCAAATTGACCCGTGAAATGTTGACTTACAGAATTTCTCGTCTAAAGAAAGCCTCTTCTACAAATTACGTTTAAAAGAATAGGTAAAACGTTTGTTATAGCAAGCAAGGCGCTGACTTACCCAGAATAAGTTAACACTTTCAGGCAAGTGTATCCGATCCTGGTACGCCCTCCGCATTGAACTGATGATGATCTTATACAAGTAACCGGTAGTGGCTGGATGAAAAAGCTATATCGAGCAGTGAACGATTTAAGGTCTTCGCACATTATAACAACTCACCGGCGACTCGACTCTATGCTAGACATTGATATTTAAGCCCTGTGTCAAGGTATGTTCAAGGTCAATATGTTCAAGGTTTAATTTCAAAAAATGATTATAAAGTAGTGTACAACGAGTGGCCTACGCATCGTACACTAAATGCCTAGAAAAACTAAAGGAGTGTGAGTAGAGTTGCTGCCGCGTTGGCGTGGAGTTGTTATAATGTGCGAAGACCTTTACAGGCTGATGATGTCGAGCATCGGAATCCAAAAATTTAATGTCACACTTTAAACTTAATGACAATTGCAGAGAAATGCACGGACAACGAGTTCGACTGCGAGGACAACACGTGCATCGACCTGCAGCTGGACTGCGACAGCTACGCCAACTGCCGGCTGAAGGCGGACGAGGACTTCGACCGATGCAATGTGAATATCTAGCCGTTGATGACGTAGAATAAGGGTGCACGTTTACAGACACGTCTGTTACGTGTCACCAAATTGATGACCTAATTAGGGTGCAACATAAAAAACATAGGTGCAAAATGGGAAACTTGTCTGTTACAAACCTCATGTCGCTTGCCTCCATTTTTCGACTAAATTAGGTAATCAGGGACCACGTTTTTTTTTAGAATATCTAATCTTATATACTTACATAATTATATAGACCTACTACATATCTGCATATGATTTTTGGAGTAGTATGAAGCATTGATGGTAAAATGTGAAGTTTTCTGTACCTACTGACAACTGGAGGTAAGCTTTATGGTGGTCAGATGGTTGTATTAGGCTGCTGCTTCAATTGCTGTTTACTCCAATTTTTTTAAAAAGGTAGACTATTACCAAATGATTTAAATACGTTCAGCATTTGGTAAAAGTCACCCTGAGTCTATGTTATTAAAAGGAACCTCTCACGAATCCTTAAACCTCCCAACCAATTTTAAAACTTCCTCCTTCAAAAACTCTACAATAAGTTAAAATTTCCAGCACACAACGCACTCGCTGATGGAGCAGAAGCACATCCTGGTGATCCTCATCATCTTCTCGCTGATCCTCTCCGGGATGACCTTCGTCTTCCTCTTCAAGTGCATCAGGAAACTCTACTTGGACCACAAGATCATCAAGGTAAACTCAATGTTAACGCCAAGTATGGTAAAATCTTTCTAAATAAAGTATATAATGGATCCATGTACCTTTTTAGAGAACTGTTTCAAGTATTCCACATAAGTATTTCCAAGTAATCTTGTCACTACTGTCACAACCCATAGCTGAAGTTAATGTTCTACACACCAGATTTACTCATAAATTCAGATTCTGTATACGATATGAACAAAGGCATATTATTATATGAGTTTCTCTAAACCAACACGGTATTTATGTGATTTAGTCTTTCAGATCAATTACACTATTTTTATAGTAGTCTCCACCGATCTTACTTAGATACTTAATAAATGTACTTAATAAAATCTGCTAAAATCCACTTTCATCTACCAGGAACACATAAGACAGTCATGTGAAGACCGTCTCGACGCGCTCGTGACCAGCAGCCATCTCACTCTAGACCCCAAGCAGTTAGAGAGAGACAGCGAACCTCGAGCCAGTCTTGAAAGGGAGAACCACACTAACGAAATGTTCAAGAGGCAGAGAAACTTCTCGCAACATAAGGTGAGTGGGGAAGACGCTTAGGAAGGAAGAAAATGCTTTAGATGTAAATAGATTTTATGAAGCCAAAACAAAAATAGGTAGAAGAGCCTATAATTAAAAGGAAAATAACTGAAACACTTGTTGACAACAATTTTACTCTTTTAGATTAAGGTCAGAGGTAAGGCTGATTAATTTGGAAACGGCTCTAGTTAACCTCTTGTTAATCTGTTAAAATTACTTCTTTGGTTAAATTTCATCAAAGCGAGTCAAATCTCCAACATCCACTGAAGTAACCATAATTTTTTTCTTTTTTTTGTTTCTTAATATACAATTGAATTCCAGCCTGCCAGCATAGACTCAGACTACATCCAAGAGACCCAATTAGACCTGGAAGATGAACCATGGAGACGAGAGATCGAGAGCACACCCCCAGACACAGAACAAGTCAGGATAGAAAGGAACGGAAGATCCAGACGCAGTGATCTGAGCAGGAAAGAACAATCTGTGAGGAAGGACAGCAGAAGTGTGAAAGAGAGGATAGATGAAGACACAAGGGATAGGAAGGAGATAAAAGATGTGTCTGTTGGTGCTCCGGATACGAAGGAGTCGGGATGTCAAACTAGGGAGAGTCTGTTTGATCCGGCTAGTCCTGATGGTGAGTTTAAAATTTACATACCTAAATCTTTGTGATATGCATATTCAGAGGTAATCCGTAGTCTATCTATAATTGTTACACTATAGATCAAGAACAGCTGACCTGATTGGTAGAAAGGGAGGGAGAACCACTAGAACTTTAGAAGGACTTAGGATACTTTTAAACCGGAAATACCACAGGATAACTTTTTAAGACTCACGGACAACAGTTATATATATATATAAACACTTTATTGTATAATAATAGAAACAGTTACAAAAATGGACTTAAAAGTTGTAATTATATACAGAGGCGGGCTTATTGCCAAGAAGCAATTTTTTCTATTAGTTAGCTCTAGATATAAACATTCACAAAGAAAGCGTATATTCACTGATTCAGCTTGCTTGTGTTGGGGTCCACCAACCCGCACTAGGCCAGCGTGGTGGTTTTTGTTGTTGTTTCTATGGCACCGCAGAGGTGCAGAGGGTCTCCACTAACGTCCTCCACTTCCGCCTATCTTCGGCTGTACTTTTGGCCTCGCTCCAGCTTAGTCCAGCTCCAGCGGCTCGCAGCTCGTTTTCGACGCTTCGGCGCCATGTTTGGACAGGGCGTCCACGGGAGCGCTTGCCATTTGGTGGCCTCCAGTCAAAAGCTACATATGCGGCATTCGTAGCTCCTCTTCGTACAGTGTGCCCAATCCATCTCCACTTTCGTTTCGCAATTTCCTTGCCGATGGGAGATTGTGGGCACAGCTTCCACAGATCTTCGTTACGTATTGTCTTCGGCCAGAAAACGCGCAGGATCGACCTGAGGGACTTATTGACGAACACTTGCAGTTTGTTCGTCAGCCCTTTCGTCACTCTCCACGTTTCGCAACCAAAGAGCAATACGGACTTCACGATGGAGTCGAAGAGGGAGATTTTTATCCGCCTTGTGAGCACATTTTTCCAGCGTGGTGGACTAGGCCTAAAATCCTTCTTTCATTGGATGGAGACTCATGCCCCGGTAGTGAGGTCGCTATGGGTCGTGATGATGATTCACTGATTTATTTGCCTTCAATAAACAGGCACGGAATCAGGCAACTCTGGCAGCCGCGGGTTCTCAACCTTCGGCTACTCGGGGGCGACGATCGCGCGCCCCTCGCCCCCCGCCCCCGCCACCGAGACCTCGCAGATCACGATAGAGTTGTTGAGGAGCATGCCTTCGAGACAGGAGTCACGTAAGTTGTATGCTGAGCTATTGTTGATGATTTGTTAGGAGTAAGCTTCTTTTGACAGTGTCCGTTCTTGATTTTTGATCATCCACGTCCATAACCATAACCCACTTGTAACACACTTTTATCATTCTACCTGCAACGAACACCATTTTAACACCCGACAAAAACATGTACGTGTAGTTGTTTGTGCGTACCTATGTGTGTTTATCTGTCTGTTTAAACGTAGCTCCAAAACGGCTGAACCAATTTACGATTTGTTTTTTTGGGTCACAAGTAATGTTACCCCGAGTGTTTTAGACATATTTTATCAAAATCAGCTTAACCGTTCATAAATATTAATAATTCTTCTTTTAGTCTTGAATATTGGATGTTTTTAATATACTTAAAACACCCATTTCCCCACAGAAGTGAAGAAGCTCCCGGACCGCCGGCCAATGAGCAGCGAAACCACTCGCTCCGCCCCCGACGTCATCATCGTGTCCAAGCCGGTTCGCTGATTGTGACCCCTGGGGCCCCGGCCGTGGGCCCCCACGCCCCCCGCGCACTTCCCGCCCCCCGAGCCCCGCACCTGCCCCGAAGGCGCCCACAAACCGCACTGCTACCACGACGTCTCAAAAAGCATGTACTTCAACCAATCAGACGGTTACTACAGCAACTATTTTAAGGAAGGACCAAAGTGTTATGAATACTGTTTGAAGAGTGATGTGGATAGTTTGTGTAAGTCGAAGACTTTGCCTAGGAGTATGGGGTCATCGGTGGATATTAAGGGGCCAAAAGTGCATCCGAGGAATGTGTGTTTCTATGGTGTGGAAGACGACATATCTCCGTTTAGGAAACGGCCGCACAATACGTTTGTGGTGACGGCGGACGTGGAGCCGCACAGATAACGAACGCTTAAGTTTTAGGTTTAGATTGTTGTATGGAAAAGTTTGAGTCGCTTTGTTTTGTAGCTGGCTTTTGGGGTGTCGCTCGCCATTGAGTATCGATAACAAAAGAGATAAGTGTAATAGTGTTCCCAGTAGGCAAACTGTTAGCCGCATATCACTAAACTTCCTGAAGAATTATTTAGCACTCTTGATAAAGAGTAAGGGTGCGTTGCGCTGTATTACTCGTACGTCACGTCATCAATGCGGCATGTATTTTTTATGGAAACAATGCAGCATCGACTCTACGACGACGGCGCTACGCACTAATGGGGTCTCGCCCTAACCCAAAAAATTCAAAGGTGAGCGATTCCCAAAAGTCTTTAAAAGCTATGTAGTAATTTTAATGACTTAAAATTGTGAACTCTTATATCTAGACAAATACGTTTGTTGCATTGGATTGTCTATTTTAAATATTTTAATTGGTACTAATGTGTTCTTGTTTTGTAATAATATAAAACGTTTTTGAACTCGTAATAATTAAAGTCTTCCATACTAATTGAAAGCTTAAACTTTGGGTTAAGGTAAAAATTGGCCGCCATCACTACAGGTTTCTATGTATTTCTAAGGGATTCATTTGGCTGTTAGCCACATGACGCTCGACGACAGGTCCATAGAAATACAATGAGATTAGTGACGTTGGGCGATAGGTCGTTTCCTACAACGTCATGTAGTCGGCGGCCAGCCGCCACCTTTATGGTTACCGATTTCGACATTATAACATTTAAAAATTGGGGGAAACACAGAACTAGTCTTTTTAGACTTTAAACGTAGTTTGATTGTAAAAAAGCGATAAGTAAGGAAATATAAGTAATGTTTTTTTACGAATCCGTGAGGAAACTAGTTTATTTATTTATTATTGTTTGGCCAAATTCGTATTATTAATTAGGTACTACATAAAAAGGTACCGATAGGTAAATTTTAAAAGAATCAGACCAAAGAGTATTAAATTAAGGTGTTAGTAGAAGGATTTTGAAATTGCTAACCCAAATGGCATGATGACATTTTTGTACTTCCTATTTCTAAACATGGAGCAAACATAAATTATTCACCTTTTACAGTATATTTTATTTCACTTTGTTAAATAAAGGTTTTTTTTTCAGAATGATACTTTTCTCACCCTGTACATACAATGCCACTTCTGCAACCCCCTGTATAATTTCACTGAACGCTCAGAGTTCGCATAAACGAATAATAACTTTAGGTCCCAGCTGAGTTGGACTTAGGAGCAGGAATGTATAACTTAGCACTTTCGCAACAAGCTCTTCTAGAAGTTTCGTTAACATTCACTTAGAATAAATAACCACAGCACTAGCAGCCCCTGTATTCTCAAATTACTTATTTGACGTTAGAAACCGGTTATAATTAAAATCAACTTACTGACAAATTATTAATATTAATAATAATACTTTATTGCCAAAGATAATTCACAACAGTACTTACTTAAACACTCACTCTTGATGGCTCCTTGACCCAAAGTGGATCTTGGCCTCCGCTACCAAAAGACGCCACTTCTCTTATATACTTAAACAACAACACAAAAATGAACATGAAAAAATATGAAAGAAACTTAACAATGTATGCTTTCAACACAAATAAATTTAATTACTGAGACAAAAAAGTGATTAATTATAATGTGGCAAGTTACTTGGCGACCCTCCTTGCGGGGTGAAAGAAGTGGCGGGGGCGAGGTAGCACGACATGCTACACACGTAGAAAAGTGTGCCCGGATTAATCTCACGATAGCTTGTAACTATTTCTGACGTAAGTAAAATTTTATTCTATGAGTGTTCCCGTAAATGTCATATTTAGCTTAAAATTTATAGTTTGACAGCATTAAAATTTAGATGTTTACCTTCAGAATATCTACCAATTTGAATTTATTTATGTAAAAGTGTTTTATTTTATAAATCAATTTCCATGTCACTTTCATGTTCACTATCTGTTTGAACTTGTTCATCGTCGTCGTCATCCTCATCTTCATCATCGTTTTCATTAACTTCAATTATAAATCTAAGACAAAAACCAAAAAACATTATACCTACTTTGAAGTATAATGTACTAGAGTACGCCAGTCATATTAGTTCAGTGTACACCTATAATATTTTATGTTTAATTTACATTAAATTATAAATAAACAATAACATACCTGTCCAATACATAGTCAAATACTCTATCAGATTTATAATATTCGTCTTAATTTTTTATGACATGGTCGTCACAATTTCTCCACTTTTCAGGCGAATAATTAGAGAAAAGCAACGCTAAGTCTTTTATCTCTTTATCTAAGTTAGAGTCAATCGACGTTCTTGCGAGCTCGCCTTTCACGTACCGCCACACAAGTTCAATAGGATTTAATTCCGGGTGGTATGGGGGTAGGCGAAGCACGATATGACCATTTTCTTTCAAAATTTCATCAATTTTGTAATTTTTCTCTGTGTTTTGCTCATTAATTACTTTCATTAAATCACATAAATTTTGGTTGCTTTCCTAGTTACAAGAACTGACAACTGACGCACTGTCATATGGACTCTTCGTCTTTGTTGTTACTTTTTCGTATCTGACTGCGCAGTACCAACCTTTAGCCGCGTAGCATGACTGATCCGGTACGCTGTTCTACAAGAAGCCCCTATATTGAGACATTATACGATTTGTTGTTTTTAACGTTATTTTGTTGACGAATTATAGATACCTAATAATAAAAAATAAAAAAAAAAAACACGCACTCACGCCTTGTACTAATGTACTCCCTTGCGGGGTAGGTAGAGGTGCATTGCTGCACCCACTTTTCGCCAGAGTGTTATGTTAGTCCCAATGTAATAGTAGACCGAATGGCGTAGTGGTTAGTGACCCTGACTACTGAGCCGATGGTCCCGGGTTCGATTCCCGGCTGGGGCAGATATTTGTTTAAACACAGATATTTGTTCTCGGGTCTTGGATGTGCCCGTAAAATGGCAATAGGCCCACCTAATAATAATATAATGATAATATTAAAAAGGCCTCAACACTCATCCTAAGACTAATGGTCTCAGGATCAATGATCTCATGTGGGTCGCACTCAAATTATGACAGACTATATAAGACATGTGGCCGCCTCGGCTGCGCGGCCGAGACTGCCGTAACAATGACATGCAGTGCACGCGTTGCCCTTCCCCGCTACCCTCCCGCTACCCGCTGTCGTCTTGCGTACCTCGTCCCCTCCGCGTCTTTCACCCCGCAAGGAGGGTCGCCAAGCAACTTGCCAATCTATAGTAATGCTTGTGCTCTAAGTTGACAACCACACTCAGACTAGAGAATACAGGGACAGAAAGGGGTTGATACGAACAAACCTGATAAAGCCCACTGCAATAGTTTCGGCTTTGCTTACAGTCGCTGTTTGCCTACAAGATAAGACGTGTCAGAATGTCGCCGCTACTCCTGTATGTATTTTGAAAATTTTCATTACTGAGCTGACACTTTTACATGCAATATTTCAAGGCTAAAAGGAAAATTTCATTTATACATAGATACACACGGTACATATTCATGTATTTATAAAATCCGTATTCGGCATTAAACTGTGTTCCAGGTAATTAATTATAGCATTGAAATTCAATTTCCAATGAAACGCTTTATATTGCAAACATTTGTGTAACACGATTTATACATAATTATTATAAAATCGACGGGAAATACTGAGAAATATCTGACCCCTTCGCATGAATTTTGATCGTGAACGTGAAGTTGAATTCATCGAGTAATTTTGTATGAAAATATGAACAGCGCCCCTGGCGGTCAGTAGCAGAACTAAAATTTTCCTACAAAATTCATCGAGTAATTTTACTTCAAGTTCACGATGAAAATTCATGCTAAGGGTGCTGTTTCTAAACATAATTTTAACATGCCACAAAACGCCACTTTACTGAAAGTTCCACTATAGGGGTCTATTGTCTAGTTTTCCTGGTATTCAATGTTATTATCTATGTCTGTCTATAAACCATACGTTCAGTGTCTAAAACATAATTTTAGTGATTGGTTAGTTGTTGATTAGTTAGACAGCTCTTATTAGATTTAGTACCAATTACTCCATAGTCGGTTAAATCTAACCGACAGGGATTGATTTATAAATTAAACGTCATCTCTATATAAAATCATGACAGATGTGTCAAAAGTCAACCACTACTCCCTGGTTATGCTCTAACCGACTATGGAGAAATGGGCACTTTAAGCTATGTATATTGATGGCAGGAAAACTAAACAAATATAATAAGATCTCACTATAAGAAATTTAATAAAGTTGGTATATTGTTAATCTAAGTTTTGAACACGTGCATTTTAGTACATGTAAACTTTTAAACTTTTATGGGTGCAACTCAACATTTTGACAGAAAAATGTTTTACTACCAGTTTCTGAAACATTGAAGTAATTACCTATAGTTAACAAATACAGAAAACATACATATACATGTATTATTGTAGTCACATTGTCGTTAAAGCAAAATAATATTGTGTAGATTAATTTTATAAACCTGTGAAATGTGTTTCATCAGGACATTATTTCGGCTTCAGAAAACTGGCAGTAAAACATTTGGATTACTGAAAATGATATCCATAAGTAATAAAATGATATAAGTAATAATATTATTATGTTTATAGAAAATATTATTTAATTATAGTACCTAATACTAAAACAAGTAGTTTAAATTCTTAGTTTAAGGTTGTAAATAGCTTTACATGATTTATAAAGTTGTTAAATAATTTGTAAAAATAAATTTTAAGTGACTTTTGCATTTGAGTTTTTTATTTATTTACTATGTTATTTACTGCGATGTAATCATAGTTTAATAGTAATATCTGCCCCTAGGCCCGGATTCAGACTAAGTTCTTTATTTTTTTTAACACTATCAGAAGGCCTAACACAGGGCGCGCGTCGTACTCGCTCTCGAGGCCGAGCGATGCAAAACTTTTGTCACGTCTTGTCGTGCGCGTCTTGCGCCCCGTGCTAGGCCTTCAGAAGTTGCTTACTACCAACTTACACCTTTATACAATATTGTTCTGCTGTATAACGAAACTCCAGGAAAGTTAATGAGAACTGGATCGAAACCTAATTTATCACGATAATTCAGCCTTCACTGCTGACTGTAGTTTAGACCAAGTTACCAAGTATGTTCTGGGAAACATTTAGAAACGTAGCATTCTACTAATTTCCTGTTATCTAATATTATAAACGCTACAGTTTATCAGGATTATTGGTAAGTAGACCGGATCCTTTCAGGAGGTGATAGAGGCCTTGCCTTTCCAGTGAATTGAACCCTATAATGCATTATCCGAAACTTAACCTTTTCTAAGATATTTAATATTTAAGTTTTTTTTAAAGATGTTTGTTATCTACTCTTGCTCACGAAAAGCGGCTGGATCAATTTGGAAGTAATTTTATATTTAAGAAGCCTGCAGGATACACTGTATTAACATACCTATAGGCTACTTTCCATCCCGGAATGCACGAAAACACATTTTAAGGTGAAGCGGGCTACATATCAGCAGCTATAGTTATTCATAATTCAAGGCTTAAAACCGTTATTTAAACACTAGTTCACCTTGTTGTTACTGTAAGTCCCAAGTGTATCACTTGCAGCCCACTGTACCCAGAACAAAGGCTAGAACTAACAAGTTAGTTAGCCAACTGGGCCACTGTACCTTAACACCTGTTCCCTGTTTACTGGTAAGTTATACTTGAATTACTCGGACTTCGCAAGACCGATCGTTTTAACTTGTACACAGCAGAGTGGAGTGTACGTTGTTTCATACCTTCATTGTACAAAACGGTTAAACAATGGTTTTTTTTGCGATAATTTTTTTATAGATTGATATCACTCTTCTTCTCATAATTAGTGGCACAAGGCAAGAGCTAGATTAATTTGTCACCGTGGTGAGAGGATTGATCAGTCAGATTTAGCGTCAGTCGACTGTCCAGGGTGTGGATACATAAAGGAGTGGCAGGGTGAACATTGTAATTAACAATCTTTAAGCAGCGAGCGTCACCCGCTCGTCAAATCTGACGTAACTTGTATGAACCTGACTGTTTTTTGACAGGCCAGCGACACTGCTGCTTATGGATTGTTAATTGCTATTGTGTTGGTGTTGGGTCATAAGTGAAGTACTTTTTCATACGACACTCCAGAAGGCTCCTTTCGTGCATCTCAAAACGATATACAAATTCAATACGATACTGAAACGATTGATCAATGTGCTGCAAATTTAATTTACTACCTATTGACTTTAAAAATTCATGTCGGTGTGAACAGAACGTTTGTCTTTTATTATGAATCGTGTACAAAAGAAGCTCAGCGCAAAAAGCTCACAAAATACTCGAATACAATACAACTAAGTGCACAAGGAAGTAAATATTCTTGGCAGTAGTAAAACATTTCGTTTCCTTGGACAGAGGATTAAATTGATAAACCTCGCTAATATCTACTTGTCCTTAGAGAAATCTCATTTGGTGAATGGTGGTCTTCCTAATGAATGAGATCCGTGAATTTGGGGCGACGTTTCTAACTTCACACTGCGGCCCTCGCTCCACCAATGTGGAGATGTGACGTACGACTTAATAATATAATAGTCGCGAGCAATGAAAAAGTTCCACCCACAAAATGCCGACACTAAATGGTTACAAGTTTTTTTAAATATTTAATTTAGAATTTATCATTTTTTTTCGTCTTTATTTGGTCATATTCTGATGTTCTACTAAATCACTGGCACATTATCATTATCTTTTTTTTAAGAAATAAATAAGTACCTTTGTAGGACATCTGCGCAGAGCCTGACTTGCGAATATCATGTTTCGCTAATGTGATGTTTTGCGAATATCGTATTTTGCGAATAGGATATCCAGCGACGCAGTGGTTACACTTACAAAATACTGACACCAAATAATCTAAATTTTTTAAACATTTAATAGGAAATTACACCAAAATCTTTACGTTTTTAGTTGGTAATATTCTGATGCGCCGTTAAATGTACTTAAATATTGCAGACGCCGTCATTAAATACCTAAGTTTTTTTCTGTTTAGGAGTAATTTGATACTTTTCTAACTGGTGTTTTTTCTTTGCTCATCCCATCGTCAGTGTATTATATAAAACAAACATTAAAAACATATATTCTCGTCTTCGCTTTGGACGTATCTGCATTGGTGGCTGGTGAGCATCATGCTAAGTTTAGTCCAGACTTTAGAGTATTAGTCTACTGTAGCTCCTTAACTTCTACTATGACAAGAAATCAAGGAACAGCATAAGTACCTACTTTCTCTAACCAGAAGCAAGAAATTAATTATACGCTACACACGACCTATTCACAACAAAAAAAGGAATAAAACCACTTATTTTCACACAGAATTCAGAGGTGCGATCACAGGATTCGATACTATTTTCGAAACTACACGGGTCACTTAATTACCATACGCTAAACGAATATGAAATAGTAGGTATTTAAATCTAATTTTAAATACATTTTGTACTAACTGACAGACGTATGACAAGCTACTAAATACGCTTAGCGTTAGGTGAAATTCCACCTAACATGGAAAAAATAAATGTCACTTTTGGAACTAGCAAAATGCCTTACATTTTGACAGTGACAGTCGTCGATACGCAACGTAAACGGAGGTTTCGAATCTTATAATCGCTGCACTGAACACAAAAAGTTCAAGAATCGACACTTCTTACCCATTCCTAAGCTTCTAAGCAGAATAAGGAAACCCATGAAATACGTATTGTAATTATCGGGAAAGAAAGTAGTGGGCCCATAGAGCTACGGAACTAATTACAGGGCAGACACATAAATCCGTCTTTAAGTAATATGTTGTCACAGGACGAGGGATAGAATCGGATTGATGGGTCGGATCGTTCCACTTCGCTTCTGGATAAATTTCGTTGTAATTTTTTGTATTTTATTGTTAGGGTTTCGTACCTCAACGAGGAAAAGGGAACCCTTGGGTATATGATCACTTTGTTGTCCGCCCGTCTGTCTGTCTGTCTGTCTTTTTTTTAATTCACTGTAAACGGATGCTGACTTTAACTAGGTAGGTTCCTAAAATAATAATACGACTAACAGTTTGTCTTGTCACCTTACTTTGACTTGAACGTTAAGTACCTCTTTTTGGTCACCGATACGATCAATTTTAACTGAGCATTTAAAAACGTATACCCAAGTCCTTCCTAAAACGTCCACTCACGTGCAATGAAAGAGTTCCACCTGCCAGTACGTTCCTTATGTCTCTGGAACTTTCTCATTGCTCGTGTGTGAATTGTGACAAAGTGAAACAGTCGGACAGGACAAAGAAAAAAATTCGCGGTAAGTACCGTTGGGAAATGAATTCTATTCTCTTATTAATTACGGTAATTATCCGTTAACAATGCCGTAAGCCGTAATCCTCTGTGGCATTGATGAGATAACTGTTTTGGTGTAAATTGCATAAGATATGGTATAATATAATCGCTGGTAATAAAAGAGGGATTATTTATCGAGGGGTATCGTGTCTATAGTTCCCTACAGAGAGAGAGAGAGGGCCGAGTGTAGGTTTTTATTAACTGATCAAGCAGTGAAAATTGATTAAAAGATTATGCAAAAGATTGTATGAAATCGGATACTGGATAGAGGAGAAAGGCCCTTGTCTTGATTTATAGTCTTGATTTCAGTAGTAAATTAATTAACTAATAACCTTAGTATTTTCTTCTACAACTGGCATGTTATAGTAGTTAAGTATTTAGCTTAACAAAATGCGCACAAGATGGTGATACTGACACTATACAGTCAGTCAAGAAAAGAAATACGTATGGTGACTAATAAAGACATAGTTATTAGTTATTGCTGACTGTACTAGGGGTTATGAGTGGCATAAATATTTCTTACCTTAATTAGCAGAGATTACAATTAATTAAACGACGTCAACATCGCACTAACCTCCATCTAACCGTTGTCAGCACCCCTTAGGTCCAGGGGGTCACTCTATATGAAAAAAAACTAAGTTTCGGAACGCAACAGCGAGCCACGACTCTATCTCGTTGTATTAAACGTGCCGATTGCACGACAGCTCTCGTTCGTTCGTTTTTCGTCAGTATAGAGTAACCCCCCCAGGTCCCCAGAGGAGTAGAGGCTGTCCTATCTGTATTTACCAAAGACCGTGTAATTAAACCATTAAATAGTCTATTTACTTATTTATGATTCAAACGTTACAAATTATGAATACGTAGGTAAGTACCTGAAAGAAAGAAAGATAATAATATATAATATTACCGTTAAAGCAGTTTAAGCATTCACAGTAACTCTTATATGTATAAGAAGCGTAAATAATTTATATAAAACATAGTTTCAGCATAAGGTGCCATAATAATAATAAATCATTTATTTCAGACCAAAATACATAGTCCATAGCGTGTTAGTAACAATTTATCTTATTCTATGTAGTGTTAGTAAAACAAATAAATAATAATTATACGTGCTTAACTTAATACCAATCCTATGCATAACTGGTGTGACGTAACACCCAATGACGCAGCATTGGGGAGTCCCACCGGTCTGCGAACACACTCAGGATAGTGTTGGTGGTGCCGCGGAGGCGAGACATCATCGAGGCGCACCGTTTCCTCATAATCGGCCATGCTCAGCATGTGTTGCATAAATATAAATATTTAATGACAGCGCTGTTTTTCATGTGTGCACGTATATGTAGTTATACATTAAAACATCCACTTCTGAAGAAGAATAAGACTCCAATAGCATTCTCATCAAGGTAGGTAAATTAAAAGCATAGCATAATGCACTTATTCATTATTGTGTTAAACCTAACTATTAAAATTGTTTTTGTTTCATTTGTAGTTGTACAGTCCAACTGAAAAGTATTTATCATTGTAATTAAAAGTTAGGATCCACTTTCGTTTTCAGGACCTTGTACTGTACCTACCTTGTTTTTATTTTATTTTTTGTGTACTTTTTACTTTTTTTTCTGTTTGTTTGTGGTGTGTGTTTGCAGTGCACTGAATAAACATTTTCTTTCTTTCTTTCTTTCTTTCTTTCTAAAACATAAACCACGGACAATAAACGACCCTTTTGGGATGAATCGTCCATTCCACACCGCTATTCGCGAGTCATTGATCACTCACAATAAAAATATTGCAATAGATATTCGTATAATAGACCACTCACGCTTCCCGATTAAAGTTAGCGTCTATCGGTATCGTACGAATCAGGCCAAGCGGATTTTCATAAATAAATGGAGATATTTCTCTGATGGATCGTATCAGAGATGAGGTTATCCGTCAGAGGACTAAGGTTACCGACATCGCTGTCAAAATATGTAAGCTGAAGTGGCAGTGGGCTGGTCATATCTGCGGAAGAACTGATAACCGTTGGGGTAGACGAGTTCTCGAGTGGAGACCACGAACTGACAAACGCAGCGTGGGACGCCCTCCTGCCCGCTGGACTGACAACCTTAGGCGGGTAGCCGGTAGTGGTTGGATGAGGAAGGCCGAGGACCAAGTGTAGTGGCGCTCCTTGAGAGAGGCCTATGTCCAGCAGTGGATGATTATTTTCTGATGATGATGGAGAAATGGCATCGGCAATGCCGATGAAGTGGACGTACTTGTGTAGATTTATATACAAAGCATGAATGCGATACGTCCGTTGCGTGCGATACCGATAGGTGGAAGCTTATCTTTAGTGTTCCGCAGAACCCAGGGATTCAGTGAAAGACTCTCATTGGTTCCACGTTAATTCAAGAATACTGAAATCAAACATTTATAGCGCAATAATTAGCACATTACATAAGGTGTAAAGGTGAGTTACACCAAACATTTAAACTAAATTAAATATATTACTCTCTTGCTTTGACAATATAC
The DNA here is from genome assembly GCF_932276165.1 of Plutella xylostella. NCBI lineage: Eukaryota > Metazoa > Arthropoda > Insecta > Lepidoptera > Plutellidae > Plutella > Plutella xylostella. Next base: position 1,199,779 of record NC_064000.1, on the reverse strand, counting down.
TAACTGACACGACACGACAGCAATAGATTAAGTTTCGTTTAAATATCTGGTGCAAGTGGGCCTAAGTAATTGCAAATCTTAAGTTAGGGTTCCGCCAAAAATCTTTAACAAAAACGGTTTTTTATAGGCTCTTTTAGCATAATAATTGGGTCACAACACAAGAGTGTCTTATACAGGGTGTTGCAAAAGTGGAATAGTAAGTGTCTGAATGGCCGCAATGCTGATGAGGTGATGAGCCAATTTTAATGCACATTTAATCCGCAGTTAATCAGATTATCACAATTTACATGAGAACTAATTAACAGATACAGGGGGTACATTTCCGGACTGTGTTCAAACAGTTGCCCGAGCACAGGATTCGAAACCTCCGTTTACGTTGCGTATCGTCAAATGTCACTGTCAAAATGTAAGGCAAATTTGTTAGTTCCAAAAGTGGCATTTGTTTTTTCCATGTTAGGTGGAATTTCACCAAACGCTAAACGTATTTAGTAGCCTGTCATACGTCTGTCAGTTGGTACAAAATGTATTCAAAATTGGATTTAAATACGTTTCGCGTTTGGTAAAAGCGACCCTTCGTGTAGATTCGAAAATAGTATCGAATCCTATGCTCGCGCCTCAGATGGTTCGGATCTGAGTAGGTATATGTACAGGGTGTTATTGAACTTCGAAATTCAGTTTTTGTTCAGACTTTTTAGACAACAACTAAATAAAATAGTATTTATAAGCATACTTGTTATTACAGTTGAGAAAAGTATGTGAAAAACGTCAATGTAAAAGTGTAGGTATACTTATTTTTTCTAACCAAGTGACAATCAAATAAACAGATATAAACATCAAAAGTCATTTCAGTCTAGTGGTCAAAACTCATAAGCCGATTGATATACATGCAGATCTGCAGTTAAAAAAAGAGATACACGCCCACCTCTCGTGCTAACAGTTTAATCCTAAGGATGACTTTCACCAAACTCTAAACTACTTATTTACTCAAATTTTAAATACGTTTAGGAGTCACAGGCTATATATGCATATACCTAAAATATAATACAACTTTAATATACTTACCTATTTATTTATAAATAAGATTAAGTTAAACCTCGAATTCATAGAACGAACTATCAGTTTACGATTAGGGGGTAAGAATATTTTCTATCTATGGTCGTGTAGGTATTATTTACTTAAACCGACTTAAAAAATACGATGTTCTCAGTTCGTCTGTATCATCACGACCCATCACGTCCCCACTCCTGGGGCACGGATCTCCTTCCAATGAAGGAAGGGCTTTAGGTCTAGTCCACCACGCTGGCATAGTGCGGGTTTGTGGAAAATACTTATCTCTTTTGCTGTGTGTACAAACGAAGCAAAAGCTACCATAAACCAACAGCCTACGCAACCTTCCATTGTAGTCCATCCATACGGATTCAGACTTGTTTATTTTTTGTTATTGAATATTCGACCGTAAATCAAACAGATAGTGGCGAGATTTATACCGCGCCCATTCACAGTTCCGAATGAGTGAAGTAATAAATGTTTTTTTTTTTGTTTACTCTTTCTCGTGTGCCAATTTTGATATTCAAAATGTTTGCACATTGGTTGCGTGGTAACTTTTAATCTTTCATACTTTACCATATAACTATATTGTATTTGTAGAGAGTGGGCCTTAGGCCTTTAGGCTTTAGTGACCTTAGGCGGGTGGCGGGTAGTGGTTGGATGAGGAAGTGTTGTGGCGCTCCTTGGGAGAGGCCTATGTCCAGCAGTGGATGATTATTGGCTGATGATGATGATGAGAGAGTGGAATACTTATAAACTTTAGTATTGACGTTTAATCTTTAATTCCCTTCGCTTTAAAAGGTTATTTCAGAGGAAAATCGTGATGTAAATTAAATAGGTAAGGTAACGGGTCCATATTCCTAGGTAAATAACAACATTTGAAAGTAAGTAAGAAAAATAAGCATTTGTAACCATCAATATTGATGTGAAATATTGTCTTCTGTAAGAATATACGTTAAATTTTATATTTCTTAACACAGATTCATTGATAACACATTAATTATACTTAAAAAAATATAATTTATTACACATGTCGATTTGCCCTTATACCGAGGTAGGATTATGGTTTCTTCCATATACCGAGGTAGCCTGTTCCATATTCCGAGTTAGTCCTGTCAGTGGCTCCATGAGTGTGGCCATGAACATAAGGAAATTACAATCTAAAATATCGATATACTTTTTTAACCCTAAAGTACTCCAAATAAATTTAATTATTCTAAATAGTAGTTGAAAATAATGAAAAGAATTAAATACTCTCCATTTATATTGGTTTTCGTGATAATTTCTATTATTTATGTAACATTTTCATAATTCATTATTGCAACTGGTAACATTGGCTAGAAAAAATATTCATAATGCTTCTATGATGTTCTATGGACTTTTCCAAGCGATTAAAAAAAAATAGAGTAGAGATGGGGTAAATTGATGAAATAGTGACAGTAATCGAATATAATCGATTATTGAACTCGAATGATTTAAACATTTTTTACTATAGTTTTTATCTAAGTAAGGTCTAAAATTTTTCCACGATATTTTATGTTCTTACTTAAATGTTTAAAAGTTGATGATACGTAATAAAAGTAGATGTGTAAGGGATGAGGAAAAGTATCGAATACTTACAAAAGCCAAATACCTTATCAGTACTAATTTCCGATGAGTACCTAATGTATTTACCATAAACGAATATGATTATAATAAAAGTATCTACCCAGGAATCGATCCAGCATCGATTATTTTTTCATTCAAGCATAGGTCGGAAGCAAGGAACATTGCACTAGGTACATCTCTATGGCGCATGCGCGCTGGACTGGAGGCGCGCCGGCGCCATGTTCATTGTTCAATTTTCCGCCGAAAAGTTTGCCGCTATTCTTTGAAAGTATTTTTGTTAAGTCTTTACATTAGAAAACAAACATCTTTTATTAAATTATTATGTTTGTATTTGCAATATGCAATTGGAAAATCGATAAGGTAAGCTTGTGTGCGAATTATTTTAGGAAATTACGTAAAATGGAAATATTTTTATGTTTTTATCAGTAATTTGGCATCAGTTTAGTTACTAACCTAGGTTTTTGTTCTAGCGTTTTCGTTTCTAAACTCACTAAGTTTTGTGAAAATGGGTACCAACTTATATTATTATTATTATTATTATAATATTATTATTATTATTATTATTATATAATAATAATAATAATAACGCGGCAGGGCAGCTTGTGGCGAGCTGTTGGGCATTAGCGACCCCACCCACCCGATGCCGGGGAGAACCCCTGTTCCTCATCTCTGGCTTGCCTTTGTAGCGACACATGTTATAGTCACGTTTTGCAATGTCAGCTTTCTAGTAACTTCCAGTAGCGAACAATGCGCAGACGCTAGTCGTCTCGCGCCCGTCACTTAGAACACACTTAAGAAAATGTAATTTGGTTCAGTAAACAGTTTGGCCTCAAGAAATCCTGCATTCGTCATTTACCACAACCCAGTCACCCACATGTATCCCAACACTGGTGACCACCGACAATTTGAACACGCAACCTTCGGAAGAAATTATGGAGTCAGCACGGCGATGACGCGGCGCAGCTTGGAACGGCGTGGACGAGACGGCTCCCCCAGCAAGGCCATGGGGTAACAACGACAACATCAGGAACATCATCTACTGGAAGTGCACCACCCCTTCACAAATTTTGGTAACGCATCAAAGAAGAAATTAGCGTATCGAAGCATCTCAAGTCAGGACCTGGACGAGCGGAACACGTAGAAGGTGCGATTGCGCGTCCACGACGGCAGGTCAACGGGCGGTAATCGGCGCTTCTGAAGTTAGCGAGTTTGGGCGGTTTCCTCGCTGCGAGGCTGCCGAGCTGGAGCATAGTGGACTGGTCACCCACGCGGAGGCTCACTCGAGGGTCCTCAAGGAAGTTCCCGCCAGGATGGATGAGAAGTGCTAAGAAAGAAGCTATTTTTAGATCGGAAATTCCCACATGGTTCAATCACACACGAGGTCGGATTCGCAGAACCGAGGTAGCAGCGTTCATCTTGCACGGTCAGCGGAATGTGATAAGCGCGTCGCGAGTGAACAGAGTGCTACGTAGTTTTACCAAGTGGTTTATGGTGTGAGATTTATAAGTTTGATTTGTTAATTTTGTATCAGTATTGAAATGTAATTTTGTGATTTCTGTTTTGTTTGATATTGTATGTTTCAAGTTTAAAGCTCCGTAAGAGAGGCTTTTGTAACATAGGTATTACGTATTGTACTTGAAAATTTTTTACAAAAATTTTGAAAAACGGGGGAAGTGATGTAGCGACACATGTTATAGTCACGTTTTGCAATGTCAGCTTTCTAGTAACTTCCAGTAGCGAACAATGCGCAGACGCTAGTCGTCTCGCGCCCGTCACTTAGAACACACTTAAGAAAATGTAATTTGGTTCAGTAAACAGTTTGGCCTCAAGAAATCCTGCATTCGTCATTTACCACAACCCAGTCACCCACATGTATCCCAACACCTTTATTGGTTGTCCAGAGTGAACACTGACGAGGAACAGGATCTCCCACCTCTTGCTTGCCTTCATTGGCTGGCTTGAGTGGTGTACCGCTAGAGCAGAAATGCTCGGAGGAAGGAAGTATATCCAGTAAGTGCTTGTAGGGGTCTTGACCGGCATCCGCGATTGCTCTGAGAGCCTTGGTATACCTCTCCACCCTCAGCACCTCATGCCATGTTGCCCCCTTGTTGCTACGTCACTGTAATGTGCTAGCGACTGTTTTGGGGGGCCCATTTAATGTGTGTGCGAGTCACCCCCTGCCTTTTTATCCGTATGTGAAACATATAGGTCCAGGCAGGGGCCATAGTCCTTCCATAGTCCCAGATACCCAGTCCATTTAGCACCCCATTCCATAACCCTGTATTAGTTTTCTCCATATCCTACAATAGTCCTGCACTAACCGGGGATTTTCCTTGGGTTCACTTCTATAGTTTTCACAGGGAAAATCGTCGGTTAGTGTCACATTTCATATAGATTAATGTTGTCAAAAGGGCCTCTACATGTTGGCTTCGGCCCCATGCACGCCTTCCAAATGCCCGGGACCCCATGGTCCCGAGATGGTAACGACACAACATAATAATAATAATAATATAAGTTGGTACCCATTTTCACAAAACTTAGTGAGTTTAGAAACTTATAAGGATAAGCTTAATTCTGTCAACTATCCATACAATTTACCTACTTACTTTATTTTTCAGTGACAACAACAAGAAAATGAAAAAATCAACCAGACCCCTAAACCAAACATGAAATGCAGTATACAGGACATTCATTTATCTGGGAATTCTGGGATAACAATATTACAACGGCCATCAGACCTCGAAGTAGAAGGATAATGGAAATAAAATACAGAAATGAAATTAGGCAATTGTGTATATAAGTGTTATAAAAACTCCACGGTCGTGTGTGTTATTTTATTCACCCAAATAAAGTTTTACGTCTACAAATTTCTTTCTTTCTTCTTTTATAAAGAGTAATAAGTAGGTAGTATCTAGTAGTAGTTTCGTAAAGTCAGGCATATCTATCCACACCCCTTTTATATTTAGGAAGAAAGTCGCTAATTCATCTTGATTTTATGGTTTGATGACGGCATCGGATGACACTGCGAAGGTGTGATGTAGTCATATTCCGATTTCCGAGGTACCTACCTATGTAAAATGTCATACTCCATATTAGGGGTTCAGCAAGTATTTTAATAATCCATATTCCGAGTTATCAAATTATCGATTTAGAAACAACATAGATTTGTTACTCAAATCATACATAAAATATTGGTAAAATTATGTATCACTTACGTTAATAGCGATGAAATAACACTGTTTTTTATCATTTCAAATATACATACTAAGTTAAGGTTTTCTATGTAACCATGATTTTTGGGTCAACAATTATCGTGTCATATTAAGATTCCTAGAGGATATTTTGTACCGCCGAATTAGGTTATAAGCTTGTCACGTTCATCATTATTATTATGTAATCAAGCATATACTTCAAATGTTATTATTTGTAAAGTTATAAGCTAAAAATCATGACATAGTATTTTTCCTTATACCGAGGGTAACTCGGAGTTAGGAACAACGTATAAAAATCAGGCCCTTATACCGAGGTATTTTGTTTTTGAGTTTAAAGGGGTTAAATTAGTTTAAAAAGAGTTAAAATTTAAATTTAATGTAAGTATAAGAATATAATAAACTAAATATAAACTATTTACAAAGTTGAACGTCGTATAAATATTAAAAAACACAATTATTAAATATGGCTGGCCTTACGTAAGACGGGTCGCGTTTGTATGAAAAACATGGCGGCGTCGCCCTCACGGCACATTACATGAGTATTTAGTAATTTTAGGCAATTTTAAACATATTTACTACATCAAGTAGTTTCAGTTAAAGATAATGAACGATTAAATGTAATTTTAGAGTATCCAAACCTATTAAAATGAGTAATAATCATGAAAATAAATATAACTCGAAATAAGGACGCCATTTTGAATACCGCGATATATGGACCCGTTACCTTATATGAATTTTCATATAAAATATATAAATGAAAAGGTACGCTGAGCTCGCCATAATGTGCTGCACTAAACATCTCTTTAAACGTAGGTATGTCTAGTTTTCGTGGTACTTAAGACTTTATCGTTCATTTTGAGCCCCTGACGCAGGTGTGTTTTAAATAAACTTATAAGTTTAACGTGTCTGTGTGTTTGTCTGTCTGTGAATAGCGTATATAGCTCCCAAACAGCAGAACTGATTTCCCTTTAGTTTTTTCGGATCATAGATAATGTTACCCCGACTGTTCTTAACCATCATCATCACGACCCATTACGTCCCCACTGCTGGGGCACGGGTCTCCTTCCAATGAAGGAAGGGTTTAGGCCTAGTCCACTACGCTGGCCTAGTGCGGGTTGGTGGACCCCAACACAAGCAAGCTTGTGCTGAGCTTCTTAGCCATATTTTATCTAAATTGTCTAAGCCGTTCAAAAGTTATGTGACTTTCAGTGTTGTATGTCGGGGGTTTTAACGTTTAACGTTGGTTAGGTTATACTTCGGTTACATTAAGACTGTATAAAATTTTGCGAGCCTTTTGTCTCGTCGTGTACAATTAATTACTTGCCAACTCCCGAGGCAAATTACTGAAGTAAGTACCTCGTTCTAATTATTAAATGTACTTGAAGAACTTGTTTAGACAACCTTTATCACTATGTACTAAGATTAGAGAAATACCCCCAATTATAAAGAGCTCTCGTGAAATATGCCTGAGACTTTTAATCTGCGTTGTATTCTACTGTTGGAGTGTAAACTGTATAGAACTTGAAAAAATATTATCAGCAAAATAGCGATAGCATCTACTTCTGTGTCAAATTCGTATAATAACTCAAGTAATCGAAATAATTATCTCTTAATTGCCTGCAAGCTGAAGTTGCAATATATGGGCCGGCCATATATGCCGAAGAACCGAGGACCGGTTGGGTAATCGTGTTCTGAGTGGAGACAGTGGACACCACGAACAGGCAAGCATAGCGTGGGACGCCCTCCAGCCCGCTGGACCGACCTGAGCTAGATGAGGAAGGCCATGTTGTGGCTAGCCTTGGAAGAGGCACATGTCCAACAGTGGGCGATTACAGGCTGATGATGATGATGATCCTCTTCTGCGCCTTCTCGCCCAAGGAACGCCACATGTGTTCATAAACCTAACTTTGCTATAAAATAAAGTGCTAAAATTTAAGAATAGAAAGAGAACAACAATGTTTGAAGTACCTGAACTATTAATAACATTTCATTCAGCAACAATATTTTAAGCTTAAATTTGATTTAACCAGACAAATATGAAACAAGCTCTTTTACTCGTAGTTTAAAGTAAAAATGTTACAATACCTAGAAATAACGTAATAAGCTCACATATTCAAGTTTCTTTACAGAAAATAAACAGAATACGACAAACAGGCTTTTGTCAAAGAAAAGTTTATAATTAGAATTGAATTATTTAATTTATTTTGAGGGTTATCTCGGAAACATCGCAGGATTAACTCGGGAACTTTTACGTAACCATTTTCAAGCAAATAAATTAATAACGTTTTATTTTCGTTTAACTTTTTATTGAAAACCCGGATACAATTTTATTTTCGAGTCATTGATAAAAACCTAAGTACCTATGGAGCAGTAGTGTGGTGGCAAAGATCAAACCTCACTACTGTGAGAAACAAGCTACGACAGTTTCAAAGACTTGCATGCGTTTCAATCACCGGATGTATGAAGTCAACCCCAACAGCCGCCCTAGAAATAATTCTAGGACTTCCACCACTTCATATTATCATCAAGCAGGAAGCTAAAGCGGCGGCGATAAGGCTAAGCAACCTGGGACTCTGGTCAACGAATACCACTGCACAGGGACACAGTCGCATACTTGACATTGCCAAGTTGTCGGCTCCCGGGTCCACTGAATGCAGCGACACTACTATAAAGACGTTTATCTTCAACAGAAGCTACACTATCCAGCGAGATCAGTGTGGCACATCAGACGAAAACAATTACGACATCAATATCTACATTGACGGAGCCAAGAACAAGAAGGGCAGCGGTGGAGGTGTCTTCTGCCCGGAACTTAATTTACAATACTCTGTCAGCTTCGGGAACAAAGCTACTGTTTTTCAGGCAGAAGCTGCCAGACTACTTGACGGAGCTACACAAATAAAAGACACAAAAAATTGCAATATCTGCTTCTACGCAGACAGTATGGCTATTTTAGGTGCCTTAGGCAGAACTGTAATAAAATCTAAATTAATTTTAGAATGTCACAGAACACTGGAAAACCTGAGCATTTCAAATAATGTAACAGTACAATGGATTAAAAGTCATAACGACAACATAGGAAATTGCGAGGCTGACCGACTAGCAAGAATGGGATCAAATACCCTACCAATAGGGCCAGAACCATTTATTAGTTTGTCATCAAAGGCAATAAGGCAATGTCTCACCGATAAAACACTATCTGAACACAATCAGGAGTGGAAAAATCGTGTAGATTGCAGACAAAGTAAAGCGTTTATTGTATCACACAACCATAAACTTACACGCTACTTACTCAACCTGTCCCGTAGTAATATATCATTAATGGTAGGATTAATAACAGGACATTGTTGCGTGAATAAACACTTATATACCATAGGTAACTCAACTAGTCCCTTATGTAGGACATGTAAGGAAGTAGATGAGACGGTTGAACATATTCTGTTAGCTTGTCCACCTACTACAGAAACAAGATTATCTATTCTTGGACCAACAGAGCGCCTACCTCAGCTATTACAACACCCAGGCCTGCTACTCCAGTTTACTCGGGAGCTAGGCTGGCTGAGCTGAAATCAAGGGGATATGTACAAAGGTTCCACTCGAGAGAGCCACGTACAGGAACTTCACCCCCTATGAGAATAGAATAGAATAGAATAGAACCTAAGTACAAAATGAAATACTTGGTCCAATGTATACTGGATTTTTACAAGATTTATTTTTACAATTATTATTATTAGGTCTACAGTGGGACTACCTATATTTACGGTTTAACACATCTAAATTAGAAAAAAATATAAGTGATCAATCTAAAAACCAGTCTAAATATAACCATTTTTAAATACTTTGCACAAATAAATCTTAACTCATGTGACATACGAGTAAATTTTCAACTGCAGTGTCACCGCAAAGCCTGTTACGAAAGCTTTGAATAATGTACCATAGGGGCCGTTGTCGCCTCGTACTGAGAAATGTGTTCAAACATTTGTAAAGCATGTCTGATGTCTGGCAGATGTAACATTGTACATACGAGCCAGAGAATACGTCATATATACTTAACATAACGGATAACCGGAGACCGGATGGCATAGTGGTTAATGACTTTGACTGCTGTACCGATGGGTCCCGGGGTCGATTCCCGGCCGGAGAAGGCATTTGATTATACACTGCATATACAGCTACGATTAAATGAATTTTCATTATGAAGGAATAATTCATTTCAAGATTAGGTAGACAATAATCACCAAAACACTTTATAAATTATCTCTCTGGAATGTTGCAAAAAAGGGTAAACTTTTTTTGGGTTACTATATGTATAATATAACCCAAAAAAGGTGACTCAAAAGGTCATTGTTAACAACCGTTCTACGACTTTTAAAAATGATGCCTGGAGTGGCCTTGACGTGCTTACTAAGCACCGTTTAGACTACCTTTTGGCAACTATATCACTTTAGCAACACCCTGTATATGGTACAAGTACATTGACAGCACTGACGAGACGAGCAACAACTTTTGATATCGTGTAAATTAGAGATGTTCGCTGAAGACTCCTGAAAGTTTCAGACGCACCTCTTCTGTGTTGTAAATTTTTAATGATTGCGCGAAGAGGAAGTATGCTTTAAAACGTATCTAACCATTTATACAATACTAGCTGTTCCCGCGAGCTTCGCTTCGCCTTAAAAAGTTTTCCTGAATTCCGTTGCCTATGTTCTTTCTCAGGGTCTAGACCATATGTATTTGTATACCAAATTTTATTCAAATCCGTTCAGTAGTTTTGGCATGAAAGAGTAACAGACAGACAGATATACCTAGCTACTTTCGCATTTTTAATATAAGTTAGTATTAGGATGTCTTTTTATGTAGGGTGGAATTTAACACGAATTTGTATAGATTGTACATAATCATTGACATGGCAACACCGGACCAAAAACATTACCGGCGACCTTATAATAATATTATTATAAACTCACAAGCAATGAAAAAGTTCCAATGCTGTCTGAAATTATTGAAGTACATTCAACAGAGCATCACATTTTTAACTAAAACGTAAATATTTTGACGAATTTTATAATATTAAGGGTCTGTTCCACAATGTCTGGTTAGTGGCTACCTGAGGGATAAAATACATGCTGTCACTTTCTGTTATTATTTTTTAGACAGTGACAGCATGTATTTTATCCGACAGGTAGCGACTAACCAGACATTGTGGAACAGGGGCTAAATATTTTTTTAATTATATTTTTTTTGTGGACATTTTGTAAGTTAAGCGAGTTGTGAACACACCATATTTTCACGAAGCAAAACAAGTCACAGACACACACGCTCTCAAACATTATGACGGCACCGTAGTTTAGGCGGTAGTGAAGCTGCTTCCGAAGCTTGGGGCCGCGGGTTCGAATCCCGCCCAGGGCAAACATTCGTGTGATGAGCACTTGTGTCTGGTTGTCCTTTATCTATTTAATATGTATCTATCTATGTATCTGTGTAGATATATCAGCTGTCCGACACCCATAACATAGGTACTGCCTAGCCCTTGGGGTCGGATGGCCGTGTGTGAGATGTCCCCACATATTTATTATTATTATTATTAAACACCCCAGTTTTCCCTCAGCGGTTGCAACAAATACACGTAAATAAGCATTCACACTATCGCCGGTTTATGCATTACAATGAACAAGACGCAAGTGAAAGCTCTTTTATTCCCTGAACTTTTTTCCTGAAAGTCACCTGCAGACCGCGGTTTAAATATAACACTTATTACGCTGGTATTAAGGGCGGTACTTCATGGTTGTTGGTGGCACCTGGTGGGTGTTTTGTTTACCAAGCGTCAGTACCTCCCCCCCCCTCACCTGCTAGTGAAGAGGGGGGAGACTGATATTGTTTTCCCTAGAGTGCGTTTTTAAAGAGTAAGGCTGGTTGCACACTGTGCGGCGAAACTCGTAGTGACGACGATTGGTCGCTTACAACTACCGTACCACCGAAACATTAGCTATTTACAATCCATAAGCAGCGTCGCTCGGCTGTCAAACATTCTGTCGGATCTATACAAGTTACGTCACATTTGACAAAGGTGCGACGCTGCTTAAGGGTTGTTATGTTTGTCGGTTTGTTTCAGGTGTTAACCATGTAAATATCTCTATCACCACCGTATCGTAATTAGCCAAATTTTCTGTGTTAGTTAGAAACGGCATGAAGCCACTAAAAAAGATTGGTTTCATTTGAAGTAACGTCACAAATGACACGGTCAGCCATTGGATGGTCAAGAAGTTGTTTTCTGGACTTACTGTACATTAAGCCGTGGGTTCCGGTTGCTGTTTCGGCACCAGTCATCAAGCCTAGTCAGAGGTCTTCTGGTGGCTTGAAGACATCTGACATTCGGGTTGCCCAGCACTTGTTCGACAACTCTCTCAGCATAAGCTTGCCTGTGTTGGGGTCCACCAACCTGCTCTAGGCCAGCGTGGTGGACTAGGTTTAAACCCTTCCTTCATTCAGGAAGGAGACGCGTGCCCCAGTAGTAGGGACGTGATGGGTCGTCGTGATGAACGTCACAAATGTCGCAAGTGACGTCACAAATGTCGCAAGTGACGTCACTAATCGTCGCGCAGTGTGCGGCCAGCCTAACACTGCGGAGGCGACAGCGCCGGTGTGCCGCAGCCAGATTGCAATAATTATTAAAACAGCTGGAAGCTCAATCGAGGTAACATATTATTTATATTGGTTTTCGCAAACAAATAGTTTAATTATGTAGCTGTACCTTTGTGTATTGTAGGTAAATATTGATGTTTTATTTATAAATATGAAAGCTTTTAAATTTTTGGCTTGGTTTAAAAGATTTTTCCCTGATGGTTATTGACATATTTTAATGAATATTTTACTCCCTTACACTGTATAGTGCCACAAACTTATCTGTTCCGGTGAGAGCGAACTAAATTGGTCCATATAATCTATGTCATGTCAATATGAAATTCATTAGTAAGTAATGAGGTATGGACCAATTTAGTTCGCTCTCACCGGAACAGATAAGTTTGTGGCACTATATATTTTGGTAAGTAACAAAACTTCCAGGGTTATTATTGAAGTTGTGTATTTAAATAAATATCTAACCACGAAGTTATCCCCGAAGGAGTGTGACTTGCAAGTGAGTCACCGTTATTCGCAGTAGATACTTACATTTATATACACAGGTGATAGCCTGTTGCGAGCCGTATCACCGTTTAAATCAGTACAATATTTTTCGATTTAAAAATTTTATTGTGCGTTTAAATCAGTTCGATATTTTCCCTCATCGTAAGAGCATGTGGTATATTTTTACTTAAATTCATAATTGAAAAGAATTCATTGATTGGCATGGCATCATGTATTTGTATATGCTACTATTTGAACTCTACCGTATTCCCAGTAAACCTATTTCCTCCTGTCTTCGCTTCAAAGCACACAATACCAATACTCGTCTCGACTCAAAGTTGAATATTAATTCAAAATACACAAGTACACGAGATAATTAAACCCGAAGTCAACTGTTTAAGTTGCCAAATGACACAGATGCGCTAACTAACGAAGTAACGAAGGCATGTAGAGTGCGACAAACGTATCTGTTCCGGTGACAGCTCACGTAAATGTCTAATATTTCTTCTAAAAAGACACCATTATCACCACGACAACTGAGGCGGCCGCCGATATACGAAACAGGCTAGCGCATAGGATCGGGGACATGGTTAGAACTAGGGTACGTACGATGGCATCAGTCCTAGTAAACGGCTTTAGAGAACATGTCGGATGCCAACGCCTGATAATTGACGAGGCCCTGATGAACCATTTCGGGGCAATCGTAATTGCCGCCCGCCTGTCCCGTGCCAGTGATATTGCTCTAATCGGAGACATCAACCAGCTACCGTACATAGACAGAGAGAACCTATTCGAACTAAGGTACAGTCGCCCAACACTGGTAGCAAACATCACCCAGGAGCTGTTGTGCTCATACAGAAACCCCATGGATGTTGCATACGCCCTAAGAGAAGTATACTCAGGCATATACGCAGCCACAACGCGTATCCAATCCCTGCAGCTGAAAAGGTTTACAGACGCAGCAATTCCAAAATCCCAAACCAACACTCTATTCCTGACGCATACACAGGAAGAAAAAGAGACCCTGACCAGCCAAGGGTTTGGAGAAGGAACGGGATCACGCGTCTTAACCATACACGAAGCACAGGGATTGACGTACGAATCCGTCATTATCATAAAAACAAAAGATAAAATAAAGTTGCACGATAGCATACCTCACGCAGTAGTGGCGCTGTCGAGGCACACCTCCGCCTGCACCTACTATGCGGATGACACCGAGGACGCTATCGGCAACCTCGCTAAAACGGCAATAACAGCACCGAAGAAACGGATCCTCGAGTACAACCTAAAGATGGCAATAAAAAATCGGGACAAAGAGGTCGTTGCCCAGCAATCTAGGCTTTTGGCAACGCAAAATGGAGCGGAATAGGAGAATTTTGATTTTAATTTTATATTGACGGCCAAACCGTATTGCATGTATTTTATAGTTTTGTTATGTATAGTATATAGCATGTATTGTATAGTTTTGATATGTAGGTATTGTATAGTATATCATGAATTAATATTATCTGTATAAGAACTAACCAATAAAATTAAGATAGTTTTAAGAACACTGTCACACATTAACACCAGGCAAAACAACAGCGATGACAAAAGGAGTGTGTGGCCACTGACAGGCGTCTGTTAAGTTCTCTGAAGACAGCTGACACTGGCCCTACCCTTCAAATGTTTGTTGCCATTATAATTGTAAGTGTGACTGTGTGAAACAAAGAAAAAAAAAAAAAAAAAAAAAAAAAAAACAAGAAATGCACAACTGGGGGTTTTTAGTCGGTTAAAGGCCGACACTACCTGGGTCCCCTTCCCAGGTGTCTGTGTAGATTTTCCTCCAGGAGTGCAAAAAAAAAATAATTATTAATAATATATAGGTATATATATATAAAAGATAAAATATATATATATTATAAGCTTCCACATTGAGTAGTGAGTAGTTAAAAGATGAAGACAAAAAACAACCAAACTCTCACAATATATTGATCTCTCAAAAAGGCACGGACATAAAGTCTGTGGAGTGATAATAAAATCTTTAAAAAAAAAAAAAAAAAAATCCCCAAGGTGTAGTCAGAGGTGACTCGCAAGCGAGCCACCTGCCTTTCACTATACATTTGCAAATTGTACTGTTTAAATGTACTACAAATAATATATCAAACCTCTAATACCTAGGCTTTACTATGATGCTTCAGTTTCTATATAGCAGTTAAATACGGTAATCTCATTATTTTATAAGTAAAATTTATAAGTTCATTTTCACAGTGGTGTTATCACCAACGATTTCCTTATTACCGCCATCGAATTGCTACATCAGTTTCGGTGGTGGTACGGCAGCTATATCATTTCTTCTTTCTATTCATCAACCACGGCTACAGCAGTACACTTCTCATAAACCTCTCAAACAACCCGATTCCTCGATTCATTTCCCACCAGCCGTAACTTTTAAGGCTCCATCCAGACTAAATCAAGTCTCCAGTGGATCTAGGTCGTGTGTTTACAGCCTGTAGCATGTGGGGGAATGTGGCAGCTTTATATTTCGATATGCAGTAAATATGGTTTAGCACGTGGCTCCATGCAGATGCGGCTCCGCTAAGTGCGGAACTTTTAATGAAATCGATTGACTGATCGTGGCGGGAGTTTTTGGTTGATATTTTTCGGGTGTTTGGTTCGGTTTTCGGGTTTAGGTAAGTATATCTTGCAGTATGGAACTACCTTTATTTTTATAGCAAAACTACATCTAAATACAATACTACTAAAAAGTACTAGGGGCCAACCGTTCATTGGATAATAAAATTGTGCGTTGAAAAATATCATAGGTACATCCGGCATCCTCGCTCATTTTAGGTGCCCTATCGCTAAGTCAAAACAAAATAACATTTACAAAGTACATAATTAGTGACAAATTCAATTTTAGAATCCGAAAATGGTTGTTAAAACAAGTTCGCGATAGATAACAATCGCTTTGAAATTGGTTCAAAGTTTTTGAGTTTATCACTCGTCAGTGACACATATACAAGGTGTTGCAAAAAGGGTATACTAAGCCGAAACCTACATGTGCAGCATGGTATATGGTATATCTAAGCCCGAAAATAAAATCAGAATTTCAAAATTCGCGAAAATATCCTTTTTGCAACACCCTGTATTATATCTTTTTCTGGCTGTACGAAGGCATGTAGAGTGAACACTTTAAACTACTTTAACGGTCGTAAGTGGAGACACTGAAGTCGTGACGTGTGTAAGTAAATAAGCCAGTGAGTAAATACCTAGGCAACTTGTTAAATGCTAACTACTGCAATACATTGTAAGCTTTTCACAGTACAAATAACTTAGTTTACGAGCCATGTGGTTCACTCTAAAGTAAACTGAAAATGAAACTTGTCACGCATTGTTGTGTTCGCAGACCGGTGGGACTCCCCAATGCTGCGTCATTGGGTGTTACGTCACACCAGTTATGCATAGGATTGGTATTAAGTTAAGCACGTATAATTATTATTTATTTTGTTTTACTAACACTACATAGAATAAGATAAATTGTTACTAACACGCTATGGACTATGTATTTTGGTCTGAAATAAATGATTTATTATTATTATATTATTGTACTCCCTTTCAGGGTAGGCAGAACTGCATTGTAGTTTTTTAGTTGTTCAAGCTCACAAAATCGTATGAGAACCGGTGTTTTCAGCCACTAACCAAAATAAATACATATTAAATAAATAAACGTCAACCAGACACAAGGCAAACACAAATGCTCATCACACAAATGTTTGCCCTGGGCGGGATTCGAACCCGCGGCTAGGCTTCGGAAGCAGCTTCACTACCGCCTTATCTACGGTGCCGTGAAACATTTAACATTAGAGATGGCCTATGTTCAGCGGTGGACGTTCTATGTCTCATCACGACCCATTACGTCCCCACTGCTGGGGCACGGGTCTCCTTCCAATGAAGGAAGGGTTTAGGCCTAGTCCACCACGCTGGCCAAGTGCGGGTTGGTGGACCCCAACACAAGCAAGCTTGTGCTGAGAGAGTTGTCGGGTAAGTGGGCAACCCGACTGTCAGATGTTTTCAAGCCGCCCGAAGGCCTCTGACTAGGCTTAACGACTGCTGCCGAAGCAGCAACCGGGACCCACGGCTTAACGTGCCGTCCGAAGCACGGAAGCGTCCAGAAAAGCACCACTTGAAATTGGTCACCCATCCAATGGCTGACCGTGTCAGTTGTTGCTTAACCTCAGCGATCAGTTACGATCACTGAGGCCCGCTCAACTACGGACGCTTCTATGTCTGAGATGATGATGATGATGATGAACCATACTCGAAGCTCTACGAATTGCGGGGTCACTCTAGCTAAATAAAAAAACTGTTGCTGCGCTTACCACGACTCTATCTCCTTGTATTAAAAGTACCGATTGCATAACAGCTCTTGTTTGTTCGTTGTATGTCAACATGGAGCAACGCCGACTCAGGCTGTTTTTAACAGCATGCGGATTTCATCACGCACGCGGGATGGCACGCCCTTTTCCCGCGTCTCACGTGCATATTCCACGCGTTACAATAAATACTTGTATGAACGCGTGTGGGGCAATCCAGTGTGCGTGATCAAATCCGCGTGCTGTTAAAATAGCTTCATGACATACACATTCAGAAGCACGATCACAGGATTCGATACTATTTTCGAATATACACAAACATATATGGAAAAAGAACCTGTCACTGTCATAAATGTAAGGCAAATTTGTCATTTCCAAAAGTGACATTTGTTTTTTTTTTGTGTAGATTTGAAAATACAGTAGTTTGTAGTTTGTAGTTTCGAATCCTGTGATCATGCTTCTAATGTATGTCAAGCTAGAGTGAATTCCCTGTAACGTATGTGTGCAGGTGTCAGAACGATCCCGAGAGTGCCGGATATTCAGGACGAAGCTCCGAGGTGTTGGAGTGAATCTACAGGCATTTGTAGCGACAGCTGCGAAAGCCTTATATTGGGGGCATGATTGACGAAATGGTCACGTGACTTTTTTATGGGTCTTGATTTTTTTACGAAATTTAAAAAGTTGTAGAACAAAAGTCAATACTAATACCATATTTAAAACACCCTAGATACCTATGACAATACCCAAATACGCTTAACGTATAAGATAATTTGGTATGAGTTCGTATTACTTGGAGACTTCTACTATGATTACTATACTATCTAGATTTTGATGAAGTCTCCTGACTTCATCAAAATCTATTTACATAGGTTGTAGCCATTATAAACTTATTAAAACTACTTCTTTCTTTAGGTTGCATCTAATTTTTTGATATACATAACGTAACTGTACGTGTCTGTCTGTCTGTTACTCTTTCACGCCAAAACTACTGGACGATTTGAATGAAATTTGGTATACATATGGTCTAGACCCTGAGAAAGAACATAGGCTACTTTTTATCGCGGTATTCCCACGGGAAAAGAAGACGAGGCGAAGCTCGCGGGAACAGCTAGTTATACATAATTTTGTATGTAGGTTCTCCCAACTTAGGTAGGTATATTAGGTACCTATATTCGTATTTTTCACAAATGTATTTCAAATATTTGTCGAAGTGCACCATTAGACTGACGCTGCCATTTTATCAACATAAAACTGCATTCACGCCGGTACACATTGTAATTTTATGTTGCGATTTCGCTCTTCTGAAAACTGCACTCGAATGAAATTGGCACACTGACGATGGCCGGGGGCCTACTCCGATTATACTTAAATTAAATTAATTAAATTCATTTATTTCAGATAACTTGATCTATATTCAGTAAGTACATGTCATAAAATTAAATAAAAACAATATATTAACAACGTGCACAAAAATTAACATAAGTACAATTTATCATAAATCAAATCAATACATTTTACAATTCAGGATTAAACACAATAATAAAATGCTTTAAATTTTTAATAGATACAGCTAGATGATAATGCTAAAAAAGGCGTGATTGTAGCTACAATCACGCCTTTTTTGTATGGATTTAAGGTGAGTGTCCACCTTGGCCCAAGGTGGACACTCACCTTAAATCCAGGTCCTTGGGGCATCGTACGCAACGGACGCAACGCATTAAATATTCTTTGTATCGAAATTCACACAAGTGCGTCCACTTTCCGACGCCGTTTCTCCATACATTAATGAAAATCCGTTTGGTTCGATAAGCACGATACCGATAGGTAAACGCTTGTCGCCGCGAGGTTAAACATTATGATGACAATAGCGTAAATCATCATCATCATCATCATCAGCCAATAATCATCCACTGCTGGACATAGGCCTCTCCCAAGGAGCGCCACAACACTCGGTCCTCGGCCTTCTTCATCCAACCACTACCAGCTACCCTAAGGTCGTCAGTCCAGCGGGCAGGAGCATTTGCCTGTTCGTGGTCTCCACTCGAGAAATCGTCTATCCCAACGGTTATCGGTTCTTCGGCAGATATGACCGGCCCACTGCCACTTCAGCTTGCATATTTTGACAGTTCTTAGCGTGTCGGTGATATACTATACCTGTAGCCATCATATGGCTCAAAAGGCCCTAATAACATCATTACGATCTTACCACAACAGGACACCCATAGAATAGATATATTTAACGCTGTCTATTGCCGTATCAAGCCCCCGTTCAAAAATGCACAGATAGTGTATCAACTCATCTATCGAGTCATTCGTCAACTGGCTACTCGCCGCGCCTCGCGCCAGTTGGACCTTCCGTAGTTACCTACTGTTTTTGTCGTCAACTCTATGAAGCACAGGAGTTAATGAAGGTATATGTATATCAAAGACTGTACATTGTAATAATATACGCAGAACCGGAGTAAGTCCTCAGATCTTGCAGAATAACATTAGCTCTTTTATGCTTATGATCGTACATTGCGTGTTTTTTACGAATCTGAGTTACGTACACTACGTTAAAGACTAGTAAAGCAAACTCTAAAATATATTGAAACCTATTTTAATGCGTGATTATAAAAAATCACCTTAGAACAACTTACACGAAACACTAACGTTCGCGGTAAGATAACGACTTTTGGCAATTCGTGATAAAATTAATAAATCAGCATTGCGATTCTATCAAGCTAATTGTCAAAACTCGATTCTGAATCCGAAGTGAGTTTTCAAATTGGCATTCTGTAATTTCCGTAGACACTATCGAATTTCGAGATTTTGACAAATAATGTATGAGATGACATATATATTATTATAATGTCATAAACGTTCGAACGTGAAGTGAAAGGTGAAGGGAGTATGAAGATCGAAGTGAGATGTCTAATTTTACAGAATCGCAATGCTGCTCCGTAGAGTAAAGTTACGTGACCAATAAATTTTATATGAAAAAGCAAACATTTACCCTCACAGGCAATGAAAAAATCACCAAATTACTTCTTCTAAACGGAAAAAACTTAATGACGCCTTCTGCAATATTTAAGTAGATTTTTTGACGGCGGATCAGAATATTACCAACGAAAAACGTAAGTATTTTGTTCAAATTTCCTATTTAATGTAAAAATTTGGTGCCTGCATTTTGTAAGTGGAAGTGTTTCTTTGTACGTGAGTGTATTTTGAGCTTCTCAAAAGTAGTGGAACAAAAGTTATTCAAAATGACCCCCTGAATCACCACCCTTCGGTCTACTAACTCTTTTTTTACACCCTGTACAAACATTAGGTAGTAGCTGCCAACCCGATGCTGATGTAGAATAAATTCACTTACGAGCTTCTCCCAGGAAGGCTTTTAAGCTCTAATACAAACCGGATTTAAGCACGGAAATTTAAATTTTTATCCTTCGTCATCTAAATCAAGTTTTACTCAACTTGCGAAAACATTTAGCGTTTCTTTAGGATAATTTTATCTTTGCTATTCAAAGAGTAAAAAAAAAGGTTGGAATTGTTCGTGATTCTTCATTATTCAATGATGTTGGCAGAGCCGTGGTCAAAATTTGACTAAAAGGACTTCCTACTAATTCACTCGCGAGTTATGAAAAAGTTACAGTGAGATAATCACTAATTTCCTCCTTAACGGAAAATGCTAGCTTATGATGCCTATCATGTCTGCAATATTAATTTTTTTTTATTAATATATCAAAATATTAACAACTAAGTGCCAATTTCTCCATAGTCGATTATCTAACCGACAGGGATTGATTTATAAATTAAAGTCATCTCCATATAAAATTCATGACAGATGTGTCAAAAGTCAACCACTTCTCCCTGGTTACGCTCTAACCGAATATGGAGAAATGGGCACTAAAAATGTAAAAAAAAATTTCAAGTTAAAGGGTTTTTTTTATATTTAGCCTAATTTGTGTCCTAGGTAAAAGCCTCCTTATGTTTGGTAAATCACATTACATACACAAAAACCTACGTAGGCTAAATAAGATATATTTTTACATGGATTTCTAGCACGCCTTTTTAAGCAAAAAAAATATGTCTAAAATGTGTAAAACAAAGGGATCTCTAGAAATCTAGGATTCATTAATCTAGACCCTGTCAGACGCAGGCCGTTTCAGTCTAGACTAGACATAACAGATATAGGCTATTAGCCTACCAGATTGTCTCCCATTTTAGCACTAAATCATATGTACCTACCTATTTATATACTTATTTATATTTTTACCTATACCTATCGAGGCATACTATGTAAAGTTTATAATTGTATATGTATAAGCGATACATTAGTTTTCTGTCTGTTATTGATTACTCTGTCTAGATAAAATCAAAGTTATTTAGTTTAGGTGGATTGGAGATGGTAGATATTTGAATTACTAACCAACAATGCAGAAAACACCCTCACTGCCTTAATGATCTGTCTCTTATGCAATAAAAGGTAATGGGATGTGAACAATTAGATCTCACCAATAATTCATGTTTATGATGTGATTAGTGCCAGTGGCAACATAGGTGTGTGGAAAACTGGCATGTAATTATTTACATACATAAGTATACATACGTCCACCAACCCGCACTAGGCCAGCGTGGTGGACTAGAATTAAAACCCTTCCTTCAGTGGAAGCAGACCCGTGCCCCAGCAGTGGGGACGTGATGGGTTGTGACGACTTGTAATGACTACTAATGACTTGTATTGTTCTTTAAATTATTACCCATGTTTGATTTGAATATGAATTAGTGTGGAAATGATAAAATCTCTCTCCAAAACTATTAAACTGTAAGCTAGCTAAAAACAATTCAGGAAGCAGAACATTTAACGTTCGTTTAATATGCATTTTCACCACCCATAGGGTATTTAGTTTTAAAACCGCTGTTAAAAGTAAAATGCTTGCCTGTTTTGAAGCTAGAATAACATCCATTTGCTCGACGCCCCTCGCAAATGCCTAATTAGAGGGATAGTCCCGGATAACCACAGTGTATGGTAGTGGCGATGCTCTAGAAAGAAAAAGAAATGTATTTTAATCATACATACATATGCACTCACGACTGTAATCCCCGAAGGGGTAATCAGAGGTGGCTCACAAGCGAGCCACCCACTTTTCGCAGCACATTTGTACTCACGTGATAGGTGGCGAACCATGTCGCCGTTTTGGAATAAGTACAATGCACTTAGAAATTTCACCAAACACTAGGTAAATGTCTGTCAGCAAAAAAATTAAGTAATAGATTTTATTCAATTTTAGATACGTTTATTATTATTTATTATGTACATATTTTAAAAACCGCATTATTTATACATAGTAATTACTATTACGTTACGATTCATATCCCTGTACCGAATCTCCAGCTCGTACTAAGTAGGTGTACCCTGGTGGACGCCACGGTCTGTGAAAAGGGATCTAAGGGTGCTTTTCCACTGAAGATATAGATATGCATATAAAAATATTAATATATCGCTCATGCACAGACGCGTGCTTATAAATTACTGAAAAATACACAAAAAGGCTGCCTCTACAGAAATAATTATTATTTAACAACCGAAGTAGAAGTACCAAACGCTAAATATACTTAAAAATGTACTGAAATCAAATTATAAATACGTTTTGTAATAACTGACTAGCGTTTGTGGACTATGAGAAAGCCTTTGATTCTATTGAGCTCTGGGCGATGCTTCAATCCCTTCAGCGGTGCCATATAGACTATCGCTATATCGAGGTGTTGAGATGTATGTACAATGCTGCCACAATGTCAGTTCGATTACACGAACATAGCACAAAACCGATCCAGTTGCAAAGGGGCGTGAGACAGGGAGATGTTATTTCTCCGAAACTGTTCACCTGTGCACTGGAAGATGTTTTTAAGCTTGTAGAGTGGAAAAGACTGGGCATTAACGTCAATGGCGAATATATCTCTCATCTACGATTTGCTGATGACATAGTGATTATGGCGGAAACGCTGGAGGAGTTAGGCGAAATGCTCACAGACCTCAATGATGCCTCTAAACAAGTTGGGCTGAAAATGAACATAGACAAGACAAAGGTCATGTCGAACGAACATGTTTCATCATCGCCCGTAACTGTAGGAGGTGTCACCATCGAAGTTGTCGATCAGTATCCCTACCTAGGACAAGTGATCCGATTAGGTAAATCCAACTTCGATAAAGAGGTAGCTCGTAGAATCCAACTCGGATGGGCAGCGTTCGGGAAATTACGACACATCTTCACTGAAAACATACCTCAGTGTCTGAAAACAAAAGTTTTCAATCAGTGCGTGTTGCCAGTGATGACTTACGGAGCCGAGACGTGGTGCTTCACCAAAGGGCTTATCCACAAGCTCAGAGTTGCTCAGCGTGCTATGGAAAGGGCTATGTTAGGCGTGTCCCTGCGAGATAGAATTCGTAATGAAGAAATCCGCAGGAGAACTAAAGTTACCGACATAGCCAAAAGGATTAGCACGCTGAAGTGGCAATGGGCTGGCCACGTAGCCCGCAGAGCCGACGACCGCTGGAGTAGAAAGGTTCTGGAGTGGAGACCCCGTGTCGGCAAACGGCGTGTCGGTCGCCCCCCAACCCGTTGGTCTGATGATCTGCGGAAGGTAGCGGGAAGCCGCTGGATGCAGATGGCGGGTGACCGTTTGGGGTGGCGATCGTTAGGAGAGGCCTATGTCCAACAGTGGACTACAGAAGGCTGAGAGAGAGAGACAGACGTTTGACAGGCTACTAAATACGTTTAGCCTTTGGTGAAATTCCACCTAAGATTCTATAATATAATTTGTAGCTGTCTAAACAGCCTTTTTATAATATTTGTACGATCATCATCATCAGCCAATAATCATCCACTGCTGGACATACGCCTCTCCCAAGGAGCGCCACAACACTCGGTCCTCGGCCTTCCTCATCCAACCACTACCCGCCACCCGCCTAAGGTCGTTAGTCCAGCGGGCAGGAGGGCTGTCACCAACCCACCAATAGCACATTCAAAGTGTACAACCTCCCTAAAGGGTCCTAGTTTGTTTCCGGAAGGCGCCATTAAAGTTGTCAAGAGGTTGTAAATGTCCCCAGTGATAATACTGTAGCGAACGGATAAAATGCGTGTTAGAAAGATTAGCCAATGGCTTTGCTATGTCCGATACACGAGGGTCGGTTGCGATTGGGGGATCCCCTCATTCGATGGTCGAGCTTTTAACGCGAGCAATGAATTTATTTATTTATTAAGGAATTCAAGAGATTTAGAATTTATACCACGAGCTTTTACTTTGAAAGAAAAAAATATGAAGAGATCGCTTGAGTACAAATGTACTTACAGCGAAAAGTGGATGTCACGCTTGTGAGTCACCTCTGATAACCCCTTCGCGGTTACAGTCGTGAGCATATTAATATGCATGCATGTTCATCCAACGATGTTCAATATCTGGACGTAAGTACCTACCTTTATTAAGAGCCTGCGTTAGGGTGCTTACATAGAGAATCGGGTTCCCTGTATCTACCTGAACCGGTAACCTGATTATGCGAAAGCGCTCATGACATTAAAAAATCCGGGAAATGCTCCGTGAGTGTAATAAGCGGGAAACCTGTAAACTATTGCCTACTTTTCAATACATTGCCGAACCTGCGCTGATAAGCGCAAAACAAATATCCATAGTATTGTTAGAGCTTATAAGTTTTCCAGCTTTCTCTCTTTCTACGGGCTTACCTAACAAAACTTGCACTCGCCATACTGAGGTTAAAATCCAACTCCTACAGTAAACACGGAAGTAAATACCTAAGTAGCTCTCAAACCCGCATGCAAGTCTAGATTTAAAATATTTAACTTTAAACCTAGATACTTTTATAACATCCTAAGGTGGACTCCAAACTTTGGAATAGTCAATTTTGAACTCTTATAAAGTCTGCCTAACTGTACTCGGGGGGAAATGGGAGTTTGAGCCTACTTTTCATAGTCGTGGAGTGCATTTTTGTGTGTCGGCTATGTGTTAGGAGTGGCGTTAGTGTCAGGTGGATGTTACATATGAGGCAATAAAAGCTAAAGAGGTACGGTTTTTATTCCGTGTGTGGAATAAGAGCGGTTATTAGATTGTTTTAATTATGTAGTCTTCATAAAATTTGAATAGAATAGAATACAATATTGCTTTATTGAACACCACATAAATCAGACATACAAAAAATATACTTTTAGACTAGAACTAATGTACAATAGGCGACCTTATCGCTGAGAGCGATCTCTTACAGGCAACCTAAATTAGCTCTGCGATTAGTTGTTTGAAACGGTGACAGCATACTTATATAAAACTCGTAATATTTTTTAAAATGATTTACCAATAACCTATCTTTAAAAAAACACATTGAACAACATGGCCAAAGACGTTAACATATAGGTAACACAAACTTATAACAATAAGTAGGGAACTAAGCAATTTTATCTTTCCAAAAAATATATAAAAACTAATTTAAAAACCATTACGTTTTTTATAAAAAAAACATTTACCGAATTTCCTCATTATTTATAGAATACGTTTCAGTAAAACTACTTTATAAATTCACTGCAATTCTTTTTTTGCTGACGCACATCCGCTCATGCAGCGTCCACATAAACCCGCGCGCTGAAAACAAGGTAAGTACCTTCCTCCTGAAACTTCTGACCCTGGGGGTCACTCTAACGGATGAACGAGAATCTATATACAGGGTGTTTGCAAAAAGGGTATACTATGCCGTACTACTACTATACTAAGCCGAAACCTACATGTGCAGCATGGTATATGTAAGCCTGAAACTGAAATAAAAAGTTCGAAATTCGCGAAAAAAAAAAACCATATTAAAAAGTCACGTGACCAACAAAGTTTCTATGCAAAATGTTGTTTTTTTTACCAATTTTGAAATTTTTCAGATTTTAGTTTCAGGCTTAGATATACCATGCTGCACATGTAGGTTTCGGCTTGTGAGTGCGTTTTTTTTTTTTTTTAGTTGTTGACTAGTGACACATTTGTCAAGAATTTAATGTTATGAAGATGACGTATAATTTGTGAACTAATCCCTTGTTATGATCTTACTGAGTATTGTGAAACCGGGCCGGCGTGCAAATAGTTCGTCGATATAGGGTCACTTTTACCAAACGCTAAACGTATTTAAAATTGTATTTAAATCAAATTTTAAATACATTTTGTACTAACTGACAGACGTTTGACAGGCGACTAAGACCCGGGTCTCCTATTTACTCCGTAGGTCGCGTCAAGTGTCACCGCCGTAGGCCGCGTCACGATACTCACTACGTCTACGCGCCAACGTCGGCGTGTGAGGGAGACCGCATCAGTACATTTCTATAGTGAGCATCGTGACGCGGCCTACGGAGTAAATAGGAGACCCGGGCCTAAATACGTTTAGCGTTTGGAGAAATTCCACCTTAAAGAGTAACCCCGTGCATGCTGGCAAAATGAGCGTTAAAAATGTACTTTTGCTTTACCCCCGTAAAGATACGTTCACACTCGGTAGTTAGGCAGATACGGTGCGCTTCAAAACTGCCGAATTGAAATTTTGTTTCGAGGAGTAAAAAAACTTTTCCATTTTCATTTCACTGTTTGCTATGTGGTTTAAATTGCATATTTAAGAGTAAATATTGGAGGATATTTCTACGTATTTACACGTCATGTTGGATATAATTAAAAGTTAATATTAAATTCGTTTGACGATGAAGGTACAGAAGCCGTAGCACGGGGCGCAAGACAGGCACGCCAAGACGGGAAAAAAGTTTTGCGTCGCAGTCACTTACATCGCTAGGCTTCGAGAGCAAGTTCGACCGAAAACTTTTGTCACATCTTGCGCCCTGTGCTAGGCCTACAGAATAATTTTAGAACTATGTAGCTGTTGTTTGCGAGCTTCGCTTCGCCATAAAAAGTTTTTTTTGTGGGAATCCCGGGATAAAAAGTTGTCTATTTGTTAATCCGGGGTGTCAGCTTTCTGCATACAGATTCCATCAAAATCTGTTCGGTTATTTTTGCATGAAAGAGTAACAAACATCCATACACACACATTTATAATAATTACTCCGAAACGGAAAAGGATAGCTTGGTAAAGTCTTCTGCAACATTGTAATACATTTAACAGAGCATCAGGATATCACCAACTAAAATCGATAATATGTTGTTAAAATTTTCAATTAAATCTTTAAAAAAAATTACTTCGTTTGGTGTCGGAATTATGTGAGTGGAATGTTTTCATTGCCAATGTAAGTGTAGTACGAATTACTTATTAGGATTTTGATTATAAATATTTGTCTTTGCATAGAATACTGACTATTTTTTAAAACACATAAAATAGATTAAAATAAACTTATATTACCATGTAAGAACTTTGTATTTCGCTGTGTTTGCCAAATTCTTTTATGAGTTTTATGGCAAAAGTTGGCCGGTTTCTTGACTATTGCAAACAAAAAGTTTTGTACAGACATCGATAACATACAATACTTAAGTAGGACCTAGAAAGGGGAGTTAATAGGTATACCAAGTATTATTATAGATATATAGATAGATAGATTATAGATAGAATATTCTTTATTTTTACACACACATAACTAAAATAACCTTACATAACTTAAATACTAACACATATGTACAAAAATGGCGGTATTATCGCTTAAAGCGATTTTTTCAAGACAACCTTAGACTAACATACATAACCTATCTTAATAATTGAACGGCCATGTTTATTTATTTATGAACACATTATTTACATACATTTTAAAAAGTAAAAAATAAATAAATAGAACAGTCAAAATACAGAGAATATACAAAGGCTATTGCCAAAAATCCCTCTCTTCTAGCCAATACTTGATTAGTTTTTGGGAGAAAATTATATGTTACGAGCATTGTTAGACATTTTTATACCGTTATTCGACCAGTGAAAGACTATTTTAATGTTTGAGGTGAAATTTATTGTCCTTTCATCAACATAACATTATTTATAAATAAACACTAACCGTCCGTACCTATCATTCCGTTATTTTCGTATCTAACATAATTTGTATATACAATTTATACAAACACTCACACCTTGTACTAATATACTCCCTTGCGGGGTAGGCAGAGGTGCATTGCTGCACCCACTTTTCGCCAGTGTTATGTTATTCCCAATGTAATAAGGGGCGGGGCGGGCCAATGCCATTTTACGGGCACATCCAAGACCCGAGAACAAAATATCTGTTTTTAAACAAATATCTGCCCTAGCCGGGAATCGAACCCGGGACCTTCGGCTCAGTAGTCAGGGTCACTAATCACTACGCCATTCGGTCGTCTTTAAATTTCTGTTCGTACCTATCATTCATATTATAACATAATTAATTTGTAATTGACACCAAATTGATTTTCAATGATGTCTCGTTAATATTGAAATCAGTGATCCGATTCTAATAACATCAAATTATATTAGCTCTTATTAACTGCGCTTTTGCCAATAATGGTTAATTGTTGTGTAGGTTGATTGAATTGCCGATGGTTGATTATTTCTTAGTTCCAAGGGGAAGGAACACTCTTCGACTAATGTATAATCTACAGGATGTTGCAAAAAGGCTATAAGTAGGTACTAAACCGAAAGGGAATTTCCAAAACTCGTAGAACAAAAGTTGTTCAAAATGACTGCCTGCGTCACCCGCTATCAGTTCAGTATACCTATCTTTATTCTAAACCTGTACACTCGTTAGCAATTAAAAAGTTCCATGGACATAGCACACCATTACTTCTAAACGGAAAAGGCTAGCTTAGAATAAAATACTCTTTATTTTGCACATGAATGAAATGTTACAATATGACAAATTTTATAAATAAAACCGACTTCAAAAAACCACTAAAAAGTAAGAGATAATTTATTTTTTTTATTTTTATTTTATTTTATTGGGAAAAGCAAACAATTGTACAATATATAGCACTTAAATAACAAAGATCAAATAAAATTAGGTAATTGTACAACCAGCACCGCTTTCCACAGTTAAATCATACACAATGAAATACTTAAGATACTGTTTTTGCTACAACAACAACATAAAAGAATACATCAAGGTTGTTTCATAAACACTGTTGACTAATTTATTATTAGGTAGGTACATCCTACATCCTCATTCAAACATATAAGCTAAACCACTGTTTATCCCATACGTCTAAATGAAAATGCAGGCTACTTGTTAGAAATAATGTTTAATATTGCCAACTTGTATCTACCAGGAGACAAATTAAATATGTCAACATCGAGGAAATCCTCGTTGTAGGAGTGCACTAGTCTATACAATGGAGCTCTCTTGCCTGCATTTGTTCTGCATAGGTTGGTCACAAACAATTGATGAGGATATTTGTCTCTGATGCGCTGGGAAGTACTGGGTATTCTATAGTATATATTGTTTGTGATGTAAGTACAATCAAATTTATTGTGCGTTACGTTGTAGAGAAGCATACAGTCCAAAAGAAGTCGTCGATCTTTCAAGGAAAGTAAAGAGTACTTAATAAGCGAGTTGTGGTATGAAATTCTGGAATTATGACATCTATAATTTACAGAACGAATGAACTTACGCTGCACCGATTCAATACATTCACTGTACTTATCATAGTAGGGGTTCCAGATGGGCGTGGCATATTCTAATTGAGACCTAATTAAGGATTTAAATAAACTTAGGTATGTAGTTGAGCGTTTAAAGTTATTGCATGTGCGCATTACAAAACCGTATAGCTGGAAGGCTTTATTAATAATATTGTTTATGTGTGCATCCAAGTTAAGCTTAGTGTCCAAAATTATGCCGAGACCCTTTATATCTGAAACCTTTTCAAGTGGAATGTTAAGTAAGCTGTAGGTATATTTTACTATATTTTTCTTCTTTGTAAAGGTTATAGTTTTACATTTAGGTATGCTAAGCTGTAATCTATTTTCAGTACAATAAGTAGACAAACGGTCAAGATCTTGTTGAATCAATAGTGAGTCCTGATCTGTATAAACCCTACGGTACAATTTGAGGTCGTCAGCGTACAAAAGGTAGCTGCAATGTTGAAAACATTTGTGGATATCATTTATGAACAAAATGAAGAGTGGTGGACCCAAAATGGACCCCTGGGGCACTCCAGATGAGACGGTGATAGCGGAGGAAGAAGTGAAACCATTTATAACCACCTTCTGTGTTCTGTTGGTGACATAGGACTTAAACCAGCGCAGTAAATTGCCTCGTATACCGTTATAGGCAATCTTACGCATAAGCAAAACATGGTCCACCTTGTCAAAAGCCTTGCAGAAGTCTGTGTACACTGCGTCTACTTGAACTCGGTTATCCATACTTTCAAACAAAAAGTTAGTATACACAATAAGATTGCTTATAGTTGACCTTTTTTTAACAAAACCATGTTGCTCAGGTATTATGATAGGATGCAAAGTAGGATAAATGGCGTCGTGAACAAGCCTTTCGAGTACCTTTGACAAGGTGGACAGCAATGAAATAGGACGGTAGTTTTCCACATTATGTTTGCTGCCATTTTTATATACTGGTACTACGTTAGCAGTTTTCCAAATTTGAGGTAGGGTCCCTTCGTGAATACACCTGTTGTATAGAATAGTCAACGGATCAGAGATGACCTCTGCAGTATGCTTAAGGAAAAATGGTGGAATACCGTCAGGGCCAGAAGACTTGGTCACATCAAGGGATTTAAGGGCTTTAATAATTTTGTCTTTGGAAAAAGTCAAATCAGAAATAATATCATTACTTGAATTATCGAGCGGAAAGGTCATATCGCAATTGTGTCTGACTGTGTTACTCTTTTCGTATACCGAACAGAAATATTGCAAGAAAAAATCACATACCTCCTCAGGCTTATCGGTGCTTTTGTCTAGAAAAGTTACTGTGTCAGGGACACCACATTTGCCTTTGCGACTTTTTACATAAGACCAAAACAATCTAATATCATTTTGCAACCCATCTTCTACAGAATCTATATATTTATCAAAACAAGTCTTACACATTTTTTTAAAACGGGTACGATACAATGAAAACGTTTCATAGTCTGACGGATTATTATATGTCTTCCACTTTATCCACGCCTTATTTTTATTTTTAAATAGATGAATAAGTGGACGGGAGAACCAAATGGGGAATTCGCTTGATTTGACCGGCCGACAAGGTATACGCTCTTTTATTATTTTGTACAAATGTTCATAAAAAGTGTTTACGGCTATATCTACAGGTGAGTCACTTAACACTTTGCACCAATCTATGGAACTAAGGTCATTATTGATTGTCGCAAAATTAGCTTCGAGAAACCTATATCGGGGGGCTGAGTGACTTGCCATGGGCTTGCTGCACAAGTTGATGGATTGGACGATAGTTGGACCAGCAGGCGGAGGGGCGGGTGCTGCGCGTCCGGCGGCACGAGCGCGCCGAGCGGGGGCTCACACGACTTTATGTTACAGTTACTGCAGAACAAGTCCAGTGTACGTTCATTGATGTTTTTTAAGTAATTGTGTTGCAATATGTTCATAAAGGATACAAAATTCAAGAAGAGTCGATCTATGATACCACTGTCTTTAGTCAGAAAAGGTTTCACTGAATGCAGTCCATCCAGTTCCCAGTTGATCGTGGGCAAGTTAAAATCTCCTACAATGTAAAATGTCGGACGACATAAGGGTGTTCTTAAAATGTTCAAATAATATGTTATAAGTGTCATAGACTTGTTTAGGCGGAATGTAAATTGCACAGAGAACGTGTCGCTTGTTTTGTTTATTGGAGGGAAGTTCAATAGTTACGTGGTCGATGTTAGGGGGCAGCGGGTCAGCTGCTGCGGGCGGCCGCAGCGGACAGCGCTCCTGCTTCGGTATATTTGTACTGTCTCATAGAATTGGTCTAAACCTTAAATTATTTCTTACTTTTAAGTGGTTTTTTGAAGTCGGTTTTTTATTTTTTTTAAATTATTATTTTATTTTATTGTTTTTAGTATATTTCCAATAATTTTCAATCAAAATTAATGTGCAAATGATACCAATAAGTCCTACTCGTCAATACGAATCATTCAAGCCTAAACACGAGGTAGTTGCTATATACCGTTGAGGAGTTCCCTTGACTGCCTTCCGTTTCCATCATGAGAACAGCTCAAGGTCACCATCATATTTTTTTGTTATAAGAACTATATTTACGTTCTAAATTTCATTAGAATCGGTTAATAGGTGCCCAAAATGGAAATTCATACCCTGTTTTTACCCCTTTACCCACCCTTGGGGGTGGAATAAAATTCTGAAAAAAAATGGGACCACCCCTGAGCTCAACCCCATACATCAAATAAGAAATTTCAAAATCGGTCCATAAACGGCGGAGTAATCGGTGAACATACATAAAAAAAATATATATACCGACGAATTGAGAACCTCCTCCTTTTTTCGAAGTCGGTTAAAAACTACTTACAAAATTAACAAGGCATATTGTGTATATGTAGATAGATTTATAAACTATGCTAAACTAGTATCTAACAGAACTTTATTCTAAATTGAAACAAATTCAGAACTAGTAAATTTGTAAGCCTGTCTGTAGTTTCTAAACGTAGTTTTGATTGGTTTAGTTTCTGAACTATAATGTAACTTATAAGGATAAGTTAACAAAAACTTTACATGGGCACATGCTTCATAATTTAAGTTCATACAAATACAGAGGTAAAAAATAATTTAAGAAAAACACAATACTCTGGTCAAACTGAACAACTTTATAAAAGAATCCTAGCCTCGCAAATGATCGTTTTTCCAATTTTCTATACCAAATTTCACTTTAGATTAATCAAATGCTGTGTGTAGTTGATGTATATATTTATATTGTATAGGTATATATTAATATTTCGGTTAAATATCGTTAAAACCTTAAATAACTTTCAACTTAAGCACAACCAATAACTTTTTCGACATCACCAAAGGTTAACTGGTAGAAAATGCTGCTAGCATTAAGTTCGCCTTTGTACAAATTTACTTTCTGCAATAAAGAATTTAATAATAATAATGTGGAATACATTTTTAGGAGCATCACTTTTACACCACACACACACACGCACTCACGCCTTGTACTAATGTACTCCCTTTCGGGGTAGGCAGAGGTGCATTGCTGCACCCACTTTTCGCCAGAGTGTTATGTTAGTCCCAATGTAATAGGGGGCGGGCCTATTGCCATTTTACGGGCACATCCAAGACCCGAGAACAAATATCTGTGTTTAAACAAATATCTGCCCCAGCCGGGAATCGAACCCGGGACCATCGGCTCAGGGTCACTAACCACTACGCCATTCGGTCGTCTACTTTTACACCCTGTATTTATTTATGTATCAACAGAACCGCAACGAAAGTTTGAAGCAGTTGAAAACATGAATTAACAACGTTATTACTCTATTTACAGTTCGCTGGTATTTTGTTTCGGAAAGCGACTCTCTTTTCCACAAAGTTATTTAAAAAAGAGAGATAGATAAATTAAATTCAATTATGCTACAGAATGTACCTATCATATACAGTCAAACAGTTTATTTTTCCGATTACATACTGTAACTTTTGTTTACTTAACTGCGATGATATCCTAGGAATTTCACTAAGGGTGATTTTCCCACGAATTTTCCTCATTATCCGATTATTTATATTTATGCACTCACGACTTGTAATCCCCAAAGGGGTATTCAGACGTGGCTCACAAGCGAGCCACCCACTTTTCGCATCACATCTGTACTCACGTGATAAGTTGCGAACCATATCGCCGTTTTGGAATAAGTACAATGCACTT
Source organism: Plutella xylostella (assembly GCF_932276165.1). Taxonomy (NCBI): domain Eukaryota; kingdom Metazoa; phylum Arthropoda; class Insecta; order Lepidoptera; family Plutellidae; genus Plutella; species Plutella xylostella. The sequence continues at coordinate 1,165,651 of NC_064000.1, read as the reverse complement.
AGGATACACATCTAGAATCTAGATGTGCAGGTTTCCTCACGATGTTTTCCACGATGTGGTATTATTGTTTGTACTTAAACTCCTTAATTGAACACAATTGAAAGAATTCATTGGTACAGGCCAGGATTTGAACCCACGGCCTCCCGATTGAGAGGACGAGGCCTTATCCACACCACCACCGCTCGAATTTTCCTCATTATCCGATTTTAAACTATAATAAAACTCCTGAAAGGCCGGTTAAATTCTTCTGTCCCGCTCTTTAATACCGGCTTAACAATTTGCAGTCTTTAATCCCATTCATTACTGACGATGATGGATCCCCCATTCATGTTCGACCATTATTTCGCTCGCGTCAGCATAGCTTTATTCTCTTTGTTATTTTGACCAAATTTTACGCACCAGTAAACTATAAACCACATTTCGGGGTTTCATGAAAGATTACTCCCAATGGTGCTGTTGTTAGCGCAACGCTTTCTGTGCCTGGTTCCTGGGTTCAAATCCCGATGTGGAGATTTGTCGAATGCCTTTTAGATTGGAAGAGTTTGTAGTGCTTTGGGTGTATGAATAAGGCGTCGCTCCTTAAGTGACAACGGACAACTAATCTGACTAATCCTATCATCTTGGTGACAAAATGGTGACAAACCATAGTCCAGCTCTCGCTAAGATCATCTAGATCTTAATGATGGGAGTAGTATAAAATATGTGTATACTAGCTGTTCCCGCGAGCTTCGCTTCGCCTTAAAAAGTTTTCCCGTGGGAATTCCGGGATAAAAAGTAGCCTATGTTCTTTCTCAGGGTCTAGAACATATGTATACCAAATTTGATTGAAATCCGTTTAGTAGTTCTGACGTGAAAGAGTAAGAGGCAGACAGAGAGACACAGTTACTTTCGCATATTTATATTATTAGTTAGGCGATGTGTAGACTTTATTCACACTGGGATGATAGGAATAGGAAATGGGCAACTTTCGAATAAGTCATTATAGGGTTCAATCGACTGTAAATACCTTCCTCTATCACCCTTTTAAAGCAATACATCGACTTCGCAATCACTCTTTATATTCAAGCATCACTTTTTACTAAGTGTTGATGTTTGTTAACAAAGAAAAAAGTTACCCCGCTACTTTTACAAGGGTAAAGTAAAAGCCAATCTATCTTCGCCCATTTTCGTCGCCCGAACTGTGATTCAGCAAAATGATTTTATAAAGGATACCTTACAAAGTTTAAACGGCCCTTTTTATACTCGGGCAAAATACAGTATTGTGCGGGTTATTGGAGGCTTCGAAGGAAAATGTTTTGGAAGTTTATGAATGGAATTTTACTTGTTAAATCATACGCCCTATATTGTGGTACACAATGTGTAAATCCTTATTTATTGCTATACGCTTTGGAGTGTTCTTCTACGGGAAATTTCGTCAGCTAAGGCTACCGACATCATTATCATCATCATCAGCCCGTTGTCGTCCACTACTGGACAATTCAATAAATAAATAAATAAATAAAATAATTTTATTTCAGACTTATTAAATTAATTACAATCAATAGTCCATATGGTGGTTAGTAAACATGATATTATAATGAAATGGTTAATAAATACACAAACACAATAAAACGCACAAAATAACAAAAATATAAAAAGGGGTACACGGCCCGTTTGGACTCTCAGATACCTACACCTGCTAGAAGGCTGTCAACTTGACTGCATGTAGCCTTATCCAGCGCGCCAGCATCGGAGAGTCCCACCGGTCCGCCAACGCATTCAGGATGCCATTGGAGCCGCAGCGCATGCGGCGCCACATGGAGAGGCACCGCGAGCGCATGATAGAATGTAGAATTTTATATTCTAACTTTGTCCCAGCCTCTTCTACTTATAAATTTTTACTACAGCGCTTACACTTTCATATATTAAAATCAACTGTCGAATGATAGATGGTTCGAGGAGCCCACATTTTGCCACGGGCCATAGCCCAGCGGACCTATTCGCTAATAACAATATATTTTCCTTACTTGTTTTAAGCAGTTACCTCAGTGGTTCTCAAACTTGAACCTGGTCGTACAAACTCCTTGTTTAGGAACAGAATCTAAAACTACTTAGGTACTTACTACATTATATACATTATACCTAGCCGCTACTTTAAAAATGTCTTAAAGGTATCATTATACACTCACGATCAATTTAATTTAATAGGATTATTTTCAATGAATTTTTAATGAAAAACTTTCACTTACAAAATTTTTAGAACAAAATGACCCATTTTTAGGGTTCCGTAGCCAAAATGGCAAAAACGGAACCCTTATAGTTTCGTCATGTCCGTCTGTCCGTCTGTCCGTCTGTCCGTCTGTCCGTCTGTCACAGCCGATTTACTCGGAAACTATAAGTACTACAGTGATGAAATTTGATGGGAATATGTGTTGTATGAACCGCTACAAAAATATGACATTAAATAGTAAAAAAAAGAATTGGGGGTGGGGCCCCCCATACATGTAACTGAGGGATGAAATTTTTTTTTTCGATGTACATACCCGTGTGGGGTATCAATGGAAAGGTCTTTTAAAATGATATAAAGTTTTCTAAAAAACATTTTTCTTAAAGTGAACGGTTTTTGAGATATCAGCTCTCAAAGTCGTAAAAAGTATGTCCCCCCCCCCTCTATTTTTATAACTACGGGGTATAAAATTCTAAAAAAAATAGAGGTGATGCATGCTAATTAACTCTTTCAACGATTTTTGGTTTGATCAAAGTATCTCTTATAGTTTTTGAGATAGGTTGATTTAACTGTAATTTTGCTGCTACGGAACCCTTTGTGCGCGAGCCCGACTCGCACTTGGCCGGTTTTTTAATTTAGAATTTGGTCGAAATATTTACGTTTTTTGTTGGTTATTGGCGTGTCAGAAGGCGTCATTAGCTTGCCTTTTACGTATAGAAAAAAAAATGATTTTTTCACTGGAACTTTTTATTGCTCGTAAGTTTATTTACATGCAATTTCACCAAACACTAAACGTATTTAGTAGCCTATCAAACGTCTGTCAGTTAGTACAAAATGTATTTAAAATTTGACTTAAATACAATTTTAAATAAGTACATTTAGGGCGTCTTGCACAACGAAGTTAAATAAAATTAAATAGTTTGTCTCTTGCTCTGACAGTATAATGTCAGAGCAAGAGGTCATAGATTTAATTTTATTTAACTTTGTTGTGCAAGACGCCCTTAGCGTTTGGTAAAAGTGACCCTTAGGTTAGTAAAGATAAGAAGGTTGGGAGCCGCCGGCTTGGCGTCCTGCCAACATAGAAATCTGACAAGTGGAGTCAGAATGCGGGCTATTTCCCTGTATCCCCTCTCTATCCCCTCCCTATATCCCTAACATCCCCATCTCGATACTGAAGTTAAGAGATTATGTGATAACGTGTTTTCTTGATGATAGTATCTGTCCCTATCCACTTAAGACTTATTTTATTGTGTGAAAATAGTCGATCTGATATCCGACACAGCATTTAGAGGCGATTAGTCGCACTGTGTACTGTGATTCTTGTTATTTTACCTCTAAGATTTGTTTTTTTGTTTTGATCGGTTTGTATGCGTTTTATTTGATTCTAACTTTACCAACAGTGCCGCTGATCAAGATGTCATAGAAATTGCTATCGAATTACCTACCTATCGACTAGAGTCGACAATATTCGTGATTGGTCGCGTGTGTGGTCGTATACAGCGACGTTAGTTTCAGTAGGCGACGCGTCGCGGCGGCCGGTCCATTAACACGGCCGTACTGCGGCCGCGGACTCTGTCAGTGCCCGTTTTGGTACTCATTACGCGGCCGGGCGACTCCCGAACGAGTAGCGGCGGGTTTACTGACCACCCTGTATATGATTAGTCTTGTGTCTAATTATTATATTTACAATACATTCGATTTTCGTTTGATTTGTTAATTTTCTAAGTTTCTAAGCAAAAAAACTACTTAAATTATTTAATTTTAATAAAACCATGTTAGTTGCGCGCTTCTGAAACTTTACTGTAACGAATGTAGTGTAAGTGCGACCTAAATACAAGATATCTTGTTTCAATGCTTTTATTTTTTTTTATTAGCGCCAGTTTTTTGTTTCTACTTAGAATTTGGTTGATTTTTAACTAATGGTTGCGGTTTTTGACCAATGATCGATTTAAATACGGATCAAAAAACTGGCCCTAAGACGACTCTAACATGTGCGTATTTACACATTTTAAGCTAATGCCACCCCATTTTTTTCTACAGAGTACAGACACCAGTCGGGAAGAGCCCACATTTAACCGATGCCACATTTGGCCAGTCGTTACAAACGCGTGATACGGCTCCAAACGACCATTTGAACGTTACACTCGCGAACGACAAATAAAAAATATTCTGTTGACAGAACATCCTGTGAATTGTGATGTCCCATAAACGGAACATAAAACATAATTTTGTATAAACGTCTATGTTAGGGTGACTCTCCCAGTTATTGGATGCAAAATTACAAGTGGAAATTTTATCAAAAAAGTTAAGGGGAGCTGTAGTGGGAGGGCCTTAATGTGTCTAGTACTGGACTATTCTTGGAATATCTTATATTTCTTTATTTATTACAACTCTACCACTCAGCAAGGATATTCTAAAGACTCTACCGTTGAACATGACTGAATTTATTTGTATGTGTATAATCTTCTTGCAAGGAAAGTCACAAATAACATACATCACACCTTCGATGTCAAGAGGTTATAAATAAAATTTGGTTCTATAAGGGCTCTATCAACTAGGTACCTTTCCCAATCTATTCAATAAAATAACAAATTTTTTTTTTTTATTTATTTATTTTTTAAATCCAGAAGCTGCAAACATTATAGATACTACGGCCGTTTTTTTGCATAAATTTTAAACCTCGATAACACTCTGTGAAATATGACTTGTCAATACTTGGTAGTTATGCGTTCCATGCAACATCCATTTTAGGTATAAATATTTAGCGATTCTGTTTTTCCAATTTATTTTCCCAACGGTAACAACATTTTGACTATTAAACAACTGACTGAAAAGAGATGTTATACATTTAACCCACTGCATAAATTTTACTAGGCATTATACATACTTTTTAGTTGATTAAATTTCAGGAATTTGACGACCGAATGGCGTAGTGGTTAGTGACCCTGACTACTGAGCCGATGGTCACGGGTTCGATTCCCGGCTGGGGCAGATATTTGTTTAAACACAGATATTTGTTCTCGGGTCTTGGATGTGCCCGTAAAATGGCAATAGGCCCGCCCCCTATTACATTGGGACTAACATAACACTCTGGCGAAAAGTGGGTGCAGCAATGCACCTCTGCCTACCCCGCAAGGGAGTAAACAACTTTAATGTCAGTGAACTTTCACCTAGGTCCAGGTCCAGATACATATTTACAGTGTGTTATAAAATTGGCATTGTAAACCAAAGAGGGGTGACTCAGCTATTCATTCTGAACAACTTGGTTGAATTTACGTGACTCACCCCCTTTTAGCATACATTTTAATAACATCTTTCTAATCTAACACTCGGTAGGTACGAAATATGAACCCTTGTCACATTAGTGAGAAGCGGGCGCGTTACCCGCTAAGCTATCACCACTCGAAAAATAATTCTTTCCATATTATTACGTACCAAAGGCTCAGAGCCATCGCGCATGAATTTTTTACATAAAATCTGTAGCTGAGTTCAATGACCCTGTTGTAAAATGCAAGCGTTAATCCAAACTCAAAGTTAATCAAGTGATGTCGATTCTGAAGGAAGAAATTCGAATTTTAACGCTACTACTATAAATTTTGCTAGCAAAAAATTAGATTTGCGGAAATAAAACACTCATAAAGTTATTTTTTTTAAACGAAATTAAGCTTCAGCATTAGAATTTTTGCCTTCATAATCGACATCATTGTACGCTGCAAATAAGTGCTTCGGGTTTTCATATTTGGAACAACTTTTTTTCCTAGAACACCCTGTATAAACTAAAAATCAGAAAATATCAGACAACACGATAAAAGCCACATTTCAGAGCACAACAAAGTCGTTCCGTCGCTTCACGTATGCAAACTACGAAATACACTTGTAAATCACCGAGAATAGCGTTCTCTAAACAAACAAGCGACGAGCGATTATGAGGCATTTTATTCGATTGTTTCGATGTTCACGTATTAGTATATATATATATATACTAATATATTATTATTTGAATACATATACTAGAATATATATATATATACTAATACGTGAACATAATATACATATATATATATATTCTAGTATATGTATTCAAATAATCGAAAAGATATTTTTTTGTTGAAGTCCTTTTTTCCGACGTAATGTATTGTGCACTTAATTAAGTAAGTACCTACCTCTAATTATAAACGTTTGAAATTGTTTCGGATTGAAACTAATAAGTTCGGTCAGCTGCATAAGTCGTTATACACTTCTGTACCTTGTCAAACTGAGGAACCGTCAATATTTCAATGAATGCATAGGCGGCAAGATAGGCGGTTACAGATTGACAAGGTACAAAAGTGTATAGCTACTTATGCAGCTGACTGTACTTACTTGAATTTTGATTAATCTTGTTCAGTAATGCGTTGATTAACTACAAAAGCATACAACATTGGCCAAAAATAACACAATTATTATTAATTAATCCGGTAACCACCACCGAACATAAGCAATTAAAAATCCCTGAGCAACGTCGTCGTCCCTTGCTTGTCAAATCTGACGTAACTTGTATGGATCTGACAGATGTTTGACAGGCGAGCGATACTGCCTATGGATTGTTAAATTGCTAATGTTCGGTGGTAGTAAACCCACAGCTCTCTCGATTGCAGAAACATCTCGATAAATCGAGAAAGCGCATCTCTAAACAAACTATACGGGCTAGGAAACAGATTTTGACTTTGCCGCGAGGAAACTAGAAATTTCCCAATGGAACGCAAACGGTATGAGCACGACTTAGGTACAACCATAAATATTGAGCAAGAACATTCGTAGAATATCTTGTGTGCCAACCCTTAGTTGGCTGTGTAAATTGGACCAATCAGAAAGCACCAGAATTTGACAATTAGAAATTATAAAGCTTGGTATCTAACGCCTTTAACGGTGCCAACTTATATTATGAAATAAACAATAATGTAAGTAATATTATCACCATAATTTGGCAATAACAAATTTTGCATATAACTAGTGCCTCAACATTCAGTGGTTTTTTCCCAGTACTAGTAGGTCCCTATCACCTATCACGACTAGAATACCGCTTGACTGTGTACAGGCGCAAAACCTTACATAATCCATACCAGAGTCTCTCTGTGACATCAACATCAGACAGACAGTGCAACTGAAACTTGTGTTATGCGATTGTCTCAATGGGATTTCTCCTGTCTGAAGTTAGCAGTCGATCGCAACTTTACAGAGAGCTATTTATATTGCCGGCATGTGAATACCGGATTATGTAAATGTAAATATGTAAATATGTGGGGACATCTCACACACGGCCATCCGACCCCAAGCTAGGCAGAACCTGTATTATGGGTGTCGGACAGCTGATATATCTACACAAATACATAGATAGATAGATACTAAATATAAATATCAACACCCAAGACCCAAGTACAAATATCTGTCTTTAAACAAATATCTGCCCCAGCCGGGAATCGAACCCGGGACCTTCGGCTCAGTAGTCAGGGTCACTAACCACTACGCCATTCGGTCGCCAATTATGATAGCGGGAGGATGAGGAGCGGTGGTTCCACTCGAGAGAGCCAGGTGCAGGTACTGACACCCCCACAGAGAATAGAATAGATAGCGGGAACATACCTACTTACATCCATAAATTAAGTATACTTACATAAACTTAGCTTCTCTTCTTAGCTTTCTGTCTCACACTAACTACTATCTACCACTCTCTCCACAAGACCAAAGGTTAACTGGAATAAAATGCTATTTAGCATTAAATTCGCCTATGTACACGTTATTTGGTGGTGCAATAAAGAATTTAAAAATAATAACAATCCATGCTTGGCGGTGACAAGCACCATAGCTAAACTAGGGTTTGTCACACTTTTAAAATCGGGACGATATAATTTTGTCTAACTACAGCCTATGGGTGTTTTAACATCGTACGGAGTTACTCAAGCTCGCGGGATTGCACGCCATTTTTCCGCGTCCCGCGTGCATATTCCACGCATTACAATGAATATTTGTATGAAAAGAACACTTGAATTTGACACTCGTGCGGGGAAATCCCGCGTGCGTGATGAAATCCGCATGCTGTTTAAAACAGCCTGCTATTACTTCGGTGACACTCCAGGCTTTGTCACCGAGGTGAAAGGATTGGTCAGATTAACATCAGTCGCTCACTGACAGCTCAGCGTGCGCTGGGTATACAAGGGTGATATAGTGCGACAAACTTATCTGTTCCGGTGACAGTTAACTAAATTTGTCCATATCTCATCACTTACTAATAAATTATATATTGATATAGATTAGATGGGTTTATTAAAACCGCAAAGGTAAATTTAAATTACCATTACGGGAAAACTTAACATCTTAAAGAATTAAGAAATATTAGATATTTACGTGAGCTCTCACCGGAACAGATAAGTTTGTGGCACTTTACGTCACTTAGGGCCACTTGCTCCTACCGTGCACCCCCGTCCCTATACTACAAGGACTAGTACTAGAAGAATCCTGTTCGTTTTAGGCTGTAGACAAAATATCATCCCTATTCAAAAAGGTGTTAGACCGCGATTTGGCAAACGTCCAGGGTTGCCGCATCTTCTGCAGGGTTGCCAAAAACTAAAAGTTTGATATCAATGTGGTATTTCATGGCCCGAACTCTAAAGTTGGGGTTTTAATGAACTTTTTCATTTTGTTAGTAGTAAGCCAACTAATAATTGAATATGAGGTATTGTGATGAGGTTTTTAGAGCTCCCATGTGAGTTTATTGACTGTGCAGTCGTACAAGTACGTAGAAAATGATAATGTGTGATTGAGATAATAAACTTGTACCGAACACATCGAATCCTATAAGTTTTTAATGAATCCGCTTTATGAAACTTAATAAAAAAAAGTATTTTCAGCTTTCTCTAGCCTCTGTTGGTATTTATTTAATTCAATTTATTACGAGTAAGTATAAATTATGCGTGACTGTTAGCAGTAATAGTTAGCTATACGATACTTGTTATTCCCACGGAAATTCTTTAAACGTGATATAGACCGTTTCACCGGATAATAATTGATCTGTGAAAATAATTATTACATTGGACTAAGGGTGGATTTTCTTTATTTAAGTCATGTTATTTGATTAAACGCTCTATAGCTATAAGCAGTCAGAATCCAATTTTATCAGAAACTTCACTGTTAAGGTAAGCTTCCACCTTTCGGAATCGTACCCAACAGACGCATCGCAGTTTTCTTTGTACAGAAATTCACACAAGTGCGTCCGCTTCATCGGCATTGCCGACGCCGTTTCTCCATATATTCATAACAATCCGAGAGCGGTGGTGGCGTAAAGGATAAGGCCTCGTCCTCTCAATCGAGGGCCGTGGGTTCACATCCTGGCCTGTAGCAATGAATTTTTCAATTGGGTTTTCAATTAAGGAGTTTAAGTACAATAATACCACGTGCTCTTACGGTGATGGAAAACATCGTAAGAAAACCTGCACATCTATAATCTAGATGTGTATCCTAAGTGCATTGTACTTATCCCTAAACGGCGATATGGTTCGCAATCGCAACCTATCACGTGAGTACAAATGTGCTGCGAAAAGTGGGTGGCTCGCTTGTGAGCCACCTCTGACTACCCCTTCGGGGATTACAGTCGTGAGTGCATATGTATGTCATAACAATCCATTTGATGCGATATACGATACCGATAGGTGGTCGCTTAATTCCACCCTGTATAATACACGGAGGATTACGTTATGATACTTATGATCTAGTGGAATCATGATCACACTCGCGTGGTATTGAAATTCCGTGTGGTGTAGAATTTCGTGTAAATTGCAACGCAGCCCCGCGCAGGCTGTGCGGCTAACAAGGCTGCAGTTAGTTGCAGCTACATGTGTGAAACCATCGGTCTTCGAACATAACTCGAGTGAAAGGGTTACTTTAAATTTATTTAAAACTAGCTGTTCCCGCGCGCTTCGCTTCGCCTTAAAAAGTGTTCCCGTGGGAATTCCGGGATAAAAAGTAGCCTATGTCCTTTCTCAGGGTCTAGACTATCTGTATACCAAATTTCATTCAAATCCGTTCAGTAGTTTTGGCGTGAAAGAGTAACAGACAGACAGACAGACAGACAGACACAGTTACTTTCGGATTTATAATATTAGTAAGGATTTTATACTAGTCAAGACACACTGTGTCGCCTTAATCAAAATGTGTCTAATAGGGAAATCATTTTCATATAATTTTTTAATTAAATTCCAATAGGTAATTATTTCAATGTGTACAGGATATCCGCTGAAAATGAGAACAGCACTGATTAGGAATATCTAGATTTAGCAGATCTAGATAAGTACTTATGTGATGTGAACCCACCAACCCGCAGTGGACCAGCGTGGTGGAAAATATTCCAAGCTCAGGAAGGCAGTTTAGACCTTGAAGATAATTTATATGGGATCCATTTGAGAGAGCCAGGTGCAGGCACTAACACCCCCACAGATAATAGAAGGTTCTTCGGCATAGGTTCTACAACACTACGTCGACTTACGTCCGATAACCACTAGTAGGGACTCGTTTGCGAATAAGTGTTGCTGCAACTCTCTGTTCTAATTAGAAGACCACGAGAGCTTTCACTTTACCTGCTTCATGTCCCCCCCAACCCCCCTAGACGGGGTACTTGTCTCGCTACGAGATAAATACAGTGTCTTTTTCTATCCTGAGTGTGAAACATGCAGTTGTAAGTTTACAGTGTGCTTGTTTGTGCTATAGGAATGTCGCTCCAGATCGTAGAAATAGATTCAAAATCCGCGAAAGTAACGGTGTCTGTCTCTCTTTCACGCCAAAACTACTGAACGGATTTGAATAAAATTTGGTGTACAGATGGTCTAGACCCTGAGGAAGAACATGGTTTCTTTTTATCGCGGAATTTCCACGGGGATACTTTTTAAGGCGAAGCTAAGCTCGCGGGAATAGCTAGATAGTTTATAATACCTTCTGATTGTATCTACCTTTTAATCAAATAAATAGTAAACAATAATGGTAATACATTTATAGAAAATTATGTACTTATTGAATTTAAGTTTTAGAACTCATTTGTTAACCTTTTTAAAAACCGCCGTCATCGGACGCTTACCTTAACTGTCCAGCAGTGTCCATGTGTCCATTTACCTTCTTTCATGAGGAACCTATCGCTGCCCCCCGGAGAGGAAACATTATATTATACACTGTAGAAATGTTGAGTTTGTGGTCTAAAACTGAAATCCTCACGATATATTCAGTAGTTAAGCAGCTTTCACAAATCTCTCAAAGGTTTAACACGATTGCAGACAGGTGCAACCTAACCTTAAACTGTCTGTACCACATTATATTACTCGGGGTTAGGATTTCGGATACAAATAAGCATCCTACATTACATACCCCGTATACAGTGAAGGCACCTTTGTCATCATCATAATCAAAACCCATTACGTCCCCACTGCTGGGGCTCGGGTCTCCTTTTAATGAAGGAAGGGTTCTAGGCCTAGTCCACCGCGCTGGACTAGTGTGGGTCGGTGGAAAGTGAAATACTTACCTTAGTATTAATACGATATTAGTCTAGATTTCATAATGTAATGTTTAAAACTGTGCTCCATGGTCATTCTTATGATGAGTAATAAGTACTTACATGCTATTCTATTCTATTCTCTGTGGGGGTGTAAGTACCTGCACCTGGCTCTCTCGAGTGGAACCTTTGTGCATATCCCCAAGGTCTAAACTACCTTCCTAAGCTTGGACCATTTCCCACCACGCTGGTCCAGTGCGGGTTGGTGGGTTCACATATCTAGATGTGCTAGATCTAGATATGCAGGTTTCCTCACGATGTTTTCCTTCACCGTAAGAGCGATGGTATACATTGTACTTAAGTTAAAAGAACTCATTGGTACATGTCAGCGCCGGGATTCGAACCCGCATCTCTTGATTGAGAAGCGGGCGCTCACCCGACTGAGCTACCCCCGCTCTTACTTACATGCTATGTACATGTATAAAATTTAGCAGGCTTTGGGCCCAGATGGTGGTATGAGAAAGGCTGTTCAGTGTTTGCGGTAAAATATTTATGTTTCGCGCTGAAGTACCGGATCTCTATGATTTCGTTCATTTTATGTTTTCTTGCCTCATCTAGTTTATTCGCACTAAAACTTTTATGAAGATACATGTAGTTTTTGGTTTTCGTACCTACTAACTTACACCAGGCCAGTTGCTTACACATACAGGGTGTTTCAAAAAGGGTATACTAAGCCGAAACCTACGTGTGCAGTATGTTAAAACTAGAGATGCCACGAATATTCGGCAACTATTCGGTATTCGGCCTATTCGGCCAGTTTTTTCAGTATTCGGTATTCGGCCGAATAGTGCGTACTATTCGGGCCGAATACCGAATAGTAAATCATGTAAAAAATGACTTGTTATTTTAATCAAAATTGTGTATTTATTTCCAAATCACAACATTTTAGTACTTAAAATTAATCAGTAGTAAGTTGTGCTGGATAAAAACGAGCATTTCAGCATTTTTTGGTAGCCGACGATTGCGCTTTTCATTGTAACCATCCTCAGAAAATAACCTCTCACTATAAACGCTACATCCAGCCTTCCAGGTGAAGAAAGATAAGTTTTTGCAAATTTCAAAAGGTTCGGGTATTGTTTTTTGTTTGCTGACCACCACTTGTAAGGATCGGCCATCTGATCTAGGCGAACTATTACTTACTTACTTACTTATTCCCAATCTCCGCTGGTGAGCAAAGGGCCGAAGTGAAGCGCCGCCATTCTTTACGATCTTGGGCCAGCTCAGAGACATCCGCCCAAGACATCCCCGCCCGGCCCATTTCCTTGTTCACAGAGCGCTGCCATGTCTCTCGCGGTCTACCGAGTCTTCGTTTACCGCCCTCGGGGTGCCATGTCAGCGCTTCCTTTGGGACGTCTTCAGTACACCTGAGAACGTGTCCTATCCATCTCCATTTGCGTTCTTTTACGGTTTTTGCTACAGGTTTTTGATGTGTTCTGCGCCAAAGTTCCTCGTTGGAGACAAAGTCAAACCAACGGATCCCTAGGATATTGCGTAAGCATCTGTTTACGAAAACCTGTAGCTTGTTCGTGGTTTGAACCGTTTTCTTCCAAGTTTCGCAACCGTAGAGGAGAACGGTCTTTACGCACGCGTTGAATAGGCGGATCTTGTTTGGAGACGGAACCGTCTCCAAACCGTCTCCAAAGGCGAACTATTATCAAATAAAAATTCAACTCGTTTGCCACAGCATTCTGCCTCCTAATAATTAGCATTTCACATATAATCTGTACCGACTTCTTCAAAGCAGTTGCAGGAACAAAAAAACAGGTTGTAGCGCCGAATATTCGGCGGCCGAATATTCGGCGCTTCGGCCGGCAGGGTCGCCGAATATTCGGTATTCGGCCAATCCACTATTCGTGGCAACACTAGTTAAAACTAAGCCGGAAAATGAATTCAGAATGTTCTTTTATATCACATGTAGGTTTCGGCTTAGTATACCCTTTTTGAAACACCCTGTATGTGTAAGCAACTCGCCTGGTGTAAGTTAGTAGGTACGAAAACCAAAAACTACATGTATCTTCATAAAAGTTTTAGTGCGAATAAACTAGACTACCCTTTTTGCAACACCTTGCATTATTCTACAGGGTGTCCAGTAAGCAGCACGACAAACTTAGGGTGGGTTAAGGTCTACTGAGGCATAGGCCTAGTTTATTAGCTACGCTTTAAAATATATAGATGGCGATATATGCTTAAGTACATTTTTTATCCGACCTAAGTTACGGAAATGAACATCACAGAACAAAATTGTAATCAGGCAAATCAAGGATAGATCACAACTCTGGGGGAACCTATCGGTGGCGTCGAAGTGTCATTTGAGTCTTCGATACTGTTTCGCTGAGGGTGTGGGGCTAGAATGTAAAGTCTCACGAATCACGAAGGTTTTTTTTAACAATAACAACACAAGCCTCTTAACATCAACAAGAAAAACGGTCATCTGTAGCTAGCTATTTTGTATTTCTTTAGCTCCTAATTCGGAAACTGGATAAAATTATCCAAAGTCTAAATTATGCTTCTCCACTAAAATCGGAGTACCTACTGGTGTAGATTATTACTGTTTATTTATACAACAAAGATTACATTAAATTAATGTTTAATAAAAATACAATAGTTTAATGATACCTACTTAAATGCATCTTCAATAACAGGCGAATACAGCATAAGTAATATTAATTGAATTAATAGTTAAAATTAAAGCACTAATAATTTAACTACATTCAAATTATAACAAAGTATAATTGCATTGAAACACTACATGAATAACATTAATTGGCAATAAATTATTGAATTTACATTGAAGTTCACAGTCAGTTTGACTGTTGTCAGTTAGGTACTACCTATATCGGTTCAGTATTAACAATTTACGTACCGAGGCAGTGGTGAAAGCCCCTTACTCAATGCACTTAGCGGCAATTTAGCGACTTACTTTAGGTAAACCTAAAAACGGAGTGCCCTTACCTTAACATCATTAACTAAATTTAATTTAAGCATCCCATAAAGGTAGGTTTTTGAAATTTGTTTACCTATTCACCCTTTTTAAAAGGACCTTAAAACGCTTCCTTGTTTCGTAGAATTACGTGCTATGTCAACGGTTTTCGGATAAGCAGCTCTCATCCCTTTAAAGGATAATTTGGGTAATGGCCGTCCTATATATCCACCAGTCGACAGTTTCAGGGGTTCCCCTCATGCTCTGTGGGGGAATGATCATTCAGATATGTTTTCTTCGAAGTTTTTGTTGGTGTGCTGCGGTGCTGCCTGCATCTTAACTTCGGTGTTTTCATGTGAAAGAAAGTCAATGAACCAACATTTACACTCACGGGCAATGAAAAGGTTCCACTGAGAAAAGCACCAAATTACGCCTAAACGGAAAAGGGTAGCCTAATGACGCCTTCTGCAAAAATGAAAAAAAATGGTTTCGTTTAGTGTCGGAAAATTAGAGTCGTTATGTAAGTGGAACTGTTTCTTTGCCCGTGAGTGTATTTCGTATGTGTGATTTATCCTGCAGATTCATAAGCTATGTAGATTACTTACATAACTACAATTTGCTTTAGTTAATTCTCTCCTTTTACCCATTATAGACTATGCGGATGTGTGCTACCTGGACCTGACTGAAGCACTGCTCAGTAAGCTTGAACGCTTACTGAACACCTGCATTCGTTTTGTTTTTGGGCTCCGTAAATATGATCACGTGTCTCAGTACCGCTCAAAGTTAAAATGGCTTCCCATTCGCGATCGTAGGAACTTGCGTATCCTTTGCCTTCTTTTCTCTGTCCTCCACGAGCCTAATACTCCCCCCTATCTTAAGTCAATGTTCCAATTTCTTTCAGATACCCACTCCAGGCAGCTTCGCTCCTCTCACAATTTGCTTTTAGCTTTGCCCTCCTTCCGCTCTGGCTTTATGTCTGATTCCTTTGCGGTCACAGCTGTACGACTTTGGAACGATCTTCCTGACAGTATTAGAAAAGCCCCTTCCCGCAACGTGTTTAAACGCTTAACTCGTGCTCACTACCTCAGCAAGTATGACAGCCTATCCTGAACCTAATGTAAATGGTATTAATAATAGGTATATATTAATCTATTTCTTCGATATACATATATATTTATACAAGTATATATTTATAGTTTATTATTATATTATTTCTATTTAAGTATTCTATTTATTGTTAGGTACAATAATTATTGAGTGACATCGCAATTTCTTTTTTTTTTCCTTTTTTTTGCATACGTTTAACATAATTTCTCCTGTACTTCCTGTGGGTTGACTGGTAGAAAATGCTTTTAGCATTAAGTCCACCCTTTGTACACTTATTTATATATTTGTGCAATAAAGGATTAAATAAATAATTTGCAACACCTGAACTTATTAGAAAACTATACTTACATACATACATACATCCATCCTGACGTCCGTCCCTCAGCAGGGACAAAGGGCTTTGAGAAGATTTCTCCATCTGACTCGATCTTGGGCAGCGGCTGCGAGATCTTCCCACTATACTTATTGGTAATAAGTTACTAAAATAAAAACACTAGGCTTCAGGTAATTTTAATCAAAATTCAATCCATCTAATGATTTAAATATTTTATCCACTTCCTTCTGAACAATCTTTTCTACATCTTCCATATTTCGTATGACCTCCTTCAATCTTCTTTTGTTCTGTTCATGGTTTCCGCTTAATGTAACATTATTGCGGCCCTCATCATAATATATGAAATACTTTGACGCGAAAATATGATAAAACATTACATAAAACAACAAAATTTGAAAAAAAATATTACGAGACGCCATTTTGAAATGTTTAAGTGCATTGAAATATTTCAATTGTTTTAAAAATATTACTTAGGTACTCGATAACACTCGTAAAATTTACATTTAAATTGGTTAGTAATAAAACGGAAAAAACATAACGGTGGTTTTTTTGGCTGATTCTCAAAATTGACCAACCAATGCTTAGTGAACCTACGTGGAATGGAACCCAAATATATTTTTCCGAAACTTATCATAATAAAAAAAACTGCTAAGTACATACAGTAGTCCAGTCAATAAATGACCCAAAATGAGGTGTAGAGTGCGCGAGCCGGTAACTAAGCGATTCCTTCAGAAACTTCAGGGGTCTTAGCTTGCTAACATACCAAAAGTCATGACTCCTAGGTGATGAGCGAGGGGGGGGTTACGAATTTTGGGTTTTTCGCTTATATCTCGAAAACGGTCCATCGGAGAAAAATATTTTTTGGCAATAAAATGGAGTTCTTAAAATTATCTAAACCTTTTATAACATTTTGGTATGTTACCAAGCCAAGGCCCCTGAACAAGTCTCACGCACTCTACACCTTAGGTATTCCTTGACTGGACTAAGTAATAGAATCATAAACCTATACTTCAGATTGCCACAAAATAAAGTTGAAGTTGAAAACCTATACTTTACAAAACCAGCCAGTATCAAAAAAAATAATGAGACCTCATTTCACATAAATATTTTATTTTTAACTAAAAAAACCCACAAGCCTCTGGCCTCTGCAAGAATCCACCAGTGCACATCAACCAAAAAGGTATTGGACTGGCATTAGCATTCGTACGCCTCGATGGGATCACTATGAAGGCCATGTTATTATCATAATCTTCTTCTGTATTTGTAAAAAGAGGTTCTTCATCACTAAACTCCTTAGAGTTTTCTAATACTACAACTTCTTTGTTTAAATCGAGTATTTCTTTTATTAATTTTCGTATGATATCTTCGTTATTATTTGTTTTAATCTCGATTATTTGTAGTAAGACCGCTAGTGTGATTAATTTTAACTTGGATTTTAACGTCATACCTACTTGGTATGTTGAGTTTCGCAAATGAAATGAAATCTCATAAAATTATACTTACAATCTTTTTTAAAATTACACACATCATTTCATCTTAGTCAATTATTTTTTTAATTTTATACTTGTTCTTTCGGTAGTTACGGTAGGTAGTATCTACTTATCTCACAATGAAAAACTATAAAAAATCTAAATGCATTTGTATTTCTTATAACAATTACCAATTATTATATATCTGTCCATTATACATCTCATATTTACGCGTTAACGTACCAAATTCTACAAAACAAGGTGGAACATGAAGAAAATCCAGTCCCATCGAATTACGAAACCGAATGGGAATAGCTAAGCTCAATAGGAATTGTGAGACTGACCCTTTGAGCTTCAAAAGTCGAAGACGTTTTGACGAACTTTATTGTCTCACATTAAATTAGTTGGAGATATGCACAAAGGTTCCATTCGAGAGTCGAGAGAGCCAGGTGCAGGTACTAACACCCTCACAGAGAATAGAAGAGGTAACATCGACCAATGAAATGGCATAAAACTCCGCTCCGCTCTGGTGGACATACAGGCTTAGTTACCATTTTGAAAAAACAATACAAACAATTGAAACAAATTGTGATTTATATTTATATATTCTTTATTTCTTAAATAACTCTTACAAAACTTCAGATCTATGGCTACATTAGTATTTGGAATGTTCAGTAAACAGTCCTTCTTTCTTAGGTATTTAAACAGAATTATAAAAGTATACACTACACAGCCTCATATGAAAACCAATTTGGATACTTAAAAGTAAATATAGGCACTTTGATATAGAGATTCTTATGTAACTAAAAATAACATATGCGAAAAAAATTATATGTTCAGATCTAAATAAACCTGCATTTTAATAATTAGTTTAGAGTGCAACTTTTGTCACAACATTACTTTTATCTATTTTGCAAATACAAAAAATATCATCAATATGGCAACAGTGAAGTTATGCCTTAACCAAACCTACTTAGCTCTAATTGGAGAGTGCAATGGTAGGGGCACGAATTTTAATTTTAGAGCTGTCAAAATCTAGAATAATTTTTAAAAATTCGATTCTATGACAGTTTCCGTAAATCACATTTTCCAAAATAGCTAAATATATAGTTTCACGGTGCTAAAAATAAATTTCGTGCCTTCATTAAGGTGAGTATAGACTACAACATTTACTTGTAACAGAACAACGAGCCGCTCTCTGTTATGTCCTAGTGTATCATCTTTTTACGAACTTTTTATCATGCTTTTGCCTGTACCATTCGTAAGAACGTTACATTACACAGAAATGCTCGACAAAATGTTGTAACCTATACCTTTATGATGATACTCTACATGACAACATAAGTGGGGGCACTCTCCACGCCACAGTTGTTCTCCTTAGACGACATGAGCACGTAGCCGTCGTTGCCCCACATGTTGGACCACGAGTTCTTCACCAGCCAGTACTTCTGCCCCTTCAGGATCCCGTACCCGACGGCCAGGACCGCGTGGTCGAGCTCTTCTACTTTGTTCTTGCTGGAATTAAGAGTGTAGAATGAAAAGCCTAGCACGGAGCGCAAGTTCTCAAGAACTATTAAGTGGAGACTTAAAGCAGTAAGAGTAGTTTGTAAAAATTTACGTGCATAAGAAAATTTTATATTTATACGATGAATAAAAACATTTGACTTTGAAGACGCTCACGTCAAGACGTAACAAAAGTTATCCGTCGCACTCTCGAAAACGAAGCAAAACTTTTGACACGTCTTGGCGTTCATGTATACTCCAACTCGCAACTGGTTATCAAACCCGTACTTATTTATATTTGCCCCTTTTCCAAATTTTGAATTGATCCAAACCTTAATGCATAGAATACGACAACGCTAACTTTACAACAAATGCATTTTTTATTAAATTTTACTGACACTGACGTGGTATGTCTTATTGCTTTTCAACGTATGTTTAACCATGGCAAAGTTAGCGTTAACGGGCTCTAGTAGCTGTTCACTTTTGAACCTAGTCAAACTCAGAAAACAATCCTAGAACCTAGTCAAACCATCAACGTTTGAATGATGATAAATAGGCGGCATATGAGTGCGACAAGGTAAAAAATTGTATAGCTACTTATGAAGCAAAGGTGCTTAGGTATGACCACACTCCCCATTTCAGGGTTAACACTGGTAAATTATAGCACTTTTGCTACAAAAACAAATGCCAGCACCAATAAAAGTTAAAAAGTTTTTTTCCACGGGAAACCTTTAGAGGCTATGAAAATTTAGTGAATAATCAAAGACTCACCAAGCGGGCTCGTAGTAGACCCCGTTGGAGTAGAAGCTGAACGTCTTGTGCGACGCGTCGATCGCCACCGAGATGGGGCCGTGCTTGAAGATCGCCAGCTGGTGGAGATATACAGGGTGTTAGGGTTTTTGTTATAGCGGTAAAATGGAGGAGGTTGCAAGGGTTATTGTTGACTTTAATTTTAGAACTATGAAAAAATTACCACGATTATCGGGTGTTTAGACAACGTTTTGCATGACTGTGTTTTGAATTTCAACGGTAAAGCCTGGATAGGAGGAGGAGGAAGGCCTGTTAAACATATTGTAAATAAAATCTATATAAATAAAAATTAATTGATGCTCAATGCTAACTCGAGAACACCTGAACCGATTTGGCTAATTTTGGTCTTGAAATATTCGTAGAAGTCCAAGGTTTAAAAAGTAAGAAGGATAGGGTAGGCTTGGGTAGGGTAGGGTTGGGTAGGGTAGGGATAGGATAGTGTAGGGTAGGGGTAGCGTTGGTGGGGCAAGGATAGGGTAGTGTATGGCGAGGCGGTATGAAGTTTGCCGGGCCAGCTAGTTACTTATTACAACTGTTTAATTAAAATCTTGTTTTAGCGGTAAGACTCTAGTATTTTCAAACGTTCGGCTCACTATAACACTTTTGCAACACCCTGTATAAGAGTAAATAGTCACTCACCCGCAGTGCGTTTTCGTTGTTGGTGGTGACGTTGACCCAGCCCTTCATCTTGGTGGCCACAGTCACGTTGTCGATGTGGCAGTAGCCGTCCTGGAAGAGATTACGTATTTTAAGTATGTATGAAGGAAAAAAGGGAGATAAATAATGTGTTGTTTTGAAACAAAACAGTCCACAAAAGTATAAATTGAAGTTATTTCTTTTCCGATTGAAACCTTTTTATTAAAAATGGACTTGTTCACTCTCGCTATTAGGAGGTAGGTTCTCAATATAGGAATAAAGTTTGTATGACGAGCAGACTGTCCTAACACTTTTTATTGAAATGCTTTTAAACGGAAGTTATTTTCAGTTATTATTTTTAGCGTGACAAACACGATACACTAGAACTTTGCCTATGTCTGGGGTTTGTCACCGTGGTGAATTGATCATCTAGTCAGAATATTAATATTACTGTTATTTACCTGTCCAAGGTACCCTCCATACTCCTCCTCGGTGGGCAGGCCGTGCTTCATGATCCACTGGTAGGCGCGGTAGTCCTCGCCTCCGTCACAGCCATTGTTGCCGAAACTGAGCGAGCAATGTATCAGTTATTGATGTGTTGTTAGTAAGGTTGAGAAGTAAAAGAGCATAAGCGAAGTTTTCATAAATCTGAGTTCGTCTCACTTGATTTCTGTGGATAGATTGGGCTAGGTTTCGATACGTGAATATATTGAAATAATAACCCAAGGGAGTGACGGTGGATTGTCACACAAGCTACATTTTATCCCGGAATTTAACAAGGAAACTTTTTAAGGCGTCGAAAACCTTACGGGAAAAGCTAGTATTCAGACGCATAACGTCTTACGACATAAAAAGGTATAATACTTCCCATTTCCACCATTGTTTAAAAAACCACACCTTAAGTGATAATTGTTCTAGAAACCGCTACAACAAACAACTGCATATAACCGTATTAGACATTATTAATTGCGCATACCCCCAAGAACAGTCAACCAGCGCCTGTTGACTCAGCCGCACAAGATGGCCGCCGTTGTGTAAGAACAGCGCGCCCTCCACCGCGCCCGCCGAGCCGAACGACCACCACGAGCCACTCATATATCCATATCATATATCCTTATTTAGGGTCGGCTAACTGGCTTTAACTGGTGCTTCGGACGGCACGTTAAGCCGTGGGTCCCGGTTGCTGCTTCGGCAGCAGTCGTTAAGCCCAGTCAGAGGCCTTCGGGAAGCTTGAAAACATCTGACAGTCGGGTTGCCCACTTACCCGACAACTCTCTCACCACAAGCTTGCTTGTGTTGGGGTCCACCAACCCGCACTTGGCCAGCGTGGTGGACTAGGCCTAAACCCTTCCTTCATTGGAAGGAGATCCGTGCCCCAGCAGTGGGGACGTAATGGGTCGTGATGATGATGTGATGAACTGGCTTTATTACACATTATAAATGACACATACCCCCAAGAGCAGTCAACCAAGGCCTGTTGACTGAGCCGAACAAGATGGCCGCCGTTGTGTAAGAACAATGCGCCCTCCACCGCGCCCACCGTGCCGAACGACCAGCACGAGCCGCACACTGATTGGTCTGGGAGAGAGAAGGGTTTTTGATTGGGGTTTTTTGTGGGGTTTGTGGGTTAAGACATTTTGGCTATAGGCTCCCAGACATTGTGATGCAACTAAACTTAAGACGCCGTTGGAACATGGCACTTTAGGTGTAGGTAATTGGCCCAATCATAACGGTTACATTCAGAAGTACCTAACGCCCATTTTTTCACGCATTCATATTTACTGACTCATTATTTTCTTTAACATCTTTATACAGATGGCGCTTTTTCTGTGACCCTGAAATATGGCGAAGGAACCAGTCCACCATTTAGAAGTATATAATATAAAAAAAATAGTACCTTTAACGGGAGTGACAGCTCCGAACAGCCTCCAGTCGTGCTCAGAGGGCAGCTTGTCGCTCTCCTCCTCGATCATAGAGTCACTGTACGGGAACGGGAGACCTGTGGGAGAAAATATAAGTATTATAAGAACCTTTATTATTTGTCAAAAGTGATAGAATTTTTCTGGTATTTCAGGAAGTTTATATGGGGCTGTTGATTGCCTAAATTAGCCCATGTCTAGCCAGAGAGTGATAGCAATAGGTTTAAAAACAACATTATTTTAAAATGTAAACGAAGATTTCGTAGACTACGCATTCTATAGGGCATGCCTTCCAATTCTGGCATGTAACAACAATACAAATCAACTATACCACGAGCTTCTACGGCGAAGTAAAACATTGCAAAGAAACCTGTACATATTAGATGTGTACCCTAACTGCATTGTACTCATTTCAAAACGGCTCGCAACCTATGTACAAAAAGCGGGCGACTTGCTTACGAATCACCTTTGACACATACCTCTGTTGGGTCCTCCATACGTCCTGCCGCGCAGTACCGCCAGCTCCTCATCGGTCTTGTCCGCCAAGTGGTTCACTGCTACAGTGAAGGAGCGACCAGCGCGGTTGGTTGAGTGGATCAATCTGGAAGGAACGGTTTGTTTTGTTAAAGATAAAGATAAAAAATATTCGGTTACCAGCACCACACACCAATTGTTAATTAATGGGTTTCCAATGCAGCGGCAACTTACCCTTACTTGTAAAAACATACATACAGACGAATTGAGAACCTCCTCCTTTTTTCGAAGTCGGTTAAAAAGGACGACTTTATATTATATATCCAATCTCTTTATTTACGTTTTATACACTGATGAGCAATGAAAAAGTTTACCATACAAAATATCGACACCAAATGACCAAATTTTTTTTACAAACTTTTCATTGCTTGTGAGTTGAGTGTATTTGAATACAAACTGAGGCCATAATAATATTTTCATGAATTACCTCAAGTTCTGTCGGAACAAGTTCAACCTCTTCTCGTGTTCGTTGTCGCTGGCGTACTGACGGTTGTGCTTGGCCTTGAACCTGCAACGAAAATGTTAGAATTAAATACTTACCTTTAGTAGGAGGTAAAGGGATTATTATATGTATACTTTTATATTTGCGAGTTATAATATACAGTACATTTTCAATTGTGTCTTACTTCCCTGCAAATAAGGTTAAATATAAATAAATAACAGAATAGAGTTCAGCTGACGATGTTAAAAATCCACTAGGCCCTCTGGGCAAGACTACTGTTTTTCTGGCCATGCCTCGTTATACCTTGTTTCACGGGGAAAGACATGTGATACAAACAATAACTACCCTTATTCGAATGTAATAAGGGTCCTGTCAGATGTCTTTCCTCGTGAAAAAGGGTATAAAGAAATGGATACATTCTAAGGTCACATTTATGTTTTTACTTGAAATTCATTCAAACAATATTTGTAAGAAATCAATTTTGCCTGGGAAAGAAAAGAGTTACTGTCATCACTAGTTTCAGGCAAAAGTATGATTACCTCTCAAACTCGTGCGTGACGTGGTGTTCTACGGCGGGGTGTATAAACTCCTGCATGGGGTTGAAGCTGGCCGCGTGCTGCAGCCCGGGGCCGGGGAACGAGCCGCACGGGAGACCTGCAGGGCTAGCACGGGGCGCATTTTAGACGTGACAAAAATTCTCCGTCGCGCTCGCTCTTGAGGCTGCGCGATGTGAGTGAGCGCGATGCTAAACTCATGTCACGTTTTCAATGCGACCCGTGCTACTAGCCCTGGGGGTAGGAAGGTATTGTGTATTGTGTGACATTACCTCTCGAACTCGTGCGTGACGTGGTGTTCCACAACGGGGTGTATAAACTCCTGCATGGGGTTGAAGCTGGCCGCGTGCTGCAGCCCGGGGCCGGGGAACGAGCCGCACGGGAGACCTGTAAGGAGGTTGAGGGGTGAGGTTAGGCTAGGATAGGCTGGCTGAGTTGAGATTAAAGGGATAAAATAATAGGGTGTCAAATTATAGGGGATAAAATACGGGTGTTGCAAAAATGGTATACTAAGCCGAAACTTACATGTGCAGCATGATAAATCTAAGCCTGAAAATAAAACCAGAATTTCATAATTTGCGAAATACCCTTTTTACAACACCCTGTCAGAATAGAATAGAGGTGGTAGGGTCCATTATACAATATGCACAGTCAACAAGAAACTGTTTGTGCTGGTGGTGAGTTTTGATCGTTTTGTTGACTGCAAATCATAGAGACATAGAGTATGCAAGCAGGTTTCTTCCAGACAACCTTTGGGTGCAATAAAAATGGATACCTACCGCTGTCAACCTGGAACACGGTGGGGTCGATCTCGTCCACGTCGTACTCGGCGTAGTCGATGTAGTAGTGGTCGTAGTGAGAGCCGAGCAATGTGTTGTAGCCTTTCATCTCGTACCTAGAATTGTAGATAAAGATATAGAAACAATACAGGAAGAAATAAAAGACAAATTTAAACAAAATAGAGTAACATAAAAGGTGGTCTAGATCGTCAAAAAGGTACCAGCTCAGCATAGACAATAAAGACCACAGCACTGGTGTCAAAAAAGGTATAATGGCTTCCTTTAAGCCTTTTTCTGTTGCAAATAAACGAAAAAACCTAAATCTAAACCAAACCTGTTCCAAAGTTAGCGGTGTCGGACTCTAGACACTAAAATAGTAACAATACTACTACTTGACCTGACTAGTGTCAGAAACTACAAAAAATACTTAATAATGGTAGCTATAAGCCATTTTTAGGGTTCCGTAGCCAAAATGGCAAAAACGGAACCCTTATAGTTTCGTCATGTCCGTCTGTCCGTCTGTCACAGCCGATTTACTCGGAAACTATAAGTACTACAGTGATGAAATTTGATGGGAATATGTGTTGTATGAACCGCTACAAAAATATGACACTAAATAGTAAAAAAAAGAATTGGGGGTGGGGCCCCCCATACATGTAACTGAGGGATGAAATTTTTTTTTTCGATGTACATACCCGTGTGGGGTATCAATGGAAAGGTCTTTTAAAATGATATAAAGTTTTCTAAAAAACATTTTTCTTAAAGTGAACGGTTTTTGAGATATCAGCTCTCAAAGTCGTAAAAAGTATGTCCCCCCCCCTCTATTTTTATAACTACGGGGTATAAAATTCTAAAAAAAATAGAGGTGATGCATGCTAATTAACTCTTTCAACGATTTTTGGTTTGATCAAAGTATCTCTTATAGTTTTTGAGATAGGTTGATTTAACTGTAATATTATATTTGCTGCTACGGAACCCTTTGTGCGCGAGCCCGACTCGCACTTGGCCGGTTTTTTGTGTGTGTGTTTTTGTTTATAAGGTATCTTCTTTGATACTAAATTGACAGATTCTGGACGGTTCACCAATTGAACGATACGCCACTTAATCAAATCTGTAAATTTAGTATCTCAGATTAAAAAACAGACTCTAGAAGTAATAAAACAGCCACAATACCTGACAGGTATAGCCACGGCGTCTCCCCTCAAACTCTTCTTGTACTTGACCCACATGGTGTACTTGTTCTCCTTGTCCCCGATCTTCATCGTCATCCGCCATTTTGAAGTTTCAGCGTCGCCGATGTTGTCTGTGCCTGTTGGTAAAAGTATTAAATACTTTAACCTTTAATATGGGAAAGGGAGAATAGTTCCCACCTTATTTTGAACTGTACTAACCCTGTGTTACGGGAGAAAATCATGGAAAGTATTGTATTGCTATGCCTTATGGCTTAAAACGTTCATTTTCTAATTAAAATGGTGAAAGAAAGAACCTATACAGGATATTACAAGCCATTACCAAGAAGAAAGAGAATACAGAATATTACGAAAATGGTAAGCCGTAAGGGGGTGACTCAGGGGGTCATTATGAACAACTTTTGATCTACTAGTTTTGCCCTTTCTATATTTTGTCTCTGTCGCACGCGCACAGTATCAGTGCCCTGACGCTCGCACAGTAACCTTGATGGCAGGCGGCAGAGCCAGCCAGACCGGCCTTTAGCAGTGGGAGTTTAGTC
The DNA here is from genome assembly GCF_932276165.1 of Plutella xylostella. NCBI lineage: Eukaryota > Metazoa > Arthropoda > Insecta > Lepidoptera > Plutellidae > Plutella > Plutella xylostella. The sequence continues at coordinate 1,139,138 of NC_064000.1, read as the reverse complement.
ATCAAGTAGCAACGCCATCTATGAAAGCTAGAAGGAACTATGAAACTAACCTATGAACGTGAAGTCGGTCATGTCGGGCAGCGCGGACTGCACGTCGCTGACCGCCATGTCGGAGGTTCCGTTCATTTGCAGGCACGTCACGCTGTTTAGCTGGGACTCTGTCGTCACTGGCGCTATCTGAGGGAGGAATAGAAATGTTGTGATAAAAAGTTAATAAGGTCACAATATGGCATTTCGCCATAAATACGGCACTGTGATTGGAGGAACGCGCATTAAAAGAGTTTATGGACGTCTCGATGACGAACTCGTGTAGCGGCCGCTACGCGTACTGCGTAACGCGAACGCGACTGTCTGCGACACATTTCTGTCGCGCTATTCATGTACATAATATCCTCGCGTTTTCTTTTTGATGCGTCACCGAAGGTGAAGAAGACGGGCAGATGATGGTGATGATCATATATCAGCTTTCCGATACTCATACTACAAGGCTCTGCCTAGCTTTGAGATGATGTGAGATGACCCCACATATTATCACATACCTATTATATAAATGGTGATTACCTTGATGTTAGTCCCGTACTGCGGGTAGGCGGCTCCCGTCATCTGATACGTCTTCACCATCCCGCCGTAGTAGTCGATGCGGGACTTGCCGTGCTCTCTGTCGTACCTACAATTAACAAGATTTTGGTTTCGTGGTGATATGAATCGTCAGTTAATGAGTCTTGATCTAGCTATCCAATGTGCTAGAGATTGTAATCCGGCCCGGCCGGCCATTTTGGCAAATGGTAAAGTGGAGCGGAGTGGTGGTAGCTCAGTCGGGTAAGCGCCCGCTCGAATCCCGGCGCTGACATGTACACTCACGGACAATGAAAAAGTTCTACTCACAAAATGCCGACACCCCAATTTTTTCAAACATTTAATTTAAAATTTTAACAAAATATTTTAGCTGGTGCTCTGTTAAATTTACTTCAATGTTTCAGAAGGCGTAATTAAGCTAGCTTTTTCCGTCTATGACAAATTTGGTGCTTTTCTCAGTGGCCGGGAGTGTAGTTCATAAAATATGAAACCAAAACATCATAAAATAAAGACCATCCATATGCTAGTAGGCTACTTTTTATCCCGCGATTGCTACGAAATACTTGTGAGAAAAGTCCGAGACGTTTTGGTTTTTGTAGTGTGTAATATAATCGATCTCAGACAACTTCATTCATTTTTACTAAACTCATAATCTTAACAGTCAACAAATAATGTTACGTTCAATAAATGATGAATCTTAAAACAGCTTATACAATAACAAAGAAGATGAGACATTTCTGTAAAACTTAAATAAGTTAACGACCAAGTTTATCAGTCGATATTTGTGTGTAAGTAAATAGTCTGGTGACCTCTGAGATAAACTGTGACGGTTACTTTATTTATAATATAAACAATTTGCAGCTCTTTGTTTGAATACTCATCTCTCTTATTAAATAGGCTAAAGTATGTGTGAACGAAATATATGTGTTTTGAATAAAATATTTGAAGCAATAAGCTATCAGTCTTTAATATCATTGCTGAAAATTCTGGCGCCCAACGTAAAGTACTTATAACTAAGTCCAGAGTTTGATTACAGGCTGGTGCTGCTTTTTTTTAAACACATTGCAAAGATTTTTTATGGTCAGCTTCATGTAGCTTTTGTACGAGTTTGACAAGTTAAAAATTGTACCTTGTCAAACTCACAAGTGCATAGCTATGAAGCTATTATTAAACTGTATATGAAGGTACCTATATTGCGAGTTTTTTTTTAGACTATTGGCCAAACATAAAAGGTCTTTACGCAGTTATGGGACAAGCTAGACTAGACTCAACAAAATAAAGGTTAGTTATTTTTACCAGACATAGAAAGGCTCATGTATTTCAGCGTAGGGGATGTTGAGGAGCCCCTTCACGGAGTACACAGGGCTCCATTGCGGGGGACTGTCTGAAATTCAATTATACATATAAGTTGAATCCCTGGCATGCTAGAACATTGGACACTGGTTGACTGGATAAAATCATGTTTAAATTTAAAGTCTGCCTTTAGATACTTAGTTAAGAAATAGTCTGTAGTACCTTGAATAATTAAATAATACAAAAAAATATAAAAGGGCTAATTAAAATCATCAGAGTAACAAATACAGAATTATCACCTTAATATAATTATTTTATAAAAGTATTCATAAATGTAGTAGTTACCTTTACTGACTGTAAAGCCAAGTGAAATCCCGAAACAAATACTGAGAACTCCTAGCAGCAACATATTGGATGACCGCTCGCTGCGGCGACACTGTAAACACTGATTATTTCAACTAGCTGATAAGCTAATAAGTATGAACTTAGTTATTAAAATTATTTATCAATAATATTTCTATGGATAGGTAGTTACAATAGATATTTATAAGTACTTAATTGTTTAGTGATAAAAAAGGATAGCTACATGAGTTTTTTTTATACTGAGGGAACTTCTATAATAACTTAACAAACACATTAGTTGAACCTAATTTGGACTTTGGAATTAAGTCTGAATGCTGTATATTGTACATCATGCATAGTATCTCTGTTGATTACTCCAGTAGATTTTGAATCCCAACACAACATAATAAAAGAAAATAGAAAATAATTTGAAAATTTTACCTACATTTAATAGCTATACAGCCTTTGGGAATGTTCTTTACCTCCACCTACTCAACTCATGTTCATGAGCATCAACAAATATTTTATCATTAAAAAAAATAGCAATAAAAATGGATCACAAAATCTAAATCTGGCCCATGCTTGCCCACTGCTTGCCATCTCCTTTGTGTACACAGCAGCAGGGGCTGATGATAATGATGATATTTCTTTCTTTCTTTAACAGCCAATAATAAAATGTATCTAATGTAGGGAGCATTACAGGGAAGTTGATAGTTTTTCAGGCACACTTCAAAGGAATGTTTGGATTACATGGCCTGTGGTGTTCACATAGTGGCCCATTGTACATAATTCTGTAATATTGTCAGTATATAAATAAATAGTCATTCATAAGTGGTTTCCCAGGCAGGAATCATTCATGCAAAATTTTGTGAGCCCCAAGTGACTGCCAGTCAGCCAGGCTACTGTGTAAGTACTTAAAGTACTGGAGCAAGAAATGTAAAACTTAGTTAAGTAGGTATTTTAATTAATACTTTTTATGACGGAGAAAGAGAAGAAAAATAAAACTTAAAAAGACGTTTCATGCAGAATGGACTGTACTTACATAATGGGTAAGTATAACTAGTATAAGTAACGTATTTCTTTAACAATAAAAATATTTTATTTCTACCTACTTTGTACTACAAAATATAGTTAGGGTGCGATAATATAACGCGTTTATGTAGTGTTTTAAAACTAGGTAGTAATGTAGACGGCTTACCAATTATCAAGACCGAATTTATTTCAATGTTATTAATTACAATGAAAACACAATAATTTAAAAACGAGCAAGCCGCAAAACGAAAAACTCGCCAACCACCACAGAGCAAATAAAATACTTTTGTAGAAATCCGTCATGTCATTATGAATGTCAATGTCATCCTAAAGCAAAGTTTGAAACCTACTTTCGTGGTAGAGCCAGGTTGTGTTATGTTTATTGAATGACTCTTATTTTATTTCTAAGTCCAACACATCATCAAAGAACACAAAATTAATAATCGCTATCTTTAATCTATCCTAAAATCATTTTTTTATTTTTATACAATAGAAAACTGGTTAGGACCACCACCACCGCCGACATATTCCGAATGCAGCTATGTCAAAAATCGACTGTCAATGTCATAGTCCCACAGGTCAGAAAAAATCTCAATGTCACAGAGTACCTACACTACCTACAAAAAAAGACAAAACTTTACAGCAAAATAAACAAATTTTAATTAAATTAAGGTTTTTAAGCGTATTACCAATTACCATAATACCTACTGCGACTGGTAAACATGAGTAAGAAGCCAATATCATTTGGAAAGATCAAGTTCAGCCTTCCTACCACAACCTCAACCGCCGAGCAAAATGAAGAGGCCAATACTTCTGGATTCGGCACTTTCGGCCGGACCCCCATACAGGAGCAGACCAAAGACATAGACGAGATAGCCGAAGACCTGGAGAGCCAGCATGTGCAGGAGGTCATGGGCATCAAGAACTTCGGTAAGAAGGCTAAAAACTTTGACATTGAGGAGATGATGATGAGAGCGCGGCAAGCGGCCCAGGAAGCCGCTAAAAAGAAGGCTGTTGAAGACGAAGAGAAAGCTAAGGAGATTATAGAGAATTCTAGTGCTAAAGATGATGATGATGATGATGAGGATCTAATAGGGCCTCCACTGCCTCCGGGGTTGGTGGAAGAAGATGAAGATATAATAGGGCCTCCTGTACCAGAGGCGTTGAAGAAAGCTGATGACAAAACGAAAGGTGAAGACAGCTATGATGAACTCAGTGGGTCTGATGATGAAGATGATGCTGGCCCGGAGAAGAAAATTCCTAATAGTCATGAGGTAAGTTAGTAAATACATGCGTATGTAATTAATGACATGTAATTAATGAAAGTTTACTTACTTATACTTGGTAGATGAATCTAGAATCTACTCTTGGCCATATTTTGCAGCCCTAAGATAGTATTAAATTCAGAAATAAACACCAATTCAGAATATATCAGACATGTAGGTAACTCTTCAATTACAATGAAGAAAACCTTCTTCCAACCTTTCATAGAAAGTTCTTTCATCCTTCTATTTTAATTTACAAAGCAATCCATTCGTGTGCAGAATGCCAAGCTACACCACTCAACAGGTTTAGGGGATACAACAGTATAACTTTAATATTACATGCCCATAATTCCAACATGCTTGTTTATAATTTCCAGGTGCAAATGCTGCACGGTTCCAAGGCGGTGGTGGCCCTCGCGGTGGACCCCTCGGGAGCTCGACTAGCAACTGGCTCCATTGACTATGATGTCTCTTTCTGGGATTTCGCAGGTAAGATATTATGCATGCATAATAATAATGACAAAAACTGTAATCCCTAAAGATGCTTTTTGCTGTACATGTTGCCCACTCATGGGACTTGAAATAGATACACTTAAAATAGGGTACATGTGCAGTATTTCACTACTTTTTTTTTTTTTTGTTCCTTGATTGTTCTAACTTGCGATCAGTCGTTGGACCATAAGCAGTTCTTTTGAGCGGTAGAGTGACTTGCAGAACTGGCCTCTCCATTGATAGGCTGTCCTTCATTAAAATTTATTCAGTTTTATTCAACTGAATAATTGTCCCAGATGTGGCTTCGTTTAAGGCGACGGGTCATTTCTGTCTGTGTTAGACATCGCGCCAGCTCATTTTCATGATTTGTTACCCTGTCTCTGTAGGCTTTTGTGAGATGCTTAACTTCCTCTTTCACAGTAGGTATTTCTAGGTAAGCATGTATTTCATCAGTTTTTGTAAACCAGGGAGCTCTTGCTATGGTCCTCAGTGCATTATTTTGGAATCTTTGCAGTATTTCAATGTTGCTGTTTTTCGCCGTACCCCACAACTGTATACCATAAGTCCAGACGGGTTTTAAAATGGATTTGTAAATAAGCATTTTATTGTTTAGTGACAGTCTTGACTGCGGGCCGAGCAGCCATTGGAGAGATCTAAAACGGTAGTTCAGCTCATCGCGTTTTTTCTGGATGTGCTTTTTCCAAGTTTGCCTCCGGTCAAGGTGAAACCCTAGGTACTTCACTGTATCTTTATGTGGTAATCGCTCATTCCCAAATTTGACCTCCGGACAATCTTTCCTTCTTAGGGTGAAAGTGATATGATTGGATTTTGCTGCACTAGCCTTGATCTTCCAACACTTCATCCAATCATGTATCTTGTTGAGTTGTGTTTGCAAGGTCGCTGATGCTTGCTCTGGACTATCACTTGAAGCAAGTACAGCAGTATCGTCTGCAAATGTTGCAGTCATCACTGTTTCTGACACAGGAACATCACTGGTATAAATAATATACAATGTCGGCCCAAGGACTGATCCTTGCGGTACCCCCGCTTGTATATCATACATGTCGGAAACAGAGTCGTTTATTTTCACATAAAATGACCTATTTTCAATGTATGATTTCAGGAGTAGGAACATGTTATGAGGTAGAGTCTTCTTTATTTTATAGAGTAGGCCATTATGCCAGACTTTATCAAACGCCTGTTGTACATCCAGAAATACTCCACAGCAATAAAGCTTTTTTTCCAGGGCATTTCTCACTTTTTCACAAACTCTGTGTACTTGTTCCACTGTCGAATGATTGCTTCTGAATCCGAATTGATGTTCTGGGATTAGTTTCTTCTCTGCCATACAAGCTTTTAGCCGCACAGAAAGTACTTTCTCGAAGACTTTTGAGAGCACTGGTAACAGACTGATTGGTCGGTAGGAAGACGTAAGATGTGGGGGTTTTCCCGCTTTGAGCACCATTGTTATTTGGGACACTTTCCAGATGTTCGGAAAATACCCGGTTCTAAGTATGCTATTGAAAATAATTGTTATGAGAGTTATGACTTTCTTTGGTACTTGTCTTAGTACTTCAGCGGTTATAAGGTCAAAACCTGGCGCCTTCTTTAATTGTAGATTCTGGATTGTTCTACGTACTTCAGAAGGGGTACAGGCAGCCAAAGGTGGACTGAGTTGGAGATCACTTTCCAGATAGTTTTTGACTTCTTCATCTACAATGTCTGATGTGAGGTCTTCATTAGGTTTAAACACATTTTTCAGAAACGCCGCGTAAGCTTCAGCTCTCTCTGTGTCTGTCCTCGCCCAACTTCCGTCTTCGGTTTTTAATGGGTATTGAGCAAGTTGAGGCTTTAGTGTTGTTTTAACAGTTTTCCATAAGGAATATTCATTATCACACATTGGGTTGAGGGACTCTAGTTTTTGTTGGAGGGTGTCATTCTCTATTTCTACTAGGAAGTCCTTTAATTCAGCTGCAGCTTTGTTAAAAGCCTTTTTGTGCTCTGGATGTCTGCTGATCTGCCATTGCCTTCGGAGTCGCCTTTTTTCCAGTACTTTTTTTCTCACTTCTTGAGGTATGTTGTACCGACCGTGATTTTTTATGGGATCTCTAGTGCCTGGAGTGTTTAGCCAAGCTGACTTTTGAATGATTTGAGTCAGATAGTTGGCTGCAGTTTCGATATCCTCTTCGGTTTTTAAAGGAATGTTGAGGTTGGTGTGATCTTCTAGGTATTGGCGATACGAATCCCAATCTGTTTTGTGATTGCATAAATATGGGCATTTTGCTCTTTCTATAACAGATGTGCTTATAGTTGTTATTACGGGTGTATGATCCGAAGAGCTGTCATAGCATCCTTCAACTTTAAGGTAGTAGGTTGAGATGCCTTTATATACAAAGAAATCCAGAAGATCCGGGAGTTTATTCGGGTCAGTAGGCCAGTAAGTAGGTTGGCAGGTTGTTAGAACAGTTAATTTGTTTCGGTCTAAACAATTTTTTAGGTTTCTTCCTCTTGTTAGCGTAAGTCTTGAACCCCAGTGAATGTGTTTTGCATTCCAGTCTCCGCCTACGATATATCTGTTCCCCAGCGACCGGAAGAACTGATCAAAGTCTGTGTCAGACAGATCTGGTTGTCTATTTTTCTTTGGTGGGCAATATATAGATGACACCGTAAGCTGCCCCCATTGATCTTCTATCGCGATACATGTAGCTTGTATCTGAGCTGTTCGATATTTAGGCAGTAATTGATGCTTAATGTTGTTCCTTACTATAATAGCAGTTCCTGCATGCCCCGTGTCATCTGAATGAGCTGTTAGGTAGGTATGGTAGCCAGATATATCAGTTCGAGAACTTTCTGTTAGGCGTGACTCAGATATTAATAATATATCCAAATGGTGCATTTTCATCAAAACATCTACTTCTTGTTGTCTGTTTGATAGTCCATTTGCGTGCGGTATTTCACTACTACTATATAAATATGGTAAGACAATAATTATAGTCCTTATTCAAACATCCTAGCCTCCTATGTTATTTGATAGAATAAGAAGTACAGTAGTACTAGTACTTGTTATTCTATGGTTATATGCATGTGTTTACTTCACAATAGTGTAAAAACAATACATGATTCCTCCCTTTGACCAGGCATGGACGCCTCAATGCGTTCCTTCCGCACCCTCCAGCCGTGCGAGAACCACCCCATCAAGTGTCTCCAGTACTCGGCCACGGGGGACGCCATCCTGGTCGTGTCCGGCGCGGCGCAGGCCAAGGTGCTGGACCGGGACGGCTTCGAGAGCCTCGAGTGTGTGAAGGGGGACCAGTATATTACGGATATGGCTAAGTAAGTTCATTATCATCAGTTAATTCTGGCTCTTCTCCTACAAATGACCACTACAGTTTTGTCTGACTTCCTCATCTAAACAGTACGAGCTGATCTTGTTTTATTGTTGTTCGCCTTTTTAAGTTCTCAGACACATACATAACTTTTTTCCTTTGAATTATCTAGATTTCGTACAAAATTAGCAGGTTTTCTGATAATCTTCTTTTGCTGAAAACTTCTCAAAAGCTATTGTATTAGTTCATTTTATATCAATAACAATAAAAAAACTAATTGGTTAATTTATAAATAGCAACAAATACTCACCTTTTTCAAGAAGTGCCTTACTAGAACTTTTCAGGACGACTTATTCTTTAGTATCACATTTAGTTTTATGTAGGTGCCTTCGCCATAACAAATTATTTAAATTTTAAATCCATTATCTTCCAGGACAAAAGGCCACACAGCGTCACTAAACAGCGGCTGCTGGCACCCGCACATCCGCGAAGAGTTCATGACGTGCGCCCAGGACGCCACCCTCCGGCTGTGGCTCACAGACAACCCTCGGCACCACAAGGCAGTCATCAAGCCACGGCAACAGGGAGGCCTGAAGACCAACCCCACGGCTTGTACCTTCTCTAGAGATGGGAACACCGTCGCTTGCGGCTGCTTCGACGGATCAATACAGATGTGGGATCATAGGAAAAGCTTTGTTAATACTTCACAGGTTATCAGGTCTGCGCATCAGAAGCAAACTGAGATAACTAGTGTGGTTTACTCGTATTTGGGGAACAATTTGGCGAGTAGAAGCAATGATGATACGTTGAAGTTGTGGGATTTGAGGGCCACGAAACAGCCGTTGAATGTGTTCGATAACCTGTTTTCGAGGTACGAACAGACGGATTGTGGGTTTAGTCCCGATGATGCGATGGTTTTTACAGGGGAGTCGCTACAGAAAGGCCAAGATGTCGGTAGGTTGCTGTTTTATAACACGAAAACCTTTAAAAAGGTTACACAGATAGAGGTTAGCAAATCGCACGTTATCAAAGCGGTGTGGCACGCGAAATTAAACCAAATATTCGTTGGTTGCGGCAATGGCGTCGTCAAATGCTACTACGATCAGAAGAAGAGTCTTCGAGGCGCAAAACTATGCATAGTCAAGACGCACAGAAAGAAGCAATCATCAGACGTAGTCAGCTCCCAACAGATCATTACACCTCACGCATTACCCCTATTCAGGCAAGAAAAACTCCGGACAAACAAGAAGAAAATGGAAAAGGACCGGTTAGACCCCATAAAATCCCGTCGCCCAGACTTACCAATCACATCAGGCCAAGGCGGTAGGGTTGCCGCTTCTGGCTCCACTCTCAGCTCCTTCGTCATAAGGAACCTAGGGTTGAGTAAACGGGTGGATGATGACCAGGATCCTAGGGAAGCTATATTGAAGTTCGCTAAAGATGCTGAGGAGAATCCGTTTTGGGTCGCGCCGGCGTATAAGAAGACGCAGCCAAAGCCGATATTTCAGGGGGATGACGATGATGGACCGTCCGATGCGAAGAAACAGAAGACGTAGGTGGTAGGAATGAATGGAAATGTGAATAAATGGAATCGTGTACAGTTAATTTTGTAGTTTCAGTTATTATTATCGTACCCAAAGATCAATATTTAAGTAACAGAAGAGCTAGCACGGGGCACAAGACGTGACAAAAGTTTTACATCGCGACGGAGAACTTTCGTCATGTCTTGACGAGCGCGTCTTGCGCCCCGTTCTAGGCTAGTTGGTGAGAGCCTTATATATTTACGGTCCGTTGAATTGCTTTGCGAGGTTAATTGATAATATGTTCCTATCTATATATATATGTTATACAATCATACATAAGTAGAGTTTAAAATCAAACAATAATTATATTATTTATTTTTATATTGACCTATAAACTATTATTATTAACAAAACACTAACATAATTACACTATATTTAAATGCTCATCACGCTTTGGCCGACAAACTTTCTGGGGCGGCGTTGGACTCGTCCACTTCTAGCGAGTTGAAGGGAGACCGCACCGGGTTCTGTGGGATAGAAAGAGATGGCATTAGTCATGCGTGAGTACATGGATCTATTTCGTTATAACAATATAATTAATACGATCTGGGACATCATGAAACGACAAAATGGGGTCCATCGTATCCTACGACAAGTTGCATTTATGAACGAATGGTAATATAAGACAGGATTCAAAGAGCGTCCTTCTGCATTCCTTCCTCACCCAGCCATTACCAACCACCCGGTCTTACCTAAGGTTCAACGGACCGGATGGGAGTCCTACGCTACGTTTGCCTGTTCATGATCTCCACTTCGAAAGTCGATTATCGGTTATTCGGCAGATATGGCAGCATGTCGGTTAAGTAGGGCAGCCATTAAAACATGCTGTTATATGGGAGCTGCCTAAAGGTGCTTACATAAAGAATCGGGTTCCCTGTATCTACCCGTACCGGTAACTTGATTAGTCTTTCTATGTAAGCACCCTAATGGCTTTTGATCCTGGCTGCCTAGTGCGCGAGTAGCCTAAGTTTCGAGTACATTTGGCTAAATACTGACCAGTTTCCGTGCCCTCTGCTCCAGTATGGAGTACGCGAAGTGGTTGATGTGCACGCCGGCCGGCAGCGCCACTCCCTGGAACCTGTACAGTTGCTTCGCTTCTGCACTGTCGGGTGATGAGCCTGCGGGTTAGAAGGGAGGGTTATTGGGTTTATTAGGTGTAGAGGTTGAATACAGGGCTAAGATATTGTAAAGATAAGTGGAAAACCCAGAGAGATAGGTTAGATAGCTAGATAGCTGCGTCTGCGGTGTGTTATAATAGGCCCTCCATAGCAAATGGACATACTTAGTATATTCTGATTCTGGGGCATGTCCAGTCCGAATCGGTCCATTTGCTATGGAGGGCCTATTATATTCGCTACTGGACATGCCCCAGAATATACTAAGTATATCCATGGAAGTAGAAAAAAGTCTTTTTTTCTACTTCCATGAATATACATATTTTATAGTTCACGACTGCTGTGTAGTTGCTAATAATACCCGTGAATCTGTCCACTTGCTACGATGGAAAGATAAAAAGTAACAAAAAAAAAGTTAAAGTAAGTAGTCTCTTCTTTGTCTGTGTATGTTATATCTTTATTAGGACTTTTACGCGTACTTACCAGTGAGTTTGTGTACGGAGGCGATGGTAACGCGGCCGATTTGAGAAGTGTTGCTGATCATAGGGCCCCTCGATATGTCCACGTGCTTGTCTATTCTGTACAGGGTTACTTTGCCTGAAATACATAACAGTTTATTGAGTGAATAGAAAGAGATTTACTAATAGAGAATAAGAAACATCAAACATAATGAAGTAAGATCGAATTTGTCACTTTCTTCCCGCAATATATAAGGTTGCCTGTAAGAGATCGCTCTCAGCGATAAGGCCGCCTATTGTACATTGGTTCGTTTTTTGTGTGTCTGATTTATACACACACACACACACACAGACACACACACTCACGCCTTGTACTAATGTACTCCCTTGCGGGGTAGACAGAGGTGCATTGCTGCACACACTGCTGTCTGATTTATGTGGTGTTCAATAAAGCAATATTCTATTGAATTCTAAGATCATAAAAATAAACAAATAAATCATAGAAGGCATCAACCCAATGATATACTTATAGATTAAAACACAGTTAATAAAAACTTTTTCGCTAACTTCCACCTATTTTGGATAAGTAGGTAGAGGTACTTAGTACCCATATACATAATATACTATCCTATAATAACAAAAACCACTCACCACTATCCCTAGCAATGCTCGGTATCTGCTGCGTCTTATACTCGTTCTCCACAAACATCTCCAGGGCCAGCTCCCGGCCGACCTCGAGCCGCTCGAAGGGGCTCCCACGCCGGGCCAGCTTCACGAACTCGGCGGACAGCGCGCGCAGCTCCAGCTCCGTGGGACGCCAGTCGGGGAGCGAGGGGAGCGCCACGTCGTATGTGAATGAACCGCTGCGGACTAAGGGAGTGTGGGGTTATTGGTTAATCAAGTTTTGGTATACAAATAGATCATGAAAGAAAAACAGAATCGCGGCCTACGTGGCATGGCTAAATCCAGAAGTTAATTCATTTCCCTCTCAAGATTGCAGTTTTTGGCGTATTTAAAATGAACCTCTAGACTCTAGGTATACCTAGTTATTAGAAGGTGAAAAAAAAAAGATTTTCCTGGCATGTTTTGGTTTTAGCGGTGCTAATGAGCGGTGGAGTAACGAACTTAATTTGCACCTGTGAAGATCTCAATAAGACTAGCCGCTGTGGACGCTGTGGTCGAAATTCGGCTAGTAGGATGTTAAGTATGGTGTGGTATGGTGTACTCACTATCAGGTCCAGGGAAGCTGTGCAACAGAACAGGCACATGTTCTCGGAAGGCTGCGCTCGCGCACGCGCCCAGTGCCAGCGAGCAGGACCGCCAGAACGCCTTGTTTACTTGCTGCGGGGACACCGAGCTGAAGTTCTGGAGCTGGTGATGAGAGGAGAGTGTTACTTCTATGTTGCTATTGGACATGTCAAAAATGTAGAACTTTGTATGAATAATTAGACATACTGGATTTTGCATTAGAAAATAAAAAGTACTGTAAGGCAAGTAGGTAAACCTAAATTATACCAGTTATACATCCAATCAGATACTCAAAGAATGGATTTTTATTTAATTTATATACAGGTTTCGTTTTAGAGGAGGCTAGGAGAATGTTATGATTTTGTTTAACATACTTCCAGTGTGCAGTTGTCAGTGAGGGGGCGGTGCATGTCCCACGGCACCTGTCCGTCCAGCAGCGCCAACGCACTGCTCTCCATGTGCCATTCACTCAGATCTGAAGAGAATAAATTTGTTTTTTGTTCATCATCCTGTAAACCTTGTCATTCAGAGAAACCCCAAGCATTCCGCTTTCATAGTACCATACAACATACATCTCATAGTAAAATATTAAGCATCATTATTAACCTTTAACTGCCGACCTACCCGTCTCACAGACGGCCTCGTTTTTATTTTGACAATATTTTTTCACCCAAAGCGTTACCAAGGTTCCGCCCCTCAGTACCCTCCTCCCCCCGCGTGTTCTACTTGCTGTAGGCGTCCCGCTCACGGCGCGTGCACAGGTGCTTTATGCGGAGCTCGAGACGTCTCACAGACGTAAGTACGGTGTTTATGTTCCAAACTTGATACGTCTCTTGGTCGTCACCACGTTGTAAATGCATGTACTACCTTAGTGTCTTGAGGTCGTCACATCGTAATTAACATATGTTTTTTTCCTACGGAATGTCTGAAATTGGTAGTTCAGGGTCAAAAAAGAGGACACTACCTAGTGATTATAAAAATCAAGCAATTGATAATCATAGGAAACTGAGAGAAAGGAGACAGGATGTGCGAGGCGATGAAATATCAGACCACCGCGAGAACTACGTTGTTCCATTGAACCAGTTATTGGTCCTACAGATATGCCCTCACCGCCTCCTGCCCGAGCATAAGCTCAAGAATAGCTGGGTATTCGGAAGACCTGTGCAATTTGTCCAAGTCTACTAAAAAGACGCACAAAAAAAACATGTTTACTCTGGAAGAAACTCATGTGCCTTACATTTTGCCTACAAATATGCAATAGCTGCAAGCCATAAATATGCTAACTTGATTGTCAGATTTTTATTTCATTAAGTTTTTGTGCTGATTCTTTTTTATTTTACTTTATTATTTATAAAAGAGTAAAATTATATAAAAAAAATCAACTGATATGTGTATAAATAAAAAAATATATATGTCTAATAAAAGTTCCTAAAAATGTTCAAATAAAACTTGGGGTCTCATCAATACAGGCTGATTTCTTGTTAAATTAACTAATTGTTTTACTGACTATCCATATATTATAAGCCATTTAACTATAGTATTTTTATGGGTGGTTATAAATTAAATAAAACGAATACTTTATTTTTAAATGATTTTTCAAATATCTACGTCTCTCAGACGTAACCTCGTTGTTAGTGGCGCGTTTAGGCCACGTCGGCAGTTAAAGGTTAAATTTTTCTGACACTACCCATTAAGCTTTACTTTCGTGAGAAGTGCCACCTACCAATCAATCTGATTCTTGGGTAGTCTTCTTTCTAGTATGTGAGTAATAAGCACTATCAGAGATATCTACTAGCGTTTTTACTGCAGTGTAAGATTAGGGACTGTCACTGAAGGCAAATAATGAATGTTATATAGAGACAGTGTAGGCTCCTTTCATGCTTGTATGTGTGAAAACCTTAATCAAGAGGATTACCATTAGACATATTATTATTTTGTGTGGCATAATAAACATGGTGTTTTATGAACTGAACCAGTAGGTAGCGTAAAATAGTTAACAGATGAAATAAGCTTACGTCTAGCACAGTCGTAGGGGGTCGATATATCCTTGTTCATGACTAAAGTGCACTCATTTGGTACACCCTTGTATTGTACTTCTATCTTTTCAATTCTGCCCACATTTTCCAACTGCCGCTTTTTCTCCAACGTGAATAAATGGTGACGGCGTTCTATTGCCTCTTGTGTGCTTAATAAACCTGGAAATACATTTAAATAAATATGTTGATCAGATGATTTTTGTAATGTAACTTGCGGTTTATAAAATAGGTCTTGTTACAACTTACGAATAGGAGGTAATGTTGATGCATAATTAGTTTGAAGTAGTCGTTGCGTTAAAAAGCAAAGATTTCGCTTCATTTTTGTGTTTTTTACCGACTAAGAAATAAACAATAATTTAAATTTTGAGGTTATATAGGATCACAGAGTAGAGGGAGCTGAGGGAGTTCAATCTTTGTTTGACACATAAAGTTGACAAAACTCGCAGAATATTTTACGCACATACGTTACATAGTAAAAACCTCAGAATAATAATGTAATGGTTGTCTTACGATAGGAACTGGGAAGGTGGGAAGTGGAAGACACGAACCCATTACTGTTAAGTGATTTAGAAATCTAGTTTGGTATTGGGTTTATATAAAATACATACATACATACATCCATCCTGACATCCCTCAGCAGGGACAAAGGGCTTTGAGAAGATTTTTCCATCTGACTCGATCTTGGGCAGCAGCTGAGAGTACTTATGTAAAATAAAAGTCTTAATATTCAATTACAAAATAATATACTTTATTAGCCTATCCAACCATAGTCCGCTTCCTCCCTCTAGCCCTTACTTCTTCAAACTTGCTTAGAATTTCTTTAATATTACCCTTACAGTAACTTTTGTACCCAGCTAATATTTTACCAAATAAATCTGGATAGTCATTGTGTGTGCTAATAAGAGCTCTTTCTAGAACATACAAATCGACACCTTTGTCTTCTGTACTGGATTCAAAAGCAGACAGTCCAAAGTCTATCATAACAAGTTCAAGATTATCAATAGCAAACCATCTACATTCATCATCTGTATTGCCCTGGCTTTTGTTTACCAGTAACATGTTTGATGTGGTCAAATCCCCATGTATAATGTTATTTTCATGTAACTTTCTAACAGTTTCTCCAATGACTTTGGCTATTGAATCAAGACAGCTCATAGCTTCACTCGTAGCGTGTTTTGTTACTAGATTGATAATGAAATCTTTAACTGTAATACTATTTTTGAAATGCTGCATGTAAATGCGTCTGCTGTCAAAATCCACTAGGTATAGGGTAGGTGTCTTCACATTAGCCGCTTTGCATCGAACAATGGCTCTTGCTTCACTTTTAATTCTTTCTTTAGTGATAGCAGTGTCCAAATCGGGATGTCTGTAGTTCTTCACAAATCTTTCTTTGATTAATGTGGGCTGGCCTAGGTATTCACAAATGTAAAGCTTGGCTTCAGCACCTTGCTTTAATATTCTCATATTTTCCTCCATGTTGTCCTGGAAAATTAGTTTAAACCAGTCAGTATTTTAGAAGCTAGTAATGAAAATATAAATATAACCTAACAATTGAAAATACTGTAAATTAATAAAAAGTGGTTCGAAATGTTACCGATTCAATTACTTTGATGTTTCACTTAAACACTGCCAAACTTATACTGCCTACGTTATATTTTAAATTATATTTAACAAACAAAGCTGGAACTATTTGTTTATTTTGATAGGTTAGGTTAAGATTTTTGACAGCAGTTGTCATTTTTGCCTGATTAACAGTAGTTGCGTTTTGTTTATTAAAATTGCATGCATAAAACATGCAAACCATATTCGTTACAAAAATCTAGGTGTACCTGAGTATAAATTAGTGTTTAAAATAGTATCATATCTGTGGAAAGGAATACAATGAAGCCAAGACCTTGTATGTGATATAAAACTTAAAGAAACAAAACGCGATATTAAAAAACAATGTTCGCGTTCATGTTCGGCGCAGCAAAGCCGCACTTTTCATTTAACTGCTATCAATGCCTGCTATGAAATACCTACAGATACTTTCTACATGTAGGTAGGCGCTTGTAGGTATAGATAGTAGCCGGATTCATAAGTAGAGAGTGCGAGGGAGGCTGCGGGCGTATAGTATCGGTCGGATAACCTTCGTCCCGCCCGGCAGTATACTATTATCATAATAATATAAAATCAAGTAATCCACTTAGTGGTCAGTGAGTTTTCGCTAACAACAATTTAGTGTTACATTCACATTATCCAAACGCTCAATCCGCGATCGCCTAAACGAAGAAATCGTCGCATTATTGTGTAAAAAAATCGAATAAGAATTTATACAAGCAAGACTGAAGTTTTAAGTGTTAATTAGTAATATTAATAAAACAAAATGTCCGTGGAAGGCTTGGAATACGAGAACATTGTCCAAAATGGGCCTAAAAAGGTAAGTAAAAAAAAACAACTTATGCTTCTTTTATATGAATTATTAATCCATTGTGTAAACTAAACGTACTTACTTAAGTAAATGCATTTTCTTTAGAACGTCAATAAATACAGAGGAATGTATGGTATATTTATAGCTAAAGGATCGTATAGGATGGCTGCGGTGTCGTATATGTCTGTCTGGCTGCTTGTGCAGTGTGCCTGTGCCTGTGAGTCCTGTATGTATATTATACTCTGTGTGTATGTCTACTCTACGCGCGCTTTTCAGTGTAGGGATAGTGCATGTCTCGTCTGGATTTTGATGCAATTTCCGGCAGCGCCTGTTTCCGCATTGCAAATTACTTATTGCAATTTAACGCCGAAGCGCCGCTGGACTTTATAAAAATACAAAAAACACTACTTTATTTAATACTTTAAATTCATTTTATCAAGTACCTACCTAGAATACATACGAATATAAACTATTAAATAGTAACTTATCACCTAGCCATCCAAATGTGCAAGACAGTTTTTTTAAATTTGTAACTACAATCTAGCTAGACCCTTTTTTATTTTATACATGCTTGGCAGATAACAAAAATAGAGATAAGTACCTATTTTGTTACTTCAAGAGAAATATGGCATTACACTGCAAACTTGTGTGTCTTTATGTGAAAGCTCCATTAAAAACTAGTGTTGCCCAAATGCAAGAACAAGACGAGACTTAGCCAGTCTTGGTCTTGGTCTTGCGCCAATACACCTGGTCTTGGTCTTGGTCTTGGTCTTGCGCCAATACACCTGGTCTTGGTCTTGGTCTTGGTCTTGCGCTCCCAGTCTTGGTCTTGGTCTTGGTCTTGCAGCAAGAGTCTTGCAAGTCTTGCAATTACCTATTAGTCTATTACTATTTATTAAAGTTTACTTTTTGATTTTAATAGATATTTTTTTATTCGCTATGTTTATGGTATTAGTCGTAATGCGCATAGGTCCAGTTTTTCATTTTCTTTGATACAGTTTTTTGCATCTCATAGAATTCCTAAGCGTACTTACCTATACACCGAACTGTTACACCTAACTACTCAGTGAAATAGCGCTCTGCAAGACGCAAGAGTCTTGCAGGCTATGTCTTGTTCTTGCTCAAGTCTTGCACGGTCAGTCTTGGTCTTGGTCTTGCTAAAAATACGCGGTCTTGTTCTTGGTCTTGGTCTTGCAAAAACGCAAGAACAAGACCAAGACTGCAAGACCAAGACTGAATTTGGGCAACACTATTAAAAACAGGTCCATTTCTCATGCAAAAAGTTGGCGTCTTAACGATAGCCAATTTTGGAATTCCGAGAGCACACGAGTTGTTCGTGACCCACAAATGCAAACTTATTTCCACTGTATCAAGGCTTAACCAGCAATCAATAATGAATTGATATTATTCGCTTCTTTTTGACGCGTGTAGGTGTAGAGAGAGCGTCATCAAATTAATTAGTTAAGTAGCAATCCATATTTTCTCTAATTTGAAATGTAAATTTTGATCCTGCCGTTTAATAGTCTCGTCATCTAGATCGTAAATAGTGAACATCAGGCCATATCTCCATAGTAGGTGCCTATATTTATCACCAAACCACCATCCACCACCGTGGACCACCGTTATTAATTCGCATGTTCCTATTAGTCTCAACTGTAGGCTGTAAATTTATAAAATTTGGGGACCTCTCACACATGGCCATCCGACCCCAAGCTAGGCAGAGCCAACACCCAAGACCCGAGTACAAATATCTGTCGTTTAACAAATATCTGCCTCGGCCGGGGATCAAACCCAGGA
This sequence comes from Plutella xylostella, assembly GCF_932276165.1. NCBI lineage: Eukaryota > Metazoa > Arthropoda > Insecta > Lepidoptera > Plutellidae > Plutella > Plutella xylostella. The sequence goes on along the minus strand of NC_064000.1, from coordinate 1,120,165 downwards.
GCTTCGACATAGCAGTCTGGGCTAACCACTACACCATTCAGCCGTTAAAATCCTGGTAGAACGCTGGCATATTTAACAGGCTCATAATCTGATACACATCACACCCACAAACTCTCATTCATCAGCAGCACAACAAACCGTTGAACTTAACGGGTAAATATGTAACTATGTACAAACGGGTTTGCTGGGAACATCACCGCTAGTCATTGTTTCAAATGACGTAAAGTGTTGTTTTACGCTAACCTGCCGTATCGACTCGAACTCTCGACCGTTGAGCTGGGAGCTTAGATTAACGATGTACCAACAAGATGGTGCGTGACATAGGTAGTTACAAAAACTAAGCAAAAAATGTCCGCATTTTTTTCACTGTCAAATCGTTTTAAGTTCAACCTAATGACAACCATTAAGCGTAAACCAATGTACGAATCTTCTAATCGAACTAACTAATTCAAAATAAGAGCTCACTGGTAGAAATGGTATGTTTTTGTCGAGATGTTTCTTTTGAACTGACACTCCATCATGTTCGTACTTCGTATATTGTTAATCTAAGATTACAAGCGGTAAGTAATAGTAGCGGTAGGTAATTAGTTTGAGAGGTGCGTTTGAAGATGGAATAGTGTGAAGCACTAGTTAATCATAAATCTTATAGGTAAGTAGGTACATAACTAAGTAGGTATGTGCTTTTCAAGACAACATTAGGGAACAGGTAGTTACGAAGGGAAACCGAAATAATGCCTTCAATTTAGAAGTAAACAAAGTGTAAAATAAATTCTACATTCTGGGTACTTGGTTCTTACTGCTAGGTTCTAAAAAAAGGCCTTATCTTGATGAACATATAAATTAAATAAATAAATAAATATGTGGGGACATCTCACACACGGCCATCCGACCCCAAGCTAGGCAGAACCTGTGTTATGGGTGTCGGACAGCTGATATATCTACATAAATACATAGATAGATAGATACTAAATATAAATATCAACACCCAAGACCCGAGTACAAATTTTAATATCTGTCTTTAAACAAATATATCTGCCCCAGCCGGGAATCGAACCCGGGACCATCGGCTCAGTAGTCAGGTCACTAACCACTACGCCATTCGGTCGTCAATATATAATATATGTATTTTTACTCTTTGTAAAATTGATTTTGAAGAGAAGTTATGATTTTTTTAATGTTGAGTACGCAAGACAGGCGCAATACAATGCCTTTCAAGAGTAGGGGGGCAGATTTGACTTCATGGAAGTGCTAGACAGTGAATAGCTGCGTGAAACCGTTCATCCATGAATATGTGACTGTCATCATTAATAATTCTTGATCACATTGGAAAGTGCTTCTAACATCACACTGCTATGTATCTAGTGGACTTTATTTTTATGCTAAAACGATAAATAAAATGCTTTAAGTATAATATGTTAGTATTAATATCGTATTGGGGAACCTAGGAACCTTGACATTTCGTAAATATTATTTCGTTTTGACTTCGCGATAGGGACTCTGCCGTTTTCAAGCGTGCATAATTATCATTCGCGTATACCTACATCCTAATATTGTAGATTAAGTACTTACAGAATATTTTTCTTCACAATTTCAGCATCACAAGCCCACACAAATAACCTTCACAATCAATACCCAACTTTCCATACAAGAAAAATCCACAAATCAAAAACTGAGTCTGCCATCCGAAATCCTGGGGCAGTGACCTCCGCCTACGCCAGACGTATAGCGCCTAAACACGGGTTTCTTTGTAAACAGACACAAATCTACACGTGCTGGCCTGCTGGTGAAAAACAACACTTATGTATGGGAGGTAAAGATCTAACTCGAAGGCACTTATCGAGAGTACCTATAACGAGCTAAATCTGTGTCGATTACGGATTTATAATAATAAGGGGGAGTTTAGATTGATGTTTAGGTAGTTACTATGTTGTTTAGTCAATTTGCTGCTCTATATTTAATGCACTGAAAAATGCACTCAGTAGTAATTTATTACAGTCTTCGCACTGTAAGATCCTGAGTTCGGATTTTGGGGTTTAAAATGATTCCGCAATTGCATATTATGTATTTAAATAATTACATAGTTACTTAGTTAAATAACAGTTACCGTACCGTACCACCATCGAACATTAGCAATAGCTACTGCCATAATATCGTATGGATCTGACAGATGTTTTTCACGGATTGTTGATTGCTAATAATGTATCGAAGGCTCAAGTAGTTTTGTACTTATTCATGTAACATGTCTAATTCATTGTCAGTGACTATTCAAACGTTGCGGTCACTGGCAGAATCTGTTAGGCCCGGGTCTCCTATTTACGCCGTAGTTCGCGTCCAGCGTCACGCCGCCGCCGTAGGCCGCGTCACGATGCTCACTATAGAAATGTACTGATGCGGTCTCCCTCACACGCCGACGTTGGCGCGTAGATGTAGTGAGCATCGTGACGCGGCCTACGGCGTGACGCTGGACGCGATCTACGGCGCGTAATAGGAGACCCGGGCCTAAATTACAACCATACCGTCCCACCCTGTCAAACACAAACTCAGTTGGGTGGATTTCCTGTTTACTGAAACTGCGTGTCACCCGTATTTGCGTACAGTCGGTCACTCACTGTTTAGCATTAGGTGGACATCGGGGAGTTACGAGTATATTTAGCTACGTTATCCCGCATCGTTGCATGACTCAAGCGTTTCGTTGTCCGCGAAACGTTACATTCAAAACTACTAGGATGTAACTAACAAATGTATCAAAGTATATAGAGTAAGAGTTAACCCATAGGTACACTTATCTAAAAAAAAACGGCTTTGCTCTTAAGCTAACCGGGTCTGTAACTTTATTTCGATAGTCATAAATATTTGATTCAAGATCGATCTATTGTTCGAATAGAGTTTATTGCGAAACAACTTTTCCGCCAAACGCTGCTTCGACTGAACGATTCATGGAATATAGCCTGCCTTGTATTTATTACAGAAACAGTCATTTGAGGACAAAAATCTGTTCGTGTTCTAAATCTGTTAAGCGGTGACCCCACTTAGCCGACTCCTTTAACGATCATTGATGAGTATTCCTGGAACGGTGTTTGGCAGCTCGCCAGATGCACTCAAGTTCGAGGTCACAAGTACAGAAACAATCGCCTTTATTCGGTTTTTCTAGATAGATGAAACATTTAAGTATTCGACACTTAACAATAAATACACAATTTAAGGAAACATAGGGCATTCTATATATAATAAAAACAAAAATGAGGATAATACTTCAATGATGTAACTTCATATACTAACAAGTGCGTGTATCACGTTAGCGAAAGGGTCCTGACTCAGCATAATGCTGTGATTATCATTTCAATAATGATAGCGCTGGTATTCTGCCAGTCCAGTATATATATAAATATTATATCCTAGCATGTGAATTAAATTTAAAGATTAGAATAATTACTTAACTACGAAGAAATAATCAAATTAAAATCTTCTAATATAGATACATAGTTACTTACCTACCTATTAAATATAAGTCCACCTACGCTTCGATTTAACTAAGTGGGACTTTTAACTGTTTATATTACGGGATGCCATCTTTGATGCCAGTGCGTGGGGGATTGCTATTGTTAGAGATAACACTTCAGCCATCCTAGGACCTATCGCGTACTTATTTCGACAAGAATTTTTGGATAAAAAATACATCATGTTGTATTGAATTTGGCACCAATTAACTATGTAGTTAATTACTTCGTAAATGTTAAGTAAGTCCTATTCTATTTTCCCGTCCCTGAACACAAAGCTATAGTGCGACAAACTTATCTGTTCCGGTGAGTGCGAACTAAATTGATCCATATCTCATAACTTACCAAGAATTATACATTCATATAGATTAGATGGGTTTATTATAACCGCAAGGGTGAAGTACCACTACAGGCTAACTTAGAATCTTATAGAATGAAGAAATATTAGACATATACGTGAGCTCTCACCGGAACAGATAAGTTTGTGGCACTATAGAAACATTACGCTGACCCTTCATTTCAATCGTGGCCGCACAGAGGGCGTCATTGAGTCGAAACCATAAAGCTCCAAACATATGGTTCATCAACCAGAGAGCATACACAAGTTGAAAGTGTATCACTTCCGCCATTGTCCAGTGTGTGGGAGCGGCTTATGAATAAAATACCAATCGTAGAGAGTGTGGCGCGGTCAGATATATTTTTTTCTGATACGATTGGCATGTTTGGTCAGAGAAATGTTCCCTGTTTGCTACTTTTGTTTACTTACATTTGTGCAGAATACTTTTTAAAGTAACTAATTTGTAAATATTTGTAGGGCTTCTACCGCAACTCTTGATTCGTGTAGCTTGTATCCTAGCCAAGATTTACTTACCTGCCTTTGCCTTTCCCTAGCCTTTGTTTACTTACCTGCAGGCAAAGTGGTCGGTAGGTAGGTGGATAATATAGTAGCATGTGTTGCTACAATTACTTACTTGAAGTGTGAAGATTTAGTAAAAAATGCTCCCTATTTATTTTTTTCAGGGATAATATGGACAGGGATGTGCGATGTTCATTAAGGCATTCTTTTTTAAGATCATAAAATCTATTTAGTTATCTTTCCAGTGCAAAATAACTCGTAAGTTTTTACACGGTTCTTAATTCGTAGGTATTTATTTCCTCGAATCACTGAAATTCTAGAGATGCATTTGCGTCGGACATAAACACACTTAGCGTCAAAATAAAGCTAATTGATGTAATTCGTCATCTAATTGAAAGCGTCCATCTTTAAATCTCACTTTAATATAGATTCTTATGTCTATTCTCTCTAAAAGTAGCTTTATGTCTTTGTTACCAGGACTGAAAATCTATTGCAAAGATTTTTTTCCTGTTTTATTCAGCTTGTCCACCACCTAATACCAGTAGCAACTTCTTACCTAGGTATTGCTCAAACACAATGGATAGCACTTTAAAAAAAAACCTAAGATTGGTAGGTATTTGCTTTCAACTTCAGGCTTTGTCGATTTTTAAACATCTATGTAAGTAGGTGCATAGGTTGTTGTGTTTGTGTACCATAGGGAAATCCATGTCTCTTAAAAGTGCCGTGGATTATTACGGGCTGTGTATAAAACCACATAAATAAACATTTATCTTGTTTTAACAGAGTCCAATGAAGCACTAACTTCCCAGTTTTAGGTGTGCTCTTTTCTCCCATAAAATGAGTCACAAACATAAAGCAGTCATTGATTTCCGTGGCTGTTCATCCCGAATCTGAATCATCCCGTTATAAATGAGTCATGCTGGCATCACTATTTAAAATAAATAGTGAGAAAGAGGGAAATTCAAAGTTTCAACAGAAAAGGAATACGGTTTTGGAGTGTCTCCATTTATTTTTTCATTGCTCGCGAGTGTTTATATTCGGTTAGTTATCTACACTTGGCATTCGGGAGTGCGCATTCGGTTCACACGGTACATACATACATAGGTAACTTGTATACATATAATTATATGTACACAAGAGACGAGATGATTTGCATTTACATACAGTCCGTCCAATGACCCGTGCTTGCCAGTGCAGCAAATTTAACCTTCTTTTGAGTCACACACCCGAAATGCCCGCTTCCAACATGACACTGACCTGGTCGGTGGTCTAACACGGAATTTAATTAGTCTGTCGTTGGTAAAAATGCCACTGGGATGGCAGCCAATGGACCATATTTTGATCTGATGTATCTTTCCTCATGTGTGTTCCACTAAAGATAGCCGGGACTTATAAATGAAATACCATGTAACCAAACAGTTGAGTTAAACAGGAAACTCTTGTTTTGTTATCTAAATTGAACCTAATTTACGACAGCTTACTAGATAGGATAACGGGCCTACCTAATGTAGGTATTTACAGTGCATTCTAAATGCAACAGTTAAATGTAGACATAAAAATCTAGAGAGAATAGCGATATCACTATGAAAGAAGCATAGCAAAGTGCTCTAATATTCATACGTGTAGTAGGAGTAGGTACATATATGATTCATACAAACTTGTAGTTGTCATGAAACTATAAAGGGACAACTTAACACTCAGTCGCCAGAGCGTTCCTTATGTTAGGCCCTAGGCAAGGGGCAATGTAGGTATGCGTAGGGAGCAATCCCATTGGGTTTTTGGAGCTAGAAGGCCCAATATAAAGTTTATTTGGCGCTTTGGTCAATGTACTGCTGCCGAGTTCGTCAACGTAAAGTCTCATCTACCCGAAATAATTTAGGTCATTTACCTTTACCATAAATACTGACAGGTTGCCAAATTAAATTATGAGCCCGATCTAGAAGTGGAGGATAGACATGATTTACAGATGGACAGTTTTTGGTAAAGACTCGTATAAGTTTTGAAAAGGCATGGATTTAATCAAAAAGTTATTTCCCCAAATTACATAAGTAAGATAAGTACTTACATTAATTTGTTAACTAATGTTATCTTAGCATAAGTGGCATAACTTACTTAATTGCTAAGGTAGCTATTAAGTATTCGCGCTGTATTCGTGCGTCAACGCTTACGGTTCCGCGGACAAGTGTGCCATTTTTTACGTTAAAAAATACGTTTTCACTGGCCGAAAGAAAGTAATTCGCGAGATAAAATCGTAATTGGTATTAAAACGTTGCGGGCTGGTGGGTGTGCGTGTCTTGTCTATGCATATGCCGACGCCATCTTCCGAAAAATGGCGGCAAATTCAGCGAAATCGACGCCTCAGTCTAATTTCCACATTCCTGAAAAGTTTATTTATACATCTAGTAGTAGATACATACAGAAGTACTTAAGTGACGATTTCCAATGAAACAATTAAGTACTCTTCATTCTAAGTTAAGTATGTCCCGTGAAACCTATATAGGTATATATTTCAACAGACATGACCCAATAGACCCATGCAAAATAACGAAGCGCAAAAATGGGGCATCACTCTTCGAGCTTATCGAGTCCTCGTAGTTCGAGATGGTCTGTAAAATTAAAAACTTTTTAGAAAAAGACTTCGTGACTGGTAGGTAAATTAAAAAAGTAGGTCTCGTAGTTTATTTTCTCTATGCAACTATTTGGTGATTATGTCAAGTTGGTGTTGTCAATAATTTCTACAATAAACAAATAAGTTCACCTTTTCCTCAACAAATAAGTATCATGAACAGAAACATTCCTGTACCAAACAACGCTATTAACTAGGAACCACATTTCTCACAATGGAGAATGAAGAACAGACGCATTTTGAGGGTAGCTCGTACCAAGCACTGTGTGAGCACGTCCAGAAACTATCCGAAAACCAGAACACAATCGTTCTAAAACTGGAGATTCTGTCCAAAAACGTGGATGATCTGAGAGAAGTGCTAACCGATTTTTCGGACAAAATTGTTAGTTTGGACGATGAAGCGGCAGACGCAAAGAATTTAAAGTTTGAAGTGCAGAACTTGAAGTCAAGGTTGGATGAACTGTACGAGATGGTGGCAGAAAGCAAGGTTGAGAAGGAGTCCAGTAGATCGGATGAAAAAGATGGTGCAGATTCAGTTAGATCGGGGATATCAACTACGGCAAGTTTAATTTGTGAATTGTAGATAAAGTGTTTTATATTATGGTTTATGTTTGGGTTACATTTGCAAGGTAGATGGATTGCCAAATCAGGCTGGAAATGTCGAATCGAAATTCAATAGAATGCAATTAATGCAGGTTTTAAAAACCTGCTATTTTCAGTGGAATCCTATGAAATCGTTCAAGGCACTTATGAAACCTTCAGTATTAAGGATGCCTAGCTATACCTACATATGAGTTAGATCACAAATTAATATGCATCGGAAACATTAATGAAGACGTAACTTTTTCTGCCAATTAACTAAATGGCCTATTGCGTATGTTAACTATGTAGGGTAACGTAACGTACCTTGGGACGCTTGTACCTCGGGACATTGGACCTTATTTTAAAAACCGGCGAAATAAACACATTAAAATTCTACCCTAGGCATAGTATTTTACTCGCTTGGCAAAACTAGTGAGTCTCGTGATCATACCGGCATCGAGTGTGTTGTGAAGACAATATGAAGTTTTTTGGGGTCAAAAGTAGCTTTTGTATAGTTTTTTGAGTTGCTTTATCTCATTGAAGCATGCTCAAAATAGAGACATAGGATGTCACGTATATATTTTCAGTTATTTAATTTTATGACACGGCAATTATTTGAAAGATACCTAACATAAAAATAAAGATATTGAAATTTTTGTTAAATATTGCTTTTTTGTACCTTGGGACACGATTAATGTTTGTACCTTGGGACACTGTATCCTATGGCTTTATACTATGGAGACTTTTAACTTTTAAATAACACCATAAATCTCTGTTCTTATAAGTGGCAGAGTAAAACTGGAAAGAAAAGAGTTGCAGTAAGTCTGGATCGTTTGAAACAAGCAGTAGAAAAAGTAAAAGAAGGAGAAAATATTTCTATAAAGTGAATGTTCCAATTTGTAACATAAGATTCATGCATAATCGCAAAATATAATTTCGTTAAAAACTAATGATAATTTCATGTCAATGTAGTTATCAAATAACGATGATTACAAGACTTTTTGGACCAATAATATAATAGATCAATTTGTCCCAAAGTACACTTAAAAGTGTCCCAAGGTACAAACGTGTAACGTACCTTGGGTCAAAACAAACATTTTTACTTTTATCTTAATTTAAAAAAAAATGGCCACACCAAAGCTCCAGCACAAATACTAGTGATAATAGATGATATATCCTACCGAATAAAGTAAATTTCACATTAATATCTTAGTTGTACGCTGCGATATCTTTATTCAAAGTTGGGGTAGTCGAAAGTGTCCCTAGGTACGTTACGTTACCCTAATACATAAACATAGCTAATTAATAACATAATAAATTTAACATTTAATTAATTGAGGTAAAACGGGGTGGTAAATCGGAGGTGGGTCGATATTATGAAAATAAAATAACAAAAAATATTCAGGCAGCAGAATAGATATCCAGAGATAAGAGCATCCAAAAACTCGGAAAATAACCCTATTTTGTTATTTCCAGGTAACCATGACAACCGGGCTGGACCGCGACACGATACGATCCGCATACGAGGACGTCCGGAACGACGCGTCTCCGACAGAATGGTGAGAATGTTACGAGCGCTTTCAGGAGCCCTAGAGGTTACTCCAGAGATGGAGAAGGTCATAGAATCGCTTTGACGAATCAATAATTTTGACATGGTCAAAAGGAGCCCCCTTGGATGACGTATCACCTGCTAACGTACGGTCAGCTGCATAAGTAGCTATACACTTCTGTACCCTGTCAAACTGACGAACCATCAATGTTTCAATTAATTGTTAGCCGGTTTCAGATAGACAAGGTACAAAAGTGTATAGCTACTTATGCCTTATTCAGCTGACTGTACCACCACCAACACATTATTGTTAAATGCTAATGTTCGGTGGTGGTAACCCCACTGTTGCTAATAACTTCCGGCTTGACTTATTTGAATGGCCAATCCTCTCAACGGTGGCAAATCCTGGTCTTGCTTTATTGTTTGTCACCGCGACACACGGTACATACAGCGTACTTAAGTGCTTGAAGTAGGTACATAATCAGATTAACAGTAAATCACATGACTGTGTAATGCGTATAGGAGTGAAATGGTTGCAGATAACTCTCTAGTTAGTAAATCTCCTATCGTGAAAATACTTACCCACAGATAGGTATTCGCATAAAATGCAAAAGATAATATGATAGCTGTCGTTATGATAACTTGTTATCTTATAAAATGCAACTATGTAGGTAGGTACGGTGGCCTGCGCCTAAAAGTATACAGGCGGAGTTTTTAAAATAGCGATCCCTGATGATGAAGGGACCAGCTACATCTGTTATAAATCCGGGGACGTGTTGTGTGTGATGTGTGTAGCAGTAGTGTTAATGTGGATGTGCTTGAGCAGCATGTGAGCTTGAGATCGCTATTTTAAAAACTCCGCCTGTATACTTTTAGGCGCATGCCACCGTACCTGGTACCTACCTACATAGGAGAGAATATCTTTGCCCATTACACGGACGATGTTACCCGTTAAATACCTACTTATGTGAAAGCACGTGCCATGTGGTAAGCTGACACCCTGGATCAACAAATAGGCTACTGTTTATACCGCAATTCCCATGGGGAATCCTTTTAATGAAATGAATAAAGTCGAAATCTTCTAATCGAACAACTTTAAAATAAGATGACGGAAGTGGGGTGTTATTTATCGAGACGTTTCTTTTGCAGTGACACTCCATCTTGTTTGTCTATTGTTAATTTAAGCTTAAGTGGCAATTTCCCCATAGTCGGTTATCTAACCGACAGGGATTGATTTATAAATTAAACGTCATCTCCATATAAAATTCATGACAGATGTGTCAAAAGTCAACCACTACTCCCTGGTTATGCTCTAACCGACTATGGAGAAATTGGCACTTAACCTGTCTATGTCTCCCCCAGGGCGGTGTTCAAGTTCGAGGGCCCCCGCATTGTGTGCTCGGCGCGCGGCTCCGACTTCACAGAGTTTCGAACGCACTTCGATGATGGGGAGCGCGCGTTCGGGTACCTCAGGTTAGTGCACAAGCTGATACAAGGAGGTATACGTCCAACGGTGGAAGGAAACAACATACCAAACGTTCCGTTTCCCTTCTTATCGGAGCCCTATACATATACAACATTACTGTAAGGTGTTATGTAGCCCACTTGAGTGACGCATAAACTAAGTTTACCTCAAATCCAGTCCTCGGCGGTCAGCCATTGAAGTTAATCTGATTTTACCACAAACCGCTGATCATCAGACCATCTACCAGGTGGTCTGCCAACAGCTCTTCGTCCGTCTCTAGGCCACCATTCTGTGAACGCCTTTGTCCACCTTCCGTCCTACCGACGAGCCATCTGTCCCGCCCACTCCCATTTCAGTTCGGCGACCCGACTGCTTACAAAAGCGATATTACCTATATTACAATACATCGATGATTATGTTGCAGATTGCAAATGGGAGACGAGATGTCCAAGCGCAAGAAGTTCATCTTCATGACGTGGGTGGGGCCGGCCGTGTCCGTCATCAACCGCGCCAAGATGTCCACCGACAAGGCCATCATCAAGGATATCATCTCGGTCAGTCATTTCTCGTTTTGATGTTGATTTTTATTTAGCTACAACAATGTTGTAGCGGTGGCAGCGCAGTCTGGTAAGCGCTCACTTCTCACGCCAGAGATGCGGGTTCGAATCCCAGCGCTGACACGTACCAATGAGTCCTTTGAATTTAAGTACAATGTATAACGACGACCTCTTACTCTCTTACGGTGAAAGAAAACATCGTGAGGAAACCTGCACATCTAGATACTAGATGTGTACCCTAAGTGCATCAGTACAAATGTACAGGGAAAAGCGAGTGACTCAGGGACTTCATTCGTGAGCATATATGTATGTATGTATGTAACATTTTTGTACATAGCTATACGTAAAACAGTTTTCTATGGTGCGCGTTTGACGTGACTACTTGGTTTTTTAACGCTGGTTAAGATATCAAGACAGGGCAGCTATTTATGGCACTTGCGTTTTTGTAATTCGATAGTGAGAATAAGTACCTACGGACCCAGGTAACTGGTTTTGCATTGTAATAGGTGCTACATATTCTAAACCAGCATCTTTGAAATACCCTACATCAAAAGCAGTTGTTAAAATCGTAATGAAATGCATAATGCTTCGTTTTATATTACTTAATAGCTTTCTCCAGAATACATTAATACATAATATACCCATTAGTTTACATAACAATGCAGTAATTGTAATGTCAACAAACAGTAGTACCGAAACACTATACATAAGCAGCTGACCACATAAACCACAATATCTATCTGCTGAATGGAAAGATAAATGTAATAGAACCATTTGCTATATCAATATGATTTATTGAACACAATTTTGATTAATAAATAAAAAACACAGTTTGACTCACATTTTGTAAACAGCCAGCTTTTACACAGTCTTATAGTTTACACTTTTCACATAAAATCATACAGATACTTCCTCACATTAAATCCGACAGTCTGTGCCACAGCTGCAATGAAGTCGTAACCAACAATGCACTTGTATTTTGCTGTGTCCAAATCAATTTCTTTGCTACCCGCAATCAACTTCAGCTCAACTAATGTAGCTATTTGGGCCAGAAGGTTACTTGTTAGGCCAATCTTTTCTTCCAATATAGCATAGAATATTGCCAGTAACCTATCTAAAGTAAACATTTTAGGGCCAAGCTGTGTGTTTAGCTTCTCACTTATCTTGGCTTTTGCTCGGACTTGCTGCAGTCTCTTCCGCTGCTTCCCATGATGTTTCATGAACAGTCTTTTGTCTTCCTTTGGTGGGTTGTAGCTGGCTAGATAGGCAGCTATAAGGAGGTACTTGGCATAGTATGGTAACTCAAAGCTTTGAGCAAATGTTTTTGTTGAAGTGAGTTCTTCTTTCAATGTGTTCTCAAAGTTGTATGCAGGCGCGGTCTCCCAGTCACTGTTCTCCTTCCCCGGGGATTGTGTTTGTGGCTTTGATGAACTGATTCTGAGGTACAGAAGTTCTAAGCTTGTTTTCAGTATGGGAGATATGTGCCTCCACAGGCGAGTGAGGTCCTGTGCTTGGATGTCTCCCTTCACTATTGGTTCACAGTATTTTACAAAGTTGACCCGAGCCATGTGTTGCAGCTCAATGAGGTCTCGACAAGGTCTGTAGAAAACACTCAGAAAAGCATTCAGGAAGTTGGCAAACAACTCTGGCTTCTCAAGTTCTTCCTTAACTTTATCACCCACATCAATATCATTTAAAATGTACTGAACAAATGTACTCTGATGCAAGAATATGATTTTGAACAGTTCTTCTTTGTTGTAGTTTGGGAAGTATAACTTTATAGGTTCTCTTACACCCATTTTGAAGTAGAATTGATCAAAAACTAAATGTGTAATGAACACAGTGCAGATATTTAGGTTACAGAGCTCCCGGAGCCTCAACAGTGCACTTATGATGCTCTGATCCATAGTCCTCAGTCTCTCAGCCTTGTCTATAACTATAACGACTGGCTCATAGTTTATTTGCGTCTGCCCTAACAAATTAAGGCCATGGATGAGGTCTTTGAGAGAGTCGCACTTGATTCCTACCTCGGCTTCGTAGTCGGTCCCGAGGCCGCTCAGGATGCTCTCGTACATGATCTTGGGCGCGTAGCATTCTATGCAGTTGATGATGACATGCTTGTAGCCTAAATGCCGCAGCACCGACTGGATACACAAACTCTTGCCGGTAGACATGCATCCACTTGCGAACACCGAACACGGTAGTGGCTCGTCGTAATCACCAAACAGATCGAACAGAATCTGTAACTGTTTATCTCTGCACGGCACTCTTTTGCTTATTTCTTCCATTTTTAAGGAATAGCAACGTTATTTAGTAAACAAAACAAAAGATTTTAACGCAAAAGCTCAACTTTAGCGCCTTATTTTGACAACTTTGACAGTGACAGTTTCGTTCACAGAGCAAAATTGCGATAGTACTCTGGGTTCAATGCGGCCTTTCTACGCCGAACCGAACTGCACGCAAAGCACTAAAAATAATTATTATTTGTTTCAGAATTTTGCCGTCGAGCTTCAACTGGAAAGCCAAGCCGAAATAGATATTGACCAATTCAAAGATGCCCTCATACGGGCAGGCGGGGCTAACTACGGAACTGGCATTAGGGATTTATGAATTGTATCTTATCTTATTAACCGTTATTATCCTTAAGGCCAGGCCAATTTATAAGTCCATTTTATCAGTCATGTCCTTTAATTTCTATTATCCTACCTACTATTGTGTAAATTAGCTATCTATCTTAGTCATTGCCTTCATAGGAAAGTATTTTTGAGTAAGAATTTTATTCTATTTATTGAAATTGCTTTAAAATTAGATTAATTTATTGATACTAATCATTTTGAGGATTTCATCAAAATTTTACAAACTCATGTATTTTTTATAGCCAACCCAATATTATGTTAACTCAGTGTTATAAGACGATTGCCAAAAATTTTAGATGTTTGCCATGTAATAGGCGAAATTAAGTGCATTTATTTTTGACTATTTTTAAACCACGTCTAAATTTTACAATTTGGATACATCTTTGGAAATTTTACGCTTTTGTATTATACACTGATTACAGTAATTATTACTCTTATAATAGTTGAGGAATTTGTCCGTTGTTTATATCCATGTAAAATTACTTAATAGTACTGATACTGATAGAGCATGTCAATCGAATCTAAATTAAAATTTTGTGGCATTTAAAATAGCGGACGTTAAATAAACAGTTAACCATGGATTATGAGCATATCATTTAAACGTTACCTTGTTATGAGCAATATTTTACGAAAGGGTTTTAGCCTCCCTTTCGTAAAATATTATAATGACTATATTAATGGAGGAAACAGCCGCATTAAAACTCAGTCCTTGCAGAAATACTCAACTCTTTATTATCTTAGCAAATTAACACAAAAACACTGCATGGAGCATATAAAAACTCTGGTTCGATACATGAAAATGCTGACAGAATGTATGAAAATACTTATAAAAAGCGTTATTTTAACTCTATTTTGGCTCTATTGAACACAATCATGAATGGCTTTCTATGAAAAAGATGTACCCCACCACATAACCATAAACAATAGTATATTGCGATACAAGTGTGGAAAGGTTTATGTTCTGTTGTTTATGATTGAGCAAACTCTCTGGTCTATACCGGCTGTTGCAAAAAGGGTATACTAAGCCGAAACAGGGTGAGCACCTGAGTCACCCCCTTTCGGCTTAGCATACCCTTTTTGCAACATCCTGTATTATATATAGGTACACGACCGGACGATTTCTAATCTGGGCGATTTTAGTTGCCACAATGCGGTACATCTGTTCCACTGATACTATACAGTATGTTATACTTATTTAGTGTACATATTATTGCTATTATGTGTTAATTGTACTTACGGTAAATGACTAACATGCAAATCTAGCCTTTAAACTAATCTTCAAAATATAAATGAGCGTCTCAGGCCGTATTAGGAGAATGGGTTTCAAGTATATTAATATACCAGCTAAATGAAGTACTTAACACTCAATATGCAATGCACCACAATATTAAACTTTAAAAAAATACATTTCGGTACCTAATATCAGGCTGTCCATACACACATACATGTTTAAAATTAGCAGTCAGGTGTTTTGAAATATGTTTTTCATAATGTTCTGCCCAACTTGTGCATATTTATATAAATCTATCTAGTCTAAAACCCATCTCCAAACTAGCGTTTTAAATATCTGTACTGAGTGATTGTTACTCTTTAAACAAACCTATTTCACATTATGTATATCCATGCATTATTTTACCTTAAATTAGTGCTTAGTGGGTTCATTCAGAATAATTGATATATTCATTATCGTCTTATGATTGTCAGAATCTTCTTAAAACGTAATATGTTTGTGTATTACTGATACAAAAAAGTCATCCCACATCCATACTATACTGAGAACAAAATGCTTATCAATCAAACTAAACAGAAATAATTTCCAGAACAAACCCATCATCACAAACCCGTATGTGACAGTATTTAACCTTCAACATGTGGGCGCTACGGTGTACCCGCTACAATTACTTCGGACACAGTGCGCGGAGCAGTTTGCTCTGGGTCTTGTCTCCAAACAACACGGTGAGAAGCCCCACTCCGTAACCTGTAGCCCTCTCGCCCTGTGGATAAAAGAGAATACTTAGTGTGAGAAATCATAATTTGAGGTATGTTCAGCAGACGGGGTATTCGTTATTCTTATCAGAGGTTGTCTACTGTACATCATCTACGTCTAGCGCATTCTGGGCATTCATCCATAAACAAATAGACGGGCTAGAAAACAGCCCTCCTCTATAAACATCCTACCTTCTCATTAGATAAGTACAGTTTTGTTCCTTGTAGAGAAGCACTCATCTTTTTTGCATCCTACTAATATTATAAAGTTTGTAAGTTACAATATGGATGGAGGATGTTTGTTACTCTTCCACGCGAAAAGTTAGGCTTTCAGTAGGATGCTGAAACCCTGCATTGACACAGGCTACTTTTCAGGGGACCTATAGTATTTTTTTAAAATTCCCGCACTGAAATTGATTTCCTGGATGAGCCATCACTCTGTCAATATCGGAAATGTGTCAAAGACATAATCAGTTCTCTTTTGTTATAAATTTTACTTTACTATAGTAAAAACCCCGGTAAACTCACGCAGTGCGCGGGCGCGGCCATGTCGACGTGCAGCCAGCGCGCCGGCGTGTCGAAGCCGAGGTGCGACAGGATGAAGAGGCCCGCGCATGATGGTTGAGCGTTGTTGCGGTCCTGGAATAGAATAGAATAGAATATAATATGTAGATAGATAGATGTAATAATATATTTATTTAGTAATAGTGATCTTTAATTTTACATCATAAGAAAAACAGGTTCCAACTTAATTAGGGTACAAAAGCCAGTCACTGTCAGTTTCATACTATTTCCAAACAGAAAAACATATCGGCGTTCTCATGCAGATCAGTTTATGTGCGATCAGTCTTGTCTACGTGTTCTACTCCGCTCCCCCTTCACCGCAGCGCTATTCTTCATGTCGGCTACCTGGCTGCTTCGCCCTGGGTGGTGAAGCTCGGGCGCAATAGCAATCGTGTTACATCACTGAATGGAGTACCACAGGGCAGCATTCTTGGGCCACCACTGTTCATTATTTACATTACTATTCTGCTATATTACACACTCACCGCACAACTATTCTTCATGTCAGCAACCTGGCTGCTGAACTCGGGGTGGTGCAGCTCGGGGGCGAAGGGCAGCGCGTGCGCCAGCTCCCCCGCCCCGCGCCCCGCGCGCACGCAACGAGACTCGAGTGATGGGCAGTTGGAGATGATGGCGGCGTGGTATTTGCCGGTGGCTATGCCCTGGAATTGTAAAGAGGACTGTTAGTATCTCTCTCTCAGCCTTCCGTAGTCCACTGTTGGACATAGGCCTCTCCTAACGATCGCCACCCCAAACGGTCACCCGCCATCTGCATCCAGCGGCTTCCCGCTACCTTCCGCAGATCATCAGACCAACGGGTTGGGGGGCGACCGACACGCCGTTTGCCGACACGGGGTCTCCACTCCAGAACCTTTCTACTCCAGCGGTCGTCGGCTCTGCGGGCTACGTGGCCAGCCCATTGCCATTTCAGCGTGCTAATCCTTTTGGCTATGTCGGTAACTTTAGTTCTCCTGCGGATTTCTTCATTACGAATCCTATCTCGCAGGGACACGCCTAACATAGCCCTTTCCATAGCACGCTGAGCAACTCTGAGCTTGTGGATAAGCCCTTTGGTGAAGCACCACGTCTCGGCTCCGTAAGTCATCACTGGCAACACGCACTGATTGAAAACTTTTGTTTTCAGACACTGAGGTATGTTTTCAGTGAAGATGTGTCGTAATTTCCCGAACGCTGCCCATCCGAGTTGGATTCTACGAGCTACCTCTTTATCGAAGTTGGATTTACCTAATCGGATCACTTGTCCTAGGTAGGGATACTGATCAACAACTTCGATGGTGACACCTCCTACAGTTACGGGCGATGATGAAACATGTTCGTTCGACATGACCTTTGTCTTGTCCATGTTCATTTTCAGCCCAACTTGTTTAGAGGCATCATTGAGGTCTGTGAGCATTTCGCCCAACTCCTCCAGCGTTTCCGCCATAATAACTATGTCATCAGCAAATCGTAGATGAGAGATATATTCGCCATTGACGTTAATGCCCAGTCTTTTCCACTCTACAAGCTTAAAAACATCTTCCAGTGCACAGGTGAACAGTTTCGGAGAAATAACATCTCCCTGTCTCACGCCCCTTTGCAACTGGATCGGTTTTGTGCTATGTTCGTGTAATCGAACTGACATTGTGGCAGCATTGTACATACATCTCAACACCTCGATATAGCGATAGTCTATATGGCACCGCTGAAGGGATTGAAGCATCGCCCAGAGCTCAATAGAATCAAAGGCTTTCTCATAGTCCACAAACGCTAGACATAAAGGTAGATTATACTCCTCGGTCTTCTGTATAACCTGCCGAAGCGTGTGTATGTGATCTATGGTACTATAGCCTTTTCGGAACCCGGCTTGTTCGGGTGGCTGGAAGTCGTCGAGTCTTTGCTCGAGACGATTCGTAATAACTCTCGAAAACAGCTTGTACACATGGCTCAGAAGTGCAATGGGTCTATAATTCTTCAATAGGGCTTTGTTGCCTTTCTTGAAGAACAAAGTCACTACACTTCTGCTCCATGCCTCCGGGCTTGTGCCTTCGAGTATGACGGAATTAAACAGCCTCCGAAGTGCTATTAAAATCGGTCTACCGCCGGCTTTCAGAAGTTCTGTCGTTATTCCATCATCTCCCGGAGCTTTGTTGTTTTTTAGCTGTTTGAGAGCTATACTAATCTCGTCTAGACTGACGTCCGGAATATCTTCGGTATAGTGTCGGGTGAGTGGCGCTCGGCTGTCGTGAGCACCGCTGGTAATAGGGTTTTGTGTTGTGGTGTATAACTGTCCGTAGAATCTCTCAATTTCTCCCAGAATTTCGGGCACTGATGAAACGGTGTTGCCAGTGTCGGTCTTCAGTTGGGTCAACAGAGTCTGCCGAACAGATCGATCTCTAGCAAAGACTTTGGAGCCCTTGTTTTGCTCTATTGCGTCTTGAATGCGCTTGCAATTGTAGCGTCTCATATCGCAACGTCTTGCTTTGGCGATCTGTCTGTTTAGACGTCTGTATTCGACCATATCAACTGAAGACTGCAACCTCATTTCTCTCCGTTCTCTTATGAGACTCAGAGTCCCATCTGAGAGTTTTTGAGGTCCTCGGTTGGTTCGGGACAAAAAATATTTCGATCCTACCTCTCGGACAGTTTCCACAAACCTATTGTTTAAATCGTCAACTGTAACGCAATTCTCTAAACATATCAGGCGGTCGCAAAGCTCAGACTGAAAGCTTTCGGGATCCTGGATTTGAGCAGGAGTAGGACGGAGCGTGGACTTCATTAGACGGGAGCGTTCTATTTTGCAGTTTATATTCAAAGTGCCTCTTACGAGTCGGTGATCGCTGCCGGTCTTAACCCTACTGATCACTGAGACATCATTGAATATGTGCTTCTTATCCGTCAATATGAAGTCGATCTCGTTTTTAGTCTTCCCATCGGGGCTAATCCACGTCCACTTCCTTTGTGGCTTCTTCTTGTAGAAGGAGTTCATCATATAGAGGCCCTCCTTCTCCAAGAAGTCAGCCAGCATTTGCCCACGATGGTTCCTGACTCCAAATCCATGTGACCCCACTTTCGTCTCGCCGCCTTCTTGTTTTCCGAGTTTCGCGTTAAAGTCTCCCATCACCACCGTGAAATGAGTAGTGAACTTACGCAGGGCAGACGATACGTCTTCATACGCAAGTTCGACCTCATCATCGGTGTGCTTAGATGTGGGTGCGTAAACCTGTATGACCTTCATTGAGTATCGTTTAGATATTCTCAGGATGAGGTACGCAACCCGTGTCGACACACTTCCGATTTCAACGATGTTGTTGACGAGGGACTTGTTGACGATGAACCCGACACCCCCTTGGGACAGTTGGTCGCCCTCCCGGTGGTACAGCAAGTTTCCGGACTGGAGAATTTCCGTATCCTCTCCCTCTCGTCGGACTTCGGATAACCCTATAATGTCCCATTTTAACTTGCTGATTTCCTCTTCCAGCTCCTCTATCTTCACGTCTTCCCTCAGTGTCCGTGCGTTATATGTTGCCAGGTGCAAGGGTCGGTTGGGCTGGTAGCCGACTCTCTGCCGGAGATTCTTCGCACCCCCTGCCCCGCCGTTACCGTGACCGCTACCGGAGTCCGGGATAGCGGGGCTGCCGGGGACTGGGGGCCGGGGCTTTGTTTTTTCCATCATTAGGAGGTGTATTTGCCATAATCACCGCGCTTGGCAGGCGTGTTGGTGATTCTCCTTTTTTACGGCGGGAGATCGCCGCCTCTGCTAGGAGAGGAGGTCGGGTCGATTTACCGCCGCCCGACATTCGGCGTTGTCACTCGTTAGCACCACCCAGGGGGCACGTGTAGGGTAACTAGGGTTTGTACCTACGGACGTGAGCGACAAGCCCCCCGACTGTTAGTATGTGGAAATATAATTAGGAGAACTCGCCCACGGCGACTTTTTGTCGCGCGTTTCGCAGATTCTCGACAGCATCGCTACTAACTCGCGACCGTGTCAGATGATATCGGGGAAAGCTCGCCTTGGTCACGTCTGCATCGCGACTGAATCGTGGTTACGCGGGCGAGGGCACATAGCTAGCGACTGCATCGCGACTGTATCGATGCGAACGCACGACACGACAGCATCACTACAAAAGTCACCGTGGGCGCGGGCTCCACAGGTACACTTCTGAGTCGAGCGGCTCCAGCTACATTGACACAGTGGCAGTACAGACGTTTGTTTGTTCGAGTGTCACTGTTAAAAGTTACTGTCGCTGCGTCAGTGTCGCCGGAGCCGCAAGGTAAAAGGCAGATCTATAATGTAGTTGGTTTCTAGCTGCGATTTGATATATCAAACCACGCCGCGTCTTGAACCGCGTTCCAGTTTGCACAGCCCGTTAATCATCCACTGCTGGATATAAGCCTCCTGCCAGACTATAGGGTTATTGCCATTTTCCCCACGCTTGCGGGCGCTTGGAGATAGCCCAAAAATTTAATAACACCCAACCACCAAGTGCCAATATTCATTTTTAAACAACTACTACACCATTTGTTCCTCGTATATGAAAGTCATACAGTAATCAATAGTAATATTGGTACATTACCTGTGCGCCGGTGAGCGTGGCCATGTCTACTATAATATCTGCCTTCAAGTCCCGAGACGCGTACACCACGCCATCACTCAGCACCAGACGACCTGGGAATAAGGATAAATATCATTAGAGATGTCTCATGCTGGCACCACACTTGGCTATTCGTGTTTGTTACTGGATGTTTGCTGTAGATTCGGCAGTAATGTAATGCGAATATGCTGACCACACATGTAAGTTTTGGCTATACGTATAGGTATAGCCAAGTGGGGTGGTAGCATTACAGTCCAATAAAAAAGAGATACGTCATTTATACGATATATGTACTATACCTTGATCTTTAATTCGGCGGAATTCTGACAGTTATCTACTTTTGACATGTCAGAGATCACAAACCTTTTTTGGCTGAGCCCTTTTTTCAATACGAGTCTGGAGGGCCACTACCAAAATCAAACGAACGAACGAACAAGAGCTCGGCTCTATCTCGTTGTATTAAGCGTGCCGATTGCGTGACAATTCTTGTTCGTTCGTTCGTCGATTTAGAGAGTGACCCCCCTGAACATCTAAGTCTAAACTACTCTATACATTTTATTTGTTAGTGAATGTATCCATTTTATTAAGTGCGGCGCTCCAAATTAAAAGGGGATATACCTACGGTGAGTAATAATTACGTCCTTTACATCACAAAAATAATATATTTAATTAAAGTATAAATTAATAAATAAAGAAAAATATAATTGATTATTAAAATATCTAATCGATTATTAAATAATAATAAGAGCGGTGGTAGCTCAGTCGGGTAAGCGCCCGCTTCTCACGCAAGAGATTCGGGTTCGAATCCCGGCGATGACATGTACCAATGAGTTCTTTTAACTTAAGTACAATGTATACCATCGCTCTTATGGTGAAGGAAAACATAATATGAGGAAACCTGCATATCTAGATTTAGCACATCTAGATATGTGAACCCACCAACCCGCAGTAGACCAGCGTGGTGGGAAATGGTCCAAGCTTAGGAAGGCAGTTTAGACCTTGGGGATATGCACAAAGGTTCCACTCGAGAGAGCCAGGTGCAGGTACTTACATCCCCAAAGAGAATAGAATATCTAATCATTATTAATACTAACCGATTATGATGAAACTTAGACTGCTCAATGTAAGCCATTAAAAAAATTAATAGTGGCACTCCGTTCAATCGTTTCGGAGATATGCGTGGACCAACATTATAAACATACATACATCTATAAAATTTTGCAAGTATATTTGTTTGTTGTGCAGTTCCAATAATCTTACATAAGTACATACGAGTATGTACCGAATAGAGAATCTTTTTTTGAAATCGATTAAAAAGGTTTACTATCACTGAATTTAGTAGGAAGTGATGCCAGCTAAAGAATAAAATAAAGTAATTAATATAAATTCGTTACATTATCTGTCATTTTATTTTTTTATTGCCCAGAAAAGGATCCAAATTTTTCTTTTTTTTTGGTTAAGAGCTTTTTAAGTAGCATCACTTTTGAAATGTCAGAATTCCGTCGAATTAAAGATCCACGTATAGACATACCGGCAAGTTTTGCTTCGAAACCTTAGAAGGTTTCCTGTAAGCCTATGTGTTAATTCAGAATGTTAGCTACCTACATAGGGAATTTCATCAAAATCTGTATAATAGCTTTGGTTTAAGAGTAACAAATATTGTATAAACTAACCTTCAGCGTCAGTGTTGTTGATCTCGACCGTGCGGCCTGAATACAGGGTGTGGATGTCATCAGGCCTGGAAAATAAAAATAGCAAATGTTAAATTTTCTATACATTGACAAGAATTTAATACGATAGTTTACTTTAGTTCTCCTACGAGAGTTTATATCACGATTTTACGAGGACAAAGAAGCAGGTTTAGTGAAACTATTCAATTTGAAATGCAAATTATGCTGCGAACGGCATCCTGCGCTCTGGCCAACTAGACGGCTGAATCGTCTTTTGGGACGCCCTGTACACGCTGGTGGCAATTACCTGGTAAGGAATTACTAACTAAACCATATTTTGTCATTCGCACACGGATGACCGCATATCGATAAAGTCGAGTCAAGTGTAGTCAGACACCTGGTAGCCCTGGGTCCGACGGCGTAGAGGCTATTGCTTCAATTACTAACTAATGATCATGATGATGATAGTGACCTGGTAGCCCTGGGTCCGACGGCGTTCTCCGCGACTCACAGACTGTGTACGACACACCGTGGTAAGAATCTTGTCCGTGGTATCAAAGGAATTAGATCTACATACGTATCCTTCCGTAGTGGTACGCTGTGCGTAAGAATCTGTAGAATCGCGAACCATGGAAGATACTATTGCATGAAGCAGCTATTACAGAGAGGCATATATTAGCCCAGCTATTGCTTCGATCACTAGCTAACAATAATGACAGTGACCTGGTAGCCCTGGGTCCGACGGCGTTCTCCGCGACGCACAGCACGGCGTGCAGCGCGGCGGCGGGCGCGGCGCGGACCGCGGCTCGCAGCGCGCCCAGCACGCCCGCCGCGCCGCCCATGTCGCCTTTCATGCCCACCATCGCTGTCTGTGGGGGGAAATAAGCTGGGTTATATAGGTTTGCTGGCTTTCTAGATAGGCTGCCACGAAGAAAAACGCTAACAAACGGTTTTCATGCCATGACTGTGGGTGAAGATAAGCAGGTTTAGATAGGTTGGCTAGTTTTCAAGACACTATGTTACGGAGAAAAAGCTAACAAACGCCTTTCATGCCCACCATGGCGGTCTGTGGGAGGAAACAGGAGGTTTAAATATAGCTACTATAGCTAAGATTTTAAAGACAGAAATGTCACATAAGTATATCTAAGGGCTTGTACACAAAACTGCGACTGTTTTGACAGTTTTTCAGGGCAAATGCTTGATTACTTTCGCAGGTTTTGGCGATGCAACGTCGCAACGCAGTTTTGTGTACAAGCCAAAAGTGGCTGCAATTTATTGAATGCCGCTACCCCACTTGGCTATTCGTATTTGTGTATTTGCCAAAACTGCCATATTTGGTCAGTCAGTATATTCGCCAAACTTATTGCCGAATTTGCCTACAAGTTGTCTGTTTGGCAAATATAGCCAGTGGAAGGTAAATACGCAAATACGAATAGCCAAGTGGGGTGATAGCGTGATATGAATTAAGGCACAGTACATTTGCGTTGTAGATGGTTCGACAAAATGTCGAGGTTATTAAAGCACAAAAACAGGTTACACAATTAATAATCACAAATGAATACCCGCACACTGGGGCAGTTATGGGTGAAATGTGTCACAGGCAGTGTGAAATCTGTCCTGACTACAATGTTCTATATCTTGTTATGTCGGTATCTCGTCAATGTAAACGGCATGGCCCAGAGATATGAAACAATTTATTATCAATTTTAATCACACTGAACCGCTTTCCAGAAAAAAAATAAGAAGATGTGTTCAAAATGGCTACTAAAATGTACTAGTCCTCAACTTAATCCGCACTTTACAAGCCTCTTGGCACGGGTTCATTATCGACATCAATAAACTCTTTCAATGCGCCTTCCACATCGCCGTATTTATGGCGAATCGCAATACAGTGATGTTTACGATGGCGATACCGAGCCCGTGCAGCGTAGACAGGGCATCCCAAAAAAGTTATTATGATAATGTAATGAATGATTAAAGGTATAAACTCACCCTTGCCTTGATACTGAGGCCGCCCGTGTCGTACACGATGCCCTTGCCCACCCACGCCACCGTCTCCGTCGCGCCTGGGGAAAGAAGGTGAAAGGTTAACAACAGACTTTTATTTGTTATGAGTATAGTAGTATACAGGATTGGGTATAAACTTAATGGCTATTGTGAAGAAGAAGAGACAGGGCCGGGGTACGGAAATTACTAGTTATTATTCTGTGGTACAGCATGAACATTTAATTTCATTGTTTGTTACTAGCTTACTTGAATAACTTCCCTAGCTATTACCGATTTTCGGTTCCCCGACATACCTGGCGGAACATAAGACAGTACAACCAGGGCGGGCGGGTCCTCCGCCGCCCGCCCCACGCCGTAGATGCCGCCCATGCCGCGCGCCTTCAGCTCTTCACCGCGGATAACGGTGGGCTCTGGAATGCCGAGCTCCTTGGCCACTTTTACAGCTTCCTGGTGGGGAAAATGGGGGATTTAATTGGTGGAGAGGACCAAATAGGCAATATACTCAAGAGTTACATAGGGAGTTTTCGAAGAAAATGAAGCGAAAGTATGTCAGGATTGTGACAAGTAGGGGTCCATAGTTTCTGCCCATCAAATGAAATGGTTATTGACGATGTTAGCGGATGCATCGTGAAAGATGAAAATGAAAAATAAAAATAAAAAAATTCTTTATTATAAAATTGTTACAAATTTTATGATGCACTGCTTCTACATTAGGTTGCCCTGTGTCGTAGAAGACAGGCTCCTCATTAATGTGACAACTACATATTAAGTATAACAAAGATAAGAAAAAAAAACTTAATATGAATTTAAGTTAGTTTATAACTATTCATGCATGTGTAGTGAGTAGTGAGTGAGAAGTGTTTATGTGTCTATATGTGTGTTTGTGTGTGTGTGTGTGTCTATATGTGTGTTTGTGTGTGTGTGTGTGTGTGTGTGTGTGTGTATATATGTGTGTTTGTGTGTGTGTATATGGGCGAAGGTTGAATGTGGCGTCTATAAATAAAAAAAGAGACACACACATACCTCAATGAGTTGAGTCACATTGACGACGACACACATACCACATTGAACTCACTAACATTCTCTCCGCAAATATCCAATCTCTCTACGTTCCAAATTTTATCAAAATTCCTCCATAATTACACCCACAGAGCCATTTTAGATAAGAGCGTAGTAAACAAAAACATAAACACACATACCTCAATCAACTATCTAACATCCCCTCCGCAAATATCTAATCTGTCTCCATTCCAAATTTCATCAAAATCCCTCCACAATTGCACTCATAGAACCATTTTAAACAAAATAACAAAAACACATACCTCAATAATCTGGCTAACATTCACTATATTAGCGGGAGCGTCAGTGAGGCGCGTGGCGTCCGCCGCCTCCTGGATCGTGCTCGTGTCTTGTGGGGAGCTTACAGACAGATAGACACACACACATACCTCAACAAACTTAGAAACTTACTAATACTCCCTCCGCAAATATCCAATCTATCTCCATTCCGAATTTCATCAAAATCTGTCCACTACTTTTCGAATAAGAGCGTTGTAACCAAAACACAGATACACATACCTCAATCAGTTCACTAACATCCCCTGCGCAAATATCTAATCTCTCTAAATTCGAAATTTCACCTAATTCCGTCCACAATTACACTCACAGAACCATCTTAAAGATATACACAGACACACATACCTCATTGACTTGAGTTACGTTGACAATATGCTGGTGTCTTGTAGAGAGCTTACGAGCTTACAGACAGATATACACAAACATACCTCGATTAACTCACATCCTCCCTGTAAATGTCAAATTTATCTAAAATCCAAATTTTTGAATTAGAATTAGAGCGTTTTAACCAAAAACACAGACACACATACCTCAATAATCTGGCTAACATTCACTATATTAGCCGGTGCGTCGGTGAGGCGCGCCGCGAGCCGCGTGGCGTCCGCCGCCTCCTGGATCGTGCTCGTGTCTTGTGGAGACAGAGTCCCGTCTGTTAAGTACGGGTCTAGTGGGCCGTCGTCTTCTGTGTCGCCGTCTGGTGGAGGGAAAAGGAAGGTGTGTTGTTATGAAGTTGTGTGATTGTGGAGTTTTCTGACAAGCATCAATATTTAACTATGTTTTATCGTTTGGGAATTATTTTTATTGTATAACGTCGGCTGTATGGGCAGTCAGCGACAGATGCTAATCAGAGCCGCCAGCACAGAATTCGATACCATTTTCGAATCTACACAAACATATGGAAAAAACAAATGCCACTTTTGGAACTAACAAATTTGCCATTTTGACAGGGACATTTGACGATACGCAACGTAAACGGAGGTTTCGAATCCTGTGCTCGCGGCTCTGAGGCGCGAGCATAGGATTCGATACTATTTTCGAATCTTCACGAGGTCACTTTTACCAAACGCATTTAAATCAAATTTTAAATACATTTTGTACTAACTGACAGACGTATGACAGGCTACTAAATACGTTTAGCGTTTGGTGAAATTCCACCTAACACGGAAAAAACAAATACCACTTTTGAAACTAACAAATTTGCCTTACATTTTGACAGTGACATTTGACGATACGCAACGTAAACGGAGGTTTCGAATCCTGTGCTCGGGCAACTTTACTGATGTTAATCTATAGCTCTAGTATTTGACACGACACAATTAGAAGATTAGATGTGAATAGTCTAGTGACAAAGGATCCTATCGGAAATAAAGGACGGCTATCCTTTTGGATTAACTGATTTGACATGTCACGATAGGTAAGCGTATTTTACTCACACAGGCTTCCCCTACAAGTAAATGAACCTATCAGCACTAACTAGCTAGCTAACTAACTCACCCTCATTCTCCTTAGCCAGCACAATCTCCACATTGACCGTCCTGCTCTGCTTGGCCGCGGGGGCGGGGGCGGGGGCGGGGGCGAGCAGCGCGGGGGTGGTGCGCGCGGAGTACAGCGGGAAGGAACGAGCGATGGCGATGGCCGAGGCGTAGGCGTCGCGCTTGCGGCAGACTAGCTGTAGGGTGGAGGAAGGGGGTTAGAATGTAGATTTGAAGGAGTTTTTTGGGAGGTTTGAGACGAGATTGACCTTTGTATGGAGGTAGATACCCAGAAGTTAAAAATTGAATAGCGATAAGGCTCGCGAACTATCGCGTGAGGACAAATGTATAGCGAAATGCAAACTTGCGAATATTTGGTTGACCATGAGCAGTTTCATTTTGCCTTTAAATTATCTCCTGTGTAGTCCACAAAGTGATGGAAAATATATTTTTGGTCAACATTTTCTGTAGTAAAATAAACTATGTACAATTCATAATTTTGCAGCTGCTGACTGCCAAAGGTGCAGACACTCATATAAGGTATACTTCCTGGAGGAAGCAGGCTCCTTTCATCCACCCCTACAATTACACTCCAATCACCACTCACCACAATATCCTCGTCCCCCTGTCGCGGGCACCCCCTCACGATCTTGGCCAGGGCGTGTGCCCTCGACGGCGCGGCGTGGCGCGAGCGCCGGGCGGGCAGGGTGGCCAGGGTAGCCGCCCCGGGCCAGAGCTCGCAGGACTCGCCGGGGGAGGCCGTCACGATGGATATGCCGCGGCGCCATGCCTGGGGAAAGAGAGGGATTAACCAACACAAGAAGAAGATGTGAAAGGAAATAGAAATAATGCTCAGAATGTGGTGTAAATAAATCCAGCATGTTTTAACAAGTATAGCTAGGAATAATGGAACTTGGTGATTGACACTCTTATTATAATAGTTTAGAACTTCTTTTAGTCTTTCAGTATGCTAAAGCCAATTCTAAACAAGACCTATTTATAGTCCATGTTTTATAATAAAGGGGAAACTGTTTATTGGACATTAATTTCAAGTGACATGATTTGTTCAGTAATGCTTACGTCTTCAGTGACTCTCGGCTCCAGTTTGCAGCGCACATCCTGCCAGGTCAGGGTGGCGAGGTGCGAGGCCTGGCCCACAATCAGCACCGGCTTCTGCTCCGGATCCGACTTGGACAAGCCGGATGTGAACTTCACGCTCACACCAGACCCGTTCGACATGTTGCGTACTGCAATAATACATGGGATATTGTATTAGGTAGTTATTATCACCTTCTTTGTCCTGTTGTCAGATTCTTATGCTATTGAAAGTGGCAAACTTGAATTGATGGCAAAATTTCAATTAACTAAATGGCCTTTCAGTTGATTTGTATGTGTTTTATCCACAAACTTAATAATTATAGGTAGATTGAATACTCATAAAAAATTTACTCTGTTACTATTCAACTTATAATATTAAGCTTCTGTTAGTTATCAATTTTGTACACACAATGGATAATAAATACCAATAAGCACACGGCGCATATAGTTTGTACACAAAACTGATAAGAACTATTGCTTATACTAAAATATATATTTACTTAACAACTTACTTCTTTTTGTAAATGCTTCATAAATGTTTCTTAATATTTTAACCTATTTCAGTTATCTAACATTTTGTACATTTAAGTAACTTAATTGAAAAAGTGAAGAGGTTATTATTTGTAGTTACAAAATAGTGCTAACATAATAATTATGAAATTATCTTACTTGAAACATAAATAGCGTTGTTTCGGCATAAAGCCATGCACGTTGATATCGACCGCAAAATCATGATTATTACATAACACAACAAGCCAGTAAAGCACCCAAAACACACTGGCGAAGTCAGAAAAGTCGCAAACTTCTTTCACTGACGATAAGTTCAATAACCTATTTTAATAACATTCTGAAAGTATTTTATTTGACTTACCGGTTCTAAAATTATCCTGCGAAAATCAGGATATCAAAAAGGAGTAATGTAAAATTCACTTTATTACATTATTCGGTGAATTTGGATGATATCAACAATTTTCCAATAAAACAAAGCGATAATTTTTGAAACCGAAATGCCAAATCATTGATGTCCTGTCATGTTATTTTCGTTCAGAAGTTGTAACAGAACAGAGTATAATTTTTGAGGGCCATTATTATTCTGAGGAACTACATCTACATGCTTCAGTCAAAGGCCAAAGTGAGTGGCATGGCAGTGCAGTGACTTCGTTTTATTTTCATGCAGACACGACGAAAGTATACGGGCGCTGAATTATAATAGCCATGCAGATTACGACAAAAATATAATTATTAAAGAAATTTTAATGTTTCTGAACGCCATCTGACCCTCACAATAATGACTTGAAGCTACATTCGAGATTGATATAATTATTCTGAGATTTTACCTGGTTCCCTGCACCCACCCGCGCTCACTCACGGAGCATTTCCCGGATTTTTTAATGTCATGAGCACTTTCGCATAATCAGGCTATCGGCACAGGTAACCCAACTCTCTATTTATTTATTTATTATAAAAACCCTCTACTCTACCTCTCTCTACTCTATACTCTAAAGTACTCTCTCTACTCTATAGTATAAAACTAAAACCCTTATGTTGAAGAGGAAGAAGCAACGGTACACTCGATTCCAAGTAGTTTAAAGTTTTTTTTTCTCTGCGCTAAATGGATGACTGCCGCATAACTGGTGGCGGCATGGAAGTAATAAGTACTTACATAAGTGGGTGGCGGTAACTGTGTGGACACAAGAACATACAGGACTCGGGTGTGGGTAGTAATATTCACACATTCAAAGTGCCTTTTTTTGTCCATCGCTTATCTCTTCCAAATGTTGGCGAAAATGTTTGCTCCTAAAGCACTAAGTACCTATCTACCTTCGTGAGGAAAAGGATATGTACTAGTGATGTAACGAATGTGTGTTTTTGGACATTCGCGAATGCGAATGCGAATGCGAATATCTGATATCGACATTCGCGAATGCGAATGCGAATGCGAATATTCAGTTTGTGTTAAAATTTGGGGCCATTTGCATGGTTTAGTGACTATCTAGTACTGGACGAGGTACATTCCGTTCTAGACGCATTCCGAATCAGACTAGCCAATAATTGTCGCAGTTTTTTTTTAAAGTACACTTTAGTAAACCCGTAACTGTTACGACACATTGCGACTGTGTGCGGTTTCTAAGGACGACGTACCTTCACGAAACATTTAAAATATTTAAATCTATGGCTGTCTTGCTCTGACACTTCAGGGTTATTGGTAAAGTAGAACTGATCCTTTCAAGAGGTGATAGAGGAAGACATTTTCAGTCGATTGAATCCTATAATGCATTGTCCGAAACTTAACCATTTCTAACATATTGAATATGTAAGGTTTTTTATGTTTTTCAAAAAAATTAAGCTTAAAACTGAAAATAAAAAAAAACTATTTCAATAACTTTTTTGGTTCTTTTGCATAAATAAGTGACACCTAAAATTAACTAATTAAAAAAATCAAATGTCCATTAATGGACTTAAATTAGACACAATACCTAAAAATTGTTAAACATTAAAAAAAATATTCAAAACGTAAAAACAAATAAGTTTAATTTAAAAAGAATATCATACGACAATTTTTACGCACTTCAGCTTTAAAACATTATCAACTTATAAGCTTTCAAATAAGATATTTCAATATCAAAACGATTTAGGTATCACTAAGATATGGCCAAAACAACCAGAGAAATCGGAGAAAACTCAATAGAAGTTTCCATACTAAAGTCAACAGGACTGAAAACAATCACACTTCTTACCTTTAAATTGGGCTAATATTGTTAGTTTTCGTATTGAATTTTGTCCGCCTGTGCTGGTTGTTTTGGCCATATGTTGGTGATACCTAAATCGATTTGATATTGAAATATCTTATTTGAAAGCTTATAAGTTGATAATGTTTTAAAGTTGAAGTGCGTAAAAAATTGTCGTATGATATTCTTTTTAAATTAAACTTTTTTTTACGTTGTGAATATTTAAAAAAAATGTTTAACTCTTTTGAAGTAAGTATTATGTCTAATTTAAGTCAATTAATGCACATTTGATTATTTTACACTTTTTTTATGAAAAACAACTAAAAAAATATTGAAATATGGCTAGTTTTTTTTATTTTCGGTGTTAAGCATAACAATTTGACAAAAAAATAAAAAAAACTTAAATATTAAATATTTTAGAAATGGTTAAGTTTTGGATAATGCAATATAGGGTTCAATCGACTGAAAAAGGCCTTCCTCTATCACCTCCTGAAAGGATCAGGTCTTCTTGCAAATAACCCTGTATACTGTCAAAATACGCTTTTTTATTATGTTTAGGTCTTATGAAACAATTAACTATAATATGTAAAGTTTCATTTCCCAAAGTAAATAAATAATACCAAATGATAAAGTAAGACTGGAAATGTGATTAACAGGGTAACTTGTAATAAAAAGGTTATAGACGAATGGATTTAGATTTTGTTAACCTATCTAGGTACCATAATTTTCAAATAGTTTTTTAATAAGTACTGATATTCGCAAACATTCGCACAAAATTTTGCGAATGCGAATGCGAATATCCAAAAAAATGCGAATATTCGCGAATGCGAATGCGAATGCGAATATTCGTTACATCACTAATATGTACCGATCTTGGGTACCATGGAGTTGGGTACCGATACAAGTTATAGTAAGGGCCGGTAACTGTAAGAGTAATTCTGAACTACTTTTATTCTCGTTCTGAACGACTTATGGAAATTCGATGTAAATTGTAAATGTCATATAGTACCTACTTTATAGGAAAGTATCTATATACTCGTAGGTACTTACATTTTTTATGAACAAAAGTTGTTATCAATGTCTCACTTGGTCACCCCCTCTTGGCTTCTCATACACTTTCTGCAAACGAAGGGAAATTGATGCATAGGTAACAAGTACTTATATCAAAAGAAAAGTAAAAAGCAAGTTTCATAATTTGAATTTTCCTTTAATAATTTCCCATTTATCACTATTAGAACAAAATCACAATAACAAATTATTTTATTAACATTGGCTTGGTAACTCAGCTGGCGATAGCTTATAATATTAGGACTTACTGACTATAATGTAAGCTTTCACGTAATTTTTAGTACTTAGGTACCCTAATTTTAGTACCTAACTATCTATTCATTTATAATATGGAATAAATTTTCAATGCGGCTCAAAATGATAAAAAACTACTACGAATATATTTAAATATGGAAAATATTATATTATTTGTCGTTTAATGGAATTTTTAGTGCTGGACAAAATATGCATTTCATCAAAGGCTATCTTTTCACAACATATTGTTATGTATTTTACATCAAATTTATTCTACCACACGGATCCACATTTCGAAATAATTATCAAGGCACTTAAAAATGGTTTTAATTTTTATAACATATACTTAAAACGTTATAATACCTACACATACTTAACTAAATAAATTAATGCATCACCAGTAAAATAGATTATGTATGTAGGTATAAAAAATACTGAAATAAAGTTAAGTACATTGTTACAAAAATGCACCTTTAGGTAAAAATAATTGTCTATTAAAATAAAATAACGATGAAACATGTTGTAGTCAAATTATAACATCAGTATAATTAATTAGTAAAATAAAAACAGATTCGCAACGGGAAAAAAAGATCAAGGATCGATAAAATGAAGAACACTAAAAAAGGGCGATTGCATAATTTTTATATATACATTTAAATGTTATTTTTTCATACTTTCTGAGGCAGCCTTAACAATACATATTAGTTACATCTAATCAACGTAGGTCTACTTTTGTTAAAATATCATAGGCAATTTGTATTTCTAATTTAGTAACTATCCCGTTGTACTATGGCTATTAGCTAATCTTTCATTTACTATAACATTATTTATTTATTAGCTATATGAACAAACTTTTAGAGCTCTTATAATATAACTCACAAATCAAAAACTTAAGGGTAAATACGTTTTGAAATGTGGATACTCATCCTTGTATCATTCACCCTAACTTATTCCATGCTTTTAAATAATTGAATACATTTTCATTATTGTCAAATTTATTTCAAGTGACATTAGCAAGTTAGAAATTACTTTCATTAAAGAAATTAAGCACCATAAGGGTTAAAACCAAATATTCAAAGCTAGACAATTTATTACCTTATCCCGTACGCTCTAAGAGCTCGACTAGTCACAAGACGCACAAGCGTCAGCACGCTAGTAAAAAAATTCAAGATTAGGCAAAAATATAAAAATGCCAATTACAGTAAACATAATACAACCAACATGTGCATTTTAAATTTGCTAACATAATTATCAATTCACAATATTCACATGACTATATTTCGAGCCCCTTTTCCTATATCCTATAACTTTCATAATGTACCCATGGGTAGGTACCTATGTTTTTTCAATATGCTACTTTTGTCTGCCAATCCCAATTCTCTATTTTTTCACTCTAATTGACAAATTAGCTGCTTCTACCACAATTTTTAAGCTAATGCATAATTATTAAAATACCTATATGGGATGGGATCCTCGATATAATTCCGTATTAAATATTTGTATTTGCTTTATGAGACAATCCGTTACCTATATTATTATATTATTTAACCACGTTTTCACCGAAAACATAGGCACTCTCAGAAATGTTTATTGTTATTAGATTTTCAATTAGTAAAAGTTCTGTTTTTGTTCCTGAATCATGCTATAAATTGAAGAGTATATAGTTTTTCCAAATTATGACTTATTTTATAATAGAGGTTGGTATTCTATCAGTGTCATTTTCATTGGCGGGTGAATTTAGGTAAGTATTTAACTTGACTATAGTAATTTATATAGCTATTTTTGCGATTTCCGAGTTATCCCCACAATCAAAGTTAGATTCGCCTGCCAACAATAAACTCATAGATAATATTCCACCCTACATTTCGAGTTTCTGTTTAGACCACACACGTTAAACCATGGCTTCCCTAAAGTCTAAGAACACTAATGAAGCCAAGCACTTGAGGTTTGAAATATCAATTTAGTGTGAGGCCCCATTGGTGCGTTGCATTGCATCGTCCCAAAGGAACTGTTATACTTAAAAAATATATCTGTACCTTTGGAACGACACCATGCAATGACAACTTGCATATCGCATATTTACCAATGGGGCCTCATCCTTACAAGTAACACCGAGACAAGAACAGCTAGACAACAATTAATTTTACAATGACTACATTTACATTTCAATATTTTCAATGGAAATAATTCACAGCCACAATACTCTAATACGCTATTCTGATTTCCTACGCGTTTCGGGTATTTATTTCGGTTAGTCTTCCTTTGCATATTTTGTCATTATGTATTTAATGTACCTACTACATTTATAGTAAAATTATTAAATTAACTAGCATCTAGTGGAGACAATAATTATGCAGAAAATTAAGAATAAAAGAAACTTAGAGAACAGAAAACAGGTGCTTTACCCTTAAACGTGGCATAACTGTAGTAAGTGCTAATTTCTCCATTGTCGGTTATCTAACCGACAGGGATTGATTTATAAATTAATCGTCAACTCCATACAAAATTCATGACAGATGTGTCAAAAGTTAACCACTACTCCTTGGTTATGCTCTAACCGAGAATGGAGAAATTGACACAGTATAGCTTTTAGCCATGTTTTGTGACGTCAATACTTATAACGGAACACTAAAGTTATGCCATGTTTAGTAGGGTAAGATTATGCACATAATGGTACTTATATTATGCACAACGAAAACAAAAGAAAACCAACCATAATGACGAAGAACTGTTTTAAAGAACTAACAACATTATAATAGTGATAGATTATTATTTTTTATTATACCTACTATATTAGTAGAACCGTTTAAAAATATTTCCTACACAACAAGATTGAAACAAGTTTTGTATGGCGATAAAATAACTAAATCTTTATCTCAATCTATCTACCTAATCCACCGTTGTGTGGGACGCCCTCAGGCTAGATGGGGTGACGGCTCGCCAAAGATGGCTGGTTATGATAGGATGCCGAAAGCTATAGATCGCATCCAGCGGCGTGCTTTGGGAGAGGCCAGCAGTGGGCTATAGGCTACATTTGACGGTTAAACCGTTTAACCCATTACAATATACCAAACACTCTCTAAAATGACATATATTATTTTATCGCCATACATAATAATAATAATTCGCATCGTAAATGTAGATATTAAGAATAGATTTGTTTTATCAATAAATATTATATGTTCTCTATAGAGGCTGATTGATAAATAGTTTTTACAGTTTTAGTTTCAGAGACTATAATTTTAAAACATTAATGTAACTTTATTTATATTCACTGTTCTTTTAAAATCCGATCATCTTTGCCAATTATTTTGGCACCACCTCTAGAGCATAAAATTGCTTGCAGCAAAAGCTATGTGTATAGGTTAATATAATAAATATATTGTTATGTATGTTATGATATACCTAGGTATTAATAAAATATTAATAATTTGTTATGTCTTTGAAACTAAAATTGCAATTTACAGTTTAGTGTAAAACTATTTAGCAGATATTTTGTTTGACAAAGATAAAATGGTTGGATCAAATATACACTTATTAGGTAAAAGAGGAGTCAACCTAATAAGCCACATTATTATTATAACGACAGAATGCAACGATATATTTGCAATAACACTAAGGGCGGATTCGACCAACGTCGAGTAACTTTTTACTCACGAGTAAAGTACCAGTTACTCGCGAGTAAGCAGATTTTGCATTCTACCAAACCTGAAACCAAGATAACTAGCTTATCCCAAGAATAAAATGTTATACCGCCAAAATTGACCGTGTAACGAGCTTATCCGAGAGTAATTTTGTAATGGCGGCAGCACATCAGCTGATTAGAAAACCGTCATAATGACATATAAACACATCTGTCAAAACATAAACAAAAGTACAGTGAAACTATAAAGTCCTGAAATTAATGTTTGAGGAACTAAAATTTTCAGGAGCCTGGCACCATTAGAAAAGAAACATAAAAGTCATAACAATTGTTTATGTCAATAGGCGGTTGGCTGTTTTTTCGAATTTTCTTAATAATTATAAGGATAATCTAGATAAAAGCAATAATTTACGCTTGGATGCAATTAGGAAGATGAAGAAAAATATTTGTAGTCAAGCTAGTGAAGTTATTTATCGAGTTTTAATACAATGTTTAGCGGAACATCAAGCTGGACACATTTTGTCGAATTTGGAGGATGTTTACGCTCGTACAGCGTCTATGACGGGTATGTAGCATTGTACAAATTGTAATAACTCATTTTTTATTAGTACCAACGCTTCATTTATCGATAAACCAGCCCAAGTTGAACATTGTTTACATACCACTGATTGTAGGTTTCATTTGGTTTCAGTTGAGTCAAACCTTAACATTTTGATACTTGAAGATATATTTTTTGTTTACTTACTAAATTCACATAGTGTGAATTTGGGGGGCATTGTGTAACTCAAAAGGATTTTTTTATATTATTTTATAGTTATATCGGACCAGCGTGTCAAAGAGGGCAAAATATGGAATATTTCTAACTCCTGGAAGAAACAGAACTGGCCGTCCAAAAAGAGAAATTGATGTCTTTACTATGTGTGCCCTTCGTCAACAGATCCAGTTTTTTTATACAGTTGTAATAACGTTATCTAAATAAATATTTATTGGTTTCACTATTAGCCTTCATATTAACACCTTCTAGCTTGAATAATGAGCTTTTTTGTGGATGGTAAGTTGTTTTTAAATACAGAAATAGGGTAGGTAGTCACAGGCAAAACTTCAAGTATCAAAGTCAGTTTTGTTTCGCTATATAGGGTTGCTACATGAAAGATAGCTGCGCCCTCATTTAATTTCAGGACTTTATAGTTTCACTGTACGTTAAAAGGCAAAGTCTCAGAATAACAACAGCGAATAAAATATTAAAACATAAACAATTTCATACTTTTATAATCCATTCAAACTAAGTTGGCATGTCATTTCTATTGCATGCTTTGAAACGCAGCTATTTTTATTTTAGTTGCATTACAGTTTCGTTCCTCGTTCATTCAATTTAATCATGGTATAACTTGGTAGAATGCAAATGTACTTATTCTAGATATTTACTCGCGTATAATTTTAATTCCGGTATAGTTATTCTCGTGTAACGTGATGTTTGGACGAATTCACCCTAAAAGAGACCCCAAAATGGACGTCATCAAATAAATCTGTCAACATGTGTGTCATATGTGTATGTATGTAATATATGTATGTATGTATCATGTATATAATTATTTACTTATATTGTATTGGTATAGTTATATTAATATTTTGGTTAGGTATTCAATTTAGACCATCTTCTATCGTAAGCACTACCAATCACTTTTTCAACATCACCAAAGGTTAACTGGTAGAAAATGCTGCTAGCATTAAGTTCGCCTTTGTAACAATTTATTTTGTTCAATAAAGAGTTTAATAATAATAATAATGTGGCCTATTAAAATGGCTTCACTATAGTGATCCAAGATATTACTCTATACAGAAGGTACAGTACTGTAGGTAATATAAAGTTCTAGTGAGAGACGTGGATAATGCGGCTACGGAGTCGTGGAAGCAGCTAGCAGAGAACTTCGCTATATGGCTGTGGAATTAATAAGAATACTTTAATATCACATATTGTTATTAAGTTAAGAAAGTTACTAGCTTTTGCATAATTCGATCAGCTCTATGTAAAATCTAGGAAAAAAACGCCAAAACGTAGGTACTGTTTTTATTTTTAAGCTTTCTTTGTATTTTTTTCTGTTTTTGGTGCAAATAAAGAGGATTGTATTGTATTGTATTGTACACTAAGCACATCCCACCAATGAAATCGTTGCGTTTGATATAGTGCCGTAGAGCCGGACATAGGTGAATTGCTTCAAGACCGCGCGACGCCATTTTTCACGCACTGTGCCACTCTATCGCTATTGGTCTGCCCATTTGTCATTCGTTTATCAGTGTCAAGTGTGCATAATTATGAATGATATGTGTGCATTGCGATCAAGGTCTAATTCTGCCACATCATTCTGGTCTGCTTTCGTGAAACAAACTCTCATCTAAAACCCTCAGACTAAATACTCTATCCTAGCCTATCTTAAATCGGCCGAT
The DNA here is from genome assembly GCF_932276165.1 of Plutella xylostella. Classification (NCBI taxonomy): domain Eukaryota; kingdom Metazoa; phylum Arthropoda; class Insecta; order Lepidoptera; family Plutellidae; genus Plutella; species Plutella xylostella. The sequence continues at coordinate 1,081,530 of NC_064000.1, read as the reverse complement.
AATCGGTCCCTCGACAGACATACCTTGCATTCGGGCGCGGGTCACCACAGCTGGCTGAGCTTGTGCTGCGAGAAGCCCTCCTCCCTCGCCTTCCAGTACTCGCCGTTGTACACCCACATCTCCTCGCCGTTCTCTATGGATTTTCTGTGGAAATATTAAGAAATTATTCAAATTGTTATTTATGATTATTTTATTGGACACTGGTCCATGTGGTGGGATTATTATTGTATCTTGCACGAAGATTCCATTCAATAGAGCCAGGTGCACGTACTTACACCCTAGTATAGGAGAATATAATAGGTAGAATACACCCTCACCCACGCACGCGCACCGCAGCACGGATCAAATCACTTATAAAGATAAAAGATAAAAAGATAAAATACAATTTATTGCACACAAACAGAAACAGTTTCACAAACATAGAAAAGAAAAATGGTACAATTGGCGGCCTTATTACTAAAAGTAATCTCTTCCAGACAACCACATTGAAAGGAAATATAAAGTATAAAGAAAGGGGTAACGTGTGACAAGACAAGAGAGAATACAACATAATTACTATGAACAATGTGTAAATACCTACATACAATAATACTTAAATATATTATGAACACATATAAATACTTTAAACCTACATAGCTATTAATAATTATATACCTAGACCTTATATGTAATAATACAATACATACCATAAATAAATATCTATATATATATATATATATATATATATTATGCTGGCTTATTCTAATCTGGATAAGCTAAATTTAAATAATGCTGCTGCACTTATCTTACGTAATGGCAATTCAGCTATCAGCCAAATTGTCCCAACCAAACTTGGACCTCAATTTAGAAATACAAATAACGTGGAAAAAAACCAAGTGAAACTTTGGAAGCACCAGTGAGCGTGCCTTTTTGGTTCTGACCAATTACATTGATGGAGAAAAGTGAATTAGGCACAGTCGCCTACGGCACCATCTGTAATTAGCTTTTAGTTTTTCTCCCCATTTAAAAATAACGAGCGGTAACGGGGATCGATCTCACGACCTTCTGGGCTTGAAGCAAGAAGCGTTGCTTCCGCCGCTAGACCACAGAAGCAGATACTACAGTTACTCAGGGGCGTATTTAAAGATTGCGCGCCCTGGGCTCCTGTAGTTTTCCGCCCCATCAAGGAATGAAAGAAAACAAAAAGAGCAGTCAGTGTATAGTACCTATCGACCTACATATGTATAAGAACATTTTGGTGATAGATTTACATAGATAATGATATCTTCCGAACAAAAAAAAAAGTTTTTTCTGAATAGACGAGTACATTTTAGAACGTTAAGAAATAAACTTTGGCGACTGAGTGAGGCAATTTTTTTTCTTTAGATATCCTGAAAAAATACAGGAAAAAAATAGACTATTCCACCGGTTCAAAAAAGAACAAAGGCCGGCTTTCATACTTAAAAAATCCAGCACTGCTCGTCACCAAAATACCTCGGACTGACCCTGGATAGATCCCTCACATACAAAACCCACTGCCAAAACACCAAGAAGAAAGTCAGCTCCCGAAACAAACTTCTGCGTGGACACTGACGGTAGGACTGGTCCACCGATTTAAAGTCGCTCAGCGTGCTATGGAGAGAGCTATATGCTTGAGGTTTCTCTGATGGATCGTATCAGAAATGAGGTTATCCGTCAGAGGACTAAGGTTACCGACATAGCTGTCAAAATATGCAAACTGAAGTGGTAGTGGGCTGGTCATATCTGCCGAAGAACCGATAACCGTTGGGGTAGACGAGTTCTCGAGTGGAGACCACGAACAGGCAAACGCAGCGTGGGACGCCCTCCTGCCCGCTGGACTGACGACCTTAGGCGGGTAGAGCCGGTAGTGGTTGGATGAGGAAGGCCGAGGACCGAGTGTTGTGGCGCTCCTTGGGAGAGGCCTATGTCCAGCAGTGGAGGATTATTGGCTGATGATGATATGGGCAAGGTCCGCGAATGCTAGAGAAGTAGATTTTGCTCTTAACGACACAGTTCGTATAGTAACGGGATGCCTCAAACCGACACCTCTCTACAAGGTCTACTCTCTGGCTGGGATAGCACCCCCTAGCATACGGCGAAAAGTGGCATGTCCTGTGAGAAGGGCAAACAAGAATGCGACTCCAGACATACACTTTACTCACATACTGCCGCACCTTCCCGCCTTAAGAGCCGCAAAGCGTTTCTAAATAGTGAGGTGTCCTTAACGGATGAAAACCCACAAAACGCAAGTCTAAGGCTCTGGTAGGAAAAGCAGCCCCAGGATCCTTTCCTACCTCTTGAGGTAAAACTTGCTCCCGGTATCAGTACCGTTGGTACCAACCTACTGTGGCGGACTCCTAGCCACTAAGTTCAGACGAAGATCAACAGATGGCGCTCGGAACGCAATACAGAGAAGATGTATGGGACCTACGCAAATTACTATGAAAATCCTACATCGCGCATTCGAAGTTTCTCACCTACTCTGCAATATATAGAAATCCCCAACGCTAACCGTTGGGCAGCTGCCCGCCAGGCCACACCACCCGGCCTGGTCGGAGGATGCCTCCCTTTGCATGGGGATGCACTACCAGCTCCAGCATCTCCATAGTGGTGACCCCGTGAAGAATATCAGCGCAGCCTTCTGAAGACCCGCAGAGCAGCCTCCACGCCATCTTCCATCGACTTTCTCTCCTCACCTCAACAGCCGTGCAGCAGAACTCTCAGCAAGCAGCCCCTGGAGCCAACCAGCCAGCATCCAGTCTCAAAGGGCATCATGACCACCAGCATGCAGCGAACGCGCAGGCCTGGTCACACCCTCGACCCACATCAGCAACTTGGCACAGCACCACTGCACTTCGGCCGGTCAGCAAGCAGAGCCATCCTCTCCTGGTCGACGCAGCACTCTGCCACCATGCTCCACTGCAGGCTCATCCCGACTCACCGTGGACATCGCCACTGCAGCATCACCCCGACTCACTGGGGACTCCTCACCGCACTCACAGTCCCGACTCACTGCGGACTACGCGGCACTGGCTGGCAATCAAGACTCTCGGCTGCACTGAAGACTATCGCCCTCCGGTCTCGGTGGGGGAGTGATGTGGCGGACTCCTAGCCACTAAGTTCAGACGAAGATCAACAGATGGCGCTCGGAACGCAATACAGAGAAGATGTATGGGACCTACGCAAATTACTATGAAAATCCTACATCGCGCATTCGAAGTTTCTCACCTACTCTGCAATATATAGAAATCCCCAACGCTAACCGTTGGGCAGCTGCCCGCCAGGCCACACCACCCGGCCTGGTCGGAGGATCCTCCCTTTGCATGGGGATGCTCCAACACCTCCAGCATCTCCATACTACCTATGCGACTGTGGTACCGCCCCCCTGATTATGGAGCATGTACTCTCTTGCCCCCTGTGCCCTTCCACCTGCACTCGGGAAGACTTAGTCCAGGCCAACCAGATTGCTATCAAAGTTGCTTCGTTTTGGTCTGGATGTCGCAGGAAATTTGTAAGATCTCGCCGTTTACATACGGCGTCGTCATTTTACAAACGCTCGCTGTTTTGTAATTCCTTCTAGAAAATACCTACCAAGGCGGAAAAAAGTAAGGCTATTCCACCGGATCAGAAAAGAACGAAGGCGGCTTTCATACTTTAAATCATATTTCTTAAGACATGAAATCAACATTTGGAAAGATGGCTCAGGGCCGTTCTAGGCCTACGTCCTAAAATATTGTTCTGAACTATTTTAATCCTCCAATCAAAAGTCCAAAGGCGGCCTGCCGGCCGCCCCTGGGCCGCCCTTCGGCGCCTGCCGCCCCGGGCTGTAGCCCTTTTAGCCCTAGGGTAAATACGCCCCTGCAGTTACTAAAAATACATTATATAGTTACCGGAACCAGGCGGGCGTATGAGCGGGGTGGTCACGACGACGCTCGCGCTGCGTCTGCTCCAGCTGGTGCTTGAGTCTCTCCGCCGACTCCACGTCGCCTTCTTCTAGTGCGCGCTGGTCCGGTCTGGGAAGAGCGAAAAACTTTTAAAATCAAATGCAAAATTTATTAATGACGTCAGTAACACCTACAGTATTCCCACATAAAGAGAGAAAGAAACTGTATAATAATGATTTAGAATTAAATTGGTTAAAAAAATAAAACATGGTTATGTTAAAGTCGTGTCGTAAAAAACCGAGCCTGTCATTATTGCAGCATAGTATTGAGTGCAACGGAAATTTTTGGAATGTCTTGTCGAGCGTATCTTGCGTCCCATGCTAGCTATGCAGTTACCTGAGTCTAGTATCAGTGGGAGGCAGGGTCTCCCGCATGCCCGGCTCGAGCTCGTTCAGCTCCATCGCAAACCGCGTGAACCCGTAGTACAGCTCGTGCTCCGGGGGCATGGCGCCTGGAACGGAGGAATATTGTACGTCATGATAATAAATAATGGCAAAAAATCAAACATTATAGTGAGACACATGAGACGATTACTCAACCCTAGCAAGGTATACTAAATCAGCGTCATTATAATAAGTCAAATGAGAGTATACCTTTGGATATAAAAGGGAGGGATGTGTTTATATTAAAACATCATTTATGACAGTCATTATGACCTTCCAAATAGTAATAAAAACGACATCCTTACCCACAAATCTATACAAAATCACAAAACCACACAATAACGCCATCTAGGGGCCATAAACGCATTTCCCTTTAAAGCGCCATCTATCGACCAACCCGCAAACTAATTCCTAGTATTTTTGCTCACCGGGGCGCCACAGACAGCGGTTGGCGGGCGGCTCCCCAGCATGGAGCGCCTCGGACCAGCGCCCCTGCAGCCGCAGCCGCGTCCCCGTGCTGGGCTCGCTGACGTGGCCCTTCACCTCGTGGCGGGTGGTGGACCAGGATGATGCCTGCGGAGAGAGGTGGGGTTTAGCGCCATCTGGTGGTGGTAGTTGGAACCAAAAACTGTAGTGTGTTTACAGTTTACAGTTATATGATAATGATATGATGATGATGATGATAGATGGGGTTCTGAAAAGGCTGATTATTATGAGGGCCAAACCCAATGAGTGCTGTTTTAACAAACTGGAAGGTTAAACAAACATGGATAATAATATGAAAAGATAAAGAACTTATTAGTCAGCCTGTATGCGTGAATATTTGAATTGCGATTTCAATATCGTCTTCGAAATTGAGTATGCAAAATGTATATGTAAAACAACGTTAAGACACACCTAGATTAAATGTTTCTGCAAGGTTAGGTTAGTACTATTAACTAATAGGTTAGTCTAATAAAGACTATTTAACGTAACGTTTATTTTGTTAACGTTTCGCAACATAACGTAAGGAATAAAGCAGTTTTAGCTTTTAACTACCTCTTGTCGATTACATTATATTCCTAGCTACATAATCATTACTATACCTTAACAAAGTTGAGTTTGCACGTGATATCGCTGTTGTGACACGTTATGTGCATGTCCCCGTACTGGTCCACCCAGCGCTGCCCGCCGAACAAGTTGTGGACGCATGTTGTCACCTGTTGGATGGAGAGAGAGGTTAGTTTTGTTTTTAATCGGCTTGAAATCAGGAAAATCGACGCTTATTTTATTTTTATTTATTCGGGTTGACAAACAGTTGTACATTGTAATAATTAAAGATAAATATCGGTAAGTATTTATCTATTTTAACGGTCTTATTCATAAAAAAACCTTAAAGTAGCTTTACTGAGCTCAATAGTTACGGAACACATTAAGCCTATTTGAGGTTTCGTAAAAATCTCTATTCATAATAGTTCCGTAAATCTTCAGTAACTATAGTCAGGCCTGTGTCACTCCGCGCGTGGGCGGCGCAGGCGCCAGCCTGGCGCCTGCCCCATCGATGGGGCAAATCTAGTCGGCTGCCGCAAGCGGAAGACGATACACGCGCGCGCGAATTAACTTATTATGCACCGTAGTCCAGTGAAATAAGGCGCATATTCCCTCAAAAATAAATTGGTAGGTAAGTAAATAAAAACGTGTGCGGCTGGAGCGCGATCTAAATGAGATCTTATTGCTTATGGGATGGAGTCATATTTCTTTGATAGCCATTGCGAAGATGGACTTCTGTACCTGGTACTAGTTATTATTCTGTGCTATAGTGATTCTAATAGATTTCACAGACCAAACATTTTGACATTTACCCTATTAAGTTGCCGGTCCGACGAAACCATAAACAAAAATAGCGAAAACTTTCATTCATTTATCAATCTCTATTATCTATGTTAGCCACGGCGCGGCACTTAAAAAAGTTTACGTTGGCTTAAAGGCGCAGTTGGCCAAGCCAAAACCCACAAAAAAAAATATTAAATTTTTACGTTACCATGGCAACTTATTTTCAGCAAATATTAACTCACAACAAATGTCAAATCGTCAATAAAGCAGAACAGCTGTTGACCGGCCGCCATGTTTTTGTACAAGAGGAGGTTTACGGAAGGTGTCTAGTAGGGTCCAGCCTACTTTAGCATATCAAGGTTTTACGAATCAGTTGGAGAGTTCTTTAGCGCTATTGATCGTTTATGAATAAAGTTTTTTTGACATTTGCTTATAGCAGGCCTATAGGTCTCCCGTAACTTTTTATGAATAAGACCGTAAGTATTTATAACTTTTGAGGCAAGAAAAGCCAGTCTTACTGTTCTCAATACTTTACCCGTTTCCACTTTAAGTTTCTTGCATCCTTATGGCTTTCAGGAAGAGATTCCTTTTAGCTATATGGCCGCGTATTTAATTTTTCCTTTTAACAGAGATACAAAATCTCTGTTAGTAATTTTAAGCGCCGTATTTATCTTCCAATTGTTAAAATTTACTCCCTATTCATACCTTATTCCAGCTATAATGATCTCCCGTCCCCAAGAGACGCAGATGCAGCTGCCCCGCCGGCTGGAACTCCATGGACTTGCCCCAGAACTTGCTCTTGATGATGTCACCACCGACACCCATCGCAATAACTTACCTTCATTGAAACGAAACAAACGACGGAGCGACCTTTTGTGGCAATAATATAGCGAGCCCTACTGTTCTTAATACTTTACCCGTTTCCACCTTAAGTTTCTGTCATATTTAAGGCTGTCAGGAAGAGATTTCTTTTAGCAATAAGACCACCGATTTTATTGTTCCTTATTTGTATCTCTGTTAGTAATTTTGTACGCTGTATTTGGCTTCTAAATGCTAAATTTCCCTCCCTATTCTCACCTTATTCCAGCTATAATGATCTCCCGTGCCCAACAGACGCAGATGCACCTGCCCCGCCGGCTGGAACTCCATGGACTTGCCCCAGAACTTGGTCTTGATGACGTCACCACCGACACCCGTCGCAATAACTTAGCTGCATTGTAACAAAACGAGCGACAGAGCGACCTGTTGTGGCTATAATTAATATGGCGAGCCCTACTGTTCTTAATACTTTACCCGTTTCTACTTTAAGTTTCTTGCATCCTTATGGCTTTCAGGAAGAGATTACTTTTAGAACTAAGGCCGCGCATTCTAATATAACTTATTTTTCTCTCACTTTTCAATTTTTTGCATGCCAAAAACTAGTTTTTTGTCTTCTAAATGCTATTTTTTTTTTTCAAATTCTTACCTTATTCCAGCTATAATGGTCTCCGGTGCCCAACAGGCGCAGATGCACCTGCCCCGCCGGCTGGAACTCCATGGACTTGCCCCAGAACTTGGTCTTGATGCGCGCGTCCTGCCACAGACACCAGCGCGGGGACTCCGCGTAGCACGCGGATATTGGGGGGTGGTGGGATACCTGAGGGGGTGAGGGGGTGGTTAATGAAAGAAAGAAATAAAAAAATATTGTCGATACAGTTGCAACGATATGAAAAAAAAGCACAAATGGAAAGTACATGATCTGAATGCAGAATGGAGCCCACTTGATCGTTCTCAGACAGCGTTCAAGGAATTAGTTTGTTGCTAGAGCTTTAGTAGTCCTACATCCTCAGATGTCGCGGTTTATTTTAAAACGAATTGCGAAAACTTTCAGCTTTAGGTACGAGTATGGGTCTTTTTTGCAGTAATTAAAATGGCTCGCTGGTTGCTAGAGCCTATACTATGATGCGGATGACGCGGTTTTTTACAGCGAAATCCAAAATAGCGGTAGTGTCACTAAAACCTTTTTTAGAATCTTTTTTTTGTCTAGTAACTAAAATGGCGGCATGTTGTTCCAAAACTGGCTGTCTTCTTACTAAAAGCTACGTCTTTCGCTTCAAAAAATCACAAAATTAAGATTTTAAATATCCAAAATGGCGGACCGACTCACCTGTTCAGCCAAGAAGCGGAAGTTTCTATCATCCCTCTTACATTCATACGTCTCTCCCAGCAGTGGGTTGAAAGGCTTGCTTGCAGCCCGATGTGCAGCCGCCGCGTACGAACTGACGGCGAAGGCCGCCACTAGAGCCATGCGCTCTATAGTGAGGGCTTATTGCTAATAGCAGTGTCTTACATACGACTACCGAATTGGCGCCCTTATCGCCTAATGCCATATTTTACAGCGATCGCTCTAAATTTTGGTACCTTTCGTAGGAACGAAAATGGCGGTCTAAATAATAAAATGAATAACGCGTTTTATTAATAAAAAAGCGCGTTATTTAAAATGAGAAATGGCCGTGTTGCAAAAATGGTGCGCAAATTCAAAATGGCGCTGGAGCACAAATAGCGCGCGTTTCTTTAGATTCAAAATGGCGACTCACCTGCTCAGCCAAGAACCGGAAGTTCCTATCATCCCTTTTGCACTCATACGTCTCCCCCAGTAGAGGGTTAAAAGGCTTGTTCGCAGCCCGATGTGCGGCGGCCGCGTACGAACTGACAGCGAAGGCTGCCACTAGAGCCATGCGCTCTATGGGGGCTTATTGCTAATAGCAGTGTCTTACGGATGGTGCTAGCCCAACTGCATAATGGGAATACACTCGAGTTACTATCTCAAGTAACTAAAATGGCGGTCGTATACTTCCAAAATTGCCGCCTTCGCACTAAAAACGTCATTTTCCGTTTAAAAACTACGAGATTCTTTAATTAAAAATGGCGATGGCGGTCTTATATTCACCAAAAGCTTACCTGTTCAGCCAAAAACCGGAAGTTCCTGTCATCCCTCTTGCACTCATACGTCTCCCCCAGCAGTGGGTTGAAAGGCTTGCTCGCAGCCCGATGTGCCGCGGCCGCGTACGAACTGACGGCGAAGGCCGCCACTAAAGCCATGCGTTCAACGCTTGATGAACACTCGCTGGCTGCGTCTAGAAGTTCCGAGTATTCTAGCTCTTCGCATAGCCTCTGGAAATGGAGAGAATCGGGGTTAGAAAGAGGGAGAAGATGAGGTGTTGCAAGTTTTATAAGGTTTGGAAGTAGTTACAGACAGTGGGAGGTTCAATGGTAGTTAGAGTTAATTCGAAGTTGGAGGTATCTATTTACTAGATTTTATTAATAAAAATTGATCATTCATGATCGCCACTCTTACTCAGCTATTCAGCTGGCTAAAAAGAAACCTTGAAATTCAATGGACGTTTTGAAAAAAATATGGTAAAAGTTGAAGGCTGGGCGTTGTTGAGTTATGCGTCTATAAATTCGGTAGGTATTTCATACGAAAAATAGATATAGGTATATCCGTTATATTATATCTTACCTGCAGCATATTGAGCGGCTCGTTGATGGTGACGGGCATGGAGATCTGGCTCAGGTCTTTGCCGATGTTCTGAAATTGAAATATATGTATTTTAATACATATAGTGATTGGAGAGGAACGTATGTACTTTTTTGCGTTCTACTGTAACGAAGTAAAAAGTCGCACTCCATAAGAGTCCTTTTTCTTTCCGAATGGGGAGTAGGTTTAAGCTGAGTAGGACCTGCTGTTAGCGCTGTTCATATATTGTACAGATATATTATACAGCGTGTGTGTAGTACCTTATACGGGAAGTTCCACAGCTAGGCCCAGACAGGTGCGTTGTTGAGGCACTGCTAGTACACATGTTATACAGGGTGTGTGAAGTACCTTATACAGCAGGTTCCACAGCGAGGGCCCGCCTTGTTGAGGCACTGCTAGTACACATGTTATACAGCGTGTGTGTATACAGGTTGTTGCAAAAAGGGTATACTAAGCCGAAACCTACATGTGTCGCATGTTATATCTAAGACCGAAAATTAAAGCAGAATGTCTAAATTCGCGAAAAAATTTTAATTTTTCATAGAAACTTTGTTGGTTACGTGGCTTTTTACTATGGAGTATGAATATTTTTTTAGGTTTCGACCCTTTTTGCAACTATGTATAGGTAAATACCTTATACAGCAGGTTCCACAGCGAGGGTCCCCCGGGCGCTGCTCGGGGGCGGGGCAGGCAGGTGCGCCGGGTCCACGGCGCGGGGCCGTTGTTGAGACGCACCGTCACTGGTTCGGCTGTCAGCACTGTTGGGGTTAAGTTAGTTAGTTAAGGCTGGTTAAAATATATGTTTTTTTATATAGTAGGTACTTGAAAAGGCTTGGTAGCCTCATGTATGGATCGCTGGTAGTAGAAGCAATGTTTATTGATAGACATGTAGTTTGCGGGATAGTGGTACCTATTTCAATACATGAAAGCTATCTGACAACTATCTATTGCCGAACCGCCGCGTGACGTATGATAATGAAAAGACGTCGTAATGTGTGAACGGTATATTGAACACTAAAATATGATTATGTAGGTACAATTGTCGTAAAGTCTGAGTAGGTCGACACATGTAAGTAAATGCAAACTAATGCGTAGATGTTAACTCCAACAATTACGCATAGGTATATACAGACAGGTGTAGCGTTAATAGTGGTTCAAGCTTAACGGGGTGATACATCATACCACTACTATTAACGCTACACCTTGTATATGAAATATGAACATATGAACAAGCACTAAGCAGTATATATACTCACGCGCACCGTCAGAGTTGTCGGAGCTGGCGGACCCCTCCTCGCTGCTGAGCGACCCCACTTCTGATGAGGAGTCTCCGTCCAGCTCGATCACTCCCGCCTGGAATGAAAAAAAGATACGACGTCAGTACACGAATTTCGGAGTTAGTTCTCTTGGCTATTGGTTTGCGTATTTGCCAAAACTGCCATGTCAGTATATTCGGCAAAATAATATGTAAAGGTATGCACACATATCAAATCGAAAAGGGTTTGTAACTGTTTCAACTCGAGTTTTTCAGTATTGTTTGTATGAAACTCCTTTATTGGATCATTCTCCAAACTAGTATACTCCCATCAACGCCGCTTTATGACCTTAAAAATATTAGTTTTACAGAAATATAGTGCTCAAAGGTCTGAAGCTTACGAGTAGATAATTATTATGTCCCTTATTTTTTGTTGTCACGACAGTCGATCGTGAAAAAGGCACCAGCTCGGCGCTGGTTTTCAACGTGCCCTTTTATGAAGACCCCAGTCACGACAGCGTGCTAATAACGCTTTAAGTGTTTATGCAATTCCTCGTAACTGTTTGTACCTCATCGACCTCCGGCGCTGCCTCGGCGGTCTTCAGCTCCTCATCATGTTCCTCAGCGTCGAAGAACTCGGAGGCGGACACGCACGACGAGCTGTAGCTGAGCGACTGCTGCAGCAGCGCCACCTGCTGGTGGTGGAAGGTTATATTAAGTATTGGGTGGGTTTGGTATGAGTGGAGTTTTTAACTCTAAATTGTGTTGCTTTAATATTGTCTGCGTGGTAAGGTTGGGTTTTGAATAGAATGATTGAGGTAACATTGGTTTGTTTTGTGTACTTTAAAAATGCAATCTATATTGCTGGAATGGCCACGGGACACGGCGTTAAATATCATGCTAATCGATAAAAACCCTTTTTAATTTGCATTGTTTGTAAAGTAGGTACCTTATTTTTATTTCTGTAACTTTAATTCTGTCTACAAAAATGTAGTATTCTATTGTCACGAACTTATATTGCTAAGGAATCCTAGATAAAGTCTAGGGATATTTCAAAGGATGTAAATGAAACATTCAGTAAATTAATATTACGATAAGTATGATCAGGTATTTATTTATTTATATACAATATGAGTAATTTTTGGTGTTTATTAATATTTACCTAAGATATTTTCTCAACATCTAAGGTTGACTATTAGAAGAGAATCCTTATTAGTATTCAGTTTGCCATACTAACACTAACTAACACTACATCAACTAAGATCATATTGAATGACTAACTATTACTAGGTAACGTTCAATGCATGCGATTTCCATGGTGAAACAGATCCTTAACAGACATGTTACAATAACAGTTTAGGCATTCCAAACTAAAATTAATTAGAACTTTTGAAGATATCACACGACACAAACATTTAACCCCCAAGACACACAGGTCATTCAAAAATATCAGTCTTAGTAAGGCATGGCAATACATTTTTTCATTGTTTTTCACCCGTTACTCAAGTCACTAGAGTTCAAAATAAGGTGGGAACTACACTCACGGGCAATGAAAAAATTCCATTCACAAAATGCCATCACCAAACATCCCCAATTTTTTCGAATTTGATTTCAAATTTGAATAAAATATTACCGTTTTAGTTGGCAGTATACTGATGCTCTATTAAATGTACTTCAATGTTGCAAAAGAAATCATGAAGCTAGCCTTTTCCATTTAGGAGTAATTTGGTGTTTTACTCAGTGGAACCTGTTCATTGCCCGTGAGTGTATTTTCCGTTTGCCTTATTAAAGGGTAAAAAATAATTCCCCCGCCCGGGGATCGAACCCGGGACCTTCGGCATGCATGGAGCTAAGACTCACCGGGTCAGCACGAGACATCTCGGCCACGTCGGACGCGTCGTGGATGCGCGCCAGGCGCGTGCGCAGCTCTGAAACCAACACTTCACATCTCATTATTTACATACTTGCGGCTAGGTTGTGGTTGGATAATAGAACGGAGATACGTAGGAGGGTCCTTCTAGCAAAATATAACAGCTGTAATGCAATTGGTTTTTTAATAATAATTTTATCTTTTTTATTCTAAGATGTGACATGATGATGTTGTTGGTAATAGTTTAGAATCGAAACTTTAGATACCTAGAGGAGTTGTCGAGTGGAGACCACGAACAGGCAAACCTAGTGGCACGAAATTAAATGGAGTCACACAAACATGTCGCGTCCGTACTGGCCCTTATAGGCATTGCAGACTTCTTGGGAGAACCCAAGACTACACCAGTAAACCATTTTAGGCTGATAACCTAAATAAAAACCAAAACCCCTTGGAACAAATTGTTCTTTGTCAGAGCCCCGACAAAACAGTTTCAACAGCTAAAACATCATCTAACTTCCTCTAACAAGGGGGATAGTTGTTAACTCCCTCACCCTCGTTCTGTAGCAGCGCGGACGCCAGGCTGCTGCGCAGAGCCGCCGCGGCGCCGCCGGGCGCGCCCGGGTCCGCCGCGTCCATGGCTGCGCGCAGACGGCCGCGCTCGCACACCTAGGGAAGAGAACAGACAATGGATTAAGAAGATGTCATCATTATCTATGATGACCTTATTGTGAAGTGACAGTTCATCTGTCACGACAATTAATAAAATGGTTGTCTAACAAGCAAACACGACGTATTTTGTATTGTTTATAATAATTTCTAACCCATAAAAACTTCATTAGTGCATAGATAATTATTCTGTAATAGCTTAAATTTCAGTACTTTTTGGGCATCCCTTAAATTACAATAGAAACTTGAGCCACTGCGCTGTCGCTGATGTTGTTTTACGGGAATCCCAACAGACTAAGAACTTTTTAACTGGACAAGTGAAATAATAATCCCACTCGAATTTTACTCACATTAGAGACATCATATTTATGTAGCGGCAGAACCACTTTAGCACGGGCTTTATAGTGTTTAGAAATGTAATAACCTAATAAATAATGAATTCATTAACTTTCATAAAGTCACAACCCCCACTCACCAAAGTCCCAACGATCCCCTTCAGACTGTGCACCAGATCTTTAGCCAACACAGTAAAGTCCTCCCTCAGCTGGTGGTCAGGAGTGAGGCTGGACAGCGAGGCGGGCCCGCCGCCGCCCAGCGCCTCCGCCCCCGGCAGGGATTGGGGGCGGGCGGCTGCACATGCTAGGGGGGGAAATTGAGATGAGAATAGTAAGACTTTTTGCGGGGGTAATGAAGTATGTGGAGCTTGTTGGTAGGTTGTAGTTCTGAAAATATTGAATACGTGTTGGCCTGTTCTTTTTGTTGGTAGATGGTATCACTACCAACAACTATCAAATTTTTGAAAATTGTATTTGGATAGATATATAGTGTTGTGTAGGCATATTGTTTAAGTGTTTTGAATATTTACAGCTTTCTATTTTACTAAAGATGTTAGGTACTTTCATATACATACCTACTTGAGCTATTCCAAAAATATAATGATAAGTTACATTACAAAATATGATTACTTTTTACTACTCTTAGGGTACGTTACCTACGTACCAACTCAAGGTGTAATATGCCAAAATTACCAAACAGATACCCAACCCAGACCTACCAAAGTCACAAGTACTAAAGTGAGATCAATTTATACTTATTTAATTCTTAACTCAACTCTACTGTGGGCTTTACCAATTACTGCTAAAAACAACTACCTTATTAAGTTCAGTTGTGTGACACAAAATATAATCTTTACTATTAATTCCCTATGTGTTTTAAAAATTCAGAAAATAATTATGATAGATCAAAATAATGAAGCACAAAGCAAACCATGGATCGAAACCATGCAATGAATGTGATTGCTATGGCTATAATAACTATTGAACGATTTTAGATGGGGTGGTACAAATTCACTTACAATTATATTGCTTGCGAAGTGGACCTTAGGAATGTCAAAGCGAATTGAAATCAAATTGAAATAAAAAATAATGTTTTTCCCTCGGGAATTCGTAGGTAATAGGTAGGTACCTATCTCAGCTCTAAGGCTTATTCTTTCTATATGCCAAATATCAGGTACAAATGAATAATTCTAATCTTGATGCGCGAAAGAAGTACTAACAATCCTACATTACATACCTACATACATAACGGCTGAATAGATTTAAGATGAAAATAAAGGTAACAAATGAAACTTACTTATAGCTCTCTCTTCGTATTCTCTCAACACTTTGATCACGTACATAAATATCACTTTCGCTATAGGAACTATCAGGCCACCACTGTCAGACGACATTTTACTTTATAATAAAACTTTTGTGGTGTAACACTAATAATATGAGTATATTTCGCGATGTTCACTGCATTGCACGATAATTATGTAGAGAACTACACTATTACAGAAAATTAGAGAAAACACTTCTTAGCATATTCTGTCAAAATCACATAAAAAAATCTGTCATAACAAATGAACAAAGGTTTACTCTTGAAAATCATAACGTACGATAAAACGCACGATAACTATGAAACAACCTACACAATTATAAAACAATGGAAGTATAAAATACATCATGAATAATTCATGTAACAATTCATTAATAGGAGCATGATCTTGTTGGAAATTATTGTTGCAATATAATTCTTAACAGCTTCGATATTAAAATTCAGTTTCGTTAAACACACATTGTAGTAACGAGGAAAGTAAAACTAACATTTCTTATTTATGTAAGTACTTAGGTATGAAATAAACATGGATCTGAATCAAAATGTATAAGTAATTATTTAAATTTCGAGATTTTCCATAAGCACATTTCACAATATTATCGCACGATATTATTACATAAGTAAACAAAGATGAATATTTTAAGTTTTCAGTAGTTTTTTTGGATAAACTAAGATGTAGAGATAACGACAAGATCTCGCTTATCTATGTAGATAATGTGGAGACAAGGTTGGACCGAGGTCGATAGGATATGACGTCATATATGGCACGAATGGGTAAATGAAATCACCGAGATATATGGAAAAGAGTTGCCAATTCAAAAGAGGGAAAATCCTGATGAAATTTAATTATAGCTTTACCCTTTTCCTAAATTTTTATTGCTCAGATTGATAGTACGATTACGATTAGGGCTACACTGTTACACAAAAAGCTGTTTTTGTAAATCTTTCATAATAATTATGTTATCATCATCAGCCAATAATCATCCACTGCTGGACATAGGCCTCTACCAAGGAGCGCCCTCGGCCTTCCTCATCCAACCACTACCGGCTACCCGCCTAAGGTCAAATTATGTTAAATTTATACATATATTTTATGTACCTATCATTACTATTTCATGATTATTCTTTTATGAATTATACGCAACTAAAACAGAATGTTATAAGCATTCTTTATGTTGCTCTGTGATTTAAGCAAGCTGTAAAAATCACCATGATTGAATGTACACGGTGATAAAACGATTACCTCTATCTTGTCTATTGATATTATCTTGGTATATGTAATGTCGTATGTATGCCACAGGCTGTCCATAAGCAATGTCAGGCCATTTTAGACCTTAATACAATGACCATGAGACTCATTTCTATTGTTTGATACAAACTGTGCTTTAAATAAGTCTACATACTTCTGTAGCACAGGCATTATGTGAATGTTATATACAAAAGATTGGAAGGTGAAAAAAAAGTGAGAAAAAGGTTAAAAAGTAGGGGAAAAACAAATAAAAATTATCATCTTACGAACTAAGGTAGAGGCCAGAAATGTTGAAAGAAATACTGAAATACAAGAAATAAATATCATGTTAGACTTTCGTTCTGAAATCTAATTACTTTGATTTTATATTTTATTCATGTTATTCGTTTCTGAACTGCCATGCTTTTTAAAAGCGTGAGTTTTGCATGATTTGACAACACAGACTCATACAAAAGGAAATTAATTCATACGTTTTGTTTCGATTTAAGGCGAGTGACACAGCCGTCCAGCCATGCTTTTTATAAATATCTTTTAATAGTTTTGATACTTACCTATTTCGTAAAATCCTTCAGTTAAGACATACCAAGAGCAAGTTTGTGTAAAGTAATAAAATAAAAAACATCAATTTTTGTCTGTGATGTACAAAATGAAACGACCAATTTAAATTGTAAAAATAAATATTTTAAACACACGATTAAATTAACGAAATATTATAAACAAAAGTACAAAATGTTATTTCTTAATTCTTCGTATTAGAACAGGGTCTTAGGGAGTCGGGAATTTTTAAGGAAAGTCTAAAAAGAAAGATAGCTGGATTGAACACACATATTGCAGGAGAAAATCCTAAGAAGAGACATACATTAGATACCATTACATATTTTTATATGTAATGTTACGGTCATACGCTACAAGACAAGAAGTAAATATTTGTATACTAACAAATACGAGCACTTCTTTAAAAAATATTGGATCATTATTGATTAGAGTTTATACAGAATACGACATCTAGTGGTCAATAAAATACCCGATTTATTCATACCGCCATCTATCGTCAACAGCTTGAACTATTTAAATCTTACAGCGTACGACCGCAACATCTAGCGAACTAAGAAGCTGGCTATGGACTCTGCTAGACAAAGAGAGCAGCATACGCCTCGAGTACCGAGTGAGAGAGACTTACCGATAGGTAACGAAGCAGCGGAGTTTGGTACCGAAGACGCACCGCCGCCGGGCGAGGGGGGCGCTGTCAGCGCTGACAATGCCTGGGGGAAAATATGCTTTGTTAGTTTGACTATAGGATTCATTTTTGTTCGATGTGTAGTGGTTTATTGTAAAGTTATGGTAACACAAAAAGCACTCTATTCAGGCTGTATTTAGGGTTATTTTCCATACCATATGCTTATGCAGTCGTTACTCGTTAAGCCTACTCAGAGGCCTACGGGCAAACATCTAACAGTCGGGTTGCCCACTTACCTGACAACTCTCTTAGCTTGCTTGTGTTGGGGTCCATCAACCCGCACTTGGCCAGCGTGGTGGACTAGGCCTAAACTCTTCCTTCAATGGAAGGAGACCCGTGCCACAGCAGTGGGGACGTGATGGGTCGTGAGGTTCTACCTTTTTTGGCCTAAGAATTATTTGCCTAATCTCGTATTGCATAGTACCGTTTGGTCAAAGTCTCGTTTCGCCGAAAATCGTATGGCATAAATCTCGTTTAGAAAAAAGTTATTTCGCATAATCTTGTTTAGCCTAATAATGGTATGGTCAAATCTTAAATAGCCTAATAATGCTATGGCATTATGTTATACAAAGTAATCATATTCGTTTTCCTACAAAGCGCAAATTGGTGCCTTGTTTACGCTATGTGGGAAACGCCCCGCTCCGCTTCGCTGCGCTCCGCTTTGCTTTTGACGAATATGTGCACCTAACACGCTCCTCCTCGCTTTGCTCGTCGTCGCACCTATCTTTAAGTTTCGATCCCATGGGGTTTAATGGCTTTTGTAATATAATTATAATGGTCATTCACTTTCGATATTTTGTTAATTCAATGATGTAAGAGAAAAATATCGCAATGTGTATATTTACTGCATAATATATTATTTATTAAGATAATATTAATATAAACAAGATAATACCTATACGAAAACTAATTTGAGCAAACAAGACTTAGGTGATTGAAGATTGTGCCAAAAGAGCTTTAGGCGAAACGAGACTTATGCCACATAAGTCTTGACGAAGTGATGATTCGGCCAAAAAAGTTTAGACCATACGAGTTATGCGAAACGAGTTTTGGGCAATAAAGTTTATGCGAGATGAGGGGAACCTGGGTCGTGATTATGTGAGTTGGAAGACTCATTTTTGTTCCATAAAGTAGTCGTTTATTATTTATTAATGGTTTCCATACCATGTGTGAGTTGGAGGGGTCGATGTAGTGCTGCGGCTGCAGATCGATGGAGGCGCACTTGCTGCTGGACTTCTTCTTGCGGAGGCCGAACTTGCGCCGGTCTTTCTTTACATTGGGAGAAGCGCCCTCTAGTGACACCTGGCGGAGTTGTTGAGAGGTTAGGTTAGGTTTTGTGGCGGTAGTTTGAATTGATAATAATCCTAGAGTAAATAGTTAAATATCTATTCCCATTGAGACGAAAACGAACGCAAAGCTTATAAATAAAAAGACGAAACATCCACCTATGCCCGCTTTGAACCACATGTTAAAAAATAAATGCTTGATTTGGTATAACCCAAGATATAATAGATGATTCAATTAATTAAAGTAATAAAAAAATGATGATGCAAGTTTATGTTTATCCCCATTCAGAAGAAAACTAGTGCACTAGTTTTCTTCTGAATGGGGATGTTTAGAAATATAAAGAATAAGGCAAAACTTTTACATATAACTAGCTTAAATTCTTTGATTTCAATTTACTTAAGGTTAGTCCAGCGTTTTATCCCGTGTAGGAATTTTACTAGAATAGAGACATAACTTTATGTACCCAATGAAATAACGACACATACGAAACAACAATCACAATGACGGCTAAAGTGAAGACAAAGGTTTAATATCTTTAGTTGTAAGGTGGAAATATTGAGAAACACTGAAGGGTTTCCAATCTAGAATCGTGGAGAAGACATTTTCTGATATTTTTTTTGTATAAATATAAAACCTGTGCCTTCACAATAAGGTTGAATCTACATCGAACTGTACCTGGCTCGCGGAACCGTTCTGCGCATGCGTCACAGATATAAATACCTAAAAAGTGGAAAATAGTAAGGTACATAAGGTGGTTAGAAAGTGGTGAATGAGTGAGTCAGACAAAAGATTATGTGAGTGCGAGTTTTTCCCTCAAATTCATAGACCGTATTGTATATTTCGACGAGTTTCGACTCTTTACGTCGGTCAAAAAGTTGAAATTCGTATATCACAATCAAAACGTCAGTTTTAAACCTATTTTAAGGCGTTAAAAAGTTCTATGAATTCGGGGGTTTTATATGTCAAAGTTAGTACAAGCTCAAACAGTGCATGAGTGATTTTAGTATTGAAGTGAGATCTATGTAGGTAGTAAAGTTACAACAGAACTTGGCGCCACAATCGCTAGCAAGACAGTTAATTAAAAACGAAATGGCGCCGACAGATGTCAAATTTAATCTACAACTCCATTTATCGATCTAAATAGTTCTTCAAAAATATATAAAACGCTTTTTGAAAAAGAGAGTATTTTGTACTAAAGACCGCTGAAGACAGTTAGTCAAAAACAAAATGGCGCCGACACATTTAACAGTTTCATGTAACTGTAGTTATATTCAAATCTAGAATCTCATTTATGAACCTAAGTAGTACTAGAAAATTCTACACACTCCTTGAAGGATTTCTTGTTTTAGGAATGAAAATGCAATCTAAGTATTTTATCGCGGCGATTCCGACAGTGTAAACGATTTCGTCCACTCTGGACACAACCCTAAGTTTTACCATAGAATAACGAGTACTAGTACTATAATATACTACTTACTGTACTTGTTACTCTATGATTATACCTAAGTGACTATTCCCAACTCACATCAGTATCATGGTGTACTTGCTGCTGCAATTCCAAAGCGTCCAATAATCTCTGCAGCTGCTGCACCGACAGTTGGGCTTGACCCAGCTCTTTGGAAGCGTTTTCTAGTGGGCCGCCCGACTCTGTAATAGATTGAGGAGTTTGTGGTTATGTAGTTAGGATTTGATGTTGAATAGACACTGAATTGACGCCTTATGTAGCGTGATGATGTAATTTTGTGTTTCTATTTCATTGGATTCAGTCGAGCCATGCAAAGTCATCATGCCTTAGAAACTAAGGTGACACACGGAAGAACAGAAACATCATCGAAAAAGATTAAAATTTTGAGCATTCCAGTTCTACTTGAAGAATCCTATCATCATAATTTGCGCATAAAAATTATATACAAAAAAGTTCTAGAAATTAAAGATAACTTATCCATGAAATAAATTGGGTACGCTTAAACATTATTTTATTCAATACATTATAATAATAGGGCAACATTAAATAAAAGGGTTGAAAGGATGCATTGATTGCATAAAACGTGCCAAACATGCATCATTTATAAACCACAAAAACAATTCAACTGCTTCTAAAGCGACATCAACCCTTAATCATATCACCCATCTCGCTCTACTCTATATCTATCTTGCTCTACATACCGATGATCCATGAGGCGAGGCGGCCGCCCGGAGTGCCGCTCACGAAGCCGGCCTGAGGACCCCTGATGGCCGCCGTCGGGCTAACCAGAACTGCACACACAACACTATTGGATGCGGGGGTAGGGAATGCAATCCGGTCTTCTCAGCGTGAGAAACACTACTCACAGGGATAGTACGGGGCGCATTTAAAACGCGACAAATGTTCTACGTCGCGCTCGCTCTTGAGGCTGCGCGATGTGAGTGAGTGCGATGCAAAACTTTTTTCACGTCTAAAATGCGTCCCGTGCTACTAGTTCAGCTGGGGTTACCGTGGTGATAGGATTAGCCAGTCAGATTAGCGTCGGTTAATCCAGAAGTAAGTCTACAGAATCCAATCTCGGTATGGTCATATTCCATGATTTTTATGTTGCAAGCGTAGTTGACAATTTACGAGTTATGAACTTCTTAGAAAGTGTGGAATACCGATAGATGTTGTATGGATATTTTACTGGATAACTAATAACTGCGGGTTTAATTAAATGATTGGATAACCGGATTGCAATCCCTGGATGCGGTATAGGGGTAGCAGGGACTTAGATTAAGCTTCTTGGTTGTACAAGAAAAGGGCTTAGGGGATAGAAACTGGCAAAAGTCGGACAGAGAGTGTGCCTAGCCAATATGGATCTCTCAAATATTTTCATTAAAAAAAACATTACAGTTTATCAAATCATACTAAATTAGAGAACTTACAATAATTCAAGAGCCTTCTTCCTCTCAGTCTTATTTTAACTTCATCACTCCATAATTTTGTCGTTAGAGCTCCAATTTTTGATTACACATTGATAAATTAAAGTTTTAGCTCGAGAAAAACCTTCTCGAAGAAATATACGACCGCCTGTTCACTTTTATATCCGCCAAAAGTTCTTGGCACTGCAATATCATTTTTATAGGCCCCAGGTTTTCTGCCAAAATTAAAGTAATATTTTTTTCTACTATTAAATTACTCTACAGAACGACTAATGTTAGATAAAAAAAAATACTCTCATGTATTCTAGATATATCTTGTTTTTAATTAAACTATAATAAAGGATCTATGTCTAATCCTTCAAAGTTTTAAGGATCTATGACCAATCCTTCAAAGTTGCTATGTTATTCATAATAATGTAAAACATTTTGTATATCGCTATCAATACTCTAGCTACTACTAGCACTCACCAGAGCATATAGAAGGAACACTACTACATCTATAAATAGACTTCAATTCATCTTCAATACGTTTGTGTGTATCAACTGTTGTATTAGATTCAATATAAGTAGAACCAACTTGCAGATTAGAATCTTTAAATTCCTTAGGTTTTATGATTTCATCACTATTTAGTTCCGTTGTAGATACATTTTCGCTGTCTTTAATTTGAATCATATCTTCTCCCCGATTCTTTTCATCGCTCAAGTCTTCAAGTTTCAAAAACGTTTTACTAGGAGCAAGAAAGCTAATAGTCTTAGCTGAAAAGTCTCGACTCGGTAAAGCGGTAGACGATCTAAAGTCACTAGTGTTGACAGCTGAATTGTACCAGTACTTGGTCGAAATTCGCCTTCCTAAAGGGTAACTTGACGCATCTATATCCATGAAAGAAAATGACTTGGATAGACCTAAGGACCTAGACAACATAGATACTCCTTGCGTGTCAGAATTAGCAGGTTTCCGGGTAGATTTGTCAGCGACAGCGACTGTTTTTAATATAGTACTACTGCTTGAAGTTAGGAATTGTTTCTTCATAACTAAAACACTTTTGGATGGAGAAATCTGAGCCGTATCGACTATTTGATGGTTCTGTGCTTGTGTATTCAAAATGATTTCATCATCAGTGGATTGTCGCGTTCCTACGTCCCGGTATATCTGTCCTAGAAGACTAATTGTGGAACCTTTTGGGTTTTGGTCGTATTTTTGCTTCGTTTTTTCATACAGCTCATTCAAATCTTTGCTAAGATCTGGAAAATCTTTGGATAAATCGATTAGATTTTTTAGTAAATGCTGTATAAACGATTTGTCAATGGTTTTTATGCTAACAGGTATATCTTTATTATCCTTTTGAACTTCTTTTTCAACTTTTTCTGGTATTTCAGTTTCAGATGGCCGGTGGTATTTGCTACTTTCACAAGAAAATTCAGAAGAAAATTCTTTACGTTCCGAAACTGAAGTGTTCAGTGGGTTAGTACCGGTAAGATTACTGGAGGAACTCTGTGGTTTTAGTTCTGTGTATTTCGAGTAAATATTGGGGCATCTATGAGTCTTGTTACGAGTTTGATTCTGCAAGAACTTGTAGTCAAGTCTTTCATTTTCATCAGAGTTTATTTCGTTCAAACCGCTATGTTTTTTACAATAGTCGCCTCTAACTTGTTTATTGGATTTTCGACCATTTTCCGAAAACATAATTGTAACTATTGGGCTTTTGATATCTGGACTTTTCACAACTTTAACATCACGGATGTTAAACTTTGATATGTCCAATGATATTTTAGAACCTACTTCACTAGATATTACTTTATCGCCAGATTGCTTTGCGGTATTTGCTTGGATACGTTTCTCCATATCAAAATACACACGTTCTTTTTTACAAAGATACATATATGAAGATAGTTTCCGCAGTAATCCTTGCAAGAGCATTTGCTTATCTATATCATCAGCTTTCGGTTTTTGTTTATTGTAATTTTTACCATCAATGGGGTTGACGTCACATAAAACGCATGCATCTTTAGACGGAGCATTGACATTAGCCTGTATACCACATTCAGTTTTTTTGTTGTACGTGTTTCTAGTTGAGACTTCATATAATTGATATTTTATGGCAGTTCTGCTCCGACTTTTCTTATAATTATTGGCAGATATATCTGTGGTTGCGTGTAATACTTGAAAATAATCGGCCAGAAAGCATTTAGATGACTGAGATGTTTTCTTTATGAAACTGTACAAAGCGTTATGTATATTACTTCCAGAATTTGATTTACGGTTAGAATTCTTCGCTTGCATAGTCTCAATATTTTCTACGTTTTCTATTAATATTTTAGTTATTTCTTCGCTAGTCTTATCCGGGGAATCAGTAAGGTAAATGGTGTTATGCAGGACTTTTTCTAGTTTTTGTATAAGGAGCTCTTTTTCTGAGGTCTCTCTAACATGTGGTATGGAGTCTTTTTCTTTTATCGGTGATGATTGGACAGAAACATCTTTTTCGTCTTTACAGTAGCAAACAGCTGAAATGCTGGCGTCTTTAGTATCACAAATAGCTTGAACTTCATTTGTTTTCCATTCTATCTTAGGAGGGATTTTAAGCCGACCACTTGTTTCGAAATAATATTCGAGTAATATTTTGAACAACTGTTGTACGGGGTGGCTGTTGCTCATTTTCGTTTGACACAGATGTTGCACTGCTTGGCCTACCATCGTTTTTACATTGACGTCTTTCTCATAAATAGGCGCGTTTTTACCGAAAACTGCTAGAAGCTTGTCGGTAATTTCATCAAATTCTGAATGAGTAGATGTATCTTTCTTAGGTATTGGAGATTCTGTAACCTCTACATCTAATTTTTGTTTCTTGAATACTTCTTCTATCGGGTCTTTTATCCTATACTTGGCTAGAAGCATGCATTTGCTAGCTTTCTGTTGCAACGGCGGTTCTGCATTGGTATTTCTATACTTGACTACATTTGTGCATTTTCTACTGCGTTTCATTGAGCTTTGTGACCAGTTCGCCATGGCATGCCTTTTTTGAAATTTTTGATAGTACGTTTTGTAATCTTGTAAGACAGGACTGTAAGTATCATCTTTAGTCTCAACTTGTTTCTTCCTATTACAATGATTAATATTAACATGACTGACAGGTAAATTTGTGACTGGATTCCTATTCCAAACTGAGGTTTCTAGGACAGTCTCGTTCACTTGTTTACTACCCGAAAGGGCCTCATTGTGTTCTTCTTTCCTAGTGCTGTTTCCGCTAAATATTTTCTTAACAAACTTTCGTGAGCAACGTCCTTTTATTTGTTCTAGCAGGGACGTGTTTTGCGTAGCTCCCTTAGATGGCTTTCCAACTGTTTGGTTATAAACCATTACCTCAGGCTTAGTATTTGATTGAGTAGAGTTCTTAGTATCGGGCTTTGTGGGTTGAACACTAGGTTTACAGTCGCCCTTTGGGCTTGGAGTAGAAACTTCCATACTGGTGTCTGTCAGAGTGGAAAAAGAGGTCGTTCCCGACTTGGAGGTACCTTGGAGAGGAAAAAGATTGTAAGGAAGTCATGGGCCATGGGATTGGGATAAGGGATTTCTGACTAAAGTAACTATCTATCATAGTAACAACATATCAAACCACTCAGTCACATACGTAAATATCCATGCAGAGGATAGACTGATAGAGGGTCTATTTAAGAGCTGAACTAGACATACTCATGCATTGAAAACATACATAAATATAATTTTGATTACACGTAACGACTTACCAATTTTTCCTATTTTTTTTTTGTCTACGCCTCTTTCTTTCGCCTAAACTAATCCCTCAATCGTATTCTCTATTCTAACAATCATTCATTGCTTCTATAAGACGAGGTTGCGAGCAATAGTGCTATCTCTTTCTGTCACACGAAAAAGGAAATACTCACGGGAGTTGTCCGTTGCTGGAATGTCGTCCAAGGGCACGTGGACTTTAGGTGCAGATTCCCGCGCGCCGAATGTGAGCAAGTGTTGACGGTATAGCCTGAAAATTAGAAATATTGCGGTAAGTAAATGGAAAATTATGGTATTATGATGGTAAATCGGTACAGCAAGTAAATCGTAATCCATATCAGGCTATGGACGACAAAAATGGTAAATTTCATCCAAATTGTTTAAGCATTCAGGGTATAGACTATCTAGACACCGAATATCATCCAAATCAGTTCATCAATTTTAAATTACCACCAGGGTATAGACTATCAAAACACTAAATTTCGTCAAAATGGATTATCAATTAAAATTTCTCGTCAGGGCTGGACAATCAATGCGCCGAATTTCATCCAAATCGGTTTAGCATTCAGGGTATAGACTATATAGACACTGAATTTCATCGAGACTGATTCATCAATGCTAAAATTTCGTCAGGTTATGGACCACAAAAAAACAAAATTTCATCCAAATTGGTTTAGCAACACTGACCTATGCGCCTTCAGTACTAGTAGCCAGGTTCTGAACACGTCGGGCGTCTTGGCGCGCAGGTGGTATATGAACTCGTCCGCGTCTATGTCGATGCGCCGGCGCCGTTGCTTTCCCGATATCACTGAGAGGCCTAAAATTAAAAATCAAAATCAGACATTTATATTTATTTGTCGTAAAATTAATACATTCTTGACGGCAGTCATCTAAAAACTCCCCATTGGGAAAGGCAAATGGCGCTTATGCTACTACCCCACTTGGCTATTTGTATTTGCCAAAACTGCCATGTCATCTTGGTCAGTCATATTCGTCAAAATGATTGCCGAACTTACCTACAATTTTGGTATTTAGCCAGTTTAGCAGACATCAAATACGAATAGCACTGTTCTTTACTAGTTTTCCTGTACCTCCTATAGGTTGGCTGGTAGAAAATGCTCTTAGCATTAAGCCCTCCTTTTGTACAATTATTTTTTAATATTTGTGCGATAAAGAATTAAATAAATGAATAGCCAAGTGTTGTGCCAGCATTATATACCTACCTACATCCACCGAGCCATGGAGCCGCCCGCGGGCCACGTCTGTTGGTGATCTGGCGTAGACCAGGATGCCCCCGTCGATCACGAAGAAACGCTGTGGAAGAGGTTCAATGTTACAGAAGAAAAAACGGCCGGTGGCGAATTATAAGAAAGGATTCTGGGCAATAGTCGATAGAGGGCCAATGGCATTGCGAGGTTTTGACATTTACCCGGGCCTCACTCCACTTCTCCTAGACCTAAAAAGTATTTCCTAGTGAAAAATTGGTCTCCTTTCGCCCACTGTTGGGTACAGAAGAAATAATGCATATTATACATTCTAGTCAAAACTCGTCCACAGTAACTTAAATCCAATGAAAAATGTGATATAGTCATGCACTGGATTATTTTATAGAGATATAAAAGCGTGGATCGAAATTTTCAGAGCTTAAGTAAATTGAAGAATTTTACTATCTGCTGTCTCCACTCGAGAACTACTCAATCTACCCAAATGAAAGCTGGAAATGGTCGGGTGTAAAATAGTTGCGTGTTTTGAAACTATACAAGGCCAGAACGCACCCATAGTGTACTAGCACTGTATAGTTTCAAGTGAAAAAAATAAATATTTTACTTGAAAATATACACGATTTGTGCGTACTAATCGCGTATACTTTCAAGTTGGGATTTACTGAATCGTACTTGAAAATATACATTGCTATTACGCATATTGCTTGATTGGCGTACTTGTCGCATATAATTTATACCTACATGCTGATTCTAATTTACTTAACTATTTCGCTAAATGTAAATGACTACAATTGACTTATTCTGCCTGTCATACTGATCATAAATGAAGATGAACAAGGCTAATTTGATTGATAAATTGATATTTATAGCAATCATACTTGGAAGTAAGCATACCTACTAATATCTTATTATTTAAATGAATTAAGAGTAATACCTACTACACTCCTGAACGGATAAGACTAGCTTAATGACGCCGTCGGCAATATTAAAGTGCATTTAACAGCGCATCAAAATATTATTATAACCAACTAAAATAGTAAATTTTGATCAAAAAAATTAGGGTCATTTGGTGTTGACTTTTTGCTACTTAGACTTATTGATTGCTCGTGGGTGTAGTAGGTATTACCCTATAGACCTATTATAGACATATTTTTCATCAAGTTTTGAATTCACCGTAATTGTCTTTTATTAATTGGTCTACAGTCTACACCCTCTTATGAGATAATTTTTACTATTAACAACAGTTCTACAGTTTAATATCAATTTACTTTTTAACTTACGGTGTAAACAAAAAACACGTTACGAAATTAATGCCAAGTGCGGAATGATGATGCAATGTTTAGAAAGCAATAGACTTATTACTATTTCGCATGAAAGAAAGAGAGAGCAACAATTCAAAAGGGCTACCTGGTAACTAATCACGTATAGTTTCAAGTGCTCGCATTGCCGCTTGGCGCTTGAAAATATACACGATTAGTACGCAGTGGTAACTGCTGCAGTATATTTTCAAGCCATAATTTTGGCCCAACTTACTTGAAAATATACGCGATTAGTGCGTAATGGCCTTGTATACTTTCAAGTAAATCATGGCACCATTTTAATTTGAAAATATACGCGAGCAGTCCCATCCTCTGCGTTCTGGCCTTGTATAGTTTCAAAACACGCAAAATAGTTAATGACTCCTCATGTTAACTCCTTCCAACTGGATTTAATCAATACTTGGATAAAAAAACAGGTTTTTACGTAGTAACGAACTGAAAGGCACTTAAATATCCATTAATTTCACAGTGGAAGCAATTACTGTTGACATCAAAGACAATCAGTTTATGCCTCATTTCTCTAGGGTGATAAAATTGCCCTTTTAAACGTATGACGGCATTCGTTACTAGAGAAGGGTGTTTAAAACGTGTATGTAGTCGCAATTACATAGACTCTATGTTGTGCTATTAATAACCATGTTTATAGTAATTACTGTAAGGTCCGAAACAAACTACAAAGTCCAGATTTCTATGACAAAATTACAAAACCTACAGAGCTAACTCTAGCTTTGATTGTAGCATAAAAAATAATGGGTTTAGATCCCACCTGGGTGAGAAAGTGTACTGGATTCGAACGCCGGCTGGGTCAGACAGAAAGGAAGTGGACCAAATTGGATACAGGACAATAAAATATGGCGTGCCTATAGGTACCTACTGGTACATTTTATGCTAAAGAAATAGAACAAGAAGTTGTGTTGTATCGTGTGATATGCGATAGAGTTCCTGTCGTTGCTAATAATACCTATCGTCTATTTTTTTTACAGACGAGAACCGACACTTTTTTACTGAGTTGCTATTGGTCCACCAAATCCACGTTGCTATTGGTCCTAACAATGACCCATCTTACTCTGTCAATATCGGAAATTTGCAAGGGACATAAGCACTCACTACTCGTTTGTTAAAAAAATGGACTATTGTAAACAGGATATAAGCGCCTGATGTCAGCCCCAGACTCCTCGGAAGGGTAGCGGGAATGAAGAAGAAATATATATGGATACCTTATGCCACCCCTTCAGCGGCCATTTGCGTTTCTTGTGCAGATACCCGTTGAAGACCTCGGGCCGCTTTTCGAACCGCTGGCCGTCCTTCAGCCCTTCCAGCACCTCCCACTCGCTGCCGCGCCGCCGACTGGAAACAATAACAGTGATTTAACATGCGTTTGTTGACTTGGCCACTAAACTTTCGGTTGAAATGCCATCGATAAGGTGACCGAACGGAGCCACCCTGAGTGACTTATCAACTGTACCTATTATAGCTGGCTCGTCATCAATGCGCACAATCCTTTAAGGCGCGTTATACCGCTTTGGCTCTATTGGAAAGTATATAGCAGCGAAAGAAGTACTCATGATCAATTGTCCTGAACTCCTAGCCTCTCTGACCATTCGTCCATTAATGCTAGATGCGGCTTATTCGTCATGTGCCTGGTTACTAGTATAGGCAACCTGCTATGATAGGATAAAGAGAATGCAAGGTAGTGTTCTGCCGGTCCTCGTAAAAGCCCTATGTACAAAACTGGACGATTGTTTACTTATTAATTCATAAAGATGTACCTCCTAGACTTGTTGAGTGTCGGCGGCGCTCTTGGCGCTCTCTCGGCGCTGTCGGCGGACAGCGAGGCGGTCTCGCCGCTGCAGTCCGAGTCGGAGGGCGCGCGCCGCAGCGCCGCCGCCCGCCCCGACGGCACCCGGCGACGCTTGCCTAAACTGTACCTTTCATATTGCTGCTCGACATCATTGCGCGCGATGCCGCTTTGTCTCATTGGGAAGTATATAGCGGCAAAGACAGTTCCTCCTGGTCAATGGGGACTACCGTTTTTTTGCTCACCAGTTGGCGCCACTGTCGACCGAGGTTAAGAGGTACCATAGCTGTCAAACTTATCAAAGGAGAATGTATCAAATTGGCGCGAAATAAAGTTTTAAAATTTTGAATCTTATAAGCTTATTAATTATAAAATAACTATCATCACATCGAGTTACTATGCCGCAATGTAGTGTAGATCCGTTATGTTCGGAAAGAAAAGGAGGACTTATGTTAACAAGTGATAAAACTGTTCTAAAACAGTGGCTTGTGAAATAATTATTATCCGACAATCTCGTGTTTGTGAAAATCATTATAACCAATTTCAGAAAGAACATAATGTAAATAAGGATTAGGCATTTAATAAATACAATAAAAATAAAAGAATTACACACTGATTTAACTTTTATTTATCCTTTCCGTTTAAACACACTGCTATACAAAAAATATAACACATTAGTAATCCACACAATGAATGCTGGTTGAGTTGTTAGTTGAAACTAAATAATGGTAGTATAGTATACTAAGTATTCTATTATTTGTGGGGGTGTCAGTACCTGCACCTGGCTCACTCGAATGGAGCCTTTGTGCATATCGCCTTAAGGTCTAAACTCCACTCCTAAGCTTGGACCATTTCCTACCACGCTGGTCCTCTGCAGGTTGGTGGGTTCGAAAATCTAGATGTGCAGGTTTTATCACGATGTTTTAATTAACCGTAAGAGCGATGGTATACATTGTACATAAATTCCAAAGTACTCATTGGTGACAATATCTAGATCTGGAGTTTAATTATTAGTGTTCACACTGCTATACAAAGTTTCTGAAGGCCACTCAACAGTAAGTATACACTGAATCATTTTGTTGTATGATGCTGTCCTCTGTCACGGTCATAGTCTTGGTGTCTGTAAAAAGAAAAAACATAGCTGTTACCTAAGCAAACAAGCATACACTTCGTAAAAAATAAGTTTGTAAACAGTAAACAAACTAACCTCGGAATTAGCTGCTCTTTGAGACTGCTTATTTTTGCGCCTCTTTTCCTTAATTATTCAGCTTTCAACGACAAATAATCCATATTTGCGATAATTTTGCAAAAAGAGATCACTTTTCAACAGGGAAATGAACGAAAATATAATTTATCACGAAGCCCGCCAAACAAATTATATGAAAAGTAAAATGTCACTTGACCTGAGTCAACACCAGCGCCCCTAGCGGCAAATTCACACGCGTTAGCCCCCATTGTCCCAAACCCCTACTAGCCTCTCTGACCATTTGTCCATAAATGCTACATGCGCATGGCCGCCATATTCGTCAAGTGCCTGGTTACTATAGTGTAGGTAGCCTGCATTGATTGGATGAAGAGAATCCCAAGAGTGCGGCGATCCTGGGAAAAGCCCTGTGTATGACACTGGACGACGTTTGCTATTAGTAATGAACACGTACCTCCTAGACTTATTGAGTGTCGGCGGCGCTCTTGGCGCTCTCTCGGCGCTGTCGGCGGACAGCGAGGCGGTCTCGCCGCTGCAGTCCGAGTCGGAGGGCGCGCGCCGCACTGTACTATACTGCTTTGTCTTTATTGGTCCATTACGGCAAGGACGTACTCCTCTTGATCAATTGACCTGAACCTATCCTCTCTGAGCATTCGTCCATAAATGCTATGGCCGCCATATTCGTCAAGTGCCTGGATCACTCGTGAAGGAAACCTGCTGTGATTGGATAATGAGAATACCTACTGATTACTAGTGAAGGTAGCCTGCTATGATTGGACAAAGATAATGCAAGGTAGTGTTCTGCCGGTCCTCGGGAAAGCCCTATGTCCAGCACTGTTGACGATTGTTTGCCAATAATAATGCACACATACCTCCTAGACTTTTTGAGTGTCGGCGGCGCTCTGGGCGCTCTCTCGGCGCTGTCGGCGGACAGCGAGGCGGTCTCGCCGCTGCAGTCCGAGTCCGAGGGCGCGCGCCGTAGCGCCGCCGCCCGCCCCGACGGCACGCGCCGACGCTCGCCTGCAACATGTGGAAAAATATTGTAGCTATGAATATATATATAATATATAGCAAGGTATGATGAAAATCGGAGTCTAAATATTGATGCCATCGTGGCCGAAATTTGGACATATCTAAAATGGAACCGAGAGTTTTAGGGGTTTTTTAATAGCGTGCGCATTTAATCACGCACGCAGGATTGCCCCGCTCGCGTGACACCCGCATGGGTTATTTTCATACAATTATTTATTGTAATTCTTGGAATACGCACGCGGGACACGCGAAAGTGGCGTGCGATCCCGCATGTTTGATGAAATCCGCAGGCTATTAAAAACACCCTAACATGTATAGATGCATGGATCATATCTGAAATCAGTCGTCCTAATAAAACATGAAACAACAAAACGTCTTTTCTTCCTTTCTTCCCACGGGAGACATTTAAAGGCGATGCCAAGCACACCGGCTATAGCTAGTATGATATAAAGTATTAAACCATAAACTGTATCATAAGTAGATGCAACACCGAACTGGTTCCACCACGGTTTGCCTTGACCGGAAAATGAGCAGTATAAAATCGTATAAAGTCATTCACTTCAAGTGTATGATTAATTTCTTTCCTACTAATGACCGTGGATCACTACTTCTATGTAACATAGCCCATATTGCTGCACTGCAGAATATTGCAGTGAAACGTTTAGATTTCAAATAACAACATGTCAGGATTAGATCATAGAATGTTTTACTGCAGTTATGACGGCGTGGCGTCAATATTAGCTCATCAGAGTCATCAGTCATCACAATAATTAGGATGTTACTGCCGTCTCTGTTTGGTGTAATAATAGAGGTATAATGTTTGAAACTTTAAATACAGGCAAATAAAAAGACTGCTACAAAGAACAGAGGATTGCTTGCGTAAAAGCAAAGCTGGAATGTTCTAGAGAGTCCCAAGAGCATCGCTGGCTGATGGAATGTTCTAGACACACCCAAAAATCATAGCTGAAATGTGGAAGGTTCTGGAAACTCTCAAACAGCACCACTAGCTGCAGAACGTTCTAGAGACTCACGCTTGCCGCCGATCTGCGCGGGCTCGGTGGCGACATGCTTCAGGCCGCCCGGCGCCGCGCTCATCTTGTCCTTGCCGCTACACACGTCCGCCAGGAACCATCGCAGATCCTCTACTACAGACTACGACGCTGGTGGTTCCATGGAAGCTTCTAGAGACTCACAACGACCAACGCAAGCTGGTAGAAGGTTCTAGGGACTCTATAACAACGTCGCTATAAGGTAGAAGGTTCTAGACTCTCACAAACAGCATCGCTGGCTGATGGAAGGTTCTAGAGACTCACAACAACCATTGAGTGTCAGATGGAAAGGTCCCCGATGAAAAGTCTCCGTCGCTGGAAGGTAGACGATTCTAGGGTCTCAATAACAGCGTCGCTAGAAGGTAGAAGGTTCTAGAGACACCCAAACATCATCATTGGAATGTGGAAGGTTCTACAGCCTCCTAAACGCCTTCACTAGCTGGTGGAAGGTTCTAGAGACTAACGAACAGCGCCACTAACTGCTGGAATGTTTTAGAGACCTCCCAAACGCTTTAACTATCTGGTGGAATGTTCTAGAGACTCCCAAACAGCACCACTAGCTGGTGGAATGTTCTAAAGAATCAAAAAGCCCTTCACTAGATGGTGGAATGTTGTAGAGACTCACGCTTGCCGCCGATCTGAGCGGGCTCGGTGGCGACATGCTTCAGGCCGCCCGGCGCCGCGCTCATCTTGTCCTTGCCGCTACACACGTCCACCAGGAACCATCGCAGATCCTCTGCAACAAGTGAGAAGCCTGGTTAGGATTGTGATGTCATAGAACTAGAGGTATAATCTAGGTATTAGAGTTTCACAGTTGGCTGAGAGGATGCACGTAAGGAAAGACGTATTAACTGTACTTTGTATAAGAGGCACAGAACTGCAGTCAGAGGCAGTCAGCAACTGTCGTTATTCTGACTGGCTTATTCATTTACCACGGTGAAAAACTGTAAGGGCATGTTTCACGTTGTCAGGATAATGGCTACCTGTATGTGTATACCTAGGCCTAAAAGTAAGTATTTTGAACAACAAACTAATACAATACTAGTACAAGTTACAGTTCATACATAATTTGGAAAGGTTCTCGTGCACCCGAACATCGTATATGGCCAATAAAACCATACAAACAAATTGATTCCTGAAACTGATACTATCTGATAAGCTGTTCAGTGCTAATCGGACATAGATTAAACAGCTGATTTATCTTTTTACAAATCTGATTATCAATAGTTCTGAGAACAAGTTAAGTATTTGCTTCACTGCGGGAAAGCATAATATTGTTATTTCTGTATAACTATTTATTTATAGTACCTTTCTTTATCTTAATCTATATAATTTCCTGAAAAAGATTTAAACAGGTCATTGATACGGCGGTGACTTATGTCTGTAAACTCATAGGTAGTTCATTCGTTTTTACGAGTATGAGCCAAAACGTGTGACGTAAATAGGAAAAAATGTGCAGACATTATTTTTAGGAACACAGGTTTTTCGTAATAATGAAAACTAGGTACGGTGGCCTGCGCCTAAAAGTATACAGGCGGCGATTTTAAAATAGCGATCTCAAGCTCACATGCTGCTCAAGCACATCCACATAAACACCACTGCTACACACATCACACACAACACATCCCCGGATTTATAACAGATGTAGCTGGTCCCTTCATCATCAGGGATCGCTATTTTAAAAACTCCGCCTGTATACTTTTAGGCGCAGGCCACCGTACCTACATGAATAATAAGTCGGTATATGTATATAATATATCGGTATAGGTATCCTATTCTATTCTGGTAGGGGGTGAAGTTCCTGTACGTGGCTCTCTCGAGTGGAACCTTTGTACATATCCCCTTGATTTCAGTTCAGCCAGCCTAGCTCCCGAGTAAACTAGAGTAGCAAGCCTGGGTATAGGTATTATAATTATAGATTATCTATTTAGAACACTGTAATAATAATTATAACATGTTATAGAATTTGTGTTTACTTAACTTATTAAAATACTATTGAATATTTAAAAAATAAACCTGATAAAATGGTGTATTATTATACTGAAAATGTAGCTAAATAGTTACACTGCTATGAGCTTTTCACAAGTCATCGCCCCTAGATGGACACCCACACATTTTTTACAGTCTCTGGGGCGATCATTAGAGAACGACAATGTTATTTTGCAACAGAAACAAAATCATTCTCATAAACTCTAGATAAAAGTATTCTTTCTCTTTCGTAATCGTAACAAACGTGGTCTTCTTCATTCATTTAAAAAAAACTCCCGATGAATAGTATAGAATATAATAAAAACTGCCTATTTTATACTTACTACTAGGGTTGGCTGACTCTATATGTATTTACTTTAAGTATAATATGTATTACAATATAATGTGATTGATTATACCTCAGTGTTGAACTTCAATTGTTTCCGAAGTCGAGGATTTTTAATGAGGTCAAGACACGAAAAAATTAATCCGGTAAGTAGTAAATAATAATAAAAGTAATGCCTCAATGTTAATTTGTGATTGAAGGTAAGTACAGAAAACGGAAGCGTATGCTAATAATCTAGTACAGTCAGCAAAAAACTAGCTTGGACTATTTTGCGAAGCAGATACCTTAAGGTGTTTGATTCATATTACATAAATATAAACACTCACACCTTGTAACTAATGTACTCCCTTGCGAGGTAGGCAGAGGTGCATTGCTGCACCCACTTTTCGCCAGTGTTATATTAGTCGCAACTCCCAATGAAATAGAGGGCGGGCCTATTGCCATTTTACGGGCACATCCAAGACCCGAGAACAAATATCTGTGTTTAAACAAATATCTGCCCCAGCCGGGAATCGAACCCGGGACCTTCGGCTCAGTGTCAGGGTCACTAATCACTACGCCATCCGTCGTCATATTACAAAATTAACGAAATTATTAAAAATCCATATTGTAAAGCTTTCTTCCATATTGAAATCCTTTTTTCTCTTCACATTATGACGTAGGCGTTAACGAGTCTCAGAATTATAAAGCACAGGTAAGCATAGCATGGGACTCCCGCTGGTTAGGGCCTAAGTGAGGGAGCCTGACTTTTATGACGCTATTTTGCTGTCTCTACATGGTTCACTTCTTTTGCCGTCTCTACCTATGTCACTGCCGAGTGTTATGGCGCTATTTTGCTGTCCCTACATAGTTTTATTTTGCTGACTCTACCTATGTCACGTTACTGTATCACGCGAGAGCCATGTCAAGCCATTATTTTTATTGAGCCGTGTATTTTAATACACCTCTGTGAAAACAATTAACTTACGCCATTAGTTGGCATAAAAAGGTAATTTTAAACGTTCTCATTTATTTTTATGTATAGTATGTTACATTGAGACAGTGGCAAGCATGTTATTATGAGATATGCATATAGATAGAGTTATTAATAAGATACATAACATACAAACTTATTCTACGAAGACCAAAACGCTTTCTTAGTCTTTCTTACTTGAAGAAAGACGTATCTGGATTACGTGAATTGATACCATGTCGCGATTAGAATTCATTACTCATTACATGTAGTACAGGTTTTATAGTTTGCTGAAAACTATCAAAATTTACGTTTTCTCGTATACAAAGTGGCTCTGGCGGAAACTATCATGAAGCCTTTGACAGATAATGTAAGAAGGTGACAGAAGAAAACGTATGCTTGTTTGGTTTTCGTAAACTACAAAAGCCCATACTAGACATAGGTACCTTAGAAACGCCGCTGGTATTCCACACATAAAATTTCGATATTCTGTTGCTTTTTTTCTTCGAAACGTGCTTGGTTAGACTAGTACTAACCCCCACTTCCCGCTCAAACGTATTCATTTTAACACCCTATATATACAGGTCTAGGTAGTATTAAAAATAACCCAGTTTAAAGGATGTTGCGCAGTGGGACATACACATCAGCCGGGCAGGAAAACTTGCATTAGATATAATGCGATGCGACGGATCTGAGGGGCGATTCGGGGACCCTATCGCGAAGTCGAAACGAAGTAAAATTTACGAAGTTCATCATCATCATCAGCCAATAATCATCCACTGATTCACATAGGCCTCTCCCAAGGAGCGCCACAACACTCGGTCCTCGGCTTTCTTCATCCAACCACTACCGGCTACCCGCCTAAGGTTTACGAAGTTATTAGTGTCCAATTCATTTTGAACATTAAAATCCATCATGGGACAAATGGAATACCATTAACTGACTGAAAGTGTTATTTAAATTATTATTATTATTATTTGTAGTATACAAATACATAGGTTTATTATATCAATGAGAGTACAGAAGGTAGACTATATATTTAGAACTTACTAACAGTCGTCAGATCGGAGAAAAAGACGATTGGTTAGCAGCATCCGTTTCCAGCATGATCATGCAACTAACAATTTATTTATGATAAGTTTTCTTTCTAAACTTATATACATATAAACCTCGTTATATTATGAAATGAATGTATATAGGTACAAAATATTAACATGCATTAGACTTTTGTGTTTAACCTTCAGGAATTTCAGGATAGGTAACATAACACAGGTTAGGTTCACGTACGTAATTTCTTTTAAGTTTTTAATTAATATTCCCAGACACGCCGTACCTACATTAGCAATAGCGGCATAAGATAACTAAACTTTAGCACTTTGGCTACAGCTAGGAAGCTGAAACTTTTATGGTTAAAAGAACAACTTAAGAGGATGACACAAAAATAAAAAATGCTTTAAAAAAGTTATCCAAAAAATAATAAAACATAATTAATCCACTGAGGTCGATTTTCGTAGAAAAATTTCAAAAAAAATCATAACTCCTAAACTACTAAAAATAGCTGAACATACATGGGGGTGATTTGGCTACCCCTTGACCTAAGGAATCAAACATTTTCCTTTAGACGTCACTCTTTGGGCCACCCTGTATAGATCTAATATGAAGCTCTGGCATAGCGGAAGACCCCAATGAGCACCTTCCCGCTGTAATCTCCAACATTGCTGTGGCTAAGCTGGGGATCGCTGACTTCCAAGAGTCTTCTATGCAGCAGTGCATAAGATTGGGTGCACCAAACTCCAAGCGACCTCGTCCCATTCTTGTCAGGCTAGCCAGTATGTCCACAAAGGCAACCATCTGGACAAAGAAGAAGTGCCTTAAGACTAGCTCTGTGGTGGTCTCGGAGTTCCTGACGAGGACAAGGCAGGAGCTGTACAGCCGCAGTCGCAAGCACTTCGGCATCCGGGCGTGCTGGACGGCCAACGGGGCCGTGTACTTGAAGCTCCCTGATGACAGCCGCGTCAAGATCGTGTCGGCGGCGCAGCTGGATGAGCTGTGCAGGAAGCATCCTGCAGCAGCTCCGACGAACACGGCGGCCGCGAAGGCACCCGGTGACAAGGCTGCGTCTAAGCCCAACAAGCCGATTCCCTCGGCCGCGGCACCCGTGACGCGTAGTAAGGCCACTGTGTCTAAGCGCTAATGTGTGTTTTATGTGCTTGTGTTCCCCATGAAAAAGTTTTTCAGCGATTCGTTTTCGTATTTTAGATTGGAGGTATTTTAGTATTTTTTCAAGTGATTCCACCGTCCTAATTTTGTGATTTTGTGTTTGTTTTTCAAGTGTCAAATTATGGTGATGTCAAACTGTCAATGTCATTGTCACGACCGCATTTATTCTGTTAACTTTCAGTAATGATTAATTCGTTATTTATTATTATAGTAACGATAACGTATAATATGAACAACAGTTACTATTTTTATTTTTCTTATTTATCTCAGAATAAGTATTTCAGACACTTTAATTTATTTTCTTTATACAAAATTTAATATAGGGTTTTGGCAAAATTTGTGCAGGTTAAATAGGTATTTATATTAAATACTTTTAAAATAGTACATTTAGTAACACTTTATTTACTATAGTATATTGTATATTTAGGTATTTATTTTATATATTTTATTAGTATGAGTATTTATGATTCTGCCAATAGTGATGATAACGATGATTCTTTTCTCTCTTGTTCCTCAATTGCCACAGCCAGCAGTTGTGACTTGTCCTACGTTTCTCTCTTTTCGAATCTCAACAATGTGTTTTCGAACTGTCCGAAATCTCTGAATGTCGTTCACATAAATGCCCAGAGTATTCCGGCACACTACTCCGATATGCTTACATCTTTCGATAATAATAATATTCATGTCATCCTTGTTTCTGAATCCTGGCTGAAGCCTTCTCTTGACTCATCTTTTTACCCTCTTCCAGGTTTTCAGCTGATTCGGAATGACCGAACTAACAAGGGCGGAGGTGGAGTGGCTATATATCTACGTAGCCATATTCCCTTTTCGATCGTCAGCAAATCTCCGAGTGAATATTCTGGGAAAGCCGAACACCTTCTGATAGAAGTGCGTCTAGGCTACGCCAGGATTCTCCTCGGAGTTTGCTATAGCCCTTCACTGACGGTGAATTACTTTTCCTCCTTCGAGAAACTTCTTGATGATTTCTCTCCTTTGTTCGACAATACCATCGTCATGGGTGACTTCAACACTTGCCTTCTCAAAAACAACTCTCGGTCTAATGCCTTGCAGTCTATTGTCACTTCAAAAAATCTTCACATTTTACCTCTTCAAGCTACTCACCATTCACCCAACTCAGAACCTTCTCTCCTAGATTTGATAATTGTTTCTTCTCCCGATCTTGTTATGAAACACGGCCAGTTCACAGCTGATTGTTTTTCATACCACGATCTTCTTTACCTTTCGTATAAGGTCCGCCCTCCCAAACCTAAAAAGCGTACTATTCTCCAACGTAATTTTAAAAAAGTGGACATGCAGCGTCTTTGTGAGGATGCAAAAGCCATTGATTGGGCACAGCTGAACGACATAGACGATATTGACGAGAGGGTAACTATGTTTAACTCTCTGCTCACAAACCTGTTCAATAAACATGCACCCCTTCGTCCTGTCCGTGTCAAACAGCTCCCTGCCCCGTGGCTAACGGACAAGATCAAAGGCTTCATGACGAAACGTGATCACGCCAAGTACCGCTACAAGAAACAGCCAACCGAGGAGAATTTGAAAGCGTACAAAGAGTTGAGAAATCGCTGCAATAGAGTGTGTAGGGACGCAAAACGCCGATACATCCATACATCTATAGAAAACTGTGATACCTCACAGTTGTGGAATTTTTTGAAAACACTGGGCATAGGGAAATCTAAGGCAAACCCTAACTTTGACATTGACCTCTCTGCTCTTAACAAGCATTTCTCTACACCTCCATTAATTCTAAATGATCAAATTAGAACAGAAGCTCTTAATCATCTTTCTTCATTGCCTATCCCTGACTGCCCTTCTTTCAATTTCAAACTTGTTACTGGCCGTGACGTTAAGAGATGTATCTCTGACATTACTAGCAAAGCTGTAGGCATTGATGACATCAGTGCCCATATGATAGTTATGATTCTGGACGTCATTTTACCGCATATCACCAATTTGTTTAACTATTCACTCCTGTGCAGTTCTTTTCCCAGCCTTTGGAAGAAGGCCTTCATTCTTCCTTTACCAAAAGTCCCTAACCCTACATCCTTATCCCAGTTCCGACCCATTTCTATCTTACCCTTTCTATCCAAAGTTCTCGAACGCCTAGTCTTCGAACAGTTGTCCTCTTACCTCTCCAACAACCAACTCCTGAACCCATTTCAATCCGGCTTTCGTCCAGGCCATAGTACAGTCACAGCCTTAATAAAAGTCACCGATGACATCAGGCACAACATCGACCATCAACAAGTTACAGTCCTTGCGTTGCTGGACTTCAGCAATGCATTCAACTCGGTTGACTTCGAGTTACTCCTTGGTGTCATTCAATCTCTTAACGTATCTCCGGCAGTTGTAAGTTGGTTCGAGTCTTATCTCAAAGGGCGTCAGCAGTGTGTACGTACTGATGCCGAGAGTTCTTCTTGGTGTCCA
The DNA here is from genome assembly GCF_932276165.1 of Plutella xylostella. NCBI lineage: Eukaryota > Metazoa > Arthropoda > Insecta > Lepidoptera > Plutellidae > Plutella > Plutella xylostella. The sequence continues at coordinate 1,040,455 of NC_064000.1, read as the reverse complement.
GTTCTTGCTGGCGTCCCTCAAGGCGGCGTCCTCTCTCCTTTACTTTTCTCCCTTTTTATCAACATCCTGGCTAACAAACTTACTTCTAACTACCACCTATATGCAGACGATCTTCAGCTCTATGCCGGTGCACCACCAGAGAGTTTGAGCACGGCCGTTAGTGTTATTAATGAAAACTTGGAAACTATTTCTAAGTGGGTCAAGTCTTTCGGTCTACTGCTCAATCCATCAAAGTCACAAGCAATTATCCTCGGAAGCCCACGGATGCTTCGTAAAATTGACGTTTCAGCTGCCATGAGAGTCATGTACGATCAGACTGTCATACCATACGTAGCTTCGGTAAAAAATCTTGGCGTGATCATGGATTGCACACTTTCTTGGATTCCCCAAGTAGATGCTGTCAGCAAGAAAATGTTTGCGTCCTTCCATTCTCTTAAGCGCTTGCAGTACTTCCTACCACTGAACACTAAAGTTACGTTGGCACAGTCCTTACTGTTTCCTATTCTTGATTACGCCGATGTAAGCTATCTTGACCTCACTGAAGAGCTACTCAACAAACTCGAACGTCTCCAGAACCTGTGCATCCGATTCATTTTCGGATTGCGCAAATATGATCACATTTCTGAGTATCGAGCTCAATTACAGTGGCTTCCCATTCGCCTTCGCCGGAATACTCATATTCTCAACATATTGTACAGTGTTTTAAATAACCCCTCATCTCCCCAATACCTGAAGTGCAAGTTTTCGTTTTTGTGTTCACATTCTCAGGGTAGAGCCTTGAGGTCGGTAGAAAACAAATTGTTGAGCATTCCTGATCATAATGCTGCCTCCTATAGCGATTCATTTGCAATGAAGGCAGCATGTTTGTGGAACTCCTTGCCAGAGGAAGTACGACAGTCACCATCAATGGCAATTTTAAAAAAAAATGTTAAACATCACTATTTTGAATCATTAGGTTGGCAGGTAAAATAGATATATAGGTATATATATTTATATTTATGTAGTATTATTTATATAAGTATGATGTAATTTTTATAAGTTATATATTTTTATATAAGTTATATGTTATAATATTATGTTTATTTTATGTTGTAATCATGCACTGTTAATTTAAGGTTAGATTTAAACCATAGGCTAATTTCTGTTTGATAATTATTAATTGTACCTACTCAAATTAGTTAAAGGATCTAATGTCATTTATCTTTCACCCAGTCGTAGGTTGGCTGGAAGAAATTGCTTTTTGGCAATAAGCCCGCCTTTGTATACGTCTTGTGTTTTGATTTGTAACTGTTCTCTTTTATGTTTGCTTGTGTATGTGTACAATAAAGTGTATATAAATAAATAAATAAATGAAATATATGCCGCATGTATAGGTTGTCAAAATTTTGTACACCTTGCTATTAGCATTAAGTCAGCCTTTTGTACACTTATATTCGTATGTTGTGTACTTCTGCAGTAAAGAAATAAATAAATAAACGTTAGCTACAAATGCCGGTAGTTGAGATGTGTGTAACATTTTGGCACCAGGCACTACTCAAACAAATGGGCGGACAGTCTGAAATTTGAAGTAGGTAACTAGTATTATGATGTGGGCTTCCGTTTAGGAAGGATTTTGGAAAATTTATCCACAAAGGAGGCAAAATAGATGAAATATTTTCAGCGGTAACCATTTTGCAAAGCAAAATCCGTGAGGAAAGGTAGTTTCAACATAATTTAAAGTGGTGGACTCGCTAAGTGTTAACTTTGGAACATGCTTAATTCATGCTTGATAATTATTACAACATATTTATGACATACATGCAACATTAAGGTTATTCCCACTTTACTAGGATCAGAGATATGGTGGTTTACTTGTCTGACTACGATGTTACAGATTAGTTTCGTATTCACCCCGTTTCAAGTCACCGATTGTTTGTTCTATCTTCAACTGAGGAGACAGTTAAATATTCATTACAGCGTTGGTGCTATGTACTAGCCAGGAATAACTTGGTCGTTGTAGTTGAAAAGAAAATACGGGGGTATAGTATTAAAGTGACTAATATTATGATCCACGCCCACTTTCGGACAAAGGTATCTGCCAAGAATAGAAAAGAACATGACTTAATTGGTCACCAAAAATAGTAAAACATATAAAAAAATACTCCTCTAAACTAGGAACCATAGAGTATATTATAAATAGGAACAGTGAACCATAGGCCGCCTTATCACTAAGAGCGATCTCCAGGCGACCTTCACGATCTTCCTCATCTAGCAACAACTAGCACACCTACCAAAGGCCGTCCTATTCTATTGCCTCATCCTAGTCTAAAGAACTCGTTTACCCCCACTATAATCGTTGTATACATAATATCGTATTTTCACAATACTTTATAACGTTGTTTCAATAAGAAATTGCGATAAGCTCCAGATTTATTCCACCTGTGATTGCTTCTCGAAATCGTTCAGAAACCAAAACATGTTATAATAGCCTTTTTTTAAACTATGTTTCTTCAAAATCTGCTCCACTTCAAAAGTCTTCTTTGTCAGCCGATCGAGAAGTCAACTCTAGGATAGGGTGTTTTTCTACCATAGATTTGCTATGGATCCATGCGTTTGGCCCACATAGCATACCACTGGCGGGAACAGATTTCTTTCAAATCGTCGCAGAATAGCTGTATAGCGCATCTCTGGATGGAAAGGCATAATAAAGATGACGTGAAAAATGCCCGTGGATAGACGAATTTATGCGGTATCTGTCGAAGCACCTATAATAGATGTGGAAGACGTGTTCTGGGGACGACGCCGCCACTTGGCAAGGGGTCGGACATTTGCGATAAAAGTTTTGGCCACTACAGATGGCGATAGCTTAATGTGCTGAATACTGCAATGAGGTAGTTATTTGAATTTTCTGCTTCAAATTCAGCAGGGACCGAACCCCTGAATATTACTACAACGATGATGATGTCCCCCTCAACGTAGTCCGTTGACAGCGACCTCAGTCCCCGCGGCACCGGTCTGTATCGACGTCGATAAACTCGATTAATGCGCGTTTCACCATGCTCAATGGGCCAGGCATGCACCAGGTGTCACAAAGCTGTATTTATCGCGAAGAGCGATCTAGTCACTTTTATCTACGACGATAACGGACCCGTGCGACGGGGACAGAAAGGACTTCTGCGAAGGGCGGTGGGCGAGAAAGTGCTGATATCGTTTATGTCTTTATCGGCCTCTAGCCCTTTGCCCTACAGGCTGGAGTGTATGTCAACGTTCATTTTTATCCTTTTGCCTTCCCTTAACCTGACTTGTTTTAGGTCACACAAGTTCGTCGCAATGACATTCAGTACCGGCCTTGTTAGTTTTCCTTATAAATATAACTGACTTGTATAATAAACCGTTTCATTGTCAACTTGCACAATCGGAGAACCATTTATGTAGATAAGTAAAGTAGCTATTAACAGGTGTTTAGACTGAACACGCAATAGAAATGAGAAAGAAAATTGCCATTTAAATTGATTTAGTAACATGTTAAAGAATTTTTTACAGAATCTCTGGCAGTCCCCGCTACCCGTAATCTTTATCTACGCAGATAAATTTCACTATAGTCACGCTTTACGGGTGACACCTGTCATCTAGGAACATTATAGCTTGATTGGACACAAAAGAAAAGTGTAGCGAAGCGGCGGAAGTGTCGTGATGGTCGTGCAGTGGGGACAGATTATCGATTCCCGAGGTACGGAGATGAATCTCCATTGCGGAGATATCGCCTAAATTACGTTTATCTTGCGTGAAAATAGAAAAATGCTATTCTGTATGATTTTGAAATTTAATTGGATTTTTGAAGCGGGCTTGTTACATATCTTGCTATGTGAGATTAATCTACGTACCTCCTGGAGCTCGAGACATATCTCAGTTTAAAAGCTACCCTAACATATCCGCTTTAAATCTCAAATTTAACTTCAAACTCATAGAAATTTTGACGTTTGACGTTTTACGCGAGATCGCCAGAATACAATTTTACCAAATTCACCCGAGACAAACATCATCTCGGCCAAATCTCGGTACTGGAAATGATCTCCGTAACTCGGGAATCGGTACCCTGAATCAAGTTTTACGTGACCTAATTTCTACGAGGTACCGTACCTAAATCGCGAGCCAAACTAACCTGTCACAAAAGATAAGAGAAACACTCGCATATTTGGCTCGCATGGTCGCAAATTTTATGCTTCTTCCCCGTAAGCCCTGTTTTGGCGGCGCTCCATACACAAGCATTGTCTCCCCAGCTATCTATCTATCTATCTTTACTAGGGATGGCGGTTTTCTGGCTTAAATCTTTTGGATCGTAACTCTATGAGTGGATTCTCGATTGGTTTTGAATCGATTCAAAAGATCGTTTGATTAAAGAAAATTAATGATATAGTATAGGTTTTATTTTAACTAAATGTACTGTTTAATCTTTATTATCGTTAAAGATTACTTACAATTGTCTGCATTTAAACTTTTTTTTAAAAGGTGATTAACGCTAAGTTAGTTTTTACAGTGCAAAATTAAGAAAACAGTTTAGTTTTCTGATGATAAGTACGTTATTTTCATACGATCTGCTCTGCATACTATTCGATCTGCCCGTAGATTGCATTCCATATTATCGATTCAAAAAATCGGTAGATCGTATTGCCGTGAATCGATCTATCAGAAGATCCATTCAGATCGGGCATCCCTAATCTACACCATCTGGCCTTCCCATTTATCTACCGAAATTGGATAATCATCAACATATACAGTAGGTACCTATGTACCTACTATACAGGGTGAGTCTTTCATAGGTGCCCATCTGGAAGTACCTATGTCACAGAGCTTTTCATTCTGAACAACTTTTGTTATGATGACATTGGGTTGGGATATTCTCGAAAAAAAAATATCTACTCCCCATACACAGTGTCACGCATCCTTTTTTTTCGTTACATCCCAAGGTCATTATAACAAAAGTTGTTCAGAATGAAGAGCTCTGTAACACTGTAACATACTTCCGGATATGCACCAACGAAGGCTCACCCTGTATGTACGACAATCAGTACATAAACTACGTAAATAATAATTCTGGTAAGCGTTCGAAGGCCGCGCTATCATTTCGGTGAATTACACGGTCATTGCCTGAAATTGCTTTGAAGTTGAAATAATCGGAATTCATTTACAAAAGTAATTGCCGTCGTTTTGATGGTTTTTTTGTTGGCAAAACTAATACTTATTATATTTTTGCACGTATACATAATTATTAAGTAAGTACTTACTAAATATTATTGTACGATATCTATCGTTATCTTACATTGTATATTTTTACGGGAATTATCACGGGAATCTCTTAAAACTATGCGTAGCTTGCGCCAAAAACCTAGTAAACCAATACATAATTTTCTTTTACGACATACCTAGTCAGGTAAATATATAATAATAAGTGTATATGTAAAATGTCGCTGTACATAACACGCTATGGCGTATCGAAAGTACGTGGTAAGTACTGGATGCAGTTTACGCAATGCGACTATTATGTACTAACGTAGTTTTGTTCATATGAGTAGGTATACAATAAAATAGCCATCAGACTTGTGTACTCGGAAAATTTTATACATTTATATAAAAAATGCTAACATACTATTAGATATGTACCCAATAGTAGTTCTAGCTACTTCAAAATAATCAGTACCAATCAAACTACAAGGAGTACAACAAGTAAAGTGTGGTGTGCAAAAAAAAAAAACATTAGGTACTTAATGAAAGCAGTATCCTCATCTACTGCCTAAGCCCTTAAGCTTAGGCATCCCTACCTGACAATATTATATTAGCTTATTTAACTGCTGAATAAGATAATATAAATATTAGTTAGTAAGGATTTTGTTTTATTTAATTCAGCTTCGGCCTTACTTACTATGGTTTTAACAAGAGGCTGTAGTCGGCCGTACAGTTTAAAGGTAGATAAGCAATCAATCAAAACTGTTGACCAGGAAATGTCATCTTCGAATGATTTTCAATAATTGAATCATGATCTGCAGTGCTGCACTTCTACTGCAGAATCATAACAGAATAAAGAATATTCATGTAATTCAACAAAGCACAATAAATTTCTCCCAATTTTCATTTTAAAACACTCTCCTATAAACAATCCGCCGTACACATGTGTTTCATCAATAACGTCGCACTTCGACATTTATATGCGATGCGCAATGTTTGCCAACATAAAAATGACACGGATATCAGTCTCTAATTTGATCTGAAATTGGCCGTGGCATTCAGGGGGTCACTCCAGTATGTATACGACACACTGGGCCAGTGGGCCTTACCTCATCGAAATTAGGGTGGCTTGCACAACAAAGTTAATCAAAATTAAATAGTTTTTCTCTTGCTCTGACAGTATAATGTCAGAGCAAGAGGTCATAGATTTAAATTTGATTAACTTTGTTGTGCAAGCCACCCTTAGACACATGCTAAACGCTGTCAAACGCCTTATAAATGGGTCAAATGATGATGGGCACAAATATATGGAAGCTGGGACCAGCACCAATAGAAATGAGTGATACGTCGTTGAAAAGGTATTTTTTTGAAGAATATGAATAACTGAAGCGCTATTCCTGATTTACTGTCCAATTAGAATAATCGTACCTTGAAAGTTTTTATATTTTATTTCTGTAATTTTAATGTTTTTGTTATTTTTTCACATTCATTTTTATTTTTTATAACAAAATGATCATCTTTCATTATAATATTATATTTGTTTATTAACTCAGAAAAGTAAAACCAGTTGAAAGTAATTTATCCCATTTTAATAATACGTATTTACGTGTATTACGCCCTAACTGTCATCAGGCGAGAGAGTGCAATTCCATAGAAAAATACTTCCTTCCGACGAATATATTCTAAAATGGACAACTTATACGCATTTGTCGTCATTTTTTTTCTCACTTGAAAAGAGCTATCCAACGATGTATGACTCAACTTTATTGGACATAGGTCCCAAAACGCCCATTGTCATTTTGATTAAGGTGGAATTTCACCAAACGTTAAACGTATTTAGTAGCCTGTCAAAAGTATGTCAGTTAGTACAAAATGTATTTAAAATTTGATTTAAATTCAATTTTAAATACGTTTAGGGTTTGGTAAAAGTCACCCTTAAATTATAGACACACATTAAACATGGTTTTTTTATAGTAACACAGACTTTGTGCTTACCACGACTAGCTCTATCTCCTTGACAGCTCTCATTTTTTGTCAAGGTAGAACAACCCTCCAGTCTGCGGCGCATAGATACAACGACTTGCGCATTAGATTAGATAACTAAAAGTGAAGCAACCCTCGCCGCTGCACCGTGGATGGGTGACCGTATGAGATTCCGGCGAGGGGGTAAAATCTTTGCATATATTTTCCACTAGTAGAATGTGCAAGTGCCTGCTTCTTATAAATAAAATAAATCCTAACTAATATTATAAATGCGAAAGTATTTGTGTCTGTCTGTCTGTTACTCTTTCACGCCAAAACTACTGAACGGATTTAAATGAAATTTGGTATGCATATGGTCTAGACTCTGAGAAATAACATAGGCTACTTTCTATCCCGGAATTCCCACGGTGAAACTTTTTAAGGCGAAGCGAAGCTCGCGGGAACAGCTAGTTTATAATAAGAGCAGGTTGGCGCAGAATTCACAGTTGTTTACCAAAGGCAACGATACTTAGTCACAAGCCGACCCCGGAAGGTTTCAAACCACTTGAGCACTACACAACACAAGAAGTGCTATGGGAATGCTCCCCCCCTATCGTTAACTAAACAACGATGGTTACGATTTCCGAATTGTTAAGTGAAGTAAATCTTACAAGATAAATCAAGTTTTTCGCGCCAACGAAAATAAATCCTACAAACCCTTTACACTTTGTCCAACAACCCGCACTAGGAAAGAGTGGTGGACTAGGCCTAAACCCTTCCTTCATTGGAAGGAGACCTGTGCCCCAGCAGTGAGGACGTGATGGGTAGTGATGAACCCTTTACAAGTACATGAATACCAAGTTCAAGGCCACAACCACTATGCCTGACCAAAGATGACGATCATCAACAATAACAAAAAGGTGATACAATCAGGTAATATGGTATTACACATGTTTTTATCACCGTTGCCCCGGCCGGGATTCGGACTCGGGACCTTCAGCACAAGAGGAAACGTCGTGCCGGTATGCCTGACACACAGGTTACCCTAGTTTAGGAACCAGGGCTACATTAGATTGTACTATTTGTGTTGCAATAAAGAAATGTTTATGTTTATGTTTATGGTATACCACATAATGTATAGGAAACATAATTATATTAATTACCCACCTATGGATCTAAATTTCCTTGGTCCTTTCATCATAATTATCTTCAAGCTAACACTGCACTTCACATTCACAATAAAAACGCCATAACTATCAACATTTTATAGGAATCACTGCACTCAAAGTGACACATACAATACAACACTGTATTTTAGTGAATAGATCGAAAGCAAATAACAAAAACAATACGAAGGGAACCTTATCCAACCACATCATTCGTACGACTATTGACAATAAGGAAAAGATAAGTCATTCATAAAATATACATAATATACCTGCACCTATGTCCAACACCTTGTATGTATGTGTAATCTATATTTAGTAGCCCGTGTACAATAGATAGATTACTAGACTTCAATTTTCGACTGTAAACAGTACACAATAAAAGTGAAGTTAATTATAGACATTTGTTTAGTTTTCTTGGTAGTGATAAAAGGGTTTTTTTAAATACGTTTTTCAGAAATAACAGATAGGAAATCATAGAATACAATCTTATGTATACGTACATAATGCTCACGAATGTATTCCACGAAGGGGTAGTCAGAGGTGACTTGCATACGACCGCAGTGGTTCAGCGTGGTGGGAAATGGCTTAGGAAGTCAGTTTAGACCCTGACGATATGCACAAAGGTTCCATTCGAGAGAGCCAGGTGCAGGTAGTTACACCCCCACAGGGAAGAGAATAGAACCTCTGTGCATTATTATAGGATTATCTAATAGCAGTACGCGACAGCAACAGGATGAGGAAAGTTGAGAACAGAGTGCTGTGGCTTTCATTGGGAAAGGCCTATGTCGTGTATGTGATAATTATATGTGGGGACATCTCACACACGGTCATCCGACCCAAAGCTAGGCAGAGCCTGTGATATGGGCGACGGACAGCTGATATATTTTACACAGATACATAGATAGTACAAGTATGTACAAAGACTGACGAGGATGATGATTGACGGTGTAGATAATTAATCAATATTATATCAATTCAAATTGGGCTAAACCAGTTTTATTTATGCGTTAATATTCGATTACAGCTGATATATTAATATGTAATAAAAATGTTACCACCACTAGAATATTACACACAACTATTAATTAAGTAAGTATGTGAAAATTACCTATGATACTTTTCCTTTAATATTGCATAGTAAGAGCCTGTTTCATGATTTCTGGATAAAAGTTATGTTGAGTGTGGTAAAAATCATGTTATTATATTTTTCTCCCACAGATAACTTTTATCCAGACATAGTGTAACAGAGGGTGTTCAATCTAGACTTCTAGATCGTCTTTCCTAACATTTTGAGATAAAAGAACCTTATCAATTTCGCTATCTTGAGTATTTAATCAAATTGATAAAGGCATTATCTACAACTTGTTTACTTTTGGCAATGTGTATAAACAATTGTATCAAACTTCTGTCTTTTCACGATGCGATCGAACCCGTGCCACTGTATTGAGAAGACGCGAGTTTCTCACTGACCTATCGACGAGAGTTATTTGACAAATAACTGACGAACGCGATCTATCATGCGATCAATACGTTTTTACACACTACTAGCTGTTCCCGCGAGCTTCGCTTCACCTTAAAAAGTTTTCCCGTGGGGATAACGCGATAAAAAGTAGCCTATGTTCTTTGTCAGGTTCTAGACCATCTGTATACAAAATTTCATTCAAATCCGTTCAGTAGTTTTGGCGTGAAAGAGTAACAGACAGACAGACACAGTTACTTTCGCATTCATAATATTAAGTTAGGCTGTATTGTACGTTAAAGACGAAACGTTGTTCATAATATGCTCGCCAGTAAGTAATGAAAAATTTCCAGTGACATAGTAGAAATTACTCTTAAAACGGAAAAGGCTAGCTTAATTACGCCGTCTAGTCTGCAATACATTTCTGAATCACATTCGTCAACAGCACATCAGAAAATGACCATCTAAAAACGTTAAAAATATGTTTATATTTACGTTAATATTATGTTTGTGTGCAAATGTTATAAAAATTAGGGCCATTTGGCGTAGCAATTTTGTTGGTGGAACTTTTTAATTGCTAGCGAGTGTAAATAAACTACATAACTCTATAACCCGTGCTCCGAAAATAACTAGACGGCTATGGCTTCTAAACAGATCTTCTGTTAGGTCACTGTAACTACAGGGTGATGTCATTAGTTAAGTCATGATCGTGTTTGGCATTGAACGTGACTCAGAAAGGTGTGTAGCTTGATAAAATAATAACTATTTGGGAATAACCGATTTGGGACGGCCCTATGGTGATGTGGTTAGTAACTATTAGTGCCGAGGGACCCGGGTTCAAAGCCCGGCTGGGGTAGACAAGAACTTGTTTAAATGCAGATATCTATCTATAATCAAATAGAGCTTAAACACAACAGTGTGGGTATAGGAATGCATCTAGAATATTAACCAATTCGGGAAGCTTAAGTGGCAGTAGGTTCGCCGAAAAACCAATGACCAGTGCAGTAGACGAGTTCTCAAGTAACTACTTAGATATCATGAACAAGCAAGCATTTATTGACATGGAATGGATATCGACAACCTGAGACAGGTGGCAGGCAGTGGCTGGATGAGGAAAGCTAGGAAGAGAAATTTGTGGCGCGCCTTTGGAGAGGCTTGATGTACATACTGTTAAGCAGACATTTGTACGTTGCTGGGCTTCTTGTACAATATACATAACATAGATTTTGAATCTATAATACATACTCTGCAATGTCTACTAAACAATTACTCTTAAAAGTGTAAATCGAGCTTAAAGATATTATCTTAAGGCATTATCTAGTAAGTCGTAAACATGAAATGTAAAAAAATTACCAAAACAAATAACTATTGCAAAGATCAACTCATTTTAATACAAAACAGGAAACTGAAGTGCTAACAATGATGATGTCATAATGTTTCTCAGTCAAATATTAGCTCCAAAGCAGGGCATGGGTAGAAACTAACAAGAATATAATTATTGTTTAATTATTCTATTGTTCTGGCGCATGACCTTGACTTCTAATTTTAAGGACTTAATTGTGTAGTCACAAGTGGTTTATTTATTTATTAGTTTAGGTAATTGTAAAAAAATATTTAGTCAATATTTTTTGTATGTTTGTACCAGACACTCTTGTGAACGCCCTCTGTACCTCCGGGGTACCTTAGGACAACAACAACAACAACCAGACACTACTGAACCCTTTGCATCCCAAAGTCGGGATATTGAAAGATACACATAGATTTTTATTGTGTCTGATTCCACGGCATTCAACCGGTTAAAGGGTAAGCCAGTCATGAGCAATGCATCCATCCCGCAGATTAACCACTGACACTGAATCGTTAACAATCCCGAATGCTTAGAATATGATGGAGGGGAAACCTTGACAACATTATACAAGCATGGTATGAAGCTACATCTAGCTGTATGAGGCCTTCATCTAACAGTGAAACATTTTTAAAAGAGACTTCATGGATTTGACAAAAGAGAGTATATTGTTCTAATTTACTAGTAGGTAAGGTTCTAAAGTCTTGGTCCTTGTGGAGTAACTGGTCCAGTAATAGTAACAGATTGCTATTAGGCAATAAGGGCTCTTTTACTGCAGTAGTCCTAGAGGCACAAGTAGATAGTGGTTTTTGATTACTAAAGGTATAATAAACAAATGAAAAACAAATAATTTAGCCATATTTCTCCTCACGCTAACTGTACATCAGATTGACTCACTAAACATGATATCACTCGGTTGTCAACTCTATTCCCGACACTCGGACACATGTTGGCTCCACGCAATAAAACAGTTTGAATCTTATTTATATTGAAGTGAAACAGAAGTCTATTATATATTAATGCTAATTTTGTTTGTCACAATGCAGCTTTGGCACGCATCCATAAAACAGGCAAGTCCAAAGAGATTATGTACAAGAAAAATATTGTAAAAATAACTTCCGTCATTATTCACTTGTAAACACAAGTTTTATTAATGTCTAAATTGATTTATAATGAAACAAGTGTTGATAAATGAGATGTCTTGGGATTAAACTTTCATTGCCAAGTTTTTACTATACCTCTAGAATCAGCTGCTAAGCCATTATATACAGTCACTAGACATGCATGTTTCGTTATATTACACAAACTTTGAAACGGTAACCTTCATGTTATAGTACCTTAATACTAGTTATGCAAATTTTAATGACACCATCACCTCAATCATGTAAATGTAAAGTGTGACAAACAAAGACTGCACCTGAAACTAGTTCAGCTAATTGCTTCCATGTAAAAGTAAATTACAGGCGACTGCCGCTTCAATAAAAAAAAACGCATGATACTTACACTCAAGGACAACATATTAATTCAGTGCGACACTTGTTTTAGCTTCGTAATACTTGTTTAACAACAGAAATGTATTGAATACTTACGTAAGGTGCTCCTAATATTAATCAGATCATAAACATCACAAATAAACTAGGCTAAAGCCGGAATTGAACTAGCACAGGCGGAATTTTCACTGGAAAAACATTTATGCACTTCTCAAATTTCACACAACATACAAATACGATAGCAGTTTACAATAGTAGGGAACAGTTCATTGTTTTTATAGTTTACTTGGTTTAGTAGGAATCGCGCCAGAATAAAACACCATTTTGAAAAGAAAAACGAATTGAAGAAATCGTCACAAGCAATTTTTCCCTTTCCCTCTTCTGTCAGGCTTCACGCCGCGACTTACGTCATTGCGTCAGTTTGACGTTTACATTGGTGTGCCAAGCATTTATATGAAAATTAGTCTAAAAGTAAAATTTCGCGAATTTCCATGAGTCTTGAACAAAAGTTGATCAAAATAGCTTATCGGCTTAGTAGGTATACCTACCACTTTTTGCAACATTTCGTATTATCATGACAAGTCAAAGTCAAAGTAATTTTTTTTTATTAATCGTACAAATATAAAATTTTCTGATGAACGTCAATTTTTACAAATTAGGTACTCTCCGTTCGGATAAGGGGGGGGCTCTTTCTGTCTGTTGCGATATCATAGTTACCTCTATTCTATAAGTTTACGGTGTACGAAGTATGCAACGGCTCAGGAGTTTCTTCACTCTGTTCTTCTCCAAAGACAAAGCGCCCTTTTTCGAACGGAAAAAATATTAAAAATACGTTAACCAGAAAATTATATTTATCTACCTATATCATGAATACAGAATTTGTCTTCTTCATAAAATTATAAAATAAAGGACTACCCTAATAAAGGACTTTCTTGATAGGCTGGCAATACTTTAGTAAGTCGCGCGGAGCTGTGTTTCAAAATAAGTTTTGCAATTTATGAGTAAAATTATATTATTAGAAAGTATTTCTTTATTAAAATAATTTTTGTTGTTATTAAACAAATATTTATATCATTCAAAGAAGCACGAAGTCTTAATAATCTATCATTGATCTACCACAAATTATCTATCTATCGCCAACTAAAGTTTCACCAATAGCAGATTTTGAACGTAGTCGTCTTCTCGTAGGGATCCATTGATAAATCAGCGACCTACTTTACAAAGCAAGGCCGGCTAGAGGTGTGATTTCTGACCTAATGACCCAAGGCATCCCTTTCGTGATGTTGCGAAAGCTGCAATACGGTCAAATTGTTAAAAATAACTTCTCTATAATTTTACATTTCGTGTAAACCTATGTTTAACATTACTACGACATTTTGCTCGTATAAATATTTAAGGCGCTTGGACGGTTTCAGGTTTTGAATAATGCATAGTTGGAGACGTGACGTAGGTATTTTGAATCACATTTTCGCTGTAGGTTTTCATTGCATTTTCCTAAAATGAACGTAGGTACTTAATACTTATGAATCTTATGTTCAAAAGGTATAGATTGTTATGATAATGACTCCATGAGTAAGTGTCTGTCATTGAGACTATTTGAGACCGATGCCACAATGTTTGAGGTCTAAAGTCGTGTTATAACTATAAGTAGACGAATATTGGGAAGAAACTGCTTCATTCGATATGATCACCATTTCTAATCATGTGTCAGGGAATTAAGTTCTGTGACTGAATCCTGAACTGGGTTCATTTTATTTTATTTTGCATTTAGCCTTTTGTGTCCCACTGCTGCTGGGCTTAAGTCTCTCCCTGGGTCTTCCGCCTATCCCTATCTCGGCCTCTTCATTCCAGTTCCTACATATTAACAAATAAATGATAATTATCCATCCATGATTACACATTTATTATACATACTTAGTAAGCTGGAGACTCAATAAGTTCTGATACCATGTTAAAATTTTACCATTCCGATTTAAATCGCCCACAGGTTATTCCTACCTACGTATATTTTAAAAGGATGGACACTGGTCAGTTATTGTCATGACATGATCTTTGTAACACTAGAGTGGGCGCGTGGGCTACAGGTGTAGACCAGGGTATCATTTTGTTGTAAATATCTGGAACACGCGGCACTAGCGCTCCCTCCCCCCGTGTATTCCTTCCTCACGAACCCCCGCGTTACCCAGCAGCGTGCCCACTGTCCCGGCACACGGGAACCTGAGGAGCACAGCGGCTAAAGTTGCTGGGCTACGTATGTAGCCCGCGCGACCGTTCTAGGTAAGTGTTTTTTTCTGATTTTCTGTTTTATTTCTTAGATTAAATATTTTTTTATGCACATTTACGTTAATATGAAATGTATAATCATATTACTTGATTGTTTTTTTTACTTTGTTAGTTCTATTTTGGACTA
Organism: Plutella xylostella; assembly: GCF_932276165.1. Lineage (NCBI taxonomy): Eukaryota > Metazoa > Arthropoda > Insecta > Lepidoptera > Plutellidae > Plutella > Plutella xylostella. The sequence continues at coordinate 1,025,418 of NC_064000.1, read as the reverse complement.
AAGACACAAAAAAATCATTTGATTCATTTTAGGTAATAATGGCGGTGAACGAAGGTCAAATTCGGAAATGGCTTATGGAAGACGGGGAAAATAGTGATAACTTGAAGGAAAGCGAAGAAGAAGGTCCTATGGAACCGTTAATTCTTTCCGATAATTCTCATTTATCGCAGAGTGAACAAAAAGTAGAAGATTTGGACGAAGATGATGTGATGTGAAGGTACCATCATCATCATCAGTTTTGATCAGCTACAAGTCCCGGAATGTTATGAAATGGAGTAAATTTGCACCATCTGCTACTATATTGTATCCTATATTGTAGGAAACTATGATCAGTTTATAAGTTTTGTGTCTTAAACTAAAAAAAAATATCTAATTTGTGCGATGGTCCCAAATAATATCGATATTTAGAAGTATGTTTTTGTTTGTTAATAACTTTGTTAAAATTAGAAAATATTCATACGTTTTTTACTTTAAAGTTTAAAAATAAATATGATAGTTTAAATATAGAAAAGTGTTTCACTTTTCAATCAAATATCTGTGCTTATGAGGCATTACAAATGGGCTACATATGTAGCCCGCGCGACCATCCCAGGAGTTAAATGAGCGCGCCTACTCTAGTGTTAAGTGGGACTGTGAGTTCGAGCCAATGATATGTTATTATCAAGCTATAGTGGTCATTTTAGCCATATTACATGTACGTATATGACAGTACAAGGAAGTACAGATATCGAGCACAGTTAACGGTTATGGTGGCGTATATTTAGCAGAGGAGTTGTCCATTGTTAGTGAGATTGTATTTAAAGAAAGCACCGAGAGTTCATCGATTAGTTATTCACATCCAACGCATCATGAAGTTGTGGGTGAGTCGCCTTTACTACTATTTGAAGTCTCTGTTAGCTTTTATTTATGGTTTTAGGTTAGCTAAGTGCATTGTAGAGTCACCACAGTTAGTGTCTGTTATCTGAGTGACTGTGAGTTTGCGTGAGTCACTGTTTTGTACCTACCGTGGCTGTGGCTATATCTACTCATCATCATCATCATCAGCCAATAATCATCCACTGCTGGACATGGGAGAGGCCTATATCTACTGTATCAACTTAATTCCCTTAACGAATACAATACTTACACGAATTGGTTCGTGGCCCGAACTGCTATACCGAAGGTCTCAGGTTCAATTCCCAGCCGGGTCAGATATTTGTTTGAAGACAGATATTTGTACTCGAGTCTTGGGTGTTAATATTATGTAAATATATCAGCTGTACAGGCTCTACCTAGCTTAGGGTCGGATGGCCGTGTGTGAGATGTCCCAACATAATAATTATTATTATCATTAGAATTTAGATCTGTTCTGTGATCTACAAAAATATGCAAAATCTGATGGCCTTATGCGCGCGAATTTTTACCTCCATAAGCCGGACGGAAGGTTTTTGCAACTTTTTATGCTTTTTAGCAAAAACTTACCAAAATCCAGCTATATCTGTATATTTATCTAGCAACGATCGTTTTTAAATCAACATTCGTAAGAGTCAAATTGCAACTGCAAGTGTTGTTTAAACATTAGATAAAATGTAAACGGGGATTTAGTTAATTACCCCGTAGTAAATTATATTAGCATTATTCATAAGTAATTAAAACGAATGTCCAGCATTGACCGTGACTGTCTGAGTAATAACTACAGTGGGGTTACTCTACATATACTACTAGAAAAACGAACGTCATGCAATCAGCACGTTTAATACAACGAGATAGAGTCGTGGCTCGCACAGCAGCGCTTTGAAACTTAGTTTTTCGCCATATAGGGTGACCCCCCAGGAAATGCAGAATTACTGAATATCTTAAGTTTTAGATTTTGCATCGGCCTGCACGCACGAGTAACGCGAGCTTAATAATATCAATGATATGTATTATAAAAAATTAATTAAGTAATATGATCTTATTTAAAAATATTTAAAATTACTAGAATGTCATTTTTTTACGTGAAACGAAAACTACGAAAAGTCGTAGAACAAAAGTTGTTCAGGTTGACCCCCTGAGTCAGCCCCTTTCGGCTTAGTGTAAGTTTGTACCACTTTTATAACACCTGGTATAGGTATAGGTAGGCATGTGTAGGTATACTATGCTCACGTCTTTATGTTTCTAAATGGAGGCCTCCTCCTCAAAAAGTGTCTCTCCACCAAAATTACCAAAACTGGTTTTGTATGACCCTTATAAGTATAATTATTATATTTAGGTATTCTAGGTCAAATATGACATCTAGTTCTTTAGTTAATGAATGTCTACTTAGGTAGATTCATAAATTATATTATTATAATACTTAGTTAATAATAATGAAAAAAATAATTTTAATTACTATGCGTCCTATTTATGCAAAATACCTCGTATCCCCGAGGTTGAAACATTAATAGCTATTATAGTGAATGTGGCTGCTTTTAAGTGAATCAAAATTCTTTAGCCATTTTTCGCAGTATTAAATAATAAGAAAAAGAATCGCATTACATCTCCACACTCCATTTGCTGGCAATTTACTTTCAGTAACGACTACTACGTATTTTCACATCATAATGACATGTGTAGACAAACAATACAATGAATACAAGTAAACATTAATTTCCAGCTAGCGATCCTGCTCATCACCGCCTCCGTATGCCTTGCAGCATCAGCTTCCATCAAGGCTCCACCCTCAACGTCCAGGGACCAGCTCCACCACCCTCTATACAGACCAGCACCGAACACCCCCTATCAGCATCCGAGGAAAGGGGAGACGTGTAAGGTAAGTGTAGCATTGTGCTGAGCTGGGGGCCTTTTGGCTTGGTGCACTGGACTGTGATAGACTGGCCATGCTAGGTATAAATAGTATTTTTATTAATAATATTTTTCATTTCTTTTCCATTTTTGTAACTAAGTATTTCTATACCTGATTTATTAGTGTTTTAATTGTATTTCTGTGTATGTGGTGTATTTGTGCAGTAAATAAATGTGTTTTATTTCTTTCTAAGGATGGAGTGTGCACCAAACTGCCTCCCGGCCCGAATGGATGTCCTGAATGCCAATATGCCCTGCCTTTAGACTTCACTGATGACCAGTTCGTTTGAATAAATAAGATAAGGAAAAACTAGAGTTTTATTATTTTCTCTATAGGTTTTGAACTTAATACCTAACTATGTTTTAAAATCCTAATATGTCTGTGACTCTTTCACGTCAAAACTAATGAACGGATTTGAATGAAATTTGGTATCCATGTGGCAGGCATCTGGTTGAATCTCCTTTTTGGTTGAATCACTAGCGCTTTCATTGGATGGCGCTATTCAGATGCCTGCGACATACATATGGTCTAGACCCTGAGAAAGAACATAGGCTACTTTTTATCCTAAAATTCCCACGGGAAAACTTTTTAAGGCGAAGCGAAGCTCGCAGGAACAGCTAGTAAAATATAAAAACTTACTAGCAAAATGATTAATTGCGCAATGAAACGTGAATGAAAAAACAGAAAGATTGTTTACCTTTTATGCCAAGTATGAATGAATGCAGTATAAAAAGCATGGAGCATAATAAAACATCAACATATTTTGTACCTACGCTCGTATATTGTAATTTGTACAGTAGAACATACCTGCTTATTACGTATTTACAGAGTGATTGTTAAAAGCCTTATTACCTACCTTAATATTAGTATTGCTTAACAAACACTATGTTGGAGGTTTCATGGCAGTTACTTCATGCATGACTAAGAAAATGCTATACGTACAAACCTTTTTTCCTATGAAAACCTTCCTAACTATGAGGTACCTATTCTCTATCTATTGACTTAGGACGGATTCCATAAGAAGGACACTTAACATTATTCCGAAACTTTCACAGCTTTATTTTATTTAGGAATTGGTATTTTAACCGGTTGAATCTTTCGACCAGTTGAATCCCGTGAAATCAGACACAATAAAAATATATTGTTTATTGTGCGATATCGCGACTTTGGGATACAAAAGGTTAAATTGATCGTTCTATGTGAAAATCTCAGTTTCATTACTATCATTGACGTTAGTGACCTGTCTCCACGCTGCAAACTCCTTCTTCAGGCCATCTTCTCCTAAAAAGTACGGATAAAACTTATCAGTTGACACAAAGAAGATCCCGTGCTTCTTCTTGTTCACACCGAGACCCATCACGTTGGTCTCTAAAGGCTCTCTATCGTAGCAGTTATAGTCCCGAGCCTGCTGTATGGAGTCACACTTGAGGCCGATAAACTTCCCAGGGTTCCTTAAAGCCGACTGCCAGTAGTACAGCACTCGGAAATGGCTGCATGTTGAGGTGCACGGGTAAAGACTGACTTCCGACGGTTGGTACTCCCCTCCGTTGATGTAAAAGTCCACATGTCCCATGGTGTTAGCCATGCCGAAGCCGTCAATATTCGTGTGGATCACCTCGACGAACTCAGCATCGGAAGCCGACAGTCGATCTTCAGGTCCAAGGGTCCTAAAGCAAGGTCCGGACGGTTCCAGCGCGGTGATTCGGGAGATGTTCCGTCCGGTGAGTTGCTGGAAGTTCTTGCCGATGTAGCTGACGGTGTGGCCGCCGAGGCTGAAGCCCAGCAGCTCCAGCTTGCCGGGGTCCAGCCCGGCCTCCACCAGCTGCGCGAGGACCTCGGCCACGTGCCTGCCGACGGGACGCATCATGCGGCTGGATCTGGGGGGTTGGAAAGGTAGAGTTTAGTCGTCATGATATTGCGCTGCTGAAATACGTATATGTTGATAACCAGTGGCGTTTTATTTTCATATGATTGGCTGAGCTGGAGCCAATACATTTACAAATGCTCAGAGTAAAATCAATACCATATTGGATGCAAGGAACCGCGTCAAAAGTACTTAATTCGTTATCGGTAACTAGTTATTGATGACCTTCTTCATCTTAGCGCGTCTAGAAACTAGAGCTGTAAGCTAGGGTTCGTCACCATGGTGAACGAATCGGTCTGTCAGATACTGACTATATACGCTACAAGTATACAAGTTGTTGTAGATGTTGTAAGTAACTAGGTATAGTAAGCCGAAAGAAGCTGACTCACGGGTTTATTGTAAGTAAACAATTTGTGTGTAGGTTTTATTTCTACGAATTTCCATAACTGCTAGAACAAAATTTATTTAAGTTCTTTAGATTGACTGCCTTTTCCACAACCTGATAAGAAAATGACTCGCGGAGGCATCCACATCCTTTGATGGACATATTATTAACAAGTAGTCTAGTGACGAAGTATACTCACAGATGGTAGTGCACGGAGGCGAACCTCTGGTTGTCGAGCAGGATGACGTTGTAGCCGCGGTCCTCGTACATGTTGGAGTACATGGACGAGATCGGAAAGTACGAGCTGTCCAGGTAGCCGATGGCGAGTAGCATGGTCTTCCTGAAATCATAGTGGAGGGTATTGGTAATTATTCAACAGGTTTTGATGCTCCGTAATTGAGGGTGTCAGTAGCGAAGACCACCGGTTAGCTCGTCGTCAACATCATTCCTCTAATAGCAGTCTATTATGGAAATAGGTAGGCCTATCCCAAAGCATGCCACTGCATGCGATCTATAGCTTTCCGTTTAGCATGTGAAACTACTTATCCTTTTCAACGGATCGGTGATAATATGAGGCTTTCACTAGTTAGGCCAGTCACATTAGCGTCAGTTGCTGGTGGCCCAGGTTGCTCTGGATGAATTATAGGCTAAGTACAGTGGTTCGTTACTGGACGATTCTCCTTTCGTGGACTTCGTAAAACTGACTACCTCACACAGGGAGCCGTTGTGGTTGAGTGTATCCTTATGTCAATGACGATGGCTTATGATAACGGTGGTCTTATATCTTATTTCCTTTTGATGGAATACATTCTACCCGAATCAAAAGGTACAACTAAGGACTTGTTTAAGGACATCTTTGTTTTACTATACCAAAATAATTAAATTTCTTTCTATGCTTTTCAAATATCTTGTCAAGTTACCTTTTAAAGTCGATTCTGGGATCCTTGGCCATGCTCTTCGCGGTCCAGTAGGTGTACTTCTGCCGCGTCCTGCCCTTGCCCTGGACCTGGAAGAACAGGTGCTTCATCTGGCTCTTGGGGATCTTCGCCGGCTTCAGGGACCCTGGACCTGGTGGGAGGATGGTGGTGGATTAGGAGAATAAAGATAACCTGGGAAACCAAGACTTGCTACCAGTTTTAATAACCTATCTACCAATGAGTGGTAGTTACTTTCATACTATTTTCACACATTAAGCTCCATTTTCACAATAGTCGGTTAAATCGTAACCAGGGAAAGGTTGATAAATTATACGTCATCTCCATATAAAATTCTTGACAGATGTGTCAAAAGCCAACCATTCATTCCTGATTATGCTCAACCGAAAATGGAGAACCAATTTCTCCATTTTCGGTTAGAGCATATCCAGGGAGTACTGGTTGACTTTTGAAGAACCTTTTGGTTTTATTAAATTAGGTGTTAAGTTATTAAACTTGTACTCGGGAGTTTAGAATAACCGAATCCTAAGCAGCTAATCTAGCATAGTAAACGGATTTACACTCGATTGATGCCGCTGTAGTATGCAAATACATGCAGATGGATATTGCAAAACCGATTACTCATCGGAAATTCTCAGTGGGTACCTATGTGCATGATAACTTGACTTTTTATATTATTAATTAAAAACTATGCACTAACTAACCCAAAAAAATATAAGTAGGTAGGTACTTAATCACAAAAATAAAACACCAAATAAATTAGTATAAAGATCGAAATAGAACGACACTGGGTGATCGACTTTTAACTCGATTTTTTTTGAATAATTAACAGTTATAATAACTTGTAATTGATTACACTAGGTATATTAGGAGCCTATATTTAGACATAGCCTTGTTATGCTATTTTTATAACAACCATCTAAGTAATTGATTTTTAAATAATTATGATATAGGCCGCACACGAGTGGAGTAGGTAAATAGGCGCCTAGTTAGCTTTTAAACTGGTAATTTATATTCGCTTTCAATCTTTCTGGCTCAGTGCATGACAGGTTGATCAAGTTCATCAAAAAAATCGTCAATCTATACTATGAACGGTCAACTATATATTGTTATTTCTAATGAACTGTTCTTATTATACTTTTTATTTCAACAGCACTGTAAAAATTACCTTTGTGACAAAAAAAAATGTAGAAGAAAAATAATAATGTATATGTAGTACCGAATTATTTCCTAAGTAATTCGAAATAATAGTAATTCAGTCAAATTACTTTGCCGTTTAATGTTTTAATTTGAGGAAACTGCCAAGGTCTTATGCATTTAAACTGGTGCGAGACAGTACATTCTCTCAGGCTTAGTGCAAGTAGGATACCTAGGTCTTATGTAGTCTAGATCAGTGATTCATAAGATATATTTATAAAGCTGCATGTTGTAATGTGCAACTGAATATCTACGCTCAGTGTTATCGACCCCTACTTGACGTTGTAATATTATTATACAGGCTGTCAAAAGGCAAAAGGGGGTGACTCAAGTTGTCATTCTATAAACAACATTTTTGATCTATGGGTGTATGAAAGAAGTTTCCTCAGGCTCATCCTGAGCAGTCAGCGGCAGACGCTGGTCTGATTGGTCAATCCTTTCCCTACACAAGAGCTAGACTAGGGTTGTCAACAACATAATAAGAAGAACACCTAACCTAATAAATGCGCTGGACGTACGTTAGCGAGCAATGAAATAGTTCCTCTTATAAAATGCTGAAATATATTTTTTTAAACATAAAATTTTCAATAATAATTTAACAAAATATTTCATTTCATAGTTGGTAATAATATGATGATGATGCACTGTTTTAAATATTATGTACTTCCATAAGGTGAAGTGCGGTAATTGCAACTATCCGGTAATTGCAACTAACTTCAATAACTCCCTCTAGAGTTACTTCATTGTAAAACGACAGACTAAAATCAATTTTACATCATAAAAGTTCTACCCAAAATGTAGATAGCGCTGATAGCTCAAGAATTGTGGGAGTTATAAAGCTTTTTGTCATCGGCCATTTTTAGGCTGCTGGCGTCGGATGGACATGGTGTACATTTTTATTTTATAAAATAGTTTTTAGTGGTTCCTCGCAAGGTTTTTCCAAAAATAAATAAGAACTAATAACGGTAAGTCATTTTGTATGTATTTGTTTTATTCTAACACGATTATTTTCCGAGTTTTCTGTGTAGTTACATTTACCAGACAAAAAATGCAAAGTCTGGTAAATGCAACTATTTTGCAGTTTTTAGGGTGGTTACAATTAGCTGCCAATTTTTGTATGAAATTGGAAAAAGCCAGTGATGGGGCAGTGAACATGAATATATTGATACAATCACTAATTATATAACACACAAATAAGAATAAAAGGCTGAATACCAAATTTTAAACATATCTGTTAAGCACACATTTTTTTAGAAAACCGGCAAAATTCCACCCTGCGGTAAATACCGAAAACTTTCCAAAAAAATTGTAAAAAGGCTGTTTGATTAAAAATAAGTAAAATATTTAATGTTGATTAATAAAAATATAGCTATTAATTTTTATCCCCGAGTTTTATTCTGCTACCATGGTCTTCTTGGCTTGTCGATGGCAGACACTACAATCTGTCGATAAAATTACGATAAAGTTCCCATCACTATTTTTGAGAAATTAGTTGCAATTACCAGACCCACGGCTAAACAGTATTTTCATGCGAAATTGGTCGTAGTTACAAGGAGATAAGTGTCACAATCCTATGAATATTCTCTTAGTCTTTGTGTTTCAAATACACAATATACACCACACATAGAAAAATATGGAGATAAAACGATTAGTTGCAATTACCCGCCAGGAGGGGTAATTGCAACTATTTCTGCCTTTGCCGGAACTTTTGGCAATAGCTCTTTATTCTTCAGAGTTTTTCTTTGTCATGATAGTAGAATAAAATCTACATAAAATTTTGACTTTGGCATGATTTTACAGTAATACTATTTCCTTATATACACTGCCGGGCAATGAAATAGTTCCACTGATATAACACCAAATTACTCCTAAACGGAAAATGCTAGCTTAATGACGCCTTCTGCAATATTGGAGAATATTTAATTGCGCATCAGAATATTCCCATTTAAAAACTTAAATATTGTTATAAAAATTTAAATTAAATGTTTTAAAAAAAATGGGGCATTTGGCAAATAAAACAAAATCTCTAATTATGCGTTTACACCTAGTAAACGTGGTATTTTCATAACTCAGTACTTGGTGTTTCCTCCATGTGTTCTCAATACAGCTTCTACGCAATTGGGCATGCTGAATACCAGATTCTTCAGCATATGCTGAGGAATGTTCTCCCATTCTTTGATGAGCGCGTCTTTCAAGCCATGAAGTGTAACTGGAGGTGGAACTCGATCTCTCACAGGTCTGTCAAGCTCGTCCCAAGCATGCTCAATGGGATTCAAATCGGGGCTCCTTGCTGGCCACTCCATTTTGTGGATTCCGACGTCATGAAGATACTCATTTACAACTTGAGCAGTGTGCGCCCGTGCATTATCGTGCATGAACATTGCATTCTCGCACATATTGGCCCCAAACGGATCGGCATGTTCATTGAGGACCTCATTCCCATTCTGTATGGGGTAAGGGCGAATGGGGCAGAATGATGTTCTCAGATGAGTCACAATTTATGCTGTACCATCACGATGGGAGGTAAAGAGTATACCGACAACCAGGAGAACAATTTTCACATGTATTTTTTCCAGAAAAAGTGGCACACGGACGAGGCAGCTTTCACGTGTGGGCGGGTGTCTCTGCAGAGGGTCGAACAGCGTTGGTTCCAATCGAGAACGGGAACCTAACTACTGTGAGATACATCAATGAGGTCCTCAATGAACATGCCGATCCGTTTGGGGCCAATATGTGCGAGAATGCAATGTTCATGCACGATAATGCACGGGCGCACACTGCTCAAGTTGTAAATGAGTATCTTATATTCACGGGCGTATCGCAATCGGGCAACTTTATGATGCCATTCCAGTTTTGGGCCATTTGCTGGCCTGTAAAGCTTTAATCTTCTTTCGGCAAGACGTCTCCTGACTGTCCACTCGCTTATTGGCTCCATTCGAACTTGTAGAAGTTGTTGTTGAACGGCTACTCCCGTCTGATGTCGATTTCTTAACATGATTTTCGCAATGAATCGATCTTTTTGGACTGTTGTGCACCTTGGCTTGCCAGTACCTGGTCTTCTCAGGTTTAATACAGTCTCCCTAAACCTTTAGATCACTCGTCGTACAGTAGTATGAGTCACACCCATTATTCTGGCCGCATTTCTTTGGCTGGTTCCCATTTCCACCATGGTGATGATTCTCGCACAATCCTCGCGTGATACAGGCATGATTTATGGGTACGAGAGCCGTAAGACTTTACAATTTTAGAATTCTTTCACAACGACAAAAAAAAAGAATGAATAAAAAAGCAAAACTAAAAACGAAGCAAATGTGTTCCTAAATTTTCAAAGCCGAAAATTTTGCTTCTTCTCTTTTTTTATCCATGGCTTCGAAAAAAACACTATTAAAAAGAGTTTGCATTTAAAAATGTTTGCATAATAAACTATATTTCATTAAACTTTTTAATTCATGAAGCTAGGTTCTATATCTTAGGAGATATTAAGGTATTTGTCGGCATTTTGTGGGTGGAACTATTTCATTGCCCGGCAGTGTATAAAGAATTATCAGATGATGAAGTTACGACTTCAATATTTTTAGTTGCAATTACCGCACTTCACCTTACCATATTGGTCTTTTCCGTTTCGGAGTAATTTGGCGCTATTGTCACTGAAACTTTTTCATTGCTCAGTGTATAAGTACCTACAAGGTGATAAGTCAACCAAGGAGGCACTTCTTCTTCTTCTTCCTAGCCTTGTCCTTATTTAGTGTCGGCTTTGTGCGTCATAATACGCCATTTTGCCCTATTACCGCATTAAATGTTTGACCTGATATGACTGAAGAAGGCACATGATGATAATAATACACTCACGGGCTATGAAAAGGTTCCACTGAGAAAAACACCAAATTACTCCTAAACAGAAAAGGCTAGGTTAATGACGCCTTCTGCAACATTGAAGTACATTTATTTTAACAGAGCATCAGAATATAACCAACTAAAAATGATAGTACATTGGTCAAATTTTAAATTAAAAGTTTGAAAAAATTTGTGTCCTTTGGTGTCTGCTTTTTGTGAGTGGAACTTTTTCATTGCCCGTGAGTGTAATATGTTACCAGTATTTACTATTACCCAACTTAAAGTACAACAGTGAGTACCTACTGAGTACTTATAGCATGCAACGCAGCCATTTATCTAATAACGAGTACCTTTCATGTGAGTAATGAGTAGTTACAGCGACATTGACCCAAAGCCCTCAGGAGATAAGGCTGTGTCTTACAAAATGTCCACTTAAAATGTGAATGAAATGTGATATACGTGATGCGTGCTTTAAATACTTTTAAGTAGTCAAAATTTTAAAATCAAGTGTTGCTAAAGGTTACTAAATCATTTAATCAAACTGTAAATATCTATGTACACAATACAATCTAAATAACTTATTCTAAACTTAAGAAAAATTATGACTAAAGGTACCTAGCCTAACTATAAACAAAAAAAAAGAAGAAAAAAAAATAAAATAAATAAAACTATGTGTCTTCGCTCCGGAACGCATCCGACGCAAAGGTCCCTAAGGCGCTGGCAGCGTTGCCTCGCTGTACAGCCAGAGAGATCCTCTGCATCAGAAACGCTCCAGAGCGGATGTCTAGCCCGCAGTCCCTCATGCGACGGCCTAGGCTTTTGATAAATGTTTTGCCGTCATGACCCCAGATTCCCGTAGTTTCCAGAGCCACGGGCACAAAGATATAATTTTCCATGAGGCCGCTATATTTGGCTATTTTCTGTTTGGCTGCTAGTTCTGCTGCGGCCCCAGGAGTTGCAATGGTGGATGCTACATGTGAAGGTGCAAAAGTGCAAACACATGTAGCATCCCACAACAAGCAGCGCCCCTTCTCCCAAGGGATCAATGTGAGGCCATCTGGCCTTTTCCCGTCGTTTCTGCTAAGCCCCGGGGGCTCTAATATGGACGGGATATTTGCCGAAACTAAGGCTCTCCGGATGATATCATTGATGGCGTGATGCCGCGACAGCCTTCCCGCACTCCGGACGCAATGGAGACCGTGTCGTCCTTGTGCATCGACCTGTGCGCCACACCGACATATATGGGCCTCGCAGATTTTGCAGCCTAGCCTCAGACCGACAGCCACACGCAAAGAATTGTTATCTAAGAGGGTTCCCAGTTGTGGAGAGGGCATAGCATGTAGCCAAATACCCGCCTCAGGCTTGGAGACCGCCCGCAAGCGTGCCAGCTCTGCGCCGTTGCTCTCGTCCATAAGCCGGTCCAGACTTGCTCTAGATGCCACATCGTCCCAGCTTCGCTGGAACATTGGCTTTTCAGGTAGGTCACTCCCAGGGTACCGAGCCCGCCACGAATCCAAAGCCTCATCAACGAAAGGGATACGAAACCCATCACCATCAATGTTAAGAATATTAGTGACGAGTTCCGATGCCCCATGCGATGAGGCCAGGAATGCGGGAAGCTCGGTGTCCTGCAAGCGACGAATGCCTAAACCACCAAGTCTAATGGGTAACGCAGCCTGGCACCACTGTGGCCAAGACATTGTGTTGCTAAATATATTTTTATTACTCATAATGTGGATGTAGGTGAGAAGTGCCAGAAAAGAGGCATGAAAATAGGCCTTTTCATGCTTGGGGAAAAGTACTTTCTAGCATCTAACTTGCGATGAATTTCAAGAAAACCTGATGATAGATGAGGGAATCGTTTTTTTGTTGATATAAATATACAAATGTCATATTATAAAAACAGTTTTTTTGTCTGCCATGATAATACTTATTTCAAAAAGCTATTTTTGAAATCCGTAAAATAGTTTCGGAGCCTATATATACAAACAAACAATAAAATATTTCGTTTTTATATTTTATTCATGTAGGTAGATTACCTAGTGTAGTTGCATTTGAAACACTGCAACTTTATAAGTTTGAAGCAATTGTTTTAGTAGGCACTATCCTAGAATGATTTACAGAACTTCCTACTAAAAGTAATTGTTTTAGTACCTAGACTGCATAACTACTCGTAGGTGTAGTAATTTTTTAATGTAATTTATCCTTCAGACTTCAAAGTAAACATATTTAGTGCAAAAGTGGCTTTGCATACTAATGAAGGCCTAGCATAATATTATAAAAGATAAACAGCCTATAATGCGAACTTTATGAAGAGTATAAATAAAATTAATTTTACCTTTAAAAAATCTGTCGTTTGGGTTTAGGCCAGTTTTAATGGCGGTAACTTATTTGAGGTAAAAAAAAAAATCATTAAGGTTCATCGGATCATTGCTGTTACCTTGTGATATCATCATGTACGGTGGCCTGCGCCTAAAAGCATACAGGCGGAGTTTCAAAATAGCGATCCCTGATGATGAAGGGACCAGCTACATCTGTTATAAATCCGGGGACGTGTTGTGTGTGATGTGTGTAGCAGTGGTGTTTATGTGGATATGCTTGAGCAGCATGTGAGCTTGAGATCGTTATTTTAAAAACTCCGCCTGTATACTTTTAGGCGCAGGCCACCGTACCTATAATGCAGGGTGGATGTTATCTGTACTACTACTAACGAGTGCGTACATATTTCTACAGCAAGAATTACAACTTTACGAATAATACCTATGCGTTATTTGGTCCTCCATTTATTAAATTTATTTGGTAACCGACATGCATAATTGCTAATTTAATACGGAAACCTAACTCTAAAACATTTGTTAAATCGCTCATCACATTAATCCTCGGTTTGTTGGTAAGCATACAAGCAATAAAATATATAAAAGCGTTGTCATTGAGAGAGTACGAATAAATAAGAATTAATGAGATTATGCCTACATTAGCATAATAAGGTGCAAATTTTCAAAGAAATCTTGATATTGACAATGAATTTTATTAGTTTATTTAAAAAACAGGATCTGGAATTCTAGATTTTGGTTGCCAAACCTTGCTTCTAATTTATGCATAGCAAAAAAGGCTATACAGCTGAATTATATAATTTAACGATCGCGAACGAACTTGAAAAAATCTGACATTTCTGCGCGTTGATGTCTTTTGTATGAAAAACTATTTCTTTTGTATTATTACTATCTCTTTTTAAATAAGGATGTCTGTATTTAAAAAGCGGGGTGTTATAAGTTTAACGTATCCATGTATGTGTGTATCTGTCTGTGTTAGAGAGCTCCCATACGGCAGAACGGTTTTTCGATTTGTTTTTTGGTTCACGTAAGCATCAAAGTTTCTATGTAGAAGTATATTTTTTTTCGGAAATTTCCAAAAGTAGAAGAACAAAAGTTGTTTAGATTGACCACCTGAGTCACCCCCTTTCGGCTTAGTCTAAGCACCACTTTTGCAACATCCATTACTTTCATATAAGTGCTTGTTTCACAATATTGGACTAACTCACTTATTACAGTAAGTTTCACAACAAATTCTTAACCATCGAATAAATGTAAGGAGATTTGACTAGACAGAATATTTATTTTCATGGTAATATATCCGTGTCCGGCACTTTATGATTATGAAACGGTTTTCTCACATTATTTTGAAACGAATTTCTAAAAGCCTGGCACAAAGAGTATAAAAAACGCATTTGAGATACTTACTTATTTTTTTTTCAATGGCGCTAGCTACTATTAACCCCCTAAATATCATATGAAGATGAAGACGTTTTTTTCGAAATTGTTAAGGAAATCATCATCATCATCAGACTATAGAAGTCCACTGCTGGACGTAGGCCTCTCCCAAAGCACGCCACTGGATGCGATCTTTAGCTTTCCGCTTTCTTTAAGGAAATACAATATTATGTTCTTCATCCCAAATCGGCGGCGCTAGTTATAGGTACCCTTGAATTTTAAGAATACGGGAGTTGACTTAGAGCCTGTTTCACAATGTCTGGATAATGGGTTCCTGTGGGATAAATAAAAGACATGCTGTCACTCTCTGTAAATACCTATGTTTTAGCCAGTGACATCATTGCATCTCTCCTAAGACCCTAAGGTTTAGTTTCACCATACCCCATTAACACCCCTATTACATTATAACAAGGTATTAGTTGTTGACTTTTGTCACATCTATCAAGAATTCAATATGGAAATATTATTTTAGATGACACTTACAATGTAACATGGGTGTTAATAATCTAACAGACTATAGTGAAACTAGGCTTATCTTATTATCTAACATGGCGGGTAAGTAAGGTACATACATACATAGTGACATTAATCCAACTGGATATCCGAGTTCTTCCCGATTTTTGTACGCTTCCAAAGCGGCTACATATTTCACGCACACAAACACGGCTACAACACACACGCAACACTTAAAATACATTTTGGAAATTGTGATCTAATAAACCTTTGGTTACTTTAAAACATCAAATTAATTAATTATAAACTTAGAAAGAAATAAATGCATTTCAATAATTTCAACAAAAATCTACTCTAAATCGTACGGCGATCTTTTTCCTTGTGAACAATTTGAGATAAAACATCGTTATTTAAAAACCGTTGGGTGACATTTGTAAGGTCACTATTTGTCACTGAATTCGCGCTATTTAGTTTTTTTTCCACTTCGCAAAGGTTGTTGGCCCGAGAGCCTACGGAACACTACGTTGCAACTAAGCTAGGCTAGGCTTAAACAGTAGCTATATTACCTTCGAGGTTACGGCACGTTTCCGAAGCGACTAATCAAAGTTAAACGCTGTTTAAATATATTTTCTAAAACTTTAAGTTTTAGGTAGTTAAAGAGTTTAGATTTAGTATTACCTAATAATTGAAGTATTACCTAATTTGAAGCGTCCGTAGTCGAGCGGACTTCAGTGATCGTAACTAATCACTGAGGTTAAGCAACAACTGGCACGGTCAGCCATTGGATGGGTGACCGATTTCAAGTGGTTCTTTTCTGGACGCTTCCGTGCTTCGGATGGCACGTTAAGCCGTGGGTCCCGGTTGCTGCTTCGGCAGCAGTCGTTAAGTAACCCTAGTCAGAGAATGTATTAATCTATAGTTAACGTTAATTTGTCATGTCAGAAACTGGTAACAAGCGTGGCGTTCTCTCGCGATTCGCGTGTCGATAAAGACATAATTTGCTTGTTAGTATGTGTGTCGTCTCTTTATAAAATTTCGCAAGTGAATTTTTTACCATGTCTCTTAATTTATTAACACCGTGGGGATAATTTTTTGTTCTTATTAATAGTCATTTTAGCAATCAGTCATGTAAATGTAAAAGGGATATAGGTATACTTTGTGCGTAGGTCCTTTTAATGTGACCCGTAGTCATATTGCAAGCACAGTTTTGTAAGTTAAACTGTACTAAGTACTAACTGTATGGGAGATCGGATAAAAAATATTTTTGATAGAACTATGTTTCCTTGGGAAAGTGGTTCAGTTATGTGTTCTGTTCAGTCAGAATAATGTGGATTAAGTTTTCGGGAGCATCACCATTAACACTATGTATTATACATATTTTTTGGATAAGTACTTCAGATGGCTTATAATGTCATGACCCTAAAAAAGTTATTTTTTTCAGTGAGTCCACTAACGTTAGTTTTATTACTTCTATGTTCTTCCCCACAACACATGTTGTTACTTTCATTAGGTAGGTATGTACGTAGTCGGTCCGAATACTGTGAAGTGGTATTTAACGCCATCTATGGGACTTTTCCGGAACTAAAACATTTAGTTTTCCTTGATAGGGCTTGTGGTTGTTTCAATAACACTAGCAGATGGCATTGGCATTCACTTTCAAGACACTTTACATTACCGAATGGTATAGTGACGACTCTGACGGTGAATCTTTAAAGGTTCCGGGTTCGAAACCTAACCGTGGCAGATATTTGCTTCAAGACGGAGTCGGACGGGATCGT
The DNA here is from genome assembly GCF_932276165.1 of Plutella xylostella. Lineage (NCBI taxonomy): Eukaryota > Metazoa > Arthropoda > Insecta > Lepidoptera > Plutellidae > Plutella > Plutella xylostella. The sequence goes on along the minus strand of NC_064000.1, from coordinate 1,008,399 downwards.
CCCACATTACGCTTGTCAGATCGTGATCTCCACTCGAAAACTCGTTTATCCCACCGCTTAAGGGTCGATTACACCTAACGAGTACAGTGGCGAGTCAGTATCCTCGGCCGATCCTCGACCAATCGGAGGACACTGACTCGCCACTGTACTCGTTAGGTACAATCGACCCACTAGCTTCAAGATTTTCAATGCTATTTCGGTTACATGAGTTCTCTTATAAATCACTAAATGTTGGGGGTTACCCCAACGGAAAAAGGGGGGTGTTTTAAGTTTAACGTGTCTGTGCATCTGTGTGTTTGTATCAGTCTGTGGCAGGGTAGCTTCCAAATGGCTGAACCGGTTTCAGTTTAGTTTTCTTAGGGTCATTGATAATGTTAACCCGAGTGCTCTTAGCTAGGTATATTTTTAACAAAATCGGCTTAGCCATTCAAAAGTTACGGGGCTTTTATTGTTGAATTTCTGGGGTTTTCAACTTGGTTTGGTTATTGATGTGGTCCTTCAGAGAAACCCATAGCATATACAGGATGTTGTAAAAGAAGTGTACTAAGCCGAAAGGGGGAGACTCAGGTGGTCATTCTAAACAACTTTTGACCTACTTTGACTTCATCTTATTCGGTCGGTGAAAAACCCTAGAACAAAAAAAAACTATGCTTTATCAATGATTTTTTTATTTGAAAAAATACTATAAAAATAAGAATGAAACAAGATATTAATTATTACTTCGATACTAACCCCCTTATTCATAAAAAAGTTACTGAACGGATTAACTATTGAACTGTTCTGTCCCTCTCTGACAGAGAACAATTTGTTCTTTGACAGAGAGTGACAAAACAGTTCAATAGCTAATCCGTCCAGTAACTTTTTTATGAATAAGGGGGTTAATAATAATAATAATTTTCAATATTGAATTAACAGTACAAGGTAGGTAGATTAGGGGTTAAAGAGTTAACGATTAAAAAAAGCGCCTGAAATCCTGAAATGGATTACAACATCCTTTTATTCAACAGCCTTTGTGAAATGTTAGACACAATATAAAGGCACACCTACATGTATTACATAAAGGTACCTCTACAATGTCAGGTGCAAACAAATAAAATTACTCTGTTTCTCCCTTAGAAGTGTACACACGGGTTAATAATTTATTATTATAATATAATTTTGTTATCAAAACTTAAGTACCTATCATGAATTCATTAATATACATAGATAGTTATAATGTGATTCGTAACCAATCTACTCACTTTTCACTATAAATCTATACATGTATCGGTAACGCAATACAGGGTGTAAATCTCATCATCATCCCAAACATTAAAAAGTTATTGTCCGAGCATGTGTTTCCTGCGAAAGTTTATCTGTTTGATTGGCCAAGAGATTTTCTGGAGCATTTAATTTACACCTTGTATGTGACCTTTGGGCCAGGTGCGATTCGGGTGGCATTTTTGAGTGATTTTTGACGAGGCATATTGCTGATAACATTTGTTATATAGGTTAATGACGAAGCTTTATGTGGATCGTAGACTTTGTAATTTTGAATTAATTTTAATATGTGAGGTAATCTTGTACCATTTCTCACCACGCTGCGCTGGTCCACAGCAGGTTGGTGTTCATACATCTACTTAGATGTGTTAAATCAAAAATGTAATATGTAAGGTTGCCTGTAAGAGATCGCTCTCAGCGATAAGGCCGCCTATTGTACATTAGTTCTAGTCTATAAGTAAGTTTTTTGTATGTCTGATTTATGTGGTGTTCAATAAAGCAATATTCTATTATATTCTATTCTAAATGTATAGGGACAGATAAGAGCATGTAATTGAGAAAATGCATTTGTAAGTACTTATGTACTTATTGTGCCATAATGAACCTATGACCTCTGGGACCAGGACTTTTCCGCTATGCCACCAGGGCACCTACATATGTATAGTATGATATGACTATGTACAGTAGGATAGGTCTTGAATCTCATGAACTGATTTGTCAATTGAAACCAGTGCAATGAAACTAGGGAGAAGAATTAAGATGTTCTTTTCATTTCATTAGATTTTGGTAAGTATCTGAAATGGAATGATTTTTCAGACGATTTGTCATATAAAGATAAAGATAAAAGATAAAAAGTATTTATTCGGTGTCTAGCACCACACACCAAAAAATAATAATAACATAAGTAAGTACACAAAAAATAAAACAAAAAAACGAAATTAAAAGTGAAAACAAACAAACAAAAGAACATTAAGAATAATTAAAAAAAAAAATTAATTAATAATATATATAATGGTGTGAGTTGTCCAGCACCGAAAAGGCCCGCGCCTCAGCTTACACCGCTACAGATGAGGTGGCATCCACCCACCTGACGCGGCACTGGTTTTCAGTCGCGTCCTAGAGTGACTGTCATTTGACCTACTACATATAATGTACTTACGACGTGATATTCAAATAAGTAGCTATACAAATCAACACACACTCATAAATTCAATCAACAAAAACACAGACAAACAGAAAAAAAACCGCAGCGCCAGTGACACAAGTAATTCGCATGTAAACACGCGCTGCAATCAAACACTTTCTCTTCATCAACATTACTTGCACTTCCGACTTCGCCAACACGTTTCATTTGCGGAATATTTGAACAATGAAACAATACAACCGCCCGTGTGTCCCACTGGCCCGGGGAGAGGGTAGGGGAGGGGGATGAAGGGGTAGACCCGCCAGATCGCGTCAAGCGCCCAACCAGGCCGCACGCCTCTCGCGCCATTTTCCACCCCCGAAAAATGACACAAGAATTCCATTTTTAAACCGTGTATCGTGATTGGTCCAAACATGTTTCGGTTGCAGATTGTTTTTTTCGTGCTGCTCGCCCTGTCTTTCATCCTGGGTAAGTGGTTTAGATTTGTTTGTGTCTCTTTCTCTTGGATTTAACACCTTCAGTGCTATGTTTGTTGTATTTGGTGTTTCGATGTTACGTGTGACGTTACGAGGAAAGAGAAAAAGTGAACGTTTTTATTATGTGCAGCTGTGTTTTCCATGCTTATTATGATTTAGATCTTAGTAAGGAAATGGATGGAGCATTGGAGCTATCAATTATAATAACTTCATTAGTTTCAATTGTCTTTCAGATGGGTTTTATACAGGCTGTTGCAAAATGGGTACCTACACTAAGCCGAAAGGAGGTGACTTAGGGGGTCATTCTGAACAAATTTTGGTCAATAAGTTTTTTTTCCACAGAAACTTTGTTGGTCACGTGACTTTTTACTAACTATGGACTTTTTTTTGCAAATTTCCAAAACTCGAAGAACAAAAGTTAATCAGAATAACCCCCTGAATCACCCCTTTCTGCTTAGTATACCCTTTTTGCAACACCCTGTATAAAATCTTTCAGAGTATTGTAAATACAATAACGAAAAATAAAAAAGTTCCATTTAACAACTGACAAAATTACCTCAATTTTTCCAAACGATTAATTAAAAATTGGAGCACAAATATGAAGATGATGATCAAAGACAATAAATAATACTGAATTTTTTGTTGAAAATTTTCTGTAGCGCTTTCCGTGTAGGTGTAATTTAGTGATATTGTCTACGTAACTATTTCATTGCTCTCCAATAGGTACCAACCTAATCTGCATTATAGGTACTCAAACCTATATATTATATTTATTTATTTATTTATATCCTATGTACTTACCAGTTTTCCTGTACCTCCTGTAGGGGGGCGGTAGAAAATGCTCTTTGCATTAAGCCCACCTTTTTTGCATTTATTATATACCTATTTGTGCAATAAATAATTAAATAATAATAATTATTATTTAGTTTAAAAACCTACACTTTTGAAGTGCGGAGCTGAACAAAATTTCACAGTAGGCCTCTAATTAATATTCGGGCCATGATAAACAATTAGTTAAATTTCAGGTTGAAAATTAAACGGCGATTCTCTGCAAAATCACAAATTGTTACTGAACAGTTCAAAGAATACTTATTACGAACTCCAAAATTGAGTAGGTACTTTGGGATATATTTTGAAACAACTTTGTAAGGTATCTCTGTGTAAACAACAATTTAATTATTATTCTCCTCAGTGGGTCTCTGATGAAAGCAAATATTTTAATTGGATGTTCTAGCGACCTATCCCACCCACGGATGTGTCTAGAGTCTGACTAAGCTAACTTAGCAACGGGTAAAAGGTAGGGTATAGGTATTGTACTTATTCCAAAACGGCGATATGGTTCGCAACCTATCACGTGAGTACAAATGTGCTGCGAAAAGTGGGTGGCTCGCTTGTGAGCCGACTCGGACTACCGCTTCGGGGATTACAGTCGTGAGTGCATATATTATGTATATGTAGGTATATTTAAAAGGTAGGAGAATATTTATTTCGTTAACTGGTAGCCCTAAATGATTGAAGAAGAATAAGACATGCCACATCAGTGTTAGAAATTACATGGAATAATCGTTTCCCTTAGTAATATTTTCTGGTGTCGGCACTTGTTTCTGTTGGAAAACTAGCGTTGCCGGACCTTACCTGTGTACCGAGATTTATTTTCGTACCGAGCGTTTGTTTATTTTTATACAATTTAATTTGAAAAATACCTACTACACTCGAATAATTGGACAAATACGTTCTTCAGGGGAGATAGGTAAGTATTTTGTGGCTGGTTGAGTACATTTGGTATTAAAGGCTTTGTGCACAGTATGAGTATCTTAAAAAAAGTTTATTTGATGTATTCTACAACGGGTAGGTAGTTTGAACCATCATCGAACTTCGAAACTCCACCAGAATTAAACAAAACGAAATTAAAATACTTTCCTTTAAGCTTCAGTACTGTTTATTATTTGTTCAGTACAAAGTTAAGGGTTAAACATGGCTATATGGATATTTATTCTGACTCCAAGCTAACAATGTGTTATGTTTGAGACAAATAGGAAGCGAGGTTAAAAGAAACAACGTGCTAGCACGATAGCTGATTACGCACTGGTTTATTGATAGCTACCCGCTTCTCGCGGTACACAACACCCCTCCGCAACTAAATAAGAACATAACACTTGTTTTCTTACTAATCTAGATTACAAGTTATCTTACAATAATAATTAGGTAAGTACCAACTTATACATATAAAGTGCAACTTATGTTACTTAATGTTTATAATTAACTTTGGGTAAATTTCTAAGGGTCATGGTCCCACCCCTTCTGGGTGGTTCCTGCACGGCAGGTGTGATTGGCGAACTACGAGCATCATCGTCAGCATCATAGAACTCATCAGATGGCCCCGGTGCTGGGCACTGGCCCTCTCCCCTGACAGGTTCCGAGCGCGCACATTCGTTGGTGTCAGGTGTGTCATCAGACAGCGGGTGAGTCACCGGTGCAGCGGCGGCGGCGGCGGCGGGCGGCGGGGCGGCCTCAGTGGCGGTAGGACTCGGTGGCGAGAGTGGACTTTCTACAACTGAGGGCGAGTCTATTTGCCAATCACTGAAATTATCGTCCTCTTCGACTTCCATGGAATGACCAGAGTATTTTAGTATTTGATTCTTATGTCTTTTAATAGTTAAGTTGAAACTAGGTATGTATACTAAATAGACACTTTGACCAATATTTCCTTTTATAACAGCTTTTACCCAAGATTTCTTATTCTTATCATACATGCACACTAATACTATTTCATCTACGACAAAGTCTACAATTCTTGATCCTTGGTACAATTTACATTGTGAGCACTGTTTATGAAAAACAATTTGTTGGAGGGCGTCGTCCGATGTTGGTGAATCTTGTGTAGGTACAATTAAATCCAACCTTGACCTGAGCGGGCGGCCCATCATTAGTTGGGCAGGAGATTGTCCAGTAGTTGAGTGTTTGGAGTTCCTATAATCCAGCAAAAATTGCTTTAATTTTAATTGAACCTCTTTTTGAGACGAACACGAAGCTATTATACTTTTAATGCCCTTTTTTATTATTTTAACATAACTTTCGGCCTGACCATTGCTAGACGGGGAATATGTTGGCGTAGTTATGTGTTTAATGCCGAACTGTTTACAAAATGTTTGAAATTCACTCGATACAAACGCCGTGCCGTTATCGGAAACGATGAATTCCATTATACCGAATCTGGATATTACTTCGTGTAGCTTATCTATAACGGCAGCAGACGTACACAAACTCATCTCAAAGCATTCTACCCACTTAGTGTAGGCATCAACAATGACTAAATAGGACTTAGAACAAAGAGGTCCCAAAAAGTCTATATGAACTCGTTGCCACGGCTTCTTAGGTAGCGGCCATGGTGTCAGAGGAACGCGGGGGGGAGCAGATCTGAGTGACTGGCAAATTTCACAATCGGAAATGAACGTTTCAACATCTTTATCAATTTTAGGCCACCAAAAGCGCCCCCTGGCCTCTGATTTAGTTTTAACAATACCTAAATGTGATCGGTGCAACTCATTTAGTACTTTAGGTCTCAAGGTCACTGGAACAATCAGTCTGTGACCTCTCATAAGGCATCCATTTTCTACTGAAATCTCATTTTTGCAATTTTCGTAATGTTTTAAGCTTTCTACACATGTATTCGGCCAACCATTCTGAACGTAATTATAGATTTGAATTAATTCAGCATCGTTGGACGTATGCTCCCGGACATCACATAACAATAACGGTAAATCATTAGATTCAATATAGTGAACATAAGTAGCCTTATCGCAGCCAGCTGTGGTGACGTCACGCGCAGCGGCGGTGACGCGCGCGCCGCCTGCGCCCTCCCCACCACTCGCCGGCCCGGTCGAGGTTGTTCCCGTATGAGCACGACTAAGAAAATCAGCGCAATTATTTTCGCTCCGTACATATTCGATACTAAAATTATAAGCAGATAAAAATAACGCATATCGCTGCAATCTATTCGCTGAGACTTCGGGAACACCTTTACTAGGGTTAAATATTGACAAAAGTGGCTTATGATCCGTTCTTAATATGAAGGGTATGTCGCGGCCGTAAAGGTATTGGTGGAAACGCCTTACTCCAAATATTATCGCCGTAGCTTCCTTCTGTATCTGGCTGTAATTATTTTCAGCCGGTGATAGGACTCGCGACGCGTAGGATATTGGTCGTTCAACACCATTTTCAATTTGTGATAAGATGGCCCCGAGGCCGGTGGGGGAGGCATCTACAGTTAGAATAAGTGTGGCGTTCTGATTAAAATGAGTTAAAACTCGATCTGAAGCTAGTTCTGATTTAATACTATTAAATGCCTCTTCTTGTTCCCTTGCCCAATTCCACTTAGCATTTTTAAGTAGGAGTTTATATAGTGGGCTCAATAGGGAAGAAGCCGAGGGTATGAAGTTGCGATAGTAGTTTACTAACCCAAGAAAGGATTTTAATTGAGTTACGGTTTCAGGTCGCGTGGCATTCACTATGGCATCTATTTTTTCAGGTGACTTGTGCAATCCGTTCTTATCGATGATGTACCCTAGATATGATACGGAGTCCTGAAAGAATGTACATTTCTCTTTTTGAAGTACTAGACCTACTTCACGAAATTTCGTTAGCACTGCTTGTAGCCTATCCAGATGCTCATTATCATCGCAACCAGTAATAAGAACATCATCCTGAAAAATAAGTACACCCTGTATACCCGATAGTGTGTTTTCAATCGTTCTTTGAAATATTGCACTCGCACTTGATAGGCCGTAGATTAGACGCGTATATTGGAATAGCCCTTTATGTGTGTTAATGCAGGTGAAGGGCTGAGAATCATCAGTCAGTACCAATTGTGCATATGCATTTGAAAGGTCAAGTTTTGTAAATTTTACACCCCCATGTAATTTTGAAAATAACTCCTCAATTTTCGGTAGTGGGTATCAATGATGAGTTGTTTGTTGATTGATACTGAAAAATCACCGCAAATCCTTACACTACCATTGTTTTTTAAAACGGGCACTATAGGGCTGGCATATTCTGAATGCTCAATCGGTTTGAGAACACCCTGGTCTACTAATCTGCTTAATTCGCGGTCAACTTTTTCTCGCAACGCAAATGGGACTGTTCTAGGTTTAAAATAGATAGGTTTTGAATCGGGCTTCAGATTTAAGCTAACCTTGTGTTTGTTAAAGCAGCCGAGTTTATTTGAAAATACTTCTGGGTACTTTTGAGTTAATGACTGTACAGTTTGATCAATCTCAATGTGATTGACCTTGCAGAGTTGCAGGTTGAATGCCGATAAAAAATTCCTACCCAATAACGGTGGGCCGCCATCGGCTATAATGTAAATATCTAACATTTTGGTTTCGTTTTCATAGGTCACTGGTAAATTTATAATTCCTAATGGATTTATTATGCCACCAGTATACACCTTTAAAACTAAACTAGTTTTATTTAATGGAATAGAAGTGAAATGTTTATTGTAAATTTTATCTGAAATAGTTGTTACGTAGGATCCGCTATCTATTTCAAATGCAATGTTTATGCCCTTGATATTGACTGTTTGTATCATAGCTTCCCCGTGGTGCGTACGAATACTATAGATATAATTACACATACCATCATCACCAACATCGGCAGCGCTGTCCTCCAAGTAGTTATGTTGTTTTACTTTACTGTTGAACCCCTTTTTAGTACAAACTCGTTTCAAGTGGCCTTTAGTTCCACAACGCTTGCAAGTATGGTTAGAGAATTTACAGTTATTTGCCGAGTGACTTGTATAACCACACACTGAACATGGCTTTTTTTCCTCATTGGAAGTTGAAACTCGGTGGATGCTAGGATCATGAAGAAGGGCGGTCTTAGCTCCTGGAGTGTTGAACCTGGCCGCGTCGCGGGCGCTCCGTAGACTCTGTGCAATGTCCAGCGCCTTGGCCAGCGTGAGGGTGGCCGCGGTCTCGGTGAACAGGCGGTCGCGCGCGGCGCCGGGCTCCATGCCCAGCACGAACCGGTCGCGGAGTGTCTCGTCCAGCGCGCTGAACTCGCAGTTGGCAGCCAAACTCCTTACACGAGCAGCCCACTCGCTGAGTCCTTCGCCGGGTTGTTGCATTGCACAGTGGAATATATGACGTTCACCAATGATGCACCTCCTCGGACAGAAATGGTCGTCAAACAACTTAATCACTTCTACATATGACAGGCTGGTGATGTTTTTCGGATGGCCGAGATCGCGCACCAATTTGTACGTTCCCTCGGCGAGTGCGCTAAGCAGGATAGCACATTGCTTCGTTTTGTCTTCACTTGCAATTGAGTTTGCCAAACACCATTGTTCAAAACGCTCCTTGAATACAGTCCAGTCTTGTATTTCATGGTTAAATAACGGCATTGCACCAATTAACGAAGTATTTGCCATTTTACCGCTTTTACTCGTCGACACTGTTATGTTTGAGACAAATAGGAAGCGAGGTTAAAAGAAACAACGTGCTAGCACGATAGCTGATTACGCACTGGTTTATTGATAGCTACCCGCTTCTCGCGGTACACAACACAATGCTTCGGGCGTTTAAAATAGAAGTAATGTTTTGTAATTAACATTACATTATCATGTAATTTTCGTGATAGGTAAACGTTTTCAGGAACTTACATAAACACACTATCGCCCTGTGCATTGTTATAACTATCTATGTATAATATACAGGGTGTTGCAAATAGTAGTGTAGTAATAGTAATCCAAAAGGGGTTGACAGCAGTTCTACAACTTTTGTAAATTCGTGGAGAAAAATCGTCATCATGACAATTTTTTTAAAGTTTAGGTTTCCTTTTGTCATCTGCATACATTATCTGTCAAAAGTTTAATCATAGTTTCCGCTAGAGGCGCCACTTTGTATGCGAGAAAACGTAAACTTTTATAGTTTTCGACAAACTATCAAACCTGTACTAGACCCGCAGGTCACAGATATAAAGGTTCCTCTATAACAGCTCCGGTGGTTTTAGGTTTTAGTTGAAAATCAAGATTTTAGTTAATCCCGCTGTCTGATCTGTCTAACAATTGGATATAAAGTAAATTAGTTCAAGAACTTAAATTGGTTCGGCTGAACTCGTGATCAAAGATGGCTTTTTTAATTAAAAGTACAAAAACTGGAAGCACTTATAAATAAATAAATATGTGGGGACATCTCACACACGGCCATCCGACCCCAAGCTAGGCAGAGCCTATGTTATGGATATACATATATCGGACAGCTGGTATATTTACACAAATACATAGATACATACATATTAAATATAAATATCAACACCCAAGACCCGAGTACAAATATTTGTCTTTAAACAAATATCTGCCGCAGCCGGGAATCGAACCCGGGACCTTCGGCTCAGCAGTCAGGGCCACTAACCACTACGCCAGTCGGTCGTATTGAGTAGAGTGACAAAGATGATGCTTACACAGCGATTCTGTGACCTTCTGTCAATGGCTGCAGTGGTGCACTGGCTCTGACGATTTAAAACCTAGTGGGTTATACTATAGGTCTGTATTTCAACAAAGGAAGAGTGCAATGAGAGTTTTCAAAGTCTGAAAGCGGTCGCAAAATAGAAATAAATGTTCTCAATGAATAAAATGAATGATAAACTTAACTGAAACAGGATTTCCTGTTTTGGATGGATAAAAAAATCTGTTTTGTTTACAATAAAAACAGATTTCAGGCAAAAAAAAATTGGCCTTTGATAATTTGAAGATTTTTATGAAAGCTTTCCCTGCGTATACAGGCTGTCCAGTACAGAGTGGAACAACGTTTTTTTTTGTTATATGTACATAATAATTATTTTCTACTTTTTTACATCAGCATCAATTTAAAAGTAAATGTTTATATCAATATGAGATGATCAAACTTAGGACCTCACAGCCTCTACCTCTACAGAAATCAACCAATGCCCCATTAAGGCAGTGTACTGAAATACCTTTGCTGAAACTTTCAGATTAAACCAACGAACCAACTTCAGCCAGCGCTAAATAGTTAAACAAAGTTTAAATCAGCGATACGGCTGTTAAATACCGTTTAGCGCTCTCTATGGACCTGGAACACCTACCTGCATCTAGGTTTTCAGGTCGTCTGGCTGAGTTACTGAAAAACCAGGTTATAGTAATGTATCTGAGGTACGACGACCTAGGCTTATCGTTAGGGCTGTTATAGGCTCATTCTACATCGAATGACAAAGAGGGTTGTTATAGGTTAAATCTACGTGTATCTGTAGCATCAAAACTATGAATACTTTTATGAATTCTACAGCTAAACACTATAATTAGTAAAAGTTTTTCTTTTTATGAAAGAGGATAATTAGGCACGTCTGCAGTAGGTACCTATTATTCATCTAAAAGTATTTATCTAAATCGTTAATCTCTAATGCCACAGCAGTTTTGGCACAACCACTTGTGTCTCTTAATCCGAGACTAAGTTAAGCCGTAACGGCCGTTAACGCCGTTAAGAGCCTCTAAAGACAGTAACGACTTTTGATTTAAGGCTGTAACCGTTATGGTCTCTAAGTGTTGCTCTGAATGCCAAGTCTTGCTGCCAAATTGAGCGAGCGAGGGAAGGAAATATGCTTAGATAGGTGCTTATGTTGTGTTTCTCTGAAGAATTATTCCTATATATATATATATATATATATATATATATATATATATATATAGGAATAATATATATATATATATATATATACTATCGCGAGCAATGAAAAAGTTCCACCTATAAAATGCCGATGCCAAATAGGGAATATGCATATGTTTTATTTTACATTCTTATTCAATAGTTTTACATCACTTTAATATAGTAAAAAGAAGTTATTCAAGGTATTTTAAATAAAGTTAAAAATGAGCAACCGACACGACCACAGTAAAACCCGTCATGATGGCGCGCTAAGTGTGACGTCACACTCTTGTTTCACGGCTTAGAATAATGACTCTCGCCAGTCGCGCCTACGTTCAGATTATTCTGAGATTGACATATACTAGCGTTTTACGTCACTTCCGCGATAAGAAAATTCGTGACGTTTCTAATATTTGAACTTACCGCAGTTTTTTTCTACTTTTCAACAATTAATTACTTGCTGAAAAATTAATTATAATCAAAAATATTGATGGATGCATAATTTTGAAATAACAAAGTTTATTATAAATAATATTTGACCTTTATTGGAATCAAATGCATATTCCCTATTGTTTCAAGATTTAGTCAAAATATTTACGTTTTTAGTTGGACACTGTTAAAATATACTTCAATAATGCAGAAACCTATTATATTTTATTCTATTATATTTTATTCTATTCTATTCTCTGTGGGGGTGTAAGTACCTGCACCTGGCTCTCTCGAATGGAACCTTTAATGCATGTCCCCAAGGTCTAAACTGCCTTCCTAAGCTTGGACCTATTCCCACCACGCTGGTCCACTGCGGGTTGGTGAGTTTACATACGAGATCACAAAAATCAGCTGCGGATTCTAGAATTCGCACGTTTCAAATAATATCTAGTTTAAAACATATTAGGATACATTTATTATCTTTACTTAACTAAGATTCTCTTTTGAACTTAAATCCTAATCCTGACTAATATTATAAATGTAAAAGTAACTGTGTCTGTCTGTCTGTCCGTTACTCTTTCAGGCCAAAACTACTGGACGGATTTGCATGAAATTTAGTTTACATATGGTCTAGACCTTGAGAAAGAACATAGGCTACTTTTTATCCCAAAACTCCCACGGGAAAACTTTTTAAGGTGAAGCGAAGCTCGCGGGAACAGCTAGTAATATATATCCTTGATCCTTTATTTTCCTTTGTCGTTGCCCGAACTAACTCAGAAGGTCAGTGGTCTGTAATCCTACTTTAGTACGTTTAATAAAACCGAAGTGCTATCCGCTTCCATTGTGGTTGTACCGAAAGAGTCAAAGAATGAAAGAAAGAAAGAAAGAAATAGTTTATTCGCCTTCAAGAATACACAACATCGAAAAACACATGAGAACACAAATTAGGTACACAGCATATACGAGTACGATAAATAATTACACAATATGGTTTTACGTTTCTTTTATTTACCTATTATATATTTATAGAACATAGAAAACTCGTATCGGTGACAAACTCGAGACAACAGTGTTTGTCACCATGAATTAGCCAGTCAAAATAGCGCCAGTGGCTGACAAAAGATGAATCCTGTGACATTATCTAGTTTTACAGTTTTACGGCTTACGGTTTCACAGATATTGCATATTAAATTTCTCTACATTTTGTACAATAGACACACCACCGTCACCAAACGTTACGTTACGATCGAATACGAACCAAGTTACTCCTAAAAAATGGAAAGATTTTGGTAAAATTTCTTATTAAATATTTAAAAAAGTGGGGTTATTGGGTGTCAGTATTTTGTTAGTGGAACTGTTTCTATGCCCGTGAGTGTATGTGCGGTGACGATTATTTTATGAGTCGTATCCGACAAAGATTTCGGAATAGTATTTCTGCCGTCTGCATACTGCGGAAAATTCATATGAATCATCTTAGCTCAAACGGGGTGTATAAAAACGGTCAGCTGCATAAGTAGCTATACACTTCTGTACCTTGTCAAACTGACAAACAGTCAATGTTTCAATGAATGGATAGGAGGTTTGTTAGATGGACAAGGTACAAAAGTGTATAGCTACTTATGCAGCTGACTGTACGTACAGTTGGTACGACACCCAGGGAGGAACTTTTCGTGCACTACATTGTACGTAAAAGCTGTGTATAATCTATTAAATAACCTCCCAAATACAGATATCTAAGAGATTTAGAACCGGCGAAAGACCTTTTGCCGAGCGGACACAATGGGTTAATAAAAAATAAATATACAAAGAAAATCTAGAGTAAAGCCGCCATGATTCGACCTATTGTATTGGACAATAGGTAAAGGATTATGTGCGTAGAGAAGAAGAAGATATTTTGTTAGTCATAGCTACATATTGAGAAGCTATAAATTCAAAATCCGTGCGAGAAATCCGGGGTAAATTGTAGCCCATGCGCCATGCGCTATTTTGAAGTACTTACTAAAAATCTGTAAGTATTGTTCGCATAGGAATGGCTTCGCAGTACTGTTCTCCTTTGTGCTTTTGGTGTATACTTAAATAACTTTAATATGCCATTTATAAAGTTCTTGACCTTTTTCGAGTAAAATAAGTTGGATTAGATTATTAATGTTCATGTTTTAAAACAACCAAGATGATCTATGCAAAAGTTCCTGTGCCTTCAAATTATTTCAGGTAAGCATGATAAAATTTCTACCAGCAAACTTTTTCCAACTCACACAGTTCACGTCCAATCTTGCACAGTATGTTTACAGAGCATAACACAAACACAAAATGTAGTCCAGTCAACTAATTTAAAACTAATTAACCGTCCGGTCATTCCGGGTAAACGGCTGACTAGTCCCGGCCGTATAAACCGGGTCAGGCGACATTTTTTTTTCGACTCGGTAATTTATTTTATCCTCTTAAGCCACTCTTTTCGGGGTACTCTTTTTTGCGCTATAAATAAAAGTTGCTATTGGGGTTACCAGCCAGGGACAGATATTTGCTTAAACGCTGATATTAAGTTTTGGTCGGTGTTTGAATCTGTGGAGAACATGGAAATATTCTCCATTATCTATACTAAGTGTTGGAGAAACGGTGTAGTAAGTGATCAGGGGATGACAAAGGTTATTATGAACCACTTTTATTTTACAAATTTGAAAATTCTAGAATGGAATACTTTTGGTTTTGCATAAAACCTTTGTTGGTCACTCACTACACAATAAATTTTTACTATAGGAAGTTTTAATACATTTCCAAAAGTCTCAAAAGTTATTCAGAAAGAACCCTTGATTCACCTCTATCGGCTTTATTCCCTTTTTGTAACATTCTGTACATCTACAAAACATTCCTCATTGATAAACACTGTCTAACCTGGCATTCTTCCACTACGGTGACCAAACTCATTGAGATTATACAAATGGAACGGAGTAAGTTAAAATGCTCTAGCTAGTGAGACACTAAGGCATGGAGCGCTATTTGCACACGAGCACTCACTCCCATGTCTCATGGGACGGATGACCGACTCACTGGAGAGAACTCAGGCCCAGACCAGACTGTTTTACACGCATACTGACCATGTACATGTACATTCACCAAAAAAGATACCTAGATAGTTTGGTATTAAGACTCACGAGACAAATATACAAAAAAAAGAAATAATATTTTTACACCCCCGACGAATACAAGGGGTGTTATACTATACATCTGTTATACGTCTGTGTATCGCTGGTAACGTAGCTCCCAAACGACTGAACTGATTTTCGTTTTGTTTTTAGGGTATGTTATAGGTAATGTTATCCCGAGTGTTCTTAGCTATGTTTTATGAAAATTGGTTCAGTCACTTTTTTGCCTAGTTTCACCATCGTCCATTAGCGAACTACTAGCTATCTAGATTATTAACACCCCAGTTACATTGTAAGTGTCATCTAAAAGAAATTTTCCATATTGAATTCTTGACAGATGTGTCAAAAATCTACAACTAATTCCTTGTTATGATAATATATAACAGGGTGTTTATGATCTAACAGAGTAAGATGAAACTAGGGCTAGTGTTGAATGTCGGGTTTTTTAACGTTGGCTAAATTATTCAATATGTAGAAAGACATAGACATACCTAATTTCCATTCTATGCGAAATAAGATTACAACGTAGGATACAGAAATTACACACACAATATAAAGCACATTTTAAACATAACTTGCAGTAATGGGACTAACGAAACTGAAACAGGTGCATAATCCAGGCACGAGCCAGGTGCATGAAACGTATTTAACCAAATTAGTTCAGCTGGATTACATTCTGTGTCTTTCAGTATTGTCGCAGCCTAAATGAAAATATAGTAGGTAGTTTATAAATTTCCATTTTAAGACTGCCCAGAGCGGAGCGAGCTCGCGCAGCGTTGTGCGAATTAAAAAAAAGAGCAATGACCATGCATAAAAACTCGGGTCATCCAATTTCATTGGACGATTATTGCCTCGCACACCCCACCGCTTCGCTAGCCCGCACCGCTCTGGGGTGCTATCGCGAAATCAATTCAAAGTAGGTATCATTTACGGAGTATTTTGTGTCAAAACATTTTGAATATAAAAATCATTGTCTAAGCAAGTTCAAGATAGGGAGCCTGGTTAACTGCCTAATTGTTGGTTTAATTCCTCCATTCTCATAATTTATCATAATCCTAACTAATATTATAAATGCGAAAGTAACTGTGTCTGTCTGTCTGTTACTTTTTCACGCCAAAACTACTGAACGGATTTGAATGAAATTTGGTATAGTCTAGATCCTGAGAAAGAACATAGGCTACTTTTTATCGCGGAATTCCCACGGGAAAACTTTTTAAGGCGAAGCGAAGCCTGGCGGACAGGCAGCCTAATTGTTGGTTTAATTCCTCCGTTCTCATAATTTCTATTTTATAAACCAGTGTTTTCAGTATGAGACGGGATGATATTAATTATTCTGTTTACGACTGAGGAGTCATAGATAGAAATGTGCTGCTTCTCGAAACACGAGTTACGACGCCGTCTAATGAAAGTGAGGACACAGCATAAAGCTTACACTGTACCGATGCGGAGATATCCGGAGATGTCAGAAATGGAGATGAGAAGAGATGTTTTTCGGCCCCAACCACCAGTCCGGTACTCACTATTAACAGGCGTGCCCTTTGGTACCTTGGTCAAAGTATGAATTCATTGGTTGTTCATATAAAATTATGTTGCGAATTGCGACTAGGTACAAAAGTGTGCATACATGTTTTGTACAATATTAGTGCTTAATGAGCATCAACCACATCATCATCATCATCATTTTCAGCCCGTATCTGCCCACTGCTGGGTATAAGCCTCTTCCCTATCACGCCATCTCTTCCGGTCCAGTGTCTACATACATGGCCACAAACCTAACACATGTTTTATGATCGACTAGCTGTTCCCGCGACTCTTAAAAAGTTTTCCCGTATAAATTCCGCGATAATAAGTAGCATAATAAGTAATATGTGTTAAATCCAGGGTGTCAGCTAACTCCATAACAAATTTCATTTAAATCGGTTCAGACGTTTTGACGTGAAGAAGTAACAAACATACACACATACTCACAAACTTTCGCCTTTATAATATTAGTAGGATTTGCACTGGAGCTCAGCAGAGGGGAGAGATGTGAATACTGAAAAAATAT
The DNA here is from genome assembly GCF_932276165.1 of Plutella xylostella. NCBI lineage: Eukaryota > Metazoa > Arthropoda > Insecta > Lepidoptera > Plutellidae > Plutella > Plutella xylostella. The sequence goes on along the minus strand of NC_064000.1, from coordinate 991,243 downwards.
ATATCTTCGCTCGTCCGAAGTCTCTGGAGTGCAAGCCTTAGTCAGTTTGCAGAACATATGAAACCGTTGTATCTGAGTCTGCACTTCTGCATGCCCCTATTCCGGAATTGCCAATTACCGTAGTGCAAGATAACCCTGGAATTAGGATCCTACAGGCTGACGTGGGATATCCAGGCTCTGTTGACGTACGAACTACGGAATAATGTCTATCGTTTGCATCGCTACCATTTTGAAAGTACATATTACCGCTACAAATAAATAAATAAATAAATAAAATATGCGTTTATTTATCTAGTTTTTTACATTTACATGCATAATATACAGTGAATAACACATGGGTGTTATCATTATTATAAGTTTTTTTTACATCTTATCTTTGTTTCTTCACAATTCGTTCCGCCTTTAGTGGGAACAACGCCTTATTTAGCCGTCCTCAGTCAGTATGTTCTTATTACGAAAGGATCTGGCCTGACTCTTGGCACACAGGATTTTATCAGAAGTTTTGTTTTTAAAATGTAAGTAGGTACAAGGTACAGTTAGCATTTTTTATCCTGAGACTAGGGTGGAAGATAGATGAATCAAATAATATTTTATCCGTATATACCTTAGATAAACAATAAGGTCGATATTTACGAAAAACGTTACATAGTCCAATTTTTGACAAAAAAAATATAATGACAGTTGTAAAATTAGAATTTGTGCCTTCGGAATTAACATCAATATACGAACTCGCTCTAGGTATTAGGTACACTCCCACTGAGGATAGAATATCCTAATCCTAACTAATATTATAAATGCGAAAGTAACTGTGTCTGTCTGTCTGTCTGTCTGTCTGTCTGTCTGTCTGTCTGTCTGTCTGTCTGTCTGTCTGTTACTCTTTCACGCCAAAACTACTGAACGGATTTGAATGAAATTTGGTATACAGACGGTCTAGACCCTGGGAAAGAACATAGGCTACTTTTTATCCCGGAATTCCCACGGGAAAACTTTTTAAGGCGAAGCGAAGCGCGCGGGAACAGCTAGTTATTCATAATATTATCACACATAACAGCAATCCCCAGAGATCAGTGCTTATAAAATACCATCTGAATTTGGCGGGTAGTTCGTAATCGTAACAAATCGAGTGGTCCGAATTCAAAATCAAATATTCACGACATGCACGCGATAAAAATGAATTACGAGACGACCAGACTTCCGATCAAACGATAATGCAGAATAATGTGACGTTACCAATAAAAGATAAATTAAATTTTACCGTGACACGCGTGGCGCGCTTGTACCTACTCGTTATTTAATATTGAGTAAAACAAATGATTATCGTTTATCATTGACGTTTACAGTCCGTCATAATTGTATTTTTTACAATCTAGGTATAAAGTACTTACACCAGAGTTTGCGTTGTTCCATGAGTAAAGTGAAGTGCTGCGAGCCTTTGTGAAATGTCATAATGTCATAATCTTGACAGTTAACAAAATTAATTATAAATTTTTACGTTGAATAGGCACAGCGCGACATGAATTACAGGCTAAGTGCCAATTTCCCCATCGTCACTTATCTAACCGACAGGGATTGATTTATAAATTAAACGTCATCTCCATATAAAATTCTTGACAGATGTGTCAAAAGTGAACTAATACCTGGTTATGCTTTAACCCACTATGGCGAAATTGGCACTAAACCTGGGCATTTGTGTCCTACAGTTTACTGGACTGGATTTTATCTGTATTTAACATGTAAACAAACGTTACAAAGCTCAGTACAGGTTTCCATATTTCTCCGTAGCTACAAGCCGTCGTAGCAGCGATATCGTGCCTGATCGATGCAGCGGCCGCGCGGCGTGAAAACGATATAGTCTTACTTTTGTATCGTGAATTGTGATGCTGGAGTTGAAATTAAAAGTAAATTGGTGTTTCGATCGTAGTTCGGCATAGGTAGAACAACGTGGACTCGGGTGTGTTAGGTATTAATTTATTATGTGCCGTCCCAAATGGTATTTCAACTCAGACTTAAAAAAGGGATATTCTAAGTTGAATGTGTCTATGTATCTGTGTAGCGTCGTCAGTAATATCGTAGCGTAGCTTAACGTTTTTTTTTTCAAAGTAAAACCTACAAATTCTCCCCATTTTTAATACAGAACCTTACAGTAAAGCCTGAAAATATGGAACATCCGGTCAGACTATATCGCTGCTCTAGAATTTATGAATGCGCTAGAACGCCAGTGATCCGCATGCAGAACCATTTTTGGAAAAGAACCGAATGATAAAGCTCTGTTTAAACTTGCAACTCGGGTTTCTGCCTTTAAAAGAGAAATATGTACTACATTTTTAAGCCCTAGGAAAGGCGGGTGAATAAGTCATTTCATTTTATTTCATGATTCAAGTTTTACCTAAGTGTTTATGATCCTGTATTCAAGAAAAAGAACGGTCTGGTTCGAATGAATTTTAGGCAGCCATGTAGTTTGAAAGTGGATCTACATAGTTCTTGATTGATTTTTTTTTAAATCACGTATGCCAAAAAGAATACAAATACACACACTCTTACAAAATGATAAACTTACATAACTCTCAAAGACGGATATTTTTCAATTAACCGAGCTTTCACATATACTTTTACATAACAAAACAAAAGCTTCCAATTCTATGTACCAACCTATATGTAGGGCACCTATTTTCGACAGAAAACATTATCCGTGACACCCTGTATACGGGTATTCTATTCTATTCTCTGTGGGGGTGTAAGTACCTGCACCTGGCTCTCTCGAGTGGAACCTTTGTGCATATCCCCAAGGTCTAAACTGCCTTCCTAAGCTTGGACCATTTCCCACCACGCTGGTCCACTGCGGGTTGGTGGGTTCACATATCTAGATGCGCTAGATCTAGATATGCAGGTTTCCTCACGATGTTTTCCTTCACCGTAAGAGCGATGGTATACATTGTACTTAAGTTAAAAGAACTCATTGGTACATGTCAGCGCCGGGATTCGAACCCGCATCTCTTGCGTGAGAAGCGGGCGCTTACCCGACTGAGCTACCACCGCTCTGTATACGGGTAACATGAATCTGAATTGTTCACCCTTCATTAAGTTGATTCTCTCCCACCCTACACCCCCTCGAAGCTCAGAAAAGCTCGAACATTGTTAAATGAATCGTTTTATTCGAAATCCGTATTTTGAATTCCAAAAGCTTCACCTTTTCGATCTGCGTTCTACCTGAGTTACATAGTAATATATGGAACACAAAACATGTACATACATATACCGTGGTGAGAAGTTTAAATATACCTTATCTGCTTATACTAAACTATTTATATATTTTACAAAAAAAAAAACCTAATAATATTGATAAGTACGGGACAGACAAGTGAAACACGACACTGCTATAGACGCACTGGTCATTTATTCATGGTCACACACACATGCGTGGCGCAGCACGCATACAACCTTATCATATACATATCATCCCTCCACCAATATTACAGGAAGTATAGTAAATACTTTCAAGTTAACTTACATACAAGAACAACTAACTAACTAGAAAAACCTCCTATAATTTACTTTAGGAATGTCCCTAAGGTTCATTCTTGCTTGGTGAGACTGCGGAGAGTTGTGTGACCGGGTGTAACTCTGCTGGTCGTCAGTGGGAGTAGTGTCGGGCTGCGCGGCGTCGCCGGGCGGCGCGCTCGTGGCCGGGCCGGGCGCGGGCGCGCTGCGGGCCGGGCTGGCCGGCGGAGTCTCGGCGCTGCGGGCCGGGCTGGCCGGCGGTGTCTCGGCGCTGCGGGCCAGGCTGGCCGGTGTCTCGTCGCCGCGGGCCGGGCTGGCCGGTGACTCGGGGGTGGCGGCCACTGTCTCATCAGGCTGCTCTCCGCTTCCTTCCTCTCCCCTCCTGTTTCCGACATTCTCTAATTCAAGTATCTCATGGTTATGACCCTCTGGATTTCCTTTGAATATAATGATCTGATTTTTATGTCTTTTCACCTCACTTCCGGTCTCAGAGTCTTTAATTATAAACAAAATATTTCCAATTTTTCTAACAATAGTTCCTTTTTTCCAACAAAATTTTTGATTGGTTGAATACACCTTATATAAAACTTTATCATTTACTACTAAGTCTTTTCTTACAATACCTCCATAATGTCTAGCCTGTAAGCACTGGGTGTCGAGCACCTTGTGAGTGAGCGCGGAGGGCGGTGACGATGGCGATGGCTGCGGCGGCGGCGCCAGCAGGTCGAGGCGCGACCGGAGCGGCCGGCCCAGCATGAGGCTCGCCGGGCTCTGGCCCGTGGTCGAATGAACGGAGTTACGGTAGTCGAATAAGTACTTAAGTAGCCTATCATTCACATTACCTGTACTACTACCTAACTGCAGTGCACACTTTATCCCTTTCTTGACAATTTTAACACTGCTTTCCGCCTGACCATTACTTGCGGGGTGATAAGCCGGCGACGTGATATGACGAATACCATTAAGCCTACAGAACGTAGCAAACTGTTCTGAAGTAAACGAAGTTGCATTATCCGTAACGATGGTGGTTGGCACCCCGAACCTAGACATGTACTCATTCATTTTGCTTATCAACATTGCCGATGTAATGTTATTTTTCATATTAATGCACTCCACCCACTTTGAAAATGCGTCAACAATAACTAGGTACATATCACCGTATATTGGCCCCAAGAAATCAAGATGAATTCTACTGAGTGGTCCGTCTGGGTATGGCCACGACACCAGCGGTGACCGAGGTGGGGTCGCGCGCAGACTCAGACAAACCCTGCAACTATTACTCATCCTTTCAATGGCCGCATCTATTCCCGGGAACCAAAACTTTGACCTTGCCTCGGCTTTCGACTTAACTATACCTAAGTGCGAGCCATGCAACTCATTAAGTACTCTTTGCTGCAACGACGAAGGAATAACAACTTTATGACCTCGGAGTAAGCAACCATTTTCAATAGCCAATTGTAACCTACATAAAAAATATGGTTTCATATCGCTGTTATTTACTTTCGGCGGCCACCCGTTAAGCACAAATTGCATAACCTTTTTTAATAAGCTGTCGTTTTGCGTTTCTACGGCCAGCTGATCGCGGGTAATCGGTAACGAGCCATCTACCACGAAGTTCACATACGCGGCGGTGTCCGCGCGACTGGGAGCCTTACTGTCGGTGACGTCACTGACCGCCCGAGATAAGAAGTCCGCGCAGTTGTCTGCACTTCGAACGTATTCAATAGTGTAATTGTAGGACGACAAAAACAATGCGTATCGTTGCAGCCTGTTGGCGGACACTTCCGGCACTCCGTGTCGCGAACCGAATATCGATACCAACGGCTTGTGATCGGTACGGAGAATAAAAGGTTCGGCTCTGGCGTATAAATACTGATGGAACTTGCGTACGCCAAATATGATGGCCGTAGCCTCTTTCTGAATCTGGGAGTAATTTTTCTCCGCTGAATTCAATGTCCGTGAAGCATAAGAAATCGGCCTTTCATACCCATCTGTACTAATTTGTGACAAAATAGCACCTAACCCTTTCGGTGACGCGTCCACCGTTAATATTATTTTCGCGTTTGGGTCAAAATGAGCCAACACGTTTTCTGAAGCAAGTTTAGCTTTGATTTCGTTAAACGCCTTGTCCTGTTCCGATGACCACGACCATTTTACTTCTTTTTTAAGTAGGTCATATAATGGCGCTAATATAGCGGAAGTATTGGGCACGAAACAACGGTAATAGTTTACCAAACCAATAAAAGACTGTAACTCATTTACATTGGTTGGTTTCGGTGCATTCGCAATAGCTTCAACCTTATCTTTAGATTTTTTTATGCCGTTCTTACTTATTACGTGACCTAGATAAGTTATTTCGTCCCGGAAAAACTCACACTTGTCCGGTCGAAGAGTTAACCCAGCATCTTGGAACCTGAGTAACACTGTTTCTAACCGTTTCATGTGCTCGGCTCTGTCCTTGCCGGTGATAAGAATGTCATCTAAGAAGCATAGGACCCCATCAATACCTAAAATACTTTCTAATGCTCTTTGGAAAATAGCCGGAGCAGATGCGAGTCCAAAAATAAGACGTTTGTATTTAAATAGACCTCTATGAGTGTTGATAGACGTGATATTATTATCGTCTGTAATTTGAAATTGCGCATAAGCGGAAGACATATCCAGCTTGGAGAACTGTTCCCCGCCGTGCAGGTTCATGAACAGCTCCTGCACCGTGGGCAGCGGGTACTTGTCGATGAACAGCTGCTGGTTGAGGGTGCGCGAGTAGTCGGCGCACAGCCGCACCGCGCCGTCGCGCTTCAGCACGGGCACCACGGGGGACGCGTACTCCGACTGCTCCACCGGCGCTATCACGTCTAATGATAACAATCTATTTATCTCCTTATCAATTTTTTGTTTCAGAGCAAACGCTACGGGCCTCGCTTTCATGAATATTGGTTTTGCATTGTCTTTTAATCTAAGTTTAACTTTATATTTATTAAAACAGCCGAGTTTATCACAAAACACGTCCGGAAACCGAGCAATTAACTGGTTTAACTCTAAATCTTCATTAGTGTCGGAGTGGCAAAAGTTAATAGTCGGAGTAAGCTCCAATTGGAATTTACAAATGAAGTCTCGCCCGAGTAGCGGCGAGCCGCCCTGCACTATGACGTAAACATCGAGATATTCATTTTTCCCCAAGTACTCAACTGATAACTGAATAAAACCTAAACTTTTTATCTTTGTTCCGTTATAACGTAAAAGATTCTTTGTTGTTACTCGGAGCGGTACGTCGGCGAAATGTGAATGATAGGTTTTTTCTGAAATTGCTGTGACTGAGGAACCGCTGTCTATCTCACATTTTAATTCGACATTATTAAACCGAACTGTTTCGACCATCGGCGCCCCGTTACTACAACGAATACTGAGCAACTTACCATCATCATCATCATCGCCCTCGCACGTTTCCTCCGTTCCTACAAAGTTTACGTATTTGCACATCCGGCGTAAATGACCTTTGGCCTTGCACTTTGTACACTTAAATGAAGCGAACCGGCACTCGCTTGCCTTATGGCTACGTCGCCCACACACGGTGCACTGCTCCTTGCCGGGGCCGGCGGCGCCGCGCGGCTCCCGCTGCTGCATCTTGAACACGGAGTCCCCGGAGGAGCCGCGGGCGCCGGGCGCCGTGCTGGCGGCAGCCGCGCGCGCGCACCGCACGCTCTCCGCCACGTCCACGGCCTTCGCCAGCGTCAGCTCGCTGATCTCCATGGCGAACAGCTTCTCCCTCTCCGGTCCTGACTGCAGCCCCATCACGAACTTGTCTCGCAACGCCTCTTCCAACTCCTTGAAGTTGCAGTGTGCTGCGAGTCCCCTGAGCCGCGCGGCCCACTGCGCGTGCGACTCGCCCGCCTGCTGCGCTGCCGAATAGAAGTAGTGGCGTTCTGCAAACCCGCACCGCTTCGGCGTGAAATGCACGTCTAATACCTTGACGATATCCTCGAACGGTGCTGTGACGAGGTCTTTCGGCAGCACGAGGTTGTTTGCCAACTGGTACGTGCTGTCGCTGAGTGCGCTGAGCAGTATGGCGCGACGCTTCGCGCCCGTCTTGTCTGTCTGTTCTTCCACACCATTGGCAATCAGCCACTGGTCGAACTTGCTTTTGAAAGTAGCCCAATCCTGCACGTGGTGGTCGAATGTAGAAATTGGTCCAAGAATAAAATTCGCCATTTTTATTCTGAAGACGCGGGTAGTTTTTAATCCTCGGTGCCACTGATAAGTACGGGACAGACAAGTGAAACACGACACTGCTATAGACGCACTGGTCATTTATTCATGGTCACACACACATGCGTGGCGCAGCACGCATACAACCTTATCATATACATATCAAATATAAAATACTTTTAGGGCCTGGAAATATTCTACCCTTAATAAACAGGAGTTTATCAAAGGTAGAATATTTCTTTTAGTTCGCTGCCGTCGCCGTCGCCCGGGATGGTTCCGAGGAGGCTGGCAGCGTTCCCTCTCTGTATAGCCAGGCTGATGCGCTGGCTGAGATACCGTGGTTATCTTAAGAAGTCGAATATGGTAAACAAAGGAACTAGATCACAATTTAAGAGATTCCAAACAAATCACGCTATTTCTGTAACCATCAGTAGTTGTAGGCACTACTTGAAATAAAAACCTACTAATTCACACAATTGAAAAATGCTTTGATTACTTACCCCTTATTTGTGTAATACTAGCGGTTCCAGCACGCTTCGCTTCGCCTTAAAAAGTTTTCCCGTGGGAATTCCGGGATAAAAAGTAGGCTATGTTCTTTCCCAGGGTTCAGACCTTATGTAGGTATACCAAATTTCATTCAAATCCGTTCAGTAGTTTTGGCGTGTAAGAGTAACAGACAGACAGAACGACAGACACAGTTACTTTCGCATCCTAACTAATATTATAAATGCGAAAGTAACTGTGTCTGTCTGTCTGTTATCCGGAATTCCCACGGGAAAACTTTTTAAGGCGAAGCGAAGCGCGCGGGAACAGCTAGTTTATAATAATTATTAGTTAGGATTTAGCCAAAATTGTGAATCGTCAAAATTCGGGTTCACAGATTTGCAAAAAAATTATGCTTACGACTGTAATCTCTGAAGGGTTAGTCAGAGAGAGGTGTACTTTTCGCTGTACGTTTATACTCACGCGATAGGTCGTGAGCCGTATCGCCATTTTTAAATAAGTAGTTGTGTATAATAATGATTTACCTACAAATTGCGATTTTATATTATTGGTTTTGAAACAGATTTCAATGTTTTAGCTTTTGCCAAAATATTATTATATTTTCTACAACGTTTTACTATTCATTTATGTACTATTTACATTATTATGGCATAAAAAGTGATTTACATCTAATATTCACACTTATTCCCTCATTCGGAACATATCGTAACTTCGGAACTGGAATAGTTAAGTGTGCATTACGACCAGTTCCTACAATAAGCATACATATACTTAAAAAAACAAACCTTGGTACTTTTCGCACATTTTTATTTTTTTATTTGAATTGCATATCATTACCTAATAATTGACCACTATTATGATTCAAGATAGTGTGGTGTGTGATGTGTCACATACAAAAAAATAAAGAAAAAAGCTATCCGCATTTTGTTTTCTGTCAAACTGTTTTATAAGTTTAACCTAATGACAACCATTGTACCAATTAACAAAGTCACAAATCTTCTGACCGAACTAATTAAAAATTCATTTATAGAAGTGGGGTGTTATTTATTGTCGAGACGTTTCTTTTGCACTGACACTCCGTCTTGTTCATATATTGTTATTCTAAGATCTTACATTAGGATGTAAGAGCGTACCTACGAATCTCGACGTCTCTTATTTCCTTTGGGAAATTAGTCAGTACCAGAACAATACTTACACAGTAAGTAAATAGTTTATTTTACGGTTCACAAGATCAGCAACTGACAAGCAGGGAACAGTGACTTACACTGGATGATATACAGGGTGTCATATGGTACCGGGCCCTATAATAAATAATTGTTGGAAATAATATGAAATATCACTCTGTTTTCTTTGAGGGCTGGATAAGCATTTGGCACCGTTTAACAAAATATATTATTCAGAATCTGTCACCCCTTTTCAGTTTATCTACTACACCAATTTTGCAACATCCTGTATAATCATAGTAAAATTATATTTGATATTGAACACAGATATTCGCGAGACAATAGTCACCTCATGATATCTAAACTTCCTGAACAGTAACTGCGGTATAGATTTAATCTGATAAGTTTTGCTTAATTGAGTTTTTACTAGCGTCTTAGGGTAATTAAAAACATTATTTTATCTCAAATTAAACTACACAGATAGCTATGAGGCCAGTCAATAGAAAAATGTTGCAATAACATAAACTTTTTAATCTTTAACTCTTCATACTTTCCATATTCGAAATTGCAGTATTGCCAGTTTTGAAAATTCAAATGTATTGATACAGTATCGCCCCATTGTCTGAATTTGGAGATTAATGTATTACAGGAGACAGAATAATCAGTTTTCATCTCCCTCCCCCATTATACACAGACCACCATACGCCATAAAAGCATTCCACAAAATTCATACACGGCCATAATTCTCGATTTATTCGCTCATTTTTCAATATGCCCCGGCCATTATTCGTCCGATATCATTTTAAAAGTCTCACGTTTATAAAATCGTATTTTCCAGGCGCCCGGACCGGATAACGGAACGGTGACCGGGTGAAAATACGGTTTGATAGAACGCCCGGACCAACAAGCGCTCTCAGATCCAATACAGATTTCTGCTCATTGATTTGAAAGAAAAATTGAGACACTATGTTTTACTTTTCTATGACTGGATGGTGTAGTGGTTAGTGACTCTGGCTGTTATGCCAAGAGCCCTGGGTTCGATTGCTGGATGGGAAAGATATTTGTTTAAATATAGATATTAGTTATTAGATGCTAAGCGCGGAAATTGTGGCAATGTCTTGCACTGAATTATTATTATGCGTTTATCAGGAAAAGTGGGTGCAGCAATGCGCCTCTGCCTACCCCGCAAGGGAGTACATTAGTACAAGGCGTGAGTGCGTGTTTTTTTTTTTCAATATTAAAATTTACGCTTTCAAAATCTTAGAAAACACTTAACCTTTAAGTATGGACGTGGAGTCTCACAGGCTACCTAATGTTTACGTTTTCATGGTTTTGCCTATTTCCCCCCGCTCCCCGCGATTGAGCGGCTCAGTAGCTTTTGTTTTAGCTGCCAAATTACCAATGAGGGAGGAGGTTGAGTCGTCCGGTGAATATCACGTGAGTAATGACCATCAAAAAATTGACTGGAGCCTGTCAGGCTACACGTCCATTGTTGTCATACAATATATTTTGTATGGGCGATTATGTTTTTTTTAGATTTTTTTTTCAAAATGTGAAAAATAAGTAATGCTGGTACTTCTAAAGGTAAAGGTAATTTCTAAAAAAACTAGCACGTGTGCTTGTAGTGCTTCATGTGCAAAGACATATATAGTCATACTCGTAAATAGACGATTGCCAAGAGAACTGAGGTTGAATAATGAATCGAGTTTTAGGTGATGATAATTATGGTCACAGGAGGTGTCCAGGATCAAGAAACCAGTCAAGGGTCCACAAGGGCATGTAGAATCTGTCCCGCGAAAAAACATAGGATGAATACCTATGTTTGTGTTGCCTGTGTGTCTCCAAGTGTTCTAGACCTCTGTGCATTGACTGTCAATAAATTGGCGCTATTAGACTGTGGTCAATATTTTATATAATAGTTACCTGAAGCAGGTGTTTTGTGTTTTCGGTTACTTATGTATTAAGTTTTAAGAAAATAAGACTAATTTTGTTATAGTAATAAGTTTGACTGTTTTTAGTACCAGAAAATGTAGCCTCAGTAAATTAGGACTTAAAAGTGCCATAAGTTTGAATTTTTCACATTTCTATATTTTTTAAAATAATATTTGATTACATAAGCACGTTATTTTATTGCTAAATCCTTTAATTTTCAATATCCAATCAGTTTTAAAGTAATCTTATATCAAATTCTCAAAAAAAAAAGTGTATGCATATAGGAGCCTGTGAGGCTCCACGTCCGCACTGGTGTTAAGAAAAAATGACGTCCATACTTAAAGGTTAACATTAACTGGACTGTACTATATTTCAATATGGTCCTGGAAAACGTCCAAGTAGAGAGTTGTTGTTTCAATTGCACTTTCCCGTTTACTACCGGGCTATCCGGGTAGATGCACCCGTAATCCGGGCCGGGTGAAACCGGATACTTTATTGATATCGCTGGCTACGGTAGATTGTAATTGGTTCTTATAAAGGTAGAAACGACTGTGGTTGTAGGTACTAACATACATGCACACTATTACATACATTTCTATGCTTACGTTCGCGACTGTAATCCCCAAATGGGGTAGTCAGAGGTGACTTGCAAGCGAGTCACCCGCATTTCACTGTACATGAATTTGTATTCACGTGATAGGTCGAGAACGGTATAGCCGTTTTCAACGAGTACAATGTATTTAGGGCACAAAACATAAAAATCTAGAATCTAGTTGAGCAGGTTTCCTCACGATGTTTTTCTTCACTGTGCACTCACAAGAGCACTTGGTATAATAAAATTGTACTTATATTCCTTACTTCTACAGAACTAATTAATTACTATACAATTTGTACATGCCAAGATTTGAAACCTTGGCCTCTCGAATGAGAGCCGAGATCTTATCACTTATACCACCGCGACTCCAAAGTTAAAGTACAGATGAAACCTCGTAACAGGCTATACCCGGCGACACACGGTAAAAGCCTGGTCTACTCGAATATCCAGGGATTTCGCAAATACAACTACGGCAGTTTCGTCTGAAAGTATTTGTACCGTCCTGTATATCGGATGGGTTTGTGAGTGAAACTCAAATCGATCACAAACAGCTTTATGCCCAGTTTTCACTTGAGTAAATCTACCTAAGTGGAAACTTAATTTTTTGCTCATCCATAATAATAATTAAGCCTATTTCAGAGCCATTTTTGATAAATAGATGTTCGAGTTAGAAAATCACCAACACCAGATGCACACAACAAATGTTTTTCTTTCTTCTTCTTTCTTATTGTGAAAAACATAACATACTCACTGTAATTCACAATTCTGTAGATACAGGGTGTTGCAGTATAGTAAGAAAGTTAGACAAACAATATAATTACTTAAATTCGTATCGGCAAGTTTATTCTCACCGCACCGCGTTCGCACAGTGAATGTCCGAGTGAAATTTCATTCAAATGCATTTCAATATCCGGTGAAGCCTTGTCCGGGTGTCCGGCGAGCTCTAATCGCAGGGCTTTTGTACAACAATAAAAGAAACTTTTGCATTTGGCCCGGACATCGCCCGACTCGGACCGGCCGGTAATCGACGGAAGTTGCCACGTTGCCAACTTTCACAGCTTCCGGTAGGGTGGCCATGAGGTCGTCTTGGTCGTTCTGGGTTTCTACTGTAACACAGGTGAACTTAAAGGTTGGCTGTTAAATTGATAAACTATACATAGGTACTTATGTAAATTTATAAACTACTTATACATACTTACGGAATATAACGAAGAAGGTAGTAGGTACACCTGCGAACAGAAACGTTACTGATAAATGTCCACGCATTGTAAAAACCTAAAAAACTACCTTAGACGATTGTATTAATTTTGACGTTTCTTTAAAAAAATAATAATTAGGTATATAAATAAATGCATTATTGTAATGACCTCAGACTGCGTTTTCTTTTTTATCGTTGAAATGTATTATCTAGTACCTAATACGCATATTTTTAATATAAAAACTCGAAAGTGAAGGTCTATGGTAGCTTTTTATTTCTAGACCGTATGGTCACCCTAGTTTCAGTATTCAAATTCGGCTGATGGAATCGCCCCGACAGTAAACGTTGATGCATTGTTAACTGCAGAATGTAGGCACGCTCTCTATCTATAAGTTTTAAATTGCTCCCCCTGTAGTTATACATTGGACTACGTAGGTGTACATGTTGTTACAGTAAAACTCTAAAGTCCTGAAAACGGAAGTGGATCCTAACTCATTGTTATAGACCGTATTTAATCGATGTATTATATTTATTTAAGGACAAATCCGGTAAAAAGCCGTAACGAAATTGTATTTTATTTTTAAAATGTATGTAAATGTAAGTAAATACCTGGTTATGATAAAAAGTCTTTGCAAAATCGCACTCTCTTTATAGTTGGACTGTAGCTTGTTAGCCAAACCAAAGTGTAATAAAAAAACCTTTTGTCAATTTTCAAAATTCGTAAAACAAAACTCTGTCATAATGACCCCCTGAGTCACACCCTTGTGGCCTACTAAACCATTTTCTAACACTCTGTAGGTGTAGTTACCATCAAACGGTACCTGATTTTGTATTTCATTTTTGTCGACTTAACTATTGGAATAGATTTAAATGCTTTCATAAACTCTATAAAAACTAATCAAATAAAACTCTCGATTGGATCAGGCCATCAGTTTCTGAGTAGCGTGACACACACAGATACAAAATTCGATACGATAGCGGATGACTGGATGACACATCGTGTTAGTATTGAGGCTTTGGTGTACAGTCCACGCCATAAATATGTAATCACTTTTGTCAAAATCAAATTGTAGTAACCGACCATGAAATAAGTAATTGACTAAGTGCCAATTTCTTCATTGTCGGTTATCTAGCCGACCATCAATTATACGTCATCTCCATATAAAATTCTTGACAGATGTGTCAAATTCAACCACTAATACCTGATTATGCTCTAACCGACTATGGAGAAATTGGCACTAAATACCTAGAAACTTTGTAGATCAAATGAAGTCACTTGATCTACAAAGTTTAAGGGCTACTATGGGGGTTGGCAGCAGAGTTCTTTTTCCGAATTTTCCAAAGTTGTTCAGGGTGAACCTCCTTAGTCACCTCTTTCGATTTGTTATACCACTTTTGCAACACTATATTGCTGTTGTCAGTGTGTAAAATAAATGTATCTTTATCCCAAGTTCCACGATACAGGTTTGCCTAGTGTGGAATTTGCAGCCACATCACAAATGGCGACCGAATGGCGTAGTGGTTAGTGACCCTGACTACTGAGCCGATGGTCCCGGGTTCGATTCCCGGCTGGGGCAGATATTTGTTTAAACACAGATATTTGTTCTCGGGTCTTGGATGTGCCCGTAAAATGGCAATAGGCCCGCCCCCTATTACATTGGGACTAACATAACACTCTGGTGAAAAGTGGGTGCAGCAATGCACCTCTGCCTACCCCGCAAGGGAGTACATTGGTACAAGGCGTGAGTGCGTGTGTTGTGTGTTATCACAAATGTACTCAAACAATTTGTTAATATTTTTTTTTACTTTTACTTTTTTTATATATATTTCTATACACCCTGTAGATATTTATGTCGTGAACTGTACACTTCGTCGATTTATTCGCAATCCCAGCGACGCTGCAATGTATGAACAATTCGACTGTCACATTCTGACGGCAAATTCTGACTGCGAACAGTTTGTTCAACCATTTTGTAAGCTGGATAACAAATACCGCTGTAGAGTTGTAGGGGTTCTAACTTGCAGGATGGAGTAAAAACAACTATTTAAGGTTGACGAAGGCGTGCGTCCAGTGGCCGCTATGTAAGTGAGCACATGTGTGATTAGAAATTTGGCCTTATATAGACTCGGTGCCATCCCCCCGCACCGCGCGGGACCCTTGTGACGTACCGGTTACCGGTCGCACGCCTTATGAAAAAACGTATGTTTATTAAAATAATGCACGGTTAAATATACATACAAAATGCATACAGTAGGTATCAGTAAGTAGGTAAGACATCCATATTTATATGAAACAGTACCTAACGATTCTACTTAGGTTTAATTAACTAGGTATTTAAGTAATTTATTTGACTACAACTAAACAATGCGTGTGTGTGTGTGGGGTGACTGGTTGGTAGGTATATATTGTAACGCGTCGCTAACATTCCCCACCCTAGTGCTGAGGCAGCACTCCTAACCTACAGGTATAGTTGCGACGCGGGTCGCGGGGCGCCTCACCAGCCCGGCGCGGGTGCGCACGTCCACCACCCTCACTCGCTCGTCCTTGCCCGGCAGCACTACCTCCACGACGCCTCGCAGCCACATGTTCCTCGGGGCGTTCCCGTCCACTATCACCACCAGATCACCAACTTTTATAGGTGGTACTTCATCCGTCCATTTTCTTCTAGGTATCAGTTCCGGCAGAAATTCTTTTACCCAGCGAGACCAGTACATATCTGCCAGCCGTTGCGAAATCCTCCATTGTTTTCGCAGGTACAGGTCTGATTCACAGAATTCTCCGAGGACAGGTAGGTTCGACGACGACCCCAGAAGAAAATGGTTAGGTGTGAGCGCTTCGCTCGATCCCGGCTCAACACTGACATGCGTCAGCGGGCGACTGTTGACAATTTGTTCCACTTCGGCCATCAGAGTGACTAGGACTTCTTCTCTAGGGGCGCGTTCCCTCAGGATTATCTTTAGTGACGCCTTGACTGAACGGATAAGTCTCTCCCACGCCCCACCCCAGTGTGGGCTTGTAGGTGGAATAAATGTCCAAGTGGTTCCGTAGTTGATAGCAGCTGACTTTAAAACTTGTTGGTCCAAGTCCTGTATTGATCTCCTCAGTTCAGTGTCTGCGCCGCGTAGATTAGTTCCGTTGTCTGAGAACAGCTGCTGTGCCCACCCACGACGACAGGCTTGTCTCCGTAACGCCATTATTAAGGAGTCTGTGGTCAGTGTAGCCACCAGTTCTATGTGTATGGCTCGCACAGTCAGACACGTGAAGAGGACGCCGTATCTCTTTTCCCTCCTTCTTCCCACAGTGACTTCCATTGGGCCGAACAGGTCAAGCCCACAGAAGGTGAAGGGGCGTTGATGGTGGGCCATGCGTGCTTCCGGTAGGTCACCCATTCTAGGTGGTCTAGGTTCAGCCTTTCTTATTCTGCAGACCATACATTCCATGGCTACTCGCTTCACAGTTGGTCGAATTTTCAGCACCCAGTATTTTTGTTTCAGCTCGTTGACGACAGTTTCATGATTCCCATGAGCAGCACGGATGTGTAAGTGCTTGACTATAATGTGATGGCGGCCATCGAGGATGACGGGGTGCTTCATGTCTGCGGGCACGTCGCGCGCAGCTTCGATGCGACCTCCAACTCGCAGGATTCCGAAGTCGTCCAGGTAAGGTGACAAGGTAAGTAATTTACTTGATTTACTTAATGTGTTTATCTTTTTCAGGTCCTTCAGGTCATCGGGGAAGCTCTGCATCTGCGCATATTTAATTAATAACCTTTCAGCTCTTATCATCATATCTCCGTTAATGACACCGGTGAGTTTCTTAATTTTTATATCAATAAATGATATCATAACACTCGTAGATCTGAGTAGCCGCAACCATGATGAAAATTTCAGCGGGTCAGGAACGAATCTTGTGTCCAACGGGTTCGTTTGTACAACCGTTACGCATTCCAGGTCCAACTCGTTCACTTGAGGAGTAAGTATACCCCGCGGCCATGATGACTCATCGTCGAGAAGGAACGCCGGGCCATGAAACCACTCGTTCTCGAACACCGAAAACTCGCAAGTTTCCCGCGTAGCAACATCGGCGACATTCACACTCGTAGGTACATATCTCCATTCGCTAGTGTGCGTGAGTTCGTCAATCTCTCCTAACCGATGTGCAATAAATGACTTATAATTTCTTGCATCATTTTTTATCCAGTGTAGAACAGTACTAGAATCGCTCCAAAATATCCTTTTGATAGGCTTCATTGTGTGTTCCCTTTCAATGTTATCAGCCAGCCGAGCTCCTAGAAGTGCTGCCTGTAGCTCCAATCGCGGCACCGACATGTGTTTCACAGGAGCAACCCTACATTTACTCGATACGAATGCTGTTCGAATAACATTAGTTTCCCAGCGCCAGTAAGCCACAGCACACATAGCTTGAGTCGACGCATCGCAAAATATATGTAGCTGTAAGTTTGTATAGCCAGCTGGAGGCGGCGCGTCACTGTTGCTAGGCGAGACCGGCCCGATGTTATTCAGTACATTCAGTACATCTTCTTTCTCGCTCGCACCCATTGGAATTTGATAATAACGGGGCACGCTTAATGAGCCCACGCGCTGTAATAAAGTTATCCATTCAGACCATTTTTCATGAATGCTATCAGTGATGACGTCATCCCATTGTAACCCACTTTTCCAGGTACATTGTAACATAATCTTTCCTTTTATCGTAAATGGTGAAAGAAACCCCAGTATATCGAAGATGGACATAATAACCCGCAGCATTTCCCTTTTCGTGGGTTTCTTAGAACCGTCCCTTATATTTTCAGGAATTTTCTTCAGCAAGACGTCGAAGCTAAGGCAGTCATTCTTCGGATACCAGATAAGGCCAAGAGTTCGTTCACCTTGATTATGTTGGTCCATATTCAAATTAACAGCTGTATTGCCCAGAGATTCTTGAGGCAACCCATCCAAAACAGCTGAGCAGTTGCTTGTCCAATTTCTTATCTCGAAACCACCCTGACTGTGAATGTAAACAATATCCTTCACAAGCTGTATAGCGATATTTTCGTCGTCTATACTATCTATATAGTCATCTGCGTAGTGTTGTTTACATATAGCGTGGACGGCGGCCGGCATCGTAGACTCGTACCTTAGTGCATTTTTATTCTTCACATACTGTGCGATGAATGGTGAACAGCTGGCGCCAAATATTAGTGACGTCATCACGTAGGTTTTCACAGGTTCTTCCGGTTGGTCGCGCCATAGAAATCTCAATGCATCTTGATCCTCTGGATTAATTTTAATCCTAAGAAACATGTCCTTTATGTCTCCTGTCACGGCTATTCTTTTTTCCCTGAAGCGTAACATAATTCCATACAGCGACATAAGTAGGTCAGGACCCGGTAGTAGATAGTCATTGAGACAAAATCCATCAGTTTTAGCGGCGGCGTCGTATACTAATCTTAGTTTTTTCTTATTCGGGTTGTCGACCCCGAAGTGAGGTAGGTACCAAATTCTAGGCGAAGTACGTGTACAGGTCAGCTCCTCGGCGAAGTCATTGTCCAGTAGGTGTTTCACCCGTTCCCTGTACCTAAGGGAAAAACCTTCGTTGACCTTCATCTTCTTCTCCACGTTCTCCAGACGCTTCATAGCGTTAGGTTTCGAGTTAGGCAGGTTAGCATCAGCTGTTTTCCACGGTAAGCCGACGTACCATCTTCCATTCAGCAACACAGAATTCCGGTCCAGATGGTCCACTGCTTGAACGTCCAGCGAGTTTTGCCGCGGTTTCTGCGAGACACCCATGGACTCGATGGTGAAGGAGCGTCGCACCTCGTCGTGCATGTCACGCAGGATGCGCTGGCACTCCGACTCTTCCTCCGGTTCCCGGCAGCAGACGAGCAGTGAGGAGTGGCAGGCGGCCCCGGCGGGTGAGTGCGGCACGCAGCCGTGAAGGCACCACCCCAGCGGTGTGAGTGTAGCATACGGTTCATTAACCTTACCCTTAATGACCTGCATAGGTTGCAAAAGATGATAATTATCCTGTCCTATCAGTAATTCCGGTTTAAGTATCCCTTTAATTAATTGATCTTTTATTTTAGCTAAGTGTAAATATTTAGAGGTTTCAACAGACAATGTATTTTGTACAGGTAAATTTAATTTATTTACACTACGCGCCTTGATGGTAAACAAGTCCCCATTATTATTACATAAATCCAACTGAACTATCTGACTATCGCATACCATTTCTGTGTCGTTCCACGCACCACACACGCGCATTGTTTGTTTGTGTCCCTGTAAGCCCAACTTATTAGCTAGCCCTGCGCTTATCATTGTAACGGTAGAACCGTCATCTAACAAAGCAATAACATTGTTAATAATACCATTTGGACCATTAATACTTACAGACACAACCTTTAGCAATACTTTAGACATTACGTTAACATTTGTAACAGTTTCTACAATAGGCTCAGACACTAAGGGCTCAGAGGGTGAAAGTTGTGAAATGTTTACACTATTTTGAGATGAGTTATTCATGTTATAATGTAGCAACTTATGGTGCGACTGTCCGCAGTTATCTATATCACAAACAGGTGCGGAGCATTGTTCCTTACTGTGCCGCGAAATTAAACATTTATAACATAGACCACTACGTTTAATGTAACTCCACCTATCTTTGCGCAAAGCCTTTTTAAACCTTTTACATTCTGGCAAGTCATGTTTAGATGTACGACAATAACGACATTTATAATTAGAGTTAACACTTTGCAATAATACAGACTGAGAGTAATTATGATCATTATGTTTACGAAACTTAGGTACGGTCAAAGTAACAGCTGTTTTAGTTATTTTTAATGCTTCCTCACTCAAAAAATCAGACAATATTTGTAATCTAGATTTCGTACCTTCGTTTATTCGTGAATATCCGTAGTCACTCCACTTAGAAATTAATACAGGTGGTAACTTTGATAGGATAACAGATGCAATGCTCATACCCTGCAAATATTCGTCACGGCCTAATGCTAGCACAGCTGCCACATAGTTCTGAACTTTAACTGAGAAGCTAATAATGTCTTTTTGATAATCGTCACTTACTGCGTGTAGCCGATTTAGATCCTGTATGATCCTGGGCAGGATGACGTCAGGGTTTCCATACTGCAGCTGCAGGGCGCCCATCACCGTCTCGGGCGCGGCGGCCGTCACCAGCAGCGCCGTGACGGAGTCCCGAGCAGGACCACGGAGACACTTCCTCAGCCTCCACATGTTTTCCTTGGGGGTGAAGTGACAGACCACTGTAGATTCTTCATAGGCCTGCACGAAGTTCAGCCATTCCAGTGGATCGCCGGCGAATGTAGGTAGATCTCTCGGCGTGGACAGACGGCTCAGCATCTGGGAGTGCGGAGTACTCGTAGCTGCGGCGACGGCGATGTCCTTCATGGCCTGGACCAGCTGCTGCATGTCCGAGGGCGGCTGCGCTGGCGGCGGCGGCGGCGGCGGCGGCGACTGCGCGATATCGCGCACGGTTGAGGGTAGGGCGGCCGCGTCGTGGCGTGGTTCACCGGGCGGCGGCGGTATGGTTGATGGCCGCGGCGGATCGTTAGCGTCGTGATGGCTATGTTCTAACCACTGTTCCACCTTTTGTGACACGTTCACTGATGAGTATGACGCGGCACTATTTTTAGAACAGTCTTCTAGTGCGGCGATGTCCGCTTCCAGTTTCTTTTCGATCAGCTTTTTATTGATATTGGCGATCGCTTCTGCTGCTTCCAGCTCCAGCTGTTTCTTCCTCGCCTCAATGGACCGCTTGCTTGATGCCATGGACATCTTCTTGGAGGTGGAAGATTTGTGGCAGCCAATTTCCATCTTCATGCAGCTACCCACTTTTCGTACGGGCGGCTCGCATTCCTTCAGCTCGTTCTTGGTAGTTATTTTCTCAGACGTCGCCACGTTGACGTCGAGACCAGATGGTCCATCCCGGGTGGATTGTTCTAGAAGCGCCATCTTCTCCCGTTCGTGCGCGCTGCGAGTTTGTACCATCTTGCGCAGCGGCGGTGGCGTGGTGAACATTCCAGGTCGTTCTCCAGCAGTGGTTCTCCAGTAATCCGGCTTGAAGACCAGCTTGTAGGGGTTGTAACTTGCAGGATGGAGTAAAACAACTATTTAAGGTTGACGAAGGCGTGCGTCCAGTGGCCGCTATGTAAGTGAGCACATGTGTGATTAGAAATTTGGCCTTATATAGACTCGGTGCCATCCCCCCGCACCGCGCGGGACCCTTGTGACGTACCGGTTACCGGTCGCACGCCTTATGAAAAAACGTATGTTTATTAAAATAATGCACGGTTAAATATACATACAAAATGCATACAGTAGGTATCAGTAAGTAGGCAAGACATCCATATTTATATGTAACAGTACCTAACGATTCTACTTAGGTTTAATTAACTAGGTATTTAAGTAATTTATTTGACTACAACTAAACAATGCGTGTGTGTGTGTGGGGTGACTGGTTGGTAGGTATATATTGTAACGCGTCGCTAACAAGAGTGCTGCAACGCTAGCTTTGCAACGGTTTAAAGGTGCGATATTACTTGTATAACTGTAGTGCCGACAATTAAACTAAAAGTATTATTTTTAAAAGCGTTTTATGAAAAAAAAACCGACTTCAAAAAACCACTAAAATGTAAGAAATAATTTAAGGTTTACACAAATTCTACTCGTATGTGACAGTACAAATATACCTAAGCAGGAACTGTTCTTTTTTGATGTTGGTGCGGTGACAAAGTAATCTAAAGAAATATGGCGCCAACTTCAAAAAAGAACAGTTCCTGCTTAGGTATATTTGTACTGTCACATATAATTTGTATAAACCTTAAATAATTTCTTACATTTTAGTGGTTTTTTGAAGTCGGTTTTTTTAATTTTTAATTAGATATTCTGATTGTTGTTTGATTGCTATGTAGTCAGCACAGGTAACATCTAACATCTAACATCTAATCTAAGAAACTCTGACGCATTATTCTGGGTTTCTTAGCTTAATTTCCTTTACACTGTAATCCCATTCAACCTGCTCGTTGTTATTCACGGCGGGTCAGCAGCTGACACCGCTGACTACGTGATACGTCTTCGTTTACCGAGCGCTAGTCTGATACAGTGCCACAAACTTATCTGTTCCGGTGAGAGCTCACATACATGTCTAATATTTCTTCATTCTATAAGATTTTAAGTTTGCCAGTAGTGGTAATTCGCTCTTGTGGTTTTAATAAACTCATCTAATTTATATCAATACATAATTCATTAGTAAGTAATGATATATGGATCAATTTAGTTCGCCCTCACTGGAACAGATAAGTTTGTCGCACTGTAAGTAAAACGTTAACAGACCCACATATACAGGATGAAATGTTATCTGATCGTTTGTCATTTAGAATGAAAAAACACGGTACGTTATGGGTTCGATACTCAAATAAATGAAAGAAATAAGCACCACTGCATTTTATTTTTATCGCAGGCATCTGATATAGCCTGCGATTAAAATAAAATGAATTCGCTGTAACTCACAAGCAATGAAAAAGTTCAAGTAAAAAAACGGACTGTATCCTAAAAAATATTATAAATGCGAAAGTAACTATGTCTGTCTGTCTGTCTGTTACTCTTTCACGCCAAAACTACTGAACGGATTTGAATGAAATTTGGTATACATATGGTCTAGACCCTGAGAAACAACATAGGCTACATTTTATCCCGGAATTCCCACGGGAAAACTTTTTAAGGCGAAGCGAAGCTCGCGGGAACAGCTAGTATTTTTATAAATGCGAAAGTAACTATGTCTGTCTGTCTGTTACTCTTTCACGCCAAAACTACTGAACGGATTTGAATGAAATTTGGTATACATATGGTCTAGAGTCTAGACCCTGAGAAACAACATAGGCTACATTTTATCCCGGAAAACCCACGGGAAAACTTTTTAAGGCGAAGCGAAGCTCGCGGGAACAGCTAGTTAACAATAAATCGACTGAAAATTGAAAGTCAGTTTCTACCTTTTTGTACCTATACCTGAGTACTGTGGTGAAGGTGGTATTACGAAGGTGTCGGCATTTCGGGGTGTCGTCTCATAAATAATTTCTAACCAGAATCATCTCAAATTGCGGTCGGGCCTTTCGGATCTCGGTACAGTACAGTAATTTAGTGATTCAGAACTACTACTAATGATGTAGGTGCAGAGAAACCTGACCCCCGTCAGAAGCATTCTTACTATAAGAGGGGGGTCAGGTTTCTCTGCACCTGACCTTACTTACTTAATTGTGTCTAAGGTTGTTACTAGGGCTTAATCATAACTTATTTTCCTGAGCGTATATCTAAAAAGGTTGGTTTTCCATGGTCTTCTTCTAATCGTCTCGAAGACAAACCAACAAATATGTAAAAAATACATGCCCAGAACTGGGCCACTGATACTGCACCGCTGGTAGCGGTCATGAGCTCTTCCCGCGTACAGGTGTAAAAAGTCAAGTGACAAAAAAAGTTTCGGTGAGAAATCCTAACTAATATTATAAATGCGAAAGTAACTGTGTCTGTCTGTCTGTCTGTCTGTCTGTCTTTCTGTTACTCTTTCACGCCAAAACTACTGAACGGATTTGAATGAAATTTGGTATACATACGGTTTAGACCCTGGGAAAGAACATAGGCTACTTTTTATCCCGGAATTCCCACGGGAAAACTTTTTAAGGCGAAGCGAAGCACGCGGGACCAGCTAGTAAAAAATATAATTCACGAATTTTCAAAAATCGTAGTACAAAATTTGTTCAGTATACCCCATGAGTCATACACTTTTAGCTCTCTATACCACGTTTAAAACACCTTGTATAGCCATAACAACTGCGTCAACAGTTGCACATTTTTTTACAGAATAACTTTAATTCACTTCCGATAGACTTGTGTAACATGATGGAAGGTACGAGTAGTGTTATACGATGATGATGCTCCTCAGATGTGTCTACACGTTTTTGTATACTCACTATTGTTACGTTACTAAAATTTATGTTACTTCTAGGTACAGTCTACTATTTGTACAATGTACATACATACATTGGGGGGCTTGTCGCTCACGTCCGTAGGTACAAACCCTAGTTACCCTACACGTGTCCCCTGGGTGGTGCTTACGAGTGACAACGCCGAATGTCGGGCGGCGGTAAATCGACCCGACCTCCTCTCCTAGCAGAGGCGGCGATCTCCCGCCGTAAAAAAGGAGAATCACCAACACGCCTGCCAAGCGCGGTGATTATGGCAAATACACCTCCTGATGGAAAAAACAAAGCCCCGGCCCCCAGTCCCCGGCAGCCCCGCTATCCCGGACTCCGGTAGCGGTCACGGTAACGGCGGGGCAGGGGGTGCGAAGAATCTCCGGCAGAGAGTCGGCTACCAGCCCAACCGACCCTTGCACCTGGCAACATATAACGCACGGACACTGAGGGAAGACGTGAAGATAGAGGAGCTGGAAGAGGAAATCAGCAAGTTAAAATGGGACATTATAGGGTTATCCGAAGTCCGACGAGAGGGAGAGGATACGGAAATTCTCCAGTCCGGAAACTTGCTGTACCACCGGGAGGGCGACCAACTGTCCCAAGGGGGTGTCGGGTTCATCGTCAACAAGTCCCTCGTCAACAACATCGTTGAAATCGGAAGTGTGTCGACACGGGTTGCGTACCTCATCCTGAGAATATCTAAACGATACTCAATGAAGGTCATACAGGTTTACGCACCCACATCTAAGCACACCGATGATGAGGTCGAACTTGCGTATGAAGACGTATCGTCTGCCCTGCGTAAGCTCACTACTCATTTCACGGTGGTGATGGGAGACTTTAACGCGAAACTCGGAAAACAAGAAGGCGGCGAGACGAAAGTGGGGTCACATGGATTTGGAGTCCGGAACCATCGTGGGCAAATGCTGGCTGACTTCTTGGAGAAGGAGGGCCTCTATATGATGAACTCCTTCTACAAGAAGAAGCCACAAAGGAAGTGGACGTGGATTAGCCCCGATGGGAAGACTAAAAACGAGATCGACTTCATATTGACGGATAAGAAGCACATATTCAATGATGTCTCAGTGATCAGTAGGGTTAAGACCGGCAGCGATCACCGACTCGTAAGAGGCACTTTGAATATAAACTGCAAAATAGAACGCTCCCGTCTAATGAAGTCCACGCTCCGTCCTACTCCTGCTCAAATCCAGGATCCCGAAAGCTTTCAGTCTGAGCTTTGCGACCGCCTGATATGTTTAGAGAATTGCGTTACAGTTGACGATTTAAATAATAGGTTTGTGGAAACTGTCCGAGAGGTAGGATCGAAATATTTTTCGTCCCGAACCAACCGAGGACCTCAAAAACTCTCAGATGGGACTCTGAGTCTCATAAGAGAACGGAGAGAAATGAGGTTGCAGTCTTCAGTTGATATGGTTGAATACAGACGTCTAAACAGACAGATCGCCAAAGCAAGACGTTGCGATATGAGACGCTACAATTGCAAGCGCATTCAAGACGCAATAGAGCAAAACAAGGGCTCCAAAGTCTTTGCTAGAGATCGACCTGTTCGGCAGACTCTGTTGACCCAACTGAAGACCGACACTGGCAACACCGTTTCATCAGTGCCCGAAATTCTGGGAGAAATTGAGAGATTCTACGGACAGTTATACACCACAACACAAAACCCTATTACCAGCGGTGCTCACGACAGCCGAGCGCCACTCACCCGACACTATACCGAAGATATTCCGGACGTCAGTCTAGACGAGATTAGTATAGCTCTCAAACAGCTAAAAAACAACAAAGCTCCGGGAGATGATGGAATAACGACAGAACTTCTGAAAGCCGGCGGTAGACCGATTTTAATAGCAATTCGGAGGCTGTTTAATTCCGTCATACTCGAAGGCACAAGCCCGGAGGCATGGAGCAGAAGTGTAGTGACTTTGTTCTTCAAGAAAGGCAACAAAGCCCTATTGAAGAATTATAGACCCATTGCACTTCTGAGCCATGTGTACAAGCTGTTTTCGAGGGTTATTACGAATCGTCTCGAGCAAAGACTCGACGACTTCCAGCCACCCGAACAAGCCGGGTTCCGAAAAGGCTATAGTACCATAGATCATATACACACGCTTCGGCAGGTTATACAGAAGACCGAGGAGTATAATCTACCTTTATGTCTAGCGTTTGTGGACTATGAGAAAGCCTTTGATTCTATTGAGCTCTGGGCGATGCTTCAATCCCTTCAGCGGTGCCATATAGACTATCGCTATATCGAGGTGTTGAGATGTATGTACAATGCTGCCACAATGTCAGTTCGATTACACGAACATAGCACAAAACCGATCCAGTTGCAAAGGGGCGTGAGACAGGGAGATGTTATTTCTCCGAAACTGTTCACCTGTGCACTGGAAGATGTTTTTAAGCTTGTAGAGTGGAAAAGACTGGGCATTAACGTCAATGGCGAATATATCTCTCATCTACGATTTGCTGATGACATAGTGATTATGGCGGAAACGCTGGAGGAGTTAGGCGAAATGCTCACAGACCTCAATGATGCCTCTAAACAAGTTGGGCTGAAAATGAACATGGACAAGACAAAGGTCATGTCGAACGAACATGTTTCATCATCGCCCGTAACTGTAGGAGGTGTCACCATCGAAGTTGTCGATCAGTATCCCTACCTAGGACAAGTGATCCGATTAGGTAAATCCAACTTCGATAAAGAGGTAGCTCGTAGAATCCAACTCGGATGGGCAGCGTTCGGGAAATTACGACACATCTTTACTGAAAACATACCTCAGTGTCTGAAAACAAAAGTTTTCAATCAGTGCGTGTTGCCAGTGATGACTTACGGAGCCGAGACGTGGTGCTTCACCAAAGGGCTTATCCACAAGCTCAGAGTTGCTCAGCGTGCTATGGAAAGGGCTATGTTAGGCGTGTCCCTGCGAGATAGGATTCGTAATGAAGAAATCCGCAGGAGAACTAAAGTTACCGACATAGCCAAAAGGATTAGCACGCTGAAGTGGCAATGGGCTGGCCACGTAGCCCGCAGAGCCGACGACCGCTGGAGTAGAAAGGTTCTGGAATGGAGACCCCGTTTCGGCAAACGGCGTGTCGGTCGCCCCCCAACCCGTTGGTCTGATGATCTGCGGAAGGTAGCGGGAAGCCGCTGGATGCAGATGGCGGGTGACCGTTTGGGGTGGCGATCGTTAGGAGAGGCCTATGTCCAACAGTGGACTACAGAAGGCTGAGAGAGAGAGAGAGAGAGACATACATACATACATATATGCACTCACGACTGTAATCCCCGAAGGGGTAGTCAGAGGTGGCTACACTTTTCGCAGTACATTTGTACTCACGTGATAGGTTGCGAACCATATCGCCGTTTTGGAATAAGTACAATGCACTTAGGATACATATCTAGGATGTGCAGGTTTCCTCACGATGTTTTCCATCACCGTAAGAGCACGTGGTATTATTGTACTTAAACTCCTTAATTGAAAACACAATTGAAAGAATTCATTGGTACAGGCCAGGATTTGAACCCACGGCCTCTCCATTGAGAGGACGAAGCCTTATCCATTACGCCACCACCGCTCTCTACTATTTGTCTGGATGTATAAACCTTTGTGCCATGGCAATTGTTTTTCCTTCATTGACGAAAACCATAAGAATATTCCCAGTTTCTATCAGTGATTCTGAATATATAATATATATTTTTTAAAAGCCTATTTACTTTCCCAATTTTGGGCAAATTTCAATGAATCGCTAAAAAAATCAGAGAAATGTGTAAAAAATATTCATATTTCCAGTATAATAGAAGCAGAAGAA
This sequence comes from Plutella xylostella, assembly GCF_932276165.1. Taxonomy (NCBI): domain Eukaryota; kingdom Metazoa; phylum Arthropoda; class Insecta; order Lepidoptera; family Plutellidae; genus Plutella; species Plutella xylostella. Next base: position 963,313 of record NC_064000.1, on the reverse strand, counting down.
GAAGAACCCTGTTAAACTTGACTTTCTCACATATGAAAACGGCTGTTACGGTGGTATACAATGTGTTGTTTTTCGGACCCGACAAACTTTAAGGGTGGATTGTACGAGTAATTTCATCGACAAAAACCCCCCATCAAGTTTGTCGGGTCCGAAAAACAACACACTGTATAAGGCACTATTATTGACCGCAGCACAAATAACACTCGCAAGATCCATAAAAACCTCCTCAGTAACAACATAAAAAATATTTTCCTTTACATTTTTCTTTCCCTCTCAATTCAATAAAAACATTATTCATCTTCTCCCAAATACCTACGCAAAGAAAATGTCGGAACGCCTAGAAATTGCTACCATTCATATACCATGTTGCGGGCAAGTCGTAAAGACGGTTATACCCGGGTATTTGTGCTCACGTTTTGTAAGGTATCTTTACATAATTTTCATGTTTTATGGAGTCAACTAAATACTAAATAAATTGAAATAAAAAAAAACAAAATGACGAACTTGACGAGTTACTTAGTTATGCAAAAAAATATAGTATACAGGGTGTTGCAAAATTGGTATACTAAGCCGAAACCTACATGTGCAGCATGGTATATCTAAGCCCGAAACTGAAATCAGAATTTGGAAATTCGCGAAAAAAATATATATTTTCCCATAGTAAAAAGTCACGTGACCAACAAAGTTTCTATGAAAAATGATTTTTTTTTTTCGCGAATTTTCAAATTCTGATTTCAGTTTCAGGCTTAGATATACCATGCTGCACATATAGGTTTCGGCTTAGTATACCCTTTTTGCAACACCCTGTATAATATGCTTTGACAAAATAGGTACCGCCAAAAATGACAGAATTACTTCCATTTGAACTTTTATTTTATTTTAAAATGTACGTAGGAAGGTATTCTTAATATGCAATTTACCTCTCTTCCCTGCTATTCGTAGAAGCATGTTTCTCGAATAATGTTTTTTACTATTTGTTGCGCTCGCAAGTCTCGCTACCAATTTGTGCTGTTATGGAAATGCTATTTCATTATATTCACTTTTACTGCGACATTTAAAAGGTGAAATAATATAATTTAAAAGCATCCTTCGTTGTCTCACTTTGTTAATTATTTTTATATTGTAGTGTTTTAATACTAACTAGCTGTTCCCGCGAGCTTCACTTCGCCCGTAAGTTTTCCCGTGGGAATTTCGGGATAGAAAGTAGCCTATATTCTTTCTCAGGGTCTAGACCGTCTAGACCATATGTATACCATATTTCATTCAAATCCGTTCAGTAGTTTTGGCGTGAAATAGTAACAGACGGACAGATAGACACAGTTACTTTCGCATTTATAATATTAGTTAAGATTAGGATATGAACTTAAGATCTACAACACTAATGGATCATTTCATTGACTAACTTCAAGTAATGACTGAATGCATGTCATGTTCTATTCTATTCTTTATTCATGCAAACGTTTCCTATAAGTTAGTACTTAATAGACAAATAATTCAGAATACGTATTAATTTTTGCACCAAGAACACCTGAGTCAATATTGTATCGTCTCATTTAAAATATACATTACTTAGCTCCAATTTCTCCATAGTCGGTTACATCGTAACCATAGAAAGGTTGATCAATTATACGTCATCTCCATATAAAATTCTTGACAGATGTTTCAAAATACGAGAAATTGGGACTTAACCTTTACTGTAAACAAAAAATATTAATAATAATAAAAAAAACTCTAAAATAAATACTCTAAAAAAAAGCGGCATTATTCATTGAGTGTACATGGGCAGTTCTTCTTTTTAAGCTACATAATGGATAAAAAATTATCCCGATTTTGAAAAAAATAACTTTAGCTTTTTGGTGAACTCTTATAATTTTTATGATAGCTACATTTCTATTCTATCGAAAAAGGTGGTTGGCCGCGAAGTTTAAGTATTTTTTCAAGATTTTCAGAACATGATACGTGGATAAGGCAAAGAAAATTACACCTTCGTCACAGAATCTTTTATTTTATTTTAACGAAATAGTCTTCGTCGATTAAAATGAAACTTTTTTGATACGTTAATAAACAAAATACCATTTTAGAAAACATATGAAGGAATGGATTTTTAGTAATAACAAAATATTTATTAAGTAGTTATTACCACTCTGTCACAATTTCAGCTAAAATGAAGCTTGTTTTTGCTATAAATATTTTTTCGCTACTAATTACAGTCAAAAATTAACAGCATAGACGTTAACATCAATGACTAAATTTAATATGATTTTTCCAAAGTTGCACTATTTATAACATACCTAACATATAAACGACCAAAAATAAGTTGACTACCAGGAGACACCAATCGTTACAGAGTGGTAAACGATGTGACATAGTTGTTATTCTATTAAATATGCGGCAGCGTTTTGGAATAAAACAGTTTTATTTAAAAATAATAATTTAGTAACTTACATATAAATCATTATGGTTTCAAGTTAGTCAAAAAATTTACTGGAGATATCTTTATTATTAGTATAACTAATGAAATCACACTTGAGAACCTCTGGAGAGTGAAATATCCGTATTTCAGGAACTTAAAGGACAAATTTGTTCCAACTACATAAAATAATGTTTATTTGCACAAATAATATTTTCGGCAACCTAAAATTTAAGTAACATAATGAAAAATTACGTAATTTGTTAAAGTTTTAATCAGCCATATTTCGAAAATATTGCAGTGGCTCTTACAACTTGAAAAAAATACTCTTTCCTTTTTTAATTACCTTAGAAGCTGGAAGGACTTTAATGTTATCATCAAACATCCGATAAATCATTCTCCACCATATTAAACAGTCTACCACATTCATCGTCTGTTCTTGAGAACAATAGCACGAAATTACCTTTTTCACTAACGAAACTTTTTATTAATGCAGCGCAAGTGTATTGGACGTTCCTTTCGCTTCTTACTTTAACCAAAACGTGTAGTTTCTCTTCAATTTTTCTTTTAAGAATTTCCTCAGGTTGGAGTGTTTCGTAAGAATGTGACAGATTTGTCGTGTGACAGAGGGGTAAAATGTGTTGCAAAGTCGATTAGCATTTAAACAGTAACATAAAGTGTAATATTCACATGTTGATTGCAAAGTATTTGTTATTACCAATGAGTAAATAACAAAATAATAATTAAATTGTATTTTATTTTAACAATTACCTACGTGACGAAGCTGTCGCCGAATAAACACACGCACCTCCTGTCACACTTTGCGGGTGGCCGATACGCGGTGTCTGGATCTCAAAGGGGAAATCTTACCAAGGGGAAAAGGAGACCTTAAACTCTGATCGATGGCAATAAAGAGGAGTGGCTCAAACTAATATTTTAAATGGCAACCTACGTGACAGAATGTTACTACTAAAACATTAGGTAGTAAGAGACAAATTTTCAACAATTTTTTTAAATATTTCAGAAATCATTTAAAAATATATATTTTGTTTTACTAAATAGGTAATATCTTCTGGAGTCTAAATAAATTTTTATATTTTATGTCGTCATATATATTTTTTGTAACATTATCGAATATGCGCAGGATGAAGTGGCGGGAGACAGCCAAGATTCGTATGAAATACACCTCTGTCACGCGGATTTACCACTCTGTAACGTAATTTTAAATACAAAAATATGAATTTATATTTTTGTAAACGTGCACAGCCGTTGTGTTTTTAGTACAATGCACGCTGAAATATAAATAAATAAATAAATATTTGTAAAACTCATGATTTTTTTCTTCTCAACTGATGGAGACTAAGTTATGTAGGTTAAAAAGAAGAACTGCCCACATACATTATACTCAAAGGCATTCTATCATTTATCCTCTTGACCGAAGCGCTACATTTCACAGCACTTATTGCCATAAAGCAGTTATTTCCAGGCAACCTTTGACATTAAATCTGCCGGCACCACACAAAGGAGCTGAACACTCGACCTTCAGTTTCAGAAAGGCTTTTCAGCCCGTGAAGGCCTACCATCGTCTAAAAAGAGAGGCTATTATGGTTCCATTGCTCTACAGGGTGTTAAAAAGAGAGGCTATTATGGTTCCATTGCTCTACAGGGTGTTAAAAAGAGAGGCTATTATGGTTCCATTGCTCTACAGGGTGTTAAAAAGAGAGGCTATTATGGTTCCATTGCTCTACAGGGTGTTGCAAAACTGGTATAGTAAACCGATAGAGGTGTCATTCTGAACAACTTTAGTTGTACGATTTTTGGAAATCCCAACTAACGGATTTGGGGCGAACCAAATCCTTGTAGTAGAAAGTGACGTGATCAAAAAGTTTTCTATGCACAAGTTTTTTTTTACCTTCATCATCAGCCAATAATCATCCACTGCTGGACATAGGCCTCTCCCAAGGAGCGCCACAACACTCGGTCCTCGGCCTTCCTCATCCAACCACTACCCGCCACCCGCCTAAGGTCGTCAGCCCAGCGGGCAGGAGGGCGTCCCACGCTGCGTTTGCCTGTTCGTGGTCTCCACTCGAGAACTCGTCTACCCCGGACGAACGAACGAACGGTTATCGGTTCTTCGGCAGATATGACCAGCCCACTGCCACTTCAGCTTGCATATTTTTTACCTTAACTTCCAAAAATCGTAGAATAATATTTGTTCAGAATATTGAGATTTAGACAGTGAACCCCCCCGGAGCTCTTACTCACCGCCCAATCTGCGACCAAAGCCATTATCAATAAATTATCGGAAAACCAATAGACACTGACTACGCACCTCACTAGCCCGGGCGCTATTCCAATATTCTTCGCAAAAAATTAAGTATGGTACATAAACATTATGTAATATTTTCTGTGTACTTAAACTGTTTCTTTCAGATTATACTTACTAGACTTAGTAATAAAGAAAAACTGATGTACACTTTAATATCGTAAAATATTCTATGTATATCTGTAGTGAGTTAATTTGATCCTATTTTTAAAGAATTTAAATTTATGTCTCTTCAGAACGAACGGTAACATAAACCTACATCTTTGTCAAAACGGCATTTTAAAAGCCACAGTAGAGCTCAGCTATCCACAAAATCTATACAATTATGCAATAACCACCCCTAATACACTCATCTCAAGGGTGAACTTTGTGCTCCAAAACTGTTAAGGTTAAAATATGATGGTTTTTCCGGTTGAGCGGTTAGTGGCCATATTTCTTCAATGCCAAACGCTGAAATAATAAGGACTTGATAAAAAAGGTAGCAATGGCTGTATAGACTCAGCACTGAATTTCATAAAGTGGTATTTTTACGGTCTGGAAGAAAAAAGGTTTGTGCGATCGGAAAATTGGCAAACGCAGCGTGGGACGCCCTCCTGCCCGCTCGACTGACGACCTTAGGCGGGTAGCCGGTAGTGGTTGCATGAGGAAGCCCGAGGACCGAGTGTTGTGGCGCTCCTTGGGAGAGGCCTATGTCCAGCAGTGGATAATTATTGGCTGATGATAATGATGATGATCTGAAAAATTGTAAACTGTCACAGGAAACTTAGCTGAAATGTGGTTTAATTTTATTTAACAAGTAGAAAAAAAACTATTTACTTTAAAATTTTCAGTGAAACGAAAAAATATTTAATTTCAGCTCTGAAAAAGTGAAATACTCCATCCCAGTAAACGAATTAAACATTCAGTCAGCCATTAAAACGCAATTCCGTTTCAACTGTGATGGAATGGCTGCATTTCAGATTTATTTGTAACTGTATGTGTCACTATGGAATGCCGAATGGCGTAGTGGTTAGTGACTACTGAGCCGAAGGTCCCGGGTTCGAATCCCGGCTGGGGCAGACATTTGTTTAAACACAGATATTTGTTCTCGGGTCTTGGATGTGCCCGTAAAATGGCAATAGGCCCGCCCCCTATTACATTGGGACTAACATAACACTGGCGAAAAGTGGGTGCAGCAATGCACCTCTGCCTGCAAGGGAGTACATTAGTACAAGGTTTGAGTGTTTGTTTTGTTTTTTGTATGTGTCACTGGCGCAGTGCTTCAGCATTGCTGGATAACGGGGGGACCCTGGTTTGAATTATCTTGAGTTTTATTGACGAAATATGCTGCATTGAGCTAACATTGCTGCTTAACAATTTGGCCATTCAGGCATTTTTAGTCATTATGTAAGTTATTATTTTAGAACACAGGCCTTTAAGGTCCACCTATCTGTATCGTATGTATCGCATCAAACGGATTTTCATGAATGTATGGAGAAACAGCGTAGGTGAAGTGAACGCACTAGTGTGAATTTCTATACAAAGAATACCGAATGCGATGCGTCCGTTGCGTACGAAGCCGAAACTTGGAAGTTACCATAAACATTAAAAAAAAAAAATTAAATTTTTCTTCGTGTTAGGTCACGTTTCTTTCTCCCAGACTGTACATTAATCACAAATATCACAATACAGTTGTAACGCGTCGCGTGACGTAAAATAGCATGTGTCTGTGTGTCTGTATGTCCGTGCACGCACAAATGCTATCAGTTATTGTTGCGGTGCGGACTGAGATGTTTTTTTTTTTTCCCTGGCAACCCTACGAACCGGGTGTCAAAAAAACAGCTGATTTAATTTATTTTAATATTACTAAATTTAATGTCTAATTACGTATAAAACTAGTGTTAACTTAAAGAATATAGTGTTATACAGCTGTGCAAATGAAGACAAGCCTTCAAACCCTGAAATAAAACACTTACGGGACTCGGATATTTGAAGCAGCGGCACCTGTCAAAGTTCGAATTTGCCAACGGATATCTGTCAGGGGAGTATTGTTAAAATTACATATTTTTACTAGTATTACTCATTTAAAATCATAATCACTAAATCATTTAATCATTATTCATTAGTTTGCTGCATACGTGAAATGTTTTTCACACTTCCTTAACCCACTTTTAGACTTTGTCATTTTCAAACTTTGTTGTTTTCATTTCTAATTTTCATACTTTCTATTAGCTTTTGTATCCCTTATTCCCTATTCTTACTATATCATAGTCTCCACCTACTTAATTGCTATTAGTACTTCATTGAATAATGATCAAGTGATTGTGTTTTGGCTTAAAGTTTACATAATTCTAAGTCAATAATACCACTGAGTAGCTATTCATTAAAGTAACATATTATGCATATTACTCCCTCCCCACCTATAGTTTGTGTTCATGACTACATTGTTTATGATAACTAACAAATAAGTTACCTTTTGATCATTTTTACATAGACTTACAATATACTTACTTAATAATTATTATAACCTATTGGTATCTGGTTTGATCAAGTTATACCTAAAGAGGGTTATTTTGTGTCTTGGATAATCATCTTCTCGGTTCTACCTATCAAGATACTAACGGGTAACCCCGGGTGGTTTCAGATATGTCGAGGATGACAACCCGGAAGGTGCAGAGCCGTGACCTGGAGATCCAGCTGAGGACAGCTTTGGAGGATCTCAAGGCGTCTCGTGACCTCTCAAGCCAACTGATGGCAGAGCGGGAGGACAACGAAAAGGAATTTGATTCCCTTTTGAAAAAGAACACCGACTTAAAGAATGTCATCGCTGAAATGGACATCCAATACCAAGACTTACAAGGCAAATGTGATGAGCTGGAGATTGTACTGAGATCAAACACAGAGTGTCAGGATTTATATGAAGCTGCCTTGACAAAGATCTGCAGCCTGGAGCATCAACTGGCTGAACCACACACAGAAATCCAGCAAATAAATGAAGCACATGCAAGCGAAGAAACAAATAAGACAATGGCATTGTACGATGAATTAGTCACCCTACATCACACCCCTATGCCAACAATAGACCTCACCACTCCAAGAAAATCAATCAATATCAAAGGTGCAAATAGGCTTAAAAAATATATTAAAATAAATAAATATATTAGGAAGTCTGAGCGAGCATTGAAAAAGCATAAGACGTACCTTCCATTGAAAAAGGATAGAGTGAGACTACAACTACTAGTGAATAAATATGAAGAAGAGATGTCGGACTACAACCAGAAACTCGCAGACAACAACCAAGAATGCGAGTTCAACATGGCTATGCTACAGTCTAGGCTGGCCACATTGAAGTCTGCCCTAGACCAGAGAACTGTGGAGTATGAAAACCAGCTGCTGGTGCTGAGAAGTGTGGGCTTAGTTCGGGTTGAGATGCTGCCGGAGAAGTCTTCACCTGCTGAAGCCTCCACCGCATCTCCGGAGGCCACCACCACCACCTCGGAGGCCACAAATAGCATCCCGTCGGCCACCACTGAACTCACCACTGGTCTCTCGAGGACCACCACCGGACTCTCGGGGACCACCACCATCCTCCCGGTGGCCACCACCAGACTCCTGGCGGCCACCACCAGCATCCCGTTGGCCACCACTGGACTCACCACTGGTCTCTCGAGGACCACCACCGGACTCTCGGGGACCACCACCATTCTCCCGAGGGCCACCACCAGACTCCTGGCGGCCACCACCAGCCTCCCGACGGCCGCGCCATCCTCAGAGGTCATCCAGAGCGGATCGGCGGCAGCAGATGTTTTTCAGGCCTCCACTAAGAAATTTCATAGGAAACCCACCTATGCTCAGGCAGCTAGTAGAATAGTAGGTAATAAGCAGTTACCTAAGATGTCACCCACTTCCTTGACAAGGCTTACTACAAGTTGTAGCAATTCAAGCGAGGATTACAGCACAGTTATATATTCCGATAGGCTTGGCAAGGATTTCGGGCACATGTTGGGTAATCATGTAAATGGAAAAGTTGTTAATTATTGTTACCCAGAACTTACATTCGGACAAATAGTTGAATTGATTTCAGAGAGGTCACACACTGACAAAACAACTATATTTATTATGGTGGGAAATAGTTTAGGGGTGTCAAAGTCTGACATACATAGAAGTTTTGCTATATTAGAAGGCCTTCCTACAAAACATGTATTTGTTTGTGCATTTCCTTACTCATGCACACTGCCTGACAAATGCAATTATATGACATGTAGCCTCAATAAAACAATGTACAATGCATGTTGTAAATCTGATTGTATCAATTTCTTTGATACTAATTTGTACGTAGATAATTTTAAGTTGACTTGGAACAGTTTATTTTTGTCCTCAAATCAGAAACGACGTCTAGCTACAGAAGTAGCTCATCTTATTAACTCAGTTATAAGCATTATAACGAAGAAAACTTGTGTCCCTATTGACACCGTCAGTAGTAATACTGATAATAGTAATAGTACAGTAGATTTAAATTAGATTCTCAGACAACGGGAGAGCATCATTCAATTCAATTCAATTCAATCATTTATTGGTAATAACTTAAATAATATTACAAGTCATTTACATAGGTATAGGTAATTGGTAATTATGCACTAGGTATAATTAAGTTACTTATACAATATAACATAGACTAGCTAAAGTAGGTAGTTATATAATTTTATTCATAAAGTAGAAGCATTGATAGTTAGGTATTTCTTTATACATATTAATAATTTAGTTATTAGGTAGTACATCAATAGTTTTTAGGTATTACTATTAAGTAACAACATTTCAGCATTATTTGCATATTAGCATTGTGTTTTAGTTTGATAGTATCTTATTTGAAAGCTTTATACACACTGTTTTTCATCGTTATGAGAGTTACTGTTGGTAGTAGGTACCAATAGTGCATGGGGTGGCGAGGTAAGGTCAAAGAACTCATTTATAGTATAGCATGCCGAATTAAGCAACATATTTTTAAGTTTTTTTGTAAAGGTGGCCTCATTTGTTTCGTTTTTAATGTTCTCAGGGATTACGTTATATATTTTTGGTCCTATTATATGGATGAGTTTATTAGACTTAGTTAGCCTGCAGCCGGGACAGTACAGCTTATCTTCACGGCGAGGGCAGGTGTTTGGACGAACATCCTTGTTTGTTGGGAAAAGGCTAAGATTACGCCTTACGTATTTAGCTATTTCTAATATGTATAGACACGGCAGCGTTAATATTTTAAGTTTTATGAATAGTTGCTTTGCTGGGGTGTCCCAAGGTACGCCCGCCATTATGCGCAGTGCACGTTTCTGAGATCTGAAAGCACGTCCTGCATCAGTTGAGTTGGCCCAGATATCGACACCATAACTTAGTATTGAGTGGAAATATCCAAAGTAGGCTTTTTTCATGTTATCTTCAGACAATGTAGGTTTTAATCTGCTAAGAGCATAAGAGGCTGATGATAGTTTAGAACAAATATTGTCAATTTGCGGTATCCACGTCAGGCCGGAATCAAAGGTGAATCCTAGGTATTTGACTGTGTCGACTTGAGGGACTAATAAGTTGTTACAAACGATGTTCAGTTCATGGCCTCTTGTTTTTCTCATTTGGAAGTGAATTATGTTTGTTTTTTCAACGTTTAACGCCATTCCGTTGGCAGCGAACCAGTTAGATAGGTCGCTGATAGTTTTATTTAGTTTAGATTTAAGTTGTTCGTAACTTTCGGCGTTAACAATTACACAACCGTCGTCCGCAAAAAGAACATAATCTACGTTTTCAGACGCTGTAGTTAGGTCATTGATTAAGATTAGAAACAGGTTATTGCCCATTACCGATCCTTGGGGGACAGCGCAGGGGCCTATGGTTTCTAAGTTTGATTGTGCATTATTAACGCGTGTGCTCTGTTTACGCTCGTGTAAAAAAGATGCAATGGTTTCCAGAAAATAACCGTTAACACCGTACAGTTTGAGTTTGTTTAGGATTAGTGAATGGTCGACAAGTTCGAAGGCGCGGGATAAGTCGCAGAATATGGCGGCGACTTGTCGGCCGGCGTCCAGGTGACTCATTAGTTTGGTTAAGACATCGCGAGCCGCGTGCACAGTGGATCGCCCGGCTTGGTATGCGTATTGCTGCTTGTTTAGGAGATTATTTGTGTTGAAGAATAACATGAGTTGTTGGCTGATTAGATTCTCAAATATCTTAGATATTATTGGGATTTGTGATATTGGTCTAAAGTTTTTAAGGATATGCATGTCGCCCTTCCCTTTATAGACAGGTTGAACCTTTATTATTTTCAGAGCTTCGGGGTAAATACCGCACTGTACACACTCGTTAAATAGATGACATAGTAGTGATATTAATACAGGGGGTAAATAGTCAAGTACCAGAGTAGACATGTCATATATGTCTTTTGATTTTTTACGTTTGATGTTTTTGACTACTTTCAATATATCAAGTAAAGTAAAACATTTAAATGAAATTGTTGGTATTTGGTCTGGTAAGTAGGTATTTAAAAATGTGATTGCCTTATTTATTTCCGGCTTAGCAGAGTTATTATTTGCTTCTATGTAGAATCGGTTTAAGGCGGCGGCGGTGGCAGCCGCGGCGTCGCGCGCGCCTTCGCTGTCTACAGTATCTACCGAGGTTTTGCTAACAAGTACGTTTAGTGCATTGTTGTTTCCCGTGCGGCAGGTCTCGGATAAGATCACTTGCCATACTTTCTTACACATGTTGCTGCCGTCATATTTTGTTATCGAGTTGTTTAGAAATTGTTTTCGGGAATTGTATAACTCGGAGTTATATTTAATTTCAAGATCAAGTAATTGAACGTTAGTTTGTATGTTACAATTCGGCTTTAATAATTCATGTTTTTTTGAAGATATTTGTTTACGTAAGGATCTGGCGCGGTCGCTCACCCATGCACTAGAGGAACTCTTTGACGGATAAATTCTAATTGGAAATTGTACATCATACATGTGTTTAATTATATTAATTACAGAGTTGAGTTGTTCACCAGGACAAAGATATTTTTTCATCAATGAATCCCAGTCATACATGCATAAGGCATTTGTGAAAGCGTTTATCTTGCATTCTGAGAATAGACGCGTTTGGGACGTAGGGTTGTTTTTTTTACAGTTATTATATAAGTTTAAAATTAGTATTACACCTAAATGGTCGGAAATGTTCAAGTTTATACTTTCATTTAATAAAATATCAGACTTTAGTATGTTAGTGTAAGCGTGATCGATACATGTTTTAGAAGTTTCAGTGATTCTTGTTGGAAAGTTAATCACAGAGATAAAACCTGATGATTTTACAATATCAATTAAACACTTAGAATGAGTTGATTTTACTAGAAGATTAATGTTTATGTCACCCATAATTATGACTTTATAGTTTTGAATAGTGTTAAGTGAAAACAATTCGTTTAATTTAGAATAAAATAATGATAAGTCACCTTTAGGTTGGCGGTAGATGCATACCACTATCAGGTCCAAACCGACACATTCAGCTGCGCAGACTTCAAAATGCATTTCAACGGAGAGTTCAGCGACCTCCTTTCGCTCGATTGTAAGCAGTGAAGGCCTGGAGTAGATGCATGCTCCCCCTCCTTCCCTGGACGGTCGGCAGTACTGGGCGCATAGCTTCAAGTTAAGTATGTTCACTTGACGTAGTTGGTAGGTTTCAAGCCAGTGTTCAGTTAGGCACAGGATATCAGCACCATCCTGCAATAAGGGCTGGAGTTGAAGTTCACATTCAAGTTTGAAGGTCTTTCTACCTAGTCTGTTTACGTTTTGGTGGATTATTGTAACGGTCATTGACTTTGAAGTCGTTATTCTTTCACTTTTGTGAGTGTGTGTCGTCTTCCGTTGTTGTGCTGGTGGTGTCTTTTGGCCTGCTGAGAAAGGGCAGCCATTCAGAGATGCTAATGTTGACTGGCCATGCTTCGGCAGTTGTGAATTTGTCGAAGATTGAAGTAGGGATTCCAATCTTAAATGACGCATATGTGTCACGTTTAGAAGCAATTAATTCGGCTGTGTACTGACCTTCTGTGTGGATTCCACGGAGGTGTTCAATTACATCCTCTGGTTTCGTCGATTTCTTGAAGAAGCAACCGTGGAGATGTTTGTGAACATCTACTCCTTTGATGGTCGTATTTTGTGCCGAGCCCTGGATGGCAGCAATTGATGGCTTCCGTTTGCGTCGGCTGACCGTAGTCCATTTTTCGTTATTATTCGGTTTTTCATTTGGAACGTTGTCGAGGTTATTAGTAATGGCCGTTATTGGTGTTGAGGGCGTCGTTGGTGGAGTGGCGATCGGTGTTTGTCGGCCGTCTTCGGACAAAGTCGTTTTACGCGAAGTGAGCGCCGGGCTAGCATTGGCTGTTCGGTTTCCAACACGGACAGCGGCTGCAGCGCTAATCGTGGGTGTAGCTTTTTTGCGTGTTGGGCGCGTTGTTTGCTGCGGTGGCGCTGTAGCTGCTGCTGATTGCGTGGTGCTCGATGTTTTGGAGGTACTTTGCAAAACAAGTTGGTTAATTGCAAGTGACTGGGTTTTTATTAGGGCATTTTGGTCACAAATTAATGTTTCCAATGCACTAACTTTAGTCGTAAGTGATGCTACGGTACCTACTAATCCTTGCACAACACTTTCGAGGGCTTTGTATGCCATTTTTCCACGGGTTTTGATTTAATAAATCGGAGCGTGATGTTCGCGTGTGGGTACGAGACACAGACTCATAGCGTTGATATAAAGATTGATTCAGTTCACTGCTCTCTCGGCTCAAAACTATTAAAGGACAAGACATTTAAGAATGAATTTAAATTAGTACATCAGAATATTCAGAGTCTTTCTTCTAAATTGTTAGAAATAGAACTATTTTCGGAAAAATTTAACATTGATTGTTTATGTATCACAGAACATTGGTTAGACGAGAATAAAATGATGTTCCAATTGAAAAATTACAAACTTATAAGCTGTTTTAACAGAAAGTGCAACGAGCATGGCGGGTCACTTATATTTCTTAAAGAAAATTGTAAATGTAAAGAACGAAAGGACATAGTTGCTCTTTCTGTTAAACACCATATAGAAATTTCATGTGCAGAGCTAAACAAGTATATAATAGTATGTACCTACAGGCCACCTACTGGTGATTTCATTACCTTTGAGACTGTCATGGAGGATGTTCTAAGGTTAGCTTCCAATAGTAAAAAGGAAGTAATAGTGTGTGGTGACTTTAATGTTGACCTATTAGGTGACTCTCCTAATAGGTCGAAATTACTGTTACTTTTTAAATCATTTAATCTTTTTAATGTCTTTCTGGAACCAACTAGAATTACATCCACGTCGGCCACTTGTCTAGATAACATATTCTGTAACTGTGAGTTTAAAGACAGTAGTGTGATAAATTGTCTGAGGTCAGACCACAGTGGGCAGACCATTGCCTTAGTAAACACTGACAAGACAAATAAAACTAAGGTGAGATGCAGACCGATAACTACAAAGAAAATTGACAATTACTTGAAGAAACTAGACGAAAAACTTCCGAAGGTTAAAGTAGATTGCAATTCTAATGAGATGTATACTAACTTATTTAAGATAATAGCTGATGAGTTTGAGAGTAATTTTGAAACGAAGGAAGTTTTGATAGACAATAAAATTAAATTTTGTGACTGGGCTACAGATGGTATTCGCAAAAGCAGGGCGACATTATATGATCTGTATGAGATGAAAACATTCATACTCCGCCCTGACTTTCAATCTTATGTGAAGAAATATAGCAAAATGTACAAATGTGTCTGTCACTGTGCGAAGACAATTTTTATTAATAACAAGATTAAAGCCTCGGCTAACAAATCTAAGGCCATTTGGAATATTATTAATAACGAAACGGGGAAGAATCGAACACGCGAGACTAATTTATCTTTAAAGGTAGGCAATGACATAATAACATCAAATGACGAGGTGGCGAGAGTCTTTGAAGAGTTTTTTACGAACATTCCTTTAGAAACTACTTGCAACCTAGATTCTTCAGCTATATTAGCTGAAACCCTGATGAAGGAGAACGCACCTTCAACCGATAAGGAATTTAAATTCAGATATATTAATACATTAACTATTATAAAAACATTTAAGTCCTTAAATATGAAGAAAACTGAAGACTTGTGGGGAATGTCAGTTAAATTTGTTCTTTCTATTATTAATAAAATCGCCCCAATTTTGGCTAACATTTTTAATAAATGTATCGCTGAAGGTGTGTTCCCAGATCTTATGAAATTGAGTAAAATTATACCTCTGTTCAAGAGTGGGGATATGGAGGACCCTGCAAATTTCAGACCTGTCTCGGTTCTTCCAGTTTTGAGTAAAATATTTGAGAGGGTCATACTCAATCAGATGCTTTTGCATTTCAATGAAGCTCGATTGTTTCATAGCCAGCAGTATGGTTTTACAAAAGGCAAATCAACAACCGATGCCGGTACTGCGTTAATTAAGCACATATTTGACGCCTGGGAAGACCATCACGATGCTATTGGAGTCTTCTGTGATCTGTCGAAGGCGTTTGATTGTGTAGACCATCAGACTTTAATTTCGAAACTGAGATACTATGGAATAGGAGGAAAGGCTTTAGATTTGATAGCTTCATATTTAGACAAGAGGCAACAAAGGGTCGATATTAACAATACTAAATCACAGGGGGCTCATGTAAAGATAGGCGTCCCTCAAGGATCTATTCTAGGACCATTTTTATTCCTCATTTATATTAATGACTTGCCTTTTATGGTTGAAAAATTTACTAATATAGTTTTATTTGCTGACGATACTTCTTTGCTTTTTAAAGTTAAAAGAAGTGAAAATAATTTTTATGAAATTAATTCTATTCTATCTGACATACACGATTGGTTTACCGTAAATAATCTTTTATTGAATTCTAAGAAAACGAAATGTATTAAATTTACACTGCCGAATGTTAGACAATGCGATACTAACATTATTCTAGATGGGAATAAATTGGACCTAGTTAATGATACTGTCTTTCTTGGTATGACTATAGATTCAAAGTTGCAGTGGGGACCTCACATTGCCAAATTGGCTGGAAGGTTGAGCTCCGCAGCTTTTGCTGTACGGAAAATTAGACAACTGACCGACGTTGAAACCGCCAGATTAGTTTACTTTAGTTATTTCCACAGCTTATTGTCGTATGGCATTTTGCTTTGGGGTAGAGCCGCTGATATTGAAACTATATTTGTATTACAGAAAAGAGCCATCCGCTCTATATACAAACTTGGTTCCAGGGATTCATTGAGAGAACTATTTAAAGAAATTAACATCCTTACAGTTCCATGTCAGTTCATTTTTGCCAATTTAATGTATGTACGAAAGAATATTTCCACTTTTGATACAATTGGCAGTAATCATGACATTAATACTAGGAACAAGCATAAGCTGGCTTTTCCAGCGATGCGTCTGGCGAAAGTTAATAAATCGTTTTTAGGGTACTGTATTAGATTTTATAATAAGCTTCCAACAGAAGTTGCTCAAATGCCAGAGAATAAGTTTAAGTGTTACATTAAAGAGAAACTCAGTAAAAAAGCTTATTATAAAATTGATGATTACTTAGAGGACGTTAATGCATGGCTGTGATAAGTAGTTAGCTCTGCTCATATTATTATAATAATAATTATTAAGCTTATATGTATTGTATACCAACTAGTTTTAAGTCTTTTTTTGAAAAGATGGCTCAGGAGTTTCTTGCCTCCGTTCTTCTCCTTAGACAGAAAGAGCCCCCCCTTACCCGAACGGAGAGTAATTTGTAAAAATTGACGTTCATCAGAAAATTTTATATTTGTACGATGAATAAAAAATTTTGACTTTGACTTTGACTTTGATGTGCGATTATATTGTATTATTTTAACCACCGACGAAAAATAGGGGTGTTATAAGTTTAACGTGTATGTTTATTTGTCTGTGGTAGCGTAGCTCCTAAACGGTTGAACGGATTTTTGATTTGTTTTTTTTTGAGTTATTGGACATTGGTTATGTGACTGACACTAGGGGCCATAAATGTTACCCCTCAGACTTCTTAGCCATTATTTATAAAAATCAGCTCAGCCGTCGTAAAATCGCTTATCGCTATGAGCCACACACAGAGCACTGGCTAACAAAATACTCTTTTACCGGAAACACAGTGTTACAGAACTACACCTAATAGTCTAATACGCATTCAGTAACAGTTTACTACCTATTTAAGGAATTCGTTAATTTAAGCTGTAATAGGTATGTAATAAGTTTAATTTTGGTAGAGTCCGTTATTTTCGTTGGAACCATCTTACCGACGACCGAATGGCGTAGTGGTTAGTGACCTGACTACTGAGCCGATGGTCCCGGGTTCGATTCCCGGCTGGGGCAGATATTTGTTTAAAGACAGATATTTGTACTCGGGTCTTGGGTGTTGATATTTATATTTAGTATCTATCTATCTATGTATTTGTGTAGATATATCAGCTGTCCGACACCCATAACACAGGTTCTGCCTAGCTTGGGGTCGGATGGCCGTGTGTGAGATGTCCCCACATATTTATTTTATTATTTATTACATTATGGATATGCAGTCGTGAGTAATGAAAAAGTTCTAGTGACAACAGCACCATACACTCCTAAACAGAAGAAACCAAAGGTTAACTGGTAGAAAATGCTGCTAGCATTAAGTTCGTCTTTGTAACAATTTATTTTGTTCAATAAAGAGTTTAATAATAATAAGAAGAGTAGCTTAATGACGCCTCCGCCCCGCCTGCAACATTGAAAGTGCGACAAACTTATCTGTTCCGGTGAGAGCGAACTAAATTGATCCATATCTCATTATTTACTAATAAATTATATATTGATATAGATTAGATGGGTTCATTGAAACCACAAGAGCGAATAAAATCTATGAAGAAATATTACACATTTACGTGAGGTGTCCCCGGAACAGATAAGTTTGTTGCACTGTGTATATTAAACAGTGCATAGAGATAAACGTGATCTTGGCATAGTAGTGTGATAAATAAAATACGCTGTTCACTCAACCAGTTTATTTGCAAGACTAACTCATGTACTTTATGAAGCTACCCTACACTACACCTCCACCCTTAAATACTAACATAGTCTGAATACTAACAAACTTATATTACTTATACATATAAATTGTAACCAGGTACACTACTAACTAAACATATAACTTATATCCTACTTTTCATAATAACTAGTTGAAGAATACAAACTTGCATTCGGTAGGTAGGTACCTAACTACTTCTTTCTCGACAAGGGCACAGGTGATGACTCATTTAGAACTGTTTACATTGATAAATAGTATGCTATACAAAATAAATCGTTTACTTATATAATATCTATATCGAGACAGACAGTGATTAGACCTTAATAATTAATAACAGAGCTGCTTACATTTAACTATGCTATACAAAATAAATCGTCTATATCTATACCGAGACGAACAGGAGGCCTACGGTCTCTTAATGGGTAACGACGTTCCACGGGCGCGGGAGCTTGGCTTTGCTGTGGTGCAGGCGCGGCCGGCGACCCCCGCCCCTCGCCCTCGCTCGCGCGCCGAGACCCCCCCGGCGGACCCGAGTCTGCGCTTACCCCCGGTGACTCACTTGGGAATATGAGCGGAGATACCACTGTGTTGGCTAAGTAAGGTGATGCTGTATTGTCTGAGGGTTCTTCCTCTCCTACTGGCCGGATTTTTAATTGGTCTATATGTCTATGTATTACCGTTCCATCTACCAGTCTGACATTGTAGTCCGTAGTACCAAGCCTATCGACGACAACCCCGGGGCTCCAGCGCGTGCCCTGCGTGGCGCGGTAGTCGCGGCACCACACGGCCTGGCCCGGCGCGACGGCTCGCCGCCCGCCGCCCGCCGCCGCCAGCTGGCGCTGTTGTGCCGCTTGTACGTGCTGCTCCCTATCTGGCTTTAGCTTGTCAAGCCTGGTCCGCAATGTACGACCTTGCAACAGCTGAGCGGGACTTTCCCCAGTGGTACAGTGTTCTGTATTCCGATATAGCAATAAAAATCTACATAAGGCAATTTCAGGGTCAACTTTTTCTAATAAAGCTTTCTTTATAACTTTTTTACAAGTACGTACGGCATTTTCGGCTAATCCGTTTGATGCCGGGTGATAAGGAGCCGAAAACGTTTGCGTGATTCCGTTACTTGACAAAAAATCTTTGAATTCCATGCTGGTGAAGGGCGGTCCGTTGTCGCTTACCACTTGTTTTGGCAGGCCAAAAGTAGCAAAAATTTCTCTTAATTTAATTATAACTTGTTTTGCTGACGTCGAAACCATTTTAATTACTTCTATCCATTTTGTACAAGAGTCAACTAAGACTAGATAGGTGTGCCCTGCAATGGGTCCCATGAAGTCTAGATGCAGGCGGGTCCAGGGCCTGTCCGGCCACGGCCAGGCGCGCGGCGCGTGGGCCGGCGGCGCGTCGGCCACGGCGGCGCACACCGCACATCGCGCACACGTTTCTGCTATCGCTTCGTCTATCCCCGGCCACCAGACATAACTTCGACTAATTGCTTTTGTTTTTGTTACCCCCATGTGTGAGTCATGTAATTCTTTCAATACTTTAGAACGGCATTCTGATGGAATTATGACTCTGTGACCCCACATCAGACATCCTAATTCTATATAAATCTCGTTTTTCCGATTGAGAAATGGTTTTAATTCTTTTATTTCCGTTTCTTTTGGCCAACCGTCTTTTACATAACTAATTACCCTACTTAACAATGGGTCCCGTTGAGTAATTTTTTTAAGGTCATTATAATCTAATAATAGCGCATCGGACGCAAAGTGTAAATAGGTCTGCTCCGATTGTTCACCTAACTTGACGCTATCACTTTTGTGTGCCGAGATCATTCTCGATAAACAATCCGCCGTATTTTTATCTGTACTGACATATTCTATGTTAAAATCGTACGCTGATAACGTTAATGCCCATCTTTGTAACCTACTGGCAGTCATACTTGGAATACCCTTCCCGGGGCCGAAAATGCTCACAAGAGGCTTATGATCAGTTCTCAATGTGAAATGACGCCCATATAAATATTGATGTAATTTCGTAACTGCAAACACAATAGCTAACGCTTCCTTGTGTATTTGGCTATAGTTAATTTCAGCGGGCGTGAGTGCGCGCGACACATAGACGACGGCGCGCTCGGTGCCGGCCGCGTCGCGCTGCGCCAGCACGACCCCCAGCCCGTGCGCACTCGCGTCGCACGTCACCACCGCCTCCTGCGAGGGGTCGTAGTGCGCTAACACACCTGTACTAGACAGAAGGTTTTTGATTGTTACGAACGCTTCCGTTTGTTTCCTGCCCCATATCCAAGAATTATTTTTCTTAAGTAACTCATATAGAGGAGCTAAAATAAAACTTAAATTCTTAATAAATTTCCCGTAGAAATTGACCATTCCCAAAAATGACCTAAGTTCATACAAATCCTTTGGGGCCCTCATTTCCAGGATCGACCTAACCTTCTCCGGGTCCACTCGAATACCATTTTTATCGATTATATATCCCAGGAACTTAATTTCATTCGTAAAGAATACGCACTTTTGTTTTTTTATCTTCAAACCGTAATCTCTAATGCGATCTAAAACTTTATACAATGTTTCGATGTGAGATTCTAATGTCGAACTTGCTATTAATATGTCGTCCAAGAATATCACTACATTAGGTATATCCTTAAATAAATTTATCATTAAGCGTTGAAATATTCCGGGACTAGATGCCAGACCATAGACCAAACGATTGTACTTAAATAACCCACGATGTGTATTGATAACTGTGTATTTTTGCGGATCGTTTAATTCAACTTGGTTATATGCTTGTGATAAATCAATCCGGCTGTACAGACTACTGCCATTTAGATTCGTGAATAGATCTTCTATTTTTGGCACAGGATATTTATCGACAGCTAAGTAAGGGTTAAGGGTCACCTTGTAATCCGCACATATTCTCAAGGAGCCATCCGGCTTGTTGGCTATCACCAGCGGGGTGGCCCAGTCCGACGACTCGACGGGTTCGATGACCCCGCTGGCCAGCATGGCGTCGAGCTCGGCGTCCACGCGCGCCCGCAGCGCGTACGGCAGCGGCCGCGCGCGGCAGAACACCGGCGTCGCGCCCGCCTTCACCACCAAGTGCGCCGCCCCGCCCGTGAAACGCCCTAGTCCTCCTTCGAATAATTCATTATATCTGGAATGGATATCATTCACATGTTTATTTATGTTTGGTACAGTTGGAGAAGCGGACAAGTTATTTAAATTAAATTTAGGTATATCAACCATTAATTCTGTGAGCCACTGTCGTCCTAACAAAGATGTCGTTCCCTTATCTATAACATATAAATCTAGCGTTTTAGATAAGCCTTTATATGTGCATTGAACTTCCAGGTAACCTAATGGCCTAATTCTGGAGCCATCATAAAAGGTCAAACTAAGTACACATTCTCTTAGGGGTACTGAGGGGAAACATGCCTCATAGGTTTGTTTACTAATACAGGATAAAGCAGAACCTGTATCTATCTCCATTTTCAACACAACATTATTTACTAAAATGTTTAAACTGACCGGCTGATAGTTCCTCAGTGACATTTGATACACGGGTTCGTCGTCCTCTTGCTCCCCGTCCTGGGCGCGGTCCTCCGCCGCCGCCGGGTCCTCGTCCCGCAGGTGGTGGGTGGGCTGGTGCCAGCGCCCCCCGCGCCGCCGCCCCGCGCCGCCGCCGCCACGCGGGCCTCGCCAGGAGCCGCGGCCGCGCCACCCGCCCCTGCTGCCGCCTGCCGCCGGTGGCTGTGCCGGCTCCGGCTGTCTTGCGCTGCCGCCCCGCGCCATGCTCGCGCCCGCGGCTGCCTCGTCGGGGCACATTCTCCTCAGGTGGCCGGTCCTCCGACACTTGCTGCACTCGAACAAGCGGAACCGACACTCGGCCCAGCGATGGCGCGTGTCTCCGCAGGCTGCACACCCCGCCGCCTGCACCCGGTGCACGTCAGCCGATGGCCGTTGCGCCGCCTCGACCGCGTGCGCATCTCTGTTGGCCGCCTCTATTGTGTTCGCTAGCTGCACTGCTTTCGAAAAACTTATACCGTCTTCCGCAAATAACCGTTGCCGTATAGTGTCACTATTTATCCCGCACACGAATTGATCCCGTAGATTATCGTCCAAAGTGGTACCGAAATCACAATTCATCGCCATTTTCTTTAAAACCGCCACATACGATGACACTGTTACGCCACACGCCTGCCGACACTGCCTAAACCTAAATCGTTCGGCTAAAATTGAAGGTTTAGGTTGCAGGTGATCACCGACGAGTTTAATTAATTCACTAAAACTCTTATCTTTCGGTTTATTCGGGCTGCACAAGTTCACCATTAGCTCGTAAGTCGCTTCACCCACACACGCGATTAATGTCGGCACTTTTAAAACCTCCTTCACGTCATTAACTACAAAGTACATTTCAATTCTTTCGCAGTAATTTCGCCAATTTCCCGAACTAATATCAAACTCGTTTAATTTGCCGGCCATTTTTGTTATTTTTAATCCTCGTTCGCCACTGTGATAAATAAAATACGCTGTTCACTCAACCAGTTTATTTGCAAGACTAACTCATGTACTTTATGAAGCTACCCTACACTACAGTAGATGATCTCCGTAAGTAATCCGGAATCAGTACCTTGTCCAATATTCGAACCCGGCACTCTCGAAGCGTTTGTCATTCTGGCGTCAGTTTACGTAGCTCATGGCCTCCTCGCAATAACGGCGTATCCGAAAATCTGATCCAATCCAGGTGCCCCGATTAATCCAGCAGAAACTCGATAGCACTAAAAGAGGTAGTTTGTGCGACAAATCCGTTACCTACAGCCAACTTTATGATGGCTCGTGTCCAGATAGTGATGCAACTTTTACGATATATCCGAACTTAAAAACTTGTGTAAGAAATTTTCGTATATTTAATTGTTAGTTTAGTTCCTGTTGGATCATAACACCACATGAACCCTTTTTGTAATTTTCTTATTTTAGGAGTGAAAATATTTTTATTTTTGTCATATTCAATTTGTCTTGTTTTAAAATAGTATTTTGTTATTCATGTAGACAAACATCCCACGATTCCTATTTTGAAAAATTAAGTACTACAACGCTAACCAGTGGGGTTTTCACAACCGAACATTAGCAATGAAGCAGCGTCATTCGCTTGGCAAATCTGACGTAACTTGTATGAATCTGACAGATGTTAGATGGGCGAGCGACGCTTCTTATAGATAGTTAATGTGTCGGTGGTGGTACGGTAGCAGCATTCATAAAATAAAAGAATATTTATAAGATTAAAGGTATCGACACCAATCGACTGTCCCATCCCTAGTCCGAGATCTCGATATGAAAGGTAGAGACGTGCCGGACCGCCCGAATGTCCCACTCGGGGGGTAGTCTACTACTATCTCAGGTGAATGACCTCCATCCCTTAGCTACTTCAATGACGTCACGTATAATATAATAATCTTCTATGGGGCCAGGTAGTATTATATCCAACAAAATCGAACAATACTAAGTAGATGGAGTGACAGTGCAAAAGGAAAGTCTTGACAAATAAAACACACCACAACAACAAACAGTCTTGACAGTTAACAAAATGCGGAAAGTTCTTTTGCTTTGTTTTTGTATATTATGACACACTATCTTGTTCGTATATTGTAAATCTAAGTGTATAATAATATAATCGATACAGCTGTCAAAATATGCAAGCTGAAGTGGCAGTGGGCTGGTCATATCTGGGCAGTTCTTCTTTTTAACCTACATAACTTAGTCTCCATCAGTTGTGAAGAAAAAATCATGAGTTTTACAAATATTTATTTATTTATTTATATTTCAGCGTGCATTGTACTAAAAACACAACGGCTGTGCACGTTTACAAAAATATAAATTTATATTTTTGTATTTAAAATTACGTTACAGAGTGGTAAATCCGCGTGACAGAGATGTATTTCATACGAATCTTGGCTGTCTCCCGCCACTTCATCCTGCGCATATTCGATAATGTTACAAAAAATATATATGACGACATAAAATATAAAAATTTATTTAAACTCCAGAAGATATTACCTATTTAGTAAAACAAAATATATATTTTTAAATGATTTCTGAAATATGTAAAAAAATTGTTGAAAATTTGTCTCTTACTATCTAATGTTTTAGTAGTTACATTCTGTCACGTAGGTTGCCATTTAAAATATTTGTTTGAGCCACTCGTCCTTATTGCCATCGATCAGAGTTTAAGGTCTCCTTTTCCCCTTAGTAAGATTTCCCCTTTGAGATCCAGACACCGCGTATCGGCCACCCGCAAAGTGTGACAGGAGGTGCGTGTGTTTATTCGGTGACAGCTTCGTCACGTAGGTAATTGTTAAAATAAAATACAATTAAATTATTATTTTGTTATTTACTCATTGGTAATAACAATTACTTTGCAATCAACATGTAAATATTACACTTTATGTTACTGTTTAAATGCTAATCGACTTTGCAACACATTTTACCCCTCTGTCACACGACAAATCTGTCACATTCTTACGAAACACTCCAACCTGAGGAAATTCATCAAAGAAAAATTGAAGAGAAACTACACGTTTTGGTTAAAGTAAGAAGCGAAAGGAACGTCCAATACACTTGCGCTGCATTAATAAAAAGTTTCGTTAGTGAAAAAGGTAATTTCGTGCTATTGTTCTCAAGAACAGACGATGAATGTGGTAGACTGTTTAATATGGTGTAGAATTATTTATCGGAAGTTTGATGATAACATTGAAGTCCTTCCAGCTTCTAAGGTAATTAAAAAAGGAAAGAGTATTTTTTTAAAGTTCTAAGAGCCACTGCTGTATTTTCGAAATATGGCTGATTAAAACTATAACAAATTACGTATTTTTTCATTATGTTACTTAAATTTTAGGTTGCCGAAAATATTATTTGTGCAGATAAACATTATTTTATGTATTTGGAACAAATTTGTCCTTTAAGTTCCTGAAATTCGGATATTTCACTCTCCAGAGGTTCTCAAGTGTGATTTCATTAGTTATACTAATAATAAAGATATTTCCAGTAAATTTTTTGACTAACTTGAAACCATAATGATTTATATGTAAGTTAAAAATTCATTATTTTTAAATAGAACTGTTTTATTCCAAAACGCTGCCGCATATTTAATAGAGTAACAACTATGTCACATCGTTTACCACTCTGTAACGATTGGTGTCTCCTGGTAGTCAACTTATTTTTGGTCGTTTATATGTTATGTTATAAATTGTGCAACTTTGGAAAAATCATATTAAATTTAGTCATTGATTATAACGTCTATGCTGTTAATTTTGGACTGTAATTAGTAGCGAAAAAATATTTATAGCAAAAACAAGCTTCATTTTAGCTGAAATTGTGACAGAGTGGTAATAACTACTTAATAAATATTTTGTTATTACTAAAAATCAATTCTTTCATATGTTTTCTAAAATGGTATTTTGTTTATTAACGTCTCAAAAAAGTTTCATTTTAATCGACGAAGACTATTTCGTTAAAATAAAATAAAAGATTCTGTGACGAAGGTGTAATTTTCTTTGCCTTATCCACGTATTATGTTCTGAAAATCTTGAAAAAATTCTTAAACTTCGCGGCCAACCACCTTTTTCGATAGAATAGAAATGTAGCTATCATAAAAATTATAAGAGTTCACAAAAAAGCTAAAGTAATTTTTTTCAAATTCGGGATAATTTTTTATCCATTATGTAGGTTAAAAAGAAGAACTGCCCATCTGCCGAAGAACCGATAACCGTTGGGGTAGACGAGTTCTCGAGTGGAGACCACGAACAGGCAAACGCAGCGTGGGACGCCCTCCTGCCCGCTGGACTGACGACCTTAGGCGGGTGGCGGGTAGTGGTTGGATGAGGAAGGCCGAGGACCGAGTGTTGTGGCGCTCCTTGGGAGAGGCCTATGTCCAGCAGTGGATGACTATTGGCTGATGATGATGGACGCAGGTAGTATTATATCCTACAATAATATAGGTTGGTAGAATAGCTAGGATAATCCTATTTCCGCCGTGACAATTGATGAGATTAGTGAAAGTGAAGCGTCAGCGTCATTGATTGAAATAATTAAGCTGATTAATGATAATTGTTGTGAGTAATTAATTGATAATAAACCAATTTCCATTAACACCCAATTTCCTTGAAGTTTTGAACAATGCCTAAAAATACAAAAAAAAAATTATCGCATTATAATTTCTATAACATAAGTAGAGTTAAGTATATCACAAAAACAAAGCTTTACAAAAACGCCTTAATTTTTTCCCATAATTCGCAGCCAGCCCACACCTAAAAGGGTTGTCCTTTCGGACGAAACACCTCGGAAATATGTATAATGGTTGACAAAGCCCTTCGTAACAAGGGCTTGAAATATTAATTCGGCCCGCGGGCCGCGCGTCGCCTGAAGTGTGGGCCGCGGCCGCGGGTTGGCTGCCCCTGCCGGACCACGAGATGCTGTAAATTGCGTGGTTTGGAATGGAATGAAACAGAGATTTTTCGGTTTAAATTACCGGTTACCTTTCAAATATATACTATTTTCTACTACGTTGTTCCACTGCGCGTGGCTTCACATGATCAAGAATTATGGCAAATCAAGGTTTACAGGTTTTGATAAACGTTTACGCGTTTGAGTGATGTTATACATTTTTACTTGTTAGGGTTGGGATTTGAATTCGCATCTCTGTCTGTAGAAGCGACCCAATAGCCGGATCTCCACCAGACGATCCATCGCGATCCGATCGCACGATCCAAGAAGTTTAGTATCTAAAATTTCTTGGATCGCGCGATCGGATCGCTTTGGATCGTCTGGTGGAGATCCGGCTAATGACCTAACTGATTCACGACACCGATCTGCAATCGTCCATACCTTAATTGACCCTACACACATTACATCCCTCGCAGATGGATGACATGACCATGTCTAACTCTTGCATCTCTCTCCCACTTTACCCTACCTTCCTACACCTACTGCATCTATCCCTCTTCCACAGTGTCAGCGCTACCGATCCTGAGCATTGCTGAACAAGGCCAACTCTTGCCTCTCTTTCCCACTCAACCCAACATCTACTACATCTATCCCTCTTCCACAGTGTCAGCGCTGCCGAGCCCCAGCACTGCTGACGAGGATGAGGACGACGAGGAGTCTGCTCCGACGGCCCACGCGGAGGCTGATGATGATGGACGAGTCTACAAGAACCCCCGGAACTCGCCCTCTGCCCAGTGTCCCAGGGACGAGGAGCAGGCCACGCTGCTGGTGAGAATACCATTCATATATCTATAGGTACCTTTAGAGGAGATTAGAGAAGTAAGTAAGTTTAGGAAAATCGTGAAGCCCAGAGCCAAGCGTGAAGCATACAAGAGTAACCATCCATTTATCAGCGGTAGGTGACTATATAGATACTTTGATACGAGTGTCCAGGACAGTAATTCTAAGAAGACAAAAAGAAGATAAACTCAGAAATGACAATGTTATCAGGAAGATGGCAAAGACACCGTGTCAATGCAAGCAGACAAATAGGCAGATGGCAAAGAAACCATTTATTCTTCAATACTCGTAGGTATAGATAAAGATAACCATGTGGGAGTATACGCCGAGTAGAAGTGAGATGGTTAATAAGAGGTGATGATGAGGAGTCTGCTCCGACGTCGGATGACGACGGACGAGTCTACAAGAACCCCCGGAACTCGCCCTCCGCCCAGTGCCCCAGGGATGAGGAGCAGGCCACGCTGCTGGTAAGAATACCATTCTCATAGGTAGTTTTACCATAATTTATAAGAGCCAAACAGGGACACTAAAGAGCAAGAGACTCATTTTCGTTTTACACTCAAACAGGGAAGAAACGTTCAAAAGTTATGCGACCTTTAGTGTTGGATATCTGGGGGTTGGATATGGATGGATGGATATTGGATTGGATCTTTTAAACGTTGGTTAGGTTATAACGACATATTATTATGTAGCTGTACAAAGACGGACCGATGATGTCAGCAAACATTGCACATTGTGATAAACAAACACAATACATTAAATGCCAACTTTCCCTACACGTAAAATAATTTGTGTTTTAAAGTAATTATTTCCACGTGAAACATTAATTATGGTAGCGTGTAGTTGACAGAATTCATTTAACAACTTTCTATGTAGATTAATGTGGACAATAAATGTTTTAATATTATACACATTATGGGTTAACTAGTCTAATTGTAATATTAGAGGTATAACAAAATTACTTTGTATATTATACTAAGGCCCTGTTTCACAATGTCTGGTTATAGATTATACCAAGATAAAAGACATGCTGTCACTCTCTGTTATTTTTTTTTACAGTGACAGTATGAATTCTTTCTGACAGGTAGCCACTAACCAGACATTGTGAATGAGCCGTTTTCCTTGACAGCTGTCAGTTGAGCTTTTGGGTAAGCCGATAGATGGCGTGAAAACGCAGTGTACCAACTGTCAAAAATTACATAGAGAGCAAAGAGTACTAAACTCAGAATAAGAACTCACTAGTTGTGATTAAATGTCGGGTGGTAGCGCGAGCCATCCTTCCGAGGCTCAGACTGCATGTGGCTTGGGATAGTGCTAAGTATTCTGTGAATAGTTCTACCCGCGCCGTCACGTAGTGTTCTTTTCTCTATGGCATTCCGTTTTCGTAACTGTATCTTCAGATTGGCAAGGGACCATGATCCATAGTCCTTAGGCATTATTACAGTATAGCAGTCACTATCACAAGAGTCACTATCTCACAAGAGTCACTATCTCAAAAGAGTCACTATCTCAAGTGCACTAACTCTACAGTATCAAGGGAGGAGGAGCAGATAGCTCAACTACAACTCAATTAATACAGGAGAAACACAAGGAAACTGAGAAAACTTGAAAAGAACGGCTGTACGCACAATCGCACTGAACGCTGAAGCAACAGTGACATCGACATCATAGAGAAAATAATACTACAATTCTACCTACCTACGTCACTTTCACATTTCGTTAGCCTCACAGAATAACATATTGTGATCTGAGTGTGTTCTGAGGGTTTGAAAGTTGGTACAACCCCAGAAAACGCCATCTATTTCTCCAAAAAGGAACTTTTTTTTTTTTTAACAAACGCCTCATTGGCATTCATGACAATCATTGTGACAGGGCCTTATTCTAACAATTCCAGTGACTCAGTAAGCTAAATGAAAAATCTATTATAGTGTTATTTTGTGTTCGAGTGTCCTACGAATGATTTCCAGTAATTTGACGAGCTATTTTGATCCTTCAGTGTCGGGTCGGTATATTCTTGGAAACTTAATTACGTAGATTTTAACATACAACAACCCTATTATAATATCTAGCTACCTAAGGGCTAATTTCACACCATTCGGTTAGGTTAAAAATACCTCGGTTTGGTTACATGTTGGACCGTTAAGGTTAGTGAGTGTCCCACCATGCTAAATCACGGGGTTAACTCCCTTGATCAGGTGATAAACTTGATTGCTGCCGTGGGGTTCCGCTAAGACTTGGTTAAGACCGGTAACCAGGCAACGGGTTGTTTACTTGTCACTCATTCTGTCAAGATTCAAGATGGAAAAATGAACAGAGCCTTTGATAAACAATATACGAACTAGATGTTGTGTGACATAAAAAAATAAGCGAAATACTGTCTGGGTTTTATATAATGTCAAACCGAGATAAAAGTTTAAATTTAATGTCCTAACCTAACTTGGAACCGCAATATAGAAACACAAATTTATGGCCCTACCTGGAAATCGAACCCGGGATCCCTGGGTGATGAAGCTGAGCTTCGACCACTAGACCACAGAGGTAGATTCAAGAAGTTAAACCTAATGACTTAATGACAACTATTGAATTAAGTGAAAAATCTTCTAACAAAATATTTTAAAATAAGGCCTTACTTAGAAATTGATATGTTATTTCCCGAGAAGTTTCTTATGCACTGACACTCCATCTTGTTCGTTGTATTGTTTTTCAAAGGGCATTTTTTTTTCAATGACGTATGTCAAAAAACAACCTCGGTAGAAATAGTAACCATGGCAACCTCAAAACCAAAAAGTTTGGTTGTTTGAGGTTGTTTGAAATCACAGAGACATAGACAACAAATTTCAATGAATATGACAGAATATTGAGTGAAGTGTGAGGGAAATGAGTGTAGAGCACAGCAATCACACACAGCCTGACAGATGGCATGCAAATTAATTCAGCTGCGGCTACTGTGGTTGCAGATAACACATGCAGATTTAATAGGCTGTGGCCTAAGATTAACAATATACGAACCAGATGGTCACTTACAAAAACAAAGCAAAAATGTGACCCCATTTTATTTACTGACAAATCGTTTCAAGTTCAACCTAATGAAAACCGTTGTAACAATGACATCACAATTCTTCTAACCGAACTAATTCAAAATAAGAGTTCAGTGGTAGGAGTGGGGCGAGACGTTTCTTTAGCACTGACATTCCATCTTGTCCGTATATTGTTAATCTAAGGCTGCGGCCCGATTGCTGCATGCTCTGGCTGATTAACACCCTGTACATGGCACTCAGCCTAAGTGTTTGTATTAATTACGATTGTAATCGTTGAAGGGTTAGTTAGAGCTTCAACTGTCGTTTAAGACTAAGCTCCAATTTCTCCATAGTCGGTTAGATCGTAACCAGGGAAAGGTTAATCAATTATACGTCATCTCCATTTTAATTCTTGACAGATGTGTCAAAAGTCAAGCAATAATCCCTGGTTCTAACCCACTATGGAGAAATTTACACTAAACGCAAGCTCAACTAGAGCCGCCAATTAAAAAAAAACATAACTTCCGTTTGAAAGCGTTTTTTCCAAAAACTGCCAAGTTTCACGCCCTCTTCATGTTAATTCCAATTTATAGGACCTTTTTTAGGACCAGCATGTGCAGCATGTTATATATTAGCCCAAAACTGAAATCAGAATTTGAAAATTGGCGAATAAAAAAAATCGTTTTCCATAGGAACTTAGTGGTCACGTGATATTTCTATTCTGATTTCAGTTTCAGGCTTAGATATAACATGCTGCACATGCTGCTTTAGGCTTAATATACCCTTTTTGCAACACCCTGTATAAGAATTATGATGATGATGATGAATAGTAAACGTTTGTTCCAGGGCCAGAAGTGTCTGCGCAAGTGTTCGTCGGACGAGGACTGCAAGAGCAAGAAGAAGAAGTGCCTCTGCGACGGAGCCTGCGGGATGTCCTGCATCAAGCCAGGTAAGTCAACATTCACTATTTTTAATTAATTAAATTCATTTATTTCAGATTACTTGATCTACGAAAACTTGATCTGAACTATGAATAAGCGTAAATTCACACGTACCACAACCACACCACGTCGCAGCGACATAATGTGGTGAAGCTGTGGTTACGTGTGAATTGTGTGGCAGCGGCTTTTTGCAGTTTCGTTGTGGCAGCGACAAAATGCCGATGTGGTTGTGTTGTCGCTGTCGTTGCGATGTTGGTCGTATGCAGTTAATAGAGAGAGGAGGTGGCCGCGGTGCCGCCGCCGCGTGGCGGCGTTGCCGACGCGATGTGGTTGCGATGTGGTCGTATTACACAGGTGGTCGATAACAACGGCAAAATGTGGCACGTGTGAATTGGATTATTCATTGTCAATACAAAATATACGCCCGACCACACGGCGTGGTTGTGGTTGTGGTGTGGTTGTGGTACGTCTGAATTGACCCTAAATACCATTTAATTAGTAGTGCCATAAAACAAACATGAATATGCAGCTATCTCAGCTAGCGCATCAGCCAATACAGAGAGGGAACGCTCTGCCAGCCTCCTCGGAACAATCCCGGGCGACGGCAGCGAGCTAAAATAAATATTCTACCTATATAAACCTCTGTTTATTGAGGATAGAATGTTTCGTATTTTTTTTTAATATAGGTTTGGTTGTATAATTTTGTTTTATGAAATACTCACAATAACAATGGATAAACTCTAACAATACAACAACAAGTACCTACTTAGATACTTGAAAATTATAAATAAACGAGTCTTAAATTATCTAAAAGCAAGGCTTCCATAAATTATTTTTACGTAATATTAAAATAAAAAACTGGCGCCTTTAACGGAAATTATCGTAAAACCTATAACAGAAGAAAAAGTAAGTATAATCTTATTCGTTTTGGAAAAATATAAATCCTACACAGGGCACTATAGTAATTGGTGTCAGCCTAGCCTATTTGGAGCAGGTGCCACTTCGTAATACAATATAGGAACCCAAGGGACTCTGTCAAATTAATTATTCATACTAATACTAGTTCTATTGGGGCTGTAGATTAGATTGTACTAGCTATTCCCGCGAGCTTCGCTTCGCCTTAAAAAGTTTTCCCGTGGGAATATCGGGATAAAAAGTAGCCTATGTTCTTTCTCAGGGTCTCTGTGTATACCAAATTTCATTCAAATCCGTTCTGTAGTTTTTGCGTGAAAGAGTAACAGACAGACAGACAGTCATACACAGTTACTTTCGCATTTATAATATTAGTTAGGATTAGGATTAGTTAAGATGGCTTATTGGCTTTGTAATAGGGATGATGACATTAGAAGTGCCGGGTTCGAGTCTCATATTTATATACAGGGTGGAATTCAAATGCCACCTGAAGGGGAAGTATAAGTACTATTTAATGTACTTAGATAGAAAATCCTACTCAAAGAAAAACATTCCACAGTCCACGGCATTTACATTTAATTGAATAATCTCACCAGATTTAAAAAAAAATACATCGAATTACGTTATTTAATCCAAATCACAAGAGACATACAAAGAAGTTACCTTACAAGCCAGATTATGATATTTTGAAGTACCCAACAGGACCTGAGGGGTTACTCTACAGGGTGTTGAAAAACCTACCTAAATATTATGCAGCATGGTACCATCTAAGCCCGAAACTGAATTTCAAAATTTGCGAAAAAAAGTCATTCTCCATAGTAAAAAGTCTAGTAGTACATAGTAGTAAGTTTCTATGGAAAACAATAAAAAAATCGCGAATTTTGTAATTCTGATTTTAGTTTCGGGCTTAGATATACCATGCTGCACATGTAGGTTTCGGCTTAGTATACCCTTTTTGCAACATTCTGTATATGACGAAAAACTAAATTTTAGAGCGCTGCTGCGCGAGCCACGACTCTATCTCGTTGTATTAAACGTGCCGATTGCACGACAGCTCTCTTTCGTTCGTTTTTCGTCATATGGACGGCTGAATGGCGTAGTGGTTAGTGACCCTGACTACTGAGCCGAAGGTTTCGGGTTCGATTCCCGGCTGGGGCAGATATTTGTTTAAAAACAGATATTTGTACTCGGGTCTTGGGTGTTGATATTTATATTTAGTATGTATCTATATATGTATTTGTTTAGATATATCAGCTGTCCGACACCCCTATCACAGGTTCTGCCTAGCTTGGGGTCGGATGGCCGTGTGTGAGATGTCCCCACATATTTATTTATTTATTATTATGTTGCAAAAAGGCGCTGCTGCTGGACATGCTGGTTTCGGCTTAGTATACCCTTTTTGCAACACCCTGTATATAGAATGACCCCCCATGAGGCTGTCAATAACAGGGTACAAGGGATATTGCAATCTCCATCCTCCATCGAGGGCACAAATGGATGCCGTCAGAGCCTCCGACGTTTTATTACTGACCTCCTTTGGGAGTTTCTTTTCCCTTAGTGATGGGAGAATATGTTGGTATTACTTATAGGGTATTTAACCTTTTCCGTCCCGTAGTCGCGATATCGAGGCGAAAAGCAATAGATAATTATTTTATCCTACTAATATAACAAAGGCGAAAGTTTGTGAGTAGGTATATAGTGCGATTTTTATGAAATTTAGTATGGAGTTAGCTGACACCCTGGATTACACCTTTTATTGAGGAAAAATATCTTATTCCCATGTAAAACCGATTAAAATGAATTGACGGATAATAAATGGGGTGTAAGGCAATTAGTACATAATTTTTCCAAATTATTTTCCCTAATAAACCGCAGGACACCGCTATTTTATAATATTTCTGTTTTACGGAATTCAACCGCTTAAATTAAATAATGAATTGTAAACCATAATAAATAAAAAGATGGACGTTTTACGATTAAAACAATTTTTTTTTCTAACAAATCACTTATTTCAGGAAAAACATATATACATACTCACGACTGTAATCCCCGAAGGGGTAGTCAGAGGTGGCTCACAAGCGAGCCACCCACTTTTCGCAGAACATTTGTACTTACGTGATAGGTTGCGAACCATATCGCCGTTTTGGGATAAGTACAATGCACTTAGGATACACATCTAGAACCTAGATGTGCAGGTTTCCTCACGATGTTTTCCATCACCGTAAGAGCACGTGGTATTATTGTACTAAAACTCCTTAATTGAAAACACAATTGAAAGAATTCATTGGTACAGGCCAGGATTTGAACCCACGGCCTCTCCATTGAGAGGACGAGGCCTTATCCACTACGCCACCACTGCTCGATTCGAGGAAAAACATTCCTAATATTACCTACTATTTCTGAACTTATTTCCCCTCCTAATGTCAGTTTTCCGGACAAGATCAACGGTTGTAAAGGGAAAGAGGGTTATAAATGATTTCATCTTGGTCCAATTTGCCCCTCGCTGCGACTTCCGTCCACTTGTGTTCATTTCCGTTCCAGTTTTGTATAAAAACTTTTTTATTTATTAGGTACTTACTTACTTATTTCAAATTATTATACTTAACTTAATGGATAGGGATTCTGTTAAAAACTACATACAAACACACAGTACAAGCACACAATATACATTAACTTAACATGTATATAATAAAAAATAATAATATATATATACACTCACGGGCAATGAAAAGGTTCCACTGACGAAAGTACCAAATTACTCCTAAACGGAAAAGGCTAGCTGAATGACGCCTTCTGCAACATTGAAGTACATTTAACATAGCAGCAGGATACTATCAACTAAAAACGGTAAAATTTTGTTCAAATATTTAATTAAGTGTTTGAAAAATATTGGGTCGTTTGGTGTCGGCAGTGCCAAGTGACTTTGTTCAGTTTTAATTTTTCCCTGTATTCTACCATGTAACTGTGAAACTATGAGCACATATTTGCATATGCGTTCATGCATGGAACTTACCTACCTATCTTGCATATGTTTATTCATAACATGTAGCATGCAAGAGCATAGGGATAGTGTCTATACGAGTAGAAACTATCTTGAACATCATTTTTTTTTTTAGTCCAGTAGGTCTAGTATAGGTTTGTTAGATTGTCGGAAACTATAAAAGTTTACGTTTTCTCGCATATAAAGTGGCGCATCTAGCTGAAACTATCATGCGACTTTTGACTGATAATGTACGCAGATGACAGAAGAAAACGTAAACATTTATAGTTTTCAAAAATTGCAAAACCTAGACGGGCAGGAGGCCTAGAGAGAACTCAAAACCATGAAATATTTCTGAAGTAATCATTGAAGGTTTCATGTACCGATGAAACCTTTATGTACCTACAATGTATGCAATCGCTTAATACAGCGAAGAAAAAATTACGTCAATTCGTATTTTATCTTAGTCATCAACCCGCCTAGTCTCTTAAACACCACCATTATCTCCATAATCAGATAAAAACACGAAAAGTGAATTAAACAATCACCAAAACCCATTACAGATTAACGAAGAAAATGAAAGAATTTTTCTTGTCTTATTATAAGAAAATGGACGCGAAGAAAATTACATGAGACGAGAAAAGTTTTTTCTGTAATTAGCTCAAGAAAAATAGCATTTTTATCGGTCGTTGGTCTCGGCGGCCGTGGGCGTTGGCCAACTGATCCACGGATTATAATAATAATAAATAATAATACATTTATTTTCACATAAAAAGATCCATAGAACATGGAATGTCAATCAAATTAAAAATTAAAATTTACTCACAATAAACACAAAATTTATATTAAGTCACAATAAATTTTACATAGGTAATAATATACAAGTGAGAAAATAATTAAATCTAAATAAGACATACCTACCTACTTTAAAATTTCCGAATCGAATCAAAACACTGAAATTAGTGAGTAAATACACAAATTAAAGTACCAAAAGTTGTATTTGTAAGTACCAAATTTAAACTATTTATATAAAAATGATGATGCATTTCAGACGGAATTTAACATATTTTTAAGGCTTTTGACAATGCTATTGTTGTTGTTTGATAGTTTATCGAAAACTATAAAAGTTTACGTTTTCTCGCATAAAAAGTGGCGCCTCTTGCGGAAACTATCATGAAACTTTTGACAGATAATGTATGCAGGTGACAGATGGAAACCAAAACTTTTTTCGTTTAAAAAAATTGCAAAACCCGCACAAGACGGTCAGGAAAGCCCCGGGCAGGTTTCAATTCGCCCGGGACAGTTGACCCGCTGTTTCATATCTTATTAAGTTTTTGTTGACCTGTGGAAATTCTGCCTTTTTACCACTTCAATTTAAGACTTAATTTTGTGAGAGTCCTGAGTTTTTTGAGGTACAACCTGTCTAAAAGTTTTTATCTCCCATCTGTCTTCCACTGGGTAGAAATGGCTGGAATAAAATTGAATAGAAAAAAGTAGGTATTTTTAACTGTATAGGTTGTTTGTTATCTTCATAGTTAAAAGATGAAGATAAAAAACAACCTAACTCTCACAATATTATATTGATCTCTCAAAAAGGCACGGACATAAAGTCTGTGGAGTGAAAATAAAATCTTAAAAAAAAAAAATTGTATATAGAGTGTGCAATTTTATCAGGTTTTAATCTTATTACCTATTTGGTAGTTACTTAATAATTTAATAATGAAACTAGACTTAACCTACCTGACCTAGACTTGCGTTGACCGAAACTCAACCAACACAATCCAACATGTAAGCACCTATAGCGGATAATATAATACACTCACGGGCAATGAAAAAGTTCCATTGAGAAAATCAACAAATTACTCCTAAACGGCCATAACTAACTTAATGAAAGAAGAAAGAAGAAAGAAAGAAAGAAAGAAACATTTATTTGACACACTGAACAATAAAAACAGAAACAAAAAAGAAAAAGAATACTACAAAAAATATATATGAAAAAAAAAACAGAAAATAATACAATACAAACAAACAAGGTTGCTGTCCAGAGCGTCAAAAAGGCACCAGCTCAGCGTGTGCTGTGGCCAGAGAGGCCACAGCGCTGGTTTTCAGCTGGCCCTTAGTGTTGTGACCTCAGTCACGAACGAACGTAATGACGCCTTCTGTAATAATTAAGTTTTCCTTTCACCTTCTTTGCTCGTGAGTGTATGTATATAACCTACCTGGGTATTTTATTTATTACATACATAAACGGGGATTGTTTCCTAACCTTTTTACTACAAAGTTGTCACTGGAAATCACCACAGAAACATCTCCGCGGAATGCCAAAAGGGTCTCACTCAAGTTATTGTGTACTTTGGAGTCACTTAATTTGGGTCGCAATTAGGTATACTGTGATTGCACCCAGAATAGAGACCCTCGACTTTATTGTGTACAAAGGGGCTTTGTACTTGTAGTTTGACAAGGTACAAAAGTGTATATAAGTAGATACTTATGAGGCTCACCGTACATTCAAAACTTTTGTATATCATCAACACTTTCAACTCATCCTGTCCTCCACCAAAAGGTTTCCTGAAAGAGATCGCTGTTGGCGATAAGACCGCCTATTCTGTAATTTCTACTGTATATAATGTTTGTATTTAGATTGGTTTCATGATGTTTGTGTTGACACGTCAGAGCACTGTTTGATTGTACTTATAAAATATATTATTTTATTGAAAACAATTCAATGGTAAGTACATAAGTCACATCGGAGCGGTGGTAGCTCAGTCGGGTAAGCACCCGCTTCTCACGGGTTGCGGGTTCGAATCCCGGCGCTGACATGTACCAATGAGTTCTTTTCTGAATTTAAGTACAATGTATACCATCGCTCTTACGGTGAAGGAAAACATCGTGAGGAAACCTGTATATCTAGATTTAGCACATCTAGATATGTGAACCCACCAACCCGCAGTGGACCAGCGTGGTGGGAAATGGTCTAATCTTAGGAAGGCAGTTTAGATCTTGGGGATATGCACAAAGGTTCCATTCGAGAGAGCCAGGTGCAGGTACTTACACCCCCACAGAGAATAGAATAGAATAGAATAGAAGTACATAAGATTTGAACCCACGACCACGCGAATGAGAGGACGATGCCTCATCCGTTTAGCCATCGCGGCACCACGGCTCGCATTTCAGTAATAATCCAACATAATCTTGGAAAAGACGCTATTTAAAAACACAAATATCCTATTTGCATTTTACCTTATTTACATAACAGCCGGCGAATAGGATTTCTATGGAGAAATCCAGAATACTTGGGTTATTACAAGTAATATAAACAAAGCAGGGCCTGCAGGTTTTTGAACCCCCGGCAAAAAGAGGGCTGTTATAAGTTCAGTCTGTATGTGTGTATCTGGCTTTGGTAGCGTGTTCCAAACGACTAAACCGACCGAGTATTCTTGGCCATATTTTATCAAAATCGGGTGTCCGCACAAAAGATCCGAATTTTAGTGTTGAATGTCGGGGGTTTTTACGTTGGTAAAGTTATTCTAAACTAGCTGTTCCCGCGCGCTTCGCTTCGCCTTAAAAAGTTTTCCCGTGGAAATTCCGGGATAAAAAGTAGCCTATGTTCTTTCCCAGGGTCTAGACCGTATGTATACCAAATTTCATTCAAATCCGTTCAGTAGTTTTGGCGTGAAAGAGTAACAGACAGACAGACAGACAGACAGACACAGTTACTTTTGCATTTATAATATTAGTTAGGATAACTAACGGAGTTATATTCATATTGGAAACTATCATATAAACTGTCAGACAAACTAACAAAAAAAAAACTTAATGAAATATTCTGCAAAAAACCTCTACTAAATTTTCAGTTTCAACAGCAATGAATGTCAGACCAATAAATCTCTTTGAAAAATTATGAAGCTTCCTGTTCCCGCAGAAAAAGTGAAAAAAAAACCGCTGAAAAATTATTTTCAAGTTGCGGAATAGAGGACGCTTTTAAAAAAAATAAACTCAAATTGCGAGTGTGCGACTAAAAACTAGATAGAGTGGGGGGTGTCCCACATTATGTAGCGGTTTTCGCTTTAGTACTCGTTTTCGCCGTCGCTTATCGGTCCCTGGACAGATGTGGCCCTGTCAGCTTATTTCTCTGATTTCTACTCAGTGTACGAGCAGCTAAGTCACGTAAAATATACAGGGTGTTGCGAAATAGGTACCTATAGTAAGGCAAAAGACGGTGACTCAGAAAAAACCTTTTGAAAATTCGCGAAAAAAACTTTGCCATTGACACTTGCTATGTGGAGTAAACATTTTTACGAATATAATATTAAATTTGTAGAACAAAATCAATTTATTTAGAATGATGAGCTGGGTTACCCCCTTTCGGCCTACATCAATTTTGCATCAGCCTGTATAGATAATAACCATAACAGTGACACTAACAATAACATTACATGTAATTTAAACATAGTTGTAGAGAAAGTAGAGTTTAAATTGCCCCAGTCGGGGTTTAAACCTAGATCTTTCAGCTTAAATACTATCAGGACTATACGGGATTCGTCAAAAGTATCTATTGACAGCAAAAAAATGCTTGGAATCCTAACCTTTACAATATTATCAAACGAACATAGGTAATTTTCTTCAAGACATTATGGGCCTCACCACAAAAACTTAGACAGTATTTAACAGATGTTCAGCGCTGTCAAACGCCTACAAAATCTGTCAAATGTTGTTTTAAACACCAGTTAAACAGTGTTTAAAGTTTTTTGTGGTAGTACGGTATACTTTTAAGTAGTTTTTTTGCTCACAATTTAAGTACTTAGGCACCCTTGGAACAATTTAAATGAGAGGTAACTAAAAATCAACGGTTTGCTCCTAGAGTAAACATCCACGCTGAGTTACTTCACCCTTTTTGTCCGCCTCAACACACAACCTGTTAAGTACAAACCTGTCTTTGTCATAGCTACTATTTAGTTATAAGTACAACTATGTTCATTTTGATTTGTTGTGTATGTAAGAAAGTGGATCAAATAAACGCTTTATCTATCTATCTATCTATTACGTTTCACCCAACGTGATATTTTTCAACTTTACACAAATCTTTTCACTGAATCCATGGCCTGAAAAAATGTTTGTTTTACTAACTGAAAACGTGCGGCAGGTTACATTTTGTACATGCGTCGTACAAATGGTTGGCAAAATGAATGCATATATTCAGGAAATATATTTTTGCAGCCTCCATTTTGAAATGTTTATCTGGTGGCGTTTAATTTAGACTGGAGCGAATTTTACAAAATTTATTTTTTGTTCTGATAGTAGGTTACTCTTTTCCAATAATAATATGGTAATGTTCCCAAACCTGTGCGCATATATCAGGGAAAGACTGTCAACATTATAGATAAAAAAATGTCGTAAGGTCTATTTTTATTTTAAATGATTACAAACAAATAGGTAACAAAGTACCTAAGTTACTTTAAAAAACGAAAACAGATTTATGTTCTGCTGATTTTTTTCTACGGAGTTCTATCGGACAAAGGATCACTTAAGTCACTTCACAAATTCAGTAAAGCTG
This sequence comes from Plutella xylostella, assembly GCF_932276165.1. Lineage (NCBI taxonomy): Eukaryota > Metazoa > Arthropoda > Insecta > Lepidoptera > Plutellidae > Plutella > Plutella xylostella. The sequence goes on along the minus strand of NC_064000.1, from coordinate 922,799 downwards.
AAATTCATTTGTTGCGGTCGACTGAAATTAATCTGTAAACGTAATGAGGTAAGCTCCTTAATATAATGAAAGCTTTTAAGGCACTGAAAGACTTATTTTCTAATGATTTCCTGACCTTTTTAATGTGGAAGGAACTTTGTTACATTAAGGCCCTGTTTCACAATGTCTGGTTAGTGGCTACCTGTGAGATAAAAATACATGCCGTCACTCTCTGTTATTTTTTTTTTGTCAGTGACAGCATGTATTTTATCTCACAGGTAGCCACTAACCAGACATTGTGAAACAGGGCCTAAGGTTATAATCGCTGTCGCTTTATGCTCTACTATTTTTCCTCGCGAGCGTGGGCTAAGTAATTTGGAATATCAGGGATAAGAATTATAGCATTTTACACTCATCTTATGGCTTTTATTTCAATATTTTAAGTCATTATACTGAACTATAAATGCCTTCAAAATTATTCAAGCTAATATTTGCGTGTGTAAGTACATAGCAGCTTTCATATTCATGAAAATCAGAACGAGTCAGAAAGAGACGGAAGATCAAATCAGGGCGAACAAACACACCATTGCAGCGCGTAGGAATAAGATGGAAATGTTTTTAGGATTCAGGCAATTGAGAAAAAATACCATATTACTTAAGTCAGGTTTAAAATATTTTTTCCGAAACTGCCAGGTGAATCGGTTAATTAAAAGAGAAATTTTAGAACCTACCTCCTAAAACCTAGTTAATTAAGTAAGTATTTTATTTTCGCTAGAAACAGCTTTATTTTTTAAGTAGACATGCCATATTCGCTGTAAAATAATGTAAACTTCGCGTTATTAAAATAATTTTTTTAGTAACTGTGTTTATGACACCGAATGGCGTAGTGGTTAGTGACCCTGACTTCTGAGCCGAAGGTCCCGGGTTCGATTCCCGGCTGGGGCAGATATTTGTTTAAACACAGATATTCGTTCTCGGGTCTTGGATGTGCCCGTAAAATGGCAATAGGCCCGCCCCCTATTACATTGGGACTAACAAAACACTCTGGCGAAAAGTGGGTGCAGCAATGCACCTCTGCCTACCCCGCAAGGGAGTACATTAGTACAAGGCGTGAGTGTGTGTATGTGTGTGTGTGTTTATCACACGAGAATCGCCTCTGATGCTGCCTAGTTAGAATCATTTTAAACAAAACTATATTTCACTATGAAAATAATCCACTTTATAGCTTCACTGTAGTATTTTTAACATAAATACTGAGCAATACAGACTTTAATCCGGCCATATAATAATAATATAATAAATAATAAATTCATTTATTTCAAGTAACCACGGACTCATAATATAAAACATTAAAAATTACATTTACACATTAAAAATACAATTTACACATAGAACACAAACAAAATCGGAGGAACAAATTAACAGAAAATTTTAAAACATTCATTAGGTACAAAAATATTATGCAGTAAAATTTAAAAAAGTTATTTCATCGCGAAATGCATCGGTTTTATAACTGTAGCTTTTTCAAAATTTACTCTCGAGCACTGAAGAAGTTCCACTTATACAGGGTGTTGCAAAATTGGTATACTAGGCCGAAACCTACATGTGCAGCATGTTATATCTAAGCACGAAACTGAAATCAGAATTTGGAAATTCGCGAAAAAAAAAAATATTTCCATAGTAAAAGTCACGTGACCAACAAAGTTTCTATGGAAAATGAAAAAAAAACACATACACACACACTCACGCCTTGTACTAATGTACTCCCTTGCGGGGTAGGCAGAGGTGCATTGCTGCACCCACTTTTCGCCAGAGTGTTATGTTAGTCCCAATGTAATAGGGGGCGGGCCTATTGCCATTTTACGGGCACATCCAAGACCCGAGAACAAATATCTGTGTTTAAACAAATATCTGCCCCAGCCGGGAATCGAACCCGGGACCATCGGCTCAGTAGTCAGGGTCACTAACCACTACGCCATTCGGTCGTCGTGAAAAAAAAAATTCGCTAATTTTCAAATTCTGATTTCAGTTTCGGGCTTAGATAGGTATAACATGCTGCACATGTAGGTTTCGGCTTAGTATACCCTTTTTGCAAAACCCTGTATAATTATACAGCTTCCACTATGTTATTGTATTTTTAACGTTTCCTTATGTCTGGTAAGTAAAGTTGGTTTTCCTTTGCAGTCGTCAAATATGTATGGGATTTCAAATGTCAAAAAACCAATAATATAATGGACATAGTATAGTTACGAATACCGTTCTATGCATAATAATTATTCTCAGACGGCGTAATTAATTTTGGTGCTATTGTCACTGGAATTTTATCATTGCTCGTGAGTGTAAATAGTATTTTTTTCGGGTGCACATAAATTTCACTTTTTATATGTAAACAACCAAGGCTTCTATTTTACTCGTGCTGCCATTTCCATGGTTTTACAAACGAGGGTCACAATTTTGTTCAAACAATATAAATGCTTCAGCGTCCACAACCGAAACTCTGCACGAGCCTTACAAATTTAGGGTGCTTTTCCACCAGAGATGTGCTATGCTACGATGCTATGGATGCGTTTGATATCCACCAATCATATTTATTGGTGCACATAGCTTAGCACTGGTGGAAACGGATTCAACTAAGATATGTTTTTTGTATGGAATGATGCGTGCTATGGATGTGTGCTATGGATGCGTGCTATAGATATGTGCTATGGACCATCGCGAGTGGTGTAGCTATGTATGTGCAGAGCAGACCTACAGTATGCCCGCGTTTTTCACTGAAAGTAGACATGCCATCGTGGAAGCAAAAAGCTCGAGATGCGCATCTTTCTCGCACAGCTACTTTGCGGCGGCGCATCTTCGTAGCGCATCTTCCTCGCACAGCTACCTAGCGTAGTATTGGTGGAAACGGTCACATATTTTCGTAGCGTAGATATCACATCTTCGCAGCATAGCTGCATAGCACATCTCTGGTGGAAAAGCACCCTTAAACTTCTATTGTAAATAAAAAACCCGTAAAGTACGATTCATAATTACGTAGGAAGGGTTCAGTACCATTGAATATTCTGTAAGTATTTCAATATATATGTATAACTTTGTTTTTCATAAATTTTGTCAATGACATACTTCATTAAATTTATAATTTTGTCAATGACATACTTCATTAAATTTATAATGTCTTATCCATTTTTCTTACGTAGTTAAGCCTAGTCCTTCTAGAGGCCTTCGGGCGGCTTGAAAACATCTGACAGTCGGGTTGCCCACTTACCCGACAACTCACTAAGCACAAGGTTGCTTGTGTTGGGGTCCACCAACCCGCACTAGGCCAGCGTGATGGACTAGGCCTAAACCCTTCCTTCATTGGAAGGAGACCCGTGCCCCAGCAGTGGGGACGTGATGGGTCGTGATGATGATGATGATTTTTCTTACTGAAATGGGGATAGTTTTTAGTGTCATACTTACTTTTGAAGCCCTAAAATGGTATTAGAATACTATTGGATGTTTTTTGAAGGACAATGATATACATTATACATAAATATATAAATAAAGGATCTTGCTTACCTCTTGACAGACAGACGAACGGAAAAAAATGTGATCGGTTGAGGCATAGACATAATATTAGTGTATTAGTCTATGGTTGAGGGTTCTCCGTATTGTTTTTCAGGTTTTCACGGAACCCTAAAAACACCCATTCGTAATGGCGCGCGATGTTTAACAAACGCATACAGTGCTCGAGGAGATTTATTTGTGGCAATAAGCCCGCCTCATTTGTTTTACTTTAAAGGCGAAGCACAAAAAAGATAAGTGTAAAGGATGTTTTTGAAACAATTGTAAGTGGAAAATTCAATTTTTTATTTATCAGGTTGTGACTTTGATCCGTTAAAGTTATGGTTTAATTATTTACTTTTGCTATATTTTAGGTTTCTTTTTTCATATATTTTCAAGCATACATACAGACCTACCTAATTTTCAAAGTTATACATAATTATAGTATAGTATAATTGTCCATTATGATTCAAAATCATTATCCAAAAAAAAATCGCCACCCTGTATAGCTCTCTGGTGGATTTACAACGGCCCGGTACACTCTGTTTTTCACTGCGAAGTGGAAATGTGGCAGTGAAATATATCACTGCATGTGGCCAGTGTATACAGGGTGCCTTTTTATCAGTGATATTCCAGTTGTTAGGTCAGTGTTAACAGTATTAACTTTAGACGCAAACCCTCGATGAAAAAGAGGGTTGTTATGAGTTTTACGTGTCTGTGTAGCTGCGTATGTATCTATTTGTGAAAGCGTAGCTCCCACACTCTCAAACGGCTGAACCGTTTTAGATAAAAAAAAATGGGTCATAGTTATTGCTACCCCAAGTGCTACGCCTAACTTGATGGTCTTTATTTCTCAACTGCCTTAAGTTCGATTACTTGTAAAGATAAGGGATCTATTTATTATACTTGACTTATGAACCGAAACATTAATTACACTGGATTTCGGATAATATTTCATCTCTGGGCCATTTCACAATATCCTCTGCAAAGCAATCTGTTGTTGGACGCGGCATAAATTGAAAGCCTCCTGTCGCAAATTTAACTGTGCTACCACAAAAAACTTTAAACACTGTTTAACAAGTGTTTAAAACGAAATTTGACAGATTTTGTAGGCGTTTGACAGCGCTAAACATCTGTTGAACACTGTTTAAGTTTTTGTGGTAACACCCTTAATGTTCCTGAAATTGACGTTTGGAAATAACCCATTGTTATTTGATTTACGTGGATTTACATTATTGTGATTGTCAACCGGAATTAAATAGTGAAGCTAAATTTTTCACGCTACTGTGTCAACGAAGTGTGGGACGCCCTGTGGGGACGCCCTTTAGTCCGATAGATATGTAGAAGGCTGACCACTGACAAACCGCATCGTAGCGACGTTGCTATACAGGGGGTTGCAAAAAGGGTATACTTAGCCAAAACTTACATGTTATATCTAAGCCCAAAAATTAAATCAGAATTTCAAAATTCCCTTTTTGCAAAACTCTTTATATTCAGTTGAATATAAAGAGTTTTGCAAAAAGGGAATTTGCAGTTGCATGCAGTCATGATGTCGACTGCACGCTATCGGCTGCAGTCGAGTGAAGTCAATATCAACTATATAGCCTAGAAACTGAGTGTTAGAATTATCCAATCTTAGAAAAACGGCCCCACAACCCAAATAGCTGAAACTGATACACTATTGCAACGACTCTGTTACACAAATTACGTCACTAAACTATATTACCCGTGTTAGCTAATGCCAGCTATGTATGCCTAGTCCCGCGAGACACATAGGTACGCACATACATAACCTATTTCACTTAGATTAATAACAGGGTGTTGCAAAAAGGGTAAACCACATAAGTTTTTTTTTTCGCGAATTTTGAATTCAGATTCGGGTTTAGATATAACATGCTGGTTTCGGCTTAGTATACCCTTTTTGCAACACCTGGCCGTTTCAAGTTCAACCTAATGATAGCCATTGTACCAAATTAATAAGGTCACAAATCATCCAACCGAACTAATTCAAAATAAGAGAGAGTGATTAAAAGGTGGAGTGTAACCTTTCGATATGTTTCTGGGTGAATTTCCCGCGGCCAAAATTTGCGTGGCATCAATGAAATCGGTACTAAAAAACAAAGTTTTAATTTTCTAATATTTTTTTCCGGTTATGTGGAATAGTAATCTATATGAAGCACTAAATATTTTATCAATAGGATTAATGGATACTTTACAAAAAAATATTAAACCTCCAAATTTTTCATTGCCGTGTTTGTCCCCAGGTCATCTCGTTTTGTATTATTCTTCATTGATGAAAAAATATTGAGTGTTTAGATTTAAACTTAGTTTCATTTGATACATTAATAGTTAAAGTATTGTTACGAAATACATTTATTCAAATAAATAAAGAATATAACGAACGGTAAGTGAAAATTCATGTGTCCCAGAACTACATTTCATCGCCGTGACCTAAACATGATCAAGGATATTGTTTTATCTATGAACTTGGGTCCCCCCCTCGGTGCGCTAATCGTTTTTTACAAGTGTAACCTAACTACTCGACGTGGAAAGAGGTACACAGGTGCCCACGTTTTCGCGCTATAGTGAAAGTTATATTTGTTTTTGGTCACTGGACATTTTTTCTTTCATCGCCGTGGATAGATATAACTTCTATAAAATTAAGTTTGTCTTCTTAAGTAAGCATTAAAAAGAAAGCATTTTGAAAATATTCATCTTATAAAGTGTTTGTTTCTTCGAATAGTTATTACTTTTTTTGTTATTTATATTTAATGGCTTGATTTTCATCGCCATGCTTTCATTTCCGTGGTTTCCGTGGCCAAAATTTGCTATGGCAATGAAAAAAAAGTCACGGCAATGAAAAAAATTTCATCGCCATGTCTCGTAAAATAATGTGTATTCATTGCCGTGGCCTGATTGTTAATTTCCGTGGCCAGGTTATTCATTTCCGTGGCCAGGTTATTCATTTCCGTGACATATGTTTTCATCGCCATGGTATGTATGATTAGGCAAATAAAAATATATTTACCATATTTTGTAATAAGTACAGGTAATACCGATCACTGAAATTACCTACAGGACTTGTCAAATTACCTCTTTTTGCAGTTCGATAAAACGGGCGCGTATCGCGATGTATAAACGGGAAGGAAAACATCGTGAGGAATTCTGCATATCTAGATTTAGCACATCTAGATATGTGAACCCACCGACCCGCAGTGGACCAGCGTGGTCGGAAATGGTCCAAGATTAAAAAGGCAGTTTAGACCTTGGATATATGCACAAAGGTTCTATTCGAGAGAGCCAGGTGCAGGTACTTACACCCCCAGCAGATAATAGAATAGCATAGAATATACATCTCCGCAGGAACTCAGCTGGGTGCTAAGTGGCCTAAATGCTGCTTGCCAACGTGTAGGCCTCGGTCTGAACTTGGGCAAGACATGTAGAATGTTCACATCAAACGGGAGCCGGTGATCGTTGGTGAGACAACTATATGTCCACCTCAAGCAGACTATTCGGCTAGGCAGAAGCAATTTCGAGAAGGAGGCTGAAAAGCGCATCTAACTGGGTTGGGCTGCATTCGGGAATCATCGTCACATATATGCTCCTCGGCCATTCCTCAGAGCCTGAAGACAAAGGTCTTCAACCAGTGCACCCTGCCAGTGATGACGTATGGTGCAGAGACGTAGTCACTGACAGTGGGACTGGTCCACCGATTTAAAGTCACTCAGCGTGCTATGGAGAGTGCTACGCTTGGGGTTTCTCTAATGGACCGTATCAGAAAAGAGGACACAGACATATCCATCACAGGACTAAGGTTACCGACATAGCTGTCAAAATGTGCAAGCTTAGGCAGGTAGCCGGTAGTAGCTGGATTAGGAAGGCCGAGAACCAAGTGTTGTGGCGCTCCTTGGGAGAGACGTATGTCCAGCAGTGGATGATTATAGGCTGATGATGATAAAATACATTTCATATTATTATACCAATTAAAATATACTTTACAGTGAAACTATAAAGTCCTGAAATTAATGTTTGAGGAACTAAAATTTTCAGGAGCCTGGCACCATTAGAAAAGAAACATAAAAGTCATAACAATTGTTTATGTTAATAGGCGGTTGGCTGTTTTTTTGAATTTTCTTATTAATTATAAGGATAATCTAGATAAAAGCAACAATTTACGCTTGGTTGCAATTAGGATGATGAAGAAAAATATTCGTAGTCAAGCTAGTGAAGTTATTTATCGAGTTTTTATACAATGTTTAGCGGAACATCAAGCTGGACACATTTTGTCGAATTTGGAGGATGTGTACGCTCGTACAGCGTGTATGACGGGTATGTAGCATTGTACAAATTGTAATAACTCATTTTTTATTAGTACCACCGCTTCATTTATCGATAAACCTAGGTTTAGAGCCCAAGTCGAACATTGTTTACATACCACTGATTGTAGGTTTCATCTGGTTTCAGTTGAGTCAAACCTTAACATTTTGATACTTGAAGATATATATTTTTTTACTTACTAAATTCACATTGTGTGAATTTGGGGGGCATTGTACACAATGCACTCAAAAAGATTTTTTTATTTTATTTTAAAGTTATATCGGACCAGCGTGCCAAAGAGGGCAAAATATGGAATATTTCTAACTCCTGGAAGAAAAAGAACTGGCCGTCCAAAAAGAGAAATTGATGTCTTTACTATGTGTGCCCTTCGTCAACAGATCCAGTTTTTTTATACAGTTGTAATAACGTTATCTAAATAAATATTTATTGGTTTCACTAGTATAGCCTTCATATTAACACCTTCTAGCTTGTATAACAGCTTTTTTGTGGATGGTAAGTTGTTTTTAAAATACATAAATAGGTAGGAAGTTAACAGGCAAAATTTCAAGTATCAAAGTCAGTTATGTTTCGCTATATAGGGTTGCTACATGAAAGATAGCAGTGCCCTCATTTAATTTCAGGACTTTATAGTTTCACTGTAATTTAGCATATAGCTCATAAAATATTCTATCATATCACGTAATCTGTGTAAAATTACACAACACCATCAAGACCCCTTGCACCAAAACCTTAAGATAGGTGCGATGACGAGGAAAGCGAGGAGGAGCGGTTAAGTGCACATGCTGTGCCCCACTTCGCTGTTGACGAACATGTGCACCTAACTGCACCTATCTTTAGGTTTTGTAATTGATTTGTAATTCAGCACAGATCATGTCATATCATAATATATTTTATGAACTTTACATAAATTTAACAGTTCGTATACTGTATAATATTATTATCATCATCATCATCATCATCATCATCATCTCAGCCATAGGACGTCCACTGCTGAACATAGGCCTCCCCCAATGATTTCCACCTTGTCCGATCGGAGGCGGCCCGCATCCAGTGCTTCCCCGCGGACTTGACTATATCGTCCGTCCATCTCGCGGGGGGCCGCCCAACGCTGCGCTTGCCGGTACGTGGTCTCCACTCGAGGACTCTCTGCTCCACCGACCATCAGTCCTTCGAGCAATGTGTTCGGCCCACTGCCATTTCAGCTAACTGACTCGATAGGCCATGTCGATTACTTTGGTTCTTCTACGGATCTCTTCATTTCTGATTCGATACACCGAGCATATCCCTTTCCATAGATCGCTGGGTGACTCTGAGCCTATTTAAGAGGCCTAAAGACCACGTCTTGGCACCGTAGGTCATCACTGGCAACATGTATAATATTATACTTTATGAAAATATAGATGTTATAATAGGTAAGGTTAATTATATGTTGTGAACGATATTAATGTGAAATTAAACATTTCGTTTTTATAAGTCGCAATACGAACCCCATAATACTACTTAAAGAATTCCATACTACATTCTTTATTATTTTATACATACTGTCGTTCTTTCTTTCGTTCTAATATCTATCCAAATATTTCTACCATACATAATTTGTCTAAGTTTGTGTTTCCATCACAGATTTTTTTTATTGCATTGGATTGATTATTTCATATCCATAGCACAGTTTTTTCATTGCCGTGGACGTTAGTTTCATTGCCGTGGATGTTTTTTTCATTGCCGTGGACGCTTATTTCATTGCCGTGAACGCATGTGTCATCGCCGTGGCACGAAATTTTTGATCATCTGTATCTCGTTAAGTTTTTAACTTATCTGCTAGCCATTAAGTAAGAACACTAACCATAACAAAAACTTTAATAAAAGCGCTTTTAAAATATGAAAAACCTAAAGATAAAAAAGTCCACGGAAATGAAGATTTTTTAGGACTTGTTGAAATCCACCCTTCTATTGCACTGACACTCAATTTTCTTAGTATATTGTTAATCTAAGCGGGAGACACCAACATAACCTATTTCATGTCAAGCTACATTTCCATCAGGGATACTAAGCTACTAGTATTAATTCAATCTGGTACAAGCTTAATTGAATTGAGTTGTGAGCTCGTGAGTGCTGGCACAATGATTTTCCGCTCTTTGTTCCCCGGACTAACGTATGGAACTACGATTTAAGGGTGCCCACACAAGACCGACAGTCGATGACCGACTTTTTGTAGAAGGATATGACGTAATAATTGTAATAGTGGAACACACATGTCCTACAAAAAGTCTGCCAGAAATAGAATGGAATATATTATGTATAATCTTTTTCAACCTAAAACTTTACAATGAAATATTTATTGTCAAGATTATAAATTTACCACACACAGACGTCTACCGCCATTTTGCAAAGGCTCAGTCACTGAGGAGAAGAAACAGCGTAAGAATAAGAAACCTAAAGAAAACAAAAGATAGATCAGAAAGAAAAATCGGTCCGATTATTTATCGGTCCTACAAAAAGTCGGGCTTGTGCGGGCACCCTACATGGATTGTTATTACATATTTTCTGCAAATAGGTCAGAGGATAAAATTCCATGTAGTATGTTGAGTATCCGTGACAATACAGGTGATGCATACACAGGTTTATTTTACGGGTAAAGCTTATTAAAATATATAATATAAAAATAAAACACTCACACCTTGTACTAATGTACTCACATGCGGGGTAGGCAGAGGTGCATTGCTGCACCCACTTTTCGCCAGTGTTTATGTTAGTCCCAATGTAATAGAGGGCGGGCCTATTGCCATTTTACGGGCACATCCAAGACCCGAGAACAAATATATGTGTTTAAAAAAATATCTGCCCCATCCGGAAATCGAACCCGAGACCTTCGGCTCAGTAGTCAGGGTCACTAACCAATACGCCATTCGGTCGTCTTTCTTCTTTACGGGTAAAGATTATTAAATAAATAAAACAAAGCTAGAGCAAAGGACAATTAAGGTAAGCAAAGCACTACTAAGCACCCACCTATCGGTATCGTAGGTATCCGACTAAACAGATTTTCATAAAGTGGATGCTTACTAAAAGGTACGAAGCATTTTCGTCTAAAGAACGTTTGGCCCACTATTCTATTCTCTGTGTGGCTGTAAGTACTTGGCTTTTTCGAATCCCTTACTATGCTTCACCGTGAAAGATACATTAGCATATATAAACATAATAATACATATGTAGCGAATGGTATGTAGCGAAGGTAGGTAAATATACCTAGAATTAACATGATGAAATAATTGATTATACAAGATACAAATAGGAGGTTGTACATAAACATACTATAGTATAGATGATTTTTTTAATGACAAATTTTAATGTACCTACCTACTGACATGCATGTTTATTATTTACTAATATTTTTTTTTATTATTTAGGTATATCTTTGACATTTACAATTTTATTCTCAGACTTGCATGATTTCACACTAATAATATGTTTGCACGCCCTACAAGGGTAGAATGTAGCAGGTCTTCTCTGTTTTTTTGTAACATCTTTGTGTACCTACGTTCATGCAAATAAATGATTTTGAATTTGAATTTGAATTTGAATTTAATACTTAAAAAAACATTAAATTTCCTATTTTATAGTTATGCACTTCACACAGTAACGCAACTTATAACACCTAGGTGGAATTTCACCAAACGCTAAACGTATTTAGTAGCCTGTCATACGTCTGTCAGTACAAAATGTATTTAAAATTTGATTTAAATACTATTTTACATATGTCTAGCGTTTGGTGAAAGTGACCCCTAATGCATGCTTACGAATAGATAAACCACTGCTTAACTTAGTCTCTGTTTCAATCACAAAATAAGTAATTAAACTTGGCTAATTATAGGCTTATCCCGAACTTGGCTTGCTATTAAAGTATAATTTGTCTTTCTTTAAGGTTTAGCTATCTCAGAGGCGAAATTCGTAAAATTTAAGTAGGTACGGTGGCCTGCGCCTAAAAGTATACAGGCGGAATTTTAAAATAGCGATCACTGATGATGAAGGGACCACCTACATCTGTTATAAATCCGGGGACGTGTTGTGTGTGATGTGTGTAGCAGTGGTGTTTATGTGGATGTGCTTGAGCAGCATGTGAGCTTGAGATCGCTATTTTAAAAACTCCGCCTATATACTTTTAGGCGCAGGCCACCGTACATAGAAGAGTGGTAGCCAAATTACCTATCGTAAAATACTAAATTGGTAGCGTTCTCTAAAATATTTCTGTTGCTACTGAAGTTGGTCATCGTTCGTGAGTGTATTATTTGCTCTAATTTCTAAAATCCTAGAACAAAAGTCGTTCAGATTGACCCCCTGAGTCATCCGCTTTCTGACTACTACAGGGTGTTGCAAAAAGGGTATACTAAGCCGAAACCTACATGTGCAGCATGGTATATCTAAGCCCTAAACTGAAATAAGAATTTCAAAATTCGCGAAAAAAAAGGTCATTCTCCATAGTAAAAATTTGGGCTTAGATATACCATGATGCACATGTAGGTTTCGGCTTAGTATACCCTTTTTGCAACACTCTGTACAATATTCCAATTTTGCAACACCCTGTATACATTACTGGTACAATATATTCACAGTGTTTCCTTCCGACGACGGCGTCAGAGCTCTGCAGCTAATTTATATCAGCTGGATAGTAAACTGTTTTAAATTACGCATACTTCCGTTACATTGTGTAAGTTAGACACACAGCTAGACATTTTATCTCGTGGAGGGTTAAGTGTTGTCTACAGGGTGTTCCAAAAGTGGTATAGTAAGCCAAAAGGAGTGAATCAGTTGGTTTTGGAAATTTGAGAAAATATCACTGTACTTTACATACGTTCTGTGCAGTCAACGACTGACGTTATTCTGACTGGCTAATCCTGTCTGTCACCACGGTGACAAACCCTTGACGCGTTTTGGGGCCTCGTGTTTGCCACTGAAGAACATCTTCCCAGAACCTCCTGCAGGTTGACTGGAAGAAAATGACTTTAGCATTAAGTCCAAAATTAATTTCGATTATACATTATTAATTATGTAGATTGTGCAGTAAAAGTATACGTTAATAAATAAGATTCATCAGCCAGTAAATTAAGAATGAAGGCTTTATTCAGTAAGCAAACAAGTAGTATTACGACGTAATGACAGTAAAGCTCGTCTCTCATCTCGCTTCCTTCCTCCTGTAAGCTCCACCGGAGCTTGCACAAAAGCTCCGGCTAATTTATAGTTTTAGAATGTATTCCAATGTCTTCTTTGAAATATACTGAGAGTGTTCCAGAGCTTTTTGTGTAAGAGAAACTGTGGAAGTACTTAAATGTTTATTTTTGTGCTCTTCGGAACTTTTAAGTGCAGTTTTTGTGTGTCTTGATGGTTCCTGTGGTTACTTTTCTTTATTAAAACTAGTACAATGAATCTGGGAAACATCAAATATGAAATACTAGGAATCTGAAATACGGGGAATATTATATCAAAAAATTTAAATAGCTTAACATTCCATCAGACGTTTTGGAGCTACGCTACCACATACAGATACATAAACACACAGACAAAATATCTTATAACACCCTCCTTTTTGCGCCGGGAGTGAAAAAGTAGCATGATTTCGTTACCTGAAGCAGGAATGTAGTTGTAAACCCTTTAGAGGACCTATAGTCTTCTAAATGTGCTTACATAGAGAATCGGGTGTGTATCTACCTGTACCGGTAACCTGATTATGCGAAAGCGCTCATGACATTTAAAAATCCGGGAAATGCTCCGTGAGTGAGCGCTTTCGCATAATCAGGTTACCGGTACAGGTAGATACAGGGAACCCGATTCTCTATGTAAGGACCCTAAAGGAGTATTTTCTGCAAAACACTTAGCTGTCAAAGATATCGGCGCTACAGTGACGTTGAGCAATGGCGGCTCAAGGGGCTCTATCTAAAACTGAGGCAGCTAAGTCACGGATTACCCGAGCACAAACAGTCTCGCTGTAGGGTTGGGAGTTCAAACTATTTTACAGTCCATCAATAAAGTCATAATCATATCTACTAGTATCAAAAATAAAGAGCGTGATTTTGAGAGATGGTGAAAAGTCTTTGATCAAATAGCTTCAATAAAATATCAACCAGACAACCTTTTTTATATTTAGGTATGATCTGATAATTATTATAGGAAAACAGTAATTTTACTTTGTTTGACAGTTCGTCTTGGTACACTTTTATAATACATCCTCGGTTGAACATTAGCAATGTGCAATGGTAGTTAATAATGTATAGCATACTTAGCCATTATCTAAACACTCTTTACACAGAAAGCCTTTTTTTATGCTTACAGAGTTACCCCCTTATTCATAAAAAAGTTACTGGACGCTTTAGTTATTCAACTGTTTTGTCACTCTCTGTCAAAGATCAAATTGTTCTCTGTCAGAGAGTGACAAAACAGTTAATTAGCTAAAGCGTCCAGTAACTTTTTTATGAATAAGGGGGTAACTCTGTAAGCATAACAAATTCTAAGGGGGTTAGCCTAACGAATCACGCTGACACACAACCCAAAAAATAAATAAAACAATAAATAAATAAAATAATAAAACCCAACAAATAGTCACAACGTCCCATCCCTAGCGCAGTACACTCGAGTGACTAATTTGTTTGCGGCTCGGAGGACCTCTGGAATTAGTCGAGATTAATTAGAGGAGACGAGATAGAGCCAATATTTAGTCTGCCTGTACCTAGCTAACATTTTAACGACAGTTCAAGTCTCTAATGGATATAAATTAGGTTCGGATTTAAAACGACCGTTTGACCCGAGACATTTTGAATTCGTTTGGTAGTTTGATTCGGAGGGAATACGTTTTAGGCATTTCTCGTACAGTCAGTTGCATAATTAGCTCTACCTAGGGCCACTTGCACAAAGATATTAAATCTAGATTTAGTGTCCAATCTCGATTTAAGAATCGTCAATCCATATAAATTTATGGCTTAAATCGAGATTCAACACTAAATCTAGATTAAATTTGTTTGTGCAAATCGCCCTAGTTACACTTTCGCGGATTATGACATTCTGATTTAATTTTCGGACTTAGATTATTTTATAACACACTTAGGTTTCGGCTTAGTATATTTTTTTTTCATGTGTACCTACTTAGTTAAATTAGTTTTATTTTATTAAATTATTGTCTTGGTGGATTGAGCGGGGCACCCAGTAATACAGGTTCCCACCTAGTACCTACAGGGGCCCTTGCGAATTGTATTAACTTGTGTTTTTTGTACTTACAATAAAAAAAAAAAAAAAAAAAAACACGCACTCACGCCTTGTACTAATGTACTCCCTTGCGGGGTAGGCAGAGGTGCATTGCTGCACCCACTTTTCGCCAGAGTGTTATATTAGTCCCAATGTAATAGGGGGCGGGCCTATTGCCATTTTACGGGCACATCCAAGACCTGAGAACAAATATCTGTGTTTAAACAAATATCTGCCCCAGCCGGGAATCGAACCCGGGACCATCGGCTCAGTAGTCAGTACTTACTTACAATAAATATTTTTTAATTTTTAATTTAATTTTCAGTTTGTAGAAATAAATAAACTTCTAACATATTTTGTGAAAACGTGAATTCTAAAACTGTCAAATGAATTCGTTAGCTTAAATAAAGCTTGTGATGTGAGCAACATTTAGGGCCACTTGCAGAAACATATTGAATCTAGATTTAGTGTCAAATCTCGATTTAAGAAACGTCAGTGCATATAAAATTTGACACTAAATCTAGATTAAATATGTTGGTGCAAGTGGCCCCTAGTCATTCCACGTTCTGTGCAAGTATTCCTTAAAGGACATCACATTTTCAAGTTGTTAGTTTATTTTAAAATATTTTACGGATGCCGAGAATGTGGTTGTTGGTATTTTGTAATTCAGTAAGTAATTCCATGTTTCAATTTATTTGTACTGTTATTTCCGAATAAATTTCGGTATAAATTGATTTCTTTTTAGCTCTAATAATGTACCTCGGGACTCACATTTGAACGGCTAAGCCGATTTTGATAAAATATGGCCAAGAACACACTTATCATCGGGGTATCATTACTTATCATACTAAAAAACAGCTCGGTTCAGCTTCAGAAACTACGCTACCACAGACAGATACACACACACATTATACAGACACGTTAAACTTATAACACCCCTCTTTTCCCTCGGGGGTTAAGAATACAGCCATAATAAATTTAATAACTCATATCGTCATATCTCTCTATGTATTATTTAAGGTCAGGTTACGAAGTTCTCGTCTAAGTGGGTCGGCGATGGCAACTAATTAGCATACACAAACAGACAGCCCAAGTTCTCCTAAACATATACAGGGTGTTGCAAAATTTTAGTGGTAACACTGTGATATGCTTAAGTTTACGGAGAAGTAAAATCTTTCAATTTTCGAAAGTTGTACAGAATGACGCCATGAGTCACCCCACTCGGCTTACTTACTATAAACTTTTTGTAACACCCTGTATATAAAATTATTATACCTACAAAGAGAAACGGTGAGTTGTACAGGGTTGTCTTAGAGATGCAATTCAGATTCAACATTCCACACAAAGTTTAGCCACGCTACGTTTCAGTCAGTAATATAAATTAACAGTTCCTGCCCGCCTAGTACAGGCTTGACAGTTTATCGAAAACTATAAAAGTTTACGTTTTCTCGCGTACAAAGTGGCGCCTTTAGCGGAAACTATCATTAAACTTTTGACAGATAATGTATGCAGATAACGTAACGGAACGTAAAAGGAAACGTAAACTTTTTTCGTTTTCAAAAATTGCAAAACCCCTACCTACTAGACGGTCTGATCAAAGTTCGAAAAAAAGGGGTAACCCACGCTAGGTTTTCTTGTCAAAGTCAAAGACAAATAAATTCTTTTATTAATTGCAATTTTATGCCGGCAACGGATCTATGTATGTGAAAAAATATATCACTTCCAAATAAATTAATTGGTACATAAGTATATTTTTTTTTTTCCTTAACCTCTAGTGTCCCACTGCTGGGCAAAGGTCTCTCCCAGAACTTTCCACTTATCCCTTTCTTGGGCCTGCTCAAACCATTGGTACATAGGAGGACTTAATTCTACTTGCAATATATTCCAGATCCAATTGTTAGATAAATAAAATTGTACAGTTCTTACTTAAATACCCTAGCCATCTCTAACTAACTCACAAATTCCTTTTTACCGACGTTACAAATTATTTTACAGTCGTCGAAATATAATAGGCCCGTTTGACCAGCTCGAAAATGTATGGGATGACAGCCGGTGTCAAATCTAAATCATAAAAAATCTAAACAATAAGTAACTTTAGTGCTTCAAAAGTTCTTTTTCTTTCAGCCGTTAAAAAATAAGCCAGATTATGTGTCTTTTTATGTATTTTATTAAGTAAATCAAGAGTAAATAGCAAATTTGTGTAGCTGTCCAAACGGGCCTATTATATTTCGACGACTGTAATACAATTTGTAACGTCGGTATATATATATATATATATATATATAAAAATATTATATATAATATATATATATGTATAAGAAAGGGATAAGTGGAAAGTTCTGAGACCTTTACCCATACCAAAATCTCCGACTTATTTCGTCTACCAGCATCAAAACCCGAGTATATTTTTCACAAGCAGGTGTGAGTTTGAGATGTACAGTCAACTTTTTACATCGAGAGCTTTTGAACTTTGAGCTCGTGAACTGAAGTCAAGCGGTGTCGTCGGGAACTTTCAGTCGTAAAAAATAGGCTGTGGCCATTTTTAAAGTGAAATTAAATTATTTTTATTCCATGTACTATATACTTATAGGATTGTAAACCAAAACTATAAAAAAACTTCACAGTATATTTTTTTTGAGTTCATAATATTTTTGCCATAAGTATGGTAAAAGGGCTAGGCTCAGCATTTGCATAAATCGCACAGCAACCGAAGGGATCAGTCTCCTCAAGGGAAGCCAGTGTGTGCCGAGCTGTGGGGTTACCACCACCGAACATTAGCATTAACTATTTAATCTCTCTTGCAGCGACCTTCGCTTGTCAATTCTGACGTTATAACTTGTATGGATCTGACAGATGTTTGGCAGGCGAGCGAGCGAGCGAGCTTGAAGGATTGTCAATTGCTAAAGTGTCGGTGGTGGTACGGTACAGTGCCACAAACTTATCTGTTCCGGTGAGAGTTCACACAAATGTCTAATATTTCTTCATTCTATATGATTTTATGTTTGCTCGTATTGTTAATTCGCTCTTGCGGTGTTAATAAACCCATTTAATGTTTTACAATATACAATTCATTAGTAAGTAATGAGATATGGATCAATTTAGTTCGCTCTCACCGGAACAGATAAGTTTGTCGCACTATAGCTGGTTTGAATCCGTAGCTCCTTCAGTTGAGCGCACAAGAGCTGTCTCTCCAATAGAAGGAAATCGATGGAATAAAAATAAGCCAGAGCTACGCTACCGTGTCTCGAGCTACAGCAATTAAAAATAAATAAAAAACGGCCAAGTCCATTTCCTTTGTTGAGTAGTTAGTTCTCATTAAGTACCTACTAGTAAAAACATTATAGATACACTAATATTATGATAGATATAGTATGTACCTAGATACAATATTTTTTTAATTAGGTTATCATTTCATTTGTCAAAATCGTATGAAAGTAATTTCATTGTTAGAGTTATTGAAACAGGCAGTCAAATGCATAATTTGACTGATGCATTTAAAGCATGAAATAAAACAAAAAGATATTAAACTTAGATCCGAAATCTCTTATTTCAAAAGTGCCCTGGGAAAATATCTAGGCTTCAAAATGTATTTCTGAAATTGTTTGCGGAACCCTGAAACTACAGGGGAAGTTGGAACAAAGACTGCCGAGTTGAACAGAAACAATAATAGCTTTAATAAAAAGTAATACAAAATAAAAGTTGACCAACCAATCTTGGGAAATTGTTTTGTAGAGGAAAACCTTTAAAGCGAAGTCATTAGTTCGTTTTAAAAATCTATAGAAAAATAGGGGTGTTTTATGTTTGACGTGTGTATGTATGTTTGTCTGAGACTCGGCTACTCAACCAATTAAGATACTGGAGATCATTCGGCCTTCATCGTGAACGGACGTACATGGCAAATAAAGTAATTAAATAACAGATTATTAAGTCGTGGCCTAGATTTATAGCAGACTGTGTTAAAAATATTCAGTTATTATATTCAAGATAATGTTTCGGATATAAGTGCAAATAAGACAGTTAAATGAGTGCGCTGACGCCTCGTAGCCCGACGGCTACGCCTGCGGCCTGCTGCTCCACTCCACCCCAGCCCCCCGCGCCCCAGCCGCCTGCGCCAGTGCCGAGTCCACCTCGAGTAATTGCCCAAGTACTGCCTACGCAACAGCTACAGGACTACTTGAACAGAATTGAGTGCTACCTAAATGGAATTTGTTCTATTGCAACTGAAGGGAAACTAAATTCAGACCAAAAAATTAGAATTCATAACCTATGCCGTAAAGTAGGCAGTGAGACCTCGCAAATAGCTGTCCTACACCAGGCCTTAGGGCACAAGACTATTCAAGCCCAAACCGCTCTAGATGTAGCTCAAGAAAAAAGTGACCTGGTAAAAACAATTGAAGACCTTAAATCCACCATAAATGAGTCCTCCAGACCTCATCCTTCCACCACCACCTTTGCCGATATTCTGAAAAAAGGACCGGTCCCTTTTATCCAGCCCAAAAGCTCGAGTTCAGTAGCTATCTACCCCAGCGACAAACTGTCAAGTGAAGAGACCAAGATACTTGTTCAAAAAATTATATGCCCAAATGAAATGAAGCTTCACGTGACAGGGCTAAGGAAAACCAGGAATGGTGGTGTAATAATTAGCACTAACTCGAAGGAAGACATTGAAAAGCTGAAACAGTCCAAGCAGTTGACGACCTCTGGTCTTACCATTGATGAGCCCCATAAACGCAAGCCCAGAGTTGTTATCATCGGAGTTCCAGTGAAGATGCAGGACTCAGACGTCTTCAAATACCTGTACCACCAAAACCTCGCCGACAAACTCCAGGACACTACACTTGAGTCTTTCCTGAGCAGCATCAAATTGAGCCACAAATCTGGTAAAAAAGACGCCAAGACCTGCAATTTTATTTTGGAAGTTCCAGCTCTCATACGGAACGTACTCATAGGGCAAAGTAGAGTTTTTCTAAATTGGTCGTCATGTCCCGTAAAGGATTTCACCATCGTGACCAGATGCTACAAGTGCCAGCAGTATGGCCACGCGGCCAAGTCGTGCCGGGAGACGGTCGCTACGTGCGGCCACTGCGGGGAGAGAGGCCACGTGTTGAAAGAATGCACCAAAATAACTGAGCCGCCAAAATGTGCAACCTGCCTCTACTTCAAAAAGCCGTGCGATCATAACACCGGTGATGTCGATTGCCCAGCAAAGGTTATAGCCCAAAAAAGGTATATTGACTCAATTAATTATGAAGGCGCCTAAGAGCGCCACTAATTAAATATCTTTATTTTGAACTCCAATATTATGTGTAATAACTTAAATAATGAGCTGGATAATTTCTCTGTATCCGAGTCTAGGACATGTGATGTAGAAATCTGCAAACGATATTTGTCCTCTTATAAGAATCCTTTTACTATACTAACGCAAAATATACGCAGCATCTCAAAAAACTTTGATAGTTTCAGCATTATGCACCAGGTTCTTAATACTAACTGTGACATCATAATTTTTACCGAATGTTGGCTTACTAATCATAATGAGTTTTTACCACAGATTCCAGGATATAATATTCACAATAGTAAAACACATTATTTTCAAAATGACGGAGTTGTAGTATATACCAAAAACACTTTGTGTGTTACCGTTGAGGAACCTGATATGGAGGACTGTAACCGACTTCTTGTCAAAATTGGATCTGAGTATGCAATACTCGCAATATATAGGCCTCCCTCGTTTAAAAATACAGACAATTTTACTACATCGCTTGACAGCACGCTAAAAACACTATCATCATTTAAAACGGTGATTCTAACAGGAGACATAAATATAAACATCCTTCCAGAAAAATGCACTGATGCTGGTCAGATGTATCTGAATCTGTGCTGTTTTCACGGCCTACTTCCCGCGCACATGCTCCCTACGCATGATAGCGGCTCTTGCTTAGACCACATCATGCTAAAATCAAACCGTCCGGCTCTTGCACTAGTTGCAAATTCTACAATAACAGACCACAGAACTGTCCTACTAACCTTAAATCGCACTTTACCTAAACAAATTCGCACGCATACAATTTCCAAACTGAATCTAAACAAACTTGAGGAAGACTTATGCAATATTGATCTTGACCCAGTTTATAAAAATGATGATGCGGACACCTGCATGTCGTACTTAATAAATAACATCCAACAAGCGATTTTAAAAAATACCTCGCACATCAAGTTGAGCAATAAAAACTGCAACATCAAACCCTGGATCACTCCGGGGCTTTTACGATGCATGAGACATAGGGATAAACTTCATATGAAGGCTAAATCTAACCCAGATAACGCTGTCTTACAACTATCATACAAAAGGTACCGAAATTTTTGTAATAAAATACTTAAAAAAGTTAAAATCGAATACGAAAAAAGTGAATTAGAAAAGGCGGGAAACAACAGCAAAAAAATCTGGAAGCAGATTAAAAGTTTCACTTATTTGTCAAAACAACATGAATCTCCCTCAGCTCTATTACACCCCCAAGCACCCCATGTAGTATCGGCAAACAATGTAAACAACTTCTTTGCCAATATAGGAAAAAGACTAGCAGAAAAAATTGAAAAACTAACACCTGGTTCTAATACTTTCCCTACTGACAACGCCCCACTAAACTCATTTGTGTTAATAAATACTGACATGGAAGAGGTAGAAAAAATTATCATGAGTTTAAAAGACGATTGCGCAGTTGGTTGGGATAATATATCTAATAAAATCTTAAAGAAATTCAAACATATATTAATACCGCCACTGACATATATTTTCCAACTATGTCTTTCCTCTGGAGTTTTTCCTAAATGTTTAAAAAAAGCAGTGGTTGTGCCCATTTATAAATCTGGCGATAAAACAGAGGTGACGAATTACCGACCCATTTCTCTTTTACCAGCTGTGTCTAAAATATTAGAAAAAATCATAAACAACAGATTAATGCAATTTCTAAACAAAAACTCTTTTTTATCTAGAACACAATTTGGTTTTAGGCCTAAGTTATCAGCGGCAGATGCTGTCCATGAGTTAACTGACTACTTAGCTCAAAATCTGGATAAAGGTAATCAGACAATAGGGATATTCTTAGATCTCTCCAAAGCCTTCGATACAGTATCTATCCCGATTTTATTACATAAACTCGAAGTGTTAGGTATAAGAGGTACCCAGCTGAAACTATTTGAAAATTATCTGACCGAGCGCACTCAGTGCGTGAAGATAGGCAATGTCGTCAGCTCTGATCAGGAAAATACCGGTTTTGGAGTTCCTCAAGGAAGTATTCTGGGCCCTACTTTATTTCTAATATATATAAACGATCTTTGCAACCTTAAACTAGAAAACGGCATTATTCTGTCGTACGCTGATGACACTGCTCTACTTTTTTCTGCTAACGCGGAAAACAAAAATCTAGTTTACGATTATGCACAAAGAGGTTTCAATATTGTTAACCGCTGGCTTCAGCATCACCTACTTACACTTAATGCCGAGAAAACAAACTTTATTGAATTTTCTAAACAAAAACCCAAATCACAATTACAAATTCCAAACGTATACGCTCACTATTGTAAATCCCTGGGCTATCCCTGCACCTGTCCTACAATTACTAACACAAACAAAACTAAATATCTGGGTATTATCATCGACGAAACTCTATCATTCAAGCAACATATAGAAGCTCTAAGCAGCAGAGTTCGTAAATTAATATTTGTATTTAAAAAGCTTCGTTTTATATCAGATTCCAAAATTATCAGACAAGTCTACTTTGCGTTGTGCCAATCAGTATTAACATACTGTATCACTTCGTGGGGTGGCTCGGCTAAAACCTTATTATTGAGGATCGAAAGAGCTCAAAGAGCAGTTCTTAAAGTCTCAACATTTCGCCCTTTCCGTTATCCGACGAAACTTCTATATGAATCATGCAAAGTACTAACAGTCCGCCAGTTATTTATTTCAAGTATAGTTTTAAAACAGCACACGGCACTTCCCTACAGCCCAGAATTAACAAACAAAAGGAGAGTAGATAAAGTTTGCACAATAAAAACAACCAAACATGCGTTAACATCTAGGTTTTACTTGTTCTTGGGACCAATCCTCTACAATAGGTTAAATGCTAAATTGGTCCTCTACCCGTTAACTTACACCAAGTGTAAGAACGTTCTCCAGAAATCTCTACAAGAGATGTCCTACGAAGATACAGAGAACTTATTAACTATTGTCAAGTGAGAATTGTTACCGTTTAATTTAACTTATTATTATTACTGTATAAGTATAACTAAACAATACTTTTAACTTATATAATTACCTACACCTAACATAAATTGCCTTGTTTATAATAAATCTAACATAAAACATTTAGAAAGTAAGATTACTTAATATTTTCTGTTCTAAGATTATTTAATTTAGATTCTAAAATTGTTTAATTTAGAGCTTTTCCATCTGAAATACAGGAAAAACTCTGTTATTTCCTAGTTCAGATCAGCATTTTAAACTACCTTTAGCATTAAGAGTGACCTATTATTGTAAATCACATTTAGCATTAAGTATTTTCTGAATAAATATTCTATTCTATATTCTATTCTGTAGTTAGAACTACATAAATAACATAGATATGCTCACGACTGTCATCCCCGAAGGGGTAGTCAGAGCTGATTCGCGAGCGAGTCACCCGCTTTTCGCTGTAGGGTGAATTTCCCGCGGCCAAAATTTGCGTGGCATCAATGAAATCGGTACTAAAAAACAAAGTTCTAATTTTCTAATATTTTTTTCCGGTTATGTGGAATAGTAATCTATATGAAGCACTAAATATTTTAAAAATTGGATTAATGGATACTTTACAAAAAAATATTAAACCTCCAAATCTTTCATTGCCGTGTTTGTCCCCAGGTCAACTCGTTTTGTATTATTCTTCATTGATGAAAAAATATTGAGTGTTTAGATTTAAACTTAGTTTCATTTGATACATTAATAGTTAAAGTATTGTAACGAAATACATTTATTCAAATAAATAAAGAATATAACGAACGGTAAGTGAAAATTCATGTGTCCCAGAACTACATTTCATCGCCGTGACCTAAACATGATCAAGGATATTGTTTTATCTATGAATTTGGGTCCACCTATCGGTGCGCTAATCGTTTTTTACAAGTGTTGCCTAACTACTCTACGTGGAAAGAGGTACACAATAGGGTGGGCCACTTTTGTATGAAGATTTTTTTTGGTCAAAATTTTGATTACGGCTAGTAATAATTCTGTGCCAGGGTGCATTATAAGGTTATGTACATTTAAACTTTTACAATTAAATATCATCTTTAGCCTCCGGATTCACTTTGAAATTTCATAAAATCGGAAAAAAAGGGCTCAGGTCAAAACGTTATTAGTAGTACTTAATATTGTTTAAAGTGATATTGGTTGTAATAAAACACAAGTATAAAGTGCAAACTTAGTAATATATTAGTTTAAAATAAGCAAATCAAAATAAAAGCATGTTTAGTAGTGGTGTTTCTTTACACAAAAATCCTTCTTACTCTCGAATTTAGGCATTTCTTTCCGTGACTCAATTTGAGCTTTTATATATCCTTCCCTGGATATTTTGCTGGACAAGGTACGTGATGCTTCAGTGACTGTTTTAACAGCTCTTTCGACAGCTTGTGTGTGACATGGAAGGCGAAGCACACATAATTCAGTCTTTCCTTTTTGTGCAACAAACAATTGCAATTCCTCATCACTTACACCTTTCAGAATCGGGGGCTCGGTGATATTCTGCTGCCAATCGATAAGATCGATGTAAGTGGTTGCATCCAGGTTCAATTCCGGAACTTGAAACAGTCGGACATTGGTATTCTTAGTGCTCCGAGCTTTCAGAATGCGCCGCGCCGCTAGCTCACGGATCTGATTTTGAGGATCAACTATCATTGCAATTAGTAAATTCTCGGGGTGAGCAAAGTAACTGTTTCTTCTGATTACTGGATCTATTATACCTTTGAGATCAACTGATAGGTACCTGGATGCAGAAATTAGGGACCACAGGTGTTTCGCTCCATCCTTGCAAGTAGGATGTATCTTTATGGCAAACCACGTTGGAGCGTAAACTTTCACTATATACGTGGCCAAAATCTGAAGTTTCTCCGATGGATCTTTCACTGATACGTACAGACGAAGAATGCGATTGGCTCTCGTCAGCCATCTGGCATGCGACATCTTTCCTGGTGATTTATGGGCTAAATCATCAGGAAATTTACCCGTAGTTACAGCTGAAACAATGTTGTATAGATACGATTGGTCGGAGCTGAGGTCTTGTGCTGTCAAATCAGGTAACTTAGATGGTATTGGCTGAAACTGTACAACGGGTTTGCTCTCACAGTTTTCAAGCAGTTTACCGATAGGTCCTTTTAAGGTTTCAGGTCCTGAAGTAGCGCCGTCAATGTATGTAAACAAATGCCGAAACGGCAATTCGTTCATGTGTAGCAAGCATATGATCCACTGTAGCGGTTTATTGAAAGTTTTTTCAAGTAAGCGTATGATGCCACCATATTTACCAACGTTAACGTTTGTCCCGTCGCACCCAATGGCCAGTAAAGGTTCCGTCGATATATTTTCCCGCAAAAAGTAATCTGTGATAGCTTTTGTAATCACTTTTGCAGAACCAGAACGTGGTGCAATATAACCCAAGTACTTAGAATCAGGTTCTTTAATCAATGAAATGTGTTCTTCCATAATAATCTGCCTGTAACTCTTTCCGCC
This sequence comes from Plutella xylostella, assembly GCF_932276165.1. Taxonomy (NCBI): domain Eukaryota; kingdom Metazoa; phylum Arthropoda; class Insecta; order Lepidoptera; family Plutellidae; genus Plutella; species Plutella xylostella. Next base: position 896,959 of record NC_064000.1, on the reverse strand, counting down.
TTTTTTTACCATAACAATCGTTTTATCTTTCCGTCCATCGAAATATAAAGCGGGTACCTGTAAAACTCTGTCCTTGTCGGTTATAATCTGTCTTGTTTTCGATCGTTCCCTGCGCAGTTTGTTCTTGTCAATGATTGATACAGTAGAGCTAGTTGCTTGCAAAACTGCGGAGGCAATGGCTGCCCCTGCTCTGTCTGATACACCATATCTATCACAGGTTTTGGCGAGCGTAGAATAATTCATGCTAGTGGCGGGCAAGATGAGCGGTTGAGGATCTTTAGATTTCTTTAACGTAAGTTCTTCATCGTCACTGTCAGACTTCTCAGAAGAAGGGGAAGATGATGACACAAGTAGGACTGAATTTGGACAATTATATGTATCTACCCGGCCTTTTTTACGACATTTAAGTTCATGTTCTTGCATTGAAATCTTCCTTTTCAAAGTTTTTCTTACTTGTTTTGTAGCCATGACATCGATATTGCCAATGAACATTTTTCGCTCTGAACGTTGATCCAATAAGAAGCTCCACTCATCTTTAGGTACTTTTTTATCTTTGTAACAAGTACAATTCAATAAGTCCATACATTTGCACGCCGAAATGTCAAACAAAGATTTGCTACTGCGCCGAAATTCATCAAGTTTTTTTTTAGGTATTTTTGGGTTGGACTTCAATAGGTTCTTGCACTTTATGTGATATGCTTTCAGCATGTCGTTTACCCGTTTATGCGAAGTAATGGGTATAGATGCTTTTGTCCATATTTCTTCAATTTTTCTGGTCACTATATCAGCAATTTCTTGAAATTTTGGCTCTTTTTGTGAATTACTGTTACATTTCAGTTGTCGCCTAATCCACTCGTAATATTTCATTATTTCTTCATACGTTGGCAATATATTATCTTTAATCTCACATATTTCACCAAACAAGGGACACTTTGTTGCGTTACGAGTGCACTCCATGTTTAAAACGTCCTCTCACTTAATTAGCCGCAGCGTGACTGACGTCTAAAAATGACGCGCTAAGTGCAATTGGCACCTCCCCCGCACCTCACTTCACGCCGTAAATTATCAAATTAGTGAACGGTTTTTATTATTTCTAGCTTAAAGATCATGTTTGCTTCCGATAAGCGCAGCAAACAATATAAAATATAAATTTTATTAGAAGTTATTGGGTTTCAAAATTACCTCTAAAATCTTGTTTTTTTTATTTTTCAAAGTGAATCCGGAGGCTGTTACCATTAATAGAATTAAATTATATTTAACACAGGATACTTTGACTATATGTAGCACGTTTTTATTGCTAGCCAATTTCAAAAATCCAAAAAAAAAAATTTTGGCCCACCCTAGTACACAAGTGCCCACGTTTTCGCGCTATAGTGAAAGTTATATTTGTTTTTGGTCACTGGACATTTTTTCTTTCATCGCCGTGGATAGATATAACTTCTATATAATTAAGTTTGTCTTCTTGAGTAAGCATTCAAAAGAAAGCATTTTGAAAATATTCATCTTATAAAGTGTTTGTTTCTTCGAATAGTTAATACTTTTTTGTTATTTATATTTAATGGCTTGATTTTCATCGCCATGCTTTCATTTCCGTGGTTTCCGTGGCCAAAATTTGCTATGGCAATGAAAAAAAAGTCACGGCAATGAAAAAAATTTCATCGCCATGTCTTGTAAAATAATGCGTATTCATTTCCGTGGCCTAGTTATTAATTTCCGTGGCCAGGTTATTCATTTCCGTGGCCAGGTTATTCATTTCCGTGGCCAGGTTATTCATTTCCGTGACATATGTTTTCATCGCCATGGTATGTATGATTAGGCAAATAAAAATATATTTACCATCTTTTGTAATACAGGTAATACCGATCACTGAAATTACCTACAGGACTTGTCAAATTACCTCTTTTTGCAGTTCGATAAAACGGGTGCGTATCGCGATGTATAAAAACTAAATGTATATTATTATTATTATTATTAAATTCTTTATTGCACATAAATTAATTTGTACATAGGCGAACTTAATGCTAAAAGCATTCTCTTCCAGTTAACCTTGGGCGTTGTGGAGAAAATGATAGGTAGTGCGAAAGACAATGAGCAGTATAATTTATTATTAATAACAATCACAAAATAAGTATTATAATTAACGTTATGTATAAATAAGATCTGTTTTAGCTCAAGCGCCCGCTTCTCATGCCAGAGATGCGGGTGCAAATCCCGGCGCTGACATGTACCAATGAGTTCTTTGAATTTAAGTACAATGTATACCATCGTTCTTACGGTGAAGGAAAACATCGTGAGGAAATCTGCATATCTAGATTTAGCACATCTAGATATGTGAACCCATCGACCCGCAGTGGACCAGCGTGGTCGGAAATGGTCCAAGATTAAAAAGGCAGTTTAGACCTTGGGTATATGCATAAAGGTTCCATTCGAGAGAGCCAGAGAGGTACTTACATCCCCAGCAGATAATAGAATAGCATAGAATATACATCTCCGCAGGAACTCAGCTGGATGCTAAGTGGCCTAAATGCTGCTTTCCAACGTGTAGGCCTCGGTATGAACTTGGGCAAGACGAGAGTCATGTAGAATGTTCACATCAAACGGGAGCCGGTGATCGTTGGTGAGACAACTATGTCTACCTCAAGCAGACTATTCGGCTATAAGGCAGAAGCAGTTTCGTCAAGGAGGCTGAAAAGTGCATCTAACTGGGTTGGGCTGCATTCGGGAATCATCGTCACATTATATGCTCCTCGGCCATTCCTCAGAGCCTGAAGACAAAGGTCTTCAACTAGTGCACCCTGCCAGTGGTGACGTATGGTGCAGAGACGTAGACACTGACAGTGGGACTGGTCCACCGATTTAAAGTCACTCAGCGTGCTATGGAGAGAGCTACGCTTGGGGTTTCTCTAATGGATCGTATCAGAAAAGAGGTTATCCGTCACAGGACTAAGGTTACCGACATAGCTGTCAAAATGTGCAAGCTTAGGCAGGTAGCCGGATTAATTAGGAAGGCCGAGGACCAAGTGTTGTGGTGCTTCTTGGGAGAGACCTATGTCCAGCAGTGGATGATTATAGGCTGATGATGATAAAATATTTTATATTATTATATCAATTAAAATATACTTTCATTTAGCATAGAGCTTATAAAATATTCTATCATATCACGTAATCTGTGTAAAATTACACAACACCATCAAAACCCCAAGCACCAAAACCTTAAGATAGGTGCGATGACGAGGAAAGCGAGCAGGAGCGGTTAAGTGCACATGCTGCGCCCCACTTCGCTGTTGACGAACATGTGCACCTGCACCTATCTTTAGGTTTTGGTGCTTTTGGTGGTTTGTTCGGTGATTTGTAATTCAGCACAGATGTCATATCATAATATATTTTATGAACTTTACATAAAATTAACAGTTCGTATACTGTATAATATTATCATCATCATCATCATCATCATCTCAGCTATAGGACGTTCACTGCTGAACATAGGCCTCCCCCAATGATTTCCACCTTGTCCGATCGGAGGCGACCCGCATCCAGTGCTTCCCCGCGGACTTGACTATATCGTCCGTCCATCTCGTGGAAGGCCGTCCAACTCTGCGCTTGCCGGTACGTGGTCTCCACTCGAGGACTCTTCTGCTCCACCGACCATCAGTCCTTCGAGCAATGTGTCCGGCCCACTGCTATTTCAGCTTACTGACTCGATAGGCCATGTTGGTTACTTTGGTTCATCTACGGATCTCTTCATTTCTGATTCAATCACGTAGAGATACGCCGAGCATAGCCCTTTCCATAGCTCTCTGGGTGACTCGGAGCTTATTTAAGAGGCCTAAAGACCACGTCTCGGCACCGTAGGTCATCACTGGCCACATGTATAATATTATACTTTATGAAAATATAGATGTTATAATAGGTAAGGTTAATTACATGTTGTGAACAATATTAATGTGAAATTAAACATTTCGTTTTTATAAGTCGCAATACGAACCCCATAATACTACTTAAAGAATTCCATACTACATTCTTTATTATTTTATACATACTGTCGTTCTTTCTTTCGTTCCAATATCTATCCAAATATTTCTACCATACATAATCTGTCTAAGTTTGCGTTTCCCTCACAGTTTTTTTTATTGTGGTGGATTGATTCTTTCATATCCATAGCACAGTTCTTTCATTGCCGTGGACGTTAGTTTCATTGCCGTGGATGTTTTTTTCATTGCCGTGGACGCTTATTTCATTGCCGTGAACGCATGTGTCATCGCCGTGGCACGAAATTTTTGATCATCTGTATCTCGTTAAGTTTTTAACTTATCTGCTAGCCATTAAGTAAGAACACTAACATTAACAAAAACTTTAATAAAAACGCTTTTTCAATATAAAAAACCTAAAGATAAAAAAGTCCACGGAAATGAAGATTTTTTAGGCCTTGTTGAAATCCACCCTGTACATTTGTACTCACGTGATAAAAGTTCGCGTAATAGCCGTATAGCCGTTTTTGTAATGAGAATAATGTACTTAGGGTACACATAACGATGTGCAAGTTGTGAGTGTAAATAAATATCAAAAGACAGTCACGAAGAGTCCAAAATAAAGCAGCACAATGTCACAATTTTATCGCTATCACGCCCTAGTTGCTGTCGTTATACAGGGTGGCCTCATGCGGGCTCAGTGTGCACAGAACGAGCTTTAAACTGACGTTATATACAGGGTGTTTCTGCTTTGCTATTCCATCACTTCAACTTAGTCGCATGTATCCGGACGGGGGTCATAACAGTTTTAAAACGGAATCGTTTACTTTACAACTGATTAGAATCAGAGTTAGGTTTAAGATTGTAACTCAACCTCTGCAACTAATTAATAAACTAAGCATACTTATAACGGGTAAAATAGTGATTTCTAGATATATGTACTAAGCTATTCAGGCTCGAATAGTAGTTCTTGATAAGCAAAATTTATTCTGCCTGAAAATGACCTAAATTGAAATTAAGTTCCAAGCATCATCCTGTGTTTTAAGTAAGAGATTAGTGCGCCTGTGTCAAGTACAGCCTTTTGATCCGGCCGCTTTGGCCGGTTTAATTTGGCAAACCTATAGAAGTGTTATACAGGGTGTTGCAAAAGTGGGCCTAAGTGGGGTGAGTCAGCTCGTTTTTCTAAATAGTATAGGTAATAATAATAAATAAACATATTTATACATTTTAAATAGAAAGTTAGAAATTTTGTCTCCATATTACTCAATAAATTGTACCTTTTTAGTACCGCTACTTTCTAACCCATTTCAAAACCTCTTAAATCTTCTTTAGTACAAAATCAGATGCAAAATACAGTTTGAAAGTAGCAAGAGTTTTAAAACATAAAATGACGAAAAAACTCGGAAGAAAAACTTCCCCTTAATAAGTAGCTTCGCAAATTTCTTTAGCTTCATTGCAAGATTTTTATTCTACCATCAAGTTTCAACTTGGAAAAAAAAACTCTTTCATTTGAGCCAGCGCCATTTTAGTCTCGTCATTAAAATGTTACGATTATACAGGGTGATTCTTTATCAGTGAACAAACAATAGCTGCTAAAAATAAAATAAAGTTGAGTACTAGAGGTGTATAACTAACCCAAGTCCAGCAGTTGATCTTTTTTTAACCCTCCAAACGGCTGAACCGATTTTATATTTGTTTTTTGGGTCATAGATATTGTTGCCCTGAGTGTTCTTAGCCATATTTTGTCAAAATCGGCCTAGCCGTTCACAAGTTATGCTACTTTTAATATTCTATTCTATTCTATTCTATTCTCTGTGGGGGTGTAAGTACCTGCAACTGGCTCTCTCGAATGGAACCTTTGTGCATATCCCCAAGGTCTAAACTGCCTTCCTAAGCTTGGACCATTTCCCACCACACTGGTCCACTGCGGGTTGGTGGGTTCACATATCTAGATTGATGTGCTAAATCTAGATATGCAGGTTTCCTCACGATGTTTTCCTTCACCGTAAGAGCGATGGTATACATTGTACTTAAATTCAGAAAAGAACTCATTGGTACATGTCAGCGCCAGGATTCGAACCCGCATCTCTTGATTGAGAAGCGGGCGCTCACCCGACTGAGCTACCACCGCTCCAAATTTTCAATTCTTTTAATATTCAATGTCGATGGTTTTTCACGTTGGTTAAGTTATTAAAGATTCACTTTTAATTATTTGGGGCTGCTTTCATTTTCAGTAATTCTCAAGTACACACATCCCAACTAATATTATAAATGCGAAAGTAACTGTGTCTGTCTGTCTGTCTGTCTGTTACTCTTTCACGCCAAAACTACTGGACGGATTTGAATGAAATTTGGTATTCATATGGTCAAGACCCTGAGAAAGAATATATAGGCTACTTTTTATCCCGGAATTCCCTCCGGAAAACTTTTTGAGGCGAAGCGAAGCTCGCGGGTACAGCTAGTACATAATAAACAGACAATGCCCCACCTCAGAAATTGGCTCCACCAATGTTATTATCCCCGAACTTCCATTGATCATATTATATTGAAGATTGTTACTTAGAACTCTCCTGTGATGAAACTTGCTCGTGAACTTGCCATTAATCATTTACTGGAAATATCCTTCTCATTCTAACATAGTTTGGTACTAACGAGGTAGTGTTGTGTTCCGTCTTTTGTTGTCGGATTATCAGCCCTAATATACGTGCCAGAAAGAAGGCATGTCATCCAACTTTAAACTCGGCAGAGGGCGCTCTGTAACGTAAACATTAGCTCCGTATAATTAATTGGTTTTTAAATACATAAACAGAAAAAAGTTGCAACAACAACATTCTACGACAAAGAATACATTGTGATATAACTGTACTACTGTTATCCAGTCCGAAGATTTTGGAGAAGTTGCTTTTATCGTAAAATTAACACAACAGCTGATCGGAGGACGAAAACTAAACATACAGTTCTGTGCGCGACGGATAACATCAGTGGAAGCAAGTGACTTATCGTTTTGTTTGGTGTTTTGAAGGATATAACTTCATACAATCAGTGAAATATTCATAAACAGTGAATTAAGTGCGTACCTAGTAACAATTTTAACAATTGTTGGGAGTCCATTCTAATGAACATTATTTTCGGAGTACCTCACTTTAAATTATTTAACAAGAGAACACGAATGAAGCTAAATTTCACATCAACCTAAGGAACACTCATAGCCCGTACGGTTGGCTCGTCGGAGGCGACGTCGTCGACTTAAAGGACACTAGTTCGAATCCACTTATTACGAAACTTTTTTTTTTTTTTAATTTTATTTGATGAAACCAATGGTGGATGTATACTGTTTGTATTAGTATTATTTATTTTTTTATTCTTCCTTACTTTTTTTAAAATGAATAATGTAAACTTATTACCTATTGATTGGAGTAGGTAGTTATCATTTATTTAATCAATTTATAAAATTTTATTGCATTTGGCTAATGTTTAATCATTATTTCTGTGATACTTTTTTATTAATATTATGAATTGTGAATGGTTTTTTTAAGGGCCTGTTTTCTAAATTATTTATTGGATGAATTTATGTAAATGTATGATTTATTTAAATAAGAGGTTTCATATTTACTTGATGATGAATTAATTTGCAATGACCCAACCAACATCCACTTGTCCCCATTGCCCAGGATCTTCTCGGCAATTTGTGGTGCCCCGTGGCTTGAATGTCCACATAGGCCGTATACATAAAAATGATCTTGCACATTCTCAGCCAGCGGCAGCGGTTCCTGCTGCTACGAACCTTAACCCACCCCGCAATGCTCAGGTCACTTCAAATTTTGATCTCTTGGCTTCTATGAGGAGAAATATCCGGGTGCTGAAACACATACCTAAAGGTGCAAGGTGTATGGCAGCTGGAAAGTTGTCTCATCTTATTGACCTTTGTGTTGAAAGTAACGGCAGACAGGAGTGGTATGATCTGTTAACCTTTCCTTATTCAGCCTTGAGGGTTCCCAGTAGTGTCGATCAGCGATCTCTTACAGCTAAAGTTAAGGACAATGTTAACGGCTCTGCTGAACCGATAGTTGACGACAGTTTTTTGACACACAGACAGGGTTCAATTTACAGGGCAATTGAAGCGAAAGTCTATGATGGGGATTTACGTGGGGCAGTCAGATTGTTAACCTCCGATAGCTCTCTGGCTCCCAGGACTCCTGAAACTATAACTGCATTAAAAGAAAAACACCCGACACCTTCGCGCCCCTTATCTTTTCCGCCTGAGCCAAATATTTCTTCACCCTTCTTATCCGTCACTGTTTCTGATGTTGCTGATGCTGTTGACTCCTTTTACAGTGGGTCAGCTGCTGGTTTAGATGGCTTGCGACCACAGCACTTGAAGGAGCTGATCTCGGTGTCCGCAGGTGATAATGGGCACAAATTGTTAGAATCTCTAACTAGACTCTGCAACTTTCTACTGAAGGGAATGCTAAACCTGGAAGTTTGTCCATACTTGTATGGAGCTTCATTGTGCGCTCTTTCAAAATCAGATGGAGGAATAAGGCCGATTGCAGTAGGATCGGTTTTTCGCCGGTTGGTTGCTAAGGTTGGAGGTCGAGCAGTTAAATCGGAGATGTCTGTATTTCTACAACCTCATCAACTTGGGTATGGCACTGCCTTGGGATGTGAGGCAGCAATTCACGCCACTCGTAGCTTCGACATGACAGGTTGTGAAAATGCATCTAATGACATTATTCTTAAGGTTGACTTGAAAAACGCATTCAACAGCATTGAACGAGATGGAATGCTATCAAAAATACAGGAGCACATTCCAACTCTCTATCCATTTCTGAGCCAGTGTTACTCGTTGCCCAGCCAGCTGTTCTATGACTCTGAGTCCATATCGTCACAGGTTGGGGCGCAACAAGGGGACCCATTAGGACCACTAATCTTTAGCTTAGCCATTAATGATGTCGTTAAATCGTTAGCTTCCCCATTGAATGTGTGGTATTTGGATGACGGGACAATTGGTGGAAACATCGATACGGTGGAAAAAGACATGAAAGCTATCATAGACATGTTTAAGGAAATGGGTCTTGAATTAAATAGTAACAAATGTGAACTTTTCTGTTGCAGCCCGAATATCCCCAACTTGTCCACCATAACAAATCTAGTCCCAGGAATCAAACTGTTGGATAAGTCAAACTTTACTGTCTTGGGAGCCCCTATTTTTCCTGAAGGTGTTCCACCACTACTTGATGGCAAAAGGGAGGGAATCAACAAGACAGTGAGTGGATTGAAGCAGTTACCGGCCCATGTTGCGCTTACAATCTTTCGCTGCTGTTTGTCTATGCCGAAGCTGACATATGCTCTGAGGACTTCTCCAGTTTGGTTGTTCCCAGCAAACATAGCTAATATTGATAACTGTATCAAAAATGTCCTGGAGCAAGTCCTTAACATCAAATTGGAGGGGGATCAGTGGCGACAAGCAGCATTACCGATCAGACACGGTGGTCTGGGCATAAGACGAGTCAAAGAGACCGGTCTCTCGGCTTTCCTATCCTCGGCGCACGGCGTAGTGGATCTTGTCACTCGGATCTTATCGATTAATGGTGACGGATTCCGCTTACCTTTTGTTACTGAGGCTTTAGAGGGCTGGGAAGCTCAATGTCCTGGAAAAAAATTGCCTGATCACCTTGATGTCCAGAAAGCCTGGGATGATGTTCTGTGCAAATCTGTTTTGGACAAAATTATGGAGAGCAGTATAGGTGTAGATTTGGCGAGAGTGAGGGCTTCATCAAAACCTGAATCGGGCTCTTGGCTTCACGCGTTGCCGTCTCCTCAAATGGGCACTCTCTTGGACGATGACTCGTTGAGAATAGCAGTAGCATTAAGGCTCGGCTGCGACATATGTGAGCAGCATCATTGTATTTGCGGTGCACTGGTAGACTCAAGGGGTCATCATGGTCTAAGTTGTCCCAAGTGCGCTGGTAGATTTCCAAGACATCATGCGCTAAATGACTTGATTAAGAGGGCAATGGTCATGGCGAATATCCCGTGCGTCCTGGAACCACCAGGTTTGAGTCGCACTGATGGGAAGCGTCCGGATGGACTGACGCTGGTCCCCTGGGAGCGTGGCAGAAGCTTGTTGTGGGATGCCACATGTGTTAGCACGTTTGCAGCTTCACATTTAGCAGGAACGGTAAGAGTAGCGGGCTCGGCGGCTGAGAATGCCGCTAGATTAAAGCACCAAAAGTATACGGATTTAAAAAACCGTTACTTGTTTGTCCCTGTAGCAGTGGAGACGAGCGGAGTTTGGGGTAGTGAAGCTAAAGCCCTCATAAGGGATCTAGGCCGCCGTATTGCCTCGCGAGGACATGATCGTCGCTCCGGGTCGTACTTGGCTCAAAGGCTCTCTCTTGCTATTCAAAGAGGTAACGCTGCAAGCATTATGGGTACTTTTGGGCCAGGTATGACTCGTGGCGGATTATTAGATTAATTTAATTTTACTTTTTACTTTGACGAAGCTTGTTACGCTGACGATGACGATGTTCTACACAGAATGACGAAGCTTGTTGCGGATTGAAAATGTATTTTTTTTTTTAATTTCTGTTAATATTTTAAAAATATAGTTGTGACCCTAAACTTTAAACTGAAATCAGCTAAAAATATTTAGTTTATCGAAGGCTAATCGCTGAATCACAACGTAAATACGAGTATAAGTGCAGTTTTGTTAGATAAAAAATAATGTATCCTTTTGAGTAAAATGAGCTACAATACTTTAAGATTTAAGATAGTTTTCTTCAGAGACGCATTCATAGATGATCAGGTTAAACTTATAACAACTTTATGTTTCAGTCAGTTGAAAGGTGAAGATTTTGTGTTCCCTCGACAGTACTTTGTATTATTTGGTCCTACCTTTGCCTCTGGGAGTGTATGTCATATTAACCTTCTTCGTATATTGCATCAGCCTTATACTACACTAGCTGTTCCCGCGAGCTTCGCTTTGCCTTAAAAAGTTTTCCCGTGGGAATTCCGGGATAAAAAGTAGCCTATGTTCTTTCCCAGGGTCTACACCGTATGTATATCAAATTTCATTCAAATCCGTTCAGTAGTTTTGGCGTGAAAGAGTAACAGACAGACAGACAGACAGACACAGTTACTTTCGCATTTATAATATTAGTTAGGATTAGGATTAGCTACAACGATTAATTAGACATTATTGTTTGAGTGACGCTAGGAGCGGTCTTATAAGATCAATTTTAGAGTGTGAAATTGTGTATATCTGTAGCGTTGTGTTGTAGTTTTCTAACGAATCTACATACTATGTAAATAATATTATTATTTTACCTAAAATCTTGTTTGTATAATGTATATTCTTCTCTTTACCTGTCGTTTCGATGATAAAAAAACATTACCCTCCTCCTTCGGCAGTCGGGTAAAAAATATAGGATTCATCGCCGTGGTAAAAGGATCAGTCAGTATGTCTTGTACGTACAGGTTTGATAGTTTGTCGAAAACTATAAAACCAAACCGTTCTAGAGGATCAGTACCTAGTGATCTCCAAGTTTTAAGTATTATATTTTTATCAAAAGGTAACCATTTGGCACAGTTCCAGAGATGTTCGATAGTTCACGAACACTTGACGAAGAAGTAATAATCTAATAATCGAACTGGTAACTATGGAAATGAATAATGATGTCACGTCCTTATCTTTGACTTCGAGAGATTATTACGTATTTATGATAGATAGATAGATAGATAAATTATTTATTTACTTAACACAACACATACACAGGTTACACAGTAAGATTTTTAACATAAAGTTTTTAAGATTACATAAACACAAAACACTATTAAAAGACATGCAGATAGAAAAGCAACATGTGTATTTATCATGTTAGCAAAAGGGTTCTGACTCAGCATAATACTATGATTATAATTAAATAATCACAGCGCTGGTATTCTGCCAGGACCAATTTTAGTGAGTGGGAGTGGAGCCTCAACTAAACATAAATATGTGTGTAGTAAATATGTAAAAGTGTGTTGTGGTACGTTATAATTATATTTATACTAAAATAAAATAGATATTTATATATTACTAGCTGTTCCCGCGCGCTTCGCTTCGCCTTAAAAGTTTTCCCGTGGGGATTCCGGGTTAAAAAGTAGCCTATGTTCTTTCCCAGGGTCTAAACCGTATGTATACCAAATTTCATTCAAATCCGTTCAGTATTTTTGGCGTGAAAGAGTAACAGACAGACAGACAGACAGACAGACAGACAGACAGACACAGTTACTTTCGCATTTATAATATTAGTTAGGATGTTATGAATGTATGTATATAATAATATGTAACAATAAATTGTGTTAAATGATTATGGCTGTATGCTATGTAGTATGTGTAAACGAATATATTGTGATGTGAGTTTAAGTGATATGTGTGAAAATGATAGCAAGTGATGTGGTAGTTAATTTGCTGGGTGACACCTAGAAAACACCTTTATTAGTTCTATAAGTATGACTTCTCTGTCAAGTTAAACCTTATACGAACGAGATGAAGTGCAAAAAAATCATCCCGACAAAATAACACCCCACTTCAATTACTGAGCTCTTATTTTGAATTAGTTCCGTTAGAAGATTTGTAATTTTATTCATTGGTACAATGGTTGTCATTAGTTTGAACGTAAAACGGTTCGACAGTAAACAAATTCGAACAGTTTTTTTGCTTTGTTTTTGTATGTAACGCACCATCCCAATGGTGTGATATTGCAGCTGGAGTCCCACAAGGCGGTGTGCTATCCCCCCTGCTCTTTGCTATTTTTATTAACTCCATTTCTGATAAACTAATTTCTTCCTACCATCTTTATTCAGACGATCTACAGCTTTATACACATGCTTCTCCTTCTGATATAGCTCAAGCAGTTAATTTTATGAACACTGACCTGACTAAAATCGTAGACTGGAGTAAACACCATGGCCTTATGGTCAGCCCGAAGAAAACCCAAGTTATCCTCATCGGAAGTTCTAGGTTAATGAATAAAAAAATTCTTCGGATGGTGCCGCCAATTTATTTTGACGGGGTTCATGTACCTTATAGTGATACAGTCAGGAATCTTGGCGTAATTTTTGATAAGTTTATGACATGGAGTCCTCAGCTGGAGGCGGTTAGCCGGAGGATGTTTGCATCTGGGGGATCACTTCGAAGACTACACAATTTCCTTCCTACCTCCACCAAAATTGCTTTAGCTCAATCACTCCTTCTTCCCGTTCTTGACTACGCCGATGCCAGCTATCTTGATCTCACTGAGGAGCAACTTAATAAGCTTGAGCGTCTTCAACATTACTGCATACGATTCGATTCATATTTGGCTTAAGAAAATATGACCATGTATCTGTATTCCGACAAAAACTCAAGTGGCTCCCAATTCGCCTTCGACGGAATACTCACATACTTTCACTACTTTTTTCGGTACTGTTCAATCCTTGTTCCCCAACATACCTTAAGGAGCGTTTTGAGTTGAGATGCTCTACACATAGCCGCTCACTACGTTCATCTCATAACCTTAGCCTTCATGTTCCCTCTTGCACAACTGTGTTTTATGAGGGCTCATTCACATTTCAGTCTGTTAAATTATGGAACGATCTGCCCATTGAAATCAGACTCGCACCCTCTCTACCATCCTTCAAAAACAAGCTCCGACAGCACTACTTAAATTTATCTTATCCTGATTAGAATGCACCAGCAATTATTTATTTATTTATTTTTAATAATATTTATGTATTATTATAGGATCTATACGTATATATTTATTATTAACTATGTAGGTTTTATGTAGGTAGGTATTTACATATCGTTTATACTTTATATTAATGTAGTTCATAAATATCTCTTGTTTTCACAGGATACCCATTTTCTTTATTTCTATTTCCTATAAATTTGGTTGTCTGGAAGAGATTACTTTTGAAGGCCGCCGATTGTGCTATTTATTTTCTTTTCATGTTTGTAATACTGTTTCTGTTTGTGTGCAATAAAGAGTATTTTATCTTTTATCTTATCTTATCATCTTGTTCTAATATTGTAAATCTAAGTTTATCCTACTCCAAATAGCGCAAGTTTCATTGCATCTACAGATCCGCCTAATCCTAAACAAAGTTTGTTAGTTCCATGCGATGTTTGTCGGCAGTGTCGGTGCCCGGGGCCGATCTGATCCGAGCCTTTAGTTAGTTAGCATAGGCCTTCTGGAATTGACATTAAATTTTATGTTTAATTTGATTATATGGTCGAAGGTTTAACGATACTCTGTCTATTATATTATTGGTTTTTTGACAGTCGAAATGCCATATATATTTGAAGACTTCAAAGAAAAACCAATTTTACTTACCAGGCACAAGGAAACGACAAAAATACAATAACATAGTGGAAGATCTATAGAGTTTTAAATTAAATGGGCAGACTTTACAATAAACACCTACGAAGACCTTTTTTGAAAAGATGGCTCAGGAGTTGCGTTCTTCCTCTGCTCCGTTCTTCTCCAAAGACAAAGAGCCCTTTCTCGAACGCGGAGTAGTTTAAAAAAAATACATTCATCAGAAAAAAAAATTTATTCGATGAATAAAAAGGCATTTGACTTTGTCTACGACATAAAGTTTTGAAATGACTTGTAGACTAGACTTTCGTTTTTACCTTTTGAGGTACAACGCATACACATCTAGATGTGCCGGTTTCCTCACGATGTTTTCCATCACCGTAAGAGCACGTGGTATTATTGTTTGTTAGTTGGTCCTGTCGGTTATTTCCTGATGATTTAACATTGAATCTGGTTTCCATTAGGCACCCCAAGTTACTCGTAATAGCTCAGAAACACTTCGCTGTTCGTAACACGAACCCAGTTCACGAGTCTACAGAACTAGTTAATAGCTTGTGTTCCTAAAGTGTGGATAGTTCGATTAGTGCCGCCACTAGGATAGTCGAGGACTAAGGAACATTTGCATTTTCTGTATAGCTCTTATTTTGTACGTCGTAAGAGGGAATTGAAAGTTTTTACCGACCATTTCAGTGTCAAAGTATGTTATAGACTGGAAACTTGGACGAAGAGTTTAATGAAGTATTTTCTTCATCAGCAGGTTGTGATTTCTTAGCGTGTCTGTCTCAAGCACTAAACTGGTAACCGCGCTTAAAATAATTTATTTGCAAGAAAGATTATCTTCTAAGCAAATTTATTTTGTGGTAGGTTATTTTATAAATTGAGTACCCGTGGGCGCGCTGCACGTACCTATGCCTAAAAGATATATTAAATTATGTTATAGGTACATCAGTGAAGGTCCTTTCGTGCACTTTCGGCTTACTCATACTTTTTTAAACACCTGTAGAATCTAGAGACTCGCCACGTAGGTAAAATAAAACTATTGTGAAGTATCCTCGTATTTGTATTCATATTACGTAATCTACATTACCTAAATACAAAATATCGTACGAAATACCTCACATGCACTTCAACTTAAACCCTTATGTCGATGTAGTAGAGATTGAGCAGCACGTTTCAAAGTGTAACCCCCACCCTGATTGTACAGCACGTCATTCCTGAAACTATGTCAAGAGCGGTTCTGAATGAGACTGAAATTCGCTGAAAGAACTTTACATAAAAGAAGACAAGCTTATTTAAGGTGGCAAATACTGAAGAGATCCTTCAGTGGTAAGGCTAATCTATTGGGACGTGACTTTTGGAATATATTTTTTGTTAGGTATGGCTTTTGAAAGAAGAAAGAAACAACACAACCATTGAGTAAAGAAAAACGTTTAAAAGTAATAAATAAATGAGCGTGGGTGTTGCTTCTTGATGCTGAAACGGTTTCTAGATCTCTGGGTCTAGCTCAGCTTGATGCCTTGGTAGGACATAGCGCTGGTTTTCAGCTAGAACTCTGGGTTTTATCATTTTTTTATTTCGATTTTTATGAAAAAACTATTTTGTTAAGGTAATTTTTCGAAAATTCATCTTGATTTCTTATAACAGACTGATGTTCATGTTTTATATTCACCAGAAACATACCTACCTAGATTAGAAATGGTATCGCCAGATAGCTCTGCTCTGGATAGCATCTAGTCAGCTCAATTAAATATATGAAATACTTACCTCCGCTGCTGCCTGTAATAAAATATTTTATGACTTGTAAAATTTTCCAATATATTAAAATAAACGAGAAAATTTTATTGTTGAAGATGGAAGATCGGGCGTTCAGCTTGAATTAGCCGCTTACTTCATTTACTTCATTACCTACCTCATTTATTTATAATGGTTCATCTGCACCCTGATCCGGAAAAAAACAGAGCTAACGTATAGAATCGAGTGCGAGTGCGACTCTTCGAAAGTGTTGTCAAGTTGTCAGCACTTTCGAACACTTTTTACCTATTGAATAGAATGACCACAGAGTACATTAGACTATTCTGAGAATGACCTATGGAATGATAGCTGTCAAACTTTCGCAAATCTATTCACCGCCATTTTGTTGTTGACAGGTTGACAGCACTTTCGAATAGAATACTCGCACTCGATTCTATACGTTAGCTCTGTAGACCGATCCGCAAAAAACAGAGCTAAAGTATAGAATCGAATCGCACTCGCATTCGATTCTATACGTTAGCTCTGTTTTTTCCGGATCGCTCTACTGTTATTTTCCGGATCGGGCTACTGTTCCGATGTTACCTAGCCAACCATATTTCATTAAGATTTCTTTACGAACTAGGTGGGTTTTTTGTGCAAAAGAAACTTCTAACAAATAAATCCTCACTTTCCAAGGGAGCTCTTATTTTGGACCAACAGAACCAACGGAACGGGGGCAACTCCCCCTGAGTCAATATAGTAACTTTTCTTCTTTGAGTTTTGAAAATCGTCCTTTTCGTTGGTCCCCTATTCACGGGCCACCCTGTATGAGAAAAGTAAACTTCACACCATAGGTCTCCCATCAAATCTCAGCCAAATTTCTCACGTCAAGTCCAGTAGGGTGAAGTGTCCAATAACCGTCTGTTTGTTTGTTGCAGACCGCGAGTGTCCGGAGCTGGAGCAGCCGGAGATAGGGAAGGTCACCCTCACGGGACGACTGTTCGGAGACAAGTGAGTCCCTTTATATACAGGGTGTTGCAAAAAGGTATACAAACTGAAAGGTTGTGATTTGGGCAATCAGTCTGAACCACTTTTGTTCTACGAGTTTTGGAAAGTTAAAAAAATCACTGAACCCCCTGAGCCACCCACCCAAACCCAATTCCCATTTAGTATACCACTTTTAAAACACCCTGTATACAGCTCAAATTCTGCCGAAACTTCCAAACACAAAACAACAAAACTTTTAATCATTTTCCTCTTCTCCCTAACTCCATGTAGCATTCAGCCTAAAATATTTATTAGGCAGCGACCGCCGTGCCAAGTCTGATGGCCTGGTAAATGTTTGAAGCGAAGTCACTTCGTAACTCTAACGATCTGGTTAATATTTGATGGCCACTATTTGAGCAGATTCTCGCCTACTTTGGGTCTTATTAGCCCTCAACTTTTTTTTATGCTCGCGCTCTCGAGTCTCGTCGCTTCATAAGTTTATAATGTATGTATAAGTATCTATAGCTATAGTTCTTATTTGTTTGCTTTTTGAATAATATTTTATGTCAAGTCAGTCCGTGACTTCACCCAGGGTTCTAGCTGAAAACCAGCGCCAGCGATCCCGTTTCTGCACCGGGAAGCAACACCCTTGCTCATTCTACTTTACCTTTTTTTTATTATTTGTTTTATTATTTATTTTTTGTGTTGTTTCCGTGTGTGTGTGAAATAAATGTATTTTCTTTCTTTCTTTCTTTCGACGCAAAAGTAGGAGTGCCATAAATTCCACGTGTCTGTTTTTTATGTCAGTGTCGTGGCGTAGCTCCTAATGGCTGTACTGATTTTCGTATAATATTTTTTTCTTACACTCGCGAACAATTAAATAGTTTAAACAATTAATTATTTTTTCAGGACGGTGTTTATTCGTTCAATATAAATAAAGAATTCTAGATTAGATATTTCTTTCACATTGTTAAGCTTGCTTAGTACTTAGCACTTTTCGTTTTCTAAATATACCTTAGGAGTTAAATGAAAACGTATACTTAGGTACTATCGCACTTACAGTGACAAACATTGCGATGGAACCTACACATTAAGGTTTAGTACCTTTAGATGTGTGATGTGAGCCGATCCACCGGTCAATGTATGGAAATTTTCCCATTCGAGTAAGCCAAGTGCATAGGAACTATAAATTCTCCATAAATTTATAATCAGCGATTTGAAAACTATAATTTACAGCGCTATATCCCAGTGAACAAAAATAATGGTTTAGAATAAACCAAGACAACACTACAAAAACGATTTTCTACAAGGACTCATCTTGACAACTTGGACTAATTAAAATAAATGGTTTGTTTCGCCTGAAGCTAGTGGTTACAGGAACTTTGTTAGTTAACTCCGAGTTTCTTTCATGTTTTATTAATTAGGCACTGACTTCGTCTCGAGAAGCAAGAATTTCACTGCTCATGTTAAAACTTGGAGTATTTTGTCAGCGGCGCGGCAAATTAAAAGTTTTGATTTTTTGTGCACAAAGTTACTAATTTTTAGTACTTTTTTAAACACGCTGTCTATTGTATGTTTAAAAATAATATTGTATAAAAGAGAAGTTTTAAATATAAATAATATTTTGTGTGAGTAAGTAGAAGAAGTTAAGTGTATTATTAATTTCGTTAAAAGTTTGTCTTCGAAGTTTAGGGACGGGTAGGACGGCGATATTTCTCTTCTTTGTTTCGTTTTCAATGACGTCTTCATTAATCAAAATAATCTCTGTCGTATTGTTTTGAATATAACAAAAGACAATCTAACTGGATGCGACTACGACACGTTTTGTTAGAAAATCTAATATTACATTTCTATAAACAATTTGCAAAGACCATGGCAACTTAGAGGCTTTCGTCTATATTCTTCCTGGCAAAACTCTTTGGTTTTGTCAATTTTCTATCTAATAAGCCTTTTACATTATTCAAGTAGCCATTTCAGTAAGACATTCAAGTCCTATCGTCGCTGAAATGGAGCAATATGCCTTGACATTTACATAAGCACTGAGACTGGAACGGTTACTCGTATTTAGGGAAGCTCAGCGATTCCAAAGCAATAGTGAATGAGTTGCGAGTAGGAACTGAACTGGAAATGCACTACGTATTTATTATCTCTTCCACTTCCACTTCGCCTTGCTGACTTTTAGAGATGTTTACAACAGTAACCTTATTTCCCTGACGAATCCCTGATGCCATTCTTTAAAGAAAGTCCAAGCATAGCTTTTTCCATAACAAACCGTAAGCGTCAACATTTGGTCACCAATTCACCATACGTCAAGTTCTCTCCCTCAACCATTATCACATCTCCAATCTTCCATCTCTCTCTCCTTTTGCTCACTATACGTCACACCGGCAGGACGCACTTCTTAAAACCCTTGTCTCCCTCCAACTTCCTCTAAGTTACCACATCTCTCACCTTCCATCCATCTCCCGCCTTTGATCACCATACGTTATCACTGGCAGGATGCTCTGCTTAAAACCTTTGTCGTCTCCCTCCACCCTCCTGTATATTACCACATCTCTCTCTCCTTTTGCTCACCATACGTCATCACCGGCAGGACGCACTCCTTAAAACGTTTGTCCTGTCCCTCCACCCTCCTCTAAGTTACCACATCTTGCATATTCCATCTCTCTCTCCGCAGAGGCACATCCTTCATTTTCCATCTCTCTCTGTCCTCAGGGCGGTGTACTCGTGCCCTCACGGCTACCACGTGGTGGGGCTGCAGAGCCGCAGCTGCCAGGCGGACGGCCAGTGGGCGGGGCAGCCGCCGGCTTGCAAGGAGAATAGTAAGTGCTTCTGGAACTTTCTGAACGAACAAGGCCAAGACTTTAAGGAAATTGACTTCATCATAAATGCCAATATTTCTTTTATGTAGCGTCTATTGTATCACATTGCTGGGTAAAACTTCCACGTGCCTCGTAACCACAGACTCATCGTTAGCCTCCTTACGCCATTCTGTATCTGTCCAGGTATTACCCCATTACCTTGGAAGAAGGCGGCGCGCGGCGATGGTGGGATACAGATGGCACAAAAACTTTCAGTTTGCGTGCATTAGCCTAAACTTACTAACCACTTAACCGGTCTCAGAACTCAATCATCCTGATCGATATTGGGTCAACTACTAATAATAACAATCCTTACCTCCCCAGTCTACTGCCTCCAGCCGCCAACCATAGAGCACGCGCGTCACTCCGCGCTGCCGGAGCAAGCGACCTTCGACCTTGACGCCACGGTCCAGTACCACTGTCACACTGGCTACGTCACCAACGGCTTCCCCCGGGCCAAGTGCCTCGCCATCGAGGGCCAGGCCAGCTGGTATGGACCGGACATCAGCTGTGAACGTGAGTGCCTTTGTTGTTATGATATGTTTGATGTTAAGGATGTCTTGGGATTGGGAAGGGTGGTTGGTGCTGCAAATTGAAGGATTGCTATTTTAGCTTTATTTCTTCTATTTTTTTATTTTTATTTTATTTTATTTATTTATGGATCACCAACAGATGGTACACATTACATTACATTAAAAAACAGCTTAATTAATTTAACAATAGATGTTTCAGGTCAGGTGACCATCCACTTATAGGTAACCACAGCTTACAAAGATAGCAACATGAAGTAATATAAAAACAAATATGAAAACAAAGATTAGTTAAGTAGGTACAACAAATTAGTTGAGGTTGTTTAGTTTACAGTTTAATAATTATTAAATATGTTTATCCAAATGTGTGAAATAGGTGATTAGTTTTCGTTTAAACGCATGCAAATGTTCACTAAAAATATCAAAATTACAGTTTTTTGGAAACGAGTTATACATTTTTATCAACCTGGTTATAGGGCTGTTCTACAAACGGATACTATCAATCATTAATATGTGACTGGTTTGAACTGCAATTTTTGGAATTTCAATAGATCTCGTTAATGATGGAGCTACAATATAGGGTCAGACAACCATGACTTCTGTTATATGTTTATCAGCTACCCCACCGCCTCTCATTGAATCATCATCCACGTCCACTTCTTGACATTTAATATGCTACCAACCCAACAAACCACAACCTTCCACCCTCCAGCCCGCTCCTGCGGCGAGCCAGGCGACGTCCCCCACGGGTGGGTCACAGCCGACTGCCACACCTTTGGATGCCGCGCCGTGGTCCAATGCGGCCAGGGCTTTGAGCTGGTGGGCAAGGCCGAGCGCTACTGCCAGGCTGACGGCGCCTGGGCACCCAAGGAGCTGCCCACTTGCGTCCGTGAGTATTGACGAACACAGATGCCTTTGGAGGTTTTGGTGGTGATTCTGGTGAGGTGTTCATGATAATGATGGGTTGGATGAATGATTGATGATAAAGTCTGATAATGAGAAAATGTTATAAATTGGAATGATTGTGAATTGAGTATTGACTAACCTGTAAAGATATGTGGTTGAACATCAGAATAATATGCGATAACCTTAGGCAGTTGTTGGATGTGAAAGCCCGATAGAGTGGTGTGACGCTCCTTTAGACTTTATCCTGGATTGGACAATCATTTTATTTATTTATTTATTTACTTAGAGACAAACAGTCATACATAATTTATCTGTAAACATAACTAGGTAGTATATATATATCAATCATAGTCTAATGATGAAGATGCTGATAATGCCTAAATATTTTCATGATAACTATTAGCACATAATTCAAAAGGCATGTAATGTGTGGATGATATTCTACTTTCAGGAGCACAAGAATCACCACCGAAACTATACTATATTACTGTATTATTTGAACTTGTTTCGCGTAAACTCCTTGCATTGCTTCGTGACAATGTAGTTGCCAATCTCTATGTCGCCGTTTTACTGTGGAATGCTGCATGGTTTTCGAGTTCTTGTAAAAAAAACCTAAATCTCTAACATTTTGACCTCTAAAGAGACTAGACCCGCATGTCGCTTTGTTACTAACAAAAAATTATCATGGCTATCATTTTGGAAACGCAATTTCATTGTCATGATGCAAATTCAAATAATGGGTGTCCCACGTAAACGCATTTCTTTATTTGTATGTATTTGGCGTTAACAGCATAGAAACTTGATTTTAACCAAGTCAAGATCCAGTTTCTATAAAAAAAATACTAAAAATCTTGATAGCGAACTTATTTTTGATGAAAGTGGGACATCCATTGCAAAAAAATATAAAGTAGAGTATTCTTTACACAAATTTAAATTATTTTTTTCTCCTTTCCTGCCGCTCTTAGAAGGAGGAGAGACGGGGACTAATTGAGTAGAAATATTATATCAAGTAGCGTAAAACGAAGTTCGAGATCATCTATCATTATCTTAGAGCTGTTATTACATAAAAATTCTATGTAGAACATTAAAATATCTTGAGAATTATAATGTTATTAAAATGGCCATGATAAAACATTGTCATCCTTGTCTGTACTGCCTTGTGTTAACTTTTCTATAAAACTTCTATTAGCTACATGTATGTAGATGACATTTTAATTAGAGCTAAATGTTCATTGTGCAAGTAAACTTAATGTGAAATTTTAACCGTCTAATCTTTTAACCGTCTAATCTTGTGCAGTAGAGAAAATAAAGGTAAAACTTGAACCATTGTTTCATTTTGCATGTTCTATCGTTGTTCTAACCTACCGCATGCGCTTTAAACAAACCTTTTGTAACAAAACTAAAACTAGCGAACAGTGCCATCTGTGGGTGAGTTAAAGCGACTGGTGTCGCCATCTAGTGGTGACGCAGGTGCAGTGCCCGCCGCCGGAGGGCCCGCGGCACGGCAAGGCGGTGTACACGTCGTGTGCCTACAACTCCGTGGTGTCGTACGAGTGCAAGTACGGGTACCGCCTGGTGGGCGACGCCACGCGCCGCTGCGGCGCCGACAAGAAGTGGTCCGGCACGCAGCCCGCTTGTAAAGGTGCGTTACAATCAATTATACTTATTTAAATACCTTCTTAAACTCTTCTAGAAGATAACAAAAAGTGATCAAAACAGCCAACATAGCAAAGACCTGATAAATCTGATTCCGCAATCAGTGAAGTTCGTTTGGGGTAGACGAAAGTATCCATTTCCAGTGACTCGTTATATATGAACCCTGGGTATTCACCGACTGACGCTAAGCCAAATGGCAAATCCTATAATCAAGGTCAAGAAAAGTTTAGGGAATCTAGGTCCCGTCGTAACCGACAAGATTGAAGTAGATATTTACATAGGTTTACATTTTTAATAGGTACCTATATGTATGTTATTAATTCCACGCCATTCTTACCAGAAATCAACTGCGGCCACCCCGGGCAGCTGTGGAACGGGTGGCTGGAGAACATCTCCTCGGGCACGGGGCTGGGCGCGTCCATCATCTTCCGCTGTCAGGACGGCATGCGGATGGAGGGGAATGGCTCGGCTATTTGCCAGAATGATGGGACTTGGAGCCATCCGCTGCCGAAGTGTCTTGGTAAGTATCTAGTGTTCATTTACCTATAAGATTAATTGTTACATCGTCTAGGTATATCTTCATCTTCCTGGGTTCTTTCACATCTACCTAGAATTTGCCGGCCTGTTTACCTGCCTTTACTTCTGTATATTCGTAACCCATGAACAAACTTAATCTGAAACACTTTAACTAATCACTTAAATAATAGGAGTAGTTTCAAAAACGACAGTATTTAATGTGATAGAAAGCAACCCTATGTCCATTACACGGGTACCTCCAAGTCCTGAGAACCAATATCTGCATCAAAACCAAGTCAGGAAGCGAACTCGGGACCTTCAGTGTACTAGCTACTATCCATAATAAGTCATTTCATCGACGTATAGCACTGATAAATCGTTTTCGATTACAGCGCCATGCGTCGTGCCGCACGTGTCGCAAGGAAGAGTGGTCCTAGTGGAGAACAAAACCTCGGACAATGACACGCAGGAGACTACACAGATAGTCGGGAGCTCTTCCATGGTGCAGCATGGTAAGTCACATTAAGTTGCAAATATCGGTATCAAATTGCAGTTGCAATCACGGCAATTTGATACCTACCGATATTTCGACGTATTTTTTCTTGTGGTTTGGATTTATTCAGGGGTCATTGCGGGGCGCCTGTGAGGCTGATCAATCTCTATCCGGACTATCCGCTAATATTTTTTTTAATTGAAAATACTTATAGAAACACGTCACCTCTGACTACACCTTCGGGGATTATATTCGTGAGCATATTTATGTATGTATTATAGAAAACATAAGGTTTAAATCTATTTCATGTGGGTACCAGTACGCAAAAGGATTCATTCTGGATGCTGTAGAATCTACAGCATCCAGAATGAATCCTTACATACAGTTATCCAGCATACAGTGTAGATGTTAGGTACAACAAAAGTTTAAACTCTTCTATATTCAACAGCTTTTCACGTCAATCCTAATTCCTAACATATTTTCGTGATCCAGGTGAGATCATAATCGTGGAATGTGAGAAGAACTACGAGTTTCCGTCGAACAACGCGGCGGTGACGTGCAACAACGGCACATGGACGCAGATCCCGCGCTGCCAGCCCGCCAGGTGAGGAGCCTTTTATCATCAGCATTTTTTTTGGGCTGAAAAGAAATGAAGTCTGAAGGCATCAGCATTTAAAGCGGTGTCAACACCTGGCAATAAATTTACAGAATCAACTTGTGAAATGGTGTAAATAATAAAACAGGCAAGGCAATAAGGTTACCACTGCCACTCCTGTGACTTCAGCAATATTAAAGATTAGGTAAACCACTTTATGTCGTTGGTTCACCTAATGCTGTGGTGGTGAAACTGATAAGATATCCTCTGCAGACGCGGATAAGCCATGGGCTGACATTGTTACATTCCATTAATTATTTTAAATTTAGTAATTTTATGAATCGAATCAATTGGAGTACTTACGCATAATAAATCCACGTACAATAATACCTAAACTGATATTTTATTTTCTAACCAACCATCCCTTCCAGATGCAAACGCATGCCGCGCTTCCCCCGCAACGGCATGGTGATAGCCCCCAAGACAGAGCACGGCATGAAGGCGCGGTTCCGCTGCAAGGACGGCTTCCAGCTGCGCGGGAACCCCGTCGTGGTCTGCTCCTTCGGGAACTGGACCGGGGAGACGCCCAAGTGCGAGGAGGGTAAGGTTCTGCAACCTGTATAGAATCCAGATGATAATATAACTGTGGATAGGGGGAAATGGCGTGACGTGAAGCACGAAACTGACAGTAAATAAGCAAAATGCTCGGAAGAAGAAGAAGAAGGGTATGATGATACATACTCCATGTAGGAGCCTCCTCGAGTGACGTATCTACATACTTGGGCAGTCAGTAAGTATATGACGTTTCTGCCCGGCTCATCCTTTCACCACAGTGTCAAACTTTAGACCAGCTTCACCAGGCAGGGCTACACGGGATCGTTATCGACGTCGATAATCTCGTTTAATGAGCGTTCCACCTATCACAGCGCCGTATTTACGGCAAATTGCGATATACTTACTGACTTTTCTCTACATCTATAACAAACCCGTGACGCGGCAGCTGCTGGTCTTTGACATTAT
The DNA here is from genome assembly GCF_932276165.1 of Plutella xylostella. Lineage (NCBI taxonomy): Eukaryota > Metazoa > Arthropoda > Insecta > Lepidoptera > Plutellidae > Plutella > Plutella xylostella. The sequence continues at coordinate 871,350 of NC_064000.1, read as the reverse complement.
ACTCTACTGCCAGGTAAGTGCAAGTATCTACCCGCAGCCACAGACCAGGCGTGGTGATGATGAAGACGGAGCCCGGCATGAAGGCGCGGTTCCGCTGCAAGGACGGCTTCAGCTGCGCGGGAACCCCGTCGTGGTCTGCTCCTTCGGGAACTGGACCGGGGAGACGCCCAAGTGTGAGGAAGGTGAGGGGTTTGTAGTCCTATGGCATCTCTGAGGTGCAGAGGGTCTCCATCGTCCAGCATTTTTGTCTATCTACGGCTGTATTTTTGGCCTCGCTCCAGCTAAATCCAGCGGCTCGCAGCTCGCTTTAAAGCTTCCGTGCCACGTTTGTACAAGGCGACCGGGGAAACGCCCAAGTGTGAGGAAGGTGAGGTTCTGCAACCTATATCGAACCCAGAGGATATGACAGAGGATAGGGTAAAATGGCGTAACGTGACGCAAAAAGCCGACGCTAATCTTGGAAGAAGAAGAAGGGGATTATAATACATACACAATGCAGGAGCCTCCCCGAGTGGACGTTTATCTATTTGAGCAGATGACGACATTCTGACTAGATAATCCTTTCACCGCGGTGACAAACCTTACACCAGCTTCACAAGACAGGGCTACACAGAATCGATATCGACGTAGATAATCACATTTTATCAGCGTTCCACCTATCACAGCGCCGTATTCAAGGCGAATCGCCGTATAGTGACGTTTATTTACATCTATAACAAACCCGTGACGCGGCAGCAACAGCTATAGTGTTGGTCTTTGACACCCTAAGAAGAAGAAAGAATCACACACTGCTAAGTAAGTGCACCAGACTACCCGCAGCCACGGACCAGGCGTGGTGATGATGAAGACGCAGCACGGCATGAAGGCGCGGTTCCGCTGCAAGGACGGCTTCCAGCTGCGCGGGAACCCCGTCGTGGTCTGCTCCTTCGGGAACTGGACCGGGGAGATGCCCAAGTGTGAGGAAGGTAAGGGTTTTGGAGTCCTATGGCACCCTTGAGGTGCAGAGGGTCTCCAACGTCCGCCATTTCCGTCTGTCTACGGCTGTGTTATTGGCGTCGCTCCATCTAAGTCCAGCGGCTCGCAGCTCGCTTCATGGCTTCCGTGCCAGACTTGGACAAGGCGTCCAGGGAGACACCCAAGTGTGAGGAAGGTGAGGTTCTGCAGCCTGTATAGAACCCAGAGGATATGACAGAGGATAGGGTAAAATGGCGTGACGACTAAAAAGGAAAAGGAGGCTAGGAATAAGAGGGGGATGACGATACATTCATCATGTAAGAGTCTCCCAGAGTAACGTATCAACTTGGGAAGTCAGTATTTTGACGGTATTCTGACTGGATAATCCTTTCACCACCACAGTGGCAATCCTCAGACGAATAAGAAGAAGAATCAAGGTTAGGTTACGCAGACGGGGTAAGTATGTATGTATGATATATTGAAAATGTATTAATGCAAATATTCACAAGCCCTAATAAATTATCGTACCACACACTCTTAACCGTTGCGCCGTTATAAGAAATTTCATGTACCTAAGGGTTTTCCTGAAAATAATTTTCCTCTTGAAAATATAACCACAGATGTTAAGACTTTTAAAAGCTACCCACATGTTCCTGTTGCGGATTTAAAAATACTCCCCGAACACAGATTGTTGCAAACCTGTTGCAAAACAAGTGGACAACTTTTATTACCAATAATTAATTAATAATGCGCCGCTGAGCAGCCTCTAGGGAGGGACAACCGAACAACTCAACAATGCATGCAATATTCATGCAGGTGGTCTACTCCGGTACTTCATTAACAAATACTTCTCCAGCAACAGCCGGACATTGTTTTAGTGTTTTACACCACAAAGTTTTTTTAAGCTAATAGGTGCAAATCTGAATTCGAAATCCTTGAACCACGGCAACAAACCACCCAAATGTGGCTCTTGTGCTGATCACAGAAATTATAAGAACAAGAAGAAGCTGGTGTATGATGGACATGAACTTGATGAGAGCAAAAAAAATGAGTAGTACTTAGCACTTGGCGACGCAACTGTGCATAATTAAATATGATAACTAACATTTTGTATAATCTAAATCTATTAAGATTGCAAGCTCTGTATTCGTAAACCCAGAGTAGGCCCCTGAAATCTGCACCGCTAATTGACAAATCACTTATCTAATTAACAAATGTCTGTTTGTTGCAGTTTTCTGTCCGTTCCCGGGCTATATTGAAAATGGAAAGGTTCTACTGGTTGGCAACATGGGCTTGTACGACTATCGACCTTATGTGAAGAAGGTAAGGGTTAAATTAGGCTGATTTGAAAGTTTCAGAGTTTGTTATTGTAATAGGGAATATGCAAGTGGTTCAAATAAAGGTCAAATATTATTTATAATAAACTTTGTTGTTTCATAACTACGACTCCATCATTATTTTTGATTATAATTTATTTTTGAGCAAGTAAATGAAGTTGAAAAGTACAAAAAAACTTCGGTAAATTCTAACTTCCGAGAAACGTCACCCATTTTCTTAGGGCGGATGTGACGTCATAATTCTTTATATATCAATCTCAGAATAATAACTTCTTTGCGTTTGCGTATAGTTAAATAAATGTCAAGTGTAAACAAAGAAATGTTAATGTCACCGAGTATTTGTGATGCTCATTGTGATCAGATACGATGGATCACATAAAAATTCTTCCAATACGAGTAGATCCTAGCCTCCTATAACCTCTCCACTTCTTGTTTGATATGCTTGTTTGTTTGCAAAGTTTTTTGTATTTTTATATTTTTTGTTGGTAGTGTATGGGCTGCCACTAGTTGTTCTATTGTAATGAGGCGTAAACAGCCATTCGCTAGTCAACGAGCCACTCAAATATGCTCCATATTGCAACACAATAAAATTAAATTTGTATTGTCAGTATTATGACATGAACATGACACAAGTTGCTCTTTCTACTTTTAGGTTATAATGGCAGTCGTTAGTATATTTCAAAAGTTGTTATTTTTTTCTAAATTAAGTTATGGAAGAATTCTCGTAATCAGAAGAACTGGACACATTAAATTTATTACGCAGTATGAACGAGTAAACTGTTGCCAGCTGCGGATAAGGACAGCAAAGACTATTGAAAAGTCGAGAGCCGTGTGCCCAAATATTAGGGAATATGCATATATTTTTATACTCTTATTCGATAGTTTAGATAAGGGCGTTTAGACCTTTGAGATATGCACAATGGTTCCATTAAAGAGAGCCAGGTGCAGGTTCTTACACCCCCACAGATAATAGAATAGAATGACCCACTAACCCTAGTCTCTCTTACTGAGAACCAAAGTTACAGTAAGTACTTACATACAATACAAATATTACTTTATATTCATATTGCCATAATAGCGTAATATTGTGTACAAAGGTCCTCTGGTTTGCGCGCTCCCATTTCAAAAGAGCTACTAGCAGCTATTTACGAGCTCCCATTACAAAACAGCCACTGGTCACACTTTATTACCATTACAAAACAGCCACTGATCACACTTTATACACTTCCTTTTTCGTTTGTTACCATGACAACATTGGTTTGTTGAAAATACAAAAGTACTCTGTGATTACTTGATTAGGTAAAAAATCTATGCCGACTGACGGGACTCATTATTCTGAGCCGTGAAATTAAACGATTATGACGTCACGACAGCCCGCCATCCTGACGGGAATTTCAAAGTGGTCGTGATGGTTGTAATGTTTTAACTTTCTTTAAAATACCTTAAATTACTTATTTTGGCGTTGAATTTTTTTTTACTATAATAAAGTGATGTAAAACTATCCAATAAAAGTATTAAAAAAAATTACGCATATTCCCTATTGGGTTAGTGCATGCTATTAGATTTTAATTGCTAGGTAATTATTCAATCTAAATAATTATTGCTGTTATAATATTGTTTAATATCAATTATGATTCAGTGATCTGTTAAACTTATTTAATTAATATTATTATGTGTTAAATTATATTTTGGTGAAATAGAGTGCAACTAACCCAGCTTTGTAGAATGGTTTACTGACAATTTCAATGGTAGGTAGTTATTTTCCGCATATAAATAGTAACATAATCTGTCAAAATCTTATTGATCTTATACTTTTTAATAGTACTTTTAAAACATACAAACATAAAGTGCCAATAGTGTTGAATGTTGGAGTCCATCTCACAAAATTACCTGTCACTCATTATCGATATGAACCACCTTTTTTAAAGAATTTTGATATTATTTTCAGGTGGTAAACAATAAACAAATAATGTACGAATGCGAGAAAGGCTACGTGTTGTCTGAAGGCCCCCCCGGCGCCACCTGCGTCGGGGGGCACTGGAGCCCTAGGGAGCTGCCCAAGTAAGATGTTTTAACTCTTTTTACTAGGGTTATAATGTTTAGAATAGCCCGGTTAGTCCTCTTCTAAATCAAGCCACCAGTATCCACTTAGAAGTCATCCAATACATGCAACTTTTGAAAGATGCGCCGACTTATTATCCGACAGTTTCAGTAATAAACTATGTCATAACTTCAGTTACCGTGCCACAACAAGTCCTTGACCACAACTGACATATTAAGCAGCGTCGGTCGCCTGTCAAACATGTGTCAGATCCATACTACTTATGTCATATTTGACAAGCGAGCGACGCTTGACGATTGTTTATTGCTAATGTTCGGTGGTGGTTACCCCACAGGTGCACATTGTACCAGCATCCAAGAATACGCTGGAGTCGTCGAAGAAGATCCATTCCAGACACAGAACTGAGGCAGAAGAGAGCTGCATTCCTGAGACAATACTACAACGACCTCCAAAGAAAACAGGACTCCAACCCCTCACAAGATTACATCGAAAACTTGTACGATAAATATAATTCACCGACGAACCACAAACCAACGCTAAGACACGCCAATTTCAAAATCATGAAAAAGTTTGATATCGAATTGGAATCTGATGACGAAATGCTGCCTGGTTCAGATATAAGTAGTCACATTGAAGACACAAATCTACCCACCGCTATGTATACTGTTTATAATGTACATGGTGAGCCGATCGGCCATAGATTATATTCATATCAGCCTGTATATGAACCCGAGGAAGAAGACATAGTGTCTCACGATGGAAGTCTCGAGTTTGAATCCACTGATTCTTTGGAAGACATACCAAATATGACAGTACTTAAAGGTGGTTTGTTTCCCGACCATCAGTTATTAAATCCTGATGATAAAACTGGAAACATAAATAAATTAAAACATCAATATTTCGAACGATACGTCGATAAAAGGAGAAAACGATTTCTGACTCAAATCAGTAACACGGGAGAAAATGATGAACTTGATAACTTGAATGAAAACGATATGGAATTACAGGTTTCTGAAAGTAAACCGATAACTACAGCAGTGCCATTACTAGCTGCCAAATCTCGTAAAAAGAGAGATATTGTGTTAAAACATCTGGATCCTGTCTCAAATGATTTAGAAAACAACGATAAAAATGAAGACGGAGGGATGGAACATCTAAAAGTAATACCACTGAATAGATCTGTAACGTACAATGTTACTAAAGAAGAGCTAGATAGCAAGGAAATGGCGGTAATACCCATGTACCAGAAAACAAACTCCACAGAAGTTGATAACTTTTTGGAAAAAAGAGATAAAAGAACCAGTAGAAAAACAGATAAACTTAACCAAACAACAGCAACAGTTCCGAAATCGTAAGTATCTAATTTAAACACATTCATAAATGATGATGATGTCCTCTTCGTCGTATCCGACAACAGCGACTCTTGCTACACTCTGTTATGTGCTCTTATGTGGCTGGCAAGTCCGAACTTCGTCTTGAACACCCTGTGACATTCATAAATAGTACCTACACAAATATGTACCTTTAAAATAATTAACTGCCTAATCATTGTAGTTAGTTTGACAAAGTACAAAGTAGTGTCTATCTAGTAGAAGCTGACTATTGCAGTGTGAAAAGTGGTGTTTCCCATAATTTTAATACTTTTCAGAGGCCGAGATGGTAAAGGCAGAATTCGCCAAGCACCCGATAACTCTTCATCAAGTTCTGAAGAAGGAAGTGCAACAGTAGACGCCGACGGGTCAGTCAAACCTGAAGGGAACTCTACTGAAAAGGGCAAGAAGGGTCGTCCGAAGAGCCCTTGTGAGCCAATACAAAGCGAGCCCTATGTCAACATAGAGATTGTCAAGTTTGGTCGCGACCCCAATAATACGTTTAGCTCGGGTAAGTCAAACATTTTACCCAAAGCAATGGGGTAATTAAATGTTTACGTAGAGGACACACTCAACTAACTCTATTTGGTACCTTCAAGTAGCTTGGCTTGTTTGATAAATCTAATGACACTAAACAGAGACTTTTTGTAAAAGAATATGGGGAAAATTACTTAATACTTTTCTGTAAAATTACAATCGTATGATGATCCTTATGAAAGGTAAATCGGAAAACATAACAATTTACTATTGATTGATGATTTCTCAGGCACCATCGTCCGGGTAGCCTGCGGGAAGGGCTACGGTCTAAACCTAGAACCTAATGCAACAGCAAAATGCGTCAGAGGAAGGTGGAAACCGGAGAAACCCAAATGTGAAATATGTAAGTTATATCATAACTTATATTACTTTTTTATATTTTAAAGCATTTCTTCATTCATAGTTTTCTATTCTATCGAGTTATAATAAAGGTCTTAGCACAAAAATTATTTCGACACAACGTAAACAGATGTTTAACGCTACTAGGTAAGAGTTATGGATTGGATATATCACATTCTGTGTTTAACATTTGTTTTATAAATAGACCAGAAGGGCTAGTACGGGGCGCAGTTAAGACGTGACAAAAGTTTTGCATCGCCCTCACTCACATCGCGCAGCCTCAAAGTGAGCGCGACGGAGAACTTTTATCACGTCTTATTAGCGCCCCGTGCTACAGGGCCTGATCCGTAAATGGTGTACAATTACTATATTTGAAGACTGACCAGACTGCAAAAAGCTGAATGAATACCCATTTCATAGTTATTGTTCCTAACTTAGTGCACAATGTTTATGTTTCAGTATCCTGCCACGTGCCTCCCACAGAGTACGGCATCTACACGATGGCCCCATCAGACCTACCGGCCAGTTCCGGCCAAGTGATTCCACCGTTCAACAACAGTGAAGAAATGGAGCTGAACGAAACCGATCCGGTTCCTAATGGACAAGTTGTCCACTTCTCGTGTGAATACGGGTGAGTTTCACATACACCTGTGTAGATTCACTACCATGGCCAACCATGGCACAGTCAATAAGTTTAAAATATTTTAGACAGGGCAATTTTGACGTGGCAATATTAGCGCTGTTGAAAAAAAACTTATATTCTTATGGTTGTCTTACCTCTTGTATGTATAAATTACCTTATATATTTTCAGGTATAACGTCCAAGGACCGACTAACCTAAGGTGCTGGCTCGGTGAATGGGCTGTCACCAGCACACCTGAATGCGTACCAGGTACGTTAGGTAACTCTTCAGCATTCTAAGAACCTAGTCCTCTTACGAATTACACCTAACTTCTGACAAGACGATTTAAGTAAACCCTGCGCAGTGAGCATAGTACATATTACAGCCGGCTGAGCGAAACCGATAGACGACTTCAACTTTCAGTTATCTACGTTTCTATACGATCATCGGTGGGACAAACCGGAAAACCTTTATTGAATATCTTTATTTCCCGATTCGTACCATCATCATTGGCCACGGCATCTTAACAGATGATGGCACTAGGTGGGGATAGAGCACCACATCTCTTCCTGTGGCTGTAAAGGCCAGAACTACTAATTATCCTTATCTTCCCCAGCCCCCTGTGAGCTGCCCTCCCTCCACGGGGCGACCTACGAGGCAGGTTACCGCGCCGGTCTGACGGTAGCCCACGCGTCCTCCGTGAACATAGCCTGCGAGGCCGGCAGGTCGCCGCCAGCCACCCTGAACTGCCACTTGGGGAGGCTGCAGCCCACTGTCCACGACTTTTGTAGGCCTTTGGGTAAGTGCGTGTGGGCTTTTGCGGTCAAGATTAAGATGAATGATAGCAACAACCTTCAACCATGTTCGTGTTATTAACGTTTTAGTACAAAATAGAAGAGCTTGCTTAGGGTTAGTCATCGTGCTGAAGGTACTTATAGCAATTGAAAGAAGAGATTCATAACATCTAATCTAGTGTTTGATGTGAAATAGGTAGGTAAATATTATGATGGCGGCACGAAGCCCTTCCGAGTGACGGCTTTACCGTATGTTATATTTTCAACTGGTGCACTGGCAATCAACAAATTAATGATTTCTAAATAATTCATCACATTTGCAGCAAACCTAAGCAGACCTCGACCGACTTCAGAATTCCAAAGTGGATCTGATATCGTCAGAGAGGATGTCTCAGAACTGGAGCCAGATCTGGACGGGAAATCTGTGACAGAATGCGGTCCTCCTGCTAGGTAATAATTTACTCCATTATTTACTTGTGCCGATTTAAATTAAGAAAAGGCTATCTTATGAAATACAATTTTTCTTAGACACTTGGTGACACAGTAAGTTTCAACAGACGTAAGCCATTCAGCGCCATGATTGGATGATATTACAGAACACTTTAGTTCAGCGTTGAAACGTATTGTTGTCTTTAAACTTACAATCTTTTATTTCAATGGGCTTTCATTGTAGCTTATTTTCACTCCGTTTACTTTCATCTAATGGGCATCTTCAAATAGCAAGATATTCATTGAAAGATAAACAACGCTATTTACCCCAAGTTTTAGTTTAAGTTATATTATAATTTATTTTGTTGCTAGTTGAGTGTTGTTAGCACAGCTGAATTTGATAGTTTATGAAGTATATGTGTTCATTGACTTTGTAGTTATCCCTTTATTACTATTAATTATTCCATTGTATGGCAATTATGTTCTCCCGATTGATTTTGATAATGATTTTTCAAAATAAACACAAATACTTCGGTGGACATATGGTCTTACCACTCCGCGACGCCAAAAAAGTAATGTTTTTGCAAAGTCTACGTTTCTTATTTGCTGACTGGGAAGAGCGAAGCGAGCGCAGGCGTATAAAGATGCGAAGCCCTGGTGAGAGCCTTCTAGGTTCGGACTTTTGCTTCTTTGAATACTTCACCATCTCCACCATCGCCATTAAAAAAACTCATCGATATCGTCTCATATAGATACATCATTGTTACTAAAAATTTCAACTTGATTTGAAGATTTTGTCTGAAACTTTTCTTCTACTTTTAAAATGTCTGATTTTAATCTTGAATCTTGCGCTAGATCTTCTTTCTCGTTATTTTCTACTTAAATCTGTATTGAAGAAGTTGAAGAATCATGATCATTGTCATCACAAGGTTTCCAACCAAATCCTCAGATGGCAGGGCTTAGTCATCAACTCTTTAGGTAGGAGTTTACTTGAGATCAAATGTTTTAGAATGAGAGCTGTTTGTTTGGCCACGGTAATCGCTTCTTATGTCTTGGCCAAGCTTGTTTTTGTTTTGCTAAATTTTCCAATAAATAGGTGTTATAGTGCATGCTATCATCATATTCTAAAAAACACAATAAACAACCAATTTTTCCTGACATACTCGCATGTCAAGAGTAATTAAATCTAACATTTCCAATTCAAAAACAGTTTGCCTAAAACTAAAGGACGTAAGTTCAAATGAAATAACAACCGTCCTACCTTCTCGAAATTACTTAAGCCCTAACAAAATAATATTTTCCCCAAGGGTCCAAGGTACGCTAGTATACCGGGACGGGACGGAAGTGAACGGGACCCTCGGGATTGAAGGGTACCCTCATGGAACGGAGATCACGTTCAGCTGCATAGCATCCATAATGGGGGAGAAGACCACTTGGAAGGTCATCTGCGAGCAAGGACAGTGGGTCGGCAAGAGCTTCAACTGTGGTACGTTTCAAAGTGAATGACGCACAAAGGAACTTTTAGCTAATATCGGCTTTAAATCTATTGATGCCTTGCTTGACAGTATACAGACAGAAAGAGATCATGTCTGTCCGATAGAAAAAATATAGACATTAGCTTAAAGTTCCTTTCTGCAACTCTGCATAAGAAAACTCTCCTACAAACACTAAATCAATAATACGCGTCTACCAACACTGGAGGGTTATTGCTATTAGACCCACGGCAGGTGGATTGGACTTTTTCGATTTGCTAATAATCCTCGCTAAGTGGACTCACTTGTATGAGTTTGAAATACTGAATGCGATGCGTCCGTTGCGTACGATGTGAAAGGTGGACGCTTACTTTTAAGGTCGGCTTGGTGTGTCTGAACCTCTGTAGTGCTCGCATTTAATCTGTAATACCGTTTACTTACATATTTTTTCACTGTTCCGTTTGTTAGATGATAAAAATTACAAGACTAAAATTACAGAAGAGCTGGAAGCACAGGAAGAGGATCTGCTAAATAACAACACCTGTACGTTCAGCAATGACGACCCGAATGTCGTATCTTTCTACCACGACCTGGAGATCACAGAGGTGGTTGACTTTCCAGCTGGTGCCGTCATTGTGTCAAGGTAAGTTTTATCTGCTTTATAGCTGAGAATCACTGGTAAATACTGAACGCAAAGAATATTGATGGCATCGAGTACAGTGCCATGACAGTTGTTATTTTCAAGTAACTATAAGTATACGATACGAATTTATAGGTTGTATACAGTTTTTTGTCTCCGTTCTTCTCCTTTACAAAGGGCACTTTCCGAGAGTTTATACTAAAATATTGTCGTTCATCAAAAAGATGCATACGTTAAAGGTATATTTGTACTATGAATAACAATCTTTGACTTTATAATAATGTCTTCCTAGCCGAATTTCGACCACGGCGGCCAATCTCAATTTGAGATCAGCCATCTACGCAGGAGTAGATTATAGTGCCCAAGTGTGTGCGCAGTACACAGGAGCACTCTCTGTTCCATCACTCTCATAGCCCAATGGGACGGATTGACCGACACGACTGGAGAGAGCTAGGCGCAGGACCGACTGCTTTACATGCCCATCCGACAGCATGGATCGTTTCACTGTTTCGGACATCAGGTGATCAGCCTTCTATGTCCTAACTCCTAACCAAACTTAGAACCACAATTTAGAAACACAAATTGATGACTTTAATAGTGAATAGAAACAATGTATGATTTCAGATGCAGCGACATAGGAAAATATGCAATGACCGGATCACAAACACGCAAATGTATTGGAGGCGCATGGGACGGCGCACAACCGGCGTGCATCGGACTGAACCAGGCCACTGATTATGCTAGTGAGTATCTCTTCTTTTGTAGCGTCTTACAAATAGCTATAAATTTATCTTCTCAAAAATATGTGAATAAATGACAAGAAACCCTTAAAATTCAAGATAACATAGGCCTGTGCGTACCAACCGGCAACCCTGTCAGTATGATCTCGAATTAAATTTACGGCCTGAAATGAAGTGGGACTGTACAACTTGATTAATTAATTACTTACGCTGATTATATATTAACTGTACTTTAATAGAATCATTGATGATAACGTGATTGGAAGAGAGGGAACGGGGTTGCCAGATGAAAAAATACAATTAATTATATTTGGACTTAGTGTTGGTGTTGCCAAAACTCCCTGTTTACCAGGACAGCATAGTCGTAAAGCGATGCAAGAATGTTAACCTCCGTGCGTGCTCGTTGCCTTTCAGTGGAGAAGCCCCCGACGATCCTGTTCCGCTACTCCAACGGCCCCATCGCGCAGACCAACGATGGTAAACTGTTGGTGTACCCGGGGACCATGCTTCACATGGAGTGCCTGTGGATGCGGCGCTTCGGGAACCCCAAGTGGAACTATACGCATCATTATCCTGAGTAAGTGGCGGGTGTTTATTTCAGTCATAGCGGCTTTCTGCCTTTCTAGTACTCATATACCAGGAGTACTAGCCAAAGGCATGGTCTAGTGTTTATCACCGACACGCCAGAACCAAGAATATTCTCTAGATGCCTCACTGTCCTACAAGCCAATAAGATGGATCTGCTGTAAAGCAACAGAGGGATCTGTAACTATAAAATCATCCCTTAATCAGCCTGTAATCGGAGGAGGAGGACTTAGGCACGCTAGCATAGCCAAAACGCTCTGTCATTCGGCGAACCAGAGGCCGTTTCTCACTACGCTTACCTATTCATGGCAAAAATCATCCTGGTCCAAAACTTCTAGTGACAACTCTTCTAGTTAGTGGCACTGTAACAACCGCAATTTCCATTCACAGTTCAGAGCGCACATACCAAGAGGGCTGGACCACGGACCCGGGCCGCGACAGCGCGCTGGAGTACCGGCTGAGCATCCTCAACGCGGAGAAGGCGGACTCGGGGGTCTACCGCTGCGAGACCCCCGCCCGACAGGTGCACCAGATCGAGATCATTGTTGAAGGTATGGGTCAATGATTTCAAAATTAAGGATGCGCCCGTCAGAACATTTTGCCTAAAAATGACACCCGCGCGTTGGTTCCAATTCAAAGAAATAATGACAGATATAATAAGATTTTAGGACCAGCGCGAGGGTGCCATTGACTTGAGGGTTTGGGCCTGTCCATACGCTAGTAATATTATATGAATGGTATAAATGAATCGTTGAAGCTATGGGTGAAGAGGATTGCTTCAGGGAATAGGTGCTTGGTGCTTGACTACATGTTCCAGACAAAATTCTATCTTACAGTTTGTTTCCGTCATCTTAATAATCAAAGTGGGGCTCCGTACACAATACCTACACATACACACTCTTATTCTCACCATATTCACTCACGCCTGACTCCCAAAGCAGTAGGCAGAGACAACGCCCCTCAACATGCAATCAACAATCCTGACATACTTCTTTCCCTTCACCTGCATTGATAACGTAGTATCAAGCATTAGGTATTCCACAGCCATAAGCATACCTGTATACTATTCTAACTCTTCAAATCCTCTCTTGTCTATCCCCAGACGTCCACTGCCCACCACTGCCCATCCGGCGCGGGCTGGTGGCCAGCGGCAAGGGCACGCAGCTCGGCACGGAGATCCGGTTCGTGTGCGCCAACGGGAACGCCCTGATCGGAGCCCACACGCTGGTGTGCAGGGCCTCGGGCAACTGGAGCGCGCCGCTGCCTGTTTGTGAGAGTGAGTGCTGTTTTGATATAGAGTCTTCTTAGAGTGGAGTCAGTGATAAATAAATTAGTGAATAAGTAAGATTTTAGAATATAGATAAAGATTTTAGAATAAATAAATAAATAAGTAGGATTTTAGAATACTATTACAAAGCGAAGAGGAAATGAGACATAGTAGGGGTAAGATTGGCAGAGGAATGCCATCGTGGGTTCAGATCCTATACAACGATAACTTCATTGTTAGCAGCAAGGGTTGGATCCCAACTGCAGTGTAGGGTACTAGCTTGGGAACCCAGGTGGAAGGTTAAGCGGTCAAGAATTTTAGTTACGCATTGTGATACTGGCATTTACAGGGCCAGTTTTTTAACCAGGATATAATATCTCCTGAATATTGTATACTCGTGATCCCTAAATACGAGTAACATTGTCAATCCTGCTGGTAGTGGCAACATTATGATGCAACAATGCGCAAGTGACCCGACTGGTGTCGTTTGACACCTTGATGTGAGCTTCATCATTGTCCATAACTGTTTAATCAATATTTATCCCCCTAACCACAAAACTCCCTTCCCACTTCCAGGCGTAGAATGCGGCGAAGTGGTCCTCGACACCCCACTAACCGAAGGCTCGCGTCGTCCGCGCGTGTCCGTGATATCGCGCGTGGTGGGCGGGCGCGCGGCGTTCTCGTGCCCCTCGGGGTGGGCGCTGGACGGGCCCTCCGAGACCGCGTGCACGCCGGCCGCCGACTGGGCCCGCCCGTTCCCGGTTTGTCGAGGTATGGATGGAAAAAAGGAAATGTCAGTGTTCCTCTGAGTTATGGGACGCTCTTGTCTGTTGCTCCAACCACTAACAATTTAAGTAGCTGAGGTCGGATGGAGAAGACGAAGGAGGGCTAAGGGAGTCTTGGGGTGCTCTTTAAGGGCATTAGGCTGATGATGATAATAACAATTATCGAAATTGTGTATTTGATCGGTCTGCGATGCACCAAACGTCCTAATAATACATATTAAACCCACAAAGGTTCCATTCGAATAAGCCAGATGCATCTGGCTCCTACTTATTACACCCCTTCAGGGAAGTATATATACTTATTCACTTCAACGGCAGACCCAACTTGATCCGTACTGAAGGGCAAAACGCGCACGTCAAGACGTGACAAAAGTTGTGGGTCGTGCTCACTTACATCGTGCGGCTTTTGTCTCGTCTTGGCGTGCGCGTCTAGGCCTTCTGGTCTGCCCCACCACACATAACACCCCCTCTCCACCACAGAGGTATCCTACCCATGCCTCACACAACACCTTAACTCACCCCCATCTCTCACTACTCCAGAGGTATCCTGCCCAGCCCTCCCTCCCCCCGCGTCAGGCTACGTGCTCGGCCGCGCCCCCTACCGCGCCGGCGACGTGCTGCAGTTCCACTGCAACCCGGAGCACACGCTGCACGGGAGGCCCATCCTGGTGTGCCAGGATAGTGGAAGATGGAGCGACAAGCCGCCTACTTGTGAGTTTATCTTATTCTTTTATTTCCGAGTGAGAAACAAAATGATGAATGTTCAGGGTGCGCCGAAAGTATACAGGGTGTTGCAAAATTGGTATGCTAAGCCGAAACCTACATGTGCAGCATGGTATATCAAAGCCCGAATCTGAAATCAGAATTTGGAAATTCGCGAAAAAAAAAATTATTATCCTATAGTAAAAAGTCACCTGACCAACAAAGTTTCTATGGAATATGATTTTTTTTTTCACGAATTTTCAAATTCTGATTTCAGTTTCAGGCTTTGATATACCATGCTGCACATGTAGGTTTCGGCTTAGTATACCCTTTTTGCAACACCCTGTATAAATAAAGCTGTGTTACCAGGAGAAAAAAAAACTGTTGGCTGCCGACATAGTGTTTAATATGCCGAGTGATCACTAGCTAGTGCTAGTTTTGCGCTCACTCTATGTAATTTGCAGCGTTACGCACGTATGGTAATGGATGAACCGTTTGCCAACATGGCAACGTAGCCGGTATAGTTTTTCAGTATCCCTAAATGAAAACTGATAATATCTCTAATGAATCCTGTAACATCACAGTCTCCTGCGATGCATTAATAAATTTTTAATAAACTCCTCCTCTCTCTCCAGGTGCCCAAGCCTGCACATACCCAGGCACCACAATATCTGGTCGCATGTCCTCCGTGAAGTTCTACTACAAGATCGGAGAGACGGTCACGTTCACCTGCGAGCCAGGCTACAGGCTGAAGGGAGCCCCGATGCTGCGGTGCTTGAAGTGAGTTTACTAGAAATGCAACCAGACAAATTACGTGTGAAAAAAAATTGGACGGGTTTTAGGCGAGTGTAAGAGATGGTTATTTCACAGCTTTTCGCGGGCGCTATGATATTTTTCTGTTATGTTTTCACGTACCATTCTTAAAGGTGTCAATGCGCCGCTGACGGCGTAGGGCTACTGGTTTCTATGACTTTCTAGATATGTTTCATTAAGACACTAGCCACCCATGAATCCCATAGAAACACAAGGAAACCAGTGGTGTGGAGACACGTTGTCAGCTGCAAACTCATGTGGTCAATGACCTGATTTTTTTAAAGGAAAGTCTTTCCTCAATGGTTAACAGCGAATATACCCACTAACCTCCTTTAACATTTCTACCACCAGAAACAGAAAATGGTCCAACGCAATCCCTCTCTGCGCTCCGGTCAGCAATTACACAAACTCTGGAGATTCCATCGCCATGTTGAATGGAGACATCGACGCCATGCTGTCAGACCATCCCTTCGAGCCGGCAGACATCTTGAAATTACGAGACACGCCCGCCATTTTGTCTCCAGAAAGCTACAAGGCGGCCATGACACGTGTCGCCGCTACCAAACTCCTTAGACGATCGCCCATAGAGACGTATAAAAGTAGAGTGACTAGGGTTAACAGATTATTGCGGAGAGACACGGAGAGGTAAATTTGAGGTTAGGTTTTTGAATTTTGGAATTGATGATGATTTTTGTGGAATCTTTCATGTTTTGAACTTCGTTCAGAGAGCATCTAATTTACTGTGCTAAACTGTTTCGGGTTGCATTAATTGCTTACTTGTGGTACGGTTCGCTACATTATTAACAATAAGAAGTTAACTACACTTTTGTATTTTGTCAAACTCTGTTTGGATTAAATTGAATGAAATATGAGGGGTTTTGTTAATTTGACAAGGTACGAAAATGTATAACTAGTTGATACTGATGAAGCTGACTGTACAATGTAATAAATAACAACATTACTACTGAATGTGCCCAAATTTGTAACTGAGACGCATCGAGTCTAGTGTCCTGATAATGAAACATTAATACCTAATTAATAATTTCCTCAGAAAATTAAGTACTTAAATATGAAACATAGACTAGAAAACGTCTATACAATTGTATTTCGATCTAATAGTGGCTTTCTTCGGTGGTTTCAGTTACGTTCCTACGCCTCTCATTTGTTGAGCTTCATAATAAAATTCAGCCTACATGAATGTAGAAATACATATAAGTTTATTCTTCAAAATATCTTAAAATTTTGTTATGAAATTTCAAAAATTTATAGTGCCAGATGAATTTTACAATGTTACCAAATTATAAAAGCTTTATTTTAATTTACGAATAGCTAACAAAAGTATAATTTAACACATTGATGGACACTAGATTAACGGTGAAATTCATAAAAACGCACAACATTTTTGTATGGGAGTTGAGTGTTGATTTGCTGGTGCACATGCCGGCACACTGCCTAGGCGCAGTAAAGAAAACACGACGTCAATGACCGTTGTGTGCGTGTGAGTTCACACTTTTTTCTGTATGAAAACTTATTGCTGTGTGAAAAAAAGGTACTCTGGGTGCACATATAACTTTGAAATCCTTCCAAATAAAGCACAACAAGATGGTCTTCATACAAACTCTAGGTAAAACAGGACTGCATTGACCGTTGTTGAAATAAATAGAAAAAGAGCGGGGACTGCATTCGACGTTGTGATTTTTTTCTAAAAGTGTGGTGGACGTCAAATGCAGTCAGTGTCCGTCAGTGGGTTAAATACTTAATTGTAAATAAAATTTGCTTCGCCAAAGAAAATGAAAAAAATACTCTATAAATATTAGTCTGTAGATAAGTAATATTATTTAAAAGTAAGGTTTTGTTAAGATATCTAGATATTTTATATAGGTAAATATTAAATTAAGATCGAAAATTAAATTTTTACGCTAGATTTCAAGAACCTACCTACTACGCACATAATATTTGAAAAAAAATTAGGTGTCATTTAGTAAAAATAAAAACTGACAATGGAGATGAATTCTAATAAAAATAATTGACGTATACTGTATAATATTATATTGTCGGGGTATAATTCGCTAAAGCTTTGAAGATTTGCTGGAATCATGTTGAAATAAGAAATTATAAAATTAGAGCTCTCCATACATTTATGAATATCCGTTAGATCCGATACGTAAGATACCGATACGTAGACGCTTACCTTAATAAGGAAACTTTGTAAATAGCTGATACATAATTATTATATTCGCAAGAGACCCATTACTATTTTGAATTTGTCTCCAAAAATACGCATATCATAAAATTTCATATCTCTTTTTCACATTTAAAAGTTACATAAATTTACATTAACTAATAGATCAGTGTACCATATCTTAACTGCTATTAAATTGTGTATACGTTAAGTAACATTACGTAATGTCTTCATTAGTTACAATACTCTTTTGTACCTTGTCAAACTCACAAACCTTATGTTAAGGTACAAAAGTGTGTAGCTTCTTATGGAGCTTTCTGTACCTATTAAATAATGATTGTAATGATTCTGTCCCATTGAGAGATTATTGTATGATGAAAATAAAATACTGAAACATTTTTGTCTTTTTCCATCCGTGTTCCTCATAGAATCCCTCCAATCCATAATCCATAACCCATCTGAAACTAAGTATGTTTATCCTCGCTGCTTCTGCGATATTACATCGTGCATTGATTGATTACCTGCTTTGAACTTTTAACTTCTAAATTACAATTTTCCACACCGAACCAATATAAAAATAAAATCATAAGCAACATACAATTACAATTACAATACAGTCATACAATTCTGGCTACACTTCCAAGAGACCAACCAAAAGCGCTTCAAAACAAGCAATGAATAACGAACGCAGCGATATAGTAACGGAAAACATTTGAACGTGGAATGGAACGCGCAGAAAATTGAAAATCCCAGGCAGTAGCGCGCGCTCCGGTCGCGGGAGCTGTCGTGTTGCCGCGAAAAAGTGACGTTTGTAAAAAAGTGACAGTTGCTGAGTGTTTTTTGTTTTTAAAAGTTTTATTTTTTCTGTGCGGCCAGTGCGTGGGTGTTTTCAATTTGAGTTTTTGCTTTTGTAGGACTTTGATATTTTAAACAACAAAAAACTGTGTTTTTGTTTGACTGGCGCCTTTTGTGAAACAGTGATAATTCGTAGGTGAGTCTGAGCTATTTAATGTTTTTAGTTATTAACTTTACAACAGTTTAAGAGTAATTAAGATAAAATTCTTGTTTACTTAGTATGTAAGGAGGTATTATAGGTTCAAACCAAGCATGTACCTATAGGTTCCGAAGTGTTGGAATATTTCTTATTCTTACCTGCGTAAGAGGAAAATCTTCAACTTTTAAATTGAAGGTAGGTACCTAATTGTTAAAATAATTATACCTTAGCAGATATCTGCAGATGTTAGTTAAGTTTATGCTATGATTTAAGTGCTTACTTAATTATTTAATGCACAAAATATTTTCATAGTTTAAAAAAGTATGAAGGTAGGTACCGAATACTTAAAAGCGAGACTTCATGCACGAAGTCGTAAATTAATATTAAGTACCTACCGTAATGAAAACTGTTAAGTAAATCTTATAAAAAATTATCGTTTAAAAAAAATGCGTAGGATGGAAATGGACCGAGTTTTAATTAATCACGATAATTTTACCGAAACGAACGAAAACATCGACACTATTACTTATAGCAAATTAAATTACAGCTGAATCTATTTCGTTGAAATACCTACCTATAAGTACCTAACTACACTCACGTGCAAAAAAACAGTTCCACTTACAAAATGCAGACACCAAAAGGAATGGCCCTAATTTTTTTAAACATTTAATAGGAAATTTTAACAAAATATGTATGTTTTTAGTTGGTATTATGCGCTGCGCCGTTAAATGTAGGTACATAGATATTGCAGAAGGCGTCATTAAGTTAGTTTTTTTTCCATCTAAAAGTAATTTGGTGATTTTCTCAATGGAACTTTTTCATTGTCCGTGAGTGTATTAGGTTCGATTCGATCAAGCCAATAATGAAATCAAAAATAAAGCACCCCTCTTCGATATCATTCAGTCAACCCTGAATGACCCCTGAAAATAAAAGTTTGCGAAAAAGGTTCACATTAAAGTATTATTTTTTCTACCTATGTTTGTTGTTTTCATTATTATTGTTTGCATACCATTTAGAAGATACCTTAAGTAAAATTTTTCACTCTCAAGTCTGTGTGTCCAAGTGTCTGCGAATCACACAGTACTGAGTACATAGTAAATAGGTGCCTACGTTATGTACCAAGGTTAACTACAACTGCTTAACGAGTGCTAACACAGGTACAAATATATTTATTATTACATTCAAATGTAGGTAGGTATGCATGTTACGTTTAGTTTTGTACCGAACTAGGTAACTAAGTATTTAAAATCCGAAACTATTGCGTCGGAAAGACTTATTATAAATTTTCTTTGTCTCTGTCTATTGCTTCGCGTACATGTGGTAGGTAGGTAGGTTTATTTTATATAATAATAATAATCTATGAAAAATATTTAACATCCGTTAGAATGTAAATTCACAACGATACGTTTGACAGCTAAGTCAAAACATTCAATAAAAATTGAGATCAAACAGCCACCCGTTCCTTTTTGGCCAGCAATAGTTTCTTACATATTTATATGTAGGTAATCTATGATATTTCATTATCTCGCATTCTAAAAAAAATCCTTTAGCGGAAACTACACAGCCAACTATCCCAATCTTCAATGAAATCCCGGCAAATTTCCATAAAACCCGAAACCTCCGTCTGCCTGCAACATACGAGACAGGTATTCTACATTGTCTCTGGAGGATGCCAATAATTAGCAAACACGTGCTGGCCGCCGCCATCGCCGACACGTTTAAGAAAATAAAGTTCTTTTTTCAAATGACGTCGGTAGTTAGAGCTGACTTGAGTTGCATCTATACCGCTATCTGTATTTGCGATACTGAGTCGATTCTAACCTAACAGTCCAGTCTTAGCACTCCTGAAGTACAAATTCAGATACATAGAACACACACACTCACGCATTCTACTAATGTACTAGGCGGGGTAGGCAGAGGTGCATTGCTGCACCCACTTTTCGCCAGAGTGTTATGTTAGTCCCAATGTAATAGGGGGCGGGCCTATTGCCATTTTACGGGCACATCCAAGACCCGAGAACCTATATCTGTGTTTAAACAAATATCTGCCCCAGCCGGGAATCGAACCCGGGACCTTCGGCTCAGTAGTCAGGGTCACTAACCACTACGCCATTCACGCCATTACGCCATTAAATAAAAAATACCGGTACAAAATGCTCTAATTTAAAAAAAAATACCTATCAATTAATTGAAAATTTGAACAAAATAATTTACGTTTTTAGTTGGTAATATTCTGATGCGCTGTTAAATGCAATATTACAGCTGGCCTTTTCGTTTAGGAGTGCGATGTCACTGGAACTTGTTCATTGCTCGTGAGTGTATAAAGTTTCTATCCTATTATAATATAAAAATTCATGTGGCATCTGAGTAGCAGTGAACTCTAAACTGCATCGCGAGATGAGGGTAGCGGCGTCTCCTCGGCGCAAACCACAGATTCAGTCATGTGTAGTAATGACTGCATTTACATTTTTACTTCAAGTGTTATATTGTATATTATGTTATTGTAATTTTATCTTATTTGTAGATTTTTTGCGTCGCAGTTTGTCCTGTACGGTAGGTATGACATAAAGATACAGAATAAATAGAAGATAGTACCTACTACCTACCTACCTATTTCTTATACGTTTTACTGTCATCAAAAACTCGAATAAAATTCCAATTGAAGTTTATCCTACGATGAAACTTATAGTTACAGTCTTATATACAGTTCCTATAAATTTTTCAATCATCACGAATAACTGGATCACATTCACATCACCGCTTTTATAACTAAAAACATCAGCAACTAAAAAAATATATAGCTGAAAATTTAAGGGCGGGTTTTTTTTTCATACATACACTCACGGGCAATGAAAAGGTTTCCACTGAGAAAATCACCAAATTACTCCTAAACGGAAAAGGCTAGCTTAATCACGCTTTCTGCAACATTGAAGTACATTTAACAGAGCATCAGGAATATCAGGATACAACAAGAAACTGTAATATGCTTATCAATTTTTTTATTAAATGTTTGAGAAAATTGGGGTCCTTTCGTGTCGGCATTTTGTGAGTAGAACATTTTCATTGCCCGTGAGTGTAACTTCCAGTCGTGCCCTCGACAAAACAACACGTCAACATGTTTGAAGTTAAAATGGCCGACGCATTATACAAATCGACAAAAAACCTTTGATGCCCAAATGGTTTGTTCCCATCACGAACGATACTGCGCAAAAAACCGCAAATTTAAATGATTACTTACGAGGATTTTTATTTTAAATACTTCTAACGAACTTAAACCGACTTTAAAATAAAGGATCAGAGTCGTGAGCACAAGTTTCGATCCTCCGTTAACGTTGCGTATCGTCAACTGTCACTGTCAAAATATAAGGCAAAGTTAGTTCCAAAAGTGACATTTGTTTTTTCCATAACTATGTTAGGTGGAATTTCACCAAACGCTAAACGTATTTAGTAGCCTGTCATACATCTTCATTAGTACAAAATGTATTTAAAATCAAATTTTAAATACGTTTAGCGTTTGGTAAAAGTGACCCTTCGTGTAGATTCGAAAATAGTATCGAATCCTATGCTCGCGGCTCTGAGCCGCACAAACATATGGAAAAAACAAATTTATGTCACTTTTGGAACTGACAAATTTGCCTTACATTTTGACAGTGACAGTTGACGATAATGTTCTTTTTCCATATGTCCGAAAATAGTATGGAATCCTGTGATCATGCTTCAGCTTTGCTCATAATGGAACAAAAAAAAACTGGAGTGGCGTATCACCTATATTCCAAAGTATTCTAAAGATTGTCTGGCAGAGATCGCTTTAAATAATAAGACTGCCTTTTGTACCCTTACTAAGACTAGCCTAATGACGCTATCTGCAATATTGAAGCACATTTATCAGCGCAAAAACATTTTTTTTTAGTTATGTTTTTAAAAGTTAGGGCCATTTGGTGGGGCATTTTGTAAGAAAAGTATCGTTACTCGTATGAAATATAGCAGTTCCCGCGCGCTTCGCTTCGCCTTAAAAAGTTTTCCCGTGGGAATTCCGGGATAAAAAGTAGCCTATGTTTTTTCCCAGGGTCTATACCGTATATATACCAAATTTCATTCAAATCCGTTCAGTAGTTTTGGCGTGAAAGAGTAACAGACAGACAGACAGACAGACACAGTTACTTTCGCATTTATAATATTAGTAAGGATTATAGGCAGGCATTACGCAGTAGTAGGTAGTAGTACAGTATACCTATGTATTTTAAGTAAGTACCTACACTAGCTATTGAAGCTATTAGGAAGTAAACAATTTTATTACGAATCAATATTAAATGGAGCAATGAGTTGTAATACTGCCGGGATTGTTAACGATTTCACATTAGCAGTTGGTAATGCTCTTACTTGCTTTTACCTAAAAGACAAAACTGGTGTAGGTAGGTAGGTACCTTCTTATATCTGTTAGTACATTTAATACGGCTAAACAGGCTAGAGTATCCAAAAAAAAAAAAAAGCTTGTAAAGAAGATAACAATTTCAGATTTTATTTTTCATTTTAAATAAAGAAATATACCTACATGAACAAAATGTGATGCTATTTCTACATTGTCTAAAATACGGATTACTTACCTATACTAGTAGAATAGTAAGTAAGTACCTAACTACTTATTATGAATACTTGGCAGGTAGAGTAGGTAGAGTAGTTCTGTCTCACAGAAGTCACAGAGCAGTAGACATAAATTACACATTTACACTTTAAATCGCACTTCCGTGCTCATCTTTTAGCCAATTTACACAAAACACTTACGTTTTTTACTCCTCAATATATCCGGGTTCACATTCAAAGTCACCTTTCAAGAAGGTTTCGTCTGAAAACGACGTTAGTTCCACGTTTCAAGACAATAGTTCAAGGCTAGCGCATTACAAAATAATTACAAGTTAATACAAAAACTTTTTGTTTACAATTTTGCATTGTTTACTGTTAATGCCAGACGTAAGTATTAGAATTGGAAGTTATTTTTAAATACATTTATTAACTTTCTTGAAACTAGTGCCATAACAACACGATAAAAAGTTGATTAGTACAACAATTAACTATTTGTTATTTCAGATAACGTGGTGTTCTTATTATTCTTCATTAATAAACGGCTACCAGGTAGGTAACTAGGTAGGTAGGTACTCAAAGACAAAATATCCTATGTTTTACCCGATGCAAAGTTAACTCTCGAGTTCTACATAATTATATGAACGTCCATCAAAATTCAGTTTTTGCTACACTTAAAATAAGCACAGAATTAAATTCTTATTTATCTGCAAACTGTCCCATTTACGAAATAGGTAGGTATGCACGAGGTATGCACCAATAATGTTATCAACCTGTCAAATTCAGAAGTGGTAAAGCATCCCGAACTACACGATATGAATTTCTTTTTATCTTTTCTAGATTAGCAACCGATAAAGTATACAATTTATACCTTTCATAGGTGTTCATAACTTTCACATTACACATTGACTGAAAAGCATACTGTATCTAGATAGGTAGGTACCTAAGGTCGCCCTCAACCATTCTACCTAGACAATGGCGTGAAGTAGGATCGAAAGATGCTGATGATGGTAAGCCTCTTTTTCTTGAACTGGCTGATTTTCTCAATAAAATGTACGCATTTGACAGCTGCCATAAAGCCATGCTACATTGTACAAAGTATACCAAAACCCTACCAATTTCAGAACGAAAGCATCAATCGGAAGTGGCTTGTTTTTTTTTCAAATGGCGTTGTTTATCGTCGCCAGTGGCAAGGTCACCGCGAGGTTGGGACGCGCTCATGCGAGACGAATTGCGCGGGAAAACTCGCCGTTGACGGCTAATATTTGAATCTAGAACTCCTTAGTTTTGTTTTTTAAATTTAAAGTTGTAAGGTGGCCATCATGGTTGGGAAGAGCGGACCGATCGATGGATAGCTAAAAACAATACAGCGTTTAAGATACAAAAAAATATTTTTTTGGATGTGGGCATATGTGTTTAAGTATAGGTGTAGCCTGTCAGTTTAAATAGTATTCTCTAAAGTAGTGTCTATTTTTACTAGGTTATCCTGCTAAGTAAGGAATGTACCAATGCCATCCGACCATTTTTAGGAAGACCGAGGTTTTCTTATTAATAGTTTTCCTTCTACGTGATACTGACTTGGTTTTTCCCATCATAGGTACAATTAAAATACATACAACTGAAATAGGTACCTACATCTTCATCATCGTCAGAATCTAACAATCGTCCATTAATCAGACTAACGTTATGGACTAATCACAAAAAAAATAACAAAATTTAATTCAATCTTTCTGAGCCTATTTGATTCTCCTAAAAAATCCCGGAAACATCTTCTCTGCAGGCTATTAGAAGTGTTTTTATATCTCTTATCTGAGGCAGATCAACAATAACCATGTGAACCAACTAACTCGCATTGTCGCATTGCGGATGTAAGTTATTTTAAATTTAGACCATTTTAACTAGTTAGTTTAGGCGATAGGTACAGTGAGTTTTACGCCTAATCTGTGACACTTCAGGCAGAAATTGAACAATATGCACCCAAACGCTTAAAATTATGTGAAGAAAATATTTGCGACTACAAGAAATATATCACAACGCGAATAATAAAATTTTATAGTTAATATACAGAAGGAAACATAAAAGTTATTTTTATCTGGATTCAATGTTCTTGTTCCTAGGCGTTCTACACTAGCAGTTATACCCATCAGTCCCATCACTTTGAAAGTCAAGGTAGATTTATATGTAAGAAAATAACAATGGATTGTGTTATATCGGAGTTAGATCAGTTTGATTATAAATAACAGCGGTTCTAAGATACGACCTTGGGGAACACCTGCTTTATACAATACTCACGAATTACAGATAAATTATCTCGTAATTATGTTTCCGTTGATGTGCAGTTTTGCTTGCTGGTTTTGGCTTAACGTAGGCTGTGTTACGTGAGTTCATTGTTATAGGACTATGTCCGAAAAAAAATAATCACGCCAAATGTTTTTCTGATGATAGAAGTATGTACCTAATAGAGCAACGAAGAGTATGGAAAAACAAAGGGTTGGCCGTAGTACCTACAGGAGGATGAAAAGGAATAAGCAGCGACAAGACCTCTATTATTTAATTGATTTATTACACGTAGCTGTTCCCGCGCGCTTCGCTTCGCCCTAAATAGTTTAGTAGTAGTAAATAGCCCGTGGGAATTCCGGGATAAAAAGTAGCCTATGTTTTTTCCCAGGGTCTAGACCGTATGTATACCAAATTTCATTCAAATCCGTTCAGTAGTTTTGGCGTGAAAGAGTAACAGACAGACAGACAGACAAACATACAGACAGACACAGTTACTTTCGCATTTATAATATTAGTAAGGATAGTAAAGATTAGTAAGGATAACCATTCAATCCACCCATATCCGTACTACATCTGACTAATATCACGCCTCTATTCGGTCGTTAAACACAAGACAGACAAAAAGGCCCATGTTTAGCCAGTATTGCCACACTACACCTGATAATACCCTAGACGGCGTCAATCCAGCTGCCGTAAAACGGAAGTTACTTTGAGGTGCTGCGGTAACCACCACTCTATCTCGTGGTATTAAACATGCCGATGGAGTGACAGCTCTGTTCTTTCGTATTTTGTAAAGGTAAAGTAATCCCATATTGGCCCACAACAAGCCGTGCTATGGGAAACAAAACGCGTAGTGTTCACATAGGAAATGTTGCTTTCTTTGCGAAATGGTGGCACATACCGGCAAGAGAAAAAGTTTTCTATCGACGCTTGCGTCTGTGTTGTCATTTGTGTCTACAAGCGGACATTGTTAATTATGAACAACTATTTAAAATAGCAAAGCAGATAAAAAGATAAATCATTTATAAATGTATTCCGCTTAAATATAAGACATTAAACAGTACCTTACCGTTATGCAAAGCCTAAATATATGAGAGTAGCGTTTGTTTCCGTTTCCGTACCAATCTACGTTCATTTCGGCCCAGTATCATGACATCCGTCGTCGGTCTCAAATAATACTGTCAACTTCCGTCTGGTTTTTAGCATTTCCGGTTACCGCCACCACCGAAGGCAGTTGAGTTTTGAGGCTCAATATTTTAATCATTAGGCGTAAATATAAGACATTATCACAAGAAAATAATAAATACAGGACAGGTCAATCAGGCGGAGAAGTGTGTAAGTTGAATCAGACCAAAAGAGGGAACCTACATAGGTACCTACTTTATGTAAGAATTTATATCAGAATCATTATTGTCTACTGCTGTAGGTACAGGAGCCTATAGGAACAGGATATTGTAAACATACTATGTAACTAGATAGGGTTGAATGGAGGGTATTTTACAATAGGTATTTTACGATGTCATAGAAATAGAACAAAACTTGGTCAGAATGATCACCGATCAGACCTTTACGGCTTAAAATATCACTTTTACAAAATAGATCTTTTGCTTAAATAAAATTGTAGGTACTCGTATTCGTATTATACAAGATATAGGTACTTAATCACTCATTTAATCCAAAATATAAATAGTTACCTAACTATGTTACTTATCAAATTAAGCCAACATCACAACTCCATGGGTTCACCATAATCGATCGATTACGACAATTCTCTTCCTTCCTTCTGGAGGAAACCGTACAAGGCGGGAAGTGTCTGGACTGCATTATGCATGTGTGTGTATGAATATGCATGTGAGCACGTCACGCGCGGTCGCCGCACGACTAGGGCTGCCACGGCATCGTGAGTCATTCGGATTGGAAGGCTAAGCTCCAATTTCTCCATAGTCGGTTATCTAACTGACCAGAGATTGGTTCATCATCAATTTACGTCATCTCCATATAAAACTCTTGACAGATCTGTCAAAAGTCAACGACTAATACCAGGATATGCTCTAACCGACTATGGAGAAATTGGCACTAACCCCCGAAATCATAGATCTTTTTGACAATTTAAAATAGGTGAAACCTTGAGCTTTTTGACACTTTGAAATAGGTTTAAAATTGACGTTGTGAGTTTCTCAAACTCGTGTGTTTCAAAGTAAATTTTAACCTTGTTGTAAATTAACAGTACGATCTAAGTACCTATATGTATTCGAAGATAAGCATGTAACGTTAAAAAGTGTACAAGAACAGAGACATAATCTCCTTTCTACATCCATGATTAATAAGACGATAGGATACACATAAACGTTCGATCGCGCAGTTTTCCATTATCCGTGCTTTGGTTTCCTCTAAAGGCTATTGGCAATACCGTTACTAGAGACATTTTGACATTGCCCTTACAACAACTTAATAGAAACAATGAACGCAAGAACAATACAACAAGTTATTTATTGCGCAACTCTATCGCCCATTCATTACGATCCATAGTAAATCAAATCACGAAATTCTTCACGCCGCCATTTGACAGCCCTAACTGCTGCACACTCCAGTGGCGCGTGCGCATTGATCGCTCTATATCCGTCTCTTTCCGCCCCATGTCTCGCTCTAGTGCTATCTCCATCGCACCTAACTGTGGAGCGAACAGTTAGCTGACAATAACGCGTGTCAAATGTTTTGTACTCTATGATCGATAGAAATGTTTTGCAGAGTTTTTCTCTGCTTCTCAGAGGCGTAGATATTGTTTTTTCATGTCCAGAGAGATGTAAGAATTAGGAGTGTTTGATTTAGGTGTTTGAAGCAATTGCTGGGAGTATCATCATCATAGATGGTGGTACCATCTGACGTCAGAAAAAAACACACACGATTTGATTTTGTCATTACGGTGACAACACTTACAATGTACGTATTATAGGCGAAGACCGAATGGTGTAGTGGTTAGTGACCCTGCCGAAGGTCCCAGGTTCAATCCCCGGCCAAATGATTTCCAGATATTTGTTTATAGACAGATGTATTCTATCAAAGGTGGACAGATTCAGCCCACAGGAACAGAGGATACTTCACGTTTCGTGCACCTCTCTAGCTTATCCATCACGGAGTTAATCCTCAGCCTATAGACTAACTTATCGGTCGGGAACTGAACCCATGACCCCCAGTTCACAGCTGATTGATGCACCAACGAAGCAGTTACTTCAGCCATTCCGAAGATTCCCAACTTGACGTGTTGGCTGCTCCACTTCCCGTTATGGCAATTTCCTGGATACCTTCCATGTTTCCCACGGCTGTTAGATACATAGATTTAGT
This sequence comes from Plutella xylostella, assembly GCF_932276165.1. Classification (NCBI taxonomy): domain Eukaryota; kingdom Metazoa; phylum Arthropoda; class Insecta; order Lepidoptera; family Plutellidae; genus Plutella; species Plutella xylostella. Next base: position 842,526 of record NC_064000.1, on the reverse strand, counting down.
TGTCTGTGGAAATTGGTTAGATAGTGAAGTAGGTAGGCTCGGAGGGGGAACTCTTGGTAGACGAAATGCGAAGTTTCAAAGAACTGTCATGTAATCGGTAATTTGAATTAACTTGTTGTAACAACAAATTTTAATGATCTGAGAACTATACAGGGTGTTGCAAAGGTGGTATCTTTACTAAACTAAACGGGGGTGACTCAGAGGGTCCATCTGAACAAATTTTGAGCACGTCTTCACAGTAACTTCTAGTGTGGTACTTTGTCAACAAAATTTTCCGCCACCTCAAAATTCAGGTGCAATCCTATTTAACACAGTTTTACTTAAGCCAGTATCAAGCGGTATTAGAGCAGTCAGCCTTGAAGTTGTCACGTGAACTGAACTGAACTGGAGACTCCGTATCGAACTCTTGTCATTTCTATGGCTTCTGTAATCTTCAACTGTAACTGAGCTACCGTGGTACAATAAAATTGGAAACGTGTCATTAAAGGCGTTGACACACTAGCGGACGCGGCTGTCAGCCGGAAGGTATCTAGGTAAGGAATTTACACTACGCTGTTCAAACTATCGGTCGTAAGTCGCGGACGTAACCTTGAGCTTTCAGACGTCCGAGAGCGATCTGGCACGAACTGTCCCAAAAGACCGTGCACACTATCAGTCGGCGTCCGTAAGCCCCGTCCGCTAGTGTGTCGGCGCCTTAAGGTGCCATTTGGCTGCAGACGGCATCAGCTGGCAGGTTAGTCTGTACCGTATTGTATTTGCTAGCAGTGAACAATAACGTTGATGATGTTATCAGTAGGTATTATCGTGCCATTGCCTCAATCATTGATAAATTCCAACCTGTATACAAACTATAATTAATTACTTACGCTTTTAATAATTATGCATCCTGATTTAGTCTAATAGGAGGTCACGATTGCACATAAGTGAATTCTTCATTGAGCTAATGACTAAACTTCCGAATTTGGCGAAAGGTATAAAAGAGTAGGTAGAATCTGACAAAGCTAACATTGCAACAGAAACAATTAAGAACCTACTACAAGTAAAGAGCATTTATTTGGGCAACAATTCTTTTTATTACACACTTATTTCTTACACACTTAATTATTTTAGGGCTACCAGAAAATAATAATCTATAATAATAATAATATTTTATCCCTGTACTCGATCTAGACGCTCGTTATGGTTACTACAATTTAAAATATATCTACTCTCTTCCAATTTCACAATACCGTAAGATGGGTAATATTAATGACATGGATACTGTCATAAACAAGTTAGCAGCAGAATGTTTCTTTAACGAGATGGAAACTCGATGATTCTCCGTTCCGCGCCATTAACTTATCAGAATATCATTAAATAAATATGTAAAGAAAAACGTATGATCGATACACGCGGACACTCGGTTTTCTCTGGAGCCATATTCTGGCCCTGTAGCACAGGGCGCTATAAGACATGACAAAAGTTCTCCGTCGCGCTCGCTCTTGAGTAGGCTGCGCGATGTGAGTAAGTGCGATGCAAACTCTTGTAACGTCTTAAATGCGCCCCGTACTAGCCCTTCTGGGGGACTCAGCGATAATCAACTGACCTATTCCTACCCGTAAAATACTAGGCAAACTAGCGCCGCAAATTAAAAAACACATAAGTAGCTCTGGTTTGAAAGCGTTTTTCCTAAAACTGCCACGTTTCACGTCCTCTTCATAAAATTCGAATTCTTCTAGAAAGTATATAGAAACTAATTTAACAAACATTAGTTTCAAGTTGTCAACATCGCAGGCATCTGGTTGAATCTCTTTTTTGATTTAATCACTAGCTCGTTCATTGAATGGCGCTATTCAATTGTATGACTGAAGGACAAATCGTCGTTTCTACCAGACCATATTTTAGCATGCTTTTTGGATGTAAGACCAATTTGTGATCGCTTCAGCAACGCTGCGTTGCCCCGAATACCGCCTACACCTGTTATAACAAGAAGGAGATTAATAGGTGAGATCACATGGCCATTATATGACAATATGTATGTACAGATGAAGCTGTAAATTGAACATTTTCGTGATCCATTTAAATAGATATTTGTGATTGTCAATCATGCGTTTATCTCCGCAACTGCAGAAATTTAGCTCAGTATGAAAGATAGCGGGCCGTATCGCATTTTTGCATCAAGATTGAAAGAAGAAAGAAAGAAAGAAAGAAAACGTTTATTCAGTGCACTGCAAACACACACCAAATACAAACAAAAAAAAAGTTTAAAGTACACAAAAAATAAAAATAAAAACAAGGTAGGTACAGTACAAGGTCCTGAAAACGAAAGTGGATCCTAACTTTTAATTACAATGATAAAGACTTTTCAGTTGGACTGTACAACTACAAAGGAAACAAAACTTAGGTGTGTGTTGCCAAGCACCGAAACGGACGGCGGCTCAGCTTATGCGGTGATAGGGGTTTGTACCTACTACCGCGCTGATTTTCAGCCGCTTCCCCTGCATTTTTTCATCTCGATATTTAGCGATGACGTTGGTTGTTCATCTTCAATCTTTGATTCATGTTGTTGTACGAGAAAGGCCGTGGGCAATTTGCTAAGGACTATAATATACACTCCCGGGCAATGTAAACGTTCCACTCACAAAAAGCTAAACGACCCCAATTTTTTCAAATATTTAATTTAAAATTGGAATAAAATATTGCCGTTTTTAGTTGGTAGTATCCTGAGGCTGTGTTAAATGTACTTCAATGTTGCAGAAGACGGCATTAAGCTAGCCTGTTCCGTTTTGAATTAATTTGGTGCTTTCCTCAGTGGAACCTTTTCATTGCCCGTGAGTGTAGCTAAGTATTATTGGGCTTGTTGAAATGTATTTAAAACACTCGACCCTGGGCAGAATTAGGCTCGGGTAAGGTGAATATAAGCCGATGTTAATATTGTACATAATACATATAAATATGCACTCACGACTAATCCCCGAAGGGGTAGTCAGAGGTGGCTCACAAGCGAGCCACCCACTTTTCGCAGCACATTTGTACTCACGTGATGGGTTGCGAACCATATCGCCGTTTTTTGGAATAAGATACATAATATTTCGTTATAAAAGGTAATGTAAAAATGTGCATACTTTAGATTCTCATTAACCTTAACATGAATTGTATTTAATAACGCGACCGACTGAGGGCACAGCGAACATTTACTTTTATCACTCTGTATAAATTGTTTCTAGGTACTTACTGTTAAGGGTTTCCATCTGTAAAAAAATGTTGTAAAATGAAATGAAAGACTGAATAATAAATTTATAAAACTTAGGATATTCACTTTATATCAAATAATCCATTCAAAAATTTAAAAAGGTCTGCAGGAATTTTAGGATGTTCCTTTTATTAATTTAAACACCTTAATTACTCACTTACACTTTATTTAAACTTTTTAAACAGTAACAAAGCTTATTTATCAGGAATTCACATGCACATTTGTAACAATTGTAACTTCGAACTGCCATTCCCCATTCATATTTTTTCTGATCCCTACTTTTTTAATCCTGTGTTGCCAGTATCGTCTTTAATCATGTGTTGTAAGCGACAAAAATGCACAAAATTTAAAAATATTGGAAAATAACAAAAAAAATTAGCAAAGGAATAGTTATAGCTAACACTTTTTGTTACTTACCCCTTTTTAGGTCACTATACCACATTTTCCACACCCTGTAGAAGCAAAAGGCGTGAGTGTATACCTTATATACTACGATTACATAACTCGTTACCATTTTAGTAAGTAAATAGGTTCCTCTATGTACTTTACCTTGAGCAGCGCGTGCGCACTAGAATGCATTCAATTTGACATTGGACTCAATACCGCATGAAATGGCTGACTAATGTCTAATTAAATGTTTTAATTTTAATAATTAATAGTTAACAGCCGGTTAACTGGCCTAGGGATTAACGTGATGGCTTAGTTTAATAAGAATCTTCGTGATCTGATCGCTTTTGAATTAAGTATTTTGTACACTTTATCAATTTATATTGGTGCTATAATAGGTATATTCTCTTTATTTACAGCAGAATCTATTTCAGACAGTGACAGCATATCTTTTATCCCATAGGTAGCCATTAGTCCCGACTACTCCCAACATAGTGAAAAAGGCCCTTAGCACAATAACCAAGTATTTCAATTCATAAGACCACTTTTGGGTTTCACGATAAGAACAAATAAACTTTTACCAATTTTACGCTATAAATAGATAATGAACAGTGGACAATGTGGCCACATAATCGTTTCTGTACAATATGGAATTATCAGACATTAACGGTTGAACAGGTTGCCCAGTTCTGGTCAACGCTGCCAGTAGAGACGATTCTGCTAATTTGTTAAGCTTCTTATAATATATGACTGAAAGTAGGAACGCATGAAACGATAAATAAATAAGAGGGTGAGGCTTTATCAGTGGTCATGATCACGACAGACCATTATTATGAACATTTATTGGCGATTGTGAAGACACAGTATACATTTATTATTATTAGCTATGTCAAAACTTGACTTATTTTCACACGCTACCCTTTTTCATTATTTCTATGTCCTTTCAATTTGGTTGTCTGGAAGAGATTACTTTTAGTAATAAGGCCGCCGATTGTGCTATTTATTTTCTGTTCATGTTTGTAATACTGTTTCTTTTTGTGTGCAATAAAGAGTATTTTATCTTTATCTTTATCTTAACTTGAAGGATCACACACAATGTGTACGGTAGCAGTCTGCAATCAATTTTACCCAGGTTTGATGCTCACCACGACCGCTATCACAGAAGTTACATACCACAGTTGCATAGGTACCATAGAACTTACATGTTCACCGTCAAGTTTGCAGATAGTTAGTGCAGCTTTTTTTTCAAAATTTATACTTACTCGAATTTTAAAGAATTTAATGTTTTGACATTTTTTTTATGTTTATTTAGTAGAATCGGCCCACATGGACGGCGTCATTCTTGCGGTCTCTCTCGACCGGTTTCTGGTATCTTGACAACTGCATAATTCAACCATTTCATAAAAACTTATTGTGATTACGGGTCATAGGTGGCTGAGACGAAACTGGAGATCCTGTCTGTAGCGTCCACGTATCGGTATCGTTCGTATCGGACTAATCGGATTGTCATAAATGTGTGAAGAAAAGGCGTCGGCAATGCCCGTGAAATGCTCGCACTTGTGTGAATTTCTATACAAAGATACTGATACTGAATGCGATGCGTCCGTTGCATACGATGCCGAATGGTGGACGCTTATCTTTACAACTTTTGATATGGCCAGAGCAACACTATTATTTATTTATATATTTAACAAAATATTTAAAAAAATATAAAGGGGTTTCTCCAAGTCAATCCAAAGAATACCTATAGGACAATTATGCAGGTGTACAATGCCTCAGGAGGGGGGCAATCTGGATAACTTTTGTTCTACGACTTTTGAAAATTTGTGTGAAAAGATTTTTTTGGTGACGTGACTTTTTTTATTTTTACAAAGTTCTAAACCTAGATCAAAAGTTCTTCAGAAAGTCGCGCTGTCTGCTAATTCATTATAAGTAAGTACCTTAGCTTAGCTTTAACAACAACCTGTATAAACTCTAACAATTCCGCAACATGACCGTAACATACACATCCAATAACAAAAGCACCAGAACGACACGTTGTTTAGTGAACCACCGGTGCATGCTGCAGTCAAAGCGGTAATTCAGTTAATCCGTACAACGGCTAGCCTTGAACTAGGCACGCGCGACCTCGCATAGAAATGGCCGACGAATCAGAGCATGGATGCGGGCTGCGGGCGCGCGCACATGTCGGCTTTATTGGAAAAGACTGGTAGATTATTTGTTGGTAGTTGGTAGAATGGTTCGTTGTTTGTTGGGAGATACAACAGGGAAGATGAAATTGTACTAGTCAGTATATTACTTTTAAACCAAAAGCTTAAGTTTCACCCTGGTAGATCGCCTCCTCCCCGAAGGTGTGCGAGTCGTTTGAGTGAGAGACACTACTAGCTTATGATTACAGTGGCGTGCATTATTCAAATGACATAAGTAAGTTATTATACATTATTCAAGTAACATAGTTATTGAACTAATCGCTACACTTTTCTGCAATTTCTCCAATCGGGCGGCTGTTAGCTTATAACTACCTACACGTATGCACTTACATTTACAGTAGGCATTAACACTTTTCAACCGGACAGTAAGTAAATGACCGGACCGCCCAACTTTTACTGCGACACATGTAATGACCATCTTTCTCCTGCTCGCCTGGTCGCTCGCACTAGTATCGGCTCCCTATTCCGTGAACTGATGCGTTTCTAAACCTAAACCTTTTTTGAGACCGTAACCAAGTCGATAGGCCTTACCGTTTGTTCTGGAGAGACTGGAGGATTATAGCTGGAGCAGCTATACCTACTTTATGGAGGATTATAGCAGGAGGGACATTAACCAACGTTGTAAAACCGCCGACATTCAATTCTAGAAGTCGCATAAATTTTGAACGGCTACCTAAACCATTTTTGATCAAATATAGCTCAAGGTAACATTACCTATGAAATGACTCGAATCGGTTTAGCCGTTGGGAAGCTACGCTCCTACAGATTGATACACACAAAGATATACAGACACGTTTAACTTATAACACTTTACATTTTCTACAGGGGTTAAAAATATTAATTAATCTAATCCATTAATTTCTGAGATTCAGTGCTACATGGACAGACAGACAACCACATTCAAACCTATAAAATTCCATTATTTTTCACGCGCATCATAAAAAATCTCTCGCAAATGTTACTTATAAGATGTATAATAGGTACTGAAATACTAAGTTGGTACGTAAAGGTATTATTTTATCTACCTTGCGCTTAACTTGAAGGCCGTATGATCAACAGTTTATTAATGAAATTCCTTAACTAAGTCGTGGATAGCGATGTAAACAATGACTCATCAGAAGGTACCTGCCTCGGTGCATACATAGCGCAATATATTATGGTAAAACAACGTGATAGTTTTAAATAAAGCTAGGATTATATTTCAAACACTCACACCTTGTACTAATGTACTCCCTTGCGGGGTAGGCAGAGGTGCATTGCTGCACCCACTTTTCACCAGTGTTATGTTAGTCCCAATGTAATAGGGGGCGGCTATTGCCATTTTACGGGCACATCCAAGACCCGAGAACAAATATCTGTGTTGAAACAAATATCTGTCCCAGCCGGGAATCGAACCCGGGACCTTCGGCTTAGTAGTCACTGTCACTAACCACTACGCCATCATTTTTTGTTTTTTTTTTGTTATATTTCTCCGAATTTCTTCTAAACGGAAAATACTAACTGTCTGCAATATTTAAGTACATTTTTAATAGCGTATCAGAATATAATCAACTAAAACGTAAACGTAATTTTGTTCAAATTTTAAATTACTTACTTAACATGCTTAATTAAAATGACCATTTGGTGCCGGTATTTTGTAAGAGTAAGTTTTTCATGGAGTGTATAAATTAGTCGACACAATAAAATATGAAATTTTATGAAAGTCCTGACCTGAGAGCACTACATTCATTTTGTAATTTATTATCTCTGTATAATCTCTTCTATTTACATTCTGTGGGTCAAGAGATTTGTTATCGTTCAAAACCCTTCAGTGATTTCTAGCTCTCTCAATAAAGATAAAAGATAAAATACACTTTATTGCACACAAACAGAAAAGTTTCACAAACATAGAAAAGAAAAATGGTACAATTGGCGGCCTTATTACTAAAAGTAATCTCTTCCAGACAACCACATTGAAAGGAAATATAAAGTATAAAGAAAGGGGTAACGTGTGACAAGACAAGAGAAAATACAACATAATTACTATGAACAATGTGTAAATACCTACATACAATAATACTTAAATATATTATGAACACATATAAATACTTTAAACCTACATAGCTATTAATAATTATATACCTAGACCTTTTTTTTTTTTTTTTTTTTTTTTTTTTTTAAATAAAATAAATCTTTATTTCTTTAACAATGTTTGGGCAAATTAATCAGTAATAAATGGAATCACCTTTTAAGCATGAAATGCCTGTGCCAGGTGATCCCGCTCCTTCATAACATCATTTATAAGTGCTAAGGTACAAATTATTGCTAAATAAAGATAGTTTACACAAAATAACAAGAAAAAGAAAAAGTAAATATGGGGTTTAGAATCTTAATCTATTATGATACGGTGATCTTAATATAATTATGTATATTGTATAAAAATAAAGTAGGTACAAATATATGTATATATATATAATATGAGTGTATGTGTGTGTGTATGTGTGTGTGTGTGTGTGTGTGTGTGTGTGTGTGTGTGGTGTGATATATGTAAATTATATGATTATAATTATAAATTTATTGTATGCTTATTAACATTGACTCCGTGGTTTCGTAAGTTAGCGGCTGTAGCCAGTTTGAGATAGTTTTTTTGCATTCATATGTGTGCTTGCTATAAATATCAAGTTCTTTATTTAATTTATTATATAAAATTGCTGAGCGTTTACAGTATTGTATGCTAGCAAACTTAGTTTTAGTGTTGGGAAGTGAAGCTGCTTTGTGTGTTATTCTTCTTTTATATATTTTACTGTCGAAATGAAGGTGTTTATGCTTTTTCAAAATAATTTGTAATATGTACAGTTTTCTCACTGATAAAAGCTTGCTTATCTGATAGAAGCGTGTTGTAGGAAAACGATATTTTTTAAAGTACATCACCTTTATTAAAGCGCGTTGGGCTCGTTCTACTTCTATGAATCGAGTTTTTGCTGCACCTCCCCATATTGGAATACAATAACTCAATATAGACTGCACCAAAGCGACATACATTTCATTTAAAAGGTTTCTTGATGAGTCATGGTGATCGGACAGCTTCCGCGGAAGAATATGTCGCAAGGATTTGAAAATCCAGATAAGCTTTCTGACCCTACTAGAAACTTGTTCAATATGCGAGTACCATGTTAAGTGCTGGTCAATTATGACACCAAGATATTTAGTTTGGGTGACTTTATCAATACTAGAGCAGTTACAATTATTAAACTTATTGTTGCACGTATGAATTTTAATGCTGAAGTTGTTGTTGGGTTGTTTATTTTTGTAGATGGAGTAACAGATGAAATTAGTTTTGGTGGTGTTCAATGTAAGTAAATTATTGTTCAGCCAGATAGCTACTTTAGCCAGACCTTGTTCAGCATCAATCTTTACAGAATCCCAAGATCCTCCAGTAAAAACAATAGCCGTGTCGTCTGCGTATGAGAAAATATTGGCATTATATAGTTTTAAGTTGCATAGATCATTAATATAAATTAAAAATAATGTAGGACCGAGAACACTGCCTTGCGGAACTCCGTAAGATATGTCCGCATCATCACTGGTATGTTGACCTAGCTTTACTTTTTGTTTCCGGTCCATAAGGTAGCTTTTGAAAAGAGAAAGGGCAGTTTCTCGTATTCCAATTCTTTCCAATTTACATACAAGAATAGGGAAAGAGACAGTATCAAAGGCTTTTTTGAGGTCAATAAATACTGATAAACATCTATTACCTTTATCCAGTTGTTCAGTTACAAGTGTTGTTAAAGCCGTTACTGCGTCTTCAGTTGATACGCCTTGCCTGAAGCCAAATTGAGAAGGCGATATTATGTTGAACTTATTTAGATAATTTAGGAGACGACCATTAACCATTTTTTCTAGAATTTTTGAGATAGCTGATAATACCGAGATTGGCCTGTAATTGCTAACATCGTCTCTTTCCCCACCCTTGTAAACTGGGGTAATAATAGATGCCTTAAGGGCAGTTGGGAAAATACCTGTCCTAAAGCAGATATTACCTAAGTGGGTTATGACAGGAACAACTTCATGTCTAGCTAGTTTCAGAAAACAGATTGGTATATTATCCCAACCCGGCGCACTGTCCGATCTAAGACTCATTAATATGTTGTCTACTTCATTGCAGTCGGCGTCCAGGAGTACAAGTGAGTTAGGTTGTATAGGAAGGCTGTGTAGGTAGTCAGCGCTAGGCAAACAAGGCTGGATTTTATTGGCAAGCTCTTTACCGATGTTCGCAAAAAAGGTGTTAGTTAAGTTGCAGGCTTCAGTGGGAGATGATTTTGAATTAATTAGTTCAGTATCATTGTTCCTAATTTTGTTTGTATATGTAAGATTTTTTATGTTCTTCCATAGGAGTTTATTGTTTGTAACTGATTTGGCTACTAGATTCCTCTCATACTTTCTTTTAAGTTTTTTAATCAGGTTGTTACAAAAATTTCTATAGCGGGTGTACGTTATTTTTAGGACTTCATTGTAAGGATCCTTTCTAATATTTTTTTGTAAATTGTTACGATTATTTATACAACGCAAGATACCAGTAGTAATCCACGGTTTTATTATGCGTTTACTTTTCGGAATAGTTGTAGTGGTTGTATTTTCTGTTAAGGCTTCAGTAAGTTTGCTAATCAGAGACTCTGTCACAATATTAGGGTCGTCGCAGAAAAGTAGTTCTGACAGTTTGGTATTTTGTAAATATTTTAGAGCATCTTCATAATTGGTTTTTGTTTTTATTTTTGATATTTTTATATTAGGTTTAAGTTTAGATAGGCAAAGAAAAGTGGTCAAATGATCTGTGATACTAGTTTGTAGAACTGCTATAAATGCGGTATTCTTTTTTGGATTGATCTTCAACATAAAATGATCTAAGCAGTTTCTTATTCTAGTGGGAAAGGTATGACCTGTGAGTATACCAAGTACTGATAACATATTCAGATAATTTATTCTATTGCTGTGTTCATATGACGTTTCTATAGGTTTAGATATGATATTTATGTTTATGTCTCCCGCTACAATGATATTTTTTTGCCGGCTAATAGTTTCTATGTGTGAGCTTAGCGAGTTAATAAAACTTTCCGCGTTTGTGACCGACGGAGAGCGGTAAATGCATAAAATAGTATTATTTAAGACATCCACTTGGAGACAGGACGCCTGAGTGAGTTTAATTTCTTTTACCTGGTGTTGAAGTGTATTTTTGACATAAATAACTACGCCATCATTCTGATTCCGTTGGCATGTTGTGTGGTAAGAACTATAGTTATTTAGTGTAGGTATGGGTTTGTTAGGCGAAAGTCTACATTCCGTTAATATTAAGATGTCTATCTCAAAGATGATGCTAGAGAGTGTAAGAGTGAAATCGTCAAAGTTACGGTATATGGTATATATATATGTATATATGGTATATATATGTATAGACCTTATATTTTATGTAATAATACAATACATACCATAAATAAATATCTGTATATATATATATATATATATATATATATATATTATGCTGGTTTATTCTAATCTGGATAAGCTAAATTTAAATAATGCTGTCTGAGCTGGTTTTTGAAGGATGGTAGAGAGGGTGCGAGTCTGATTTCCATGGGCAGATCGTTCCATAATTTAACAGCCTGAAAAGTGAAGGAACCCTCATAAAACACCGTGGTGCAAGAGGGAACATGAAGGCGAAAGTTATGAGATGAACGTAGTGAGCGGCTGTGTGTAGAGCATCTCAACTCAAAACGCTCCTTAAGGTATGTTGGGGAACAAGGATTGAACAGTACCGAATAAAGTAGTGAAAGTATGTGAGTATTCCGTCGAAGACGAAATCACTCAATCTGTGCATTCATAATACAGACATATTTTTTTAAATCAATCATTAGGTACTTAGGGTGCTTACATAAAAAATCGGGCTCCCTGTATCTACCGTACCGGTGACTTGATTAGGTATGTGCGAACTGAGAGATTTAAAACCGGGTAATGCTCTAGCGCACTCGCAGGACGATAAACAGCAGGTTACCGGTACGGGTAGATACAGGGAACCAGTCTCTCTATGTAAGCACCCTCACACATATGTATATTTTGAGTACATATTAGATAGCAACAATATAGGTACATACATAGGTACCTACTTGAAACTAGAGTCAAAGAGGCTCTACTCGTACTGTAGCTACTTTTTAATATTCTGTATTGCTGTATAATTATGTATTATTTTACCATTGATCTTCATGCAATATCTGTCACTATAGTAGCGTTATCATTATCTGTTATTTATAGCAATGGCTGAATCAATAGATACGAACACTACCTAAACACTTAGTAACTTAAACTTCTCATAAATGTAGGACAACATTCCAACGCTAAGTAATTATCATTAAGTTTGTAGCGATACCTAGGAAATATTGCCCAAGGCTTAATTAGTCCAATATACATGTGTCATCACTTTGATAACAACTTTTATCATTGAGCAAATAGGGCTTCAGTGAAGTCATGCAGTGACACCAACTAGAGCTCAAACTGTTATCTTAAATCATAAATTGAGAGAAGATCGCAAGAAAGAAACGTGGTATGAAGTTTTAGAAGTTCAAAATGTGGATACTTAATTTTAATACCCGATTACTTATTTATTACTTACCGTAGCTACAAAGTAATAGTTGAAGATTTTAGCCGAATTAGAACAAATACCAATTAAAACATTTAAGTAACCCTTCTAGACATTTACTAAAATATCCTAAATATGTGAAACTAACAACAACATTTTCTCTATTCCAGATTCAAAACAGTGCAGATCAAAACATCAAATCAAAGGAAGAAAATTCGAAGTGACAGTGTTCTTTTTTCAAAAGTGCAATAATAATCCAATTTATTTCTAAAGTTTTCGTCATGAGTGGCCAGTGTCAATGATGGCATAGACCACAGTGCAGCAAAAATAATCGAATTTATTTTTAAAGTTTTTCTCGTCATGAGTGGCCAGTGCTGATGGTGGCATAGACTAGTGCAGTGAATGTATAATGAGTTTGGAAAATGGATGAAGGGAAGATACACAAGACCTGCGTGGTGGTGAACTCCTGTGATGATGATGAGGAGTCGCGGGACGAGGTGGACCACGAACTGCCCAAGAACAACCCTTTCAAAAGAGTGAGTATTTAGACAATAATGTAGACATACAGAAGAGCAATGAAAAATGTCCGGTGAAATAGCAATAAATGAGTCCTTAACGTAAAAGACTAGCTTAATGACGCTGACTGCAATATTTTAGTGCGTTTTACAGCGCATCGGAATAGTACCAACTAAAACAGCAAATATTTTGAACAAATGCAAAATTACCTTAGTCATTGGAACTCATTTGGTGTAGACATTTTTTGATTGGAACTTTTTCATTGCTCGCTTATGTATATTTAAATAGTATAAGTCCTGTTAAAAGTTATTTCGGTATATTATTTTGTGGAATGTATAGATAACGATCTGGACCGATCTGTCGACCGGACTATTCACACATACTTATTTTACATTTAGTTTTAACCATTGGTAAGTATGTTAATATCTGCAAGCGTATTGTTTCTTACAAACTCACAACACAACTAAAGATAAAATTTCAAAAGAATTTACATAAGAAGTAGTCTGTATTATGTATATGGTTTCAAGGTCATTGCTTGTGTTGCGGTCAAATAAAACTTTTATCATTATCATCTTTTATACAATTAATTTAAAGTTTTCTTAATTAACATCAATTGAGTGAAGAAACTACACAAATGAAATGTAGTGACTAGTGACACGTCCTCATGGACTTTCATAACATAATCTGTCGATCAGACGGAGTCGTTCCATCTAGACCTCATTGTTTCAATCCCTGGTGAAATAACAAATTTAAGATAAAAATAGATAGAACACACATAAAATAATAAATTGATAAAAAAAGAATGTACTTAAAAGTAAGTTGTTGGTAGATTTGTGAAAACATTCTATTTTGGTGAAAAACTAGGGCATTTTAAATCAGTAAATATAAAGTTTTTACTTGTATAACTAAGTATTTCAATTTTATTATTTTAGCGAGTACGGACATGGTAGTAAATATTTTTTCTAAGGCGATCTGGTCTAGCCCACCTTTAAACACAATATTTTATAACAATAATAATAAGCATATACATAGTTAAACAGGTACAAACCCTGTCAGATTTCTCGGCGCGGCCTCAGAACAATGGCTCGGGGGATCTACAAAAACTGCTTAACTGGAGCAACAGCCTCTGTGACTGAGACCTAGCCGCATCTAGACTAGACCAATCAAAATGTTGCCTGGCAGATGTATGGGGTTTTTTCATACATTATTCATCAACATCATACGTATAATGCTTTAAAATTAAATCAATTGAATTTTTGCTTATCATTGCTGTCCCATACCTACATATTTTATTTTGTAGGAAGTGTAAAAGTTTTTAAGGATGATTCACGCTACACCGTGTCTCGACCGGGCCGTGCGCGGGGCACTTTTGTATGAAGTTTCGTGCTTGACAGTGGCTCGAACATAGTTACGTTAAACAGTCTGTTTTTCGACCCGACTACACACCAGACTACAGGTTGAGTGGTAGAAGTTTGTGAAGATTTTGGGCACACTATAATAATGCACAATTAGATCAGATCCTATAGCCAAAATAACTCGAAAAACAAAAGGGCCTTACCACAAAAACTTAGACAGTATTTAACAGATGTTTAGCGCTGTCAAACGCCTAGAAAATCTGTCAAATTTCGTTTTAAACACTACTTAAACAGTGTTTAAAGTTTTTTGTGGTAGCACAGAAACTGTTTAACGTATGTTTATATGCAGTACTATATGCCGGTATTTAGACTATTTAGTATGTGTTATATTATTATGTACCTACAGCCTACAGTTTATGCTGTATTTAAACTTTCTCGCAAATAATACAAAAACTACTCTCGACTTCAGCTTGTAAGTATATCTTTAAACCTTACGATTATTACTGGGCTCTTATGACACGGGTTTCCTTTACGTATTTAACTCAACAACTTTCGTTTTCGAACTTACAATACATACTTAGAATTAGTCGCAGTTGAACGAAGGAAATGCCATGTTTTTGCCACACTCTGCACGGCCTAAGGGCCCGTTCACATTTAATGAAAATACAGGTGTCTTTCTTAGAGCCGTCATTGACGATGTCTACACTTCTACTCGGTCTACTTCAAAGATTTTGTAAAATTACTATTTTAATTTCATCATCCACATCCACAGCTGGACAATCTGGACATAAGCCTCTCCAAAGGAGCGCCACAACACTATCCTCGGCCTTCCTCAGTCAGTCACTTGTAGCTACGTTTCTTAGGTCGTCGGTTCTTCGAGAAACATAATTATGTGGCCCACTAAAAATACGTTATGAAATCCTCTTCTTAGCATTAAGTTGTCGAACTTTAGAGCTGGACTAGGGTTTCAATTTCACAAGAACAGTCTAACCTCGCCCTAACAAGCGTATGTTATGAAAAGTAGCGGCTTGCAGGAAAAGTGCGAGAACCGGTCATTTCTGCGAATGTCGTCGCGCCGCGCAATTACTGCAACATGCTGCTTGCCCGCATACCGGTAGCGTTCACTTGCACGATTGAAAATAACTGCAGACAGGAAGATTTTTTGTGTGACGAACTTATAACACCTTTCTTTTTCATTCGAGGATACGATTTACACTTGATATTTAGTTTCAATGTTGTATTAAAAAATATGGATGACAAAATCATCATCATCATCACGACCCATTACGTCCCCACTGCTGGGGCACGGGAGTCCTTCCAGTGAAGGAAGGGTTTAGGCCTAGTCCACCACGCTGGCCAAGTGCGGGTTGGTGGACAAGATATGTGAAATAAATTAAAGCTAAGCAAATTAATAGAACTTACTTTTGGTGGCGCGTTGAAGTCTAATGTATGGAGAATAGATTTACGGACAAATTGCTACTATTTAAAGTGAAGTTTAATTTATTTATTTAAAAAATCTTTCTTTCTTGGAATCAGCTAACATCGCGATGCCTTCTTATACATTACTAGCTGTTCCTGCGCGCTTCGCTTCGCCTTAAAAAGGTTTTCCCGCGGGAATTCCGGGATAAAAAGTAGCCTATGTTCTTTCCCAGGGTCTAGACCGTATGTATACCAAATTTCATTCAAATCCGTTCAGTAGTTTTGGCGTGAAAGATTAACAGACAGACAGACAGACACAGTTACTTTCGCATTTATAATATTAGTTAGGATAATAAAAAGTGTCGTAAATATTTAATACCCTAAATGGGATTTATTCTCGATAAGGGAAGTGGGTATTCACAGTAACTTTTTTGCTAAGGGTAAATTTGTAAAATCTTGAAAACTTCGCAATAAAAGTATGAACAAAAATAATATTTACCCTAAAAGAGAGACTACGAGCAAATTTAAATTTAAACAAATAAAAAATAAAATATTTCTATGTATAACAATATAAAATATTTCTATGTACCTAACTAGGTACTAGTACCACTTATGTAAACTTCAACTCGTGGAGATACAAATTATATAAATTTAACCAAAACATAAGTAAGGCAAGTTTTACGTACGCATACAACATAAACAATAGTATTACGGTACAATTAAAAATGAAGCCAGCTGTTTCCCAAAATCTCTCTGTGTGTGATCTAAGACACTTTCACTCCAAGTGTATCTACAAATATGGCCTCTTCCTATTTCATCAGATTTGTGGACTAAGTAAAAATATAGAGGTATTCTATTCTATTCTATTCTCTGTTGGGGGTGACAGTACCTGCACCTGGCTCTCTCGAATGGAACCTTTGTGCATATCCCCAAGGTCTAAACTGCCTTCCTAAGCTTGGACCATTTCCCACCACGCTGGTCCACTGCGGATTGGTGGGTTCACATATCTAGATGTGCTAAATCTAGATATGCAGGTTTCCTCACGATGTTTTCCTTCACCGTAAGAGCGATGGTATACAATGTACTTAAATTCAAAGAACTCATTGGTACATGTCAGCGCCGGGATTCGAACCCGCATCTCTTGCGTGAGAAGCGGGCGCTTACCCGACTGAGCTACTACCGCTCTCAATATAGAGGTAAAAGTAGGTAGGTACTTTAGTCTAAAACCGTTTTTAGTTGGATCTGCGGGATAACAACGTAACCAACGTTAAAAGCCCCCAACATTCAAAACTAAGTCGCTCAACTTTTGAATGGCTTAGCCGATTTTGTTAAAATATAGCTAAGAACACTCGGGATAACATTGTATGATCCGACACAACTAAACAAAAATCAGTTAAGCTGTTTGGTGGCTATGCTACTACACAGACACTAAAAACGTTCCCTCTTTTTCGTCAGGTGTAAAAAAATGACAATTCTGATGAATATTAAACGTGTGTAAGTACCTACCTAGGATGATGAGGATGTTCATTATTATCATACCTTATAATTATCTTAAAATATGAAAATCTTCCTCGGCTTTGCATTTTTTTATATTTAACTGATTGTTTTAAGAGCAAGCCCACTTAATTTTAAATGAGTTGCGTAATAATTACTCAGCCAAATCTCGTTATTATAAATAAGCCCCAGCTTATACTTTATTTTATTATAAGAACCTATGACATTTCTTTTTGTCCTGTACTTCAATCTGAAACTACTTTGAGTGAATTCTCACTCCTCCCAAAAAGCGTCAGTCCCCCATACCAACAAGAAAACCCATACAACTCAGCACCGACTGCAACTGCAAATAAGTACCTAGCAATATTTATTTATTAACTCTCTGACCCCAATCTCGGTTGCGCAATAACCGAGCCTACATTTAAAAACCTGCATTCCTCCTCTACCGCTCCATAACTTACTCTATCTCTTTATCTTAAAGACTTATTTACGTTCTCACCGATTTGGAGTTAAGGCTTTGCTATTCGGGCGTGAAATACCTGCACCTGTATTAAGGACAAACTATGTGATAAGATTATTCGTGATTGCAGATATGCGTGTGAGTACATTGAACAGTCTAGCTGTGAAAGGGACGCGTGGTTTAGTCAGGGGCGAGCAGTTTACTGCATATTTATGGGAAATCTCAACATGTCTTGTAATAGCCTCAGACATTATTACTTACCTTAAAGTATTTGTAAAATGTCTACTAAACGTTTACGCAATCTCTCATTCCTGTAATTCCTGCATTGTAAGTAAAGTTGCTGCTCTAAATTTTCGACAGCTAAAGAATTTATGTTATATTCAAAGACCTATTCGCGGTCAAAATCATTTGCTGTATTAAAGCATGATTCTTACGATGTAGCCTGAAGCTTATTTATATCTACATTATTTGATAAATTCATATTAAGTACTCTTATTGCATAAGGTACCTGACAGCATAAACATACACATATTTTGCTTGTCTTTTGCAGGTTTAAAATTTATTTGAAATTACATAGACGTTCGTACACAGGTACAATTTCTTTTATCTGTAAAAAAAATGCCCAATATTTTACGACTTATATATTTCGGCTGCAACTGCCTCCGACGGCATTATATCAAAGAGATGCATTAAATTACAATACACACTATCAAGGCTATAGAGGTACTGAACCAAAATACCAACAACGCCTATACTATCATCGATAAAACACCCAACTACGGTGCAATTATAGCTCTTACTACGTAAGACATAAAGACAGTAGAAGGTGGTTTGTGTGATATGGGTATGGGATTCGTGGCAATCTATGCCGCTCAGTCGATCGTCAGTCATCGATCAACGTCAGATGCGAGAGGCGTGGTCGGTGACAATGACCCGGCTGCAGCTGAGCCGTACACAGTCAGTTCAGCTGACAGATGGGATTGGACCTTCAGTTCAACTGACAGATGAGACATAGGCCTTAGTTCAACTGACAGATGGGACATGGATCTTCTGTTCAACTGACAGATTAGACATGGGCCCTCATCTGCAGCAGTAGTATTAGGAAACTGTCGTGTTTCGGACGGCCCGGTTGCTGTTTTGGCAGCAGTTGTTAAGCCTAGTCAAAGGCATTCGGGCAGCTTGAAAACATCTGACAGTCGGGTTGCCCACTTACCCGACATTTCTCTCAGTACAAGCTTGCTTGTGTTCGGGTCCATCAACCCGCGCTAGGCCAACGTGGTGGATCAGGCCTAAGCCCTTTCTTCATTGGAAGGAGACTCGTGCCCCAGTAGTGTGTATTTAATTGGTCGTGATGAATCAATGATTATTCTATTTATGTCACAGAACTGCAGTTAAACTGTCAGTGTATAGCCGGCGTCTTGGAGAGATTACGTAGATGCCTGCCAATCTCATTCTAGGGAGCTACTCAATGTGTGGGAGGAATGTAGGTGACAGTCTCAGTCGATTGTCATTTGTTCAGTAGCTTGATGCTCAGATTTCTTACAATAGGTTTAAGTAGGTACAGTTAATCATTCGAGAATATTATTACCTATATTATGTTATATTGTAATGTTTAACCGTGAATGTATCGTAATATTGTACCTACTATATGTAAATTCATTTTAATGTGCCAAGACAAATCATTCCGGTTTAATGGCGCTGTCAAACAAAAATGTAAAATGTATATATGCATATGCCTGTTTTTATAAAAAAAAAAATATGAGTAGGCACTATGGTTTTGTGAATTGGCAAATTTTAAATAAGAAAAATATGTAATGCGCTTCACACATTCGATAAGATATTTTGAAAGCAATATGCAATATATAACTACACAACTGCCGCGCTTGCACCTTTTTCTTGTTGGCGTGTTGTTGACACAAACTTGAACTGGCCTAGAGTTAGTCACAGTAGTAGCACCAAATCCATAGCAATATTGCTTTGCTCCAAATAGCCCTTTACTGTAACCTTTTCCCTACTGATAGGTAGATAGATAGATAGATAATTCTTTATACACACACAAACAGAAATTACACAAGGAAATGTACAACATAACACAGATGGTACAAATGTCGGCCTTATTTTTTTTTTTTTTTTTTTATATTACTATGAGTAATTTCTTCCAGACTGTTAATCAGATAGACTACCTCGGAGGATAAGTAGGTATCACATCTTTCTTTACCTCTCAATCCGCAGCAAGTGACGCACGTCACATATTTGTCATTCGGCGCAAGCGCAATCATTCATTGACAGAAAGGTATAATGTATTGTATGCAAACAGACCTCCCACGTTATCATGCGGTGATGATGACACACGTCTGAAAAGCATAATTGTAGGTTGAGATTGGCTGTGATCGATGTTGTCAATTAAGTAGATTTTAAGTTATTATGTAGGTACTTTTTAAGTTCTGCCAACCCATATTTTTTCGCTAACCTGAATCTTATGAAAGAGAATTGCTATTTATATTATGTAAGTAAATGACCGATGGGGTACCTAAACGTGTTCTGAAGTGGAGGCCGCGACTAGGCAAACGTAGTGTGGGACGCCCTTCGGCTAGATGGGGTGAGGACTTGCGAAAGGTGGCTGGTTATGATTGGATGCGGAAAGCTAAAGTAAATCGCATCCAGTGGCGTACTTTGGGAGAGGCATACGTCCAGCAGTGGACTGCTATAGGCTAATGATGAGATGATTCTAGAAAGATTATATTTTTAATTAATAATCACTACGACATAAAATAGATTTTAATTACATGCTTAGGTACATAATAGGTATGTTGCCGTGTTGTTAAACAATAATATTTTTTCGTTTTCGAATCCAAAGGTCACAGTTAGGGCTATGAAATAATCCAATAGTTAACAGTTGAACATGCAGTGTATTTCTCAAAACAATAACATTCCCGTGCTTAGAACATCTCTGCACTCCAAAGAGGCTGCAACACGCGTCGACACAGGTTCTGTTGTCGAAATGTCACGGGGCCCGAGGTCGGAGGCCGAAAAGGTCGCATACCACGCTTCTTGATCCACCTCCTTGGTACATTCGAGTACCTACAACACTTTTGTAACTTGTAAAATTAAACTTCCAATATGAAAACATACATACAGACGAATTGAGAATCTCTTCCTTTTTTCGAGGTCGGTTAATAAAGAAATAAAACTTACAAAAATAACGATTGTTATTAGATGGTACTTTGCATGCACTTAGGTAGTTACCACCACGATCATAATCCATCACCTATGCACTTCAAGTTTGCAGGATACCTCTGCTAAAATAAACTTTAACAAAATATAACCGAGAGTTATATGTTTTGTAACATTCTTACTAATAACCGTACTAAGTATAACTTTACTAAATAATATAATACATAATAATATATAATAAATAATATAATATAGTACATATTATGTGCCTTAAGTTTTCTGTACTGCAACAACTGACTGCTCCGTAAATTTGCCGCCACAATTTCTTCAGGCACCAAGTGCCTTTCGTACCAACTGATAAGTCGATGATTTGAATCAACATAGTTACTTTACCGACAGGCGTTGAGAAATACATCATATTATCTAGACATACTATACATATATCTTCGCGCAGCTTAAAAACATCTGTCGGTCGGGTTGCCCACTTACCCTACAACTCTGCTGGGGCACGCGTCTCCTTCAAATGAATGAAAGGGTTTAGGCCTAGTCCACCAACCCGCACTAGGCCGGCGTGGTGGACTAGGCCTAAACCTTTCCTTCATTTGAAGGAGACGCGTGTCCCAGCAGTGTGGGTAGTTGTGATGATGATGAACATATACCTGGCCCTGTAGCACAGGCCGCTATTAAGACGTGACAAGAGTTCTCCGTCGCGCTCGCTCTTGAGGCTGCGCGATGTGAGTGAGCGCGAGGCAAAACTCTTGTCACGTCTTAATAGCGAGCCGTACTAGCCCTTCTGATAGTGTTCGCAAAAACAAAGAATCGCCTTGAATCGATCAGAGGGCATCTCTAGAAGTTATAATAAACCAAAGAGTAACGGAAACATCTTAAATACCGTTTTTAATTCAGGAAGCTATTAAATGTAGAGATCTTTAAGTGCATTACTGCATCCCCGCGCATTAGCATTCATGAACACGTAGATATTGTGTGCATCTTGTAAATATAAAGTGATGTGCAACGAACCGATTATAAAATGCGTTTTTACATTTTCTCTGCAGCCGTAAATTTATAGAGCTTCGTACTTTCGTGGGTAAAAAATATCGTTCGTTAATAACCCATACATACCATACTTTAGAGTTCAACGCGTAGCCTAGATCATTCAAATCGATCATAAAATAATTAATGACTTAATTTCTTTATTATCAAGTGATCGGATAGATATCAGATGGCAAACATACAAATTTTAGAACTTCGATTTCTTCTGTTTTGAAGACACGATAAAAAGATTCAATCTCAAAACTTCCACGTAGGAAGCACGCGAAAATACCATTTATTGCAATAAGATACATAATTCATGGACTCCTATAACAATGCTTCGTGTAACAGCCACAACATTTTAAAGGTACAGAAATAAAGCTTCAGTAACAATTGTTACTAATAATAAGTAGATAAAGTTTTTTATTCTGCTATTTAGTGTAAAATAATGTGTAATGTGAGTTCATAACTCATCTAATAATCATACACAACTTCTGCCGAAGGACACTATGTCCTCCACGTTCCTCAAACAAGCTTCTGATGGCATCCTTATCGCGAAATAATGACGTTTATATACATCGATAATACTGCCATCTCGAGGGATCTATACCTACTTATCTAATGTGATGTGAATGTGGCCCGTGCAACGAGCGGATCCAAATGTACATACCTAATTATTATTGGGTACTTAAATACGAATTAAATAAGATCCAGCCATGTGATTCTTGAAAAAAAAAAAAACTTAGCCTCGTCGACGGAAGTCAATGCCAAAATATTTGCAAAATATGCATTGTCAATATATTTTGACAAAGACATTTTCCACACTCAACGTTGAGCCAACGTTGAATAGCTGTACTCTCTCTAGTGTTATAGCACAGAAGAAGCCGATATCAAGTTACTTCCACAGCGGAGGAGTGTTGTGAACGCTTCCGTGTCGCGCTTGACCGGCCACCGTAAGCTGTTAAGGCGAAGTTCTTGCATTGCAACGAAGTACAACTAGATTCGTTTTTTTATTACAAAAGTTGTTAAAGCTATTTATAATAAATTTATAGTTATAAATGTATTGCAATGAAAAAATATATAATTGAAAGCGAATTAAAGAAGAGCGGTCCAATAGTAGATTAGTAAAAGTATCCATGAATAAAGATGCACAAAATTAAGGAGCCTTGCTCGCTTGGCCTATCCTCTGTAGACTGTACTTTATACGTCGGGGCACCCTGGCACCCTGGTCAGTCTCTTGGGTACTCCTGTCGCCACGATGATAAGCCCTAGACCGTGTTTGTTACAGACATGCAAGAAGATGTATTTTTTTTTTTTAAATCTCTATAGGAGCTAATCTAGAATATAATTAGTTTGTTGATACAGTTCGTGATGGTTATGCTTTGAAGCCTTATGGATTCAAAGATTTCAAAGCATAGCTAATAATAGCTAACCCTCCACATGTTTTCCCAAGTAAAAAAATAGCATTTTACAGTAGTAGCAACACCTGTCACTGAAGCGTCGCCTTAACTTGCAACAGTATTATTTAGTATGCGCGGGCGCAGGCATTCTCCCGCGCCCGCCGCGCCGCCCGCACGCGCCGCGACCGACCACGTTCCAAATACGAAATAACCCGACTTTTTAACTGACACTGTTTTGTGCCAGCCTCCTTTCGGCAGTGAAAAATAATGTGACCTTTTTTGTGGAACAAAAAAAGTGATTTGTTTTTTCTCCTGGATTTTGACAGATGACGAGCGGTCAAATTATCGAGGTGACTGTCGAAAGTTTTATTTTCTGTGATATAATGCTGGATTTTTTAACCGAGCCGTAATTTTGATACAATTATTAAACGACTCGATGGTTTCTTAACGGTTTGCTGTGTCACTTAAGTCGACGTGCTAAGGTGCAATTTGGTGATTGTTTAAATTTTCATTAGCACTGTAAGAAAAAGTATTAAAGCGATCAAGATTGAAGAAGATAAATTTGTTTTTGCTCTTCGGGTTTCACTCAGCAGTCTTCATCGGATCGTCTCAATGTAATTAGCCTCATATGTTCAATATTGCAGATTATACTCAGCAGATCTTATCTATTTTCATGAATACATACCTGGATCTGAAACAATACTTTCTAAGACCTGCGAATAGCAACAACAGAGATTCATTGTGGTTTCTATAATAATCGACTTCAAGTACATCATAATTATTATGTATAAACATTTATAAGTATATCTAGATAGATATGCAACGCCCCTACTTTGTCAGAATACGTAAACAAATTCCTAGATAGGTACGTACCTACCCGCCTTTGCGAAAGTACACATAAGTATAAGCATCTACCCACCTGGGTACTTATACAAGAGTAAATTGCGATGACACCATGGTTTTTAACCGTAAGCAACAAGCATGCAAGGAAAGGTTTTTTTAAAAGCATTGAAATATTTTATTATTAAACTTTATTTATAAATGAGATAGCAGGTTGATGATGATCTGATGACTTATGAAAGATATATGATAGCTTTGGATTCTTCTTATATCATTGGAGTGCACAGGAACCTCCTTCTACTCCGCATGTTAGGCAGTCAGGTCAGCTACTGACGCTAATCTGACCGGCCAATTCTTACACCACGGTGACAACTCCTACTACACTCCAGACTACTCTAGTATTTGACAACAATACGCTAAGAAGATATGACATGGAACGGTATAAATGGCAAGTGGAACTTTTTCATTGCTCGTGAGTGTATTATTCACTAGTAAATCTCAATAGATCCATGAAGAACTTGGCTCTTGTAAAAGCGGTCGCCAGTTCGAAGCCAAGCCCTAGAAAGTACTAAGTACAGGCACTGGCTTGGGTGTTAACCTCAATAGACTAAGTACTAGGTGTCTAGCCGGATGCTAGGCGTATTTGGTGGTTGAGGTTGAATATATACAGGAAATAAAGATAAAAGGAAATTATGACCGATTTACAGTAGTGACTATAGAATAAATGTAGCTTAAACCAATAAAAAAACGTACCTTAAAATTTACATGACTTTAAATAGAATGAATGAACAACAAATAAGTTTTTAGGTAATGTAGGTACCGAATAACCTAATCTTGACTTTTAAATTAGTTTTTTAGTTTCCAAACTAATCTGTCAACTAAAATTCTTGTAATAAATGATAATACTTATGTGTTTCAACCATTCCTCTTTATCCTATTTTATTTCGGATGTCCGACAGATAGCGTGTATCTTAATTTAATTATTTTCCGCCATTTAAGTTTCTTTTGCAATTGGCACATTAACTATAACATTAATAACCATAATGCTTAATTAAAGTCAGTTCTTTTAACTTAATTTGCGTATTATACTGGTTTAATGCTTTAGTTGCAAACATTGCGAAACTATTGACCGAATAAGTTGACACAGCCTCGTAGGAATTCCACTTTAAAATTCCGTCCGAATTTTAATTACGAAATCAGAGACAGTGTTATAATTTATCATCTCAAAAACAGTATTATGTCATCAAGATACGTCAAAATTTGCTGTCTCGTCATTTTTCGAATTCAATTGTTTTCAGTGCATTTGACTCTGTTTATTCATGAATAAATGTGAGGAGCAAGTGAAGTGATCGGTGCTTGTGGTGCAGACACCGCGATGTGCGCCCGCGCATGAATCGCATGACAAATTACATCTGGTGATATACGACGGTGACGTCCAACGTGGAAAATGATGAAAATGGCTGCAATTCAGAAGTTGATGGTGAGTAATTCAAACCAATCAGCATTGGGAAGATAATATTTCGTTTGTAATTTTTTTTTACAAATAGGCAGCAAAGATAGATTTATTTATAATCTTAAGCAGAAACTGACACTGCAGGTACTGCATACACCTCATTATATGTATACCTAGATCAGAAACGTTTATTTGTGTCTGTAGCTACGACAAAATTTCTACCTTCTAATCTGACATCACAGAAAAGCAACATGAAACCGTGGCGGTGGAAATCTGTTGGTAGTTTTAATTGGCAACACCGACACGGCTAGCGGAGTCAGGGGTCACTTTATCTTTTGAAAAAGGAAATACAAGATTGCTGCTACGCTAACTATAACTCTATTTTGTTAAAGTAAACCTACAGAAGGCATGGCAGCTCTCCTTCGTTCGTTGTTTGTAAAGCTGAAGTGACCCTCTTGGGACTATGTCCAGTCGGCTCGCGTGCTGTGGAGACGTTGGCCCTTTCAGACTATCTAGGAGTTTCAATTGGGACTGTGTTTATTGACCCTTAAATTGAGCATGTATTTAATTTCATAATGGCTGCAAATTATGGGGGTGTAGATATATTGAGTATGCATTTTAAAAATCCAATTACTTCCTTTTTTTGTAATCTATATAGGTACAATGTGACAAATAAATTATAAAAGCAATGATGATGATGAATATTATGGCGATGATAAAAATATAAAAATAGGTATATATGTAGAATGAGATTTACATCACAGATTCGAATTTTAAACAAGTAATTTTAAGGTTTGACAGCATTAAAATTAGAATTTGTGCCTTCAGAATCGACATAATTGTGTGTTTATTCACAGTAATATAATATGACTATATGTTTAAGAGCTATTCAAAAACTGTCCATTCATAAAACTTATTTCACTGTAAATTTCATCATATCCGATTATCAGCTGTTAACTGTAGGCCAACTCAACACATCCAAGTATGGAACATTTTAAAATCTCAGCCACCATTCCTTTTGGCATTTAACTTTATTTATAAACCAACTGCAGAAATGTATTTTATATCTGATACCATTTCTAAAGTACAGGAAGATATTACAAGTATCCTGCCTCGCCGGGCCGATACAAATGCCGTTGATTCATAATGAGATACTAACACGAGACGGCAAAAATAGATGCAATGTGTAAAGATTTTATAGTCACATTGACTACTGCTTTGTGCAAACAAATTAAAAGTACTTAAAAAGTATGCAATAATAAACAATCAAGGTAATAATACTGACCCTTGCGGCACACCGCACAAAACACTAAAATTTTCTTCTCAATTCATAAAAAATAATAATAAAAAAACGACTTAAAAAAAAACACAAAAAAGTAAGAAATAATTTAAGGTAAGTAAGAGTAATCGGTGAACATACATAAAAAAAATACATACAGACCAATTGAGAACCTCCTCCTTTTTTCGAAGTCGGTTAAAGATACGATTCATTACTTTCAATTCAGTAATTGATGTGTTTATTTATGTACTTATAAGGTTTATAGTTGGATTTACAGCACTTTCTTGCACTAAATGCTTATACAAGTAAACCTCTATATCTGACTAAATGTTATAATCATTATCGTTTAAAGCTTCTAAATTATCAGTGTAAAGTACCTTATAATGTTATGTCTCATAAACTCTACATGTTGTTTTTATGACAACTGTTAAGTAAGATTCTTTATTACAACAAACATAATGTAATAGTAAAAGGTATAGATAAACAAACTTAACTTACGCCATCCATTAATCTTTCAGTGTTGCATCATACGGGAAGAAAAAAAAATGTTATTTACTACCTAAGTATTTAGCTTCATCTCAGTAACTTTAACTAGACTCGAATAAAATTTTATGCCTTGATAAGCATTTGCAGTAGCTAATCTTCATAAAGATTCCTCCGTAAATGTTAGTGCTTTCCTACGTTATAAGCATTCTGATGGTGTCAATTATTCATAAATAGCCGCGCAGCGCTCAAGTCAGTGTCCTGTAGTTGTCTCCAAAGCCCTGCATTTCCTGTTGCAGTAAATATAGGCTGCTTAATGCTCAAGGCTAGGAAAGCTGTGGAGAATTGTGAGGAAATTATTTCCTACACTTTTACTGTCATTGCATAAAGAGCTATTATGGAAAGTTTGCTATTGCCAACCATCTCATCATCGGCTAACATACATTCACTTCTAGTAGGCCTGTTGCCCATATCAGTTACGAAAAAAACTAAAGTGAAAAATAAATACAGTAATTCTTAATCAATCTATTAAGAAGTATATAAAGCATAAAGCCGTATTGTTGAATTATTATTCTCATCGTCTGATCGACGAAGATACGAGTAAGTATTCCTATCTCGAAATCTTTACCTTTCCCATAGGAAGTTATATTACGACGCATATTATTATGCGGTTGTTGTAACATACCGAGCGATGGCCGACGATTTATTCTGACCGAGTATGGATGTGACGACACCTTGTGACACCCACACCTCCGGCGGTAGGTCAACTTGTGTAGAAAAAAACAATAAGACCTAAATAAAGATTTATCGGTTTAAGATCTGCCTTGTCTGCCTGCGTAGTGAGAGAAAAAAGATTTGGTTGATGTAATGTCATAAAGTTCGTAGGAAAATATCTGATTTTCCTACGAACTTTATGACATTACATCAACCAAATCAGAAATGGTTTTACTTTCATGCGGACATATTTTTCCAAAATGACTGACTATGACGGTGGGTATGGTGGTATTTTTTAATCATGATCTGATATTTATAAATACATAAACAACAGAATTAAAAACGTTACAAGTCGATCCAAATACAGTTAAACATATTCAAGGTGGAATCATTAATTTGATGCATCTAAATTTGTAACGGTTTGTTATGGTGAATGAAACTGGTTCTCATATTAATAAAACTAGAGGAGTCAAATCACCACGTACATTTGAATATAATTTCTGAGGTCACGACCTGGCATAATACTAAGGTAATACTTGAGAATAACTGCTTCTGCAGTGAAAATCTTCATAACACTTTTTTGGAGGTCACAACTACTCACTACTGCCATTTCAGAAGGCTTTCTGTTGGTATATAAATTATAAAGTAGGACTGTGGAATCGATCACAATATTTTCTGGAATCTTAAGATTAGAATATCATTTACTCAACGTAAAATTTTAAATTGAAGTATTGGTTGATTGTAAAGATTACGAGTCTTCCACAATTTCAGAAAAACTGGGTTACTGAGGAAAAAAATGGCGAAAGAAACTCTTCGAGCATCTTGTCAAGTTAAATAGGGTACCTACTTACACTTTAATTGTGCTTAATTTA
Source organism: Plutella xylostella (assembly GCF_932276165.1). Taxonomy (NCBI): domain Eukaryota; kingdom Metazoa; phylum Arthropoda; class Insecta; order Lepidoptera; family Plutellidae; genus Plutella; species Plutella xylostella. Next base: position 813,599 of record NC_064000.1, on the reverse strand, counting down.
AACAATAAACAATTCATGAAAGTTGTCGACTATAAAATGAACATCTTGTGCTAAATTCTTCAGAAGCCAATAAAATATGAATAAGGCATGTAAGGGCAGGTCCAGTACGGATGCGGGAAGTGGTCAGAGAAAGTATGTCGATCAGATTGGTGATGAACTCTGAAAGAAATAAAAAATTACCGTACCTGTATTATCAACAGGCTTCGTTTGTATTGAAAGGCTCATCGAATGTGGACGGAAGGTACTTTAGTTCGGTGTATAATGTGATAGAGTTTTGAGAAATGTATACCAACAATGTATTGGCTCTTTCGTCTAGGCCCTGGACGAATTTAAAATTTGTTGCTCAAGGGTTTGGTCAAGACATTGAAGGTAAATTTAACGTTTGATATGCTACAAATAAATAAATAAATAAATATGTGGGGACATCTCACACACGGCCATCCGACCCCAAGCTAGGCAGAACCTGTGCTATGGGTGTCGGACAGCTGATATATCTACACAATTACATAGATAGATACATACTAAATATAAATATCAACACCCAAGACCCGAGTACAAATATCTGTCTTTAAGCAAATATGAGATAGCCCTTGCGCTGCAATGGCCAAAAATTTTGCTACACAATTCACTGATCTTCTTAAGATCCCTAAAATTACCAGAACTCCATATCCTCTGCTGCTAGCGTACCACCACCGTCACATTAGAAATTAATGATCCTTAAGCAGCGTTGCCCGCCTGTCAAACTTCTGTCAGATCCATACACGTTACATCAGATTTGACAAGCGAACGACGCCGACGTTGCTTAAAGATTGTCGCTGATGGTAACCCCACTGTTTCTTCTTCACCGTCGTCTCCACGGACGGCTGTGTGCTGCGCAGGCGCAGGTCGTCGCTCGGTCCCAGGTACAGTTACCGACCGGTCCCTGTTGCATAACGTCACCCGCATTATCAACTAGGGACGTCACTTGTAGCGATTCATAGACGCCATCTTGAATGTTGACTACTTTTATCTAAGATATATACGAACAAGATTTATCACATACAAAAACAAAGCAAAATACTGTCAGCATTTTTTTTCAGTGAAACCGTTTTAAGTTCAACCTAATGAAAACCATTGTAACAATGAATAAAGTCACAAATACCTATCTTCTAACCTATTTCTAACCGGACTAGGTACTACACTATACTAGGTACACTACCTGGGTCCCCTTCCCAGGTGTCTGTAGATTTTCCTCCAGGAGTGCAAAAAAAAAAATTATTAATAATATATAGATATATATATTATAAGCTTCCACATCAGTAGTGAGTAGTTAAAAGATGAAGATAAAAAACAACCAAACTCTCACAATATATTGATCTCTCCAAAAGGCACGGACATAAAGTCTGTGGAGTGATAATAAAATCTAAAAAAAAAAAAAAAACCGGACTAGGTACTTAATTCAAAATAAGTGCTCAGTGGTAGAAGCCGGGGTCGTTTGCGCTGACACTCCATCTAGTTCATAAAATATCGTTGACTTTTATTATTGCAATCACAATAAAAACAACGAGGGTTGTGTGGAGGGTTATTATGTGATTTGTTTTCCATTTTCTCGTTGAGTTGTTGATAATAATACTTACATTCTATTTAGAGTACTAGCTTAGAGGGGAAAAGGATACGAGCGATTTTCTTTTATTATTCTCAACGTTAGATAAAAATAAACAACGTACTTTAAAAGGTTTTAAAGAAACATTTATTTTGCTTTTGCTTGAGTGTTGCTTCAATGCACAGCAAAATTACTTTAATATGTATACATACGTTCACCATGAAGAATACATTGATAATGATAAATTGACAATAGGTACATCTTGATGTATAGATAATTGGATAAGTACTTTTAGTTCTCCAACGTTGTCCAGCTAATGTTTATTCTTTTGTATCGTATATGGAAAATATTTATACCTAATTTACGCTTCCTTAATAATTCCTCACGTGCCACAAATACATATAAAAACATCGATATTAATACAAAAAACCGTCACACCAGGTCGCGAACTAAACTGTTTTAAATAAACTCACGACTAAATATTTATTTATGAGTCGCATCGCGTAAGTATTGGCCAACAACCTGTAGATCGGTGGTTTATGGGCACGTCACACGTCGAGTAGGTATGTTCCTAGAACCTGGGACCACAGAGGTGGAGGACTTCACCGCTTGCTTGCCCTTCAGGTGGAGGAATTTTGTCTCCTCTGTTCTATTCTATTCTGAGAGGGGGTGAAGTTCCTGTACGTGGCACTCTCGAGTGGAACCTTTGTACATACATGTCTCCTCTTTGCAACAACCTTTATACTTACTAATTATTATAAATCAGCAGCGGTAAAGACTCTATATTGAGGCAGGGCCTTCTTTGTAGGTTGGGCTAAAATGGTAATCCATTTATAGTGTTTTTACTTTTCACGACATGAATTGCAGTAGCATAGAAGTGACATTTCGTCAAAGGAAGGTCGACATTCCATCGGTAATGATATCATCAATCTGCGGGAAGTGGGTCAGCGGACCCAAGTGCCTTCACCGACCGGTCTCGCTAACTGTACACCGAATTCGATGTATTTCGAAGTACGAAGCTGTCGGCGGCACCCGCTGCTTTCATACAAGTTTGATGCCTGCTGTGATTATGATAGTCGACTAGTGATATGGTATTATTACTTATAATAGCTTGGCCATGATAACGCTCACAAAACAACTAAAAAAACGCTAAGATATTTTGAACTGAACTTAAATGCTCAAAGTGACAGTGTGACTTATGCTGTGCGCCCACTGCGATTTTTTGTAGCGCGGCGCGTTAGTTTGTCGCAGAAATATGATTATGATATTATGTTTTCAATTCCTCCATACTTAGTACCTATATGTCTGTACTTATAGATACGTTATACGACACCGGTACCACATTCTGTTCACAAACAAAACTTAACTCAATGGGGAGTAACGCGTGTGAATTTGCCGCTAGGGGCGCTGGTGTCGACTGAGGTTAAGTGACATTTTACTTTTCATATAATTTGTTTGGCGGGCTTCGTGATAAATTATATTTTCGTTCATTTCCCTGTTGAAAAGTGATCTCTTTTCGCGAAATTATCGCAAATATGGATTATTTATCGATGAATGTGCACGCTTTGAAAGCTGAATTAAGGAAAAGAGGCGCATAAATAAGCGGTCTCAAAGAGCAGCTAATTCAGAGGTTAGTTTGTTTACTGTTTACAAACTTATTTTTTACGAAATGTATGCTTGTTTGCTTAGGTAACAGCTATGTTTTTGCTTTTTACAGACACCAAGACTATGACCGTAACAGTAACTTGGTTGTTAACGTAGAGGACAGCATCATACAACAAAATGATTCAGTGTATACTGTTGAGTGGCCTTAAGAAACTTTGTATAGCAGTGTAAACACTAAAAATGAAACTCCAGATCTAGATATTGTCACCAATGAGTAACTACTTTGGAATTTATGTACAGTGTACGGTGGCCTGCGCCTAAAAGTATACAGGCGGAGTTTTTAAAATAGCGATCCCTGATGATGAAGGGACCAGCTACATCTGTTATAAATCCAGGGATGTGTTGTGTGTGATGTGTGTAGCAGTGGTGTTTATGTGGATGTGCTTGAGCAGCATGTGAGCTTGAGATCGCTATTTTAAAATCGCCGCCTGTATACTTTTAGGCGCAGGCCACCGTACATACCATCGCTCTTACGGTGAATAAAAACATCGTGATAAAACCTGCATATCTAGATTTTCGAACCCACCAACCTGCAGAGGACCAGTGTGGTAGGAAATGGTCCAAGCTTAGGAGTGGAGTTTAGACCTTAAGGCGGACATGGACAAAGGCTCCATTCGAGTGAGCCAGGTGCAGGTACTGACACCCCCACAAATAATAGAATACTTAGTATACTATACTACCATTATTAAGTTTCAACTAACAACTCAACCCGCATTCATTGTGTGGATTACTAATGTGTTATATTTTTTGTATAGCAGTGTGTTTAAACGGAGAGGATAAATAAAAGTTAAATCAGTGTGTAATTCTTTTATTTTTAGTGTATTTATTAAATGCCTAATCCTTATTTACATTATGTTCTTTCTGAAATTGGTTATAATGATTTTCACAAACACGAGATTATCGGATAATAATTATTTCACAAGCCACTGTTTTAGAACAGTTTTATCACTTGGTAACATATGTCCTCCTTTTCTTTCCCAATATAACGGATCTGAACAACATTGCGGCATAGGAACTCGATATGATGATAGTTATTTTATAATTAATAAGCTTATAAGATTCAAGATTTAAAAACTTTATTTGGCGCCAATTTGATAAAGTCGCCTTTGATAAATTTGACAGCTATGGTACCTCTTTACCTCAGTCGACAGTGGCGCCAACTGGTGAGCAAAAAAACGGTAGTCCCCATTCTAGTGCAAACATCGTGCGTCGATTGTTTCAGGAATATGCAAAAACATGCACGTGTTGTAGTGGCCAAAACATATCCAAGCAATGAAGCAAGATAGTTTTGTATAAGATATGAAAGATAAGTATACTGTATCTCTTCAGTGAATATTTTATACTAAGCCCCTGTTTCACAATGTCTGGTTAGTCGCTACCTGTCGGATAAAATACATGCTGTCACTGTCTAAAAAATAATAACAGAGAGTGACAGCATGTATTTTATCCGTCAGGTAGCCACTAACCAGACATTGTGAAACAGATCCTAAATATACTAAAAACAAACAAAGCCATTTCGAGCTGATAAAATTTATTAATACGTACTTACTTACATTCGTTTACACATATTGGTTGTGCGTGTGTCGTGCTCAATTCGTCTTCAACTTAGCCCTAACGGTAGGAATAATAGCAAAATAATAATCTCATCGTCACGACCCATCACGTCCCCACTGCTGGACCACGGGTCTCATTCCAATGAAGGAAGCGGGTTTAGGTCTAGGAAATCTTTTTAAAGCGAAGCTTGCGGGAACAGCTAGTCTTAGATATTTCCACAGTGTGACCCACGAAACAAGTAAGTACCTACCCGCTGCAGCCCCACTTCTAAAGCCCCATCCATACGCTTGCTGTTTGTCACAAACACGGCAAACAGCAAACAAAGTCGCAAACACCAACCACAATCACCGAACACAAACAGCCATCCACATGCTCGGCGAACGCTCATAACATTCCGAACCGGCAAACACGGCGGACGACGAGCTATTACTTTCGGGTTGACATATTTTTATTATATAAATTAAAGCAAGAGAAAGAAAAAAGGAAAATAAGAGGAAAGCAAAGACGATGGTGGGATAATAAAAATAATTTAAAAAAAAACTGACTTCTTCTTTTTAATTATTATTTTATTTTATTGTTTTTATTTTATTTGCAATAATTTTTAATCAAAAGTAAGATGCAAATGATACCAAAAAGTCCTACTAATCAATACAAATCATTCAAGCCTAAACACGAGGTAGTTGCTATATACCGTTGAGGAGTTCCCTTGACTGCCTTCCGTTTCCATCATCAGATCAGCTCAAGGTCACCATCATATTTTTTTGTTACAAGAACTATATTTATGTTTTTAATTTCATTAGAATCGGTTAATATGTGTCCAAAATGGAAATTCATACCCTGTTTTTACCCCTTTACCCATCCTTAGGGGTGAGATAAAATTCTGAAAAAAAATGGGACCACCTGGGAGCTCAACCCAATACAAAAAAAAAAGAATTTTCAAAATCGGTTCATAAACGGCGGAGTAATCGGTGAACATACATAAAAAAAATGCGCGCCAACGAAAAAGTGTAGCAAGTTGATACGTCCGCCTCCTCCAAGCTCAGCGCGCATACTGATCGCTGCCAGACGTGTGGATACGTAGCGAACTGTTTGCCGAACATCCTTTGATCTGGCAAGAAAAACCGACACCGATGCCGAACACTGGCGAACACAAACACAAACAGGCAAACAACGACAAACACCCATCCACACGTCAGTGTTTGCTGTTTGCTGTTTGCCATTGTTCGCCGAGCGTGTGGATGGGGTATAACGAAACAAACGAACATCCAATAACAATCACGTCAAGAAATGTATTCAATTCGCGGCAATTAGTCGATTGAACAGAAATACTTGAGTAATGGCCAGATTATTATTAAAACATACCTCTGTTTCACGCGAACCGTTTCATAACCTCGGCTCCGATCGAAATTTGTGCACGCAATGCGAATTTTTGATCGATTAAGTGTTACTTATTACACAATCGATTTTGACACGGGACATTTCTGCAGTTCAATTAAAATAGCCAGACTACTAAACAAAAATATGTGGGGACATCTCACACACGGCCATCCAACCCCAAACTAGACAGAGCCTGTGTTATTGGGTATCGGACAGCTGATATATCAACTCCCAAGACCCGAGTACAAATATCTGTCTTTAAACAAATATCTGCCCCAGCCGGGAATCGAACCCGGGTACCTTCGGCTTAGCAGTCAGGGTCACTAACCACTTCACCAGTCGGCCGTCACTACTGGCTCACAATGGGCAGTCAGCGGCTGGCGCTTGTAATCTGACTGTCCAATCCACCATTCAATAAAGAATCAAGCTGTCAAAATTATTCGGGATTCTGTCTATGTAGTGAAAGACTACTATAATAGATAACTGGTAAATAGCTACTGTAGCATTTTTTATCGCTAGGCTGTCTAGAATAAATCAAAATTTAAAATATTAAGTATAGATGTTCCCGCGCGCTTCGCTTCGCTTTAAAAAGTTTTTCCCGTGGGAATTCCGGGATAAAAAGTAGCCTATGTTCTTTCCCAGGGTCTAGACCGTATGTATACCAAATTTCATTCAAATCCGTTCAGTAGTTTTGGCGTGAAAGAGTAACGGAGTATTCAGACAGACAGACAGACACAGTTACTTTCGCATTTATAGTATATATATTATTATATATATTAGTTAGGATAGTACATTTTCCGTTGGTCATTGTTCCCATGTAGGTGGCAGGGCATACTGCCATGCTAAATAAAGGCCTGGTTTCTTTTTTTAAACTTCAGTATAAGTACAAACAAAACAAGCCACTATTCTCACACGAGACAGAATAGAAAAGTAAAGTAACAAACTACAAGACTGCTAGGAATCCACAACTGTACTCTGGATTCAAACCACCAACACTCCTACATCTCGCAACCACGATCTTATAATGTTACCATTTAGCTACATTTTAGCTTGGCAGGTTCTGTGTATCGTATAAAGTGGAGGTAGGAGTGTGCATTTTCACAGTCCGATTAGCGTGAGTTTCGTTTAATTTACGCTTTTATTAACAATGTACGAACAAGATGGTCTGTCACATACAAAAACAAAGAAAAAACCTGCTTGTATTTTGTTTACTATCAAACCGTTTTAGGTTCCATCGAATGACAAGCATTGCACCAATGAATAAAGTTATAAATATTCTAACCGAACTGATTCAAAATAAGAGCTCATTGGTAGAAGTAGGGTGTTATTTGTCGAGACGTTTCTTTTGCAGTAACACTCCATCTAGTTCGTATATTGTAAATCTAAGAATTTACGCGATGAATGGCGCAGATTATGGAAACAAGGTTGAGGCATTTGTGTGTGAGGTGCGCCGAAAACACGAATCTAAGGTGTGCTGCCTGTTTTTTTTATAAGTAGACCTACTGTGTTTCACACACGGCTATCCAACCCCGAACAGGGTAAAGCCACATCAATTTATTGAACCAGTTGTTCCGTCTTCTGCATTTCCCACCTTATTTAGTTTTCTACCAATTTTCACCTTTATGATTTCCCAGACATACCTACCTAATACAATCATGTGCATTAACATGTAGGTATACACTATACATACACTTTTTATCTGTTTAATCCTTTGAATCTCAGCCTTCGGTCGTATTTAATATACTTGATTGTCTTACCGAAGACTCTAATAAGTAAACTAAGGCTGCGTCTCCATTCGGCAAAAAGTTTGCTGCCGACTGAATTAGTGGAGAAGTGATTATAGGGCATTCTGTTACCAATCGGGTTGCCTACTTACCCGACAACTCTCTCAGCACAAGCTTGCTTGTGTTGCGGTCCACCAACCCGCACTTGGCCAGCGTGGTGGACTAGGCCTAAACCCTTCCTTCATTGGAAGGAGACCCGTGCCCCAGCAGTGGGGACGTGATGGGTCGTGATGACTTCCCTGGTGAACTAAACGCCCCGGTATTTCTGAGACAGCCGCCAACTGAGACAGTCAGCAGGTATAACGCTTCGAATTGTGTATGGTGAGCGCAAAACTTAGACAAGTAAACCACGCGCAAAACTAGCAAACTACTGAAATATAAGAAAAAATAAGGGAATAAAAAAACAACAAACTACTGAAATACAGGGTGTTGCAAAAAGGGTATACTAAGCCGAAACCTACATGTGCAGCATGGTATATCTAAGCCCGAAACTGAAATCAGAATTTCAAAATTCGCGAAACAAAAAAAACTCCATAGTAAAAAGTCACGTGACCAACAAAGTTTCTATTGAAAATTAACTTTTTTTTCGCGAATTTTGAAATTCTGATTTCAGTTTCGGGCTTAGATATACCATGCTGCACATGTAGGTTTCGGCTTAGTATGCCTTTTTTGCAACACCCTGTATAAGGTAATACTAGACCGCTGAAGTATAATGGAAGGACATTCTAATCTAAGCCAATATGCTAATGCTGTTAGCTGCTAACCCAGTCAGCCGCAAATTGTTAGCCAACTGGAGACGCAGTCTAATAGCAGTAACCTATCCCAATGTTGGTAAACTTGGCAATGTCCACAATGTCCATAATGTCCACAATGTCCACACAGGGCCTCATTACAGCCGCGTCGGCCACGCCCAGCTTTCACTGCAGAGAAATGCCCATTGCGATGTCGGCGCCTGCGCAATTAGTGGACAAGTACTTTCTACCGCTAATGTGGTATACAGTTTTATTTATAGACTACCAAGGGTCTGTATTAGGGCTTTTGTGTGAAGCTTGTGTGACTTGATTAGAGAAGTCTCACTTAGTTTCTAGTCAATCAAAGAACATCCACTGTGCAGTCAGAGCTCTATAATATAAATACACACACACTAATTTTTTTAATATCTCTCTCTCTCAGCCGTCTATAGTCCACTGTTGGACATAGGCCTCTCCTAACGATCGCCTTTTTTTAATATATCGAAGTATTAATTCAGAATCTTTCGATTTCATACTAAATTAATTAAGTTTGATTTTGACTATGTACTAAGTAAAGTTTATCCGACGACCTTTAGTAGGTAATGGAGGATGCAGGATAGTAGATTGGGAGGCCGAGGACAGAGTGTTGAGATGCTATTTGGGAGGGGCCTATGTACTGTTGTACACATAGGATGGTAGATGGATGTTGAGAATTATAAATAAACTGATAATCAAGTATTCATCTACTTAAGTAGGTAACTATTTATTTCTTATATAACGTCAAGTTTAGTGACTTGGTATAATTAGTATAATATAATTGATGTTCTTAGATGTAATAATTTATAGCATACGTGCATCTCACATATCTTTTAAACGAATAAAGAAGTGTGGTTTCTTACATTAACATCTTGCTGCTAATAGTAATGGACACGTTTGTACAGAGAAAAGTATGTAAGTATACCTTTGTAAAATATTATTTTCGTCTTACACCATTTACTGAACGAAATACTGAGATAAGTATAAGCTACCTTCACGAGTTTAATGTACTGGAAAATTTAATTAAACTACAATAAAGTTATAAAAAATGCTGCATATGAGTGAAGTTAAATGAATAATCTTAAGTTATCGGGAACTGCAAAAATATATCTGCCACGGCTGGGTTCAAACCGAGAACCTTGGCCCAACCGCCACCACTGCGCCATTACCTCGCTAACCAATTTTTTAAAAGCCTTAGCTACTTATTAGTATAACTATGCCCAATCCGCCTTTGTAATCTGCCAAAGAATCGGTTTGGTTGAAAGAATAGAGTTGATTTAACGTGAAGCAATATAATACATTGTTTAAAAAGTTGCGTCAAGAGATCGGGTGTATCGTCCATTGTTGGAATTTAACGCAACGCAACGTGTGGGTAATATACTCGTATCAATTCGGTATTTGTACAAGTTATTTGTTACTGGGAAATCGTACGATTGTATACAATGCCATGGGCTCGGAATGTTATGGTTAAATTCCAATCGTAAATATTTAACTTAATTAAATCACTAAGTTGTTAAGTAGTACGAATACAGTAATTTTATGGAATATCTGGTTACTACTTAACTTGAACTAACCATTAACTTCTACACTACACGACCCAACCATCAAAATGTCATTGTAGTGCCTCGGCACGCCCCTAGCAGTCAGCAACAGGCTGGTCAGTCCTTACACCAACCTGACCAACCCTAGTATACACCTCTAGTTTGTCACCGACACGCTTAAAAGATAGTGTCATCGTGTGACAAACCCCAATAAATCAAAAAAGGAGGAACTAGTTTAATTAAATTAATTTATTCAACGGAAATTAAAAACGCACCCATTACGATTGCATAAACAAAACTCCACTATGCATTTAGATCGATTGACTCACGTTATGTAACTCGCTGCCGATTCGAGCTAATCGTATTCGATTCACGCACCGAATGTAGTTACTAATTGTTATAGAGGTGGCCTTTGACCATTTTGGACTGTTAACGTTTAATAGGTACATTTACACTCGCGAGCAATAACAAAGCTCCAGTATCACGAAATTACCTACTCCTAAACGGAAAAAGTCTATGTCTCAAAAGTCTATGTCTAAAAGTTTATGTCTCCACACCGCATAATATGTATTTCTTATACCTAAGTATATAATGTATCTTAACCAATGTTAAAATCCCCCGACAACCCGACATTAAACACTATAACTTTTAAACAGCTAAACCCATTTTCATGAAACAAGGCTAAGAACACTCGGGCTAACATTACCTACGACCCTTAAAAAACAAAATGGAAATCGGTTCAGACATACCCAAACACACAGACACGTTAAACTTATAATAAATATGTGGGGACATCTCACACACGGCCATACAACCCCAAGCTAGGCAGAGCCTGTGTTATGGGTATCGGACAGCTGGTATATCTGCACAAATACATAGATAGATAAATATCAAATATCAACACCCAAGACCCGAGTACAAATATCTGTCTTTAAACAAATATCTGCTCCAGCCGGATATCGAACCCGGGACCTTCGGCATAGCAGTCAGGGCCACTAAACACTACGCCATTCGACCGTCAAATTAACACCCGTTATAACACCCCCCTTGTTGCGTCGGGGGTTCAAAATAATAATATTGGCATAATCCGATACACATCATCATCATCATCATCATCATCATCAGCCAATAATCATCCACTGCTGGACATAGGCCTCTCCCAAGGAGCGCCACAACACTCGGTCCTCGGCCTTCCTCATCCAACCACTACCCGCCACCCGCCTAAGGTCGTCAGTCCAGCGGGCAGGAGGGCGTCCCACGCTGCGTTTGCCTGTTCGTGGTCTCCACTCGAGAACTCGTCTACCCCAACGGTTATCGGTTCTTCGGCAGATATGACCAGCCCACTGCCACTTCAGCTTGCATATTTTGACAGCTATGTCGGTAACCTTAGTCCTCTGACGGATAACCTCATTTCTGATACGATCCATCAGAGAAACCCCAAGCATAGCTCTCTCCATAGCACGCTGAGCGACTTTAAATCGGTGGACCAGTCCTACCGTCAGTGTCCACGTCTCTGCACCATACGTCATCACTGGCAGGACGCACTGGTTGAAGACTTTTGTCTTCAGGCTCTGAGGAATGGCCGAGGAGAATATGTGACGAAGTTTCCCGAATGCAGCCCAACCCAGTTGGATGCGCCTTGCAGCCTCCTTGTCAAAGTAGCTTCTGCCTAGCCGAATAGTCTGCCCGAGGTAGACATATTCTTGCACAACTTCGATTGTTGCCTCACCAACGGCGACCGGCTCCGGTTTGATGTGAGCATTGTACATGACTTTCGTCTTGTCCAAGTTCATGCCGAGGCCAACACGTCGGGAAGCAGCATTTAGGCCACTTAGCATCCAGCTGAGTTCCTGCAGAGATTCTGCCATAATAACGATGTCGTCCGCGAAGCGGAGGTGTGACATGTACTCGCCATTTATACATATGCCATGTCCTTTCCAGTCCAACGTCTTAAAGACATCTTCTAATGCATCCGATACACAACCGTTGTAATATTTATTTATTTATTTTAAGGCACACAAAACAGGTTACAATCATTTTAAATAAAAGTGTTATAAAAAGTATTTTGTTCTAGATTATAACCCAAACAATGTGTACACAGCATGATTAAAATTAGAAACATGTTCTTAAATATTAAATTTTAACAAATAAGTTAATACAGGTAATAAGTTATGAAATGTCTTTCTAATAACATAACGTTACATTACATTCCACGGGGCCCTCTAGACTCTAGACTGTAGTTCAACGCCCGTTTTGTTTTTAGTTTTACTTTCCTGTTCTCGTACCGGTCCGGTTTCCGAATGACCCAGTTTCGGTATTTCGCGATTAAAAACACGGAGTATTAATAGTTGAATACCGTAGTGTGGATATCCTTCAATAATGCCAGTATTTTTATAAGTACACATTTAATAAATAAAAATACTTTTACTCTAAAATTCCACCGATGAAGAACTAATTAATAAGGACATTTTAAAACTACCTAAGGACAAATCAAACATTTTCATTCGTCGTAAAATGAATACATTCTTGACGAAAGTCAACTAAAAACTACTCCCCATTCGGAAAGAAAAAGGGCCTTATACCTAAAAGGTCTTTGGGAATGTTTCCCCTCAAGTAAAATAGCAGGTAAACCTCTTATAATATTTCGTTCACGGCAGAAACCGAAAAACGAAAAAAACTCAACATAATTTCATAGTCATAAAGCAGAAGGTCCTCTATTACAAAATTATACGAAAACTCAGCAATTTGAAGACATCGTTCAAACTTATTAGGGTTTGATCTCGTTATACTTTCGGCTTCGACCCAGTGTGGCATACACAACACTATTTACTTCTTCTTAGCTTATCGGTGACAGACAACACTAAAGCTAAGTTGGTGGTTTTCATGAAAACAAAAAGATTTAATGATTTATAAAACATCCTATCTTAGAATAGAATAGAATAGAATATATCTTTATTAATCACCACAAATTAAAACATACAAAGAGAACTTATAAACTAGGAACAATGAACAAAAGGCTTATCGCTAAGAGCGATCTCTTACAGGCAACTTTATCTTACTATTTTTTCGACGTTCAGAGGATTAAACGATTATATAAAATAAATGGTAATTTATTTCAGGTTAATTACACCTTTATGAAAATTTTAAACTGAAACCTTTCTGTGTATCAAGCAATGAGTTTTCTTGTGAATCGCCTGTATTTATAAACAAGTAAGTGATTACTTGAGTAAAAGTAAATACTCAAGTAACAATTTTCAAGTAATTAAATAAATAAATAAATAAATATGTGGGTTCCGATATAGAATAAAACTTTCTACAGGAGAATTCTAGCTTCAAGTACTTAAATAAGAAATTACTTAACAACAAGTAATAACTTCTTAATAAATACGGGTGTAAGTATATCTTTAAAGTAAAGAGCTTCGCTTCGCTTTTAGTGATAAGACCGCCTTTTTTGTACCTATGTGTTTATATTTAAGCTTTGTATAATCTATTCTTGTGTACAAATAAAGAATATTCTATCTATTCTATCTATCTATCTAAAGGATAAATTTGTAAGTCCCGACTCGGACACACCTGACATAATGAGCTTCACATAAGCAGGTGGATCATTCATAAAATTACTATAATCAGGACGACAAGTCCTTGGGCATGTGACATTAACATCAGCTGTATCACTCACCCATTCTTACCCTATTCTCCTAGTTAAACGACTAGTACTTATCTATTATTATTTAGCGCAGGGTGTTGCAAATATTTTGTAATTTGAAAGGAAGTCACGCACAGACACACATCTTCTCTTTCGGAACAACCTATACTGAGGACTTTTGGAAGTAAGCAATAAAAAACCTTTTCCAGATTTTTTATCGGATATTATAGCTATAAATGGTTATTATTTTAAATTTTACTGTAATCGTAACATAACTTACTCAGCGTAGTGTATTATTGCCCCGAAACCGTTTCCAGCAATAAGTTATATTGCACCCAGGCATTCCTACTGCTAGTACTTAGTGCTTACATGTATCTAGACTTGTAGCTGGTACCTGGAAGTTAGTTGACCGTTACGTTGCCCTCCACTGGACGCGGGTTCATTGCCTGGCCGGGGCATCTCGCATTCATTATGAAACTCTATGTGCGCGTCGAGTGCGCTATTCGTAATTATAAAACTTACTCATAAATTAATTAATAAGTGAGTAAGTAATTGTTATCTCAAAAGAATCATTTCGCTCTAAATATTTTTAAGCCATTAAGGTCTTCTTAAATACGGTCATGAAATTATTAAGAACTTTTATTTACTACCTTTTTATTTGGACTATCACAATTGCCTCAAAAAATATACTATTGACATTATTTATGAAGTGTGATAATCAATACCTATGTACCTATAACGTTACCAAAATATAGTGAGGGAGTTCGCAGATTTGTACAGACATACTTATAGATAACTTTCGTAAGCTAATTCCCATGACTGTTACAAGTAAAAATAGCTAGTACAAACTAGAACCACAACAAATCAATATAATCAGTGAACTGCGGGGTCATTCTGCAACCAATGAAACGCTCTATTTAGCTTCATCAATGGAATTCGAGCTGGGGCCACTCTATCATACGAAAATACGTAGTTTCGGGGTGCCACGACTCTATCTCGTTGGATTAAATGTGCCGGTGGCATGACAACTCTTGTTCATTAGTTTGTTTTGACATTTTGTCATGCTGGTGTAACCCTACTCTAGTATTCTAGTAGTAGAGCCCTACCCATTTTCTTTTCATGGTTTAAAATGTGTGTCTAAAATAATTCAGTGAACTGTTGGGAAAAGCTTGCTCCAAGATAATTAATATGTTTATAAACTCACTCAATAACGTAAAATTCATTGTATAATTTAATTTGTTAATGTACTATACTGAATTAAGTAGCCGATTATATTTTTTACGAGTTTAATGCACCAAATAGCTGCCTAAATACATTCGAAATAACTTCAGCATTTTTTTTCGGTTTATAAAGAGGCGATCGATATTTATTTTTTATTGTAGGTACATTATTGTGTGTATGTATGGATGTGTGTATGTGTGTGTTTGAGGAAGTACAGAGGGAAAGAAAGTTAAAGCCAATAATTGACAACTAACTAATTGCATTTTTTTTAAAGGAAGTTTATTGAAGCAGGACAGGTCGGTTCCCGACGGCGTATTAAAGAATTTTCACTTACTACACCTGAGATAAAAATCTGCGCTCTTCTTCAAGGCGGCCGGATTAAACGTACGTTTGTTGGCCTGCGCCTAAAAGTATACAGGCGGAGTTTTTAAATCAAATCTCAAGCTCACATGCTGCTCACATCTACATAAACACCACTGCTACACACATCACACACAACACGTCCCCGGATTTATAACATATGTAGCTGGTCCCTTCATAATCAGGGATCGCTATTTTAAAAACTCCGCCTGTATACTTTTAGGCGCAGGCCACCGTACCATTAGTCCCTCAGGTGTTAATTTCATTACAAATCTGACAAACATCACATTATTCCGAAGACTACTTCGGATAGCTCCGGTATTTGTTCGGACTACCGATCAAATACCGGAGCTAATAAATCAAGGACATCGCTTTGATACAAAATACCCATAAAGAAGTGCATTCACACGGACTGCGGGCAGTTTGAATTACAATTTAAAAACGATATTGTGCAGGGCTGCCTTAAATTACATGTTTGTTAAAGGAGAATTACTTAAGGTGAACGGTGAAGTGTACAAATACATAACACTTCCGTTTGAAAGCGCTTCACGCCCTTTTCCTTATTCCAATTTTTAGAAGCTATCTCCCAATCTAGGTAGATAGGTTCTGAAAATTGCCGGCCCATGTATACTCGGGACGCAAAAATGCATGAAAATACTAGGTATGGCTCGCTTTTTTACTTGCCTGCACGGCACTGCTTCCATACCATTTTGCTTCGCCGGTGCCGATAGTGGAAAATTTTCTTAGGAATAAAATATGTGTGTACCAATATTCAAAAACTTTTTCTATTCTATTCTATTCTGAGAGGGGGCGAAGTTCCTGTACGTGGCTCTCTCGAGTGGAAACTTTGTACATATCCCCTAGATTTTAGCTCAGCCAGCCTAGCTCCCGAGTAAACTGGAGTAGCAAGCCTGGGTGTTGCAATAACTAAGATTCAAAAACTTATTTTGTTTCTGTTTTTGGCAGCCCTAGTTCAAGCGATGTGCATTTAGTGTTGTCTGTGATGCGCCGACAGTGTCGTGAAGTATTCTGTGGACGTGATTTGAATATAACAACGCATGTTCTGTGTGATCCATCATGTATGCTTGTAAACTGCATTTTTGTTTTATTATTCTTGTTAAAAATAGATACAGTCCAACTATAAAATATGCATAGGTAGTCATGACAATAAAGAGTGCGATTTTGCAAAGAGTTTTTATAATTGTACCTTACCTAAATAGATTTTAAAAATAAAATACCGATTGATAATGGAATTCTTACAGTGTTTTCAATATTTATAATAAATGGATTAAATACGGCCTTTAACAATTTGTTAGGATCCACTTTCGTTTTCAGGACTTTTTAGTAACACTGTATAAGGCCCTCGCGCACTAAAACATTTAATTATGACGTTGTATGGGAGCCCGCGCACTAAGCAGCCACGAATTCCCATATATTTTAGTAGCTGGCACAGCCAGGCTACTAGGCTGCCTAGTGCGCAGGGGTTCTAACAGTGACCGTTTTTTTGTGTCAGCGATATTTTGTTTAAAATTTGGTAAGAAATCATAATTTTACGACCCTACTCTATAGGTGTCTCATCTATTGATAGCATTAATTAATAAACCTACCTACCTAGTACCTATACATAAAATGATCGCATACTTACGTTACGTAAAACATTATGTAGCAGTAGGACCAATAAATAGTTGACCATCATTACTATTCTATAAGTGACAACAACGCAACCATAAATTATGAGAGTTATGGAATGATAGGTACTATTATAGAATACTTAAATCGCCTTCATAATAATTATAATGAGTTAAATAATTACTCAGCTAAGTTAGATAATTTATTTTTTTAAACTTACTTTAATAAAATATTAAGTAAGTACATTTTACATCGTTAGTTAAACTAATAACAGTTAAGTTTGTTTATACGGTTAGTTAATTAAATTCTGCACTGTTCTATATAAATTTGTTAAATATTCTTAAATACCTCAAATATCGTATGGAGAATCTTTGAACAGCATTTTCAAAAAGAACACTTTAAATTACAATAATAATATGTCTTGCTTGCAATGGCTTCAATACCCCAAAGAACCTCCTCAAATAAAGTTTGAAAATCTAGCAAACTTGTAGTTTAGTCGACAGTTGGCTCTGGTGAGAACTCTTTAAAACTTTCTACTGCAATGTCCATTGAACGCCTTAGGGCACGATTAGACTGTAAACATGTACGTACAGGCTATCACATCTAAATAGACACCTAGTAGTTCAAATGTAGCTCTTATTACATAAGAAATAAGAACCGTATGGTGTTTCGGTAGCCCAGCTGTGCCAACTCTAGGTAGGTATTAGAATAGAAGTTGATTCTATTGGAAATTGGAAAGGCTAGGTTATGTCGAGCATAGAATAAAATGTCGATAATAGCACCGGATTAACTTGTAGTAAGACGTGCCCATTAAGTTCTCTCAATTTTGGCGAGCTAAAAGATCGCAAATACAGCGGTCCAGTGGTACACAATATGCACAGTGGCTCATATTCTAAATAAATGTTTTAAAAATTTGGGTTATTTGGAAGTGGATCTTTTTCATTGCTCGTGAGTGTATGTATCTACGTAACCATATTTCAGGCTCTGCTTCTTCGATCATATTTATTATGATCGAAGCTCTGCCTAGTTTAAGTTCGCACGACCGAGTGTGAGACATCCCCACATACCTATTTATCTTTAAACGAGTGGAACCTTTGTGCATATCCCCAAGGTTTAAACTGCCTCTCCCCTCCCCTGCCCTCAGGGCCTAATTATTTATTTACTTCCACGTCTAACCCTATCTCTCCCCCGCAGGGCTCCGACCCGCGCGTGGCGACGTGCCGCGGGCGGCTGCAGACGCGGCGCTGCCAGCTCAACCAGGAGATCAACAAGGAGCTGCGCCTGCGCGCCGGCGCCGAGAACCTCTTCAAGGTATGTGCTGTACATCATCAGCTACCCCATCTACAATATCTACATCCACGCAGGCTCGGACCCGCGGAGAACCTCTTCAAGGTATGTCTTCAACATCCACTTGTGGCTAGATGGGGTGACGAACATAGGCTCTCTAATCTGTGGCGACCACTTGCGAAAGATAGTTGGTTGTGGAAAGCTATAGATCGCATCCAGTGGCGTGCTTTGGGAGAGGCCTACGTCCAGCAGTGGACTGCTAAAGGCTGATGATGGATTTACTTGTGAAGCCGGCAAAAGTGTATGAAACCGGGCTCACAGACGTCTGTGACGCTGGCGCCGCGCCAGTGAAAGGCAAGTCATCATCATCATCAGCCCATAGCAGTCCACTGCTGGACGTAGGCCTCCCTAAAGCACATCACTGGATGCGATCAATAGCTATCCGCATCTAATCATTGCCTAGTTTTAGCGAGCTTAACATAAATTAATGTTTTTTCGGCTTAAACTTCATCATTAAAGAAAGCACTTTTTTTTAAAACGCAATATGCTATTATTTTTACTGATACTCTTGATTAAGTTATTTAAACCATTTTTGTATTATTTATTTACCTCAATCTCGTGAACACAAAACCACTAATAGCTTTACTTACCACAGTAACATTATCATACCTCTAGGTATATGAAACGGTCAAGCCCGAGTAAATCAGCACATGACATCACAGAGTTTTGTTTGTAGAATATTCGGCCCCCGCCGCCGTATGTTTTGTATTTTAATTCCTACCACACCACACCAAGCAACGATCTACTTAACTGTTACAAAAGTTAGGATATTTCAGTTCAATATTATGTAGGTATTCTCTAAAACCTATGTCGACAAGTTCATATTTTTGTTGAGACCAGGTAAGTAGGTATTTATTATTTTTAGAAACAACTAACATTATCGTTCACATAAGTACACAAACACAAATCTGTAAAATTAAGGTACCTGCACCTTTTCAGTTCAGTATTGTTGCATTTAAGCCAAAGAGGTATCCGTTTTAAAACCACTTTCGGTCCTTCACTTTCCGCGAAGCAACTCCAAGAAGCAATAACCAGGCGAACAAAAGCCGATCAGGGGATATAGCCGATGATCATTCCATCACAGATGTTGTGGTTTAACATCAGTGGTGTAGTGTAGATTCACTATCGATAGTCAATCTATAATACTCGTATAATTATTCAGGTCAATATTCTATCGATCTTATTATATACAAAATGTCTTCACATAGCACATTCTAAATCAAGATTAATATCTTCTTCTTATCGGATAGGTAACATACACAGGGACTAGGGTTTGTCATGGCGCGACAACAATTTTCGGATTCAAACTGTATTGAATAGGCAAGGCGAAAGATTTTGAAATCCTCTTCCGTAATGCAGATAACCATCTATTGATTACAACAAAACCTTTATTTCGGTAATAAACTTAAGATTTTGGAAATTTAAAGCCATTTTTATAATCATTTTTAAATACTGCGCGAAAACAGCTCGCCGTGTCATGGCGTCGTGTGTGACGTCACACTTACGTACGTCAAATTTGTTTACAACAGCAAAGTAAACAAACACTGCGTATTTTTTGTGTTATAAATGAATTCTAAAGTTTATAAGTGGTGTGCAGTGCCTCAGTGCAAAATACATCAATAACGACACCCAACAAGGTGTTTGTACATGTCCCATACAAGAAAATAATAAGAGATATATGGTTAAAGCTTGCACGGCGAAACAAACTTCTACGAAACAAACTTCTTCGGCGAAATAAACTTCTACGAGTTTAAAACGAGTTTGATTGCTACTTAGTCATATTTATATCTAGTGTTAAAGATAACGTAGCTAGTCACGTAGCCCGCAGAGCCGACGACCGCTGGAGTACAAAGGTTCTGGAGTGGAGACCCCGTGTCGGCAAACGGCGTGTCGGTCGCCCCCCAACCCGTTGGTCTGATGATCTGCGGAAGGTAGCGGGAAGCCGCTGGATGCAGATGGCGGGTGACCGTTTGGGGTGGCGATCGTTAGGAGAGGCCTATGTCCAACAGTGGACTACAGAAGGCTGAGAGAGAGAGAGAGAGAGAGAGAGAGTTAAAGATAAATACTAATAAAAAAAACTTACAAAGAGGTTTTCACGTTTCTAAATTCGGAAGAGCAAAATTCTTTATTTGTTGCAAGGAACTCGCCCAACATCAATAAATCGATCCTGGGCAAATTTGCACTGTTTGCCTCAACAAAACCTGGTTCCATTGTTAAAGATAGATTCGTGTTATAAAGTCGATAAATCACAAAAACAAATATATATCAATCGTAACGCGCAATTAGTATGTAAGGTAATCAAAACACAGTGTAGCGTACATAAGTATGACGTCATGCGCTGTGATTGGCGTTTCAGTCAAAATGGCCGATTGCAGTATTTTACTCTTTTATTTTATTGAAAATCTTTTTAATCTCAATTGTTTAAATAAAACTAAATCAGTTTTTTAAATCCTTTGAATGTGTATTTTCCTCTAAAGTCATTAAATCTTTGATAATGTAATACTGTCGACACGCCTATTACACTACTAATTACTGACACTAATTACTTTTGCAAATGTTACCTTTGTTTTGACTTCGCGATAGGGCCCCTGATTAGCATTAGTCGCTGGCCGCTGACCGAGAGCAAAATTAATATCAGGAACAGGTATTACGTCAACTCACGAGCTATCACCTGGAAGAAATTTATCGATATCTTTGTTTCGATTTTTAGCAACACTACAGGGAAACAATAACAAAAGGAAACAAAAAACATAAAACCACGATAGAATTCAAAATGTGATTCGTGGTTATAGGCGAGAGCTGGAAATGATCATTTTTTGCCGGCACCTGTATAAGTTTGTGCTAATACTTACTTTCTTTGTTTTGCTTTTTTCTTTTGAAAAAACAAACTATAAAATAAAACCATATATATTTTCAGGGGGTTTGGTTAGGCTATGTATTTAAGATCTAGTTTTGTGTTTTTAACTTATAAAGTTACAACCCAAAATTAAATTTAAAAAAATAACGTTATCACTAGTTATAATTCTGTGACGTTATCTAAAACCCCCAACGAGTAAGCTAGAAAATGAGAAATATTTACGACATACGAAAAATAATAGAAGTTGTCAACTTTTTATGTACTTACTTTTAATTATTTATATAAATATGAAAATAAATACTGACGCAAACCAGTGACCTGTACGTAAAGTATTCAAATTAATTATCCCTTCGCGACAATAAATTCCTGAGTAAAAAGTGAAAATAACGTTGACATTTAACGTTACGTTGTGCGTCGTAACGCTTGAGGACACTCCGTCAAGTTTTCACCGAACAACTGACTTGTTTCGACGAAAAATCATGGTTTGCATTTTCGCTTCTCGGTAAAGATGGTTTTATCCTGTCTGTAGGGCTAGTTAGAATTAAAATGTGGTTTGAAAGTTATAAAATTGCATAGAAGTTATCAAAGTTGGCTCTCATTAGAACGAATTAGGTTGACGAGGATAAAATGGATAATTTGTCATTTAAAACAGACTTGGAACCTATCATAATGCTCTAATATTTTAATACTATAAATATTGCGTAACCTAAGGGCATTGTACTAATTCCAAAAGGGCGATATGGCTCGCGATCCTATAAAAAGTCCTTTTTGCGAGTCACCTTTGACCACCCTTTTGAGGATTTTTGTCGTGACTGTCGAGAGCTTATAAATTATTATGGAACTACCTTAAAATGTAAGACGCCATAATATGTATATGCCACTATTTTATCATATTTTTTGCTTATGCGTAGGTAGGTATATAATTATTACCAGTATTACGACTAGCAACAACGCCTGCGCATGACGCAGCCGCCGGCCACCAATCAGGAATCGGCTTTCACAATCAATGACAGTTTGATGACCACTCGATGACTGTTCGCCGGGGCGTTATTCACTACGCTATCGCTTAGATGCTTAGAAAATAATATTTCATAACGCAACACAATAGAATATAGTTTATTTGCAGCTAAAACCAGAATTGCAACTCAAAAAAGGCAGTTCAAAAGGTGGCCTAAATGCTTATATTAATGTCTATCAGACAACCTTTATCATACCATCTATAGAAGTAGGCAAATGGATATTGTTACAGCTAAAGCTCAAGAAAAAATATTTATTTTACAGACATGACAAATAATAACAGTTAAAATATGCGTTAAAAAGTGCCCAGCTCAGCGTATGCTGTTGAAAGATACAGAATAAGCCACCAGCTGATTATGGCAAGCTGACATAACAAAGAGTGATTAGGAAATGTCATTTTCCGTCATCGTCGACCAATCGTGCATGTAATTGGCAGTATGAGAA
Source organism: Plutella xylostella (assembly GCF_932276165.1). Lineage (NCBI taxonomy): Eukaryota > Metazoa > Arthropoda > Insecta > Lepidoptera > Plutellidae > Plutella > Plutella xylostella. Next base: position 790,808 of record NC_064000.1, on the reverse strand, counting down.
TACTGTCATTTTATGTACTATCATTGAGACTTTCATTTTAACCCACGACTGAACAGAAGAGGGTACACCTGTTTAACGTGTATCTGTTTGTCTGTCTGTACGCACCAAAATTTAGAAATTGATCCACAGTACCTACCTAAATAATACAAGAACGATCACTAATAAATATCTAATATCTTTAAAAAAATACCAGCGCTATAGTCCCCGGGATTATAGCACATGCTGAGTCTGGAGTCCTTTTCGACACTGAGCAGCAACTAGCACCTAGTGTACCCTACCTACTAATTTATTAATATTTATTTTTCTAGTAATTAAGTATTTTTGTTACATGTTTTACTGTCCATGTTGTTGTTTTTGTGTCGAATAAAGTTTTTCTATTCTATTCTATTCTAATATTAAATATATGCACTGAATTCCCAACGGGAAGTTCACGAATCAAATTCACACCTGCATAGCAAATACTTAGAAGATGAAGAGCCAAGACTGCTGTTATTATACTTGGCTATGAATCTATGAAACCTTTGAAAAACTAGAGCAAAACAAAACTATGACACAAATAAGCAATAAAATGACAAATTGCACTAAATACGATTATAATTTCCCAAATGTAGCAACATCTTAAAGTTGTTACGTTGTAACGACCGTGTAACCTGAATTATTGTTTAATATTTAAAGCAGAAATGTTGTGTTTATGCTAATTATTGTAAATGATGTGTTAGATTCGGCTCATGACGAATAATTTGTGAATTCATGCGGAAAAGTGCCAAAAGATTTATTTGACGCGCCGCGTTACACGTGTCTATTTGTTTTGGTACTTATGATGTCTTGATGTTTTGAAAATTCAATACACATAATATATAGGTACCCATTTTTATTAGATAACACACATTTAAAATAATAATACGTAGTAGAAGAACCTACTAACGTTCTCACTTTCTATAACGGACACATATTTTAACTAACCGATTTTCATAAAACACGGCTAACGACACTCAGCTTAACATAACCTATCACCATAAACACGAAACAAAAATATTTTAAGTATTTTGGAAGCTATGCTACCACAGACAGATACACGTTATTATTATAACACCCCTCTTTTTCTGTTTGGGGTTAAAAACATAACTCCACCCCTCTTAGGAAGCTATCGAGTTATTCAAGTCATGCTACTAACAGCAGGCTATTCGTTCTGCCTGATGGTGTACTCAGTATTTTCACCATGACGTTACTTACATGTTCTCGAATGTGTCAGATTGACTCGTCAGCGTCACTCGACACTCGTAACTCGTCAGTTGACAGAACAAAGGGTCTGACATTTGACGCACTCATCGTCTGCAGGGCGTTGACATCTGCGGAACTGAAGAATACTTGGTTTAGGATGTACTTATTACTTCCATGGGATATACTTATAAATTACAAAATGTATTATGGGTATTCATATAAAAATACCTAAAGTAAATGTAAATATATTTTGTTATTTCTCTATTTTACTTAGACTGTCCAAATTGTAATAATTGACGTATAATATTTTGCGAATAGTTGTATCGACCTAATAACAAGCCTGATACTGACCTCATACCACGAATCGTGACCTAACGTTGCATTGGATTAAATACTAAACATTTATTATACCTCCTCCTTTAACCTCTATGTAAACACAAATAATATTTCCCAAGTTCCTTTACGGAACCCCAAGAAGCCACCGGTAGGGAACCATCGAACCATGACGCCCCTCGGTCCCTGACCTGACCTTCAGTCTTGGCCGCCGTGTAATGTTGATCAAGATCTGCATTGTTGTTGTTATTTATACATTTACATAAATAACAAAAAGCATTAGCACCAATCTCTTAAGGCTTACACTTTAACAAGTAGAGTAAAATGCAATTCAATTTAAATTATTTATTTCAGACTAAAAGTTTATGGACTTTTAATAATCATACAAGCACAATAAATATTAAAAATAAAACAATAAAATAAATATAATATAAATTTCTAAAACAAAAAAGGGCTACTTGTAACTACTAAATCCGCCACTGTACTTATTGAAGTGTAAACTGGGTACTAATACTAATACATCATGTCATTAGATTAGATAAATGGTGGGTTTTCGTCCATATTTCAGGAACTTGCCGTTTTATGTTATCTGTCTGATTTATTTTACTACTAGTGTTTTTCAGTATATCAGCCACATTGACCACCTTCTTAATTTTTTTAACAGTGAGTGAATGTCTATGTCGCAGGCAACTGGTTTAATCTCCTGTTTGATTGAACCACTAGCCCGTTCATTGGATGGCGCTATTCAGTTGTATGACTAAAGGACACCTCGTCAAGTCGTTGATTGTAACGTTCGACGTCTTGACTGAACGTCATTCAGCGAAGTCGTTGAATGGGATATAGTATAGCAACTTTGTAATGTCTGGTTAGGGTGAACATCACCAGACAAGAGTCAACAAAAAGACTATGTGACAAAGCTCTTATCTCACAAATTAACTAAACAATAACAATAAACGTACCTTCATATTGTTGTTCATAATTATCCAGTATCGCCACTTTTTTTCTTTGAAACTATCCGCCCGCGGCGTAATAATAGGTAAATCCATGTTGTCACACTATTTTAACATAAATAACGCACTTTAAAGCTAATTTATTTGCAAAAAAACTAACAATTTAGGTGCTTTTTGTGTCAGCTGTTAGCTGTTAGACGCCATATTTGTTTTATTCACCACCTGACTGATTTTAAGTCAGCTAACTAGTTGGACGTTTTGTGACGCTTGTACAATCAACGTTCGGCCTAGTCATACAACTGAACAGCGCCATCCAATGAACGGGCTAGTGGTTCAATCAAACCGGCGATTAAACCAGTTGCCTGCGACATCTACATCTACACTGATACAAATGGTCTAACTGTTTTGGTTTCATGTGAAATTTGGATGCCATTGTGTCTTTGTCTACGAATGGGTGTTTAGATCTCGCTTAACCTTTTAAATGTAGATTATCATAACTATTGCTATGCACAAAAAAGTTCTTCTAGATGGTTCATTCATAAATTAAGGCGATAATCTTAGCATGTTATTTTCTGTTTCATAGTCCTACAATGAATCAATGGGCTAAAGATACTATATTAACTATTAAGGTCCTCTTTGAAGTGCGAGGTATCAAAATTGGTGCGCTGTATGCCGCTCGGTCGCTATTGGTTGAATGTATAATTCATTTCTTTTATTTAGTAAATTAAGTTATTCATATTATTGTTATGCATTAAAAGTACAAAACGTCCGTAATCTTAGTTCGCTTCTCGTACTGTAAGTGTAGTTTTGGAGAGCCTAGACCGCGCTTTGCCCCAAGCCTCTCCCACGCAACAACCCCCTATAACCACCCAAATCTCACAGTCTTCTATCTTCCGCAGGCGACAACAAACAGGAAGCTCCGAGAGACGGTGGCGCTGGAGCTGAGCTTCGTGAACTCCAACTTGCAGCTGCTGAAGGAGCAGCTGGCGGAGCTCAACTCCTCCGTCGAGATCTACCAGAGCGACAGGTGAGGGCGTAGTAACAGTGACAAAAGGTTTATTACAACACGATTCCGGTGTAATAGCTCCCAAACAGCTGAACCGTTAATCGATTTGCTTTTTTGAGTCATTAGGTAAAAGGTTTCCCCGAGTTAGCCATATTTTATTTAAATCAAATAAAAGCTTAGCTGTTCAAATGTTGTGCTATTTTTAGTGTTAAATATGGGAGATTTTTAACGTTAGTTAGGTTATATCTGGATATAATGTTATAAGTTGGACACTCACAGAAACAATTTTATTAAAAACCAGCCCTTAGTTAAAAAAAAACCCGTCAGAACTTACTTTTGGTAGCGCGTTGATGTCTAATGTATGGGGCTACGACGCGCTACGATCGTGCTACTTACTAACATAATCAATTATGTCACTAATTAGTAGAGATGCCACGAATATTCGGCAACTATTCGGTATTCGGCCTATTCGGCCAGTTTTTTCAGTATTCGGTATTCGGCCGAATAGTGCGTACTATTCGGGCCGAATACCGAATAGTAAATCATGTAAAAAATTACTTGTTATTTTAATCAAAATTGTGTATTTATTTCCAAATCACAACATTTTAGTACTTAAAATTAATCAGTAGTAAGTTGTGCTGGATAAAAACGAGCATTTCAGCATTTTTGGTAGCCCAAGATTGCGCTTTTCATTGTAACTATCCTCAGAAAATAACCTCTCACTATAAACACTACTTCCAGGTGAAGAAAGATAAGTTTTTGCAAATTTCAAAAGGTTCGGGTATAGTTTTTTGTTTGCTGACCACCACTTGTAAGGATTGGCCATCCGATCTAGGCGAACTATTATCAAATAAAAATTCAACTCGTTTGCCACAGCATTCTGCCTCCTAATAATTAGCATTTCTCATATTATCTGTAGCGACTTCTCCAAAGCAGTTCCAGGAACAAAAAAACGGCGTCGCCGAATATTCGGTATTCGGTATTCGGCCAATTCACTATTCATGGCAACACTACTAATTAGGTGTTTTATCCAAAAGTACTTATTCTTCTTATCGTGTCGACGACAAACCAACAAAGTCGCTAAAAACTACTAATTATATGGTTGATCTAGTTTGAAATATCATAATTATTACCTTTTAAGGATAAGCTGATTTACAATAAATTGTTAAAACAGCATATCAGATTGATTTAGTGAGCGTTTTCAAACACAACCAAGGAGCAATTTTGTCAGTGATCAGTCCAACTACAGGTCATTAATACCGGACATCCATTACTCATAGGCTGTGCCGTTACTAAAGCGAAAATTACTATAAAAGTTACGCTATTTCCGGAACGACCAATTTGGGTCACCATTCGTACCTAAGAATTTATTTGTCTAAATTATAAATGTTATACAATGGTAACGGATATGTAACTGTGTGTCATTCCCAGGGAGCCTTCTGTATTTCATAATCGTGAGTTTACTCAGCGCTCCCACTTGCTTATGTGGTGGGTAAAAACTTCTAATGGTCATATAGAGTTAGGTGTAGAGTTGAGCAAATGGTAGTGGATTCATGTCATCAGTGTCGCAACATAAATACAGCTAAAGTTTAAAAAAAATATTGGTGTATTTATTTTTTTTAAAAAGCGAGCATTTAAACAATTATAATGTGTGATCACAGCTGTAATACATACTTTTGACTTGTTTTTCACGAATTTCCTAAAGCTGTACTATAAAATGTGTTTAGAATGTTCTCCCGAGTCACAACTTTCGGTTTACTAAACCCACCATTTTTGCTACACCCTGAATACGTCGTCTCTGCATGTTGCACCTACTCTGTGCCTGCAATAGTAAATAGTAAAGACACGTTGCCCATCGCTTTCACATTTCACATCGAGATGCCGACAACGACCCGTCTGCAACGTGACAATAGCAAGAATTTAGGTGCAGTGCTTAAATATTGTGCCACAGAAACTGTTAAAAGCAATAAAATTCTTCTTCTCATGGTTTTGGTGACAAAGAGAGTATAGACTCTATACTACAGGGTGTTGAAAAAAGGGTATACTAAGCCGAAACCTACCTGTGCATGGTATATCTAAGCCTGATTTCAGTTTCGGGCTTAGATATACCATGCTGCACATGTAGGTTTGGCTTAGTATACCCTTTTTGCAACACCATGTATACTATAGAGTAGGGTTTATATCCGTGTAAATTTTGGCAATATGTCAGCTATCGATTAATATAATAAAGGTGTATAAAACCGAAAGACACCGCTAATTTAGGCAATTAAATGTTTACAAGCCAATAGTCGCTGACAACGGGAAATGTTAATACCTAATGGTCCAAAATTGGACAAAAGATGTCAGAATATTTAATTTGTATAGAAACTTTAGCAAGTCGTAAATTAATTAAGGGGCCTTTAAATGTTTGTAAGTGACAATAAAACGTTTTATTAGGTGACAATAATTCTCAGAATCATCGTAAATAATAGACGTTTTATACATATATACCTGCTTTACTTACTCGTAAGTACCTACATAGCCCTCAGATAATTCCAAATTTTATGACAGTATACCTATGTTCTATTATTATATGGAGACAGGCGCGAGTATAAGTATAATATACCCATGTTCATTTGTCTACTGTTGATGTAGAATACAGTGGACCCCCGGTAATCCGGCTAACAATATGCAGGGCAGTGTCGGACTATCGAATTTGTCGGATTATAGAGCACTGCCTAAGACCCCTATAGTCCGGATTTTTTTACGAAAGAGTACCTTGTAATCCGACAAATTACATAACCAATGACGAGAGTCTATATATTATACGTACATATGTATGAACTGTTAGAAGCAATTATTCACAACTGCTTCGTGGCCGCACTCTTATCTCGAGGAATAACACAGAATAGAAGAAAGTTGTCTATGACATGTCTTGTCTATGGACTGAGCGTTTTCTGACGTTTACCGGCATCTTGTTCTCAAGCATAAATTGCGCATGGCTTCATGATTCTAATTTAATAGAATCCTAACAATATTAACATAGTAAGTAAATATTTTAACGTTTAAAAGTACTTTTAAGTACAAATCAGACTTAATTTATGTAAGTCGAATTTAGTAAATTAAATAACAATTGAGAGCTTACGTTTTATTATAAAATTAAGCACAATAGCGGTGGCGCGTAGGAGTTGTGACCTGCTCAAACTTGCGTGATCTATACATATTAGCAAAGATTGTCAAACATAATTCTGTCATGTCGGATTACAGGGGGCGCCGGATTAGACAGGTGCCGGATTATCGGGGGTCCACTGTAATTAAAACACGTTTACTGTATCCCATGGAAGTAATAAGTACTTACGTACAACGTTGTACGAGGACATGCCATATCAACGAAAAAAATGCGCTTACCTAAACTTTGGTGTCAATTAAAATGGCGGCTTTTTTCTTGAAAAATGTAAACAAACAAATTGTTTGACAGCTGAAGTACCTTGTTTTTGGATGTCAATCTTGGTCAATCAACATGGCAACCGATCGCAATGTTGTAATTTTAGGCAAAGACAAAACTACTGTTGTCCTTTTTTACGTACGATAACACCAATAAGTTAAAAAGAGACGACGATATATTTTTAAGTACCGATTTTTATGCCAAGTCCTCTTTATTCTTTTGTCAATGGTAATTATTTATTACTTCCATGCTGTATCATCTCAGTATGTGTCAATGTCAATAAAATTTTAGATACTTATCTACAAACTGTATAAGCATGCATTAGGTATTGCAGGTACATAACTCTCGATACATTATGTGACTATGAAGAAAAAGCAAACGAGCCTTGCCTTAGGGTACGTCACCATAAGTGGGGTAAGCAAAAAATGCGCGCGGGATGTGTAAAAAGGCCAACTATTCATATTATGTAAGGCAATAATAGTCCTTGCCCGCGCACATGTTTCCAAGGCATTACGAACTCATTACTCGCCATTCACGCTTTTTGTCTCGTCAATTTTGCCCGCGGCCTCTTTGTACTTTTTCCTTTTATAGATGGCCAGTTCGCTGCTTGATATTTTTTCTTAATTTTATTGCCGCCTTACTGGAGCTGTGGTTTCGCAATAGATTTATTTATTCCGAGTTCTGACCTTTTTGGGAAGTCGGTTTGTTTGCTACTTTATCTAGCTAACTTTTACTTTTGCTGAAATTGTCCTAACTGAGAATAGTGGCAGGATTTTGGAAATAAAAGATGTTTATCGTTCAAAACTCAAACAGGTAGTATATTAATAATTTTTGGTTACATAGATCGAGGACAAGGGGAAGGGAACATGTAAATAGCCAATGAAATGATTTATCACGACATCGCGGCGCCGTGTGATTGGTTGATGACCATCTGTAGTTGTGTGCGTCGTCTATAGGTCATATGCATGTGTGCGTGCGTCTTCAACATGCCCCCGGCCTTGAAATGATCCAGTTTCAATGAAATTTTAGGTAATTAAGTATCATGGCCATCAGCTGAAAGAGGACAAATCTTCGTGTACGGTCGTCTGAGGATGCCTGAGGACGTACGGATGTCGGCCACCCTCGAGATCCCGTCTTTGCCTGGGAAGGTCTTCTCCACGCGGCCCATTTGCCATTTCAACGGCGGCAAGTTGTCGTCTTTTATGACGACCAATGTGTTGGGTTGAAGGTCGGTATTATTTTGCCACCACTTCACTCGAACCTGCAACTCAGAAACATACTCCTTGGCCCAGCGGGACCAGAATTGCTGTCGTATTTGTTCCAGCCTTTGGTATCGTGACAGTCGGTGCGTGGGCGTGGCGCTGTAGTCGGGGCAGGCGGGCGCCGTCAGCGGCCGACCAACCAGGAAGTGACCAGGGCTAAGTGGAGTTAAGTCATCTGGGTCTGCGGACATAGGAGTTAAGGGTCGGGAGTTCAGGACTGCCTCGATTTGCGTCAACACAGTGCTGAACTCCTCATACGTTAGGTGAGCATTACCTACCACCCGACGTAAATGGTACTTGCACGATTTTACCCCCCCTTCCCACAAGCCACCAAAATGAGGGGAAAATGGAGGAATAAAGGAAAATTTTATGTTTTCACTGGTAGCATAAGGGTGCTTTTCCACCAGAGATGTGCTATGCTACGATGCTATGGATGCGTTTAATATCCACCAATCATATTTATTGGTGCACATAGCTTAGCACTGGTGGAAACGGATTCAACTAAGATATGTTTTTTGTATGGAATGATGCGTGCTATGGATGTGTGCTATGGATGCGTGCTATGGATGTGTGCTATGGATGCGTGCTATGGACCATCGCGAGTGGTGTAGCTATGTATGTGCAGAGCAGACCTACAGTATGCCCGCGTTTTTCACTGAAAGTAGACATGCCATCGTGGAAGCAAAAGCTCGAGATGCGCATCTTTCTCGCACAGCTACTTTGCGGCGGCGCATCTTCGTAGCGCATCTTCCTCGCACAGCTACCTAGCGTAGTATTGGTGGAAACGGTCACATATTTTCGTAGCGTAGATATCACATCTTCGCAGCATAGCTGCATAGCACATCTCTGGTGGAAAAGCACCCTAACTTTTTATTTCGTCACTACATTGTGAGAGAAACTTGGCAAAGTCATTTTTTAGACCTAGAAAATTTCTTCCATTGTCTGAAAATATTTCGGATACTTTACCCCTACGACTAATTAAGCGTTTTAGACATAATAAATATGATTCAGTCGAGAGGTCACTAGCTAGCTCTAAGTGAATAGCCCGCGTAGCTAGACAGACAAATAAGCATATATAGGCCTTGGTTGTTTTAGCGCCCCGCCCTTTACGGTTCAAGACGAGTACTGGCCCTGCGTAGTCTACACCACAACGGTTGAACGGATAACTCGGAGTGATCCGCTGTATCGGTAAATTACCCATCAACGGTGTTAATGTTTTACCACGAATGCGCCTACACGTGACACAGTCGTGGAGTACCTTGCGAGCTAAGTTTCGGCCTCCTATAGGCCACCACGACTCGCGAATGTTAAATAATAACGCTTGTTGTGCGCTGTGAAGCAGTCGCCTATGCTCATAACGAAACAACAAAAGCGCAAAGTAATGTTTACCTGATATCAACACCGGGTGTTTTTTGTCGTAGTCAAGGTCAGGCGCATTTTCTAATCGGCCTAAAATGCGAATTAGACCGTCCTTATCTATAAATAGATTGAGCTTGGACAAATTATGTTTATTTTTCAACGAACCGTTAGCAGATAACGCTTTATATTCCTGCGGAAATGATTCTAATTGACATAATTTTATTAGTTTATTTTCGGCTTCTTTTAATTCACAAACGGTAACCGCGCCCGTACGCCTATTGTGTTTATTCTTATTGCGCGCATTATGAATAAAACGTAGCATATACGCGACGGTGTGCTTTATGCGATTATATTGTGAAAATCTTGTGAAAGGAAACACAAATGACTCACTGTTATCCTCAGCAACGAGCGAAACAGTGTTTGATTTTAACTCGGGCAGCTCAGTCGACGTAGGTACCTCGGCATGAATGGGAACTTGCTCGTGATTGAAATTAACATCGTGTAGAAATTCAGGACCCTCCCACCACAAAGAAGAGGTAGACAGATCACCTAACCCTACGCCTCGTGATACTAGGTCAGCCGGATTCTTTTTGCCACTGACATGACGCCACGGGAGATCTTTGGTTAAATCGTGAATTTCTGCAGTCCTATTTTGCACGAATGTTTTTAACAAGTTAGGTGCCATTTTAAGCCAGCCTAGCACTATGGTGGAGTCAGTCCAGAAAACTACGTTGCTGAATTCACATCGTAAGGAATCGCGTACCTTTGTATACAATCGTGCACCTAGCAAAGCACCGCATAGCTCTAGTCGCGGGATGCTGACAGGCTTGACCGGCGCGACTCGACCCTTGGAACACAACAAACGCATTGTAACACTGTGTGGTGTGTTATCGTTATCAGCACTGATGGTGCGTAAGTAAATACACGTCCCATATGCCGACTGAGAAGCGTCGACAAATACGTGACATTCAATAAATTTTGGATTTATACCTATAGCATGACGCGGGATTCTTATTTTATCAAGAATAGGTAATGATGAGACGAATCGAACCCAGACTTGCGTGACGTCATTAGGTAGTTCATCGTCCCAGGATATCTTTAGAAGCCAAAGTCGTTGCAATAAAACCTTAGCTTGCATTATTGTTGGACTGAGGAAACCTAGCGGGTCGAAAATTTGAGAAACGCTAGATAAGATAGTGCGCTTTGTAATAGAATTTTCATTGTTTTTATAATTGGTATTGAAATGAAATTCATCACTGATGGGAGACCAACCTATGCCCAATGTTCTATGGTTATCATTGTTATTATCATTGAATGATTTATAGTCCGACTGCTGATCATAGCTGCTATCATCGGGTACAAAGTTGTAAATCCATTTGCGTAATGGAAAACAGCCTGACTGAAGTGTGTTTGAAACATTTGTACAAAGCTTTAACAAATCATTTTTGTCGTCTAAACCCGTGACCATATCGTCGACATAAAAATCGCAATTAATTACTCGCTGGACGTCCGGATCAGTACTTTCGACAGCTAATTGCTTCAAGCACCTTACGCTGAGGAAAGCTGATGAAGCCAACCCATATGTCACGGTTCTTAGTTTATAAATGCTGATGGGTTGTGTCGGTTCATCGCGCCAGAGAATAAGCTGCAAGTCGCGTTGGTCTTCAGCTACCAAGCACTGCCGGTACATTTTTGCAATGTCAGCGCAAGCAACATAGCGGTATTGTCGAAAGCGAAGCATGATATCGATTAAATCACCCTGTATAGGAGGCCCTACCATCTGTATGTCGTTGAGCGACACGCCGGTGGAGGTGGCGGCGCTGCCGTCGAACACGGTGCGCAGCGGGCTGGAGCTGCTGCCGGGCCGCAGCACGCCGTGGTGCGGCAGGAAGTAGTGCGGGCTGCCGGGCGCCTCCACGCGGCTCATGTGCCCGAGATCTTCGTATTCGTGAATGAAATTACTGTACAACTGTTTGTACTCAGCAGAACGCTGCAGCCGCCGCTCTAAAGCTAAGAAGCGACGCTCCGCCTGGGAATAGGATTCACCTAGCGTGTCTGGTGACAGTTTGTGAGGGATGCGCACGCAGAACCTGCCGTCGGCGGCGCGCGTGGTGGTGCGCACGAAGTGCTCCTCGCAGGCGCGCTCCTCGTCCGTGCGCTTGTCGGAGATAGTGGAGGCTTCCTCGATCTCCCAAAACTTTCTTAGTTGAGTTTCAATTGTCTGCGTGAAATGACAATGAACCCGCCTAGTATCATCGCGTGAATTATGATTATTATTATTATTGTAAATCGGACCGGATATGATCCAGCCTAGCTTGGTAGATTGTAAATATGGTCCTTTACGTAATCTAATTTTACCATCGCATAATAAATTCCAAAATTGATCCGCGCCTATTAAAATGTCAATTTGTTTGGAATCTAAGAACGTGGGGTCTGCTAACTGTATGTGATCTGGAATACAGAACTGTTGTGCGCTTAATTCACATACAGGTGGCATTGTTGATGTTATTTTTGGTAGTACATAACATTGTATAGTTTTAGTGTAGGTATTTACGTGCGATTTTATATCTATGACACAAGTTTGCGTACATTGGGTCACAGAATCACCTACACCGCGTATTTCATGAGTGGACTGTATTAATTGTGCGCCTAGCAACTCGCAAAATGATTTGGTTATGAAGCATCGCTGGCTTCCACTATCCAGAAGAGCGCGGGCGGTATGTAAACGGCCATGGACATCAGCTACTTCGACTAGTGCGGTGGATAGTAGAACAGGCTGCGCTAGAACAGGTTTTGCGGCCTGAGTGTGCGTGTGTGCGTTGTGTGCCTGAATCTGCGAGTGAGATGAATGATTGGTTTCAGTATCACTGAAAGGGACAGCGCATGTTGTGAAAGAGGTAACGGTACTCGGGTCATTGACGCGATCAGCTGATTCCTGAAAACGTAACGGTACGCTTTTTTCAGTAACTGCGTGTATAGTAACAACTGATTGACTAGACGGGCTGTCGTCAACGTGAATTATTGAATTATGTTTCTTATTGCAACGCTTACAGGGGCCAAACCTGCAATCGTCTACCGCGTGTCCTGAACGTAAACAATTACGACATAACTTATTTTCGGCTATAAGTTTTAACTTCGAATCTAAACTAATGTCGAGGAACTTTTGACACGAATAAATTGGGTGATTCGCATTACACATGAGGCATAGTTTTTTAGGACGCGAAGTAACCGAATTACTACGATCTTGCGGTTTGTTATTGTTGGTAGAAACATTACAGTGTGAAGAATTATAAGTCTTAGGTGCGCTTTGTTTTTTATGGTCTAGACTTTCTTTACTGTGCGACAAATGCAATGTTTCTAACATGTCAGCCCGATCTTCAAGGAATTTAATTATATCGTCGACCTTAATGGGTATTTTCGAATCCTTTTGTGCAAGTAAGGAGCCTTTATATTGCTCCCACTCGCGTTCAGTGGTTTTATCCAGCTTTGATACAATCATATACACGACAAGAGTGTCCCAATGTTGTGTTGGTTCACCGAGCATATTAAGTGCCCTTAAGTTTTTTAGAATTGTATCAATTAATGTTCTAATTAAAGCAGCTGACTCTTTGGGTAATGGATTTAAGTTAAACAAAGCTTTAATATGGTTTTGAACTAGCAATCTATTGTTGTTGTACCGGTTTAACAACAATTCCCAGGCGACATTATAATTATCCGAAGAGAACTCTAGTGCATCAATGATAAGTGCAGCGCTTCCTTTCAGTGATGATTTCAGATAATGGAATTTCTGAATATTGGTAATATCTGTTGAGTTGTGTACGAGTGATGAGAACGTGTCCCTGAACTCTAACCAACGCTCGAATGAGCCGTCGAAGGTGGGCATGGAAATGGTGGGCAATTGCACTGATTTAAGAAGGTTTTTATTGCTACTACTGTGAGAACTGTTAGTGACCTCTCCACTGTTGAGAATTAACTCGGCCTGCGCAATGGTGCCGTAGTAAGAATCCTCGAACTGTTCACGTTGATCTAACTGGCTATTTAAATCACACTCATTAACAGATTCTTCTAATTTAGTTTGGAGTTCATTAAACTCAGCAAATAGGCTAGTAGCCCCTTGAATGCGTAGTTTTAAATCAATGCGATCTTGCGCTTTTAAAACACTATCCTTGGCCACGTTGGCTAGATAATTAGAAAACCTAGTGAGTCTACCTTTGACTATGCCACGTTTCCTAATAAGTTCGCGAATTAGTTTGTCAGTAAGTTCGTCTGTAACACCTCGTGTGGGGGACTTGGCACTAGACCTGGGTGCAGATGGTTCTAAAGACATTTTGGTGGCAAGTGAAAAGAGAAGGTACTCACGTGTGTTGCACTAAGTAGACGGAAGGCGGGCGGATGCCGCGTGGCCGGTCACCGGCGAGATAACGGATCGGTCACGTTATATAACACTGGAATTAATTTAAGCACTGTGTTTACACAAAAGAAGTATATAGGTGGGATAGGAGTAGGATGGGATGGCTGATCGTACCGTGGTGCGTGGCGTAGGTATCGTGTCCACGTGGAACTTTTGGCCGTCTAGTTCCTCGCTCCTCCTCTAGACTGATTTTGCAGTGGTATCCAGTGTCCTCTGTCCACTCCTGTCCAGTAGCTCCTTGGTTTCCAGGGAATGAGCTCAGGGAAATTGCGTCTTCAATCTCGTGCCACGTGATTCCCAATCACGTTAAATATGTCCATAGGTCGTCGTTCCTTGGTATTTATATCCGGCTCGAAGGACCAATTATGTTTGCTACTTTATCTAGCTAACTTTTACTTTTGCTGAAATTGTCCTAACTGAGAATAGTGGCAGGATTTTGGAAATAAAAGATGTTTATCGTTCAAAACTCAAACAGGTAGTATATTAATAATTTTTGGTTACATAGATCGAGGACAAGGGGAAGGGAACATGTAAATAGCCAATGAAATGATTTATCACGACATCGCGGCGCCGTGTGATTGGTTGATGACCATCTGTAGTTGTGTGCGTCGTCTATAGGTCATATGCATGTGTGCGTGCGTCTTCAACACGGTTGCCGTTGCCGCTCTACTGTTCTGGAAAATCCAATTTATTGGCTACGGTTGGCAGTGAAATCATAATAAAGAATCTTATTCAGTTTTACTTGTGATAGACCATAAAGTTAGCTCATGCAGCCGTGGTACTTATAAAAACTCGAATTCCAATATCAACCATAGACAATATAGGTTGTACACATGAGACCTTCAAACAAAATTATAGTAATCCATTCACATTGTAGGCGGGAACTTGAAATTAAAGAAATAAGTGAATGAGCAAAAAGGTCGGCTCCGCGGCGCCATATTGTTGCAAGTTGCAGTTTCCTCATTTATTTATTTATTTTTATTTAACACGTGATATCTATATTAACTATGTATTAAACGCAGACAGCTGTAAGAACAGACTGTATACATTATTATGTGGTATAGGTAGTAAGTAAGCCGAATCACAAGATTAAAGTGGAGATGGGCAGGACACTTGGTTAGGAGGGATGACGGCAGGTGGACTGGGGCAGTCACAGAGTGGTGGCCAAGAACTGGCAAACGAGGAATAGGCAGACCGCCGGCCCGATGGTCTGATGACATTGTTAAGGTGGCCGGTAGACACTGGACTAGACTCGCACAGGACCGGAAGAGGTGGCGTGATAGGGAAGAGGCTTATACCCAGCAGTGGGCAGATACGGGCTGATAATGATGATGATGATAGGTAGTAAAATTCTATAAGAAGTAGCTGGATTAGGTGGAACATAATTATTAATTACTGAGTAACTTCAATGTTATAAAAGAAAGAATAATAAATTGGGCACTGGTTAAACATTTTGTGGGGTAGAATCTAGTAAAATGTACCTATCTGGCTCCCTATCGCGAATTTGTTTTGACAACGATTTTCGGATTCAAATTGTTCGTAAATATTCCTTCGTTTTGACTTTGCGATAGTGCCCCTGGTGTCCTGTGCGTACTTATGAAACTCTTTGAGTTTCATAAGTACTCTCATTAAGTAAATTAATTTTAAATGAGTGACTCTCATTAATTAAATTAATTTTAAATATACTTCATTTATTAGAATCTTACGTTATTGTAGTTGCATTTTCTGTTGTTAATGATCATCCTTGTCTAAGTTTGTATTCATCAAGAGACATGTCATTCGTGTTGGACGTTAACGTTAACTAGACAAGACAATAAAGTATTCTAACTATTGCCGATCTATTGTGAATTATCAATACAATCGTATCTCATTCTTTACCAGTTGATTTATGAAAGTGTTAATTCAATTTCATGTGAACTATACCGCTACGAATGCTATTCAATCTCTTACATGGATTGATTAACTCTCTTTTCTCTTTTCCGCAACGAATGATAAACGGAAACGGATATCGGCCATTACAAAACAAAATGTCATACGCTGAAGCAAAGGTCTTATAATCAAACAGCCAAACTCATATTTTTTTAAATGTCTTTTTTTTCGGCAGCAAAGAATTGCAATCAAACAGCCACTAGTCTATTATTATTTTTAAATTTGATTTTTCTTCTTCTGCAGCAAAGAATGGGTGATGCCCATGATCCCGCTGGGGCTGAAGGAGACCAAGGAGGTGGACTTCCGGGAGCCGTTCAAGGACTTCATCATGGAGCACTACAGCGAGGCCCCGGCGGCTTACGAGGACGCTATCTCGGACTTTATGGACATGAGACAGGTCAGCTTCAGATACTTTAATTTTGAATATTGATTTTGAATTTTTACATGTATGTATTTATTACCTACTATCCTTCTTATGTATAATTATGAAACCCATGGTTGTTCTTGTAAGTACAAACCGGTACCTACTTAATCAAAATTTTTACTTACACTTCACATAGATAGTTACATATTTTTTATTTGTACTCAATTAAATGGTTTAATATTTGTGCAAGTTTCCTCACCATTTTTATTACCTTTTTCCGTAAGTTTACGTACCTATATATGTATACAGTACCGGCGTTAGGGTAGGGCGCGGTTGGGCGACCGCCCAGGGGCGCCGGACTTTAAGGGGCGCCGTAGCGGCGCCCCTTTATACAGGGTTATTGGTAAGTAGACCTGATCCCTTCAGGAGGTGATAGAGGAAGGCATTTCCAGTCAATTGAACCCTATAATGCATTATGCGAAACTTAACCATTTCTAAGATATTTAAAAAAAATTTTTTTTTTCTTTTTTGCTAAAATTGTATGATTAAAACCGAAAATAAAAATAACTAGCCTTATTTCAATATTTTTTTGGATGTTTTGCATAAGTAAAACCTATATGTGCAAAACATCCAAAAAAAATATTGAAATACGGCTAGTTTTTTTTTTCGGTTTTAAACATAAAATTTTGGCAAAAAAATTAAAAAACTCACCCCCTTATTCATAGAGAAGTTACAGAACGTTTTAACTAATAAACTGTTTTGTCCCTCTCTGTCAAAGAACAAATTGTTCTTTCTCGGAGAGGGACAAAACAGTTTATTAGTTAAAACGTATTTTAACTTTTCTATGAATAAGGGGGTTAGATATTTAATATCTTAGAAATGGTTAAGTTTCGGATGATGCATTATAGGGTTCAATCGACTGGAAATGCCTTCCTCTATCACCTCCTGAAAAGATCAGGTCTACTTACTAATAACCCTGTATTCCCATGTCTGTAAGCGAAAAAAAAACGATGTGTTGGCAACACTAGAATGGAACTGGAGAATTTTGAAAAGTCTCGACTTCAAGACCTTGACGTGAAACGCCACTCTCGGAAGACACGCCCTAAGCCCTCCTACAACTATACATACAACAGGATGGGACAGCTCTACTGTGCTCAGTGTGACAGGGTGTTCAAGACGAAGTTCGGACTTGCCAGCCACATAAGAGCACATAACAGAGTGTAGCAAGAGTCGCTGTTGTCGGATACGACGAAGAGGACATCATCATCATCAGAATGGAACACAGTGCTCAATCCGTTCGGTCGGAGCACTACATACATACCTACAGTTCATTTTACTGGGAATGCCCGACCACAGAGAAACACATTATCAATCTCTTTTTAACATTTTAGTTCAAAAGAGTTGGCGTTATTTTTGATGGAGCCGAACACAGCTCATTCTTATTCATTCAATCGGTGCACGCACTTAAAAACAATCGCAATTACATATTTTAAAACAAACAGACGCAGTAATCAGGCGGTCCACGCTAAGTTACGAACTGCATTTTTTTTAAATTTTTCATTAAGTAGGTAATGGTTATTTCATTATGATCCTTCGCCTTTTTTCGTATGGGTTTGAATTGCAGTTTGGGGGCGCCCCGTAGAAATCTCGCCCAGGGCGCTGGTAGTACTAAAACCGGCACTGTATGTATACCTACTAGTTACTAGTACTATCGGAATATCGTATAGTTTTACAGAAATCAACAAAAGGTGCTTGAATCAAATAAAACAAAAAAACATGAACTACCTAAGCATAGTGATGTAAATACCTAATTAAAATGATTTAATATTCTAATTATTCATCATTATGCTCTCCTTGAACTATCCAAAATTATTTTTGAAATGATAAACGCATAATTTATACAATAATTAGCATGATTATCTCCAGTGTTCGTATCCTGCCTGGGATTATAGTGCCGAAAGGAAGTAAAATCAATTCTGGCCTTGATCTACTAAAACTTGAATAATGCATCGTGGAAATAACAATATTTTAACTTAACTAAGTATTTATATAAATTTGATCTACCTCTAAAATTTATTGGATTCTTAAAAAGATCAAGGATTTTGGTTTCGCATTTTTTTTATATTTTAGAAGTAGGTATAATATTTCTGACGGCCGAATGGCGTAGTGGTTAGTGACCCTGACTACTGAGCCGAAGGTCCCGGGTTCGATTCCCGGCTGGGGCAGATATTTGTATAAACACAGATATTTGTTCTCGGGTCTTGGATGTGCCCGTAAAATGGCAATAGGCTCGCCCCCTATTACATTGGGACTAACATAACACTGGCGAAAAGTGGGTGCAGCAATGCACCTCTGCCTACCCCGCAAGGGAGTACAGTAGTACAAGGCGTGAGTGTGTGTGTGTGTGTATAATATTTCTATGTATGTACATACCGTAATCGTCCACTTCAGGAATTTCACTAAGAAACATCACAACACTTAGATAACATAGTGATACTAAGGAAAGGTTTTCTATTGGAGATACATAAGATCGCAGGTTCCTCCCTAGAAGGTTAGACACCGATTTCTAGAGATTCATCTCCTGCAGAAAATTTTGCGAGGTATCTGTTTTTTTTCTCCTCTATACTTAGGGCCCGGAACCTGTGGAAATGTCCAGATATGGGCGACTCTTGGCTGATAATGATGATGTAAGCGCTTGCAGTACTTCCTACCACTGAACACTAAAGTTACGTTGGCACAGTCCTTACTGTTTCCCATTCTTGATTACGCCGATGTAAGCTATCTTGACCTCACTGAAGAGCTACTCAACAAACTCGAACGTCTCCAGAACCTGTGCATCCGATTCATTTTCGGATTGCGCAAATATGATCACATTTCTGAGTATCGAGCTCAATTACAGTGGCTTCCGATTCGCCTTCGCCGGAATACTCATATTCTCAACATATTGTACAGTGTTTTAAATAACCCCTCATCTCCCCAATACCTGAAGTGCAAGTTTTCGTTTTTGTGTTCACATTCTCAGGGTAGAGCCATGAGGTCGGTAGAAAACAAATTGTTGAGCATTCCTGATCATAATGCTGCCTCCTATAGCGATTCATTTGCAATGAAGGCAGCATGTTTGTGGAACTCCTTGCCTAGGAAGTACGACAGTCACCATCAATGGCAACTTTTAAAAAAAATATTAGACATCACTATTTTGAATCATTAGGTTGGCAGGTAAAATAGATATATAGGTATATATATTTATATTTATGTAGTATATATTTATATATAAGTTATATGTTATAATATTATGTTTATTTTATGTTGTAATCATGCACTGTTAATTTAATTTTAGATTTAAACCATAGGCTAATTTCTGTTTGATAATTATTAATTGTACCTACTCAAGTTAGTTAAAGGATCTAATGTCATTTATCTTTCACCCAGTCGTAGGTTGGCTGGAAGAAATTGCTTTTTGGCAATAAGCCCGCCTTTGTATACGTCTTGTGTTTTGATTTGTAACTGTTCTCTTTTATGTTTGCTTGTGTATGTGTACAATAAAGTGTATATAAATAAATAAATAAGATGTTAAAGACTTTCCTCCTTCCAGGCCATGTGCCCGCCGTGTTGGCTCTGTGTTTTTGTTTGATTAACGATTGTTGATGGGTGGCTCCCTCCTCTCTTCCAGTCCCCAAATGCCTACCCTCATGATGATTATTCCCTATATTTCCAGGCCATGCGCACGCCGGTCCGCTCGGGCGCGGGCGTGGCGCTGCTGTTCAAGTACTACAACCAGCTGTACTTCATCAGCTCCAGTTCTCACCTCTTACCCACCCGCCAAGATTCAGTCAATAACTCTCCTGTCTTTGTCGTGCTGTTTGCGAGCTGTGTGTTTTTGTTTGTGTTTCTCCTCTATAGGATCTTGAACCTGTGAAAATATCCAGAAATGGATGATTCATGGCTAATTATGACGATATTGCCTCCTTCCACGCCATGCCGTGCTAGCCGTGTCTATTTTTCTGTTTGCTGATGAGTTTCTTCCTCTAATCTAGACCCTAAATATTTTATTCCAGGACCTAAATATCGAGAAGTGGACGCTTTTTGACTAACTAGTTATATATTCTTCCTTCCAGGCCATGCGCACGCCGGTGCGCTCGGGCGCGGGCGTGGCGCTGCTGTTCAAGTACTACAACCAGCTGTACTTCATCGAGCGCCGGTTCTTCCCGCCGGACCGCTCGCTCGGCGTCTACTTCGAGTGGTTCGACTCGCTTACTGGTACGTGATAATGTTCTAGTACACGGACGAGCAATGAAAAAGTTCCATTTACAAAATGTCAACACCAAATGATTCCGATTATATTTAGAAGTTGATTATAATATTTACGTTTTTAGTTGGTAAGTGTTGATGTACTTAGGTAGGTACTTTAATATTGCGGACGGCGTCAAATTTGGTGCTTTTGCTAACTGGAACTTTTTAATTGCTCGTGATTGTACGTATATGTTACAAGAACAAGAACTTACAACATAGCACCTATAACAATACATTAGACCCACATTAGGGAAGGCACCAGCTTCGACTGATAACTTAATCAACTGTAATGAGTCGAACTCTAATGTACTATCGCCACGCTACGAAGAAAGGATGGGCGTGTGAGTCAATATTTTAATTTGCTTTCAACTCTTCTAATAATGCACGTGTATGCCTAGTAATTTGTATGAATGTATTAATTCCAGGAGTCCCATCTTGCCAACGAACAGTTGCGTTTGAGAAGGCGTGTGTCCTGTTCAACATGGCGGGAATCTACACACAAATAGGCGCTAAACAGGTATAACAACCACTTTATATTCATCATTATTTCATGCTTACCTTCAGCTGTATTACTTTCTCTTGTTTTCCTGACACAAGGGATACAATTGCTCACTGATATGATCACTGATATAATAATGATGATCATTATATTATTATGATGATGATCATCACCAACTCCCAAGTTATGTACAACAATCCTCCTTTGATCTGTTTATGGCTCTGTTGCACGAAGGAACTACATCAGTCACGGACTGCATACCTACTGTAAAATCATTAAGTAGTAACTTCATGCAGGTATCCAGCCTGCATTTTCCTCTTCGACCTCACAACTCAATCTGACCAGCCTGTAATCAATCTACCTCTGTCTGGTACCAGGATCGCAACACCGCACAAGGGCTAGACGGCGCGGTGGACGCGCTGCTCCGCGCGGCCGGCACGCTTCGCTACATACACGAGAACTTCACCAACGCGCCGAGTGTGGACCTGGCTGCTGATACTCTGCTGGTTCTGGGGGCTTTGATGACGGTAAATAACAATACTATACCACCAACTCTTCAGTCTTAGGGCAAGCCATGAGCAAGCCCATGCATCACGAGTCGATAAACATACGATTAAAGGCACCGTATTTATCGTGAATCGCGATATAGTGACGTTTATCTACATCGATAACTGGTCCGTAAAGTGGGTACTGCAGTGGACTATTGTCGGGCTGCTAGTCTGGTACCAGGAACGCAATACTGTGTAGGAGTTATACGGCGCGCCGGGACTATTTGTGGGCTGCCCATTTGGTACCATGAGCGCAGCAGTTAGAAGGAGTAATGGACACGCTGCTCCGCGCGGCCGGCACGCTGCGCTACATACACGAGAACTTCACCAACGCGCCGAGCGTGGACCTGGCTGCTGATACGCTGCTGGTGCTGGGTGCTTTGATGACGGTATGTGATACAACAATTTAATAGTAAACCGTACCGACGATTCTACAGTGTTAAAGCAAGCCAATGGGCTGTCGCCGCAGCACGGGTCGATAAACTTCCGATTAAATCGGTGGTATCTATCGTGAATCGTGACATGGCGACGTTTATCTACGTCGATGATGAACTGGTGCAGATGGAACTGCAGTAGCCAACATCCTGACATCTAGTAAATAAATTACAGAAACCAGCCCCTTTCAAAGGCTGGACATAGAGTAATAATTCTCTAATAAATGTTAGAATCACATCATCATCATCAGCTGTGATGATTCACTGCCGGTCATTAGAACCTCCCAAGGAGAGCTAACAAACCCCGTCCATGACTTTTACCTACTTATTCAGTAGTTAACAGGAGTTCATGTTATTTTACCTCAGCAAAAGGTGACCGCAGAATGAGCCTCAGATTCTTCCCATTCGGCCCAACTACTAAACTCTTCTTTTACAACACCCCCTATAACTATAATCCCCTTATCTACCCCCCAGGCGCAAGCCCGAGAGTGCCTCTTCGAGAAGCTCCAGCTCCAGGCTCGCGAGGAGTGTTCCGCCCGGGAGATGGAGCTGCGGGACGACGTGGACCTGTGCCTCGACCTCGCGCAGGAGAGCGCGCAGCTGGCGGCCACCTATGAGCAGCTGTATCAGAAGGTAAGGGTTGTATGTTGGGTTGTGGCTGATGGAAAAGCATTGTTTTGGACTTTCCAAGGAAGAAAAGGGGCGTTAGTTTGTGACCCTGAGGCGACTCTCCTTGTGAGTACTGTGGCTATATACTCGTATACGCTGGATCCCTGATGTCAGACTGCCGTCTGACTGAAGGTATAGTGCCTGTAGTTTATGACCTAGTCGTCGGGAGCTACAGGTCACTATAATCAAGTAGTTCAAAAAATGGGTTCCGTGTCCAAGGAAAAAAAGGGGCGTTAGTTTGGGATCCTTCAGCAAGGTAAGGATCAAGGTAATAAGTTTATGGAGTTTCCTATATACAAAAGCATCACCGTTCTTCTAATTATTGCCAAAGGGAGTGCGTTATCTCAAGGTTGTAAGACTTATTGCCATCAATCTACTCTAGAAGAAGAAGAATTTTGAAATTCCGTAGGGCTTATTGAACATCTAAACGCCCTACGGAAGAGAGGTAGATCCAGCGTTGTTTTTGAGTATAGTGCTTGCTTACAAACTCTTACCTTTAAACACCTTCCGAATTTTTGTGCACTATACATAGGGTTCAAACATCATAGTGCTCATTCTGTATTTTACAACTGTGTATTTCGTGTGGTGCAGATGCAGACGGAAGGAGTGTTCAACTACGTGCCATACTCGTGGGTGTCTCTGGTCCACGTCAAGACTGAATTCTATAAAGGTATGTCGGTGTTCTCTAATTCGTTACACAACATCATCATCACCAGCAGGTATTCAACCAGCACTAGTTATTAGACGTAGGCTTCTCCGAAGGATCGTTTCAACACTCTGACCTTAAAATGGCCCTAATGGCCGAAGGGCGTCTCACGCTCACGGTTTTTGGTCTCCAATCGAGAACTCGTCTAGCCCGTGGTAACTCACTTAATTGTATTCTCCCTTAGCCCATTAACAAAAGACAAATAACAAACCCAGCAATTCCCCCCAGCTTTAGCCCACCACTTCTGCGCGACGGGCCTGCTCAACGTGTCCCGGACCACCACCCGCATCAACGACCGCATCCGGGCGGTCTACACGGCCGACCGCGGCGGCGACACGGTCCGCGACACGGCCGACGAGCCGGACAGGGTGGCGCTGGGCATGGCGCACTTGGCCGAAGCTCAGGCGCTGTATGAAGAGGCTTTGAGGTTGCAGCGGATGTGCAGGTTTGGGGACACTTTTATAACTAACTATAGGTTTTAGAATTATTAATTCAATTTTATAAATTATTAAACCTAGAGTAATAGTTATTATTCTATGACCTTAATATGTAGGTAATCCAGCCACTTTAAATACCTGGCACAGTGAATAAAAACATCGTGAAACGTACATAACATTCATCACATTCATCACATCTAGATTATGTGCCCACCAACCCGCAGTGAACCACTGTGGTGTAAAATGACTTAGGAAGGGTCTTTAAACCTTGGTGACCTTTCGGTCCATGAGGACAACTTCCCAAAGGCACAACTACCCAGCAACACAACTTTATAAAACTGCAAGGCTCAAACAAAATGTCTATTTGGGGTCCAATTCGAGAGAACGTTTAGCTACCTATACTCACACAGAGAATAGAATAGAAATCCTGAAGCACTAACACTACCCCTCCCTCCCGCAGAGAGCTCCGCGGCAAGGAGTGCCTGGCGCGGCTGGTGCGGCAGCACGCGGAGCGCGCCGGCAAGGAGCGCGCGCAGTTCGACGAGCCCGAGTTCAACGACCTGCTGGAGGCGCCCGCCATCTTGCGTGAGTGCACCCTCCCCTCCCCACCCCTCCCTGGCCTTCTTCTTCCAGCCACTACCTTGATTTGGTTTTTTCTCTCATGCTATATGAAACTGTGGAATAGTTAAATATAGCTTGTAATTATGCCTCGAGAGAAGCTTGTTTGTCTACATTCCATATTCAATTGTTCAACAATATACAGAATTTGCACAGGCTTGAAGCTGATAAAGAGGCAAAGAATCATATTTATGTAACTATCACACCTCCAGACCTCCAGTCTGTTCAATCATCCTTATCCAACAGCGGATTTTCTTCCGTCCGCCGTAAGCACGTCAAAATCTCATTACACAAACTAACATCAACCATCTCAAATTCCAGCGTCATCGAAGTTCCAACTGGCGCTGACTCCGCCGGACTTCGCTCAGCACCGAGTGGAAGACTTATTCAAGTCTCTGGGACCCATCGCCATATTCTCAGCTAAGCGCCACTGGAGTGCCCCACGCCTGGTGCAACTACAGAAGAACATGGATAAAAGAAGAGACTCCTCCAGAAGAAACAAGAACGGAGACGTAAACGGGGACGAGGAACATCTGAAACCTTGTGAGATCATCAAAAACGGCATCAAAAACCTCCGAATGAGCGGCAAAAGAGACAGATCAGAAGACAACAGTACTTACTACAACCAAATAATCAGAAGCGACGAGAAATACACCGATGAATATGAGAAGAAACTACACAGAGTCACAAAACAGAACGGGGTCTACATCAATAGTTTCAACAACAATAACTGCGATTACCATCCGAAGGTCATCGATAACTTTGAGTCCAAATACAGCGATTACAGACACAAAGTCAGCAATGACAGTTTTGTCAGATCGAATACGGAGAATGGATTCAATAAGCTAGATAGGCCTGAGGTTTACTGCAATGGGCACTTGAAGGAGAGGAATGCCAGGGGTGATCGTAGAGGTTCGAAGAATGACCAGATAAGAAGGGTGGCGAGTGACTACAATGTTTCCAATGTACAGAAGAATGAGGATGAGGGATTCGGGTTTTCCGTTCGGGGAGATTCGCCGGTCATCATTGCTAGTGTTGAACCCAATTCTTTGGCAGAGGTAAGAATTACAGTCATTGAGTATTTTGGCAGGGTTTGCATGTGGAAGTAAAGTAACTAGTACCTTAGGTAGCTAGAAAAATATTGATGAAGGGTGTAGATTAGGGTATCGATGCATTTAGCCCCTTTCGATCCCTGATCACCCGCTTAGACTACTACATAACAGCAGGTTATACAGATATACAGGCAATGGCCTGTACATCTGTAAATCAATGGATTTATATTACAGGCTCTGCTAGTTTGGGGTGGGGTGGCCGTGTGTGAGGTGTTCCCACATATTGTTATTATTATTGAAAGACATTATCGATCCCTAGCCATCCTCAAAATCGCCAAATCCTCCATCTTAACAAAGTTTCCTATAACTTCCAGATCGGCGGCATGCGAGAAGGCGACTTTATAGTGGCGATAGGGTCTCGCGACGTGAAGTGGAGCTCCCATGAAGAGGTGGTCAGTCTGATCCAGCGCGCTGGGGACTCCTTGACAGTGAAACTCGTCACTCCGATGGACCACGCGCTCGTTGCTAATGACAGACGGGTGAGTTTTGATTATTGTTTAGTAAGGGGAAGTGCCTAAATCATTAAGCGGAAGCCAATAGGACTCCTTTATCATCAGCCCGTAATCGTTCACTGCTGGATGTATCCAAGGACCGCCACACCGCTCTGACCTCGGCCACTACCGGCCACTTGTCAAAGGTCCGCGCCTTTGCATAAATGCACATGCAATGCACTCCTTGCTTACTTTAAATATTATATCCCGGATCTAATACCATAAAATAAAATAGAACACCTACATACCGTGTCTCAAGAGGTCGGTCGGAGAATCTAGAACATTCCATTCTAACAAACCCAATGGTCCCGCAGTCATCACCAGAAACGCAGCGGCAGTCCAACTCCAACCAAGGCTCGGTCTCAGCCGCATCCACGGCCTCCAGTGGGTCTACCACAGCCACGGCCAGGTCGTCCGCCCGGCGCGCGCCATCGTGGAACCCCTTCCGACGGAACACCGTCCGGGACACGAGCTCGCACCGCGGCTCGCACACAAGCAACGTCATCTTCAGATAAACGCCATCTAGTGGCGGACTTTAGAACGTAAGAAACGTTTTTCTGATAAGCGCCATCTAGTGGTGGTCTTTAGAACTAACTACGTCGTATTCTGATTAACGCCATCTAGTGGTGGTAGCAACGTTATCTTCTGATAAACGCCATCTCGTGGTGGACGTTGGAACTAGAGTGGGTGACATCTGTTGGGTAACGTCTGAATTAGTGCACGTAGTTTTAGATGAACGGGTTTATGGAGTTTGCGCTAGATGACGTGAATGTTATCTAGTTTGGTGGCGAATAAATGAACTAAGGTAAAACTTTATTATAGAACGCCATCTAGTGTCAAACTTTATGCCTGAATAACGTATAGTTTTGGTGAACGTATGTATTATTTGTAAGAGATTCATCTATAATAGTTGGCAAAAGTTATAATAATAGTATGGAATTGCCAAAGGTGCTCTGTTAATATAGCCCATTTAGATTTTATATACTTATGGGCCGTTTCTGACGTAAGTTGCTCAAGTAGGGGTAACAAATACCGTAATTTATGTTGTAAGGTAAGTAGTACATATTATGTTACAGGAACGGTTTTCTAGATAAGACGTATTACCGCCATCTATGGGTTAGCTTAGACATTGATTGTATATTTTGAAGTGTTTTCTTGTAAAGTCTTTCCTAAAGAAGTTGATTAAAAAATAAAATGAATTAAATATTAATATTTTCTGTGATAGAATTAGAGGAATCTATTGGCTTTTTTAGATTATATTTATGTAGTACAGTGGGGTATTTTGTTCTTAATTTGTATATCGAAAGAGTTAAATTTAACGTTGCGCCACTGCACATAAAAATATTCTTATTGTGACAAGTTACAATATAAAATCCGTCCTTATGTAGGTACTTGTAAAATACATAAAATTCTAATCATATTATATCTGTCAATATTATACAGGATCTATATAAATGCTGATGTCCGAAATATGTACAGAAAGGTAACGAATACAGCATGGCATCTGCAGCTATTTATGTATTTAGGCACCTAAATATATAATTAGGATTTCAGGATCTTAACTTGGCTATGAAAAGCTCCAAAGTATTTTAAACAAAAATATATTTATCTAAATGCTACTCGACTTTGTACTATACTTATGTATATTTTACATAATATTTAAGTATCTATCTTTTCTTTTGCTTTTTAGCATGTTTTTCTAATGTCCTAAATATTAAAGATTAGAATACAATCGGTTCTGTCTGCAGTCGAGTAGTATACCTCCTTTATATCTATGGATTATGTGAACTGTCACATCTTTACTTCAGTATTAAGAAGTGTACAGTTGAGTGAATGCATTAGAATTGAGATATTGTTACTGATAATTTGTAAAAGCAAAAGCATATAATATACTGTTCCACACAAAACCTTCATTCAACATACATTTTTGTTTTATTTGACGACATACTAAATTACCTTTTCTACGTATTTTTTTATGAATCTTATCCTTCAAATTTCACATTAGTGCCTCAGGAAATAATTAGGAATAAATGCCTAAACCACATCTCGTAATATAAAAGGTATAAGAGCCTACATAGAATGGAAATCTTGAGCCTTTAAAACTTGAGCGGAGTATGTCTAACATTTTTATTACATTTAATGGTTGTTTTTAATATTAATATATTTCAATATTATTATGTTAATGTAGTATATTAATGTATTATGATCGCTCTTTCACAATACTGTAATCAATTTTATAATCATTAAAACGTTTACATAAAATTCAAAATTTTGGTTGCGATCGATGTTATTTTTCATGTAAATAAATTAACTTAAAAGATAAAAAAAAACTTTTACGATTCTTATACTCTGCGCCATTTAAAAAACTACATTAGATACTTATTTATTGATCGCAACCAAAGTTAGTTAAGCAATTAATGGTTTAAAATGTATATTATGAAATGAATGTAAAAATATTGTTGTAAAAATTGTTACAAAATCTAATTATAAAAATATTATCTTGATTAATAAAGTCTACGTAAACACGTGTATTTTATTTTTACTCACCTAGTTTTTTATAAACACTTATGACTTACTATGACTAAAGAGTTAGGGGATCTGCAAAATTAAATAGATTTTAACAATTATAAAATAATTTTATGTCAAAAAAATAACAATTTGTAACTAAAATACTATGTGTAATGTATATTGCAGTAAAAAATATACAACTTTGGCCTTAGAATCACTATTTTCCTACCTAGCATTAAATGCACTTTATTTTGTATCTATAAAAAAATTAACAGTGCCATCTAGTTTCAATTAATGAAACCGTTTATTCTTACAACGCCATCTAGCGTTAAACACCAGAACTCAAAACTTTACCTCCTCCACCAAAAGATGGCAGCACTATCTCCCGTCAAACTTCCTTTCGAAGAAAGCTTTCGCATCGTCGTACGCGCCGAAAAACACGAATCCGCCAATCATGAAGCCGAAAAGCCTCGGCGTGACGCCCGCGAACAGTCCTCTGAAGCCTGATTCTAGGTAGATGCTGGTGAGGACCGGCCTGATGCGCAGTTTCCTGGTGGCGTGGTAGTCTGGGGCCAGCATGATCCTGGTCTTGGCCAGGTCTAGGGGCGTGGTGACGGCCGCCGCGAACCCGCCCGCTAGTGAACCGCAGCATGCACTCTGGAATATGATAAAATATGGTGTGTGTTTGGTTTGTAAATAACTGAATGACGAATAATGGGAATAACTATTATAATCGTCCACTCCTTTCGTCACTTTAGACAGATTAGCAAGGCTGTATGACACACATAAACAGGATGCGACATCGCGTTATAAAAATATCTCCTTCCCAATCATAAGTTTTTAATGGAAGAGAGCGACAGTCGTCGTATCAGCTCGACGCGACGTCGTCAATCGTGCTTATTTAGAGCCCTAACTTACCTGTAAGCTCTATCCTGTAAGTATCTCTCCGCCATTATACTCCTTGACCATCTTCTTCATGAGCTCCCACACGGGCAGCTCGGTGAAGCTGAAGGGCAGGTCTCGCGCCACCGTCGACAGGAAGCCGCGGTACACGCTCCGGCGCACGCCCTCCGCTCTGTAGTAGCTATACACTTCTGTACCTTGTCAAACTGACGAACCGTCAATGTATGAATGGATATTGGCGGTTTCAGATTGTCAAGGTACGAAAGTGTATAGCTACTTATGCAGCTGACTGTACGTACCATTTACCACCTCAAGCGTAGTAGTAGTCACTACACTGTGTTAATGACCCTGACTGCTATGCTGGAGGTCCTAGGTTTGATGCCAGGCCGGGGTAGATTTTTTTACTCAGACCAAAATCTCTAGTCTTGGAGTAGGCCTTAGTCCAGCAGTAAATTATTCCAGACTGCGCGTGCGATAGTTACATAATATGTCACTCACCTGTAAACTAGTGATCTCGCCGCCGTTATACTCCTTGACCATCTTCTTCATGAGCTCCCACACGGGCAGCTCGATGAAGCTGAAGGGCAGGTCTCGAGCCACCGTCGACAGGAAGCCGCGGTACACGCCCCGGCGGACGCCCTCCGCTTTGTAGGCCTGGGAAAGATTGATAAATAAATATTTGGGGACATCCGACCCTAATCTACACATGTCATATTGCTACTCCTTTATTCAATATGTCTTTCATCCACCTAATAGTTGCCACTTGCCTGTAAAACATCGCTTTTAGCGATAAGGCCGCCTATTGCTTATCGTAACTTAAAAATGCAATTATATGTTTGTTCGTTTTATAGTTGTATAGAATTTTATGAATTTTATAGCTACATTAAAATTAAAACCATTCAATTTTCATACTCACATCCATTAATATAGAGATGTTGCTTCTCGTCTTCGTCCCCACGTACGTCTGTTTCCTCTGCTTGGCGATCTCCGTCGGCACCCGGATCAGGCACGCCAGCTGGAACATGGGGAATGAGGAGTTGACACGTTTGAATCGCAACACAGCTTTATGGTATAGGAAATCTGGGGTTGGTTTATCTGACGTCAATCCTCAATCTGCTTTCCATCTGCCTTACTCAGAGTAGCTTAATCATTCATTTCATTTCATTTATTTATTATGCCATAAATTACATGTACAAGTAAGATCATTACTTTAAGTGCCTGTAGATTATTAATATCAATCTTACCCTCATACACAGAAGAGGCATTTTTAGTCATTATTTAAGCGCGACTCTGAGTATGGCAGCATGTTTTAGAAAGTGATGATTTTCGCTTTCCGTCATCGGCATAGACGCCGCTACTGCGGTCAGTCCGCCGACTATGTACCGTGGGACGCCCCCGCACTCACCACTTCACCGACGCTGGCGGCCGCGGCGTGCACCAGCGGGCTCCACTGCGCCGGCACGTGGGGCTGCACCAGGGTCTTTGTACACTCGTAGGACACGAAGAACAGGGCTGTGGTCGGCATCGACGTCGCCGCCACCGCGCTCAGACCTGGGGGTAGAGGGTAGGATGTATTGTAGTGTATTAACAGGTAAGCTGTGGTCTAGTGGTAAAAGCTTTGCTTCTGTTCTCTGACGAATATTAGGGAGGAGGTTCGATCCCAGGGTCAACAATCAATTTTGTTCCGGAAATAAAGTCACACATAACATAAAGTGTGTGTGTATGTTATCCTGTTGGTGGAACTTTATAAATAAAGAAGACAATTTTGTAACTAAACTTTTTGTAATGGTGGGTAAACTTTTAAATTTGATAGGAGTTGGTCCAAGTGTGATGAATTGATTGTGATGGTTGCCAAAAACATCATAATTTTTTCTTCAGATTGTAATGCTTGTAAGTAGATAATACTGTTACTCATTTACATAACATTGCATCATTCGTGAAATGTTAATTTTTATCTTACTCTAATTAGGATTTACTACGCTGGTAAAACCACACTGTTTATGATATTTAATTATGATAATACATGAAGTAGGAACATTTGAACAAGTGAAAGAAATTTCACATGGACTAATAACATAATTTGTTATGTTAATTTTAAATTACATGCTTATGTCGTACTGGATATGTGGACATGATTATTTTTCTTTAGCTAGTCTCAAGGATAAATACAAAATAATACCAGATCAGTTTAACTAACCATGTTTTATCAGAGTAAAATTTTAGGTGTTTTTTTTTCAAATTCCTATTTATCAGCTATGCTTTTTGGATTATAGCTCTATCAAACAGATTGCCTATCATATACTGATGAACTAATAGATGCACAAAAGCCGCATGCTCAAAGTTACCTTTATAAACTCCCCGGAAGCCTCCAGCCTTCTGAAAGCCCTGTGCACTCTGCAGCCGAGTCTTCAGTGTGTCCAGCGGGTACAGAGTCACGTCCACTGATATACCTGCTATAGCTCCAGCCTGGAATACAGATATTGGTTTAATTCAGGACTTCCTTGCACTTGTAATAAGTATAGTACGGGTAAAAAGAATAAACCTATGATATTTACTATTCCTTACGGTTGATCTAACAATTTCATAGTGACATGAAATTTATTTCATGGATAGTATTAAAAAATCTGGTATGAATGGGGTTGGTCCAGCAGTCCTGGAGTGCTATTCATATACCCTCCTGACACCTGGCGTGCTATGAGTAGGACATTGAAAAAAAAATTAATATATAGTTTAAAAATACCTATATTAAAAGTTTTATGAAGTATCCCTGTTATTCCTTTAAAGTTTTATAAAGTACCTATCCCTTAAACAATTTGTTCTTTGACAAAGTGAAAAAACAGTTCAGAAGTTATTTTTTTTAATTTTTAAAAAATGTAATAACAGTGTTTACATTTATACCTCTCGGGGTCAGGAGGATACAATGGATTAGTGTGACTGATTTCTCAGGATGCGTCTGTGTTATAAAGAGATATGCAGATATGTGAGTAGATTCATTTACGATGTTAAGTAACTATTTCATCATAAAAAATATACTTACAGAATATAAAAAGTTTTAAAGGAAGTATAATGTATCCAAAGTTATACTCTGTATGCTTACCAATAGAGGTGCTAGATACACCGAGTGTGGTGTTGAAGGTTTTTCTTGCAGTTCCATTATCACTGTTTTATTTACCATAAAATATTGTAAAACTTTGGACGATTTTAGGTTATGTTATGAAATAACTTCATAAAAGATTTATGATATATAACATAAAGCTTAATTTCTAATTTATGTTACAATAGCATCATAGTTTATTTCATAAAGTTCACATTTAAATGAGGCTTCCAAACACACAACAAACTAAATCCACCTCCGAAAGCTAAATAAAATTAAAAATCGCGCCTGCCTGAAACTTCTCCAAAGTGACAGAACTGACAGAAGTTTGACGTTTCACTTTGAAAGTTTCGTTTTTTATATCGTTCCGTTACAAATTTTATCGTTAGTCGTTATCGACAAAATATTGTGACATATTATATCGTACGGTGGGATTAAGGAACATAAATACTTGGGTGGGATCTTGGTGAGATCATGGTTTCATGGTGGGATGTATTAAAGGCCCTCGCACTACCGCAGGGTTCACCCTCAGAATAAGGTCCAACAATCGTAACCCAAGGACTTTTTTGTCGCAGCCTAGCAACGTCAAAATTTCGTTTGATCTTTGAAACTTGTGAATCATTCTGTTACATTATTTATAAACCCTATTTTTATAAGTTTTACAATGCCTAAAGCCTTGAAAGACTTACACGAGGGCATCCCCTATCACCACGTGACCCAAGGAAATGAGCCGGGATGTTATCAACTACACAGGTAAAGCGGGTAGTTTTAAATTGCTTTGTAGGCTCTAGGCTTGTGTCTTTTGGGTGTTTTTAAGCTTTTAAATCTTACAGGCCGTCAAAATGCCGTCTCCGTTTCCCGATCACGGACCGTCCGATCCACAAATGCGAGATCCCCGACTACGAGTATACGATGGTGCCGCAGAAGTCTGGATACCGCAAGCTGCTGGTGCCGCGACCTCCGAAGAACTACTACCCTACTGTGATGGACCGCGCTGAGTATGAGCGACTGAAGCAGCAAGCTCAGGTACTTGTATTGTAGGTGAAGTCATTGTTCTGAGCATTTGTGAGGCATAGCATGGGGTAAAATAAGCTGTGACAAAAGTTTATGTCACGCTCGTTATCAAATGCGCGCTGAGAGCTAGCTATCTATAACGAAGTATGAGGCATACCGTGTTATGTAACTATGTTGCCATAACTGTATGTGTACCAATCCAAAGACACTTTCATGCTTTATTCGAAACTTCTCTGAGGTTAACTAGGTTCTAGCTAGAACTTCTCAAAAAATCGTTAAACTTTTTCCAGGTAAAAACAAAAGATGAGCAGCTAGCAGCATTAGAAGCAGCGGAAGAGGCGGAGCGGCAACTCGCCAAGGAGTCCCAGGAACGGATTGATCTACTGAGGAGCAGACTGCAGGCGCAGCCGGGAGCGGAGGCGGGGGCGGGGGGCAAGGATGAGCTGGAGGCGCCTGATCAGACTGCGCATACGCTGAATAGGGCTGAGCGTGAGTTGGAATAGTTTTTCGGAGGATAAAATGTTGTTTTTCTGGTCGGTAGGTAGGTATGCAAGTAGGAGATGTAGTACCTAAACTACCTACTCCTGTGTCCATTATGGAGAAGATAAACGCATTAAGATGAAAAAGATACTGTGCAATCTGATCTGCCCTCCTCATAATTATTACTTTACTATAATCGTGTCTAGGTAGGTATATTCACTTAATATCTAAGCCTCGTTAGTTTTATTTTCTTTTATTGTTTTAGAATTATGTAGATGTATCCCTTTATTAAGTTCTATTGTTGGATATACTTAGTTAGATATGCAAGTACAATACATAGATATGTGCAAAATATGTAATAGGTGTCTACAAAAACAAAAGGCCTTTTCAATTATCACTATATTACCCCGCAGTACTCCGAGCGGACAGCCTCCCCGGCCCTCGTCTGGCCAGCCAGGTGATCCTCGCGTCCAAGTGCCACGCCATCCGCGACGCGCAGCTCGTCGAGAAGCAGCTCATACAGCAGGAGCTGAGCGAGGAGGAGAAACGGTCAGTGAAGCGGAGAAAAATGCTTATAAAGTACCTGAGTACCTACCTACCCACTGCGTTTAACTATAGAGTCTGCAGATTACTTACCAGAAGATGAAAGGAGCGCAGAATAAGGCGCGATAAAATAATTACGCTAAACGAAACGAAAATAAGAAATATTTTACGGCATTCAAAAGTAGGTAGGTACTGCAGCAGAGTAGTAAAACACACAAGAAGCGCACGACAAGACGTGATAAAATGTCCTCACACTCTAGGACATGATAAGTGTGACAGCGAGAATGTTATAATAAATTTATGTTTATCACGTTTTGCATATCATTATGCTAGTTTCTGCTTTCGAAACTTTAGAGAACTACTGCAGCTGGAAATCATCATCACTTATCTGATTTTGGTTAATTTTTCGAGAACTTTGTAAATCCCAAATTACCTATAGCCTAACGTTACCCCCACAGTCTGGATGCAATAATGGAGGAGAACCGCGTGGCGGCGCTCGGGCGCGCGGAGGCGGAGGAGGCGCGGCGCCGGCGCCTGCAGCTGGACAACCTCGCCGCGCTCAAGGAGCAGATCACCGCGCATGATACTGCCAAGGTGAGTTATGGAGTGGACCGTTGGCAGTAATGGACTGCCAAGAGGAACCGTGGACTGTCTCATACTGGAGGCAATAATGAAAAGAACCGTCAAGATAAAAGACAGCGAACATTAATAACCTAATAGCTCTCTTTATAGTTCCCTCACTATCACCCAGCATGCTTAGCATGCGGTGAAAGAGACGCACGACAAGAAACGATAAACGGTTTATATTACGATCGCTCTTAAAGCCCTCGCCATTCAGTTCGTGCGCCTCTTGCAATCAATTTACTTTATGCTTGCTTCTTATACCTACTAGTTATGTGCGGGATGCACCTATTCTGGTTACTGGTTCTCACGGATCAGGAATGAACGGCTTCTTTTATTGTTCTCCAGCGGCAGGAAGTGAGTGAGATCTGTTGCTTGCTTGCTTTACTATTTCACTATAAACTATGACTGACTGTAAACTGTATCGCAGATAATGGAAGCGGAACGCATCGAGGAGGAGAGCGTGCGCATGAACCAGGCCAACATCGCCGTGCAGATCGACGAGGCCAACAAGCTAAAAGAGAAGCTTGAAAGGCAAAGGCAGCTCAAAGAAACACTGGACAGGGGTGAGTTTTTAGATCTATAGGAGACACAGTAACACACATAGTTGGAGGAGGCCAACCGGCTGAAGGAGAAGCTGGCAAGGAAACACTGGACCGGGGTGAGGAGTCAGCTTACCTAGCACCGGATTAAAGACAAAAGTTTTGCATCGCACTCACTCACATCGCGCGAGATCAACGGAAAACGTTTGTCACATTTTGACGTAAGAGAGAAACCTGACCCCCCTCAGATGCATTGTTACTATGAGAGGGGGGTCAGGTTTATCTGACCGTACGTGTGGGTCTTGCGCATCGTTTTAGGTGTGCAGATAGGTATCTACAGTAGTTAAATATTAATTTTAGTCTAAGATCATCAAGGAAAGTTTCAAAAGCCACTGGTTACTAACCACGACTATTTTTCGTCGTAACTTATAAAAGTAGTTAGTTAACGATTCCATACTAGGTAACTGTCGTTGGTTTTTACTGTCAATCTAACAATTTAAAGTTGCACCAATCAAAGCACCGT
The DNA here is from genome assembly GCF_932276165.1 of Plutella xylostella. Classification (NCBI taxonomy): domain Eukaryota; kingdom Metazoa; phylum Arthropoda; class Insecta; order Lepidoptera; family Plutellidae; genus Plutella; species Plutella xylostella. The sequence continues at coordinate 754,517 of NC_064000.1, read as the reverse complement.
ATGTACCGATAACGGACCAGTGCAGCGCGGACAGCCGTCCTCCATCTGTCATTGCATAATGAGAGCAATGGATGGACCAACTTTAACCAGCCAAATCTGCTGATTCCACCACCCTCTTCCCCAGCGAACGCCGAGATAATCTACTTCAAGCAGCTCCAGAACGAAGAAGACCGTATCAGCAATCAGCGCATAGCGTTGTTCCTGCAGCAGAGACAGGAGCGGGAGGCGAGGGCGCGGGCCGAGCGCGCCGCCGCCACGGCTGTGAAGCAGAAGGGGATCGAACACATCTCCAGGGCTCAGAAGGTGTGGTGTTTCTAATGTTTGTAGATAATTTTGAGAGGTGGCTCAAGTATCATATTACGTACGGGCACAAGAAGTAACCCCTCGTTGTTTTACCAACAATATTATGAAAAAATTAAAAAAAAAAATAGATTAAAGATTATGAAGATACAATAAATAGAGGTTGCAGTGTTTGTTAACAATAATCACCAATTTAAAGGTGGTGATGTAGCAAGGGTTACCATACCACACTAGGCTAGGCCTGTGCCGTGGACAGCCAGTAAACAGGTTTTTAACAGTTTGTTTAAATATAGAACAGGTGGCGTAGTTTAACAATTTGAAATTTAAATTACTTATATAAAACAAATTTTACATTTTAGGATGCACTTCTTCCAGTATTAGTATTATTAAGTAGGTAACTATACTAACTATACCTAAGTATTTATTTGGTAAAAAAACAGTAACTACTTTTCGCGTTAGCTATGATTAAATTCACTAAAACAAATCTAGATGCACTTTTATCTACGTAGTTATAAATAGCCTGTTCCACTGCTACAGCATGTCTCTCACGACAATAAGCTAGTTATGACGTTATGACATAATATGTTATAGTTACCTATGTTTATATCGAGGTAGGTACTCACTTATATCTCGACGCCGATGTGAATCAACGACATAATAATGATCAGATAAAAACTATTCCACTCCCAACAGGCAGAACAAGAGCTGAAATCCGAACTGGAGCGCATCCGCAACCTGAAGATACAGGAGGACGTGGAGCGAGAATACCGGCGCCGCGAGCGAGACGCCGCCGTCAAGAGGAGGGACGACATGAGGAAGCTGCACGAAGCGCGGAACAACCAGGTATACTGACCCGTGCCGCGGGTCTGGAGATACAGGAGGATGTTGATAGCGAGACGCGGCCGTGAAGCGACGAGACGACATGCGGAGGCTGCACGAGGCTAGGGAGAACCGGTAATCAAATTATGCGAGTTACCTACTATAGGTACGTACTCAAAAGCTGATAAACTTTGCTGCTAGAGCAAGGAGGCCGAAAATAGGACGAAGTTATGGACGTTGCCGAAAGGATGGGATATTAATTATTATTATGAGGGAACAGCACCATGACAGTACAAAACGCGGGAAAAGTTTTACGTTTTATGTCAAATCGCGCGCCTTCAAGAGCGGGCGCCCAGCGGACGGAAGACTTTTTGTCCCGTCATGTGAGTGACATGTCACATGCGTCGATAAGACCCATGCTAGGTATGCTGAAAAACATTTACTACTACTATGTTCGTAACTGCTGTAATCTCTGTAAATTAATAGTATTTTCAGCAACTACATAATAGCAAGTACAACATGTGGCAGGTGCCAGGACGATAGCTCGCTAGTCCACACGTCCTGACGTCAATAAATTCTGATCCACAGATCAAGGACATCCACCGCATGATCGCGCGCGAGATCGCGAAGGACGAGCAGAGCTTCAACGACGCCGCGCGACAGAACGACCAGTTCCTGCAGAAGGAGAAGCTGGTGAGAGGAACGATCTTCTAGATTATCTTTTCTTGGACCAACAGAGCGGCTACCTCAGCTATTGCAACACCCAGGCTTGCCAGTTTAGGTACTCGGGAGCTCGGCTGGCTGAGCTGAATTTAAGGAGTTATGTTTTTTTTACTTCCATGGGGATACGTATGTACAAAGGTTCCACTCGAGAGAGCCACGTACAGGAACTTCACCCCCTCTCTGAATAGAATAGAATATAACGAACTTGTCTTTGGCAATAGCCCTTCGTGACGTCACTATAGCAAACGGTCCAACTGACGTGTTGTGAAGCGGTCTGTGGCACTCCGTGCACTAAGTATAGCGCTCGCTCCATCTGTAGGCCTTATGGATACTGAGCACCAACTATTTCTCTTATGTTTTAGCTATGGCTATATATTTTTTGTTACTTGGGATGCCCTCCTGCCCACTGGACTGACGACCTTAGGCGGGTAGCCGGTAGTGGTTCGATGAGGAAGGCCGAGGACCGAGTGTTGTGGCGCTCCGTGGGAAAGGCTAGGTCCAGCAGTGGATGATTATAGGCTGATGATGATGATGAACGGAATCAAACTACCTACAGATTATGTAGCACAGAGCAACGCGAGAGAAAGCGCGACTTATGCCGTGAGCGTCTTGCGCCCCGTGCAATATTATGCAGTGTAGGTACATCAGCAATCCATCTTTGACGACTCGCAGCTTTTTCAGCATCTCCTAAAGCATTATGGATTTGATAGATTTACAGAGGTGGTTATTATTGTGTTTCAGTTGGAAGACGAGCGTAAAGCCAGAATAGAGAAACATCGGCAAGAGATAATGAAGCAAATCAATGATAAGGAACGAGCCAGGTAATTTGTTAAATACTTACATGCAATACTTAACTACAATAATTATTGGCATACCTACTTATACGGTACAATCTACATAGACTTACTTATTCCTGTAAAACTACCTATATAATTTAATAACATACTTTCAGAGCTGAACAACGCGAGAAGATCCACAGCCAGGGCGTCGCATTACGCATGGAACAGGAGCTACAGGATAAATACGAGAAAATGGTCATCAAACAGAAGGTAAAATTAAAACTTCTGATTGATGGTTGACGTGACGGGAAGCTTCATAATAGCGTTTCAAAAATAGGAGGGCAGAGCCATGGGAGTAGAAAAAAAGAAGTCTTTTTTTTTACTTCCATGGGCAGAGCGATAAATCTCGGTGGCGCTAGTGTCTATGTCTGCATTTTCATACAGCATAGCTAGCACGGGGCGCAAGACAAGACATGTGACAAGTCTTTCGTTTCGCTCGCTCACGAAGCCGCCCGATATGAGTGTGAGTGCGACGCAAAATATTTGTCGAGTTGTTAGCGTCTTGCATCCCGTGCTATTTATACAGAAAGATACAGAATACTTACATTTATATCGTAAATTCCAGGTGGAAGACATGAGGAGACAGAAGATAGCGGACAAGTACGTGTCAGAAGTGGTACAGACGCTCAACACTCACGGCTACAAGATCACCGAGTGAGAGCGAGAACATACGGGAGTAAGCCCCGAGTAAGAGCGAGGCAACTAATGTGAACTGTGTGTGGACGATAAAAATACATTTTTTATAGGTAGATGATAAATTTACTGTTTGGCACATTTTGTGGGTTGTAATCACAAAAAAATATATAATATTGATATTTACTTTTGGCGGAAATTAATGCTAATGCGAAACAAATGCTATTTGAGCATTTCCAAAATTTTACTATTCTCATTGTAAAATGCGATTTACACACCTTATCACAAAGTAGATTTATTTTACAACATTTAGGGCCTGTTTCACAATATCTGGTTAGTGGCTACCTGACGGATAAAATACATGCTGTCACTCTCTGTTATATTTTTTTAGACAGTGACAGCATGTATTTTATCCGACAGGTAGCGACTAACCAGACATTGTGAAACAGGGGCTTACAATTAATGCTGCCACTATTGTAAGTATTTTGAAAATTAAAAGAACGAAATTTACTTACAAACATAATCAATTTTATTTATACTAAAATCATTATCAGTAAAGAGGCACACAGAAGTGACATAACAGCCATATCATCAAAAATTCTTTAAAAAAATAAAGTTACACGCACATAATAATAAAACATTATCATTCTCAGTCATTCTCACATATTCCATGAACACTATGATGGAATATAAGGTCAAAATTAAACAGTTCATAAGTCAAGTATTCTTTCACCTTATTCTTTCTTAGGCCTTATTCACACTAGAGACGTTATTGATTCCTCAAAAACACGATACATACGTCACTACAAACGGTCCTTTAAATACGTAGCCTATTTTAACAGCATGCGTGCTGCATGCATGATTTGAACACGCACGCGGGCTTACCTCGCAGGAGTTCATACAAGTCTTCATTGTAACGCGAGAAATATGCACGCAAGACGCGGGAAAATGGTGTGCAATCCGCATGTTGTTAAAAACAGCCGTAAAACTGACAGCTACTCTCCATCTCTGTCCCGCATCACTCAATATTAAACCCCTCCTTCTTGCCCATCTTCACCACTTTGTCCAGGTTATTCTTCAGAGTGTTCAGCTGCTTCAGTACATTAGCGTCCATGAGCGCGAAAGGGATGTAGGCCTGCGACTGTCGAAGTTCTTTGGGCTGGAGGGACAGCATCGTCCCGTCTTGGAGCATTATGTTGCAGTGGGCTTTCTCTTCTGACGGTATGCTGTGGAAAGGTTAGAGGGGGGTTTAGAACGGTAATTCATAAAAGGTAGGTATATATTTATATGAAGACGCATTTGCGCTAAACTAAGATGGCTGTACCGATTTGGAAGAAACATAGCGATATCAGAAGGATCAGGGACTGGCAAAAGTTAGTAGGTACATATTTCAGGGTTTTTATATTATTTGAAATCTAAAAAGTTATATTTCTACTACAACAGATGATAGAATAAGTTTAGCACAGGTTTCAAAAACCCTTTCCTTCGTTGGAAGGAGGCCCGTGCCCCAACAGTGAGTGGTTTACTTGTCTAAGGTGAGACGTGATGGGTTGTGATGATGATGCTGACGATGAGGAAATGATAGTTTCCGCTAGCGGCATTTCTTTACACAACCACTTCCTCAACCACATTTCCACTACAAACACAGTACCAGTGACTAGTTGTACATACTTGTTGCACGTGGGCATCATGACGGGCGAGCCGGACATGGACACCACCATCTCCCCCTGGCGCGGCTGCCGCAGCAGCATCAGCGGCGTGTGCGGCGCCACCTGGCGGAGAGGATGGGAGTTAATGCTTTATCATTCTGTATGAGTTGTTGTACAGTCAAGTGGGACAACGAAATCTGGCCCTCTCCGAGTGACAATGGTACCTAGGTTAGGTCTCTTTGACCAAGGCTGGAGATTACTTGTTGACTTGCAAGTTACAGTAAGTATTTCAAATACATTTAACATTGTATCAGGAGCATCACTGATAAAATTCCATCCTGATTAAATTGTTATAAAAGTATAAAGTGCTCTTCGTGGTAAGCCATTTTGCCTTTCAACTTTTGGTAGAGAGTATGAAAGCCACGACAATCATGATAATCAAAGCATCTCCATACTGGTGACCCCGACATGATAGGCAGGCACACAACCGTTAGTTACCTTGGGCGTAATAGGCGGGTAGTTAACAGCCGCGTTCTTGTTGTAGGCCGAGGTTCGGTACATGCTCTTGGAGCGGCGCCGCTGGCTGGTCTTGCAGGCGGGGCCGGGGCGCGGGGGGGCGGCGGGGTACTTACCGAGTATTGACTGAGCTGTAGCTGTCTTTCATCTAGGTCGACATTTCCTACGCTCAGTTTCACACATGAAATGCCCAGTTTCTCACTTGAAAATGCCCAGTTTCTCGCGATAACTTAGTGATTGGTGGAATTGCCATTGTTCAGATAGATTTTCTCAATTGAGGAACTGGGCTTCAGTATCAAACGGGACACATCTCTATATTGGTGACCCCGGCATGTTAGATAATGTTACCTTGGGCGTAATAGGCGGGTAGTTAACAGCCGCATTCTTGTTGTAGGCCGGGGTTCTATAAACACTCTTGGAGCGGCGCCGCTGGCTGGTCTTGCAGGCGGTGGCGGGAGGCCGGGCGGTTGAGGCCGAGCGGGAGCGGCGGACGGTTTTTTTGCCGGCTGTAGGGGGGGCTGTGGTGGTAGAGATAGTGTGAGGTTAGGTGTGTTCATGGTAGAACATTCTTGAGCAGAAAGTACCATTGGAGAAACTCATGCATGCCCAATTTAAAACGAGGGTGAAACTTGGCGTGCTTGTTAAATTCAGCCGATTCCCAGATGTGTGTGTTAAACAGCGGGTAGGGTTAAATTATCTAAGTATATGGTTATTTACTTTTGATTGTGAACATATTGAATACGGTTTCATTCCATATTGTATATTAAATACATGGAAGATTCACATCTGTGCTCATCACAGATGGTTTGGTCTTGTTACTAGAAAAACTAGAGATAAGATTATTTCTGGTTTAAACTTTCTTTTCATAGGCAATACCTACAGTAGAATTCCAAACATAATCAGTAAATTTCTGATCTAAACCACACCATTTATACCCACAACTTCATGTTACCACCATCACCATTACCATACAATGTATAACTGGAAAATTATGAGTATGATAACCGTCACAAGACCCTTTAGTAACAAGATGATGAAGCAATACGTACCCAGCATGGTCCTCTTGCCGCGTCCGCCGGAGCCCTGCGAGGAGTTCTCCGTGAGGTAGCCTGCGCCCACAAGCCCGGGTTAATGAGACAATGAGGTGACGGGTTAGTTCAGTACAGAGGGGACAGAAGAAGAGAAATAAGAGAGAGATTACAATAGAAATACATGAATGAACTGGGTTTAGTTAGGAAAGTTTTGTCATTGTTTGTAATTCCATTTATCATGGTAATTATTTGTATGTGGTAGTTTTGCTTACAGTGTGATTTGTGTGATATTTTTTATTTAGGTGTTAATGACAGAAGTTTTTATGGATTGCCAACCATGGATTTTAAACCCTTACCATGATGAAAAACAGGATGACTTATTTAAAAAGTGGAGGGACGAAGATAACAGTTAATGGACAGGAATATACATGAAGAGCAACCATAATGTACTAATCTACTATCTACACCAAAATTATTGATGACTAGACATTTCTAAAATATGTTAAGATTACATTTTCTACACAAATAATTGACTCAGTTAACATGTATAGGTTTAGTATGCTATATTAAACTGGCCCATTTACAAGGAGCTCTAGTGATTTATACAACAGGGCTAAATCATGGATTTTTAACATCTCTGCTAAGAAATAAACCCCCATATTATAAAACATAGACTAAACATAGCTCTAATTTAGAATTGTATGAAATGTCTGGTTTAAAACTGGCTCTTCAGCATTTTTTTTTTTTTTTGGAATAGATTTTTTTTTAATTAGTCTATTTTTTATAAAACAAACATAAGGATGAAAAGAACATAACATCTGACAAAGAATGAATGTTGATGGCAGATAAGAAAATATAAAAAAAAGTTTTATAAAAGGGGGAAAAGGTGCACAATTTTCATTAAAAGACATCATACCATCATCATGGGAGGCGGCCCGGCTGGAGTGTCTCGTCCTCCGGTTAGTGGCTGACACTTCTTTGAGTAACAATTCAGATTTCTGAAACATTTCAAGCAGGAGCCTTGATCATTAAGGTTAGTAGCTTGGTAGGTATAAGCTATAAGAGATAAAACAGATGACTATGTAAGTACTACAGTAAAGCAAAAATACTTTGAACACTTTTTTGCAACTTCCATCAACTAGAGCTTGAATCAGCACCTCTGGGACATAGCAAAAATAGTAAATACATTGTTGTGTTATGTCTTACCAGTTCTCCAATAGTTTTCTGTAGTATATCGGGACTGAGAGATCCCATGAGTATTTTAAATGCCAACTCAATGTCCCGACATTGCATTTGAGCTAATAATTTGATCTTATTCTTCTTTTCTTGTGCTGAAATAGAAACTTCGTAGAGTACTTTTTCACCCTTAGAAATTGATAAAATAACGCTAAATTTGGGTGGTGAGATGATGAAGGTGGGTCATCTTTCAATACATCATCGACCTCTTTTTAATCTTTTCAAGATAACCAATCACGAAAGAAATTAGCTACCAATCTGTAGCTTCGAAATACACGACGATTCCACCACTTGGTTAGTGGGTCATCTCGAGGCGCTTTATTTACATAGAATAGAATAGAATAGAATAAATCTTTATTCAAAGAAAACAACTTATGCTATTACATACATCCCACAAATACCTATTATAAGTTATTTATTTCACAGAAGGAGAAAATTTACCAAGTCGGTCCAGCTTCTTCAGTGCATCATCTTCTTCAATGGACTTTTCCTTTTTACTAACAGGTCTTTTAGTTCTAGGCATTTTGTTATTATTATGAACCTGTACACACTTACGAACCTAAAAACAAAGCAAAGACCTAATTTATCAAGACAAAACGATGAAAGAATCAAATCAAAACACAAAATTCAAATTTAAACCGAACAAGCGAAAAAAAGTTCTAATTAATAGAGATGTCCGTTGCGATTACTATTATTATAACGATATATTATGATGGCGATTACGATTATAACTATAACAACATTTTGTAGGAATAACTCGGGATAGTAATCGAAATAACTATGATTTTTGGCAGTGCTTAGTTTAAAGCCGGGTTAAAATATCAATAAAAATATGAATAGAATACGGAAATATGAACTCAAAGATATTCGATCGACTATACAATCTAGACTAATCTAGAGACTATCCCTCCCTACATCCAAATATTTACAAAGAATGGTTTTGCCGGTCATTAAAAAAAACAATCAAATCGACATGTGGTGCAATCGACCTCGTTGGCAATCAGCCTGAGACTTGGCGCCAAAATAAATGAGCCACACCGCTGCGCTGTCGTTGCGGCGGTGGCGTCGATGAGCTGGGCCACCACGGCCTAGCGTGTCAGCGCAGCGCAGGCCGGCTGTCGCGTCACGCCGCCCTGAATGACGTCATCCGCCGAGCTCTTGCCAGTGCTGGCGTCCCGGCCGTACTGGAGCCATCAGGAGTAGCGCGCGACGACGGCAAGAGGCCGGACGGAATGACGCTCATTCCTTGGAAGAATGGGCGGCCGCTGGTATGGGATGCCACATGCGTCGACACTTTGGCACAGTCACACCTACCAGCGACCGCGACCAAGGCAGGTGCGGCGGCAGCGACGGCTGAGGCGGCTAAAGGGCGCAAGTATGCAGCCCTAGGACAAGGCTACATGTTTGTGCCTTTCGGCGTAGAGACGCTGGGTCCGTGGGGGCCGGATGCAAAACTTATATATAAGGAAATTGCGACACGGCTCATCGACGCCTCCGGCGACCAAAGGGCTGGCACATACCTTGGACAAAGGATAAGCCTCGCCATTCAGCGGGGCAATGCGGCCAGCCTCTTGGGAACCTTGCCAAACGACGGCGGTGACCTAGAAAATATTTTTTACCTATTAAGGTAGGTAGTGCCCTATGGCCTACTTATTTAATTTATTAAAATATATAGTAGGTAGTTTAGTATAAGTAGATTCAGGTATTTTATTTTATTTAATAGATGTAGTATGACTTACTCTTACTGATTTGTTTAATAAAGATCCCATCAAATGTTAGCTATAGAACAATAAAATAACGCCCCAATCGACATACATTTTTCTGTATATTCTTTACAAATGATGAAGATCATGATCAAGCCATCAAGGAACATAATATAAATACTACAACAACAAGAATATAATGAATAATATTTACTGAAAAATATTGAATTCGAATAATGATTACTACTAAGTTGATTGTAGCAATCTTTGAAAACATAATAATTATTGCGTTTTGTTTCAGAGGATAAGACAAAAACAAAATTGAATGAAAGATTTTAGTTAATAAAAGAAGCAGAAACCATGCAGAAACAAAACGCCTTTATAGTCAGTTTTGTACTATTTAATGAAGTTAACATCAATTTTGTTGTGTATTTTCATTTAAAATGAAGATTTTACGTTTTAAAGATCAATTTGTTATGAAAGCGATTTAAGGAAGTACAATTGTAAAAAATATTGAGATTTAAAAAGTTACTTTTATGACCCACACAGTTTGTTGTTGATGAATGAAGAATGGCGGACGTTGTGTTATTAGGATGTTTGTTCACATTTTTGCTTATAAATACTGGATATGGTGAGTTTTGCTGTTTTCATATACTTTATTTAATAGCTGCCGATGTGATCTATGTTAGCACCAATTCTCATGCCGTAGACGCCACCTGAATCTTTTATTTACGTGGATATAGTCCCTCGTTCTAGCCTTATTTATTATTGTTTGATTACATATTCTAACATTGTAGCTGGCCTTTCCTTCACACAACAAGAATATCTTGTTCCATCTGCCATATCAGTGTAATGCCCACTTCTCTACGTTATAAATACACATATTTCATTTCATTGTTGTAAACTAAAATAATTTAGATTCCATTCGTTGCTGTTGGATTTACATGAAGTTCCTATATTTCAATGGGTCTCATATAAATCTCTGTGCCTACACTGTAGAGTGTAGACTAAAATTAACATTAAAGCTAAGGTTGAGCACACTTCACTCATGTCCTTGCTCTACTCCTAATATCCACCTACACGAAACAACACTACATAGTCAAAACATCTAGATGCATAAGCTTGAACAATATCCAAAAACATTAAAACAGCAACATAAAACTAGGTAAATTATGGTCACAATGATAATTATTAATCATGGTATGTTACTATACTAGTGATGAAACTGGTAGCAGAGGCTAGATTCAATTTATTTGGGCAACCATTATGTACCAACCCAAATATCAGGCCACTGCATATCGGTATTTGGCTGGATAGAATTTAGGTCCCCAATTAGGCAAGATAGTTACTAGATTTACTACATAGCTGGTTTATTAATAAAAACTACTAGATGATTTAAGTTATAATGTTTCACCTCCATAACGGGATGATCTAATTCATAACTATATCTATAACTTCAGCGGGGCTCCCCGGGCTGCTGGATGGAGACTCCACCTCACAGAATGCAGCTGACAACCAGCTGCTGAATGAGCCCGCCTCTGTCAACAAGCTCATGGTGCAGCAACCTCGGTGAGTGGCACCAGTTGCTGAAGAATTGTAAATTATAGAAAAACACTTCATTTCTGTGAATTTAGAGATTTCCAACTAAAGTTTTTGCTGTAAAATGACTACAATACATATCACATAAAAGTAAAGGAAGGAAGGGCTCTGATCTTCATAAATTCTTACTGTGGTTTCCTAAAATAATAAAATGTTTATTTTATGTTTTTGCCTACTCAAGGAGGAAGAAATTTCATAAAAGGTAGTATTTAGAATATAATATAAAGTATATTATGTATAATTAAGTTATTATAATATTTTTATGTCACTTATGAGGCCTCGGTCTCCTATTTACGCCGTAGGTCGCGTCCAGCGTCACGCCGTAGGCCGCGTCACAATGCTCACTATTGAAATGTACTGATGCGGTCTCCCTCGCACGCCGACGTTGGCGCGTAGATGTCATGAGCATTGTGACGCGGCCTACGGCGGTGACACTTGACGCGACCTACGGAGTAAATAGGTGACCCGGGCCTGAATGATGTAGTGTAGTAGTAAGGAAGCAATGTGTCCACACCTTTGTGACAAAATCATACCACACTCACAAACAACTAATCTCAACATGATTGTTTTGTGCTATAACAGTATGTACCTATTGATGTTTTTTTGTGCCTTTAATGAGTATTTTAAGAGTAAATAATGATGTGTCTATGTCTATCCACCCACAGATACAAATGCCACCAATGCGAGCCCCCGGACTGTGCGCCAGACCGCGGCGGCGCGCACTGCGGCTCCGCGCTGTACTGCTACAAGTCAGCCGTGCGCGGGGCTGATGGAGAGCTGCAGCTGTCTCGCGGGTGTTCGAGACATTATGAGCACTATCAGTTGACATGCTGGACCGGGAGGCAGGGGTGAGTGCATTTGTCATGATTTTTATACGGAAAAGACAGGGCCTTCCCACAAAATCCGACCTTACATAAAGAGGAAACATGGTATATTGTATGGAGTCTATGTCACTGGCTCTCTGCTCTGTACTGCTACAAGTCAGCCGTGAGAGGGGCTGATGGAGAGCTGCAGCTGTCTCGGGGTTGTTCGAGACATTATGAGCACTATCAGTTGACATGCTGGACCGGGAGGCAGGGGTGAGTAAACATTACATTAAAAGCCACACTATATCTACTGCTTTGTTGACTGGAACACGCATTAAACAAGTTTATATGTGGATGGGACAAGAGAACTTCATATTATTTAGTATGAAGTCTATCAGTGGCTCTTTTACTCTGTACTGCTACAAGTCAGCAGTGAGGGGGGCTGATGGAGAGTTGCAGCTGTCTCGCGGGTGTTCGAGACATTATGAGCACTATCAGTTGACATGCTGGACCGGGAGGCAGGGGTGAGTAGCAGAGGATTCAATCTTAATGTGTTGGTGACAAACAATAGAGCTAGACTGTGTGTACGGTTTGTCACGGTGGTGAAAGAATTGTCCAGTCAGATTACCTTCAGTTGCTGGCTGCCCAAGATGCGTCGGACCAGGTGATACGTCCGTCAAGGAGGATCGACCTATTGTGCACTCGATGTCCAACGGCTAGTGTTGGGCAACTTCATCTTGGCACCTTGCGCATTCGGCGCGGAGACTATGTTCGTTTCGACTACGTCCGATACCCTTTTTACAGGCGCTGCCTTGTTTGGGGTCGAAAGGCCGTGTGTGAGTTGCGCCACATATAATATTAATATTATTTATCTCCCTCAGGTCTATGCTGCGCAAGCGGCACGTGGGGCAGGTGAACATCTCGTGCTGCCAGGGCGACATGTGCAACCACGGCGCGTTCCCGGAGCTGCCGCCGCTCGATACAGGTATGTTCTACCTCACATTACCTCCAACCCGCCTGACATGCGTGGAGATTGTGGCAATGACCCTCCGGTCTTGGTGGGGACTCATGTTGATTATTATGGGTTGTGCGTTTGCGGTTTACACACATAATTATGTGGACGGCTCTGCGAGTGCCTCCGGCCTAATGGATAATGGGTTAAGAAGCTGGGTTATTTCCCCAAGTGAAACGTTGTAGCTACTTAATTAGCCATCACATGTATAATTCAGATCCAGAGCCAAGGCATTGAAATGTTTAGCATTAAGAATTCAGTGGTACAAGCTATGGCACTCTTCAAGGGTCAGGTGTAAAAAGGCGCTTAAAACTATTTCTAAATCTTTCCGCAGCGATCGAGCCGATCCCCTCAAGCGGGTGGAAGCTGTGGGCGGCGGTGTCGGCGGCGGCGCTGGCGGTGGGCGCGCTCGCCGCCGCCGCCGTGCGAGCCCTGCGCCGCGACCACAAGTACGTGCCATTAAAGATGCCATAGTAGATGCCGTTTTATTGCCATGTTCAGGCTTCCATCACTCTTTGCAGAAACAAGTATAGTCTACTAGCTGTTCCCGCGAGATTCGCTTTGCCTTAAAAAGTTTTCCCGTGGGAATTCTGTTATAAAAAGTAGCCTAAATTCTTTATCAGGATCTAGACCATGTGTGTACCAAATTTCATTTAAATCCGTTCAGTAGTTTTGCTGTGAAAGAGTAACAGATAGACATGTAACATGTTGTTCCAGACTCCGTGTGTCGCGCGCGGCGCTGCACAAGCTCGGCGAGTCCAGCTACTTCCAGCCCAACATGTACAGCCAGCACGTCACCAGCGCGTATTACGAAGGTAACTAGAACAATTAATCGTTGTCACAAAAAGAAAACCTATTTTTTTCTTGATATATCGTCATTGAATCTTCCATATAGTATGATAGGAGCCTCTTCGATTGATTTATCAACGTACTGTATTTTTAAAACATCCGGCGCACTGGACAGTCAGCGACAGACAACTTATCTGGCTGACTGGATCATCCTTTGACTACGGTGATCAATCGTAGTCCAGAGACCTACCGGTAAACGATTGAAAGATTAGGTCACTTGGGGAGGCGCCTCATGTACTCTATAATTGCTGTTGTGTCTCTTGTGCCCTTTCACAAATGCACTTGGACATCTTTCTCCCTGCTTATTTTTGTCTGGACAACACACACACACGCAAGAAAAATAACACCAATAAAGTCTAATATCTAACTGGTGCGAGAGCGATGTTAGCTCAGTTGAGATATGCACAAAGGTTCCATTCGAGAGAGCCAGGTGCAGGTACTAACACCCCCGCAGAGAATAGATTAGTATACCTAACCCTCACTCCCTCCCCAGGCGTAGACGGCTCGTCAGCCGCGGGCACCAACTCGGGCGGCCTACGCGCGCGCTGCGCCGGCGACTCCACGCTGCGGGAGTATCTGGAGCAGTCGGCCACGTCGGGCTCCGGGGCGGGCCTGCCGCTCATGGTGCAGAGGACCTTGGCCAAGCAGGTGGCCCTGCATGCCAGGGTTGGGAAGGTGAGTAACTACTGATTGTTAAGAGGAAGAGCCAGTGGTAAGGAGGTAAATATGGCTACAGAAGCTGTAGATCGCCTTGGAAACTAGAGCGCTGCTAGCGTTCCATCGTTCGGATAAATCTGGTGTCTAATGCTGGATACAGCTACCTCATAACCTCATCCGATGGCTTCTAGCCTTGGATTGCTAGCGACATGTACGAAAAGACACAAAAAGACAGTATATCCACCCGAATTTGGCATCGAAAGCTTCTTCAGTAGTCATGTGAGTGTCTGGCGGAGACTCCTCGCGGCGCGAGTGCCTGCAGCAGTCGGCCACGTCGGGCTCCGGGGCGGGCCTGCCGCTCATGGTGCAGCGGACCTTGGCCAAGCAGGTGGCACTGCATGCTGTAGATCGCCATGGAAGCTGAGCGGTCTAATAAACCTAGTTTCTTATGCTGAATACAGATGGCGCTACATGCCAGGGGTGGGAAGGTAGGTATGTATCTACCGATGGTTAAGAGGCAAAACCTGTGGTAACTAGGTAACTATAGCTCTGAAAAGAGTAGATCGCCATGGAAGCTAGAGCGCTGCTAGCATAGCATCGGTCGGATATATCTGGTTTCTTATGCTGGATATATATGCCTTCATATCGCATTTAAGTCCTGAATCCAGGCACACTTAGGTTTAAATTATAAACGGCCTGGCCACTTAGCTTGCTATTAAGAGGCCGGCACACTATTGGAACGCCAAGAGACCCGATTTTTTATTACTACACTATGAACATCCGACGCTACACCATTCGCGGCCTTTATTGGCATTTCGTGGCACCACGAACGAATAACGTATCGGTTCGCTTGTTCATAATGTGTTTCAAACTTTAATTTCGTGGTATTAACATCTGGTCCGCAGGGACCCACATTTGTCATATCTCCATAAAACTTCCTGCTGAGTGCAATAAACAATATTGCTCTTTATTGTAACTACATCAGGCCTTCTACAAAACATTTTATTCCCACTAATCTCCCCATTACCTCCCCAGGGTCGTTTCGGCGAGGTGTGGCGCGGGCTCTGGTACGCGGACGACGTGGCCGTCAAGATCTTCTTCTCTCGAGACGAGGCGTCGTGGCGGAGAGAAACGGAGATCTATTCGACTGTGTTGCTGAGACATGACAATATATTGGCGTATATTGGGAGTGATATGACCTCGCAGAATAGTTGTACACAGGTGAGAAGCTAATGAAAAGAAAGGGTGACTGTAGTTAGTGTTTGTCTCACTAAGAAGAGATAAGAGTAAAAATACAAAAGACATGAAGTTGTAGTAGTCGGCGTGTCGCCACGTCACTACTGGTATTTTTTTATGTCTGTGGGATTCATTTGGGGGAAAGATAATTATATTATGACGAGACACGTCTATATAAAGTTGTAGTAAACTTACGACTTGTCGACGGCTATAAATATGCAACTTTAGAAAATTATATTCTTTTTAATAATGGACTGGCCATTCAGGCAATGAAGTTGGCGGCCACATTATAATAAATAAAACTACATGCCATATTTCACAAAAAAATATATCCGTAACATAATGCTTACATACAGTATTTCACGTTTACAATATTAGTAGGATTTAATTCCAGTTTCTCCACCTAATTTCAACATATTCTAAACTCATTCTCCTTACATTCCAGCTGTGGCTAATTACCCACTACCACCCGCTCGGCTCCCTCTACGAGCATCTAGCACGAGCGCCGCTGACGCGTCAGCAGATGATGCTCGTGTGTGTCAGCGTGGTCAGCGGCTTACTGCACCTGCACACGGAGATACACGGCACGCAGGTACTGTAGCGTGGGACGCCGTCTGGACGAACCAAGGATCTTAGACATGTAGTGAATGATTTGGATGAGGAAGCCAAGGACAGAGTGGCGTGTTGAGGCCTTTGTCCAGCAGTGCATGATTACTGACTGATGATGATGATGAAGGTGTAGTTACTGCATGTATTGAACACCCTCGTAGCAGTCGTAGCTCGTTCAAATCCCGCCTTGAACAAACATACGCATGCATTTATCACCCTGGTGACTGCATTGCTCAGTCTATCAGTTCCGCTTCATTCGCTGACTTGCCAGGGTGCGCCGGACGTATGTATGCTATAGTTGATACGTCACTCAAGAAGGGCTAGTACGGGACGCATTTAAGACGTGACAAAAGTTTTGCATCGCGCTCACTCACTTCGCGCAGCCTCAAGAGCAAGCGCGACGGAGAACTTTTGTCACGTCTTATTAGCGCCCCGTGCTACATGGCAAGAAGGCATCTTTCGATGGGTTGGGGGTTCATTCGTGGGAGTGCACCCCCGCGGCGAAATACTTTCAGCACTGATACATAGACATATCCCAACACCACACCAATTCTGAACGATGAATAAAAACATTTGACTTTCTTCCTTAAAACTAACCTCAAAACCCGTCCATTTCCAGGGCAAACCCGCCATAGCGCACCGCGACATAAAGTCCAAAAACATCCTAATGAAGAGCGACGGCTCGTGCTGTATAGCGGACTTCGGGCTGGCGGTGACGGCGGCGCACGTGGCGGCCGCCGCGCCCGCCCGCCAGGGCACCGTGCGCTACATGAGCCCCGAGCTGCTGGACAACAGGTAACTATACGAGTATGTATACAGATGATAGATAGGCCATTGTAGAAGTTCTTTAGGTCTTAGGCGACGCTATTAGAGAGCTCGATTCAGTAAGGACGCGCTTCGATTCAGCAAAATGGCCGCCATTTTGTTTCTAGAAGGCATTTTTTGCGTAGTAACAGATGCGGAGTGTCTTAAATTCGACAAAATGGCTCCGATTGCCGCCATTTTCTTTTTATTTCAAATCTTCGTGTATAGTACATAAATACGCCATTACAAAACGCTCTTCTTAAGTCAGCTGGTAG
Organism: Plutella xylostella; assembly: GCF_932276165.1. Classification (NCBI taxonomy): domain Eukaryota; kingdom Metazoa; phylum Arthropoda; class Insecta; order Lepidoptera; family Plutellidae; genus Plutella; species Plutella xylostella. The sequence continues at coordinate 737,221 of NC_064000.1, read as the reverse complement.
GTAAATAAGCATCGGTACATGAACCCCGAGCTGCTGGACAACAGGTAACTATATTGTATATAGTGGAGAAATAGACCGTTGAGGAAGCTCTTTAGGTCTTTTTAGATAGATTCAGGGTGTGTCAAAATCGTGCGACGCTATTAGAGCCCTGGATTCCGCAAGGAGGCGCTTCGATTCAGCAATATGGCCGCCATTTTGTTTCTAGAAGGAGTACTTTGCGTAGTGACAGATGCGGAGTGTCTTAAATTCGACAAATTGGCGCCGATTGCCGCCATTTTCCGTTTATTTAAAACTTCGTATATAGTATATAAATAAGCCATTACAAAACGCTCTTCCTAAGTCAGCTGGTAGGTAAATAAGCTATTTAATCCGACATAAAGTCCAAGAACATACTAATGAAGAGCGACGGCTCGTGCTGCATCGCGGACTTGGGGCTGGCGGTGACGGCGGCGCACGTGGCGGCCGCCGCGCCCGCCCGCCAGGGCACCGTGCGCTACATGAGCCCCGAGCTGCTGGACAACAGGTTACTATATGTATATGTTACTGTAAAAGCCCGAACAACGGTAAATCCTAGGATTTACCAGTAAATCTTAGTATTTACCAACATGAGTTGGTAAATGTAAGGATTTGTGAAAATGGGTCATTTTTTTCGGGCTTTTACCATTAGAATTTGGTAAATGCTAGGCTTTACCACTGACACCTAGTAAAAGTTGGTTTTGGGAATAAAACAAAGATTGTAATGCACCGGATTATGGTATTTATGTGTATAGTAATAGATACGAATTATCATTGAATGCTGGATTATTGGAAAATAACTTTATTTTCACTCATTCACTGAACGATAATTTAAACACGGGAACCGGATGTAAAATAATTTTCACGTATTATTGTTGACGTCGAGTAAAGTAGATTGCAATAATAAATATTTCTTAAGTTCGGTTAGTTATAAGTTATCATCATCATCACGTCCCCACTGCTGAGGCACGGGTCTCCTTCCAATGAAGGAAGGGTTTCGATCTAGTCCACCACGCTGGCCTAGTGCGGGTTGGTGGACCCCAACACAAGCAAGCTTGTGCTGAGCGAGTTGTCGGGTAAGTGGGCAACCCAACTGTCAGACGTTTTTAAGCCGCCCGAAGGCCTCTGACTAGGCTTAACGACTGCTGCCGAAGCAGCAACCGGGACCCACGGCTTAACGTGCTGTCCGAAGCACGAAAGCATCCAGAAAAGAACCACTTGAAATCGGTCACCCATCCAATGGCTGACCATGCTGGTTGTTGCTAAACCTCAGTGATCAGTTACGATCACTGAAGCCCGCTCGACTACGGACGCTTTGTTCGACTACGGAGGTTATAAGTTATAACTTGGCTTTTTCAACATTTACCGTGCCTTAATGTAAATCCTAAGATTTACCAAGTGAATAGTGGTAAAAGTGCGAATCGCAAAATCTTTCGGGCTTTTACCATTAAGAGTTGGTAAATCTTAGGTTTTACGCGTAAATCTTAGGATTTACCGTTGTTCGGGCTTTTACAGTAACATATACAGTGGAGAAATATACAGTTGAAGAAGTTCTTTAGGTCTTCTTAGAGAGGTGCGGGGTGTGTCAAAATAGAGCGACGCTATTAGAGCGCTGTATTTGGCAAGGACGCGTTTCTAATCATCAAAATGGCCGCCATTTTGTTTTTAGAAGGAATTTTTTGCGTAGTGACAGTTGCGGAGTGTCTTAAATTCGACAAAATGGCCGCCATTTTGTTTCTAGAAGGCACTTTTTGCGTATTGACAGGTGCGGAGTGTTTTAAATTCGACAAAATAGCGCCGATTGCCGAAATTTCCTTCTTATTTCAAAACTTCGTGTATAGTACATAACAAAACGCTCTTCTTAAGTCAGCTGGTAGGTAAATAAGCATCACTATAAGTCCGCGAACATCCTGATGACTCGGGTCGGCGTGCTGCATCGCGGACTGCGGGCTGGCGGTGGCGCCCGCCAGGCAGGGCACTGTGCGCTACATGAGCCCCGAGCTGCTGGACAACAGGTTACTGTAATATGTATACAGTGGATATATAGGCCATTGAAGAAGCTCTTTAGGTCTCTATAGACAGGTGCGGGGTGTATCAAAATGGCGCGACGCTATTAGAGCGCTGGATTCAGCAAGGACGCGCTTCGATTCAGCAAAATGGCGACGAAAAAATGCGCAATAGTTACTGTAATAACTAAGTAAGTAAATTAAAGCGTAGCAGACGCTTTTTAGGTGTCTTTAGACGCGCACTATGCCGCTGGATTCGACAAGGACGCGCTCGGAATCCTTTGAAATGCGATCTTAAATTCAACAAAAGTGTGAGATGTCCCCACGTATATTTTTAAAAAAAATTCTCAAATTGCCGCCATTTTATTCTTTTGCAATATAATGTGCAAAATCATTATTTATCTGGCTCCAAAATCCGCTGCAAAAGCCGTAACCCTCCTCCGTGTAAAACATTAACTAATTAATAAACAGTGTTTAACATTTATCCAATTTCGTTCCAGCATGAACGCAGCCTGCTTCGAGTCGTACCGCAAGTGTGACATCTACGCACTAGCACTAGTGCTGTGGGAGGTGACGGCCCGCGCCGGCCCGCGCCCGCGCCCCGCCGTCCCCCCGTACCACCCGCTTGTGGGACAAGACCCGGGACAGGTAACATAAGAAAAAAAATTACTTCAATACAAAAATAATAACATGGAGTCACCATTACTCGTTTTTTTAGAATTCATAGCACTCGTTGAGTATGTAATTACTATGGTTCACGTCTAAAATTAAACTACATAGGTAGATAGACCTGTATTTTGATTTCCGACGCTCCACCTCAGAACTAGAAAATAGAATGCTATAGTTGACTGATGTTAGAAATTGATTATTTTTTTTTAAATGAAAGAAGTATTTATGCAATGCAAAGACTGCAAAGTGTAACATACCCGACTGGCAGAACGGTAAATTTGATTGACCATATTATGCAATAAGTGAATAATGAATGTGTTTATTTCCAGGACGAGATGCGCAAGATCGTGTGCACGGACGCGGCGCGGCCCGAGCTGCCCGACACCGCGCAACCCGTGAGTTTTACGATGTCTTTTGTTATTTTGTCTATTGTTAACTGTTACTGACCGATAGTGCTCACAATATTAACATTTGTTGGCTGAAAACGCAGATCTGAGTCTCGTTTCCATTTATCTTATCAGTCTTTATTCTCGGCCAGTCTAAATAGACAGATGTGACAGTGGCGGTACCATGTATATCAAGCTCGCCCTGTAGTACGGGGCGCTATTTACTAATGACAAAAGTTCTCCGTCACGCTCGCTCTTGAGGCTGCGCGATGTGAGTGAGCGCGATGCTAAACTCTTGTTACGTCTTAAATGCGCCCCGTACTAGCCCTTCTGGACTAGCTAAAACCGACGTAGCTTGGCTGTCTTGGCTCGGCTTTTATGTGAAATACATTTATGCGAGTTCTGTCCGCTGCTGCGCTTACCCTTACACCTACACGCAGAAGTATCTCATGACTGCTAGTGACGGCTCTATTGGTTGCCCTCTTATCAACCCGACAAGAAGATTATTAAAATAACTTCTCCATCCCACAGACGATGGCGGGCCTCAACCAGCTGATCCGCGAGTGCTGGCACGCCAACCCGTCGGTCCGCCTGCCCGCGCTGCGCATCAAGAAGACGCTGCTCAAGCTGGCGCTGCAGGACAATAGCATACATCTGGACCAGGACAGCGACGTGCACGTGTGATTGTGACGAGCACGAGCTGTGTGGGAGGGGTGGACTGAGGGATGGACATTTGCAGATTGTGTAGTGCGAGCTATGGCGCGGTGTATGCTGTCAAAAACAGGTCTCCTGTTTATAAGAATAACGGGCGTCCGCTAAAGGATAGTATCATAAGGAACAGGCATGTGTAATGAAGGTGGAAAATACCTGTGTAAAAATACTAAGCTATGATATGTGTAAGTCCAGGAGAGACGAATGCGCCTAAGTATAAGTCAGAAGTACAAGTCAATAACTCAATCAATAATCGCTACGGCGGTTTTTGTTTTGCCAAAATGAGATGCAAGTTATGTCTTGATGACAACTATTGGTGAACTATGGCAATATAGTATAATACTTTCTGTGAACTATAGCAGCCAGGTGCAGTAGCATTTAGCCAAACGGTGTTGCTCACTTGCTATATGCGAAGCATATGAAAAGTGTATGTTAAATTCATACAAGTTATGTCACCATGAAAGGAATAGATGAACCCAAACAACATCGCCACTAATTGCTATAAAACAATATACGATTTCTATTTAAAAATCTATTATACATATTATTATGTGGTAACGATAACTCATGTAGACTTATGCTATTGTATTTTGCGTTTGTATGTGTAATGTAAGCTATATTTAAGGGATGTATGGGTAAGTAATTGAGCTAGTACATAATATGTATATGTACGAAAGTATGGTATACGCTAACCTAATTAAAATGTTTATGTAGTCGAGTATTTTTTATTTTGTACATACATAGTAACTATATGTATACCTGTATGCATTGAATCCTGTATGTTAATAACTATGGGTAGATGATTTATGGTACAAAATTTAGAGGGTATAATTATTATGTGCCTAAATGTCTGTGTTAGGAAGATCCGAGTTGAATAGAGTCTACGAGTGACTACCGTAGGTATTTGATCTCTGCATCAAAATCATCAAAAAAGTTCTATCTGTCTATAACATGTAGAAAGTGAATATACTTGCTTCCTAGCCTAGTTAATTCATGTAGTGCCTCAAATAACCTTTAAAGTATAAATTACTTTATAACTAAGTGTGCCTTTGCGATAATTTGTTATGTTCAATTTATATGCTAATATTCGTCGGTTATTCACTTACTCACTTTATACGTGAAAGATTATTGTATTTATGAATTTAGTAGTAGTAAATAGTGCGTTTATTTTACAAGAAACCCTATATGTTCATCCGTATTTTAAACTTCTACTAACTACTTTGTTTTGTATTGAGGCTATTCTTTAATGGTAAAATAAATAATTGTTTTGTTTGATACATTGTGAATGTGATGAATATTATAATGATGACGAAAATACGAAAGACAATGTCGCCTATGGCCATTTCCTATAGTCTATGCAAAGGAAAATGGTACTATACTGTAATACGGATTACTTCTTCACGTAATGATATACGTACGTAGATGTACATTTATTGTACCTAGCTTTACTTAATTTTTGTGTGAGGAAATACGTGACTGTATAGTTATAATTTATGTTATTTTTAGTTAAGTTTAAAAGCATTTAGATTCACACTGACGGTAGCCATTTTTTATACTGATTTTGTTAGTAGTTATCGAAAAAATGATTTGTTAGAGAAATCGCCATAATTGGTTTAAAGATTAATATTTATAGATAAGTATTTGTAAAATGTTTGTGCTAGAGAGAAGAATCGAAAACTCATACTTTGCTTTAAATATTCGTATACTATTGTTGTATTTTCTTTAATATTTTGCGTAAGGTTAGAATCTCATTAAGTTTGGCCTTTATTTTCAAAATTCACCTGTTATGAGACGCAGTTTTTATACGAAATTAGTTTATAAGAGATTAGGTATTGTTTTTATTAAGAATAAGGATTTTTGTCTTTGGGCTGGTGTTTGTACAAATAAAATAATATGTAAGTACAATATGCAAGAATAGTCGTACAACTTTGAATGTCTTGAATATTTTGTCCTCCATTGTACAATGTACTTACATACTACTTTTAAGTTAATTATTCGTAATTATGAAAAGTTTTGTATGATTTTAGATATTTCAACATTTTGCATCTTGTTTAAATAGTTACTCGATCTGTTCTATCTAAAAGCATCCTGCTCTTTGTTTCATAAAAATGGGCTCAGCAGTCAAACCTCACTGTTGCCGGGGCGTTTTAATTTAAGTTAGGTTTCACATTTGTATCAATTCCCCTATTAGATTTGTATCATGTTCTTATGTCAAAGATTTCGTCAAACTAGCGATCGTGATAAGCTGCGTACAGACCGGCCCAACGAACGCCAACGAACGGGTTTCGTTGAGCTTCGTTGCTGCAATCTGCCCTGTATTGTGTATGATAAATATGCATCGTTGGGCGTTCGTTGGGCCGGTCTGTACGCAGCTATACGCACAGCCACAGGGGCTAAAATTGTAAATGTGGAGCCAGCCTTCACTTCATTCACTGCCATGACAATTTACATATGAGATACTCAAAAGACAATAAAACTTGTATAGATAAATTTGAATGCATATGAAAAAGTAAATCTTACTACAGACGACGTCCCTTATATATTTTTTGTTATTTTAAAACTTCTCTTTGATAATTTTATTGCAGTTTATTTCATTTTTACAGTTTAATTTTCTTGTAAAACAAATTGAGTGTATGATAATTATGTTCCGTATACATAGGCAGCGTTCCCACTACGCCGGACCGGCAGATCTGCCGCGCCGGTAAATCTGCCGGAAGAGCTAGTGGCTGTACAATTTATATGAAGCTATTCACATTATCCCGGGTCCGGCATTTTTGCCGAGCCCGGCATTTCTACCGAACGTTTTGTCACTACGAATTGCCGGTAGAACGACCGGGCCCGGAGTAATGTGAACGAGTTTGTGCCGGTATCTGTCCCCCGCTCGCCCCGCTCTTGCTCCCCTCGCCCCTGGATGTAAAATGAAAAGAATGGAAAATCTTTCCCGTAAAATAGGGTGTACCCAATGTTTTCTTTTATTTTGCCTTCTATTAAGATACCACCATAACACAACAATTTCGTCGTCCATTGTGCGCGCAGGTCCAAATTCAACTGAGGACTGTCTGAATTTCTTCCGGGATCCTATGTAATGTGAACACTCTGTCCGGTGTCCGGTTTTCGGCAGATCTGCCGGTCCGGCGTAGTGGGAACGCTGCCATAAAGTGTATGGCAGCGTTCCCACTACGCCGGACCGGCAGATCTGCCGCGCCGGTAAATCTGCCGGAAGAGCTAGTGGCTGTACAATTTATATGAAGCTATTCACATTATCCCGGGTCCGGCATTTTTGCCGAGCCCGGCATTTCTACCGAACGTTTTGTCACTACGGATTGCCGGTAGAACGACCGGGCCCGGAGTAATGTGAACGAGTTTGTGCCGGTATCTGTCCCCCGCTCGCCCCGCTCGTGCTCCCCTCGCCCCTGGATGTAAAATGAAAAGCATGGAAAATCTTTCCCGTAAAATAGGGTGTACCCAATGTTTTCTTTTATTTTGCCTTCTATTAAGATACCACCACAACACAACAATTTCGTCGTCCATTGTGCGCGCAGGTCCAAATTCAACTGAGGACTGTCTGAATTTATTCCGGGATCCGATGTAATGTGAACACTCTGTCCGGTGTCCGGTTTTCGGCAGATCTGCCGGTCCGGCGTAGTGGGAACGCTGCCTAAATCATTACTGGAGCCTAAAAAGTCATCAATATTATCGCTTCTACAAATGCCCACTACATTTTCCATAATATTTTATTTTTTTAGTGTACAGAATAGTATTACCGAAGTAGAAGATGTGTTCAGATAACATTGTAATTTGTAAATATTAGTTTAATGATTATTATTTTAAATAACGTACATGATGGATGAACTATGGAGAAAAATAAATATTTGTGTATAAAAATAATTTGGTCTTTCCACTTGCCTGTCCTGCATATCTGCATACCTAGCACGGGGCACAAGACACGCACTACAAGACGTTAGGAGCTAGCGCGACGGGCTACTTTTGTCACATCATGTAATGTAAGTGTCCCCTGCTAGGCACCTATGCTGTACCTTTTACTGAAATTTTATCAGTAGCGTTACCAGTTCTACCAAGCAAAAATTTAATACCAGACTGGCTCTGAAATAGTGAAAGAAAAGAGTCGGACCGTGGGTAATATAAGTACCTAGGTACCTATTTAACTTGATCCTGGCCCCCAGGCCCATATAAACAAAGAAAACACTAGTCTAATACATAGGTTCTATGTTGAACTTCCTGAACCTAACCATAACCTAACGGATATACCTACCCTATATACCTATATGCAGTGCCGTTTTTTAATACCGTGCGGATAGGGGACGAATTGTATTTTTTTATTTTAATCTACCTTCTCTTATAGAGCTGTAGTAATGTTCCTTGGCCTATATCCATCCTAAAGATCATTATGTTATTTTAAAAAAAACAAGTTGACCCAGCCTTTGTAAGGTCAACTCCTCTAATTCCTGCATACCAATTATTATTACCTATCTAATAATAAAACATTAAAATTAATATGAACCTCAGTGCGCCGTATAAAGATCCTAATCTTCATCAGAATTAAAAAAAGTGTATATTGGTTAAAAACATTTTATTAATTTATAAATTAATATATAAAAAAGCATACAAGACATTACAATAACTTATGCTAAGAAATGCACAGATTGGTACGTTATTGCTTTGACTCTTATATTTCTAAAATCATTTTATTAAAACAGACTTTCAATATAATACTATCATCATTTCATTGTAAAATTCATATTTTTTGCACTTGTACAAAAACGTCACATCGTGACGATTCACAGTGCGAATACACTCGCTTTTAAAATACAAAAATACTACTCTCATAAACATATTGTTAAAATGCTTTGGTAAATTGCAGATAAAATATTATGACGCGACTTAATTCTAGATAGCTTCGTTGTAAAAATACATAAAATTAAAATGGATGAGAGATATAAATTATAATCTCTGGCGAGTGAAGAAACTTGATGCCATGACGACATCGACAGCTTCAAAATACGACGCAAGAGAGGTTCGAAGCAACGTGTGGAGTATCCGCACTGTCCCAGCCAGGCCCACGAGTGTAGGCGCCCCGAGTTGCCAGTGGAGGCGCCGAATGTAGCGAGTGGAGGCGCCTAGTCGCGGTGCTCGTCGGCCGCCAGCTCCTCGAGGTCCTCCTGGTCGAACTCCGTGTCGTCCTCCGCCGACGCCTCCTGGTACTGCTGGTACTCCGACACCAGGTCGTTCACGTTGCTCTCGGCCTCGTTGAACTCCATCTCGTCCATGCCCTCGCCCGTGTACCAATGCAAGAACGCCTTACGCCTGAACATGGCCGAGAACTGCTCCGATATACGCTTGAACAACTCCTGGATCGCCGTCGTGTTGCCGATGAACGTGGATGACATCTTCAGACCCTTCGGCGGGATGTCGCAGCACGCCGTCTTCACGTTGTTCGGGATCCACTCCACGAAGAAGCTGCTGTTCTTGTTCTGAATCGACAGCATCTGCTCGTCGACCTCCTTCATGGACATGCGTCCGCGGAAGATGGCGGCCACGGTGAGGTAGCGGCCGTGGCGCGGGTCGCAAGCCGCCATCATGTTCTTGGCGTCGAACATCTGCTGGGTGAGCTCGGGCACGGTCAGCGCGCGGTACTGCTGGCTGCCGCGGGACGTGAGCGGCGCGAACCCGGGCATGAAGAAGTGGAGACGCGGGAAGGGAACCATGTTGACGGCCAGCTTGCGGAGATCAGCGTTCAGCTGACCGGGGAACCGCAGGCACGTGGTGACTCCGGACATGGTGAGCGACACCAAGTGATTGAGATCGCCGTATGTGGGATTGGGGACTTTAAGGGTTCTATAACAGATATCATAGAGAGCTTCGTTGTCTATGCAGTAGGTTTCGTCTGTGTTCTCAACGAGCTGGTGAATAGAGAGCACGGCATTGTAAGGTTCTACTACTGTGTCGGAAACTTTAGGTGAGGGTACTACGGAGTATGTGTTCATGATTCTGTCGGGGTATTCTTCTCTGATTTTGGAGATGAGGAGCGTTCCCATTCCGGAGCCGGTGCCGCCTCCGAGCGAGTGTGTGAGCTGGAAACCCTGGAGGCAGTCACAGTTCTCGCACTCCTTCCTGACTACGTCTAGTACTGCGTCGACGAGCTCGGCGCCCTCGGTGTAGTGCCCCTTGGCCCAGTTGTTGCCGGCGCCGGACTGGCCGAACACGAAGTTGTCGGGGCGGAACAGCTGGCCGTACTGGCCGGAGCGCACGGCGTCCATGGTGCCGGGCTCCAGGTCCAGCAGGATGGCGCGGGGCACGTACTTGCCGCCATTCTCCGCCGTCGCAACTGGAGACAAAACGGCATATAATTAATACGTGACTTACATTACATCCTATACCTATTTCCTATGCTTGGAGGAAGTCAGCGGCTTCATGTCAACACTAGAGTGTGCCTTATCTTGGTGATGTAAAATCATCGAAAGTATGCTAAGTACCTATAATAAGTAAATATTCCCTTTTAACGTTAACTTTAACTAGACAAAAAAACTTGATCAATGAAGAATAACGAGCATTGATAGTCGAGCAATGACCGTTTATTTATCAATATCTTCAATGACCTCAAACAACTAACCATTCTCTTTCGATACCTAAAAATAATCATAAACACTTCGACTGATACAAAGCTTGCAGCTAATAAACAATCATCGTTGCTATTGAGCAGACGAAAGAAAAAGAACAATCGACAATTCGATTCACACAAACGGAAATATTTAGGCCAAATTTTCCACCTGCATTGGATCGAGTCGGTGCTATAACTCCACCTGCATAGATGGACACACAGACAGACCGATTATGAATAATAATAGCCATATAACAGTACCGGCACAGTTACAATATACCGCTTCGGCGGCCACTGGCGGGTAAGCGAACATTCACTACCGACACTGAAAAAAGTGTTATAATAATGCTATCATTGTAATTACTTTCGGTTAATGCAGTGGATCATTATAATATTTAAAACGTGTTTTTTTTTGTTGTATTACTTACTGTGACCACAACACATCAGCATTAAACCAAGTAGTTCATACATTACATAGTTATGAATTTTGTGATTCAGGGAAGCTTAATGCATTATGATTAACCGATCTCGCTGACCAAAATGCTCCTCAAATGATTTTCTAAAATAAGAGGAAGGAAAAGGAAGTGGTAGCTATGCATGACACACACTTTTCATCACATCTAAGAGCAAATTCGTGAGTCAACTGGGATTAAAGTCTGCTTCCCTGATTATAAATAACGCGGAGTTCAACGCACCCATAACACATAGTTGAAGCAATTGTACGTCAGTCTGTCCGCATGCAATTATAACTCGAGATATGTGTAATTGGACAATTGCGCCGGATTTGCCGTGGGATTTGAGCTTGAAGAAGTCTTGACCTACGATTTTGTAAAAACATTAAAATAAATAGGCCTAAGAAGGTTTTTATTGTGAACCCAGTAGGTAGAACTTTCTATTAAAATATGGCGAAAAAGGAAGGTCCTAAACTAACTCCTTGGGGTACACCAAACATTTCTATTGAATTCCACATTACTTGTGCTCCTCAATTATGTCTTTTGTTAATTAAATGCAACAATTCAAAACGAAGGAATGCATACCAGATATTGTTGCCTTAAGCGATTTATAAAGTCTCACTTTAAACTCTCTTGACAATGAAATATCTTACCAGAGGCCTCATTGTAGTACACGGAGATCCTCTCGAGCTGCAAGTCGCTGGTGCCCTTGTACACGCCGGTGGGGTCGATCCCGTGCTCTTCAGAGATTATTTCCCAGAACTGTGGACAAGGAAACGGTACACCTTGAAATATTTACGTAGATAAGGGTACGAATTTCATTGATACTGAAATTTGAAATAATACTAGTAATAAAATAAATAAAAAGCAATTTCAAAAGGTTTCCTCAACTCTATGATGGTTGTATCTGATAAAACGACTGAAATTTGCAGACAACCCAGAGCGTTTATTCATTTGACTGCTTGTTGCTTGGGTCTGACTATTGAAATTCCTTTAATGCCACACTTATTCCTGTCTCACTCTCTCAAATAAGGGCTCCCACACATAAACACGACACGATGTCGCATCGTGCCACGACGCGGCGTCGTTTCACGATACGACGTCGCGTCGCGTAAATTCACGACGCGACGTCGTTACGTGTCGATACACGAACTTGTTGTGGTCTATTTTCAAGGCATTGTACTTCTTTAAAAAGTGACTCCCATTATTCATTGTTGAAAGAAATGGGTGGATCCAGTATCTTCTGAGTATCTGTCTTTTCTTTCTTCGTCTTCTTATTAACAGCAGAAGCAGTACGCGTCTACTGCGGTCCATTTTTAGGGAATGAATGTTGTATCGACGGCATCGTGCCGCGGAACTTTACGTTACGATGTCGTGTTTTTTTTACGATGGTAGTCGTAAATTTCCGCGACGCGACGTCGTATCGTGAAACGACGCCGCGTCGTGGCACGATGCGACATCGTGTCGTGTTTATGTGTGGGAGCCCTAAGGATAATACGGGATAACATCGGTGACTGAGTCACAAAGCTTTTTGTGTCTTTATATTGAACCCTCACTACTCTTTGTTGAGTTCTTTTATACGTAGGTACCTAAATATACGTCATAATATAATGAACAACACACATAGGGGAGGTAGGAATTATGGACACAGTAACGGTAGGTAGATACTACAAGCAGATGATCGGAGTACCTTTTATAGAACAGAGTTTGCAAGTTCAGACTTGTTGATAACTGATTTTAATAGTTCGTTAAGTTCACGCTACGATAACCTTCCTATTTAACTGTGACTCATTCTTAGACATGGGCTAATGATTAATGGCTGAATAGCCAGAAAAACAGTTCGGGTCGTAGGTGAAAGATAGAAAAGCTCTATTAGCCGGTAAGTTTTCTGGAAGTTATAGAAACAGGGTCGACGAACCCACCGGATTCTTCTTTTACCCACACTTTTTCTATCACTACCATAACTTTTAGTTATTTATTTATTTAACTTAGAACTATTAGGTAGTTTACAAGATAATTAATTAACAACTTAATTAACCCTACCCCCCCCCCCCCCCTGAAAAAACTCCTCGAACTTTCTCCATGAGCCCTCGTTAGTTGTTTTTTCACCTGCGTGTCACTAAATAAGCATTGACCTATCGCGTGTGGCGGCCATCGGTATTTCCCCCGAATTGAATCGATACTGGACACGTAGGCAGTAGGCCGGTAGTAGGTACACTCACCCCACCGTGCTTGACCGAACCGACATGTTGGGGTAAATTTATGTATGTAGTTATAGCCTAGGTACTATCGGGAATCGGCATTTTCGGTTAGTACCTTCCGTCTGCACCGAAGTTTTTTTAATGGGGAGGGGTCAGATATCTGCGTTGCAGACTGTACTATAATCGCGAGTAAAATATAATCGCACTACAAGATGCAGTAAAGAGACACGCAAAAGAAGAATTTTGTGATGAATCCTAATTCACCAATTCACCTAATTGGTGTTATACGTTTCGACAGAATGAGGACGTCCGGGTGTTTTCGACCAGGAACACATTTACCTGAGGGTCACTATACTGACGACAGACGAACGAACGAGAGCTTTCGTGCAATCGGCATGTTTAATGCAATGAGATAGAGTCGTGATTGATCTTAGCAATACGAGTAGGTACCTAACGATCATCATCATCATCATCATCATCAGCCAATAATCATCCACTGCTGGACATATTAGGCCTCTCCCAAGGAGCGCCACAACACTCGGTCCTCGGCCTTCCTCATCCAACCACTACCCGCCACCCGCCTAAGGTCGTCAGTCCAGCGGGCAGGAGGGCGTCCCACGCTGCGTTTGCCTGTTCGTGGTCTCCACTCGAGAACTCGTCTACCCCAACGGTTATCGGTTCTTCGGCAGATATGACCAGCCCACTGCCACTTCAGCTTGCATATTTTGACAGCTATGTCGGTAACCTTAGTCCTCTGACGGATAACCTCATTTCTGATACGATCCATCAGAGAAACCCCAAGCATAGCTCTCTCCATAGCACGCTGAGCGACTTTAAATCGGTGGACCAGTCCTACCGTCAGTGTCCACGTCTCTGCACCATACGTCATCACTGGCAGGACGCACTGGTTGAAGACTTTTGTCTTCAGGCTCTGAGGAATGGCCGAGGAGAATATGTGACGAAGTTTCCCGAATGCAGCCCACCCAGTTGGATGCGCCTTGCAGCCTCCTTGTCGAAGTTGCTTCTGCCTAGCCGAATAGTCTGCCCGAGGTAGACATATTCTTGCACAACTTCGAGTGTTGCCTCACCAACGGCGACCGGCTCCGGTTTGATGTGAGCATTGTACATGACTTTCGTCTTGTCCAAGTTCATTCCGAGGCCTACACGTCGAGAAGCAGCATTTAGGCCACTTAGCATCCAGCTGAGTTCCTGCAGAGATTCTGCCATAATAACGATGTCGTCCGCGAAGCGGAGGTGTGACATATGTACTCGCCATTTATACATATGCCATGTCCTTTCCAGTCCAACGTCTTAAAGACATCTGCATTAAATTTAATAAATATTTAATAATATTTCTCTTAAGGCATGTTATCACTCGATTAAGAATGGTGATAGCCACTTGAATAAATTTAAGTGAAAAACCACTAACTTATCAAAATAATAACCTCAAATCAGTGACAATTGGAAATCGATTGACAATGGCATTCTTATTGAGTGAGATTGACTGACGATTGACTCATACGGGCTCAAAACTAACTAAATGATAACTCTGTTTTGATTATGATGGTAGTGACGTGTCTTACTTATCTATTCGCCTGAAAATAAAAAACTCTTCCATAGAAACTTTGTAAATGTCCCTGACCCGAGTCACCCCTTTTCACCTATACCACTTTAAAATTTTCACTCAAGCGGACCCAGGTCGGCTAGGGCTATCTAGAGGGCTATGACTAACCCTATAGGTTCCAGGAATCAAGCCGTACCCTTTTTGCGACATCGGAAGTGGGTGCACCTGACAGCACTCGGGGGCTTCCTGATTTGTACGGATTTTTTTAAGTACTCAGGGCCGGTTTTTTGATACCTACGTGGACAATTTTAACCATTAAGTACTGGTTATTATTCTGTGCCATTAGTCAAGGGCCGGTTTTTTGATCCGTGGTCAACTTTAACCCATTAGTCAAGTCACATGTCAAGCATGACAACTGCAAACGAATTTTCAGCCTAGTAGCACCTAGTAGGCACACCGCAAAAGATGTGTCCCCCAATGCTAGCTTTGCAAAAGAAACAAGACGTGCCACCACCAAAAAAAATTTATTAGGGCTAGAATTATTATTTGTAAGTTCTGACACTACCGTTGCATGTCCTAATCTTCTTCATCATCAGCCAGTATTCATCCAATGCTGGGCCTCTCCCAAGGAGCGGTCGGTCCTCGTCCAGCGGATAGGAGGTCAGGAGGGCGTCCCACACTGCGTTTGCCTGTTCGTGGTTCGTGGTCTCCACTCGAGAACTCGTCTATCCCAACGGTTATCGGTTCTTCGAATAATCTTCTTCATTCATTCAAAATAAAAATAAAACTCGCGTCTTTTACCCTTCTTTTAGCCATTGCGATTTAGTGAAAGTTCATATTATTTAATACGAAACTCCATGATATCTAAGACGAAAACGGAACAAGCAAAAAGTGACACAAAAAATGGTCGAACCGTGCAACCAGACCGTCTAGCGTCTGTGCAGAATAACTGTTCATAAAGTCTACCGAATCCAACTATTACCTAGTAAGTATTTAGATAGGAAGCTCCCATAGTCGAGCTAGCCATAGTCAGTGATCGTAAATTCGCAACTGTTCATTGAAGTTAAGCAACACATGGAACGATTACTCATTGGATGGGTGACCGATTTCAATTTCTTTCTGGGCGCTTCCGTGCTTCGGACGGCACGTTAATCCGTGGGTCCCGGTTGCTGCTTCGGTAGCATAGTCGGAGGCCTTCGGGCAGCTTGAAAACATCTGACAGTCGGGTTGCTCAACCCGACTACTACCTCAACACAAGCTTGCTTTATGATTGGATTTATTGATGTAATGAAAATGAACCTACTTTTGAACTCAAACTTATACAATTTTGACGGAATTGTAAGTAATTAATGTTCTCGTCATCGCAGGTTTATTAATGAGTAGTTCTCTCGTCGTCATTTTGTCAGCCAGTGATATCGCCTCAATCTTTTTTCCATTTATAAAATGCTCCCGTTGTCATTTCGCTGCAATTTATTTTCGTCCAGTCCGGGAGACTTTGCCTCTAAAATGAATGCATCCATAACACAGGATGCATCCTTAGAACCAATTTTATTCATATTTTATGAAAGACTCATCGTTATTCTGAGGGAGATCAAACGGCTCTTTATGCGTACCTTCCTACATAAATACCTACATCAATGTATCGTCGGGTAATCCTAGAAGCAGGATATCATCTGTCAGTGCTTGCCGTAAAAGGAAGCATGTTTATTATTAAATCTTTTCAGTGCAAGTAGGTAAGTAGGTATAGAGTTATTTTTTAAGTGGGATCCTTAGACAAGAATGATATCCTAAGTATATAGAAAGATAGTTTTCTGTTAGTTACTTTAAAATACTTGCCCTCAAATTAATTAAGTAGATGCTGATGCCAGATGCTATACCTAGCTACAAGTCTAAATATTAATAAAAGTGTAATTTGCATCATTTTTCCACGGTAACAAATGTGTGGCAGATGTTTAAAGACATCATGTGCGGCAAGTAGTAGATAATTACCTCGTATAATATGTGTAATAAGTACTTTTATTGTTATCAAATAGGTACTAAGACGGAGTATTTTCAAAACGTATTATTTTTATGCTATTCTGATAGGCGAATTCTTTCACCGCCCTGTACGGTTTGGCAAACGACACGCTAAAAGACGACCGGTTTTAAACTATTGCATCGTATTTTATTAAGTTTTAACTTGATATTCATCATTCACAATCATAGTATGGCCTGCTATGCTACCAACCTGTATCATTGCCTATTATAATAATATCTTTACACATAAATTCAAACTTAACAGGCAAAGTAGCAGTATATTAAAAAAACACAAACAGAAGAAAGAGGTTTGTTGAAACACCCGCTGCCGCTGGCACTATACAAACATTCTTGGCCTGTTTGAGCAGAGAAAAGAAAACAAATATGAAAGGGCTAGCTACTCCTGGCCCCTGGCTATTTTTACTCATTAGTTACCTATTTACTCATTAGTTACGTTACAGATACTAAAGGTATTCTGGCCGCGAACCATCTCGAATACGGAGTTATGGAGACTGACCAACCAGAGGAGAATTGACTCGGAAATCCGGCTTAAGAAGTGGAGCTGGATTGGCCATACGCTGCGGAGATCCGAAGACCATCCACCCAAAATCGCCCTGACAAAGTGGGCTGCATCTGGCAAGCGAAAGAGGGGACGGCCAAAAACCACGTGGCGTCGCACTGTCGGCAGCCGCCCTCGGCATGAGCTGGCACGAAGTCGAAGGCATGGCACAGGACCGGTCAGAGTGGAAATCTACACTTCGAGCCCTATGTCCCTGATTAGGGATCCCAGGACCTGATGATGATGATGTTACCTATTTATTTGGTTAATCGAAAATTCTATCATATGGGTTTGCTGAAATACTAAAAGTTATTCAAAATAAAATACCTATAAATGACTATTCTCACGGCCAATGAAAAAGTTCCACCTGCCCTTGCCGTTCCACATCTTGCACTGGAACATTTTCATTGCTCGCGAGTGTAAAACAATGTAACGGTCCAGCTGTTTCTTATCTGCTAATAAATAGTAATAGTAATATATTTATTGCAACTATTTAAGTTTTACATTGGTCTTAATATTATGTACACATGGTCCTTAACATAGTGCCCTGTAGGGCATAGCAAGTTGAATTCTTATATCTAGGTAATAATATTCTAAGTAATACAAAGTAACAAATTTTTAGGTATTTGCTTACATAATAAAGATATAAAATCTATATAAAATTTTAACATTCGTAATATTATAGTCTTTAACATGAAGTAGGTAATAATAAGGTAGGTAAATTACTTTGGACTGCGTCCCCAATAGGTAAACTGCCTACTCGATCTTTGGCATACACACAGGATATCTCAAAAGTCAATGTCATCCCTTGGAGGGCTGCTAGGCAAGTCGTAAGAATTGCAATTAGTATTTCCTTAGTAAAGTCGATAGTTTTCGACAAATTATCTCTTTTCACTTACTCAGTCGGCAGCAAACAGTTTGTCTACTGGACCTTACCTCTGTACCTAGACTGTCTACTTGACAGCTACTAAGATGGTGTATTGTATGGTCTTTAAATTGCACCTTTAAAAAGCTAACAATGAAAAATGTACAATCACTCTGGCAATATGGCGGCCGGGTCATTGACTCCTACAGCTGACTGGCATTTTAATTTCATATCGGTGCAATTATTAGTAATAAAATATCTAAGTACCTATGTACCTAACCTACGTACCTACGTACAGACTACAGACTATACCTATAGGAAAAATCAATTTCTTATAAAGTCGGTTTTCATGATAACAAGTATCGGTAGGTACTGTCAGAATTCAGAAGAAAATGAAACAACACACGTATTTTCTATACAAAAGAATTAAACGCGCAAGTTTCTCAAAAGTCTACCTCTTATTCATAGAAAAGTTACACCTTTAAGTTTTCCATGAATAAGGGGGTTACTGTTTAACCACTTATTAAATTTCGTTTTTAGCGTGCGTATGTTATTCTTCATCACGACCCATCACGTCCCCACTGCTGGGGCACCTTCCAATGAAGGAAGGGTTTTTTAGGCCTAGTCCACCACGCTGGCCTAGTGCGGGTTGGTGGACGGCGGCGGCGCGACGGCGTGGCGGTATGGCTTTCTTATTATTACAGATTATTAGACAGCAAATTTCACCAATCATTTCATCACGGTGGTGCGGTGATAACAAAAGATGAATACTTATTGAACATAAGTCCCGTGGCTCAGGGCATAGACTATAATATTAGTCTATGCTAATATTAGTATATTAGTCTATGCTCAGGGTTAATGAAATCCATCACGACATCTTCACAGGTACTTACATCTACATAATTACAGGAGAAATGGTTTGATTGTCTGTCTAGACGAGTCACGCACGTGTGTAGGTGCTGTGGACTATATACGTATGTCATTACATCGACGAAGGTAATCATTTGGTAATGATTCAGAGACTAGTTTAAACTAGTTTCGGAGTAGATAAAACGCTCTGTCTAGGTTAGCCTCAGTTCACTTCGTTTTTTACATTTTATACAATAGTTCAAAATAATTTAAGTACAGCGCCACTAACTTCCGGTGAGAGCTCACATAAATGTTTAATATTTCTTAATTCTTTAAGATGTTAAGTTTTCCCATAATGGTAATTTACCCTTGCAATTTTAATAAACCCATCTAATCTATATCAATATATAATTTATTAGTAAATAATTAGATTTGACCAATTTAGTCAACTGTCACCGGAACAGATAGGTTTGTCGCACTGTAAGTGGGCCATTATTTTATTTTGGGTACAATTGGGCATACTTTTACAGATATTTTTTTCAAAAATAAACTTATTATTAATTAACCTTTCAATATTTATGTATGTTAATTAACATTTATATTATTCATTAAATACATTTGCAGCGATGTTTTCTTGCTATTTCTTAAAGTTATTTACGTTTAATCGAGGAATGATGAGAAAAAAATACTACTGCGTTACTTTCATACAAAATTATGTTTTATTGTTAGGAACATATATTTTGGTTCGTAAACATATACCAGATAAAAAGTAAGAAAAAAAACATTAATCTAACAGTTTAAATTACGAAATATTCTCAGTTTTGTTATTCATTCTATAATAAAGTTTCCCACTGCGTTACCAATCAATAAGTTTTAATGCAATACTTTTCGAAAAAAGGAAAAAATAATCATAATTTTTTGCTCAAACTTTTAGAAATAGCTCTAAATAAGGTGAATTATAATTATTATATTTAGTTTAACATTCTTTCTAATAAAAAGTAGCTAAAATGTTTGTGAATACTCTCAGGAAACGAGGGACAAATAGATAACGCTGTGGTTAATTGGTAACACAGTGGTATCTCAATCACACTCTTTATAGTTTATTCAATTAAAACTAATCATAATGTGAAAAAAACTATCAAACTAAAATTAACAGAACTCTTTGTTTAATAACAAACATTAAAATCGCTGAAAATATAACAACTTAATACTAAGAAAAATTTCTATTTTTTTTTGCCTATAAAGCCGTTGTTTTTCAGCCGCTGTTTACGCCATT
The DNA here is from genome assembly GCF_932276165.1 of Plutella xylostella. Taxonomy (NCBI): domain Eukaryota; kingdom Metazoa; phylum Arthropoda; class Insecta; order Lepidoptera; family Plutellidae; genus Plutella; species Plutella xylostella. The sequence goes on along the minus strand of NC_064000.1, from coordinate 717,033 downwards.
GAGTCTGAAATGTTATACTGTAACAATATAATATGCTCAAATGTTATATTTGTACCATAAATTGAGTAACAGATACCTGAAAACTATAAGAAAAACCCCTGAGTTACTATAGTTACAACTGCGTTACTGAAAAAGTAACGAAGTGTAGCGGTAACGCAGTTGTAAAACAATAACCTTTTTGAAGTTAGTACTTAAATGAATACACATACATGGGATATCAAAATGCCCTCATAATTGTTACTAATTATTACATATATATTGCATCAAATAAAATAATAAATATGTATAAAACTCACCGTATGTCGCCGGTAACTCAGTGGCGTCACAATAAATACACGCGCTTCTCTCCAGGACTCTCATCCGAAAGACTTGGTCATTTTATCCGTCCCGCTCTCCTTCTTGCACTCCGATACAAATACACAGCCATACAAATGATCTTAGGTGTAAGAAAGTGAAAAAAAGTTTATTTATGATTGAATTTCCTAGGGTAACCTAGTGTAGGTGTATTTTTGCTTAGGCTTGGGGACTCGGCCAGGAATATTAATTGTCCCATAATATGTTCATATAAAATCATGATTATTACCGTGAAGTAAAGTTTAAATAATGACATATTCGTTATAATATTCAAAAAAATTGTTTCCATTATAATTTTTTACACACGTTGTGCTTGTTTCATATGACTCGCTCCGAGGGACAGACAATTTTTGTATGAAAAACAATTGCGTTACCAAAAACAACAACAGAGTTACCGTAATTTGTAAATAAATAAAGTATTTTACAAAAATTCATTATATTTTCTGTGACCGGTGTTTTATTTAAGTGCTACAGACGGTAGCTATATTCCTGAATTTCATTATTTAATTTTTAAAAAATGTTTCTTTGTAGGGGACCGATAATTGTACCTAAAATAAAATAATGGCCCAAGTAAGTATTTCAAAATATTTTTTGGAACAACTTTAAACTAACCATAGATTTAGATCTGGATTAATAAAATAAGTGTTAAGTTATCAAGTATAAGACAAGTCAGTAAAATTTAAATCACAAACCTTCTTGCTTTTTTAAACTGAAATGTTTTCCAGCCAGGTACCTACCAAAAAGTTTGCGATTTAAAATGTTTCTTATTCTGAGCGTGCCTGGCATTCAATGTAGAGTATGATGATTCACAAGGGAAGTGCTCGCCTGGAATACCATATTATGGCTTCACAATAGCATTCAGTCGCTCGCTGTTTTGGATGGTACAGACCTTTTTAATATTATAAATATTATGGAGAGACCCGATACGTAAATGTATCAATCGACTGTCGCTACTACTATTTTTTTATTATTTAAAAGGTATCCTTCCCGTGAGACTAAAGGTGTGATGAAATGATAAAATCCTTAGAACTTTATTAGAGTCTTGTAAACTATGTCACAAAAATTTTACGCATTGCTAGTTGACATCCCAATCCACCGTCTGTTGTACTAAAGTCAAATTGTTGTCAAGTTCTATGCGAAGGGCAATGCAATTCCAAATGGCAGCGACAATTTAATGTCTTGACGTCATCGTGTACAATGCCCCCATTGTTCCGGCAAGTAAGTACCTAGGTTCACTGACGAATACCCCCCACTCCTTATTTAGCTATTCGAGATTGTTCTGAGATCTGTAATTATGGGCTCTTTGGTGTTGTTTTGTTCCTTTTTCGATTGGCCTCCTTGCGGTAATTAGACGTTTTAGGCAGTCACGGCAGTTAAGTTTAAAAAAGGAATGACTTTTCAGTAAATAACAGACAGTCGTCGGAATTAAATATATTCCTTTTTTGTATGTTCGTAGGTACATGGAAGTATGTTACTATTTAAGCATCGGCCTAAAAAAATTGCGAATATTACCGGCAAAACGAAAATGTCGACCATTTCTAACAGCGATCGCCGTCGACAGTAGAAAGCATATCGCAGCCGTTTAGTTTTGCTCCAATAAAAAAGTGAGAACATTTTCGCTGCCACACTTACGTACTGGACGTGAAAGACTGGACCAATAGGCAATACTGGTTCACAGATTGTTATCTGTGTAAGTGATAGGTCTTGAAGATAGCCGGGTCTCCACCAAACGATCCATTGCAATCGGAGCGCTGATTAATCTTAAGATCAAAAGTTGAGTGTAATGCACTTAATATTCCCGGGAGCTTTCAAAAAACTGTATTATGAAGATAGTCAATTGTAGCGTGGGACGCCCTCCAGCCCGCTGAACCGATAAACTTAGACAAGAAGCTGGCAGTGGCAGGATGAGCAAGGGACTATTGTGGCACTCTTTGGGAGAGGCCTATGTCCAGCAGTGGATGATTAAGGGGTGATTCCGTTCATAGGAAAAAACTCAGCCTACTGAAACTTTCTGAAAACACAGGTTTTATAAAGGAACTAAATTTTATATAAGTTTTCCGAGTCGTTAGTTATGTTGCAATTTAAGTATATAAGTATTTGAAAATGAAAAATGAAAAATTTATTTAACCAAAAAATTAACACAGCTTATCTTAATAAATACCTATTGTGGATAATAAAACAGTTTATTTGCTTAATGCGATGCTCCAGCTGATTGCTCATTTACAATAGCAAGTACTAAGGAATTATTACCTATTAGCCTATACAATATAGCTAAGTATATTGTTCATTTATGTGTTGGTAAATCAATATCACCCATACCTACAAGGTACTAAACTTCGATATTGAAAGGAAAGCTCATTTCAGACGATATGTTTCTTGGCAAAAAATGCAGTTACTTTGGACTTTTCCTGTATAATACGTCTAGCTGGTAACAAGATACACTGACCTGTGGTAACTGGACACAGTTTGAGGTTGAGCTATTTATAAATCAGAACGATTACACTAATGTTCCAATAATAATCTATCTAGGTACCTACTAACAGTTAGGTATCATGCTACCTAATTAAAATTTTACGCCGTTGGCGATCAGTGCAGCGATCACAGGATTCGATACTATTTTTGAATCTACACAAACATAATTATGTAAAAAACAAATGTCACTTTTGGAACTGACAAATTTGCCTTACATTTTGACAGTGACAGTTAAAGATACTGTTCTTTTTTCCATTAGACCTGTGTCGGTCGATTATTTTTCGTGACAGACGTGGTTCGCGAGCCACGGGCGCCGCGATTGGATCGTGAGCACCTGATCGTTTAATCGAATCAGACATGCGAATAGAAAAAACAAAAATTCCGCAAAGTAACTTATATTTCTATGGAAATAAAACCTAATTAGGTTTCGCGACTTATGCTAAATGCGTTTTGCGACCACAGACATCATTTTTTTTTGTCAGGTTTAAATCATTGTTGAATTTAGGAAAACACTGAAGTTTTTTTGTTTGAACCGTTGGAACAAAGAAAATTTCCATAGCCCAGATTACCCATTTTAAAAAATACTCGTAACATAACATCAAGCAAAAATTTCATCAATTAAAATTGATTCTTATTTTTAATACATTAAAACCCCATTTTGTCTATGTTTTTAATTGGGTTACTCAATCGCGGGTCGCGGGGTGGGTGTTCTGTCACCGCGGCACCCGGCACCCGGCCGGCACCCGCGCACACACACTCGCCGGTCACCGGTCGTCGCGTGAGCACGGGAATTCTGTTTGTGAAGGCGCTGGCGATCGAGTCTTTGAAATTTTAGCGATGGGATCACGCTCGCGTTGTTGATGATTGGATTAAAGTGATACGATCGCTCGTGATCGACACAGGACTATTTTCCATATGTTTGTGTAGTTTCGAAAATAGAATCAAATCCTGTGATCGCGCCGCAGGTTCCTTATCGCGACCTCGTTTTGACAACGGTTTTCGGATTCATAATGTTGTATTGAATTTGACACTGATTCGTTAGTTTTGACTTCGCGATAGGGCCCCAGAGTACAAGATAGGTACCTACTCTAATCTACATCTATTATAAGTACATACTTTATTGTTCAACCCCAATCCATAAACTATACAATAAACCTTGTTTAAGTCCTGGGCAGTGGGCAACCAGCAATTTCACTTATCTGACTGGCCAATCCTTAAATAACAGTGACAAGTCATAGTTCAGCCAGCTTTTCTTTGTCACCAACTCACCAACCGCCACAAGAAGACTCAACTCAACAAAGTCCTACCTATTTGTAACTTGATTTTTTGTTGAAGTAATGTGAAATACGAGTATTTTCCATTCAGCAGTATTCGTCAAAGATCGTGTCTATTTAGTTGACATCATAATTTTGCTGACGGTACAGTCAAAACAATAAGTATTGTTTATAATTAGGGCCATGTTTAATGCAAGTCGATGACTCAGTTAATAATAAGGATAAATAATTCTCAGAATAAATATATATTAAATGGTCATGCCTATCGTAGGATTCGTAATACTTTATCAAATTTTCTGATAAGGTAACTAGTATGCCTATATATATGCTATATATACATAAAATAAATAGGTAAATACAACCTATATATATTATATATAGGATTCTCGTTAGAGAAATACTGATATTCCTCGGACATAGGCCTCTCCAATGAGCGCCACCGCTTTGTCCCCGGCGGCCTTCTTCATCAGACCACTCCCGGCTGTGCCCATCGCATCGTCCGTAAAGCGAAACGTAGGACGTCCCACAATATTTTTTCCTGCTTCAAGTTTTCCCCGATTACTTTATGAATAAGATAAGAAGGTACCTACTTACTGTTATTAAAGGAATATGAATTAAAGTAAGTATTTCTGTGGTGGGTAGACATAATATAAATGATTGCTTGTTTACAATTATTTTAAACAGTTAAATTACTTCTAGAATAATTATAGACCTAACATGTTGACGTAACAATAAAAAATCTAAACTATAATTTAAAAGTGTAAAGTATAGACGAAAATTAAATCCTGGAACAAGAAAATAAAAAAATAAACTGTCAAAACTTTTTCAAAAAAATATTTTTTTTACTCACTTTGGCGCCAATCTGGTTCCCGCACTGCCCAGCCTGAAGATGCACTATTTCCCTCATGGTTTGTGTTTAAATTTAAATATTTCCTACAACTAATTTTATTATTTACTTGGCGTGTTCGGTGCGGTGGCCACGAGAAGACTGCTTTGAACGAAACTCGCCCGGCTGTCGCGCCGCCAGCCCGTGCCGCTATGACTGAATGAAAAAAAAAACTTAGGGGAACAACGAACGTGAACCGCCGCTTGTCCCCCATATTTCAGTACTCAGCTTTGCATAATCACTCTTAGTAGCAGGTCTTAAAGTCTGTTTTAGTAAAATTGTGACACTGTGTGGAGGGACTACGGAGATAGTGGACGGCACAGTGCAATGGTTCAATGTTCAGACAGCCAAGTTTATCTTGTACATCTTTAAATATACAAGTACTTTTGTGGTTCTTTGTAAGTTCGCGACCAACTTTATGGATGTAAAGCTGTAAGTAAAGCTTTGAAGTCAATTGATGAAACATTATGTGGTGTGGTAAGTACAAGTAGTCATAAAAAATGTGGCTGATTCAGCAAGTACTTACCTACTTACTATTATTTTCTAGCCTCCTATGTCCAAATCAAACTTGGAATTACTATTTACAAACCCAGATTTGTTCCCTTCCGAGGAAGAACCCGGGACCTCTTAATGTCAAAGCAATGCTTCTACCACTAGACCACAGTGTCAAGCACGTAGTTGTAAATGATCAGTATCAGAAATATTTTCAATACAACAAGTAAATCTACGAATATTAACGATTTAATTTAAATTTTAAGGTCATTATCATGTCTGCGACAGATGTGGAGTTCCATGTCTTATCGGTAGTATACTAAACATGATAGGTAGTATATTGGAGGTACTGTATACTAAATATGCGGAAATATGTACTCTAGCTTAGATACCAAGGACCATGATTGTGTAATAGTTAGGTATATCTTATGAAATATTAGTGGGTAGTAGTTTGTAATAAAAGTATTTAAAAATTGTGTGAAGTTTTTTCATAAGTCCTAATAAATTATCGTATTCCTATACTTTCTACCTACTTAGTAACTCGGCTCTAGGATCCACTATGTTGAGTAGCCCCTTTCTCCAATATACCTACTCTAGGGAATAGTTTCTAAAGAAAGTACTTACCTACCTACCTAGCTACTGATAAAAAGTACTGAGTACCGCGATAGCTACGAGCTATTAAAATACACTCACGGGCAATGAAAAGGTTCCACTGAGAAAATCATCAAATTACTCCTAAACGAAAAAGGCTAGCTTAATGACGCCTTCTGCAACATCGAATACCTACATTTAATAGAGCATCAGGATATAAATAACTAAAAACGGTAATATTTTGTTAAAATCTTAAATTAAATGTTTGAAAAAATTGGGTAGCTCTAACAGTTACTCGATCATTCTCGCTGTGAAGCGTGCGATTACACTTGTCCAAAATTAATAATGCACATGCAGATGTTCACACCCGAATCATTAAATCGTAAGAGCCTTAAAAAAAACACTTGCAATTTGCACCTTGTTCGAAAGAAATAGGAGTCAATATCATGTGTCACATAATCGAAAACAACCGATCTGTCAAAGATTTCTATGCGCATTATCAATTTTGGAGCACTGTACGTGACTGTTCGCGTTCGTTTGTTTGTTGGTCAATTAAGAGAGTGACCCCCTAAAACGTGGACCCTGACGATGACGGTTGGACTGGGCCACCGATTTGAAGTCGTTCAGCGGGAAATGAAAAGAACTATGCTCAGACTTTCTCTGAAGGACCACATCAGACATGATTTAACTCGTAAGAGAACTGAAGTAACCGACATATAGGTAGCTCTTAAAATCTGCAAGTTGAAGTGGTAAAGAGCCGACCAACATCATCACACACAACCCATCAAGTCCCATTGTTGGGGAACGGGTCTCCTTACAATGAAGAAAGGGTTTAGGCCTATAGTGCACCACGCTGGCCTAGTGCGGCTTGGTGGACCCCAACACAAGCAATCCTGTGCTGAGAGAGTTGGTGGGTAAATGGTCAACCCGGCCATATAACTATGTCGTAAAATCGATGTCTCGAGTTAGGGTCGGTCGGAGGAAACCACAGACTGGCCAGCGTAGCGTGGGCAGGCGGTGGCTGGATGAGGAAGGCCGAGGACAGAGTATATTGTGGAGCTTCTTTGGAAAGACCAATCTCCACTCCAGCAGTGGGAACATACGGGTTGATGATGATGATGATGATGATGATGATGAAATAATGGTTATAAATGAGGCGACATTTATTTATTTAATCGCATTAACACCTTTAACTGGGCACCAGTCGGGCAAGATCCAGATCTCATGTGACCAGCTCAGCGCAGTCAGCGGTACCCGGTTTGACTTCTACTCGTCGGCCAGGTGTCAAGTTAAGTAACATCGGCCACCTGTTAACTAGCTACAGAGAAAAGAGTGCTACTATAAGTTTGATGTGTGTCTGTGGTGCTGTGGTTATGTAGCTTATTAGCTTCATAACGGATGGATGGATAGAGTAATAAAATAATATATAACTAATTGTGATATGGAGTTTGAGAAAAATATAAAATAATATAAGTACGTAAATTAAATTACTTATCATTATCACAAAAGCCCAGAGATGTCAAAAGCCGTAAATAGATTTTTTCTAAAAGGTCCACTTTACAGTAAGAAAGTTTGTCTTTGGTATCTTTTCTTGAAAGCATCCATGAATTTATGTCCAAAAGTACTTAGCAATAGATAGAGGTGAGTTTGATTACCTGTTGGTAAAGTATTGATAGTGATATAGTCGGACTTTTTTTAAACTTACAGACATTTGGTACGTCACGAAACGTAAAGTACCCTACAAGTAAGTAGGTATAATAAGCTACGAAGATGGTATGAAACTTACTTTTAGCTTTAATCTTTTTTAAACTGATTCTGCATCAGATTAGGCTATTTTTATATACTAATTGATTGATAGCATAGTAAATCCAGGAAGGTATTCACAAATATTCCACACTAAAAACTATAGGGTTGCCACTTTCATTAAGTAAAGTGTTCATGGATATTTTTAAAATCACTCAGTAACGATCATAATTCACAGAAATTGAGACCCCCTCCTTTTCCACTCTTTCTTATTCTATTACTCGTTCATTTATCCTACATTCCGGGTACCTACTTAGTATGAAGCTGTCGAATATAGTAAGTAGGTATAATAGTGGGCTAAATTGGCATTTAGAAGCAGCCCTATTATCTTGTCTCCTCGAATACTACGCTACGTTACGTAAAGAGCAGTCCTACAAAAACACCTCTACAAGCAATTATGCATAAATATGTTGGTATAGAGGTAACATTATTATGTAGTTAAGATGAATTTAATTATGCTATATTTTATCTTTTAAATTCCTTGAATGGTTCGTGAGTCATTAAGCCTCGTCTAGAGCTGTCGAATGCCCGCGTTCGATCCAGTTGACTAGATTGATCCAAATTGAAGAACGAAAGTTGTTTCGTGAACGGAAAATTTTAAGTGATTGATTGTATTTGTTATTCAGTGAAGAAAAATCTGGATTTTTGGTGTTTATTTCACGTTTTCGGGTGTCTAGTAGTTTAGTGTGCTATATTTGTCGTTAACCTAAACAAAGTTCGCCTAAATCTAAATATTTCCATAGTAAAAAACGCGAGAAACCATAAAGCAATAACGTGCGGCCTATTTCGTATCACGCTTCCTTACACACACCGTTAAAATAAACTTTAGCAAACTTTGAAAAAGTTGTGCAACAACCAAAGAGTTCGACGATCTAGAAACATTTTCTCCGCAAAGAGTATTGGACCTCATTTCGCGTAGCATGGAGGTGATGGAGGATATTGAGGAGTTGGCAGTCCAGCTGTTTGACGCGGGGGCGGTGAGGCTCGGAGACATAGAGGCCAAGGTGGGCAGGCGGACTCCCATCTACTTCGACCTGCGAGTTGTCATATCCAGCCCTAAAGTTATGGTGAGTTCTGGATTTAACACCTTTCCTTTTGTCCTGTAGGAATATCTGATAGTGATAATGTTATTATGCACTTACTTACGGTAGGTGTTATGTTCACTGAAAATTACGTATAGGTGTGGGCTTTCCTTCCGAGTGCTTACTCCGTCTAGGTTTGTAAACGATTAGATTAGGAATAAATTACGGTAGGAGGTACTTATACTATGTTTATTGGCAAGCTTAACAACACACACAGTTAAACAGTCAATGTGGTAGTAGGAAGGTACGGCCATTGCCCCCCTGTTAAATTTTCTGCTTGTAGTCTCTTTCCTCCCGTTTCTGTTATTTTTTTTTTTTTTATTTTTTTTATTTATTACTTTAAGGTTATACCCATAAGGTAACCAATTAAACTCGCGAGAGTCGCGAGTCTCGCGACAAAGCGAGGCGAGGAGCGATGGCGGTGCGATGAGTGCGATGACCATAGTGTGGCAGGGCGGATAGGTAACTTAACTACATAAATTATAAAACATCCTGTATACACCTACATAGCTCCGACACTGAATTTTATGAATGGATTGGAGAGAGTTTTTTTTTTTTTTTTTGGAGAGACTTCATTCATAAAATTCGGTTCTGTTCTGCTGAATTAAATATTGACATAAGTATACATAACATAAGTTACTTAGAAAATTAGTTACTTTCTGCTTCCTTATTGAAAAATAAATTCTGGACAGGAGCACTTAAATATAAAATTTTATTGAAACATAATAATAATAATAATATAACGGGAATGGCTTGTAAACGGCCGAATCCAAATCTAGTTTCCCGATTTTTTACGAAGGTAAAGTAATTGTAATTATCTAGTTACCTACCAAGGGCGTACCCAGGTAGGAGCAGGGGGGGGCAGCTGCCCCCCCCTAGAAGATAAAATAAACGTAAATTTTCCTTACAAATGGGAATTAAAAACGTGTTACTTACTGTGCGCAATGTTGTGTGGAAACAAAGTATCTTTTCTTTATAGTCAGATATTTTGATTTAATATTCATTTATCTATAATGTTTCAATATAACCCGACCGACCATCATCTCGGAACAGGTATGAGCTGCCCCCCCCCTAGCTCAAATCCTGGGTACGCCCTTGTTACCTACGTAGATTTTTATTAAGCGTGTGTTGTTACTTCGGCCTACTTCGAAAGTTTATTTATGCAGCCATTTTTATATTGTTTATGCCGTGTCGGTCAACTAGCTTCTAGTTTAGTTTTCTAGATTCTTTGACCTGGGATCCGGTACCTATTTTCGCTTCCTGTAGATCTGCATTTTAATTTTAACATGTATACCGTATACTGTGCATACCTACCTACCTAAGTATAGGTTTGAATGCAGTACTTAGGTAAGTACAATAGGTAGTATCAAGTAGTACCTACTTGCCGTGATATACGTAGTACCTATTTTATAGGAGCTATGGAAACATAGAGACAAATATATCGAAAATCACACTTGCCCCATTACCAACGGACTGTTTTCGAGAGTTTTTTAAATGGACAGAATGGATGGAATGTTAAAGAAAACATAAAAAAGTAGGTGCTGACTTAATTAAACGGATAAACTCCTGTGTAAGATGCCACAAAGCCTGTCACGCAACATCCTTAAAAAAATAGTTACAAATCTAAACAAACTTACCACATTCTTCCCGAATCCAATCCAACTTTTAAACAAAACTGTCCCCGTAAATATTCCCGCAGCGTTCGGAAATAGCCGCCAACCCTCTCCACTGCAGTTTAAACAAAACAAATAGAAAAACACGAGGAAGGAATCCCAACAGTTTTCCGACGTTCGCCGTCTATTCTCGTTCACAAAATGACAACTCGGGATAACCACTCGGCCAGACAAGGAGTTGGTGCAACGATTTTAAATTTAGAAGCCGTTTTATTCGATCGTAAAATCCATAGTTGTCGGACGATTTAACATTATCGTATCATTAATGTCCAAAAACGTTTTCACAGCTTTTAGCAAGCATGACACGGAAGCTGGACTTTTAATAGATTGTAATTCCTAGTACCAAGTAGGTTGTTTTATGCCTAGCTGCCGACAAACGCTTTGTTAGTAAGAGTGTAGTATCTCTGAGTGTAGTAGATAGGTAGATGTCTAGATTCAGGATAGCTACCGGAAATGACTCTGACTGCACTTAAGAGCAGTAGCGATTAGCCTAGATCACAGATTAGGGCTTAGTTATTGTTAATGTATGTTAGGTACCACTGCACATTTTAATCATTTCTTTCTAATTAAGAATGCCTTTTCCATTTGCAGGTGTCAGTCGCTCAACACCTTCAGCGTTTGTCATCTGAAACCGAACACGAGGTGCTGTGCGGCGTGCCCTACGCCGCCCTGCCGTTCACCGTCGTCATGTCAGTCAACACCGGCACGCCCATGATTATGAAGAGAAAAGAAACTAAACTCTACGGAACCAGAAAAATCCTTGAAGGGATCTACAAACAAAATGACACATGCCTCATAGTGGAGGACGTAGTGACATCTGGCGGCAGCTTACTAGAAACAGCTCGGACACTACGTGACGAAGGATTAGTTGTCAAAAACGCCGTCGTAGTTCTCGACCGTGAGCAAGGTGGCGCTAGTATACTCAAAGCAAATGGAGTTGAACTAAAATCGATTTTTACCATGACCGAGTTGGTGAAAATTCTGCGAAAAGCCGGCAGGATCAGCGACGAAACGGCGGAAATTGTGTCTGATCATATAAAAGAATGTCAGTTTAGTATGGACTCATGATGTTATGTTATATCTTGAAAATTTCAACCTAGGTAATGTTTGATTTTATGTAGGAAAGGTAACATAAGACCTAAATTATATGTAACTAGGTATATGAAGTACCAAGTTTCTCCGGTGGATGTAGTTATAAAGCATGGGTCCTTGTGGAGTCCCACCTACATGGTATCAGTCTCATGATCTATCTAAATGACCACTTTTCCCCCAATGGCAAAAGTTCCTCCTACCTCTACTCTTTCCATTCCATGTCTTCTCATTTAGTTTTCCTTCCGTCCTCAAGATATTACAAGTCTTTTATCTGTACAGCAACAGTATACACATACACAGTCATATGGAAAGAAAGAAAATGAATGAAGGCAGGCATGTAAATGAAGACAGTTTCCCCGGCGGAGAAAGGCCAATTTGAAGAAAGCTGAAACTGAAGTTGGCGCTATACTTTTGTACCTTGTCAAATAGACTTACTCACCTAGTGTATAGTACCAACTTCAGTTTTAGCTTTCTTCAAATTGGCCTTTCTTTCAAAGATTGACGGTTCATTACATTAGTTAGTCAAGTGAGCTTATTCAGGCCTGCCTATTTTATAGACCATATAGTATGATAGAGCTAGTTCAAGGAACATAATTGCTTCTCTTGGACTAGTTAGCTGCTGCCGGTAAGCCAAGAATTTTGTAATTTTTATATCAATCAACACTACAAGTAATTAAATTTTACTTTAGTACTGTAGTTTAATAATAATAATAATGCTTGCCTACTGCCTATTCTTGCCTATAAAAATGTGTGCGGGGTAAATTTTTCAATAATAAAACAACCATATAAAATTACTGCAGTTTTAATTAATCACCAGCGGAATATTATTAAAACTTTGATCGTCTTCGAAAACATGTTGTACGTATGCATGCTGTTATTAACAAAAAGCTAATACAAATTATAAACAATTATAAAATAACTTAGGTTTAAAAACTTAAGTTCAGCCTTATCAAAAAAGATCTTTTCCTTTTTTGTGTCATCAGTGTATTCAAGCACCAGAAATGAACGCGAAGAAGCCGCGTCTAGAGGACTTGTATTTATTAGATAATAAACATCCGAGAACGACTCTTCGGTCAAGGAAAAACACTGGGAATGTAATACGATGCAGTCACAACATCTGGGGCTCCCTACCGAGTGGGGGGGTGTAGCAGGACAACATGAGAGGGGAAGCTAAGAAATGAAACTGAAGTCCTGAGGAGTGGCGGGCGGGGGGGGAGGGGCGGATCTAGTTGTCTTCGATCTCCTGCTCCTGCTCCTCGTCGAACTCGGCGTCCTCGTCGGCCGTGGCCTCCTGGTACTGCTGGTACTCCGACACCAGGTCGTTCATGTTGCTCTCCGCCTCAGTGAACTCCATCTCGTCCATGCCCTCGCCCGTGTACCAATGCAAGAAAGCCTTGCGCCTGAACATAGCGGTGAACTGCTCCGAGATGCGCTTGAACAGCTCCTGGATGGCGGTGGAGTTGCCGATGAAGGTGGCGGCCATCTTGAGGCCACGGGGGGGAATGTCACACACGGCGGTCTTCACGTTGTTCGGGATCCATTCGACGAAGTATGACGAGTTCTTGTTCTGGATGTTGAGCATCTGCTCGTCGACCTCCTTCATGGACATGCGTCCGCGGAAGATGGCGGCCACGGTGAGGTAGCGGCCGTGGCGCGGGTCGCAAGCCGCCATCATGTTCTTGGCGTCGAACATCTGCTGGGTGAGCTCGGGCACGGTCAGCGCGCGGTACTGCTGGCTGCCGCGGGACGTGAGCGGCGCGAACCCGGGCATGAAGAAGTGGAGACGCGGGAAGGGAACCATGTTGACGGCCAGCTTGCGGAGATCAGCGTTCAGCTGACCGGGGAACCGCAGGCAGGTGGTGACACCGGACATGGTGAGCGACACGAGGTGGTTGAGGTCTCCGTACGTGGGTGTGGACAGTTTGAGCGTGCGGAAGCAGATGTCATAGAGAGCTTCGTTGTCTATACAGTAGGTTTCGTCTGTGTTTTCGACTAGCTGGTGGACTGAGAGAGTGGCGTTGTAAGGTTCTACTACTGTGTCGGAAACTTTAGGTGAGGGTACTACGGAGTATGTGTTCATGATTCTGTCGGGGTATTCTTCACGGATTTTGGAGATAAGGAGTGTTCCCATTCCAGAGCCGGTACCGCCTCCGAGCGAGTGTGTGAGCTGGAATCCCTGCAGGCAGTCGCAGGACTCGGCCTCTTTGCGTACGACATCGAGCACTGAGTCTACGAGCTCGGCGCCCTCGGTGTAGTGACCCTTGGCCCAGTTGTTGCCGGCGCCGGACTGTCCGAACACGAAGTTGTCCGGACGGAAGATTTGTCCGAAAGGTCCGGAGCGGACAGAGTCCATGGTGCCGGGCTCCAGGTCCACCAGGATGGCGCGGGGCACGTACTTGCCGCCGGAGGCCTCATTGTAGTAGACGTTGATGCGCTCCAGCTGCAGGTCTGAGTCGCCATGGTAGGCGCCGGTGGGGTCGATGCCGTGCTCGTCGGAGATGATTTCCCAGAACTGGAACAAACAAATTAATGGTTAGGTAAGACGGGAAGAAATGCCGTTGACGATTCATGAAGAACTAGGAGCGTGCGAGCGCGTCCTAGCGGGGGCTCGGGGCGGCGGCTGGCACAGGCTGACTCACCGTCGCCCGGGGAACCGCTCCGACAACAAGCGACTCCTACGTACATACATTTGCATAAATGCGAGGCCAACTTTTTTCGCGTATTATTGATCCCTAATAAAGAACGCTATCATGTAAGGACACCGATGAATAAGAATCGATTACGTAAGCGGTTGCGAGTTAATCGTCCGCCTACAGTGGTCTTTAGGTAACGGCTCCTTATAAGAAGAGAGCGTGCGCAATTATTTATTAAATCTGAAAACTAGTCCCGCCTGTCTGCCCATAAGGCGAGGTGGGTCGAGGTCCGTACTCGGCGTCGAAAGTATTGCTGAATGACGTTTTGAGGACGAAGTACGAGTAAATACAGATAATTTGCAATTCATTACTCATTCATTCCACATGTTCGATGCATGCCGCGTTATCCAATGCTACTTCCACTGAGGACTCCACTTATCTTGACGGCAACGGAATATACCTAGCAAGGTATGTAGGTAACCAACTTATTGATCGGACAAGTTCATTGTTCACAGCTATGAGGTATATCAATTAGGTTGTAGTTAGGTACGTTTGAGTCATCAATTATAAAGTTTGATATATTTTTAAAAACTGTACCCACCTATATAAATTATCTGTAGGTATTATGTATCTGTTATCTTTACTTTAATGATAAAAAGTGACGTCAAACCGGATAAACAAAGACATGCACTCTTTCTAGAGCATTGAAAACCCAAAACAAACACCTATCTGAATAGAGTATTAGCGATTTTATATCTAAAAAATGCATCAGCAGAAGTCACAAGAGCTGATCATACCTTCCTATGGTGGGCAATATGGGGCAAGTGGAGTGATGGCCAACTGCCAACACGTGTTTGTAGAAACTACTTTTTCCTGCATTCTATCTGCATTATGTCATCATTTCTAGACTACTTCAGCTAATAATGAATGAAAGAAGTAGTGAGAAGGTTGGTATATTGAAATACTATTAGAAATAATGTACCTGACTCTATTGAAGATCGTTTCAGACTAGAGCAGATCTTCTGGTATTTTTCTAAAGGAGTGGTACCTAATTAAGTATTTTATTGTAAGTAAAGTACATAAGTACGCTTGCAAAATCTAAACCATCAATTTGCTACGATTCTCTTGGTGGCCTCGCTGCAGGCTAAAGACAGAGAATACAGAGATGCATGATGAGGATGAGAGTGTTGAGGAAAGGTCCGAGCTTCATCTTTATAATTTCAGGAACTAACACCCCCCCAAAGAATAGAATACATAGCTAGGTACCTATTTAAGGAGCAACGAAACGAAGCTCAGCTATCAAAACAAACGGTCATTCTGACAGGACGATAAACTGTGCACCGTCCAAAACCTATTTTCCCGACATAAAACGCTTATTTCCCAACACTCTGTTGTATTTTTTGCCTCTCTGCTTATTTTAGCCAACGCGGAAGCGTCTGAGGTCATTGAACCGCACCGTGTGTTCTACTGGCGCATACGACTCTCTTCCTTCCTATGTAGCTACTCGTAGCTCTAATTACTTTTTTTACTGCGTCTGTCTGTCCGTGCATAAAATGCAAATTGCTAGCGGTTGGGGAGATTGGCCGAGAGTGCAGATAACATGAATCTACGTGTCAGGGTTTCGTGTATAGTTTAGAAAATTCAGGCTTATGATTATGAAAGGTACCTAAATAGTGAGGCAAACTCGTTGCCTGGCTTAATAGCCAGGTAGGTATTTCAGATTATGTTTTCGTCTACATCTTAGTCACAAAATCTAAACAAATGCATGAGTCATAAATGACAAATCGTAAGTGAGATGATGAGATCGTGATCTAATTTATTTTTTGTTTACACAGAAGTCGATCGTTTTTTTAGGGTTCCTTGGCTGGTTAACCAGGGGCTAAATGGCCAGCGGTTAACCAATCACAAGAAATGACAGATGACAGCTCCTATCAGAATTATATCGAGTGATAGCATAAAAAATACCTACTCAGCAGGATATACCTAGTTACCTACAACTTGGGTTCGTAATCATCAGCTGCTTGACACAAGTTGACCTCCCAAAGATCTCCACAACACTGTTCTTATTATACCTACGGTGTAATTAAATAAGTAGGTAGGACTACCAACCAACATCAAATTCATGATCTAAGCTACTGTAGGTATAAAAAAAGGAACCAAGCAATTATTTTTTGTTCTTTTTTTTCTGTTAAAGAACAGATGTGGGCACATCGCGGCAGTTGGCCTCAAAATTTGAACGTTACGATTCCCTGCTTTATGATTGGTCGATTTGAAAAGCCCTTATCAGGGGACGCAACGGTTGGCCTTGGACGGGTTCAATTCAAAATAAGCGTGCCCTGTCAACGGTTTTTTAAACGCGGGAAGATTACAATAGCTTGATTTCTTATTTCTATTATTATTGGTATTTATAGTGTCCGATATCTGAATTATTGGATTATGATTATCAGATAAAGGGAAATAGAATATTACCTACCTACACGCATACATCCATACATGACATTCTCGCATATAGGATAGGTAGGTACCTAAATATTTAGGCACATCATGTCACTTTTACCAACCATCAACCAAGTAGAATCCTTCTACAGGCAATACAGATAGCAAGAATTGCACAAAACGCTGAATCAGAAAGGCCGCGTCTTATTGAGATCAAAAACCGGCGAATAGCATTTCAACACGTGGAAGTACCGCGTACCGTGGCCAAGTTCAGTGAAGGCTTCACCGATCGATACCGCAGATGGCAGAAAAAAATACAACTAAACTTATTTACAACGAAATAAATCGAATGAAAACATACACAAGACGTATACAACTGCAAAATTTATGATTTTGGAACGAAATTGACACGGGAAAGTGAGTCAGAATGCCGCGGATGATGACAAAGACCGCTAGACGAAATGGCCACACCCAACGGAAAGTTCACAGTAAAACACAGAGAAAACTATGTTCACTGCTTAATTCATGACAATGATTTAGTTTTAACTTAGAAAAGACAAGTTAACAGTCACATATTGGGCTAAATTCAATTCAACATAACGAACGTCACACAAAATGCCGGCCGCTTCGATTGTTCCAAAATCAAAATTTTGCTAACATTAACAAAAGAATGTGCAATTTTACCTTAGCTCCGATTTGGTTTCCGCACTGACCAGCCTGGATGTGCACGATTTCCCTCATTTTGATAGATTTGAACTTAATAAATTACTTAACACTATAAAATTCTGTTCCGCACGCACCACGTACTTTCGTGGTTGCTCGAAGAATAAATGCGATTTCGTTTCTCCACCGCTTCCCGTTCGGCCAAAACGGTAATAGTGATGGGCACAATGTCGGTAAAGTAGGAGTATCAGTTTATCGATAATATTTGTCGCAATGCGCAATACTTACAGCGAGCTTCTACAATATTTAGTGTTTCTTTAGGTATATTAAAATAGAATTTTATTTTTTATGATCGGAATTCTACTGATTGTGTATGTACGGAGAACTAATTTAATTAGAAACTGACTTCTACTGCTTACTTTGGTTTGGTTAGTACAGAGTTCTAAATAATTAGAAATGGGCTTCTAGTGCTAACAATAACGGAGTAGGTACCTACTAAATTATCACAACGATCCTTACAGCCCTTAAAGGCACCATCTGTAGGAACTGGGTTAGAAAGTCATGGCATTGGTAATATCTATTGTAACTTTTGATTTGATTTTGACTTGTATGAGTCTAACAGAAGTTAGATACAAGCGATGCTGCTTAAATAATTTAAAGACTGCTTATGTCGGTAGTTAAGTATGTAGTATTTTCTCAGTGGAAGATATTTTATGTTGATTAGGTAGAAGCCATAATGGTTTAGTGAAAACTTCATAAAAGCACACATGGAATAGATTTTGGATTATTACGACCAACGCCGACGAGAGAAACTTCGATATTTCGATGGAAAAATCGACGGAGATCAAAACAAAAAATAAATGCGATGTACAAAGTTAGGAATTTAGGAAGAAGGAGAATACCAAGAAGGATTTAAGGACTTACAAATCGGAATGTCATGAAAGTCAAGCGTCTGATGTCTTACAATAGTATTTTTGTTTCCTATCATCAACACTGTTCCTAAATTCCGGAAAAATATGCCAGAAACCCATCGATACTACAAAAGATAACGTACACATCACTAAATTTGCGTGGTAGTCTGCTCGTCTCCTATTGGTCGAAAACGCACGCCATGTTAGCATTTCCTGCCCCTCCTTCCCCGCACTAAACAGATCCAGTACTGCCACCATAATAAAAGTACCGGTTTGTAAAATAACTTTGTTAAAAAATATGTATATTTGGTAAAAGTGTTATAAATTACTTTCAAATGATTAATCAATCACTAATTATAAATGTATTGCGCCAAATATACTATAAATTCATATCAGTTTTTACATTATTTTAACAGGTGTTTCAGGTTTCAATGTTGGTAGTGGTTTGCCTTACTGTTCAATTGATTCACTATTTAATTGTAAAAGTGTTTTAATCATAAAATAATAAATATAAAAACTGATTTATTTGTTTTTCTTTATATTAATGATATTTTTGTATTATT
Source organism: Plutella xylostella (assembly GCF_932276165.1). Taxonomy (NCBI): domain Eukaryota; kingdom Metazoa; phylum Arthropoda; class Insecta; order Lepidoptera; family Plutellidae; genus Plutella; species Plutella xylostella. The sequence continues at coordinate 698,108 of NC_064000.1, read as the reverse complement.
AATCGGTGTTTCACTTGTAAAGGATTATGAGTTTGACTGAGTTGGCGTCATTTGTCATCTTTTGTAGATGGCGCTGGAATAGCGTTTTAAAAGTGCGGGAAGTATGAAAAAATTCATTTGTTAGTCGTATACCTCGAAATCAAAAAATCCTTGTAGCTTTTCACCTATTCGCATTTCGCCGCGATGTCAAAATTTCTGATTAGATTTTTATTCTTATAGTATAATTTTTGATCGCTACTGACAATTGTCCGAAAAAATCATAATAGATTTACTTTCCTGCCTGCCTTCACTGTAGTCGCTTTTCACCTTGATAGATATTTGTTTGTAATGCATTATTAGGTACAAATCGCGATATTTCTTTTACACTACAACAATATGCGACCCAAATAAGATGCGACATAAAATACTTACTTGCTATTCAAAATATATGCAGCTTAATAAATAAGCTATTGATAATACATGCTACATAAAAATTTGCTACTGTTGTAAAAATCTGTTAAAAATATAATTATGCTAGTAACAAAATATACTACCGATATTATACGCTACAACAAAAAACGCTACTATCAAGGTGAAATGCGAAAAGGTAAAAAGCTATAAGGATTTTTTGATTTCGACGTATACGACTAACAAATGAAAAAATTATATTATCTAAAAAATATAAAATTAACTATTTTGAAACTGTACCTACATATAGGCAATTATTTTTGGTGACTTTAATAATGACAGTGAATTATATTTATTGACTTTAATAATCACAGTGAATATGGAAGCCAAACTACAACAGTAGTAGGTAGGTATACCTACCTACGTATTTTTTATTTGCTTTGCAGATATATTTATGTCGATAAGTGAAGTGCCTTTTCTTGCTGCTCCCAGGTGAGCTGGATAGGAAATAGATCTTTATGTAAGTAAGTCTTAATACTTACTTTCTTTATACTTATTAGGTACGTGGGAATCGTAAGAAAAAGTACCGACCTACCTGCTTATCAGATAAAGGTAAGTAGATAAATTTGACTGAAGGTGACTTTCTCATATTGCACCTTATTGCATAGGTAAGTAAAGTAGGTCGGTCTTTTATCTAATTGCAGTGTAACCTACCTAGCTTTTATCAACATCAACTTAATTTTAATCCAATAATTCCATGTTCTTACCTAGTAGCAATCGTGTTTAACCCACAGAGGAAGAACACACTAGAATAGTGACCACCGCAACACCAACCAACTTTGTAAGCTGTTATAACCAGTAAGTTCCGATTACACAATTACTTACTTGGATTTAGCTTCTTATAGTCGCAAGGCCGCGGGGCTGCGGGACCATTGATGACTTATGGACCGGTCGTCCTAATCTTGGTACCTACCTACCTAATAGGTTACCTCGGTGCTGAACTGGTGACCAGTCTAGCCAAGTCTCACCCAACTTTATGCCATTCACATTTGTGCATTGTCCGGTGATTGATTGATTCATCAAATACGAACGAACGGTACAATATTGAACTTTCTTTTCTTGGGTAGGCAGCATTGTTTTTCATTCGCAAATTCTCAACTATGTTGGATCTACGTAGGTAGGTACCAGTGGTACCACCTAAATAAACTTGTAAAGGTACTAAACTACCTTTGTAAAAGTAACTACCTAAGCTAGGTCACCGACGCCACCCAAAATGCAACTGCAAATAGGCCAACGATTACAAATCTTTATTGATCACCATAAGCTCATCATCATCAGCCTGTTCATACCAAACACTCTTGCCTTCTTATTTGCATGCCCCCCCACCTTCCACCCTTGGCCGATCTCATCCAGGGTTCCTCCACAATATCGACAGCGCCGACGACGGCCATAACAGCTTATTGGCTAGAGCAATTTTCAAAGACATAGTAAGTAAGGCTTACGTGCAATGAAAAAGATCCACGTGCCATTGACGTTCCGTAAGTCATTGGCATTGGGGGTTAGGTTTCTTTGCAGGCGTGTATACTGTATATGGTGTAACTTACACGGTGTAAGTGTATTTGCTGTATAGATTAGATTCCTACTTGCATATCATATTTCCCCCATTGACGCGTCAGCTGGAGTTAAAGTCCCCGTTCTGGCAGGCATTCAACTTTTCTTCGTCCAATGTTCCTATCCTACATGTTGTACGAGTTAGTACAAACTTATCAGACGCTCCCCGCTCAATGCGGAGTTTTCACCGCAAAGCGTTTTGTACTGCGGTATAGCTTCTAGGTACCTACTTGTTTCTTTAACTTTATCCCCGTTTGAAATGTGAGTTGTCTCGTCTCGTACCTACCTCTGTTATATAGCCTTAAAAATTGGCACTTTTCTGAAATAACAACTACAATATTTATAAGTACTTACTAAAATTTATCCACTAAAAAAATAAGGTGTCATACTTACTTACATTTGTAGCTCAATAACTTTTTAATAACTATACTACTGACTGAATGTACACTGAAATTTCAACACCGTACATTAAGAAACAAATTTAAACGCAGCTAAAAATACTTACATTGCATGAAAGCTCCGAAAGTGCGACCGAGTGATAAAGCTCATACAAATATGGCGAGAGCTTGGAGCTTGTTGCCCAATATGCGAGTCCATCTTCAGCCGCCCCGATTCACTGTCTTACGGTTCTCGAAATCACGTCGGATTGCTAAGACTCAAGTTCTCACGTGTTTTAGAATAGAATAGAATAAAATTTTATTTCTGACCACGTGGAATGTATTACAAATAAAATTTGAAAAAATCGTACACTTTAGTAGGTTAACGTAGATACACGTAACGTATAACAACTGTGGCTGTGTGTGCTTATAGGTAACTAGAACCGACTGTTTCTGACTGTGTCAGCGATTCGTAAATTTTATTTCAGGTGCGAATAATCTTGTCACATCATCATGTAAAAAGCTTACGTATTTCATTAGAGTAAGCTCTAGTAATACCTATACCTTATCAACTGTGTGTGCAACAATTTAGGTTTGGAGTTAAAGGACGCTCGGCTCTAGCTAGTCTCTATTTACACTGTTCACAAAGCTCGATTCGGAAAAAAACTCAAACTAACTGAATCAGGTAGGTACGAGTGAGATCATGATCGCCATATGGTCGCTGGTATTACAATATTACATGTTCGAGCAATCAGCTATCGAAGGCGCCGTCAGAGAGAGCCGTCTGCACTCTGCATACCGGGGTTCTTGTCATTATTCACAAGATATACCTATCTTGTATCATGAGGCAAAAAAGGGGTGTTATAAGTTTAACGAGACTGTGTTTTTGTGTATGTCTGTTATGTTGTGAGGATCGATATTCGATATTTTTTTCTGTTCATAGGTTGTTCATAATGTTAGCAAGAGTGTTCTCAAATTCTAAGCGATTCTTTTTCTATATATATCGTCTAAGCCGTTAAAAAGTTTTTTCACAGCGCTCCACTCCACAGTCGAGGCGGTGGCGATAAAGAGACCCACCTCCTCTTAATCTTCTATACCAGCCCACGTCGACGCTTACTGCAGAAGTCGAGGCGAAGTCGCGGCGCGGGCGAGGTGTAGGCGAGGCAAGAACTTGACATTGTCACTGAGACAAAATTCCCTGCGCCCGCCGCGCCGCCACCGTGACGCCGGCGCCGCCGCCACCTCGACGCTGCCTCGACTCCAGCAGTGGTCAGAGCGCCTTACATAAGTACGTTTATCATTACTAACATTCATTCGAATTCCGTTAGTGTCGATGCCTGACGAACTACATGCCAAATTTCATGAAAATCCGTCCAGTAGTTCTTAAGTACATGAAAGAGTTCATGATTATTTTATAATTATGAATATGGAAGTCATCAAGGTAAGTATATCTAAGTACCTACATAACTACGCAGCTACATACACAAAGTATACATAAAGGTGTATGAAATAATATTAAAAATGCATTAAACACCACCGTCCTAAAATCAATATTTGAAACAGTTTTTAAAAAACACGACAAGGGCATCACATCAGACTCATGGTAAATAATTTTGGTCTCTAACGAGGTACCTATAAAGGATAAACCTAATATACCACCAATATACTTTTACGCCATGCCGGTCACACTGAAATCCTTTCCTCTTTCATTTCTATTCAACATCATTTTTATGATTTTGTGCATAAAATCCTGTTTAATAATCTAAAATAAAGTACCTAATAAGTAAATCGATCCGATTTCCTTACATTTTCATTATTCGGAATGTATGAAAATAAAGTAACTAGGTACTTATAGTTACGGAATTAAATTAATTAACAATTTCATAGAATCTTGAAAGTGCTAAAATCTGTAATCCCTAATCCTATAATACTCAAACTTAAAGCTCTGACAGTGCTATATTTTAAGGGATGATTTATATTAGATTAGGCACTTTTGTATGAAGTTTCATGCGTGACGTCGCTCGTCCTTGCCAAACTTCATACAAAAGTGCCCCGGCCCGGTCTAATATAAATCATCCCTAATTCTGCTATTGTCCAGTATTTCGGGTAAACGTACCAATTATTGATATGATTGGATGATAACATATTCAGTATATTTTCATGTTCATTAGCTTTACTTTTACGTAAAAATATTTTTATGGTAAAACTATAAGAAGGTACTTACACAATATTTTTACAAATATGACCTATATTAAGACGCTAAACAGAACATAACATGAGCAAATGTTTACCTAGGTACCTACATGTGACAGATTCATTCATGACATCACTCTCACTAGTATCAACTTATCAAGTGCAATTTTGTTATGATTGCTCTGCCAGAAGGTCAGAACTCAGAAGCCCTTGTGCTGTATGTTTCTACAATATGATATGTTTATATCAGAGGTCTGTATTTAATGGCCATTGGATCGTCTACTAGTAGGTATTAAATATAGAGCCAAGGTAAAGTTATGAGATGATGTCATATAAGATAACCTGCCGTTAAACTCTTGTAGGTTTGTTAAATATATGGATTATGATTACAAACAACGATTCATAAATAAAAATATTTATTATATACATTAAATTATACTTTTCAAATATATTTTTCATATAATCTTCGGTTATTTGAAGCCGTTTTACACTTTGGCTAGTGCCACAATATTATAAAAGTGTTTTTATATCTTTGTCTTCAACAGGTAGATCAGCCTTTATCAATTCAGATCTTTCTCCTAACGAGGCCATTGGAATCAATAGGAATGTATTATTAAATGCAAATACATACATATTTTATTATTCTCGACTCATATTTGAAACAAGTGATATTTGTTAAAAGTCTTGCGTTCTGTTAAAAGTTAGAAAGCAGATCTATTCATTTCAATAGGAATCATTAATTATTGTTACTCAAAAAGAAAGTAACGCGAGATATAATGGCATGTAGGTAGTTTTTTGCTACGCGCGCGCTCCTCCAGGCGCCGGTCTAGTGGTCCTCCAGCTCGTGCTCGTGTTCCTCGTCGAACTCGGCGTCCTCGTCGGCCGTGGCCTCCTGGTACTGCTGGTACTCCGACACCAGGTCGTTCATGTTGCTCTCCGCCTCCGTGAACTCCATCTCGTCCATGCCCTCGCCCGTGTACCAATGCAAGAAAGCCTTGCGCCTGAACATAGCGGTGAACTGCTCCGAGATGCGCTTGAACAGCTCCTGGATGGCGGTGGAGTTGCCGATGAAGGTGGCGGCCATCTTGAGGCCACGGGGGGGAATGTCACACACGGCGGTCTTCACGTTGTTCGGGATCCATTCGACGAAGTATGACGAGTTCTTGTTCTGGATGTTGAGCATCTGCTCGTCGACCTCCTTCATGGACATGCGTCCGCGGAAGATGGCGGCCACGGTGAGGTAGCGGCCGTGGCGCGGGTCGCAAGCCGCCATCATGTTCTTGGCGTCGAACATCTGCTGGGTGAGCTCGGGCACGGTCAGGGCTCTGTATTGTCTGCTGCCACGAGAGGTTAGAGGAGCGAATCCAGGCATGAAGAAGTGAAGACGTGGGAAGGGAACCATGTTAACGGCCAATTTACGGAGATCAGCGTTCAATTGACCAGGGAATCTGAGACAAGTTGTGACACCGGACATTGTGAGTGAGACCAAGTGGTTGAGATCACCGTATGTGGGAGTGGACAGTTTGAGCGTGCGGAAGCAGATGTCGTAAAGGGCCTCGTTGTCGATGCAGTATGTCTCGTCTGTGTTTTCTACGAGTTGGTGGACTGAGAGAGTGGCGTTGTAAGGTTCGACGACTGTGTCTGATACTTTGGGCGAGGGTACGACTGAGTATGTGTTCATTATTCTGTCGGGGTATTCTTCGCGGATCTTTGAAATAAGTAGAGTTCCCATTCCAGATCCAGTTCCACCACCAAGGGAGTGTGTGAGTTGGAAGCCCTGCAGGCAATCGCAGGATTCAGATTCTTTGCGGACTACGTCAAGAACTGAGTCTACGAGCTCGGCGCCCTCGGTGTAGTGCCCCTTGGCCCAGTTGTTGCCGGCGCCGGACTGTCCGAACACGAAGTTGTCCGGACGGAAGATCTGTCCGAAAGGTCCGGAGCGGACAGAGTCCATGGTGCCGGGCTCCAGGTCCACCAGGATGGCGCGGGGCACGTACTTGCCGCCGGAGGCCTCATTGTAGTAGACGTTGATGCGCTCCAGCTGCAGGTCTGAGTCGCCATGGTAGGCGCCGGTGGGGTCGATGCCGTGCTCGTCGGAGATGATTTCCCAAAACTGTCGGCAAAAGAGAACAACCGTTAATAAGAAGTACTATATAAACTGGCAATAAACTGCAAGATCCATTAAAATGCCAGCACGTTGGCCCTTGGTACTCTCGCACCCATTTGTAAAGTCATGCCTCTGCATTACTACTTTCCAACCGGTTCTAAGTACATGAGACCGTAGGAACTTTAAGTTATTCCACAAGCACGGTAAGAGTAGGCGCAATTACTGTCTATTCATATAACTGCGAGAGCTTCTAACAGTCATGTATCTGAGCCGTGCGTCCCACAATGAAGCTCAATGAACCGAATAACGTAGACGGCCGACAGGATGCACAATAAATCTTTAAAGTGTAATAAATCATTGAATTACGTAAGACAATGCTATGAATTAATGAAGGCGTACACAATGACGATACGCCTACACCTTGCCCCGAATTGAGGCCTATCTCTCCTTTTAAGTGGTGAACGCTTTAAACATGTTACTCTTGACTAGATCATTCAAATCAATTGCTGGATTTCAATTCTCCTTGAAATACTAATCTCAATTCCAACCATATGGTAGATAATTAGTAACTTTAAGTCAAGTCTACACTGGCTAATGAAGAAAACAAGTGAACAATTGTAGCAAGGTGTTGTTTGTCGTCGGGAGGATTGACGTAACTGTCACAATGGTGAAACTGTGAACACTTGCATTTAACAAAAGCTGTTGAGCATGGCTCGCTAACGAGGGAGTTGGCCATGTATTAAAATTCATCCGGCGCTGGCTATGATGTCACCCGGCGCAGAGTAGGTGTGTTTGTGTGGGTAAGGCGGCCAGTCGCGCCTGACATCGCCATATAAAGCTAAATGACTAACATGGAGGCTGAATTTTTGGTTCAGGGCTTCGGTATTTTCGACGAATAAATTATTTTTAACAACAGTTGCGATGATTTCACCCAACCGTATATTGATGTCAGACAGAAACTCATTTCGCAGTCGTTTTCGGACCGAATAAATAATTGTCATGCAAAATTGCTGCCGTCATTATGCAGCTACTTTTCTAGCGCAGTCGGATCGCCCAAAAATATTGCCTTTCAAAAACTTTTGTTGCTGAGCGTAATGGTTTTAATAACAACAAAAAGTGAAAGGCGATCGGGTGTTGTTCGATTGTGGACGAGAAAGGCTGCTTTCTGCTGGTAACTAGATAAGAGAAGGTACGCGACGGACGAAAGCGGCGTGTGAATGTCGGCACAATGCGCCACTTGCGGGGAAACCCTCATTTCTAGCCGACTGCGCCACAATGCCTCTTTGTAATTACGTCGGAATTTCACTAATGCTACTACTGAATCTACTATGCTATAACCGATATGTTCCTAGGTATACAATGTATAGTATATCTCACAAAAATGAATACATTAAATAAATCTCTAATCGGCCTGGGAAAACTTTATGTGATGAAGACGTCATGGTTAGAGTTAAAATTATTGATATTCACAATTATTATTACATCGCTTGATTACAGAATATAAAAAGAATTGAGAATGGCCCGTTCAGTGTAATATCTTAGTTATTCCAACGATTCCCGACTCGGAAGAGGGTCAGAGATCTCTTAACGGAGGTTGATTAAAATAATGCTCTTAGGAAATATAAGTGTTGTTGCAGTGCAGTGGGCCGATTCGTTTCAAATATAGACGCGGCGGAGGCCGTCGACCGGGGTTCATCGCCCGGGCTAATCTATAGCCTCACACTTTTATATCTTTCGCCTAATTTGGAAACCTGATAAGGAAGACCCACGACTTTATTGGGGACACCTATTGGGTTGAGAAGCCTCGCAGTCGCCTTAATGGGCAAACAATTTTTGCACAACTCCTGGATCCGAAGTCTTTTATGTTCTTCTGTTCTGAAGTGTTTCGTTACTAGGAAACTATACTGTACTGCCTTTTAACAATAAATGGACCAGGAGAGGCATTTAAAATGAAATCATCAAATTGTTTTGCCTTTATCTTGTGAGTAATCTATGGATGAAATTACCCGTGACGGTCCATCCGTAGACACGGGCAGAATCACTCACCATTGTGTTGTGTTCATAGACATTCCCGACTAATTCACAGTCGAGTAAAATTAACATCGTCTGCAAGTATTGACACAGCTTGCGCAGCTTTCCAACTGTTAAATATATTACCACACTCAAGCGAAGATTCTCTAAGTATACCTACCTAATTTCACAGAAGCATGATTCATACAAGTACATAAGTACAAGAGCTCCGAACAACTCAGATCTGACTAAGAACTTTATTCACGTTTTAAAAAACTATTGCTTATCAGCCGCATGTCAATACCGCAGATTTCATCCATATTTAGCGGATCTTTTATCGTAGCCTAGGTGAAGCAATCCAGCGCTAGAATTTTTTGGTAGATTAAAGAAATACGGTACCCTATGTAATGGTAATCAATTTATTGGCTCTAATTCCACTCGATTGGACCACTTCAACCGTGTTCAGTATTAATTGACTTTAGTTTTTATTTAAAGATCGATTGACTTGATTAAAAGTGATCGCTTTATGCTTAACTCTACATCTGATCTTTTATTAGCAGTCTGGTATTAGCGGAAAAGTTAGTTGAGCATTTTCTACGTTCTCTATAATTGCTATGCCCAGCTATGCGATCGGATCTTGTGGCTATAATGTAAAGTTCTAATTAAGGAAGATTGTTATCAGGCCAACTAATAGAGCGGTGTGTTAGAATTTCATGCTTGGCTGTCTCAGTATGCTTAGGAATTCCATCCAATAAGTTTCCTGTAAGAAATTCATCAGCGATTCTTCTTTAAAAAAAATCCTTTTAATAGTCATCAGACCTTTAATTTTGCGAAAGTAAGGATGCATAATGTTTAAACAATATTGAATGTCGTACGAGAATTTATGTATGTCGTGACTCGTGCCCTCAAAGGTGACATCTGCTACCTTATGCGATAATGTCAGAAGCCAAAACAGGTTTCAAGTCTTCATAATAATAAACGTAATCCTGGTTAGCCTTGACGACATGAAGCTACGTTACATCCTGTGGGCATAAGTCTGCTTTTGTGAAGAGTTATGTCAGATATGAGGCCATCCGATAACATATAACACGTCATAGTTTGAGTCATTGGCCGTTTTTGGATGTTATTGATTGAACCTTGAGCTATAATTAAATTACATTTGATAAATTGACAATCAATTTCGTTCCTTCACCTGTTTCAGAAATTCATGCGTTGTTATCGAAACCCGATTATACCAAAATACTTACCTACCTAAGCCCTTAACTGGTACAGTATAATATTATATTAGGTATAATTACTTAATATATTATGTTTATATACTGTATGTATTTTTTTGTTGTAGATCCTTCACACATATAAGGGCGGTGCCAATATTTACGCGTACTTGAGTACTATCGCGTAGTAAGTACATATATTACATTAGATCTTGGAAAATCTATCGAGGATTCTCTTATAAAATCCATCAAATAAAAGATTGTCGAAATGAATGTAACAGTAATAAGTAATGTTTTATGGAACATAGGTGGGTCTGGGTCGTCACGGGTTACGGGGCCGACAATGGCACCCCCTACCCTACTTGGTACTGGCACGGATGGCTCTGGGTTCGCTGATGCGTGTTGGTTGGGCCACCGGTACTTCGAGGATTATGGATAGCTGTATGCCACACTGCGGGATCTTTCTGTATTAAAATTTACTAAAACGTTCCTACATACGAGCTAATAAAACAAAAGGCTGTCTATGTAGGTAGGCAATGTTTCTCTACTTTCATTATACCTCATAAAATTTCCATACCTACTACATGCATTACTTTACCTTGTATGAAATCAACAATGCGACAATAAGCCTCTAAGTACTTCGAGGAATTCCACAGGGAGATAAGAAAACCGTTATCGTGACCGTTACGCGAATGGAATCCCGCAGTCCAGTCAAGTCCAGTGGGAGCGTGGAGAAAAGCAAAAGTGGCTCACCTTAGCTCCAATCTGGTTACCGCACTGGCCGGCCTGGATATGAACGATTTCCCTCATGTTTAATATTTAACAATTTAATAAATTAATAACTTATACACTATGCACGCGTCTCTCGCACTTCACTACTCGCAGATTTGATCAGCCGGCCGGTGCGGTGGGGATTTTTGAGGCAAGAGTCGCCTCCGCGCGCGGTGTGGAGCGCGCGCTGTGATTGGTCGGCGGGCGGCGGCCATCTTGCATCCACAGCTGACTTCACTCCCGTTCCGAGCCGCGGCCCGTAGGAGCCAGCCGCGCCATAATGGAGAGATTCCTCATTTCTTTATATGGACGTTTGCGATTAAACTGCTTTGCATGTTTCTGTAATGACAAAAAGGGTCGCTCTCGGAATACTGCCTTGGCCCATTGTGTCGTGCCTTGGGACTTTGGGAGAAGACCGAGTTTTTTACACTTTTTGTGATTAACGGTACGGTTACCCAATGCAAAATGTTTTTTACTTATTGTTTTTTTTCTGGTTCCTTCCTACATAGTTCTATAATCGATCAAGCAAGTAATTCAACAATAACTAAAAGGATAAGGCACGCAATACATTCACACACCCCTGTCGTCGGTAGCAACCCTAACCAAAAACTTACAAAATAATTATGATTTTGTTATCTAAAGACCATAATCGACGCAAGCACCCTATTACGATAGTAAACGAAACCCGCTAAAAGTTATTTATATTTCTATTCCTTATTTCACAAGTAACTAGGTAATAGGTATATAAATTTTAATGTAAAATTCATTTAAAAAAAATCAAATCAGTAATACCTATACCTACCATGGTGTGCAAACTTCTACAACTTTGGCCAAGTTTGTGGACTGTGGTGATCGGCAATAAAATGCCTTTCAACTTCAGTTAGGTATGGGGGATTGCAGGAACAGTGGATTCCTGTAGGTGCAGTGGAATATTTTACCCTTCGATCAGTAGAAAACATTACTTAATAAAAATAACAAGGCAGAGCAGTTACTTACTTAATTCGAATAAAAAAGTTAAGTTTCATTTAAAAAAACACTTTTCTTTCAAACTATAGCTATAGCTGCTTATAAGTAGTAGAAAAGTAGGCCATCTGTACTGTTCCAATGGCAAAAAAGTATCTTCCTCGAATCGGAGGTCCTTGCGCAAAATATAGAGCAAGTATTAACTCATTCTCGTAACATTACTTACCTACCTACTTACGAATGAATCATCGCATCTACCAATAACACGAGTGAAGTCATCGGCAGTTGGCCTCTGTTTATTTACGAATTATCCATGAAAAAAGAATTATTATTAATTACTTATAAATATATTAAGTATGTAAGTAAGTACTTATAGATACTTCTTAATAATAGTTCCTCATCATATTCTCGTCAGCTCGTGGTCCACTGCTGGGCATGGCTAGGCCAACGAGTGTCGCAGATTCTATCCTCAACCTTACTAACAAGTTCCTCATCAAACCAAAGGTATATTTTTTTTTATTAGGGAGCAATAAATATTTACTTTTTATTTTTTTTACAAAAGGCTTTGACAAAAAGTTCTAATTTTAACCTAGATAGTGATCTAGTGATAAGTAGGTACTTTACTTACCTAATATTTATGTAACATTCAGTACCTATATATGTATACGAGTATTACCTGCTGTATACAGTTATACACAGTACATTACATACTACATACTAGAGATGCCACGAATATTCGGCAACTATTCGGTATTCGGCCTATTCGGCCAGTTTTTTCAGTATTCGGTATTCGGCCGAATAGTAAGTAGTATTCGGCCGAATACCGAATACTTAAAAAAGTAGCAAATATCTTACAAAAAGGAATAAAAAAATCAATTTAATCGAAACATTTAACTATCAAACAATAATTAATTGCGAAAACCTGAATACAACATCGCGCTTACGACAGTAAAGTTGCGCTTTTCTTCATAAAATATACAATACCTGCTACTGAGACACAGGTATTTTTTAACAAAATATATAAGGTTTGGCTACTGATTCGAGTTGGTACAACTGGTGGTCAACCAGTTATACGGATCTGCCGTAAGATTAAGAAGAACACTTTTTAAATAAAACTTTAACTTATTGAATTATACTGGATCACCTGCCGAATATTCGGTGGCCGAATATTCGGTATTCGGCTGAGAGCGCCGGCCGAATATTCGGTATTCGGTATTCGGCCAAATCACTATTCGTGGCAACACTACTACATACATAACTATCTAAATTTTATCAAAATCAACTAACTTTCAATAAAATACATAAGTAGGTAAAAATTCATACTTAAGTAAGTACATATAAGTTTCCCTTAAGAAGCAGTCATGTCCTCAATATCCCCCGAGTTCAGATTTCATCCCATACATGGAAAGTGAGCACCATTTTAGTATGATCGAAAAATTTACTTGCCGTTTGCAACCTTGTCACACCACGCTACTCTTACGAGTCAGTGACATTATTCGTGTCCCATCTGCGGTGGCTTACTTTGACAAAGTTGTTCTCAGGAAACCGTTTTGCATGAATAAAATTCAGCTTCCTATTTTGGATGGACCGGTATTTAAATTTGATTTTGTTCCAAGCTATTGGTTATTTCATCGTTGCTTATCGTATGAGGAAAAATAAATTTAAACTGTAAATATTTACGCCTTATTTCTTACTGTTTAAAAATGGTTGCTGAAATATTTTGTATCCAATTTATCTCCCTAAATATCATATTATATTATAAAAAGGTACAATACCTACACCTAATAAAAAAGCTCGATAGTTTGCACACTTCGAAAAAGCTTTTTGTTGATAGGATATGTGGGGACATCTCAAACACGGCCATCCAACCCCAAGATTAGCAGAGCCTATGAGCAGAGTAATATGGGTATAGGAAAGCTGATATAATCTTCACAGATAAGTAGGTACTTAAATATTTTATGTGTGTTGGCTCTATGGCCATCGATGATGATGGTGATGATGGAGAATGTGATTACTTGGGTTGATAAATGATTTTAATTGAGATAAGAAATGAAATAAGTACTAAATAAAAGTTAGTTAATATGGCCCTGAAAAGCTTAACTATCATAAAACCTTCAGCTGAAAAGTGGCGTAGGTGTGTATAGGTAAGGTGGTGTAAGGCTTAATACAGTTTGAAGCTTTACAGTAATACTTACTACCAAGGTAGAGCAGTTGCTATATATTTCCTCAACCACTTCCAATTAACTGATTTAGGTAAGTATATTGGTGAGTACTTTTGTATGAATAATGTTCATACATATTTTGATTAGGTAGGATTTTTATAGAAAAATACACAATAAGCAAAGCACATGTACAGTAGATAGGTATTTATTCATAATTAAAGATCACAGACATTTATTTAATTCATATTAACGATCAAATTTATAATAACAGTGTAGATCAACTATTTAAAATCAATAAGAACACAAAAGAGTTAAATTTTAATGCTAAATTTTACAACACTTATAACACCAACAACACCAAGAAATATACTAAGTAAGTACTTAAGTAATATTCTATGTATGTTATAGGCATGCAGGTAGGTATTATTAGATAGATAGATAGATAGATAGAATATTCTTTATTTGTACACACACACATAAAAGAAACTTAAATAAACAATTCGATTTAAAAATATTTAAACAAAATATTTGGTCCAACTCATTTCAATGTTACTTAAGTGTTTTTTGTAGTTTGTTTTAGTATAGTAATTAATGAGTAAGTATTTCAATATTAATAATTATTGAAACCAGGACGGAGGGTTACATTGACTTAGTTTATCTAAGTTAGATTATTAATAAGCTCTTAGAATACTTTGTGCGTTACGACAGTAAATAAACATAGAATAAGCAATAAGTAGATGTATACTGTATACTTAAAATTAAAAAAGGTCAAACACTTTCAGAGGCACATAATAAAATACAAAGACATTTTACTATCTAATAAGTGGGTAAGAGGTATACTATCACAACACAACACCAACATTTAACACCCAAGACCCGAGAACAAATATCTGTACCGGCCGGGAATTGAACCCGGAAATTTGGGCACAGTAGTTACATAGATTCTTTACCACTGTGCCATATTACCTATACGCTCGTAAAATATTTATTACTTTAATAAGTATATTAAACTTACTACTTATATATAGTTTTGTTGCCGTAAATTTTCGAAGTTAAAGTACAAACCATGCTAACCCTACATCACAATAAAAACTAGGTAAGTATGTAAAAGCTAAAACATTGAGGCACAATAAACCCTTTGAATAAAAATTCAGCTTAGCAAAATAAAATTACAACTCGGCCACTTTAGGTCGCCGGATTGTGCGGCCCGTTGCTCTGGAAGACCGCGATCAGATCCATCTCGTTAGCGATCCTGAACTTGGGCAGGTGGTTCTCCTTCCTCGCGAAGATCATGCCGGCGTCGGTCCACACGAACTTCCAGCCGAGCTTGCGGCCCGCCAGGTGAGCGCGGTTGAACAGCTGGCGCTTCTCGCGAGACAGCCGCTCGAAGATGTGGATCTTCCTGCCGCTGCCGGGGCCCGGCAGCCCCACGGTGGCCACCGTCTCCTTGTGGTGCTTCCTCGCCGCCCTCAGCACCTCGGCTCGTACGTAGGTCGTAGTGAACCTGACAGCGATGTTGCGCGGCCGGTTGAACTCGTAGAAGGTATCCGCAGCGCAGCGGTCAGCCCGCGCGATGTCGCGGGGCTCCAGGGTCACGCCGAACTTGCGCACGATGGCCGTCACTATCTCGCGACAGTCCTCGTGCTTAGTCTCCGGCACGCCGAAGACTTCTAGCTCGAAGGCGAGAAGGTCGGACTGCGTCCTGGCCTCGAGCTCGGCGGCCAGGCGCTGGACGGAGGCCTCGAGGTGCGCGGTCATGTTGCGCAGCTCGGCGTGGTCGGCCTGGCTGCGCGCCTGCGCGTGCGCCTCCAGCGCGTCCATGCGGCGGTTGCACTCCAGCATAGAGGTCTTCATGACAGTGAGCTCCATGGGCACGCGGCTCAGCTCCAGCCGCATCACGTGCATGTCGGCGCGGATCATGCGCAGCTCCTTGGCCAGCTCGAAGTGCATGGCCTCGGCGTCCCCGCCCGGCCCCGACAGCGCAACAAGTTCACGTTACGGCGTTTCCGAACTTGGCGCTGGAAAGCGCGCGAACTGTTTCCCGCGTTTGGAACTGTCACACGCGAAAACAGTTCCGAAACTTTTCCACTGGTTCACTTTTTAAAGTTTAAAAGACAATAAGGAGGTTTAATGTTAATTTGATATAATAGTTTCAGTTACAGCCGCGGTCCCGGCGGAGTTGTAATGTAAACAGAGTCCTTGTAAGGGACAGTTATTACAGCCCTTGAATCAGTGCGTATCAGTGTACTGCGCAGTGCAACTGCACATCGGTTGGAGCCGTCACGTACCTTGGTTTTCGACCTTTTTAGAAACTTTTAATTGGTAATGATACAAGGATACATAGGTCTTCAGGCTGACTGATTGACCTCACCATGGAGGGCCCAAGCCACTGGACTGCATTAAGGACGCAGCCTTAGCCTCCCCAAAATTTGATGTAGGTAGTCGTTAAATAACTTCGTTGAAATCCTACTTGCTTATTCCTCATATAGTTACTTATCTGATCATAAATCATATACATAACGGAGACAAATTGGTTTTACGATGCCTCGCATGCTATTTAGTTTTGATACAATCATGACCTTTAGACGAAATATTTACCTAGTATTTCCTTACCCTTTCGTTAGACGCTGAGGCTGTGTACGCCTCCACAAGTCCATACACAAGAAAACTGTCTTTAAATACGATAGTATTAGTAATTTTATTTCACTCTTGTGTAACATAGGTACACTGTTTATGTTTTACTAATATAAATTCACTTTATTCAAGTCATTTTTGGTACCCCAAGATACGGGCTGAGCCTAGTTTGGGGACCCCTGCTCCTTGTGATTAATGTCCAATTCAGACGTGTGCATAGATATAGTTTAAGTATACACTTATAATACCTTGTTTAATATATAGTAAATATGTAACATTTCTTTTGCGCAATAAAGATTTTTTTATTATTATTATAGTATAATGTTTTGATTAAATATTATATGCCAAAAAGACCCCGTGCACAGCTTTCCATATCTTGTAGAATTCTCCATCATCATCAAACATTCTACTGCCGAATGACCCCTTAAGTCACTAAGGCATATTAAGTACCATACTTGCAACAACCTGTATGTGTATAGGGCATCACCAAATAAGCTACCTAGAGCCATATCATTCAAACCTCGGCCTTCCTAATCCAACCACTACCGGCAGCTAGGTCTAATATCCTCGGTCCCTCAGGCTGGATGACCATCCTTCGCTTCGCTTCTAAGTTCCTTCAAAGTTCCTTATCTGTTGTCTTTACCCGTGAAGGCCGTGAACTTAACTACCCTAACGGTTATTTCTTTAAAACATTAATATTCATAGGTAATGCCTCCGAGTACAAGTAGGTTGAAGTCCATAAATCAGGGCTCGCGAGCTGCCAGTAGCTCTATCGATCTCTCCCGGGCATCCAGGCACTCTAGGCTGCCTAGGATTCCTGGAAACCCTGCCCAGACTCTGCACAGCGGGAATAATTGCAAATATATTGATAGGGAGAGATAAATACAAAATGGCCGAACAAATATGACTGATTGGATTGATTCAGTGGGATTTTTGCTGTACCTTAATAATAATGTGTTTTAATGGTGTGAGTGCGAATGTTTAGATAAGTTACTTATTTTTGATTAGGTTTCAAATCATACTTTATCGGGAAATTACTTAGGTACCTACTCTTTGTGCCTAAATTAATTCGTACCATGGTGGTACCATGGCATGCGTAGTAAAAGTAAAGTAAAAAGTGTACGTAAAAGTATGTATGAGTGAGTGACGCGAAAGCTTTGTTGATGTTGATAGATTGAAAGCGCCTCAATCTTGGCTATATCAAGAATATTTTCGTCGATAACTTCATTGGTGAAAGGTGTTAATTACATTATGATGTTATGACTCTTTTTTTACGAAACAAGTGAACATGTTACCTAACCTACATAATAACAATCCTACTTACCGCAGGTATCATCGTAACATCATTTTGTACTGACAGGACATACAGACATATTACAACAACAAGCGACTGCTCCTTATACGGATAGGCATAAATATTATAGGTAAGTACCTACTTAAATGATTTTACTGTAGTACCTACCTACATATATTATGTATTTGCAATGTAGCATATTTGGGTCTGTAGACTCTGTAGGTAGGTAGTCTAGGTAGGAAGACACTTGAAATACAACATCGGACGGCCCAGTTTCTCACTTTAGTCAATTTACCTAAGCATCAGCCTATGATAAATGAAAGAAAAGTTCAAATTTCTAATAACGTTTCAATCGTTTTAGCCCATCACGATCATAATTCAACATGTTTATCTGTGGTTCTCTGTTAGTACTTATGTTGTATTGTATCTCTGAAACAGTCGTAAGTATACAATACGTATAAATAAACTGTTTTAAAACTAAACGCAGCCTCACTAGCTGCTGACTATTTACTAGGAAAATATCGCAACATGCCTCCAATACCTAATTCTTAATCTATTCACCTCCACAATTCACGTAAATTGCAATTAAAAACAGCAATTTAATGACCAAACGCCTTTTAATGGCTTCTCTGCGGTTGTAAATCCACATTATTATGTCCTAACTTGGTAGCGAGATGGTAGATCACGTCATCTCTATTCTCAATAGCGCGTGGGTTCAAGTGTCCTTATTACTACTAGTCTATGTTCATTGACTATTCACAATCGAATGAGCCGTTTTCCTTGACAGCTGTCAGTTGAGCTTTTGGGTAAGCCGATAGATGGCGTGAAAACGCAGTGTACCAACTGTCAAAAATTACATAGAGAGCAAAGAGTACTAAACTCAGAATAAGTTACCTCTGAACCAAGACGGCTTTCCGTCCAGTTAGTTTGGCATTCCGTTTTCGTAACTCTATCTTCAGATTGGCAAGGGACCATGATCCATAGTCCTTAGGCATTATTACAGTATAGCAGTCACTATCACAAGAGTCACTATCTCACAAGAGTCACTATCTCACAAGAGTCACTATCTCACAAGAGTCACTATCTCAAGTGCACTAACTCTACAGTATCAAGGGAGGAGGAGCAGATAGCTCAACTACAACTCAATTAATACAGGAGAAACACAAGGAAACTGAGAAAACTTGAAAAGAACGGCTGTACGCACAATCGCACTGAACGCTGAAGCAACAGTGACATCGACATCATAGAGAAAATAATACTACAATTCTACCTACCTACGACACTTTCACATTTCGTTAGCCTCACAGAATAACATATTGTGATCTGAGTGTGTTCTGAGGGTTTGAAAGTTGGTACGACCCCAGACAACGCCATCTATTTCTCCAAAAAGGAACTTTTTTTTTTTTTAACAAACGCCTCATTGCATTTGTTTGTAAGCGCGGATGGTGGAAACTTGAAAATGCTGCCGACGAACTGAAAGCTTGGCTGAAATGGCTATGTGATTCTAAAAAGCTGTAAAATCAGTGGACCACTGGATACGTCTCCGCTGCAGAAAGCCTAAAATGCAACTTTCATTTAAAAGTTACTTCTTCTCAAGTATTAAATTGTTAGTAGGAAGTATTTACCTATGTGCACAAACATAAAATAACATAGATCTCTAGGCAGAAGTGATTTCTTCATTAAACAAGCTTTCTAGAAATTGACAATTATTTGATTGTATGAATTTAGTGGGTTTAGTGATTCAATTAAATAGTGATTCTTCGATATGATCATAAAAATAAGTGATATTGACTTGCAACTTGCATACAATCAATACAGCTTTCTCTACAGCCACTTTATTATGGAGTGTAAAAGTTAAGTTTATACCTACCTAAATAGGAATGTCTACATAATACCATAATAATAACAAATGTTAGCTTCTTTGTATATAAATATACTTAGGTAAGTAATATAAATATAAATATGTGGGGACATCTCACACACGGCCATCCGACCCCAAGCTAGGCAGAACCTGTTTTATGGGTGTCGGACAGCTGATATATCTACACAAATACATAGATACATAATATATAAATATAAATACCAAGACCCGAGTACAAATATCTGTCTTTAAACAAATATCTGCCCAGCCGGGAATCGAACCCGGGACCTTCGGCATAGCAGTCAGGGTCACTCACTAACCACTACACAATTCAATCGTCAAATGTTTTGTGTCTTCGATACTTTTACAGTAAGTACCTAGATCCTCTACCACCGGTTCGAGGCCTCTGAGTTAGCCTTTAATTCCTCATCATAGAGCCTTTGAAATACCAGTCGTCGACCTTACAGAACCTACCATGAGTAAATTTTCTCACTACATTTTCCTAGTCGCGTTCACTCATTTAAATTCTCTACCCCTTATTTACCCCTCTGTCTGGGCCTCCACAATGTGATGAGTCATCGCGTGACGTCACGTCCCCACGGCCCTCCCCTGGAGGGTCACTCTCGCACGAAGGAAATTGTCAAGCAACGCTTAATACAAAGAGTAAGAGACGTTGGGAAGCTCTGCAGTTTTGTTTGGCTTGTGTTTAAACTACCACCGGCACCAAAAAATATTCAATTCTACCTCCAATAAATTCGAAATCTCCGCCAAAACGGATAAATCGTCACCAAATCATATTGCAGAAATTAAACTAATTACATTTTTACTGTACTTATACGATATAAGTACTGTATATGAAGCTTCGGAGTGGCTGTGCAAACCACCGCTCTGTCTCTATGTTGAGAGTGACCCCCCTGGGTGTGAACTTTGAAGTTCAATATTTGGATTAAACTTGTTTGTCTGATCACTCTGATCATGTCAGATGTAACAGTTTGTTCTCCTTGCTCTGCTTTGTTGTAGGGTGAAGTTTTATCAGTACCTAGACTATCTCATTAAGCACTTCTAAAAAACTCAGACAGCTTTTCCATAACATTAATTACTTACAAGCTCTGATACCTGATAAATATGTCTGTCGGGTAAATTAACATGCTTAAATAAACTATATATTATGACGATCATTGACAAAACTCCACCCTGGACTCTTGTACTCTTGAAACATTAGTCAATATACGTAATGAGCACCTAAGTATAAAGCTCGTCTATTAGCCTAAATAACGTAGATTCCTTATCGCTAAGGTTACTATAAAAATACTTACCTAACCTAGGGCCACTTGCACCAACATATTAAATCTAGATTAGGTAAGTATTTTTATACTTACCTTAGCGATAAGGTTTAATCTAGGTTTAATATGTTTCTGCAAGTGGCCCCTAGACCTAGGCATATAGGTACTGTATAGAGGCACGTAAACGAAAATACAGGTCATTAGGCAATCAATCCAGTTTTGTGCTTGTATCTTATAAATCTAGAAATATTTATTTACTTAAATTGCGTGTGTCGTGTTTCAAATGAGATTAGTTTTTTGGCAACAGAAGCCGCATAAATAAGGGTGGGTCGTCTGAGTATGACGTCATTGTCTGGCTGGGGGATTAGCACGAGTATTTTGGGTAAATTAGATTTAGGGTTAGGAAGTTAACTAGTAGTTGCGGACTGCGGTATATTTATTTATTTATTTATTTATTTAATACTTTATTGCACAAATTATTAATTAGGAAGTACACCTGTGAAAAAGTGTATGAAAATATAGTGCAATAATTAGCTACGCTTCAGGTCATGTTCAGCAGTGAATGGCTACGGGCTGATGCGATGATGAAGATGTCTTTATGGATGCAGCAGGTATTGAACACCGTTGATGTAAATTAAAAGTAAATTATCGTAGTTTTTTTACCAGACTACACATTTCTCTGAAGAGTACCTATATACGTACTTTCTTATAGTATAATATCAGGCTAGGAATGACGTGGCAAAGGTGAGTCATAGCCTGAGGGGAGAGGGATGCTAAGGGATCCCAAGCCATTAGATTATTGGTGTATAAAATATGTATAACTCGTAAGTACTCACATTAAATATACATATATATGTACTTACCTATATAAGTAAAATAAAGATATATTGTGGTAAGCCTGGGGTAGATTTGAAACTGTGACAGAGATAAATTGATTAAAACTACCTCTCTCCATTTCTCGCGATGTGCTAAATAGATAGATTATACAGGGTGTTAAGTATGGATGGATGTTTGTAACTCTTTCACGAGAAACCGTCACGTCTCAACAAAAACCATACTAACTTTTATTTCAAGGGAAAATTAACTTACCTAATTCGTCAGCCATAAGCATCTGTCATTCAAACATCATAGGACTCTTGCTATATTTTAGAACGTATAATACAATTAACCCCGGGGGTGGGTCTGTACGACCTTGCCGTGATTTCAGTAAATAATGGAAACAGTGCGTGCTGGGACCACCGCGACTCGGTGAGTCATGGAACTAAATAAAATACACCATATAGTTTGCTGAATATTCCAGGATAAAGTATTTAGGTACTTAGATAATAATATTATGTAGGTATTAGGTAGGTGCGTACCCATACCAAACTGTAACTGTACCAAAATGGAGCGGATTTTATGAAAGTGTTGTACTTTCATCTGAAAGAATAAGTGCCAATTTCTCCATAGTCGGTTATCTAAACGACCAGGGATTGGTTATCAATTATACGTCATCTCCATATAAAATTCTTGACAGATGTGTCAAATGTCAACAACCTGGTTATGCTCTAACCGACTATGGAGAAATTGGC
Organism: Plutella xylostella; assembly: GCF_932276165.1. Classification (NCBI taxonomy): domain Eukaryota; kingdom Metazoa; phylum Arthropoda; class Insecta; order Lepidoptera; family Plutellidae; genus Plutella; species Plutella xylostella. The sequence continues at coordinate 675,670 of NC_064000.1, read as the reverse complement.
ACTAAGTAAAGAAACCAGGCCGGGACTCGAACCTTCACCAGTGAAATCAGCAGCCCGCTTAGACGCAGCGTTTATTTAGATTGGGTTCATCCCATTATTGATCATCATAAATTTTTGTACGCCCCTTGGGTAAAGCATAGCTTGAACCTTCACTATAAATAAGATCCTGTATTCTAAATGTAACCTGTGCTTTTGACAAATAAATTTATTTTGATTTTGTTTTTTCTCATCATCAGCCAATTACAGCATGGACCTAAGATTTTTCCGACAACACTCTGTCCTCGGCTTTCCTCATCCAGCCACTACCGGCCACCAGTCTAGGGGCTTCGGTCCAAGTGGACTCTCTAGGTTTGCCTGTTCTCAATCGCGTCATCCTATTGATGATGATGACCAACCCACTGCCAATCCAGCTTGAAGATTTAACACTTACCTAGCTATATTTGAAGCGGCTCTACAGAGAAACCATCCATATTATAGTTACATTATACTCAGTTACTAGTTCATAGCTTGTTCTGGGGACATATTTTGCTCAATTTAACCTATAATGTAGGTTACATTAATTAGTCAAATTACCACCCATTATACCTACTTGTTGTTGACAGTTTTAGACCGTGAGTAGGTATGGAAACAAATTCATCATGCCTGTAATTGCTTCATTCAACAGACAACAGCTCGGTACGAAATGAAAGTATAAGCCCGAGGTCCCTACTCCCACGTGGCAAAAACCGGAACTATTACCTCTGCCCACGGGACAGGGGGTCTACTATGAACCGGCACAGTCAGCTATGCAGTCATTTCATTCGGTAAGTCATTCGGTATAAGCCACAGTCACAAAGTCGAGTTTGACCGTCACGTCGCCTAAAATTTATTTCTTTTTTAGAAGCACCAAAACAAATTTTAATTATAGTTTCCAGCAACACGACTCGACTGAGCTGTTACAAACTTACAACTCAGCCTGAAGAGCCTGAGTTCGTTTCCCGACAATCCTGACCACACAGGTGTACCATGTACCATCAGTGTTTCAATTAATTAAGTATTATTCTAGGTACATTATGCTTGATAAATAGAGCTTATATCTACCCAAATTCACCTCTTCTAAAATAAATAAATAAATAAATATGTGGGGACATCTCACACACGGCCATCCGACCCCAAGCTAGGCAGAACCTGTGTTATGGGTGTCGGACAGCTGATATATCTACACAAATACATAGATAGATAGATACTAAATATAAATATCAACACCCAAGACCCGAGTACAAATATCTGTCTTTAAACAAATATCTGCCCCAGCCGGGAATCGAACCCGGGACCATCGGCTCAGTAGTCAGGGTCACTAACCACTACGCCATTCGGTCGTCTAGCCTATACCTCGCCGTCATTTGTCTGAAATAAACGTGATGTTGATTACGATGAACTTGGTCTTCCTAGAGACTGGATGTCAATACCGGAGTAGACCCCTTCGCATCCAACATAAAATATTATTTATGATTGCGATTTTACAGTTTTATCTGTCAGCTGTTTAGATTTATAGTGAGAAAACACTAGTTTTCCCTTGTTAGAGCATTATTGAGATGCGACCTTTTATAACAGAAGTCAATGGTCGTATTTTCTTTGAGAGAATCATGCTAATTCTTAGTCATAGCGCTGTTGTTTGTCTGATGTTATCATAATAATTAATTAACAACATACTCGTATTATTTCTTAAATTGTATATCTGAGCTACATCTTTACTGTCGACGAACTTCGTTTACGTAGAAACAAAAGATTTGCCCTATTATAATTATGGTCTAATTAAGTACTTACCTATTATACTATTTGCAAAAACCTGCATTCTTAATTTTTTTTCACATATTTATGAATATAATTTAGGCCACAAACATTGCATGGAAGAGTTGCCGAAACCGCGAGCGCCGGCGTGGGCGGACCAGTGGTGAAGCGCTGACTCAGAGCCGTGGGGTAGCAGGTTCTGTGCCGCGTGGGACGCCGGTGAAGGGGCATCATTGCAGCTTAGCTTGGTCTAACTACTAAACACTGGCGTTAGGTAAAGATGTTTATATGTATATTTGTACTTAATATATTTCTTAGCGTGCTGAAGAAAAACTAACAAAATTGCCAAAAAATAAGGTAATTAAGTACATACTAAAATTAACAGTGCCTCCGGTAGCAGAATACATTATTGGTAGTAGTAGGTGCAGACGAAAACATCCATTGTATATCTCCGTCAATATCGTAGGTTTTGCCATCTTTCGTGAATCGCAGCAGTTAAAGTAATTGAATGATCCAGTTTATCTAGACCCTGAGTTTACACGACAGACCTCAATCTTCATTGCCGGCAGTTTAAACAATTGTATCTTTGATGTCCATTCGCTGGATCTAATCTAAACTATCTTCAGTTCCAGAGATACGTAAATTAAGATAGACGACATCAATAAAGTCAGCTTTGTTTTGTATTTCAGCCCACTGCGTGCCGTGAGGGGCCACTCTAGCCATAGACTAAGGGTGACTTGCACAAACATATTAAACTAGATTTAGTGTTAAATCTCGATTTCTGCTATAAATTTATATGGATTGACGTTTCTTAAATCGAGATTTGACACTAAATCTAGTTTAATATGTTTGTGCAAGTGGCCCTAATATTAGTCTCGAAGTGCTGCGCTCACCACGACTCTATCTCGTTGCATTAAACGTACCAATTGCATGGTGTGACGCACCCCTTCGATCTAGCACGTCACATTAAAATCGTTTGTAGAAATCGTTTGCGAAAATCGTTTGTGAAAATCGTTTGTGAAGCTGATCGAAGAGCAAGCAGGGATTCTTCTTTCTTGTAGGGCAGGGCAGGTGCTTGTAATGAGAAGGCTTTTTTCTTCTATTATTAGGAGGCTTCTTTGCTTCTTGGAGGCTGCGACCGGAATGATCGAGGCGGCCCGGACCGCCTATATTTAAATGCGCTCTCCGCCGCGCGGGCGGTGGGAGGCGGGGCAAGTAATGCGTCGACCAATCAGAGCGCTTTGCACCATAAGCGCCCTCATTGGTACTATCTACTATCTATTATCGCGCCTAACAAGCCTCATAGTTTATTTATTAATAAACAACTTATACTAGGTATATTTACAAACTATTACCTAACATTATACCTAACTAAAAACAATAACTATAACTTTATTAGATCTCTACCTACCTATAGACATAATCAAATAAACTTTATTAAACTTAAACAATTCGAATTATAAACAATTAAATCAATAATCTAATCTAAACAGTCTTGAACATCTCTCCCGCCGCAGCTCTTGTAGCTGGAATCTTGCGTGTTCAAGTGTTGACTGGCAGGATGACCAATTTCTTCGTAGGCCGCCGGAGTACCCCTCTGTTGGTGCGCACGTCGACTGCTCGCACCTCGCCGTCTGGACCGGGGTAGGTAGACACGACGACTCCGCGTGGCCAGCAGTTCCGTGGTAGAGTCCCGTCCGCGATGAGCACGAGGTCGTCCTTCTTGATGGCCCCGTTGGTGGCTCGGGGCTCCCGCCGGTGTTGCAGCTCCGGTAGGTATTCTCGTACCCAGCGCGCCCAGAACATGTCTGCCAGGCGTTGACTCTTCCTCCAGTCCTTGCGGCCGGCCTCGTCGTCCTCGGTGAAGGCTCCCGGCAGCGGCACTCGTGACGGCGCGCCCAGCAGGAAGTGGTTCGGCGTGAGGGCTTCCTCGTCGTCTGCAGAGGTCGACACGTGGGTGAGCGGCCGACTGTTGATGGTGTGCTCCGCCTCGACCAGTAGTGTAGCGAGGACCTCTTCTTTCGGCGCGCGCTCGTGCAGTGTGACTTGCAGCGCGTTCTTGACGCTCCGCACCAGCCGTTCCCACGCGCCGCCCATGAATGGTGCGCTCGGAGGGATGTACCGCCACTGGATGAAGCGCACCGACGCCTCCTCCTCCATGGCTGCCAGCGCTGCTTTCTTCAACTCGACGTCGGCGCCCCGCAGGTTGGTCCCGTTGTCGGAGTGAAGCTCGGAGGGACAGTTGCGCCGCGCGATGAACCGTCGCAGCGCCATGATAGCCGAGTCCGTGCTCAGGCTGCCGGCGACCTCGAGGTGTACTGCTCGAGTGGTGAGGCACGTGAACAGCACGCCGTACCTCTTCTGCTTCGTACGACCCACAGTGACCATGAGAGGGCCAAAGTAGTCGAGTCCGGTGTAGGTGAACGGCCTCTGATGATGCGCGAGCCGTGTATATGGATGGTTGCCCGTCGACGGCTGCGCAGGTGTGGCCTTCCGTATGCGGCAGGCCAGGCATTGCTTCACTTCGCTGCGCACGGCGTGTCGTAGTCTCAGCACCCAGTAGTGTTGCCGGACTTCATTCGCAGTTGTCTCGAACCCGCCGTGGTGAAGCTGTTTGTGTACCCAAGCGATGTACAGTCGGGTCCACCGATGATTGCCGTCGAGTACTGCCGGTTCACGTTGCGATGGGGTGATGTCGGCGGCAGTCGCTATTCTTGAACGTAGTCTGATGATCTTCTCTTCGTCGAGTATGACTGATAAGTTGTGCAGTCGACTCGTAGTAGGTATAGCGACGCTTTTCTGTAGCGCAGCTATTTCTTCAGCGAAGTTTTCTTGTTGTTGCGAGCGTAGCCACAGTTGACGCGCGCAGTGCATGTGCCGAGCGCTGAGAAGTAGGTACTTCCGCACAGCTGTCTTCACGGCGGGCGTAGCGGCCCGCGTAGCTGTTCTCGGCGTAGTACTCGTCCACGCAGGGTCGGCCTCTTCATTCTTCTTAGTGCGCTTATGCAGCACTGTTTGTTTCTTCGCACGTAGTAGCTCGATGAATTGTAGTACCCGTGCCGTCGCTCGAATAACTCGCATGAAGTTACTGAAGCGAGTTATGTCTGGCAGGGCCTCAGACAAGCGTGTGGCGGCGACAGTGACGAGTGTTCGCTCTTCCCCCGTGTCTTCTTCGATGATCTTCTCTTCTCGCGGCCAGTGCTCCTCCGGTAGGTATAGGAAGGCGGGGCCGCGGTACCACCGGTGACTTGAGTTGAAGTCTGGGGGCGTGTCGCGCGTTGCGTCGTCGGCTGTGTTCTCCTTTGTAGGTACCCAGCGCCACTCCTTTGTTTTCGTAGTGTCGCTTATCTCGGCTACGCGGTGTGCTACGAACGGCTTGTTGGTACGTGGGCCATTTCGTAGCCACGTGAGTACTGTTCTTGAGTCCGACCAGTACACTCGACGACTCGGCTTCAAGTCGTGTTCTTCGATGGCGGCTTGTGCGAGGCGGCATCCCAGCACGGCCGCTTGCAGTTCGAGTCGCGGGATGGAGACCACCTTGTTGAGCTGTGCGACTCTTGCTTTTCCGCTGACGAGTGACAGGTGTGTGTTTCCCTCTTGATCGACGACCCTCCAGTAGACGACAGCAGCATATGCAGACGAACTTGCGTCGACGAAGATGTGGAGCTCGCGGGTGGCCGCGTCGCTGTATGAGGCGTAGCAGCGCGGCACGGCGAGGCGTGGCAGCTGTTGCGCGTGCTCGATCCAGCTCCTCCATGCTCGTGCTTCGTTGTCTTCGAGTTGCGCGTCCCAGTCGATGCCGGAGCGCCAGACGTCCTGCAGGATGCGCTTCGCTTGCACGGTGACTGGCGTGGCGAGTCCGAGCGGGTCGTAGATCGACATGACTGTCCGCAGCGCTTCTCTCTTCGTAGGTGTGCGCTCGCCGCTCAGTATTGCCTCGGGGATGCGATGTTTGTTCAAGTTGAAGGAGAGTGTGTCGTCCTCCGGGTGCCACACCATGCCCAGCAGCTTCCCCGGGTCCAGTTGCAGCAGTCTAGGGTCTTCAGCTTCAGATGACGACAGCTGAGCGAGCACGATGCGGCTGTTCGACGTCCACTTCTGCAGGTCGTAGTTCGCGAAGTGATGTATCTTGTTGACTTCAGTGGAGATGCGCACCGCCTCTTCTTCTGTTTCGTAGCTCGCCAGGTAGTCGTCCACGTAGTGATTTCTCACCACGGCCTCGGCTGCCTCCGGGTAGATGTCCTTGTAGCGCTCGGCGTTGCTATTTTTCACATAAATAGCCGTACACGGTGATGAAGTCGCACCGAATATGACGCTCTTCATGCGATACTCGGTAGGCGGGCCGGCGCGTCGATCTCCCCTCCATAGGAAGCGCTGCATGTCGCGATCTTCTTCTCTGATGTGAACGCGCATGAACATATCTTTTATGTCCGCGCTCACCGCCACTGCATGTTGCCGGAACCGCATGAGGACCCCCGGGAGTGACTGCAGGAGGTCTGGGCCGGGCAGCAGCATGTCGTTGAGACTTGTCCCTCTCGTTCGAGCGGCGGCGTCGTGGACGATCCTCAGTTTCTCCGGCTTCTGAGGGTTGATGACAGCGAAGTGAGGCAGGTACCAGATCTTCTCGTTCTTCTCACGCGGCGCCTCCTCAGCGTAGCCGCTGTCGAGCAGCACCTGCATCTGTGCGTTGTACCGCGTCTTCATAGCTTCGTTCTTGTCCAGCTTCCTCTCGAGCAACTCGAGTCGTTTCATTGTACTCGAGTAGTTGTCTGGTGGCCGAGGGTCGTCTTCTTTCCACAGGAGGCATGTTTCGTAGCCTCCCGCCGGTAGTGCGCGCGTGTTTTCTTCTAGCTGCGTAAGCGCGCGTCGCTCGGCCTCTGTGTATGATTTCTTCTTGTCGACGCACAGCGACTCGAGTGCGAAGTGGTCCCGCATCATTTTCTCCATTGTCTCTTCTTGAAGCGGCTGCACCGTGAGGTGGTGCACGCGCTGCACTGCCGGCTGTCGGTACTGCACGCCGTGTAGCACCCACCCGAGCGTCGTGAGTGACGCCACAGGTTGTCCGCGCGCGCCCGACTTGAAAGCGTGCGTGAGCAGCAACTCCCAGTTATCTTGCCCGAGCAGGATGGTGGCGGCGCCTCGCTCGTAGAGGATGTCTTCTTTGATGTCCTGCAGGTGTGGGCAGCTCTCGATGATCCCCGCAGGCACCGTCTGAGGCGAGACACCGATGTCCGGCACTGTGCGCGCGCAGATGTCGACTTCGCTCGTGTTACGCCCGCAGATCTTCAAGTTGACTCGGCGCGACTCGCTGGCGTCGATCTTCATGCCCGACACCCCTTCTATGTAAAAGGGTGACGGCGGTCCCGTTGCTCCGATCTGCTGCGCGACTGCTGACTCGATGAGTGTGCACGTCGACCCGTCGTCTAGTAGCGCGTAGGTGTCGAGCGACCCCTTTGGCCCGGTGACTCGTACTTGTAGTATCTTCAGGAGCCCCGTTGCACTTCTTTCTTCTCGCGCTGTTGTTACTGCTTCAGATTCTTGCGATTGGACGACTTGCGTACTGGCGGTCGATGCGTAGGTACCGCCATGCAGCAGCGGATGGTGCATGTAGGTACACCCGTCCTTGTCGCACTGCTTCGGCTTGCAGGAGTGTCGGTACTTGCGGATCTTCATGCAGCGGAAACATAGTTTGTATTTCTTCGCTATGTCCCACCTCGCAGGTACTTCGGCTCGCTTCAGTGTCGGACAGGCGGCAGCTTCATGCTTCTCGCCGCAGATGGGGCACGCAGGCTTCGCAGCTGTAGTTGTGTCGACGTGGTACGTGCGCGCAGTCTTCTTTGGCGCGGGCTCCCGCCGGTCACTCGCTGCGATGTCCATGGGCGCGAAGCGGCTGCACCGTGCCGCGGCCCGCTTGGCGAACTGCGTCAGCTTGACCAGGTCGGGGATGTCTTCAGGCTGCTCGGTGATGTAGGTGTAGCACTCGTTGCGCAGTGTGGCCGGCAGCTTTTCCACGACGTTGTTGACGATCTCCGCATTGTGTAGGTACTGCTCCTTCTTCAATGCCACCACTGTGGCCGTCGCGTTGGTCATCGTCGCGGCGAAGTCGCAGATGGCCTTCGGAGTGTCGACGATCTTCGGTAGTCTGCGCAGCTTCTCCATCTCGTGAATGATGAGTGCGTCCGGCCTCCCGAATTGCGCAGACAGCAGCTCCATCACTTCTTTCGTAGAGGGCGTCCCGATGAACAGGCAGTGGACGGCCTCCTTCGCTGCTCCTTTGATGGCTCTGCGCAGTCGAGACAGGTTCTCTTGCTCCGTGAGGGACTGCGCAGATTCTTCATAGGCCGCCTTGAATGGCAGCCAATCACTCGATGCCCCGCTGAACGTTGGTAGCTCGTTGACATGGCGCGGCGCGGCGACATGTTGAGGCGGCGACGGCAGCGCACGTGCAGCTAGGGCGATGGCTTCGGCTAGCTCCTTGTAGTCAAAGGCGCTCGGTCGTGGGTCGTAGCGATGCTGCACCGGACGCGGCGGCTCGTACACGTGCGGCTCTGACGTGTACGGGTTCGGTGGCAGCTGTATTCTCGGCTCGTCGGCACCCATGGGACACGGCTCACGACGTGCAGACGGCGGCGCGGCGTTCTCCAGTGCGGCTCCCGGTGGACTGGCTTCGATGCGCGGCTCTGGCATCGATGTCCGGCGTGGGAGGCCCGCTGTCGCTCCGGCGTCTTCTCTCGGCACGGCGTGATGTGGTTGCATGGTCAGCGCGAGAGTACTTTGTTGTACCCACTCGGACATGCGGACACCCCTTATGGTGGAGGTGTCGTCTTCTTCTTCTTCATCGTCCGTTTCTTCTTCCAGCATGGCCACCCGTACGGCGGCTAACTCCATTTGTTTCTTCAGAAGCTCTTCCTTGGCCTTCAGCAACTCCCGGCGGCGACCCTTTGAAGACGCATTTGAACATGCGCGACGTGGCGTGTGCGGCTTGACGGGCTTCGGCGTCGCAGGGGTAGGCGCGGGGGGCGCGGGGGCAGGGACACGGGCTGTAGCGGAGGCCGTGACTTCTGAGGCGGCCGCAGTGCTTGATGCTTCGTTCGATGTGTCCGTGGATGCTCCCGTCGACGTGTAGGTATCCCCGCTGCTCGTGGTTGCCGTCGTCGCGGTGGCCTCAGTACCGGTGCTGTCCGTGGCACCGGCTACCGAGGCTGACTTGGAGGCGCTTCTTGTGTTCACCATGCTTGATCTTCAATCCGGCGCTCGAATGGACCAGAAAATGTGACGCACCCCTTCGATCTAGCACGTCACATTAAAATCGTTTGTAGAAATCGTTTGCGAAAATCGTTTGTGAAAATCGTTTGTGAAGCTGATCGAAGAGCAAGCAGGGATTCTTCTTTCTTGTAGGGCAGGGCAGGTGCTTGTAATGAGAAGGCTTTTTTCTTCTATTATTAGGAGGCTTCTTTGCTTCTTGGAGGCTGCGACCGGAATGATCGAGGCGGCCCGGACCGCCTATATTTAAATGCGCTCTCCGCCGCGCGGGCGGTGGGAGGCGGGGCAAGTAATGCGTCGACCAATCAGAGCGCTTTGCACCATAAGCGCCCTCATTGGTACTATCTACTATCTATTATCGCGCCTAACAAGCCTCATAGTTTATTTATTAATAAACAACTTATACTAGGTATATTTACAAACTATTACCTAACATTATACCTAACTAAAAACAATAACTATAACTTTATTAGATCTCTACCTACCTATAGACATAATCAAATAAACTTTATTAAACTTAAACAATTCGAATTATAAACAATTAAATCAATAATCTAATCTAAACAGTCTTGAACACATGGCATATGACAGCTCTTGTTCAAAACTAGAGCAACCCTCCGTCCTAGGGCTGTATTGGAGGTTCTATTTTATTTATAATGGGTTCCGTATGCCAAATGAGAGAGATTTGTATGTTTGTAGCACCTTTAATTTGTCTAGTTAGAAAGCTTCTTACCTATGTTTTATCAAAATCAATCCAGCTCAAACATTGTTAGAAGCTTATTTATTATAACTTAGTTATGTAACTAAATGTAACTAGACGACCGAATGGCGTAGTGGTTAGTGACCCTGACTACTTGAGCCGATGGTCCCGGGTTCGATTCCCGGCTGGGGCAGATATTTGTTTAAACACAGATATTTGTTCTCGGGTCTTGGAGTTGGATGTGCCCGTAAAATGGCAATAGGCCCGCCCCCTATTACATTGGGACTAACATAACACTCTGGCGAAAAGTGGGTGCAGCAATGCACCTCTGCCTACCCCGCAAGGGAGTACATTAGTACAAGGCGTGAGTGCGTGTTTTTTTTTATGTAACTAACCGTATGTTTACGATCACTATAGATTTACGGATGCTGTCTAAACTAAACTGCCCTACTCCACTAAATTATATTAGACTCCCACTTATTAAGTAAATCACGCTGCCACGGGACCTCATTCACTTAAGGAACCCTAAACCCTTCCCCTCTTCAAAAATAAACCTTAGACAGCCTTAGAATAAGGTTTAAAACTCTAGTTGATGTAAGTTTTAGGAACTAACCTCAACGCCTACTGAACACCTACGCCTCAGATCAACTACAAATAGATTCGCAATCGCCGTGTGCACTATTCTCTTTCTCACTCAAACCATAGATGTTGCCGACAAAAAAATAAAACCTAAATATGGGGAAATTTAACTTATCGTAATAACAAAAACAAAACTTCAGTATATCGTCGGTTGATAGGAAAAAGACACTAAAGGCTAATTTTTCAATAGCCAGACAAAAGTTTTGCTGGGAAATAATTTTGATGCTGTTGCGTCTCAATGTTTCTCAATGTTTGTATTACCCAGATAACATTTATCTGAATATTGAAAAATCAGCCTTAGTGAGTTTTTCCTGTCAACCGACGATATAAGAAAAAAAACTTTACTCATACTTATTTGATTTCAATATAATTATTTAATATACACAAACTGAGTGGATTGTATGATTCATTGTCTTCGTCCAATCGAAACAATCCTCTTCAAAATGTGCCGAACACAATTTTTTTATGTTTCCTTGGTTCCCAATTTGTGCGACCGGTAATGTCTATCCATTTTCTTGATATTTTTTTTTCTGTCGGAAACCTATGAAAGAGATAAATGGATGAGCATGAGCATTATAATCGTGGGCCAAATATGTGATGGGGTTTTTTTTAAAGGAAACACGTATTTCGTATCAATACAATAAACTTTATATTATACAGAAGAAATCACACATGGAAGAAAAAAAAAGAAACGAACGTTTCCTCACAATGAGAGGCACCTCATTTGAAAGAGGAGAATGACTTCTACAAAATACAATCTTCACAAAAACCGAATTCGTGCGCCCCATTTGTAAACCCAACCCGAGTCCGTTACAATTTCTAGTATTTTCTTTGCATACTATAATATTTGTGGGTAAAATAAATTTTCAATAACTTGCAACACCGTGTGATTTGTTATGATATGGTACCTCGTAATTTTTACTTAAAACTGATACTAAAAGACCTTACAGTATTAAAATTAGTATCGTTTTATATTAAAATCGAGCCAATAGATAGTACTATGATGAATGAAAGCTTGTTAAACTTGATAGTATCTACTTACATGTGAAAATATATCTCATCCATCATTCCATCGTGTTTTCGTTCAATATGCTCTATACAACCGAACAAAATCCACCCACCCATGTCACACACTCGTTAAGTGATGATAATAGTCTAATAAACTTAATAAACACCCACAAATCACTAGCAAATCAAAAATAAATAGCATTTAGAAAATTTTGTTGTAACTGTCAGCCTTTGTTTGGCACAGATTTTTCATTTGTTTCATTGTTTGGCACAGAGAACTGACGTAAACAGGCGCCACAGCAAAAAGGACAAAAAACATTTACAGCTTAACGTTTCTTTCTTACGCTTAATGTAGCTAAGCGTCTCTTTTTCGCAATGTCAGAACTGTCACGATTATACCCCTGTGACCTACGCTCATACATTGTATTGTAATGTCTATCTGACTATTACACGCTAAGTGACATTGAATGGGACATGATGTCGTTTAGACCTGTTGAGTAATTTACACTAGGTAGTCAGTTACTATTTCTATGTAACTAGGTACCTACCTATGATATGAAGAATTGATGCTACACTAGCCAACACTGCAGGCGTAATGAAATGGTTAGGTCAGGTTACCTATCCTTGACCTAGGTGTACCTAGTTTGGTAAGATACTGAGATTTGATTTGGGTTATTTTATTTACTTAGCTTAGTGCCAATTTTTCCATTCTTGGTTAGAGCATAACCAGGGAGTAGTGGTTAACTATTGACACATCTGTCATGAATTTTATATGGAGATGACGTTTAATTATAAATCAATCCCTGTCGGTTAGATAACCGACAATGGAGAAATTGGCACTTACTTATATTAGTGACTGAACCATTCACGATAATATTCACGATTTGTACCTACGTAGAACTGCAGACCGTGTACCAAATACTCAACATACCTAGCATAATTAGAATTAGATATCTAAGTAAACAACGATTTTCAGAATTTCCCATCCCCTGAAATCGGCCATGTTAGTGAATATTTCCACCAATAACGTTCACCCATCTATCAGTTTCAAAAATAGCTACAATCGATCGGAAGTGAGAGATGCCCATCTCTTTCACACATCGTTACCATGGCAACCAGCCTCCCTCAGCTCTATATAGATCTAGATAGATATCTAGGTAACCTAGATATGTCTGCGCTTTGATTTAGGATTTCATACCTGTAGGTTGGTAGGGAAAATATTTAAAACGATGTGTAGAGTTCTCCTAGTCTAGATATTTCTATGGGATAATCATTCATCCAGTGGGTGAAGTGGGACTATTTATTTCAACCTTCCCGAAATGCATAATGGGACAGTAGTTATCGTAATAAATTCCTTACCGTCCACAGCAGGACATGGCCTCTCGCAACTACCGGAGTCCCGAGGGGCACCTGAGCACTCTCTTCTGGGGCTTCTTCATCCAGCTAACCGATACCGAAGCGGATCGGTGGGCGTCCCACCCTACGCTTGCATGTTCGTGGTACCTACTCAAGACCTCGTGTAGCCAACCAGTGATCTATAGTTTTATCCGTTGCTTTAGCAGTTATAAGAGTATTGGAACTAGCAATGAGTAACTAGGTTTAAAAAGAAAATTATTTTTCAATACAAACCCTATTGTAATTCAATAAAAGGCTGTGTCATATTGATCCAGTCCTGAGCTCCCCGGCCGTTGTCATGGCAACCCCCACCCCCCGCAGTCTGGGCGCAGCCTCCGCCTGCGTGCCTACATCTAGACATCTAGATACATCTAGGTTACCTAGTCAAGTCTGGGCATCGATTTCAGGATATTTATAGCGTTGTTCAGATGTTTTAGCTTCGTAGTTATTCGGTTTCTAACTAAGCAAATATTCAATACATTTTGTTTGGTATAGTATGGTCTCTGCCGAGATGCTAGGGGGAGTTAAGTAAAATTTATAAGTATAACAGATCATTGTTACCAATATTCCTAAGCCAGAAAGAAACATGGTCAACATGGCCGGTATATTTGGCAATAGATTTACAATTTTACATAGATGACTTCTTCATCCACCACCTCAGCTGCCAGGCTTGAATAAGTAGTATTACTTACCTATTCGGACGAAGACAATATTAATTATGACAGTGATTGTTTATATACATAATCAAGTGCAAGCTTGCACTATGTATAGTTAGGCATTAATGCCGGATTTATTTATAAGTAACTACCCATCCGAATTAATCTCACCAATCCAATAAGTTACAATTTAAGGCCTAGATTTTTGATTGATATTGTATAAGTAATAAAACTAAAGTAAACAAGAAAATTCTTCAATACATTTCTAGAAACGTCCGAAAAATCAATAACTGACATGCACTGACATAACCTAGGTACGTAGGACATTCTAGATTGCGGGCGGCTAGTCTGGGCTGGGCCGTCTGAAATCCAGGCACCGCTGTATCGACCCGTCTGCTGTCGGGGGGTGGGGTGGGGGGGGGGGGCACTACGGCAGTGGAACTAGCACGGTGTGTCATTGCACCCGGGACCTGGGCTTGGCTCTCAGCTGTGGTAGGGGTCTAGGGTGCGGCCATTTGGGTGGGTTAGCTTGTAATTATAAGGAGGGGTAGCTAGTTTTAATTAAGTTTTAGCACAGAATAACAACTAGGCTTTAGGTATCAATTAGGTACCTAACTATGTTACTGAATTTTGTCTAGGCAATCCTTAAATGACCTACAATTTTAACTGGTATAATAACGGTGTGGTTTTTATACATAGCTACCTAGGCTTAATTTAGCTAGGAAAGTACAAATCAATAACTAACCGGGTTACCTAGTCAGTACTTACCATAGTTAGGTAACCTAAATAGAGGTTTTAGAAGGTAATAGTTAGATAGAGGTGTAACTAAGTAGGTACTTAGGTATACATATAGGGAGTCAAGTACTTACTTAAGTATAAGAGTTATTATGACTTGATTGTAAGTAGGTATATTTATTTATAAATAAGTGTTGTATGAATCTAGAATCCCATATTGTCATCAACTTATGATCTAGAACCTATGTCATGTTCCTGAAAAAAAGAAGATACTTTAGTCATAGGTATATCTTCTATCTACTTAGTTCTTTCCGTAGAATTTCAGCTAATAATTAGAAACCTGTGAATAATAAATATTTTTATAAAAGGTGCACTACAACATAGTGCGATCGTAATATAGACAAAGCTCGCTATTCTAGTAAGTACCTACTTAGATGATCCCGGAAAATAATATAGACGTGTTCGTAAAGCTTTCGTCCAGGAAATATCGAGTGCTCATTGCTCATTAGCGAATCTCAGAAACAATAAAATTGGGCCCATATTTTTTCAATTGTTTTCAGCTAATGGACCGTGCTGCCGGCCGGGACTTTTTAGTTCCTTTAAAATATTACACTGATCAATACTTAGGCAGATATTATATGAAGGTATACATATAGGACCTATACTAAGTAGGACATAAAACATTATTTCTTGAAATTGAAACAGAACTAGCATTTAGCTGCTTGGTTCAGATGTCGCTTGAGGACCAAGATGGACCTACCTAGGCCATGGGCTACTCAAATAAAATCCATGCTTGTTAGGAATCATATACATAATAATTAATAATATTATATTCTATGGCTGACTGAGAGGGTTATGTAGGTAACTATTTTGTGTAAGTACATTGATTATTATTATTATTATTATCAATATAGGTAAGTACTTAAACATATTGATTCCAATGTTCGGTAGTAGAACATGGATATCCATGTCCACAAAAACCTGCCACTTATCTGAAAACGAGGTTGCCCCAATTTCACAAATACATACCATCAATGTCCTGAAACATGCAGGATCTATTGATTCTGTACTGTAGTGCGTGCGTCCCCAGTATTCGTGCCACCATGAAAAACGCATGTTGTTATACAATTTGCAAGCGATGTGAATCATTGAAATATTATTATAGGCTCAAGTCACGATTCGACGACATAAATGTCACGAAAAAATGCTATCTGTTACTTGTATTGCTCAAGTTAGACTCGCAATAATTTTGTTTTGACTGATATTTCAACTTTGCTAATGTGAAAAGTTATGTCAGGTCATTTTCGTATCCAGCACCCTACTAATAGCCACAGGCACAGGAGTTATAGGTAAGATCGAGCATCTTCGGAGTTAACAAACTGGAATAAATAAATGAAAAATACTACTGTATAGTGTAACAAATACACTAGTAGGTTTTTACAGGTAGGCCCTAGGCAGGGTATATTAGCTATTTATCCGTCCCTGAAATAACATTCCTGGCTGCCTCCCAAAAACTGTTAAGTATTTTACAATTTTTCAGTGGTATCCAAGCTGGGATTTGAACCCAACTTGCCAGTAGAACTCTACAGATTATGAAACTGACTAGAGCGCGTCTAGGGTTTGACAGCGTGGCCAAAGGATTAGCCAGAGAGTAAGGTTAGTTGCTGACTGCCGGATGTAAATGTTGCTATGGGCTGCTCTAATAAAACAAATCAATTCCAGTTACATTTTTATTCTTTCAAATAAAAAAAAATGCACCGGCGGCTATGCCTACGCGTCGGCGATGGTGACCTCCACCTCTACTCCAGGCTCGATGTTGATGGACGTGATCTGCTTCACGATCTCCGAGGGCGAGTGCAGGTCGATGACCCGCTTGTGGATCCGCATCTGGAAGCGGTCCCAGGTCTTGGAACCTTCACCACAAGGAGTCTTTCTGGTGGTGATTCGCAGGAACTTGGTGGGCATGCGGACGGGTCCCTGTAATGGGGGAAATGTATGGTTAGTTGTATAGTTTTATGCTGGCGATCTGCAGGTCTACTACAGGTTTGATAGTTTGATGAAAACTATAAAAGTTTATGTATTCTCGCATACTAAGTGGCGCCTCTAATGGAAGCTATCATGAAACCTACAGATATGAGAGAATATAAACTTATTTGTTTTCATAAATAGCAAAAACCGTACCAGAGGGTCAGATATAGTTGAAAATGTTAAGATGTTTTAGATGGACCCTGTCTTTAGGGAGCTAATTGATTCAGATCACAGGAATTAAAATATTTGAGTGTGCATGAGCAGGCCTATACCATATCCATAAAGGGATTGAGAAAGAAACTTTGATCATGTGTAAAGCTACATAGGACACATTTTTATTTTACATAGTCAAATTCAAATAAAACAAAGTGATTTAAGTGTGTATGAAGTGAATGTATCTCCCCTATGAGCAGAATGCGGTACTGACTCCCCGCACACTGCACTTTGAAGAGTTCTGATGTCGCACCAGTTTATAACAAGCAGATCAAATATTCACACTGCTTGTAGTTTTGGTTAAGGTGCAAATAGATTAGTTGGGGATTTTAAGCTGGGGGCTAAAAACCTCAGTTTGATTTCAAGGCTCCATCTCCAGTTCCATTTGTATTACATTATTATGAGACATTATACTGACCAGCCAATTTAATACACAGATTTACCAAAAATAGCCAATATTTATATCCAGTCTTATATATTGGTTAGTGGGTCATCTTGGGGGCATACATATCTATGTAAATCAATCTTGTGTAATTAAATTTAAATTAAAGTGCCTAAGTTAGAAAAATGTGAAAACCTGATAGTCACATGATATTTTGAATGTCATGTTATATTTGTATTAGGCTGGTTGGTTTTCTAAATATAAATAAATACATAGTAATAAGAAGTAGTCTATAATTACCTTAACACGGAGCTTCTGCTTCTTGGCTCCGTTGATGAGGTCACCGCAGACCTTCTCCAGGGAGCGGACGTTGCGGGACGTCAGCGTGATCCTGATGCGGTGGATGGGCGAGACCTCGGCCTGGGGCTTCTCGATGTCCTTGCCTGACACGACGGCGGCGGCCTGGAATACACATGGGGGATGGGGGTAAGGTATTGTTGTGTGGTGGCCGAACTTAACCTAACTTTTTCTTGATACGATTCGAGGAGAATGTCAGTTGTTGAGGCGGAATAGTTGATGGTAGTGTTTAAGGTCGTCAGAAATATGTTGAATTTGATAAATATGGCAGGGAAATAGGGTAAGATTTGGATAAAAACAGTTGAAGTGAAATGACACATGGAAACATAACCTCCAAGTGCATGTAAGTTTGGGTAAAAAAGTCATAAATTATTGGTTTTCAGGGCAAGAAATATTTGTAGTAGGTAAAACCAAGTGTACTTACCATGATTATGCTATTTCCCGGTCGAGATAAACAATTTTACAATGAAATTGAACAGCGCTGAACCGGAGAACGGCGCGACTTTTCACGTCATAAACGTAAGAGAGAAATTTTTTTTTTTTTTTAAATCATTTATTCGCCGGAAACAAGTCCATAGGCATACAAACATACAATAAAAACAGAAAATAATAAACTAAACTAAAATAATTACAGATAAAAACACAACAACATTAAATTTGTTCAACAGTAGTTGATATAAAATTAAATAAACACTTATACAGTTTTTGGTTTGCTAAAATATCTTGAACGCGGCGGGGTACAGCATTCCGAGGATGACAGGTGTCAGCTGTCATTATCTGTGCAGGCAAATCAGGCATTGACATCATTTTTGAATCAACCGATTCAACCGTTTCTTCCAAGGCATCCGAAGCCGAAGTGTTCGTGATCTCATTCTCCTCCTCCTCTGTATTCAAAGCTTCTCGTATATCAGCCACAAGAGCTAGTCTCTGCATGTTAAATTTGGGACATCTCATAACAATATGGGTCAAGTCTGCCCCATCAGCTTCACAGTAAGTGCATTTGTTATTGTCAGTTATCTTAATGCGATGTAAATGGGCGGGCGTTTGGCAGTGTCCAAATCTCAGGCGATTTATAATGGTTATATATTTTCTCTCATTGGTTATGATACCATGGTTTGATTGGGAGTTCTTTTTGGATCTCTGCATACCATCTTCCTTTCATTTTCGAAATATCCTTGTAATATTCATTCCATAGTCGTCTTTTATCGTTCTTTAAATTCGTGTATAGGTCGGTAAAAGGAATCTTGCATATGTTGCTATGATCTTCATCGTGATTAGAATTGACTGCTTTGTCAACCACTTCATTGCCTTTGATACCTCTGTGAGACGGTACCCATTTAAAAGTCACATTAATATTGAGATTATATACAATATTTCTAATCTTATACACAATATAATTGACCTTATAATTAAAACTGAAATTTTGTAATGACAATAGTACACTTTTAGAGTCAGAAACTATTATTATTTCATTGTATTGTTCAATATTATTCAAGTTTTGTACATATATAAGAGTTTGATAAATTGCATATGCTTCTGCTGTATAAATACTACAATTTTGATCCAAGTTAAAACATTTAGTTGTCTTATTTTGAGGGTCAGAGAGAAAGAGTAAGCAGTGTTGCCGCAACGGAGTTCTCAAAGCGCACATATCCAGCGTTGAAAACGTACATTTAGGGTAAAAACCGTACATGAGCATTTTTTTACTGAAATCACTCAATTTAGCTTTTTTAGCTCTTTCGAACCTGCTCATGAGCAGAAGTGCTATATTGTATTTGATTTTAGCGCATTTTAAAAAGTGATACATTTTCCTAAAACCTTCAAAGTAGGTAGGTAGTAGATTAGCCGTACCTTTAATGAATAATTGATTTAAGTTATAGAAAATCCCCGCAGCTTTTTTTATACAATGTGTTGGTTTTCGAACCCGACAAACTTTAAGGGTGTATTCTACGAGTGATTTCATCGAGAAAACACCCCCATATGTGGGCTCAAATCTCAATATTCTAGAAATGGTGGCCATTTTAATGTTTGAGATACTTAGTTTCCATAAAAAATCATATCTCGAGATTTAAACGCCTTACGGACATGAAATAAAATGATTTTATCCACAAAAAGTCATCTCTATCCAATAAAAATATGCACAACTGCTAAAAAGTTACATAAAATAAGTTACAAGCACCTAATCTAGTTTTTTTGACAAAGAAAACAGCAAAAATTTACATTTACTTGTATAACTTTGAAAATCCTTTGATGGCATTTTTATGTATTTATTAAAAAGTATTTGAAATAAGCCAATGACACCAAAAACCGTATCACTACGTCGAGGCAGTAAAAATGAAGGATGCAGGAAAAATGTGCCGTATACCTCCAATTAAGTACTTGGAGGTATACGGCACATTTTTCCAAATTATTATAAGTAATAGTACCTATTTAAACAGTTAAGGGGGGGGGGGGGACCCTATAATTTTAACTTTGTATTTTTAACAATACCTTACACGAAATGGGGTGAGTCGTTTTTTTTCGAATCAAATTTTCGCTTTATGGATATAAAAAAATAGATTTTATGAAAATTTATAAAACCAATAATTTTTAGATCATCATAATACATCTCTCCACCAATTTTCGCAGTTTCGTGGAAATCGGTGCAGAAATGACAGAGAACGAGCCAGGACAGACGGACATAGGTACATGACGAAACCATAATGAAACTATTCAAAAATTCAAAACTAAGTTTAAAAACTATCACCCGTTTTAAAGAAGAAATACTCAATAACTTCATAGTGATGTTCAGAAGAAAGCCGTGGTCGTATGCGACATACCCTAAAACTTATGATCGTTTACGGTAAAATAAAGGTACGTATATATATACACGAAGTAAATAGTCCATAAACGAAGATTTTACACATGATATTGGAGTTCAAAAGGTACATAACATGGACCGATTACACATGACACATCGGAGGCTCAAATAGTACGTCAAATGTGTAAAATGTACGCTAACGGCAACACTGAGAGTAAGAGACGCTAAATGACAGAAAAAGATTAAAAATCTGACAGTTAGTCTGTGAATACTTGAATAGTGCTAGAGCGCTCGACAGCTCGAGTTTTTACTATACAAGAAGGATCTTAATAAAATAGGGTAAAATGGCGTGACATGACCAACAAAGCCGACCCTAAATAAGGATAAGGCAAGGAAGAAGAAGAAGAAGAAGGATCTTAATAAAAACTCAAATAATTATGAGACGTTCACTGCATTAAAGTATTTAGTTAACAAATGTATAAAAATCTTAATAAAAATAAAATATATTTTTGCTATTTATAACCAATACACAAACAAATGAAAAGGATTCTAGAATTATAAAAAAACTGTTAGCGCTTCAATTCTGGTGAGAGACAGTTTCTCTTCTCTTTATATTTTAATGTTGGTACTGTCCTGTTTAGAAATCATTAATCGAATTTCCTACATCACGCACACATCTACATTTCTAAACTGTAATTCTTGTGTACTGTGTTGCCATACATAAACAAATGTTTTGCTCAAAGCTCTTAAATTTTAAATATTATTTATTCATCATCTTCTTCATCTTCAATCCCGCTACTCCT
The DNA here is from genome assembly GCF_932276165.1 of Plutella xylostella. Lineage (NCBI taxonomy): Eukaryota > Metazoa > Arthropoda > Insecta > Lepidoptera > Plutellidae > Plutella > Plutella xylostella. The sequence continues at coordinate 654,921 of NC_064000.1, read as the reverse complement.
CCGAGGAGTCTGGGGCTGACACCAGGCGTTTCCATCCTTCCCTGTCGTGGGCCAGCAGTTCATCATCATCATACCTACCTAAATCAATCAGCCTCTAACCAGGGAGAAAATAGCACTTTTCAAGCCCAAGGACAAATTGCAATACATTATGAATTATGATGAATTTCAAGTGAAAGCCTTCTTGAACTTTCATCAGATGGAATTTGCGTCCTGGTAGTGGAGGTGAGGGAATCTTTTTCTTATTTTATATTACGCATAGTAGTAGAAGAAAAGAAATACGAAAGATTATCTTTTAAATTCATGTTTTTATTTTTTATTCCCTCGCATTTGTAATGAAAAGCAAAGTGTTTACCTCGGGAGAGCCCCTTATGTTATCTCCCGGATTATTAGAGCCGTCGCTACGCTCAGGCGCCAAACCCCGCCTCGGAAACGAAAAAGACGGAGTTCATCCCTTCGGTAAAAATGTTCTATTTCAGGAGGTATTTAATAACATATTTCAGTTACATTAAAAATAAAAATTAAAGTGCCTATATTAAAAATAAAACTCAGACTTTTATGATTTTAGTGACATGAATGTACCTATAAAACCACCGAGACAGATTAATACGTTCGCGTAAACTTTATAGTGGTTACTTAAGGCTATTATTTTCAATTACATTCGCACAGAGCAGGTTGAAAAAGCATTAATAAAAATTCACCATAATGAAAGACCCATAAAAATATGTATAAATAAATTAGTTAATAGTTAAATGTTGTTCGCCATCAGATTTTTCACTTGCTTGTCAAATTTCCTGAAACAAATATAAAAACACATTAGTAAAATTGAGGTGGTTTTTTTTTTCGCTGGAAGTGTTTATGGTGTCGCATGTGCTTTGCATAAAATATCCATTTCTTGCTTAAAAAACTTATTTGCTGCTAGCTTTCTTGCTTGTCTTGAATCCCTGACGATTTATAAGTGTTGTGTTTATATATTTATGTTTGTGTTCCATTGGAATCTGGTAAATATCGTATAATAGCTTTATATGTCTGAGGACCATGGAGGGTGACAGGGATAGACCGCCCCCAGCCCCCCCTGATCCTGACATCTCTGACCCTCTTTCCCCTTTACCCCCTCCTTATTCCCCGTTATCTAATGATGATGAGGAAATTGAGCAAAATAGGAGAAAGCGTCCTATATCCAAGGACAGTGAGGATGAAACCCCCACAGTAAAATCCATCAAAACTTCAATTGGTCGAGCTCGGTACTCGGCTATGGACAGACCCCCCTACCTCGTTCACGTCTCTCGCTACGAGCAGGAATCAAACTCAGGATCAACAATGCACCCGATCAAATTTGGACAGCTCCTGATGAAACTAAAAATAGCAAATATCATGCAGGACGGAATTAAAAGAGTTGGCCGCAACCGTGTAGCCGTTGAATTTAAATCCCCAGAATCTGCCAATGCCTTTATTGTCCACCCAGAACTAACGCTGAAGGGCTATTTGACCAGTATCCCAACCTACAATATTACACGTATGGGCATGGTCAAAGAAGTCCCTCCAGAATGGTCAGAAGAGGATATTATTTCAAATTTAACTGTCCCTACGGGTTGTGGTAAAATAATCAAAGCTAGGCGCATAAACTACAGATTTAAGTCTGCAGAGGGTACCACAGAGTGGCGTCCCTCCCAATCAGTAGTTCTCACGTTTGACGGACAAATCTTGCCTCAGAGAGTATTCGCTTGCTACTCCTCGCTAACAGTAGAGCTTTACCACTTCCCCACCATAATATGTTTCAACTGTTGCCGATATGGCCATACCAAAACCAAGTGCCGCTCCAAACCAAAATGCTTCCGATGTGGAGACAATCACTCCAGTGATAGTTGCTCCACTGCAGAATCAGATGCGTGCTGTATGTACTGTGATGGTAAACATTACGCTACAAGTAAATCCTGCCCCGAATACCAGAGACAAAAAAACATAAAAGTAGTCATGGCTGAACAAAATATTTCTTTCGAGGAAGCTTCCAAAAAATTCCCGTCTGTCTCTCGCTCTTATGCGGACATAACCAACTCTATCCCCCAGACCCTTCAGAGTTCGTCGTTATTCGTGTCTCAACCCAGTCTATCTCAACCCGCTCCTTCTTCATTTTCCTACAGAAAAACCGTCACAAAACATCGAAAATCTCACGCTCCGCTGCCTTCCGGCTATGATAAACATGCTCATCAATCCATTGTTAATAGCTATTCTTTCCCATCTTCTTCTAATGGTTGCGCTCTCCAAAACGCGTCTCAACCTTCATCATCTGATAACTCCACTTCACAAATAATTGAACTTCTCCTAACACTTTTGTCTCAGATTATTTCAAAAAATAATTCATCTCTACCTGACCACGTTGCATCCCAAATATTTCAGCTTGTAAAATTATTTAACAATGGCCCCGCTAACATTCCTCCAGTGGAACGCCAGGAGCGTAGCTCCTAAAAAACATGAAATTTCTTACTTGATTAACAAACATTCTCCATCTTTATTTGCCATTAGTGAGTCCTGGCTTAAGCCAAACTGTTGCTTTAACATCCCAGGGTTTAGCTCCTTCAGAGATGACAGACCCGATGGTCATGGTGGCACTGCCATCTTAACGAACAACTGCATTCCCTCGACTCCCACCCCTCTTTCTCCCTTTGACGATGACGTCAATGTCATTGGTATTCAAGCCGAAGGTATAAATTTTATTTCCATTTACGTAGCTGAACCAAATACCAGAATTATCCCCTATATTCATAGTTTAATTATTTCCGTTCCCCCCCCATTAATACTCCTTGGAGACTTTAATGGTCACCATTACTCATGGGGCTCTACCCATTGTGACGTATTTGGCACCGCTCTTGCAGATCTCTTTGATGACCTTAATATGTGCATTTTAAATGATGGATCCCCCACTCGTCTGACTCGCCCGGGTGAGAATAAAAGTTGTGTTGACTTGACAGTGTGCAGTGCTGACATAGCTTCCAGTTTGCAATGGAATAGACTTAATAGTACCCATGGAAGCGACCACTTCCCAATCAAAATAACCTTTTTGAATAAAACAGTTCCCCATAAGGAGTTTAACCCCCTCCTCAAGTATAATTTATCAAATGCCAACTGGGAGTCATATCGGGATTCTCTTGATACGTTTATTGAGCATCTCCCTGATGCAAACCCTTCAAATATAACTTCGTGCTTTGAAAACTTTTCTTCTTCTCTCTCTTCTGCGGCGGATGTTTCATTTCCTCTTAAAAATTCTCATTCGGGCAAAATATCCTCTCCCCCGTGGTGGGATAGTGAGTGCTCTGATTTAATAAAAGAACGGAATAAAGCTGAACTAGTATATAACCTAAATATGTCAGTTGAAAACCTATTATCATATAAAAAACTTCTTGCAAAATCTAGACGAGTTTTCCGTAAAAAGAAAACGGATAGCTGGAAAAAATTCTGCTCCTCACTATCTCCATTTACGCCCCCTTCCCTGGTATGGAAATCTATTAATAGATATAGACGTGGATGTGCCCCTAATAACTCCCCCCCAATCCCGAGACCCATTGCAGAAGCTTTCTTTGACAAACTTGCTCCCCCTTTTGTTCCACTTGAAGACGACCTACCATATTATTCAGAGAGTGGTCCATTGAACAGTATTCTAGATTCCCCTTTTACCATGAATGAACTTTCTTCCGTTCTTTTATACGTTCACGATTCTGCCCCAGGTATAGACGGCTTTCCTTACTCGTTTATTTCCGAAGCTAGCCTCAAATGTCAACAATACTTCTTAAACCTTATCAATTTATGCCTCAATCTGGGTTATGTTCCAAACACTTGGAAGTGCCAAGTCATCCTCCCTATACTTAAGCCCGGAAAGGCACCAGACAACCCCGACCATTACCGCCCTATTGCTCTCTCTTCAGCCCTCTCCAAAATTATGGAACACCTAATTAAAAATAGGCTAGAGTGGTATGTCGAAAGCCAAGGATTATTAGCAGATTCACAGTTTGGCTTCCGTAAAGGGTATAGTACCATGGACAGCATCAGCCTTCTTATCTCAGATATCCGCATCGCTTTCAGTAGTAACGCTTCCGTATTAGCTGTATTTTTAGATATTTCCTCTGCTTATGATAATGTGCTGCTTTCAATGCTCAGGTATAAATTACGCCAGCTGAACATTTCTGATAAGTTAGTAAAGCTCATAAGTAATCTACTTATGTCTCGTAATGTTTCTCTTCGGGTTCCTGGGGAGAACTTTGGAACTAGAACTGTATGGAAGGGACTGCCTCAAGGCTCAGTGCTTAGCCCCCTGCTTTATGATATCTACACAGCTAAGCTTCACACTTCCCTTAACGCAGACTGTAAAGTATTGCAATATGCTGATGACCTGGCTCTATATATTCCCTGTGAATCAATAGAAGATGCCAATGAATCCATACAATTGTCATTAGACTCACTCAGTGAATGGCTTAACTTGCATGGGCTCCACCTATCAGCGCCTCAAAGCAGTGCAATAGTATTTTCCAGAAAACGTAATATCCCTGAAGTTAACGTCAAGATATGTAACACTAGTGTCCCAGTCAATGACAATGTCAAATTTCTCGGTGTTTTTCTCGATGCTAAGCTAACGGGCGTAGTCCATCTAAATTATATTACTAAAAAATGTGAAAAGTCTTTAAATATCCTCAGAGTCCTATCCGGTGTATGGTGGGGTGCCCACCCTTATACTTTAAAGCTTTTATATAATGCTCTTATCCGTAGCGTCCTAGATTATGGTACTTTCCTCTTAGAGCCATGTAGCAAATTAGCCCTTAAAAAACTAGAATCTGTTCAATTCAAGGCTCTTAGAATAATAACTGGATGCATGAAGTCCTCCCCAGTCAATGCTTTACAGGTCGAATGCGCTGAGCCTCCTCTTAACATCAGAAGACAATACCTATCGGATCGCTTTTTATTTAGAGCATTTATTAGATTATCGCACCCATTATTTGATAAATTAAAAATATTATATAGTCATTGCAATAAAAGTAAATACTGGTCACATAAAAATCCTCCGCTAATACTAAACAGTTTTAAAAAAATTCAGGAAATTGAAGAAATTTGTCCCATTCTGAGATTTAAATATATCCCACTCTTTGAATTCCCCTACTGTAGTATCCAATATTCACCCAACATAATTCTATCCCTCGGTTTAGACAAGCAAACACCGGCCGCTAATTCAGTATTTAACTCTGAGGTTAACTCTAAGTGGAGTGACTGGCATTTGTTCTTCACTGATGCATCAAAACTATCCGATTCATCCTGTTGTGGTGCAGCAGTCTACTACCAAAACTCAAAAATAGAACTAATGTTTGTTTGTTCCCCAGAAATCTCCGTTTACACGGGGGAGTGTCTAGCCGTTCTGGAAGCTTGTTCATTTATTGAAGCCCATAACATTGATAGGGCTGTAATTTTTACCGATTCCCTGAGTTGCTTACAAACTCTAACACAATGTCCTTTTAACCTTTAACTGCCGACCTACCTGTCTCACAGACGGCCTCGTTTTTATTTTGACAATATTTTTTCACCCGAAGCGTTACCAAGGTTCCGCCCCTCAGTACCCTCCTCCCCCCGCGTGTTCTACTTGCTGTAGGCGTCCCGCTTACGACGCGTGCACAGGTGCTTTATGCGGAGCTCGAGACGTCTCACAGACGTAAGTACGGTGTTTATGTTCCAAACTTGATACGTCTCTTGGTCGTCACCACGTTGTAAATGTATGTACTACCTTAGTGTCTTGAGGTCGTCACATCGCAATTAACATATGTTTTTTTCCTACGGAATGTCTGAAAGTGGTAGTTCAGGGTCAAAAAAGAGGACACTACCTAGTGATTATAAAAATCAAGCAATTGATAATCATAGGAAACTGAGAGAAAGGAGACAGGACGTGCGAGGCGATGAAATATCAGACCACCGCGAGAACTACGTTGTTCCATTGAACCAGTTATTGGTCCTACAGATATGCCCTCTCGCCTCCTGCCCGAAAGACCTGTGCAATTTGTCCAAGTCTACTAAAAAGACGCACAAAAAAATCATGTTGTCTCTGGAAGAAACCCATGTGCCTTACATTTTGCCTACAAATATGCAATAGCTGCAAGCCATAAATATGCTAACTTGATTGAGTGTCAGTTTTTTATTTCGTTAAGTTTTTGTGCTGATTCTTTTTTATTTTACTTTATTAGTTATAAAAGAGTAAAATTATAAAAAAAATCTACTGATATGTGTATAAATAAAAAATATATATACGTCTAATAAAAGTTCCTAAAAATGTTCAAATAAAACTTGGGGTCTCATCAATACAGGCTGATTTCTTGTTAAATTAACTAATTGTTTTATTGACTATCCATATATTATAAGCCATTTAACTATAGTATTTTTATGGGTGGTTATAAATTAAATAAAACGAATACTTTATTTTTAAATGTTTTTTCAAATATCTACGTCTCTCAGACGTAACCTCGTTGTTAGTGGCGCGTTTAGACCACGTCGGCAGTTAAAGGTTAAAAGTAAAACCCACTGTAGTCACACATTGCAGATTAAAGACTGCCTTAGAAGGTGCAGCGATAAAAGTCTGAGAGTTGTTCTGGTATGGATCCCAGGTCACGCTGGTATCTCAGGCAACGAACACGCAGACCAGCTAGCAAAAAGAGCTTCTTCAGATGCCAGCAGTGATCGAAAACATTACCATATTCCCACGTATGACCTCCTTAGCCTCCCAGCTAAGGATAGCCTGACTACCTGGCAACATGAATGGGAGAAATCAAGCCGACTCAAGGGTCGATTGTACTTCTCCATTCAACCGAAGGTTCCTTCTAGACCGTGGTTTTTTAAATTTAAATATCTTCCCAAAGTAATTGTCTCCGTCTTGTGGAGAATTCGATTGGGTCATTGTTGCTCCCCTGCTTTTCTCAATAAAATAAAACAACGGGATTCGCCCATGTGTGAGTGTGGACAGGACGAGGGGACTCTAGATCATGTTTTCCTGAATTGCCCCATTTTTGGTTTAGACTCATTATATCCATACCTATATAAAATCAAAGTTCCACTTCCGGTAAACTTTCATCAGTTATTATTAAATTTCCATGACCCTAATTTTATCATCGCTATAAGTAAATTCATTGTTAACAACAAAATCAAATTATAACTCCATTCCTCAAATAGTAGCATAGATCTATCTGTATATAGTTTGTATATATCTATTATGTTTATTTATACATTTCGTAAAGTTTTCAAGAACTCCCTTCAATTAATACAATATAAATAAATACACATGCAATGTCATTACACGATACTGGCAGAAATTGTTGGCACACCCGACAGATTGCCATAAATAAAAATTCAATTCAAAATTGAGGTGGAAAACGATCCCACACAGCTTTAAAGTCAGTGCAAATAATAACATTCTTCAAAAGGAATATACTAATTCAGAGAAAACTCACGCAGAAGTAATTTGATCACCAGGCAAGTGGAATGGGTTGCAAATGGCATCGGCGTACAAAGAGTGCAGGCGACGCAGCGCGGTCCGCACCTCGGCGTCGCGGATGTTGTTGCCACTCGGTGACGCTGAGTTAGTCACCAGCACCAGCTTGATTCTTGTGTTCGTCACATATCCATAGCTGAAACACAAAATATAATTTATGCATAAGAGAGGAATAGTTAAAGTTTCATTAATAGGCTATGGGGCTACAATGGCATTTGCTAGCTTAGTTCAATGAAACGGGCAGGATAAGATGAATGATCACGTACATTTTGTGCGTATCCGTTGAGTAAAGCAATCCCAAGTATAGGTCTCGCAGATCTGTTCGCGCTGCGTTTGAGCCGGAGCTGGTGTTGCTGTTGTTAGTGGAGGCGAGACGTTCTTCTAAAGCATCTAAAGCCGTATGAACCAACCACTGTCGAGATAGTTCATTGTCGGTACTTGTGTCGTTTCCGACGCCGCCAATGTAAAGCGGAGAATTCTGAAACATAATTGACCAGATTTTACCCTGTAATAATGGTAAGATTTTCACATGGTATTACATCAAGTAAATTGATGGATTTTGCTGGGGCGATCCCTACAAGTGAAAATTGAATTTATAGAAAGTTACAGGATATCAGATGTGAATGTGTTATTGTGATCGAATTAATTATGTTTAATTTACATTAAAAACGTGTAATGGAGTGAAAAACTGTGGTTTTAACTCACATCTTTTCCAATAACAGCGACGCAAACAGCCATTATTGTGACACCGAAAATCGACTCAGTGCTGCCAACGACACAAAAAATAATCATGTCAAGGCCCGCGGATTTTAGAATAATTCATAACAAATAAAATTAGTGAAACTGCATCATCGTCGTAACAAAAACTCTAAAATCGTGCTCATCATCTAAAAATTAACCGTATCGAATATCTTCAAAATGGTGGAAAACGTGAACGAGGGTGAAAACGGTACAGATTTCCTTTACGAGGTCGACGCAAGCGGCAACCGTACCCTGGTTCGATCGTACGAGGCGTTGCAGCGCGCCTTCCTGCGCTTCACCAACCGCACCCTGCGCCCCGTCGACGTGTTCTGGCGCGACTACAACGGCGTGAAGCAGTTCTACGTGCGCATCGAGCCGGGCAAGCACTACAACATCAACTCCTACATCACGCACCCCTGGGAGTTCATCGACTCGGCCACCAAGGAGCGCTACGTGGTGAACAACAAGCTGATCTTCCGCGCGCCGGAGAGCGTGGGCGGCATGATGTTCCGCACCAACTGGAACATCACGGTGCCGACGGTGCGCTCGCTGCGGTTCTGCGCCATGATGTCTCTGATGCGGCGCGTGGAGCCCGAGCAGGTGGCCTCGCTGGGGCTGCCCCGTACCCTGGCTGATGAGCTGCGCCACTACATGCTCCGTGTGCGACGGTCCTCCGCCCCGCAGCCCGTCGCATGACAGAGGCAATTCTCCACAAACCTCCTCAAACAGACAATATCCACATTCCTATTCCTGGTCATCACGGATCTAGTGTACAACATTGTAGTGACTTGCTTACCGTTTTTCGGTTATCAGCCTAATACAGACAAGTAATTGCCTTGTTTGGTTGTCACACATTTCCGTTATCTAATACTTGTTTTGTTATAACCGGTTGGGTTTGAATGTTTTGTTCATTATGTTGTAATCATTAGAGTAGAGGCTGTTGCGATGCTATGCGATATCTGTTGAACTAATTTGTGGTTTTGACGATTTCTTAGTTTCATAAATTTACTATGAAGTGTCAATTAGAATTTTTCTGCTTGCGAGCTTGGCGTAGCTTTATAAAGTGTTGACATGGTCATTTTTACAATTTGATCCAGTTTGATCCCTATGCTTGGTTGTGCCATCACCATCAGCAAGGAAGATGGAATAACACAATCTGAAATTAGTATGTATAACGATGGCATTATACTTGATTATACCAAAGAATAAATTATTGCTAAATGTATGTATCTAGAAATGTTTTAACTAGATCGTTTTCATCCTCTTTGGAAGAAACATACATAGATGTAGGTAATAGTAGTGTCCGAGCTTGTAGCAAAATATTTATTAATACATGTATGTGTTTAATGTCCTAAAGCTATTCCTACAATACCTGAAGTACAATCTAGTATATTCCACAAATTTTACACACTTCATAATCGTAAAGTTGATGTCAGTATGTGTATTTTATTATACTGGCTCTATGACCATATCCAACAGTGTACTGTAAAATGTTAATTACATTATATTAGTAAGCAGTTAAATGATACAAATCAATTACATGTCTAAATAATATACAAAACAAACATAATATTATGACCTACTTACTGAATATTGGAAACAATTTCATGTCTGCATAGCTATAAAATAACTGAACTTAAAAATCATTGATATTTATGTTTATAGTTTGAAAAGGTTTTGTTTGATCATGTGTTTTAACACTGATCACTAGAAAGATATTTGGTAATAACCCTTAATTTATGAACGTAAAGTACTATGTTTCTAAATTAATTTAATTTGAGTGGTTTGTAAAAGAAAAATACAAATTTGGAGCTTAGAATTTATGAAAAGTACTGCATTTGGAGAAAGACTGTGATATGGTTGGCGTTGAACTAAAAACAACGTATTTTTAAATACATTGTGATCGCAGTGGTACTGTGTTTTGATATTATTTACTTTTTATACTTATGTATTGTTATAATAAGAATCTAGTTGGAGTTTATATTTTGAATCTAATTGTACCTACCTATAAGGATGGGACATAATTATTTGGAAGTGTCAATCAGTATTTATAAATCCACATATTTATTAAAAGTTCCACTACTGTTGTGGTTCCTCTATTTACGGTCATGAACTCAACAAGTTTATTATAATAACCTACCTATCTGTAACGATTAAACCAAGGATTTTCCATGAATGTCTATACCTATAGTATTGGTGTCTAGGGTGTTTAGGCATTGTAAGTGTTTACTATCGTCTTACCGCCTTTCAAGATAATAAAATGTCCCTGTAGCACTAGCTAAATAATTGTAGTGTACTTTCCTACCCTGCATACCTATAAATGTCTAGGGTACTTCTTCGTAATATAAATGTGTCCAATTAATGTTAATCGAAGTAGCTATATAAGTTACTGTAATATTCTATTATGTAGGTATATTAACATTTAATTGCTAATTGTTATTTCGTTGGTCATGTATTTTAAATTTTGAGCAAGTAAACGGAGTGCCATAATATATATGTAAGGCTTAGAATTTATTATTTTAAAGCATTTAATATTTATGTTATTGCTAATATTATTTTAAAATATCAGCATTGAAGTTTTGTACCTAGTTTCTATGTTTTTAGCTTAATTTATAAGAAATGGTCTATGTTGCTTATTAATTCATATTTTTTATATACGTTAGGTATAGATAGTTCAAACATTATGAAATATATTGCTGTAATGTACTTATATATTTGTTTCTTTTTACCTTATTGTAATGGTGGAAATCATCTAACAATAAACATTGCTTGCTCTCCACGAATACTGTGAATTCAGGTAGTAGATGTGCGTTTGTTGCACTAACTTTAAATAAAATTGGCCTAACCGGCAGTGGTTGCATGAGGAAGGCCGAGGACCGAGTGTTGTGGCGCTCCTTGGGAGAGGCCTAACCTATGTCCAGCAGTGTAGATTATTGGCTGATGATGATAGAATTCTGGAATGTTGATGGAGGAAAGATAAAACAGTTATAATATAAAAAATAATTTATTATAAAAAAATAATAAACTCTAAATTGAAATAAGCAATGTCATTCACAAGGTACAAGTGGATACTATTACAAGCGACTGGTACATACTATACATACATAGTCCTTAGAAGATGATTTAGATAATTTAATTTTTCTTCATAATACCACAAAAATATGTAGGTACCTAACGTCCGACATAGCTAACTTTGCATCAAAGACATGAACCTTATGACATCTTAAACTTAATTTCTGTCACTTACATGGTACTTTACTTACCTATTTTTACTATTTTTCATTCATAAGACTCCAAGTTTAAAATTATCTCTAGTTGCCAAGTTAGCATGGTCGGACCACCTAGCGGAGTAATTATACATTTCCTGTCGAAATCTAGATGATTGCACGCAGATTGAGAAAGTGTAGGATAAAAGAGTAATTAAGTTTGAAAATCATAAACAGTTCTTAAATACTACTTGTGTTGTAGTTCTTGTGTAGAATATAGTTCAATCTACGTAACTTGACTAATTTTACTGATAATAATATGTTTACTATAATATGTACCTCAGCTGAAAATAGGTCTGTTTCTTTCAGCCAACAGCAGATACATGAAGCGGAACGTGGGGTTTACAGAAACACACACAGCTTTCTTCTCACGAGCGGCTATTGGCAATGTTTAGCCAGTTTTGGTCATGTCACGTGAATCGAAGTATACCTACCCGTTCAAGTTCATATAATTTTTAAACCTAATCGCTCGATACTGACTATTGTGGAAACATTCGAAAAGCTGAACCTCTATTTATAATAGTTTAAATACAGCTATAGGTAAGTAAGTACTGCGGATTAATTTTAGATTACATAGTTGATTTCTGTATTCCTGTTAATGATACAATAATTTAGTCTGGCAATATTTTTACCAATTGAGTCATTGCAAAATAACTTGATATAAGCCATTTATTTCTTATCAGTACCTACATAGATATTCAATGACTTCAAAAGACACAATCACAACAACCTGATTCTAAATCTATGGACAATTGTGTAGAACAACACTATGTGATTTTACAACACAACTTTTAAGTAGAAACCTCACCGTCTTTTAAAAGTACCTATCAAACAGTCAATTCATAGCATGTCACTAATATAAGATAGGCACAATAATAATTACTTACTAGACCTATCTTTTCTTATAACTGTATTAAGATGCAAAGGCGACAGACGACATAACGTTTCATCATTATGGGGAGTTGGGAGTTGCTGTATGAGCCACGACTCTATCTCGCTGTATTTATTATAAACGTGTCGATGGCACGACAGCGATCGTTAGTTTTTCGTCAGTATATAATAACCCGTCTGGTTTCTATTTATTTAATACTAGCTGTTCCCGCGAGCTTCGCTTCGCCTTAAAAAGTTTTCCCGTGGGAATTCCGGAATAAAAAGTAGCCTATGTTCTTTCCCAGGGTCTATACCATATGTATACCAAATTTCATTCAAATCCGTTCAGTAGTTTTGGCGTGAAAGAGTAACAGACAGACAGACAGACAGACAGACACAGTTACTTTCGCATTTATAATATTAGTTAGGATTTATTTACGTTCATAACGTGTCGTCTAGTCCCCAAATAAACTCCAAAGGTTTTTTGCTGCAATCTGAAGTAGTCTGTCAATCTGCACCTTTAAGTGCCAATTTCTCCATAGTCTGTTATCTAACCGACCAGGGATTGGTTTATCAATTATGTCATCTCCATATAAAATTCTTGACAAATGTGTCAAAAGTCAATCACTAATACCTGGTTATACTCTAACTGACTATGGAGAAATTGGCACTAAAGCATCGGATATTTTAGAATTGGTTTGTCTCCACTCAAAATAGGTTGGTTCTGATAAATAGGGTTTTTAAATGCACCGACCCCACTAAGTACTTGCTTGACATTAAAAAGTTAATCACAGCCAGTTTCATTCACGCGAAACTTAGATTATCGTCATAATTATTAATAAAAAAAAACGTATACTGTCGCAACAGACAAACCAAACTATTTTAAGGGGTTCCTACGGCACTCAGAAACACTAGATTGTAGAAAGTAAATGGTACATACATGTATTGCGTTTTCAAGGAACCAAATTATAGTATACTTACAAAATGTGTCCTATTAAATCGAACAAAATCTATCAGTAGGTGCTTGAACAAAACCGGGCATTCAAACTTGACTATAATATAAATGTTCACTGACAAGAAAGAAGAAGAAGATAATATAAATAAGTGTTTCTGAGAGGTCACGTAAAATAGTCTGCGTGCACCGTTCGCCGTCGCCATTTTGTTTTCATGTATCAAAATCATGCTTAAAATGGCAGAAAGTTGCTTCCCTATCGCTTTTTTCAGACATTATATTAACAAAATGTTTTCTAATTTCCCAATACAATAATTATACTACTCATTACTAGTCACAGAATTAAATGCATCTAAAACTGGTGTGTAAGTTTACATTTCAGTCTCTTGTTACCTCTGGGTGATCCACTGGGCTTGGCGCGACAAACGGCGACACAGACCATCAAGCTGACAATATCACAATCATCTGGGACACTCGCCGTCGCCCTAACATCCTTGCAAAGTCATTCTGGTGACAGCTTTCGCGCCTTTTGAATATCCGCCACGATAGCCAACGCGCCCCCTGGTATAAAACGAATGAAGTTATCGCCTGTCAAAGGCCCTAATGCGTACATACCTTTAGGCGCGTTAAGCATTTCGTGGGTGCCTCTGTCTACAGCTATAGGGTTGCTTCGGCAGTCGACCGGCTTTTTCGGGTCGACTCCGAAGCCTATACCCCCGGAATAAGGATTGTCATCTTGGCACTGGCATTTTGATTTGGGAGTTTTGCGGTACGGAATGATTTGGCATTTACACTCTTTGTCTATGACTGTTTTAACGCTACCGTTTGCGTCGAGCTTACTAACTAGTTTATTGCACGTGCAGGAGTCATCTTCATTGTTGTTGGGGCTGCATTCCTCAACTATACATTTTGTGTCATTCCCGTTGATTTCCCCACTCAAATACCTCGACTTACAACTCTGAATGCTTTGCCCGAGCACCGACTTCAAATAATGCCAATGGTTTTTAAGAAAACATTGGGTTTGCGTGTCCTCTTCCATCTTAGGCTTCTTATTCTCCGAGCACTTTGGGCATCCTCTGTCTATGTTTATACAGTCGAGGTCAAAGTTCGGTTGCAGGAAGAACAAGTCTGGCTTCGAGCCTATGAGTACCGCTATTAGATGTACAGTTAAGACGACAATTTCGTTGGTAACTATATTTAGCAGCCTGACTGTTTTTGGCTTCAAGGCTTCAGTGAGGTCGGCGTCTTCTGGCTTGAGGGTGAGCTCTCTCTTCTCGGCAGCTGGCTTCACCTTCAGGATCACGTGCTCCGGCAGTGGAATGTAGTTCTTGTATGTGCCCGCGGTCCCGTCGCACATCATTTTGTACACCTGCAACAATAATGAGTGAGATATTAGCGAGGGTTACGTTGAAAGAGATGAAGAAAGGTGCATGATATCGATAGTGACCCTAACTGCTACGCGGAAGGTCCCGGGTTCGATCCGGGCCGATATTTGTTTAAAGACAGATATTTGTACTTGGGTCCCGTTCATATGTACTGTATCTACGTATCTGTGTAGATATATCAGCTGTCCGATACCCATATCACAGGCTCTGCCTAGCTTGAGGTCAGATTGCCGTGTCTTCTTCTTGTCGTGTTGGCAACTGTCACACTTCCGCGGCCCAGTGGACCGCCACGTCGATACCCCTCTGGTTGGCCTTGAGGAGGTCTTCCCGGCTGCAGGTGTTGGGACATCCAGAGATTGCCATGTGTGAGATGACCCCACACCCGACATTATATGTATTATTATTATTACCTCCGAGTGGTCCGGGTACAGTCTTGGCGAGAGCGCGGCGAGCGCGGGCGCGGGGTCGCGGTGTGCGAGCGCGACGACCGCGCCGTGCGAGCGAGACAGACAGACCGCGTCCGCGGCGGAGACGCCCGAGCCGATCACGAGCACTGTCGGCTGGAAGGACGGGTCTTCTGTGGAGAAAGAGAGAGAGAGAGAGAGATTAGGTGAGGATGGATACGTAACTATTCCTAAAGGATGTTAAAAAAAATAGTTACAATAAATTAAAATTGAAATGTTAATACAATCACGTCGGGGTCACCAGCCGTGCAAAGCTAGTAACATTTTACTAATTTTAAATTTTTGCGAGATTTTGGGTCTTTCAGCCATTACCACGCGGGCGGAATTAACCGACTACTAGTCGATGTGTCTAACCGGGTAGTCAAACCCACCGTTTATACCATATGTACGTACCTCAGTGGGTAGGCAAAGACAACGGTTTTGCATTTAATATCGCTAGGCGGGTAGGCAAACCACTCACCATCCATATTGCATTTCAACGCGGCCACCCCTCTCTGCACATCACTGAGCTGGTGCAGAGCCCGGGGCGGCGCCCGCGGGAGCGAGTTGGCGCGGTCCGAGCCCCCGCAGGCCACTACTACGCGGGAGCACAAGTAGCGGAATGAACCGACTAATGATAAGCTATGTGTATCTAACCGGGTAGGCAATGTTTCTCAATGGGTAGGCAAACGGCACAATTTGTCCCTGGCAGGGTAGGCAAAGACCACGGTTTTGCATTTAATGTCGCTAGGCGGGTAGGCAAAGATCACGGTTTGTCTCTAGCTGGGTAGGCAAAAACCACGGTTTACTTCCCAGCGGGTAGGCAACTCACCATCCATATTACACTTCAACGCGGCCACCCCTCTCTGCACATCACTTAGCTGGTGCAGCGCCCGGGGCGGCGCCCGCGGGAGCGAGTTGGCGCGGTCCGAGCCCCCGCAAGCCACTACCACGCGGGAGCAGGAGTAGCGGAACGGACGGCCGGAGGATTTGTCGTAGCTGTAGGGAGAGAGGATATAGCAGAGTTACATGTGGGCTGAAATGAAGCAAGAATAATAGGAGAGGAATCAGAGTACGTGTAAATATAGCCTTTTTTCAGAGACACGGGAGTTAATTATCCGTGATTAAATAAATTTGAACTCGGTCAGTAGGTATAAAAGCAATTACATTTACAACATTCTCAAGTATAAAAACATTGAGATCAACCAGCCATACTGAACGGTTCGAGTTGATACGGTCCCGATCCCTTTCCGAGTTGATATGTATGCTGTGACCTTTATACTCCCACAGAGAATATAATAGAGTGACGTACGCTACGGAAGTACCTCTGGAATACCTTGTGTCCAGCATTCCACAGCCCGCTCCTCCAAAGGGCCTTCTGTGATTGGATCTTAGTGTAGGTACCCTACTGTCTGGTCCAACTCGCTACACAGTGACAATGGTACAACATACCCGGACACGGTCCAGTTGGCGTTGAGCGGGCAGGCGGCGCTGACGCAGGGCGGGCCGGGCGCGCGCGCCGCCGCCTCCACTGACGTCACCAGTACGCCGCTGCGGAAGTACCTCTGGAATACCTTGTGTCCAGCATTCTTAGCACGAGGCTCAATACTAGACGAGGTAATCCGCACACCCGCTTCTCACACCCTGCTCCTCCAAATGGCCATAAAAAGAACCTTCTGTGCTTGGATCTTAGCGTACCCTACTGTCTGGTCTAAGGCCACGTTCAGATGACAAGCGCTCAACGCGCGATTTGATAACGCGCGTTTACAACTACACACACTTTATTCAGCGTGACGCGCTTTAGCATGTCTACAAAAGTACCTATGTAGTTGTAAACGCGCGTTGAGCGTTTTCACCTGGACGTGGTCTAACTCGCTACACAACGACAATAGTGGCGATGGTACACTTACCCTGACACGGTCCAGTTGGCATTGAGCGGGCAGGCGGCGCTGACGCAGGGCGGGCCGGGCGCGCGCGCCGCCGCCTCCACCGACGTCACCAGCACGCCTCTCGAATACCTCTGGAATACCTTGTGTCCAGCATACTTACCACGAGCCTCAATACTAGTGAGAGATATTCCACACCCCACTCCCCCAAAGGGCCTTCTGTGCTTGGATCTTAGGGTTACTCTGTCTGGTCTACCTCTCTACACAATGACAATGGCACAACATACCCGGACACGGTCCAGTTGGCGTTGAGCGGGCAGGCGGCGCTGACGCAGGGCGGGCCGGGCGCGCGCGCCGCCGCCTCCACCGCCGTCACTAATACGCCGCTGCGGAAGTACCTCTGGAATATTACAGAGCACTTGTTAGTGAAGACTCTTGAATCCAAAAGTGGTATCAAAGGGGGTGACTAAGCTTCTCATTCTGAATAACCAGTTTTACAATGTAGAAGCAAGTAGTTTCTTTGCGAATTATCAAAACTCGTAATACAATGGATGTTTAGAAGAAGTCATCTTCTTTCAGCTTACTTTTCTAACACATCATATCCTTATATTTTGATTACTCCATCCAATATTTGCATTGGCCAGCAACATATGGGTTAGGCCTGTAGCCATTTCATGCACACAAATCCAAGAGCATTCATCAAACATATATTTAATTCTGATATTTAATAAATATCTGCCTCAACTAGGAATCGAACCCGGAGCCTTCTTTCTGTATAAACCACCGCACCATTTGCTAGTTATAGCTGTTAATAGCCTAATCCACAACTTATTATTTCCAAACACAAATCTCACCTGCAAATGGCACTCATTCACGTAGTCCACACAATACTGGGCCACAGCTCTGGCAGGCAGGCGCTCCTCGGCCGGCGGCCCCAGCGGGGGCAGGCTGAGCCACGCGCCGGGGGACAGGGTGAGCACCGAGGGGGGGAACGTGTGCCACGCGCCGCCGGGGGGGCCGCGGCCTAGCACTATGTGCTCTATCTGTGGAGGGGAATGGTGGGTTAGGGGATAAAGATAAAGATAAAATACTATTTATTGCACACAAACAGAAACAGTTTCACAAACATCGTACAATACAAGAAATAGTACAATCGACGGCCTTATTACTAAAAGTAATCTCTTCCAGACAACCTCATAGATAGGAAATAGACAATAAGAAAATGGAAAAGGGGAGTTGAAGCGGTGGGATGTTTGGTGGGAGAAGTATTTTATAAAGTAATACTACTACAGGCTTATTGGTGTAGTTTTCAGCCATTGCTGTGAGTTTAATAATATTAATTTTAATAAATAAATAATAATAAATAAATAAATAGTAAGATGAATCCTTCCTTCTCAATGAAGAATTGATTAGTTCATCCGATATTCAATATGTATTTTATAGTCCCTTTCAAATTAAATCTGAAAGAGATCAATCAACTTTTTGGTTCTTGGACAATGAACCCAAAAAGAAGTCCGAAAATAGCAACCTAAAGTCATATCTCTTATCTGATGTTTATAATAATCATTAATCATGTGTCTGCAAATTAAAATACCTAAGTGGGAATTAAAATGTAATCTAAAGATAAACTACACTGATATGGCGGAGAGTCACTTATGAAGAAAATTAGTTATCGGTTGTTTAACTATAATTATTCAATTGAATTTTACAATATTGCGAAATGTTGTCTAGAGGGTAATGATTTTGTTAAATTGTTAGTCGAAAAGTGACATAGGTACGCAATCATTCTGAAAATCATCTTAATAGGTAGCTTCAAAACCTACTTAATTTTATAGTAAATGTATTTAGTTAAATTACTTACAAACCCTACTACACTTTACTCAAGAAAACATTTAAATAATCTAATTTAACCTTACAACAATATTCCGTTGACCTTTGAAAAGATATAGAATAATTATTTTTAATGAGCACTTTTTTACGCATTACCTACTATAAATACACCTTACTTTATCTAATCTGTGGTCCAAGGGTGAACGAATTAAACTATGTTTTAGACTAGGTATAGTAGTTTAAGTGTAGTCCCACCAACGTACGAATACCACAGTAAGATTATAAAGGCAAAACTTTGCGAGTGTGTCTTTAGGTTGTGTGTGTGTGTTTCTTTTTCACGTAAAAACTAAAGAACTAGTTTCGATATTTCGATGAAATTTGGTATGTAGAAGCTGGCAACCTGGTTTAACACATTCAACTTAATAGGTTTAGGCACTGGTAGGAAAGTTAAAATAACTTTTGGACCTTTATTTGAAGTTAATATCATAACGTTTATTATGTGGCTAGTTTATTTGATCAAAGACATAAATATGATCAAAGACATGAATACAAACCTTCTTCTCCACGTCGAACCTCCACTCAATCAGCGGATCAGCCGGGAGTCCCATGTCGGCGCACGGACGCAGCAGCGTGTCCATCTGGAAACAACAACACTACCGTTATACAGGGTGTTACTACAATAATAACGGTGTACAGGTTGTTATAAAAAATCAGTCTATCCATAGTCCACACGCAAGAAGTGTTGGCCTACAATTTTAAGGGCGAAACAATCGTTCGAAAAATTATGTGGGCTAACAGTTATTTGGATTATTTGACGAATAGCCACTTTCACACAAATATTGTATATTGTACAAAGGGAAAGATTGGGTTCTCAGAAAGTCAAGTCCAACAGTTAATAATAAAATATATGAAAGAGTTTTTTTATTGAGTGAATAGGAAAGTTGCTATGGGTGACCACCGACATTGGTATGGCACAACTGTGGGTTTCTTTACATTACATATTAATGTGTAGACTGATGACGTCTCCCTACATACAGTTGTATATTTTAGCATTTATTTAAAATTTAAATTAAGGTTAGGAACATAGAATCGGAGGTGTTATTTCGCGGTCGGCCTCACTAAAATTGAGTCTATATACTGGAAAATTCTAGAGTATTCTATGTTTTTCATTGTGACTAGAGGTTGACTGGAAGAATTGCATTCAGGCGACAAGCCGTTATTGCATGTTATACGGGGTGTTCTTGGATTATTTAAACATTTTAACTAATATAAACTAATTTAAATATATATATATATTTATTTGGCCTTACCATAAAAACTTAGGCGGTATTTAACAGGGTTTTAGCGTTGTCAAATGCCTACAAAATTTGCCAAATTTCGTTTTAAACACTTTTTAAAGTTTTTTGTGGCAGCACAGTTAATTTTGTTTCAATCCAATCACCAATAACATACCTACTAGCTAAGGAATTCCATTCACACAAAATAATTAATGCAATAATTATTCAAAGTTAAGTCTCACTCAAAAACTTTTTACCAAAGACAACTTGGATTGTTCTAGAGATATCGATTTGTTAGCGCGTTAGTACATTCCTATAATAAACCTATCAATTACAATTACATAGCAATTGACATTTGTAAACCTTGACAAGTCTTAGTGGGAACTATAAATTATATGCCTTGACACTTTATTCAACTTTTAATAGAATTGTAACAGTTTCAGACGTGTTGCGAAATTCATGAACTAATCTTCGTGACAGATAAATTACGTGTTAGAATTTATAGGGAATGTACAGGGCCGGTTAGCAATTAGTGTTTAGTTGTTAGAAGTGAACATTACATTAATATAATTTATAAGTAGAGATGCCACGAATATTCGGCAACTATTCGGTATTCGGCCTATTCGGCCAGTTTTTTCAGTATTCGGTATTCGGCCGAATAGTGCGTACTATTCGGGCCGAATACCGAATAGTAAATGATGTAAAAAATGACTTGTTATTTTAATCATAATTGAGTATTTATTTCCAAATCACAACATTTTAGTACTTAAAATTAATCAGTAGTAAGTTGTGCTGGATAAAAACGGGCATTTCAGCATTTGGTAGCCCACGATTGCGCTTTTCATTGTAACCATCCTCAGAAAATAACCTCTCACTATAAACGCTACTTACAGGTGAAGAAAGATACGTTTTTGCAAATTTCAAAAGGTTCGGGAATTGTTTTTTGTTTGCTGACCACCACTTGTAAGGATCGGACATCCGATCTAGGCGAACTATTATCAAATAAAAATTCAACTCGTTTGCCACAGCATTCTGCCTCCTAATAATTAGCATTTCTCATATAATCTGTAGCGACTTCTTCAAAGCAGTTCCAAGAACAAAAAAAACAGGTTGTAGCGCCGAATATTCGGCCGCCGAATATTCGGCGCTTCGGCCGGCAGTGTCGCCGAATATTCGGTATTCGGTATTCGGCCAATTCACTATTCGTGGCAACACTATTTATAAGTAATGTAATTTATTTCTTTTTATTTTTGTACAAATTGCCTAACCATACGAATTTAAGTTGGAGTTTATTAGTTTTAATACTAATACCTACTGAGTTTTCTTGGTTTTTTTAAAAAAACCTTGGAATAGAATATAATTCAAGTTGAATTGATTTCACGGCTGCGGTGTCGCAGTTTTGTACATAATTCGTTATGTACATTGATAAGTATTCGTCGCGGTCATGGTCTCCCTGTGTAAAGTATATAGGTACGTATATAACAGGCCGATAGTACACTCTATCTGTACATTTTATGTGATAACCGGCTTACAAAGTTAGCGTTTTTTATCATTTTGAGACAATAGAAAAAAATAGGTAGGTATTTTAATAACATTGGTGTCATAATCATAACTAGTCATTGATATCTTTTGCGTACTATAAGTATAAGTACAATAACTGTATACCTACTAGAGGTAATACGAATAGGTAATAAATAACAGTACTTATTGCTTAATATTTATTTTAGTCGCGTTTATCAATGAAGTGTGGAAACTTACATTGGCTTCATGTGTAGTTGGAGAGTACACAGCTTTTATCGTATCGTAACGTATAGCGTGTTATACACGGTGCTTAAGTGTCTCATAATTATGAAAAACTACCTACATATTATGAACAGAAAATAAATTATAATATTATTATATAAAAAAAGTTACTTGTATGTAAAATGTTTACTTATCAAGGGATATTTAAAGTAAGTAATCGATTGGGTATAAAAAGAAATACACACGCACGTTGAACGCTGTCAACCGCTTTATAAATATGTGAAATTCGGTAAAAAGTGTTTTTTTAAGGTGATGCAGCCATTATTATCGTTATAGTTAAAACATCAGCCTGTAGCTGGCAACATTATCAATGGCCATACAATATGATAGCGGTGACGGTGGTAGGTCACCGGTATCTCTCTGTATGGAGTTATCATTATCGGCGACCACGGAGGCGTATTATTGTGCTGACCAAGCATGACTGGGTAGTTGCATTTATGATTGAAGTATAAATTTGACGTCATGTGTGTAAATACTTTACATACATACATAAACTAAAAAATATTATCATCATCAGACAATATTCTGCTCTTGAAAGTAGTAGAGACGAACTTTAGATTTTAAAAGATCTACTCGTATGGACTAGATTTGCCTTATATGTACTGGTAACTTATTCCACAAGCAAACCGCTGCCTCAGTGAAAGAATCCGAAACTTTGATGCAGAAGAATCAAGTAGATTTATAAACAGTGTTACTCACCAGCAGCGGCAGTGGGTTCTGGCTCCGCCCCTCGAGCCCCTCGGCGAGAGCTAGCAGATCCTCCTCGTAGAGACTCTGTCCCGCCGGCACGTGCGATAGCCTGCAAGAATGGCACGTGAGGGGTTATACATGAGTAAAATGTTCGGCTGCCGTACCGACAGACACATAAGCAGCACTAACTCAAAGCACTCACAACGCTCATGTGCCCTGCTCTAGGATGTATATTACTTATCTGTCAGATCAATGCTGTTTATGAATTGATAATGTGTCGATGGTGGTAAAGCAGCAGCTGTAGTTTTTGTCACCGACAAGTTAAGTATTCAGTATTTGAACGACCCGTCTCTACAACGTTGTTGTTGGCTGTACTGTATCCACAATTTTGTCACTTGTCAATAGATAATTCGATAGGCGCTTCACGGCAATAAACGATACCTTGATCAGCGCCTCTAACGGTAATGTTCAAAACTTATATAAAGCGCATAGAAATTCCGGTGAATTGCCTATCGAAAGAGTATCAATATTTTTCATGATACTAGCTCTGCCTGAAGGCATTGACATCTCACCTGGCTCTCAGCATCTCGTCAATGGGCAGGTCGTCGGGGATGGGAGTCTTCAGGTAGGGCTCGTTGCCGGCCAGCATGAACGACGTCACCATGCCGCTGGGGCCGTTGCCTGGAGACCAAGCAACGGGTTAGCACAGGGTAGGTGGGAAATCTTTTAAATTGAACCAAATAACGCAAATGAAGGACTAAAAGTCCCTAGTAAGTCCCTCGTTTGCGTAGGCCTTTTGAAAGACGCACGTCAACAGTCAACAACATGGCTTTCAGCATTGCGATTCTATAAAGCTAATTGTCAAAACTCGATTCTGAATCCGGAGTGAGTTTTCAAATTGGCATTCTGTAAACACATCGAATTTCGAGATTTTGACAAATAATGTATGAGATGACATGAAAGGTGAAGGGAGAATGAAGATCGAAGTGAGATGCGAAGTGAAGTTTGATTTTACAGAATCGCAAGGCAGACCTACTACTCGTACGAATTAACTGTGCGCCTGGCCAGTAAGGCCCGGGTCTCCTATTTACGCCGCAGGTCGCGTCCAGCGTCACGCCGTAGGCCGCGTCACGATGCTCACTATAGAAATGTACTGATGCGGTCTCCCTCACACGCCGACGTTGGCGCGTAGACGTAGTGCTTGTGACGCGACCTACGTAGTAAATAGGAGACCCGGGCCTAAGAACCAGGGGTCACGCCGGGTACGCCAAAGCTAGTTGACATAACATCTGGTTTTTGTCAGTCAGGTACACAGTTAATTCTTACGTATAATAGGTCTGAAAGCCATGCTGTTGACTGTTGAGGTCCACCGTCTGTCTTTCAAAAGGAGCCTAGGCGAGGGACTTACTAGGTAGCTACTTTAAGGCCTTTATTTGCGTTATTTGGTTCAATTTAAATATTACCTCGGCCTAAAGTGGGATAACTTGTATGAATTTGTGACAGACGTAGTGACTACTGTCAGGTTGTTTTCCTGTCGATCTAATGGTGGCCCATTTTGATCGGTCAGTATGAAAATAACTAAACATGTTTGCCAGACGCCATACGAAAATCTGCATATGCAAATTTATAAATTTTACAGAAAAAGTCACTCGTAGGTACGAAATTCCCGCCTTGAATTCCTCTTATTCATTCATTCTAATGAGTGCTTTTATAGAGCCATCAAAAACAATGACTGGCGCCTGACCTCATAAAATAAACATGCCAACGATTTTTATCGCAATGTTCATTCATAATGGCGATTGTTTCATCATTTATATTTCATCGTCAATGGAATATCTAACATTAATAAAAAAATAACTATAAAACTACCTATACATACCCCCTTATTCATAAAAAAGTTAGTGGACGCTTTAACTATTGAACTATTCTGTCACTCTCTGACAGAGAAAAATTTTTGACAGAGAGGGACAAAACAGTTCAATAGTTAAAGCGTCCACTAACTTTTTTATGAATAAGGGGGTTAAAATATAGCATGTGACCTGTGACCTTTCATTGACAGATCCTTATGCCTGGAAAATAAAGTTAGATTTCCCTTGAAAACGAACAAATTGCAAATAAGATGTATGGATTTGACAGCTGTCATAAGGCTAGTGCTATATTTTACAAATTATATCTAAGGTTTCCGGTTACAGATAAATAATCTTGTATACATACATTTTAGTATGAATGAACTTGAAGTTATGATGCTAAATTAAAATGACTTACCAATGACAACAACTTCTTTATAAACCACGTCTTCCGACACGGTGTGGTGGCAGGGCTTCATGCTGTCTCTCATTGTTATGGCTTTCCTTCTCACTCTTTCTTTACAAGTCAAAATCCTCCTTGGAGTCAGTATTCTGAGTCCAAACTTTTTAGTGTCAAACTTTTTTCTAAGCTGACAGTGTTGTTCTTAATTAGAAAACAAATGCAATCGTATATAAATTATATCACAAGCAGTTTAGAGTCTTACGGACTATGTCAGTGAGTGTGTTTTTTAAAGGGATTTTTTCTTTCTCCGTCTCACTATTTTGTAGTTGGTGTGTGGTGTGGTGATGGTTGCTACTGGGGACGCCACGTTGCCTTGTGTTCCGCTTCCACTGCTCTATGGCTTCACTGGCTGTTTATTCTGAAAAAAAAAAGAAAATTTATTGATTTATTTATAAATGTTTTATTTGCCGTATACAGGTCTAGTGTAGAAGCTCTGCTTCAACACCAAGAAGGTCCTGGGTTCGATTTGCGTGTGTGATGATAATATATTTGTGTTATTTGTACCTTTCCTACATCGTAAGTAAAGGGGAAATAAAGTGTGTTCAGGTACAGTGGTCTACAAAGAAACCTGACGCCTCTTCGAATGACATTGCTACTGAGAGTGCTTCAGGTTTCTCTGCAGCCCACTGTACACGTTCAAAAGAAACACGTGTAAAACAGCAACTAATGAATTGAAAGCAAACGTCAGCAATTATTTTCGTAGTAATTAATATGTTTACAATAAACTACAATAGGTAGTTAAAATATTTCTAAGTGTTTGTAAAAAAATCAACTACAGTGAGGTATGTTGTGCTACTCGTCGGCACTTTGTAATAATAAATGTGTTTATTTACTTAAACGTTTATCCTCACTTACAATAAATTTAATATGAATGAGTGATGTCTAGTTGCCTAAGGTTCAATGTAACTTGTAAATACTACTCATACTATAGTAGAGTAATTTATTGAGGCGCGATTGACCGCGGAATTCAGTGACATTTATTTTGAAAATATGTATAATAATTTAAGTCCACCCTTTGTACTTTTATTTGTAATATTGGTACAATAAATAAATGAAGAGTCACTAAAACGTAGGTATAAATTTGTGAAATAATTAATATGCAATTTTACCTATTTGTAAAAATAGCGTAGGTCTTGAAAATATATTCTAAACATTTGTAAAACATCGCAGAAAAAAGAGACGAGGTTTTTCTCTCCAACAAGCGGAAGTAATTAATGTAATAGATAGTAAGCAATATAAATAGTTCTCGGCCGGGATTCCAACCCGGAACTACGTGCTGACAGCCGGCTGCGTAATGACAACGCTTTCAAGGTTGACGATCAACTGAAATTACAATAAATTTAATTGAGATTAAAGAAACAGAAACACCTAATAGGCACTTAAAATTGAAGTAGAGCTATATTGAATTACAATTATTTATAATTTAATTAAGAAAACAACTGTTATACAGGGTTATTGGTAAGTAGACCGGATCCTTTCAGGAGGTGATAGAAGAAGGCATTTCCAGTCGATTGAACCCAATAATGCATTATCCTAAACTTAACCATTTCTAAGATATTTAATATTTAAGGTTTTTGAATTTTTTGCCAAAATTTTATGCTTAAAACCGAAAATAATAAAAAATAGCCACATTTCAATAATTTTTTTGGTTGTTTTGCATAAGTAATACCTTGATAAACTAATTAAAATAATCAAATGTGCATTATTCAACTTAAATAAGACATAATACCTCAAAATAGTAAAACATTTTGAAAAAATATTCAAAACGCAAAACAAAATAAATTAAATTAAAAAAGAATTTCATATGACATTTTTTTGTGCACTTCAGCTTAAAAACATAGTCAACTAATAAGCTTTCAAACAAGATAATTCAATATCAAATCGATTAAGGTATCACTAAGATATGGCCAAAACAACCAGAGAAAGCGGAGAAAACTCAGCATGGGTTTCTATACTAAAATCAACAGGACTGAAAACAATCACACTTTTTACCTTTAAATTGGGCTAATTTTGTTAGTTTTCCTGTTGAATTTTGTCCGTCTGTGCTGGTTGTTTTGGCCATATCTTGGTGATACCTTAATCGATTTGATATTGAATTATCTTGTTTGAAAGCTTATTAGTTGACCATGTTTTTAAGCTGAAGTGCACAAAAAAATGTCATATGAAATTCTTTTTTAATTTAATTTATTTGTTTTTGCGTTTTCAATATTTTTTCAAAATGTTTAACAATTTTTAGGTATTATGTCTAATTTAGGTCGAATAATGCACATTTGATTATTTTAATTAGTTTATCAAGGTATTACTTATGCAAAACAACAAAAAAAAATATTGAAATGTGGCTATTATTTTTTATTTTTGGTTTTAAGCATAACATTTTGGCAAAAAATTTAAAAAACCTTAAATATTAAATATCTTAGAAATGGTTAAGTATAGGATAATGCATTATTGGGTTCAATCGACTGGAAATGCCTTCCTCTATCACCTCCTGAAAGGATCTGGTCTACTTACCAATAACCCTGTATACCTACTGACAGGGTGGAATTTGTCCTAGCTTTTGTCGGCAGTTCCACCATACTGTATCATACTCACTCAAAATAATTAAAGTAAATAGAACCATCATTATACATGACTTTTTGGGGTACCTATACCATGTACATTGCCTAACACCGGATCCCGTAAAAATCCGAAATATTTCCAAGGCATTGCAGTGGAATGTTTTTTATTTGGTTACTATTTTATCGTGCCCAGAAATGGTGTCATGGAGGGCAAATGTCAAATACCTTATTATGTCATTCACAAACACAATAGCATAACGCACCGACTCAATGTAGGTACTTAAGAATTTCAGTATTGTTCTAAATATCATATCAATCAGAGAAATACTTCACTTATTTTTAAAAAGGCGCAAAAATACATGTACTTACACCTACCGTATCACCACGGATACATTAGCAATCAACAATCCTCGCATCGCGTCTGTCAGATCCATAAAAGTTACATGACATTTGACAGATAAGCAATGCTGCTTCAGGATTGCTATGTAACGTTCGGTGGTGATAACCCCGCGGGTCAAATCACCCTATACATATATGGACCAGAATAGAGCACCCTTTATATGGTAGGATCTAGGTGGGATTCCACGGAAACTTACGGACAAATATACCACATGGACAAAGTGCTCAGTTTTTACCATCGATCCGACTATGTATTTGTACACTGACATAGGTAGATAGTCATGTTTATTTCATGTGGTGTCAGCCGAACAATCTATTTGATTATATCTATGAGTATAATCTGTGTACAGTTGTACAGGACGATATACGCTAAAAATATCTATTACTTTAAAGTATTTTTATTATTTTCAGGTTTACAATTTATTTTATTAATCTTCTCGTCTACTACACGTAATAAGACAAATTCTACACGTAATGTAAATTTGAGGACCTAGAACTTATCTATACCTCAGTTAAATTGGCATACTAATTGATCACATTATACAACATTATAAATTTTATAATAAAATGATGTAATTTTAAATATACGCACATTGATTATGAAGTGAGCGTTTTCCTTGACAATTTATTTAGTAGGGTTTTCCTACAACCTGCTGCGTCATTCACGGATTATTAATGAGACCGGTTCAACTTGATTAATAATATACCCACATGTAAATAACTAGGTACATGTACCTATGTACATTATAGAGTAATTTATTCACGTTTGTGGTTTTAGTATAAGGTACAAAAAATAAATAGGCATAACTACAATGAAATAATTAATTGCAGTCACTTATTTTAAAGCATATTAGTCTGAATGGTTCAATGACCTGGCTTTAAATCGTTTATATGTATATTTGGATTATTTATTGACACGTGTAAACTTAAATAATTACCATTCTCAAACACCCGCCATATAGAGTTAAAAACTTTATTTTATCGATAAAAAATAATTAGTTACTTAGATGCGCAAGCATAGCGATATACATATTCGTCAAGTTTTCAGGTTTTTTTGCACTTAGCTGCTGACACATTACATTTCATAATTTGATACAAACAGCAAAATACATACACAGAATAAGCAGACACTCTGTAAGTACAATCTAATTAATCATACAAGATTAAATGTCTACAGCGTGTTCTATAAATAATTGTACACTTATTGGGCAGTTTGCCAACTGTACGAAATGTATTTTTAAACAAAATATCGACCTTTATAGTTGTAGTCCGAAGCTAAAAAAAAGCGCCATTGCATACCGCATACCAGAGCGACGCACAGAGACACCGGGACTTCCTGATAGTAAATAATAGTGTAAAAAAATTAGATCACTATCAATAAAATTTGAAATAATATATTGCATTTTTACGAACAAACTTTTGAGTTTCCTTTTGAAAATTTACCACCATCGCATATTAGCAATCCACAATCCTTAAGCAGCATTGCAATATACTGACGTAATTTGTATGGATCTGACAGATGTTGGGCAGATATGCGTTGCTGCTTAGGGATTGTATATTGCTGACTAATGTGGTGCTGTGTGGTTGTGGTGGTACTAACAGTTCATATTATACTGTCAAAAGAAACATAAATAAATGTGCGTTTATCAGGTGCTTTACCGCAGCTAGAGCTGGAGCAAGCCTGTAAGTATACTGTTACGGCGCACATACGCCTTAGAGTTTAGATATAGCATTATATAAGTTAGGAAACATTGCATTGATTAGCGTTTAGGCACTACTTTTTATTGTGTAATTGCAGGTAGATTTTATACATTCTCTTCTATTCACACCACGATACGAGCTGTACCGTTTTTGATTTAAACAATTAAAATACGTTGTAAAACCTCAAAATCAGCTTTAATTTGACCTCCAGTATGTCAGGCTAAGACATATTTTGGTGGCCCATGAGGGGAACTACAAAATTCACGCGAAATTCAACAAAATAACCGCCACCACATTGCTGCGCAAAACGTGTTCGAGGTCAACCAAGGGGAAGAAGCACCAGAAGGAGGATGCTGTGGAGCTGGACAGTTGGACTATGATGTGCAGACTATCGGAGCAGTGGTGCAGCAAAAGTGTCACGCCGAGAATCGCCAACCAACAAAAGATAAGTGCCCGTCTTTCCTTCTAACTTCCTAACCTATCACCTAATTTCTTCCTATTCCTATGAATAGCTTCTACTTGTGTAGATTTGTGTCATTTCATCATCGTTAAAAGGTGAAACACAATATAAACAAAATTTCATCTCGCAAAATTGCTACTTACAAATTATAACTTGTCTAAATATCTACCTAAGTACTTTTGCCTAAAGAACCTGTTACATATAGCAAGTACAAGGCTAAATAAACATTATTCACATGATATAAACCACCTACCTAATACTATCTATCACCTAACTAATTCAAAATGTAATTCTTAAAATTAACTTTAAATTTTTATTACCTAACTTGGTACAGTGTAGTTCATTATCAGTAATTCATTGCTTACATTACAAACTGTTACCCAACTCATTTCTACACAACTAAATAAATAATTCCTACGTATTCCCTTGTACATAACTAGTAAATTCAAAATAGTGATTAGTTTCGCCGACCAATTCCAGGATTGTCACCGCGCGGTACAGCGAGCCTCAGTAACTCAGCTACAGAGTTCCGTCACTACCTCGGCTATCAGCTGTGCCTGCGCACCGGCTTCCCAACTCGGCGAGTCGTCTAAGCGAGGAGCGTGAGATAAGATATTAATTATTATCTATTCTAACTTGTACTTTGGTTTACTTTATTTATAAACTGTTCATAAGTTAAATAAGTAATCATGTCTACTGTTAGTGAAGATACGGAACAAGAAAATACAATTAAATTAAGCAAGTTGCTAAAGAAAAGATCTTCAATCAAGGGTCAGTTAACAAAATATAAAAATTACATAAATAACGTAAGCCAAAAGTCTTCCCTGACTGACATCGAGTTGTCTGAGTTGTCCCTTCGCATTCGAAAGGTCGAGACTTTATCAAACAACTTCGATGAGTTGCAGAGTGAGATAGAGATTATAAATTCAGTAGATTTGGATTTAGAATTAGAAGAGCGCGAAAAAATAGAAACTGACATCTTTACTTACGTTGCTAAGTCTAAAACATTGTACGAAAAATACAACTATAGCTCGAAGGACACCTCTCCTCGCGTAGAAAGGGAAATAGGGTTTCAATTGCCACAAATACAAATATCCAAGTTCGATGGCGTATATTTTCGCTGGCTGGAGTTTCGTGATATGTACGAAAGTCTAATACATAATAATCCACGCATATCACCAATATACAAATTTCACTATCTAGTATCATACCTAGAGGGAGAAGCCGCCAGGGTGATCTCAAACTTGGAGATCTCGGCTGCGAATTATTCGGCAGCTTGGAGTTTAATTCGTGAGCGGTATGACAACACTCGGCTGCTTACCAACCATCACCTTAATGCGCTGTTCAACATACAGCCATTCACCCGTGAGACAGAAAAATCACTACGTTTCCTAGCTGATCACGTGACTAAAAATTTACGTGCTTTGTCCAACTTAGGACATGCTACAGACAAATGGGATGTTTTAATCATCTACATGTTGTCTTCTAAATTAGATAGCCAAACATTAATGAAGTGGGAAGAATGTCGCAATTCTTTTACTGATTGTCCCACGCTAGAACAATTTTATAAGTTTCTAACCGATCGCGCAGACGTGTTAGAATCACTAAATCGCAACAAAAATGAAAACATGAAGTCGCCACCGTCGACGTCACGCAATTTTCACTCCACACCAAACAACAATTACAAAAGATTCGAACGTCCAAATAATCAAAATCATCATCATCATCAACCAACACAAAATGTAAAATCGTTTGCAGCTACAACTAAAGATAAGTCTGCTAATTATCTATGCATAATTTGCGCTGACAATCATAGAATTTATGATTGCAGTGTATTTAAGTCAAAATCTGTACATGATAGGTGGGCTGATGTCAAAAAATACAAACTTTGTCCTAATTGTCTTCGCCAAGGTCACCCTGAGAGTGACTGCACCCGGGGTCCGTGCCGCGACTGTAAACGTCGCCACAATAGCTTGTTACATCAACCTACCACAACACAAAATAACGAAACTATCAATAACTTTGAGGAAACCGAGCCTGAAACATTGGCAACATATACAAATCAAACTTATTCTCAAGTACTATTGTCTACAGCAATGATTGAGGTTACTAACCCAATTACAAAAAAGAAGGAGAAGGTCCGCGCACTGCTAGATTGCGGGAGCCAATCGTCATTCATAACAAAATCGCTAAAACAAAAACTAAATCTTGATTCTGTTCCTATTGATTCACTAAAGGTCATAGGTATTGGCAACAATTGTTCAAATTACATTGTCGAAAGATGTAATGCCCAACTAAATTCCATGAATAGTGACTTCAAGGTCACCTTATCTTGCTTTGTGTTAGATGAACTAACCAGCAAGTTACCTAAATTGCCGATTGACATAAAACAACTAAATTTACCTGACAATATTTGTCTCGCCGATCCAAATTTCCATGAGCCGTCTTCAATCGATATTTTAATCGGGGCGGACATATTTTGGGACTTAATAAAAAACGAACAAAGGTCGCTGGGACCTAACAATCCAAAATTGCATAACACAAAATTAGGCTGGGTTATTTCCGGACCAATATTTACAAGTGCTCAAAATAATCAGATTCACTGTAATCATGCATTTGTTGGCAATGAGTCACAAACCGAAGTAGACAAAATGTTACCTATTTTTTGGCAGTTAGAAGAAGTACCAAATAAACCTATACTAAATGAAACTGACGAAATATGCGAAAAACATTTTTTAATGAATACAACTAGACTAAATAACGGTAGGTTTTGTGTAAAGTTACCTTTATCTGATACCCCAGACTGTCTAGGCGACACCTACAGTCTGGCCAAAAAACGATTCTTAAACTTAGAAAAAAGATTTAAACGAAATCCAAAAATAAAAGAAGAATATTCTAAATTTATCACCGAATACGCTGATTTAGAACATCTGTCTACCTCGGCTGTGAAAATACCAAATCCGTCATACTTTCTATGTCACCATGCTGTTATAAAGGAGACATCTGAGTCTTCACCACTACGTGTTGTGTTCGATGGCTCGTGTCCTAGTACATCAGGCTATTCTCTAAATGATATTCTCATGGTGGGTCCAACCGTACAAGATTCTCTTTTCTCCATCTTGATAAGGGCGCGTCAATACAAATACTTACTTACCGGTGACATCGAGAAGATGTACCGACAAGTTGAAGTTGCTGAAGAAGACCGAAAGTTACAACTTATATTGTGGAGGGATGACGAATCTAAACCCATTCAAACGTTGCAATTGAATACTTTAACTTACGGCCTTGCAAGTTCAAGTTATTTGAGTACGCGATGTCTAAAGCAATTAGGGCAGGAGCACAATGATGAGCTGATCAAAACAATAATACAACACGACTTCTACGTAGATGACCTAATCACAGGCTCAGATGACGAAAACGAGTTACGGTACATTCAACAAGAAATTGCAAAAACATTATCATCAGGATGTTTTAATCTTAGAAAATACAAAAGTAATTTACCAACTTTATTTCAAAATTCTGACTTAAACTTACAGGACAACCTAACAATAAGTGAGTCAACCAGTACTCTCGGACTTGGCTGGACTCCTCAAGCTGATTGTTTTTACTTTCCCACTAAAGAAAGTACACAAAATAATAAAATAACAAAACGTTACATAATGTCGAATTCTTTTAGAATATTCGACCCAATGGGCTTACTGAGTCCAACAATAATAATACCTAAAATGTTAATACAAAAATTATGGCAACTAAAATTGGACTTTGATGACGAAGTTCCACAGGATGTTCAAAATGAATGGGAGAAATTCTCAAACAACTTGGTGTCACTTGAAAATTTACAAATTCCGAGACTCGTTCTATGTGACACACCAAAATCAATAGAAATGCACACCTTCAGTGATGCGTCACAGGTAGCATACGGGACGTGTATATATTTACGATCGATAAATGACAATGGTGAAGTATCAGTTAAGTTACTTTGTGCCAAATCAAAGGTATCTCCAATTAAACCAACAACAATTCCACGCCTTGAGTTATGTGCCGCACTTCTTGCTTCTAAATTAACTAAAGCTGTCATCGATTCATTAAGATACAAACCAACGCGCATAGTTCACTGGTGTGATGCTAGTATCGTTATCGGTTGGATAAATAGCGATTTAACAAAACTTAAGGTTTTCGTAGCTAATAGGATACGTGAGATTCGTGAACTTACGCAAGCTTCCGCCTGGAGATACGTACCCACCTCTGCTAACCCAGCTGATTTAATCTCGCGGGGGGTAGACCCTAGACAGTTACCGTCTACGGAGTTATGGTGGACAGGTCCTAAATATTTGCTGGAAGACGAGTCAAAATGGCCTATATTAAATCAAAAAATTGATGAGGACTTAACTGAAATCAAAGTAAACACGGTTACGGTATCTGATAAGATATTTAAAATTGAAAATTATTCTAACTTAACTAAATTAATGAGAGTCCATGCTATGGTAATGAGATTTATTTACAATATAAAAAACCCTAAATCTAGACGCGTAGGTATCATTAGCGTTGATGAACTTAATGAGTCATTCGAGTCATTATGCATTATTGCTCAACGCGAGTCCTTTCCAGTTGAGTACGACCTGCTTATTAAAAATAAGGCATTAAGTTCAAAATGCAAAATTCTATCGTTATCGCCGTTCTTAGATAACAAAGTGATAAGAGTCGGTGGACGTATTGATGCTTCAAACTATCCATATGAAAAGAAGCATCCGATTCTACTTCATTCGTCGCACCATTTGACAAAACTATTCTTCTTAAAAGAGCATCTGCGTAACTTGCACGCTGGTGCACAGACATTGCTAGCTGTAGCTCGGGAAACTGTTTGGGCAGTAAACGGTAGGCACCTAGCTAGGCGTACGGTTAATAACTGCGTGCGCTGCAGACGCCTGCGTGGCAAAACATTCTGTCCTAAGATGGGAGATCTCCCATCACAGCGCATAACACCAGATTTTCCTTTTAAATCTGTAGGTTTAGATTTTGCTGGTCCCTTTTACATCCTAAATCGAAAGGGTAGGGGCAGCAGTTTAATTAAGTGTTATTTGTGTTTGTTCATATGCCTTAGATTTAAGTGCGTTCATTTGGAAGCAGTATCTGATTTATCAAAAAATGCATTTATCATGACCCTTCGTAGGTACATAGCACGAAGGTCAAAGCCGGCTGAAATATTTTGTGACAATGGCCGAAATTTCGTTTCCGCCGCGAAAGAGGTAGGTTCCTTTTTAAAGTCAAATGCTGAATCTCTATCTGATTTTGCCAGTCAGGAGGGCATCAAGTTTATATTCACGCCTACTTACGCTCCTCACTTCGGCGGCATTTGGGAAGCCGGCGTTAAGTCCGCCAAACACCACATTCGTAGAGTCATAGGAAATAGCCACTTAACCTTTGAGGAAATTTCTACATTGTTTGCACAAGTGGAGGCTATTCTGAACAGTCGTCCCTTGTGTCCTTTATCCTCCTCTCCTAACGACCTTCTCTCCCTTTCCCCAGGGCACTTTCTCGTTGGACGCCCACTGACTGCAATGCCAACGCCCACCCTGGACAATTGCAAAGAAAACGCACTGCAGAGATACAATCGCATTGAGAAAATTCGACAGCATTTCTGGCAAAGGTGGCAGAAGGAATATATCTGCGAATTACAGCAAAGGACCAAATGGAAAACAAGCACAGATAAGCTGAAGATCGGAGATATGGTCTTGCTTCAAGAGGATCACGTGCCACCCCTGTGCTGGCGCCTTGGACGAGTCGCACGCTTGTTCCCGGGACCAGACGGCATCACGAGAGTTGCTGATGTCACTACAACCCGAGGATGCGTCCGGAGACCGCTAGTACGTCTCTGCCCGCTGCCGACGGCTGAAGATTTTGAGAGCTGTTGAAATGTGCTTTCAACGGGGGGGAATATGTTACGGCGCACATACGCCTTAGAGTTTAGATATAGCATTATATAAGTTAGGAAACATTGCATTGATTAGCGTTTAGGCACTACTTTTTATTGTGTAATTGCAGGTAGATTTTATACATTCTCTTCTATTCACACCACGATACGAGCTGTACCGTTTTTGATTTAAACAATTAAAATACGTTGTAAAACCTCAAAATCAGCTTTAATTTGACCTCCAGTATGTCAGGCTAATGCCCGTTTTCACCAAGACATCCTAAATTTTAGGAAACTTTTAACTCATTTTAAAGATCTCCTAAGCGTAAAATGGTTTTCACCAATGACAAACTGTCACTTAAATCCGTTAGGGATTTCCTAAATTTAAGAGGTGGAATTTCGGCCTCTTACAGTTAAGTGACAGTTTTTTTGTTTGCAAATATACTTCTAGCTACTCAAAATTTGATATATTGATGCTATTGAGGCTATAGAATTAATCACAGATCGTGTATTCGACCACGTTATTACGTGAGAGATGTCGAGAGACAGCATTTTACCAAAAAAAAATATGGAGTAACAACACTTGAACTTTTTTCGAAGATTCAGATTAACTAAAGAAAGTGTCCTTTTCCTGTTTACTAGGTACTTAAATATTGAGTTCCAGGATTAATAATACCATTGTGATTTGAGTGAAAATATCTATTTGATCTAAATAAAAACATATTTTATTACACTAATCAACACTCTGTTCCACCAATGAATACTGATTCATGATATTGCTGATGCTAACGATACTGCACTATGCCACTTCTTCTTCTTCATGTTCCGTCTCCTAACGGACCAGAGAAAAGCAAAGGTGGATTTCTTCAAAATAGTTTCATGAAAATAATTGTCCGCGTTTTCTCTTTTCCGCCATTGCTTCCTGCACTTTATTAAATTATACTTCTTCTCTTTTGGAAGGATAAAATACAATTTTTGTTTACTTATTTACAAACAAAACGTAATAAATAAGGTGATGTCAACAAATATTATACTTTTAAAAGCATAGACAATTGACAAACAGCCAATGTTGACAGAAAAATGAATGAATGAAATTGAATCGGTAAAAAACATCACTAGTATTTAGGTGACGGATTACTAGGAAGTTTCTAGCTTGGTGAAAATGAATTTACGTAGGGATTGGATTTAAGATGTCTCTTAGCTTAAGAAACTTTTAGCAATATGACTGTTTAGGATGTCTTGGTGAAAACGGGCATAAGACATATACATAAACTAATGAAAACGTAAATATTCGCACCAAGTCTCGAGACTAGGGGGGGCGTTATTGCCAGTGGTAATGGGGCGCTAATCCGCGGCAGGGAGCGCCAAGGACGTGTCTCCAGCGTGGCACCTCGCCAGAGGGTCACTCTATACTGACGAACAACTAACGAACGAGAGCTGTCGTGCAATCGGCACGTTTAATTCAACGAGATAGAGTTGGTGCTCGCACAGAAAAGCTCCGAAACTTAGTTTTATAGAGTGACCCCCCAGCTCCGGAGAGACTATGCAGAGTGCAGACTGAGACACGATTCTACTACATGTAGGCATCTTGTAGGCGGTTCCCGAATATTTATCAGTAATTTGATCAATAGTTTTTTGACGTAACCCTTGCTTACCATACTTAATTGCGCTTAAGGTGTTTGATTTCATTATTATTGTATTTTTATGGAATCCCTGAGACCCTCTAACGGTCTCTAACGGAACACTAATAGGGAACCGCTGTTATTATCATTTCATTATTTTTTACACAAATATATTTAATAAATAAGTGAATAGCGTATTTTTTGGTCTGTGGCATCACTCAGTCCTCGGCCTTCCTCATCCACAATACTGGTTACCATCGCGAAACATCCAAGCGACGGGATTGTGGCTCTAATTTAGCGGAATCGAGAAAGCGGTCGATATAATTGGTCTATGATTCAGAGTTCTTTCTACAAGTTTTACGAGAACCGTGTCTGGACGCCGCGTAGATAATGTGGAGTGGACGAAAATAAAATACATTAAAATATGACGATTGTCCGTTGTCAAGGAAAAAGTAGTCGGGTTACATAATGTGCACGTTTTGTTGTAAATTATATACAACTTTAAGAATTAAGAAACTATTTTGTAAGTGATTATGGGTCACGTTATCGCTGTGTGATACCCGGGGGAATAGTTGATAGTTTTGGAGATTTTAAATGATTGTTATAGGATCGTTTAGTTAGTTAATTTATCAAATATTTTTCGGGTTTCATTTGTAACATAAAACAATATGTAATAATGTCTGGGTTTATCTCACATACACAATTCGCACCTAACATTTTTTAAACAAATTAGATATATTTATAGTCGCTTTTGTTAATTTTACTTTATTTTTTAATAAAAAAATTGTAACGCTTGGGACTAAATGTCATCATGGAATGCCCCAAACCCCAAACGGAGATAAAAATCTCTGATACAACAATGACAAGCAGTTTTAGGGAGTTTCGTTTGCTAAACTACATCTAAGTGTTTATCTTAGCATGACTCGTACTAGAGTGTTTATTATCAGTGTATTTGCCCGTTGGCCGCAAGACCAAACATGTGGCAGCGCGGTAGAGCCACTTCAATTCAAATGGCACTTCATACGTTTTAGTGCTGTTGATAATGCAAATTTCAAGTGTTTGCAATGTAAACCGCACCTCATTGTAATAATATTTAAATAAAATATGTAGAAGTAAACAGTAAAGTACATTTATACGATTTTTGATCCTTAATGAAAGAAGCTTAAGCTAAGAAGAACTCATCCTGTCAGTGACAAAGACTACAGCTGGACTCATTGTGATGCCGTGGTGAAAAGATTAGGCAGTCAGATTTAGTTATCATATTTTTTGATATCACAATGATTAAAATCATTATAATTTTCGATAAGCTATACCTATCACGGATTTTCCGAATGTGGGAACGACTATTAAGTTTTAACTTCAGCAATGAAACTTATGTACATTTTATAAGTTACATCAATTAATCAGACCCTGTTTGCTGGCAGTGGCACCATCCATCACAGCTGACACAGCGACCTACTTCAGTCGGCGCCATCGTCATTGTCACACGAAAAATATACTTTATTTTTACTGTGTCTACGAGACTTGGCAATTAGCATTAAATATGATTTCCAAGAGATTTTTTCATAAAACATGTCTCGCGCCTCCTGCAGTCAGCAACTGATGCTACTCTGATTGGCTGGTTCTTTCACCATTGACGAACTCTAGTCCAACCCAAGTGTTGTCAGCGACACACTAAAACCCTGAGAGGGGTTTTAACCAGAAAACCCCATACACACGTACACGTCTAAAGAAGACGAGAAATACTGGGTACCTAGTTACCATAGGGAAATCCCGTGCTGGCCCGACTTCAACACACACAAATTTCCGTTTAGGAGTAATTTGGTGCTATTAGCTATCACTGAAACTTTTTTATTCCTCGTGAGTGTAGTTACAGGAAAGTACGATGAGCTTCATAAGCTAATTATCAAGTGACTTTTTAGTTTTTCCTGCTTTCATATAGGTACTTATCTTTTTTTTGCACCTTTCTACCTTTTTACTTGTACCTCCTTGTAGGTTGGCTGGTAGAAAATGCTTTTAGCATTAAGTCCTTTTTTACACAGTGACTTTTTAGTTTTTCCGGCTTATATGAAAGGTACTTATCTTTTTTTTGCACCTTTCTACCTTTTTACTTGTACCTCCTTGTAGGTTGGCTGGTAGAAAATGCTTTTAGCATTAAGTCCACCTTTTGTACACTTATATCTCATATTTGTGCAATCAAGTATTAAATAAATAAATAAGTGAGTAAGTATACATTTTTTTAACAAACCGGTGCGTCGCTAGGTACGTATAGTTCGCGCTGAAAACTTCAAAGAAGTTCGTGTAGTGATGAATGCCAAACAAACGAGGGTCAGGAGAAATGGGCTAATGATCAGTACCAGGTACCGACTGATGACATTATTCAGTAGAAGTCGGTGGGTACGGTTCTAAGAAATTATAATATTACTATTGGACTAGGAAAAAATTTTATTTACCAGTAAAAGTATTTTTTATGATTTTTGTATTGATATTATTTTAAGGTTCTACTTTTTTTAATTAAAGCATTGGTAATATTGTTAAGGTGGTGTATAACAACAATAAGGACGGATACAACGTTGTATTTTTTTTAAATAAATTGAAAACTTAAAAAAAACAAGACATTATTATGGTTGTTTACGTTATGGAAAAGGAAGTAAAAGTACGATAAATATATTAAAAACAAGAGTGACTAAGTATTTATTTGCTTTGAGCATGTATTTATTTACTAAAAGCAACATGTTTTTGTTTGCAGAATTTATTATTTAATTATCCGGTATCTGACTAAAAATAATATGATTCCATCATACCTATGTTTTTTTACATAAATTATGTTTGTATTTAATATATTTTATAACACTTGTCTATGAAAAATATATAACCTATAATATTATTATTTTATTATAGTTTTATCATACACGTGGACGTTTTTTTATTGTCCGATGTTACACAACTATTTTGTAATCAAACCCGTTAACATATTTTCTTGGCCGCCTTGTCAACAATATTCTATGTCTTGTAATTAAATTACTTGCGCTTTGTATCACTATGCCTTTAATTATATTTGTTATTAATTAACTGAAAATCTATCGTGTTTCCTTACGATTTAAAAGTCATCATACATCCATGCATGACACTGATAATAAATTACAAACTAACGTAATCAAAAAAAAAACATTACGCACCATTCAATAAAAAAACCACCAAATAATCCAAAGGCACTAAGAGCACTTAAAAGGTGACCACTACAACTTGTCGATACAATTGTAATTCTATACAAAGTGTAGAGGACCGAGGGCACGTCCGTCCGGCGCGGCGGCTGAGGAGCAACTGACACTTGGAGCCGCCGCCATCTGTCAACATTTATTTTTAATTCCTGCTACGGTTTTCCCAAGAAAAGCGTGCTGCGGAAATTTATTGAACTAATCCGTTGGACAGGAAATTGTTATGAAAAGAATTATGAATGCGACAGTGGCGCTACCAAGACAGGGGGTTCGTTATCACGTTATCAAACGTAACTTTAAATGACAGATAGTAAAGTTATATCAAAGTAATCTTTACAATGATCGATGGATAATGTTGAGCTTTAAACTGATAAAATGGCGATAGCATAGAGCACCCTTCTACCGGCTGGTTTAGTGGTGATAATCATTAATCAGTAAGCACGTACTTTGTAATTTAATAAACAATAATGTTAAGTGGGTCCTGGAAATTTTAATAGATAAATCTGTTTGTGTAAAAATCGTCAATAACAATTTACATAATTTCAGGTTGTCATGTACAGTGGCGGTAAGGTGGCGGACTGGCGGTCTTATGCGAACTCTTCAAGACAACATTTGGATGATTGAATGAGCAATACTTGGGTCAAAGAAGTTATTAATACATTACATACTCTGTTGATTGTTGCATTTAAATGACAAATCCGATGAAAGTAATTTATATTTAAACCACGAAGGATTAATTGGCCAAGTCGCTACTGCAGAAGAAATCCTATAAAAAAATAGGTATTTTTTACTCGGAATTCCATTATTACCATGCTATGCCAATCACTACTCGCTAAAGATAACACAAAAGATGTGTCGCATTAAACGTATAATGCTAATTATTTCACACTCGACTGTGTATCCAGCAGGTTTGTAATGGTGGTATAAAATGTGTGATAATAATGGTTCTACCTTTTTTGGCATAAGATTTTTTTGCCTAATCTCGTATTGCATAGTAACGTTTGGTCAAAGTCTCGTTACGCCGAAAATCGTATGGCATAAATCTCGTTTAGTAAAAAGTTATTTCGCATAACATTGTTTAGCCTAATAATGGTATGGCCAAATCTTGAAAAGCCTAATAATGCTATGGCATAGGTTTATACAAAGTAATAATATTCGTTTGGCTTTAACTTTGACGGAGCGTCTCCCTACATAGCGCAAACTGGTGCCTTGTATTGTTTCCGCTGTTTGGAAAACGCTCCGCTCCGCTTCGCTGCGCTCCGCTTTGGTTTTGATGAACATGTGCACCTATTAACACGCTCCTCCTCGCTTTTTGCTCGTCGTCGCACCTATTTTTAGGTTTCGATCTCATTTGGTTTGTAATAATTATATTGGTCGTTAACTTTCGATTTTTTGATCATACAATATCGTGATTTTCGGGATGTAGGAGAAAAATACCACAATTTGTACATTTACTACATACTTAATATATTATTTATTAAGATAACATTAGGAGAAACAAGAATATACATAGGTATAGACACGAACATAAATTTGAGCAAACGAAACTTAGGTGTATAAAGATTGTGCCTAAAGAGTTTTAGACGAAACGAGCCTTATGCCACATAAGTCTTGGCAAAGTGATGGTTCGGCCAAAAAAGTTTAGACCATACGAGTTATGCGAAATGAGTTTTGGTCAATAAAGATTATGCCAGATGAGCGGAACCCGATAATAATATATTATGTATCTGTGTAGATATACTTATCAGCTATCCGATACCTATATTACAGGCTCTGTCTAGCTTGGGGTCGGATGGCCGTGTTTGAGATGAGAAGACCCCCAGGAT
The DNA here is from genome assembly GCF_932276165.1 of Plutella xylostella. NCBI lineage: Eukaryota > Metazoa > Arthropoda > Insecta > Lepidoptera > Plutellidae > Plutella > Plutella xylostella. The sequence goes on along the minus strand of NC_064000.1, from coordinate 612,266 downwards.
GATATTATATTATAAAATATGTAGGACATGTAGGTACAATGCATTTGAAACTATTCAAATTGAACCATTTAGTATACCTAGTAGTATTGGCAATATAAATATAATTCCTCCTATAAAACTAGACACATTTTCCTGTAGGTTCCTGAAACCCATCACAGGTAAGGTGGCCCAGTGCTCTGACATTCTGGCCACCGGATGGGTTGCTTTGAAGACATAGGTAGTGTAAACCAGGCTTGTAATTTAAGGCTTCCCTCCAAAACATTTGATCCTAAATTTCACACTTATATACGAAAAAATATTATAAAATATCTTCATCAATAAGGTGATCTTCTCGTATCTTCGCATATCGTATTCTTTATACGATCGATGCATGCGCCACGCACATGTGATCGCGGGTGCTAGACAACCGAAAAGTGTGTTTATCTGAGGTAGCAACAAAGCACCTAATCGGGTGTCGTTGAACCTTCGCCCATTAGTGATAGCTGCGTCTGCGCAGGGGGGTCACTCTATACTGCCGAAAAACGAACGAACGAGAGCTGTCGTGCAATCGGCACGTTTAGTACAACGAGATAGAGTCGTGGCTCGCGCAGTAGCGCTCCGAAACTTCGTTTATCGCCATATAGAGTGACCCCAGGGGGGGGGGTGTTCGGCTATCTGCGGCTAGTGATTCCGGGATGATGCCGAATCTAAATTGGAGTAAAGCTTTTGTCTCGTGTCTGGGCATGAGTAAATGGGGGGTTATCTTTATCACGGGGTGCACAAAAGGGGCCTTCTCAAGTGACGTATCAAGTGTACTTTAAATACGTCCGGCACAACCAGGGTAGTCAGCGACTGATGCTGGGTATGGCTGGCTATTCCTTTCACCACCGTGGCAAACCCTGATTTAGTATTCCGTGTTTGTGAAGCTGGCCTCATCAGCTTGACATGAGGAGTCTGTAACGGTTGATGGGTTAGTAGGCTATGGATGAACTGTTTCAGATAGCTCCCCCATAGCTTGTGGTTTATGTCATAATCACCCATCCTTGCCTGACGGAGCGGCCTTCTGGACCGCTTCTGAATCCCAATAATCGTCTACACCACATAGTGGTAGAAGGTCCGCTTTACACTGATAGTTGCCAACGTATTCCCAGATGGGACACAAAATTCGTAGGAGTACCTTAATAATAGTTTTAGCATCTCTTTTACCTAGTACTTCTACATATATGGTTAGTCGATTGTCACGCCCTCTGAACAGGTGACTCCAAGTCAACGTGATTTGCGAGAATCCGCGCACTCCACAGCTGATGATATCATTATTTTTAAGTGTCATGCACAAATGCACACCACTCATGTAGGTACAGGTGATATAGTGAAGATAACGTCACTCTTAAGTTTGGCACAAACAACTTCCAAAATAATCTGTGTGAAATTGTCAACGCGTTCAGAGATTGCAATCAGACAAATCGTCATCAACAGCAGTGCATTAAACTTGCTATCCATTTTTTTATTATCATTATTAGTGATCCCTATGCAAATTTAGTAAGCATGTAGGTATACACATTTAGATTTTAGCGGATCCTGTTCGGAAGCTGAAACCTTTTTATTTAGACTTAGTTAGGATCATAAAATTTGTATTTATTTATTTTGTATGTATACGGATAGCTGTCAAAAATAACGCCAGCCATAGGTCGACGGCATGTCGTCGACGTACCCTATTGGTCGACGTGTGGCCACAGCCGCAGCGATTGGTCCGCTCGTGCATGCGCGAATAAACGTGAAGACACACAATGCGCACGCGACGACACACGTGTCTCTTTAGTACCTTGTCAAACTCACAAACCGTTGATGGTTCAGTGCATGAATGAATAGGCGGATGACATGATTGATACCCTATACAATGTATAAAGACATAATAATTATATTGTTCCAGCTCACACAATTGACATAAACATTTTGTATATTGACAAAAGCAAGTCCATAATTATCGTATGTATATCGTATTATCATAGGAGACTACCTAAATTATATTTGATATTTGACGGATTATTGACGGATTATTTTAAAAAGTGAGCGTCCCCCAGTAGGCGCGGAGTATTCCGTGATACAGGGTAACTCCTGACTGGGTGTAGTGCAATTCATTTATCCAAAAGCGCATATTCTTGGACAAACTCTGCTATATCTAGGTCTGTTATCAAAGTAACCTAAGATATACTTCTGAATTTATCTGCCATTATTTAGTAAACAAAGTGTACAATTCCAATTAACTCCGTCCATTCACAAAGAGACTTTGTATTCTTATTTTATTACGAGCATTAATTATAATTATCAGACATAGTCATGGCGACCTCCTGAACCGAGCCGCAACACGAGCTATTTGTAAAAGATTTATAATATCAGAAGAGAATGACTGTGCTCTTTCATTAATAATTAGAATAACCTAACTGACTTGCCTCCTTTGATTATAAGCTTGTCTCATACCACAGTAGGCATGCATATTATGTGTGGGATTCAGTAAGTAAGTAAATAAATTACCTACGAGGTACCAACTGTGCGTTATTTTACCTCGGACATTTGTCTTATTTTATTTCGATATCATTTTGTTTATTTTATAGACTATATACCCCTAAACCTACATATATAGGTACATTTTCACAGAGCTATATCGTGTCTTCGTATTTTTTGGCGATGGTAAAAAATGAAACGAATCTGCCATTTCATTATAGTAGCGAATCATCATTACATCATGAATCATTAACAATGCCCAGGATTGTTTTTTTACCAAATGAAGTTCAACAAAAAATCATCATGTCATGTTCAACAACATGACTTAACAAAACGTCAAAAAGAAACGATGCTTCATAAAAACGTAACTTAAATCTGTTGAAGAAAAAAACCTCAGACAATGATAACAAGATTTCTAAGTTACTTAGTGAGCCTAGTTAGGCTCAGTTTCAGTAGAACTTGAAAGTTTCAAGTTTCATGAAACTTTCATGATAGTTTCCGCTAGTTACCGTGCCACTTTGTATGCAAGAAAACTTAGAAAAAGTACGGTGTTATCAAACAATTCAAACCTGTAATGTTAATTTTTATGTGTCTTACGCTGAGTTGCACAAAGTCATTTTAAGCTAAAATAACCTTAAATAATATAGTCGCCTGTACACGGAAAGAAAGATACAGACATAGATTCAATGCCAACATTAGCTTAATGTTCCTTTCTCAGCGTTTATTGTATGATAGGCACTGCCAGCCATCGATAGATAGACTTATTGAAACTGGCAGTACTTATAAATATCATCGTGATCAATAGACTTGATAAACACCCACCCATATTAGTTACGTCAAGGCATGTAAACGCTATTTATACATTATACACATCCATCCATATTATAGCTATTAGTAGGTGTGTAATCAAGTGATCAATAACCGATAAGTGATATAAAATGGCGAACTCATGCTACCTACCTATATAAATATGTAGGTATGTGCACAGTTATGTATTTTGGATAACTTCGATATAGTCATTGCTGGATTGTTACCCGCACCACAACGTAAACAGCTATTATAGGGTGTTATAAAAGAGTAAGTATAGTATTCTGTGTAAATATATTTAAACATAGCAGAAACATACGAATTTAACCTCTCTAATATTTACCAGTGGTGCAAGAAAGGGGTGGTCTGTCATCGTGGTGAAAGGATTCGCCAGTCAAATCAGTTCTTAGTAGCTGACTGCCCATCAGGGTGCGCCAGACGTGTATAAGATGCGTAACTCGAGCAGCAAGGCTAGCACGGGGCAAAAGACGCGCATGTCAAGGCGTGACAAAAGTCTTTCATAAGCAGCGTCCCTTACCTGTCAAACATCTGTCACACAAGTTGTGTCAGATTGGACAAGCGAGTGACGCTGCTTAAGGATTGTTAATTGATAATGTTCGGTGGTGGTAACCCCTCTGATCACCAGTATGGTTCTTCATACGTTCCATTAGAATATGCATACTATTATATGAGTCGTATTGGTTTATTTATAATTTGTGGGATATGTTGTAGTGTAGGTAAACGAAGTGAGCGACGCAAATCAATTAAATCCTATATTTAAACAACAAGTCAAGAGGTCCCCATCACAATATAATTACGATATAAAGTTGATGGTAGGATTATTTTCATATCTAATGGCATATTTATCAAGAATGAATTATGGGTATGTCCGATAAAAAATATTTTTTTGTGTGTATGGTACTTATGTTTAGTTGCTATTTCAAGCAAAAACTACTGAACGGATTAATTCATAGTATAATGTGCTGTTAATTGTACTTCAATATGGCAGAGGGCGTCATTAAGGCAGTTGTTTCCGTTTAGGAGTAATGTGGTGCTGTCACTGGAACTTTTTCATTGCTCGCTAGTGTATCTGTCTGTCGATTGCTCAACACTTGGCTAGCACGCGGCTGCCATGTCTGAGGGGTCACTCTTGGTTACGAAAAACTAAGTTTCGGTACATTGATGCGCTAACCGCGACTGTATTTCGTGGTACCTATTAAGCCCCATGCACACGCTTGCTGTTTGTCACAAACACCGCAAAGAGCAAACAAAGTCCCAAACACCAACCACAATCACCGAACACAAACAGCCATCCACATGCTCGGCGAACGCTCATAACATTCCGAACCGGCAAACACGGCGGACGACGAGCTATTACTTTCGGGTTGACATATTTCTATTATATAAATTAAAGCAAGAGAAAGAAAAAAGGAAAATAAAAAGAAAGCAAAGACGATGGTGGGATAATAATAATAATAAAAAAATAATTAAAAACCGACTTCTTCTTTTTAATTATTATTTTATAGTTTTTAGTTTATTTGCAATAATTTTTAATCAAAAGTAAGATGCAAATGATACCAAAACGTCCTACTAATCAATACGAACCATTCAAGCCTAAACACGAGGTAGTTGCTATATACCGTTGAGGAGTTCCCTTGACTGCCTTCCGTTTCCATCATCAGATCAGCTCAAGGTCACCATCATATTTTTTTGTTATAAGAACTATATTTACGTTCTTAATTTCATTAGAATCGGTTAATATGTGTCCAAAATGGAAATTCATACCCTGTTTTTACCCCTTTACCCACCCTAAGGGGTGAGATAAAATTCTGAAAAAAATGGGACCACCTGGGAGCTCAACTCAATACAAAAAAAAAAGAATTTTAAAAATCGGTTCATAAACGGCGGAGTAATAGGTGAACATACATAAAAAAACCCCGACGAATTGAGAACCTCCTCCTTTTTTTGAAGTCGGTTAAAAATACATAGAAATCGTACAATGTACTGCTTTATTTGGGCTTAAATTTGTTTTATATTTTTATTTTGATAAGCCTCCAAAAATTACAGAATCGTAGGTGCTGACCAATCATCAGACATTTTTTACGCTTTGCGCGCCAACGAAAAGTGTAGCAAGTAAATACGTCCGCCTCCTCCAAGCTCAGCGCGCATACTGATCGCTGCCAGACGTGTGGATACGTAGCAAACTGTTTGCCGAACATCCTTTGATCTGGCAAGAAAAACCGACACCGATGCCGAACACTGGCGAACACAAACACAAACAGGCAAACAACGACAAACACCCATCTACACGTCAAGCAAGCCCCATCCATACGCTTGCTGTTTGCCATACCCCATTTACACTGTCGCCTCGCGTGTGACGCGAGTGTGTGTTTACACTCTCCTGCAGAGTTCAGTTCTCTTTGAGCTAGCAACGATGGAGGACGTCGAAGTTTTAGCCGCAACAATAAAGAATTTATGTATGATCACCGATTACTTCGCCGTTTATGGACCGATTTTGAAAATTCTTTTTTTTTTGTAACTATTGGGTTGAGATCCCATTTTTTTCAAATTTTGATTCCACCTCCAAGGGTGGGTAAAGGGTTAAAAACAGGCTATGAATTTCCATTTTGGGTACCTATTAACCGATTGTAGTTAATGAAATTTAGAAAGTACATAGGTACTTACCTATATTTTTAACATTAAAAAAAATATGATGGTGACCTTGAGCTGATCTGATGATGGAAACGGAACCGGAAGGTAGTCAAGGGAACTCCTCAACGGTACTTATTTATTTATATTTAAGTATAAAATATTATAAAGTTACAATAAAAAAGGAGAAGAACATTAAAAGAAAACCAACAATGTACAAAGGCGGGCTTATTGCCGTATATATATTGTATATAGGCGGGTATATAGCAACTACTTCGTGTTTAGGTTTGAATGATTCGTATTGACTAGTAGGACTTATTGGTATCATTTGCATCTTACTTTTGATTGACAATTATTGCAAATAAGCCAAAAAATTATAAAATAAAATAATAATAAACATAAATAAAGAAACGACTTCAAAAAGCCATTAAAAATATAAAGGTTTAGACATGGTTTAGACCATTTCTATGTGACAGTACAAATATATCTAAGCCAATCTAAGCAGATACTGTTTTTATTTCTTACGTTTTAGTGTTTTTTGAAGTCAGTTTTTTATTTTTTTTAAATTTTTTTTTATTGAAATAGTTATTCATATGAAATTAAATGTTTCATCTTGCAACCAATCCATTATACCACTGAGGAAAAAAATACTACGTTATAATTATACGACGACGAACCTGCGCGGCACTATGTAGAAGCCAGAATGAAGCGGACGCGCGAGTGTAAACACTCACTCGCGTGCGACGCGAGCTCGACGCGAGCTCCTTTGACTCGTGCCCCAAAAACCGCTCCGGACGCGAGCGCCGCGAGTGGCGAGGCGAGCGAGGAGGCGAGCCACGAGCGTCTGTTCACACTCGCGCCTCGCCCCTCGCCTCCTCGCTCGCCTCGCCACTCGTGCGAGAGTGTAAATGGGGTATCACAAACACGGCAAACAGCAAACAAAGTCACAAACACCAACCACAATCACCGAACACAAACAGCCATCCACATGCTCGGCGAACGCTCATAACATTCCGAACCGGCAAACACGGCGGACGACGAGCTATTACTTTCGGGTTGACAATGTTGACATATTTTTATTATATAAAATTAAAGCAAGAGAAAGAAAAAAGGAAAATAAGAAGAAAGCAAAGACGATGGTGTAATAATGGTGGCGATAATAATAATAATAATAAAAAAAAAACTGACTTCTTTTTAATTATTATTTTTAGTATTAGTTTTTAGTTTATTTGCAATAATTTTTAATCAAAAGTAAGATGCAAATGATACCAAAAAGTCCTACTAATCAATACGAATCATTCAAGCCTAAACACGAGGTAGTTGCTATATACTGTTGAGGAGTTCCCTTGACTGCCTTCCGTTTCCATCATCAGATCAGCTCAAGGTCACCATCATATTTTTTTGTTACAAGAACTATATTTATGTTTTTTATTTCATTAGAATCGGTTAATATGTGTCCAAAATGGAAATTCATACCCTGTTTTTACCCCTTTACCCACCCTTAGGGGTGAGATAAAATTCTGAAAAAAATGGGTCCACCTGGGTACTCAACCCAATACAACAAAAAAAGAATTTTCTAAATCGGTTCATAAACGGCGGAGTAATCGGTGAACATACATAAAAAAAATGCGCGTCAACGAAAAAGTGTAGCAACTTGATACGTCCGCCTCCTGCAAGCTCAGCGCGCATACTGATCGCTGCCAGACGTGTGGATACGTAGAAAACTGTTTGCCGAACATCCTTTGATCTGGCAAGCAAAACCGACACCGATGCCGAACACTGGCGAACACAAACACAAACAGGCAAACAACGACAAACACCCATCCACACGTCAGTGTTTGCTGTTTGCCATTGTTCGCCGAGCGTGTGGATGGGGTATCAGTGTTTGCTGTTTGCTGTTTGCCATTGTTCGCCAAGCGTGTGGATGGGGTATTAGATGTACAGATTGCATGACAGCTATCGTTCATTTGTTTTTTGTGATGCTAGAGTAAACTCCTCTGTTCATTGTTTATCTACTTGCCTCGATAGCGATCTGGAGCTTATTCCTAGAGCGAAGGACATGACTTCGCATATTTGCGTTCAAGGGCCGTTATCGCTTGATTTTGTATTATATCGCAATCACTTTCAATCTGACAGGATCTGTCATTTGCGGCGATTGTATGTTTTTAATACGCAATTTATTTTTAATATTATTATCGTAATTCGGCCCTTCCGCATCCAGCTACCTACTACAAAATATAAATTGATTGTTATTTATTTAGGTGGAATTTTACCAAACGCTAAATGAATTTAGTCGCCTGTCACGTCTGTCAGTTAGGGTAAATCGTGGTATAACTGGCATGTGTCAGTAACTGGCACTTTGACTATAAAACTAAATATATTAAGCTTTTGGATATAGTAAGACCATTTTTGATGTGTTTACAGCAATCTCCAATTATTCATTGATATTATAGTTTAATTTTACGCCGCTAGGTGGGTATTTTCCGGCGCTGGAAATTATCTCAGTCAAAGCGGCGAAGATCGCCAAAAAAATGCACGTGCGTTAAGTTTTTCTTAAGGAGACACCAAAATTTGTATGGCCTGTTTTCGCGAAAATAAATAAGTTTTTGATAGTGTGACAATAACAAGGAAGTAGGGGAAGGTCTAAACAATATCATAATAGCCCGATTCACTGTGATTTTAGTTGCTTTTGAGTTATATTTGAGGGTGCTAGTTACTGAAATGTAAATTATATCTTCACTTAGTAACTGGCACCCCCCTGCCAGTTACTAATATTTTGGGTATTGTGATTTTAAGCTATTTTATACCTTCTATCGACAGAAAATACGATTTAAAGTGCACTGTAAAAACCCCCAGTGTCTAGGCAGTTTTGTTTCAATAACTAGCACGGGGCTGCCAGTTACTAATCTGCATACATTTTTTTACGCACCAATAACTGGCACTGACTAGTACGGTAAACATTTCTTTCATGTTTCTTTTCAGAAAAATGACTAAAATCAAGGCAATCTACAGTAGTCTGTAATTGTCCACTGCTGGACCTCTCACCAGCAGTGACACTGCACTCTGTTCTCGACCTTCCTCATCCAGCCACTACCGGTCAGCTTTTTAAGGTCGTTGGTCCAGCTGGCCCGAAGGTATCCGCCGCTACCCTTGCCTGTTCGTGGTCTCCACTCTAGAGCGCGTTTGCCCCACTGGTCATCGGTTCTTCGGCAGCTATGGCCTGCCTAATGCCACTTGAGCATACAGAATTTAAGAGCTATATCGGTTACTCAAGTTCTCTTACGGATTACCTTATTTCTGATATGGTCCTTCAAAGAACCACCAATCTTTCCAATGCCCGCTGATTGATTCGGTGGACCAGTCCAACCGTCAGTGTCCACGTCTATGATCCATACGTCATCACCAGTAAGACGCATTGACTGATGACCTTTGCCTTCAGGCATTTATGTGAAAATTTGTCAAATCTTCCCTTATGCAGTCCAATTCAGTAATACATATTTTGTTTTATGCACCTTACAGCTTCGTTTTCGAAGTTCCTTCTGCCTAGTCGAATAGACTGTCCAAGGTAGACATAATATACTGTTGCTGCATTAAGGCCGCTATGCATGTTACAACGAGGGAATTCCAGACCTGCGCTAGGTCTAAATGGAATCAAAGGCTTTCTTATAGTCCTTGAAGAACTTGATAGAAACACGGTTCGTGATGACCTTATAAAACAGCTTGAAAACATGACTTATAAACAAAATTGGTTAAAGAGCTTCGAGAGCTGAGAGAGAAGCTGTTCGAGAATAGTAATATCTTTCAGAAGAGCTGTACTAATTCTGTCTTTACCCAGAGCTGAAAGCCGTAAAAACCTTCAATTTCCTCAAGTAATTTCAGCTTAGAGGCAACTATACTACTGTCAGCAGTCTTCAACTTAGCCAGGTCACTTCTCCCAAGCTGCTGAATGAATACATCAAGGTCCACAAGCATTTGCTTTCTCCATTTCCGTTTCCAAATCCAAGGGTTTCTCGATTTGTTGCATTCATATGGACCCACGATTCGTCGCATACTTGTACTGTCATTTTGTCGTAGAAGTCGACCATTACAACGGTGATTTTGAGTCTTACCGGTACAAAACCTAGACAGGTAATTGTACATTACCTAATATCAAATATATTATTGATTTTAGAGTACTTATTGACCTAATTGCATGATTTTTTAAAAGGTGCCAGTTACTGAAACATCATGTGACAGTTACTAATTTTTATTGCCAGTTACTAGGTTTTTTGGGGGTAGTGGATATAAACTTCATTAAAATCGAATATTAATCATATATCTTTACCATTTATGCCTATAATTGTTCGTCATCTTATTGCCAGTAATTCAAGCCTACCAGTGCTTAAATCAGGCCAATACTTTATTTTTAATATATTTTTTTGTGTTGCTAGTCGCTTAAACTGCCAGTTACTAGTACTTTTACCCTAGTACAAAATGTATTTAATTTGATTTAGGGCCACTTGCACCAACATGTTCAATCTAGATTTGTGTCAAATCTCGATTTAAGAAACGTCAGTCCATATAAAATTTGACAATAAATCGAGATTTTACACTAAATCGAGATTTAATATGTTGGAGCAAGTGGCCCTTAGCGTTTGGTAATAGTGACCATTTTTTCTATAATAAAACTAACACGTAACTAATTAAAGTAGTAGTTGAGTTAGAAAGGGCGAGGCAAGGACAAAGTATTGTGGGGCTGAAGCATGCTTTGTTGATTAATTCTTGTCACCCACTCCTAAGAAGATAGAATATGAACATGGAAACATATCGTTATATTAAAATACGTATGCAAGACTGTTGCCGTGATGTGCCAAGGACGATCAGAACCGGATATACTTGTATTTGCAACGTCCTTGCAACACAAGGGCAAGTTGCATTTTAAATAAAGACAATTATTATAATAATGAGCTATGCTTAGTCCCCCTGAAAGATAGCGTCCGCAACGAAATGATCCGACAGATAACTAAATTTACTGACATAGCTCACCGAGTTAGTTAGTTAGTAAGCTTAAGTGGCAGCGGCAGGTCACATCTGTCGAAGAACCAATAACCGATGGGGTAAATGTGTTCTGGAGTGGAGACCGCGACTAGGCAAATGTAGTGTAGGCAATCGGTAGAAAAACTCATTCCGTAACGTGCTTTGGGAAATTATAAAATAATCTATAGTTTTGTCGACATGAAATAATCTGCACTGTCTTGTCCTCTACAACTTGCTATTGGCCTATTGCTATTGCTACCACTTCTTATCAATCAATCCTAAGGAAGTGTCACTGTTGCTTACGAAATGCTGCGCTAACCACGATTCTATCTCGTCGCATTAAAGGTACCGATGGCATGGCAAATCTCGTTCGATCGTTTTTTATAAAGGTAGAGAATAATCCATCAGGTCACAGATGTAACATTGAGGTAAATGACTAGTAAATAAATGCCACAGCCGCGTAGACATGGGCAAGGCCAGTTTACCTACAAGCTGATCTATTTTAAGCGCAGTTTTAAAAATACATCTGTGCTTTATCTTATGTTAACGAGGATGTTGAGGTACTTTAATAAATAAATATCTTTCTATCAGCCTAGCCTAGCCTTAAGTTTGATAGATTGCTTGATATTTATATTTTGCTAATCAATCGTACTTTTTTGTATGAAAAAATAAAGTCGTACTTTCAATAAATAAACCCTATGGATGTTCTCTGTTCTCCGCATATTTATATTTTCGCAGGGAAAAAGCTATGTAAATACATTGACGAAAACATACGACATGAAACTTAGACCGTACTGCTAATCGCGATATACGGGAGTGACGTTTATCTACGTGGATAACGGACGCGTGCAGTGAGGACTGAGACACAGCATGCATGCACAGCATGGCAACATGGCGTGGTTGCACGTCACCCATCGCTACAGATACCATGCATGGGCAGCAGTGGCGGAGGTCAATCACAATAATTGCGGCGCCGAGCTGTGTGGACAGAATACTGCTTAATTACCCAGTCATGTGTGGTGCAAGTTTAAATATGGTTAAAACTGTTTGTTTTGTGATTACTTTTTTAACAGTAAACTCAGGATTGAGCGCTCCGCTCACTGCTAGAGTTGAAGCGGCGTCGCGGGAGCGTCACGACGCCTTTAAGAGTCAGGGAATTAGTATGCCTCATTTACAATAACGCGTTCTCGCCTGCGTCTCGACTTCTTAAGAGTCGAACTGGACTCGCTTATAGAAAACTAGCTGTTCCCGCAACCTTCGCTTCGCCTTAAAAAGTATTCCCGTGGGAATTCCGGGATAAAAAGTAGCCTATGTTCTTTCTCAGGGTCTAGACCATATGTATACCAAATTTCATTCAGATCCGTTCAGTAGTTTTGGCGTGAAAGAGTAACAGACATACAGACACAGTTACTTTCGCATTTATAATATTAGTTAGGATTAGGATATAGGAAAGGCACGCTTCTTTGTCGCCACCCGCCGCGACGCCGCCTCGACTCTCGTGCGGTGCCTAGGTTTCAGGAAGCTGAAAACTGCTTTAAACCGGTTCATTTGTTTGTAAAACTGCTGGTGATGTCACATAGTGCACGCGTAAACATCGTTAGCACACATCATATGTCAAGTTTTCGGCAAAGTTATGGCTAAGGCAGTGTGTTAAAGCTCTTACCATATTTCTTAAGGCTATAGGCACAGCCTTTATCATACTGGCGACGAGCGAGCGATTTTGAAAGCAAGGCGAGAGACGCTAGTGTAAATTACACACTATTAGGTACTTAATACGGAATAAGTTCATTCTGCTACTCGTCAGTGTGATAAGCCCCGAAGGTTTATGAATGTTAAGGCTTCACCCAACTGTTATTTTTATTATCATCATCATCAGCCTATAGCAGTCCACTGCTATAATATCCAGCCACCTTTCGCAAGTCGTCACCCCATCTAGCCGGAGGGCGTCCCATACCTCGTTTGCCTAGTCGCGGCATCCACTCCAGAACACGTTTACCCCATCGGTCATCGGTTCTTCGACAGATGTGACCAGCCCACTGTCACTTAAGCTTACTAACCCGGTGAGCTATGTCGGTGACTTTAATTCTCTGTCGGATTACTTCGTTCCGGATGCGATCTTTCAGAGAGACTTCAAGCATAGCTCTTTCCATAGCTCGCTGAGTGACTTTCAGTTTGTGAACCAGTCCCACTATTTTTATTAATTTGCCAATACTATTTATGCCATGTATGGAGCGTTTGGACCAAACTCCTATTTAATTGTCACTGTGTGAATGCAATTTCGGTGTCGGTCATTTGGGACTTCGAGAAATATTATACCACTTATTTGTATGATACCTACCATAATAAATTACACATTCTTACACATTCATATTCCACATTTTATGCTTGCCTAGTTGATTTATTATAATATTTTTTTCAGATTCAGCATATCAAGCGATTTTATTGAGTAAATGAGTTTCAAAAATAGTAATCTTTGAGAGCCCTAGAAGAAGCTAAAGTTTGGGAGAAATGGCAATATAGTGACAGTAGCAGCCCTACGCCCTCAGTTACATGAAAACCAAAACATTGAAATAATAACTCGACCGACACAATAGGGTTTGTTGGACAAACATTTAATACGATGTTTTTATACAAATTATACAATATCGTTACCACATCAAGTTTGTACCGAAGTCTAGGTAAAATTCCTCTGATGGAGGAATCCAAAAGCTGATTTTAACTAAAAGGAGGTTGTCGCAAGAAGCCTTTACGATACACATATCAACTGTAGCAAGTAGCAACTGTATCTTATATCTGTGTCTACTGTCTATGCTTTTTAACTAACTTCGAAAAAAGGAGGGGGTTCTAAATTCGTCTGTATCATAATTATGTACATATTTTTTTCTATAGAGTGAAAAATACTAATTGCACATTGATTTCACAACTACGAGTAACTACGCTCGAAATTCTCCCTACATAATTTACTATTGCTTATCTCGCGTCATTACTATTTACCTGTAAAATGGAGCAAACACATCTTGTTGATAAGTTAAGCTTATAACGTCATAAGCGTGATGAGAACATAACATAGAATGCAATGAGAAAGATGTTGTGAACTCTACTGCAAACGAAACAATGTGTGTGGTTGCAAACATCTCGATTTCACCAAAGAAATTCGGTAGCTCGGTCTTCTTTGAATAGAGCCAGTTAGATTTTCGTCAGTCGCTGAGTACCCAGGGTGCGCCGGACCTATGTATAGGTATGTTGTATATTATGTATACAATAATGAAGTATAATAATCAACTTAAGTACAGGTTAATACATTACGCGAGGAGGCTCCTTTCATGCAACCCTTTCAATTACAGTGAAGATTAAGGAAATAAAATCACATGTTACTTATAAAAACGAACCTTTTTATAAAGCCCCACTTTTTATCAACAACCTAAACGATTTATAGTACTTATCTGCCAAGTGACATGCGCGTTCGATAAGTAAAGATTTATCACAACTTCGAAACCATTCGTAATGGTGGAACAAGTTTGGGCCTTGTAAGGGACACCACTTATTCTGGAAAACACAACGATCCTATTGCGATTGTGAGAAACATGACGGAATTCCGAACCTAAATGCATTGTGCATTGATTATGCATTGTAACGTAAATAAAACTTGATTACGACTGTTACTAGGAATAGTAAGCAGCAGTTTTTGGCTTTTTTTTAATTAATTGCTGGAATCTAGGTAACATATAGTCTAGGCACTTTTAGGAAATAGCTTTTAAGTTATACTTTTATCTAAATTACTAGTTTACCCTAGTATTAGCCTTAATAGATTAATTACAATTAGGTATATTTTCAAAAAAAAACTTTTGTGTTGTTTGTTTTCTTGTCAAGATATTAAAAAAGGCACCACATATAACTCGGAATATGCCTCTACAAAAGGCAATAACCAGTTTCCAATTAAACTAGATTTAGCAGAGGCTTTCTTTGGTGCCTTTTTTCTTTTAATGACGTCAGAGACACCTTTAGCATAAATAATTAAAAACACAATTTGTTGTTCAATAGGTATTTTCAAAATTTGTTGAAGTTTTAAACAAATTCTGGTGAATTTTTTGTAAAATTATCATTATAGATAGAATATATTTTGAACAAGGATTACTTGTATATTTAAAATAACTCTATGCCAACCCTATCTACCTGCGTTCGGGAAGGTTTATTACAAGCCATCAAGAATGCTCTCAAAAAGTGGGTTTGTTTTGGTCTGGACACTTTATGTTAGCTTTATAACATTAATGTAGAATGTAGAAGTATAATAGCCTCCAAAATTTTCTACCTATATCTATTCCTTAACAGTACTTAAAGGTGACAGGTAAGTTAAATTTATGGATTTCTGAAATAATGTGATATAAGGTTATTCATGCTTGTAAATAGGAGAATATCTCCACCATGTTATCTAAAGGTTGAATTTATTTATACAAAACATACTCACACAAAATGTGAATATAGAAAAAGTAAGTACACAAAGGCAGGCTTATTGCCAAAAAGCAATTAGTTCCAGCCAACCCTTGTAAACATACAAAATGTTTTAAATGTTATGCTGTTTGGCAAAGGCTTCATCTATAGTGCTTTAACATAAATGATGCTGTCACATACTTATATTGGGAGACTTAGGTTCAGCTGTGGGTATGTTGGTGTATGATAAATGATGATAAGTAATTATCTCTCATGAGAAATATTATTACAACTGACTATTTCACATAAAAAACGTTTTAGCACCTAAATTATCAAGATTACGCCCGGAAACATTCGCGAATCCAATGATAGAGGCCAACATACGAAAGATTAACAGATATTAACTACTTACTTAAAAGATTAACCTTAATGTTACATAAACCGATGCCACAGTACAATATATCGAAGGAAAACAAACATATAGTTATGATAATGGCACGGCCAGATCGATATCGCACGGTTCGACTGCCACCGACGGAATCATAAATAACTGAGTTAAACACACGTTCCACTCCAATAAATCAACCCAAGTATGCGGTGTTCTTCCTCAGTTTACCTTGAACAAGTTACGATACTAAATTATCAAGGTGAAGTTAAGAAAAATGCACTACTTACCGAAAATAGACGAGAAGATTTTTCTAGGAAATGCACCGCAGTCTTTAAAGTAATAACACGTGCTGCACTTGAAGTGTTGGTGGTTTAGAGTGTTCGTTGTGATATCAAATGGATTCTGCACAAATTATCTATCAGATTTACACGGAGATTAACTATTTCGTACAATAATTAAACGAAATTCGCGAAGTTTCATTTGAAAACACGTCTTTACGCACCACAGCGATGTGACACTGACAGTAATTTTTGACATTTACAACACAGACTACACAGGAAGATTAACACATACTAGTGATGATTTAATTCAAGGCGCCGACACACTAGCGGACTGAAGTCGTCAGGACAGGAGTCCTGAGCCATCAGCCCCCGTATTATGTAACTCCGAGTGGGGTTGGTTGGTATAAAATGGCTGACAACTTAGAGCATTATTAATTAATAACTTTTTACTGACTTATCTGATTTCACAAACGTTTATGTTGAATGTAAGGATATATTGTTAGGCTTCTTGCATATTTCTTTCACTAAGATTTTTGGTGTTTTCGGTTAATAAGTCTCTAAGTTGATACCAATTATCACCGGTTGCTAACTCTCAAAAAGTTACAAAATACGGGGGCAGAAGTTGCCGACGGTGCTTAGTTTTATTTATACATGTTTTTTTTTAAAATTAACCTCAAAATGTACGAACGTCTTTGGCGTTCAGCTTTCGGACTTCCTAGAGCTGGCAGGAACTGTCCCAAAAGACCGTGCACACTATGAGTCACGGCTGACAGCTACGTCCGTAAGCTGTCGTCCGCTAGTGTGTCGGATCCTTAACGGTCTCACACAAGCGCTCTAATCTGTGTCGTAGTGGTGTCATTGTCAACTTCGAAATTATTTACTTTCTCTTTGATCGAATTTCTACCGCTACCGAATGTAAACAAAAAGTTCAAATACTTACCAATTTTCATTAATTTAAAGTTATTACAAGTTAAACTAAGGTGACAACACCAGAAAACAGACAACCTTAATAATGGCGCTAGCACCAAGCCAGCGATCCGCGAGGATCACACGGGAGATGAAGAACTTCGAGAAGCGATCCCCCTACGGTATAACTTGCATACCTCTTGAGGGGGACAACTACGACGTGTTGCATGTGTCCATGCTGGGCCCGAGGGGTTCCGCGTACGAGAAGGGCATGTTCCGACTCATCATCACCATCCCGGACAGATACCCCTTCGAACCGCCGCTCGTGAAGTTCAAGACTCCGGTTTACCATCCCAACATTGATAAAGGTGTGTTTAAAATTTATTTACTTACTCCCAAGTCTAACTTTGTCCTGTTGATACCATTGGTACATAAACTCATAAAGGGATAAAATCGCACAAAACTAAGGAACCATAAAGCTTATAGCAAACTGAGGACTGGTATTGAGAGGATTTATTAGTAATTTATATTTATCTACTTTAGCTCAATTTTTACTTATAATATAATCAAATGTATGTAATTTGTAGCATATTTACACTTTTAAAGACTGACCTATCCACTTGTTGTAAAATGTTATAAAAATACTCTACTTTCATCTCCCAGAGGGCAGAATCTGCATGGACATGCTAAAAATGCCTCCGAAGGGTGCGTGGGTGCCGACCATCACACTGGAGACGCTGCTGGTGTCGTTGCAGACCCTGCTCGGGAACCCCAACCCCGACGACCCACTCATGATGGACATCGCCAACGAGTACAAGAATGACAAAGAAACGTTTATGAAGAATGCTAGAGACCACACTGAGAAATATGCTAAATGATTTGTTTTGTTTGTGTTTGTATTTATAAGTGCCTAGATAAGTTAAGTTTTGCATGTGATATTTATTGTAAGGTTATAAAAATGAGTGTAAATAGTAAATGGATACATTTTGCAGCTTTCTGTTTTTTATTTTCAAGACTATGTCATACATTGAAAAATGCTATGAATATAATTCACTAGAGTAAACAATCCCTTATTTATATATTTAACTTAGACAGAAACAAGAGTCTTAAAATGAAATAATCTCTAGATATTGTACTTATTTATTTCATAGTGTGTAACGTCACATCATCCATATTTTTATTTTATTACAATTGGACTCTCAGCTACATCTTTTAGTATATGTTCATGTGTAATATGTGGAACTGGTATACAGTACCTTGACAAGTAGTTCAAAATTGATTCACATAACTTAGCATAGGCAATTTTCTTATCTAATTAACATCGCAATTTTAGACACTGGTATGTAAGAGATCAGTAATTAAATTTACAACAAAATAAACATTAATATAACATTAACAAAATGTACTATTAATTGTGGTTTCCTTGAGTTGACACTAAACAGAAATCAAGAAGTATGCATCACAGATTCACAGTAAAGCAAAATATATATCAAGTCTTTTTTTTTTATTCTTTCAACCGGTATCTGTGCTAGCATCGTCCCCAGAACTTGCACTTTCCGTCTCTGAGGAGCTACTGCTTCGTTTAACCTTCTCTTCCTCAACTCCTTCAATGGCACCGCTACCGGAGGCCTGACAGTTCCCGTTACCATCGGGCTTGCTAACTTTTTTGAATTTCTTCTTCCTACTCTCTTCACTTGTGCTTGGTTTCAGAGTCTCTGTGGAGACGGTAGACACCATTCTGGATTCCGGTTTTGTTTCTGGTGGCTTGAATTCTTCGTCATCTTCATCAACTGGCTTTTTGTTAGCTGCTGAGGCTGCAACGGCTGCTTTGTAGGCCTCTGGGTACTGTGAGCTGAAAATCAAATAGGATTTTGTTATTATCAATAGTTGATAGATACACATTGAGTTATAGTTAAATACCATCCAATATTATTTACTACAACCACAGAATAATAACTAGTACCAGGTACAGAAGTCCATCTTCGCAATGGCTATCAAAGAAATATGACTCCATCCCATAAGCAATAAGATCTAATTTAGATCGCGCTCCAGCCGCACACGTTTTTATTTACTTACCTACCAATTTATTTTTGAGGGAATATGCGCCTTATTTCACTGGACTACGGTGCATAATAAGTTATACGTGGTTATACGCATTGAAAAAGAAGCCACCTTAGGGTTGCCTCAGCACCACAGACTTCAACGTTTACTAAGCAACGGACTGAGTTTGTAAAAAGAATGTCATGATATTAAAACAAAATAATTTGAATTTAGAATACAAAGCTATTCCAAACTTATTTTCTATTGGAAATGACTAGTTGAAGCTACGGCAATTTCATAGTTAAAGACCTATTCATAGATCTATTATTTGAAGTAAAAGTAAAAGAAAGAGGTAGATAGGTACCTATATCTACGTAAAACATTTACTTCAGTCAAAAAATGTTTTTTTTCTTCATAATGTGTGATAATATTGAGATGAAATTGATCATGATGTTCTGTTTTAGTTTAGTTGAGCACGAATCCCACTCAGCTCACATTTTATAATCGATTCATTAATACATTTTGAAGGTAGTTGTGTCTGTAAATTTAATACTTTAAAAAAAAAATTGGAATAGACTTTGTTCAACATGGGGAAAAAAAGGGTTTGTAGTTCGTATTAATTTCATTTCAAATAAGGAACGTAGAAGAAATCAATAAAATACTTAGATTAGTTTTACCTGTCAGCATCTTTTGGTAATCTAAAAAAAATTAAATTTGGATCACGATCCGTATTTAAGCAATTAAATACGGCACAGTATTTTTTTGCTGCTTTTTTTCTTTTTATGTCCATTTTTCTATTCATAAATTTTAATAAATACCTAAATACGACATTTATAAACTAGTACGAAATAGGAACAAATAGCGCGCGCGTGTATCGTCTTCCGCTTGCGGCAGCCGACTAGATTTGCCCACTCGACGCGGCAGGCGCCAGGCTGGCGCCTGCGCCGCCCACGCGCGGAGTGACACAGGCCTGCTACAACTGATATTCCACTCATTAGTCTTACCCAGTTAGCTTACCTACTTAATACAAATAACATAGTTACAATTAATACTTAGAAGACCACTTTTAATGTAAATTTTTGCTTAGAAGTCACCTACTACTGTCGAGATGATAAACCCAATATGATAACTTGAATACAAACATATCTCCTTACCTCAGTTTAGTTTTGATGGCTCGTATCTTTTTGAATATGTAGTTCAAATCTTTCTTCATGTCCAGTAGGAGTTGTGTGTGCTTCTTGAACTCCACGGAGGCGGTCCTCAGGCGACTCGCCGACAGCTGGTTGCAGTTTGTGAGCATCTCGGTTGTTTTCTCAAAACGCTGCAGCCTGAAATCAGATAATATTATTGATTAGACTTAGTTACGAATACCCAAGAACATTTTCGATTCCTGATACACAAATAATTACTAACACTTGATCATTCATCAGTTCATTACATATAACGAAGGGTGTAAGACTAAATTGCTTGGTAGTTTTAAAGTTACAGAACAAAATTCGGATCAAACTTACATGTTCTTTTGAGCTCGTATGAGTGTCTCTACATCGTTCTGATCAACCATACCAGCGAGGCCCTGCACGAAAACCTCGGGGGCTGAATAGTTTTGGAAGCACTCTATAGAAAAATCGCTTTCTGGCGTGTCGTTAGCCATTTTAAACAGAATTAATTAAATATATTGGAAATGCAAAAACAACACAACAATCACAACACCCAGTTTTGCAAAACACAATAAAAAACAAAACTGTCAGACTGACATTAGGGAAGTCCTAAAATTGATCCGTAATTTACGGTTCATTCACAATCGACATTATAAAACATCACTAGAAGTGCCTGACATATTTTTTAAATTTTCATCCCCAATCTGTCAAAGGCATTCTATTTTTCCAGCCTACCAGGCCAATGATACCAACCATAGAAATAATAAAACGAAACTTTATGATAGAATTAATCAAGACTTGAATCTCACCATCATCATACCATCTTCGATACCATGGTGATTAGGTCTTTCCGCCTTTCCTACATAAATCTATCAAAAATCAAGGAACATAAGTATACTTACTTCTCTAATCGATGTCCACGGTCATTAGGTAAGTACATCGAATACTACCTACCTAGGTGTAGTTAGGTATATGTTGTTGGTCATTGGTCCAGCAGCCAGCGGGCATCCCCGATACGTTTCCTGTCTCTAAGCTCCATTTTACTTTAATATAATCCTTTTTGATAAGAGGGACCCTAAGTTAGCTTATACCTGTAGTGTAGAGTTATCTACTCTAAAAGATCGACTACTAAAAATACTTATATAATCAGCTAGGTAATGCCTATTTGAAGAACCTAGAAACAAGAATATAATGCATACAATTTAGAAGTTATTTTACAAAAACGCCAAAAAAGTCTTTTTCGGCCAAAATCTAAAATTAAATTCTTCATTCTGGGTACTTCGTTCTTAGTGCTAGGTTCTAAAAAAAGGCTTTATCTTGATGAACATTTATGTATTTTTACCTACTTTTTGTAAAATCAATTTTGAAGAGAAGTTATGATTTTTTTAATGTTGACAACGCAAGACAGGCGCAATACATTGCCTTTCAAGAGTAGGGGGGCAGATTAGCGTAACGTAAAAGTAGTTAAAATACCTAAATCTGATAAATATCATCCACATGTTATGCCTAAATAATGTGAGTACTTAACCCTTAATTCACTTCCTGAGTCCCTGGGACGCGTGTTTTGAAACTATACAAGGCCAGAACGCAGAGGTTGTGACTGCTCGCGTATATTTTCAAATTAAAATGGTGCCATGATTTAGTTGAAAGTATACAAGGCCATTACGCACTAATCGCGTATATTTTCAAGTAAGTTAAGCCAAAATTATGGCTTGAAAATATACTGCAGCAGTTACCACTGCGTACTAATCATGTATATTTTCAAGTGCCAAGCGGCAATGCGAGCACTTGAAACTATACGTGATTAGTTACCAGGTAGCCGTTTTGAATAGTTGCTCTCTCTTTCTATCATGCGAAATAGTAATAAGTCTATTGCTTTCTAAACATTGCATCATCATTCCGCACTTGGCATTGTTTTAGTATCGTGTTTTTTGTTTACATCGTACAGTTAAAAAGTAAATTGATTTAAATTAAACTGTAGAACTGTTGTAAATAGTAAAAATGATCTCAGAACAATTCATAAAAGACAATTACGGTGAATTCAAAACTCGATGAAAAATAGGTCGATAAAGTATTACCTACCTACTACACTCACGAGCAATAAATAAGTCCAAGTAGCAAAAAGTCAACACCAAATGACCCCTTTTTTTAAAAACATTTAATTTAGAATTTGATCAAAATTTACGTTTTTAGTTGGATATAATAATATTTTGATGCGCTGCTAGTCTTTTCCGTTCAGGAGCTATATATTATATACAGGGTTATTTGCAAGTAGACCTGATCCTTTCAGGAGGTGATAGAGGAAGGCATTTCCAGTCGATTATACCCTATAATGCATTATCCGAAACTTAACCATTTCTAAGATATTTAATATTTAAAGATATTTTGATTTTTTGCCAAAATTTCATGTTTAAAACCGAAAATAAAAAAAACTAGCCATATTTCAATACTTTTTTTATTTGTTTAGCATTAGTAACATCTTAATAAACTAATTAAAATAATCAAATGTGCATTATTCGACTTAAATTAGACACAATACTTCAAAATAGATAAACATTTTTAAAAAATATTCAAAACCTAAAAACAAATAAGTTAAATTAAAAAAGAATTTCATATAACAATTTTTTGTGCACTTTAGCTTAAAAACATTGTCAACTTATAAGCTTTCAAATGAGATATTTCAATATCAAATCAATTTAGCTATCACCAAGATATGGCCAAAACAATCAGAGAAGGCGGAGAAAACTCAACAGGGGTTTCCATACTAAAGTGAACAGGACTGAAAACCATCACACTTTTTACCTTTAAATTGCGCTAATTTTGTTAGTTTTTCTAATGAATTTTGTCTGCCTTCTCTGATTGTTGTGGCCATATCTCAGGTCTTGGATGTGCCCGTAAAATGGCAATAGGCCCGCCCCCTATTACATTGGGACTAACATAACACTCTGGCGAAAAGTGGGTGCAGCAATGCACCTCTGCCTACCCCGCAAGGGAGTACATTAGTACAAGGCGTGAGTGCGTGTTATTATTATTATTATATATTCATATAAATAATAAGATATGACTATTCTTACTTGAAGGTATGATTGCTATAAATATCAATTCATCAATCAAATTACAGCTTGTTCATCTTTATTTATTAACATTCTATAGGTATACCGAAATAGTAATTTACCGAAATAGTTAAGTAATGCAGAATCAGCATGTAGGTATAAATTATATGCGACAAGTACGCCAATCAAGCAATGTGCGTATGGCGTGCGTAATAGCAATGTATATTTTCAAGACCGATTCAGTAAATCCCAATTGAAAGTATACGCGATTAGTACGCACAAATCGTGTATATTTTCAAGTAAAATATATATTTTTTTCACTTGAAAATATACAGTGCTAGTACACTATGGGTGCGTTCTAGCCTTGTATAGTTTCAAAACACGACCCTGGGACTCACATAAAAATTTCAAAATTCAATAATTTTAACGTTTGAGCGGCTAGTTTCCCCCCCGTCTCAGTACCTTCCTGAAGGGTCACGGGCTCCGCAGTGGCGAGAGGACGTTCGCCGGCGATTCGTATTTAGTGAGTTATTGCGTCGAGTGAGTCCCACGGACTCATACAAGTGAATTATGCTATATTTTTTTTATTAAATTCAATTTTCGAATGTTGCTTATTTGTCGTTATTATTGATATAAACCATATTTTTTATATGCTTATAAGATATACATATTTTTATGGATTGGCAAAATGAATCGAAAACAAGTTAATATTAATGAATCTAAGGACACGCCTGCACATAACTCGTCTGCCACACAAAGTTCGCTGCTCGATTTCATCTAACATGAAAAAAGACATTCCTGAATATGCGAGCCACCCTGAATCTGAAGATATGTAATAAAAGAAAGTACTGCTGTCTGATCCATTACAAAAAGAGAATATAAACTGCATTTCTATGTACCAAATGTACAAAACCCATATGTTTGGCCTGCTCAAAAAGGTATGCTGACGTTGCCTGTAAGCAGTGGCAAAACCCATTGCACGTTTTTTATTTTTGTATTAGAGCATACTTTTCTGTTTTTTATTTTTGGTTTGTATGTCTTTAAGAGTCAAAAAAACGTAAAAACACATATTTATTACGAATATTTGATATTTTTGTAGAGGTTTTAAAATACCTGTTTTTTTAGGTTCATAAAATTAGTTTCTTTAATTTTGGAGAGGATCTCAGAAGTCTGTCCAAATTCGTTGCTTTTTTCTATTGCATTAATAAGTACTGAATAACATTAAGTATTACATATTCTTTTGAAAAAAATATGTTTTATTTGAATAACTTACGCTTACAAAATATATGAGTCCCAGGGACTCATACAAGTGAATTACGTTAGTAAATTTCACGAAGTGAATTAAGGGTTAACAGATCCTGTCTGGTCAGGCACAGTTGAAGAAGCTCCACAACAACCATAAAAGCTTTCATACATTCCTTTTTTAAATAAAGGTAAGAATACAGAGTCTTCAAAAGCGTCAAAAGCCCAATAAATGCGGGTGACGAATACTAGGCGTCTGCGTGCCCGCATTCGACTAACTGTTCAGCATGCGGGGCTGTGGGATTACGGGGTTTCTGTTAGCATAATTATACAGGGTTATTTGCAAGTATAATAAATAAATATGTGGGGACATCTCACACACGGCCATCCGACCCGAAGCTAGGC
Organism: Plutella xylostella; assembly: GCF_932276165.1. NCBI lineage: Eukaryota > Metazoa > Arthropoda > Insecta > Lepidoptera > Plutellidae > Plutella > Plutella xylostella. Next base: position 587,413 of record NC_064000.1, on the reverse strand, counting down.
AGAACCTGTGTTATGGGTGTCGGACAGCTGATATATCTACACAAATACATAGATAGATACATACTAAACATAAATATAAACACCCAAGACCCGAGTACAAATATCTGTCTTTCAACAAATATCTGCTATACTACATCAAAAAATTCAAAATATCCCGTATGGTTTACTAAGGATCTTATTGGTCTACTGAAAGAAAAGCTTAAATTACGAAAAAGACTTAAAAAATACAATAATGGCATGGACAGTAGGTATATCTTTTAACATAATTAGAAAAAGATGCGACTCCGTAATGAAATCTTGCTACAAAGAGTATTGTGAACGTGTCGAGAACAATATATCTCGAAACTCAAAATACGAGTACTTCTGGACTCTTATGAAACAAAAACGCAAAAACAAATGCACTATTCCTTCACAAGTGTGGCTTGGTAATGAATCTGCTTCTGATGGTGATGGAATCTGTAATCTATTTGCGAAATCTTTCTCATCCGTCTACACTAATCTTGACAATGTAGGACAATTGCCGGTTCCTGAACAAACAGTCAGTCATTCTCACGCTCTAACTCTTATTCATATCTCTGAGCAACAAGTAATTAACCACCTTAAAAGATTAAATCCCGAGAAAGGCGCAGGTCCTGATGAGATTCCTCCTGGATTTGCCGTGAGATGTGCAGCTCAACTGTCTCTTCCATTGAAAATTATATTTAATAAGTCTCTTATAAGTGGGGTGTTTCCATCATACTGGAAAATAGGTAAAATAGTACCAGTCTTTAAAGAAGGTTTAAAAACTGACGTCTCAAAATATAGGCCTATAGTAATCCTTTCGGTTTTTCCCAAACTATTTGAAAAAAATGTGTATTACCAATTATATAACCTGGTTAAAGGTCAGCTAACAGACAAGCAACATGGGTTCCTTCAGAGAAGGTCGTGCAGCACTAATCTGGTAACTTTTTGTGAAAATATTAATGCAAATGTTGACAATCGCACTCAGGTAGATGCTGTATACACAGATTTTTCTAAGGCTTTTGATACTGTGCAACATAGTATCCTCCTTCATAAAATGTGTACAGTGTTTGGCGTGGATGGACCCATGTTGAAATGGTTTGAGACATATTTAAGGGATCGAACTTGCTTCGTTGTAGTTAATGGATATAAGTCATCAAATTTTAAGCAGTTTTCGGGAGTACCACAGGGTTCACACCTTGGCCCACTGCTGTTCGTAATTTTTATTAATGATATTCAAAATTGCTTTAAACACACCGATGCCTATCTGTTTGCAGATGACCTTAAAACTATAAGACCTATTAAATCAATTCATGATAGCAAGTTGATACAAGAAGACTTGGTGCGGCTTCAGGACTGGTGTCGACTTAATAAAATGCTTCTAAACAGCAGCAAGTGTTACTGCTTATCTTTTTCACGGAATCAGAATATTTTACCAACATCTTACCACATCAATAATGTGAAACTTGAAAAGGTATCTATCATTAGGGACCTTGGAGTGATTTTTGACAGTAAGTTGACATTCAGGCCTCAATACGATAACATACTTATAAAATCTTCTAGAATGATGGGATTTATTATAAGGAACAGCAAGAACTTTAAGCCGAAAACTAAACTCATCCTGTATAACAGCTTGGTAAGGTCAACCCTTGAGTATTGCTGTCAGGTATGGTCTCCCTTTTATGATGTACATAAAAATAGGATTGAACGCATACAGAAAAGATTTTTAAATCATTTGACCTTCTGTTCTTATAAAAAACGCACTCTGAGGTCTTACTCCAGTAGACTCAATTATTTTAAAATACTTTCTCTTAACAATAGAAGAAAACTACTAGACATGTCTTTCTTTTTTAAGCTATTAAATAATCAGCTTGATTGTCCACCTTTGTTAAGTAGCATAAATTTAAACATTCCTTTTAAAATGGCAAGAGCTCATGTCTACAAACTGTTCAAGGAGAAACCACACAAGACTAATCTCGGTATGAACAGCCCTATAACCAGGATGATAAAAATGTATAACTCGTTTCCAAAAAACTGTAATTTTGATATTTTTAGTGAACATTTGCATGCGTTTAAACGAAAACTAATCACCTATTTCACACATTTGGATAAACATATTTAATAATTATTAAACTGTAAACTAACCAACCTCAACTAATTGTTGTACCTACTTAACTAATCTTTTGTTGCTATCTTTGTAAGCTGCGGTTACCTATAAGTGGATGGTCACCTGACCTGAAACATCTATTGTTAAATTAATTAAGCTGTTTTTTAATGTAATGTAATGTGTACCATCTGTTGGTGATCCATAAATAAATAAATAAATAAATAAATAAATATCTGCCCCAGCCGGGAATCGAACCCGGGACCTTTGGCATAGCAGTCAGGGTCACTAACCACTATACCATTCAGCCGTCTAAGTAGACCTGATCCTTTCAGGAGGTTATAGAGGAAGACATTTTCAGCCGATTGAACCCTATAATGCATTATCCGAGAGCTAACCATTTCTAAGATATTTAATTTATTGGCCATATGTTTTTGCCAAAATTTTATGTGTTTTAACCGAAATAAAACTAGCCATAATTTCAATAACTTTTTTGATTGCTTTGCATAAGGAACACTCATGGAATTAATAATAATAAGTACTTACTTAAAAGTTATTGAAATATAACTAGAATTCTTTATTTTCGGTTTTAAGCATAAAAATTTGGCAAAAAAGAACTTCATAAGTACTTATTAAATATCTTAGAAACGGTTAAGTTTCGGATAATGCATTATATGGTTCAATCGGCTGGAAATGCCTTCCTCTATCACCTCCTGAAAGGATCCGGTCTACTTACCAATAACCCTGTATCATCATCATCAGGTCCGGGGATCCCTAATCAGGGACATAGGGCTCGAAGTGTAGATTTGCACTCTGGTCGGTCCTGTATACCTATATACCAATATTTAAGTTTAAAAAGTAATTAAGTTATGATATCAATAGACTAGTCTCTCTGACTTACAAAACCTAAAACCAATTTCTTCCGTCCAATATTTAATTGTGGTGCCTGTTGCAGGTACAGCTGGCCACTAGAGTTTCATCACTCCTGTTGCTTAATGTAATGAGTACAATGCACTTAGGGTACACATTTAGAAATGTAGAAATTTCTGGTTTCCTCACGATGTTTTCCTTCACCGTCAGATTCTGAAGTCTCTAAACTTTGACCATTTGATCAAAGCTTCAGAATAAACTACAAGTACCTACAAAAATAAGACGATATAGTTTTATTATTTAATCGGAATCGGGACCCAAAGCCACCAGCACCACCCCAATTGGCTTGCCGCGCCTGTCCTCGGCCAACCTTCTCAATTTCTCTATAGGCTCCTCGTCATCCATCTTCTCCTGGTCTTCCACATTGCTAGTAGCCAACGAGCGTCGCACAAAACTCGACAGGCTATTTAAATAGTCTGTGTTCTGTTTCTGTGCTAGTCTGGGCAGATTCACATTTGGTTCTATATTCTCTATGGTCTTCTCGTTGGAGAAGTTGGTATGCTCCTTGTCTATGGCTCTACGCAGCCGGTGGTATGTCCTTGGGGTGCTGATGCTGTGGTGGTTAGCCGAGGGTCTGGAGTCAGATGAGGCGGCCAGGTGTAACAGTGCAACGATGATTGGTAGGAGTAGCTGTGAAAGTGGAAGGATTTATATATTTTTTTAATGTTATAAAATTAAACCGGACATATAAGTTTCGGATTTCTATAGACAGTAAATATACAGGGTGGCACTGATTAGGTGTAGTCAGCTTTACCAGTAATAATAATTATAAGTTCGTGGTTATATTATTATATACTTCTCAGTCTATTTAAAAAAAAAAAAAACACGCACTCACGCCTTGTACTAATGTACTCCCTTGCGGGGTAGGCAGAGGTGCATTGCTGCACCCACTTTTCGCCAGAGTGTTATGTTAGTCCCAATGTAATAGGGGGCGGGCCTATTGCCATTTTACGGGCACATCCAAGACCTGAGAACAAATATCTGTGTTTAAACAAATATCTGCCCCAGCCGGGAATCGAACCCGGGACCATCGGCTCAGTAGTCAGGGTCACTAACCACTACGCCATTCGGTCGTCAGTCTATTTACTCATTCAAATTTAATTTTGAATGTTCTATAGCGATAGGTTGACAAGATGTTAGTAATGAAGGAAACCGTACAATCACAGTACTTACCATTTTTGCAAATGGTGCCTACTCAGTACGTTTTTAAAAGGAAATAAAGCATTTTAAAATCTCACATAAAATGATTCGTAATCGCAGGTAGTAATTATCGTTACGGCTATTACATTCCAATATTTATACGACTTATGTCATGAAATACACAAGTTATGTAGGTATAAATATAAGTACATAAATATTTATGGACAATGTACGTCTATTCTGATACAAAAATTCTTTGAAATTGAGATATATCTTTTTCCTAACTTACATAACTTGTACGTAATGGATTAGGTTAGCCAAAACCGGGAATAAGGTTTAAGTATAATTAACTTCAACATTTTTTTTCCTAACTTTATTACAGTTATAAAAAACCTAAGTATTCTACATGTCTGAGTCACCCATTTATCACAGTTTACAGCAAACGGAGTCAAACTTTTCCAAACCGAACAAACTCGCACTTATACTTAAATAGTTTTTCCTGCAGGAATATTTTAGAAAAGATCTGACAAATAGAATCAAAAGTACATTAGCTGGCAGCACGTGCTGCTTATGACTTCAGTTGCGTGGGGTTGCCATGTGTGCCGCCACTAGTGGCTACACTTTATATTGTAATTAGCTTTTGCCCGCGAATTTCACTTCGCCTTAAGTGGTTTTACAGTTGAATATGTCTCCAACGGCTCTGGCGTGCGTCAAAAAAGTACGATATCATGTTAAGGCAGACTAGATTGCATGCCATTTTTTGGCCGTTTAATGCACATTTAACCAATCACATCGTCGCGTTTAACGCAAATCGCGAATATCGCGATAGAATGACATCAATCGGCTCCTTTATCTACGTCAATAAAGGTGTCGTGCAGCCGCAATTGGTCCCATAACGTTTTAGAGTGGGGGTTGAGCGCTCTAGCTCTGAAAAACGATATGGCCTCGCCTATAATTTCATTAATCTTAGGGCTGAATTTTCAATGGTCAGATAAACGTTATCTGAGGAATAAAATTGTTGCAGTCACTGTCTAATACAAATTTTCAGACGCGACAGCATCAGAATTATTCCTCAGATAACGTTTATCGGCCCATTAAAAAATCAGCCCTTAGTTGTATACCTAGTCGTCCTTATAATAGAAGCTCTCAGAAAGTTGCGGGATTTGCTACGGGCTACGGCGTAGCGGCGTAGCAGTGTCGTAGCCCGTAGCAAAGGGACTACGACGGTGCTACGAACAGCGCCTGCTGAAACCTGAATTTTACTATGAATTTATTCCTTTTGAATGATTAATTGTAAATTTTATTAATACTGAATACAGAATCATGGAGTTACTTGCACATAAATATCTTCATTAGGGGTTTTACGTTTTTAAATTGTAAACTAAAATATTTTTATTTGTGTTTGGACAATCTTGCTGATATAACATCTATAGAACTTTACTTTTCAGCAGCTCTCAGTGAAATAGGTTTAGAACCAGTAACCTAATCTTACTGACCACCACACAATCTATTCACCTTTTCATCTGGCACAAACGGACATTAGTAACTCACCGACCACAAGCAGGCCAGAGCTTAGGCATAAAAATGAAATATTTGCCCAACAAAATGGCGTCAGGCGTAATTAAACCGCCATCAGGCCGCACGCGCGCACATGGCCGCCGGACGTGACGTCATGCGCCGCCATTTGCATTTTTTCCCGCCATCGCTCTTTCCCGCCGCCGCAGCGTGCGTTGCGAAGCTCGTCTTATTGTTGGCTAAACGGATTAGTCGGAATTAAAAATCATAGTTTTAGGGTTGTTCAGGATTGTTCTGTAGATAGAATATTATTTGTTACATGCACGCATGGAAAAACTTACATAACTTAACATTATTATGTACACATAAATAGTGGCCTTACCGCTTCAAGCGATTTTTTTAAGACAACCTTTGGGTGGAAGGAGAATTATCAAAGAGGGGTGAAGTGTTAAGAATTCAAAAGTCTCACGGTAAGGTTATCAATAGCCATAAGTACTTCTCTCTCTCTCAGCCTTCCGTAGTCCACTGTTGGACATAGGCCTCTCCTAACGATCGCCACCCCAAACGGTCACCCGCCATCTGCATCCAGCGGCTTCCCGCTACCTTCCGCAGATCATCAGACCAACGGGTTGGGGGGCGACCGACACGCCGTTTGCCGACACGGGGTCTCCACTCCAGAACCTTTCTACTCCAGCGGTCGTCGGCTCTGCGGGCTACGTGGCCAGCCCATTGCCATTTCAGCGTGCTAATCCTTTTGGCTATGTCGGTAACTTTAGTTCTCCTGCGGATTTCTTCATTACGAATCCTATCTCGCAGGGACACGCCTAACATAGCCCTTTCCATAGCACGCTGAGCAACTCTGAGCTTGTGGATAAGCCCTTTGGTGAAGCACCACGTCTCGGCTCCGTAAGTCATCACTGGCAACACGCACTGATTGAAAACTTTTGTTTTCAGACACTGAGGTATGTTTTCAGTGAAGATGTGTCGTAATTTCCCGAACGCTGCCCATCCGAGTTGGATTCTACGAGCTACCTCTTTATCGAAGTTGGATTTACCTAATCGGATCACTTGTCCTAGGTAGGGATACTGATCAACAACTTCGATGGTGACACCTCCTACAGTTACGGGCGATGATGAAACATGTTCGTTCGACATGACCTTTGTCTTGTCCATGTTCATTTTCAGCCCAACTTGTTTAGAGGCATCATTGAGGTCTGTGAGCATTTCGCCCAACTCCTCCAGCGTTTCCGCCATAATAACTATGTCATCAGCAAATCGTAGATGAGAGATATATTCGCCATTGACGTTAATGCCCAGTCTTTTCCACTCTACAAGCTTAAAAACATCTTCCAGTGCACAGGTGAACAGTTTCGGAGAAATAACATCTCCCTGTCTCACGCCCCTTTGCAACTGGATCGGTTTTGTGCTATGTTCGTGTAATCGAACTGACATTGTGGCAGCATTGTACATACATCTCAACACCTCGATATAGCGATAGTCTATATGGCACCGCTGAAGGGATTGAAGCATCGCCCAGAGCTCAATAGAATCAAAGGCTTTCTCATAGTCCACAAACGCTAGACATAAAGGTAGATTATACTCCTCGGTCTTCTGTATAACCTGCCGAAGCGTGTGTATGTGATCTATGGTACTATAGCCTTTTCGGAACCCGGCTTGTTCGGGTGGCTGGAAGTCGTCGAGTCTTTGCTCGAGACGATTCGTAATAACTCTCGAAAACAGCTTGTACACATGGCTCAGAAGTGCAATGGGTCTATAATTCTTCAATAGGGCTTTGTTGCCTTTCTTGAAGAACAAAGTCACTACACTTCTGCTCCATGCCTCCGGGCTTGTGCCTTCGAGTATGACGGAATTAAACAGCCTCCGAAGTGCTATTAAAATCGGTCTACCGCCGGCTTTCAGAAGTTCTGTCGTTATTCCATCATCTCCCGGAGCTTTGTTGTTTTTTAGCTGTTTGAGAGCTATACTAATCTCGTCTAGACTGACGTCCGGAATATCTTCGGTATAGTGTCGGGTGAGTGGCGCTCGGCTGTCGTGAGCACCGCTGGTAATAGGGTTTTGTGTTGTGGTGTATAACTGTCCGTAGAATCTCTCAATTTCTCCCAGAATTTCGGGCACTGATGAAACGGTGTTGCCAGTGTCGGTCTTCAGTTGGGTCAACAGAGTCTGCCGAACAGATCGATCTCTAGCAAAGACTTTGGAGCCCTTGTTTTGCTCTATTGCGTCTTGAATGCGCTTGCAATTGTAGCGTCTCATATCGCAACGTCTTGCTTTGGCGATCTGTCTGTTTAGACGTCTGTATTCGACCATATCAACTGAAGACTGCAACCTCATTTCTCTCCGTTCTCTTATGAGACTCAGAGTCCCATCTGAGAGTTTTTGAGGTCCTCGGTTGGTTCGGGACGAAAAATATTTCGATCCTACCTCTCGGACAGTTTCCACAAACCTATTGTTTAAATCGTCAACTGTAACGCAATTCTCTAAACATATCAGGCGGTCGCAAAGCTCAGACTGAAAGCTTTCGGGATCCTGGATTTGAGCAGGAGTAGGACGGAGCGTGGACTTCATTAGACGGGAGCGTTCTATTTTGCAGTTTATATTCAAAGTGCCTCTTACGAGTCGGTGATCGCTGCCGGTCTTAACCCTACTGATCACTGAGACATCATTGAATATGTGCTTCTTATCCGTCAATATGAAGTCGATCTCGTTTTTAGTCTTCCCATCGGGGCTAATCCACGTCCACTTCCTTTGTGGCTTCTTCTTGTAGAAGGAGTTCATCATATAGAGGCCCTCCTTCTCCAAGAAGTCAGCCAGCATTTGCCCACGATGGTTCCTGACTCCAAATCCATGTGACCCCACTTTCGTCTCGCCGCCTTCTTGTTTTCCGAGTTTCGCGTTAAAGTCTCCCATCACCACCGTGAAATGAGTAGTGAACTTACGCAGGGAAGACGATACGTCTTCATACGCAAGTTCGACCTCATCATCGGTGTGCTTAGATGTGGGTGCGTAAACCTATAACCATAAGTACTTAGTTTATCAAAAATAGGAAAATTATCCGAGCATGATTTGGTCGTTTGAGTGCCAATCTTTAGGTCGTGTAATTTTTACCTATGATGTGACTGCTCAGAATTAATAATGCTGCAATAAAAATATCAATTATTTTATGTCCCCCTCCATATTACACAATAAATTAGCGATGATCTTGAAACACGTGTTCTAACTCAGAAACAGTTGTTAAAATAATAAAACAATCAACACCATATTTTGTTTGATCAACTGTTAGTTCATAATGTTTTTCTAGTAGCACAAGTATATGGCTATGTGACATTAATTCTTGCTTTTAATTTTATGGAGACTTCTTCTGATAGTTTGATTTTAAAAGCCATACAACTTATAATGACCAAACTTAACCAAAAGCTGCCCTTTATTTATAACTAGCTGTTTCCGCAAGCTTCGCTTCGCCTTAAAAAGTTTTCCCGTGGGAATTCCGCGATAAAAAGTAACCTTTGTTTTTTCTCACGGTCTAGACCATCTGTATACCAAATTTCATCCAAATTCCCTCAGTATTTTTGGCGTTAAAGAGTTACAGACAGACACAGTTACTTTCGCATTTATAATATTAGTTAGAATCCTTTCACCACTAAGAAAAGATGAAGAACTCCGTCCGCCTGAGAGGCATCCATACTTCGTTATCACAACCCATCACGTCCATATTGCTAGGGCACGGGTCTCCCTCCAATGAAGGAAGGGATTTAAGCCTAGTCCACCACGCGGGCTCAGTGCGGGTTGGTGGAAATTCACACCTGATGCACGAATAACATCGCCGATGGGCAAGGAGGATCGTAACTTTTTATATGCGGTGACAAAATATAATGTTAAGGGAATGTTTTTTAAAAGAAAATGATAAAGAAAATTGATTAGATTATCCTTTTAGTGCCCATGGATAATATTGTCATATTTACTTAAGTAACTTAGATACAAATAATTAAAATATGTAAAATACTGAGGAAACAATGTAAATTCACTGGATCCATTAAGTTTTTCATTCGCGTACTTGGGTACAAAGGATAATACATCATTATAATTACGTACAGCAAAAATCTAGATATTATCCCCTTGTTAAATCTGATTAATTATAACTATCAATAATTCCACACGCCAACCTGTGTACACAGAAAAAATAATTGCAATCTCCGCCCCGAGCCAGAAGTGCGAGCAAAAAATCTGCGAACACCTTCCCGAAGCGAAAATTTGCAGCTTGCAAACATAATTTTGTAACATAAAAACCGCCTGGAAAAGCTGTTAACCGCCCAATAACCGTTTTCATTTGAGAAAATCCACCCGTTTTCCCGCCTTCTTCAGAGCAATATTCAGTCGGCCATTGCACGCGCGGCGGGACGCACGTCGCTCCCGCGTTTACTCACGTCACTTTGACAGCTCGCGTTCGTAATTTAAATTTGAAAAAAAGAAAACTGTTTAGCTTCGTTCTGTTTATTCGAAATCTTGCCGTTGAACTTTTGTAAATATTAAAAGTGATTTATTATTGAGTGCGCGCGTGTTCTCGAGTGATAGACTGGAATAACTCCCGAGGGAACCTGTGAACTATCAGCTGTCACAACGTTGAGGTGAGCTTTTGATATTGTGCATAGTGGTTGATGGCTAACATCAAGCTATTAAATTATGTTAATCTTAAATCTATTATGTATTGTAAACAAAAGGGCTGTAACGCTACCCTTCCTACCCTAGGGCTATAAGTAGGTCTGTACTATGTTAAATATTATCTCATGTTTACAGTTTAAAATTATGAAAGTAATGAAGTACCTACGAGTACTTACTTATATCATTATTGTGTTCGTATCTCGTATAAATTAATTTTAACCAAATATCGTTAAATGATTCTGAGCAATTATCTTTTCTTACAAGGTATATATATGTACTTATCTGATTTAAGTACTTAAGTACCTACATAGTATTTAAACAAAATGCACTACAACTTTTATCCCCTTTAAAACCAACGTGACTCTGAAATTCCAATGTACCTAACTACGTAACTACTACATGCACTTAGGTATTACATTATCTACCCGCATTACTAGCGCCAACACTTCCAAACCCCCAAACCAAAATCCCAGCTGTAAAGAAAAATAAAATAAATAAATAAATGAGGCACGAACTCCTGAAAGGGCGCCCCACAGCTGCAGCCATCAGCTGCTGCCGGCATATTGCGTCATTAACCACCCCCCCCCTCCCCCCGCGATACAAAAATAATACATCACATTACACATTACGGGATTATGAGATTTTTGGGCATGAAGTATTGGTATTGGCGCAATGGTTTTTTGTTCAAGTCATCTAGTTATAAGGGTTAAAGAATGAACGTTCGGTGAAAATGTGGATAATATTAAAGAAATAATCAAAACTGGATAAATATTATTAGTAACATTATCATTTTTTGGTGAACCTACCACCTAACAATCAAAAGTAAGCCTTCCCTAAGATCAACACACACACACACGCACTCACGCCTTGTACTAAACTCCCTTGCGGGGTAGGCAGAGGTGCATTGCTGCACCCACTTTTCGCCAGAGTGTTATGTTAGTCCCAATGTAATAGGGGGCGGGCCTATTGCCATTTTACGGGCACATCCAAGACCTGAGAACAAATATCTGTGTTTAAACAAATATCTGCCCCAGCCGGGAATCGAACCCGGGACCATCGGCTCAGTAGTCAGGGTCACTAACCACTACGCCATTCGGTCGTCAAAGATCAAAATCAGGGTTATTTTAAGCAATAATTAGGTAACTTCCGGTTTCAAAACATTAAAACTTAGTTGTGATAATAATAAAGCTTCCCAGCTTTTGCCATGATTATTCCAAATTTAAAATACCTACTTACGAACTTTCTTCATAACCTCCACCAATCAGGTCCTGAAAACGGCCAGTTCCAAGAGTTACAAGTAACAAATAAAGAAAAAAACTAAAGTGCCCGATGCACTGGCAAACCGTAGGGTTACTCTATACTGATGAAAAACTAACTAAAAACGTTAGAGCTGTGAAACTTAGTTTTTCGTCAGTATAGAGTGACCTCCCCGGAGTGGAAGAAGAAAAATTATTCCCAACCGTGCGGCGTTATTGGAAAATTTCTATCAAAATTTATACCTAGCGCGCACCTGCGCCGGCACCTGGCGCCGCTCTTATTGTTCCACCTCCCCACTGTGGCTGAGCGCCTGGTACTCTGACCCTGTATATATACATAGCTCTTATTATTATAAAATTAGAACTAAAGATAGTGCTGGTTTAGAAACGGTTATAGTCTACAGTGATCTCAAAACAGTAGCCTAAAGCCGGGTTTTAACTAGAACTATATCTTAGGCTTCGTTTTATAATAAGGCGAGTATATGTCTATACTGTACCTACCACTATGTAAAACTATGAATGGATGGTTATAAATCCGTCGCGCACTTTGCTTTTGAACACATATTTATAAAAAAGCCAATACCCTTTTTGTAGTTTGCTGCGTCATCAGACCATCATCATGATTATTCACTGCCCATAAACAATACAAGTTTATAAATTATTTCATACGATGTAACGTCAGCAGGCACCTTTATTCACAGGTAGTCTTGAATTGTGTTGCTATCCGTACTTGAAGGGTGTAGATTAATTGATTGTGAAATGAAATGGGCGGTGGTGTTTCCAGTTAAGAGGGGGGGGGGGGGTTGTTCTTCGTTTATTTTGGGTCTTAAATTAGACGGCGTTAAAGAATTTGTGGTAAAACATTAAAATATTTCAATACCTTGAAATGAAATACTTACGTTGAAATAATAAACTTAACTTATGTAATTTTAGCCTGAAAACCTGTGGTAAAATATTATTAATAGCGTGAAATGAAATGCGTTGAAGTAGAAGCCTAAACTTATGATAATTTTCAAAATAAAGTTGATGTAACATGAAACTTACTTAAGTTACCATAAAATGTTTCTAGAAGCTATTTTAACACATTTATGAGGCGTTTGCGGTTTGACAGCTATTTATCTAAAGTCCTGAATATTTTTAAAACAATCTATCAAAACCATCAATAATTGTACCAGACTAACAATTACCTGTTTATCAGAAACAATACACCTGTAACTACACAGTGTGTATATACAGGGTGTGAAAACGCCGCCCTCCATTCGACATCGTATAATTGCTCGCCCGTGCCGCCCTCTAGCGGCGTTTCCGAACAATTAGGAGCCGGCGTGCGAACTAGCACCTGATGGGTTCACCTATTTAATGTATTCCTAATAACGTGCATGAATATGTTACTTGTAATTATAATCATTATTATTGTCGCTGGTTTGATTAACGCATTGATAAATTCGGATGAAAACTTTGTTTTATCTATTGTGTCCTTTAAAGGTTCGAGCACATTATGGCCGGGCCACATCGTGAAAATTTCTCAAATAAGTATTTTTTTTTAACTATAGTATAGCAAACTTATGCTAGGGCATAGCGATTTTTATAATCAAACACGATTGCGATACGATGCGATGCGGCCCGGCATAACGTGCCCGAACCTTATGGACACTATGGTTTTAATGGTACTCATTTCTCTCGTCCTTCTCATCCCTCTCGCCCCGTGATCATGTAAAAAAATAGACTGACAGAAAGGTTTGCAGCCAACCCTTAGATTTCTTTCTGTCATCTGGATTCTGCCCTGTACACTAATGAACCTTACCTAAAGAAAGAAAGAAACATTTGAACGGCTGCTGTACTGATTTTGAAGAAAGATGGCTAATAAAAAGACATACGTACACTTTAAACTTATAACACCAGATTTTTGTAACAGGGGTGTAATCTACGTAATAAATAACCTCTCTGGCCGCTGTCGGTCACTCGCTCCCGCATCTCTTGAACAAACAGAACAACTCTACATACATGCGGGCCGTAGCGACAGCAGAAGCGATTTGTTGCACTTAATAAAATGATACTCTATATTACTTATTTTTATATTATATACATATTATATTTAATTTAGTTACCCAAGAAATGAAAAAATATGCGCTTATTTACTTAACAAAATAAATATTGACTCACGCAATTTCAGTTGTTAACGTTAGTGTACCTTTTTTGAACACCCTGTATTATTTTGCTGGATTGTCTGAAATTATTTGAATAAGGCCTCAACTTCAGGGCAGGTGGGAGAAATAATTTATTTTATTGGTTTTTAAATTGGTAATCTGAGATCACAGCACATTAATTAATTAATAACCATCATTTCGTATTTTTCGTTTAATATGTAGTCATTTTCATCAACTACATACACTTCATAAAAAAATATTGCCATTTACATTTAAGTACATAGGTACATTATAAATTCTCCTAGATTTTAACATCCTACTCATAAGTACACTTAATTTCCTTCCGATAAACATCTACATTCGAAACAATTAGACCCATCACCTTTATTAAACATTTCCCAGCATCAAAAACAAATTCTCCGATTCTTGCTATCCCTCCGGCCCGCATGCGGGGCGCGGGGTGCGCGGGGCGTGTTGGCGCTACTTTATCAGCGTCCGCCAGCGCTGTTTGTGCACGCATCACGCTGCCCCAATCTCCTCTCGCCACGCCACTCTCCTTAGCGGTTATGGACGCCTGGTACCCCGGTCCGTTCATAAAGGACTTGTTATACGAATAAGTAAGTGGTAGACAGGTGGTGAATAGATGTTTAGCGGTGTGGAATACGTTTTGTGTATCTCAAAGTTGTCTTTCAAATATTTCTCATATTGCTTGCTCACATGAAATAAGAATAACATAAGTACTGCTCTCATTGAATAAGAATAAAATTCTGCTTTTGTAACGTACACACGGCAACGTTAAATGGTTGGCAGGGCACACTAACGTAGGTAGTGTATGTGTGTGTCAGCGACGTCGACGTAATTATTTAGTTCTGGGCAACCCACACACGGATATTGTAAGCATGTAGTTGTGCCAGTGACAATGATTCATTGTTTTTATGATATGAAGCAAAATTTTGCAATGCATTGTAATAGATTGAATGGCTCAGTTGGTATGATAGTAGACTTACAATAATCGGTATGGTGGTTCAAATCCCTGTGAACTTGCAAAATTCCTTTTTTGTTTTTTTTAATAGATTTAGTTTATTTTTTAATATGGCTAATAATAGTATTGTAGTATATACGAATAAAAGCAACACAGAAAGTAAATGAAACAAGTTATTAAGTGTTAAAATTACAAAATTTATTCTTGCCGTAACATAAACATTAAGGATGTTACGTTTTTGTTGTTTTTCGTTTTAAAACATAGTTGTAGTTTATATTAATAAGGAAAATTTTCAATTTGCAGTTTTAAATCATAATAAACATCAGAAAAGGATGGACTGGCTGTTTTACTAAAGTAAATAGGCAAGTCATTAGTTATATGAATCAACATGTTAATTAGCTAGAAATAAGATAACTTATTCCAACCTCAGTAACAATAACATCATTAACACATTGGCTTACCCATAATTGTAAATAATAATAAGTATTTAACAAAATAACTAAAATCTTATACAAATGGAAAACTAGAAATTACTGAGCTAACCCCAATAACTATAATTTTCACCACTTTTTCGCCATAATATCTTACCATCCATCCTTGTCTGACTTAAAGGACTTTTCATCACTAAATATCACCACATTGTTGCACCAATCAAAGTTTAAAATAGTCAGTCGCAAAACGCACTCTGTTTCGACGATGCTGATCGGTTAGAGCAATTTTCTTCGTCGGCCTCCGACACCGCAACCCTGCAGCACGCAAGTGAACCCGTACGGTTTGTAGGGATAGATTATGTGTTGTGGCCGTAGAACGGGTGCTGCAGAACGGATCAGCGCTATGTGCAGCTACGATTTCTCGATGGCGTGGTGATGCATCCGTATAGACGACTACTGTCCCGAATCTGCGTATCGGTGAACCCATAATTGAACAGTTCTCCTCTGCAAACAAAAAAAACAAATACTTAGCTTATACAAATACAAATATTCTAACAGTCAAATAAAATATTTACAATTCTATGTTACTTACCGTTAAACGTCTTGCGATTTCACTAATTGTAATAATTTGTTCATAGAATACAATTATCTCCGCCTTTTTGAACATGGTCAAATGACTTTCCATAGTGACTGCGAAGATAAATTAATTATAAATTGACAAATCACAAAGTGAATCACTATGCAGACACAGAGGTGAATTGTCACTAAAACTAAAAACTAATTTCGTTTATTCATATTGTATGAGGGTTAGGGTTTCGTTCCCGTGTTCCCGGGAATTCCCGTACCCGGGAATTCCCGGGAAATTTGTCCTTCCCGAAACCGGGAAAAAAATTGCATTCCCGGGAATTCCCGGGTTTGATTTTTAATCGATTCTATGCTATATTTTCATCTTTATTTATCAGTTTCTCCTACCAAACCAAAAAATATCGGCAGGCTTGTCGTCTACCTACGATCAGAAACTTGGTTATGTTGTAAATTATTGGAAAAACATGCGTTTTATTGTTTTCACACAGCTGCATTGCAAAGATAAATGACTCATCTACATCACCTTGTTTCACCTCTTCCTGATTCAATATTTTCATCTTTATTTATCTGTTGGTCCTACCTCCTACCTAAAACCAAACAATTGATCGGCTTTTACATATGTGACCTAAGAGTAGGTAAAAGCTAAGGCTAGTGTGACGCCTGTCGTATTTTTTTTATGTCCCTGTTAGGTGTCCGCGTTTATTTTTTTTATAAAATTACTAACGCATAGAAAAAAGCAAAATAAGAAGTAGGTTGAGCGATAAATCGTGGAGTGAAATTAAATTTTTCAAAAAACATTATCTCAAGTGTAATTAATTTTCTATTTTAATTATATGTCATAATAATATTATTTTCAAACTGTTAATAATAATACCTTTGTTATTGTTTAATTTACAATTAAGAAACACAAATGATTTGGCATGTAAAACAAATCATTATAATTTTGGTTGTAAATTTATCTGACAGTTGCTTTTTTCTATGTGTACGAGTGATAAAAGTATATTTGATTTAATTGTAAGTGTTTTGATAGACTTTTAATACCCGAAAATAGCAAAACCAAGCATTTAAAATAAATTCCCGTTTCCCGGGAATTCCCGGGAAATCGTAAAAAAAATTCCCGTTTCCCGGGAACAGAAAAAGGTCGGGAAAAACGAAACCCTAAATGAGGGTAGAATGGTTTTACTTCTCAAATGAAGAACGAATCATATATTTTTAGCGAAGAGAAATAGTCGACAGCTATGCAGCTTGTAGTCATTTGTCAATTTCAAATAAATTTATTTTATACTCAACAGCGTTTAAATTAACGCTAAATTTAAATAAAGTAAAATAAAAATACCCATCAGTGGACTCGAACTCACGACCTATGTTTCATAAGTCTAACATACTACCAATGAGCTACGAAGAGTATAGCTACAAGTTGTGAAATTTTGCTTCAAGTCAATTTTATAACTATTTGACTTACTCGACCGGTTGATATTTTTATGTCACAGCTGGTGTAAGGGCGTTTGCCTACGCGCAAACTCGTTTGTGCTGTTGTGTGTGTGTGTGTGGTTTGTTACTGGTGTATTTACCGATTTCTGCTTTATTGCACACATAGACCACGTTAGTGTGCACACATACACTACGTTTGTGTGCCCTGCCAACCATTTGGAGGTGCCGTGTGTACACTACCTCTTAAAGCTAGCTTAGATCACTCTTAAAGTCTTGACGAATCTTGGTTCCGTTATTTTTCAAGAAAAAAAAAACACGCACTCACGCCTTGTAAATGTTCAGTGATCTCGTTTACGAATAAGCATCATAAAATCCTTTATGATTACAGATTATCAGGTCGAACTCTAGGTCGTGAAACCACTATAAAGGATTTGGGTGTTTATTTCGATGAACGACTTTCATTTAAACCCCATTATCAAAATATAGTTAGCAAAGCAAACAGAATATTGGGGTTCGTGCTTAGGTCTACCAAGGAATTTAAAAAACCTTATAGTTCGATCACTCTCTATTATAGCCTTGTCCGCAGTATTCTGGAATACGGTTGTATCATATGGTCTCCGTTTTACATTGTTCATAGCGATAGCATAGAGAGAGTACAAAGGAGATTTCTCAGGATATTGTCGTACAGGTGTAATCTTGGACGCACCCTATCTAACTATGACCAAAGGTTAAATAAATTTAACATTATGCGTTTGGATGTCCGCAGAAAACAATCTGACCTAAGCGTCAATTCACACGTACCACAACCACACCACGTCGCAGCGACAAAATGTGGTCAAGCTGTGGTTACGTGTGAATTGTGTGACAGCGGCTTTTTGCAGTTGCGTTGTGGCAGCGAAAAAATGTCGATGTGGTTGCGTTGTCGCTGTCATTTCGATGTGGTAACCACGTCGTCGTGTGCAGTTAATACGGAAAACAGGTTGCCGCGGTGCCGCCGCCGCGTGGCGGCGTTGCCGTTGCGATGTGGTTGCGTTGTGGTTGCGATGTGGTTGCGATGTGGTCGTATTACACAGGTGGTCGATAACAACGACAAAATGTGGCACGTGTGAATTGGATTATTCATTGTCAATACAAAATATACGCCCGACCACATCGCGTGGTTGTGGTGTGGTTGTGGCTGTGGTGTGGTTGTGGTACGTCTGAATTGACCCTTATTCATTTATACAAAATCATACACAACATGATAGACTGTCCCGACTTGTTGTCCCTAATCAATTTTAATACCCGCAATAGATGTCGCAAATACCTACCTTTTACCCTGAGGGTATACATTAACAACACTTCCTATTACAATCCAATAGTGAGAATGTGTAGAGTTTATAATGAAACCATACAATCATTTCCAGACATAGATATTTTTGACTGCCGTAGGTATAAATTCAAAGGATGCTTAACCAAAATCTTTCAAAATAGCACGCCATTATAAATTTAATTTTGTCAATTTGATTATTTATTTTTCAAAATTACTTTTAATTTAATAGAATAGAATAGAATATTGTCAGTATTATTACATTTTTAAATTTTATATCGATTAAAATTTTTAATTAAATTGTATCGTAACGTAAGTTATAATTATTGAAATATGTTTGTAAATTATTATGTAAAATTGTTTGTACCTATTGAATGAAATTATGAACACTTGATAGATATTATGATAAATTAATTATGTAGCATGTTCCTTATATTAATATGATTATGTGTATGCATGCTTTGGAATGAAATCTAGATCTATGTTCTTCAATGCTTATATTCTTACCCCCTTATTCATAGAAAAGTTACAACACGTTTTAACTAATAAACTGTTTTGTCCCTCTCTGTCAAAGAACAAATTGTTCTTTGTTGGAGAGGGACAAAACAGTTTATTAGTTAAAACGTTTTGTAACTTCTCTATGAATAAGGGGGTTAATTTGTAATGATTTTATTCTGTTTTGTGTACCAAATAAATAAAAAAAAAAAAAATAAAATAAAAAAAAAATAAAAAAAAATGTACTAATGTACTCCCTTGCGGGGTAGGCAGAGGTGCATTGCTGCACCCACTTTTCGCCAGAGTGTTATGTTAGTCCCAATGTAATAGGGGGCGGGCCTATTGCCATTTTACGGGCACATCCAAGACCCGAGAACAAATATCTGTGTTTAAACAAATATCTGCCCCGGCCGGGAATCGACCCCGGGACCATCGGCTCAGTAGTCAGGTCACTAACCACTACGCCATACGGTCGTCAATCATTTTTCAAGGAATAAGATGAGAAATCACTCAAGAAGCTTAGGAGATACCTACCTACCATGCCTGAAATACATGGAATACACACGTTATACAGAATAGAACCCTGCCACTGAAAAGGTTCAAATATTACACTGGTAAAAGTACCATCCACTACCCTTCCGAAACTAAGGTGACTATTGAAGACTGTAGGTTTTGTGACCGAATGAAGCCTCTCTAAAAATGACTGGTAATCATTCATTACTTATCAGGTATGAAAGTAGGTATTTCAGCTGAATATTAGCACAATATTTCCAGTAATTCGTGAGTTCCAGTCGCGATATCTGTTCATTTACTCAGCCGGTCTTCTGCGCACGCGCCGCGTGTTTTGACAGATGGCTGCCACACATTCGCCTAATATAACACCGGCTACTCGACTGTCACTCTTACTGCGTAGAACATAAGGGCGGTTGAGTGTAACGTTTGATGTATGTACTCAACTGTACAATGAAATCCGAGACGAATGGTTTTGGGTTTTGGTTTGTGTGTGTGTGTGTGTGTGTTAAGACGGTTGGCAACTGCTGTGAAAAGTTTGTTTTCAGGTGCTAATGAACATTAAAAATAAAAATATTTTAAGCGACTCAATTTGTCCTATTAATGCTGATCTTATTTAAAGGCTAACCTAGCTAAGTGGATAAGGAGGGCTGAGAAACAATACCTACCTAACCTAGAGGGTCACTCTCTAAATCGACGAACGAACATACTATTCAATTTAGTAAGTTCCCTTCATCATCATTCATCATCTGCCAATAATCATCCACTGCTGGACATAGGCCTCTCCCAAGGAGCGCCACAACACTCGGTCCTCGGCCTTCCTCATCAAACCACTACCCGCCACCCGCCTACGGTCGTCAGTCCAGCGGGCAGGAGAGCGTCCCACGCTGCGTTTGCCTGTTCGTAGTCTCCAAACCAAAAGTTCCCTGAAAACATGTAAATTATAATAAAAGTAAGTACGTAAAGTACATCATTGTCATAATCTGACGTTTGTCTACGTCTACAGTGGCGTGTTTGTTCAAATGTTCCCACTGGCCATTGTCGAGGGACAATGTTGGACAAACATGATGGCACGATGTAGCAGGTGGCGCGTACAAAGCATGTTGGAACAATCTGGTATCCTCCACGTCTGGTGTCTGCTTATGTATCTAAAGTCCAGGATATGTAGGTACTAGGTAAATTTTTTTTTTTTTTGTTATTACTTCTTTTTTTTTTTTTTTGCTTTTTTACTAAATGGGTTTATTTTTATAATTATTATACAATACATGATAAAATATTAATCCCTAACTCTAAAACTAACTAATATAAAATTAAAATTAAACTAAAAAGAAGATGCTGGCCAGATCGCTGCCACTGTCGGGTAGGGTACCCAAGACGCTGGCCGCGATACCCCGCTGTATGTAAATTTATTTAAATATTTAAGTGTATTTACGAGACTTACACACGGCACCTCCAAATGGTTGGCAGGGCACACAAACGTAGTGTATGTGTGCACACTAACGTGGTCTATGTGTGCAATAAAGCAGAAATCGGTAAATACACCAGTAACAAACCACACACACACACAACAGCACAAACGAGTTTGCGCGTAGGCAAACGCCCTTACACCAGCTGTGACATAAAAATATCAACCGGTCGAGTAAGTCAAATAGTTATAAAATTGACTTGAAGCAAAATTTCACAACTTGTAGCTATACTCTTCGTAGCTCATTGGTAGTATGTTAGACTTATGAAACATAGGTCGTGAGTTCGAGTCCACTGATGGGTATTTTTATTTTACTTTATTTAAATTTAGCGTTAATTTAAACGCTGTTGAGTATAAAATAAATTTATTTGAAATTGACAAATGACTACAAGCTGCATAGCTGTCGACTATTTCTCTTCGCTAAAAATATATGATTCGTTCTTCATTTGAGAAGTAAAACCATTCTACCCTCATACAATATGAATAAACGAAATTAGTTTTTAGTTTTAGTGACAATTCACCTCTGCGTCTGCATAGTGATTCACTTTGTGATTTGTCAATTTATAATTAATTTATCTTCGCAGTCACTATGGAAAGTCATTTGACCATGTTCAAAAAGGCGGAGATAATTGTATTCTATGAACAAAATATTACAATTAGTGAAATCGCAAGACGTTTAACGGTAAGTAACATAGAATTGTAAATATTTTATTTGACTGTTAGAATATTTGTATTTGTATAAGCTAAGTATTTGTTTTTTTTGTTTGCAGAGGAGAACTGTTCAATTATGGGTTCACCGATACGCAGATTCGGCACAGTAGTCGTCTATACGGATGCATCACCACGCCATCGAGAAATCGTAGCTGCACATAGCGCTGATCCGTTCTGCAGCACCCGTTCTACGGCCACAACACATAATCTATCCCTACAAACCGTACGGGTTCACTTGCGTGCTGCAGGGTTGCGGTGTCGGAGGCCGACGAAGAAAATTGCTCTAACCGATCAGCATCGTCGAAACAGAGTGCGTTTTGCGACTGACTATTTTAAACTTTGATTGGTGCAACAATGTGGTGATATTTAGTGATGAAAAGTCCTTTAAGTCAGACAAGGATGGATGGTAAGATATTATGGCGAAAAAGTGGTGAAAATTATAGTTATTGGGGTTAGCTCAGTAATTTTTAGTTTTCCATTTGTATAAGATTTTAGTTATTTTGTTAAATACTTATTATTATTTACAATTATGGGTAAGCCAATGTGTTAATGATGTTATTGTTACTGAGGTTGGAATAAGTTATCTTATTTCTAGCTAATTAACATGTTGATTCATATAACTAATGACTTGCCTATTTACTTTAGTAAAACAGCCAGTCCATCCTTTTCTGATGTTTATTATGATTTAAAACTGCAAATTGAAAATTTTCCTTATTAATATAAACTACAACTATGTTTTAAAACGAAAAACAACAAAAACGTAACATCCTTAATGTTTATGTTACGGCAAGAATAAATTTTGTAATTTTAACACTTAATAACTTGTTTCATTTACTTTCTGTGTTGCTTTTATTCGTATATACTACAATACTATTATTAGCCATATTAAAAAATAAACTAAATCAATAAAAAAAAACAAAAAAGGAATTTTGCAAGTTCACAGGGATTTGAACCACCATACCTTTTATTGTAAGTCTACTATCATACCAACTGAGCCATTCAATCTATTACAATGCATTGCAAAATTTTGCTTCATATCATAAAAACAATGAATCATTGTCACTGGCACAACTACATGCTTACAATATCCGTGTGTGGGTTGCCCAGAACTAAATAATTACGTCGACGTCGCTGACACACACATACACTACCTACGTTAGTGTGCCCTGCCAACCATTTAACGTTGCCGTGTGTACATAAAGTGTTCAGCTACCTAGTGCGGACATCTGCTATGATGTAGGTATGACTTAGGGAACTACTCTTTCTTGATGAAACAGGCATAGCTAGCAACAGCGCTCCATAAATTTGTTTTTCGTAAGCTAGAGTGACCGTCCAGAAAGGTCTGCGGAAAGAAAATTGTCGTCATAATCCTTCAAAGAAACTGAGATATCGTATCAGAGGAACCTGAAAGATGCAAGTCTTCAGTTCATTTTTTTTACGAATAATTTTCATTTATACATTTATAATCTCAGAACGTGAGATTATAAATGTTATTTCCAACGGGGTATAGGCTGCCGATGCCGGGCGTTTAAGTGACCCGCGTGTTCACTACAAACACTACTTATTTTTATCAAATTTTGTTGAGTTAAATGTTTGAGAAAATTGGGGTCATTTAGTGTCGTCATTGAGTGTTGTCCTTCTGTAAGTGGAACTCTTTCATTACTCATGACTATAAATACATCTATCATATGTATCACTGTACCAATTTAACAATGCTACCTCGCGCCCGCAGCCTCAGCTCGTCACAACAATGGCTAATCCCGGCAGATAGCGAGCTACGGGACCCGCATACAGCTTGTTACTGCGGTTACTGATGCTGATTGTAGTACTGTTGGATGCTGGTATCGTTACATCATCGTTTTTGTTAGAGGTTTATTTAATATTTGGAATGTATGGTTTTTGTTGTGGGTGCGGGTTTTTGGCACCCTTGAAGACTTACAGATTACAGATAAATAAGCACTCTGCATGCGGTTTTTTCGCTGTGGGAGAAAATTGGGTCAGGTGACCATTGCTCACTGATGATCAACATGGAGCAACCGCAATGTGATTATGTCTATGTCTGTCGTGCCTTGTAATTTCAGAGGATCGTTGCTGGCATAATGGGAACCTTTGAACCAGGTAAGATAGAAAAATCTGACTTTTGTAAATTACTTGCGATTTTGACTTTAGTTTAAACGACATCAGACCTCGATTGCATTCGGATGTTTTTTTCGTTATTAAACACTCATAACCAATAGACAAACATACATTAATACTTTTATCTCACAAGTATCATTCGCTAATCTATCAGCTGACAGATCGCTTCTGCGTCGAACCCTCTCGTGAGCAGGTGTGCGCGGGGGCGGCGCGGGGTAATGGAGTGAGGGGGGGGGGGGGGCGAATTCAGAAGTACCATTTATCATCAATTCATCAACCACACCTGATCAGAGCACGAAAAGAGCCAGACTTAGTGACCCCACCTATACATTAGCTATCGACAATCTTTGCCACGTACGTAGGAGGCACCCTAGAAGTCAGCGGCTGACGCTTGTCTGACTGGCAAATCTAATTAATACGGTGTCAAAACAAAACCCTAGCTCGAGTGTTTAATCACAGACTCACTTAGAACACAATCTAAACAAAAGCGATAAGTAACAGAAACAGCATCAAATTAGTAGTTAGTTACAATCGTACAATATTCTAGGGAAGAGCATCTACTCATCCTAAGCTACAGGTTTTCCACCTATTTAGGGAGTAGAGACTTGACCCTTGTTCTACTATATAATATATTATGTATAACAAGAATGTAAGAATATTTTTGAAATAAAGATTATGATTATGATTATGATTACCAAATACAGCGCCTTATATGTTGTTCTTAGATGTACCTAGTTCATAATATTATCATGGTAGTAGAGCGAGTATGTTGGCCGTTTGTTGTAGAACCAGAGATTTGTAGTGTAGAACTTATTAAATTATCCGCTAGTTTCAAAAACTCTAAATATCTACCGTTGATTGATAGTATAGTGTCTATTCACTATCTGTGGAGTACCTACATCCTACATATTGCCTACATACGACACGTAGTGAAATTCATCATTAGAATGTTGATTACAATCTGTCAAATGCCGTCCATAGCCAGCAGCAAGTTGCCGGTACAGGCGAGTTCAGCGGTGAGTTCGTTTTACCGGCTTTAATCAAAGTTCCGCGCGACTGTACAGCTCGCTCACTACCACACGTCGGCTGAGGGAAATATGTCCAATATTGGTTAAATTCTAGGAAAATTATGAAATTATGTACCTATAGCGCGGTCGCTAAGCACAGGGAAAACGGTAATCGCCCTTTATATATTTGTCTCTGTCACAGGCGCACAGAAATTGTGCCCTCACGTTAGCACAACTTTACTAACTGTAACGCACAGCGCGATATATAGGAACGTTTATCTACGTAGATAAAGGCCATCTATAAGCAACACCATCGGGTTTCCACCGATGCAACGTTATTTAGGTTCCTGGTCTTGTTGTATTTAACGTGCCGATTGCACGACAGCTCTCGTTCGTTCGTTTTTCGTCAGTATAGAGTGACCCCCTAGGACTATGACGAGCGGCAGTGAGCAGTCTGGCCCCTGCGCCTGACAGCCACATTACGCCGCCGCCACGCACACGCGCAAATAATTATGACTTTTAAATAACATCGACGCGAAATTACTGAAAACCTGAAAACTGTTCACAGTTTCATTATGGACCTCTATCGAAGTTGGCGCTTACTTGCTGCGGAATTCGAAATTCTCAATTCGTCTGTATTATTTTTGTTGCTGCTATTGACTGCCTCTGTAATGGGGATACCGCCAAAGAATATGTTTAACTCTAGCTTAAACTGGAAATATAGAATCGCAGATATACAGGGTAATGCAAAAGAGTAAGCTGAAAGTGGTGTGTTAGCTCGCCATTCTAAACCACAACTTTTATTCTACAAATTAGGAAAATTTGCTTTAGAAAAAGCGCTACTCCTCATTGTCAAAAGTCACGTGACCAACAAAGTTTCTAAGGAGCAGCCTACTTAGCACGCAAACAAACCATAGTTTTAAAACTCCAAACACATCCGTAGCTATATTGACACTTCGACGTAACTAACTATGCCGCCGGCTGCGCCAAAATTTACTTCCGAAGGCACCGGCCCGAACTTATGAAATTAAAAAATATATATTCCGTCTTTGGGCGGGCGCTGAGCTGGGGCGGGCGGGACCAGGCCGACATCTGCGGGTCACAGGCGGCGCCGTCATATGAACGGCTTTAGTTTTTTTTACTATTATTGTATACCGACAGCTGGTTGAGACATAGTGGTGGCTGAGACGTGGATGGAAGGGTTTTTGGTTAAAATTAGGGTATCTAGAAAAGTTTTTTTTTAAAGAATGTTGAACCAATTACTGTCCACTATTAGAATACTGTTCTGATTGCTTCTCCATATTAGGCTTAGTTATACTAATAATTTGTTTGTGTGTGATTGTAACATACCCTTAAATCCATATTCTACATAGAAACTTTGTTGGTCACGTGATTTATTCTGACTACTATCAACAACAGTAGTATTTTTTCGCGAATTTCCAAAAGTCGCAGTTCACAAGTTGTTCAGAATGACCCCCTGAGTCACCCCCTTTCAGCTTACACCACTTTTGTAACGCCCTACTATGTTCCGTAGTCGAGATATGTACAAAACAATAGTGGCAGTGGTGGCACAGACCACTGGACATCTGTTGCTACTGACAGAAGCCAGATTATTTATAAACTTGTGTTTTCATAAACTCTTTTACGAATCTGACGAGTAACGTACAATGTATGCTGGACTTTCGACAGTTCTTAATTCGAGCGATATAAGTGTGATATCTTAATTCTCAACTGCATGGGGGTCGCAGCCACTGTGCTCAGTAAAAAAAGGCTTTAATATTGATTGTAACCAGTTTTTTTTTTAGTTCTTAAAAGTTTTAAAATTTATGTTTTAGATGTTTAATTTTTATGTTTTCAATATTCTCAGCTTACATTTTTGATTTTAAGTATGGTGTCAATAAAGACTTTATTTTTTTTACTTACCTCTATAGAAGAGCCTAGAGCGCCTAGCATTGGAACTGCAGCGTCGGTTTATATGAAACATGGCTAAGCGCTTTCTCGTTGTATTCTCAGACCAACTATTGTTGATCTGAGGTTTTAATCTTCAATTTCAAACGGTAAAAGTACAAGATTGTTTTTTCACTTAATATTTTTTCTGCTAATTTTGAGATGGTCCCATACCATGATGTAAGTATGAAGGGTACATTGACGTACAGACGGGGAACATCACTGATAAAATTGAACCCTATATTTTTCTTCATTTGTTAACTTTACCAGCATAAAGTGCGAAGGTCCATGGTGACAGACAGTTTCGAAATACCTAATAGATAGTTTTATAGCATACGGGCCCGGCTATAGGGGCTCATCACACATAGCTTAGTTAGTTATTTCTTGCTCTTAGTAGCATGGGGGTCACTCTCTTAATCCACGAACGAATGAGCGACAATTGTCACGTAATCGACACCCTTATTACAACGAGATAGCCTCGTGACACCTGGCGTGCTATGAGTAGGACATTGAAAAAAAATATAATATATAGTTTAATAAGGATAAGGCAAGGAAGAAGATATAGTTTAAAAATACCTATATTAAAAGTTTTATGGAGTATCCCTGTTATTCCTTTAAAGTTTTATAAAGTACCTATCCCTAAAACAATTTGTTCTTTGACAAAGCGACAAAACAGTTCAGTAGTATTTTTTTTTAATTTTTTAAAAATTTATTAACAATGTATATGTCGCAGGCAACTGGTTTAATCTCCTGTTTGATTGAACCACTAGCCCGTTCATTGGATGGCGCTATTCAGTTGTATGACTAAAGGACAACTCGTCAAGTCGTTGATTGTAACGTTCGACGTCTTGACTGAACGTCATTCAGCGAAGTCGTTGAATGGGATATAGTATAGCAACTTTGTAATGTCTGGTTAGGGTGAACATCACCAGACAAGAGTCAACAAAAAGACTATGTTACAAAGCTCTTATCTCACAAATTAACTAAACAATAACAATAAACGTACCTTCATATTGTTGTTCATAATTATCCAGTTTCGCCACTTTTTGTTCTTTGTAACTATCCGCCCGCGGCGTAATAATAGGTAAATCCATGTTGTCACACTATTTTAACTCAAATAACACACTTTAAAGCTAATTTATTTGCAAAAAACTAACAATATAGGTGCTTTTTGTGTCAGCTGTTAGCTGTTAGACGCCATATTTGTTTTATTCACCACCTGACTGATTTTAAGTCAGCTAACTAGTTGGACGTTTTGTGACGCTTGTACAATCAACGTTCGGCCTAGTCATACAACTGAACAGCGCCATCCAATGAACGGGCTAGTGGTTCAATCAAACAGGAGATTAAACCAGTTGCCTGCGACATATACATTTATACCTCTCGGGGTCAGGAGGATAGAGCCGTGGAGCTTCGCGAAGTCAAATCTGCAGCGCTAAAACTCTAATTGCACATACCGAGTAGCGTGGCCAGACACAGAACTATGTGTGATGATCGCCCCAGTACGTTCATATTATCATGTGATTGATAATTCATCTCATTTTCTATTCAGCATAATGCGGCCAGTTCACAAATGGAAGAAGTGTGCACACCTGACACCTGCACACCTGCACAGCTGCACACCTGCACACCTGCACAGCTGCACACCTGCACATTGGCACAGCTGGGTCGTGCTTGTTCGATATGTACTCAGGTGTTCCCTCCCATGCTATTAGTGGACGGGAAGGGGGTGGAGGAATGAGCTTGTTGTAGGTGTGATGTTATGGACTGGTTTTTCAGTTTTTCAAGTGTCTCTTATATGAAAATTACCATCCAGAGTTCCGTAAACATTGTATGTTTAGTTTTATTCTCGTTATGGTGCTTACACAAAATACCTACTAATGTTTAAAAGTTGAACAATAGCTAGCACTCCATACAAATACAACTGAAGTCTCAAATAATGTAACAACATTTCAGCGAGAATTTACAGCAGTTTTCTAACATTATGCAAGCATTTCAGTTTCGAATGAATACATGTTTAGAATTCCTGACGGAACATACAAAAACCCATTTTAAATTACACAGTATAATAAAAAAAAAACACTTCCCAATCGAACTCACTCACACTCAATCCGCGCCAATACAGGGATGCTAAACCTTTTCGAAACGCGTTCCCGAACAAATAAACACGAGCGATTATTATAATCCTTTGGGCGAGCGCTTGTGTGTCGTTTCCCAGAGCGCCCCCAGGGGGCGGTGGGGGCGCGGGCGGCGGGGGCGGCAACATCTGCGCCGGCAATACCTAACAGACGCCCTGTCAACCGCAGCAGCTGAACCTATCGCCGCTCTACACTTTATATATTCGTCTCTAAATTGATTTGTTTGATACTACTTTGCTTGCCTAGTTCGTTTGTGGCGTAATGCTGTGGAAATTTTCACTTTGTTTACAAATAATTTATTTTCAGTTCTTTTGAAAAAGTATATTTAAAACAGTCTTACTGACCTACTGAAGGGCGTCTCGAGTTATTCTATGGCAATATTATTATTATAATTATTACTGATTTTACCTACATAACTTAATAGATCTGTACTAAGTACATATTTGTATTTAGGTAGATTGTTTTAAATATTGTAGAATTCACGTCACGTGTTTAATTATATCATAAAGCATTACTTTCCATTATTTATTGTTCTAACTGCTGTTGGTAACGTGCCCGAAAACATTACAGAGTAGTTAATTAACGAAATTGTATTTTCTTTGTACGAGTTTTTTAATGAATCCATTAGAAGTTATAACATATTTTTATGTTCTTATCCTATCATTGTATTGACAGCACGATAATCCCATCATACCAAATTTATATTTATACCAGATTTATAATATATTATCTTTAATTAAGAAAACTTTGTCCACCAACACGCACTAGGCCAGCGTGGTAGACTAGGCCTAAGCCCTTCCTTCATTGGAAGGAGACCCGTGCCTCAGCAGTGGGGACGTGATGGGTTGTGATGATGATGAAGAAAACTTTAAAGTCAATCATGATAATCATGTAGCTAAAGCGTTTGATAGCTAAAGCGTTAGAAATTCAGGTCATACCGGTTTAAGTACTCAGAAAAAGAAAAATAATCAAGAACACTGACTAATAAATCCGCAAACCGTCGTCCAAAGCGGCAACATTAGCCGCAAGCTAAACGCCATAATATTATACGATTTCCTAAATGAAAATCCATATAACACGGCAGTCGCGCGCACATGGCGGCATTCATTAAAATTTGCCAAACTCGACACCTGCCGTTGACGACCCCTGGCCTCCGACCAACTGCGGGCGGACCTATCGCCTACTTCGATTTCCACTACGCCCTCACACCATTACGCCCTCAATTCACCCGCTAATAAACCAGCAATGCACACGGCTGCAAATTTAACACCTGATTTACGTTTCCCCGTATTCCTGTAAAGTGAATACAGAAGAAGTAAATTCAAACACAAAAACCAATTATAAAGTAACAGTGGAACTACTGTGAATGGCGTAACGCTGAAAGCTGAAAGTTTTTGAACTCGTTTTGCGCGTGAAGTCGTGATACAGTGAGTAAATAAGAGTACAGCACGGCTACAAACTTACAGCTGTTTTATTTTGTTCATACTTTATACTTAACATAATTTTCTTTTTAGTAAAATACGAAAGCTATATTGTAAAACTAATATTGTTTATATGCCTTATATGTAGCTATACGAATTGGAAAATGATTTCATGCTTACATTATTATTATTATTTTTGCATCAAGTGTAAGTAAATTCTCAATCTATAAAGAAATATCATACTTTATAATCCAAAAATATCTAGCTACCTACTTAAGTCTCTTTGTAGGCCTACATTACAAATTTTGGCCTACACCCCGTATTTCCCCATATAGAAAGTAGCGCCGCGCCGCCCGCGTCTCAACAAACTAATGTAAAGTTGTAATTGGTTCTCTTTGAAAGCGTCACCTGCGGTTGACGACCGCTGCCGTGTGACGCGCCGCGAGTCGGTACCATCGCTTTGTTCGCCGTACATTGATAGCCGAGTATTGATGTATTTCCGTTGTTGTTATTATAGCTTAGTTATTAGCGGCAGTGGAGTCATTTTCATGACGTGTTTCACCAAATTGAGAGCAGAATTTTGGGTTCTGTGATAAAGTAAGTTTTTCATAATTGAGTAATT
Source organism: Plutella xylostella (assembly GCF_932276165.1). Lineage (NCBI taxonomy): Eukaryota > Metazoa > Arthropoda > Insecta > Lepidoptera > Plutellidae > Plutella > Plutella xylostella. The sequence goes on along the minus strand of NC_064000.1, from coordinate 556,454 downwards.
ACATACTTACATATCACTCGAATATAATACTTATATATTTTAAATGTTTACAAACTTACATAAGTATTTAAATAAAACGAATGTAGTTAGGTACCTAACCGCATCAAATAAGTTATAATATTCACAGCACACAACATAATACATTTCTGCTGAAATAAGTACGTCCCTCTAACACAGATGACCAAATTCCCACAGTACTTTGTAGGTGCATGTTGTATATCTATTTAAGATAAGAACTTAGTAATCTTAGTATACATATTACAATGAATTCAGTTCAGTTCAGTTCTTTATTCAGTAAACAATTAACTTATTGTATTTGAATTTAACAATAAAAATAACATAAATATCTATGATTAACATAACAATAACATGCACAACAATATTATTATATACTTACAAGCAAAAATATTCATTATAGGAAAACAAATTTTATAAGATTTTAAAAAAAAATACTGCTAAATTAATTATCAATTTTGTCGTTTATAAATTTCTTCAACAGGTACAATTTTAGTTTTTTACTGAATAGTTTATGAGCAGTCAACTCTTTATATTCTATAGGCAGGTGATTGTACAAATGGAGAGCTTGATACTTTGGTGAATGCTTCGCTATGTCAAGATTTGGGCAGAAATCAGATTTGAGATCCTTTCTTCTTGTCTGTAATCGAGTTTGTCTCTCTGATTCAGATTCTAACCGTCGTAGATATTTTACTAGATGGGAAGTGACCACCAGAATATATAAGCATGGCACTGTTAGAATGCTCAGTTTAATAAATACTTCCTTACAAGATTGACGCTGGGATGAAGTATGTGAAGGTAATTTATGTATAATTAAGTATTTAATGCTAATTTTTTAAAGTAAAACAAAAAAAAAAACTTTATTTCTTCATTTGTCTTTCTGTAGTCCCTTTTTCATGAGTATCATGTCATATTTATCGAAGTTTTTATGTACAACCACACACACACTTACTTTTCATATTCTACTCCTCTTTTCACCAGTGTTGTGTTTAGTACCAATGTAAGAGAGGACGAGTCTATTGTCATCCTCCGCGCCAAACCAAGTTGCGATAGCAAAAGTCTGTCCCGGCCAAACACCGAACCCGGGACCCTCGACACAGCAGCCACTAACTACTGCACCATCAAACACATGAAATCAAACCTATCGGTGAAAACAAGTACTTAATAAAATTTTAGCCCCACTAATGAATCTTTTCTTACAGCATCCCAAGCCCAGTGGACGATTCGGCCCAAACCCCCCCGATAGGTCCCATCTGGCCCCGGGAGCTGAGCCTCGAAATATGGCTTCAGGGAAAGGGTAGCCAGCTGCGGGGACATTATTAATAATATAGAAAACACTCCGTTTCGGCGGCAGATGGCGCGAAAAATACCCGCTTTGATTTCACTGGGTACTGTGGGACGTAGAGATATGTGATAATTTTTATATTTAATTTAGGAACTTTAATTAAAAAAAAATTAGGTACATTATTCAACTCCTCATAATTAGAGTCGTATTCCTAAAAAAACATAACTTACTAGCCATTCGCCACACAAATTTTATGATGTTGACAATTTTTTTAAAGCGATAAAGGAGTTGCGCGGCAAATAATACCGGCAACTTGACGTTGAATAAAAGACACCCTATGAAAACTGTACAGCTCTGTAAAAAAAAAAACAGCTGTTTGTAATTTTCGGGATTTTACTTTCAGGAGTAAAATAAATAACAATATTAGGAGGTCAGTAAAACTACCCTAACAATTCAAATACTATGTATTTTGTAGCCATTCCCCGAAAATCCTCACTACACCTAGTGCCCATACAAAGCCGCCTATTTACTACATTTGCGTACTGTTGTCGACACATTACACACAGCCAACTCTTATTCCTAGATCGTTCTTAATCCTAACAACATAAGAGCCAAATTCGCTGCATGGTACATTTAGGCAGGCTTGCCCTGTTGAAAGCTAAACGTTGGGGATAATCACGGAATTTATCATCGTTGGCGTGTTTGTTTGTTTGTCCCGCGTGTTGGCTCAGGCGCGTCCACTGTTTGTGCTCCTTTAATTTATTGTTGCACTAGCCTCCTGCCCCGGGTCCGCCTAGACTGGGTAGTGGGTACCAGGGTTCCATAGCTTTGTAGGAATCTGCATTCGGATATGACGTTAGAAGGATCAAAATGTACAGCGAAAAGCGAGCGTCTCGCTTGAGAGTCACCTCTGACTTGACTACCCCTACGGGGATAATAATCGTGAGCATATGTAAATGCCTGAATTTGGATTGATTAGATACAATACCTACAAAACATCGCCACAGACTTTTTTATTTCATGCAACCTCACTAATACTGGGTCTACAAACTGATTTCAGAGCTTCTTTGGTGTAGAATTCCAAAAACTTTTAGTTAACAGTTCCGTTACAAATACTGAAAAAAAGCCAAGAACTAAGAATGATTTACAAGATTGATAGATTTGTACGTATTCCACCTGCCCCTATAATGAGGGTGATAAAATAAAATGGGTGAATAATGAAGGATAACTGATAGTCCCTACGGAAATCACGGACAGTCTTCAGGTTTGAGGATAGCGTACAACATAATATGTTATGTATTTACAGGGCGTTGCAAAAGTGGTAAGTATACGGGTAAGGGGGTGCTAACACAGGGGGTCATTCTATACAACTTTCGTTGAATTTGTGGAAATGTATGAAAAATCTATACCTACTACTTTTTCTAATCATCTAACGAAAGGAGCCTCCTAAAATGACGTATCACCTGTTTCTGATATAAGTACTTCCTGCAGTCAGTCAGCAACTGACGCTTATCTGACTGGCAAATCGTTTCACCACGGTGACAAACCCTATTCTATGTAAGTATCTCTTGTGTAAGTCACCGATACGATAACAAGAAGAAGAAGAAATTATCTATAATGCAAACTACTGCCCGCGACTGTGCGTATGACTTCAAACACTCTTAACACATTAAAAAAAAAACATTTTTCTTACTTCCATTCAGCAATCAGCTTTCATCCAGTCGTAACCTACATACAGACAGGTCAACACCGCGGCTCGTAAACGCATGGTCGTGACCGCCGGCCATCCGGGCAGCGCTGCCCACACTCGTGTCTAGCTACTTCTATCCGGGCAGCGCTGACCAGGCAGCCCTCGACAGATGGCCCCGCGCGCGCGTGTAGCGCTGTCTCGCTGTAACACTGTGCAACAACACTTTGGAATAATTTGGAGTTTGGAAGATTGTGTAGGTATACTGTGAACTTGCAGAATATTTGGTGTACGTTTGTGTGGAAGTAATTCGTCTTTAGATGGTTTTAAAAATTCTTTTGTAGGGGAGACCGGGGACAAAAGTAACAGCGGGTAGAAAGTAACAAAGACTCTGTGGACTTCCCCAATAGCCTTAACGTCCCAAGCGACCGCTGGTAGTCAGCATGCGATGCCCCCCGTGCTTGATATCATTTTCCACGCCCGTGCCGCGGTGCAAGGTTGTTTTAGTGAGCATTTCGTGATTTTACACACCAAAAGTAAGTTTTTTGGTGTTTATTCATTAAGTGTTTACGTAGAATTAAGATGCCAAGAACCATATGACAATTTTTTCATTGATTCATTATAAGATTGTCTGTAGCATGTCATAAATGGTTTTCGAATAACACAGGCTGTTTTAAAGTTATGACGCCTGATATTTCAAAAATGGGGATGGGTACAAAAGTAACAGCTCGCGGCAGGACAAAAGTAACGTGTTACTTTCGTAAGTTTGCCATGTCACATTGTAAATTTTTATTTTTTGTTGTTTTGATTAGATATTTGTATCATAATATTGTATATTATGGCACAAATAAAACAACTTCTTATCAGTTAGTCAGTTTAAATGATGGATCTCATTTAAAGTTTATATTAAGAAGTTTTTTTTAGTTTTGTCAATAAGTCATAAGATTTTTTTAGTTTTGATAGTTTTTTAAGAAGTTTTCTAAACTAAATAATTTGATTGTTTTTTCTGTTCTTTCTTTTGAATCGTATTTATAACATTGGGCAGAATTTATGGGTTGTTACTTTCGACCCATGCCTTGTTACTTTCGTCCTGACCATGGGGTCGAAAGTAACGATTTCCCTTTTTTTTTTGAGGCTTCAAAAATGCTAAAATTCGAGATGCATTAAGTAAAGTAATAATGGAGATTTGTAGACTATAGACGAAAGTTTTATGTGGCTATATTTATTTTATCGTAAATGTATTAATGTATTAATATTAATATATAAATGTATTAATAACGAGAAATCAGACAGAAAGTACAAACTGTTACTTTTGTCCCCGGTCTCCCCTACTGACTGACAGTAGTTTAGTGTGTTAGCTAGGCCGTAGGCTTAACATTAATTAGACTCAAATCTCAGACGTTACCAGATGGAGAAAAAAAGACGAATAAAATTACTGAATGTTTTCTATGTGTCAAAATCTTTTCACTTAATTCAGAAACACACTATATTTTCAAAGCAAAGCTACGGAAACTCCCAACCGAATTTCCCTCATTTCCCGAAGTCCGCAGTCTCGGCGGCCGCAGCCCCGCGGTCGCGCTGCAGATGGCGGGCATCTGGCTCCTGCGCTCTCTGCCACCCTGGTAGCCTGGTACCACACACGCGGACATATTGTACGAAAACATTAGGAAATGTTTCAGTAGCTTTCAGTTTTCATAAATATTTTACAAATATTGATTGTGACAATTGTAATTGAATTAACTCTAAAGTCAGTAAAGTAAAGTTAATTTAACCACATACACGGAAATAATGTACGAAAACATGAGGAAATGTTTCAGTGACTTTCAGTTTTGATAATTATACATGCGATTTTCATAGATTGATTGTGACGAAACTGTGTGAAAGTAATAAAATAACTGAAAGTCATCGGTAGATAGAGTAATGTGTTTGTGAGAAATTAAAACCTGCAGATGGCGGTCATCTGGCTCCTGCACCCTCTGCGAGCCTGGTAGCCTGGTAGCCTGGGGGAAATATTGTACGAAAACACGAGGAAATGTTTCAGTGACTTCCAGTTCCAGTATATCTGCGATGACTTTCAAATCTGGACAGGAAAAAAATATTTGTGAAGCACTAGGTGTTCATATTTTTATCTTAAATTTTTTATGTGTATTGACGCCGGCACTAAGTTTTTTTTTAAAGTAGGTAAGTACCAATTACTTCATAGTCCGGAGTTCGTTACAGGTTGGTCTTGTACTTGCAATGAAGTTAGTGTCTAGGACACATATTTTGCATTATTCCAAGATCAGAGACTAACCATATAGCACTTGTCTTTGGTCTCGACCGGGAATCAAATCTGCAATCTCTGCATTACGTCATCGTGTTTGACCACAGCACCTTCCGGTCGTATGGGTTTTTATTACTGCCGTCATTTTATGAGTTCATGACTCACAGGTCTTCTAAATAAATCAATCTAATAATAGTTTGGCTTCTTATCCTCTATCGCCGACCACCTGGAAAGACTTAGTTTATAGTAAGCTAAGCTTTAAAATAAAGTGTGGATCTCCATATTAAAAAGTCACGCAACCAACAAAACTTCTATGGAAACTAGCTTTCCGCATCCAATCATAGCCTACCTTTCGCAAGTCGTCACCCCATCTAGCCGGAGGGCGTCCCACACTACGTTTGCCTAGTCGCGGCCTCCACTCCAGAACACGTTTACCCCATCGTTCACCTGTACAATAGTAAGTACGTACCAAAAATATAGAAATACTTAAAAAGAAAAACAAAAAGGCGGCCTTATTGCTTAAATAGCAATCTCTACCATACGACTTTTATACATTTCAAAAATATCGCCCCACGAAAAATATCATTGCGCCTTGCCCCAGTTGCTTCCACGCGATTGATGGATCTAATTCGCATACCCACCTTAGCGCCCCCTGGAGGGTCACTCTATACTGACGAAAAACGAACGAACGGGACCTGTGGTGCAATCAGCACGTTTAATACAACGAGTAGAGTCGTGGCTCGCGCAGCAGCGGCAGCGCTCCGAAACATACACTCACGAGCAAAGAAACAGTTCCACTTACATCTAAAAAGCAGACACCAAATGGCCCATTATTTTTAAACATTTAAGTAATAGGAAATTTTAACAAAATAATTACGTTTTTAGTTGGTAATATTCTGATGCACCGTTAAATGTAATTAAATATTGCAGAAGGCGTCATTAACTTAGTATTTTCCGAATAATTTGGTGATTTTCTCAATGGAACTTTATCATGCCCGTCAGTGTAGTTTTCCTTTATCTAGAGTGATCTCCTGAACAAACTTCACCCCCCCTTCGCCTAAGGCCTCCCTCCCCCGAGCCAGGTGCCGGCCAGCTGGGCGTCGATCTGGAGATATTACTGAATGTTACAACGAACAGCTGCGAAATTAGATATTAGGTTGGCGTTTTTTGTGCTGGTTTTCCAGATGTGTGGTAGCTGTATGTGATGTGTTGTGTAAAATATACCTAATTACGTTTGTATTTATTATTTGTTATAAAATATCATCATCCCTAACGAAAGTCAAAAATAAACTACGTAGACTACGTAAGTACCTACTTATAAGGAAAGCGATCTTCTAATAATTTGTCATATTTTAAGCAAACTTTTTGTTTGTGAGAATGATAGGATGTAAAATATTTTATTTTTTACTTTATTTTTAGTTTTTTATTCCGTATTATTGTGATATTTTAGGGAAATTATACCAGAGTTTGCTTCAGCCATTTGTATATTCAGTCATAAACTAACTAGAAATATAAACAAACTATAAACAATCTTTTATCAAAAAGGCCAAACACCACATACCTCCCCTACTATTTATAAAATAATATAAAAAAACACAAAACTCAATATACCCTTACATGTTAAAACTTATATAATCAATAAGTAATTAAAACACAAAATATAATCATAAATAACATAAATTACATTCTTCTTATTACACTTTATATCGAGGGTTAGGATTCCTAGTGCTACGCACTGGGCGACCACCGCCACCTACCGGCGCTGGCGGCGGAGGCGCGGCCTCACTTCCGTCCTCCTCCCCCTCTATCGCAGTGACAGGAGTAACATTGGTATCTAACTGGCTTTCATCCGAACTACAGTCATAGTACGGTATATTATCATCATCATCATCGTCTAAAACACCATTATATTTTAGAAGATGATCCACATGCTTTCTGGCATCTGTATTTAAATCAGATATATACACTATATACATCATGGCACCTATTCTTTCCTTGACTGTACCCAGTTTCCATTCGGTTTTGTTGCCATTGTTGAAAAAACATTTAACTAAAACTCGATCACCAATAGAAAAAAAAATCTTCCTCTGCCCACCATACTGCTTACACTGCGACATCTGTTGAGTAGAAACATTTCGTTGAGCTTCAGCTGACAGTGACATTGCAGCGGTCGCGCCCGCGACGTCGCGCGGCGGGTGACGGCGCGGCCGCCGGCTTGGCGCGGCCCGCACTGCTGCCGGCTCGCATCTCGAACAGCTGCGGCGGCTCCCCGGCGCCTCGCGCGCCGCGCAGCGCCTGCCGCGCGCACCGCACGCCCTGCGCCAGCTCCAGTGCCTTGTTCATAGTGAGCGTGTCCACGCTCTCCGCGAACAGTCGCTCCTTCTCCTTCGCGTCCTCCAGTCCGAGGACGAATCGGTCGCGCAGCGCCGTGTCGAGCTCCGTTCCGAACCCGCAGTACTGCGCCGCCCTCCGCACTCGAGCCGCCCACTCAGCCAGTCCCTCTCCTGCCCGCTGCTCCGCCTTGTAGAAAGTGCACCTTTCTGCGAAGCTGCACCTCTTTGGCTCCAGGTGCCGGTCTAACAATGCTACAATGGTCTTGTACTCCACATTGTCCAGTTCGGTCGGGAAGGCCAAATCCTTTACAACTCGGTAGGTATCTTCCACCAACGCCGTCAGCAGCAAGGCCCTCCTTTTAAGGCCTTCTGCATCGCTGTCCTCGGTTATGTTGTTCGCTATGCAGAACTGTGCAAACCGGCTTTTAAATATTGGCCATTCATGACAGGCGTGGTCAAAACTGAGGTTACCACCGAATATACCTGTACTTGCACTCATTTTTATAACTTCCGCTCTTGCTACGTGTATTAGTTATCTATTTACACTCGCGTGGGGTCTTATTCGTCGCCAATGTGATATTTTAGGGAAATTATACCAGAGTTTGCTTCAGCCATTTGTATATTCAGTCATAAACTAACTAGAAATATAAACAAACTATAAACAATCTTTTATCAAAAAGGCCAAACACCACAATTATAAACTACTAACGTATCGGAACTCGCAAAACTGGAAAATAAACTCTATCTATTCTCTGACTACAGCAGAAATGAAAATCTTAACCCAGTGAACGCCTCCTGGCAACATTAACCAGTCGGGCGTCAGCTGATGACAGACAGACATACAGACAGTCTGCAGAACCACTGGACAGCTTCAGACTCACATGCCGACGTAGGCGGGTCGTAGGTACACACACTTGCAGTCAGCTGTGGAAAAACATTACACGTAACACTGGATATTATGGTGGTAACTGGTCAGTTGGTGTTAGTTTTTATAGACTACGCAATATTTGCGAGTTTTGCAACTGTAACTTTCAATCATTTACGCAAACGAAGATAAGTAGTTCCGTTTTCATCTGTCAACTACATAAGTAATAGGTAGTTACATCTTCTGCTAGCGGTACATGGGTTCGTTATCGACGTAGATAAACGTCCCTATATCGCGATGGGCCATAAATGCTTCGTGATTGGTGGAACAAGTATTAAACGAGTTTATCGACGTCGATAACGATACCGTGCTACCGTGAACGCGGGGCTACCCTGCCTGTCATTTGTTTCATCTATCTACAACATTGGGCATTGGGCCCCACAACGGCGAAATGTGGGTTCACCTCACGCCCCAATCTATCTCAAAAATGACTAGGTACAGTCAACAATATGTATAATGTTGGTTCCAGATGGAGGCGAAGGTGAAGGAGGAGATGGACAAGGACTACAGCACCCCCGCACCCACCCCCGCCGAGCGACGGAAACGTGAGTACATCGTCATCATCAACTTCTTGGTGTCCGATGGCCATCGACATTCATAACAGTGGTCCGTCCGTGTTTGTCGGCAGCTTTGTATCAAATTGGACTTCACCATGAATAAAGTTTAAGTAGAGCCAGTGGCATACGTTTCACCTATGAATGTTTCTGATAATATACACTCACGTGCAATATTTATAAAAGTTCCACCTGCCATTGACGTTCATGTCACTGGAACTTTTTCATTGCTCGTGAGTGCATTAAACTGTAACTTATTAAATAAATATCAAATGATCAACCAAGCGCACCCGCCACTGAACTAGGCTTCCTTTTCAGCATTTGAAGGTACAACGAGAGACTCAAACTTTCCTACTTAGGCTTTATAAAAACCGGTATTTTATAAACTCCAGTATCTCAACACGTATCAAGCGGAAATTTCCAATCCTCGCCCAGCCCAAACCACACAATAACAGAGGGATTTTTCAATACAATTCTTGTCGCAATCCCGATGCCTCTAGCTCAGTGTTCAGTGTTCAGCACACAGAGCGTGCCGGCGCCCCCTGCCGGCGGATTACTGAACAGATGCGGGTTCCCATCGTGGGGGACGGTATTCGATGCTGGGCCGAGGTTCTAATGAGATAGATCGTAGGTCGGGTGTTATCTGCACTGGGCGTTATCATCGTGAATATAGTGTCAAAATTTTATTGCAATATAATTGTGAAGAAAAACAACGTGAGGAAATGCAGGTTTCCTCTAGACTCTAGAGCACATGAACCCTCCAACCCGCAATGGACTAGTGAAGTGGGAAATGGTCCAAGTTTAGACCTTGGGGAAATGCACATAGGTTCCATTTACGAGAGCCAGGTGCTGGCTAGGTACATACACCCTCAGATAATAGAATAGACAGCTTATCTTCATGGACGGCGAACATAATTGACTGCAAATGAACACGCATGTTTCAACATCGTTTTGGAAAAGTTTCGTTTCACAGAATAGGGTTGGGCCATTGAGTGAAATGTTCAGCGGTGTTTTTGTAGATATGTATTTATAATTTGAATATGAAATAAACATGCTATGTGAAAATTTTGTATCTACTAGCTGATAGTGACTTCATGAGTAAGTCCGACGGTAGAGTGTTTGTGGCGCTCCTTGGGACAGGGTTTTGTTCAGTCAAGGCCGATCATGGTCTGACAATGATAATAATATAATAACTACATATACCCCATGTAGTCATGTCTAGGTAGGTTTCATCATAGGCTTCATCATCCTCAGCTCCCTATCGCCCACTGTTGGGTATAACCCTAATTTTCCAAGTGTTATGGTCCTTTTTCCCTCTTGTATCCACTGTTTCCCACAACCTTGCTGATTTCATCTGATCCAATAGTCTAACCACTCATTACCACTCCAAAATCTACCTGAAATACATAAAAATACACAGCGAAGTAACAACAAAACTAACGATCCAACCCCACAAAGACCTTCAGGGCTCAAAACTCCGCGCACCGAGATGAGAGCAGCTGTTGCAATCTCATGTAAATGACGTTATATTTACCAAAGAATAATAGTGTTTATGTACCTTCGAGCTCGTCAGGTGTGAGTTCCCAGTGGCTGTGCTGATGGACTCTGGAGCTTAGGCCGATAGGATTGAGGTTCATTTTCAATTGTCGTCGGGGGATTAGTGTGTACGTGGTAGGTAGTGAGTATTTGGGGCGCTATGATGCGAATTTATTGTTTTCTTTTAGGTTATATTTTGGTCATCTGAAGGGAAACCGATTATCGTTGGTGTGGAAGAGCGCACTAGTACCCAATTGGGTAGGCAGAGCTTGCGTTGGTGCCTTTATAATCTGCCTGTGTCAACGTAAGTCAATCATCATACCTCCCTAAGATTCCCAATGGAAGGGCTCCTTAATGTAGGCCAGATTTAAGTATAGGTAGTTATAGTAGTTCCCGCGAGCTTTCAAAGTTTTCCTGTAGGAATTCCGCGATAAAAAGTAGCGTATGTGTTAATCCAGGGTGATGATGATGAATCTAACTCCATACCAAATTTCATTAGAATCGGTTAAGCCGTTTTGACGTGAAGAAGTAAAAAACATACACAGTGGGATTCGAAAGCTATGTATGTAACTATTCATCGTATTTCATGAAATTTTGTTCAGCAAGGTTGTACCAAATAAGTGGGTATTAATAATATCCTCACGAGAAATCGCTCACTAAAAGCTCAAAAATTAATCTTTATCTTCTAGTATATTTAGTAATCCGTCGGATCGCCATGGCAACCCTGTCTCTGCCGCCGGCGGCGCGGCGGCGGTACACGGCAACACTTGCCGGTTCCCAGCCGCCAGCGTGAGTCCAATCGGGGCTTTTCAGACCATAGCCTTATCATTAGGTAGTAACTTTAAAGGTGTATCTCTAATTTGTAGTAAATAGACAAGTATTATTCAAGTTGTTGATAGTATATTGAGATTTATCAAAGGTGCTAGAGGTTAGAGCCTGGAAGAAATTTGTTAAGAATTACCCTTCGGCTTCATTATTTTCTGAAAGGCTCTAACTTTATACATATCTATGTAAGTAATAGTATGAACACAACCTTATTTCTATAATTGAGCCTTTAGGTACTTTACCATAATTCACAAGTCACCCAGTAGAGCCTTTCAGCTGTAACAGTGTACATACCTGAAAACCCATTTAAAGGCCGCGATATGCGATGGCACGAAAGCAATTCGATTATCCTTTTAAACGGTGCAGGCCCTGAAATTATATTTACCTCTGTTCATTGATCGATTTATTTATTAATTTAGGAGCCTCATTCGCATTGTAGATTAGTGAACATCAGAGAAAAAGGTGAAACATGAATAAAATTTGGAAATCCGTTTTAAATAAGAACTCTGATAAAAGCAACTTTGTATGGAGAAGCTAGGTATTTGTTTTACACTATTTAAATGTGTGACCATCTTTGAGACAAAAATTACAATAATTACCCGTTTTTCTTAGCCCCATCCATACGCTTGCTGTTTGTCACAAACACGGCAAACAGCAAACAAAGTCACAAACACCAACCACAATCACCGAACACAAACAGCCATCCACATGCTCGGCGAACGCTCATAACATTCCGAACCGGCAAACACGGCGGACGACGAGCTATTACTTTCGGGTTGACATATTTTTATTATATAAATTAATACAAGAGAAAGAAAAAAATCAAATAAGAAGAAAGCAAAGACGATGGTGGGATAATAATAATAATTAAAAAAAAAACTGACTTCTTCTTTTTAATTATTATTTTATTTTATAGTTTATTTGCAATAATTTTTAATCAAAAGTAAGATGCAAATGATACCAAAAAGTCCTACTAATCAATACGAATCATTCAAGCCTAAACACGAGGTATTTGCTATATACCGTTGAGGAGTTCCCTTGACTGCCTTCCGTTTCCATCATCAGATCAGCTCAAGGTCACCATCATATTTTTTTGTTACAAGAACTATATTTATGTTTTTAATTTCATTAGAATCGGTTAATATGTGTCCAAAATGGAAATTCATACCCTATTTTTACCCCTTTACCCACCCTTAGGGGTGAGATAAAATTCTGAAAAAAAAATGGGACCACCTGGGAGCTCAACCCAATAAAAAAAAAAAAGAATTTTCAAAATCGGTTCATAAACGGCGGAGTAATCGGTGAACATACATAAAAAAAAATGCGCGCCAACGAAAAAGTGTACCAAGTTGATACGTCCGCCTCCCGCAATGCTAGCGCGCATACTGATCGCTGCCAGACGTGTGGATACGTAGCGAACTGTTTGCCGAACATCCTTTGATCTGGCAAGAAAAACCGACACCGATGCCGAACACTGGCGAACACAAACACAAACAGGCAAACAACGACAAACACCCATCCACACGTCAGTGTTTGCTGTTTGCTGTTTGCTGTTTGCCATTGTTCGCCGAGCGTGTGGATGGGGTATAAGTAGCAACTAAAACAAAAGCACAAAATTCCTTCCTTATTTCATTCTTTCAAAGTTTTTCCAAATTCCATTGATTTGATTTTCAAAATTCTTTATTTCATAAATTATTACAATAGCCTTAAGACTAACTTATAAGTAGGCAACTAAAGGCTAAGACACTAAATTATGGAGCATTTTATACAGGCTGCATACACCTTTTTAAAATATTACAGTAGGAAAAATTATATCTATTTAAATCTTTGAAATTATATCTTAATATACTTGAGTTTATTAGATGTACATCTGTTAAGGCAATATACATTTTTGGCAGAATTAAACTTTTAACTAGGAACTACGAGTAAAATACCTACGGGTACAATATAAGTACTTTACTAATACTTACAACTTACAATATAGGTACTTAACTAATACTTACAAAAAACTGTAATAATAGGTAAGCACATATAATTTGTGTAACTCATATAGGCTTGTATTGTTAAAAAAATTACTACAAGTATTAGTTAACTAGTGAGGGAGGGTAATTTGACAAGAATGTTAGTTCTGTCCGGGCGGTTACGCGCCTTGGCTGTCGGAATATGACCCGTATGGCACGGACCGGTATGACTTACTACGTCACTCGCCCAGCACTAAGTGATGGGGTAAGCGATAACGTCGATATTTGTCGATGTACGACAAGTTTTCTAGGCGGGACTGTCCAATAGTTGAAACTAGTGTGTTTGGGTTATTCGGATTTTTTTCGAGATAGAATTTACGCGTTGCTTTTAGTATAAAGTCATATAAGCGGGGAAAATTTATTTTGTCATGAAGGTTCGTTAAGTTAGTTCGGAATGGGGTATTAAATACGATTTTAAGTGACTTGTTTTGAATAACTTGCAGTTTACTATAATTTGTTTTACAAGTACTACTCCAGACAGGCGCGGCATATGTAATGCAAGGTCTGATGAGGCCAGTATAGAATCTTAATTTGGTCTGGGGGCTGAGGTTACATCGGCGATTAAAAATGGGATTTAGGGCATTAAGGGCTTTGATGCCCTTAGAGCGAATTTGTGTAACGTGATAAGTCCAGTTGAGCTTTTTGTCAAGGTGGACTCCTAGGTATTTTACGGATGGTTTCCAAGGAATAGAAATACCATTTATTTGCAGTCGCTTGTTGGGGATTTTGCGTTTTCGTGTAAAAAGGACGGCTTCAGTTTTGCTTTCATTTAATTTGAGTTTCCAGGAGGTGAAATATTTTAGCAGTAAATTGATAGAAAGTTGGAGGCGATCAATTACTAGATCGGGGTCTCTAGATGACGTGAAACAAGCTGTGTCATCAGCAAAGCAGGCTAGTTTGGTCCTTGTTTGTATAGGGATATCATTTAAGAAGAGTAGGAAAAGGTAGGGTCCTAGTATGGAGCCTTGGGGTACACCGGCTGGTGGAATACGTATAGAAGAGGTATAATCATCAACCTGGACAAAAAACTGCCGATTGTCGAGATAGGATTGGACAAGTTTCACAAGGCCAAGGGGGACCTGATTGATCACAAGTTTGTGCAACAGACCGTCGTGCCAGACTGTGTCGAACGCTTTTTCTATGTCTAGCAGGAACATGCCTGTCGACTGCCCAAGGTTAAGATGGTGAGCCACGTGCTCAGCCACTCTCGCAAGTTGCTGGGTAGTAGAGTGCGATTTTCGGAAACCGAATTGCTCATTTCTTAACAAGTGATGTGTGGTGGCTATTAGCCTCTTATAGATTACCGATTCAAAGAGCTTGCTCAGAGATGACAAGAGGCTGATTGGTCGATAACTGGTTCCAAGGCAGGCGTCTTTCCCTGACTTTAAGATAGCAATTACTTTAGCTAGTTTCCAGGCTTGGGGAAAGTAGGAAATTCGAAGACAGGCATTTAGGATTTTTGTCAATAGTATAACAGCTTTTTGTGGCAAGTTTTTTAGTAAGGCGTTGTGGATACCATCATAACCTGGTGCTTTTCTAAGTTTTAGCTTTCTTATAATTGACCAAATTTCTCTCGGGCGGGTAGGTTTGTATATCCTGTATGGCTGAAAGCAGTTGATTGTTTCTAGGGATGCTGCAACCGTGTTTTCATTATCGCTTTGCCAATTTAGCGTGAGACTCATATTTTCATGGAACGCGTCAGCCAATATCTCGCACTGGTCCTTTGTGCTTTTTGTTTTGGTACCATCAGGTTTAGCAAGGGGGGGAATTATAATGGGTTTGCTGCGAATAGATTTAGCTAAGCGCCATAAATCTGACGATGGGTTGTCAACTTTAGAAAGTTTTTTGTTCCAGATTTTATCTTGCAATTCCCTGATCCCTCTCCTTATATTGTGATTAAGGCTGTTAAATGTTGTCCGTAAAGAAGACCGAACGTCTTGATTATCTTCTTTTAGCATTAGTCTACGTACGCGATTTTTTATTTTGATAGTTTGTTTTATTTCGCGGGGAAGTGTTTTGTTGTGGTTATTGAGCTTACCAGTGGGGACAAATTTACTCCTGGCCTCTAGTAGGAGCTCCATAAACGAATTTAGGGCATTATCGATCTCACTTATCGATGAGAAGAAATTAGAACTGAGGGTAATGTTGTCGTTGACGTGAGAGCGGAACCCAGTCCAGTCTGCATCGCAGTAACGGAAGTATTCGAGGCTTTTCCGAGTGAAGTTTCCTACAACAGAGAAGGCTACAGGCAAGTGATTCGATGATAAGGCAGGCAAAGTACGAATGTCGCAGATGTCATGTACGTTTTGGGAGAGAACAAGATCTGGGGTAGTGGGTTGATAATTAGAATTGTAGTGGACTAGTGTGGGGTTTGGTGTATAATGAATGATGTAGTCATTTTCAAGCATGTGGTCAAGTAATATGTTACCTCTTGAGTTGGTATCAGGACACTTCCAGTGGGCATGTTTTGCGTTGAAGTCACCCATGATCAACACATTTCGGCCAATATTGAGAAGAGCTGATAGATCACTAGGGTCAAGGGGAAGATTAGGTGACTGGTAAATCGACAAGATAGTGAGCTTTTTACCCGATAGCGTCATTTCTATGCCTATTGCCTCCATATGGCGAGTATGGGGTACTGCAACACGGCTATGTTCAATATCAGTTTTTATAAGGATAGCAACGCCTTGGCCGTGTCCATTGAGGTGTTTGTCGGCTCTGTGACAGATGTACCCGGGAGTTTCTAGGGTTATATTAGAGGTTAGCCTGGTTTCGCATAAGGCAATGATATCAGTGCATAGTTCAGATGTAGCTAGGTCTAAGAGTTCATGTAATTTAGTGCGTACGCCGTCAGCGTTCCATGATAGGATTTTGATTTCTTTGGATTCAGACACTGTGACCGAGATGACTCAGAATCAGTATGACTTTATCAAGCATGGATTTGCACGCTAAGAATTCTGATTTGATTGACCTTAGGACATTCAAGATTTGAAGCATCTCCATCACAGTTGGATCTGGTACTTGATTTATGAATTTTGGGTGGTGCTGCTGTGGGGGCTGGAAATCATTGATTGAGGATTTTGACCCAGCCAGCCCAATTGAGTTAGACGCTACTTGCGCCCATGTGAATTGGTTGGTGCTTGGGATACGAGGGCCCAGGGGTTTTTTTGTGTTTTGTGACTGAACCTTGTTACCTCGTAGGTTTTGGGTCCGGTTTAGGTACGCCTGGCGAGCAGGGCACAAGCGGTAGTTAGCTGCATGTTGATCTTTGCAGTTGCAACATTCTGGGAGTTCGTCGCGGTCTTTCTTGGAGCAGTCCTTTGACAGGTGGTTTCCGGTACACTTAATGCATCGTGGGGCCAGGTTGCAGTTCCTTGACGTATGACCAAAGTTTTGACATCTGTAGCATTGTGTTCCATGTTGATGTTTTGGTTTGAACTTCTCGATTTCAACTACGCAGCTGCAGATGAAGCGTGTTTTTTTGAATTTCGAGATATCAGTTTCGGTGGGGAATTGAACGAGAAACAGCGCGTTGGATGACTGGACAGATGATGCTGGGGTTCTTAATTTGGTGACTTTGCATCCAGGGAAGCCAAGGGATGCGAGTTCTTCTGGGAGGTCTTCTTCAACATTTGATGGAAGGCCACGAATAACGGCTTTAAAGGTTTTTTCATCCTTACGCGTAAATGTGTGAAAATCAGCTTTGTTCAACAGACCCTCTTTAATAGCCTGGTGACTAGTTGCAGAATAAGGATAAATAGCGACCTTGTTATTGGCTCGATACTTCAAATGAAAATTCTTTGCATAGCTTGAGACCAATTCTTGGATGGATCTATGGGTCCAGTCAGGTTTTATGCTTAACACAATCGGGGGAATGCGGGAATTTTTCGGTTTTGTACTCACAGTTGTTCGAGAGTTCCCATCCAGTATTTGGTCAGGCTGCAGGGTGTCGAAGCGGTTTGAGGTTGAAGCCGATGTCTTAATCTTTGGTGCCGCAGTAGCCAAGGCGGTGCGCTTCGGACTTTGCCATTTTTCGGGATCGCCATCGGCTGGTCTCTTACTAGAGAGAGAGCCAGTTGACGAGGTCCTGATCAGGTAGTTTTCCATGATGCTAGTCGCGGTGGCGATTATTATCGATAGTTGGTCGGTGATGAACGTTTCCCATCACTAGTTCTTCTTTTATGAGAGCGAAATATATTATGCGATAAGAAATGCGAGTGTTTGCTTCAAGCGTAAGCGAACGAATCAGATTCCAAATTCCATTAACTGTGTGTTTGTGAAATGTGTGTGTGTGTGTGTGTTGAGGTTGAGAGGCGCATGGTTTTGACATTCACTCTAGAGTTATAGTGAGGGGATGATGTCGATAAAATTTATACAGGGTTATTTTCAAGTAGACCTGATCCTTTCAGGAGGTGATAGAGGAAGGCATTTCCAGTCGATTATACCCTATAATGCATTATCCGAAACTTAACCATTTCTAAGATATTTAATATTTAAAGATTTTTTGAATTTTTGCCAAAATTTCATGTTTAAAACCGAAAATGAAAAAAACTAGCCATATTTCAAGTTTTCTCCGCCTTCTCTGATTGTTTTGGCCATATCTTGGTGATACCGAAATCGATTTGATATTGAAATATCTCATTTGAAAGCATATAAGTTGACAATGTTTTTAAGCTGAAGTGCACAAAAAATTGTTATATGAAATTCTTTTTTAATTTAACTTATTTGTTTTTAGGCTTTGAATATTTTTTAAAAATGTTTATCTATTTTGAGGTATTGTGTCTAATTTAAGTCGAATAATGCATATTTGATTATTTTGATTAGTTTATTAACATGTTAATAATGCTAAACAAACAAAAAAGTATTGAAATATGGCTAGTTTTTTTTATTTTCGGTTTTAAACATGAAATTTTGGCAAAAATTCAAAAAATCTTTGAATATTAAATATCTTAGAAATGGTTAAGTTTCGGATAATGCATTATAGGGTATAATCGACTGGAAATGCCTTCCTCTATCACCTCCTGAAAGGATCAGGTCTACTTACCAATAACCCTGTATAAATTGAATATAATACTTAGTTAGCTCTATCTATCAATAGCTGACAGTTACTTTCATATGATTTTTACAGAATGCTATTTTTTATGTATTAAAATCGTATGATTGTAACTGTCATCTATCGATATACTTATAGAATATTGAAATAATGACCCATTTTTAATTTATTAACGAATCATTTGTCTGTGGCGAAAGAGCCCCATGTACGAGGGCCGAAAAGATCGGGAATAGAATACTTAGGAATAAATTAGAGTGAAACCTTTTTGGTGTATCAAATTTAGTGTTTTTTCAAACATAATTCCATTTTCGAAATTTAAAAAAAGTATAAAATAAAAGAGTATTGACCATTTGAATTTGACAAGTCGGTGTAAAAAATGGAGCTTACGCGGGAACATTTCCGTGCAATAATTTTTCACAACTTTCGTCGAGGTTTATCTCAAGAACAATGTCTCGCCGAGCTTGTTTCTATTTATAAACTTGAAGCACCAAGTAAAACGACTATATATCGTTGGTATTCTGAGTTTCGCCGTGGACGTTCCTCTCTTACCACAGTCCCTTCTACTGGTCGGCCAAAAACAGCGGTAACACAAGATAACATCGATGCTGTACGCCAGTTAATAAAAGAAGATAGACATGTGACATACGAGCAGATTCGGGCTTCTCTCAGCATTGGTATGACAGCCATTCAAACCATTTTACATGAAGAACTGGGTGTCAAGAAGTTAGTTTCGCGCTGGGTGCCCCACCGTTTGACCGAGGAACAAAAGTCGGCTCGTGTTAATTGGTGTCGATCTGCTCTGCAACGGTTCAATGGAGGCAGTTCAAATGCTGTCTACAATATCGTCTCTGGTGATGAATCGTGAATTTATTCCATGCGCCAGAGGTCGCAAGTCGTAGTGGGCGAAGGAGGTTCTATTAGGTCTGATCCGCTGACTACAGCGATGGGGGTAGCCCAGGGTTCCTCGCTGTCGAATATTATGTTTTCGCTCCTCCTGAACGACCTGCCCCAAAGCATCGATACTGCGCACATGCTAATGTACGCGGACGATGTGGCGGGAGTAGTCGTCGCTCCCAACATCGAGCAACTGAAGCAGCGTTTAAACGAGACGGCTACAAAACTCGCTCAGTGGTTTGGAATGAACGGAATGGTTTTGAACATCAGCAAGACCCAGTTCATACATTTCAACCTTGCTGGCCAACCACCGAAAGCCATCTCGGTACGAGCGGGTGATGCAGTCGTCGAACAAACCAAAGCCGCCACCTTCTTGGGTTTTATACTCGACAGAGGGTTGACCTGGGATGCTCACATCGATAAAGTTTGCGGAAAGTTGGGCAGCGCATGTTTCGCGCTGAACCGCCTGGCGCGCACCGTGCCCGCCGAGGTGGTCCGCACCTGCTACTTCGCCACCGTGCACTCGCTGCTGCAGTACGGCGCCGAGCTCTGGGGGCGCGCCGCCGACTGGGAGCGCGCCTTTAGAATGCAGAAGCGGGCCGTCAGAGCCATCGCACGCGTGTCGCAGGACACCTCCGCGAGGCCGTACTTTAAGTCGCTAGGCATCATGACGCTGCCCTCCATAGTGATTTACCAGGTAGCGATGTACGTCCGAGACAACTACGACTCCTACCAAACCCACGGCGACGTGCACCATCGCAATACGCGCCGGGCCAACAAACTGATGGCCCTGGGCCGCGGGCTGGCCAAGTCTGGGAAGCTCACCCATGTCATGGGACCCGCGGTGTATAATAAGCTGCCTATTGCCATCACGGAAGCACCTAGCCATGATCGGTTCAAGTCCGCACTAAAACGCTGGCTTGTCGAGCAAGCGTTCTATAAATTTGACGAATTTATCGATTGAATGTTCGACCTAGTTAATCTTTTATTCAATTTAAATTAATTTTATTAACTTATTTATACATTGTGTAATAATGATTATTTTTATAATCTTATAATTATATTGTGACATTATATCTACTAAAGGTAATTAATTATTGGTAATTGTAAATTATTATTATATTATTATTATTATATTATTATGTATTTAAATTTTGACATGTAATCGTAATATTATGAATAAATGACTTATGACTTATGACTTATTCATATGAGCCCGAAAGAAAACATCAATCGGCAGTTTGGGTCTTCGAAGGTGAGGTCAAGCCAACAAAAGTTATTCGCTCACGCAGCGTGTCGAAAAAAATGGTCGCTTCGTTTGTATCGAAAACTGGCCATGTGGCTACGATTCCATTACAAGAACAAAGGACGGTTACTGCTGATTGGTACACAACAGTTTGTTTGCCGGAAGTCGTAAGAGAACTTCGTAAAACTAACCCGAATCGTCGTATAATCCTTCACCACGATAATGCAAGCTCTCATACCGCTCGCAAAACAAGAACGTTTTTAAATATGGAAAACGTGGAGTTGATGGACCATCCTCCGTATAGCCCTGATCTGAGCCCCAATGATTATTTTACATTCCCAAGAATTAAAGATATGCTACGTGGTCAACGGTTTAGCGGCCCAGAAGAGGCGGTCGAAGCTTACAAATCAGCTGTTTTGACAGTATCCACTTCAGACTGGAATTACTGTTTCAATGATTGGTTTAATCGAATGAAAAAGTGCATTGAATGTCACGGAGACTACTTTGAAAAACAATAAAAGTAAATAATATTATGATATCTTTGTACTTTTTTCTATTCCCGATCATTTCGGTATCGCCCTCGTAGGTAATAATTATGCCGTAGTCGTTTTCTTGCTTTAATTGAAACTAACCACCATCTAAAACCTAAATTCGAATACACTCACGTGATGAAAAAGTTATACCTGCCATTGAAGTTCCATTACGTCAGTGAATGTTTTTGATTGCTCGTTGGGTGTAATTTTATCGACATCGATAGACAGTGCTTCCCAGCACTACTCGTTAGCGTGCAAGGGACAGGCGGCACCTCGCTCGCTCGCACTTCAGGCAATTACCTCGCAGCCACTTGCACTCGCTCCGACTTCCGACAACACTACCATAGAGCTGGGTGACGTCATCACACTATCATCACCAGCCCGTAGTACAGGTTTTGCAATTTTTGAAAACTATAAAAGTTTACGTTTTACTGCATACATTATCAGTCAAAAGTCGCATGATAGTTTCCGCTAGAGGCGCCACTTTGTATGCGAGAAAAAGTAAACTGTTATAGTTTCCAAAAATCTAACAAACCTGTACTAGCCCTACAGGTCTATGAAAAGTGGTAGTTTTTCGGCATTTGGAAATTCTTGAAAAAAATCTACTCGCCATAGTAAAAAAGTCACTTGTCCAACAAAGTTTGTAGCAAAATTTTATTCGCGAATTTTTAAAGTTTGTAAAGCAAACTTTGTTTAGATGACCTCATTTCGGCTTACCCATACCCTTTTTAACACCTAAATATGTGGATATAACAGAGGTATAACGTAACAACGAATTTAACAAACTGGGCAAATCAAAAAGACAAAAGGCAAAAAGCCCGAGACATCAATAGAACAACGATTCGTTTGGTCGAGGCGTGATTACAATAAGCACCAGTGCTTTTGTCTTTATGTAGTGCATGGGAATCTGCCGTCAGATGGGCCGGTTCTAGCTACAATTACCCTACAAAAGCTCCATTATGTTATGCAATACGAATAAGAGAAAGGTCAGTCCTGTAGCTGTAGTGTGAATATAGGTGTAGTGACTACTAGTGACCACCATTCTAAAAACGACAAGTTTGAGTTTAAGTCTTACGATGCAGGAAATAAGGACGGTATGAAAAGTCCAAATTGATCTTAGCAAGTTGGTTTTCATGTGTGAATGAGGTTGGGTCAAAAAGAGAGCGAAAATTAAGGCACATAAAATGTGATTGAGTAAGCTCTAATAAGTGCTTTTCGGATCTTCTTTAGCAGTCAATAGAAAAACTCCAACAAACTGCGCAGGACATCGCCCATTACCTAGGTACACTAGGCAGTCTAGACCTCTACCCAAGTATAGTCTTATAGTCTCCGTGCTCGGGTAAAAGTGATCCGCCCACTAGAGTCAACGACCCACGACTGTGATGTCACGACTGGACCCCGATGTAAACAAACCAATTCGTAGCTTTTCAAAAAATATATTATGTTTAATTATTAGGCACTAATTGTTATGGTTCACTGATGGACCTAATGTCCTCCTAGCCGAATTTCGACTACGGCGGCCAATCTCATTTGAGATCAGCCATCTACGCAGGAGTAGATTATAGTGCCCAAGTGTGTGCGCAGTACACAGGAGCACTCTCTGTTCCATCACTCTCATAACCCAATGGGACGGATTGACCGACACGACTGGAGAGAGCTAGGCGCAGGACCGACTGCTTTACATGCCCATCCGACAGCATGGATCGTTTCACTGTTTCGGACATCAGGTGATCAGCCTTCTATGTCCTAACCAAACTTAGAACCACAATTTAGAAACACAAATTGATGGTCCCACCCGGGAATCGAACCCGGGACCTCTGGGCCATGGAGCGAAGCTTCTACCACTAGACCACAGAGGCAGTTAGGCTGATGGACCTAGGCCTCTACCGAAGAGTATGACTTTCCTCATCCAGTTACTTCCGGTTGCACCTGTGTGCTAAAAAAGCTTTCAAAATTCTTTGGCCATCTTTGCATGCGCAATATGGATGGGATTCATGGGATTTCTACTTTCTACTAAATTTAGCTATTTTTCACTGTATTTGGCTTATCATGCCGACACAATATCTGTGACTAGAAATGCTCTAAGTAGTTAATATTAATATCTCAAAGAAACTTACAGGGTCTTTGCTCATATAAATATTTGTAAAATAACAGAAAGACCTCGTACGATTGTGTATTTCACTTAACTACATTCCATACCCATTCTTAAAATGATTTACTCGGGAAATCCGCTTACACAGTGTAGCTAATTTTATACATAACAAAGTAATTTGATTGTTACATTCACTAGTTACCGGATGCATTGTAAAGACTCGTAGATCCGAAGTCGTTCTAAAGGTAAAGGTATTTACGGAAAACTACACTCATTTATGTTCCGCTTCCGTGTCGAATTATAATTTGACAATGATAATTATTATTCATGGATGTTCCTAAAGCTAACCACTAGTCGGTTTCCACAACTGAGAACGTCAAAGTAAGAAGAGGTTAAGTTTGGCTAAAGATTTTTATAGTTATTAAATTTAATGTGAGCATAATGCGGCAGGGTATTCGGATTCTTTCACCGTGTCAGCGGTTCCATGTGGAACCAGTTACCATTGCATAAAAGGCAATCGCAGTACATTGAAACTTTTAACTTTTAAGTCTAAGGTTCGCCTGCACTACCTCCAGAAACAGAACAATCAGCTTAACTGATATTTAATACACATGTTTTGTTGTAAGTAGTATGTAAGTGTGACGATATAGGACTATTTGTAAATTTTAGACACTGAATGTACCTTTTACGTTTTTAAATTAAATAAATTAACACACTATAGTGTAAGTAAAGAATCTCATGAACACAATTCACTTTTGAAAGCTATTTTCTAACTATCTAAGGCTAGGAACAACCAAGTCCAAGTAGGTTAATAATCTAGAGCGGTCATCAAGAAACAAGAGACTGCAATAATTTCGGCCATTTGAACTCACGCTCACCTCCGAATCTGCACTGCCCATTGTGCAACCTTACATAACCGTATTTGTACGTACAAAGCCTTATTATGTAAGGCGTAAGAATGATAATAATAACAGACTGAACCTGTGTATGTGAATGCAGAAATGTAATGTCCGATGTAACAATAAATAAGAGAAAGAAAGGACCGTGACGAATAACACCAGAAATCGTTTAAATATTAGTTTAATTATTACAACAATAACAATAACTTATTTACAAACAACAATATTAATCGTTTTGTAATGGCCGCCATCTTATTTTCTCTCGAACTTTCGTTCACATCTCGCTGGATAGCAGCCATTGCCCTTAAACTACAAAGTAAATACTGAGTCTAAAAGAACGACTATGACTTAGGTGGCTTCCTCCGATCCTTAAAGATCCTCACTTCTTGTGGTACGGACCTCCCCCGTGGCCGGCCCCGATGGCGTTCGTGTAGCTGTCTCCTCCAAAACCGCCTCCGTGACTGCCTCCAAAGTCTGAGCTCCCGTGTCCTCCAGAGAAAGGCACGCTGTAGCTGTCACCGCCATGGCTGGAGTGACTCGAGTGGCTCAAACTGTAACTGTCGCCTCCTCCGAAGCTGCTGCTGCCGTGGCCGCCGCCAAACCCACCGCTGTGGCCTCCGTGGCCTCCTCCAATGCTGTAGCTGTCTCCGCCGTGCCCGCCGCCTCCGCCGAGGCTGTAGCTGTCACCTCCATGACTGCTGCCTCCGAAGCTGGAGCCGCCATGGCCTCCTCCAAAACTGTCACTGCCATGATCATGGCCTCCTCCACCACCCAAGCTGTAACTGTCTCCTCCAAAGCCTCCTGAGCTGTGACCACCTCCGAAACTGTCATGTCCAGAGAACGAGCTGCCGCCGTAGCTGCCGAGTCCGCCGCCGGAGCTGTGGCTGTCATGGCCTCCTCCAATGCTGTGACTGTCGTGGCCGCCTCCGCCGACGCTGTAGCTGTCGTGTCCGCCGGAGGAGAATCCACCGCCGCCGTGGCCCCCGCCAAAGCCTCCGCCGAGTCCACCGCCGAAGTCATGGCCGCCGCCGCCGTGTCCGCCTCCTCCACCTAAGCTGTAGCTGTCTCCTCCATGTCCACCACCGCCGTGGCCTCCGATACTGTAGCTATCACCGCCGCCGTGGCCATGGCCGCCGCCTCCTCCAATGCTGTAGCTGTCTCCTCCATGGCCGCCTCCAAGGTCGAATCCGCCGCCGCCGTGGCCGTGGTCGTCATGGCCGTGCCCGCCTCCTCCATGGCCCTTCAGATGGTCGATGAATCCTCCGTGCAGATGCTCGACGAAGCTGCCCCCGTGGCCACCTCCATGGCCGCCCCCGTGGCCGCCGCCTCCTCCGAAGCTAGGGGGTCCATAGCTGGGGGGTCCGTAGCTCGGGGGTCCGTGGTCGTGGTGCTCCTCGTGGTGGATGTGCTTCGGCTCGTGGTGCTCCTCAGGGATGTGGATACGGATGTGGACACTGCAACAAAGACAAAGTAATTAGTTGATGGAATGGTTACATAGTTACATATATTATAGTTTTCGACAGTGTATGTCTTAATGGGTGCAGCGAACCTGTTGCAATTTTTACATCGGATAGATAGTCCCAAACTCTCAAATAAATATCTGTGTTTCAATATAAGAACGGAAAATCGAGCTTGCCACTTCGACGTAAGTATTAGACCACGTTCAGATGACAAGCGCTCAACGCGCGTTTTGATAGCGCGCGTTTACAACTACTTACATACATTTTATTCAGTTGTCATCTGAGTCGTGAGCACAAGTTTCGATCCTCCGTTAACGTTGCGTATCGTCAACTGTCACTGTCAAAATGTAAGGCAAAGTTAGTTCCAAAAGTGACATTTGTTTTTTCCATATGTTAGGTGGAATTTCACCAAACGCTAAACGTATTTAGTAGCCTGTCATACGTCTGTCAGTTAGTACAAAATGTATTTAAAATTTGATTTAATTACGTTTAGCGTTTTGTAAAAGTGACCCTTCGTGTAGATTCGAAAATAGTATCGAATCCTATGCTCGCTGCACTGAACGTGGTCTAAATCAGTAAGTACCTATGCTAACCGATGCATGACTCAAGTATTCATTGAATATTATCAGCCTTACCACAAAAACTTAGACAGTATTTAACAGGTGTTTAGCGCTGTCAAACGCCTACAAAATCTGTCAAATTTTGTTTTAAACACTTGTTAAACAATGTTTAAAGTTTTTTGTGGTAGCACAGTATAAGTTTTACGGCATTTCCAACAGTCCAATCTATTTAAAACACTTTCGTTTTCGTCCGTGAGGGAACTATCTATGGTTGAAAGCTAATTAACTGTCTCCACGCCTCCGCATTCATCAGCTAAAGTCACGTTTCAATTACCCACGAGAAGACTTCTTAATTAAATAAAAACAACAGTATGTGAACCCTTCGGTAAACAAACAAATAAACAACATTATGACATCAAAAACAATGGGCAAGCGCGACGTTCTCTAGCCACGGAGGGGTCTGTAGCTGTAGAGTCACGTATTTAATTGCGTTCGTTTAATTAGGGTTTCGTGGAAATTTCTGTACTTTTTGAAAAATGAAATAGGTAACTAATCTAAGTTACTGACTAATTTAAGTTTATGCATTTTTACTGAGATATTACAATTTAATTAACATGAAGAACATCAATGAATCAGCAAACTTCTTACTTATTGGTCTTGGGTTTTTTGTTTATTGTCTTCGTAGATTATTCGTTCTTATAGCGTAATGGTCAGAACGTTGAACCGTCAATTTCCCTCGACATCTTCCGCAGTTCAAACTACATAACCCTAAAAGCGACATAACAAATAATCTTTTGTTTCCAACACACAATGGGTCGATTTCCCCCGATTACACCCCGCGCGACGCACCGTGCGAAAAACCCGAGAAATCAGAAAATCTCAAACCAAATCGCTGCCTCTTCATCTTTTTGCGGTTCATCTAAACACACGGCGCGGCTTAATGTCTCTATAGAGAGCTGTCTCTTTAGAGGGGAAAATTAATAGAGAAAAGTGTGAAAACTCACTGTTCGTGACCAAAAGTAGCGAAGCTCGCTCCTAGTGACGCCAGGAACACACAGCTGAGCTGGAAACAAAAGAAAAACACACGCTTTAGGTACCAATTTAAAGCATATTAGTCATGTGTTCTGAATCCTAGATGTTAGTATTCTCGCATACAAAGTGTATAGAGGCTTTCCAATTAGAGTAGAGATTGCGAAATTAGGGATTGTTATTTAACTAAGTTTTTTAATTTTATGTTTATTATGGTATGTAATTAATTAGGATATTAATATACCATAAATATATGATAAAAATCCAAAATAAATACTAAAGAGCAACAAAAAATAAGACAGCAAGCTTATCTAATTCTCAGGACATCCTGTTAAAATAACATCAACATTCAAAACATACTGTGTGAATCTAAAACGGCATTAGAATACAATATATAAACAATGAAATAAACTGAAATGTAAAATACTTCGTTGTTTCCGTAAAACGCATTATTTTGAATTCCTTTGTACGCACAAGAACAATAATTCTCATTTGATACATACAAAAATCTGTAGTACATGTATATAGGTACCTAACTTATAGAGTTTTAGTTTACAATTTGTAAATCATGCAAAGTTTTGCATTAGTTACTATTTTTATACAGTAAATGTCGAAACAATACGTCTAAGAATGGAACATTCGTTTATGCATCGATAGTTGTTGCAATCTCCACAGGCGATTGGTTAGCCAGGTAGTGTTTAACATCGAAAGTGGTCAGACAGATAGTTTAGGATCTAGACCCAGGCTGGGTATAGATGTCTAGATGTAGTCTGGAAAGTGTGAAGTAAGAGCACTGCACTCAGACATGTTGGGGCCAGGAAAAGCTCCGTTCTATTGACTCAAGTTTTTATATAAATGCACGCAATGCAATGGAATAACACTTTTTTACTGATGTAATAGTCAAATTAACGGCTAAATTATTATAAGACTATCTACATAAAAAAAACTTTGACATATAAACTTAAGCACAAGACGTTAAAGTAGTCCATAATCACGAATTGCTTAAAAGTTTACTTACGAAAAGAGTTGATATCATAAATAACATGAACTTTAAAGCTCTTCTTTCACCAAGTAAATGATGCCGTCGGCTATCTACGCAACCATAAACTACTGCTATGTAAACATAGGTACAAACATAACATGGTGAATATGGAGAAAGGATGCGCGGCCCACGAAGTGTCGGTTGCACAACCGACTGATGGGCTCATGACTAGCTCATGATCACTTCCCACTTCCCGGTCAACCCAGGACAAGAGCTTTTTATGTTATTTGCTTTCTCTAGGGAAACAGAGCTTTTTAGAAATAGACGCTTTTGGTAGATACGTCGTTATGCTTTTGCAAAGTTGGGAAGTTCAAGATTGAAAAACCCGTGAAGTTTATCAAAAACTTCTGATAAGTTTTTTTTGATCAGGATGATCATTATTTAATTTAAGGTGTTCTATTTTATGTAGGGGTTTATGTTCCTGTATCCAGTTCTCTATGAAGGTTATTGGTAAGTGCGTACTCTTATTTTTAGCAATTTCAAATAGATTAGTCTAGATTGTAATCTAGGTTAGTGTATATGTGTTGTCTAACTTCATGATCTCTACACTTTGGTCATGGACTTGCAAAATAAATGATTTATGCAAAAAATATTGCAAAGCACTCACTCGATATATCGATAGCAAATACGCATATACAACGCATCTAGATTTTCTAGCCTATTGCCAAATGTTCTATATTCGATGTAAATTTACGTATTGTGTATTATAATTTATCCATGGGTATCAAATCAGATTATCCAGGAAAGCCTATGCGGCAAAACATTGCATATATCTATCTACACCTGTGCTTAACTTAGGTACTCGTATTACATAAAATGCATCGTTCGGGAAATAGCAAAGTAGTTATTTGCATATGTAAACATTTAACGGCGGTAAATAGGACTGTTAATAACCTGGACTGATTGACCGATAGTTAAAACTTTCTAACAATCTGCCGCTCGGAGTTGTAAGCACTACTTCCCGGTTGAGATTTTCCGTCAGTATGTACACTAGCACTAGGTATGCTAATTATAAGCACAAAAAATTGTAGGCTGTATTAAATTAGTATTGTTATTGTACCTGTAACTTAATAGCTCGTTAGTAACTCTTTTATCCACCAACAAAGGTTGGCTGGAAGAAATTGCTTTTTGGCAATAAGCCCGCCATTGTATGCTTTCACTGTGTTTTTCAATTGTTATGTATCTATATTTCTGTGTACAATAAAGTGTTTAAATAAATAAATAAATAAATAAAAAGCTTGGTGCTTTACACGAATTTAAATACACTCATGAGCAATGACAAAGTTCCACACACAAAATGCCTACACCAAATAACCTCAAATTTAAAAAAGATGAAATTTACAATTTGATTACAACATTTACGTTTTTATTTTGGTAATACTCTGATGCGGTGTCATTAAAGTAGCCTTTGCCGTTTAGGAGTAATTTAGTCCTATGTTACTGGAACTTTTTCATTGCTTTTGTATAAGCACAAAAACCTTGTTTTATACGATACCTAAGTATATAATTTTTGCCATTGTAAGATTTATATAATTATAAGTAACAAATAGGTATAATTTTGGATTACAGCTCAGCCGGATATAACGCCCCCGCTAGTATGGTAGAGATGCGGGTTCAAATCCCGGCTGAATGTCCAATGGATACCATCGCTCTTATGGTGATGGAAAAAAAATTATAACCACCAACAGTAGGGGACCAGCGTGGTGTAAAATGGCCCAAGCTTTTATACTTAGGAAGGAAGCTTAGAGCTTAAAGGGATATTTATAAAGATTTCATTCCAGCTAGCCAGGTAAAGAGGAACTAAACTAACACCCTCACAAAGAGATCATATTCTTATAGATTTCGGTTTGTTCACACTTTTAACGGGCAGCATGAATATCCTCTGGCGAAAATGTATCAACTTTGAACCACTGACACAGGACAACGCGTGATTGATTACTAAAAACAATAGCGGAAGTTAATCATTATTTTTGCGTTATCCCTCATCATCATCACCGAAAAATCAATCCAAACATCGCACACCACACTTTTTTCCACCACGAAACATCACTTTTTGAACTTCAAGCTGCTGCACTAATTAACTAAGATTTGAACACTACTCACAGTTAAGAACGAAACCATGATGTGTGGAGGTAGGACCTGGTGTCCCTCTCGGCTCTATCTGGTCGTGGACTGTCGTGCAGAGAGGCAGAGTAACCTTTTATATGTATAGTTGAAAGTGAAGGCGCGCCCCTACCTCGGCGTCTGTTGTCGGAAGATTCCGAGTGCTCGCCGGGGTTTTCTTGATGTTTGATAAACTTTTGTGGTTTTTTGTCGTGTTTTTTCACATGGTATTTTAAATAGATTTATTTATAAATGTTTTCCTATGTAAATTAATATAAATAAGTAACTAAACCAAAGTACTTAACTGAAAAGTTTAGCCAACCTATTTTTATCCCGGTAAAATTAAGTCTCCTCATGACGCGAATGAACTGGTGTTTTATTGCGAATATTGCTGTTTACTCTCCTTCTTCGCGCTCTCTATGTCCGAGAGGTTATTAAATCATTCCTTGAGAGTAGTTTGTCTATACAGGATGTTGCAAAAAGGGAAGCCGAAACCTACATGTGCAGCATGCTATATCTATCTAAGCCCGAAAATGAAATCAGTATTTGAAAATTCACGAAAAAATAATAATCAAAGAAACTAACGTGACGTGGTCACGTGATTTTTTACTATGGAAAATACATTTTTTTTCGCGAATTTCTTTTTCATTTTCAGGCTTAGATATACCATGTTGCACATGTAGGTTTCGGCTTAGTAAGTATACCCTTTTTGCAACATTCTGTATAGTTATGTGGTGTTTTTAGTTAGCCTAACTATGTATACATACATGTTGGTGCAGTTCTCTCATAGTGACTTAATTCAGTGTGTAAGTTACCTAACCTAGAACCTAGGACCATTAACCGCCTACGTGCCCACTTTTGTAGGAAATTTAACAATAAAATGACTGTTATACTACATATTACATGTTTTAGTACATTTCGTCACACTTAGAACCAGTTAGTTTTTAGATTTATACCTATAATTTCACATCATAAAACTATACCTACCTATGATGACACATCTACCCAAACCTAACCAAGTTAGAACTTTTTAGTGTGACGGTGACAAAAACAAGGGTTGGCTGGAAGAAATTGCTTTTTGGCAATAAGCCCGCCTTTGTACAATGTTAGTTTTCTTTTAATGTTCTTCACCTTTTATTATTGTTACTTTATAATGTACAATAAAGTGTTTATAAATAAATAAATAAAAACTAGATCTGAGCTGGAGGTTTGTCACCGTGGTGAAAGGATGCAGTCAGAACCAAAAGGATACGCCCGTCAGAACGTTTTGTCAAAAGAAAATGACACCCGCGCGCTGGCCCTAATTCATACAAATTATGACAGATTTATGAGATTTTAGGGCCAACGCGAGGGTGTCATTTTCTAGAGCGGTTGGGCCTGTCCTTACGCTAGTAATATATAAAGTCAATGGTCAGAACACGATAGGTCACTCGGGGAGCCTCCTTTTCAGCACCATATTCAAGCTCACTGATAAAATTCTATCGTGTAGAAATTATCTCGAATAGCTTCGTTATCGGTAAAAACTAATATTGAAACTTCCTGCCTGCATAAGTCAGCTGCGTATTGCTGTGTAACTCACGATTGTTTTTTAGATTTAATTAGACAACGAAGATGACATAATTAGATTATGACTGCTCTTTGATTTCCAATAAGTACAGTGGGCTACAAAGAAACCTGAACCCTCTCAAGAACAATGTCACTCGAAGGGTTAAGTTTATGTCCAGGCCACTGTACTTTTGTATAGAAACACGCACTTTTAGGGAGTTAAGGTCGGCATAGGCCGCTTAGTAATAAAATAATAGTTAAGTAGGTAGGTACATTTTCAAGTCAATGCAATAAAGAGTAGTATCAAATTGGTCTATTAGTAAGACGTGGAAATGGTTGATCACTATCACTCTTCAGATTCATTAATGTATCATTGTAATACAATACATACTATGTATTATGTGTACATATATTATGTACCTTCATCTTCTTTAGCTCGCGGTCACCGGACACTGTTTTTTATGCACAATTGTACCGACATAATAATAAGAGGTTGAAGATTTGGAGGCTACGGCCACGGCTAGGCATAGGCATAACGCACTACAGAGATTTGACCCATTACATACAAACATACGAGAACTATAACAATAAAAACGCTTACGAATTAAAACACAATTGACATTTTGAGGTGTTATTTTAACCTGATTTTCCAAATAGTTCAGAAAACCTTCATTGTTAGGAAGGACGTAAGCGAAGCGCAAAGTGGATTAAACTTTGCCACGTTAGGGTTACTCTAGCTTGACAAACAATTAACGAACGAGAGCTGTCATGCTATCGGTGCGTTTCATATAACGAGATAGAGCAGTGACTAGCGTAGCAGATCTCCGAAAGTGTAGTCTGATGTTTTACTTAAGCTAAAGTGACCCCCTCAGATTTTAAAGGTTCTTAGGTTTAAACTTTTGAATTTCAGTAGGTATTTTGAGCTCTTTAGTATTTTGAGTTTCAAAAGGTACCCAATGATTGGTCAGTAAAAACATTTGTGTAGTTACCAACAACGTGTTAAATACATATAGTAGGTCATTCGATAAAAAAAATATTTTAACATACGTATCCACAAAGCTCAAATAAAAGCTTTTTTAATTGAAATGACTTACATAATTCAATATGTAGACCAATGAACGTGGATGAACTACTCTTGCCAAAAGCACGTCTTCGACGAAAGTGAAAGGTTGTTTACGAATAATGTGTAGATTGTATGTATATTCGTAATGCGAGTGATGGGCGATGCGATCGCATAATATCTGCACTTGACCGACTTGTCTCGCGATTTGTTGACGGATTGGTTTAATAAACCGTGATTAAATTACGTCACGTGTGAAGATAACGCCTACGCCGACGCCGGCTATTAGGTTATTCATATTGTTTAACTGACAAATGTGAGGTTTTAGGTGTAGTTTTTCTGGTGAGCGACACAACGACACTACGACGATCAAATTAAGTTTTCCTTTACAAGAATTTGAGGTTAAATCAGACTGTGGTCATGGTCAATCTCAAAGTTTCACTCGTCTAAATTAAACTTCACAGTCGTTAAAGATTGAAAAATAAACACCATTTTACGATTACAAGGACTATTAAAAAAGTAACATACCTATCCATTAGCTACTTAGATTCTTACCGCACTTTACAACAAAATCAAAAGCACAAAACGTCAGTGACTGCTGCCTGACCCGCCGTGCACAGAGTCCCACCATACATCACCCGGGGCCTGCGCGCGACACAGGGCCCTTACGGAGGACGCTCGGCGCGAGTGGCGCCACCTATCATGCTGTCAGCTGTGCGGCGCACTCGGCCCGAGGGCTGGTCCACTTTGTCAAGACTCTGCGGGGTCTAAGATCTATTGTGTTGGTGTTTGCGTATCGGACCGGCACCATGTTTGGGCGCCATTTCTTGTTGGCGCCCAACGTGGGAGTGCGTTGTCAGACGTTGGCGCCCGACGTGGGGTTAATTTTGGAATTCATTTTTGTTTGCTAAGTGGTTTTACAAAGCAAGTAATTTAATGAATTGAGTGGTTTTTTGACGTGTTATTCTCAACTCACGAGACTCCAATGTGACTGGCCCAAGGTACTGCATTGAAATGTTGTTGAATGAAATCATGTATTTTCTATACGTAAAAATGAAAATTCTCAACAATATAAGAATTTCATACATTAACCCAGCAACGAATAAACCTAGTCATCCAAATATATTTTTTGCATACACAACAATACTTAATACAATAATCCTCCGCTCATCTCTGTGCTTGTGTCGCCACCTCACGCGCGCAGCCGGCGGCGGAGCACAAAGCGGACGCGTCGGCCCGCGGCGGCGGCGCTGAATGAAATGTCACTCGCACGCGCCCGGGGGCTAGGGACGGGGTAGTGGGGAAATTAATTCGATTGTAGATATTTAATATTTTTTATAATAATACTATGGGGTTTTGTACTACCAGTAAGGCAAAGGCTAAGCGTATTTAAAATCAATCAAACAGTCTAATAGTAAGAGGACAATAAAATTGGTGGGGTGATTCGTTATTGTATGGTGTTGTGGTTAATGAACCGGACTGCTATGTGGAAGGTCCCAGGATCGATCCCCGGTCGGGGTAGATATTTGTGTAAAGATAGATGTTTATACTCTGTACTCGGTCTTGGGTGTTAAAATGTGTGTATGTTGTACGATATCTTCAATCCACCAACCAAGCGCGGAGATTATTGCAATAACCGTCCAGTGTTTGATGAGGCTCATGTCCTACCATCGCATTAGATTTTGTATATTTATTTTAAAGTTTCTGTCTCTATCGACACAATTTCCCCCGGCTATCGACAGTATATCCCCGCCCTAGCCCGGGGCGGTGTCGCGAGCAGCTGCCGTCCGCCGCACGCCGCCCGCCCACTCGCAGAACAGAACACACTAATTACTAATACCTAGTTTGTTAATCGAATCATTCATCTAGCCAAATACAAAGGGCATTGGACTTGGGAAATAAAATTTAATGGAATATGGATTTAATGTTCGAAATAGGCGGTTTTGTTTTAAGTTTGGGAAAATGGGAGGGCTCTCTTTGATGTTTTCGTATAAGTATTAGGTACTTATATATTTAGTTATAGATATTATAGATGCATATCGTACCCATGTTGGCATTTAACATAATAGTATACTATACTACTTGCTTCATAAATCATTCGAAACGTAAACATTGCTGCTGAATATAACAGCTATGAATCGTAAAAAGCTCCAACTGCCGATAAACACATAATAATAACAGTCTGCCATCGAAAAGAAACAAAATTAATAGGTAGCTAGAGACATGAAAGCTCATGAAAAAACTGAAAACATCAAACATGTAATCAAAGGGGCGGGCGCGGGGAATAAAGGGACAATTTGATGTTGAGCCGATAATAACATATGAGGAGAAATTACAGTCAGGGGCTCAGTAAACATTCTATAAAATCAATGAGAGTTATAATTTAGATCAGTGTTTTTCAACCTGTGGGTCGCGACCCCCTGGGGGGTCGCGAAGCTTCTGTAGGGGGGTCGCCAAAGGGCGAAAAAACTGGGAACTTAATTAAAAAAAAAGACCATTACATAGTATTAATTTATTAAGAATGACTCTTACTTTAAAAATACTTTTACTTAAAATTTTCTTAAATGCGATGGCTGAGCTTGTTTTTTATTAATTAAAT
The DNA here is from genome assembly GCF_932276165.1 of Plutella xylostella. NCBI lineage: Eukaryota > Metazoa > Arthropoda > Insecta > Lepidoptera > Plutellidae > Plutella > Plutella xylostella. Next base: position 520,895 of record NC_064000.1, on the reverse strand, counting down.
TATCTCATCGTGGATCTGTTTTAGTACAATAGACCACATCCACACCGTAAGGCAGATTACACAGAAGACCGAAGAGTATAATCAACCTCTGTATCTAGCCTATGTGGACTATGAAAACGCCTTCAACTCCATCGAGACATGGGCAATTTTGGAAGCGTTGCAGAGATTTCAAATCGACTGGCGCTATATCGAGTCATATGTATAAATGGCAAGTACATGTCACACCTCTCTGTTTCGCGGACGAAATCGTTATTATGGCAGAATCTCTGCAGGAACTCAGCTGGATGATGGAAGTGGCCTAAATGCTGCTTCCCAACGTGTAGGCTTCGGGGTATAAACTTGGACAAGACGAAAGTCATGTACAATGCTCACATCGAACCGGAGCCGGTGATCGTTGGTGAGACAACAATTCATTCGGAAAACTTTGTCAGCACATATTCTTCTTGGTGAAAGCCTGAAGTGAAGACAGATCTCAACCAGTGCGTCCTGCCAGTGATGAACTAAGGTGCAGAGACGTGGGCACTGACGACGGTAGGACTAGTCCACCGATTTAAAGTCGCTCAGCGTGATATGGTGAGAGCTATGCTTGGGGTTTCTCTGATGGATCGTATCAGAAATGAAGTTATCCGTCAGAGGACTAAGGTTACCGACATCGCTGACAAAATATGCAAGCTGAAGTGGTAATGTGCTGGTCATATCTGCCGAAGAACCGATAACCATTGGGTAAACGAGTTCTCGAGTATAGACCACGAATAGGCAAACGCAGCGTGGGAAGCCTTCCTGCCTGGATCAAAGACGACGACCACAAGTATATTTTTTTTTGTAAAGCCAGGTATTTTGTCTTTTTATTTTCATTTCACCCTTGAAAACTTTTATTCAAGATATTTAAATGCTAAAAAAAGTCGGAAAGAAAAAGCTAATTTCAAAAAAGAAATTCCGGGTCGCAATGGCATTAGTCGTACGTACCTATGTACAATTGTACATGGCCACACGTATCCGATGTGTGTAATTGTACTTCGAATCCTAATCATGGAGACCATAAATACGTCGTATGGAATGAATATTGTGAATACTGTAACAGTGTAACATACACATACATACATGATATAAAACCGAAAGGGTCAAGGGGGTCGCGAAATATTTTTTTATTCCAGGGGGGTCGCGTCATGAAAAAGGTTGAAAAACACTGATTTAGATAATAGTGATTCTACCGCTACGTACCTAATAGCTCATTGGACTCGAGGTAGGTACAAAATTTTGGATATTTCAGAGAGAGTACCTTATGTCATGTACGGTGTTCAATATAATCCATATAAATTGTATCCAAATTCACGAGCGACACGGCGTGTTTACGTGGAATGGAATTAATGTTTGATTCTGATGATTAATTAAACGCCACGCGCAGAATTCCTGCGACGACCAGCCACGACAGTGGCCATACCACCTGCACAATACCTCCAGTAATGACATTGAAATTGTGTTAGGTACTTACTGTCATTTAGGTTAAGTTTATAATGGGAAATGTTGAGGGTAGGTAGATTGACCTCCATCCACCACTAAGGTTTGAAGGCTTATGTTTTACATCTATGATGACTTTAGACCTCTGAAATTGTAATACTTATTTATCGAATGTATCAGGGAGTAATATTATATTAGGTATATTGTACGGACATGTTTGTCTCCTATCACATTTTTTCTCTGATCACCTGTGTAGAATGTTTTGGCACCTATGTACTTTCCAGAATGGTTTTGAGACTCGACCAATACAAGTCGTAGTAACTATCCGTCCGTCACACAAATGTAAAAAAATAAACCTAACTACTCTACTTATAAATTTACAAACACCGCTGACCCTATTCCCCACATCGCCTCGTGGTAAGCAGGTACCTAAACACACGCCTTTTCTGGTAAGCAAATATGATTATTTTATCAATGATTGATGGGCGAGGCAGGCAGCGCCTGGCTGAACAAACACCATGCATTATTGAACCTGGGAATCAACAGATGACTGTCAAAGTACGGGTATAATGTTACGTGCTTACCTGAACAGGGTAGATACAAGCAAGGTCTTGTACATGCTGTCAGAATGTGGAAAGTATAGACTGTTTCCCAAATTACCAGTTCAAAAATAAAGACGGAGAAATTGGTAGTTGTGTCGTCTGTAATTGATAGCACTAGTAATTAAAATTCTATATTAGGTTTTACAAAATACTTACGTGAATTCTTTCTACGATCCTCGATTTTTCTATTCATTCCCAAAATATCGCTAGTTATGTATTCATATATCATTGAGTGTACACTCGAGTCCGCGTTGTTCTATGTTAATAGTAATGAATAGTGATTAATGAATGGTCGGTTCACCTGTCACCCGGTGACAGCTCGTGTCGGTCTTTCACTCGCAGACGTCACTTACAGATGTCAGCTCCCATACCGGAGCTAACCGGAGGTACGCATAGTAACATCGTGCTGAAACCTGCACATCTAGATGTGTGAATCCACCAACCCACAGTGGACCAGTGTGATGCGTGTTTTATGATTCTTCTACGTCTACAAAATGCAGATAGTTTTTTTTCATTTACGTGAACACGTACTCCATCTTGTCCGCATATCGCTAATCTTAGGTTTTATCAATAAGTTGTAATGTATTGTAATGAACTAACATGATGTTTGTTGCAGCGGGCGGCAAGGAGCGGCGCTCGCCGGAGCAGGAGGAGGCTCGAGGGAGTCCCACGCCGGCGCCCAGCCCGCCGCACAACGGGACCACAGGTAACTATAAACATGTTCATAAATATACTACCAACCTATTAGTTCTATCTAATTGTAAGAATTTCCAATCCAAATTCAAATTTATTGCCACTAAATGCACACCGAAATACAATAATACAAAATTAAATTAGGTTACTTAACTAATTAGTAATATTCCTAGGCATATAGTGACAAAAGGAACAGTCTCAGACATGTTGCGAGTTGTGTAACAACAACACAACGCTGGTTTTCAGACTGCCCCTTTTACTTAACTAAACTTAACTAACTTAACTAAACTTAAAAACTACTGGGTTTTTACTTTTTAATTAGAGTGGAGTTCATGCATCCATGGTAATCCACATGCCTCCTGCTTCTTGGCTTAGCTAAGCGCCTCAGCTCAGCGAGCAGTATCAATGTGTCTAATGATAACGAGTTAGGAGGTATTAGGTCAGTATGTGACTGTTATTAAACTTTCACAGTCCTAACCCTCACATTTTTGTTAACTCTTGAGAATATTATGCTGTCCTTTTTTGTTTTTTTTACCAAATATCAAAGATGACTGATGATGACTATAAGACGTAACATCCATGTTGTACATGTAAATAGTTCGGTAATGTTTTCGAATACTTACCTTATTATGGTTCTAATGATATGGTTTGATAATTATAGCCCTTAGCAACATCCTCTCATAAAAGGTTAAACATTACATCTGACCTCTGACTTGCGTGAAGTTGTGTGTTCTTTATAATTACGCTGTTACATCATAAATATTATAAAATGAGATATATTTACCAGTCTTGCACATTTCGATCATCGACTGAAGTAAGTAGGTACCTAGGTACTTGATTGGGTAAATTACGTCACATACATAGGTTACCAGAATAACGTAAGAATCTCATTTTAAATAGACATCGCCATCTCACACACAACGCTGCAATTTTACGTAATTATTGCACTTTAAAAGTTCCTTTCATTTCTCGTGATCTACTTTCTGAGTCTGGCCGGTCGTCGTCATTGTTTTAACTGCAATTAATATTCTCAGATTCGGACTTTTTGCCTAATGGGGACTACCGTTTTTTTGCTCACCAGTTGGCGCCACTGTCGACTGAGGTAAAGAGGTACCATAGCTGTCAAATTTATCAAAGGCGACTTTATCAAATTGGCGCCAAATAAAGTTTTTAAATCTTGAATCTTATAAGCTTATTAATTATAAAATAACTATCATCATATCGAGTTACTATGCCGCAATGTTGTTCAGATCCGTTATATTGGGAAAGAAAAGGAGGACATATGTTACCAAGTGATAAAACTGTTCTAAAACAGTGGCTTGTGAAATAATTATTATCCGATAATCTCGTGTTTGTGAAAATCATTATAACCAATTTCAGAAAGAACATAATGTAAATAAGGATTAGGCATTTAATAAATACACTAAAAATAAAAGAATTACACACTGATTTAACTTTTATTTATCCTCTCCGTTTAAACACACTGCTATACAAAAAATATAACACATTAGTAATCCACACAATGAATGCTGGTTGAGTTGTTAGTTGAAACTTAATAATGGTAGTATAGTATACTAAGTATTTTATTATTTGTGGGGGTGTCAGTACCTGCACCTGGCTCACTCGAATGGAGCCTTTGTCCATGTCCGCCTTAAGGTCTAAACTCCACTCCTAAGCTTGGACCATTTCCTACCACACTGGTCCTCTGCAGGTTGGTGGGTTCGAAAATCTAGATATGCAGGTTTTATCACGATGTTTTCATTCACCGTAAGAGCGATGGTACGTACGTACACTGTACATAAATTCCAAAGTAGTTACTCATTGGTGACAATATCTAGATCTGGAGTTTCATTTTTAGTGTTTACACTGCTATACAAAGTTTCTTAAGGCCACTCAACAGTATACACTGAATCATTTTGTTGTATGATGCTGTCCTCTACGTTAACAACCAAGTTACTGTTACGGTCATAGTCTTGGTGTCTGTAAAAAGCAAAAACATAGCTGTTACCTAAGCAAACAAGCATACATTTCGTAAAAAATAAGTTTGTAAACAGTAAACAAACTAACCTCTGAATTAGCTGCTCTTTGAGACCGCTTATTTATGCGCCTCTTTTCCTTAATTCAGCTTTCAAAGCGTGCACATTCATCGATAAATAATCCATATTTGCGATAATTTCGCGAAAAGAGATCACTTTTCAACAGGGAAATGAACGAAAATATAATTTATCACGAAGCCCGCCAAACAAATTATATGAAAAGTAAAATGTCACTTAACCTCAGTCGACACCAGCGCCCCTAGCGGCAAATTCACACGCGTTACTCCCCATTAACACACATTGTTCTCGGCCCTTCATCACAGATTGTGTAACTAGATCCATTAGTATTCATCCTAGTGCCCCTTTAAATCGGTAATTTAGCTTTTTATGACGACTGAATATGTGTATTTAATCTGCTCTTAGCCATGCACTGGTGCCTATTCATGGCAGATGGAGGTCAGAATAGAAAGATCATTCGGTAGAAGTGTGCTGCTTGAAAAATGGTTTATTTTATCGAGAAGACAACACCGTTTTCAGGTATGCTCACCCGACCAGCGACGTTTCCGAATGATACTTACACACACATTATAATAGCCCGTAAATAGTGCACAGCAAGACAGCGGCTTCCTCGAGAAAGGAAGGTTATGGGCCCTTGGAACAGCAGTCAGTTACTAACCACTGCGACAGCGAAATCTGTGTTACCAACTTACCACCACTGAACTTTAGCAATTAACGATCCATAAGCAGTGTCGCTTGCCTGTCAGATCTGACGTAACCTGATGCCGCTTTATGGATTGTTAATTGCTAATTTGTCACTGGTGGTGCGGTAGCTGGTCTTCCCTAGACAAGTGCTTTCATAAAACTGTCTTCATATCATTATGACTATATAACAGTCGGGCTGTCCGCAGACTCGCTGTCCCCCCCGCTGCCGGACGCGCGGGCGCCGGCGCTGCAGCGGCTGCGGCGGTTCCTCTCCGCGCTGCAGCAGTTCGCTGCTGATGTCAGCGCGGATACTGGAGAGCGCGTGCGGCAGATGATCTACAGCCTTGTTGTGAGTATTGACACAGAATCATCATCATGACCTATAACACTGCTGGGGCACGCGAATCTCCTTCCAATGAAGGAAGGGTTTTAGGCCTAGTCTGCCACGCTGGCCCAGTGCGGTTTGGTGGACACAGAATAATAACTAGTAACTGTAGAGCGAGGGAGTTTTGGAAGAGCCTGATGACATACAAGGTGAAAGGAATCGATGTTTTTGGGCGTTAACGTTTGCGCGTTGCCGCGTTGTCATCCCAACAGTAACACCATATTCTTATACTTGGCAGTGTGATATTACACTTCAACCATGAGCATCATGTGGAGAGACTTGCTAGAGATTCATTAAATACAAAAGAGAATGATAATGAATGTTATGCAGTGACTTGGCGGACTATTGACTGGCTCCCACTATACCTACTTACATAAACTTATGGGAAATGTGATGGTATATCATCTAATACCCACTTTGCTCGCAACTTTGCTCGCAGGCGAGCACGATGACAGTAGAAGAGTTCCAGGCGGGCGTGCAGGAGAGCACCAACTACCCGCTGCGAGCCTCCGTGCCGGGGTTCCTGCGAGCTCTACTGCCGCTCGCACAGAGGGATATACTGGCCCGGGCGAGGCATGCCAAGCAGGTGAGGCTAGTAGCTGTATTAACTAGACATAATTTTTATAGTAACCAGAATCAGGCTAGCTCAGCATAGCGGTAATACGGAGCAAATTTAACGGGCCTGGCCTACCTAGGTTAATTCTGTATGGACGGTTAGTAGCTCTCGAAGACTAGCTAGGTTTCTTATGGGCAAGCTATGAATCACAACTCACGAAGCCACATATTTCTTCCAAAAAAACATAACTATGTAGATAGAAGATATACCGTATTCCTTTCCTCACAGACGCCGCTCCAGTACATCCGCAGCCACGAGCACCTGGTGCTGGAGTCCGGCGGCGACTCGAGCGACATCTTCGGCCCGCAGCCCGCGCCCGACGCGCCCGGGAAGCGGCGCGCCAGCGATCCGTAAGTTACTGTCGTGAATCGGAAATTATAACATGATAATCCGTACGTTACTGTCGTGAATCTGACATTGTTACATAATAAGTTATACACAATAGTGATGTCCTATTTAAACATGGCTTAAACCCTAATTACGTAATTACACCTACCGATTAGAGTTGCGAGACTTCATTGGCCGAGGATTGGCCGAGGATAATGTCTCGCCACTCTACTCAGTCTCAGTAATCAGGGATTGAGCTGCATTTGTCGTAAGGAAGTAGCAGCAACAAAAAAAATATAACATTGAAACGTATTAAAATACTCTTCCCACATATACCAGCTAAAAATGTATCATCCATCTCTGAACCGAACAAAACAGTTCAGTATCAAAAACCAATAACACGAAGCCATCAAACGCACGATATCTCGGGGGCAAATTAAAACAGCGAACACACAGGCACCTGTCACTTCAAACCGCGCTGTCGACCAATCAGAGGCGAGCCACATGTCAGAAGTCGAACCCCATCAAAGAGGTCCCGCACAGTCGAGAGCTCTTTTTGTCAACCTGCACGTGACAGCAGAAGGGGGTGTGGGGGGAAATTACCTGTCAACACACTGCTGGTATAACGCTATTGATTTATTATTTATTAGTAATGATTTACGGTTGCTTACTTATTCTATTTTATAAAGAGACTATTTCCTGAGCTTGATGTAGGAAGTGTGTGGTTCGTAATTGGCAGCTTTAAAAATATGTCTGTCATATCTGAAGTTTCTCGTGTTTCAGCCATAGACATAGAAGTAGGTAGCATTTCACAGATTAGTGTGTTAGTATTTGTTTTACGAACGGATATTCCAACTACTTTACATGGCGACTGGCGATCGCGCGCCAAAATCAAACGCGCCAGATCGGGTGCCCGCCAAAACAGCGGCTGCGTTCAAAAATTTATTATCACCATACGGTCAGGCACGCATCGGCCGCCTGTTTAGAGACAAATTATTATCTCTATTTGGCAGGGCCGGCCGATTTAAATTTCTGCACACACACCGTTCTGTCGGATTTATTGAGAGGCCGATGTATTTGCTGGCTCTGACGGTTTTCGGGGTAATTTTAATGGGTTTGCGGTCAAGGGATTGTGATATTGACAGCCTATTTCACTTCGCCTGCAGCTGATGAGTTTGTGTGAAAGAATTAAATGGGATCTGAAATTATGAAGGCAAAATTTCTGGCTCGATTCAATTATAATTTAATGAATATGCCAGGTTAATAGTTTAGTTCTATTTAACTACATAAAGTTAAGTAATTTCCTACTTACTTTGGTCCTTACCACATCAACGGCGGGCTTCAAAAGCGAAAGCTCGGGCGGAATCAAATTAGTCAGATCAATCAAAACTTATAGCTAAGTTTTCAAAGACTTGAATAGATAAACCAAGTTTTATTTAAATTTTGTAGTAAATTACGTCTACCTTAATATTATGATGCGGTTATTTAAATGAATTTACAGACCTATAAAGAAATGTGGAAATTATTAAAATATTGTACTTAGGTAGGCAGATAATTATAGCTTCTGTTCTGGCTTCGAGAAATATCTGATACAACTTCTTCCAGTACTATTTTAAAAGCATCCTAGATTTTAAATAGTTGGAAACAAGTAGTGCCCAGCTAATAGCACGCTTAGCACCCCTAGCCTCCATAGATCGCGGCACGGCTGTGTCTGAAAGGACGCCATTAAAACATCACTAGCGCCTGATGCCAAAGTGAAGGCAAAAGTTCTGATCGTACACTAATTGCTAACACTAGTGCGGCAGGCGCTGTGTAATCGCGGTACGGTTTTCCTGATAATGGCGTTTCGGACAAAGGCTATTTTATTTGTGCTAATGACTAACAATGTGAGTTCTGTAATTAGGTGCCATCTGTTTTCGATGTTCAGGTCTATTTGATTTGGCTTACTTTATAATTTAACGACATTATTTCGGGCATTGTTTGTTCAATGATATAGAAGGAGAAGGTAGGTATATTAATTTCTAATCACACACATTATATAAATTTCTACACACAACACAAGACAGATGAGGTACCTAAAGATATGTAATTTTGAGATTATGGCTTGATGAAATAAATAATTTATTTAAGTAGGTAAGTGCCTATTAATGTTGGTGGTTGTGGAATTATCAGCATTTCTTGGTAAATTCTGAATTCTGGATAACATGATCTGGGATAATCCCTGAGTTTTACGCCCCACAATCAATAATGCTCTACGAATTTAATTTAGTAAAAGTAACTATTGCTTTGCAATTACTAAAATGACCCGAATATTGCAGCATACAAATCAATCGCACGCACGCTCCCAATCATAATTCCTAATAGATCATACATGCAGAACCAATCAATAGCAATGCATCGTATGGAACTGAACAACGGCGGTCCAATACTGGCACCTGATTGGCTGGTTCCGGGCAGCTCGTATTTCATTGGCCGAACAAGGCGTGCCGCTTTTGTACTGCCCAATAATTATGAACCCCTCGACGCCGCACTAGTTTTGGCAAATTTATCGTGTTTGTGTGGAGTTTTCTTGCCGAAGTTCTGTTCTTTATGGCCTTTGAATTAATATCGGTTAATTATTGGAAGTTAGCACAAGTTTTTGAAAGGTATTGTTTGATTTTAATGGCTTGAATTGGTTCGGGCTGAGCTAGCTCTGGGTTTGTTGTAGATTTATCTATGCAGAAGGCGTTTGTTTAACTTTTAAAGTTAAATGATAAAAAGGAATTATTGCATAGGCATTCTACTTCCATGTGCATATATATGTCTATTTCATGTTCTATTTACTTACATACGAACTCGTTTATAAAAAAATAATATTCCACTGAAAACATGAAACTATGGACACACCCTAGTACATCAATACATCTCATTGGTGTTTTTTGAATAATTCTGTAATAATATCCTATACTCGTTTGAATCGTACATCTTTGTGTTTACTAGGGCAAAGAAGCAGACTCCTTTCCGATAGAATCGAAACTCTGAGAGGAGCCAACATTTCTTTGTCCCAGAATCCCCAACATTAATACTTAGTTAAATAATGATGATCAACAAACTGACTACCCCGATCACTCCGCAGCTTCTACGACGCGCCACTACCGACCACAAACGGCAGCCACGAGCCGGAGTACCCCCCCGCGAAGCGCCCCGCCCCCTCCCTGTTCCTCAACCCCCCCTTCCTCTACCCGTTGCCGAGTAACGCGACGCTGTTCGACTACGGACAGTATCACCCGTACCACGCCGCCCAGGCCGAGGGCTTTGATCGGAGAGATGGTAAGTGGTATGACCAGAAGGGCTAGCACGGAGCGCATTTAAGACGTGACAAAAGTTTTCCGTCACGCTCGCTCTTGAAGCCGCGCGATATGAGTGAACGCGATGCTTTTGCTGGCTTTTGTCGCGTCTTAATAGCGCTCGGTGCTAGACCATTAGCTTGGTGATAAAGTGAGGTACTAAGAAGGGTTGTTTGTTACTGGTTCATCTTAGCAGTGCCAATGACTGTATACCATAGCGAACTTGTTTTGATTAACATTTTCGGATTCAAAATGTATTGAATTTGACACTAATTAAGTATTTCGTAAATGCTATTTCATTTTGACTTCGCGATAGGACCCCTGTGTTGAATTAGTAGTCTCTAGATGCGCTAGGCGTACATAATGTACCTAATACAGTAGATTGATACGTCACTTGAGGATACTTTTTACATGCACCTAGGTTACTCTGGACAGATATTTCATTCATGCCTAGCCGGTAATGGTCTCACGAGGAAGGAAGGTCCAGGGTGAAGCGCTCCTTAGGAGACATCGATTTCACTTGTGGAAAGCGGTGCTGATTGTACGATTCACTTGTGGAAAGTGGTGCTGATTGTACGATTACCATATATTTTATTAAGGTAAGTATTTGTTTCTTTAGTATTAAACATTGTACAATTGTTTGTTTTTCCAAATAAAATAAAAAATAAAATAAAATCGATAATGTTTGATTCCTCTACTACTGGGGTAATGGGGATACTTACACGGCGATATAATATGATGATAAAAAAGTCAATATACCTAGGTAGCCTAGCTTGGCCTAGTTAAAATGCGAAACCAAAAGTTACGATGATTGAAATGTATGCAAGCCTTGACTTTTAGTATAAAAATACAAATATTTACTGAGCTTTAAATATAAATTTAATTAACAGTTTTATAATTTATACCTATTGCATAATACTTACACGTGTGTAGCGTGTGTAGTATTTCCGTAAGTCTGAAACTAAGACTAATTATAATTTATATCATAAATAAATATGCCCAGGTAGGTTTTATATTTAAAGAAAACTCGTTATATGTAGGTACATATTTTTATAATCTAAAGCCAAGGTTTTCATTTGAACAAGTCAAGTCAAACTCGAGCTAATCATTATAATATGAAAAAGTTCAAAAACTCTCGATGAAAAAGTTCCACATACTTACCTACAGAATGTCCTCCCAAATGAGCCCAAATGACCAGCTATTATACACACTTCAACCCTCTAACCCCTCCTTGCCCTGCAGGCGGCATCTCAGTCCGCGACGTCTCATCAATGAACGCCTCATTCGGCGACGCGCGGCCGAGCCTGCTGAAGACAGACGACGAGTGGAGGAACATCAACACCATGCTCAACTGCATCCTCAGCATGGTCGAGAAGACCAAGCGGGCGCTCGCCATACTGCAGCAGAGAGGTGAGTCGCTGTTTGATGAGTCATTGGTTGTCTGTGTTAAGCTGTGTTGTATGATGGCTGCTACCGTATAGTATAGTCCGCGCCACCATGAAACCAACGCTGAAGTCTTCCGGTAGGTATCTAGTAAATAATACTACGTTGAAAACAGCGACTACAGGTGGCGCGGACTCTAGCACCTCCGTATAATATGATGTATTTAATCTATCTCTCAAAGCTCAAAACGGATGGATTGCTAAATAATAATATTATGTCGTTGGTAATAGGAATAGGGCTGCTACGAAAGTAGTACAGTTAGCTGAAAGAGTGTCTCAGGGGCTTATATTCATATTCATATTCATTTATTCAGTTTAATACATCGTCATAAATATCATTATTATTAACAATAATATAATGAAGTACATAACTTAAATTAGGCATGTCACAAATCATATAAAAATAATGTCATATAAAGCATATAAATAAAGTAAACAAGAATACAATGTCACTTAAAAAAAAAAATAATTAAATAATAATAATATAAAAACAATGTCAGAACATATGCGTAGCATAATATTTATTAACATTTATCATTAAGATAATCGTCTACTGAGTAGTATGCTTTCTTGCTCAAATATTTTTTTAGCTTACAATTAAAACTAAAGTAGCTTTGCGACTCCCTTATGTCATCCGGGATTTTATTGTAAATTTTAGGACCCATTATATGCACGGTTTTCTCGGTTTTAGCAAGGCGGGCTGTGTTTAGTGTCAGGTCATTCTTCCGCCTATTCTGTAGCCTCGCAGTGGTGGAGAGGGGGGTGAAGTGGGCGAGGTTCTGGCGCACGTACTTGGCCACCTCCAGCACGTACAGGCAGGGCGCGGTGAGCACGCCCAGCTGCAGGAACAGGGCGCGCGCCGGCTCGTCCTGGGCCGCCCGCATCATGCGCCTCACCATCCTCTTCTGCAGGAGAAAAGGCCGTTCTCGATCAGCGGCCAGCCCCCACAGCTCTATACCATATGTTAAGGCACTCTGGAAGTAACCATAGTATGCCTTAAGTAGGTTTTCTCTCGAGAGTGTGGGGACGAGCCGTGAGATAGCGTAGAAGGCGCCATTGAGTTTTGCACAGACACTATCAATATGATAGTGCCATTGCAGCCCAGTGTCGAAATGGAACCCCACGAACTTGGCGCAGGTGTCGTACGGCACCGCAGTGTCCTGGACGATGACCGCAGGCAAATCAGCAGCGGAGCGATGCAACGAGAAGGACAGGAGATTAGTTTTGTCGATGTTGACCTGCATGCCGTTTATCGTGAACCAATTAATCAGCGCCTCCATTGTGTACACAACATTAGCTGCGAGAGATTGGTCGGTTTCACCAGCGACTATGGCGCAGATATCATCGGCGTACATAATAAACTCCGCCTTCTCAGTCACATGAGGGAGGTCGTTCATCATCACCAGGAAGAGGACGTTACCAACATTCGAGCCTTGTGGCACTGAGCGGTCTCCTATTTCACCTGGAGACGACTGTTCACCCCCCACAACTGTGATCTGCCTGCGCCCTGACAGGAACGATGACACTAGATCATACGATGATCCGCGCACCCCATAGTGCTCGAGCTTGGCGGTAATGAGCCGGTGGTCGACGAGGTCGAAGGCGCGGGACAGGTCCAGGAAGAGGGCGGCGACGCGCCTGCGCCCCTCCAGGTGCGTGGTGACGGCTCGCAGCAGCTGCCGCGCGGCGCCGCGCGTGCTGCGGCCCGGCTGGTAGGCGTGCTGCTGCGCGGAGAGCACCCCGCACCCGCATATACGGAGAAAACATGGTTCTATGACTTTTAGTCTAGAAAATTTGTTGATAGGTATAGTACTAACCAGTACATACCTACGTACCTAACAACTTGCACCCATCGATCGCAGATGTCGACTATAAGCAAACCGCAAACACTAGAACCGCGGACCGCAAATGTTTACCCTTTGAGTGGTTTGACAGCCAATCTGCATTATGCAGTGGAAACTATACCTGCTCTCATAATATGTACCACATACCACCTACCTATAAGCAGTTGTAAATAAGTAGGAACAAGAATTGAAAGTCAAATGATAATTATGAACTAACAGGTAGCAACCAGCAGGTACCTATAGTGGATGGAAGCAGTCGGAGCGCTGCCATGACACTTATGATATTGCTGCTGCCACAACAACGACATTCTCGACTGGCTAATCTTTTTACCCCGGTGACAAACCCTAGACCAGCTCTAGTGTTAGATGACCCCTAATCCATGTAAGTGTTTCCAGGCGCGGAGCCAGCGGACAGCTGCGACATCAAGCGCGCGGCGGCGGAGATCATGGCGGCGGCCGTGAGGCAGACCGAGGACCGCGTGGCCGACGTGCGCAGGCGCGCCGAGGACGCCGTCAACCAGGTGAGGACTGAGTGACTAGTACCCGGATTCCATATAAGTAGTACAAAATTGATACAATTGAGTCTTATACGTATAATCTACAAAAATTACCCTAATTTAGTCTTCACGTGCACCAATTTTACTGTTTTAACTCTAAATAAATAAGTCTCTGCTGTGCATCGTGACTGTAATTTTCTCGAGTCTCGACTGCGTCTCAATTTTATCAATTTTGTGCATTGTAGTGTACGTATGATAATCAGGGCTTAGGTATCTTTCAGCGCTGCAGTCCATGCTCAAGTCCTGCTTAACTGAATGTTAAGCAGGAAGAAATTGTGTGCCTGAAACTGGATAAGTTCAGGATTTTATCCTGGAATTCCCAAGCTTCCAGGAAAAAGATGTAAAAGTGTGGTAAAGTTATATACCTATTTAAACACGTTACGTAACTTATCAGTTTTGTTTGCTATCGTTTATTTACTTATTCACTTCAATTAGCATTAGGTGAGCTGGCACCTATAATTAACAACACTTTATTTATATTGGTATTGATGTTGATTCTGAAGGCAGAAATTCTAATTTTAACGCTGTCAAACTAAAAAAATTGCTGGCATAAAATGACATTTACGATAACAATCATAGAGTCGAATTTTAAACAAAGAAATTAAGGTTTTGACGTCTCTAAATTTAAAATTTCCGCCTTCAGAATCGATATCATTGACCTGGTCTGTACCTACCTAAAATTGGGAAGAACGTTGTTACGTCATCTAGATTTAGGTGGGTAATAAAGGACTGGTATGAAACTTACAAATTTATTAAATAAAACCGGCCAAGTGCGAGTCGGGCTCGCGCACAAAGGGTTCCGTAGCAGCAAATATAATATTACAGTTAAATCAACCTATCTCAAAAACTATAAGAGATACTTTGATCAAACCAAAAATCCTTGAAAGAGTTAATTAGCATGCATCACCTCTATTTTTTTTAGAATTTTATACCCCGTAGTTATAAAAATAGAGGGGGGGGGGACATACTTTTTACGACTTTGAGAGCTGATATCTCAAAAACCGTTCACTTTAAGAAAAATGTTTTTAGAAAACTTTATATCATTTTAAAAGACCTTTCCATTGATACCCCACACGGGTATGTACATCGAAAAAAAAAATTTCATCCCTCAGTTACATGTATGGGGGGCCCCACCCCCAATTCTTTTTTTTACTATTTAGTGTCATATTTTTGTAGCGGTTCATACAACACATATTCCCATCAAATTTCATCACTGTAGTACTTATAGTTTCCGAGTAAATCGGCTGTGACAGACGGACAGACGGACAGACGGACAGACGGACAGACGGACATGACGAAACTATAAGGGTTCCGTTTTTGCCATTTTGGCTACGGAACCCTAAAAAGGACACAGAAATCCTAAAAAATATATAGAATATCTTTGGTATATTTTTATATATCACAAGATCACAACATTTCATGTTTTAATATTCACCCGCACGTTTTACAGCTTTACAATTTTTATCCATCTTTTCAGAGCCTGCAAACGGCTCATTTGAATGTAATCCTTCTTTCGAATATCCTCATTTGATCCCGGCCAATTTACGCTTCTACACTACCCATACTTCTTTAAATACTGTAGTATCTTGGGCGCGACCCGGCGCGGCGCCCCCGCCCCCCACACGAAGTCCCCGTGGCTCCAGTCCTGCTCCGGAGGGATGTAGTAGTCGATCACATTCGGCAGAGACCTGTTGAGTCTATCCACATCCTTGAGGGACACAAACCAGTCCCGCTTGCCGGCGATCAGCGCCACCGGGACCTTCACTCTACTCAGGTCGAACTCTGGAGGCTCAGGCGTCCCGTAGACTTTCATGTTCTCCGTCCCGTAGTCAAAACGTCTGAACTTGTCGACAGTCAGCATCTGCCCGAAGTGCACGAGGCTGTTGGCGGAGGAGGAGCGCGGGTAGTGTCCGGCGATGGCCGCCAGAGTCTTCTGCCCGATGTTGTCGGGGTTCTGACCGGCCAGCACAAACACAGTCGTCCCACAGAACCCTTTAGGGATGTACTGACAGAGGAACTCCACTACATGCACTAGCGGCTGCGTCGGTCCGAACAGCTCGTAAACACCAGTGTAGTGCATTAACAACTGAATTTGCCGGGTGAATTTCCCGGCCAGCCGTATGAGAGGGCTGTACGTGTTGTAGAACCAGGCGATAGGTCCTAAACACACGGCGACATTAAACTTCTTGTTGTACTCTGGGCGCGTAGATGCTAGCACGAAGAAGGCCGCAGTGCCCTGCGAGTGTCCCACGTAGCTGAGCTTCTTGGACTTGGTGCTGTCGAGGACGTAGTCGGTGACAGCTGGCAGGTCGAACATGCCGTGCTCGTCGTATGTGTAGTTCCAGAACTTGGCGTCTGTGTCGGGGTCTAGCGTGACGTGTCTGCGGGAGTAGCGGCTGCCGCGGTGGTTGGGGCACCACACGTCGTAGCACGCGTCCGCCAACAGGTACGCAAGCCCGATGCGAGGACCAGCAATGATGAATGTGTCAGCTGTGTCCACGAACCCGTGCATCAGGATCACAGGACTCCTGAGAGGTTTTCCGCAATGTTCTCTCTTCAGCATCCGGAACAAGGTCAAGATGTAACCATCTTCAGTGGTCACTGTGTGCTCTTCGGTTGGGTAGCCATATTTGCTGGTCAATCCAGTGAAGTTGAGGATGGCGTCTTCGTTGAAGCCGAGGCGGAGTCGGTTGGTCCCGTTCAGGAGCGAGTAGTTGCCCGGCAGGTCCAGGTACTGGAAGGGTATGGACGTGGAGTAGATGAGGAACAAGGAGAGGACAGCCACCACGATGTGGCTCCTGCTCCCCATCATGTTCGATGGCGAAACGACAATAACGATGAATGTGTCACAACCGCCTTTATAAGCTCACCGGCCTCGCGAGCCGCGGGTGGACGAATGTCCACAAATATTCGTATTATGATTAGTATTTAGCAAATAGGAGTGAAGGTCGATTGCCTCTATTTCATTGTCACCTTAATGTATGCGGTTTGCCATCATCGGTGCTCATTTGAATATGTTCACTCGGTAATTTAGAAGCCGATGAACCTGTGTAAGGGCGACCAGACCTCTCCGTCATTTCCTAATGTTGATAATTAATAGTGACCCGGAAGAATACAAATAATTTGTGCGTAAATTTTCAAGATTTTAAGGTTACGTAATTATATGATAGTGATTTGTGATGTTTATTGACATTATCATTGGTAGATTTTACACAGAATCCAACCTCGCGCGAATGGGTTTTATTCTGAGTTTGATTGTTGTTCATTAGCGGGTTGATATGAAAAGGAGGTAATATGTATGTTCTTTCGGAACTTCGGAGGGATGTTATAAGTTTGATGCGTGAATACATCTGTGTCAACCGTAACACTTATTACTAACGTTTCAGGCCTTTTTCTTGCTGAAAAAAGCCATTATTTTATTTTACATCAATACCTAGGTATTATTTTATTTTATATCACTTTCTTGTTTTATTTTACATCAATAGGTATCATCGGTTAGATACAGGTTTGTGACTAAACGACGTTATAAATCATTGAATAGGCAAGCCGCTCGCGACCTTGAACTGGCATTACTGGCACACACCATGTGGAGTTGTGGACACATCATGATTTGAGTGTTAGCATAATATAGTTCAAACATCAGCTTAGACAATATCGTGGGCAGGCGACTTAGTGCAGTAGTGTGAACAGGGCAAAGGTCAATCTCTTTAATCTTTAACATAACCAATGTAAATTTATCTTTCTCATCATCAGCCGAAGTATCGCTGATTCGCAATGAGAACTATCGGAAATATTTATATAACTACGATCTAGGAGTGCAGGATTCTTCACGATGTTTTCTTTTACCTTCACCCCAAGAGTAAATGTTTGGTATAAGTAGTTGCATTTAAATTATACGTGCAGCGACAAAAGGATAAAAATAGCCTATAATCCAGGGTCTCAGCTTACTACATTCATTTCATAAAAATTCAGTCCAGCCGTTTCCACGTGAAAGAGTAAAAAAATACTCATAAACTTTCGCATTAGTACTGCAACGCACAGGCGATACGGTGACGATCCATTTACGCTACGTTTATTTGTGCTATGATAATAATATAATAATCTTTCATCAGGTGAAGCGCCAAGCGCTAGTAGAACTACAGCGCGCGGTGGGCGCGGCGGAGGCGAAGGCGCTGGAGCTGGTGGCGGCGGAGAGGGGCAAGCAGGAGCGCCTGCACGACCGCCCGGAGCCCGGCCCCGAGCTCAGCCCCAACAACCAGCAGAATGTGAGTGGCTCTTACTATTGCAGTAGGGTCTCCTTGACTAGGCAAACGTAGTGAGGGACGCCCTCTGGCTAGATGGGGTGACGAATTGCGAAAGGCGGCTGGTTATGATTGGATGCGGAAAGCTATAGATCGCATCCAGTGGCGTGCTTTGGGAGAAGCCTACTTCCAGCACTGGACTGCTATAACTAGGCTGATGATGAGGGTCTCCTCGTGACGAAGGCGCTGGAGCTGGTGGCCGCGGAGAGAGGCAAGCAGGAGCGCCTGCACGACCGCCCGGAACCCGGCCCCGAGCTCAGCCCCAACAACCAGCAGAATGTGAGTCTGTAACCATGGTAGGGTCTTCTCGAGAGACATATCAGGCAAGAACTTCGAGTGATGTTTGAGGAGATATTTATACGCCCGGCACGCCCTGGACAGTCAGCGACTAACAACCAGGACTAACAAGCTAAAATCTGAACGACAAAACTAGCTAAAATTTGAAGTAATTGCGATTTTTGACCTGTAGAGGAGGAAACTTTGTCATGGGTTGGTTTCAAGTTGGTTTAATAAAGAACAGCTCCATATTGAATAAGATCGTTTCACACGTAGCAACACTGGTAACGTCATCATCATTACTAACCCTACAATAGACACCTCAGTGGTATCTCCTATCTTTTCGGTCATATTTCCCCTATTAACCCTCCCTGTACGTATGCATAACCCTTCAACACCCATAACCCCCTGGTACTCCGCAGTGCTGCTGGAACTGCGGGCGCAAGGCGCAGGAGACGTGCTCGGGGTGCAACGCGGCGCGCTACTGCGGCGCCTTCTGCCAACACAAGGACTGGGAGAACCACCACCAGGTAATCTACTAGGGTTTATGGACTCCTGGTACCTTGAAGTGCCAATGGAAGTTGAAATTACTTACTTATGGCTAACTTGGCAGTTGAAATTATAGCTAACTAGGAGATGTGAGATCTGCTAAGTAAATAAAGCACAAGCGAGAGATTGAGATTTTTTAGGCGCTGTAAATATACTTAGGTACTCCAAGAAAACGTCATAGTTCTAAAATTCACATCAACTTCAGTAAAGTATAATTCTCGTAAGTACAAGGTACTTACGTTGGGTACCTAACTACCTACTTAAACTTCACATATCTATGTTATGTTTCACAAGTTAACACACACAATAGGATGTTTGCCGTCTTCTACATGAAGGTTCTAATTATTAGGTTTCTACTAATGTATGTAACTATTTAGAACGCTTCTGTAATACTCCATAACTATAATACTTCTGGTTCTGAACGGCTAGTGATATCCTTATTCCTTTTCCAGGTATGCAGTGGCCGCGATCAGAAGCCGTCAGCTCTCCTCACGACGTCCCCTCCAGCCACCACCTCATTGGGCAAAACCCTGACGCGATCCACCACCCCGCTACCGGGAACCATTAGCGACAGACATCCGGCACCCGCCGACAGGCACCCAGCCAATGCCGAGCGACATCCGCCGGTGCCGGATCGCATTCCGACCAATCAGGTGGCGGCTGCGTCAGAGCGACTGCCGCTCCCGACCAATGACAGTCGTCTGTCGTTGTCGACGCTGAATACAGCTGAGAGAATGCTGTCTAATACTCAGGAGAGGACGCTGTCATCGACGAATAGTGAGCGGATAGCTCTGGCGAGCTTGTCGAGTGCCCAGGGCATGATAGGGGGGGTCGGGGGGAAAAAATGACGCCTCGGGAAGGAGTCCGCGTGTGTCAGGCTTCCCCGCAAGATTCGGAGATAGATCGTGATCGTGATCCGCTGGTCGTTTCATTTGTAAAGCTAAGGCATTGTACTTTAGCTCGTGACGGGTGTATTTTTTAATAAACATGGGTACTTATCCATAGCATTTCTCTACTTACTGGTCTACTGCTGTAAGAAAGAGCCTAGTCTTAATATTGTATTTATGAAACCTATCCTAAGATAGGATTTATAACTGAAAAATACACGGGTAATGATGCAAAAGACATGTAAGAAAAGAATATAAAACTAGGCGTTTTATTTAATTGCTAGAGCTATAGACCAAAGATCCTGTAAGTGAGATATTAGTCAGAACTTCAAAAACTGTGTGATAAGAAGATGGATTATTTAAATACTAAGTGCCAATTTCTCCATAGTCGATTAGAGCATACCTAACTCGGGGGTAGTGGTTTACTTTTGACACATCTGTCATGAATGTTATATGGAGATGACTTTTAATTTATAAATCAATCCCTGTCGGTTAGATAACCGACAATGGAGAAATTGGCTAACTATGGTAAATGTGGTTCTCTGTACATAACTTTTAGAATAAGTATATATCTAATGTGCAGTACCTAAGTACTTTTACCAATAATAAATATTATAGCGTCACAGTTAGAAAACGACTTGCTCGAATGTACCTACCTATATTTCTGTAAGTACCTACTTAGGTATTTGTTTGTTATCAGGTTATCACTGGGATTTTTACATGTTTTCAAAAGAGTACATAATGTACTTACAGAACTATAATTGTATTCAGATCTTCATAATCATACATTTCTCACTGTAAATTTAAGTAAGTACCTACTAAGTATTTAATTCTTTAAGATTGTAACTAAATTATTGTTTACGTGTATAAATATTTTATGTATAAGTGTACAAATGTATAAATATTCAAATTAAACGTTTTTTCCATTGTAATGTTGTGCAATACTATTTTAAGTTGTAAAATAAAATTTAATATATTATGAAAGTAGTATGATAAAATTAAAATAAAAAAGATTAAATTAAATTGATTCTTAACTAAAATCCGTAAGTGTATCTAATATTAAATAATATAAGTAGTTAATAACTTAATGTATATTCATATAAAATTTGGCAAACCTACAGTTCATTCTTCTTGATTAGAATTAATAAATGACGTGTTAAATCTTACTGTAACTTTTAATTCACCCAAGAACCCCCTTAGTGAAGCAACAACTTTAGCTGAAACATTCAGGGAGTCATGACTGTGGTACATGGAGTAAGTACTTACATGGCGAGAATATTAATCTGAGTGTGTACTTACCCTTCGAAGTACTTATTATGTGTGTTGTGTACCATTATTTTTGTCAAAAATTGTGAACAAAGCAAAGGTTCACTCCTGTTAGTTCTACGAAAAGAAACTATTGAAGGCAGTCAGCAACAAACAAACATAATAGAACGAAAAAAAGAAAGAAAATTCATATATATTAAGTAACTATTTCAAACACAGAAAGAACATAAGTAAAGTAAAGAAAATAAGTAAAAAGTAATACTTAAAATGAGCGTGAGTGTTGCTTCCCGGTGCTGAAACTATGGTAGGCCATAGGGCTTGTTTTCGGCTAGACCCCAGGGTAATGCAGATAATTGTGAGTATTGCTACCTGTACTTATCCAACTAAGTATATATAAATGAAATACGAATCATACAAAGGGAACACCTTAAATAACTAGTTAAGTAGGTACCTAATTATATCAATGAATTCGAAAAGTTAATTTACATCTGACAGGTACCTAAGTATATCGGAAACATAATATACGTATAAATAATATAGTTTCGTAATTATTCCCTGGAATCAAGTAGTTACTTAAGTATGTACATAAATATTTAGCACCCTCAAAAACGTGGGCTATGCTTCAAACACCTCAACAAAGCTAATCCAGCCTAAACTATCCTATAGAAACTGCCCAGCACAGACCACAGTCCTGTGAAGTCCCGTCACTAGGTCCTCCTAGTTCGTAAGATGACCGAGTGGACAGTTTTCAGCGAGGAGTACTTTTGTTGTCGCCCGCCCGCCCCCCGCGCCCCGCGCCCGCCCGCCTCGCGCCTGGGCGTGACGTGTGACGAGGGGTAGGGTGACCATGAGGAATGTCTTTTGTAAGGAATTCTGGGAATTTCGCGTTGTAGATGGTTCGATCTTATCCGTAGATTCAGAATTTTTAATATTTTACTAAGTAACTAGGTAGTTATTTTTATAACAAAGTACCTTTTGTTAAACTATAATTATGTTAATGGATACTACGGCTTAATTGTGGTG
The DNA here is from genome assembly GCF_932276165.1 of Plutella xylostella. Classification (NCBI taxonomy): domain Eukaryota; kingdom Metazoa; phylum Arthropoda; class Insecta; order Lepidoptera; family Plutellidae; genus Plutella; species Plutella xylostella. The sequence goes on along the minus strand of NC_064000.1, from coordinate 498,605 downwards.
ACTGGGACACCCAACACAAGATAGGACAACTCACAAAATCATCTGAGAGATGGTAACTGTCCCATTTATCATCATTAATTACCATCATCAATACGTAGTTATCTATGCATGGGGTATGACTGCATGTGACATAGTTCATCCTTAGTGGCAAGGTGGCATCTTATACTTAATGTATTACACATTAAGTTCCTACCAAATTCCCCCAACGCATGGTCACCCGGCAACGTTTTCCATCACCGCAGACTACTCTCGGCGAGGGCGTCCCACGACGGGCACGAGAGGGCGCCACTAGAGGCCCGAATTAATTGATTGTGTCCAACTGTGACCGACCAATTCGGTGACGGAAATGCATGCTATTAAATTGGAGGCAGTGTAGGAACTTACAGATAGGTGGTTAGTGGTCGCGTACTTACCTATTTCTGACTAGTTTTGATACCGGAGACAGCCACGTAAACACTGTAATATCTCTCGTAAGTATTATTAATGAAACGTTTAATAACATTAGATTTTATTTTATGAGAGTGAAAAACCATGAGCACAAACGTAAGAATTAAATGCGTATGCATGGGGCGCTCGAGGGTTGATTATGGTGAAAGTACCACCCCTTCAGATACGTTGTTAGTCGCTGACTGCCCAGATGCGCTGGACGAAAGAAGGTAGGTACTAGGTCTACCTACGAACTCTTTTTACTTATCGAAGTCATGACAATCTTTGTTTTGTACTTCCCCATGATCAAGGATCTCTTACTACTAAACTTATCGTAGTCGTCACAATCTTTGTTTTGATTTGCCCCAATCTCCTTGCAGCTGGCGCACTGCCTGCAACATATTCTCACTGGCTATTCCAAAGCTTTTTAATTGGATACAAATCGTGTTCGATTTTTTAGCGTCCTGCGAGTGATGGCTCCATTAGAGCCTCGACTGCGGTCCCACATTCGAAAATGGGTCTGGGTGATGGACAGACAGGACGAAATTTAAAATCTCTGAACAGCCTAATAGGTAGGTACCCTTGGTTCTATCTAGATAGAAAATAACTGTCTAGCATTGTGCCTCAAACTGTAGGTACGATTAGATGTATAGTTGTAGCTTTTTATATGCTGCAACTGAAGTACTTATACCTACCTAATGAAGTACCTAGTAAAATAGGTATTCTAGACTTTAGAATGCTAGGTTGCTAGGATACTTGTGGTAAGGGTTTTCCTTTTTGATGTGCCATATAGGTATGTAGGTACCAAACCTAGTAGTTACGCGGGCAGGAGTTAGATAAAACAGTGGCTTACCGACATTATCTTAACAATATTTCAGGTAAAAGCAGCCTAGTTACTACTGGCCTGCGGCGAATTTTAGGAAACAAACAAATTTCAATTCAAATTTGGAACGCGAAAGTCCACTTTGCTGTCACCCGCCGAGCGCGGCGGACGTCACTCCCGTTACAAGACCGAGCCGGCCCGTGGGCTTCTCTTTGAATCTTTTGATTACAAAGGCGTGTGTTTACTAGGCTGGCAGATGTCTGCGCTTTGTTATGTTACTATGAAATAAGAAAGATCAAAGTTGGGTTAACGTTTCAGCTTTCCGGACCAGATGAGGTGGAAACTTTGATTGGGTTCAGTCGGTTAGCTCAAAGCACACGACGGTTGATGGACGTGTTTACTGACATGTACCCTGTAGCACAGACTGTAGGTAAATGGAATTATCCAGTGGAGAGAATTGTACATTTCAGACATAGGTAGACATTCAAGAAGTAGATTAGGCAGTTCTGAAGTATTGTGGAGAGGGATCGATGAGATAAGACAACACAAGAGCTGATGATGATCTTGTTTTATAATTCGTCCCTTATTTTACAGAATCCGATTTCTGCAGAATACCATATTATCTGACTCCCAGCGCCACCTAGTGGCAGCGACAACACAACTAACAATGCAATTGGCCATCCAACTTCCAAATGTACTTTGTTATTTTTCACGGATAAACAATACAAACACCAAAAATCCATTAAAAAGTCATTTATTTATGCTTCTTCTTCCCCGTATCCTTGGCCTCCCGGCAGTCCTTACAGACAGCCGCTTTCCAGTTCTCTTCATTACTCTGGAACAGCTTCAACTGCAGTTTGTCTGCCAGCAACCTGCCGTACATAGAGGCGTTGAGGAGGTTGCTCTTGTCCGCCATCTCCGTCATGATCTTGACTCGCTGTTCCACGGTGCAGCTCGCGAACACTTGCTCGAACGCTCGAGACCCGTACTGGGAGAGTGCTAGTTTTTGGTAGTAGCCCTGTGGGTGTGAAATGTGTTGAGTAAGATTTGAGAATTTCTTTATTTCATAAAAAATATCTTTGTTCCTAGAATATTACGCAAAAAAATATTGAAGCTAATATTATAAACGTAGTGTGAGTACGCTGGACAACAAACTTAGACAGGTGGACGGTATGGATTGTATGAGGAAGGCCGAGAATAGTCTTGTGGCATTCCTTTAGAAATACCTATGTCTAGCATTGGACGATTACGGACTGATAACTATAATTAACAGCCTTTACAGTACAAGATGCTTCTTAAGAAACATTAAAGTTTTTTTTAGAACCCGCCTTACAATTTTTAGTCAGTCACTAACAATGTTTTCCCCATAGTAGGTACAAGTTATTATTCTGTGCCATAGTCGACCCCTTTACCTTCAGTTTCCACACCATCTTGTCCCGTGCCTTGACGCCCACGAATCTGCCCTTGAAGAAGGCGTCGGCCACGTGGCAGCCCTTCGCGTCGCAGAAGATCACCATCAGCTGGTCCGGAGTCAGCTCTAGGAGACCGGTGACGGCTTTGGCCGGACGCTGTGGGCGGGAGAGAGATATTAGTTACTTGGGATACTGTGAGCGATTGTTAATGAAATTAATACCTAATTTGACAACTCTGACGCCCTTTCTAAGTTCAAAATAAATATTTTTTTTTATTGCAAAACCATATTTATTGCATTCGGAATAATGAAATTTGTATCGTGTCTCTTACATAAATAACGCCATTCTTGCTCGCTACCAAATTATGTGGAGATTCCTTTTTATGTACATAAGAACTTTTTTTATGTATAGTTCTTTTCTTACAACGGTTGTCTGGAAGAGATCGCTTTTAGCGATAAGACTGCCATTTGTGCATCACTGTTATTTTAGTTAGATTTAAGTGTTTTTATTATGGTGTGTAAATAAGGATTATAGTATTGTATTGTATAAGAAGAAATCAGCCATGGTATCTCACTTGCCTGTATAAGTAGATCATCGCAACAACTTTAGTGTCACTGCTACTATTTCACTACACTCCTTGTGTAATGTATCTATACCAAACAGGGTAAACCCCCCCAACCCACCTGAAAGTCCAGCACAGTCTGCAGTATCACCGAGCCGTGCACATGTATGAAGTACTCCGTGTCCAGCTGGTCCACGCGCACGCGCGGCAGCGGCAGCAGGCGCAGCAGCAGCACCGGGAAGTATTTCTGGTGTTCCGGGGAGGAGCAGCAGAGGGCGGCTTCTAGGTTCTGTGGAGTGGAGGAAAGATAAGGTGCTGGTTTGTCAGTCAGATAAGTTGTAGATATATAGCCACTGTATAAATTGTTATTTGTGTTTTTTTAGTCAATAAAATTCTATTCTATTCTAGATAATGGCCCTTACATACGGTGGTTTGTAATTTCTAAACTAAAATATGATTGCTTATGGCTCAAAGAAAAATCCGTATTAAAATTAGTCAATCGCTTTCAAAGCCGGATACCATAGATACACGGATGGTAGACACGGATTCTATCAAAAGTTTAAACCACTGTGCGGTATAAGTCCCGTAAATTGTATACTTTTGCGCCTATAATTTCAGAAATAGGTAATTTACGCCAGTAAGCCCTCGTCGATACAAGTCAATAATTATACTGTCATTATAGCATTTTAAGTGTACTAACATTGAGGAAGTGCGCCTGCTTGGTCTGCAGTCTGTGGCACGCCTTCGCCATCGCCACCAGCACGCCGGAGTTGCCGCTAGCGAGGAGGGCGGGGTAGCGGTCCGACAGCTCCTCGAACATGGGCTCGAGCTGTGGGGGGGTAAGGTGTGAGTTAGCGGGACTATAGAGAGTATAGAGTGGTTCGCAAGTAGATATCTGGTAGAGCTGAATAGCGTTGCTAAAATAGAAAAGCTGATCACAAACATAAAAAAACAGATTTTTTGCAGATCAGCAAGCGTGAAAACTGTTCTAATCAAATCAAATCAAATATTTTATTGCCATCAAGTGTATACATTAATGATCTTAAAATAAAATAATACTTACAACTTGATACCCATAGTGCGCACTAGTAGTATCGTTAAGTCCTTTTCAACAAAATTTCAGGATTATTGCTTTTAGCAGTATAGCATCGTAAGAACCTAACTGAGGGCAGGAAGGTGCGAATGAGCTAAGCTAGGTTGTAGAGGCGTAATATCTCTAACTAAGTTATATATTTTTATATAAGTTATATGTTATAATATTATGTTTATTTTATGTTGTAATCATGCACTGTTAATTTAAGGTTAGATTTAAACCATAGGCTAATTTCTCTCTGTTAATTATTAATTGTACCTACTCAAATTAGTTAAAGGATCTAATGTCATTTATCTTTCACCCAGTCGTAGGTTGGCTGGAAGAAATTGCTTTTTGGCAATAAGCCCGCCTTTGTATACGTCTTGTGTTTTGATTTGTAACTGTTCTCTTTTATGTTTGCTTGTGTATGTGTACAATAAAGTGTATATAAATAAATAAATAAATAAATAAGTTAAGTAACTGAACTTTTGCATGCAAAAGGAGTCTCCCTAAAAGTCCTAAAACTGGTCAAACCCTACCTCTTTTGTTTTTACTAACACATTAAGAAGAAGAATCAATGAACCAGTTCCTCACCTCCTCCTTAACCTGGCAGTTGTCGAACAGGCGCTGGACGGTGTAGTTGAGCAGGGGCATGGCCGCGAGCTGCGCCAGGCGGTTGATGAAGCACTTCGCGTAGATCTGGGTGTACGTCTTCTTCTTCGCTACGAATATCGCTGCTTCTAGACACCTGAGGGGTGAGGTTTGGGTAGATGTTGATCAATGTTTTATCCCTAGGTTGAAAAAGGGATAGTGTAGGTTAGTATAACTTGCTGCATGTTTTGATTCACAATTTAAGGTGAAATTTCACCAAATGCTAAACGTATTTAAAATTGTATTTAAGTCAAATTTTAAATACATTTTACTACCAACTGACAAACATTTGAAATTCTATTAAATACGTTTAGCGTTTGGTGAAATTTCACCTTAAATTTTGAATCAAAACATGCAGCAAGTTATAGTAATTTCAGAGTGCAAACTAACCTGACAGAAGGCTCACAGCTGAACACTGGAGGCAGCTCCGTCTTCTGCAAGGGTACACTGGCACCGTCCTCCCCCTCCGCATCCAGGTCCACCTTCTCTTCCTTCTTATCATCATTCCCTTCTGCATTATTCCAGTTGTCTGGAGCAAAACTTTCATTCAACAATTTCTGAACTATATTTTTTGTTAATGCCTTATCTGTATTTTTGACTGCAAAGAGTAATACTTGCAGTAACGCAGACGTCACATTCTTGTACGGCAGATCATTGAACTGTGGCCAGGAAGATAATCTGTTGGCGAATTCTACAACTAAATCCTTAAACTCCTGAGGCACTATTTTATACTGAAGCTTCTCATGGGGTGCTATACCCTTGTTGGGGGTCTTTGTAATAATAAACATGTTTACTTTAGGCTTCTCTCCAGGCAGTAAAGTTATACCACTAAGGCACTTCAAGGCACTACGCAAAATGTGATTAGCATATGTGTCCCACACAAAGTCTTCTAAATTATTAAGTGCATATTTACAAACTTTTAATGTGAAATCGTAACAGTTCTTAATATGTTCTTCTGTATATTTAGATTTAGATTTTTTATCTTTTTTCTTTTTCTTCTTAGGAGGCTCCTGTTCTGGTTCCTCTTTAACCTCTGTTTCTTGTAAGTGCTCCGTGGCCCGCTCGCAGGACACTCGGAGTAGCGTCTCCACAACGTGGCTGGTGAAGTTGTCTGCGCAGAGCCTCCGCAGCTCGGGGGCCAGCACCTCCATGTACCGCTCAAGGTCCTCGGCGGAGGACAGCGGCAGCAGCAGCTCTATCACCCGGCAGCCCAGCTGGTTGCCCGCTATGTTGAGCTCTTCACCTTTCGTGCGTTCCAGTACGTTATTGACTAGGGCTTCTGGAAATTTTAAGGTTACAAGTTTTACTCAGGTGCTGTTTTACAAGTCTATATCCAGGAGTGTATGATACATTCTTATGTTTTTTTAATTTTGCTAAGCTTTAATTAATCTTTAATTGTAATTAGAATTGTTAACTCACGTCTTTCGTCTTCTTCCTCTATTCCTTTCTTCATTGCATCAAGAATCCCGACGAAGTACTGATACAATTCCTCAGTCATCTTAGTTCCGCGACCAAATTGATCCTTTTTACCATATTTCTTCGCATTTGAGAGGAAGTTCTTGCGTTTTTTACGGCCTTTCTTCTTGTTGGGGTTATCAGTTTCAATATTAGCCACTTCTTCAGTCATTTTAACAGTGGAATGTTTCACAAAATATCGTCTGTAAAATCAAAACACACTCAGCGTGAATAAACAGGTGGGTTTTTGAGGTTAAGCAAACGTCACTTCCTTAACGTCAATGTCAAATAAAAATCACATGTCACCTGTCATTATGCATGTCAATTTTTTTTGTACGTTTCTGTCTACGGAAAGATAAAAATTAAAATAAATAAAACTGCAAAAGTTGTAAAACATTTTGTTTTACTATAAAAACCAAAACTAGTTACCTACAAATCATACAAAAAATATTCACAGCTTCCAAGTCAAATGTTTACAGTGATAATGATACGAAATTAAAATGCTTAATTAACTAACTGCACTAAAAGTAAGTATATTATGTTTTAGAAGTGCCTACCTAAGTAAATGGGTATTAACTTATACCTCAGTAGCTTTTTGTAAGCTTATAATAGTACTTATCAGTTTAGTAAAACCTTAACTTACCAAGAACAAGGGTTTTTAAATAAAATGATATTCCCCTGACGTCACGATAAAAGAAAGAAGCTCACCGAACTCCCAACTTTGGTATCACGTTAGCCATGTGAAAACCAAGTCTATTACATGCTCAATACGGTAACTTTGAAAGCAAATCATAAGTTTGTGAACCCATGAGGCGTGGACAAGCAAAAGCAACCAAGCAAGTTTTTTTTATTATCAGTGTGCATGACACCGCGCGCCACTGCGCCCGCGCTTTTAAACATTGTAACTTTGATTAAAAGTTCTGAATTAAACTTTAGTTATTTGTTAAGTGCTGTGTGTGACTTAGAACTTTTGAATAAAGATAGAAATATATAATAGTACTTATCAGTTTAGTAAAACCTTAACTTACCAAGAACAAGGGTTTTTAAATAAAATGATATTCCCCTGACGTCACGATAAAAGAAAGAAGCTCACCGAACTCCCAACTTTGGTATCACGTTAGCCATGTGAAAACCAAGTCTATTACATGCTCAATACGGTAACTTTGAAAGCAAATCATAAGTTTGTGCACTAAAATTATCAGTGTGCATGACACCGCGCGCCACTGCGCCCGCGCTTTTAAACATTGTAACTTTGATTAAAAGTTCTGAATTAAACTTTAGTTATTTGTTAAGTGCTGTGTGTGACTTAGAACTTTTGAATAAAGATAGAAATAATGTGTGAATGTGATCTAGTCTAGTTTAGATTTACACAAACTATTGGATTATTTTATTCTAGGTAAGTTACGTGAGAGCTTTCCCGCAAATTCCTTAAATTAGTGCTTAAAACATGCATTGTAGTTGAATTAAACTTGGCGTACTGGCTGGAAATTTTAGTTTACGGGCTGTTTGAGATAAATCTAAATTTGAAAAAGTGGTTTATCGAGTCGGTTATTGACCCGCCCAGTGGCTCTCCCCAAGTGAAGATAAATTTCTTGTCTTCAATGAAGTGCGTCGGTTTCCGAGAACAAATTGTTGGAATTCTCACACGCGCTTGCATAATGTAATGTGTGCGCTTCGTCCGTGCGTTATCGGGTTACCAAATTTATAGCATATCGAAGTTAACTACTCTGAATAGATAGAGATACCTGTTGCAGTCCTATGGCACCCCAGAGGTGCAGAGGGTCTCCACTAACGTCCGCCACTTCCGCCTATCTTCGGCTGTCCTTTTGGCCTCACTCCAGCTTAGTCCAGCGGCTCGCAACTCGTTTTCGACGCTTCGGCGCCATGTTTGGACAGGGCGTCCCCGGGAGCGCTTGCCATTTGGTGGCCTCCAGTCAAAGGCTATAGTTGCGGCATTCGTAGCTCCTCTTCGTACAGTGTGCCCAATCCATCTCCACTTTCGTTTCGCAATTTCCTTGCCGATGGGAGATTGTCGGCACAGCTTCCACAGATCTTCGTTACGTATTGTCTTCGGCCAGAAAACGCGTAGGATCGACCTTAGGGACTTATTGACGAACACTTGCAGTTTGTTCGTCAGCCCTTTCGTCACTCTCCACGTTTCGCAACCAAAGAGCAATACGGACTTCACGATGGAGTCGAAGAGGGAGATTTTTATCCGCCTTGTGAGCACATTCGAGTCCCAAACAGGTTTGAGCTGGGCAAACGCAGCCTTCGCCTTCTTGATCCTGCTCTCTATATCCTCATCTGCTCCTCCCTGACGGGTGACCGTGCTTCCGAGGTAAGTAAATGCATCTACCGAGTCCAAGCGTTGGTCATCGAGTATTAAGGCGTCCGAGGTTTTAGCCTTGATACGCATATCGACTGTTTTGCGTCGGTTTATTCGCAGACCCATTACTCTGGCTTCCTCCTGCAGGTGTGCGAGTTTCTCTTGTAATAGGTCGAGAGTTGGCGAAATCAGTACGATGTCGTCCGCGTAGTCTAGGTCCTCTAGGACACCTGAAGCCCAGCTTATACCTCTCGGGATAGCGACCACGATAGAGATACCTGCAAGTATCTTATTCCCTTGGCAGATTTCATTTCCTATGTCATATTTGAATCCAAGGATGAAGGAAGTACTTATCGATAGAAACTAAGCATATACCTAGCTGATAAGTTTATAGCGGGGGTACCTAGTCAGTGGTCCCCTAGTTGATTCCCTGACGGGAAATAAAAAAAAATAGAGATGGAATATTGCCGAAAGATGGCAACAGGGTGGTAAATTAGTTAAATGGGAACGTATAAGTACCTAAATTGGATGTACAAAACAACAATGCACTTCAGCCTACCCTGAAAGGGAGTAGTACCTAGTAGGTAATTACTTAACTAATGAATCCAGTACCTACCTACTATAGCAAACCCAAATTATTGGGAGCAAAGACAGTGCAACCTGTGCAACTCTGTTAAACTGTACCTCTTACAACGACACAACAAAATGTTTAGAGTCACTCCAACTATCTCCTCTTTACCCCACGACCCTAATTAATTGACAAGCAATTTGACCCCATTTACTCCATCTCATTGCACACCACTGGTTCCCGCTTATAACAGTTAGTAACAAGGGTTTAGTAAGACGACTCCAAAAGGGATTGCCTATCGAGTTTCGAGAGTGCATTTTATTCTACATACAGGGTCTATACTCTATTACCCACGTCATAGATCTAAGCATTGAAGGTATTATAGGTTATGATAATCATTGAAGAACCCACGAGTTTGCTGTGCTGGTCCGGCGTTGGCTGATCACTCCGACGCTTCGCTGCATTCTTGGAAACCGGATCAACGGGTCTCCTAATTGGGCGGACCGACCGCAAAAAATATTACGTCTGAAGCATTGAAATAGTGGATCTCCTTAGACTATGTAGAAGGAAGATAATTCATTGATTGACACGAGCTCTGGGTATTCCGGGATAATAAGAGTATGTTATAATAACTAATGTAGGTCTACTAGTTGGTATTCTGTGACCATTGTGTAAATCCACGGTATCTGCTCTCTAAATTAATATCAGTAAGTAAGTAGGTACCTATATACTTACTATTACTTAGTTACCTAGTTTTTCCGGTAAGAGCAACAAACCTTTTATGCTTCTTCTACTATTACCTACACCTATTCATTATGGCTAAAGTTTACCATTTGTAAATTCAATGATAATCAAATCAAACTGAACAAAGTCTGACAGGATGACGGGACACGGTGGTATGTAAGGTTGCATATTGCATACTAATAAACGTGTTGGTTTTAAATAGCAAAGCTTTTTGTTATTTGGTGTAACTTGTAAATATTTGCTTTGTGCGTGTAACTAACATGCAATTGATGCAATGCATGCTATAGAAACAAAATTATTCCGGTCAGGTCAAGTTTTTACGAATAAGCTTAATTTTAAAAGCTTAGCTTACACAGAACTTAGTTAAGTTATATAGTGCTTGGGAACCCTCCCATAGGGATCAGAGCTAGAAGGGCTATTTTATTTATAGTTTGTATAATAATAGGTAGTTTAGGTTGTAACATAGTGTATTATTTATTATTAGGCTTAAGTTATTATATATATACTCCTTAAAATTTATAAACGACCGAATGGCGTAGTGGTTAGTGACCTGACTACTAAGCCGATGGTCCCGGGTTCGATTCCCGGCTGGGGCAGATATTTGTTTAAACACAGATATTTGTTCTCGGGTCTTGGATGTGCCCGTAAAATGGCAATAGGCCCGCCCCCTATTACATTGGGACTAACATAACACTCTGGCGAAAAGTGGGTGCAGCAATGCACCTCTGCCTACCCCGCAAGGGAGTACATTAGTACAAGGCGTGAGTGCGTGTTTTTTTTTTTTTTTTTTTTTTTTTAATTTATAAAAAAAATGGTTTACCACTAAAAAGGTAGTGCTGTAGCCTGTAATTTCTTAGGTCTATAAGTACATAGATCCTTCAAGATCCTCCGATCGGACAAGGTGGAAATCATTGGGGGAGGCTTATGTCCAGCAGTGGACGTCCTATGGCTAAGATGATGATGATGATGATAAGTACATAGATAAGTAGGTACCACTCGTTCGAATAAAGTAGTCGACGAAGTAAATCCGATTTAAACTATTTTTTGTGGAAGATTCTGGGAATCGAAGTTAAATTCTAAGCGATAGTACGGGATCCGAGCTTAAATAATTTAAGTCAAAGCTAATACAGCCCCAAAGCCCCACAATCTTATCTTTCTCTAGACTCTAGAGCAGCTATACTCAAACTGCGGCCCGCGGGCCGCATGTGGCCCGCCGGGCCTTTATCAGTGGCCCGCGTTACATGAGAGATAATAGAGAATATACATTCTGTATAAAAAGTATCGGGATTATATCCATAAAACAAAAATGATTTTTATTCATCCAAATTTATTTTATCACCTTCTAAGTTTGCTCCTTCAGAAACGATATAAATACGCCAACGAATTATCCAATCATCACAACTTTTTTTTAAACGTTGTTTTCAGAGTTGTGTTTAGTACTCGCGGCGATTTTTCCTTATTGTCTTCTATCGATTGAAAAAAGTGCCTCGAAGTGGAAATTTGAGTTTAGGAAAAAAATAGGCTAGAGCCGTGAGCTGCAGCCATATCTAGTTAATACGGTGGATGCTCGATGATGATCCACAAAATCTTCCACAAATCTGGCCTTCTTCGTCGAATATGCTGTATTAAATTCTACATAACCCGCAAATAATATTATTTGCCTACAGTTTGACTTCATTGCAAGAATTCCGAGTACACAACACCACGATAGTCAAAGAAAACAGTCAACATGAATTTTAACTAATAATCGATAGAAGACAAAAAGAAAAATTCGCCGCGAGTACTAAACACAGCGTTTAAAAAAATGTTGTGATGATTGGATAATTCGTTGGGGTATGTGTCTTTTATTGATCTAATCCCGATACTTTTTACAAAGAGTAGTATATGCATGTGTTTTTACCCGACTGCCAAAGGAGGAGGGTAATGTTTTTTATATAATTATTCGATAGTAAACATCTCTTTATAATAGTTAAAAAAAAATGTTCGCGGCCCGCGACACCATGACGTAAACGTGTTTGTGGCCCTTATATAAAAAAGGTTGAGTACCAATTCTAGAGTCTCTCTCTATTGACCAAACAATAAACGCGTTGGTACATTTAGGTCAATTGAGTAACTGGCCCTCACTCCTTCGACAAGAACTGGCCAGACACTGCAGTTTGCAGTTAGCAAGTATGGTTTGTGTTCTGTGCTTCTGTGTATGGTTCCATTTCAAACTTATGCATTCATTTATGATAGTTGGTAAGTCGGTAAATTAGATAGGTAAAAATACTTGTATGATAGCTAAATAACTCCCCTTTCATTTGTTGGGCGAATATGAGCCAGTTTCGTAACGTCTGGATAAAAGTTAAGTTAGTAGGTACTTATCTATGATAAAATTTCAGAGAGAATAAGCATGACTTTTATCTTTATACAACAGATATACCAATACCCAACTAGGTACCCAACCTTTATTCAGATAATTATTGTGTACTTATATATGAGACGGCGAATATGCTAAAACTAAGTACCTAGATGCTAGCAGGTGGGATCTAGAGCTACAACCTAACGTAATATAATAAATAACAATTTGCAAAGGCAATGGCTCACGCAGTCATAATCCCCGCTAATAATGGCCACTCACTACCTCGGCACGTTGGAATGCACCTCCACTCACTCGCAGAGGGCCGCAGATCTGCACCAATCAGAATAAAACGGACCTTTCAAGGATGATGGCAACGATGCACTTTTGTTTTTTGTACCTTGTACAAACATACAAACTTACCTCCATATTGGCAAAAACGCCAATGATTTGGTTGGATTTTGAAACCCTCGTCACGATACCGTCAACCGCATTTTTTATGCTTTTGCTTCCGTGGTTTCTACATCGATTCCGATTCGAATATGATTTTGCGTTTAATGTCAGTAAGACCGACCCCTAGTTGACTTGATATTAACTACCTACAGTGATTCATCATCATCAGAACTAAAAGTTACATGCAGACAAACAAAATTTGCGTGCTCATGAATCATGAACTATGAAAATATGCTTACGCTGCCACGGGAAATCCGCTAAATCCATTTTCAGTCTTCGGTGAAAATAACTATGGTAGGGATAGATACACTAGGTACCTAAGTACTCCAGCATATTGATAGATTCTATGTAAGTATGTAAATTGTACATTAAACTCAGTGCTCTTCAGTTTTTTATTATCCTATTGATAGCCACTCTCTTTCAAATAGCTTCACTATATACAAGCTCACGTCATAACCCAGTCATTCTGCACTGAACAACTGAAGGTCAACACAACAAATATACCTACATACGTACTTACCTACTATGTTTTCAGTAGTTGATCTCTTCACAAAGTCTAGACTAGCTTGAAAACATCGCCATTTGTATAATTTACAGAGCTTAACACAACGTTAATGTATCTTTATGTTCTCTCATTTACGTAATATTGCAGTAATGTTAACGCTTATGAAACTAAAGACACATAATTAGTAGGTAGAGTTTGTACTTACTTCTTACATTAACAGTACAACAATAACCGCCGGTCATTCGCTTTAAATAAGAATTATGAAAGGTGCATTTTATTTATGTTTGAAAATGCTCAGATTCTACTATTCTATTCTATTCTCTATGGGGGTGTAAGTACCTGCACCTGGCTCTCTCGAATGCAACCGTTGTGCATATCCCCAAGGTCTAAACTGCCTCCTAAGCTTGGACCATTTCCCCACCACGCTGGTCCACTGCGGGTTGGTGGGTTCACATATCTAGATGTGCTAAATCTAGATATGCTGGTTTCCTCACGATGTTTTCCTTTACCGTAAGAGCGATGGTATACATTGTTAGTACTTAAGAAGAACTCATTGGTACACGTATATATCAGCGCCGGGATTCGAACCCGTATCTCTGGCGTGAGAAGCGGGCGCTTACCCGACTGAGCTACCACCGCTCTCGGATTCTACTATTCTCAGGGTAAGTAATTCCCTGGGAAGTTCCTTTGGAAGGATTACAGAATGTACTTATGAATCGTTAGTTATAAAAGATAGCTGATAAAAAGTCTGCTTGGCTGAAAGAATCATCATTTCACTGACAGATAGTTATAGGTCTGGAAAGGACTTCGTAAGGGCGATCGGTCACCGCTTGAGGAGTCGATGAGTGGAGGCAACTGCTCTGGGGCATACACTGATGCAGAGAATCTCCCTGGCTGTGCAGCGAGGTAATGCTGCTAGCATCATGGGCACATTTTCGTTAGTTAGGTATGTCTCGGGGCGGTTTATTTACTAAGCAATATCTAAGCCTAGTTGGTTTTATTTTACGTCGATTACATCGATAGTCTAATAAAATATAACCCCGTTATAAGTAGGTTGAGTAGGTACCTACAAAATAGTGAATCTCATTTCCGATAAGAACAGCGTCAGTGAAATCATCATGTCTCGCCTCACCGCGCCGATCGAGTTTCTGATCATGATCATTCCTCGTCTAGTTAACTACCAACTTATACTATGTAGGTATATTGATGAAAAAATATCCCGTCTAGATCTAGGTGCATAGAGTGGCGAGGAAACAAGCAATCCATACGTTAAACAGGCCTTCCAGGATAAACGATATCCTGTAAACAATTAGATTAAAAAACCATTAGATCAATGATGAAACTCTCATCTAAGAAAAAAATGTTAGATCTTTTGTGCTCGTTCTTGTAATTGGAATGATATGTACTTGGCAGTGTTGTTCCTTTAGTTAATTCTGAGTCGATTTAGCCCGGGAGACATCGGGAGGCATGTTTATCGACCAATGCTAGTCTAGTTTGTAAAGCAGCTTCTCAGATGACACTTTCTAATTTATTAATTTCAAATAGATTTTCATCGAATAAACTAGAAGAGAAAGTGCCAGTTCCAAATTCATTGATAGTTTTACAGAAGGAGTAACTTAGGCTTTTTTTGTTTATATTTCCGTCAAAGATAAAGGTCCGTATTGTAAGTCGTCCTTTGTTAATCATATTATACATAACTAATAATTGTTTGGTTTTGGTGGGTAGCTACTAAAGATAGGTAATCTACCTAGGTATCTAGTAAATATGCAGATCTCTAGTCCACAATAATTTGTCCACGCTCTTTCGTAATTATAGCTTCGTTAGGAGCACATTGTATTCAATTAGCCATGTTATTTATACCTACTTGTATTAATTGGTTTAAATTGATACTGTGGAGATCTTCCGTATCATTGTTAGGTAGGTACTCAGGTATGTTAGCTACTTAGACTAGTACTTATACCTATCTATGTCCCAAGTTCTGCCTACTGCCTAGGTAGTTGCATCACACTTGGGTTATGTCCAATAAGCATTCTGCATCTGGTTTCCTTCAGTGTGCGTATAAATCAGATTGGTTTTAATAGTTTTTATCGTAAATTAAACGAAAACCCAACAAAGTCTGTGTTGAACGTGGGAAGAGAGGTTGAACGGTAAACTTGGGTCCACAATAGTCCACATTTGATGCGCGGGTGTAGCCATCTAATATCAGTCTCGAAAATATCGTGATAGGTATATTTACGAAGATATGAGATGCATTATGAATATTATGAAGCATGATTATGTACTTATAACTGCGTTATGAGTTGTGAGTTTATTCCTATATTATACGGACATAATCACTAGTTACGAATTAGTACGAATGATAGGACTTTCATAACACTAGGTGATCCTGTTTATTAAATCTGTGGGGGACACATTCAGGGTTCTTCTGGGTAAATGTGAAAAACTTTTAAAATGCAGTTTTAGATACATATGTTGGTAGCAAGTAGCAACACATAATGGTGTCCAAAACGAGTTCCTAATTCACTTTTAATCACTCTCCAAACAGACACTTATGCTAATAACTTGAATGATTCACACAGTGCACACAGCCACCACAATTATTGTTGGAATAGAATAGAACTAAACAGTTTGTTATGCGTTTTCCATTCAGTATGATTCAGTGTGTGAGCGGTCGAGGAAGTGGTTGCGCGGACGCATACGAAGTTAGTTTACTCTATTCTGCATTTTGTTTGTCGTTGTTTTGGTCACAGCTGATTGTCAATATTTTGATTTAGGTTGTGTTTCGTGGGAATTTAACGCTTGTTACGTTGGTATTCTACCACGTGACTGGGAGTTTAAATTAGTGTGTTGTGAGTTAGTATGTGTGTGTGTGTAATATGAGTAGTTCTGCATAGTAATTTATTGGAGCGAGCAACGGAACATGGCTAGCGTGGTAAGGAATATTTTATTCTGTTTGAATAAATAATTGAACAGGTAACTAACTATGTTCTATATCAATGATCTCTATAAACAATCGGCGACGAAGGAGCTAAACGTAACTTTTATTTGGTACTAGCTGTTCTGGCTTCGCCTTAAAAAGTTTTCCCGTGGGAATTCCGGGATAAAAAGTAGTCTATGTTTTTTCTCAGGGTCTAGACCATGTATATACCAAATTTCATTAAAATCCGTTCAGTAGATTTGACGTGACAGAGTAACAGACAGACAGACAGACACAGTTACTTTCGCATTTATAATATTAGTTAGGAAGTTAGGATTAGTTAGGATTTGGGTACACCATAGGAAAAACATAGTATATGTCTATGTACGGTGGCCTGCGCCTAAAAGTATACAGGCGGAGTAGTAGAGTAAAATAGCGATCTCAAGCTCACATGCTGCTCAAGCATATCCACATAAACACCACTGCTACACACATCACACACAACACGTCCCCGGATTTATAACAGATGTAGCTGGTCCCTTCAGCATCAGGTATCGCTATTTTCAGGGGCGTATTTACCCTAGGGCTAAAAGGGCTACAGCCCGGGGCGGCAGACGGCGAAGGGCGGCCCAGGGGCGGCTGGCAGACCGCCCTTACTGGGCTTTAGGTTGGAGGATTAAAAAAGTACAAAACAATATTTTAGAACGTAAGCCTAGAACGGCCCTGAGCCATCTTTCCACATGTTGATTTCATGTATTTTGATTTAAAGTATGAAAGCCGGCCTTTGTTCTTTTCTGAATCAGTGGAATAGTCTAATTTCCGCCTCGGTATTTTCTAGAAAGGAAATCTAAGGAAAAAGAAAATGCCTCACTCATTCGCCCGCACAAGTTTATTTCTTAACGGTAAACGTTCTTAAATGTACTCGTCTATCCAGAAAAATCTTTTTTTTTTGTTCGGAAGATATCATTATCTATGCAAATCTATCACCACAATGTTCTTATAAATAATATATGTAGGTCGGTAGGTACTCTACACTTCTTCTTTCGTGTCAGTGAACATGCGAATTATTAAATTTGTCTGTTGAATTATTAATTTTTAACTTTGATAGCATTCTGGTTGCCCTGGAGTAAGTCTTCCCGAGTGCAGGTGGAAGGGCACAGGGGACAGGAGAGTAAATGCTCCACAGTCTGGGGGGCGGTACCACAGTCTCATAGGTTGGTACCAACGGTATAGCCCCACCAAAGATTGACCTTGCAGCAGCCTACCTCTGCTCGCGACCGATTTAGAGTCTTCCAAATGTGCCAGGAGAGACTATTACCGGGAGCAAGTTTTTCCTCAAGAGGTTGGAAAGGATCCTGGGGCTGCTTTTCCTCCCAGAGCCTTTAGCCTTGAGTTTTGTGGGTTTTCATCCGTTAAGGACACCTCACTATTTAGAAACGCTTTGCGGCTCTTAAAGCGGGAAGGTGCGGCAGTATGTGAGTAAAGCGGATGCCTCGAGTCGCATTCTTGCTTGGCTTTCTCAACAGAACATGCCACTTTTCGCCGTATGCTAGAGGGTGCTATCCCAGCCAGAGAATACACTTTGTAGAGCGTTGTCGGTTTGAGGCATCCCGTTACTATACGAACTGTGTCGTTAAGAGCAAAATCTACTTCTCTAGGATGCGCGGACCTTGCCCATAATTATGGGGCAGGTAAATTCGGCAGCTGAAAAGCAGAGTGCTAGGCTACTTATTCGTAGAACTTGCGGAGAGGCGCCCCAGGTGGTAGACGAAAGCCGTCGCAGAAGGTTGTTTCGGGAGCTGATTTTCTCTTTGGTGTTTTGGCAGTGGGTTTTGTACGTGAGGGATCTATTCATGGTCACTCCGAGGTATTTTGGTGACGAGCAGTGCTGAATTTTAAAGTATTAAGTAGAATTTTAAAGCTGGCCTTTGTTCTTATCTGAATCGGTGGAATAGTCTTTTTTTTTCGCCTAGGTATTTTCTTGAAGGAAATCTAAAGAAGAAAAAAAATTCCTCAGCACTCAGTCGCCCTGCATAAATTTATTTCTAAACGTTCTAAAATGTACAGTTCTCCCATATTAATAATGCGCATGCAAATCTTCGCAAACTGTCGTATTCCCGGAAACACACGAATCATTGAATCGTAAGAGCCTTAAACAATGCACTTGGATTTTGCACCTTGTTTGAAAGAAATAGTAGTCAATATCATGTGTGCATAATCGAAAACAATTCGGGCTCTCGGCGGCTGTCACCAATAAGTCAAAGGTCCTTCAGTTCTCTTGTCAGTCAGTTCTGTGAAATTATATGTATAGAGCTGTTATTACACATCGTTCTTGGTTTTGTTTAAAATGTAAATTTAATTTCAACTTTAATCAAATTATTGTAGAGGACGCCTTATTATGAAACAAATTAAAGAATAAAATATATGTCACATTGATAGACTTCACTTTGAAAATAAAGCCACACCCAAAAGACCAATTTTTTTATTGTAATATTAATGTGAAATGATCAGAGCTATAAATACTTTTGAACTGAGATTTTATTTTTTTAATGTAAACCTGTGTTTGAAATCCATTTCTTTTTATAATATATACCTTGTGTTATTCAAACCTTATTTCATCCATCTTTACATCAGCTTCAGTAAGACACTGGAAAAGTACTGTAACATTTTCGAAGTAAATTTTAATATTATGACAATATTATGAATTATCGAATCAAATTTCGTTACTGATAAATCAATTATCTCTTTTAGCACCAAATACATATGTCTACTAAAATTTCATGAAGAAAATGCACTTAACCACTCTAAATACATATAGTTTTCTAACGCTCGGGAATACGAACGTTGCCGAACAATGACGAAGATTTCTATGTGCATTATCAATTTTGGGGAACTGTACTCGTCTATCCAGAAGAATCTTTTTTTTTGTTTAGAAGATATCATTATCTATGCAAATCTATCTCTACAATGTTCTTATACATTTATGTAGGTCGGTAGGTACTCTACACTGACTGCTCTTTTGGTTTTCTTTCATTCCTTGATGGGGCGGAAAACTACAGGAGCCCAGGGCGCGCAATCTTTAAATACGCCCCTGGCTATTTTAAAAACTCCGGCTGTATACTTTTAGGCGCAGGCCACCGTACTTTATACCTTATTTATGTTATTACAAGAACCTACTGAATTTCAATTTCACATTTATCGCCTTTAGTGGTCACTCTTAGGGCGTGCAAAACCGGTTAACCGGTTAACCGGAAAACCGGTTAACCGGACAATATATCACGGTTTTTCATAACCGGTTTTGAGAGTTCAAAACCGGAAACCGAAAACCGGGTTTTCACCGATTTTGATCGTATTTTTATATACTTTTTTACATACATTAGAAGTTGAACCCATAAACTCTAAAAATAAAAGAATTTGTATATCGGTTGGCACACTGATGGACACTAGATTAATGGTGAAACTCATAAAAAAGCACTAAAATATTGTATGGAAATTGAGTGACGATTTTCTGGTGCACATGCCGGCACTCTGTCTAGGCGCAGTAAAGCAAACACGACGTCAGTGACCGATGTGTGCGTGTGAGTTCACATTTTTTGCTGTATGAAAACTTATTGCTGTGTGAAAAAAACCGGCCAAGTGCGAGTCGGGCTCGCGCACAAAGGGTTCCGTAGCAGCAAATATAATAAACTTATTGAAATTACAGTTAAATCAACCTATCTCAAAAACTATAAGAGATACTTTGATCAAACCAAAAATCGTTGAAAGAGTTAATTAGCATGCATCACCTCTATTTTTTTTAGAATTTTATACCCCGTAGTTATAAAAATAGAGGGGGGGGGACATACTTTTTACGACTTTGAGAGCTGATATCTCAAAAACCGTTCACTTTAAGAAAAATGTTTTTTAGAAAACTTTATATCATTTTAAAAGACCTTTCCATTGATACCCCACACGGGTATGTACATCGAAAAAAAAAATTTCATCCCTCAGTTACATGTATGGGGGGCCCCACCCCCAATTCTTTTTTTTACTATTTAGTGTCATATTTTTGTAGCGGTTCATACAACACATATTCCCATCAAATTTCATCACTGTAGTACTTATAGTTTCCGAGTAAATCGGCTGTGACAGACGGACAGACGGACAGACGGACATGACGAAACTATAAGGGTTCCGTTTTTGCCATTTTGGCTACGGAACCCTAAAAAAGGTACTCTGGGTGCACATAATTATAACGTTGAAATCTGGCCCAATAAAGCACAACAAGGTGGTCTTCATACAAACTCTAGGTAAAACAGGACTGCATTGACCGTTGTTGAAAATATAATTAGGCCAAGTGCGGGGACTGCATTCGACGTTATGGACTTTTTTTATGAAGTGTTGAGGACGTCAAATCAAATGCAGTCGTGTCCATCAATGAGTTAGGCTTTCTTTCGTTGCGTTGATATGAACAAATCTGTAACACATCAAAAAAACATTCATCATCTTACTGCTACTATAGAGTGGTCGTAAGAATCAGACGATAAATGTTTTTTTTTCAAAATCTGCCTGTATGTTTAAAATATACAATTATTGATGATAACAGAACGATATAAAAACACCATTAAGGTGCCACACACTTTTTTTAGATGTGATAACAGTAAGTACTATAATAATTCTTATTTAACTTTTTTTCCTGTTCACTAAAATTATTAATTTGTCATATGGTTGATTAAAAATAGGTAAGTATATCATAAAAAATGTTTTATTCGTATGTTTTGTGGATATCTCTATCTAAGAATATGGGTTCCTTGTTTAATTAGTACTGTATGACAAAAAAAATTTAAGTAATATCAAAACCGGTGAAAAACCGGTTACCCGGTTTTGAGGCTGAAAACCGAAAATTCAAAACCGGTTTTGAAAACCTTCCGGTTTTGCACGCCCTAGTCACTCTACACGGAAGACATGTTTGTAAACACCTGATATATTATTATATAGATACGCTACAGGTGCAATATGGATGGATCTTTGGACCCACTCTGCTCTTACCTACATACCTCTCTGTTCCTACCCTATCTGATGAATTTCCCCAAACTTACACCACATCAACTCCATTCCAGTGTCCAGAATGCGCGAGAGTCTCCGCCGGCTAGCGTCGGAGGAGGCCATGCAGCCCCCGCGCCGCGCCGGCCGCCGGCGCTGCGCCGTCGAGCTGATCGACGGGGAGACCCTCGAGCTGGACGTGCAGGTGAGACTGAGGGCGTCCCACGCCTGGCGCCGGAGTAGCTAATGGACCCTTGGCTGGGGTGATTGATGGACAGCTGCTTGAGCTGAATATGTGGGAGGACTGGGTAAAGGAGGTTTGATTCCCGCCGATCGCGACAAGAGTATAGCAGACCGGTAAATAAGGCTGGTCAATATTATGCCTGCAGGCCACCAAGTCCATAATATGCCAGCTAGGTGATCCCACGTTTTCATCAAATCAAATCAATATTATGATTTTCAAGATGGATGTGTAAACAACTGGGCGCCCTATTGTAAATGTTGCCTGATGTGGTGCCGAGAAGAACTTACACAAGTGTTAATTATTGGTAATAATTACAGGAACTTCGTTATTATACTTAGATTGTACTCAGTAAGTATCTATCTTAACATTATAGTCTTTCTTTATAGACTAGAAACAATCGTCAAACCCAAAAGGAAACTTTTTATAGCACCTTAATACGGACCTGCCCATGAATTACGACAGTATATCGTCCATATAGCGAATACCAAATAATTGTCCAGTGTGGGAGGATGGTATTGGTAAATTGCCACATAAATCTTGTCTAGAACTTCAGTTATTCAGTTTATGGTCTCCTAAACTCCGGAATTAGTTTGTTTACTTTAGACTTCACTCGCGCGTTTGATCTGTAAATTGATTTTATTGCGCTGTAACTTCTGAAAGCGCTGTTTGTTACATTGTGTTGTGTTGGACCACGTCTTCTTCTCTTCTTCTTAGCCGTTTTCAACCTCAAAGGTGTAGGCCTCCTTCAGTCTATGCCACTCATCTCGATCTTGGGCTATCTCTATCCATTTGCTTCCAGATGTTTTCCTTATATCGTCGGTCCATCGCATTTGTGGACGACCACGAGGGCGTGTCTCGCCATACGGTCTCCATTCCAGCAGCGTTTTGCACCACGAGCCATGTTTTCTGGCGACGTGACCAGCCCATTGCCACTTCAGATTCGCGACACGTTTGATGACGTCAGTGACTTTGCTTTGTTCTCTGAGCCATTCATTTCTCTTTCGGTCCCTCAGTGTCACTCCTACCATCTTGCGTTCAATTGCTCTTTGTGCCACTCTGAGCTTGGAGAGAATCTCTTTTGTAAAAACCCAGGTTTCGGCCCCGTATGTAAGCACAGGTAGGATACACTGGTCATGTATACGAGCTTTCTGCTCAGCCGTGATGTTCATCTTTAGAGCGAATTCAATTTTGGAGTAGGCTGCCCACGCTAGTCTTATGCGCCGATCAATTTCATTGGTCTGGTTTTTCTTTCCCATGACGACTTCTTGACCAAGATAAACGTACTTCTCTACCCTTTCTATGACGGTTTGGTTTATTCTGATGTCCATGGTGTTGTTGGGACAGTTCGTCATGACTTTGGTTTTATCCAAGTTCATCTCAAGCCCAAACCGCCCTGAAGCATCGCTTAGTTCTTGTATCATGGTCTCAAGGTCATGTGGGTTGTCCGAGAACAAGACAATGTCATCAGCGAATCTTAGGTTATTCAGCCTGTTTCCTGCTATGTTAAGACCCCGATTTTCCCACTTTAACAACTTAAAGATATCCTCAAGCACCAGTGTAAACAACTTCGGAGAGATCGTGTCACCTTGCCTTACTCCTCTCTCTATCCTTACTGGATTCGTTTCTGGTGGCAGGTTTACCTTTAGGCGTGCGTTGTGGTAGATATTTTCTATGAGTTGCGTATAGCGGTGGTCAATTCTGGCATTTTGTAGAGACTGAATGACTGCCCAAGACTCCACACTATCAAAGGCTTTCTTATAATCTATGAATGCCATCCACAAGGGTATCTGATATTCTGTAACCTTCTCGATTATTACTCTCATAGATAGTAGGTGGTCCATGGTGCTAAATCCGCTTCTGAAGCCGGCCTGTTCGACTGGTTGGTAAAAGTCCAGCTTTTTTGTCAGACGATTGGTAATAATTTTTGTCATTAGTTTGTAGAGCTGGGATAACAAACTGATGGGTCGGTAATTGTTTAGGTCTGATTTGTTTCCTTTTTTGAATAGCAGGATGACAGTGGCACTTTCCCATTTTTCAGGTATTCGACCTTTTGATATTTTAGGTATTGCATTAAGTATAAGGTTTACATACTTACAGCTACAAAACCCATCTGTAAAACTAGAATGGATTAGATAACCATGCATATGTCGCCGCCATCTGGTTGAATCTCCTTTTTGGTTGAATCACTAGCGCGTTCATTGGATGGCGCTACTCAATTGTATGGCTAAAGAACAACTCGTCAAGTTGTTGAATGTAACGTTTGACGTCTTGACTGAACGTTATTCAGCGAAATCGTTGAATCGGATATAGTATAGCAACTTTGTAATGTCTGGTCAGGATGAACATGACCAGACAATAGTCAACAAAAAAAACTATGTTACAAAAGCTCTCATCTCACAAATTAACTAAACAATAACAATAAACGTACCTTGATATTGTTGTTTATAATTATGCAGTTTCGCCACATTTTTTTCTTTGAAACTAGCTGCCGGCGCCGTAATAATAGGTAAATCCATGTTGTCACACTATTTTAACACAAATAACGCCCTTTAACGCTAATTACTTGCAAAAAATAACAACACAGGTGCTTTTTGTGTCAGCTGTTAGACGCCATATTTGTTTAATTCACCACCTGACTGATTTTAAGTCCGCTAACTAGTTGGACGTTTTGTGACGCTTGTACAATCAACGTTCGGCCTAGTCATACAATTGAGTAGCGTGATCCAATAAACGCGCCAGTGTTTCAACCAAATAGGAGATTCAACCAGATGCCTGCGACACATGTTGCCGACTATACAAACCAAATTCAAATTCTAATACGGGGTGCACGATACAAAAGGGCCTTCCTCTAGTGACGTTTAACACGTACTGAAAATATTATATCCCGGGCAGTCAGCAACTACGTAACAACTAAGTAGTTAAGTAATCTGAAAGGCTAACCTTTTCAGCCACCGTGACAAACGCTATAAATTCAGCCCTAGTGTTTCTAACCGAGAAGATAATAAAAAGATTCACATCCGAAATCGTTATACAAGACCGCTTTTGTTTTTCGATAGTGGGCAACTGGGCAGATCAATGACTGATCGAATTATCCATTACCATCTCTATGGCCCCCTATATATGTTCTGTCATTGATAACACCAACCTTCCCTCTAATTCCAGCGCAAGGCCAAAGGCGGGGAACTCCTGGACCTGGTCTGCCAGCACCTCGGCGTGGACGAGCGCGACTACTTCGGGCTTCAGCACGCGGAGAGGGGGGACCCCCGCGTGTGGGTCGACCTGAATAGACGGCTGTCCAAGACTTTCAAGAGTGAGTTGGAATTATGAATGAATATAATATGGATCCTTATTAGTGTATTTCCCATAAGCAGGTTAATGTTCTCAACATACTGACCATCATTCATTATGGGACCAACTCTGATATCATGAAAAAATAGGTATTGTAGGTTGGCAGAGGGGAAATAAATCGATGAAATTCCATTAGGTATGTATGCGAGAAGGTCATATAAATGATGTTAACATTACATTCGTAACGTTACATTACAATATTTTTTCCAACTCACACGAAGACACCACGCCTGTCAGAACGTTCCCAACGAACGTTGCACTTTCACCTGCTCTAAAAACAAAAGATTCCACGGTTCTCTTCCACTTTTCCCATGTATTTACATACTTACACAGTGAATGACCACTATTATTCATTATGCCGATGGGATAAGCAGCACAGATGTAGTCTAATATAATATAATTAGAGCACATTTTGGCAAAGAGAACCTTTGGAACGAATATCGACGGCAGAATATTGTCTATTCTCAATCCTCATAGCGCCTGCTGCGGCCTAGCGCTGACGCGGAACTTTTATCCCCAAGACTTTCCTCCGTTGCCATCGATATTGATTTCTTATAAATTACAAGTTACCTACTTTTCCCCACATTCTCTCCACCTTAATTCATCCCTTAATCCCTCAACTGTCACGCTTGCAGACTCCCCGTGGGAGGTGCGTCTCGCGGTGAAGTTCTACCCGCCGGAGCCGGCCGACCTGGCCGAGGACATCACCAGGGACCAGCTCATGTACGCCGTGAGGCGGGATCTCATCGAAGGTAAAAATCATTACTTAACCTAAAGCTTCGCTTCGCCTGTAACGGTTTTCCCGTCAGAATAAATAATCTAAGAGTTAATCCAGGTTTTTATAGCTACCAAACTTCATTTGCGTGAAAGAATAACAAACATCATTAAGTATGTGTGTATTTATAAGCTTTCGCGTTTTGTCATATTCATAGACAGTCCCATCTATAGCAATTTCGGAAATGCGTACAGTAGGTACGTACTTGTGTAGGTACAGATATTGACTATTAGATTAGATAACTAATGCTATTAGATCGTGCCTCTGAGTAATTTTATAGGATTAATGTGACCTTAGGAATTCCTGCAATGCATTAGCTTATTTTGTATTAGTTAATTACTATTTATGAATACGGAAAGATCCGTATACAATTTCAAGGCGTATTAAATGCAATGCAACTCGCTTTAACTGCCACAATGCAAGATGTTTTATTAAATACTATCTAAATAATATGTTTTATTAAAACTTAAAACTTATTTCGCACAACGCTTTGATCCTTTTATTTCCGCATTTTTGTACAATAAAATTACTAAGCTCTGCGATATAAAATCCTGTACTTTAAGAGATGCTAAAAAGAAACTAAGTAACTGGCTCCTAAACCTTACCTACAGTCAGACTGAAGAATTGTTTTTACGGCTCCAATAGAAAAATCATAATTTTACGTATTAGTCAGAAAATCTATAATTTAAAGTATTATAACTACAAACACAGTTTCTAATAAGTACCTAGTTCCTTAACACACATAAATCATCACATCTCATATATAATTGTAAATGTATGTATTATTATATAATTTAGTATTAACTTTAGTTTAAGCGCGTGTTCCGACCAAAACTGTTACCTCGTGTACCTGATCCTCACGATACGGGTACGCCTAGTGTGAGGATCAAACTAATTGTAATCATTTGTACAAGAACGCACTTGACATAACAAAACTGTAATTGTATAACCACATATATAAGTATTTTGTTTGTGTACCGTACCTACTTACTTATCTTATTTCTAATTTTATGTTCTGTTTTGTTGTTATGTTATGTTATATGAAATAAATAAATTTGAATTTGAAATTTGAATTTGAATTTGAATTTGAAAATGCGATTTGATGATTTGCTTCTTTGTCGATTTATTACGTCCACAAAAAAGGAGCTTTAATCGTACGTAATCTCCTAATCCTTTACTGCTAAGCACCTTCCCAGCCTACCTACTCGATGTCGCTGTATGAGACAACCCTATCCTAGATTGGCAGTCCCTTTGTCTCCTATCCTGCTCTTACCACCCCATCTCCACAGGTCGTCTATCCTGCTCGCTCGTCACCCACGTACTCCTTGTCTCCTACCTCCTGTAATCTCGGGAACGCATACCTCCCCATATATCCGGCATAACAGATGCCAGCTATGATGAACGTTGCAACCGTCATCACCTGCTGCCTCTTTCTAACCGTCGTCAAATAGCAGATATAATATATTTCGTAAAAATTCTTCGAGGTATAGTGGATTGTCCTGCATTGCTGAGTCTGATAACACTATATGCTCCAACTAAGTTTTTGCGTAATCCGTCTTTGTTCTATGTACCCCTTGTTGCAAGTAATTATAGGCAAAATTCCTTTTTCTGGCGTGTACCACAGGTAGTTAATGATATGTTGTGTGATTATAACGAAATAGACATTTTCACCAACAGTTTACCTTCAATATGCAACCGGTTGGCTCGTGGCTATTTTGTTTCTCAAACCCGTGTATTAGTTTAAGTTTTAGTTGAAAGTCTCTCAATTATAACCATTTTTAAAATAAGTATTCTAAAGTATTCTATAACTAATTTGTTAAATACCCGTTACGTACGTTAAATACGTTAATAATGTTTTACCTAAAGGTGGAAACTTGTTAGACCTATGTTATCTTTAGTTTATTTTTAGATTATTAGTTAGTTAAGTTTTCCTTAAAAAAATAAAATAAAAATAAAATAAAAATAAAATAAATAAAATATCTTCTATCTCACTCCAACCACCGTCCCCCACAGGTCGTCTATCCTGCTCGCTGGTAACCAACGGGCAGCTCCTATCTTCCATCTCACTCTAACCTTCTTCTGCACAGGTCGTCTATCCTGCTCGCTGGTCACGCACGCACTCCTGGGCTCGTATCTCCTCCAAGCCGAGCTGGGCGACGCGGAGTGCGAGGTGACGGGGTCCCAGATGCTGAGGCACCGCGTGGCGCCCCCACGAGCGTTGAGCAAAGAGCTGGAGGAGAAGATCAATGACCTGTATGCCATGCACAAGTGAGTGTCATCACCCATCACGTCCCCACTGCTGGGGCGCAGGCTTCCTTGTAATGAAGGGTTTTTGGCCTAGTCCAAGTGAGTTTATAGGGTGGGAATTGGGTAGTGGAAGAACAAATAGAGAGGCATCAGGGAGGCTGGTTGTATGTGAGATCCAAAATAAAATTGTAAGTATGGCTTTGCATCCTTTACTTATAAAGTTTACCATCAGTCTACTTACGGGTAGCTGTAGCTTTCATTGAAAAATGAGCTGCAAGAAAAATATTCGATTAGAAATGTAATACACATAAACGATCCGATAATAACGACTACGAGTAAATGTACCTGCATATAACTGAAACTATTGCTTCGGGACGCATTCAACGAATGACATTGCGCCATTCTAGAGGTTCAACTTGCAATGAACTTCAGACATGCATGTGTTATGGGGCATGCAATTTAGGTATTCAGTCATCTTCACAAAATATTGATAACTTTATAAGTTGCTAAACCTCCGTTGCGCCCCATGTACTGGTAAACTAACGTATCTCCATCCACAGAGGCCAGAACCCAGCGGAAGCGGTCCAGAATTACCTAGAGAACGCGAAGAAGCTCCCTCTATACGGCGCGGAGCTGCACTGCGCGAGAGACGCTGATGATGTCGACCTGGTGATAGGGGTGTGCGCGGGGGGGATATCTATCTATAGGGACGGGTGAGTTCTGTGAAAATTATAGATAGCCATTGCAGCTGCATGAAGCCAAAATCAATAAACGGGAAGGCTTGTAGCGAAATATAGACCTGTCGCGAAAGTCACTGTGGACATCATAATGCCTCATCTAGTGGCTATAGAACACTAATTCTAGTAGTCAAGCAGCTGAGTTGCTTTTCCGTCCTTTGGACGTCCTTAGTAACTTCTATGAAGAGGCATGTGGTTAAAAGAGTTGGGTGACTATTTACAACCTTTATTGTCTGTTTAAAAAGGTAGATGTTGGTGATGTACTTCTCTACGTATATTAAGGACAACAACATACTGTCCTCCGCTTTCCTCATTTAACCCTAGTTACCTAGTTCTCAATTAACATTACTATATTTGTCTATCCCCCCAGACTCCTAATGAACCGCTTCCCCTGGGCCAAGCTGACGAAGATCAGCTACAACAAGAAGTGCTACACGCTGAAGCTGCGTCCGAGCGAGTTTGACGAGTTCGAGACGTCTCTGTCGTTCCGGCTGCCGGCGACACGGGCCTGCAAGAAGCTGTGGCGGTGCAGCGTGGAGCATCATATGTTCTTCAGGTAGGTATTGCTTTAGGGGATAAGGATGCCTTTATTGGGACGCACGAAACCTGTAGATTTTATACGTCTGCCGCAACCAGTCCGACTGGCTATTGTAATAGTTATTGACCTTATCTTCATTATAATAATAATAATATGTTGGGACATGCATGTCACACACGGCCATCCGACCCCAAGCTAGGCAGAGCCTGTGTTATGGGTATCGGACAGCTGATATATCTACACAAATACATAGATAGATACATATTAAATATAAATATCAACACCCAAGACCCGAGTACAAATATCTGTCTTTTAAACAAATATCTGCCCCAGCCGGGAATCGAACCCGGGACCTTCGGCATAGCAGTCAGGGCCACTAACCACTACGCCATTCGACCGTCGCAGCAGTACAATGATCGGCCCTCTGTCAATTCCTTTCCCTTGCATGTTTTATTGACATAATTGAACCAAATTGATTTTTAACGCCTGCAGGTGTAGTCGTATCTTACGGCTACTTCACATAATTTTTCATATTTTTTTATTTATCTTCCAGACGCGCAGAAGCAGTAACCGTGGAGAAGGTGCGCCTGTTCCCGCGGCTGGGCTCGCGGCGGCTGTCGTGTCGCCGCACGCTGCGCCAGCTACGCGCCGACGCCACAGACCAACGCACACAGATCACTGCCTAGAGTGTTATCTAGGATTAGTAATGAACGGGGTGCCTAGATAAGCCAGTGCCGGGGTGCCAGCATAAGGGCTAACACGCGGCGCTATTATGACGTGACAAAAGTATTGCATCACGGTCACTCACATCGCCCGTCTTCAAGAGCGGGGAACTTTTGTCACGTCTTGACGTAATCGTCTTGCGCCCCGTGCTAGGCTAGCTGAATAGTTAAAAGTCGGGTGTTGCAGAATGAATGCATAGATACTGCTGGTAGTAGCAATGTGGCACACCGATGGTACACCCATAGATAGCTCATCATTCACAAATATGGTCAGAAAATCGCATCCCTATGCAGGATATAGGTGTAGGCAAGGTATGTTATTGAATGCGAATTCGATAAGAAGTTCTTCGACTTACTGAAACAAAATGGAGATAAAATCTTATGTTTTTTTTCTGTCAATAGTAGCAATAAGGCAAGCTTATACAATAAGTACCTAGGTATATTTTTAATGTATAAAATTATTATAATCATATTTTTATGACTGACCTTAATACTAAGTAGTTAGTTAGTAAATAAAAATATTTGATCAAATACTTAAGTACTATTTAAATTACTTAATGTTGACTGACATGACGTAATAGAAAAAACTTTTAAGTACTTTTTTTGTAGATTTTATTGTCTTGTATATCATTTTGTTCATCATTTTCTTTAATTTACCTAGCTATAAAAATTATAACATTAACATTTTTATTTTAACCCGGTCATCTAAGATCGGTTGCAGAATCTGTTCATTACGGTCGGGCATTTTCCGAAATTACTATATGAGAGATGTTATAGTACTGGACCTAGTAAAAAATAATATAAGCTATGGTTTATATAACAAAAAATAACTAGTTTGTAGAGAAATAAGTAGGAATCTTTGTTAAACTAAGTGCCATTATAAAACTTTTACTATCTTCCGATAAGTAACTAAACACATGTTACTCTTTTCAAATGATTTAAATTCGTAATAAATGTATTTTTGCACGAAATTGTTTTATTTACCAACACAAATTAAAGTCTTAACTAATTGTCCTGTCCTTGTATTTATTGTGACGAGAATTAAAAACACCGAAATCAAAATATGTCGGATATAGGACAAACTACCTTATGTGAACTATTGTTCTAGGTACACATCGTACTTGGCTTCATTAGTTGATTGGATATTGAATACTTACCCAATCAAAATATCTTCATAAAACGTTCTGTAACTTCTCTATGAATACAGAATATTAAAAAAATGTGAGCTAAAAGGACATTCAGGAGGTATTTCTGAACAACTTTTGGTGTTCTACACATACCTATAAAGTTGCAAAGTTGGAGTTTTCTTCTCTGTATCTGTGCATTGTAGTCCATTTTTGCAAGTAACTATGTATGTGTGTGTATATATGTCCTAAAAAAATTATTGAAGAGGCAGCTAAATAAATGACAATGGGCGTTTTGGGACCTCTGTCCAATAAAGACGAGACATACATCGTTGGATAGCTCTTTTTAAGTGAGCAAAAAAGTATTCTGACGACAAATCCGTATAAGTTGTCCATTTTGAAATATATTCGTCGGAAGGAAGTATTTTTCTATGGCATTGATGACAGTTAGGGCGTAATACACGTAAACACGTATTATTGAAATTGGAGAAATTACTTTCAACTGGTTTTATTTACTGAGATAATAAACAAATATAATATTATATGAAATATGATAATTTTGTTATAAAAATTAAAAATGAATGTGAAAAACTAACAAAAACATTAAAATTACAGAAATAAAATATAAAAACTTTCAAGGTACGATTATTCTAATTGGACAGTAAATCAAGACTTCCGTTATTCATATTCTGCTAAATAATACCTTTTCAACGACGTATCACTCATTTCTATTGGTGCTGGTCTCAGCTTCCATATATTTGTGCCCATCATCATTTGTGTTCTATTCAAGTCCCCGAATATTTTGTACTAGTGGGAACTGACTACCATGGGAATCCATACCAAATATTTCATATATGTATTTTTAATCTCCGACAGAAAAGAGAGGTGTAACGTGTATAAGTGTGTGTAATGGGTATCTGTCTGTAGTAGCAAAGCTCCCAAATGGCTGGACGGATTTTTGATATAATTATTTTGGCTCATCGGTTATAATAATGTTAACGTTAACCACGGTGTTCTTAGCCATATTTGATCAAAATCAGCTTTTCCGTTCAAAAGATGGTTAGGTCATACTCTATTTAAAGCTCGTCTGACAAACACTAAACCCCATAATGAAGTCTAAGTCGGTAATTGATATGCATCTAGAATAACAACGATTTGTCGTCGACGCACAATACTCGAGAATATTTAAGATTCTCTGATTGCGGCAATCTTTTCAAATTGACAAGAATTCATCCACGTCAATGTAAATGAGGACAAACGATGTTGATCGGGATCTACGGGTACCCGCCACTTATGTTGTATAACGTTTGAAGTGTGATTCTATATTTTAACGATCATTCATCAGATAAATTCGTTTAGTGTTCCTGATGTAGGGTAGGTATTTAGCTAATAAGTCTATCAGTAATTACGTGATTTTACCAAAGTATCAATTTACTTTTTAAAAATTATACGTATTGAACAAAAGCATGTGCCATTACTAACTTAGGCCGGTAGTACTACGTATCGCAACCATCGCAACCTAATCCTCATCAGTCCTAATTTCGTACGTAAGTTTTTTTACAATAACAGTAAGCAATATAGGCAATCGTTATGTGATTAGGTACAAATTTACCTAAATTTTTTGTTAATACGTAGTATGCTTAAGTACCTACCTTCTTACTTCTTATTACTTATGATTTTTCATATAAGATGTCAACAAGATTAATTAAATCGAATTAATCAGTAGGAAAAAATAAAAACAGATCGGTGAGGTACGTGTCAGAATAGCAGACGAAGGGTTCCGTATTCACATTAACTAAGTACCTAATAATTTAATAACTTAAAACAGATACCTTAGACCCAGAGTCCTTAATAAAGTTTATTAATTTCATTTCTATTCTCATTCATGATAGTACAGTCGAAATTCTTACACTTAACACAATAGGATCATTAAAAAGGTCTATGAATACTTAATATTATACATCATCATCATCATCAGCCTATGTCAACCCACTGCAGGGTATAGGCCTCCTCCATGTTATGCCAAGTCCCACGGTCCTGTGCTACTCTCATCCAGTTTGGTCCAGTCACTCTCCTAATGTCATCGGACCAACGGGTCGGCGGTCTACCGACTGATCGCCGTCCCTCCCTTGTAATATTATTCGAAAGCGTTTATTTTTATTTCCACATCATTTGATTTATACTTAATTATTCCCACAAAAATGATTCATCAGTTAATGGCGCTCATTAAATTTTAATTTCTCTTCAGTAACTACTCATTCATTATAAAAGTGTCAGGACTGTAAAGTTTAGTTAAGGGTTTATATGATAACTAGCTGTTCCCGCGCGCTTCGCTTCGCCTTAAAAAGTTTTCCCGTGGGAATTCCGGGATAAAAAGTAGCCTATGTTCTTTCCCAGGGTCTAGACCGTATGTATACCAAATTTCATCCAAATCCGTTAAGTAGTTTTGGCGTGAAAGAGTAACAGACAGACAGACAGACAGACAGACAGACAGACAGACAGACACAGTTACTTTCGCATTTATAATATTAGTAAGGATAAAGCATCGTATAGTACGTGTTGTGATGCTGATCACTACTCATATTATAGTTTTTGCATATATATAACATTGACAATGTTGACATCGCCCGGAGGATCTAGAGGTGATTCACAGTAAGTACCTACCTACCTACTTGGCAAGTAGGTAGTGAGTAGCAGCCACAGTCGAAGGTAGGGCAGATCGACGCACAGTAGTCCTTCCTAGTTAGTGAAGAGTTGACGTGTGGGATTTAACTGGACGATATAACAAGTCGGTAAGTTAAGATTTTTTTAATAAACAGTTTTATAAAAAATATGTTATGGTACTTATAAGTATAAGTAAAAAAAAGTAGGTGCAGGTAGGGCAGTATCCTATCTGATCCTGAAAATTTAGAGGAATTGCAAAAAATCTAAAAAGTTTGACTTAATGTTTACGGTAAGACGCGACGTGAATTTCTAATTTTCTGAATACACTACGTTTTCGCAGTGGTAGGGATGAAAAAAAGATTCGACGATCCTTATGCTATCTGTTTGTGTTATTCTTATTTAAGTAGGTAGTGGGTAGGTTATTTACTTAGTTAATTTTTATTATAATAAAAAAGTACTAACATAATATGTAAATCATGGTAAGTACCTACAGTATTAGTTACACCACGTTACACTTAACGAAATTAAAAGAAGCGATAACATTGATTTTCGCTTCGCTTCATTCATATATTAAATTATTTGAACCTTAACCAAATCGATTGAGATTTGTCGTACTTACCATACTTACCATATTGATACGGTACTGCGATAGAATCATCAACATATCATCACCTAGGTCCAGCTATAGTGTTCTCCGCCGATTCAAATGTCACCATAATAATATATGTATTTTAATGGGTCATGCATCCAAGCGAATTCCGACTAACGATGCAGGAGTAGATAATAGTAAGCGTGTGCGGGTGCAGTACACATCAGAAGAACTCTCTGTTCCATCACTCTCATAACCCAATGGGACGGATTGATTAAGACGTGACAAAAGTCCTAGCGTCGCGCTCGCTCTTAAGGCTGCGCGATGTGATGGCAATGCAAAACTTTTGTCACGTCTTAATGGTACCTCGTGCTAGCCCTTCTAGGCTATGTCACCATGTACATTCCTCACCAGCTCCATATCCTCAGGCCATGTTGCTGCTGGTGCTGCTGATCGCCACGTGCTCGGCGGCGTCGTTCAAGGACCTCGGGAAGGGCATCCAGAAGGAGGTGGTGGCGGTGGCCACGCCCGTCGAGGAGACCCTCGTGGGCATCGGCTCTAGCCAGTGTGAGTATAAGAGCCTGACGGTCTACGTATGTACTAGGGGTGGATGAAAGAAGCCGCTCCGGGTACAGTTCGGTCCAAATAACTTGATAGTTTCTGAACTGACCAACTGCCAAGCTTTGAAAGTATGAACCGGCGGTTTGTAAGGAGTTTTTACAAGGTACAAAAGTGGATTATCTTCAGAACCACCCAGTTTTAAACCGAACTGTAAGTTCGGTTCAAACAACGGTTTAGGTTTACGTTACAGTCTGTACCGTTATAATCTATTTATCAAATATACAGGCTGTTGCAAAAAGGGTAAGTATAGTAAGCCTGGGATGACTATAGGTATAGGTTTATTCTGTTTTCAGAACAAAAGTGGTTAACAATGCCCCCCTGGTCACCGCCTTTCGGACATCACCCTGTACGTTTGTCCCGGCCGGTTTCTGAAGCCGAGAGTCTCGGAAAAGCAGTCACAGCTAACCATGGTTGACTCGTTAGTTAGCCATTGAACTTGGCACAACATCACATAACAAGGGGCATCAGCCTTAGATAGATTAAACCAGTTTTGTAAGGAAAATACCGAAACCTTAGTAGGAATAATATTGTCGTCAGTTCCGCATTACTATTTATAAATGCTAATCTGATTTCATTCCGAGAACTTATAAGTATTTACTTAAACAACAAACTTGAGTTTATTTTTATACGAACTTTTTTATATAATAGCCTTGCTAGCTAATTTTAGCATGCTCTAAACAAAATAAAAGTAAACATCATGAGTTTCATGAGATACATTAATATGACTGTAAACCACGAAGGGGTATTCAGTAGTGACTCGCAAGCGAGCCATCCAGTTTTCGATGTAAGTAAGTACATTAATTTATAAATACTCACGTGATAGGTTGCCAGCCGTATCGCCGTTTTTTCATGAGTACAATACACTTAGTGAACACAACTCGAATCTAGACGCTTTCCTCACAATGTTTTCGTTCACTGTAAGAATACGTGGTATAAATGCACTTTAATCCCTTATTTCTAATTAATTAATTGTTACAAAGTATCATTCGAACCCACGGCCTCACGAATAAGAGCCAAGACCTACACTCATCCGTTACGTCACCACGATTCTGAAACATGATGATTTGTGTAAGACCAGCAACGCTGATTTTCAGCAGCAACCCATTATATTACTCACGCAAACTTTCTTACCTGGCTCTGACCAGCAGCGCTGATTTTCAGCAGGGAGCCATCACACACGCCTTGTTTAACCGGATCCTCTCCTGCAGGTTCCAACGTGAAGAAGCTAGTGGGGGTGTCGTACGAGCAGGTAGACGGCGAGGACGAGCCCGACCTGAACCAGCTCACCCTCGAGTACCGGGACAAGTGAGTCACCTATAGTAGCTAGTTATAGTTAGCAACACACCAAGGGGTCTACAGGCGCCTTCAGCGGCTAAGTGCAGCGCGGAGGTATCTTTGATGACGTCAGTCAGATGGCGTCTATTGTTTATCTAGATCGATTCTCAAACCTAGCGATTTACCTGGCGGTAAAATTAAGGGGGCTTATTATCATTTATTTTATTTATAATTTATCGAATAATTAGCAAAATTCATTATGTCAAACATTCTACCGATTCGACATTGATCGATCGTTGCAAAATTCCATCATACATATTTTGATATCAGCCACTTATATCGAGTGTGTGACACCAGAGTGACCTAGGTACAGTTCGATGGAAAAATTTGGCCACAACCTGTCACGGCCACCGTGAGTCACTTCAAGAAGACCATGGATGTAAACTGGTTCCATTTGTTTACTAGATTGTAAGAGTTCTCAGAATCAACCGAATTACAGATATTCCAAGTTGCCATTAAATCTTAAGGTCAATCTTTACGTAAAAGGAAAGGTAATGTAGCTAAATCGGTAACTCGTAAAGCTTTTACTTTATTTCGGTGCTTCAGAATCGGCCACATTATTAAATAGGTAGTTACTTAAGGTAAGGTTTACCCGTGGTCCCGTTAGTTTCCAACTATTTCACGCTCTAGCAAATATAGACCACCCGAGCCCAGCTTAGACCCTTGTTACACCTGGCGAGTAGAGTGGCGAGACAAAATCCTCGGCCGAGCACTCGTTCAATTGCTAGCCGTTCATTGGCTGAGGATCGGCCGAGGATACTGTCTAGCCATTCTGCTACATAGGTAGGTGTTATCAGGGTATTAGACCTACGTAAAGCCTACCTTCCTACCCCCAGGTCAGTGCGCGTGATCTACAACATCACCACGGCGGCGCGCAAGATCGTGGAGTCCCGCGACTACAACCCCCGCGACAAGCTGCTCATCTTCATCCACGGCTTCACCGACAGCCCCGACAACGCCGGGTTTGGGAACATCAGCGACTCCTTGCTGAGAGGAGGTACGTGGTTGATAACCTGGATGTTTGCCACCAACGTATTGTGGTGGTAATATGGCTCGAACTTTGAAACGGAGTTAAGGACTTAAGGGAATGTGTGTAACATTTAACTAAATCATTGGAATATTAAACTTTATCATAAAAGCCAATAATTGTAAAATCTTGGACACAAAAGCTATCCCAAGATGTGCCACAACAGCACTATCTTATCCCGTCTTTCTCATCCAACCGATTATTTTTATCGACAGTCTAAACTTCAAGCCGGACTGAGCTACACTACCTTTGCTCGCAGACTCGTCTATCCCAATAAATAGTCCAACACCCATTACAATGTGCCTAATGTAATGCCCAATGCATAGATAGTAAAATATCCTCACAATATAGTTTTCCACTACTACGGTTCTCATGCCACAATTTCCGTACATAATCGGTTTTCCTCTACGGTACTAATGCCGCACCATTTAAAATGGTCCATTTTCCAGGAGAGTGCAACGTGCTAGCTCTGGACGGCAGCTCGCTCATCAAGTGGCTGTACCTGCGCTCCACCACCTACGTGCGCTTCATGGGCGAGCGCCTGGGCGAGGTGCTGGCCTCCATGGTGCATCGTGAGTAGAATTTATGCTCCTATTAGCTGTACCCGCGAGCTTCGCTTCACCTTAAAAAGTATTCCCGTGGCAATTCCACGATATGTGTTAATCCAGGGTGTCAGCTAACTCCATACCAAATTTCATTAAAATCGGTTGAACCGTTTTGACGTGAATACGTAACAAACATACACATACACAATTCATACTCAAAAACTTTCGCCTTTATAATACTAGTACTAGTAGGATAGGATAATTGACAATCAAAATGTCTATAGGCACCTGCGACCATTCGTGGTGTTAGAAGCCGGACCGCTAGGCTAGCAGCCTAACACTCGACTCGAAAGATTACGAATTGAGGTATACCTAACGTGACCATATTTTTTTTTTGTCAAAGCGGGACACCTGCGGAATTTCATATCCCTCAAAGATACATATATTATCTTTCTTTCTTATCTTCTTATCTTTTCGCTCAGTGTATCAATTGAAAGTTCAATCCCTACGATGAAAGATAGAAATGTGAAAGAGATGCATGAATGGTGAATGACCATTTTTTTATATTTATCTAATAATCTTGTAAAGTTGATATATTTAGGATACCTAAGTACTTAGGTACTATGTTTTTATAAATATACCTGACGGGTACACTACATAAATCCGAATTACTTTTTTACAATTATGAAAATAACGATTTTTAAATTATGAATTTCATAGTTCTAGTAAATTTTAAGTTTCCGAATAACGAAAATTACGAATAGTTGATAAACGAAATTTCAAACAACAGATTTATTAAAATGGCCAAAGTAAATTTTTCATATGTTATAATTTTGATGTTTTAAATGTACGATGTTTTATTATATCGAATTGTTTAAATAACGAATCCCGAAGTTTTAATATTTCGAAAACACAAATCCCCGAATGTAACTTACTTAACAATTTAAATATTTTTTTGCTTCGCTCAGCTTCGATTTTTAGACATCTATGTGCACCTAAACGCTCCTCTTCGCTTTGCTCGTCGTCGCACCTATCTTTAGGTTTAGGTCCTAAGGTTTTTAAGGTTAAACACCGTAAAAATCCGAGCAATTGTTTTGCTTTGTTGTGTTACTTAACAACAAATACTACAAATAGTTTTCTATTTAACAATATTTTTACTCTATATTTGAAACGCTCCGCTTTGTTTTTCGTTATCTATGTGCACCTAACACGCTCCTCCTCGCTTTGATCGTCGTCGCATATCTATCTTTAGGTTTTGGTTCTAAAGTTTTTGAAACGTTCATTTTATTTTTGACAAAATCACGAACTATCATATTTTTGATCCGGACTTGATATTTTTGTGATTTATTTGTCTGTATTTTATTTTTCGTATACTAAAGTAATCGTATTTTTTAACGATCGTGTATTTAACAATCGTAATAACAAACCTTCGTGATTATTATATCTATTCGATTTGAAAAAATCGTTATTGCAATATTTTGTAAATTAGGTACATATTCGGTGTTTTCAATTCGGAAAAAAGTTTTTCAGACAGATTTGAGTAGTTTAATTTAAAGTTCTTATCAATAGTGGATCTTATCTTATTTTCACATTCATAAAAGTTAATTCAGATTACTTTTTTGGAAGCCATGTACTCCCACGCATTTCTTCTTTGTTAGGAATCGGTAGGTGAGCGAGATAAATTTATATACACGATAGAGCAAGAGCAAGTCAACGATCGTCACTGAACGAAGTTACTCGCGGAGTCTCGTTGGAACTCGGACTCATATTACTCCCTATAGTCTATGTGAGTAAGTGATAAGAAGATAAACAGTTGTCTCAAATGATTAAAAGAAAGAAAGGAAATATGGGATGAAGTTGCAAAATGTAGGTAATTTAAATTATCGTTTGGTCTGTTTACGAAAGCGGGACATATTTGCCCTCGCGGGGGACAGCGGGACGCACAGCTTGAAAGCGGGACTGTCCCGCCCAAAGCGGGACGTATGGTCACGTTAGGTATACCTATTCCTCAACTAAGTATGGTACACGCCTGGCCAATGGGTTTAATTGGTCCCGTCTCGACGTTTTGGAGAACACCAACGATAGTTGATTCGATAAAGTTCCTTGATGTTACTGGCTGGTGTGATAATGCGTAAAAAACTGAAAAATAAAACTGGAACTTTTCAGATATTTAAAAGTTAGGTGAACCTAGTTCGAAGGTGTCCAAATTCAATTATAGTCATAGTAGGTATACTTATAGTCGTTTGCAATAGAATCCAACAATCATGTAAACAAACCAAATTGTCACGATTACTCCGTAATCACATACATTTGACGATCAATTATGAACATAGTCTGATTTCAACGAACGCACCATTGTTTTCACATTATCTTCAACACGATTTAACTTGTATTTATAAGTTAAATTTGTGAAAACATTTGCAACGTAAAAATTTCGAAGTATTTGACAAGCTGTCATCTTAGTTTTTTACTCATCGAACTCTATAAGTCATTGAAAAGTTAGTGTTGTTCGTAATCTGAAGTTATCTTTTATTTTTAATTTAATAAATTATTTTAATTTAATATTATTTGAATACAATAATATTTTTTTTTCAAGAGGTTAATATAATTAACCAAAACGAAAAAAGGAAGAGGAAGAAATGAAAAAGCTCGACGGCATTTTAGACACGGCAAGCGATGACACAGTGGTTCCATTTATAATTACGGTCACCGGCGACACTTCTGATAGTGATGATGACGAAGACGAAGATTTAAATTTGTTTTAATAAACACTTTTTTATATATAAGTAATCAGTTTTATTTTTTAGTCTATGGCTTGTATATTTAATCTAATTAGAACACTTTGACATCACTATGGGCATAAACAATACGCTGTCAATGTCAGCCCGCCATATTTGTTTACATGATTGTTGGATTCTATTGCAAACGACTATACCTAAATAAATTACAAGACTACCTTGTTGGCTACTTAAGTTTCAAGTGTGTGTTTTGGATATTATTACGTATCTTACTTATACTACAGTTTCTGATATTATTTATTATTATTATTTATTTATTTTTACCTATCGTAATTAGTAATAAGTAAGTATATCTATTGTATGACCATTCTCACAGCGGAAGGTCACAATATCAACTAACGTCATCATTCAGTAAATATCTGGTTAATCACCATAATTTCCATGTAAAGTGTACCTCGTTATATTAATTAAATGTGTCTTTATGGTTGGCACTTACTTACTGATACAGATGTAAATAGATAACTAGTTATTTGCTACCGATTGTTTGCAGCTACTGCTACGATTAGGATCGTATTCCTTATGTATTGTTTGAATGATAAGTAAATACATGCTTATGCTAAATACATACTGTGTACATAATTAAATGAGGCATCTGACAACCTCTTTGACTGCGTTTAGC
The DNA here is from genome assembly GCF_932276165.1 of Plutella xylostella. Taxonomy (NCBI): domain Eukaryota; kingdom Metazoa; phylum Arthropoda; class Insecta; order Lepidoptera; family Plutellidae; genus Plutella; species Plutella xylostella. The sequence goes on along the minus strand of NC_064000.1, from coordinate 457,398 downwards.
TCTGATAAGTTTTCATCGTAAAGCCTTTCTTAGATACTTAGCAGAAGTTACCTCCACCCTAAATGACATGCCGATCGACCTCTTGAAATCTACAGTTTATACATAAGGTGGTTACGATTATCGATTAAACTGGATATTTCAGTATGATTCATTGAGCTTGGATTTAATAGGATTACCGACGCGACGTCTCAACATGAACATAACATACCTTTGTCCTATCATCCTCATTATTGTACCTAATCATGGCAGGACTATGAATAGCTTATTGTCACGCGATGTCTGTATGTAGGACCTGTCATAATTAGATCAAGCGGAAAACTTGGAACGGAATCTGTATCGATAGAAACTGCTGTGTTATGTTCTTATAATATTCGCGGATAAAGGAATAAAGTAATAAGATGAAAATGGCGAACGGATGCACACTATCTCACTCACACTCACAAGGCGTAGGTATTTACATTACTACGATTAGGCTTCAGTATAAATATTCCTTCCCACTCCCATTTATGTTAAATACTACAATACCGCCATTTCATACTGTTCCTTTACCTGCAAGCGTACCTCCACTCCACCTATACTTTGTTAAAATGCCGCTGATAACTTTTCCTTCACCACCTAATCCTCCTCACACTTTAACTTCTGTCCCCAGATGGCGTGGACCCCGCCTCCATCCACATCATCGGACACAGCCTCGGCGCCCACATCTCCGGGTTCACTGGCAAGCAGTTCACCAACCTGACCGGCGCCCGGGTGGGCCGGATATCCGGGCTCGACCCGGCCGGGCCCTGCTTCAGCCATGTCGACGATGATGTGAGGCTGAATTCTACGGATGCTGACTTTGTTGATGTTATTCACACTGATGCGGGGGTTTACGGGATTACTGATAGTGTTGGTGAGTTTGAAACTTCAATTTTGTAGGTATTAGTATTAGACTACTGAAGTAGTACTAGGCCCATATAGACGTCCTAACTTTTTCTATAAAATTATTGGATTTCCAACACTTAGCCATTAAAAGTATGCAAACTGAGTTATAAAACTAACAACAATAGAATTGGTCTCATTCGAGCTCCAATATGCACGAGCTATACCTAGGTCTGATAGAATAATTTATGAGTCAGTTTCCACATTTGTAATAATTATCCTGCCTTACCTTATACCTTTTATAGCTTACATACCTCCCTACTACTACATTACTTATACGTTTACTCTTCCATTCAACTCTGGCTCATCACTTCCTTCCCGTAACCCTCACAATACCTATACAGGGTGTCGCAAAAAGGGAATTTTGAAATTCAGATTTCATTTTCGGGCTTAGATATAACATGCTGCACATGTTTCAACTTATGAAGGCCCTCTGTACCACTGGGGTACCATAGGACAGCAACAACAACATGTTTTAACTTATAGTATACCTTTTTGCAACGCCCTGTATATTATCTTACATCTGGAACCCTCAATCACAACCCCCACCCCCGCAGGCCAAGTGGACTACTTCCCCAACAGCGGGTCCCAGCAGCCCAACTGCTTACTACAGTCGTGCAGCCACAGCCGCGCCTGGCTGTACTACGCGGAGAGCATCGTGCGACCTGAAGCTTTCCCGGCTGTGAGGTGTGAGGATTGGGAGGCGTTCAGACGCGGGCGATGTGAGAAAGAAGTCAGGTATGTAAGGTCCACAGCGCTAAAGACTACCAAGATATTACACGATTTATAGCAGTCGAAATCGCGTTTCGTCTGCAACCATTGTGGCAATAAATGTCGTGCTGCTATTGGACTATACAGCCATCAACGACGGTGCGGCCGTCGTAGCTCATAACCCACGAGCGCTGCAACAATCTTCTTGTATAGATGCTGTGGCCAATGATGAGCTCTAAAACTTCAATACCGCGATGTGGGGTTCATTCATTTTTTGCGCGTTGCGATTTTAGTGCCATCTGTTGGTAATAATCGGTACATCGTAGCGTGATAGGTCGCATTATCTAGGTTATATTATGTATTGTATAAGACAAGGCAGCAGCTATACTGCCACAGCCGCGCCTGGCTGTACTATGCGGAGAGCGTCGTGCGCCCCGACGCCTTCCCCGCCGTGAGGTGTGAGGATTGGGAGGCTTTCAGACGCGGCCGATGTGAGAAAGAAGTCAGGTGAGTGAGGCTGCATAGAATCGCGTTAATTGCTTCGGTCTACAGCGCTAAAGACAGCTGCCCAACGGTTAGCGTAGGAATGTCTATTTATAGCAGTTAGCTCTGGGAATGTCTATTTATTGCAGTTAGCTCTGAAACATCAATACCGCGAAGTAGGTTTTCAATGTCAATTCTTGTTGCGCATACATTTTCTACGTATTTGCTGACTGCCCAAGGTTGTCCGGACATATATAAGGTACAGTTTATACGTGATACCTTCAAGCACCCTCAAAATACAAATTAAGCTAGGGACTTCTAGCACAGTAATTCTTCCCACTATAAGAATGCACTTTACAAATTAATCGATTTATAGTAGTAACCGTATCTTTCCACCCCCAGCTACATGGGCTACCCCTCAACCCCCGGCACCAGGGGGCGCTACTTCCTACAAACAGCTGATGAACCTCCATACGGGACCGGCCGGAATGGAACCCGCTACCACAACAACGAGGGCATCGTCAACAACCTGGGAGGACAGGCCAGCAACTTGACCAAGAGCGTGGAGAAGGGGGCTAAGGGGTTCGGTAATCAGGTCAAGAATCTGTTTGGGTAGAGAGGAGGAAGAGCTAGTGTTTAGCAAGTAAGATTTGATCAGATGCCGCAATTTGTTAGTGCAATGTTCGATTCTGAAGAAAAAATAAATTAAGTTATTTATAATTTTGATGATACGCTCTCTACAATCGGCGTAGATTGGTTGACTTTTCAGAATGATGTGCCTGTAAAATGTATTATTTATTTTAATAAATTAAATCATATGAAGTAGGGTATGTGTAACGTATGCCTAATTCTTATTTTGAATAAAAACATGTGAATTTTAAAACAAAGCATCTTTATTTAATTTCTATTTATTTATAACTTCTTCTTGTTACATAAAAAAAATACGAAGAAAGGGACAACTCTTTTAAAAAAATAAACATCTTAAAATAAATATTCTTGTAAAGACATTAATAACACAAGGAATTGAAAGGGACGTACTAAGATCAGATATCAACGAATATGTCATTATTATACAAAAGCTAATAATATTAATTTATCTCCGTATTTGTGTAAACTGTGATGCTAGGAACAACATATTCGCTCACATCCGCACAGAAATGTCAAATTCGTAAAATTAAACTGAAATCAGATTTCAAATTAACATGCAAAATATACCTTACATACATACAGTATTACAAAACGTTACAACTAGCGTGTAAGACAAATATATTAATTGATATTTAATAATAATTGTACAATATCATTTAACTTTACTGTAATCTAGATTTATAGAAAAAGTTTAATGAAAAAAGTCGTGTCATGATTAAGCTAGCTTTTAGTGAAGGTTGCGTGGAACCTTTGGAATGTCCTGCGTTTATACAAACATGAATAAATCGGTTGCTCTGACGTTATAAGTTATAACGACAACATATAACTTCATTAACATAACATGTTTTAATTACACCGAGATGAGTGCCTGTAATGATTTATAAATTTCAAATGCTAAACTGGCCTTATATTAAAGACATATTGAGGAGTCGAGCTTATAGACATCGAATAAAGATTACATTTTGTGATATTCGAAATAACATAACCAACTTTAAAACGGGATCCGTTAACTTTTATTATCGCATCACTGATTACATTATTCCTAATCATCTCATTTTAAGGCAAAAAGCTATTACTTACTAATATTTTGTAACGAAAATTGTCATATATCGTTATTTATTTGTATAGACACGGCACTTCTATCATAACGTATAATACGTACGTCTATATTCTAAGTAGCACCTAAATGCTGTATATACCTTGATTTTGAGGCAACATTTCATAATATTCATATTACTTTAACATTGAATACAGACATAAGGCAAAAGCAACCTCTTTCTAAACGCCTTTTATAATAAACTTTCCTTTATTTAACGAACAAAATAACTTTAGAGAGGTCACTAGAGGCCATGAATAACGAAACGTATATATTTATCATTAGTCCCGCATTACATTGTATTTTATTGAGATTTCGATAAAAGAAAATCATTTTTAACCTAAACGGTGGTTCCATTTTTCTTGTGTAATATTTAAAGCTACTGACAAAAACAATTACGGTTTAATATATTTTAGAAATACACAAACATTTTTAAATATTTTTCTTACTATGGCAACATTTATGTCTGAAAAACTACCAAGCTGGAGATTTGAATATGATTTTTAAAAAGACACTTGCATTTTATTCTTATCCTAGTGAATTCATATTTGTAGAAATGCTGTTTCGTCATCGTCAAACTAAACTTAAATAATTTCTACAATAAAATTTGCATTCTTACATAAAACATTACTTATAAAAGTGCGTTTCCGACGTCACAACATCCAGTACAATCAACGTTATCGTTAATAGCTAATAATTATCCGTTATATAATTAAATAACTTAATAATTAATATTCGCAGTGTTGTCGCTTACAACTAATGTGTATGTAACTCAATATGCATACTCGTTAAGTTGTAACAGTTCAATATCAACCATCTTGTAACTCGCAGCACTGTATAACATTCTCGGCAGTTACTCGATACAGTCATTCTACAATGTACACGTAGCGTCATCTATGCATTCTACTCACAATACTAACAATATATCTCATACAACGACGACATCTAGCGGTACGCGAATGAACTACAATACAATGCCATCTATCGGGGCACGAATGAACTAGTTATCCAAATAGTGTCATACCGTTAAGCGCCACCTAGCGGTGTGTGGGTGGACTCGTTGGTACCTGGTGGCGCCGCCTGGCGGTGGTCGCGGGCACTAGCTGGCTACAAGATGGCGGCGGCGGGGGCGGGCTACGGCTGCGTGCTCTGCTGCTGGATCTCGATCTTTTCGACCGTCATGTCCGGGTTCATCGCTGTTGCTTCCTGTAGGGGGTAAGAAAGTGGTAAGTGCTACGAACGGAAGGAGAAATTGTTCTAAAACGCTATGTTGGAGCTATTGTCTTGAGAATGAGCGAGTTTATAACAAAGCACTAATCCAAACATCGGGGAATAAATGCCACCGATTGAAACAATGTCAGAAAACGCTTCTACAAATGTCTGCCTTATCTCTATACATGGAAGTTTGAGCCCTATGTATTACAGCAATAGTGATATGAGTGGTGTCAGCAACACATACACGTCCTGACCAGCTACTCGTGGAAACTTAAACCCTAACTACTTTTCTAGGGCAAGGCCTTCTCCTGGTTAGCCACTAAACTTGAACCTCATGATTCAAGCAATATTGACCTGCAGTGAAACATAGTCAAATTATCATAGTCAAAAAACCCTCATACACGGCCGTCTAAAAAAGCCCAGCTACGCCTGGAAGTCTGAATCCTATACTGTACAATATTCATAGTGACCTGGATGGCCTCGGCGAGCGCGCGGTCGTGGTCGATGGGGTCGCCGTCGGACTGGATGGTGATCTTCTGCTCCACGCGCGTCTCCACCACGCCGTTGCGTTCCGTCTTGTACTGGAACAGAGAAAATTACTTATTAATTTCTAGTAAAGTAGATTACAATGAGAGTTGACTAAAATGGCGGCCGACCGCATGTATATAAGACAGCATTCGAAGCTCGACTATCTACCTCTAGAGGCAATAAGATGAACATCAAGGTGTTCATCAAGAGACCTAAAAATGTCAAGTTTCGACTACGACAAACGATAGAGCTGGCTTAAGGATTCGTCACGAGTAGCCAGTCGCTGATTGCCCAGGATGCCAAAATGCGGCCAACATAGGGCACAGTGGCTACATCAGCAGTCCATTAATTACTAATAAATAGTGAAGCAGAAGTAGAAGTACTGTGGACCTGTGGTCTTACAGCACGAGCTGAGCTGGTTCCTTTTTGACGCTTTGGACAGCGTCCTATTATGCTATTCTTTGTTTGGTATTGTATTGTTTCTCGTTTTTTTTAACTGTTACTGATTAAAGGTAGTAAGTACTCACGGTGATAGTCTCAACAGTGCGTGTCTTGGAGCTGATGGTCTGCGAGGACACCACCTCGCCCTCCGCGTTGATCTCCTCCGTCTCCGTCGTGTTGGTGGCGTCGCCGCCCGCCTGACAGAGACAGAGATACTTGTGTGAGTGTTGATCATTATGAAAAATATTTTCACTAAAGAATAAGAAACATTAAATAGAAAATACTATTATTTCCATATTTAGGATGCAACTAACATAAGAATAAGATAGATGTGTTTTTTTTGATCTTTGGTCCGTAATAAACGATTAATAATAATAAAGGGAGTAAAAAAAAATTAACTCAGTGGTGGTAGCTTATAGGAAGACTTCATAAAATAGAATTATAGTAGTACGTATGTAAAAAAAAGGGTATAATAAGGGTACAAAAAACTTAAACACGAAATTCGTTTAGAATGGCCGCTTGAATTATTACCCCCTTTACCACTCTACCACTTTTGCAACACCCTGTATAGTGTAGGTATACTCACATGCGCGGCGGCTCCGTGCAGGATGCTGCCAAACGGCGCGTCGCCCACCACCGTGCTCGTCGTCGTCGTGGTGTACGAGCCCGGCTCCTACGAGTTTATACGTTATTAGTAGAGGTAGAGGGGCTATTGTTGAGTGGCTCTGTGTTGTGGTACAAACCTGGTTCGCATTATTACTAGAGGCACAGGGGCTTAAAACTAAAGGGTATTTGGCTAAACGTTATTTAGCAAGCCACCTGCAATATTGCATAGAGTATTACGTTATCATTATTACCATCGTTTTCTTGATTCTTCATTATTATTCTTGCAATCCAAATGATTTTTAGATTGTTTGTCCTATTGTTAAAAGAATTTGATTAAAAACAATTCCTATACCTATGAATTCTAGCCGTAGAGGTACCTTTACCAATATTTTAACCTGAAAGTCATGAAAATGATTTGGTGCAAAGTGCTTATATAATTCTAATTCAACACAACTTGCACACAAAATGCAACTTCGTAGTTTGCAATATTCTTTGATACTAAATTCATGCTTCACACAACACATGCAACTACTTACAGACATATTTTTTTGTGCTTTAAACATAATTTTAGTGATCTGTAATTCTTACTTATTATTGTGACTTCATCAGTTCATCTTGAACGACACTTGTTTTGTAAATGCATCATAATAATTTAATTAAATATTCATTCAAATCCGTTAAAACTTAATAACTACACACACAAAACCACACAACATGCAAGTGCGTTAAAACTCAAAATAGATTTGCTACCGTTTTTTAAATGTCGTTCAAGATCTCTTATCCCAAAGTAATTTTACTTTACCAATTTGTGACAAAGGGTTAACCTTTTCAACGTGTCTTAATTTACACTTTTACATAGTTGGACCAAAAACGGTATTCTAAGTTCATTAGAGTTTTGCAACCCACTTTCGACTTAGAACACCATCCTTGCTAACTAATATAAAAGTGCGTGAGCCACAGTAAGACTTACCGTAGTGTAGTAATGTCCTTCACCGGCGCCTTCGTCGAAGTCGATCGGAGTTCCGGAGTCGCCACTGCTCAGGGAGCTTTCTGAACCGTGCCTAGTGATCTATGCGGCCGACGCAAACCAGTGCCAATGACAGTTGTAGGGAGGACACACGTTTAATGTGAGAAAGTTGAAAATGAGAGTAAATTTTATGGTGTTATGGAGACCAGGAATGGTAAGACCATGGTTTTAAAAACACACATTTGGTTAGCCATTGTAATGTTTTTGGTAACCCAATGAAATGAATTTCACACAAATTAAATGAAAGTTTATAGATTTCGTAGTTATTTGTTGCCGTTTATAAACGGTTTATGGTAATGTATAAGTTCATTCGCAAGTCACACGTCATGCGATGTTTGTAAGCGATTTTTGGTTCACACAGGGATGCGATGTAGGCCAGATTCGTTTTGTCGATGATTGGAAATGGAAAGGAGAAAAAAAAAGAAAATTAGAACAAAATCAAACATGCATTTGTTTGTGACTGCTATTTCACAATCTTGTTAAAATTTTACTTTGTATTTTATGCTAAATGCTTTATCTAAATCTATCGATCTTATTGAATTAGCAGTCACAAACCAAACAATTAAAATTAAAACAAAATAGAAATGAGTAAATTAATAAAATTTTAAAAATGATAATTTCAACATAAACATGATTTAAAAATACAATATTTTAAAAAAACTGACATGCCAAACGCATGCGAATGACGAGAACGAATCGACATGAACCTAACAACTTAAACCAACTCATACCTTATCTCCCGTCGTGACCATGGTCTTGACTTCCTGCGTCAGCACTCTCTGCTCCTGCCTGGTCGCTGATGACGTCAGCGTGTGGGCCACCGTCTTCTCTTCCATCTGCTGGGTCCTGGCCTGCGTGTCGAGGTCGTGGTGCGTGGTCGCCGTGCGCGTGGTCACGGCTCGCGCGGTCACGTAGGGGCTCTTCCCTTCAGCGCCCGCCGGCTCTAAGCTTTCCGCCTTCAGATATTACCAACACATTAGCCACTACCATGCGTAAACAACAAAAACAAGCAATTGAAAGTTAAATGAACGAAAGAGAACAAGCCACACGACATCGAAACTAAAAAGGGGGGGAGAGGCGTCGTTTAGCCTTATCGGAAGTCGATGTAGAGTATGAGACGAACCTTGTTAGTGTGTGTGGAGAAGGTGACCTCCCCAGTGCCGAGGTTTTCCACTTCTTGCTCCACGTTGTGTGTGACGCCTTCTTCGTTCTTGGTGAGCAGCTGCTTGGTGGTGGTCTTGACGACGACGGGGGGCGTGGGGGTGCCGCTTTTACTTTTACTCGTGCTTCTTTGGGAGACGGGGATTTTGGAGGAGACAGGGGTGGTGGAGGAGACGTAGCCCTGATGTCTGATGTGCTCGCTAGTGGTATACTCCGTGTATGTGCGAGGTTCGTCGCCTCGGGCAGGGCTCTCGTCTTTGCCGAATGTGGAGAACTTATTCACGTTAACCTTCTCTATATCGATGTTTGCTGGCAGATCCTGGGTTTCCTTCTCTATGGTGTAGTTTCCGCTCTTGTCCTGGAAGTGCGAGGGGTCGATCTGCGAGTAGTGCAGGATCAGCTGGCCGGTGACCGGGTCCCTGACGGCCGTGCTCGCGTCGATGTCGCCGGTGTCGGGGTCTATGTCGCCGTATTCCGTCTTTATTCTGCCGGTAACCGGGTCTATTTTGCCGGAAAGAGTCATGGTTTGCGTCACGGTGGTTCTCGCGCCCTTGAGGCGTGGGTCGTCTGGGTCCACATCGATAGATTCTCCGGTAATCGGGTCGATGATTTGGTACAAGTAAACGGTCTTAGTCGTGATGATTCTGCCGGTGGTTTCGTCAATGGTGCACTCTTTAGGATCGACCTCTTTAACCTTTCCGCTGGCGTCCTTCTGCGTGATGACGAAGATCTTGACAATAATCAGGCGGCCGGTCTTGGGGTCGATCTTACCGATCTTGGTGTAGATTTCCCCAGAAGACACTTGTGAGGCGGAGTACAGAGGCTCGTTGTTTTCGTCCAGCTGGCCAGTGGCGGTGTAGATCTGTCCACTGACTGGGTCTACCTTGATGAGACTCTTGTCTATGTCTGTAGTCCTGGTAATCAGGCCAGTCTTGGGGTCTAGGCGACCGTAAATTGTGATGATGTAGCCAGTAGTGGGGTCGATTTGACCAGCCGTGTAAATGACGTCACCAGTTTTCGGGTCTCTCGGTCCCACCGTCCAGATTTGGTTGGTCTTCGGGTCCACTTTGACATTCTTGGGCTCGTTATTAACGATCTGCTTGCCTGAGACGGGATCGACTTTGTTCTGGATAATTCTTAGGCAGATAAGTCTTCCTACGTCCTTGTCTGGCTTTCCTGATTTGGGGTTCAGTTGGCCACTTCGCAGCAACAGTTGTCCAGTGACAGGGTCCACTTTGACCTCTTTGCTTTCGAATTTGCCGGTCTTGGGGTCGTTGTAGGTGACGGTTCCTTTGACCAGGTCGATTTGTCCGTACTTTGTGTCGATTATGTTATTGTCAGTGTTGAATTGACCCGTGCTGCTCTCTATTTGTGAGTGCTTGGGTTCAATGACTCCCTTCTTGTTATCGACCTTTCCAACAAACGTCGTGACTTCGACAACTGGGTCAATGTGCGTTCCGACCACCAATATCTGTCCTAATTTAGGGTCTGACTTGCCGGTCTTGGGGTCCACAGCTCCCGTGATAGTAATCTGGCCGGTGTTCTCGTCAATTTGTACTTCCTTAGTGTCCTGTGCCCCTGATGTGTTTGTTACGAATATAACTCCGTTTGAAGGGTCAATGACTCCGTATTTGGTGGAAATGTGTCCCGTTTCAGCGTCGACCTTACCCTTCGTGTGTTCAACTACTCCATCAGCAATGTTTACTTTGCCAGTTTGGGCGTCAATCGGTCCAGTGATGGTTGTGATCTCAACCACGGGGTCATCTTGCTTGGCGACGCTCAGAATCATTCCTAAGTTCGTGTCGACCTTATTCGTCTTAGGGTCTAATACACCGGAGTTAATAAATATTTGTCCAGTTTCAGGCAGAACGGTTCCACTCTTCGTAAGCTTCTGCCCTGACGCGTCGGTGATGACAATGCTACCTTTGTTGGAGTCGATAACGCCATATTTGGTCTCAATCTGTCCGTTAGGGTCCAAGACTCCAGTCAAATGTTCTACCTCAGCTGACGCGAAGTCTGGCTTCTTAGTCTTGGGGTCAAGTTTGGTGAATATGACCATGATTTTGACGATCTTTCGTTTGGGTGGTTCTGGCGGCGCACTGGTCGGTTTAGTTGGGGACGGGAGCCTAGCTACTGGCGCTACGTTAGTGACTGGCGAGTGGGCGGGCGAGTGCGCGGGCGAGTGGACGGGCAAGTGGGCTGGCGGTGCAGCTACAGGGGTCGTTGACCTCACAGGCGCCGGCGGGGCAGCCTTGGCTACCTTAGACAACACATTCTGCTTATCAACAATCGTCAACTGTTGCGCGAATGTCGGGTCTACCTTCCCGGTCTTGGGGTCGACCACTGAGACTGTGACTATGATGTTGCCAGTCTTAGGGTCGACGTCTGCTTGCTTCAGCTCCTGCTTGCCTGTCACCGGGTCTTTGTATAGGATCTGTCCGGACTTGGGGTCGATGATGCCGAAGTCAGTGTGGATTTTCCCGTCTTCAGCACTAACGTAGCCTTTAGCCGCGTCGATTGCGCCAGCGCTGGCGTCAACTGTTTTCGTCTTAGGGTCGTATTTACTGGTGATGATTACGAGGCGGATTTCTCCGACGGAAGCCGGCTTGGCGATCGGGGTTACAGTTTTGTTGACAATGCTGTATTGTTGGGCTAGGGTCGGGTCGACCTTTCCTGTCTTAGGGTCGACCACTTGGCTGGTGATGAGCATATGGCCTGTGGCGGAGTCCACTTGGGCCTTCTTGACCTCTTGTTTGCCGGTCTTAGGGTCAGTCACGGTGACCTCGCCAGTCGAGGGGTCAATGACACCAACAGCTGTCCTGATCTTTCCATCAGCTCCCAGAGTGCCGCTGACGGTATCTACCTGTGCTTGACTTGGGTCAAGCTTCTTCGTCTTGGGATCGTATTTAGTTGTGATGATTACCAGATGGATTTCCCTTTCGATGGGCTTGACGTCTTTGTCGACAATACTGAACTGCTGGGCGAGAGAAGAGTCGGTTTTGCCGGTCTTAGGGTCCGTTACACCGGAGGTCACAATAAGATGACCGGTCTTAGGGTCAGCCATGGCTTGTTTAAGTTCTTGTTTGCCTGTTTTAGGGTCAACGTATTCAATTTTACCGGTCTTAGGGTCAATGACGCCAAAGTTTGTGTGTACTCTGCCATCAGAGCTCACAATACCTCTTGAAGAGTCAACGTGACCGTTAGGGTTGTCCAATCTCTTGTTCTTGGCGTCATATTTGCTTGTGATGACCACTAATTGTACTTCTTTGCCAGGGACAGCCGCGAATTTGTCTTTCGGCTTGTCAACCACGCTGATCTGTTGTCCTAACGTGGAGTCAACTTGTCCTGTCTTCGGATCAACGACTCCAGAAGTCAGCAGTAGATTTCCTGTCTTACTGTCAACTGTCGCTTTCTTAACTTCCTGCTTGCCCGTCACTGGCTCAGTGATGGTAATTTGGCCAGTGCTTGGATCAACAATGCCGTATTCAGTATGTATTTTGTCATCTGAACCAATTTTACCAGGAATACTATCAACGTGGGCGTTAGACAGGTCTAGTTTCTTGTTCTTAAGGTCGTATTTGGATGTGATGATGATCAAGTTGACGTATCTTTCAGGGATTCCTTTAGGTGCGTCTTTGTCTACGACGGTTAATTGCTGAGCTAGTGAAGAGTCACTCTTTCCAGTCTTAGGGTCAATGACTCCCGAAGTAAGAATAAAACTGCCGGTTTTAGCGTCAACAATAGCCTGCTTTGAGTCCGCTTTCCCTGTCTTTGGGTCTGTGAAGTGTATCTTGCCAGTGTTCGGGTCAAGAATGCCAAAGTTAGTGTGAACTTTGCCGTCTTTGTCGCTTATAACCGCGCGAGAGTTCTCAACGAAACCATTAGTGTTATCTAGCTTCTTGTTTTTAGAGTCGTATTTTGACGTAACGGCTACCAATTGTACTTCCTTACCGGCGACGCCAGCGAAGGTATCAATAGGTTTGTCGACAATGCTGTATTGTTGTCCGAGAGTCGTGTCCAACTGGCCTGTTCTGGGGTCAACAACACCTGATGTTAACAGAATATTCCCTGTCTTAGGGTCGACCTGAGCGCGTCTGACCTCTTGCTTGCCAGTCTTAGGGTCTGTGGTCGTAATGTCGCCAGTTCTTGGGTCAATGACTCCGTAATCTGTGTAGATTTTGCCGTCAGTGCCTGACAGAACTCCTTTCACGGAATCGACGTGAGCGAAAGTAGGGTCTAACTTTTTGCTCTTAAGGTCGTATTTGCTGGTGATAACGACTAGACGGACCTCGCGGTTAGCCTTAGTTGCGTCTTTTTCAACAATACTGAACTGTTGGCCGAGGGAAGAATCCACTTTACCGGACTTAGGGTCGTGCACTCCCGTTGTTACCAGGATGTTTCCTGTCTTTTGGTCGACGTAGGCTTGTCTGGGCTCTTGCTTTCCTGTCTTAGGGTCAATGTAGTCGATTTTCCCTGACCTTGGGTCAATAACTCCGTAGTTTGAAGAGACTTTGCCGTCAGGTCCCACAATGGCTTTAGATAGTTCTACATGTCCATGAGAGGCATCGAGCTTCTTATGTTTCCCGTCGTATTTACCCGTGATGACGACCAACTCAACCTCTCTGCCAGGCTTGGAGCCAACTTTGTCGCTCAATCTCTCAACGAAGCAGTACTGTTGGGCCAACGTTGGGTCCATCTTTCCAGTCTTCGGGTCGATCACTCCTGACGTAAGCAGAATATGTCCCGTCTTATTATCTACGTGACCGTTCTTAGTCTCCTGCTTTCCAGACGCGTCTGTGTAAGTAATATGCCCTGACTTAGTATCAATGACCTCCTTTTCCGTGGTAATCTTTCCATTTGGTCTGTTAATAGTTCCTTTGGTGACCAAAACCGTGCCGTTTGCGTCATCCAGCTTCTTGGATTTCGGGTTGAATCGTCCCGTGATGATGACCACTTGTATTTCGTTATCTGGTTTAGCCACGGGGGCTACAGCCGCTAGTGGGGCCTCATGATGTGCTCTTTCAGCGTCCAGTAAAGCTAATGTCGGGTCTATGAGATTCTTATCCGCCTTCGCTTGTTCTTTCAAAGCTGCTGATTGCACGTAGTCAATCCCTGGCGTTTTCAGCTTGCTGAGATCGTCAGGAGTCTTGCGCTTCTCAGCGCTTTCGGCTACTTTCTTGTCTTCACCTGGTGCGTAGTTGAATGCGAGGCCAGACTTGCGTGTTGTCGGGCTCTGGCTCTCGTCCGGATGCCTCTGTCTGTCGCCTCCCACTGGCTCTTTCTCGTAGCTGAAGGCACCAATGAGCGGCTTGCCACCCTTTGACGGGCTGGTTTCTGTGTCATTGTACTCGTATGGCTTGGTGTAGCCAGGCTTCTCTGGACTCTCCTTAGTCGGAGTTCTCTCGAGAGTGCTGTCGAGATTGGAGCTCTCGTTGGAAGTATCGAGCGCAGGCGATTTAGCCTTTGCGTCCTTTTCCTTGGACTTCTTGTCCTTTTCTCTCTTGGGTGATTTGGGTGATTTCTCCGGGGATTTCTTGGGCGATTTCTCTCGCGGCGACCTGTCTTTTTTGCCTCCGAATAGACCGAACCCAGTCTGCTGGTGGGAAAGGGAATGGGATTGAAGAAAATAAAAAAAGTATATGAAAAACAAAATACAAAAATAAAATTTAACAGTGACGCCTGAAGTCTAAGTATTTTTTTACATAATGTACAAAACTTAGTCTAAAGGCATCCAGCAAACAGAATAATAATTGAAAATGCATATGCATGCCGACTGTTCGTCTACGTTGCTCTCTAGAACATTCAATATTTACAAATTGATTTGTATTATACAAAAACTACTTGCGAATTGCATATTTGCTGATAATTGCATTGAGGACTACCTTTATGTCAGAGATTGATTGATTGGCAACAAATATATTGAAGCCTATCCTGGAATCACAACAAATCATACATTTACCCGTCTCATTGCAAATTACCATATAATACACTCACGAGCAATGAAAATGTTCCAGCCACTAGATAACTTGCTATGTCACTGTCACTTTTCATTCCTCGCGAGTGTAGTTCAAACAATATTCAGAGACAACTTTAGGTTCACGTCAGTTTAAATGTATGCTTTGTTGTCACACAAGTCCATATTGCTGCAAGCTGTGGCACTCACCTTGCTCTTCTTAGGCGTGGTCTCGACGTTGTTGGCGTGGCCGGTGTCGCTGCCGTTCTCTGTACCTGGAATATTATCATCAGTTTTTTAGAAGAGTTATAAGATAAAAGATAAAATACTATTTATTACACACAAACATTTATATATAGAAAATAAATAGCACAATCGGCAGTAGCATTACTAAAAGTAATATCTTCCAGACAACCACACCAGTTACCTACTACACATAATTCATTTTTCTCTGAAAAAGTCGTAGATGCTATCTTAGAAAGTAATTAAATGTATCCACATACAATGAGGTTAATGTTACAATGAGGAACATTTGGGCTGAACTAGTGTGTGTGTCCCCGTGGTGAGTGGATTAGCCAGTCAGAATAGCGTTATATTAGCTAAAATTTAATAGACAGAGATACACGTGAATCTTATAACCCGCCTCTTATGGTTTACAATAGTTACCGTTCTCAGCGGGTTTCTTCTGCTCGGCGACGGCCACCTTGACGGCCTCCTTCTCCTTCTCCTTCGACTCTTTCTCTTTTCTCTCTTTCTCTTTCTCCTTGATGGGGGCAGTCGGCATCACCTTCACGGCGCCGGGGGGCGGTTTCTGAAATGACGATTAGGATTTAGATTGAGAAAATAAAAACTATTTGGCGGCTTATGGGTGTTTTTATAAGTAGATAAAAATGTGGGTTGTATATTTGGATTCTTGTTAAAAATGTGCTTATATAAAATACAGGTTAGTAGGTATGTGAGGCGTAAATGTAAGCTAATGGACTCTACAGTGCTCTGCTAAAAAAATACAAAACATATTAATTTTAACAAACCTTCCATGAAGCTTACAAACAATATTCAAAACTTTTTCTATAATTTAATTAACCACGACAACTAATAAAATACTTGGCCAAAAACTAAATTCATATGGATCAAAGGAGGCAATATAGTAACATATACAATCTCTTAATATTTTTTTGATTAGATATCTCATTCAGTTAGCATAGCATATACGACATCAATATCGCAGGATCGCAGTGCACGGGATAACAAGCTCTAAAATATACTATACAGAACGAGGTACGCAAAGTATGCCGAATGCCGCTGTCGAAACAATAAACAAAATCCTCCAACTCTTAGTAAAATATACAGAACACAGCAGGACAAAATCTCTGACTAGAAGGGCTAGGGACTAGAAGCTCGGGGCGCAAAACGCGCACGTCAAGACAAGACGTGATTAAAGTTTTACATCGCGCGGCTGTGAGAGCGAACGCGACGGAGGTAAGTCACGTCTTGAAGTGTGCGTCTTGCGCCCTAGAGCCATGTATCGACTGCGCGCTGCCGCCACGCGAGCCAATGTTCAATCGTTTGCCGCGCGCAGTCGATACGCGTTTACAGCTTTACAAAGTACGCGTTTACAGCTTTACAAAGCCGATCATCGGATCCGTGCAAACGACATGAAGCTCTAAGTGCTGTGTACTAAGATGTAAACCCGCACCACTCGCTCGCTGCGGCCCGCCAAGTACTCGCCCTCCAGGGACGAAGCGGACGACGCGCTGCCTCCCTCGCACGACGTCCTACGGAGCTACGGACCGAGTGCGTGCAACGTATGGTAGGTTAGACTAGTGAGGACGCTATGTTCATTGGGGGTTGTTTTTGGTTGCATGTATTTTAGCTTCTGATTGGTTTACTGACAGTTTCAATAACTCTATGTATCGATAACTGACAGTTACTTTCATACGATTTTGACAATCAAAAGTAGGATTCTGTCAAAATCGTATGAAAGTAACTGTCAGTTATCGATAGAAAGAGTTATTGAAACAGGTAAATTATGAAGTTTGAGGTAAATTGGGTGACTAAATCTGTTTATTACATAAAGTTATAGGTCAACATTACCATTTTTATACTCTGGAAGGATGTAAATTCGTTCATTTTAAAGATTCGTCATCCTCATCTAATTTACATTAGCACTCTCTTGTGATGGCATTGTGTGAATCATAGCCGACACACAATTTTGTTGCCGAGTACATAACAATAGAACTAATGTGTTTGTGTAAGAAGAATAGATTTTGTTGACAATGTAGTAATTTAAGAACATACAATATTTACACTGCAAACAATAGACTAAGATAGGATGCCCAATCTTTGAATCAAAATGTATTCTCTTTATTTTAAATAATCCAATGAAGATAACGTACACTGTAATACATGATACATTCAGATAATATAGTAGTAACAGATGGTTAGTAGATGTGATTACTCCGGTGAGTTGAGTCGTGCATGCTAGATGAAGGAACAACATCATTAGTCCAGTAACTAAACAACAATTAACACTTATGTAAAAACTATCTATTGTTTTTTGAATGATTCAGTGTTGTAACAGATTCAAATAAATGATTATGTTTGTCTAGAAGTGACTATTTAAAGAGACTACATAGTAACATACCATGTTTTGTATGAACATGTATACGTGAAAATGAAAACTAAATTAACTTAATTATATCATGATTCAACCGATCTACATAGCAGATCCGAAGTCAAGGATTCGGGTTTGATAACCGTGGTGAAAGGATCAGCCAATCAGATGAGTTAACAGTCGCTGGCTACCCAGGGAGCTTCAGACGTATACAACTGGTCGACTATCATTCCGAGGAGTCATTCTTCAAGTCGCGCGCCTTAGACTCGCGCGCCACGCGCGAGTTGCCCCTCCCGTATTTACCTACTTTTTTTGTCGTCAACTCGCTCGACTGTGAAAATATGTAGAGTCAGCCACAAAAGTAATAATTTATTATGTTTAAGGTAACTACTACTTAAAATGTATAGGGTATTTTATAGGACTTTACTTTAAAATAAAATCAGTAATTAATCTCGCTTGGCAAACTCTTCTCTTCGAACACCTCCAAACACAGGAACCATTTTTATTTGTTCGGTCTTTTATATTTATAACCTGCACGAAGCAGTACCGACTTTCCTCGCTGGGATGTTATGATTTCATGTGCAGTTTTATTACTAAATGGACCTGCTTGCACCTGGAAATAATTGTTACAGTTAGGTCTGTCTCTTTGACCAATGAAATAAACGAAATTTGTTTTAAATTTTAGTGCTAATTCGATATTTAATGTAACGGTATAACGGTAACAACACAACGAAAACGTAACACTGTGTTTATATTACGGCAAAGTAGACTTGGTAATATAGTAAAGTTAATTTATTATAGGCTTACCCCCACAATACATAAAAATCAGTAAAAACTGTCACATTTTATTTTTTTGCGCTGTAAGTAATGCACAGTACATCTCTGCTTCGAATTAGGAGTAACACTAAAACGCCGTCACTAAAACAATGTCGTTTTAACCCTTTAAACCGGTTTTTGCAACAAAAACTTTAAGGACATAGCTATGACAGATAAAATTTGCGCACGGGATGAGAGAGATAGCAAACTTGAGTATCATGCGTCATAGGTCACATCCCCTTTTGCTTCATTCCGCACTTCCAACATAGGCTTTATTGTATCTTTATCCCGAAATCAAAGCATCTTCTTTAATGGCGACTGTCTAGTCGGTACCTTCTTATGCTAATCAGCCAGGGAGACAATATTTAACTATATTTTTTAGTTTCAATTCGTTTGCATCCGACCGTACTTTACATGGGCTCGCGAGTTGACGATATAAAAAACAGAAGATGCCAACTCGCGTGGCGCGCGACTCTAAGGCGCGCGACTTGACGAACGACTCATTCCGAGGCTCCTTACGCGCGCACGTTCTCCGTGCACCCATAAAAAACCACACGCTATGTAATCGTAGCCGGAAACTTTCATCACCTGTCGTCCTTGCAGGCATGCCTTTGGAGCTCATTTCAACCCTGAACTTATACTAAGTTACACAAAGGAACTTTAAACTAGTGTCGACCTTAACTGTGTTGCTGCCTTGCTTTAACAGTCTACGAACAGAAAGCGACGGACATTGACCATGCACGTCCTCCCATTCAAAGGTCGTCTTGAAAAAAGTGCACCATTTTTGTACTTATGTGTTAGATATGTAAATTCTGTTCTTGTTTGTAGACAAATAAATAATGTCTATCATTCTTATCACAACTCTTTCAATGGACAACACTGACATGTGTTGCTTAACTTCAGTGATCAATTACATCACTGAAGCTAGCTCGGCTATGGACGCTTCTATCTAACATTGATTAAATGCCGACAACAGCTTAAAGTTCCTTTGTCGGCAACTCGGCATCTAACCAACTTCCACACTTAGACAAACAACTCACTATACTGACCTTATCCTTGACGCCGGCGGGGCGCGGCGCGGGCTGCGGCGGCATGGTGTGTCTCTTGGCGGCCTCGGGCGGCATGGCCTCGCGCTCCTGCTGCTTCTCCGCCGCCGCCAGCGCTGGAACATGAAGAGGATTAGGGTTATTGGATGACGGGATTGTTAACTAACATGGAGGCCATATTGCATTTAGGTATGAGCGGGTGATAACAGAGGATTCGGAGCGCATCCTAACCGCACCGCATTAGAAGACTTAAAGCACCTAAAGTACCTGCAAATTTGTGAACATACAAGATTTTTACTAATCATGTGGAGCGATCATGACTGTAGCAACACATGTTATTATCGAACAAATTGTTTCCGGATCTTAGTATGTCTTACGTATATTATTATCAAAATGTTATTCGAAAAAGTATCTACTCGATTTGCAGGGCAAGTATTTGATGTAATTCCTGATCTAAATCTTTATGATTATGTTATATGTGACCCATTGAGTATGAATGGTCTGGAGACGAAAAAGGCAGACGTTCCCCTCTGGCGGGGTGGTAGGCCAAAAAGGCCCACCGATTTATAAAAACTAGTTGCAGTCACAATTTTCACTAGACTCAATCTAGTTGGCAAAGCGTTCGTTTCATAGAAAATGATTTGTTTACATACTAAAATGACGGCTTCAATTCATAGAATATCCGGATTCCGGATTTGATCACAGATTTTGTCATGGTTTATTGTTATTAGCTGTTTCCTAGCAACCAATTTCAAAAAAATGCAATAGTGATGTACCAGTACGTAGATATTATGTATTGATCGACAAAAAAGGTCATAGTTAAAGGATCTCACAATTTATTTTATTTTGCAAAATATTTCTTTCATATCTTACAAAGCGTCCGTAGTCGAGCGGACTTCAGTGATCGTGACTGATTACTGAGGTTAAGCAACAACTGGCACGGTCAGCCATTGGATGGGTGACCGATTTCAAGTGGATCTTTTCTGGACGCTTCCGTGCTTCGGACGGCACGTTAAGCCGTGGGTCCCGGTTGCTGCTCCGGCAGCAGTCGTTAAGCCTAGTCAGAGAGGCCTTCGGGCGGTTTGAAAACATCTGACAGTCGGGTTGCCCACTTACCCAATAACTTTTCCAGCACAAGCTAGGACTAGGCCTAAAACCCTTCCTTCATTGAAAGGAGACCCGTGCCCCAGCAGTGGGGACGAAATGGGTCGTGATGATAGTTACAAAAGTTAGTAAGTATAATATAATTAATACATATTTATATAAATAAATGTTTCGTTTAATTCATAATTTAAATAATTTATAATTATTATTTTCCAACCCATGTTCTCGAATTCATCGATAATACTTATCGATAATTGTTACATCCATTGGCAATAAAAATGACGACACTGTGTTCATTATTAAATGTCACTTCACATAACCCTTATTGCTGGGAATTAAAACTCATAATGACATGTCTCATGAGACATAATCAAGGTAAACGGTAAAATTTCCCCCCGCAAAAATTGGCAGACTTTTTTGTATCAAGAAAGATCGCTATGGCGCTTCCCGAGGGTACACCCGAGTCCGCGTTGTTCTATGTATGTGACCACAAGAGTTGACACCTTATATGCCTTATACATATTGAGTAATGCAATAGCGCAACTTTGCGGTTAACTTGTCATTACAGTAGCTGTTTCCCTATTTCAAGAATTTGTTCATGTAGAAATTCAAATTTTCTCAAATAATTATGAAATTAAGATGCCTCAATCATAAAATACCTATCTCTGTACGTCCTATCTTCATCGTCCTAAAACACATACAATATTTTTTAATTTCTACGATACAGGTTCGCTTAGTGTGGGACTTGCAGTAATTTCTAATGTACCTAACAAAAAAAAAATAAGTAAATACTTCTTTACTTTACTTTTACTCATTCAAAAAAAGCACACCACCAAACAAACTTAACACCAACACTTACAATCATGATGCATAAACCCCCAGCAATCCTTCAAAACCATTTTCGCAAACAACACACTCCTTACACAAAATTCACCAAAAACTCTCACAGTAGCGCGCAAGCCGGCTCGTTTCACTCGACTAATGTAATAATTGTCTAGTATTTCTCTCAGACGCGAGTGTGACGCACAGACGGCCAGATGCAGAGTGTTTATGAGTAAATCATGTATTAATATCGGCTACTTGCAACGCTCAGATGTTGTGGATTATTTCGTGAATGTTGTTATGCTGGAGATAACCAACTGTGTAATTAGCTAATGGTTTTAAAACTTGTGTTTGTATTGTTAATTGTATCGGTTGGCTCTTTTTAGCTAATGAGTTTTATATTTAACGAATAATATGCGGAAGGTCACGAATTAGAATCCCTATAAGCCAAAATCCAGTTCACATTATGCTTAGGTGTTCTGAAGCTATTTTAAAAGGCGGTCCTTAGGTCAGGGCCTAGGTAGCAACTTAAAGACTATAACACGATGTAAGATCCCAAAAACTTCTTACAACAGTTATATAGATTACATGTGAGCCTAGTTATGTAGTAGTCGACTAAACAATCGTCTTGTTGTATATGTTTTTTTACAAAGAAGATTATAATCAACCATTTGTATATTTCTCGCATGAACCTCTCCCTGCTTGCACCGTCTGGCAGAGTGTCAATGTGTCCGTGAGTCACTGCTGTGTGCAGTAAGATCACCTCCACATGATATCACAACCGAATTCATTGCCTACCTCACTGTGTGTAGTGTGAGTCAGAGGTGTTGTTGTGATCAGCTGATAGCTTTAGTGTTATGTTTGCCAAATTACTAGTGTTTTTTTCTGGGTAATTTAATTATGGTGCATGATTATAAAGAGATACGTTTAATGTGGAGATCGGATGATCTAGAAAAGTCTGGATCTGAATTAAATTCACAGGAAAAAATTTGCCCAGTATTGTTTTGTTCAAGGCTAATATATTCAAGCTAGACCATCACCCTTATTTCTCGACTCACGGTGTTTACTCTCTCTCTATGACCCTTGGTCTCTAGTCACTAGCATAGACGATAAACGACAGCTTCCACTGGAGCGACACTGCACTATCACCCACTAGCACTCACCGTCCATGCTCCTAGACGACAGCTTCCTGTGGGACAGCGTGCGCGCGAACAGCGGCGGCGGGCGGTCGATGGTGCTGGAGCGACACTGCACTATCACCCACTAGCACTCACCGTCCATGCTCCTAGACGACAGCTTCCTGTGGGACAGCGTGCGCGCGAACAGCGGCGGCGGGCGGTCGATGGTGCTGGAGCGACACTGCACTATCACCCACTAGCACTCACCGTCCATGCTCCTAGACGACAGCTTCCTGTGGGACAGCGTGCGCGCGAACAGCGGCGGCGGGCGGTCGATGGTGCTGGAGCGACACTGCACTATCACCCACTAGCACTCACCGTCCATGCTCCTAGACGACAGCTTCCTGTGGGACAGCGTGCGCGCGAACAGCGGCGGCGGGCGGTCGATGGTGCTGGAGCGACACTGCACTATCACCCACTAGCACTCACCGTCCATGCTCCTAGACGACAGCTTCCTGTGGGACAGCGTGCGCGCGAACAGCGGCGGCGGGCGGTCGATGGTGCTGGAGCGACACTGCACTATCACCCACTAGCACTCACCGTCCATGCTCCTAGACGACAGCTTCCTGTGGGACAGCGTGCGCGCGAACAGCGGCGGCGGGCGGTCGATGGTGCTGGAGCGACACTGCACTATCACCCACTAGCACTCACCGTCCATGCTCCTAGACGACAGCTTCCTGTGGGACAGCGTGCGCGCGAACAGCGGCGGCGGGCGGTCGATGGTGCTGGAGCGACACTGCACTATCACCCACTAGCACTCACCGTCCATGCTCCTAGACGACAGCTTCCTGTGGGACAGCGTGCGCGCGAACAGCGGCGGCGGGCGGTCGATGGTGCTGGAGCGACACTGCACTATCACCCACTAGCACTCACCGTCCATGCTCCTAGACGACAGCTTCCTGTGGGACAGCGTGCGCGCGAAGTGGGGCGGCGGGCGGTCGATGGTGCTGGAGCGGGACTCGTGGTGCGTGCGCCGCGGGAAGTGCAGGCGCGAGCCGAAGCGCGGGAAGAACGACGACTTGGCCGGCGGCTCCGGGGTCAGCAGCCTGGAGGGAAGGAGACGTGTTTCATAATTCAGCTGCATATTTTTGAAATTATACATGGGTACATAATTCATTCATTCAATATGCCATACAGTAACAACCGTACTCTGTAATTACCTACAGACTGAAGGTTAACATACCGCAAGAACGTACTATTATGAACGAACAAATGAATCTTTAACTTATCAAAAACCTCGAAGTATCCGCTTTAACATTACCATAGCATACTTAATATCCCTAGAATATACCTCCTAAAGCCACAAAACATACCTGAAGAACGTATGATGCTCCACACAAGTTTTCCACAGCTTCTTAGCCGCCCGATGGTGCTGCAGCTTGAACCCAACAGTAGACTCGAACTGCTCGAACTCGCCGGGTCGAAGCTTCACGTAGAAGTTGTGCCGCTTGTAGCTGATCTTCAGGATCTTGGGCCACGCGAATCGGTTGATGCGGAGTCTGCGGGTGAGGGGATAGGGTTAGTGTGATGCTGGAATAGAGGGGAGTTGACCAATGGCGGCGGTTCACATATGAACGAATGATAAAGGAGGTTACAAATTAACGATAAACGATATTATATAATGGTGTCGCAAGATAAAAGCTGCTCCAGTATAGTTTATATGAACCATAGAGGGTTATAGGGGCCTATACATATATAACTGGAGCAGCTTTTACCTTGCAGCGGGCCTTATTGTCATACATGCGAGCTAACTGTATGGCAGACCTGCCAGTTGTATTAACGTCTGGTTATGAAAGGGTAAGCTGATTAGTTAGCAGTCGCTAACATGATGGTTAAAAAATATTCTACTGTAAAATATAACAGGAAATTCTAGACAAAAATTTATCTTATGTTTTGGTCGGTACAGATATCGGTTAATAACCAAACTTAATAATCATTATCTTGTATGGTATAAGTGCAATGCCTACAATTACTAAGATAAGAGGATAATCATTGTTGTGTACAAGCAAATGGAATGCAATTTTCTGCACTGCACATTATTATTATTATTGAAGGACAAAGATAAAATACACAGATAAATGCATAGAAAGGAAGTTGCAAGGCCAGTAGAGGCTAGTAGTAAACACTCTGCGGGCGATACAATGATATTTCAGTATGTGGAGACCATACGAGAATGGCATCGGCATTCGACATCGGTGTCACATACGGGAAAATACAGGCCGCGCCACCTATCTCTCTCACTCTCTCTCTTTTTAGGCCGTGGGCCTGACCCATCTATGTATGTATTTTATACAGATACGTCGACGGTCGACATGTCTGCCACGCAGATATATTTAATTATTAATTAATAAACAAATGATAATGGGAGTCAGATATCTGCCCGGCAGACTGTACATACTTCTCCCCAGGCAGTGTGTCACCCTGTATAATGCAGTACATACTTCTCTCCAGGCAGTGTGTCACCCTGTATAATGCAGTACATACTTCTCTCCAGGCAGTGTGTCACCCTGTATAATGCAGTACATACTTCTCCCGGTGCACCAGCAGGCCCGACGAGCACACTCCGAGCGTGATGTCCACGCTCTCCGAGTCCTTGGCGGGGTGCAGGTGTTATTTATATATCGTTGCGCAGTGGATATTTGTAGAGAATTAGAAGAAATACTCACATATTGGGTATAATTAACTTTTATTGTAAATTGGAGAAAATAATATGTACAGCCATGTTGTTTGTTACCAGTAGACAAGGAAGTGACATAGACAAATTCCTGACACCCCCTCTCAATATTAAATTTCTAATTAAATATTGCAATGAAATAAACTTATAACACTTCTTTTCTTCCTATGCGTTCAAACATTAAAACAACTTATACTATAACATTCTTAACTTTACAAACTTACTTCGTATTTTATATAATAAAGAGTTTCATTACAAAGTAATTGTGTTTTACATTATTAAGTGGTTTAGTAAATATATCGGCTACATTTTGTTGCGTAGACACATACGATACAACAATATTCTTATTACATACCGCATCTTTAACAAAATGAAACTTAATATCGATATGTTTGGTGCGCTTACTATTTTCGTTACATTCAATCATTCTAATCGCACTTTGATTATCAACAAGTAAGTATGCATCAATATCCATATTGAAGTTAGCTGATATACCTTTTAAATATATTAGCTCCGATGTTACCATTGCAGCAGCCACATATTCAGCCTCTGCAGATGATAATGAGACGGTGCACTGTTTCTTTGAAAACCATGAAATTAAATTGTCGCAGTAAAATATAGCGCAGCCACTTACGCTTTTCCTGTCTTGACTGTCGCTTGCCCAATCCGCGTCACTGTAGGCTAATAATCTCTTCTGCGAATCTTTATTCTTGATATAGGTTAAGCATTTACTTGCAGTTTGTTTTAGGTATCTTAGTATTCTCTTAGCCGCAATCCATCTTTCTTTCGTTGGTTTATCTAAGTACCTGCTAAGATATGAAGTTGCGTACGTTATATCTGGTCTAGATGTTGTAGAGATGTATGTTAAACATCCGATTAGTTCTCTATACGGTACATTTGTGATTATATCTTCTTCTTCGTTGTTTTTGGATTTTGTAGCCTCTATCGGCGTATTAACACCTTTGCACGATTCCATTCCGAATTTTTCTATTATCTTATTAATCATCTTTTCTTGTTTTATTTTTAATATATTCTGCTCTCTATGTATTTCCATGCCAATATATTCTTTAACTTCTCCCAGGTCTCTTACATTGAATTCTTCTTTTAATTTCTTTATAGTATCCATACAGTTTCCCATTGTTATGATGTCATCCACCCAGATCAGTAACCATTCATCTTTTTTCGTGTATAAACAAAAATCATGCTTTGATTGTTCAAAACCTTGCTTAATTATAAAGTCGTGAAATCTGTCATTCCAGCATTTTGGTGCTTCTCGCAAACCATATAAAGCTTTGTTTAGCTTCAGTACCTTTCCTTGGCCGACTTGTACTCCATCTGGTGGTTTTATATATACTTCTTCTTTTAATTCGCCATTAAGAAATGCAGTTGGTACATCGAATTGTCTTAGCTGATGATCTTCCTGTAGTGCATAGCTTAGCATCATTCTTATAGTTGACATTCTTGCCACTGGTGAGTAAACATTGTACTTGTTATCTGTTTGAAAACCTTTTGCTACTAGTCGTGCTTTCTTTTTTCCATCTTGCTTTGTTCTAAAAACCCATTTGGTGTCTATAGCTCTTTTCTTATTTGGTAGTTCTGTCTCTGTCCAAGTATTTAGTTGTTCGTGCGAATTTAACTCATTATCTATTGCTTCTTTCCATCCTTCTCCTTCTTTAATAGCTTCATCATATGTTTGAGGTTCTATGTGTAGACAGAATGCTATGTTTGCTTCTTGTTCTATAACGTCTTCTTCCAATTCGTAATCCTTTAAATATGTAGGTAGCCTTCTAGTTCTTTGTTCTCTACTTAGTTCTTGATGTCTCTCTTCATGAACTTGCACTTCACCTTCTCTTTGTACATTCTCATCTTGTTCATTTTCTTGTCCATGTTCTTCTTCTTGGTAGTATCTTACATTATTGTCCTGTTTCTTTTCTTGATATATGATGTCTGATTCATCAAATCTTACATCTCGACTGATGATTATTTTGTTAGTCTCTGGATCCCACAGCCTGTATCCAGTTGGTGCGTATCCTACCATTCTTCCTTCTTTCGCTCTGCCCTCGAATTTACTCTGTCTTGGTAAAATCACAGCCCATGCTTTGCTTCCAAAAGTTTTGAGCCTTGACAGATCTGTTTTTCCTCTCATAATGCATTCTGGTGTCTCAAAATTAATGGCAGATGATGGACATCGATTCAGCTGATATGCTGAGCATAATATTGCTTCTCCCCATAGATGTTTTGGCAGATTAGCCTCATTCAGTTGTGTTCTGGCTTTGTTGTATAACGTCTGATTCATGCGTTCGGCAACTCCGTTGCTTTGTGGTGAGTATGGGGTAGTATACTGTATAATAATGCCACGCTCCTGACAAAATGATTCCATTTTTCTATTTTTAAACTCTCCTCCATTGTCACATCTTATTTTCTTTACTCTGATTCCTTTTTCATTTTCCAATCTATTTATGTAATGTATTATATTATCTGTTGCTTCACTTTTAATTTTTAGGAGTCTCACTTCGCAAAAGTGTGAGTAGTCATCGATTATAGTTTGATAATATTGCTCTTCGTTTAAGCCTTCGATATTTGCTGGCCCTGCTATATCTGTATGTATCAATTCGCCTATACTATGCGACCTTGGTTTCAATATCCTTTGGAATGGTTTCCTCTTTCCTTTTCCTTCCATACATGGACCGCATACATTTTTGCTTACCGGTAGGTTCATAGTTTGTAAACTCCTACGGTTGAGGTGTCCCAGCCTTCTGTGCCATACCTCTCCGGTGCTGAAATTAGCATAGTTACATCTATCTACAGCTATCTCTGTATGTAACTTATATAGTTTCCCTGAACAGTATCCTACTATTTTATTACCGCTATTATTATT
Organism: Plutella xylostella; assembly: GCF_932276165.1. NCBI lineage: Eukaryota > Metazoa > Arthropoda > Insecta > Lepidoptera > Plutellidae > Plutella > Plutella xylostella. Next base: position 429,476 of record NC_064000.1, on the reverse strand, counting down.
CTTCTGAATTTCTACAGTTTCAGAGTTAAACCTTACTTCACAATCATTCTGAACTATTTTTCTTACAGAAAGTAAATTAAATGATAAGTCTTCTACTATTAGTGCGTCTATTTTTATACTTGCGCTATCACTTGTGACATAAATATTTCCTCTCTTGTTTGCTGTTACGTAGTCTCCATTTGCTATGAATATTTTTACCTCTTTATCTAAGTATTGAATTTCTGACATATATCTCTCGTATTTACTTTGAATTAGATGTTCTGTGCAACCTGAATCTACAATGAACTCTAATTTACAATTTTCTACTTTGTTGTTCTTAAAATTATCATTTTGTGTACCTGCTATGAATGAAAATTCTTTGTTTTCTTCTGATGCAGTTGCAGCCGTGTGCTGCCACGATGACCCCTGTTGGCTTGCATGATGTCTTTGACCTTCTTGACTATAGTTTCCATATTGATGTCCTTGTCCTCTTGCTATATATCCTCTTCCTCGACCATGACCTCTGTTTCCACATCCTTGAAATTGTGTTCCTCTTCTCTGTCCTCTTCCTCGGCACTCTGTTGCTATGTGTCCGGGTTTGTTGCATCTATAGCATGTCACTATATTGGGGAATGCTGTTTCTTCACTTGTATGTTCCGGATTTTTGTTCTTCATCTTTAGTTCTTCATCTAATAGTCTCGCTTTTACATATTCTAACTTAATATCTGTATTTATTGTTTCTATTGCTGTTATTAAGCTGGCATACCTTTCTTCTAGTCCTGTCAGTATGTAACATACTTTATCTTTCTCTTCCACCTTCTCTCCGGTGCATTCCAGTTCCCGTACGATGGTATCAAACCTTGCGAAATACTCTTCTAGTTTATCGGATTTTTCATGTTTCACGTTTAGCAACTTTCTTCGTAAATGAATCTTGGTCATTATACTCTTTCTTTGAAATGTGTCTTCTAGTACTTTTACCATTTCTTGTGCCGTGTTGCACTCTTTTATTATGTTTAAATGCTTGTCCGTAAGGCATTGAACTATGATGCATTTAGCCTTCGCATCGTTCGCTTTGTATTTTTCAACACTCTTTTCGGTGATTTTGCTGTCTAAAACATATTTTATTTGCTTATCTTCTAGTAAGCACTTGACTTTGAACAGCCAATTATCGAAGCTCGAAGCTTCCAACTTTGGGTAACTTTGCGCCATTTCGCCCATAACCTGTTATTTATATATCGTTGCGCAGTGGATATTTGTAGAGAATTAGAAGAAATACTCACATATTGGGTATAATTAACTTTTATTGTAAATTGGAGAAAATAATATGTACAGCCATGTTGTTTGTTACCAGTAGACAAGGAAGTGACATAGACAAATTCCTGACAGCAGGTCCACGCCGTACATCGCCAGCTTCTTCTCTCCAGGCAGTGTGTCACCCTGTATAATGCAGTACATACTTCTCCCGGTGCACCAGCAGGCCCGACGAGCACACTCCGAGCGTGATGTCCACGCTCTCCGAGTCCTTGGCGGGGTGCAGGTCCACGCCGTACATCGCCAGCTTCTTCTCTCCAGGCAGTGTGTCACCCTGTATAATGCAGTACATACTTCTCCCGGTGCACCAGCAGGCCCGACGAGCACACTCCGAGCGTGATGTCCACGCTCTCCGAGTCCTTGGCGGGGTGCAGGTCCACGCCGTACATCGCCAGCTTCTTCTCTCCAGGCAGTGTGTCACCCTGTATAATGCAGTACATACTTCTCCCGGTGCACCAGCAGGCCCGACGAGCACACTCCGAGCGTGATGTCCACGCTCTCCGAGTCCTTGGCGGGGTGCAGGTCCACGCCGTACATCGCCAGCTTCTTCTCTCCAGGCAGTGTGTCACCCTGTATAATGCAGTACATACTTCTCCCGGTGCACCAGCAGGCCCGACGAGCACACTCCGAGCGTGATGTCCACGCTCTCCGAGTCCTTGGCGGGGTGCAGGTCCACGCCGTACATCGCCAGCTTCTTCGCGTTCTCCAGGTAGTTCAGTTCCGCTTCGGCGGGCGTTTGGCCTCTGGAAGGAGATGAGGGGTTGGTTCAGTTAGGTGTATTACGTTTGTTTTGAGGATCACTAAAAGTACTGTCCACTTTGTAGGTATTTAAAAGCATCGTTAATGATTCTTAAAGCAGTTTTAAAGGCTAACAACGTACGATGACAAAGTATGTATTTCTTATATTCTACTTCTACATTATCAAAGTGATAGTTGGGACAGCAATCCCTGTAATACTCTGAGATTGAGTTTGCACTGCCTATTCATAGCTTTGGTTCATTCCACCTTACCCAGATTGCAAAGTCTCACTTAACACTACCAATAAAAACCACAACATCTTGGGACCGCAACACCCACAACCACTCACCGATGAGTCTTATGCAGTTCCACAACCTTCTCCTCCAGCTCCGGAGTACACGCCGAGGGCGGCACCAGCTTCAACTGCTTGCACAACCCCGACCCGACTTCACTCTCTTCATAATCACCCAGCTCCGACTGCAGTAAGTACGAAGCTAGGAGGGCATGCGTGACGGTGGAACAGGGCAGGCGGCCTTCTAGCAGGTCCTTGCGAACCGCCAGCACTAGCTGGTAGCGGGTGACTTCTTCTTGGAGTTGGGCGGGCTCCGGAGGGTAGAACTTGACGGCGAAACGCACGTTCCAGGGTGAGTCTGTGGAAAAGTGAGGGTTATTGTCAAGTAACATTGAGTGATTAGTAATTAGCTTCATCTTCTGTCTTATTAAAAGGTAATAAAGCAAAGAGAGTAATTGCAGAATATTAAGACAATGTTCATGGGCAGAGGAAGTTTGCAGAGTATAAGTTAAGTTGTAAAGTTGTGGCTGTATCGATGTCGCCAGTTGAAAGATTGATCCCCGGAAAAATAATGATGGATGAGGCACGGCCGAACCGCTTTGGAACCAGGCATGCGTATCAACGAATTGAAGCTTACCGACGCCTTTATTAGTAAAAAGTGTCAAGTACTTATGTCTTGGAGACTCATTTAAGATCTTGGGAGCCCCTACAACCAACATCATCATTGGCCACAGCATCTAATAGATGGTTGTTGCAGCGCTCGTGGATTATCAGTTACGACGGTGTGACAGTGCTGCACCGTCGTTGATGGCTGTACAGTCCAATAGCAGCACGACATTTTTTTGCCACAATAGTTGCAGACGACCAACAATGCAGCTGTAACGATGAAACAGCAAGTACTCACGCCTCAGCATCTTGGACACGCGCTTCTCCAGGTCGACCCACACGCGCGGGTCGCCGCGGTCCTCGTACAGCAGCCCGAAGTAGTCCTTCTCCACCAAGTTGAGCTTGTCGCACACGCGGCCCAGCAGCTCATGGCCGCGGATCTTTCTCTGCAACGGGAGATGGAAGGGTTATTTATTGTTAATTTATAGGGAGAAGGCACATAGGTTCACACAGGGATGCACGAAATGTGTGACCAAGTACGTAAGAGTGACGTATCAACAGTTAAATAAAGCATATACACAAGGGTGCACGATATAAGCCTGGACAGTCAGCTATACAGGGTTATTGGTAAGTAGACCGGATCCTTTCAGGAGGTGATAGAGGAAGGCATTTCCAGTCGATTGAACCCAATAATGCATTATCCTAAACTTAACCATTTCTAAGATATTTAATATTTAAGGTTTTTTTAATTTTTTGCCAAAATTTTATGCTTAAAACTGAAAATAAAAAAAACTAGCCACATTTCAATATTTTTTTGGTTGTTTTGCATAAGTTACACCTTAATAAACTAATTAAAATAATCAAATGTGCATTATTCGACTTAAATTAGACATAATACCTCAAAATAGTTAAACATTTTGAAAAAATATTCAAAACGCAAAAACAAATAAATTAAATTAAAAAAGATTTTCATATGACATTTTTTTGTGCACTTCAGCTTAAAAACATGGTCAACTAATAAGCTTTCAAACAAGATGATTCAATACCAAATCGATTAAGGTATCACCAAGATATGGCCAAAACAACCAGAGAAAGCGGAGAAAACTGAGCATGGGTTTCCATACTAAAGTTAACAGGACTGAAAACAATAACACTTTTTACCTTTAAATTGGGCTAATTTTGTTAGTTTTCCTGTTGAATTTTGTCCGTCTGTGCTGGTTGTTTTGGCCATATCTTGGTGATACCTTAATCGATTTGGTATTGAATCATCTTGTTTGAAAGCTTATTAGTTGACCATGTTTTTAAGCTGAAGTGCACAAAAAAATGTCATATGAAAATCTTTTTTAATTTAATTTATTTGTTTTTGCGTTTTGAATATTTTTTCAAAATGTTTAACTATTTTGAGGTATTATGTCTAATTTAAGTCAAATAATGCACATTTGATTATTTTAATTACTTTATTAAGGTGTAACTTGTAAAAAACAACCAAAAAAATTATTGAAATGTGGCTAGTTTTTTTTATTTTCGGTTTTAAGCATAAAATTTCAGCAAAAAATAAAAAAAACTTAAATATTAAATATCTCAAAAATGGTTAAGTTTAGGATAATGCATTATTAGGTTCAATCGACTGGAAATGCCTTCCTCTATCACCTCCTGAAAGGATCCGGTCTACTTACCAATAACCCTGTATACTCTAAAACTGGCTTATCCTTTCACTACGGTGACAAACCTAAGTAATCAGTACTACAGTCATGTATTGCTAGTCACCGACACGCTAAGAAGAAGCCCAGTAAATGTATATTCAGATAAGACAGGTGGAAGTTCCGAGGCAATATGTAGGTACAAATTGCAATACACAACTTTTGTCAATGCAGCCTAACCACTGACCACTGACAACAAATCTTGAGCTAATCGTCTCACGCCCCAGCTGTTCATGTGACATACAAATTACAGCCTCGTCGCATCGTCTTAGTCGGCCCCATTATAATAATTACCGGGGGGTTTAGTGCAGATCACTTGATAACACACTTAATTGAATCAATTATCGACTGTGCGCCATTACACGCCATCTGCACTCGGGATGAAATGGAGAGGGCAAACTGATTTAGGTAGCAATTGGAGATGACTAATTGCTACTGTTTTTAATTTGTGTTGCAGTTGCAGTTTTGCAATATTTATGACAAAATAAGTATTATCATCATAGCAATAAACGCGAAAAGCATTAGGTAATCAGGATGATTCATTATATGCAAAATAACTACTTTGACTGAACGAACATTGTTTGCTCTACCTACAATGAAGAGGGATAAGGCATTCTATCGATCCAGGCAGCCGTACAGCTTATTGAAAGTCCCGACACGGTACCTGAATAGAAAATTTCACTATGCAGCCTAGCAAATGGCTTTATAAGCCGCTTAGGACGCCTGAGCCAGGCACAGTCTACATTCAGGATCTGGCGGGTCCGCCATAACATAAAATATGTATTCGAATAGGCGCCAGAATTGGCTTTTGTTCTGGCTGACAAAAGGGTATCGATTGAACCGTATTCTGTAGTAAGATGAGTACGAGTGGGTGGAATGAATGAAGAGTGAGACAAAGGGGTTCATTCATAATGCAGCAATGAATGGAAGATTGCAGAGGGTCGTAGGATGGTGTGTAGAATACAGGTGTTAATACTCCTTTATAGAAATACAGATTGATAGACAGGCCGGCTGGATCAACTGGATAGTGGTTCGATACAGGAGTTATTTTGGCGTTCCCTTCGAGAGGCCTATTTTCAACAGAAGCACTTTTTGTCTCTTGAAGATATCCTCCTTGTTGCTAGTGTTGCTCTGTAGACACTCACCTCGACATCCAGCTCGAGCGTGGAGCCGTCGAGGAGCTCGACGTTGACGCGCGCGGCGTTGCCGGCGGGGCGGCGCCGCGGGGACGCCTCCTTGCCCTCCTTGGCCACGCTCTCCGGCATGATGCCGCCTGACCTTCAACACCTGCAACAAGAGGGAAGATGGTTAGTTGGTGAACTGCACTGCATGTAATTAACAAAGTTTAGAGCTTTGCTTCACCTAGGGCTTGTACAAGATGACATGTCATCGCAAAAACGTACATATCTTTGTGCAATAAAGAATGAAATAATAATGATAATATCTTTCACTCTGTATCAAAATAATTGTTTCATAGGAAAGATCATGGAGTTGTGAGTAATGCGAGGGTGTACCGCGCCCATTCGCCGTTTTAGAGCCCAACTGCAAGGTTTTCCGGTTGAATAAAACGAAAAACTATGTTCTGATAATTGACTTGGAATTTAACATTTTGAACTACTGTATTCTTTGAATGAGCTTGATTTAATGTTTACTTGTAAATTTCATAACAGCAGCTTGTCTGTTATACTTTACGACCATTCATTAACGGCCGTTGCTTAATGCTTTATCTAAGAGAAAAATAACTTGTACCTACTGGTCACACGTAACTTCCACAATAGAATTGACCATGTGCCACTTCAAATTCAAACGCTGTAACGAAAATACAAGTGGGCCCATTCTTCTCGTGAAGAATTTCTCGAGTTTATGTTTGTTTTGTAATAGCGTTGTGTGAAGTGGCTGTCAGGTATTCGTAGGCAATTGCGCTACTGTTCATTGCCATATGGAATTATAAGCTAGGTACAGGGATATGAGGTATACTTTGAGCTCCGTTACATCACTACTCGACTATGCAAAAAGTGGAAAGTCTATCTTCATATATGTTTATAAGCTATGCCAATTTGCAATATTGTAACGGTCTGACAACACATTTGACAAAACCCAGCACAAGTGAGAACATTAGAACACACATAGAGACCAAAACAGGGAGCCAAGTGACACTGCCACAAAACAAAACACGGTCACTTTCACTGGAGACTTCATCCGTCAACGACAAGCCTGTGACATAAACAACAGTTTTCTCTACCGTCCCGCCTCGGAGGCCAGTGTTTACACACACTGCCGACCACGTGTCGCCGCTACTACTGAGGGGTTACTCTATATGACCAAAAACTAAGTTTCGGAGCGCTGCTGCTCGAGCCACCACTTTATCTCTTTGTATTAAACGTGCCGATTACACAACAGCTCTCGCTCGTTCGTTTTTCGTCAGTATAAAGTTAGCCTATTCCTATGCCGTCGAAATTAAAGGAATGCCGACCTTATTTGGGATACCCCAACGCTAAAGGAACGCTCGTAACTTTCGGTATTCGTTCGGTTGATTTGGTCGAATTCGCGAGTTTATAGGCGCCCAGATTCCAGAGCCAATTGTGCTGTTACCCTTTCTCTGAGTATTTATAGCTAGCTGTACATTTCCTGGAGTGTAAATTTAAACATCCACATGCAACGTGATATGCCACCCAATGGAAGGTATAGAATTGTAGCTGGATGGAAGAGGATTGGTAAGTAAAAGATTCCGAGAAGCAAACAAACGACAGATTACACGAAGTATCTACTTGCAAGCGGGTAACTCTATACTGGCGAAAAACTAACGTTCTTCTTTTTTTACTTCGTTTTTTCGTCATATGACCTCGTGGCTTCCCAGGTCAGGCAGATACTACAGAAGTATATATGAAGAAAACTTAAGCGGCTAAATGTAACCCTTCTTACGTGCAAATTAGGAACCGCCAAAAGCCCGAAAATACGACAGTAGTCTGCTACTATACCGCGCTCGTGTTTACACGGCACTAATGGAATAAAAGGAAAAGAGTTCGGATGTTTTGGCATTCCACAAAAATAAGGAACGATGCTTTCGGTCGTTTACAGTCCTTTTAAAATACGAGTTTCCGGGAATCAGCTTTGTTTCGTTATTTTAGCCAGCACCAATTCAAAATTGAAGGAAAATATGTGTAATGTGGTGCATTATTAAGTACATGCTTCCAAATCCAAACAATCAAAAACCGCCAAAAAATGTCAAAAACTCACACAAGCTCACAAACTCCTCAGCCTTCTCTATCCAGCCACTACTGCTACTACCTACAAACATGCCCCATATAAATCACCAGCCATGCATGACGGCATCCTTACATCAGCGGCCGCAAGTGAATCGCATCATTCAGTGCGACATGCACCAGGATAATCAGCGTAATGACTAACGCCACGTGACACTGTGATACAATCGTGACTCGGTGCGGAGCTTAGATTAACAATGTACGAACAAGATAAATTGTGTTACAAAAACACAGCAAAAAACTGTCAGAGTTTGATTACTGTCAAACCGTTTATGTTCATCCATTGAACCAATACCAAACCAGCAGTCTCGAGTGGGAGAGAATAAGATTATTGCCAACCTCCCATAGGACATGGTACCCAAAAAAGAAGATTATACCACTGAATAAGGTTAACCAAATAACTAATTCAAAATAAGAGCTAAGAGAGTACTTTTAATGGGGTGTCATTTGATTTGCACTGACACTAGTATACTGATTCGTATATTGTTAATCTAAGGCGCAGAGTTAGCGAATCATTGCATCGGAACCGTTTGTGCTGGTGGGTTTATGAGCGTGGGAATTGAGGGTCTAGGGGACCTAGATTGTGGTACTGAGAGTACGCGAGAACTAGTCTGGTTGTAGAGGAGACACTTTGATTGGTTGGTGATTTATTAGGCAACAAAACAAAGGATCAATAAGGCTGAAATGTATACTTTCTTCAAATAAGAATATACCCCTAGGAGGCTAATGAACTCTTGCCTCCATAAAAACATTCCGGAAGCAAAACCACATCAGTTATTCCATAGTTCCCTGCTAATTGAATAAAGATGTGATCCCGAGAGTCCCCAGACGCATACCAGTCGACTAATTTCATCCTTCGCGTCTCACATTAGCTATTCAGCGAACCGTAAACCCCGTTTTCAGTGGGGTTCAGAATTCCAGCGCAACCAAGCCCGCCATTGCGCAATTACGGCGACAACGTGCCATTACGGGGACATAAAAGGCCGCAGCGGCATGGTGATCGTAAATCTAGTATTTAATGCGCCAATTGAGTTTTTCTCCGCTGGCAATAGAATCCAGATTGCCTGAGTCTGGGAGCAACTGTACTCGGGTGTTTTTGTTGCACTGCAATGAATGGGATTCAATACAATGAGTGCAAAAAGTTGTAGGTTGTTTTAAAGTAACGGGTTGCTTTTTGCTCTCCATCCAGTGTTTATACATGGTAAAACGTATGGAACATAATTTTCATTTGCATATTGGAGTATGTAGTTTTCCTTGTTCGTTTGACATCGATCGCTAATTATCCGGTCCAAATATCTGAAAAGGTCAGCGAAGGGCACCACCTGGCTTTTACTGAATACATAAAAAGGTCATGGGAATACTGATTCGACCGACATGTGGCATCTCTTGTATACCATCCAAGCCCTACCATAGGTTCCTATATGACTTGTACCATTCAAGTCCTAACATATCCCCGAAAGTGCCTATACGAGCTAAATGTAAGGATACACGGCGACACAAGACACTCAGTGTATACATCGAAAAGACTTGAACTGTCTGCGTGTGTCAACTGTTGCGACACTGATTTACAGATTTACCGTTATTCATAGAAAAGTTATGCAACTCAGAAATTCGTATTTTTTGTGTCTGGTGTTGCCTATCTTTTATTATCTATCCTTAGCATCAGATGACCACATCATCATTACAAAAAACCAACGTCATATTTTAAACTCAGCCAAACAACATTCCTTCTAATTTGTCCGCCCTCCACGCAATCACAACTTGTTAATCAAACGCATCAATCAGTACTTCACTTGAGGCTGAAACACCGTGTCACGCTGCATGGGCCATTAAGGAGCCGTATCTGCGATCCCGATGGCCCCTCATCACGAGTGTCAAGTCAGAGCGGCCCGAGACCCCGGAGCGTGCCCCTAATTTCAACCAATTGAGCAAGCGGTTACATACTACTGGCACTAATAGAGCGATTCTACGAGAATTACAGTAAGAAATGTTTACAGAGGATATTGTGAGCAATGCTGACTTGGTGGTTGTTATTAAATGTGCATTACATGATATGAATCAAACATCCGAAGTAATCTGAATAATCCCTAAAATTTACTAATTACGTAAAGACTTTGATTTTAATGTGGCGGATACTTAATTTCCAATTTCCATAAATAATTCAGCCAGTGAATATTTGCAGGGGTTAACAAGCAAGTGAAATGCTAAATAGCACAAATAACCTAAACAATGAGAGAGTTTGTGGCACTCCATGGAAGCAAAGTATGGTCTCCACCAAGACGCGTGCGATGTAGATATCCTGGTAAATGATAAATAATAAATAAATATCGAACTTATAAAGATATATATCCTCTTTGGAGCACCTCACATCACAGTCACACATTTCTGCGGCACATAACTCCTCATTTACCCGAACGGGCCGTTTCAATTCGGCATATGAACGTAATGACTCATTAGTGGCACAATGCAAATGAAGCTCGGATAATTACTACTGTTTATGTTCGCACCCATCATGTTTTAATGTACGCGCGGTAGGTATGGGCGGCTGTGACTTCATACTGGAGGGTTACTCTATACTGTCGAAAAACAAACGAACGAGAGCTTCAACGAGATAATTTGTCGTGGCTCGCGTAGCATCACTTCGTAACATAGTTTTGTCATATAGAGTGACCCCCCTGGTTACACTGTCGGTCAGGGTTGCCAGGTGCTAAAAGATTCATACGCAGTTTTGACAGTAAATTAAAATATCTGCATAATGGAAATATTCACGTAATTCTCACACATAGTCACATTAAACACAACAGTAGTTTCCACTGCTGTCAAAAAGCTCTATGAATCCGGGGGGTTATATCCTTGTTATATCGTATCCATCCAAGCCATCCGTCTATCCATATTATTATTTTAGGCTCCAAAGATTAGTATTCAAGACTCAAAGCTCCGAAACTTAAAAGCTCAAGTTCATCGACCGTATTATTATTCAATTCCGACTCTCCTATTGAGCCGTAATGGGCATCCGATAGACATGCAAATTGGCAGTAAAATCTTTATCACTGCGGCCAATTGTAATTGACTGACCAAACAAAATGGAAATTGGCATTCCTACCGCGCGAGACGTTGCTGAATCGGCAGTATTGAAAATATATGTATGGCAGAACAGCAGAATAGCAATATTGGAAACTGTTAAACCCCAAAATACCTGGAATCACAACTGTTGGATATATCGCACCCTTATTCTGTTACTGCAATATCATTATGTTCTAATAGAATAGAATATCATTATGTTCAGATTCGACGTCCAATACAAACCATCACTATACCAAAAGGAATTGGATATACTTAATATTGGAATAAGGGTGAATATGTATTTTTACAGCATTAGCAGACAAAAGTAATGAAGAAATCAGTGTCAGTCGCATTTGCAAAGCACATACCATACATGCGGTCATATTTTAATCCGCCAGTAAAATAAAGAATGTAATTTGCAGGCCATATCGCCGAACATTAAAACATCATCCCAAACAAACATGGCGGTTGCCGTAATAAAAAAACACATTCGCCAGCTTATTTAATAATGTTTAATAAGCGGACAAGAAATGGAACAGTTTTTTATAGCATTCGAACCGCGGTGGCGTCATTTGTTGTGAAATCGATATTCGGCGACTCCCCAAATACTGTAACCGCTGATTAAACAAAGGGACGGTAGAGACTTTGGGCCCGTTAGTATAGCTACATATTTTGAAACCTCGACAACCAAAGGACGAGGGGCGTTGAAAGTTTGACGTGAGTATCTGTATGTCTGTCTATGAGCACATGTATTGACTTAAATTCATTCTTTTCGTTTGATCGTGTATTATTTAACTTCAGGTAGTTCATTTTAAAATCTAACCTAATGCTTTTAGTAATTGATAAATATTTTTTACTATCTGGTGTGGGCGTCCAAAACATAACTCGGAAATGCTCATTAGTAGTGACCTTAATTTGGTTGGACACCTACTGAGGACGTTGAGATAACAAATGCCTAATACGTCCCACATGGTATTATTCACCTCAGCAATCTCGTAATCTAGCGAATACAATACGGACAAGAAACAAATTTCCTTATTCCAGAAAAGGAAGTAGAGAGATACCACAGATGATCAACACATCATCAAGCGATATATCGTAGCCGTACCACGAATAATTTTGCTACTTGACGATAGGCGGTTCACGATTTATACATATTTTATTAGTTGCAAACTTTACCGACATACGCGCTTATCAAGTACAAGTTCGGGTGAACTGCATATCGTATAACCTATTGACAAGACAAGTGTGAAAACGCTTGGTGATACGGGCACAGATGGTCCCGCGCAGGTCACGACGCCGAGCCCACGCGCCGGTGATGTCATCCGGCACAAGGGCCGACGCAGCTGCCACTGATACTACAACTCAGAGGAGTCAGAGGAAAGAGGTAAACCTTTTTTGCGCTGCTAATGGATGCGTAGTTTTTTCTGGTTAAGATTTACGATGACTGAAGTGAAGGGGTTCTAAGCAAAATTGCATATGCTGCAATTAAAGATAAAGACAAAAACGTACTAACATATATTTTTTTAAGTTGTTATAATATAGGTTAAAATTATTTGTATTCATATTGGACTAAGTCCAGTCATAATAATCAAAAAAGATAAAATGTTGATAAGTTCTTCCCAATTAATTAAACATAACGTAACATAAACAAAGTAATGAATGAATCATTTCAAACGAAAATACAAATGATGAAGTAAGCTCGACCCTGATGTAGAATGATGAGATCACTTAAACTGATGATGATGTGGACCAACACATGGCAGGAAATAGGAAATCTACTCTACATTGTAGCCCAGGAGTTTCAATGTAACTCATAAAACGGAATAAGAACTTTCAGATGTTGTAAGATACATAGTAAATTGTCATCCATAACTTCACGAATGGTGCATGGTGTAAGATCTTAGCTCGATTCATGAAATATATAAATTCGCAACACTGACGACTTCAAAGTGTTTGCTGTTGAAAGCTGTTTCGAGATGAGAGTGGCCACTGAGTACTGAGAAGGTATACTTAGCTTCATGGGCCGTTTATGTGCCAAAAATACGACGAGGCGGCTTCCAATCTCCAGAATAGTATGTCCTCAGCCTTCCTCATCAAGCCGTTACAGGCCACTTGTCTAAGGACCGCGAAACTTACAAATATCCATAAAATATTTTCATTGGTGCGTTTTTTGCATTGTTGGTATATTATCAGTATAATTCATGTACTGAAAACATAGGTAGCTATAATAAACGGATTGAATTTGAACATGGTAAAGCTTTTGAGTTGATAGCGAATAAACTGGCAATGCAAATGCATAAAGGGACAACAGACATGTCTAGTTTTAGCGTTAATCCCCAATGCATTTATTATAGGAAGCCTTTTAGAGTGTCTGGCCTAAATATCGGGCCGCCGAAATATTATGTGCATCAGCAATGCTACATGAATCATGATGTTGGTAGGTATAATAAAACGTGAGTCATCCTAATATTAAAAAAGTTATAAGAAGTTTTCACAACACAAAGGAAAGCTTCTTTGAATGTTGAAGAAAAATAATTCTGAATTCACACCATTTTCTATTGCCACCTCATTAAAACATCGCAGGTACTATCATAAATCATGTTAATTCTTGATAAAAGTTTGTTATGTAGTTTGTTTCTTTAAATTAAAGTGTTAAGGTAGTATTCCTTGAAAACTATAAAACATTTTCATTGTCTTCATTCTGAGTGAGTCTGACCAGTTCCTGATATTAAAACACTTTTGAGTGGTAGGCAAATTCGCGCACGGCTTAATAATCAAAATCAAAATCAAATCAAAATCAAAATTATTTATTTGTGAAACATAGGTACACATGATGGTAGGGTTTTAAAATTAGCGCTATGTTCTGTCCTAGTTGGACGTACAAATTAAGTGTAGGTATACTATAATTATAACATGCAATGTCCTGTTTCAAAAAATTACATGCAAAATTAATATTACATCTAAAATTACATTAAAAATTACATTACATTTAAAAGTCAAACAATATCAAACCAACATCTAGTAAATTCAGTCAATGTTATGATAATAAAAAAGGGGGAGCAGTATACAGTCAAGATGTCATATTATATAATTTTAATTTTAATGTCAATTCTAATATTCATGATTTATTTCGTACAAATATATAAATAATTAGGTTGTCATTTAAAATTATCAGCAAGAAAATCATTAATATTATAATAACAACCCTTTACTAATAATTTAAAGAGTTCATTTTTGAATTTTTTTATGTCACATTCTATCAGTGCTCTTGGCAATTTATTATAAATCTGTGGCGCCATACATAAAATGCTTTTTCGTAAAAGAGCAGTGTTTCCTTTATGTGCACACAACCTATCCCTGTTCCGTAAGTTCCGGCTATGAATTTCATGTGCACGGGTAAAAAGATTTGGATTTGTTTTTACGAAAATAGCTACTTCGTAAATGTATAGAGATGGTAGAGTCAAAATTTTATGTTTCATATAAAAAGGTTTGCAACTTTCCGTTCTTTTTAAATTGAACATGGCTCTGATACATCTTTTTTGCCCCTTAAATATGGTTTCACGTTCAGTGCAGTTGCCCCAAAATATTATGCCATATCGCAGAGCCGAGGAAACATATCCGTGATATGCTGTTAGAAGGGTCTCTGTATTTACAACTTTGCTGAGTTTATAAAGAGTGTAGGCAAATTTGCTCAGTTTTTTGCTAAGTTCCTGACTTTGTCTTTTCCAAGTTAATTTATTATCTATATGTAGCCCTAAGAATTTTGTCTCTAGTACTTCTTCAATGTTTATGTTATCGTGTTTGATTTGTAAATTGGGAAAACTAGATGTCCGTTGATAGAATTGCATAAGTTTTGTTTTTTCTAGATTTGCTTTAAGGTTGTTGAGTTTTAACCATTTTATGATCTGTAATAGAGTATTGTTTATATTGTTTTCATAATTTTCGTCATTATTACACTTAATTATAGCTGTACTGTCGTCTGCAAATAGTATAGTGGGGAATTTAATATATTTTGGCATGTCATTAATGTAAATTAAAAATAAAAGTGGTCCTAACACACTCCCTTGAGGCACTCCATAATTAACTTTGCGGGCCTTTGATAAATAAACTGTTTCTTTTTTAGATATGTGGCATATTTTTGTAATTTCTGTATATTGTGTACGCTCTTCTAGGTATGATTTTAATAGTTGTAAGGCGTTTCCTCGAATACCGTACAAATTAAGTTTGGCTAGTAACGTTTTGTGGTCCACACAGTCAAACGCCTTAGACATATACAGAGCACATATAGGAATTCTGTCATCGACACTTTGCATTACTGTGTTTATTATTTCAAATATTGCCATATTAATTGTTTTATTTTTTCTAAACCCATATTGCTCCCTGGCTAATATCTTATTTTTGTCTAAAAATGAGTAAATAATATTGTAGAAATATTTTTCAAAAATTTTCGATATAACTGAGATTAATGCTATGGGTCTATAATATTTCAGTTGTTGTCTATCTTCTTTCTTAAAGAGCGGTTTTACAACAGTCGGCTTCAACTTTGTAGGGAATATACCACTATCAATGCATAAGTTCACTATATAAGCTAAGACAGGAGCAATTATTTCAGCGACAGATTGAGGACTTTTGTACTTATGTCGTCATAACCGACACTATTTGTGTTTTTCATATTTTTTATAATTTTTAAGATGTCAATAGCCTGCGCTGGTGTCATAAACATAGAATTAATTGATGATTCAATATTAATAAGTCCTGGTCCAGGGTCATTTTTTATATTACTATCAATTGAGGTTTGGTCAATAAAGAAGTCATTAAATGCGTCTGCTATCTCCTGTGGATCCGTAATCAGTTTGTCATTATTCAGAATACTATGAATCGGTTCTTTAGGAAAGTTATTTTTGCTATCATTTATAATTTGCCATGTTGCTCTACATTTATTTTCTGATGTCTTAATAGTGTGACAGTTTTGGGCTTTTTTAGTAAGTTTTATAATTTTTTTAAGTCGATATGAATAGGATTTTAAGGTTATTTTATTAATATGGTTTGGATTTAAGCGACATTGCCAAAGTAGTTTTCTTTGTTTAATACTGCACACTTTTATGCCTCTGGAGATCCATTTCTGTTTTCTCTTAGTATTAATTTTAATCAATAATTTAGGAAAGCACAAGTTATATAGCAACATAAAGATGTTCAAGAAGCTATCATATGCCTTGTTTGGGTCATGGGTGTTATAAATATCTGAGAAGTTCAAATTCGCTATGCTATCTTTGAATTTAACAATATTTTCTTTACACATGTCCCGTTTTCTTACAAACCAGTGGTTAAACTTACATGATTTCTGAACTGGATATCTTAGAAGTTGTGCTGTGTGGTCTGAGAGACCGTAATCTAGTACTGTAGCACTACAACTACTTCCTCGTGAGCTGCTTGCAATTCTATATCCAACTTTTCAAGTTTTTGCTTCAATTCTTTGATGTAGCTACTTTCTTCATCATCTGACATATTAGGTAAACTATTTTTTGTATCGTCTAAAATATGTTGTATTGACTCTTCTTCGTTTGATTTTGTCTCTGAGACTGATGTTCTGTTGCGGCGGAATGTTATGAATTCTGGTATAAAACTCATTTTTAATAACTAAATTCAAATAAATTTCAACTTTAGCGCCCTCTTTGCAAATGAACTTGGACTAATTTGGTATCTCTTGATCTATTCGTAAATCAGTTTTTTTAGTTCTCTTAAGTTACTGCGTTTAGTCAATAGATGGCAGTTATTTCCGTGATAAATGAGAATTTAATTTGTAATATATTATTCTTTTTGCATTTTTTGGGATTTGAACCAGCGATCTTCTTGTCATATGAACTGATTAGAATAGAAAAAGCTAAAAATAATCTTCGGTTCTGGGAATCGATCTTGCGCCCGTCGATTCACGAGTAACAGACTTAACGACTGCACTAGTTCAGTTAGTGAACTTCATTGCGAAATTGTTATTCTTAATGAAGCTTTGGTGAGATGAGTCATAGCGGACGTTAGTGGACTTTGACCGCTAGGTGTAGTCACACAGCAATGGAATGCACTTTAAATATTCGAATATTTCACTCAATATTTTATTTTCACTGATTCACAATTTTATTTAACACTAGATTGTTTGAATTATTATTGTTTTATTATTGTTTATTTGTCCAGTAACTCACTGTTTACTCGTAATGTATTATCGTTTTGAAGAAGTATTATCTTTGTTATAATGTTTTATATCACTTCAATAACACTTGTACATATGATACGCACTATACACATTTATTTGGTGCAAATTTTGACTGTAATTAGCCACTGTAATAATGTTGGAAAGTTCACAAATAACAGCTTTTACAGTCTAGCCGACTCTAGCCCTCGCAAAAATGTAGCCTCGCATGCTCGCACGCTAGGGGAAATACCACTCAAAAATTATTTTAATATTACTTTAATGGATTTAAAGCTGTTTTCTATTCAATAATGTAAATTTCGGCTTTTTCATCATCACAAATTAAGGCATTGTCGCATTCAGATTACTAACACGACTATACACGTTCCATATTTATGGTAGTATCATCATAATTTACCTCTACAGCATCTGAAGACCAAGCCGTGTATTTCCAATAACAAATACTATCGCCAACAATTGTTTGGAGTTGGGAAATTTCCGTACTAATCCCACGATATTCACACCTCACAGACAAACAACCCCCTGACACCCCCTCTCTGTACCAACAACACTTCCCCCCCCTTTTGGTGGCGCTAGGAAGGGGAGTCTCATGTCTCGTGGGTTACTCTAGCTTTCTAAAAGCTGCTGTGACGCAATGGGTACATTTAATACAACGAGATAGAGTCGGTGTTAGCGCTGCAAGACGAAATTTAGTTTCTCGCAACATGGAGTGACCCCACGAGACTGGCAAGCCGTCGCCATAATAGGATTTAATAGTTTGCCCTGCAGCGGGTTCTAATCAGACTGGAGCGTTTTGTTCGGAATAATTCAATTATTTACTAATAAACGAAGAATCAGACAAAGCCGGTTGTGAATATGGTTAGAAGTTCAAGTGAGCATTCATCAAAATCATTTACATCTGTCTTGATCTGGTATAAGTTGAAACTTTCAACATTTCAGATCCAATATTTGCTATATCATTACAGCAAAACATTTTGCACCACAGCAAAAAAGCTTTCTCACATTCGTACTTTAAGAAAAATGCAAATCACCTTTCTATTAGATTGGTAGTTCACAGACGGTGATGAAGCACGAAATGTCGACAAAAACAAATCACTTTCTACTCGTCTATCGGTCATCGTTATGCAAAGATGCCGAAATAGGGTACCGGGGGCCGGCGAGCTGCACTGGGCACGCGATATTGGGGTCTATTCTCTGAGTTGCACGAAATACTTCCGATGGTGATAGTAAGAGGTGTAATGAATGGTAACAACGGCGGTCACGTACACTATTGTGTGCTCTTATTGTTGTGTAATCTGGTTGTAAGTTACAGTTACGACACGTTCAGGGCAAAAACTTACACATTTTGACATAAGTTTAGGCCTAAAAGTCTTGCAAAGGAGTGATCTTCAGAAGTATTTATTCTTTATCAGTATTTTTATCCTCACTCGTTTACCATGATCACCAGCCAAAGCACGTCCATTGATGGACATATGCCTCATCCAAGAAGGTTTTTAGCAAGAACTTAACTATAATACACATATTATTATTTTGTGTTGCAACTTCTTCATTTCTGTAGCACATCAAAATTTAAATAAGTTACAAAGTAAATATGTAAATGTGAGCGAGTTGTTAATTCTGCATAATGATGGGAAACAAAAAGTGAAAAATCCAGTGCTAAATGAATCGCGTGTGTTAATACTATGGCATTACTGCTCTCAAACACGCATATTACCTAGTTTCTGCGAATACATTACTTTTGATTACATTTTTGTATAACTAGACCCCTACTATCCCTATAATTTATTTGGTTTTTACACTCACTTACAGACCATTAGTGTTAGCAATATTCAAAGATAAAATCAGAAAGCTCACCAAATCTTTACTTTAGACATGCAAAAGTAACTATAAATCCTCAGAGCCAAAACTACAACCCAATTAACAATTCTATCCTAGACAAACCTCTCGATCACAAATGCACTCAAAAACCTCCCGTATCACGGAGATCAGAAAGTCGAAATCGGTGGTCATAGCTGTATTATAAAAGGTCATACCATGGAGCGGGCCCCGCACAGTTACTCGACTGTGACGTCACGCAGGTAGGTCAACGACCGCTGCATAGAGCAAGGAGTGGTAGACGAGACTCTGCCACAACTTTGACGAGGGTCAAACGTGTGGTGTCAAGATGGACACTTTGGACTTGGGATTTAAGCATTAATTAAATTCCGGAGTCAAAGGATTTGTTGTTAAAGGAAAGCTTTCAAGTAATCCCACTGAAGAGGTAAGCATTTAAAATTTTATGACTTGAGAGTCGAAGCGAAGCACATTACAATACCACTATCCAAATGCACTCCGGAGTCTGAACTTGAAATAACTTTTGAACATTTATTACTATACCACGGAATGTATTGTATCCTCGTAAATAATAATTGATTTATTTCGGAATAACCCATATGAAGAGAAAACCTGGTAGGGTTTTTATTCATTGCCATTTTGGTGGCAATAGCTAGTCCACCTCGGGCCAACCATAATGAGATGCTCTGTGGTAACTTCGGTGGTCAGAATAAAGAGATCTTGATGAACCAGGTCGGTTTGTACCGGATGTTCTGTTTCGGTGGTCGCACGGTAAGACCCTCCGAATTACTATTCACCAAATGTACACGACACTGTGCTTTTTGAAGCTTGAATGAAAGAGTTCTAGCTAACACTCAAGTTAAGAGAATACTTTTGAAAACAAAAGAAAAATTAAAATACCGTAATAGTAATTAATGTTTTCTTTTCCATGTAAAAACTTTCGATCTAGTAGAATCGTACAAAAACTATCGACAATACTTAATTCACTCCCATGCTCAAGTTCATAATGATGCGAGCCCGTGCGGTGTGGGTATACGAGGTGGGTACAGCACACGAGACAAAGGTCTCCCCGGCTCCACATTACCACACAATGCAGCATCGGCGAGCTTCTAACTGCATGTGTAGATGATTGTTTCATTACTTTCAATTGGAGTTTTTTTTCACCTCTCTCATCTCAACGCATCACAATATCAACGGGACATTAAAATTTTTGCTGGTGCTTTCGACTTTCAAAATACTTCAAGAGGCGTCGAAATACTCATTGACATTGCACAGGATGGTATAAACACAATAATAATCGAACAAACTGTTGCTGCATTGCCAGAAAACTGTTTACTGCATATTAATGAGGTCGAAAGGTGCATTCGAGAGAAATAAAACGACGAAGGTGATGTTCGGAAAACGATAAAGAATATAGTCAAAATAAAAAATTAATACGACCGGAGATGGGACAAGATATACTTATAAGAATACATCGTCCTCTCTAAGTAGAAGATGCATCTATAACTACACACTACAGAGATAAAAATCATTCATAAACTAGAACAGATCAAGCACATCATAACCTAACGTAACGTAAACATTAGCTGCCGACTCGCCGACCCACATACAAACAAATTATAATTAAGATAACAAACATGAATGGATGAAGGAAACTACCGCGCTGATGTATTATTTTACAAAGTTTTACTTAACACTATTCATTTATCATATCACACCAGCTTTCCTAAACTGAAAGTAAAAACGGACGAACGAAAGCATGACATAATGTGTGATGGTAGCTTACAATAACATTTGACATATGGCCGCAAATAAATCACATTTTCTCGCACGATTCGTAACACCTACAAACGGAGTTGAATGCTCAACTGTAAGTCGACTGTGAGGAATCTGTCTCTTATTACAAGGACATAGAGATAGAGACTTGTATTCGAGTAAAGTGTTTCGTAATAGGTGCAAGAGCTGGCGCGACGCCAGTGCTCATTCAATTGCGCGGTCCCGGATTCACTAACACTTTATCGTGGAAACCTGTTGTTCTCAATGTGCGTGTACTTTGAATGCAACATGTTAAAATATAATTTTACAGAAAGGATACTTATCAAGTCTTTGCAGGGAACTCAGCTAGAGTTATTAAAAGTAGAAACGTGTTCACAAAAGAAAATCGATATCGATTTGTCATCAATCAATTACGCAATTTCTGTTTACATTTGAGAGCATCAACATTGAGATCTCCTTTATTATGTGACATATATACAAGCTTCCCCAATTTATGCAAAATGTAGAGTCTTTTTTGCGACAAAGCTTTCTCTCTACTTTTCGAAAATGTTTCCTACACCTACCACTTGTGGAAGGGTTTGTAGCCTTTGTTTGCTTAGATTCACGCCTGACTGCTTGTCGACTGTTCGTGTTTTCACAATCTTTCACAAGAAGCAAACGACTCTTGTTTTTTATTGCGCTGGGGGTCCTTCATTGTTACGCAGTTGGGGTGTCCCTGTAGTGCCTGTAGCTTTGATTTTTCGCTTCAGTGTGAAATCAACGCATGATGGCTTTTCTTTGTCTGTTTGAGTTGCATCTTCAAACCGTAACAAAAATACAGTCATGTGTACAGCGCATAGATAAATAAATAATTCGTGAATGCTCCTCTAAATATGGACCACTTTATCCAAGTCACCACTAAAGAAGATAAACACCTCAAAACCGGATTCCCTCCGGTACCAACATAGTGACATTCCCATTATCCAATTTAGCAAATAAACACAAAGAACCAACCCCTATCCGTGACAGTAACCCAGATACTCGACCCTGTGGTCATTTAAAAGCACTCCCTTCAACACACCTAACGCCCATATTTCATTACGAAATTAGCATTTAGTGTCAACTCTACATCCATGATGGACGGCCAGCCATTGTTCTGACAGGCTTGCCAGAGGAGGGGTCACACGATAGATTTGTATTCATGTTTCGAAGAACCAGTGTGCTGACTTCAGTTGATAAACACAGAAGTTTATAGAAGCTTTCAAAAGAAGCCGATATGATGAGTTTAATCAGAATTTTGTGGCTATTACTGGCGGCAGTTATTTATAATTTGTCTTTATTATCTTTTAGGAATAGCTTAAAGCTGGCAGACATATGAATACTGTTACAAATATAACGATAACGTCGAAATAATAAGGAATAACAGTGTTATTCAACCGGCGTTTCAACCCTGCTTGTATCACGCAGTTTTCGGTCATGAACCAGACGGCGGGGTATCGGCCGCAGCAGGTGACCTGGAAAGGGCGACCTCGATACTGAATCTGTGGATCGATGCCGCCACCGCCGGAATAGCTGGAAGCTGTAGCCTGTAATGCCTACTCTGTGTTACACGGAAACGGAATGGTTGCTTGTTGTGTTCACAAGACTTTCTTTGTCGCAACACAAGTGAGTTCCAAGAATGTAAATAAAGTACTTGTGTAAGGTACAAACAACAGTTTTATGTTAATTTGTAGAATTTGAGAAAGGTTGCAACATTGAGCAAGATGTAATATAATAATAGTAACAGTGAAAATATACGACAGGGATAAATGGATTAGGTAAGTGTCCTTCAGAGGTTTCCCGACCCCTCTTACATAACAATAAGTGAATAACAAGATACGCTACAAAAGTCTATAAATGTAAGAATAACATGCATTTTAAAGTTTGACGATGGAAAAGCTCATAAAATTATGGATTCCATAAAATTCCATTGAAACGCTACAAAACATGGCGACAGACGATCAACTTTTCCGACCACAACAAACGGATACGTCACGTAGCACTTCTATTATGTTCTTTATTGCGAAGGCATAAGAACAAAGTAGTTCGTGAGGAGCATAATACATCCCCCTGTCTGCCGCGTCTACCCCTCACTCACCCCTAACGTTCCCCTCTATTTCCTTTATTCTACCGAGATTGTAGCACGCGAGCAAGGAAAACATTGGTTTAGCAAATTGATATAGTGCCTCAAGCGGATATGTGTCGTAGGACTTCAGACATAAAGGACACAATGGAGTAGACATTTTGTTGGAGCTGGAAGCGTGGAATAGGGACCCAGACTTAGTGCGTAAGACCTGTTTGTTAAGAAATACGTACCTGTACCTGGTTGCCGTACTTCGTTACTGGATTTACCTATGTTGATTTGCATTACCTGTAAAATGACCTCGTCCATTTGGGTAACCGAGTGGGCATGCATGTCAACAGAGAAAAGACAAAGTCAATGCGAGTAATGACTGCGGACCGTACTCCATTTAAAATCAACGGCCAACCAATTGAAGATGTTGACACTTTCACCTACCTGGGAAGCAAAATCACACCAAATGGTGGAACTGACGAGGATATCGGCAACCGCATTAACAAAGCCCGTGGAGCTTTTGCCATGTTAAGCCCAGTGTGGAGGTCTTCCGCATTCCGTCTCCAAACCAAGATCCGCCTGTTCAACGCGTGCGTAAAGACCGTTCTCCTCTATGGTTGCGAAACTTGGAAGAAAACGGTTCAAACCACGAACAAGCTACAGGTTTTCGTAAACAGATGCTTACGCATTATCCTAGGGATCCGTTGGTTTGACTTTGTCTCCAATGAGGAACTTTGGCGCAGAACACATCAAAAACCTGTAGCAGAAACCGTAAAAGAACGCAAATGGAGATGGATAGGACACGTTCTCAGGCGTACTGAAGACGTCCCAAAGGAAGCGCTAACATGGCACCCCGAGGGCGGTAAACGAAGACTCGGCAGACCGCGAGAGACATGGCAGCGCTCTGTGAACAAGGAAATGGGCCAGGCGGGGATGTCTTGGGCGGATGTCTCTGAGCTGGCCCAAGATCGTAAAGAATGGCGGCGCTTCACTTCGGCCCTTTGCTCCCCAGCGGAGATTGGGAATAAGTAAGTAAGTAAGTAAAATGTTAAAGGGATACGTTAGTTAGTAAACAAAAATAATAATCACAAAAGCAAGAGTATGTATGCTAATGCAGAAGTAGTATAGCTAAAATTGCTAGACATTGAAACAAAATATCTCATTCTTAACATCAAAGGAACCTAGTTGGGGGATTTTAATCTGTTTTCACAATATCAATTCTTCAGCCTTGCCGAAGTGGTACTTATTAAAAGCAACGTAACTATGGGAACATAATCTAAAGCATACATGTGTAAGGAATATACATATTATGAATTTCGTAATAATAAAACAGCTAAAGTAGAAAATCACATAATAAATAGCATTTGCAGGAAAGCTTCGGGCTGAGAAACGGCCAAATGTAAACAATGCTGATACCAACACATTAATCATAGCAGTAATGAGCAATTCGAAAGAGCGAGTGTTTATTATTACTGCGAAAAGAGTATTTAAAAGCTGCGGAGAATTTGTTTGGGGTAAAATGTTTCTCACAGCCTTGACCAACGCAATTTTTGGCATAATTATGATTACAGTTCAAGACCAATTAAAATTTGTAGCTTGCAATTCTGAACCAATCAGTTCTTCAGATGATTTTCTGAAGTAAATAAAACGTCAAGGTATAATTTTCTTTAATGGCCACTACAAATTTTATCAGACGTTATTGATCCTAAACAAAAAAAACTAAATATAAACATTTACAGTGTAGGTAATAATTCACTTTAGGAATGAAATGTGTTGCAACAATGACTACGTGAGAAGCTATAACAGTGCGAGACGTAAACACACGCAACCAACAAACACCAAGCGTTTTGCAACAATCTCGTATTCTGAAATAGAACTGGCAGTGAGTGCGATTCATTAACCGACGCTTTATATGAGGTCAAAATATTCTGGGATCTTTATCCACACTACTCGCCCCAAGAGTTTACGCAACAGCAAACAATCAACTCTGTTCGTGTATATTTTGTACAAAGATTATCCTTACACTCACTCTATTTTGCACCATCATCATTCACAGACAGACCAACGATTGATAACACCACCTATAACCTTCCTGTACCTCCTGTAGGTTGGCTGGTAGAAAATGCTTTTAGCATTAAGCCCTCCTTTTGTACATTTATTAATAATATTTGTGCAATAAAGAAATAAATAAATATAATGCGGAAAGGACCTTCATGCCAAACCGAAATTGTCTGAAATTAATCTACTACGAAGGATAGAAGAGCGCGTAAAATTCAGACAGCGAATTAAAATATTGGAAAAGCTACGAGCATGACATACCATAACACATCAATAGGCCCTTTTGTGACGTGACGTGCAAGCCCTTCCATCATTGTGCACGCATACTAATCAGTCCACCATTCCTACACGCCCCGCGACATCCGTGCCAGCCAGTTGGAGCATCATTACCAGAAATCATGTTGATATGCAATCTATTGAGAGGGAAAACTTGGCCCAAACCAGGATCGGTAAGTATGTACATACATTTGTACATTTTTGATAGACTCCAAAACAACAAGCTTAGTTTCTTGTTTTTATAACATAAAAACTTAAAAAACACAAACGTTTCCTTAGTATATTATTAGCAATTACCAAAATACACCAACGCATATCGATATCGGTTTGGCATGAATCACCAACAGCCCCGACCATTACAATCACTTGCAATCATGAGCCGATACCGGCATATCGACCATCGGACTCTTGGGCCACCAGATGTGGATCCACATCAAACGGACCAGTCGCGCATTCCTCACAAATCAGCCAGCCCAGGCCGCCGAACAATCCACCTATAAATACACTCTATGATAGTACAAATGTTTAAATGTACGGAATTCCTGAGCATAGAGGTGCTATTGATAAATGTGACGCAATCGACGTTATAGTATCTTTCAAATTAGAACGTAACGTGTGTAAATAATAATAATTTGTTCGCGGGTGGTTTTCTAAATAATGTGGCAGAAATAGATTGTTGCCACAGTTTGATCTAAGCTAATCTCAGGGGTTATTTGAATACTAGTATCGACTTCACAGAATAACGGATGATCCCAGTTATAGTTCCAAGAATAGAAGAGGGTATAAAGTGGCCTGTAAAGAAGCACTAAATCATGTTTAAGAGAAAGTCGACCAGACAATTCAGCGTCATTGCTCGAGCCAGTTCCAACATTTGCGAAACTCCGAGGCGTCGTCGAGATGCTGTTCTTATATTACATTCCGAGCTTGTAAAAGACTAGCTTCATAAATGGAGCAGCGACATAAATAGACAGCATGCCAACTGGCATTAATAAAGAATGACTTCATCATTTATTTTAGTTCGTAATATCCTTCCCTTTCGGTTCCCATAAAAAATGACCATACGGTATCTTAAACATTTTATTTTGCCGACAATTTTACATACTACTTTGTGTCAGGGACTTTATACAGATCGCAGGAACAACAAAAAGAGCCAAGAAAACTATTATATGGCCTAGTCTGAGAAGGCAAAGACATTTGCGCAGCCTTTTATGTTATGAGCCTCATCTCATAACAAAAGTATCACAATGATAGGTCGTTAGAGAACGTGCTCAGTGCAGTCATCGTGATTTTAACGCCTTTTAAAAGACGTGACTTCACTTGATTCGTCATCCTCTACGGCCTATGTTGTGAACTTCACATTGTGAGTTTTGTTATCGTCCGCTCTACAATCTGAGACATACCTATATACAATTATACATTTACATATGTACCACACCCCCATATCTGCATCCCGTATATCTGCATCCTTGCTTGCCCTTCAAGGAATGTACATACAATTGTTACGGGAAATCTAGGCTCGCCCGATTTCAATACAAAATGGCGTGCACATTTACGCAACTCGTAGAGTGTGCTTAGTAAAAATGCGTGAAGCTTCAAGGTAGGGAAAATGCCGATTCGACGATAGTAGTTAGATGAACAACTCCGTGTATTATACTCGTAATAAAATCATTTCCTTCTGCCATTTAACAACCAAAAGCTGACGTCGATGCCGAGTTGCCGACTCAACATACTCACGGACGAAAACAAAGGAAAATTGCAATCGCCTAATAGCTCCAGCAGAAAGCTGTAATAAAGTCGTTAGAGCCTTATTATCGGTGAGTCATCCACATAGACGCGTATCGGTAATCGATTGTTGACCTGCGAGGCCTCCGCTATTACATCCTCATCTCGTTACTAACTTTGTTACACGAATAATAACACTTATTGTAACGAAAGCGGTCCTGTGACATAGTGGTAAGGATGAGTTTTGAGTGTGTAGAGTATGCATTTCAGAACGCCACGCTTCCTAGCTGAATTGCATTGCTTTAATCGGAAGGAGGGTGAGGAAAGTACCCATTAATCTATTCAAAGCGCCTTAATGGGATCGTCGATAAATTTTCGATAGTTTTTCCCAGCAATAAACATATTTAATGTAGCAAACTATACCTCAACAGTACAAGTATACACCAACAATCAAATCGTTCCGAAGTTCCAACGGTTTTCAAATTCAAAGCTACTCTACCATGACTATAACCCAGCCGTATTAGAAGGCACTACAACTACGTAGTGTTCAGTGCTGCAAAATGTACAATGTCTATGGTTGGTTTGTCCGTGTGTAGCCGTTGGTGACATCAGCGCACTAAAAATACGGGACACGCACGCGGACCGGTCGGGTGGGTCCACCGCGAATACAAAATATGCTCGTTTGACGAACTATTATGAGCCCTATTTTATTAGCATTTTTAAAGACGTGAAGAATTTTTAGGACGACTTGCGCACGCCTCTATTCTGACACAATATCATAATTTTTTTTCGCCTGTCCGGCACGTCAGCGGCAGGGCAATGATTTTAAATTATTTTGGGCGAATCAGAAGGTTTAAACGTTTGTTAAGGTTTTTATAAATAAAACTTTCGGCAACTTCCATTTCATGTTATGGGGCATTCCACTGTCTTTTTCTCGTCTTAACTTGAGGTATTTAAACTTTTTACCAAGTGCTTGTTTTAAGAATTGAATTTATCCTCATCGGTTCATCTTTTTTGTTCCGCTTGATTTCACCCATCTGTTCCGCATTTTTTGGAGACTCAACCAAAGCTCTTTCATGATGCTCTACCACCCATAACAGTGCCAAACAACCTCGTAATTCCATCAATATCACCAGACCTTTTTCGCGTTGCATTAGACGCTTAGGTGATATCATCGCAACGTTTAAAGATACAGCTTTTGGAACCGGTTCCGGCCGTCTGCAGCCGATAATCACTGGACGCCGAGCACGGCCACCGTAACTCCAAATACGGATAAAAGTGTACTCTGTGGTATTGTGGAAAGTTTTATCGTAGTTGCGCATCACATGAGGGAGCCAGTTAGAAGTTCCATTATGTCGCACCATTGAAAGATGAATGGCAGAATACACGGATATATGTATTGCTTGCTCGTTGCATGGGTTAGGAACGTGTTAACGAATCCGGATTCTTAGTTTGGATTCGTTCTTCTGAATTCTCCTTACTACGCTGAGATGCTAATGTGGTCAGATTATGGTATATCTAGTAGAAGGCTCTTGCTACCCAAGTCACATGTCCATTGTCCAATGAAGGATTTTTACGTAAGAGCTCTGAGCACGCTGCAAAAATTTGGCCGATGTCGGTATACACAGTATTTTAATAATAAACACTTGAAAGATACGCTATCGCAGTCTGATAGGAATGTTTTCAAACGAACCTATCTAATGCTCTGTTACAGTGATTAAAACTTAATAACTAGAACTACAGGTCTTGGCTAGGACAGGATTCGATGTGAATGCTTGTTAGCCAGAGAAACGGGAAAGATAATTACGAATACTTGGTTTTTTTCTCGATAATCTAAGGTCAATGCCCCGTGATAAATATGATTTATTGAGAACAGAATAACATGAAGCTCTACTTTATAATTTAAAGTGCTAGACAATAATGTTTATTTTTATTTTTACATAAAGCATTTATTTCAGTTATCTGAACGATAACGAACCAAGTGAGGTCAATCATGATAACTGAATACAAAAAGTAATGATGACTCGATGACTGAAGACGGTGTCGACTGTCTCGAGTCATCGGTAGATGATGACTATCGATGACCGGAACCAGGGTCATATACCATTGACATTGTATTTACGTGATATCATGTTTATTTAGAGGAATATACTAATTTATAAAATTAACTGTATGACTAGACATATCATTGATGTTGTGACATTTATTTCGGTATACTTACTTCGTTTTATCAGCCGTGTATTAAAAGTAATTTGTAACACAGTATACCATGCAATGAGTTGCAATCACGAGATGCGAGTCAAAAATAGCAGTTGTTTACAGCGAATACACCCTTTAGACGGAAGCAATCAAGCCTAAGGTATAATATTGGGCCATCAGGCTAGATTGGCGCCCACGCCGCGTGGGAGGACCAAATTGTACACGCTTCATTCATGGTAACTATGATTTAGTTTCGCCAGCAGGATTGCTTTGTTTGCTTACAGTGTGCGGAGGATCCTTCGTCTTCAATTACTGATTAAGGCTGCGGAAATGGCGTCTTTCAGAGAATTGTAATATCATCACGACCCATCACGTCCCCACTGCTGGATCACGTCTCCTTCCAATGATAGAAGGGTTTTAGGCCTAGTCTACCACGCTGGCCTTGTGCGGCCTAGTACCTAGGGTAGAGAATTGCAACATTGATAAAATACTGACTGAATTTCTGGGGACCTAGCTGCTTCTCTACGGATTTTTACCAAGGGTAGAGTGCCGTACAGCAACAACAGTCAAGTCTCCCGCTTATTTTGAGCCGAACGGCCGTACTACCATAAAGCAACACAATTGCTGCACAAGCAACATTTTAGCGCCGATAAGCCATCGTGATAGACGTATCCTGTAGCCTTAAACCAATCGCCATCTGGCGGTGCTCTTCCTAATACGGGGCCTGGCGAGACCGGCCAAGGGGGGTCACTCTACATGACGAAAAGCTAAGCTTCGGAGCGCCGCTGCGCGAGACACGACTCTCTCGTTGTATTATACGTGCTGATTACACGACAGGTTTTTCGTCAGTATAGAGTAACCCTCCTGTGACGGCTTGTCGCCGCCGCATAATCAACTAACGGCACCACCGGACGGTTGCGCGCAGGGAAACGTGATAACTAGACGACATTCTTCCAGCAAGTCAGGCTTGAGGAGAAATGGCTGAGTTGCTGATTTGATGTTGCGGATTTTGGGGTCCGGGTCCACTGTTAGCAACCCAAAATAACTACTATAAATCCACTGAGTAGGCTGACTTCCATCTGCCTCTCTCCAGAAGATACAAACACACTCTTGCGATGGATGATGAATGTTTATTGTAAATGTTTTGATCAAATTCTAAAAGTGTTTTAAATTTCGGGTCAATCCGTGTCATTATTTTGCAAGTGGAACTTTTTCATTGCTCGCTAGTGTAGTTCCGTGGAAAGTGTGTGCATCTCACACTCCACGCCGGTCGCAGTGCAGCGTGACACAAAACCGGAGATGAACGGGTCAAGGCGAGACGCGACGCAGCACTGAATTGGCCACCGCATTCTGTGTATGTTTGCGCCTTTTTTGCTGTTAGCGTATTTACTAACACATAAATGGGTATTTCTTATTCTTATGAAAAATACTGTCTTACGTAAGAATCGGCTAGCTGGAAGCACTCATAGTTGTTAGGTATGAATTAAAAAATTAAATCATATTTTTCATCATACAGGCAAGTTAATTATGCATTAAAATACATAAGCCTTGTATTTATAGATATCAATATCCCCCCCAAAATGTCACAGCCGTGCGATGTCCGCTCACCGAATTACTCAACAAAATATTTTTCTGGAATTAATTGGTGCTTTTTCAGACAAAAAATCATTATATAATCATTTTATATGCAATTAACTTATCACAATACATATATTTCATGTTGTTTAGCTAAGTAAGTTTAAACCAAAACCTTTCGTAAAGTTTGTCTGATGTTTTTTTGTCACAGCCGTGGCTCGAAATATTTACACTTGAAAAAAGGGTAGAAGTTTGCGACACGTATCTGATATAAGTATATATTTTTCTGCTATATCAACACTGTATGACCTACCCTTTCTTGGCCGGCATGAATGGTGGAGTGTAAATAAATAATATTTTTTATGTTTTATTTTATAAATTAACACTCTGAACCTGTCCAGACCGTGTTCAAGTTATATAAGGTAAGCTCAACTGTATTGTCAGTTTGTTTTTCGTAATTTATAACTTAAACAATGTACTTACAGATAAAAGTAACAAATTGCAAAAATAATGACGAATTTTAAAATAATGTCAGGCACGGTGCGAAAATGTCACAACCATGGCAGTCACAGCCATAGTTTTCTGAGGCCATGGTCGTGACATTTTTTAACATGTCACATCCATGTCGAACATGGATTAATAAAAAAAAATAAAAATAAAGTTTTAAAAAAATATTTTTTTTTGGTTTTTTTTTAAGAAATACTCAAATAGGGGTTTACAATTTAGGTTTTGCCAAAAATATACATAGTGTATGGGGTAAATTAAGATGTTCTAGATTCTCTGCTATCGCCGAAATTGCACCACAAAAACATAGCATCAATCAGTGTAATCTTTCTTATCACGTTATCAGTAGGTATATTGTTCAACACACTTTACAATATTAGGCTAAGGTCAAGTGAAGTTATTGCCTCTACAAACACAGCTATGCCACGCTATGACTTATTCATTGCGGTGATCGAAGAATTTGTAGTAGCGGCACTTAAAATTCACTAAGGACTTGTCTGATATTTACTTTTCTAACACATGACAGTACAAAAGGACGCGATTGGCATTATGGACTCATATTAAAGCCTGTATTCATTCATTTTTCCATTGAATATGTAGTACATTGTAAATACATACCTACATACAGCTATACGTAGTTTCAAACCACAGTACTCGCGTTTGGTAACGGTAAATGTTATCTGCTGACACTTCCATCGCCAGTAGAATAAAACAGCACGGCTTGTTTGTACACAAAACCTGCTCCATATCAGTCGTATGTATGTTGATACTGTTACTGCCGTAGATCTACGATCTGTGTCAGACAGATAAGACTTTCGGCAGTTACGACGGAAATGCAGGGGACATTACCGCTTGTTTATTTATGTGCTTAGTTTTTAGATTTAGAACAGATAAATAATGATAAGTTGGAGCAGTTACAAAACAGGTTGTGAAAATTTATACTGGCTCATGCTATAGGCTAAGTAGCCCGTGTCAATTTCTTATCAAAATATAATTTTACTAATAAAGTCTATTATTTACAATGCACATATAGTACAAACCAAGGTTTTAGATAAAACTGAGTATGAGTCACTGTTGTTGAAACTTTATTTACCTAAACATAACATTACAAAATTGCAATGTTTGCAATTTAAATATTTCTGTCTTGCACTTTTCAGTGGGGTCAGTTTGAACCTATATTACACCATAAAATATATTTAATTGTAACATATATTTCAAGCATTTGCAACCATTTATTTCTTCAGTTACAGATACCGCACCATATCAGCAAGATACATATTGTAAGACAATCTATTTAAAATAACTCTGACCCAACCAACTACCACAAATGCCCAACTGAGTGACATCATCATGAAGATAATAAAATTAACTGCAAATAATTGCCTCTTTAATTTAATAACAATTTGAATAATGACTAAGATCATAAACTGTCTGGACTCTGGAGTTGAGAGTATGAAGCGGTCCTCTCAAGATAATTGAGATTTCCTCCACTTCTCTGTATAGATAGTAATATGATTGTGTAAGGTAGAAACCAGCCTCAGAAATAGTATTGGTTTCTTCAAGGGCATAAGAACACCATGTGTTAAGATAACTAAACTAGTTTTTTTTTTGCACACCCATACAATTTACTCCCTGTACCTCCTGCAGGTTTACTGGTAGAAAATGCTTTTAGCATTAAGTCCACCTGATTGTACATAATTACTTTTGTATATTGTGCAATAAAGAATAAATAAATAAACAAAATAAACAGGTTTTCCACTTCCAAAGTTTCTATACACATGTCTGGAGATAAGTATTAATTATTATTTTTACCAGTTCAGTAGACACAGCATGTCACTGGTCATAGACCAAGCATACCTCCATACAGCATTCATAAGATTCTGCAATACAAAGTGTAGCTTTGAGTTATGAGACTTACAAGTATGCTCTTCCTAAATGCTCTTAAATTAAATTTTATAGAGGCAATAAACTATTTTACTTGTGCCATCTCCTTACTACAGTCTTACTAGAGGCTCCTTGACTGACAGCATCCTGGTGACCTCATCTATTTAACAGGTTTTAGTTTAATGGTGGGAAGTTACAAATGTTTTATGAGGAGATTAAAGGAGTTGAGATTATTTCATAGTAATATTATGATTTTAGTAATTTTTTGTTGACAAAAACAGTTTTTGATGATGGAGTACCTAAACACAATGTTGAGCCAGTAAAATAAAGGATTATGTTACTTTAACACAACTTGGTACTTTTATCCTAGAGTAACAGAACCTATTTTATAACTAGAAGTAAAATTGTAAGTGATAAAAATTCAGCAAACAGATTACCAAGTCATTACACAAATATTTTCAGTTCGACTAGTGGTATTTTTTTAAACAAGAACTCTTGCATTTGTAAACCAAACAAACAGACAACCCATTAGTGAGATATAGTGAATGTTCTCTATATAACTCCGAGCCAATCAGAGCATTGGTAATGGGAAGGCTAAAAGGAAGTGTTGAAATAATAATATACCCTTACATTATTTTTCTGTTTATAAAATGAAATCTCTTTTAATTAAATATAGGTACAATATCTTTAGCCTCTCTGTAAGGGGAAACCACCTGAACAGCTTCTTTAGCCCATGGGATGTAGAAAATGAAACACAAAACCCAATGAAAATGCCTTGTTCCTTAAACAGATCTACACTTAGGTAGCTAATGGTCTTCATTATACCATTCAGGTGACACAGTCCTCATCAATCATACACCAAATAGGTATCGTCAACATTATCATTGTGACCTAGACCCCATAACTACTGCTACAATAGGGATGACATCATCTCGATAGTAGGCTGATATCATTGAGTTAATTCAATTCAACAATTCATTGCTCCTTTTGAACTCCTGTTGCTGGGCAGCACCCATTTGAAGTGAATACCATCACATAGGATCTTCTTTTACAGAGAATATGATAATAAATAAAATATTATGGAATTATTGGATTACAACACTGTAGAAGTGAGTTAAATGTGAATAGTCAGGTTCCCATAAAAGATCATGCATTAAATATTCATCTAGAGATCTGTTTTTTTTAATAATAATAAAGAGGCATTATGCAAGACTCACAATATAACCTGAAACCGGACATCCAACCCAAACATTTGGTTAAACTGCAGACAGTTGTAAGCAGTTAAACCAAGTTAATAGTCAAATTTGGGTCATAGGAATCCCTTTAGAGGTAACTTAGCAACTTCGTGACATAAAACGGTCGTAAAAGTCGTAAATGATCGCATGTACGTGCCTCCGAGAGCTGGGCACCTGTGCCGGCGCCGCTCGCGGCTACCCGTGGACGAGGCAACTACTTATCACAGAATGTAGGCCGAGACTGCCGCGCCCTAACTTTGTCTCCACCAACAAACTACCAATAAGAACTTGCTAAAACTATCAAATTTAATGTAAACCTGTTAATAATAAGTGCTGCTTACGTGTATATGAGTTATAGTTACTAGTTTACAACTTTTAGAAGAATTTGCTATGGTAAAACATGGGTAAAACTTAACTTGTGGAACCGAATACTACGCATTAAACGGATGTAATTTGTAAAGTATTGTATATTTACTGACCTGTTGATCAACAAGACCACATTAACGGCGGATAATAGACCCGAGGAGCAGCAGGACTCACTCAACACGGTGTTTTCAGCACGTAAACACTGTAGTTTCACAATCAAAAGGGGGAACTGGTAAATAATGCACTTACACCACGAATCCACCTTTCTTGAAACACTAAACACAAATCCCTGTAAATAGGGTCCTGTCGCTTGCAGTTCTAATCAGAATTGTTCGATTTCGGGACTATCCACCACCGTTTTCATTCATTGCAAAGTGAAATCATACGAGACGAATGGCAGTTGCCGAAGCCCGAAAAAACTGGAAGCGGGCGGCAGGGGGAGCGCGCGCGTCATCCGCTCGTCGCCATATTGAAATGACGTCATTTTTTTTCGGGTGCGTTTCAAAATCAACGAGATGAATGAATATAGTGCTGGGAAAATAACGAATATTAGACCCCGGCGGT
This sequence comes from Plutella xylostella, assembly GCF_932276165.1. Classification (NCBI taxonomy): domain Eukaryota; kingdom Metazoa; phylum Arthropoda; class Insecta; order Lepidoptera; family Plutellidae; genus Plutella; species Plutella xylostella. The sequence goes on along the minus strand of NC_064000.1, from coordinate 394,235 downwards.
TCTGTTACATTACACCCTAGTGTGTATTCTGCTATAATCGTGAAATTAATGATTTATTTTTATGGTTTCTGCAGCATTCTTGTTTACTGAATAGGAGTTGCTCAAGAGTTGGTGTGGTCTCTCGTTAGGATTTCCGTTATTGTTCTGAGGATTTCTAATAAAACGTTCGGAACACAATATAGCCTACCTATCACGCCCTTGCGCCACGTAAAATTTGCCGAAAAGTTGTTTCTGAATATATGGAGATGCTGTATGCTCCAGGGTGGCTCCAGGCATTACACGGCACCACGGCACTCGTGTAACTTAGTAGGTATGTGAGGAAACAAGCACCATTTGGGAAAAAGTAACTCTTCTTGGATAGAAGTATTGAGTATAATTTATTGATAATATTATGATTAGTACTATACCTACACACTGGCACAGTCCAATCCATACAATATTATGGTTCAATCACAAGATGGGGCTAACATAAAGTTTTAAAACAAAACATGATTATAAATAAAATGACAATGCCGTGGTTCTGATGGTCATGAAAGAACGTTTGAAGTTTAACATAATATTTTCACATGCTTACTTTAACTTAGAAATAACAAACCTTAACTATGTAAAAGGAACTTATTCACGAGCTTACCAAATTATAATAAGTACTGCACAGAATTTACAACAACAAAAAATCGAATATAAAACATCTGAAATCATAATATTTTGAGTAAATTCGTTATAATATTTATGTAAAGGCACACATGGTTCATTAGACAGGCTTTTGCTGTGAAAAACACAACACATAGACTCACTTTTCTCTTGTTTGTTTCCTTCTTAACTTCATCAAGGCTTCCTGTCTTTTCTTCTCAATTAACTTTTTCAGATCTACTTGATTACTATTTGCAGTTTGTTGCGTAGGTTTCACTTCACTGACTATAGAACTTACTGGTCGGGCAACCTTGGGTTGAAAGCAGGGTTTCTTTGGAGCCGACACTGAAGTTGGAACATCCTGTGTGGAGTTCACAGACTGCTGGCTACAGGTGAAGGGCAGGAGTCTCTTAGCCATGAGTTTCTCTCGTGCTTGCAGATGTTTTTTCCTTATTTCATCCGGCGTACATCGTATTGGTGAATCCCCAGGATCTGGAAATATTATAAAATTATATAAAATATGTGTTGAAAAAGACTAACAAAAAGCCTTAGTTGTGTAGTGAAAATGTCTATACAGTACCTGGATTATTATCTGCAGTTGGCAAAGAATTATATCGGCCAAAAATTACACCACTAGTTGAAGGTTTAGTTGCATCTGTGACGGAAGGAGATTCTGGCATTGAACTGTGCCGAGCTAATGAGGTATTGGATGGACTTTCATACACTTTCACCTCTTTCAAAGTCCAATTTGTGGTGCTGTTAGAGTTGCTTGACCTGTCCGGCCGCACCGGGGTCACATTCTTCACCGGCATCTGTGTCAATCTCTCTAAAGCACTGTCATTTAAATTACCTACAAAACTATCAAAAGAATCATTCTTCAAACATGGAGATTCAAACTTTTTAGATTTGCTCAGAAGTGGTGAATCCAATTTGATATTATTTAAAAGACTATCCATTGAGTCATGAAAATCATTTTTATGAGACTGTTTTGGAAATACTAAGTGTGGCAAGATATTCTCTTCTACTATTTGACTTGCTTTGATTAGACATTCATTCATTGAGTCATCAGACTCTAGGGCAGTGTCCGGGTCAGGTTTATTGAACTTGGAGCTCAGAAGGTTCTTCCTCAAACATCTGCTACTATTTGTTTTCAAACCACTTTTAGGTGAACAATCGGGTGAACAATTAAATATATCATCTTCACTGCCAGATTGCTGTCTTTCTGTTGTATTTTCACATTTCACAGCTGACCGGAGGTCTTTGAATTTATGTAAATTTTGATTAAGCTCTATTAGGTCCTGAAATAATTCTGTTTTCTTTTGTGTTGATCTCAAAACTCTTCTTCTTGGCTGTGGTTTTTCAATTATGGTCTTTTTATACTTTTTAGCTTTTCTGCTGAGTGGGGTGGTGTTTTTTAAGCGCGAGGTGGCGGTGTGGTCGGCTCGCGGCGTGTAGTAGTTCCACACGACGTCGGTCTCTCCTTCTACACCATCCTGTGTGCACAGGAACGGCACGGGGCTCGCCGCTTCCGAGTCACACAACGAATCACTGTCTCTAGACGGAGACTCAGCCTCGTGTTCTGGAGTTGAGCACGATAACACTGGAAATAAATAAATACATGTTTAGAATGTGTAGCATATTGTTGTGTATTGACGGAGATAACATTTCAAAAACATACCTTTGTTACGGTTTTTTGAAGAGGCCACCATGTTGTTTGTAGAAAGGGATAATCTTCGGTTATTCATGCGATGGTTTTCATTAAATTGTAATTGAAATATACCAAATAATGGCAAGAAACATGCAAAAAACCAAATCACAAACAGAAAATACCGGAGGAGGAGGCCGGAGGCAAATGTCTGACTGAAATGTCTCTTTGACATTGACACATTCGAGAGAACATATACAATTGAATGTATAGTACTCTGTGGCTATACATTCAATTTTGAAACGCAGCATTATCACAGAGAAGAAATATACGATTGTCAAAATTTTGTGTTTTGCTTTGTGAGTGAATCACTTTATTTAATTAGAAAAGAATTTTCTCAATTTTGTATTAAAAATCTACGTTTTTGTGGATTGTAAACCTAAAAAAAAGATAGGTCTACAAGTAGAAGGAGAAGGCGTGGTCAGATATTGTTAAGATAACATATTATCAATGATGCAAGGTAAGATTTAATTTTAATTTAGTTTAGTACCTATTTACAATGTTTTATTTCACATAATGTTCGCTCCTGTTATACATCCTAACTATTATCTATTCTAGATACCAGACCCGAGCTGTACGAAGAAGTAAAGCTGTACAGAAATGCTAGAGAACGAGAAAAGTATGTAACAACCAATCTATCATAATCCTTTGTTTACATTATGAAACTAGCGTAATAGGGTGTGGTGTTTCAAGTATATCCTTGCCTCTGTTCTTCTCTTTAACAAAGGGCTCTTACCGAATTAGTTAGCCATACAAGATTGCTGAAATAACCTGTATTTTTCAAACATTTACCAACAGGCCACCTATTGTGGCAAGCTAAGCTATAAGAGTATTTAGCCTCTAAGATCGGCTATTATGCGTGAATACCTGCTAAGCCACCCAAGACCACAAACTATACACACAAACAAACTGACACCATTAAAAACACCATTCCAGGCATGACAACATGGCAGAGCTGTACGCCGTGGTCTGCACCCTTCAGCACCTGGAGAAGGCGTACATGAGGGACTGCGTGCCGGCGCCGGAGTACACGGCCGCGTGCAGCCGCCTGCTCGTGCAGTGCAGAGTCGCCTTCAAGCAGGTGCAGGGCGAGGAGTATCCTAATGTGGAGGCGTTTGTTAGCAAGTTCCGGGTGAGTGAGAGGTGGCTAGTGAGTGGTGGCAAGCTTTAGACATACTACTTGTGCAAATTAACTGTGCACCTGACTGACAAAAATCAGAGGTCTTATTTACTAGCTTTGTCATGCCCCCCGGCATGACCCCTAGTTCTTGTTGGCCTTTAGCACAGTTAATTTGCATGAGTAGTAGGGACGGTTGTTGTACTGTTTATATAAAATACTTATTAATTTATATGTGTCTAGACATGCCTGCATGGCATCCTATATTTATGAAGAGAAAGTCATCGTATTTCATCCTATCCTACTATATTGGTGAATATGCACTTGAATATCATTAAAGTAGCAGTTTGATAAATCACTACTACACTGAAAAAAAACACTACCATCCATAACAGGGTAGGTATATCACTCTACTGATCTTTTGGATAATGTTATGTAAATTAATTAATCAATATTACCTTATAGCTGGACTGCCCAGCTGCTTTGGAGAGGATAAGAGAGAACAAACCCAACTTGATCAAGGATGACAAAGGCAACACCAACAAATACATTGCAGAGATTGTATCTGTAAGTAGCATCCCAATCAAATCAGAGGTCAACTTTTTTTTCCTCACTGTCTATCGCACTACCTATCACTTTCTCCACAACACCCAAAGTTAACTGGAAGAGAATGCTTTTAGCATTAAGTTCGCCTATGTACAAGTATATGTACAATAATTTTAATAATAATATAATTGCACATTCATCAGAAAACTAGGTCCTCCTCACTTGGCTTACACCCATGAGATAGAAGAATCAGAGAAAACATATAATAATAATTAAATACTATACCCAGTATAAGTATAAGTTGCGTCACTATCCCACTGATTATTTCCTTCCCTTTCTTCCACAGTTTTTCATAACCCTGAAGGACAAGCTACGCTTCAACTTCAAGGCTATGACATTTCCCCAGTACCTACTACACAACACATCACATAAATTAAAGCAAATTTATTTATTTCTCATTCTCTCCCTCCTCAGTTATTCATAACCCTGATGGACAAGCTCCGCCTCGAGTTCAAGGCGATGGACATGATCCAGCCGGAGCTGCGCGACCTGCGCGACACCATGGACCGCCTGCAGATGCTGCCCGACGACTTCGAGGGGAAGATCAAGGTATGCATACTTTACTAACCCCCAGGTCCCACCACATCGTGTGGGACGATTTTTATCGGATGAGCATTTTAGTTCATTGGTTTGACAAGTGTGAACAGTTTAATAATTATAATTTGTGTTCTGCCACTACAACCCACGAAAAAAACCGTGAGGACAGACAATATAGTGGGAGCGGGGGCTCATATCATAAGCCCGGAAGTTTAGCATGGATGTTTGTTTTTTTACTCTTTCACACAACACATACCTGGATTAACAATATACAGTTTTGTACCTTATCAAAGTCACAAATAATTTCATAAAATAAATAAATTAAATAATTTCAATAAATTCATTCAAACAATAAAAAAGTTAGCTACTAATTATAGCTACTGTATCATCAATCATGTTTCTAGGATTCCAACACAGTCACAATCAAAATTAAAAAGTCCTGAAGTGAAGTGAATGGATAACAGTTCCATTCGAATTACCCAGGTGCTTAACACCCTGGCATAGAACAATCCATTCTATCCTAACCTAACACCTTAATGTTCTTGTCCCAGGTGGCAGAATGGCTGGACAAGCTGGGCGCCATGTCGGCGGCGGACGAGCTGTCGGAGGCGCAGGTGCGGCAGCTGCTGTTCGACCTCGAGTCCGCCTATGGAGCCTTCAACAAGTTCCTGCACAAGGACTGAACTGGCAGTAGAGGTCAGTTTTGCATTCGTGTTATCTCCAACTGCTATGGGGTTACCATATCACCACTGAACATTAGCAATCCATAATGAGTCAATCGCTTATTTGTGAAACAGTTGTCAGATCCTTACAAGTTACGTCAGAATTGATATGGCTGATTGTTAATGAACTCTGTCCTCGGTCTTTCTCATCAGACCACTATCGGTTACATTTTCACTGCAAATTAAAGTTCCAAGAAGTAATGTAAACGCATTTCTATGTAAGGAATGGAGATAGTATTCAGTCGACTACTAATACTAGACACATTTCTTCAAATAAGTACATTAAGTAGGTACCTATGCATCTTTGTTAAGTTTAAGTATAGCTTGTTTTTGAGGTTATTTGTTGATATAGGAATAGGATGTGGATTAGAGTTTTTTTGCAGTAACGTAATAAATACGTAAAATCTATGTTTTTTTGTTCAGTTGTTTTTTTTTTCATTACAGGTATAATATTCCACGATTCGGGCTCAAACGTAAATGTGGCTCATCTATTTAATACGGTTAGTGTAAGCCCATAACTATTATGTAATACTATCTACTGTGTCTACCTATCCTGCCTGTAAATAAGTAAATAATAGGTACCTACACTCAGATTCATAAGAAGCTATTATGCACTTTTGTACCTTGTCAAACTAACAAGCCGTCACGTTTGATGAATTAGTGGATTAGTTTGATAAGGTGCAAAGGTGTGTGGCCACTTATTAAGCTGATTACAATGGTTGAAATTAATAAATATTTTAATGTATTTCCAAAAATCATAGAACAAAAGTTGTTTTACGACTTATGGAAATTCATATACTTAAATATTTGTTAGAAAATTCGCAAATTTTATGTTGTGTATCTTACGTATTATACTTACCTATATTACTTATACATAATAGTTGCCATTTTAAATAATTATGCACATACCAAACAGTGTTTATCACAACAGGTGACTTTGGGCTACTTATTGAATTTAAGTATATTTATAAGTAATTTTATTAATTTATACATTTATGTATCAGTTTCTGGCAACCTTCAGGGATACGAAAACTTCCAGCACTATTTAAATAAATAACCCATAGATGTTAATTGTGAACATCCTGAACCTATAAGCAATGTAATTTTATGTAATGTATTCTATTTCACTCTTACTTATATCTAGGTACAATATTTTTATTATCTCACGGATTATTTAGACAATAAATAACAGGTACAATACAACTATTGTTTAATCTATACGTTATTAAATTGTTAAGAATAAATTTTGTATCATAAGTATAATGTGTTTTCAATGTATGATTATTCGCTAACCCTAATTCGCCTACTAGTCTTCGAAGAATATGTAGGTACATAACAATGTCCTCAGCTTTCCTCATCCAGCCACTACCGTCCACATCGCTACACGGGATCGTTTTCGTCGTAGATAAACTTCAATAAACCGCGATTCGCCATAAATACGGCGCTGTGATTGGTGGAACGCACAGTTTTGATTGATAACGAACCCGTGTAGCGGTTGCTGAATGTATTTTAATGAGGATATTACACGATTCCCACTGGTGCATTAATGGGACTATCTATGTCTCCTATCTTCATGGTAGACAAACAGGCAGATACAGGGTGGCCTTAGTCTGTAGATGTGTGACAGGGCCAAGGACTTTGTATATAGCAAAGTCCTTGGACAGGGCCAGCTTAGTGTTTTTTTCCTCTGTGGGGCCAGCTGTGCACCATAATATATATTAGGGTATAACCATGGTATAACCACCAGTATAACTACCTATATACTCTGTACCTGTAGTTTTAGTAATTGTAGTTTTTAGTGACGTCTATAAATTCTTATTTTAACACATTGATGGACACTAGATTAACGGTGAAATTCATAAAAACGCACAACATTTTTGTATGGGAGTTGAGTGTTGATTTGCTGGTGCACATGCCGGCACACTGCCTAGGCGCAGTATAGAAAACACGACGTCAATGACCGTTGTGTGCGTGTGAGTTCACACTTTTTTCTGTATGAAAACTTATTGCTGTGTGAAAAAAAGGTACTCTGGGTGCACATATAACTTTGAAATCCTTCCAAATAAAGCACAACAAGACGGTCTTCATACAAACTCTAGGTAAAACAGGACTGCATTGACCGTTGTTGAAATAATTAGAAAAAGAGCGGGGACTGCATTCGACGTTGTGATTTTTTTCTAAAAGTGTGGTGGACGTCTAATGCAGTCAGTGTCCGTCAGTGGGTTAATATTATTTTATGTACCTAACCAGTAAAGCCATACGATAAATAAATAACCTGTGCCATTGACTTATATATTACTAGCGTAAGGACAGGCCCAACCGCTCTAGAAAATGACACCATCGCGTTGGCCCTAAAACCTCATAAATCTGTCATAATTTGTATGAAATTAGGGCCAGCGCGCGGGTGCCATTTTCTTTTGACAAAACGTTCTGACGGGCGTATCCTTCCTTTTGAAATCATTGACCTGTGCACTTAAAGCCTAAAGCACTTAAAGCTGACCCTTGGAATAATAACCTCTCATACACAAGATTACAAGCTGATCTGTGAACATTAAGGCCTCTACACACCAAAGCCGCTGACCCGGCGGCTCAGGCCGCCGGCTCAACCCGCCGGCCTCATTTTGTACAATCATGCCTCATTTTGTACTATGTTAACCCGCCGGGCTATGCCGCCGGGTCAGCGGCTTTGGTGTGTAGAGGCCTTTACTGACACATGCTAAACTGAGAGATAGAGATGCGACATTATAAAAGCTAATCGATTTTTTATGTAACTGTATTATCATAATCATGATACTAATTTTAATGCGAATAATAATATTTTTTTTTTATTAAATCAATAAATGAAGAAATTCGTATTATAGGTATATACAACTTAGAATAACTCAGCTAGTGCATTGTTTAATTTCATGGATAATTTGAATTTCTTTATCGTGCAATTATTTTTTTCTATTAGGTACCTAGGTTTTCTACGTATAATTTAAAACAAGACTAACTTTTTATTATTCAATAGACATGCAGTATTTAACAATTAAGGTTTCAGTCATTCTGTTGTGTGTCATATCTATACATAAGGTGCGTGACAGTTAAATACTATTAACTCGACAAAGTTAAAGATTATATTATTAAATTAATTCCCATAGAGCATTTGTAGAGTGTTTTTTGCAATTAAACACGTTTTTTGTGTTCGTTATAGTTCTAAAGCTACTAGCTAACCTTACATAAAATAAGCTGGACTTACTAACTTTCTTCCATCCAACCTTTAAGTGTTGTTTATTAAAGAATTCACCTATACTATACCATGCTCCAAATTCAGTGTTTTCTTTAAAGTGCTCGGATAAGATCGATGATAAATACTACTTAGCATCGGAAGCGTATCACTTTGCAAACGATTTGTTCCTACAAAGCCGCAAATGGTACAATCTGGTGAAACAGCAATCACTGGACTCATTTCGCACTTTCCTCGATGTTGTGAGGATAATGAACGATGTAATGGCTCGAGAGATACGAGGTGCGGTGATAAAATATTACAGAATCAGACATCTACATGATTTTACGAACTATATCATATCGTTGGAGGATGTAAGTGAAATTTGTTATAACATGTTTTATTTGTTCATTTTCAAATTAAAATATGGAAGTACAAATTACAAAGTACTTAGTAAGTTGTAAATTTTTCAGGTAATGGAAATTGTAGATCATTGTTTGTTGGACCCTGTTGAGAAACTACAGCAAACTAGTATTCAATTTGAAGAGATTATTAAAAACTTCGAAGACACGAGGCAAGTAGGTATACCTACCTAATAAAATTATTTACTTATAATTATATGATCTATCAAAACTTTATTAAATAATTTACAAAATCCTCGGTATAGGACTTTTGAGTTAGTGGAGAAGTGTCGGGATCAACTACCGGATGAAGTTGCCGTGGCCCACTGTATGCTGCATCAAGCTGTTGTGTGAGTTTTATTTGTACTTTTTTTGAGAATTTAAACCCTGAATGTAATCATCGTACACAGCACCGTTATTTGTTTGTAGATTCAACGAAACCATGAGAGATAGTCTGATTACAATTGTGGGAGCCAAAACTCGACAGAATGCTGTTGATGTCAACCAAACTGTATTCAGAGTTCATACTTGTCTCACTTACTTTGTACCAAATATTTTCAATCATTTGCTTATAAAAACATACACTGACGAGTGTGACTATCTCAAAATGATAGTAACGTCTATAACGGATCTATTGAATGGAAACAAAAATGTTATTTATGATCAGAAATGGAGCCATATTGTAAAAGCACTTAACATAGAGTAAGTATTTTCTATGATAATATTTATTTAAATATACAGGGTGTAATTTTATTAGTGAACTTCCCGCTCGACAAATAATGTAGGTACTTAATAACTAATATATCCGAAATATTGAGAACATTGTATTATACAATCGCGAAAATAAAGAGAGTTTCGACATACTATACATACAATTATGTATGGTCGGGAAAATGGATTTTCCCGGTACTTATCACAACTCTTCTTCCGAGCGTGCGTGTTGACCTCGCAGGTTAGAAGCAGACCTATGCTGCAAATAATGCTATTAAACGAAACATATATTGTTGTTCTTCTTGTTATTCTATGACTATACCTATACCTACTTAAATGTTAAGTAATAAAGAAATATTCTGTTTCAGACTAAAGAAAACCATGTTTATATCAAAACAGTCCTTGAAATCATAGACACATTAATATCAACATAGCTGCATTTTGTAAAGTAATGTGTTTAACGTTCTTTTGAATTACCAAAATTAAATCTTTGGTACACACTGTATACTTTTTTTTATTCATTTAAATACTGAAGTTCAGGGCAACCTGTTTTATTTTATGTAGAAATATTTAATACAGTGTATCCGTTTGTAGATATCAACATGTATTGATTGGTGTTGTCTAATTATTCGATTAAATTACTACCTCATTCATTACTTAATAATCGTTAAATTTAAAAAGACGGTTGGCGTGGCGGCCGCTGTTTACTTATAATTGTTAATAAACCAGTTAAGTAAGCTATAGCTATGCATTCACTATATAAACAGGTAATTATTTATTAAGTGTGACTCATATTTACGTGTAAAATAATAGTTTTGTGACTGGGAACGTAACTAAATAACTAAGTATGCCCTTAATAATTTTCTTTATGTTTTAAGATATTCGCTTCGCTGGGCCCAATCGCAGTGTCTTTTTCTAACGGATTTGTAATTGGTCTACAATCAGTTATCATCCCAAATATAAGAGAGAGTTCTATCAAACTTACTTTGCAACAGGAATCTTGGCTGCGTAAGTTTTTAATGTTATTTTATATTTACTTACCTACCACTACTACTTCACATAATGGTGATATTGCAAAACAAAATTGTGGCAATGTTACGCATATTCTTTATAAGGGATAGAACACGTTTCTTTAGTCTCCGAGATGAGGGGCCTGATTTTATCGAGGGGTGTCGAGGGCTAAGGCGTGAAGGCCGATTTGCATGCGCCGGATCTGTGACGGACCTGTGACTCGCCGAACATGTGTGAATCGGAATACGAGGATAAAACATTACAAAGTCATATCCGTTACGCCACCATGACAATGTTTTTTTTTACCTACTTGATAAATATTGGTTTGTTTCAGCTGCAATCATGATTCTGATGTTGTTCCCATCTCAATTCATATCGGGATTACTGACTAGTAAGTTTGGAAGAAAGTACGTGATACTTGCATCTCAGATTCCGAGCGTGTTTGCATTCGTGCTCCTGTATTTGTCTCAAGAGTTTTGGCATTTTTTCATTGCATTTCTTTTGTCTGGCCTCGTCGGTGGTGGCCTAGGAATAGGTCCGATGTTTTTAGCCGAAATATGTTCACCAAAGTATAGAGGTGTATTTATGAATCTAAAAATTGGATTTTTTGCTATCGGCATAGCACTGGTTCATATTTTAAGCAATTTCTTTCACTGGAGATCACTAATAATGTACGGTTTAATATCCAGCTTATTAGGTATTATATCTACAGCATATTGTCCTGATAGTCCATCTTGGTTTGCCTCAAAAGGACGATTCGATGAATGTAAAAAAACATTCCATTGGTTCCGAGGTGATAGCGAAAATAAAGAATTAAAACAACTTATTGAATGTCAATCTAAAGATTTAAAGAGGAAACAACTTATTTCAATGGAAAATAAGTTAACAGTATGCAAACATCTCCGTGAGAGAAGTTTTTTACTGGCAGTTTCTTTGAATTTATCATGTGTACTGATAGTAGAGGCATGTGGTAAACAACAGTTCATGATGTATGTTTTTGATATATTTAGTTCTATATTTTCAGACAAAAATAATTTTTACTATTATGCTTTCGGACTTGACTTGTGTGACATAATAGGTGGCTTTACATCTTGCTTTGTTATTCATAAATTTAATCGCAGATCAATGTTATTGGGTTCTGGAATTCCAGCTAATATTTTACTATATTTTATATGTGCATTATCATTTTGCTTTTCCCAAGATTTTATCAGTGATAAATATTCTTGGGTAATGATTTGTCTTTTTGCTGTTTATTTTTTTATTTTATCCTGTGGGGCTTTACCGACGTGTTTTATTATAATGGGAGAAGTGTACCCTTTAGAATATAGAGGGGTAGGTGTTTCTATATCTAGTATTATTTTTGTCGGGACCATGTTTATAGTGACTAAAATATCGCCGTTTATGCTTAAATATTGTGGAGTTTCGGGGACGTTCCTTATAAATGCGGTGATTTCTTCACTGGTGTTAATTCATATTTATTATTATTTACCTGAAACTAATCGAAAAACATTGCAGGATATAGAAAATGAATTAAAAAATAATAATAATGAGATTAATGAGGATGTTGAAGAAAATATTATGTTAGGTAATACTTTTGTTTCCTCTTAAACTTTAAAACTCTGTATGTAAACATTCATCCATAAAAAAATATATAATCATATAGTACATAGTTACGTAGGTAGGTAGCTACTTGCTAGTGTTTTTATAAGTTACAGATCATCAGTCAGCCAAAAGTTGTGATGACTACGATATGTCCGCCTTTGTACACCAAATGAGTTCTTCTGTAGCCACTTTTTATAACAACCATGTTTTATATTATAATTATAAAAGACCTATTAACTAATAGTTAATGTAACTTACTAAATAAATAAATGAAATAACTTACTGAAATGGACCTCTTTGCATATCCTCCTTCCGTTCCCCGGCCCCTATTTCCGTCTTCGGTGCTTTTGCCCTGCGGTAAGGCTGCTGGTTTACAGTACTGCGTGATGCAGATAAGTACTTTAAGGATGCAGATTTACCTATAGGTTTTATCAAAATGATTTAATTTACTGTAGAGTGAGGCTCAACCCGCCGGCCTCATTTTGTACAATCATGCCTCATTTTGTACTATGTTAACCCGCCGGCACTAGGCCGCCGGGCTATGCCGCTGGGTCAGCGGCTTTGGTGTGTAGAGGCCTGTAGAGTGGCCGTTGAGGGTGAGGGTGATGTGTTGTGGGTGCGTTACATGACTGAGCATGGACTGAGCACTACTTTTCCTTTAAATAAGTAATACGGCTGGTTATTTGTACTATAGAGAAGTTCATTGATAAAGTTTCACTCTGTATATTACAATCGAGGTTTTCCCTGTAGACTGGAATAAAGAAGGTTGGATGATACGACACGGGTCCATTTTAATCGATTAAGTAATCTACTCTAGTCTCTACCACATCACTAAAGATTCAAGATTTTAAGAAACAAACTGTCAAAAACGTAAACAGAAATATAGCGCGCTGCCGCGCTCTTGGTCGATTGTTTATGTTTTTTCTGTGTTTGCTTTCGTTTATTTTAAATAAATTTAAATTTACATGCAGTGCACGTATTAATCTCTTATTCGTGAGTATAATAACCAACCAAAATGCCTAAAGCGATGCGGGAAATGTTGGAAAAAGGTTATTCCATTGATGAACCGGACCGTATGCCTGAAAACATTGAGATTACTAACTTCGACATCTTGATGTATGTTTTGGCTATCGCCGGCCACTTTGTGGACATGGCAGTGGACACCAACATCGCAGTTCGGTATTACTTGGCCCATAAGTACATGGAGTTTGGATGGACCTTTCTTTTCATAGTGCTCCCAGCGGTGGTCAATACTGCAGTCTCAGCTAGAATGTAAGTACTAAAATAAGCTAATTTTCACCTTAAAACGCTAATTTTAATATGAGATAAGACTATTGTACTTTTGCGCTTGAAACAAAGAATAAAATGACCTCTTTGTTAGTCATGGTTCACAGGACTTTTATCATTCTCTTATCTTTTGTTACCCATTATTTATGAATATGTATGCTGTATTTTAAACATGCTGCAACCAACGGGCTGTTAAATGCTCAAAGCCATTGTTTGTTTTCAGATCTTTTTTCCAAATAAGTGGACCAATGAACTTTTTTCCAAATATTTAATTCTCTCTCTCTCTCTCAGCCTTCCGTAGTCCACTGTTGGACATAGGCCTCTCCTAACGATCGCCACCCCAAACGGTCACCCGCCATCTGCATCCAGCGGCTTCCCGCTACCTTCCGCAGATCATCAGACCAACGGGTTGGGGGGCGACCGACACGCCGTTTGCCGACACGGGGTCTCCACTCCAGAACCTTTCTACTCCAGCGGTCGTCGGCTCTGCGGGCTACGTGGCCAGCCCATTGCCACTTCAGCGTGCTAATCCTTTTGGCTATGTCGGTAACTTTAGTTCTCCTGCGGATTTCTTCATTACGAATCCTATCTCGCAGGGACACGCCTAACATAGCCCTTTCCATAGCACGCTGAGCAACTCTGAGCTTGTGGATAAGCCCTTTGGTGAAGCACCACGTCTCGGCTCCGTAAGTCATCACTGGCAACACGCACTGATTGAAAACTTTTGTTTTCAGACACTGAGGTATGTTTTCAGTGAAGATGTGTCGTAATTTCCCGAACGCTGCCCATCCGAGTTGGATTCTACGAGCTACCTCTTTATCGAAGTTGGATTTACCTAATCGGATCACTTGTCCTAGGTAGGGATACTGATCAACAACTTCGATGGTGACACCTCCTACAGTTACGGGCGATGATGAAACATGTTCGTTCGACATGACCTTTGTCTTGTCCATGTTCATTTTCAGCCCAACTTGTTTAGAGGCATCATTGAGGTCTGTGAGCATTTCGCCTAACTCCTCCAGCGTTTCCGCCATAATAACTATGTCATCAGCAAATCGTAGATGAGAGATATATTCGCCATTGACGTTAATGCCCAGTCTTTTCCACTCTACAAGCTTAAAAACATCTTCCAGTGCACAGGTGAACAGTTTCGGAGAAATAACATCTCCCTGTCTCACGCCCCTTTGCAACTGGATCGGTTTTGTGCTATGTTCGTGTAATCGAACTGACATTGTGGCAGCATTGTACATACATCTCAACACCTCGATATAGCGATAGTCTATATGGCACCGCTGAAGGGATTGAAGCATCGCCCAGAGCTCAATAGAATCAAAGGCTTTCTCATAGTCCACAAACGCTAGACATAAAGGTAGATTATACTCCTCGGTCTTCTGTATAACCTGCCGAAGCGTGTGTATGTGATCTATGGTACTATAGCCTTTTCGGAACCCGGCTTGTTCGGGTGGCTGGAAGTCGTCGAGTCTTTGCTCGAGACGATTCGTAATAACTCTCGAAAACAGCTTGTACACATGGCTCAGAAGTGCAATGGGTCTATAATTCTTCAATAGGGCTTTGTTGCCTTTCTTGAAGAACAAAGTCACTACACTTCTGCTCCATGCCTCCGGGCTTGTGCCTTCGAGTATGACGGAATTAAACAGCCTCCGAAGTGCTATTAAAATCGGTCTACCGCCGGCTTTCAGAAGTTCTGTCGTTATTTTTATAATTATATTGTAACATCACAGCATGAACATGCATCAATGCATAGAATAGAAAATATCAACTTTGCCATAGAATGTATTACTTGCCTAAGCAATTTTTTTGTATATGAACAAATGGCAACTGGAACTGTTGCAGGTACTCTCAGGACCAGCAGCAGGACACGGAGCCGGACCAGTTCACGAAGAGGCGAAAACTCCGCATCATCATGCTGATACTACTGATGGCTCCCGTCATGCGGGTCACTGATGCCCTGATGTGAGTATACAGCCACGATTAGAAACTGCTGAGCTTAGGCTTCTATGGATTGTTGGCTTCTTTCTTTTGCTAGATAATTAAAAAATACTTTTATTTTATTGTTTTTTCTCTTGTCTTGTTTCACTACATCATTATAAACATGTCTGGTATCCAACTCTGAGCTACTATGTCTGAAGATATGATATACCTACAGTAGAGCCTCGATAATCCATACCCAGGTTTATCCGAAGGTTGCTGTAATCCGAATTGTGTTGGGCTGATGAAAATGACTTGTCCAAATATATGGGCATTTTTTTCATTATAATCAAAGAATCCAAACACTCTGTTAGTCTGAATAGGGTTTATTTCTTCGTGTTTCGGATTAACAAGGCTCTACTGTATATCAAATAATAATTATACTTAACTAGCTGTTCCCGCGCGCTTCGCTTCGCCTTAAAAAGTTTTCCCGTGGGAATTCCGGGATAAAAAGTAGCCTATGTTCTTTCCCAGGGTCTAGACCATACGTATACCAAATTTCATTCAAATCCGTTCAGTAGTTTTGGCGTGAAAGAGTAACAGACAGACAGACACAGTTACTTTCGCATTTATAATATTAGTAAGGATAGTGAACATTTTGCAATGGATTTTAGCACATCCCTGAAAGACTCAAATAAATAATTACAGCTCTGATTCAAAATCAGGACACTAGATTCCCTCTTCTGACTACTAAAATCTCCAATTCCAGCTATGCACTAAAGTCCCGCAAGGCGGAGCGCAAGCGCGACCTGTCATCACAACGTCTGTACTACAAGCTGATGCTGAAGGAAGACTCGGACGCGGCGCTGCTGAAGGTGTTCGAGTGCTTCCTGGAGGCCGCGCCGCAGCAGGTGCTGCAGATGAGCCTGCTCATGTGGGGCGAGGAGAGGTTCACGTGTATGTATATAGTTCTTTAATATAGTATAGAACGGGAGGAAAATCAAAAAGGTCAAACGCATTTGCTCAGCCGCATAATCGCTCCTGCCAGGTTAGTTTTCGTCCATCACATCTCCCCATCTCCTACAGATGGTTATACTAGAGCTGGAATTGGTGAGCTATCTTGGTGAGCTGATTTTCCGTATTTAGCTACTGATGTGGGATATAAGACCTAAAATGCCTGGTTGTTTAGTCACTTAAGGTCACGCCAGAACTCCAGTAGACCACTTTTGTTACTTGACTTCCCAATTCAGCCAAAGTCTTTCAGTATTCTCCTCTACCTCCAGAAAAAAATAAATCTACCCCACAGCTAATCAACTCTAACCTCTATTCCAGCTACACCAAAGCCTCTTACTTTCCTCCTCCACACGTTAGCTTACCCACAGCCAATCAACTATAACTATAATATTTTATATAAGTACCTAAGCCCTAATCCAGTTGCACCAAAGTCCACACATAAGTTCCAATCATACCAATCGATAATAAGCTCTATTTCAGTCTCTCCTCTACCAGACATTAGTTTCAATCTCACCCCACACCTAATCAACTATAACCCCTCTTCCAGTGCACCAGAGCCTCTCGATCGCCTCCTCCGTGGTGGGCATGGGCTGGTGCCTGGCGGCGTACCAGCGCGCCGTGCGGTTCACGCAGCAGGACAAGCTCAACATGAACTGGGTCGGCAGCCTGCTGCAGACGCTGTGGCATTTTCTGGTTTCATGTGAGTGCCTAAGCCTGCATTCAGAAAGATATGTGCAAACTTATAAAATATGCTACTTACTTTACTATGGATATTTTTACGTCGCTTATCAGCGCTGGTTCGGCAAAATATGGAAAAGTAAGCTCCTATAAGTTCCAGTAAGTACTTATATTCTTCAGTCGATGATAAATACTAGAGGTGAACTAGAGGTTGTAACCGTTGTGAGAGGATCAGCCAGTCCGATCAGTTGTATGTAAATTATAGTTAATACGTCACTCGGGAAGACAGCATCACGCTAGCTGTTCTTAGGCGGTTGATCAGAAAACATCGTGAGGAATCCTGCACACATCTAGTCTAGAACACCTATAACTCCTTATGTATTAAGTAACTTAACTAAAACGCCATAATTTCATATGTTACAGTGAGCAGAATAACGGCGATAGCAGCGATGGCGTACCTGTTCCCGCACTGGATCACGCTCGCTTGCGCCGTCCACATCTTATTTATGACCACGTGGCTGCAGTTCTTCGACAAGTCGCCATTTTGTGCGCAAAACAAAATGGCCGACATTTTATTCTCCCTAGCATTAGGCGCCGTTTACATCTTCACTTATATTTTACCGATTGAAGGAAGAACTCGGTATAGATTTGCCACGTTTTATACGCTATGTTTTATTGAGAACACAGCGAGCGGTGTTATCTGGTATTTGTATGCCGCGGATACTATAAGCCCAGTGTATTACTACTCAATTTTGGGGCTGAGTGTAGTTCCGTTTGTGGTAGGGATAGTGTTTATGTTGGTGTACTATGCGTTTTTGCACCCTAAAGTTAGGAGAGGGGTCAGAGATTTCACGATTACGTACAAAACTAATGGGGATGTGCCAGAGATTGAAACTACATAAGTGGCCTGAATATGATGTTCAAATGCCAAACCTACTTTTCGAATATTTTTACCTGTCTTTCGCAGTGGCGATAAGATTTTGCATTTCAGTATTAAACTAAAATAGTACTTAAATATTGTTGAACAAGCATTTTATTACTTTTAAGTGGAACATTAAGTACAGAGTTTTTTGTATTTACTTTATAGGTACAAACTTTTGTAACCATATCTCCTGATATCTTCAATGTAATTAAGGTTCTAATTAGCATGTAAGTTACGAAGACTGGTATGTAAATGTAACTTAATCAATATTTTAAATAATGTGATTGTACTTTTTTAGATTGTATATTAAGTACATATTTTTGATAAAAAATAATTAATTATTATACTCATTGAATCTCTCATATGTCTAAGTACTAAGCCAATTGATTACATAGCCATTTTAATAAATAGATGTTGTTACCAAATGATTTATATGGGTTTAAATTAAATACAAACAAGAAATTAGCTTTAAAATTATACATATATTATAATAACTTAAATAACAATCTACCATATAAATGGTGCTCTTTCTCTTAGAATCTTTAGTCCATATTTGTTCCACTCACTTTGGTTGATCCACAGTTCAATAGCAGACTCCAGACACGACATGACGGCTGCTCCCTTCCAGGCCGTACTCGCTGGATCTATGTCTTTAGGACTTGTCACTATTTCTAACTGCTCTGTCTTGTATGCGTAAGGTATTTGAAGAGCTAGTCTGTTCTGTAGCCACGTAGCTAAGCCCTGTATCTTTACTCCCCCACCTACAATAAGAATGCTACTGTACATTTTCCGCTTCAGCTCTTCGCTTGGGCAGCGGTCAATACTCTGCAGTATTGCAGCATCTAAAGCTAATACCTGTCCTGGTGTTAGTGAGACCATGTCCCCAGGACCCCCTTCTAATGTGTCCACTACAATGTCTTCATCAGGGTTGGTTGTTGTCTGACTTTCATTGGCTACTTCAAATGTCTGGCTTTCATTGGCTGCTGGATCAGCTGTCTCCCTCTTTCTTCCTGTTTCTCTCAAGAACTCTGCATCAAATGGATCCTCTGGATCACTCGGTTGACGGTTCTGTATCTTTGTGCTCTTCAACCCTGTGATTTTAAGGAGATCAGTGTAGAACATGGCTAGAGGGGATATTATGCATTCATCACCTATTTGCAGTGTGTATTTGTTCACAATGTCTCCAGGATGGTCCACCAGGAATGTCCTCTCCTGTGGGCCACAGATGTCAAGGTTCACATGACTGAAGTCTTGGTACAGGCTCCTCATCAGCATCACATCTCTTGGAACATTCTCATTCCAGTCTTTGTAGGGAAACACACTCTTATGGAACATCCATGACAGTGTCTGGCAGACATCCCCTGCTCCATAGTCCATTCTTAGTCTAGTAGTTTTGTGTGAAATTCCATCTTCCACACAGGATATTGCCATCTTCTGGTCTCCAACATCCACAACACAAGCAGAGCCAATCCCTGCCCCAAATGTTGCACCAACACTCTCTTGCACTAAGAAACATGATCCAAAACCTAAATCCTTTAGTAATAATGACATGAGGTACTTCAAGTGACTCCTAGAGTAAATATCAGGTATGAGCAGAACACATCTGTATTTCACTAACTCCATCAGTGGAATACCGAGTTTATGCTCTATTATGGCGCTCCAGATAGTGAACATATCATTGAGTACCGAGGACAGAGAGCCTCCCACTTCAGAGTGTATGTTGAAGTCGCCTCTTCTGTATGGGAAGTGTATGTTGTAGGGCAGGTCGGGGTCGATGTCCAGGACGAGGTCACCAACCACCACGTCGCTCTGCACCTGCGGCCACGGCTCGCCATCGTTCACCATCTCCGGCAAAGATCTACGGTTAAAAGCCGCGATCTGCTGAGGCGGAGTAGCGTAGCGCCGCGCCCCGTTCGACTGGACACACGACTGTAGCGTATGTGACACTTGCAGCCGGCATTCCTCGAGTTCCTGTATAAGGTCTTTAGTTTTGGGCGCGCTGGGCGGTATGAAAGGGTCCCGGTATATTTTGCCGCCAGGGCGTCGGTACCTAGCTATACAGTGCAGCTGCTTGACGGGCAGCAGGTCGGAAGCTCGCCCGATGCGCACGTAGAGGGACCCGGGGTGCACCACGATGATCCTGTTCGAGGGGAACTGCTGGAAATGCTCCGGGCCCGGCTCCTGGGCCGGCGCACTCATTTGAGAGATTATAGCTAATCAGCTGGCAGAAATGCTGGGTGGGTTACGTGTTAGCATGAATTCAATACTGTTTCTGGACTGTTTTACTTGTTAGTTTAGTTACATTAATTAACAACAAATTAGAATAACAAAACATGAAAATTCGACCATTTGTGAAAGTACTCTGTGAATGAAAATTTTGTACGCTGAAAGTGACATTGCAACATAATATTCTGTGGTAACAACTTCTGTCAGTGTCAGAATCGACACAAGACAGTCGCGTTTTCTGTCAAATCTGTCATCATCATCTGCATCATCAAATAATTTTGTAATTTGTTCAAATCACGTAAATATTCGTGTCTTAAAACTGTAATTATTCACAATAAAAGTGTTTATCCCAATTTCTAATAAGTGTAGAGATAGACATATAAAATGGTGTCTCGTAGCCTCACAGAAGTGTTCGTTTTGATGCGAAATAATGCTATGCACACTCGGCAAATGTTGGGCGAACAGGTATTTGCAGTGTTTTTATAGGAATTCTTTGGTTATTGATCATTACTCGCTATTTACGAGTTGGTAAACAGTCCATATGCTTTATAACACAGGTGGAGACATGTCCAGTAACTTTGTTTACTGTTACATTTTATAATATGTACGTATAAGTATTTGGTATGTAGGTATGTTTACTCAAGTAGGTATAGTAAGTAACTTTTATTACACTTGACCTATTTCACTTTCATGTATGGTTATATCCTAAGAAAAGAAGGTATAGTCAAGTCAGTTATAAATAACATGAATTCAAAGAAAATGGTTTAAGCATTAAGTTCGCTCTTTGTATACTAATTTATATTATTTTTGCAATAAAGGATTAAATAAATATAGATAGCCTGAAGTCCTGATTATACATAGAAAATGCAATATCCTATAGGATTGCAACTGATAAAGAAGTAAGGTGCAGGAATACAGCTCTTCCCAGGAAGGAGATGTATTTTAGTGCTGGGCATGTTGTGGATTTTATTATACAATAAAATAATGAATGTATAAAATAGGGAATGTAGACTCTAAAGCTTCACATACCTGTTAAATATCTACATAGACCAAAGGCCTCAACCTTAAATACCACCCTCAGGACCACACAGTTGTGGTCAATGTATCTCAAAACTAATTTATGTGTTAATTATTTCTTGGTGTACAAATAAAGAGTACTCTATCTATCTATCTATTATTATTAATTATATCTACTACCACCCTCAATACAGCCTAACTACTTCTTCACATATTCAGCATATCTTAATTCTCACACTTGGGTGTGAGAAAGGAGCCTTGTCAAGAGACCTAACAACAGCTGTACCTTACATACAGCCAATGCCCCTGGGTGGTCAGCAACTGACAGTTAATTTACCTGGCTAATCCTTCCACAGGCTAATATTTATTTAGCCCTATAATATTGACAAACACTACCCTCCCTTTTGCATATTTTCACTGACATATATATTTCCTATGATAACAGCTGTAATATAGCAATATTTTTTAATCGTTTAAAGGCCAAATTATACACTTCTGGAATCTTCCTTCACCTAGGTAACCTTCACTAACCTCCACTATTCCCCAACAGTATGATTCAGAGAAGGCCCACCTGATGTCTCGCTCGGCGGACGCGGAGAGCGGGCTGGCGGGCGAGGCGCCGCCGCCGCCGTGGCGCGACGTGCTGGAGGAGGCGCACTATGTGCTGTCCAGGTTAGATATCTTCATCATGAACAGCTTGTAATAATCTATGGAGGGACCTAAGGGTCTTAGAAAGTGAGCTACAACACTCTGTCCTTGGCCATCTTCATATGCTACTATGATAAAGATAAAGTTTAAATACAATTCAATTTTAATCCTCCTCAACTCCGCTTCTTCTGCA
Organism: Plutella xylostella; assembly: GCF_932276165.1. Taxonomy (NCBI): domain Eukaryota; kingdom Metazoa; phylum Arthropoda; class Insecta; order Lepidoptera; family Plutellidae; genus Plutella; species Plutella xylostella. Next base: position 372,074 of record NC_064000.1, on the reverse strand, counting down.
TTCATAGAGGTCCTTGAAGCAAGGGTGTCCATATCCATACAGTTAGGTAAATGACATGACCAACAAGTTGAGAATTATGAGAAGGTTTTATTACATAAATACATCATTGATAAATAATTCTTCAAAAGTTATGTGACAAAACAGTTCCCGATTTCAATTCTTGTATCACTCATGTTAATTCCTACCACTGCCCACCGTCAACAGACTAAAGACCAAGATCGCGGAACTGCAAGCGTGCCACGAGCGGCAGATCCGGCGCCCGCTGCTGGACGACAGTTCGCAGCAGGAGGCCATCAGCCGCGTCGCCGCTGAGGTCGCCGCGCACTTCACCAGCGCGCACCGACACTGCACCGCCATCAGGGCGTACGCACGACAGGGTGAGTAGGGTGCGAATGATACAGAGAATTCCGAGCGTAATTCAACCCGCCTGCTAAGTCTGGAAATTATGGCAATATCTTGGAAAATAGGCCCATGTCCTACAGTAGATTGTAAAATAGCTTTAGTAGGTATTATTATTGAAGGCATATTCGTCAACTGTTCCCTATAGCTGCGTACAGACCGGCCCAACGAACGCCCTACGATGGATATTTATCATACATAATACAGGGCAGATTGCAGCAACGAAGATCAACGAAACCCGTTCGTTGGCGTTCGTTTGGCCGGTCTGTACGCAGCTTATGTGGAAAGCCAGCCAGCTGGACCGATGATATTAGACATATGGCCAGTAGACTGTGTTGTGGCGCTCCTTGAGATGATTACGTGCTGATGAAGATACTTGTTGTTCTTTGAAATGCAGCAAGGACAGATAAGATTTTGGTTCCACTTTAAAAATATCTACTTTCTCTTCTCTTCAGGTACAAAAACAGAGCAGAAGCTGGTGAACAACGTGGTCCTGGCACTGGTCTCCAGCCTGCAGGAGCTGAGCCTGACGTTCCGTTCCGCGCAGGCGCACTATCTCAAAACCCTTACCTCCAGAGAGGAGCGCTCCAACGCCTTCTTCGAACTGCCCAACTTCGAGGAGCTCAGCCTCGATGACCACTCCGAGTTACTACCCGGGTTGACAGCAAACCAGACGGATATGTTGTTTGCTCTACCCAGCACTTCGACAAACCAAAATGGTTATTTAGAAGACGAGAATCTAGACCAAATGTTTGAAAGACAAGCGGTGAGCCAGAAACAGCTGCTGTTAAGACAAGAGGAGAACACCAAAATGGTAGCGGAACGGGAAGCGGAAGTGAATAAAATTGTGCATTCGATTATGGATTTAAACGATATATTTAAGGACTTGGCTCACATGGTCCATGACCAGGGCACGGTGCTAGATAGGATAGACTACAACATCGAACAGACGCAAGTGCAGGTTCACGAGGGCTACAAGCAGTTGCAGAAAGCTGAGCGGTATCAGAGGAAAAACAGGAAAATGCACTGTATTCTTGTGCTAGGAGTTATGATTATTATACTGGCGGTTCTACTTATCATTGTTAAGAGTTAGTTAACAATGATTGTTAGGAAAATATTGTCTTGTAGAGAGAGACATTCGAATAACCTGGTTTTACAAAAAAGTATCTAAGGTAATGGTATTTTTTTGTGTATAATTTCCATAGCTACCTATTCTCTAAAACCACACATAAGTAGGTACTTCATCATCATTACTGCAACAGTCATTAAGATTGATGCCATTATGGGAAATCTATTTATTACATAATAAAATTGGAATTATGAGAGGAATGTACTTATAAATGCTACGTACCTACGAAATAATAAATTACTGGTTTATTTATATGTATCATTTTAGTTTAGGCATGTTTCATTCCTGTGAATTTAATGTTATGTGTAACGTTATACAATACAAGTAGATAATTAATTTCGCACTAAAATGTGAGCAGATTCTAGTCTTATTACTATAAATCATGTTTGTGAATATCATGTTATTTATTACGTAACTGAGAAAAGTTCTTTTAATTTTTTTTTAGTTTAAGTGTGAGGGGTATCTATTCATTTCTTCATGAATACTTGATTGCCCTATGAACTACTAGCCCACATGTTTTATACAAACGATCGTTTATAGTGCGCGCGGAACTAGTTGGCCGCGCCATAGTTATGTGAGCGGTGGGACGGGGGGGCGGGGGCGCTTGGACTTAGTAGTATCTGACATTGACAACAAGCGCCCCCGCCTCCCCGTCCCACCGCTCACATACCGAAGTCGCGGCCAGCTAGTTCCGCGCGCACTATAGTCCACTATTTAGACCATAGACTTAGTATATACTGTATATACTAAGTCTATGATTTAGACCTACCTAAACATTCTAAGGTTCAAAAATTCTGTGGCCTAACAGTTCATCGGTGACCAACTGTTGATAGACTCAGGTGTGGGTGTTTCTGTGCCAATGAACCCAGTTGGCCTGTTTCTAGTATGAATGCAAGCTATAGACTACATGGGGCTGCAAGGTTGTAACTTATAACAAACATTGTTGATAATGAAATAATAATGTTATTCCACAAATGGTCTCAGTGAAATAAGTTTTACATATTTATGATTACCTATTTAAGATAGGTTAGCGGTTAGATAGTATTATTTACACAAAAAGTCAAAAAAAAGTCAAAAGTCAAAAATTTTTATTCATCGTACAAATATAAAATTTTCTGATGAACGTCAATTTTTACAAATTACTCTCCGTTCGGATAAGGGGGGGCTCTTTCTGTCTAAGGAGAAGAACGGAGGCAAGAAACTCCTGAGCCATCTTTTCAAAAAAAAGACTTAAAACTAGTTAGTATACAATACATATAAGCTTAATAATAATTATTATAATAATATGAGCAGAGCTAACTACTTATCACAGCCATGCATTAACGTCCTCTAAGTAATCATCAATTTTATAATAAGCTTTTTTACTGAGTTTCTCTTTAATGTAACACTTAAACTTATTCTCTGGCATTTGAGCAACTTCTGCTGGAAGCTTATTATAAAATCTAATACAGTACCCTAAAAACGATTTATTAACTTTCGCCAGACGCATCGCTGGAAAAGCCAGCTTATGCTTGTTCCTAGTATTAATGTCATGATTACTGCCAATTGTATCAAAAGTTGAAATATTCTTTCGTACATACATTAAATTGGAAAAAATGAACTGACATGGAACTGTAAGGATGTTAATTTCTTTAAATAGTTCTCTCAATGAATCCCTGGAACCAAGTTTGTATATAGAGCGGATGGCTCTTTTCTGTAATACAAATATAGTCTCAATATCAGCGGCCCTACCCCAAAGCAAAATGCCATACGACAATAAGCTGTGGAAATAACTAAAGTAAACTAATCTGGCGGTTTCAACGTCGGTCAGTTGTCTAATTTTCCGTACAGCAAAAGCTGCCGAGCTCAACCTTCCAGCCAATTTGGCAATGTGAGGTCCCCACTGTAACTTTGAATCTATAGTCATACCAAGAAAGACAGTATCATCAACTAGGTCCAATTTATTCCCATCTAGAATAATGTTAGTATCGCATTGTCTAACATTCGGCAGTGTAAATTTAATACATTTCGTTTTCTTAGAATTCAATAAAAGATTATTTACGGTAAACCAATCGTGTATGTCAGATAGAATAGAATTAATTTCATAAAAAATATTTTCACTTCTTTTAACTTTAAAAAGCAAAGAAGTATCGTCAGCAAATAAAACTATATTAGTCATTTTTTCAACCATAAAAGGCAAGTCATTAATATAAATGAGGAATAAAAATGGTCCTAGAATAGATCCTTGAGGGACGCCTATCTTTACATGAGCCCCCTGTGATTTAGTATTATTAATATCGACCCTTTGTTGCCTCTTGTCTAAATATGAAGCTATCAAATCTAAAGCCTTTCCTCCTATTCCATAGTATCTCAGTTTCGAAATTAAAGTCTGATGGTCTACACAATCAAACGCCTTCGACAGATCACAGAAGACTCCAATAGCATCGTGATGGTCTTCCCAGGCGTCAAATATGTGCTTAATTAACGCAGTACCGGCATCGGTTGTTGATTTGCCTTTTGTAAAACCATACTGCTGGCTATGAAACAATCGAGCATCATTGAAATGCAAAAGCATCTGATTGAGTATGATCCTCTCAAATATTTTACTCAAAACTGGAAGAACCGAGACAGGCCTGAAATTTGCAGGGTCCTCCATATCCCCACTCTTGAACAGAGGTATAATTTTACTCAATTTCATAAGATCTGGGAACACACCTTCAGCGATACATTTATTAAAAATGTTAGCCAAAATTGGGGCGATTTTATTAATAATAGAAAGAACAAATTTAACTGACATTCCCCACAAGTCTTCAGTTTTCTTCATATTTAAGGACTTAAATGTTTTTATAATAGTTAATGTATTTATATATCTGAATTTAAATTCCTTATCGGTTGAAGGTGCGTTCTCCTTCATCAGGGTTTCAGCTAATGTAGCTGAAGAATCTAGGTTGCAAGTAGTCTCTAAAGGAATGTTCGTAAAAAACTCTTCAAAGACTCTCGCCACCTCGTCATTTGATGTTATTATGTCATTGCCTACCTTTAAAGATAAATTAGTCTCGCGTGTTCGATTCTTCCCCGTTTCGTTATTAATAATATTCCAAATGGCCTTAGATTTGTTAGCCGAGTCTTTAATCTTGTTATTAATAAAAATTGTCTTCGCACAGTGACAGACACATTTGTACATTTTGCTATATTTCTTCACATAAGATTGAAAGTCAGGGCGGAGTATGAATGTTTTCATCTCATACAGATCATATAATGTCGCCCTGCTTTTGCGAATACCATCTGTAGCCCAGTCACAAAATTTAATTTTATTGTCTATCAAAACTTCCTTCGTTTCAAAATTACTCTCAAACTCATCAGCTATTATCTTAAATAAGTTAGTGTACATCTCATTAGAATTGCAATCTACTTTAACCTTCGGAAGTTTTTCGTCTAGTTTCTTCAAGTAATTGTCAATTTTCTTTGTAGTAATCGGTCTGCATCTCACCTTAGTTTTATTTGTCTTGTCAGTGTTTACTAAGGTAATGGTCTGCCCACTGTGGTCTGACCTCAGACAATTTATCACACTACTGTCTTTAAACTCACAGTTACAGAATATGTTATCTAGACAAGTGGCCGACGTGGATGTAATCCTAGTTGGTTCCAGAAAGACATTAAAAAGATTAAATGATTTAAAAAGTAACAGTAATTTCGACCCATTAGGAGAGTCACCTAATAGGTCAACATTAAAGTCACCACACACTATTACTTCCTTTTTACTATTGGAAGCTAACCTTAGAACATCCTCCATGACAGTCTCAAAGGTAATGAAATCACCAGTAGGTGGCCTGTAGGTACATACTATTATATACTTGTTTAGCTCTGCACATGAAATTTCTATATGGTGTTTAACAGAAAGAGCTACTATGTCCTTTCGTTCTTTACATTTACAATTTTCTTTAAGAAATATAAGTGACCCACCATGCTCGTTGCACTTTCTGTTAAAACAGCTTATAAGTTTGTAATTTTTCAATTGGAACATCATTTTATTCTCGTCTAACCAATGTTCTGTGATACATAAACAATCAATGTTAAATTTTTCCGAAAATAGTTCTATTTCTAACAATTTAGAAGAAATACTCTGAATATTCTGATGTACCACTTTAAATTCATTCTTAAATGTCTTGTCCTTTAATAGTTTTGAGCCGAGAGAGCAGTGAACTGAATCAATCTTTATATCAACGCTATGATGCTCTCCCGTTGTCTGAGAATCTAATTTAAATCTACTGTACTATTACTATTATCAGTATTACTACTGACGATGTCAATAGGGACACAAGTTTTCTTCGTTATAATGCTTATAACTGAGTTAATAAGATGAGCTACTTCTGTAGCTAGACGTCGTTTCTGATTTGAGGGCAAAAATAAACTGTCCCAAGTCAACTTAAAATTATCTACGTACAAATTAGTATCAAAGAAATTGATACAATCAGATTTACAACATGCATTGTACATTGTTTTATTTAGGCTACATGTCATATAATTGCATTTGTCAGGCAGTGTGCATGAGTAAGGAAATGCACAAACAAATACATGTTTTGTAGGAAGGCCTTCTAATATAGCAAAACTTCTATGTATGTCAGACTTTGACACCCCTAAACTATTTCCCACCATAATAAATATAGTTGTTTTGTCAGTGTGTGACCTCTCTGAAATCAATTCAACTATTTGTCCGAATGTAAGTTCTGGGTAACAATAATTAACAACTTTTCCATTTACATGATTACCCAACATGTGCCCGAAATCCTTGCCAAGCCTATCGGAATATACAATTGTGCTGTAATCCTCGCTTGAATTGCTACTACTTGTAGTAAGCCTTGTCAAGGAAGTGGGTGACATCTTAGGTAACTGCTTATTACCTACTATTCTACTAGCTGCCTGAGCATAGGTGGGTTTCCTATGTAATTTCTTAGTGGAGGCCTGAAAAACATCTGCTGCCGCCGATCCGCTCTGGATGACCTCTGAGGATGGCGCGGCCGTCGGGAGGCTGGTGGTGGCCGCCAGGAGTCTGGTGGTGGCCCTCGGGAGAATGGTGGTGGTCCCCGAGAGTCCGGTGGTGGTCCCCGAGAGACCAGTGGTGAGTCCAGTGGTGGCCAACGGGATGCTGGTGGTGGCCGCCAGGAGTCTGGTGGTGGCCCCCGGGAGACCAGTGGTGAGTTCAGTGGTGGCCAACGGGATGCTATTTGTGGCCTCCGAGGTGGTGGTGGTGGCCTCCGGAGATGCGGTGGAGGCTTCAGCAGGTGAAGACTTCTCCGGCAGCATCTCAACCCGAACTAAGCCCACACTTCTCAGCACCAGCAGCTGGTTTTCATACTCCACAGTTCTCTGGTCTAGGGCAGACTTCAATGTGGCCAGCCTAGACTGTAGCATGGCAATGTTGAACTCACACTCTTGGTTGTTGTCTGCGAGTTTCTGGTTGTAGTCCGACATCTCTTCTTCATATTTATTTACCAGTAGTTGTAGTCTCACTCTATCCTTTTTCAATGGAAGGTACGTCTTATGCTTTTTCAATGCTCGCTCAGACTTCCTAATATATTTATTTATTTTAATATATTTTTTAAGCCTGTTTGCACCTTTGATATTGATTGATTTGCTTGGAGTGGTGAGGTCTATTGTTGGCATAGGGGTGTGATGTAGGGTGACTAATTCATCGTACAGTGCCATTGTCTTATTTGTTTCTTCGCTTGCATGTGCTTCATTTATTTGCTGGATTTCTGTGTGTGCTTCAGCCAGTTGATGCTCCAGGCTGCAGATCTTTGTCAACGCAGCTTCATATAAATCCTGACACTCTGTGTTTGATCTCAGTACAATCTCCAGCTCATCACATTTGCCTTGTAAGTCTTGGTATTGGATGTCCATTTCAGCGATGACATTCTTTAGGTCGGTGTTCTTTTTCAAAAGGGAATCAAATTCCTTTTCGTTGTCCTCCCGCTCTGCCATCAGTTGGCTTGAGAGGTCACGAGATGCCTTGAGATCCTCCAAAGCTGTCCTCAGCTGGATCTCCATGTCACGGCTCTGCACCTTCCGGGTCATCATCCTCGACATCTCTGAAAACCAACCGGGGTTACCCGTTAGTATCTTGATAGGTAGAACCGAGAAGATGATTATCCAAAACACAAAATAACCCTCTTTAGGTATAACTTGATCAAACCAGATACCAATAGGTTATAATAATTATTAAGTAATATATTGTAAGTCTATGTAAAAAATTTTTACTAGACTAAAAATGATCAAAAGGTAACTTATTTGTTAGTTATCATAAACAATGTAGTCATGAACACAAACTATAGGTGGGGAGGGAGTAATATGCATAATATGTTACTTAAATGAATAGGTACTCAGTGGTATTATTGACTTAGAATTATGTAAACTTTAAGCCAAAAAACAATCACTTGATCATTATTCAATGAAGTACTAATAGCAATTAAGTAGGTGGAGACTATGATATGTATAGTAAGAATAGGGAATAAGGGATACAAAAGCTAATAGAAAGTTTGAAAATTAGAAATGAAAACAACAAAGTTTGAAAATGACAAAGTCTAAAAGTGGGTTAAGGAAGTGTGAAAAACATTTCACGTATGCAGCAAACTAATGAATAATGATTAAATAATGTAGTGTTTATGATTTTAAATGAGTAATACTGGTAAAAATATGTAATTTTAACAATACTCCCCTGATAGATATCCGTTGGCAAATTCGAACTTTGACAGGTGCCGCTGCTTCAAATATCCGAGTCCCGTAAGTGTTTTATTTCAGGGTTTGAAGGCTTGTCTTCATTTGCACAGCTGTATAACACTATATTCTTTAAGTTAACACTAGTTTTATACGTAATTAGACATTAAATTTAGTAATATTAAAATAAATTAAATCAGCTGTTTTTTTGACACCCGGTTCGTAGGGTTGCCAGGGGAAAAAACCAATTAAGAAATTAAAAATGCATTTAAGTGAGCTAAAGTATTTCATTTCATTGTCATCAGACTCATCAGCCACGGCTGGTCAGAGGCTCTCCCAACCCAAGTAGTGATACAACACTATCCTTCCTCACCCAGCCACTATAAGCTACTTGTCACCCTAGGTTTGATCTATTCACTCATTATGTGTAAGGGCGCCTTCAAATTAGTCGCTAAGTGTCGCGCGACTGCAGCGCTGCAGTCGCGCTGCTGTCAAAATCCATATAAATTTTGTAATTTAAAAGATGCGCGACTGCAGCGCCGCAGCAGCGCTGCAGTCGCGCGTTAATAATTTATATGGAATTTAGACAGCAGCGCGGCTGCAGCGCTGCAGCAGCGCTGTAGTCGCGCGACACTTAGCGACTAATTTGAAGGCGCCCTAATCGGCTGTAGCCATGACTGTCAAAAAGGAATAAGTTTATAGATTATATTTTTACAATCTACCCTACTCATACTTATTTATAGTTATTTACCCCCTTATTCATAGAAACATTATAGAATGTTTTAGCTATTGAACTGTTTTGTCCCTCTGTCAGAACAAATGGTAGTATTACAGTGAGATTAGAATAAAACAATACATTTGAATTGCACTAAAGAATTATATTTGTCAGTGATCTTTTATTTATTTATACATAATCTTTCATACCAATTTCACAAACCAATGAAGTGAACATTGACAAGCCAAAAACCTAAAAAATAATTTATAGAAACAGAAAACATAATTCAGGCGGAATAGTTATTTATTACAATATAATCATTATCTTAATTGAAAAATTATAAATTAAAGACAAAGAATAATGAAAACAAATATCCTATAACCAGAGTGAAAGATTAGCTTGCCAAAATCCCAACTTCACAGCGCAGACACAAAATATCAGCACAAACTCGACACAAACACAAAATACAACACAATCAGAGAATCATATTGACACAAACAACCAAACATTACTACCGACCCGACTATGAGTCTTTGTGTTTATTGTAAAATTCATCTAGGTACTTCTTGTAGGCGGGCTGGTTGGGCCACAGGTACGAAGCCTGCTGGTTCAGCGGACTCTGCGTGTTGGGCTCAGCTAGCAAGCTCTGGATGGAGAGTAGGACTGTGCGGACATCATACAAAGCTGTCCACTTGTCTTTTAAAATGTCCAAACATATCAAACCACAGGTGTCCACATTGGGGTGAAAGCACGGAGTCACAAACTTCACAACGGGAGGAGCGTAGGGATACGAGTTGGGGAACTCCAGGGACAGTTTGTACTTGTGTCCCGCGTAAACTGTCTCCAGCGGGCCGTTAATGGTGCCTATCCACTTAAATAGGTTTTCACTCTCTGGAAATGCCGAAATGCCCTTGTCAGCGCATCTCATCAGCTCCATCAACTCTTTCTGCAGTCTGCAAATGAAAAGGAATCTCGTGAACACGCTCCTTTCAATGTGAATAACGAATTTCTAAAAAGCGATCGTGGTAAACTTACCTTTTGCTTACAGCGTGATTGTCTTTCAGTTTAATCGTGCCCTCGTTCTGTTTCTCGGGATTAGAGGACGAAGAATAATGAGGATTGATGTTTTGAGCCATACTAAGGTCGATAAAATTAAAGCAGTTACAATAGATTGCCTCCAATTTTCTGTTGAACAATCGAGCGACTTCTTCAATTTGAAATATTTGACAGATAGTATAATGGCGTCGGTCAACGTAGTAAAAAGCGCCATCTGTCAATGTTTGGGTTAGTAGTGATGTAATGACAACAAGTGATAACGGTATAAATATAAATAAATAAACTTACTTGTAAGTGGATTGTACTCATTCAAAAATGGCGTGAGTATAAATGTACGACGAAAAGTCTCTGACTACCCTTTTGGGGATAACAGTCGTGAGCATATTTATGTATGCATAACTAACAATATTCCAGTGTTATGGTTTTTCCAAATTCAATACTTGCTCCTATTATTTCTAACAGGAGGCGGACTTGATAACAAGTAGGGTAAAAGTACTAGTAACTGGCAGTTTAAGCGAATTGCAACCCAAAATAATATATTAAAAATAAAGTATTGGCCTGATTTAAGCATTGGTAGGCTTGAATTACTAGCAATAAGATGACGAACAATTATAGGCATAAATGGTAAAGATATATGATTAATATTCGATTTTAATGAAGTTTATATCCACTACCCCCAAAAAACTTAGTAACTGGCAGTAAAAATTAGTAACTGTCACATGATGTTTCAGTAACTGGCACCTTTTAAAAAATCATGCAATTAGGTCAATAAGTACTCTAAAATCAATAATATATTTGATATTAGGTAATGTACAATTACCTGTCTAGGTTCTGTACCGGTAAGACTCAAAATCACCGTTGTAATGGTCGACTTCTACGGCAAAATGACAGTACAAGTATGCGACAAATCGTGGGTCCATATGAATGCAACAAATCGAGAAACCCTTGGATTTGGAAACGGAAATGGAGAAAGCAAATGCTTATGGACCTTGATGTATTCATTCAGCAGCTTGGGAGAAGTGACCTGGCTAAGTTGAAGACTGCTGACGGTAGTATAGTTGCCTCTAAGCTGAAATTTCATGCGGAAATTTAAGGTTTCTACGGCTTTCAGCTTCACATGCTCTGGGTAAAGACAGAATTTGTACAGCTCTTCTGAAAGCTATTACTATCCTCGAACAGCTTCAGAAGCTCTTTAACCAATTTTGTTTTATAAGTCATGTTTTCAAGCTGTTTTATAAGGTCATCACGAACCGTGTTTCTATCAAGTTCTTCAAGGACTATAAGAAAGCCTTTGATTCCATTTAGACCTGGGCAGTTCTGGAATTCCCTCTTTATAACATGCATAGCGGCCTCAATGCACCAACAGTATATTATGTCTACCTTGGACAGTCTATTCGACTAGGCAGAAGGAACTTCGAAAACGAAGCTATAAGGTGCATAAAACAAAATATTACTGGATTGGACTACATAGGGGAAGATTTGACAAATTTTCACATAAAAATGCCTGAAGGCAAAGGTCTTCAGTCAATGCGTCTTACTGGTGAATGACGTATGGATCATAGACGTGGACAGTGACGGTTGGACTGGTCCACCGATTCAAAATCGATCAGCGGGCATTGGAAAGTTTCTTGGTTCTTTGAAGGACCATATCAGAAATAAGGTAATCCGTAAGAGAACTTGAGTAACCGATATAGCTCTTAAATTCTGTATGCTCAAGTGGCATTAGGCCGGCCATAGCTGCCGAAGAACCGATGACCAGTGGGGCAATCGCGCTCTAGAGTGGAGACCACGAACAGGCAAGGGTAGCGGCGGATACCTTCGGGCCAGCTGGACCAACGACCTTATAAAGCTGACCGGTAGTGGCTGGATGAGGAAGGTCGAGAACAGAGTGCAGTGTCACTGCTGGTGAGAGGTCCAGCAGTGGACAATTACAGACTACTGTAGATTGCCTTGATTTTAGTCATTTTTCTGAAAAGAAACATGAAAGAAATGTTTACCGCACCAGTAAGTGCCAGTTACTGGTGCGTAAAAAAAATGTATGCAGATTAGTAACTGGCAGCCCCGTGCCAGTTATTGAAACAAAGCTGCCTAGACACTGGGGGTTTTTACAGTGCACTTTAAATCGTATTTTCTGTCGATAGAAGGTATAAAATAGCTTAAAATCATAAAACCCAAAATATTAGTAACTGGCAGGGGGGTGCCAGTTACTAAGAGAAGATATAAATTACATTTCAGTAACTAGCACCCTCAAATATAACTCAATAGCAACTAAAATCACAGTGAATCGGGCTATTATGATATTGTTTAGACCTTCCCCTACCTCCTTGTTATTGTCACACTATCAAAAACTTATTTATTTTCGCGAAAACAGGCCATACAAATTTTGGTGTCTCCTTAACAAAAACTTAACGCACGTGCATTTTTTTGGCGATCTTCGCCGCTTTGACTGAGATAATTTCCAGCGCCGGAAAATACCCACCTAGCGCCGTAAAATTAAACTATAATATCAATGAATAATTGGAGATTGCTGTAAACACATCAAAGATTGTCTTACTATATCCAAAAGCTTAATATATTTAGTTTTATAGTCAAAGTGCCAGTTACTGACACATGCCAGTTATACCACGATTTACCCTAGGTACATAAAGATCTGCCTATAGTTAAGTATATTAAAACAATTAATACCTGCACGCAGCAAACACGAGATCGTCGGTGCAGTTATCAGTGACTCAGCTACTTGTTACGGTAACTTTAAAAAAGAAAAAGTACTCAAATAACTTTCACTTTCATTTTTAAGGTGTTCGGAGTGTGAAATTAAAGATCAATGATGCATAACTGCTACAAAACAACTATCTATTGTAGACATTTAAAACATCTCGATCCAATGAAATTCACTTAGTTTTCGTTCGAGATTGGTAAAAATAAGTCTAGCTTTAAAATTAGTAAAATCAATATTTTTTTAAAATACTATCGTTATTATAATGGATAAACATGTGAGTACTTACATATCTACATTAATTTTATTTAGTATAAATGGGGTATAAGGTATAAACTACGTAGGAGTGAACGGAGTACTTATTGTACTAAACTTATGTTACTTGCACTGTACTGTACACTGTACTCGTGGGATACGTTACGTTCTATGCCACTTATCTCTTGTCTTTGTCTATGTTTTCTGTCAAGTGTCAATGTCAAATTTCCAAAGCAAATTGTTGTTTTTGCGTGCGTTTATTTATTTACGTGCAATTGTGAGAATTCTGTAATTTAAGTTTAAATTCATTAATACATCGCTAATAGTACGACAGCAAGATGCCTCCTCAAGTTTACTTCGAACACCATCAGCTTTCCAACAATGGCCACTTCGAAACTGTGTCGTCATTGAAAGCACACATTTCACAACAGTATGGTGTACCTACTGAAGATCTGTTTGTGACGATCAACGGGAAGCCGTCTCCCAACGACTTGAACCTCACTAGCTGTGAGGATGTGGTCCGTGTGTGCTGCAGGCTCGTGGGAGGCAAGGGCGGGTTCGGGTCGATGCTGCGAGCCATTGGGGCGCAGATCGAGAAGACCACCAACCGCGAGGCGTGCCGGGACCTCTCCGGCCGCCGCCTGCGGGACATCAATGAGGAGAAACGCCTCAGGAAGTGGCTGGACGGCCAGGCAGACCGGGAGCGGGAGGCCGTTGAACGCAAACAGAAGAGATTTGAAAGGCTCATTGCTGAGCCCAAGATAGAGGTTAATATAAATGATCCGACGTACGAGAAGGAGCGCAGTGAGCTGCCGGAGCGGGTGAGTGCTGCGGTGGATGCGGGCTGGAGCGCGGCCGGGGGCAGCGGCTGCAATGCCGGCACCAAGAGGAAGGCGGAAGATGTGAAGAAAGGAAAGAAGAAGTCTAAGCTGTGGATTGATGCAGACCTGTCGGATTGTTCATCGTCACTCAGTGATGACGATGAAGATGATGACGACAAGTCCAGCCCGGGTCCCACAGTGTCTACTGACAGTGGAAATGAGTCGGACAGGGTCTCTGAGGCTAAGAAAGTGCAGTGAATACTTTATACCTTTGTAATTACATTATTTGATGATGTCTAAGATAATTGATTATTCTGTAATTAGTTTTAAGAATTGTAATAAATATCCATAGTTGTAAGAAACAATTTGTTTTAATATCCCATTAAAAATATTGGATTTATGATCAGGTAGGTATAATATTATTAATTATTTTAATTGTATCTATAAAAGAGGTTTGTTGTATCTACCCATAAAACTGGCATTTGTGTGTTCTGTGTAGTTTCTAATATAAATATCTATTTCTGCCTCTAAACAGCTATTTAAAACATGGCTAATACTCCTAGTACTAAATCCTTCATTATTTTTCGCCATCCTATACCTATAGCACTGTTTTAACCAGCCATAGGCGAAACCTAAAATCATCTTACCTCACCTTATTTCCAGAAGTGTATCTTCACAGTAGTGGTGCTGCTCACAGCGCTGGCGCTGGCGACGGCGCGCCCGCAGGAGTTCGAGGGAGAGGACGACTCCAGCCATGCCTCCGATAAGAATGGTAAACTACTGAGATATCGATTAGAGATGCCACGAATAGTGATTTGGCCGAATACCGAATATTCGGCCGGCGCCCTCTGCCGAATACCGAATATTCGGCCGCCGAATATTCGGCGGGTATATAGTATAATTCAAATGAGTTGTAGTTTTATTTAAAGAGTCCTCGTCTTAATCGTACGGTAGATCCGTACAAGGCGGTCAATCAACTAGAAACAGTAGCCAAACCTTCTATATTTTGGTAAAAAGTACCTCATATATTAAAAATATTCAGAAGCAGATATTGTATATTTTATTAAGAAAAGCGATTTCATCTCTGACGAATAAATGCCGAAAACAATTTCTTTATTGGCCACAATTTGCCTTTAATGAATTTTAAATATTAAAAATGTTAATGTTTTATTCTTGTTTTCGCAATTAATGATTGTTTTATAATAAAATGTTTCTATTAAATTGCTTTTTTTGTTCCCTTTTATAGGATATTTGCTACTTTTTTAAGTATTCGGTATTCGGCCGAATACCGAATACTGAAAAAACTGGCCGAATAGGCCGAATACCGAATAGTGGCCGAATATTCGTGGCATCTCTAATGTCGATATAGATAAACTTCACTACATCGCCATAAATACGGAGCTGTGATTCGTGGAACGCGTATAAATCGAGTTCATCGACAACGATAACGAACCCGTGTAGCGGCCGCGGTATTTCTGTTTATAAGAAGTTAGTAGGTACCATAATTATTTTACATCAGACAGCATAAATAGGGTAGCCGCCCAGAATGGAGGACGACGTTTAGACTGGTCCACCGATTTCAAATTTCATGGGCCATCGTGAGTCGTGATGATGAGACAAGTAATAATTGAAATGTTTCTCTTTCCCCCCTACAGATGACGTGTCTCGTGTCCAGATCAAGGTGTACCGCGGCCCCACCAAGCACGACGGGTACGCGCCCTGGGGGTTCTGGGTCAAGCAGCCGTCCGACGACCAGTGAACAAGCACCTTTAGTTGTTAATTTAAGTTAAATACCTACCTAAGTTGTAGCTAACTATGAAGTTAGTAAGTTGGTTCAAAATAACATCAATAGATGTCGTTGCTTGTTCTTTTGCTGTACAAAATATTGCAGTTACGGTAATAACCAAAGATTAGCTTTTAAATAACGATGAAGTGTCGCCTGAGGAGACAGTCTAGTTGTAATAAAAATATAAATGTTTTTTGTAAAGAGTCTTGTTTCTTTATGTTCCTTATGTAGGTAGGTGTTAGACCTAAGTTGAGTACTGTTGAGTTTTAGACAACATACTGGTGGCCATCAAATAATTTACAGTAAGTACCTATGTAGGTACTTACCTACCATGTACCCACTAAGTATATGTACCTATATAGTCTGCATCGTCCAACTTGTGGGAGTTTGTAAACAAGTGCGATTACAAAACAGAATGTTATGGTATTAGGTACTGTAATACCAAGAGAGCAAGGTGATGATTTTATTGAGCTGTACTTACAACCTTAATTCAGGTACCTACATATCCTTCTATGTGTTTGCAGCCTACGAGGAAGACCGTAGCTCCCAAGGCAAGGTGTTGTGGTGCTCCTTGGGAGAACCCTACATGCAACAGTGGACAGATGCCGAAGAAGATTGCTACGGCTTCTAGCTACATACATTTACATAACACATTACATTGTACCTAGGTAGGCACAAATAGAAGTAGAATAGGTACTTAGGTAGGTACTTCGAGAAACGTGCGGTGTTTTCCAAAATATTTACAAAGCATTGCAGTTGTTGAAACTGAAACGCTAGGAAAAGCCAAACTTTTCGTCGAGGCACTCGCAGTGCGCAATCATGCTATTTGTAGCTCGGTTTATGTGTTTAGTTAATTTCGTTTCCGTTGTACATGAGGTTTATGGTAAGTTTCACAGTTTACAGTACAAAGGTAGGTCCATTATGCTTCTGCTCATGTCTGAAATTCCTGAAGGGGAAGTTCCTTTACACTTTTGTAGGTACAACGTACAAACTTATAAAGTTGACCTCCAAAAGTATAAAATACTTAGGTACCTGTACCTACCCGTTACGAAACTAAATTCAATGTTATTTTTATGTCTACCCAGGCCAACGCAAATCAGAATTCCGGTTCACAACACAACAGACACCCAGTCTATTACTGAGCCCTTCCTCAAGCAGCCAAGGCAGCTGCCATGTGTGCTACGGCTCCGATGACTGCGTGGGGGTCGCAGCCTCCTGGTGTGAATACTACCAGCTCACCACCAGCGTCCTGGCTGAGGAGCAGGAGCAGGAGACGGCTGCCGACCCGGTGCTGAAGGCTGAAGTGGATACAGCTCTTTATAATGTTTTGAAGACAGGTGATGCAATTTTAAATTGTAAGAGTAGAGAAAACTGTGATCAGCTTTAAAAATTAAGTACCTAAGTATACGAATTTGGATGAGGTAGGAACAGGGTAGAAATGATGAAATTGATTCTGAATGTGGTTAATTGTTTTCAGCGGCCGAAGACACGAGTTTCACGGAATGTATACCGTATGTGTCCCAGTATACGAACTGCGATAAAGGTAAAGAGTCTAAAATACTTTTCTAAAAGTATATCTTCTATCAACATAAGAATTTTCAACTCAAGCCAATAGCCAAGCAGTCTTATCTTCCCAAAGAAATCCATTCACTATTACACCCCGCCCTAACTCCTCACACATTCCTCCAAAGAGTCCATCTGCTCTGGCTGCCAGTTCTGCAGCTGCGACGGCGGCGGACGCTGGCGCTGCGCCCCGAGGCAGGGCTGCGAGCCGGGCGCGCCCCGCCGGGATGTAGATCGCCGGCTGCTGCAGCGAGCCATGAAGCTTCTGGCTGGTAGACCTGCTGATGGTCAGTATTGTGGGACATCCTGCTTCATATAGTCGCGACGACGATTTATTGCGTGGCAATGATGTGATGAAGTGAAATGGTGAAAAATAGTTTGTTAACGAGGCGATGGTGAAAGGACTAGCCAGTTATCGCGGAGAGCTCGAAGATTGTAATGATTCTTAATAGAAAAAATAGTTAACACCAATAATAAGTAATAGAAGATTATGATTTATAAGCACCTGCTTGCTGATTATAGGTAGGTAATTTTACCAGCTTAATACATGAACAACCATAACCGAATTAATTTGCAGTTAAGCCTAATAAGTTACACTACAAACCACCAGGAACTCACCAGGACCGCGTAAAGCGTTCCTTCCGCGACCTCGCGCGCCTGACCGGCCTCGGCGCCTGGATGGACGAGGTCAGACTGCACTCCCTCAGCACTGTGCGCCCATCCACCAGCCCTCTTGATGATGAAGGAAACTCAACGGCTTCTAATGTAACAGGTGAGATGCGGTGCATCAAAAATAACGTCGATCAGACTGCAGTTAGTGGCCAAACGTTGAGATTAAATTATCTCTGGGCACAGTCATGCTTTATAGAATGCGTAAACTTTTTAAATCCTATGCTGCTTTTAATAAATTGCAAGTCTAACACATACGAATACGAACCAAGGGATGCATTCTCTATTCTATTCTATTCTATTCTCTGTGGGGGTGTAAGTACCTGCACCTGGCTCTCTCGAATGGAACCGTTGTGCATAATTGTCCCCAAGGTCTAAACTGCCTTCCTAAGCTTGGACCATTTTCCCACCACGCTGGTCCACTGCGAGTTGGTGGGTTCACATATCTAGATTTGCTAGATCTAGATATGCAGGTTTCCTCACGATGTTTTCCTTCACCGTAAGAGCGATGGTATACATTATACATTGTACTTAAGTTAAAAGAACTCATTGGTACATGTCAGCGCCGGGATTCGAACCCGCATCTCTGGCGTGAGAAGCGGGCGCTTACCCGACTGAGGTACCACCGCTAGGGATGCATATTTTCTTGAGCTACATGAAAGAAAACATCAATTTAACAGGGTTGAAGGATGAACCAACGACGCTGTTCAACACGTTGGCTCGCTGGATGCAGAGCGTGCGGCCGCGCAGCATGGCCAGCATCAGCGTGACTCCTGACCGGGAGGAGATACGGAATATCATCAGGACGATCTTCGAAGGTATCTGGTTATAGCAGTTTATATTGCAATACGATTATATAGAAAAGCCAATAAAAATAAGAAGGTATTTTGAATTTAATTCTGCAATGATGTATGTTGAAATTCTTATTTTCAGATATGCAAAACAAAAAAACGATTGGTTTCAAACTCTTTGCAACTGAGAAACTAAACGACGATCTCGGATTGGAGAACTTTTCATTCAATGAGTTATTGAGTAACTTCTCCATGAACAATACTGGGTACAACATGACGAATAAGGACCACGATAGTTCAGATTTCACAAAGCTCCTGAGTGAGATGGAAGGCTTGGGCGAAGCTTTTGAAGAAATCACCACAGTCACATATGAAAACTTTTATAAAAATATGCCAATGTTAAAGAAAGCACCTGATTATTTCTTTTCGTCAGGAAATGTAAATTACGGTTGGTTCATACGATTTATTTTATTGCTCTATCAACTTGAAGACTTGTTTTAAACCTATAGTTGCCCTGTTCGTATACATGTTTATTGAAAGTTTTCTAATTTCAGATTTATTGGATAATGACATTTCTTCTGACCGTTCAACTCGTATTTTGAAAAGAGATATAGTTAACGATGTTAATGAAACTACTTCAAATACCAATGTAACAGTTAATTCTAACTTAACAGCGGCCGATAATCTAAAAAAACAGAATTCTACTTTGAAGGTTCTAGACAGCAATAATAGTTCAAATTTGTTAAAACATAAGACAGACGATGATGTTCAAAATATTTCAAAAACACAAAAAGACATGAATGAGAATGTTCTTTCACCGTTAGCTGATATAATAATAGAGAAACAAAATGAACTAGCTGAACTACTCAACATTAGAAAACATCTAATAAAAAATATAAAATCTAACAAGAATTTAAACTTTTCTTCTAATATAGCAGACGACCTGAAAGAAAACAAAACACATTTTGAAATGTACAAACTAGAGATTTTACCAGAATTATCCAGAAACCATGGGTTTGTAGACAAACTAGAAATTTCACCAGAATCATCCAGAGAACAAAGTGAACTAAATAAATATATGGATACACTAAATAATGATGTTTTGAAAATGGTTCTGGAAATTTCAGCCATTCAAAGGTTATCGAAAGAACAAAAAGTTATTATACCAAATAATTTCAAAACATTGTCAAATGCTATCAAGCTATACATTCAAGAACTTAAAGATAGTAAAGATAAAACCGAAATACGTGATGTATTTAATTCATCAAATAACTTGAAAAATGAAAGAGATGAAGTAAAAGGTGTGGCTTCTTACATAGAAAGTGGGTTTTTGAACGTTTTTGAAATTATGGACAAAAATAAACATACTTCGAATATCTTAGCACCACTATCCAAGAATGCTAAAACGATATTAAAGAGACTAATTTTATCTTTGACTGACTCGATTAATTCAAATGACATTAAATTAGCTGAAAAAACACAGCTTATCAGTAAGCTAAAGAAAGCTCAATATGAATGGAAAAAAATTGAAGAAAGGCCAAGAAACACCCATGTGAGCGACTCTCTGCATGATCTCAAACTTAAACATCTGGCTGTGACTTTTATGGTTAATGAACTTACTCAATTACTTTATCAAATAAATTTCTTCCAATCTCACAGAATGATCCCACTAGATCTAGATGAAATAGAAACTACTGTGAATGAAATAAGTCAAACGATTGAATCTAAAATAGGATCGATACATGATTATTTTAATAATGAAAAACTAATCGCATCTTCGACAAGTTCAAGTATGTTTAGCGATGATTCTTTATCAACAACAACTAAACCACAAGGGAAGAAGAGAAGAAAATTATTTTTTATGAAACGCTTGAAGAAATTGATTATGAAATTCATGCCCAAAAAAAAGATTCCAAGGCAGACGGAAGAAATACATAAAGCTAAGTTGATGACAATACAAAAGGATATAAGTGACTGGGAAAACAACGCACAACCCCGGAATAAAAGATCGCCACATGGGCCGCCCGAAAAGGTTAAATTCAAACTTCAAAATATTCTACCAAAATACTTACGAAGGAGGTTTCACCACAATGGTTTGAAAAAGAATACGAAAAATTCTCTCATAAAAGGAAGGTCTAAACGAGAAGGTGAGTACCTACCTATTTACTTTATCAATTTTATAATCTTCTTAAATTAATTGCAAATTGTGTTGATTAGCGCATACCTCAACAACGCCGATGGGCGATGATGACGATGATATAGGAAATAAACGAACTAAATCTATCAATAATTTTTACATTGTATCAGTGGCTGCTCCTTATAAAAATGATATTGAAACGGTATTCTATGTATTAAGTTCCAGTACCAGTGATGGTGACGCAACTACCGTGGTGGGTGCGGGAGGAGCAGACCCAGTTCCCGTGGTGGAGGAACCACACGCGAGTCACCATCGTGAACAGAGCGAGGCTGCAGCGGAGGCCCCAGAAACACGCACAGAAAAAGAAGGGCATATTCTCCGTTCTTCGAGATCGCATTGCTGAATTCTTCTCTGGTTGAATGGATACGTCAATAAATATTTATTTCAGATAGTTAAAGGTGGGTCTACGCTAGACGAACCGAGCACGAGCGGAGCACGAGCCGAACACAATTCGTATAGTGTGGAAAGACCGACAAGCCTCGAACGAGCGCGCTGCGAACGTTTCCGCCTGTTGTCGGTTTTTTGACGAACACAAATTGTTTTGCTTTGCGCTCGCAGTGCATTCGAGGACAGTGATCGTTGTAGGTTCGTTGTTCGTCCACATTTGACACCGTGAACGATGAAACCTGAATGGCTCCGCTCGAGCTCGCTTCTTCTAGCGTAGACCCACCTTAACGTTTGTTGTTTTTTAACACTTACATGTCTATATAGTCACACTTTCATTCCATAGAACATTAGCAATCGTCAATTTCAAGGAGCAAATCTCATATTATGGATCTGATGGACGTTTGACAGATAAGCGATGCTGCTTAAAAAGTGGATTGCTAATATGTCGGTGTTGTTCGATTCAATCTAAGTATAGGTATATTTATTTTAAGATGCGGGTAGGTTACATTATGTTTTCGCGATCGGATTCATTTCTAATTCATCTGTAATTTTTTAATAATATAATTCGGAATAAATACCTATACCTACTTATATGTGATTATTGTCATAAAATACCGCTACTTGCTGATATACATTAAAATTGTGCAAATTATTACATATTTTGAGGAACAGGAATTGTGCGATCGGGAAGATTTTGTCGGATTCGTCTATTTGCACCTACTTCGTTATGCCCGCCTGGATAACTCGAGGTAGGTTCTTACTTACGTTACGAACCCTCGGCTGTGGTGTAGATAGTACTTAGGGGTTAACTTTTACAACATTAATTAAAAATTATATTAAATAAAAATCCTAATAGTTAAATCCAAATTAAATTAAGTTTATTGATTACAAAATGAAACAAACGAAGAAATTATACAATGCGTAGGGCTTCAGTGTGTTGTTTGTGCTAAGAAATAGTGATCAGGTAACCTGAAAAAGTAATTGTTGTGATAAATTAATGCACCCCAGAAAGCTGCCAGCCCCCTCGGAACCATCCCGGGCGACGGCAGCGAACTAAAAGAAATATTCTACCTTTAATAAACCTCTGCCTGACCTATATTAAAGGTAGAATATTTCCGACCCAGAAAGCATGTAATGGAAGTTTGATAATTTTGTCGATTTACCCAAGACTCCATCCTTATTGTCATGAGTAAAACTTGGTCCCCGGCGAGGTTTGCGCGCCTTATTTTCAGATTTCTCCTGCTTCATGATTACTGAAACAGATAATTTAACTCCAATCTTGCTTGTGTCCTTACTTGTGTACTTAAAGCTTTAGCGATTAAGTTCATTTTAATGTTGTCTTGTAATGGCAAATTATAACTATGCTTACAATTGGTGGTACCTGGTACCTCATGCAGAATATACTGAAACTCTAACTATAATTACTTACATAATAATGATTTAAAACGTCATACTTCTGCAATGTATAGCTTTCCTTAAATGAACTCTCTGACAAAAGAGCACTGATGCCTGAAATACAGGTCTTTGGCCTAGTTCAGGCACAGAGGCACAATGTAATTAGTAATAAGCTTCCTTTATGAATAAACACATTATGAATTAATTATGAATTAACATGAATGGAGAACTTACAGTTGTGTAGTTCTCTGAGAGCATGGTCCAGGGTTTGGTCTCCGAGGCGGCTGCTCTCGCTGCAGTCGTGGATGGTCCGGCAGGCCCAGTTGCCGTCGAAGTCGCACTCGCAGAAGAGGCAGCCGGAGCACGAGTTATCTGGATGATGTCATGGTTCATTTATTACGGAACTTATAAATAAGGAATAAAATGAAGAAGCATGTTATGGAAATATGAAGATAATACACATTTTTGAGGAGGTGAGTAATTATTTTTTAAATGGAGAACAAGACAAACCTTTTGTTTTCAACTATTTATTTCAATAGGAATTAAGTAATAAAAATAACATAAAACATAAGCTCACCATCGTTGCAGTCGGTGTACTCCTCGTCGAGCGGGATGCACTGACGCCAACGATCTAAAGAGCTATCAACTAAAAATAGCAAAACACTTTAGTATTAAAAATAAATATACATATACACTCACGTGCAAAGAAACAGTTCCACTTATAAAATACAGACACCATTTATGAACCCAGTTTTTTAACACATTTTATAGAATATTGAAACAAAATTTATATGTTTTTAGTTGGTAGTATTCTGATGCACCGCTAAATGTACTTAAATATTTCAGAAGGCGTCATTAAGTTATTTTTTTCCGTTTAGAAGTAATTTGGTGATTTTCTGAATGGAACTTTTTCATTGCCCGTGAGTGTATAATATACTTAACATATTCTATCCATTGAATCCATTCTATTCTACTAATCTGACTTATCATTATAATAAGTTACTTTTTTATAACTAACCATTACTTATAAATGTTTTTCTAAGCTTGTGGCTAATCTTGTTAAAAAATTTAGTTAAAGCTATTTCAGGTTAGCTGTTTATTACGTTGTGAAACATGTTTATTTTGAATATGCCTATATGACGTGATTTACGTGACGTAATTATGAGCTTTATAACTAAGTTGTGGTAAACGCCGGTGCAGGTTGGTGGAAAACTGTTTGTGCGTTTTAGAAAATGTGCTGAAAATATTGTGCGGTGCAGAGGTGCCGATGATGGTGCGTTTCATCAATTTTAAGTTAGTATAAAGAAAAGAGTGAAAGGGGTGCAAGACTCATAAGACACAATAAAATAACATTTAAATTGCAATTTAATGTATTGTAACTCCGTGACTAAATATAAAAGTATAAAATGAACAATAAATTATGTCACACAAAACGTTGTAAACACATAACACACTCAATTCACTTTTTCTTTTCATGTAAGTAAACTTTTATAGGATCGTCTATCAGTTCTAACATCAATTCATAACCCATAATTTAAATAATCATTCACACAACACTCAGTGTAGTCATCCTGGCGACCAGATCATCCGCTAGTCATTGTTGACGATGAAGTCCTGGTAGTCGCGGTTGTGGGTGTCGTCGAGGAGGTTCTCGCGCGCCACCTTCCTCCTCAGCAGCTTGATGCGGTCGTGGACCCGGCGGTGGAGGCTCCGGCGGTGGCCGTCCGGGTGCCCGCAGCACAGCGCATCGCCTCCTGCAAGTACCATCTTCATCAAATATTGTTTACACAAACACATAAAGTAGATCTGAAGCTTATCGTTATAGAAGTACTTATGTTCCTTGATCGCAAGGTTGGCATCCAAAAACGAGGCAGAGTATTTTAAAGTCGACATCAAAGATTGGTGGCAAGAGGCGGTGCTCTGTCATGTTGAAGCTAGAAATAAATATTTCCCACGCTTAAAATAGAAGATCAGATAGCACATAGACTGCGAGCAGCATATACCACAACTACATTGTACCTCTGTCTAATAATTCATAGACGCCTTCTAGGACACAAGAGTCCTAGTTATGCTATGCGGAGTCAGGATCGCCCGCAGCGTCACCGTGCGCACATGACGCTTCGCAGAAACGTACACCCTAAAATTCAGTAAAATCATTCGCGCCTAACTCACAAAATCCTAATCTCTTGAACATCAAACAATTTTCCACCAGACTCTGCACCGACGCCGCCCGTCTCCACCAACCTCTCCTGATGGCCTGGTGGATGTTGCGGCCGAGCTCAAACGGCAAGAGCCCGCTCTTATACTTCTGTGCCAGATACGTCATCCTGATGCACTCGTTCACGTTGTGAGCTGGTCGGCTCTGGCAATGCTCGTCCTTCCCCTCCACGGAGCACACGCACACCTGGCACGCTTGTTCCTTCGTATTGGCCAAGGTGTGCCTTCGTCTGTAGTCGTGGTCAGGTTCGTCGTCGGATAGCCCGGACTCCTCCATGGGGACTGCTGGAGGAAGTACTGTGTTTGCTGCGATCTTCAGTCGAGTTCGTCCGGGGATACATTTTAGGTTGAGACCCCCAAGTTGTTTTTCTGTAGGCCATTCGTGTTCGGGATATGCTGAAATTGGCTTTCTTATTGGCTTTAATTAATATTGAAACCCTCTATTATTGCTATATGACGTTGAAAGTTAGTTATGAATAAAATCGCTCTGTATTATTCTAAAGTAGATAGATAGATAGAGTAGACTCGTACTCCCCGTCCGAATAAAATGATGATGATTATCTTACTATCACAGGGACTAGGTTTCTTTTGCCATTTCTACTTCTGCTTTCTCTTTCAGTGTGGCGATATTCTGGTTGGCGATAACTCGCAAGAATGCACATTACCTATTCTATTCTACAATTCTACTCACCAGCAGTGACCACTTGGTCCCCGAGCAGGGCCGCCACCACCACCAACAAAACGAGCACTTTGACCTGCATCACTAGTCCTGGGGCTGTTCTGATGCGGATTGAAGCCTGGAGGAACAGAAGCACTTGTCTCTGAGAGAGGCACCGCAGGTTTTATATGGATACACTTGAATGGTTTTATTGTGGTTTTCTGATTGTGTGCGGTTGCGCGGGCGCGGGGCCGGACTCGGGGCTGTTAGATAATCAACGGATTTGGTTTTTAATTCAGTACTTTGTAAATGTAAAGTAATGTAAAATCATTTATTTGTTCCAGAAGTTGGGTATATTAAAAGGTATTTAAATAGTTTAGATCCATCAAATTCAGCCCTATTGGTGTATAAATATTTACAAAGAAAAGGGTTTTTTCCGACAGGGGAGAAGATTTATAATAATTTGATTGTTTCATTAGGTTAGGCTTTTGTATTAGAATTTTTTATATTTTATACTTACTTTCTCTAACTGTAAATAAATTGAATTACTTACTATTTATTGATTCAGGACAATTATCGTGTTTGCACATGAAATAACAACGGCTGCCGTCTAGTGCAAATGCCCCTGTTATTTTTAAATTTTATGAGAGTAAACTATTTTGAATTTAGAATGACTACCTGCCTCTTATATTTGTGCAATAAAGTATTAAATACCACCTGACTCCATCCCTGTAGTAGCTGAATGGGACGACAACAATGAGAATAAACCTCTCGGTTTAATCAATTGCTTATCGCGTATTGCGTGTACACCTGCGCCGCATCCGTGTTATGTGAACTACGGGGCTTCTCTAGCTTCACAACGAGAGCTCATTACAATGAACACGTTTAATGGATACCTATAATAATTAGAGGCCATAAGCTAACCTTACCCTCGTACTTACTAAGCTGTAAGTGCCACAGATACTCTAAACACGTCAAACACACAACACCCGTCTTATTCAGGTGGACCCATTTCCACTGAACGACATTCTAAACTGGCCTAAGTACCTATAAGTACTAAAATAGAGTCTTTCTTAGCTCAGGGGGGTCACTCTCTAAATCGACGAACGAACTAGAACTGTCACGCAATTGGCACGCTTAATACAACGAGATAGAGTCGTGGTTAGTGCTAAAGTTATTCATCATCATCACGACCCATTACGTCCCCACTGCTGGGGCACGGGTCTCCTTCCAATGAAGGAAGGGTTTAGGCCTAGTCCACCACGCTGGTCAAGTGCGGGTTGGTGGACCCCAACACAAGCAAGCTTGTGCTGAGAGAGTTGTCGGGTAAGTGGGCAACCCGACTGTCAGATGTTTTCAAGCCGCCCGAAGGCCTCTGACTAGGCTTAACGACTGCTGCCGAAGCAGCAACCGGGACCCACGGCTTAACGTGCCGTCCGAAGCACGGAAGCGTCCAGAAAAGCACCACTTGAAATTGGTCACCCATCCAATGGCTGACCGTGTCAGTTGTTGCTTAACCTCAGCGATCA
Organism: Plutella xylostella; assembly: GCF_932276165.1. Lineage (NCBI taxonomy): Eukaryota > Metazoa > Arthropoda > Insecta > Lepidoptera > Plutellidae > Plutella > Plutella xylostella. The sequence continues at coordinate 345,098 of NC_064000.1, read as the reverse complement.
GTTACGATCACTGAGGCCCGCTCGACTACGGACGCTTCAAACGCGCTACGGACGCTAAAGTTATTAACTTTGCCGATTGCATGCCACTTCTCGTTCTTCGTCGTTTAAGAGAGTAACCCCCTACTCTAGCTTGATGATAAGAGCTCTTATACAATGGATACGCTTATTACAACGAGATAGAGTCGTGGTTAGCTCAGCATCGCTCCGAAACTTCGATTTTCGTAAGGTAGAGCTGTTGGCAGTTCTTAAAGTTATCCTAACCATAAACTAATGGATCTTCATAACCAACCAACACATCTATCTATCTGTCTACAAGCGACATTGAGTGTAATTAGTGAGCATGACGGGGGCTGAGTGTCGCATGTTCCGTCCAGCCCCCGTATTTTGTAACTTTTTGAGAGTTAGCAACCGGTGATAATTGGTATCAACTTAGAGACTTATTAACCGAAAACACCAACAATCTTAGTGAAAGAAATATGCAAGAAGCCTAACAATATATCCTTACATTCAACATAAACGTTTGTGTAATCAGATAAGTCAGTAAAAAGTTATTAATTAATAATGCTCTAAGTTGACGGCCATTTTATACCAACCAACCCCACTCGGAGTTACATAATACGGGGGCAGAGACTGCTTCCGATCAGCTACCGTACCGTACCGTAAAATTATCAATTAACAATACTTAATAGTATTACATATATATGTATAACAATCCATAAGCAGCTTAGATCGCCTGTCAAACCTCTGTCAGATCCATACAAGTTACGCAGCATTTGTATTAGCGAGCGACGCTGCTTAAGGATTGTTAATTACTAATGTTCGGTGGTGGTAACCCCACAGCTGTTGCTAAAAGGCAACATGAACTGATAATAAAATAAATAAATAATGAACCCGTTGTAAAATAACCAGACTGAATAGTCGAATTAATATATATTATAGTTCTAAGCATAGCGTAGTCTACAACACTGTCTATCGTATAAACTACCTACTATAACAACAAAAAAAAACAGTCCACCAGTTTTGTAATACGCGTTAGAGCTTCTACATTAGACAACAGAAGTAGTAATATAAGTGTACAACAACTCTACATGTACATTATTACGTCTGAATTATGTAGTTAGGTATTATTACAAATGTCTTCTCGTCACTCTATATTCGTCAGTTATTAATTTGTGAGGAGGATGTAATAGTATAAATATTGTAGCAGTGCTGCATAACAGTGTTAATTTAATATTTCACACTTCCTCTCTTTGTAACTGACGTAAGAAGGTACATAGTATAAGTCGGTGGTGTATGTGTATGCCTATTATTGGATTCTTAACATTTTCATTTGATATCAATTGTAATAAGACTTTAAAACTTTCATGGCGCGGAATCAGTAAATGTTAGTAAAGACTAGTTTAACTATGTTATGGCTATCCGGCCATTATGTTTTGAATTTTATTAGTCTGTGTTGTTTTAACAAAATGAGAAAAAAATATATTTCCTTGCTTGATAATGTTAATGTTACAAATATTGCGATCGCTTACGAAACGTTTAGTTTGTCCGAATAGGCGCTCGCTACCGTTTTTTATTACGATTTCTTCGTTAGTCTAGACAGAGCAAATTTATGTATTATGCGTACACACTAGGTATGTACTTATATACTGATATACATACATGAACTGGAAGTTACTTCACCGACGAAAACATAAATGTTCGAGAATAGTTTTATTGTAGCGGGTAGAATATTCTAGTTACATATTTACAAATAATAAACTAACAGGTAAAAATTGCGTCGGCGCTCTACAGGCGTATATAGGGGGGTTACTCCGAGAATTGACAACATTTCAAATAAAATGCTGAGTGATGTTAGTCATTGTCATTGTCAAAGTGACATAACATGTTTTTTTTTGTTCATGTTTTAGAAGTAAAAGCGCGTTTAATTATTATGCCACATCGTGATGTCACGAATGAAAATTTTGATTTTTATGTTTTTCTCTGAAATAAATCAATAGAAAAATCGAAAAAAACATTTTTTTTTGTGAATATTAGAGCCATATCTCTAAATGGTTTTCGAATTTCAACTGTATAAAATTTTGAAATGTTGTCAATTGTTAGCAAGAGTAGGCCCCCTGGATCGCGGTGTATCGACAGAAAGCCTGAAAAGCTGAGGACTTCCGAATGAACTGTTTAAATATAATATTTCCTGCAATCTGCAATAATTGTGATTTTGAATAAATTTATTCATGCAATGCAACGATTTTTAGTCCGTAAAAAAAGGTTTCAGTCGTCAAAATTTCGTTTTATTTAGTAAGTCACGAATAGTTATGCAAGCAATGTCATAATCCAGGATTTCAACGCTTCTCCAAGACTCGGCCTATAAAGTGTTGCGCATTGCTGCCGGCGCGGATGTGAACATGACAATGGATGAATCTTTTTGATAAAAGTTGAAAGCCGTGATTCCGCAGCGAATGGTTTTTGTCATCGCCACATTATGTGGAACAAGGCTGTGTCATTTTTGGGGCGATTTGAGATCATATATCTGATCTTTTATTCGTAGGCCCAAGACATGATGGATTGGACGCGACTCACGCGACAGTTCGCAACTTAAGCGCTGAGTTGCAGAAAGGAACTTTAAGTTAATGTCGGCATTAAATCTATGTCTGTCTCTTTCTGTCCGTATACTGTCAAAGCAAGGCAGGTATACATTTAAGGTCAGCATTAGCTTAAAGTTCTTTTCTGCAACTCAGCGAAGATGTCTTAAACTGGTCTTATCCCATTTCTATCATTGTCAGGTCTAGAGACCCAGTTCCTATATAGTTCATGCCCAGACTAAACTTGCCCATAACGAATAGAACTTCGTTATTTAAACTACATGATACCAGGTACATTGGAAGATATAGGTAGATAATTAATTACCTGATAAACAGAACATACCGAAAACTTAATAATTAACAGTTTTACCTACGAGAAGTCTCGTTCAATCTAAATCACCTTTCTCCTTTCTTATCTGCCGCAAGTCTAAACGAAATAATACGATAATAATATAATATTACATTACACTGGTTAGCCCCGCCACAGCGTCTCGGCGACCTTTCCCGCCAACGCCGCCGTCGCGCCGCGCGTTTGACATTTCACTACATTTTGGCGGCAACACCGCACGCCATTTTGAAATTATTCGCTTTAGTTTACGCGCGGACAAATGAAACTTCAAAAAACTTTTGTCGTGAAATCTTGTGCGTGAGTTAAAAGTATTTGATCATACTAAGAACTTATGTTTAATTAATTTATTAAAATTAAAGTGTATGTGAAAGGATTGTTGACAGTGGAATATTAAATTTTACTCAGTACAAATTTATAAAACTGGATATAAGGGCAATTCAGGTAAGATTTGGTATTTTTTCTATTTAAACTTTTCTACCTTACTAAAACTAGGTTTCGTGAACCATGACACCCTGTTTCAAAATGGCCAAATCATTCATTTCAGCCTGAAACTCTTGTAACTAGCATGTTATAGGTATCTAAGCCTGACATACAAATAAGAATTTCAAAATTCGCGAAAAAAAATTATTATTTTTCCATAGAAACTTTGTTGTACACGTGATTTTTTAGTATAGAGAATGACTTTATTTTTCGCGAATTTTGAAATTCTGATTTCATTTTCGGGCTTAGATATAACATGCTGCACATGTAGGTTTCGGCTTAGTATAACCTTTTTCCAACATTCTGTATACGGTAACAAAATTGCAGGTTATATATAGGTATATTCTATTCTATTATATTTATTTTGTTATGGGTAATTGGCCGTACGTGCCTAACAACTTTGCTACGTCGCAAAAAAAAATAATAGATTTCTTAGAGTATTATTTCGGATTAAATTAATTAACATTAAGCTCGGGGTGAAAATGCTAGCGGATATTTTTTACCTAAACACTAATGTGCGGATTTAAAGAATGTACTTAACAATACGACAAATACACAAAGAGGGATAACGATATGTGGTGCGATGCGGAGATTTGGGGTGAGTTTAGGGATATTACTTTATTTATCCTAAAGGAGGTGTTTTGTATGTATTTGTTCTACACATCTGAGGAAGCGTCAACCATACTGACGATGGGACATACTGGTGGTCCTTAGAATAATAGGTTACCTTCATTTACTTTGAATTTACGCTCCTTACTATCCTCAAGGCTGATTTAGGTTTGTCGTCGTGGTAAAAGGAATCCAATCTCAGGATTACCCAGGGTGTTTGAGGATTACCCAGGCTGCACCGCTGGGAGGTTCCATTCAAGTGGACTTGTATAAGTTTTTTTACTCTCTTGGCTGAAAATACGCTACCTTTAGTCGATCTAGCTCAAAACTTCATAGCCTAAAATTTAGAGTTGAGTCGATGCGAGCTACTAAACGTGCGATATGATGTGTAGCTAAAGCGAGGTTGTTGCCGGTCATTGTTACAACAAGCTGAAGTGTTAATCTGTTGTCGGCTCTCGCACCGGTTCCTGGTTATATAACGAGTTCTTTTATTGCCCATAATAACTAAGCGTAGAGTTCGTATCCTATGTAAAAAACTCGCCTTAGGATTTGCTATTATTTTGGTGTATAAGCATTAATTTAAAGTCGTTTTTTTGGATTTTATGCGTATTAGCGACCATTGGTGATGGTCGCGAATTTAAAAGTATTTATTAAAACTAAAATTATAACTTGTACTTTTATTAAGTTATCTTGTATCTTCACTTTCTATACTCCACTAGCTTAGCGACCGAATACTATTTTAAAATAAGGTTCAAGTTTAAAATGTTAACAAACTGTCTTTATTTGAACCTCAAATCCGGCGACAACATACAAATTACTGAATGCACACATAATCCACATTCGAAGTATAACATGGTAGGAAGTGTGGAAACTTAGACGAATATTCTACATTTTATACAAACTATTTAAGTACATAGGTACATTTTATAAACCTATTAGCAATTAACATAGCACACAGTACATTTCAACATTATAATGTATGTGAAGTTACTCAACAGTTAAAAATATAATTAGCGGAAATTAATAGAGAACCATGAATTATTTTACACATTAGGTACACATACAAGTGCATTTCTTTAAAGTACAATAACTTTTAAACATATTTTTTCCATTATAATAAACATATTTTTTACCCATATCGAAAATAAATCGTTAAATATAAAATACTCTATTGCAGTCGCAACAGTGCGACTACAAAAACTAAGGTACTTAATTTTAAGTAAGTAAACTGATTTTGTTTACACTCACGAGCAAGATATAGAACGTCAATGGCAGGCGGAACATTTTCATTGCTCGTGTCGTGACTCTCGTGAGTATAATTATAAGTAATTTAATGACCAAAAAACACCAGTACAAACACAAAGCGTCGGTAATGAAATTATGATCCATGAAGGAGCTTCCCGAGTTGCGCAAATGATATAATTAATGATAACTCCGAAAAAGTATCCGCTTGGACATACTGGAGGTCTGTGTAGTATCCGCTTGGACATACACGAGGTCTCCTTAGATTAACAATACAGTGACTAGATGGTGTGTAAGCTACAAAAACAAAGCAAATAACTGTCCCCATTTTATTTACTGTTAATGAATAAGGTCACGAATCTTCTAATAACCGAGAGAAGAGAGAACAACAGCTCAGAAGTAGAAGTGGGGTGATATTTGTGAAGACGTTTCTTTTGCACTGATACTCCATTATTGTGTGTATGTCGCAGGCATCTGGTTTAATCTAATTTTTGATTGAACCACTAGCCCGATCATTGGATGGCGCTATTCAGTTGTATGACTAAAGGACAACTCGTCAAGTCGTTGATTGTAACGTTCGACGTCTTGACTGGACGTCATTCAGCGAAGTCGTTGATGGGATATGGTATAGCAACTTTGTAATGTCTGGTTAGGGTGAACATGACCAGACAAGAGTCAACAAAAAGACTATGTTACAAAGCTCTTATCTCACAAATTAACTAAACAATAACAATAAACGTACCCTCATATTGTTGTTAATAATTATCCAGTTTCGCCACAATTTTTTCTTTGAAACTATCCGCCCGCGGCGTAATAATAGGTAAATCCATGTTGTCACACTATTTTAACACAAATAACGCACTTTAAAGCTATTTTATTTGCAAAAAACTAACAATATAGGTGCTTTTTGTGTAAGCTGTTAGACGCCATATTTGTTTTATTCACCACCTGACTGGTTTTAAGTCAGCTAACTAGTTGGACGTTTTGTGACGCTTGTACAATCAACGTTCGGCCTAGTCATACAACTGAATAGCGCCATCCAATGAACGGGCTACTGGTTCAATAAAAAATGAGATTAAACCAGATGCCTGCGACATGTATATTGTGAATCTAAGTAGGTGTCAGTACCAATGGGTGAAGGGCCCACGCACTTATCTCAAGGTATCTGAAGGCCGAATTAGACTTTAATTCTATAAAGCATGTACCGTCATGATAGATTACAGTAAATCAAATAAGATACGATTGTATCAATCAAATAATGTGATTGGTTTGCGGTATGTATAGCATAAAATAACGAGTACAATGGTCACAGAACAGATAATATATAATAATGGCAGTAAATATTCCCTATACAGTGTGTTGTTTATCGGACCCGACAAACTTTAAGGGTGTATTCTACGAGTAATTTCATCGAGAAAAACCCCATATGTGGGGTCAAATCTCAATATTCTAGTTATGGCGGCCATTTTAAAGTTGCTTTGAACTTTTTTATGTAACTTTTAAGCGGTTGTGGATATTTTTGTTGGATAGAGATGACTTTTTGCGGATAAAAGCATTTAAATTCATGTCTGTAAGGCGTTTAAATCTCGAGATATGATTTTCTAAAAGAAGTAGAAAATCTAATTTAAGTTACTTAGACCCCTTAAATTAGACATATGGGGGTTTTTTCCCGATGAAATTACTTGTAGAATCCACCCTTAAAGTTTGTCGGGTCCGTAAAACAACACACTGTATACGACTGTAGATCATTTGTTCTCAGGCCATGGCCTAGAACCGGTTACTGTTTTAACAATTTAAATAAGACAAAGTTATCGACGATGGTAATGCCTTGATTAACACCATGGATCCGATTATATAAATAAATTGTAATTAAATTGTTATTGGCACGATCATTGAACAACAATCGGAAAATTTTAATCAATACTTAAAATTAACAGCTACACTCGCGACCAATAAAAAAGTACCATCTGCTTTGCGGTTCCATATGCCACTGGAACTTTTTCATAGCTAGCATAGAGTGCTAGAGTGTATAAAGTAAAAAATATAGGTAAAACATTTAATCAAGTGTTGCATCTACATGTATTAGCACAGTTCCGTAGGTTTACAGTTCTTTCAGGTGCACTTTATGTCAGGTTTTGACTTAAAAAAATAGGCAGCGCTGTAGGAACCTTGAATTGCTAATAATAAATGTTTATGAAGTACAGTAGCAGATATTGTAAAGTTACAATAGGGTAATTATTTGGTATGTGGATTGCTTTTGCGATATTACGTATGCATGTAACATTTACTTAGAAGCTTGTGTTTACAGTTGTAGCGTGTCTGTGCTAAACTCATTATTCAAATAAAGTCCACTACTAGTACTTGTGACTTACGTAATATAATAAGCTCGTTCGTGCCAACCCTCAAATAAAATCAAAGTCATGTCATTTGATTGTTTCCTTATGGAGCTACGCGTGGCACACAGAACACAAGTCAAACTTATATGCCTATCCATATTTTAAAATGGCTTACAAAATGTACAGATAAAGTCTACAGTCAGTGCTAAGTTTATTGGAGCGTCAACAGACCTTGTGTAGGTAGACCTCTACTTCACAATGACTAGAATATTCAAGTTAGACGTATGTTAAGTAAATTAATTATAATTTCATTCGAACGATACAAATAAAAATGCAGTTTGAAAAGCTTAGTCAGATTTTGATTTCAGAGTTTGTCCCATAATGATAGTGACTTAGTATGTCGGGTGCATTGACCTCTCAACGGGTAGGACACTGACAAAAAATATAAAGATTAGGAAATCAATTAGAAATCTCCGACTGTATTGACTCAATACAAAGAATGGCATTGTAGGTGAACCGTAGCCGAGTCACGTAGGTGAACGATACAAATTATAAGAAACTCGAATAAATGAGTACTTACCTAATTTAAATAAACTTCTGTAACTGAATAAATATAATTTTGACATAATAATAGACAGGCATGTGCATTTAAATCCGTGGCATAGTATTATTATTGAGGTAGATAAACGTTACTATTAGGGTGCTTTTCCACCAGAGATGTGCTATGCTACGATGCTATGGATGCGTTTGATATCCACCAATCATATTATTGGTTAATCATAGCTTAGCACTGGTGGAAACGGATTCAACTAAGATATGTTTTTTGTATGGAATGATGCGTGCTATGGATGTGTGCTATGGATGCGTGCTATGGATATGTGCTATGGACCATCGCGAGTGGTGTAGCTATGGCGCCGCCGCCCCCGTCGTTTCCCTACTATCGATACATAGCATAGCTCGAGATGCGCATCTTTCTCGCACAGCTACTTTGCGGCGGCGCATCTTCGTAGCGCATCTTCCTCGCACAGCTACCTAGCGTAGTATTGGTGGAAACGGTCACATATTTTCGTAGCGTAGATATCACATCTTCGCAGCATAGCTGCATAGCACATCTCTGGTGGAAAAGCACCCTATCGTGATTGCGCGTTGTGATTGGTGTGACGTGAATATCTAGCGAGTTTATCTACGTCGATAAAAATGCCAACCTGCGGGTACAGGATGTCATCCTGTATTGATGAATATTATCAAGCCGAAGACAATAAGACGATAAACGAAACTATATTTACAAAAATAAAAAATATATTTTTTTAACTTTTTAAATCATATAATATGTACAATTATTTCAAGTATAATATAAGTAGTACCGATATTGTATATGTTGCGGCTCACATAACACACAGTCATGTTACATAATACGCATTGAAATGGGATTGGAATAGATTTGGCCTTCCCAAGCCACGGTAATAAAGGGCTCAATTCTACTAAAGGTAAGCGTCTTACCTATCGATATCGTATGTATCGGACCGAACGGATTTTCAAATAATGTATGTGTATGTTGTAACGGCATCGTGATCATGAAGTGGACACACTTGGGTAAATCTCTGTACTAGTAGGTACCTACTGAATGCGATGCGTCCATTGGGTACGACGCCGTATGGTGGACGCTTACCTTCACACAACAGTTATGAAAAACATTTAATAGAGAAGCAACACAAACGAAGGAAAGTTTTATAAAATTTTATTTTAACGTGTTTTTTTTAAAAACACATTTGATTTAGCGGAATTTGAACCGGTACGTTTTAATACGCAGTTTATCATTAAGATTGTTATACACAAATCTGACTCTACAGTCATGATAGTGTCTACAAAGAAATGTACTTATGAAGTTGAATTTTTTCCTACAAAAGACATCAACGCGTAGTGCAAGTTCTTTATACGTGTGTATTCTTCCGCTGAATGTATCTTCCATCCGTAAGAATTTATACTATGAAAAATTTGTTACTCATTCTTGTATTTATTACTATGAAAAATTTGTTACTCATTCTTGTATTTATACTCTATTTATATTATTAATATAGTTTATCTATATCATTTAGCCTGATGGAAGTTTTGGGCAACTTCTGACGATCTGTATGAAACTCCCTAATTGGACTTCCTGTTCTGATAAGGAGCCAACAATAGCCCACATGGTCTAGATACAGTAGTTTTCTTCACTAATTACCCTGCGTAAGGTGACCGCCCCTGTTACGGGCGACAGGCGCGGTGTAATCTGAGCGTACGATCGGCCGTGTTATGTCATTTGTTACGTGTGCACCCTACTCGGGTACTCGACCATCGGCCGGTATGTGGGTTATATTAAGAAAACTAAGATAGAACACTTGTTTAGATAGATTACAACTTACTTATACTTATAACATAGCAGACACTCGTTTTATTGGTCGTTCAACACCAACCACATTTTTTAATAAGAAAATCAGAAACTGAATCTATGTATTATACGCACTATGAAATACGCAGCGTTAGTTAGGTTTTTGTTAATATTCTACATACTTATAGAATTATAATATCTATGTCACACTTATTTGGTTACATAACACACGATCCAGTCATATAAAACCTAAGTATGTATAGAATTAACACTGCAAGCAATATTCGGAAAAATAATAATAATTTTATATTACACTTTGCAGTCTCTACTTTCTTATTTTAGTAGTAAGTACACAAAATTTACATGTTTTTTGTCTAACTAAACATTTATCAATAATAGTTTAACGACCGTTCAATAACCACATCTAAATTCTTCATTCAAACATTAGAAAAGGTCAATGTTAAATCATGCAATCATCAACTAGTGATGATGACCACCGCTGCCGCCGCCGCCGCCGCCGCCGCGTGCCATGCTTAGTTTACCATGTGGCAATAATACCTTCTCCTTATATGCTTCCGATTCAACCTTAGATTATTCCGCGTATAACCAAATAAATGAAGACATACATGCCAACGCTGAAACTATTGACATTTACCATGACTCTCTAGCAATTTTCAAAAGTACAGCACTGAACCATTTGGTAAAAATGAATTAATAATATTGATTTTAGTTTTAATTAATTATTTGTTTTTATTTTATGCTATAGCCTAGTATATAGTATAAATACATTTTTTAATGAAATTTATATAAAATTATAAACTAATGTAATTTATGATGTATGAATGTTTTTAAATTCTTTTAATATTAATTCTATATAATATTGCATGCCAACTATTAAGTACTTAGCAGTTCAATGAATGTTGCTTCCGCCTGTAATAGGGATGCACACGAGAACCTTTTTGTGTCTTAGTTTTTAATAAATTGCATGTGTGTTATTCTGTTGGTGGAACAATAAATAAATAAATAAATAAATTAAAAATATACGACCTACACGGTGAGTCACATACAAAAACAAAGCCAAAAACTGTCCGCATTTTATTTACTGTCAAACTGTTTTAATTTCAACCTACTGACAACCATTGTACCAATGAATAAAGTCACACAAATCTTCTTACCGATCTAATAAAAAATAAGAATAGAATAGAATAGAATAGAAAAACTTTATTCGACACAAAAACAACAACATGGACAGTAAAACAGGTAACAAAAAAACTTAATTACTAGAAAAATAAATATTAATAAATTAGTAGGTAGGGTACAGTAGGTGCTAGTTGCTGCTCAGTGTCGAAAAGGACTCCAGACTCAGCATGTGCTATAATCCCGGGGACTATAGCGCTGGTTTTCAGCTGGATCCTTTGCGAACGGAACGCCGTAGATTAGGAGTGCGATCGTTTGAATTAACCAATTTCAAAGCATACAACAAAACATAAACAAACAAGTAAGTGAACAAATAAGTGTTAGTTAGGTACTACAATAAAAGATATTATAGACAGTGAAACAACAATTATACATTTAGATTTAAGGGTAGGTCTAACATTTTGTGTAACATAAGTGCTCAGTAGTTGACGTGGGCTATTATTTGTCGAGACGGTTCTTTGCGCTAACACTGCATCTTTTTCGTATTTTATTAATCTGAGCATTCCACATAACACTTTTGAACTTTTCTCCTATTTTGTCTGAAGTTATAAGCAATTCAAGGGCCCGAGCGGTCCAAGGACGCGCTGACATTCGCAACTCATGAAGCTATTAGTCAAAAACGCGTAATGTATCGTGAAATATTAAAATATACGTGAGTTGCGACCGCTCTTAGCACAGATACGCAGCGGAGCGGACACGGCGCTAATTGTATTGTTACTGTCGGGGTTCCGTAGACATGTGGTTCACTGGAGTGACAATATTCTATAGCTAGGTTATATGCATCTCTCATGTAAATACAATCGGTGAATCACTTCAGGTGTATTAAGTGGATGGTACCCTCGTTTTAGAACTATATCGGTGTCGATTCAAAAGCAAAAGAAATAATTTTGGCAATGAATTTTGCCAGTGGATAACTGGATATAATATAAGATTTACGATATCATAACCAAAATTATAATTTGTGCCTTTAAATGATAATGGGCGTTTTGGGACCTATGTCCAATAAAGATGAGTCATACATCGTTGGATAGCTCTTTTCAAGTGAGCAAAAAAATATTATTACGACAAATCCGTATAAGTTGTCCATTTTGAAATATATTCGTCGGGAGGAAGTATTTTTCTATGGAATTGCACTCTCTCTCCTGATGACAGTTAGGGCGTAATACACGTAAACACGTATTATTAAAATGGGAGAAATTATTTTCAACTGTTTTTATTTACTGAGATAGTAAACAAATATAATATTATAATGAATGATGATCATTTTGTTATAAAAATTAAAAATGAATGTGAAAAAATTACAAAAACATTAAAATTACTGAAATAAAATATAAAAACTTTCAAGGTACGATTATTCTAATTCGACAGTAAATCGGAACTAGCGCTTCCGTTATTCATATTCTGCAAAAAAATACCTTTTCAACGACGTATCACTCATTTCTATTGGTGATGGTCCCAGCTTCTATATATTTGTGCCCATCATCAAAACATAATTGATTGTACTTCTTCTATATCTACTTTTCAAGCCAGTCCTTCACAAAAAAAGAAAAAAAAACCGTAGCGGAACCCTCTCTATCAGCTCTCGGTAACAGCGTGTCCGATTGCTCTTTATTCAAATTTAATTGCTTAGTGTAAAGCAATTAATGTTTTAAAACTTTTTCAATTACTGTCAGCAATCCTGACTGCAGCCGTGTGTGGGCCAATGACACCTGTGCCAACAGTGGGAGGCGGTGCCAGGCCACTAAGGACACCAATTATACCAATAAATGAACTAACTTCAACAATTTCACAATATATTTTCTTTTGTTTCAGATGGCCACTTAAATATGTACTCGTACCACAGAGAGAGAAGAAAGATGTACTGGCATTTCACCTTTATTACCATCCTAATCCTAGACTATACTACTACAGCCTTCTCCAAATACATAGACAGTACAGAGATAGTTTATAGCACCACCGGCAACGATGGAGATTTTGATAACAACATCATCGACTTTGATTCTGCATACAACGACAAATATAGCAAACAGTTTGGACTTAAACAGTTAAATGAAAATAACAAAGACTCTCATAGGTATACTGTTATCAATGAAAACATAGAAGAAAAGAAGATATCCAAATTTATAGAAGATAAAATAGAATACAACAAAACTACAGTTGACGATGAAAGTGAGAAAACAACAGAATCCAACTTCATGCCAATTGAGGTAATGAGTACAACAGAAGATGCTTTATTGAAGATAGTTGATAGCACTTCAGAGGGTGATTTAACTGTTATTCCGCTGTCAATTACAGAGAAATCAACTCCAGGTATAGATGTTACTACATTCTCACTCCCCTCATCCACACAAAGTCTCTATTTGAGCACATTTGAAAACTTTGACGCCGCAGATACTGAAAGCCCTACCACCATAACTGCAGAATTCGAGACCACGACCACTACAGAGTCTGTCACAAATATAACAACTACCAAACAAGACCTAGAAAACATGAACGAAACAACAACAGTAAAATCATCTGTAAATATAACAGAAAGATCATTACAATCCAATTTTGATATTATAAACAGTACAACAAATTATGAATTCTTAAACAGCACATCCAAAAATTCGGTATCAATAACAACTGATTCCATAAATATAAAACTAGAAGACAAAAATACAACATTCAAAGAAGATCTGAAACACAAGAACAATACACGTAAAGCCAAAGTAATGACGATCGACAACAACAATACAACAAAAACAAATGAAACGGCAGATCGTAACAGTGACGACGAAGTTCCAATATTTACAGAGTTGGACCTGGAAGACGAAGAAGAAGTGCCTGAAGATTACTATGACGCTAAGGACGTGGTGCCAACCAAGCCGCCCAGCGTGGATGCATTATCACTGATCTTCGGCCTGGCTGGCAGCATGGTCGAGAGCGTAGCCGAGAGAGTGGTTCCAAAGACCATCTTTGATCTTTACAAACGTATGCAGAAACAAAGTGAGGCTTTAGAAGCTGAAAGACTGAGGAGTAAGGAGGAGAATGGCGGACTCGGTAAGTGCCAATAATATTATCTTATTTTTATATGTACAGTGAAACATAGAGCAAAACTTCCGCTAAGTAGGTAACTATATTCTATTTTTTATGATGAACCAAATATTTATTGTGAATGTATGATGTATTCATTGGGGATGTCTATAACTGAATTATCAGTGTAATTGTACATCGTCCAAGCCAGTAAAAAAATTTAAAAGTAATAAGTATTTACTTGAACTTGCGTGGTATATAGAATCTGGTTATCGATGTCAGGTAATGATGATTGATGACAAAACTTACTATATACTGATCTTGAACTTAAACTTTGATCTCGATAGAGTCCAAAGATCACTCATTTGCACACTACTTGACAATCCTACTAACCTCTGGACGTGTATATTGAAATTGCAACCTCCATCGATGTGAACTTAAAATTACAATTACAAATAAAGCAGGATCGCCCTGATTAATATGATTATGTAAACATATGAAGTGACCTTATGAATCATACGATGTTTGTTTGAAATGGTTTTATGCATTTTTGGAGGAAAAACTATACTATAAAATATAGCCTTAATGTTTTTTTATTATAATTGCTAATTACAATAAAATGTTGTAAATTAATCGGGTCACGTTTATGCAAATTGAAAACATTGTTTATTAGGTATTTATTTGTAAATATTAATATTGAAAATTTAATTGAAAAATATTAAAACCCCTCTGTTTCAACTGTGTCAACTTATGAAATGACCTAAGTATAGAGTTCCTACATAGTAATATGTTCTCCTGAAGGCATGATTTAAGATTTTGTCGGGTTCGGAATTTTACAACAACAAAGTGGGTTCGTAGGTATGACTCCATTTTCTCCACTAGTCTGTCACTAGTGGTTTTAGGGCGGCCATTCATGGGCTTTCAAGGGCAACATACAAATATGGTCAATAAATACAAATTATAAGTTATTCACGCTACAATTGACAGAATATACCTATTTATTGAAATGCCAGTATGCAAAGGTCAAACGGGAGAAATGTAGTAACAGGGGGTCACTCTATATAACGAAAAACGAGTTTCTTAGCGCTGCCGCTGCTGCACGAGCCACGACTCTGTCTCGTTGTACACTTACAAAATGGAGACTACAAATTACCCCAATTTTTTAAAAACATTTAATCGAAAATTTTAACGAAATATTATCGTTGTTATACCCTTTTTCACGAGAAAAGACATCTGACAGGACCCTTATTACATTCGAATAAGGGTAGTTATTGTTTGTATCACATGTCTTTCCCCGTGGAACAAGGTATAATTGGTAATGTTCTGATGCACCATAAAATGTGTTTAAATATTACAGAGGGCGTCATTAAGTTAGTTTTTTCCGTTTAGGAGTAATTTGATGATTTTCTCAATGGAACTTTTTCTTTGCTTGTAAGTGTATTATACGTTCCAATACCACCGTACCAATTGCGTTCGTTCGTTTTTCATCAGTATAGAGTAACCCTCCTGCATGGAACGCGATGTCGTGAAGGTCGAGTATTGACTCAACTCGCGTGTCGCCGGTGAAATTGTGTATCTTATTGGTCAATTGTTTGCGCAACTGAATTCAGGTTCTGATCACAATTATTGTAACCGGTTGTGAACTTGATACTGCACACTAGAAGTTGCCAAAATCTTGCGAATGCCTGTAAAAATATTGGTACCATAATTATTTATAAATAGAATATAAAATTATATTATACGTAATTTTACTTACAACACTGAAAAAACAAGTATAATATTCCTACGTAGGTACCTACCAATCTAGAAATATGAGAAATAAATCGTCAAACGCACAAACATTAATGACGTATAGTTTTTCATGATGATTTCCGACTCAGAAATGTAAACAATGTAATTTATGTTGTACAGCCAACCCAAAGAATAAATTATGTATTTACCTACTTATTGAAAATTTTAAAACTTTGATTTGGCTATAAAGTAATTTATGGTTTTCTTAACAAAATTAACTTTAACAAAGATTGATACAATAATAAAAGGAACTGGGACAGCCACTGATATATATATATATATATATATATATATATATATATATATATATATATATATCATATATATCATATATATATATAACTACAAAGATGCTTTAACTAAACTATTAAAAAAAATATGTTCCTACATACATTATTTATGTAAGGTAATCCAGATCATATCTAGCATGTTAAAATAAACACAATTACAATTTATAGATGCACGTGTTGTCAACTGTACCCGTGTCTTGACATCCGTGTGAATAAAAACGACAATGTTAGTGTCGGTATGTAAAGTTATTGTACTGTGACCCTAATGATCTGCTGTATGTTAGTGCTTACATAATAGGAGTTTTTGCATCTAATCCTTGATGGCCTAGGTCGTAGATTCAACCTACGTTGATGACCTTTTCTGGTTAACACTGTACATTGATGCTGTAGCTTTAAATTGTAATATACAAATTAATTTCAGCGCAGCAATGAATGGCAAACAGCTGACGTGTTTTGTAGACATTAACTGTGAGACATGAACACATTACAAATGATAATGATCTTTTATAACACTATGTAATATGTGCATTAAGATTATGTTTACCGAAACATTCATACATAACAACATCTCTACTGTGACTGAGGAAGATGAATATTCATCAAATCGATAGAATATTTATTATTTACACGAAAGGGCCACATCGTCGCATCACCCGTCATTACACCCTTTTAACAAACTATGCATGCATTCTTTAAAACGGCAGGAATAGGGGAAAAACCTTCCTTGGCCAAATTCCTTCGTCATCACAAATATCTGCAGGCCCTGTTTCAGCTCTATGAGAAGCGTCCAGTTGCACAAAGGTGCTTTAAACTAATGTCAAATTGCATTAATCCTATAACTGTCAAGCTTAGTCGGTATACGAAAAATACCTAAAGCGACATAAATGAATTTATGCGCGACATTACTTTAAAGTACCCTCGTGTGTCTAATTGGACAAAAATATAATTGTTACTTATGTGTTCATAACATTCACAAGTATATCTTTTATATATTTAATAAAAGAGCTATTGTGTTCATATCATTGTGAACTCATGTTGACACTATAATTCTATGTGTGAAGGGTTTTTTTTTATAATTCTATACCTTCATTAACAGCAGGTTAGTTGTCAAAACTATAATTAACCACTTTTTAGTTCCCGCTAGCTTGGGAACACTAGATTGTGACAAAACTAGATTATTTACTACCGTTTATTGCATACAATGGATACACAAAAATATATTGGTTCCCAGCGTTGGGGCAACGGTGCAATATTGCTGCATTTAGCATACAGTGGCGAGTTGCGACATCTTCCATGAGAGTGTTGCACATGAACAAGTTTGAGAGAATGGGACCTGCTGCTGGCCCTTTAACCTAATTAATGGTTAAATTATTATTACATACAATATTTTAATGGTGTGTTCTTATCGTATAAACTCACTTTGCTAAATAATAACACTGGTAACACTTTCTTCCACAGTTTATGACTACCCTCTTAATTTTTAATTATCTGATATTTTTAGATCGATTTTCGGTCGTGTAATATTACACTATAGTAATTATTAGATCCTGTATACATACAGTACCTTTCTCAATACCTTATCAGTTAACTTTTGGATAAGAGGTGAATGTACCCATCATACTGATCATATTTTACTGCAGGATCAATTCTGGAATCGTGGCCTTCCCACTGATAATTTTAAAAATTGTACAATCCTTTCGCTCATATTCATTCGTTATTAACACGGTAAGGTATCACGATCTAATCAGCCGTTTGAAGATTACCAGTTCCTTAATAGTTGATGAGGGGATCTGACTACCCTCCAATATCATATCAATTAGGTTTTTTTTACTGTGTTAGTTTAATGATGATGATTGACGACCGAATGGTAAAGTGGTTAGTGACTGCTATGCCGAAGATCCCAGGATCGAATCCCGGCCAGGTCACATATTTGTTTAACGCGAGATTTGTATCTATCAATGCAGGGATCTGTGTAAATGTATCGGCTGATCGATACCCACATTACAGGCTCTGCCTAGCTTGGGGTCGGATGACCGTGTTTAAGATGCCCCAATATATTATTACCATGATACTGAGCTCCAATTTGTCCCTCCCCAGGCCAGTTCGGTCGCGGCCTCCTCAAGTCCATCTCGACGGGGCTGAGCGCTCCGTTCACTCAGCTCATGGCCGGCGCGCGGGACCACGGCTCGCTGGACAGCGACCGCGGGTTCGTGGCCGGCCTGGCCACGGGAGTCAGCAGCGTGGCCAGCAGTGTGGTCGACACGTTCAAGACGCGAGTTCAGGCTATTTATCCAGGTATTCAATGTTACAGCATACGAAGTACGACTTGTACGGTCAGCTTCATATATAGTTTTGTGCTTTATTGAACTTCAATCATTTCATATCATTTCATTCAACTGATATTCATTCATTCAAACATTGACGGTTAAGTGTATAGTTACTCATATCATGTTCTCTGTACCCTTCCACTTGCAATCAGAAAGATTTACTCCGCATTTATAAGATCAACGTTGCTTATTTTCGGTCTGTTTTGTTGTTGACACTGACACGCAAAGCAAGAAGAAGCAACGGACAATTCTGGGCTGATCAATCACATAATTTTGAAGCTAACATGAGGACAAAATTTTACTAGATGGAAGATTGTGTATAAAACTCTATCCGTCTCCCTCTAACCACCTATCGCTCTCTCCCTCAGGCACGCTGTGGTGCGGCGACGGGCACTCTGCGCAGGCGCGCTCCAGCGACCTGGGCCTGTTCTTCTTCACGGACACGTGCTGCCGCCAGCACGACGCCTGCCGCCTCTACATCCGCGCCGGCGAGACCCGGCACGGGCTGACGAATACCGGGCTGTTCACACGGTGAGTAGACACGTAGACTATGGGGTGAGGGTCGTTTCTTCTTAGTGTACCGGTGATAAAAATTAGAGCTGGGGTTGATGAATATGGTGAATGGATTGGCCAGTCACATTAGCATCAGTCACAGACTATTCAGGGTGCGCTAAACGGTGGACGTGTTTAAAGAACAGGGAAAAAAACGAGTATGATATATAACCATGGAAGTAACAAGTACTAAGATATAACAAATGTTAAAAAAACTCGAGTTGCTATTGACGTCAGTAAATGCGTGCGTATGTACCGATAATGAATGTAAATTTTCAAAGTCAATAGCAAGGTTTTTTCAAAGGTTCATATTAATATTACTTATAAATACGACTCGTCTGTGTATAAATACTTCTACATAATGCACGTGGATTTAATGCTGTGAACTTGAATTGTAATTTCAATTAATAAATTGTAGGTTTCACGATATTAAATGCGGTATTTTATTGGTAATTTAAACATTCTAGCAAGAAACAAAACATGGAATTTCTCAACAGATCCTCCTTTCTAACATTTAGCAACATCGAGGCTTCATATTTCAAGAGTCCTTACTTCTATCAATGATGTAATAATTCTATAGCAGGCTTGTGAAGTCCAAAGGGGTCAACAAGTCTTTAGGAAAACGAAATATCTCAAATTTGCAGCAGTGAACCCGACTCTAACACATAGAGTTAGAGGTAGCGATGGCAGAGTGACCCTCTAACAAATCACAAATCCGCATTTGTGTAATCAGTGGAATGTATGGCTAGTTAAAGTGTTTGTCTGTGTCTATCAGTGTGTCGTTGTGCAACAGTTGCTAAATGTAAACATGCAGGCAGATGACATCCGAGATGACCGTGGCATGTTTGGAAATTATATTTATCGTTATAATTTTAAACTGAATATCATAAACTTGAGATTGCACAATGTAGTTGTTTTTTCTATGTAAATTAGTTTAAAATGTTGTGCAAAGTATTTATAGTAAAAAATACGCGTCCTTTGAAAGGGCATATACAAATTATGCAAATTAAGATATTTTTTCCATGGAAAAATGACGAAAGTCTTTTAGTTTATAAAAAACGATATGGGCCAAATGTCATAATCTCATACCTTTTACTGGGTTACCTACATAAGGTACAAGTAACATACCACTGTACCTAGTCAAGCCACTTGTCCGGTGGTTGTAAGGTCTCGATCATATTGACGGTGATAGGGACATAATTCCCAGATCATCATTATAACATTTATTATTTTTTGGCAAAATAAATGATTACAGCATATCCTAATACAATTTAAAATGTGATTATGATTAGATAAATACATAAAAATAAACTAAACATAAAAATAATAACGAATTTTAAGCAATGTAAAGTATGTGCTACGAACATTTCTACCGAGCCATACAAAAGAATTCAACGCGTTGCATTCAAAAGTAAGTTCTACACTTTTATTTACCTTTGTCCGATTTATGGCCACGACTTTATGTTTAGTTAAATTGCTATTGAATGGCGTTGCGGTGCAGCACCTTATATAACCGGTGAAGGAGTGAATGATTGAGAGGGGTTACTCTAGCATGACAGAAACGAATTTACGCGATATGTCATGCCATCTGGACGTTTTAGTGTCGCCGCACACGGGACGCCGGCCACAGCCACAAACGCCGCCACGAGTAGCTTTTGTAGAGAAACGATTTGTAGCGTGTGGCCGCCACCGGCGCTAACGTGTGCGGCGAGTCCATATATAATGTATGAAAATTACAGGAAATATGCCAGTGGCAGCGTTTTGTGGTTGTGGCCGGTGGCCCGTGTGCGGGCACCCTAACACTACGAGGTAGCAGAGGCGAAGGGTCCATACAACACGATTCCCATCGGCTTCCCTTCTAGATGACTCATTTAATATTTAAGTATTATAAACCTCTCGTATCTGTATATTTAATACACTCACAAGCAATGAAAAGCTTACAGTTACATATGCAACAGCGATGGCAGATGGAACTTTTTTATTGCTCACGAGTGTATGAGGAAAGTATTTTCATCCCAGCTAACTCTACAAGAAATTAACGCCACAGTGGTAACAGAGCTAATCTCTGAAACTTTGTTTTAAGCCAGAGTAATCCCCTGCACGGAGTGAAAGTGCGTGCGCGTCGATCAGGCCCTGCGTGTAGTAATAACTACATTTAATAGATAAGGAAATTTCATTAAGTCTCTATATTGATTGAGATAAAATTTAGCATAGGTATTTAGAACTTTTAAATTAAAAATACAACCCAAATGAAGCCTAACCTAATAATGTTTCTGGACTCAAAACATTTTATATTTAACATTTAATTTTGTGAAACATACTTAATATATAATCAAAAGACGACCGAATGGCGTAGTGGTTAGTGACCCTGACTACTGAGCCGATGGTCCCGGGTTCGATTCCCGGCTGGGGCAGATATTTGTTTAAACACAGATATTTGTTCTCAGGTCTTGGATGTGCCCGTAAAATGGCAATAGGCCCGCCCCCTATTACATTGGGACTAACATACACTCTGGCGAAAAGTGGGTGCAGCAATGCACCTCTGCCTACCCCGCAAGGGAGTACATTAGTACAAGGCGTGAGTGCGTGTTTTCTTGTGTGTGTTTTTTCAAAAGATGGATGATTTTTAAAATAATATGTCCATGTAGATCAGAATCATTTACTATTGATAAGATGATTTTTTCTTGACAATGTAAATACTTTGCTATGTAGCAATTTTTAGGCGAAAAAAGTTGTTCAGAATTTATTTATTATAACCATAAAGCAACTTTGTATATAATTTTGTAGCAACTGGTACAGTTTTATCTAGGTACAAATACAAATTCAACAAAGTAAGCTAGTTCTATTTCATTAATTATCACAAATCCATTGGACTCGGATCCTCTCAGTTCCGCTTCACCGGACCTCTTGCACAAGCGGCGAGGAGTTACAGAAGTACCGTGTAATGTTGTGTCATAATTACTACTCTGTCTTCTGCTCAATCAATCGGGTTTACAACTGAATACTACTGAGTCTTCTTTGTATACCGCTGTTAGGTGTACTTATTGACTTACTTTGTTGCAGTTTACACATAGTTATTATTCCTATATATTCAAGTATTTCAAGGAATTTTAAACAGCACAGACAGACGATATCAAATGCTCATAATTTAGCTCTTTTTATTTACCCTGTGCCCTAAAGAGTCCTGCCTAGCTAAAATTTAATATTATTACTATCGTGAGTGACAAAACATGGATCACTCGTATTTCTTTAATACATAACTAAGCAAAAGAAACAATAGCACGCCACTCTCCGAAACTTCGTTTCCGTCAAACAAGACTGCCCTTCCTAAGATGCCCTTTTTTCAACTTGAATATACTTGTATCAATCTAACTCTCCCTCTCTAACCCCCCTCCCTCTCTCTCTCTCTCCAGCTCGCACTGCAGCTGCGACGCGCGCTTCCGCGAGTGCCTGCAGAAGACCAACTCGTTAGTCTCCGGGCAGATCGGACTCACCTACTTCAACGTGCTGGGCCCACAGTGCTTCCGACGCGCGCATCCGATAGTACGATGTGTGAGGCGGACCAGGTCAGTGGATAATATGTAAGCTAGTGTAGGAAATATAGTATATTTTTGGATGCCAAAAAACCGGTGTGTCGAATGATTTCTCCAGTAGAGACCACGAACAGGCAAGCGCAGCGTGGGACGACCACTTTAGCAAGGTGGCCGGTGGTGGTTGGATGAGGATAGCCAAGGACAGAGTGTTATGGCACTGCTTGGGAGAGACTTGTGTCCGGCAGTGGACGACTATCGGCTGATAATGATGATGATTGGATAACTATTATTATTATTATTTTTTCCTGTCATTTTATTTCAATGTTTAGTATGCATCTTATTTAATTTTGGTTATTATTTTACTGAATTTTGTTTGTGACTATATTGTTTACTAACATAGGCTAAGGACACATTGTTACTAACACATTGTATGGATTTGATAATCTGAAAATAAATTGATTTATTATAACTGCTGCCAGTATCCGATAGTGCGATAGTGAAAAGTTACCTCGCTGAATTGTACAACGTTGGTGCTATTAATTAAACGTTGTATTTTGTGAATGTTTCAGGATAACCGGCCAGAGATGCGAGGAGTATGAGCTGGACTACACCAAGCCCAAGATGTGGCAGTGGTTCGACAACGAGACCTACTGAGCGTCATGTTACCGTCACTAGCAGGAACCGGCCTGTCTGCAAAATGTCTAGGGGTCAATTTTGTGACCCTGTCAGTCAACATTTCTTTCGTTACCAAAAAACCAACGTCCATAATTTTAAGAACTGATTTTAGAGTAGGTTTTTTTAATTGTTTATTCTTGAGATTAGAGTTATTGCGTTTAGATGTTAGTTAGTACAATAAGATTTAGTTATAAGTTTCTAACTTGCCATAAGATTAAATTTAAAATATGAAATATTAAGAATGAATAGTGTATTTTTATTATTTAACGCGAAGCGGTTGCTTGTTTTGACAAATTGAAGTCATTTTATAGGTACACATGTGTCCAAAGTGTAATATATTAGTACAAATATCGACAGTCTTCGTACATCAAAGTAATTTCTTTGGCGGTGAAAATAAAACAGCATGTGTATTTTATAAGAATCATCAGAATATAATTCAAAATGTTACATATTTGACAACAGATAAATTGTTATACACTTTATTTTTCTAAATACACAAACCAAGTGTCTAGGGGAAAATAAAATAAAGCTCAAAATATTGAGCACGTCTACTGAACTACTGCGTCAATGATATCTCTTGTTGTGCGCAAAATTTATCTGAAAACTGTGTATATTTAGATATGTAATAAGTATAAGTAGTCAAGTACCACAATGATAATAATAAAACGTGATTAACAGTCAATTGGCAGATATAATTATACAATGTATTTGATTAGGTATTTTCAATAGGTACTTTGTTATAAGTGGAGACAAAGACATAGATACTTACAGTGAAACGCAAATACATGTAACTTACAACTCAATACGGTGTATATATTAATAAGAACATCGAAGTAATTGTTAACTAGAATATAATAAAATACACCTAAAGGCCCTGACAACCAAAATCATTTAATATTTAAAGAAATAAGAATTATCCCACCGCCTCCATTGGAAATCAGTTCTTTAAATTGTCAAGGCCCACACCGAGGAATCAAAAACACATATTATTATATACTTAGTATTGAAATGTATTACATCGAGACTCACGACATATTCACATGGACACACTGATATCGATACGATATTTTTAATTATTCAAATGTAATTATGTATCATTTAATTAGTTATACAAAAATCTATAATCAGCTATTCCTACTAAATTCTATGAAAACTCTATGGGCCTATCAAACGTAGGCTGTATTGCTTACAATGGTCCAATGGCATTTATCCTAGGAATGAACTTATTATAGGGTAGAAACTGACTCGGCTTTGGGCGACTACACCGCTTCTAGTCAGCAATGCGTAGAAGTCGCTTCTTCCATCATTACTTTATATATAACGAGCACCACCATAATGTGTTAATAAGAAAATCCAAATAATTGATGTAAATTATTCAAATTCTAGAGGAGAATTTGTTGAAACTTATGTCCGAGAATTTAACCTACTCAAACAAATTTATCGCATATGTGTTACCCAGAATTCATTCTAGGGTGAATTTTCTAGCGTAAGATGCTGAATTATAGTCAAATTGAGTAAATATATGGTGCTCGCTATATGTACTAGCACTTTGCATAAAGAAGGACCAGGACAGGAGTTGCAGAACTGTGTAAATACTGTAAATGGTATGAAACGGCGGACGCTAAGGGAACACCATCATGAAACGAACAAAAGCATGTGATTCCTACATTCTGAATACCCTTATTGTCAATTCCCTGGGTTTCATGACTCATGACTACATCCATGACGTTTGTCATCACATGTCGTCTAAACTACTCATGACTTTAAGGTCTACAAAATATTCCAGGATAGTCCAAGGGGGTGAAATACGATTGGTGTTTTTATAGTTGGACCCTGGGGTTTAAAAGGCGTAACACGATATATTGGGCTCGTTTGGGATAATAATTTGCTTAGCGATTTAATTGCTTTATCAGCTGTTAATGACTAAATATACATAAATATAATACAACGTCTCTACGTACATACAACACTGAAACGTCAATACTGATGAAATTACTAATTTATATGAGATCAAAATACATCTAGTGCTTACATAGAGTACAGTAATGAAAGTATAAATACTTGACAGGATAATTGTATGCAATATAATATGTATATTTAACTCTAATGTATAATAAATCTATGTATATAATTATTATGTTGTAAAATGATCTAGCGACTATCGTGATGACACGCATTTCTATGAAACAATAAGTTTTCTAATAAAATAAGGCAAATAGGCTTACGGAGGGATCAAATTAATTTCATTTCACTAAGTGTCAGGCACTCAAATTGAAACAATTTCCTTCATTATAAACCAATACTTTAAGTCTAGGGATTATAGTATCCTAGAAATTGCATATTAAAATTAAATTCTACTTTATTACGACTACTGACTAGCAAATGTGTAATCTACATAGTTCACTACAAAATCTAGAATTTTGTTTAAAAACAATGAATTAATATTATATAGATAAATGTTACACTCGATCGACTGTTGTCCAGTAGTCGACTTTTTGTTGTTGATAAACTTAAACTTTATCCATACCTAACATTGATGAGGGCATCAACATCTGGTAATCCTGTGTTTATTGTTATGATTACTTGTGGTAAATTTTGTAGTGAACTCACATAATTATGAGGAACTTCTGAATACTTCTGTATGAATTGGCATTATACATATAATTGGATGGTACGGTACATAAAATAGTCATGATGTACTGACCTGACTGACATCATAGTATTATTATGATTGTCCAACTGGCCCAAAAATATATTCATTTCTTAGTAAACAAAACTCAGTCCTTTTTCTTAGGGATTCAAGCAACAAAAGTACTAAAAACTACGTTTAATACCTTTCTATTTGATTCATCACTATTCGTCCATGTACTTATTAGAAAATTACAATCTGTGTTCCAGATCACCTTAAAATAAATATTTTGTTCATTCGCTATGGAACCGAATGGTCTATGTGCCTACATACAGGGTGTTGATTTGTTGAATCTTTTCTCTAAAAAGTTGGTCATAGTTGGTCAGGGCATGGGTAGGGGAGATCGGACTATTTTATGGAAATGGTTACAAATTAACACCCTGTAATTGGTTTTACAAATTATATTTTACGTATACATACCTACTCCAACTTTTGCGTGCTAAGTTTATTAAACAAACATTTAAATATTTCAAAGATTATTCATTTCGTTTTTATAACAAAAATGAAATTTATCTACAAATTTATACATTAAAATGGTTTACACATACAACACAGGGTTTTGGAGTTAAAAGGGATCACAATACTTATTATTTTCAATATTTTATCATTAAAATGACCACTTTAATTGCTTTAAAAACATTTACTCTACTAAAATAGTTCTTTTTATATCATAAAGCGTAGTCATGATTTAATGACTTTATTACGGGATTTCGTAAAGTTTTTTTAACCGCCGACCTCGTATTTTCTTATGAAAACTTATATTTTTTGCCAAAGAAATACTATAAAACGCAAAATATATATAAATTCAAAAGTGCAGTTCTTTACCGTTTTAATGCCAAATAATACTTATAAAAACCTACATAAATATTTATTATAATTCGATGCTAGGTGCAAGCATTGGGTTGTGAAGGGGGAAAATGCTAATAAGTATAACTATTCTGACAGATACTTATTAAATTACAATTAATTGAGATATACGTCACTTAAAACAAAACAAATTTATAATATAACCATAAATTTAACCATACTTGTTTTATAAACTTAATTTTAAATACATAACGAGATTCGAACAACTCTATCGCAACAACAATAACAAACAAGCTAATTCATAATTGTTTCCAAAAACGAATATTTGCGCCATCTATTGCAGATTCCCAGCAACATTAGCATAAAGATAAAGATAAGCCCCGGCACTATTGATTGGCGTAGTTTTAATCATTTATTTGACGGTATCATTGTCATGATTGTGTAAATCCCAGAAATAGATCCTGAAATTTTCCTATTGACATTTTGTCGAAACAACGCCATCTATGATCAAAATGCGTCATATTTCCTTCTACTCTTATTTCGTCACTGCCCGATGACATCACTACGTAGACCCGGGCTATAGCTGTTAGCGGTAAAACCGTTAAATGAGACGGAGTAAGAGTAGAAGGATGCGCGAGAGAGTCATCTAGCGGTAAACGCGGTGCACTAGCTCCGTGCCATACAGAGTCGATGTTCTCTGCTCGATCGGTTCAGAAAAAGCTAGAATTGGCCAGGTCACTAGCCGGGGCTGTTCTCAGCTGTAAGCGGGTGGTTTGGAGGCTTCAGGCGTAGGCTCCGGCGCAGTCGAAGAAGGGGAAGCAGGCGCCGGGGTCGGCGGCGGAGTGCTAGAGCACGTGCAGGTTCTCGCACGACTTGGACTTGGAGTCGCGCGCCCACACGCGCCCGAGGAGGCCTCGCACCTGGAACGCACCGATTTGGAATTGAATAAAAGTCTGAAGAAATTGTAAAAATATAGAGTGTGTGGAGTTACAAACAACATTATCAGTATTATCATCATCATCAGTATCCGACTACTCTAACAAGTCGCTCAAGATTACTGTAGAACGCGATTTTCAGTCCTCCTTATCGAGACACTACAATCTATAATGCGGCAAGTTACTTGGCGACCCTCCTTGCGGGGTGAAAGGAGTGGCGGGGGCGAGGTAGCACGACATGCTATGATGCTACACACGTAGAAAAGTGTGCCCGGATTAATCTCGCGATAGCTTGTAACTATTTCTGACGTAAGTAAAATTTTATTCTATGAGTGTTTCCGTAAATGTCATATTTAGCTTAAAATTTATAGTTTGACAGCATTAAAATTTGGATGTTTACCTTCAGAATATCTACCAATTTGAATTTATTTATGTAAAAGTGTTTTATTTTTTAAATCAATTTCCATGTCACTTTCATGTTCACTCTCTGTTTGAACTTGTTCATCGTCGTCGTCATCCTCATCTTCATCATCGTTTTCATTAACTTCAATTATAAATCTAAGACAAATACCAATTTATGTTTAATTTACAATAAATTATAAATAAACAATAACATACCTGTCCAATACATCGTCAAATACTCTATCAGATTTATAATATTCGTCTTAATTTTTTATGACATGGTCGTCACAATTTCTCCACTTTTTAGGCGAATAATTAGAGAAAAGCAACTCTAAGTCTTTTATCTCTTTATCTAAGTTAGAGTCAATCGACGTTCTTGCGAGCCTTTCACGTACCGCCACACAAGTTCAATAGGATTTAATTCCGGGTGGTATGGGGGTAGGCGAAGCACGATATGACCATTTTCTTTCAAAATTTCATCAATTTTGTAATTTTTCTCTGTGTTTTGCTCATTATTTACTTTCATTAAATCACATAAATTTTGGTTGCTTTCCTAGTTACAAGAACTGACAACTGACGCACTGTCATATGGACTCTTCGTCTTTGTTGTTTACTTTTTCGTATCTGACTGCGCAGTACCAACCTTTAGCCGCGTAGCATGACTGATCCGGTACGCTGTTCTACAAGAAGCCCCTATATTGAGACATTATACGATTTGTTGTTATTAACGTTATTTTGTTGACGAATTATAGATACCTAATAAATTCAAATTCAAAATTCAAATTCAAATGGTTTAATCGACGTAAAATTTTACAATTATTTGTCGATAGTCATCTACCACCATTTCACAAAGGCCCCGTCATTGAGAAGGAAAGAAATGGCGAAAGAAACTCCTCGAGCATCTTTTCAACTTTTTCCTTATAATCTATTACAATTTTTACTTATATCTAGTACCTACAATTTTACTTAAGTACCTACATCCATTTCATTTTTTCAATAGCCTTAGCTGAGGTGGACAAGACCACGCGTTTTTGTCGTTTAAATAATCATTTATACTATAGTAAGCTTTACTACATAATGTAGCTTTAACATAATTCTTAAATTTTTGCTCAGTAAGGTTTATTGCTTCATTTGATAATTTATTATAAAAGCGTATACAGTTCCCCATGAATGATGTGTTTGTTTTCGAAAGTCTGAGTGTGGGGAAAAGCAACTTATTTTTGTTTCTGGTCTCAATACCGTGAGTGGCTCCTACTTTACTAAATGAATTTAAGTTTTTACGAACATACATAATATTTTCATAAATATATTGGCATGGAACAGTTAGTATACCTATTTCCTTAAACGTATCTCTTAATGAAATTCTAGACCCTAATACATATATGGCTCGAATTGCTCGTTTTTGCAGAACAAAGATTTGATTAATGTCAGCCGCTCGTCCCCACAATAGAATTCCGTAAGACATAACACTATGAAAATAACTAAAATACACAAGCCTGGCTGTATCTACATCTGTTAACTGTCTAATGGTTCTAACCGCATAAGCTGCAGAACTCAATCTACCGGCTATCCTCTCAATATGGGGTCCCCATTGCAACTTTGAGTCAATTGTAATACCCAGGAATACCGTTTCATTTACTAACTCTAGCTTATCGTTATTCAATGTCAAATATGTCTCTACTTGTCTTACATTAGGCAAAGTGAATTTAATACATTTTGTTTTCTTGGAGTTAAGAGCTAAATTATTTACAGTGAACCAATTAGCAACTATGGAAAGAGTACTGTTTGCATTGTCAAAATTGACTTCTTGTCGCTTCAACTTAAATATAAGTGAAGTATCATCAGCAAACAGTACTATCTCACATAATTTATCTACCAAAAACGGTAAATCGTTAACATATACAAGAAACAAGAATGGTCCTAAAATCGAGCCTTGGGGAACACCCATACTGACAGGACAGCCAGCCGAACGCACTCCATTTATGTCAACTAGTTGAGTTCTGTTGCTCAAGTATGATTCCAATAATGTAAGAGCTTTGCCAGTTAGCCCATAATATTTAAGTTTCATAAGTACAGTGGCATGATCCACACAATCAAATGCTTTCGATAGATCGCAAAATACACCCACAGCATCAAGACGTTCCTCCCAAGCACTAAATATGTGTTTGACCAACGCGACACCAGCGTCAGTTGTAGATCGACCTTTGGTGAAACCGAACTGTTGGTTATGGAGAAGGCCGTGAATACTAAAGTGCGAAAGCATTTGATGCAGCATAATTGGGATCATTTTTCTAAAATTATTGGGATCATTTTTCTCACCAGATTTAAAAAGCGGTATTAGTTTACTAAGTTTCATCAGATCGGGGAATACACCGACCTCAATGCATCTGTTAAAAAGATTAGCCAAGTGGGGTGCTAGGATATCAATAACATGACTAATAACTTTAACGGACATGCCCCATAAATCTTCTGTCATTTTTAAATTTAATTCTTTATAAGTGGTAATTATGGTCTGTGTATTTATACCATGAAATTGAAAGTCGAGATCGCAAGGCGGTGCATTCCCTCTTAGCAAACGTTCAGCTTCAGCGCAAGATGAATCAAGGTTCTCAGTTGTAGCTATCGGTATACTACGGAAAAAATCTTCAAAGACGGAAGCCACTTCTTCACTAGATGAAACAATTTTATCATCAATCTTAAGTTCAAAATTTAAATCACGTGGTTTATTCTTCCCGGTTTCAGTATTAATGATATTCCATACGGTTTTAATCTTGTTATTAGAGTTTTTAATCTTTCTATTTATATAATCTGATTTAGCTTGGTGGCAAACGGCTTTGAATATCTTTGTATATTTCTTTACATAATCTCTAAAGTTATCGTCATGAGTAAATGTACGCTGTTCATAGAGATCATATAATTTACTTCTGCTCTTATAAATTCCCGATGTTGCCCAGTCATTAAGACTTAGTTTACAATTAACATCTACTTCTTTCTTAGTGAACACGTTTTCAAATTCTTGAGACAAACCTTGAAATATTTCCTTAAAGGCATCATTGGGATTTCTTTCAGAGCTTCTACAGTAGTCAAGTTTACTGTTCAATCGAGATTTAAACTTATCAATTCTGTATGATGTTACTGGTCTGAACTTGAAAGTGGCTGACTTACGTTCAAAAGTACAAGGAAACGTAATAATTTGCCCACTGTGGTCGGATGGTAAGCAATTGATTACAGAATGATTAGTAAAATCACAATTACAGTAAATATTGTCAATACAAGTGGCTGAGGTGGGAGTAATTCTGGTAGGATCCAGGAAGACATTACTTAAATTATATGACTTGAACAAATTAATTATACAACATTTCATAGAAGTCTCAACTAATAAATCAATATTAAAATCTCCCACCACGACCACTTGTTTTGAGCTCTTAGATAAGATGGTAAGGCTATCCTCCATCACTTTCTCAAATACTTTATAGTCAGAAGAGGGGGGCCTGTACACGCTTAAAATTATATACTTGTCCATCTCAACACAAGCTAGTTCAGCTATTCTTTCGACCGATAATTTTACAATGTCTTTCCTATCCTTACATTTTAAATTTTTCTTTACAAATATTAATGATCCTCCTTTGTCTAACGATTTCCTATTAAATGAGCTAATAACATTATAATTTTTTACATTAAAATTCATGTCATAATTTTTAAGGTGATGCTCAGTAATACAAATTATCCCCCTTATTCATAGAAAAGTTACAAGACGTTTTAACTAATAAACTGTTTTGTCCCTCTCTTTCAAAGAACAAATTGTTCTTTGTCGGAGAGGGACAAAACAGTTTATTAGTTAAAACGTTCTGTAACTTCTCTATGAATAAGGGGGTATGTCTATGTCGTATTGTTCTAAAAATAACTCTAGCATTAGAAGTTTGCGAGAAAGCCCCTGAATGTTCTGGTGTACAACTCTCAGTTGCTCATCTCTTGTCGTGCATGGCAGTTTAAATTTACATTAGTATTACTACTAACTATCGTATCAGTTGGTCCTACTTCTGTTATACTACTTATAACAGGGTCAAAAATATTGTAAGCTAACAATTTAGCTATCTGTCGCTTATAAAACTAGGTACAAATAATGTACTCTTAGTCAAAATAAAATTATGAATAAATTTATTTGTATCGAAATACATCATTCTTTCTCTGTCACCAAAGGTCATGTTAAATAATAACATATTTAAATCACCTATGTAATTATTCTGCTTTGTAGTCCGTGAGGTGGAGTAAGGGAAAGCACAAATAATGGTTTTCCTAACATTAATAGAAGAAAGTGCGTCATAACATTGAATTATGTCCTCTTTCTCTACTTCTATGCTATTTCCTACTAGTAATACTATTGTAGTATTCAAGCTGTATTGCCCTGACACTATCCTATCTACAATTTGCTTAAATGAGGCACCTGGCATACATATATTTAATTTAATAATAATATTAAAAAGGCCTCAACACTCATCCTAAGACTAATGGTCTCAGGATCAATGATCTCATGTGGGTCGCACTCAAATTATGACAGACTATATAAGACATGTGGCCGCCTCGGCTGCGCGGCCGAGACTGCCGTAACAATGACATGCAGTGCACGCGTTGCCCTTCCCCGCTACCCTCCCGCTACCCGCTGTCGTCTTGGGTACCTCGTCCCCTCCGCGTCTTTCACCCCGCAAGGAGGGTCGCCAAGCAACTTGCCAATCTATAGGCAGCAACCGAAAACGCATCGTCTACGTTTGTAGTCTCCATTGAGTACTAATTCTAATCTACCCCCACCCAATTTCTATATTTTCAGTAAAAAAACAAACAGATTTTCTTCTCAAAAATGCCGTAGAGCAAAATTACATACGCAGGGTTCTGACTGCAGATACTTCAAAAAATTATTTAACACATTTTCAATCTTGTTAGCGTAAGTCAATGTGTGCTAACCGACCTTCACACTGGCGGAGAGTCGAGTCCTTTTCCGTGGCGTGCTGGCGGCGGAGGCGGGCGGCGCGGGCTCCGGCGGCTCGCGGTCCTCCAGCGGGGAGCGGTTGCGGCTGCGGTTCTTGCGGGACGTGCTGCGCTTCCTGAGGGCGGGGAGAGAGTGAGGTTATGTGCGGGTTTGGGAGGTGGCACCATCTGTTGGGAAAACTTAGGCCTATCTTGGACAGACAGGCTGATAATGATGGCCATCATCATCAAAGTCGGTACCCCATAGAATGGGGATCGTAACCATCATCAGTCAATGTCAGCATTGAGGTTGGGCCGGGACAGTGTCCTCCTGGTGCTCCTGTCTGCAGCAGTGTGTATGTGGCTTGGCCACATGTCTATTTATTATGAAGCTATTTATGACAGTAAAGTCGATTTAAGATAAATTGAGGTTATTTGTGGGGTTGGGTTAGGGCGCCATCTGTTGAGTAAATGGACTATCTTGGCCACATGAGTATAATTTATTATGTAGCTCTTTAGGTATATAGTAAAGAGGACTGGTCTTGATTAGTCAACTAGATGTATAGTGCCATCTATTGTGCAAACAATAAAACAATGTCAAATAGCATTACCAAAAAAACTTTACTTTAAAGCCATCTATCGCCTTAGCGTAGAACTAAGTGGTCTCACAACTCACCTGGCTCGCTCGGCGTGCTGCTGCTTGAGGCGGATCTGCGTGAGGAGTCCCACTAACAGCTCATCCACGTTGTGGTTGATGCCGACAGATGTCTCTATGAACTTGCACTCGTAGGACGTCGCCAGGGCTTTGCCCTCTGGAATAGAGATAAGTGACTAGCTATAGTGGAATCTAAAAAGGGAACGGTGGCATAAAAGTGCAGTCAGCCAGAAGCAACGGGTCTGTCTCGGCTGCATGGTATGTTTATTGACGTAGATTAATGTCACTTTATCGCGATCCGCGTTAAACACAATATTGATGTGATTGGTGAGTACCTGCATTAAACGAGTTGATTTACGTTGATAAAGATGCCATGCAACCAAGTCTGGCGTGGCACCTACATTAACGGAAAGTTTACGGATGAGAGATATATAGGTTCTTTCCTTAGGGAGCAATCATTTGATTTTACCTGTGACTGGATGGCCGTCATAAAATTTAATATTCCCTTTAACGTCCCTTTACACGTTCCCTCAGTTTATCAACCCCATTAAATAGTACCTAAACCTTTAGGTATGATTTAAATTATTCGTTCGTACATAATTCCCTTTTAATGCTACAGTTGACAGCTGCTATTACTTAAATACAATTTGCTATTAGCATACCAAACAGAATAGTTTCATTTAACATTCCAATAAAACAACTTAGTACCTGAGTACAAAAGTAGCACGTCTCTTTAATTAAATTCATTCAATGTATTTGTTTCGAGCGTTCCTAGCTCAGTTTTCAATTATTTATATTACTTTCATTTTAATTGAAAGCTGTATTGAACTGTAAAAACAAAGTAGAGGTTTATATTGGATTTTTTACTATATTCAGATACTAAACTGAAACTATGGATGGGATTATGGTGGATGAGACGTTCTTAGTTTTGAAGGAAACTCTCGAAAATAACACAAATTTTTCATGATACATACAGCCATGGAAGTTTAAAAGGAAATCCTTTAATACAAAAAAATATATTTTAGTCCTTAACTAACGATACAGCTGACAAAGACAAGAAAAAAAACGTAGGTACTTAGGTAAAGTATGTTTTTTAATCTCAGACACTAAATTGACAGATTCTGAACATTTCATCGCGATTAAAGTGACGTATCGTTTTACTGGCGCGGGACAATCGACTGTCATCTGATTACGTCAGCCGATAACTCACCAATTTTGAGCCAATTCGGCTTTATATAAAACACATAAGGGCGATTATCCCGTACCGCGTCTGAGTAATTTGCAAACCCTCATTTCCTAATCAAATGGAAGCCATCGCTCCGTTATCCCTCTTATCATTTTTAATGTCTTTTGGGTCAAACTTTACGGACATTAGCCACCAGGAGAGGTATTCTGAACTGTTAAACATTCCTGGAGCGAGATAAGCTAAATAATAATATATTCGGCAATAGATATGTTGTAGACTGTTCACCATTCAAACTTATAACAGCCCGATATTTCCGACGAGTAAAATATTCACGGACGCAGCTCAAATAGTGAAGAATTTAATTTGAATATTTTAATTGTGATGCAAAAATGGTAAAAGCGACGGCCGCCAGTATGGCCATTTTGCTTTATAAATGTTTCGCAGGGTTGAATAGCGGCGAAAATACAATTTTGAAATTCGAATTTCTGATTCAACGGATTTTCAAATTAGTTTTGGTTGGACAAACTTTTCCGACACATTTTCGTGCGGACAGGGAGCCATTCCTGAACACTGACCGAACTGAAAATTGTTGGGCTGGGAACGAGCAGGGAATGCTATCGAAATATATAGCATGTATTTTCTAAAAATACCATTAGCCAGAACCTGTAATGTCTGGGTAGAGCGTTTTATGTAAGACGCCTAGGCCTATGTCCAGTAGTGGATGCTTAAAAACTGATAGCTATACTATTTGGCGCTATTAGTTACACATATGCACTCTTGTTGTTGTTCCGAAGCTCCCAGAAACATTTATCAAACAGGCTCTGTTTGTTAATATTTTTTTTGTGCGATCATGAGAAAGATCCCTCCAGTCTTGTAGAAGGCTTATATTCTTTGTAGACTATTCTATACTGTTGTAATAAACCTACATACCATCAGTAGGCACGACCCTGGACCGGGCCAGGTCTGCCTTATTCCCGACCAGGATGACCGCCCGGCGCGCCGTGTGCCCCGCCCCCCACAGCGCCTGCAGCCGCCGCTCCGCCTGCAGGAAGCTGGCTCGGTCCGCTGTGGAGTAGACTACGCAGTAGCCGTGCGCACAGCCGTCCTCCTGGGGAGAGAGAGATGAGGGATTATGAAGGAATGAGATAGCAGTAGTAACGGGGTAGTCGTCAGCACAGCCATCCTCCTGGGGAGAGTGATGGAGTCACTTATGCTTACACAAATTAACAAATCAAGAAGTAACGTTAATAACGTATCGGTATCAATCGGAGAATATAATTATAGAGGAAGACAGTAAATAGAAAAGCATTTAGCTTCGCACTCGTAAGTGTTATCTGAACCGGGCCATCACGACCGCTTCGGATCCACGCACTTAATCACCTCAGCTCCACACGCAGCACTCACGGTATTGTCCACTCTCTCAACGGTAGTCTGCACCCCGTGGCGTACAAAAGTGATCCGCGCTCACGCAGTGCTTTCTTACGTGGATATTTTGTTCTACCCACAACTTCACATTATTAAATAATCTGTGAGCCGAAATCGCTAAACTTCAGAACAACGTTCCCTGGTACTCACCACGACGTGGTCCGGCGGGGAGTCCAGGAAGGTGATCTCGGACTCCTCGCCCGCCAGCAGCACGCACACCGAGCGCTCGCCCGACTCGTCGTCTGAGGACACACAACCACATGTTACTACTCATCATCATCAAACCTGAAGGGCTAGCACAAGGTGCATTTAGGACGTGACAAAAGTTTTGCATCGCGCTCACTCATATTGCGAGCGTGACGGAGAAAATTTGTCACGTCGAATGGTCCACCATCTGCTGGGCAGAGGCAGAGGCTCAGGAATTAGTGTTGTAGCGCTCCTTGGGCTCTCCCAATGAGTGCTACAAATACTCTGTTCTCAGACTTCCTCATCCAGCCGCTACCAGTCACCTGCCTACTTGGAGAATAGAATAATAGCTGTTGCCGAAAAACATTTAGGACGGAAAAATTTAGAGTAAAGTAACTGCATAAAAATGCATGTGAAATAATGATTACAATCTAATATTAGAAAGTTAGTACTGCTTGCATTCAGTAAAATTTCCAGTTTAAAAACAAAATTCTAAGCTTTCCACCTGCTACTCCTGAATGCAAACTCGCCGTGTTTTACTCGTATACAAAAAGCACGGCAATAAAACAAGCCCTTTCACACAGCAGATGTGAAAGCTGTTAGCGCACGGAGCTACGAGCTGCGAGTGAGATGCACTTCTACAACATACATAAAGCTGAATAATTCGTCGCAGCGGGAATGTACGTGAAAGCTACATAGGTGTAAGGTTTCCGCTATACGGTGGAGGAAGACTTTCAAAATGTAATGCTTGTGGGTCAAATATAACTCTTAGGTAAGTCATGTTATTTGCTTTCATAAAGTGTAAGTATACTGCAGACTTTTACTGTATCTTAGTAATTGATTATAAATAAACCTACTGAGCTTTGAAATTATCGAGCTTTAAGTTATGAAAACCGCTACTTAAGCATTATTCAACAATGACTTCAGCCACCTTTTTGTGTGACAAAAAGGACATGGAGGTGGCTGAAATTCAAGAAATAATACATTTTACAGAGTTTTAGTGAGAGTGTCAGGCATTTGAAGCGGATGACCATCACGGAGATGTTTTGTATTATTTTTACTGCACCGGAGGAATGTTATAAGTACCTACGTATATCGAAAAAAACAATGAGTACAACTTTGCTAAAAGCATCCGCTTTGGGCGTCCGCTCAGCTCAGTAAAGGCCCTTAGAGCTACATAATAACACATATAAACCACACGTACCTATGCTAGTGTCGTAGGCGTGCAGGTACTCGGAGGTCATGAACTGCCCCACGAGGCTGGACTTGCCCACGCCGGGCGCGCCCAGCACCAGCACGCGGTACGAGCTCAGACCCGCTGACGAGTCTCTGAAAGAGGAGGATTAGGTTATGTCACGATACTTAGGTCAGGACCTAGTACCTACAGAAGGCCAAGCACTGGGCTCAGAGCTGCACGCCAAGACGTGACAAAAGTTATGCTTCGTGCGTACTCACATCGTGCGGATTCGAGAGGAATACTTCTGTAACATGCGCGTCTCTCGTAGTTTCTCACATATAGTTACGCCTCTAGTGGCATCTACCATGAAACTGACTTATTGCTGATATAGAAGTCAGATTGTTGCATACGTATAGAGAGACCCAGAGGTGTAGAGGGTCTCCGATAACGTCCGCCACTTCCACCTATATTCAGCTGTACTTCTGGCCTCGTTCTAGCTAAGTTCAGCGGCACAGCTCGCTTTATGTGCTTCGGTGCCATGTTTGAACAGAAAGGTACAGTATAGTAGTATAGTGCTGGTGTTACCTGGATGAGGCGAGCGAGCAGGGCGCGGAGGCTCTAGTGACGGCCTAGTGCTGGTGTTACCTGGACGACGTGGTGTTACCTGGACGAGGCGAGCGAGCAGGGCGCGGAGGCTCTAGTGACGGCCTCGGTGCTGGACGCGCTCGACGCCACCGACGTGTTGGAGCGCGAGCGCCGCGACCGCAGCGAGTCGCCGCGGTTCACCACGCCTTTACCTGCAGACAAAGAAGTCAATACAGACGGACGAATATGCTATTGGAAGCATCGTAGACCATGAAAGAAGAAAATGGTGGCCATCTGAACATGTTGGATTTATGATTAAATGATAAGTAATGTAATAATCAATGGCGGAAAGCTAAATATCGCATCCAGTGCATGTTTTTTTAGAGGCCTACGTCCAGCAGTGGACTGCTATAGGCTGATGATGATGATGATGATGAATGCGTCAATTAATTGAGCGGGGTTTTTACATATTCTATCTACCCTCCATTCTGTGCCTCGGAAGCAAGGGGCCTAAAAAGTGTCTTCTGCGCTTTGGTCAAGCGATAGTGTCTGCGAGTAAGAGCGCCGACGACGGTCTGGTTTCAGGAAAGCAGAGAGCTGTGTCTTTTGGTTCTTTCGGGAGGAACTTAATATTTCAAGATTGGGCTATAGATGCTTGATCACTAATTTCGTAACGTAAAGCATGAGTTCACAACTAACCCTAGCTTCCCACTCACCAGTAATACTAAAATGCCGGAGCCGGTAGTACTCCTCTTCGACGCCGGTGTTGGGCATGGAGGCGACCCGCGCCCTTTGCTGCGGCAGCCCCAGCAGCTGTCTCTCTCCCGTGCGCGAGCGCGCCGCCTTGACGGACTGAGACCGCATGTGGTGCGGGCTGCCGTACCTAAGTGGAGAGAGTCGGTTAGGAAGATTGTTGTTACGTGGTAGACCAGAGGCCCTAGAGGGTAACCCTATACTGACGAAAAGCGACCGAACGAGAGCTGTAGTGCAATCGGCATGTTTAATACAAAGAAACAGTAGTGGCTCGCACAGGAGCGCTCCGAAACTTCGGTTTTCGTCATATAGAGTGACCCCCTTGCTTGGTGGCTTTTGTGGTAAAGTGGGGAAGGTCAAATGCTCTAGAATGTTCTTATATCGCTTCAGCCATTATTTTAGATCGTATAGGTGCACAAAGAGTAGTACATAAATATGTAATAGGTAACCTTTGTCTTATTAGCTTCATAAAAAGCCGGCAAGTCGGAATTAGCCCTTATACAATGATTGAGATGTTACAACACTCTCAAGACTCCCATTACCAAGGAAGCCATGTTGGTTACCAAAATGCTTTCAGGGCTCAGGACTTCTTAAACGTAATTCAGTTATTTCCGTGATTTGAATAGGTTAGTACCTACCTACATTTAAATGTTATGGAGAATAGCGGACGGAAGGTGGAGTAGTTGAGCAGATTTAATTATAAACTAAAGTAGAGCATGATGGAGGGTTCCGCATACATTTACATACGCGAGCCCCGCGGCGGCCGAATATGTTACGGTTTAATATTAAATGTAGGCATTTCGGATTTTTACTACGCAAATCGGTGAACCATAAATGTTCGGTGAGTTAAAAAATATGTAAAATTTATCATAACCAATTAACCATTCACGCTTTGTAATACGCCTGGTTTAGAATGTACGCACAGACCCGCTGACACTATCATTCGTCATATCATCACATTTAACGAAAATTTCTGCCGGGAATTGAACCCTGAGCCCTTGGACAAACGGTTTCCGTACATTAGTATTTAATTCGATATAATATAATGGTCATTTCACGAGTGGGTGCAGCAATGCATCTCTGCCTACCCCGCAAGTGAGTACATTAGTACAAGGCGTGAGTGTGTGTGTGTGTGTGTATTTCACGATTTTACTTCCGTAATTTTTTTAGTAAACTGCTATCGAATAACGTACTTGAAGGAATTTCGTCACAAATACTTAAGGAAAGCTCGGGAAACTAAACAAAACAGTA
The DNA here is from genome assembly GCF_932276165.1 of Plutella xylostella. Lineage (NCBI taxonomy): Eukaryota > Metazoa > Arthropoda > Insecta > Lepidoptera > Plutellidae > Plutella > Plutella xylostella. The sequence continues at coordinate 304,745 of NC_064000.1, read as the reverse complement.
ATTGAGCAGTAAATAGTATTTTCTACCCATTTATACCTACCTATACCCGCATTTTATTTGTACGAGAAAAACACAAGTCAGACCCCTTATTAATGGGGCAAAAGGGTCGGCCATATTTGAGAAAAACAACATTCAGGTCTGCTGAATCGGGTGAATGTGAAAACAAGTATTTGTAGGAACGGGCCGCGGTTGGAAAATTCCGTACCTCAATATTTGTGTTTAATTTATACTAATTGGGGTTTTCGGGTATTTATAATAATACGGGGGAGTCAAGTGGCCTGGAGAGGAAAGCTGAGGCGCTGTAGCCTTGGGAGTGATTCGAGGAAAGTCATGTTGGTTGATGAGAATGATCAGTTTGGACCGATTCTAGAGATAAGTAATGTTACGTTAAAAGATTTTTTTAATAAAACAAAAAGCTCCGAGATATAAAAGTAAATAAATTAATACTGAATCTTCCAGGTTTCACCTTGTTAGCGTACGTGATAATAGGATGCCTTCTAATGAATAACATAAACAGCTACATAATAAAACATAAAAAGGCAATAAAATTTAACTGAATAATTCTGTAATCCTATTACACGTGAAACATTAGTCAAGCAATTTGCGTCCTGAAATATATAGCCATCAGTCACCCGCTGGTACATGAAGTGAGGTCTCAACTGGGTTATACACGGATTACAAATAGATTTACAGCTTATTTTTTGTGTGTAAATGCGTAATTTGCGAAACGCCCTCTCGGGGATCACACTCGCGCCGTCACACACGCCAGTATGTTTTATTTAGGAGCTTTCTACTAATACCGAGATTAAAGTGAGCTTAATTGTTGTCGTATTATAGTTTATTTATACTATTGAATAATTAATCAGTTTATTTAGTTTAGTAGTCAGTAGTATTCAGTTATTTTTATTTCGTATTAAAATGTAGACAGAAACATAAAGGTCTTCGCATATTATAACAACTCACCGGCGACTCGACTCTATGCTAGACATTGATATTTAAGCCCTGTGTCATATGTTCAAGGTTTAATTTCAAAAAATGACATTCAGTGTACGATGCATAGGCCACTCGTTCGTTGTACACTACTTTATAATCATTTTTGAAATTAAACCTTGAACATATGACCCAGGGCTTAAATATCAATGTCTAGCATAGAGTCGAGTCGCCGGTGAGTTGTTATAATGTGCGAAGACCATAAAAGTGTCATAGCTTTATCATCGAAAGTTCAACTTATGTTTTCATCTTTTTGTTCTCTATTAAGTGAAATTGTTATCTTTCCTTGGTTTAACCTCAGATACCCGAAAAAATCTTAAATCCCACAAATGAATGATAAGACAAGATAACTTACTTAACCATACTAGCCACTCAAACTACATTGTAAATCTATGTGCCAATTTCTCCATAGTCGGTTAGAGCATAACCAGGTATTAGTGGTGGACTTTTGACACATCTGTCAAGAATTTTATATGGAGATGACGTATAATTGATTAACCAATCCCTGTCGGTTACATAACCGACTATGGAGAAATTGGCAATAAATCGTATCATGTTTGACAGGTACAACCGAGTCCGAGTTGTTCTACGGCTACCAATAATAACCATTTTAAAATGGCCGGCTACGCTACGCTAATGTAACTTCGTTGTAACTCGCTAACTTTTCTTCAATCAGTTGTTCTCCCGCATGTTTCCTCGCGAGCTCCTAATTGAGTGAATCCGCGGGGTGTCGGTGATGGAAGCAGCCTCCAACTTCAATAATGAAGCCTTAGATTAACAATGTACAACAAGATGGTGGGTCACGTAGAAAAACAAAGCAAAAAAATTACCGCATTTTGTTTACTGTCAAACCGTTTCAAGTTCTACCTCAATCTTCTGAAACAGCTCAGTGGTAAAAGTGTGGCGTTATTTCTCAAGACGTTTCCTTTGCATTGACGCTCCATTTTGTTCGTGTTGTTAATCTAAGAATGAATCCGAAAATTTTATTACAAAGTTCGGTGCTTGATGTAGGTACATGATATTATGTGGTGACAAGTGAGATTGCCTTGGGACATTCAGTTCATTTATTATACTTTTTACGTTTTGAACCTATTGGATTAAACGATATATTGACAGTTTGAAAGATAGCAGCTAACGATAAGCTTTTTTCAGTATTTTTTAAGCTTGAACTGTATGTGTATCCGTAGGTATGTCTTAATGCTATTGCAAAAGTGATACATATACAGGGTGTTACCTGAGTAACCCCCTTTCGGCTTAGCATACCCTTTTTGCAACACCCTGTAGAATTTGCAAAACAGGCGGCTCGTCACTTCGATCATTATCAACGACTTCTGTTCTACGAAACGACGTCCGACAACCACCGCTAATTTTGCAGGTAAACCTGCAACCGCTACACGGGTTCGTTATCGACGTCGATAGACTCGTTTAATATGCGTTCCACCAATTACAGCGATGTATTTATAGTGAATGGCGATATTAAGTTTATCTACGTCGATAACGAACCCGTGTAGCACCAGCTGCATAGTAAAAACGTTGGTTGTAAATTATAATTATATTTGAACTCTTGGGGCCTTACCACAACAACTTAGACAGTATTTAATAGGTGTTTAGCGATTTCAAATATTCTATTCTCTGTGGGGGGGTGTAACAGTACCTGCACCTGGCTCTCTCCTTAACCTTTAAACTGAACCTTTGTGCATATCCCCAAGGTCTAAACCACCTTCCTAAGCTTGGACCATTTTCCCACCACGCTGGTCCACTGCGGGTTGGTGGGTTCACATACGAGTAATTATCTAGATGTGCTAAATCTAGATATGCAGGTTTCCTCACGATGTTTTCCTTCACCGTAAGAGCGATGTCTACAATATCTGTCAAATTTAGTTTTAAACACTTTTTGAACAGTGTTTAAAGTTTTTGTGGTAGTACAGTTAGTTGTTACCATTAGCCGAATTTTAAGATTTACGAAAAGGAGATTTTTATAAAATAATATCACTAAAGACTAAAGACAATGGTGAAATTATGTTCAAGTTAGATTGATGGATCTCATTTAAATAAGTAGCTAATATTTTCAACTTTTTCAATTTCATTCTTGAATGCCAACAAGCTAAGAACTTGATTGAAATTTATGGAACTTACTTAATAAAGTGTTTTTACACATAATTTTCATTAAGAACCGTAACAGACTGACAATAGTCGTAGCGTCGTACCTAACATAATATTTATTGGTTCGTTATTTTCCCACCTGGGAGGTTGGATCCCAGCTGGCGATTGATTAGTCAGTCAAGTCATCAAGTGTCAAGTAAATAATAATTCAATATGTGGAGACATCTCACACACGGCCATCCGACCCCAAGCTAGGCAGAACCTGTGTTATGGGTGTCGGACAACTAATATATCTACACAGATACATAGATAGAAATACATATTAAATAGATAAACGACAACCAGACACAAGGCAAACACAAGTGCTCATCACACGAATGTTTTCCCTGGGCGGGATTCGAACCCGCGGCTCCAAGCTTCGGAAGCAGCTTCACCACCGCGTAAGCTACGGTGCCGTCTAAGTAGAACTACATTGCCGGTTGAACGGGCTTCAAAAATGCTACGAATTGAGCGGCCGTGACTGTAATTCATCTCACACAATGAGATGGCCGTATCCTCTGTCCGCGTTCAGCTTCAGGCCCGGGTCTCCTATTTACTCCGTAGGTCGCGTCAAGTGTCACCGCCGTAGGCCGCGTCACGATGCTCACTACATCTACGCGCCAACGTCGGCGTGTGAGGGAGACCGCATCAGTACATTTCTATAGTGAGCATTGTGACGCGGCCTACGGCGTGACGCTGGACGCGACCTACGGCGTAAATAGGAGACCCCGGCCTCACTTACAAACCCGTCTTTCAGGAGGGTCACTCTATATGACGAAAAACTAAGTTTCAAAGCGCGAGCCACTTCCTATCTCGTTGTATTAAACGCGCCGATTGCACGACAGCTCTCGTTTGTTCGCTTTTCGTCAATATAGAGCAACGATGCACAGACTTATCAAGACTAGGGGCCACTCGGGCAAATTATGAAATGATGGCGGCAGAAGTATAGGTACCTAATTAAAGACAATAACGAATTGATAATAAAGTTAAAATTGAAAAATAATTGATTTATACTATAGAGTAACACTATAGACGACCGAATGGCGTAGTGGTTAGTGACCCTGACTACTGAGCCGATGGTCCCGGGTTCGATTCCCGGCTGGGGCAGATATTTGTTTAAACGCAGATATTTGTTCTCGGGTCTTGGATGTGCCCGTAAAATGGCAATAGGCCCGCCCCCTATTACATTGGGACTAACATAACACTCTGGCGAAAAGTGGGTGCAGCAATGCACCTCTGCCTACCCCGCAAGGGAGTACATTAGTACAAGGCGTGAGTGCGTGTTTTTTTTTTGTGTTTTTTTTAGTAACACTTCTGAGACTACAGTGTAAAAAAACACTATTGGACTAATTTTCCCGTTTTTTTTTTCTCTTTTATCTTTAACGGTGGCGCATTGTACCCCGCAATTCGCGAGTAACTTTTCGCGACTCTGTACAAAGGAATATCTCTTTAATATTATTTTCCTTTGCAATTCCAAACAAAGAGACCTTTTATTATGGTGTATTTATTACGTGGATGTCTTCCGCATGACTTTGTTATCAATAGGAAACTTATTTAAATGGAATGGAAGGCATTCATTTTTTTAAAGAGCATTTATAAATATATGTATACCTAACTTAATACTTTAAAATCGTATAGGTATTATCACAGACCTGTATTTGAATAGACAACGATTGTCTCATTCCTTGTATAGAAACCAAGCGTGCCATTATTTTTATACCTACTGTCACGTCAGTCACGTCACTTGAACGATTTAGTTTAGGAACGTCCCTAATGACACTGCGCTAAAGGAAGATAATTTCACTCCCTTTTTACACGCGAAGTACATGCACTTGCGTTGTCTACTCAAATACAGGTCTGTGGGTATTATAGTATAGTAAATACTAGAAGTGTTATTATTTTATTTCAGTACATACTTACACCAAATGCCCAAGGTTTAATCAGGCATTAAAGTAAATAATCATAATGAATCCGTTAAGAACATTCATCTTAATATTTCATTGTTTTTCTCCACACCCACTCGGTTGTGTCTGCTTGAGTAGTGCGTATGTGTGTGTGTGTGTGTGTGTGTTTGTGTGTGAATGTGTGTGTATGTACCTAGTAACATTCCGTCATTAGCTCTAGAACTAATTACAAGTTAAGTAAAACTTTGGCAACTGATGGCCCATACTTTGGGAAAAGTTGACAGAATAACATAATAAAACTAGCTTTTGCCTGTAACTGCCTCATGGCCTAATAGCTTTACAACAAAAAAAGATAAGTACTTAATGAATCTCTGTGGTGAATTTATATATTAATTTTTTTACAACTTCAGTAGGTAGGGAGGTAGTAGTTACCTATTTTAAGTTTAAGGTGGGCATAAAGATCTCTTTACGTTATGTGGTAGCCATAATATTTCATTCAAGTTTTATCGGTTTTCTGAATGTTCATTGAAAACTATGAATGTAACTTTCAAATTCAAGTTGTAGTCTATCTATGGATGCCTGGTACGAAATACTCGCAACCTTAGAATACAATAGTCATACCTAACTATATGAAAAATTATAGCCGACAACTATCCTATACCTATAAGACATCTAGTAACTTGTGACAGGAGTCTCTCGAGACGAATTACCGCAAGTTCCAACTGTTTATTAGTTTAATCCTATTTTCATCTGATGTAAACTGACGTCATTTTAGTTATACGTACCTAATGTAAAGTACCTAGTTATGAGTTAGTTAAAGTTTAGTCATTTAATTGATTATGATTTTAATAGCTCTGAAGATTATTTAAGTATTTGAATGTAACAACTTTCATATCTGTGTAATATAGATAATACCTACTGCTTGTTTGATGGTAAGACTTTTTGTCGCGAAGGAGAAGATATAACATGAAAATCTTGTGATATATTCTTTTTATTAGCATTTCTGTAACAGGAACTAGATAGACCAGGTTTATCACCGAGTTGAAAACAAATTGAAAATGTACATACTGTTAATACAGTAACTCCGTTGTACTAAATATTTATAACTATTTGATTCGACTAAACGACGATGGCGTGTGGTAAAATAGTATGTCAAAAGTGTGAGACACTTGACACATTAATGGGGTCTAATTTATCACCTGTTGTGTTGTGACAGAATACCGCCATAGCAGTGACAGTTCCAGCTGGTGTGATAAACGGCAGGCAACCGTCACCTTTGTCATATCGCGAGTAAACGGCCTATTGTGTAGTTCTATGCGAGGCGGTTTTCCATAAGATGTCCCCTTTGATATGTCTTTATACTCGTAGTTTCATGTCGTGGACTCTATGAGGTTTATGTCTTTCATTAATTGTCACTTTTCACCCTATATTATTCTTAACTTCCCCGATTATCAGTGGCCGGGAATCAAACACGGAACCGAGGGTCATTTCCGGTGCAACCCCGCGAGGTGGCCGGCGGAAATGACTGCCCGCCGTTTGGAAGTGTTGCGAACCTTGAAGGCTTTCTCAAATTTACGTAATGGGATTTTAGCACATTATGTTGATATACACATTTATTCTTCTATGAAATACTTTCAATTCTGTTGAGTGAATAACTCGCGCCGAGCCACGGTCCAGGATTAAAATAAATTATAAATAATTAGATTGTAGAGAGTGGGGCCCAGGTGCCTTATCTCGGCACCTGAATTATTTAACACTGAAAATAAACAACAAGCTAATTAAATAGAATTCATCTTGTTGTGTAAACTTTTTTAGACTTAATAAAGATTCATTGTTTTTGTCCCGTCGGAATAACAAAAAATATTGTTCATTAATTTTTAACATGGTATAAAAGTGAATACACTGTAGACTATATAGTGTAGACTATTAAAGGGCTGCGTAAACGAGGTACTATCCATTGCGTTCTTTTTTGCACGTCGATAATGATATGTTTCTTAAAAATTGTAAGTACTGTGTGTACTTCTTATAACGCACAGTAAAGGACTAAAAGTACCCCGTAATTTATAAGAGATATAGACAAAAAAAAATATATAGTACCTCGTCTGAGCACGTCATAAGTATGTCCAGCAGTTTACCAAAATTCTGGAGTAAGACTGCCTCCAATTAAGTTAACCAGTTCGCTGCAAGATGGATATTATAATGACGAGCAATGAAAAGGTTCCACCTATCATTGTCGTTCCATATGTCAGTGGAACTTTTTCATGGTTCTTGAGTGTACTATGTTTCTACATACCTTTTATCGAAGTCATGCAGGTCCTCCGAGGTGAACTGGCTGGTGACGTCGAGCAGATGCTGCAGGTCGCTGGCGGCGCGCGACCGGCGGCGGCCGTCGTCGTCGCGCAGCAGCAGCGTGGCGCAGCCGCCGTAGTCCAGCGACAGCGACGGCTGCTGCACCACGATGGTGGTCCGGCCGGCCGGCGCGGTGGTCGCCGAGTCGAGCGGGTTGGCCGTCACGTGCACCTGGGCCGCCGTCGACTGTCGCCGCGACGACACCGGAGGCACCGAGTGCTGGTGGGCAGAAGACCGACGTCTGCTCGTCGCGAACACCTCCGTTCCTTCCAACTGACGTCTTAGTTTGGCTACTTCGTCTTTGTAGTACTCTTTCTCTTTCTCCGCCTTCTGTTTGTTCTTCATCCGCGGCTCGCTGCCTCGTCTTTTGGGCGGATCGAATTTGAAATGCGTTTCCAATTTGCTTTGACTGACTTTGGGGCTTTTAGGGGTGTCTAGTTTTGGGTCGTAGGGTATACATATTGAGGTGGAGGGGCCACTGGTTTCTGAGGTCCTGACTTGTGTCTTGTTTCTCAGTTTGGGTTCAGGGAGGGGGACATCGAAGATGAAGCGGCCGGGGCCGGGTCTGGGCGAGTCCATTTTATCGGTGGCGGATTGGGGTTTGGTGTAGGCGGGCGAGTCTATGTCTGTGGAGTCCTGGTTGCGGTGGTAGTGGGGCGGCGCGGTGCGCGGGTGGTCCAGCAGGTGCGGGGGGGAGGGGGGCTCGGGCTCCGCGTCCATGGAGTCGTCGGTGCCGGTGACGGAGGTGACGGCGGTGGCGGCGGAGTCCGTGCTCGTGTTGATCGTTTTGTCTGACGCCGTCGAACTGCCCATGACCACCTGCGGGAGACATGAGGAGGTTAATAATGCAAATCAGGAACAGTCACAAGGGAGTAAAGATAAGATGTTATGGCTGCAGTGAGACTGCAAGTAAGAGACATATTATTGGATGATTGGATAGCTGCTGAACTGATCACCTGATGTATACTGCTAGGGGGATTACAGCACAAGTTACATCCAGCAAAAAATCACTATTCTATAAAATAGAGGATTAATTCTCAGGCATCACGTTTTATTTTTTAATTTATTACTTTTTACGTTGTAGACAAAATTTCATCGCGTCATATTTCTGGACACCTACCTAGGGAGGGCTAATGATAACTAGAGGTGGTAAAAGCACAATGGAGTGCCTATTAACTGACTCGAGTACACTCAGAGCCTATAACATAACTATTGAGTGCTATTCGTAAAAGATAATGGAAGTTACAAGGGGGAAGGACGAGTATTAAGTCGATTACGTCATCAAAATCGATATAAGTATTACAAATAAATGATGTAGTTACAAAAGCGTAAATTATTTTGTAGCCATGTCTTACTCCCTTTGTATGTACATATTGGATCACGACCGAAGTGATTATGAAGGGGTTATGTTTCCTATGTGTATGGTGGTCTTGCCAACTTAGCTCGATATAGTTTGCGTTTCTGCGTTTAAAATAACTCATATATTATTCAAAACTCGTATATACTTTTATCATTTCGAAGCTCGTAATAATAAGTATATGAATATAGTTATATGTGAAATTTCACAGCTATTTTATACCGCTTCAATCCTCTGAAATCGGATACATAGAAATCTATTGTCGTCTGGCGCGATATCGCGACTTCGATAAAATTGTAGTTAGTAAAAAAATCTACAATAAGTAACCGAAATGCTTCGATATTCAAAGATTCAATAATCCAGCCACAATCTAACATTTATTCAAGTAAACACGGATCCGCTTCAATCTTTGACTTCTTAATCTTTGGCTTCTTTGTGGAGGGGACTATTGTATTGTGTCTCGGTTCTCGGAAAGCGAGGCTCGCTTTGAGAACCTTTCAACTCGCTATTGCTACTAGAATTGCCCTCATCCTCATTGGACAGTCACGAGGAAGATCCGACTCAAAGAATATTAATGTTGGAAGATATCACTGTGACTCGGAGCGACGTCAACACATCTTCTGAGAAGGGTCACTTTAAAGGTCTACCTATTGGTATCGTACGTATCACACCAAACGGATTGTCACAAATGTACTTATATAGAGACATGGACGTCGGCAATGCCAATACAGTGGACGCACTTGTGTGAATTTATGTTTTAAAATTGTAACGAAGTCGTTACAACAACGGCCACACACCTACCCGCATCTCCGAGCCAACAACAAGAACGCCGCGGGGTGGGGCACCGCACAGACCACTCCGGGTGACCAGAGGGGAAGCGGGACGGCACGGCCGCCGCACCTATAAAGCACCGCAAGACCGCCGCTCCGGCACTATTCGTCAACTCCAGCTCCGGCGTCTGATCAGCTCCCATCCCGTGCTTCCTTCCCACTCACCCTTATTGTATTTATGTATCTATAGCCTGCGTCGCGACGATCTGGTCTCGATAGGCGCAGCTTGGTTACCCCCTCGTTGTGACTGAGGCTTCGAGCGCGGCGCGGCTGCAATTATTAGCCCAAGATCCTGTACCCTTTATCCTTTCCTACTATTTGCTATAAATCCGCGTTTGCCCCTTCAGGGCCCTGTTTAAATAGTTAGATACTTAATAAATATCCTTATTTGTGCATTTGTGTGGTGAATACATAGTTACAAGCTGTAAGTACTAGATATATAAGTTATTATTGTAAATAAAGCGGAGCCAGTCCCGCCTAATTGTTGTATATTGTAATCCGTGTTATTCATTTCCATCCCGTACACCTACCGAGGTTATTTCCCTCCAGGGGCCTCAGGAATAAGGATAGAATAGCTAGGACCGCTTCACGGTCATATTATAAACCCCCAGGGTGACCGGAGACTCCTTCAGAGGCCCGGCACCGACTTGAGCTAGCCTAGGACCGCTTCCCGGTATACACCGTTCGAGAGACATTCAGTACCAGCCCTAAGCACTAGGAAACCAGTAGTCATTAGGGTAAGTACATATTTAATATAGCATCCAACCCCTACTCTCGGGGGAGGCCAGAAAGGTCGATTCACCCAGGGGTCGCTCCCCGGTGGTCCAGACCCGCTCCAGCTGAACTGCTACATTACATTGGCGCCCAACTTAAAATCCACTTATTTTCATCACTATTTAATATTATTAGCCCCCCGTAATAACACGTAAATCAATAGAAATAACCAACCGAACGACTTACCGTTCAATTTAACTACCTACCCGCAATCATTCTAAAAATAGACCGACAACCGACCGACCGACCCCGTTTAACAAAAATTACAATTCAAAAGTAAAGAACAAAAATTTTTGTTGGTCATTTTTATTATTTTTTTCCGTAACCGATTACAAACTGGCCCCGTTTTATAATAGATAATAAGTACACAACATCAAATGTCAACGTCTTGGATTTATAACCTTAGTAAAGAGGAATTAATAAGGGAGAGCAAGGAAAGGAAGCTACCGACCGTTAATTTAACCGTAGACAAACTAAGAAAACAGCTAGCCGACCACACCAGAGAAGAAGAGGAGGAGACCTTCGAGATGACATCCGAAGACCAGACCAAAACCACGAGCCAGCTGAACCTGTCGTCCATCGTGAGGGAATGGAATATATCGTTCGACACCGCATGCGACCCGGTTGAGTTCGTCGAGCGTTTGGATGAACTGACGTCATCAGGTGACGTTCCGCAGGACCGATTACTCCAGGTACTACCGAAAGTGCTGAGAGGAAAACCGTTATTATGGTATAGAAACAATTCCGACACCTGGGACAAGTGGGAAGACTTCCTAAAAGACTTCAAACTATTCTACTACCCGGCGGGATACGAGAAGAACCTGCTCGAGATGATCATCGCACGCAAGCAACACCACCGTGAATCTTTCGTCGATTACCTGACCGACATACAAACCCTGATGAGAAGGTATGGGAAAATGACCAAAACAGAAAAAGAAGAAAGAATATACGAGAACATGAACGCGAGTTACAAGTACTACATCAAGAAGCAAGACTTCACCAGCCTCGGGGAATTAATTAGACAGGCAGCCGAGTACGAGCAGATCACAGAAGAATCCTCATCTCAACAGTGGAACGACCGACCAGACCGACACCGCCAGACACCGAAAACTTACCCAGAAAGATCACCAGAACCGCGTAAAATACACGAAAAATACGACAAGACCACATGCTGTTGGAACTGCGGCAAAACAGGCCACTCACACAAGGAATGCCGGGGCAGGCAAGTACTGTTCTGTAGCCAATGCGGAGTCCTCGGAAGACTAACGCGCAACTGCTGCAGAAAAGAAACCAAATTCGGAGACACCAACATAACCGCTGAAGAAAACCGACCGGAATACCGAATCTTCGAAGACGTGAAAATAGGGGGAATCACGTACCGAGCACTAGTTGATACAGGCTCCACCAGATCATACATCAGTAGAAACATCTATGAAGATAACTCGAGAAACGCTGATAAAGAAGAAGCCACAGGGATGCGAGTAACCCTCGCAGACGGCAGAGTCATGGACGTGAAGCTCAGAATAGAACCAGAGATTGAGATCCGGCAGAGAAAAATAACACACGAACTCTTCGTGCTACCACCTTACTCACCGTCAAACCTAATCATCATAGGTATAGATCTCCTTAGAAAAGCAGGAGCCACAATAGTCTGGGAAAACAACACCGAAAATACACCGAAAGAAGTCCAGGAAACTAACCAACAGAAACCTCAAGTCGTCGCACAAGAACCAACACCACCGAACAATAATAAATTCAACGGCCCAAGAAAGTCGAAATCCCGCAAGCACAAGAAAATACCTAATCAACAACATCCACCAAGATATCCCGACACAGCTTCAATCCAGGAACGAAAAGGATGGTTCGAGAGGAAAATGTTCGAAACCCATAATTCACCTGAAAATGACCCAACATTTACGATTAAAAACGGCTCACTCCAAAAACGAATTGTAATTCCAAGATACGGGGTCAAGATAGACGCACAATCCCAATGGAAAATATGCGTTCCGACAGTGAAAAGAAGGTCGATTATCGAACAACACCATAATGGACAAGCAAAAACAAGATACCTAAGCACCACAAAATTATTAAAAAGTATTGCCGAAACATACTACTGGCCCGGGATGTACAAAGATGTTCTTCATCATATGAAAAAGTACAAAGAACGACTAAAATCATCATCATCAAACTCGCCGCAACCAAATTCCACCGAACCGAAGCAATAAGTTACCTACCGACGACGTCATCACCCATCGCCAGATGTGCCTAGCCGCGGTACTCATGCGATGCCGAACGAACCGATTATTCCAAACCTACCCTCAGTCATCAATAATGAAGATCGAAGATAAATAGCCGTAAAAAAAGTTAAAACATTTATATATTTATGACCTAGTCATTCCGTACCGTACCGTATAAATCTTATTAGCTGTGTATAATTAGTAATTTAATTAATTATAGATGTACAACCGAAAAACCACAATCTGTATTAAAAATATAGAAATAGGTAAAAATGTAAACGCAAATGCACACATTTAATACCGTCCGTCCGTAGTATAATATAATATAAGAAATAATAGACACACAGATATGTTAAACGTATAACAACCACCTTTTTACATCCAAGTCACAGGTAAAAATTTTGCTCAGACTTAGAATAAGCATTGTAACATTTTTGAACGCAGCCCAATACGTTACTCTGTGAACGTACATAGGTTAGAATTTTGGTTGTTAATTCATTGTCAAGTGTCAAACCGAGTAAATTTCAGCAGCGCAAGGGCACATGCGCCGGATAAATTTTAACTTTTAGTTTATCTGCATTGTAAAGAATTCAGTAAATTGCATCCGTAAATAACCAAAACTACATTATATAAGAAGTAAAATGTATACCGAGTACACAATAAGTTGTACATAACCTTACAATGTAAGTAAAATCAACTAAGCATTTTATCCTTGCTCATGCTCATAAAAACAAAATATTCACAATCTTTTGTATAGAAAAGAATACCGAATACACCGTTTCCGTCCGAATTTACCTGCACTAAGCAAAGATGAAATGCTCATGTACTATTTACCTTATAATCTTGTTTTTTTGCTAAAGTAAATAATAATGCATACTGCATACCGAAATAATGTAACTTGTAATAATAGCATAAAGATATAATACCGAATGCACAAATAATCCCGTAAAAATAACCGTTTATCCGCATAATCCCCTTTGACAATATGTATACAGATCTTGTGAATTTTTATCAGGTAAAAATTCTACTGTTGAGGGGGGAGAATGTAACGAAGTCGTTACAACAACGGCCACACACCTACCCGCATCTCCGAGCCAACAACAAGAACGCCGCGGGGTGGGGCACCGCACAGACCACTCCGGGTGACCAGAGGGGAAGCGGGACGGCACGGCCGCCGCACCTATAAAGCACCGCAAGACCGCCGCTCCGGCACCATTCGTCAACTCCAGCTCCGGCGTCTGATCAGCTCCCATCCCGTGCTTCCTTCCCACTCACCCTTATTGTATTTATGTATCTATAGCCTGCGTCGCGACGATCTGGTCTCGATAGGCGCAGCTTGGTTACCCCCTCGTTGTGACTGAGGCTTCGAGCGCGGCGCGGCTGCAATTATTAGCCCAAGATCCTGTACCCTTTATCCTTTCCTACTATTTGCTATAAATCCGCGTTTGCCCCTTCAGGGCCCTGTTTAAATAGTTAGATACTTAATAAATATCCTTATTTGTGCATTTGTGTGGTGAATACATAGTTACAAGCTGTAAGTACTAGATATATAAGTTATTATTGTAAATAAAGCGGAGCCAGTCCCGCCTAATTGTTGTATATTGTAATCCGTGTTATTCATTTCCATCCCGTACACCTACCGAGGTTATTTCCCTCCAGGGGCCTCAGGAATAAGGATAGAATAGCTAGGACCGCTTCACGGTCATATTATAAACCCCCAGGGTGACCGGAGACTCCTTCAGAGGCCCGGCACCGACTTGAGCTAGCCTAGGACCGCTTCCCGGTATACACCGTTCGAGAGACATTCAGTACCAGCCCTAAGCACTAGGAAACCAGTAGTCATTAGGGTAAGTACATATTTAATATAGCATCCAACCCCTACTCTCGGGGGAGGCCAGAAAGGTCGATTCACCCAGGGGTCGCTCCCCGGTGGTCCAGACCCGCTCCAGCTGAACTGCTACATTACAAAATTATATAATTTAGATATGTTTGTATTAAGCATATTACCAGACAAAAAAGTGTATTTTTCACTAGAACTTATTCATTGCTCGTGAGTGTAGTGCATGTAAATATATTTTTGTCCCCTGTAAGTGTTTCCGCAAGTTTGTGAGTTGGTTATCCTCGTCTCAGCGCGGTCGTATCCCTCCCGTCTCCGATATTCCACAAAGTTTAGATAGAATCCCTTAAAACTTGCCCGATAGTGAGCGTAACTCGGAATAGATAATTAGTATGTGGTCTGTGAACCCACAGGGGTAGGCAAGTGTACATTCACTTAGCAAGTGAATTATGTATATACCTATAGAGATTTTTATACTTAACTAATATTTTATGTTAGTTGCTTTTACTGATAAGGTCTTTTCTTTGTTTCATATTTAATTATTTCTAAGTAAAGTCTGTGACCTTGCGAGGTGTAGAGGATATAGATAATGTCTCAGAAACAAATATCGAAAAACCTAGGCAGAGCCTGTAATATTGGTATCAGACTACTGATATATTATTTACATAGAATACCTACATATTGTACCTACATACTAATTAACACATACATGAAACTCTATGGTAGCAGATTTACATGTAGCTTTGTGAACTAATACATGATGATACGATGTATGTATGACATACTGGTATTGATAATATATGCTTGACTAACACGAGTCGGTCTAGCACTTAAGTACTTTGAACTACTTGTAAGTCTAGACCTCAGGCAAGCTTACTCGGCGTGTGTGACCTTTGAAACCACACCAAACTAACATAGTTGGCGACATGTACTGATATCTGGACGTACACGTACACATAACTCACTCGCGAGTAATGAAAAAGTTCCAGTGACATTGCACCATGTTACTTACTCCTACAACTCCTACATGGAAAAGGCAGTACATTTAACAGCACAACAAAATATTAGTTACCAACTACAAACAAAAAAATAAGTGTTAGTCTTTTAAGTTTAAAAAAATTGTCCTTGCAACTTGCAAGCATTTTGTGAACTTTTTCATTGCTCGTGGTGAGTATAGTAAATTATGACATCTCTTTTCTACTAGGCACCAGTTTTTTCAGGTAAAGCCAGGGCCAAAAAACAAACATCTGGCGAGGCTGTGAATGGAATCCGGAGTCTTCTACTTAAGGTATGAAAGCTGTTATGTTAATTTAGATGAGCAGAGATCTTAACTCGAGTAATCTGCCATAAACCTCTTATTACAACGAACTAGATAGACGATAATCTTAGTAGCGATATCGAGTGAGCTGATAAAAGGATATTAGTTTAGAAGTCTTCTTATTTTAATAATATGAAAACCAGAAACTGTTGAAGTACATAGACACAGAGGTAGAATTCACGAACTGAGTGGTCACTCTCGCTTACGAAAAACGCGAATCACGGCTGTATCTTTTTGTATTAAACCTACCGATTACAAAAACCTACAGCACGCATGACCATCCCTGGGCCCGAAGTCTATGGAACGTGGAAATATGTGGATCACACTAGAGATGAAGGAAAGGGATCGAATGTAGCCATCGAATCAATACATAAAAATATGATTCATCTTAACTTGTTTTGTGAGTCAAAACTTATTTCAATAAGTGTTGTTTATTTGTTCATTCGGTTCATTAACCCGAGTAAAAAGACCAAAAGCTTTTGTCTTTACTTGTTTTCGAAAGCTTTCTATCGATGAAGAAATCAATTTAAGGGTCAATTATTATGTTTGAAGAATCAACTTCTTATTAACTTTTTTTTTGAAGATTGAAAGTTACAAAAAACCCTTATTATATATTATGTAAGGTTACGAAATGAAACTTTTTAAAAATAAGGGAGAGGATTGATTAAATTTTAGAAAAAAATAAGAATGTAGGTACTGATTAAAGGTACATAAATGTTAACTTTGGTTTTATTCCAGGTAGAGACCTCAAAAGTCTGCCCTCTGGGACATAGACCGTTAGACGTGTCATAAATAACTTTTGGTATATTTGAGATTGCATTTTTAAGAATACAATTTCAAACAAAGATTGTCACCACGTTATTACGGAGAAAAGTAATAAAACCTTCTTTTACTACATCAAATTCTAGAGAGTCATAAAACAGGCCCATTCCATTATGCTCAAATACGTTTTAACAACAACAAATGTCTAGAATAAAATCAAAATATGACGCAGAAAGTAATTTGAGGGCGTCCCACAATATAGTACATTGTACACTTTACAACAACAGTCGTCGCGACACTTAAACTTGACGTTGTGGAATAGAGAACAAATTAAATTCAGGCTAGCCGAAAGCTTCATTATGTTACTTTATTTTAAAATGTAGCTTTCTGTGTAATAAGTCCAAAACTCAAAAAGATAAGGGACTTTTGTGTAACTGAAACGTTTTTATAAAAAATATCGATTACAACAAGATATCAATTTCTGTTAAACATAACATCTGCATAGGTTTGATCCTTGCGGGATAGGCATAGGTGACAATTATTGCTGCAATTTACAGGCTATGTTTGGGGGACACTACGTTTTGCAGCAGCGGACAATTCTCGACCTTCTTGACCATTTCGGTATGACTTCTGGAGAGACTAGTGCTTGGGAATTGAACTGTAAATACTTGCAGAAGCCGAAGATATTGGCCGAAATCGTCCCCAAACTCTAGTTCGCAACGCAGACACTTGTGTTTTTACGAGCCCCCGCGGTTCGTTTACAGAAGAGCTGGCCTTGACGCGGTGCAACCACTGACTGGTACACTTTGCTAGTACGGTAAATAATTGAAACTATAAACGGTTTTCAGCACTTTAGTCATGTCAGTTTTACCATAAATTCCCCATGGCCCGCTCGTCGTATTCCCCTGCGACTGAAGCTAGGACACTGGAGCTGCGACAAGGAGGCGTAGCAATTCGGTGGCGAAGGAATGATTCTATTAAATAGGACTGTTCGGCGAAACATTTTAGATTACAAATGTAATGTATGTAACTACGCGGGTACCTGCAAGTCAGTAATAAACTACCGTTCGTTACGCACACTCGTGTTTCATTGCCACCTAAGTACCTAATTATCCTATAATTCATTGGCTACGAGTCTGGTGATAAAGTGACAATGCCTTCATATCTCGGCGAAATAACAAGTTTTGATTATAAAGTGCACGCTTGGGACATTTTTAAAAATCGTTTGAATAACTTTTTTATCGTGAACAAAATAACCGATAATAAAAGTAACTACCTTCTTACTTATTTATCGGACGATTCTTACCGTTTGGCGAAGAACCTCGTGCACCCAAAGGACATTGAAACTTTGACCTTCGACGACCTCGTGAATGCCTTGGATACCCACTTCACTCCGAAGAGATCCACATTTGCTGATCGGGCTACCTTCTATATGGCTACAAAAGAAAGTAGCGAGACTATGGAAGAGTGGCTAATTCGTTTGCGAGGATTAGCTGTATTTTGTGATTTCGGAGCGGCATTAGACACGCTACTTCGCGACCGGTTTATTCTGGGATTGCCAGATGGACCGGAAAGGAACAGATTGTTCGAGCAGGACGCGAAGACCCTGACGGTTGCGAAAGCGCTAGAGGTGGCTCAGCAACAGGCATGCGTCAGGATGGCGAGGACAGCTGTAGGAGGCGACGGGCCCCGCGTGAAGGAGGAGCCGGTGTTCCGCCTGGGCGCGAGCGGCAGCAGGAGCGGCCGTGCGCGCGCCCCGGGCCCGCCGGCAGGACGCGAGGCGAGGCGCGATGGCGCTGATTATCCTAACAGCTGTGAAGTGTGTGGCATGAATAGTCACAGTGCAGGTTCTTGTCGGTACAAGAACTATAAGTGTCAGTGTTGTGGTAAAAAAGGCCATCTCAAGAAGGTGTGCAGTGAAAGAAAGTGCCGTTCACGGTTAAATAACATTACTCAGGTCGAGGCTGCTGAGGATAGCTCAGGCAGCGATTGCGACGAATGCAAAATGTTCAACATGAGGTATGCTAATATTGAACCATTCACTATTGATGTTACAATTAACGATTGCCCATTAACTATGGAAATTGACTCAGGTTCAGGGATAACAGTTATTTCAGAACGAATATGGTCTCAAATGTTTTCTAAAAATAAATTAGAAGAATGTAAGCTAAAAATTTGTTTTTACACGGGACATAAAATCAAACCTTTGGGCTATTTCCAAGCTTCAGTTAAATATCAAGACAAGGTTGCACAATTGAATATTATTGTTATTCAAAATGGGGGGCCCCCTTTGATAGGAAGAGATTTTATGTCCGCGTTTAACATATGTTTTTCATCTGTAAATTACATGACGAATAATAAGGAGATAAGTGAGTTATTGCGAGGTTACGCTGACTTATGGAAGGACGAATTAGGGCAATTCAATAAATTTGTTGTACACTTAAAATTAAAAGAAGGTGCAAAACCCAAATTTTATAAACCAAGGCCCGTGCCCTTTGCCCTTAAGGATAAAGTTGAGACCGAGTTAGACCGTTTAGTAAAGTTAGGCATATTAGTACCTGTCTCATATTCCAAATACGGTACACCGATTGTGCCCGTGTTAAGATCTGATGGAAAGATAAGAATATGTGGGGATTACGCATTGACTTTAAACAATGACATTGAGGTAGAACGTTTTCCAATGCCCCGTATCGAAGAAGTGTTTACCAAACTCAGGGGCGGGGAACATTATTCAAAAATAGATTTAAAAATGGCGTATAATCAGTTAGAACTTTGTAGCGATGATGGATCGCAAGATCTAACAACAATTAGCACAAGTAAAGGCTTGTTTAAATACACTCGTTTAGTGTTCGGCCTGGCCAATGCACCGGCGATCTTTCAACGGGCGATTGAAACACTTTTAATAGGGATAGAAGGAGTAGTAGTATGGTTGGACGATATTTGTATTACAGGTCCAACGAAAGAAATACATATGGAACGCTTAGAAGCTGTATTAAAACGGTTACAAGAAGCAGGCCTTCGACTGCAGCAGCAGAAGTGCGAATTTTTCCGTGAAAGTGTGACTTATTTAGGTTTTGTCATCGACAAAAATGGCTTGAGAACATGTCCTAAAAAGGTTGAGGCTATAACAAAATGCCCGCCGCCGACAAATGTACGGGAAATAAAACGGTTCCTAGGTATGATAAATTATTATAGGAAGTTTATTCCGAACGCATCGACGATCCTAAGTCCGTTGAATGAGTTGGTTTGTGATGACGTAACGTGGGAGTGGGGCCATAGGCAACAGGCCGCGTTCGATCAGATCAGACGAGAGCTCACGTCCGACCGCGTGCTGACTCATTTTGACCCGGCAGCTCGCCTGGTGCTGACCGTGGACGCGGGCCCGGCGGGGCTGGGGGCGTGCCTGGCGCAGGGCCCCGACGGACAGGAACGACCGTTGGCATTTGCCTCGAGGACACTCTCAGCGAGTGAGAAAAATTATAGTCAAATCCAAAAGGAAGCGACGGCTATAATTTATGGTGTAAAGTACTTCCACCAATATTTGTATGGGCGTGATATTCCGTTTGTACTTAAGACTGACCATAAGCCACTTATCGCTATCTTTGGTAAAAAAAACGGAGTTTCAGTGATGGCGGCTTCTAGATTACAAAGGTATGCGATATATCTATCCGCATATAATTATGTAATACAGTACTTACCGTCGGAGAAAAATATAGTTGCAGATTATTTTTCTCGAGCACCACTGCCGGTGCGACACACGGAGCTGGAGGACGCGGAGGACGCCGCGGCGGCTCCTCTGCACTTTCTCGATGAGTCAACGTTACCCGTATCAGTTGATGACGTCAGGACGGCCACAGCGGCTGATCGAACGCTTCAGACAGTCATTAAATACATGTTAAAAGGGTGGCCTCGCAAGGTAACTTGCGCCGCTATACAGCCGTACTTCCGTTGCAAATCCGACTTAGAAGTAGAAGACGGTTGCTTACTGCGTGGCCACAGGGTTGTCATACCGAGTTTGTTGCGGGAACGTCTTATGTACGAGTTACATAAAGGACATTTTGGCATTGTAAAGACGAAAAGTTCAGCTCGAAGTAGGATGTGGTGGCCTTATATTGATAAGGACATTGAGCAGTGTATAGGTAACTGTAGCACGTGCACCGCACTGCGCCCCGCACCGCCGAGCGCCGCCCCCGCACCCTGGCCGCGGCCCCCCGGCCCGTGGTGGCGCATACACATCGATTACATGACTATTGGGCAAAGGGTATACTTAATTGTTGTAGACGCGTTCAGTAAATGGCTAGAGTGCTTCCATATGAGCAGCGGAACGTCCACACACTCTTATTTCAAAATTAAAGTACCTATTCTCCAGATTTGGTTTGGTAAAAGTTATATGTTCAGATAATGATGCAAAAATTAAAACAGTAGAATTTAGAAAATTTTGTGAGGTAAATGGTATTGAACACGTGACATCGCCCATATATCACCCAGCCAGCAACGGCCAAGCGGAAAATTCTGTTCGTACATGTAAGAAAATGCTCAAATGTATATTAAGTAAACCTTCTAGATGTGTCGATGAGGACTTGCCTGGGTACTTGTTCCAATACCGAAACACCGTACATTGCGCCACCGGCTTGACCCCGGCAAAGTTGATGTATGGACGAGATCTGCGCTGTAGATTAGATTTAGTTGTACCAGCTAAAAATACCGATAACACCAGAAACAATGTGTCTACTAGTATAACCAGTTGTAGTAGAAAATTTAACGTTGGTGATCTGGTTTGGCTGAGATGGTACGTGTCTCGCAAACCAATTTGGACAAAAGGTGTCATACATAAGAAAATAGGTCAGCGACTTTATTCAGTTTTTGCTCAACAGTACAATGAATATGTAAACAGACATATAGATCAGCTGATAAGGTTCACGGGCACAAAACAGGTTGATTGTTGTGTTGGTGTTGGTGCTCGCTCGCCGCCGCCGCCGCCGCCGCCGCCGCCGGTCGTAGCGTGCGCGCACCCGCCCCCGCCTACCTCACCCCCGCCGGCGCCTTTGCCTAATGTAGTGACTCACACTGGTGACGTCACCTCGAATATTGTCACGATAGATGAGCCGAATGATGAGCCATTTGTGGATGCTTTAGGTGGTGAGGAAGGAAGGGATTCTGTCGGAATAGAGGATGAGCGACCGGCAATTAGTTCAATCGTACAAGGGTCCGAATCGGTAGATCAATCTGTACCTACCGCATCTAATGACCCGTCGCACACCCTCGCACATAGATATAATCTTAGACCTAGTAAGGATATTAACTATAAAAAGTGATAATTATAATTGTGTTTCTTGTGTCACTCCAGGTTTCCAAATTAGACCGGAAGGAGTGTAATGTATGTAACTACGCGGGTACCTGCAAGTCAGTAATAAACTACCGTTCGTTACGCACACTCGTGTTTCATTGCCACCTAAGTACCTAATTATCCTATACTTCAACAAATCTATCGGTTAAATTTAAAGAGCGATCTTATATCAACAATCTTCAAAGAGTGCTTTCGGTTATCAATTTTATCCGAGAAGCATTATTTCGGTGAACTAACCGTCGTTGAACAGTGCCTTCGAGTTACCGAGCTTTCGATGAAGGGTAATTCGGCAAACAACTCAGAGCTCGCCCTAGCAAGACGCGGTGAAGGCAGTGGAAGGGGGGGGGGGGAATGTATGTTCCTACTTCATTATAATCAATCAACACCATTTCCAGCCTTGTGTATTTACTTCCCAAATGTTTATTTCCGTCTGCTGTGCTCCAGACGAAAAAAAACTTTATTTGGAAGGCTATAAGGATCACTTAAGCGTATTTCAGAGCCTTACTCCATGGTTGGGCGGCTTTGTAATAAGTTTAACATACTTATTGATAAGTACACCCTGTAATTGATTTTATTGCAAAGAGGTAAAGACTAGAGCGTGGCAAAGATTACAACTAATAAAATCATACTTTTACAGGATTTAAATGGTACCTACTTATTTCGAAATAAAAATGAGAATAACTTACTAATGAGCCACTTTGTATCTCGGGAACTTGCAAGATTAAAGCCTAAACGAGGTCTAGACGAGTAATCGGCGATATGGAGCCAAGAAACTCGCAGCGAACCTTAGAGGGTCACTCTATATGTCAAAAAAGTAACCCTAAAATTCATAGTACGTATTATAAATTTACAACAAGGTTAACATTTACTTTGAAACACAAGAGTTTCGACTCTTTACGGCAGTGAAAAGGAAAAAAATCGTATGAATCACATCGTAAATTTTAAACCTATTGTAAAGAGTCAAAAAGCTCTATGAATTTGGGGGTAAGTTTCAGAGCGCTGCTGCGCGAGCCAACGTGCCGATTGCACGACAGCTCTCGTTCGTTCGTTTTTCTTCAGTATAGAGTGCCCCCCCTGAGCCTGATTTACAGCAAACACGCGCGCCCCATATCACATTAACTACTCGCTAACATCTAGATAACTGACTCCAAACTGCAGGGGGCTATACTGCTGCATACTGCACATACTAAGTGGAACGCCAAGACAGATTACGTCTTCAGACTTCTTGGAAATTTGGAACACTGCCGTTTAATGCAACGCTAAAACTTATATACCTATGTATCTTATTTTTGTTTTGGGAGGTTAAAACGCAACACTGCACAGTTTTGTAAAATAGTAATGACCAGATATACTTTTTTTACTTATTAAGACATTCATCATCATAATATCAGCCCGTCAGTCATAATCGTCGATAATTATGTACGACGCATTAAATAAAAATGACAACATATTCAAAGTGTTACGTTTATCCAGTCCTCCACTACATACGTGATCTATACTTAAGTGATGTAGCCATTAACCCACGACTCAAGCTTCATCTAAGTTCATCTTACAACAAAGGATTACCTATAATAACATTATTTCTTATACATTACCCTCGCAACTCACCTACGTACAAATATCGCGTTTATGTCGTCTCCACTAGGTTCAAGTTAGATCGGCCGTGAGATTCAACATGGCCGCCGAACGGTTAGAACTTTGATTTGAACTTCAAAGGTTATATTGTAAATTGATGGATTGGTAAAGTTTTAACATTTATTCGTGTTTTTATAGTAAACGTTAGTATTAATTCAAGTCTCGGGTATTTGCTGTGGCTGAGAGAATAAGATTAAGTACATTTTCTTAGTTTTGCGACTGTTTACTTAACAACTTATAGAGTGAATTTTAAAGATAAACAAAGTTGAAGTTGTATTATTTTGAAGTTTCAATTCTATTTCTACAAATTTACAGACGTACTAAGGAGTGCCTTGCAGTTAAATTACTCGTAATACCTAATTAATACTAATTACTCAATATTATCTTTATAAAACTTATAATTATATCAAGTATTACATAAATGAGTAGTACCTATATCTACATACTTCGCGAACCCTCCTGAATGTACCGTATTCTCTCACTTCTACATAAAGTTACATCCAGTAATTTATAACTTCACTTTACATCTCGTCACGGCTGACGAGGTCGCTGGAGTGATTGCGATTATCATACATCTTTGAAAACAAAATGTTTCTTTTTTAAACGAAAAATATAAAATAAAAATCGAAGTACTTAACTGTTTGTCCAAGTAGATGTTACACTATTGTCAGCTTGATAATAAATTTAAAAAATGATCAAAATTACATATAAATCACCTGTGAATTGGCACAACTCTATCCACAGGACCTACGAGCTCTAGCACATAAGAACACAAGCTCACATTTCCACGCCCCCCCAATATTTTCAGTCTGCACTGAGAATTGCGTCTTTTGACGTCAGCAAGTGATCCGGTTATATCCGCCTCAAACCTCGTTTGCGGCTCACAGGCGCGATGGGGCGGCAAACTGAGTTACCGCCCCCCTTTACCATCTCCGCAGTAGGGGCGGTGGCGGCCCTACTCAGAACGTGCTTATGAAAATCAAATTAATAACTTAACTGAAGAAGATTAAGACCAATAAGCGGATCTTAAACGGCTGTGTGAAACTGGTCCAACATAGTTAAATGTTCAGTTAAGATTCGCTTGGTAAATAATGAAAAAGACTATTCGATGACTCATGCGTTTTACCGCTTTAAGCTTCAAAAAAATCATAATACAGAAAACTACAAACTTTTTAATAACGTAACTGAAGAAGATTAAGTCCAATATAATAATATTAATAAGCGTCACAGCCCGTAAAATGGCAACAGGCCCGCCCCCTATTACATTGGGACTAACATAACACTCTGGCGAAAAGTGGGTGCAGCAATGCACCTCTGCCTACCTCGCAAAGGGAGTACATTAGTACAAGGCGAGAGTGCGTGTTTTTTTTTTACAAACTTTTTTTAAATTGATATTTTTCGGTAAGGATGCCGGATGTAGGTAGTACATATAAAACTTTATTAATTAAAAAATGATCGTTTGTTATTGCTGTGGCTCTGAATACAACTTTAGTTACTTACTGTCTCGGTTCTTCCAGTTTTGAGTAAAATATTTGAGAGGATCATACTCAGTCAGATGCTTTTGCATTTCAATGAAGCTCGACTGTTTCATAGCCAGCAGTATGGTTTTACAAAAGGCAAATCAACAACCGATGCCGGTACTGCGTTAATTAAGCACATATTTGACGCCTGGGAAGACCATCACGATGCTATTGGAGTCTTCTGTGATCTGTCGAAGGCGTTTGATTGTGTGGACCATCAGACTTTAATTTCGAAACTGAGATACTATGGAATAGGAGGAAAGGCTTTAGATTTGATAGCTTCATATTTAGACAAGAGGCAACAAAGGGTCGATATTAATAATACTAAATCACAGGGGGCTCATGTAAAGATAGGCGTCCCTCAAGGATCTATTCTAGGACCATTTTTATTCCTCATTTATATTAATGACTTGCCTTTTATGGTTGAAAAATTGACTAATATAGTTTTATTTGCTGACGATACTTCTTTGCTTTTTAAAGTTAAAAGAAGTGAAAATATTTTTTATGAAATTAATTCTATTCTATCTGACATACACGATTGGTTTACCGTAAATAATCTTTTATTGAATTCTAAGAAAACGAAATGTATTAAATTTACACTGCCGAATGTTAGACAATGCGATACTAACATTATTCTAGATGGGAATAAATTGGACCTAGTTAATGATACTGTCTTTCTTGGTATGACTATAGATTCAAAGTTACAATGGGGACCTCACATTGCCAAATTGGCTGGAAGGTTGAGCTCGGCAGCTTTTGCTGTACGGAAAATTAGACAACTGACCGACGTTGAAACCGCCAGATTAGTTTACTTTAGTTATTTCCACAGCTTATTGTCGTATGGCATTTTGCTTTGGGGTAGAGCCGCTGATATTGAGACTATATTTGTATTACAGAAAAGAGCCATCCGCTCTATATACAAACTTGGTTCCAGGGATTCATTGAGAGAACTATTTAAAGAAATTAACATCCTTACAGTTCCATGTCAGTTCATTTTTAGGGTTCCGTAGCCAAAATGGCAAAAACGGAACCCTTATAGTTTCGTCATGTCCGTCTGTCCGTCTGTCCGTCTGTCACAGCCGATTTACTCGGAAACTATAAGTACTACAGTGATGAAATTTGATGGGAATATGTGTTGTATGAACCGCTACAAAAATATGACACTAAATAGTAAAAAAAAGAATTGGGGGTGGGGCCCCCCATACATGTAACTGAGGGATGAAATTTTTTTTTCGATGTACATACCCGTGTGGGGTATCAATGGAAAGGTCTTTTAAAATGATATAAAGTTTTCTGAAAAACATTTTTCTTAAAGTGAACGGTTTTTGAGATATCAGCTCTCAAAGTCGTAAAAAGTATGTCCCCCCCCCTCTATTTTTATAACTACGGGGTATAAAATTCTAAAAAAAATAGAGGTGATGCATGCTAATTAACTCTTTCAACGATTTTTGGTTTGATCAAAGTATCTCTTATAGTTTTTGAGATAGGTTGATTTAACTGTAATATTATATTTGCTGCTACGGAACCCTTTGTGCGCGAGCCCGACTCGCACTTGGCCGGTTTTTTCCAATTTAATGTATGTACGAAAGAATATTTCAACTTTTGATACAATTGGCAGTAATCATGACATTAATACTAGGAACAAGCATAAGCTGGCTTTTCCAGCGATGCGTCTGGCGAAAGTTAATAAATCGTTTTTAGGGTACTGTATTAGATTTTATAATAAGCTTCCAACAGAAGTTGCTCAAATGCCAGAGAATAAGTTTAAGTGTTACATTAAAGAGAAACTCAGTAAAAAAGCTTATTATAGAATTGATGATTACTTAGAGGACGTTAATGCATGGCTGTGATAAGTAGTTAGCTCTGCTCATATTATTATAATAATAATAATTAAGCTTATATGTATTGTATACCAACTAGTTTTAAGTCTTTTTTTGAAAAGATGGCTCAGGAGTTTCTTGCCTCCGTTCTTCTCCTTAGACAGAAAGAGCCCCCCCTTATCCGAACGGAGAGTAATTTGTAAAAATTGACGTTCATCAGAAAATTTTATATTTGTACGATGAATAAAAAATTTTGACTTTGACTTTGACTTTGACTTTACTGATAATTTGCATCAATTAGGTTGGCAAGGCCCGCATGTGACACACTAGGGGGCTCCCTGTAGGGGGCTGATACGCCTACAACCGCTGCGACTAACTCGGTTTATCTCGTTTAAAATAGTCCACTTATCTATTCTACTACTCCCACTCGCGTATAGTCTGCCGCTTGTGACATGTGCTATTAATTCGTATTACAAAGCCATGCGATTCTGTACCTATATGCCTTATACCACAAGGGTTCGTTTCAACAAGAGCTATCCTTGTTGTCCTTGGATTTTTCTTCTTCTTAGTATTTCAGTGAAAAAACACCAAGTCATCGTGATAATCTTTCCCAATCAGATTAGCATCAGTCGCAGACCCCAGGGTGCGCTGGGACTGGAGTACATTTTATACTATCATCATCATCATCACAACCCACCACGTCACCACTGCTGTTGCACGGGACCCCTTCCAATCAAGGAAGGGTTTCAGGCCTTAGTCCACCAAGCTGGCCTAGTGCGGGTTGGTGGGCCCCAATACAAGCAAGCTTGTGCTGAGAGAGTTGTCGGGTATCAGCGCCCAGAAAACAACAATTTGAAATCGGTTACCCATGTAATAAGTGACCGTACCATGTGAAGCTTAACCTCGATGATCAGTTCCATCACTGAAGCTAGCTAGACTACGGACGATTCTTATATTTTAGACTATATATTATTTTATACAAGTATATTATTTTCTACAAAAAGGATATTTCTAATTGTAACGTTTAACAAAACCACCGGTACACAATAATAATAATAACTTTTTAACAATTATATTTCAAGCTCAATTAACACACATATTCCATGGAAATTTTAATTGAGTTCGTCAAACACAAAATGAAATTATGAAGCTTGCAAATAAGTTTTAATTGAAAAATCCACTGGATAAGTCACGTACAAGCGAGTTCTTTAGAATTAAAATATCCAGTTTCTATTTCCTCGTGAGTGTCTGAAAATATAGTTAGTTGTATGAGAGTATATTTGATATCTCCAATTGGCGTAGAATTTATTAAAAACGTAAGGTACCTTTGGATAACAACTAAAATGTTATTGGAACCGAAAAAAGTAGCCATTCGAGCACAGAGTACTATTAGAGTGTGAATGTTCATTTATTGCACATAAAAGACCTACAAAAAAACTTATAATTATTTATTGCCAGAGTGCTTGGTTAAATCTTATTGAATAAGCGTTTTTCTATTCTACTCCAATAATTTATTATTATAATGTATTTTATATCAGTAAGTTGATCCTGGTCTGCCTCGCCGTGACATTGACAAGTGCTCCATCGTAAATTGGGGATCAATAATGTTCCTGCGTATTTCATTTCACTTAGTTATTGATGTGTAACGAATAACGGTTTCATTTCTATGTATTTCGATATTGAATTTTGATACATGTTCGCATTATCTCTATGTCAATCTGTGAGCTGTAATTACGTGTAATTAATCGTAGTGTTGTATTCAATTCAGTTATTGGAAATATAGCAGTGGTTTGATTGCAATGTATAATATGTACTAATAGTATACAGTACTGCAGCAATGTTCGTTTACGGTTATGACACGTTGTTTACTTTGACACGAATTAAAATAAAATTCTTAGAATCGGATCGTACTACACTCACGGGCAATGAAAAGGATCGACTGAGAAAAACACAAAATTACTCCTAAACGGACAAGGCTAGCTTAATGACGCCTTCTGCGACATTGAAGTACATTTAACAGAGCATCAGGATATTACCAACTAAAAATGGTAATATTTTGTTCATATTTTAAAATAAATGTTTTGGAAAAATTTGGTTTGTTTGGTGTCTGCTTTTTGTGAGTGGCACTTTTTCATTGCCCGTGAGTGTCCACATGGCTGGCATGCAAAATGGCTCGAGAAGCTATGGTATGATATAAGTTGGTAAGTATATTTAATTTGTCTGAACGCAAAGTTATGGTAAAAATCGTACTCATAAAATTTTGAAGGAAATTCAAGCTTTCTTGCACATAATTAAAAGAATGTAAAGTAGAGTTTGTCGTCCACTTTACTCCACGTTTGCACATTAAAATTCATGAAAAGCAGCATATTTTTGCGATGCGCTGGATTCTGTCCCGGCAGAAACAGGTCAAGTTCCTTGTGAGGTTTGTCATCATTCACATATTATATGCCATGTCACAATACAATACCTTAAAAAAAACTAAACGGATATTGGTTCAGCCTACGGTACCACAAACAGATACACACACAGAGATACATAGCCACGTTGAACATAAGTTCAACGTGGAAAACCCTTTTTTTTCCGTCGAGGATTTATTATGTTACAATAGAGGGAATTATTCTTAAATTAAATAAATCCATAAAATATATGCTGACTTGTTTGTGTTGAACTTTTCCATGTAGTCTAGACTAGAGTATAAATTCATCTGGTGGGTTTAAAATATCTGCAAATATGATTTGTAAATGTTCTGAAGAACTAAAACAATATTAACTGGTCCAGTGGAGCAAATAACTAGGTCTTTCAGTGCATCAAAGAGTTCTCTGAAATATTCTTGCATTGAATAACTCGTACTTTACCTACTATTACTTATAAACATTTAACTTGATGAATAATTTACGAAAAGAGACGCATTGAAGCGGTAAGCAATTTATATTTGCAATTATTTTAGAATTTATTTGGCACAGGGTACATAAAACTACGTCATAAAATAAATCAGAATATATTCATAAAAACAGAAATAACATGCACACTTAAATATTTAAAATAAGTTTATTTAGATAGTTTAAAGAGGTTGTACGACTTTTTATAACATCTATTTACTTTTAAGATTAAGGCCAACATTTACAGTATTTTAATAAAGCGTTATTAAGTGGAAAATCTTAAATGCTTCTGTACATAGCAGAGTATGAATTCCATTGCGTACACTCTTGTTTTACTGGAAAAATGCAATAAAGCTACCAGTAAAAAAGATCAAACCCTTTCTTTTTTAATTTTAAAAGCGTGTATTCAAGTACAGTATGAACATATAACTATGCAAAGTTTAACATAAAATCAAAACATTATTCATTTGATTCATAATCATCTTATTAGGACGTTTCTTCTGTGATCGTCCTTCCTTATCATCTCCATGTAGGAACAAACGTACTAATTGACGGTCGAATGGCGTAGTGGTTAGTGACCCTGACTGCTATGCCGAAGGTCCCGGGTTCGATTCCCGGCTGGGGCAGATATTTATTTAAAGGCAGATATTTGTACTCGGGTCTTGGGTGTTGATATTTAATATTAATCTATTTATCTATATATGTATTTGTGTAGATATATCAGCTGTCCGATACCCATAACACAGGCTCTGCCTAGCTTGGGGTCGGATGGCCGTGTGTGAGAGGTCCCCACATATTATTATTATTATATTATTAATTACCTCGAGACCAATTAATTAAAAGAAAAACCAGATCTTGGTTTTACAATATTTTAGTTCAGCGTAGTTTAATATACATACTTTATATACCGTACTTTCATAATAAATAATACCAAGTTTCTTTATTTTGCTCTCAGTACGAAACAAGAAATAAATAAAACAATGATATAGCAAACGGCTCGTAATCGGATAATGGATTTACAAGACAAATGTGTGCACACCTTTTCAGTTTTCAGTCGCGAGAGCCACTCGCGTCGAGACGTCTGCACAATACGAGCCGGGGCCTATGTCCATTGCCCCGACTGATGCCGGATTATTACCGGTTCGATTAACAACTCCATACATTCCAACTCCATTTTCGAAGTCGGTTAAAAATAATAAATACATACATTCCTAATTATACAGTTTATAGTAAGACCCTTGTTTCATTCAAATATGACGACAGCACAGAGATTTTGTAAAATTATTTGAAAATTTAATGGAAAGAGAAGTAAACTTTAGTTTTAAACATTGATTGTGATTTTTTTTATTTCCCAATAAATTTTTAGAGAACCGTGTACTCCCGACACGCTGATTCCCGACTACCCGACACTATATAGCGCAGTAGTGGGTACAGACTCTTATTCTGGAATGTTGCCTCTTCTTACATAAGTTATGTATTGTTTGTGTTTTTGCTGTCTATCGTGTGATGTTTGTTTATATATAGTTTGAACACAGTTTCTTTATAGTCCTTACCTTTAAAAAATATTTTTATTCTCATGAGTCGGAAAAACGTTATGTCTATACACAAAGGCTAACGTAGTGAGGGTCATGTGTGGTCACTGGGGACTGAAAGAGTTTATATTCAATGGACCGTCCATTGTAAAAAAAAGGCATTGTTAAATAAATATTGCCACGAGAACCTCCCATTTTAAAGGATTTGATTACAGGAAACTCTAGCGTCTTATATTATAATGGATAACGTTAAATACATTTTGTGTTTTACCAAGAGCTATAATGTAATTTTAATACACTGTTATGCACTTAATACACAACGAATAAAATAATCCAAGGGTTCGATCATACAAATTTGTTAAATCCATGTACCTAATACCAACTCGGTTAATTTATTCAGTCCCCACTTAAGGTCATTCTATCTTAAATAATTATACTTGTCATGTGATTAGCTAGCCTAACAACTTATAGTTCCTATATCAAAACTAGAAAAGTTCAAAAATTAAAAAAGTTAGGCTAGAACAAAAAACTATACCTTGTAACTTGTAAAGTTGTAACTTACTTAAACTTTCCAAGTTATCATTGATTTTCCTGTTGCCTGTATCAATGTCGCTTCCATACAGCTGAGCCATTCTACGTGAATGCGAGAAACATTTATAAAAACTAGTTTCTACAGCGAGCTCGCTTTGCCTTTAAAACTTTTGTTGCCGGAATTCAGCTAAAAGAGGTATAAGCATAAGCAATGTTACTTTAGTTTCATCGAAATCTTTACAGTAGTTTTTGCGTGAAAGAGTAGGTACTTACTTAACAAACGTACATCACAATTTTCGAATATACAGGGTGTTTAAAAAATAGTAAATAAAGAGGGGGAGACTCAGGCGTTTGAACGTGAACTTTTAAAGGTTTCCCGACAGACGAGGGGATAAAATATAAGCGGTTGAAATCGAGGTAAAATAATAAATCTGATTCGGGAGTTTCGAGACATTATCTTCGGAACGCCCACGATGCCATCATGGCCGTGATGTTACAGAATAGCGCAACGGAGCTTCAAGTTTTATAAAGATTGTCGAAACTTTGACAAAGTTCCGTAGTTCGGTGTTTTGTGATTCTTTTTATAACAAAGTTGAGCGACATTGGCCTACATAGTCCTTGAAAAAAATTCTTTTAATCGACTTATGCCGGTACCTGACTTAAGAAAGTCAATTTAAACACAAGTTAGTGTGGAATATAGCGTTAAAGATTGGTTGAATTGAAAGCTGCAGCTTTGACGTACGCACAAGTTAGAAACTGGTATTACATAAAAAACATTATGTCAATCTTACAATTCTCCTGATTTGAGAGCCAAAGAAAACATCAAAAATATAACGTCAGTCGTTAGCATCGTCAGACCAATAAATTTAAGTTTACATTGCGGCTCGCAGCAACCACCACCGCTCCGCGACACTTCAGACGCAATCGGTGTAAATCAAACTGGATTGCTCCCTTCGTGCGTCGCTCTCAACAAATGTTTGTAAGCGATGGGTACAGGGGGGTCACTCTATATAACAAAAAACCAAGTTTCGGAGCGCTGATGCGCGAGCCACCTACTCTATTTCATTGTACTCAACGAGGTGAATGCACAACAGCTCTCGCTAGTTATTTTTTCGTCAGTATAGAGTAACCCCAGGGGTGTACAGGGCGACTTGTGAACTCCGCCCCCGGGAGTTGTTCAAATAATTCTTGAAGCGCAAAATGTCAACTTTGTTTACTACAACTTTTACACCCCTGAAGAAAAGGAGGCGTGTTTGTTTGAAGTGTGTTTGTGTTTTGTATGTTCCATTGTAGCTAGACAAAATAGATTACTCGTAAATTGCAAGGATTTCAATGATTAAATATATTTCATTTAGCTGAGTTCAATACGATACGGTTTAAAGAGGCCGAATACCCATAATTTGTTATTTAGTTGCACTTATGTACTCGTAAGTATGTTTTTTTATGTCTAAAAAGTATTTTGTTACATTCCCACAAGTTTTTAAAAATTAAATATCTAACAATGAAATGTAAATTTTTACTAATTCCCTAAGCTAAATTGAATAAACTAAACTTGTATTTGGAACTAGTCCTAACATCTTAGTGAATCTTTCCCATACTTAAACTACAAACACTTATAAAAAAACAATAAACATAGAGAATGCTGTTAAATCAAGCACAACTCACCTTTCGCATCTCCATCCCCGTTTCATTGTTGATCTCCCTCGGCGGGTTAGCGCTACACCCTGCCTGTACGTGTATATACTATAGTTCCGGTTGAACACCTCTAGAAACTCCGTGCTAATGACTTGTTGCATGTAATCCGCAATGGAAACTAAGTGATTTTACAAGTTTTTCGCTATTATAAATAAGTACTTTGTACTCGATTCGAAGCTATCAAGTAGGTTAAAAATACTGTAGGTATGTGTCCACCAAACTGGTTTTGGGTTTTTCCTTTCTTTTTAATTATTCGGGTCTTTTTTTTATCACGAACATTATTTTTTGAATAAGTCTCTAGATTTTATGTCCTTTATTGTATTGGCATGTGTTTTATTTAAGGTGAGGTTTAATTTTAAACAAAATCAGTGCAGGAGTTAAAAAATAATGAGCTCAGTTTCTCGGAACTGTCGTCGGGATCAGACCCATTAGCATGAATTTTCATCGTGAACGAGACGTGAAATTACTCGATGAATTTTGTAGGGATATTTTAGTTCTGCTACCTACCGCCAGGAGCGCTGTTCATATTTTCATTCAAAATTACTCGATGGATTCTACTTCACGTTCACGATGACAATTCATGCTAAGGGGTCTGGAGGCTTTCACTTCACTCCGGCCGGGCCTTTGTTTCTACGCGAGTATTCGGAAGTGGAACTCAGTTCTCAGTTCTGGCACTCGCTTCAAACACACCCCCTTATTCATAGAAAAGTTACAATACGTTTTAACTAATAAACTGTTTTGTCCCTCTCTGTCAAAGAACAAATAGTTCTTTGTCGGAGAGGGACAAAACAGTTTATTAGTTAAAACGTTCTGTAACTTCTCTATGAATAAGGGGGACAGGCTCACGCTCGTTCTCAGAACGGAACTGCCATTGAAATTGGTTTATTTTCTTAGAACTCACTCAGTTTCGATATAGGTTTCGATTTGACATTTTGGTTGTGATTGTAACTTACCTAATCTTAAAAAGGTTGTTTGTACAACTTGACTTCTTTTATTTCTCTTACGGTGGAGGAGAGAAATCTCTTTTGCTGTTTGAAGTACATAGATCGTTAAATAAATAAGTATTATTAATAAATAAATAAGTAGTATACCCAAGAGTGCCTTCAAAAGTTATCGAAAAAAATACTATTTTATAAAAAAAAACTACTTTTCTAGAGATACCTGATACAAAGGATTTTAATGTTATACGAATAAGTTCTTATCTTCTTATCAAGTATTAATGCGTACTTAATATTGATTCGTTCGATTGGTCGTTTTATCAATAATACGTCAAGAATCAATTCTTTTCCTGACCTAGTATGAGCAATTGCAGCATTTAATATATTATTTCCTAGCGACGCCATTATTGTTCGGCAATCAATGTCGGGGAGGCGTGAATTAATCGGTTCCTCGAAATAATGAATGTGGTAACAACACGAGTGAAGCGACGCGAGCGGCGCCGCTGATCGATCCAATGATCATTCATTATTCTGATAATTCACAACTCGCCCGCAGAAATGTTTAAATGGGTTATAATGCTATTATTCCTCAAAACATAACACACCTACGCCACTTAGCAAAATTTATAGGAAAAGAGAGTCGATTAAATAAATAAAAATACACAATGAACTGAGTAACTTACTTCTAAATGAATTCAATTTGAAATAATATAAGTACTTATTTAATACTTTTTTTGAGAAATACATGCTTTTCTGAATATTGCAACCCAAATACTTGAACTGAAATAACGATGTTCGCAACGCTTAGTCGTTACGGGGAGACAGTTCATTTTTGTGACGCGGGAGTTAAAAAGCAAATAAGTTTCACATTCCAGGGAGCAATATTTCTATCAACCCAACTCAAGCAGCCAGCTACGTGAGAGGGAATCTGTCCTCCACCATCGATCCACGGTTGACTCAATTCACGAATAATTTTATTAGTTTTCACCCGCTTTTTGAATATCGAACCGAACAGTATTTTCTTTTTTTCCATATTTGAATTCGGCCAGCCTCACATCTGTGGTTCGCTGTGAATGCCAGTCGGTTGTTGATGTTTGTGCAGAGTGCACAGACAACACAATTTACATATTAATTTGTTTTGAGTGTACCCGGAAACCACGCGTTTCTCTTTCATGCATTAAATAACAGAGTCACCCAAACTATTTCAACTGAAAGCACTTTCACAACTTCAATATTTACAGCGAGTTTTCGTTAAGTCATTTCATTATACTTAAAATATTGTAATAAAGAATCCGTTAAGCTTTTTAAATCTAAACAAATCAATACACTCTAAGTTCGAACTTCGAACGTCATCGCACAGAATACTGACTGTAAAGAAAACATATTTTTCTTTTTAATTCACTGGTTTTTTTCCGGCCAGTGGCGGTCGTCGTCCGGCGGCCGACTGGACTGTGTGATGGAAAGCAGACGGTCAATGGACAGCCGCACTGTCCCGCCCGCTGTCCCCGTCAAGCGAGCTAGCGATAGCGGGAAAAAAGCTTTTGTATACTCGTAATGTGGATGTAGACAATAAAATAAACTGTATGTTCTAACGAAGAATTATAAAAAAAATATTTAAAGTAGATAGTATAAATACCTTTACTGGTTCTACATAGGAATACGGCCGTGTTTACCAAAATAATACCTCCTACATACTGATATTTTAAAAAATGCATTGCGACACACTATAATTATTATTATGGCATACAAGGCGGTATATATTCAAAATCAAATTGCAAATTTCCAATTTGTGGAAATTATGTGCCAAACCCCAAAAATAATTGTGTTGCATTGTCTTTGTTCTTTTTTAGCAATAAAGTGGCGCTAGAAATTGTGCCCTGAACCCTCCCCGATATTGCATGCGTCACAGTCGAGGTGACGTGCAAATATTAATGAAACCACCACACCACCAGTCTACTAACACTGCCACACCAAACAGTAACTTTGTGTAATATCTCAAACAACATTCTTAGTGCAGTAAAAAAATGTTTATGGACGTTGGTCAAAATTACTTAAGTACAATTCTTAAAAGATACTTACACAGGTGCATTAATTATGTCAACCATAATCGGATCAAGCACATTACAAATCATTCTGAATGTTTAATCCTTATGAGTTGTCGATCCGCCTCGTGCAGTCAAAACTTTGAACAGATTTAAATTTTTGGTAACATCCTTACTATAACAAATAAATTGCTTACTGTGCCCGTGCAGTAGAAACCATTTACCCTTCGCAGTTCAAGGTTCTCTCACCACGAACAAACATACAGTTGCAATGGCAGTCATTTCATATGTAGCAATTTTCACTGCAATTTCTGTAACAAAATTTTCTTGGACACGTATTACACACTATTTATTTTGTTTTAGGAACACTAAAATCACTTTAGGCAGTCCAGATTCCTCATTGTTTACAACATGGTTAAAAATTATCATTCTTAAAATCTTCTATGCCTATCTCTTTTAAACAGCACATTTAATTATTCTTTATGACAGGCATTTAAAACTAGTATGTACAGAGTCCTGAGTATATTTTACTGGCAATAATTGGAGTATCAGTGAGGCCAAGTGACGTGTTCGTAAATGTTTAGTGCATTGCTGGGTGGGCACTGGCTTCTTACTCGTACTGCAATACTCGAGCTTCAATGTACTACAAACCACCAGAGCGGTGGAAACTCTGTGGGGTCACTCTATATGACGAAAAACAAAGCTTCAGAGCGCTGCTGCGCGTGCCACGACTCTATCTGATTGTATTAAACGTGCCGTTTGCACATACATAGCTCTCGTTCGTTAGTTTTTCGTCAGTATAGAGTAACCCCCCTGAGTAACCTGCAGGTGTCGTCCAGCTGGTTTATTTCTCGTCATTATTCCAGCACGCTTCAATGTAGTTTTATGCTCAATTGTTTTAATTGTTGCTGACCTTATGTTCCTGTTCCTACACAATAGATATGTAATAATGCCTGCCCGAGGATAATAGGTGTCTTTTGAAACGCACGAAAGGAATCGTAGATCCATAACAATTTGCCGAAATATTTATTTAATAATAAAAATAATGATCGGTACCGGAACGAAACGGACAGTTCGATAGGTTTCGTAGCTCTATAGAAACAGTGTTGGAATAAAACATTCGGTAGTTTCGTATAAGTGAGTAGATACTTGGTTTCACTGTATAAGCGGATTTTGGGTTGTGTGCACAGGCCGCCTCGACTAGCGAGGCAAATAAAAAAACCTAAATAAACTTTGTGAGTGTGTTAGTGTATAGGTTTGCCATTGAAACTTGTTGTACCATGTCTCTATACATTCAAATAACATGTAGGATACAATCATAGTATGTTGGTTTCACTAAATAGTTTTATTGTCTCAAAGTTTTGTACTGATTTTCAAAATCTACGGGACTTTAACCTGTTGAGTACCGTAAATCAGACACAATACAAATCTATGGTTTTTCTCTGCGATATCGCGACTACAGGACGCCAAAATACGGTACGGTACGGTTAATACTTAGGTTAGGATATTACACTAGCCAGACAGAGGTGACTAGACTATCGTTCAATCACTTCTAACTACACGTTTATAATTGCGTGATAGCATGTCGCTCACCGCATCGACTAATGTACCACCAATACAGGAATATAAATGATAGATCTATGACTAGCAGGAATGGAGAACAAAGTTGGGCATGAATAGCGCTCGCTCACACACTATATTTAGCCCCTGAGCTGAACTCGAATAGGCTCTATAACGTTTTGTTCCGGTCGCACCCTCGACACATCGATTAGTCTGTCTCTGTCTGTCTCACGTGCTACTGCTAATGATTAATGACCTTTACTGACGAAAACTTGGCGAAAACAACGTATAATTCGCACATCAAAAGAATCGGAAATACCTATACGACTTACGCCAGGGATGATTTATTTCCAAGCATTGAAACTGTAAATATCTCTAACTTAAGAAAAACTTATGACTCTAGGTACCTACCTAACTATAAACAAAAAATATGTGTCTTTGCTCCGGAACGCATCCGACGCAAAGGTCCCTAAGGCGCTGGCATTTGTGCGTACGTTAGAAGAATTCAAGGTATTTGTATGTATCTAAATGAGATGAAGTCCAGTTAATCAAATACCGGAGCGCAATGTCGTCATAATTGTTTAAATCACCGTCATGAGTCCGGACATGATTACTGTATCGATACTGCGTCCAAAATTGCGGAATAGTTAATTGGATCCTGGGGGTCACTATAGAAACGAGAGCTATCATGTAATCGGTACGCTTAACACAGCTAGACAAAGTAATGATTAGCGCAGTGACGCCAAAGCTTAGGATAATAAGTTGCTGAGCTGATCACGACTGTATCTCGTAGCTTCAGCAGTATCGAGTGCGTGGCATCTATTGTTCAGCACCGGAAAGCAACACTAACGTTATTTTTTACCCGACTGCCGAAGGAGGAGGGTAATGTTTTTTGTTACTTTTATTCCTTAAAAAAATACTATTTTATTTACCTTACATTTTTGTTGTTTTTGTTTTGAAATACGTATTGTATTTTTTCTTTTTTTTTCGTTCCTTCGTTTCCATAGTGCCCCCCCTGTTGACGTGCGATGACGATACCGTCACCCGCAGGCCATGCGCTGTCGAAACTGTTAATTAAACTCACAATAGTCGCTGAAACTGTAATTACACATTTCAGCGCTGAAACACCACGTGCGTTTTAGATGACGTTTGTGATAAAAGTTAGTTTCGTTAGAAGTGTCGATACTTTAAAAACAATTAGGAATGCTTCCTATCACAAATATAAGCCATCTTAAGGATTTAAGGTACCAACTTTTACTCCATGGCCCTACCTTTTTTCCACCCTTTTAGGAAGCACACACGACAGCACCCGCTGAGCCATGCTTACTGTTTCACCATCACCACCATGGTGATGTCAAGCAGTGGGCCAGTATGAGCCAGCATAGGGCAGCATGGACCACTGTGTGATCCCGGCTTAAATAGAAGATGGTAATCGCTTTAAAGTTAGTTTTAAATTAATAAAGCACATATAAATCAATGTCCGGTTTTTGTGTGAGATTTGTTATCCAACTTGCAACAAAAAGCGCCGAACGTTCTGATTTATTTACACAAATTCTGTGTTAGTTAATAAATTGTTTTAAAAAATGGTCTAATTTGATGGCGATATTTTTTAAGTGGAGCTCATGAGTGTATTATACTAGTATGTTTTTCGGGTCTGGTTTCAGTAAATGCACATCTACCTTCCTACCAAGGGACTTATTAATACAACGTTCGAATATCACACAATAAAACCTCATGAACCAACTATATTTACTTTGTAACAAAATGATAATCCGAACAAAAGTGCCACGGCGATTAGTGCGATGCCAAAAAATAAAAATGAATGTAAGTTGGCGACTTGCCACGAATACCTACACCGACATTAAAATGTGCTGCCTAGTGATGTGATGAGACAATCATTGAAATTCTTTATTTCATGGGAGTACGATTTATTATCGTTTATTTAATTATTTATTGCATAAATAATATAGGTATGCAAAACTTTAGCAACTAACCAAGAAACTAACTAACTAACTAAGAAAGGTGGTGCTATGTACCTATTGTTTTCAAAATGAATTAATAACAAATATTTTTGTTTTTCAGGCTTTTGTCATCTTCGCTCTCAGGCCATTTAAAAGACTGCAGTGCCACTCTATCGATGCGCAACTGCCCGTCTGAGAGTTCCGAGACGGTTGGGCATCACTAGTCGGGCTTAGAGAATATGTCGGCGGTACCCCGGAGGCATTAGGACCTATGTACAACCCGCAGAGCTATCCGCTATCGCCAACGGTAAACGGAAAAGTAGTAACGGTATACTTCGGTCCAACTATTGCTAAATGTACGTCTTGAATAGGAATACAAGCACGAAAGCAGCCTCCCCGAATGACATCTCAACTATACTTTGTAAACGTATGGCTCAGCCTGGGCAGTCAGCGACTGACGCTATTCTTACTTGCTAATCCTTTCACTACGGTGATAAGCCCTAAACCAGCTCTAGTATTTGTCACAGACACGGCAAATGTACAAGAGGGTTCCTCCGAGGCACAACCCCGAGGGGCTCCGGGCACGCACGTCGCATGTCCTGTCTACTCGCTCGTTAGCTCTTTATTAAATTCGTGAAAGAAATAATAATCGGCCAGTCGTTTTCTCTGCGCCTATTGCGAGATATGAAAGGAAAAATTGGTAAAAATCGTTTTGTTCGTTGAATATTATTTTTGTTCGGCTTTGGTAAATTATTTCTGTAGATATTTTTTATAAGCCTTACGTTTGTATGGAGCTGCTGTATGCCTTTATACCTTTATCTTAATAACTTTTTCAGACTTATGAACGTTTATTTACCTATAAGTATGTGTATAATTTTATTAAAGGATTTATCGTAGAAATCCCAGAATCTAAACGAGTTTTCGTAACAGATTTTCAAATATCGATGAAACCAAGCCTTCATTCATCCAAGAATATGCATATTTATAAGAAAAAATAGCATTAAATTGATTTAATAATTATTTAAGATTTGGTTAGTCTTCGTTTATCATCCAGACAACATTTTATGCAGCAATGTTATTTCTAACAGTAGCTCTTACTGTTTAATTAGGTTACCATACAAACTATTCTTCCATTGAATTATAATGGTACGGTTGATCTACGCATATTATATAATGGTATCCGAACCTAAATGATTTATCATTTAAAACAAGTATTATTCCTGAATCGCTAAAACAAAAGTCGAATTAATATCCCATTATTTATCAAGCCCATACAATCAGCCTGCATTTGAAAGGCATTCGAGAAAGTTCTAATTAAAAAAACCTGCGACGCCAACATAGAGACTTGGCGCTATTGTGTGACCTCATAGCGAGCAGGGGGGGGCTCGCGGTGGGGCCGGGGGGGGGGGGGGCAAGTGGAGATACACTGAGCTAAACGAAGGTAAAACGTTTTTCAAACTAGCAAATACAAATTATGACACAATGTTCCGCTGGGCAGTGAGCCACTGACACTCATCTAACCGGTCAATCTATTCACCACAGTGACTACACTTATTTTAGCTGTAGTGTTTGTCACTGACTTCCTAATAATAAGAAAAAGAACTAAGCATAGCTATTCCAAACGGCTGAACATATTTTTGATATCATATGTTATGTTACCCCGAGTGTTTTTAGCCATATTTTATCAAAATCGGCTTAGCTGTTCAAGAGGTATGCGAACATTTAGTGTTGAATGTCGGGGGTTATTAACGTTGGTTAGTTTACCCCCGCGTAGAGAGTTCTAACTCCGGCCGCGCCTCTCGTATCTCGGCAACAATGGGGATGATTCAGCGTCGCGTTTTCAGAGATGTTCCCTGAAATTACAGCGAGGCGAGGGCTGTAAGACGCCACCATTAGTTGCCTGGTGGATACGGTGTATAGTGTATAGTGTGGGTGCGGTTTTTCAATATTTCTGAAGCGAATATTATGAGTACCTACTCATTATGATTCTGTTTTAGTTATTCTATATGGACTCAACCAATCTTTATAAAATTTTATTTGTAGAAATAAATGGTTATTTAAGGATTTTTCTGCTACTGCAAATGAATTTGTCGCGACGCTGGAACGACTCAAAATCAACCGTTAATAATTGAAATTGATCGCAAACATAGAAAAAATATTAAGGAAAAAAACTATAAGTACGGTGGCCTGCGCCTAAAAGTATACAGGCGGAGTTTTTAAAATAGCGATCCCTGATGATGAAGGGACCAGCTACATCTGTTATAAATCCGGGGACGTGTTGTGTGTGATGTGTGTAGCAGTGGTGTTTATGTGGATGTGCTTGAGCAGCATCTGAGCTTGAGATCGCTATTTTAAAAACTCCGCCTGTATACTTTTAGGCGCAGGCCACCGTACATAGAGAAGAATCGTGAAGATTGACAAGTCCCAAATTGCCTGAGCAAGGGGCTCTACGGGCGCTACGCGGCGGCGTAGGCATGTGCTACGCGCTACGCCGTAGGCGACCGCTACGCGCTACGTTCGTAGCTAATAAATTGCTTTGTATGCCAGAGGAATTTATACATTGTATATTGATAATATTGTTTTACCTATATTTATATTATTATGCACTTGATAGTAGATATTTATTGCATAAATATAAACATGTACTTAGTATATTGTAAAATAATATTTTTCTGAGATTTTTTTAAGTTTTTTATTACGGTGCGGTTGTATCAATAACAAACTTCACCCAGTATAAACCCGTGAGTCATTCTTCAAGCGGTAGTCTGAGCTTTATCTACAGGGTGCTCTCACGGGTCCCGGCCGCCTGCTGGCGCCGGATTTATTTTACTGTTTTGGGATCACGCTTCAAGAAGTTACGATTAGGTGGTCAATTGGTCATATGTAAACAGATACTTGTAGTAGATTATATTTTACAGTTAAATTTCTTCTCTATGTTGAGGCAAAAAATAAACAAGTTGGAATTTTACCAGTGCTTTTTTATTTATTAAATATAGCACTTCCTCGACACGATATCTGGACAAGATACTGAGTAAGTACTGTTCTTATTAAAACGAAATGTATCCTATAATGAACGAAATGTCTCAAAAATGTGTAAAAACAGCACTAATTGACTAGTTAACCTTCTCATGTTTGTAATTTCTTATGTGTTATTTTTGTTCATTTGTTATTTTTCATTTTATGTTTTTGTTCACCAAATACTTTTAATGCGTGTTTTTAGTCTGAGGAAACTTTGTTGGCATGAGTGTTAAAAGAAATCCTTATACTTAGTAATTATTATTATACTAAGCTGTTTGTTTCCCGAATAAATAAAAC
The DNA here is from genome assembly GCF_932276165.1 of Plutella xylostella. Taxonomy (NCBI): domain Eukaryota; kingdom Metazoa; phylum Arthropoda; class Insecta; order Lepidoptera; family Plutellidae; genus Plutella; species Plutella xylostella. Next base: position 261,470 of record NC_064000.1, on the reverse strand, counting down.
AAAACAATATCAACGAGTTAGATTACGAGTACACTAGGTAGTTTATAAAATTATATTCTGTATATTGAAAAAGAATCATGGTACAATAAAAAAATAAGAATGAGTTTCTTGTAAGCAACAAAGTCTCCAACCTCAACTGATAATATCTGGAATGCGAATTGATTTCTGAAAGCGACAATAGAGAAATCATTTTCCTGTTCAATCTTGCGACGAATAAAAGAAAATCCCATTGCTTATGCTCAATATCCTGTTTTAATAAATATTATAATTTATGAATATTTCTGTCTCGAAATCAATGCAAATATGGTTTGTGTCGGTGCTCGAGTGTTCAGTGAAGCAAGTAGTGTGATTTAAATGTATATAAATAAATATAAACCTGAAATAATGGTCGAAATAGTAACAAATATAAAATAAAAAGGATAACCTGTCTTCTGCTTTTAAAAAGGCAAGTAACTTTCCGACACTTTTTACAATAATATGGTTTCAGTTTAATAAGAGAGTAGAGTAGAGAGATCGTGTAGGTATCTTTTAGGGGACATCATATTATCACTCATTTAGTTTCGTTAATAGTAGATATATTATGTATAGTAATAGTGAACGAATTACGAAACAATAAGCGGTTGACTACCAGGCCACCATAGTGTGGAAGACATTCAAAACAAAAACCATATGTTTTCTACTGTGACGTAGATCCAGCGGGGTCGTTGACCCCACATTGATCGCCTGCAACTAGGTCAGCGGGGCTCCTCTGATACTGAATTGGATCAAACCACTTAGTCAAAGGAAACTGCACCTTTTGTTCTTTAGAACAGGGTCGGATTTCAATGGGGTGCGATGGGAAGTTGTGCGTCGCTTTTGACTTGATTGGTTGTATTGTGATTATGAGATAAGTCTGCTTGGGCTCATCGACATTTAAAAAATGGTGTCCATAACACGGTGATGTAATTATTAATTCTAATAGCATTTGAAACAGTATACCATTTTTTTCTAATTTTTTTTCTAAATTCAAAAACTTGTTCTTAGTCCACAATCGCAAGGCAAATAATGAATGTGGGCTACGGGCTGATAAAGTGTGTAAAGTATTCTGCATATTAGTCTAGTCTGTTCTGCCACACAGCATACATATAGTAACCCCCAAAATTTAGGCAGCCTTACCTAGGCTGGAGAAGCTAAGCTAGATGGATAAAAAAATGTAGTGTTTCTGTAAGGCGGATTGTAAGTAATAATGACTCGTCTTACAATAGGTTACGCTGAAGTGCAATCAGTCCATTGACATTTAAGTACCAGTTTATCTACTCTGCTGCAAAAATACACCTCTGAAATAAAACGGTTCCACTAAAACGGTTTCGTGCTTTCAGAGACGGCAATGTTAAAAATACTTCCGTAGCTCTTATATAGCCTTTAAAGAGCTTGACCTCTGACAATTGTCGTAGGTAGATAATCCTTACTAATATTATAAATGCGAAAGTAACTGTGTCTGTCTGTCTGTCTGTCTGTCTGTCTGTCTGTTACTCTTTCACGCCAAAACTACTGAACGGATTTGAATGAAATTTGGTATACATATGGTCTAGACCCTGGGAAAGAACATAGGCTACTTTTTATCCCGGAATTCCCACGGGAAAACTTATTAAGGCGAAACGAAGCGCGCGGGAACAGCTAGTACAGTATAATTCTCTCTCAATCCGGTGTAATAACCTCATATACAGGGTGTTGCAAAAAGGGTATACTAAGCCGAAACCAGCATGTGCAGCATGGTATATCTAAGCCCGAAACTGAAATCAGAATTTCAAAATTCGCGAAAAAAATAATTCATTTTCCATAGAAACTTAGTTTGTCACGTGACTTTTTACTATGGAGAATGAATATTTTTTTTCGCGAATTTTGAAATTCTGATTTTAGTTTCGGGCTTAGATATACCATGCTGCACATGCTGGTTTCGGCTTAGTATACCCTTTTTGCAACACCCTGTATAATGAAACCCCTACAGCCGCAAAGTCGATTGGCAATTATTTACTGATCAAATATTTAATGTTGGGCTTAAATTAAATTTTCAGTTTCAAAGTTTACTATTTAATTATTTAATTACCAAGTATAAAGTAAACCGCAAACAGATTTTAAATTTGATTCGTTGGTCATTGAAATATGTATATTGGTTGGGACAAAAATACACATTCGGTATTTATTAAATAGCATTGAAAATGCGATTGGGACACGCTGAAATATAATTTTGTATACACACTCACAAACAATGAAAAAGTTCCACCTGCCTTTGACGGTCCACGTGGCACTCGAACTATTTCATTCATGGTTTACAGATAAATATGCCTTACAAGTATAGCAAACTATAAATCTTTGGCATACTACTACTGCAGTCAGCCGGTGGGAACAGTTTCGCTACTGGGGACGCAGACTCACGTTGATAAATCTTATTCGGGGTTCGCGGTTGGCTTGACAATATAATATGGGAATAATTTAAGCCTCAATACATACCAATCCACGAAAGAGCTCGATCTGTGAACCTGACAAGCCAGTTACGCGGGGATTCACCCTCCAGTAGTTCTTCTAACATTTGCTTTTCGTATTTTTCCTTGCAAATAGTATCTACACTGAAGTGCGAGTGGCATGTTTGTGGAGCTGATTCAATATGTCTGCCAGCGCGGGAAGGTGGGAATGGTATTGTGAAAACTAAAATGTACAATACAATACAGTAAGTATAGTGACTGTAAATATAATTGGATGTGCAGAAATGGTACATAGACTATACCAACACCTGCTTCAAAACCAAAATAATGATTAGGTAAAGGCTTGCGACATAAAGGAATCTTTAGTAATTGCTAAGTATATGTAGTGTATAAATTATAAGTATTATGAGTTGTACATACATACATACAGTTCCCAGATCTGTAACATTATATCACTTTACAGCTTGAAACCCTTAAAGGCCAACGACCTACCTTCAATCTCTATAAAGCCTCAAATGTGACCCATTGTACCCAACCGGCGAAATGGTAACGTTTGTACATAATAATACGCAGGACAGTCATGTAAATACTCTCCACTCGTCTCATGCAAATTTACGGTTTTCATTAAAAGGGTGACTGCCACAATTAAGGAGCAGGGACCAACCAAAAGGGACAGATTAGCAAATCAAATTGCTACCAACTTACAGAAAACATTCACGCACTTGGGGTATTCTAATTAAATGTTCGTTGTGCTGAAATAAGGTGATGTGCCACAGAACTAATACACTCACGTGCGAAGAAACAGTTCCATTTACAAAATTCCGACACAAAATGGCCTCAATTTTTTTATACATTTCATAGAATAGAATAGAATACTTTATTTGCGTAAAACATGGTATTACATAGATGTCAATATTATCGTAAAGTGCTCATGTTTAGCCAATTTATATTAGCATGCAAATCATCATTTCTAGAGTAGCTACTTACAGCTAGAGGTTTGCATGACTCATCGGTAGGGACTCCACATATAACCCTGATACATTTTTTTGCGCAACAAAGACTCTTTTGATGTCCGTACTATTACCCCACATTACGATCCCGTATCTTAGTAAAGTCAAAGTCAAAGTCAAAATTTTTTATTCATCGTACAAATATAAAATTTTCTGATGAACGTCAATTTTTACAAATTACTCTCCGTTCGGATAAGGGGGGGCTCTTTCTGTCTAAGGAGAAGAACGGAGGCAAGAAACTCCTGAGCCATCTTTTCAAAAAAAGACTTAAAACTAGTTGGTATACAATACATATAAGCTTAATTATTATTATTATAATAATATGAGCAGAGCTAACTACTTATCACAGCCATGCATTAACGTCCTCTAAGTAATCATCAATTCTATAATAAGCTTTTTTACTGAGTTTCTCTTTAATGTAACACTTAAACTTATTCTCTGGCATTTGAGCAACTTCTGCTGGAAGCTTATTATAAAATCTAATACAGTACCCTAAAAACGATTTATTAACTTTCGCCAGACGCATCGCTGGAAAAGCCAGCTTATGCTTGTTCCTAGTATTAATGTCATGATTACTGCCAATTGTATCAAAAGTTGAAATATTCTTTCGTACATACATTAAATTGGAAAAAATGAACTGACATGGAACTGTAAGGATGTTAATTTCTTTAAATAGTTCTCTCAATGAATCCCTGGAACCAAGTTTGTATATAGAGCGGATGGCTCTTTTCTGTAATACAAATATAGTTTCAATATCAGCGGCTCTACCCCAAAGCAAAATGCCATACGACAATAAGCTGTGGAAATAACTAAAGTAAACTAATCTGGCGGTTTCAACGTCGGTCAGTTGTCTAATTTTCCGTACAGCAAAAGCTGCCGAGCTCAACCTTCCAGCCAATTTGGCAATGTGAGGTCCCCATTGTAACTTTGAATCTATAGTCATACCAAGAAAGACAGTATCATTAACTAGGTCCAATTTATTCCCATCTAGAATAATGTTAGTATCGCATTGTCTAACATTCGGCAGTGTAAATTTAATACATTTCGTTTTCTTAGAATTCAATAAAAGATTATTTACGGTAAACCAATCGTGTATGTCAGATAGAATAGAATTAATTTCATAAAAAATATTTTCACTTCTTTTAACTTTAAAAAGCAAAGAAGTATCGTCAGCAAATAAAACTATATTAGTCAATTTTTCAACCATAAAAGGCAAGTCATTAATATAAATGAGGAATAAAAATGGTTCTAGAATAGATCCTTGAGGGACGCCTATCTTTACATGAGCCCCCTGTGATTTAGTATTATTAATATCGACCCTTTGTTGCCTCTTGTCTAAATATGAAGCTATCAAATCTAAAGCCTTTCCTCCTATTCCATAGTATCTCAGTTTCGAAATTAAAGTCTGATGGTCCACACAATCAAACGCCTTCGACAGATCAATATAGATTCCAAGTAGGCACGATAGGATATGACAGCGGTTTTCTTGTTAGTTATTGTTTTTATTTTATTTAGTGCGTAGGCAAATATATTCACTCTATTGCATAGGTTATCTAGGTGTAGTTTCCAGTTTAAGTCCTGGTCTAAGGTCATAGGAAATTTTAACAAAATGTTTGTGCTTTTCTGACTGGAACTTTTTCATTGCTCGTGAGTGAACTTTATTATACACATCAATACAACGAACAATTGAACGTAGCGCGCGGGGAGACGAGTTTTAGAATTGGCCAACTAAACGATCTGATGGAAACGGCTCAGGAATAGAATGATATGCAAAACTGTAGTGTAATAAATATTATTTGAAATATAGTTAACTAACGCAGGCGCCCAGGTAAACCTAGATGGAGATGGCGGGATGACCTGGACAGATTTTTGCCGGATTGGCGTCAGGTGGTCGATAGCAGAGACGTGTGGAGTAAACATGGGGAGGACTTTGCCCAGCAGTGGGACACTGAATTGGCTACTTAAAAAAAAAGTTAACTAACCCATGGAACAACAGCGGACTTAAGATAAGATAAGATAAAGATAAAATACTCTTTATTTCACACAAACAGAAACAGTAAGATACAAAAATGTATAGCTACTAGTGAAGCCGACTGTACTATTGGCAAACCGGGACGATTGTTCTCTTCAATCTATAAATTAACTTCAATAAAAACATTGAACTATTTTACGAACATTATTTGTATTAAGCAAAACCAGGGTAACTTGAGCTGTGTTCACGAACTAAAGGCGACTGGAAGAGGCCACAGATAGTTTGGCGATGAATTAATCATTATACTAGTTGCCGTATAGTTTGCTTTAAGTTTAATTTGAATTTAAATTGGTTATTCTTGACAACAATAAGGTAATGGAAAAGGTATAACACGACGGAGGCGAAATACGAAGGATTATGAAATGTAGGTGAACATAGCTCTCAGGACGAACGACCCGAATTTTCTACAAGAATATACCAGGGTATCGGTAGAAATTTTAAATTTATTGCTACTATAGTAGTAGAATAGAACAGAATAGCTACTATAGTATACATAATAATAAAAACGAATGCATATTACTGTAACGAAATCAGTTGCCAAAGACCTGATGAAGGCCAATGATCTCGCAATAAGAGTAGCAAAACACTGGAGGAAGTTAGCTTAGTGCATTTTACACGATAGAAGAAGAAGAAGTTGCCAAAGACAAAAGCATATTAAGTAGGTATATAGGTATGTCCACGCTTTATAGCAACACACAATATTGAAACTACTTAATATTATGTGTATTTAACTGCTTTTAAGTACCTTTATTAATTTAATCATTTATGATCCAAATAGGTACGTGGACAAAACCCAATAGATTTGTAATTGTGTCCTACCAAGAGATTCACGAAATTTATACGGCTTACAATAATCTCGTTGAATATTTGCACCAAACTAGTTTATTTTTGTTCTACTCTTAATCCAAAGTGATCGCGATAGAAGTAAACATGAAGAATAAGGCAGCCGCTGGAGCAGTAATATGTGAAGAGCTTATAAAGCTGCGCGCAATATCCGCCTGATGTAATGGAAATATCAATTAGCTAAGTAATTGAGTGGATCGCCGGATCACTTCTACTGCTTTCAACCCGAGAATCGAACTTACTACTAACTTTGATGTAAAAAGTAACAGAAGCTATGAATATATGAAGTAATGAAGTATTTTAGTCAAAAACTAAATAAAATATTCCTGATAATATGTGGCTCTAGATGCAGTAAAAAAGGGAGGCACACCGAAACTCCAGAAGACTGACGTATACTTAAAACCCACAAAAATCTCAGTCAACTAAAAACTACTCCTACTATCGAACCATTAACTGCCAGTTTCTATATATCTATCTATCCATAACTGGTAGTTACTTTCATACGGTTTTGGCATAATCCAAAGTAACAATCTGTCAAAATCGTATGAAAGTAACTACCAGTTATAGATAGATAGAGTTATAGAAACTGGCAGTAAGTGTTTCATAGTAAGTTACTGGCGTTGTCGTTAGTTACATACTACATTGCATACCGCCCACTAATTAATAATGTAAGTGTGATTGAGTCAGTAATTGCATCACATACAGACCGCAGACATTGATTGAATTATTCGATCCGCAGTTTAATTTTACAATTGTGTGGTGAAGTCAGCTGCAGGCGGTCACTCGGCTAAATTGAAAATTAAATCCGTTTTATTTATGTAATTGGTGTGTTGCTGTCCTATGGTACCCCGGTGGTACAGAGGGCCTTTACAAGCGTGCGCCACGCCGTTCTGTCCTCAGCAACCGCTCTGGCTTCCGTCCAGCTCAGGCCTTGCGCTCGCAGCTCGCCGTCCACTGTGCGCCGCCATGTGTGCACGGGGCGACCGCGTCTGCGGTGGCCGCCAGGCGGTTTCCATTCGAAGGCAATGCTCGCTTTGCTTTCGGCTCCTTTTCTGATTGTGTGGCCAATCCATCTCCATTTTCGCAATGCGATTTCTTGTTCGATGGAGGTCTGCTTACACACGTTCCACAGGTCAACGTTCCGGATTGTGTTCGGCCAGATGTAATTGGTAGCTCATCTTTATTAAAAATCTGAAATCGTGATTAAGTTTGCTTTTCTTGGTGACTTTCATCGGTAGAGTTTGATCAATCTGTCTTGTTGCTTAAAGAAGCGAAAAACGTGGCAGTGGTTGCAGTAACATCGTATTCTATTTTTGCGTCCAACTTTTTACATCGTTTCTCAACCAAACTTGAGGCAGCTTATTGAAAAATACTTCTTAAAAAAATAATTGGTTTCGTGTCCTATCTGAGCGACGCAGCCACGGGGTCAAGCACGGGGCTCGTTACTGAAGGTATAATAAAGGGTTTGATACTCGAACAACTTGAAGCGTGGGGCGCCCTTGACTGGGAAGTTGGGGAATCTCATAAAGATGCCGCCATATTTTTCTTACGGGATATTGATAAAGTTTCGTTTGATTAAAAATCGTTTATGTAGTAAGCGGAATAGCAACGGCAACGTGATATCGAAAATTATAATAAAATCCCTGACATGTCAATGGATTTTTTTTTAGGTAACAACTAAAACTTTGGTATTTCGATTAATCCCAACAATATTATAAATGCGAAAGTTTGTGAACTAGTATGTGTGTATGTTTGTTACTTCTTCACGTCAAAACGGCTGAATCGATTTTAATGAAATTTGGTATGGACATAGCTGACACCCTAGATTAATTCACAGGCTACTATTTATTGCGGAATTCCCACGGAAAAACTTTCTAAGGCGCAGCGAAGCTCGCCGGAACAGCTGGTTAATAAATAAGTACAATATTATTATACCTATGATTAGAATTTAAAAAATATTTTTTAAATCCAAAACATTAACAGAACGAGCAAGCTGAGTCTCGCCCCTCGTCACCACTTTCGCAAACCCCCTGTATATTAATATTCACCTCTGAAACTTATAAAAATTGAGTCCATTAACAAGCTCACTAACGCAAGCGTACCTGAAGCTGAAATGTGTTTCAGATCTGTTCCTAATTTAAAATGTATGAAGCTCGGGAGTTCATTAAAAGTTTCCCGATTCATTTCCGGCTTCTCTCAGTCTATTTAGAGAAGATAATTTTGGGAATCCCCAAATTAATTGTGAAAATGTCACTGTAAAGTTTATCTGAGGGCTTAGCAACGACTTAATTACACAACTACTTGACTGGACGTGTTCGTCAGAGTTCCACGAAATACGAGTAAACTTAACTTCACGCCAGTTTCGATAACAATATACTGCTACAAATACCTAAATATCATCGAATTAGTTATACCACTATATCACTCACAAGCAATATATTGCTCGTGAGTGATATATCATTGGAACTTTTTCATTGCAAGCGAGTGTATTTCTAGGTATGACGACACACTGTGGACAAAACAAATACGTGTGTCAATTTCCCTCCGTGGCCGGTCAGCCCTCGGCCGAGAGCGGATACTGCTGGCAGCTGCTGACACCGCCCGCCCAGCGGCCGCTGCACGGGTTCGTTATCGACGTCGATAAACTCGTTTAATGAAAGAAAGAAAGAAGAAAGAAATAGTTTATTTGCCTTCAAAAATACACAACATGGAAAAACGCGCATGGAAGATGTGATGCGCGTTCTACCGATCACATCGCCGTATTCATGACGAACCGCGATATAGTGATGTTTAACTACGTACGACCCGTGTAGCGGCAGCAGCTCCGTGTTAGGAAGGTCACTCTAGCTTCACAAAAAAAGTAAGTACAAACAACAGCCTGTCATGCACTATGCAGTCTGTACTTTTAAGTCCTGTTTCACAATGTCTGGATAATGGCTACCTGTGGGATAAAAGACAATGCTGTAACATAATTACGGAGAGTGGCAGCATGTCTTTTATCCCACATGTAGCCATTATCCACACATAGAAAGATAGAGTCGTGGTTGGTGCAGTAGCGCCCCGAAAAATGTTTTTTCGTAAGATAGAATGACCATGAGGTGTCAACACCATGTCAACACAGTCCCACGCACACACATAGGAACAGAAGTATATGGCAATAGTAAATACATAATGTATTTATTGGATTTCAACGTACACGCAATAAAATGTACATATTTCTAACATTGGTTCAATTAAAAAAGTGTGTTTGCAATAAAAATGCTGTTTTGTGTTATGATTTTATGATTCACGTCGCAATGAACCGAACAATATGTTATTATTGTTGCCTGGAGATAGTGAAGGAACTGGGAAATGACATAATACACTACTTTTCAACGGTATTCTTACAGATAACTTTTTCAAGCAAAGCAAAGACTACGTACACTGCTAGATCGCATACTAAAAGTACGAAAAAAAAATACAACGAATACATAACGTTTAGAACCTGACAAAAGGAGACCGGATGTTTCTAAACCGGAAACGATGTCTAGCCCAATCGGAGGCCGCTTCCCCGCCGCCGCCCATTTCCGTTCCATTTTCAAACACTGCCTCTTCCGTTACAATACAAATAGGCTACAAACTAACCTCATTTCTGAACCATGTAACATTATGTAACCGTTACGGAATATTTTATTTGACAGACAAATTATTAAGCGAAATTAACTCAATTGTCTTGACCCAGAAAGTGTATACTGTAGAATATTAGCCTATGTTAGTTTTAAATATAGATATTCTGATAATATTCTATTGTAATTCAGTCATATTATTTACTCATACACATTGCTGGTAACACCCAGGGGTCCAGAAGTGGGGGTCACTCCATCTCTCGATGCATGTAGGTACCGATTGAAGCTCTAGATCGTTTTTATCAAGATAGAATAAGCATACTGGCCATTTATCGCCTGATTCATCATAGCAGAAGCTCACTGGGCAATTAAACAACCAATCACAAGGCATTCCGCGTTCAAACCTATCCGTCTTCGTTTTCAACATGGCGTCCAATTCATCAACCGATTATGTTCTAGTTCACATAGCATCAAAACAGAGATGTGGGTTGGAAATTCATGACATTTAACAGTGAGTGATATTATATTTTTCATTACTAGAAAACATAGAACAACGCGGACACGGGTTAGAAAAGAACAGTGAACTATAATTAAGTACTTTGTAAAATTTTGCATGAGCCCTATCCAGCTGTCAAAACCATACATTTTATTAGTCATTTGTTCGTTTTCAAAGGGAAACCAACTATATTTATCGTTGCTTTAATTTTTTATTCAATGGAACTTAAATAGCAAGTTTGCAGACTATGCTTAGCCAGCGAGCGTGTGTACTTACCAACAAAACATTAGCTTAAACTTAGCAACAAGCTGATGCAACAAAATTTTGTGAGTAATTAATCACCACTCCAAGATAAATGCTTAAGTCAGCCCGGTATTTACTTTCAATTGTTTTCTGGATAAGCAAAAAGTTGTTAACGAGTTGTAAAGTTTATATTAGATACAAAAAGTTGCAGGCTTTTATAAAAATATAACTATGTGCTGAAACTTTCATTAACTACAACTTTGTAAATTTTCAAAAGCTCTTATATTAGTTCTTAGCAAAAGAAAGAAAGTATGGACATTGTTTCGCATAAATACCTATTTTAACGGCAAGTATCTAAAATAGAAAGTCAGGTAGGTCGATTCGCTACCTTAATTATTATGTAATTTCATTATATATGGGGGTACCGGGGCCCCATATAGCATGGAGCTGCTGCAACCTGCTGCTTGCTTTCGTATTAGTAAGTAGTAGTTTCTGTCGCCTATAAAATTTCTACAGTGCTACTCGTCTTCAGCCGCTTATAAACTCAATATTCCAGGTGAACATAGCCACTAAGGCATACCAAAGATCCTTACTCCCTACTGAGCATGATCTGCTTATCCCCTAAGTGAGGCGCACATTAACCTCAAAGGGATACGAAATCTTCTTCTTCTAAAAGTACCAGGCTCACTAGCAACTGACTCCCTTCTTCGTACCGAGCATGGTCCGCTTCTAAAAGTACCAGGCGCACATAACCACTAGCAACTAGGTAACTCCATTCTTCCTACCGCGCATGGTCCACTCAAATGTACCAGGCGCACATAACCCACTAGCAACTAACCTTAGCAGCGCCATTGCTGGTGGCGTGGTGGCGGGTGACGGCGGCGGCGGAGTGCGCGCGCCGGGTCGCCTTGTAGTGCAGCCTGCGCAGCGCGCCGCCCAGCCGCTCCGGCGAGCCCTCGCCGTGGGCCACCGTCATACCGTTCTCCGTGCCTGGAGGGTAAAAGGGGGGTAATTAGGGAAGATGGAAGGAGCCTGTGGGGTTACCACCACCGGACATTAAAGGTTATAGCCCACTTTCTCGTCTGCCGACTACACGACGGCGGCGCGCGGGGCGTCTGCTAGGATTCAGCGCGCTGACACCTAGCAGACGCTACAGGGTGGCCAAGGCCGTGGTGGCCTTAAAGCCTATATTTGAATTATGTTTTATTAGTCAAGTGGTAGCAGAGTCGTGTAAGTTTGCCTTCACCTTAACAATGCTTTAGCAGCGTCGCTCGCTTGTCAAATCTGACGTAACTTGTATGGATCTGACAGATATATGGTTGCCTGCTTATGGATTGTTAATTGCCAATGTGGTGGTACGGCAGCTGCAGAGACGAACCGACTGTGGGTTAAACTTATACATACACGACCGGTCCAGAAAAGGCTCTACATTTGCAATAAACAGAGTAGTGAAGCCAAGAGAACCACTCTCTTCATATTTGTTATAGTACATCACACATATAGGTAGCAGTTGTCCAATCAATAGTTACTAAACTTTGGTGACAACAATAGTATAATTTACTCTCCCCCACATAATAACAAAGTTAGCGAAACCCATGTCCCGCCCGGAAACGAAGATCCGAATAGTTGAATGTACAGATTCCAAGTTGCAAGCAATTTGGAGCACAAACGCGCGGAAATGTATCAGTTGTGGCTCAGAATACTGATGCCGCTGGACCGGGGTTACTGCGCGTTTATCCTGTAATTACTATAATCTGCTATTATTATCTTGTCCGTACGAGTCTGAGGTTCAATTACCGACAGTTGTTGACACAATATGGCTAATAGCAGCCGTGAGACGAATACCCTCATGAGTATAATGATGTACCTTAGAGGTAGACAATAAGAAGTTCCTTTTACCCAGAGACCAAAAATCACAACACATCTTTCAGTTTTCGACGGCTGCAAACTTAAATATTTTTTAATGATTTTATTATCACTCCACAGACTTTATGTCCGTGCCTTTTTGAGTATATTGTGCAAACTTAACTTTACCTGAACCCTGACGTGGGTCTCCCACACTATGTCATCGTATGAGGTCTCTGGGTCTCTAGAAGTTCAAAAAAAATGGCGTGAACGTTTTTGTTTTCTTCCTAGGAATAAATTCAGTTTTACGGTTCCATGATGGTCGCACAACTGTGTCAACTTGTGACATGAGAATCTGGCTACTTATCCATCGGAGGTGTCTCCCGATGAACATAGCAAACAGCTATTACTGGCCAGCTGGCCACGTATTATCTAAGACGAACGAGCGACGCACTCAGGCAAACGAGGCCAGTGTGTGGACGACACAGCGGGGCACAGGGTAGTGGACGCACTTTATACAGGGTGTTAAAAAAAGGATGGATATAAAAACTGAAGAAAATAAAGGGGGTCATTCAGAAAGTCTTTTATTCTGAATAACAATCTGAGTTACCTATCCCTTTTCGACTTGCTTATAATAAAATAGTTTTATAAACAGTTTTTAACGGGTCCGCTACATCGTTACGGTTGCCGATGTTTCGACACACGCTATTGCGACTTTTTTTCAGTCAAGTTCAACCACTACTCCATTCGTCATTCCATTCGTCTCATACAGTCACTGTAACACATCTGCGGTGCAGACCTGGTGGTCAGCGGTACATCACCCGCTCCAGTGAGCCGCGCGTCGCGACAATCAGGTTAGATCCGATCCGTCTCCGAGTGGATCACTCAATCGGTCAATCAATCACTCCGCTCCGCCGCCCTTGATCACTAGTTGCAGTCGACCTGGTAATTAACGACTTGAGGCTGTGGTATTATTATCATATTATGCCGTAGGCTAAGCAGGATACTGTTTCGGCACTGCAATGACTTTGTCAGACACTGTCATAAAACCACCCTTTATCGTAAATAGTTCTTAGTTTCAGAACCGTTCAGTAGTTTCGGCGTTGAATCTCAGACAGTAATTTAGAACGAACGGTTTTATAAATTTACAACATTACAATTTTCTTCACACTAACTATAGAATTAACTTTATTTTCTAAAAGACTGTATTGAAACGTCAAACAAATCGGTATTTACATAATATTATATACATACCTGCGGCAACTTCGGGGGAGGGTCGAGTCGACTGGATTTTGGGATTCTGGTATCGCCCATCCGCCTGAAACAACATCCTCGATCAGACATGTACCACACTTTAATATGTATTATATTACTATAACTAATTAAATATTCTAAATAGACATTAAAGGTAATTAAAACAAGGTTTCAATCAACGTTAAAAACCCCCGATGTTCAACACTAAAAGTCGCATAACTTTCGAACGGCTAAGCCGATTTTGATAAAATATGACTAAGAACACTCGGAGTAATTACCTATACCGACCTAGACCGAAAGTTCCTCTTTTTCGTCGGCGGTTAAAAAAGTTATGAGCAGTTGTAAAGTCAGTGGCAGAGAAACGTAACCGCTGTAAAAGTAAAGTAGCCAGCTCTTTCTACCCCTGACTGTACCTATCCCCACAGCCATCCTAGGCGTGTTCACAAGCAACAAGTACTTTTCGCAACACCCTGTATACGACACAGAGATGGTGTGCGCGAGTGCTCACTTGAATTTAATTAAAATGTAATTCTGCAATGATAGTACACTCTATAACCATTAACACAGCAACTAATATACAAAAGTGCTCCACTCTCTCAGGATAAGTACATTAAGTTATTTATTTGTTTAAATCATATTTTGAAAGTTATGAAGCTTTTATAAGTAATTTTATCGAATAAAGTGCAATGCATTTATGCACTTTTACATGTTAATGCTCTGGAAGTTTATCAATAGTACCTACTGGTGATGATTAATAAAATGATGAATGAAGTAGATTGTTGCCTTTTGAAAGGATGTCCAAAACGTGCGTACTACCTACGTTCGAAACAGCACAATTAAAACAGCTCACAAATCAGCAGGACCTTTCGCTCTTCGCGGTCAAAGACCATCGTTTCCCTTCATAAAGCGGATAATTGTAGACATCGGTGGCGCTAAATAATACTTGAAATTTATGCAGTGAGAATAACTAAAGTGGGTGAGAACGCCACCGACAGATGGCGCTGGCTACAGAGCCCTGTGACCCGGTACATTCCTACATCGCGCTACGTAAATTTAATTAGAGCTTCGCTTGGTATTTACGAATGCAATTTGCCACAGTCTCCAGTTGGACTGACGAAGGTTCTGGCGACTGCGGACCCTGAGGGGCCATTCTAGGTTACGAGAAATAAAGTCCTGACTTTATTCCCGTTACAATCTAAGATTCATACTCATAAACTTGAAAGTTTTGTAATATTAGTGCGATAAATAGTTCGTTCGCTTTTTCTGTGTTAAACACTAGGCTAGGTATGAAGCGACAGCTGTAGTGCATTCTTAGTGAAACATTGATATCTTACAGAATAAAGTAGTAAGTTACACTTATTTAAGGTTAATAATTTGTGATTTTATGCCCATGTATGTGGGTCTGGCAACTGGGATTGATATTATGAAATTGGGCATTAATTGTACGCGTGTAATCGGTGTAATAAAGGCTGAGTAATAACGTGTGAATTCCCATCCTGCTGGTAGTGGCGGCTGCCAATTAAACGTCATCATTTCACTGATAATATTGTTCCCAATTGTGATAAGTATCGTTGTATGTTTCCACATTCGAAGCAATCTCAATTAACGTTTTTAATCTCGCTGTATCACTGAATCATGGGTACCAGTAGAACTAGTGACGAATCGAATTTCAGCATTTAAAAATACACAGCATTTTAATGATGAGGCGACGTTGCGACTGCACCGCAGCCCACACTGCTGGCGTTAGAACCAGAGGTTAGATTCTCGTGTCACAAACACACTTGTACGACCATTATGCAACCGTAAAACTGGATTCGTGGGAAAGATCTCAGACACGTTTTTTAAACATCACGCTTATTAAAGGCTCATGCCATTTTATACCAAATAAATTCATATTGTCCAGTTCTCAACATCAAAAAGACGTATTGTATTAAAAGTGTTGACTACCGAACATTCACTGAGTTGCAGAAAGGATCTTTAAGTTAATGTCGGCATTAAATGTATTGTTGCCCTGCTTTGACAGTATACGGACAGAAAGAGACAGACATATATTTAATGTCGACATTAGCTTAAAGTCCCTTTCTGCAACTCGGCAATTACTAACTAAATGCATTAATTCCGTTTTTCCACGGATCCTCGAAAACGTCGCGTATGTTTGAGGTCTAAATGGAAAACGACAGTTTGGGACTATCTTTTAAGGAGGAGAATAGACTCTCAGTTATTCCCGGATTGTGATATGTAATTTATTTTCAATTCTGGACTTAGGGCCAAATTCACGGGTTGCATAGAAATCTAAGTTTTATTAAACTACGATTTCATTAATCACGATTGCCGATTTCGTCTAACTGCGTTTAGAGTAACCTGAAATTCATCGGTGCTTTTTTAATCTCTTTTACGTCACCGGTGTTTCAGCTACAGACGAGCCAGCAACACTGAAATGCGTTTAGTTATTGCGTCGCGCCGTACATACTTTTTGCGTATTTTGATTTCGAGCAATGGAGTAACAAAACGTTTTGACATATTATAAAACAAAAAAATAATATATGTCGTTGTCAAAGCGTTGTTATTTGCTCAGTGGTTTGTTTATGATGTTTGACAATGACAGCTTTCTATAACTGCGTTTAGCAACGCTAACTGGCCAATTTATAGCAGTTACAGCTATAACTGCGTTTTGCTCTAATCTTGGTTAATATTGGTCGGTGAAAATCGAAATGAGCGTATAAGCTCGTTTAGAGCATAAACTGCGTTTTCGATCCTTCTAACGACGTTTAATTACTTCGGTGAATTTGGCCCTTAGCTAGAGTTAATTTCTTTCCGCAGTTCCTTTATTTCATGACATGAAACTCGCACTTCTTATCATATTTTTTTGTCGTTGAACAGAGAAAGCTATTGCGTTATTATTACTTATACTCTGTCCATCTTATTATTGGTTTTTTGACATTCGAAATCCCATACATATTTGATTACAAAGCAAAACCAACTTAACTTACCAGACATAAGGAAACGTCAAAAATACAATAATATAGTGGAAGCTCTATAGCTATTTTATTGCTAATGTTTTATTCAATTTTGTTTATGTGTTAGTCTACCTAATACACTAGTACACCCACTGCCACCATTAATTGGATCCGATAAACAAAAGAAAACCTCCAACGATACAATCTAATCTACAGCGAACGACAGTGGATATAACGTTATAAAACAATACACACCTACTCAGTATGATCGAGTCGCCACCCTGTTAAGGCAATAGGGTGTTTATAGCCGGGTTGTAGTCACCTACAGGGCGTAGCGCGGGGCGTCGGGCCAGGGCTGCAGCGCGCGCCTGGCCGCCCATGTGGGTCACTGGCTGACCCCCGCGCCCACCGCGAGACGCAACCCTACGGCTTATGGACCTGCTACACTCGGACGTATTTTTTTCGTTATTTTTCCAAAGTGGTACAACAAAATTAATACAGAAGAGCTAGCACGGGGCGCATTTAAGACGTGACAAGAGTTTTGCATCGCGCTCACTCACATGTCGCAGCCTCAAGAGTGAGTATACCACTTTTGATTAATAGAATAGAATTGTATGTTACTTTATTGAACACCATACAAATCAGACGTACAAAAATAGACTTTATACACTAGAAACAATGTACAATAGACGACATTATCGCTAAAAGTGATCCCTTACAGGCCACCTTATTCTATTCTATTCTATTCTATTCTCTGAGGGGGTGTCAGTACCTGCACCTGGCTCTCTCGAGTGGAACCTTTGCGCATAACCCCTAGGTCTAAACTGCCTTCCTAAGCTTGGACCATTTCCATCACGCTGGTCCACTGCGGGTTGGTGGGTTCACATATCTAGATGTGCTAAGTCTAGATATGCAGGTTTCCTCACGATGTTTTCCTTCACCGTAAGAGCGATGGTATACATTGTACTTAAATTCAGAAAAGAACTCATTGGTACATGTCAGCGCCGGGATTCGAACCCGCATCTCTGGCGTGAGAAGCGGGCGCTTATCCGACTGAGCTACCACCGCTCATCTTATATGTATATTGTTATTAAGGAAACAAAGTAAGAAATAAGCTAAAATGCCTTGTCGTGACTACCTACTTTCGTTAAAGTGTGGCGGCACCATAATGGAATTATAGCTATTGCCTTTTAAAGATCAATCGAGGGATGGTTATTGGCGTGTGGCCTAAAAGCCTTACGTAATGGGCTGCGCTACCTTGAAGGAACACTATTTAGAGCTGACTATGTACTATGTACGGTGGCCTGCGCCTAAAAGTATACAGGCGGAGTTTTTAAAATAGCGATCCCTGCTGATGATGAAGGGACCAGCTACATCTGTTATAAATCCGGGGACGTGTTGTGTGTGATGTGTGTAGCAGTGGTGATGTGGATGTGCTTGAGCAGAATGTGAGCTTGAGATCGCTATTTTAAAAACTCCGCCTGTATACTTTTAGGCGCAGGCCACCGTACATACGTAAGCCTGTGCTAGTAAAATCAAAGTAAGCAAGATTTTATACTTCGACTTCGCTTCAGACGCATAATATTAAGTTTTCAGTTTTAGAACTTCAGTTTTTCTAATAAATCTATCACTTTGTTTCTCACTGTGATGATGATGACTGTGAAGGCCTTCCCCAATAAACGCACCACACTTTATCAGCCTTCTTCATGTCACTACCACGGTAGATGTGTTTCCATAAAATTGCATCATACATTCAGCGTACGCACCTACGTTACGGATAGCTAATGCACATTATTTGTCATTCAGAAGCTCGCTTTACAAGCAACTAGTAATAATAATAATAATCATGACACCATTTAACACAGGTTTACATGAAATAAGCAATAGGTAAGTAGTAGACAGTAGTAGTAGAATAGATAGCCTCGAATTCACTAGGGTACAAGTTCTGAGACTGTTACAGAACATCTACGGTGCGTGTTCTCAGAACATTTTGGTAACATGTCGTGATACAGAAGTCGCGCACGCGTCCACACTCTGCAACAGCGGTCGCTAGACCTAGTAAAAAAAATATACTCTATGCGCTAGACTGATGTCGCAGGAAGTTCTGTCTCGCGAGCCAAAACACGGAACCTGTTCTGCGACACGTAGATGTCGCTGTATAGTCGCGTGCGACGTCGCAGAACAGAGCGCGACGTCGCGGCGACACGTAGACGACATGTGCCTAGACAGGTTCTGCGACAATTTGTCGCCTAGTGAATACGAGGCTTTAATGGAAGTAGGTTTCACTTGACTAAATTAAATAGAAGCAGTTGACAAGTTATGCTAAACATCTATCAAGGTGGCTCTCCCAACAAGGCAAGTGTGCACATAAAGAAGGGACGCACTTCACCACGCGACCCTATTAGTAGGAGCCTGGACTTTATTGGACGAGCTACATAAGACTGGTTTAACGTCACCCAGTCTTAGATTAACAATATACGGACAAGATGGTGTGTGACATATAAAAACAAAGAAAAAAACGGCCCGCATTTTGTTTACTGTCAAACCGCAACCATTGCACCAATGAATAACGTCACAAATATTTTAACCAAACTAATTTAAAACAAGAGCTCAGTGGGATGTTATTTGTCGAGACGTTTCATTTGTACTGACACTCCATCTTGTTCGTATATTGATAATCAAAGATATGAATGGATCTTCGGTACTCTTAAAGGCAAAAAATGCTTTACAGATTTTGATGAAGTTTGTTAAGTAGGAAGCTAACACTCTGCATTATTACATACTAGCTGTTCCCGCGAGCTTCGCTTCGCCCTAAAAAGCCTTCCGCTTTCCCGTGGGAATTCTGGGATTAAAAATAGCCTATGTTCTTTCTCAGGGTCTAGACCATCTGTATACCAAATTTCCAAATCCGTTCAGTAGTTTTGGCGTGAACGAGTAACAGACAGAGACTGACACAGTTACTTTCGCATTTATAATATTAGTTAGGAATTTAGGATTAGGATTAGGATTTAGTTTACTTTTTATACCGGAGAACCCCACTGGGAAGTCTGTTAAGGAGCAGCGAAGCATTGTAGCAACAGCTAGTAAAATACAGAAATACTGACTGATAGTGACGCGGAGCCTGCGAGCCACTTCTGTCAGCGCTCTGCCGCCCTGGTACCCGCACACTTCAGGAGTCAAGAGCATGAGGTGAGTTGTAGACACCCGAGTCCGCGTTGTTCTATGGCTTATTAGGTAAACAAACTTTTTATTCATTTACTAGCTTCCTACGAGCTTACTCTTGATTTTATTTTTCGTTAAGTGTTTTTTTTTTGTGATTGAGTAATAAACTTCAAATCTGGCATTGATATTATTACTAGAAAAGTAGGGTAGGGTGAATTGGAGATACATTAATTTGTGAGGTTGGCTGTGTCTATAACTTTCCGTGTCTGTCATGGTCTAGATTGGCCAATAACAGTCACTATAAAAACACACTCCATGGTCTATAAGACCCCTATTTTCGGTAAGAGGTTAAAAATAAATAAACAATGGCGATTTGTGTCTGTGGAAGTGTTAGTATGTATCCTCAAGACGAAACTCATAAATTTTTACAATGAAATAAGAAATAAATATTTTATTATTTTCATTTTATGCCTCTCTCGAGGACCACAGGTCCAGTAAGTACACATTTATTATGTATGACTTCCATCGATTTTTAGATTAAGCCGCTGCCGCGAACGGCGCTGTGTTTCTTTTTATTTTCGCATTGAAAATCTGTATTTTGAATCTAATCCAATGTCCATTTGGGTAGCAGCTTGCATGAAGCGTTTAAAAGCATTTGTTTTGTATAAAAAACATTTTTAGTTTTCGTTTGTAGCCAACTGTGGCTGTGGGCTCAAACTGTAACAAAATTACGGCGTAAAAACAATTGTTAGGTACAAAATAGTAGAAGTTTTGATTGAATGATTGTTTTCCTAGGTTGCTGTAGGTAAAGTACATTTGTGAATTCCGTAGTTTATCGAAACTATGTTTTTTTTTGTAATAACTTTCTATGTACTTGCTGCTCAGTTACGATATTACCACTAGGCAGGTGTACAAAATGTTCCAGAAACAAGATTTTAATAAAAAATAACTAGATACTTAGCTATTTATTTGTAAACATTTTCACCATTAATCTCCGCAATAATCTTTCACTTTCGACGTCGACTGTCCCGCACAGGCGTCTTTGATTAAACTTTTAAAAGGGTACTGCGTGAATCGTTCACATCCAGAGGCCAGATCAAACACAAGTCGTACACCCCCCAGCACCCAGTACCTACCGCGGCACATTAAAGTGGCCCTTCTCCGTATCAAACGCAACTGGAGGGTCACTCTATACTGACGAAAAACGTTCGAACAAGACCTGTCGTGCAATCGACACGTTTAATACGAGATAGAGTCGTGGCTCGCGTAGAAACGCTCCGAAGCGTCGTTTTTCGTTATCTACAGTGACCCCCCTGAAACCGATTATCCGTAAAAGTGTTTGATCTTTGCTCTCGTGAAAATCAACCATTTAATTACTATAAGTACCTACCTTTATTTTTTTATTTAGTGTGCAATAAGTATAGAATAGAATAGAATAGAATAGAATAGAATAGAATACTTTATTTGCGTAAAACATGGTATTACATAGATGTCAATATTATCGAAAAGTGCTCATGTTTAGCCAAATTATATTAGCATGCAAATCATTATTTCTAGAGTAGGTACTTACAAACTAATATTTACATTATTAACTACTCTAAAAATTCTTGTAGGCTATAGAAATTGTTTTCTGTTAGCCATTTATACAATTTGTTCTTGAACATATTAATATTTAGGGATTTGAGTTCATTCGGCAACTTATTGAATATTTTGACACACATAATAATACAACTTTTGCTATATTTAGCCGATTTAGGTACATCGTTATACACTAGTCTGTGCGGATTTCTTTGGGCTCTATTTCTCACATCGTAAGCATTCAAGAACAAGAATTTATGTTGCATTACAAAGACACTCATTTCAAATATGTAAAGTGATGGTAGTGGTAGCAAGCCAAGTCTCCCAAACAGAGGTTTGCATGACTCATCGGTAGGGACTCCACATATAGCCCTGATACATTTTTTTTGCGCAACAAATACTCTTTTGATGTCCGTACTATTACCCCACATTACGATCCCGTATCTTAGTATAGATTCCACGTAGGCACGATAGGATATGACAGCGGTTTTCTTGTTAGTAACTGTTTTTATTTTATTTAGTGCGTAGGCAAATCTATTCACTCTATTGCATAGGTTATCTAGGTGCAGTTTCCAGTTTAAGTCCTGGTCTAAGATAACACCTAGAAACTTAGTATTCGATACTTCTTTGATTCTGTCAATATTTAATTGAAAATTATATTGTGAATGTTTTGATTTATGGAATTGTATATAATTAGATTTGTCCAAATTAATTAATAAATTATTCATTTGTAGCCAATGTATAATATCTTTAATTGTATTATTAATTTGAATTTCATGGTCATTTATAGTGGAATTATTAGATGTATCGGATGTCATATTGGATTTATCAGATGACACAATTATTGAAATATCGTCAGCGAATAAGATACATTTGTGTCTTGTAACTTGGGTGATATCATTGATATAAAGTAAAAACAAGATGGGCCCTAGTATACTGCCCTGGGGTACACCGAATTTATTTATTCTAGGTTCGGATGAATATGACCTCTCTTCCTCGATTTCAATTTTTTTTATTACCACATGTTGTCGTCGCTCTGTCAGGTATGTTGATAGCCATTTGTGAGCAATGCCTCTAATTCCCATTTTTTCCAGTTTTCCCAATAGAATTTTGTGAGAAACGAAATCAAATGCCCTTGATAAGTCAAGGAACAGGCCAGTAGTCAGACGGTTTCTATTGAGATTACTAAGAATTTGGTTAGTAAGATTGTATATGGCCAAGGACGTGGACTTTCGTCTTTGGAAGCCGTACTGGTCGCCACTGATAACATTGAATTTAATACAGAAATCTATTAATCTCTTGTACATACATTTTTCAAGGACTTTGGATAATATAGGTATAAGTGTAATCTGGCGATAGTTGTCGATGTCCTCTTTGTTACCCTTTTTGTGGATAGGCCTTACGATTGATAGTTTTAACACTTCAGGGAATATTCCAGTATAAAATGAGAGGTTAATTAAATGTGTTAGTATAGCTATTAGTTGTTCTATGCTTTCCTTGATTATCCTTGTGCTTATTCCATCGTAACCTTCAGAACCCGTGTTATTTAAGCTCATTATTTCCCTTTTAACCTCATGCTCCGACATAGGACTAAGATAAAGAGAGTTTGTAATAGTATTTTTATTACTCACGATGGCTTCCATATCATTTGATAGTGGGGTGTTCGTTGTGTTAATGAAATTGTTATTGAAAGCTGTTGCTATATCTACAGGGTCTGTTATAATACTATTGTTTGTTTTAATTGATGTTATATTATCTTGTTGATTTGCATTGGATATTTGTTCTTGTATTACAGTCCATGTAGCTCTACATTTATTCTTGCTATTGTTAATAAATTTTATATTACTCTGTTGTTTAGAGTTATGTATGCATTTTTTTAGGAGGGCAGCATATGATAAGTATTTCGTTCTGTTGGCTATTGTTTTGTTTGCATAGTATTTGTACCTTAGTGATCTTTTTGTTTTGCAACTTATTTTTAGCCCTCTACTTATCCACTTTTGCTTGTCATGGATGTCGTTAGTAACTTTTTGCCTAATTGATGGGAAACATAAATTGTAATATAGACATAAGGACTCATGGAAGTTGTGAAATGCTAAATTTAAGTCTGATTCTTTGTATATTTCAGTCCATGAAAGACAGTTTAGGCATTCTTTAAACTTCCGAACGTTGTCTGCGCAGTAGTCTTTTTTGTATCTATAGTATGATTTTGGTTTATTATAATGCGTTTTCAGTACCGGTAAGCTGAGTAGCTGTGCAGTGTCGTGGTCTGATAGTTGTAGTGGTAGTACATCTGCTCGTGCTTCCTTAATGTTACTCAAAATGTGGTCTATACAAGACTCCTTCCGAGTTGGAACATCTATATGAATTTGTAAGTTATAGTTATTACAGAGATCTTGCAGCTTCTTTGTTACTATTCCCGGCTGTAGAGTGTTAATGTTGAAGTCACCGATCAAAACAATGTTAGTTGTCCGTTTATATTTGTTATTTATTTCGAATAAAATGGTATTAAGTTTCTCCAGGAATATATTGGGGTCAGATGTAGGAGTTCGATAAATGCAAATAATAAGCAATTTATGTAGCGGGATTTCGATTCCACATACTTCAAATTTTTTTTGGACGGCATATTTTTCTATGAAAGATAATTTGTTGTAGACTATGCCGCGTTTTGCTAATATGCAAGTTCCGCCTCTTCGTTGTTCCCGGCAGAAAGCGGCTGCTAGTACAAAATTATTGATTTTTAAATAATTTTCGTATCCAGATTTTAAGAACGTTTCAGACAAGCATATTATATCGGGATCGTTTTGAATTTCTTGCAATTCCTGTAGCGTTATTTCTAACAATTCTAACTTTGATAGTATGCTAGCTATATTTTGGTGGAATATCTTAAAATGAGGAGTTTTCTTATCTTTATTCTTCACGAAAAAATGTTTTTTTACTTATAACTGGGAAGTAGTGGGGTATTGTACCTTTTTTAGGTGTTGTGAGTAGCGATTCAGGGTCATTTGTAGAGTCTTTTTGTAGGCTCTGGTTTGAGCTTCGAGCAAAGTAGT
The DNA here is from genome assembly GCF_932276165.1 of Plutella xylostella. Lineage (NCBI taxonomy): Eukaryota > Metazoa > Arthropoda > Insecta > Lepidoptera > Plutellidae > Plutella > Plutella xylostella. The sequence continues at coordinate 236,933 of NC_064000.1, read as the reverse complement.
ATGGAATAGTACCCTTTTCATATATTTTTCCTTCACATTGGTCTGACTTGGGTGTTGTTGGCTTACTACACTTTAAAAGCACTTTTAATTGCTTGACATTTAAATATTTGTAATCGTAATCAATACAATCTATTTTATAGTTGATTGTTTTACACATGATTGAGATATTATTATATTTAGAGAATTCGCACTTCAGAAAATGGCAGTTTTTATATTCTTGGCATACGTTCATAATACAGCTGTTTAGGTCTGCCGCATTCAAATACCTGTTGCCGAAAATATTCAGTACAATTATATTATTTCCCTTAAATCTAACAATGAAATTGCGTAATTGTAACGATAAAACATTTAAATCATAGTCATTTTCGCCAATACAGATAACAAGTTTATCATTTGGTTCCAGTTTTAAATTGAGACTAGGCTTTAACACGTCCGCCGTTAGTGCACCTGGTTTGGTTTGTGATATGACTTCATATTTTTCGTATGTGGTGTGCTCGCGCGAGTGTAATAATGCAGACGCGAGGTTGACACATTGTTGAGTTCCGAATAGATATATTGTTCTATCGTGTTTTTGCCGTGCTTTTTCATATTCATTAGGTATCTGTTTAGGTAGATCTATTCTTGGTGACTCTAGCTTCTCCTTCAGCCTCTCGATTTGGTTTGAAAGGTCCAATATTTTCCCTTCGGATATTTTAAATTGTTGCTCTAGCTCTCCAATTTTGTTTTGTAGGGCTGCGAAGATGTCATTCTCCGAGGGCATAATGTGCTGATATTCTATAGAAGATTTTGTGGGCGTTCTTAATTTTTCAAGTGGCTTAGGACACCTTTGTTTCTTTTTGGTACTCTGTGCTTGAGAGTTTGGTAACGGTGAGTGGCAGAGAGTTTTCAATGTACTGTTTTCCTTTTTGAGCTTCGCTAATTGTCTGTTAAGGTCGCTATTTTCTTGTAAGATATTCTCTAATTCGTTCTGCGTGCTGGCAAGTTGAATTTTAATTTGGGAAATCATATCTTGCATCTCCTGTACTGTAATTGAATCGGTTATTGTGTAATCAACGCTCCTCGATAGTACTTGTTCTAGTGTTTTAGGGGAGTCATCCAATGTGCTATTTGGTGTGAGTACCTGAGAGTCATCAATTTGAGAGTCTATGCTTGTTGAAGCAGATTTTGGCATCTTTGAATTGGATTTAGGCGAAGAACCTTTCTTCCTCATGGTGATAAAAGATGGTTCACTGCATGTTACGGAGGGTGTTGAAGGTTTCTGTATACAAAGTTTACATTGCCATTTTTTTTTGGCTGCTGGGTCCATTAAGCGATACAATTTGTCTGAATATCCAGCGCAGTCGAATTCGTATCTGCTATTACATTTCGTACACAATATGGTGTCCTTTGGATCTACTGCTTTTCTACACTTTCGGCATGTTACTAGTGGTGACATCTTACGATTGACTTTGGAAGTTTTTGGCGCCTTCGCCGACATCGTATTGTTTGTTTCTTCCGGTATCTATTGATCGAATAATGAAGTAGAAGATCTAGCGTAGGAGTTGGTTTGGCACCTCACCGCTAGATGTCGTGACTGAGTCCTTTGTGTTGTGATCGCTGATTGGTCGGCTTATATTTTTACTAGTAGTTTCTGAACGTATCCAAGTTTATTTGTGCTGGCAACACTCGCGTATCCTTCAATGGACTTGTCAAAACAAAGTATCTATTCTGTGAATTTATTTTGAGTTTGCGCTTGTGCAGTATTTACTTTTGCTTTGATTGGCTCGTATTTTGAAAAACAAGGACCGTTATCAAAAATTTAACCGATTTAATAGACTCCAGTGTGAAATGTTTATGAAAATACAGGCGGGCTCACCGTTCTTCAGTAATATGGATGTCTGGATCTCACACTTATAGGTTAGTTGGATATTTTTATGAATGTTTCACTACTAATTGATGAGTAAAATCATTTATTTCTATTTAATTATAACAGAGGCAACAAAAGCTTTGTTTACGTTTCGACGCCACAGATATATGAGTGGGCTAAGTAAATAGAGAAAGAAACAAACCAGTTTAAACCTATCCATAGATTTTGATTATACTACGAGTACCTACTTATATTGACGTAGCCTTCTTTGATTTCAACATATTATTTTTACTAAATAGGTATGAGGTACCTAATTTTTCAAACAAATAATAAAAATCTCTCAATACAAGTATTTTTAACCGCCACCGGTGGCCACTTCAACGTGTATTGGACTGTACATAAAGGTAGAGCTGTAGTGCTACACTCGCGAACAGAAAGGCCGACACAGAGCAAACATTTCACGAGGTAATTGTGTTCACGCGCTGAGACCTGAGAATAACATTCTAATGGCGTTATCAAACAAATTTCCATCCAGAAATTGTTGACTTAATGTCGAGTAAGTATTGGAAAATTAGGAATTACCTAAATATTTCAATTGTTTCGTCGGCACACGGCCCGTTTGCTAACGTAAACAGAAGGTTTGCTAAAATGAAGTAGGTAAGTGACTACAATAATTTTAGTTATTTATTTATACCTAAGTAAGTTCTAACTAAACAAGATTTAAAGATATTTCATGTTGATCTCCAGGTGAATCCTGTGGCCATGTGACTATACCGTGTATGTACTACATCTGTTCAATGAGTGTCTCTTTTTCATCGTAAGTCTGAGTCTAGTTTCAAACTAGGTTCCCCGAAGAGTCCAATCAGCCGCTCGCTCGCACCGCGACGCACCACAAATCCAGGAGGGTCACTCTATACTGACAATAACAAACGAACGAGAGTGTTATATATCGGCACATTTAATACAACGAGATAGAGTCGTGGCTCTCGCAGTAGCGTTCCGAAACATGGTTTTTCTTCATATAAAGTGACCCCCTTGCTCCTTAAACAAAGGCAGGCAAATAAAGCAGGCTTAAGTCCAGATCCAGATGATCCGAGCCCTGAGGGCCTCCTCCTGCCCCCCGCCCCCCGCAGGCTGCGCGGGCCCACAGATAACGAGGATTCCGTAGAGTAAGCAGGACAATAAAACCTATAAATAACCTCGCTGAAGATAAAGAGAACCCTGTCGATTTTGAAACGGCTGAACTTGGATCTGCTACACTCGCGATCAATGCAAAAGTTCTAGTGATAATATTATGAAGCACTAAATTACTTCTAAACGTCTTGAATATTGAAGTTCATTTAACAGAGCATCAGAATATTACCAACTAAAAACATGATATATGTTTTTTTTTTTAAATTAGGGCCATTTGGTGTTGACAATTTGTAAGTGGAACTTTTTTATTACTCGTGTGTGTACTATAGAAGAACTTGAGTCTAGCTAGATTATGTCTATGATGTATAATGTCTTAAAACATATTTCAAACTTTAGAATGGAACATTCCCTGAGTTAAGTTTTTACCTAAAATCGGTGAAACGGAAAGACAAGGCCGACCTTACAATAGTATTTGTCGAGGGGTCGAAACGAATAAGTCAAGCAATAATTATGATTGACTCGCCTTAATTGAACAAATTTGATGGACACAAAGATTTGTTTACTTAACCTTTATTGTGACCCGTCGACGCAGCAGTCATCTGTAATAATTAATGATCTCCGCTGCCGTCTACTTAGATTAACAATATACTTACGAACATAAGGTGTGTCTCATACAAAAACCAACCAAAAAACGGTCTACACTACATTTTGTTTAATGTCAAACCGTTTTATGTTCAAACTAATGACAACCAATGTACCAATGAATGAAGTCACAAAACAATTAACCGAACTAATAGGTAGCAATGGGGTGTTATTTGTCGAGACTTTTCTTTTTCACTGACACTTGTAACGTTCCCTACCTATCTACCTATGGTCCCTAATGTTTAATTAATGTTTTTATTTATTTATTATGAAAAAATAAGAAAATAGGTTTAAGTTTAAAAATGAGTTTTATTAAAGACATGTACGTTTACAACGTTACACACTTCATCTTGTCCGTATATTGTTAATCCGAGCCCGGCGGTGTTCAATAATAAATTGGCAACAGATCAATCAGGCGAGCCTTTCAGCAAGTTGTGAAATTGTAGTTGGGGAACTATTCGGGCGGCGCGGGGAACAATTGTTTCCAGCGTGCGGTCGTGCCGCGCCGCACGGCAGCACGTGAGGGGTTCCGCCAATCACAGCCCCGCAACCTCCCGAGTGTAAAAGTGTGTGTTTGTAAATTACTTTTTTCCTATACGTTCTAGGTCCAGTCCATGGGAACAACTCTCATTAACACGAAAATAATTAGTACTACTCGAACATACCTAAGCAGCTGTCAATTGTTTCAGTGCATCACCATCTCTTATATATTTTTAAAGGAAATAAACATTTTTACTTTTACTTACTTTTACATTTTGTAAGTGGAGCTTTTTTTATTCATGAGTTTAGGGACGACTTGCACAAACATATTCAATCTAGATTTAGTGTTAAATCTCGATTTAATCCATAAATTTATATGGATTGACATTTCTTAAATCGAGATTTGACACTAAATTTATTTATTTATTTAATTCTTTATTGCACAAATATAAAAATACATGCAAAAAAAAAAAAGGAAAAAGTATGCAAGATGAAAGAACTAAAAACTAAATAGTCACTTAATAATTATCTTAATATATAATAACAATACATTCAAATAAAATCTATAAAATAAAAATATATAATAAAATCTAGATTTAATACGTTTGTACAAGTGGCCCTTAATACATGATACGAGGTAGAACGCTAATCTTGTGTAGCTCAGCCTTGACATGAAAGACAGCCTCGCCGATAGCAGACCGCGGTATCAAAGGCTACATCTAATCGAGGCACGGAGGACGGGACGAGCTGCGAGCAGGCAAATTATAGTCTGAGCTGTGATTGATACTAGACTTTCGATGGAACATGTAGCTTCGCGAAAATTTTGTCTTCGTCTTCACGTCTTTATTCACTGACACGAGGAAACACAGGTTACATCATTCACTGCTGGACGTATGCCTCTCCCAAAGCACGCCACTGGATGTTGTTTATATATAGCTTTCCATATACAATCATTACCAGCCACCTTTCGCCAGTCGTCTCCCCGTCTAGCCGGAAAGTGTCAGTCCTACACTACGTTTACCTAGTCAAATATCATCGCGGTTCAGTAAAACACAAGGATAGCGTAGAAATCTAGAGTACAGTACTCTACTTGGAGTGGTGTACTGTCCTCCAACCAACGTTTACTTCTCTTCCCTAGAATCTGTCCTTGAAAACCATATGTCCAACTACACGCACCACTTAGTCATGGGTGACTTTAACACTGATCTCCTTGTTTCTGACACTCGCTCCCGTAAATTCCTCTCCATAGTCGATTCTGTCAATCTCAAAGTCATGCCTTTAATGGCCACTCATCACTCAAACACTGCTGACACTCTAATCGACTTGATACTTACATCTGATAGCTCCCTTATTGTCAATCATGGCCAATGTCTAGCGCCTGGTTTTTCTAGGCATGACCTAATCTTCTGCTCATATAAATTACGTATCCCGAAAACAAAACCAGTGGTCTTGCTCCAACGAAATTTTGCGAAGATGGATGTGGAGAAGCTCCAACATGATGCTTCCTTGATTCAATGGAGTGATATGCAGGACCTGCCTAACATTGACGACAAGGTTGCATTCCTATGTTCCAACATAATTAGGATTTTTGACAAACATGCTCCAGTCCGTCCTGTAAAATTAAAGCATCGTCCTACTCCATGGATTACCGACTCCGTCCGAAAGGCTATGGCCCATCGTGACCGGCTATTTCGTCGGTACAAAAAAGATCGGACCGATGAAAATTGGTCCTCTTGTAAAGTTGCAAGGAATCGGTGTAACAAGCTGTGTAGGAACGCTAAACGCCGATATATTTTTGAACAAATCGAATTATCTTCACCTGCAGGGATTTGGAAATTCCTCAGGTCTCTTGGCGTGGGAAAACCTCCAAAAGTTGATGCTCAAATACCATTTGACATTAACCATCTTAATGTTCACTTTTCCTCGCTTCCCCCATTTGATCCTCAAATTAAGATATTATCTTTAAATAACATTAAGAACACCATAATTCCCGCGCCAGACATTGACTCATTTAAATTTTCACCAGCTACACGGGAGGAGATCAAGAAGATTATTCTTTCACAGAAGTCCAAAGCTGTGGGTCATGACAACATAGGACGCATTATGATTGCAACCCTCCTCGATATCCTCCTCCCTGCCATAACACATATTGTCAATCATTCACTCTCCTCTGGTCAGTTCCCAAATCTTTGGCTCAAAGCCTTCGTGCTTCCTCTTCCCAAGGTCCCTGTCCCCTCTGCTCCCAATGAATACCGCCCTATCTCCATTCTTCCCTTCCTGTCCAAAATACTTGAATCGGTAGTTCATCATCAATTGACTACGTTCCTAACGAAAGGCAATCTCCTAAACCCATTTCAGTCTGGTTTCAGGCCGGGTCATAGTACGACCACAGCTTTACTGAAAGTGACTGAAGATATCAGGTGTGCCATGGAGGATCGGCGGGTGACAATACTGGTCCTGGTGGACTTTAGCAATGCGTTCAACGCCGTCGACCACGACTTGTTGCTTGCCGTTCTTCAATGTCACAAGATCTCCGACCCCGCTGTTAGCTGGTTCTCTTCTTATCTTCGTGGTCGTCAGCAGGCAATACGCTGTGGCCCTTCGGTCATATCTGACTGGGCTGACTTGTCTGCTGGTGTTCCTCAAGGCGGCATTCTATCTCCCTTACTTTTTTCAACATTTATTAACCTTGTAACCTCTAATCTTAAATGTTCCTATCACTTGTATGCCGATGACTTGCAAATTTACAACCAGGTCAAGCTTGATGAGCTAGACGCGGGCATTGCTGGGGTGAACGGTGATCTCGAGCAGATACTTCAATGGTCTCGAAACTTCGGCATCTCCGTTAATCCCAGCAAATGTCAAGCCATAATCGTAGGGGGTTCACGGCTATTATCAGGTCTGGACTATGCTGCTGTGCCGCCAGTTAAATATGATGGTAGAGTGGTACCTTTCTCTCCAACTGTTACTGATCTTGGCCTGATGATTGACCAAAACCTGAGTTGGGAACCACAGCTGGACAAAGTGTCCCGCAAAATTTACGCCTCTCTCCACTCCCTTCTTCGCATGAAAAATTTCCTTCCGCAGCACACTAAACTCGCTTTAGTTAATTCTCTCCTTCTACCCATTATAGACTATGCGGATGTGTGCTACCTGGACCTGACTGAAGCACTGCTCAGTAAGCTTGAACGCTTACTGAACACCTGCATTCGTTTTGTTTTTGGGCTCCGTAAATATGATCACGTGTCTCAGTACCGCTCAAAACTAAAATGGCTTCCCATTCGCGATCGTAGGAACTTGCGTATCCTTTGTCTTCTTTTCTCTGTCCTCCACGAGCCTAATACTCCCCCCTATCTTAAGTCAATGTTCCAATTTCTTTCAGATACCCACTCCAGGCAGCTTCGCTCCTCTCACAATTTGCTTTTAGCTTTGCCCTCCTTCCGCTCTGGCTTTATGTCTGATTCCTTTGCGGTCACAGCTGTACGACTTTGGAACGATCCTCCTGACAATATTAGAAAAGCCCCTTCCCGCAACGTGTTTAAACGCTTAACTCGTGCTCACTACCTCAGCAAGTATGACAGCCTATCTTGAACCTAATGTAAATGATATTAATAATAGGTATATATTAATCTATTTCTTCGGTATACATATATATTTATAAAATTATATATTATAGTTTATTATTATATTATTTCTATTTGTGTATTCTATTAATACAAGTATATATTTATAGTTTATTATTATATTATTTCTATTTATGTATTCTATTTATTGTTAGATACAATAATTATTGAGTGACATTGCAATTTCTTTCTTTTTTTTTTCTCTTTTTTTTTGCACACCTTTAACATTATTTCTCCTGTACTTCCTGTGGGTTGACTGGTAGAAAATGCTTTTAGCATTAAGTCCACCCTTTGTACACTTATTTATATATTTGTGCAATAAAGGATTAAATAAATAAATAAAAAATACAGAGAGAAAATCTAGAAACTAGACTTGAGTCACGTGGACCTACAGCCAGTGGCCGACAGCGCAAAAAACAGTTAAAGATTTATTGAAGAAAATCAAAGCGATTCCTGTTGTGTAGACTTAACGGAAAAACGTTTATTCTGCGCCAACAGAAATTTTAATTATTTTCACGATTACAAAGAGATGAAAAGAAAAGGTACCTACGTGCCCCCAACAACACGGCCCTTCAGTATAACATAAGTATACTCGTACAACAGTAATATAGCTTCATACAAGGGACACGAGAACGATAAAAAAATACTGGGCCCATTACCGAACTCAATAATTCTTTGATCACATATTTATCTACAAACAGCCGATAAAAGATTTACGATAAGCTAATTTATAGTAGATTTACAGAGATTATGTCTACGTAGTTTGCCAGCTCTACAAACTATTAACTTAAATATCAATAAAATAACATACATTTGGAGCTAAATGTTCTTGGATAGGATTTGATTTTTTATTTTTACTTATCTTCAATGGATAAAGTTTATGTGGTTTTATGAAAGCCAACATTATAGTATTTCTGAGTATGGACAACTGAGATACTGTTATCTTGGCTGTACTGCTACGGATTATATAATTACTTATACCAAATTTCGTCATTAAATTATTATTATTATTTGATACTTTATTGCACAAATATGAAATATAAGTGTACAAAAGGTGGACTTAATGCTAAAAGCATTTTCTACCAGCCAACCTACAGGAGGTACAGAAAAACTAGTAGAAAGGTGCAACAAAAAAAAAAGTAGTTATTAAATGTAAGCAAATCCAAAGTTATTGCATATGACTGCTCACTACATCTATTCATTTCCTTTTATTTACTGGTGAGACATAAAATGTACTTATTTGTCCCACGGTTTTCCGCCCTTCCGTGCGGGGGTGCTATAATTACACTGTGTATCTGTGTGTCTGTGTGTCGGGAACAAACACGCTCCGTACGAGCGGAGAAGACTCATTATGAAACGAAATTAACTTTTACATTTCCTTATTGCCGTAGCCGCCATGTTTGTAGTGTAAATGTGTGCTTGATGAATGCTGGTGTTATGAGGTTTGAGTGTGTAATAAAGAATATCGTAGGTATAGAGGGATTAGTCTAGCTTGACAAAAACGAACGAACGAGAGGTGGAGGCAATCGGCACGTTTAATACATAAAATAAAGATAGAGTTGTGGATAAGTTAGCGGGGTAGCGTTCCGAAAATCAAAGTTTTTCGCAAACAAGAGTGACCTCAGAATAATGACGATGTTTATCTTCGCTGTATAGTTATTAATTCAAAATAAAAATGTTACAGCAAAATGTTTCAGTAACGTATATGTTGTTCATAAGCTGCCACGCCGCTGCTGAAATAAAAAAAACAATATTGCGATACACTACACTGTCGCAGTTCGCTTATTTCAGTAGGTATATGTGTAAGTACTGTAGGCACAAAAAATACCTATAAAGTTTTATGTAGACCTATAACCTAAATGTAATGTAAACCTAAAAACAAAGTTGACTGTAAAAAAATAATATTACAGGCAGTATTATCTAGCTAATACTATAAGCGCATATCATGATCATCGGCACGGGAAAGCAGCTTGAGCAATTTTGATGAAATTTGCTACTTATGTAGGAAGCTAAATAAGTAGCAAAAAGTACATAATTATAGACTACTTTTAATCCCAATCCCAAGGAAACTTTAAAGGAAAAACGGAGCTCGCAGGCAACAGCTATCCCGCCATAGATCAGACGCCTAATACCCAGTTGTATTTCAACTTACATTAATGTATAAAATCTGTAGTAAACTTGTGTTGCCGACAGTACCTACCAGCTAAAAGCTACATTCACGGAGCGAGTTACGAATTTAGCGTCCGCTCGAAAACGTTTAATAAAAGCGAAGGCACTCTTTGTAAACGCTCTCGCATCGACGCCGCCGTGGAAACTCGCTTTACGAATATATCACCAAACTGAATTATTCCACATTGGGACACAGACTGAGATTAGTAACACTCCAGAAAGGGCACTCAAGTTTAGTCAAAAAAATATATCTATAAAGCTATCAGCGGTCACTTCTAGCATCTATCTCAGATCATAAAAACTAAAGGATTCTTTCAGTCAGGCTAATATTTTAGTCTTGGGGTTGAGGCCTAAGAAGGTAAAACGAAGTGTCAAATTACAACAATACTATTTGAATCCGAGAACGCGTTCGCGAAAGGGAGCTTGTGGATGGTTAATGTGTCAATTGTTTATAGCGTGTGATATAACGAGTGAATAACCTTGTTCTAGATTTTTTTCTTAAAAAAACTCATCAACATAAAAATACGATAAGGTCCAAAAAAAACCTTTTACAGTTTACACTAAATACTTAGGTAAATGAAACGAATCTTCTAGCATGTTTCTGTATTCAGACTCCAATCATCAAAAGCGTGAATGATGTAAGGGTTAATGTGAATTAATTAAACGTTAAAATATATCCCAGCCAGTAGGTACCTTATATAATGGCCTGCTATTCTGGGCTGTACCTGGTATGTAAGAATTTGTGAATACGGTAAACACACTCACGAGCAATGAAAAAGGTCCGACCATGCAAGGTGAAGTGTCAGCGGCGGTCGGTAACACTCTTATTACACCTACCGAGTAGAGTGGCCGAGACAGTGTCCTCAGCCGAGCATTGCAAGCCGTACTTACATTGGTCGAGGATGCTGTCTGACCACTCTATCGGTAGGTGTAACAAGGGTATAAGCGCGGCTGCGGTGGCGCTGGCAGCGCGCCCCGGGCCGGTGCCAGCGCCGCGTGCCAGCGACCCCTGTCCAAGGTTCTCTGTGGCTCTACTGACGACATAGGCTATCTTTCTTGCTCCTGTATGCTTCAATAGTCAATAGATTGCACTTTTGTACCTTGTCATAGTATGTATACTTTCCGAAACTTACAAAAGTGTACCAATATTGAGTTGGATTTCATTCCTACTTCTACTTTATTCACATTCAGCTTTAGCGTAAGTACGCAATTTTCACAGCGAGATCGAATTTTCAGGAGATCTATCAGGATCAAACATTGATCCTACATGCAGATTTAGCACTTTATTATTGCCACAATACTTTCAAATTACTTGACCATACTTAGTGCACAATAATTATAAAATGTAAGGAAGCCACATAGGATTACTAAGATTTGTAAACTCGGGATAGAGTAATACTGGGCAAAATCAGGTAGTCTGACCACAGCCCACTGACACAGCCCCGAAAGCTCAGTTCACGCAAGATTACGTCCCCGCGCTCACATTAATTGACAATGTAGGGGCGCAAGCTCTCTTTGTATTGCCATCCGCGCGGTGGCCTAAAAACACGGTCTAATCAGAGCCCCCATCAGCGAAATGAACTCCGGTCAGTGGGGCGATGGTATCGGACTCTATTAACTTCCCACTAGATGGTCCCGGGTTCGAGACATTGCCCTTAATGAGACGGCTCAATGGAAGCCCATTTCGTTTGTTCATCTCGATTTGTTAACAGGAATTTTGTTGATTTTACTTCTTAATTTGAATAAAAGCGTCTATTGGTAGAATGACTCACTCATTCTACCAATAGACGCCAAAATAAGGATGAAAATACTAACTACCCCCCTTATTACAAATTTGAACTTGATACCTATGCGAGTTAAGTACAGATATTTTCATAAATAGCAAGGTATAATAAGTGCGTTTTGTGAAATTAGATATTTCATGTTTATACCTCGCAATACCCACCCTACTCTACTATACTCAATGTGGATAGTTTATTAATAAAAATGCATAAGTGTGACATTAGTGGATAGGCGAGGTAAGTAAACCTGCAGTACACGGCACACCTACTTATGAACTATGAGCTATGAGCAATGCAAGTATGTTACTTCGTTACATTTTACAATAATTCCAAGCTTATAAAATTGTGTTCCGACCTCTTTGTTTCAAGAAAACCCTTTGTGCTCAGATCAACTACAAATAGATTCGCAATCGCCGTGTGCACTATTCTCTTTCTCACTCAAACCATAGATGTTGCCGACAAAAAAATAAAACCTAAATATGGGGAAATTTAACTTATCATAATAACAAAAACAAAACTTGAGTATATCGTCGGTTGATAGGAAAAAGACACTAAAGGCTAATTTTTCAATAGCCAGACAAAAGTTTTGCTGGGAAATAATTTTGATGCTGTTGCGTCTCAATGTTTCTCAATGTTTGTATTACCCAGATAATATTTATCTGAATATTGAAAAATCAGCCTTAGTGAGTTTTTCCTGTCAACCGACGATATAAGAAAAAAAACTTTACTCATACTTATTTGATTTCAATATAATTATTTAATATACACAAACTGAGTGGATTGTATAATTCATTGTCTTCGTCCAATCGAAACAATCCTCTTCAAAATGTGCCGAACACAATTTTTGTATGTTTCCTTGGTTCCCAATTTGTGCGACCGGTAATGTCTATCCATTTTCTTGATATATTTTTTTCTGTCGGAAACCTATGAAAGAGATAAATGGATGAGCATGAGCATTATAATCGTGGGCCAAATAATTATGTGATGGGGTTTTTTTTAAAGGAAACACGTATTTCGTATCAATACAATAAACTTTATATTATACAGAAGAAATCACACATGGAAGAAAAAAAAAGAAACGAACGTTTCCTCACAATGAGAGGCACCTCATTTGAAAGAGGAGAATGACTTCTACAAAATACAATCTTCACAAAAACCGAATTCGTGCGCCCCATTTGTAAACCCAACCCGAGTCCGTTACAATTTCTAGTATTTTCTTTGCATACTATAATATTTGTGGGTAAAATAAATTTTCAATAACTTGCAACACCATGTGATTTGTTATGATATGGTACCTCGTAATTTTTACTTTAAACTGATACTAAAAGACCTTACAGTATTAAAATTAGTATCGTTTTATATTAAAATCGAGCCAATAGATAGTACTATGATGAATGTAAGCTTGTTAAACTTGATAGTATCTACTTACATGTGAAAATATATCTCATCCATCATTCCATCGTGTTTTCGTTCAATATGCTCTGTAGGTACAACCGAACAAAATCCACCCACCCATGTCACACACTCGTTAAGTGATGATAATAGTCTAATAAACTTAATAAACACCCACAAATCACTAGCAAATCAAAAATAAATAGCATTTAGAAAATTTTGTTGTAACTGTCAGCCTTTGTTTGGCACAGATTTTTCATTTGTTTCATTGTTTGGCACAGAGAACTGACGTAAACAGGCGCCACAGCAAAAAGGACAAAAAACATTTACAGCTTAACGTTTCTTTCTTACGCTTAAGGTAGCTAAGCGTCTCTTTTTCGCAATGTCAGAACTGTCACGATTATACCCCTGTGCCTTTGTGTTACTGAACCTTTTTAAAACATGACAAAGAGCCCGTAATCAATTTTGCCAACGTTTTATTTTGAAAAGTAATTCTTTTCAGATTTTACCGGTAAAATTTCTGTGCCGGCAAAATGGGCGGAGTGGAGAAATTAAAAATTAAAAGCAATTTCATGCTATACAATAGCTATACAATTAACCTATCAAGGCTTTCACAATTAAACAACGTGTTTGAGAAGGGCGTGTATTTTATTTGCAGAACGCTGGCCTACCTTTGTGTAGGAGGGGTTGGATGCCAGCTGTCGATAGTGACCCTGCTGTTGGACATAGGCCGCTTACAGGACTCATCTGGAGGGGTTTCTCTCACTTCACACTACGACGACTCAACACACGGTGAGCCAAAATTGCCCCCCAGGACGCGATCACAAATTTCAGTCATCGGAGATCGGTTCTTCAATCAATCAATCAATCACTCAATCGATAGAACAATAGACGAATACCATCAAAACGGCCAATGGCATCGTCGTTGTTTCGGCACGTCTTGACCCTCTTGACGCATTCTGGCCGCTACTCTTGCTGCACCGTCATAAAGGGCCTTCCACAGTGTTCAAAGTGTCCAGAGTGTATACCATAGAAGTAAATAAAGGTGTATACTCACTTGGTGTCTGGGGGAGTGGGTGTGGGGGGACAGCGGGCGGTGGCGCAGGCGGGCCAGCGCGCTCAGCAGCCCGTCCGTGGTGGCGACATGATCTGCAACAACACATGCAAATGGTCACTCAGAGGGCTGGGGCAGTTGCCGTGGTGGGGTCTTAGATCCTTGTAGGTAAATTGTTGAGGGAGATAGGGATTATTGTTATTTCTTGATCTCACTGTGCCTATTGATGTTGTTTTGTATTTGTGTTGTGTATTTTGTTAGTAAATAAACGATGTCTATGTTCACGGGGACTAGAGGCGTTGTGCGAGGTAAAAGGAAACGCCAAAGATCACGACTTACGAGGTGAGAGACTTCTATGTGGTCCACGAAAGGACACTACCCATGTGCCATGTGTAACCTGTACCTTATACCTTTGTGGGTTTGTCAGTCTGAAATGCGGAGCGTATGAAATGAAGGACTGATAATTAATTTACTTTGGTATATTGTGGACCGAAACAAATTACAAGTATTTATAAAATTAACAATTTTACAATTGAGAAGAAAAATCTAAGCGGGAAAAACAAGAGGCGGGCGAGTGTCTACGGCTACGTTCAAGGAGCCAGTTCCCGAGCGCCCGCCGGAAGTTCGAGCGCCCGCCGGAAGTTCATATTTCTTCCTGCGACGACTTCGTGTGATTCACCAATATTAGTACTGCGGAGCGGAATCACAGAGTAGCGGGTTGTGCCACTACATATACTCCCCCGCCGAGACCGTGACTACGGTCGATGGTGTGTAGCCGCGACGGGAATCGTACTACTCGTCCACTCCTGGTCCTCTTCTCTGGCATCGTTGCTGTGGCTGGCTTGAGTGCCGGCTTGGTTGGCTGGATTGCAGGCTTGGTTGGCTGGAGTGGAGGCTTCGTTGGTTGGAGTGGAGACTTCGTTGGTTGGAGTGGAGACTTCGTTGGTTGGAGGGGCGGCTTCGTTGGTTGGAGTGGAGGTTGCGTTGGTTGGAGTGGAGGTTTGCTCTGATGGAGTGTGGTCTGAGACGTCTTGACATCTTCTTTCATGATGTATGCTGGCTTCAGACGGTCTATGGTGACGGTGAGCTCTCTTCCTTTCACGTCGAGCGTGTATTGTTTGGGACTCCTCTTCAGTACTCGGTATGGTCCCTGGTATGCAGCTTCAAGTGGTCGTCGCTCTGGACCCTGACGCAGGAACACATGGGATGCTGTGCTGAGATCCTTCGGGATGTAGAAGGGTCTTTTGTTGGAGTGCCAGGCTGTAGGTTGAGGTGCGAGCTTGTTCATATGTCTGCGGAGTCTGCATGCGAAGTCCGGGACGTCACAGGGCGCGTCGTCTGATGTGGAGAAGAACTGGCCGGGTAGTCGGAGTGGTTCCCCGTAGACCAGCTCGGCTGCTGAAGACTGGACGTCCTCCTTCCATGCGCTGCGGATGCCGAGGAGAACGAGAGGAAGAACTTCTGTCCAGCTTGGGTTGTCGTGGCAGACGATTGCAGCTTTCATCTGGCGGTGTAGCCTCTCGACGAGGCCGTTGGCTGCAGGATGGTATGCTGTGGTGGTGAGATGGGTAGCGCCCACCAAGGCTGCGATTTCCTTGAAGAGCCGGGACTCGAACTGGCGCCCTCTGTCGGTGGTGATGCGCTCAGGAACACCAAAGCGCGCGATCCACCCAGAGACGAAGGCAGCTGCGCAGGTGTCTGCAGTGATGTTAGCGAGGGGGTACGCCTCAGGCCAACGAGTAAAGCGGTCGACTATCGTGAGGCAGTACCTGTAACCATTCGAAAGAATTAAGGGGCCAACAATATCCATGTGGATATGCTGGAATCGTGCAGAAGGCAGTTTGAATTGAGACAGAGGTGCTGAAGTATGTCTTTGAATTTTGCTACGCTGGCATTGCTGACATTCTTTGGTCCACTGTCGGCAGTCTTTTCTTATGCCTGGCCATACGAATCGTTGTGTGACCAGCTTGACAGTTGCTTTGACACCAGGATGACTGAGGTTGTGGAGGGTGTTAAATGCGATGCGCCGGAAAGATGGTGTGAGGTACGGCCGCTGGTGATGATCATCCGTTGAAGTGTCGCAGTAGACAGGTAGATCTGCGTGTGGAGTTGTAACTTTGACTAGTTTTAGGGCCGAACCTTTCTGCAGCAGGTCTTGTAGCTCAGCGTCGCCTTCTTGGCTTTGAGCCAAGGACTGGTAATCTATGGAAGTTGATGATAGTTCCTCTATACGAGAGAGTGAGTCGGCTACTACGTTTTCTTTACCAGCTATGTATTTGATGTCCGTGCTGAACTGGCCGATGAAATCCAGGTATCTGAATTGGCGTGGCGAGCACTTGTCACGGCGTGTGCTGAACGCAAATGTGAGCGGTTTGTGATCTGTATATATTGTGAAGGTTCTGGCTTCTACCATGTACCTGAAGTATCGGATAGCCTCGTAGATTGCCAGCAGCTCGCGGTCATACGGGCTGTACTTCTTCTGTGCCGGGCTCAGCTTTCGTGAGAAGAAAGCGAGTGGTTGCCACCCGCTCTCGTTGCGTTGTTGGAGGACCGCTCCTATCGCCACGTCGGAGGCGTCGGTCTGTATGGCCAGCTCGGCTTTCATGTCCGGGTGAGCTAGAAGTGCAGCTTGGGATAGGCTCACCTTGCATTCGTCAAATGCCGTTTGCAGCTCAGGTGTCATGGTGATGGGCTGTGATCCTTTTGTGTTGGGCCCTGCTAGGAGTGAATTGAGTGGACCCTGTATGGCTGCTGCTTCTTTGATGAAACGTCGATAAAAGTTCATCATACCCAAGAATCGACGAAGCTCCTTGATGTTCCTGGGTGATGGGTAATCCTTTATTGCTTGGACCTTGAGATCAAGTGGTCTGATGCCGGCCGCAGATACAGTGTATCCTAAGAATTTCACTTCTGATTGGCCGAAGACGCATTTTGATGTGTTGATCAACATCCCATACTCCTTCAACTTCTGGAAGAGTAGGTGGAGATGCTGCTTGTGCTCTTCTTCTGTAGCTGAAGAGACCAGAATATCGTCGATATATCCGTAGCAGAAGTCTAGGTCTCGTAGGACTTCATCGATGAATCGTTGGAATGTTTGAGCTGCGTTTCGAAGTCCGAAGGTCATGTATGGAAACTCAAACATCCCGAACGGTGTGGTGATCGCTGTTTTGGGTATGTCGTCTTCAAAGACTGGTATTTGGTTGTACGCCTTGACCAAGTCTACCGTGCTGAAGATTGTCTTGCCTGACAGCTGATACGCGAAGTCATGAATGTGACGTACCGGATATCGGTCTGGTATAGTGCGAGCGTTTAGCGATCTGTAATCTCCGCATGGACGCCAACCATCATCCTTCTTGCGGACGAGGTGGAGAGGTGAAGACCATGGGCTGTCTGAGGTTCGAGCTGTACCGCTAGCGAGCATGTCGTCAAACTCCTTCTTGGCTATTCGTAATCGCTCTGGGTCTAAGCGTCTTGGGCGGCTGGATACTGGTGGGCCGGGTGTTGTTCTTATGTGGTGTACTGTATTGTGCCTGGGAAAATCAGGTTTACCGGCTGGACGGGTAATTTCAGGATACTCTCTCAGGATACGGTGGTACGGTGTGCTGTCTATGAATGTGCGGACTGATGCGATACTTTCTGTACCTGATTGACGTGGGACTGCCACTGTAAGTGATGTGAGTCCATCGATGAGACATTGCTTGCGGCAGTCGACGAGTAGGTTGTAGAAACCTAAAAAGTCGACTCCTATTATTGGCTTCGAGACGTCCGCGATTGTGAAGCGCCACTGGAAGGCGCGCCGTAGGCCTAGGTCTAGGTTGATATTAATGTATCCATATGTGGGTATTACTGTACCGTTAGCGGCGAATAGCTCGTACTTGGCTTTCTTGCGATGAGGCACCCGAACAGCTGACCGAGGGAAAACGCACAAGTCTGAACCCGTGTCTATAAGATAGCGTATCTTGGACTTCCGGTCGGTTATGAACAGGCGGCCTGTAGTGATAGGGCAGATGCTTGCCGCCTCTAGTGGCTGCCCGTCTCGTTTCCCGAGTTATAAGTGCACGGGTCTGAGCATTTCTTTGCCTTTGGCCCAAATTGGAAATGGTACCAGCAGTATGAGTGTCCTTCAGGGTACTCTCTGGATCATGATCGCTGACGGTGTCGGGGTTGTGAGTTTGATCTGGATCGGTTACGCCTGTTGAAGTTTCTTTGGAAAGGACGATTCTGGGACTGTACCTTTACTAGCGCTTCCACTTGACGAGACAGTTCTTCGATTCTCGCTTCCCACGGAGCAACGCTGGCGGCTGGAACGCTGACTGAAGTGCTAGCGACGACGTGTGAGGGTTGCACCACGTCACATATCTGGTCTGCGAGTTCCGCCACCTCATCCAGGTCTACTCTACGCTGTGATGCTACGATAGGCTGCACGTGTGGGGGCAAGCGACTAGACCATACGGTTCTGATAAAATCATCCGGCATGTTGGGGCCTGCTAGGTGCCGGAGATGACGCAAGAATTCAGTCGGCTTTCTATCGCCGAGCTCTTCGTGTTGCATTAACTGAAGCGTCTTTTTCTCCCGTGATGCTAAATTCTAATTTAAGCTTATCGTACCTGCCTGTGGGTGGCGGCTTGGCAATCACATCCTTGACGATCCGGGCATACTCCTGTTCCAGTTGACACGACACGAAGTGGAATTTAGTTGAATCTTGAGTAATTCCAGACAATATGAACTGACTCTCAACTTGTGCAAACCATACCTCAGGATCATCGGGCCAAAATGGAGGAATGCGTACACTCACACGACAAACTTCACTTGAACCAGCGAGCACGTTACTTGCGTTTGCGTTTGTAATGGAATTTTCACTTGGACCACTGCCGAGTCCGCCGCCATTGCCGCTTGGAGATCCGAGTATTTCGCCGTCGTTTTGCGTGGCCATTTTCTTGTTTCTTGAAGGTTGATTTCTTGTCCAGGTCGTGGGTCACCAATGTGGGTTTGTCAGTCTGAAATGCGGAGCGTATGAAATGAAGGACTGATAATTAATTTACTTTGGTATATTGTGGACCGAAACAAATTACAAGTATTTATAAAATTAACAATTTTACAATTGAGAAGAAAAATCTAAGCGGGAAAAACAAGAGGCGGGCGAGTGTCTACGGCTACGTTCAAGGAGCCAGTTCCCGAGCGCCCGCCGGAAGTTCGAGCGCCCGCCGGAAGTTCATATTTCTTCCTGCGACGACTTCGTGTGATTCACCAATATTAGTACTGCGGAGCGGAATCACAGAGTAGCGGGTTGTGCCACTACACCTTATTATAACTTATTAAGTATATTAATATGTACACTGAACAATCAGTGATTGTTACCGCCACCTCTAAATCCTATCGAAGACACTAAAAAGTGCGAAAACGATGATGTTGGTTCATACTTAAATAATAACGCGACCATTTTCATTTAGATACGTAATGAAGCTCTAATTACGCCACTTAGCGAACTGCGTCTGTTATTGTTGGAGATATTGTCTCGTAATGAACTTAATTGAGCGAATAGGCAGGCACTCGGCGGGAGGTACTAGACTAGACGCTGTTATCTATATACTTGTTTATTTCATATAGTAGTAGGTATACAGACCTACATAATTAAATTTCATATAGTAGTATACGTACCGGCATTAAATTTCAGGACGTCTGTAACAGCTAGGTTTACGAATAGCTTTTGATATTCATGTACGGTGGCCTGCGCCTAAAAGTATACAGGCGGAGTTTTTAAAATAGCGATCTCTAGCTCACTAGCTGCTCAAGCACATCCACATAAACACCACTGCTACACACATCATACAGAACACGTCCCCGGATTTATAACAGATGTATCTGTTCCCTTCATCATCAGGGATCGCTATTTTAAAAACTCCGCCTGTATACTTTTAGGCGCAGGCCACCGTACTTAATTTCCTATTGGATCCTAGATGATATGCTATTCATAATAAACTATTACCTACATATTACATCATGGCCTCAGAAACACAACACATTTTAAACATCGAAATGAGAATACTTATTTTCTAAAGTGTAAAACGATGATTCTCCTAATTCCATGATGTAAAACATACACGTGTGTAAGCTTACAAACTTAAAATGATACGGTACGAGAGTACACAATAACATTAATAGACATGACAAGATATAACTGATGCTAACGGGCAGCGCAGAGCTCAGAATAAGTAGCGGAATGCTATTTATTTTCACAGAATATCCTGTGACACTCATTAATCTCGCGCGCCACAGACAGAGCAGCCGCGCCGCTGTCACGCAGACCGGCCCTCCGGGTCCCGCCATCTCATATTTACTTATATCCGGATCCGGCTTTTATTTACATTTACACGAGTCCTGTAAAACCACCTAATCTCTCGCAACTTATACTTACCCTTAGCAATCTATTTTGTTCCCTTGTTTACAATAGTAAATAATACGGGCTGGCCAGCTGGTATAGGATTTGCTAAGTATAGGGTATAGTTAAATAGTGAGTACTTATACTACCTTTTATTACTCGTCGTTAGGATGGGTCCATCATGAGGATCGGTTAATCATAATCATAGTAATACGCTTCTTATCGTTTTTAATCGACAGAAATTGTACTTCAATAGGTATTCTAAAATACCATGCCAATGTGTGTCGTATATTATACTACCTATATTTTAAATTTAGGTAATTATGTATTACTTACCTGTCGTCCCGTATTTCATGTAGCCCGGTCAACAACTAGGGTGTACGCAGTAACGTCACCAACATTCGATACAAAGTCCGAAACATTCCAAATTGGCTTTCGAATGTGAGTTCGAAATTCAAAGCCACACCGCGGCGCGGGGGGGGGCGCGGGGTCACAAACTTATCTAGTTAACATTCGGGCACGTACACCTGTACGTACTGCTTACGGTGCTTTTACACCAGAGATGTGATATTCTACGTTGCTTTAGATCAAAATGAAAATCAAAATATTTATTTCAATCAAGCTACGTTAGATATTCATTAATCAAATTCATTTATGCACACATACAAATCATAGCACTAGTGGGAACAGATTCCCTTCAGATCATCGCAGCATAGCTAGTCTATAGACATCTTTAAAGCCAAAGTTCGTCAGCACTACCTCCAAGTGCAGAACGATCAACAAAATTGATTTTTAATATATTTTATTTGATGATGATGATATTATATTATATTTTGTATTATTATTATGTATTAGGTATATTATAATATAATGTAGGAATATATTTATATATGTATGTATATAATTTGTATAGCTATTATGTATAAGTAAGTATATCTCTGTGTCTCGATTAAAGTAAATAACTTCTCTCCTCTCAGCCTATCGCACTACCAACCACTTTCTCGACATCACCAAAGGTTAACTGGTAGAGAATGCTACTAGCATTAAGTTCGCCTTTGTACAATGTTTTTATGTGCAATAAAGAATTTATAATAATAATAATAGCTGGATAGTACATGTTTGGTGGAAATTCACCCTTACTGTGTGTCTACTTTGTAACGGTTATTCACTGTAACTGACAGTGAAGATAGCTTTTGTCAGATTCGAGGAATTCCTAGCAACCGCAACATGACTGGCTTACAAAGCTGCAAGAGCTTATGTGCTTTTGCAATACCCTGTCTAATTAATAGTTTTACCTTGTATCTGTTATGTATTTATGTATGTATCCACTTGCGTGCCCTGCCCGGCCTGGCACGGTGTCTGAAGAGCTAGATCTGGGCCAGATCCCAACTCTTCACTGATAAAACCTAACTCTACTCGAGGTTACAGGCCTGCGTGTTCTGTATTCAACATTACTTCTAGAACTTTCGATTGGAAAGTTCTGGAAGGTTACAAATGGCTAGAGATTAATCATGCGGCTGCCATGTGAAACTTTACAGATACTGCTATTAAATCTAGATCTAGTTCTAGCATAGATTGAACACGGCAAACATCTCGTGCCTCGGCGGAGCTTCGAACTAGGAGTACACGGAATTTCCGATAGACGCTTTGACCAAGATTCTGTAACCCATTAGACCATGGAGTAAATTATTCAAATTCAAGGAAGTACTTTAATACCTCATTGTTAAAATTACAGTGAGATTTGTCAATTTTGGGTAAGTATATGTTTATACAAATAATGTTTTTGTCCCAAAAAACACACACAATATGAAGAAAAAAACTCCACTACTTAAGTATATGAAAATGATAATTACCGATGAGAAGATTCTAGACGACACAGCTGCCATAATTATTCATACATTCAACTTCGTGGTTTTGTCGTATGATTGATGACCATAATTTCCTAATAAAGCGCCTAAAAATACCCATAATATTCCTTAGTCTTTTTGTCTACATCATCATAATTATTTGAGAAGAGTGAGAAACAGTGTCTTGTATTTATTTATTTATTTATTCTTCATTGCACAATATACAAAAGTAATTATGTTCAATCAGGTGGACTTAATGCTAAAAGCATTTTCTACCAGTCAAACTGCAGGAGGTACAGGGAGTAAATTGTATGGGAGTGCAAAAAAAAAAAGAACTTAAGACAAAAAGCATCCACCTTCTGTAGCCGGCCAGTTTCCAATTGAGAGCATAAAGCATTGTAGTAGCTTCCAGATAGGATAACCTTAACTACTATTCATTCGTGGCATTATAAATAAGTATAATGTAATCTTTCCTAAAATCCTAGATCCTACCCAGAGTCCAGTAATCATGTAATCACCTAATCACCTGATCATAATCTACATTAGTAGTTATACATCAGTTCATTTCGATGGTAAAGACAATAGCTAGACTAGACTTGGTCACCGTGGTGAAGGATTGGCATAACAGACGCTGACGCTTCTCGTTAGAGAAGTGCGTATATTCCTTGGTCGTATGTGTATAAAGAAGAGGCACGTCTACGCGTCTGGGGAAGAGGCGATAAGTCACTCGAAGAGGCCTCTTTCGTGCACCCCACAAGTATAATGAGAAAGGAGGCCAATGCATAACATCTCGTGCGTCTTGTCCGGCTGGCGGCGGCGGCGGTGGCGGCGGCGGCGGCGGCGGCGGGTTGTTGTCAAACAGCGGCGGTTGATAAACATCGCGGACGTCACCACGCGGCGCTCCCAAGGACAGTTACTCGCTGACTAGACACTCGCAGAAGAGACAGGCTTTTGAAGTTGGTGTTACTGTGTTGTGTATACCATCGCTAGTATGGGGTAGGAAAATACCGTGACGAAAACTGCACGTCTAAATAATCTAGCTGTGTAGTTGTTTGGCTGTATGCGAGTAAGCCAGGTGCAAAGTTCAACACCGTAAAAAACAGAATTTTAGAAAGTCGTTGCACAAAATTTGTTCAGAATCAGCCCTTGATTCACCCTTATGTAAACCCCTGTATAACAGCTGAATATTTTTTATTAGCTACTCCTCGCACTCATCAGCAAGCTTTTGCAAAATTGAGTCACATCTACAAGCCAGCCATCTGTGGCAATATTGCAATATTACCAATCCTCATGAATTAAAGAAGTGAATCAACGAGCTAATGTAGTCGTACTTGCGTCGCCGGCAGAGACGGTCGCACACCGGGCCAACCCGACCAAATCGCGGAGTGTCTACAACATGTTCTAGTGGAGCTTTCTCAGTGACCATGCAATTAAGTGTCGTTGTGCTGATGGCGTCGGCCGTGGCGGGCGCGGAGTGGGGCCGGCCGGGGCGGCGCAGTGTGCTCATCCCCACGCTTCAGCACTTCGTGGCCACCGGCGACCAGCTCGTGGAGATCCAACGGAGCGTGGAGGTCGCCCAGACCCACTACCAGCAGTTCTCTGAACCCAACCAAGCTCAAGTGAACGCGAAATTACAAGACAGTGTGGGTAACGGTGAAAGCAGTTACCAGGCCAATGTGGACTCCGGACAACGCCTGAGAACTAACCCGAGCTCAGATCACGGAACACAAATACAAATAGGAGAGCGACAATCCGACCAAGCTGTTGTGAAACCTCAGACGATACCACAATATATTGAAATAGCTCAAAAGTATGGAGGTGGCGTTGACAGTTCACAAAATCGCAGAAAACCAGATGATACGGAAGCTTTTGGATCTACTTTAAATAAAAACACTGAAAATTACAGGCCTGTTGAAAGGAATGCTACAGGTCGGCCACACACGAATGTTAATAACAGCGCCCAACATTATTCAAATGAAAATAATAGGAAAACTATGAATCCAGTTAAACCAACCCCGACATATGTACGTATAGCGCAAAGTGTAGAAAAAATCTTGCCAACGTATCAACCAGAACGAAACAATAATAATGAAAGACCAGATGTTACTCATGGTAGTCATGGACATAATCAAGAACCTGAGTATCTAAGTGGTAATCAAAGACCTCAAAACGTTCCTGTCCCAGTAACGAGCAGTGATACAACGAGACATGTAAGCCACAATGCTCCAGATCACAAGCACCACGCAAACAATGGCCGACCATTTGAAAGCTCCCCTTTACCCACTTCAACTAAGACTGGCCAAACACCTGTCAGACCTGATAATGTTCCCCCAAGTAATAGCCAATCAGGAGACAGTCACCAACCCCGCGAGCCAATAGACAACCGAGATAAATACTACCACAAAACCTCACCTGAGCAAGTAGACCATACGAAACCCGCAGAAGAAAGAAACGGGACTAAGGTGGAAGACCGCTGGGTGTGGGGGATGGAGGAGCAGCCGACCACGGAGGTGCTCACCGTGACGCTGGACGACAGGGGCAACTTCGTCGGAGACAAGTGCCCCTCCAACAAGGTCAAGGTCATGAGCAAGTGTGTTATGCCGGACTGACAGCGTATGGAGACACAGCTTGTGTGGAGTAACAGCTTCTGTATTTATTAGTTGAGGAGAGATGTAATGTTAGGTGTATTCATAAGTAACTTATAGTATTAGCCAAAGAGAAGGCTGTATTTAAAAGTGGAAGGTGTGTTTTTTGTGGTAGTGAAGGATTTTGTGAACTCTATTTTAAGTGATGCTATATTAAGCTTTATAATTTTAATCAATAGTCTGTTAGCTTTATGTTCAGATGTTCGTAAGTTTCCCCTAATTAGCATATATATCAGATTATAGTGTCACAATAAGTAGGTAGACGGTGCCCAGTGATGTGATGACGCACAAACTAAAGCCTGTTTTGGATATGGAATAAGTATACCTACCTACGTCAACTTTAACTTAAACATGTGACAAATACTCACACAGATACGGAAGGATCCGTTAAGCTTTTAGCATTAATTTAATTAATGATTTGGTTGTTTTTGTGTCAACAACAAAACCTTTTTGTTAAGGTCTGACAAATTAATACTGATGATAATGATGCCTTCAATAATTAAGTAATGCACAGTGTCGGCTAATAGACTGTACAAGAAAGATTAGATTTTAATTTGTTATTTAATTATGTTTACATTCCTATCGTATATTATAAAGAAATAACTTTTTTACTCTACTTGGAATTTTTATTTTCCCTTAATTTAGTTTTTTTTATAAATTTTATTGTGAACAGAAAACAGAAAGAGGTCGACATCAAGCTCTCAAAGATGTCTAGATGAAGCCTATTATGTTCAGATTGTTAGATAGTGGAAAGACTTTTGATGACAGATATCACATCAACAAGGTATCTATTAGACATTTTCTTACATATTTATGTAAGTACATCTACATAGCCATCTCTCTCTCAGCCTTCTGTAGTCAACTGTTGGACATAGGCCTCTCCTAACGATCGCCACCCCAAACGGTCACCCGCCATCTGCATCCAGCGGCTTCCCGCTACCTTCCGCAGATCATCAGACCAACGGGTTGGGGGACGACCGACACGCCGTTTGTCGACACGGGGTCTCCACTCCAGAACCTTTGTACTACATAGCCATTACATAATATATTATATATATTTGATAAAGCACTTCCGAGCATGAGCCTGTTAAGTTAAAATCCTTTTTACGGCGGTATACTTCATTCATCAGCAATAAAAGCAGGAAATAAAGATCCCTCCCCTCGTACCTTCAAGTACCTAGCTACTTTACAGCCTTGTTAAAATTATAAAAATACATCCTAAAGAAATTGAATACATAAAAATAACAATTATATAAGTAAGTAATTGCACGGTAGAAACATTATAGTGCCACAATCTTATCTGTTCCGGTGACGGGAGTCGCTGTGATCGAATCCAGTGATGCCATCGATTAAATTTTGCCTATTTGTGGTTTAAACGACAATGCATATCTGCTATTACCTAAAGTTACATTCATAAGTATAAATAAATCAAAATATAAGGCCGATAATAAATGAAAGAGGATATAATATATCAAACGACACTTGTTGTATGGAAAATATGTCCACGGCGAACAGAAACAAAATTAGTTCTGATAAGAGATTAAAACTAGATTACAATGATATACCTTGGTAATATCTGTGGGTCGTGGGAATGAAGAGATAGATAGACTTAAAAAAAACTATTAAGTAATTATTATTTATTTATTTATGAACACTTTATTTAACATTTTCTAAAGTAACAAGAAATAAGGGCATAAAATTAAAAGCAATTCAGACAATGTGCAAAGGCTAATTGCCAAAAAGCAATTTCTTCCAGCCAACCCTTGATCGGTTGGGAGAAGATGTCATTAATCATCATTATTTCGTCTAAAATCGTTGCAGGAGCGCGAAATTCTTCTTGGTATACTGCCTAAGATTCAAAGTAACATGTCACCTGTAATCAAAGAAAAATTTAGATTATGTACTTTTCATTATGACCCATCCCGTGCCCCAGCAGTTGAGCACGGGATGGGGTGAAAATATTAATAAAATTACATGTGAGTATATGGGTAAAATTATTCGTCATATTTGGCAACACTAACCTGTAGCCGCTGCAACTCGTTCTTCCAATTTATCAAATGGAATTAAAGGCGCCTGAATACGTTATTCTTCCTGCATAAAAGCAAATATATCTAGTATTACTTTTCTTGCATCACTTTTCAGCGCTTTTGGCATTATTTTCACGCAGATAATCACAAAACAAATTAAATAACGTAGCGTCAGCCTCTTCGCAGATATTGACAACTCAAATAACGCAGAGTATGAAATGACTTTTGACAATGACGTCACGTTAGTTGCACATTTTGACCACCGGAACAGATAAGATTGTGGCACTATACTTGTATCGTGTCTGAATATTTACGTGTTTCCTGGTCAAGAACAATTTTACATAATTATATTATTAATTATTCACTTACTTCGTTCGTATGTATCATAATAAAAAGTGTATTATTAAAATAGGTAGGTAAGGTATTAATGATAGGAGAATAACTTTCCTCTGGATCTGGATCTTAGGGTCTCATATATATATATGTTGTAATGATAGGTTTTAAGTTATTAAATAAATAAATAAATAAATAAATATGGCAAAAACATGTCTAGTCCGCCTGTTGCCTACCTACATGGGACCTACGTGGATTGGACTAACATAATATTTATAACACAGAACGGGTGGGTGCAGAACACAAGATTCTCAAAGTATTATTCATGCAAGTTCAAAGTCTTAACCAACAATTATTGAATGTCCTCAAATAAGCAAATTGGCTACTGCATAATTACATTATTTCCGTGGTTTTACCTTAGACAAGGAAAAACCAGTTCTAGAGGTAATTGCCCACAACAATGACCGGATTAGCCATTAGTATTGTTCTCTAGTGCCGGTGTGTGTCACCGCCCGTGACGTGATATGTTCGTGAATGACATAACCGCACTTACTACCACCTCACGCCCATCAAGCAAGCTTGTCGTGTGGGTCGAAGGCACACACTATCCATTATACATGAAGCGTCGTCAAATCTGGTTAAAATTGACAGCCTGTGTCGTATGTGGAATCCCTAAATCAAAATCGGCCTTCCAAATCTAAATTAATTTATAACTTGTCAACATATTTGATTAATTTCCGACACAACCTTAACCATTTAACTAATTAACAGAAAACAATTGCGGACGTGAGAACAACTCGCACTACGCCCGCGCACTCGAAAACTGAATCACTCTTCAGTTTTCTCACACAAAATGTAAAGTTAGGTGAGAAAAATTTAGAGCCTTTGATATTCACTCACTACACAATACATAGCAACATATATTATTAAGTACGTACCTAAATAATTTGTAAATCTACGCATCTATCAACAAGCAAACTGATATTAAACTACGGAAGTTTATTAAAAGCGCTACAATGTATTTAGATAATGTTTTACCGAGAACTGGGTACAAGTACAGCTGAGCGGATACAGAGTCCACTAATTAATCAACTAACTAACACACAACATTGTGTGTCGGTGCTCATAAACTTTGCATTCAATTAATAAATAATATTATGAACATTTTTGGAACTTCGTTCTACGTATCATTTTCTGAAATTTTCAGCCAAAAATGATTTTATCTTGTTACGATTTAGTTTAGAGCGATGGTTTCGTTGCATTCATACTGGGAAGAGTAAGTTGGGACCCGCGGCACTGCAAATATGAATAGCTTTTTGTTATTTTGTATGCAATACCTATTTATGTGCAATACACACGCTTAGGTTGTATTGAAACGCAGTCAGTAAAACCTGCAAATTTTTATTATGATAACGAGATTGGAATCAGAAAAATAAATGATTACAACTAAAGCTAAAGTATACCAATATACCTAATAGTTTCTTGTGAATTCAGTTTTCATTTAATGGCTAATAATAACAACCGTTAGCTTGTGTCACAGTGCATTTTATTTTACGTAAACCTACTATTGCACTTTATCTACATATCTACGCACTTAGTACTTACTAGCAAACACACTTAGCGTTCACTTTGCCGAGACAACATTTGCCTACTGTGACAATTAACCGGTTGTCTCTGAGATTAAAATAACCACAAGCCACCGCCGCCACCTATGTCTGCTGACGTCTCTGGGGGTCACTACAGCTAGCCTAGCACGACGCGCACGTCAAGATGTGACAAAAGTTCTGTTTCGCTCTCGCTCTTGATGTGCGCGTCTTGCGCTCCGTGCTAGCCCTCCAGAAATCAAACGAACGAGCTAGAGAGCTTACATGCAATCGGTACGCTGCGGAGCGGAACTTTCCTACCCCAGTGTTAATACACTACTGTAGTGTATTAACACTGAGGTAGGAACTCCGCTTCGCTCCTAGCGGCCGCTGTACACAGGTTCGTTATCAACGTCAATATAAACTCGTTTACAATACAACACCATAATTATAACTTTATTGAAAAGCGAACAACATAAATTACGTTCAATGCGCGATCCAACCATCACAGCGCCATATCTATGGCAAATCGCGATATAGTGACAATTATCTACTTCGATAACGAACTAACGAACTCGTGTAGCGGTAGAAGAAATAAAGAAAATGTCTGCCCTAACCACGTCTATCTGCGTGAAAGCTCGCTTTAGTTCGTTTTGCGATTTATACAGGGTGTTGCAAAAAGTAAGCCGAAACCAGCATGTGCAGCATGTTATATCTAAGCCCGAATCTGAAATCTGAATTTAAAAATTCGCGAAAAAAAAAACATTTTCTATAGTAAAAAAGTCACGTGACAAACTAAGTTTCTATGGAAAATGATATATTTTTTTCACCAATTTTGAAATTCTGAATTTAAAAATTCGCGAAAAAAAAAACATTTTCTATAGTAAAAAAGTCACGTGACAAACTAAGTTTCTATGGAAAATGATATATTTTTTTCACCAATTTTGAAATTCTGAATTTAAAAATTCGCGAAAAAAAAAACATTCTCTATAGTAAAAAAGTCACGTGACGAACTAAGTTTCTATGGAAAATGATATATTTTTTTCACGAATTTTGAAATTCTTATTTCAGTTTCGGGCTTAGATATAACATGCTGCACATGCACATGCTGGTTTCGGCTTAGTATACCCTTTTTGCAACAGCCTGTATAGTAACCGCCTGGTTCCAATTAAATAGGTAAGAATGCGATCCGTGACATGAATTAAAGTGCCTCCCTACTATCGATAATCTGACTGCCTCTCCCAACTCCTATGGTAGCATTTGTATTGTAAAGGTATGCTGGATTTGTGTACACTAGTCATTGTCGAATGAACGCTAATATGCTAATAGACTAGTAACTGCTAGTTTATTTTTTAAATATGTTTGCTTAAACCTATGTGTTTATGTTATATGTAACTTTACATCAAGACATCATCATTTTCATCATCAGCCAGTCATCGTTACGAGCTATAAATGTAAGTTTAGCTTATGTACCGTAACTTGTTGAGTAAATACAATTATCAACAAAAGACATACATCCAGGGAACAGAATACTAGAATACTGAGGTACTTATATACAGCCATGCAAATCCTGACGCACAGTCATTTCAAAGTTGTAAAACTTGCAACACCCACCTTATAAAAAAATACTACTTAAGTATTTCAGAATTACAGAAGTGGGAGCTCAAATCAAGGTCTGTAGTTTTGGAGAAAATACTCAAAACTTTCGATAAGGCTCGAGATTATATCTGCATTTAAAATTTCCTCTGACATATCGGCATCAAACCTCCAATTAAATGACAAACTCAAATAAATTTTATCGTTTGGCGTTTTACGCAAGAATAGCATAATTTTTTTTCATCCATGGAAGTAATAAAGTACTTATTACTTAACTAATACTTCCATGTTTTCACCTGAGATAAACCTCGTTTCGGTTCTATCTCGGCATTTGGAGATGATTTCCGCAACTTAAGAATCGATACCCTGAAAATAACAATGAACTGACTCTCTCCACAGCACACGTCGACCTGCCATATCGTAGCTCAGCGAGATGGAAACTTAATTTCTTGTTTCTTCAACCAAGGGTGATATAAGGTTGACCTTTGTATTCTTGTTCGGCGATATGGCATCACATTGTCACCTTGTTGAAAACAGGGGGCTAAAAATTCGAATGTAACGGAACATTTTTGTGCTCACATTTCGCCACAAGATTTATGGTATCAAGTTGAGACTACCTACTTAGTATTTGAGTCATTTAACGCTCAGCCTTTTCGTTAAGGTACACTTGAGCATTACCTAAGTCTTAACAGAACATCAATATTATTATTACGGTATAACAATTATTTAAGTATTCGTCGAACTGCACTACGAAAGGAGCCTTAAAACGAAACGAATGAATTCGTCGTCGACCAATCAGCTTCGAGCTTACAATTGTACCTTGATTAAAATTCAATTAATTGATTTGCAACTTTAACGAATCGTTTGCATATTTTTTGTATCGGGTTTAACGTGATTTCATTAATTACACGGTATTCATATAGATAAAACCGACAAATCACCTATATTGTTGATTTTTCACCTATAATCGGCATTTGTTCCCTAGAATTAAAACGGAGGAACTTGTATATTAAGCAATAGAAGGAACAAAATCGCGGATGATATCTCCAAACCTCCCAAGTGTGGAGATTAAGTAAAGCAATTTAAGAGGCTTCTAGAGCTGTGAACTACTACGGCCTACAAATTCTAAGAGAGTCTGTGTATGTCTGTGCATATTGTACAAAATCATCAAGCTTTAAATGTACCTATTAGGTACATATTACAAAGTAATTCGGTATTTTCCGAAGTCGTTTTGAAACTAGAAAAGTGTAAAATGGAGTAAGTAAAAGCTTGCTTATTGCATTGAGCTTTTCGCCGCCTGTAAAAGTGTTGGGCGAGCTCTGTGTAAAGTGGCATTTATATATCTTAGAGCAGTGTTTTTCAACCTTTTTCATGACGCGACCCCCCTGGTATTAAAAAATATTTCGCGACCCCCTTGACCCTTCGATTTTTTTTAACATGTACTTAGGTAGTTATGTATAAAGGGGTGAATTTTTTTTTGGATTTTGTTTTATTGGCTACCCCATTTATAAGGTCCTAAATATAGTCAAAGTATCTTATTAGTTACTTTATTAAAGTATATATTATTTATTATTATTTTCTGCACACATTGGAAGCAAACATGACCTGAATCAATTAAAAAACCTTCTCTAATTTAAAAATTTACAGTGGGATGCAAGATGAAGTAAGAGTAGACTCGAGCTAATTGTATTCTTATTCTGTATTGTAGCTATCAACAAAAGATTTCTCGGGAAAAGTACAGATTTTGGTGAGATTTAGTAGTAGTTTTTTTATAAAATCCATGCTCGCAAGGATGGAGTAAAATGCTTATGATCGCTGATCTATCTAATAAAGAAATATTAATTCAATTAATTATCTTTATGGTTCTTTTTCACTAAAGTATCCAGTTTTTTCGACCTCTGACGACCCCCCTACAGGCGCTTCGCGACCCCCCAGGGGGTCGCGACCCACAGGTTGAAAAACACTGTCTTAGAGCGTTCCTTAACTTCGTTAGTCCGCACTCTGAGATC
Organism: Plutella xylostella; assembly: GCF_932276165.1. Lineage (NCBI taxonomy): Eukaryota > Metazoa > Arthropoda > Insecta > Lepidoptera > Plutellidae > Plutella > Plutella xylostella. Next base: position 204,393 of record NC_064000.1, on the reverse strand, counting down.
CCTGAAAGAAGGTCTCAAGTCCAATAGTACACATTATATAGTCCAAGGAAAGGTTTTACTTCCTTATTAAATATTTCACTTCGAGTGTTCCTGATACAATAGTCCGAACATATTTAGGTATTACAATGAGTAGGTACTTTAATCATGTAAATATTTACGAGTATAATTCAATAGTTTGTAAAATGTGACCAGAATTTTATACGATGAATAGCATTTGAGTTTCAGTTTAAATAAACAAAACTTTTAAAAAATAAAACAAATACGTAAAGCTTAAATACAAAAGCTTAGCTCTGTCGGAACATAATCAAAACAACGGTATTTAAACAAAAGTGAAGTACCTTCGTAAATACAAACCGATTTGTTTTTCCGAATAAATTTTCAGAATTTGAATAAATTATCCGCTACCCAAATACTTTTAACATAATATGTCAATTTGGGATAAGACCTATTTAATCCTACACAATATTTAAAAGCTTCATTGATGCCGACCAGTTCGCCTTTATTATAATGGTACCAACGAGCGATACATTTACCTACATTACATTATTCCACATAAAATATATAAAAGCGTCATAAGGCCGGTGATATTGTATGGGGCTGAGTGCTGGGCAACCAAAGTATGTGATGAGAAAAGGATGCATGTGACAGAGATGAGAATGTTGAGATGGATGTGTGGTGTGACATGTGTGGTGTGAGTACATATAGGTATAAGGGGAAGTATGAAAGTGGCTCCTATAGTGGAGAAGATGAAGCCATCGCCTTTCTTGGTTTGGGCATGTCATGAGAAGAGAAGATAACTATGTGACAAAGAAAGTGTTGGAAATGTGACCTGAAGGAAGGCGTAAGAGGGGAAGACCAAGAAAGACGTGGCTTGATTGTGTGAAAGAAAAAATGAGAGAGTGTGGAGTGAATGAGGATTGACAGAGGATAAGGTAAAATGGCGTGACATGACGCACAAAGCCGACCCAAAATAAGGAAAAGGCTAGGAAGAAGAAGAAGACATTATCATAACTTCCTAACTAATCCTAACTTCCTAACTAATATTATATCTCGCAATAAGAGTAGCAAAACACTGGAGGAAGTTAGCTTAGTGCATTTTACACGATAGAAGAAGAACTAATATTATAAATGTGAAAGTAACTGTGTCTGTCTGTCTGTCTGTCTGTCTGTCTGTCTGTTACTCTTTCACGCAAAAACTACAGAACGGATTTCAATGAAATTTGGTATACATACGGTCTAGACCCTGGGAAAGAACATAGGCTACTTTTTATCCCGGAATTCCCACGGGAAAACTTTTTAAGGTGAAGCGAAGCGCGCGGGAACAGCTAGTTCTACATAAGTAGTTTAGTGCAGTCTAACTAACAACGAAGAATAACATGAACAAAAAGGCCTACCTAACCTAAACCTACTTGTAGATTTTTATTTAAATGTTTCTGTGCCTGTTTCTTTAAAGGTTTCCCCGCGGCCCGTGGCCCGCGCACAAACAACGACGACAACACCTTAGGGGTCGGATATCGGCAAATCCGGTCTTGTAAGCACCTCTGTAAGTCCTAAAAAGAAACTCCATGTAAAATTATGGTAGCTATAACGTAGAAACATAGATTTTATAACGACAGAGTCTGCTTTTGTTTGAGAGTTTGTTTTATACCGTATTTTGTATTTAACATACTATTTTATCTTAGAAAGGGAAAGGGCTTCGGTCCTTATGCCCATTTTATCGGCTTGTCGGCTTATGTTATAGCTAATGCCATCATTAAGGAAAGTCGCACGCATTGTAGTGTTGGTCGCTGGCTCTGCCAGCGCGCCGAGTCGGTTGTTTGGGGAAGTCACATTCGTGACACAGGAAAACCTATGAAAATCTTTATTCTTTATGTGTACTATTAATAATATAAAATACTTATAATAACATCCTGGCCTGGAAATATTCTACCCTTAATAAACAGGAGTTTATCAAAGGTAGAATATTTCTTTTAGTTCGCTGCCGTCGCCCGGGATGGTTCCGAGATGTACTATTGTGTATCACGATTTATATTGTCCCGCTTCAGTCAGGTAACAATCCTATCCGATTATGTTGAGATGCCTTTTCTTTATTTCTGTCTTAGAAGACTCCTTTACGGTGCAGTAAGGTCGCTGTGGCTATTGGTGACCGTGTAGAGACATGAGAGAATAGCTGTAGACACGAGGCTGACACTTGCACGCTCCAGCGCGCCGGCCCAGCGGGGCGGCGGAGTGGAAGCGACGCGGGCTGGAGGCACCGGCCCTACCCGCGTGGACACTGGGGGGTCACTCTATATATGACGAAAACCTAAGTGTCGCCAAACACGGGCCACCGGCCACAGCCACAAACGCCACCATGTGAAAAATTTACAAAAACTACAGGAAATATGCCAGTTGCCAGTGGCGTGGCCACGTTTTGTGGTTGTGGCCGGTGGCCCGTATGTGGGACCCTTAAGTTTCGGATCGCTGCTGCGCGGGCCACGACTCTATTTCGTTGTATGAAACGTGCCGATTGCAAGACATCTCTCGTAAGTTGCTTTTTGGTCAGTATAGAGTAACCCGCCTGGACCTTCGTATAGTATAAAGACTAATGATAAATATGGTCCGCTAATTTTACGTTTTAATTCGGGCCTTGAACACGCGGGGCTGGAGCCGTGTGAGTGATGTGGGCTGACAGGCTACGGACCTTTCTTATTTTTATTATTAAATGAATTAATTATTATAACCCTTTTACAAAAATCTAAATTACTAAGCACCTAAGTCTTGAAAAAATCGCTTTTAGTGATAAGACCGCCTTTTTTGTACCTATGTGTTTATATTTAAGCTTTGTATAATCTATTCTTGTGTACAAATAAAGAATAATCTATCTATCTATCTATCTAAGTAACTTTTGTTAACAAGGAGTTTAACAACGCAGAATGGACTTTATGTGATTGTGAACACATATCCTTATGCTGAGCGCGAGACATTAAGCAAGCCAATTTCGAGCAATCGTAAACAACATTAAATCGCAACAATAAACTTTTGTTTAACAAACTCGTTTCCAGCCCATTACCTCTGGAGGGCCTCAATTCTGAACATTAGAATCCACTTAAAATTTTAAATAATTAGTTCTTCTTCGGAAGTAATGGCTAAGCGCTCCTGAAGTTTAGATTTATGCGCGAAGTTCCGCAGGTATTATTGCTGGGCCTTATTCTCGGAACTGAAGCTGAATTATTGAAAACAAACACAACGGCCAACACGGTGCTGAGTATACAGGGTGGCCCATTAGTTAACGAAATTCCGTTAGGAGGTGATACAAACCTTTATTCTGAGCTACTTTTATTCTTAGGAAAATTGCGAAATACACGTTTTTTTGGGTTTTTCTTACATAGTATTATGTAGGTTGTATTACTTTTTAGATGCTTTTTAGTATGGGAAGGTCCATTTTTTTCACGAATTTAGCAATTTGCCCATGAATGATAATAATAATAATAAGTATATTTTATCCGTGTGTGAAACATAGGCCAGGCAGGGGTCATAGTCCTTCCATAGTCCCAGTTACCCAGTCCATTTAGCACCCCCTTCCATAACCCTGTAGTAGTTTTCTCCATATCCTACAATAGTTCTGCACTAACCGGGGGTTTTCCTTGGGTTTACTCCATAGTTTAAACAGGGAAAATCATCGGTTGGTGTCACATTTCATATAGATTAATGTTGTCAAACGGGCCTCTACATGTTGGCTTTGGCCCCATGCACGCCTTCCAAATGCCCGGGACCCCATGGTCCCGTGATGGTAACGACACAACATAATAAGTATAATAATGTAATTAATATCCATATTGCCTAGTAGTGATGGTGAAAATTTCATCAACAAAGAATATTAAGTTACTAGGTGCTTAGATATTTTATTATGGCTATTGAATCATTTTTACGGCACTTCAAAATGGATTTTACATTATTTTTGTAACAATTGAAGGAGCTACTTGTGCTTGTCGGGTCTACAGTTGCGGGCACAAAGGTTCTAAATTAGTTAATCAGATCTCGAGTAGTCACTAGACTGGAATTATCTACTTAGAAAGTATAATTTAATTGTTACAACAAAGTATATAAGATTTTGCTGTTTTATAGAAAAAGGCTGTTGCAAAAAAAGGTAGGCGAAAGATGGGAACTCAGCTCATAATTTTTAACAACTTTTTTACGAATTTCCTAGCTCGTAGTAAAAAATGCTTTCCATACCACTTTTGAAACATCCTGTACTTACCTACATGGTAGGTATGTAACTATGTAGGCAGGTATGTAACTATGTAGTTCACTGTGGAATATCTATGGGTTGGCCATCCATGTGCTACTCGTATGTCAAAGCGTGTAGCCCCTTAGTTCAGAGTCCAATGTGGTAGGTAAGTAGATACATAACAATATATCGAACATAAACTTGTGAGAATACAGTATGTACCTAGGTACAAGGTACAAGTATTATGTACAGGTACAATAGATATTCAGGTACGCTGAAACATAAACAAACACCACCACATCAATAGAGCCTCCACTAATTAACTAAGCAAATGTAAACCTAATTTAGTTGCTTGTAAGGAAGAGCTGTAGGCTCATTATTCTGTGAAACATGTGTAGGTTGTGTAGCTACTTATTATGTACACGTTTCTGCCTCCGTAGCTTATGTTACATTCTAATTTTCTTAATACCTGACCCCATAAATTAAAGAAGTAGGTAAGTAAGTATAAGTATTTAATATACGGAGGTGAATCCCTCAGGTGTACAAGGGTACACCCGACCCAGATCCACATAAGATTAAATTGATAGGAAGGTATTTTTTAAACATGAATTTTTCGTTATCCGTGATTTCAGTAAGTACTTAGGTTATATTATAATAGGCAGCAGAGCTACTAGCTGTACTACCTACTGCAGCTCGCTGGACCGACCTACCTAACCTAGGAAAGTTGAAAGCAGAACATTACTTGTGGGGCTCCATAGAAATGGCCTATGTCCAGCAGTGGGCTGATGATGATGAAGTAAGTGTTCCAACCCCGTCTTCTAATTCTTACGAGAAAATATTCGAGGTACCGAGCGGCTTTATAATTAATCATTCCTGTCACACAACGAGGCATACCTACATGTACCTACACTGTACAGGTACTAACACGGTACTAATGTAACATTTTAGCGAAAATTGTGGCTTCCTTCCTAATTACGTGACGTAATCTACGATACTAATGAGAGTTGAGATCGCGCTGAATTATAAATATCATTGTAATAAGATTAGGTAGGTAATAATATAAATATTATTGTACCACACTACAGCTGTCTGATGTTATGAAATAGGATCGGGTTTTATTATTAGGTAAGTGCGTGTACTATATAGGTAGGTACTATTTATTGGTATCTAGATCTACCCACATAATATCGCCTAGCATAGAAGCATGCTAACAGCTCCTGTTTGCTACATGCTCTCAGGGCCCGACATATTTTACGTTCAATAATATTGCGAGTCAAAAGTTATCAAGTTTAGTGATCATTCTACATATACAACTTGATTAATTTGCCTTCAGTAAATTGTCGTCAGCGGCGGCGCTCACACTCAAGTTTAGGCAAATTACTGTCGCAAGTTATTGATGGAATAACGATCCAAGCTGATGGCTTTTCACAAACACTTAATAATATCATTTAAGTACTTACTCACTTGTTAGTAGCAACGTTTATATGATAGTGGGAAGTTAGAATATAAATGACGTATTTGTTTGAAATTATTCTGCTGGTTGCCGCGAGGAGGCTCAATTTCGTATTCGCCGAGCGGCCGGAGGTATAATTTAAGACAGTGACATGTGGATGAAAGAATTTACATTCTTTCACGAAGCATGCAGTAGGAGGCTCCGGGCCGGCGCGTGGCCTCCGCCGTCTCCTTGCGGGGAAACACCACTTGGATATGCAAATCCAGCTCCTTTGTTACGTAAATGACAGGCAGAACCTCACTACTTCCGACGCACATCGCCAAAAAACCGCCGAAATGTATCCTTTATTTCCCGGTAACCGGGTCACAGCCGGTGACATGGAAACAAAGCGGCGCGATGATTCAGCAGTAAATAGCTGAAAGTTGACATAAAGTGGGGGTGCTCACCGTATAATGTGGTCCAATCCCCCTCCTCAGTGACAGCAGAGTGTCCGTGGGTCCTCGTGGTGCACAACAACACTCGCGCGGCGTGCGGGGCGCGGGGGGGCGCGGTGTGGCGCGGCTGACGGCCGCAGCACGACTGTCGTGTTTACGCCGCCCCCGCCCCGCGTCCCGCCCCCGCGCAGCCGCACCGAGACATGAGGGTAGCTGTGAAAATCACAAAGTTTTCCTTTCAGCCGCATCATTCGACTTTGCCCCTTATGTTATTGCACTTAAGCCGGCTTTGTGGCAATGGATTGAATTGTTTTTCGGCTGTGCTGTCGTACGATGCTGTAATGAATGGATAAGGCACACCTTTGCTGGAAATCTACTATTTCAGCCGGTGAGTGAGATAAGTAAGTGGGAACGGCAATTTACTGTTCAGGCGGCGTCGACATTTTCTTTGCTTTGCTGCAATTCTTTTTTAATGCCTTATCGCATAGCAGCTTTTATCAGTTAAGTAAGTTATGTGTAAATAATTATACCAGGCAAGTAACTCACGAGTCACGTCCCATGTTGGGCGCCTAAATATTTTTGATTCAATAAAAATGCTCTGCGTCCATTCTGTTGAAGTCTATTCACTAAGATAACTTACAGTGTCGGCATGGACGCATCCAGGGCGCCGCCCCGGCCGTCTGGCCCGGGACGGCGCCCATTCACCCGCGCCCGCCGACGACGCATCGACTCTTTTATAAAAATAAATAGCTTTGCTGGCGATCTTTTGAATCGCCTTAAAATGTTGACTGAAGTGGCAGTGCTCTGGCTATTTCTGCGAAGTTGTCGACTTGATCGTGAGCTATAGAAGCGTGTGAAAGCGTCGGACACCCCTCCGGTCTCCAGTCCATGGTAGGGATCGTCCGAGGACAGAGTAGCTATCGGATCGAACCGGACGATGGTCGAGCTATTCTTGCTAGGAGCAAGTTGGTAGATACGAGTGCATACCAAACTAACATTATAATTATTTTTTACTTATTTAAACAACAACCACCGGATGTCACATGCTAACAAGGATGTGAGGTGAAACAAGTGATACTGATAATTTTACTGCGAACGAAGTGAGTATACGACCACGACCCATGTTGGGCGCCAATTTAAACTCGGGTGAAGTTGGGTCCACATTTGTAGCGATTCCGTGTAGCGTACGTAGCCGTATCCGTTCCGATAGCTATTTTGGACATTTGCTCCACTTGTTTCACCCCGCATCCTTGTTTGGTTATACGGCATCCGGCAGCGCTTTACAATATTTATTAGAATATTTGCTAGTATTAGTTGGTACCTACATATTATTAGGTACTTATAAGAGCTACTTCTCCTTCCAACTACTAACTATAAAGTAGGTATTCATTAAAATTTATAAGAGCTATTAATGTTCCAATACCTACGGATAGAGGAAAACTGGTTTTACATAACCATAACATAATTTTAATAATAGCTATGTAGGAAAATCTACTTTCAGTTAACTACTGTTCTGTTACTAAGGATACAATGACTAATTAGTTAGGTAGATACAAACCAGGCAAACTGTAAAATAAATAGGTTTCCTTAGAACAAATATTTTCATCCTCAAATCAATCTCATGTTCAAATAAGTACCTACCAATATTTACACGTCCAATTTTCAGCAGGCAGATATCTGATATATCTGCCTGTAGATAAATAGGTACTTCAGCCTACTGCCTAGCTTTCCGGGGCAGAGGGCATCCCGCGCTACGTCTATCTGCTCCATGCTCGTGGCTTGCACTCGACAACCTCAACGATTATCGGTTCTTCGCCCCCCTAGTCGCTTATAGTTATTGACCATCATAATATAACGCTATTTAAGGAATAAAATATTAATAAAAATAGATAAACTTCACCAAAAATTCTCACATAGCTCTCAACAGTAAATCGATTACTTCTAAGCGATTTATTATTCGCACGTGAAATACTTACTGAACAGCTAGACCAGAGGTCACTCTAGCTTTACGAAAAAAAAGTTTCAGAGCGCTGCTCAGCTCACGACTCTTATCCAAGGACTTCTCTTATCTCTCACACTCACTCTCGTTGCTCCATTTTTTTAAAAGCTAGTGTAAAGACTGCAGTATAATGTCTCTGATCAAAGCTGCGCAAATCTCGACCGAACCCTCTGTTGCATTAGATTAGAGGTATAAAAGGCATATAGCGTCCTGATATATTATTATGTACTAACCTAAGTCCTTACCGATTGTGTGAGGTCCGACTGACCCCAGACAGCGGTTAAGGACCTTCACCTCTCGCCTCTGGACACGTCCTCGCCCTGGAGAGGTCTCGTTTCACCAATATATCGAACAGGTTAAATCCTCGGTAAGGATGGCGTGGGGTTCCTAGGCTGTTGGCGTGAAATATGACGGTCCTAGTGTGCATTATAAAAAAGGATCCCTTTTCAGATTAAAATAAATAGTTACAACGCTATAAGTTTATCTTAAATGCCTCGCCATGCTTATATGCGTTATGTTTCTTATGTCTAGATGAATTGAAAAATGAAAACACATATTTCCTTTCCACTTCATACATCTCACTGTATGTCTTTATTTTATTTATTTTTTTGTATTTTTCAATCAATTTATTTTTAAAACTTTCTTTAAATCAAATTTATATTAATATTAAATATATATCTCGAGTTTTATGTGTATTTACAGGCTATGTACAGTGAAGTATGTACAAGTCTACTTATGTACATTAGGATAGCTAACAAACACATGGTATTCATATACAAAACCACTAACCTATAGTTTAATAACATTATAGTTGCACTCCGCGGTACGATACTTTACTTTCACAAACACTATTTTATTACTCTCTTATTTTGTTTATTGACGATCTAATCGAAACATACCTTATACATAGATAAGTATGTGCAGGCTCTCAATGCGACTCTAAAGGCTGTTTTTTAATCTCGGATACTAAATCGATAGATCCTGAACGGTTCATCAACAGTCGACTATCCCGCCAATAGAACGATACGTCACTTCATCGCGGGACAATCGACTGCTGATGAACCGTTCAGGACTCTTAATTTAGTATCAGAGATTAATAAACAGACCTAGATAGCAGTGGTTGAGCAACAGCAGCGCCGCAGCGGCTGGCAAGTCGCGTCGCAGCCCGCGCTGCTGCACTGCTCTAGCCCGTACATTGTAGTATGATTGAACAAATATTATTATGTAGAAATTGAACTTTTGAGCGTAGCTGACAAATCTTATAAACTGCTTTCATTTTCCCGGACTGTGATAAAATAACAAAGTTAAGTAACAAGTTACCAATAAATATGAAAAATGGCACGCACCAAATACTGAATTATCAGAATGTTTAAAATTTTCCAACAGGTTTGCTCCCGTATTCCGGTAATAAATTGTTTTGAGTATTTCCACAATTTATTTGCAACTATCGCTAGCTCAAAAGTATCAATATTTTTTATTATTTATTGATGCGTCGATATAAATTTTAGTAAAAGTTCGCTTGTGAGCCAAAAAGCAGTCTCAAATGACTAAATGCATATTTTTGCGATAAATTTCGCAGTGACCAATTTCAATATTAGCAATGTTATCATAGTCATGGAAAACAGACATGTTATTGAACTATTGCAACTGTCTTCGAGGGTCAGATTTTAAGGTAATAGCTAAAATGGCATGTCATTGGCGTATGCGAGCGACGTCATGTAGCATCGGATCGTGATTGGACGTTGACTTTCTGACCAATCAGCGGCCGCCTGTTGCAAGCGTTGCGCGCACACGCACAGTGTCATCCACTTCGTATGCAGTTGCACCATGACAAGACACATTAAAACCAGACATTAGTCTTTAATGTAGGATTAAAATGGCAGTGAAACCTTTAGTAATAAGTAATAACAATTCAGTCACTATCACTCACTCATTCACTCAATACTAGAATATTGTAAACTGGATACTGCGCATTATAAATACTACGAGATAATTATATATTTTCCGTCTTTTAATTAGAAAGGGATAGATTTTATGTTGACTCAAAGATAACATTTTTTTCTAAATACGTTCTGGTTTTTATTAAATGAATAACGCGACGCTCGCGCGGACAAACGCTTACATTATATTTGGAAGTTTTTTTTGTTTGATCTTTTTGATTATTGTACTTTTTTTATTTAAACGTAGTCGTTATAAACTAACTAACTTAATTAGTTTGGATCCTAAATGGACCGGACCGGGAATAATAGTAACTTATAAAACAAAACAGTTAAATTATATCTAAAACAAGGACTAGCGAACAAATATAACCAACTAAAGTGCATTCAACATAAGTTAGAATTTTTAAACGAATAACTTAAATCTTAAACATAAAAGGCTCACATAATATGAAGTCGCAAGATCCAAGACCGATTATACTACAGTAGTACTTCCTATACTAATAACTTTATATTTATGTATTTTCAAACCGATTTGTATTTCGACCGAAGAACCTTTAGTTGTCGTACAACGCAGATTCCTCTGCTTATGGTTTTGTTGAACAGTGAGAAGGGAGCACGAGACTTTGCGTTATATTTAAACTAAAGGGTCAATTTCTTCATTTATAATTTTATAAAAATGGTTTGTTAATATTTTTTTGGTCTTAACATAAATTGACAAGCACCCTTACAGACGATTATCTTAGAGATTACTAGAGTACTTTGCTTGCAGAGTAATAAATATTTTTATGAAGAGACTAGCGGCGCACGCAATTAAACCTATACTGTATCATGTTAGCTGGAGAGTTCATAGTACAATGGTAAGTGATGAGGCTAACACCAATAGTGACGGTACCTACCAAGTTTATTTAAGATTTTAGATTGTAACTAAACGGTTAGATACGTTACATTTATGTCGCCTCGCTTACCACTGTTTTTAAATATATTAAATTAAAAAAAAAAAACAAATTCCCGCCGAGTACAGATGAGTAACACACGCCCGTCTCACACATCCATCCATCCACACACACACACGCTCACACACACAAACACTGTCTCAAAAATATGTACACATATCTGTTAGACCTATTAGCTTATAACAGTCACAGCACGATACGTTTTCTTTATAGCTAAAATCGCAGCTCTTACAATCGGTTTTTATATCTATTTATTATAGTTGTGAGTTTACACTCTGTGGGTATATTCCAAGATGGCCGTCAACTAGTGAACGTGGCGGTGTCACATATACACTATAACTTGAACCGTCAGAAACTTGCGGACTCAGTAAATTAGACTTCCCGCTCCCACTTAAAGGCATATCGGAATGCTAGCGTAAGTGCGAGCGAGAGGACTAATAAGATGATATGTCTGAGTTGGCACGTTTGAAATGGTTCAAGTATAGTTGATATTACTATCATTTGCAACATGAAGCATAGTATTCCAATCGTGTATTTGTTTTTGGAGGGTGAAATACCTCCCTGAGACTAAAACCATAATTATCTAAGGACACTTACGATTTTTTTTATAAATTACTTAAGATTTGTGTAATAAGTACGAGTTGATTCAAGAAGAAATTTACAGCCATTTAATAAATAAAACTAAATCTGTAAAATCGGACACAATCTGTTCAGATATGTATTTAAGTTATTGATTTATTATTCGGCTGACGTTTATATTTTATAATCTGAAGTAAAATACCTAGATTATATTTATTTACTGGTTAAATTATGCTCGAGGAGGAATAATGTTTTGTTTTCATCAGAAACGGGCGCAACAACACTTACAATACGATTTCTAGATTTACTTTTTAAATATTACGAGTATAATAATTTTAGTCTTATCGGATTTTGGTGTTACTGGTTTAAATTACATTTTAAAATATGTTATTTGTCTTGTTGTCTATTTTGCAATGAAGAAGAGTTGCAGGTAACAATGTCACTCTCGGGGGTCAGTTTTATTTGACCCAGAATGTACATCGGGAGCAATATCAGTGATGTCAACAAGGTTTTCATCAACATGGATTGATACTGCGTCTACAGACTTGCTACGAGTTAACCTACTTGTTACTGTAATAATTTATTGCTTTGTGTTGATAACTTTAGTTCATTAGGTACTTTTATTTTGAAGTTAATTAAATTTTATCACATGTAACATTTCCTAAAGTCTACATGCATTCAATTCTCTCGACAATATTGATTGCTCCGTATTGCTATGTATAGTAGGTACGAGTATGTTATAGTAAGTTTGAACAATATATCAATGTATAAGTACAACACCTACATAAAACCATGATATACCTACTGTATTTTTGGTTACCGATAAAACAGAGGTTTAGTTAATTTATAATTAGGTAATAGTTATACAACACTTCATAAATAACATTATAAATACACGACACAAAAAATATGATCAGTAATTAAATACAATCAAATTAGTTAGGCGAGACTTTAGAATGGTAAAACGTAATACAAACTGCTGCCTTATTGCTCTAGAATTAAGTTCATAAGTTATTTGACATAAGCGTACGTAATGATTTATGGCATAGTTTTGTATCACCCATCTTTATCATTGAACAGTCGTAAATCTCACTAGAAATTGAAATTGCGGCCTAAGGGCCCGTTTACACAGGCAGGTTCGGAGACAATAGATTTTTATCACGTTGGAAATAGAACTTTGAACCATTATAACATGGTTTATTTTCGCATGTGCATCGGAGAATCTGCTCTCCTCTCCAAGCCAGTCTGTGTGAACTGACCCTAACGTCTTTGACTACAATATCTAAACGCCCTCTGCCGAACATAAGACACACAATATTTTAAATGAAGGCAAAACGGCAGCCATCTTAAACTTTTAAAAATATTATTATTATGAAATGATTCCGAGATTTTGATATACAAATTGCTATGGCATATTGCTCTAACACAAGGCTTCACTGAAGTGCACTTATTCCATTGCGTACAGTCGGCGCCGCAGATGCGTGTACAAACATTTAGCAGCTAAACTTAGGTCCATTGCATTGTGATCTAGACCGGGAACACCCTAGAGTCTGCGCACGCACCTGCCGCGCCGGCGACAGGGTCTGCGTCAAGTAATTAAGTCTAATTATAATTAAAACTCACTAGTCTATGTATATCACTGCCTATGTACACTGTACAACGTCCTACCTACATGCGAGTGACCATCGTGGGTGGCCGGAGTGATGGGATTATGAACCTTACTGTCAACAGTAACATACATACGAGTAGAGTTCATAATCCTATCAAACCAACCTATGACTTCTACTTCAAGGCGGGACGGCCCGGTCTACTTTTGATACAGAAGTTTCGGCACAAATGTGGGCCAATCAAGCTGATTTTTTATCGATTTTTGTTAGCATTACATTTGTAAACTGATGTTCAAATACAGTATATGAATATATCAGTCACTTATTTATGTTTTCATCATCTTAAAAACTATCACCAATGTCAGTTAAATCTGCTTCATTCACCCACATTTGTGCCGAAGCATTTGTACTTAACTCCGAACGCACTCCCCCCCCCCCCCCCCCCCTCACATATCACATCACTTTCAAAACGTCACACGCGTTCAATGAACACAACACGACTGTGGCTTCACCGCTCACGCTAGTTCTTTCGCCGGTCGTCGGCGAAGGATCACTTGTATCATCGCTGCGGCTGCTGCGCGAACTGTCCGCGGCGCTTCTTGTTGTGTCGGGGCGCCTCGCCCCCGCTGCTGTTGTTGCTGTTGTTGTTGTTGTTCCGGTAGCGCTGCGTTCCGTTGCTGGGCGGTGACGTGTTGTAGCGCCGGTGTTTGGAAGTGAAAGAGCGTTGGTTGCGGTTCTTTTGGTTGCCGTCGCCGCTCGCGTACTGTTGCTGGATGCCTGATGGAAAACGACACAGGTGTTAGTTTAAAATGAAATAATTATAAATTTGAAACCTATCAAAACTATGGCCGAAATTACAGACCGAACTGAAGAGTTATTGCCAGAATCTCAAAACGATGTGAGGGTTGGCAACACATAAGGCCCGAGTATAGATCACATCAGTCTTTTCAACGAATATTTATCCCGGCTGGTATACGAAAGCAGGACCTTCGGCCATAGTCAGTTTTACATGTTACATCCAATTTCGTATCCTTCGAACCTCGCTGTCGGGTACTAAACCCAATAACCAAACGCCCAACTCACCCGACGGTATATTATTGAAGTCGCTGTTGCTCATGATATGGTGTATAATCAGATGCTGGTGCGCGGAGACGCGGCGCGGCGTGGGCGAGGAGCACTGCAGCGCGGAGAGGGGCGGGGGGGAGGTGCGCGCGGGCGCGGGGGGCGGGGACGGGGACGCGCCCCCGGACCCCGCAGAGCCGGCGGAGCCCGCGGACCCGGCCGAGCCGCCTGATGACCAGTCCTGCGGGGGAGAGAAACGTGGGTTAGTGGAAAACTATTACTAATGTCTTTCGTATAAATGCTTTATTGGACTGGCTTTGCTGGACACTCCGTGAGTGGTGAACTGTGAGCTTCGTAGTTTATCCGATGTGAGATGGGACAATCTGAAAACCAGCGCTTTAACATTGGCCACAACTTACAGCAGATGCTAAGATTGTTCCAATTTGCCTTTTTTTTTCATTTGATCCATTTAATTATATTGCATGTTATCTTTTTTTGGCAAATAAATGATTTTTCTTTCTTTCTTCTAGTCTTCATTTGTTTATATTTCCGCTTAAAAGTGCTTGTTTTCAGTATTCTTGTATATGTTAAATAAATAAATGTATAAATATTCTTCGCGGAATCCCAGAGGGCCTCTGAAGAACCCCTGGGTGCCGCGGAACACTAATTGGGAACCCTCGCTTTATTTAAACGTCCTATCTAGTATTTGAACAGCTCATATGTAGTTCACACGATGTCACCTGTCCACTGAGCGCGTCCCACTCCCGCTGGGGCGGCTGGGCGGGCGCGGCCAGGAAGTAGGGCTGGAAGGTGAGCTGCACCCAACTTCATTAAACTGCATTTTATATTTATCACTCTAATTGCGCCGTAAGTCGTAGTAGCGGGTGCGTATTGCGACGTATAAAAACGAAATGTATAATTTCTTCCATTTTCGCGGCATATCTGAGGGCCTCTGAAGAACCCCTGGGTGCCGCGGAACACTTCGGGAACCTTCGCTTTATTCAAAACTCCTGTCTCGTATTTTAACGGCTTTGATGCGGGTCACACGGTCTCACCTGTCCACTGAGCGCGTCCCTCTCCCGCTGGGGCGGCTGGGCGGGCGCGGCCAGGAAGTAGGGCTGGAAGGTGAGCTGCACCCAACTTCATTAAACTGCATTTTATATTTATCACTCTAATTGCGCCGTAAGTCGTAGTAGCGGGTGCGTATTGCGACGTATAAAAACGAAATGTATAATTTCTTCCATTTTCGCGGCATATCTGAGGGCCTCTGAAGAACCCCTGGGTGCCGCGGAACACTTCGGGAACCTTCGCTTTATTCAAAACTCCTGTCTCGTATTTTAACGGCTTTGATGCGGGTCACACGGTCTCACCTGTCCACTGAGCGCGTCCCTCTCCCGCTGCGGCGGCTGGGCGGGTGCGGCCAGGAAGTAGGGCTGAAAGGTGAGCTGCACCCAGCGCCGGTCCTGTCTAGTATTTAAACAGCTCTCATGTTGGCCACACGGTCTCACCTGCCCACTGAGCGCATCTCTCTCCCGCTGCGGCGGCTGGGCGGGCGCGGCCAGGAAGTAGGGCTGGAAGGTGAGCTGCACCCAGCGCCGGTACTGCAGCACGTGGTCCGTCACGCGCAGCACGCGGCCCAGCAGCGAGCCGCCCGCCGGCGCGCCCAGCGCCCGCTGCAGGACTATGTAGCCGTAGTCGAACGCCTGGGAAACATTATATTCATAGATTTATCATTTTATTCAACGAAAAAAAAGTTGATTGTCAAGATAATGCGCTACCACCATTTCACAAAGGCTCGGTCACCGAGGACAGGAAATGGCGAAAGAAACTTCTCAAATTACGTGGTGGTTATTGGAAAACGTTTGTAGGCCAACTTCATCAGGTTTACACTTGATATTTCAGGTCAGGACCGATACACTACCAGCCGTTATCCACCAATAAGATTGTGGCAAAATATGTTACGTGCATGTCAGTAGCTTTTAGGTCTTTTCACGCTGACGGAAACGCGCCTTCTCCACACTTTCTTACTTAACATACTTCAAACCCTTAAAGTGGTGACTCCAACATGATGAGATCAAGACATCTGCTCTACTGACCTGTATTATTTTAGTACCCACATTTACTGACCAGTTTTATATCTCCTTACATATAAACCAGTGGTGACTCCGACGTGATGAGATGAAGACTAAGACATCTGCTGTGCGTACCTGCTTGACCTGTATGGCCCCGTAGCTGGAGCGGCCGATGTCGTTGCCCGGCGTGAGCGGGTCCTCGATGCACAGCAGCGACGGCCGGTGACCGTCGTTCATCTCCTGGGAACGGGAATTATATTACCAATTATTCGTTATGTATGACATTAGCGTAGCGGTGTCGATTATGAATTCTAGCCAGTCAGGGCAGGAAATTTGCCGCGCTGGTTGCTTACAGTCTGCCCGACATATAAAAGCTGGGTAAATTATGATCTTGCTTGACGTACGTTTGCAAAGTTACCAGGATAGGCTCCTTTGGAAAATCTTTGAACTTTTCTTGTTTTTTATGTGTTACCTTTATCATTTTATGGACATAATAAACAACAACGTTCAACACCAACCTTCTGAATCTCATCCTTCGACACATAACTGCCTCCATTCTTCACCCGAATAGCCGTCTTCACGTAATTGAACTTCCGTCCATACAGCTCGAAGAACTCAATCAGCAGCACTCCGAGGTTGTGCGGCTGTCTCAGTCGCTCCGGGCGCGGGTGCAGTTGTAGGAAAGAGATGCACATGAGGATGAGCGAGTAGGAGGAGATGCCGCCGGTGAAGACCTCGTTTAGGTCTCGCTGCAGCAGGAACTGCTTGAGGACCATCACCAGGCGGGACAGCACCGGGTATTTCTCCTGGAAAGGATAGAAGGGGTTAGTAGTCGATGTCAGGAAGTCCTCATAATTTGTATTCTGCCACTTACTAGCATGGACTTTGTGTTAGATTCAAACTGGTTTTGATTAATAAGATCTTAGGCTCTTTTAGTTTTTTTTATTATGTGCTGTTTAAGTTTTGGAGGGTGGCATATTATAATTCCAAACTTTCAAGCCTCATACAAAATCCACAACAAAAATCAGGGCAATTCATGGCCCCTGTTTTCGTTTGGTTCAATAGAAGCGTACATAGTATTTTATACGAACCTTAAACTGTTTGATAAGTTCTGCGCTCTTGACCCCGCTGCTCATGTTGAATGAGATGTCCACCTGCGACACACACGGGTGTTAGCAAACAACAAATAGGAGCAATTACAGTAGCTCTTGCGAAGATTCAATTGTAAATAAGTAATTCACGATTCCACGTTCATGATGAAGAATCGGGGATTACCCTCATGATGTCATACGAAATGGGGGACAAAAATGACGACATGAGAAAGCTCTTGTGCTTTTGTTTACCCCGGTCCGTCTTGCATTGACGAGTATTACTGTAGTCAAGAAATGTCGATCATTTGGTATACTTGTAAAGTTAGGTATAATAAACAAAATGTTATATCACCTACAGATAAAATGCAGCGGATGCGTCATGCATTGTGATCAGGTACACAAATAAACATTGTGTAATAACAACAATAATCTCTTCATTAAACTGCGTTTTATATTTATCACTCTAATTGCGCCGTAAATCGTAGTTGCGGGTAGTTTTTTTGGTAAACACGTGACACGCATATTATACGCCATTATTTATAAGATGTATTAAAGAATTCTTACTATATATGGTTTATTCATCATTTTCGACTTCATTTTATCAATTTATGTAACAGAATCTGCGGGTCACCTACGACCACTAAGTATGTCCTTATCCACATGGTGGAATACCTAAAATCATAGCTAACCAAGTTTTACCAGACTTTGATGTAAAGTGTAACACCGTTACAACACTTTTCCAGCCCAAATTGCTCCCGCCAGCTAACTCAATACGGCAATAATTTCCGCCTCTCGTGTTTGCTTTTAGCACTTTATTGCAACAACGGCCATTATTGTAATAAGTTTACTTTCTAAGTCACATTTATCATGTAGTACGTGTTATTTATTTCACAGCGATGGGTGAATTTACCCTGAGTTTACATCATTTCCGAAGATGTAGTTGTATTCTCGTCTCACATTATTGAAGGACATTAATAAGCATTCGTAATGCATATATTTAAATATCTCCGTTATTTGAATTATGATAAACACAACGGCTATTACGTTTACGTTATCATTACTAGCCAAATTACTGAGGCAACTCTACTCTCCAACCTTCCATCCCTATCACCCATCACACGAATAATCCTTCCATCCCTATCACCCATCACACGAGTAATCCTTCCATCCCTATCACTCAACCCCAAGCTCAACGGTTGTACCTTGACAGCCCATAATAAGTAATCCCTCCCACACTGTCACCTAGCGCCTGAGTAAGCGAAACATCCATACCTTGACGTCGGAGTACTTGTCGGTCATCTTGACGATGGGCACGGTGGCCTTCTCCAGCACCTTGATGCTCTCCTTCTCGGCGATGTCCTGCCCCACCAGCTCGCGCTCCAGCGTCCACAGCGGCAGCTTCTCCCACTGACCTGAATGTTATAAACAAACATGTTGTAGTACCATTCATGAGAGATCAGTAAAATTAGGGCTATCTGGATCTTCCCCTTAGCGTGTCGGTTACGAAGACTAGAGCTGGTATAAGGTTAGTCACCGTGGTGAAAGGGTTAGTCAGTCAGAATAGCGTCAATAGGGAATATGCAAGTGGTTCAAATAAAGGTCAAATATTATTTATAAAAAACTTTGTTGTTTCATAACTACGACTCCATCATTATTTTTGATTATAATTTATTTTTGAGCAAGTAAATGAAGTTGAAAAGTACAAAAAAACTTCGGTAAATTCTAACTTCCGAGAAACGTCACCCATTTTCTTAGGGCGGATGTGACGTCATAATTCTTTATATATCAATCTCAGAATAATAACTTCTTTGCGTTTGCGTATAGTTAAATAAATGTCAAGTGTAAACAAAGAAATGTTAATGTCACCGAGTATTTGTGATGCTCGTTGTGATCAGATACGATGGATCACATAAAAATTCTTCCAATACGAGTAGATCCTAGCCTCCTATAACCTCTCCACTTCTTGTTTGATATGCTTGTTTGTTTGCAAAGTTTAGGACTTTTTATATTTTTTGTTGGTAGTGTATGGGCTGCCACTAGTTGTTCTATTGTAATGAGGCGTAAACAGCCATTCGCTAGTCAACGAGCCACTCAAATATGCTCCATATTGCAACACAATAAAATTAAATTTGTATTGTAAGTATTATGACATGAACATGACACAAGTTGCTCTTTCTACTTTTAGGTTATAATGGCAGTCGTTAGTATATTTCAAAAGTTGTTATTTTTTTCTAAATTAAGTTATGGAAGAATTCTCGTAATCAGAAGAACTGGACACATTAAATTTATTACGCAGTATGAACGAGTAAACTGTGGCCAGCTGCGGAAAAGGACAGCAAAGACTATTGAAAAGTCGAGAGCCGTGTGCCCAAATATTAGGGAATATGCACATATTTTTATACTCTTATTCGATAGTTTAGATAAGGGGGTTTAGACCTTTGAGATATGCACAATGGTTCCATTCAAGAGAGCCAGGTGCAGGTTCTTACACCCCCACAGATAATAGAATAGAATGACCCACTAACCCTAGTCTCTCTTACTGAGAACCAAAGTTACAGTAAGTACTTACATACAATACAAATATTACTTTATATTCATATTGCCATAATAGCGTAATATTGTGTACAAAGGTCCTCTGCTTTGCGCGCTCCCATTTCAAAAGAGCTACTAGCAGCTATTTACGAGCTCCCATTACAAAACAGCCACTGGTCACACTTTATTACCATTACAAAACAGCCACTGATCACACTTTATACACTTCCTTTTTCGTTTGTTACCATGACAACATTGGTTTGTTGAAAATACAAAAGTACTCTGTGATTACTTGATTAGGTAAAAAATCTATGCCGACTGACGGGACTCATTATTCTGAGCCGTGAAATTAAACGATTATGACGTCACGACAGTCCGCCATCCTGACGGGAATTTCAAAGTGGTCGTGATGGTTGTAATTTTTTAACTTTCTTTAAAATACCTTAAATTACTTATTTTGGCGTTGATTTTTTTTTACTATAATAAAGTGATGTAAAACTATCCAATAAAAGTATTAAAAAAAAATTACGCATATTCCCTATTGCAGAATATGCAGCTATATGTATAAGGAACAGTTGTTAATACATCACTCAGGGAAACTCATTTTGACATCTACATGATAAGAGAGGATAAAAGCAACATACGAATAGGGGACATGGCACAGCATGCCTTTCTTGACGCGCCTCATCTGCCCTGGCCCTAAAACTGCCTTCTAAGCAGTGGTCAGCATAATAAATAAATGGAAATATACTCTGCAACTCAGAAGTTTGCAAGCGCAGTAGTCGTCTTATTATATCTATCTATCAAAGAACCAATAATCGGTAGCTCGAAAGATAACAAGAATGTACATAGTAGATAGGTGCCAAAACGGTACAGATACTACGTATACTATAGTTATCTGTCTCGTGCTAGGTGTGAGGCACATGGCTACTATCTCACTCCGCCACTTTCACTACGAGATGATAGCACAACACACGGTAACCTTATACAGACGGCATTGTGTCAACTGTTTCGCGTGGGCATAAAGTGTTGATTACATCCTGTATTTTGTCTTGCTTACTATGTGCTCATGATAATTAAATCGTGGCAGCAGCTTAACAATTACATACTAACGTTACTAGATTGTAGAGCCAAAAGTACGAAGTTAAACGTATCTTCCGCTAGGAAGAACCTAATTACCAGACTGCGAATTATTTACTTCATTATAATTAACATAAGGTCTATTATAATTAATACCACAGCGAAGACATTAATCGATGCAACTGATATCGTCGCTAAATCAGATTGTATTGTATTTGCATCTGCATAATAACAGGTTAATTATAGTCCATTCATTCCGTCGGGTACTCTCGAGCCGTGCACCGCATACATTATAACTGCACGTTATCTAATATACTCACTATTATTATTTGTTATGTTGGCTTACTGATAAGGTATTTACTAAGTGATATATTAAATATGGCTCAGCCAGAAATGGCGGAGATTACTCTTTGACTTTATTTCAAGTTTCTTTAAAGGAAGATATTAGAAGTGTTACAAGTACATAAATAGGTATTGCATGAAAGCTTTCCCCTTCAGAAGGTAAATCTATTGTCTCTTGAAGAGTGTAATATTAACACCGAGCGCAGGTGTAATATCCGATATCAAAGGACGTCTAACGTCGACGTCGAACACGGTATATGACGACTAGGGAACAAACAGCTCTTTGTAGAGTTAACTTATTAATTTTATACATTCAATTACATACTGCGGACACGTTTATAGCTATTATGAGAACATTGTGCGTGTGTATGTGACTTATTAAACTGACCTCGCTAATATTATATTTAGAAGTTACACAAATATAAACTTTCAGTTAATGGATCAGTTTTATTACCGTGTTAAATTCCTATTCACATGGTGCCAGCAATTCTAGACAACCCGATGGCGCAGTAGTTACGTCAGCTATTACTAATCGCAACGAAAGTCCCGGGTTCAATCTCGCTTTATTCGAAGGTCCGTCAATTTGTATTCTACTCCCACTTGTTAGTTTTACTAGCTTTTCCCGTAAGCTTCGCTTCACCTAAATGAAACCAGGGTTGAGTTTTATGTATTATTCCAGGGTGTCAACTGAAAGTCTTTGAAAGAATGAATAGGCGGTTTGTTAGTTTGACAAGGTACAAAAGTGTTACAGTTTTGTAGCAGCTAACTTCAGGAACTATCAAGTAGTTTGGACTGAACTGTAGCCGCTGCATCATATCAGAGACGCCGCCGCCGTGATTGGCGCGGGCCTCGCTCGCAGGATCCACGCGCTCATTTGTTTAAATTACGCATGAATATTTATGCTTCCTTTCAATTTTGTTTTATTCGCGGACATTTTGAAACGTGCAAATGTCACGACGGATTTTGGGAGTCTGTCTGAGAACGTAATAAATAGAATTGAAATAAGACAGGATATAATAAAATTTGGATGAAATAAAGAAAGAAAGAAAGAAATAGTTTATTCGCCTTCAAGAATACACAACATGGAAAATCAAATAACAATACAAATAAGTGATTAAGATGAGACTGATCTTTATTATATTATGAGTTTGGCTTTATTTTATTATATTAACAGCCAATCACTCGATGTATCGAAAGTAAACTTGCACAATTAGATAACGAGAGATTCAATTTCCCTAATTAAGGTATGCGATTGAAATAACTTTAATCACCATGCCAAACCAACTCCAATTCTACTATTTATCCCTAATCCTTTAACCACAGGCAAACCTCTTTATGCAGCACCACGGAACCACATTTGAATACTAGAACCCTCTCTGAAGGATGGCACAGTGATCCTAATGGATGAGTCACCAAAGAGGCACGCCGGCAGCTAATCTTGTGTGACGGAGTCACTACAGTTGCTACGCTAACCACGACTCTGTCTCGTTGCATGAAGGCTTTTCGAGACTTGGTATTTCATGATGGAAGAGTCTGAGAGTCCTGCTGCCTTGTGGAGCGCCGACATGATGATAGCAAGAGCGGAGGTAGTGGCAGAACATATTTTTGACTTTGTCAAAATTTACCGGAAGTTCAGAAGATATTGGATATTGACATTGACTGTATCCGCTATTTATAAAATGTTTTATTTATGGCTTGATCCAATTCGTAACGTGTCTTTACCGATCAGTAAATGTCCTCAAAAATCATAAAACATTATGTCACTTCCTGAAGCTTTTATGAAACATTCACTCCGCTGCGGATATACCTCATACACCACGGCAGTTCAAGGCTGTAAATACTGTTTGTACCTACTTGCGATTTATTACACACAAGTTGCTGAAAAACATTCGTTATGCTAATCAGTATTATGGTGCATTGTCACAGTAACACACATTATGTTATAATAATATTACCGCTTTCTACGAATTATATTATCGCGAAGATTAGATAGACACAAATTAATTATTACATTCACCGATATACATACATTACATTATAAATATCGTTAGATAACGATATTATCTGTGGAAAATCTGAAAACTCAGATCGCTAAGCTTTAGTAAGCAGAATTTCCAAAACTACTGAATATAAAAGATTATAGAAATTCATCAAAACTTGAAACAATAATAGCTATATATTCACAAGAACATACGAGTTACGAACAATGTAACAACATACGAGGGTACTTCAATACACATTATTAAGTAATCTTCACGGTTATTACTTATAATAATGACTCAAAGAAAAACTTTAATAACTTAATCCACTAACAAAAGAATGATAATGGCCAAATTGTGTAATAAAAGTAAGTGTTCTTTCTTTCGGTTAGAATATTTACTACTTCATAGCTCATAGATCACCTTTTATGAAAAAAATGCATAAACAAAAAAATAGAGTATGAATTTGTCACAAAACGTCTCAATTTCAACGGCCATGGTAAAAAATCCGGCGTCTCGATTCAAGGCAAACCACAAAAGGGCGTAATTGTAAAAGCATACACTTATCGAGGATATAGTTACAGAGTATGTGCCCTACTGACTACTTGAACCAGTTTAGGAGCATTTAGTGTGTAGTGTGCAGCACAAGCGTTCCTGGAGGGTCACTTCAGCTTCCTAAAAACTAAGTTTTGAAGCTAGCCACGACCCTATCCTGTTGCATGAAATGTACTGTGCAGCGAGCACGTGATTCGATACTATTTTCGAATCTACACGAAGGGTCACTTTAACCAAAATCTGAACTTATTTAAATCAAATTTTAAATACATTTTGTACTAACTGACATACGTATGACAGGCTACTAAATACGTTTAGCGTTTGGTGAAATTCCACCTAACATATGGAAAAAACAAATGTCACTTTTGGAACTAACTTTGCCTTACATTTTGACAGTGACAGTTGACGATACGCAACGTTGACGGAGGTTCGAAACTTGTGCTCGCGACTCTGATCGCTAACATCTCTCGTTTGTTCGTTTCTAGTGAAGCTAGTGTAGCCACCTGCTACTGACAAGACACTGCGCCGGCGCGAGGCCGCCTGCTCGCATTTATCAAGTCTCCGGTTTGAATTTACTCAACTGCTATTTTTCACACTTCTTGCTCTTTACATTAAGGTTAGAGCGAGACGGAAATAAAACAACCACGGGCGAAAATGCGCGGTGCAGATTCGAATTGCAGAGTAACTTACTTATTTTTATAATACACTTATTTGTATAAATAGGTGGTTACTATCTACTAGGTACTTCTCATCTTGCGTGAACAGAACTCATAACTTTTAATAGTTAGACCGATTTAGTGGAAATATATCTAAGGACATTGTCAATCCCATCAAGACTGTTTAGCTTCGGTAAACAGCGGGAAAGTAGCCTTCTCCAAGTGATTTCTATTCTATTCTATTTCGAATATTTCCCACCGGTTCACTCGGGTTGCTGGGGCCATTCAATCCATAAATCTTAGCCTTATTAAGGTAAGCATCCACCTATCGGTATCGTATGTATCGCACCAACGGACTGTCGTAAATGCATGGAGAAGCGGCGTCGGCAATGCAGATGCAGTGGACGTACTTGTGTGAATTCCTATACAAAGAATTTCTATACTGAATGCGATGCGTCCGTTGAGTACGATGGCTAAAGGTGGACGCTTACCTTTAAGGGATAAAAACAAAAGACAACTCACCTATAACCACAAGATCGATATCGCTGGTCGGCAGGTACAGCCCCGTGCGGAAGGAGCCGAACACCTCGACCCTCGCCTGCGGCCACAGCGCGAGGATGGCGCCGCGGATGCGCGACACCACCGTGGACCGCACCAGGTGCTCCGTCTCCGTGGGCGACATGTACATGTAGAAGTGCTCGATCTCCTCGTGCAGCCTGTGGAGAGGTGAAGGGTTAGTCAGGAGAACCAGGATGCTGTAAGGATGCGTTGTCTGCAGTAGGCAAACTGTTGACTGCCGCAGCGTATGAATTTGGTATTCCGAGTGTTCAGTGTTATTGTAGGTCTAGGGTCAGCCTAAAGGGGAAAACAGTTTTATTAATGGGAACGCAGCTTAGCAAATTTGCTGAGGTGCACGAAAGCAGCCTCTCCGAGTCGCTGTGTGTCGATTGAAGAGGAAGGTTCAAAAGTAACAAAGGGGTAGCCATAAATAACGATGATGCAGCAACGACAACATACATACCTAGTACATGTATTATACATAAAGCTATATTTTTTACGCAAAACGTTAAACGTTTGTGTAATAATAAGGGTAAATTGCCTCTTCCTTGATCCTTCGCTTCCACATGATGATAAAAGATGTAATTATGTATAGAAAAGCCCTAAGCCCTGAGCAATAAATCAACGTAAGACGAATTATCTATTTAAACGTCGACGTCGGCGAGGACAAATCGAGCGATTAGTCACTCCGACACTATTGTCCGTTATCTGCGATCTAGTTGTGTCTATCGGCTCGCTGCTATTGCATCACGCCAACCGGGACATCCCTCGTCCTACAAAATCTGCATTCTGCTCCTGAGATACAGATAGATACAGCATGTATTTTTTTCTGCTGTCAACACGAATGGGGTGTTCTGCAGCTATCCCAGCATCGTAAGTACTCAAAACGTAGTACACATTGGCTATGAATTAGCTATTGGGTGAGTATCGAGTCTGCAAGCTGTGACAGCGGGGCGCTGCCAACACGGCGGTTTGTTTACTACGCCGGTTGCGTAACTGCTGCAGCGGGGCTAATCTTTCTTTACAAACAAAGTTTCGGCACCCCGCTGCGCTACCCACGACTCTATCTCGTTGCATTACGTGCAGTGCTACGAAACATGGCATTTCGTCAAGTTAGTGTAGCCCCATGAGTCGCGCGAGTGCCCACGTTGTACAACTACACACGGGGCTATCATTAGTGCTGGAATGTCTTACGCAGGACACTAAATAAGTACTCTATGTCTGTGACTCTAGCTGTGCTGCTTTGTATGTAACATGTGAGATTTTTGACTCAAAATTACTACAAAAGGACTTTTAATCGGAAATCTTAGATCTCAATGTTATGTTCTGTGTTCTCATAGGAAATGCTTTTAAATAATGTAATATTATGCACATAAGTAGCGGATGTGACACATTAGAGCCGACTCAGCAAAGCAGCGGGATGAAACGACTGTTACACGATAATAACTACACTTAAATGTAAACACTCTCATGAATGGACGGAGCGGGTCGCGAGACGTGGATCTAATTATCATTATCAAAAGTGATTGAATACATTTGGAGAGAAACCGGTTTCTGCGCCGCATCCGCCCAGCACCGCGTCCCGCTTTGTGTTCTTATAAGAACTTGTTTATGTCTCAAAACATCTTCGCCCTTGGATTCGGTGGGTGCAGTCATGTGTCCTAAACGGTTAAATATCATCATCTATCAATATTCATCTATCTGCACACGAAAATCTACCGTTACCACTCGAAAGAAGGACATACACACTTCCGCATTCACAGTATCATATTGAACCGGGAACACCCAAATATTCCGAAAAACTTTTTTCCGAATTTGATAACACCGAATATGTAATTTACGAAATATTACAATACCGATTTTTTAAAATATCGAATTATAAAAATTACGATAATTATAATTTCGAATATTATAATCACGAATATTGTTATTACGATTGTTAAATATACGAACGTTAAAAAATACGAATACTTTAATATACGAAAAATAAAATACCTATTTATTAAAATCACGAAAAATTAAAATCCCGATCGGAAATATGATAATTCGTGATTTTGACAAAAATTCATCATATAATATGCCATTTATTTCCAAACTAAAGTGACTTAAGTATTAATTTTATATAGTTTTACATTTTACAATTTAACATTCTATATCAAAATTTTTATCAATTATCTTAAATTCATTATGATGCATTATTAATTATTAACTTTACTAAATTGATTACATTTCTATAACTAAGTATACATTATTTATTAATTTAACCAATTAATATCAGTACTTACTCTATTTTTATTACATTATCAATTTAAATTAAGATAATTTCATTATTAATTTTACTAAATTGATTACATTTGACAAAAATACATAAACGTCTTTAAAACTTCAGAAACAAAACCAAAAGATGGGCGACGACGAGCAAAGCGAGGAGGAGCGTGTTAGGTGCACATAGATATCGAAAAACAAAGCGGAGCGCAGCCAAGCGGAGCGGAGCGTTTCAAATATAGAGTAAAATTTTTGTTATACACTAAAATATTTGTAGTATTTGTTGTTAAGTTACAGAACAAAGCCAATATAATATAATACAATTGCTCGGATTTTTACGGTGGTTAACCTTAAAAAGTTTAGGACCCAAACCTAAAGATAGGTGCGACGACGAGCAAAGCGAGGAGGAGCGTGTTAGGTGCACATAGATATCGAAAAACAAAGCGGAGCGCAGCGAAGCGGAGCGGAGCGTTTCATATAGTACAGCTTAAAAAATATTGTTTGTATACGGATTATGCTGTTTATAAACATACTCGTACTATTCCTAATATATGACTATTTCTTGTTCACTAAAAACATTCGGGAATTTGTATTTTCGGAATATTAAAAATTCGGAATTCGTAATTTTAACAATTCGATATAATAAATAATCGTACTTTTGAAACATCGAAATTATAATATTCGGAAATATGACTTTCGTCATTTTAATTAATCTGTGGTATGAAATTTCGTTTATTATACTATTCGTGATTTTCGCTATTCGGAAACTTAAAATTCGGGATTGTGAATTATTCGGAACTATGAAATTCGTAATTATGAAAATCGTTATTTTCATATTCGTAAAAAAGTAATTCGAAATTCTGTAGTGTACCCTATTGAACCATTATTCAACAACTAATCAAATTGATTTCAGTGATAAGTCCCCTGACGAAAACCCCAAATAGAGTTTCGTAAATTGGGTCGACTCGGGGCGCGGTAAAACTATAATTTGAGACATACGCTTGACCTAGACTAGTCTAGATATGCTAGCGGCTACATGTTGGCCTAGACAGTTAAAGTATACACTGTGGTGAATAAAAATATAGCGTGTGTTATTTGATGCATGTCCAGCCGACTCCCTATACTTAGAAATATCATAAATTGATGTTTATCGGCAGTTTATAAGCACAGCGCAAGTTCTATTATTTGCCTATTGCATCGAATATATCAGGAAAATGTTACTCACAAAAAAAAACACTATTATACATTGTTTTCGTCTGTAAGCAAATTTTTGTGTAATTAATGTGGTCTCATCGTAACCACAACACATTCACCAATTAGAGTTGTAACATTAATGATAGTTTTTCGTGAGTATAGTGTGCGAGTGCAGCGGGCTGCCGTGGGCGCGTGCGGTGCTAAATATACGCCAAGGTGGCGCCCAAAGCTTAACTACGCGAATCTAAGTATAGCCGCACCGACGCTATTGTCTCATCGCTGACGACTATTGATTCTTATTGAAGCGACGTCAGGCGGCCGATGCCTCTGATCTACCTGATACCTGCCGATTAGGATTTCAGGGCGGTACTGGTATGGAACGTGGTATCGAAAATCTTATTTATTTATTGTTTCTAAGATTTGTTGTTAAATACAGTTGCAGTCTTGGAAGAACTATTTTTAAAAATAAAAACCTGAATTTCGGAATAAACTAAATCAAGCCTGAATTATTTCATACTAGAATATTTTCGAATTCCGGAAGTTCCCGCTACCTTCATTCAGTCAGAGGGCGCCTCGGACTTGCCTCACTGTGTTTATTATGTTATTTAATTCTAAATTCCCCGCGGCGTGTTTACGCTCATGTCGATACATTCACGAGCGGCGACAATGACTTAGTAAGACGATTGACCTTTTAAATAGGTCGCCACACGTCCACATTCCAATCACGATACACCTTTCCGAGTATTATACATTTTAAAGGCTCCTAGAAGACATGCTAGCCTAGTATTTTTTTACAAGCTTCCCGCTGATTTTGAATGAATTATGGTAAACGGATGCGATTCATCCTTATTCATCCAAGACTCCGTAACGACTGCACATTAACCTCTTCTAGGAAACTTGACGGTAACTTTCTAAGAACACTATTACATATGTACCTACATTTCTACATAGTTAAACTTTAAATTCAATGGTATAGTAAACAACTTGGCATTCTTAAACTGTTGAAACGGTAGCCATGATAACATAGGGTGGCATGTTTCGTCAGCCGAGTGGTGGGTTGTGTGAAGTTGTGTCTGATGCTGCGGCGGCGGCGGCGCGGGTTGCAGCATGCGCGGGCGCTGCCGGTGGCGAGGCCGAGGAAGTGTGCTGGTGGAACTAGACTTCTCTTTCTTGTTTATGTGACGGCTGAGCGAGATAGCAAATATTTTATAGCCATTTTCCCGTTTATTATAATATCCTAACTTAATATTATAAATGCGAAAGTAACTGTGTCTGTCTGTCTGTCTGTTACTCTTTCACGCCAAAACTACTGAACGGATAAATTTGAATGAAATTTAGTATACATACGGTCTAGACCCTGGGAAAGAACATAGGCTACTTTTTATCCCGGAATTCCCACGGGAAAACTTTTTAAGGCGAAGCGAAGCGCGCGGGGACAGCTAGTTATATAATAAACGGGAAAATGGCTGGAGTAATTGTGAATAACTTGTTATGTATGTAGGAAGCTGACACCCTGGAACAACATAATATAAATAAGCTACTTTTTATCCCGGAATTCATACGGGATCTGTTTTTAAGGCCAAACCAAGGTAACAGCTACTGTAAGTAAGTTTTTAGGCATTTAAAGGTCTTGAGAATGCATAAAATATATTTGGTCAAAGAGTTATAGATTGCTTCATTCTGATAAAAAGTTATTGAGCCCAAAGTGGCCGAATAATTTGTACTAAGATGGAAATTCTATGTCATTGAGGCAACTGTGCTGAGTATTGTAGTAATATTATTATTATTTATCGATTCTGCCCGTTTTTCGTCGTCGACCCGATAAGAAAAAGACAATACTGTGCTTTTGAGAGATACTAATATGTGACACACTGAGATCAATCTGTATACAGTACACAGCTATCTGACTTGACTTGTAGGCTAGTACACTACATAAGCTGAACAAACTTTTATTTTAACAATAGTTTTGTGCCACCATTTATTTTTATATTAGGTATATTTAAGAATAACAACACTGTTTCATTATTGAATTAACATTATTTACACTTGATTTTATTCTTATTGTATTTATTTTTGTCATCCAGTAAGTCATATTTATATTAAAAGAGGGCAAATTAATGGATTATCTTATGATTACAGTAACTAGGCATGACTGTATTGTATGACTGTATTATGAATATAAAGGTCTCTTTCAGATAATCAGTAGCAGCATACATAACATAATATTGGAGTTATCATCTCAAGGCCACATGTGTTATGTTGCCATCTACACTAAAGAAAAAAAATTGGTCTCCTTCAAAGATATTTTATCTTGACTGAGACCAAACAGAGATAACTCTATTTGATGCTATTTTCAAGTAACACAAATTGAGCTCTCAAACATAGTGAGAATTATTTTTATCTTTTTAGGGTAGTAGTGATTTTATGTGTATTATAGTCTTGTATTATAGCAAATAGAACTGCATTATGTGTCTAGATTATTTAGAATGGGACCAATAGACCTCATGTTTTAAATATACATTTTGATTTTTATGTAGGTACCTATTTATTTATTTATTTATTTATACACTTTATTGTACACATACAAATAAAAACATAAAAGAGAACAGTTACAAATCAAAAAACACTAACGTATACAAAGGCGGGCTTATTGCCAAAAAGCAATTTCTTCCAGCCAACCTTCGACTGGGTGAAAGAAAAATGCCAATAGATCCCTTAACTAATTTGAGTAGGTACAATTATCAAACTGAACTTAGCCTATGATTTAAACCTAACCTTAAATTATTACTGTATAGATTACAACTACTTACAACATAAAATATACTTATAAAAATAACATCATACTTATATATAAATAATACTACATAAATATAAATACATATATATATAAATACCTATTTTACCTGCCAACCTAATGATTCAAAATAGTGATGCCTAACATTTTTTTTAAAAGTTGCCATTGATGGTGACTGTCGCACTCCCTCTGGCAAGGAGTTCCACAAACATGCTGCCTTCATTGCGAATGAATCGCTATAAGAGGCGGCATTATGATCAGGAATGCTCAACAATTTGTTCTCTACTGACCTCAACGCTCTGCCCTGAGAATGAGAACACAAAAACGAAAACTTGCACTTCAGGTATTGGGGAGATGAGGGGTTATTTAAAACACTGTACAATATGTTGAGAATGTGAGTATTCCGGCGAAGGCGAATTGGAAACCTAACTTGTTTTCAAATATCTTAAATTCTTTTTTTTTACAAAAATGATTTAATAGTTTAATTATTGTCAGGTTCAAATACAATTAGGGTAATAGCTTTTGGAATGGAGCAAGATGGTCTTCCATTTGATGGTCATCTGTGACATCTAATAAGTCACTATGGGTTCTAGTAAAGGACCGCTTATCTTGGGATTCATTATGAGACCTGATGTCCGTGTCCTATAGGCAGGCTGCTCAATTTGCAAAGGTTTGCTAATATCATTTGTATGAGATAGTACATGGTGAGAGACATGCATGTTGGTGTGGGAGTGAGTGGCTGGCATACATCCAGGTGAGTCTGGTGGCTAACTGTGTCGAGTTAACAACCTTTCCGGTCTAGATCTGCACGAGTTCAATGTAATCAAATTGAATTAAATTTATAGAGGATGGATGAACTTTTCAATAGCATTTAAAGTAAAATAAGAGTTAGTTGTAACCCAATAATTGTTTAGTATTTTAAGAGGTTGTCTTGTGTCTTTCGAAATGCGGAGATTGGTGCATAGTATAGTGTGCCTTCTGTTGTACAGTTAAGTTATCAGAAAACACAATTTTATAACACTTGTGTTTTCTATATGTTTTGTTGAGTAAGTATTGATTTATCATGATGTTTATTCAAATCAAGTTATTTGTTTTTTACTATGTAAAATCACCTACAAATCCATGCAATGTATAGCTAATCCTGCTCTACAATATGTTTAATGTAAATCCCACTTTTAGATATTAAAGTTTGGCAAATTAAAGCCAATAAATAATAAGTAAATCAAACACCAACAACACTTAGGTACATGGTGTAGGATGCTTATAGCATTTGCACGAAATACCATTATGATGGCTCTAATAACATTCCTGATAGATGTTCAATGAAATGTAGCAGTGCACGAGGAATGTGGGTCAGACAGCAGACCTGGGTTCGCTGGACTATGTAAATAGTAAATAGTCTGTGCAGTAGTAGCTGGCTAGAGGCGGCGGCGGCGGCGGCGGAGACGTCACGCGAGCACGCGGGCCGCTGTCACTGGCGCGTGCTCTCCGCCACCAACACTCCTCCACCGCCGCTGCAGCCGCCCTCACCACCCCGCGCTCACTCACTGACAGCTCAGCACCATGCCACCAAAACTTATCGCCAAATTGATCAAACAAAATACGTAACACAACACTCACCCCAATATCCCGAGCTTGTAGTCGTAGTTGGGTATCCTCCAGGGGCATCCCCCGTATTCCCCTATCAGCGCATCGTGGTTCTTGTTCAGGTTAAAAGTTGACGCGCGGTTATCATTCGTTTTCCTCCGAGCGGGATTGAAGTAATTGTTATTCCTACTTTCACCGTTCACATCGTTTATAGGTATAAAGTCCTGTGCTTTATTCACATTGGGGTTGGAGTTCTCTAAATTTTTTAAGTTCATTTTGTCTAAATCACTTTGCGTATCCCAGATACGAAGCCAGAGGCGCTTCGCGGGTCCTTCCTGCTCGGGCTGGTACCACGCGACGGCGGGATCCATTCAGCCGGAGCTTGATAACACTATATAGGATAACACATCGTGAGAAGTTTCACATTTATAAAGCTGCAGGAAATTAACACAAAACAAAAATATAAGTCACACCACACTATGAACATGGACGACACGCGTAAAGTTGACAGATCAACAACTAGAGGGCGCCATCTTTGCAAAATAAGGCCTAATTTTATGTCAAGCCAAATTCTTTTTAATATAAATTATGTAATATTTCCATGTAATGAAAACAACTACATTATTTTAAAATAAAATGAATAGTTAATTACTTTCCTGTATATTTTATTATTTTATAATGCATTATTGAAATAAAAGAATAGAAATGACTTCTATGCTATTTTACTGCTGCATCCAGATTCGTTCTGAATATTATTTTAGTTTCACACTCCCAAAACACTGACGTGACTAAGAGGTCAACTCCGACCTACGACTTAAAGTGTTCTGTTTCTTTCAACAAGGACCACCTCTCTCCCCTCTGCACATGGCGCAAGCAAACACCAACCCTGTTACAATATTGCTGTTTCCTGAGCTGCTGTTGGACTTTGCTATAGTAGTTACTGCTCCATCCACCAGCGACCAGCCCATATCAGTTAGGTTCAGCTAGTCAAGGTAAATAATGAAAGTGTCTTCCTCTTTTCCTTCGTCTCCTCCTCAACCAACAGTAACAGTCGTTTCTAAAAAAAACATAATATTTATCTGGCCTAAACCGGAACTTTTTTAGTTCTAGGCTTAAGTATGTATGTTCTAGGGACCATAGAATTAAAAAGTTGAAACGTTATGTTTTGTGCGCGGCAAATTTTGACAGTTGAATTTAGGCTTTTGGTTATCCGGAACTTGGATTTGAGAATTTGGTGGTTTTAAAAACATTGTTATTGTATTTGCGTACCTAAATGCAGGTTAATTGATTTACTAGATTCAGTAAAACATATATGAACATTTTATTGAGAAGTTTGAAACGATGCACAGTTGTGACTTTCGGAAATAGGTTTGTTTACAATGTGCAACCTACTGAAAATCTTCTGAAATTGATTGTAAATACTCCGGCTTCAGCTTGGATTATACCCCACAATACTGTAACCACAATGGCACAAAGGAGCATCACATCGTTTTTTACAAAAACGCCTAAGAAAAGCATTGATAAGGACAGCAGCCTGGACAGTGAAGCCAGTCCATCTGCCAAGGTAATTTTCAGTACATCCATCTTAATAACTCTATCTATTGTGTTACTAATGTAGGGATAAATAAAAAGTAGTATTTTAATGATGTATCACGTCGTTTTATTTATACCAAACTTAATCGTCTTTACGTCTTTACGTCTTTTCACACTCTGCTTTCACTCTATGCTCCTCTGTTATTCGTCGTCATGGATACTTCACCTTGCGTTCTGTTCCACTCCCACACTCGGCCATCCTGACATTAAGGCTGCCCTCAGCCTTATTCATTACAATAACTGTAAAGTACAAGGTTACACACAATATAAAACATAGCATTATCAAACGTTAAAGATAATCTTCTTATTAAAACAAAAAAAACTAAAAACTTAGCAACTCAAGTTAACAACAATTTAGATTAGTTAGATTTCAACTTAGGGTCTAGACAGAAAAACATAAACAACTATTCTATGCAAACAACATCTTGAAATACCTATTCAAAATACCTATAATACCTGTTTTGTTTAAACACACCTTTTGTAAAGAATATGAGCCTTAAGCCTTCAAGACTTAACCTTACAATCATTACAAAACCTATCTAGATTGACTTTATTTACTGCTCACACATAACTTATTTATTACCATCACTGACTTCTTCATTCATCATCACTATCATACCGACACCAATAAATTATTATGCAATAACAAAACAAAATAAGAACTTACTTACTCTTTATGGTCTGGCCACGGTTTCATGTGGTCTGCAGAGCTAGAAGTACGACCTGGACCTTCGCTGCTGGGATCTAATTTCTCTACATCATACCTGTCATTCCGCTTCACCTTCTTCACTACGTAGGGACCTAGGTACTTAGGTTTCAATTTAAGACACACACCAAATTGAGTCCTCTTAATTGCCACCCAGTCTCCCTCCTTGTACTTGTGACTCTCCTTCCTACCTCTGTCTTTCACCATTTTCCTATTTAACGATCTATAATCTACACAGACTCTGGTGTCCCCGTCTTTCTTCTTAACTAAAACTAAAGGGCTAGCATACTCTGAATAACTCACCTGAATAATGTTGTCGTCCAGCCACTCTCTTACTTGGTTTTCTACTACCTTTTGCTCTGCTAGTGAAATACGTCTCGGCCGCTGAGCCACCGGGATATCATCCTTCAGCACGATCTTCATCTGTATGGGAGCCTCCTTGACCTGTAGGGGCTGGTAGTTCTCTACCATCTCCGTCAGCTGCTCCTTGTACTGGATATAACCAATGTAATCTACAACCACAGAATCACACGTATAACACCCTACTTGTTTCATCCATTCGTCATCTTTCATACGTAAACTCACGCGTCCGTCTTCCATAATCAATACCACTCTTCTCAAAAAATCTTGACCAATTATCACATCGTAAGGCAAACAACTTCTATTCACAACATGAAACAATACGTTATTATAATGTTCTTTATCTATCTTCACACTTAAAGTGACTTTCCCTAGGGGTTTCACTTCCAATTGTCCGAGTCCCACCAAAGCACTCACATGTCCCTCGTCAAACTTAGGAGAACCTATTAGTTTGTAGTATTCGTCGGTTAACAAGTTAACTTCACTGCCCGTATCTATTAAAGCAGTCATTTTGCAGTCTGAAATTTCAATAGTCTTCATCGGCTTTCGTCTTTCCGTCTGTTTTTGTACATTTGTATTCGCACCTGTCATCTTGACGTTGACGTCCATACAGTTTGAACTGTCACTGGCTGTCACGTTCTCACGTCGTAGGTCGCTCCGACTCGCTGCTGAATTTTCGTTGTTTGACTCCGTATCCGTAGGCATGGTGAACATTGAACGCCTCGGCCCACGCTGAGGTTGCTGCAGATCAGGTCGTCCTCGTCCAAACGCGTCGTTGCTCCGCCAGTTGCCGCTTCCACCTGGCTGTTGACACTGCGTAGCAATATGTCCAAAGTCGTTGCAGCGGAAACATTTAATACCTCTCTGTCTGTACGGGCAATCTGCTGACATGTGTTGACTCTCTCCACAGTTGTAGCACAGTCGCACGGCCGTCGTCCTGTTGCCTGGCGCGAGTGCAGCTGCTGCGGGGCCTGCGGGTGTAGTTGCAGTAGGTAGACGATTGAAGACCGGTGCCCGTCTTCCGCTCGACTTCTGCCTGATGGTCTCGTACACTTTCAACTTATCTTTCAGATCCCCATAGGTCGTCACGCCGTACAGCATCACCTTATGTAACTCGTCGTCTAGTATTCCGTCCACGATGTATTTTATAGCGACGTAGTCGGGCATCTTGCCTCGCTTGCCGAGCTCTTTCATTAACAGCATGTAGTCTAGGCACGTCTCATTTGCTTTCTTCTTCCGGCTGCTCATTAACTCATGGATCGTCTTGGAATCTACGGTGTCTGGGAACTCCTTGGTGACCGCCGTCTTCAGAGCCTCCCACGTCTTGAAGGGTTTCTCTGAACGCAGCCAGAGTGCCGCCGTACCGGTCAGTGACCTGCGCCCCACGATCAGCCGCTGCAGCTCCGTCCACCCGAAGATCTCGGCGTTGTCATCGACCTCCTGCGCCCACCGTGTTGCGGAATCGGTCTGGTCGCACCCACTGAACTTAGCTACCAGCTCCTCCGTGTACGTGAGCGGTCCTGATGTTCCGACTGCCTCCCCGTCATCTCCCGTCGTCTTCCGTGGCATCTTCTTTTCTTGTCGTCGTCGTTACGTCTTAAAATGGTATATGTTCAGACCTGAAGGCGTTGTGATGCGAAGAAAAATTTTCTTGTAAAATTTGCAACTGTCAGTCTTGTTCTTTTTGTAAAAATCCGTCCTCATCCGCCGTAATCTCCGAGATTTTTTTAATTTTATTTATCCCGGACGAGCCCCCAATTTGTAGGGATAAATAAAAAGTAGTATTTTAATGATGTATCACGTCGTTTTATTTATACCAAACTTAATCGTCTTTACGTCTTTACGTCTTTTCACACTCTGCTTTCACTCTATGCTCCTCTGTTATTCGTCGTCATGGATACTTCACCTTGCGTTCTGTTCCACTCCCACACTAATATAAATTCCCTTCCCGTCTCTTATAAAAGGTTCTTCTCTTATCATCTTGTATTGTAAGAATTGCCCAATGATTATGTCAATGGAATTAGCCCAAAATTGCGAAATCGAACCTTTAACTTTATTTTAATTATATTTTCTCTCATGTAGGATACACCACCAAGCAGTAAAACATCCTCTACTGAAGATACTGCAACTACAAATAGTAAAACTCCAGTCAAGGTATGTGGTCTATGAAGCATGCTGCATCTACAGTCTACACCTCTGTAAACACACTTTAACTGACTCACTTAATATTGAGAAGTGAGACTGAATAGCGTAATATTTATTTCAGAAATCAGTGAAGCGACAGAGGTTGGAGAGCAGCGGGAGTGAGTCTTGCTCCCCACAAAAGTCATCTCCAGAACCATCACCAGTTAAAGAAACAGTAAGTGGTTTATGTTATGTTGTTTAGCTAGACATTGTAAAACTGAACTGGTTTCTAACCATGAAAATGTACTGTTTACAGTACACAATAAATAAAATATATTTTATTATAAAAATATATTTTTGCTTTTTTATTTCAGAAAAAGAAAGTTAAACGGCAGAGAATTGAAAGTTCCAGCAGTGAACAGTCACAGTCTCCCAAAAAGATACCTAAAGAAGAGAAAGTATCTCCTAAAGTAGAGAAAAAGAAGTCCCCTAAAACTTACTCTTCCCCTAAATCTAAGAAAGTTAATGTCAAAGTAGAAAAGGTTCCGCTTGTTGAGAGAAATGGCAAAGCAGATAAATCCAAGGACAATCCTACACAGAAGAAAGAGAAAGATGAAGTGAAGTCTGAGGTGGTCAAAGTAGAAATAGAGTTGGAAGTTGCCAAAGAAAATAAAATCAAAGAAGAAGTTACAGAAAGCAAAAAAGTAGAAGGTAAACCAAAACCATGATATAATAAATAGTCTAGTATTTGATGGAGTTATGAGGATTTTTTTCTTATAAGACCAATCCATCTTGTATGCCTTAAAAATCCAAATTATTTACATAAATAACTATTTTTTTGTAACAGCTTACTGCTATCTTTTACAGAAACAGAATACAATCCAGCCAAAGCCAAGTACCATCCAATCAGAGATGCATGCTGGTCAGAAGGCCAGCCCGTCCCATACCTCGCACTAGCCAAGACGCTGGAGGCCATTGAGGGCACGTCCGCCCGACTCAAGATGATAGAGATCCTGAGCAACTACTTCAGGTCGGTGATGGTGCTGACTCCGGAGGACCTGCTGCCGAGCGTCTACATGTGCCTCAACCAGCTTGCACCGGCTTACCATAGCTTGGAACTTGGTAAGTTACTTAACAAAAGTCTTGAGTCAGCTATTGTTTGAGTAAATTTCATGGCTATCAGAAACTCCTGAATCCATTTACAGCTATTATAAAGCTACTACTATGCTGGTGACGGCTATCCGGCCGTTATTGCCCATTAAACTGATAGCACCACAAAGCCAGT
This sequence comes from Plutella xylostella, assembly GCF_932276165.1. Lineage (NCBI taxonomy): Eukaryota > Metazoa > Arthropoda > Insecta > Lepidoptera > Plutellidae > Plutella > Plutella xylostella. Next base: position 165,383 of record NC_064000.1, on the reverse strand, counting down.
CTTAGGTTTTGTCTCGCATCTTGACAAAACTATTCATAAAAACTACTGGTGAGCTCTGCCGAATTAGGCTACACTGTCGTATTTGCTGCGTCTCGTGTAGTTTTGTTGAGAGTCTGAAGTGCGCTTTTTTCTTAGCTGCAAATCACAACCCTCAACCCTAAGGTATAATTATACATATAACCCTACACTCCGCCATCGCCAGGCATAGCAGAGACCTACCTCATGAAGGCGATCGGTCAGTGCACGGGGCGCACGCTCGCCCAAGTCAAGGCGGCTGCACAGAAGTCTGGAGACCTGGGGCTGGTGGCGGAGCAGGCGCGCGCCACGCAGCGCACCATGTTCCAGAGCAAGCCGCTCGAGGCACGGAAGGTGTTCCAGGCGTTGAAGGATGTTGCGCATATGACTGGTATGTAGTGTTATAGCTTTTGTAAAAGTTGCTGTATTATGTCCCTTAGTTTTCAAGCCGCCAACCTCCAGTTGTGGAGAGGCACTAGTAGAAGTTTTCAGGTCAGCTAGGCTAACTCTATTCATTTTGATTTATCAATTTGATGTTTTACATTTTTTTTCAGGACAAGCGTCAGTCAATAAGAAAATTGGAAAGATACAGTCGCTATACGTCGCCTGTAGGAATGCTGAAGCTAGATATCTAATCAGGTAAATTTACGCGCGAATGTTTGTCTGTTTGTATGGCAATGTTCTTCTTTTTTAGGTGCCTCTCCACTACAGGAGGTTTCCGGACAGCTCTGCATACTCCTCTCTGTTAACTACACTTATTTCCCTTATGAATTATCTGACGGTAACACATCCCTCTCCCCAGATCCCTGGCAGGCAAGCTGCGCATCGGTCTGGCGGAGCAGTCAGTCTTACAAGCGCTAGCTTTAGCCGCCACCATGACGCCGCCGCCGCAGCGAGACGTACTGGACGCGTCCAAGGGACTCACACCAGAGGAGTTCAAGGTAATTGTGGCCTTATACATGCGTTTACTACACCAAACTGAATCGAAACGCGCATGACGTCACTCTCTAAAATACACCGATATATAGAAAAAATAGAATGCAACTTCATACCGTAATATTGGGTTTAAACCCATAGAACCTATATATCCTAACTTCCTAACTAATATTATAAATGCGAAAGTAACTGTGTCTGTCTGTCTGTTACTCTTTCACGCCAAAACTACTGAACGGATTTGAATGAAATTTGGTATGCATACGGTCTAGACCCTGGGAAAGACATAGACTACTTTTTATCCCGGAATTCCCACGGGAAAACTTTTTAAGGCGAAGCGAAGCGCGCGGGAACATCTAGTACCTAATAAAGGAATCCAGGCACCCAACATCTGCATGCATTTATTCCTAATCCACCCTTAACAAAACTACTACCCACAGGAGAAGCTCGACGCCACGGCTCTCCTAATCAAAACCACCTACTGCGAGTGTCCGAACTACGACCAGCTGATCCCTGTGCTGCTGCAGCACGGGGCGGCCGCGCTGCCCCAGCACTGTCGGCTCACCCCCGGCGTGCCACTCAAGCCCATGCTGGCCCACCCGACTAAGGGCGTGCATGAGGTGTTGAACAGGTAGCTGAAGACATTGATTGTAAAATTTTACGACATAAACGTTTTAAAGTACCGCTACCGATCAAGCTAAAAAAACTAACGAAAATCAGTTCGGCTTGGCAGCTACGCTACCACAGACAGATACGCAGACACACAGTAACGTTTAACCCTTCTTTTTCGTATGACGTAAGACAATATACTGAGTTTTGTTTGTGTTGGCCTATATCTTTGTTGGTGATTAGTTCCGTTGACATACGTGGTGCTAATGCTGCAGAAATTTATTTATTTATTTATTTAGGTAATCCACTTAACACTATCATTACAGGATTTCTCCCAATACAATAGCGTAAGGTATACATATAAAAAGGTAAGTAATAAGTTAATAACTAATTATCATTTAACATACACAGCAAAAAAAATAATAATAATATAAACAGTCAGTATCATATAAAAATATACTAGTAACCTACATACTATAACACAATATATATAATGCTATCTTTGTGAATTCGTTCAGAGAACACGTAAATATATCTATTTCATTGTCAAATGAAAGAATCAATTTATGAATCATTTATTGGATCTAGTAGTGCTTGGCAATGGAACGGATTTATAAACTTTCAAACATAATGAGATGCAGGAGGGGCATATATCCAGCAGTGGTCATACTTGCAGTATGTATGTCAGATGATACTCATGATACTAAACTCTATACAATTCTCTAACTCTTCAACTTCACTCCACAGATTCGAAGGCCTAGAATTCACATGCGAGTGGAAGTACGACGGAGAGCGCGCGCAGATCCACGTCCCCTCCCTCCCCGCCCCCGCCACCCCCGCCACCCCGGACACCCCCCTCGCCCCCGACACCCCCCTCGCCCCGGACCTGGCCAAGGCGGCCGTGTTCAGTCGCAACCAAGAAGATAACACCACTAAATACCCGGATATACTGCGGAGGCTGCCCGGGTTGCTGAAGGACAGTGTCAGTAGTTGCGTGCTGGATTGTGAAGCGGTGGCCTATGATGTGGTGAATAAGCAGATATTGCCGTTTCAGGTGGGTTGGTTTTACTTTATACATTACATTGTTATCGGTATATATATGCAGGTAGTATAATAATATTTAAACTTATAGTTGTCGAAATATAATAGGCCCGTTTGGACAGCTACACAAATTTGCTATTTACTCTTGATTTACTTGATGAAATACATAAAAAGACACATAATCTGGTTTATTATTTAACGGCCGAAAAAAAAAGAACTTTAAAGCACCAAATTAAGTTACTTAGGGCCTTACCACAAAAACTTAGACAGTATTTAACAGGTGTTTAGTGCTGTCAGACGCCTACAAAATCTGTCAAAATTTGATTTAAACACTTGTTAAACGGTGTTTAAAGTTTTTTGTGGTAGCACAGTTTTTGTTTAGATTTTTCACGATTTAGGTTTGACACCAGCTGTCATCCTATACATTTTGGAGCTGTCCAAACGGGCCTATTATATTTCGACGACTGTAGGTGTTATCTTCCGTATCCTACACCATAGCCGAGGTCGTTATAATTATATAAAGTAGCCGATATTGAATGGTCTTTTGATTTCTCTCTTCCAGATCCTATCAACCCGCAAGCGCAAGGACGCTGTAGAGTCTGAGATCAAGGTGCAGGTGTGCGTGTTCGTGTTCGACCTGCTGTTCCTGAACGGCGCCTCGCTCGTGGCGCGCCCGCTGCGGGAGCGCCGGGACCTGCTGCGGACGCACTGCCGCGAGGTGGAGGGTGAGTGTCAGATCAACAGTCTAAGAATTAGGTGCCGTTACCTTTAATTTCTACTCACATACGTTAAGTCCGACGACCGAATGGCGTAGTGGTTAGTGACCTGACTACTGAGCCGATGGTCCCGGGTTCGATTCCCGGCTGGGGCAGATATTTGTTTAAAGACAGATATTTGTACTCGGGTCTTGGGTGTTGATATTTATATTTAGTATCTATCTATGTATTTGTGTAGATATATCAGCTGTCCGACACCCATAACACAGGTTCTGCCTAGCTTGGGGTCGGATGGCCGTGTGTGAGATGTCACCACATATTTATTTATTTTATTTATTTATTTAAGTAAGCAATTGCAAGTGTCATATAGTAAAGTAAGCAAGTGCCAAGAACTGCGTCTTGCTTACTGCAGGAGTAACACGAGATCAAGGTGCAGGCGTGCGTGTTTGTAAAGCACGGTTGATAACGGGCACTGCACACACACAGCGAAAAACGGGCATTGACCTTCATAGTGCTCACGCTCGCACAGGAACCTTGATTGCCGGCAGAGACTGTAATTGGTTTTACGTACAAAGGTCAACGTTCGATTTTCTCTGTGCTTAGCGACCGTGCTTTATTCAGTGCATGAGGTACCTGAACGGACGCGCTGTCAGTATTTAGATTCATCCCCTGTCCGTTGATGCTTCCTATTAACTGGACACTCTGTATTATATCAACCCTACACCATATACCACATCCATGCCTCCCCAGGAGAATGGCACTTCGCCACCTCGGTAGACTGCAGCACGACGGAGGAGGTGGCGGCGGCGCTGGACGCGGCGGTGCGCGGCTCCTGCGAGGGACTCATGGTCAAGACGCTCAGCGGGAAGGATGCCACCTACGAGATCGCGAGACGCAGTCGGAACTGGCTTAAGGTGGGTTGTTTGCTGTTAGTAGTATAGGGGTTAATTCTATGTCAAGGTGATAGTGTCTGTACCTGGCTCACTCAAACCTTTGTGCACGTCCAAGGTATAAACTCTCGTTGAACCATTTTCCACCATGCCGGTCAGGCTGGATTTGAACCCATATCTCTGGCCGCCTCTGGCGTGACAGGTAGTAGATAAGAGCGCTTATCCGAAACTTCTACCAAATCAAAATTTAAGTAAAGGTTAATAACGGTGGCTATTACTTACTGTAAACAATGGCAGCAGCCAGGAACGTTATTCGTTTTTTATCACTATTAACAAAATCCTTTTCCCCCACTTCCAGCTAAAGAAAGACTACCTAGACGGCGTCGGGGACACGCTGGACGTGGTGGTGCTGGGCGGCTACAGCGGGCGCGGGAAGCGCACCGGAGTCTTCGGGGGCTTCCTGCTCGCGTGCTACGACCCGCAGACCGAGGAGTACCAGAGTCTGTGCAAGATCGGCACCGGCTTCTCTGATGAGGATCTGCAGACGCTCAGTGCGACGTTGAAGGAGCATGTCATTGATGGGCCGAGGAATTATTACAGGTATGTGCGGTGTTGACGACTTTGCATAATACATGGTGTTTAATTTACAAAATGTGGTGACTCAGTGTATTTTATTACCTCTTCTGTACTGTGCCTGTGGAAATAAGTGATTATTAACGAATTTCCAAATGTTGTAAAATAAAAGTATAGCTAAACACAAAAGAGTAGAGATTAATGTTTTTGGAACTAAACAGATTTAAACCTGGCAATAAAAAAAAACTTGTGATTTGTGGTCTGTTTCTATGGTTTGAATGTCAAACTCGCCCTGTTCCTGTATAAACAAATCGAATTTTGCTTAATTTTGGAGTTTTGTGGATTGTTGAGTTTGTTCACGAAGTGAAAATGAATAAAACCATTCGCAGCGAACCTAGACAGATGATTTACAGCGTTTACCTACGATGTTTGGCGGAGAATGAGGCTGGAGAAGTATTAGTCAATATATACGATGTTTATGAAAGAGCAGCGTTTTATACTGGTGAGTAGGTACTTAATTTCTAACCATTAACATACATTGCTTATATTTCTTGTAAAAAAGTACTATTTTGATGTAATAGAATGCCTTTCAATGTGTATTTGTTATTCTTATAGAGGTTAGAAAATACTAGTGTCAAACGTTACATGACATCAGGGTCTGGATGCTAATGTTGTTAAATCATCCGGTCTAGATACTTTTTTACTAACCCCCGACTCAAAAAGGGTATCGATAAGCTTTACAGCTGTAGGTGTCTATGTGTGTCGGTCTCTCCATGTATGAGTACCTATTGTAAAAATATGTGTAAGAATATGTAATGCCGAGTTGCAGAAAGGGACTTTAAGCTAATGTGGACATTAAATCTATGTCTGTCTCTTTCAAATCAAAATCAAATCAAATATATTTATTTAACAAAAAACACAATTTACAAACAGAAATACACTGCGATCCTCACACTAGGCAAGCCTGTGACGTGAGGATCAGATTACGACATTGTAAATACGACTACTACGGTTTACAGTAATTTGTATAGGTAGGTACTAGTAAATATTAAATAACAATAATTTTGGTAAGTACTTACGTAAAATCAAAAACTTTTTTAACTGATTGGATACAAAATAAAATGAAAGCATGCATTATGTTATCAAACCAGATTAATAGTAATCTAACTTATAAAAAAACATATCAATATAAATGAAATACATAAAATATAAATAAATATATATATAATATCGCGGGACGATGGACAGTCAAGATTTGTTGGATAGTAAAGATTCAGTTTCGTCGTAGCTTAAACTCAGGAGCCATTTCGAGACTTTGGCTTTTACTTCCATTGCCGTTTTATCACGAATATTTTCTATTTTTGTGACTTTATTGTAAATTAATAACTGAGGAAATGAGCCAAAACGTCGAGCAAACTCGGTATTAATATTTGGAAGGGGAACTCGGTAAACTCTTTTCTTCGTTAGATCTGCAAACTGGTCCGATCCTGAAATGTATCTATGAGCTTTTAGTGTTGATTTAAGAATGTAAATTTTACGAACGGAGAGTATGTCTGCTTCACTATATAGTTTACGGGTACAGTACATTAAAGGTTTAAAAAGCATTGTTTTTATGACGGATCGTTGAGCTCGCTCTACCTGTATCATAGCAGTTTTAGCAGCGCCTCCCCAGCATAAAATACTGTCCGTATACTGTCAAAGCAAGGCAACAATACATTTAATGCCGACATTAACTTAAAGATCCTTTCTGCAACTCAGTGTAAGAGTTGGTATAAATTCCCCAGACATAATAATTGGCAAGTCTCTGCTTTTCTGACCAATTAAATAATTTGTTGCAGGAAAATCGGTAAACACAGTTTTAGAAGAATTGCCGGGGCACATTTGAACTTTTTCCTGAGCAAGAAAAAACTGTAATAAAATATCGATGTGTGATACTATCACTTTTCTCCTATAGTAATTACATAATGGTATAACCAACACGTGTTTCAGTGCAAAAAAACATTATGAAATACACAATGAAATAAAAGTTACAGTTGATTTGATTTAATGAAATTCATTCAAGACTGCCCCCCTCTCCCCTACTAATTTCTTCTCTTAACATAAACCTCTCCAAAAAGTAGCATTTTATAATTAGTAAAATATTTGAAACATTTCTCGTTTTGATTTTTTCTGCTAAAGTATCGTGATACTTTTGTCCGTTTTCTATACTATAATAGTGTGGCCACTTTCTTAGATTGCCACGCCCTCAATTATTCTCTACTCTTTTATGTTCAGCTATACTTTAGAATTACCCCCCTGAGTTACCCCTTTGGCTAATTGATCGACCGTTGTGATTTCATGGACTTATAGCTTTTACCTGCAGTCTTTAAGTCTTCTTACGCCCAGTTGCACAAAGAAACTTAAAGCTTAATCAAAGTAAATGCTTTTAAATTGTCTTCCATCTTCTCAGATACGACAGTAGCCACGAGCCGGACTCGTGGTTCGCGCCGGCGGCGGTGTGGGAGGTGCGCTGCGCGGACCTGTCGCTGTCGCCCGCGCACCGCGCCGCGCTGGGGCTGGTCGAGCCCGACAAGGGAGTGTCGCTGAGGTTCCCCAGGTGAGATGTGCTGTTTTATTTATGAGACAGATATCGACCAAAAGATCCAAGGAATTTAGTATGCAAAATTCTTGTATCGCCTGGTTATGTTGTGTATGATAGCGGATTCCTAATTAATTAGTGAGATTGGCCACAGCCATTGAATGAAGTTAACTTAGATTTGAGTGTGTCTGGTATGACTGTTAAGCCAAATTTAATTCAATTTGCACACAATGGAGAACTCCATTGACTCACGGAGCAATGGTAGACTAAACTACATGCATTAAATTGTATGTGCATCTTTTGTTATCAATCTAAAATTAATATTTTCACAGGTTTGTTCGTGTCCGAGATGACAAGACTCCGGAGAACGCCACATCAGCGCAGCAAGTGGCGGAGCTGTACCTGTCTCAGGACCAGGTGAAGAACCAGACCAGCAAGCCCACGGTGCAGGATGACTTCTATTAGTTACTAGATATACGCATCACATAAATGTAAGGAATTTAATGTCTGGTGGCATAGTCTACCCATACTTTGCCCAATGAAATAAGAACTGATAAGAGATATTATATTTTATTTTGTGTAAGTATAAAATAAACTGAATGTCTGAAACATGTTTTTGTTTTTTCTCTTATTTAAAGGTAAGTATTACAAATACAACACTTAAAGTTATCTACAGAGCTCTTTGTTCTTTTTTAATTTCTTTTGATACAGGTCTGTTGTCCTGTATACAATCTTAGAATTTCATAGTTAGACTGCAGACATAAAAGGAATAAGTTGGTAAATATGATGGCATTAGTATCATAAAATTAAACACCAAAATATAAATAGCATTCTATAATAAATTCACTTAATAATTCACAAACAGAGCAACCTAGTATCTCATCATTCAATATGTAGATGTTGAAGTAAAGTATTAATTTGTCTAGTGATGTCCTCCCTCATGTCCGTGTCCGTGGCTGTCCCCGCCGCCGAGCACCTTGCCCGCGCCCACCACGATCACAGTCAGAGCCAGGCCGAGGGGCAACCCACGGAAGAAAAAGAGGCGAGACCTCTCCCAGCGGGAGCCAAAACCTGGGTTGTACCGCCAAGCCTCATTGCTAAAACACAAAATACATTGTTAAATGCCTAATAAAAATGCCATAGACATAAAACATTCCATAGCCATTTACATGACATTAAGGACATAGTGTTCTTACCGAATCCATGGGTCCTTGAGTCCTTTCTGAGCGAGAGCCTCCTCCAGCGCCTCCAGCTGGGGGATGCCCTTCACCTGGAAGGTGCTGGCGTCGGGGATCCTGTACGGAGGCTCGTGGCCGTGTCCGTGCCCGCCCATGGCTGTAAATCAAAATCACAAGAGCTATGAAATCATGATCAAAACAAAAACCTAACCTATTGAGATTACGTAATATTTCATTTTGTTTAAATTTTACAAGCATATTACAACAGACATGAAGGGTAAAAAGGGATAGTTAATTTGTTCACCTTATTTTATTGGGGTTTCAATAGGAAAATCAACAAAATAAGCAATGAAAATCGAAGAGTGGAATGTCAAAATATTTTGACAGGTGATTGGTTGTTTTTTTTCCTCAATTTTAACCGTCTTTTACCGTAAATACCGATTCGATTATGATTAAAACATGTCGTATATTCCGTTTTTAAATTGAAAAGCTTATATTTGTGTATTTTTCTGCTATCTGATTTACAACGCGGACGCCCACTATTCCCGCTATGTTTCACTTCCACCATGCCCATGCAGCTTGGCGCGGGCAAGAGTTGAATTCCCAGTCATTATTTTCAGTGTCAGCTGTCAAAGTTTTCAAGGTTGTCTGCTTGCTTGTTGCAAACTTCACTTCACTTCCGGTAAATTTCAATCGGCCAATAGCGTAGCTTCGCCCGGTTGTTTACTGCGCTCGGGAGCTTTGTTTGAAAATCGAGCTTTTTCAGGAAATTGTGAACAATTTCTTTGTTTTCAGATTACTCGATGCAAAGTGTTTTCGCGTTATTCTCCAACTAAACCTTAAAACTGTGTATTTGTCGATAAACGAACACGCGAGTGTACGAATTACAAACAAAAACATTGATTTCGTGTGAACATCTGGGTGAGACGCTGTCTTGCGTGTAAACAAAAATAGCTTTTTTGAATGAACAGTGGTGTTGTGGGGTGTTGTTGAGTGCGGCTAGTGGTGGTGGTGCCATGAGGAGCGCGTAGAGCGGCATGGCGACCACGCTGCTGCTGGCGGGCGCTCTGCTCGCCGCCGCCGCCGCCGGCGCGGACCTGCCGCATCCCGGTACACAGCCTCCTTCATTTTATCCTATTAAACACTGCTATTCTGCTGCTGCTGTGCGGAATTTTGGTTCACTTGTTGACTATTTGAAGGCCAAAGGGGTAGAACTTGCTTTATAGCTAGGAATTTAATGTTACTTACCCCAAAGGTAAGGTTCTCTGCATCCTGTAAAATATTTCAATTTGTCATCAACCAAAATACCTACATATATATCCACTGTTGCTGGATGTAGGGGATCAACATTTTTCAAAGGGTCCACCCCATAGCCCCCAAGTTCAGTCTGGACCCATAGGACTCTTCCAAGGAGATCCAAATAGATGGTATATAATAATAATAACAACTATTTCCAATGACAAATATTGTCAAATCCTATTTCCACCAGCATATTTCATAAGATAAAGTGAAATAGCACAAAGTAAATAAAAAAAAATGCTTTAGTTCTCAGTTAAGAGATCAAGGCAAAACCTTTAGAAAAAATTCCATCCAATACATAGTTTGAAGGCAATAAAACTATAGCAATTAATTGTAATTGAGCCATTAAAGGTGGTTTTTCCCTGAGACATCACAGGCTGACCCCCGACCTCACATATCTACCGCTTGTCATTGACAATATCTACATGTGTTTACATCAACAGACACCAACACTCAGCCTATTTATAACCTTCAAGTAGCTTCCATCCTGTACCAAACTTTTTATACATAGTTGTTTGGTCTGCATGCCTCTAAAAGTGGTCATATTTACTCTATAAGTAAGGGGTAGCAAACCCCTTACTTAGTACTTACTTAGATTTCATACTATGTGTAGCGGCATCAGTAGGTGAAGCGAAGTGTAAACACAGTGGGTCATTTACATAACACAAACAGCCATTATCAGAGAGCTAATGCAGGAGTCATCATTAAGTTTATCTCTCAGTATTCATCCATTCACTCTTTATTATTATGTATGAGCTTCACATTTACATGGCAACTGATCTACTGATTGTTCACACTACTCTTTGCATTATTCATAATAGTGACTTCCAACATTATTTGTTTCTTGAACAAAAAATCTAAAATTTTAACAGTAACAGGTACTTGTACATAAATATGGATCTTGTATAGAGAAAATTAAGTCAACTTCATATCTTTTACTAGAATTTAATGTAGTGAGCATTTCTCTGTAGTAGCTAGTTATTCTGGTTGTGGAATGTCCTGCAGCTAGGACTGTCGCCGTCGAGACAACGGCGACTCCCACACACGTGATTTACTATTTGTTGCTCCAGCAAACTAGTACATAGCATTATTTAGTAGCTAACACTAATTTGCAAAGCATTTTGATATGTGTAAAACTAAAGTTTGTATTGTTTGTAATTCCTTAAATTGCAAATGAAAATTTTGATGAAAGTTTAGGTACTCGTAGATACGGGAAATACATAATATACCTTCTGCTGAATTCCTATCTATGATTTTTAGTTTAGTGCATTAGGAGTGGTGTGAAAAAATAAACTTCCAAATTTCCATGTGGACACTTAGCATTGATGTACTGGAAACTAGAATGCAGTACCTTTTTATAAGTAGACTTCAATTATTACTCTATATGTATAAGTACCAAGGTATCTAAACAGTACCTGACATTTAATTGTAAGATCTATCCAACAAGGCACTCTCCTACAGTCATACAGGGCATACCCGTAACTAGGTGTACACGCGAAACGAGTCCATCGACGTAATTAAACCCAATCAAGTGGCCCTGTCTGCCCACCGCCGCACCGCCGCGCCGGCGTCACTGTAGCCCCACATCATCACTAGTTTCAATTATCTTCACTTATATGTACTGCGACTCAAACCGTGGAAAAACAAGGAGTAATCGGCATGCTTAGTTATAATAATTAGTAACGTTAAGTTAACCGTTGTAAAATGTACCTATTGACTACCTACATTAGTATTGAGATATCTAAATGAAGCTTGTCGCGCTACTTTACTCCAAAACTCCAAAGATGAAATCCTAGTGATGTAGGGATAGGTGTACATATTTAGCGATCTCGTACTTATCGTAGTACGGAAATGTGGTCTGAGTCTGTACTGTACTGAAACCATGTTTCCTAAGTCCGCAGCCCCCAGTTGCTCAACAAGTCCCCACTTGGCCCGGTCTAGACAACAGTGCCAAGGGGTGTCTCTAGCCTACGAAACCCAAGATCAGGAGCGCTGCAGAGCTAACCACGTCTTTATCCCGTTTATATTAAATGCACGGCTTGCATGAAAGGTCACGTCCGTTGGTTCTTGCCAAGCTAGAGTGCCGCCGGGGCCGGGGTGCCTCCAGGTAGTCGGCCTTGGCGCGGCGCCACCTGATCCCGACACACTGGTTGCTGCCCGGCTCCGAGCGACGTCACTCCCGCGCAACCCGCCTCGCGAATCCATCATGGAAATATTGTATTTATTAGTTGATTGCAAACTGGATACATTTTCCGCATAGTATTTTTGAAACGGTAGTGATATTGCTATCCCATTAGAATTAATTACTTGTTATTTATGAATTGTTTAGCGTATCTATCTAGGGTTGAAGTTGAGTTACATTTACAATGTTCAATTTTACATAACAAAATCCAGACATCTAGACATCTTTCTATTATTTATATGAAGAGCCTAATACGTGCATTATGTGTGATATTTTCCACTTAGCCTTAGCTTAAGCTTCGCGTACCCTATCGTATCTGAGTGCCATTGACATTTAATTATTATTAAAGTGACTGTGGCTTTGAGGAGCAACAAGACAGCAAAAACAAACAGCAATAATAGCTTCTCAAAGACTTGGACCGTGTAATGTCGGTTTACAGAACTAACTTTCTGTAGTGGTTCGTCCAGTCTCGCGGCGGGCGCAGTGCTGGCGGTATCGATCCCGTGACGCAGCCGCCTCATTAAAATAAATACATCCAGCACTTCCGGAAGCACACTACTACTTGAGAAGCTGTTTCTTGTACTTTTACTTAGTTAACGTCTGCGGGCTTCGTATCTCTTCTTCCGAAACATAATTATTGACGGTGCAATTTGGTAGATTATTAAACCATTATGTACCTATTTAGTCTGCTGACATAGGCCTCTACTAAGCCGCAGCACTATTGTTTCCTATTGGTATTAAGTCTGTTATGTATGTTGTAGTACATGTGTACAACATACACATAGTCGTTTAGCTAACAAATCGCTACCAAAAATACTTCATTAGGCCCGCAGTTATTTGCCGCATAGAGTCGGTAGTTTGCGGTAAATCCTACACTTCTCATCATCATCATCATCAGCCTATGTCAACCCACTGCAGGGTATAGGCCTCCTCCATGTTATGCCAAGTCCCACGGTCCTGTGCTACACTCATCCAGTTTGGTCCCGTCACTCTCCTGATGTCATCGGACCAACGGGTCGGCGGTCTACCGACTGATCGCCGTCCCTCCCTTGGCCACCACTCCGACACTGCCTTGGTCCATCTGCCGTCTTGCCGCCTTGCCAGATGCCCTGCCCATCTCCACTTCAGCTTCGTGATCCGTCTCCCAACGTCTTCAACCTTTGTCCTGCGTCGAATTTCTACGTTCGGGATACGGTCCACTAGCGAGATGCCTAGCATGGTGCGCTCCATGGCTCGTTGTGCTACTTTAATTTTGTGCATGCATGTCTTTGTGAGCGTCCATGTTTCGGCACCATAAGTGAGGGTAGGCAGCACACACTGGTTGAAAACCTTGGTCTTCAGGCACTGTGGCAGGCTAGATTTAAAAACATCTGCTAGGTTACCAAAGGCAGCCCACCCTAGCTGAATTCGTCTAGCGATCTCCTTTGTCTGCGAGTCTTTGTCAAAAGATAAACATTGTCCAAGATATATGTACTTGTCCACAACTTCTACTGAGCCGTTGCCTACTGTTATGTTAGGTACGGCTGTATGACAACTGGTCATGATCTTGGTCTTGGACATGTTCATCTTCAGACCGACGCGCAGAGACGCTACATGCAATTCTTCAAGCATCTCTTGGAGATCAGCAACGTTCTCAGCTAGGACAATAAGGTCGTCGGCAAAACGCAGGTGTGACATGTTAGTGCCGTTGATATTAACACCTCTCTCGTCCCAGTTTAAAGTCTTTAGTGCGTCTTCTAAAACATTTGTAAAGAGCTTGGGAGAGAGAGTGTCTCCTTGACGCACGCCTCGGTTAATTGACACAAGGTCAGTTAGACTATGCATGCGCACCTGCATTGTTGCCTCTTTGTATAGCTCCCGGAGTACATCCACATATCGCTTGTCAATGTTGCAGCGATGGAGAGCATGGAAGACGGCCCAGTGCTCGACTGTGTCGAATGCCTTTTCATAATCTACAAAGGCAAGACACTGGGGCCGGTTGTACTCTTTGCATTTCTCCATCAGCTGTCTGACTGCATGAATGTGGTCAATAGTCGAGTATCGACTCCGGAAGCCGGCTTGTTCGACGGGCTGGTAGTCGTCGAAGCAGTGGTTCAGTCGGTTGCACAGGACCTTGGCAAACAATTTATAGACCTGAGAGAGTAGGCTTATTGGGCGGTAATTGGGTAATTTGGTCTTGTCCCCTTTTTTGTGAAGGATCGTGACTATAGCATTTTTCCACGCTTTTGGTGCTATTGCGTTTTTAAGCACTTCGTTGAAGAGTTTAGCTAGCATTCTCAGTAAGGGAAGTCAAAAATCCTAGCACTAAAATACTTTTGTACAATAGCCTAGTGAGAAGTATTGTTGAATATGCTAGTGTCGTGTGGCGACCTCACTATGCTACGCACATTCTACAGATCGAGCGGTTACAAAAGCGCTTTATGTGGCATCTAGCGTTCTCCGTAGGTAAAGCGAAAAAGTTGAAGTCGTATGACATGAGGCTCAAGCACTTTAAGATGGTCACGCTGGAGAAAAGGAGGGATATTTTAGATATAGTGTTTTTATCTAAATTATTAAATGGTAAAATCAACTGTCCCAACTTACTGGCATAAATTAATTTTAGAGTGCCGTACAACCTGCCACGCAGACCGATTACACCTCTGTGCCCCCCACTGCGAACAACAGTCCTCGGAGCTAATGCCGCTATTCCCAGACTTTGTAAAATTTTAAACAAACACAGCGGATCTATAGATATTTTTACCGACTCTGTTGCAAAAATAAAGAAGCACATTACTTCACAAGAATAATTATTGACCCTACCTACTAACTCTGCAATATGCTGTATGTATTGTAATATTACTTATAAGTATACCTACTCCTATCAGAAAAACAACGCTAACAATGTTGTCGTCACATTAGTTACTTTTTTTCTTCTTTTTTGTTAAATACCTATTTACGTACGAAATACATAGCTTCATCATAGTATAATCAGTAAGTACCAATAACTATTATGTACTAATGCATGTGGTGTCTACTTTTAATTAGCCTGTGTAATTAGTTTTAATCTGTAGACGTAAGTTATAAACAAGGCATGTTATGTTACACTCGCTGTAAGAAGACCTAAATAAATAAAATAAAAATAAAAATAAGTCCACCAGCTAGAAGCATTTCCATATAGACTCCATCTTCACCACACGCTTTTCCTCGTTTCATTGATCCCAGGGCATAGTCTATTTCGGCTTCTGTAATCGGAGGTATGCCATCCTCGTCGAAGCGCTCACTTGGATCAGCTCTCGGGTCTGTAGCGTCTGGTGTTACAGGTTCTGCTGCTTTTGATGTATATAGTTCCGCATAAAACTCTTCAACGATACGAAGAATTTGGTCACGATCGGTTACTTGGTTACCGCGACTGTCAGAGAGCTTATTTATTTCGGACCTGTTTCCACAGAGCTTTCTCTTAAAAACTTTGGGTCCTTTGTTGTCCTGGATGGTGTTTTTAATAACATTCACGTTATAAGCTCGTAGATCTGTTCTAACAGCTTTTCTGACAGTTTTATTCAGCTTTTGTAACTCTCTCAGGTCCACTGCTGTGTCACATTTCATTTCTCTTCTTCGAGACAGTAGAGCGAGCGTATCGGGTGTTAATTTTTCCTCCCTCGCTTTTCTCCCACCGAGATGTTTCTTGGTAGTTTCTGTTACGACACGGCAGATTGATTCGTTTAGTGAGTCCACGTCCTGGTTCTCTTCCTTTAGTCCATCGAATCGGTTTTGGAGTTCTAGTTGGAATTCTTTTTGGAGGAACTTGTAGTCCGCCGCCTCATACTTAAGCGGTTTCCTCAGGAACATCTTCTCTCTTTCTTTGGACAGGTTATACCTGAACGTGGCTCTCACTAAACGATGGTCACTACCGGTCTTAAAGCGGCTGAGAACTGAAACATCGGTAATATTCGACTTGTTGGAGCAGACAATGTAGTCGATCTCGTTTTTTGTCCTGCCATCAGGACTAATCCAAGTCCATTTCCTCGATGGTCGCTTTTTGAAGAAAGTATTCATAGCGTATAGCTGGTGTTGTTCGAGGAAATTTACAAGGGTTTGTCCTCTTGCATTCCGAGTTCCTAGTCCAAACTGCCCAACCGATGTCTCGTTTGCCAGAGGAGGTCCGACTTTGGCGTTAAAGTCACCCATGATAATTGTAAAGTGACATGGGTTTTCTAAATACGCCTTCTCTACTTCCTCGTAGAAGGTTTCGACTTCATCATCGGGATGTTTCGAGGTGGGGGCGTACACTTGAATTACCTTCACCGCATATCTTGAATTCAAAGTCAGATTGACATAGCAAACCCGTGTTGAAACACTTGTTATGTTTTTGACTGCTGGAGATAGCTTTTTGTGTATAAGGAAACCCACACCCCCATACTTCGTGTCGTCATGTCCTCTATAGTAGAATAGGTGGCCATTCTGAAGTCTCACGAGATCTTCTCCTTTTCGCCGTACCTCGGACAATCCCAACACTTCCCAATTAATGTGGTCTAGCTCTTCACAGAGTTCATCCATCCTGTCATCAGTGCTCAAGGTCCTTGGGTTATATGTAGCCATATTCAATGTATGTTGGTAGCCGGATCTCTGCCGGAGATTATTAGTACCCTCTGCCCCGCCGGAACCGTGACCGCTACCGGAGTCCGGGATAGCGGGGCTGCCGGGGACTGAGGGCCGTGGTTTTTTGGGACTTTTCATGGGGGGAATTTTAGCCATAAAACGCCACGCTGGCCAGACGGCTTGGCGAGTTTTCCTGTCACGTTAGCCTATCATACCTGAAGCGCTAGGGAGTCGTGTATGATAGTTACCAGGAGGGACCACGTAGAGGTGTGAGCTCGGAATAGGATTTGATAGCAATATGGCTTGCACCTTATCACTATCAACTCCCTTTCCCCTCCCCATAACACTTCTCATAAGAGCAGGATATACATTACGTTACCATTATAATATTATGTAATATACGAGTATGCGTAGCTCCGCGCCGCTGCCGCTACTCCTGTTACATGCGACTCCGGATAAGAAACAGATACGTGTAGTATAGAGCAGAGCACATCAATATACTTATAAATATAAAAATCTACAATACGACTTCCGTTCCGTGGCATCAATTACCTAGGTTTTGTCGATCACAGGAATACCTATGCCCTAGGTTACACTAAGCCTGATAGCTGCAACTATCATACATGGGGTAATTGGAACTATCCGCCAGGATCATCAACTAACAGGGCAAAATTGGACTAGCTGTCGGTGGCCAAAAAAGGTCGAAGAGAGGCATAAATCCTGCAGACGGTCTGATAATGAAACATTATGTAGAGTCTGATGTTGTCTCTTCAATGCTGATACTGTCTGTGAGGGACTACTCTGATAACCTCGCCAGCAGATATTTATGTAATAATGCCAGTGAACGATCGGGAGGTCTCTCGGCTCTCGGCACTGGCAACGCTCTGCCTGTGCGCTGTAGAGTTCATTCATCTCTAGGCTACGGCTGAAGTTTACCTCTTAGCTACACTCAATTAGGAAAGGATCTGCTCCTACAAAGACTCATTGTTTAAGTTATTAGCGGGCGGCTGGTCCTAGTCAGGTTGGCAGTAGAAATGCTTCACTGGTAGTTACTCTATTTAGTCATTGTAACTTCAAAATAATAATATAATAATGATTGTAAATATTTAATCGAAATCTGATAAATATTTCAAGGCCCACACATGTTATCTAAGGGCAAATAAAGTAATTAAATATAAGATAATAGACATAATGTTTGCACCCCAATGAGCAATGTCAATGTATTCCAGCCTGGCTGGCTTGATGCAGCGGCTCTACACTAGTACCTAGAGACTACAGACTCATGTACTTACGCAGCTATTTTAGAATTGAGTGCAGCAATTTGATCGATCACCATTAAATATCGATCGCTGCTGCATAAATCAGTGTGCGCTACTACAAATTCATTTTAAACGTTCTCAATGCAGAAATATGTACCAACAGTCATTACAGAAATTTACAATGTTACCCTTCTTTATTTATCAGAGTTAATCAAAATTATAAGAATATTTTTCTGTTAGTAATTAAATTTCCTCAACTCTCATTAATCAAGCGACTGGCCCCGAGACAGATAATTTCCTTATCATCATTACTTTTCGAAGTAGATTAAGAACAATTTCGTCTCTCGTTTAAAGACTAGGGGGAACAAAAAAGAGACGAACCGATCACGATTCAACTTTTTGCGTACCTACAGTTAACTTCGAGACGTACAAAAACAGAACCGGCCTCGACGCTGCCTTATTGTCTTGAAATATATGGCTGTAATTATCTATTAGCTATCAAGTTCAACATGATAGCAGCCGTTGGGGCTAGGGTCGACACTCGACGTCTCCCATCAGATTCCGAATGTCTTATCACTCATATAGGTCACTTCAGAGACTTGTACGTATTTCTCTAATGTAGGTATATATTAACAGAAGAAACTAAGATGAACATTATAATTACTTATTATACCATATCATGTAAACATCTGTATTATACAGTTGTATATCGTTCTAACAAGTAGATTATAAGACAAGATGTGAAGAGAAATGAAATGTTTGTTGTTGTCAGTTTGTAGTTGTGTACAGTAAAGCTCCAGTATTGAATAGAGCGAGTCCTTAGAAAGTAGTTGTTGAGTCGTTTCTTTGTGAAGCTGTAATTGAAAACATCTCGCTGAAACCTTACTGCCGTTTCAGTGAACGTTGCGCTATTGACTCGCCTTGGGAACTGCTATTGATATACCTAAACTAATATATTTTTGCGCAGGATAAAAAGTTTTCTCGTCATTACTTTTATCTTCTCTAGTAAAAATCTCTCGCTTATAGCTATGCCTATATCTGGCAGTGTCTCTCGTGTGACGAAGCAGTGTCTACCTGCAGGTCTAACATAAAAATTTCCACCTTAAAACAAAACTAGCAATCACTGTTTTTGTTCCGTCGGCTCGATGAATGGGACGTTGTAAGTAGGTACTTATAGTGAGCAGCAGTGGCTCGGCCGCCGCCGCCGGCGAGGAGAGTTCGCAACTCGGTTCCTTGTTGGTGCTATTAAGCGGAAATGATTTTCCCCTCGCTATTCTTAAAATAGTAACTCGGAATAGTAAGTGTGAAAGTTTCAGCTCATGACACTTTGCTTCAGACGTCAAATGCTCTGTCGAGTCTCAGCGAGATGTTATGTTGATGCGGTCTTCCTCATCAAGCAGCAATCTGCACTCATCCCTGGCGCGATGGAGGGCCATCGATAAACACATAACATAAATAAAACGCAAACCGTTGCGCGTCGTTCTAATTGAAACAATTGACAGACGACAGGGTCTCCCCAGTGCAGTCAAATTGACAGTCTGGCACACACAAGTGAGTCATCACTTCTGTTAGACGATTACCGAGTGAGTTCACATAGAGTTCATCAAGTTCTGGAAGTCATGGTACAAAGTTAGCGTCAAGTTAGGCAGATTCACAAAAGTAGCAAGGGCGTGTTTATAACGTTAACTTATACTTTATTACTTTACTATACCTTTACAAGCACTAATAATTTTTTCGATAAATTAAATTAACCTAAATGAGAGGACTCAACCGGTGCCGGTTTATTAATTGAATGTCCTCAACCTGTCACATTACTCAGCCGCACTGGCAAAACTGTGTAGTTTATTTTAAATTTACATTTCCGTGTGAATGAGCTTGTTGAAGTCATCTGCGACGAACCTGGACGTGTGGTGGCGGCACTTTATTACTTTCGCTTCTAAATCAAATGTCTTTAACGACGATTTCACGAATAGAATCTAATCAACTCTGGCAGAATTTAAGAAGGCTTCATACATATCGCGATGTACCATCATAATAATATATTATATTCGTGCGCTCGTTGCGAGAAGCCCCAGATTTAGAGATTCGTTACAGACATAGTAGACATACATTTGTGAAATTTCATAAACAACAGTTCCATATTATGCTGGACCTCGTTCAGCACTGTTGGCACACCAATTTTTTCCAAGAATGCAAGTTATTTTCAAATTCTGTGATTTCACTTTACAGATAAAAACAACTGCTAGCTACTTGATTTCTTGTAAGTTTTCCGTCGTCGTAACGTAAGATACATGCAGTTGACCTTTAGGTAGTTACACGTCACCCTTTCGTAGTATTTACTTCATCCGTAAAACCTGTTTCACCAGACTTTCCTTCATTATGTTTTGTTTTTACTAAAGCCTTCGCGTCGGCTATATTAATACTATCAAAATGAACTTTGAACGTACAGCATTTTGAAGCAATTCTACCAGTAACAATACACTTCTTAAAACAATGAGTTATTTGAATCCGTGTTATCCATTTGTAGCCTCTAAATGAGATGTTGTTGGTTTAATGACCTTTACGACGCCCCAGTCATGTCGTTACTACGCGTAGTGGCTTCTGTCTGCCCTGTAGAACTGAGAACTATCAACTTATTAATAATATGCAGAGACAAATACTACGTATAGACTATAAACTTCCAGTATAAACATCTGTATCAGAAGCGATTCTCTACGTCCAGCGAGTACTTACTTGTGCGTACATCTCGTGAGACAGCTGGTGAGCCGCGAGTGGAGGTGATAGCGGTGTCGGGGGCGCGGGTCACTCCTCCGCATTGTTCCACACCACGCTATTTATAGCAAGACAGAGGCGCCTTGTTTACCTCAGCGTACTAGACTGTACGACTATAGTAGAGAATAAAAGAGGAGTGTTATAAGTTTAAGTTAACAGGTACGGGTAAATTACATTACTGTACATAGTTTGCATCATAGACATAGACACGTCCTTTATTTACTCACAAAATACGCAATACGCATCACAAATACAGTGCAACAAGGGATGGACCCATTAGTTTGTTATTTCTACGGATGGACCGGTTCGAATGCGTGCTCCACTTTGTAGTGTTTCATCAATGTCGGTACCGTATATTTCTGTATCCCTTCTACAAAATGTGCCGGCTACTAAATATGAACTACTTATGTGCTGAATGTATCCCATAATCTGATACACGCGTATCGACCCAGGAGGGTTACTCTATACTCTATACTGACGAAAAAATAAGTTTCGGAGCGCTGCTGCGCGAGCCACGACTCTATCTCGTTGTGTTAAACGTGCCGATTGCATGGCAGCCCGCTTTCGTTCATTTTTCGTCAGTCTAGAGTCACCATCTAGGACTCCAGCCCGCACGTGTTGATCCTGTATGTCGAGAATCCATCGATAGTCGCCCTTACCACGACGCACTAAGAGTTCCATTCGCTTCAACTCGACTAACGAACTACATATTTGCAGCTTCCAATCAGCAAACTAACTACGTCATCATAATGTTCGTTGCGTAAAGGTCATAAGGTAGGTTTTCGTTCGGCGGTGCAGTGTGAGCTTTGTCCCAGTAATGAGCAACTGGATGACGTCTTTGAGGCCGCGCTGCGGAGTAATTGGGACTCTAAAGACATAGTTTGGGCTCGTTGTATACAGTTTTCTATACATGACTGAAGAAACAAAAGGGCTGGTATACCAGCAATACCATCTCATCTTTGACGAAAAGAGGACACTATACCTACCTGAAACCTGTTTATTTTCATGACAAATGTTATTTTGGAACCCTGGGAACTTTAGTAAAGAGAATATTACATCACTGAAGTTCTTAGTATTAAAATTTAATTGAACTTTCAGGGAAATTTAGATGAAATTTATAAAGCTTTCATAGCACAAGTTTCTGACAAGCTGATATTTTCAGGAAATACTCTGAGCTCCTTGAGAACACTTATTATAATAACTCAGTATCCACCCACTCGTAAGGAATTGCTAAATAATGTTCTAGGAAATAAATAAGTACATATATAAAAGGCTACCTGCTCTATAACTACTTACTTCATACATTTAGTTTACGTATATCTCGTCATCATCATCAGCTAAAACGCATCCTCAGCTCGCCTCTGGTTCCTTGAGGAAGGTAACGTGTAGTATATGAGCATGCAACCTGCATGAAGGTTGCATACCTATCACGTATATATAAGGGCATCTGTCAAATTAGCTGTCAGTAATAAACTAGCTTCCATGGTATTCGTTTGTTTCCTTCCGCACTACGGACACTCCATCTGGCGACGAGCGAACCCACAAAAACAAAAGAAAAACAAATGAAGCGCTTTTGTTTCCTTTCAAATGTTCTGGTGAAAAATTTGTAAATAATGGCGTCGGTAATCGGAAAATTGAGTGTTTTTGACTATAAAATTCACGAGTGGGAAATATTTCACGGACGATTATTACAATTTATAAAGTTAAATAACATCGAGGAGGAACATAAAAGTGCAGTGTTGTTGACGCATATTTCGGAAGAAGCGTTTAAATTGGTGCGAAATTTAGCGTACCCGCGTAGTGTGGAAGAGGTGGACTTTCATGGCTTAGTGGAATTACTGAACGGTCATTTTACTCCTAAACAGTCGACCTTCGCCGATAGGGCAAGTTTCTACGATGCTAAGAGGGGTGATGGCGAAAGTGTCGAGGATTGGGCGGCGCGACTACGGGGACTTGCGATTTATTGCGAGTTTGGCGGAGCCCTGGACACGTTACTACGAGATCGCTTCGTGCTGGGTCTGGGTGCAGGCCCCGAGCGGGACCGCCTGGTCGAGCAAGACGCGGTCACGCTGACGCTGGCGAAGGCGATGGAGATGGCACAGCAGACGGCGTGCGCCCGGGCGGCGCGCGCGGCCATGCACGCGGCGGAGGCGCCGGTGTACCGCGCGGGCTGCGAACGCCGCGCCGCTCCGCCCCCCGCACCGCGCCGCGCGGAGCCCGGGGGCGCCCCGGCCGCGGCGGAGACTACGCAGCGGTGTGCAGTGTGCGGCCTCAAGGCTCATGAGGCTATCAAGTGTCGTTTCAAAAACTATAAGTGCCGAAAATGCGGTGAAAAAGGGCATTTGAAGAAAGTGTGTAAAAAGGCAGGTTCTCATTTGCATAATGTTGAAGCGGATGCAGAGGTGCCGGGCATGCCTGAGTGTGAGGACTGCCAGTGCTTCAACGTTCGGTATGTAAGTTACGACCCTATTAAAGTAACGGTTAATGTAAATAATGTAAATTTGTCGATGGAGATAGATTCCGGATCGGGCACTTGTATTATTTCACACGACTTGTACATAGATAGATTTAGGAACTGTAATTTGCAAAAGTGTAACATAAGAATGTGTCTCTATAACGGACATAAAATCACGCCAGTGGGTTATTTTGTTGCCAGAGTAACGTATCTAAACCAAACGGAGGACGTGAGGTTCTACGTGATTAAGAATGGCGGGCCCCCACTGTTAGGCCGTGAATTTATGTCAAAGTTCAACATGCATTTTACAACGTCTGTTAACAATGTCGCGTTGAGTGTGCCTGACGTGGATGTGCAGCAATTGATGAAGCAATATCCAGACATTTGGAAAGATGAGTTAGGTTGCTTTAATAAGTTTGAAGTGGATTTACACCTGAAAGATGGTGCAACTCCTAAGTTCTTTAAACCACGAAATATTCCCTTCGCGCTGAAGGAGAGGGTGGAGGAGGAGTTGGACCGGCTGGTGCGCGCCGGCATACTGGTGCCGGTGCGGTACTCGCAGTATGCGACACCAATAGTGCCCGTACTTAAGGAAAATGGTAAGGTGAAAATTGCTGGTGATTATTCGTGTACGCTGAACAAGGATATGGAAATTGATAAATACCCTTTGCCTCGCATCGAGGAGGTATTTGCTAAGATAGGTGGCGGAGAACATTACTCTAAAATAGATTTAAGTAACGCCTATAACCAATGCAAGTTGTCAGAGCCGTCACAAATTCTTACAACAATAAATACGACAAAGGGGCTTTTTAAATATACGCGGTTATTGTATGGTTTAGCGAACGCACTGGCTATTTTCCAACGTTTAATGGAAAATTTACTCGCGGGAATCGACGGAGTTAGCGTCTGGTTGGATGATATCTGTGTTACTGGGCCTAACAAACAGGTACACATGTCTAGGTTAAATGAAATTTTCAAAAGGCTACAGGATGCAGGCTTAAGATTACAAAAAGCTAAATGTTCTTTTTTCCAAGACAGTGTGACGTATTTAGGCTACGTTATCGACAAACACGGCTTGCGCACCTGCCCGACTAAGGTAGAGGCTATATTGAAGGCGCCAGCTCCGACCAACGTACTCGAGGTAAAACGATTTTTAGGCGTAGTAAATTATTATAGGAATTTTATTCCAAACGCGTCTTCGCTTCTGGCTCCGCTGCACGAACTGCTGAAGGCGGGCGCGCGCTGGGAGTGGACGCGGCGGCACGGGGACGCGCTGGCGGCCGTGCGGCGCGAGCTGGCGTCCGACCGCGTGCTGGCGCACTTCGACCCCGCGGCGCAGCTGGTGCTGGCGGTGGACGCGGGCCCGGCCGGCCTCGGCGCCGTGCTGGCGCATGTGGATGACCGGGGCAGGGAGAGGCCTATCGCTTTTGCGTCGCGCTCGCTGTTACCGAGTGAGCGGAACTACAGCCAGATTCACAAGGAGGCCACAGCGATTATATTTGGTGTCAAGCATTTTCATCAATATTTGTACGGCAGGCGTGACCCATTTATACTAAAAACGGATCACAGACCTCTAATAGCGATTTTTGATAAAAATAAGGGTGTTTCGGTTACCGCGGCGTCACGGCTACAAAGGTACGCGCTGATTCTGTCGGCCTACAACTACTCGGTGCAATATATTAGCAGCAGCAATAATCTGATAGCGGATTATTTTTCTCGATCGCCGCTGCCTGCCGGGGTAGTGGAAGGTGACGACGGAGATTTGCCTTCTCTGAAATTCCTAAATGCGAACGTGGAGCCTCTTTCATTTGAGTCGATAAAGCGAGCATCAAATTTAGATCCTGTTATTAAGACAGTTATGAATTACATGGAACACGGGTGGCCACGAAAAATCATGTGCAAATCAGTTTTACCGTATTTTCAAGTTAAAACTGATTTGGAAGTAAATGATGGGTGTCTTTTCCGTGGACATAGAGTTGTAATTCCTGCAGTGCATAGGAAACAGATGTTAGGAGAACTCCACTCGGGGCATTTTGGGATTGTCAAAACAAAGAGCAAGGCCATGTCGAGGATGTGGTGGCCCGGTATAGACGGGGACATCGAGCAGTGGATAGGCGCGTGCGACACGTGTGCGGGCCTGCGGGCGGCGCCGCCCCGCGCCGCGCCGGCGCCCTGGCCGCGCCCCGCCGGGCCCTGGCAGCGGATCCACATAGATTATATGTCGATAGGTAACCTCACGTATCTTATTGTGATCGATGCCTACAGCAAATGGCTCGAATGCATTTACATGAATTGCGGCACATCCACTCAGGCGCTCATCGCGAAATTGAAACATTTAATGTCAGTGTTTGGCGTGCCAACGGTTATTGTTTCGGATAATGATGTAAAGATTTGTTCTGCAGAATTTTTAACATTTTGTAAAAACAATGGCATTAAGTATGTAACGTCTCCGATTTATCACCCGTGTAGTAATGGTCAGGCGGAAAACTCAGTCAAATGTAGCAAAAAGATGATCAAATGTATTCTAGCTGATAACATTAATGTGTCTTCACACTGTATTCAAGACAAATTGTTAAGCTTTCTATTTGAGTACCGCACCACTGTTCATTGTGCGACGGGTATGACCCCCGCTAGACTGATGTTTGGCCGCGATTTAAGGAGTAGGTTAGATCTTATTAAACCTCCAACGCACCTTGCCACTACGGGTACATCCGCTTCAGACGAACTAAAACCATTAAACCGAAGTAGGTGTTTCGAGGAAGGTGAAACAGTTTTAGCAAAGTGGTTCACTGCTAGGAAGTATATTTGGTCGCCCGGAGTTATAAAAAGGAAGATAGGGAATCGAATGTATGAAATTTATTTCAATGACTTTGATACCTTAGGAACTCGTCATGTTGACCAAATATTGAAATGTAAACAGCCTAGGAATGTAGAAGAGAAACGGATTGTACATACACAAGATTCATATGTAAATACTCCTGTTATAATATATGATGCACCGGAGCGACCGCCTCCACCACCACCGTCACCGCGCGCTTCATCATCGTCTGAGAATGTCGGCAGCGAGGGCTCGCGCGAACAGTCAGTTACTGAGGCACCAGCTGTGTCTGAGGGAGATGAGAGTGGCACCGCCGGAGACGCTGGAGGTGGTGAGGGCGAGGGAATGGTAACTTGCGATGATAACGCAACGAGTTCTGGTCTGGAGCGGACCGACGATGTAGACGAGAGTAGTGCTAATGTGCATAGAGATCTAGATGATGTAAATATTGACATTGTAAATAATAACGGTCGTACACTTAGACCTAGGAAGAATATTGACTATAAACAATATTTTTAGAGTTTCCAACATATTCATTGTTTCTTTCTTTGTGATAATAATCTTTGAAATAGTGGTGGAGGAGTGTAGTATATGAGCATGCAACCTGCATGAAGGTTGCATACCTATCACGTATATATACATTTCAGATACCTATCAAACGCCTTCTGGAATAAGTCAAGGATCGAACTTAGGACCTTTTTTATTTTTGCTCCTTATTAATGACCTACCTAATGTTGTCACTAACGCAAGAATGCTGTTATTTGCTGATGATGTGAAGCTCATTGGGGTAATTAAATCTGCGGACGACTGCCTGAAACTGCAAAATGACATCGACGCTGTACTTCGGTGGAGCGTCGATAACAAACTGTTTTTTAATTTTAGTAAATGCGAAATGATGAGTTTCACTCGCTCACCTTCGCCATTGCAACATCAGTATCTGATAGGGGGAGACCCCATCGCTCGAGTGACGGAGGTGCGCGATCTCGGAGTAATATTCGACCCGCAACTGACCTTCCGTCCTCACGTCATGAAGGTGACTAATGCTGCCTTCCAGCGACTCGGATTTGTGCTGCGCAACGCGGCGCCGCTCACGGCCGCGGCCACGCAGGCCCTGTACGGGGCTCTGGTGCGCAGCATCCTAGAAACAAACGCAGTGGTCTGGTCTCCACATGAAGATAAATATATCCTTATGTTGGAGCAAGTCCAGAAACGATTTCTTAGATATTTATATAAGAAAAATCACGTTTACTATCCGTTTATGTACCCTACTAGGTTTCTGGAAGGACATTTAGGTTACAATTCGATAGAGCTGCGTAGGAATTTGGCTTTGGTAAAGTTCATCTTAAACATTATCCGAAACAAGATTGATTGTATGGATCTTGTTGAGAAAACAATTAAATTGTTTGTACCTGATAGGTACCTAAGGGCGCGTAGCCACAAGTTGTTTGCGGTGCCGCCGTCGCGCACGAACCTGTACCGGTGCTCGCCCGTCGCGCGCGCGCTCCACTTGCTCGGCTCCCTGCTCGCCGAAGCACCAGAATGTGATGTATTTGTGGATAGAATGAGTTCGCTGATGAATGTATGTAAAGGAATGTTAGAGAGAAGTATGAAAGTGAGTGCTATATGTTAAATTAATATTGTAACGATTTGGGTTTTGTGTTCCTGTTATGTTACAATGTATGTGTGTAAAATAAAATAAATATAAGGGCATCTGTCAAATTAGCTGTCAGTAATAAACTAGCTTCCATGGTATTCGTTTGTTTCCTTCCGCACTACGGACACTCCATAACGCCATTCCGTCCTCGGCTTTCCTCCGACCATCATTTTAATTTTTGCAATTTTATTTAATAAGTACCTACATTGCACGTGACATACTTTAGTTATCTCCGTTGTGCGACATATCTCAGCATGAACATCCGCGTAAAAAGCAACGCAAAAAATAACGTGCCTCCAGCTATAATCCTCCAAAATTTAAACTCAATAGAAACTATTTCTGATGATGCCAAAAATTAGTCGTGAAATAGTCATAAATAGTCGTGTTTTCCAAAAAAATAGTCGTATCATACTTTCGGAGTTAGAGCTATACTTTATGGAGGATTATAGCTGGAGGTCTCCAGCTATAATCCTCCAGCCTCTGCAGAACAAACGGTAAGGCCTATCGATTTGGTTAAGGTCTCAAAAAATAGTCGTGAAATAGTCGTAATGACATGCCAAATTTCAGAAATAGTCGTCCAAAGATAGCAGAGATATAAAGGTACTTTGCTGCAGCCCTGGTGGAGGATTATAGCTGGAGGTTTTGAAAATATCGAATATCTTTGGAACTACTATGACTATCGGTTTGAATTATGTCTCAAAAAATAGTCGTGAAATAGTCGCTTCTATTTATTATAATTTTAAGCTTGATAAAAGCTGTTAAATAATGATATCAAATTCTTCATACAAATCAAAGTGGACGAGAATGCCAAAGCGAGCCAGTACACAAAAATAATTGCACCGTAGCATTGAAGTACTCATGTCGAATTTATCTATAAATCATTTATTTCGTCATACTTTGCATCAATAGTATCTAAACGAATCTTTGGTATGACATTTTATTGCTTTTGCTCTTAGCATTTACCTTACTGTGTACAGAGAAAACGTATGCCAATACACGCACACATTTATCTCTGTTATCTTGACAAACGATAGCGACGATGACGACTACGGCGATGTAGTACCTAGGTCAGTTATTGTCATCCCTTACTATCCCGTGATCAGACAAATATTGCTATCCTTGTCTCCTTTCTAACCGGCATGCATCGCACGCATAGAACGCGTGAGCGACTGCGTCACCGGTAACATCTTGACAAGCTATAGCAAACCGGTATTTATTACGTCCCTTATGTGACCGCCGCCGCGCGCCGCCACCAGTGAAGTTGGGGTTAGTATTTTGCATGTTTTGTTTGATAATTTGTTTACAGTTTAGTGCAAACTATGGTCACGATCGGTGTTATTGTTGGTTGTTAAAATATTGTGAGTGCTCTATATGCAAATGAATATTCAAGATGTTATATTCTAAAAGATATTAGTGGATGCAGATAAGAGTCATTAGTGAGTGCTATGTTTGAATATTTGCAAGTAAGTATCCTTTTTAATACTCAATATCAAAGCAAGCCATCCCATTTTGTTATGATCAGCTTATTTATTAACATGATTTTTATTGAAGTATCGTAGCCAAATTATTTTTTAATATCTATGCTTAATATGTATGGGGATTGTTATTCAATTAGCAATTTTACACTACGAGTATGAGCTAGTAAATTGTGCATACATGCAATCAAGGCTGTATGTACATATCTTAGTAGATACGAAAATATGTGGGTATCATCGATTACCTACATATGGTAGTCCTGGTTAAATGTGGATATTTACCCCTCAATAGCAAAAAAAGGCGTTATTGTTTGTATTTCTGAATGAAACTAGGCAAATAAATATATGTATAAAAATAAATTATGTGTAACCTACCTATAAGCCTACCCATTATTATTTCAGGTGTAAACACAGCCTATCGATGTAATGCGCCGATAAACTATCATGACTGCATTGATGTAATGCGCTAAAAAACTGCAATGGCTCCGAATACATGATTACCAGATAACAAATCCTAGGTAAGAATTTATCACTATTTTCATATGGTATTGTGCTTAATGCTTATGCTAGGATACAGTTTTGTGGTGCTGAAGTTGATAAAGTTATAACAGCCAATTTACTTGTCAAAACTCTCATTTGTACCTATCAGTTACAAGCGACAAAAACGTGTTTCTGAACTAAATACCTATGTAAGTAATTCACACCCTGTGAAATTTCATACAAGTTTCAAACGCACCGTCCGACCAAACCGGTTTTGGACAAAAGCCAAATTGTTTACTCAGCTATCTCTTTCGCTCAAAAACAATAGAGGTCGGTTATGGGACATATATATTGAAAAAAAGCGAATAAACTAATGAACAGTATTTCTACTCTACCCTTTTCGCACAAAAGTTCGCAGTTTCAAGTTATTGTTGCAATAAAATACTGATAAGAAATTTTACTCCACTGTTTGCTGTGGTCTCCAAATGACAATAAATTACCAAACAAATAGTCTAGGTGAAATAACGTTATTACTACTCGTATCTACCTACTCATATATCATATATATATATATGTATGTAATATTTAAAAAAACAAATATTTTTATTAATAAGACGTTAATTTGTCTTATTTTTTTTCAGCTCAGCTTACATGTGTTCTTCAATAACGTCGCAAGCTACAGTGGCTGTTCATAATTTTTGCAAGTTCTACACCTACAGGATTCAGTTATCTGGGCATTATAGATACCTTATTATCACCTACGAAGTTATTTAGGTATATTTATTAAAACCATTATACAAGGTGTTGCAAAAAGGGTATACTAAGCCAAATGCTACATGTGCAGCATGGTATATCTAAGCCTGAAACTGAAATCAGAATTTAAATATTCGCGAAAAAAATATATAATTTTTCATAGAATCTTAGTTGGTCACGTGACTTTTTACTATGGAGAATAAAAATAATTAAATCCTAATCTACCTAAAGATGAATGAAGGAATGAATAACTTCAGTATAAATAAAAGTACTTTCGGCCTGTGATTGTAATTAAATGAGTTATATTTCATTATGACAATAACCGTGATTATACTTACCTAAACCTAATAATGAACAATCTGTGATTTAAATAGTGAAATAACTACATATTTAAGTTCATACCATGTTTTTTTTATTGAACTACGTCAATATTACATTATAACTTAGCAATAAACCAACTGTGATTATTTTAAATTAAACTAAATATGTTTATAGGTAATAATACTGAGATAATTGTATGAAACCTAATCTACCTAAAGATTGTTTAATGAATAACTTAAGTATAAATAAAAGTACTTTAGGCCTGTGATTGTAATTAAATGAGTTATATTACAAACACCGTATTTTATTCTTATCGCTTGAGTGCTACCCTGTACTACGTCTTCAATAAAACTAATCCCAATTTCACCGGCGGAGGTGGTGGCCACATCAACGCTAAATAAAAAACAAGAACAGCACTATTTGTGTGATCCCGGGATAGTAAGGGACGTAATAAATACCGCTTTGCTATTGCTTGTCAAGATGCAACCGGTGACACGTTCGCTCACGCGTTCTATGCGTGCGATGCATGCCGGTTAGAAAGGAGACAAGGATAGCAATATTTGTCTGATTACGGGATAGTAAGGGATGACAATAACTGACCTAGGTACTACATCGCCGTAGTCGTCATCGCTATCGTTTGTCAAGATAACAGAGATAAATGTGTGCGTGTATAGGCATTAGGCATACGTTTTCTCTGTACACAGTAAGGTAAAAGGCAAAAGCAATAAAATGTCATACCAAAGATTCGTTTAGATACTATTGATGCAAAGTATGACGAAATAAATGATTTATAGATAAATTCGACATGAGTACTTCAATGCTACGGTGCAATTATTTTTGTGTACTGGCTCGCTTTGGCATTCTCGTCCACTTTGATTTGTATGAAGAATTTGATATCATTATTTAACAGCTTTTATCAAGCTTAAAATTATAATAAATAGAAGCGACTATTTCACGACTATTTTTTGAGACATAATTCAAACCGATAGTCATAGTAGTTCCAAAGATATTCGATATTTTCAAAACCTCCAGCTATAATCCTCCACCAGGGCTGCAGCAAAGTACCTTTATATCTCTGCTATCTTTGGACGACTATTTCTGAAATTTGGCATGTCATTACGACTATTTCACGACTATTTTTTGAGACCTTAACCAAATCGATAGGCCTTACCGTTTGTTCTGCAGAGGCTGGAGGATTATAGCTGGAGACCTCCAGCTATAATCCTCCATAAAGTATAGCTCTAACTCCGAAAGTATGATACGACTATTTTTTTGGAAAACACGACTATTTATGACTATTTCACGACTAATTTTTGGCATCATCAGAAATAGTTTCTATTGAGTTTAAATTTTGGAGGATTATAGCTCGAGGGACGTAAAAAATACTAAATATACTTAATTGTTCATATAACGTAGTAAATACCTAATCAAACCCGTTGTAATAAAATAAATGCCTATTTTGAATGAGAAAAGCGAAGCGTTTTCCGGTGATGCATGGTATGCCACTAGCTCCCTTCGTAAAGACGGTGCATGACAGGAGTAGGAAAAGTGACGTATCAACTGTACAAACATACACACCGTGCATCCTAGGGAGCTACCTACTGAGAACTAAAATCTGACTGGCAACTCCTTTCACCACGGTGATGAAGGCCAGTCATCATCGACATGCTAAGAACCTCGCTTCATAAACAATCTTCTTCACTAGTGCCTTAAGTCTCTCTACCACCTTCAGTCCTTACTGACCACCATCCTGTCTGCAGGTATCTCGAAGGGGATCCCCGCCAGGTGCGATCGTTATAAAACTCCGGTTACATAGACACCTTCATAAACGATCACGTTCATCCCTCACTGACCACCATCCTTCCCGCAGGTATCCCGGGCGAGGGCGGGTCCGACGCGGGGGCCGCGGGGGCGGGGGCTGCGTGCGGCGCGGCGCAGTTCCTGTGCGCGGGCGAGCGGCGCTGCGTGCCGGCCGCCTGGCGCTGCGACGGCCGCGCGCACTGCGCCGACGCGGAGGATGAGCTCGGCTGCAGTGAGTATGCCGGATCTAGCGACAACCTTCATGCAATCACTACCTCTATAGGCTAAGATCTTCGGTCGGGCTGCAGAGCCCACGCTAGGCTAAGTATGTCTTTCTGGTTATCGGTGGATAATTAGCCAAGCTAGGCAATCGAAAAACCAGCGGCACCGATGATCTGATAATGGACGAAGATATCCTATGACATGAGCACATACTCTTTTAATCTGTCAGCTCCCACTTTCCGATGGTGTATCCTTGATAAGCACTTGTACTTTGTCTTTAATAGTAAGCTCTATTCATCCAAGTATATCAGCTACACATGTGTGTTTCCAGGCTACAACTCGACGTGCGGCACGGGCCAGTTCCGCTGCTCGTCGGGGCGCTGCATCCCGGCCGCGTGGCGCTGCGACGGCGACCGCGACTGCGGACACGACGACTCTGATGAAGACCCTACTCTATGTAAGTAAACTCGATAATGCTCATAATAGGCCTACAACTCGGCCAGAGCAGACTGCTTTACTTGAACACACCAATGCGAGGTCATCTGCTAACAGCATTTACTCGGCTGGTAGTTGGAGTAGATATTGAATGGGCAACCACAGGGTGGCACCCCTACGGTGTCAGAATGCCACCCTGTGGTTGCCCATTTTTCTGATTACGCATTCACTATTTTTTAAACATCTAACGTAAAATATTCGGTTCCAAAAGATTTTTTCTAAGACATGTGAAAGATGCTTTGATTGTACAGATATTGAATCAAACCACGATGGCTGAAGATAAATCCACGTCTACCAGACTATATTTTTCATTTATTTTCACTGCGCACACGGTGTAAAAACTCACTCGCACTCCGCATGCTGCACAACTATCTTAACTATGGGGATCGTATTAAACCATAGCCCTACTACACATTTAAAACGCATGCTGTTCTTATAACTAACTTAAGGACTATAAAACAACTCTTGACATCCTGGACGATCTAGTCTCATCCAACCAGCAGCCTGCTATAACAAGGACATTTCAAGTCACAGCTTCACAAAAAATACAATTATCGAAGCACAAACTAGACTGGTCAGTTCTGGCAGCCGCGGTCGACATGGCAACAGCAGTTTTATAATTCCGTCGGCGGCGCTCACATACATTACCCAAACGTGACCCAAACTCAGCTCATTAGCATACGGCGACCCGCTGATCGGAAGTGCGATGCGTGGACCCGCTACTGAATAATTAACCGTATAATCATCGGGTCAAGGTCGCCATCGATTTGGGTACAGAGTGGACATAAACGCTTGTAATTGTTATATAATTAGTAGTTACTATAAAAAGTAATGGTTTAAACACTTTGTTTCCAATTAGGTATGGTAGCGTAGCGCCCTATTGATGGACTGTACTCTCGATAAAAACTACGATTTAGATAAGTTTCGTAAAACATTGATGAACACCACCATGTAGAGAATTCATTCAATGTTACTTAAATTTCTGTGGAAGGGATAAAGTGAAGCATGAAAGATTTCGAAATCAGTTCAGTGGTTTATTTGTTACAAATACATTATGTAAGCCTTTATCGCCACCCGACGTATGCAGTAGCTTCCTTCGGCTTCGAGGCCGCGTGTTTTGAAACTATACAAGGCCAGAACGCAGAGGTTGGGACTGCTCGCGTATATTTTCAAATTAAAATGGTGCCATGATTTACTTGAAACTATACAAGGCCATTACGCACTAATCGCGTATATTTTCAAGTAAGTTAGGCCAAAATTATGGCTTGAAAATATACTGCAGCAGTTACCACTGCGTACTAACCGTGTATATTTTCAAGTGCCAAGCGGCAATACGAGCACTTGAAACTATACGTGATTAGTTACCAGGTAGCCCTTTTCAATTGTTGCTCTCTCTTTCTTTCATGCGAAATAGTAATAAGTCTATTGCTTTCTAAACATTGCATCATCATTCCGCACTTGGCATTGTTTTCGGAACGTGTTTTTTGTTTAGGTACACCGTACAGTTAAAAATTAAATTGATTTAAATTAAATTGTAGAACTGTTGTAAATTGTAAAAATGATCTAAGAAGACGGTGTAGAACAATTCATAAAAGACAATTACTTACGTTGAAATCAAAACTTGATGAAAAATATGTAATATGAATAAGTCCAAGTAGCAAAAAGTCAACACCAATTGACCCCAATTTTTTAAAACATTTAATTTAGTTGGTTATAATAATATTTTGATGCGCTCTTAAATGTACTTTAATAACGGCGTCATTAAGCTAGTCTTTTCCGTTCAGGAGCTATCGTCATTATAACTTTTTCATTGCTCGTGAGTGTAGTAGGTATTACTCTTAATTCATATAAATAATAAGATATTAGTATTCTTACTTGCACGTATGATTGCTATAAATATCAATTTATCAATCAAATTAGAGCTTGTTCATCTTTATTTATTAACATTTTTGAAAATGCTTTTAGCATTAAGTCCACCTAATTGTACATAATTACTTTTGTATATTGTACAATGAAGAATAAATAAATAAATAAAAAATAAATAAAAACATTCTATAGGTATTCTGTAGGCATAACAAGTAAATTGTAAGTATTCATGTAGTACATGTACCGAAATAGTTAAGTAAATCAGAATCAGCATGTAGGTATAAATTATATCCGACAAGTACGCCAATCAAGTAATGTGCGTAATAGCATTGTATATTTTCAAGAACGATTCAGTAAATCCCAACTTGAAAGTATACGCGATTAGTACGCACAAATCGTGTATATTTTCAAGTAAAATATAATTTTTTTTCACTTGAAACTATACAGTGCTAGTACACTATGGGTGCGTTCTGGCCTTGTATAGTTTCAAAACACGCTTCGAGGCCTATGTCCTGCATTAGTAGGCACTGTATCGTAATCTCCTTGTGTGTAGGTTTACACGCGTCTCTGCGAGCGATGATCGCCGCTCCTGGGGGGTTACTCCATACTGACGAAAAACTAACGAACGAGAGCTGTCGTGCAATCGGCACGTTTAATACAACGAGATGGAGTTGTGGCTCGCGCAGTAGCGCTCAAAAACTTTGTTTGTCGTCAGTATAGAGTGACCCCTGCAGCTTATCGCCATGTTCCGGCTGAGCGGAGTTTCTCTCTGGAATAACCCACTTTATCTGTACCCGACCGATTTATTTATACGTATTATCCACGGAGCATTTCTTACAATTTTAAAGCGGTTTTCGTTACAGTGCATGGTTTAAACTTATCCGCACTAGCAGAGTTATTGGCAAACTTAGAGCGAGCTTTTCTATAACTTATCGTCCGGGCGACTTGAGACTTTGAAATTGTTATTTCATAACAAAGTTGAGATGGCGATGAGTTGATGACGCGGCGTTAGTTATTAAAGTCTTAAAAAAACCTAAGTTATTCGAATGGTTAAGTGATGATATTATCGTAACTTTTTGCTGTTTGCATGTTTCTCGTATCGTGTACGGTACATATTTTAGACAATGGTAATGCAATACAAGTAAAAATTATCCGTTTCCAGTTATATACTTTTGCAAATTCCACAATACAGAGACCTAACAGACTTTCAAGTGCTGCAATAAAGGAAATTGAATATTATTTCTTTAAGTATATCCTTTTCTAACACACGATGTTCTAGTAGCATTATGTTGTTATTCGTATGCACATGTATTATAATGTGTGTGTGAATGTTCCCACCATCAGAGTTGAGTAGCGATTACTATTCCTGCCTCGTCCCAGCCACTTCCTGAGATTATATGCGTACTTACTTCTGTATAAATTAATGTTATGTGTTTATTTATAAATGCTAATTGTAAAAAAGCTATATACAATGTCCTTAAGTACCGTTAAGTATGTTTCCTATTAGGTTTCTAATACATCTAACAAGTGTACATGAATTCTTATTTTATTGAAAGTGATTATGAACTGAAAGATGTGTGTCGATACTCCGTCGCTGCACGAAACCTTCTCACTTTCCCAAGCAACATGTTGATGCTTTTCACTCTGTATTCCCTGTCCTGCCGGAGGAACGCCACAACTTCTATCCTCGGCCTTCTCACCCAGCCACTACCGCCTATATGTCTAAGAGCGGTTTCGCATTATCCGATCCGGGTTTATTAAAATGTTTGAAATATTTATACCCGATATCGGATCAGTGTCCGAAACCGATATCGAATCGGATAGTGTGAAAACTCTAAGGCTGTCGGTCCGTGATTGCAACTACATCACGATGCCACAATTCTTCACCTCACCATCAACCTAGCTATACCTATTAGCTATCCAGCAGCATCAGTTATAGTAACTTAGTAACTAACATAATCTTTGTTGTCCGCTGCAGGTGAGCGTGACTTCAAGTGCCCGGGCAACTGGGCGCGCTGCGCGACGCCGGCGGGCGGCTCGTTCTCGTGCGCGCCCGTGCAGCAGTTCTGCGACGGCACTCCGCAGTGTCCGGACAATAGTGACGAGTGGGACATCTGCGACAACTGTACGTATTATTATTAACCTCTTTACATTAACAAAGAAGAAAGAAAGAAAATAATTATGTAAAATCAACTTTCGGCAAAAGGTGCCTTGCTGTAAATCGAAGTATTTTATGGTAGCGCTGTTTTTAGCACTGTTGTTAGCATGTCCCATGTCTCTGAGTGATGTGTTAAATTAAACAGTGATTTGGGGTAACAAGTACATAATACATATATCTCTCTTGGTTAATCACAATGATATTGTCCTTTTTTGTTAACAAGAAAATGACTAAAAGTTCTACACTTTTACTTATCTAGGTACTACTACATATTTGTAAAAATATCTTATTCATATTTAGGCCTTGTTCCACAATGTCTGGTTAGTGGCTACCTGTGAGATAAAAAAAAAGCTGTCACTGTCAAAAAAAATAATAACAGAAAGTGACAGCATGTATTTTATCTCACAGGTAGCCACTAACCAGACATTGTGGAACAGGGCTTATTGTCATATAAAGCTGCGAACAGACCTGCCAAACGAACGACAACGAACGGGTTTCGTTGACCTTTGTTGGTGCAATCTGCCCTGTATTACTCGTATATGTATGATAAATATCCATCGTTGGGCGTTTGTTGGGCGTTCGTTGGACCGGTCTGTACGCAGCTTTAGAGCCAGAGTCATAATATGTATTATTTTAATGTTATTTACTTGTATATTTCCAGTCAACGAGACGCAATGCGCGCCGCTGCAGTGCGAGGTGGGGTGCAAGCCGACCCACGAGGGACTCACGTGCTACTGCCGACCCGGGTACGAGGTGCAGAACGGAACTTGTGTCGGTAAGTTCTACATTCATGAAAAAACAAATGTAACTTTTGGAACTAACTTTGCCTTACATTTTGACAGTGACAGTTGACGATACGCAACGTAAACGGAGGTTTCGAATCCTGTGCTCGCGACTGGGCATTTTCGATCGTACATATAACTTTGTTGTGGATAAAACTAGAAGTCTGGATTTTCAGTAAACAATTAGGCATTGTAAAAAGTCGGTATTTTACTGGACAGAGCATCTTTTGACTGCTTGTGAAGATGAGTAGCTTATCAGCTCATATATCTCTAACGCTAGATTACAGCAGCAGTATTTAACTCATTGATTTTTTATTATTCTAGACACGGACGAGTGCGCGGCGGCGGACCCGCCCTGCTCGCAGCAGTGCGTCAACCTGCCCGGCGCCTACCGCTGCTCGTGCCTGCCCGGCTACTCGCTGCACGGCGCCCGCGCCTGCCGCGCCGACGACGGTACGTACACGTCGCCGCACAGACACCGGCCCGCCCTGCTCGCAGCAGTGCGTCAACCTGCCCGGCGCCTACCGCTGCTCGTGCCTGCCCGGCTACTCGCTGCACGGCGCCCGCGCCTGCCGCGCCGACGACGGTACGTACACGTCGCCGCACAGACACCGGCCCACCGTGGATCCACACTGCATCTGTGTTGTTGTGTTGCAGTATTTTTAAAGCCTCAACATTTGTCTGGCGTTTTAAAAGTTGTGATAAATATGTAAGTGTCACGCTTTACATGTACTTACTCAATTTTGGTCCGATATACCGGCCGCTTTAGGTATTCAATTGCGACAAGGACGCGTCCTATATAACCCTCTCTTATCATTGGTTCAAAAACACTTATTACCTCTTTTCCCCTGGAGTAGCTTCCCCCGTTATATATAGTTTACAAGAGCCGTTAGTATACAAGAGCACTTTTTTAGAATGGGGAGCAGCAAAAGCCCTTTTCCGAATGGGGAGTAGTTTAATTGAATATCATTAAGACTGTTTCTTTTTACAACTAGGTAAATATTAAAAAAAACATTTTTATTTCTAGTGGACGGCCATGGCGTCCGCCTCGTGGTGGTGACAGCTACAGACGTGCGCGTGGTG
The DNA here is from genome assembly GCF_932276165.1 of Plutella xylostella. Lineage (NCBI taxonomy): Eukaryota > Metazoa > Arthropoda > Insecta > Lepidoptera > Plutellidae > Plutella > Plutella xylostella. The sequence continues at coordinate 126,401 of NC_064000.1, read as the reverse complement.
GACGCGGCGGGCCGCGACGCACACGAGCACGCGCGCGCGCCCGCGCTCAACGTGCGCGCTATTGATGTCAACGTGCATAACAAGTATGGACTATGTTTTCTAGTGGTTACATATTCATTTTATAAATTTTACTGACTAGTATGATTCAAAGACCACTCAATGTAGCTTTCACTTGTGACTTTTATGATCAAATTGTTTATGATGGGGGTGTTTATCTCTTTTCCTGGCTGTATTTTATGAAGCTCCACAATATGATGTTAAAGATCGGCCAATAGCATTGCGTCTTCATCGCGCGAATGCCCGTTGAAAAGCTGTTTTTCTGCACTACGAGTATAGGGCTTAAAATCTATCTCTTTTTACAACTATATGTTAATGTCCCCAGTTCGATCTGCTACATCCACCACAACGTGTCCCGCTCGCACATCGTGTGCGTGTCGGCGGACGACCTGCGCCGCCGCGCCGTCGTGCCCGACCCGGACCTGTTCCCCGATGTCAACTGTGAGTATCTACCCATCACAACGTGTCCCGCTCGCACATCGTGTGAGTACCTACCGACTCAAGATGGTTAGGCTAGCTATAGCTATACAATCCATATTATGTTTTATGCAACGAAAGAGTCGTGATTAGCGCAGCGCCGCTCGAAACTTTGTTTTTCGTACGCAAAAGTGACCTCCATGACACACCCAACAATACTCTCCAACAAATTTAGCAGCCGCTAAAGCGGGTTAATCGGGGTTTTAAGCCTACAAGATTCGGCCTACCCGAAAAATTGTTTCAATAATGAAAGTCTTTTCCTCCCTCAGCTGTATCCCACCTGGCGATCGACTGGATCTCGGGCAACTGGTACGTGGGCGACGCGGCGCGCGGCTCGTTGTACGTGTGTGCCCCCGACCTGCTCGCGTGCCGCCGCCTGGCTGACGCCCTGCACAAGCTGCGGGGGCTCGCGCTGGACCCGCTGCGGGGGTGAGTTGTCCCCACTGTCGCACAGTACAACTGGTACCTGCTCGCGTGCCGCCGCCTGGCTGACGCCCTGCACAAGCTGCGGGGGCTCGCGCTGGACCCGCTGCGGGGGTGAGTTGTCCCCACTGTCGCACAGTACAACTGGTACCTGCTCGCGTGCCGCCGCCTGGCTGACGCCCTGCACAAGCTGCGGGGGCTCGCGCTGGACCCGCTGCGGGGGTGAGTTGTCCCCACTGTCGCACAGTACAACTGGTACCTGCTCGCGTGCCGCCGCCTGGCTGACGCCCTGCACAAGCTGCGGGGGCTCGCGCTGGACCCGCTGCGGGGGTGAGTTGTCCCCACTGTCGCACAGTACAACTGGTACCTGGGCCGCGCGGGCGAGTCGCGTACGTGTAGTGTAGGCAAATACGAACCATCTCAACCTACGCACCTACACACAACTCTTCTAATAGCGTATAGAATGAAATAAAGAGAGGCTATAAGCCGCGGCTCTTACTACGCCATGACAGTTTAAGATGTCTGAGACAGAAGGAATTCATTAATTTTTTCCTCTAATTAGATTCATTGTATTTTAGGCAAGTAGAATAGAATAGAATATCTTTTTATTATAAAATTTTACAATTATGTGTCCATAGTCTACATCTAACCCTCCCTCCCCACAGCTACATGTACTACACAGTCTGGGGCTCCTCCCCTCCATCAGTCACGCATCGCGTGACCTCCCTATCGTCTTCTCATAGCGTATAGAATGAAATAAAGAGATAACGGCTATCAGTTTAAAGGTTTCCTAGATGTCTGAGACAGAAGAAATTGTTTTTTATTGTTAGATTCATTGTATTTCAGGCTACTCTACAACTAACCCCCCCTCTCCCCACAGCTACATGTACTACACCGTGTGGGGCTCCTCCCCGCCCTCAGTCACCCAGGCCTCCTTATCCGGCTCTGGGGCCACGGCGCTGGCGCGGCGGGCGCTGGTGTACCCGGGCGCGGCCGCCGTGCAGCCGGCCACTGGGGCGCTGTACTGGGCAGACACGTACAGGGATGCCGTGGAGAGGTCGCTTAATGGGACGAGGAAGGCGTTTCGGCATACGCTGGTTAGTTGGTTTGAAGTTGTTTCGACCCATTTATTTTACGTCCTCATTCCCTGTGTGATCTCTTACAACTGAGACATTTTTTTGCTCACATTAGATGGAGTGAATCGAGCAATTCCATTTCATGTGTGTCCACCATTACGCCTATCAGAAAACACGCATACAATAATCGTATCAATATTACGGTACTTTCTTATCCTTGTACTTAACTTTATTTTTTATAAATGTGGTTAGGTATGTGGTAGGATATTTTGTGGCTTAAATTTGTACTCACTATCAAATTCAGACACCGTATTAGATCATATTGATGAGAAAACAAATTAGTAAATTATTTGAGTCCCTTAACTGTTCCCTACACTTCTTTTACTCTTACTGACTCTCTACCCCTCCACAGAGTCAGAACCTAGTCGGCCTAGACGTGTTCGAAGACCTGGTGTACATCCCGGCGTGGAGCAACAGCTCCATCGAGGCGGTGGCGGCGACCGCCCCCCGCGCCGCGCGCCCCCTCCCCCGCGCGCTGCCGCTGGACGCCCGCCCCCGCGCTGTCAGGGTGTTTCATAAGCTCAAGCAACCTATGGGTAAGTAGGAGCTCAAGAATTTAAGTTATAAAACTTTTGTTCACGGATTTAGACGACTATTGTAATGGCTGCGAAGAAAGATACAATATAACACAATGGCGTACGGCCTGAAGCTATAAGTAATCCTTCCTACTAGTTATCACAAAACAGCTGCCATAGTATTGTTGCTTTACTCACGAGCGTAATACAATGTTCAGTATACCGGCCAACTAAATAACATTTGTATGTGACAAAAAACATTGATTCGTCACAATTTCTTGCTTGACAGCTAATCGAAGCCGTGCAGACATGGCTCCATCTGGCGGCCAAACCTTGCAACATTTCTAACCCATACATCCTAAAGCTGCGTACACACCGGGCCAACGAACGCCCAACGTTCGTTGGCCACCGTTGGGCCGGTCTGTACGCAGCTTAAAACCTCTTACTACTCCTTCCAGTCCCGCACCCGTGCCGCGAGAACAGGGGCGGGTGCGCGCATATCTGCGTCACGGCGTACCGCGAGGGCAGGCCGCACGCGCACTGTCTGTGTAAACACGGGTACCGGCTGTCAGGGCATAAGGATTGCGTGCGTGAGTATATTACATTCATCATTATATATGTAGGTATATAAAATAGGTGCAAGAAAGAAGCTTCCCTAGGGACATAATGAAGTATATGAAGTGTCCGGAGAGGCTTGGGCAGACAGCGATTGGTGCCTTATCTCAGTGGCTAATCCTTTCACCACGGTGACAAACCCTAGTCCTGATCTAGTTTTTGTCACCCAAACGCAAAATTTAAGTATTGGCGACATAAAAATAGACTAATATGGTGTCTAAAGGAATCTTCGAGATAAAAATAAATTCTACACTTCCAAAACTTAAACTATATTGTAACGATATCTAAGCAAACCACTGAAACACAAAAACCGATTCTTTCTATCTACTAAATACAGTATGATCCAACACACCTTACACCGTACATTCCCCCGTCCACAGGCGCAGAACTAGACACATACCTCATGGTAGCCGGGGGCTCCCCACCACTGGTCCAATCGCTGGCGCTGGACGAGGCACACTCGGCGTGGGAGCCCGCCGCGCCCGCCACTCGCCTCGAGCGCCCCACGGCTATAGACGTGCATCTCAAGGAGAATATGCTATATGTTGCTGATGTGCATAAGTGAGTTTATTTATATTTCCCTTTCCTTGTAAGAAAACATTTCAGTGAAAAGTAAATGGGTACCTTATAGTATATCGGTAATGTGTGAAGTAAAACTATCGTGAAGCTTAGTGCATGTAAAGAAACCTGATAATCGCAGGACAATTAGCTTTCCTGTCTTTGGTCGTTTTGACCTCTCTTATATCTTGGTAATAATGACCGTTTGTTCACAGATACGAGATATCCCGACAGAAATTAGACGGCTCTGGATACGAGGTGTTCGTGGCGCACGACGTCGACAACTGCGAGGGACTCGCCGTCGACTGGATGGGTGAGTCCACCGCAATACATATACACTGGACAAATAATTAGGTATATCATAATAAACAGGCAGATGTCGAACGACTTTGTGTCCCTAAGTAAATTGGGCGAACAAGCCCGGCATTGCCAGATCTCGCCACATGTGGCAAGAAATCGGGCGACATTGTGAGATGTCAATATTACTAATCCGTGGACACGAGTCTCATTTTCTCACCTATATCCCATTCCACGGGGAAAGACATCTGATACAAACAAAAACTACCCTTATACGAATGTAATAAGAGTTCTGTCAGTGGTCTTTCCCCGTGGAATGGGATGTAGTGGCTACTTGGATAATATTTACCCTCTCTTGCTTGTCACCAGGTCGGAACCTATATTGGACGGACGACGCTTTAGGCTCGATCTCGGTGGCTCGTCTAGACAACAGCTCGCTGCGGCGCACGCTGGTTCGCGAGCCGGGGTTCAACCCACGAGCCATCGCACTCGACCCCGCTAACGGGTATGTACACTTTGTTAATACACCCTTTGTATACTTTACTTTTATACAGGGTGTTGCAAAATTGGTACAAGTTCTATGGAAACAAAGTTTCTATGGAAAATGAATTTTTTTTTTCGCGAATTTTGAAATTCTGATTTCAGTTTCGGGCTTAGATATAACAAGCTGCACATGTAGGTTTCGGATTAGTATACCAATTTTGCAACACCCTGTAGATAGACAATAAACAACAGTGCATCTATCCCTGCACTTACGTACTAACTGGTCCTGCCTTCTTCCAGCATGATGTACTGGTCGGTGTGGGCGGGCGCGACGGGCTCGCGCGCGCGGCTGGAGGCGGCCGACATGGCGGGGGGCGGGCGGCGCACCCTCGTGGCTGAGAGGCTGCACTGGCCCAACGGACTGGTGATAGATCTGGAGAAGCAGCACTTGTACTGGTGAGTGGAGTGAGCAGTGACGGTGACTGTTGAGTGTACAGTCACAGTGACGGCTAAAAGGCTACTAGAATACTTTTACAACACACATACGCTAGTTTTCACCCTGGTTTCACACGGCAAAATCTATTAAGACATGCCATCTCGGGAGAAAGCTGACAAGAATATGGTGGTATGAAAATAAATATGGTGTACACCATATAACTTTTTCATAAATTCGGTGGTATATCGATAATTATATTGATTGTATTACTTATTAATTTATGACACGTAACTCACGGAAGTCATTGTTTTTCCTTGGCCTAATTCTTATGGCAAATGGGTGACCCCGGTGTGATAACTCTATGATGTTTTAGTTCAAATAAATATTATTACTAGTATCACAGAAGTATTACTCTATGTACTGTATACATAGATGTATCTATTCTTAAACCTGTTCCAGGTGCGACACATACCTGGACAAGATCGAGCGTGTGGAGCTGGTGGGCGGCGCGCGGCGCGTGGTGCTGCGGGACGCGCCCGCCGCGCCGCTGCTCAAGCCCTACGGACTGGCGCTGTACGACGGTACGTACTGGCGCTGCCACAGACACATACTGCAGCAGATACAGCGCGCGGTGCTGCGGGACGCGCCCGCCGCGCCGCTGCTCAAGCCCTACGGACTGGCGCTGTACGACGGTACGTACTGGCGCTGCCACCTGAGAAACCTGACCCCCCTCTCATAGTAACAATGCATCTGAGAATGGTCAGATTTATCTGCCTTATACTACTAGTGCTGTCACAGACACGTACTGGAGCAGATAGAGCGTGTGGAGCTGGCTAGCTTGACTATTCCTCACTAGCCTCTACACATCTATTACGGATCATTTATTCACTGTCTGAAAAACTCATTTTGGTGGCTGTGTAGCCAAATTCTAGAGCGGCAGATTCTACCACATGCAGTGTAAGAGAAGTTACCTCCTGTATTATGAGTTTCTTACGTTTTTTTCTCTCGAATCCCCAATAGTCGTATAGAACACAATCGAACAAGAGTAGTTCAAAATGTACCCCTCATTCCCCCTTTCGGCTTAATATACTACGAGTACTTCAGTGTATAAGAGACTAATAATGAGTGTTGAGGAAGCGAAAGAAGTATGTCAGGATCGTGGCACGTGGAGATCCATAGTCTCTGCCTACCCCCCTGGAAGACAGGCGTGAGTATATATATGTATGTATGTATACTACTTCAGCAACACCCTATATAACGATATCTTACCCCCCAGGCATGGTGATCTGGAGCGAGCTGGGCACGGGCAGCATCCGCGCGCTCACGAACGCCACCAACGTGAAGTTGCTGCGGGAGCTGCCGCCGCCGCTGTATGATCTGAAGCTAGTCACTGTCACTGCGCAGACCGGTCAGTAATTAACATTAGCCGGCTTAGGTACTGTTGCGCCTTTATACCAATACATGAATTCTAGCAAAGGTTGAGAATTGTAGCCCACTGATCCAATTCATAGATTTTTTGCCACACTAGACAACAGATAGGTCTTCTAACTGAACCTGGACCTCATCTGACGCAATATTTGCTCTTGTCTTCGCTTTGGACTAGGTCGAAATTTTACTGAATTACATAGCAGCTAGCCAATTCTATCTAGGTTACGCTATACGATGGATCAATGAAGCTTGGATGGTCGCCGGTAATATTTAGAAGAGGATGACCGAAGACTGAGATATTGTGGCATTCCTTGACTAAAAAACCAATATTCTTGAAAAAAAGGTTTATAAAAATGGTAAGGAAATAAATAAAACTACCCCTTTCCTCCCAGGCCAGAACCAGTGTTCAGTGAACAACGGCGGGTGCGCGGAGCTGTGCCTGGCCACGCCGGGGGGGCGGCAATGCGCGTGCGCAGACGGACGCGCCCCCGACCCCGCCGCCCCCACCACCTGCGTTGTCGCCCCCGGGCCCACCAGCAAATGTGAGCCCAACAAGTTCTACTGTAAAAAGGGGTGAGTGAAGCGGACCAATGTGTTGATGAGAAGATATGTCTTTGAATTTAATGTTTGTAACTTAAAATAATATTTATTCAGAAAACACTATTTGGTAAATATAATTCCTATTAATCGATCAACTCTTAATGCTGAAGATTCTATAAGGTTTAGTAAGAAGAGGCACAGGTGAACCGTTGCCCCTGTACGGAACATCGTACATGGTTAAGTAGATACCTAATTATTTCTGCAACATCATCAGTTCGCGCGTCAACTTACTTATTATTATAATTTACTTTAGTTCACGTTTGTATCGGAATCACGGTTGACGCGTACTCATTATCATTTAGCTATAATCTATCATTAGCATAGTCTTTCGGAAAATAAATATTTATCTTATATTAACATCATCTTATCAATTATCATCCTCACTATCAATCAGTTGGAAACCCCAACAGCCCCCACCGCTCACAACTGTTAGCATCTACTGGAGGGCTCGTGTTGGTGACAGTTGTCTGCAGTGGGTGTAGCGGAAGCTTCGGCGCTTTGAAAATATTTCTCCATCTGGTTCGATCTTGGGCAGCCGACTGGCTGTCATTCAATCCCCACAACTTTTGCCTCATTTTCCACAGAACGTCGCCAGGTTGTTTTTGTTCCGTCTCCTTTACGTGTTAGAGGGCTAGTAGCACAGGGCCCATTTAAGACGTGACATAAGTTTTACATCGCGCTCACTCACATCGCGCTGCCTCAAAAGAGAGCGTGACGGAGAACTTTTGTCATGTCTTAAATGCGTCGCGTGCTCAGGTGGCTGGCTGGTGGTGTTGGCTGGTGTAATGTATATATATGATAAATGTATGTGTGTCTGTGTGTGCAGTGGGCGCTGCATCGAGCTGTCGCTGCTGTGCGACGGCGACGCGGACTGCCCCGACCGCGAAGACGAGGATGACTCGCCGCACGGACCTTGCGGTAAATACTGCATAGTTTACCTTCATTTTTTGCTATCTAGTGTATGTTTTACTATAAATTAGGTACACAGGCTGTTAAAAAGGCATGTGTACGTTAAATAAAAAAGCATTACTTTCCATTACTTACTGCTGTATCCTCGATTGGCGTCGTTATATGTTGCATTCATCATCATCATCAGCCTATGTCAACCTACTGCAGGGTATAGGCCTCCTCGATGTTATGCCAAGTCCCACGGTCCTGTGCTACTCTCATTCAGTTTAGTCCAGTCACTCTCCTAATGTCATCGGACCTATGTTGTATTGTAACTGAAATTTAGACATAGCTGAACAACTTACGTTACGACCTGGGAACTTAGTCACAATATTTCGGTCTACCACTTATGCCACACTCTTTATTTTGTCTGTAGTCTAGCTATATAATTTTCTTGTTTATGTAAGAATGTATAAGTTAATAATATCTGTATGTTCGCAGCGAACGTGACGTGCCGCGCGGAGCAGTTCAAGTGCGACAACAGCTGCTTCCCGCGCAGCTGGCTCTGCGACGGGTACAGAGGTACACACAACACTTTACATTTACACTATACCTATATCCCATTCTTATCCCATTCCACGGGGAAAAAACATCTGATACCAACAAAAACTACCCTTATTCGAATGTAATAAGGGTTCTGTCAGATGTCTTTCCCCGTGAAATGGGATATATCTCTCATCTTTTCAGCTACCATGATTCCAAGTGCAAGAGCAATTAAAATTCATTAAGATTTCCCTGAAAGTCCATGACTTGATACTTAATAATAATCGATGCCAAGTCGAGACGGACAAGTTATCTAATGTAGACTTGTTAAATTGAATATCATTTATTCAGCGTTATTTACGATTATTTGTTGATTGCCAAAATTACATATGTGTCTATCACCATCATACAGTACCTAAAGAGATAGCACGAGGCATTTGCATCGCGCTCACTCACATCGCGCGGTCTCAACATAGAGCTCGACGGAGAACTTTTGTCACGTCTTAAATGCGCCCCGTGCTAGCTCTTCTGGAGTACTTAATACTTCCATGATCACCATAACACAAAAGTTTAAAAGTCACTGAGGAGAATACATTTGTCTCAAGCCGCGTACAGATCGGCCCAACGAACGCCAACGAACGGGTTTCGTTGACCTTGGTTGCTGCAATCTGCCCTGTATTATGTATGATAAATATCCATCGTTGGGAGTTCGTTGGGCGTTCGTTGGGCCGGTCTGTACGCGGCTTCACAAATCATTCTAATGTAGGAACCAGCGCTACCTTGTATGTGTCATTTGGTCTCAACAAAGATGATGTTTCTGTCCAGACTGCGCGGACGGCGTGGACGAGGCGTCCTGCTCGACGTCGGCGGCGGCGGAGGCGTGCGCGGCGGCGCAGTGGCGCTGCGCAGGCGGGCGCTGCGTGCCGGCCGCCTGGCGCTGCGACGGCGCCGCCGACTGCCCCCCCGGGGACAACAGCGACGAGGCGGACTGTGGTTAGTACTAGTAGTAGTAGGTAGTATGAAGGAGCGCAAGGAGTGAGTGAAACGACAGAGGTTAGCAACCTGATCTGTTTATTGGAGGTAGGCCTGTTATATCGTGTGGGCGCAGCCACTATACATAGATGTAGGTACGCACATATACAACAAACCCCTGTGGTGTTACAATGAGTTACAATGAGAGGACGGTTAGATTTCTCTGCACATGACCGTACGAGACAAGTGTGTGGTGAGGCCGCAAGGCTTGGACTCGGGTTGTGATGCGACGTTACAGCGAAATGACGTCACCCTCCCACTCGAAAGTATACCATAAGACAGAGCATGACATCGCGTATTTTATGCGCTTGTATCGCAAAGATTGTGTATATAGAGACCCATACCGTCGCTCTGTAGACATGAGTTCATTTCACAAACGTATACTATTATGTGTATAGGCTTGAAAGAGTTTGTGAGAGATCGTAACAATAATTTTTGAGAGTTGTTCAGTTTGACAAGCAGCTGTTTACCTGTGTACAGAGAAGGCGGTGTGCGACGCAGAGATGTTCGTGTGCGCGGGCGGCGCGTGCGTGCCGCGACAGTACACGTGCGACGGCGCCGCCGACTGCCCCGACGCCAGCGACGAGCTGCACTGTCCCCCAAGGTACCTCTTCATCATCATCATCTTCAGTAGAACTCAATCCAACTTAACATTGCCCCAAGCCCTAGGGAGTAGGAGTAAGAGTAGCAATGGTCTCCTACGTAGTGATGCTCACATGAAGCAGTCACAGATGAACGCCCCAAATGGATATCATTCGCGGATGGATTCCCAAACCCCCATTTCGCCCATCATTGTTACATTTAACAAAGTACCTATTGATTAATTTCCTAGGATGACGCCCTCCTGCAGCATTTTCACTTTTCAGTGACTACTTAGTTATTGGACTGTCTCCTATAATCCTGACACCCTGTGACCTAAACTCTTATAATATTCGTCCTGTCCTCAGAAGCGACATGGTGAACCAGACGGAGGCGCGGCCCGCACTGCTGTGCGAGGAGCACGAGTTCCAGTGCACCAACGGGGAATGCATACGAAAGGTAAACTCACAGACACATAATACACATCTTCTTCTTCTTAGCGTGTCGGTGACAGACACTAGAGCGCGCTTTTATCAGATACTAAAATTGTCAATTGTAAATGTCAAGTGGTGAAATATCAGAGGTTCCAGATTTATTTCAACTTAATATAATAATTATTTTGCGTGAACTAAAATAATGGACTTTTAGGGTTAGTCACCGCCAGGTTAGGTTTAGAGAAGTAGTAATTTACATAAAATATGGTTCTTCTATTTGCCTTCGAGCTCTTGTGATTTCAATCTACTATTTGAAAAGCCTACTAAACCATCTAACCACCTCCAACCATTCCGCAGGAGTTCCGTTGTGACTCCCGCGTGGACTGTCTGGACGGGTCGGACGAGACGGCGTGCAACGGCACCGCCCCCGCGCCCCCCGCCGCCCCCGCGCCCCCCGCCGCCCCCGCGGCCCCCGCCCCCGCGCCCTGCGCCGCCCCCGCGCTGCAGTGTGACGCGGGGCGCTGCGTGCCGCTGGACCGACTGTGTGACGGCACACAGGACTGTGATGACGGGAAGGACGAGGCTGATCGATGCGGTAAATATTATGAACCAAAGTTTATATGGTTTATGTCTAATCGGATCTGGAAGAAAAGCTATGTAGTATTCAGTTGTAAATAGGTATTAATAAATGTCACTATCTCGGATTATATATCCCGGTATTAAAGTATTTCTTCCTTTTATAACCATCAATAAACATTGCTTCTACTACCAACGATCCTAGGCAGCATAAGGAGCCTTTTCATGGTCCTTCGAGCTGGATCCATATATATAAATCCTGAGCTATAACTCCCCATGGTGAAAGGTGTGGCAAGTTAAATATTGTAATTGTGTAATATAATTTCCTTCATTCAGGCGAGCCGATGTGCGACCTAGCACCCTGCTCACACACATGCCATCCCTCTCCCTCCGGGCCGGTGTGCGGGTGCCCCGTCCCGCTCGCTCTGCAGGCGGACGGCGCCACCTGCTCCAAGCACGAGCCTTGCAAGGAGTGGGGCATCTGCAGCCAGGTACAGAGAGGGAATTAGAGAAGCGTCGCGTCGCGTGACGATTAAATCCAGATAGATAGATCTTTATTTGTACTGTACATCAAGAAATAATTTATTTATTTATTTTACTATTTATTACTTGGTAGCCACTATTATAGACACAGCGAGTCATTTAGAAGTGACCACTGTTAATTACTTAACATCTTTACATAAAAACTTAATTAGGTTACAAAAGGCGGTCTTATCGCTTATAGCCATCTCTTCCAGACAACCTTTGCATAGATGGACTAAAAGAGACGAATAGGGTACAGTTTACTTACTAAAAAGAATATAGTTTTATACCTAATCGTGTCCGAATCCGAATAACGATGCCGATGTATTATTTTTTAATGTCGTATGTATTACAGAAATGCGAGCCGTACAAGAACCGGCACAAGTGTTCCTGCTACGAGGACTACAAGTTGGCAGATGACGGCTTCACCTGCAAGAGTACATGTGAGTACACTGCACTCAACTATGAAAATATAACGCCTGAAAGTATAACATAGGTACTCATGAACTAAACAATGTACTTTATACGATTTTTACAGCCCTTTCTGAATCCTTGTTACTTTCGTTAGGTTCTTCAGACACTCTAGAAAGATATACTTTACTATATCAATGAATTTAGATACTCTTGTTGGTGCAAATTTTCATTCACTTTCTAATCAATCTTAATTTCCTCCCCTATAGTACCAGACGTGCCGCTCCTAGTGTTCAGCAACCGGCACGAGCTGCGCGGCGTGCCGCTCGGGGGCGGCAACGCGGGGGGCGGCGGCGCGGGTGGGGGCGGCAACTCCCCGGGGGCGGGGGGCGGCTCGCGCGCGCTCGTCTCCGCGCTCAAGAACACCGTGGCCGTGGACTGGGATACGGATCCTGTTTCTGGGAATATCTCGTTGTACTGGACCGATGTGCTCGACGACCATATTTATAGAGGACAGCTGTTGAATGGAGGTAAGGGTGCTGTCTCTGTCTGTCGCTTCAAAGCAAGGTGTTTTACTTTTCAGTGATATTTCGAAATCAACTCTGAAGTTGCTGAAGATAATTACGAGTTTCTGTTCATATAATAAAACCACTGATCCTGTGTTTGTTCCTGATGTTAGTATTAGTAGAACAAGAGCAATGCAGGAGTATTTAAATACTACTAATAATACAGTAGCGGTTTTCAAGAATCTTTATTATTACCAAATTTTGACAATTATTACACAAAACATGAACCTTTAACTGGACTGAAACACCCCTGCATCCTTCATCTCTTCATACAAACACTCGGCGTCCAAACTGCTATAGTAATCCAAGTAGCTGTTCCTTCTCACATCAGAAACCATCACCTTGAATAATAATCCTCCCAAAGCACTCAGCGCTAGGCCGGTCCCAACGTGCCGGCTGATCTGAGCTGAGAGTAGACCACGCATCTTTGGCCGCAACAGTGGGCCGACGGCGTTTTTACACATTATTCTTGTTAGTAACAACTTTGGGATTATGAGAAATTAGGTAGTTCTTTGTCGCGTGGCTAATTAGATGACATTAATACATAAATATGTAAATCTAGTAGGCCTATATACATGGTGATTGCACTTTTATACCTTGTCAAACTAACATTACACATATTCATCCTTTTAAAGATTGACAATTGGTTAGTTTGACAAAGCACAAAAGTGTTATCGCCGCCAACTTCGGAACTATTAATTCGTTTGGACCCAACTGTACCCGGTTTTACACGAGAAAATGCTCAATAAGTGTGGGATATGTTTCCACTGTTGCTAGTGAAACAGTAAGTGATTTGTAATTGCAGTGCTGAGCAACATCGAGGTGGTGGTGCAGACGGGGCTGGCCACGGCCGAGGGGCTCGCCGTCGACTGGGTCGCGCACAACATCTACTGGGTAACGAACTCATTTTTATATCACTTTATACTTTTTATAATATAGTTCGATATATGTGGTCGTTAAAATTGTAATGCTGAAGTTATGAAAATTGATTGCAATACGAAGCGTACTACACTCGCGAGCAACCAAATCGACTCAAGCCTTCACGGCGCACATATACATTGATTTTCCTAAAACGATAAATGGTAAATATAAAAGTGATATGTCATTCGAAAGCTGAAGAATTAGGCTTTCAATTAAGATCAATACCATAAAAAAAAACTAAGCGCAGATTTAATGACGCATTTTAATTGCCCGTCAGTGTTAATTACCTCATTAGGAATCCACGCCTTGCGCTACCTGATCCCGCTATAAAACCTTTCCACATCCGGTGTACCTTATCAGTCGCTTGTTGCAAGTTGACCGGTACACATCTCGTTGCATTGTATTCCTTGTTTTCGCAAACCCATGGATACCACACCAGAAGAAGCTGCTCAAGTTGTTGCCTTGCTGCAACAAGGGTTAAGTCAGCGAGCAGTCGCTGCCCAGCTCCACTTGAGCCAGTCTGCTGTATCCCGAGTATACAGACGGTTCCAAGAGACTGGTGCCTTCAATCGAAGACCAAGAACGGGCCGCCACCGCTGCACTTCAGAGAGAGACGACCGCTTCATTGTCTCAACCTCGCTGCGCAATCGACACCTTACGGGCGTTGATGTGCAGCAAGAACTGAGACGTGTACGACAAGTGGCTGTCAGCGAGTGGACAGTGAGAAGACGCTTGAAGGAAGCCAACTTGACACCAAAAAGACCTGCATCAGGCCCCAAATTGACTGCAGGCCACCGACAAGCGCGTCTTCAGTTTGCTCGAGAGCATCTCGATTGGAGCATTGCGCAATGGCGGTCGGTCCTGTTTACTGATGAGTGCAGAGTGTGTCTGCATGGCAGTGACAGGAGAGGCCGGGTCTACCGGCGTCCGGGGGAACGATTTGCCCAATGTTGTTTCGCTGAAACAGTAGCATATGGCGGCGGTTCCTGCATGATGTGGGCTGGTATTTCTCTAGAGGGAAAAACCGCACTTGTTTTCGTGCCTGGAGGCGGCCGAGGAGGCGGGTTAACAGCTGATCGGTACATCACCGACATTCTACTCGGTCATGTTGTGCCCTATGCAGAATTTGTCGGTGAAGACTTCGTGCTAATGCACGACAATGCCCGCTGCCACACGGCACGAGTCAGTCGGCAGTTTCTGAGAGAGAAGGAATTGCGCACGATGGACTGGCCTGCGCTCAGTCCTGACCTGAATCCCATCGAACACTTATGGGACGAGCTCAAAAGAAGAGTTCGGGCCAGGAATCCAGTCCCTGCAAGCGTGGACGAGCTGAAGACAGCTTTATTAGAGGAGTGGGACGGCATTCCTCAGGAAACTGTCAAAAAGTTGATAAGGTCTATGAGAAACAGGCTGCAGGCTGTAATTAGGGCAAGAGGGGGCAATACAAAGTATTGATTTAAATAAATAAATTTTTATCTTAACATTTTTTGTTTAATTTGTATAATACGATACCCATACCCTTTTTTCCTAAATTCCCGTTTTTCCTACAATTGCGTTCAGACATCATTTATTTCAAAAATGATGAATGGATTTCAATAATAATGATATCAAATTAAAGCTGACATCTTAAGCTTTTAAATGACATATCATTTTTATTATTTCTATTCATAATTTTACTTGTATTAATGTATGTTTGCGCCGTCAAGGCTTGAGTCGATTTGGTTGCTCGCGAGTGTATTAGATGACATACTTTGAAAATGAAAGTATTTTTTACTGTACTCGTATCTAACTGTAAAATGGTCCATGATGTCGAATAGGCATGAGAAAGCTATAAATCCTGCGTATAGCTCTCTCCACTGGTACTCCACTCTTTGAGACGTCAGCATGAGTTTCAGCTATAGAGGTTTAAAATCACTTATTGTAGTGTGTTTACAGTTCTATGATAATGATAGATGATAAGATTTGAGGTTATGTTAAGGCTGATAGTACCAAATCCAATGAGCGCTGTTTTAACACTAATTTATTTCCATTATAAAATATTACTGCATAGTAAACAATTAATGTATGTGTGTGTAAGTATCAATCTGATTTCAACCTTATAACAATATACATAATACATATAACATCTAAATAAGCACCTATTGTACGGTAGCCGTAGCCCGTACACTTATATAGGTCTCGCTTATCGAAATTTCACTGTAGTATTTAATTGTTATGTTGTGTGTTGGTGTTGCACAGGTGGAGAGCTCACTGCACCAGATCGAGGTGGCGCGCTGGGACGGCGCGTACAGACGCACGCTGGTGGCCGGCGACATGGACTCGCCGCGCGCCGTCGCCGCCGACCCCACCGTCGGTATGTATCTGTCTTTTCTAGTGTTGGCCCTTCGAGCCTGACTATATCATCATGAATAACTGCATCTCACCTACTCTCCTGTTCTAGACGGATTGGGAGCAGTCTAGTGTTCTTATCCAACTCTTGTAAACTGATCCATACAGTTTTATCATTACCTATCTATCTATCTCTATACCTACTTTGTAAAATATAGCAAGAGTCCTATAATATGATGACATGATGATTGACAGACTCTTATGCCTGAGGAATAAAGTTAATTTACCTTTGAAAACCAATAAAATTTTTGGATTTAACAGGTGTCAAAGGGTTCTTACTATAGTATTTTACAAAGTATAGTATATGGTCCTTCGAGCCGGACTTTATCACCAATAACTCCTTCCCAGGCTACCTGTTCTGGACGGACTGGGAGCAGTCCGCGCCGCGCATCGAGCGCGTGTCGCTGGCGGGGCGCGGGCGGCGGCGCCTGCTGCACGTGGCGGCGCTGGCGGCGGGCGCGTGGCCCAACGGCCTGTCGCTCGACCACCGCGCGCGGCGGCTGTACTGGCTGGACGCACGGTGAGTGGCCCGACGGCCTGTCGCTCGACCACCGCGCGCGGCGGCTGTACTGGCTGGACGCACGGTGAGTGGCCCGACGGCCTGTCGCTCGACCACCGCGCGCGGCGGCTGTACTGGCTGGACGCACGGTGAGTGGCCCGACGGCCTGTCGCTCGACCACCGCGCGCGGCGGCTGTACTGGCTGGACGCACGGTGAGTGGCCCGACGGCCTGTCGCTCGACCACCGCGCGCGGCGGCTGTACTGGCTGGACGCACGGTGAGTGGCCCGACGGCCTGTCGCTCGACCACCGCGCGCGGCGGCTGTACTGGCTGGACGCACGGTGAGTGGCCCGACGGCCTGTCGCTCGACCACCGCGCGCGGCGGCTGTACTGGCTGGACGCACGGTGAGTGGCCCGACGGCCTGTCGCTCGACCACCGCGCGCGGCGGCTGTACTGGCTGGACGCACGGTGAGTGGCCCGACGGCCTGTCGCTCGACCACCGCGCGCGGCGGCTGTACTGGCTGGACGCACGGTGAGTGGCCCGACGGCCTGTCGCTCGACCACCGCGCGCGGCGGCTGTACTGGCTGGACGCACGGTGAGTGAAGGAACAGGTTGGATTGGAAAGACCATCGTGTGAGAGATCCGCTGCTTGACCCAAAGTTTGATTAAGTACCTTACAGCTCTGGGCATGACATGGCTGTCCCAAGGAGCGCCACAACAATTTTCTTCAGCTTTCTCCATCAGGTAACTACAGGCTATAGGTAAAATGGGCCTAAGGGCGTCCCACACTTGTTTCCTTTCGCGGTCTCCAATTTATAACTTTTGTATATTTATTTACGTTTGCAGATTTTAAAAGCTACTTCTTTACATGACCCACCACCCACAGATCGGACTCCATCCACACGACCACATACGAGGGCACAGACTACCACGAGGTGCTGCGCGGCCACGCCGACTTGTCGCACCCCTTCGCGCTGTGCGTGTTCGAGTCTCGAGTGTACTGGACCGACTGGCGGAGCAATAGTGTGGTTACTGCGAACAAGTTTAATGGAAGCGATGTGAGGGTCGTGCAGCGGACGCTGACGCAGCCGTTTGATATTAAGGTGAGGAGTTTGAGTTATGTATGATGTAGGGAAATGAATAAGACCATGATTGGTAAGGCTAACGAACATTTTCCAGATAGGTTTATTCACGATTCTGTGATTTATTCACGCGCATACTGATCTAAAATAAGATTTGCTCTTTTACACCATAAGTTTTGATAACCCTATGATTTAACAGTCAGCAAAACAACACACCCAATACTATAACGAAGTATATTCGCAGGTGATCCACCCGTCCCGGCAGCCCCGCGCGGCGCACAACCCGTGCGGCGTGAACAACGGAAACTGCTCGCATCTGTGCCTGATCCACTCCGCCACGGAGCGCGTGTGCGCCTGCCCGCACGTCATGCGCCTCGCTAGCGACGACATCACGTGTGAAGGTAAGTTATCAACAACGGACCTGTGCCTGATCCACTCCGCCACGGAGCGCGTGTGCGCCTGCCCCCCACGTCATGCGCCTCGCTAGCGACGACATCACGTGTGAAGGTAAGTTATCAACAACGGACCTGTGCCTGATCCACTCCGCCACGGAGCGCGTGTGCGCCTGCCCCCCACGTCATGCGCCTCGCTAGCGACGACATCACGTGTGAAGGTAAGTTATCAACAACGGACCTGTGCCTGATCCACTCCGCCACGGAGCGCGTGTGCGCCTGCCCGCACGTCATGCGCCTCGCTAGCGACGACATCACGTGTGAAGGTAAGTTATCAACAACGGACCTGTGCCTGATCCACTCCGCCACGGAGCGCGTGTGCGCCTGCCCGCACGTCATGCGCCTCGCTAGCGACGACATCACGTGTGAAGGTAAGTTATCAACAACGGACCTGTGCCTGATCCACTCCGCCACGGAGCGCGTGTGCGCCTGCCCCCCACGTCATGCGCCTCGCTAGCGACGACATCACGTGTGAAGGTAAGTTATCAACAACGGACCTGTGCCTGATCCACTCCGCCACGGAGCGCGTGTGCGCCTGCCCCCCACGTCATGCGCCTCGCTAGCGACGACATCACGTGTGAAGGTAAGTTATCAACAACGGACCTGTGCCTGATCCACTCCGCCACGGAGCGCGTGTGCGCCTGCCCGCACGTCATGCGCCTCGCTAGCGACGACATCACGTGTGAAGGTTACTTACGAATGCTGTTTTAATGTTAAACAAAGTTAAAGGGATAGTTTTCAATTACCTAAATATCGAAATCAGTCCTAAATGTAGTTTTTGATTGTCCACGTCCATATGCTCCATATCACACAGCGCCGTAAATCGGTAAAGTGTTGTAGCTTACACCTATCGTAATGGAATAGGCACTGTAAAAACTCCCTCTTCGCTTCTGTGCACAGTTCACGCAACGACGCAAATGGTTCCAGACCATGGCATAGCATGTTATATTCTGCTATAGAATCTTTTGTTGAGGTTCTTTGTGTAAATTTTATTCACACTGTATGCTCTGCTCCCCGCAGTCCACGAGAAAGTCCTGCTCATCGGTCGTCTGGGCGAGATCCGTGGCGTGGAGCTATCCGACCCGGCGGTCCTGACCATACCTGTGCGCGGCGGCGCGGGGGTCGCGGCGCCCGGGAACCTGCAGGCGCATCATGCGAGCTATACGATTTATTGGAGCGATACTGAGGTATAGCTGCTAAAATATTTGTGTAAAAATTAGTGTTCAAATTGTAAGTATAAACCTTTGCGCATTCTTACTCTTGTCAAGTCGATCGATTTGATCACCGGATTCATTTTTGTCCAAGACTGTACGGTCAGATTAGCGTCTGTTCGCAGGGCGTAGGACGTATATAAATAGTAACAGTTGATACATCACGCGGGGAGGTTCCTTTCTTACACCCTACTCTCGAGATATGAGCGTGTCGGTTGCGCATTTTATATACATTTTTCTCTGCCACCTGTCTCCCACGCTACCCTTTTCTGTTCTTATTCTCCACTTCTCAGTTACTTTGTCATTTACCTTACTTTTAAAATACTTCTTGTATGACACCCTCATTCGCTCCTCAGACAAACGAGATCAAGATGACCGGCCTAACCTCCGGCCCGGTCCGGACGGTGTTCGACGCGGGCGTGGAGGCCCCGCGCGGGTTCGCGCTGGACTGGGCGGGCGGCGTGCTGTACCACAGCAGCGCCCGCCGCCGCGCCGACACGCTGCACGCTGCTAATCTACAGGGGGAGTATAGTACGGTGGTGTTCGATGAGGGGAGCGGATTGAGTAATGTCAGCAGTTTAGCTGTGCATCCGTTTAGGTGAGTTAGTTGGTTGGTTGTGGTTGCTTTGGCCGTCTTTTCAATTATACCTATGTCTATTAGAGACCCAAAATTGGTTTTAATAGAAAAATAGGAGAAAAAGTGTTATTGTGGTTTGGTGGAAGTGTAGAACACAATATTTTACATTGTCGATTGTTATTGGTATTGTCTTTAAGCTTAACGTTTCCAAAACGATACTGAAGTCGCAGTACTCACGTCGCTTATCGGTAGAAAGAAACCAGTTTCCCACGCAACTCGTGAGAATTCCCTGTCAATCAGAACTCAAATGAGTAGGTCATCAACATAGCTGACTCCACTTCCCCCCCACAGAGGCAAGTTGTACTGGGCGCACTCGCCGGGCGGGCGCGAGATGCTGGAGAGCGCGGCGTGCGACGGCACCGACCGGAAGATACTCGTGACGAGAGATAGTGACGTGCATCTCGCTAAAGTTACCAGTTAGTACCTACTTGTTGTTTTATTTACTTTCTATAGGTACCCTAAAATTATTGGCGCTATATTTATGTTATGGTCAAAATAATTATTAACTGTCAGACATTGCCGTTCCTAATCCAGCCACGTCGTCTGGTAAAGATCACACATTTCAACATTTATATTTCACTGTGCCCAATGTTTTTTTCTTTAGGCGTATGTTAAGAACCCAAATTAAATATGTACCTCAAAATGTACGCCTTAAACTTCAATTATCCATTGTCCTACGCGCCTTGCGTTCCTCCCCTCCAACCCTAGTCATCACCCGCATTTACTGACTAGCGTCATGTCCCCAGGTCTGACGGTGGACCTGGACAGCTCTCGTCTGTACTGGGTGAACGCCGCCTCCGCCACCGTGCAGTATCTAGACCTGGACACCAACCAGGTGCACACTGTGAGTATTGTGAATCATTTAGAGGAATTTGGTTACAGAAATATGTAGATGATTAATAAAAAGCTTTTTGCCCATTTTTGTTTATTTTATCAAGCTTCTTTGAAAACAGATCTGGATAACAGGAACGACAGTATCGCATAACCATGCCAATACGCAGTGAACAAATAATATTTTCATAATTTATTAAATTTGACCTTTTCACCACGTTGACAAACATTACACCCAGCTCCTGTGTTTGTAGCAACCACACAAATAATAATTTACTCCTATATGTCCCTTCTAGGTGCCCCTACCCCCGGGCGCGCGGCCCTCCACGCTGGCGGTGTACTCCGGGCGCGTGTACTGGGCGGACGACGCCGGCCTGCGCGCCTGCCGCCTCGACCAGTGCCAGAGTACGGAGCTGCTGCTCAACAACACTGGTGAGTGTGTCCCCCCCCGCCCCCCTCCCCGCCGCCTCGACCAGTGCGAGGATACGGAGCTGCTGCTCAACAACACTGGTGAGTGTGTCCCGCCGCCCCCGCCCCCCTCCCGCCGCCTCGACCGCTGCCAGGGGACGGAGCTGCTGCTCAACAACACTGGTGAGTGTGTCCCCCCGCCCCCTCCCGCCGCCTCGACCAGTGCCAGGAGACGGAGCTGCTGCTCAACAACACTGGTGAGTGTGTCCCCCGCCCCATACACCCCCCCCCCCCCGCCAGCGGTGTACTCCGGCCGCCTCGACCAGTGCCAGGAGACGCATCTGCTACTCAACAACACTGGTACACAATACACTATACAGGCCTCTGACTAGGCTTAACGACTGCTGCCGAAGCAGCAACCGGGACCCACGGCTTAACGTGCCATCCGAAGCACGGAAGCGTCAAGAAAAGAACCACTTGAAATCGGTCACCCATCCAATGGCTGACCGTGCCAGTTGTTGCTTAACCTCAGTCACGATCACTGAGGCCCGCTTGACGCTGCGTCAGCACAAATTACGAAAAAATATTGTGTTACTTTTTTAATGACCATTTACTTTAATCTCTATCTCTCTTCTCTGACCCAACAGAAAGCATAACCTCTCTCCTCGTATTCGACGCGAGCACCCAAAACGTCACGCGCTACGGGCGCGGCGCGTGCGCGGCGCGGGGCGTGCCGTGCCCGCAGCTGTGCCTGCCCGCGGGGGCCCGGGCTGTCTGTCGTTGTGCTACGGGGTACGAGGCCAAGGGGGACCAGTGCGTGCGTGAGTATACGTGGCTGTGTTGTTATAAATTAAACCAAGAAAAAACTTGCTTCTAAAAAACCAAACACAGGATCTTTGCACCGCAATTTTAATGCCGCTGAACTTAAAATAACGGTGTTTTTAACCCCCGACGCAAAAAGAGGGGTATTATTATTTGTGCCTGTCGTAGCGTGTAACTCTCAAAGGGCTAACCCGATTTTCTTTTGGTTTTTTCTACATAATGTTACCCAGAGTGTTTTTAGCCAAAATTTATCAAAATGTCGGTATATGCCTTTAAAAGATGGCCACGTAATCATCGTTCTCATATTTGGTTACGTGTCAACTTGTGGCACTGTATTTTTGTTTCTAATCATCACCTATCTCTTGCCTCCCCCCAGCGACGGACAACATCGTGGTGTACTCGCTCGGGTGGGAGATCCTGGGGGCGCGGCTGTCGGGGGCGCGGCCCGGGGAGCCCGCGCTGCCGCCCGTGGCGCCGCTCAGCATGGCCGACACCATCGACTACCTGGCAGGTACGTGACACCGTCGACTACCTGGCAGGTAACTACTGGCTATATCCGGCTCGAAGGACCGAAATGTAAGGGCGTGAAAATAATGTTATAGTGTATGTAGTAACCTGGCACGGAGGCACTAGAGGCAGTAGTGAGTAGGTCCACGGTCTGTGCCTCGCAGGATAACACTGTGATATATTTTAAAGAAAAGAAGGCACTAGGATCTCTCCTACAAAGTACGTAAGATTATGTAAATAACGCTCCTGTCTTGTAGAAAGCCCTTGGGCTCCAGTGAACTGTTTACGTGCTGTGTTTATGTGTAATGTCATGACCAGTCCCTCACCCTGTACCCCCTCACCCGCAGACGGCGCGTGGCTGTACTGGGCGGACAGCGAGGCGGGCGAGATCTGGCGCGCCCGGCGCGACGGCACCGCGCGCGCCGCCGTCGTCACCTCGCCGCCGCAGGCCTCCGCGGCGGATACCCTGGCTGGTATGTCATGAGATCTACTTCAAAAGACCACCCTGTATTGTACTCGGATTTTCTCGTGCGCCGTGTGAAGACTGAAGTCTGGATGAAGCACGTGGAGAATGTTACAAATGTAGCAATGTATTTGAAACTGCCCCGAAAACGGAGCTTCCTACTTTGTCACCTGTCCTCTTTAAAACTACTTAGTCAAAAAAAAACTTAAAACATAAGTTTCTATCCAGCTGAATCTGAATTTCTGGATGCCAATTCCCAGCCTCACGTCTTTCGACGCATAATATTTAAAACTAGGCGCAAAATTATCACTTTTTGCATCGCTTTAGTAGACGACTTCAAAGATGTATGGTTGAGAATTGGCTACCAGAAGGGCAAGTACGAGGCCTACTAGTTTTGCATCGCGCTCACTCACATCGCGCAGCCTCAAGAGCGAGCGCGACGGAGAACTTTTGTCACGTCTTAAATGCGCCCCGTATTAGATAGTTAACCAATATTGTAGGTACTAATACTGTACTGTCCACAGGCGTGGCGATCGATTGGGTGTCGCGCAACATGTACTGGGCGGACCTGCGCGGCGGCGCCGTGGCCTGCGCGCGCGCAGACGGCTCCCACGCCTACGTGCTGCTCGATACTGCGGACATACCCGTCACTAGTGAGGCCCTGCATTTATTATTTTTTTCTTTTATTGCACAGTATACAAAAGTAAGTATGTACAATCAGGTGGATTTTATGCTAAAAGCATTTTTTACCAGTGAACTTGCAGGAGTACAGGAACCGGAAAGTACGGAGTTATTACACATTAACTAATCAGTTGGCAGTTTTAAATAAAACATTTTTTTTCTTCAGTGCACTTATTTTATTATTCCTTCTCCGTATGGTTGAATGAACTATGTGACAGAGAAATTGCTAACATTTCATTAGTTTCTCTTACCGAAATTGTAATTAATAACATCTGTCATAATGTAAATGTATCCCTCAGAGCTGGCGGTGGATCCGTACTCCGGCTGGCTGTTCCTGGCGGGCGCGCGCGTGATCCGGCGCGCCAGGCTCGACGGAACCGGGGTAGAGCTCCTGCACAACGGCACCGGGGTCACCGACCTCGCGCTCGATATAGAGGTGGGTTACCACCATAGATGTAACACAGGCAGATAAAGAAACGATAAAAATGGTGGACGGACGGTCATCCTATTTCGAGCCATCTCCGCTTTATATCATTTCTTTATAAGTGCAAGTAGGGCTACACGGTTTCGTTATCGATGTCGATATACTCGTTTAATGCGTGTTCCCCTAATCACAGCTTCGTCATCACGACCCATCACGTCCCCACTGCTGGGGCACACAGTCTTCACAGCTTCGTATTTATAGTGACTTTTATCTACGTTGATAACGGCTCGGTGGAGCAGCAGCAGAAGTGTCTATTTTTTTTACAGTCAAAGCTCTTTTGTTTGTCACCTATACGCTTAGAGATATTATACTAAATAATACTATATGTACCTTACCCCTTCTCCCTCAGAACCAGCACGTGTACTGGTCAGTCTCCGGCGGCAGCGAGGGCGGCGCGGTGTGGCGCATGCGCTACTCGGGGGCGGGCGCGGCGCCGCTGCTGCAGGGCGCGCCGCTCCGACACCCGCAGGCGCTGGCCGCCCACCAGCACCAGCTGTACTGGCTCGACACGTGAGTACATGCATAGAGATGGACAAAAAGTGCGGTGAATTGCAAGTAATATCAAGCAGGTAGAATATTGACCACGGTAACCAATCTTGGCGATAAATCTATCGGTTTGCTTTCATTCGCAGCAGTACATTACAATATCCTCGCCCAGTCTATCACACTACTTATCGGAAACTACTTTCTCTGCCATCGATATCGCCTTCGTTTCATTCTTGTTTTTTTTTGTAGAATTAAAATACGTATACATAAATAAAATAATGTTGATTGTTTCCCTGTAGTAACCTAAACGGCGGGTCGGTGCTGGCGGCGCCGCTGGCCAACCTGAGCGACTACCGCGTGCTGCGCGACCACCAGGGCGCCAGTCTCAAGGACCTGCTGGTAGGAACATCAGATCATGTATTAATTAACTTACCCAGCGACATCTTAATACCTTACCCAACAGGCAAATAAAGAAGTAGGTACGAAGCTTATAGCACTCCAATCTTTCGAATATAGTGCCTAAATGTACACTTACGAGTAGATCGGTTTTACAGAAACTAACGCAGCGAATAGTAACTTTTATTCAAACATTTCATTTAATGCATTCAAATTGTTAAACCACTACTACCACTGTGACGACTTCAACGATGTAAGATCTGATGTTGTTGCAGTTGCCTGTAAAAAACCCTTTACGGCGCAATAGCCTTTTACGGCACATATATAACTAACCAATATACACCCCCTCCACCAGATCTGGTCATCCGCATCTCAAGCCATCCCCCCGTCCTCCGTCAACCCTTGCGGCGTGAACAACGGCGGCTGCAGCGACCTCTGCCTGTTCAACGGCACACATGCAAACTGCAAGTGTCCGCACGGAGACCTCGCGCCCGACGGGAAGAACTGCACATGTGAGTATAAGTTTTCACTCGTGTTATTTTGAGATGTCCTAGATAAAATAGCTGGCCTAGGGTTTGTCACAGTGGTGAAAGGAGTTTCCAGTCAGAATCAAATCACTTTGACCTGACCACACTTATCTGCGTAGATATATACTCGTCCCACTCATCTTCAATTATCCAATCACCTTTATAAATCTACTGCCTAACCTAACTTACAAGAAAAGTGGCAACATTGATTAGCTTTTACTTTAATTGTCACATACACTGCTATAAATCCTTGGGCCTTATTTTGTTTTTTATGTACTGTTAGGTATTTAGTGTAGGTATATTCCCGTGTTGATAATGTCTTGTGTTGTGTGTCCTGGCAGCGTTCTCAATGTTCCTGATGTACTCCCGCGTGACGCGGCTGGAGAGCGCGCACCTCGACCCCGCGCAGCGCCTCGGCGCGCCCTACCCGCCCATACAGGACAAGTACGGCGCACTATACTTTGTAAAATGTAGCAAGAACCCTATGAAAGCTGTCAAATTAATATAATATTATTTTTTTTTACATATTTGTTTGCTTTCGAGGAAACACACCAACTTTATTTACCACTCATAAGGAATGGCGCCTAAGATGGGACGCCATTCGTGTTGGTTTTATGAACGAATGACAAGATACTATTTGGATCGTTTACTTTCTGCAATAAATGAAGAGCAGCATAGCGAGTAAAAAACTCAGTCGCGTAGTTTTGCCACATTCAAACTGCGCCTGACCCCGCACTTCGCACCAAGGCGGCCTAAAAAGTGTCTTCTGCGCATTACTATTCAAGTAACATTTCAAATAATGTAATTATACCTGTGTGCAGGGAGCTGATGCGCAACGCGATCGGGCTGGCGTACGACTACAACTCGTCGCGCGTGTTCTACTCCGACATCCAGCGCGGCTCCATCAATGTGGTGCACTTCGACGGCACCGACCATCGAGTGCTGCTGCCAAGTGAGTCAAGCAAACATTTATGCCTTCTATTCTATTCTGAGAGGGTTCGAAGTTCCTGTATGTGGCTCTCTCGTGATGAATCTTTGCTCATATTCCTTTAATTTGAGCTCAGCCAGAAGTCTAACTCCCGAGTAAACCAGAGCAGTTTATGCCTTAATTTGGTATATTTTCATTGCTAATTATGTTATTTCTTAATATAAAATCTATAGCAGGAAATAAAATACATTTAAATGGTAAAAAATATGTTTGACAAAACATAGGTATATTTTTCGTCATCCTCTGGAAAATTGGTGACCCCGACGTGATCAAAGGAGCCGATAATGAGCTAGCTTTTTTCCGAAGAGTATGTCTGTGGCTCCAACATTTAAAATACTAATCTTTATTCCTTGAACTATGTTACCCACCGCATATTGTATTGTAATATATTGCCATGATCCTACAGAGGTGGGCGCGGTGGAGGGCGTGGTGTTCGAGCCGACGTCCGAGAGCCTGTACTGGACGTCCGCGTCCGCGCCCGCCGTGCGCCGCGTGCACGTGCCAGAGGTCAGTCCACAATACAATTAGTCAAGATATACACCTGTAGAAGAGATACTAAGGGCCACTTGCACCAAAATATTAAATCTAGATTTAGTGTTAAATCTCGATCGTCGATTTATTATGGATTGACGTTTCTTAAATCGAGATTAGACACTAAATCTTGATTTAAGATGTTGGTGCTAGTCGCCTTTAGGTAGCATTCGGAATGACGCAGCAGCTACCGATTGCTGAGTCGTGACGGCATCTTACCGACTCTTACCTACACAAATCCCTATTCCGGCAGCGACTGTCTCGCAGCTTCCTTACTATACCTCACATCACGGGATTGAAGCGTAACATTTTGACTGCAATAAGTACAAATCGCCGACTTAAAACCGTCGAGCAGTGGCATACCGAGCTAAACCGGACCTTGGTTGGACGAGTGGGAACATCTTTGCCTCTCCATTGTTGTTAATGTATTTGTTTGTACTGTGTAGGTGGAAGCAGCCCCCGAGAGCGCGCGCACGGCGCTGATCCGGACCGTGGTGCGGCTGCCGGACGGGGACCGCCCGCGCGGCATCGACGTCGACCCCTGCGACAAGTACGTATACCTATACTACTCTGTGTAAAAAGTATCGAGACTGGATCAATGAATACTATCGAGCATCCACCATATTCACCAGACGACGACCGAATGGCGTAGTGGTTAGTGACCCTGACTACTGAGCCGAAGGTCCCGGGTTCGATTCCCGGCTGGGGCAGATATTTGTTTAAAGACAGATATTTGTACTCGGGTCTTGGGTGTTGATATTTATATTTAGTATCTATCTATCTATGTATTTGTGTAGATATATCAGCTGTACGACACCCATAACACAGGTTCTGCCTAGCTTGGGGTCGGATGGCCGTGTGTGAGATGTCCCCACATATTTAAAAAAAAATATTCACCAGATATGCCTGCAGCTCACAGCTCTAGCTTCTTAAACTCAAATTACGAATTCGTGGCACTGTTTTCAATCGACAGGCTTCAACTGTCACAGGACTTATGGTTTATTCATCCATCTATGCATTGATCATTTGTTCTTTTTCGAAGGAAACGAACTTTATTTAGCAGACATAAGCATCTAGGACTCTTGCTACATGTGAAGTATAGTGTATATGTTTTACACTGCTCTTTAGTGTATTCGTGACTGATACTAAAGCTGGATTAAAGCTTGTCACCGTAGAGAAACGATTAGACAGGTATAGTAGCGTCAGTCGCCTGTTCTTCTACTGTGCATGGTCGATCATGTCCGTTTTATGTATGGAAGTATATTTGTTTTGTAAATTGATCCCACCAATATTTTCATTTATTTTCCCCCCCTAGCCGCGTGTACTGGAGCAACTGGAACACGTCCCGCCCGTCACTCCAGCGCGCCTACTCCAACGGCTACCGGCTGCAGACCATCGTGTCCACGCACATCCTGATGCCCAACGGCCTGGCGCTGGACCACCACGCCAAGCACCTGTACTGGGCTGATGCGAGGTTGGACAAGATTGAACAGTGCCATTATGATGGATCGCATCGAAGGGTGAGTTGGGTTCATTAACCTTTTGCGTCCCGAAGTCGCGATATCGCGCCTGACGACTATATATTTCTATTGTGTCTGATTTCAAGGGTTTAAGCGTGAACTTGAAGCTGTAATCGTCAACTCGACATAGGACTCTGTTAGTCTATAAGAGCGCCGTAACTCTCGGTTCTTGGTATACTTTCCTCAAACTACAGTAAAGTCAATACTTAGATAACAGACAGTGTGCTTTGGGAGAGGCCTTACATCCAGCAGTGGACTGCTATAGGCTAAATAAGAAGATATTGGGACCCAACAAGAAACATACCGTGATTTGTCACTAAAGTTTTGTTAAAGGCCTTTAAATTAGAATGTACAGTAAGCTTTACAGCTTAGCTTCATAAGTGTTGATTTTTAATTTTGTGAGCATTCAAATATAGTACTTTTAGCTTTCCATTCCCTGGAAACCTTATTACAAACCATAATTAAATTAAATACAAATAACCTCTCTCCCAACAGATAATAACGCAGACAGGGACATCCCACCCGTTCGCAGTGACCGCGTACAAAGGCACCGTGTACTGGACAGAATGGGTGTCGGGCGCGGTGTGGGCGCGCGGGGCGGGCGGCGCCGCCGTGCTGGCGTGGGGCGCGCCCGCCGCCGCCGCCCGCCCCATGGGGCTGCGCGCCATCGTGCCCAACACGCACTGTGAGTACGAGTATTACTGTAACATGCAAGGCTGCAGGCTGATTTCGGTGTCACGATCTGAGGAAGGAAATCACTATTTGGAAATTTGTGATACTCAAAAGTATGTAAAGATACTCATGGACTTGCTTTAAGAGTCCAACCAGAATTTTAAGTGTCTCTGCCAATCTAGTTGCCAAATTGGTGAGTGACTTACTCAACTCGCCATTCTCAACTACTTTTGTCATATTTGTTTCATAATTACTTAACGACCTTTCCCAGGTTCCCCGAACCCATGCGCTGTGCTCAACGGCGGGTGCTCCCAGATCTGCTCGCTAGACGCCGGGGGGCGCCCCACGTGCGCGTGCCACCCGGGGCAGGCGCTGTCGCCGGACGGACACTCGTGCCGCCCGCCCGCCGCGCCGCCCTGCCCGTCCAGCCACTTCGCCTGCAGCGAGGGCGGCTGCATACCCGATGAGCTAGTGTGTGATAATATACCGCATTGTTCTGAGGACGCTGATGCTAGTGATGAAGACTTGTATTATTGTAGTAAGTGTTTGATACTGTTTTTTTATATATTTTAAACTTTAAAACACAGCTTTACAATATTATCTGTGGGGGTGTAAGAACCTGCACCTGGCTCTCTCGAATGGAACCCTTTTGTATAATAAAAGCAGCTTTACAGTAAACGCATAGAAACACGGTATTTCATTCCACTACTCGACAAGACTAATTAGTATACAGTTTATGACCCAAGGCCCTCTACCATGCATCTTAAGGGCTTCTTATAAACTACACAAATAAATACAAATATATGAATCATACTCATGCAATCATGCTCTTCAAGTACTGCTCGAACTGCTTCCTTTGTGTGATGTAACAACGATTTTTTGTCGATTTTATAAATTAAGAATTGTAATAATCGCCCAAGAAGGATTTGTTTCCGCCCGCAAGCTTCTCAATATTTCCCACACACCTGTAGTAACATGTGTCCACACTCCCCCCAGCATCCCGCTCCTGCGCGGCGGGGCTGGCGCAGTGCGGCGCGGGCGGGCGCTGCGTGGCGGCGGCGGCGCGCTGCGACGGCCGCGCCGACTGCGACGACGCCTCCGACGAGGCCGACTGCGACTGCGACAACGCGCAGTTCAAGTATGACGACACCTTTACCCTTATATAGTGCCTGTAGTTTATGACCAAGTCGTCGGAAAGGTAGTTTAGAAAATGGGTAACTTACACCTTTACCCGTGATTGTAGTAGTGTCTTTAAGCTTCTTGAATGTGAAAATAGTGATCGAGCTACAAACTAAGAGTGTTTGTAATAGCGTACGGAATTGATCACGCACGCAAGCCATTTTCCCCCTTCCCGCGTGTATATTCCACGCGTTGCAATGAATACTTCTATGAAAAGAACACTTGAGCTTGAAACGCGTGCGGGGCAATCCTGCATGCGTGATCTAATCTGCACGCTATTTAAAACACCTTAATACCATCCGTGTCACATCTTGCATCTCTAGAGTGTAAGATTTGCCCAACAAACTGGCTTATTGGATGCCTAACCAGGTTGTGTTTGCAGATGTGCCTCCACGGGAGCATGCGTGGAGCTGGCGGGGCGCTGCGACGGCGTGCCGCAGTGCGACGACGGCAGCGACGAGCTGGACTGTCCCGCTTCCACCTGCGCCACTCTCGGTATGTAGTCTCTCTCTCACTCACACGCAGAAATATTTTTCTTGCTTACCTAGGCTGGGTTTGTCACTAAGGGTAAAATTACACTCGCCACACGAGCGTAATTTTGTGAGTTGTGCGCGGCAGAAAAGTGTGCGCGGGGACGAGGGGTGCGGGGAAGTTACTCGATCCCCTTTTCGCTCACTTTTCTGCCGCGCACAACTCACAAAATTACGCTCGTGTGGCCTCACCCTAAAGCGATCTTCGCGCCGCGCGCGAATTGATTTCAGTAATTGTTTCGCGTAATTCAAAAGCCAGTGTGATACAAACCACCCGCGTCATCCTCGGTATATCTGTCTCTCTCTCACCCCCCCTCCCCTCCCCGCAGGTCCGTCGGCCATCGCGTGCGAGTCGCCGCCGGCGTGCTACCTGCCCGCGTGGCGCTGCGACAACCACACCGACTGCCCCGACGGCTCCGACGAGGCGCACTGCGCGCTCGGTGAGATACACTACAATTTATTAATTTTATTTATATTTATTGTACACATATACAAGCAAACATAAAAGAGAACAGTTACAAATAAAAAAACACATATAACGTATACAAAGGCGGGCTTATTGCAAAAAAGCAATTTCTTCCAGCCAACCTTCGACTGGGTGAAAGATAAATAACATTAGATCCTTTAACAATACAGTGTATTTACACATTAATGTCCATTCGTCACTACAACCTATAACATCTATGGTGGTAACCCTTGATAAGTTAATTTTGTTCTTTTTAATTATGGTGCTAATTATTTGTGCGCTACTACGACAAAAATCGATTTGAAATTATCAGTACCGATCAGAAACTCTTTATCCACAGTCAATTTAATGAACCAGCCACTACCACTATGCTCCACATATTATCCACCCACGAACTCCAATAACTCTTGCTACCCCACAGAGTGGTCGGACATATCGTCGGACGAGTGGAGCGTGGAGTCGGACACCTCGGACGAGGCGCCGGCGTGCAGCAGCGAGCAGTTCCAGTGCGGCGCTACCCCCGCCGGGGGGGGCAACGCCAGCGCCACGTCCAACGCCAGCAGCCTCGGCGTGGAGTGTATACCCGCCTCGTGGCGCTGTGATGGACGCGTGGACTGTAGTGACGGATCGGATGAGGCAGAACATTGCGCCAGTGAGTTTAAACCTAGTATATAATTATGTTACCTTTCTTGCTCACAGCAAAAGCTGACTTGATGCCTAGGAGTTCATGTGTCGTCCAGTGTTGTACAGAACGTTTGCCAAACCCTTAACAGACTACATTAGTAAAGCTATGGAAGTGTTCCATAGCCAAGGGACAATTTGTTCTTTGACAGAGAGTGACAAAACATTCATTAGCTAAAACGTTCTGTAACTTTTCTATGAATAAGGAGGTTAAAAATTTTCTTATGTCTTTATACTGACTTGTGTCTCTGTCCCATCAGAGTCCGGCGTGGGCGGCACGTGCGGCCCACAGCAGTTCCACTGCTACCTGTCGGACACGTGCGTGGCGGCGGCGGCGGCGTGCGACGGGCGCGCCAGCTGCCCGCGCGGCGAGGACGAGGCCGCCTGCCCCTGCGCGCCCGGCGCCGTGCGCTGCGCCGTGGGGGGGCAGTGTGTGCCGCAGGTATGCACAGACACAACATCAACATCATCAGCCAATAATCATCCACTGCTGGACATAGGCCTCTCCCAAGGAGCGCCACAACACTCGGTCCTCGGCCTTCCTCATCCAACCACTACCGGCTACCCGCCTAAGGTCGTAAGTCCAGCGCGCAACATCGTGGTCATCTAGTTGTTTAGTAGTCGTAATGTAAGTATAAATTGTCCGCTTCTAGCTATATACCCCTCTTGTATGTGTCACAATCTTATTTGTCCTCAGTCTTTCTCATGTAACCGCAATTAAATGCTCTTGCCTGCATTCCAGAGTGCGTACTGCGACGGCGACGCGGACTGCCCGGACGGGTCGGACGAGCCGCCGGGCTGCGCGCCCGCCCCCGCCGCGCCCGCCCCCGCCCCCGCGCCCGCCCACGCGCTGTGTGCTGGCATGCCGGGGGCTCTGTACTGTAGTGGCCGCTGTCTCAGCCCCGAGCTGGTGTGTGACGGGAGAGACCACTGCCAGGACGGCGGCGGCGGCGGCGCCGGGACGGATGAGGACCCGCTTGTTTGTGGTATGTGTCGTGAACATTTTAATTTTCAACTTAACAAAATACATTAGAGCCTGCTGATTAATATTTATGATTGCTCAAAGGTAAAACTACCATTTACATATCAGTCGTCTTGTGTCACCGTGAAAATCAGCGTCATCAGGGTGCGCCGGATGTATATAAATAAGCAACACTCTCATAAAACTTTTCTCATAGCTGTCTAACTGTCACGAGTGAAAGCATCCAAAGCCTAACCTAACATTACTTCCAGCCGCCTCCTTCGTGCAGTCGTTCCACGTGCCGGGCGCGGCTGTGGCGGTGGCGGCGCGGTGCGGGGGCGCGGCGGTGGCGGCGGGGGGCGCGGGGGGTGCAGGGGGGCGCTGGCGCTGCGGCTCGGGCGCGTGCGTGGACCGCGCCGCGCTGTGCGACGGACACGACCAGTGCGGGGACTATACGGATGAACTGTTCTGTGGTGAGTTTCGCAAGCTATCGTCTGTTATACTGTGTTAGTTCTTACGCCTGTATCAATGCAATGGAACCTTTGTGAATGGATTTCGATGCAGTATTCTTTTAGAGTGATTTAAGAGGAAGTTATACATATACTTTTTATCCCGGAATTTTCACGGGATAACCTTTTAGGGCGATGCTAATATCGCACGAAAAGCTAGTGCAGTATGTCATTAACGCCGTATATTCCTCACAATTCGTAGGTATAAACGAGTGCCTGTACGACAACGGCGGCTGCGCCATGAACTGCACGGACCTGGCGGTGGGGCACGCGTGCTGGTGCGGGGGCGGGCGGCGCGGCGGGGGGCGGCGCTGCGAGCCCGTCGACCACTGCGCCGAGGACGAGCCCTGCGCGCACCTCTGCAGGTACTGTATAGATAGATCATCATCATCAAGATCAAGACCCATAACGTCCCCACTGCTGGGGCACGGGTCTCCTTCCAATGAAGGAAGGGTTTTGGTCTAATTTTTTATTCCGCGGAATTCTGACATTTCATTAGTGATACCACTAAAAAAGCTCTTCACCGAAAAAAAGGAAAATTTGGATCCATTTAAGGGTAATATTTTTTTAAATGTTTTCATAGAAAAACATAAATATAAATATTTACTTGCTCAAGTGAAGTAGGTGCTACAAAAATAACAAAATATTTCAATACTAGCTGTTGCCAAGAGCTTCGCTTTACCTTAATTAGTTTTCCCGTGGGAATTCCGCGATAAAAAGGCTACTTTTTATCGCGGAATTCCCTGGATTAACACATAAGCTATTATGTCAGCTAACTCCATTCCAAATTTCATTAAAATCGGTTTAGTTGTTTTGACGTGAAGAAGTAACAAAAGTACACACATACACACATACTCACAAACTTTCGCATTTATAATATTAAGTAAAATCACGACTCACGAGCATTGTATCGAATTAATTTTAATTACTTTATTTTATTCTTTAGCATGGCATCACTTGCTACTAAATTCAGAGATAACAAACCTTTTTAATCGATTTCAAATAAAAGATTCTCAATTCGGTAAGTACATAATATGTTCGGTATATAGGTACCTATGTAAGATTATTGGAACTGCACCATATTAACATATGACAATCCATTTAGTCTAATAAACTAATATGATTTTTTTTATTGTATAAGTATGTTTATATGTTTGTCCACGAATATCTCGGAAACGATTGATCCGATTGTTACTATTCTTTTTTAGAGTTCCGTACCTGAAAAGGAAAAAAGGAACCCTTATTGTTGTCCGTCTGTCTGTCACCACCCCTTTTCTCAGAAACGGTTGAAGATATCAAGCTAATATTTCATATAGATGTACATAATGATGAAATTAAAAGGAAAAATATCTCAGGTAAGTAGACTTGTACGGAACCCTCAGTGCGTGAGTCCAACTGGCACTTGGCCGGTTTCTTATCGTTGACCTTTCGCGTTGTGATAGTTTGTTGATTTTTATAAACGTTATGGAGCCACAACTTGGCCCTTCCCAGGAAGCGGCCCCATCTGACAGAGCACAAGAGTCAGACTTTCTCTCTCCCAGAAAGAAGCGTCCTCGTGGTTCTTTTGCGCCTAACGTAAAGACCATCATTCTAAATATTTAAAAATATAATATAGAAAATTGTCCGGATACAACTGATGTTCAGACTCGTGTTGAAAAAAGTACCCAGCCGTAAAAGGTTTGTGATCTCTGACATGTCAAAAATTGATAACTGTCAGAATTCCGTGAGATTAAAGATTAGAGATTAGTCTAGCCTAGTGCGGGTTGGTGGACCCCAACACAAGCAAGCTTGTGCTGTGAGAGTTGTTGGGTAAGTGGGCAACCCGACTGTCAGATGTTTTCAAGCCGCCCGAAGGCCTCTGACTAGGCTTAACGACTGCTGCCGAAGCAGCAACCGGATAGATAGATACATACCTCTATATGAGGGTGAGTCTGCGGGTACGAAAATACGATGGGCGAAGCGACGGCAGAGCGACGCGATGGCGAAGTAATCAAATGCATTAAAAACATAGCGTTGTGTTCGAAACGGGTGACGCCGTCGCTCCTTCCTACCCGCAGACTGAGTGTTGGAACAGAAAGCGAGTGAGTGGTGGCAAACTTGAGCACTAAAGTCAAATATTTGTTATATTTTGATCATTTATGAAATCTAGACCTGTATTATAGTAATAGATTGTAATGTGGTTGTTTTTCTGTAGGAACACGGTGGACAGCTTCGTGTGCTCGTGCCACGCCGGCTACCGGCTCATGGCGGACGGCGTCAACTGCGCGCCAATCACCAGTGAGTCCATTAAATACTTTCAAAGCCTTTCATAATTTTAAATGCTATGTTATTTAGAAGAAAATTATTCTCATGATTGATCCTTTCAATTGGTAAAGTCATTAACTAATGAATGGACACCCGAGTCCGTTGTTGTTCTATGCGTATAGTTAAATGCATGTAAAAATTGGAACTTTATTTTCTAACGGTCCTTTTATGTCATATTTATTTTTTTCATGCAAGTTATTATAAATTTAATAAAATCATTTTTAAAGAAAGAAAGAAGAAAACCTTTATTGGACACAATGAACAACAAAAACAGAAAAAAGAAAGAAAAAGAATACAACAAAAAAAATTACAATACAGGAATAATACAACATAGTACAAACAAACAAACTAGGTTGCTGTCCAGAGCGTCAAATCGGCACCAGCTCAGCATGAGAGGCCACATTTTTTTTAATTTAAAGTCTTCAGAATTTAAGGCCTTTCATGTGACATCGCCGTCGGAAACCCCGTATTATTATCTTTCAACCTTCTTCCAGACATAAAGCCCAGCTTAATCCTCACAAACCGCTACTACATCCGTCGCCTGGGCCTGTCCCCTCGCTCGGAGCGCAGCACGCTGCTGGTGCACAACCTCACCAACGCCGTGGGGCTGGATTACGACTGGGGGGCGGGCTGTGTGTACTGGAGCGACGTGACGCGCGCGGGGTCCAGTATACAGCGGCTGTGCGGCCTTCAGCCCGAGCGGCACCTGCGCGACCAGCGGCCCGGGGAGCTGCCCGACCACAACGGACGGGAGCCCGAGGTAGGGGGTGTATGCTTTTGTACTGGATGAGAATGTAAAATGCCATGAATGATGATGATGAACTTTAAGTAAAAGCCTTATTAAACTAAGCACCTGATGTTATTTACTTTGTCATGAATGAGAGGGATTTTATAAAAAAAATTAGAATATTATATCGGGCTATTAGCGCCATCGCTAAGCTCAGACGCAAAACCCCGCCTCGGTGACTAAATAAGCAGCGTTCACCCCTTGCGTAGCAGGTACGCAGGTACTACTAAATAATGATATATCCTTAGAATATAATAGAATAGAAAACGTTTATTATCATACATATACACAGACAAAGTAGAAAAAAAAACAATATTTTAAAAAGAAAATCTAAGAAAACACTTGTGTTTACAATATTTTGTCATCGTTATTGTATGATAAAAGGGGTAGGCTCAGCATAAGATCTCATAAATCCACACATGCACGTTAAATACCTTGTCCCCCCCTCAGCTGCTGCACGGCATCACTCTGCACAACCCGGACGGGCTGGCGGTGGACTGGGTGGGCGGCAACCTGTACTGGTGCGACAAGGGCACGGACACCATCGAGGTGTCCCGCCTGGACGGCAGGCACCGCCGCGTGCTGCGCAGCTCCCAGCTCAGCGAGCCGCGCGCGCTGGCGCTGGCCGTGGACCGCGGGTACGTAGTAATAATAATATAATAATATGTGGGGACATTTCACACACGGCCATCCGACTCCACGCTAGGCAGAACCTGTATTATGGGTATCGGACAGCTGATATATCTACACAAATACATAGATAGATACATATTAAATATAAATATCAACACCCAAGACCCGAGTACAAATATTTGTCTTTAAACAAATATCTGCCCCAGCCGGGAATCGAACCCGGGACCTTCGGCATAGCAGTCAGGGTCACTAACCACTACACCATTGAGCCGTCATACGTAGTGCGCCTGTACTGGACACCACGAGGCACCTCCCGTGCTGCGCGCCTCCCAGCTCAGCGAGCCCGGCGCCCGCGGGTACGTAGTGCACCTGTACTGGACACCATCGAGGCCGAGAGTAGGTAGTGGGGGGCCGTGCAGGCCGAGGGACACCCCCTGTAGTGTGGTAACACCTTCCCTACATACATACCTACTTATCATACACGAGTCATTCGCACATCAACCGTCGTCTTTGATTGTCACGTCCTTACATGGCGACCGTGACAGGACACCCCGTAAGGGTCAGCAAGTTACCAACGCGTGAATTTCAGTGGCTACAACAACAATATCAAAGAAAATTCAAGGTTGATAGGATAATGTTTTATTTAAGACTAAGTACTTGAGGGAAGCGGTACGGGTAATTAGAACGACGGCTAATAGTGCACTGATTTATTTCGCATCAAGAGGCGGCGGGGGGCGTAGCCCGCGCAACTAGATCTAACTTACATATCTACCCACATACATTATGTATACATATACAACATCCCTCCCCCAATAGTTCTTTAACAAGAATAATAAACTAACACAATAATTAAAGAAATCTTTTATAGTTAATGGGACGCCTGTCTCTTAAAATCATATGACGGGATGGCGCGGCCTCCGGGCTGGAGTTCTCGTCAGGCGTGTCGTAATTGGGACTGGCTGGTCTCGGTGATGCAGCCGCTGCGGCCCCGGCTGGGGCGGCCGGCCCCGGCGGCGGCGGCGGCGAGGCGGCACTCTCCGTCCCCTCCCCGCGCGAGCAGCTGGCGCTCTGGCTGTGGCCAGCCTCTGTCTCGATCTGCTGACTCATCACGTCAGGCACTACGTCTACGTCCCAACTCCAGCCCTCTTCTAACGGAGCTTCATACCGTTTTACTTGATTTTTATGTCGACTTATAACGCAGTTCAGTGCCGGCACAAAAATGTCAAACATGACTTTCCCTTTTAAACTGTTAACAGTTCCCAACAACCACTTAAAATTATTTTTAGAAATAAAAACTTTCGTTAGGACAGAATCGCCTACCGCAAAGTCAGGTCTCTTTCTGCCACCATATTGTTCACACTGTAAGGACTGTTTACGAGCAACTATATTAGTAAGTTCGGTGACCGAGGGCGATGAAGATGGATTCCCGTCTAGTAAATCCAACCTACTCCTTAACTTGTGACCGTAAACTAGTTCCGCCGGTGACTTCTCTGTTGTACTGTGCTTCGAATTTCGGTAATCAAACAAAAATTTGTTAATTTTATTATCTAAGTTTGAAAGATTGCCATCGCTTATCAGAATCGTTTTAAGGCCCCTTTTGACTATTTTTACCGAGCTCTCGGCTTGGCCATTACTCGAGGGGTGATAAACTGGGGAAAACAGATGGACAATACCATTTAATTCACAAAACCTCTTAAAACGATCTGAAGAGAAAGCTGTGCCGTTATCGCTCACCAAAATTTTAGGTATTCCTGCCCTCGAGAAGAAATTACATAATTTCCCTATTACAGCTTCCGATGATGAACCCGTTTTCATACTAAACACTTCTACCCATTTAGAAAAAGCGTCGACTACGATTAAATATGTTTTATCGTTAAACGGTCCCAGGAAATCAATATGAATTCTCTCAAAAACCGCTGAGGGATAGGGCCAGGGCGCGAGGGGCGCGCGGGGCGGCGCGGGGCGGAGCTGCGCGCACACTGCGCACGCGCCGGCCACTCGCTCCAGCGCGGCGTCGATGCCGGGGAACCACAGCCGTCCGCGGGCCTCCGCCTTCATTTTTACAATACCAAAATGTGACTGGTGAAGTTCGTTCAAAATTTTTTCCCGCAACACACTTGGAATAACAATTTTATGGCCTCTCAATAAAATACCATTTTCATATGAAAGCTGGTTGCGACACAAAAAATATGGTTTTAGAGCAACATCATTTACTTTACGCGGCCAACCTTTAGTCACGTAATGTGTAACTTTAACTAATGTGCCATCCGTAGACGTAGCTTCCCGCAAGAGGGCCTTGGTCACGGGCAGATCTCCATCCAGAATGAAGTTAATGTAAGCGGTGCGATCCTCGCCCGCCGCCTCTGCCCCACCCTCGGTAATCGGCAGCGTACAACGAGATAAGAAGTCCGCGCTGTTATCAGCGCTTCGGACATACTCTATTTCATAATTATACGCCGCTAAAAACATAGCATACCGCTGTAACCTATTGGCCGATACCTCAGGGACGCCTTTGTGCGATCCGAAAATCGAAATCAACGGTTTATGGTCGGTTCTCAACACGAATGGCTCCGCCCGCCCGTATAAATATTGGTGGAACCGTCGCACACCAAACACGATTGCAGTCGCCTCTTTCTGAATTTGTGAGTAATTCTTTTCAGCCGCTGATAAAGAGCGTGACGCATAACAAACCGGTCGCTCCTGCCCGTCACTATCAACTTGAGAAAGTATCGCACCTAATCCATTAGGGCCAGCGTCCACAGTCAAAATAATTTTAGCATTTTGATTAAAATGAGCTAGCACTTTTTCAGACGATAATACCTCTTTAATTTTCTCAAATGCCTTTTGTTGATCCTCTAACCATGCCCACTTTGTATCTTTATTCAGAAGATTATACAGAGGACTAAGAATGCTAGAAGCATCTTTAACAAAATTTCTGTAGTAATTTGTTAGGCCCAAAAATGACTGGAGTTGATTTACATTTGTCGGCACAGGTGCTTTTAATATCGCTTCAACTTTTGATTTCGACTTTCTAATGCCATTTTTATCAATCACGTATCCTAAATACGTTATCTCATCCTTGAAAAATTGACATTTTTCTTTTTTCAAGGTAAGACCTGCCTGTTCAAGTCGATTTAAAACGATTTTAAGCCTCATTAGATGTTCTTCTTTACTTTTACCTGTGATACAGATATCGTCTAAAAAACATAAAACCCCATCTAAATCGGAAACCAACCCGTGCATGACCTTTTGAAAAATAGCCGGAGCACTAGAAAGCCCAAAAACTAACCGTGTATACTTAAAAAGGCCCCTGTGAGTGTTTATGCAGGTTAAGTTTTGTGTTTCATCCTCATCTGATAGTAAAATTTGTCCATAAGCCATTGATAAATCGAGCTTACTAAATTGTTGGCCCCCATGCAGCTTAGAAAAAAGATCCTCGACAGTTGGAAGAGGATATTTTTCAATGAGTAAGCGCTTATTCAATGTTGCTGAGTAATCAGCGCAAATTCTTACATCCCCGTTTGATTTTAAGACGGGCACTATTGGCGAAGCATATTCAGAATATTCTACCGGTTTTAAAATCCCGAGTTCTAAGAGACGATCTATTTCCTTATTTATTTTCTCTTTGAGAGCAAAAGCTACAGGCCGTGATTTGATAAAAATAGGTTTTGCATCAGGTTTTAAATGTAGCCTAACCTTATGTTTCTGAAAACAACCTAGGTTATCTGAGAAAACTGACGGGAACTCAGAAACTAAAGTTTCCTCTACGCTATTATCAGTTGAAACGTAATTAACCGGTGCAAATTCTAATTTAAATTTACTAATAAAGTCCCGGCCTAACAATGGCGGGCCTCCCTTTCGCACGACAAAAAAACTAAGTGTATGCGTTTGCCCTAAATAATTTACAGATAGGCATATAGACCCGAGTGTCTCAATCTTACTACCTGTATAAGTAGTAAGTTCCTTATTGTTTAACGATAACGGCACAGAGGAAAAATGTTTTTTGTAAGTACTTTCCGAAATCACCGTAACGGCAGAACCACTATCAATTTCAAATTCTAAAGAAATTCCATTTACGGAAATAAATTCTCGCATTGGACTACCATTAACACAACGAATATTAAAAAGTACATTACCATCATCGCCCTCGCTTACCGACGCTTCCTCGATTACATTCACTGACTGCACTTGGCACATCCTACGTAAATGCCCTTTACGCCCGCACTTTTTACATTTAAAATTTACGAAACGACACTGAGCCGCTGTATGGCTTTTATAACCACAGACTGAGCACCGATCCACACTGGTGGTCTTCTTCTGGCTCTCGATGCTGAACACCGAGGCGCCTGCGAGTGCGAGGCTCGCGGCGGCGGCGGCGGCGGCGGCGGGCCCGGGGCGCCCCAGGCCGGCCGCGGCGCCTGCCCGCGCGCACCGCACACTCTCCGCCAGCTCCACCGCCTTGCTCAGCGACAGCTCCTTCACGTCCTGCGCGAACAGCTTGTCACGCTCGGGCCCGGCCGCCATGCCCATGACGAACCGGTCGAGCAGTGACTCCTCCAGATTATTGAATCCACAATGGGCCGCCAGCCCTCGTAACCTGGCCGCCCACTGCGAGTGACCTTCATTTAACGCCTGCGTGGCCGCATAGAAGTTAAAACGTTCGGCGAAACCGCACCGTTTGGGAGTAAAATGTTTATCTAACAAACTTATTATTTCTTCAAACGTTAATTCTTCTAACTTTTTCGGCAACGCCAAGTCACTCGCGAGTTTATAAGTTGATTCCGTGAGCGCACTAAGTAAGATGGCGCGTCGCTTCACACCCGCCTTGTCCGAATCCACATTAATCTCGTTTGCAATGAGCC
Organism: Plutella xylostella; assembly: GCF_932276165.1. Taxonomy (NCBI): domain Eukaryota; kingdom Metazoa; phylum Arthropoda; class Insecta; order Lepidoptera; family Plutellidae; genus Plutella; species Plutella xylostella. The sequence continues at coordinate 84,405 of NC_064000.1, read as the reverse complement.
ACTGTGACAATCGGTTCCTGTAAGTGTCCCAGTCTTGACTCTGGTGGTCAAAAGTAGACAGGAAACCAAATTGTACACCCGACATTATGCGCGTTTGGTCCGTTCGTCGCCACGTGTTTTATTTAAGACTAAGTACTTGAGGGAAGCGGTACGGGTAATTAGAACGACGGCTAATAGTGCACTGATTTATTTCGCATCAAGAGGCGGCGGGGGGCGTAGCCCGCGCAACTAGATCTAACTTACATATCTACCCACATACATTATGTATACATATACAACAGATAATTAAGTGATAACTAGAGTTTTATAAGATGGCCAAAGATGTATAAAATAATGAAAAAGCGTTATTTCGTTTGCAACCAAATTATTGCATTGGGACACACTCATCACTTGTGCCTACATGATCTAAAAACTTCGTGGATCTTTCTATATTTATGTAACAATAATAACCCTCACCCGTTGTCCCCCCAGCACACTATTCTGGTCGGACTGGGGCTCGTCGCCGCACATCGGGCGCATGGGCATGGACGGCTCGGACCCAAGACGCATCATCACCAAGGGGCTGGGCTGGCCCAACGCGCTGCTCGTGTCGCATGCTACTGAGGTATGTACTATCGTACTTTGTACTAGTCTATGTGTGGTTATTAGTAACCAACTTGACAAACAACTATTCCTTACTAGCGTTTCCCGCGAGCTTCGCTTCGCCTCAAAAGATTTTACACTGGGCATTTCGATATAAAAAGTAGCCAAAGTATGTGTTAATTATTGTGTGTTTTTATAAAAATTTAGCTGTTTCACTTGAAAAAGTAACAAACATCAGTTCTATTCATCCATCCATTCATTTTGTTCTATTCATGAATCCATACTTACAATGTTTTCGTTATAATTTAGTCCGGGGTACAGTCCGTCAGCGACTGACAACTAATTTGACTGGCTTTCTCATTTTTCGATTTCCCTCCCCGCAGGAGTTGTACTTCGCGGACGCGCGCGAGGACTACATCGCCGTGTCGGACATGGAGGGCCGCCGCGTGCAGGTGCTGTTCAGCAGAGGTACGAACACCACAATTTTATTACATGATTTACTCATGGACGCTTTTACTTATAACTTAGCTTTTAAACTTTCAATGAAGCCAAGCCTTTACACAGGTGAATCTAAATCTAAATCTTCGCCTCACTGCTAACCCTGACCGTATACATTTCAATTCGGCTAGTCGCAAGTGGACAAAACTTCATGATTTACACGACCTCACAAACGACCAGCCCATGTAAACGTCTCATTAGTGTTAAAAATATCCATAAATGTCTTGACATGTACCTCAAGTAGTCCTCATGTATCTAATGGGTGCGTATTGCGACGTATAAAAACGAAATGTATAATTTCACATTAATAACGTTCACAACATATAATGAACGTTACGTATAACAACAAAATCTATATTTTCATAAGGTATAAGATTCAATTGGTATAACGTACATTTTATATAAAATCTAAATATATAATACTTACGAGGACTAATATCAATTCGTATAACATACATTACGTATATCGATTAAAATATATACTATCATTTAGTATAAAGTTCATAATCTGTGTTTAATTACCCAACACCGTCAAATCCCCTAGCACCAAAACCTAAAGATAGGTGCGACGACGAGCAAAGCGAGGAGGAGCGTGTTAGGTGCACATGTTCGTCGAAACCAAAGCGGAGCGCAGCGAAGCGGAGCGGAGCGTCTCCCCACACAGCGCGAATAATAATAATAATGTCAAAACCCCTAGTACCAAAACCTAAAGATAGGTGCGACGACGAGCAAAGCGAGGAGGAGCGTGTTAGGTGCACATGTTCGTCGAAACCAAAGCGGAGCGCAGCGAAGCGGAGCGGAGCGTCTCCCCACACAGCGCGAATAATAATAATAATGTCAAAACCCCTAGTACCAAAACCTAAAGATAGGTGCGACGACGAGCAAAGCGAGGAGGAGCGTGTTAGGTGCACATGTTCGTCGAAACCAAAGCGGAGCGCAGCGAAGCGGAGCGGAGCGTCTCCCCACATAGCGCCAATAATAATAATAATGTCAAAACCCCTAGTACCAAAACCTAAAGATAGGTGCGACGACGAGCAAAGCGAGGAGGAGCGTGTTAGGTGCACATGTTCGTCGAAACCAAAGCGGAGCGCAGCGAAGCGGAGCGGAGCGTCTCCCCACACAGCGCGAATAATAATAATAATGTCAAAACCCCTAGTACCAAAACCTAAAGATAGGTGCGACGACGAGCAAAGCGAGGAGGAGCGTGTTAGGTGCACATGTTCGTCGAAACCAAAGCGGAGCGCAGCGAAGCGGAGCGGAGCGTCTCCCCACATAGCGCCAATAATAATAATAATGTCAAAACCCCTAGTACCAAAACCTAAAGATAGGTGCGACGACGAGCAAAGCGAGGAGGAGCGTGTTAGGTGCACATGTTCGGCGAAACTAAAGCGGAGCGTTCCCCACACATAACGTCAATAATAATGAAAATACGATACGACAATCTTTTATACTTTTTGTGCATTATACATTATGATAATTATATCCGTTGTAGAATATATGTTATAAACGTTATGCATTTTAATCGTTATATCAATTGAAATTATACTTTTTGAACGTTATTCTTAACGAAATTATGTATTTAGTAATTATGCCTTTCGTTTGTTATGCACAGTGATCGTTATACTTAATAAATTTATATCATATGGGCGTATACCTTGTGAATGTTATACCATTCGTTTTTATACCTCGTATTACTTACCCGTATCTAATATGCTACCCGATGTCCCTCAGAGAAGTTCGGTTGGCTGCGCCTTCACCACGTGTTCGCCCTAGCCGAGTGGGGCGGGCGGCTGTACTGGAGCGACTGGGAGACGCGCGCCGTGGAGTCCTGCCGCCGCCGCCCGCTGCCGCCCGCCCTCTACCACAAGGAACTGCAGGTGGGTCTCCTCCACTTGTAGGGAGCATTGGTGACCCCGACGTGATACATCACTCACTCACTCTTGATGGCTCGTTGACCCAAAGTGGATCTTGGCCTCCGCTACCAAAAGACGCCACTTCTCTCTGTTCTGCGCAAGTTCTCGCCAGTCGTCCGCTTTGAGCTCGCGCAGATCCTTATCCACGTGATACGTATGCAAATAGAAATTATTATTATAGAATTTTAACCTGACTAGCACAAAAACGTTTCATAATTTAGAGTGAATACACTGACAGTGTTTATTTGTCCCTTACAGAAGCACGCGAACGAGTCTGGCTGGGAGCTGTCTGCGGGCGGCGCGTACGACTGCGGCCCCGTGGCTCACACCGTGCACAAGCCCATGGACCTGCGCGTGTGGCACCCCGCGCGCCAGCCGCCGCACCCCGGTACACACACACACACTTTCCCATCACTGTCTACAAAAACACATACTGACGAATTGAGAACCTTCTCCTTTTTATCGAAACCGGTTAACAAACCCATGGACTCAGACCTTTTAAATTGCTTTACTTACAACATTGTTACAAACATGATCATAGCTTTCAGGCTAATAAATCCGTGTTTACATTGCTCTTTTCGTTTTTTGTTTACAAGCTACGAATGCACAAACAAACAAACAAATTCAGTTTGTTTTCATATAAACCTACAACTAACTCCCCAAACTCCCACAGAGCTATCCTCCCTCTGCGCGTCTCTCAACTGCTCCGGCTTATGCCTACTATCCCCCCTGCCCCCGCCGCCCCCGGGCGCGCCCCCCGGCCCCCTGGCCACGGCGGCGTGCGCCTGCCCCGAGCACTGGGCGCTGGGCGCCGACGGCCGCTCGTGCGCGCCCAACTGCTCCGCCGCGCACTTCGTGTGCGAGCGCAGCATGAAGTGTATACCGTTCTGGTGGCGGTGCGACACGCAGGTATGTGCTGGCTATGGCCAATTATTTTGTGAGTGCCAAGTCTCATAAAGACTTTTATCACCATCATCTATGATTGAATCTCCCCATTGTCGCCATCAATATAGGATTATACGTACTTACAGTTAACACGGTACTTACATAGTAATTATGTATCCTCTCAACAATCCCAGATGTGTCTCATACAGCACGTAAAACGTACGTACGAGCGGGATGTGACGTCATCTCTGTTCGCCTATAGCAAGAGTCCTATGATGTTTGATCGACATATTTTATGGTTAGGCCTGGTAGAAAATAGTTAGTTTTGCCTTGGAAACTAAGAAATGACATAGATTTGACGGCTGTTATAGGATTCATCATGGTTTCATGCTATGTTTTACAAAGTATAGTGAGTACGTGTCCCGTGTGCAGGACGACTGCGGCGACGGGTCGGACGAGGCGGGGGCGTGCCCCGCGTTCCACTGCGCGCCGGGCGAGTACCAGTGCCCGGGCGGCGCGCGCTGCCTGCACCCCGCGCGCCTGTGCGACGGCGCGCCGCACTGCCCCGGCGGCCACGACGAGCTGCACTGTGACAAGGTATACCCAACACCTCTCGGATAGCTGACATAGCCTACATAAACTTCATCAAGGGTGTAATGCCTAAGACGTATGTTCTACGATGCCATCATACTTAGACGAACAGGTTTTACAGTTTTCTTCTGTCATCTGCATAAAGTTTCATGATAGTTTCCGCTAGCTACTTTTTATGCAACAAATAAGAAAAACATTTTCATAATGTATTCTTACCGTAGCTCAAGTTGCCTTCATCATCACTTGGCTCAAGTTGCCCTCGCCCTGTTTCAGTTCACGTGCCTGACGGGTCAGTTCAAGTGCCCGGGCAACTCCACGACGGGCGCGGGCGCGCGCTGCCTGGCGGCGGAGAAGAGATGCGACCGCGTGCGGGACTGCCCTGGAGGCGAAGATGAGCTGGACTGTGCGCCCGCCACCTGCCCGCCGCACCATGTATGTAACGTTTGCAGAGAAACATGCAAGATGCTACTCTCTTGAAATTACTTTATTGATTGTGTATCGTTTCGTAGTGCTAATGAAATTTTTACACGTGGCTTTCGTTTCATCTTGGGCACTCTGATACAAGAAATAATGCAATGGCTACATACCACATGACTCTGTTACCATGGGGGTAGATCATGATGTCATCGAGGTAGCAAAATACTGTTTATAACTTGGCACTAATAATACATTCAAATAAACGCTTTTGTGTAGAAAGATCGCTTGGTATAACTAAAGTATAGCATAACGAAGACATCAGATTCGCTTTTATATTATCTTTGATACATAAATATTGTTGGAATGATTTTTTGGTATAAGAATGAAAATGAAGCAGTCATATCAGCAGTCAAGTGTCGCATGTCTATGTAGTAACCGCTCCATGTGTGTTATGTTCAGATGGCATGCGGCGACGGGTCGTGCATCTCGGAGGTGTGGGTGTGCGACGGCGACCGCGACTGCGCGGACGGGCGCGACGAGGGCGCGTGGTGCGCGGCGCGCGCCTGCCAGCCGCCGCTGTTCCGCTGCCGCGCCGGCCGCTGCCTGCCGCCCGCCTGGCTGTGCGACCAACAGGTGGGGACATTATGACAGAACTAGGCATATAGGCACAGCTAAAAGCTAAGCTAACATTTATGCCAAACCAGAACCAGAGTTGAGATAGATTTTCATTCATAGTGCATAGTTTGCGGTAGAGGCACATGTATGAAAAAGTAGCTTAACTATGCGAAGTAACTTAGTTTAGCCGGCAATGGACGGCTTAAAGGCGGTCTAGGGAAACGCTTCGTCTCTTCAAGGCTGCGCTATTATCAGTGTTACCGCAGATACTCGAAAGGCAGTACGACATGACTTGACATGGTCTTCAGATGGTGATCATGACTTTTCCTGCTTCCTCAGAGAAACAACAATGGAACTTTAAAAACTCTATTTTCGTACTAAATGACATGTTTCATTGTGTTTTTTTTTATGTGTACCTCGTGTGTGTTAAACTTCTTCAATGTAAACTTTTCTCAATTTATTGTAATGTCTCCAGGAGGACTGTCCTAACGGCGAGGACGAGGTAGGCTGCGCGGGCGGCGGCGGCGGCTGCGAGCCCACGTACTACCGCTGCGCGGGCGGCGGGCGCTGCGTGCCGGGCCGCTGGCGCTGCGACTACGAGCGAGACTGCCCCGCCGGCGACGACGAGCGGGGCTGCACGCCACGGAACTGCTCCGAGACTGAGTTCCGGTATGTACACACATAGAGCTGAGAGACTACTGGTGGTAGACTGAGTTCCGGTATGTACAGTCAGCAGAAATATTTGAACCCCTCTTAGTAGCAATGTCACTTCAAGAGGGGACGGGTTTATGTGCAGCTTACTGTTAAGACACATCATTTATTTGCTCACAAAATACACATCACGAATACATAACACCATCAATACAATTAAAGCACAAAACACACACGAAATTGTGTATTGTCGAAGTCACAGAGCCGAAGAGATTGTCACATTGTCCATTTCAATGAAAGTAATGTTGTTTCTTCGTCCCATGAAAACCCCACTCTTACTCTTCTACAGTGCAGTAAATACCAAGGCGAGAACTTATTTTCTTTTACCTCTCTATGTGTAGATATCAAAAAGAATAATAAAATTAACACTTACATGAATGTAGTGAATCATCTATGTAACTAACTCACGTGTTTGTCTCTCCAGCTGTGACTCCGGCGAATGCATCAGCGGCTCGCTGCGCTGCTCGGGCGCGTCGCAGTGCGGGGACGGCAGCGACGAGCGCGGCTGCGGGGGCGCCGGCGGGGGTGGGGGCGGGGGAGCGGGAGGGGGAGGGGGAGCCACCGCCGTCTGCACGCACTCCGGAGACACCATACCGCAGTATGTTACCACATTCATACCATAATGTACAAACAAACATCCAGAATTAAACCATTAATTTACACGTTTTAAATTTAATGTTTTCTACATTCCACTTGTAGGGCTTGAACACAAAGCTGCGACGTCGCATCGCAAAAAACTGCGACGGTTTTAACTGATTTTAGGGCAAATGCTTGATTACCATGCCATATAACAGTGTTTTTCAACCTGTGGGTCGCGACCCCCCAGGGGGTCGCGAAGCTTCTGTGGGGGGGTCGCCAAAGGGCGAAAATTCTGGGGTAATTTTTTTTAAGACAATTAGTATTTATTTATTAAGTAAGACTCTTACTTTAAAAATATGTTAATTAAACATTTCTTACTTTAACCAAAGGATAATGATAAACATTATAATACGTAATAAACAAAAAATTCAATCCTGAGACGCGCATTAATTGGCTGAGCTTGATTTTTATTACTTAATTTATCCCATCGTGGTTCTGTTTTAGTACAATAGACCACATTAACACAGTTAGGCAGATTATACAGAAGACCGAAGAGTATAATAAGCCTCTGTCTCTAGCCTTTGTGGACTATGAAAAAGCCTTCAACTTCATCGAGACCTGGGCAGTTTTGGAATCCAAAAGCAAAGATGCCAAATCGACTGGCGCTATATCGAAGTGTTGAGGTGTCTGTGCGATGCCGCTATTATGACTGTCCAAGTACAGGACCACAAAAGATATCCAACTGCAACGAGGAGTGCGACAGGGGGATGTAATATCTCCGAAACTGTTCACGAATGGCGAGTACATTTGTCATAGCTCCGCTTCGCGGACGACATCGTTATTATGGCAGAATCTCTGCAGGATGATGATGGAAGTGGCCTAAATTCTGCTTCCCAACGTGTAGGCTTCGGGGTATAAACTTGGACAAGACGGAAGTCATGTACAATGCTCACATCGAACCGGAGCCGATGATCGTTGTTGAGGTAACTATCAAAGTTGTGAACGAATATTATGTCTAGCTCTGGCAGACTATTCGGCTAGGCCGAAGCAACTTCCATCAGAGGCCATCCCTAAGAGCCTGAAGACATAATATTTCAACCAGTGCGCCCTGACAGTGATGACGTATAGTTCAGAGACGTGGGCACTGACGGTAGGACTAGTCCACCGATTTAGAGTCGCTCAGCGTACTATGGAGAGAGCTATGCCTGGGGTTTCTCTGAGAAAAAGGCTAGACATGAGGTTTTCCGTCAGAGGATTAAGATGACCGACATAGCAGTCAAAATTTGCAAGCTGAAGTGGCAGTGGGCTGGTAATATCTGCCGAAGAACCGATAACCGTTGGGGTAAACGAGTTCTCGAGTGGAGACCACAAACAGGCAAACGCCGCGTCGGAGGCCTTCCTGCCTGGTTCAAGGACGACGACCACGTGTATATTTTTTTTAAAGCCAGGTATTTTGTCTTTTTTATTTTCATTTCACCCTTAAAAAAAATTTAATGAAGATATTTAAATGAAAAAGTCGATATGGCATTAGTCGTACGTATGTACCGTATGGCGACACGTATCCGATGTACAGTAAGGGGCAAAGAAACCTGACCCCCCTCAGAAGCATTGTTCTTAAGAGAGGGGGGTCAGGTGTCTCTGCACAATTCCTATACCTCTGTAATTCTAAAATTATGTGTGTACTTCGAATCCTAATCATGGAGACCATAAATACTTACGTCGTATGGAATGAATATTGGGAATACTGTAACAGTATACACATTCATACTTGATAAAAAACGAAAGGGTTAAGGGGGTCGCGAAATTTTTTTTTATACCAGGGGGGTCGCGTCATGAAAAAGGTTGAAAAACACTGCCATATAAGTACTGACTGTAATTTTTATTTGGTTTCGTCATCCACACTGGTTATGCAAAGATTAAATCTATTGTTTTCTGTTAGAGAGTGGTGGTGCGACGGCGAGGCGGACTGCGGCGACGGGTCGGACGAGGCGTCGTGCGGCGCGCGCCTGCTGCCCTGCGCCGGCGGCTGGCGGTGCGCGCGGGGGGCGGGGGCAGCGGGCGCCGGGGGGGAGGGGGGCGACTGTCTCCCTCACTCGTACCGCTGCGACGGCAAGGACGACTGCTGGGGCGCTGACGAGGGCGCGCAGTGCGAGCATCTCGCGTGTATGCCCGATATGATCAGGTGGGTGGTCGTGCACGATAATCATTATAGTTTATGGTTTGATAAAATTTAAGTTCATTTAGATAACCTCTGATTATGTTTAAACCATTCCCGAGTCCGCGTTGTTCTATGTGTTTGTTTGACTATGACAAGGTTATAATTTCTATCACCTGTTATAGATAAATAATTGATGTTTAACTATATTAGTATAATGTATGTTTGTGTGTGTAGATGCGGCGACAACACGTGCGTGCCGTCCAACCTGCAGTGCGACGGCGTGGCCGACTGCAGCGACGCCGCCGACGAGCTGCCCGAACTATGTGAGTGTACTAATGCCACACATAGTGTCTGTTGCTCAAGGATGATACATGTGATAACTACGGCCGCACAAATTACAAATAAAATATAACGATTCCAAAGCGTTAAACGCTTAAAAGTGACAATACAAAATGATCATTGCGTTAATTTATATTTTCGGTATTTTGTGGGATAATGGAAATGTGTCTTAAATTCTATGTCCCACTTTCACGTTTATTTCAGATTACACCTCTTATAGTAGAAACTTCTGCTTCAAACGTATCCATCGATAAATAACCCACGCAGTAATTATATCTATAATTTATGTTTAGTTTTTTAAAGAATATTGTATTAAATAAATAAATAATAAATATGTGGGGACATCTCACACACGGCCAGTTCGGGCTGATTAGTCACCGTGACCGGTCGTCGCTCGCGCGCTCTCCAACTTTTTACGAGTTACCCTCATTGTGCGAATAATGGCATCGAACTTTGTTTTCGTATACAATTAAGTGATACTAGTGAGTGAACCCGTTTCTGACTACAGGAACAAATAATTATGTCCTCCCAAACGTTAAATAAAAACCCTAGTTACGCTACCGTAACACAGTCTACAATGTTCCCAAAGAAAGACCAGGCTGTCATCCTGGATTCATTAGAAAATGTTCAGATTAAGGATTATGCGCAAGCCCTTGGAAAGATAGTTGACCCTTCCCAGATTCGATTCTTGTCAAGAATATCAAACAACAGGGTGTGCGTTTATTTATCTTCGAAGTCTGTTGCTGATGATATCGTGGAAAATAAGCAATTCATTACCATACAAAATCAAAGATTGCCTATCCGACCGCTCATAAACAGAAATAAACGAATAATTATTTCTAACGTATGCCCGATAATTCCACACAGTGAAATAGAAAGGCGACTTCAAGAGATGCAAATCACGCCAATGTCACCTATCTCTTTCCTTCGCGCTGGTATTAACAAAAACGGTTACAATCATATCTTAAGTTTCCGACGACAACTTTATGTAACACCCGAAGATTTCAATCGTCTCCCTGAAAAGGTATCGATAGACTTTGATGAGACAACATACTGGATATATTTCTCGTCAGATACTATGACCTGTTTTATCTGCAAAAATGATGGCCACGTAGCGTCGAAATGCCCAGAAAACAATGAAGCGAGTAGTAGAAACAACATGGAGACTCAGAATACGGACACTTTTATCCCTAAACGGCCGCACCCACCGACGGAATCTTCTACCACGAAAGAATGTATGGAGTCTGAAATTATAAATGAAGAGACTGCATTATCTATCGACAACAGTGGCGATGACTTATACAACGTTTCCCTTTCCAGTTCAGACGAGGTTTACAAAACCGCAAGTGGGAAAAAACTTAAAAGAACACCCCATAGTGACTTGGACTCGATTAAGTGGGACCAAATTGATGATTTTATCGCAACTTCATCTAAAAATTACCCTCTCTCAGGAAAAGAAGTCAAAGAATACCTAGAAGATACATACGGGGTAAAAAATATTAAAGACATCACGTTTAGGTACACTGAAGAGATTGATACCTTAATTGAATTGTTCACTGACTTGATACCCAACATCTCATACCGTAGCGTGAAGAATAGGCTGTCCCGTATTGTAAGTAAACTTAAAATTATAACTAGAAAGGCAAAGGTAAAGTGTACTGAAGAAGCTTCTGTCAATCCTACTGTTTAAATTTAAAGTATACAAATATTTCTAATCACCTTTTCATGTATAAAATACGTAGTAAGTACCTGTTTCTATTTAAGATAAATTAAGTAATGGCTAATAATAAGATAAATTTTAAACTCAACATTATTCAGTGGAACTGTCAAAGTTTGCTTCTAAAATTAAGTGATTTAGATTCTTATTTACAAAAGGAAAAGGTACATATATGCATTCTCTCTGAAACTTGGTTAAATGATGAGAAACATATAAATGTGACGGGCTACTCTGTTTTCAGAAATGACCGAACAGATGGATATGGAGGCTTGGCTATTCTAGTCCACCAATCTATTGGTTGTTCACTTAAAACTTGTCCTTCTATTTACAATAATATTGATACCATATGTGTTGAAATCCTTAACAGTAGTAAACTACAACATATAATCGGCGTATATTCTCCTTCAAATATTCATGCAGGTACAGAAGATTATGATGAGTTTTTTAGTCATTTTTCAGAAAAAAACTTTAATATTAGGTGATTTTAATGCTCACCATACGGCTTGGTCATATGCAACCGACACTCGGGGTAGACTCCTTTCAGACGTAAGTTTTAAACATAATTACGTTTTTCTTAACAATGGAGACTTTACCCGTTGCTGTACGGTTCTCTTGTTAGCTCCGCACGGTCTTTAGTTGATAGGGTCTTGATGTAAACCAAACTTGATTCTTGATAGATTTATTAACTTTCACAGTCGTAATTATATTATAATGATATATTGATATATGCGATCGCACGCTAGCGTGTTGATATGAGTACTGAGTTGAATTACAATAAAGTAAGTAAACGCTGACGCGGCAAACATGTACGGTCGGTTCCGTACATCTTCCCCGGCCAGAAATGCTAAGATGAAATAACCTAAGCAAATTACGTTAAGACTTAAAAACTTGAAACTTAATAAAAGTCTAATATACATGCAGACTAAACTTAATAAAAGTTTAATACATGTCAATTAAACTTAAAAACTTGAAAACTTAATAAAAGTCTAATACATGATACTTAAGTATTTCATTAAACTGAATTTTCACTTATGAAGTCATTAAACTTTTTCAACACTGGGCTAGTAGACTTGTTCTCCCGTCGCCTCTCCAGCATTTCGAATACTGTGTGAGCGCTCTCTTGTCGCGCCACGGTCGTCCTGCTTTGACGAGGCGCCGCCGCCGCCGCCACCGCCGCCGCCGCCGGGCTCCTTGTCTGAGCACCCTCTCCATCTGCTCTGGTTGTAGGAGCTCTCTTGCGCTCGCATTGGACTCGTCTTGCCATGTAGATTAGTCCCACCATACCAGCTGCGCTAACGAGTAAGTATATCATAGCGTAGTGGTGGATGTCGTGGTTAGACACGCTGTCTGATATCAGTACTTGTTTATCTTTCAAGTCATTAATTTTGTTCTCAATAACTGATGCCTCCTTTTCCAACTCTTGTTGTGACTCATTTGCTATGTGCAAATGTGGGACAGTTATATTGATTAAATTATTGATAGGCGACATTGTAGGGCTGTGTACTTGAGGCAAAATTCGAACCTCACTTTCATGTGTCTTGTGAGGAGAAATTGTCAGCTCATCTGTCTTGATAATACAGCCATGACCTATGTGTATAATGCCCGCTCCGGTCAGCTGATGCGCGGCTACTTGATACTCGCACATTGACCTTATCGCGCACGTCGCGTCGTGCAACAGAAAAATAGGTACCTATGTGTTGATGGCATGTGTGTCTTTCCACTCGTTCTTGCATAGATGTATATTTGCCTTGCATTCTTGATTCTCCGTCTCACATAAGTTCTTGTCGCTCTTCATTTGATATTCTGGCTTCTGACTATGGCAATAGTAATTATTTTTCTGTGCATAACAACCTCTGACGTCATGTTCGCTCATAGGTATAAAGGTGTCTCTCTTCAAGTTCATTGAAATGAAATCTGATATTGGTATGACACTTATGACTTTATCATGTTGTATTTTAGGTATAGGAACAATCTTGAATATCTCATAGCTTTCTCTGCTTATAAGTGGTATTGTAATCTCAAAAATTAGGACTTCTTGCAGCATCCTTGTCTTGATTTTGAGAAGACTGTAGAGTTGACGTAGATCTGAATGTATATTATCTATCGGTAGTGACACATCTTTAGGCAGTTTGCTTGATATAATGCTTAATTCGCTTGTCAGCTGTTCTGGTGTCAACAGATGCACGTTGAATCGTCCTTGATTTATATCTGTTACTGTTTCTAGTAAAGTTGTTTGTAGGTTTTTTAAGTTCTGGAGTACGTTACTTGCTAAAATAGCTCCAATTGCAAAGTCATTACTGTCTTGATTGGTTTGAACTATATTTTTCATGGAGTCTATTGTTTTTTCTAATGTTGACATGTGTTGATTCATGATTTTGTACTGCTTGTTCATTATGCTTTCTGTGCGTTTTAGAAGGTTATTTTCAGATTCGACTATAGATGTTTGATTTCTCCATAAGTTAACTATGTGTTGCTGATTAGTTTGTAGTAAGCTTATATCTTTCTGATACTGCTCGGCGAATCTCTCGTCTAATACGCCGAATAAGGTGTTAGCGAGATATCCGACCCCGTTTACGATCCCGCGCGTGCCGCGCTGTCTGGCGCTCTTTCTAGCCGCTTGCTGGCCGAATTGATGACTCATTAGGACTTCATTATAGTGCTCTAGTTCGGCGAACCCGTGGTGTAATTGGATAAGTATTGAATCACAGTGAGCTTGATCTCGCAGTGTTATACATGCCGTATCCAATTTGTTAATGTATTTATCTAATGCCTTGTTGCCTTGCCAATACGGTTCCATTTCATAGTACACAATGAGCTTCCATTCATCTTTGATAAGGGACATGTCGGAGATTTTGTCAAAGTAAAGGCTCTGGTTATCTCTGAACTGCGTGACGTTTACGTAGCTGCTTTGAACACTTGATACGACTGTCATAAATAACAGAAATGTGGCTATCATTGTAGTGAAGAATGACCTCGGGCTTGTGGAATTTCTTGTTGGAGGCTTCTTCTTTTCGTTTCTTTCTTTTTCTTGATTCACATTTACGGTGTGATTTTGCTCTTGACTTTGGTTGGGGTATGTGACGTCATCGTGTTCGGTAAGTACAGAGAGCTTAATGACTGGCCGCTTGAGGTACCCACTCTTGGTTTTCAAGGTAACCACGCGAACGTAGCCGTCCTTTCCAGGGTGTAGCTCTATCACTCGGCCCATGATCCACTTGCCTGGGAGCAGGTTATCATCGTGAATAAGAACCACGTCATCAATCTTGATATTGCTTTTAGGTTGTCTATTCTTAGACCTTGCTGTTAATTGTGTTAAATACTCAGAACGCCACCGCTTCCAAATATCTTGGTATATTTTTTGGGTTAGATGCCAGCGGGTTCTAAGGTCCTTTTCAGTTTCTATGATTGTCAACACTGGGCCGCTCGAGAGGAAGTGGGACGGCGTCAGGTAATCAAAGTCTTCGGGGTCCTCTGATAGGGGACAGAGGGGTCTTGTGTTCAGACATGCTTCGATCTGAGCTATTATTGTCGCGAGTTCTTCGTAGGTGAGTCGTTGCTCCCCGATGACGCGTTTTAGATGGAACTTGAAACTCTTGACAGCACTTTCCCACAGTCCTCCTGCTGAAGGCCATGATGGTGCGTTGAAGTGGAACTTGATCTCCATATCAGTGATTGCATCTATGCACTCTTGATTGAGCATCTGTTTGAGTTCTTGGTACTCTTCTTGAAGTATGCGACTGGCTCCGACGAAGTTTAAACCGCAGTCGCAGTACAGGTCAGTGGGGGCTCCTCTCTTTGAGGACATTCTGCGAAGACTGGCTATGAATGATGAAGTTGTCATGTCACCCACCAGCTCCAGGTGGACAGCCTTTGTTATCATGCACACAAAAACTGCCACGTAACCCTTTGTGGTTTTCATTCCACGGCCCTTGTTGGCTTTCATCATGATGTGACCCGTAAAGTCAACTCCTGTGTGTTGGAAGGGCCTGGAAGGGTTTACCCTGGCTTCAGGTAAATCTCCCATAATTTGTTGCAGCTTGATAGGATTGTGCTTTTTACATGTTACACATTTTTGTATGTATTTTTTCGTCGTCCTGTTTCCGCTAGGTATCCAGTACCGTTGGCGTGTGAATGCAAGTGTAACTCGAGCCCCGCCGTGATAAGTGAGCTCGTGCGCATTGTTTATAATTAAGTCGGTGAGCCTGTGATCTTTAGGTATTAGTATCGGATTTATCATTTCGGGGCTTATATGGGCGTTCCTCAGCCTCCCGCCGACTCTTAATATCTCATCCTTGTCTAAAAATGGGTTTAGACTTAGGATCTTGCTTTTTGGTGATATGCCCTTTCCTTGTTTCAGACCCTTGATTTCGTCTTCAAATTCTTGACCTTGAACGTGTTTTATGATCATTTTCCTTGCTTCACGTATTTCTAATAGCGTCAGCCATTCTTCCTTAGGCTTTTCCCGTGATAACACTCTTCGTATGCGAGATAGTACACGCACAACTTTTGTAAATGAACTATACTTGTCTAATAGCTCACTTATTAGGGTGCACTGAGTGCGGCTTTGACCTTGAGTGACGACTGAGACTTGTTTTTCTTCCTCTTTAGTCGTGTACAATTCTTGTTTTTCACACACACACACACACACGCACTCACGCCTTGTACTAATGTACTCCCTTGCGGGGTAGGCAGAGGTGCATTGCTGCACCCACTTTTCGCCAGAGTGTTATGTTAATCCCAATGTAATAGGGGGCGGGCCTATTGCCATTTTACGGGCACATCCAAGACCTGAGAACAAATATCTGTGTTTAAACAAATATCTGCCCCAGCCGGGGATTGAACCCGGGACCATCGGCTCAGTAGTCAGGGTCACTAACCACTACGCCATTCGGCCGTTCTTGTTTTTCTTGTTTATTTTTATCATACTTTGACAGCCATGCTGGTCCTTGGAACCACAGGGGATGCTTCGCCAATTTAGTCGCTGTGAGACCCCGACTTGCGCAGTCAGCGGGATTTTCCGATGACTTCACGTAGCGCCAGCAGCTTGGTGGCATTATTTCCGTGATATTTCTCACTCTCGTCGAAACGAAGGGTTTCCATCGATCGGGACTTCCTTGTAGCCATCCCAATACAGCCGTGGAGTCGGCCCAGCCGTAAACCTCAACCTTGATGTCTGGGTTTGTTGATAGCACTTGTAAAAGTTTATTCATGAGCTTGGAGAGAAGTAGGGCTCCACTTAGCTCCAGTCTTGGCAGGGACACTTCTTTGTTGGTAGGTACTAGTCTTGATTTTCCGACCACCAATATAGGCCTGTTTTCATCTTGATTTTCAATCTTGCTATAAATAGCGCAGGCATATGCTTTCTGCGACGAGTCACAGAAGCCGTGTAATTCGATCTTACATGTGTCGTCAGTGTTTAACCATCGTGGTATTTTTATTTTATTTATGTTTGATATGTCGCCCTTCATGTTTTCCCACTCCAAACATATATCATCGGGAAGCTTGTCATCCCAGTTGCATTTTGTTTGCCACACACGTTGAAATAAAAGTTTCAACTTAGTTGATAGTGGGGTCAACCACCCTAAGGGGTCAAATAATCTTGATATATCGGACAAGAGGCTTCTCTTAGTGGTTCGTTTTGGTTCAGATACGGGTATTTTCGATTTGAATGTGAAAACGTCTTCGTTAGGATCCCATATGAGACCGAGTGTCTTTGTTGTCTCAGCTTGTTTGAATGCGTAGGTATTCTGATCTTGTTCGTCTTGTAATTCTTGATAATTGGAGTTCCACTTTCTTAGATTGAGACCTCCTGATTTCATGAGCTTGATAAGATCGTGTTTCAATTGTTAGGCGGTTTCTGTTGAATGCGTACCGTAGAGTAAGTCGTCCATGTAGAAATAGTTTTCGACAACTCTTGCTGCTTCTGGGTAGTTCTGTCGCTCATCTTCAGCCAGCTGCTGGAGGGTCATCATCGCGAGGTAGCTGGCAGCCTTCATTCCGTAACTTATGGTTCGGAGTTGGTACTCTCGCAAGGATTCATGGGGGCTGTCTCTCCAGACAATCTTTTGCAGAACTTGATCTTCCTCGTGGACCCATATCTGCCTAAACATTTTCTCTATATCAGCAGTGAAAGCCACCTTGTACAGTCTCCACCCCAATATAAGTGACAAGAGGTCCTTTTGTAAGTTAGGGCCCGCGTACATACAGTCATTCAGACTTATTCCAGTTGAGGTGATTCCAGATGCATTGAAGACCACACGGACTGCAGAAGTGGTGGACTCTTCGCGTACCACACTGTGGTGGGGTAAGTAGTAGTCAGGCTTCATCGTATGGTCACCGGAAGTGCATGGTTTCATATGACCCAAATCTTGATATTGGTGCATGAATGCCTTGTATTCTTTTTCTATGTATTTATCCTTGTTGAATTTTCTTTCCATTTGGAGAAATTGAGCTACAGCCTTGTTTTTTGACTGACCCAACTGATGTATGTTTGATTTTAGGGGTAATCTAACTTGATATCTTCCGTCTTCCAACCTTGTTGTGGTTGACTTGTATAATTCGACGCATTTAATCTCTTCCGCCGAATATGAAGAGTTCTCTGAGATATCTTCAATTTGCCAAAATGATTGAATATCGTCAATATTATTTAGAACGACATTGCATTGCAGAAATTGCACCTTCCCACATAATATCCAGCGGAGCCTTGTTTGTTGTGCAACGGGCGTCATGTTACCGACTTTATAAATACCTTCTTGTATTATGTTTGAATAGACTTCGGCGCCGAGTAAAATATCAATCGGCTTGCTTAAATTGTAATCAGGATCGGCCAATTTCATCTCTTATGAAAATTCCCATGATGGTTTTTCAAATGAATGGTTCGGTAGGTTTCTTGTTAAACTTTTCATGATATAAACGTCGGTGTCAAACGTGAAATTCTCCGTTAATGAGCTACAGCTGATTGTTATCATTCCAGTGCAGGTGTTGTCCTTGGTGCCAACTCCTGTTATCACACCCTTACACTTGCGGCGTTTCAGACCAAGTAGTTGCGCTGCTCTTTCCGTGATAAGCGATACTTGTGAACCCTGGTCTATAAGGGCCCGTATAGTGTGGTATTGACCATTCAACCCTTGCACCTTGATAAGGGCGGTTGTAAGGAGAACCTCTGGGGTAGTTTGCTGTTGCGCCACATGAGAGGCGCCGCTTCGTTCCTTGTTTTGAGCATGTGTTGTTGACGAGTCATTTGGTGTCATATTGTTATTCTTCGAATATGCGGCATGTAATATTGTATTATGATATCCGTTGCAATCGCGGCATCTCTTTGTTGAAGTGCAAGGTTTTCCGTGGTGATTGAATAGGCAATTGCAACATAAATTGTTTCTTGTTACGAACTGGCGTTTTTGTGTCGGTGTAAATTCTAAGAATTCCTTGCAAAAATAAATTCCATGCTCCGGGCTGTTACAGACGACACATTTCAACTTGAATATGTTTGAACTTGATGATTGCGCAGTAGCCTTGTTGCTTGAATAATAGCGCTTAAAATTGTTTGGCGGTTTTTCGTATCTGTTTGGTGCGGCCGCACTTGTACTTGGCCTCTGCTGTTCTTGTTTTCGACGAGCAGACTCCATGGTGGTGAATTTGTTCTCCATGAAACTGAGGAAATCACCGATAGATGGTAGTTCTCGGGGGTCGCTCAGGGATTCTAGGTAGTCGCTGTGCGTTTCGGAATCTAACTTCTGCACTAGAAGGTGAACGAGAATAGGGTCCCATGTATCAATGTTCACTCCAAGGTTCTTGATAGCGTTTAGACACTCGGTGGTGACGTCATGTATTCGTTTAATGTGGCTTGACGTGGCTTGCTGCATGACCGGGATATTCATCATGGTGTTCATGTGGGTGGTGAAAATTATTTTCTTGTTGTTGTATCTGTGATTTAATATTTCCCAACTTGTAAGATAATTTTCTGAGCTAATTTGGAGATGTTGGATCATGCGTTCAGCTTCTCCTTTAAGTTTGCTCTTCAGAAATTGAAGTTTTTGGGCATTTGATAAACTTGGGTTGTTGTGAATAGCCTCAGTAAATAAATCTTTAAATGGTATCCACTGTTGAAACGTACCATTAAATATAGGAATGTCGAGTTGTGGAGTGCTTTTCTCCCTGTGGGCCACCGACCATAGCTTGCTGTTAATGGTCTTCTTGATCTGTATATATGTATTTTCATGTTCTGTGAACTTGGCTTCATACTGCTGGTTGGATCCTTCAAGTTCGCTGTCTAACTCCCAGTGAAGGGCGTCTATTGCCATCCAGCGTGTTTGCAGAGTTTTGAGGGAGTCTTCGAATTCCCATTTTTCATTCATGGTTTCCACACAAATGTTCGAGACTGATCTTGTAAATGCTTTAAAATTGCTGAGCTGCTTTTTCAGCAATTCGTCTAACTTGCTCTTGTTGCCAGAGCTCTTGAGCTCAACTGTTTGTTGGCTTGATGGTTGGCCTGAAGACTTACTTGATATAGCTCCAGGTTGAGTAGAATATTTTGTGGTTGTCTGACCTGGTCCTCCATATTCTGCTTGACTTGGTTGGACGGGCGCAGGCGTAGGCTTGTTTCCTGTAACACTTGATTGTTCCAGCAGCTCCCTGGCATGCAAGTAGAGCTTCTTCGTTTCACCGTAAAAGTCACCGCGGAAGTAATCAATTTCTTGTAGGGGGTAACTTTTTACCAGTTTGGTATGATTGGCTGTGTAATCAGACCAATACAGTTCTAAATTCTCCAGGCGTCTCTTGATATAGTCTGCTGTTTTGCGATCTTGTTTATCCTTCTTGAAATTTATGATAATTTTTCCAATTCCATCTTGTAATTGGGCTTGATTTTGCAGTACTGCTTCCATTTCTTGGTCCATGATTTTACTTGATGAATATATTATGCGATAAAATTCTTACTTCTGAATCTTCGCCTTGATAAACTTGATAGGTACCTTATTGTTTATTGATATATGTATATGCGCTGCTTGATTACCCTGTCTTGATAATTCGACGTAGGACTTGATTCCTTAGCTTGCTGGGTTCATGAAATTCAGTGCTCAATGCGTTCCGCGTGATATGTGCGCACTCTCAATCCAATCGGGGGATCCCGCTGGTGGGAAGCCGACGGAACCGATTCGCTACCACACAAAACTCACTAAGACACCAAAAGTCGCTTTCGAAGGACCATAAAGATGTACGGTTCTCTTGTTAGCTCCGCACGGTCTTTAGTTGATAGGGTCTTGATGTAAACCAAACTTGATTCTTGATAGATTTATTAACTTTCACGCTAGCGTGTTGATATGAGTACTGAGTTGAATTACAATAAAGTAAGTAAACGCTGACGCGGCAAACATGTACGGTCGGTTCCGTACAGTTGCGTTAAAGTCAATGATCGTGTAATTTGTACCTCACCTGATATCTCTTTTTGTAGTGCTGACCTTGCACTGGATTTTGACTGGAATGTGAGTAACGAATCTTTGGGTAGCGATCATCTTATAATCTCCATGAAAACGTTAGATACAACTCCAAACAATCCCGAACTCAGAAGAAATATAAAAAAAGCAAACTGGGTCGAGTATACACAACATATCCAATCAGCATGTGAGGATCTAGAATTAGTAGCCGATTTACAAAGTAAATACAATCAACTCTTACATGTAATTGAAGATAGTGCTAATATAAATATCCCGTTTGTTAAGTATAGTCCTAATCCTAACAAATTCAGGCCGAAACCTTGGTGGAATCCTGAACTGTCCAAAGCAGTTGCAGAGAGAAGGCTAGCTTTAAAATATTTTAGGAAAGCTCGCACTGTTGAAAATTATATGATATACAAAGAAAAGATTATTGCTGCTCGTAAATTAATAAAACAGATGAAGGGAAACGCTTGGCGGAGCTTTTGTGACAGTATCGATTCTAATATGTCAGTGCGTGAGGTTTGGAGGAAACTCAGATGGCTTAAAGGATACCGTAGTCCTAAAGAATATTTACAAGAGAGCGCAGCCATTCCTTTTTTAACCGAACTTGCACCAGACAGTGTCTCCTTACATCCAGGTCAGATTACTTATCATGATCCCAACTCTCTGCAACCTTTCACCTTGTCAGAATTAAACGTGATTCTTAAAAGGACGGATACTTCGACCGGTGTAGATAACATTACATATTCCATGATTACCCATTTGCCAAATAACGCGAAGGAAATCCAAATACCCTAAAATATCGGCCTATCTCAATGATCAACTGCCTATGTAAAACTTTTAATTTAATGATTACACGTCGCTTAGAATATTACTTTGAAAGAAATAAACTCTTCAATCCCAGTACTCTAGGTTTCCGTCGCGGACTTTCTTGTCAAGATAATTTAAGCAGATTTATACCTAGTAGACACAGAGACTGCTTTTATAAACAGGCAATACGTTATGTGTGCCTATGGAGACATAAGTAATGCTTATAATAATGTAGCAATAGAACCTCTTATTTCATCGCTTATAGAATTAGGTGTCGATACTTTACTATGCAGATATATCAAGGAATTTCTTAAAGAACGCGAGTTGATTTATAGGCTTCGTGATGGTACAGAAATTAAAAGAATATGCAGACAGGGTTTGGCTCAAGGTGACCCTATGTCTCCAATCTTATTTAATATCGTCACAATTAAAATATGCAACACCCTTGTAAAAACAGTTAAGGTATCTCAATACGCGGATGATTTTGCCCTATATTGTATCAACGAAAATATTAATCTCTGTATTGAAACGATCCAGTCAAGCCTCAATATCTTTAAATCCATGTTAGATAAAATTGGTTTAGAGTTAGCACTCTCCAAAACAAAATTATGCATACTTACAAGAAGATATAGGATTCCTGAAATAATTGTTTAAGTGGATGACATCCACATAGAAGTTCTCAATTGTGTCAAGTTCTTGGGTATTTGGGTGGATAGTCGTCTAAATTGGACCAGGCAAATCACGGAAATCGCTCAAAAATGTACAGCCTACGTCAATATTCTCAGTGCGCTAAGTGGAGCTAAATGGGGCGTACACCCGGTCCAGCTTAGACGACTATATATCGCTCTAGTACGCTCTAGACTTGATTATGGAAGTACGATGTATGGTAATGCCAGCCCGCGTCTCTTAAATAAGTTAGATGTGGTTCAAAATCAATGTCTTCGTTTTTGCGGAGGATTCATAAAAGATACTCCCATTTTCACAATGGAGAGTGAACTGTGTATACCGCATCTAAAATATAGAAGAGCATATCTTAGTGATAAATATTTCCTGAAGCTTTCCGCAAGAAAATGTGATTATTGTTTTTATTTCCACACCATAAAGGTTGACTGGAAGAAATCGCGTTTAGGCGATAAGTCCGCCTTTGTATATATATACTTGTATTGTTCTTTCTTGTACATGTTAACTTTTACTTTAAACTGTGTAATTTGTGTATACATACAATAAAGTGTTTAAATAAATAAATAAAATTATCTTACAAAACAATTAGAACGCTTAGATAATATGTTAAAGGTAGGCCTAAAGTACTGGCGTAAAAATCAGTTTCCATTGTTATTGGAAAGTTTCAGAAAATATTCTAACCTGCCTATGTCAAAATTCGAAATTCTGCCCCAATTCGAGCTTCCTTTCCCTGATAAAACACTTCCCTGGGACCAAATTATTATGACAAAAATTCACACTATTGACGAACCTAAAGCTAAATTATCAATACGAGATCTTAAACAACGTAGCGAAGAGGCTATTAACCAGTTGTATACAAATTTCTCTCACATATTCACCGACGGGTCTAAATAAACGGACGGTTCTAGTTGCGCATTCTACGATAAGGATGCCGATTTTGGGGCAAAGTTTCGTATTGAAAACTTTTGTATTCCTATTATGGGAGTGGAACTAGCAGCAATTAATGAAGCAGTTAATTATATGTGTTCAACAAATTATCAAAAGATTGTAATTTTTACAGACTCCAAGAGCAGTCTTCAACATTTGTTAAGGTGTATAAAAGGCGACATTATCGGTAGAAAAGAAGCTTACCTCGTTATTAAATGTATCGCAAGGTTGATACGTAATGGGGCTGAAGTTCGCTTACAGTGGGTTCCTTCCCATGTAGGTATTGCGGGAAACGAGACGGCTGACTCACTGTCGTCAGACGCTTTACGAAACGGTATTCCGCTTAATATACTACCACATTTTATGGATCATCTCCCACTGATTAAAAAGAACAACCATAGTGAATTTAAAACATATTTCAATGAATGTTCCAAAACTAAGGGAATTTGGTACAGAACCATTGTAAGCGAGCCTCCGCGCACACCTTGGTTTTCCACATCAAATATGAATAGAAAAGAGTTGGTTTTATGTTTCAGAATCAGAACATCTCATATGCCATTTAATAAATTTAGTTTTAACATGAAAAAAAGGGACAGTCCGAATTGTACTTTATGTGACAAGGAAGAGGATCTTGTTCACTTTGTTCTCGAGTGTAAAATTAACGAACAACCCCGACTTGATTTCTTACACGACACTCAGTGCACGGCCGGGGAGCTCCTCTTCCTCGTGCACGGCATCCTCAGCTCAAGCTTCACTCATGATCACAGTGGCCGGTTCCTTAGTTTTATCATTTACTCCCTAACCTTAAGACAAGATTATTATAAATCTGTAGGTTAAGTTCTACTCCCATAGTTGAACTACTAAGTACTATTTTTGTTAATTATTTAAGGATTGTTATTTTTTGTTAGTTTTTAAGCCGACTTAATCTTAGGATGTATGGCTTATAAAATAAATGAGATTATAAAAAAAAAAAAATCTCACACACGGCCATCCGACCCCAAGCTAGGCAGAGCCTGTGTTATGGGTGTCGGACAGCTGATATATCTACACAAATACATAGATAGATAGATACTAAATATAAATATCAGTATTAAACATAAATATCTGCACCTACAGGTGGGCGTCTCGGCATCAGGTCGAACCTGTGCGAGGAAGGCGAGAAGCTGTGCCCCGACGCGCGCTGCGTGCCCGAGGAGGGCTCCTGCGATGAAGGTACGTGGGGAATACATGGTGACAACCCTTACCTGGATTAGGGCTAGGGTTGTCACTGTAGTGAAAGAGAGGGACTTGCTTCTCAACCCTATGATTTAAATGTCTTCAATTTCTTAAATACGAGAAATCTAGCATTGTTAGAACTTTTCTTATTGGAGACGATTCTGAAGAATTTTCCCTATTAAACCTAATTTGGAATGTGATAAATGTGGTTTAAATACGTGGTTAGTGGAATTTCTATAGCATATAGTGTTTTTGTGTACAAGTAAAGAATATCTATTCTATTCTATAAAGTATGTATAATATTGGTGTGTTGCAGCGTGGGCGCGCGCGGCGTGCGACTGGCAGGCCTGCTCGCAGCTGTGTCTGCAGCGCCAGCACCACAACCACACCTGCAAGTGAGTTCATACACACATACATTATAATTATTAATACATAAGCATACGTAGGTATTTTGAACAAACTTAGTGGGACATTGTATTTTTAGTAGACTTCTACAATACGCCAGCTCAGTCGATTGCCGCTGCATGTAGAAGCAATGACATCAATTCATCATCATCAGCAATACATTGACCACTGCTGGACATAGGTTCTTTCTCAAGGAGCGGAACAGCACTGGATATCTACCTTTATAAAGTCGTCGGTCCAGTGAGCCAGAAGGTGCTTTCACTACGCTTGCATATCGGTGTATACCACCCCTCGAGGACTCGCTTGCAAATGTAATTAAGATTTATCTAAATTAGTGTGGTTTTCTCTGTGCAGATGTGCGAGCGGCTACCGACAACACAAGAGTGCGGACGGCAACGTCACCTGCGAGATACTCGGTGAGATATTACATATTGATAATGCAAATAAATGACTCTTTTTGTAGAATAGCGCCTTTTATAATTTTTTTATTGTTCTCTAAATCTCTTATTACTGATGAAACTGTAGGTATAGGTAATCTTGTACTCTTGATTACCCCAATACATCTTCCATTGCTTACTTTATGTCTGCAAGCGATTTCGTTGCCTATGTTGTTGGTGCTAAGGTGGATATTGTCCTGCAGGTCCGCAGCCCGAGCTGCTGGTGGCGAGCGAGACGGAGATACAGGTGTGGGCCATGTTCAAGAGAGAGACGGACGCCAGGACCATCTACAAACACAAGCCAGAAGACGGGTGAGCGCAGTAACACACTATATGTCTCATAATCACCTTGAAATGGTCCACAGAGAAATTTTATTATACAATTAATATATATTGAAAACTTGAAGCTACCGTAAATCAATAAAGGGGTTGAAAATATTTTGTCATCTGACTGTATTCTGTATGTGCACGGTAAACTGTAGGTATTCTGAAGGCCTAGTGATAGTTCTGCCATCAAATACTATATGCACACAATACTGCCGTAGTACTTTTAAAGTACCTATCGTCGTTCTAAAGTACTACTTTACAAATAATTACTCTGTAATGGTGCGACAAACTCGCATTAGGCTCAACCTCTTTTCCCCCGAATGTGTTCCTTCCTGCATCACTCATGTTCTCCGTCAGAGTGCGCATCTCGGCGGTGGCGGGCGGCGCGGCGGAGGGCGCAGCGCGCTACTGGTGGGCGGACCGCAAGCACGGACACATCTACGCCTTCACACCCGGCGCCGGCGCTGAACCTACCATCATTGTGAGTAAACTCTTTTTCCCGCCCTCACACATAGAAGAAAAGAAGAACGTAGTTGCGAGTTTATTCACAGGTTGTTATAATACTTCTGTGCCTTGTTTTTATCACGTCGGAGTCACCAGTTTTACATATATAGTTAGACAAGGATAAAATGTGATTTATTTGCAGAAGTTATAAACAGACATTCCGAAACTTAAGGAAGCTAAATGGCCTTTACTTTTTTAATACATAGTTAAGTACCTAATCCTTTGTGTATCTAAAATGTGTTTTTATGAATTTTACCTTAATGTAAAAATTATAGCAAATCGTCGTCCCTTCTTTACATCTAACACGTATTGACTTGTACCTATGTTGTGTGATGTAGGTACGCGACGCGGGCGCGGTGCGCGCGCTGCGCGTGGAGTGGGCGTCCCAGCGCCTGTACTGGGTGTCGCGCGGGGGCGCGGGGGCGGGGCCGGGGGGCGCGGGGGGCGTGTACAGCTGCGACCTGCGCGGCGCGCGTCGTCTCACGCACTACACGCACCACCTCGCGTACCCAGATGACTTAGTGCTGTTTAATGAGACTAGGTGAGTTGGTTTGTTGCTGTTTTGTTACTGTGGTGTTTTATATCTCAATCTCATCATATCGTAGCATAAAATCATGATGATTATTTATGTCTACGGAGCAGATAGGTACTTCAGAGTTTCTAATGACTAATGAATATTGTGCATTGTGCAGAGAGATGTTCTGGACGGACCTGGGCCCGCAGCCCGGCATCTACCGCGCGTCGCTGTCTGGCACGGGGGCGCGGCTGCTGGCTGCGCCGCCCCCAGGGGCCCCCGCGCCCCCCGCGCCCGCCCCCGCGCGCCGCCTGCGCCGCCCCGCCGCGCTCGCGCTCGACGCCCCCGCTAGGAGGCTGTACTTCTATGACGACTACTACGGGACCCTGGAGACGGTGCGGCTCGACGGCACACAGCGGGCGCTGCGGATCGTGGCCGGACGGGGGAACAACATCACGCATTATAATGTCACTGAAGGTCGGTACTAGCAGTTGATTACATTGTAGTATGGTAGTATCTGCAAATTGGCTAGTTGTTAGAATGAACTGCAACATACGCATATAGTGCTGCGCTAGCATTAATATATGTATATAAGCACCGCACATATTTAATAAAAGACTTCTTCTTTTACAACCAACATCAATCGATATTTTAATACGTTCCTGCGCACAACTTCTCACATGGCGATCCTGCCAGGCCGGCGCTGCTGGTAGCGGCGCCGGTCGGCCCACGAAGATGATCAACATCGGCCGACAGACCAGAACCAGCACACCAACACCAACACCTGCAGTACCAGTGCCAAGAATAAACACCAGCAGCACCAAGGCAACCAACCTCGGTGAATGACATGAAGAAAACATGTACAAGTGAGTCCAGAAAATACGAAGAAATACTGCGACCGGACGAGGAGTCAGGGCTATCCCGGCTCGAACAGGTCAGGGCTATCCCGGCCATCGAAGCGGACCAGGGTTATCCCGGCCAACTCAAGAAGATGACCAACCACGTGCGTCTTCGTGCAATCATCAGTGTCATCGTGCGTCACGTCCGCCCAGCCGTCATCATTATATTGTTACTGTGAGTCAAATTAATTAATTCAGGAAGGATTAGAATTATAGATTTTGATTTTGATAAAATATTTTTTTAACAAGGGTTTAATCTCGCTTTTAAGTAATTGTAATATCTAGTGTCACAAATCACGTTTTCATTTTTTTTTTCTTCTAAAACATAAACCATTTGAATATGTATTCTAAAAATAGCATACAAGTTAGGTATCGCTAATAAATATGTAATGCATTCAGAGTTGAATGACTGCAGAAAGTTTCTAGGTCAAGTTAGTAAAACCAACTACCTAATGACAATTGAGTAGATATTTTCAGTAAATGAATTAATAAGTAAATGATATTTTTTGTTGTGAATTAGAAAGTTTTAACGATCGGTACATTGGTAAAATATATAATAAGGAGTTAAGGAGTTCAGATTGGAGGCCATTGCTTTAAATTGTAGCGGCTCTATTTTATATTATACAGGTGCACAAAATAGGTGGCCTGATATGCCAATAAGTAGGGTGACCATGCCCACAAAGTAGATTAAGGGTGTAGAGATACAGCCCTAGGAGAATTATGTTCTTGATCATAGTGTTTGGACTATCGTGCCCTCAGTGAAAGACATAATAATATTAATTAGTAGTAAGGCATTAATGTGAATAGTATACAAGATTAGAATGCATGATTGAGGACACAAAGGTTAAGGAGTTTTGACTAGCAAATGGTTTCATCACCCAAATGTTACGATAGTTCTCACTTCCCAGAGTTCAGAATGTCAGTAATCAGAGTGATGACTGAGAGCTACAGGATGCTCATTATGGGTTAAAAACCAAAAGTGTAAATGTGTATGAATGGGGAAAATATACCGATACCACGATAGGAATGATCAAGTAAATTGCGTTGAAATTGTAGTAGGTATTTGATTTTGTATTTAGATATTTTTTTAATTAACGTGACACTAGTTAGATATGAACTATTTTCAAGTAAATAAATTAATGAGTAAAATTAAATGTGAAAGGATGACTATAGAACAGTTATAACAAGCCTAGGAAATGAATCACTCTGTACATGTCATGTCATATTATGTAACTAATAGTTTGTCATATAGGTACTTACGTACATTATAATATGTTGTGTTGTGTTGTTATTATGATAAGAGTTTATTTTAGATTATAAATGGTATAGATAGAGATAAATAAATAAGTTAAAAGGTATAAAAGTAAAAGGTATTTTGGTTACACATATTTAGATGCGATTATATTTGTTTCAGAAATGTATCAGTAATTTATTAATTTTTTATCGAACTATAGGTGTTTTCAAAAATTTCATGTATAAATTGTGACATTTTATTTTACAGAAATTTTCATGTTCATTTTTTAGTTGTAAAATATGTGTGTGTAACTTGTAACTATTTCATTCAAAATTAAATTTAAAGACAGGTAAATAGCAATTATCCAGGTCATTATTTTATTCAAGAATCTGTTAAAAGAATACAGCAATCTAACACTAGGAAACTTGTCAGCATTTTACAATAGCTCTGCCTTGCACTTTTATTTATAACAATGCATTTAGGTAGAGTTGAATATCACAATATTGTAATTGCAAGTACTATCATAACTTATAGGTTTGAAAAATAATTTCTTAAATTAAATTATTTTTCTTTCGCTACCCCGAGGGTGAAGGAAGTAAAAGGGGAGGTGTAGTATGGTAGTATCTGCAAATTGGCTAGTTGTTAGAATGAACTGCAACATACGCATATAGTGCTGCGCTAGCATTAATATATGTATATAAGCACCGCACATATTTAATAAAAGACTTCTTCTTTTACAACCAACATCAATCGATATTTTAATACGTTCCTGCGCACAACTTCTCACAACATCTCATTTATCTGCATGCTCTTCACAACAGTTTCAAAAATGGTTAAGTATAGGAACCCAAAAGGGGTGTGACTCAGGAGGTCATAAGAACTTCTCTATAACTTTTGGAAATCTGTGAAAATCTGTATTTTTTTTCCATTTTTACAATAAAATGAAAACCAATCAAACTCCAAATAACACAATATAAACCTAAATAAACGCATCTATCTGTATAATTATTACATATTATGCACCCCGCCTTGTATACTTATGGTGAGTTATGTATGTACCTAATTTCGCTAAGTAAGCCATGATAATGCTAACTATTCCCCTGCTACAGCGGGAGCAGCATCACCTGGTCTCCCGCACGGCTGCGCGCGGCTGGCGGTGTGGGGCGAGCGCGTGCTGTGCGCACACGCGCACGGGCTGCTCGCGACGGACAAGCGCCGCCGCGGGGCGCCGCTGCAGGCCACGGGGGCGCCCCTGCACCTCGTCGACATACATATTATGCACCCTGCCTTGTATACTTATGGTGAGTCCTACTGTATGAAGTCCCAACATAATGCCTACCCACTCGGAGTAGGTTTTGTGACGTGGTAGTAATTATATTCAAACAAAATGGCATCTCTTCGGGGTTCACAAAACTTGCTTGCTACTGGGCTTTTATATGAGCACTACATGGCACACTTTACCTGCTTTTAAGCCTAGCTGGCATTGGCTAGCATTAGCTGAAATGACTAAGTGGTCCTGAAGGATCGTGGCTTTCACTGACTACATTTTTCATGGAGAAATCTACATGTTTTGCTGAAGTTTCATTGCTGTGACCTTCATCACGGGTTAATTCAAGGCTATAATCGCGAGAAAAGGTGCCCATTTAATTCCATACGTAACCGTGTACAATTCACAGCCGTACAATGTTATTATGTGTATGCCCCTACAGAGAGCAACCCGTGCCTGGCGGAGCGGCGCTGCGCGGGGGGCGCCGTGTGCGTGCCGTCCAGCGACAACGTGGACCACGCCACCTGCCTGTGCCCCGACCAGCGCCGCGCCAAGACCAGCGAGGACGTGAGTACACACACACACACACACACACACACACACACACACAGACACACACACACACACACAAACACACACAGCGACAACGTGGACCACGCCACCTGCCTGTGCCCCGACCAGCGCCGCGCCAAGACCAGCGAGGACGTGAGTACACACACACACACACACACACACACACACACACACACAAACACACACAGCGACAACGTGGACCACGCCACCTGCCTGTGCCCCGACCAGCGCCGCGCCAAGACCAGCGAGAACGTGAGTACACACACACACACACACACACACACACACACACACACACACACACACACACACACACACACACACACACACACACACACACACACACACACACACACACACACACACACACACACACACACACACACACACACACACACACACACACACACACACACAAACACACACAGCGACAACGTGGACCACGCCACCTGCCTGTGCCCCGACCAGCGCCGCGCCAAGACCAGCGAGGACGTGAGTACACACACACACACACACACACACACACACACACACACACACACACACAAACACACACAGCGACAACGTGGACCACGCCACCTGCCTGTGCCCCGACCAGCGCCGCGCCAAGACCAGCGAGAACGTGAGTACACACACACACACACACACACACACACACACACACACACACACACACACACACACACACACACACACACACACACACACACACACACACACACACACACACACACACACACAGCGACAACGTGGACCACGCCGCCTGCCTGTGCCCCGACCAGCGCCGCGCCAAGACCAGCGAGGACGTGAGTGAAGCTGTAGAATATAAGATTCAAACAACTGATATACACACAGAAATACCGGACGGGACCTATCAAAGCCTTATTTCCTACATGTAATCAGCAGTTTAATTTGATTATCTTCTTTATTAATCGTGCCTCCCCCCCAGGGCTCGGTGCGCTGCGTGTCTCCCAGCTCCCCCGTCCCCGCGGCCCCTCCCGCCCCCGCGGCCCCCGCGTGCCCGGCCTCGTGCGGGGGCGGCGCGTGCGTGGTGTCCGGCGGCGTGGTGTCGTGCCGCTGCCAGGAGCTGTACTCGGGCCCTCGCTGCGAGACCTACCGCTGTGCCGACTACTGCCGCCGCGGCCGCTGCGAGCTGGACGCCGCCGGGCCACGGGGGGCTGATGGGAAACTGCCGCTCAAGGTGAGGGGCTGTCACTATAGTATCTACCTGGTTTCATCTTCTAGTCTTGTTACTCTAATGTGGAGCTTAAGGTTACAGATATTCTTCACCGCGATTCTCTTTGAGCCGCCTAAGGCCCACGATGGTCTGATTTCCTCATTTCCGCTTCCACGGAGCTTCTCCAGCTCTGTACGGGTCTACCTGTCTCCTTCTGCTCGAAAGCTACTTGAGCATGGTTACAGACTGTAACTGTTAAAGCAGGACTGTAACTTACAGTCCTGTCTTCTCATTCTCATCTACCTGCTATTTACTAGTTCCTTGTCTTTTATGAGTATCTAACATGTATATTACCCGGACAGTGCATCTGCCCGGCGGGTCGGTGGGGCGCGCGCTGCGAGCTGTCCGCCCCCGCGCCCGCCCCCGCCCCCGCGCCCCCCGGCCCGCAGTGCGCGGGGGTGCGGTGCGAGAACGGCGGCGCGTGTCGTCAACAACACGACCTGGCGGAGTGTGTCTGCGCCCCCGGGTTCGTGGGCGCGCGCTGCGAGCAGTGCGTGGACGCGGCGCCCTGCCCCGCCGGGGGCGTGTGCCGGCGCAAGGCGGGGGGCATGGTCTGCGAGCCCCCCGCGACACAGTGCAGCGATGAGCTGTGCGGAGAACATGTACGTATATTTATGTATTGTACTCATGGTCACATTTTTAATATAATATAAGCCAGAAATTTTTGGTTTTTCTGATACTCACGACCCAGGTCAGTGAGAGGCGTGAGGGATATACTGGAGGAGCTTTCCTGAGTGTCATATTATAAACTTAGATCATAAAGTCTCTCTCTCTCCGGACGTATGTCCGGCGCAGTCTGCACAGTGAGTGAATGTCTTGAAGTTTTCGTTTTCTTCTGCATACGTATATTTGTGAGCATAACGTCAACTTTCATAGTTTTCTATCCAGGTATACTAGCCCCCTTATTCATAAAAAATTTAGAAGATGCTTTAGCTATTGAACTGTTTTGTCCATCTCTGTGGTCGCTTTAGCTATTGAACTGTTCTGTCACTCTCTGACAGAGAACAATTTGTTCTTTGACAGAGAGGGAAAAAACAGTTCAATAGCTAAAGCGTCCTCTACCTTTTTTATGAATAAGGGGGTAGGTCTATTGGTACAAGTGACTAAACCGTGGGTGTCCGCAGGGCACGTGCGTGTTGGTGAACTCGACGGCCGCCTGCTCCTGCGCGGCGGGCTGGGCCGGCGCGCGCTGCGACCTGCCTGACGCCACGCACGAGGCGCGGGGACACGGTGAGTCACACGCACACACACACACACACACACACACACACACACACACACACACACACACACACACACACACACACACACATAGGCCACTGCAGGATAATCACCGAGCTTGGCAGTTGGTTTAGACTTTTAGAGGTATTCAGCCTATCTCAGCTATTGCAACACCCAGGCTTGCTGCTCCAGTTTACTCGGGAGCTAGGCTGGCTGAGCAGAAATCAAGAGGATATGTACAAAGGTTCCACTCGAGAGAGCCACGTACAGGAACTTCACCCCCTACCAGAATAGAATAGGTATTCAGCTACTAACCGCTGTAGTATGTCGCATGCATTGACCAAATCAAAACATAATGTTTGTCGGCTATTCATATAAGTTTTTTTCCATTTTAAATAGGTACTTACCTAATATTGATATAGTAGGGTTTGCGTGATGTTACTACACCTACCTACCACACAAAAGATACAGTGAGACCGGCAGGTAAACTGATCATTATCAAGTACTGTGAAGGTTAAAATATCAAGTTATATTTTAATCACATATTTTTATTTTCCCTGTGTCCATTTTAAAGACGGATGATGCAAACAGTATATAAAAAGTGGACTGTAAAAATAAAATAATCAAAGGTGCGAAAAACATTGATAAATAAAATATGTAACGTAATATTTACAAGGTGGCATTTTATCCTTGTTCATCCGAAAGCACCTCGATATAACGGCCGATTTTAACTTATTTGAAACTGTCTACTAAATGTAACTAATCAGAAACGTAAACCTGCTATAGTTTTAAACTCAAAACCGGTTCCGATCTCAGCTGATGTTGAACTCACAAATGACAATTAGTGAAATGGAGACTATGTAACAAGTATATCTTGTTGAGTAATGGAGCAACTACTGTCTCGTCGGTATTGATTGACTGCACCGGCGCGGCGGCGGCGGCGGCGGCCGTGACCGCGACACAGATCTTCACTGCAGGCTATGTGGAGTTCCGGCAAGCGATAACGCACCTTGTGGACGTCACGTCTTTAGAACATTCACTACCTAAGTGCTAATACCTGTAAGGTTGACTTCATCTGGGTCATTTATGTAGATAGCATTGTATAGTAGCCGGCTCTACCATACAATCAATCGTTAGGGATGCCCAACTTTTATGATTGTAATTAAATTATAACTGGTACAGATGTAGTCTGCATCTTACTACATAATTGTAGTAAGATGTAGCATTGATAGTGATGTTGGGGAATCCACAGCCGCGGCCGCGGTTTCCTCGTGTCGCGGAGCGGGAAATACCATCACTCACCTTCCACCTCGTTATAGCAATATTTGACCACTATTACCTGTACGCTAAAATATACGTATCTTAAGGCGAAGGTCTTCTAGATGTACCTAAAACGTTAAATATCATAAAAATATTTTATACCAGAAGCTAGCAAGTTATGATTAGATGTAAATTCTACTGGAAGCCACAGTTAATTTACATATTTGTCGTCTGGTTTAAATATTATAGCAAATTAAGTCCGGAAAGGTCAATAAAACAATTAATTATCATAATCGTTTACCGCTGACGTCTCAAATCCCAAATCACCTATTGTGATTGAAATTGCAGGTTTTTTGCGTATGTGCCTTAAACTGTAGGTTGTAGCTGCTTCCTAAATGTCAGTCACTGCGAGTCGAGCCGGCCCGAGCAGCCGGTCGAGTGGCGCCGGGAAACAATACCGCATTTAATATTTTAATTAATTAATAATGACTCGGAGAAATTCCTGAAAGGACTAGTGTCATAGTTAGTGCTTGTTTAGTTTAGTGTATATTTAGTGCATTAGTGCAGCGATGCAGCCAAGACGCCGGCTAGCGAGGAGGCAGCGGAGAAGCGCCGGTATGGGCTGTTTATACTTATGTATACATACTTAGTATTGAATTATGTATATTTCTAGCCATGTTATAATAAAATTTAGTTTTAAAATTGAAGGCAACATCGTGTGCGAGGTCAACCAGTCTCTCGATCTTTGACCTCTACAGATGTGAGATGATCACTCATTGTTGACAATATTTCAAGTATACCTACTTAAACATATATTTTGTGCAAATAATGTTAGATACTATACTATGTAATGTGTACAAGTGGCAAGAATTAATGAGTTGCTGTATTAGGTGTTTGTTATCGGTCAAAGTTCTGACCTCTGGGCCACAAGCAAAATTACCCGCAAACAGTACTACAATTATGAAAGAAGGAGTGAAATTAGACCGTCTCTTGCGCTCACTGGAACACACCGACCCATTCACTCAGCGGGCGCGAGCAATATTTCGGATTCTAAATAGTTAATCAATAGGGAATGTGCATGTGATTCAAATAAAGTTAATTTTGTTATTATTTTTATTATATCAAAATAATTATGCCTCTATCTATTTTTTTTATCATTATTTTTTTGACCAATTAAATAATTTTTGAAAAGTTAAAAAAAATGTGGTGAAATCAAACTTTGGGCAAAAGGTATGGATAATATCAATCTCAGAATAATCTATGCCCATAGAACTGAGCGATCCGAGCCTATGACGTCACACGAAGCGCGCCCCAACGGGCGTTTAAACAGGTTGTGTCGGTTCTCTATAAGTACTTATTTAACTTTTTTTAAATACTTTTATATACTTTTTTGGCTAAGTATATTTTTTACTATTATAAAGCGATGTAAAGTATTGAAAAAATATATTTAAAAAAAAAACGTGCATATTCCCTATCATCTCTCATGGCACGCGGGCCACTGATAAATGCCCGGCGGGCCACATGCGGCCCGCGGGCCGCAGTTTGAGTATAGCTGACCTAGATGCTTAGGGAGCTGATTAGTGCAAGTGAACACGTTTAGGTACTTTCGAATTCAATTGGTTTTATATGCATGTGCAAATGCACGACACAAGTCAGATATCAAATATCAGGATGCATGCAACCTTCAGTATTGACCCAATGAAGTGTAAAAAATATAAGGAAAAGTCTGCAATATTTAGTTGATATGACTGCAAATATTATAGTTAGTATTGTTCATTATTATGGAAGGTATCAATCAACTCCCATATATTTTCCTAGCTGATCATCTTCTAATGATTATAATCAGGGTTCTATATCAATCTGAATTCTATATTATGTTTTTCCAGAGTTGTGCACCGCGGACCGGTGCCTGCACGGCGGGTCGTGCGTGCTGACGGCCCCCGCCGCCGGGGACGCGGGGGACGCGGGGGGCGCGGTGTGCGCGTGCGCGGGGGGCTGGGGCGGCGCGCGCTGCGCCCACTACGTGGGGCGCGACCACGCGTGCGACGCGGCCGCCTGCGCCGCGCCCACCATCTGCGTGTGGGCGCCGGGCGCGGGCGCGGGGCCGGGCGCGGCGCAGTGCGCGTGTCCCCTGGGCGCCCCCTGCGCGCCGCCCGCCCCCGCCGCCCACGCCGCGCTTTGGCTGGGCGCCGCCGCGCTGCTCGCCGTGCTGCTCGCGGTGGCAGCCGTCGTCTACCACATCTACAGGAAGAGTCGGTACGTGGAACTAAGTTTAGTCTATTTTGACGAGGAAGCGTTTACCATTGTAGATTTACCTAGGTGGGTCATTAAGTCAATCGTAGACACCGAGTCGATCGTAGACAAGTGCTTGTTTTAGCTCCCGTTGCGTTCACTAAATTGCCTACGTAATGTGAATTTAATGACTTCCTTGTAAAGGGGGGGGGGGTGCACTATGTAAATGTCAGGTAGTTAGAGGTGAAAAGACGGGTGTACGTTAAGATGGTTTATTGAGAACTAAAAATACATGGCAACCAAATGCAGTGACAAACAATGTGCTAAATTAACAGAAAATGCATAATTTAAGATCATATTGGTCAGTAGGTCGCACATGCCTGCATTAATGCATGCATAAGAGTTGTACTTTGTACATTCTCCCATCTCCAGAATAGAATATAGTAACTAAATTTATAATGCAACAATTATAAAAAAAGTTAACTATAGAAGTAAAATAATTAAACTAATATGAAGTAGTAAGTACTAATTGCCAAATACAACCTGATTAAAATAATAACTTAAAAGGAAGTTAAAAAGTCTTTAAATGCAATAAAAACAAGAAACTTCTAAAAATATGTCCGTAAAGGTAAATCACTTAAAATTATCTAAATTATTGTTCTAAATGTCTCTATATTATTAATTAGTCCAAATTGTTCATGTTTTGTCAAATTTTACTAGTCTTTTCATCATTGGTGACGTAGCTTGATCTACACTTAACACAGATTGACTCATAGCGCGACACTGATCCACATTAACACTTATTGCGTTGGGCCTCACTGCACTCATTTCAATGTCACGATTGTTTTGCTTTATTTGCCCTTTAATTTTACACATGTAACAACTAATCACTATAACTGCTACAACGCCGAAAGTCAGTACTCCGTAGATCATGATGTAGTGATGCAGATCATGCGATGAGACTGTAACTATTGCAGACTGCTCCTTCAACGTTTGAATGTCTTCGTTGATTTTGTCAAACTGTTTGTCGTGTACTTCCATTTGGAAATCCTGTGTCGGTATTGATGTGTTGATCACCTCGTTCAGAGGTGACATCTTCGGGACCTCAATTACAGAATTTTGCACTATCAATCTGCTATTTAATTCGTCATGTGCATAAATAGTGAAGTCATCGCCTTTGACAACGCAACCTTGATGTAATTTGATGAGTCCGTTGCCGAGTAAGCGTTTTGAAGTCATTGCTCCGGGGCAAATAATTCGTACTAAGCATTCTTTGCAGCACGCGTACAACCAAGTGTCACCGTCATGTAACTTGACCCATTTATCACTGCAATCAGCTGTTCGTTCCGTATTGCAGTACGTCACGCCTTTGTTTGTTTTTAAATTGATATTACATATTGAATTGGACACTTGCATATTATACTGTGGGTGATTAACCTTGCAAAAAATCTGTTGATCGTTTGGGATTAGACAACTCGAAATATCTTCTGCGTTCAGAGGGATGATTAATCCTTTCATTACATTAAATGCGACATACTCCGTAGCTGCATAAGTATTTAATACACTCTTTCCTTGATAATGTGGTAGAGTCACGACTCTATCAAGTTCATATTTGTCATGTGCCATCAGTGGGATTTTTATTTCCATAATAAGATAGTTCCTTGTCAATCGTACCTGTCCTCTCAGTAGTTTGTAAATATAAATAAAGTTATCCCTTACATCTGGTAAGGTTAAATCTGTAGGTACATGCTTTGATACGAAGCTAAGGTGCTCTTTTAACTGTTCTGGCGGTAAGAGGTGCACATCAACGTGACCTTGATACATATTTGTCAATGTATTTATTAAAAATTGTTGTATAGCTTTTAGGTTTGCAATAATGCGATCGGCTGTAGTACTCGCCGTTAACACGTAGTAGAGATGTTCGTAAAACACCTTTGATTCATTCATACGTAACTTGATATCCTCTATCTGTTTATAAATAAGTTTAAATTGTGTGTTCATTATCGCCTCGTTTCTTTTTATGATATTTTGCTGAGCTTCGAAAATAGTAGTTTGGTTTTTAATTAATTGTAATAGATGTTCATCGTTTTGACGGATCTTTCCGATATCTTCCTCATATTTATCTGCGAATCCTTGATCCAGAACCCCAAATAATACATTTGTGACCGAACCTACTGCATTGATTAGGCCTCTCTTTCGTCTTGTAATGTGATGAGATTGCAGAATGGAGTTGTAATACATTAACTCGTTCATATCGTGGTCTAATTGTCGGATAATTAATTCAGAGTGGGTGTCGTATTCTTGTTTGCGGGCGAAGTTTTTGATGTGCATTACGTAATTTTCTATGTCATTGATCCCTTGCCAATAGGTGCTCATATTATAGTATGTAACCAATTTCCAGTCATCTCTGATTAGTAGTAGTTCCGATATTTTGTCAAAGTATAGCATTTTGCTGGGTTGCAGTTCTGTGATTTGAAAGTAGGTAACATTTTCTTGCAATGTTGGTGTTATAATCATCATGAAAAACATAAATGCATAACAAAGTAAGCTTGCAACTGTTATTTTCTTTTTTGTACATCTCGTTCTTTGCTGTTTATTTTGCTGAGTAGTGTCATCTTCTTCCTCGGTGTCAGTGTCAGTGTCATTTGTCAGTAGTTTTGCCAACTTTGTGATAGGTCTTTTTAGGTATCCTCTTGCAGTTTTTAGCAAAACCACTCTTACGCGTTTGTCAGTTCCGGGAAAGGTTTCAACCACTCTCCCCATGCCCCACCTGCCAGCGGGCAGGTTCTCCTCTTTTATGCATACAATGTCATTTATCTGTAAGTCCTTTTGACTCGTCTTCCATTTGCTTCGTGATTGCAGCTGTGTAAGATATTCGTTCGACCATGTCTTCCAAAAGTCATTACTCATTTTCCTCACTAATTGCCACCTTTTCCTTATGTCAATTTGCTCAGTTTCCGGTTCCGCTACTGAGTGTATGGGTCCACCAATTAGAAAGTGCCCTGGTGTCAAGATGTCAAGTTCTGTGTCGGCCTCAGTCAACGTGCAAAGAGGTCTTGAGTTGAGACAAGCCTCTATTTGGCACAATAAAGTGGTAAACTCCTCGTATGTCAATTTTTGATTTCCGATGACTCGATACAAATGATACTTCATGCTTTTAACGGCAGCTTCCCAAAGGCCTCCTGCAGTTGGCCATGCGGGAGCATTGAAATGCCATGTCACGCCCATCTCGCTGATGTCTTTTAAAAATGTAGTGTCAATGCATTTTAAACAATCTTGGTATTGCTGTTTCAGGATCCTGTCTGCACCAATAAAGTTTGTTCCTTGATCGCTATAGCATGCCTCTGGTTTTCCTCTGCGGGCGCAAAAGCGTTTAAATGCAGCCAAGAATGAGGGTGTGTCAAGGTCGGTCACCATTTCGAGGTGTATTGCTTTTGTTGCTAGGCACACGAAGACTGCAATGTAACCCTTCAGTGTGCGTATTCCTCTGCCTTTGTTAGCCTTAACCTCTACGTGGCCTGTATAGTCAACGCCAGTATGGGTGAACGGCCTTGATATTGTCACGCGGGGTTTTGGCAGGTCTGCCATCAGCTGATTATTTTGTTG
This sequence comes from Plutella xylostella, assembly GCF_932276165.1. Lineage (NCBI taxonomy): Eukaryota > Metazoa > Arthropoda > Insecta > Lepidoptera > Plutellidae > Plutella > Plutella xylostella. The sequence goes on along the minus strand of NC_064000.1, from coordinate 44,620 downwards.
TGGGCTATATCGGCGGCACGTCACACAGCGATGAAGCTGACTCTTCACTGTTCTATGACCTGATAGTATCCAATACTTTCTGCGTAGGTATGTCAGTGTCAATCGGGGTCCGCCATGCAAAAGTACTTCGTGTGCTTGTTTGATAATCAGCTCTGTTAATCTGCTTTTGCTAGAAAGTATGATTGGTTTTTTCATGTCATCTGGCAATGCTGATTTCGTCAATCTTCCACCTAGCCGCAGTATTCCATTTTCATCTAAAAACGGATTTAAACTTAGTAGGGGGCTTCTCCTGCTAACGTTTTGCTTAGTTTTCAGTCTGGTTATGTCATCTCCAAATTCATGTAATTGCACATTTCTAATGATCGTATGTTATTATTTATTATTATTTATTTATCAAATTATTTTACAGAATTATTGATTACTTATATCATTGCATCACAAAAATCACAGAGATTTGTCCGTGATGAATCATTCTACGTAATTAGGTACTTAATAACTAATTATACTTATTTATATTTTATACAATACACAAACTTATTCAATATTACACATTAATTAAATAAGTACAATAGTGGGTAGTTTAATAATAAACCATCAGCCAAACATACAAGATAGTTGGTGCATATTCGAACAGTGTTAAGTTAAAGTAATGATATATAGTATGATTTTATTTTGTGCTTGATATTTTTCGGTGTAATTAGATTTCTAATATTTTGGTCCATTTTATTAATAAGTTTTGGCATTAAATACGCACAGTGCCGTTCGCCGTAAACATTGTTTGCTCTAATCATGCTATACTTGTTTTGTGTGACCTTTCGTGTATGTATAGGGTGAGATACTTTTTTCAGGTGGTCTAGACAGAAGAATTGTTCCTTGAGGAGGTTTACTTCTACTTTTTGGTAAATTGGTAAGACGTTACAATGTTTGAAGAGTTTTGGTGGGTTGTCATCATATTTAAGTTTAATCTGGGGCGAAACAATGAGTTTTAGTATGCGGTACTGCAAGTTAAGAATTTTGTCCAGGTATGTTTTATACGTTCTGCCGTAGCTGCTGAGGCCATATGACACAACAGAATCTACCATAGCGTTATACAGCGTGAGACGAACTGAAAATGGAATTCTATTTTTAACCACATACAGTTTAGCCAAGAATGCTCTCAGTTTGTTGCAGACACTTTCGATGTGCTTACTCCAGTTAAATCTATCATCTATAGTTAGACCCAAATAGGTATGAGCTTCAACCACTTCAATCAGGTCGCAGCAGGCATCACATACGTTCGGTGAGATGCTATGTAGGCATTTATGGGAATGGGCTTTGAGCTGAGATATAAGGTCTCCTTTGAGATACGGAGACTTTATATGCATAAGCTTAGTCTTTCTCGCGTTGAGCACCAGTCCTGAGTCATGACACCACCTGCATAGGTTGTCGAAGTCATCTTGCAGCATACTCAGAGCAGAATCCACATCGTCATTGGCTAGGATTAGGCAGGTGTCATCTGCGAACTGATACACGTTACTATGTGTCATACACAGGCCCATGTCGTTTACGTAGGTCAAAAAGTGTAAGGGACCAAGGACCGATCCTTGAGCAGTACCTACGCTGACGTTTTTTATGTCACTCAGACTCTCGTTGATTTTGACGCAAGACTTACGTGCTTGTAAGTAGCTTTTGCACCACTCAAGCAGGCTACCTCTAATACCATTGGAACTTAATTTTTCTACAAGTTTAGCATGATTTAGTGTATCAAAAGCGCGCGAGAAATCGATGAATAGGGCAAGTACATGTTTTTTATTATTGAGGTAAGAGTTGACATCATCTGTGAAATTGGATAGTAGTGCAGTCGTACTTTTCCCAGGTTGGAATCCAAATTGTTTCGATGATATAATATTATTTATTTTATAGAATGAGTGTATTTGGTCACTGATTACTTTTTCAACAATTTTATTAATAGTGGATAAAAGTGTTATCGGGCGATAATCGGCAGGGTTGTCTTTTTTGCCTTTCTTAAAGACAGGTCTTATGCAGCCTATTTTCAGCCCATCAGGATACTCACCTGCAGCGACTGATGTATTAATCAAATTTACAATAGCTTTTGTGATATTATTCGCTATCCTTTTGATGTCAATTGTTTTGATCCCATCAATGCCTGGGGCTTTAAAATTATTTAAGCTCTTTATTATCTTAATTACCTCACTAGCTGTAGTTTTTTGAAAGCGCATACTAACATCCACCGGTTGAATATCTAGATTACACAATTCTAATTTACAGTTAGGCAATATATCAGTGACAGATTTCTCAAATTCAGAAGCAAATAAATCAGCTATTCCTTTGGGGTTAAGATCCTGTAAGGCGAATGCATTCAATATTGAATCATCAATCGACTGCCGCACTCGTCCACAGATCTGGTTAACAATTTGCCAGAGGGTTCGGGGGTTACCGTAATTCTCTTTGATTTTATTTTTGTAATAATTATTTCTGGCAAACTGTATCACCTTATTTGCTTTATTCCGTACGGTATTGTACTGCAGTCTAAGCACGGCATTGCTCTGATCGTGTCTCCATTGTTGGAAAAGCATCTCACGTTTCTCGCACAGTTTCACTACATTTTTATTTATCCACGGCTGTCGGTATCTGGAATTTGATTTTTTATTTTGAGTTTTTAAAGATTTACTATACACGTATTCAAATTTACTTTTAATATATTGATAAATATCATGTGGATTGGTCATACTATCTGTACATGAGAAATCAATCGCATCAAGTTCCTTACACAATGTGTATATAAAGTGTGTGTGTGTATGTAAAGCGTTCGTCAACTCAGCTGATGTGAGGTATGCCGGTTTGTTTGTCCTTGATATTTTGCTTCTTAGAATCCACGCTACGATTCGCGTAACATGACTCAACTTACTATGGCGATATAGTAGCTCGAGTACAATGTCAGACGGCTGCAGTTTTGCTGAATTGACTTGTTTATTTTTAGCTTCCATTTGTATGTTATTGTCAACAGCTGATGTTACGATCGGAGTTTGCAGTTGTAGTTCGGGGTTTTTTATCCATTGTGGACCTTCCCACCAGAGAGAATGATGCTGCAACTGAGCTGGTGTTAGACCTCTCGTTGCACAATCGACAGCATTTTCTTCCGACTTCACGTAGCGCCACGACGATGCAGGTATGGCGGAAGTAACTTGTTTTACTCTATTCGCTACGAAACTTTTCCACTTTTTGGGGTCGCCTTGTAGCCATCCTAGGACGATCATTGAGTCGGTCCAGGCATGCACAGTGATGTTATGGCTATGGCAATCAATGTTTTCCAATGCTTTTGTCATGAGCTGCGCCAAAAGAACAGTTGCACATAGTTCCAGGCGCGGTAACGTGATAGTTTTATTTAGTGGTGCAAGTTTTGATTTTGCTACTAGCAATCGGACTATTGTATCCCCATTGTCTGTCAGAGATGTTTTTGAGGATGCATTGAACACTACTCTGAGTTTTGTAGTAGTAGAGTCGGGTTTTACTACCCCATGATGCGGCAAAAAACATTCGATGTCCGATTGGCTTGTGCTCTTTTTCATATGTTCCAAATCAATATATTCCTGCATAAATTTCTTGTAACTGTCAGATAATTCGGTGTCATTACTAAGCTTCTTTTCCAGGCGATGGAACTGGGCCAGTGCTTTTCCCTTTGATTCTCCTAACTTTTCTTTGTAATCGGCCACCATGGGTAGCTGTACTTCATACTGTCCATTCTGTAAACGTCTGGTAGTGCTGACGTAAAGGTCCTCACAGTATTGCTCTTGAGATGTCATATTTTTGGCTTCAGTAATTTCCTCCATTTCCCAATATTTTTTGATGTCATCTGTATTATTTGTAATGACGTGGCAGTTGTAAGTTCTGCCCGTACCGCTTCCAAAATCCATCCTAATTTTGTCTGCTGTGCACAAGGTTGTAAATCTGTGCCTGTCAGCAATCCTCCCATTATGATTTGAGAATGCACACTAGCGTCTAGTAAAATGTCAATTGATCGTGAAATATTGTAATCTGGGTCAGCAAGTGTCAGATGTTCGATATGCGACCAATTCTTCTTCTCAAAAGTTACGTTAGGCAAGTTGCTTACTACGCGCGACATGACTAATGCATCTGTTTCAAATGTAAAGTCGTTGTGCCGGGACATGCATGTAAGGTTTACTTTTCCTCGGCTTTTGTTTGTCACGGAACCCACTCCTGCTATGCACGCGTTGTATTGAGTCCTTTGCAATCCTAATTTTTGGGCCGCCGACTCGGTAATCAGAGTAACTTGAGAGCCGGGGTCAATAAATGCTCGAAGTGTCATGTAGGTACCATCCGTGGCCTTCACTTTTAACAGGGCTGTTGCTAACATGATTTCGTCATCGCTTCCTATAGCATAATGTACATTACGTTTTTGATGGTTTCCCGGTGTAAATGGTGCTGATGTTGGTGTCATTTTAGTTGCAGTGGATGTCGTTGGTTTCATAGAAAAGGCCTTGTGCAGCAACGTATTATGTGCAGCGTTGCATTCGCGACATCGTTTTTCTGACTTGCAGTAATTTTTAGAGTGATAATACAAGCAGTTTTTACATATGTTAAATTGGGCCATATGTTTTAATTGAACATCAGGTGACACACTTAAGAATTTGGTGCATTTGAATAAATCGTGGTCTTGGCGACAAAAGGAACATGATGACTTTTGTTCTTGAATATGCATTGCGTTATTGTACGATGGCTTGGAAAAATTGGTTCTGTATTCCCGATGGTAATTTGGTTGGTTGTCATTAAATGGTCTATGCAGTGTCATGTTGTCAGGTTTTTTCTTTGTCACGGGCTCCAGGGCGGTAAATTTTCCCTCTAGGAAATCCATAAACTCCTGAAGTTTCGCTAACTGACGCGGCGATTTTCTGTACTCCATGTAGTCGGTGTAAGTTTGCGTATCTAACTTTTCACACAAAATGTGCACTAATATCGGATCCCAATTCATAGTATCTACGCCTAGGTTATTAATGGCATGTATTACTTCCATAGAGGTGTCAAATAGCTTTTTGATTTCGAATGCAGATTGGGTTTTTACATTGGGCTGTCTCAGAAATAATTGTATTTGTTTGGTGAAAAGAAGTTGCAAATTATTGTAACGATGTGTCAGCAGATCCCAGCAGGCGTCATAATTCTCGGCACTAATGTGTAGATGCTGTACGATACGCTCCGCTTCTCCCTTCAGTTTGCACTTTAATATTTGCATTTTGTGGGACTTGCTCATGTTAGGGTTCTTGTGTATTGCTTCTGAGAACAAGTCCATAAATGTAGGCCACTGAGAATAATTCCCACTGAAAATAGGTATGTCAACTTTGGGTGCAGTTTGTTGCGAATGGTCAACAAAATTCAACTTCATGTTCAGTTGCTTTTTCATATCCTTAAATGATTTTTCATGCAGTAAATATTGATTGTTATAGGTATCATCCCTCCCCTCTAGAATGCTATCTATTTGCAAATGCAGGATGTCAATGGTATTCCAACGTCCTTTCAGAGATTTTATCTCGTCCTCTATCTCCCATTTCTCTACTAGATTGTCAAGATGTAAGCTGTCAATAAGACGGATTAAAGATCTAAAGTTGCTTCTCTGAGTCCTCATGAGCTCTAGAACTTTCTCGTCCTTTATTTGCAAAGTGTCAGTACCCTCTCCAGATGCTTCCATAAATATGTCAAATGTCACTTTCTTCTCCACAGGCGGGGGTGGCGGCGGTGTCAATGGTTTAGGTTTTAAAAGCTGAACGATTTCGTCCTTAATTTGCATAACAAAATCATAAATATTTTCTGTATAATATTGATGCGTTTTATCCTCTTCCTGCATCAAAAGCTGATGATTCTCTTCGAATGTACGCCAGAGCTCATCTATCCTTGAAGCTCTCGCCTGTCTATATTCAAGGGTCTTTCGTTCACGAGGATCCTTTTTTATGTTTCGCGACATCCTCTTGATGTCCTCCATGACGGCGGCTTGCTTCTCTAATAGACCTTCCATGTTGGTCGAATTAGGTATGCAATGAAATAGTTATAAAAGGAAAGATCTTACTTGAGTTTCTGCAACAACGCCAACTTATCTCCGAAGTAATGCACTGCAGTCCAATCACTTGCACGAAAATGTCAAAGTTTTATGTCAACAAATGTCACTGGATTTTGATTCCGCGGACCTTACGTACACGACACGCGACGCGAGGGCCTTAATCGAAGGACCAAAAAAAATGTAAAGGGGGGGGGGGGTGCACTATGTAAATGTCAGGTAGTTAGAGGTGAAAAGACGGGTGTACGTTAAGATGGTTTATTGAGAACTAAAAATACATGGCAACCAAATGCAGTGACAAACAATGTGCTAAATTAACAGAAAATGCATAATTTAAGATCATATTGGTCAGTAGGTCGCACATGCCTGCATTAATGCATGCATAAGAGTTGTACTTTGTACATCCTAGTGCTTAATTGAAGTCTAAGACGCGACTATTGTGTGCCGAAAGATGTAGAACGTGTAAATAAATATCTACATTATAAAAAATATCTATTAAATCGAAATAAATGCATAATTTTGGTAGCTGAAGGCCAAAATATGCACATACCAGTAAAGTATGTTTCTCTTACCCCATGACGTCTGTTTATGTTTTCAATTTCGTAACAAAAATGATAACCTATACTTAATATTATTGATCGTCCGGCAGGGAGGGTCTGTTCGGTCACTCTCGGCTGGCGGACAACGTGGAGATCTCCAACCCGATGTACCTGGCGGGCGAGGAGCTGGAGCCGGAGCCCTACGAGCGACACAAGGTACGGCACCCATTTGTGAGGACTCAGATAGCGGTATAGGCTAAATACTTTAAAAATTAACATTAGTCAACGAGTTTTTTTTAGTTTTTGTTCCTTTGATTGTAAAACACTTAGAAATAATGTGATAATGTAAATGGTTTCAGAACGGAGGCAATCACTTCGCGAACCCGGTGTACGAGAGCATGTACTCGCCGGAGCGCGCCACCACCGAGGTGGGTCCACATACACATCTCATAGACATTACTCTTCGTATATACCTATTAGTGTGCAAGACGGAAGACTAATAATGCTTATATTGTTCTGTATCGTCAGGAACACGCGACACTTCTAGAGGAGGGCTCGGGGTCGCCGCCGCCCGCCGAGCGCGCCGCGCTGCTGTGAGCGCCCCCGCTGGGTGTTGGCGCCCCCGTGCAGGTAGCGCCCCCACACAAATGGGGAACTAGACACACGCCGGCGGACGCACGCTGATTGTACATAATTAACTATCTGTCATCCACATCTTGTATGTAAATTGACGACCAAAAATTTATGTGACAAAGTACTATGTGATTTATATACTTACAATTATTGTGATTTTATAATCGACTACTACGTTAGTTTTAAGTTTTAAATGTAATATTGACGAATCGAAATATTGATACGCAACACCTTCAGACATAATATCCATGACATGTTTTAATATACTATGATAATGAGTGAGATTGTGAAGAAAATTCAATAATTGATACTGATAATGATATAAACAACCACACATACTCAATATTGTAAATTATTCACATCATATTAAGTTATGTTATTATAGTTGTACGTTTAAGCTCAAATTCTGTGCCATTTAAATATAATACTTTTAGAAATGGAATGTATTAAATTATTTTTTTACGTTGAATGTGAGATCTTGATTATCTGTGTCGTTACTGTTATGATTAAGTTATATGAAGGAATAGGCAGCTACGAAGCGAGGTTGTGATCGGCTCGGTCCATGCAATTTGGAGCTTTAATATTGTTTATGTAAGGTTGAATCTCACTCGATGACCGAACGTTTGTGGCGAACATCAGGCTAACTTGAGCTTATAATAATAAAACCTGCTGTACTCGTACAACTAGGACCCTTATTTATTAGGTAAATTTTACAAATGCATGTTCCACTTTGTTTAAAGTTAGAGTAAGTTAGAAGTAAACATGAACTCGGCATCTCATAGATAAGTACAATAATGTAATGTGTGTGTGTGTGTGAGTGAGTGGACACAGCGACATCACAGGACGTAGTGACGAACAAATCTCAAGTACTACGCAAATAAATCTGAATAAACATATTTTGTGAACTACCTCTATGGTTTCATTTAGATAAAATACCTAATTTAGCTCATCATATAAAATATAATAAAACAAATATGAAGTATTTAAAAACTTTATTGACTCATTCAATACAAATTTTACACTTAGTAACAAAAAAATTCGCCGAGCAAACACTTGACTATTTACACACTTATTATACACATTCGCAGCCTCACGGCTCAATTCACGACGTCCCATCTTGGGCACATCTCATTACACATTTTATGGAAATACAAAAGTTCCTTATTTGCCTCCAGTAGGTACCGTGGAGGCGGTACTGCGCAGGGGCCGGCCGCGGCGCGGGCGTGGGGCGCCCTAGGGGCGTGGGACGCCCTAGGCCACGGCGTGGAAGTGCAGCTACTGGCCGGAGCGCGGCTTGAGGTCGTCGTAGCACGGCCGCAGGTACAGGCACGGCTTCTTCTGCGGGTTGTAGTGCTCGTGGCCCTGAGGAGCGGATTGACCATTTAAAACCAATTCTTGAAATATGTAGGTGCATGCGGCGTGAAGGCAGCTACATATGCATTAAAGTTAATTACATTCTTGAAGGCAACGTAAGAGTACTGCATGGGAGCACGTCAGTGAATACACGAGTAGAGAGCGAGTGGCAGCGCAGCAATATCTATCTTTGTTATGTTTCGACGCACTCCATTCACACCTCACTCCGCAAAAAAATCATCACAAACTTCTCCGTTCGCAAAGCACCTCGAACGGTGCCTAAAACTCCTTTCTACGCATTTGCCCAATTACGTTAAGTTCAACTGCACACATTAATATATTTTTACTCCATAGTTATTAAAAACTATCACTCCTACAGCCATATCACTCGCACCCGCACGTACCTTGGACCAGTCGTATCCGACGGCGTAGGCGAAGATCTGTCCGCTGTGGTTGAAGGCGACGCGCGTGAGCGGCTGGTCCAGCGCCTCGCTGCTCTTGAGCTTGGTCCGCGCGTCCTTGTCCCAGAACGAGAACGTGCCGTCCGAGCCCGCCGTGGCCAGCGTGCCGTGCGCCGGGTGGAACGCGATGTCGTTCACCGCGTAGATGTCCTGCGGGGGAGGGGGGAGGGGGTATGTTGAATACATGCAAGGGAGCCTCCACGAGTGACGTATCAATGTACGTACCTTAGGTACTTATATGCGCCCAGCGCAACCTGGCTAGTCAGCCACAGACAACTGATCAGACTGGCCAATCCTATCAATAAGGTGCCTACAAAGCCCAATCTTCTAATTGTGAGCATTTTGTTGTCAAATACTAGAGCTAAATTAGAATTTGTCACCATGTATCAAAGCAATGACGAATAAATGGATTCTTTAAAATCGAACACGCCATAATAATGGATAATAATATTATGTCCCCCAAATAATAAAGTATAGAATGATAGCCATCAGCTTCGATTGTACCTGGTACCCGCCGGTGGTGGTGGCGGAGCGGTGGCACTTGAAGGTGAAGTTGTCCTTGGGGTTGGTGGGCGCCACGTACTGGATGGCCACGCGCCCCTCCACCGAGCCCAGCGCGAACCCCGCCGGCTGCTTCGTCTTCCTACACGCACAGACAACACATTCACATACCACATACATGGCGATAGGGAAAGCATCTAAAATTATATGAGTCATAGGTATATTATGTAAGTAAGAAAGTCCAAATAGCTTCAATATTGCATCTATAAACGCAAAAGACAACTAGCGACAGAGCAGGAAAGCACCAATTCTCTCGCTTAGTTAGTTACACTTTGACTATTTTATTTAAATGATTCATAAAAAGTTCATACCAATTTTTTTGTTTTTAGGAGGGGCTGGTGTAAAAAGTGTAACAATGAATATACGGTACAGTGAGTGGTAACTACCTGTCTCTGAAGACGGCGACGGTGCGGTGCTGGTGCTTCAGGGGGCTCTCGATGCGCTTGAACTCGGCGGGCGTGTTCTCCAGCGAGTACAGCGCCACGCCGCGGTCCGCCGTGCCCACTACTGCTAGCGGGTACTCCTGTACACAGAGATATAGTCACTATGTGCCCACCACTGCTAGCGGGTACTCCTGTATACAGAGATATACAAACAAATGTATAACTACATAGGCATTTGATTCAACACTAACACCACATCCTTGTTACGAACAGTAGTCTGCAGGGAAAGAAAAAGCCAGATGATAATGGACCTCCGATAGAACCCCTTCCCAAAGAAGAAAAAGAAGGCTCATAAATTTCTTCCTCTAAAAAGAGACATAGAAGATCAGGTTAGAAAGTGTGGCTTCACTTCACAAACAGTTTGTAGTTCCAGTCTGGATGAGCATCAGTGAGACTATAATTATACAAGTGGAGCAGTAGCAGTCAGCACGCACCACGTCGGCGCAGTAGCAGCGCTCAGACAGGTTCATGGCGAGGATCGGCGCCGCGCTGCGCGTGTCCCAGAACTGAAACAACAGACATCAGCGTATTATACATATAGTTGATAGGTCAATTATACAATAAATAAAACATTACTGTGGTCTCCACACTAGCCTGTACTTACAGTGGCAGTGGTGACCTGCGGAACATCTATCAGAGATTGACTTTGTAATCACTTTCCTCGTGGAATGGCATATAGGGTTTGTCCCCATGGTGAAACTATGACCAGTGTGATAAGAGTTGGACACTGACTACCTATACCTAGGGTGCACCAAATATACATGGAATGTGTACCTATGTAAAAGGAACAGCTGATACATCAATACATCACTCAAGGAGTCTCTTTTCATGCAGTTCAACTGGTAAAAAAGAGCCAACAGCCACAACATTAATTTTATAGCTATATAAATGAAATCAATGGAGACCTTGAGTGTCTTGTCCCAGGAGGCGGTCATGAGGCAGGTGTAGTTGGGCGCCTTCACCCAGTGGCAGGTCTTGACGGGCGCGTCGTGCGCCGCCACCTGCGCCAGCTGGTTGCTGCCCAGGTCCCAGCACTTCACGCTCTTGTCCGTCGACGCCATGAACACCTTTGTGCCATCCTGGAAGGGAATACAATATTTTCCTCTTAAAGACAAATATAAGCTTAACTAGGGAGTGTGAATGTGATGAAAGTTGTCCATTGCTGATTGCCTAGGGAGCACTATGCATGCAAAGTGATTCTATCTAATATATCTAAAAAATATTATATAAATATCTATCCTAGGCTAGCTAGTAGAGATGCCACGAATATTCGGCAACTATTCGGTATTCGACCTATTCGGCCAGTTTTTTCAGTATTCGGTATTCGGCCGAATAGTGCGTACTATTCGGGCCGAATACCGAATAGTAAATCATGTAAAAAATTACTTTTTATTTTAATCAAAATTGTGTATTTATTTCCAATCACAACATTTTAGTACTTAAAATTAATCATTAGTAAGTTGTGCTGGATAAAAAAGGGGCATTTCAGCATTTTTTGATAGCCTACGATTGCGTTTTTCATTGTAGCCACCCTCAGAAAATAACCTCTAACTAACTAACGCTACTTCCAGGTGCCCTGTGGTTGGGCCCTGCGGCAGCTCCTTAAAGGAATGCTGCATCGCTTCTTCTACGGGACTGTCGCACTCTTCCCATGCGACCGGGCGGGTTGGCAGGTTGCGGATAGCCAGTTGTTCACTGCGTCACTGTTGTTCACAACTCTGGCACAGCGCACCCCGGACAAGGGAAGATGTCACTTATATCTGACCGGTATAAGTGGCATTAACCTTCCGCCCCCTCCCAATCCTACTCTATTCTCCTATCACATTCCTTCATCCCTTGCTATCCTGGAGGAGTAAACCTCGACTCCAAAAATCCCCAATCCAAGGTGTGATCCTACCGTGCCAAAGGATGCGTGGCTAAGGGGGAGCTTAGTCGCAAACGGAGGGCACCGGGCACCAGGCGGAACCCGGGTGCAGTCGTCTCCCGCCTTACCTGTGCATGCGGGGCTCTGTATGGGTGGACCTCTATTTCCCTAGCTACTCGTGGGATCTTCATGTCAATGGAAGATTTGATTTTGGACGTAGCTAAGTTAGCTACTGACGGGGACGACCCAAACGTCCCTCCTTTGGTCACTGGGGTACCGGAAAATCCCGCTGACCAAATCGCCCCTGAAGGGGCTGGTGACAACCAGAGAGAGCAGGTGTCTACCCGAAGACCGGCTCGCTCAGGTGCCGCCAGGAGAAGGCTCCGCATGTGGCTGGCAAAGGGCAAAAGCATCGAAGAGGCTAAAGCCCTCTGCCTAAGGCCGCTTGCGGAGACTGAGAGTGAGTTGGAGGTTGAAGCTACTCCTACCCAGGCCAGTAAAAGGACTAGGTCGGAGGAGCAAACGCCGCCAAATCCACCGCGGAAGCAACCTAGGTGTGATGGGACCCCGGAGGACCGCCCCACCTATAGTGCCGCCGCCAGCTCTCTCAAGGTGGGAGTGCGCGATGAGCGAAGGGCCCTCAGTATTGAGGACGTAGCGCTCTTTAACGCTGCCATCGAGAGAGAGCTCTACGTGACTGATTTTGCGCCAGGGACAGCACCCGTCTTCGGGGGAGTGTCCTACGCTGACGGTCTCATTATCGTCACGTGTCTTAACCAGGCCAGTCGGGATTGGCTCTGCGGTTGTAGCGGCAGACTTCGGCCCTGGGTGGGGGCAGCCCTGAAGACAGTTGAAGGGCAAGCCCTACCCAGGCCCGTGATAGCGACGGCCTTCTTCAAGTCCCTTGCGGAACCGAAGGTCCTCCTAGATCTGCTGCGAAAGCAGAACGCCGGTCTCGACTGCAGCACATGGCGAGTGCTTGGTAGGAGGCTCGAGAAGAATGGTCAACACTTGACCTTTTCTGTCTCCAAAGCCTCCTACGAAGTACTGAAGGCTGTGAAGTTCCGCCCCAACTGTGGAACGGCTGGGGCTGTCTTCAGGGTCAGAGTCCCGAAGGGCGCAGCCGCCGTGGAGCAACCCACCGCGCAAACCACTCTTCCGGCGGCTCACTGCCAAGCTAGGCCTGATGGGCCGGTGGAAGCAGAGAGCCGAGGGGGGTCGAGCGCGGCTCCGGCGGTAGAGCCAGTTGCGGGGCCGAGTGGTATAAGTACTCACCGGCCGGGGCCGTCACGCGCGCCGCCGGCCGGGGATGCTGCACCGCGGGGCGGCAAGCCCGCGCGCCCGGGGGCCCGCAAGGCACCGGCGCCACGTGGGAGAGCTGCTGGAGGTGCAGCTGGAGTGAGGCGGCCCGCGCAGCTGCCCTCTCTGGCAAAGGAGCACTCCAGCAAGATCTCCCGTAATCCCCTCAACAACCCACCTTAACCCACCAAGTCCCTAAACCTAATCCCTTCAACCTACCCTCCTTAATCTCCAAATCCTAAATCCTATCCCCTCCCTTCCTACCACCATGTTGAAAATCTTACAAGCCAACCTCCAACACGCGAAGGCATCCAGTGCCGTCGCGTGCAAGGTCCTCCAAGAGGATGGACTGGACATGGCTTTGTTACAAGAACCGTGGATCCATGGAAACACGGTACTGGGACTGACCGCTGCAGGTAACGTTTTATACAATACTTGTGGCAATAGACCCAGAGCTTGCATAGTCTTTAAAAAGAATATGAAATTTCTGCCGATTCCAGGATTCTGCACTGATGACCTAGTAGCGGCACATGTAATGCTGCCCGGCTGTGAGGGCATGAAGCTCATTGTTAGCTCGGCCTACCTGCCCGGGGAGCACACAGATCCGTCGACGGCCCTCGCTCCACTGGTGGAGTACTGTGAGGACCAAAATGCCCAGCTTGTGATAGGGGCCGATTGCAATTCCCATCACACAGCCTGGGGCAGTACGGATACCAACAAGAGAGGTGAGATCTTGTTCGACTTCCTCCTGACTAACAACCTATTAACACTCAATGATGGCAACACACCAACTTTCGTCACACGCGCGCGTCAGGAGGTTCTAGATGTAACAATCTGCACAGGTCTACTTGAAAGACGTGCTTGCAACTGGCATGTCTCGAAAGAGGCATCCATGTCTGATCACAGACACATACGATTCGACATTGCTCTCATAGGGAAGAGCCAAGTGGAGACCTTCAGAAACCCGAAGGCTACAGACTGGGACGTTTATCGACACCAAGTTTCGGAAAACCTAGGGGTTATGAGAGGCTCCGTCAAATCCACACAGCAACTCGAATCAACAGTAGAGGAGCTCGGAAGGTGCATGTTAGATGCCTACGAGAACAGTTGCCCTCTAAAAACTAGATGCTCTAACACTAAGGTCCCCTGGTGGAACTCTAACCTGGAGCATCTAAGAAAAACAGCTCGGAAAGAATTCAACAGGGCTAAAATCACGAAGCAATGGGATTTGTATAGGAAAGCCCTCACTGAATTTAATCGCGAGCTCCGGAAGGCGAAAAGGCAATCTTGGAGGCGCTTCTGTGAAGAGGTAAAAAGTGCCCCTCATGTTGCGAAAATCAAAAAGATTTTGTCTAAATCGCCTTCCGCTAATCTGGGACTGCTTAAAAGACCAGATGGGACCTTTACTGAATCCCCAGAGGAGACTCTAAGGCTGCTTGCACAGACCCACTTTCCTGGATCGCTGGATGGGCACAGTGATGCACATGCAGGGCAGCAGCCTACCAAAATTAGGCCAAGTAATGAGGACTGGAGAAAAGCCTCACAGGTCTTCACTCCTAACCGTGTTAGATGGGCAATCAAAAGCTTCATGCCCTTTAAAACCGGGGGAGAGGATAATATATTTCCAGCACTACTACAAGAAGCATGTGATATTATCCTTCCAATTGTGGTAAAAATCTTCAGAGCTTCTTATGCCTGGGGATACATGCCACACCTATGGACTAGGGTGAGGGTGACCTTTATCCCCAAAACGGGAAATAGAGACAAGTCCCTACCTAAGTCCTATAGACCCATAAGTCTCACCTCCTTCATGCTCAAGGCTATGGAAAAGGTGATCAATCTTCACATTAGAACGGGCTACCTCACACAAAACCCACTGCATGTGAAGCAGCACGCCTATCAAAAGGGCAAATCTACGGAAACTGCCCTTATTGAACTTACTGATAGGATTGAGAAAGCACTAGAGGACAAAGAAATTGCCCTCTGTGCTTTTCTAGATGTAGAGGGCGCTTTTGATAACACCTCGACGAATGTCATTCTCAAATGTATGAGGGACAAAAACATCGATAACACAACACTAACGTGGGTAGAATCGATGTTAACCAACAGGACTGTTAAAACAACACTCCTGGACAAGAGCATTGAGGTTAAAATAACAAGAGGATGTCCCCAAGGCGGCGTACTATCGCCCCTGGAGTGGTCCATTGTTGTCGACACCCTGCTCTGCGAGCTCAATGAAGCTCGCTTCGACACTCAGGGCTACGCTGATGATCTCGTTATAACCATCGTAGGCAAAAGCGCCAGCACGATTTCAGATCTGATGCAAAGAGCCCTAAGGATGGTAGAGCGCTGGTGCAGGGAGTATGAACTCTCTGTAAATGCCAGCAAAACCATAATTGTACCGTTCACCCGAAGAAGGATCCTAGATGGTCTGAGACCACCTGATTTCTTTGGGGAAACGGTAAACTTCTCCAAAGAAGCCAAATATCTTGGTGTAATCCTAGATCAGAAGCTGACTTGGAATCAACATCTGCAGTACATAGCCCAGAAAGCTAAATGCGCTATGGGATCGTGCTGTAGACTAGTTGGGAAAAAATGGGGCCTAAAGCCGAAGTTAACTCTTTGGCTATACGAAGCCGTAGTGAGACCTATGGTAACATACGGCTGCGTAGTATGGCACAGGAAAACCCAACAAAAAACCTGTCAAGATGTATTAAGTAGTCTTCAAAGGTTAGCGTGTCTGATGGCCACTGGAGCTATAAGGTCCACTCCGACAGCAGCGATGGAAGCCATGCTGAATCTTAGCCCTTTACACATACATGTGCAGAAAGAGGCTCGATCAGCTATGCTACGGGCTGCTGAAGGAGGCAGGAACCGATGGCACTCGGCTGTGTTCAGCTCGCTCCACCGAGAGCTTCTCAGTACCCATGCCATGGCGATGCCTTCCGACGCTATGGAAACGGAGTACTGTTTTTCAAGGCTCTTTTCAGTTGAGATACCAGAAAGGGAGAAGTGGAATGATGATAAGGCCCTTCAAACTTTCCGGTCGGGAGACATCGTGTGGTACACCGATGGATCCAAAAAGGAAGGCCTGGCAGGTTCAGGCATTTACGGAGAAAGGCCAAGAGCACGCAAATATGCGAGCCTGGGAAGGTTTGCCTCCGTATTCCAAGCCGAGATATATGCCATCATTGGATGTGCATACGAAAACCTGGACAGGGCCTTCACTCGGAGGAATATATTTATTCTGTCAGACAGCCAAGCTGCTCTTAAAGCATTGACTTCTGCAGAAGTTAACTCCAAACTTATAATGGAGTGCATCCTCATCCTGAACAAAATTGGCGCTAACAACAGAGTGACCCTGCGATGGGTGCCCGGGCATTGTGGCATCAATGGCAATGAGGAAGCAGATGAGCTCGCACGTCTGGGAGCAGAAAGCCTACCGTTGGGCCCCGAGCCCATCATCGGGCTACCAAAATGCACCAGTCGTCGCGAGATCAAGGACTGGGCACATAACCAAAGCTTAGAAGCTTGGAATAATGTACCAGGGCAACATCATGCAAGAGCCCTAATCGTGGGCTATTCACAGAAATTTACGCGTCGAGTTTTGGAGCTCACACGCAACCAGATAAGGGTTTTGACAAGAACCTTATCAGGTCACTGTAGGTTGAACCGTCACCTACATAAAATGGGTCTGTCCGACACTCCAATTTGTAGATTCTGCAATGAAGAGGACGAAACGCCCATGCATATTCTCTGTGAATGTGAGGCCATCATTCACAAGAGAAACAGAATCTTGGGCGGCTACAAATTAGCCCCCATAGATGTCAGGTCTCTCCCTCCCGGTAAAATCATCAGGTTTATAAAAGACCTGGGCCTGGAGAGTGAGATTTGACTCGGCAAGGGGAGTCACAATAGATCTTTTAGGTCGCAGTGGCGAATGGGCACTGGTTGCCCTCCCCTTTTCTATAACTATAACTATATAACTATAACTACTTCCAGGTGAAGAAAGATAAGTTTTTGCAAATTTCAAAATGCTCGGGTATTGTTTTTTGTTTGCTGACCACCACTTGTAAGGATCGGCCATTATCTAGGGCGAACTATTATTAAATAAAAATTCAACATCTTTGCCACAGCATTCTGCCTCCTAATAATTAGCATTTCTCATATAATCTGTAGCGACTTCTTCAAAGCAGTTCCAGGAACAAAAAAAATAGGTTGTAGCGCCGAATATTTTTATATAGCCTACGATTGCGTTTTTCATTGTAGCCACCCTCAGAATTTTTTTTTTTTTTTTTTTTTTTTATGATTTTGCAAACATGCGATCAGTACGTGTACTATGAGCAGTTGTGTTGAGAGAGTTTGGCTTGGTAGGGTAGCCCTCCCACTGTCAGGCACCCTTTGTTATTTGCTTCCCCTTTTTATAGGTTATCCCATGTGTGCAGCCTCTTCAGGCGTCTGGTCTTAGGTGGATCGCTAAGCATTTGGGCAAGCTTGTTTTGATGGTGGGTAATCCTGTCCTTGTATCTTTTCATTTTCATATTGATTTCCTCCTTAACTGTGTTAAGACCTAAGTATTCGTGGATATCTTCCATTCTTGAGAACCATGGGGCGTTTACTATAGCTTTGAGCACACTATTTTGGAACCTTTGTAGTATTTCTGTGTTAGATGTTTTGGCTGTTCCCCACAGTTCAATGCCGTATGTCCATACTGGTTTCAAAACACATTTATAGATTAAGGTCTTGTTTTCCACAGATAGTCGAGATTTCCTGCCCAGGAGCCACTCCAGAGATTTGTATTTATAGTTTAGTTGGTCTCGTTTCTGTTGGATGTGAGTCTTCCAGGTCTGTTTACGGTCTAAGTGGAAGCCAAGGTATTTCACTACATTACAATGTGGCAGTAGTTCTCCACCGAGATTTACTGCAGGGCAGTCTTGTTTTCGCAGAGTGAAGGTAATATGACTTGATTTCAATGCACTAGCTTTGATTCGCCATTCATTCATCCAAGTGTGGACTTTGTCTAGATGTGTCTGTAGTGTTTTCGAAGCCTCTACCCGGTCCTCGTTGGAGGTTAAAACCGCGGTATCATCTGCGAAGGTGGCTGTCATGACACTTTCTGATTCTGGGACATCAGCTGTATATAATAGGTAGAGTGATGGTCCTAGTATTGAGCCCTGCGGTACTCCAGCTTTGATATCATAGAAGCATGAGTAAGCATCATTCAGCTTCACATAAAAGATGCGATCTTCAAGATACGATTTTAGAATTGAATATAAATTGTGAGGTAATATTCTCTTCATCTTATATAGAAGCCCACTATGCCAAACTTTGTCGAATGCCTGCTGTACATCAAGAAACACCCCGGAGCAGTACTTCTTGTTTTCAAGAGCATTTCTTATGTGTTCACATACTCTATGAACTTGCTCAATAGTAGCATGGTTTCTACGGAAGCCAAATTGATGTTCTGGTATGCTAGAATTTTCACTGATACACTCATTGAGTCGTGTAGATATGACTTTCTCCAGTAATTTCGATAATACTGGGAGTAGGCTAATCGGTCTGTATGATGAAGTCAAATGCGGTGGTTTCCCTGGTTTTAGAACCATAACTATTTGGGAGACTTTCCAGATGTTGGGGTAGTAGCCTGTTCTAAGTACTGCGTTAATTAATGCTGTCATATACATAATGGCTTTCTTTGGCAGGTTTCGCAATATTTCAGCAGTTATCAGGTCGAATCCTGGTGCTTTTTTCATTTCCAGGTCATGTATCACACGTCGAGTCTCTGCAGGTGTGCAACATCGAAGTGGAAGACTAAGTTGTAGGTCGCTTAATAGGTATTCATGTACTTCGTTATCTACACTGTCTGTTCCTAGGTCATTAGGTGTAAATACATCTCTTAAAAACTGTCCATAAGCTTCTGCCTTTTCTTCGTCTGTTTTCGCCCATGTTCCATCTTGTGTTTTGAGTGGATGTTGTGCTTGCTGTGGTTTATCGCGCGATTTGACAGCTTTCCACAGAGAATACTCTTTTTTTGCTGGATCAGTAGGTGTTAGGTTTTGTAGGTACAGGTTCAAAGTTTCATTTTCTGCATCTATAAGAACTTTCTTAAGCTCAGCTGCTGCTTTATTGAAAGCTCTTTTATCGTCAGGATGCCGACTACAGTGCCACACTCTTCGCAATCGACGTTTCTCCAATACTTTTTGTTTCACATGTATGGGCAGATTATTAATTGTTTTCATGGGTTTGGGGTCATTTGGTGTACTGGCTCTGGCAGCATTTTGTATGCACTTTGTTAATAATATAGTGGCATTTTCAATATCATCATCAGTCTTCAGTGGAATTTTAAGATCCAGATTTTTATTTAGGTATTGTTGGAAATAATCCCAATCAGTGCGATTATTATAAAGATAGGGATTTCTGGGTCTACTGATTATAGTTGTGCTCATGGTAAGTATAACTGGTGAGTGATCTGAGGTGGTATCATGGCAGTCATCAATATCCAAGAAGTAGGACTGAACCCCTTTATATATAAAGAAATCCAATAAGTCAGGTAATCTATTTACATCTGTAGGCCAGTAGGTTGGTCTGCCTGTTGTAATAGTTTGTAGGCGGTTGTTCGTTAGACAATGTTTAAGTCTCCGCCCTCTGGTTGTAGTCAGCCTGGAACCCCAAAGTATATTTTTGGCATTCCAGTCGCCTCCAGCTATAAATCTATTTCCCAGGGTTTTAAAATATTCATGAAAGTCGGTATCATCAGTTTCAGTGGTCCATCTCTTCTTTGGGGGGCAGTAGACAGACGATAATGTAATTTCACCCTGTTTGTCATGTACCATGATGGATGTGGCTTGTATTTTTGGAGTTTGATACTGTGGTAGTAGCTGATGCTTGATATTATCCCTTATAATTATTGCTGTACCAGCGTGTGCAGTATTATCTGGATGAGGTGTTTTATAGGTGATATATCCATTTAAGATCAGTGTTGTTTGTTCTGTAAGATGTGATTCAGAAATCAATAAAATATCAAGATTTTGCATCTTTAGTAGTACCTCCACATCATATTTCTTGTCTAGTAGACCATTGGTGTTCCATGTGGCAATACGGAGAGCCATCATTTGACTAATTTAGTGACAAGTGTTGTTAAGAGACCCATGAGGGTACTCATTTGATCTATTAGTCGATCTAGCTTTTCAGCTTGTTTTGATAGGATAGTTTCCAGGTTTATGGTGTTCCCCTGAGTTGTGGCTTGAGCATATGTCTTGTTAGCAGTTGGGTTTTTATTTGTATAGCTGTCGTGCATTGGTGGCTCTGCAGTTGTTGTTTCTTCTGTATTTTTGACTACATGTGTTTTTGATGTTTGCCTGGTACCAAACTTCCTTTTTTGGATTTCTTTGAACACTTTACATCCCTTATAGTTGGCCACATGATCTCCTAGACATAATGCACACTTAGGTGGATCTGTTTTATCTTTTTTTGGACACGCAGCTGTGTCATGACCAGTGGCGGCTGGTGCCTCAGATACCCGGTGGTGCACTTTATGGGTTTAGTCATTTTTTGGAGAAAAATAGATAACTATTACAATTAGAAGTATATTTTACCTTATTTATTGACGCGAAATAGCTTCTCCGCCGAAACGAAAACAACACACGGAAAGCAAAATAAAGCATTTAGTCTCTCACATCCACATAACCATTTCTTTTTATTGAACATTTCACTTTTGAAAATTCAGGTAGGTAAGTACTTATAAGTTTCATTTTTTGTTTTGCACTAAAGGCCGAGGCGGCCCAGCAGATTTAATGTCCAGTCTATTTTGCAATGTCCTATTGCTTTCTATGAAGTCAATATTGTATTTTGCACTCATTTTCACTCACACACACAGATACACACTCACGAAATCTTTACTACTTTCTTAGTTAATAAGTAATTAGCAAATTAATTACGTATTCGCGCGCGAAAGGTGAAACCGACAATGACATGACAAGTGCATCGTTCGTAGGTCACGCCACCGGTCAAGGCCACCGCCCGCGCCCGCGCCTCCCGTGGCGTCATTCGTATTATTCCGGCAATTTCCGGTCGCGTGCGGCGCACGAATTTATCCTAGAACTGCATACATTTTGTACTGAGCATCTTCCGTCTCACGCGCCGGGCGATTTCCATCCTGTTTCATACTACATGTAGGAGCTCGCTCCGTGCGACAATCCGAGCGCACGAGGCCGTTTTTGTTCAAGCAAAAATAAGATCTAATTCTTTCGCAGTAGAAATCAAAATAGGCTAGCTCGATTTCATTTAACTCGTAACGATAATCAGATTTATGTAATTTCTGTTTAGGGTAGGTATTACGGTTGTTATATTGGTATTTTTTGTGAAGTTTTTTTAAAGATTTGGGAGTTGGGACCTAGTATGATTTAGGAAGAAGGAAGGTACATATTTAGAAGGTTTTTAAATGGTAGTGCGTTGCACGGGCGCACTTAAGGTGCAGCCGCCACTGGTCATGACTCTCTGCACACTTCACGCATCTGTATGGTCGCATACAGTAATTCTTTGTATGACCATACTGCTGGCATCTCTGACTTACCCTCAGAAAATAACCTCTAACTAACTAACTAACGCTACTTCCAGGTGAAGAAAGATAAGTTTTTGCAAATTTCAAAATGCTCGGGTATTGTTTTTTGTTTGCTGACCACCACTTGTAAGGATCGGCCATTATCTAGGGCGAACTATTGATGATGATGATGAAATCCTCTTATCCCTCATCAGGGACATAGGGCTCGAAGAAAGGATTTCCACTTCTCCCGAACTATTATTAAATAAAAATTCAACATCTTTGCCACAGCATTCTGCCTCCTAATAATTAGCATTTCTCATATAATCTGTAGCGACTGCAATATTCGGCGCTTCGGCCGGCAGTGTCGCCGAATATTCGGTATTTCGGTATTCGGCCAATTCACTATTCCTGGCAACACTACTAGCTAGGAATCATACCTAGGACTTGGTGATTTCTGGTGAGTCACTGCACAAATGCCATCATCACAACAACAGTGTAGTTTATATAAATTTGCCAACTTACATCATGCCAGGCGACATCGAGGATGGGTCCATCCATGGACTGTGCGGCCTTGGGCACGGTCTTGCCCGACTGCTCCACCTCCCAACACCGTACCTACAACACAACAGCATTTCCATCAATCGTGGTTAGTCACACCTTGTTATAGCTGTAACTTACAATCATTAAAGGACTAAGTATTGCATTAAGGACAATCAGTTTACCTGCCCTTTTGTACTTTACTAATGATCTTCATTATTAGATGCTGGAAGTAGACCTCTCTCAAGGAGCATCACATCACTGTCCTCAGCCTTCTTCATCCAAGAACTAATAACCAAGGAGTCTATTATATGCTGGTGAATAGGTACTACAGCTAGCGGGCGCGTACCTTGCAGTCCCAGCTGCCGGCGACGAGGAAGTTCTGCGGCACGGAGGGCGGCGAGAACTCGAGCGCGGAGACCGTGTCGTCCGGCGGCGACGACACCTCCAGGTCCTTGTTGGGGTTGCCCGCCGCCGCGCCCAGGTTGTTGAACATCGCGCCGACGCTTCACTTCACCACCGGTAACCCTCAAGTTGAATTAGCAGCGACGAAACGATCACTGTTTCTGGCTGTGTTATGCACTTGTATCCAAATGTATACGTTAAGAATGTTAATACGGAAGGAAATAAGAACAAAACAAACGATGAAAATTGAGGTTATGTTGTGTTGTCTGTTATTTAAAAAAAAGGCGGCGATTCGACTAACGATGAAATGATATATAGTTATTATTCTGAGGAAAAAATCATATACATGTCAGTAAGTACTTACAATTTTGTGAAAAAACATACATTTTTAATGATTACATAAGTGAGCTTCAGTGAAATTGTTTTCATTTATTTATATTAATGTTAAATTATGGAACTCCTTTATTAGCCGTGGCCGTGAGTTTTTGTCGTAGCGTAAATTGATCTGAACAGCGGTTTCTGACAGTAGTGACAGATGCTTGTATATAATACTCTATGATGCATTCTGATTTCAGTCAACTGTTGGATAAAGAATTAAGTTTTTAGGTTATAAACCTGTCATTATTTAAAATTGTTGTCAAAATATCATTGACTTTCTGTGCTGTCAATCCTGTAATTTTATCATTGTTTTTGTTTGTTGTCTTGTGCAAAAAATGATAGTTTATAATAATTTCTAGGTTCTTTAACAAATTTTCAATCAAGAAGCTGAGTAAAATACAATTTTTATAACTGGGAGGTGTAAATACTAACTTCAATTAGGAACAATAATATTTGAAGGTTATAATGAGTACCGTTGAGTACGTGCAGATCAAGGACCTGAAGGCGGGCATGAAGAACATCAACGCGGTGTTCATCGTGCTGGAGGTGGGCGGCCCGACGGTGACCAAGGAGGGGCGCGAGGTGCGCACGCTGCGCGTGGCGGACGCGTCGGCCGCCGTGAACCTGTCGGTGTGGGACGCGGCGGGCGCGCTGCTGGCGCCGGGCGACATCGTGCGGCTCTCGCGCGGGTACGCGGCCGTGTGGCGCGCGCAGCTCACGCTGTACTCCGGCAAGTGCGGCGACCTGCACAAGGTGGGCGAGTTCTGCATGCTGTTCAACGAGCAGCTCAACATGAGTGAGCCGCAGCCGAGCGCGCCCGCCGCCGCCCCCGCGCCCGCGCCCGCCCCCGCCGCGCCCGCCGCCGACAAGCACCTGCACAAGACCTACTCGCACAACCGCGGTGCGCGCTCGCACCACCGCAACAACAGCCGCCGGTAGCCACACCACGCTCACCACCACCGGGGATATACTGACTCATCTATATACTATTAAAACAACTGTTTTATCATTCTTCTAAATCTAAAACAACAAATCCTACTTTTCATTGTGTTTGTCACCAACACATAGAAGTGCTACCTACCTGCCAGGTCAGACTGTGACTGCATGATGGCTTGTTCATGTATAAATGTACCCAAATAATCCATGCCTATTTATTGAGAGGAAGTGCAGATATAAATTAAATACATACTTATTAAGTTAGAATAGTTAGATCATAAGTAAATAATAATCAAATAAGTTTAACTATAAATTTTGTGTTATTTCTTCCAATAGCTCATTTAGGTATAGGCACAATGGCCAGTCACTCCAAGTATTACAATTTAAAAATATCAGTGTGTAAGTGAACAAAAAGAGTCAATTTAATCCACCCTATGTGTCCACTGTCCACGCACCACACTACCTGCTTTCCCGAGGAAAGCAGTGTCTCACACTTTCTCTTTCTCTCTTTCAGAGAGAGTTATGTTATGTTTATTCTTCCATGGATATGTATGAAAGATTATTTACGTTTCCAAGGTTGCGCCTCATTACAAAGATACCAAAATTTTACGCCATTTATGAAATCTTCTCTCAAATTATCGTAAATTTCATTATATCTAAATATATATGTCAGTGTCCACTGCTTTATGTGTGGAAATCGGTTATATGATAATTAGCAATCTAATGATTGTAACATTCACCATAAAAAAGCCCTACATAATAATAATAACTTAAGCTCGATTGTAGTAAGTAATCAATTTTTGTACGTGTTTCACTGTACTATTGCCACGCCAGAGACATGTAGGTATATTGTATACTATCGTGTAATTATTGACTTTACACACGTAGACATACATCGAATTGAACATGATGATTGGTAATAGCCAAAACCTCTTTCATGTCTTGTTTTCATCAAGAAGAAGATCATAAGATCAAGAGTTACAACCGAGAGCCCCGTCCCGTGCGATGTGCCCGAGCGATGTACCCGCCGCCCACCAGCTGTAGCAGAGAGGTCGCGACTGTGACCTCACCAACTCATCACATTAGACCTTCGCCCATGCAGGAGGATGGTAGAGAGGTAAATAAAGTAAGTACCTACTCATACTCGGGCAATTATGTTGAAGGTGTGTTGGTATCCTTGAAGTTGTCACATATTTAGGTACTTAGCCCCTCTCAGTAGTTAGTTACAACTGCAGTAGTGACGCTACAATGTATCGACAGTACATAGGTAAGATAGATAGATAGAGTACTCTTTATTTGTACACCAAGAAATGATTAACAATTTTACCTAGACACTTAACTAGGGTACAAAAGGCGGTCTTATCGCTTATAGCGATCTCTTCTAGACAACCTTTGGATGGATGGACTAGAGATATAAAAGGTAAGGCAAAGTACATAGGTAACGAAACATGTACAAGACGCGCAACCAAGAGCGAACTTGCGCGTTTAATTCTTTTGTATGGAAGTAGTGGTCATGTAATAGTTACGGCAAAGTTTTTTTTAGTTTATCATTCTTTTTCGACACGATTGTACCTAGTTAATTAATTAGTAGAAACAATTTATAGAGGTGGTACACCGTATGTACTTATTTTAAAAACAGTTGATACGTTACCCGGGAAGGCACCTTTCCAACACCCCATCCGTAAAATGTGTTAAGTACCTGCATTTTACACCTCTCTAATTGAGGTGCGTATGTACCTACGTACCTATGTACAGCCGGTAAATGGTAGTCAGTTATAAAAATGCAGTGTTTCTAATTTCGTTTACAAAAAGCTAAATTGCTCAGGTAAAGGTACATATCACACATTCTAATTTTAATGCGATGTTAATGTCACAATTTACCTCAAAAGTATAATTTGTGTCAAAGCTTCCATTAGAGGCGCAACTATAAAACAAATAGGTAGGTACATAATATTATTGCAATATCTAATCTCAGTGTCGACATTGCTCCTTGAACGTCCGCGCGCGGATCGTCACCCCCGCGCCCCGCGCCGCGCCGCCCTCACCCCCGCCCGCCGCCGCCGCCGCCGCCGCCCTCAGTTTTAATTTATTTTATGTTAGGATAAAATACCAAATTATGGTGTTAGAATCATCTCATCATAAAAAAAATACGAAAGGTCCAATACCAATGGTATTTTCCACTTTTAATCACCTTATCCAACCTCTAGCTACTTACAAGTATTTTAGGTTTATTTAGTTTATTCTTTACAATTAAGTAAAAGGTACCTGTACTTAAGCGAGTATAATATGATCACCTTGATACGGATCTGTGTACGTGGAGCCTCCCACTAATGTCAATGTCGGCGCGGAGAGGAGTGTTGTTATGTTTATTCGATGCGATTGCCATTTGAATGCCGGAAAGTGAACCGATTGCGGAATACCCATCACGTCATCCGCCATCGAAGAATGGGTAGATGACAGCAGGTAAACTAATCTATGTTAGAGACCGACCATCCGATCCGACCGAGCAGATTTTTGAATTATTATTAGCTGTTGCAATTTTTGACACAGATGTGGTATGTCTTTGATCTATTACTTAGGTACTTCATTCATTTAGGCCAATTTAGGGCAACCGAATAAAAAACAAAATCACCGCCCATCTTTTAACCTTTGCAAAGTTAGCGTTGTTGGTCGCTTAGGTATAAATCTGGACAGTTAGAGCTGACCTCAGATTCGATAGCGCCGGTAGCCACTGTTTTACATCAATTTGCGTTTATAATAATATCTTAGAAACTTATATGCAAAAACATGAACATTTCCCATAAATAATTATAATATAAAGAATATTCTATCTATCTATATATACATTACTATACATCTACTACGATTATACTAAGTACCTTCAAGAAGACGCGCGTCCGCGAACCAACTTGCGCGTTGAATTCTTTTGTATAGAAATTGCGGTCATATGTTATTAATATTGTTACGTCAAGTGTTTATTTCCTAAACTGTGTTGCGGTCGGTCGGTATTATTAGTTACATCAAAAATAATGAATGTGCAATTCATCCACGTCCATCTGTGACGTCACGCGAGCTCCGCATGCGAAGGTCTGAGGTCAAAGTTGTACGAGAGTAACAACAATGTCCGGAGCGCCGCGTCGTTACACAACCCGGCCTGGGCGGCGGCGGCGGCGGCGGTGCGGAGGCAGGGTGGCGGCAGGCACCGGGTGGTGGGCTCGTGCTGCCGAGGCGGGCTCGGTGGACAGTTGTTACAGTGGTACCACTGCTTGGTTGGTAATCAACCAAGTACAGTATGAGTACACGTCATCGGTTTTCCGGATAAGTAACTGTGTCTGTCTGTCTGTTGCTCTTTCACTCCAAAACTAATGAACGGATTTGAATGAAATTTGTTATAGGTACATACGGTCTAGACCCTGGGAAAGAACATAGGCTACTTTTTATCCCGGAATTCCCACGGGAAAACTTTTGAAGGCGAAGCGAAGCGCGCGGGAACAGCTAGTTTTACATAAATAGATAAAACCTGCGTATTTTCAAAAACCTTTTTTACTTTAAATATTGTCTATAAATTCAAATCATTTAATGTTAGATGTATTAATAATGGCAAGGTAGGCATAAAATCTAAATATCACATCAATTATACATGTTTACAAGTTCGTAAAATATTTAAAGTCAAGGTCTGCGGCGACATTTTGAGTCATATTCTTATTTGAGTATCGTCAAGAATCTCTACCAATCTACATAAGACGTTGTTAATAGATCCACTTGAACTGAATGTCTGTAGATTTATTGGAATATTAGAGATTATTTTGTAAGCGGGCAAATATGATTACACTTTACTGGAAGAGAGAGTATGGAGACGTAAGTAAGGATGCATCCCCGAGTGACGTGTCATGCACTTTGAACACTCCGGCGCATCCTGGACAGTCAGCGACTGACGCTTCTCCTCTGACTGGCTGATCCATCCACTACGGTGAGTCAGAGACATAACTACCCTAGATCGCTTTTGATTACTATCAGCGGCTCTGCCCCACAATATAATTCCATAAGACATAACCCTCTAAAAATAACTAAAATACACAAGCCTGGCTGTAGCTACATCTGTTAACTGTCGCGCATAACGCACACTCTTCAAGATCCCACTTAAGTTCAGTCGAAAAAAACCTATAGGTAGGTACTTCTACTTACCTTTCTGATTTAATTAGGTATTACAATAAGATTCAGCAAGTACGTAAGTATAATTTCATGAGCGAAATACCTACGCAGTATGGGTATATGGATTCACTTACCATTACCGTTAGATCGCGTTTTAATTTGATTGATATCATAATATAATTAATGATGCCTCTCAACATATCATGTCAGATCAGTCAAAATACAATTTGTGGTATGTTTTGTAGATGAGCGCGCGGCGGCGGCGGCGGCGGCGGCTGTGCCGGGTGGTGCCGGGGCCGGGTGGCGGCGGCTGGTGGTGGTCAGTAGTGAGCTCGCCGCCGCGCGCGAGCCCGTGTGTTTGTCTCTGTGTGCGCGCGTGTACGACACGGCTGCAACATGAGTGTGCGTGCGATGTGTCTGCTGGCTCTGGTGGCCGGTCAGTACGATACTTTATTTATTTATATGTATTATTTATTTATTTTTTAATCATAGTAGGTAATTATATCATATTTTCCCATATCTATGCAGACACTGAAAATTACGAGTACCTACCAGTTTTACCAGATTTTAAATATTTTTAAATAAATATTTTGACAAGAATAATTATGTTATAAAAGATTTATTTCAGCGACAAAGCAGTAGCTTAGCTCACGTCTGAAAATATCAAAAATAATGTGGATTTATTACCATAAGCTGCCGCCCTGTGCGGACATGGTGAGGTAGGTAATAATGGGCACCACGCCGCGCCGCCCGCCCGGCTGTCAGCGCCGCCCGCCCGGCGGAAATATTTATGCGATTGATCGTCTATCTCTCTTTAAATGGTCTAGCTGCTGATGTCTGATGCATAGATCTATTCTATACCTTACTTACTACCTAGAACTTGACAAACTACTTAATATTCATTGGTAATTATAATATTTTATGTATTATGTTTTATTCAATTAAGCTCTAGAGATGAGCTATCGAATATGTAACTCTAGAGAATTACATGCAGGGCTATTAAAATTAATTTTAATGGCTCTGCATGTAACATTTACAGAAAGTTGAAAAATGCTAACGTAACTCGTAGTTATAAACATCGTTACGTTTATAGAGCAATCATCTAAGTAAAGTTTTAAAGCTCTAATTAATACTTAAATAAGTTTATGAAGATTCTACTAAACCGGTGAGCTATGACCTCGTAGAAACATAAACTTATTAAAGCATCACGTCGATGTGGCAAGCGACCCCGCCGCGGGACGCTCGGCGCTGCTTTACATACAGTTTACATCACGCTCTGCAAATTGCTGTTAAATTAATAAAATGATTGACACGATACTTACATACTTTATTGTTGCGTGAAAAAGCTACGAAAACAGAAAAGTAATGCCATGAATATTTTTTATTGCTTCATAGATAAGGGCGCCGACCGCAGATAGAGCTTTTTATTGATTGTGTTTATTATTTCTGATGACACCTGTTTCATTGTTTTTATTGCGCTAGGGGCGTTGTCGCAACTTGTGCACATTGCGCAAATAACCATGACAAGAACTTGTACCGAGCTTTGCCTCGGGCCGCGGGCGGACGAAACTAAGCTCGCGGGAGAGCTTACAGCAAAAGCTCATATACCGGCAACGAACACTGAAGATTTTTATTGATTACTGAAAATTTGTAGGTAGATAGTGATAAAATTTTGTAAACATGTTGAATTATAAAAATATGGCATATATGCAAATAAAGCATTTTAGCTTTTTAGAAAACCAGAAACAGGTCGGTCGTTAATTCGTGACCTTTAGATCCGATCCATTTACCTATTTGATAGTAGAAGTGCCTCGTCTATTTTATTTAGACTATCTGATGATGTGGCGGCCAGTGCCTTTGACCTTGTACTACCTATAACTCATTAATAATTAGAGGATGTCAAAATGGAACCGTTTTCCTTATTGAGTACATACTTATATTGGGACGTTCGCTTATAATATATCTACTCAAACTAGCAAAGAATGAGATCCCGTTCGCGAACCCTTCTATGAACCCAAACTCAAAACTCAAACTCAAATTTTTTTATTCATCGTAAAAATATAAAATTTTCTGATGAACGTCAATTTTTACAAACTACTCTCCGTTCGGATAAGGGGGGCTCTTTCTGTCTAAGGAGAAGAACGGAGGCAAGAAACTCCTGAGCCATCTTTTCAAAAAAAGACTTAATACTAGTTAGTATACAATACTTATAAGCTTAATAATAATTATTATAATAATATGAGCAGAGCTAACTATTTATCACAGCCATGCATTAACGTCCTCTAAGTAATCATCAATTTTATAATAAGCTTTTTTACAGAGTCTCTCTTTAATGTAACACTTAAACTTATTCTCTGGCATTTGAGTAACTTCTGTTGGAAGCTTATTATAAAATCTAATACAGTACCCTATAAACGATTTATTAACTTTCGCTAGACGCATCGCTGGAAAAGCCAGCTTATGCTTGTTCCTAGTATTAATGTCATGATTACTGCCAATTGTATCAAAAGCTGAAAAGTAGTTATATGTACCTAAAGTGGTAAGTATGCTATGCTGAAAGAGGGTACTTGACTCAGGGGGTCATCCTGAACTACAAATATTAGAATATCACGAAAAAAAACTGCACCCCATAGTTTAAAAAGTCTCGTGACCAACGGAGCTTCTATGCAAAATATATTTTTTAAAGCAAAAGCAAAATGTGTTATCAAAGCAAAAGTTGTCCAAAATAACCCCTGACTTATGCTAACTATATACCCTTTTTGCAACATCCTGTATAAAAGTGAAATATTATAATATTTATGGCAATGTTTACCTAATTACCTATATTGTGTATTTTTCAAAGTCATAGAACCATAGTTGTTCAGAAGCCCGCTCGGTTTATCGAACCATAAGATATGAAGCCCAGTATCATAATATTAGTACTGTACTGTTTCAGGAGCACTATGCAGCCCCGCCCCCCTCGCCCCCACGGCCGCCCCCGCGCGCGCCCCCCGCTCCTCCGACAACCAGCGCTGGCTGGACTTCGTCGCTGGTACGTCCTGTGACGCTGCACTTGCTGTGCCTACCTATTACCTATGCTTACTAAAATAAGGAATTTCGTCACGAGGTGTGCATGGTACACGGGAATGTTATCATTAACAATAGGCTACAGCAGCCGCTGCTGGTCACTCCAATGTCTAGATAGTTAGACGCAGAACTAAAGAGCTTTCTGACCCATCCCGTCACCGCGATGGCATTAACAGCTAATAAAATTCGCAAATGTCGACACCACGGATTCACCGAATATTATATCATACTATGGTCGGATTAAAGCTGTATACCGCTATGTGCATGTTCCAGACTATGCGCGCGCGCAGATGTCGCAGAGCGGCGGCGGCGGCGTGCCGCAGCCCTTCCGCCTCGACTTGCCCATCGGTGAGTCTCACACACACACACGCACACACACACACGACACACACACAAACACGCACACACACATAATATGGTACACTCACGAGCTCTGATAAAGTTACATTATATGGAACGTCAATGGCAGATGGAGATGGAACTTTTTCATTGCTCGTGAGTGTAGGTACATATATTATTCATACAAAATACCTAGTCCTTGATATCCACATATGTCTTCTATGTACAGTCATCTGCAAAAGTAGCTTTACACCTTTGTACCTTGTTAATCTGGAACCGCCTATCCATTCATTGAAAATTTACAGATTGTCAGTTTGACATGGTACAGAAGTGTATAACAACTTATGCAGCTGACCATACCTATAAACTACTTAATTCAACTACTTATAATGTACGTAAACTCAAAAATATATGACAGTAAACCCTATTTGGATGGCATGTAAGATGAATCGGTGTGGGCGGAGGTGATGGTCAGTTCTTACGTGTATTTGAACATTAAAATACTTAATGTGTTTTCTAGGTACTTATCACTCACTGATATTTAGTTTTTATTAAAGTGTTTTTAAATACTATGAATGTTTCTTTCAACCTACTTGGAGTAACTATGTAGGTACTTAGTACTTACTATACGTAGTAAATAATGAATAAATACATAAAGTAAATAATAAACCTGTTAGATACAAGGTATATAGACGTAATTTTTTGAAGTGAGTTGAATTGCTTAACTATGAATTGCTACATTGTAAGTTTGTAAGGTCAAGAGATCGATGGCATTTATAACAACAATACACACCTAATTCGCGAAGTTCAGCTTCCTAGAAATCATTTTTATTTACCTATCTACTTTTTTTAGGTTTATTCAGCTGAACAGGAAAAATTGTTTAAGCACCTACTTAGAGATGTAATGAAGACGATGATATTATTATGTAGGAACTTCCTATTAAACATAATTCCTGCCTCTCTCTCTCTCAGCCTTCTGTAGTCCACTGTTGGACATAGGCCTCTCCTAACGATCGCCACCCCAAACGGTCACCCGCCATCTGCATCCAGCGGCTTCCCGCTACCTTCCGCAGATCATCAGACCAACGGGTTGGGGGGCGACCGACACGCCGTTTGCCGACACGGGGTCTCCACTCCAGAACCTTTGTACTCCAGCGGTCGTCGGCTCTGCGGGCTACGTGGCTAGCCCATTGCCACTTCAGCGTGCTAATCCTTTTGGCTATGTCGGTAACTTTAGTTCTCCTGCGGATTTCTTCATTACGAATCCTATCTCGCAGGGACACGCCTAACATAGCCCTTTCCATAGCACGCTGAGCAACTCTGAGCTTGTGGATAAGTCCTTTGGTGAAGCACCACGTCTCGGCTCCGTAAGTCATCACTGGCAACACGCACTGATTGAAAACTTTTGTTTTCAGACACTGAGGTATGTTTTCAGTGAAGATGTGTCGTAATTTCCCGAACGCTGCCCATCCGAGTTGGATTCTACGAGCTACCTCTTTATCGAAGTTGGATTTACCTAATCGGATCACTTGTCCTAGGTAGGGATACTGATCGACAACTTCGATGGTGACACCTCCTACAGTTACGGGCGATGATGAAACATGTTCGTTCGACATGACCTTTGTCTTGTCCATCATGGACAAAATGAACATGGACATCCATTGTCCATCATGCACAAAATGAACATGGACAGTCCATGTTCATTTTCAGCCCAACTTGTTTAGAGGCATCATTGAGGTCTGTGAGCATTTCGCCTAACTCCTCCAGCGTTTCCGCCATCATAACTATGTCATCAGCAAATCGTAGATGAGAGATATATTCGCCATTGAAGTTAATGCCCAGTCTTTTCCACTCTACAAGCTTAAAAACATCTTCCAGTGCACAGGTGAACAGTTTCGGAGTACATACATCTCAACACCTCGATATAGCGATAGTCTATATGGCACCGCTGAAGGGATTGAAGCATCGCCCAGAGCTCAATAGAATCAAAGGCTTTCTCATAGTCCACAAACGCTCTCATAAAGGTAGATTATACTCCTCGGTCTTCTGTATAACCTGCCGAAGCGTGTGTATATGATCAATGGTACTATAGCCTTTTCGGAACCCGGCTTGTTCGGGTGACTGGAAGTCGTCGACTCTTTGCTCGAGACGATTCGTAATAACTCTCGAAAACAGCTTGTTCACATGGCTCAGAAGTGCAATGGGTCTATAATTCTTCAATAGGGCTTTGTTGCCTTTCTTGAAGAACAAAGTCACTACACTTCTGCTCCATGCCTCCGGGCTTGTGCCTTCGAGTATGACGGAATTAAACAGCCTCCGAAGTGCTATTAAAATCGGTCTACCGCCGGCTTTCAGAAGTTCTGTCGTTATTCCATCATCTCCCGGAGCTTTGTTGTTTTTTAGCTGTTTGAGAGCTATACTAATCTCGTCTAGACTGACGTCCGGAATATCTTCGGTATATTGTCGGGTGAGTGGCGCTCGGCTGTCGTGAGCACCGCTGGTAATAGGGTTTTGCGTTGTGGTGTATAACTGTCCGTAGAATCTCTCAATTTCTCCCAGAATTTCGGGCACTGATGAAACGGTGTTGCCAGTGTCGGTCTTCAGTTGGGTCAACAGAGTCTGCCGAACAGATCGATCTCTAGCAAAGACTTTGGAGCCCTTGTTTTGCTCAATTGCGTTTTGAATGCGCTTGCAATTGTAGCGTCTCATATCGCAACGTCTTGCTTTGGCGATCTGTCTGTTTAGACGTCTGTATTCGACCATATCAACTGAAGACTGCAACCTCATTTCTCTCCGTTCTCTTATGAGACTCAGAGAGAGAATTCCTGCCTAGACTACAGCAAAAGCTGCTGACGATACAAATTGCAACATTAGAGCCACGGCGCGGCGGAAGATAGAACGACTCAATTCGATTGCAATAACGTTGACATTAGGGCCTAATCCGACGCCATCTTTCGCTCTCATCTTCGGTTTCATCTTGGGCTGAAAATTTAATATAACTTGCAAAGTTGTAGTAAGTAACTCATGTTTTATACTTCTACTAATAGTATACTGATGATGGTGATATGTGTTGCAGAGGGTCGTGGCTCGCTGCCCGTGCTGGTGCTGCCCGTGCCCGTCGCCGCGCCGGGTGAGTACAGGCCACGTACCTACTGCCATACGAGTACAGTGGCCTCGACTGACACCTGGTCCCTCTCAGAGAGAGATTGCTACTGAGAGAGGGTCAGGTTTCTTTGCAGTTCACTGTACACCTTACCTTACTTGTTTTTATGATATTTTCAAATCTGCTGTACCTAATACTGTTTTATATGTGCATTGCAGGATCGTGCGGCAGCGAGCAGCCCCCGCGGCCCGCGCTCCCCGCCGCGGACCCCACGCGCGTGTCCTCCGTGTTCAGCGTGTCCGCCGCGGACTACGACAGCCCCGCCCCGCAGCCCGCCCCTGCCCCCGCCCCCGCCCCCAAGCCGCAGCCCAGCGCCTTCGAGTACTTCGGGGTGCAGAACAAGTTCGGACAGACGGAGGCTCCGGTCAACGATTTTGTCCGTAAGATTATATTCTCATTCTGATTTTGGACCTCTATGCTGTATATTTAAATTCCCTACTGATGTCTGATTACATATTAAAGAAAGTTTGGTATTAATAAAAAGCACTAAAAATCTAATGGAACGCCCCTGCTTTAGTGTCACTAATATTTAGTAAATGCTAATGTTGCAGCGGTAGCGGCGTCGTCCGACTACCTGGTGCAGCAGTTCCGGCTGCAGCAGCCCAGCGCGCCGCAGCTGCCGCCCGTGCTGCTGCCCGAGGGGGCCCCCGCCCCCGTGCTGCAGGGGCCGCTGGGGGCGCTGACCCCCGGCCGTGCCCCCGCGCCGCTGCGCTGGCCGCGCGCGCTGCGCCTGCGGGCCGCGCTCACCGTGCCGCGCGCCGACTACACCGAGACATACGCCACCTGGTCAGTACTACTGAAAGACTTTTTGAATCACTTGTGTTTCCTTCCGATTGTGTGCTCATGTGACTGTTTCTATGTCTGCTGTATGTTCACATGTGTGTGTGTGTGTGTGTCAGGTGGGACGAGGCGAGCGGCGCGTCGCGCACGCAGTTCCACGGCGGCGCCACCACCACGCTGAGCCAGCGCACCAGCGACGGACTCTACAAGTA
Source organism: Plutella xylostella (assembly GCF_932276165.1). Classification (NCBI taxonomy): domain Eukaryota; kingdom Metazoa; phylum Arthropoda; class Insecta; order Lepidoptera; family Plutellidae; genus Plutella; species Plutella xylostella. The sequence continues at coordinate 8,893 of NC_064000.1, read as the reverse complement.
CTCAGAGGTACACAACCACCGATATCTCTTTATTTAAGAACATAGGTACATAAAATACATACAGGCGAATTGAGAACCTCGTCCTGTTTTCGAAGTTGGTTAAAAATATGAAATTTGAATGCAATGCTTGCAAAAATACTTGCCGGTGTTCCAGAAAAGGTGTAACTATGTAGTTACTAACGATCTAACTTATTGTGACAGATCCGCATGGACAACAGTGAGAGCCGGCCGCTGCGGCGCTGCGCCACGTCGCCCCCGCAGCGCGCCGCCCCCGCGCCCCCCGGCCTGCCCGACCCCGCGCCCTTCACCTTCGCGGGCTTCTCCACGCTGGACGGCGCCGCCGTGGAGGTGTGGCGGCACGCGGTGGACGAGCGCGGCGCCGGCGAGGAGCGCACCTTCCACCACGAGCTGGTGCTCACGAGAACCGCTGAAGGAGACGCCATGCCTGTGCGGTAGGGACCAGGGAACACTCATACACTGAGCGGTCTCATGACTGCTAAAGAGAATAGGCAGCTAAATAAACGTTCTTATAAAGATGTACAAAAATATACTTATAAATCACGTCGGGGTCACCAGTTTGCCTACTAAGATTTAGGCGAGAGGAAAAGAAACGGCATTCTGGTTTTAGCGTTTAGTTTGTGTGATGTCTTCGTTGACGGCACGCCTTGGCTTCCAGCTCATTGTCAAGGTGTTAATGTCCCGGTGTGTGGTGTGTGCGCAGGTACTCGGTGCGCGTGGACAGCTCGGTGCTGGGCGCGGACTGCGACGGCTGGGAGCACCGCTACACCGACGTGCGCGCCGGCGCCGTGCCCGCCGCCGACCTCGCCGCCGACCTCGGTTAGTACCTGTTCGGTTAGGAAGTATGTACCTGAACCTGGCGCTCTCGAATGGAACCTTTGTGCATATCCCCAATGTCTAAACTTCCTTTGTAAGCTTATACCGTTTCCCACCACATTTTAGTAATAAATCTGTGTGTGTAGATGCGGCGTGTGACGTGACGGAGACGCTGGAGGCGGTGGACGCGGAGGCGGCGGCGCGGCTGCGGCCGCTGCAAGAGTTCACGCGCGCCGGCGCCGACCCGCGCCACGACCAGGCGCTGCTCAAGTACCCACTCCTGCCTCCTTCACTACACCTACTAGTAGCTCGTTTCGACACTAAATTATTAACAGTCTTTATGTTTATGAGGATTTGTGTATATCTTTCGTATTTTCGTGATTGAATGATATCTGCTTAGTTACTAAAGTAAAGAATATCCACCAACTTCTCTACCCACAGTTGCTACTGATATTAGAAAACATAAAATACGTTTATTTTTGACTCCTTCCAATCTATAACATTTATCGTACTACAAATAAGTGTGTATTCTTGTTCAGGTACGCTCAGACATTCAACCGAGTGTACGCCGACGCCAAGGAAGAGGCTGTTCGTAAGAATCTCTTCACGCAATGCTCAAGGTTTGTTTGGTTTGAAATATATAAATTATATAATAGGAAATTGGATATGTCGATGAGTATATCTACTTGGGCCAGATAGGATCCTTCGAAAACAGGCAGGACAAAGAAGTCGAAAGACGCATTACCAACGCCTGGAAGAGCTTCTGGTCCATGAAAGATCATGAAATGAAGGGTACTCTCCCTCTTACTCTCAAACGCCAACTCATCGACATGTGTATTCTGTCTGTCCTAACCTACGGCGCACAGACTTGGTCTCTGACCGAACATCAGAAGTCCAAACTCAAGGTTTGCCAAAGAGCGATGGAGCGTACTATTCTTGGTGTACGAAGGATTGACCGAATCCGAAATACCACGCTACGCTCCTCGACTGGTATCACTGATGTGGGCGCACAGACTGCGAAGCTAAAGTGGGCCTGGGCAGGCCACGTCTGTCGCATGCACCCGGACCGGTGGGCCAGAATTGTCACCGAGTGGGTGCCCAATGATGGACGTCGGCGTCGTGGAAGACCCAGACGGAGATGGCGGGACGACCTTGACATGTTTTTGCCTCAATGGCCGAAAGAAGCACAGGATTGGGAACGGTGGTCATTTTATAATAATAATAAATAAATTCATTTATTTCAAGTAACCACGGACTCATAATATATAACATCAAAATTACATTTACACATTATAAGGAGGCCTTTGCCCAGCAGTGGGACACGATACAGGCTACATAAAAAAAATATATATAATAATTATTGAATTGAATATCTAAATTTAAAGCTAAGAAAACTTTATTTCTCACATGCGATATGATTATAAGTGTCCATCTGGCGGCAGGTTCGTGGCGGCAGGGAACCGCGAGGGCGCGTCGTTCGAGATGGGCGTGAACTTCCTGTCGGACCGGCTGGACGCGGAGCTGGGCGCGCTGCTGGGCGTGTCCTTCGACGAGCAGCAGGACGCGGCGGAGCAGGACCCGCACGACGCCACCGCGCTGCCCGGCCTGGCCCGCCGCCTGCCCGAGGCCTTCGACTGGCGCGACGTGGGCGCCGTGTCGCACGTGCGCTGTCAGTACACACACACACACTATATAAGCTCTAATTCAAAGCGGTAAAGCTGCAGTAGCACTCGAATGAATAATGTATTTTCCATTACAGACCAAGGGTCGTGCCAGTCGTGCTGGGCCGTGGCGGTGACGGGCGCGGTGGAGGGCGCGCTGTTCGTGGCGCGCGCGGGGGGCGCGGCGGCGGCGCGCGCGGGGCGCGGGGGGCGGCTCACGGCGCTGGCGGAGCAGGCGCTAGTCGACTGCGCGCAGCAGACGGGCGCGCACGGCTGCAACGGCACGTGGCCGAGCCACGCCTATGACTACGTGAAGCTCCGCGGCCTGCCCGCGCTCGACACCTACGGACCGCACAAGGAGAAGGTCATTACTTGTTACGGACTTTGGGCTCCATACTCATAGGATTATGATGTAAACTACAAAATGCTCTCTTGGAACTCTGAAATTGGTGATCTGAATCGTTTTTTGCGTCGCAGGTGGAGACGTGCCGCGAGCGCCAGGTGGCGCCGGAGACGCACATCAGCGCGCACGTCAACGTCACGCGCAACAGCTGGCCCGCGCTCAAGGTACCCGCACCCACTGTTCATACATAATGTATACAGTCATATGTATACTCTATGTGCAGCTCAGAGTGTGTAATATCCATGTCTCCCGCAGGTGGCGATCGGCGAGCACGCGCCCACGGTGGTCATCATCGACGGCGAAGCCAAGAGCTTCATCTTCTACAAGAAGGGAGTGCTTTACGACGACCGATGGTTCGTTCCTGTTCATTCATTTAAGTAATGTAGCTATTCTATACACAATGTGAGAGCCGCGGTGTCGTAATGGATGAGATCTGGAATCTCAATCGACAGGATTAATTTATAAGACAGGTTCTTACGGTGAAGGAAAACATAGTGATAAAACCGTGCATCTAGATCATGGATGTGTACCCTAAGTGCACTTATTGCAAAATTGCGATACGGCTCGCAACCTATCACGTGCAAAATGTACATAATAAATATTAGCATCCGGACGACCGGATGGCGCAGCGGTTAGCATCGCTGACTCTAGTGCCGAAGGTCCCGGGTTCGATTCCCGGCCGGGGCAGATATTTGTTTAAACACAGATATTTGTTCTCGGGTCTTGGATATGCCCGTAAAATGGCACTAGGCCCGCCCCCTATTACATTGGGATCAATTCATCAAAAAGGAGTTTAATAAAATATATTGTGTTGACAGCGGCAAGCAGCGGCCCAAGCTGAACCACGCGGTGCTGGCGGTGGGCTGGGGCCCGGCCCCGGCGGCGGGGGGCGCGGGGGGCGCGGGGGACGCGCAGTACGTGACCATCAAGAACTCGTGGCACGCGGCGTGGGGCGAGGGCGGCTACGCGCGGCTGCACGCGCCCGCCAACACGTGCGGCGTGCTGGCGCTGCCGAGCTACCCGCGCCTCGCGCCCGCCGACGTCGACAAGCCCTAGCGCCTGCGACACACACAATATTATTATGTTACACTCTTGAGATTACTAATAAATATGTTTAACACTAATAAGTAATAGGAAAAAATTGTGTAAATAAATAAATAATTATCAACTAAACAGTTTTTTTTAATGTTGGCCATTGACATTCTTCGCTCTCATTAAAAATAAGTGTAACCAGCCTGAGAATTAAAATTTTCTATTACCTACATAGCAGGCGGGGCAGCGAAACCTTCTTCATGGGTATGGGCTCCTGGTACTTTTTTCGCCTAGCAGTGGATTTTGCTGAAGGCCATACGATTTCATGCTGCAACAAAGTACCATAGGGGTCCATAGAGTCCATACATTACAAGAATGCATGCAGAATGCAGGGGTGCATGAAAGGAACCTCCCCGTGGTGCACCCTGGGCAATCGTAAGATTGGCGAATCCTTTCACCACGACGACAAACCGAGTCCAGCTCTAGCGCCGGCTCTGAAGGTAGTCTCTATTAACATCGAGGGTTTCTCTGCAAACAAATCAGAAATCCTCGCCGACCTACACCGTACAACGCAGTGCGATGTGATGTGTGTGCAGGAGACCCACAGAGACGAGACTCAGAGCCGACCACACATCCCTGGACTTGAGCTTATTGCCGAGACTTCTCACCCGAAACACGGTAACGCAGTGTTTGCTACTCTCGGCATAAGCACAAGGTCAGTTGAATGTACAACCCAGAATGGGATAGAAGTCATCACCATCGATTTCGGATACTGCACCGTCACCTCGGTATACAAGCCCCCTGGGACAATCTTCGAGTTCTTCCCTCCGAATAACTTTAACACCCACCCAGTGAAAGTAGTTGTTGGTGACTTTAACAGTCATAGTACAAGCTGGGGATATGATACTACTGACGCATCTGGACAGGCTGTCGAGGAGTGGGCTGAAACTAACAACCTGACACTGATACACAGTCCAAAGCTCCCGTCTTCCTTTAACAGTGGCCGATGGAGACGCGGATACAATCCGGACCTTATCTTTGTCAGTGATAGTATCAGCTCGCAGTGCATTAAGACTGTATGCTCTCCTATCCCTCGCAGTCAGCACAGGCCCATCATGTGCACCGTCCAACCCGTAGTCCACCCCCTGAATGTGCCGTTTAGACGCCGCTTCAACTACTCTAAGGGAAACTGGGAGCTGTTCGCGCGAATGATTGACGATGGCCTACGTGAAGTTTCCCCAGTCCCGAAAAACTACAGCGACTTTGTGGAACTAGTTTCACGCATATCCCGCAAATGTATCCCTCGGGGCTGCCGGACTTCTTATATCCCTGGGCTATCCAAAGTCTCTGCCGAACTGCTCAAAGAGTATGAGACCCTGTACAAGGCCGACCCATTTTCGGAGGATACCGTAGCGGCCGGTGAGGAGCTACTACAAAGGATCGGCGACACTCGACAGGAGAAGTGGATCAAAATGGTCACCAGCATCGACCTCACTCACAATAGTAAAAAAGCATGGCACTCCATCCGCATGCTCACAAGTGATCCACCCCCACCACAGTCTCCTTACCGAGTTACCGCTAACCAGGTAGCCCATCAGCTCCTCCTCAATGGAAAGTCAGCAGGCCGGCTTGCGAAAGTCCCGAAACTGAACCATACTAGTTCCTGCGACAGTATAAGCAAGCCATTTAACCTGAGCGATATTGTCAAGGCCATTCAACACCTTCAGCGCGGTAAAGCCTCTGGAATGGACAACATCTCTGTCGAGCAATTACAGCACCTCGGCCCAGTTGCTGTGTCTTGGTTGCTTCAGCTTTTTAACTGCTGTCTGGAGTCCGCCCAAGTCCCCAGTCTCTGGCGAAAGTCCAAGGTAATAGCTCTCCCCAAGCCGGGTAAAACAACAGATAACCCCAAGCACTTCAGGCCTATCTCCCTCTTGTGCCATACATACAAGCTGTTTGAGAGATTACTGTTGACCCGGCTCACGGGGATTGTTGACCCGAAACTTATCACAGAACAGGCAGGATTCCGACCAGCCAAGTCTTGTTGCAGCCAAACACTGAAACTCACGCAACACATCGAAGATGGTTTCGAGCTGGGGAAGGTGACTGGCGCTGTGTTTGTGGACCTGTCCGCTGCCTATGACACGGTAAATTTGAGGCGACTGTTGTGGAAGGTGGAAACTATGACTGGGGATCATCGCTTCGTTATGGTACTCCGCGAACTTCTTCACAACCGTCACTTCCAAGTCAACCTTCTCACAAAACGAAGTCGTTGGAGAGCCCAAAAGAACGGTCTGCCACAGGGTAGCGTTCTAGCCCCGCTCCTCTTTAACATTTACACAAATGACCAACCATCGAGCCCAAATACGTCCCGCTTTCTCTACGCAGATGACCTTGCACTAACTTCGCAACACACGAGCTTTGAGGAAGTTGAGGCTGACCTCACCGTAGCTCTTAATAATTTAAGTGCCTACTACAAGGAAAACTCCCTCAAGCCTAACCCATCAAAAACAGAATCTTGCGCTTTCCATCTTCGCAACAATCAAGCGGGACGTAAACTTGATATCACGTGGCAGGGGGTGCCGATTGCCTTAGTAAGTAGTGCCTAATAGTCTCCCTAAATACCTGGGTATTACCCTGGACAGGTCACTCACCTATCGCAAGAACTGCGAAAATGTCAAAAAGAGAAGGTACACTCCCGCAACAACATTCTACAGCGCCTTACAACCACAAAGTGGGGAGCCTCACCACAGGTGCTGCGGACGTCTGGACTGGCGCTTGCGTTCTCCGTAGGAGAATATGCGTGTCTAGTATGGGGCCGATCTGCCCACGCCAAACTGGTGGATACTGCACTTAATGAAACGTGCCGAATTATAACTGGTTGTTTAAAACCGACTCCGGTACAGATGCTTTACCCACTGGCTGGCATAGCGCCCCCGGACGTCCGCAGGAATGTGGCAAGTTCCGCAGAAAGGGCCAAAATGGACGACACACGACATCCCATGCATGGCTTCATCCCTGCGCCGCAAAGACTGCCAAGCCGACGCAGCTTTATGAAATGTGTTGATCCACTGAACACTAGCCAAGCGCAAGCGAGGTGTGCTCTCTGGCGTCAAAAAGCGTCCCTTCCAACCCCATTTGTGCAGCCGTCAGAGAACCTCCCACCTGGACATAAATTGCCTTGGGAGACCTGGAAGTCTTTAAACCGACTTCGAACACAGGTCGGTCGTAGTAAGGACAATATGGCTAGGTGGGGATTCACGGATGCACAAAATCTGAACTGCTTGTGTGAAGCGCCACAAACTATGGTGCACCTCACTTCATGCCCCGCGTGTCCCTACACCTGTACGCGGGAAGACCTCATGACCGCTACCAGCGGTGCAGTATCAGTGGCCCAGTTCTGGGCATGTATTATTTAGCGACTTTGTTGGTTTGTCGTCGACACGATAAGAAGAAGATTACAAGAAGGTGTCCTTATTCACCACCGAATGATGATGATGATGCAGTGAATGAAGTGAAGAAGTGAATGAAGTGAATGAAGTGGAGGGAGAGGGAGAGGGAGAGGGAGAGGGAGAGGGAGAGGGAGAGGGAGAGGGAGAGGGAGAGGGAGAGGGAGAGGGAGAGGGAGAGGGAGAGGGAGAGGGAGAGGGAGAGGGAGAGGGAGAGGGAGAGGGAGAGGGAGAGGGAGAGGGAGAGGGAGAGGGAGAGGGAGAGGGAGAGGGAGAGGGAGAGGGAGAGGGGAGGGAGAGGGAGAGGGAGAGGGAGAGGGAGAGGGAGAGGGAGAGAGAGAGAGAGAGGGAGAGGGAGAGGGAGAGGGAGAGGGAGAGGGAGAGGGAGAGGGAGAGGGAGAGGGAGAGGGAGAGGGAGAGGGAGAGGGAGAGGGAGAGGGAGAGGGAGAGGGAGAGGGAGAGGGAGAGGGAGAGGGAGAGGAGAGGGAGAGGAGAGGGAGAGGGAGAGGGAGAGGGAGAGGGAGAGGGAGAGGGAGAGGGAGAGGGAGAGGGAGAGCTACGGATACTTAGTCTTAACCAGTGGCGGCTGCACCTCAAGTGCGCCCGTGCAACGCACTACCATTTAAAAACCTTCTAAATATGTACCTTCCTTCTTCCTATACCATACTAGGTACGTGTAAAAAAAAACTTCACAAAAAATACCAATATAACAACCGTAATAGAAACAGAAATTACATAAATCTGATTATCGTTACGAGTTAAATTAAATCGAGCTGGCCTATTTTGATTTCTACTGCGAAAGAATTAGATCTTATTTTTGCTTGAACAAAAACGGCCTCGTGCGCTCGGATTGTCGCACGGAGCGAGCTCCTACACATAGTATGAAACAGGATGGAAATCGCCCGGCGCGTGAGACGGAAGATGCTCACTACAAACTGTATGCAGCTCTAGGATAAATTCGTGCGCCGCACGCGACCGGAAATTGCCGAAATAATACGAATGACGCCCCGGGAGGCGCGGGCGCGGGCGGTGGCCTTGACCGGTGGCGTGACCTACGAACGATGCACTTGGCATGTCATTTCAGTTTCTTTCACCTTTCGCGCGCGAATACGTAATTAATTTGCTAATTACTTATTAACTAAGAAAGTAGTAAAGATTTCGTGAGTGTGTAAGGGTGTGTGTGAGTGAAAATGAGTGCAAAATACAATATTGACTTCATAAAAAGCAATAGGACATTGCAAAATAGACTGGACATTAAATCTGCTGGGCCGCCTCGGCCTTTAGTGCAAATAAAAAATGAAACTTATAAGTACCTACCTGAATTTTCAAAAGTGAAATGTTCAATAAAAAGATATGGTTATGTGGATGTGAGAGACTAAATGCTTTATTTTGCTTTCCGTGTGTTGTTTTCGTTTCGGCGGAGAAGCTATTTCGCGTCAATAAATAAGGTAAAATATACTTATAATTTTTTACTTCTAATTGTAATAGTTAATCTATTTTTCTCCAAAAAATTA